>NC_138965.1:55465000-60350000 GCF_055761805.1 Camellia sinensis | reverse complement strand
CCATGTTTAGCGACAACAGATATTTTGAGACATCCAGCTGTCCCCATGATCATGACTTGCACTAGTTGTCTCATAATAAATATTTTCGACGTGAGATAGTATTTTTCTATAAATACAAGCCCACCCCTCATGGTTTAGGGTTAGAAAAAAATTGCCAAGAGCCTATAGCTTGCCAAACACTTTTCCTCTCTCTCTCTTGAAATATACATAACTATCCGTACACTTCTTAAGCCTAAACTTAAGGCTTTTTGTTGAGATTATTGAACAAAAATTTCAGCTCTTGAGAGTGTTCAACTTGTGGTTTGTGAACTAAAGAACATCCTCTCTTTGAAAGAGGTATACTTTGTGCTTTTATACCATCTTTCCTATCTCTTTTCTTTGCTTTTTCATACTGTTTTTCAGAGTTTATTTTGGCTCAAAAATGTGGTTTTGAGTCACAAATAGAGGATGGGTTAACCACCCTTCCTTAGACTTGTTGGCTGTTTGAAACCTCTTGGCTTTAGACTATTTTTTCTCACTTTTTCCGCCTCAAAAAATCAAATTTTAGCACTGTTTTTGGGCTATTTCAGTGTTATTTTGTGTGTTTAAATATGCTTTGAATATTGTAGATGTGTTGTTGTAAGTCCTCATGGGTGTAGCTTTCAATCCATTTGAGTTGATAGTCCTCTATTGCATTTTTTTTATAGCTTTACTACATGTTCATACTATTGTAATCACCTTTGCATAATCATCTTTGCAACGTCCCTCTATTCCTTGTTTATTTTGATTCAAGAGTTGTGTTTAACAAAAGATTGTTGTTCAAGCATAAGAAAGAGACCTTTGATACTTAATGGTTTAATCTCTTCGGAGGTTTATTACTAAGGCATTACGTCTCTCTTATGTTAAGCACAACTTTTTGTTTGTCACTTTTGTTTATCGCTAGTGCATTTACTTCTAAGGGACTAACTTTCTAGTTAGACCCTTGGAAATCACCACAAGAAGTGTCATTATAGCTTGTTATCAAGTTTGGATTTAGAGTCATTGTCGCTCATTTTGGGTTTGGTTAGTCATTATTGCTCTATTTGAGTTTGACTAATCATTATCGCTCATTTTGGGTTTGACTTAGAATTCATTATCGTTTGTAAATGAGTTTGACTCTTCCTTTGTAATTTCCCACCATAGAAAAGGGCTCGAAAGGCTCATTTCTTGGGTTAAGTCAATGCTTGATACCCTTTATCGCTTTTGGACTTAGTGGACGTAATCATCACTTTTGGACAAAAAATGAACAAAAGATAAGAAAATGGCAAGGTAATGTAAAAGAAGCTAATAAAATTATAGTAGAAGCGGTAAAAAAATGTAATAAAATTGAGTTGGGTTCAATCGGATGTTATATTGAACCTATTGCATCCTAAATCGTTACATACTCTTAGTGATGTTCAATGATTCAAGAAGCAATGTCCACCCCTTTCCTTGAGGTAACTCCATAATATGGAGGAGATATTGGTCATTTATTTCTATTTATTGAGCTTTTGTCCTATCAGTTCATCAATCATCATACAACAAATTTGAGACAATTGATGATTTGTGAATCAAATCTACTCCTCCCTTGATCCTCTTCATGATAGGGAAGGGTAATGAGGATAAACATCTCTTGGAAATACTATGTTTTTGCTTTGTTTTGATTCTGTGGCAACAAGGCAATTCCCAAAAGCAGTGACCGGCCGACCACCACTCTGCACGGCTGACCACTTTCCAAGGCTGGCCGACCACCATTTTGTATAGGCAGTGGCATTTTTGTAGCAAAACTGAGCAGAACCTGAGGCAAAAACAGAATAATTTTTTGACTGCAAGCAGAACAAAATCTGGAAGCAAATAGAGAGGTTTTCGGGAGGATGTTCTCGGTTGCGGATGTGGTTCCTCGCCTCCCGTCTTTAATATTAATGTGTTGTAATTAATTAATTAGATTTATTCGAATTTGTAATAACTAGTTAATTTAGTTAATTCATTTGTTTGTAATACTTAGTTTAATTAGGATATTCATTCGGACCCTCTTGTGCGAGGGCAAATTTGTAACACTTGTAATATTTTGTATGTCTTCCAACCCTCATTTTTTTCTCCCTTTTATTTACATGCTTATCATGGTAGCATCATGTTTTCCATTCTCATATCATTGTCATGCTTCGTATCCATGTTTTGCATGCATAAGGTTCGGTTCATCATACATTGTTGTCATTTCCTACTTACTTGAATAAGTGCGTTGCCGCATGCTCTAAGTTGATCCGTATGATATACTAATAAACCGAACCTAGTAGTTACATTTTGTATGTGTTGCGTTAGTCACTTGCATATTAGAGCATGCATTTTTCTAACTATTTTGTTTTCTTTGGTTTGCCTCAGTTGAGTATTAGGTGAGCATTTTTGCTTTAGCACATTGCATCAGTGTTTGTGTTGCCATATCAAGCATATTACCATGAGGCTAAGTGCTTATTTGATATATCTCTTGAATGCCGGTGGATGAAGGCTAATTTGCTTAAGTTGGGATGATTTGATTAATGTACATATGAGCTCGCTTTTTCAAATGGTACATATTCAAAATTCTTTTAAAAAAAAAATGAAATCAAAGCATTCCAAAGTGGGTGAAATAGTCAATACTTGTGTGCCTAACATAGTAATGTTAGCATAATAATCAGAATAAGAGCATATAATGTACATAAAAATCACATCATGATGAGTAGAGGTTGATCTTTGATCGGGTGAGTGCGGTGCTCAATTCATGACCTTCCCCTCTCATACCTAAGTTCCTAAACTGAGATACTTTGGTTATGACGGACAAATGGCCTTTGCCACGAGTCATGGGTTTCCTAAATTTTTCAAAAATATTTAGGTGGTAACTCTGAAATCTGGCAATGCAGTCAATTTTTGGCATTTCTGATTGTAAATCAACTTTCCAAAGACTTGCAGGATTTGGACTCTCATTTGTGTTTTTCTGTTTCACATTGCACTTGTGAAACCAGATTCAGAACCACAGGAGTCCAAACTGTAGGGCTATCATATCTGAGGAGACTAAACCTATCCCAGAAGTTTGAAAAGCAAGCTATAGTTTTGAATAGTGCATACATAATCACTCTAACATTCTCTTAATGTAAGTCTTTTAAAACAAATCGAGATTTCTCTTAGAGAAACCCTTATGATCTTCACTCTAAGCCCATAATTTTCTTCTCTCGTGTCCTTTATTTCAAAAAAAGTAGACAACCACTATTGAGGTGGCATACGTTGCGCTCTAGTCCCTTGACCTCAAAGCCTACTAGTTAATCCATGTAGATTTGCTCATCTTGTTCTCCATTGAGAAATGTACTATTTACATTAATTTTCGAAGAGTTCCAAATTCAAATGTGCGACAATCACCAAAATAAGCCGAATAGATGCAAATCTCACCACCAGGGAGAATGTCTCTTCATGATCTATACCTTCTCGTTGGGTATAGCCCTTCACCATGAGACTGAGAGTCATTACTGACTCTATTTTCTCAAGAATTCTTTCTTCCACTCTCTAGATTGTTCTTTCTCTTTCAAGAAATCTTTACATATAAATATTACATACATATATAATGAAGATACAAGAAGCTTTCACTGAGTGAGTCAATGACAAACTGACTTTGTATGTCGATGGATATGTATGTATGAGTTAAAGAATGGTGACTTTATTTGCACACCAAAAATTAGGATGGGCACCCCAATTTAATGAAACTTTTTTTATTACTATTAAGTCCCTATTTAAAATGACCAAAAAGTACTTGACATTAGAAAAAATGTAAACTAAAGTGTTTTGGACACCCCATACATCATCAGTCCCAATATTTCTTTTCTCTCTCTTTTCTTTTTACTCTTTTCACTTTGCCTCTTCATACCTATCCCTATTTGCTTGATTCCATCATTTTTGCATTCTATTTCATGTTAAAATCAACAATGGAAAATAAAGAAGATGTTTTCACGTAGTTTTCTATAGATAAAGTGTAATGCCCAATTTTTATTACTCGGATCCATTACCAAATGCTTTATTACATTTATAATTTAACAATTTCGTACACGTGAAAACAAAAGCAAAGACTGAACAATAAACATCCTCTCTCAATAATGATGCTGATGTATAAATACAATATGATACCTTGCCCTAAGCCTACATTGAATATGAATAAATAAGGTGATTTACCTTGATACAAAACTTGACATTCCACCTAACAAATTAAAAGGCTTTGTGGCCTACAAGATGAAAGACTTCAAGTCCTGAACAATCCTTCTAGCCATGTGCTTGAAAATTTGTCAACGTGTCGAATAAACATATAGTCTAGTAGAAATCTCAAAGATCCTAAATAATAGCAATATATAGCTAGTTGTGATCATGCATGCCCCACATCAAAGTATATATAATGTGACATTTCTTATCCAAGATATACACACACACATATATATATATATATATATATGTATATTCCTTATAAAAGTCCTATTTCATTCATTTAACACAATTTCAAATCAAAAGATTTAGAAAATCCCTAACCACACCTCCTAACCCAAAACTGAACAATAACATTAACGCATACGCACTGACACCAACATCCCACACAAAACACATACAACCCCTAGTCTAGCCACATTCAAAACGGTTCACATAACACAGGTTTTTATTTAATTAAACCATCTTTACCTATTAGTGGTCATCGCTGAGCACTACCTTAACTTATGGTCATCGTTGAGCACCACACAATCTTGTGACGATCGCTAAGCATCACCAAATCCCGTGGCCAATGCCAAGTGCCACCATAACCTGCGACCATCACTGAGCGTCACCGTGACCATTACTAAGCATCACCAAACCCCATGGCCGTCACTGAGTGCTACCAAATCCCATGGTCAATATAAGTACCACACATCCCATTACCATCTCATTAGAACCATATATGAACCGGATTCACCCTAACCATTCAATTAAAACCAAGTTATTTTTAATTATAATCAATGTACTAAGGCATAAACCAGCTCTTGCAAAATGTGCTCTTTGCATCACCGTTCAATAACGGGTTTTCAGTCTTTATCAAAGCATCTCAAAGCAATTCAATATGAGTTATTAACAACTAGTAACACCATTCAATTTTAATGGTTACAATCTACTCAACACCAATATCATATCACTAATTATATTCACAACAGTACCAATTTCTTCATCGTTTAGTAATTCTTACTTTAACAACATAATACTCAATAACAAATAGATGAGAATAACTATCAACATCCAACAACATATCATCCTAGATTATATAGTCCAACGCACAATACCTACACATAACATCTATCAAGCAGCAATCAATATTATCCTCCATCAATGGCCAATGACAAAACTCTAAGGACTCCAGTCACTTCGAAACATGCACTAAGGTAAGGACGTGTACCTTTAATGTACAAACCATGTCCAACTCTCATCTTATATAAGAAGTTACCAAATATCAATTTGTTTTGAAAACCAATTTTCGTTACTTCAAATTCCCAATATACGCAACCCCCATCAATACCCTCTTTTATTATTTATCAAAACCCCAAATTTATTGATGTTCAAACATAGCCAAACGATTGCACAATACTAACCACTTTTAACTTTCTACAATTCATTGGTTAGACGCTAAGGCTTCCCAACTTTACATCATAAACATGCTCAAATACCACATAATTAACCACAAGCCCAACCCTTAAATCCATAAATTCAAACCCTAACTAACCCATATGCTTTATATCAAAATCATGTTTTTAATGAAATAAAAAGTACCACACATCTCTCTATAAGGAAGTATGGAAAGGAGCAACATTATCCCTACCTCTTGAAGCGAAGAGGAGAAAAGTCAAAAGCTCACTGGCGATGAAAACCCAACCTGCTCAGATTAAACTAAAGTCCTCGCCACCGTCTACATTTTGGTATATGGAACTAGGGGTAGGAAATGCCTAAAAATAGATGAAATCCAAGTTAGAAGAGCTTGGAAGCTCGGCTATGGTGGACAAGAGAGAGAAAGGAAGAAAAGATCTCAAAAAGTGACTTTTCACACACATTGTGGACTTATATAAACGACTCATCACAGGCGCGAAGAAAGACATCGCAGGCGTGAACGCCCACTTTGCAATCGTTGTCAACCACACCGTTGGCACGGTCCAGCTAGAGACCTGGTCGTGGGCGTGACCTAAACCATCACGTGCACAGACGTATTCCCACAAGTAAAAGTATTGGGAGGTGTTTTTCTTCGCTGTTTGGTTGCGACCCATCACAGGCCAATTTGCACTCCCCAACATCGTGGTCATAGTCAACAAAGGTTACGGCCGCTACCAAGTAATAACAAGAAATTCTGGGTTGCTTTGCAGAGCTAACCTATGGTGTTTCAAGGTCCAAACTCACAAGGAACGATCAAAGTCAACCAGGACAACCACGTGTCCTAACCAAAAATAAAATGGTCGGGTTTTCTGACTTGGGCCATTACATAACGTAAGTTCTCATTTGATGTTTATCATTTTTTGTTGTTTAGATTATGAAATTTATTAAAAAATTTAGTACCAAACAAATTACGTTTATTTGGAAATTTGTTTCCAAAAAAATTCATATATTCGGTAGTGTGTTTTTGAAAAAATGGTCATTGTTTTGTATTTAATATCAGAGCAAATTGTATATGTTCAGTTCTATTTTTTTGAACATTTAATTTCTAACTTTTCCACACTCTAGTTTTGAACCCCCCTCCCCCCCCCCCCAAAAAAAAAACTATCTAGTATTACATTTGTTCAAATACTTGTTTTTGAACAAATTGAATTTGTTCTGTATTGAGCATCCAAAGAAAATTAAAATATTCAGCTTTGTATTTCCATACTTTTAAAATTTCTGTCTTCTCAGACTATGCTTTATGGTAATATTTCTATACGTTGTAATAAGGCTTCAACAAAATATGTGATGGATTTTACTAGTGAATTTGCAATTCATGAGGTATGTTGCGTACATAAAATTAGTAATTTTAATGTGTATTATCACTATGAATATTAGTGTTTTTTATATATATATATATATATATATTCAAGAGTCGATAAGCATTAATTTGGTGGGTTCTTGACATAGGAAGGATTTTGTAATTGTTTGCAGGTGGCAATGGTTTTGTAATTGACGTCAGGTCATCCTATTTTACCAATAGCAACAAATTGATAAAAGCTATCATCACCCTTGTGCTACAAGATGGGACACCGTTTACAATTCTCGTATAGAAGCTTTCAAAAAGATTGTTAATGCTGATGCTATAACGAAAGAGATAATAGACTTGGAGTGTTATCTTCTTTACTATTTTATGTACTTTTAATGGAGTGTTTTTTAATGTGATATAGATGGTTTTAAGTGTTTACAATGTGTGTATAACATTAAATATTATCAATGATATGAATGGTAAGCATTTAGTATTTTAAGTATCGAAAGTTGTTGTTTGGAACTGAGGCCATTTAATAGTTTTAGAATTGACTATCTTGATGGAAAAGTTGGAACCAATTTTCTATTGTTTGGAACTGAGTATCTACACATATCTCATTTGTTCAAAACTGAGTATCTGGACATAGTTCATTTGTTCGGCACTGGGTATTCAAATGAAAAAGTTGTAACCAATTTTCATTTGTTCAAAATTGAGTATCCAAATATATTTCATTTATTCAGCATTGAGTATCTGAAGAAAATTCTGTCTGTACCCTTCTTGGCAAAAATTGCCACATGACAATTCCCCAAATTGTTTATGCCACGCAACAATGAAAGAGAACGAATCAAAGATGTTTTAGGGCCCACTATCGAGGTCAAGTCAAATGGCAATTAAAAGTAATTGATTTATTTTAAATAATTAAATTAACCAAGTGTTTGTGTTAATTAATTAATTAATTTAGATTTGACGGATAAGGCGAGCCTTAATCGTTCCTAAGAATTAGAAGGTTGTTGAGGCTTATCTCCTAAAATGATGCCTTATTTCTTAGTTTGTTGCTAGATGGCCGCTATGGATGAATGGGATTTGAAGATTCGGCAAATCAATGACAAGGGGGCTTATGACCGTGAGTAGGTCATGCCCACGAGAGGCCATGACCATTTTAGACTTCAGGTTTGTTGGCTAGGGAGAGAGGTACGTGGCCCACGATGGGGGCTCATGACCTTTATAGTCACACCCTAGGTGTTCTTAATCATGCCCGCAACCTATTTTGTCATCTGAATCGCGGCCGTGGTGTGTTCTTTGCGCCCATGATTTGTTTGTCTGTCTATAGCACCAAAAACTGAAAATACCTATCTTTTTTATTATATTTTCTTCCTTTCCTCTGTAGCTGGTTTCTCGTGCTCCACGGAGGGGTTTAGTCTCCTCAGATACGATAGCCCTACAGTTCGGACTCCCATGATTTTGAATCTGGTTTCACAAGTGCAATGTGAAACAGAAAAACACAAATGAGAGTCCAAATTTGGCAAATCTTTGGAAAATCTATTTACAATAAAAAATGCTAAAAGAGGATTACATTGCCAAATTTCAAAGTCGCCACCTCAATATTTTTGAAAAATTTAGGAAACCTGTGACTTATGCCAAAGGCCACTTGTCCGTCATAACCAAAGTGTCTCGGCTCGGGAACTTAGGTATGAGAGGGGAAGGTCATGAATTGATCACCCCACTCACCCGATCAAAGATCAGCCTCTACTAATCATGTTGTGAATTTTATATACATTATATGCTCTTGTTTTGATTATTTATGCTAACTTACTATGTGAGGCACACAAGTATAGACTACGTCACCCACTTTGGAATGCTTTAATTTCATATTTGTTTGAAAAGGGTTTTGAATATGTGCTACTTGAAAAGCAAGCTCATATCAAAATCATTCCAACTTAAGCGAAATAGCCTTCATCCATAGGTATTCAAAGAGATATATCAAATAAGCACTTAGCCTCATGGTAGTATGCTTGATATGGCAACACAAACACAAATGCAATATGCTAAAGCAAAAATGCTTACCTAATACTCAACCGAGGCAAGCCAAAGAGAAGAAAATAATTAGAAAAAATGCATGTTCCTAAGTATGCAAAGTGACTAATGGAACACATACAAAATGCGACTACTAGGTTCGGCTTATGTAACATGTCATATGGATCAACTCAAAGCATGCGGGAGTGCACGTATTCAAGTAAGTAAGAAATGACAACGATGTTAGAATGATGGACTGAACCCAATGCATGCAAAAATGGATATTAAGCATGGCAATGATATGGAATGAAAAAATATGATGCTACCATGGTAAGCATGTAAATAAAAGGGAGAAATAAATGGAGGTTGGAAGACAAACAAAATATTACTAGTGTTACAAATTTGCCCTCGCATAAGAGGATCCGAATGAATGTCCTAATTAACTAATTATTATAACACCAAATGAATAAACTAATTAATTAGCTATTACAAATTTAAACGAAGCTAACTAATTAATTACACATACTAATATCAAAGCACTAATTGAATGGACTTGAGCGGAAGGCGAGGAGTCACATGCGCACAACTGAGAACGTCTCCCCAGAAACCTCTCTGTTTGCTGCCAAAATCTGCTCTGTGTGCAGTCAAAATTTTATTTTGTTTTGGCATTAGATTCTGCTTTGTTCTGCTATAAAAATGCCACTACTTGTACAAAACAAGGTGGCCAGTCGGCCTTGAGAAGTGGTTGGCCATACAGAATGATGGCCGACTGGCCACTACTTTTGAGGAATACCCAGCTACCATAGAGCTGAAACAGAGTAAAAACAGAGAGTTTCCAGGAGATGTTTATCCTCTCTGCCTCTCCTTGTCATGAAGATGATCAAGGGAGGAGTAGATTCGATTCTCAAATCAACAATTGTCGTAAGATCTTAGAATCGAGGACAAAAGCTCGATAAAATGAAACAAAAGACAAACAACACCTCCTCTCTATCATGGAGTTGCTTCATGGGGGGGGGTATACATTGCTTCATGAATCACTAAACATCACTGAAAGGTGCAATAATTCAAGACACAATAGGTTCAATATAACGTCCGATTGAACGTAACCCAATTTTATTATCTCTTTACCTCTTTTACTCCAATTTTATTAGCCCATTCTACATTACCTTTCCATTTTCTTATATTTTCTTCCCTTTTGTCCAAATGTGATGAATACGTCCACTAAGTCCAAAAGAAATAAAGAATAACAAGAATCACTTAACTTGAGAAATGAGCTCTTTAAGCCCTTTTCTACGGGGGAAATTACAAAGGAAAAATCAAACTCATTTACAAGCGATAATGAATTCGGAGTTAAACCCAAAATGAGCGATAATGACTCCAAATCCAAACTCAATAATAAGATATAATGAACCTTTCCTTTGTGATTTCCAAGGGTCTAATTAGAAGATTAGTCCCTCAAAAGTAAATGCACCAGCGATAAAAAGAAAGGTATGAAACAAGAGATTGTGCTTAGCATAAGAGAGATGTAATAGCTTGGTAATGAACCTATGAAGAGATTAAATCATTTAGCATGAGAGGTCTCTTTCTTATGCCTTAAGCAACAATCCATTATTTGATACAACTCCTAATCAAAGAAACAAAGAAAGGAGGGAGATTGGAGAGTACTATTGAAAAGTGGGTGATTACAATGGTGTGAACATATATGAAAGCTATAAAAAAAAAATGAAAGAAAATACTATCAACTCAAGTGGATTAAAAGCTATATACATGAGGACTTACAACAACACATCTATAGTATTCAAAGCATAATTTAACACACCAAAAAGATTTGAAACAGCACAAAAATAGTGCAAAAAATCAAGTTTTTGAGGTGGAAAAAGTGAGCAGAAATGGGCTAAAGTCAAGGGGTTTCAACCAACCAACAAGCCTAAGGAAGGGTGGCTAACCGCTCCTCTTTTTTGTGACTTAAAATCACATATTTCAGGCCTCAAAACACTCTAAAAATAATATGATAAAGCTAAGAAAAGAGAGAGAATGTACAAAAGCTCAAAGATTACCCCTTCTAAAGAGATGAAGAGTTTCTAGTTCACAAACCACAAGTTGAGCACTCTCAAGAACTGAAATTTGTGTTCAAGAATCTCAACAAGAAGCCTCAAGTTTCATCTTGTAAGGTGTATGTATATTGCAAGAGAGAAAGGAAGTGTGTTTGACTAGCTATGGCTCTTGGCAAAATTTTCTAACCCCAAACCATGAGGGGAGGTCATGTATTTATAGAAAAATACCTTCTCACAATGGAAATATCTATAATGAGATAGCTGGTGCAAGGCATACACATGGGAACAACTAGTAGTTGTCAAAATATCTGTTGCGCTAAACATGGCGGCCAGCTGGCCAATCAAAAATAGTCTGCCGGCCACTTGTTGGCCAGCAGGTCTCTGAGTGGTTAGGCTAGAAAAAATTAGGTTTTTGTCCAAATGGGGTGCAAGGTTTAGGTTCTGAAGCTCAAAACCGAAGCCTCCTGTTGAAGAAATCGAATGATTGTACAACGTACCATTATTTCATCATCGATCGTTCAAAGTGAGATGCACAAGTCTTAAGGGCGATCAAAATGGGGTGTCTATATCCTCCCAGATCACCATTTCTGACCCATTTAAGATTTTAAGCTTGGGCTTCATCTATTTTTACCCATTTTCTACCCCTAGTTCCATGTACTAAAATGTAGAGCTCGGCGAGGGCTTTCATTTAATTCAAGCAGATAGTCTTTTCGTTGCCAGTAATTTTTGGGTTGTCTCCTCTTCGCTTTAAGAGGTAGGGATTGCTTTGCTCTTTTTCAATATCTCATTATAGATAGGCATGTGGTAGATTTTATTGTATTAAAAGCATGTTTGTTATTGGATTTTCAAAAGCATGAAAGGGGGTTTAAGGGTTTGAGATTTTGGAAGTTCTAGTAGCATGTTTTTTTGGTTCTTTCCATAAGTTGGGAGTAGTTAATCACGTCTATGGTGTTAGGGGAGAAAAGTCCTAATTTATTATTAAGGGTTTAACAAAATGAAAAGGAATAAAGTTGGGTAATCGTTGAGTTATGTGTTACATGAATGAAATTAGTGCTTTGGTTGCTAAATAAGAGATAATCGGGTCTTATGACTGTTTGGTTAAAATTATGCCATGTGAGTTTTGGTTGTATATCAACAAAAAGGGGATTTTATGAAAGGAAAATAGGGGTTTTGGCTAAGGGTTAAAAGTGTTGATGTTTTGGGATAACGGGTTTGGTTTTGAAAATAAAATGATGTTGGTAACCTTTTTACGAAATAAAATGGAAGATGGTTGTTTGAAATCATTTCATCGAAAATGTTGGCAATTTGAAAATGGTAAAATTATTTGTGGATGTAATTTATGAGATTATGTATTTGAATGTTAGAGGTTTTGTCCTTGGCCATCGGTGGAGGATGACATTGTTGTTTAGTAGATTATGTGTATGTATTACACTACTATGGTATTTATGTAATCTAGCATGTTATGATACTGTTTGGAAGTCTATCTCTCTTCGGCTAAAACTGGTAAAGCGTAGCGCTCTAACAGAGGTTCCTCTCCCTTCCAGTTTGCACTTAGAAAAGTGTGAAATTGAGGTCTATTTCTCTCCGATTGGAGCCAGCAAAGCGTAGCGCCTTGAGATAGGTTCATCTCCCTTCTAATTTGCGCCTAGTAAAGTGTGACCTGTGGGGCGTTTTCATCTAGGTGAGGTTAGAGAAACGATGTCATGTTATGTTGCTTGTTTATTTTGCCATCCGTGCTTTACGCCAGTGAAAATGGAAGTATGTATTGCTTTCAGTTGTGCACATTTGGATTTAGACACATATATATTTATAATTTGTGGGTGTTCCTTGCCCTTGGGCCTATGGCCTAGAAAGGTAGTAGATATATTGGTGTATATGTATGGGTAGTGAATTGGAATGTAAGACTAAGTTATAAGTGGTATGTGTGAACGTGTTTTCAAAGCAAGTGTTGAGATGAAATTCTTTTAAATTAAAGTTGAAGGTTAAAAAGAGAAAGAAGTGTTGTGATTAAATGTTTTCGAACTAAATTGGAAACCTAGAAAGAAAACAAGTGGTTTTACACCTTATGGTGTTAAAAAGGATGACTTTGGGGAAGTGTACTTATATGAGCATATTTTAAATATAAAACTATCACTTTTTTTTTGGGTGAATAAAACTATCACTTACATAGTATGATGTGGAACATTCATGATTATAACTATCCCTATGTTGCTATTTGTTTTGGATCATGTTGGGATCTCTACTGGACTTTATATTTCTCCTATGTTGCTAATAATTTTTCAAGTACAAGTTGAGAAGTGATTCTAGATTAGTGATCTTGTTTAATTGTTCACTACGGGGCCTTATATCTATTGGCAGAATGCCATTGTTGTAAAGTATAATGATGCAAGCCTATGGACATTTTATTTACACGTAATTCATGTTGTATCCAATATGTCTACAAATAAGATAACTTTTATTTATGTATTGACATTGTGTATATAGCTTCTACGTATTATTATAGAGAATTAAATTAGTATAACGGTTCTGGTAATGCTATTCAAGTAACAAAAAAGTGGGGCGTGACAACTTGGTATCAAAGCAAGCCGGGTTTGAAAACTTTGGGTTTGTGGGAAGTGATTTTTACCACAATGGGTTTGTTATGCTTGGTGAGGACATCTGCATATAATTATGATAAGTGTTAGGACTTTATGTGGGCATGGGGTTAAGTCTCATGAATAGTGCTTATAGCCGGTGAACTTGCTTTAAGGTCTTATTGGAAGCATGTTTGATCAACGTGGTTTCTTATGGAAATTCCTTAAGAGTTTTGGGATGAGTAGCTATCTTTGTGGACTTGATTCGATTATGTGATTAAGTGTTTAGCTGTTTATGTGCAATAGGGTTATGTGATTTTGTACTTAGTGTATCTTATTGCTTAGCGATGGTGAGTGTGTCTTAGAGACGGTCATTGTGTTGTTCACTATGTTTACTTTTTCTTTTTTATATTATATGATGTCTACGCGAGGGAGTAGAAGTCGTGTTGGAAGTAAAAGTGTCAATAAGGGCACAATAGTTCCATTAGCACCTACCCTTGCAGAATCGGCTGTGGGCGAGGAAGTTGCACGGGAGATCGTAAAAGCAGTGAGAGATGCTCTAGCTCGCAATGAGAGGGACCATAGACGTACCCTCAAGCTTACCAAAGAGTTTCTCCACTGCAATCTACCACAGTTTTTGGGAGAGCCTAAACGATTAGAGGCAGAAGACTGGTTAGAATAGATTACCAAGACTCTTGACATGCTTAGAGTCAAGGATGAGGAGTTGAGGATTGTTTTGGCTAGTTTCCTACTAAAGAGAGACGCCGGTTAACGATGGAAGTATGCGAGGGATTCTGTGGGCACCACTTAGGCTGCATTCACTAAGGCCTTTCTAGATAAGTATTTTCCTCCTTCCACTCAGGAAAAATTGAGGAAACAGTTTGTTGAGTTGCACTAGGATGGTACTCCTTTGGCACAATTTGAGGCGAGGTTCGCCAGTTTGTCGAGGTTTGCTCCAGAGTTGGCTACAACAGAGCAACGTTGTTGTCCTGAGTTTGAGGGGAGCTTGTGTGATGATATTCGTAGAAAGGTTATCGGGGCTATATATAGAGATCATCACACCCCTGTGGAGGCAACAGCTCATGCGGAAAACGTTATTCTTGATATTGCTCAGGATGGAGAGGAAGAGGCGATATTGGCAATTCTAACTGCTCAGGAAGGTAGTAGGCTCAATAAGAATTGGAGATAGGTGAGATCTCAGGCACAGGTGCAGTTAACACCTCAATCTACTTTTGTTTCTTCAGACTCATCCTTTGGGAGGTCCAATCAGACTCAGGCTTCTTTGAGTAAGTCACGGAATAAAGGACCACCTACTTGTTCAAGGTGTAGTCGTCGGGCATATTCAACGTCATTGCTTTCTACGTAAGCAAGGCTAGTTTCAGTAGTCCAAGTGGGAAAGGTAGTGGTGTTATGGAGTGGTGTAGTTTTATTGCTTTGTTATTGTAATGTTATGTTATTTTATGTGGGACTTTATGCCTAGTTATGTTACATATGTATGTATATGTTGTTGTTGTGAACCCAAATGGTGTGGGCATGTAAGTAATCTTGAATTGGTTTGCATTAAGAAGTGTTGTGAGGATTGAAAATCCTAGTTTTTTTGTGTAGTAGTTGTTAGGTTCTGAGTTGAGCACATGTTGGCTTGCGAACCTTAGATTGATTTAGAGTTGTTGGTTGAGAAACGTGTGTTGACACGTGTAGCTTGTGTTGTTATGACTGGTCTTAGATGCAGTGAGAATGGAATTGTAGTTCAAAATGTGTATGATTCGGGGTGGTATGAAGCCTTTGCGTTTTATGGAGTTGGTAGGAGCTACATGGTGGATGACAGAGATGTTTTGAGGGAGTATAAGTCTTATGTCTCTAAATGATGAGGATAGTGCACGTGTTTATGTCTTGTTGAGAATTGGTGGTTGTGTGTAGTTGTGATTTAGATGGTGATGTTTAAGTGTTGGGTAGCATTGCTAGTAGTTGTGTATGGATGTGATTAGTTTGGAAAGCTTATGTGCTGAATGGCATTACTTATAGTTGTGACAGGTTTTTGAAAGTGATAAGGATTTTCTAGTTGAATGCCGAAAGAATTCCTTGAGAGAGAGCAAGGCTTGTGTTTTTGGGTAATGGGTGTAGTGTTTGTGCTGATTCTTTTTTGTTTCTAGGATTATATGATTTACTGTTGACCCTATCGGTCTTTTGTTCGTGATGTGAAGGGTGTGTTCGCTATATAGGCATATGAGTGGTGGTTTGTTTGCAAACAAGAGTGGTATGGTTTAATTTTGAGAAATCCGGTGTGATTCAAGAAATATGTGAGATTGTGTACGAAACTCCATCTAGGAGTAAATGGTGTTGGGTAACATGTTGGTGTTTGGTGCCGAGTGTAAAGTGTTGTTGAGTTGGTTAGTCGGTTGGTTGATATCGGAGTTTGGTTAACAAATAGCCACCTTAGAAATAGCTTGGAATTGATTATAAGGGTTGTAAGGTCGTAAGTACCTTAGAGGGGACCAAAAAGCATTGTGTCTCATGTTTGTGAATGCGAGCTTTTGGTAATCCTTTGGGTTGGGGTTACATGTTGAAGTCTTAGTTTTGTGGGTGCTTTTGTGCCAGTATACAATTGATGATTGTGATGGGATAAGACTCCTAAGAAATTGTGAATTTTCTTTATGCTTTATCATGTTATTGACACTTGATAATTTCTTTTAAACATTATTATAGAAATGTTGTCTTTTATTGTGACATCACTATGAGAGTGATGAACGTTGTGGGGTGGCGGTTGAGGTTCAACAGTTGGTATGTTAAGAATAATTCGGAAAATGAATTTTTACTTATGTTGTGGCCTTGGTTTGCATTGTTAAACTGAAAATGTTGTGGATTTAATCTAAATTGTAATGAGGGATCATAAAAAGTATCTTTTCAACCTAATAAAAGTTAAATCTAACAAATCATGAAAATGTGGTTGACTATGTATATTGAATAACACTTGTTGTTTTTAGAAAATGTTTATAAAACCTTTGAGTTTTACATAGAAATTGAATTTGTATTTTGGTTATGGGCGGTGCAAGTTTGAGCACCTTGTGACAAAAAAATTTCAAAAAAAATAAGGAAAAGTTGAATTTTTATTTTATGTTATTATTATTATTATTATTATTATTATTATTATTATTATTATTATTATTATTTTACAAGGATGTGTTGTTAATTATTTTACCTTGCATGGTTGGGTTATGTAGTGACTTAGCTTGGATTGCTAGTCATGAGTTTGTGCGATTTGTTTTAAGGAATGTTGTTAGGAGCTTGTTATGTTAGAGTGTTGTCTTTTGAGCTATGTTTTGTAGTGACTCCTCTTCTTTTGTGAGAGTTGACTTAGAGTTTGTTAGATTGTGGTGTTCTTTTCCTTGGTGTTCGGGTGTTGTGTGCTCGGTGGTGGTTTTGGGTGTTTGTTTGCGGTTGGGACATGGTTGACGTCCTTGGATGTGAGTGGTAACCGTTGTTGTCTCTTATTTAATAGACCCCAACAAGTTATATGGATCAAAGAGACGTTCATGACCTTTTCCTTGTGTTCTTGTTGTTCAAGTATCTTTGGGGCCCCAAGGTGTTAGATCGAGATTCGGGAAATTATCTCAAGAATGGATCTAGACTTGGGTTGGTGGTTGTGTTTCCTTTGGTAGTTGGGTTGCCTTGTGTTTAGGCGTTTTCTTAAATTTTGCGGATAAAGTTTCTTAAGTGGGCGAAATTGTAATGACCCGGGTCAGAAAAGCTGACCCATTTTATTTTTGGTTGGGAAACGTGGTCGTCTCGAGTGACTTTGATCATATCTGGATGGTTTGGGTCTTGGAATGCCTCAAGTTGGCTTCAAAACAATAGCCCAGGATTTCTGTGTTTCTTTGGTCCTGCCTGCGACCAATGTGGTGGCACCCATGAGTAGGGCGCTCCAACAAGGGGCCACGACCATTTTGGCCTTCAGTTTTGTTGGCTAGGGAGAAAGGTGCGTGGCTCACGATGGACTGTGTGGCCCGCGATGGTGGCTCGCGACCTTGATAGTCGCACTCGCAGTGTCCTTAGTTGCGCTTGTGGCTTGTTTCATCGTCTGAATAGTGGCCACGGTGTGTTCTTCGCGCCCACAATCTATCTATCTATATATAGCACCAAAAGTTGAAAATATCTATCTTTTTTATTCTATCTTCTTTATCTCTCTCTAAAATCACCATTTCTGACCCATTTAAGCTTTCAAGCTTAGGTTTCATCTGTTTTTACCCATTTTCAACCCCTAGTTCCATATACCAAAATGCAGAGCTCGGCGAGGGCTTCCATTTAATCTGAGTGGATCGTCTTTTCGTCACAAGTGATTTTTGGGGTGTCTCCTCTTCGCTTCAAGATGTAGGGATTGCTTTGCTCATTTTCAGTACCTCATTATAGATAGACATATGGTAGATTTTATTGCTTAAAAGCAAATTTGATATTGGATTTTCAAAAGCATGAAAAAGGGTTTAATGGTTTGAGGTTTTGGAAGTTCTAGTAGCATGTTTTTGTAGTTGTTTTGATAATTTGGGAGGTAGTTAATCACGTTTGTGATGTTAGGGGCGAAAGCCCTAATTTGTTATTAAGGGTTTAATAAAACGAGAATGAATAAAGTTTTGGTTGTATATCAACAAAATGGGGATTTTATTAAAGGAAAAAATTGGGTTTTGGCTATGGGTGGAAACCCAAAACCGAAAACCTCAACACGTTCAACCCTTAACCTCAAATTAAAGTGAAAAAATGGGGTTTTGGCTAAGAGTTGAAAGTGAAAGGTTAAAAAGAGAAAGAAGTGTTATGATGAAATGTTTTTAAACTAAATTGGAAAGGTAGAAAGAAAACAAGTGGTTTTACACCTTATCGTGTTAAAAAGGATGACTTTGGGGAAATGAACTTATATGAGCCTACGGGCGTTGACTTTGGTCAACTTGAACTTGGTCACCATTGTTGTAAACCCTTTTATTTATTTATTTATTATTATTTTTTTATAATGATGTAACCTTACGGGTGTTTTATTTACATGTAATTGATGTTACATTCAATATGTGTACAAATGAAGAACTCTTATTTTTGTATTGATATTGTGTATGTAGCTTTTGGGTATTATTAATGGAATTGAATTAATAAAATGGTTGTGATAACATTATTTGAGTAATAAAAAGTGGGGCGTGACAATTTGTCAATAAAAGAAAGTTCAATTATAGTTTGGCCTACCTTTAGCACCTAGCAAATTTAGTAAAAGTCATCTTCATTAGGGCAAGATTTGAACCAATTGGGCTTTCTCTAAGCCACACACAGTCATTTCTCTGTGTTAGAAGACAAATGGTCAAACACACACCTTGAACTAGGTTCACAAGTTGTGGCATGCTCCTCACATTCAATTCAATCAGCAAGCCTATATGTTTCCATCCACAAGAGTTTCTGAGTGGCAAAAAGGAATTTATGAGGTGGTAAACAATTTTCGCACCCAGTGGGATGTTGGGTGTCATCTTTATCAAACATCATTATGGTTGGTAAAGGTAAAGGAAAAGGTGATGTGGGTTAATCAGGAGTGTCGCCTCCAAATGATTCCAAATCTTCAAGAGCGCGGCACAATCTTGAGGGATTCCAAGACATGACAGATAATCTGAGACATTGCCTTACCATGGCTAATAGGGAGCTTTCTATTGAACTCTCTCATTTTTTGGTCATTTTGCTACACTAAATGAGGCAATCTCAGACAAATTTGATGCAAGTAATTGCCAATATGACTGTAACTTCAGAAAATCGGCTTTCTTCTGCCTCTCCACCAGCTCTAATTCTGCCCACAACATGAATTTTCAATACTGTTGCAGAGCAAAATCCTCAGAGCAGCCAGTTGTAGCTGAGCTGCTGCCTCCAAGAGTTTTTCAGGCATCTTCTTCCAATAACCCCATACCTAAGGGGTATAGGGGACAAGGCATTGAATGAGGGAGGTAGGGCATTGAGATTGGAGGGCAACTTCTTGGGTTTCGACTCTTAAATATCAAAGACAGCTAGATTTCTCAAACCCCCCCCCCCCCCCACAAAAAAAATCGTAGAATTTACAACATCAAGGGCCTCAGAACCAGAGTTTCCATAACCAAAACCTTTAGAACTAGAGTTTGCAAATTATCCAAGGAGTTGGTCCTAGGCCTATGAAGAGCGGTCAGCTTCAGTCCCAGCGAGGATGGTCAGAAGTCAACCCTTTATTTGTTATTCCAGAACAAAGAAAATGGAATTATATCCCGATTCTTGAACTGAAAGGGAAAAAATTTACTCTGATTCCTGAACAGAGAGGGCATGCTTATGTTCAGATTCTGGAAATGAGAGGATAAAACTTTGCTCTGATTCTTGAACAAAAAGGATATAATTTTGTTCCATTTCCCGAACAGGGAGTCCAAAATTATGTTTCGATTCCTAAGCTGATGGGGAAAAACTTTGCTCTCGTTCCTAAAAAGAGAGTGCATAATTTTTATCTAGAACCAAGAGGACAGAACTTTGCTTTCATTCCAAAAAAGAGAGGGCATTCTTATGCTGCAATTCTAGAATAGAGAGGAAAGAATTTTGTTCCAAATCCTGAGCCAAGGGGTTAGAACTTCTACAACCAACCACCATGTGGAGCTTACTGGAGGCCATATCAACCAAATTCGGCCATGAACAAGGATCGGGTTATGGATCTCATCCAAGAACAATTCGGTTATTCATTCAAACGTGTTGACAGGCCCATCTATTAAAAGCCTTACCCAGAAGTAATTGACAAAAACAACGATTTTCCTAGAGGGTATAAAGTTCCTGATTTTGTTTTATTTTCCGGTGATGATAATCATTATACTGTTGAGCATGTGGCTAGGTTTACTGTACAATCACTACTAAAGAAAGGGCCTTTTGAGTCGGTTTTTTGAGTCGGCAAATTTTACCGTCGCAAAAGGTAGCCTTTTTGAGACGGCACAGAGTTACCGACTCAAATACCAAACCTTTAGCGTCGGCACCATTGGCCGACACAAAAAATTAATATTTGATAGCATTATTTGAGTCGGTTGAATTTACCGACGCAAAAGATAGACCTTTTGAGTCGGCATAGACCTTTTGCGTCGGCAAATTTGTGCCGACGCAAAAAATTAGACCTTTTTGTGTCGGCAACTGATGCCGTAGCAAAAAAAAAATTTATAGCCAAGATATATATATATATATATATATTTACTTGATTATATTTAATAAATATATTTATTTATACATATACTTTTATATTAATATTGAGTGTATATACCATAAATAATATATATCTCGTTTAATATCTGAAAGAGGTATGGTGGTAAAGTGGATTTAGTGCGATGACCTCGGGTCAAATTGTCCAAATGGTGTGTGTTCGAAACTTGGGAGCCTCAATGAGAAAATTATGAGTTAAATTTTTTAAAACATTTAACCACTTTTTGAGTCGGCAATCTACCGTCTCAAAAAATTAAAACTTTTTGCGTCTGCAGATTGCCGACTCAAAAACTTTTTGCGACCCCACCATTTTCGTCCCTTGAGTTGCCATCGAAACGCCGTTGTAAAAAGTTTTTGTGTCGGCAAATATGCTATTTGCGACGGCACGCTGCCGACTCAAAAGCCCTGTTTTCTAGTAGTGAATTTGGTGAGACAGGAAAAAATGACTTCTTGAAGTTGGTGAGACAGGAAAGAATGACTACTTGGTATATTAACCTACATCTAGATTCAGTCCATTCCTGGCAGCAAATGGAAGAGATGTTCCACCAGCAGTCCTACAGAACCAAAGCAGAAGTTACCATAGCCAACTTGTCAAGAATTGTCCAAGTTCTTGGCGAGATGGTGGAAGTCTACATTACAAGGTTCAAGAGAGCTAGATTCAAATGTCACATTGCTCTTCCAAAAATGGAGTATGTCAGGCTAGTTCAAAACGACCTTGATTTAAAGTTCGAAGGTATAAAATTCAGAGATCTATTTGAATTCTCCGGGAGAGCAGCCAGGTATGAGCAAATCCTTAGAGAGGAGCAGGACTAGAGGAATGCATCAAGGAGCACCCATTACAGAGATCCTAATTATCTGGTAGCAAATGCAGATGCAGAACTGAACCATGAGGCTGCTGTGGCAGAAATTTTGAATAGAAAGCCTTATATGTGCAAGCCATTTGTCAAAGTAGAACCAATGAAGGCACAAGAGAATTCCACAATGTCTATGATAACTCATTCCTACATTTTCAATATCACCAAAGCAGAAGAAATTTTTGACCAATTAATGACAGACAAAATGTTCAAATTCTAAATGGGTCACGAAATTCCTGTTGTTTATGAAGCCAAGAACAATGAGTACTGTAAGTTTCATAATTCCTAGAATCATGGCATCCGCCAGCATGGAAGGAATGCCATGAACCACTCCTAAGTGAAATATTATCCTAGAAGCTTCTTCTCCGTTCCAACATCTTTCCAACTTGTTTCTATAATGGAAGGGAGTTACACAAAAACTTCTATGATGACTCTTATCCATGAGGGAAGAGAGTGTTCAGAAGGGCTTCCTAGTTTCAGAATCACAGGAATGAACAGTAAGAACTCCACTTTCCAGTCTTGAACCTAACGTGTACTCAATATGGCCACGTTCTTTAGCCAAATGAGCCAACTATCAAAAGTGTGGTCATCAAGTGTGGGGCAGAGTCAAATCAGCCCGCCAGGAAGATAGAAGAATCCAAGTAGAGAGTTTTTTTTTTCCCAGTAACTTTGGCCTGTTGAGGCCGATTTACAGAAGAAAATGCAGAACTTAAAGATCATAGTCCTTACCCAAGGCTAAGCTAGAACTATCAAGCCTCCTCTCACTCGTCCAGGAAGATGCACAAAGGTTTGACATCTTAAGTTTTCTCATCCACAATCAGCTTTCTCAAGAACCTAGAAGCGTTGTCTACAATGGAAGAGATAAGCAGCAAGATTGGTCAAGAGAAAATGTATGGTAGAGCAGGAAGATTTAGAATTTCAACAAGAAGTTTTAGAAGATCAGCCTTACCAGAAATTCAGGACTCAGTCTCCAAAAAGGAAGATGGTCATGAACGAGTATCGTCCTAAGGAGAGACTTGTTGATCCCAGTCTTGTTCAAGAGGATTCCATTCCTATTCAGAAGCAATCAGCAACATATGCCTCAATTCTTCTCAAGTAGCCCCTTGCGTTGGAAATCCTTGTTAGCCAGAAAGGTAAAGGGGCAAGGCAAAGCAGAAGATAGTCATTCTTGGAAATAAACCAAGTACTTTGACTCAGAAACTTTCATGCAATATGGTGTTTGTCCTGTCTCGGTCTATCAGGGCTAAGGAAGGGCAACCATCCTACATTCATAGAGATGTCGAAGAATATGGAGAAGTTCCAGAAATTTTGCATGATTCCTATCGACAGAAGTCTTTCTAGCCTACAGAAATTAGTCCTTCCATTATTGTGTTGAAAGATGAATTTGAAGACAGAAATGTATCAACCTCAACAAATGCCATCGTTGCAAAGCCATGTTCAGAAGCCAGCAACCACCTTCGTTCTTTGTACATCACATGATTGCTAGATGGTGTTCTAGTCAACAGGCTCTTGGTAGACAATGGCTCTATAGCAAATCTCATGTCAAAAAGTCATGATATAGAAACTAGGCAAGACAGAGAAAGATTTGCTACCTTCCTACACCAGTATTACAGATTTTGCAAGAAGGTCAACAATTTCTCAAGGAATATTGATCATGAACTTAGCTGTGGGAGGTAAAACCCTAACTACTCATTTTCTTTATCAATAACTCTAAAGCAACCTATAATGTCCTATTGGGAAGGGATTGGATACATTCTTGCATGGCTATTCCTTCATCTCTTCTTCAGTGCCTTATATTTTGGAATGATAAAGATGTGAAAGTAGTTTGGGGCATATAGAAAACCATTTATACCTGCTGCAAATCAAGCAGAGGCAAGGCTCCACAATGAAGAAATTGGACCTATAAAGTTTTTAGGAAATGACTTTGGTCTTCTAAAGACCATGAACTCATCCAATCATTCCTCAGTAGAAGAGTTGAAAAATGGCTACAATGAGCTAATTGGCCCCTTATTCTAAGAAATCATCGAGCGAACAGGATTCACAAAAAAGTGTAAGAATGAACCCAAGGACCTCAGATGCCGAAAAGGCATTACCTTTAAAGCCATGATGGCTAGGTTAACAACCTACCCGACAGAAAAGAAATTAGTTGGTCTAGATGAAGAAAAAGCTTCAACAAATTTAGTCAAAGTAATTTTTGAAGAAGACATTCATGTCAAACACGTTATCAAATTGGAAGAATTAGAAACAGCTCCCGCCAAATTAGATGACCTCAAGGTAGAAGTCTAAGACCCTTTGGAAGAAATTAATTTGGAAACGAAAGAAATGTTTAGGCCATTCTACATTAACCAAACAGCCACCCAGGAGAATATCTAATGAGGTAACTCTACTAGTCAAAGATGAGTTGGAGCGTTTACTTAAAGTTGGATTTATCAGAACTACTAGATACGTAGACAAGTTATCAAACATAGTGCCTGTAGTCAAGAAAAATGGAAATATCAGAGTTTGTATAGACTTCAAGAACTTGAACTTGGTCACCCTTAAGGATGAGTACCCTATGCCTGTAGCACACTTTTTAGTTGATGGTGCTGCTAGAAACAAGGTTTTGTTCTTTATAGATGGCCACTCAAGATACAATCAGATTTTCGTAGCAGAAGAGGATACATCTAAAATAGCTTTTCATTGTCCTAATGCATTGGAAACATATGAATGGGTTGTAATGCCTTTTGACCTTAAAAATGCAAGGAGTACTTACTAGCGTGCCATGAATTCTCTATTTCATGACATGATAGGCCGATTTATGGAAATAAACATTGATTACATGGTGGTGAAGTCTAATTCCTATGAAGAACACTTAGCAGACCTACAAAAATCTTTAGAAAGAATGAAGGAATGCGACCTAAAAATGAAACCTTTGAAATGTGCCTTCGGCGTGTGATCTAAGTCAAAATGTTACATTTTAACACTCCATGTCTTATGTTTTTAGTCTTTTAGTTTATGATATTTGATATAATAATGTGTTTTTCTTCCTTTTCAAGTTAATATCACTCCGGAGACAAAAAGGATCGCAAAAAGAGGCAAAAAGAGCGAAAAATCCATGACTGGAAAAATTTGCACAAGCGGAATTCACAAATCCACACAAGTGGATTTCCCTAACCAAAATCTGCCACTAACTAAATTCGCACGAGCGGATTTGTCACAATATTTGTGCGCGTGTTTTGGACTCAAAATTGACAAAAGGCTATAAAAAGAGATTTTGGGGAACTGTTTTGGTATCTAAAACCCTAGAGAAGACGGCTAGAAGCTAGAGAAGAAAAGCAAATCAACAATCCATGACTTTCTCTTCAATATTCAAAGTGTTCAACCTTTTCATGAGCGCTAAGCTTTCTTCTTAGGATTGAGATGAAACTCTAATCTAGTATAATGTAATTTTGTATTTTAATTCTAGTTTTTCTTTGGAATTAGATAATCGTTGTATGATCATTTTTAGATCTTTTATTCAAAAAATCTTTTCATTCCATTTATGTATTCAATTTCTGTGATTGAGAATGCATGATCATACAACTATTGTACTTTCTTGTATATGCAAATCATAAGACGAGTCATACTTGGAGGAGACAAATCGTGCTGTAACCTTAGTTTAGTGTAGATGATTTGTGCCGACCAAAGATGATTTGTGCCTACGTTTTGCATATACACATCTTCTTGACGATGATATTGGGGCTTGTAGCCACGATACATCATTATTATACGGGTCATTGATTTACTAGAATTGGAAGTGGATTTGAAATCCTAGGTCTCTCTCTCTATTCAGATTACTCTCTTTATTTGCGCAATTATTTTAGTTTTAATTTAAATTCTCAGTAAAAATCAAATCATCATCTCTTCTTCAAATTAAATTAAAAATTACCACTCGAATTGATATAACTCAACCCAAAGTCCTTATGGTACGATACCTGGTGTAGATGTCCCCGAACGTCCCGGGAGGGAATCCCGTTCTGTTCGTTCGTGGGTTTACTACAGTTCGGACTCTCAAATTGTCACGGTTCTTAATCTGATCTCACAATGTGCAATGTGAGATTGATAAATCACCAAAGAGTCCAAATCCGGCAAATCATTTTTGAAAATAGATTTTTTTGAAAGAAGTGCCAAACATGAACTGCTTTGCCAGATACAAAGGCGCCACCTAAATATTTTTTATGGGGGAATTTAGGAAACCCTAACTTGTTTGCCTAAGGCCACGTGTCCGTCATCACCAAAGTTGCCTCGGCTCGGGAACTTGGGTACGATTGGGGAAGGTCAGCTATGAGCACCCCGCTCGCCCGATCCGAAGATTGGCCTCTACTAACCATGATATCTTGTTTTGAAAATGTTATGTGTTCTTATTCTGATTAATTAGCTAATCTTACTATGTGATGCGCACAACACAAAAGTATAGACTAGATCGCCTAATTTGGAACAAAGCATCGCATATCCGTTTGTTTGGAAAAATGGTTTGTAATTTGCTACTCACGAGTAGGCTAAGGCACGGATTTTCAATGAGTTGTTCCAACTCAAACAATCCAACCTTCATCCACAGGCATTTAGGCAGATATATCACATAAGCACATAGCCACATGGTAAGTATGCTGTCATGTTAACATTCACACTCATGCGAGATGCTAAAGCATAAATACTTACAGCGTACTCCGAGCCAAAACAAGAAACTTGTTAGTAATCAAATGTATGATCCAAGTCCATGTTGAGTGGCTAATGCATCGCATACAAAATGCAATCTAGAATAGGCTCGGCCAATCCTAGGATGGCGTATGGAATGCAACAAGTAACACGTATTCAAGTTAGATTTGAAATACTATGCAGTTAGCATGATGCGCCGAGCCCGGTGCATGCAAGATAGATGAATGGATGCGCGCATGCATAGCATAAGGTATGCTAAATTAAATATGACCTAATACTAACCATCAAAAGTAGGTAAGTAAAAGGGAGAAAAAAGTAGGGGTTGGAAGACATGCACACACGCACCCACACTTATTACACATTCGCCCTCACTCGGAGGGACCAAAAGAATATACAAATTAATTAACCCACAAGCTAATTAATTAAATTATACAACACGTAACTAATTAACGAATCAATTAAGCTACTGAAAGCAGTAAAGGGCCTCGGGAAGAGGGATGCACGCATGCCCGGATTGGCTTCGCCCGGAAATCCAATGCCATGCATAAGCTGCCTCTGTTTACCCTGCTCTGCTCCTCTGAAAATTGCACAATTCCCAAGGAACACTCTCTAAACACCGTGAAGGGTCACCGGTCAAGGGGGAACACCACCGGCCACAAGGTAATGGTCATCAACCATTTATTGAGCTCTCGGCCATCCATAATTGGTCGATCGACACTATATTCAGTCGACCGGCCAAATTTGTTTGCAGAAACCTGTTTTGACAACAACAGAGGGCAAAACATGGCATGGCAATGCATTTCAAGCAAATGTATGCACCAACACCCTCCTTATCATGTTCATGACTCAAAGGAGGATGGTCCTCGGCCCTCGGACCACCAATCGCGCATTTCAATGCGTGATGGCCCAAGATGCCAAGTTGTGCATTTTGATTTCAAATGAAATGCAAACCAAATAAACACATAAGGCCCAACCTCTATCACTTGATCAAGAGGCAAGGCATGCATGCCAAATACAACCTAAGCTAACATGCTTAGGTAAGCCAAAAGGCTAACATGCATTTTGGGATACAAGCCAAAATGCAAGGTGGCTATACAAGGCATGTCATGGATGGCCAAAAAAATCACAAACTGACCTTAGGCATACTAAAACATGCACAAAAGCTTCAGAAAGCTGAGCCAAAACAGGTAAGCATAGTGGTCTAAATGCTAGGCACATGTTAAGGCAATTTCATGGCATTACAAGACAAGTATGCAAAGCAAGCATGGTGTGTCCAAACCAACTTAAAATAGAGGTAAAACATGGCAAAATACTACCAAATACCTACTAAGACATGGCCAACATGGTCTTAACAAGATGCTCACACATGAGGCCAAAATGGCCAATATTGAAGGCAACAAGGAGAGGGGATGGCCCTCTCCTTCTTAAGACCTTAAAGCACCATCCCCACCACTGAAATCCCTTAAGATTTCAGTGGTGAGAAGGCCCAAACAAGGTGGTCCTGGAGCTCACCAAAATAGTACAAAATGGGGGCCAAACAAGGCCTATGAGGGGTCAAACAACCCCAAACACCAAAACAACCTTAAACAACTATTTTAAGCAAGTAAAAACAAGACTTTTATATGTTATACACTAAGCTCAAAAATAGATGCAAGGTAGGCAAAAAGACTATGCAAAAATGGGGTATTTAAAGGTAACGTTCTTACCCTTGTGGACCCCTTCAAGAACAGCACTCCAACTGCTTTCCTTAGGCCAAAACCAGTTCAAGAACTTTGAAAACAAACCTTTCGTACCTCAGAAACCAAGGTAAGGTGTAGCACTAGGTGTTTATGTACAAAAGTAAGGACAAACACACACAAATACACAAAGAGGGGAAGACATAGAGATAGGATAGATACAAAACCCTAACCCTAATCTCAGACCCTCCCTTGAACTTTTGGAACCCTTTAGGAGGGAGGAGAAGGCCTCCTCTTATAGAGATTCACTCTTGCAAAGCTTACAAAACAAGCTAAGCAAGAGTGAAATCCCTCCATACACGTGTATGAAGGGGGTGCAAAGTGGGTGCCAGCTATCACAGTTGACACAAAATATCTGCCAAAAGCAAATGTACAGTGGTCGGCCAGCTAAAAATGACAAATTGACCAAATAAATGGTCGACCGACTACAAAGAGTGCCGATCGACCAAACATTTGGCCGATGGCAACAAAACAATGGCTGGTGGCCTCAAGCCATGGCCGGTGAGATATGGGGATAGCCAACAATCCATTAGCTGCTCCTCAAAAGCAAAACACAAGTGTTTGGTGCAAAACCAAACACAAAACAGGCAAGTCGAGAGGTCTTGAGGCAAGGCGTGTGGTCGAGACCTCCGAGAACTCAAGACGAACACGAATATGGATGATCACCGAGTGTTTAAACGGTAACATCCAAGTCTTGAGGACGGTCAAAAATTGAGTGTCTACACCTGGACAAGCCACTATTCTAATAAATTAGTGTTTTGTTTAGTTCTTTATTTTTTATTGAAAAGCGGCCGATCAATTTTTGGCGTCGTTGCCAGGGAAATCCGCCCATGCGAATTTTCACAATTAAAAAAAATTCAAATACTTGTTAACTAGTCCCAAACCCTAGAACCACACTCACTTCTCTCTTTCTCTCTCTCTCTCTCTCTCTCTCTCTCTCTCTGGCATTTTTCTCTCTTTTCTTTTTCTTTGCTTCTTCATCAAACAGTAGCCACCAACCTACCAACCTCCATTTTGGCGCCACCGTCCACCCCCACACCGGCGAACCCGCATGGCCAGCCCTAGTCACTTCGGTGTCCCCATCCTTCTCGCACTATACTTTACCCCAACCCACCACCATCTACCTCAGTGTCGTCCCCACCAGGCCCCTGTATGTGGTCCTCCATCGCCGATTGTTGTGCTTTCAGTCATCATCTACGTTGTCCTGCTCCCACCTCCTCACCAACCCATTGTGCCACCCTCTTCCTTTGTTTTTCTTCACTGCTACTGCATATGCGGCCACCCACTCACACCACTGTCGCGATTCCGGTTGTCTGCTCTCTTTCCACCTCCGGCCTCCCTCCCTCATCTGCGTCTTTCCTTTTACCCCCGCCAGTGCTGCCACACCACTCTGTCCCCTATGCTCTTTTTTCTTCCTCAAGTTATCTTTTTGATTTATTTCTTTATTCATTTGTTTATTTTATTTTATTTTTCTTTATTTCCTGATTTACTTTATTTATTTTTCCCTCTCTCTTTTTAGTCTATTTCATTACTTTATTATTATCATTATTATTAACATGCCTATTATTATTATTCAGCTGCTTCTTCTTATTCTAATTATCCTTACTATTGTTCTTCTCTCTCTCTCTCTCTCTCTCTCTCTCTCTCTCTCTCTGTATATATATATATATAATAAATAAAAGAAGAAGAAGAAGCTTTTTGTTGTCATATTCTAATTCTCGGGCTTGATTAGAACATTCACTGCGTGTTACTGTGATGGGAGACAGGATTATCCATGCATTATTTTTGTATTTATTCCCTGGTGCATCTTTATTATTTAATTCATTGGAATTGGTTGCATATTTTAAGGGTTGTGTTAATTCTATTGAAATGTGGCTGAAGTTAAGGGGAAGTGGGGCCCCTTTTGGTATTTGCATGCATTTCCTTATTATCTCCTAAGCTATGCACGTAATCAAGTGTTCCATTTTTTTTTAGTGCTTATGCTTTATGTCTCTTTGCTCTTTGTGGTTGCCTTGTTTGGCAGACATGTCCACTCGTGCCGGCGGCCGAGCCAAGAGAGGTCGCTCCTGTAGCATTCCCAATTTTTTTTGTCATCACTCAAGCGAAGGATTGGTCGCTCGAGTAGTCTCGTGAAGCTCCTAGTACTTTTGTAGGTTTAAGATTTTGGGAGTTATTGATTTTTGCTAGAGCACATGAGTGGTTGCTCGAGCGATCTGCCTTGTAGAGTCTGAACTTCTAGAAGTTCGAGTTCTTCGCTTGAGCGAAGGATTGGTCACTCGAGCAAAGTGTCTGAATTCAACACATTTAAAAGTCACTTTTTGGCCCATTTTTCTTCATTCTCTCTTGTTCTTTCTCTCTCTTCTTCTCCTTTTCCACCATTGTTGAGGGTTTCAAGCTTTCAAGCCTGGCTTTCATCTCCTTCCTCTCATTTTTCACACCATGTTCTTTATATCAAAATGAAGAGCACGCTGAGGGCTTTCTATCCATCCAAGCAGATCGTTATTTCATGGAAGTTGAAAATTTGGGTCTCTTCTCTTCTTGATAGAGGTAGGGATTTTCTTTACTACTCTTCAATATTTTCTTATAGATAGATGGGTGGTAGATTCCTATTGTATCAAAACCTCATCTTGAGGGATTTTCATAAAAGCATGTAGAGAAATTTAGGGTTTTCAAAATAGAGAACTTAAATGCAGGATTAAGGTGGAGTAGAGAAGTTTTAAGTGGTTAGAACAAGATTTTATGCCTTGAAGTAAAAAGTCCTAATTTGTGTCTAACCCTAGTTGTGTAATTTATGTTAATACGAGAAATGTTTCAATTGATATTTGATTCATGAAATTAAGTTTATGTTTGGTTAAAATGAGTATAAATAATGATAATTAGTGGTTGGAAAAAAATGATTATTGTAAAGGAGGGTTATGTTAAAGAAATTAAGGTTGGTAATTAAATCAAATAATCTCAGACAATCTATGATGATTAGTGTATTGGGAAATTGTGAATGAAGACTTAATGATAATGTGGAAAAGTAAAGAGAGAAATGGAATACAAGAATATGTGATTGTTTCTAAAGATAACCTTTATGCTTATGGTGGATGTATTGTTAGATTAATGCGTGCTAAAAATAATGAATGCTGTGGCTAGTTCTATCGGAATTGTAACAATGAATAACGTGATAAATTGATGGATGGTGATATTGGAATAAGGGTTCATTTCCTTACAGCTTGTGACCAGTAAAGCATGGCGCTTGATAGAGGTTCTGCCTTTTTTCCGGAGTTTTGCCTGGTAAAGCATGTGGTCTGTTGAGAGGTGTAGAGGCTCCACGTTCCTTCTAGCTTGCGACCAATAAAGCATGAGGTTCCGCATTCCTTCCAACTTGTGACTGGTAAAACGTGAGGTTCCACATTCCTTCCAGCTTGTGAACGGTAAAGCATGGTGCTTAACAGAGGTTCCGCATTCTTTCCATAGTAGCGCCTGGAAAACTGTGTGGTGTGATGTGGTTTGGTAATGGAGCCAGTTTCTTTTGGGATTGTGTGGAATGATTATAATGAGAGGTATACGTGTGATTGTGATAAAAGGGAAATGAATAATCTTAATTGTGTAAAGTTGAACATATGGGATTTTGTTGATTCATCTTATGTGAACTACAATGGGGTAACGGTTTGTTGTGACTTGTAGAAGAATGACTTGTTTCTATACTTGGACCTCTATGTAATGTTAACAAGGATAATTTTTGAAAGAAAGAGTTTTCTTTAAAAAAAATTCATGGATTTCTTTATGGAAATGTTATTATCTATATGTAATGTATTTTGTGTATGAAAAGAGCACATTAATTATGTACGTATCACTCTTAGCATCCATGATCGCATTTATCTAAAGTTCTTATTGTTGAGAATCATTAAAGATTCCTACTACACTTTGTGTTCATCCCATCTATTTTAACCATTTTTAGGAACGAAGCCAGGAACACGGGATTGAAGATTTCAGAAGTTTATTTTCTTTTATTTGACAAATTGTAAATGGGAGATGTTCATCATAATGTGGGAGATATGGGTATTTCAATGTAAATCTTGCCATGTATCATTGTTGCATTTATTCAAGAGAGAACAATATTACTATTACTCAAATGTAATGGTAATTTGTATTTGTGAATGTATTTAATAAATGGATTATACTTTAAGGTTTTTGTAATGTTTTCAAGAAATACAAATTAGGGGGTGTGACAACATGGTGTCAGAGCTAACCGTGTTTGAAAACCTTGAGCATGTGAGAAGTGGTTTTTACCACAATGGGTTGGCTTCACTTGGTGAGGACATTTGCATGTAGGAAGTATGAGGTGTCGGACATATGTGTTGTATTTTGTGAGCATCAGTTAAGTTTCAAAGATAGTGCTTGTAGCTGGCTAATTTGCTTTGAGATATCATTGGAAACGCGTCTGATCAACATGGTTTCCGGTGAGAGTTCCTTGAAATTTCTGAGACAAGTGGTCGTTCTTGTAGACTTGATTCAATTACGTGGTTTGCAATTTAAAACTGTTTATGTGCTGTATGATTATATGCTATGTTGGTTTTGTCTTAGTATGAAGAGTAAGTGTCTCAAGAAAGGGGTTAGAGTACGGTTGATTGATGTTTGATGTTGTCATTGATAGGATGTCAGGGTAAACTAGCAGAGTTCATGTTAGGACTAGGGGTGCCGATAGGGGCATAGCAGTTCCAGTAATACCCACACCTGCAGCACCGACTGTGGGCGAGGAAATTGCACGTGAGATAGTACGAGCTGTGCGGGAGGCTTTAACAAGCACTGAGGAGACCACTAAGAATTTCTTTCACTTTAACCAACCAGACTTCACAGGAGGGTCAAACCGTTAGAAGCAGAGAGTTGGCTAGAGCAAGTCACTAAGACTCTTGATATGCTCAGAGTCATGGATGAGGAGTTGAGAGTGGCATTAGCAAGTTTTCAACTGAATAGAGATGCTGAGTATTGGTGGAAGTATGTAAGCCCATCCCAGAAGTACCAACTGGGCTACATTCACTGAGCCCTTTTGGGCCAAATACTTTTCTCCTTCCGCTCAGGAAAGATTGAGGAACCAATTTGTGGAGTTGCACCAAAATACTACACCTTTAGCACAATTTGAGGCGAGGTTCACCAATTTGTCTAGATTTGCTCCAGAGTTGGTAGCAATGGGGGAGCGACGTTGTAATGAGTTTGAGGAGAGGTTGTGCGATGACATCCGATGGAAGGTAGCGGGGTGTATGCATAGGAACTATAACACATTAGTAAAAGCAGCGGCATGTGGAAGCCATTAATCTTGAGACTGGTCAATATGAAAGAGAAAGGGACATATTGGTGAGTTCTTCAATTCAAGAGCACACGAGACCCAACTGGAGGTAGAGGAGAGCTAAATCTCAATCACTATCCCAGTCACAGCCTTAATCCAGTTTTACCTCTTCAGGTTCATTTGTCGGGGGATCTAGCCAAACCCAAGTTTCCTTGAGTTGGTCATAGAGTAGAGGGCCACATTTTTGCTCCAAGTGTAGACATATAGGCCATGTTAGGCGTCATTGTCCTTCGCGTGGGTAGGGTTTGTCTTAGTAACGCAAGCAAGGACGATAGTGATGTGGTGTCTAGGTAAAAATTTTGTGTTTTGGCATTGTGATGAAATCTCTTTTGTATGTAGGGCTTTGTGCCTATGAGTGTTGCATATGTATATGTATGTGTGTTCTCTGAACCCAATTGTGTGGTAATGTAATTAAACTTTGGAACTTGTTTATGTTGGGAAGTGCTATAAGAAATTGTAATCTTAATATTTGTTGTGTAACTGTTTCTATTCCCTAGATGACGTATGTATTGACTTATGAGCCTTGAATAGAGTTAAAGTGCTTATGCAGAGTGGGAGTTGTATGAATAAGACAAGGGGGCATAGTTGGGACGAGGTGGAACTTTAGGATGGTATGAGGTTGGTTCGAGTTACTTAGTAGATAGGAAGAATTGTGTTTCGTAATGATGAGGATAGTGTTGGCATAATGTCTGCTGTAAGCTAGTGGTTGTATGTGGGTGTAAAGGAGTTTTCAGTATTCAAGTATAGAGTGGCATAGTCAAGGTTTGTATAAGATTCATGAGTATGAGGGGCACTTAGTAGTTAGATGCTAGAGTAGTTCTTGAGAGGAAATACGGGTTGTGTTCCCTAGTAATGAGTGTTGTGTGAGTTACAATTGTTTTGTGTGATTCGGAATAGGTGCTACCATATTGGCACAACAATGATGGGATTATTGGAAATGGTGCTAGTGCAATGTATACTTGAGGAGTCCCATGAGATTCTAGAAACGCGTAGAAGAGTGTATGAAGCTCTATCTTGGAGTAAACGGTGTGGGGCAACATGTAAGTATTGGTCATGGAATGGTTGGCCGATTAGTTAATATCTGGGTTTAGGGGTGACAAATCGTCACTTTAGAATGGCCTAGAAGTGGGTATGATGACAAGTTTGGGTTTTAGGAGTGTTAAGCCTTCTACATGTAGTGGTAAGGCTAGAGTGTCCTGAGTTGGTGGAAACTCCTCGGGTCGGGGGTGGAGCATTGTAAACTTTTCGGCCTTGTCTGCGTGTGAGTGATAAGCGATAACTATGATTATGAGATGTGAGTTGGATTAAGTTGCATAGAGAAAATGAATCCTTGTAGCCGCTCCCTTTTGATGGGACTTAAGGATTGGTTTGGGTTAGTTTGGTCTGTTTTGGTTTGATTTGCAACTGGTGGTTTCAATGAGTGCTATTTGAAGTTAATTGACACTTGGTCATCTTAGGAATTGCTTTGGTTTGGATAAATAGAGATGCGGTTGAGTAGTACCTTAGGTGGTATCGGAAGACATTGAGTCTTGCTTGTGTATGCATGTTGTTAGTGTGAATTCATGAATCACTCTAGTTGGGTTAAAGTGTTTGAATGTAAATTGTTGTAAGTGCACTTGGGCCAATGTGTACCATCAATTGTTAGTTGATGTTCGTAATGATTGGTGAACTTCCAACTTGTGGGAAGTCGCATGTGCTGTGTTACCTCTAGGATGCATTGTGATTGTTTTATTCTTTGTTATTACAAACATGTGGTAAATATGTTGTGATGTCATTGGATAGATGATGGAAATTGTTAGGTGATGATTGGGATTCACCAGGTAAATGTTGAGAATAACTTGGAAAATGAAAAATTTTTTCCTTGTGTTGTGGCCTGAGATGGCACGGTTAAACTAGATGCTAAAGGTTTAATCTAAGTTGCGTTAATGAATAGCTTGCTGATTGAGTGGAAAACTAAATATGGACGAGTCATGAGGATGTAATTGGTTTGGTATTTTAAATAACACATTCTGTTTCAGAAAAATATTTATGAACATTATGGATTGCAATGTGTTTTGCTGGTAAACAGTCTAAGTTGGAATGCCTTTTGAGAAAGAAAACTACAAATACACATGAACAATTTTCACTATTTTACCTTTAAATGCCAAGTTGTATAAGGAATTAGTAATACCATTAATTGTGACACAATATGAGATTTTGTGTTGGATCGTGCAATGTAGGGTGTAAATTGTTTCGCCAATGTTGCCGGGTGTGTGGTTTTATGGTGGTTTCCTTTCTCTTTGAAATTGGGTTTTGGTCATTTGATGGTCATTCTCCGTGTTGTTGATGGTTGGGGAGTTATTGTTGTCTTTGGGGTTATGAGTGGTTGATGTCATTACTTGTCTGTTGGGTTCCAAAGAGTATGCCAATCAAAAAGTAATCGTGATCTCTTCCTTGTGATTCTCCTTGTTTGGGTGTTTTTGTGATTCCCCTTGCATTGAGTAGTTTTGTTTCTATCCTTGCATTATTTCGAGAATATATCCCAAGCGTGTTAAGTCAGGAGTTGTGTTCCCTTTGTGTTGGGTTGCTCTTTTGTTTCAGTTTTCCCTAATTTCGGGGACGAAATTTCATAAGGTCGGTAGATTGTAGCATTCCAGATTTTTTTTCTCATCGCTCGAGCGAAGGATTGGGCGCTCGAGCGGTCTTCCAAAGCTCCCAGTACTTTTGTAGGTCTGAGATTCTGGGAGTTGTTGATTTTTGCTCGAGCGCAGGAGTGGTCACTCAATCGGTCTACCTTGTTGAGTCTGAACTTCTGGGAGTCCGCATTCTTCGGTCAAGCAAAGGATTGGTTACTCGAGCGAAGTGTCCGAATTCAGCACGTTTAAAAGTCACTTTTTGGTCCACTTTTCTTCATTCTCTCTTGTTATTACTCTTTCTTCTTCTCATTTTCCACCATTGTTGAGGGTTTCAACCTTTCAAGCTTGGTTTTCATCTCCTTCCTCTCGTTTTTCACCCCATGTTCCTTCTATCAAAACGAAGAGCACGCTATAAGCTTTCTATCCATCTAAGCGAATCACTATTTTGTGGAAGTTGAAAATTTGGGTCTCTTCTCTTCTTGATAGAGGCAAGGATTTTCTTTACTTCTCTTCAATATTTTCTTACAAATAGATGGGTGGTAGATTCCTATTGCATCAAAACCTCATCTTGAGGGATTTTCATAAAAGCATGTAGAGAAAGTTAGGGTTTTCAAAATAGAGAACTTAAATGCAAGATTATGGTGGAGTAGAGAAGTTTTAAGTGGTTAGAACAAGATTTTATGCCTTGAAGTAAAAAGTCCTAATTTGTGTCTAACCCTAGTTGTGTAATTTATGTTGACATGAAAAATGTTTCAATTGATATTTGATTCATGAAATTAAGTTTATGTTTGGTTAAAATGAGTATAAATAATGATAATTAGTGGTTGGAAAAAAAATGATTATTGTAAAGGAGGGTTATGTTAAAGAAATTAAGGTTGGTAATTAAATCAAACAATCTCGGACAATCTACAATGATTAGTGTATTGTGAAATTGTGAGTGAGGAGTTAATGATAATGTGGAAAAGTAAAGACAGAAATGGAATACAAGAATTTGTGATTGTTTCTAAAGATAACCTTTATGCTTATGGTGGATGTATTGTTAGATTAATGTGTGCTAAAAATAATGAATGTTGTTGTTAGTTCTATCAAAATTGTAACAATGAATAACATGATGAATTGATGGATGGTGATATTGGAATAAGGGTTCATTTCCTTACGGCTTGTGACCGGTAAAGCGTTGCGCTTAATAGAGCTTCTGCCTTTCTTCTGGAGTACCGCATGGTAAAGCATGTGGTCTATTGAGAGGTGTGGAGTCTCCACGTTCCTTCTGGCTTGTGACCAATAAAGCATGAGATTCTGCACTCCTTCCAACTTGTGACTAGTAAAGCATGAGGTTCCACATTCCTTCCAGCTCGTCACTGATAAAGCGTGTCGCTTAACAGAGGTTCCGCATTCCTTCCAGAGTAGTGCCTGGAAAAGCGTATGGTGTGATGCTGTGGCTTGGTAATGGAGCCGGTTTCTTTTGGGATTGTGTGGAATGATTATAATGAGAGATATACGTGTGATTGTGATAAAAGGGAAATGAATAATCTTAATTGGGTAAAGTTAAACATATGGGATTCTGTTGATTCATCTTATGTGAACTATAATGGGGTGACGGTTTGTTGTGACTTGTAAAAGAATGACTTGTTTCTATACTTAGATCTCTATGTAATGTTAACAAGGATAATATTTGAAAGAAAGAGTTTTCTTTAAAAGTTTTTCATGGATTTCTTTATGGAAATTGTATTATCTATATGTAATGTATTTTGTGTATGAAAAGAGCACATTAATTATGTATGTATCACTCTTTAGCATCCATGATCGCATTTATCTAAAGATCTTATTGTTGAAAATCATGGAAGATTCCTACTGCACTTCGTGTTCATCCCATCTATTTTAACCATTTTCAGGAACGAAGTCAGGAACACCGGAGTGAAGATTTGAGGAGTTTATTTTCTTTTATTTGACAAAGTGTAAATGAGAGATGTTCATTGTAATGTGGGAGATATGAATATTTCAATGTAAATCTTGGCATGTATCGTTGTTGTATTTATTCGAGAGAGAACAATATTAATATTACTCAAATGTAATGGTTATTTGTATTTGTGAATGTATTTAATAAATGGATTTGATTTAAAGGTTTTGGTAATGTTTCTGAGAAATAAAAGTTGGGGCACATGACAGGTCCACCACTAGGTCTACCTCCACTGCTCCTATCATGTCCCCTCTACTCCTTGGGCCCAGAAAGCCATTGCTCAGAATACCGCTTTGATCTTGACTATTTTCGGCCTTAAGCTTTCATCAGTTGGGCAGTTAGCAACTTGGCGGCTCGTCAACTTTTGGGTTTATGTCAGGTGGATGTCCTTGCCTATCCTTGGATTGTCCTGCTGTTCTATTAGAATGTGTTTACGGACCCAAATTTCTAGGATTGTTTGAGGACCACTGTTGATGCTATCACCCTTACTATCCATCTTGAGGATCTCACTACTATCCTTGCGTGCCACTGCATCCCCACCACTCTCCCTTTCAGGACTATGATGGCACGCATCCGGTCACTCATCTTATCTAGACCAATTTTCCAGATCGTGCGGGTGATGTGAGTCATACTTTTGTTCGTCACCGCAACTTGCCTCATTGGCTCTGGTTAATCGATGTCATTTTTCGACGCAATGTCATTCTTTTGGGGCATGAGGAGGAGAGTCATTGTGCTTTTATTCGAGCTCTTCATCATTTTGAGTTCGATTATTGGGTGGATGTCCTGCAGCTCATTTGGGATAAAAAAATATAAGATCATGAATGATGTGCAAATCAAGCAAACTCGGAGCTCGCAGACCTACAAACTTGATCACTCATCTCTTCTGCTGGCATTCGACCTATTGATTTGATCCGAATGAGAAGGACATGAATGAGTTCTTGTAGTATACTAAGCAGACTCTCCACAATTTGTCTCGCCTCCTACCCCTGACCTGCTATTCCCGACCCTGTTGATCCACTGCACCCATCTTTATGACTCATGCTGATTACGAGGCCCTTTATCAGGAGCACATCCACCTTCAGCAGTCCATTGATACCCTTCATACTGATTTCCATGCATATCGGGACCTCTCTCAGCAGTGTTGTGAGGCCTCTCAGGCCTATATACAGCAGTCCATTTGCTGAGATGTAGGATCTTACATGTTCCCTATTTGCGGAGTATCACCCTCTACCATCACTGGCCCCTCAGTGACCCATTGCTCTTCTGTGTATTTTCTTTTCAGGCTCTATTATCACTACTGTCTACACTTTGATATTTTCCTTTCCTTTTTATTTTCTTTGTTTTATTTTTTTTTCTTCAATTTTTTTCTTTTTGGGTCTATATATATATATGTGTGTGTGTGTGTGTGTGTGTGTGTGTGTGTGTGGCTAACTCTCCTGACTTCTTATTTTCTTATATAGTTTTTTCCATTATGTCTTGGCATATCAAGTCCTCCCTTGCAAGTCTGTTTACTCCAACTTTGGTGTGTTTCTCTTACCTCCTCTTCTATCACTGATGACTGCTTTGGTGCTATTCTTTCCCTCTCCTATGTTTCCCTGGCTCCTTTATTTCTTTCTATTTGCTAGTGAGGGCACTACCATGTTTAGTTAGGAGGGATGTTGACTTGTTGCCATATTTTTGCATTCCAGCTTGATTAATGGAATTTCTACCTGGTATAAAATTTATATGTGAATATGGTTGTACTACACTCTTTATCATGTTGACCATCCTAGTTTACTTATGTCTTGAGTTGAGAGTTCGTGAACCAGATATTTTTGGATTATTCATGACTGATGAAATATGAATTCATTTCGATATTATTGCATAAGGATTGCTGGTATCACTTGTCACTTTGTGCACTTACATATTCACATTTGGTTGTGGTAGTCAAAGTTGATAGTTCTGATCATGTGTTGACTGCCTAAGATGAATTAGGGTTTGAGATATGAGCATGGGTTCTTGTGATAAAGAGTGGAAAAAAAAAATGACTAGTTCGAGTTCGTAGCCTTTTAAACTCGAGTTATTAAGCCCATTGGGGTGTCTTTACACCTAGTGCCCTAAGTCTGTCTTGGCCTAACACTTGCTACATGAGTTAATTAGAAAGCTTAAGGGACTTAAACATTGTATAGTCACCCAAAAAAACATTAAATAAATAAAATGTTTGGTTTGTAGCCTTTTTAACTGGAGTTGTTAAGCCCGTTGGGGTGTCTCTACACCTAGTGCCCTAAGTCCGTTTGGATTGGGAGTCACTAGCCTAACGCTTGTTACATGGGTTAATTAGAAAGCTTAAAAGATCCATTCATTTAAAAAATAAATTAAAAAATAAATACAAGAGTTCGGGCCCATGTTTGACTTCAAAGATTCAAAGCACTTAGTTGTTCGAAGTTAGTACATGAGTAAGAGATGTTGTCTTTCCTTCTGCACCGAATCTCACTTTACACGAAAGCAACATGTGATGCCTTCCATCCGATTGTGATTTGATGTTGTTTGTTTGCATATTTATGGGCTCATAGACAGTTTAAAGATTTGTCTAACTTGCTTACTCAAAATTCGTCATAAGTGAGAGAGGCTGGTTTTGATGAAAAGGGGGCGATATTGAGTATTTATATATAAATTTGTCCCAAGTTTCAATTCCTTTGATCAAGTTGGTGTTTGTGGGTATCATCTCTGGAAACCCTCACAAGGCTTCACTCATCCACTTCGGTAACCTTGTGGTTTAAAAGGCTTGTTGGATACGCTAAATGCAATCGTGATCCCTAAAAAAGTGGCTTAGATAGATTTTGGTTTATTTTGCTTTGATCGAGGACTATTAAAGTATAAGTTGGGGGCTGTGATCTGAGCCAAAAGTTACACTTTGAGACTCCCTGTCTTATCTTTTTAGTCTTTTAGTTTTTGATATTTGATACAATAAAGCGTTTTTCTTCCTTTTCATGTTAATATCACTCCGTAGACAAAAGGATGGCAAAAAGAGTGAAAAATCCATGACTGGGTGAATCCGCACGAGTAAATTTCCCTGACCAAAATCTCCCACTAACTAAATTACTTCGATATTTGTGCATGTGTTTTTTACTTAGAATTTACTGGAGGCTATAAAAAGAGATTTTTGGGACCTTTTTTGGCATTTGAAAGCTTAGAGAAGACGGCTAGAAGCTAGAGAAGAAAAGCGAGTCATCAATCCATGGCTTTCTCTTCAACATTTGAAGTGTTCAACCTCTCCATGAGCTGCTAAGCTTTCTTCTTAGGATTGAGATGAAACTCTAATCAAGTATCATGTAATTTTGTATTTTAATTCTAGTTTTTCTTTGGAATTGGATAATCATTGTATGATCGTTTTTAGTTTTTTATTCAAATAATCTTTTCACTCGATTTATGTATTCGATTTCTGTGATTGAGAATGTGTGATCATGCAATTGTTTTACTTTCTTGTCTATGCAAATCGTGAGATAAGTCATGCTTACGGGAGACGAATCGTGTTGCAACCTTAGTTTAGTGTAGACAATTTATGTCGACCGAAGATGATTTGTGCCTACACTTTGCATATACTCATCTTCTTGACGATGATATTGGGGCTTGTGGCCACGATACATCATTATTATCCGAGCCATTGATTTACTAGAATTAGATATTTTAATTACGTGATATGAGAGTAGTAGTGGATTCGAAGTCCTAAGTCTCTCTCCATATTCAGATTACTCTCTTTATTTTCACAATTATTTTAGTTTTAATTTAAATTCTCTTTAGTAAAAATCAAATTATCCTCTTTTCTTCAAATTAAATTAAAAATTACCACTCAAATTAATATAACTCAGCCCAAAGTCCTCGTGGTATGATACCTGGACAAGCCATTGTTCTACTGAATTAGTACTTTATTTAGTTCTTTATTTTTAATTGAAAAGCAACCGATCAATGTAACAATTTCTTGGGATTTCTTATTCATCGGAGAGGGCTTGAAGTTGATAAGAACATGACCAGGGAATCCAAGAAGCCAAGCCTCCTACTTGCAAGAAGGAACTGCAAAAACTTCTTGGAACGCAATTTTCTTAGACGTTTCGTCTCCAATCTGGTAACAAAGGTTCAAGTTTTTTCTTAGTTGCTAAAGTTGAAAGATGAAGAACAATTCCGATAGGAGCCTTACCAGTAGCATGCTTTTGAAGTTGTCAAGTGGTACTTAGCACATCCTCTTGTCCTAACTCCTTCAGTCAAGAATAAAGTTTTGAAGTTGTAGATTTCTGCTTCAGAAAAGTCGATTGGGAGTTTGTTAGCATAGGATAATGAGAGTGGAAAAGAGTAGGCAGTTTATTATCTCAGTAGGCTTTTGACTTTTGTTGATTGTAAATACAGTCCTATGGAGAAATTATGTCTTGCACTTTATTTTTCTGCAATAAAACTGAGGCACTACATGCTTCTTGTTTTGGTTTACTTAGTGTGCAAAATTGATTAGATTAAGTATTTATTTTCTCGACCCATAATGAGAGGCTGAATTGGTAGATGGGCCTTAGCTCCAATGGAACTTTCATTTCAATACATTTCTCAAAAGGCTATGAAAGGCCAAGCTGTAGCAGATTTCCTTGTCAACCATCCTTGTTTAGAAATCGAAGACGAATCTGGATTCAGCCTGGTTTTATGTTTTTCTTGCTTCACTCCTTGGACGTTGTTGTTTGATGGTTCCAAAACTGATCTAGTTTCTAGATGTGGGACCATAATCATTTCTCCTAAAGGCTTGATGACATAATTCTCTTTTCAGTTTGACTTTGAATGCTCAAATAATCAAGCTGAATACAAAGCTATGATAATTAGCCTGAAAATATTAAGAGAAATGGTAGCTTTAACAATGGAAGTGATTGAGGATTCATAGCTTGTCATTAATCACTTGAGGGGCATTTACAAATTCCATAGTGAAGATTTGGCTCCTTACTTTATGGAAGCTAGATAACTCCTAGAAGACTTTGATAATGCTTCACTCAAATTCATTTCTAGAAGATTCAACTATGAAGCCAATGAAATGGGTCAAATTGCAACTAGAGCGAAGGCTCCTCAAGGTTTCTATCAAAGAACTATCACCATCCAGAAAAGATTGCTTCCTTCAATCAAGAGGAGAGAGCAAACAATTCGGGAAGTAAACATAGCAGATATTTCTAAGGAAGATTGACAATTTTCCATAGCCCAATTCCTGAAGCATCCACAACTTCCTACAGACAGAAAGACTAGAAGAAGAGCAACACATTATATTTGGATTGAATGAGAACTTTACAATAAAAGTCCAGAAGATGATTTACTCCTGTAGTGCCTTTCTAAATAACGAATCATGAAGGAAGATGAGATGGCTAATAAGAAGGTCTGGATACTATTGGCCTACTATTCTTTCAGATTTTATTATATTTTCCCGAGGATGTCTACCTTCGCAAGCCCATGGTCTTGTTCAACATGATCTAGCAACTTCTATGAATTCCATAGTTAAACAATAGCCATTTTGAGGATGGTCCTTTGATATGATTGGCAAGATCTTTCCTTCTTCTTCTAAGAGTCATTCCTATATAGTTGTGGCTACGGATTACTTTACAAAATGGGCTAAAGCCATTCCTATGAAATCAGTAAATCAAATTGGCATCATCAAGATGATCAAAGAAAACATTATCCACAAATTTGGTCTACCTCAACATATTGTGGCTGATGGAGGAACTATTTTCTTCAGTAGAGAAGTCTAGGCCTTTGCCAATGGGTATGGTATAGAACTTTCTCATTCTACTCCATATTATGCTCAACGCAATGGCTAGGCAGAATCAACAAACAAGGTTCTGAAAAGTATCATTGAAGAGCACCCAAAATTTGGCATGATGTCCTGTCAAAAGCATTGTGGGCCTACAAAATGTCAAAGAAAGTAGCAACAGGAATTACACTAGTTATGCTTACTTATATGCATAATGTAGTCCTGCCTATGGAAGTAACGGTGAAGTCTTTAAGGGTTGCATTCCAAAATGGCTTAACTCTTGCAGAGTAAAATCAAGCTATGTACATGGAACTTAAAGATCTTGATGAAGTGAGGTTACAAGCTCTAGATCAAGTCTTATTACAGAAACAGAGAGTAGTCAGAGCTTGTGATTGAAGAGTTAGAAAGAAGAGTTGTACACAAAATGACTTAGTCTGGGAAGTAGTCCTACCATTTGGTCCACAAGATCCTAAGTTTGGAAAATGGTCTCCAAGCTGGGAGGGCCCATTTCAAGTTTTCAGAATTTGCAAGAGAGGTTCCTACCAATTGCAAGATTTAAATGGAGAATTACACAGATATCCAATAAATGGCAAGTACTTGATGAAATTTTATGCAACGATGTGGGAAATGATGGAGTCAATAACATAAAATTCTGTCTATTCATAAGACCAAAAATGGCCTTAACAGGCTAAACAAACCTAAACACGTACAGAAATGTTCAAAACGGCTTGGTCTAAAATCAAGCCGACTAAACAAAAATGGCCTCAGCAAGCTGACCAAAAAAAAAAATGTTGCAAATTCAAAAGCTTAACGGAAGTGCAGAAATGAAGAAAAATTTGTGCTTTAGAGGAGGAAGATCCAAGAGGGCTTGCTATAATTTCTACCTTGGAATTCGACCTATTTCTGTTGCTGGAGGTGTGGCAGTTTCCTGTGTGAAGAAATTCATTAGTAGAGATTACAGTTGTTATTTGTCAGAAAATATGGTACATTCTAGACCTACCAGTTCTGCTCTGGGAAAAACAACATTTTTTTTGCTGGTGGGCTTTTCTTGCTAGTTTTTGGTGGCGTGAAGGGAGGCAGTAGCAACGATAGTTGCAAAGTCAAAGAATGAAGGCAAAAACGGGGTTGAAATTCAGGTACATCCTTATTGTTCCTTAGAGGAACCAAGAATGTACTTGAAGGGAGGCATTGTTTGTACATTTTTGGCAAAAATTGCCATGTGGCAATTCCCTAAATTGTTTATGGCACGTGGGGATAGAAGATAGAGGGTTAAAGATTTTTTGGGACCCATCACTGAAGTGGCGGCTGAAAGTAATTGATTTATTTTAATTAATTAAATTAACCAAGTCTTTGGGTTAATTAATTAATTAATTTTGATTTGATAGATAATGTAAGCCTCAACCATTCCTAAGAATTACGAGGTTGTTGAGGCTTATCTCCCAAAAATATGCCTTATCTTAGTTTGTTGCTAGATGGCTACTATGAATGAAAATGGCAAATCAATGACAAGGCTACAATATAGGAATTGAATTCCCCAAATCATGCAATGTTAGGTTTGAGGGTTCTTGTAGATAAGCTCACATGGAAAATGAAGAGGCTTTGAGGATCAATCCAAATGAGCATTTTTCCTAAATGAAGAGGCTTTGAGGGATACGTAGCGGCTTCAAGGAGCTTGATGGACCAAGTCAAAGCTATAAAGATAGGCATTATCCATGGAAGTCAAAATCCTTCCTACTCTTGGGAGTCAAGCTAAGAATCAAGGACACATGTCACTAGGAGAGGCTGTGACATTCTTGGCAGTTGAGCAGAAATAGAGGCATAAAAAGGACTCTAAGTGCAACATTCAAAGGGCCCCGACCAAACAACTCAACCAAGAGTCTTTCAATACATTTATCTTACCTTCATAGCTTTATTTATCTTACCTTCATAGCTTTATCTATCATAGCTTCATACCTGTAACTTAACATAGCTTCTTACCTTAATCAGATTAGTTACTGTACTTCATTTGTTAATCAATGGAAGTTCAATTCTAGTTTAGCCTATCTTTAGTATCTAGCAAGTTTAGTAAAAGTCTTTTTCAACGGAGCAAGATCTGAACCAGTGGCGGTTCCTCTAAGCCACACACAATCATTTATATGTGTTAGAAGTAAAAATTGGTCAAACATTCCTACACCTTGAACTAGGTTCACAAGTTCTGGTACATTCGCATTCAATTCAATCAACAAGCCTACGTGTTTGCACCCACAGGAGTTTCTAAGTGGCGAATAGGAATTTATGAGGTGGTAAACAACTTCATAGGTTCAAAATTAAGTATCTGGACGAAAATGCTGCAACCAATTTTCTATTGTTCAGAATTGAGTATCTGAAGAAACTTCATAGGTTTGGAATTAAGTATCTAGGCATGTACAATTTGTTCGGCACTGAGTATCCAATTTAAAATGCTACAACCAATTTATTATTTTTCAGAACTGAGTATCCAAACACATTAACTATGTTCAGCACCGAGTATTTGAAGAAACTTAATAGGTTCGAAATTAAGTTTCAATACATACATAATTTGTTTGGCACAGAGTGTCCAGATGAAAATGCTATTAGACTTGGGGTGTAGAAAGTATAATTTCTAGGTTTTTTTTTTTAATTTTTAGGGTTATAATAGGTATTATTTGGGGTGTCCAAACAAATGAATAAATATTTAAACTTTTAATTAGGGTGTTCCAAGTAATAGGGTGCCTAACCTAATTTTTGGGGTGTATTTAGAGCTACCCATGAGAGAAAGCATCAAGTCTTGGTATATATGAGTGAGACAAGAAAAGTGATGTGAGTGGTGTAATCAAGTGTCTTGTAAGAGTGTGTGTAGGTGTTAAAAAGTCTAAATGTGAATAGTGTTTCATTGGTTGGTGTGTGAAGAAAGTGTTTTGAGTGGTATTGTAAAAGGTTCATGTTAGTCCAAGTATAAGACTCCAAGAAGGTCTATAGTGTATTGTTGTGTACACTATTTTAGTATTCAAATGTCTTGTGTATTTGTGGGTGTGATTATGTAACGCCCCCAAATAATTTACATAAGAAGGGTTCATAATGATCTATCATCAAGGTCTTAATCCAAAAGTAGTAACTCCCATAACATACTTATTTATATATATAATTAAAAAAAAAACATAATGTTTCTTCCATTACATCCTTATTAAATCTCTAAGATGTGTACTCAATTCATTCCGGAGATTTATCAAAAGTGTTCCACATGCAACTATACATTCAACAATATAGGAATATAAATCTATAGCATGTGGCACTGCAAGCCAATTACAAATAAATGCACTCAAGACTAAAAGTTCTAAGGCTTATGCCCAACTACACAAAAATGGTTATCGAAACCTATACATTTAAAACCCTTGGCTTGTCCAAACAACAACAAAACAAGAGCCATATGCCCTCAAAACACTTCACGCCTTCAATTTGGTGGAATCACTACATCTTTCCCTACACCAAATCCACTAGGGTGAGCACAAAGCCCAGTAGAAATTTCTTAACAAAGTATATACATTTTTACATAATCTCATGAGATGAATGCAAATGCCATGTCATGCTCAAAATACATACTTTTGCCTTTTGGAAAAATCTTGTGCGTAATACCAATTTGATAACACAATGATCCAACAAATTCAATGTAATTTTCAAAGGGGTCATAAACACAACTCAGGTAATCCCTAGGCTAGTGTCTGCAAGTAGGCATAACAAACACTACCAATCTCCACTTTACTGGTCTCTCACCGGAAGGCACGTGGTACCTCCTCCGTGCGTGTTTTCGGTCTTTCACCATGGACGCTTAGGCCAACTTAACCAATACCAAACTCCACCACCTATCCGGACTTACCAACATATTTACCCCAAAACAATTCAATATGTTCTTGTTTCAAAAAACAATTTCGTTCTCAATGCAATAGTTTTCAAATTTCAATTCGAAATTCATAACAACCAAATTAGATGGAATGTCAATGCAACATGTATCAATGCATTACAATATGTTTCCATTTTCAATTTCCACCACACAATCTATCATTGTGATAAAAATCTCCATACTTTTTCTCAAGATAATTTCACAAATAAATCTACCGAGAGATAAATAATAATACCACATTGCATGCTTTCTTCTCATGTTAATCTCTATTTTCCCACTTGGTCATTTCAAGACCAACCACAAATATTCTATATAACTAGCTTCAATATTAACCATTTCTCATTCTTCCATGGAATTTCCTCTTCGTATGCAATTATAGGAATTTCTCAATCATATATTTTCATCATAATAATTGACAAGCATAGATTTCATCACATCTTACTAATTTCCCAAAAATCTCTAATCTCTAGGGTTTTCACAAAACTAGGTTTTTTCCTCATTTTTAAAAGGACATTTCCAAGACTACATTCCTTCTTAACAATATAGTTCATACCCTCAAGAGGTTTTGGAAAACATTAAGAAAACCCATTTTTTAAATCATCAGGAACTCATAAGCCAAAAGTCAAGGTTCATTGCTACAAGAAAAAGTTCCAAAATCAACATAAACTTGCAAAAATGTATATATAACTCTAAGAAAATCCCTATCTCAAGCTTGGGAGAAGAAGAGAGAAAAAAAATCCCAAATTTGATGGTGTTGAAATCCGATCTCCACCACACAAAAGGCAGCACTCGAGCTCTAATGGATTTGGAGAAATCAAAGGATTAATGTGATATGGTGAGAGTAATGTAAAAAGAATGAAGAGAAATGTGTTTTAGAGAGAGAGAGAGAGAGATGAGAGAAAAGTGAGGTGGGTGCTCAACCCAAGAAAAGAAAAAGAGAAAATTTTCGGACACAACGCATTCCTGCACTTGCGACATGTACCTTCCGCACATGCGCCACACTCCCCCACACGTACGACTCACTTTCCACACTAGCCCTCCGCTCATGTATTTAAATCAATGTTGAACCAGTGACGACCTCACCTCCCGCACGTGCGGCCCTGCCTTCCACCCAAAAATTGCACTAGTTGAAATCGAGGCACCCATGATCCAATTTCATGCTTTCCGAAACAAGTGAAACTCAACTCCGGAATGAAATAAAGATGAGGATCTGAGGGAAAATTCAAGAATGGTGAACTCAAATAGTTGACAAGACCTCAGATTAAATCTCAACACTCCCAACACGAGCAAGATAATCACAATTAAAGGAAAACAAGGTGGGTTATATGTCTTGGCATCACAGATTAATACAATATATATTTGTGGTATAATTTTTGGGTCCCTTAATGTATCAAACTCAATAGATACAGACTATATACTAGTTAACCAATCCATCTACCTTGCGCTTGACTTTTAAGAACCATTTATTTCCAATGGTCTTGTGCCTGAACGGAAAGTCAACCAACTCCCAAACTTGATTTTGAGTTATAAAACTCATCCCATCCTTCATAGCATAGCCATCCAATCTTCAGCATTAGGTGAAACCAAAGCTTCCTCACAGGAAGCATGCTCATCAAGATCCAATGGAGCACACATGAACGATTCCCCTTCAATCTCAAAGTGATGATGAGAAATGATTCCACGTTTGTTTTACACAACTAGGATCCTTGCAAGCCATTTTCTAGTGGTATACTCCCACTGTGAGGTAAATCACTTCCACTATGAGTCTCTAATTCTCCACTCTCGCTAGAAGATGGTGTGACTCCTTCAAACTCTTGCAACTCACTTAGTGCAAGATCTTTCTTTACTTCACTAATACTTGGAAAATCACTTTCAATAAAATTGACATCTTGTGATTCATATTCAATCAATTAGCCATTCGGATGTTCACTATACATAACATACCCCTTTGAGCATTCTGAATATCTAACAACGATCTTTTTGTTTGCTCTAGAGCCTAACTTCTCATATTTAAGAGAAGTGTTATGAACAAAACCTGCACAACCCCAAAGCTGCAAATGCTCCAAATTAGGATTTGTACTATTCCATAATTAATATGGGTTATGGGAACTGACTTTGAAGCCACACGATTAAGGATGTATGTCACAGTCAAAAGAGCATCCCTCCAAAAGGATATAGGAGGTTGGTTTGCATCATCATTGATCTATCCATTTCAAGTAAAGTATGACCCTCCAAAAGGATATAGGGAGGTTGGCTTACACCATCACCGATCTAAGCATTTTAAGTAAAGTACAATTGCTTTTTTCTGCTATACCATTTTGATGTAGAGGACCAAGAATTGCTAATTGCATGTGTAACCCATTTTCCTTACATAGTCCTTGGAACTAATGTGATAAATATTCATGCCCTCAATAAGTACAAAGAATTTTTACATTCCTCTCTTTCTGATTATCAACCTCAGCAACAAAATTTTTGAAATAATCTAATGCCTCATAATGATGGGAAATCTGATAAACATAAACAACTTGTGAATAGTCATCAATAAATGTAAGGAAATAGGAAGTGTCATGGCGTGTCTTTCCATTCATGGGTCCACAAATGTCGAAATAAACCAACTCTTGAGGATATAATGTTCTAGGAACCTTTCCAAGAGGCTTCCTACAGATGCACCCTGCTAAACAAGGATCATACAACTCATATTAGCAAGATGCCCCTAATAGGCTTTCATTAGCTAGTCTAGCCATTCTATCTTTTTCTATGTGTCCAAGTTTAGCATGCCATTGTACAAAATTTACTGAACCATTATCATTATCATAAGACATGTAAGAATATGACCCCAAAAAAAATCTAGCATAAAGAAATCATTGGAAAGAAAATCCTGTCCATACAAAACCTTATTCAAATAGAAATCCAACTGACTACCATCAAAATGAAAACTAAATCCAAGTCCTAACATAATCACAATTGATACAAGATTACATTGGATACTACGTGCATGAAGCACATCATGAAAGAGTAACATGCACCCTAGACGTGTCTTGAGATGATAAATACCAACTCCAAGGACATCCTCTTGAGTTCCATTACCTAATGTAACTATTGCTTGCCCATAAGTATTTTTCTGTAATCCCCAAAACCCAAATCTTTATTTGGCTACATGGTGGGTTGCTCCTGTGTCTACAATCCAACCATGGAGAGAATGAGCAACATCTACATGTGAACAAACACAAGTATTCAAAGAGTTAAGTATAAGGTATTCCTTCTTTGGATTAAGGCCCTCCTGTGCAAAGTGACCTTGTTTTGCACAATTATAGCACTTTATTTTGGACTTGTCTTTATTTCCAATGCGCTTGCCTCTGCGGCTCTTTCCCACATTACCTCTTCTGAGCCTAAGGTTACCAGCTATGCCACTACATTTTCCTTTTTCCTTACTCTTAGGCCTAAATTCTTGACGGAGCCTAGCTTCAACAATAATTGCTCTGCTTAGAGCTCGAGATAACAAAAGATATCAGTAAAAATCTTGATGTTCTCATTATGTGTTAGAACAAGTTTCATTTGCCCTCAAGCATCAGGCAAACAACGTATCATAGTTGTAACATGTTGCTCTTCGGTAAAGAGCAATAGCCTTCAAATCACGTAACATAGTTGACATAGCTTTGAGATGCTCAACTATTGAGTATTTTGGGTCCATAACATTTTGATCAAACTTTAGAGTGGGAGCACATAACTTGGTTAGAGACATGGTCCTATAGGTAACTTTCAGTTGATTTCATATGTCATGGGCAGTGGGGATAGTCTCAAGCTCCCTAATAAGATCATTGTGCATGCTGCTAAGCATAGTAAAGCACACGGACCAATCCCTCTTGACCCAAGCCTGATAGGTTTCCATTTAATGGTGATGTTGGGAAATTTTCCCTTCCTCAAGTACAATCATAACAATGGTCAAAATTTCTAGGACTTCTTGTTCATTTAGCAAATATTGAATTTTTCTATGTCACATATCATAATTGGTCCCATCTAATTTTCTCCTTTGGTAAGATCAGTAACAACATTCTTAGAGGTCATTTCACTACACTTATTGCACAGTGTTTGACATTAGCACACTTCTAAATTTTATTCCAAATTTCTAATTGGCATACAATGTTTCCAGGTCCACTTACATAGAGAGATTGAAAATTTCGCTAAGCTTTTATGATGTCCCTCTATGTGAGCTAAACTATTGCGTCTAATTAATTTTGATTAAAATTATTTTAAGAGGAACAAACATCTCTTATTTCCACAAATTTAAATTATGCATGATATAAATGATTTCATAAATTATACCACACAATTTCCGCATTGGCTCCACTTGAAGCCTTAATAGTATTTTGTGCAACATGTTAAGGCAATGTTCAATTATATTAGTGACAGTGAAACTCAATCCCTTACATTGTTATGAAAAAATACATCAAAAAAATTTATAACCCCAAAAAATCCTACTACATTGATTCTAATATATATATATATATATATATAAACATGGGGATACCATTTCACTAGTTGTGTAAAAATGGCCCATCAGCCTAAAGTCCACCCGCAACCTGACCAGGCCCAGCCTAGCCAGGCTCAACCAGGCTAGAACCCGAGCCCAACTGTAGACACCCCATTTTTGACCGGCCTCAAGACTTGGACGTCACCGTTGGAACACTCGGTGATCATCCGTGCTTGTGTTCGTCTCGAGTTCCCGGAGGTCTCGGCTGCGCGCCTCGCCTTAGGATCTCTCAACTCGACTTTTCGGTGTCTGGTTTTGCACCAAACACTTGTGTTTTGCCTTGGAGGGGCAGGGAATGCCTTGTGAGGCATCCCCACACACCACCGGCCATGGCCAGAGGCCACCGGCTGGTTTTTGTTTCCATCGGCAATCTATTTTGCCGGTCGGCACCTTTTGTTGCCGGTCGGCACTCCTTTTTGCCAAAATGGCATCTTTGGCCGGCCGACTACTGTGCATCTGCTTTTGCAGATATTTTATCACAGCTGTCTTGCATTTGGCTCCCCTCCATACACGTGTATGGAGGGATCTCCCTCTTTAGAAGCTTGTCTTGTAAGCTTTACATGACAATAAGCTCTATAAAGAGAGGTCTTCTCTCTTGTTGCAAGGGTTAGACACTTGAGACACTTTAGATATTTTTAGACAGCCATTTTAGGGTTTTGAGTTCTAGGGTTAGAATCCATACACTTTCTATCTCTATATCTCCCTCTTGTGTGTGTTAAATTGTGTTTGTGTCTTACTATTGCACACAAACACATAGTGTTTCACCTTCTGTTAGTTACTGAGGTTCTAAGAGACTGGTTTTGAAGTTTTGGAGCTGTTTTCAACCTAAAAGGGGCTGTTGGAGCACCATTGTTGAAGGGGTCTTCAAGGGTAAGAAACTAGCCCCTTTATTCCCCATTTTTGCATTGTATTTTTACCTGTCTTAAAATCATTTTTGAGCTTGGTGTATAATACAAAAAAGTTCTGTTTTTAGGCCCTCTAAATAGTTTGTTTAGAGTGTTTTGTGGTTTGGAGGTGTTTGACCCCTCTTAGGCCTTGAAAGGCCCCATTTTGTGCTATTTTGTGCAAGTTTCGAGACTTTGGTGTTTGGGCCTCTTCACTACTGAAATCTTGAGGGATTTCAATAGTGGAGATGGTGCCTTGAAGTCTTCAAAAGGGGAGGGCCACCCCCTCTCCTTGTTGTCCTTGAAAGGGACCCTTTTTGGCCTCTTGAGAGAGCATCATGTTAGAGTGTGTATTGATCATGTCTTGGCTGTTTTCCATGCTTATTATGCCATGATATAACCTTGTTGTGTGTTGGTTTTGGTACACCATGCATGCTTAGCATACCTACCATGTAATGCCATGTTATTGCCTTAATATGCCTTAGGTTGTTAGCCTTTGTTCTAGCATGTTTTAGGCTTAGCCTTGTGTAGACACCCCATTTTTGACCGTCCTCAAGACTTGGACGTCACCATTGGAACACTTGGTGATTACCCTTGTTTGTGTTCGTTTGGAGTTCCCGGAGGTCTCGGCTACGCGCCTTGCCTCAGGATCTCCGAACTCGACTGTTTAGTGTCTGGTTTTGCACCAAACACTTGTGTTTTGCCTTGGAAGGGCAGGGAATGCCTTGTGAGGCATCCCCACACACCACCGGCAGTGGCTAGAGGTCACCGGCTAGTTTTTGTTGCCATCGGCACATTTTGTTGCCGGTCGGCACTTTTTGTTGCCGGTCGGCACTCCTTTTTGCCAAAATGGCATCTTTGGCCGGCCGACTACTGTGCATCTGCTTTTGCAGATATTTTATCACAGCTGTCTTGCTTTTTGCTCCCCTCCATACACGTGTATGGAGGGATCTCTCCCTTGGAAGCTTGTCTTGTAAGCTTTACAAGACAAGAAGCTCTATAAGAGAGAGCCTTGTCTCTTGGCTTTAGGGTTAGACACTTGAGAGACTTAGGATATTTTTAGACAGCCATTTTTAGGGTTTTGAGTTCTAGGGTTAGAAACCATACACTTTCTATCTCTATATCTCCCTCTTGTGTGTGTTTAAGTGCATTTGTGTCTTACTATTGCATATAAACACATAGTGTTTCACCTTCACTTAGCTACTGAGGTTCTAAGAGGTTGGTTTTGAAGTTTTGGAGCTGTTTTCAAGCCAAGGAGGGCTGTTGGAGCATCATTTGTGAAGGGGTCTTCAAGGGTAAGAAACTAGCCCCTTTATTCCCCAATCTTGCATTATATTTTTACCTATCTTAAAATCGTTTTTGAGCTTGGTGTATAATACAAAAAAGTTCTGTTTTTTAGCCCTCTTGATTGTTTATTAAGAGTGTTTTTTGGTTTGGAGGTGTTTGACCCCTCTTAGGCCTTGAAAGGCCCCATTTTGAGCCATTTTGAGTGAGTTTCGAGACTTTGGTGTTTGGGCCTCTTCACAGTGGTGGAGATGGTGCCTTGAAGTCTCCAAAAGGGGAGGGCCACCCCCTCTCCTTGTTGTCCTTGAAAAGGACCCCTTTTGGCCTCTTGAGAGAGCATCATGTTAGAGTGTGTATTGATCATATCTTGGCTGTTTTCCATGCTTATTATGCCATGATATAACCTTGTTGTATGTTGGTTTTGGTACACCATGCATGCTTAGCATACCTACCATGTAATGCCTTATTATTGCCTTAATATGCCTTAGCTTGTTAGCCTTTGCTCGAGCATGTTTTAGGTCTCGTTTTGTGAAGCTTGTGTGCTTATTTTGCCATGCTAGAGGTCTATCCATAGTTGTTTGGGTCGGATTTGGCATGCTTAGTATAGCTCCTTTGCATTCCGGCTTGTTGGCCTTAAGTGTATGAATGTATAGCATGACATTCTTGCATTGATTTAATGGTTTGGAACTATCCACCATGTTATTTCAGACCTTATAGCATGCTTGTATGTTTGCCTTGGATGTTTCCTTAATGCTTTGAAAGCTTGTGTAGCATGTTCCATGTTTTGGCCATTGTACATGCCTTTGAATTTGAGCCACTTAGATGCCATCTAGGGGGTCCCCTTTGCATGGTCTAGGTCTGCCTTGAACCTATTTTAAGTCCCCTTAGCCTTGTGAGGCTTGGTTGACTTAGTCATGGTTCAAGCCCCTTTGACTTGCTTCAAGTGCTTGGACCATTATTGCATGCTTCGTCTATTTTGTTTGCTTGGTTTGGCACCATGTTTTAACATGATTTTCAGAGCTTATGTTGCATGCTAATTGTCCATGATATCCCTTTTCAAGTGTGTCTTAGAGTTGCTTATTTAATGCCTAAGTGTTGGTCCAACTTATTTGCATGTGTGTATGTATGTTTGATCCCAATTCCTTGGTTTTTGGCCACTGTTTTTGGGCCTAATTAGAGTTGCCCCAGTCATGTTTAAGTCCATCATTCGCTTGCTTGCATGTTTACCTTGCATGTTTGTTTGCATGTTTGCATGTATATTTTGCATTCACATGTTGCATGCCTAGCCAACATGCTTAGGTCGCATTGCATGCATGCTTGGCCTCTTGATTATCCATGATTGAGGTTGAGTTCCTCATTTGTTTGTTGGTTTGCATTGCATTTTGAAATCAATATGCATAAATTGGTCCCTTGGGCCATCACGCATGGAAATGCGCGATTGGTGGTCCGAGAACCAAGAAGCATGTCCCTTTGACTCACTCACATGATAAGGAGCATGTTTGGTGCATACATTGCTTGAACTGTATTGCCATGCTCTGCCTTGCCCTCTGTTGCTGCCAATTGCAGGTTCTGCAGGAACTCTCTGCCGACCGGCAGTACTAGGTGCCGACCGGCAACCCTCACTCTGCCGATAGCTTCACCAATGGCCGGTGATCACATGACACTGCCGGTGGGCATTCTACCCAACCAATGGCATTCCCCAGTATCCAGAGAAGCAATCCTGAGGTTTTGGCAGCCTTCAGAGAAGTAAGGAAAGGAAAACAGAGGTAGCCTATGCATGGCGGTGCACTTCCGAGCAAGACCCGAGCACGCACTGCATCTGGCCCTCCCCCCCAGGCGGTTTACTGCTTTTCCTAGCTTAATTAGTTTGTTAGCTAATTAGGTAATTTGTAATATTTAATTAGCTTGCGTAGTTAATTAATTTGTATTATTTATTTGGTCCCTCCGAGTGAGGGCAAATCTGTAATAAGTGTGGGTGAGTGGTGTGTATGTCTTCCAATCCCCACTTCTTTCTTCCCTTTTATTTACCTGCTTTGATGGTTAGTATTAGGGCACGTTTGAATTAGCATACCTCATGTAATGCATGCGTACATTCATACATTTGCTTTGCATGCACTGGGCTCGGCGCATCATTCTAACTACATCTGTACTTCAAATTCCGAATTGAATACATGTCAGTTGTGCATTTTCACATGTCATTCATAGACTAGCCGAGCCTACTCTAGTGACATTTTGTATGCGGTGCATTAGGCACTTAACATGGACTTGGATCATGCATTGATTGCTAACATGTTCCTGTTTTGGCACGGAGTACGATGTGAGTATTTATGCTTTAGCATCTCGCATGCGTGTGAATGTTGCCATGACAATATGTTTGCCATGTGGCTAAGTGCTTATATGAGATAAACTGTTTGAATGCCCGTGGGTGAAGGTTGGATTGTTTGAGTTGGAAAAACTCGTTGAAATCCGTGTTTTAGCCTACTTGCAAGTAGCAAATTCCAAAGCGCTTTTCAAATCAAACGGATATGCAATGCTTGTTTCCAAATTAGGTAATCTAGTCTATACTTGCTTGCTGTGCGCATAACATAGTAATTCTAGGCTAATAAATGGAATAAGAACATATAAAGTTTCAAAAATGGATATCACGGTTAGTAGAGGCCAATCTTAGGATCGGGCGAGAGGGGGTGCTCATAGCTGACCTTCCCCGATCGTACCCTAGCTCCCGAGCCGAGACAACTCCGGTGATGACGGACATGTGGCCTTCGGCACCGAGTCAGGGTTTCCTAAATTCCTCCATAAAAAATATTTAGGTGGCGACTCTGTATCTGGCAAAGCAGTCCATGTTTGACACTTCTTTCCTAAAATCTGTTTTCTCAAAACGATTTGCTAGATTTGGACTCTTTGGTTCAAGATTAAGAACCGCGACACAAATCGAGTCCGAACTGTAGCGGGGTCCCTCGTGGACGTGCTACACCTTGTGAAGGTTTTGTGCTCATTTTTCCATGTTTAAGGTTTGTCCTAGGTTGTTTGGGTCGGATTTGGCATGCTTAGTATAGCTCCTTTGCATTCCGGCTTGTTGGCCTTAAGTGTATGAATGTATAGCATGACATTCTTGCATTGATTTAGTGGTTTGGAACTATCCACCATGTCATTTCAGTCCCCTTTGCATGCCTATATGTTTGCCTTGGATGTCTCCTTAATGCTTTGAAAGCTTGTGTAGCATGTTCCATGTTTTGGCCATTGTACATGCCTTTGAATTTGAGCCACTTAGATGCCATCTAGAGGGTCCCCTTTGCATGGTCTAGGTCTGCCTTGAACCTATTTTAAGTCCTCTTAGCCTTGTTAGGCTTGGTTGGCTTGGTCATGGTTCAAGCCCCTTTGATTTGCTTCAAGCACTTGGGCCATTTGTTGCATGTTTAGCTTGACTTGTTACCTGGTTTGGCACCATGTTTTAACATGATTTTCAATGCTTACCTTGCATGCTATATGTCCATGATTACTTTCTTTCAAATGTGTTTGAGAGTTGTCCCATTTGTGCCTAAGTGTTGGCTCTTTTAACATGTGCATGTGTGTATGTGTGTATGTGTCTAGTCCTTTATTTTGGTCACTTTGGCCACTGTTTTAGGCCTATTTAGAGTTGCCTAAATCATGTATAAGTCCACCTTTTCATAAGTTTGCATTGCCTCATGTTTGCTTGTATGCTTGCATAAGTGTCTTGCCATGCCATGTTGCATCCTTAGCTTGCATGCCTAGGTTGCATTGCATCTTGCATGCATGCCTTATTCCTTGACTTGGTGATAGGAATTGGGTCTTGGTTTGTTTGTTTGGTTTGCACTTCATTTGACATGAAAGTTGCACACTTGATCCTTTGGACCATCATGCATGGAAATACGTGATTGGTGGTCCGAGAATCGAGACACATGTCCTTTTGAGTTACAAACATGATAGGGGACATGATTGGTGCATACATTGTTTGAATTGTATTGCCATGCAAGTTCTGTCCTCTGCTGCTGTGAGTTGCAGGTTCTGCAGGCATTCTTTGCCGACCGGCAGTATATATTGCTGACCGGCAGTAAATTACCAGCCGATGGATTCATCTTATGCCGATGACCACAATTCACTGCCGGTGGTAATTCTACTCAGCCGGTGGTGATTCCCAATATCCAGAGAAGCATTCTTGAGACTTTGGTAGTCTTCAGAGGGGCAAAGCAGGGAAAACAGAGGCAGACTATGCATGGTCGTGCACTTCCGAGCAGGACCCGAGCACGCGCTGTATCTGGCTCTCCTCCCGAGGTGGTTTACTGCTTTTCCTAGCTTAATTAGTTTGTTAACTGATTAGGTAATTTGTAATATTTAATTAGCTTGCGTAGTTAGTTAATTTGTATTATTTATTTGGTCCCTCTGGGCGAGGGCAAATCTGTAATAAGCGTGTGTGAGTGGTGTGTATGTCTTCCAATCCCCACTTCTTTCTTCCCTTTTATTTACCTGCTTTGATGGTTAGTATTAGGGCACGTTTAAATTAGCATACCTCATGCAACGCATGCGTGCATTCATGCATTTGTATTACATGCACCGGGCTCGGTACATCACGCTAACTGCATTTGTACTTCAATTCCAAATTGAATACGTGCATCAATTGACTGCATTTCACATGCCATGCTTAGGTTAGCCGAGCCCATTCTAGTAACATTTTGTATGTGATGCATTAGGCACTTAACATGGACTTGGATCATGCATTAATTGCTAACATGTTCCTGTTTTTTTAGCACGGAGTACGATGTAAGTATTTATGCTTTAGCATATCGCATGCGTGTGAATGCTATCATGACAGCATGCTTACCATGTGGCTAGATGCTTATGTGTGATAAACTGTTTGAATGCCTGTGGGTGAAGGTTGGATTGTTTGAGTTGGGAAAACTCGTTGAAATCCGTATTTTAGCCTACTTACGAGTAGCAAATTCCAAAACATTTTCCCAAAACAAACGGATATGCAATGTTTCTTTCCAAATTAGGCAATCTAGTCTATACTTGTTTGCTGTACGCATAACATAGTAATTCTAGGCTAATAAATGGTTTAAGAACACATAATGTTTTCAAAATCGAATATCATGGTTAGTAGAGGCCGATCTTCGGATCGGGCGAGGGGGGTGCTCATAGCTGACCTTCCCCAATCGTACCCTAGCTCCCGAGCCGAGACAACTCCAGTGATGACGGACATGTGGCCTTCGGCACCGAGTCAGGGTTTCCTAAATTCCCCCTTAAAAAATATTTAGGTGGCGACTCTGTATCTGGCAAAGCAGTCCATGTTTGGCACTTCTTTTCAAAAATCTGTTTCTCAAAATGATTTGTCGGATTTGGACTCTTTGGTTCAGATTAAGAACCGTGACACAAATCGAGTCTGAACTGTAGCGAGGCCCCCCCACGTGGGCGCGTCTACAGTTTCTGGCGACTCTGCTTGGGAGATTAGAGAGCTTGACTCGAACTCGTGATATCCTGTTTTGATTTCACTTATGTGTTTCTTTGCATTGCATGTGCATTGGTGCGCCTAGGACACTGTGTTTGCCATCTGCCATTCCTGAACGGTTTGCCGGAGGCTTGTCTTGTCAAGGCATGACCATAAGGCTGACCGGTTATGGGCTCTGACAGTATGGGAACACAAACCCCGGTTTTACCGGGGCACCCTTTTCGACCATTCGACCTAGTGCATATCGAAATCCATAGTGACCATTCCAAGCTAGGACAGGTTGCTTACCCGATGTTAGGTTGTTTGAAAACTGCTGTGTGCGTAGTGAAACCCTAGCTCCTGACAAAATAGGACAAGGAAACCCTACCCCAACATACGGGTGTTTTGGCTCTCATGTGCTTGCTATGTGCTTTTTGGAGTTGGCCTCTACAAGAATGCATATATCAGTTTGCAAGTCTGGGTATCAGGCCTGCGGGCATCAGTGTTTTGAGAATCAGTTATATCTGCGGGTATCAGATTCAGATTTGGGGCAGCGATTTTTGGAACAGTGATCAGTAGTAGAATACAGTTATTCAGTTATGCCTATGCCTGTTCTGATGAAATTGGGCTTAGATGCTGCCTGTTTTCTTTTTTGCTAGGTAGTCCCGGAACCATAGCTTCAGAAGGCTCCAATATCCCCCGAGGTTCATTGGACTTGTACTGATAGACTTCGTCAGGTCATAGACTCAATTCAAGGGTAATCAGGGCCAGAGAAGGCTAGTCAGGCACAGACAACCAGTACAACAGTTACCAGATCAGTGATCTTTGAGCAGTCGGGCTGATATTTCCGAGCCTATTGCCGACACAGATATACCGGTTGCTCAGTTAGATTAGAACAGTATGTCGAGTCTGGAAGAGATGGTGCGCCAACTCCAGGATAGTATGAAAGCCATGCAGCAAGACACTATCCGTCAAGCAGAATTCGCCAAGCAACAGGCTGTGGTCATAGCCCAACAGGCAGAGACAATTGCCAGATTGGAGCAGCAAACTGAGTATCTACTTCGCACCAGGCTCCTCCCCCACCAAGAGTCCCCATACTCGGGGAGGCAACCCACGTCCAGGATGATACGGACATTCCAGTCGGGCCAGCTCCGCCCCCGGTTCTACCCCAGCTATCCAAGACACCGATCAACCTACCGGACTCCCCTTTTGAGTTAGAGACGGATCCAACGGCGCTAAAGATGAGCAAGCTTGAAAGGTTGTTCAAGAAGGCTCAAGGCATGAAATCCTTCCCGGACATCGAGGATGGGTATACCGATGCAGCTGTGATGCTGCCAGACAGATTCAAGATGCCACATATTGACCGTTTCGATGGGTCCGGGGATCCCATGGTGCACTTGCGGCTGTTTTCAGACATTCTAAGGCCGATGGGCCTCACCAGATTACAGAAGCTATCATTGTTTGGCCGGACCCTGTCTGGGATAGCCGCAATCTGGTATGCGAAATTGGAGAACTCTGTGAAATAGAATTGGGAAGAGATGGCTGAGGCCTTCAATGTTCAATACTCCTACAACACACAGATTGAGGTCACAACTCGTGATCTTGAAGTCACCCGCCAAGAGCCAAAGGAGGGTTTTTCAGAGTTTGTGGCGAGGTGGAGAGCAAAGGCCTTAATGATGGCTACAAGGCCTTCCGACAAAGACTAGATAAGGATGGTTGTGCGCAACCTCCAACCCAAACTAATGCAGAAAATGATCGTGCTCCCCTTCCCTACCTTTTCGGATCTGCATGAGGTGAGGGTACAGATCGAGGATGCTATAAAGTAAGGCCTTATTGATCAGGAGAAGGAGCAGCCCAGGAGGGCGTTTACCTGCAATTCGAATGCGACCACCAGCGGTGACGCAGCTGCAAGATCTTTTGAAGTGGGCATGGTCGCCACCACCACACCAAGAACAGCCGCCCCCTTTGTTGGTGCATCCACTTCAAACCCCCGAACTTCGGACTATCTACCCCGAGGCAAGAGGGTTTTCACCCCACTTTTTATGCCTTTGTCTAAAGCCCTGGGGGTCCTACTCAGGAAAGGACATCTGAAACCGTTGGAACAACGGCCTCTACCCGATCCTCTCCCTGCGAAGCATGACCTGACTAAGTACTGTGCTTTTCATCAACAAACTGGTCATGACACCGACAGTTGCGTACGTCTTCGTCACGAGATACAAAATTTGATTGACAATAGGGTCATCCCCGCACTAGGTCCTGCAAAGTCTATCGACACTTGACCAGTGAACTTGTGGGGGATAATGTGATGTGATCGAGGGATGAACCACCTGCGGGCGGCGCTCAGTTTACTCCGGATGTGGCGTATGGCACGCACTGTTTTGAGCATTTATGAATGCTGGGTTTTGTACATTCTGGCTTGGGTATTGAGTCAGTTCTGTTGTTTTGAGTCTGTCTCTTTGTTTTGAGTCAGTCTTTTCATATCGAGTCAGTCCTGTTGAGTCTGTCTCGTTGTATTGAGTCAGTCGAGGCTGTCTTGTTGTATCGAGTCAATCCTGTTTTGTTAAGAGTCGGGTGATTCCGAGGGTGTTACCTCGGACATCACTATCTTGTTTTGTGTTTGTCTTTTTGCTTTCTTTTGAGTCTGTTTCTGCCTTGGAGCCAGTTATGCCAACAGATTTGAATAGAACAGCAGTGATTTTCACACTCTTGTGTTTGCTTCTACCGTGTGCCAGTTGCGCCAGAAGTTTGAATGAAATGACAGTGCTCTTCGCCTGCCTTTTCAGTGCCTTTGAAGTCATTGTAATGACCTAAGTTTTTCAAAACTTTTTTCGAAACATTGTGATAAAAACGAAGACGAAGGAATTCCTCAGGTTTTGCAAAACTTGATCAATTGAGAGAAAGAGAGGCATGCTAAGCCCTTAATGATTGAGATCATGCTTGTTAATGTGAGTACTGAGAAGGACCCTGGCTTGATCCAGATTGGTTCTACACTGTCTTCGGCGCGAGCGATTTGTCGCTTTCTTAAAAAATTTCAAAAAATATTTTGCGCGGTCCTGCGAAGACTTGTGTGGGATTGCTCTTGAGATTGTACAGCTTAGGATCGCTCTCAGCCTCGAGATTCGACGCCTCACTTTCAAACCTTGAACCTGAGTTCAGAACGTTCAACGGTCAACCACAACGTAAGGCCTGTGTGGCCATTTTGAAGCAGTCCTCGAACAAGAGGCACCAAAGTCAGATCAAGAAGATCAGATCAAATGAAGCTTGTAAAGCTAGATCAGAAGCCCCTCCCCTCAAACTAGGGGCAAAAAATGTCAGATATGCTCGAAAAGCCGAAGATGGATCCTTCAGTAAATCAATACAGCAACCACTCTCCTGGATACGGATGGCTTCAAAACCCTAAAACCATTTGGCATGGACTTGTTACACTTTTACCCTTTGAGAGGCTCGCTGGGCCGAAAACCCGGAAGGGTGACCCAGGCAAAAGTTAGAGCAAGAGAAAAATACAAAAAAAAAAACAAAAAAAAATGCAAAAAAAAACAAGAAGAGAAAAAGAAATGAAAAAAATTGAAAAGAAAAGAAGAACAAAGCTCGCAAGGTTGAAAACCCGCAACGGGCGCCTTGGCAAAAGTTAGAGCCTGAAAAGGAGAGGATAATACCCGAGTGTACCTTACCCCGAACTACGTAAGGCTTGATTCCCATGTTTGGGATACGTAGGCAACTTCATTCTGAAGTCCAGCCACAAACACTTCCAAATCAATTGTGTCCATGTAATGGTTTTGATCATCTTTGCCTTTTTCGTATCCGAGAATTTGGTTGTGTTCGTCAGTTTGAGGACTGACTACAATGCGCTGCGGTGCCATTCAAACAAGGGGCAACTTTCCGTTGCCACTCAATGCGCTGCGGTGCCATTTAAACAAGGGACAACTTTCGGTTGCCATGCAGCTCTCCTCAAACAAGGGCAATTTTCCTTAGGATCTGAGGTTGTGCGTCTCAAGAGTAGGTTCCGTGCTTGTTAAGCATTGGCCATTTGGAAAATTAATTTTTGAGAATTTTTACTGAGGTTGACTGATCTCTCAAAAATTATTCTATCTTTTCCAAAACTGGACCATTTCTTGGACCCAAAAAGGAAAATTTTCAGTGCTCATAACCTAACTTGCATGATTTTCAAATAAAAAATCGAACAAGTATGTTAATCTAACTCTCATATTGGTCAAGATTGTTTTAGTAGAAAGCAAAAACAAAAAATGGTCAAAATGATGAAATAGCGGCACAGTTGAGTCAGGTGTTCTGTCTTTCTCCCGTTGTCAACATACTTGCCAGAAATGGCACTCTACTTGCCGAAAGGGCACCGTATTCGCCAAAAAAGGGCACCACTGAAGCTGACCGCAAAAGGGCAGAAAACTCTCACATCCTCCAAGCAACGAGGCATCAAGCCAAGTGCAAAGCACGAACCGGAATGGGACAAGATATCCCATTCCCTCCTCTGGGCAGATCTAATCACGTCCAAACTCCCCAGTAGAGCATCGTCAACTGATGTCAGCTGCAGATTTGCTACACACCCAATTGTAGCGCAGCCCCTCTGTGGAAGAAATTCACTGTTGTGAACAAGAATCAAAAGCTGGTAGAATACCAGGGGCAAGGGCCCACGATTTCCTGTTTATCCATCAACCACCCAGGGGAGGGATTGAAAAAAATGAGAGATTGAAGAATAGAGAGATGTGCGATGAGAGAAAAAGTGAGAAAAGGGCTTTTTCAGAAAAATAGAGCTTGAGGGCCGAGTGATGTAAGGATCACAAATGAGAAAGGGTGAGAAACAATACCCGGTGAAACAGGCTCCCTGTGCACGTCTGTGTGTCATGTCTTTTGTTTTGTTTGTCTCGATTCTTGCTTTGAGTCGTTCCGAGCGTGTCTCGATGTGTTTAGGTTGTTTACCTTTTGTTTTCTGTTGTTGATACGCAGTGCGCTGTATTCAGTCGTAGGCTCAATACCCGGTTAAGAACTTATTTCTTAACTTCAAAAATAAAATCGCTTTGTGCTTAGAGTGCTGTGCCATTCTTCACGTTTGTGCAAAACAAGATTCGTTCTTTCATAAAACTGCAGGGTTCAACCCAAGTCATGTCAGAACAGTAAAACCAGGACCTATTTGAAGCTATATGGGTTCTAGACTACAAAACAAAAGCAAAAGAGGAAAATATCGGGTATCTGAGTGTGCTTCAACTTCGGAAAACTCCGTGATTGTGCTCCGGATGTACCTCTTCAGGCCTTGTCAGTGCTCCGAAGAATGAGTGTGCCTCGACTCCAAGCTTAAGCCTGCTTCAAGTCAGAATTGCAATTAAAGCAGCAGCAGATGTTATCTCTCGCCAATGTAAACAGGGTGTCCCTTTTTCGAGCAGAGTTGTGTTGCCAAGTCCTCCGAAAGGTAAATCAGAGGCACCAGAGTACGTGTTTGATGACCTTCCATTGCATAGAATGTGAACTTTCATATACACTTCGGTTGCATGCGTGCCGCGCATCGTTATGTTTTTGCATAAAATATGCTTTTAATATTGCATAGAAAATGCCCCCATACTTGCATTTTATCACACTGTCTTGTGCACCTGCATTGCATTGTTTTGCGCGCTCCTTTGTTTGGAAACATTGGGATACGTCCTTTTGTTTCCTATACCTTTCTGAAACACCGGGATACGTCCCTACGTTTCCGTTTCTCCCTTCTTTCAAAACACCGGGATACGTCCCTACGTTTCCCTTTCTCCTTCTTTTCCGAAACACCGGGATACGTCCCTATGTTTCTCCTACCTTTCCAAAACAACGGGATACGTCCCCATGTTTCTTCATTCTCTCCGAAACAACGAAATACGTCCCTATGTTTCTCTTTCCATTCCAAAACAATGGGATACGTCCCTAATCCTTGGGATACGTCCCTAATCCTTGGGATACATCCCTAACCCTTAGGATACATCCCTAACCTTTGGGATACATCCCTTCGTTTCTCCCTCTTCGGTTAAAAGCGTTCGGAATACGTTCCAATGCTCACACCATTTCGAAACTCCGGGATACGTCCCTATGTTTCTTCCTCTTTTTTCGAAACACCGGGATACGTCCCTATGTTTCTCTCACCATTTCGAAACTCCGGGATACGTCCCTATGTTTCTTCCTCTTTTTTCGAAACACCGGGATACGTCCCTATGTTTCTCTCTCCTTCCGAAACTCTGAGATACGTCCCTATGTTTTTTTCTCTTTTTTCGAAACACTGGGATACGTCCCTATGTTTCTCTCTCCTTCCGAAACACCGGGATACGTTCCTATGTTTCTCTTTTTTCGAAACACCGGGATACGTCCCTACGTTTCTCTCTTCTTTTCGAAATACTGGGATACGTCCCTATGTTTCTTCTCCCTTCTTTCCGAAACACCGAGATACGTCCCTATGTTTCTCCCTCTTTGGTTAAGAGCATTTGGAATACGTTCCGGTGCTTGAACCACTCTGAAACACTGGGATACGTCCCTATGTTTCTTCTCCTTTCCGAAACACCGGGATATGTCCCTATGTTTCTCCTTCCTATTTGGAAACACCGGGATATGTCCCTATGTTTCTCCCTCTTTGGTTAAGAGCATTTGGAATACGTTATGATGCTTAAACCACTCTGGAACGCAGGGATACGTCCCTATGTTTCTTTTTCTTTCTGAAACACCGGGATACGTCCCTATGTTTCTCCTTCAATTCGAAACACCGGGATACGTCCCTATGTTTCTCATTGCTTGCGGAACACCGGGATACGTCCCTACGTTTCTCTCTTTTCGAAACGCCGGGATACGTCCCTATTTTTCTCTTTCCTTCCGAAACTCCGGGATACGTCCCTATGTTTCTCTTTCCTTTCGAAACACCGGGATACGTCCCTATGTTTCTTTGCATGATCATATGTTATGCTCGGCTTTGTGCATTGTCTTGCATTTTGCCCCTGCCCTCGGGCGCATATCTTTATTTGTTGCTTGTATGCTTTGTCTAAGTCTTCAGCCTTGTCAAAAATGGGTCGTCACTGGGCCTTGACAATCACTCCCGTCATTGTTATGACTTTCGAGTTCTGTCAAAGAGGGGCAACTGTAGACACCCCATTTTTGACCGGCCTCAAGACTTGGACGTCACCGTTGGAACACTCGGTGATCATCTGTGCTTGTGTTCGTCTCGATTTCCCGAAGGTCTCAGCTGTGCGCCTCGACTCAGGATCTCTCAACACGACTTTTCGGTGTCTGTTTTTGCACCAAACACTTGTGTTTTTCCTTGGAGGGGCAGGGAATGCCTTGTGAGGTATCCCCACACACCATCGGCCATGGCCAGAGGCCACCCGCTGGTTTTTGTTTCCATCGGCAATCTATTTTGCCGGTCGGCACCTTTTGTTGCCGGTCGGCACTCCTTTTTGCCAAAATGGCATCTTTGGCCGACCGATTACTGTGCATCTGCTTTTGCAGATATTTTATCACAGCTGTCTTGCATTTGGCTCCCCTCCATACACGTGTATGGAGGGATCTCCCTCTTTAGAAGCTTGTCTTGTAAGCTTTACAAGACAATAAGCTCTATAAAGAGAGGTTTTCTCTCTTGTTGCAAGGGTTAGTGTAGACATCCCCCGAACGCCCCGGGAGGAACGAGCTCCCGTTCTGTTCATTTTGTGGTCACTACAGCTCAGGACTCTCAAATTGTCACAGTTCTAAATCTGAACCAAAGAGTCCAAATCTGGCAAATCGTTTTAAGAAAACAGATTTTGAAAGAAGTGTCAAACATGGACTGCTTTGCCAGATATAGAGTCACCACCTAAATGTTTTTTAATGGGAAATTTAGGAAACCCTGACTCGGTGCCAAAGGCCACGTGTCCGTCATCACCAAAGTTGCCTCGGCTCGGGAACTTGGGTACGATTGTGGAAGGTCACTTCGTGAGCACCCCCGCTCGCCCGATCAAAGATCGGCCTCTACTAACCGTGATATCTATTTTTGAAAACTTTGTGTGTTCTTATTCCGGTTATTAGCCTAGGTTACTATGTGATGCGCATAGCATACAAGTATAGACTGAGTTATCTGAATTGGAACAAAACATTTCATGCTTGTTTATTTGAAAGATGGTTTGCTACTCGCAAGTAGGCTTAAAATGCAGATTTTGCCACCCGCAGATGGGCTTAGAAAAGATGGTTTTGCCACTATCTAGTGGGCTTAAAACACACAGTGAATGAATTGTTCCAATCCAAATAACCCAACCTTCACCCACTGGCATTCAGGCAGATATATCACATAAGCATATAGCCTCATGGTAAGCATGCTATTTATGGCAGTCACTCACATGGATGCAAGGATGCTAAAGCATAAAACTCACTGAGTACTCCAAGCCAAAACAAGAAGTTTATTAGAAATCATGCATGATCCTAAATATACAGAAATGCCTAATGCAACACATGCAAAAATGCAAACTATAGCAGGCTCGGCTATTCTAAACATGGCATATGAAATGCTACAACTAACATGTATTCAATTTGGAATTGAAAGCACAATGCAGTTAGTATGGTGCGCCGAGCCCGGTGCATGCAAAACAGATGAATGAATGCAAACATGCTATCATACTGTATGCTAATTGAAATATGCCCTAATCTAACCATCATAAGCTGGTAAATAAAAGGGAGAAAGATGTGGGGTTGGAAGACATACAACACACACACGCACACTTATTACAGTTATGCCCTCGCGCAGAGGGTCCGAATAAATAATACAGTCCCGAATAGAAGAATATTACAGTCCAAATAATACAGTCTGAATAATATACAAATTCCTAATTAATTAATCAAATTAACTAAGAAAGCTGTAAAACTGGCGTGCAAGCCAGGGACTACCTTGCTTCTGATGAATGAGGCATGTCTGGGCTACCTTGCGCGGAAATCCACTGGGATGCCCCAATTAGCCTCTGTTTTGTGATTTTTCCTGGAAAGCGCGCCAAACTCCGAAAGTTTGCTGATTCTTCATTTGCTGCAACAGAGAGCAGGAAAGGGGCATAGCAATGTATTTTCACAGATATATGCATGCCTCGATCCTCGTGCCACCAATCACGCATATCGAGGCATGATGGCCGAGGAGTCGAATTACACAATTTAATATGGGATGAATGCACATGAAAACACAACAAGACCTAACTCCATCATGGATGATCCGGAGTGTTGGTGACTGGGGAATTGAGATACGTTCCGCCACTCGGAGTACGGAACATACCTCGTTTCCCGTGCCCGGGCTAACTCCTATCCCGAACACGATGCAATATGCATGATATGCATGAATGCAACTAACATACAGCCTAGCATGCACAATGCTATGAAAATGAGATGTCTCGAAATGCGTGCACATGGATACGCAAACCGAGAAAATACATAAATGCGATCTAAGATACAACCTAGTATGCACTATGTTGTGAAAATGAGATGCCTCGAAATGCGAACACATGGGCACGCAAACCGAGGAAATGACATACGCAATGCAAATGACAAGGAAATATGACGTGGGCTTACACTAACATGAGAGAGCCTCAGCCACACTCATATAAGAGGCCGATGGATGAGAATGAAGTGCCTCGAAACGCGTGCACACGGGCACGCAAACCGAGGCAATGGCATACGCAATGCAATAGCATGGAAAATGATATGGGCTTATACCAACATGAGAGAGCCTCAGCCACACTCACATAGGATGCCGATGGATGAAAATGAAGTGCCTCGAAACGCGTGCACACGGGTACGCAAACCGAGGCAATGGCATACGCAATGCAAATGACATGAAAATATGATATGGGCTTATACCAACATGAGAGAGCCTCAGCCACACTCATATAGGATGCCGACGGATGAAAATGAAGTGCCTCGAAACGCGTGCACACGGGCACGCAAACCGAGGCAATGGGATACGCAATGCAATAGCATGGAAAATGATATGGGCTTATACCAACATGAGAGAGCCTCAGTCACACTCACATAGGATGCCGATGGATGAAAATGAAGTGCCTCGAAATGCGTGCACACGGGCACGCAAACCGAGGCAATGGCATACGCAATGCATTATGGCTAAAATGGCATATAGAATGCAATCATGGACTTACACTAACATGAGAGAGCCTCAGCTACACTCACATAAGAGGCCGATGGATGAAAATGAAGTGCCTCGAAATGCGTGCACGCGGGCACGCAAATCGTGGCAATGGCATATGCAATGCAATATGGCTAAAATGGCATGCAAACATGCTAATGGAATTTCAGCACCGAAATGTGGGGGAAAACAGCCCCGAAACGAGGCGAAAGCACACCCGATGCATGGAATCTCTCCCGAAATGCAAAATTAGGCACATAGAATGAACTACAGCTATACAAAGCATGCATAATTGGTACATGGAATGAAAAGAAAGAAGCAAGGAAGCCCAAAAATAAGCATTTTAACAGTACAAATCATGGCCAAACAGCAAGCATAAATAGGGCAAAACTAGTATGCAAAAATGGCCCTAAATATGAGATTATGAAGCAACTCACAGTTGCTGACACCAAACAGGTTAGGACCCTTCAACAACATTGAAGAGGGGCCAAAAATAAGCCACTTTACAGAACTGTAAAAACCTCAAAAACAAACATAGATATGGCTAAGCTCTTATGCAAGAAAATGGGCCAAAAGGTGGCCAAAGAAGCAAGTGGTATATGAAAAGCCCAAACTGAAAAATTACCTTCTACAACATTGAAGAGGGACCAAAAATATGCATATTTACAGAACTGTAAAAACCCCAAAAACAAATATAGATATGGCTAAGCTCTTATGCAAGAAATGGGCCAAAAGATGGCCAAAGCACAAAGTATACTAAATATCCATCAAACAGCCAAAGGCCCTTAATGAAACATGAAGAATGGGCCAAAATAAGACTATTTCTAGCTCTATAAAATGACCAAAAATGGAAGCATAATGGGCTGCCAAAGCATGCAAGAAAACAGCATTCAAGGAAGATATTGAAGCAAGTGCAAGATGGGGGGCTCAAACAGGGTTGAGCCCTTAATGAAACAAGAAAATGAGCTCAAAAAAATGACCTTTTCAGTTTTGGTCGGAGCTCAAATCAGTAAGCACATATGGCTAAGAGAAGATACCAAAATAAGCTCAAAAAAGGAAAAATACTACTTACCCTTGAAGGCTTGACTTTGGTTGCCTCTTGGCTTGAGTTTGTGGCTCCTCAGGCCTTGGGGAACACCTTCAAACTTCTGGAATGGAGGGTGGAAGGGTGGGGGTTGGTGGTGTAGAAGAAATGATGGTGTTGGACTTGGAGGTTTTCAAGGAAATGAGAGAGGTGGAGGAGGATCTTTGCATGCAAGCTTGAAGACCAATTTTTCTAACCCCCAAAACCAATGCTTGCAGCTGGTTATAAGGACCAAAAGGAGGGGGAGCATGGAAGGAAAGGGTGGGGGAAAAAGGACCAAGGCTTTCCCCGACAAAATATCCCCCGGATACAGATGTTTCTGGGGAACAACAGCTATACAGCTGTAAAGTGCCAATTGAGAGGATCATGGCCGACCACCTTTTGGAGTTGCAGGTGGCCAGCCGGCCACCCCCCCTAGCCGGCCGGCTAGGGGTCAAAAAGGTCAAGTTCAATTAGTGGCCGGCCACCACAAAAAGGTGGCCTCCCAGGTCCCCTCATCACAACCCTGTGGTTCGAATTTGGAAACTCTAAAACATGAGAGAGAACAAGCCATTTTTAGGAGGGGTTCAAAAGGTTCAATTGGAGTTTCTGGCCAGCCAAAAACTTTTAGGGTCCTCCCATGTGTGTACAACACAAATATGTGGTTTGGGGTTGAAGAAAGTGGCCCCAAGGTGTTCAACATTGGCTTGGGAGTGAGAAAAACGGGTGCCGGAGGGCGAAAATGGAATATAACTGGTTGCTAAGATAATTGCTGGCCTCCCACCCTCCAGTGACCTTCCTGGTGATAAAACAGAGGTGCCTGCCAAAAATGAACAAAAACCGATGCAAAACGAATGCTCGGGGGCCAAAACACGCGGTTCGGGCTCCCGAAAACTGCCTGTTAAGCACCGAAAATGGCATTCGACCCCGAAGTGGGTCTCTCAGACCTCAGTGTCCCTCAAAAGAGAGAAAATAAGATGAATGCCAAAAATCAGAGCAAATGGAGATGGTTAAGCAGTCCCGAACCGAGGCACACGGCCTGACGGTTCCGAAAACCGGGAACCGGGCTCCGAAATGGGAAAAATGGCCTACAGCCACAAAATGTAGCCCACGGCCACTGAGAGATGGTCTACGGGACCTCTCCCTCCCCTCAAGAAAAGAAACAGAGAAAATCGAGTCAGGTTCGCAAACCGAGGCAAGGCACAGAAGAGGGTTCGGAAATCCGGAGGCAGGGCTCACGGCCGCGACTTTGAGACTTCTGAACGAGCACGATATGCAACGTCACCGAGCGCTCAATCGGTGATGTCTGAGTCTTAAGGTCGGCCAAAAATGGGGTGTCTACAGTTGCCCCTCTTTGACAGAACTCGGAAGTCACAAGTGACGGGAGTGAATGTCAAAGCCTAGAGACGACCCATTTTTGACAAGGCCTACGACTTAGACAAACGTACAAGATAAACAGAGATGTGCCCGCAGGCAAAGGGGGCAAAATGCAAAATGATATGCAAGAAGATTTTGAAGATTGGACTTATACGCTACGCGAGGCCGGTTTCGAAAGTTGGACTTATACGCTACGCGAAGCCGGTTTTGAAAGTTGGACTCATGCAATGCACTGTAATGTAGTGGCTAAAATGCAATGTAATAGCTAAGAGGTAAAGGTACTTTACAGGGGCAATTGGCAATGACTTACCTCATGCTGCTGGAGATCTTTCGCTTTTCCTTGTTTGGACCACAGGTACTACTTTTCTCCCTGGCTATGGTCGCAGCTTTCCCTATTCTCCAACAGGGTGACAGACTAGGTTGGATCAGTATCCAGAATTGAGGTGCATACAGATGCTATCTCAATCTATGGGGCTGCCATACAGATTTCAAGCCGAGGATATACCCCTGGTATTTAAACCAGACTTTAATCTCGGAAATCCCGAACCTTTGCGTTCTAGGCATAAGCCATTCGAACTCTAGTTTCCACCGTCTCAGTTGGTCTCCTAGGAACTCACCGCAAACACAGGTAGGTTGCTATACCAGACCACCAGAAGTCGTTCGGGCACGACAAACACCAAAGGAATTGCACCTTTAGAGGATTTAAGGTCTCCTAGACCGAGGTGAGTACACAGGACAGTGCAATTGAGGTGCGCGAAATAGCGCGAGGAGATGCATGCACAATGCAAGGCTTAGCACACAGCTTACGACATAGCATTCCATTCAATTGGCACACAGCTCACAACACAATACTCTGTTCGATCTGGGCACACAGCTCATTTCGGGCACACAGCTTATTTTGGGCACACAGCTCGTTTTCGGGCACACAGCTCGACTCTGAGCATACAGCTCATTTCGGTTTGCATTTTTGAACACACAACTCAAGCACTTGAATTTCTGAACACGCAGCTCATACTCTTCATCGTGATCACGCAGCCCACACTGATCGAGAGTTGACCACGCAGCCCAAACATTGATTTTCGGAACACACAGCCCGAATTGAAGGTGAACACGCAGCCCACACTGTTTGAAAGTTGAACACGCAGTCCAAACTCTGATTTTCCGAACACGCAGCTCGAATTGATGGTGAACACGCAGCCCACACTGATTGAAAGTTGAACACGCAGCCCAAACTTTTGATTTTCTGAACACGCAGCTCAAATTGAAGGTGAACACGCAGCCCATTCTGATTGAAAGTTGAACACGCAGCCCAAACTTTTGATTTTCCGAACACGCAGCTCGAATTGATGGTGAACACGCAGCCCACTCTGATTGAAAGTTGAACACGCAGCCCAAACTTTTGATTTTCCGAACATGCAGCTCGAATTGATGGTGAACACGTAGCCCACTCTGATTGAAAGTTGAACACGCAGCCCAAACTTTTGATTTTCCGAACACGCAACTCGAATTGAAGGTGAACACGCAGCCCACACTGATTGAAAGTTGAACACGCAGCCCAAACTTTTGATTTTCCGAACACGCAACTCGAGTTGAAGATGAACACGCAGCCCACACTGATTGAAAGTTGAACACGCAGCCCAAACTTTTGATTTTCCGAACACGCAGCTCGAATTGATGGTGAACACGCAGCCCACTCTGATTGAAAGTTGAACACGCAGCCCAAACTTTTGATTTTCCGAACACGCAGCTCGAATTGAAGGTGAACACGCAGCCCACTCTGATTGAAAGTTGAACGCGCAGCCCAAACTTTTGATTTTCCGAACACGCAGCTCGAATTGAAGGTGAACACGCAGCCCACTCTGATTGAAAGTTGAACACGCAGCCCAAACTTTTGATTTTCCGAACACGCAACTCGAATTGAAGGTGAACACGCAGCCCACACTGATTGAAAGTTGAACACGCAGCCCAAACTTTAGATTTTCCGAACACGCAGCTCGAATTGAAGATGAACACGCAGCCCACACTGATTGAAAGTTGAACACGCAGCCCAAACTTTTGATTTTCCGAACACGCAGCTCGAATTAATGGTGAACACGCAGCCCACTCTGATTGAAAGTTGAACACGCTGCCCAAACTTTTGATTTTCCGAACACGCAGCTCGAATTGAAGGTGAACACGCAGCCCACTCTGATTGAAAGTTGAACGCGCAGCCCAAACTTTTGATTTTCCGAACACGCAGCTCGAATTGAAGGTGAACACGCAGCCCACTCTGATTGAAAGTTGAACACGCAGCCCAAACTTTTGATTTTCCGAACACGCAGCTCGAATTGATGGTGAACACGCAGCCCACTCTGATTGAAAGTTGAACACGCAGCCGAAACTTTTGATTTTCCGAACACGCAGCTCGAATTAATGGTGAACACGCAGCCCACTCTGATTGAAAGTTGAACACGCAGCCCAAACTTTTGATTTTCCGAACACGCAGCTCGAATTGAAAGTGAACACGCAGCCCACACTGATTGAAAGTTGAACACGCAGCCCAAACTTTTGATTTTCCGAACACGCAGCTCAAATTGAAGGTGAACACGCAGCCCACTCTGATTGAAAGTTGAACACGCAGCCCAAACTTTTGATTTTCCGAACATGCAGCTCGAATTGATGGTGAACACGCAGCCCACTCTGATTGAAAGTTGAACACGTAGCCCAAACTTTTGATTTTCCGAACACGCAGCTCGAATTGATGGTGAACACGCAGCCCACTATGATTGAAAGTTGAACACGCAGCCCAAACTTTTGATTTTCCGAACACGCAGCTCGAATTGAAGGTGAACACGCAGCCCACTCTGATTGAAAGTTGAACGTGCAGCCCAAACTTTTGATTTTCCGAACACGCAGCTCGAATTGAAGGTGAACACGCAGCCCACTCTGATTGAAAGTTGAACACGCAGCCCAAACTTTTTATTTTCCGAACACGCAGCTCGTATTGATGGTGAACACGCAGCCCATTCTGATTGAAAGTTGAACACGCAGCCCAAACTTTTGATTTTTCGAACACGCAGCTCGAATTGAAGGTGAACACGCAGTCCACTCTGATTGAAAGTTGAACACGCAGCCCAAACTTTTGATTTTCCAAACCCGCAGCTCGAATTGAAGGTGAACACGCAGCCCACACTGATTGAAAGTTGAACACGCAGCCCAAACTCTGATTTTCCGAGCACACAGCTCGAATTGATGGTGAACACGCAGCCCACTCTGATTGAAAGTTGAACACGCAGCCCAAAATTTTGATTTTCCGAACACGCAGCTCGAATTGAAGGTGAACACGCAGCCCACTCTGATTGAAAGTTGAACACGCAGCCCAAACTTTTGATTTTCCGAACATGCAGCTCGAATTGAAGGTGAACACGCAGCCCACTCTGATTGAAAGTTGAACACGCAGCCCAAACTTTTGATTTTTCGAACACGCAGCTCGAATTGGAGGTGAACACGCAGCCCACTCTGATTGAAAGTTGAACACGCAGCCCAAACTTTTGATTTTCCGAACACGCAGCTCGTTTTGAACCTACAGGATGCGATGACGGAACTTGCAAAAGTTGAAACAAACTCAGATGTCCGACGTCTTCCTCTTTTCCTTTTGCTTTGAAGTTTGGAACCTATATAGCTTCAGATGGGTTCTGGCTTTGCTGTTCCCACACGGGTCGGGTTGAACCCTGCGTTTTTTTTTTTTTTTTTGAAAGAGCAAAATCTTGTTTTGCACAAATGTGGAGAATGACACGGCACTCTGAGCACAAGACAATTTTTGAAATTAAGAAATGTGTTCTTAACTGGGCATTGAGCCTACGACTGAACACAGCGAAAAAGATTGAACAATGGAAAAGAAAAGGTAAACAACCTAAACGCATCGAGATACACTCGGAATGACTCAAAGCCAGAATCGAGACAAACAAAACAAAAGACACGACACACAGACGTGTTACAAAGACGAGAGACCTCTCAGTACGCGAGGAGCCAGTTTCTTCGGGTATTGTTTCCCACCCTTTCTCAATTGTGATTCTCACATCACTCGGCCCTCAAGCTCTGTTTTTGCTGAAAAATCCCTTTTCCTCACTTTTTCTCTCAGCGCACATCTCTCTATTCTTTAATCTCTCATTTTTTATCCCTCCCCTGGGTGGTTGATGGATGAACAGGAAGTTGCGGGCTCACACCCAACATAATCAACTCGCGGCTATTTCCTTCGGTGACATCTGTCGATGCGCCGAATGAGGGAATGGGGCATCTCGATCCATTCCAATTCATGCTTCGCACTCGGCTTGATACCTCGCTGCTTGGAGGATGAGAGAGCTTTCAACCCTTTGTTGTTAACTTCAGTTATCCCTTTTTCTGGCGGGTAGAGTGTCCTTTCTGGAAAGTAGAGTGCTTTTTCTGGCAAGTATGTTGACAATGGGGAAAAGACAGAAAGCCCGACTCAACTGTGCCCCTAGTTCATTAATTCGACCATTTTTTGTTTTGGTTTCCTACTAAAACAATTTTGCCAACATGAGAGTTAGATTAACACACTTGCTCAATTTTCTGATTTAAAATCATGCAAGTTAGGCTGTGAGCACTGAAAATTTTCCTCTTTTGGGTCCAAGAAATGGTCCAGTTTTGAAAATGGAATACTTTTCGAAAAGGTTAGTCAACCTCAGTAAAAATTCTCAAAAACTATTTTTGCAAACGACCACTGCTCAACGAGCACGGAACCTACTCTTGAGATGCACAACTTTGGATTCGAGACAATGGAAAATTGCCCCTTGTCTGAAGGACACTGCATGGCAACGGAAAGTTGCCCCTTGTTTGAACGGCACTGCGGCGCATTGAATGGCAACGGAAAGTCGCCCCTTGTTTGGATGGCACCGCAGCGCATTGTAGGCAACGGAAAGTTGCCCCTTGTTTGGATGGCACCGCAGTGCATTATAGGCAGTCCTCAGAGCGACGAACACAACCAAACTCTCGGATACAGAGAAAGCGAAGATGATCAGAACCATCGCATGGACACAATCGAATTGTTTTACGGCTGGACTTCAGAATGAAGTTGCCTACGTATCCCAAAGATGGGAATCAAGCCTTACGTAGTTCGGGGTTAAGGTACACTCGGGTATTAACCTCTCATTTTCAGTCTCTAACTTTTGCCAAGGCGCCCGTTGCGGGTTTTCAACCTTGCGAGCTTTGTTCTTCTTTCTTTCTCTTTTCAATTCTTTATCTTCTCTTTTTTTTTTGTTCTTTTCTTTGCATCTTTCTTTTTTGTTCTCTTTTTTGTTTTCTTTTGCATTTTTGTGCTTTTTCTTTTTTTGTATTTTTCTTTTGCTCTAACTTTTGCCTGGGTCGCCCTTCCGGGTTTTCGGCCCAGCGAGCCTCTCAAAGGGTAAAAGTGTAACGAGTCCATGCCAAATGGTTTTGAGATCCTGAAATTATCTGAATCCAGGAGAATGGCTGCTGTTCTAGCTTCGTAAGCTTCTCCTGATGAGATCTGATCTTTTTGATCTGACTTTCCTGGCCTCTTGTTCGAGGGCTGCTTCAAATCTGGCCACACAGGCCTCACGTCGTAGTTGACCGTTCAACCTTCTGAATTCAAGTTCAAGGTTTGGAAGCAAAGGGGTTGAGTCTCAAGGCTGAGAGCGATCCTAGGCTGCACAATCTCAAGAGCGATTCCACACAGGTCTTCGCAGGACCGCGCAAAATATTTTGCTTTTGAAAATTTTTAAGAAGGCGACAAATCACTCGTGCTGAAAATAGTGTGAAACCAGTTTGGATCAAGCTAGGGTCCTTCTCAGTACTCACGCTAACAAGCATGATTTCAATCATTAAGGGCTTAGCATGCCTCTCTTTCTCTCAATTGATCAAAATTTGCAAAACCCGAGGAATCCCTTCCTCTTCGTTTTCACCGCAGTGTTCAAAAAGTTTTGAAAAACTTAGGTCAATGCAATGATTTCGGGGTGCAGCAGAGTAGGCGAAAAGTACTGCTGTTTCATTCAAACTTTCTGGCACAATTGGCACATGGCCGAGGCAAACACAAGAGCGTGAAAAACCACTGCTATTTCAATCAAATCTATTGGTGTAACTGGCTCCAAGCAAGAACAAACTCAAAGCAAAACGAAAAGACAAACACAAAACAAAATGGTGATGCCCGAGGTAACAGCCCCGGAATCACCCGACTCCTATACAACAGGACTGACTCAATACAACAAGATAGACCCAAAACAAAAAGAGACTGACTCAAAACAAAAAGACAGACTCAAAACAAAACTACAGAAATGACTCAACCCCCAAGTTAGAAACTACAAAACTAGCATTCGCAAATGCTCAAAATAGTGCATGCTATATGCCACATCCGAGGTAAACCGCGCGCCGCTCGCAGGTGGTCCAACCCCTGATCACATACTTGCATTATCCTCGAAATCCACCAACCTGGTGGTGACAGACTTTGCCGAGCTTGGAGGGAGGATGACTTCATTATCAATCAAATCTTGCACTTCGTGGCGAAGACGGAAGCAATTGTCAGTACTGTGACCAATTTGCTGATGGTATGCACAGTACTGGGTACCATCATGCTTAGCTGGAAGAGGACTCGGGAGAGGCCGAGGCTCGAGGGGTTTGAGATGCCCTTTTTTGACGAGGATTTGAAGGGCCTTAGACAAAGGCATATAGAGGGCATGGAAGACTCTGCGACCTCGGGGCGGATAATTCGAGGCTTGCTGACTTTTGCTGGACGCACTCGAAAAAGGGTCGGCAGGTGCTGCTTTGGCTCTCTGATCTCTTCTAGGTGCAGGGTTAGGATTGGAAGGAACTGTTCTGGCATGACGGTCCCCATCTTGATTTTCCTTCTAGCTTAAACTGCTCTCGGCTTGAGTAGGGAAGATGTCATCTACAGTTTTTACAGCAACAGCGAACACCTGCTGTTTATTCAATCCTCCGGCTTTCAAAGCCTCAACAGCCCACAGGAGTTGTTCGTAGGGATCGGTGTCCACCTTCATCTTGTTCTTACCACTCACCTCGGCTTGGTAAAAGGTTTGAGTTGCTACATCAGAGCGTAGCCCCGTTGTTGTCGACATGCCATTGCCGGAACTTGGGATGGCTTCAGGTTGGCTAAGTTCGATTACAATTCGTCCTAGTAGCGGAGGCTCCTGCGGTATGAAACTTCCAGCACACGATGCATTTGACGGCGGAACCGACATTCTGCAGGCTAGATCTGCCACAGATCTTTGAAGGTCACCAATCATTCCCATCAACTCGAATGTGGTGGGCTCGCGGGTTTGAAATGACTAGGGTTCCCAGATCGGATGTACGGCAGGTGACCTAGGTGGGTGTGGCACTTCACCATCGATATAACCTTGCAATGTGATTCCTTGGTCCAATGTGGTTGCCATAACCACAATTTCTTCCGAATTTTGCGCCATCACGAGTTTTGCTGAACTGAACAGAGGTGATGTGACTGGTGACTGACGGATTAGATGGACCGGGTTGGTGACTAATGAATCTGAAGAACCGGTGAGCCTTTTCCTGTCTTGCCTCAGCAAAGGGGAACACTGGTTGCTCTGAACCGAGTCTTTGAACTGAAAGAGAAAATATGCAGCATCTCAGCCCAATCCTACCAATACAGACATGAATATAACTGAATAACTGCATTCGACCACTGACCACTGTTCCCAAAATTACTGTCCCCGAAACTGAACCTGATACCCGCAGATATAAATGATTTCCGAAAATACTGAACTGGTGCCCGCAAGCCTAATACCCAAAATACTGAACTAGTGCCCGCAAGCCTGATGCCCAAACTTGCAAACTGATACATGCATTCCTGTAGAGACGCACTCTAAAGTACATAACAGATAAGTGAGAGCCAAAACACCCCTATGTTGGGGTAGGGTTTCCCTGTCCTATTTTGTCAGGAGCTAGGGTTTCACTACGCACACAGCGGTTTCAAACAACCTATAAACGGGTAAGCAACCTGTCCTAGTTTGGAATGGTCACTATGGATCCGAATATGCACTAGGTCGAATGGTCAAAAAGGGTGCCCCGGTAATACCGGGGTTTGTGTTCCCATACTGGCAGAGCCCACAACCGGTCAGCCTTATGGTCATGCCTTGACAAGACAAGCCTCCGGCAAACCGTTCAGGAATAACATATGGCAAACACGGTGTCCTAGGCGCACCAATGCAAATGCAATGCAAAGAAACACACAAGTGTAGTCAAAAACAGATATCATGAGTTCGAGTCAAGTTCTCTAAGTCCCCAGTGGAGTCGCCAGAAACTGTAGACGTCCCCCGAACGCCCCGGGAGGAACGAGCTCCCGTTCTGTTCATTTTGGGGTCACTACAGCTCAGGACTCTCAAATTGTCACGGTTCTAAATCTGAGCCAAAGAGTCCAAATCCGGCAAATCGTTTTGAGAAAACAGATTTTGAAAGAAGTGCCAAACATGGACTGCTTTGCCAGATACAGAGTCGCCACCTAAATGTTTTTTAATGGGAAATTTAGGAAACCCTGACTCGGTGCCAAAGGCCACGTGTCCGTCATCACCAAAGTTGCCTCGGCTCGGGAACTTGGGTACGATTGGGGAAGGTCACTTCGTGAGCACCCCCGCTCGCCCGATCAAAGATCGGCCTCTACTAACCGTGATATCTATTTTTGAAAACTTTGTGTGTTCTTATTCCGGTTATTAGCCTAGGTTACTATGTGATGCGCACAGCATATAAGTATAGACTGAGTTATCTAAATTGGAACAAAACATTTCATGCTTGTTTATTTGAAAGATGGTTTGCTACTCGCAAGTAGGCTTAAAATGCAGATTTTGCTACCCGCAGATGGGCTTAGAAAAGATGGTTTTGCCACTATCTAGTGAGCTTAAAACACACAGTGAATGAATTGTTCCAATCCAAATAACCCAACCTTCACCCATAGGCATTTAGGCAGATATATCACATAAGCATATAGCCTCATGGTAAGCATGCTATTTATGGCAGTCACTCACACGCATGCAAGGATGCTAAAGCATAAAACTCACTGAGTACTCCAAGCCTAAACAAGAAGTTTATTAGAAATCATGCATGATCCTAAATATACAGAAATGCCTAATGCAACACATGCAAAAATGCAAACTATAGCAGGCTCAGCTATTCTAAACATGGCATATGAAATGCTACAACTAACATGTATTCAATTTGGAATTGAAAGTACAATGCAGGTAGTATGGTGCGCCGAGCCCGGTGCATGCAAAACAGATGAATGAATGCAAACATGCTATCATACTGTATGCTAATTGAAATATGCCCTAATCTAACCATCATAAGCTGGTAAATAAAAGGGAGAAAGACGTGGGGTTGGAAGACATACAACACACACACGTACACTTATTACAGTTATGCCCTCGCGCAGAGGGTCCGAATAAATAATACAGTCCCGAATAGAAGAATATTACAGTCCAAATAATACAGTCCGAATAATATACAAATTCCTAATTAATTAATCAAATTAACTAAGAAAGCTGTAAAACTGGCGTGCAAGCCAGGGACTGCCTTGCTTCTGATGAATGATGCATGTCTGGGCTACCTTGCGCGGAAATCCACTGGGATGCCCCAATTAGCCTCTGTTTTGTGATTTTTCTTGGAAAGCGCGCCAAACTCCGAAAGTTTGCTGATTCTTCATTTGCTGCAACAGAGAGCAGGAAAGGGGCATAGCAATGTATTTTCACAGATATATGCATGCCTCGATCCTCGTGCCACCAATCACGCATATCGAGGCATGATGGCCGAGGAGTCGAATTGCACAATTTAATATGGGATGAATGCACATGAAAACACAACAAGACTTAACTCCATCATGGATGATCCGGAGTGTCGGTGACTGGGGAATTGAGATACGTTCCGTCACTCGGAGTACGGAACATACCTCGTTTCCCGTGCCCGGGCTAACTCCTATCCCAAACACGATGCAATATGCATGATATGCATGAATGCAACTAAGATACAGCCTAGCATGCACAATGCTATAAAAATGAGATGTCTCGAAATGCGTGCACATGGGCACGCAAACCAAGAAAATGCATAAATGCGATCTAAGATACAACCTAGTATGCACTATGTTGTGAAAATGAGATGCCTCGAAATGCGTACACACGGGCACGCAAACTGAGGAAATGACATACGCAATGCAAATGACATGGAAATATGATGTGGGCTTGCACTAACATGAGAGAGCCTCAGTCACACTCATATAAGAGGCCGATGGATGAGAATGAAGTGCCTCGAAACGCGTGCACACGAGCACGCAAACCGAGACAATGGCATACGTAATGCAATAGCATGAAAAATGATATAGGCTTATACCAACATGAGAGAGCCTCAGCCACACTCACATAGGATGCCGATGGATGAAAATGAAGTGCCTCGAAACGCGTGCACACGGGTACGCAAACCGAGGCAACGGCATACGCAATGCAAATGACATGAAAATATGATATGGGTTTATACCAACATGAGAGAGCCTCAGCCACACTCATATAGAATGCCGATGGATGAAAATGAAGTGTCTCGAAACGCGTGCACACAGGCACGCAAACCGAGGCAATGGCTTACGCAATGCAATAGCATGGAAAATGATATGGGCTTATACCAACATGAGAGAGCCTCAGCCACACTCACATAGGATGCCGATGGATGAAAATGAAGTGCCTCGAAATGCGTGCACACGGGCACGCAAACCGAGACAATGGCATACGCAATGCATTATTGTTAAAATGGCATATAGAATGCAATCATGGACTTACACTAACATGAGAGAGCCTCAACTACACTCACATAAGAGGCCGATGGATGAAAATGAAGTGCCTCGAAATGCGTGCACGCGGGCACGCAAATCGAGGCAATGGTATATGCAATGCAATATGGCTAAAATGGCATGCAAACATGCTAATGGAATTTCAGCACCGAAATGTGGGGGAAAACAGCCTCGAAACGAGGCGAAAGCACACCCGATGCATGGAATCTCTCCCGAAATGCAAAATTAGGCACATAGAATGAACTACAGCTATACAAAGCATGCATAATTGGTACATGGAATGAAAAGACAGAAGCAAGGCAGCCCCAAAATAAGAATTTTAACAGTACAAATCATGGCCAAACAGCAAGCATAAATAGGGCAAAACTAGTATGCAAAAATGGCCCTAAATACGAGATTATGAAGCAACTCACAGCTGCTGACTCCAAACAGGTTAGGGCCCTTCAACAACATTGAAGAGGGGACAAAAACAAGCCACTTTACAGAACTATAAGAACCTCAAAAACAAACATAGATATGGCTAAGCTCTTATGCAAGAAAATGGGCCAAAAGGTGGCCAAAGAAGCAAGTGGTATATGCAAAGCCCAAACTGAAAAATTCCCTTCTACAACATTGAAGAAGGATCCAAAATATGCATATTTACAGAACTGTAAAAACCCCAAAAACAAATATAGATATGGCTAAGCTCTTATGCAAGAAATGGGCCAAAAGATGGCCAAAGCACAAAGTATACTAAATATCCATCAAACAGCAAAAGTCCCTTAATGAAACATGAAGAATGGGCCAAAATAAGACTATTTATAGCTCTGTAAAATGACCAAAAATGGAAGCATAATGGGCTGCCAAAGCATGCAAGAAAACAGCATTCAAGGAAGATATTGAAGCAAGTGCAAGATGGGGGGCTCAAACAGGGTTGTGCCCTTAATGAAACAAGAAAATGAGCTCAAAAAAATGACCTTTTCAGTTTTGGTCGGAGCTCAAATCAGTAAGCACATATGGCTAAGAGAAGATACCAAAATAAGCTCAAAAAAGGAAAAATACTACTTACCCTTGAAGGCTTGACTTTGGTTGCCTCTTGGCTTGAGTTTGTGGCTCCTCAGGCCTTGGGGAACACCTTCAAACTTCTGGAATGGAGGGTGGAAGGGTGGGGGTTGGTGGTGTAGAAGAAATGGTGGTGTTGGACTTGGAGGTTTTCAAGGAAATGAGAGAGATGGAGGAGGATCTTTGCATGCAAGCTTGAAGACCAATTTTTCTAACCCCCAAAACCAATGCTTGCAGCTGGTTATAAGGACCAAAAGGAGGGGGAGCATGGAAGGAAAGGGTGGGGGAAAAAGGACCAAGGCTTTCCCCCACAAATTATCCCCCGGATACAGATGTTTCTGGGGAACAACAGCTATACAGCTGTAAAGTGCCAATTGAGAGGATCATGGCCGACCACCTTTTGGAGTTGCAGGTGGCCGGCCGGCCACCCCCCCTTGCCGGCCGGCTAGGGGTCAAAAAGGTCAAGTTCAATTAGTGGCCGGCCACCACAAAAAGGTGGCCTCCCAGGTCCCCTCATCACAACCCTGTGGTTCAAATTTGGAAACTCTAAAACAGGAGAGAGAACAAGCCATTTTTAGGAGGGGTTCAAAAGGTTCAATTGGAGTTTCTGGCCGGCCATAAACTTTTAGGGTCCTCCCATGTGTGTACAACACAAATATGTGGTTTGGGGTTGAAGAAAGTGGCCCCAAGGTGTTCAACATTGGCTCGGGAGTGAGAAAAACGGGTGCCGGAGGGAGAAAATGGAATATAACTGGTTGCTAAGACAATTGCTGGCCTCCCACCCTCCAGTGACCTTCCTGGTGATAAAACAGAGGTGCCTGCCAAAAATGAACAAAAACCGATGCAAAACGAATGCTCGGGGGCCAAAACACGCGGTTGGGGGTCCCGAAAACTGCTTGTTAAGCACCGAAAATGGCATTCGACCCCGAAGTGGGTCTCTCAGACCTCAGTGTCCCTCAAAAGAGAGAAAATAAGATGTATGCCAAAAATCAGAGCAAATGGAGATGGTTAAGCAGTCCCGAACCGAGGCACACGGCCTGACGGTTCCGAAAACCGGGAACCGGGCTCCGAAATGGGAAAAATGGCCTACAGCCACAAAATGTAGCCCACGGCCACTGAGAGATGGTCTACGGGACCTCTCCCTCCCCTCAGGAAAAGAAACAGAGAAAACCGAGTCTGGTTCGCAAACCGAGGCAAGGCACAGAAGAGGGTTCGGAAATCCGGAGGCAGGGCTCACGGCCGCGACTCTGAGACTTCTGAACGAGCACGATATGCAACGTCACCGAGCGCTCAATCGGTGATGTCTGAGTCTTAAGGTCGGTCAAAAATGGGGTGTCAACAGTTAGACACTTGAGACACTTTAGATATTTTTAGACAGCCATTTTAGGGTTTTGAGTTCTAGGGTTAGAATCCATACACTTTCTATCTCTATATCTCCCTCTTGTGTGTTAAATTGTGTTTGTGTCTTACTATTGCACACAAACACATAGTGTTTCACCTTCTCTTAGCTACTGAGGTTCTAAGAGGCTGGTTTTGAAGTTTTGGAGCTGTTTTCAACCTAAAAGGGGCTGTTGGAGCACCATTGTTGAAGGGGTCTTCAAGGGTAAGAAACTAGCCCCTTTATTTCCCATTTTTGTTTTGTATTTTTACCTGTCTTAAAATCGTTTTTGAGCTTGGTGTATAATACAAAAAAGTTCTGTTTTTAGGCCCTCTAAATAGTTTGTTTAGAGTGTTGTTTGGTTTGGAGGTGTTTGACCCCTCTTAGGCCTTGAAAGGCCCCATTTTGTGCTATTTTGTGCAAGTTTTGAGACTTTGGTGTTTGGGCCTCTTCACCACTGAAATCTTGAGGGATTTCAGTGGCGGAGATGGTGCCTTAAAGTCTCCAAAAGGGGAGGGCCACCCCCTCTCCTTATTGTCCTTGAAAGGGACCCTTTTTGGCCTCTTGAGAGAGCATCATGTTAGAGTGTGTATTGATCATGTCTTGGCTGTTTTCCATGCTTATTATGCCATGATATAACCTTGTTGTGTGTTGGTTTTGGTACACCATGCATGCTTAGCATACCTACCATGTAATGCCATGTTATTGCCTTAATATGCCTTAGGTTGTTAGCCTTTGTTCTAGCATGTTGTAGGCTTAGCCTTGTGAAGGTTTTGTGCTCACTTTGCCATGTTTAAGGTCTGTCCTAGGTTGTTTGGGTCGGATTTGGCATGCTTAGTATAGCTCCTTTGCATTCCGGCTTGTTGGCCTTAAGTGTATGAATGTATAGCATGACATTCTTGCATTGATTTAGTGGTTTGGAACTATCCACCATGTCATTTCAGTCCCCTTTGCATGCCTATATGTTTGCCTTGGATGTCTCATTAATGCTTTGAAAGCTTGTGTAGCATGTTCCATGTTTTGGCCATTGTACATGCCTTTGAATTTGAGCCACTTAGATGCCATCTAGAGGGTCCCCTTTGCATGGTCTAGGTGTGCCTTGAACCTATTTTAAGTCCTCTTAGCCTTGTTAGGCTTGGTTGGCTTGGTCATGGTTCAAGCCCCTTTGATTTGCTTCAAGCACTTGGGCCATTTGTTGCATGTTTAGCTTGACTTGTTACCTGGTTTGGCACTATGTTTTAACATGATTTTCAATGCTTACCTTGCATGCTATATGTCCATGATTACTTTCTTTCAAATGTGTTTGAGAGTTGTCCCATTTGTGCCTAAGTGTTGGCTCTTTTAACATGTGCATGTGTGTATGTGTGTATGTGTCTAGTCCTTTATTTTGGTCACTTTGGCCACTGTTTTAGGCCTATTTAGAGTTGCCTAAATCATGTATAAGTCCACCTTTTCATAAGTTTGCATTGCCTCATGTTTGCTTGTATGCTTGCATAAGTGTCTTGCCATGCCATGTTGCATCCTTAGCTTGCATGCCTAGGTTGCATTGCATCTTGCATGCATGCCTTATTCCTTGACTTGGTGATAGGAATTGGGTCTTGGTTTGTTTGTTTGGTTTGCACTTCATTTGACATGAAAGTTGCACACTTGATCCTTTGGGCCATCATGCATGGAAATGCGTGATTGGTGGTCCGAGAATCGAGACACATGTCCTTTTGAGTTACAAACATGATAGGGGACATGATTGGTGCATACATTGTTTGAATTGTATTGCCATGCAAGTTCTGTCCTCTGCTGCTGTGAGTTGCAGGTTCTGCAGGCATTCTTTGCCGACCGGCAGTATATATTGCCGACCGGCAGTAAATCACCAGCCGATGGATTCATCTTGTGCCGATGACCACAATTCACTGCCGGTGGTAATTCTACTCAGCCGGTGGTGATTCCCAATATCCAGAGAAGCATTCTTGAGACTTTGGCAGTCTTCAGAGGGGCAAAGCAGGGAAAACAGAGGCAGACTATGCATGGTCGTGCACTTCCGAGCAGGACCCGAGCACGCGCTGTATCTGGCTCTCCTCCCGAGGCGGTTTACTGCTTTTCCTAGCTTAATTAGTTTGTTAACTGATTAGGTAATTTGTAATATTTAATTAGCTTGCGTAGTTAGTTAATTTGTATTATTTATTTGGTCCCTCCGGGCGAGGGCAAATCTGTAATAAGCGTGTGTGAGTGGTGTGTATGTCTTCCAATCCCCACTTTTTCTTCCCTTTTATTTACCTGCTTTGATGCTTAGTATTAGGGCACGTTTAAATTAGCATACCTCATGCAACGCATGCGTGCATTCATGCATTTGTATTACATGCACCGGGCTCGGTACATCACGCTAACTGCATTTGTACTTCAATTCCAAATTGAATACTTGCATCAATTGACTGCATTTCACATGCCATGCTTAGGTTAGCCGAGCCCATTCTAGTAACATTTTGTATGTGATGCATTAGGCACTTAACATGGACTTGGATCATGCATTAATTGCTAACATGTTCCTGTTTTTTTAGCACGGAGTACGATGTAAGTATTTATGCTTTAGCATATCGCATGCGTGTGAATGTTATCATGACAGCATGCTTACCATGTGGCTAGATGCTTATGTGTGATAAACTGTTTGAATGCCTGTGGGTGAAGGTTGGATTGTTTGAGTTGGGAAAACTCGTTGAAATCCGTATTTTAGCCTACTTACGAGTAGCAAATTCCAAAACATTTTCCCAAAACAAACGGATATGCAATGTTTCTTTCCAAATTAGGCAATCTAGTCTATACTTGTTTGCTGTGCGCATAACATAGTAATTCTAGGCTAATAAATGGTTTAAGAACACATAATGTTTTCAAAATCGGATATCATGGTTAGTAGAGGCCGATCTTCGGATCGGGCGAGAGGGGGTGCTCATAGCTGACCTTCCCCAATCGTACCCTAGCTCTCGAGCCGAGACAACTCCGGTGATGATGGACATGTGGCCTTCGGCACCGAGTCAGGGTTTCCTAAATTCCCCCTTAAAAAATATTTAGGTGGCGACTCTGTATCTGGCAAAGCAGTCCATGTTTGGCACTTCTTTTCAAAAATCTGTTTCTCAAAATGATTTGCCGGATTTGGACTCTTTGGTTCAGATTAAGAACCGTGACACAAATCGAGTCCGAACTGTAGCGAGGCCCCCCCACGTGGGCGCGTCTACACCAACTCGAACCCCGAGCCTGGGCCTAGGCCATGTGTTTTCTGGCCCCGCTTGACCCAACCCATGAGTCTGGCCCACTCGACCCACTAGAGGCTCAACCTTATTTTTAAGCTATTTTGGTGAAAAAAAATAATAAATAAATTACTATGGCGCTTGGCCTAGGCTCAACCCTAGGCCCAAGACCCAACCCGAGGCTCAAATTTCCCTAGCGCCTAGGCTTGGGGTTGGGGTTGGGCGTGGGCTTAGGCCAAGATTTTGCGAGAGTGGATCGACCGACCTGATTTTTGACGGGAGCTCGTGAGGCCCGAAGGTGGGCCGAGCTTGGCCAAAATTACGCCCATACACTTCACAAATATATTTATGGGGTACCTTCAACTATCTACAATAAAATAATAAAAAATTATGTATATAAAAATACCAATGTTGTCTTCATCACCATCCAAATAAATAAACAAATAAATAACACAATAAATTGAGCAATTAACAAAGAAAGACATTTTTAAAATGGTGAAAGGATGGGTTTAAACTACAATTCCATCTACGGAAAAGGATATAGGGTAATAAAAACTTACGACTCACATTTAACAAAAATAGGTGAATCGTTTAAATTGAAAACAAATCAAAAGATTAGAGTTTAATTTGACAAAATTTAAAACTTAGAGTTTGTTTTCTTACGAGGCTTAACCTTGGGGATTTTTTTGTAATTGTCCCTCAATATATTGGTACATAACCAACTTATTAATTAAGCACAAAATAAATTAAATCAACCACAATTGTGAAGCATAACCCAAAAAAAAATTGATTAATATAAAATAGAGTTAATTAAGAGTGCTGTTATTTTGGACTCCCCAATTTTAACTTTTTTTAATTACAATTATAATCTGAAGTAAAATTACAATAAATGAGAACCTCCAATGGAGCACTTACCCACCAAATCAAGACAACTAGAATCAGACACTCTACATTGTACACCCACCTCCACTCCCACCCATTCGAACAATGGAGGACAATGGCCAACCTAAACCCTAATCACAATTCATCTCATCACCACCCTAAACCCTAATAAAAAAATCCCCAAACTATGGGTTTATATCAAAATTAGACATTCTATTAGTTCAAGTTGTAGTTCATGTCAATGCATTTTTTGAACTCTAAAGAAATCAATAGTTTAGATGAGTTGAACAATGGAGGACGATAACAACTCCGACAAGGTTGGCGTTGCATTGGTAAGCTTATCTATCTTTTCAATCCATGCATTAGTGATTTTTTGTTGTTTTCATTTAGTGCTATGTTATTTGAGATTGTTCAGTACTGGTTTACTAACTTTTAAGGTTTTGTTCAACATATTCCGAACAATAAATTTGTCGATCAGGGGGTGTGTTCCAAACAAAACCAATATTGTCGGTACTATTCAACCGAACAAACTTATTTCAATTTTTTAATTACATTCACATGTGCTTTTAGGGTGATGCTTCGACTAGAGGCAATAAAGTTGATTCAGAATTTGTAATGGATTATAGTAATTGTTTTATAAACAATATACCTTTTTTACCATTTTTTTATGTGCAATAATTGATTAGTGTAGATACCCTATTTTTTACCAACAATTAAGACTTAGGTGTTTGAAAGCTTTCCGATAATGAAATGATAATTACTTCATCCCTAGAAACATTTAAAGTTGTTACAAGCTGCTGTACATTATCCCATTTTGGCTAAAAATCATCTATTTTGTAAAAATGATCATTTTGCCCCTAAACCCATTTTTATACCTAACTTTTGGTCTCACTTAGAGTAAAAAGTCCGATTGAGCTTGATTTGATGAATATTTTCAAAACCATTGACCTATTTTGTGTAAAAACATCAATTGAGAGTCAAACAGACCTACTTACTCACTAAGAAGGTCCAAAAGCCTAAAATTGCATACTTGTGCATGCATGCTTGCATGCATCGAGGGCATGTACACCTGCACTTGGTGTCTTGGCTATACGCTCGGCCGTACATAAGTGCGTGGCCATATAAGCTACACTAGTAAATTGTGCAGCCGCACAACCTGTTGACAATGCCGAGTGAATTTTGGCCGCAAATTGATTGAGATGCACAAGAAAAAAGCGATGGAGGAGCCCTAGTAAGTTCCAGAACCTTCCCCTAATACCTATAAATAAGACCCCTACCCCCCCTCCCTATTTGAGGGACCAAACTTTTAGACAATTTTGGAGTGTTTTAAGTGAGTTTAGTGTGTCTTCTCTCCATCTCCACCCTCAATTATGAAAATACAGCCTAAATACAACAGCTCTACAGCTAAAAATAGATCTAGGGCTTGAAGCAAAGTGAATCAAAGAAAAGCCTAAGCCTGAAAAAAGCTTTCAAGCAAGATTTCTTGCCTTTTTGGTTGCTCTTCGGTTTGATAATCAAACCAATAAGTAAATTCTTCTTTTTCTATATTTTAAATATGATTCAATCACATTTTTATCATTAGATCATGGTTAGGGAGTTATCAAACATGAATCATCATCTAGGTTAGTAATATTGCATATTTTTACTTTGTTTTGCATGTTTTAGTTAGTTATATACTTGTTGCATGTTTCGGTTAGTTTAATCTTGATATTATGATACATATAGCCCAGTTTAATCATAGTACATTCAACATGTTTAGATTTGTTGTGTGTTAGTTATTTTTTCCCTACATTAAATCATGATAGTGTCCTTAAACCTGGCCTAGGTTTGCATCTTGTGTGTTTAGTAGCATGTTTAGGATTCATGTATTTTATTTAATCATATCTAGCATGGTTGGACACTTTGTAGGGGTATATTGTTTGTGTATTTGCATTGTTGCTTTAAATAATGCAAGTTAAGTGCTTTTTGTGCTCAATTGGTAGTTTTGGAAAAAAAAATTTCATGAATATTGCTTAGTTTGGTTTGTGTTTGAAAGCTTTCTTTTTGTTGGAAAATAATGGTTTCATGGAAAATCTATGGCTTTATTCATTTAATCCAAGTTCAGTAATATTTCTTTATTCAATCACCTAGTTGTTAGGTTTAGTAAAGGAATTAGGGTTAATAATGAATTTTGTGGAATAATTAATTATTTAATCTCATAAAATAAAAATTAGTAGAGGCCAATAACTTGATTGGGCAAGGACAAGTGCATCAATTAATGACTTGTGTCTGTACTTAAGTTCCCGAACCTTGATTGTTTGGTTGTGAAGGACTTATGTCTGTACTTAGTTTTCATTATTAAAGTTTTCTTAGTTTCCCTTTAAAAATAAAGTGACGACTATATTGATGTAAGAAAGTGAGTTGCCACAACATTGGGTGGAAACACACCTTATACCCAAAAAGGCATGGCGTGCACAATTAGTTTAATTTATTAATTTCAGATATTCAAGAGTCGAGATGACTTAATTCGATGGCCTCGTGAAGTTGGGAGAAGAAATGGATTCGTTATTGTCGTGCACAAATCGAACGAGAGTGGTATTCGTGGTAGGAAGCCAAGACTTAGCCTTGCTTGTGAAAGGTGTGGATCTTATAAGGACACTCGGAAGAACAACAGACCTAAGGAAAAGAAAACAAGACTGACTGGTACTAAAAAATGTGAATGTCCTTTTCTATTAAAGGGAAAAAAACTAACCACAAAAGATGACTGGACCTTAACAATTGTTTGTGGTGTGCATAATCATCCTTCTAAAGACTATCTTGAGGGTCATTCTTATGCTGGAAGGTTGTCACATGAGGAAACCTCTTTATTTGTTGATATGTCGAAGAGTATGGTACAACCGAGTGAGATAGTGGTTACATTGAAACAGCCTGATGAAGAAAATGCTTTCACAATGAAGACAACTTACAATGCACATCATAGGTATAAGGTTTCTAAGAAAGCTAGGAGATCTCAAATGTAACAACTATTGGGTTAGTTAGCAATCAACAAATATTTTGAGTGGCATAGGAGCTATACAGATACTAAGACAATGAATGATTTGTTCTTTGTACATCCTGCTAGTTTGGATTTGTTACGTGCATTCCTAAAAGTATTGTTGATGGATTGTACTTATAAGACCAATTGCTATTGGTTGCCCCTTCTGAAGATTGTAAATGTCACATCAATAGACATGACCTTTTCAATTGCATTTGCATACCTCTAGTATGAGAAGGAGTATAACTATGCATGAGCACTTAGTATTTTGCATAGTGTCATGGATAAAAATAGTCTTCCCTCTGTTGATAGGGAATTGGCCTTTATGAATGCCATATGTAGGGTCAAGCACCAACAAAATGCTCATATATCCAAGCCTCCAACAATGTCGTGTATCCCACTATCTATTTCACGGCATACTGTAGACACCCCATTTTTGACCGTCCTCAAGACTTGGACGTTATCGTTTGAACACTCGATGATCATCCGTGCTCGTGTTCGCTTTGAGTTCCCGGAAGTCTCGGCTGCGCGCCTTGCCTCAAGATCTCTCAACTTGTCTGTTTTGTGCTTGATTGTGGACCAAGGACTTGTGGTTTTGCTTCTGAGGGAAGAGGGTGGCTTGTTGGCCATCCCCTCAACCCATCGGCCAAGGCATGGTGCCATCGGCCTTGTTTTCTTGCCATTGGCCATAAGTGGTGGCCAATAGGCACTCTTTTTGGCCGATAGGTACTCTTTTTGGTCGATCGACCATATTTTTGAGCCGAGACCTTTCTATCTACTTTTTGCAGATATTTTCTGCCAGTTGTGACAGCTGGTGGGCACAATTCTCATCCTCCATACACGTGTATGGAGGGATTTGTTTCAAGACTCGAGCTTGTTCAACAAGCTTGAGAATTGAAATTCTATAAGAAAGGAGCCTCCCCTCCCTTTCCAGAGTTTCTGAAAAGTTGATATAGAAGTTATATATCTATCTCTCTATATTTTACCTCTCTCTCTCTCTCTCTCTCTCTCTCTCTCTCCATTTTGCTCTTGTTTGTACTCAAAAGTGTGATTTCTTCATACTATTGCACACAAACACCTACTAGAACACCATCCTTTGGTTGCTGAGGTCCTTAGGAGTTGGTTTTAGAGTTCTTGGAGTGGTTTGAGCTCAGAAAATCTGCTAGAGTTGTGTTCTTGAAGGTGTTCTTCAAGGGTGAGTCAACTACCTTTTAATCCCCCATTTTGGCTTAAGCTTTTAGACCTACTTTCATATTGTTTTAAGCTTAACTCTAAGCTGTAAAAAGTTCTGATTTTTTATGCTTGTGATGTTTGTTTAAGGTCACTTTTGTGTTAGGGGTTGTTTACCCCCTCTTAGGCCTTGTTTGGCCTCATTTTGTGCCTTTCTTTTTGAGTTTTGAGTTCATCTTGTTTTGACCGTTCTACCACTGAAATCCAGAGGATTTTCAGTGGTGGAAAGGTGGTTTTGGAGTCTTAAATAGGAGAGGGACCCCCTCTCCTTGTGTCTCACATGCTAGTATAAGTGGCTCATAATGGTAGCATGTTTGCTTAGCTTGTTTTGGCTCTATTTCAGCAAGTATTTGGTGTTATTGTGCCATGCTATACCTCTGTCTAAAGTTGACTTGATGATCTCTTGCATGCACCATACACTTGTAGAGCAATTTTGCATGCTAGCATAACATGCATCTTGTGTTTGGACCATCATTCTTGTATGTTTTGGCTCAACTCAAAGGAGCTTTTAGTCTTGTTTTACCATGCTCTAGCTCTGATTTGTATTGTCTTGGTCATGCATGCATTGTTTTGTGTAGTCATGGTTCAATTTAGCTTGTTAGGTTTGAGTGTCCAAGTCACTAGCATGCATTGCTTGGAACATTTTCATGATTTGGCATTAATTCATGTGAGATTTCAGTCCATATAGTGTAGCCATGCATTCACATTTGTCACCTTTTCCATGCATTGGAAGGTTTGTGTTTTATGCCTTAAGAGTGGACCATTATGCATGCCTCTATGCTTAGGCTTTAGGATGCCATCTCAGTGGGTTTTTGGGCTTATTTTGACATGCCATAACTCTGATTTTTATTGCTCAAGTCATGCCATGTTTGGTTGTAAGAGGTTTAGTGTAACACCTATTTGTTAGCCTTGCATGGTTCATGTTTTTGGTCTTTTGTTCTAGCTTGTGTTGGCTAGGTTCGAGCATGCTTTTGGTCTTGTATTGACCTGCCTTGGGACTATTTTGGTTGCCCTTGGCCCTTTGGGGGTTGCCTTGCATGGCCATGGTTTAAGTCCCTTTGTTAGTTTCATACTTTGAGCTTTCTGCATGCTATCCTTGTTGTAGACATCCCCGAACGCCCCGGGAGGAACGAGCTCCCGTTCCGTTCATTTTGGAGTCACTACAGCTCAGGACTCTCAAATTTGTCACGGTTCTAAGTCTGAACCAAAGATTCCAAATCCGGCAAATCGTTTTGAGAAACCAGATTTTTTGAAAGAAGTGCCAAACATGGACTGTTTTGCCAGATACAGAGTCGCCACCTAAATGTTTTTTTAATGGGAAATTTAGGAAACCCTGACTCGGTGCCAAAGGCCACGTGTCCGTCATCACCAAAGTTGCCTCGGCTCGGGAACTTGGGTACGATTGGGGAAGGTCACTTCGTGAGCACCCCCGCTCGCCCGATCAAAGATCGGCCTCTACTAACCGTGATATCTATTTTTGAAAACTTTGTGTGTTCTTATTCTGGTTATTAGCCTAGGTTACTATGTGATGCACACAGCATATAAGTATAGACTGGGTCGCCCGAATTGGAACAAAACACTTCATGCTTGTTTATTTGAAAGATGGTTTGCTACTCGCAAGTAGGCTTAAAATGCAGATTTTGCCACCCGCAGGTGGGCTTGGAAAAGATGGTTTTGCCACTAACTAGTGGGCTTTAAAACAAACAGTTGATGAATTGTTCCAATCCAAATAACCCAACCTCCACCCACAGGCATTCAGGCAGTTATATCACATAAGCAAATAGCCTCATGGTAAGCATGCTATTCATGGCAGTCACTCACACGCATGCAAGGATGCTAAAGCATAAAACTCACCAAGTGCTCCAAGCCAAAACATAAACTCATTAGGAATCATGCATGAATCCTAAATATACAGAAATGCCTAATGCAACACATGCAAAATGCAACTATAGCAGGCTCGGCTATTCTAAACATGGCATACGAAATGCTACAACTAACATGTATTCAATTTGGAATTGAAAGTACGATGCAGTTAGTATGGTGCGCCGAGCCCGGTGCATGTAAAACAGATGAATGAATGCAAACAGGCTGTCATACTGTATGCTAATTGAAATATGCCCTAATCTAACCATCATAAGCAGGTAAATAAAAGGGAAGAAAGACGTGGGGTTGGAAGACATGCATCACACACACGCACACTTATTACAGTATTGCCCTCGCGCAGAGGGTCCAAATAAATATACAGTCCCGAATAAAAGAATATTACAGTCCAAATAATATACAAATTCCTAATTAATTAACAAATTAAATAAGAAAACTGTAAAACTGGCGTGCAAGCCAGGGACTGCCTTGCTCCTGATGAATGATGCATGTCTGGGCTGCCTTGCGCGGAAATCCACTGGGATGCCCCAATTAGCCTCTGTTTTGTGATTTTTCTTAGAAAGCGCGCCAAACTCCGAAAGTTTGCTAATTCTTCATTTGCTGCAACAGAGAGCAGGAAAGAGGCATAGCAATGTACTTTCACAGATATATGCATGCCTCGATCCTCGTGCCACCAATCACGCATATCGATGCATGATGACCGAGGAATCGAAATGTGCAACTCAATATAAAATGAATGCACGTATAAACACAACAAGAACCTAACTCCATCATGGATGATCCGGAGTGTCGGTGACTAGGGAATTGAGACACGTTCCGTCACTCGGAGTACGAAACGCACCTCGTTTCCCGTGCCCGGGCTAACTCCTATCCCGAACACGATGCAATATGCGTGACATGCATGAATGCAACTAAGATACAACCTAGTATGCACAATGCTATGAAAATGAGATGTCTCGAAATGCGTGCACACGGGCACGCAAACCGAGAAAATGCATGAATGTGATCTAAGATACAACCTAGCATGCACTATGCTGTAAAAATGAGATGCCTCGAAATGCGTGCACACGGGCACGCAAACCGAGAAAATGACATACACAATGCAAATGACATGGAAATATGATATGGGCTTACACTAACATGAGAGAGCCTCAGCCACGCTCACATAAGAGGTCGAAGGATGAAAATGAAGTGCCTCGAAATGCGTGCACATGGGCACGCAGATCGAGGCAATGGCATACGCAATGCAATATGGCTAAAATGGCATATAGAATGCAACATGGACTTATACTAACATGAGAGAGCCTCAGCTACACTCACATAAGAGGCCGATGGATGAAAATGAAGTGCCTCGAAATGCGTGCACACGGGCACGCAAACCGAGGCAATGGCATACGCAATGCAATATGGCTAAAATGGCATATAGAATGCAACATGGACTTATACTAACAGGAGAGAGCCTCAGCTACACTCACATGAGAGGCCAATGGATGAAAATGAAGTGCCTCGAAATGCGTGCACACGGGCACGCAAATCGAGGCAATGGCATAAGCAATGCAATATGGCTAAAATGATATGCAAGCATGCTAATGGAATTTCAGCACTGAAATGTGGGAAAAACAGCCCCGAAATGAGGCGAAAGTACACCCGATGCATGGAATCTCTCCCGAAATGCAAATTAGGCGCATAGAATGAACTACAGCTATACAAAGCATGCATAATTGATACATGGAATGAAAAGACCGAAGCAAGGAAGCCTCAAAATAAGCATTTTTAGAGTTCAAAGCATGGCCAAACAGCTAACCGAAACAGGGCAAAACTAGCATGCAAAAATGGCCCTAAATGTAAGGTTGTGAAGCAACTCACAGCTGCTGACCTCAAACAGATTAGGGTCCTTCAACAACATTGAAGAGGGGCCCAAAATAAGCACATTTACCGAACTGTAAAAACCCTAAAATCAAACAAAGATATGGCTAAGCTCTCATGCAAGAAATGGGCCAAAAGATGGCCAAAGCACAAAGTATGCTAAATATCCATCAAACAGCCAAAGGCCCTTAATGAAACATGAAGAATGGGCCAAAATAAGACTATTTTCAGTTCTGTAAAACGCCCAAAAATGGAAGCATAATGGGCTGCCAAAGCATGCAAGAAAAAGGGACCAAAGAGGGATATAACATGAAGTGGCATATGGAGGTCCCAAACACTGATGAGCCCTTCTTCAATGTTGAAGAGGGACTCAAAATAAGACTATTTTTAGTTCTTTAAAACGCCCAAAAATGGAAGCATAATGGGCTGCCAAAGCATGCAAGAAAATAGCATTCAAGGAAGATATTGAAGCAAATGCAAGATGGGGGGCTCAAACAGGGTTGAGCCCTTAATGAAACAAGAAAATGAGTTCAAAAAAATGACCTTTTCAGTTTTGGTCGGAGCTCAAATCAGTAAGCACATATGGCTAAGAAAAGATACCAAAATAAGCTCAAAAAAGGAAAAATACTACTTACCCTTGAAGGCTTGACTTTGGTTGCCTCTTGGCTTGAGTTTGTGGCTCCTTAGGCCTTGGAGAACACCTTCAAACTTCTGGAATGGAGGATGGAAGGGTGGGGGTTGGTGGTGTAGAAGAAATTGTGGTGTTGGACTTGGAGGTTTTCAAGGAAATGAGAGAGATGGAGGAGGATTTTTGCATGCAAGCTTGAAGATGATTTTTTTCTAACCCCCAATACCAATGCTTGCAGCTGTTTATAAGGACCAAAAGGAGGGGGAGCATGGAAGGAAAGGATGGGGGAAAAGGGCCAAGGCTTTCCCCCACAAAATATCCCCCGGATACAGATGTTTCTGGGGAACAACAGCTATATAGCTGTAAAGTGCCAATTGAGAGGATCATGGCCGGCCACCTTTTGGACTTGCAGGTGGCCGGCCGGCCACCTCCCCTAGCCGGCCGGCTAGGGGTCAAAAAGGTCAACTTGCTTTAGTGGCCGGCCACCACAAAAAGGTGGCCTCCCAGGTCCCCTCATCACAACCCTGTGGTTCGAATTTGGAAACTCTAAAACAGGAGAGAGAACAAGCCATTTTTAGGAGGGGTTCAAAAGGTTCAATTGGAGTTTCTGGCCGGCCACAAACTTTTGGGGTCCCCCCATGTGTGTACATCACAAATATGTGGTTTGGGGTTGAAGAAAATGGCTCCAAGGTGTTCAACATTGGGTCGGAAGTGAGAAAGACGGGTGTCGGAGGGCAAAAATGGAATATAACTGGTTGCCAAGATAATTGCTGGCCTCCCACCCTCTAGTGACCTTCCTGGTGATGAAACAGAGGCACCTGTCAAAAATGAACGAAAACCGATGCAAAACGAATGCTCGGGGGCCAAAACACGCAGTTTGGGGTCCCGAAAATGGGCTGCCAAGCACCGAAAGTGGCGTTCGGCCACGAAGTGGGTTTCTCAGACCCCAGTGTCCCTCAAAAGGGAGAAAAAAGGAAGTATGCCAAAAATCAGAACAAACGGAGATGGTTAGGCGGTCCCGAACCGAGGCACACGGCCAACGGTCCCGAAAAATCGGAAACCGGGCTCCGAAATGGGCAAAATGGCCTACGACCACCAAATGTAGCCCACAGCCACTGAGAGACGGTCTACAGGACCTCTCCCTCCCCTCAGGAAAAGAAACAGAGAAAACTGAGCCTGGTTCGCAAACCGAGGCAAGGCACAGAAGAGGGTTCGGAAGTCCGGAGGCAGGGCTCACGGCCGCGACTCTGAAACTTCTGAACGAGCACATTATGCAACATCACCAAGCGCTCAATCGGTGACGTCTGAGTCTTAAGGTCGGTCAAAAATGGGGTGTCTACAGTTGCCCCTCTTTGACAGAACTCGGAAGTCACAAGTGACGGGAGTGAATGTCAAAGCCCAGAGACGACCCATTTTTGACAAGGCCAAAGACTTAGACAAACGTACAAGATAAATAGAGATGTGCCCGCAGGCATGCCCGCAGGCAAAGGGGGCAAAATGCAAAATGATATGCAGGGAGATTTTGAAGATTGGACTTATACGCTACGCGAAGCCGGTTATCACTCATGATCATGCAAAGAGAGCTGTAATGAAGCAATTATGCGAAATAAATGCAACATTTTAAGCGAGTGCTAGGCAAGCAAGTAAACTCGAGCTAAACTACACCTCGTGCAAAAAGGATGTAAGAAAATTATGGAATTCTCACTGCAAATACAGTGTGCATGTGTGATAGATACACAGAGCGAACATGTGATTGATACACAAAAAGGTGAGCACAAAGTGTGATACATGCACTAAGTGAGCAAAGCGAGTGTGTGATAGATACACTATTTGAGCAAAGTGTAATTGATATACAAAAGGGTGAAGCGAGCAAGGTGTGATGGATACACTAAAGGTGAACACAAAGTGTGACAGATGCACTTAGTGAACAAAGTATGATTGATATACTAAATGTGAACACGAAGTGTGATAGATGCACTTAGTGAACAAAGTATGATTGATATACTAAAAGGGAACACAAAGTGTGATAGATGCACAATGTGAGCAAAGTATGATTGATATACTGAAAATTAACACAAAGTGTGATAGATGCACTTAGTGAACAGAGTATGATTGATATACTGAAAATTAACACAAAGTGTGATAGATGCACAATGTGAGCAAAGTATGATTGATATACTGAAAATTAACACAAAGTGTGATAGATGCACAATGTGAGCAAAGTATGATTGATATACTGAAAATTAACACAAAGTGTGATAGATGCACTTAGTGAACAGAGTATGATTGATATACTGAAAATTAACACAAAGTGTGATAGATGCACTTGGTGAACAAAGTATGATTGATATACTGAAAATTAACACAAAGTGTGATAGATGCACTTGGTGAACAAAGTATGATTGATATACTGAAAATTAACACAAAGTGTGATAGATGCACTTGGTGAACAAAGTATGATTGATATACTGAAAATGAACACAAAGTGTGATAGATGCACAATGTGAGCAAAGTATGATTGATATACTAAATGTGAACACGAAGTGTGATAGATGCACTTAGTGAACAGAGTATGATTGATATACTGAAAGTGAACACGAAGTGTGATAGATGCACTTAGTGAACAGAGTATGATTGATATACTAAATGTGAACACAAAGTGTGATAGATGCACTTAGTGAACAAAGTATGATTGATATACTAAATGTGAACACGAAGTGTGATAGATGCACTTAGTGAACAGAGTATGATTGATATACTGAAAGTGAACACAAAGTGTGATAGATGCACTTAGTGAACAAAGTATGATTGATATACTAAAAGGGAACACAAAGTATGATAGATGCACAATGTGAGCAAAGTATGATTGATATACTGAAAATTAACACAAAGTGTGATAGATGCACTTGGTGAACAGAGTATGATTGATATACTAAACGAATGAAGTGTGATTGATACACTAAGGGTGAATAAGGTGTGATTGATACACTAAAGAAATGAAGTGAAGTGTGAAGTGTGATTGATACACTAAATAAATGATCTTAAACAGAATTTCTTTGAATGAACCGTACATACAATATCGTGTATGAATGAGAAAGAAACTTGATAGGTACAATGTAATACAATACATGATGCTTAAGAAAAGCAATAAATAGACAAAACAGCGTTTTAGAAAGCACCTCATGAGGTGAGTGGCGGTGAACCGCTCAGCTCCGATAGGGATCTTCCCCTGTGCTCTTCGAACAGTTACCTTCAACTTACAGTACAAAGGCTCTGAAATACTGACAAGGGTTCTTCATGTAGAACACTTTGGACGTTGCCTTTCTTCCTGATCATATTCACAACTTTCCCTATTCTCCAACGGGGTGACAGACTAGGTTGGTTCAGTATCCAGAATTGAGGTGCATACACGCTATCTCAACCTATGGGGCTTCCATACAGATTTCAAGCCAAGGACACGCCTCTGGGTATTTAAACCAGACTTTTGTCCCGGAAATCCCGAACCTTTACGTTCTAGGCATCAGCCATTCGAACTCTAGTTTCCACCGTCGCAGTTGGTCTCCTAGGAACTCATTGCGAACACAGCCAAGATGCCTCTAGCAGGGAATGGTACTCAGGGAGAGCACTTTTGATCACCATTTTGGCTTGAAGCAGACTTGATCTTGAGCTTGAGGTAGAGGCACACTTATACTTCGGAGTTTTGGCAAGACTTGAAGGTGTACACACGGAATGTAGTCTTGGAACTTACTAAAGTTGAAACAAACTCAGATGCTCGATATTTCCTCTTTTGCTTTTGCTTTGTAGTCTGGAACCCATATAGCTTCAAATAGGTCCTAGTTCTACTATTCTCGCATGACCTGGGTTGAACCCTACGGTTTTATGAAAGAACGAATCTTGTTTTACACAGATGTGGAGAACGGCACGGCACTCGGAGCGCAAAACGATTTTATTTTTGAATTGATAAATGAGCTTTTGACCGGGTATCGAGCCTACGACTGAACACAGCAAGACAACTCAACAAGGAAATAAAAGGCACGCAACCTAGACACATCGAGTAACACTCGAAACGACTCAAAACAAGAATCGAGATAAAACAAAAAGACACGACACTCAGACGCGCACAGGGAGCCTGTTTCTCTGGGTATTGTTTCCCACCCTTTCTCATTTGTGATTCTCACATCACTCAGCCTTCAAGCTCTATTTTTCTAAAAAAAAAAGCCCTCTTCTCACTTTTCCTCTCATCGCACGTCTCTCTATTCTTCATTCTCTCATTTTTCATCCCTCCCCTGGGTGGTTGATGGATGAACAGGAAGTTGTGGGCTCACGCCCCTAGCATTCTGCTAGATTCTCTTTCTCCTGCGCGCAGCAGTGAATTCCTCCTACGGAAAGGTTGTACTACAACTGGGTGTGTAGCAAATCCGCAGCTGACATCGGTTGACGATGCTCTGTTGGGGAGTTCGGACGTGATAAGATCTGTCCAGATGATGAAGTGGAATATCTTGCCCCATTCTAGTTCGTGCTTCGCACTTTGCTTGACACCTCGTTGCTTGGAGGATGTGAGAGCTTTCTGCCCTTTGTTGTTCCCTTTTCTGGCGAATACGGTGCCCTTTCCGACAAGTAGAGTGCCCTTTCTGGCAAGTATTTTGACAAAGGGGAAAAGACAGAACACCTGACTCAACTGTGCCCCTAGTTCATCATTTTGACCATTTTTGTTTTTGCTTTCTACTAAAACAGTTTTGACCAACATGAGAGTTAGATTAACGCGCTTGTTCAATTTTCTAATTTAAAATCATGCAAGTTAGGCTGTGAGCACTGAGAGTTTTCCTTTTTTGGGTCCAAGAAAAAGGTCCAGTTTTTGGAAAAATAGAATAATTTTCGAGAGAAGATCAGTCAACCTTAGTAAAAATTCTCAAAAACTATTTTTGCAAACGACCACTGCTCAACGAGCACGGAACCTACTCTCGAGATGCGCAACCTCGGATCCATAGCAATGGAAAATTGCCCCTTGTCTGAAGGACATTGCATGGCAACGGAAAGTTGCCCCTTGTTTGAAATGGCACCGCGGCGCTTTGAATGGCAACGGAAAGTTGCCCCTTGTTTGGATAGCACCGCAGCGCATTGAATGGCAACGGAAAGTTGCCCCTTGTTTGAACGGCACCGCGGTGCATTGAATGGCAACAGGAAGCTGCCCCTTGTTTGGATGGCACCGCAGCGCTTTGTGGGCAGTCCTCAGAGCGACGAACGCGACCAGACTCTCAGATACAGAGAAGACAAAGATGACCAAAACCATCGCATGGACATAATCGAATTTGAAGTGTTTTACGGCTGGACTTCAGAATGAATTTGCCTACGTATCCCAAAGATGGGAATCAAGCCTTACGTAGTTCGATTAAGGTACACTCGGGTATTAACCTCTCCTTTTCAGGCTCTAACTTTTGCCAAGGCGCCCATTGCGGGTTTTCAACCTTGCGAGCTTTGTTCTTCTTTCTTTCTCTTTTCAATTCTTTTTCTTCTCTTTTTTTTGTTCTTTTCTTTGCATCTTTCTTTTTTGTTCTTTTTTTTGTTTTTCTTTTGCATTTTTGTATTGCTTCTTTTTTTTGTATTTTTTTCTTGCTCTAACTTTTGCCTGGGTCGCCCTTCCGGGTTTTCGGCCCAGCGAGCCTCTCAAGGGTAAAAGTGTAGTAAGTCCATGCCAAATGGTTTTGAGATCCTGAAATTATCTGAATCCATGAGAATGGCTGTTGTTCTAGCTTTGCAAGCTTCTTTTGATGATATCTGATCTTCTTGATCTGACTTTCTTGCCTCTTGTTCGAGGGCTGCTTTGAATCCGGCCACGCAGGCCTCACATCGTAGTTGATCGTTGAACCTTCTGAATTCAAGTTCAAGGTTTGGAAGCGAAGGGGTTGAGTCTCGAGGCTGAGAGCGATCCTAGGCTGTACAATCTCAAGAGTGATTCCACACAGGTCTTCGCAGGACCGCGCAAAACATTTTGTTTTTGAAAATTTTTAAGAAAGCGACAAATCACTCGCGCTGAAAATAGTGTGAAACCAGTCTAGATCAAGCCAGGGTCCTTCTCAGTACTCATGCTAATAAGCATGATTTCATTCATTAAGGGCTTAGCACGCCTCTCTTTCTCTCAATTGATCAAAGTTTTGCAAATCCCGAGGAATTCCTTCCTCTTCGTTTTCACCACGGTGTTCAAAAAGTTTTGAAAAACTTAGGTCAATGCAATGATTTTGGGGTGCAGAAGAGTAGGCGAAAAGTACTGCCGTTTCATTCAAACTTTCTGGCACAATTGGCACATGGCCGAGGCGAACACAAGAGCGTGAAAATTACCGCTGTTCCATTCAAATCTTTTGGTGTTACTGGCTCCTTGGCAGAAACAGACTCAAAACAAAACGAAAAAGACAGACACAAAACAAAATGGTGATGCCCGAGGTAACACCCCCCGGAATCACCCGACTCCTATACAACAGGATTGACTCGATACAACAAGATAAACCCAAAACAAAAAGAGACTGACTCAAAGCAAAAAGACCGACTCAAAAATAAAACAACAAGACTGACCCAATACCCAAGTCAGAAACTGGCATTCGCAAATGCTCAAAACAGTGCCTGTCCTTCCCCCATCTGGAGTAAATTGAGTGCCACCCGCAGCCGGTTCAATCTCTGATCAGATCACATTATCCCTCCACAAATTCACCGATCGAGTGCCGATAGACTTTGCTGGACTGGCGCGGGGATAACCCTGTTGTCAAACAGATCTTGTACATCATGGCGCAGACGAAAGCAACTGTCGGTGTCATGACCGGTTTGTTGATGGTAGGCGCAGTATTTAGTCTGATCATGCTTTGCAGGGATAGGATCAGGTAAAGGCCGTTGTTCCAATGGCTTCAGATGTCCTTTTCGGATTAAGGCCTCTAAAGCTTTTGACAAAGGCATATAAAGCGGGGTGAAAACCCTCTTGACTCGGGGTGGATATTTGGTTCCTTGTGAGCTACTTCCGGACGCACCGGTGAATGGGGTAACTGTTTTTGATACGGTGGTAGCCACCATGCCCACATCAGAAGATCTTGCAGCTGCATCACCACTGGTGGTCGCATTCGAACTGCGGGAAAACGCCCTCCTAGGCTGCTCCTTCTCCTGGTCAAAGAGGCCCTGCTTCATAGCATCCTCGATCTGCACTCCCATCTCGTGTAAATCTGAGAAAGTAGGAAAGGGGATTACAGTCATCCTCTGCATCAATTTTGGGTGGAGATTGCGCACAATCATCCGGATTTGGTCCTTATCCGTGGGCCTTAGAGTCATCATTGACGCCTTTGCCCTCCATCGGATTACAAAGTCCGAGAAAGTTTCCTTGGGCTCTTGCCTTGTCGTTTCGAGATCACGGGTTGTAATCTCGATCTGAGTGTTGTACGAGTATTGCGAGACAAAGACCTCAGCCATTTCATCCCAATTCTTCTTCACTTCATCCTCTAACTTTGCGTACCAGTGGGCGGCCACACCCGACAGGGTTCGGCCGAATAATGAAAGCTTCTGTGGTCGCGTTAGGCCCATTGGCCGCAAGATGTCTGAGAACAGTCGGAGATGGACCATGGGATCCCCGGACCCGTCAAAGCGGTCAATTTGAGGCATTTTGAACCTATCGGGCAATGTTACGGCCACGTCGGTGTACCCGTCCTCAATGTCCGGGATAGCCTTGACCCCCTGGGATTTCTTGAAGAGCTTCTCAAGCTTGCTCAATGTGAACACTGTGGGGTCGACCTCGAACTCGAAGGGAGAGTCCGGTAGATTGATAGGTGTTTTGGATAGTTGAGGTAAAATTGGGGGCGGAGCTGGCCCGCCTGGAATGTCCGTATCATCCTGGACATTTGGCGTCTCCCCAGGTGCTGGAGCTCCTGTTGGGGGAGGAACTTGTTGTGAAGCGGACGCACCGCTTTGCTGTTGTAGCTTAGTGATGAGCTCGGCCTGCTGAGCCATGATCGCAGCCTGCTGTTTGGCAAATTCCTCCTGACGGGCAGCATCCTACTGCATGAGTTTCATACTTTCTTGCATTTGGCGCATCATTGCCTCCATCCCTGACGTGTTCTGCTGATCCATCTGACTGATTGGTATCTATCCCTGCAGTAGAAACTGAGACCTCAGCCTGACTATTCACTGGTGGGGTGGATAAGGGCCACTGATCTGGTAACTGCCGAACTGGTGATCTGTGCCTAACTGGCCCCTTTTACCCTGTCTCTGGCGGAGGAACACTGATTTGCCTTTGAACTGAATCTCTGACCTGACAAAGTCTATCAACACAAGTCCGATGAACCTCGGGGGATATCGGAGCCTTCTGAAGCTATGGTTCCCAGACTACCCTAGCAAAAGAGAAAACAGACAGCATCTCAGCCTGATTCCATCTGAACAGATATGAGCATAGTTGAATGAGTGTGCCCTCTACTGAATTCTGTCCCAAAATTCTGCCCCAAATCTGAGTCTGATACCCACAGGTGAAGCTGACTCCCAAATACTGATAGTAATGCCCGCAGGCCTGATGCCCAAATTCGCAAACTGGTGCCCGCAGGCCTGATGCCCAAACTCATACACTGATACATGCATTCCTGTAGAGACGCACTCTAAAGCACATAACAGATAAGTGAGAGCCAAAACACCCCTATGTTGGGGTAGGGTTTCCCTGTCCTATTTTGTCAGGAGCTAGGGTTTCACTACGCACACAGCGGTTTCAAACAACCTATAAACGGGTAAGCAACCTGTCCCAGTTCGGAATGGTCACTATGGATCCGAATATGCACTAGGTCGAATGGTCAAAGAGGGTGCCCCGGTAAAACCGGGGTTCATGTTCCCATACTGGCAAAGCCCACAACCGGTCAGCCTTATGGTCATGCCTTGACAAGACAAGCCTCCGGCAAACCGTTCAGGAATAGTAGATGGCAAACACGGTGTCCTAGGCGCACCAATGCAAATGCAATGCAAAGAACCACACAAGTGTAGTAAAAAACAGAAATCATGAGTTCGAGTCAAGTTCTCTAAGTCCCCAACAGAGTCGCCAGAAACTGTAGACGTCCCCGAACGCCCCGGGAGGAACGAGCTCCCGTTCCGTTCATTTTGGGGTCACTACAGCTCAGACTCTCAAATTTGTCACGGTTCTAAGTCTGAACCAAAGAGTCCAAATCCGGCAAATCATTTTGAGAAAACAGATTTTTTGAAAGAAGTGCCAAACATGGACTGCTTTGCCAGATACAGAGTCGCCACCTAAATGTTTTTTTAATGGGAAATTTAGGAAACCCTGACTCGGTGCCAAAGGCCACGTGTCCGTCATCACCAAAGTTGCCTCGGCTCGGGAACTTGGGTACGATTGGGGAAGGTCACTTCGTGAGCACCCCCGCTCGCCCGAGCAAAGATCGGCCTCTACTAACCGTGATATCTATTTTTGAAAACTTTGTGTGTTCTTATTCTGGTTATTAGCCTAGGTTACTATGTGATGCACACAGCATATAAGTATAGACTGGTTGCCCGAATTGGAACAAAACATTTCATGCTTGTTTATTTGAAAGATGGTTTGCTACTCGCAAGTAGGCTTAAAATGCAGATTTTGCCACCCGCAGGTGGGCTTGGAAAAGATGGTTTTGCCACTAACTAGTGGTCTTTAAAACAAACAGTTGATGAATTGTTTCAATCCAAATAACCCAACCTCCACCCACAGGCATTCAGGCAGTTATATCACATAAGCAAATAGCCTCATGGTAAGCATGCTATTCATGGCAGTCACTCACACGCATGCAAGGATGCTAAAGCATAAAACTCACCAAGTGCTCCAAGCCAAAACATAAACTCATTAGGAATCATGCATGAATCCTAAATATACAGAAATGCCTAATGCAACACATGCAAAATGCAACTATAGCAGGCTCGGCTATTCTAAACATGGCATATGAAATGCTACAACTAACATGTATTCAATTTGGAATTGAAAGTACGATGCAGTTAGTATGGTGCGCCGAGCCCGGTGCATGTAAAACAGATGAATGAATGCAAACAGGCTGTCATACTGTATGCTAATTGAAATATTCCCTAATCTAACCATCATAAGCAGGTAAATAAAAGGGAAGAAAGACGTGGGGTTGAAAGACATGCATCACACACACGCACACTTATTACAGTATTGCCCTCGCGCAGAGGGTCCAAATAAATATTCAGTCCCGAATAAAAGAATATTACAGTCCAAATAATATACAAATTCCTAATTAATTAACAAATTAAATAAGAAAACTATAAAACTGGCGTGCAAGCCAGGGACTGCCTTGCTCCTGATGAATGATGCATGTCTGGGCTGCCTTGCGCGGAAATCCACTGGGATGCCCCAATTAGCCTCTGTTTTGTGATTTTTCTTGGAAAGCGCGCCAAACTCCGGAAGTTTGCTGATTCTTCATTTGCTGCAACAGAGAGCAGGAAAGGGGCATAGCAATGTACTTTCACAGATATATGCATGCCTCGATCCTCGTGCCACCAATCACGCATATCGATGCATGATGACCGAGGAATCAAAATGTGCAACTCAATATAAAATGAATGCACGTATAAACACAACAAGAACCTAACTCCATCATGGATGATCCGGAGTGTCGGTGACTAGGGAATTGAGACACGTTCCGTCACTCGGAGTACGAAACGCACCTCGTTTCCCGTGCCCGGGCTAACTCCTATCCCGAACACGATGCAATATGCGTGACATGCATGAATGCAACTAAGATACAGCCTAGTATGCACAATGCTATGAAACTGAGATGTCTCGAAATGCGTGCACACGGGCACGCAAACCGAGGAAATACATGAATGCGATCTAAGATATAACCTAGCATGCACTATGCTGTAAAAATGAGATGCCTCGAAATGCGTGCACACAGGCACGCAAACTGAGAAAATGACATACACAATGCAAATGACATGGAAATATGATATGGGCTTACACTAACATGAGAGAGCCTCAGCCACGCTCACATAAGAGGTCGAAGGATGAAAATGAAGTGCCTCGAAATGCGTGCACACGGGCACGCAAACCGAGACAATGGCATACGCAATGCAATATGGCTAAAATGGCATATAGAATGCAACATGGACTTATACTAACATGAGAGAGCCTCGGCTACACTCACATAAGAGGCCGATGGATGAAAATGAAGTGCCTCGAAATGCGTGCACACGGGCACGCAAACCGAGGCAATGGCATACGCAATGTAATATGGATAAAATGGCATATAGAATGCAACATGGACTTATACTAACATGAGAGAGCCTCAGCTACACTCACATGAGAGGCCGATGGATGAAAATGAAGTGCCTCGAAATGCGTGCACACGGGCACGCAAACCGAGGCAATGGCATACGCAATGCAATATGACTAAAATGATATGCAAACATGCTAATGGAATTTCAGCACTGAAATGTGGGGAAAACAGCCCCGAAATGAGGCGAAAGTACACCCGATGCATGGAATCTCTCCCGAAATGCAAATTAGGCGCATAGAATGAACTACAGCTATACAAAGCATGTATAATTGATACATGGAATGAAAAGACAGAAGCAAGGCAGCCTCAAAATAAGCATTTTTACAGTTCAAAGCATGGCCAAACAGCTAACTGAAACAGGGCAAAACTAGCATGCAAAAATGGCCCTAAATGTAAGGTTATGAAGCAACTCACAGCTGCTGACCTCAAACAGGTTAGGATCCTTCAACAACATTGAAGAGGGGCCCAAAATAAGCACATTTGCAGAACTGTAAAAACCCTAAAATCAAACAAAGATATGGCTAAGCTCTCATGCAAGAAATGGGCCAAAAGATGGCCAAAGCACAAAGTATGCTAAATATCCATCAAACAGCCAAAGGCCCTTAATGAAACATGAATAATGAGCCAAAATAAGACTATTTTCAGTTCTGTAAAACGCCCAAAAATGGAAGCATAATGGGCTGCCAAAGCATGCAAGAAAAAGGGACCAAAGAGGGATATAACATGAAGTGGCATATGGAGGTCCCAAACACTGATGAGCCCTTCTTCAATGTTGAAGAGGGGCTTAAAATAAGACTATTTTTAGTTCTGTAAAACACCCAAAAATGGAAGCATAATGGGCTGCCAAAGCATGCAAGAAAATAGCATTCAAGGAAGATATTGAAGCAAATGTAAGATGGGGAGCTCAAACAGGGTTGAGCCCTTAATGAAACAAGAAAATGAGCTCAAAAAAATGACCTTTTCAGTTTTGGTCGGAGCTCAAATCAGTAAGCACATATGGCTAAGAAAAGATACCAAAATAAGCTCAAAAAATGAAAAATACTACTTACCCTTGAAGGCTTGACTTTGGTTGCCTCTTGGCTTGCGTTTGTGGCTCCTTAGGCCTTGGAGAACACCTTCAAACTTCTGGAATGGAGGATGGAAGGGTGGGGGTTGGTGGTGTAGAAGAAATGGTGGTGTTGGACTTGGAGGTTTTCAAGGAAATGAGAGAGATGGAGGAGGATTTTTGCATGCAAGCTTGAAGATGATTTTTTCTAACCCCCAATACCAATGCTTGCAGCTGTTTATAAGGACCAAAAGGAGGGGGAGCATGGAAGGAAAGGGTGGGGGAAAAGGACCAAGGCTTTCCCCCACAAAATATCCCCCGGATACAGATGTTTCTGGGGAACAACAGCTATACAACTGTAAAGTGCCAATTGAGAGGATCATGGCCGGCCACCTTTTGGACTTGCAGGTGGCCGGCCGGCCACAAAAAGGTGGCCTCCCAGGTCAACTTGCTTTAGTGGCCGGCCACCACAAAAAGGTGGCCTCCCAGGTCCCCTCATCACAACCCTGTGGTTCGAATTTGGAAACTCTAAAACAGGAGAGAGAACAAGCCATTTTTAGGAGGGGTTCAAAAGGTTCAATTGGAGTTTCTAGCCGGCCACCAACTTTTAGGGTCCTCCCATGTGTGTACATCACAAATATGTGGTTTGGGGTTGAAGAAAATGGCTCCAAAGTGTTCAACATTGGCTCGGAAGTGAGAAAAACGGGTGTCGGAGGGCGAAAATGGAATATAACTGGTTGCCAAGATAATTGCTGGCCTCCCACCCTCCAGTGACCTTCCTGGTGATGAAACAGAGGCACCTTCCAAAAATGAACGAAAATCGATGCAAAACGAATGCTCGGGGGCCAAAACACGCAGTTCGGGGTCCCGAAAATGGGCTGCCAAGCACCGAAAGTGGCGTTCGGCCACGAAGTCGGTTTCTCAGACCCCAGTGTCTCTCAAAATGGAGAAAAAAGGAAGTATGCCAAAAATCAGAACAAACGGAGATGGTTAGGCGGTCCCGAACCGAGGCACACGGCCAACGGTCCCGAAAAACCGGAAATCGGGCTCCGAAATGGGCAAAATGGCCTACGACCACCAAATGTAGCCCACGGCCACTGAGAGACGGTCTACAGGACCTCTCCCTCCCCTCAGGAAAAGAAACAGAGAAAATCGAGCCTGGTTCGCAAACCGAGGCAAGGCACAGAAGAGGGTTCGGAAGTCCGGAGGCAGGGCTCACGGCCGCGACTCTGAAACTTCTGAACGAGCACATTATGCAACATCACCAAGCGCTCAATCGGTGACGTCTGAGTCTTAAGGTCGGTCAAAAATGGGGTGTCTACACTTGTGTTATGTGAGTGGTTTGGAACCATTCCATACATCTTTTCAAAGCCTATAGTATTGCCATACATCCATGCTTTTCATTCATTACTCATGCTTGAGAGTTGTTGCATTCATACCTTGTTTGCGAACCAAAGTGTATGCATGCTTGCATGTGCTTTTGTACTTCATTTCCATAGCATTTTGGCCACTGATTTGGGCATGGCTGAGGTCTACCCATTTTGGTTTAAGTCCATCTTTGCATGTTGTTGCATGCTTATTCTTTGCATGTTGTTGCATGCTTGTCACATTGCATGTTGTTGTATGCTTGCTAGTTTGCATCTTGTTGCATGCTAGTCCATCTTTGCATGTTGTCATATGCTTGTTGTTGGCATTGTTGTTGCATGCTTCTTACATTGCATGTTTGCATGTCTAGGTTGCATTGCATTTTTCATACTTGTTACATTGCATTTGGCATGCTCATGTTGCATTGCATAACATCTCCATGTTGCATGCATTGCATTGTGTTTGGTTTGGGTGTTAAAACAAACACGAGGAACAAGGGACGTTTCATACTTGAAGTGATGAAACGTGCCTCAATTTTCGGTCGCTGACACTCTTGATCCAACATGATATAGTGTGAGGCATTCATGTGTTTTGTACATTCATTCCATATTGATTTGTACAATTCGGGCTCTTTGGCCATCATGCATCGAAATACGTGATTGATGGCTCGAGAGTCGAACACTACACTCCTTTGAGTCTCAAACATGATAAGGGGTGTAGTTACACAACATTTTCTTGCAAATGTATTGCCATGCCCTTTTTTTTCCTCTATTGTAGCAAAAGGAGCAGTCTGCAGAAAGAGATGGCCGATCGGCTATCTTCAGTGCCGATCGGCTGACAATTTTTGGCCGATGGACTCATAAGTGGTTGATAACCCATTTACCTTGGCCGATGGCCTCTCAGAGTGTCCATGAGGTGGTTTAGAGGTATCACAGAAGTTGGAACAGTGTTCAGAGGTGCAAAACAGTGCAAATAGAGGCAACATGAGGCATGGCAATAGATTTCCGAGCGAAGCCGATTGAGCATGCATTTGTCCCTCCTCTTGAGGCCGCTTTAATTGTTCTGTAACTTAATTAATTTGCTTAATTAGTTAAGAGCTTTGTAATAATTAATTAGCTAGGGTAGTTGATTAATTAGTTGGTTTGTATTATTTATTCGGACCCGCCGTCGAGAGGGCGAATTTTGTAATAAGTGTGCGTGCGTGTGTGAATGTCTTCCAACCCCACGTCTTTCTCTCTATTACTTAACAGCTTACGATGGTTAGTTTTAGGTCATGTTTCAATTAGCATTCTTATGCCATGCATGTTTGCATCATTCATCTGTATTGCATGCACCGGGCTCAGCGCATCATACTAACCGCATTGTATTTCAATTCCTACTTGAATACATGATTATCGAGTTGCATTTCATATGTCATTTTAGAATAGCCGAGCCTATTTCTAGTTGCATTTTGCATGTGTTGCATTAGCCATCTTAACATAGCTAGGATCATGCATTGATTACTAACCAGCTATTGTTTTGGCTCGGAGTACTAGGTAAGCTTTTATGCTTTAGCATCTTGCATAAGTGTGAGTGTTAACATGACAGCATGCTTGCCATGAGGCTAACTGCTTAAGTGTATAACTGTCTGAATACATGTGGGTGAAGGTTGAGTCGCTTGAATTGGAACAATTCATCGAAATGCGAGTTTTAAACCCACTTGAGAGTAGCAAAATTATGTTTTCTAAGCCCACTTAAGGGTGGCAAAATCTACGTCTTAGCCTACTTGCGAGTAGCACCTTCAAACCAATTTTAAACAAACAAACATGAGATGTTTTGTTCCAACTTAGGCGATCTAGTCTATACTTGTGTGTTGTGCGCATCACATAGTAATTCTAGCTAATAACCGGAATAAGAACGCATGTGTTTTCAAAAAAAAAATATCATGTTAGTAAAGGCCGATCTTTGATCGAGCGAGTGGGGGTGCTCATTGCATGACCTTCCCCTCTCGTACCCAAGTTCCCGAGCCGAGGCAACTTTGGTGATAACGGACACGTGGCCTTAGGCAACGAGTCAAGGTTTCCTAAATTTCTCAAAATAAAACATTTAGGTGGCGACTCTGTATCTAGCAAAGCAGTCCATGTTTGGCACTTCTTTATAAAAATCTGTTTTCCAAAATGATTTGCCGGATTTGGACTCTTTGGTGATTTATCGGTCTTGCATTGTATCTTATAAGATTAGATTCAGAACCGTAACATTTGAGTCCGAACTGTAGTAGCTAATGAACAAATCGAATTTCGCGCCGATTCGCGCGCGGAGCTCGGGACGTTCGGGCACATCTACACATACCTTGTGGCAATACCCTATTACCAGTATAAAAAAGCCAATACAGTTGCACCCCAAGCATAAGAATGAATTAATCGCAAATCCAATAGAAAAGACAAATATACTACTAGAACATGTGTCCTAGTCTTGTCTGTAAACAAGGGACAACCTAATAGATATAACAAATATGCCCTAGCTACACACTGAATGGAATTATCATTGTCCCCATTAGACACTGACCCAAATCGTAGTCTCAACCATTCTAGCTTAACAGACTAGCCTCGAGCTCCCTTCAATGCTTCCTTCACATCATCTATTGTTACTCCCAAGGCATCAACTAGCATATTTGAAGCCTTGATTTGTATAACTTTTTATAAGAGATAGATTTACCAATTACTGAAATCCCTAGAATCACACTAACATTATCTAATGTTGGAAACATCTCAACAAATGGTAGGTGAAAAGTGTTTGTCTCTGGCTACCATCTTTCCACAAAGGCTGAAACTATAACTGTGTTTACAAATTTATATGAACAAGTCACTAAAGTACTCAATCTTGAATCCATAATTAAATCTTGAAATTTGGACCGTTCTTTTTCTCCCCAGTTCAATAACAATTCACTAACTTTACAACTATGATTTAAGCATTTAAGTATTTCAAGCTCATACCATATAGAATTTAAAAAAATAAAAAATAAAAAAAAATAGTATGAACACAAATAAATTTAAAACATTAAATTAATCTAAGACAATTAAGTACATTAGTATGCCAAGTTTTTGCTGCTACGTGATAATGAAAACTCTTCAAACTTGAAGGATTATCTGCCCCCCCCCCCCCCCAAAAAAAAAAAAGAAAAAGTCCAGTATAATCTTGAGTAAATTCTTCAATTATATCTACTAGATGGTCTTCATCATTACCCATGTCTATCGATTCATCACCCATGTCTGTCGGTTCATTAACCATGTCACTCACATTCAATTGATTGCCTCCAACATTTTCAACTTGAATATTATGAATGGGGTGATCTTCGTTGTCAGCCATTTCTAGTAGGGTAGCACCAATCACATCCAATTCATTGTCTCCACCACCCTTAGTCTTATAGGTGCGGTAAGGTCTCTTACTCGCTATTTGAGAAATTATAGCATTACGTCTTGTAGACGCTATTGGTCGATCTCGAACAGTTTACACCATAGTTGTTCACATTAAAATGAAAAGGTTTTCAGGAATAATGTTTGGCTGAATAGTGTCAAATAAACCAAACATGTACGGCTGAACAGTGTCAAACAACCCGCTCGGCACACAATTGTTGACATTGTGTTTATTATTCGATTAGATCTTTACGAAAAACAATTACTTTGTTCAGATATAGGATGTTGTATTTCACCATTTTGTTCAGTACTAATATGCCGAACGATTCCAATTTGGAGGGTTTTTCCCCTTAATTGTGTTTTTGCCGAGGGTTTTTCCCTCTAAAATTCCTTTGTCAAGGGTTTTTCTACCAAAAAAACTCGTGTGAAAAATCCCAAAAAATTAAAATGCGTACTTAAGGTTTCAGGGATGCAATGGCGTTGATAAGATAGGAAGTTGGTAGTTGATCCATTATTCACCATCGCTGATGAAGAGGGTGTGAGTGAGGGGGTGTTGTTGGCAGAGAGAGAGAGACGCGAGGGGATGTCATTCTTCACCATTGGCAGAGAGTGAGTGAGTGAGGGTTACGTTGTTCTCTGATGAAGAGTGTGAAAATGAGGTGTGCAAATTGGTGAGTGTACATAACTTAAGTGATGATATTATGACTAAAAATAATTTTTGTATTAAGTAAGGTATTGAAAAAAATATTATTAAAATTAAATTTTTAGACGTTTGTCGTTCAAATAAACGGGGGATTCAAAGAGTAAAAATAGGAATAAATAGTAACACTCTTAATCATGCACAAAAATCAATAAATCAGATTTTTCTTTTTTATTTTAAACAAAATAATTAAGACAAATAATAATGGTCACTGCTTATGCAAGCGTGACATCAACCAAAAGAATATGCATCCATAAATGGACAACGCGCAAGTCCGAGCCCAGCCACAACTCGCGAACCCGCGTTGCAATTTCTAGATTTGTTTTCTTTTCAAAATTTTTAGAAACCACATATTTAACTTTAAAACTTTAAAAAATTATATCTTTATCAATTTATTTTCAATTCAACCCATTTTACATGGATGGAAAGTCAATGAGGAGTACAATCAAAACATATAAATTTCATTTACATAAAAATCAAAATTTTTATTTTTATTTTTTAGTTTGGACCCAAAAGAAGATCTCATATCTGATGACTCTTCTTGAAAATTAAATTAGATTTTAACATTGTTTTGTATCATGGCATATTGAAAGGTTTTTCTTAAAAAAACAAAACAATGTTAAAATCCAATATAATTTTCAAGAAGAGTCATCAGATATGAGATCGTCTTTTGGGTCCAAAAAATTAATCAAAATAAAGAATAAACATTAACAGAATTTGCTTCGATCCCTAAAGTTCAATCCTCTCAACATGTTTAAGAATTCAAAAAACCGCAAAAGCAACAGTAAAATCCCCAAGACAGAAACAAAGTACTAATAGAAAATTCTAGAAAAAAATATTAACATGTGGCCAAGAAACAAGAAGAGACTCCCAATCAATCTCAATCAAAGCGTTCTTCTTACTTAAATATCTACTCAAAGCAAGAAAAAATTGCTCTCTTTCACCAGCACAATCCAAAGAATCCAAATATCTCTACCAAAGCATTTTTCTAATTGGGTTAAAATATGGCATTATCTTTTTCTATTTTTTGAATTTTTTTTTTTTTTAACAAACTAAAAACTTCAATGATAAGAATAATTAAAGTATGTTCGAGTATATCCTATTGTAGACCTTTTATTCTAGGGAGAATGTGAGAATTTGAAATTATTTAGGAGAAATTATAAATAAATAAAAAAAATTAAGAATTTGATCTTTATAACAAAATAAATTTCGAGTTTTAATTTTGTCAATTTAAATTCTAATTTTTTAATTTATTTTCAATTAAATCATCTATATATTTTTCTTAAGTAAAATTGACAGAAAAAATGATATTTTAGTGAGTTTAATGAATAAATATCATTTTTCCGTTAGTTTTACATTTTTGTTTTTGATCTAAATTATTTACTTATTTTTCTTAATTAAAATGGACAATAAAATAATATTTCAATCATTAAACTCAATATAAATGTATACAGAATGTTTAAAATATATTTTTCTATTGAGTTTAATGACTAAAATATTATATTTTTTGAATTAGTTTTATTTAAGAAAAATAGGCAAATGGTTGAAATTTGGGAAAAAAAATCAAAACAAAAATAATATTTAAATTGATAAAATTAAAAATGTAAGGTTTATTTTGTTATAAAAGCTAAATTGAATTTTGTGTTTTTTTTTTTTTAACTTTTTCAATTATTTATTTTGGTTGGATAGTGAAGCTTTGGTGGTGGTTTGAAACTCCACGTCAGTATAATTGTCATGTGTTGGAGGATGGTTTGTTGGTTGTAGTACCAGATAATTTAATATGTTACTTTTACATAAACACATGAGCCAGATATTTGACCTAATAGTTGTATAGCGAGGAATTTGATATATTTTGTAATTATGATTTGTTTCTCTCCTACATTATGGAGGTTGTATGTGTTTAGGTTTGGACTTAGTGATTTGATAAATTATTGATTTTTTAACTATAATGGGCTAATAGTCTATTTGATGATAATATAAATATTTTTCATATTTGTAATTACTCTCTTATCAACTGACACACACATACACACACACAAAAAAAAAAAAGACGTTACACAATTATAGTTACCACATGCAAGGTGAATTCTAGTCAAATAACAAATCAATATTATGCATGAATTAAAACTCATTAAAAAAAATCTTATTATTATGGAAATCTCAAAGAACTAGAGATTATATGGACAAGTGATCTATCATAATATCTCTTGGATATTAGACGAGTCGACTTGGTCGAAGGGGCACAAACAGTATTTTAACTTATATATATAGATTTTGATCACGCAAAGTGACTCATCATTTCTCTGTTGAAATCTTTTCATCAAGTATTTTTTTTTTTTTTTCTTTTTTCTTTACATAATGTGTGGATTGCACCTAGTTTATTAGCATATTAGTTAGGGAACTTTTATCCTCTTCATTTCATATATGTAAATTTATAATTAATTTAAATTAAAAAAGATTATTACATTTACTGTTAAATAATTTAATAGAACTTCTCCATTATAAATATATAATGAAGAGGATTGCAATCCAGTTAGTATATATACAAATTATTCTTATTTATTTAGATCACCGTGTCATTGCCGATGTGTGGTTTTACTACAATTGGAGTGGTTTACTGTGTGGTGTCCAATAGTCACTATTGCGCAGCTAATGGAGCTCATTTTCATAATTTAAATCATTCACTTTTTAGTATACATCAATTATAATATTTTGAAAAACATCAAATTCATCGGACGTAATGAATGGTAAATGTAATTTGAAATATACAACTAAATACAAATGTAATTTGATGAAAGTGCTAACGATATTCGATTAACTTGACTTTTTGCAAATATGTTTTACTTGATATACCTTAAAAGCAAGTAGTTCGGATTATAAAAATGGACCCTTAAATGAGCCACATTGGCTGCACAACTGTGACTGTTGTGCTCCCAATTCCAATTTTACTACATTACTATTGTGAAGACAAATTTGCAGAGGTGCATTTTATTTTAAATGAAATTACTAGTACCGAAAAAAATATATTTAGTTTCACAAGATTAAAAAAAATATATTAAACTCTTTTAATATTTTAAATCACATAATATTTAATTTTTTTTATCATTAATAATTTGTCCGTCATGAATGAAAAATCATTGTCATATTTTTTATATTGAAATATATATTTTTACTTTTGTTTATTTTGTGTGTCTAAATCAACTACATTAGTTTCATATATCAAACTAAACTTGTTAGGCTCATTATATTTGACGAGTATGGGCCCATGTAGACTAATCCGATCGGCTAAACCCATACGCAACTGGGTTAACCCATCCAGTTTGACCATTTCAAGGCTCAACCAAAACTTGTTGACCCCCTTGGTCGGCTGAGTAGACTTGGAAACCAAGTCTACCGACCTCAAACATGCAAATAACCTCTGTCGCCCTCACAAACAAGGTACAATACAAACATAACACAGTTACACGGCAGACATGCCATATATTCTGCTTGTCTTCCCTGCCACCTAAACTTGTAAGGCCATGTTTGATTCCACGAGACTAATAGTGAGGTATTAATAATTCAATTAAATTAGTGTGGTATTTACAATCACACTCTTGCCTCATTACAAATAATCCTACAAATTTATTAGATTAATTATCCATTAGATTGATAATCCTAAAACAAAATGTCAAAACAAACATAGGATAATTGGGCCTACGGATTAATAATCTCAATCCCATGCTCTAATCTTTCCAATCAAATATGCCATAAGTGTACAACCGCACATTTCCCAATAAGGATATGCCATGTGACGTCCCATGAGAGGAGCAAGACGTTCCAAGAGTACATTCCCCCCTTCTAGGGGTTTATGTATACTGAAACATGCATTCTAGGTATCTATCTCATTCTTATCCCCCACATTTCTCCATTGTTCTCTACCTTCAAGAGAACTAATTTGTTTGTCGGAGGGCCCTTGAGAAGGACACCCACCAGCGAGTTCTTAAGGATTTTGTTTGCAGATCAATACTAGTCAACCCGAGTCCATTCACCCAGCTTTGTTAGCCTGTGGATCCGATGATCGCCGTAGATCGACTGTATACTGATTGTCGTCAGTATGTATTTTCTAAACATCAAAGACAATGTAATTATCTTCTATTTTTTTAAAGCTCTTGATTAATTTAATAAGACCTTATTATAAAAAGTTGATGTAATAAAACCAAACCTATAAGACTTAATTGCAATTTTTTTTTATTTATTATTGAAACATCAATGATAACCAGTTTGATGTATCTACCTTTGTTTCTTAGGGGTTAAGCACACAAATAATAAGAAGGTAAATTACATTGGTTGTTAATGTACTTTGTATGATACCTCAAAAATCGCGAATGTCAATAACAAAGAAATACATGATACTGCTAAAGTTACAAATTCAAAGATAAATAACGATACGTCACTGATGGCTTATTTGGTCAATAACCAAGTAAAATCCTAAGAAAGATCGGAGGAGTCAAAGTAGCATCTTTTTTAAGTCCAATCTCCTTAGATAGCAAAGCTACATTTTTGATAAATCTTAACAAGGTATTAACGCAAGGCTTACAAAAGTTGACGGGAAATAAAGTATAGGTTACATAAAAGACATATCTAGATATATATATATATATATATAAGCAAGATAATACCTACAAAGTTGTGTCTTAAGTGACAATAAGAGTTTTTATATTACAACCCCAAAATAAGATTACAAAGAGAAACTTGACAAATCTAGTTCTAGTTCCTTCTAGGGTAGCCATACATCTTCGAACATTTCCGTGACACCGTCTTTTGAATAAAGTTTTTCAATACTTGGCATGAAACACCATGAGTTTGGAATCTCCAATAAACTCACACACACTCTGTCCTTTTTTCCCAATCCAACACACAATTACAATAATTGCATGATCATATCATATAGAGGGAGCAATAATTAATCAGAGCTTATAATAAATTTCAGTTCTCAAGAATAACAGTCAATCAAGCTAGTTCTAGGAAACTTCCCGCGTAATGTCGTTCCTACCCAACACTTCAAGTTTAGATTAAGGCAAACAGGTACTCTTTCCTGCTCACCATTCTAGATGCCCCACTCCAATGTCATGTACCTAGATTGTGTCATCTTGGAATACAGGATAGTCACAACTTGTAGACCACAAGAATTCTTATTTGTGTTCTGGTCTACCACAAGAGTTCTCATCTGTGTCACAAGCGCTCTCATTTGTATTCTGCAAGACCACCACACGGCTGACATAAAGGACCGCGTTCTAAACCTAAGCCAACTTGAGTACCAAGACACAACTTGCGCAAGACTTAACCTCACAATCCATCATTTTCCTTCCATTTCCACAATAGCTAGTCGATTTGTCTCATCAATCCGATTATCTCATAAAAATTACTTTCGTGATCGAATACCCAACACCTCCCGTTGAGTTAGGTGTTATGTTAAGTTTAGAACAAGTTATTAAAATAACTTTTATTACACAAGTATAAGCATTTCAAGGCATAAATTTAAAGTAATACAACCACAAATATATGTAGATGTCATACTAAATCTTGAATAAACAATAAGAGGCATATTCAACCAACTAAGAACATGAAACTACTAACAAGAACAAATTTTCAAATTCAGTTTACTTTAAAGACAACTATCAAAGTTGCATTTTTAGAATTTTTCTGCACTTGGCTTTTTAGGGTTTGTACAGAATTTTGTGCAAGTGAGATAGCTTTTCTAGATTTTTAGTTATTCATGAAATATTTTAGATTTATCTAGATTCATTGGCTATTACAAAAATCTATTTTTTCTCTCAAACCACTCATTCATTTTCAATAAAAACCAATCAGCTTGCCTGTTTTCATTTTTCAGAAAATACTTTTCAGAAAATTCTACTTTCTTATTTTCCGTATTTTTTTGTTTTTATTGAATTTTTTTAATATTTTAAGTGTTTTTTTACTTTTTAGACACACCTAACATAAATACATCTAAAAAGTAAAAAAATTGTAAAAAAAAATCTTTTAAAAATTTACTAAATATCAAAAATACAAAAAAAATATAAGAATTCAATACATTTTTTGTATTTCTATGTATTTATTAATTTTTAGATACATCTAGCTAAGGTGCATCTAAAAAAGTAAAAAAAAAATGTTTAAAATTTAAAAAATATTCACTAAAAACAAAAGAATACGAAAACTAAAAAACTCAGTTTTCAAAAAACTTAATCCAGAAAACTCAAACCAAACACACTGAATTTTTCTTGAAATTTAACACTTTAAGGAAGGTTTGGATGTAAAATTGAGCTCAAGAAGATTTTTTTGAATTTTTCTACAATTTTTGGAAGTTAACAGAAAATACCGTTTATTGGTGCACAAAATTTAAAATAAAAAGTGTTGTAAGAAAAGGAGGGCAACCATATGAAATTTTTCACTTATCTTATGATGAAAACATGATAAATAATATACTAATAACTCATATTTTTAATTTGAAGGTGTTTTTTTAAAAATGACACATGAAATGGATGAAAATTGGTGGCTTTGTTTCAACAAAGAAATAATACAATCAAGATAATCAACAAAACTCAACCTCTCTTATTCAAACACGAGGACCCTATAAATAAACATATGAAAATCTATTCTAAGCATATATTGTCATGTATGAAAAGAGAAAGATAGGTTGTTTTGTGGCTTACTTGTTTGCTAGATTGTGAAGGTTTTCCTTTTCTTTTTTTCCCTCCATGCTCACTCTTTGCCCCCCTCTCCCTATCTCAGCCAAATTTTGTGTGTGTATGTGCATAAAAATATTAAGGGAGGTGACCTATGTATAGAAAAATTGTGGTGAAAGGTCCATTGTGCCCTTTGGTTGGAATGGAATAGAGTTGTATTTGATTGGAATGTAATGCAATGGAGGGTGATTAGGAAGGTTACGTGTGGTTTAATTAGGCCTAATCCTAGCTTGGTTGATTTAGAACTATATTGGCACATTAGGTACAAAACAAACTTCCATGATATGGGGGTCCTTGATTACAATTCTTCCTTAAATCCATGAAATTGGTTTCAAAAGTACACTATATATATACATAAAGGTGGTTGGCCATGTGCCTTAGGGTTTTAGGATATTTCTTCATCTTTTTTAGTAAAAAATCATATATATATATATATATATATATTGTAGATATTTAGTGGAAAAGATTATTATCATGGGTAAATTTATAAATCAAAATACCTATTTCAAGTATAGAATTGATTAGTATAATGATGGGAAAAATAATTTGGTTTGTGTTATTTCATTTTGAATTAAAAGGCGAATTACCGAGTGAAAACGATAAAAATCGAAAACTAAGGTTTAGATTGATTTATCTATAATTAGAGAGTTCAATAATTAATTTTAGTGTGTTAGAAATTATTGCACAATTTCGTCCAGGATGTGTTTTTAGATTTACGGTTAAATTTGCGATAAAGTGAAAATGTAGGGGCTTAATTGAAATAATATCAAGGTTAGAAATTACTATAGCCCTACAGTTCGGACTCCCGTAGTTCTGAATCTAGTTTCACAAGTACAATGTGAAACAGAAAAAACACAAATGAGAGTCTAAATCCGGCAAATCTTTAGAAAATCAATTTACAATCAGAAATGCCAAAAATTGACTGCATTGCCAAATCTCAGAGTCGCCACCTAAATATTTTTGAAAAATTTAGAAAAACCATAACTCGTGCCAAAAGACACTTGTCTATCATAACCAAAGTGTTTTGGCTTGGGAACTTAGGTATAAGAGGGAAAGGTCATGAATTGAGCACCCCACTCACCTTATCAAAGATCGGCCTCTACTAATCATAATGTGATTTTTATGTACGATATATGCTCCTATTCTGATTATTAATATGCTAAAATTACTATGTCAGGCATACAAGTATAGACTATTTTATCCATTTTGGAATGCTTTGATTTCATGTTTATTTGAAAAGAGTTTCAAATATGTGCTACTTGAAAAAGTAAGCTCATATGTACACTAATCAAAATCATCTCAACTTAAGCGAAATAGCCTTCATCCACCGGCATTCAAAGAGATATATCAAATAAGCACTTAGCCTCATGAAAGTATGCTTGATGTGGCAACACAAACATACATGCGATATGCTAAAGCAAGAAATGCTCACCTAGTACTCCGAGGCAAGCCAAAGGAAAGTAAATTATTAGAAAAATACATGCTCTAATATGCAAAGTGACTAATGCAACTCATACAAAATGCAACTATCGGATTCGGCTTCTTAACATGACATATGGATCAATTCAAGGCATATGGTAGCGCATTTATTCAAGTAAGAAATAATCGATATTTATCAAGTATGATGAGCTAAATCCTAATGTATACAAAAATGGGTGCAAGTCATGGTAATGATATGAAACCAAAATATAATACTACATGCAATTATAGTAAGCAAGTAAACAAAAGGGAGAAAGAAATGGGAGTTGGAAGACATACACAATATTACAAGTGTTATAAATTGACCCTCGCATAAGAGGATCCGAATGAATATCCTAATTAAGCTAATTATTACAACACCAAATGAATTAACTACACTAATTAACTATTACAAATTTGAATGAAGTTAACTAATTAAGTACAACATACTAATATTAGAGTACTAATTAGAGGACTTGAACGGGAGGCAAGGGGCCATATGCACACAACCAAAAATATCCTCCCGGAAACTTCTCTATTTGTTGCCAGAATCTTCTCTATTTGTAGTCAGTCAGAAATTATTCGGTTTTGTCCTCAGGTTCTGCTTTGTTCTGCTACAAAAATACCACTACCTATACAAAAAGGTGGCCGGCCGGCCACTACTATTGAGGGATGCCCTGTTGCTATAGAGTTAAAACAGAGCAAAAATAGAGTGTTTTCAGGAAATGTTTATCCTTTCTGCGATTCCCTATCATGAAGACGATCAAGAGAGGAGTATATTCAGTTCACAAATCATCAATTGTCGCAAGTTTGTTACATGATGATCTATGAACCAATAGGACAAAAGCTTAATAAAAGGAAATAAAAGACTAACAGCACCTCCTCTCTATCATAGAATTACCTCAAGGGAATGGGTAGACATTACTTCTTGAATCATTGAACATCACTAAAGAGTATGTAATGATTCAAGATGCAATGGGTTCAATATAACGTCCGATTGAACCCAACTCAATTTTATTACCCTTTTTTTACCTTTTTAAAACTAATTTTATTAGCCTCTTTTACATTACCTTTCTATTTCTTATATTTTCTTCAGTTTTTGTCCAAAAGTGATAATTACGTCCACTAAGCCCAAAATGATAAAGATAGCATCAAACAAGAGATTGGGCTTAGCGTAAGAGAGATGTAATGTCGTGGTAATGAACCTCCGAAAAGATTAAACCATTAAGCATGGAAGGTCTCTTTCTTATGCTTTGAACAACAATCTTTTGTTTGATTCAACTCTTTATCAAAATAAACAAAGAATGGAGAGAGGTTGCAGAGATGATTATGCAAAGGTGATTACAATGGTATGAACATGTATTGAAAGCTACAAAAAAAAAAAAAAAAAGTGTAAGAAAAGACTATCAACTCAAATGAATTGAAAGTTATATCCATGAAGACTTACAACAACACATCTATAGTATTTAAAGCAAAAATTAACATACAAAACAGCACTGAAACAGCCCAAAAACAGTGCTGAAAATTGAGTTTTTTATGCGAAAAAAGTGAGCAAAAATGGGCTAAAGCCAAAGGGTTTCAAACAAGCAACAAGCCTAAGGAAGGGTGGCTAACCCCTCCTCTTTTTGGTGACTTAAAATCACAGTTTTAAGCTTAAAAAATTCTTTGAAAAATAGTGTGAAAAGGCAAAGAAAATAGATAGAAAAGATGGTATAAAAGCTCAAAGTATACCTCTTTCAAATAAAGGGTGCTCCTTAGTTTATAAACCACAAGTTGAACACTCTCAAAAGCTAAAATTTGTGTTCAAGAATCTCAGCAAAAGGCCTCAAGTTTAGCCTTAGAAAGTGTATGGATAGTATATGTATATTGCAAGAGAGAAAGATAATGTGTTGGACAAGTTTTGGCACTTGGAGAAATTTTCTAACCCCAAACCATGAGGGATGGTCATGTATTTATAGAAAAAAGCCTTCTTACGTCAGAAATATCTATATTGAGCCAGCTGGTGCAAGACATGCACATGGGGACAGTTGGCAAAAGAAAATATCCGCTTGTCATTGAACATGGGCGGTCGGCCATGGAGGGGGACGGCTGGCCAACCAAAAATGGCCTGCCTGTCCCTTGTTGGCCAGCAGGTCTCTGAGTGGTCTAGCTAAAAAAAAAATAGATTTTGGTCCAAAGGGAGTGCAAGGTTTAGGTTCTGAAGCTCAAAAATCAAAGCTTTTTGCTAGAGAAAATGAATGATTTGTACAACGTAACATTTCATCATCGAGTGTTCAACGTGAGGCGGCCCAAGTCTTAAGGGCAGTCAAAAATGAAATGTCTACATAGACCTAAAAATCCTAAGCCTTATTCTTTATTCTCTTTCTCTTTCTAATATACACTCGCCAGCGATTGGCTACCACCATTGATTGAGGTGCATCGGTAACCACTGACCACTGACTCCTTGTTTCGCCCTCATCGACAGTGATGAGTTTCTAACGATGTTTTTGAAATAGATTTATTTAGATCTACTCAGATTTGGCCAAGATTACAAGACAAGACTCACTGGAATGTTCAGTTAGAGCAGATTTGAGTAGATCTACATTAGATCTAGCTAGATCTAAACAAAAATAGTTATTGAAATACAATCCTCTCTCTATGTCATCTTTCTCCTTCAATCTTTTAGTTTTTCTTCTTTTTCTTTGCTATACGCTTCTCTTTTTATGTTTTAATGGAGAAAATTTTCAAATTTTGAACATTTTTTTTTTTTTTGAGTTTTAATTACAGGCAATGAAAATTGCAAAATTTTACAATTTTGTAGATATACTTTTCTCTATGACTCTAGCCTTTTTTTTCTTTTTCTTTTTTGCTCTCTCTTTATTAAAACAACCAATTTTTTTTTTTTTTTTTTTGTTGCAAATATTGACAAACTGAAAAGTTACAAATCTTTAGAAACTACCAATCTGAGATATCCACCATTGTCACGACGTGAAATTGTGTTTTGATATATTGTAAACGAGCAAATTGATAATTTTTGCAGTTTTGAAACTACAAATTTATGCAATTTTGTGAACTAAAAAGTATGTGCTCTGTATGACAAAGATTTTTTTTTTTTTTTTGTGTTTTGTGATGTTAGAGAGGATGTGGTTAAATTTTGCTATGTTTTCTCCCTAATTTTTCTCTTTCTTCCTATTCTTTTTATTTTTCAGTGATGTTCTGGACATTCTAGTGAGTCACTAGCGATGTTCTTGACATCCAGCGATGTTCTGGATATTCCAGCAACTTATGGTGACATTTAGAACACTTCGGTAAATTTTTGGCAATACTCCGACAACTTTTCAGCGATATTAAACATTCCGATGAGTCTCCGCTGACTGTCAAATAGAAGTCTGGCAATAGGTCGATGGTGGTGAGATGTGGTAGCGTCTTTAAATTTTAAAAAATAACAAATAGGATTTTTTGGTAACAATTAAAAATGTGTAGGACTAATTGGTGCCGAACCTTTTTGGCCCGTGACGCGTACTCAAATTTGTTTTTACACTACCAAACATTTTTCAGGCAATGCACCAAACAATTTTGATTCGTGCATCCTAGTCGAGCAAATTTTTGAGGAAATACGCCAAGCTACTCTATACCCGGTCAGGCAAGTCTTATTCGGCACATCATGCTCCGATGTCAACCAAGTAGCTTTCTTCTGGGGTGTCCAAAGGATCTTGGAATATACCATCTGGATCCATGGGATCTAGAGGTATATTCCAAGCCACAAATGCCTATAAAATCACCACCATTTTTAAGGGAAAAGGATTCCAATTTTCAAACTTTCTAAGAGTTAATTCCTTAATCCCTAATCTCTAACTACTCCCCCTAAAATTTAAATCAAATATACACACAGAGAGAGAGAGAGACAAAGAGACAGAGTTTTGGACTACTTTCTACCTACCTTTGCTTGGACGGCTTGGAGTTAGAAGACCTCTATTAATCAAAGGACGCTTGGGTTAGAGTTTGTGATCAGTTTGGGCCTTATCTCTGCTATTCTAGAGGTAATCCTTGCTTTCATTTTAATGTCAAGTCTATCTCTACTATTTTTCTTCTACTTTGGAGATTTATTGGAATTTACTGGTTGAAATTGTTGCTAGGTTAGTTTGATCTCTCTCTCTCTCTCTCTCTCTCTCTCTCTCTCTCTCTCTCTCTCTCTTCCCCTTTCTATAGTTAGTAGAGGTCTGTGTAGTGGCTTTGGCCAAGTTCGAATTACTTTTGCTTTGATTTTATGGGTTAGAAACCTAGGCATGGTTTCTTCTATGAGAAGAGGGAGTTTAATTCTCTCTTCCTAAACCTATTTTACATGGATTTGGGTGGTTTACGGTCTTTTTCATGAGTAGGAAGATGAGAATCTCTCTCCTCTCATTAGAGTTTTTCCCTTTTCTACCTTTCTTGCCAGTTCTGATGATGTAGAAGCTCGAATATGGCTTCCTCTGCGAGAATAGGTTGGATCTCCTCTCTCATCACTGTTTCTTATGGATTCTGGTAACTTATACCCATTTCCATGCGTAAGAGGTTGAGAACCTCCCTATCCTTGCTGGAGTTTCCTTCAATTTCGTCTCGCCATTTTCTTAGCTTCCATTCATTATATTGCTGTGTGCGTTGGGACGAGTCTCTCTTTTCCTTACCTCTACTCTCTACTCATTTATTTTTATTTTTATTTTTTTGATGGTTTAGACTTGTTTTTTTACTTTCATCATAATCCCATGATTAACATAGGAGCATGCACCTAGGCTTGGACCATTACTTTCAGATTAAATTATGTGTTGTGTCCTTTGTTGAAATCCATGTCATCTTGACAGTGTCCAAAGTACCTTAGGATTTATTGTGTACAAATTTTGCAATAGATATCGCCTCTACGATCATGCATTTTCTATTTTAGTCTGGTTTTTGTCTTCGCTTGACTTGGCAAACATTTCTATCATTTCCTTTGCATATCATTTAGTTTGGCATCTAGGATCATGCATTTTTTTCTAACCCTTTACGCTCTTGGCATGGTGCAGATGAGTACTAGGTGAGCCTCTTTCATCTTTGCACCCGACTTGTGATTGCTTATAATTATATCTAGCATGCTACCATGAGGCTATGTGCTCATTTGCTACATCTCTATGATTGCTCATATTATGGAGATCTCATTGCCTAAGTTGGAATGATTCTGATCTCTTCATGGGGAGGATGTCTCATTTTTTTCTGAGACTTCTGCCTTTCTAATCCTCTTTTCTAAAAAAATTAGCGAGAGATTAGAGTATTCCAAAATAGATGATTTGGTCTATATATGTTTGCTCCACATAGTAAAGTCAGCAATAATAATTGGGTTATATGACCATATCATATTAATGATTCCCATATCATGAATAAGTAGAGGCTGATCATTGATTGGGTCAGAGGGGGTGCTCAATTCATGACATTCCCCCCTCATATCTAAGTTTTCGAGCCGAGACACTTTGGTTACTACGGATCATGGCCTTTGGGCATAAGTCACAGGTTTTCTAATTTTCCCCCAAAAGATTAGGTGGTGGCTCTGAGTTTAGTGATGTAGTCCATTTTTGGCATCTCTTGTGATTAGTGGACTTTCTATAGATTTGTCAGATTTTGACTCTCATTTTATTTCACATTACACTCATGGAACCACGTTGAGGGCTCAAACTGTCGGGCGCACTCGGATTCTCCATCCTGGAGATCCCACAATTATGCTTTATCATTTTTCCTTATTCTTTTAATTTTGATTTTGATCATTCTAATTTGATTTAATTTTGATGGTTGTATGTTGTGAGTGGTGCTGTTTGGTGGCCATGGATTGATTAGTTGTCTTGTTAGTTATGTTTTGGTTGTAGATGCTGGCTATGGGTAGGTAGAGGGGGATTGATTGGAGTTTTTGTTTGATTATGTTTGGTGTTTGTTGTTAGGTAATGGCAATGGAGTAATACTAGAGACCCCAAAAGTTCTATCAAAAGTTCTGCCAAATGTCCTACATGAGTATGGGACCTACACCATATGAGTTCCATTTTGGGTCCCACACTCATGTGAGATATTTGGTAGAGGTTTTGATAAAATTTTTAAGATCTCTAGTATTATTCATGGCAATGGGTGGATGAGGTGCATAGCGGTGGTAAAGGTAATGAGGTGGGGTAGTGGTGTTGGAGGAAATGCATGGTGGTGGTATTATAATGTTGTAGAAAGAGATAATGGAGATGAAAAGGGAGAGGAATAAAATGTTCATTTTACCCTTGAAAACTAGTCGCATGTTGTGCACTTAATTATTTTTTGTTTAAAAAAAAATGATAATTCTATTTACACACCACTATCTTATACTTTTTATTACCATTATGCCCTTAATGAAATTACCTTTTAGGACAAGACCATAAATCTCCTTAATACACACCAGCCACCACCACCATCAACACCAACCACCGACACCATTAACACCAACCTCCGGTGAACATCTTTCCTCATTCTTAGCCCTATTATGGTTGTCACCGCTACCACCTTCCCAGTCCCATTGTTGCCTCCACTACCTCAGAACCACTATCCCCTATGACCCACCACTATCATGTCTCTCATCACCCCCTTACTGCCACCACCGTAGAGAATGAGAGATCTATGTCACTAGGAGGCAGCAACAAGATCGCAACAGGTAGAGGTTGCGGCGGTTATGCGTTGTGGCTGTGAAAGGCTGTGATGATGGTGAAGCAATGGTAGTAGTAAAGTAATGATGGTAGAGGCTATGATGGTAGTAAGGTAGCAGGGTTGAGGGGTGGTGAATGGAAGGGTTAGATAGTAGGCACCGGAGAAAGGAGGAGTGTTGAAACAAGGAGGGGAAAAGAGTGGCGACAGATGGTAGACAAGGGTTAGGGTTATGGTTTATTAGAGGAGATGAGGGTAATATGGTATTATATGAAAATTGGTGGTGTATATTGAGACAAAATAAATATATTCAATTTGTGTGTGGTGTGAACTGAGTATATGGTGTGTACTAAGACAAATGATAGTCTGTAAATAGAATTTTTCCAAAAGAAAATCATAACGATTGTTATCTATTGAACTAAATCAACACAACCTTCAAATTTCAAAATCAAAATTAAGTAGATTAAAAGTATAGAAAATAAAATGACATTGAAGTGGGTCAAAACTAGCTAAGGCAAAACCAAGCTTCAGAGCTCAACCTAATGACCAAGACTCGCTACAAAGTGAAGCTACGGAGCTTAGCCCAATGAAGAAGCTACGGAGCTACGAAGCAGAGGTGCTATGGAGATCGGCCTAATGTCAGACGTGCTCCGAAGCAGATGAGCTATAAAGCTCGACCCTACATTTGGGGAACACGGTGCATACGGTATAGACCAACATGTCTAAATGTCAAATGCACTCATGACAAGCCTACGCACGAGTGTCAAGGAGACTCATTCTCCTCCTCCAATGATGAGCGATCTGGTAAAAGACGAGAGATATGTGGTTGTAGTCACTCCATCTTGACTGGCCCTAAGACTTCAGGAAATGATATTTATTTTATTCAAGTCACCTAATTTTAGGGTTAGTAAAGGTTTTAGGGTTAATTATGGATTTTGTATAAAATAATTAATCATTAGACTCATAAAATAAAATATTAGTAGGGGCTAATCTTCAAATTAGGCAAAAGATGGTGCATCATTCAATGGCCTTCCTCTTTTGTACCTTAGTTCCCGAACTTAAAAATTCTCTTGTTGTGACGGATTATGTCTTGTACTTAGTTTTTATTGTTAAAAGTTTCTTAATTCTCCTAAAATTAAGTGGCAACTCTACTGGTGTAGAAAAGCAAGGTGGCAGAACATGAGTGTGGAAACGTGCCTTATACCTAAAAAAGATACAGTGTCCACAGTAACGGAGAGAGATGAAGGACTTAGGGAGTAAGTATGCTCCTCCTATATAAGGTAACCTCACCTTCCTTTACAAGGGGCTAATGGAACTGAAATCCACTCCAAGCTTTACACATTCTCTTTGCATCATTTTCTTCTTTCCTAATTCCTAACTTTACCAGCAAAGGAGTTTTCCAATCAAATCTAGTCGGGCAATCCTCACCATTTGCTACATTGTGTAGACCTTGCTTCCCATAATATATAGTTCTTCCATAGAACTCCACCCTCCTTTATAATTCAAAAATCATCTCGTATAGAGAGGGCTGCAAATGAACTGAGCTGTTCATGAACAAGCACGGCTTAGCTCGACTCGACTCGTTAAGGGCTCAACTCGGCTCGCCTCGGCTCTACTCGTCTAGTAAACGAGCTATACTCGAACTCGAATATTAGGCGCGTTTAGTAAACGAACCGAGTTCAAGCTCAAATAAATTTGGCTCGTCAAGTTCAGCTCGTTTATCTTTATTTAAATTATATAATGAATATATTATTTATATACTAAATAATATATAAATATATATAAATAATAATAAAAATACATTATTTATATATTAAATAATAATATTATTTTTAATTTAAATAATATTAAAAAAATCTTATCCAGCCGAACTGAGTTTGAGTTTAAGTTTCATTAATATTAATAAACCGAACCGAGTTCAAGCTTAATTACTTATTAAGCCGAGTTCAAATTCAATAAATAAACTCGATAACAAATGAATCGAAGTCAACATTAACAAAATTTGATAGGATTCGACTTGTTTACAACCTTCGTACATACATGACAAACATGACCGTTATAAGAATTTATTCAAGATGTAACGTGAGACCGAAAAATAAAGACGCTCAAACTGAAACAAAATTCAAGCCAAATAACAGGATAATTTAGTAATAAATTTTCAAAATGTTACTGATATCATCATCATATTCAGGGTCGTTTTGGAAACATTCACAAAAAGCAGCGTTTTTATTTTAGGGGGAAAAACGCAATACTTCGTAAAACGCAACAAATATCATCTGGGAAGAGGTAAAACGCAAGTCTGTCAAATTATATATTCAGTAGTGATTGGGGGCCCGAAAACGGGACCCCCGAATGCCCCGAATTTTTTTTTTTTTTTTTTTTTTTTTTTTTTTTTCAGCAGACGAAGAAGAGAAGGAGGGGAGGGGAGGGGAGGGGGAGGGGGAAGGGGGAGGAGGAGGAGGGGGAGGAAGGACTGGAGGGGGCCTAAAAAATGGAGGAAGAAGACGGAGGAAGAAGAGGTGGCGATCGGCTACAGAGGCGGAGGCGCGGCGACGAGCAGAGGCGGCGATCGGCGACGGAGGCGAAGGCACGGCGACGAGCAGAGGCGGCGATCGGCGACGGAGGCGCGGCGACGCGATCGGCGACCGGCGACCTGTCTTCCCTCTCTCTCTCTTTCTCTCTTCTCTTTCTCTCCCTCTCCCTCTCTGCGAAGAAGACGAAGAAGAAGAAAATGGCGGAAGAAAAGAAAAGAAAAAAAAAAAAAAAAAAAATCAAAACCCAAAACGACGTCGTTTTGGGTTTTGAGCCAAATTCGACCCACGAATTTCGGGCCCTCAAACATTACTCTTATATATTTACCCTCCATAAATTTTAATATTACATTAAAAAAAAAGTGTTCAAATACACATGGTAAAAATATGAATTTTATAAACACCAATGCTATAGATCACTAAATTTCTATCACTAACGTCATCACATGATCTGACAAGTAAAAAAAAAAAACAAAAATTAAGACACAAAATACATATGGCAGTAAGTGAGATTCACTACCACATTCTTAGTACAACCACTAATTAATGATCTGCATCATTTTTCTTTTATAAATTTGATAAAGATATTTCGATCATTTTAAAATAATTTAACACCATAAATAAATATTAAAATGCGAATACTGTTCAACTTTTCCGTCAACATTTCCGGTTTCTGCCAATTTGGTAAATTTTTTCGTACCATTACATCACTACACTACTACTACCGTTGCCAACCACGTAAAAACAATACAAATTCATGTGACTGTCATCACGTGTCACCTCCATTAATAAAATATATTATATGCCTAACAATAAAATGACTTAAATACCCCAAACGTGTATAATAAAAAAGGAGAGAGCAGCCCAGAAGGAGAAGGGCATAATTGGCAAACAAATCATGCAAGAGACAAGTACAATACATACTACAGTGACCATCATCATTCATTCATCTCCATTATACTGTATGTAGCCTAGACTAGACTAGACCTGTGACCTTCCTAACCCTCTCTTCAACATGTCTGTGTACCTCAGAATCGAATCAACCCTCTGCAACTTCAACTGTTTCTTGAACCTGTCGATGAAATCATCTGCTTGGGCATCTACCCCTTCCCCTTCCCCTTCCCCTTCCCCTTCCCCTTCCTCTTCGTCCTCCCCCCCACCACCATACGACGCCGTTTCCCTTTCCCTTTCCCTTTCCCTCTCCTCCTCCTCCTCCTCCTCCTCCTCGACCCTCACTTTCTCGCTCTTCCACTTCTTCATCTTCCCCACCGGAGGACGACGAGGAGCCTCGCCACCGCCGGAATTGTCAGACTTGCTTCTCGTCACTTGACGATCGAGAATCGGAGCTTGCACCTGAGGTGGGTCGGGTTGGCGGGTCTGGATGTGGGTCTGTGATTGGTCTGGGTGTTCTTCGGATCTGTAGAGAGAGAACTCGAAGGATCTGAGTCGTTGCAATAGAGATGGAGCTCGGACTAATTGCTGGGGTGGTGGGTACTGGTGGTTGTGTTGTTGTTGATTAGCCTCCTCAGATTGTGGTGGTGGTGGGTGTTGATTGTTGTGATGAGTTTTGAGGGGTTTTTTTGAAGTGAAGAACAGAATGGCGACAATGAGATTCAAGACACAGAAGAAAACAGTGGGTGTGGACCAGCTCGCCATCAAAGCCCACATGTTAGCTACCACTGCTTCTGCATCTTCCATGGTTGGTTTCGCGGGAGGGAGGGAGGGAGAGAGAGGGAGGAGAGCGAGGAGGGGTGAGATATTTATTTGCCGATTTTGATTCTTTTTTATTTAAGATATGAAGATTTTCTTTTCATTTCCTTTCATTTACGGAGTCGGTGTCAATTAGCATATATATTAGCCTATCAATTGGTATTATGATATTATTATTAATTTTATTTATTATACAAGTTATAAATAATTAATATCATATAAATAATGTCACATCATCTGTTAGTATATTAGTGTGTACATTGATTAATACATATAGAATTATTCTTTACGTAACTCATATTTTAAGTTTGTGAGTTTGAGAATTATGATTTAAAAAGAGAAAATTTATTTAGTTATAAGTTTTGAATTGAGTTTTGAGTTTTTGACGTGATATATAAAATGAGAAAAATTGTTTGGTTATAAATTTTAAAAAAAAATTTCAAAATTTAATTTAAAAACTTATAACTCATGACCAAACAAACAACTAAAAATATTATTAAAAAATTTATTCTAAATTTATAATCAAACTCTTTTTAAAATTCAATTTAAAAAAATAATTTGTCATTTTGGTCTAAACAAAATAATTTCTATATTTAAAAAATATCAAAAATAAATATAAATTTTTTTCCCCCCAAATAACAGGTGGTGATTGACAATTGTTAAAAAAAAAAATTACTATTCTAATCAATCGGCCAGACAACTGATCGGACATCCGGGGATGTTCAAGGACGACCCAAAGCACAAATTCAAAAATCAAAAACTCACACAGCCAATCATATATTGGATTGTGTTTTCAAAAGTGGCGTTAGAATTAAATTTTGAAAACTTAAACCAAATATAACATTGAAATGTAGACGTAGAATTATAATTTAAAAGATATACCAAACACAACCATTTATTTGCAGATTTTGATTCTTTTCGATTCAAGTGTGAAATGAAGATTTTCATTTCATAATATAGGCTTGTTGGGAATTTAGTTATTTTAATTAGTTTTTTAATTTTTTTAAATTATTTTAGTTTGATTAAAATATATTTTTTGAATGATAATTGATTTTTTCTTTTATATATAATTAATTTGATAGTTGTAAGAGAAAAAATAAAATTATTATAATTTTTTTTAACAATAAATTATTATAATTTAGATGTAATATTTTGTCTTATTTACTATTTTAAATTATTTTATTTTTATTAATTATTTTAATCAAAAAAAGGTCATCAACCCAACTTCCCAAACGCCTCATTCTTAAAATTGTGTTATTGATAATATAATAAGTATCATATTTTTTTTTAAATTTACAAAATAAAAATTTATTTGATTTTTATGAGCTTTTGATTATGAAATAACATTTTTTATTTGGGTAAAATTTATTTCATATTCACATTTTAACGAGAGAGCTTCAAGGGTTGGTGAGGCCCACAATGAGTCTCATTTTGATTATTCTAATCGATCATTTTATAGGGCTCTCTACTTATATAATTAATGAAAAAAAAAAAGATCAATCAGAAAATGGTAATTTTATTTTATTTTATTATGTTTGATTCTAAAAAAATATATGATTTATTTTTAAAAATATATTTATCGTTCATTTTTTTTAAATAAATGCGATAAAAAGAAAATGTTATAATTATCGGATCGAATTTGTTTTTTTATAAATCATATGCATTGAGGGCTTTACAACATAAATAGTTTAGATATTTAAAATCAGACCATGATGGACTCTACGAACCTTTTAAATTTTCTCAAATTAAGATGTGAATTTCAAATAAATCCAACTTTTTTTATTTAGGCCTCGTTGGGAACAGACTTTTTCATAATTTTTTAATTTTTTGGTTAAAATGTGATGTAAAAAAACTAATATGTTTGGGATGACTTTTTAACTTTTTACGAAAAGATATGTAAAATGTAGAGAGAAAATGAAAATTTTAACTTTTTGGTATGAATTATTAATTTTTTATTTTTTTTAGTAACTTTTTAATTTTTTAACTAAAAAATTCACTTATCAAACGAGGCCTTAATCTTTGAAATAGAGAGAATTTAATTGAATTAAAAATAAAAATAATAGGAGGTTGATGTGGTGAAATGGAGAGTAATGTTTAATCAGCTGTCACCGCCAATGTTAATAGTAACCGTCACTTACAATGTCAATAGAATAATGTTAATATAGTAATGTTTTTGTAATGGATAACAAATTAATTAAGTTATAATATAATAAACATTACGTCAAAATAATCATAATTTAACAGTTAGTCTAATAAAAAATCTTTCATAATAAAATGGAAACAACAATCAATCTATCAAAGAAAGAATCTCATACGCTATCTAAAAATAAATAAATAAATAAATCTCATAATTAAAAATAAAAATAAAAATAATCACTATGTTTGGTTCTATTTTTCTAAAAACAGTTTTCAGAAAATTTTACTTTCTTATTTTCTGTATTTTTTTTGTTTTTACTGAATATTTTTAATATTTTATGAAATTTTTTACTTTTTAGACACACCTAACATAGATACACCTAAAAAGTAAAAAAAATTATAAAAGAAATCTTTTAAAAATTCACTAAATACCATAAATACAAAAAAAAATACAAGAATTCAGTACATTTTTTATATTTTTATGTATTTCTTAATTTTTAAAAATATTTTTTCATATTTTTTTTTTACTTTTTAGATACATCTAAGTAAAGTACATCTAAAAAAGTAAAAAAAAATGTTTAAAATTTTAAAAATATTCACTAAAAACAAAAAAACAAGAAAACTAAAAAATTCAATTTTCAAAAATCTTAATCTAGAAAACTCAAACTAAACACATTGAATAATACAACAAACAAATTCATAATGAAAAATAGTTATTAATCCTTATTAGCAGTGTACAAAAATGACAAACTGAGTTGCCCAGTTGGTTGTTAAATAGAGTCAAATACAATTTAATTAGTGGGATTTATGTTATCATGCATCAATTAATTTACACATTAGTGTACCCATTAGTTTTATGTCATTATTATTGACTCCACCTATTATATAAATTATAAATATCTAAAATCTCTAAAATTATGTCATATCATCTATTAGTATACTAGTTAGTATATTAATTGATACTTATATAATTATTCAAAATCTAATGTCTTCGTATTTAGAGAGTAATTTATTAATTGAAAATTTATCTAAATATATAATATTTTCGAAAATGCTATGGTATTCACCCCACCCCTTCAAGGGTACATACAATATGTACCCTATCATAAAATGTGTCATTTTATCATAAAATTTTATAATACCAACCACAAAATGCATAATCTCATCACAAATTAACGTAACAAAAAATCTCATATCAAGTCATAAATTTTTGCAACATCAACGACAAAATTTTGGACAGTTTGTTATGCCAATTTGCAACGAGGTTATGCATTTATGGTTAATATTACAAATTTTTGTGGTAAAATTACATATTTTTATGGTAATGGTGCATATGGTAGGGGTGTTCACGGATTGGGTTGGGTAGAGTGACTGTCATCTGTCCGAACTTAGACAAATTAGAAAAAATCAATATGTATTCGTCCGCTTAGTTAACAGATGCAAATTGAGTGGGCTGTGCGGGTTGGTGTGTGAATGCGAATCGATTTGGTGGTATGACCTTTACTATTTTTTTTTTAAACACTATTTTGGAGTAATTTTTTACTATTTTGAGCCTTATTTGATTCTATTTTTTTTATTCTTATTTTTTATAATTAAAATAAAGGGTAGACTTTCATATTTGATAAGTTACTAATATTATTACTATGATATGCACCTTAACAAGATGCCCCCATAAGATTTTAAGGCAAACTGCTTAAAAACGGATAAATTAGATATCCTCAATCAATTTTAAAAGATCAATCAAGTCTATGAACACTTGCAACCTATGATATGCACCCTAAAAGATGCACCTATAAGATTTCCATAACATTTTTTATGTTAGATCATTTCTAATGATTTATCAATTCTATCATTAAATTTAAATTTGATGAAAAAAGTTATATTTTTGTTCCTTTAACGGTTCATTAAATCTAAAATTTCACTTTTCTTTTATCAAACTAAGAACCAATGTGTCTTTCATCAAATCACTGTTCATTGCCGTTGGATTTTTACCACCGAATGTCCTCTCGGATGTCTCCCGGATGACCACCTCAAAGAAAAAATTTGTAAAAAAATTATACTTGCTAGTTGTCCGCCCAATCGGTAATTTGATAAAATTACAAAACCCTCCGTTAAAACACTTAATATTAAAAAAAAAAATTTACTCAAATTTTTATTTAAATTTAATAAAAAAATTAATGCACCATTAAAAATGCCCTTAGTCCGTTGCCTTATCATGAGTTTGATGACTTTTTATCAATCGGTTAAGAAATTCCTAATGTCCACACAAAATTATAATCAAACTTCACAACTACAAGTCTTCGAGAGGCGGTATCTTAAGTCCCGCCAATTGTTAGGCTTGCTTTGGATGGGAGTGAGTCATCTTGGTAACCATTTGGAAAATGGTTTGGAAACCAGATGAATAAGAAATTGACTCTAAATTGTATTATTTGAATATAATTTAAATATAAAATTTATTTAAATTAAACTTAGTTTTTATTTAAATAAATTCGTTATGTAGTTTTTTATTTTTGTTTTTTGTTACATATTTCAAATTTCATAATTAGAACTTTATGTGATATTCTAATTTGAATATGTTAAGACAAATTTTGTCTTTTCTATTTTTGGCTTACCGACATGATAAATATGTTATGCATTTGTATGTATGAATGTCATCTCATGACTTCTCTATTAAGTAACTTACGTTATGATGCATAGTCCATGCAAATTATAAATGAATTAATTTGTGATGGTAATTATGACATCCATACTAATGTGAATGGATCTTTTTTGGAGTAATTAAATGGAAAAATTATATTTTATATATACATAATTTTTTTGTTTGATTGTAGTAGTAGTATTCTTGTAATATCAAAATAATTATTAACACCAGAGAATTTTAAAAGTTCAAATAGTGGTGTCGTTTCATTTAATTAGAAGTAGATTGAGGAATCTTTTGTATTAATTATTATTTTAATAATCAATTTGAAAGTTATTTTTAAAATAATTTTAAGTTTTGTGACAAAGTTGTCATCAATTATTATGAAACTTGTGGAGTAAAATTGGTACGTTTTAGTGATTATTCAATTATATCAAGTTTATATAGGTATTTATTGCGCTACCCATTAACCATGAAATAAGACCAAATATGTTACTCATATGGGAGTTTATCTCATATGGGAGTTTATCTCTTACATTTGAGGAGATAATTAAATTTTCTTTTATCACAAATACATATTTTTATATAATAAATTTTCTTTGGAAAACTATTTATATCATTAAGATGGTCACCGTCACTAAAATATTTAAATGTGACAATTTAAATAACTCAAACTTATGAACTCAAAATTTATTCAGAAAAATGAATTAATAGTTCAAATTCATTTTACTCATGAACATTTAGAATAAATTATGAATTGATAAGGGTAGATTTATAGTATTTTTGTAGTTTAAATATTATTTTTTATATTCCATGTTAGAATTGGAATCACAGGCTGTAACGAGGAATAATGCATGGTGAAATAAATATTATTTGACAAAAGTATTATGGCCATAATCGGTTATAAGTAAGCTATAAAGTGTAAACAGTATTTTAGACAAATTAGATTGAGATTATGACTTGTGTTGTTACAATTACTTTTATATGCTATTTTAGGTATCAAGTATTTCTTTTAGAATAAAAGGTGCCTGTTGTATTTAGCACAAACCCATAGTTTAAAAGTGAGCAGTTACTATCCGCTGGGTTATTTCTGCATTTTAAAAGACATAGAATGATATAAAGTATGTCTTGCATTAAATACATACTTGCCATGAGTATGAATTGATAATTGCGACAATATCTTCGCTTGGGATGTGAGTTAGTTTTTTGACTATTTTATTTGATCTTTAAATAAAATATTTGATTAAAGATCAAATGAGTAAAAATCCATCTAGTGAAATACGATTAAGCCTATTAACTGTGAGTTGTCATAATGTCAACCAAATCTAGCTGACTAAAGATCCTAATATCTAGGTTTAAAGGGATAATCAAATTGTGGATGACTCACCATAAATGACTAAGGGAGTCTATCTCCTATCCATTCTTATGATGAATGTGATATCTGCAACATGTGTTGTATATAGGGGAATTAGGGTAAGGTATGTTTTTAATGATCACATATATTTTAGATTAACTTAGAGGGGTATTTTTTAAGAGGAGTATTTAAGAGACTCAAAATAAGAATCATCTATATGGATGTGAAGGGTTCAATGAGAATTGATAATGCTAAATTCTCTACAGCACTCATGAAAATTAGGACATGTCCAAGGCCAAAACGGGTACAACTGTGAGAATTAAGCTGTGTCTAGAGATATTTCATGTGAATTCTACTGTCATGGCTTATACAAACGACTGAACAGTTTAAGGCATCACGCTAACTGATTAGCTAGTAAGTTCGATAGTTTTTCACTAAGGAAAGTTTAAAACCAAAAGCTACCTATCTCCATGAAGGATATTTCCAATTAAATTCTCTTTGAGTCTGTATTGAGTTTTTCATACTCTTCTGTCATTTCATTCATGTAGAGGATTGTTATAAAATGATTTGAAAACCATTAATAGGTGAATGAAAGATTGACTCTAAAGTGCACCATTTAAATATGGTTTCAAGATAAAATTCATTTAAAATTAATATTTATTTAAATAAAGTCATTATTTATTTGGGTCAAAATTAAACTAGATTCGATACAGAATTCGAACCCGTTTATGAGAATAGTCATGTCTGCTCTATTGTACCTATTTCATGGAAGAGTTGCGTCACTTCATCGAAAAGTTACCATGACCATTCAAAGAGCCACCAATTCAACTATATAAACAGGCCCTCATTGCATTCGTTTTGCATTGAATTCATCTTGTGTTTATTTTTTTCTGCACTCAGTCTTTTTTGTAAGAGAATTCTACACAACAAGATTCGCAAAAACTTGCAGTAATAATGCTGCTTCTTCAAGGTTTCGATCATTGTATCTTGAGAGATGAACATCCAATAAAACTCGTGAATACTGTAGTGGGGGATGAATTTGTCTTAATGACATTGTGTCTAACATAAGCCTCAATCAAATTATTTTGGGTTCCAGATTTATACAATTTGTAAGTTTTACTGTTTTTGTTTATTTTTTGGTTTGATTTTACCCAAACAAATTACGTTGCTTTCAACTTATTTTTTTTTTTATATAATTTATTAATATATTTGGTACAATTATTTACATGTTTTCACCATACATATAAGGATTTATTCCAACACCATTATCTTTCATATCTCTTCATAATCTATTTTATAGAGTTTTATTTTGGACTTATAATGATAATTCTAACCACTTATCTCATAAATTTTGAAAAGAAGATTATTTGTGCAGAAAATTAATCATCAAATATCATTAGACGCATACAAAAATTATATTTTACTTTTTAAAATGAATAACAATTGTGAGTGTAAACTTAAATCATCAATTTTATAGAACAAAATGTTATTTGTCTTAAATATATCGATATCGAAGTTGATTTTTTTACATAAACTGTTTGTATTGTGAGATTTATGAGATCAAACGATTTAAATCATCATTGTAAGTCAAAAGTCAAGTCCAAAATATATATATATATATATAAAAAGATATTAGAAAATAGTGGTCTGTAGATGGACTGTTGCCCCTAAAATTGCCTTTATTTACTAGTTTATTATTATTTTTTATTAATTATTAATTTTGGTTATTGATAAAAAAAATTAAAAATTTCACCCTAAAAACAAATAAAACGTTAAAAAATGTCATTTAAAAATTTCTGTAAATTACCCTGACTTCTCTTTATATTTAGAAAAAAAATATAGTACGCCTCATAATTTTGACATAATTATATTAAATTCTCTTGAGATTTTAATTCATATAACACTTTACTTTATTTTCATTAATAATGTTTTTATTTTATAGATGAAAAAATTATTGTCATTTTTTTTTACACAAAAATATATACTTTACATTGTTTATTTATTTTTATTTCCGCACCATTTACAATAGTTTTGATTCATTTAATCTTACTAAAAAAAAGTCATTGTACTATTATATTAAAATTACAAACCTTATTATATATTTTTTTAAGTTGGCATAATTTATCTAAAAGTTTTGACTGTACATCAACCTCACTCTTCATAGTTTGATTCTGCTTCCTCCATCGCAAGTTGTAGAAGGAAAAAAAATGAAGAAAGGAGATAAAGTGGTGGGGAAAGGGAGAGATATTTAGCCCTTATTTATTTATTTATTTATTTATTTATTTATTTATTTATTTTTGAGTGAAAACGACAAAAAAATAATAATAATAGAGTGAAGTGGTAAAATGGGAAATAAATATAAATTGTTAAAGTCTACATCAAATGAAAAAACCTTAATTTGCAATCATGACTAATCGTAATATAGTGCCTTCTTTGGGGACTTTTTGTCAATCGGTTATAAGTCCAGACAGAGTTATAATCAAAGCTTAGGAATATAATAGTGTTCTTGACTTGTCCTTAAAGGCAAATGCAAAGTCTAATCTAAGCTCCTCAATTATCTTCTTCTTCTTTTTCTATTTCTATTTCTTTTTCTTTTTTTTCTTTTTTATTTAAATAACCAAACTACATACAAGTTCAACTTAGATCACCGAAATTTGACCATTTGATTTAGGTAAAAAAATGAAAATTTGACAGTTTGATTTCGGTTATTTTGCGAATAAAAAAAAAGAAAAAACTCACTTTTTGGCAAGTGTTAAAAGAATTATATTTTTCTTCAATTTTTTTTTTTTTTTTTTTTTTTTGGGGTCTATCGTAAAAAATAAAATAAAATAAAATAAAACTTGGTGAAATGGGAAATAAATCTAAATTGTTAAAGTCTCGGTCAAATGTAAAAATTTAATTAGCAACCCTTTCTATGTAATATAGTTCAATCAAACTTGGTGAAACGGGAAATAAATCTAAATTGTTAAAGTCTCGGTCAAATGTAACAATTTAATTAGCAGCCATTACTATATGTAATATAGTTCCCTCTGTTATGAATTTGGTGACTTTTTCTTTTATCAATCAGTTAAGCAATTCCTCATGTCCACACAAGACTATCTAATCTATTCTCCTCTGTTGTCTTCGTCTAAAAAAAATAAAAAATAAAAAAAATAATTTATTAAAAAAATTATAACCCTTAAAATATAATTTCTAAAATTATTATTTATTGTAAATTGGATCCGATCCGATCCAATACATAACCATGGAGCATCCACATGGGTTATATGATTTGTGTGGGTGATTTTCCGACCACACTGTCCGCTTAGTAACCAGCTGGAGAGCACTAGCAGAATAGATGGCACCTGACGGACCTGCAACAGAAATATAAGAATCCCGCGGTGGTTTCGACCACCCGGGGGCACTCCGACGATCAAGTCAGTATATCTCTCAAAGATAATCAAGTACTAAACTCACAAGCTTGAGTATCAAAAGCATACCTTAGACCCATGGGGGTGCCTCTCTTTTATAGCCAATACAATCCTAGTCCCAATAGGAGCCTGGCCCTAATGGACTTAGGATTACTGCTAATCTGGGACTCCCAGTGGGATTAGGATAAACTCTCTAAGAGTCTTATCTTTACCCAAACTGAAGTCTTCTCTCATTCTAGGACTCTTGTCCCTTATCCAGGTTGAGTTCCCTTTTCATTCTAGGACTCTTGTCGCTTATCCGCTTATCTCGGATTCCGATATCTTCGGAGGCAACCTCGGCCTAGCCAAGATGACCTCGGTACAACGACCAAGACATGTGGCACCTCGGCTGACACGTCGGCGTCACCTTGCCACGTGTTGGTACTCAGAAAATATATCCCCACATGATTATTCTCATATAATTAAATAAGATAATTATGGAATTATCTTTAAGTGTTTGTGTGATTGTAAAAGACTACATCATTATCTGGAGATGCTATGCAATTTTGACAGGCTTAACTCGAGTAGCCCAAGTCCAACCCAATTATTTTTAGGATTTAGATAAAATATTTTTAAATTTGGCGGGAGCTTGGAAAAAAAATAAAAAATCCAAATTAAATTTGGACAAGCTAGGACAAAAATATCAAACAATTCGAGCAAGTCCAAAGTTCGAATTATACAGATATAAATACATAGAAATATTAAAGAGTATTGCTATTCATATTGCTATTCATGCCCAAAAATTAGACTCATTTTCTAGATCTAATGATGTGTCACTCTCTTAAAATATCTAAGTCAAATCTTCCTCTTATTTATTCTCTAATCATTAACCAATTATCATTTTGACACATCACTAAGTTTGGAAAGTGTGTTTAAAAGGATGACTTGAATATCATTTTTCAATATTACGAAAAATTAGTAGTCATTGGATGCTGTTAAATTAATTTAGATTGTTAGATCATATTGAATATATATTATAAGCACAAGTAATACAAAAGCTTAACTTTTTCTTTTTTCATGCATATAAGGACTATTGTAGCAGCACATCAGTTCTTCAATTATTATTTCTCTTACATTATACAAATTATTTGGTTTAATGTTATTAACGATTTTTAAAAAAAAAATGTTAAGAGAGTATAATTTTAACAAATTAATTAATTTAGTTGCACAAAACAAAATTTAAAAATAAAAATAAAAATTGTGCAACTCAAGCAATTCAGATTTAACTCGGTAGGACTTGGACAAACAATCTCGAATTACAATTCAGACTTGGTGCGGGCCTGGTCAGCTCTCAACATGACTTGAGTTAAGCTTAGACAACTTCTCGACCCGCTAGAGCCCACCTAAATTGCACCCTTATCACTATCAAAATATGTCTATGGCTTATTTTGGGAAGATAGTAAAAAGTGACTTTTTGGCTTTTAACCAAGCTTTTGGCTTTTTTAGACAAATGATTTGGGAAGTTGGTAAAAAGTGACTTTTGACTTTTTTGATTAATATTTGTTTATGATGTCAAATCATAATAAAACGACTAAACTACCCCCATTTATTTAAAATATTTACAATTTCACCTATGTAACACATTTTGACCCATGAGGGGTAAAATTGTAATTTTACCGTTGGCTAAAAACCAACTTTCCAAATGAAAAAAAGCCAAAAAAACTAACTTTTGACTTTTACTACTAATAAAAAAAAGTGACTAAAAATTATATTGCCAAAATAAGCCATGTATTACTCCAAAAAATATCTCTGCAAAATGTTTCTTTCTGTTCATCCTTCTAAGGTCATCATTTTTTAACCTTGGAATTTGGAATGTGAGCATTTCTAGAGAGACTCCAGCACACTCTCTATTGACGTAGGATTTGCAAGAAGGGTTGGTATTTTAAACTTTTGAATCTTAAGTCATGAGTGATTTCTTCCACTTAAAATAACTTAAATATCCGTCGTTTTCTTACATTGGAATCAAAGCATTATAGCTTCTTTTCGCGTCTTGATTTGTATGCCAAAGATATATTTATCGTTTATATTATTAGATTGTTGCATTTTTAATATTGTTTTATATCATGGCATATTTACATGTTTTCTTTTTTTTTAAAAAAAAAAAATTCCTTTTTTGAAAACCCATAACAGCAGGTTTTTGGTGCTTAGGCCAAGTTTGGGAACATTTAAAACAGTTAAAAAGTGAAAAAATTACTCAAAAAGTTATAAAGTTAACACTATTCACCAAAAGTTAACAATTACGGTTGCACAACTTTCAATTCTAATTTTTCCCTACAAACTAATTTTTACAATTTTTTATTACACATTTTTTCATAAAAAGTTAAAAAGTTAACCCAAACATTCATATTTTTTCCCTCAACTTTTTAATCTAAAAAGACAAAAAGTACACTTATTTAGGATACCCTAAACAATCCCTTAATAACAGAAAATGAAGAACTTTTATTTATTTATTTATTTCTTGGTAAATGAAATTTTTATATTTTGATTGCACTCATCATTAGCTTTTCATCCATATATAATGGGTCTGAACCAGAATTAAATTTACGTTTTCTGAAAGTTTGGAAAGAAAACAAATTCAGAAATTGCAACGCAGCTCGGCGGGGTGTGGATGGGCCCGGACTCATGCAGTGCGCGCATGGATGCATATTCTTTTGGCTGATGTCACGCTTGCATAAGCAGTGACATGAACCATTTTTATTTGTCTTATTTATTAATTTATTTTGTTTAAAAAAAATAATTTTCTAATTTATTGGTTACTGTGCATGATTAATTAACTCTATTTTAAATTAATTAGTTTTTTTTTTTAGCATTTTTATTATGCTTTAAGATTGTAGTTGGATTAATTAATATGTTGATTATGTATCAATATATTAAATATGAATAATAAGTTTTATTGCCCTATATTCTTTTTCATAAATAGAATTGTAGTTTAACTCCAATGCTTAATCAATTAAAAATGCTTCTATTTGTTAATTGCTCAATTTATTATGTTATTTTTTTGATAAACGGAGATAACATGGTATTTTTATACACGCGCGTCTATATTTTATTGTGGATGGTTGAAATTATACCTCATAAATAAATTGGTGAAGTCGCATCTCCATATTATTTTATTTTATTTTATTTTTTATTGTATTAGAATTAATGTAGTAAGATTTTTTTGGATTGTAAAATTTTTGGACGTATTTTTTTCATAATCATATAAGGGGATGTGTTTATGGTTAAAAGTGCATAATTATTCGATTTATTTTGGATATTATTACACTTTTATTATATTAATTCTCTCAATTTATATTTAATTGTGATTTAATGAAGTTATTTGGAATTTTCAGAAAATCTCGCAATTAAATGGAAGAATGGGCCTTCTCATGTAAATGGATGTGCACAGCAAGGGTAAATCACCAATATGAAGCATATCAGATGGGCGGCTCCGACCCACGAGCAACATAGAAGATTTATTTATATTTTTTATTATTTAATTAAATAGTTATATTAGGTTAGATCTTTAGGATTTGTTTTAGGAAAAATTAATCTAAGATCTCTGCCTAATTTCTGGTAGAAGGAGAGATTTACAATAATATTTTTTGATATCTAAGATCCCTCAATGTTATTTTAGGTTGTAAAATACCTATTTTACCATTTTTTATAATATACGTTGTTTTGGAGTTTGGGAACTGAAGATTATACAGCTATTTTGTAGGAGATTTTATGGGAATGAACTTGGCAATGGAGATTTTCATGGAGAACTTGATGATGCAGATTTTCGTAGAGATTTTCTAGGGATTTTGTAGGTGTTGAACGTGTAGGAGTTGCTGTGGTGTTTATTTTCTAGGAATTTTGTAGGGATTTCGTAGAGTTGAATCAGGTATGTTTGGATGAAAATAATGGATTTCAATTTTTGTTTTGATTTTTATGTAAGGATTCTGATTTCATATTAGTTTTTTTATTGTACTTTGAATTATGTTTTTTTTCCAGTTTTGATCAATTTGAGTGAGAGGCCAACTCAGTGAAGTTGTTTTTTATTTTTGGAGTTGATTTTTATTCTTTGTTATTGATCAATTTCAGAGAGATGCTAGCTCAATGGAGTTGATTTTGATTTTTGGAGTTTATTTTTCGTTCTTTGTTTTTCGTCAACATGCTTACCAACGATAAGTTTCGTTCTCTGTATTTGGAGATCAACTCTGTTTTTCTGCACTTTTCTAAGTTTTGTTCTTTGTTTTTTTTCTGCATTTTTCATTTTTTCTACACTTTTCATTTTTTGGCACTTGTCTTAGTTGTCCAGAGAAAATTGTAAGTTTATTATTATAATATAGTGAAAATCACAGAGAAAATCAAACGAAATTTCTCTGGACTTTTATGTAGTGCTTTTTATGTGTTTTTCTGTAATTTTCTAAGTTTTGTTCTTCATTTTTTCTGCACTTTTATTTGTAGTCCAGAGAAAATTATAAATTTGTTATTACAATTCAACGAAAATCACAGAGAAAATTATAAGCTTGTACTCCAGTGAAAATCAAGTTTCTCAATTGAATGTTTTGTGAACATAAACATAACAGATCTTCTTTGTGATTTTTGTCTGTGCTTGTGTTTAATAGTTAACATTTTGTCTTTTGATATTAATGTGTTTTTGTTTTTGTGATCTTAGTGAATTTCTTTGGACTTTTATTTGAGTCTAGAGAAAAATTATAACCTTGTTATTATAATCCAGAGAAAATGATAGTTATTGCAAATTTCTCTAAACTTTGCTTTTTAAGTTTTTAATATTGAACAAGTTTATTTATTTATTTATTTTTCCAATTTAGATGGATAGTGTAATGTTGTTGCTGTGCAAATATGAGAATGATACTACTGTCATTAATGTTGAATTTTGAGGAATTGGTTGGTATTTTGTGTAAAACATGAGAGAATTTGAAACTTGAGACGATTTTTATTTCATATTTTATTGTGGGCCATCCGAATTGTATAGTTCGAAATAATATTTATTTTCTGAATATGTTGAGGGTTGTTTGTACACGTGGTGTTGATATAGTTGATGTTTCAGTTGTTAGGTGTAGTACTTCTGATCAAGAGGATGAAGTGGGGTCTAATTGGGTAGATGTTGTGCATGGTGAATGTGATAGACACGTGAATATTGAAAAGATTTAACTCTCTAAGTTTTGTTCTCACAAAAAAAAAGTTGTTATTGTCAGTTGGTTGGCGAAATAATATTAGAAGTGTTGGACAAAAGTTTAAGGGTGGTGTGGTTGAGTTCTGTGCTGTTTTGTGCAAGTATGCTATTGAGGTTGGTTTTGTGTTTACGTATGTTAAAAATGACAAGCTGAGGGTTACGACAGTGAAATGCCTCTCAAAAAATGATTACAATGTGATATAAATAAAATAAGAAGCTTTCATTTATCAGAGTTAATGTACAAAGGATGACACACGTGATATACATTCATAAATCGTTCATTCTAAATCTACATCATGTGTTTCAAGACAAAATAAAGAATGGAAGCAAAACAGGTATTCATATGCCCTAATGGTTTACATCTTTCCAAGACCGTGCTTGGTTACAACAAAATGAGTCATAAGCTCAGTACAAATCAAGCCCTAGGCTTGTACAAAAGATAAATACAAAGTAAACAAAAGTGAGCCTTCAGCTCCACAATCCTCCTAAGCTAAGTTCTTGGCGGAGGCATATCACCAGCACCTGAAAATGTTTTTCCCAAGGAGGGTAAGCGAAAGGCTAGTAGAAACAATCCAGCACAATATATAAATCTTAACAAAGATATAAGTATGACATGTATATACAATACCCATGATAAGATCATTCGTATTCTTACAAGATCATAATATGTCAGGTTTCATATTTCAAGCCATTTTATCTTAATTCATTTCATGACAATTCATTTTACCTCAATCCATAAGTCAAGTCCAATATTATCCAGACAACCCAACTGAAGCTACAACTCAGTGGTTCCCTAATCAATACAATCATTACACAAACACTTCAAATTTGTCATTTTACGGAAATTTTGTCCCTGGGAATCGACACCCATGTAGACGTGCGATTTTCGGGACTTTCACCCTGGATACACAGGCTAACTTAATTTACTGGAGTCCATCTCCTTTCTCTTCTCAAATATGGAGTACATCCCCTTTCTCCTCCCAAACATCATAAATATACAATTTACAAAACGCAGTCATGTTCAATGACAACTAATAAGAGATTAGTTTCAATTCATCTAATCCTAATGCCATTTCTGCAACAATCATATCTATCTTCCACTGATAGCCTAAAACAGCTATACAATCTTCAAGACAGATAAATTATCCAAATTTTCATAGGTGAGAGATAATACATATCCAACCCTACCATTTATATAAACATTCATCTAATTTCTTATTCCCAATACCAATTTCGTCATTTATACAAAATAATTGTTTGAAACATTTTAGGATAAAACTCTATTCTCTCCCAAATCCAACCCATGTGTCAAAATCAACAAATTTAACACAACACATCCTCATATCTATACCCATAACCATTTTCAATACCTTCACTTGAAAACCCTTCTTTTGATTTTAAACCAAAACCCTAGGTTTGTCTAAAATCCTCCAAATCCCAACATTATTTACACAATCAATGAATAACTAAGTTAAAAATCATAGGAGAGTGTAGAAAGTCCGTACCTCAAAGTTAGAAGACAAGCAAAGCAAGGAGAAAACTTCAAAGACGCTGAAACTGACTTTTGTTCGGATCAAAATGGAGCTCTTGAGATGCTCTACCTTTTCCCAAAGACACTAGGGTAGATAAACCAAAGAATTTAGGTGAAAATGTAGAGAGAAAGTAAGTTTTAGAGAGAGAAGCTCAAGATCTAGGGTTTTGAAATGTTTTAGAGAGAGAGAGAGAGAGAGAGAGAGAGATGAAAAAGTGATATGAAAAGTGGCTGTTACGAACTGATATACGCACAGTCCGTTCGAGCGCAAGAAGTGATGCTTGAGTGTCAAACACAATAAGTTGTTCCGCTCGAGTGCAAGAAATGACGCTTGAGCGCAGAATGTACACTCCCAGTAGTTTTGCAAACAATAGACCAACGCTCGAGAGCAAGAAAGGCTGCTCGAGCACGGAAAGATCTACTTGAGCGTAGAATATACTCTCCCAGTAGTTTTGCAGACCTGTAAAAATACTAAGGGTTCACAAAGCCCACTGGAGGGCAAAAAGTGCCGCTCGAGTGGAGGAGTAGAATTCTAGGCAACAAGAGTTTGGAAATCAAGCAACCAACCTGTCCCAAACGCAACTACAACAATTCCAAAAGCCAAATTTAAGGAGATATAAGCGAAGCAAGATATGAACAACAACACGGAACCAAGAAACTTGAGTCCAAGATACAAAAAGGGTTAGGTTAAACCGGAATCACTATAATCTTTCCCCTGAAGGAATTTCGTCCCCGAAATTTCAAATCAAGTTTTACAGTTATGCTTGAATCAATTACAATAATGATAATCATTCAATTCTATCACCATGACCCATTCTCCGGTCATTCAATCCCATTAACATGATAAACAAATTTTCAATACTGAATACAAAATTCATATTTCCAAAACATAAACAATTTTTATATTAACCTGTGTTCCCAAAACTTATACAACATATACAATGTTCCCATGGTCTCATAACATATACAATGTTTTCATATTTTATTAACATAACAAAATCTCAATACATGATCAAGTATCAACAAATAAGTCTAGGAACTTCTCACGGATTTCCAATTCACGTTCCCAAGTTGCTTTCTTAATCTTGTGATGTTTCCACAATACCTTAACTAAGGGAATGGTCTTGCTTCGCAAGACTTGGTCTTGAGTATCCAAGACTCTCATTGGTCTCTCCTCATACGAGGTATCCTTATCTCCCTCTAAGTTGGTCCAATCCAACACATGTGATGAATTCAGCTCATACTTCTGAAGCATGCTAATATGAAACACATCGTGAACCCCAAAAAGCTGTGGCGGCAAGGCCAAACGATAAGCTACCTCTCCGATACGCTTAAAGATCTCGAAAAGCCCAATGAATTGAGGGGATAGCTTTCCACTATTTCCAAACCTCATCAAACCTCTACGAGGTGATATCTTCAAGAATACATGATCTTCCATCTCAAAAGATAAGGGTCTCCTCCTACAGTCGGCATAACTTTTCTGGCGACTCTAGGCCATAACTAACCTCTTACGGATAAGTGCAACTTTCTCTGTCATCTTTTGGACTAACTTTGGACCCAATATAAGTGCATCACCCACCTCGGCCAAACACACCGAGGATCTACACGGTCGACCATACAAGGCCTCAAACGGTGCCATGTCAATGCTCGATTAGAGGCTATTGTTATAGGCAAACTCCTCTAAGGAAAAGTGCCTTTTCCACGAACTCTTAAAGTCCAGGACACAACCCCGAAGCATATTCTCTAAAATCTGAATGGTGCGCTCTAACTACCCGTTAGTCTGAGGATGATACGCAGTGCTAAAGGTTAGTCTTGTGCCCAAGGCACTCTGTAGGCTCTACCATAGCCGAGCCGTGAAACACGAATCTCTATCCGAAACAATCATCATAGGGACCCCGTGCAACCTCACTATGTCCATAATGTAAAGGTCGGCAAGATAATCTACCGAGTCACTCACATGCATAGAAATAAAATGCGTCGACTTGGTCAACCGGTCAACTACCACCCAAATTGCATCATTGCCCCATTGAGTCCTCGGAAAGCCCACAACAAAATCTATTGTGCTGTGCTCCCACTTCTACTTGGCTATAGGCAAGCACTGCAACAAACCCGTTGGCCTTTGATGTTCGGCCTTTATTTGCTAACAAGTAAGACACCTAGACACAAACACGACCACATCTTTCTTCATTCCCCTCCACCAAAATTGGCGGTTAAGGTTGTGATACATCTTTGTGCCTCCCAGATGCACCGCAAGGCGTGAATGGAGAAACTCTTGGAGTACTTCCTCTCGGCAAGACTCCGATACGAAGAGACGGTCAAGGTATCTAGCACAGTCGGAGTACTCGTTCAAGCCCTTCTCTACCTTTCCACTAGAGATCTTCTTCCAGAGGGATTCTACCTCAAGGTCACGTCCCTATGCTTCTACTGGGTTTACAAGTGTAGGTCGTGCAACAACCGAAAACAAGGTCGCAGACTCAACAGACTTGCCAAGATGCAAGCCAAACTCTCCAATAGCACCCAACATCTCCCATTCTTGGATGGCAATACAAGCTACATTGCTAATTGATTTCCTACTCAAGGCATCGGCCACAACATTGGCCTTTCACGGATGATAATGTAACTCAAAATTAGTATCCTCTATAAACTCCATCTACCTCCTCTGCCTCAGATTCAAGTCTTTCTGTGTAAACAGATATTTCAGACTCTTGTGATCAGAAAATACCTCAAACTTCTTACCATACAAATACCTCCAAATCTTTAAGGCAAAGATTACCATTGCTAACTCTAGGTCGTGAGTAGGGTAGTTTCTCTTATGTGTCTTTAACTGCCCTGAGCCATAGGCCACTACCTTCTTTTCTTGCATCAATACACAACCCAAACTTTCCCGTGAAGCATCACAATACACCGAATAACCCAAACCCCTCTCTGGAATGATCAATACTGGAGCAGTGGTAAGTCTAACCTTAAGCTCTTGGAAAGACTTCTCACAAGTCTCACTCCACACAAACTTAGCTCATTTCCTTGTCAATCTAGTCAATGGTGAGGCTAATCTAGAGAAATCCTTCATGAACCAACGATAATACCCAATTAACCCCAAGAAACTACGGATTTCAAAAGTATTCTTAGGTTGTTCCCAATTTTGTACTGCCTTTATCTTGGATGAATCTATAGTCAGCCCTTCCCCAGATACCACATGGCCTAAGAACTTAACCTCTCTCAGCCAGAATTCACATTCCCAAATTTGGCATACAGTTTGCGAGCTCTAAATAACTCAAGTACTACCCGCAAGTGTTGTGCTCTTCCTCAGAGGGTGAGTAAATTAGGATGTCGTCCATAAAGATGACCACGAAATGATCTAGGAACTTATGAAGATTTGGTTCATCAAATCCATAGACACACCCGGTACATTGGTTAGCTCAAAGGGCATCACTAGAAACTCGTAATGGCCATACCGCATACGGATTGCCATCTTCGGTATAGCCTCTTCCCTTACTCTCAATTGGTGATAACTCGATCTCAGGTTTATTTTAGAAAAGCAACAAGGCCCCTTCAACTAATCAAACAAATCATCTATACGAGGCATTGGATACTTGTTCTTAACAGTTACCCGGTTCAACTTTCGGTAATCTATACAAAGTCGCAATGCACCATCTTTCTTTTTGTCAAAAAGAGTTGGTGCTCCCCAAGGTAAAGTACTGGAGCGAATAAAACCCTTATCTAACAATTCCTGAAGTTGAATCTTCAACTCACTTAACTTGGTAGGTGCAAATCTATATGATGCTATAGAAGTCGGTGCCGTGCTAGATATTAAATCAATAGAGAACTCGATCTCACGGTGAGGTGGTAAACTGGTAAGATCCTTTGGAAAAACATCTGGGTATTCACAAATTACCTTTGGAAACTCAACTTGGACTTCATCACACTTAGTACTCAAGAAGTTAGCAAGAAGAAAACTAAGCTCATTCCGCCTACGTGGATCATACATCGGTGATAAAACTTTATCAACCTAGTCTCCCAAGAAATAAAAGCAATCACCGTTCAAGGTACATACAGTAACCCTCTGACGGTAGCAATCTATAACAGCCCGATATAATGACAACCAGTCCATACCCAATATAATGTCAAAACTAGATATATCAATCAATACAAATACAAAAGGAAGTTGGCGACTGACAACCTCTATGTCACAACCTTGATACCCCCACTTCAAAACAACCTCACAACCAATAGGTGATTCTACACAGATAGGAGATGCTAACTGAACCAACTCTAACCCCAAACAAATGCAAATGCAAACGAGATAAATGAATGGGATGTACCTGTATCAATTAACACATTAGCAACTGAATTGCAAAATAAGAAGGCATCTCTCACTACTGAAGGCGTTGGTACTAAATTTGGTGTGGTAACAGCATACACATGCCCTGTAGGTCTCTGCTCAACCTGTTCACCCCTCGGAGTATAAGCCTGATGTACTGACTGAGCTGAAAAGGCTTCCTGATTGGCCCTCGAGGCCTGTGCTGACTGTGCAGGCTGGTGGCTCTGTGTCTACCTTGAACAAGATACACCAAGTGTGCCACCGAACTATGTACAAAACCTATTCATGTGCCTCGCCTTCCTACACCGATAATAAGTGAGTGGCTGGCCTCTCTTTTGACCCTGGCTCTAAGAACGAGCCGAAGACGATACAGACCGCTACCCTCCTCTTCTTTGTGGGCAAATTGGAGACTTGTGGCCTAACTAGCCACACTTGTAACAAGTGAAATCTCCCTAACCACCTCTCTTAGCACCTGAACTCGGTACTAGAAAAGTGGACCTTGACTGAGCTCCCTGGGTCTGCTGTGGGTTAAGACCCTTCTGCTTCTTACTATCTCCCTGAACATCCTGACTCCTCCTGAAGCCCCTTATCCTCTTCTCCTCCATCTGAATTATGGTCTCAAGATGAGCCACTGCTGTAGACACTCCATTTTTGACCGCCCTTTAGACTTGGGCACTACTGATGGTTTACTGGGTGGAGAAAGGTGTGCAGGGGAAAGGTTCAGTTTCTTCGGCAAGGAGAGAGTCAAATCTCAACTTCATACCCCTTTTTTTGGACCAAAACAATCTTGATCAAAAGATTTTATACTTGAAACCCTCTCTTTCAAAATGTTTTGAAAATAAAGTTCTACGATGTTCCGACGCTCGCATTTTGTTAAATATCGTGCTTTTCGGTAAACCGAGCCAGGACAAAGTGAAAATGAATGAAAGAGAGATGAAATCTCTGAAAATCTTTCAAAACACCTTATTTAGGGGTTTGGAGTTGAAGAAAAGAAGAGAAGAGGGAAGAAACCCAGTTAGGGGAGAAATGGACATGAATCGCTAAGAGAGGGACGAGCAGTCCTCGTTGAATCATGCACTATTCATTTGCATACTTGGATTTCAGCTATGAGGCCACCACCATTGGAAAACTTACTTCTGGGGCTTCATTTTGCACTCAAGAATCTCCTAAATCCAAGTCCGGAAGAGGGAGATATAGTTAGTTGAAGTAGGGCATCAATCCAGTTAGACCGAATCTGCGCGGCTTCACCAAAACAGGCATAACTTTTTGCACAGTTGGAATTCTAATGCAAGGCTGGCGCCATTGGAAAGCTAACTTCTGGAGCTTCATCATAGGGGATGGCCGATCACCTTGGACCTTTTGACCTGGTCGGCCGACTAGGGCAAGTGGTCGCTTGAACTGGTCGGCCTGCCTCCCTCAGTTTTGTCTTTGTGAGTTGATTCCAGCTGTGCCAGCTGGAGGGCATAGACTAGATCCTCCATACACGTGTATGGAGGATGTTTGCCCTTGGTTTGAAGCTTCTTTGAGAAGCTTTAGACTTGTTTTCCTATAAAGGAGGGCCTTCCCCTCCTTGGCCTTGGTTCAGAAGTTGGCTGGAGCATACATACATATATCTCCCTTTGTCTTTATATTTTAGCCTCTAAAGAGCCAAGTTCTTGCCCCTTTACACACTACCTCTTAGCCTAACACCTCCAACACCAACCTAAGGTCCTTGGAGCTTGTTTTCAGAGGTTAAGGAGCTACATTTTTGGTCCAGAAGCTGTTGGAGTTGCTGAGCTACAAGGGTAACATCCTATTCCCTCTTTAAGGCTTTATTTTGCTTCATCTTTTAGCCTTACTTGTAGGCATTTTTGGGCTTTGTCATAAACTGAAAAAAGTCTTATTTTGAGGTGCTTAACATGTTTGTTTTAGATCATTTTTCTGTTGGATGTCATCTACCCCCTTGCATGCTTCATTTCACCTTGTTTTGAGCTATGCACTTAGACCTTTGCATTCAGCTAGCCAAAATCAGAGAAGGGTGACCCTCTCACCCCTTGTTTTGTTTATAGCGTATTTGGCCTAACAAGGGAGCCCATGTGTGCATGCTTCCAAGCCATGTTTCAGGCCATTTTTGGTGAGTTTTAGGACCTGCATGAGCTCTGTCCAGAGCTGTTTTTGCCATATTAGGTGTCCCTCTTGCATGTGTAGAATAACCCTCTTCATAGCATATCAAAGGAGCCTATACTTTCATGCTTTCTAACCTCATTTCAGGCCCCTTTTAGTGAGTTTTAGGGCCTGAATAACCTCTGTCCAGAGCTGGTTTTGTCATATTGGATGTCCATCTTGCATGTGTAGAACAACCCTCTTCATGGCCTATCAAAGGAGCATCTTATTCTTGCATGCATAGGCCATGTTTCAGTGGGTTTTGGGGCTTTATTTGGCATGTCATACCTCTGAATTTTGCTGGTTTGGTGGCCACTTGATTGTCTCATATACTCTTAGTGCAAATCCTCTTTACTAGCTTGTGTTGCATGCTATTTTGGTCCTTGATTCTAGCACCTTTTGGCTATGCTTTAAACTGATTTTGTGCATATTTTGGACTGCCTTAGCTCTGTTTTTATGCCTCATGGTCGAATAATGCTTTCTATGCATGGTTGTTGAGGTGTTTCCATGTTTTGGAGCCATTGTGCATCACATTTCAGAGCTTACATGTATGCCATATTTCATCCCTTGCCATGCTTTGGTAGAGTGGCATTTGATGCCTTAGGTTCTGTCCCTTGCATCGGGCATGTTTGCATGAGTATTCCTACCTTTCATTCCACCATGTTTGGCCACTAATTTGAGTGTGGCTAAGGACCATTCATTTTAGTTTAAGTCCATCTCGCATTATGTATGCCATGTCCATGTTGTCGCGTGCTTGATCGTCGCATTGTGTATGCCTTAATTATGCCTTTGTGTACGTCCATCGTCATATGTGCGTTGTGTATGCCATATAGCGTCATGTGCATTGAGTATGCCATTTGTAGTTCATAGCATTGTGTATGCTAGTTGCACCTTTGCATGTCTTTTCTTGCATGTTTGCATGCCTTATTTGCATTTCGTTTAGGATTGCATGCTAGTTGTTGCATTGTGTTTGCATGCCATGCCATTCCATATATATTGCATTGTGTTTGGAATAGGGTTTAGTCTAAACATAGGAATGAGGGACGTTTCGTACTCCAAGTGATGAAACGTGCCTCGATTCTCGGTCGCCGACACTCCGGATTACCCATGATGGAGTTTAGGCCTTATTGTGTTCATTTGTGCATTCATTTTACATCAAGTCGTGCAATCCGACTCATCGGCCATCATGCATCGGGATGCGTGATTGATGACACGAGGATCGAAGACTACACTCCCTAGAGCTTGTGCAATGATGGGGAGAGTGGTCATGCACACATTTGTTGAAAATACCTTGCTATGCCTCTCTCTTGCTTTGTCTTGAAGAAAACCAAGAACAGGAGGCAGAAACTGGTCGGCCGACTAGATTTTCTAGCAGGCCGACCACCTCATTTGGTCTCCACCACAAAAGGTGGTCTCCAAGGCTGAGGGCTGGTCGACAGCCTTCCCACAGCTTCCCAGGGTGGAGTTTCAACCTTCTGGAGCTTTGTGCAAGTTTTTGAGTTCAATTGCAAACAAAGGCAAGTCGGGGCATCGCGATGGATTTCTTGGCCAAGCAATTCAAGCATGCATGCATTCATTGTCATCCAAGGCAGAGCTGAGGCAATCCATTGCATTGTAGTTTGCATGCTAGTTTAATTGCTTACTTGGTTAGTTTATTAATTAATTAGAGTTGTGTAATAATTAGCTGTAATTTATTATTCATTTTGGTTGTGTATTATTCATTCGGACCCTCCGAGAGAGGGCAATATTGTAATAAGTGTGCGTGTGTGTGATGTATGTCTTCCAACCCCACGTCTTTCTCCCTTTTATTTACCAGCTTGTGATGGTTAGTTTTAGGGCACGTTTCAATTAGCATCCTTATGCTCGTATGTTTGCATCCATTCATCTGTTTTGCATGCACCGGGCTCGGCGCATCATACTAACTGCATCGTATTTCAATTTCAAGTTGAATACATGTTACCTGTAGCATCTCATATGCCATCTTAGAATAGCCGAGGCTATCTTAGTTGCATTCTTGTATGTATTACATTAGGCATCTCAGCATAGTTAGGATTCATGCATGTTTTCTAATTAGCTTCTTTCTTTGGCTCGAAGTACTCGGTAAGTGTTTATGCTTTAGCATCCTTGCATGCGTGTGAGTGACTGCCATGATAGCATGCTTACCATGAGGCTATGTGCTTATGTGATATAACTGCCTGAATGCCTGTGGGTGAAGGTTGGGTTGCTTGAATTAGAATAATTCGTCGAAGCCCGTGTTTTAGCCTACTTGCGAGTAGCAAACTTCAATCCATTTTCAAAACAAATAGATATGCGATGCTTTGTTCCAAATTAGGCAATCTAGTCTATACTTGTATGCTGTGTGCGTCATATAGTAATTTTAGGCTAATAACCGGAATAAGAGCACATGATGTTTTCAAAACTCGATATCATGGTTAGTAAAGGTCGATCTTTGATTGGGCAAACAGGGGTGCTCACGAAGTGACCTTCCCCAATCGTACTCAAGTTCCCGAGCCGAGGAAACTTTGGTGATGACGGACACGTGGCCTTAGGCACGAGTCAGGATTTCCTAAATTCCCCCAAAATAAAATATTTAGGTGGCGACTCTGTATCCGGCAAAGTAGTCCATGTTTGACACTTCTTTCTAAAAATCAGTTTTTCAAAACGATTTGCCGGATTTGGACTCTTTGATGATTCATCAATCTCGTATTGCACTTTGCGAGATCAAATTAAGAACCATGACATTGAGTCCGAACTGTAGTGAGCCCAATGAACAAAACGGGATTCCCTTCCGAGACGTTCGGGGACGTCTACAATTTCTGGCGACTCTGCTGGGGATTTAGAGAACTTGACTCAAACTCATGATATCTTGTTTTGATTTCAATTATGTGTTTCTTTGCATTGCATGTGCATTGGTGCGCCTAGGACAGAATGTTTGACGTCTGCTATTCCTGAACGGTTTGCCGGAGGCTCGCCTTGAGAAGCGTGCCATAAGGCTGATTGGTTACGGGCTCTGCCACGATGGGAACACAAACCCCAATTTTTACCGGGGCACCCCTTTTTGACCATTCGACCTAGTGCATATTCAGAATCCATGGTGACCATTCCAAGCTAGGACAAGTTGCTTACCCAATTATAGGTTGTTTGAAACCGCTGTATGCGTAGTGAAACCCTAGCTCCTGACAAAATAGGACAGGGAAACCCTATCCCAACATAGGGGTGTTTTGGCTCTCACTTGTTTGCTATGTGCTTTTAGAGTGTGCCTCTACAGGAATGCATGTATTAGTTCACAAGTCTGAGTATCAGGTCCGCGGGCATCAGTATTTGGTGGAATCAGTTTTACCTGAGGGTATCAGTTTACAGGCAGAATTTTGGGCAGAATTCAGTAGAGAGCACGGTCATTCAGCTTTGCTCATATCTGTTTTGGTGAAATTAGGTTGAGGTACTGTCTGTTTTCTCTCTTGCTAAGTAGTCTTGGAACCATAGCTCCAGAAGGGTCTGATATCCCTCGGGTACTCTGGACCTATGTTGTTATGTGATCAGGAGATGAACCACTTGCTGTTGGTGCTCAGTTTACTCCAAATGTGATAGATGACACGCACTATTTTGAGCATTTGTGAATGCTGTTTATTCTACTTTCTGACTTGGGTATTGAGTCTGTATTGTTGTATCGAGTCAGTCTTGTTGAGTCTGTCCCGTTGTATATAGTCAGTCTTTTTGTACTGAGTCAGTCGGGTCTGTCTTGTTGTATCGAGTCAGTCCTATTGCGTTGGAGTCGGGTGATTCCGGGGGTGTTACCTCGGATATCACTATCTTGTTTTGTGTTTGTCTTTTTGCTTTCTTTTGAGTATGTTTCTGCCTTAGAGCCAGTTATGCCAACAGATCTGAATGAAACAGCAGTGATTTTCACACTCTTGTGTTTGCTTCTGCCTTGCGCCAGTTGTGCCAGAAGTTTGAATGAAACGATAGTGCATTTCATTTCATTGTATTGACCTAAGTTTTCCAAAACTTTTCAAACACTATGATGAAAACGAAGAGGGAGGAATTCCTCGGGTTTTGGAAAGTTTAATCAATTGAGAGAAAGAGAGACATGCTAAGCCCTCAATGAATGAAATCATGTCTGTTAATGTGAGTACTGAGAAGGACCCTGGCTTGATCCAGATTGGTTCTACACTGTCTTCAGCGTGAGCGATTTGTCGCTTTCTTAAAAAATTTCAAAAAATGTTTTGAAAAGCTATACTTTTACCCTTGAGAGGCTCGCTGGGCCGAAAACCCAGAAGGGCAACCTAGGCAAATTAGAGCAAAGAAAAGAATGCAAAAAAAAAAAGAGAAGAAAAAAAAGAAAAATGCAAAGAATGAAAAAAAAAAGAAAAGAAGAAAATAAATGAAAAGAATTGAAAAGAAAGGAAGAACAAAGCTCGCAAGGTTGAAAACCCAGAAAGGGCAGCCTTGGCAAAAGTTAGAGCGCAAAATGAAAGGTTAATACCCGAGTGTACCTTACCCCAAACTATGCAAGGCTTGATTTCCATCTTTGGGATACGTAGGCAACTTCATTCTGAAGTCTAGCCGTAAAACACTTCAAAATCGATTGTGTCCATGTGATGGTTTTGGTCATCTTTGTCTACTCTGTATCTAAGAGTTCGGTTGTTATCGTCACTCTGAAGACTGATTACAATGCGTTGCGGTGCCATTCAAACAAGGGGCAACTTTCTGTTGCCATACAATGTGATGCGGTGCTATTCAGACTAGGGGCAACTTTCAGTTGCCATGCAGTGCCGTTCAAACAAGGGGCAATTTTCCATTGTTTATGGGTCCGAGGTCGTGCATCTCAAGAGTAGGTTCCGTGCTCGTTGAGCAGTGGCCGTATGCAAAATAGTTTTTGAGAATTTTTACTGAGGTTGACTAATTCTCTCAAAAATTATTCTATTTTTCTAAAAACTAGACCATTTCTTGGACCCAAAAAAGGAAAATTTTCAGTGCTCATAACCTGACTTGCATGATTTCAAATCAAAAAATCGAACAAGCATGTTAATCTAACTCTCATGTTGGTCAAAATTGTTTTAGTAGAAAACCAAAACAAAAAATGGTCAAAATGATGAATTAGGGGCACAGTTGAGTCAAGCTTCCTGTCTTTCTTCCGTTGTCAACATACTTGCCAGAAAAGGGCACTCTACTTGCCGGAAAGGGCACCGTATTCGCCAGAAAGGAGGGTACCACTGAAGCTAACCGCAAAAGGGCTGAAAGCTCTATCACCCTCCAAGCAACAAGGTATCAAGCTAAGTGCGAAGCACGAACTGAAATGGATCAAGATATTCCATTCCCTCATCTGGATAGATCTGATCACGTCCAAACTCCCAGCAGAGAATCGTTAACCGATGTCAGCTGCAAATTTGCTACACACCAGTTGTAGCTCAACCACTCTGTGGAAGACACTCACTGTTGCGAACAAAAATGTGAATCTAGTAGAATACCAGGGGCAAGAGCCCACAATTTCTTGTTTAGCCATTAACCACCCAGGAGAGGGATAAAAAAATGAGAGATTGAAGAATAGAGAGATGTACGCTGAGAGAAAAAGTGAGGAAAAGGGCTTTTTCAGAAAACAGAGCTTGAGGGCCGAGTGATGTGAGAATCACAAGTGAGAAAGGGTGGGAAACAATACCCGGAGAAACTGGCTCCTCGTGCACCGAGAGGTCTCTTGCCTTTATAACACAGCTGAGTGTTGTGTTTGTGTGTTTTTGTTTGTTTCGATTCTTGTTTTGAGTCGTTTGAGTGTCAATTGATGTGTTTAGGTTGTTTTACCTTGTTTTCCCTTTGTTGAGTTGTGTTTAGGTTGTTTTACCTTGTTTTTCCTTTGTTGAGTTGTGTTTAGGTTGTTCTACCTTTTGTTTTCCGTTGTTGAGTCGTTTTGGCTGTGGTCAGTTATAGGCTCAATACCCGGTTGAGACCCCTTTTCTCATCTCACTTTTAAAAAATCGTTTTGTGCTCAGAGTGCCGTTCCATTCTCCACATTTGTGCAAAACAAAATTTGTTCTATCATAAAACCGCAGGGTTCAACCCAGGTCATATGAGAACAGTAAAAACCAGGACCCATCTGAAGTTATGAAAGTTTCGGGCTGCAAAGCAAAAGAAAAGAGTGAAAATTTAGAGCGCCTGAGCTTGTTTCAACTTCTGCAACTTCTGTCACTACATCCCATATGTTCGGAATGAGCTGTGTACCAAATAAACTGAGTACTGTGTTATGAGCTGTGTGTTCAGAGTGAGCAGTGTGCTGTATGAGCTGTGTGTTCAGAGTGAACAGAATACTGTGTTGATTGTTTCCAAGCCAGAATGGCAATTAGATGTGCTCTTCCTGAGTACCATTCCCTGCCGGAGGCATCTTGGCTGTGTTTGCAATGAGTTCCTAGGGAAAGTTATGAATATGATCAGGACGAAAAATGGCATTTATGGTTCTACATGCAGATGTTGCTCCTTGTCAGCATTTCAGAACCTTTATACTGTGAGTTGAAGGTAAGTATTCGAAGAATACAAGAAGAGATCCTCGTCAGAGTAAAGCGGTTTACCGCCACTCACTCCATGAGGTGCTTTCTAAAGTACCGCTTTGTCTGTTTATTGCATTCCCTAAACGTCACGCTCCATATTGCTTGCAACATGTACTGTATCATCGCACTTATTGCGTTTATTTGCATCTTGTGTTATCTTGTATCATTTATCCTTTTACGTCGATTTGCGTTTAGGATCGTTGTCCTCCGGGACTTTCTCAGGTTGCGCCGAGCACGCACCTGATAGTTTGTTTCGGACCTACTCCCGCGATTTTAGCGTGGTTTGAGTGTCCCTTTCCTCACACGATTTTAGCGTGTTTGGAATTTATCTCAGGTTGCGTTGTAGACGCGCTGGGCGGGTTGTTGGACCTCCTCTCACGATTTCAGCGTGGTTTGAGTGTCCCGTTCCTTATGCGATTTCAGCGTGTTTGGAATTTATCTCAGGACGCCTGGTGTGCGAGCCTAGGCAGGTTTTATCTCAGGTTGCGTTGTGTACACACCTGGGCGGTTGTTTTCGGACCTTCTCTCGCGATTTCAGCGTGGTTTGAGTGTCCCTTTCCTTACACGATTTCAGCGTGTTTGGAATTCATCTCAGGTTGCGTTGTAGACGCGCTGGGCGGGTTGTTGGACCTCCTCTCATGATTTCAGCGTGGTTTGAGTGTCCCGTTCCTGACGCGATTTCAGCGTGTTTGGAATTTATCTCAGGACGCCTGATGTGCGAGCCTGGGCGGGTTTTATCTCAGGTTGCGTTGTGTACACACCTGGGCGGTTGTTTTCGGACCTCCTCTCACGATTTCAGCGTGGTTTGAGTGTCCCTTTCCTCACACGATTTTAGTGTGTTTGGAATTTATCTCAGGTTGTGTTGTGTACGCACCTGGGCAGTTTGTTTTCGGACCTCCTCTCACGATTTCAGCGTGACTTAAGTGTCTCTTTCCTCACACGATTTCAGTGTGTTTGGAATTCATCTCAGGTTGTGTTGTGTACGCACCTAGGCGGTTGTTTTTGAGCCTCTTCTCACGATTTCAGCGTGATTAGAGTGTTTTTTTCCTCACACGATTTCAGCGTGTTTGGAATTCATCTTAGGTTGCGTTGTGTATGCACCTAGGCGTTTGTTTTTGAGCCTCTTCTCACGATTTCAGCGTGGTTAGAGTGTTCTTTTCCTCACACGATTTTAGTGTGTTTGGAATTCATCTCAGGTTGCGTTGTGTATGTACCTAGGCGTTTGTTTTCAGGCCTCTTCTCACAATTTCAGCGTGGTTAGAGTGTCCCCTTCCTCACACGATTTTAGCGCGTTTGGAATTTATCTCCGGTTGCGTAGAACGCGCTCCTGATTGGTTTTCTTTGTTCTGCCTCCTCTCACGATTCCAGTGTGGTTGGAGTGCATTACCCCTTTTGCATCTATTGCTCTATCCGTTACATCCATTGCATCATATTTGTTTTATGCTGGTCTAGGAGACCTTAAATCCTCTAGTCTAGGAGACCTTAAATCCTGCATCTTTATTCGCACTATCTTGTGCACTTTCCGGTCTAGGAGACCTTAAATCCTCTAAAGGTGCAATTCCTATGGTGTTTGTCGTGCCCGAACGACTTCTGGTGGTCTAGTATAGCCACCTGCCTGTGTTAGCGGTGAGTTCCTAGGAGATCAACTGAGATGGTGGAAACTAGAGTTCGAATGGAACGCAAAGGTTCGGGATTTTCGAGACTAAAGTCTAGTTTAAATACCAGGGGTATATCCTCGGCTTGAAATCTGTATGGCAGCCCCATAGATTGAGATAGCATGTGTATGCACCTCAATTCTAGATACTGAACCAACCTAGTCTGTCACCCTGTTGGAGAATAGGGAAAGCTGCGGCCATAGTCAGGGAGAAAAGTAGTACCTGCGGTTCAACCGAGAAGAGGGGGAAGATTCTCACATCAGCATGAGGTAGGACATTGCCAAGGTAAGTCATTGCCAATTGCCCCTGTAAGGTACCTTCACCTCTTAGCTATTACATTGCATTTTAGCCACTACATTACAGTGCTTTGCATAAATCCTCAATTTTCAAACTGGCTTCACGTAGCATATAAGTCCAATTGTCAAAATCTTCCTGCATATCATTTTGCATCCTGCCCCTGAACTACGCTGGTTTGATTCCTTGCAAAGGGATACGTAGGCAGCCTGCAGGTTCAACCAACTACATCTGTATTTTGTTTGTTTGTCCAAGTCTTCAGCCTTGTGAAAAATAGGTCGTCTCTGGGCTTTGACATTCACTCCCGTCACTTTTTGACTTCCAAGTTCTGTCAAAGAGGGGCAACTGTAGACACCCCATTTTTGACCGCCCTTAAGACTTGGGCACTATTGATGGTTTACTTGGTGGAGAAAGGTGTGTGGGGAAAAAGTTCAGTTTCTTCGGTAAGGAGAGAGTCAAATCTCAACTTCATACCCCTTTTTTTGGACCAAAACAATCTTGATCAAAAGATTTTAGACTTGAAACCCTCTCTTTCAAAATGTTTTGAAAATAAAGTTCTACGATGTTCCGACGCTCGCATTTTGTTAAATGTCGTGCTTTTCGGTAAACCGAGCCAGGACAAAGTGAAAATGAATGAAAGAGAGATGAAATCTCTGAAAATCTTTCAAAACACCTTATTTAGGGGTTTGGAGTTGAAGAAAAGAAGAGAAGAGGGAAGAAACCCAGTTAGGGGAGAAATGGACATGAATCGCTAAGAGAGAGATGAGCAGTCATCGCTGAATCAGGTACTATTCATTTGCATACTTGGATTTTAGCTATGAGGCCACCACCATTGGAAAGCTTACTTCCAGGGCTTCATTTTTCACTCAATAATCTCCTAAAGCCAAGTCCGGACGGGGGAGATATAGTTAGTTGAAGTAGGGCATCAATCCGGTTGGACCGAATCTGCGCGGCTTCACCAAAACAGCATAACTTTTTGCACAGTTGGAATTTTAATGCAAGGCTGGCGCCATTGGAAAGCTAACTTCTGGGGCTTCATCATAGGGGATGGTCGACTACCTTGGACCTTTTGACCTGGTCAGCCGACCAGGGCAAGTGGTCGGCCGACCACTTGAACCGGTCGGCCTGCCTCCCTCAGTTTTGTCTTTGTGAGTTGATTCCAACTGTGCCAGCTGGAGGGCACAGACTGGATCCTCTATACATGTGTATGGAGGATGTTTGCCCTTTGTTTGAAGCTTCTTTGAGAAGCTTTAGACTTGTTTTCCTATAAAGGAGGGCCTTCCCCTCCTTGGCCTTGGTTCAGAAGTTGGCTGGAGCATACATACATATATCTCCCTTTGTCTTTATATTTTAGCCTCTAAAGAGCCAAGTTCTTGCCCCTTTACACACTACCTCTTAGCCTAACACCTCCAACACTAACCTAAGGTCCTTGGAGCTTGTTTTCAGAGGTTAAGGAGCTACATTTTTGGTCTAGAAGCTGTTGGAGTTGCTGAGCTACAAGGGTAACACCCTATTCCCTCTTTAAGGCTTTATTTTGCTTCATCTTTTAGCCTTACTTGCAGGCATTTTTTGGCTTTGTCATAAACTGAAAAAAGTCTTATTTTGAGGTCCTTAACAAGGTGGAGTGTTCCTATGTTGAGGTGTTTCCATGTTTTGGTCCCTTGCATCGGGCATGTTTGCATGAGTGTTCCTACCTTTCATTCCATCATGTTTGGCCACTAATTTGAGTGTGGTTAAGGCCCATTTATTTTAGTTTAAGTCCATCTCGCATTATGTATGCCATGTCCATATTGTCGCGTGCTTGATCGTCGCATTGTGTATGCCTTAATGATGCCTTTGTGTACGTCCATCGTCATATGTGCGTTGTGTATGCCATATAGCATCATGTGCATTGAGTATGCCATTTGTAGTTTACAGCATTGCGTATGCTAGTTGCACCTTTGCATGTCTTTCCTTGCATGTTTGCTTGTCTTATTTGCATTTTGTTTAGGATTGCATGCTAGTTGTTGCATTGTGTTTGCATGCCATGCCATTCCATATATATTGCATTGTGTTTGGAATAGGGTTTAGTCCAAACACGGGAAACGAGGGACGTTTCATACTCCAAGTGGCGAAACGTGCCTCGATTCTCGGTCGCTGACACTTCGGATTACCCATGATGGAGTTTAGGCCTTATTGTGTTCATTTGTGCATTCATTTTACATCAAGTCGTGCAATCCGACTCCTCGGCCATCATGCATCGGGATGCGTGATTGATGGCACGAGGATCGAGGACTACACTCCCTGGAGCTTGTGCAATGATGGGGAGAGTGGTCATGCACGCATTTGTTGAAAATACCTTACTATGCCTCTCTCTTGCTTTGTGTTGAAGAAAACCAAGAACATGAGGCAGAAACTTGTCGGCCGACCGGATTTTCTGGCAGGCCGACTACCTCTTTTGGTCTTCACCACAAAAGGTGGTCGGCAGGTGGTCTCCAAGGCCAAGGGCTGGTCGGCAGCCTTCCCATAGCTTCCCAGGGTGAAGTTTCAGCCTTCTGGAGCTTTGTGCAAGTTTCTGAGTTCAATTGCAAACAAAGGCGAGTCGGGGCATCGCGATGGATTTCTCGGCAAAATGATTCAAGCATGCATGCATTCATTGCCATCCAAGGCAGAGCTGAGGCAGTCCATTGCATTGTAGTTTGCATGCTAGTTTAATTGCTTACTTACTTAGTTTATTAATTAATTAGAGTTGTGTAATAATTAGTTGTAATTTATTATTCATTTTGGTTGTGTATTATTCATTCGGACCCTCCGAGAGAGGGCAATGTTGTAATAAGTGTGCGTGTGTGTGATGTATGCCTTCCAACCCCACGTCTTTCTCCCTTTTATTTACCAGCTTATGATGGTTAGTTTTAGGGCATGTTTCAATTAGCATCCTCATGCTCGTATGTTTGCATTCATTCATCTGTTTTGCATGCACCGAGCTCGGCGCATCATACTAACTGTATCGTATTTCAATTTCAAGTTGAATACATGTTACCTGTAGCATCTCATATGCCATCTTAGAATAGCCGAGGCTATCTTAGTTGCATTCTTGTATGTGTTGCATTAGGCATCTCAGCATAGTTAGGATTCATGCATGTTTTCAAATTAGCTTCTTTCTTTGGCTCGGAGTACTCGATAAGTGTTTATGCTTTAGCATCCTTGCATGCGTGTGAGTGACTGCCATGATAGCATGCTTACCATGAGGCTATGTGCTTATGTGATATAACTCCCTGAATGCCTGTGGGTGAAGGTTGGGTTGCTTGAATTAGAATAATTCGTCGAAGCCAGTGTTTTAGCCTACTTGCGAGTAGCAAACTTTAATCTATTTTCAAAACAAACGGATATGCGATGCTTTGTTCCAGATTAGGCAATCTAGTCTATACTTATATGCTGTGTGCGTCACATAGTAATTTTAGGCTAATAACTGGAATAAGAGCACATAATGTTTTCAAAACTCGATATCATGGTTAGTAGAGGCCGATTTTTGATCGGGCGAGCAGGGGTGCTCACGAAGTGACCTTCCCCAATCGTAGCCAAGTTCCCGAGCTGAGGCAACTTTGGTGATGACGGACACATGGCCTTAGGCAAAAGTCAAGGTTTTCTAAATTCCCCTAAAATAAAATATTTAGGTGGCGACTCTGTATCTGGCAAAGCAGTCCATGTTTGGTACTTTTTTTCTAAAAATTAGTTTTTCAAAACGATTTGCCGGATTTGGACTCTTTGATGATTCATCTGATCTCGTAAATCTCGTATTGCACTTTACGAGATCAGATTAAGAACCGTGACATTGAGTCCAAACTGTAGTGAGCCCAATGACCAAAACGGGATTCCCTCCCGGGACGTTCGGGGACCTCTACAACTGCCTCCACAAGGCATCCATAGTCTCTAATCATTGACCCGGCTACTTTGAATATGAGCTCGGTCCTCAATCGTTTCTCGAACTCTAAATAATGGCGTTCCTTAGTCGTCACGAGTTCCAGTGCAAACCTCGACAAGCCAGTAAATGTGGTCTCAAACTCGGCCACTGGAGTGCTCAACTGCTTAAGCTTAGAGAACTGGTCTCTCAACTTCTCCTTAACCGTAAGAGGTAGAAACTTGTCTTGGAAAGCGCTGACAAAAGCCTTCCAAGTCACCTCAATGCGCCTACGCGCATACTTACACCATTGACCGGCATCTCCCTTCAGTTGGAAGGATGCCAAGGTCACTCGCAACTAGTCGTCCTTGATGCCAAGCATCTCAAACGTTTTCACTATTTGCTTCAGCCACTCATCTACCTTCAGTGGCTCCTTGGGATCACCCGCAAACTTATCCATATTTGATTAGAAAAACTCTCGCTTCAAGAATGACGGCCCTGCCTCAGCTACTTAGGCCTGGACTTGATTCTTAGCTCTAAGAATGTCCATAGGCTCCTGTAATGCTCCGGCCATTTCACGGACCAAGGTGCCCATGGCTTGTTGACCAACTGGTTCAGCCACATTGGCCTGATTAACCCCTTCTTCCTGCGCCAGAATTTCATTCGATAAAGGCACTTCATGCCTCCTAGGCCTACCACGCCTACCACCACTACATCCATGCCCTGACATCCTAGTGAAGGTAACAAAAGAGATTAGCACATTTACAAATGTGCCGAAGCTAACTCACTCGCGTCCTAATGCAGTGGACAATAGTAATTCACTTCACATAAACACGTAGTCATGTAAACATATACAAATTTCATTCCCAAATAATGATAGTCGTGCGGCGTTGCCAGAGTTCCAATTAAAAACAGCAGTGATCAATTGCCTTTCTAATAGGACTCCTAAAAACTTGTAGACTCGATCAACATCCTAGAAATTAAATCTCATACTCATATAATCACATAAACATGTTATCACATAGAATTGCAAACATATAAACATCTATGTCAAACGAGATAAACCCATTGCGGTACTAACCACTTCCCACGTACCCAAAATATTCAAACCCGGTATGCTCTAATACCAAGTCGTAACGTCCCCCAAAAAATGATTACAATAATTCAACTCCAAACACTAGTACAACGTGATATAAATAAAATAAGAAGCTTTCATTCATCAAAGTTAATATACAAAAGATGACATATGCGATATACATTCATAAATCATTCATCTTGAATTTACAGCATGTGTTTATAGCTTGACTTTTCGTGCTCCTTTCGGATACGACTAGCCCTACAGTTCGGACTCCTACGATTCTGAATCTGATCTCACAAGTGCAATGTGAAATAGATAAACACCAAAGAGTCCAAATCCGGTAAATCTTTTGGAAAATCAATTTTGAATCAAAATGCTAAAAAATGGACTGTTTTGCCAGATACAGAGTCACCACCTAAATATTTTGGAAAATTTCGGAAACCCATGACTCGTGCCAAAGGCCACGTGTAATATCCTTGTTCTGTAGTATGCTAATTGGTCCTTAACATGAATATGATTATGTGTTTGATATGATTTTGTGTGCCATTATGTGAAAATATGTGGTTTTGAATTTCTATCTGTTCACCGTAGGAATATCTGTTTGATTGTCTGCTTTGGAAATTAAATTGAAGGCCCTATCGGCCACCGAAATCGAAATTGGTCGCGCCATTGTGATTGGCATAATTTTTAGAGCCTATGGTGAAATTTAATTAGAAACTGATTCGGATCAGAATAATTAGATTTAGAACGATTAATTAAGTGCCCAATTATTTTATATTGAAATTTTTGATTAGTGGGACTTACCTTAAGGGCACTATACACTCAATATCTCTCTTTTATTTCATTTGACTGATTTTCGACTCCTTAGAGAGTGAGAGAGCCGAATTAGAGAGAGAGAGAGAGAGAGAGTGTAGGGGATGGAAGATTTCTCAAGAAGCTTGAAGATTTTGGAGTGTAACTCAAGAACTAAGCATAAGTTTGGGAAGATTAAAGCTCCTAGGTGAGTAATCAACCCTTAACATATGAATTAGAGTTGTGATTTTGTGAATTGAAGATTAATAGTGATCTAGAGCAAGAAATGAGTTGGTTTTGTTGAATTTGAAGTCATGGAATGCATGCATGTGCATAATAGCCATGAATTTGTATAGTTGAACATCAAAAATATGATCCATGTAGAATTGTGGCTAATATCCATGCCTGTGACCACCATTTGTACAATTTGAGTTGAAATGGAAGTTATATCTCACATGCATGTACCGTTCATGAGAAGTATGAGCTTGAATGCATGAAATTGTTATGTTGAAAGTGAATTTGGTGTAGATTGGGACATGCATGTGATTAATTTGTGAAATTGAGCTCCATTGTGTTGTAATTTGGTGTTGGTACCATGTTAGTATATGATTATGTGAAGTTTGGGCCAAAAACATGCATCTAGAACCATTGAATGTCGAATTGGAGCTCAAGAACATGTTTTGGAAAACTCAGAAAATTTGATGTCCGTTCGAGCGGGGAAATCGCGCTCGAGCGTGAATTTTGTGCTCCTAGTATTTTTGTAGACTTGGATGTCTGCTCGAGTGGGGAAGTTCACGCTCGAGCGGGGAGCTATGTAGATAGACCTTCAGCTCGAGCGCCGGACTTCACGCTCGAGCGTAATTTTGATGCATCCAGCACTTTTGCAGACCTCATGGGTTCGCTCGAGTGGGGAAGTCCACGCTCGAGCAGGGACCCTGTTTTCTGAAATTTTGAAAAGGCATTCTGAGTTTCGTTTTCTGTCTTTTTTCACTTCTAAGTACTCTCAGGCATGCATTGAGCATTGTAATTGAGTTAAAGAGATAAGAATGAAGCCTAAAGAGGAAAATGTGAATTCAGAACAGATTGAATTGTTTGTGACCTTTTTGTGTTCATAGAATGTGTAGGGTCGAGCTCGAGGGCAAACCAACCAACCGATCACTGTGAGTAATGTCTTAACAAAGATATCTAAAACATGTTGTTGTCCAAATTACTTACTTCTATGTAAGTTTTATAAGTTCGTTGATTCGATTGGTGGACAATGTTACTATGCCAAATGAATGGGCCAGAGGCCAGTTTGATATGAATGGTAGAGTAAATGGGCCAGAGGCCGTTTTGACAAGAATGAATGGATGGGCCAGAGGCCGTTTTAACATGAATGAATGGGTTAGAGGCCGTTTTGACATGAATGAATGGGCCAGAGGCTGTTTTGACATGAATGAATGGGCTAGAGGTTGTTTTGACACGAATGAATGAATGGGCCAAAGGCCGTTTTGACATAAATAAATGAATGGGCCAAAGGGCAGTTTGATACGAATAAATGAATGGGCCAAAGACCAGTTTGACATAAATGAAAATATGAATTGGGCCCAAGGCCGTTTGAAGCATGCTGTTCTACATACCGTTTGTATAACTCCTTTATTTGATATTATTCACTGGGCCTTCGCTCATGCTCATTCATGTGTTTGTAGGTGAGCCAAGAGGAGCCCAAACCCAGCCCTAGTGAAGTCTGTGAGGAACAACAAAGGTTTTGAAGAGTCAGCCCTTGCGTCTCACGCACGAGACCCGTCTTTGCCTTTTTTTCATTTTGTTTTATTTTGTCATGTGGGCGAAGTCTTTGAATATGTTATATATAGCTTTCCTGGGTTGACTTAGACTTATATGATCCTGTATGTACAGAACCTTTTGTAGCACATATTTTGTTGTGAGTTATTAATATGCATATGTATGGTTTGTTACGATGTGCCATGTAAGCACAGCTCTATGGACAAAGTTTTAAACTGCTTCCGTTTGGCCCCCATTAACTCTGTTAACATACATTTGGTTTGGTTTGAGGCCGTAGGTAATCTCATGATTACTGGCCGGTTATGTCCTCAACCCACGGGGGCGGGTTTGGGATCGTGACACCAAGTGTCCGTCATCACCAAGATTGTCTTGGCTCGAGAACTTAGGTACGAGAGGGGAAGGTCATGAATTGAGCACCTTACTTGCCCGATCAAAGATCAGCCTCTACTAATCATGATGTGATTTTTATTTACATTATATGCACTTGTTCCGGTTATTAGACTAACATTACTATGTGATGCGCACACAAGTATAGACTAATTTGCAAAAATTGGAACACTTGATCTCATGTTTGTTTTTGAAAATTGTTTCGAATATGTACCACTTGAAAAAGTGATCTCATATAAACATTACTTAAAATATTCAAATTCAAGCAATTAGCCTTCATTCACAGGCGTTTAAGCAATTATAGCACCTAAGCAATTTGCCTCATGGCAAGCATGCTATACATGGCAACAATCACACTCATGGAATATGCTAAAGCAAAAAATGCTCACCTAGTACTCCGAGGTGAGCCAAAACAAGAAAAAGAGTTAGAAAACATGCATGTTCCTAAGTAATGCGACACATGCGATATGCAACTAATAGCTTGACTACTAGTTATGACATTTGAAACAAATTGATAGCATGCAATTTCAACACGTATTCAACAAAGTATGTAAACTACAATGCTTTGTTAGAATGATGAACCGAGTCTCGATGCATGCAAGACAAGTGGATGCAAGGCATGAGACATGCTAAACAAAACATGATGCCCTAAACTAACCATCATAAGAAGGTAAATAAAAGGAAGACATACACATTATTACAACTGTGCCCTCGCTCAGTAGGGTTCGAATAAATTAACTAGCTATTACAAAAAAAATCAACTAATTATTACAAATCGAATAAACTAACTATGCTAGCTAGTTATTTACAAAACCAATTAATTAATTAACTATTCTATGAAACTAACTAATTAATTACACTAATTAATTAATTACAAATTAGAATTAACTAATTAATTACAACATGAAAGAAGTAACTATGCCAACTAATCAGCCCTGGGAAGCGAGGAATGCTCATGCATGCGCAGATTTCCACCCAAAAAGCCCATTGTTCTGCTGCCAGAATGCCACTATTTTACAGTTAGAACATCTTTTTACCTAAACCTTTGCTCTGCTTTGTTCCAAAATGTTGCTTCTCAATTTGACAAAAGTGACTGACAGGCCAGAAGTAGTGGCCGACCGGCCACAAATAGTAGCCTGCCGTCCAACAGAAGTGGCCTGCCGGCCAGAAAAAGTGGACTACCAGCAACTGAAGCTTGGTTTTTCCTGTTGCAATAGAAAGCATATAAAGAACAAACAGGGTATTCTTAAGGTATGTTTGTACACCTTACCCCTTTTTATCATCAAACAGCTCAAAGGAGTGCCAGGCTCAATTCACACGCCATCAATCAATGCAATTTCATTGCATGATGGCTTATGAACCAAGGTGTACAATTTCAATAAATTCACAATAAAAGACTCTCAAACCTCCTCCCTATCAGGGATTGATCAAGGGAAGTGGTTGGCATTGACTCTTGAACTATTTTCATCACTAACAAGTATGAAACGACTTACGTCTCAATGGGTTCAATTAACGTTTGATTGAACCCAAGTTGATTTTATTATTTTGCATCACTTTTAGTCCCAATTTTATTACTTCATTTTAATTACTAACCATTCCTTAGCCAATTGAGTCCAAAAGTGAGATTTAAGCCCTCTAATGGAAAGAAATATTAAACAAAGAGTTGTTTTAGGCATGAGAGAGACACCATGTCGTTGGTAATGAACCCCCAAAGGGATTAAACCATTAAGCACAATACCTCAATCTCATGCTTAAACTAACACTTGGTTTGAAACAACTTTCAAAGCAAAGAAAAAGCCAAGAAAGGAGGGAGGTTGCAGAGGTGATTAAAGGTGATCACAAGTATGGAAAGCTTGAAATGAACAATATCAACTCAAATAGGTTGGTGGCTAAGGCCTAAACCACCAAACCTATGAGGACTATTACACTACAAGAATACTATACAAAGCTCAAATGTAATGAACAACTAAAAACAGTCTTAAAACAGTCCTAAAACAGTGCTAAAAAGTGCTGGAATTAAGCTAACAATAGCTATAACAATAAGCTAAAACATGGAGCAAGTTAAGCTAGTAAGCAAGCACAAGGAGGGAAGGCTACCCCCTCCATTTTTGGGACTTCAAAACATGGTTTTAACCTCTGAAAATCCTCTAAGATTCAGCATTAAAAAGCTTAAAAAAATTTGATAAAAATGTGGGAAACACAAGGGCAAAGGCTTGAGAAGTGAGGTGCAAAGAAGGGTGATCCACCCCTCCACCCCCAATGGCCTTAAACTATAAGTTTTAGCCCAAAAATATAGAGTATAAACAGCCAAAAACATTCTAAAAACAGTAAGAAAAATAGCAAATAAGTCAAAGAAAGAGGATAACCCTTTCTAAGTCACAAACCAACACTTACACACCCTCAAGAGCTGAAAGTAAGCTCAAAAGTACCTCAGCTCAAGTATCACAAGGTTTGGTTTAGAGTGTATAGTCAAAGGCTCAAGAATTTGCAAGAGAGAAAGGAAATTGTAGAGAGAGAGATATTTTTGCTCCAAAATTTCCAACCCTTATAAATGGAAGGGGACACCTTCTATTTATAGAAAAACATGAAACTCCCTCAGAAATATCCATACATGCATGTGTAGGCAGATGCATGCACCTGTGGAAATAGTTGGCACAGTTGACACAAATATCTGCAAAAACACAGAAGTGGCCGACAGGCCATTAATGTTGGCCGGCAACCCACATTGGTGGCCGGCAGCCCACACAAGGGAACCTGCAGGTCCCAGGGTTTTTAGGGTTGAAAAACTATGGTTTTGGTCCAAAACAAGACAAAAGGTGTGTAGGGTTTGAAAGCTCAAAGCTGTGACATTCTGTTGAGGACTTCGAGCACTTGACAAGCATATACAAATTCATCATTGGGTGCACAAGTGGTGATGCCTAAGTCGTAAGGGCGGTGAAAAATGGGGTGTCTACAGTTGCCCATTTTTTACAGAACTCGAAGTCATGAAATGACGTGAGTGAATGTCAAAACCCGAAGACGGCCCATTTTGACAAGGTCGTAAGACTTGGACAAACAATCAATACATAAATTAAATTGTTGCACTCGCAAGCTGCCTACGTATCCCTTTGCAAGGAATCAAACCAGCGTAGTTCTGGGGCAAGATGCAAATGATATGCACAAAGATACTTTGAAGCTGGACTCACACGCTTCGCGAAGCCGGCTAGTTTGAAAACTCATGATCATGCAAGATGATGCAATAAGCAATAACAGATGCGATAAGTAATAACAAGATAACAACATATGAATGAGCAGTTTCAAGTTTAAAACCAACATAGGTTCCATGCAAAAAATCTAAAACACACTCTAACCACGCCAAAACGTGAGATGAGGAAAGAAAACATCGCTCAGGGTCACGTTTCACGCGTCTTGAGAAATTGAGAAACAAAAACTGCTCGGGGTTGTGTTTCACACGTCCCGAGATAAAAATCGCTCAAGGTCGCGTTTAACGCATCCTGAGATAAAAACTGCCTAGGGTTGCGCTTCATGTGTCCTGAGATAAAACCCGCCCAGGGTCGCGCTTCACGCGTCCTGAGATAAGAGCCGCTTAAGGACACGTTTAATGCGTTATAAGATAAAACCCACTTAGGGTCGCGCTTCACACATTCTGAGATACTCTAATCATGCTGAAATCGTGAGAAGAGGAGAAAAATTGCTTGGGGTCGTGTTTCATACGCGCCTCGAGATAAAACCTGTCTAGGGCTGCACTTCATGCGTCTTGAGATAAAACCTGCCTAGGGTCTCGCTTCACGTGTCTTAAGATAAAACCTGCCCAGGGCTACGCTTCACGCATCCTGAGATACTTTAATCTTACTGAAATCGTGAGAAGAGGAGAAAAAATGCTTGGGTTCATGTTTCACATGCGTCCCGAGATAAAACTCACCCAGGGCTGCGCTTCACGCGTCTTGAGATAAAACCCACCTAGGGTCACGTTTCATGCGTCTTGCGATATTTTAATCATGTTGAAATCGTGAGAAGAGGAGAAAAACCACTCGAGGTCATGTTTTACACGCGTGCCAGGATAAAACCCGGCCTGGGCCGCGCTTCACGCGTTATGAGATAAAACCCGCCCAGGGTCGCGCTTCACGTGTCCTGAGATAATCACGCTGAAACCGTGAGAAGAGGAGAAAAATTGTTCGAGGTCATTTTTCACACGCATCCTGAGATAAAACCCGCCCAGGGCCGCACTTCACGCATCCTGAGAGAAAACCCGCCCAGGCTTGCGCTTTATGCGTCCTGAGACATAAGCAATAGATACAAAGAGGAATGAGCAAGTGAGATGGATGCACAAAGTGAGCGTATGTGATAGATGCCCAAAGTGAACAAGTGCGATAGATGCACGAAGTGAGCATGTGCGATAGATGCACAAAGTGAACAAGATTACAAATTAATACAGCGACAACGCATGTTCCATGCAAGATAGACAACCGATGTCTGATGTTAATTGAAATCATGTTCCACGCAAGGAACAAGAGCATATTCTATGCAAAACTAAAAGCATATTCTATGCATGAGTCATGAAAGATGTAGGGCACGCATGCCACATAAGTGTAGATGAAAATGCACTTTCTATACAATAGAAGAGAACAAATATATAATTTGACAGAACGAATAAAAACGATATTTGGCGACAACCTCTGATTTTTTCCTTGGAGGCTTTGCATCATGCTCAAAAAGGATACACCCTGTTCATATTGGTAAATGGAGAACATTTGGGCCCCAGAATACAACGAGTATTGGAAATGGCATAATCAGAACACAGTTTTGAGCTCCTCAAAGATCAATCTGAAGCCAAAAGAGAACCTCCCATACATTGCCTGAGTAAAGGAGGCACACAATAGAACTAGGCCACAAATGAGGACCATCGGCCACCTGCCGGCCACCAGTGAAGGCCGCCGGCCACCTGCCCGCCACCAGTAAGGCTTGCCGGTGACTAATGTGGCCTGCTGGCCAATTGTGCACCTTCGGGGGCAAATCGGCCATTTTGCTTCAGGTCTCTTTAAATACACATAAAGGCTTCACTTTTCACACACCCACACATCTGAATTCACTTTTCCTTTCTCTCTAGGTACTTCCTCTCTCTAGATCTGTGCTTTATACGCGTTTTCCAACACCCCACACAAATTTTATTCGCGAAACCCTCTTGAATCTCTACACTTTGAATCGATCAGATTTTGATTTCATCGCTTTTCTTGAGTTTTCACCACTTTAGGCTTGTTACCCTCGAGTTTCTCTCAGGTTTTGTGAACTTTTCCAGGTTTTGACTTTTTCTCCATTTTCTCTCTCCTAGGTTTGACTTTTTCCAAGTTTTCTCTCTTTTCTCCATTTTTTCTCATTTTCCAGATGGCGGACGATGTTCCACATGAGGGTGCTCCTCCCGAGGTTCCACCTCCACTATCACCCTCTGCTGAGCTTGAGGAGCTGGTGATTGCTGAGGCCGGTAAGGCGACGGAGGGTATCGCAGTTGATCTTGAGGCGGAGTTTGCTCCAAAGCTCGAGCTTGAGCCATTACCATTGAGGGTGTGGCCCTTTGATCCCATAACTTATCATCCTCGCACACACATACTGCTACCTTGAGTCATCAGGTGCTTCAGCGATTTCATTGGTGGCGTGCCGGTGGATCTTCTGCTGAGGGAGCTAGACTCCCATCTCTCTTTCAGCACTACTGCGGTATGAACTCTATTTTTCATGCATTCTTGCCTTTCCCTTAACCGTATTTCTCGCATTGCCTTTTATTTTAATGCTCTTTTATCATTGTCTTGCATCTACTTCACTTTTATCTGCCACAAGGGGACTCTTGTGCTTACAAGGGATATGTGGCGACAACAGTGAGAGATTGGTATGATGAGCTCCCCTCTGAGGTCCGCGACCTTGTCGACAAGGCCAACTTTGGCCTATTATGCTCCGGACTTTTACGCCACATGACGATCTGGGCTCTTCTCCGAGCTTTGGTGGAGAGGTGGTGGGACACCACTAACTCTTTCCACCTCTTTTCTGCTGGGGAGATGACGATGACTCCATATGACTTTACCATGCTCATAGGCTTAGGAGTATGGGGTGATCCAATCCCCTTCGACATGGACATGAGTGAGTGAGAGGCAGCATCGATCCACCTGCTTGGAGCGCGCCCATCTCTATCTAGACTAACGCTGGTGAGATACAACTGGTTCACTGAGCAGTTTCTCAAGAGCGAGCCCAAGACACCAGAGGAGATAAAGCAGTATGCCCGGGCTTCTTAATGTTTCTCCTCGGTACCACCTTGTTTGCGAACAGGTGGAACACCGTGTGTTTATATTTATTGAACGCCCTGTTGACATTGCCTCGAGTTCGGTTCTATGACTGGGGTGGAGCTGGCCTCGCCACTCTATGGCTACATGAGCTTCACTTCTCACATGAGGGGAGAGTGGGTCGGAGGCTACTGGAGAGCCTAGGAGGTATGCACCACACCTTTTTACTTTTGCACTTTTTCTTCAACATCTGTTCATGCATTGTTCTTTCTGTTTTGCACTTTCTGTTCAAAATCTGTTCATGCATTATGCTTTCTGCTTTGCACTTTCTGCTTCATATCTGTTCATGCATTGTTGATAACACCATTGCCATTTTCTTGCAGTTATGGGTTTATGCTTATTTCTCGGTCCTGGCTCCAGAGCCTACAGAGAAGATCCCCCATGTGGTGCTTTACTCACGACGGTATGACGGTCGGTGCCAGCGTCGGAGCCGTGATGATATGAGCTTCACCTTCTACCATCGATACTCATTCTTATGCTGCTCTGGAGGGGCATTCGCGCGGGCAAGTCAAGAATAGGGGAACCCAAGACGGGTGAGGTGATCGGGGTTGATACTAGAGGGGTTCCTCCCGTTGGGCAGATTACCGGTTGGCCGGAGATTCCCACTGTGCTTATATGTTGGCGACCGACCAGGACAACCTACCAAATTCCGATTAAGCCGGCAGAGGTAGGGCACGAGTATGTCAGAGCTCGAGGTGCACTTCAGGTATGGACCACACTTTACAATTCGTACCCCACATTTTCCATTTCATATATTGATTATTCTAGATATTGATCATTCAAATGCACTTGCAGGCACCCATGGAGTATATAAAGAGCCTCTTCAAACTAGTTGCTACTCTTATTGGCATGGTGTAGAGGAGAGAGATACTGCTTGGTCTCCACGGTATTCAGGTAGTTTCCTCTATTTCAGCATGCATTTCACCACTAACTCTGTGGTGCACCACACTATCACATTTCCACTGATACATTGGCACTTCCACTATAGTCTTCCCTAAATTGCACTGATACATTGCATTGGCACAATATGCTCACATTGTATCTGGTTTCTGTATGATGCTCATTCTGCATACTATGCCTGTATTTGATACACACACTGTAACTGATATGTTGACAACTATTTTTCCAGATTCTATCTATACCCAGGCACTAGTGGAGCAGCAGCACTAGCACCGGTAGCACCTTCTCTAGCAATAGGAAGGAGAGAGAGACAGGCCCCAGCTCATGGCTGAGATGTGCACCACGGTCAAGATAGGGATAGGAGTACCTAAGGTTAGAGTAGTCCCTCGAAGCCTGTTTTGAGTGATGATGATGCCGAGATTAGCGACTCTAACGAGGCAGCAAGTCGACATTCTAAGTCGTCTAAGAGCGGGGGTGATGATACTGGCTCAGGGTCTGAGAGTGGATATGACGTTGAGGCTGGCTCTGAGGCAGGGAGTAACATATTTGCATGAAATGAAAATGGAATTGAGTTTGTAACAAGAACGCTTGATTGAAACAATGTTCTTAACCAGGTAATGAGCCGACCATCAACCAAAATACAACATACAACTCAATAAACAAAGTAAAAATGACTTAAACACAGATATGTACACTTGCTAAAACCACAAGACTCAAAACAAGATCTTAAAACACAAAAATCAAGATAAAACCAGGATGCCAAAACTGCTCGGCCCACAAGTGGACGGTCGGCCACCACTGGTGGACGGTAGGCCAGAAAAAGTGGATGGCTGGCCACTAATGTGAGGAACCACCAGAAAGCTGACAGTTGGCCTCCACTCACAGCCCTATCTTCTACAAAAGGTCCTCCTTCGTGATTTCTTTTCCAGAACCTCATTTTAGCTGCATGTTTATTCCACAAATGGAGACATTTTTTGCAGAGAAGCTCACGAATTTGATAGCCACTTTAGATGGCACGAAAAAGGTAAATTTATGAGGTTTCAACATCAATGCGCTTTTTTCGTTAAGCCACACTCCACTTTGCTTTCCATTCTTTCATGCCACAACCCAATGCTGGGACCCAATTACGCATAAAATTCGCTTTGGAACACAGGAAATGTGCCCAACTTTTGAAGAATTTCGAGCATTGATGGAAACCCGACGCAATGAGGAAATCGTGCCTCAGCCTCATTTTGGCCCTGCCCAAGCTTTGGGATGGATGCGTGGGCTCACTCTGCATGAAGCTCGATCTTTAACCCATGACGGAGAGCTAGACATACCCGGTTTGATTCATCGATTTTCTGACATCAGTGAGAGAGGAGACCTTCTTTGGTGAGGTTTTCGGCATATGCCCTCCGTTTATGTCTACTCGCGCATTTCCTTCTTGCCCCTAGTTACGGCGAAACTAGCATTCGGTTGATCAAACTGGCCCAATGTCCGAGAGAAGGTAAGAGTTGTATCGGTTTGGCGCTAGCCGAGACCCTGATGGGTTTAGATGCTTTTTATCGGCGAGAGACTACCAAGTTTGTGGGGAGTCCACTTCTTCTTGAGGTATTGTTTTCCACCCTTTATGATATATGCCTCGCACATCACTCAACACTCATGCTATTTTCTCTCAAAGCTCTTTCTTTACTTTTCTCTCAACGTACATCTCTCTATTCTTTAATCTCTCTTATTCTTCATCCCTTTCTAGGTATAGCTTATGGATAAGCTAAAGGTGGTGGACCCTTACCCCGAGTATTTCGCTTGAGCTTATTTCTTCTGCCAACGACTAGTGGACTTTCCCAATGAGGGATAATGGTGCAACTGGATATGTAGTAGATCTACAGCTGACATAGCTTGGCGTTGCCCCTAGCTTCATCTGACTGAGATGAGTTATAGCATGACTCAATAGCCTGGTATACAGTTGATTGGCCTCACGCACTGGGTGTTCTACTTTCCCTTCTTGTTCAGACGCCGGTTCTGGCATGATCAGACCTGCCCCGAGGAGGGGTTAGAATACCCGGTTTCATTCCTGATTTGTGCTTCACACTTGGCTAGGTACCTTGCTACTTGGAGGATAAGAGAGCTTCTGGCCCCTGCCGTTTTAGTTATGCCCTTTCTGGCGAGTGCTTGGCTTGGCTCGAGGATGTGGCATGAGTCGGGTCCACTTTGGCTACAGAAGTTTCCGCAAGCACGAGTAGAGGACGCAGGAGCACCTGACTCGCCTATGCCCCTGGTTTATTGCTTTGACCTTTCTTTTCAAGTTTTATGATTGTGGGGGCCGAGTAGATTATTACGTAGGTTAGCTGAATATATTAAAGAAGGAAATCAAATCATGTACAATACGGCTCATAGCCCCGAGGGACAGAGGCCGAATATCCAGATCGGCCTCCGAATCAGTTGTAAACTGGGCTGAATATGAAGATAAAGTCGAATGAACGACTATCCATTGGATGAAAGGTGGGCCCAACCATCAACATCAAGGACGACCATAAATAAGAAGAGCTTCAGCCAAAAGAGGTAGGTGAGAACAAGTAAGTCTAACTTGAGATATAAGCAACTGAGAGAGTATACACTGACTTATCCGTCAGAGTGCTAATTCTGGCACCCCCGACCGGAGTGTTCATTCCTTTTTAGGTGACTAGCTAAGGGTCACGAGCATCCTACTGGATCCAAAGAGTATTTCCGAACCACCTTCTCCATAATTGGCGTTGTCTGTGGGAATACTGCAGCATATCCATGGCGGGCGTAACAGAAGATCCTTCGATAGTCGCTGACGACCTTACGCGACGAGATGAAACCACTCCAAGCAACATGCTCGAGCTTGAGACCATCGCCGCATGAAGGACCTTGAACTTCAACTCAATTGCCCAGACCTCACCCTCGACATCAGCACATGAGACAATGCAAGCAATTATGGATCAAGCGAAGCAAAACGAACAGAGGTTGGAAAACATAATCGTTGAGAACGAGCGCCTTCGACAGGATTTGGCCTTGGAGGTGGCAAAATCCCAACAAGCTGTACGCCAAGATCCGGGACGACCTCTGAGAATGGATGGTCGATGATCTCGAGTTCGGAGACAAGATAGTGACAGAGATTCTGACTCATCATCCCCAGAATCCAAAAATAAGGGATGAGTCGAAACCTCCAGTTCCTCCGAAGAGAGTCCGCGTGCACGGAATAAGCGAAGAAGAAATGGTTCAGAGGAAGAGGATCAACATGACCCCTTTGTTCGACGGATCACAAGGGCAGTGCTACCCAAAAAGTTCAAAGCTCCGTCGTTCACCCTATACGATGGAAAATCGGGCCCTACAGATCACATCTGTCATTATAAGCAAGCCATAACGCTACATGCAGACGACAAGGCCCTCATATGTCGAATATTTCTGAGCAGTTTGGGACCTTTGGCTGTCAGATGGTACTATAAATTGGAGCTGGCATCGATTAAGAGCTTTCATCAACTCCAAAAATCCTTCAGGGCAAGGTTCATCACCAATGAGGTCCAGCCGAAGCAGGCCGATTCTCTCTGGGCAATGCAAATCCAACCAGGGAAAACCCTACTAGAGTATTTGTCGCTATTGGGAATGCTTTAATCTCGTAGATGATGCCTGCAATGACTCCATGGCCATCACCACCTTTAAAATGGGGTTGCATCCTGATAGTGCCCTCCGCAACTCATTAACCAGAAGGCCCTCCAAAACGGTCTGGTCGTTAATGAAGAGAGTCGAGGAATATTGCAAAGTGGAAGATGATGCCCTGTGGGTCAAAGCCAGGCACAAGGCCAACAAGACGACTCCATCTGAAATCGTCCAGCCAATAAATTCTGTACCATCCCGGAGCCCTGAACCACGAAATCGGACTAAACAAGACAAAAGACGAGATTCGTGCCGATCAAACGACCACTGTCCGCACCGGGCTAATGAACAACTTCAAGTGGATAGCAGGCGCATAAGGCACGTAGACAAGAAACATACGGAGTTCTCAGAGTTGATCAACATGGTTATGTCTAAAGTAAAAAATTTTCCGTTTTTCAAATGGCCACCCAAGATGGTGGGACCTCCCGACACAAGGAAACGGGATAGGCAGTGCGAATATCACAAAGACCATGGTCATGATATTGAAAGTTGTTATGCTTTGAAAGATCACCTTGAGGAGTTGGTACAAGACGGTCGGCTTAAGCAATACGTCTGAAAGAATGACTCAAGCAAAACAGTTGCTCTACAGCAAGATTTACCTCTACTCGGCGTAATCCATATGATATACAACTTGCAGACGGCATCCGCTGTACATACAATTCTGTCACATCATAACCCCCAAAAGCAAATCACACCAGCGAAATGGCCCCACGAAGCTGTGAGTATTACTTTCGATGATTTAGATTTGGCTGGCGTGACGATCCCCCACATCGATCCCTTGGTCATCGAGCTACGTATAAACCGATTCATTGTTAAGCATGTTCTCATTGATTAGGGGAGCACTTCAGAAGTTATGTACTATAGACCTTCGTCAAACTCGGCTTCACTAAGTCGGACCTATCTCCAGCTCATTACCCATTATTTAGCTTCAACGCTAATCCGGAATATCTGTTGGGCAAAATCACATTACCAGTTCGAGCGGGCTCCCGATCAGTGGATGTGGAATTTTTGGTTGTCAAGCTTCCTTTGCCGTATAATCTTATCATGGGACGTACTTGGATGCATACCATGCAGGCCGTGCCAAGCACCTATCATCAACTACTTCGCTTCCCGACTGAACGCGGCATTGAACAAATTCGTGGTTCCTAGAAATCGGCACAAGCATGTTATCTTCTTGCCGCAAAGACACCAAAAGAGGTGGAAGTGAATTCTATTGAGGTGCCAGATCGAGAGAGCCTCGACGATGTTGGGCGGCTCCTAAGTGAAAAGGCAACCGAAGGCCTGGATCGAGTTGAAATTGACGGGAACCCTGACAGGTTCTTCATGGTCGGCGCTTCCCTAAATAAAGTTGACAGGCAACAGCTCATTTTCTTCTTACTCGTCAACCTTGATGTATTTGCGTGGTCAGCATATGAGATGCTGGGGGTGGATCCATTTGTTTCTTAACACCGATTAAACGTTGACCCCCAATGCAAGCCGATTATTCAGAAAAGTCGGCGGTCAGCCGCGGAACACACTGCTGCTGTTGTTGAAGAAGTTAATTGGTTACTTGATGCCGGGGCAATCCGAGAAGTGACCTACCCTACATGGCTGTCGAATACTGTGGTTGTAAAGAAGAAAAATGGAACTTGGCGTGTTTGTGTTGATTTCACAGACTTAAACAAAGCTTGTCTCAAAGATTGCTTTCCCCTCCCTAGAATTGACCAACTTGTAGATGCAACGGCACACCATCAGCGTATGAGCTTCCCGGATGCATACAGGGGCTACCATCAAATTGCCATGCATCCGGAGGACCAAGACAAAACTGCATTTCTCACCCCAAGAGGAACCTATTTCTATAAGGTTATGCCTTTCGGGCTGAAGAATGCGGGGACAACCTACCAGAGACTAGTCACTGCCATTTTCAAAGAGCAACTCGGCCGTACTATGGAAGTATACATCGATGATATGGTGGTCAAGTCCAAAGAAGACCAAACTCATCTAGCCGATCTGGAAGAGACATTCGGCATTCTTCGGAAATACAAAATGAAGCTGAACGCTTCCAAATGTGCCTTCGGCATTGGATCCGGTAAATTCCTTAGCTACATTGTTAACCACTACGGAATCGAAGCCAACCCGAGGCAAATCACAGAAATTCTAGAGTTCCCCTCTCCTCGGTCGGTCAAAGAGGTTCAGAAGCTGATGGGAATGGCCGCCGCACTCAATAGATTCATCAGTCATTCCACAGATCGTTGCTAGCAATTCTCTCATACCGTTCGTTAGGGCAAAGCTTTTGAATGGACCCCTGAGTGCAGAGCCGCTTTGGAAGGTTTGAAGACTTACCTTCGGCCACTTCCGCTCTTGACAGCACCTTCGGCAGGTGATACGCTCATTTTATATCTGGCAGTTTCCGACCGGGCTGTCAGTGCCATACTGTTAAAGGAAGAACTTGGGGGGTAGCGACCAGTTTATTATGTGACAAAAGCAATGGTTGACGCCGATACACGCTACCTTCCGTTGGAAAAACTCGTCCTGACTCTCGTCATGGCAGCAAGAAAACTGATGCATTACTTTCAGGGGCATACCATTGGGGTACTAACGGACTACCCCCTCCGGTCAGTACTCCGTAGTGCAGAAGCATTAGGGCACGTTTCAAAATGGGCTTTCGAACTTGGCCAATTTGATATTCAATTTCTGCCCAGAACCCCAATCAAGGGGCAAGTGCTCGCCGACTTTGTGGTCGAATTCACTGGATTCCTCGCCGACTTTAAGTCTGATCAAATTCAGCCTAAGCCGAACTGGAGAATTTACGTGGTGGACATTTGGCAGTTGTATTGTGACGGATCATCCAACCAACGGGGCAGTGGGGTGGGTGTAGTGATCATGGCTCCCGACGGGGCAATAATCGAGCATGCTGTTAAATTGGGCTTTGAAGCATTGAACAATGAGGCCGAATACAAAGCGTTGTTAACCGGCTTGCAGAATGCACATCTCCTTGGTGCTCGGCGTTGCTTATCTTCTGCGACTCAAAGCTAGTCAACAACCAATTGAAGGGGGAGTACGCAGCCAAAAATGACCGTATGGCAGCTTACATTAAAACAGCCAACTCTTTGCTTGTGAAATTCGACCATCATGAGTTAAATCAAAGAACCTGAGATCAGAACACACATGCAGACACCCTGGCCTGCCTAGCGTCTGTTATCAACTCAAAAATTAAACTAACAATTGAAGTAGGGTTCATCCCTGAGCCGAGCATTGCCCCCTTAGAGTCCATTCAAATTAATATCATAGAATCAGGTCCAAGTTGGATGGATCCCATCACTGCATTTCTATCTTTCGAATAGCTCCCAATAGACAAGAAAGAAGCGCACAAACTGCAAAATAAAGCTCTGCGATATTATTTAGATCCGCAAGGAAAGCTCTATAAAAAATCCCTTTCTGGTCCATACCTAGAATGCGTTCATCTGGATAAAGTCGAAGTACTCCTAACAGAAATACATGAAGGTAGTTGAGGTCCCATTCTAGTGGGCGTTCTTTCGCTCATCGAGCTTTAACACAGGGGTACTACTGGCCGACCATGAGAGCTGATGCCAAGTGTTACGTCAAGAAATGTGAACAGTGCCAGAAGTTTTCCCCATTAACCCATTTGCCAGTTGAGGAGTTGAGCTCAATCACCAGTCCTTGGCCATTTTCTCAATGGGGGCTTGATATCATCGGGCCATTGCCACAGGCCCTAGGTAACAAGCGATTCTTAATTGTCGCGACGAATTACTTCACAAAATAGGTTGAAGCAGAGGCACTAACACACATCCGTGATACTGATGTTAGGCGTTTTGTATGGAAGAATATCACAACATGATTCGACATTCCAAGAGCTCTCATTTCAGAAAATGGCACCCAGTTTGATTGTGGCGTCTACCGAGAATTGTGCAGCACGTATAGTATTCGACCCTATTTCTCCACCTCGGCTTATCCACAGAGCAATGGTCAAGCTGAAGCCTCCAACAAAGCCATCTTGGATGGCATCAAGAAGAGGCTGGAGAAAGCTAAAGGTAGATGGGTCGAAGAATTGCCAAGTGTGTTGTGGGCTTATCGCACTACTCTGAGGCGATCCACTGGGGAAACGCCGTTCGCTTTATGCTTCGAAACCTAGGCAATCATCCCGCTGGAGATTGGCCTCCCAACCTTGAAATTAAAAGTTTTTGATATGGGCCGAAATGACATGATGTTTGCCTTGGATTTGACTCTGATTGAGGAGCGAAGAGACTGTGCCCTTGCATTCGTGGCACGGTATCAGCAACAACTTGCTAAGTCGTATAATCAACATGTTCAGCTACGCCGCTATGCACCAGGAGAATTGGTCCTGAAGAAAGTACTTCCCGCCGCCAGGAATCCGACTAACGGAAAGTTGGGTCCGAACGGGGACAGCCTCTATCAGATCGATTCAATCACGGGAATAGGGGCATATCGGCTGAAAGACATGTCTGGGAGAAGCCTGCTACGTCCTTGGAATTTCACGCATTTGCGTAAATTTTATCATTAACCCGACTTGTTGGGCATGATAACTTGTTTTGACTATTCACCGTGTACAACTTTCACTCTTTCAATGCAAGACTTCTTATCTCGCTATATGAAATTTTAGTTTGAAGATAAAAGACTCCAAATTCGGAGCCCCATCAGTGAATGACACTGTTGGGCCGAATAAGTCTCCGGATTCCGAGCTCCCTTCGTAGATGTCACGATTGGCCAAGATAAAAGTCTCTGGATTCGGAGCGCCCTTCGTGGATGTCACGATTGGCCAAGATAAAAGTCTTCGGATTCATAGCCCCATCAGTGAATGACACTGTTGGGCCGAACAAGTCTCCGGATTCGGAGCGCCCTTCGTGGATGTCACGATTGGCCAAGATAAAAGTCTCCGGATTTGGATCTCCATCAGTGAATGACACTATTGGGCCGAACAAGTCTTCGGATTCGGAGCGCCCTTCGTGGATGTCACGATTGGCCAAGATAAAAGCCTCTGAATTCGGAGCCCCATCAGTGAATGACACTTTTGGGCCGAATAAGCTTTCGGATTCGGAGCGCCCTTCGTGGATTTCACGATTGGCCAAGATAAAAGCCCTGAATTCGGAGCCCCATCCTTGCATGACACGATCGGTCCGAGTTTGGCCAAGATAAATGCCTCGGAATTCGGCACGCTTTTTGTGTATTATGATTAAAACGCATAAACGTAGTTAACGAAAAATGGAAGATGAGCATAACCAAATTTATAAACATAAATTGAAACAACACGCAAACGTTTAAAATAAAATGTTTCATTGAATTAATCGATAAATACATAATTCGCTCCTAATCTACGTTAGAGCGTTACAATATGTCTACTTTTATTTGGCATTTCCTTCGTCATCACTCTTCTCGACTTCAAAAGCCGCAAAGGGAAAATGATGACTCTAATATAGTGGCGACGGCAAATCAACGCCTACTACCCGGAGAGCCTCTGCGGCCTGGAGAGCCTTGACCCACCCATGCTTAAATCCACGATTCTCGAATCGGCAGACCTCCTTGGTGAGATTTTCCTTAGTCTTTTGTATCCCAACTTTTCGGCCCTCATGGAAGCCTTTTTCATAAGCCCTAGTCCTTGCCGCCTCTATTGCAAACATGCTTGTCATATCTCGATTGTCAATAGCATGACTTATAAGCCGTTGGGTCACCATTTCTTCCACAATCGGGTTAGCTTGGCCAGCCGATTGTGTCTCGGTCATTTTGACCTTCCTCAATTCGCGCTCAACCTTCTCTACACGAGCTTCTAAGCTTTGAATACGTTCATCATTCTGCTCTATCTCTCACCGTGCGGCAAAAAGGTGTATGCCGATCTCATAGGCGGTATACAACCCTTTCACAGCTCCATGGATGCCCTCCCGAAACACATTGAAGTTAGGTCAACCAACCATCGATTGCTGAACTTCGGGTGGAAAAATTTGTCGAGCAAACTCGACCGCCACATTTGGGTCGTGTACAACTGAATCTGCTTCCGTCATCGGTTTGTTCCCCACAAAAATCGCAAAGCTTAACGAGCGCGGTAACGCACTGGTCTCTCCTCTCAAGCGTGGTGGAGGGGAGCTACCCCGTTATTGTTTTTCCCTCCTAGGTGACCTACTTTGACAACACAGGGACTGGCATTTTTCACGTTCCCTCGACGTCCGACTCCCCGTGCGCGAAGGCTCGCCACCTCGATTCATCTGTGTGTCCAACTCTGCGAGTGTTCTCTTTTCTCCTCTGCTGTTGAAAAATAGCCTTCTAGACATCTAGTTCAAACCAACTAGTCTTCTCCCTCCCGGGATCCGGCAAATTAGGACACCAATATGGACCCTAAATGAACACAGCCCCCACCCATCTTATTAATTGCGGGTACAGTATTCACAAAGCGTTCCCTTTAATGATCTGCGCCACAAACTGGCGTGGATCAGCGGTCTTGTTCCTTAACTCGGCGGTCTGTGTTGATTACCTTACTGGGGCAAAGGCATATTTATCAATCTATTCAGCCTAAATATCAGAGCTCCTAGCCGAATTGCCAGCAAACCCCTGAACAACCGTTTTTACGCGGTCCTGTTCAATTTTGCTGTGGCAAGGGTAGATTTATCAATCTATTCGGCCTAAATATCAGAGCTCCTAGCCAAATTGCTATTGCGCCCTAGCAAATCCCTAAACTGCCATTTTTCAAGCGGTCTGTGTTCATTACCTTACTGGGACAAAGGCAGATTTATCAATCTATTCGGCTTAAATATCAGAGCTCCTAGCTGAATTGCTATTGTGCCCCAGCAAACCCCCGAACTACCGTTTTTAGGCGGTCCTGTTCATCAACCCACTGGGGCAAGGATAGATTCATCAATCTATTTGGCCTAAATATCAGAGCTCCAAGCCGAATTGTCATGATGCCCCAGCAGATTCTTTGAACTACTGTTTTTAGGCGGTCCTGTTCAATTTTGCTGAGGTAAGGGCAGATTTATCAATCTATTCGGCCTAAATATCAGAGCTCCTAGCCGAATTGCCAACAAACCCCTAAACAACCGTTTTTAGTGGGTCCTGTTCAATTTTGCTGAGGCAAGGGAACATTTATCAATCTATTTGGCCTAAATATCAGAGCTCCTAGCCGAATTGCTATTATGCCCCAACAAACCCCTGAACTGTCGTTTTCAGGCGGTCCTGTTCATCAACCCGTTGGGGCAAGGACAGATTAATCAATCTATTCGGTCTAATTATAAGAGCTTCAAGCCGAATTGACATGATGCCCAAGCAGATTCTTTGAATTGCCGTTTTTAGGTGGTCCTGTTCAATTTTGCTGAGGCAAGGGAAAATTTATTAATCTATTCGGCCTAAATATCAGAGCTCCTAGCCGAATTGCCAGCAAACCCCTGAACAGCCGTTTTTAAGCGGTCCTGTTCAATTTTGCTGGGGCAAGGGCATATTTATCAATCTATTCGGCCTAAATATCAGAGCTCCTAGCCGAATTACTATTGTGCCCCAGCAAACCTCTAAACTGTCGTTTTCAGGTGGTCCCGTTCATCAACCTGCTAGGGCAAGGGCATATTCATCAATTTATTCAGCATAAATATCAGAGCTCCAAGCCAAATTGTCATGATGCCCGAGCAGATTCTTTGAACTGCCATTTTTAGGCAGTCCTGTTTAATTTTGCTGGGGCAAGGGCAGATTTATCAATCTATTCGGCCTAAATATCAGAGCTCCTAGCCGAATTGCTAGCAAATCCCTGAACATCTGTTTTCAGGCGGTCCTGTTTAATTTTGCTAAGGCAAGGGCAGATTTATCAATCTATTCGGCCTAAATATTAGAGCTCCTAGCCAAATTGCTATTGTGCCCCAGCAAACCCCTGAACTGCCGTTTTTAGGCGGTCCCGTTCATCAACCCACTACGGCAAGGGTAGATTCATCAATCTATTCGGCCTAAATATCAGAGCTCCAAGCCGAATTGTCATGATGCCCCAGCAGATTCTTTGAACTGCTGTTTTTAGGCGGTCCTGTTCAATTTTGCTGAGGCAAGGGCAGATTTATCTATCTATTCGGCCTAGATATCAATGCCATGTGTTAAGACGTTCCTATGCCCCAGCAAATCCCTGAACTGCCATTTTTAGGCGGTCCTGTTCAATTTTGCTGAGGCACAGGAAGATTTATCAATCTATTCGGCCTAGATATCAGTGCCATGCGTTAAGACGTTCCTATGCCCCGGCAAATCCCTGAACTGTCATTTTTAGGTAGTCCTGTTCAATTTTGCTGAGGCAAGGGAAGATTTATCAATCTATTCGGCGTAGATATCAATGCCATGCGTTAAGACGTTCCTATGCCCCAACAAATCCCTGAACTGCTATTTTTCGACGGTCCTGTTCATCAACTTGCTGGAACAAGGGCAGATTCACTAATATATTCGGCAAAGTTGCAGTGTTATACAGTTATTTTTGCGCTGGATTAATTCAGTAGTTTTTTTTTTTTATCACATTTCATGTTTTTACACCTTACTTAGCCAATTAACAAGCACATTCATCAAGCAAAAAGGCAAAAGCAAGGCAGAAAGGCAAAAACAATTTTCATTCATAAATTGAGCACAAACAGAAGTCATTTTACAAATGAAAACTACCCTACGTTAGCTTCTGACAAAAACAAACAGTCAAAATTCTAACAAAGTCTAACAAAATCTACATACACCGAATACCAAAATAAAATGAAAAATACTTGCTCTAGGTTAGTCTTCGGGGTCAGACTCCAGCGGCTCAACGCCTACCCGCTCGTACAGAATCAGCTGCTCCAATACTACATTAGTGGCAGCTAAGGCTTTGAGCCAGCCGTGTTTGAACCCTCTATTCTCGAACTTCGGCACTTCTTGTACGTAATTCTCCAAAGATGCATCCTTGCTAGCTTGGAACGACTTGGAGATCTCGGATTCGACATTCGCCATCACCCTCCTTGACTCCCCCAAATCGGCCTCCAACTTGCCAATTGTCTTATTGGCCAGTTTGAGCGCTTCTTCGCTGGCACTCGCCCTCTCCTTGGCGGCCAATTTCAGTTGGTCAGTAGCTTTGGCCTTATCTTCTTCGGCATCGGCCCTCGCTTTCTTTGTCGCCGCTTTCATGGCCTCAGATTCAGCTCTGAGAGAGGACTCTGTTGCCTTCCCCTTCTCATTTTCCACTTTGGCCGTGAGAAAGCTGATCTATTCGATAGCATCATGTTGGCGACGGCCAATCTCCGCTATCCTTCCTGCCGCCTACAAAATAAGAAATCGGTAAGCCAATATAAAATTTTCTTTTTAGTTTTGCACAATTATAAAGATCACGTACCAATATTGCTGACTGAGCGGCTACTGCGATGGACAGTAGATCGTGCTCTGCCTTAAAAGTTGCTCTATCAACTGGCAGAGAAATTGAGGAGGCTAAGCTCAAGGCCACAGCTGGGTCTTTTACAGCCGATACATCAAAAACAACCGACGTGTTCCTTATCCTTGGTTATATTATAAATGGCACGATCAAGTTCGACTCCTCCATTCATAGCTGTTTATCCACTAGGTCTTCTGAATAATAGGCTTCTTGTTTTGCCGGACGTTTTTCCCCCCTTTGCTCCATGTGGTCCTTTTGATTGACAACAGGCTCTGAATCAGCCACATCAGTTTGAACCACATTAATGAGAGCAGGTGGAGTCTCTTTCCTAGCGTCGGGTAGAAGGGACGGAGGTTCATTTCGCTCAACCTCGGCTCTTCGACGGGTAGCCATCCTCTTAGCATTTCTCCGCCTGGCCATTTGAGTGAGCGACTCGCCAGCTATGTTGTCAGGATACGAGCCGGGTAGGTCTCCCAAGTCGGTGAAAATGTCTGCAAAGGACACGTTCGCTTGGCCAGAAATGGATGGAGGATTAAGGCAAGCTTCTTCAAAAGCCAAATTTAGTGCCACGTCAACCTCTTCCTCTGATCCATCAAATCTATTCCGGGGTGGTTGATTCAGTTGCTCAGCGACCCCTTCGGCTACTTGTTCATCCGCCGGCTCAGAGTCTGATGCCTCAAAACCAATCTACCTAAGGTTCTTGAAGCTCGGAAAAACAAGCGCCGTAAGGTGCTGTTCACCCCTCAGAATCAGAATGTTATTAGCGGCCGAAAAGGTAGTTTAGGTCGGCTCATATCTCAAAAGAATGTGGGCCTCCCTCCCCTACTTCTGAAGGTTCGTACGGCCGAAGAACTGGAGTGCGGCTTTGATCTACGCGAGTATAGCGTCGTCGGCCGAAACGAGAACTTTTTTCATATTGTTTCCTACACAAATAAAATGGTAAGTACGTAGAAGTTTAACCAAGTAAATATTTAATAAAAATGCGTGGGGGATTAAACGGCCACCTGGTTTACCCCTTTGCCTAGGCACTGGATCTTGACGATCTTTGTCCTCGTCGAATTCCCAGTTCCCATGAACAACGACCATGATATCATCAACACACTTACCAGAGCTGGCAAGCATTGTCACCAGATGATGGTCGGTGTCTTGGCCTTGAGGAAATAGCGCCCTTGCCGACCAGTGGATTTGGCTAAGGCATAACAATGTCGAATGGCAGGGATTCCAAGGTTAAGCCTATGGCGCCGGTTCAGTTCTACAATTCCCATTATTATTCTGTAAAAATTCACGTTCGGTTGGGAAGGGATTAAACCCCAATGGCGAAGGACAACCCCCAAAAGTGGATGAAGGGGGAAACGGACTCCGCCCTTAGCAATTGACAGGAGAGGAATGATGATAATACTTTCGTCAGTCCTCTTTGTCAATCACATTCTCTGCCAAGAGTGACAGATGGACGTCGTCAGGAATGGAAAAATGATGATGGAAACGAGAGACTCGATCTGCCGAAAGAAGGGCTCTCAAATATTTCACCATCAGAGTAGGTAAAGTGGACACTCTAAATAGTAAACAAACAAGGAAAAGGAGTCAAAATGGAAGAGAGAAAAACTTACAAGAAATGAGGACAATGAAGAACGGAAAGAGGTTGTAGAGGGCATGAAGTGAGAGAGGTGAACTGACAAGCAACGAGAAACCCTATGCATTCGAAAAAGCATACAAACGAAGAGACAACACAGTTTCAAATCGTATTAAATGAATGAAGCGTACGAAGGGGCGGGAAATTATAATCTTGCCTAAAAAGAGTAGGTGTTCTAACTCTTGCATTGGAATAAGGGCAACCGCTGTATTTTTTGACCCTTTAAAACCATAGGATGTTTGGAGGGCAATTGTGGGGGCCGAGTAAATTATTACGTAGGTTAGTCAAATATATTAAAAAAATAAATCAAATCATGTACAATACAACTCACAACCCCGAGGGACAGAGGCCGAATATCTAGATCAGCCTCCGAATTAGTTGTAAACTGGGCCGAATACGAAGATAAAGCCGAATGAACGACTATCCATTGGACAAAAGGTGGGCCCAACCATCAACATCAAGGACGACTATAAATAAGAAGAGCATCAGCCAAAAGAGGTAGGTGAGAACAAGTAAGTCTAACTTCAGTTATAAGCAACCAAGAGAGTATACACTGACTTATCCGTCGGAGTGCTAATTCCAGCACCCCCGACTGGAGTGTTCATTCCTTTTCAGGTGACTAGCTGAGGGTCACGAGCGTCCTACTAGATCCAAAGAGTATTTTCGAACCACCTTCTCCACAACGATGTAAAAGCAACTTTATTTTGTATCAGAGAGTTGGAAAACTTTATGTTGAAATCAATGGCATTAAAGTTTTGAGCACTAAAATTTTTCCTTTTGGTCAAAAAACGGTCTAAGTTGTAAAAGGTAAAATTTTGAACAAAATCAACTTTTATTAAAACTTTCCAAAACCATTTTAAAAAATGATCACTACCTGACATGCGCAGAATCGATCCTCAAGATGTATAACCCCGAATCAAAAGATCATAACTGCCCTTAATTGAATACCACTACTGTTCTGCGTCATAACCAGCTGCTCTTCTCAGAATGAAGATCACAACCGAACTGATAGATGATGAACAAAGATGACCTGACCAGAAAAAATGACATAACAGTTGAGTGGGAGATAGTTACAGCAGAACTTCAAGATGGAGTTGCCTACGTATCCCAAAGATGGAAATCAGGCCTTACATAGTTCGGTTCAGGTTCACTCGAGTATTAACTCTCTCATTTTGCACTCTAACTTTTGCCTAAGTCACCTTTTAGGGTTTTCAACTTTGTGAGCTCAATTTTTCTTTATTTCTAATTTTTATTGGTCTAACTTTTACCTACGTCGCCCTTTCGGGTTTTCAGCCTAGCGAGCCTCTCAAGGGTAGTATTTCTTCAACTTGTCTAAGTTGATCGGCTGTGAAAATTCCAGGCCATCTAAGTCCATGAGAATAACCGCCCCTCTTAACCAGACAACTTTGATGATGTAAGGACCAGTCCAATTGGGTCTGAACTTGCCCCTAAGGTCATGGATGGGAGCTCAGTTGCCTTTTAGCACCATGTCTCCCTCCTTGAGATTTCGGGAGTTAACTTTCTTGTTAAAAGGCCTGGCAATTCTACACTAGTAGCCTTGAACATGATCCAACGCTTTTAACCTCCTCTCATGAAACAACATTAACTCCTCAAATCTGTTCTGTTGCCAGTCCGTCTCTGCTATTTGACACTCAGCCATAACTCGCAACGACGGACTTCAATTTCAATTGGAAAAACGGCTTCTATCCCATAGACGAGAGAATAAGGGGTTGCTTTTATAGATGTTCGGATCGAGGTTCTGTAGCCCTAGAGTGCGAATGGCAATTTAGCTGGCCAATCCTTATAGGTCTTAACCATCTTCTGCAAGATGTTTTTGATATTCTTATTGGTGGTTTCAACAGCCTCCATTGGTTTGTGGCCTGTATGTAGATGACTTATGAAAAGCCATATTGTACTTGTCCAACAAGTCTATCACCTCTTTCTTGAAGTGTGAGCCATTATTTGATATGATCTCGTTTGGAACTCCGTACCGACAGATGATATTATTTCTGATAAATTTGGCCACATGTGATGCCTTCAACACTGCATAGAATTGAGCTTCCACCCACTTTGTAAAGTAATCAATTGCCACCAAGATATATTCATGCCCATTCGACCCTTTTGGCGAGATAGCACCGATAACGTCGATTCCCCAAACTGAGAAAGGCTATGGCAAAGTCATGTTGTAATGATTTGAGGGTGGAATATTCATGCGATTGGCATGAATTTGACATTTGTGGCATTACCGCACAAAACCAATACAATCCTTCTCCATGGTGGACCAGTAGTAACCTTGCTTGAGAATCTTCCGGGCTAGCATCACACTATTCATATGCGTCCTACATTGTCTGCCATGGATGGCCTCCATAAGGCTTTGATTCCTCTTCTTCCACACATAACTTGTGCATTCCCAGATGACTTCTTTTATACAGCTTACCCTCACAGATGATAAATTGGACAGCTATTTGCCGTATTCCCTGTTTGTCCTTGGCATTTGCCCCTGGTGGATATGTTTCCTTTTGCAAGGAGTTCCAAATATCGTATAACTAGAGGTTTTTGTCTTGCACTTCATCTATCGCGGTAATAGTTTCATAAGCCGGCGTGTATTTCTGTTCGATGATAATGGGACGCATCCGGACTCCAAGTGGAATGTCTACCATAGAAGATAGAGTTGCTAAAGCATCAGCGAACCAGTTGTTTTCTCTTAGTAGATGTGTGAATGTCAATTTTTCAAATTGCTAAATCAGAATATCTAGGGTCTGATGGTAAACCTTCATATTTTCTTCTTTGACTTTCCAGTCTCCATTTGCTTGAGAAACAATCAAATTTGAGTCCCCGATGACATCCAACCTTATTGCCCCTAGTTTTAGGGCGGCTTCTAAACTAGCAATACACGCTTCATATTCTGCTTCATTATTGGACACCTTGAACTGGAGTTTGAAGGCTACAGGTATATGAGAGTCGTCGGGTGTTATTGGCAACACACCTATCCTATAACCATATTGATTGGACGCTCCGTCAAAGTACATCGACCAAGTTTCCTCTTCAACTTGCAAAATGGCTTCATCTAGGAACAAGTATTCCACTGCCTCATCTCTTTCAACCGGGTGGTCTGCCATGAACTTTGTTACAGCTCTTCCTTTAACTAACTTGCGGGTGACATATTTGAGATCAAATTCGGAGAGAAGGAGCAACCAACGAGCCAACCTACCATAAGCGCTAGTTTCTCAAAGAGATATTTGATGGGATCTAATCTTGAAATGAGGATTACAGAGTGAGCTAACAAATAGTGCCACAACTTCCTGGTAGCCTATACCAAGGCTAAGTAAGCTTTCTCCAACGCAGTATAGTGGGTCCATTGAAAGCAGCTTCGCACTCGGCGGACCATTCAAAAGCCTTTCCCTGCTGTAGTGTATGAAAGAATTGTCGGCAGCGGTCCGTGGAACAACTGATGAACCTGTTGAGAGCGGCGGCCATCCCTATTAACTTCTGAACTTCTTTGACCGATCGAGGGGAGCCAAGTTCTAGGATTGCTGTGATTTGCCTTGGGTTGGCTTCGATTCCTCGGTGGTTGACAATGTAACCTAAAAATTTGCCAGAGTCGATCCCAAACACACATTTGGAAGCGTTCAGCTTCATTCTGTATTTTCGAAGAATGTCGAATGTCTCTTCTAGATCGGCTATATGATTCTGCTCTTCCTTGGACTTCACCACCATATCATCAATGTACACTTCCATAGTGTGGCTGAGTTGTTCCTTGAACATGGCAGTGACCAGTCTTTGGTAGGTTGCCCCTGCATTCTTCAGCCCAAAAGGCATAACCTTGTAGCAGTAGGTTCCTCTTGGGGTGAGGAATGCTGTCTTTTCTTGGTCCTCAGGATGCATGGCGATTTGATGGTAACCTCTGTAAGCATCGAGAAAGCTCATACGGTGATGGCGTACCATCGCATCTACAAGTTGGTCAATTTTGGGTAGAGGAAAACAATCCTTGGGGCAAGCTTTATTTAGGTCCATGAAATCGACGCACACTCGCCAAGTCCTATTTTTCTTCTTCACAACCACCGTATTAGAGAGCCATGTAGGGTAAGTCATTTCCCTGATTGCCCCGGCTTCAAGCAGCCTGTCAAGCTCATCAACAACAGTGGTAGTGTGCTCTGCGGCTGACCGCCGACTTTTCTGAATGATCGTCTTGCACTTAGGGTCAACATTCAAATGGTGTTGTGAAACAGAAGGATCTATACCCGACATCTCGTATGGAGTCCATGCAAGGACATCAAGGTTACTGAGCAGGAAAGAAATTAGCTGCTTTCTGTCGGTTTGATTCAGGGATGCGCCGACCATGAAAAATTTGTCTGGGATTCTATCGATTTCAACTCGGTTTAAGCCTTCCGTGACCTTTTCATTAGGGAGCCGCGTAACATCGTCGAGGCTCTCTCAATCTGGCATCTCAATAGAATTCACCTGCAGCTGCTTTGGCATTTTTTTTCAGCAAGGAGATAACATGCTTGTGCCGATTTCTAGGAGCTACGGATTTGTTCAATACCGCGTTCTGTCGGGAAGCGGAGCAACTGATGATATGTACTCGGAACGTCCTGCATGGTGTGCAACCAAGTCTGCCCCGTAATGAGATTATACGGCGATGGCAGCTTGATGACCAAGAATTCTACATCCACTGTGCGGGAGCCCGCTCAAATGGGTAGTGTGATTTTTCTCAACAGGTACTCTGGATTGACGTTGAAGCCGAATAGTGGATAAGGGGTTGGGCAAAGATCCGATTCGGAGAAGCTGAGTTTGGTGAATGTCTTGTAGTACATAACCTCCGATGTGCTCCCCGGATCAACGAGTATGCGCTCAACTTTGAATCGGTTTACCCGTAACTCAATTACCAAGGGATCAATGTGGGGAAGTGTCACACCGGCCAGATCTGAATCATCAAAGGAAATGCTTGCAGCTTCATGGGGTCATTTAGCCGGAGTGAGTTGGTTCTAAGGGTCAGGACTCGACTAAATCGTATGCACCACGGATGAGATTGGCAGGCTGTATGCATTACAAACTCATGCACCATATGCATTGTTCATTTCTTTTGGTTCTACTTTTGTGAAAACGGTTGAACGCAAAAAGGAGGTAAAATGGTGTATGAGTTCGGGTAGTGAGTCGAGTTGGTTTTGAGTTACGTGTTGTAATTGGTACTCACATGGGGAGTCAAGGTGCCTAATTGCCCTATCTGCATATATCACCAGATGAATGTGGGAAAATGTTTTTGGGTGTTCACGAGCCCGTCGTTTCTTGAGCTGACAAATGTGGAAAAACAAATGATTTTGGGTGTCCAAGTCCCCACTATTTATGAAGTCGGCAAATGTGGAAGGTCAAAATATTTTTTTTTTTGGGTGTCTATCGCCCCGCCATTTTTGGAGCCGGCAAATGTGAGACTATTTTCAATATACAAAACTATGTATATGTATGACTATTTTGATTTCAGCTTTCACTTGGGATGTCATAATATACTTACTGCCCATGGTTACGTTGAAAAATGTTGAACAAATGTCATGCATTGCATATTTCATTTGTATGTAAACAAATATTTATAAGTAAACATTCAAACTTGCATCATACCTGCATTGCATGATCATGTGTGTTTCAAGTAATTATATAGCTTGTTAAATGCATTGTCTACTGAGCTTTCGCTCACCCCAAGGCTAACAAATTTTAGGAAATGATGTTAAGGCACCTTCGCAAGTATGGATATGTGAAATGAAGTTGGATGAGGGCATGGATGCTCTTCTATTAATGTTTTATGATTTGGCTTTGGATTATCTTTTATGGACTATTTGTGTGGAGAAATTGGAAATTTATCTTGTATATGAATGTAATTTAACAATGATGTATTTTTGAGATAGTTTAATTGGAAAGAGGAGTTAGTGGATTGTATTATTGTTAATATTTGTTATCTGTATGTGTGTATTATTGTTGATTGTATTAAGGTATCAGGGAAATTAAGAGGTATTTCTCCAAGGCATTACAGATTGGTATTAGAGCATTAGGTTCGAACACCTTAGGCTCGTGGAAAGTGACTTTTGTCACAATGAGATTCCTAGGCTAGGATGTGACATTCACGTGCCTTGTGTGCCTTGTGCATGTATGTGGTTAAAATTTGTGCTTGGTGGTTTGAGAAATCATTGATTTTAATTCTTCTATGGCTGCCTTTGATTATGAGCTAAAAGTTTTGTAATGGTTAAAGGTGTAAGCATTTTGATTGGGTTTAAAAGTGTTTGTGATGACATAGTTTATACTGTAAGCATAAAGGAGATTTTAGGTTGTTAATGGGTCAGTGTTGATTATAGTGTTGTCATTATCATACTAAGAAGTGGGTTAGGTGAGCCAATGCCCTTAGTGCATCTTTCAGGAGTTCTTATTGGGATATTGGGAGTTAGCGGTGTTGGTGTTTGGGAAGTACAAATGTAGTCGGCTTGCCAATGACTTGAGTTTCATGTTGTGGAAATTTATTCCTGGACTTTTGAGGGTAGTTACTTTCGTTTTGTAGTTGCTCTTAATCATAGGTCCCCTTTTTGAATTGGCAGTATACGGGTGTGAATTGATGTGGTTCATCGTGTGTTGTCTGTATTAGAAATAGGGTTGATATTGCAATTGAAATAAGAGTGTCCTTGTATCAGTGCGATGAGGGTTATAGACCCGGAATGTTGATCCCCTGTCTGGTTAGAATTTTGTGGTATGATAGTTTGTAACAGGGGTTCATTTCATAGGTATAGTTTGAATTGGGTGGCAGTGAGATGATAAGAGAGAGTTAAGGGAAGTTTTAGAAGTAATTATAAGAGCCGAGCATGTGTTAGGATGACCTTTTGTCTTTGGTTGACAAGGTCTTTCGTAAACTCTAGATTGTCGTGAATACTTTCTTTAGCTTTAGTTGAGGTGTCTTTTCTTTGTAAAAACATGTAAACGGTTTGGTAGTATTTGAACTATTTCAGACTCTTCATGAGTACTTAAGTTTGGAAAGTGTGGGTTTTGGACTCACAAGGTGATGTTTCTAGGAGGCGTGGTACTTGAGGAAAGATGGTGAATGGCGATAGTGGATGATTAGAGTTTCAAGTGTGTTGTTAATTGGGAAGGTCAATGTAGTCACCGATATCATTATAATAATAATAATAAATAAATAAATAAATAAAATAAATTTGTGAGGTATTTACTTGATAGGAGATAGGATCTGTTAGCTAGTCTAAGGGAATGTATCGTTGTTCAGTACTATGTGGATGGTGCTGGTAGGTTATTTTTAAGCATTGGTTGGTCATTGTGAATCACCGTAGTACTAGTGTAGTGTTTTATGCTAATTTTGGGGTAAGTTCCATGGTGTGTTGGGTTAAAAAAAGAAAAAAAAAAAGAAAAGAAAAAAAAAGGGTGTTGATGTGAGTTAGCTTGCAGACTTGGAGTGCCGAAGTATGGTTTGGTTGTATACCTAGTCGTGAAAGAGCCCTGAATGGACTTAGAACACATTATTGGAAGTTTTTAGTGAACACTACGTCGGAGCAAAACCAGTTGAGTTGATGTTGATAGGTTGTGTAGGTTGTTGGTAGTTATTGGTGGCAAGCTTGTTAATTGTCGTGTGGAAAGGAGTTGGTGAGTGATCCTCATGGAAACTATCTTAGTTGGATAACAGAGGTTGTGCTTTAGAATTTTTCAATAATACATCTAGCATAGTTGTATTCCATCCTATAGTGTTAGTACTCTAGATTATCTTTGAACGAGCCTTTGGCGTTCAGGTGGGTTGTGGAGTTTCGTAGTGACGTATGGATACTTTGACGGGAATAGAGATGCTTTGAAAATTGAGTTGTGGTTCTTGAGGGATGGAATTCCTAGATTGTTGGTTATTTGAATTCATCTCATTTTGGGTATCCGAATTAATATTGCTTTATTGTACATATGGTTTTGACCATTGCATGATGGTTATCACTTTCAAGGTGCATGGTTGGCTTGTGTTTTTGAAGGAAGGTTATCCATCTTACTCAAAATTTCAGGGTGATCATTTAGTCTTAGGTGGAATATTACATCAAAAGATGGAAGGGGCTATTCGTGGTGAGTAAACACCAATGGTGGATGTAGTTCAGATGTTCTTCAGGGTATTTTTTTTGAGAAATTTGGCCATGGTTAAAGGTTTAAATTCTCTTTTAATTGTTGATGCTCGAGTTGAGTGTAGAGAACACATGGTGGATGTGTACTGTAAGGATTTGGATCTAAAGGTTTAGTTATGGATGGTGTTTAGTATATGCTGTTCTAATAGTGGTAACAAAAGTTGGGTATTGGTTACCGAGTGTAGATTGGCACATTTTGTTGTTAGTTCATTGGACATTTTTGTAGGTTAAATCAATCTGATTCTTTATGGGGTTGGTTTGTGGCTCTGTTATGTTTGGTGACTTGAGTTAGTCTTTTGGTATTTCATGGTAAATTGTCTGCTCTGTTTGTAAACATCATGTTATGTTGATGTGACGATTGAGGTTGTTCGTCAATATAGTCTGTTAAGGTACTCACAACGGATGAATAAGGGTTGATTATTAGGGTGACTGTGTTTGAGGGATATTATGGGGGACAATTGTATTTCTGTAGAGGCATCTGTGCATCTTCTTAAGCGAATTTGTTGATTGGAGAAAATTTAATATTGCGAAACGATGGTGTTAAGAATTGCAGAAGACCCTAGGTGAGGGAACCCTATTCTAAGTCTATTGTGATTAAGTTGTTCCTTACATGCATGTTTGTTTGGTTAGTTAGATGGAGCGGATTGTCACAATGGTGATTAAGCAACTAGGGTTGAGTCGTTTGTGATTACTACTAGAGTCAAATTATGGAAGGTAGTGTTACCATTGTTTGAGGAGTCCTTGTTGTGTTTCCAACTCTAATTTCTGAGGGTCTAATAGACTTTGGGTGTTAGTTGTAACATCTCATGTGAGAAAGAATTGGTGAGAGAGTTAAATTCTTAAAAATGTTAATGTAAAATTTCTTTTGGTCAGTGTGCTAAGTGAGTATTTTGGTGAGGAAGTGGCCATGGAGTTTCGAGGCTCATGTTCTACTGATGGGGGATTGGCCTAGTTTTAGAACTTGGACAAATTTCGGGGATGAAATTTCCTAAGGTGGGGAGATTGTAATGACTTGGATTCTAATACGTATCAGATTGGTGTTAATTGGTGCCCATCATGTTAAAAATTTGTATGGTTGTTGGACTCTTGGTATTGATAGGTTGCCAAGTGAACCTTAAATATTATAATTGAGGACACTTGGGTGATGTTTGGAACCTTTTGGTTGAAGCCTTAACAAGATATTTAGGCAAGATTAGATCAAAAGCCTCAAATTTGAGTTTTCATTTTTGACCAACCTTCACTCTTTTACCCTTTTCTTTTTCCACACTTTGAATATGGGTGTGAGGTTAGAACCATTGGAAAGATTATTTCCTGGGCTTCTATTTGGACACAAGAGCAACCTAAAATAGAGTCCGAACGAGAGAGTTACGCCTATTTGAATTTCGAGTTTATATGTTGGAAGCAGGCTCGCTCAAGCGAACTGCGTGAATTTCAGAGATTCTGGAAGCTTCTTTTCTACACTCAAGCCAAGCTTTCTTTGCTCGAGTGACCAGGTCACTAACAGACATTTTAAAGTGACTTTTTGAGCCAAAACTTTATTCTTTCTTCCTTTCTTCTCTCCCTCTCCTTTATGTCCAAAAACCTAGCCCTCAAAACATTGATTTCATCCATTTTTCCCAACATTCTACCATGAATCTTGCATCAAAGATGAAGAACAAGAGAAGATCAACATTTTCAACTAACTAGATTTTGGATTTTCGAAAGAATGCTCTTGATCTAGCTTCTTTGCTTCCAATCTTGAGGTATTGGTGTCCTTAACTTGTTATATGTTTGATTTGGGATACCTATGTGATGATTTCATTACATACACATGTAGTGAGTAGTTATATACATGTGTGTGTATATATATATATATTGTGAGGATACGATTGTGTGAATGAATATTTGGGAAAATGTTGGAAATGTTTCATGATTTATGAGAGAAGTTGTGCTGATTATGAATGATTATCATTGTTTATGATGAGTAATTGCCTCAATTTCATAAAGAATGAAAAAACCCAATTATTCTCAAACCCTAGTTTTCCAATTTTTTTTTTATAAAAAACGATTTTGGTCAATTGTTTTCCAAAACATGAAATTGAGTGTAATAACTTGGTTTTGAGGTTGAGATTGCGAAACTTTAAGCTTCTTTCTCTATATTTCCTTGAAAGGATGAAGTTTTGGTGTTAAATCCACTATTTTTGACATGTGAAGTTATGAGATTGTTGTGAATGGAAATCATTGTAGGAAAAATGCATTATTTACACACTCATGCACCATATGCATTGTTCATTTTTCTTTTGGTTTTACTTTTGTGAAAATGGTTGAACACAAAAAGGGGGTAAATGGTCTATGAGTTTGGGTAGTGAGTCGGGTTGGTTTTGAGTTACGTGTTGTAATTGGTATCCGTGTGAGGAGTTAAGGTGCCCAATTGCCCTATCTATGCATTTCACCGGACGAATGTAGAAAAATGTTTTTGAGTGTCCATGAGCCCGCCGTTTCTGGAGCTGGCAAATGTGGAAAAACGGATGATTTTGGGTGTTCACGTCCCCATCGTTTATGGAGTGGCAAATGTGGAAGGTCAAAATGTTTTGTTTTTTTGGGTGCCTATTGCCTCGCTGTTTTTAGAGCCGGCAAATGTGGGACTATTTTTAGTATACAAAACTATATATATGTATAACTGTTTTGATTTCGGCTCTCACTTGGAATGTCATAGTATATTTGCGCCCATGGTTACTTTGAAAAATGTTGAACAAATGTCATGCATTGCATATTTCATTTGTATTTAAACAAATATTTATAATTAAACATTCAAACTTCATCATACCTGCATTACATGATCATGTGTGTTTCAGTTAACTGTATAGCTTGTTAAATGCATTGCCTATTGAGCTTTTGCTCACCCCAAAGCTCACAAATTTTAGGAAATGATGTTGAGGCACCTTCGCAAGTGTAGATATGTGAAATGAAGTTGGATGAGGGCATGGATGCTCTTTTATTGATGTTTTATGATTTGGCTTTGGATTATCTTATATGGACTATTTGTATGGAGGAATTGAAAATTTATCTTGTATATGAATGTAATTTAACAAGGATGTATTTTTGAGATAGTTCAATTGGAAAGAGGAGTTAGTGGATTGTATTATTGTTAATATTTGTTATCTGCATGTGTGTATTATTGTTGGTTGTATTAAGGTATCATGGGAATTAAGAGGTATTTCTCCAGGGTGTTACAAAATTCTTGAATTCTGCTTCATCGCTCGAGCGAACAATCTGTCGCTCAAGAACACATCTCATGCATCCAGTAGTTTTGCAAAGTTTTGTTGTTGGCTCTAGCGGCCAAGTTGATGCTCGAGTGACCATTGAGCCGAGATTCGGACCATCCAGTACTTTTGTAGACCCTGTGGTTTGCTCAAGCGACCAATGTTGCGCTTGAGTGAAGTGTCTTATTTCAACATATTTTGAAAAGTCATGTTTTATCCATTTTGGCATTCTTATCCATTTCTAAACATTCTTAGGCATGAATTGAGCTTCCTAAATAAATGTATGAGTTAAAATGAGGCTTAAAATAATTGAATAAGTTAAAGAATGATCCAATTAAGCAATGTGATTTAATAACTATATGTTATGAATTGTGTAGGCTTATTCGTGAAAACGTGTTGGCAACCAAACCACTGTGAGTAATATCTCAGTAAAGATATTTTCTTATTTATTCTATTTTTTGAATGTCTTAATGAAGTAAGTTTTCTGAATTCGTGATTTTGCAAATGTGAATGAGTTTCTATCTATCTGATCATCATGATAACTGTAAATCTAATTAATGTGACGTGAATGTCTATGATGGATCTAAGGTAATTTTGTATATCTGAATTGCCAAGGTCATTCTGTATATTTGACAAGATGGACCGAAGGTCATTCCGTATATTTGACAAGATGGACCCAAGGTCATTGTGAATATCTGATAAGTCTGATTATCTGTTATGAGTTGATTGAATGGTCAATACACAGCTATAAATGATTGTACCCAAGGTCGTTCCATTAAGATATGATCAATTATGTTCTATACATTTGTCATACATTGGACCCGAGGTCATTCCGCCATCTATTGGACCCAAGGTCATTCCGTTATGAATTGTTTATGATATGGAAATGCTTATGTTACTTAATAGAGCTCATTCATATAACCCATTTACTCTGATGCTATTTACTGGGCGTTAGCTCACTCCGTATTTATATATGTAGGTGGGTAGCAAGATGCCCAACCTTAGTGAGCCTTTGAAAAGATTACCGCGTTTTTGAGGAGTCAACCAAGGATACCTCACACATGAGGCTTTTGCCTTTTGATTTTCTATTTTCTTTTATTGGTCATGTTTGACCACATTTGTATATAAGTTTTGGTATGCATGCTAATGTTATATGTATGATTTTGGACATGTAAGACCCTTTCTATGTATGTATGGTGTAAGTTATTAATTGATAAGAACTTTTTCTTCATGCCATTTATACACAAGCTTATTGGACAAATATTATATTTTTGTTTCCGTTTTTGGCCCTATATAATTAAATATGATTTTTTTTTTGTCTGAGGCCGTAGTTAATCTCATGATTACTGGCCAGTTATGATCCTAACCTTTAAAGGCGAGTATGAGTCATGACAATGCATGCACAAGTGTGGGGTCCCATGCCCTTGGCTTGTTTGTGACCGAAAGAAGCCTGAATTGCCTCACGATCAATGTTTTTTATAAAACCGACTTCTAATTTTGGAAAATCATCAATCAAGACACAACCAAACTTCGTTCTCTCTCTCTCTCTCTCTCTCTCTCTCTCTCTATTAAAAAGTTGATTGCTAGCTAAAAACAGATTCGGGATAAAATGGTAATTTTTATACAAAGTTAGTTTTTGGCTAAAACAGGTTTATACAGCAACTCCAAACAACCTCAAACATTCTAAAGATGAAGTATTTACCATTTCCTTATTGGAAGGGTTGCAAATGCTCGAAGTTTTAGGGTTAGTCAAAATGGGGTGTCTACACTATTCACAATTCGATTATGTTTATCTAATCTCCCATCATTATAAGGCATTGGATTGTTTCAAACATTTTGTTGCTAAGGTAGAAAATTTGAAAGAGAGGAATTTAAAAATTCTTCATACTGATTGAGGGCATGAATATTTATCACATCAATTCTAGGGATTATGTAAGGAAAACGAGATATACAGGCAATTAATAATTCTTGGTACTCCGCAACAAAATGATGTAGTGGAGAGAATGAATCGTACTTTACTTGAAATGATTAGATCGATGATGGCGCAAGCCAACCTCTTTATATCCTTTTAGGGGACACTCTTTTGACTTTCAGCCTACATCCTAACCATGTGCTTTTAAATTCAGTTTCAACAAGCCTATATGATTATGGAATTGCACAAAACCTAATTTGAAGCATTTGCAGTTTTGGGGTTGTACAGGTTTTGTTCACAACATTTCCCATAAATATGGAAAGTTAGTCCCTAGAGCAAAAACATAGATTTGGTTAGATATTTAGAGGGTTCTCAAAGGGTTATGTTATGTCACGACCCCAAACCGCCCCTAGTAGTTTGGTGCCGCGATGGCCAGTAATCCGTAATTACCGAAGGCCAACTTTCTAAAACTTAACACAATCAGAGTATAATAATCGGGGCTAACCAATGCGGAAGCAATAATCTAAAATACGAGCGGTCCATAAGAGCTGTGCGTAGATCAAAACCAATGCCAAACATTTCCGATTAACTTTACAACTTGAATACAACAAAGTAAAATACATGTTACATCTTGATCAAAAGGCTTCTCGAGCCGACATATACAAAATACAGCTAATACAAGTCAAGAAGCATGATTTTCAAGATTTGCCGACATGCAATGCAGGGCATCGCCGACGTAAATACAAAAGCAAAGCCGACATAAGTACGAATCCAAAACAAGCATCCAAAACGATCTAGGCGTCGCCGCCGTCCTGCTCATCACCTACATATATATAGCGGGGTGAGTACAAATACTCAGTGAATGGTACTAATAATAAAGGTTTTGCATGAATATAGCCGAGGTCCTTCAAAACGATACACATCAAACTTTAGCAAGACGAGGGATGAACCGTATTCATCAATCAAATATTACAAGTATCCAAAGATGTTTACTGACATAGGCAAAACAAGGGATGAACCGTATTCATCATCCAGTATCATAACATCGGCGAAGCAAGGGATGAACCGTATTCATCAATCAAGTATTACAACATCGGCGAAGCAAGGGATGAACCGTATTCATCAATCATTATTACAACATCGGCGAAGCAAGGGATGAACCGTATTCATCAATCAAGTATTACAACATCGGCGAAGCAAGGGATGGACCGTATTCATCAATCAAGTATTACAACATCGGCGAAGCAAGGGATGAACCGTATTCATCAATCAAGTATTACAACATCGGCGAAGCAAGGGATGAACCGTATTCATCAATCAAATATTACAACATCGGCGAAGCAAGGGATGAACCGTATTCATCAATCAAATATTACAACATCGGCGAAGGGATGAACCGTATTCATCAATCAAATATTACAACATCGGCGAAGCAAGGGATGAACCGTATTCATCAATCGAGTATTACAACATCGGCGAAGCAAGGGATGAACCGTATTCATCAATCAAGTATCAAGGGCTGTACGATCCGTAATCGTTTGGTCAAAGGTACTGCGAAAGTTTATAGTCCTCCAGCACAAGGGACTTGTGTTACTTAGGCCCGTAGCCCGATTTAACATAGAAATCTTTTCAAGAAAGGACCGTATCCTTTTACACTTAGTACTGCGAAAGTTTAGAGTCCTTCAGTACAAGGGACTTGTGCACATGGTACCGCGAAAGTTTAGAGTCCTTCAGTACAAGGGACTTGTGTTACTTAGGCCCGTAGCCCGATTTAACAAGGACCGTATCCTTTTCAAAGATGGCATCAAAACAAGGAGTATACTTGACACATCAAAACAAGAGCTATTCATTCATGCTTAACAAAACACTTTTGTCAAAACAAGGCAAGCAAGATTTATCACAACAAGTATAACATAGCTTTATCAATAATACCACTCACCTAGTTCTTCAGGTGTAGACTCAAAGCAAGGGTCAAGGTCCTACAAATCACACGGCAAACCACATTCTCAAAACAAGCTTTATAAGCATGCAAATGATCTCGGCATTCTCACCAGATCCAAGTCAAAACAAAGCAAAACATGCTGGGAGTTTAAACACTGCCCCTGACTCATGGAAACACACTGGGTATCAACCAGGTCCTTGCCGAGGTCCCACACATCCTAGCCGAGGTGTGGTCCTGCTGGCCTTAACCAAAAACAAAGTCGGGGAAACCTGGGTTCCCCTTGAAATAACATGAAGAACATGATGAACTCGATCATGAGAAAGATGAATGCAAGATCACAACTTGTTACAAAAATCTAAGATTTCGTGCCATGAGTTCGAAACATGGACCTGGGTACCCATACAAGAAGGTTATGCAAGAATAAACACAAAACATGATTTTCGTTCCAAGCTTTTCGATCAAAACGAGACTTTCTTCAAGAACATATGGAAAACCATTTTCTCCCTTCAAGAACCAACTTCAAAACAATGCATGACATGCAACACAAATTCGATCATGCAATGCAGCTAGATGATCAGCAAGAACAACCAAAGGAGATCAAGGTTCTAACCTCAAAACTCGGATCCAACGGTTCAAACCACGAAGATCAAGCTTGGGAGACTTACTCTCACTCAAGAACTTCTCTAGAGCTTCTCTCTCTAAAACAAAGATTTGAGACAAGAAAATGATGTGTTCCAAGGTCTGTCGGCTGTCTTAACAAACATCTCGGACACGTGGCGCTACCGGGTTGGTTCAGCTCAAAAAGGTGATTGATAGATAAGACAGGTCTCTGACAAAGCGTATGCAGCAAGTTCGGCAAGATACATCGGCAAGAAATGACATCGGCTCAAATCAAGGATCCGGCAACAGGATAACAAAACATCGGCTAGGGAGGACGACACTTGACTAAGCTATACCACACCTTGGCCGAGGTGTGCCACATCTCGGCCTAGGCCATACCTGCCTGCGGACAAGGATCACAGGGTGCAAAACATCTCGGCAATAAATGCCCGAGGTGAAGGTGGGGGTCGACCAAGGGGTTCCAAGACAGTTCTAAGTACAAGGGTTCAAAGGCGAACTAAGCTCAGGGCGACCTCGGACACACACACACTAAGCAAGGAACAAAATCAAGCAAGCAACTATAGCAAACCAAGGCAAGACAAAACCTTCAAATTAACATAACAAAGCAAGATCATGCAAGAATGTATGCAAGTATGACAAGAGTAAGGTGAGGGTTGTTACATCCTACCCCCCTTAAAGAAGTTTGGTCCCCAAACTTAGATTACCTTGCTCCTTGAACAACTCCGGATAACGGATTCTCACATCCTCTTCCTTTTCCCACGTGGCTTCTGTGCCATAATGTTCCTTCCATTCGACCTTTACCATTGGTATCGATTTGTTTCTCAACTGTCTCACTTGTCTATCAATAATCCTCATTGGCTCCTCCTCGTAGCCCAAGTCCTTGTTAACCGTGATCTCGGAATGATTAATTACATGTAGTGGATCTCGGATGTACTTCCTCAGCATCGAAACATGAAACACATTGTGGACTTGACTCAAATCCGGCGGCAAAGCAAGTCTGTAGGCAACGGGGTTAATTCTCTCAAGGATTTCAAATGGTCCAATATACCGAGGTGCTAATTTACCTTTCCTTCCAAATCTGGAAACCCCTTTCATTGGTGAAACCTTCAGGAATACATGATTCCCAACTTCGAACTCTAACTCATTCCTTCTCCGGTCGGCGTAGCTCTTTTGTCGGCTCTGGGCGGTTTTAATCCTCTGTTGGATAAGTTTAATCTTCTCTGTTGTCACTTGAATCAATTCGGGACCAAGCAGAGCTCTGTCTCCAACTTCGGTCCAACATATCGGTGACCTACATTTTCTTCCATACAAGGCTTCATACGGCGCCATGCCAATGCTAGTTTGATAACTGTTGTTGTAAGCGAATTCCACTAAGGGCAAATGCGTTCCCCAACTTCCTTGGAAGTCCAATACACAAAGTCTAAGCATATCTTCAAGCGTCTGAATTGTCCTCTCAGTCTGCCCATCTGTCTGGGGATGAAAGGCTGTACTAAATCTCAGCTCGGCTCCAAAAGCCCTCTGTAAACTCTGCCAGAATCTAGAAACAAATTTAGGATCTCGGTCTGACACGATTGACATCGGTACTCCATGAAGTCTGACAATCTCGTTCACATATAATAAGGCAAGTTGATTGGCGTTGAAGGTAGTCTTAACAGGTAAAAAGTGTGCTGACTTAGTTAATCTGTCAATAACAACCCAAATCGAATCCATACCTCTTGGTGTCTTCGACAAACCAGTCACAAAATCCATGGAGATATGTTCCCATTTCCACTCAGGAATCGGCAAAGGTTGAAGAAGTCCTGCTGGTCTTTGATGTTCTGCTTTCACTTTCTGACAATGTAAACACTGGGACACGAATTCGGCTACCTCTCTTTTCATGTTTGGCCACCAGAAGGTCTGCTTCACATCTTGATACATTTTGGTGTTCCCTAGATGGACAGCAAACTTAGAACCATGAGCTTCCTGCAAAATCTTCCTCTTCAACTCTGGGATGTCGGCCACGCATAACCTTCCCTCAAACTTGAGCACTTGATTTTCGATGGTATACCCTGATCTCGGCTTTGTGACAATCTCCTCGGCTACTTTCCTAAAGAAGTTATCCTCCATCTGCCTTGTTTTTACCTCATTAACAATAGTTGGCTCCACTGTTATCATGGTCAAACACGCCAAACTTCCATCTGACTTCCTGCTCAGGGCGTCGGCTACACTGTTAGCTTTACCTGGGTGATATTGAATTCGCATATCGTAGTCTTTCAACAACTCAAGCCACCTTCTTTGTCTCAAATTCAATTCCTTCTGTGTGAATAGGTACTTTAGACTCTTATGATCTGTAAAAATCTGACAAGTAGCTCCATACAAATAGTGGCGCCAAATCTTCAAAGCAAATACTACGGCCGCTAATTCTAAATCATGGGTTGGATAGTTTTTCTCATGAGGTTTCAACTGACGAGATGCATATGTTATGACCTTGCCCTTTTGCATTAATACGCAACCCAGACCCTTATGCGATGCATCACTATAGACATGAAATTCTTCATTACCTGATGGTAGTACAAGTACTGGTGCTGTAACCAACCTCGTCTTTAGTTCCTGGAAAGCTGACTCCCGATCTTCGGTCCATTCGTACAGCATTCCCTTCTTAGTCAGTTGCGTCAATGGAATTGCAATCCTTGAGAAATCTCTCACGAACTTTCTGTAATAACCTGCCAAACCCAGAAAACTACGAATCTCGGACACATTAGTCGGCCTCGGCCAATTTACTACGGCTTCAACTTTGCTAGGATCCACTGAGATACCTTCTTCATTAATCACATGACCCAAGAATGAGATAGTAGAAAGCCAAAACTCACACTTGTTAAACTTAGCATACAATTTCCGTGTTCTCAAAATCTGTAAGGCAAGTCTCAAGTGATTTTCATGTTCAACATCACTCTTGGAATAGATCAATATATCATCAATGAAAACAACTACAAATTCATCTAAATATGGTTTGAAGATTCTGTTCATTAAATCCATAAATGCGGCAGGGGCATTGGTCACTCCAAAAGGCATTACTAAAAACTCGTAGTGGCCATACCTTGTTCGAAAAGCAGTCTTCTCAACATCTTCGGCTTTAACTTTAAGCTGATGGTAACCAGACCGAAGGTCGATCTTAGAAAAGACTCGTGCTCCTTGTAATTGGTCAAGTAGATCATCAATCCTAGGTAATGGGTATTTGTTCTTGATAGTGACCTTATTAAGTTCTTTGTAATCAATGCAAAGACGGAGTGTGCCATCCTTTTTCTTAACAAATAAAACAGGTGCTCCCCATGGTGAAGTGCTCGGCCTAATGAATCCTTTATCTAACAGTTCTTGCAATTGCAGTTTCAATTCTCTAAGTTCAGCGGGGGCCATCCTATAAGGTGGTTTGGAGATCGGCTGTGTTCCCGATATAATGTCGACAGTAAACTCTATTTCTCTATCGGTCAAGTGGCCAGGAAATTCGTCCGGAAAGACGTCGGGGAAATCATTAACAATCGGGATGTCGGCTAAGCTAGCATTTCCATTCTGATCACTCAGTATACTACACAAGTAACCTCGACACCCCTTCTGAATTAACTTACAGGCCTTAATGGACGAAATCAAGTATGGTGGGGGCACTATCCCTTTACCCTGGAAAGTAATCTCGGCTAGGTTTGGGGGCCTCAGTGTGACACTTTTCGAAACACAATTAATAGATGCATCGTTTGTGACTAACCAGTCCATTCCCAGTATAATATCAAAATGAGCGATGACTAGAGGCATTAGATCTACCAACAATTCAACATTCTCAATCACAACAACACATGCTCTGTAAATGGATGCAACAGTCATAGATCTCCCAGATGGAGTAGACACAGACAACACATAATCAAGGGGCTCTAGTTCTCTATCAATTTTCTCGGCAAACTTAGTAGATATAAACGAATGAGTAGAACCCGAATCAATCAACACATAGGCATCTTGGGAGCAAATTAGTAACATACCTGACACCACTGCCTCAGCATTCTGAGTGTCTCCTGGCACTAACGCAAATACTCTACCTTGTCTCATCTGTCCTTTCCCAGCATTTCCCTTCTGAACGGAACCCGAGGTATTCTCACCTTTCTTGTTGTTACCAGCCTTTGTTTTGGGGCAATCTCTCATATAATGGCCCATCTCACCACATTCATAACAGGCTCCAGACGTTCGTCGACAGATCCCGAAATGCTGTTTCCCACAATCCGAACACATCGGTTTAGCACTCCCTTCCTGTCTTAGGTTACTAGTACTGCCCATGTTCGTTCTCTTCTTGGTGCCCAGCTGTCCTCGGCGATTGTCATAGTTCTGCCTCTTTCGCTGGTTTTCTCCCGAGCTCTGGTATCGGTTCAAATTAGCTTCGGCCTGAATGGCTTTGTTCAATACTTCGGCATAAGTCGGCATATCGAGCAAACTAACCCGGTCTTGAATCGGTCCACGAAGCCCACACTCGAACTTCCTGGCCTTCATATATTCATCGTTGGTCATGTGAGGTACAAACCTTACCAATTCAGTGAAAGCGCGGTCATATTCCGCCACTGTTCTGTTGCCTTGCGTCAGAGTATGAAATTCGGTAGCTTTGCGGTTCCGAACACTTAGGGGAAAATGTTTCTTGTAGAACAACTCTAAGAATTGGGTCCAGGTCAAATCTGGATTGCTCCCTCTAACCATCATCCACCACCTGCGGGCGTCATCATCTAATGTGAATGCTGCCAACGTCACCTTCTGAGCGTCGGTGCTAGGGAAGATCTCGAACAACTTTTCCATTTCCAAAACCAATGCCTCAGCCTTCATCGGCTCTATACCCCCGGAGAATCTCGGTGGTCTCATTTTCTTGAACTCCCTGATCAAAGCTATCGTGCCATCACCATATAAGGCTGGTTGCGGGGGAACCTGCGGCACTAGAGGAGGTGGAGGTGGAACTACGTTTCGGCCGTTGGTCTGCTCGGCCTGAGTCGACGTAGCAGTAGCGAACTGCTGTCTGGTTTGCCTCAGCTCGCGGGCCAAACCTTCAACTAATCTTTCCAATCTGTCCATTCTGTCTTCGGGCTGATCCCGGCCAATTGGAGGTCTCCCTCTCCTCATGGTGCTATGAGCGTGCAAAGTATGACTTTTAAACAAATAAGCAAATAACCACGTAGGCAAGCAACAAATGGGTATATCAAGACAATGCACACTTCACTCAAACAACAAATACCATGATGCAACCCTAACATCTTTCTAAGGGAAATCCTATGCTCTTTAGGACTCAAAGTGTGTGAATAGCGTATACCGAGGAACTTGTGCTCTGATACCATTCTGTCACGACCCCAAACCGCCCCTAGTAGTTTGGTGCCGCGATGGCCAGTAATCCGTAATTACCGAAGGCCAACTTTCTAAAACTTAACACAATCAGAGTATAATAATCGGGGCTAACCAATGCGGAAGCAATAATCTAAAATACGAGCGGTCCATAAGAGCTGTGCGTAGATCAAAACCAATGCCAAACATTTCCGATTAACTTTACAACTTGAATACAACAAAGTAAAATACATGTTACATCTTGATCAAAAGGCTTCTCGAGCCGACATATACAAAATACAGCTAATACAAGTCAAGAAGCATGATTTTCAAGATTTGCCGACATGCAATGCAGGGCATCGCCGACGTAAATACAAAAGCAAAGCCGACATAAGTACGAATCCAAAACAAGCATCCAAAACGATCTAGGCGTCGCCGCCGTCCTGCTCATCACCTACATATATATAGAGGGGTGAGTACAAATACTCAGTGAATGGTACTAATAATAAAGGTTTTGCATGAATATAGCCGAGGTCCTTCAAAACGATACACATCAAACTTTAGCAAGACGAGGGATGAACCGTATTCATCAATCAAATATTACAAGTATCCAAAGATGTTTACTGACATAGGCAAAACAAGGGATGAACCGTATTCATCATCCAGTATCATAACATCGGCGAAGCAAGGGATGAACCGTATTCATCAATCAAGTATTACAACATCGGCGAACCAAGGGATGAACCGTATTCATCAATCAGTATTACAACATCGGCGAAGCAAGGGATGAACCGTATTCATCAATCAAGTATTACAACATCGGCGAAGCAAGGGATGAACCGTATTCATCAATCAAGTATTACAACATCGGCGAAGCAAGGGATGAACCGTATTCATCAATCAAATATTACAACATCGGCGAAGCAAGGGATGAACCGTATTCATCAATCAAATATTACAACATCGGCGAAGCAAGGGATGAACTGTATTCATCAATCGAGTATTACAACATCGGCGAAGCAAGGGATGAACCGTATTCATCAATCAAGTATCAAGGGCTGTATGATCCGTAATCGTTTGGTCAAAGGTACTGCGAAAGTTTATAGTCCTCCAGCACAAGGGACTTGTGTTACTTAGGCCCGTAGCCCGATTTAACATAGAAATCTTTTCAAGAAAGGACCGTATCCTTTTACACTTAGTACTGCGAAAGTTTAGATTCCTTCAGTACAAGGGACTTGTGCACTTGGTACCGCGAAAGTTTAGAGTCCTCCAGTACAAGGGACTTGTGTTACTTAGGCCCGTAGCCCGATTTAACAAGGACCGTATCCTTTTCAAAGATGGCATCAAAACAAGGAGTATACTTGACACATCAAAACAAGAGCTATTCATTCATGCTTAACAAAACACTTTTGTCAAAACAAGGCAAGCAAGATTTATCAAAACAAGTATAACATAGCTTTATCAATAATACCACTCACCTAGTTCTTCAGGTGTAGACTCAAAGCAAGGGTCAAGGTCCTACAAATCACACGGCAAACCACATTCTCAAAACAAGCTTTATAAGCATGCAAATGATCTCGGCATTCTCACCAGATCCAAGTCAAAACAAAGCAAAACATGCTGGGAGTTTAAACACTGCCCCTGACTCATGGAAACACACTGGGTATCAACCAGGTCCTTGCCGAGGTCCCACACATCCTAGCCGAGGTGTGGTCCTGCTGGCCTTAACCAAAAACAGAGTCGGGGAAACCTGGGTTCCCCTTGAAATAACATGAAGAACATGATGAACTCGATCATGAGAAAGATGAATGCAAGATCACAACTTGTTACAAAAATCTAAGATTTCGTGCCATGAGTTCGAAACATGGACCTGGGTACCCATACAAGAAGGTTATGCAAGAATAAACACAAAACATGATTTTCGTTCCAAGCTTTTCGATCAAAACGAGACTTTCTTCAAGAACATATGGAAAACCATTTTCTCCCTTCAAGAACCAACTTCAAAACAATGCATGACATGCAACACAAATTCGATCATGCAATGCAGCTAGATGATCAGCAAGAACAACCAAAGGAGATCAAGGTTCTAACCTCATAACTCGGATCCAACGGTTCAAACCACGAAGATCAAGCTTGGGAGACTTACTCTCACTCAAGAACTTCTCTAGAGCTTCTCTCTCTAAAACAAAGATTTGAGACAAGAAAATGATGTGTTCCAAGGTCTGCCGGCTGTCTTAACAAACAGCTCGGACACGTGGCGCTACCGGGTTGGTTCAGCTCAAAAAGGTGATTGATAGATAAGACAGGTCTCTGACAAAGCGTATGCAGCAAGTTCGGCAAGATACATCGGCAAGAAATGACATCGGCTCAAATCAAGGATCCGGCAACAGGATAACAAAACATCGGCTAGGGAGGACGACACTTGACTAAGCTGTACCACACCTTGGCCGGGGTGTGCCACATCTCGGCCTAGGCCATACCTGCCTGCGGACAAGGTTCACAGGGTGCAAAACATCTCGGCAATAAATGCCCGAGGTGAAGGTGGGGGTCGACCAAGGGGTTCCAAGACAGTTCTAAGTACAAGGGTTCAAAGGCGAACTAAGCTCAGGGCGACCTCGGCCACACACACACACACTCACACTATGCAAGGAACAAAATCAAGCAAGCAACTATAGCAAACCAAGGCAAGACAAAACCTTCAAATTAACATAACAAAGCAAGATCATGCAAGAATGTATGCAAGTATGACAAGAGTAAGGTGAGGGTTGTTACATGTTATGTATGGTGAACATCCTGATAGAGGAATGACTAAATGTGAGTCGTAAGATGTCAATTTTATTGAAAGTGATTTTGCAAGCATTAATGAAGTAAAGAAAGATCTTGCACTACATGAGTTACGAGAGTTTGAAGGAGTCATACTATCTTTTGGTGAACGTGGAGAATTGGAAACTCATCATGAAATTGCCAATGATACTGGGAGTGATTTCCCTCATAATGGGATTATACCACTAGAAAATGACTCGCAATGATCCTAGTTGCATAGAAGCAAACATGGAATCATTCCTTGTCATCTTTTGCATTTGAAGGGAAATATTTCTTGTGCACTCTATTGGATCTTGATGAGCATGCTTCCAATAAGGAAACATTGTGTCGCGCCTCAAACTCGCCCTTAAAATTTTGAGCATGACCAATTCGGAAACGGACATAGAATTCGGTTTGCTTAACATATGGGGCTTGAACGGAAGCAATTATCAACTTAAGCAGTATCCATTGAGTTATCACTACTATGCCAGGATCACAAACATTGTATCAGATAGACAAACATGCAGTGAACATACATATGAGAAACAGTTATGTACATACATATATGCAGACCCGACCCCATGATTGGGCGTGTAACAAAAGCATTGGTAAAAGAGGGTATAGACATTTCATAACATTAGATAGAAAATTTAGAGCACAAAGCTAAAAGCTTAGCAAGAACTCCACAAAAATGAATGAGCTTCATCTAAGTGCTTGGACGCATTAAAGCTGACAAAAGAGAAACGGACATGATGAGTTAAGACTGACCTCCAGGTTGATTACCTACAGAGACAGACAAAACACAGTGTGAGCAAGGCTCAGTGAATAATAGTGCTTAAACATTTCAATGGTTAAACTTGAATTATAATGTATATAAGTGCAGAGGTCATAGGATTAAGCTTATTCTATTTAGTCTGTAACATTTCCAGAACGGCCTTGGGTGAAATCTTTATACAGAGCGGCTTCAAGCCCAGTATCATACAGAACGGCCTTAGGCCCAACAGATTTTACAGATCAGCCTCGGGCCTAGATACCAACAGATGTTTGAACATTAACGGGTAAGTGATTGTAGAGCGCCCCAAGGGCCTCATGCCTACAGTTCGGACTCAAATTGTGACGGTTTTTAATTTGATCTCATAATGTGCGATGTGAGATTGATAAATCACCAAAGAGTCCAAATCCAGCAAATCGTTTTGGAAAACTGATTTTTTGTAAAGAAGTGCCAAACATGGACTGCTTTGCCAGATACAGAGTCGCCACCTAAATATTTTATTTTTTTGGAGAAATTTAGGAAACCCTGACTCGTTGCCTAAGGCCACGTGTCCGTTATCACCAAAGTTACCTCGGCTCGGGAACTTGGGTACGATTGGGGAAGGTCAGCTATGAGCACCCCCGCTCACCCGATCAAAGATCCGCCTATACTAAATATGATATTTTGTTTTTGAAAACACATGTGTTCTTATTGCGGTTAATAAGCTAGTCTTACTATGTGATACGCACAGCAAACAAGTATAGACTAGATCGTCTAATTTGGAACAAAGCATTGCATATCCGTTTGTTTGGAAAATGGTTTGGAGCTTGCTACTCGTATGTAGGCTAAAATGTGGATTTCAATGAATTGTTCCAATTCAAGTAATCCAACCTTCACCCACAGGCAGTTAAATACATAAGCAGTTAGCCTCATGGCAAGCATGCTATCATGGCGATCAATGACACACATGTAGTATGCTAAAGCATAAAAGTTTACCTAGTACTCCGAGCCAAAACAAGTGCTAGTTAGTAATCAATGCATGATCCTAGTTCATTTTAAGATGGCTAATGTAACGCATGCAAAATGCAACTAGAAATAGGCTCGGCTATCCTAAAATGCCATATAAGATGCAATAATTGATACATGTATTCAACTTGGAATTGAAATACGATGCAGTTAGTATGATGCGCCGAGCCCGGTGCATGCAAGATAGATGAATGGATGCAAACATGCAGGCATAAGTATGCTAGACAAATAAATGGATGCAAGCATGTGAACCATAAGTATGCTAATTGAAAATGTGCCCTGAAACTAACCATTGTAAGCGGTTAAGTAAAAGGGAGAAAGAAATGGAGGTTGGAAGCCATGCACACACACGCACACTTATTACAAAATTGGTCCTCCCGACGGAGGGTCCGAATAAATAATACATGCCAACTAAATAACTAACTAACAAGCTAATTAATTATTACATAACTGAATGAATAACTAACTACAACTAATTATTACAAAACTTAATTAATTAACTACAAATGGAAAGCGACAAATAATGCTGCTCTGGCTCTGTTCACAGAAACAGAAGGGTATGCATGCTCGCGTTTGGTTTCTTGCCTCGAAACGCCTTCCGGTTGCTCTTTAGAGGCTCTGTCTGCAGGGTGTCCTCAAAGAATTACTGCTGAACCTTACCAAAACCAATCTAGGGAGTGCATCAGTGGCTTGCTGGCCATGGGAAGCCACTGCCGACCATCTGCCGGCCAAGGATGGTGCACTGCCGGCCAAAGATGAGGAAGTGCCGGCCATCTGCAGGGCACTGCCGGCCACTGATGTGCTGGGAAACCAAGCTGCAGCAGAGCACAAAATAGAGAAAATGGAGGGTCTTCCAAGGGCATGTACGCACTATGCCACCCCATATCACCTCGAAACATCAAGGGAGAGGCATAGTCGGATCCACGATCATCAATCACGCATCCCGATGCATGATGGCCAAAGATCCAACTTGTGCAAATCGATATGAAATGAATGCACAAATAAACACATAAGTGCCTAGAACTCTATCATGGATAGTCAAGAGCGTCGGCGACCGAGAATTGAGACCCGTTCCATCACTTGAAGTATGAAACTCCCCTCGTTCCTCGTGTTCAGATTAACACTTAACCCAAACAACAATGCGATGCAAGCATGCCAAATACAATACAATGCATGTAATCAAGGTAATGCAACCTAAACATGTAAACGACGTGGCATGCAACAAATATGCAATCATGCATCAATACATGCGACAACATGTGATATAACAAGCATGCGACAACATGCAAAATGGCTAAGCATGTAACAACATGTAAACATGCAAGCATGCAACAACATGCAAGGGGGATGGACTTAAACTAAAATGGACAGCTCTAAAATAGGTCCAAATTAGTGGCCAAAAGTGATGAATTGATACTATGAAAAGCATAAAAGGCAAAACAAACATGCATGCCAATTGGCTTGAGGGTTGAAGCACGAAGATGCAATTCTCAAGCACATTCATAGAGTGACAAGCATGGATATGTGACACCAAGGTAAGCTTTGAAATCTCATGTAAATTGATACCAAATCAACTAAACGATGCAAGTAAAGCATGTTAAGAGGCTCAAAACTCAAAGCTAACAAAGGGACTTAAGCCATGGCCATGCAAGGCAAGCCCCGAAGGACTAAGGGAACCTAAAACAGTCCCAAGGCAGGTCCAAACAAGACCAAAAACATGGAGCATGCGAGGCTACAAAAGAGGCAATGCACTACACCTATTGAAACCAAACATGGCATGACTTGGATAGCATAAAACAGAGTTACATCATGGTATGACAAGACCAAAAATGCACTGATATGATGAGCCAAAGGCTTGGGCTTAATGGCATGCACAAAAGTTCATTCTTGAGGCATAAAGAGCCAAAGCTCCAAAGCATTAAAAGCATGTCAAATGCAAGTGTATGGCCACATTTCATAGACTAAAATAACACTTAGAATAATGGCAAAGCATGCAAACATCACATGTATGGCATGGTAAGGGCCTCAAAACCCAAGACTAGCCTAAGCATTTACACTATAGCTATACAAAGCACGAGTGATATGGCCATGGCAGCCAAAAATAGTGTTAGAACACCTCAAAATAAGAACAAAATCATGCTGAAGGAAAGCCAAAATATGCTAGGATGATGAGTCAAAGCATCATGCACATAAAGCGAGTAAGCAAGATTTGTTCTACAAGTATATGGAGCATGCAAAATATGACCAAACCAGCAAAATATAGAGTCATGACATGCCAAATGATGACCAAATATATGCTGAAATGGGCTCAACATAAGCTAGGATAACATGCTAAAACAAGCAGCATATAAAGTTAGTTTATGGGATTTACACTACAAGTGCATTGCACATGCATGGAGTGACAAAACGAACCCAAAAAAGATCTAAGGTATGGTAAAACATCACCAAAAACCTACTGAAATGGACTCAACGCAAGCTAAGCAAACATGCTACTTTGATGAGCTACAAATGGGATTACACTACACATAAAAGATGCATGCAGAATGTGACCAAACTAGCCATGGACAGGGCCAAGGTAGGTCCTAAAAGTCATAGAAAAGGGCCTGAACCAAGCCTCAAAAATACATAGAGGCATGCTCCTTTGGATGGCCAAAAATGAAAGCAAACAAGAACCAAAAGAGAGGGGGGCCACCCCCTCTGATTTGAGGCCTCAAAATCACATGCCTACCACTGAAAATCCACTGAATTTCAGTGGTTAAAAGGCCAAACCAAGGCTAGCTCGGAGGCCTTAAGGCATGGCTCAAAACAAGGCCAAACAAGGCCAACAAGAGGGTTGAAGACCCCCAACAGCCAAAAGACATTAAACAAACTCCAAAAGCACTTAAATACAAGACTTTTTTCAGTTGAAAGCAAGGCCTAAAACAGCATGCAAGTATGGCCAAAAAGAGGTACAAGAAAGTGCTAAAAAGGGGAAGAATGTTACCCTTGAAGAACCACTTCGAGACCAGCAACTTCAGGGGTCAAAAACTTACTTTCAGAGCTCAAGAAGTCCTCCCAAGAACCTCAACCCAACGGTGGTGGTGAATCTCTAAGTGTTGTAGTGTAAAAGTGCAAGGAAAATGGACTTCAAAGCACAAATAGACAACAATATAGAGAGAGAGAGATTTTCCTTCTCAAAAGGTTGAATCTCTGCTAAAGAGAGAGGCTCTCTCCTTGTATAGAAGAAAGGCAATGCAAAGCTTCTTCAAGAAGCTTGGCAAGAGCTTCATCCCTCCATACACAAGCAGATAAAAGGATTCTAGCTGGCTCAAAATATCTGGAGTAAAACCAGCTAAGACAGGGGTTCTGCCGGCCATCAGTGATGGCCAGCAGTGGCTCATTGATGGCTGGCAAGCTCACGCAATGGCCGGCAGAAACAAATCCATGGCCGGCAGTGCCAGACACCAGGAGAAAGATGTTGAAAGGACCAAGTCATGGTCCAAGAATGGGGTAGAAAGGATACAGGGTCTGGAAAGCTCGAACCTATGACGTTCTGCCGCGAAAGTCGAATGCCCGACGAGCAATCGAACTTGGGTCCGGATGTACCTGCAAGAACAACCGAGTCTTGAGGACGGTCAAAAATGGGGTGTCTACAGTGATACATTAACATGTACGCCACTTTCCTCAGCTACAAGCCATAAATATATTTAATTCCAACCAGAACACGACCAGTGAGTCATTGACATGTCCTCACTTCCCGCTTTTTCAGAGTTGTCCACACTCAGTGGCTTATAACAGAACTGCCTCGGGCCCATCTTTAACAAAGCAGAATGATTCCAGAGTCATACAGATGTACACAGATTTTCCAATCGTTCATATAGGTTAACATAGTTAACTTGTGAATGACAGAGCGTTAATAATATTTATTAACAATAAGCAAATGTACTACTACAGTACTAATACTCATAGTGCTGTGGTGGAGCGACAGTTCCTTCCAGAATGTGACCTACACACATAAGCAACTCACAAATTAGCCTATTTTCCTTTTAAATCATTTTCTGATTCGTTCTGCTTCCAATGAATTTACAAACATTTTAAAGGCATCAAATACGGATTTTAGTAATACCAAAGGGTCAAACAAGTAAAACGGAGCAGATGAGGTTTTTGCACATGGGTCGCACGTGCGGAGGCCCTTCGCCGCACATGCGAGAAGATGGTCGCACGTGCGCCCCGCGCGTGCTTTTATTTCAGTTGCTCAGCCTCTGGTTCCCTTGTTTTCCTTACGTGCGGCTGAAAGCCCCTCACGTGCAGCAGTGCTTCCCGCATATGCGGCCATGACCCCCATACGTGCGGTCGTAGCCCCTGTTTTGGGCAGTCCGAATTTAGGCACAAATTCATCAAATCCCCATATCACAAAGGGAAGAAATGGGAAGAACAACTCAATATAATGGTATAACCATACCATAAACATGAGTTACAACCCATAACACCATATAATCATAAATTACAAACTTAATAAGATCATAATCTAACTCCTCCACTTAGTATATAACAATAAAGATGTATAAACAAGTAGTTTCAACATAGGAATTCAAGGAATAAGTTACAATCCCTTCACATAACTCAAATCACTTCCATTTAAGTGATTACATACATACCTCATCGCAACTACAAACCCTAGCTTACATATTAACAAGAATTTCTTACTCAAAGTCAAGAGAAGCGTTGTACAAGAAGAATTAAACTTACCTTGAGTTCGAATCTCTACACTTCCTCCCAATTCTCCAATCTTCTTCCTTGCTAAGCTTCTCCTCCTCCTCTCTAACTCTCTCTTCTCCTCTAACCCTCTCCCAGGAGATATTTTATGCCTTAGCATTTTCTAAATCAAGGTTTAAAAGGATAGATATATCTAAATGTTAAATAAAACAAATTTAATCAGTTTAATCATTCTGAATCAGATTTTTACAGAAAATCATATTATACTCTAAAAATCATGCTGATCTTAGGTATAAAGTCAATTTCAGATTATTAAGCTTCTAAGGCTTCCAATTTCCAATCAAAACATCATAATTATAACAAATATTTCTCGTATTAGACAGATATGAATCTCTAATCATAAGATTCCCTCACTTAAACTTAATTTCTCATGAAATTTCAAAGTAAGCATATAAATGCACAAAGTAAGGGACTGAAAGCATACCAGAAAACATGTACGAGGATCAGGCTATTACACATTGTGTGGGCACCATGCCTTTTTCGAGTCTGTCCCGTTCCTACACAAGTGTTGTGCAAACTTGGTTTAATCAATAGAGTCGCCACTTAATTTTTATGGAGAATTAATAAACCTTTAACAATGAAAACTAAGTTAAGGACTTGATCCGTCATAACTAGAAAATTATAGGTTTGGGAGCATAGGTGCAAAAAAGGAAGGTTATTGAATGATTGCACCCCTTTTTGCCCAATCCGAAAATTGGCCTCTATTAACTTTCTATTTTATAATTTTAGTGATTAATTATTCATACAAATTCATTTTAAGCCTAAAAATCCTTAACTAATCCTAAACCTATGCGACTTAAATAAAATAAAAATAATTTATTTTAGATTAAGAGAATAAAGCTATATTTTCCTAAAAAATGTGATTTTTCAATAAAAAGAAGATTTTATCAATCCATGGCCATAAACACAACATAAAATAAATAATATCCATAAAAACATTCAAAACAAATAATTTTGCATATAATAGCAATTAGACCTGGATTATTGAAAAGACAATGCAATAAACAAGCACACGCTATGAAGAAGAGAGGAAACTTACTCAGCTACCCATTGCTAGCATCTTACATGCATTACACAAAATAAATATGAACCCTAAACATGCGACTAATCATACAATAATGAACCTAAGCCCGGTTTGAGGCTATTAACATGATTTTTATGCACAAAAAGTAACTAACCAAATAAAAAGAAAAATATGTTGGAACTAGATGATATCAAATTGGGCTATATATGCATGAATATTAACATGATTAATCTAGCCTAAACATGTTTTTTAAATTAAATAAACCAAACATGCGAAAACAAGGCAAAAAATGAGCAAAACTAGCAACTTACATGATGATACGATGAACTGACACCCATACATGATTAGGTATTGAAAGATATGGATTAAAAACTACTGAAATAGAGATAAAAAGAAGACCTAATTGCTGGTTTGCAATAAACTGAAGAACACGTGAAGAAAAGGAAAGTTTTCTTGCTTGATTGCTTCCCTCAAGCTTGGTTTCTGATTATGTTCAAGTTTTTCAAGTCTTAGATGATTTTTTAGTTGTTAGAGTTGCTATGGGAGGTGATAATTTAGGAGTTTTTCACTCAAAAAGCTCACAACTTTGTTCAAAAGTTCAATCTCTTGAAAGATGGGGAAAGGGGCTGTATTTATAGGGTTAGAGAACTTGAAAAACAAGCCAAAGGGCATGCTAGGGTTGAGCATCGCTTCCTCCTTGTGCCTCCCTACAAAATGCACTTAAATCTAAATTTTTAGGTGTCGCGTGAAGGTGCGGCCGCACCTTCAACGTGCTGCCGCACATCTCCACAATACTTCCATAATTTGGGCATAGCTCTTTCATCTGACATCAGATTGAGGCAAATTAAATAGAGTTAGAAAGCTATTTCAAAGGGCTACAACTTTAGATGAAATAGAAATTTCCAAATTCCAACTGTTTTTATGTGAAAATAGGCCCTAAATATGAACAAACAAATGGTAATTTTGGAGAAAAAAAAAATTTTTTGATACAAAAAATGGCAATACAACAACTCTAACAACTTCAAACATCTCGAAGGTTGATACCTTTCATCATCAGGAAGTATTTCAAGTGCCTAAGTCTTAATGGTCAGTCAAAACGGGGTGTCAACACTTTGGCTACACCTAATGCTGAAGACTAGACGGTTGGTATGAAGAATGAGATGAGTTCAATGGATCAAAATCAAGTTTGGAGTTAGTTGACCTTCCGCTTGAGCACAAAACCATTGGAAACAAGTGGGTTTTAAAAATTATGCGCCATGCAGATGAATCAATTAACAAGTGTAAAGCCCATCTCATGGCAAAGTGTTATACACAAAGAGAAGATATAGATTATGAAGAGTGAGATTTGCCTCTATCATCTTCTTCTGGTCGTTGTTGTACATTTTGATTTGGAGCTCTTCCAAATGGATGTAAAAACTGTGTTTCTCAATGTAGAACTAGATGAGGAGATCTACATTGATCAACTAGTAGACTTTGAGGTTAAGGGACAAGAGTGCAAAGTATGTCACCTCAAACGTTCTATATATGGCCTAAAAAAATCATTTAGACATTGGTATTTTAGATTCAATAAGACCATCATTTTGATTGGGTTTGAGATGATGGGGGAAAACTAATGTGTATTTGTCAAATGATTGAGAAAGAGTTTTTTGTAGAGACCCCAAATTTCATAATTACTTTTGAAACCATAACCTTGAGATTATTTTAATTAAGACCCTAAATTTTCACATTGTCACAAATTTAACCCTAGAACCGAAAACACATCACGGATGAACTTGTACAAACCCTAATCGATCCTGCTAGTGTAGTAATTATTTCTAAAATTCTAATATTAATTATTTAACTCTCTGATTATAGATTAATCACTATAAACCCTAGTTTTCGGTTTCCACCATTTTCATTCGGTAATTCACCTTTTAAATCAAAGCGAAATAATACAAACCGAATTATTTTTCTTATCATTATTTTAATTAATTCTATACTTGAAATTGGTATTTTAATCTGTAAATTTAGTCCATGCCCTCACGCTTTATTAAAATTACACATTTGCCTCAAATTCCTTACTTTATATATATTAAAATACAATCCATTATAATAATCTTTTTCCATAAACATGTATGATATTTAAGATGAATTTCCACACAAACGAAATTGAAAAATCCCTCAAAATCCCCATCACATGGCCAACCACCTATATATGCATATATGTAGTGTACTTTTGAAGACAAATAAGCTTGAAATAAGGAGAAATATTTGACTTACTTGCCATCAGTCTAGTTCTATCTTGACTAATTTATAACTAATCATGTTTTAGAACATAATTACGTATCTTAATCAACCTCCATTCCATTACCATTCAACTAAATCCAAACCTATTCATTTCCATTCCAGCAAAGGACATTTTAGACAATTCACCATAGTTTTTCTATAAATAGGCCACCTCCCTTAACATTTTTACACACTCAAATGCAAACAGACACATAGAGTTCGTCTAGATAGAGGGAGAGAAGAGCAAGAGTAAGCTTTGGGAGGAGAAAGAAGAAAATGAGAGAGAACTTTGTCCAAACTTAGCAACCTAGCAAACAACCCACAACACAATCTATTCTTTTCTTTTCCCTACCAAAAACATGATATTAGATGCTTAGAATATTGTTTTCATATGTTTAAGCATAGGTTTCTTGTGTTTAAATAGAAGAGATATAGTTTTGTTGATCACCTTGCTTGTGTTCATTCTTTGCTGAAGCATACTCACAAATTTCTATCCATTTGATATCATTTTTAATTGTACACCTTCAAACTAAAAATCTGAGTTATTAGCATATTCTTTGGCATGTTTTTATCATAAGAGAATTGTAAAATTACCCGAGGTTATCCCCTTTTCTAACAACTCTTCGTATTTCAAATTTTGTGTACAAATAAATGGTATTTTCATCCAACTTTCAAAAATTCTAGAACAAATGTAGAAAAATCCCCTTGAGCTCATTTTTGTGTCAAAACCTTCCTTAAAGTGTCAACTTTTAAGAAAAATTAGTTTTATTGAAAATGAATGAGTGGTTTGTGAGAAAAATCAATTTTCGTAATAGCCGATGAATGTAGACGAAGCTAAAGTATTTCCTTAATAACGAAAAATCTAGAAAAGCTATCCCACTTACGTAAATTGATTTTGAAATTAGATAAATTCTCCACAAACCCGAAAAGGCCAAGTTTTGAAAACTATTAAAAATGCCACTTTGATAGTCATATTTAAAGTTTCGAATATGAAAATTTGTTCTTATTAATAGTTTCATGCTCTTAGTGGATTGAATATGTATGTTATTGTTGGTTCAAGCTTTAGTATGTCATCCACATATGTTTTTAGTTATATTTCTTTAAAATTGTGCTTGAAATTTGTATACTTGTGTATTAGTTGTAAATTTAACTGCTTTTTCAAACCCAAGCATAACGTACTTAACTCAACAAGAAACTAAATAGGATGGTAATGGGTTTGCGCTCACTTGTTATGTTTTTGAAAGATAATTGTAATTGTTGATTCGATGATAAAAGGATTTCGGTATTGAATTGATAGTGGGATGTGTTCCCTTTAAGTTAAGTCTTGCGCAAGCAGTTATCGCATTAACCCTAGGATGGAACGAACATATTTGGTCTCTATCTTGGATGTATCAACAGACACCCCTTCCCCGGAGACTACATAGCCTAAGAATTTTACCACTCTTAGCCAGAACTTACACTTCCCAAACTTGGCGTACAACTTATAGGCTCTAAGCAACTCAAGCACCACTCTCAAGTGTTCCTCGTGCTCCTCCTCAAAAGGTGAATAAATCAGAATGTCGTCTACGAAGACGACCACAAAACGATCTAGGAATTCTCGGAATATCCGGTTCATCAAGTCCATAAACACTGCCGATGCATTGGTGTGCCCAAAAGGCATCACCAGAAACTCATAATGGCCATATCGCGTACGGAATGCCGTCTCCGGGATATCTTCCTCCCTGACCCTCAACTGATGGTAACCTGATCTCAAGTCTATCTTAAAGAAATAACGGGACCCTTTAAACTAGTCAAACAGATCATCTATACGAGGCATAGGGTACTTGTTCTTAACCGTAGCCCGATTCAATTTTCAGTAATCAATACAAAGTCTCAAAGCCCCATCTTTCTTTTTGGCAAAGAGGGCCGGTGCTCCCCACGGCGAAATACTAGGGCGAATAAAGCCCTTATCTAGCAACTCCTGGAGTTAAATCTTCAACTCACTCAACTTGGCTGGGGCAAAGCGGTACGGTGCCATAGAAATCGGTGCCGTGCCAGGCACTAAGTCAATAAAGAACTCGATCTCTCGATGAAGTGGTAAACTAACAAGATCCTCGGGAAAAACGTCCGAGTACTCACAAACCACTCTCGGCAATATAGTCTGGGTCTTATCACACTCACTACTCATACAGCTAGTGAGAAGACAACTAAGCTCACTCCCCCCTCGCGGATCATACACCGGTGGCAAAACTCTACCAACTCGATCTCCCAAGAAATGAAAAACAATCCTCGCTCAAGGTACATACAGTAACCCTCTGGCGGTAGCAATCAATAACAGCCCGGTATGACGATAGCTAGTCCATACCCAAAATCACGTCAAAACCCGACATAGCCATAACTACAAAAGAAAATGGAAGCCAGCGGTCGGCGACCTTAATATCACAACCTCTACACCCTTGCTTCAAAATCAACTCACCCCCAATGGGTGACATAACACAAATAGGAGAAGCTAACTGCGCCAACTCCAACCCCAAAAAAGATGCAAATGCAACAGATATAAAGGAATGGGATGCACCCGTATCAATCAATACATTAGCAACCGAGTTGCAAAATAAAAAGGTACTTCTCACAACAGATGGAGCCGGTACAAGGTCTTGTGCGGTAACAGCATACACACGCCCTGAAGGTCTCTAATCTACCTACTCACCTCTCGGGGCATAAGACTGCTGCACAGACTGAGACGATGAAGCTCCCTGATTGGCCCTCGAGGCCTGAACTGATTGAGCTGGCTGATGGCTCTGAGTCTGCCTCGAACCAGATGCACCAGATGTGCCACTCAACTGCGGGCAAAACCTCTTCAGGTGCCCCGCTTGACCACACTGGTAACAAGAGAGCGGCTGGCCTCTGCCCTGACTCTGGCTCTGAGGACGAGCCAAAAATGAAGCTGCTCTTTATCCTCCTCCCCTCTGCGGGCAAGCTGGAGACTTGTGGCCCAGCTGACCACACTTGTAACAGGTGAAGTCTCCCTGATTGCCTCTCCCAGAGCCTGAACTCGGCACTGGAAAGGTAGATCTCGTAAATGCACCCTGGGACTGCTGAGGGTTAAAACCCCTCTGCCTCCTGCCATCCCTCTGGCCATCCTGACTCCTCTTGGAGCCCCTCATCATCTCCCCTCCTCATGCATAATAATCTCAAGATGAGCCGCAGCATCCACAAGGCGCCCATACTCCCAAGTCATGGACCCTGTAACCCTAAGCTTGAGCCCAGTCCTCAACTTCTTTTCGAACTCAAGACAACGGTGTTCCTCAGACGCCACTAGCTCAGGTGCAAACCTAGATAAACTGGTAAATGCGGCCTCAAACTCGGCCACTGGTGTATTTAGCTGCTTGAGCTGACAGAACTGATCCCTCAACTTCTCCCTAACAACGGGAGGCAAAAACTTCTCCTGGAAGGCACCAACGAAAGCCTCCCAAGTCCCATCAATACGGGCCCCGAACAAACTTCCACCACTGACCCGCATCTCCCTTCAGCTGGAAGGACACCAAGGTCACTCTCAAGCCTCCGTCTTCGATGCCTAGTATCTCAAACGTCTTCGTCATCTGCTCAAGCCACTAATCAGCCTTAAGTGGCTCTTTAGGATCCCCCAGAAACTCATCCGGATTAGACCGAAAAAACTCCCTCTTCAAGAAAGAAGGCCCTGCCTCAGCAACATGGGCCTGGACTTGATTCTCAGCTCTGAAAATGTCCATGGATTCCCTCAACGCTCCTGCCATATCATGGGCTAAGGTGCCCATGGCCTGCTGTCTTACTGGCTCGGCCACATTGGCCTAATCAACACCCTCCTGCTGCGCCGGAATCTCATCCAGTATAGGCATCTCCTGCCTCCCAAGTCTACCACGCCTACCACCACGTCTTCATCCTGACATCCTAATAAAGGTAACAAGAACATTAGCACATTCACAAATGTGCCAAAGCTATTTCTCTCGTGTCCTAGTGTATTGGACAACTGTAATTCATTCCACGTAAGCACATAATCACATAAGCACTTACGAATTTCATTTCCGGATAATGACAGTCTCGAGACGTTGCTAGAGTTCTGATTAGAAACAACATTGATCAAGTGCTCTTCCAACAGGACTCCCAGAAACCCAAGGATCCAATCAACATCCTAGAAACCAAATTCCATACCCATATAGTCACATAAGCATGTTATCAATTAAATACACAACATCATACATAAGTCTCTAACAAGCGAGGCAAACCTATTGTGGTACTAACCACTTCCCACGTACAAAAAGTATTCAAACCCGGTACGCTTTGATACCAAGTTCTAACACCCTCAAAAATAAAACATATAACGCAACATTCTTGACATGCATAGACAATAGTGTAAAGCATATTTTCCATTCATCAGAGTATTAAGTACAAAAGTATTACATGTTGACATCAAAAGTAAATGCCCTACGGGCTTACAACTTTCCAAGTCAACACTTGGGTACAACAAAAGAAGAGTTCTAACTCTTTATACAAAATAAGCCCTTGGCTTGAATTTACATGTAATACCAAAAAGAAAATAACAAAAGATCCTTCAGCCTCTAAGCCTCCCAAGCTACGTCCTTGGAGGTGGCATATCACCTGAACCTGAAAATGATGCCCCATATAGGGTGAGCCATAGCCCAGTAGAGATATACTAAACCAGATATGAACAATAAAACATTAGCATTTGATAAAAGGTTAACACTTGTAAACCAGCTTACAACACTTCCCAGTTTCATGCCAAATACATTCGGGTTTCATTTCACTTTCCTTTACTTAACCAATTTAAAATTATACACATGGCTCATTGTCTAGCCAAACTATTAAATGAGACTACAACTCATATTAAAACACTTCCATACTTCAATCATCTACGTTATACAAACATAACTAAGATTTCGGGACTTTCACCCTGGACACTCCGGCCAACTTAGTTATCAATGGAGTCCATCCCCTATCTCCTCCCAAATAGGTTTGAGAGTGTAACCCCTATCTCCTCCCAAACAATATACATATACAATGTATTTAAACACTTATCATATACAATGATCAATCAATACACATATTCGATGTATTATTCCAACCGTCATATTCAATGACATATTCCAGGTGATTAGTTTCAGTTTTCCCTAATCAACATACAATGTCTACATCAATCAAGACTATCCTCCACCGATAACCCAAAGCAATTATCTCTAAACAGATAATAAATTTATCAAACAGATAAAATATCAACATTTTCATAGGTGAGTGATTAACTAATCCAACTACACTATTCAATCCCATAATTTCCCAATTTCATGATTTTCAACTCAATTTCATATTTCACTAAATTAATTATCCAAATTAATTATTCAATAAAATTAGGGCATTTTTCCATTTTCTTCAAATATTGACTCTAAGGCTCAATTTCATCAATTTAACAGCATTAGTTCCATTTTCTAAGGTCTCACATACACATGAAACTTTTAAAACACAAAAACCATCTTTATATAATTTCAATACAAACCCTAATTTTTCCAAAATTACCAAACAACACCATCTATCCAAAATACCCAACATTTATGTCAAAACTCATAGAGAAGAGTAGGTTATCCCTACCTCGAAATTAGAAACCCAAAGGAGTTGATGAAGAAAACTCAAAGTGCTCCAAATCCATGGTTTTTTAGATTAAAGTGAAGCCCACGCCACCATCTATCTTTCTTACAAAGAGATTTGGGTAGAAACACTCTAGAAGTAGATGAAATCTTAGAGAGAGAGAGTGTGTAGAGAGAGGAGCAGCCGGGGCTAGGGTTTGAGCAAAGAAGATGGTGAAAAAGTGAAGAAGAAGCTGTTGCTGCGAACTGATATACTCGAGGCTCGCTCGAGCGAAGAAGTGGTCGCTCGAGCGACCAGACACAAAGAAACCTCGCTCGAGCCAACAACACGAAGCTTCAGGTCTGCAACCCAGAAGTACGCTCGAGCGAAAGAAAGCTTGCTCGAGTGAAGAAACCCAAAACATACAGCTCGCTCGCTCGAGCGAAGGAAAGCTCGCTCGAGCCAAGAAACACAACCTTCAGGTCCAAAGCTAGACGCAGACGCACGCTCGAGCAAAGGAACCCTGGCTCGAGCGAAAAGACACAACAGACCAAGCTCGCTCGAGCGAAGAAAAGCTCGCTTGAGCCAAAGCTGTATCCAAAAAGAAAACCTAAAGACCCACAATACTCGCTCGAGCATACAAACCCTCGCTAGAGCGAAGAAGCAACAACACAAGGCTCGCTCGAGCGACAAAGTCCTGGCTCGAGCAAAGAGACCAAAAACTAGACAATAACCTTTTGTTTCTAATCACAACCAACCTGTTACAAACTTGCCCAACGCATCCTAAAACTCATATACAAAGAATTAAATGACAGAAATGAAACATATGCAACAACCGACATCTACGGAACCGAGTCCGAAATACAACAACCAATGGAGGGAAAACCAGGATCGCTATACATATGGTCTTATTCTTAGGCCCACTGAGTTCATTAAGACAAGACCTTTGGATTGTAAATCTTCCACTTTTCTTTTTTATTTGTTTATTATTTATATATGTAGAGGGGCAGAAATTAAGCCCCAAGATAATAATGGGCCTAAGTGCTGAGGTCGCCCCAATGAGGCGATCAGGAACAAAAAATGAGCATAGGCCAAAGCCCAAGGGAAGTGGGCCAACAAGTGGGCCGAGGCAGGTCCGACCCACTAGGGTTCCAGATGGACTCAAGGAGGAGAAATGCCCAAGTCAAGTTACTGAGGCAATACCTGCAACAGCGAAGCTAAGGAGGGAACATGTGCAGCGGCAGAGTTGCTCAGGCACTTTGTCTCAGCGCCGCCATTCCAAGTATCTTCGGTGTCACCGCTATCCCAAGTAATGTCGGTGTTGCAATCATCTAGAGTTACCGAGGGAAAGAGAAGACCGAAGCAACTAAGTTGCTGAGGCAATACTTGCAGCACCCAAGTTACGGAGGCATTATGTCGGCGCCGCCATCTCTAATATCTTCGGTCATGCCGTCTGAACTTGCCGCGGGGAATGACTACTACAGCAACTACTACCGCAGCAACTAAGTTGCAGAGGGAATATCCTGCAAAGGTGATAGAAGCCTTTGAGAGAGGTTTTCCTTTGCAAGTAGAGACTAATGCCTAACGCTGACAGCAGGCCCAAAAGCATTACTGGCCTAGGGCTGATAGCAGGCCATTAACTTGGTGCTGATAGTAGGCCCCAAGACTTACTGGTTAGAGCTGATAGCAGGCCCAGAAATACTAGTTTACCGCGGCAACCCTGCAAAGATGGGAGCTGGGCAGCCCAAGTACAAGGGACTCCCTTTCCATTACCCAAGTCATGGACCGACCTTGGTCACACATGCAGGACTAAGGAAGCCCCCTTAGGCTTGGTACTAAGGCACATCATGGCTGATAGCAGCCCTGGCTGTGGCCTTCGCCCTGGGAAGCTGGGGAGCTTGTGGTTAGGTGGCTAAGGGTGGAGGCTTCGTTGAGGTGAGCATGAACATAGTTGATAGCAGACTAATGGAGTCCTGAGAATGCATGTATTAGCCAAATAGAACTGAGAAGGCAAGTGCAGCTGCGAGGTTCACCGTTGCAAGTGCACTTGCTGAAGTTCAAGCTGAGAAAGCAAGTGCAAAGGCAAACACTCCCGCTACAACTACACTTCTTGAGGCCCAAAAAGGGAGTTGTCGCGCCAAACATTCCCGACGCAACTACACTTGCTGAGGTTGAAAAAGGTAATTGCAGAGGCAAACAGATAGTACACAATACATGTAGAGGGATACGTGGCACCTTCAGCCTAGTGGCTCATGGCAGAATATCCCATGTGATCCTCTGGGGGCACATGTCTTCTCTCCATTTGGCCACTTGGTGTCCTCTTGGTACCAAGGAAAAGCCTATAAATAGGACCCATTTCCCAAGGTTCAACAAGAGGAATTTTGGGGATTTAGGGGAGATACTGCCCAATTTGGTACTGTCCAATTTGGTACTACCGTAGACTTCTTCTGGAGCTACTTGCGTCACCCTCACCCAACTACACACTCTTCAACTCCTAGATAATTACTGTTGTTCATTCTCAAGCCACTTTTTCCATCAGTGGATCATTAGCATAGTTTTTCCTCTCTAATCACCTCTCTAACCATGAAACCCCCTTCCGTTTCTGGCGACTCTGCTGGCGAGGCTGCTCTGTTGATGGTTCACACCCGCTGTGGCTTACACACTTCGCTGAAAATGATGGCAGGAGATGAAGTTCAGCAACTCCTGCGGCAGCAAGGCCCTTCTAATGGCGGAGCAGCACATGCAAAAGACCATGACCACAATGTTGTGATTCAAGCAATTCAGTCACTCCAAGATACGCAGAGGGAGATCCTGGTAGCTTTGCAAACTCTCACTGAGCCTATTATGGCCATGGCTTCTCAACCAGCTCCAGTGCACGCACCTCCACCTGTAGCAATTCCAAACCCATCGCCTAACTTGTTCCTTGAGGTTCGGTCTCCGATCCAAGTGCCTCTGGTGGTACCTCAAGCGAATGGTACAGCCGTCGGCTCAACTACCCAGGAGTAGACTGGGCCATTCCAGCCCACTTACTTTGTTACTCTAGCCGATGTATAAGCTATGCTCGAGCAAGAGCGCAGCAAGAAACAACTGCCATTTCTCCCAAACCCAGATGTGTAGCCCCCAAACTCTCAAGAGATATTGACGATGCCCTACCTAACCAGGTATACTGTGCCCAAGTTTGTTAAGTTTGATGGAAAACAAGGCAATGCTAGAGAACACGTGGTCAAGTTCATTGAAACTCTTGGTGTCCATGGCAGTGACCACTCCTTGCGCCTTCGGGAATTCTCCAAATCACTTATTGAAAGAGCTTACAGTTGGTATGTGAACTTGGCTCCCAACTCGATCAAGAGTTAGGAGGAGATGGTGAACAAGTTCCACACGAAGTTTTTCCATGTCCAATAGAAAGTTACAACCCTCACCCTCGGACGAGATGTCCAAAAAGAAGATGAAGACATACTGGACTATGTTAAGCGGTTCCAAGACAAGGCTATTGACTGCCATGGTCCAGTGGATGAGGGTCACTTAGTCAGCATATGTGTGGAGGGTGCCATACGCAACTACAAAATTTTCTTGGTAAACCATAATCTACCTACCTTTTCAGCTTTGATTGAGGCAGCTAGAAACCTCAGTACCACTGGCCCTTCACACAGATCTCATGATAGCCACCGCTACTCCCGCAGTGGCAAAGTTGTTGCGGTAACCTCTGTAGGAGGGAGCCGTTCACAAGCAGAGGCTTCGTCCTCTAGAAAGAGGAAGAGTTATGAAGACAGGAATCCATATCCTTGCAGCCTTGAGAATGTTAAGGCCTTGGCTAAAGAATGGGTCACTGATGGTGAACTTACTTTACCTCTGGTTGATGTTACTCCAACCAAGAAGGACAAAGAAAGCCCAGATTATTGTGTCTATCACAGAACCACCAGACACCCTCCTAGGGATTGTTGGACTTTGAAATGTATCTTCAAGAAAAAAGTTTTTGCGAACGAGCTGAAGTTCAAAGACGCCGGTAATCGTGACGTACAGAAGGACCCTTATCCTAACCACAAAGAAAAGGGAAAGAATGTACACATGATTGGCTATCTTGGCCCTGTGTGCGATCAAGTGCACATGGCATCCTACTATGAGTTAGAAGAAATTGCAACTGGCTAGCTCCCTGAAACAGCACCTGCAGAGGTGAAATTCGTAGAGGATACTCATGCTCAAGCCTTGTAAAATTCTGTTAAGTTTCGCACCTTCTTTGACCAATTGGGGCTGAGCCAAGTCGCCAGGATGGAAGCAACAAAGGCTCTCATCAGCATCTCTGAAGTGCACCATGCTGAAGTTGCTGAGGCCAAGGAATATATACCTTGGCGCATCCAGGAAGATTATGGGGCCATTACTTTTCAGAGGCACACAGAGCATACCAATTTCCCCATAACCGTCCTCTTTTTGTCACGGCTTATATCAATGATGTAGAGTTCAAGCGTACTTTCCTCGATGGTGGGGCGTCCATAAACATCGTTACCGCTAACACCTTCGCAAGCGCTGGCATCCCGGAGTCTAGAATGGTTCGCCAACCCATTACTGTAACCGGTTTTGGTGGTGAGAAAAAGGTCACTAAGGGCTATGTTGTAGTGAACTTAGCAGTTGGCGAGATTCGTTCCATGACTAAATTCCATGTGATTGAAGCAAATACAAATTACCACATGATACTTGGCAAAGCTTGGACGCACCAATATGGGGCTATCCTGTCCAGCTATCACCAATGTGTGAAGACAACAATTGGGAAAACGCACAGTTACCATAAATGCGTCTAAAAAGCCATTCGGAGTGGAAGAGGCACACTATTTAGATGCAGTTTTCTTTACTAAGCTGTCAATGGATGAAGCTCCAAGGACTGGTAAAATTGCAGGGGTAAAATTGCCAAAGTGGGAAGACATTTGAGATACAAAGGCTGCACTTGAAAGCAGTCGACAGAAAAGGAGCAGCAAATCCACAAACCGTCTACCCAAGATTATTAAGGTGCGCGAGGGCGGCAAGACAGTCTACTACCTATGACAGTCTTGGGGGCCAAACTTCATACCCAGGGAGGATGGCCCCGAGACAAATAAATGCGACGAAAGTGAGTCCCAAGAAATGTCACGACCCAAACCCACCCCTAAAAGTTTGGTCCACGATCGGCCTGTACATAGGTCTCAAAACAGAATTTTAAAATAATATTTAACCATATATGGGGCCTTAGGCGGAAGCAATATCAATAAAAGACAACATCCATTGAGCTTGTGCATACCTGATGGTTTAATTAGATTTAAGGATTTAAATACATTCCAAATATACCTATACAATCACAGATTTTATAAAGATCTCACGCACTCTTACATAAGACTTAATAATTTATAAGACTCTCAACAATAAATTAAGGCCTCCACGTAGAGACATACCCCAGGTGACTTGGCAGACAAACGAACCTCAGTACAACTTTAGTGTCAATCCCCGATGGCTCACCTACAGAAATATACATAAAACAGATGAGCAAGGCTCAGTGAATAATAGCAACTTAAGAAGGTTAATTGAATAAGCAAAACCTTGGATAAAATAAATAGACATATACCAACCATATACAGGTCTTATCCATAACTATATTTCAATACGGTCTCAGGTTCACATGTAACACAGAACGGCCTCGGGCCCATATATAATACAGAACGGCCTCGGGTCCATATATAATACAAAACGGCTTTAAGCCCACTGATATGATACAGATTGACTTTAAGCCCACACATATGATATAGATCGGCTTTAAGCCCAGATGTGATACAGAACGACTTTAAGCCCATAGATCTTACAAAACGGCCTCTGGCCCACAGATAATACAGAATGACCTTTGGCCTAACAGATACAAAACGGCCATAGGCCTAACAGATATAGAACGGCCATAGGCCCAGATGTCATAGATTGGCCATAGGCCCAGTTCACATATGTATGGACTCAAGAGGTGTCTCGCACAGATTCTACAGGTGACTCGCACTACAGCACTTAGTTCCGTACAGCACTTTGTTCCATACCAGAAATCATTAGGTCTTAAAGACCGAACAATTCATATCATGTCATAGCATAAACGGAACGAATAAACAGAACATAATAACTCCAGATTCATCAGAATAACATTACACAATAGTGCACATACATTTCCCCATGGTTTATTACAGACATAGTTGTCTTACGAATAACAGAATATTAATAATAACTATTACCAGAAGGCACATATATCACTACAGTACTATTGATAGAGACAGAACCATTCACATCATAATGGCCTCGAGCCCACTTCTATTAATAGGGCAGAATGACCTTTGGTCCATAACAATGCCGTTATTCAAACATATCTATTAATTTAATCAAAGCACAATATCGATGGAATAGGCCATTCACAAACAACAATACATAAATCATAATCATAGAAGTAAGTGAAACGTAACGTTACACTACTATTACTCACAGTGATCAACTCCCGGTAGTAATGGGACGATGTCCTCGTCTCGACCTACAAGTACAGTGCACAACACATAATATCAGATTATACTCGATCCTTTACTTATTCTCTTTGATCGTTCAATCAATTAGCCATGGTGGTACCAGGCTCATTATTATTTAATAAGTTATCATCCATGTCTCAGAAAACAGGAGAAATCGATGGGAAATAGTTTAGGTGAAGAAATGGTACAAAACTGGTTGACATAAAGTGAACAGTCGTCACTATTTTGGGAATAACTATATCTGTATTTAAAATTTGGGAGAGAGACCACCACCATTGGAAACTAGACTTTCGGGGATTGATTTTAGGCTCAAGAATCACTCAAAACGGAGTCCGGATGCAAAAGATATACTTGTTCAAAGTTGGCTGGATGGAGCTGTCTCCGCACGTGCGGGGAAACAGTGCCGCACATGCGGCCCTGGACAGTTTACAGTCCGAAAATGGCTGAAAATTTGGGACTTCTCATTTTCAAAATCAAACCTTAATTACATGTAAATGAAAGCCGAAAACCCTTTAATACATGACCAATTTCACATTAGTAATCTCCATCAAACATCATAACCTCAAAATAAACAAATATAATGACTTTAATTCTTCAATCAAGAAATTCTTAGAAAATCAAGGTTCAATCAAATATATACATAGAACCCTAACTCAAATGGGTTCAAAGCTTCCCTTATTATCATGATTTCATGAAATTGATGCCTCAAACATAAGGATTCAAGATAATTTATCTTACCATAATTCACTCTTTGACTTTCTCATAGTTCTCTTTAATTTTTCCAAGCTTCCATGGTTGATCTCCTTCTTCTCTCTTCAATTTCTTCAAGTCTTCTTCAAGCTCCCAACAATGGTGAACTCTCTCTCTCACTCTCTCTTGGCCTCTCTTTCTCATGGGTCTTCCTCTCTTCTTAGATATTTTTTAGCTCCAAAAGAGAAGTCATACTCATATAACTCATATACACCTATATATTTAATTATATAAGCTTTATCACAAATAAGGAGGGCCAAACACGCCCTTACGAATCGCACAAAATTAAATTTTAATTAAACTTTTTAGATGACTCTAAAAATTATGATGATCATAAATATGTCCCCTGTTCTGGTTTCTGAAGCCTCTAAGGCCTTCAATTTGCAGTACCAAGTTAACCACCCAAACGTACATTAACGAATCAGACAAATTAGATTTCCAATTAAGTTTCCCAAATAGTTCTAAAAATTTCCATCAACACATCCAAGTCCTCAATTGTGATTTCTGAACCCGTAAAGGTCAGTAATTTCAATTTTAAAGCCGTGGCTCAATAGTTAATTCCTCAATTTGAACACATATCATTAAATTAAAATGCATTAACCCATTAGGCCGTAAAGGTAATCTCTAATACGGATTTTGGAGTCGTTACATCCTCTCTACCTTAAAAAGTTCGGTCCTCCAAACTTGATTCGCCCTGCCAGAAGTCCAGTTTCGTCTTGGGTATGCAACACTTCTCAATTATTTAACAATTCACAATCCTATATAATCAATTTCAATGGAGTTTGCTCCAAGAGTCACAAGTAATTCATTTTTACTGGCTAATTAGTAACCCAATTAATAATAATACTCAATATCATCAAAACATCATCTCATTATTCATGACCCTTGTACATTTCAATTTATTGCTTCACAAGTCATATCTTTCAAATAATATAACAACTTAAGGGTATTTAGAAATGAATTCATTTCGACTATTCGATTGCATGCGACTCATAAACTATCAAACATAATTCAAATTCTTTAGGTTCACAACAACCCCCATTATCATAATTCCTCAAAGGTTAAGGAAGCATTCACTACTCCATCGGGTTCCCGATAGCACAAACATACTACAACAATTAGGTCCAGAATAAACAAATGCGTTCTACATTAACGACTTTATAACCCTTGCTCACTGATAAATTAAATATTCAGAACAATAGTTTCAGTAATTTGAAGTATCCTTAAGCGCTTTACTTCCATAACAAATTGAATAAGTGAGGTCTAAATTTTGAATATTCAAATTTAGGCCCAAATCCTCAACTTTAATGAAGGCTCAAATAATCAGAATTAAACTTATCACTTCAAATCAGATTCCTAACAGACTTCAAATAGTAACCCAAATTCCAAAATAGAATGTTAGTAAGATCAAATAAAGATCAAACCTTAATTGGCACAATTCCCAAATTACAGTAAGGTAATAATCATTTAAAATCCATATTCACTTCGAAGATCTTAAAGTCAACATCGTGACATTAAACACAAAATACATTCACCATAAAGTTATTATATTCTTGTTCCATATTTAGTAAGACGTTCCTATCATGGACAAAAACATTTTCCAAAATATGTAATTCATAAAGTTCATCAAACCTTTCATAATTACACACAATACGTTGTTCAGAGACATTATTCAGAAACTTATCAGATCTTTCAAAGATTATCAAATGGTGGGATAATTCCCAATAGCATTAAACATATTTGAATTTTGACAGAACAACCTCTGGGCCAACTGATAACAGATAAGACAGAATGACTTCAAGTTCATCATAGAGCATTCATCAAGCATGCCACAATAAATTATCATCAAAGGGGAAACTCATTCATGCATAGCAAAATATATATATTTTTTTTTCCAGAAAACTTATCATATCCTGAACAATCGGAGTTTCATAGCATATCTCGTCAGTTTGGGGAAATTACTAGGAAAACTAATCATATTCTAAACATGTCAGAGGTTCATAACATATTTTATCATTTCAGAAAATACTTATCATATAGAACAGTTCATAACCAAAATATAGATTTCATTAAACATCGTATAGCATAGCCATTTTCAAAATCATTTATACGAAAGTATTTGTACTAAGACATTACTTACTTAGGTCTATAGTCAACTCACATAGGATCACATATTATTCATCTATGTCAGAAGTACCGAACGTAATTGGTGGTATGATATCTCTAAATAACACGGATCACATAAGTTTCATTCCAATGATCACTCATTTTCAGATCACAATAAGGGAATAAACCTTGAATTAATTCTCATACAAATATTTCGTCCTCAGTCAATAATGGTGAGTTTATGATAACAATATGTTAGGTTCAGAACAAAAACACATTAGAACAAAATTATATCTTTCAGACAAATGGCAGTCCACAAAAGAAACACAATTTTCCTTTTATTTACATTCATTCATAAGAATATATGTTCATACTGAAAAGAAGAACAAAACTTCACTTATCATCCCATAGAAAGATTCACAACATGACCTTCTTTTCACCAATGATCCACTTCAATAACCCAAATAATTTGATTAACAAACATATCATCTCACTACCTTAACAATGCCCATTCGTATTCTTACACGTGGTAAGACAACATAAGTATCACCTCATTCTTACTACCTTTTCCTCAAGCCACTACATACAAATTAGCTTAATACACAAGATCATACCAAGTCATTTAACTCCATGGTTCAATATTTCAGATAATATTCTCATTCGCCAGCAGACATATCTCAATTTCCTCGACATACACTCTATCTCTACAAATTAACATACTCAACGTCACCAACATTCTAGTCAAAATTTCAATTCCATAAAATTCCACCGAATACTACGTGATCACAGATCATAATACTTGTATTTATTAACATTTCATTTCATCCCCACTCCTAGAGTCATAAGATGCAGACTGTTAACATATCGCATATCATTCATTAATTATTCCATAACACATAGTTTCACATACCTAGTCATAACACACATGAGTATACAAGGACATGAGTGGGGTAATCCCTTTATCTCTACTTCTTATATCAAATCATTCTTCAATCCCATACTCGTTTTTTAATCATTGTATCTCTCAATTGCCATACACTTTAATGATTTACAACATCCTCAGTTTCCCCAAAATTCCGCATGGTCTAATTTCACATATAACATAGATAGAAACTAAGTTTAATCTCTTTTCATATTACGTTTCCACGAACATGCTTGTACTTATCAATTTGAATAGCCGAAGAGCACCGATATTCCACACCTTTCAAAATTTAGCCTTATGTAACCCATTCTCATTTCATAACAATTACCCAATTCTCCTTAAACACAAAACTCAGTCTATGAAACAAAACATATGAATCTTCTTTTATTACCCCAAGGTCTATGAGAATTCTCATTCTTAATCTCAATACTCAACATATTGTACGAGCTTATATACATCTTTTAAAATGCACATCATATCCTTTCGTTACTAGAAACATGCAACTTAAATGCATTCTAGACACTCTAATGCTCAAAGGACATGTGTGTGAGTTCTTAACTCGTGCTCTGATACCACCTGTCACGACCCAAACCCGCCCCTAAAAGTTTGGTCCATGACTGGCCTGTACATAGGCCTCAAAACAGAATTTTAAAATAATATTTGACCATATATGGGGCCTTAGGCGGAAGCAATATCAATAAAAGACAACATCCATTGAGCTTGTGCATACCAGATGGTTTAATTGGATTTAAGCATTTAAATACATTCCAAATATACCTATATAATCACAGATTTTATATAGATCTCACACACTCTTACATAAGACTTAATAATTTATAAAACTCCCAACAATAAATTAAGGCCTCCACATAGAGACATACCCCAGGTGACTTGGCAGACAAGCGAACCTCAGTACAACTCTAGTGTCAATCCCCGATGGCTCACCTACAGAAATATACAAAAAACAGAATGAGCAAGGCTCAGTGAATAATAGCAACTTAAGAAGGTTAATTGAATAAGCAAAATCTTGGATAAAATAAATAGACAGATACCAACCATATACAGGTCTTATCCATAACTATATTTCAACACGGTCTCAGGTTCACATATAATACAGAACGGCCTCGGGCCCATATATAATACAAAACGGCCTCGGGCCCATATATAATACAGAACGGCTTTAAGCCCATAGATATGATACAGATCGGCTTTAAGCACACAGATATGATATAAATCGGCTTTAAGCCCAGATGTGATACAGAACGGCTTTAAGCCCACAGATCTTACAGAACGGCCTCTGGCCCACAGATAATACAGAACGACCTCTAGCCTAACCGATACAGAACGGCCATAGGCCCAGTTCACATATGTATGGACTCAAGAGGTGTCTTGCACGGATTCTAGAGGTGACTCGCACTGCAGCACTTAGTTCCGTACAACACTTTGTTCCATACCATAAATCATTAGGTCTTAAAGACCGAACAATTCATATCATGTCATAGCATAAATGGAACGAATAAGCAGAACATAATAAATCCATATTCATCATAATACCATTACACAATAGTGCACATACATTTCCCCGTGGTTTATTACAGACATAGTTGTCTTGCAAATAACAGAACATTAATAATAACTATTACCAGAAGGCACATGTATCACGACAGTACTATTGATAGAGACAGAACCATTCACATCATAATGGCCTTGGGCTCACTTCTATTAATAGGGACAGAATGACCTTTGGTCCATATCAATGCCATTATTCAAACATATCTATTAATTTAATCAAAGCACAATATCGATAGAATAGGCCATTCACAAACAACAATACATAAATCATAATCATAGAAGTAAGTGAAACGTAACGTTACACTACTATTACTCACAGTGATCAGCTCCCGGTAGTAATGGGACGATGTCCTCGTCTCGACCTACAAGTACAGTGCACAACACATAATATAAGATTATACTCGATCCTTTACTTATTCTCTTTGATCGTTCAATCAATTAGCCATGGTGGTACCAAGCTCATTATTCTTTAATAAGTTATAATCCATGTCTCAGAAAACAGGAGAAATCGATGGGAAATAGTTTAGGTGAAGAAATGGTACAAAACTGGTTGACATAAAGTGAACAGTCGTCACTATTTTGGGAATAACTATATCTGTATTTAAAATTTGGGAGAGAGACCACCACCATTGGAAACTAGACTTCCGGGGCTTGATTTTAGGCTCAAGAATCACTCAAAACGGAGTCCAAATGCAAAAGATATACTTGTTCAAAGTTGGCTGGATAGAGCTGTCTCCGCACGTGCGGGGAAACAGTGCCGCACATGCGGCCCTGGACAGTTTACAGTCCGAAAATGGCTGAAAATTTGGGACTTCTCATTTTCAAAATCAAACTTTAATTACATGTAAATGAAAGCCGAAAACCCTTTAATACATGACCAATTTCACATTATTAATCTCCATCAAACATCATAACCTCAAAATAAACAAATATAATGACTTTAATTCTTCAATCAAGAAATTCTTAGAAAATCAAGGTTCAATCAAATATACACATAGAACCCTAACTCAAATGGGTTCAAAGCTTCCCTTATTATCATGATTTCATGAAATTGATGCCTCAAACATAAGGATTCAAGATAATTTATCTTACCGTAGTTCACTCTTTGACTTTCTCATAGTTCTCTTTAATTTTTCCAAGCTTCCATGGTTGATCTCCTTCTTCTCTCTTCAATTTCTTCAAGTCATCTTCAAGCTCCCAACAATGGTGAACTCTCTCTCTCACTCTCTCTTGGCCTCTCTTTCTCACGGGTCTTCCTCTCTTCTTAGATATTTTTTAGCTCCAAAAGATGAGTCCTACTCATATAACTCATATACACCTATATATTTAATTTTATAAGCTTTATCACAAATGAGGGCCAAACACGCCCTTACAAATCGCACAAAATTAAATTTCAATTAAACTTTTCAGATGACTCTAAAAATTATGATGATCATAAATATAACCCCTGTTCTGCTTTCTAAAGCCTTTAAGTCCTTCAATTTGCAGTACCAAGTTAGCCACCCAAACGTACATTAACGAATCAGACAAATTAGATTTCCAATTATGTTTCCCAAGTAGTTCTAAAAATTTCCATTAACACATCCAAGTCCTCAATTGTGATTTCTGAACCCGTAAAGGTCAGTAATTTCAATTTTAAACCCGTGGCTCAACAGTTAATTCCTCAATTTGAACACATATCATTAAATTAAAATGCATTAACCCATAAGGCCATAAAGGTAATCTCTAATACGGATTTTGGGGTCATTACAAGAAGGGTTGGTGGAGACGCCTGAGCCTGCCCCTGAATGCATGCAAGATAGGCCCATACCCCAGCAGGAGGTACTTGCTGAGGTTAACCTCAGTGACTTACTTGGGCAGAGCATGCCGGTGTTTGTCAGTGATATAATGGCTCTAGCAGCTAAGGCATAATTGATAACACTACTAAAGCAATATAGTGATGTCTTTGTTTGGACATATGATGATATGTCTGGTCTTGACCTATCCCTCGTCACTCATCATCTGGGCACTTTTCCCAACTCTAAACCGATCAAGCAGCATGCTTGAAAGTATCACCCTAATCTTGAAGCAAAGATTAAAGCAGAGGTAGAGAAGTGGCAGAGGGCCAAATTCATTGATCCTATATAATATCCAACTTGGCTAGCAAATATCATTCCTGTGCAGAAGAAGAATGGTCAGATCAGGGTCTGCGTAGACTTTCGTGACCTAAATAAGGCTTGCCCGAAAGATGAGTTTCCATTACCCCATGTCGATACACTTGTCGTTTCAACTGCGGGCCATCAGATGTTCTCTTTCAGGGATGGGTTCAATGGTTATAACCAGATCAAAATAGCGCCAGAAGATGCAGAAAAGACAGCTTTCAGAACGCCCTTTGGAAATTTTTTCTATACAGTGATACCCTTCGATTTGAAAAACGCGGGGGCAACTTACCAACGGGCTATGACTGCAGTGTTTCGTGACATGTTGCACCACGAAGTGGAAGTATTTGTGGATGATTTGGTGATCAAGTCTACTAAGGTAAACCACCACCTCTGCGACTTGGAAAAGTTTTTCAGCGTTGCCGCAAATTTTGCCTCAAGATGAACCCTCTCAAGTGTGCCTTTGGAGTACCACTGGCAAGTTCCTTGGCTTCCTTGTACACCAGTAGGGGATCAAAGTAGATGGGGATAAGGTCAAGTCAATCATGGAGATGCCACCGCCACACCCTCAAAAAGCTTTGAAGAAATTCCTAGGCAAGGTGTCATACGTTAGGAGGTTTATTCCAGCCCTTGCTGAGATAACCTTCTCCTTTGGGACACTGTTGAAAGGGAATCACAAGTTTGAATGGCTGCAAGAACACAAATGGGCATTTGATATGGTGAAGAAAGCGCTTACCTCCCCACTTACAATTATTGCTCCACAGCCTGAAAAGCATTTGCTGTTGTACCTGACCTTTACCCTGTGGTCTATTGGAGCCCTACTTGTCCAAGACATAGATGGCATTGAGAAGCCAGTCTATTACATCAGTCACAAAGTCAATGGTGCCGAGTCGCGATATACCCCAATTGAGAGGCATTGCTTAGCCTTGATCTTCAAAGCGTAGAAGTTTGGCCACTATTTTTTGGCACACCCAATCCAGGTTGTGACCCAGAGTGATCCAGTACGTTACTTGCTAAGCAAGCCCGCTCTAACCGGGAGAATGGCAAGATGGCTCTTGGCTCTAGTGGAATATGATATTGCTTGTGTCGCTCCTAAGGCTATTAAGAGCCAAGTACTTGCGGACCTACTGGCCCAGTTCCCATTTGGTGAACATGAACCTGCAGAGGTACCTCTACCGGGTGAGTTCCATGTCTCAGCAGCTGCGATTGAGACCTATTGGGACTTAAAGTTTGATGGAGCTTCCGGAGCTAGAAAAGGTGAAGCTGGTGTCACACTAACCAGTCAAGAAGGAGAGAAGTTCCATCTATCATATAAGCTTGACTTTGAGTGTTTAAACAACGAGGCCGAATATGAAGCATTGATACTGGGCCTGATAGTTGCCCAAAAGAAAGGCCTCTGCAAGTTGAGAATCTAGGGTGACTCCAAGTTAGTTGTCAAGCAAACAATGGGTGATTTCACCTTGAAGGAGCCTCTGTTGGCCCCATATCGCACAGTAGTCCAAAGGTTGCTTGCTCAGTTTGATGATGTCCAAATCCAGTATACCCCTCATGCACATAACTGTTTCCTCGATGCCTTGGCTACACTGGGGGCAAAGGTGAAGATACCAGATGATAGTATAGCCATCGTCATCGAGAAAAGAACAACACCCGCAGAGCTAACTGAAGAACATGTAGAGTAAGATGTTGAGGGGTAGAAAGAAGATATAATCCAGCAGTTGAAAACAAGCCAGGGAATAATTAGACCAGCAGAACTTGCACCATTTATCCTCCTTAGAGGAGAGTTGTACTTTTGCAGTCCCAACAATTTGCTGGCAAGTTGCGTTGGTAGACAAGAAGCAGCTTACAGACTTAAGTAGATCTATGCTAAATCCTGTGAAGATGGAGATATTAGTCTATACCGACGAATACAGAGGTAAGGGTATTATTGGCCAGAGATGGAGAAGGAAAGTACTGAGTTGCAGAGGCAATGTACAAAGTGTCAATCTCTTCCTAAGGAAGAGGAAGCCCATTTCCTAAGCAATAAAGAATGGAGGCAGCCATATATCGACTATCTCTGAAATGGCACACTGTCCGAGAACAAAGTCGATGCGATCAGAGTTAAGAGGCGAGCCCTCCGCTTCTTCCTTGACCAAGGCAAGCTGTACCAAAGAAGCTTCGAAGGGGTACCTTTAGCGTGCTTATCAAAAGATGAGGCAAATGAGGTGCTGAGGGAAGCCCACAGAGCATCAAGGAGGGCAGCGACTAAATAGACATCTTATTCACCTCGGCTGCTACTGGCCAACAATGAAAGAAGATGCTAAAAACTTTGTAAGGAGATGCCAATTCTGTCAAAAGTTTTGGAATTGGATACATGCACCAGCAGTTGAACTACACAACATCAAGACCCCTTATCTGTTCCATACGTGGGCATTCGACTTGATAGGTCCTATAGTGCAGCAGTCCAAAGGCTACAGATGGATACTTGCAGCAACCGAAGTTAGCACCAAATGGGTAGAGGCTATACCAATAAGGAAGGCAGATGGGGCAGGAGTGGCCAACTTCATCAGAGAGAACATAATCTGCAGATTTGGCATACCCAAAGTGATATTGTTTGATAACGGAACTTCTTTTGTAAACCGCCATATTGGAAAGCTGCTGGATGCCTACCGGATCAAGCATCACAAGTGTAGTCCATACTACCCCCAAGGGAACGGACAAGCTGAGGCGACCAACAAAACCCTCATCCAAATACTGAGTAAAATGATGGATGAAGTAGGGGGCACATGGTCTGAACAACTCGCCTTAGATAATAATGGGCCTAAGTGCTGAGGTCGCCCCAATGAGGCGATCAGGAACGAAACAGAAGCATGGGCCAAAGCCCAAGGGAAGTGAGCCAACAAGTGGGTCGAGGTAGGTCCGACCCACCAGGGCTCTAGATGGACTCAGCGAGAAGAAATGCCCAAGTCAAGTTGCGGAGGCAACACTTGCAGCGGCGAAGTTGCGGAGGGAACATGTGCAGCGGCAGAGTTGCTGAAGCACTTTCTCTCAACGCCGCCATTCCAAGTATCTTCCGTGCCGCCGCCATCCCAAGTAATGTTGGTGTCGCGACCATCTGGAGTTACCAAGGGAAGGAGAAGACCGAAGCAGCTAAGTTGCTAAGGCAACACTTGCAATGCCCAAGTTGCGAAGGCATTATGTCGGCGTTGCCATCTTTAATATCTTCAGTCATGCCGTCTGAACTTGCCGCGGGGAATGACTACCGCAGCAACTACTATCGCAACAACTAAGTTGCCGAGGGAATATCCTGCCAAGGTGATAGCAGCCTTTAAGAGAGGCTTTGCTTTGCAAGTAGAGGCTAATGCCTAGCATTGACAGCAGGCCCCAAAACATTACTGGCCTAGGGCTGATAGCAGGCCTTTAATTTGGTGCTGATAGCAGGCCCCATGACTTACTGGTTGGAGCTGATAGCAGGCCTAGAAATACTAGTTTACCGCGGCAACCCCGCGAAGATGGGAGCAGGGTAGCCCGAGTATAAGGGACCTCCTTTCCATTACCCAGGTCATGGACCTGCCTTGGTCGCACAGGCAGGACTAAGGAAGCCGCCTTGGGCTTGGTGCTAAGGCACATCATGGCTAATAGCAGCCCTGGCTGTGGCCTTCGCCCTGGGAAACTGGAGAGCTTGTGGTTAGGTGGCTAAGGGTGGAGGCTTTGCTGAGGTGAGCACAAACATAGTCGATAGCAGACTAATGGAGTCCTGAGAATGCATGTATTGGCCAAATAGAACTGAGAAAGCAAGTGCAGCTGCGAGGTTCACCGTTGTAAGTGCACTTGCTGAGGTTCAAGCTGAGAAGGCAAGTACAGAGGCAAACACTCCCGCTGCAATTGCACTTGTTGAGGCCCAAAAAAGGAGTTGTCGCGCCAAGCACTCCCGACGCAACTACACTTGCTGAGGTTCAAAAAGTTAGGTGAGGAGGCAAACAAATAGTATACAGTACATGCAGAGGGACACGTGGCACCTTCAACCTGGTGGATCAAGGCAAAATATTTTATGTAATCCTCTGGGACACATGTCTTCTCTCCATTTGGCCACTTGGTGTCCTCTTGGTACCAAGGAAAAGCCTATAAATAGGACTCATTTCCCAAGGTTCAACAAGAGGAATTTTGGGCATTTGGAGGAGATGCTACCCAATTTGGTACTGTCATATACTTCTTCTTAAGCCACTTGCTTCACCCTCACCCAACTACACACTCTTCAACTCCCAAATAATTATTGCTGTTCATTCTCAAGCCACTTCCTCCATCTGTGGATCATTAGTATAGTTTTGCCTCTCTAATCACCTCTCTAACCTCGAACCCCTCTTACAATATATATATATATATATATATGTATTGCAAATCAAGAAGCTTTGAAATTTTCATTTTTAGTGTTATTTTCTAATTTGACGAAAATGAATTCACAAAATCGATCACTGACCAATAATCAACATCATCTTCAATCAATTTTTAAATTTTAACCTTATACAACTTACTTTAAATAATAACTAAAAAGCCCACACACACTCTACGTCTGTGAATTAATTATAGCGGACAGTTATCTATTAAAACAGTGGTATAGCGTTGGTAACTGTTTCAAGTAATTCTGAACATTTGGTAACTACTCCAAACAATTTCTAGGAATGTTCATCAAATCATTCAATCCGATCAAATCGATCAACCCGAACCAAACCGACTACAACAGTCGTCTTCAACTCAGACGTCAATGGATCTTAAAATGCATTTTTTTTTTTAAAATTTTTTTCATGCGCTTGGTGATGGATGCATGATAGACGAAGCCGATCAAACCAACCTGATCGATAGACAATGTTAAATAGAACTAAAACATGGTTTCCTTTAGTTATCGCTTCAGATTGCACTAACTTCTCTCATCACTGTATCACAATAAAATACCTTACAACTTACACGTGGCTTTGTATTTTGGGAATCAGATCACCAATTTTTACTCTTTCTAATTACATGAAGTGGACACTCCCCCTTTTGTGAAATCTCTCTCTCCTTTGTCTCTTTCTCTTCCCAAGAAACCCTCCAGTAGACCTGTCGATCTCCCTCCCCAAGAAATCGCTCTCCACCTACCATATTTCCCTCTAATTTTTTTTTTCTCTCTCTACTCTATATCTCTCCTCCAAAGAAAACCCGATCTCCTTAAATATTACAGCCTAAAAGAGAAACCCTTCTCACCTTAACAAAGGTGGCAACACTGGCTCTAATCAACGGAACGTAAATGGAATCGGTGGTAGTGGCATTAAAAGATGGTATCTCTTCATCTTTCACTCTTTGTTTCTACAAATCAGTATGCTTGTTTCAACCTATTTGTTCAAATCTCCTATGTCTCTTCCACTCCATTGATACACGTTTGAACACAAGAATATGGATAGTTGTTAGTACATTGAATTGTGTATATGGTACCTACTGAACCGACCGTGAAGCCAAGTGATTTATTTAAGTCGATTTCATATAGCATTTGGGCTGGCAACAGTTTTCCATTTTCTCAAACTGATACATTTGGTTCAGTGGTGGTTTAACGGTAGACTTGATCAAATCTAACCCGTGAACACCCCTATCCAATGTAATCTGGCTTCAATTTACACCAACTCAAATATTGACTTCGTACCGTCTTGACAACTTAACTATTTTAGTAATTTTTTTAACTTTTTAACTTTTTTATGGGATGAAAAAAATTCATTGATGTATATGATGTAATATTTTGACTTTTTAAGGAGTTGTTTGGGATGATCTAAATAAATGTACTTTTTGACTTTTTATGAAATATGGGTTAGCTATGGGTTTGGTTTGAAGTGATATGATAGAGATGTTATGTGACTTAAATAAGATGATATGACTTAAATAGGTTAATAACTTTTTGACTTTTTAACTTTTTTAGGTTATGACAAATAAGGCCTATTTTTTTTTTTTTTTAAATCTATTTTAGCCAAAAAATTGGTTGCCAATAGGGCCTTTGTATATAGGAGAAATTACCGGTAAATCCCAAATTATGAAATGATGATCTATTTAGTCCTGTGTTTTTTCTTATGAAACATTTGGTCCTATTTAATTAGTAATGAATACTATTTTTCTTTGATTTGGCATGGGCGGAGTGTACACATTTACCCTTACTATGATTTTGGTAGATTCTTTTTTACTCATTTGTATGTAATAGCTGAAAGGATAATGTTTTACATTTCTATTTTTGTGTGTTCGATTTTTGTAAAGTTGAAGGGGCTAAATAAGAAATGGGTCAGACCTAAGCCTTGGGCCGGTCCAATTCCCTAAGCCCAAATCCAAATGGGTCAGATAAGCATGTGGGCAGCCCAACTAAGCCCAACTTCATTACTAACAGTCCACCCAAGTCCTCAAGCACTTGAGCCCAACTCGCAGTAGAAAGGCTAGTCCAGCTGTAATACTGGGCTAGGGCCGACCTGCAGGACTCATTATATGGGCCGAGCTAATAGAAGAACCCATCATCAGAACCAAAGTGGGCTGAGTCCATACACAAATATTTGAATGGGCCAGCCCATCCCAACAGTAGCCTCGCAAAGGGCTGAGCCGAGACACAACAGTGTCGAGCTGAGGGAACCTCTCAAAGAAACGTGGAAGCTATGAGTATATGCATATGCAAGTTGCCACCTCAACTGGTCCCCTACACCTAGAATCACGGAAACAGTTGAACCAGAGGAACGTGGTTTGTTATCAGCATGACTACAATGAGTATATGCAACCCTTGGCAACTACCAAATGGTTCCCCACCATGGGCAATGCTAAAAGGAAACTTGGCAGCACCAGAGCTCCATAAAACCATCTTGGGAAGCAAGCAAAGAGTTCTATATAAATTACACTAACTTCACATTGAAGCTAACTGATCTAAGCTGAACCCCACTTATTAAAAACTGAACTCTCTACACTTAGAGGGTACTGCACTTCTTCTACGATTACTGATTCCTACATCGGAGGGGTTATCCGGCCAACCCCAGCCGGGCAGCTCTTACGGTTCTTCTTGCTGCAAGGACCTCATTCCTTGGATAGTCCAACGGAGTGCGAAGCTCCGATCCACTTTGATCTAGTGCGGTATCCGGTACGCACAATTGGTGCGGTGAGCGTGGACACTTTGTCTCTGAACTCTACACTCAGTTCCGGCGATGGGGATTGAGGACATCCCATCTTTGACACATACTCCACAGACGAAGAAGACAAAGGACAAAGGTTTGGCACTCCCAACAATCTTAGAAGAACAAACTGGAAACAATAATCAGACCCCCGAATCCGTTGAGCATCGATTGCCCTTCGCTGGAGGTTCTTCTCATCACTTTCTTCTAGAAAGGGATTACAGAGATCGAATCATAGACTCCATGGGGATAGAGATACAGGAACTGAAAGCGCAACTCAAAAGGGTACTAGATGACCCGACGGAAAAGAAGACTAAAGCAGAGCCCTCTCGCCTACGACAGAGAAGCTCATCCAAAGAACCACCAGTGAAAAAGCTCTCCAGAAATCAGTCTTGGCAGCAAAGCCAACCAATCCCAGTACAAAGTGAGGCGGCGAGTAGCCACACCCGTGGGTCACGCCGGAGAAGGGCTAAGAGGCAGAAGACGGTCAGCCAACAGATTGAATACCCTCCTTAAGACCTTCGTACTTGGCTAATTGGCAACAAGTAGAATGAGCAACGTCGGGATCATCTAGACCGTACCATCCACCAGAGAGAGCACCGAGCGCTGGATAGGCTTGTTTCCTCCCCATTCTGCCTGGAAATTGTGGCCATGAAACCTCCCAAGAAATTCACCCCGCTAAAGTTCACGTCGTACGATGGGAAGTCAGATCCATTGCCGCATATCAGCCATTATAGACAGATAATGTCCCTATAAAGCCGAGATAAAGCACTGATGTACAAAGTCTTCCCGTCCAGCTTGGGAGAATCCGGACTTCGATGGTTTGATCGACTCCACACTGGATCAATTTTTGACTGGAAGCAGCTCTCCGAAGCGTTCTTAACTAGGTTTGTCTCCAACACTAAGATCCTGAAAGAGCTTGATACACTGTTCAGCCTCCGAAAGGAGCAGGAAGAAACGCTGCACAGTTATGCAAAGAGGTGTTGGGAAGAGTACAATGACCTGGAGGAAAACGTTTGCAGTGAGCAGATGACTGTCATGTCTTTCAAACATGATATGCTCCCAGAAAGTAAGTTGAGACAGTCACTTACCAAGTGTCCGGCCATAGCGCTGAAAGATTTGCGTGCCAGGATTAAGCAGTACGCTCGCCTCGAAGATGACCAGATCCCTATCGAGGTAGCATCAGCAGAACAAATAACTCGGCACAAGAAGAGAACGGACCAAGGGGAACACCGGGGGCTCACGGTGAATGAAGTGGATAAGTCTAAATCTCACGAAGCAGTCATGACGGTATTCAAAGAACCAATCTATCGTATCTTGGAAAAGATTAAGAGAGAACCCTTCTTTGTTTGGCCGCTGAAGATGTTAGAAGATTCGGCTCGGCGTAATTAGAAGCTCAGATGCACCTATCACCAAGACAGGGGGTATGTGACTTAGAATTGTAGAGCACTGAAGCAACACTTGGAAGACCTAGTAGCAGCTGGACACTTCTGGGATTACATTAATCAGAATAAAGCAGTGACCGAGCCGGGGAACCCACCACCAGAACCGAACATTGAGCACCCACCTCGGTTGATAATGAATGTGATCCATGGAACAGCAACCCAATAACATGAAGAGGCACTAAAAGAAGAGATTGCTAAGGCTGTACAAATTTAGCAGGTCATGTCAGTGGAGCCCACATCAAAAAAGGTACGCACGGTACACAAATCCCCTTTGTGCATTGTTTCGTTTACTAGAAATGATTTAGAAGGCATACAACACCCACATACTGATGCACTTATTATAACTGTGGGAATTGGGAAATGGTTTGACGTAAACGAGTCCTAGTAGATCAAGGCAGTGCAGCAGACATATTGTATTATGACTTGTTCAGAAAGCTCAGTCTCTCTGAGCAGCACCTCATCCCAACGGCATCTCCATTAGTCGGCTTCAATTCACAGCCAGAATGGCCACTTGGCAGAATAGTGTTGCCAGTCGTGGCAGGAGCGAAGACCTTCTAGATAGAGTTTTTAGTTATTAATACACCTTCCCTTTACAACGCCAAACTTGACCGTCCATGGATTCACCAAATGGAGGCGGTCCCTTCAACCTACCACCAGCTCATCCATTTCCCAACGGAACACAGAGTAGAGCAGATCTGAATGGATCAAGTTGCGTCCAAACATTGCTTCATGGCGGCATTGAAGGCTAAACAGCTTTACAACCAGGTACAGATAGTGGAAGTGGTCGAGCAGCCAGTCTTGGAAGATATAGGGGGAGCCCCAGAGGAAAAGATGGTAGAGGATTTGGAGAAAGTCCTGGTAAATGAGGATGATCTAGAAAAGTACGTCCTTATCGGTACCTCGCTAGGCGCTAATGAGAAACTTCAGTTGCTGGAACTGTTGAGGGAAAATATAGAGGTATTCGCACGGTCAGCATATGATACCCCAGGGTTGAACTCAGAATTTGCTTGCCACAAACTCAACATCAACCCTTCCGCTCGGCCTGTCGTGCAGAAAAATTGAAGATCCTCAGTTGAGCACACTGAAGCAGTAATTGCCGAAGTCGAAAAACTCTTAGCATCGGGAGCGATCAGAGAAGTTCAGTACCCACAATGGCTGTCCAACACAGTTGTAGTAAAAAAGAAGAACGAAAAATGGAGAGTCTGCGTTGACTTCACCTGTTTAAACAGAGCTTGTCCCAAGGACAGTTTCCCTCTACCTCGCATCGATCAACTGGTAGACTCTACAGCACGGCATGAATGCATGAGCTTTCTGGACGCTTATAGCAGTTATCACCAGATACCACTGTTCAGTCCATATCAAGAGAAGACAACATTTATCACTCAAAGGGGCACTTATTGCTACAAAGTAATATCGTTCGACCTCAAGAACGTCGGAGCAACCTACTAGCGAATGATAACTCGAATGTTAAAGGACCAACTCGAAAAGACTATGGAAGCTTATATAGATGATATGGTAGTAAAAAGAAAGCACGCTACAAACCACCTTGCAGACTTAAGAGAGGTCTTTGGTATCCTGAAAAACCATCAGCTTCCCCTTAATGCCTCGAAATGTGCTTTCGGGGTAGGAACAGGGAAGTTCTTGGGGTACGTGGTCACTCACAGAGGAATCAAGGCAAATCCAGATCAAATCAAAGCAATACAAGAGCTTCAAGTACCAACAAAGGCTAAAGGGCTACAAAAGCTGGCCGGAATGGCAGCTGCCCTGAATCGGTTCATTAGCAAGTCTTCAGATCGGATAAAGCCTTTCTTCTAGCTATTGAGAAAAAAGACAGCATTTGAATGGAGTCATGAGTGTACCGAAGCATTGCAAAGTCTCAAAAGATACCTCTGTACACCACCTCTTCTGTCCACTCCAGAACCAAGAGAGGAGCTGTACTTATATCTAGCAGTCTCAGATCCCGCTGTAAGTGCAGTATTGATTTGAGAAGGTAACAAGGAACAGAGGCCAGTATACTATGTTAGCAAGACTCTACTAGATGCCGAGACACAGTATCTACCTTTGGAAAAGTTAGTTACGCATTGCTTATCGCCTCAAGAAAGTTGCAACATTATTTCCAGGGGCATACCATCAATGTCCTCACTAAATTCCCTCTCAGATCTGTATTCAGCCAAGCTGATTTCTCTGGCCGAACGGCGAAATGGGCAGTAGAACTTGGTGAGTTTGACATTCGGTATCAACCCAGGACAGCAATCAAGGCCTAGGTGTAACAAGCCCGCGGGGGACCTCGCTACAGCTCGGACTCGACTTTCGTTAGTCACGGTTCTAAGTCTGAACCAAAGAGTCCAAATCCGGCAAATCGTTTTGAGAAAACAGATTTTTGAAAGAAGTGCCAAACATGGACTGCTTTTCCAGATACAGAGTCGCCACCTAAATATTTTATTTTGGGAAATTTAGGAAACCCTGACTCGGTGCCAAAAGGCCACGTGTCCGTCATCACCAAAGTTGCCTCGGCTCGGGAACTTGGGTACGATTGGGGAAGGTCACTTCGTGAGCACCCCCGCTCACCCGGTCATAGACCGGCCTCTACTAACCATGATATCAATTTTTGAAAACATTGTGAGTTCTTATTCCGGTTTATTAGCCTAGGTTACTATGTGATGCGCACAGCATACAAATATAGACCGGGTCGCCTGAATTGGAACGAAACATTTCATGTTTGTTTTTGAAAATGGTTTGCTACCCGCAAGTAGGCTTTAGAACATTTGATGATTTATTCCAATTTAAGTAACCCAACCTTTACCCACAGGCATTCAGGCAGTTATATCAGATAAGCACATAGCCTCATGGTAAGCATGCTATTCATGGCAGTCACTCACACGCATGCAAGGATGCTAAAGCATAAAGCTTACCGAGTACTCCAAGCCAAAATAGCAACTCATTAGAAATCATGCATGAATCCTAAGTATACAGAAATGTCTAATGCAACACATGCAAAATGCAACTATAGCAGGCTCGGCTATTCTAAACATGGCATATGGAATGCTACAGCTAACATGTATTCAATTTGGAATTGAAAGTACAATGCAGTTAGTATGATGCGCCGAGCCCGGTGCATGCAAAACAGATGAATGATGCAAACATGCTGTCATACTGTATGCTAATTTAAACATGCCCTAATCTAACCATCAAAAGCGGATAAATAAAAGGGAGAAAGACGTGGGGTTGGAAGACATACAACACACACACGCACACTTATTACAGTTGTGGCCCTCGCGCAGAGGGTCCGAATAAATAATACAGTCCAAATATTACAGTCCCGAATAAAAGAATATTACAGTCCAAAATATTACAAAATCCTAATTAATTAATGAATTAACTAAGAAAGCAAATAAAACTGGCGTGCAAGCCAGGGACTGCCTTGCTTCTGATGGATGATGCATGTCCGGATTGTCTTGCGCGGAAATCCACCGGAATGCCCCAATTAGCCTCTGTTTACACATGTTCTTGAAATGCGTGCCAAGCCCCAAAGGGTTGCTGATTCCTGGTTTTGCTGCAACAGAGAGCAGGAAAGGGGCATAGCAATGTATTTGCACAGATATATGCATGTCGCGATCCTCGTGCCACCAATCACGCATACCGAGGCATGATGGTCGAGGAGTCGAAATGCACAACTCAATATAGGATGAATGCACATGAAACTACAGCTAAAACCTAACTCCATCATGGACAATCCGGAGTGTCGGTGACTGGGGGAATTGAGACACATTCCGTCACTCGGAGTACGAAATGTACCTCGTTTCCCGTGCCCGGGCTAACTCCTATCCCGAACACGATGTGATATGCATGATATGCATGAAATGCAACTAAGATACAATCCTAACATACACAATGTTATGAAAATGAAATGCCTCGAAATGCGTGCACACGGGCACGCAAACCGGGAAAATGGCAGAATATGATGAAAATGAGACGCCTTGAAATGCGTGCACACGGGCACGCAAACCGAGGCAATGGTAAATGCAATGAAAATGAGATGCCTCGAAATACGTGCACACGGGCACGCAAACTGAGGCAATGGTAAATGCAATGAAAATGAGATGCCTCGAAATGCGCGCACACGGGCATGCAAACCGAGGCAATGGTAAATGCAACGAAAATGAGATGCCTCGAAATGCGTGCACACGGGCACGCAAACCGAAGCAATGGTAAATGCAACGAAAATGAGATGCCTCGAAATGCCTGCACACGGGCACGCAAACCGAGGCAATGGTAAAATGTTATGAAAATGAGGTGCCTCGAAATACGTGCACACGGGCACGCAAATCGAGGTAATGATAAGATGCTATGAAAATGAGGTGCCTCGAAATGCGTGCACACGGGCACGCAAACCGAGGCAAAGGTAAAATGATATGAAATGACATGGAAACATGATATCGGCTTATACCAACATGAGTGAGCCTCAGCCACACTCACATAGGATGCCGATTGATGAAAATGAAGTGCCTCGAAATGCGTGCACACAGTCACGCAAACCGAGGCGATGACATACGCAATGCAAATGACATGAAAACATGATATGGGCTTATACTAACATGAGAGAGCCCTAGCCACACTCACATAAGAGGCCGATGGCAGAAAATGAAGTGCCTCGAAATGCGTGCACACGGGCACGCAAACCGAGGCAATGGTAAAATGCTAAAAATGAGGTGCCTCAAAATGCGTGCACACGGGCACGCAAATCGAGGCAATGATAGAATGCAATGAAAATGAGACGCCTTGAAATGCGTGCACACGGGCACGCAAACCGAGGCAATGGCATACGCAATACAATATGGCTAAAATGGCATACAAAATGCAACTTGGACTTATACTAACATGAGAGAGCCTCAGCCGCACTCACATAAGAGGCCGATGGCAGAAAATGAAGTGTCTCAAAATGCGTGCACACGGGCACGCAAACCGAGGCAATGCAAATGTGATACAAATGACATGGAAAATGCAACATGGACTTATACTAACATGAGAGAGCCCCAGCCACACTCACATAAGAGGCCGATGGCAGAAAATGAGGTGCCTCGAAATGCGTGCACACGGGCACGCAAATCGAGGCAATGCATACGCAATGCAAATGACATGGAAAATGAAGTATGGACTTATACTAACATGAGAGAGCCTCAGCCGCACTCACATAAGATGCCGATGGCAGAAAATGAAGTGCCTCGAAATGCGTGCACACGGGCACGCAAACCGAGGCAATGACAGAATGCAATGAAAATGAGACGCCTTGAAATGCGTGCACACGGGCACGCAAACCGAGGGAATGGCATACGCAATACAATATGGCTAAAATGGCATACAGAATGCAACTTGGACTTATACTAACATGAGAGAGCCTCAGCCGCACTCACATAAGAGGCCGATGGCAGAAAATGAAGTGCCTCAAAATGCGTGCACACGGGCACGCAAACTGAGGCAATGCAAATGTGATGCAAATGACATGGAAAATGCAACATGGACTTATACTAACATGAGAGAGCCCCAGCCACACTCACATAAGAGGCCGATGGCAGAAAATGAGGTGCCTCGAAATGCGTGCACACGGGCACGCAAATCGAGGCAATGCATACGCAATGCAAATGACATGAAAAATGAAGTATGGACTTATACTAACATGAGAGAGCCTCAGCCGCACTCACATAAGATGCCGGCGGATGAAAATGGAGTGCCTCGAAATGCGTGCACACGGGCACGCAAACCGAGACGATGACAAAATATGATGCAACATGGAAAAAATGATATGCAAGCATGCTAATGGAATTTCAGCACTAAAAAAATGGGGGAAAACAGTCCCGAAATGAGGCGAAATGATACCAAATGCATGTAATTGTCCCGAAATGCGAATTTAGGCACCCGAAATGGCCTATAGCTATGCTAAACATGCACAATGTGGACATGCAATGCAAAGACAGAAGCTAGACAGTCCCAAAATATGCACTTTCACAGTGATAAACATGGCCAAACAGCAAGCATAGGTATGGCAAAAATGGCATGCAAGAATAGAGGCCAAGAGAGGAGTAATGAAGCAAGTGATATAAGCAAAACCCAAACTGAAAAATTTCCTTCTACAACATTGAAGAGGGACCAAAAATATGAATATTTACAGTATATGGCAGCCTCAAAATCAGTATACAAATATGATAGAAATGTGCTGCAAAATAAGGCTCAAAAGTGGCTATAACATGAGGTATACAAAATAATCACCAAACAGCCAAAGACCCTTAACAAAACATGTAGAATGGACCAAAATAAGCACTTTTCTAGAACTGTAAAATGGCCAAAAACAAAATCATGGTAGGCTAACTAAACATGCAAGAATGGGGAATAAAAGAGGGATATAAAGGGAGGTGCAACATGGAAATCCCAAATGGTGTTGAACCCTTCTTCAATGTTGAAGAGGGGCTCAAAATAAGCCTCATATCAGTTTACAACATGCTCGAAAATAAATTTCTCATGGGCCAAAAATAGCATGCAAAATCATGACATACAAGAGGATCATTGAAGCAAGTGTATTATGGAGGGCTTAAACAGGGTTGAGCCCTTAATGAGAAGTGAATATGAGCTCAAAAGATGGCCCTTTTCAGTTAGGGCCGGAGCTTGAAACCAAAAATAAGTGGGGCTTAGAAATGGATCAAGAAAAAGGTTCAAAAGGGTAAAAGTATTACTTACCCTTGAAGAATCGAACTTTTGTTGCTTCTTGGATGGATTTGCAGCTTCTTTAGCCTTCAAGAATCCTTCCTTGTTGCTGGAAATGAGATGGTGGTGGTAGAGCTTGGTGGTGTAGAAGGAATGATGGTTAGGGGGTTTAGGGTTTTTTGAAGAATTGAGAAGGAAGAAGATGGAGTTGGCTATGGAAGCTTGAAGGAGAGTTTTTCTAACCCTTGTAAGTGAGGCTACCAGCTGGTTAAAAGGGTTCAAAAGGGGGTGTAAAGGTGGGGGAGAAGGAGAGCAAAACTCCCCCACAAAATATCCCCCGGACACAGAAAATATCTGGGGGATATTGCCCCACAGCTGTAAAGTGCACAGTGCAAGGAACACGGCCGGCCTATCACTTTTGCTGGAGGTGGCCGGCCGGCCACACCACCTAGCCGGCCGGCTAGGGGTCAAAAGGGTCAATGTGATTTTCTGGCCGGCCAGCTACTGGAGAGGTACCCCTATGTGTGTACAACACAACCATGTGGTTAAAAATCCAAGAAAGTGGGTCCAAGGGGTTCAACATTGGCTCGGAAAGAGGGGGTCAAAAGGGTCAAGTTGACTTACTGGCCGGCCATGAACTTTTAGGGGCCTCTCATGTGTGTAGATCACAGATATGTGGTTCAAAGTTCAAGAAAAAGGGTCCAAGGGGTTCAACATTAGCCCGGAAGAAAGGGGTCAAAAGGGTCAGGTAACCTTAATGGCCGGCCACCAACTTTTAGGGGCCTCCCAGGTGTGTAGATCACAGATATGTGGTTGAAAGTTGGCAACACTAACCCTAAGGTATTCAACATTAGCCCGAAAGTTGGAAAAACGGGCGCCGGGAGGCTCCGGAGGAGAGATAACTGGTTGCTGCAACAATTGCTGGCCTCCCACCCTTCAGTGACCTTCCCCGTGATAAAACAGAGGTACCTGCCAAAAATGAACGAAAACCGATGCAAAACAAATGCTCGGGGACCAAAACACGCAGTTCGGGGTCCCGAAAATGGGCTGTTAAGCACCGAAAGTGGCGTTCGACCACGAAGTGGGTTTCCGAAACCCCAGTGTCCCTCAAAAGGGAGCAAATAGGAAGTATGCCAAAAACCGGAGCAAAAGGAGATGGTTAAGCGGTCCCGAACCGAGGCACACGGCCCACGGTCCCGAAAACCGGGAACCGGACTCCGAAATGGGAAAAATGGCCTATAGCCACAAAATGTAGCCCACGGCCACTGAGAGATGGTCTACAGGACCTCTCCCTCCCCTCAGGAAAAGAAACAGAGAAAATCGAGTCTGGTTCGCAAACCGAGACAAGGCACAGAAGAGGGTTCGGAAGTCCGGAGGCAGGGCTCACGGCCGCGACTCTGAAACTTCTGAACGAGCACATTTTGCAACATCACCAAGCGCTCAATCGGTGACGTCTGAGTCTTAAGGTCGGTCAAAAATGGGGTGTCTACAGTTGCCCCTCTTTGACAGAACTCGAAAGTCACAAGAATAACGGGAGTGAATGTCAAAGTCCAGAGACGACCCATTTTTGACAAGGCCGAAGACTTAGACAAACATGCAAGATAACAAAGATGTGCCCGCAGGCATGCCCACAGGCGGGGGCAAAATGCAAATGATATGCAGAAATATTTTGAAGATTGGACTTATACGCCACGCGAAGCCGGTTTCGAAAATTGGACTTATACGCTACGCGAAGCCGGTTTTGAAAGTTGGACTTATACGCTACGCGAAGCCGGTTTTGAAAGTTGGACTTATACGCTACGCGAAGCCGGTTTTGAAAGTTGGACTTATACACTACGCGAAGCCGGTTTTGAAAGTTGGACTTATACGCTACGCAAAGCCGGTTATCACTCATGATCATGCAAAGAGAGCTGTAATGAAGCAATTATGCGAAATAAATGCAACATTTTAAGCGAATGCTAGGCAAGCAAGTGAACTCGAGCCAAACTACACCTCGTGCAGAAAGGATGTAAGAAAATTATGGAATTCTCACTGCAAATACAGTGTGCATGTGTGATAGATACACAGAGCAAATATGTGATTGATATACAAAAAGGTGAGCACAAAGTGTGATAGATGTACTAAGTGAGCAAGTATGCTAGATACACAAAGCGAGAGTGTGTGATTGATACACTAAAAGTGAACACAAAGTGGGATAGATGCACTATGTGAACAGAGTGTGATTGATACACTAAAAGTGAACACAAAGTGGGATAGATGCACTATGTGAACGGAGTGTGATTGATACACTAAAAGCGAACACAAAGTGGGATAGATGCACTATGTGAACAGAGTGTGATTGATACACTAAAAGTGAACACAAAGTGGGATAGATGCACTATGTGAACGGAGTGTGATTGATACACTAAAAGCAAACACAAAGTGGGATAGATGCACTATGTGAACAGAGCGTGATTGATACACTAAAAGCGAACACAAAGTGTGATAGATGCATAATGTGAGCAGAGTATGATTGATATACTGAAAATGAACACAAAGTGTGATAGATGCACAATGTGAGCAGAGTATGATTGATATACTAAATGCGAACACGAAGTGTGATAGATGCACAATGTGAGCAGAGTATGATTGATATACTAAATGCGAACACGAAGTGTGATAGATGCACTTAGTGAACAGAGTATGATTGATATACTGAAAATGAACACAAAGTGTGATAGATGCACAATGTGAGCAGAGTATGATTGATATACTAAAAATGAACACAAAGTGTGATAGATGCACTATGTGAATAGAGTATGATTGATATACTAAAAATGAACACAAAGTGTGATAGATGCACTATGTGAATATGTGCATGGTAGATACACAAAATGAGAATGTGTGTGATAGATACACAAAATGAAAATGTGTGTGATAGATACACAAAAGAAATGGTCTTAAACCGAACTTCTTTGAATGAATCGTACATACAATATCGTGCATGAATGAGAAAGAAACTTGATAGGTACAATGCAATACAATGCATGATGCTTAAGGAAAGCAATAAATGGACAAAACAGCACTTTAGAAAGCGCCTCAAGAGGTGAGTGGCGGTGAACCGTTCTGCTCCGATAGGGATTTTCCCTTGTGCTCTTTGAACACTTACCTTCAACCTACAGTACAAAGGCTCTGAAATACTGACAAGGGTTTTTCATGTAGAACACTTTGGATGTTGCCTTTCTTCCTGATCACATTCACAACTTTCCCTATTCTCCAACGGGGTGACAGACTAGGTTGGTTCAGTATCCAGAATTGAGGTGCATACATGCTATCTCAACCTATAGGGCTTCCATACAGATTTCAAGCCGAGGACACGCCTCTGGGTATTTAAACCAGACTTTAGTCTCGGAAATCCCGAACCTTTACGTTCTAGGCATCAGCCATTCGAACTCTAGTTTCCACCGTCGCAGTTGGTCTCCTAGGAACTCATTGCAAACACAGCCAAGATGCCTCTGGCAGGGAATGGTACTCAGGGAGAGCACTTGATCGCCATTCTGGCTTGAAGCAGACTTGATCTTGAGCTTGAGGTAGAGGCACACTCATACTTCGGAGCTTTGGCAAGACCTGAAGAGGTACACACGAAATGTAGTCCTGGAACTTACTGAAGTTGAAACAAACTGAGACGCTCGACATTTCCTCTTTTGCTTTTGCTTTGTAGTCTGGAACCCATATAGCTTCAAATAGGTCCTGGTTTTACTGTTCCCTCATGACCTGGGTTGAACCCTGCGGTTTTATGAAAGAACGAATCTTGTTTTGCACAGATGTGGAGAATGGCATGGCACTCGGAGCGCAAAACGATTTTATTTTTGAATTGATAAATGAGCTTTTGACCGGGTATCGAGCCTACGACTGAACGCCAGAAAGACAACTCAACAAGGAAATAAAAGGCACACAACCTAAACACCACTCAACAAAGGAAAAACAAAGTAAAACAACCTAAACACATCGAGACACGCTCGGAACGACTCAAAGCAAGAATCGAGATAAAACAAAAAGACACGACACTCAGACGTGCACAGGGAGTCTGTTTCACCGGGTAGTGTTTCCCGCCCTTTCTCATTTGTGGTTCTCACATCACTCGGCCCTCAAGCTCTGTTTTTCTGAAAAAGCCCTCTTCTCACTTTTCCTCTCATCGCACATCTCTCTATTCTTCATTCTCTCATTTTTCATCCCTCCCCTGGGTGGTTGATGGATGAACAGGAAGTTGCGGGCCCACACCCAACATAATCAGCTCACGGCTATTTCCTTCGGTGACATCTGTCGATGCGCCAGATGAGGGAATGGGGCATCTCGATCCATTCCAAATTCGTGCTTTGCACTCGGCTTGATGCCTCGCTGCTCGAAGGATGAGAGAGCTTTCTGCCCTTTGTTGTGCCCTTTTCTGGCGAATACGGTGCCTTTCTGGCAAGTAGAGTGCCTTTGTTGGCAAGTATGTTGACAATGGGAAAGACAGGAAGCCTGACTCAACTGTGCCCCTAGTTCATCATTTTGACCATTTTTTTTTTTGTTTTAGTTTTCTCCTAAAAAATTTTGACCAAAACGAGAGTTAGATTAACATGCTTGTTCAAATTTTCTGATTTAGAATCATGCAAGTCAGGCCATGAGCACTGAAAATTTTCCTCTTTTGGGTCCAAGAAATGGTCTAGTTTTGAAAAAATGGAGTACTTTTCGAGAAGGTTAGTCAACCTCAGTAAAAATTTTCAAAAACTATTTTTGCAAACGACCACTGCTCAACGAGTACGGAACCTACTCTCGAGATGCACAACCTCGGATCCGTAGCAATGGAAAATTGCCCCTTGTCTGAAGGACACTGCATGGCAACGAAAAGTTGCCCCTTGTTTGAACGGCGTCGCGGCGCATTGAATGGCAACGGAAAGTTGCCCCTTGTTTGGACGGCACCGCAGCGCATTGAATGGCAACGAAAAGTTGCTCCTTGTGTGAATGGCACCGCAGCGCATTGAATGGCAACGGAAAGTTGCCCCTTGTGTGAATGGCACCGCAGCGCATTGAATGGCAACGAAAAGTTGCCCCTTGTGTGAATGGCACCGCAGCGCATTGAATGGCAACGGAAAGTTGCCCCTTGTGTGGATGGCACCGCAGCGCATTGAATGGCAACGGAAAGTTGCCCCTTGTGTGGATGGCACAGCAGCGCATTGAATGGCAACGGAAAGTTGCCCCTTGTGTGGATGGCACAGCAGCGCATTGTAGGCAGTCCTTAGAGCGACGAATATAACCAAATTCTCAGATACAGAGAAATCGAAGATGATCAAAACCATTACATGGGCACAGTCAATTTGAAGTATTTTACAGCTGGACTTCAGAATGAAGTTGCCTACGTATCCCAAAGATGGGAATCAAGCCTCACGTAGTTCGGGGTTAAGGTACACTCGGGTATTAACCTCTCCTTTTTAGGCTCTAACTTTTGCCAAGGCGCCCGTTGCGGATTTTCGACCTTGCGAGCTTTGTTCTTCTTTTCTTTTCAATTCTTTTCATTTCTTTTTCCTTTTTTTTTGATTTTTTTTTTGTTCTCTTTTTTTTTTTTTTCTTTTTTGTTCTCTTTTTTATTTTCTTTTGCATTCTTGTATTGCTTCTTTTTTTTGTATTTTTCTCTTGCTCTAACTTTTGCCTGGGTCGCCCTTCCGGGTTTTCGGCCCAGCGAGCCTCTCAAGGGTAAAAGTGTAGTAAGTCCATGCCAAATGGTTTTGAGATCCTGAAATTATCTGAATCCAGGAGAATGGCTTTTGTTCTAGCTTCGCAAGCTTCTTTTGATGACATCTGATCTTCTTGATCTGACTTTCCTGGCCTCTTGTTCGAGGGCTGCTTCAAATCTGGCCACACAGGCCTCACGCCGTAGTTGACCGTTGAACCTCCTGAATTCAATTTCAAGGTTTGGAAGCAAAGGGGTTGAGTCTCAAGGCTGAGAGCGATCTTAGGCTGCACAATCCCAAGAGTGATTCCACACAGGTCTTCGCAAGATCGCGCAAAACATTTTGTTTTTGAAAAATTTTTAAGAAAGCGACAAATCGCTCGCGTTGAAGATAGTGTAAAACCAGTCTGGATCAAGCCAGGATCCTTCCCAGTACTCACGCTAATAAGCATGATTTCATTCATTAAGGGCTTAGTACGCCTCTCTTTCTCTCAAATGATCAAAGTTTTGCAAATCCCGAGGAATTCCTTCCTCTTCGTTTTCACCACAGTGTTTAAAAAGTTTTGAAAAACTTAGGTTAATGCAATGATTCTAGGGCACAAGAGAGCAGGTGGAATGCACTGCCATTTCATTCAAACTTTCTGGCACAATTGGCACATGGCAGAAGCGAACACAGAAGTGCAAAAATTGTTGCTATTCATTCAAATCTTTTGGTACAACTGGCTCCCTGGCAGAAACAGACTCAAAACAAAACGAAAAAGACAGACACAAAACAAAATGGTGATGCCCGAGGAACATCCCCCGGAATCACCCGACTCCTATACAACAGGACTGACTTGATACAACAAGATAGACCCAAAACAAAAAGAGACTGACTCAAAACAAAAAGACAGACTCAAAATAAAACAACAAGACTGACCCAATACCCAAGTCAGAACGCAAAATTAACAGCACTTGTACATTGCTCAAAACAGTGCATGCCATCCACCACAGCTGGAATAATCTGAACGCCATCCGCAGGTGGTTCATTCCTTGATTAGATCACATTATCCCCCCCACAAGTTCACCTATCAAGTGCCGATAGACTTTGCTGGACTGGCGCGGGGATGACCCTATTGTCAAACAGATCTTGTACATCATGGCGCAGACGAAAGCAACTGTCGGTGTCATGACCGGTTTGTTGATGGTAGGCGCAGTATTTAGTCTGATCATGCTTTGCAGGGATAGGATCAGGTAGAGGCCGTTGTTCCAACGGTTTCAGGTGCCCTTTCCGGATTAAGGCCTCTAAAGCTTTTGACAAAGGCATGTGAAGTGGGGTGAAAACCCTCTTGACTCGAGGTGGATATTTGGTTCCTTGTGAGCTACTTCCGGACGCACCGGTGAATGGGGTAGCTGTTTTTGATACAGTGGTAGCCACCATGCCCACATCAGAAGATCTTGCAGTTGCATCACCACTGGTGGTCGCATTCGAACTGCGGGAAAACGCCCTCCTGGGCTGCTCCTTCTCCTGGTCAAAAAGGCCCTGCTTCATTGCGTCTTCGATTTGTACCCCCATATCGTGTAAATCTGAGAAAGTGGGAAAGGGGATTACAATCATTCTCTGCATTAGCTTAGGCTGGAGATTGCGCACAATCATCCGGATTTGATCCTTATCAGTAGGCCTTAGAGTCATCATCGAGGCCTTCGCCCTCCACCGGGTCACGAATTCTGAGAAGCTCTCCTTCGGCTCCTGCCTCATTGTCTCAAGATCACGGGTCGTAATCTCGATTTGGGTATTATATGAATATTGTGCGACGAAGGCCTCGGCCATCTCCTCCCAGCTTTGTTTCACTGAATCCTCCAATTTGGCATACCAGGTGACTGCAATACCCGACAGGGTCCTGCCGAAAAGGGAGAGCTTCTGTAATCTTGTCAAGCCCATCGGGCGCAAAACATTTGAAAATAAGCTCAGGTGGACCATCGGATCTCCTGACCCATCAAAACGGTCGATATGAGGCATCTTGAACCTATCCGGCAGAGTTACAGCTGCGTCGGTGTACCCGTCCTCGATGCCCGGGATGGATTTTACCCCCTGGGATTTTTTTTGAACAACTTTTCAAGCTTGCTCAACTTCAACGCTGTGGGGTCGACCTCGAACTCGGAGGGAGAGTTCGGTAGATTGGTAGGTGTTTTGGATAGTTGGGGTAAAATTGGGGGCGGAGCCGGCCCTACCGGAATGTCCGTACCTTCCTGGACATTTGGCGTCTCCCCAGGTGCTGGAACTCCTGTTAGGGGAGGAACTTGTTGTGAAGTGGACGCATCGCTTTGCTGTTGCAGCTTGATGATGAGCTCGGCCTGTTGAGCCATGATCGCAGCCTGCTGTTTGGAAAATTCCTCCTGACGGGCAGCATCCTGCTGCATGAGTTTCATACTTTCTTGCATCTGGCGCATCATGGCTTCCATCCCGGACGTGTTCTGCTGTTCCATCTGACTGACTGTTATCTGTCCCTGCAGTAGAAACTGAGACCTCAACCTGACTATTCACTGGTGGGGTGGATAAGGGCCACTGATCTGGTAACTGCTGAACCGGTGATTTGTGCCCAACTAGACCTTCTTACCCTGCCTCTGGCGGAGGAACATTGATTGCCCTTGAACTGAATCTCTGACCTGACAAAGTCTATCAGCACAAGTTCGATGAACCTCGGGGGATATTAGAGCCTTCTGAAGCTATGGTTCCCAGACTACCTTGCAAAAGAGAAAACAGACAGCATCTTAGCCTGATTCCATCTGAACAGATACGAGCATAGTTTGAATGAGTGTGCCCTCTACTAAATTCTGCCCCAAAATTCGGCCTCAAAATCTGAGTCTGATACCCACAGGTAAAGCTGACTCCCAAATACTGATAGTAATGCCCGCAGGCCTGATGCCCAAACTTGCAAACTGGTACATGCATTCCTGTAGAGACGCACTCTAAAGCACATAACAGATAAGTGAGAGCCAAAACACCCCTATGAAGGGGTAGGGTTTCCCTGTCCTATTTTGTCAGGAGCTAGGGTTTCACTACGCACGCAGCGGTTTTAAACAACCTATAAACGGGTAAGCAACCTGTCCTAGTTTGGAATGGTCACTACGGATCCGAATATGCACTAGGTCGAATGGTCAAAGAGGGTGCCCCGGTAAAACCGGGGTTTGTGTTCCCATACTGGCAGAGCCCACAACCGGTCAGCCTTATGGTCATGCCTTGACAAGACAAGCCTCCGGCAAACCGTTCAGGAATAGCAGATGGCAAACACGGTGTCCTAGGCGCACCAATGCAAATGCAATGCAAAGAAACACACAAGTGTAGTCAAAAACAGATATCACGAGTTCGAGTCAAGTTCTCTAAATCCCCAGCAGAGTCGCCAGAAACTGTAGACAAGCCCGCGGGGGACCTCGCTATAGCTCGGACTCGACTTTCGTTAGTCACGGTTCTAAGTCTGAACCAAAGAGTCCAAATCCGGCAAATCGTTTTGAGAAAACAGATTTTTGAAAGAAGTGCCAAACATGGACTGCTTTGCCAGATACAGAGTCGCCACCTAAATATTTTATTTTGGGAAATTTAGGAAACCCTGACTCGGTGCCAAAAGGCCACGTGTCCGTCATCACCAAAGTTGCCTCGGCTCGGGAACTTGGGTACGATTGGGGAAGGTCACTTCGTGAGCACCCCCGCTCGCCCGGTCATAGACCGGCCTCTACTAACCATGATATCAATTTTTGAAAACATTGTGAGTTCTTATTCCGGTTTATTAGCCTAGGTTACTATGTGATGCGCACAGCATACAAATATAGACCGGGTCGCCTGAATTGGAACGAAACATTTCATGTTTGTTTTTGAAAATGGTTTGCTACCCGCAAGTAGGCTTTAGAACATTTGATGATTTATTCCAATTTAAGTAACCCAACCTTCACCCACAGGCATTCAGGCAGTTATATCAGATAAGCACATAGCCTCATGGTAAGCATGCTATTCATGGCAGTCACTCACACGCATGCAAGGATGCTAAAGCATAAAGCTTACCGAGTACTCCAAGCCAAAATAGCAACTCATTAGAAATCATGCATGAATCCTAAGTATACAGAAATGTCTAATGCAACACATGCAAAATGCAACTATAGCAGGCTCGGCTATTCTAAACATGGCATATGGAATGCTACAGCTAACATGTATTCAATTTGGAATTGAAAGTACAATGCAGTTAGTATGATGCGCCGAGCCCGGTGCATGCAAAACAGATGAATGATGCAAACATGCTGTCATACTGTATGCTAATTTAAACATGCCCTAATCTAACCATCAAAAGCGGATAAATAAAAGGGAGAAAGACGTGGGGTTGGAAGACATACAACACACGCACGCACACTTATTACAGTTGTGGCCCTCGCGCAGAGGGTCCGAATAAATAATACAGTCCAAATATTACAGTCCCGAATAAAAGAATATTACAGTCCAAAATATTACAAAATCCTAATTAATTAATGAATTAACTAAGAAAGCAAATAAAACTGGCGTGCAAGCCAGGGACTGCCTTGCTTCTGATGGATGATGCATGTCCGGATTGTCTTGCGCGGAAATCCACCGGAATGCCCCAATTAGCCTCTGTTTACACATGTTCTTGAAATGCGTTCCAAGCCCCAAAGGGTTGCTGATTCCTGGTTTTGCTGTAACAGAGAGCAGGAAAGGGGCATAGCAATGTATTTGCACAGATATATGCATGTCTCGATCCTCGTGCCACCAATCACGCATACCGAGGCATGATGGTCGAGGAGTCGAAATGCACAACTCAATATAGGATGAATGCACATGAAACTACAGCTAAAACCTAACTCCATCATGGACAATCCGGAGTGTCGGTGACTGGGGGAATTGAGACACATTCCGTCACTCGGAGTACGAAATGTACCTCGTTTCCCATGCCCGGGCTAACTCCTATCCCGAACACGATGCGATATGCATGATATGCATGAAATGCAACTAAGATACAATCCTAACATACACAATGTTATGAAAATAAAATGCCTCGAAATGCGTGCACACGGGCACGCAAACCGGGAAAATGGCAGAATATGATGAAAATGAGATGCCTTGAAATGCGTGCACACGGGCACGCAAACCGAGGCAATGGTAAATATAATGAAAATGAGATGCCTCGAAATGCGTGCACACGGGCACGCAAACCAAGGCAATGGTAAATGCAATGAAAATGAGATGTCTCGAAATGCGCGCACACGGGCACGCAAACCGAGGCAATGGTAAATGTAACGAAAATGAGATGCCTCGAAATGCGTGCACACGGGCACGCAAACCGAGGCAATGGTAAATGTAACGAAAATGAGATGCCTCGAAATGCATCCACACGGGCACGCAAACCGAGGCAATGGTAAAATGTTATGAAAACGAGGTCCCTCGAAATACGTGCACACGGGCACGCAAACCGAGGTAATGATAAGATGCTATGAAAATGAGGTGCCTCGAAATGCGTGCACACGGGATCGCAAACCGAGGCAATGGTAAAATGATATGAAATGACATGGAAACATGATATGGGCTTATACCAACATGAGTGAGCCTCAGCCACACTCACATAGGATGCCGGTTGATGAAAATGAAGTGCCTCGAAATGCGTGCACACAGTCACGCAAACCGAGGTGATGACATACGCAATGCAAATGACATGAAAACATGATATGGGCTTATACTAACATGAGAGAGCCCTAGCCACACTCACATAAGAGGCCGATGGCAGAAAATGAAGTGCCTCGAAATGCGTGCACACGGGCACGCAAACCGAGGCAATGGTAAAATGCTAAAAATGAGGTGCCTCAAAATGCGTGCACACAGGCACGCAAACCGAGGCAATGACAGAATGCAATGAAAATGAGACGCCTTGAAATGCGTGCACACGGGCACGCAAACCGAGGAAATGGCATACGCAATACAATATGGCTAAAATGGCATACAGAATGCAACTTGGACTTATACTAACATGAGAGAGCCTCAGCCGCACTCACATAAGAGGCCGATGGCAGAAAATGAAGTGCCTCAAAATGCGTGCACACGGGCACGCAAACCGAGGCAATGCAAATGTGATGCAAATGACATGGAAAATGCAACATGGACTTATACTAACATGAGAGAGCCCCAGCCACACTCACATAAGAGGCCGATGGTAGAAAATGAGGTGCCTCGAAATGCGTGCACACGGGTACGCAAATCGAGGCAATGCATACGCAATGCAAATGACATGGAAAATGAAGTATGGACTTATACTAACATGAGAGAGCCTCAGCCGCACTCACATAAGATGCCGGCGGATGAAAATGGAGTGCCTCGAAATACGTGCACACGGGCACGCAAACCGAGACGATGACAAAATATGATGCAACATGGAAAAAATGATATGCAAGCATGCTAATGGAATTTCAGCACTAAAAAAATGGGGGAAAACTGTCCCGAAATGAGGCGAAATGATACCAAGTGCATGTAATTGTCCCGAAATGCGAATTTAGGCACCCGAAATGGCCTATAGCTATGCTAAACATGCACAATGTGGACATGCAATGCAAAGACAGAAGCTAGACAGTCCCAAAATATGCACTTTCACAGTTATAAACATGGCCAAACAGCAAGCATAGGTATGGCAAAAATGGCATGCAAGAATAGAGGCCGGGTAATGAAGCAAGTGATATAAGCAAAACCCAAACTGAAAAATTTCCTTCTACAACATTGAAGAGGGACCAAAAATATGAATATTTACAGTATATGGAAGCCTCAAAATCAGTATACAAATATGATAGAAATGTGATGCAAAATAAGGCTCAAAAGTGGCTATAACATGAGGTATACAAAATAATCACCAAACAGCCAAAGACCCTTAACAAAACATGTAGAATGGACCAAAATAAGCACTTTTCTAGAACTGTAAAATGGCCAAAAACAAAAGCATGGTAGGCTAACTAAACATGCAAGAATGGGGAATAAAAGAGGGATATAAAGGGAGGTGCAACATGGAAATCCCAAATGGTGTTGAACCCTTCTTCAATGTTGAAGAGGGGCTCAAAATAAGCCTCATATCAGTTTACAACATGCTCGAAAATAAATTTCTCATGGGCCGAAAATAGCATGCAAAATCATGACATACAAGAGGATCATTGAAGCAAGTGTATTATGGAGGGCTTAAACAGGGTTGAGCCCTTAATGAGAAGTGAAGATGAGCTCAAAATATGGCCCTTTTCAGTTAGGGCCGGAGCTTGAAACCAAAAAGAAGTGGGGCTTAGAAATGGATCAAGAAAAAGGTTCAAAAGGGTAAAAGTATTACTTACCCTTGAAGAATCGAACTTTTGTTGCTTCTTGGATGGATTTGCAGCTTCTTTAGCCTTCAAGAATCCTTCCTTGTTGCTGGAAATGAGATGGTGGTGGTAGAGCTTGGTGGTGTAGAAGGAATGATGGTTAGGGGGTTTAGGGTTTTTTGAAGAATTGAGAAGGAAGAAGATGGAGTTGGCTATGGAAGCTTGAAGGAGAGTTTTTCTAACCCTTGTAAGTGAGGCCACCAGCTGGTTAAAAGGGTTCAAAAGGGGGTGTAAAGGTGGGGGAGAAGGAGAGCAAAACTCCCCCACAAAATATCCCCCGGACACAGAAAATATCTGGGGGATATTGCCCCACAGCTGTAAAGTGCACAGTGCAAGGAACACGGCCGGCCTATCACTTTTGCTGGAGGTGGCCGGCCGGCCACACCACCTAGCCGGCCGGCTAGGGGTCAAAAGGGTCAATGTGATTTTCTGGCCGGCCAGCTACTGGAGAGGTACCCCTATGTGTGTACAACACAACCATGTGGTTAAAAATCCAAGAAAGTGGGTCCAAGGGGTTCAACATTGGCTCGAAAAAAGGGGGTCAAAAGGGTCAAGTTGACTTACTGGCCGGCCATGAACTTTTAGGGGCCTCTCATGTGTGTAGATCACAGATATGTGGTTCAAAATTCAAGAAAAAGGGTCCGAGGGGTTCAACATTAGCCCGGAAGAAAGGGGTCAAAAGGGTCAGGTAACCTTAATGGCCGGCCACCAACTTTTAGGGGCCTCCCAGGTGTGTAGATCATAGATATGTGGTTGAAAGTTGGCAACACTAACCCTAAGGTATTCAACATTAGCTCGGAAGTTGGAAAAACGGGCACCGGGAGGCTCCGGAGGAGAGATAACTGGTTGCTGCAACAATTGCTGGCCTCCCACCCTTCAGTGACCTTCCCCGTGATAAAACAGAGGTACCTGCCAAAAATGAACGAAAACCGATGCAAAACGAATGCTCGGGGACCAAAACACGCAGTTCGGGGTCCCGAAAATGGGCTGTTAAGCACCGAAAGTGGCGTTCGACCACGAAGTGGGTTTCCGAAACCCCAGTGTCCCTCAAAAGGGAGCAAATAGGAAGTATGCCAAAAACCGGAGCAAAAGGAGATGGTTAAGCGGTCCCGAACCGAGGCACACGGCCCACGGTCCCGAAAATCGGGAACCAGACTCCGAAATGGGAAAAATGGCCTATAGCCACAAAATGTAGCCCACGGCCACTGAGAGATGGTCTACAGGACCTCTCCCTCCCCTCAGGAAAAGAAACAGAGAAAACCAAGTCTGGTTCGCAAACCGAGACAAGGCACAGAAGAGGGTTCGGAAGTCCGGAGGCAGGGCTCACGGCCGCGACTCTGAAACTTCTGAATGAGCACATTATGCAACATCACCAAGCGCTCAATCGGTGACGTCTGAGTCTTAAGGTCGGTCAAAAATGGGGTGTCTACACTTGGTCTTGGCAGATTTCGTCGCAGAATTCGCTTCCATCCGGAGTACTGAGCATGGGAATCCCAGTCTGGCACAGGCGCCACGCACCACCAAACAGGGAAAACAATGCCCTTCGGAAGCATGAAAACTTTTTATTGGAAACATCTAGCAGCTCTGTGTCAACGGATCATCCAATAGTCGAGGCACGGGAGCAGGGGTAGTACTTATGTCACCAGAGGGATTTATTTAGGAACAGGCACTTAGGCTCGGCTGGAAGGTTTCTAATAATGAGGCAGAATACAAAGCACTGTTGGTTGGCTTACACAGTGCCGAACACTTCAGCGCAGAACAGCTTCTTGTTTTCAGCGATTCCTAACTGGCAGTAAACCAGCTTTCCGGGGTCTGTGAAGCATGAGAAGAAAGAATGGCTATGTACGCAGGTAAGGCCAAGGATCTACTCAAAAAAATTTGATCCATACGAGTGGAATGAATCAGTCTGGACAAAAACAGCCATGCTGATGCTTTGGCCTGCCTCGGTTCATCAGTAGATACCAGAGAAGCTAGAAAAGTTTGGGTTGAGTTCGTGCCAGAACCAAGCATTGCATCTCCAATCCTCTGCAGCAACTTAGAGCCAAGCTCGATGGATCTGATACTTACTTTTCTAAAATCTGGCACTCTCCCCGAAGATAAAAAGGAAGCCAAAAAAATCCGACGTAGGTCAGCTCGCTTTTGGGTCTCACCATCTGCGAAGCTATACAGAAGCTTGTGTGCACCCACATCTGGTAAAAAATGTTCTCTACGAAATTCACGATGGGATTTGTGGATGCCACGTTGGTGGAAGGTCACTGGCGCACCGAGCCCTCACTCATGGGTACTGGTGGCCACAGATGCAACAAAATGCACATCTGTATGTTCAAAAGTGCGATAAATGTCAAAGGTTTGCTCCACTAATTCATCAGCCAGCCAAAACTCTCACTCCACTGACCAGCCCATGGCCCTTTGCCCAATGGGGTCTGGAAATTGTTGGACCGTTGCCACGAGGCACTGGGAACAGGCGATTCTTCATTGCTGCAACCGACTATTTCACTAAGTGGGTTGAATTCGAAGCGCTGGCAAGTATCAAAGGAGCGAACATAAAGAGGTTTGTCATGAAGAACGTTGTGGTGCATTTCGGCATCCCGCGGGTACTGATTGCGGATAATGGAACGCAGTTTGATGGAAAGATCTTCAGAAAATTTTGTGCCGACCTCAGAATCGAGTATCGGAACTCTTCTCCAGGGTACCCATAAAGTAATGGGCAGGTAGAAGCGCCAAATAAAACCAGCATCAACGGAGTAAAGAAACGGCTTGAACATGCAAAAGGAAAAAAGGTTGAAGAGTTACCCCACGTGCTATGGGCGTACCAAACCATAGCACGACGCTCAACGGGGGAAATACCTTACTCCCTAACTTTTGGAATAGAGGCCATCATCCCACTTGAAGTAGGTCTCCCAACCCTTTGGTCTGAATTTTTTGAAAGCACCAGTAATAAAGAAGCTATTGCACAAGTACTGGATATTGCAGAAGGCCGAAAAGAAGCCGCACTGATCAGACTTGTAGCATATCAGCAGTAACTCATCAAAAGTTTTAACCAAAAAGTTTTCTCAAGGAAATTCACACCTGGAGAACTGGTTTTGAGGAAAGTTATGGATCACAAAATGGTGTCTGGCGAAGGAAAACTTAGGCCTAACTGGAAAGGTCTGTACAAAGTCACAGTTGTTACTGGAAATGGAGCTTACTACCTAGAGGATCTTAGAGGTAAAGCCATACCTCAGCCCTGAAATGTAGCAAATCTAAAGAAATACTATCAATAGAATTAAACCCAAACTTCTCTATCAGGATGTAAAGGCATTTATCTTTTGACCAATGCAAATGTCTCCCCACTTCTCTCAAATTCATCAAATTTTTGTAATTAGCTTTGATATTTATCAAACGAAATTAGCTTTGGTGCTTACCAAACGGAATTAGCTTTGCTGCTTACCAAACAGAATTAGCTTTGATGTTTATCAAACGGAATTAGCTTCGATGTTTATCAAACGGAATTAGCTTTGGTGCTTACCAAACGGAATTAGCTTTGATGTGTATCAAACGAACTCAGCTTTGGTCTTAACCCGAACAGACTAAGTTTCAAAACGACTGAACGGAATTAAATTGTTGTTAGCACTGAAACATGCCAAGTGGAATTGCTTGGTGGAAATATGTTTGGCAACTAAATTGGACTTTAGCCAAGTGGAATTGCTTAGTGGAAACCACACTAACATATCTTAAGTAAACATCTCTGAGTCTACAGAATATCTTAAGTATTATCACATCGACAATTCAGTATTGCCGCGTACAAACAGAGTTGGAGCAGACTTGGCTAAACTCTATCAGGGGCAAACTTCCAACACTAGTCTTACTCAACTCTAGGTGGGGCCAAATAATTGTTTTCATTTCAAACAAACCTGGACCTGAGTAAGACACCTCTTTATACCTTTATCCCATTCAAATGCCCTTATGCTATCAAAGTTGCAATAGGCTTAAGCAGCTCAGCCTAAAGAACACAATCTTCACTACTGATCTTACTTAGCTCCAGGTGGGGGCAAACAATTGTTTTTCAGAACCAACCTGGACCTAAGTAAGATCCTCTTCTTTTCATTACAAAACCAGGCACAGCCATGCAACATATTTGTTAACCAGATCGAGCATCTATTCGGCCCTGAGGTACCAACAGTGTTCGGCCGGGGGCAAGCAGTACAGATAGCATTTATACATGGAAATAAGAAGACATCAGATTGCAAAATCGAAAGGAAAATTACATCATCCAACAAAGGCACAGCCGGCCTAACAAACAGCAATAACAAAAAAATAAAAAAAATAAAAAATAAATAAAAAGAGAGGAAAATTGTCTTGGCAAGTATAAAGAGACAACTCGTCAAGGGGACTGAGCCGTAGTTCATCAGAAACTTGATAACAAAAGAAAGTCAGAAAAAGCAGAAACTTTCAATCATTCCAAAGAAGACTTTAGCTTTCATCAACAGAAGGAACCTCAGGAGCAGTGTCCACAATCTTGTCCAGGCCATCTTGGGGAGGAAAAGTAGTTCTTGAGAAATAGAAGCTTCCTTAACCACATCTCCCACGGCTCTAGTCTTCAGGGTTCCACCCCCTTTAACATTCACCGTCTCAATGGAAACATCACTCTCCTGAGTCTTGTTCGTAGAATCTACTTCTGGGGAAACTTCAGCCAGAAGAACTACAAGGGTAGAGGCAATCTTTGAACCTAAGGATCTTGAGGGAACTGGGACATCCTGAAACAGGGGAGAACCATCAGGAACCTGAGCAGCAGCTAGAGCACTTGATCAACCCTTCAGAAAGAGCTTGTCCTACAGCACCAGCACCTTCTCGTTATAGGCATCCCCAGCCTCATCCCAACCTTGTTGCCAATACTAGGCCCCGAACGCAGAATGCTCAGCAGCCATCACCGCGATAACGGCCTCCAGCTCTGCCATTTTCCTTCAAGTTAAGCATGTACGCCAATGACAGCCTCCTTTAACTTTTCAGCTGAGGCAACAACCTTGTTTAGACGGAATGCCTCCTTCTCGGTAGTTTTGCGTCCTTCTTTCTCGGCTTGCAGGCTCACTGTCAGCCTCTCAGCATTCATAGCAACCTCTAGTACGGCCTTCTCCAATTTCTCTGCTCTGGTGATGGATAGATGCATCCTCTGAATACACTACAACGAATTGCAAAGTATTAAAAGAAAGAAAGCAGTAGCATAACACCAAAAACAAGCATATCAAGAATGCACTTACAGCAATCATCATCTGAAGGGTCCCCTTCAGAACAGGAATATCGCGGGGCCCGTAATGATTAGCAATGTCCACCGGTATCAACAGAGTCTTGGTCAAGTCAAAAGCAAAATCTTTGGAAGCAACAACCAAATCAGAAGTAAAAATGGGCATGCCTTGATACAACATCGGCGGCTCCTACTTCTCAAATACCTCATCCTCAATAGAATCTTTAGAAACTTCTCCAACTACTGCCATGCCAGTCTCTCTCCTCCACTTCTTCACTCTTGCAGCAACCAAAGTAGAGGGCTCAACAGCAGTAGCATGAGTTCCAGAAGCTCCCACCTCCAATTTCACATCCATGAGACTCTTCGCCTCGGCCTTCACCAAAGGAGTCTCTAAAGCATCAGAGGTGCCAAAAGCCTCAGCCTCCAAATTCACTAGCACTCTCCTCTTCGACATAGACCCACCCCCTGCAAAACTGGGCGCAGGAGGGCGTCCTCTCAGACGGCACACCCTGGCTTCGGCGGCGATTCGTAACCAGAGAAGTAAGGGATGTATCAGTCTCAGTGTTAGAATCTAGAAGGGACAGAACAAGCCTCGCATTCTTCGGAATGATGGAGCGGTAAGTCGCTTGGTTATCCAACAGCTCAGGTGCGGACCTCTTCTTGTACCTCAGAACGGCTTTGATGGCCTCAGTGTTTTCCTAGTTCGGCCTGCGCTGAAAACGGGAAGCCTCTTCAAAAAAAGAAGTGCCACATTAAAGCAACATCCAGAACAAGGCAAGAAATACAAAAGACCCTAGAGGAAAGTACTCGATCCTGGGTAGCCATCCTTCTGAGGCATCCGTTCGGACTGGAATTCAGTCCTAGCAGGGAACTCCCAGTTGCCACCGACTTGCAGAAAATCAGCGTTATGTTTGTCTAAATCAGGCAAACTAGTCACCAAATGACAATCGATCGAACGAACACGTAGGTAGTATGTGCTATGATCCTTGTTGTGCGAAAGAGTGTAGCAGCCTAAAATGTCCTAGATGTCGTGATTCAAACCCAATTGCTTGTTGAGAGCAGACACACCACAGACGACATGAAACAGGTTAACAGACACTTACATTGGGGTAAGTTGAACTTGGTGCAAAATCGGCACACCAAAGGGTCGAGGGGAACCGAATCCCTCCCTCAACGATGGCCGCAATCAGAAAGGCAACAGTACTCCTAGTGCCCATATGCTTGGCATCGACCTTTGCCAGCAAAAGGGTCACATCATCAGGGATATTATAGTCACGACGAAACATGGCCATGGCCTTAGGAGTATCAACTAATGAGCGGAACTTTCCCATTAAACAAACCTAGTGGGACAGGGGTAGAACTCAGATAATAAGATGTGGAATACAATGGTGCAAGGGCCAAATGAGACGATCAAAATAGAAAAAGATAAGGAAGAAGAATCAGAGGAGAACTTACAGAGATCAGAGTAGCGGTGGCAAGCAGGCGGTGCTGAAGCAAGAGCGGCAGCGGAACGTTTGGACAAAGCACCAATGAGATTGGCTCAGAGGAACGAAAAGGGTTTTTTTTAAAACTCTCTAGAAGAATGAAAAGCGGATAAAGGGTTTTGGATTGATAGCCCAAAACATTTATTGCACCAGCCGGCGTGAAGGTACACGAAGCACGACTATCGGTATGGAATCTGCGCGCTATCTCTGCGCACTCATCCCATGCCGCCACGTGTCACTCGGAAAGGACGCATGCAGGGTTTATGTGTCAGAATTGAACCGTCACAAAGGCCGAACTGGGGCAGAACTGAAGTGACGCGATGCTTGGAGTACAGAACAATAGCTCCCCCTATGGGAAACCTTAGCACAAGCTAGGGGGCAAATGAAGGGGCTAAATAAGAAATGGGTCGGACCCAAGCCTTGGGCTAGTCCAATCCCCTAAGCCCAAATCCAAATGGGTCAGGTGAGCATGTCGGTAACCCAACTAAGCCCAACTCCATTACTAACAGTCCACCCAAGTCCTCAAGCACTTGGGCCTAACTCGCAGTAGAAAGGCCAGTCCAGCTACGATACTAGGCTAGGGCCGAGCTGCAGGACTCATTCTATGGGCCGAACTGATGGGAGAACCCATTATTAGAACCAAAGTGGGCCGAGTGTAGACGCGCCCGCGTGGGCCTCATACTACAGTTCGGACTCGATTTGTGTCACGGTTCTTAATCTGAACCAAAGAGTCCAAATCTGGCAAATCGTTTTGAGAAACAGATTTTTTTGAAAAAGTAGTGCCAAACATGGACTGCTTTGCCAGATACAGAGTCGCCACCTAAATATTTTTTTTATGGGAGAATTTAGGAAACCCTGACTCGGTGCCGAAGGCCACATGTCCGTCATCACCGGAGTTGTCTCGGCTCGGGAGCTTGGGTACGATCGGGGAAGGTCAACTATGAGCACCCCCTTTCGCCCGGTCCGAAGACCGGCCTCTACTAACCGTGATATCCGTTTTTGAAAACTTTATGTGTTCTTAAACCAATTGTTAGCCTAGAATTACTATGTTATGCGCGCAGCAAACAAGTATAGACCAAATCGCCCAAATTGGAACAAAACATTTCATGTTTGTTTTGAAAATGGTTTGCTACTCGCAAGTAGGCTAAAATGCAGATTTTGCCACCCTCAAGTGGGCTTTTAGAAAAGATGATTTTGCCACTATCTAGTGGGCTTAAAACTCACAGTTTTAATACATTATTCCAATTTAGGTAATTCAACCTCCATCCACAGGCATTCAAGCAGTTATATCACATAAGCAGCTAGCCTCATGGTAATCATACTGTCATGGCAACACTCACACGCATGCGATATGCTAAAGCATAAAAGCTTACCTAGTACTCCGAGCCAAAACAGAAACTAGTTAATAATCATATGCATGATCCTAGTTCATGTTAAGATGGCTAATGCAACACATGCAAGATGCAACTAAGATAGGCTCGGCTAATCTACAATGACATGTGAAATGCTTCAACTAACACGTATTCAATTTGGAATTGAAATACAAATGCAGTTAGAATGATGCGCCGAGCCCGGTGCATGCAAGGCAAATGTATGAATGCACGCATGCATAGCATAAGGTATGCTAAAATAAATGTGCCCTAATCTACCATCATAAGCAGGTAAATGAAAGGGAAGAAAGAAGTGGGGTTGGAAGACATACATCACACGCACGCACACTTATTACAAATATGCCCTCGCTCGGAGGGACCAAATAAATATTACAAATTAATTAACTACGCAAGCTAATTAAATATTACAAATTAATTAATTAATTAACAAATTAACTAATCTAGGAAAACAGGTAAACCGCCTCGGGAAATGCGCCGCCATGCATAGGCTGCCTCTGTTTTCCCTGCTCTGCTCTTCTGAAAACTGCCAAAGTCTCAGGGATGCCTCTCAGGACACTGGGGGATATCATCGGCTGACCAGAATTTCCACCGGCAGCGGTGTATGGCCATCGGCACAAAATGAAGCTGTCGGCAGAGAAAAGATCGCCGGTCGGCACATTACACTGCCGGTCGGCAAAGAAAGCCTGCAGAACCTGCAACTCACAGCAACAGAGGGCAAAGCAAAGCATGGCAGCACAATTCAAGGCATGTATGCAACAATCATGTCCCTTATCATGTTTGCGACTCAAAGGGACATGTGCCTCGGTTCTCGGACCACCAATCACGCATTTCCATGCATGATGGCCCAAAGAACCAAGTATGCAACTTTGATTTCAAATGTATGCAAACCAATCAAACAAAACTCCCAATCCCTATCACCCAAGTCAAGGGACAAGGAATGCATGCAAGATGCAATGCAACCTAGGCATACAAGCTAAGGATGTAACATGGCATGGCAAAGCACTTATGCAAGCATACAAGCATACATATGGCAATGCAAATAAATGGAAAGATGGACTTATACATGAATTAGGCAGCTCTAAAATAGACCTAAAACAGTAGCCAAAATGCTAAGTGCATGGAGGCAAATGACATGCAAACATGCATAGATACATGGTCCAAGACTTAAGCGTAATGAAGCAACTTTTCGACGCATTTGAAAGGCACAAACATGGACAATTTTCATGCAAATTTCAGAGGCGATAGGTGATGCAAAACAGCCCCGAAACATAACGAAACAACACTCAACGCATGGAATGAATCCCGAAATGCAAAATTAGGCACATGAAATGGCTTACAGCTATACAAAGCATGCATAATATGGACATGGAGCATGAATACAGAAGCAAGGCAGTCCTGAGATAAGCCTTTTTACAGTTTATGGCATGGCCAAACAGCAAGCAAAGATGGGGCTAAAATGGCATACAAAAACGGCCCTAAACATGCGATTATGAAGCAACTCACAGCTGCTAACTCCAAATAGGTTAGGGCCCTTCAACAACATTGAAGAGGGACCCAAAATAAGACTATTTACAGTTTATGGCAGCCCCAAAAACAGTATACAAATATATTAGAAATGCAATGCAAAAATGAGACTCAAAAGTGGCTATAACATGAGGTATACAAACAATTCACCAAACAAGAAAATACCCTTAATAAAACATGTTCAGGAGGTCAAAATAAAGCCACTTTTAGTTCGGACCAAGGTCCAAAAACAGCAACATCAGGGGCTGCCAAGACATACAAAAATGGGACCAAAAAGAGGATATAAAGGGAAGTACAACATGGAAGTCCCAAACAGTGTTGAGCCCTTCTTCAATGTTGAATAGGGGCTCAAAATAAGCCTATTTTCAGTTTACATCAGGCTCTAAAACAGATCATACACAGGCCAAAAAATACATGCGAGATTATGGCATTTAAGAGGGGTAATGAAGCAAGTGCAAGCTACTGTCCTCAAACAGCAAGAGGTCCTCAATCAAACATGAAGAGGACCTCAAAATATGATGATTTGAAGTTTGGGTCGGAGCCCAAAGATGTAACCAAAAGGAGCTAAGATATAGGCTAAAAAAATGCGTAAAAGAGGGAAAGTAGGACTCACCCTTGTAGAACCAATCTTTAGCAACCTTTGGACTGAGTTTGGGAGCTTTTAACCTCTGGAGGACAGCCTCAAGCTGCTGGAATAGGCGTTGGATGCCTTGTGCTATGAGTTGATGAAGAAATGGCCCAAGAACCAAGGTGTTTGATGGTTGAATGAGAGAGATATGGAGAGAGATGGAGGTTTGTATGTATGTATATCATATATATGTGGTATATCTCTGGTTTTTCTTGCCTCAAATCTCTAACCTAAACAAAGGAGGAGGAGAGGTGCTTATATAAGCAATGCTAAGCTTCTAAGACAAGCTTCAAAGGGGCCAAGGGGTTCAAGGGGGGTGCAATGCTTCTAGAGGAAGCTAAAACAGCTGGCCAAGCTTCTCCAAGAAGCTTGGCCAAAAGGTTCAAGCTTCTAGAAGGTTAAGGGGTTCAAAGGCTCACAAGGTGCAAAACAAACACACATGCACGTGGGGGATCGATTCTGTGCATTCCAGCTGGCACAGCTGGAATCCACTCAATCTGCAGAATGCTCCGGAAGGTCGTCGGCTAGCAAAAATTGCCGGTCAGCAAAATAAAGTGCCGGTCGGCACAATAAATTGCCGGCCGGATAAATATAGTGCCGGTGGATGGCTGGTAAGGTCAAAAAACTGCCGATTGGTGTCCAAATTGAAGCCCCGGAAGTTAGCTTTCCAATGGCGCAAACCTTGCATCAAAATTCCTCCTGTGCAAAAAGTTATGCCCTTTTCCGTGAAGCCGCGCAGATTCGATCCAATTGGGATGATGCCCGACTTCAACTGATCATATCTCCCCCACCCGGACTTGGCTCTAGGAGATTCTTGAGTGCAAAGTGAAGCCCCAGAAGTAAGCTTTCCGACGGTGGTGTCCCCATGGCTAAACTCCAAGTGTACAGATAGATAAGCCTGATTCAGCGAGGGCTGCTCGACTCGCTTCTACTCGGATTCATGCCGAACTTCTCCCAAACTAGTTTTCTCCTCTCCTTTCCTCTTTTCTTCAACTCCAAAACCCTAAACAAAGTGTTTTGAAAGATTGGCCTCTCTTCTAGCTGAAGAAACTGATTCTTTGCCCTGCACATCTCTCAACACCGAGCAAACCATCAGTAGTGCCCAAGTCTTAAGGGCGGTCAAAAATGGGGTGTCTACACCGAGTCCATACGTAAATATTTGAATGGGCCAGCCCATCCCAACAGTAGCCTCGCAAAGGGCTGAACTGAGGCATAACGGTGCCGAGCTAAGGAAACCTCTCAAAGAAATGTGGAAGCTATGAGTATATACATGTAGAAGTTGCCACCTCAGCTGGTCCCCTACACCTAGAATCACGGAAACAGTTGAATCAGAGGAATGTGGTTTGTTATCACATGACTACAATGAGTATATGCACCCATTGGCAACTACCAGATGGTCCCCCACTGTGGGCAATGCTAAAAGAAAACTTGGCAGCACCAGAGCTCTATAAAACCGTCTTGGGAAGCAAGCAAGGAGTTCTATATAAACTACACTAACTTCACATTGAAGCTAACTGATCTAAGCAGAACCCCACTTACTAAAAACTAAACTCTCTACACTCAGAGGGTACTGCACTTCTTCTTCGATCAACTTTCATCTAGTGCGGTATCCGGTATGCACAATACTCCTAGGGCCATGGCCATGTTTCATTGTGACTATAATATCCCCGATGATATGACCCTTTCGCTGGCAAAAGTCAATGCCAAACGTATGGGCACTAGGAGTACTGTCGCATTTCCGATTGCGGCCATCGTTGAGGAAGGGGTTCGGTTTCCCCTCGACCCTTTAGTGCACCGATTTTTGCATCAGGTTCAACTTACCCCGATGCAAGTGTCCATTCATCCGATCTGTGTCGTCTATGGTGTGTCCGCTCTCAACAAGCGGTTGGGTTTGAATCTCGACATCTGGGACATTTTAGGCTGCTACACTCTTTTGCACAACAAGGATCACAACACGTACTACCTACGTGTTCATTCGATCGATTGTCATCTGGTGACTGGTTTGCCTGATTCAGACAAACATGACGATGATTTTCTGCAAGTCGGTGGCAACTGGGAGTTCCCTGCTGGGACTGAATTCTAGTCCGAATGGATGCCTCAGAAGGATGGCTATCGAGGTTCGAGTCCTTTCCTCTAGTGTCTTTTGTATTTCTTGCCTTATTCTAGATGTTGCTTTAATGTGGCACTTCTTTTTTGCAGAGGTTTCCCGTTTTCAGCGCAGGCCGAACCGGGAAAACACTAAGGCCATCAAAGCCGTTCTGAGGTACAAGAAGAGGTTTACACCTGAGCTGTTGGATTACCAAGCAACTTACTGCTCCACCATTCTGAAAAAGGCGAGAGTTGCTGCGTCTCTTCTAGATTCTGACACTGAGACTGATACATCCTTCACTCCTCCGATTACGAATCGCCGCCGAAGCCAGGGTGCACCGTCTGAGAGGATGCCCTCTCCTGCCCCCAGTTTCCCAGCGGGTGGGTCTATGTCGAAAATGAGAGTGCTAGTGGATTTGGAGGCTGAGGCTTTTGGCGCCTCTAATGCTTTAGAGACTCCTTTGGTGAAGGCCGAAGCAAAGAGCCTCATGGATGTGAAATTGGAGGTGAGAGCTTCTGGAACTCGTGTTACTGCTGCTAAGACCTCTGCTTCGGTTGCTGCAAGAGTGAATAAGTGGAGAAGAGAGACTGGCATGGTAGTAGTTGGAGAAGTTTCTGAAGATCCTATTGAGGACGAGGTATTTGAGAAGTGGGAGCCGCCGATGTTGCATCAAGGCAGGCCCATTTCTACTTCTGATTCGGTTATTGCTTCCAAAGATTTCGCTTTTGACATGACCAAGACTCTGTTGATGCCGGTGGACATGACTGATCATAACGGACCCCGCGATATTCTTGTTCTGAAGGGGACCATTTAGATGATGACTGCTATAAGTGCATTCTTCTTTTGCTTGTTTTTGGTGTTATGCTACTGCTTTCTTTTCTTTAATACTTTGTAATTCGTTGCAGTGTATTCAGAGGATGCATCTGTCTATCACCAGAGCGGAAGAACTGGAGAAGGCCGTACTAGAGGCCGCTATGAATGCTGAGAGGCTGATAGTGAGCCTAGAGGCCGAGAAAGGATGCAGAACTACCGAGAGGGAGGCATTCCGTCTGAACAAGGTTGTTGCCTCAGTTAAAAAGTTAAAGGAGGCTGTCATTGGCGTGCAGGCTCAACTTGAAGGAAAAGTGGCAGAGCTGGAGGCCGTTATCGCGATGATGGCTGTTAAGCGTTCTGCATTGGAGGCTAAATATTGGCAACAAGGTTGGGATGAGACTAGGGATGCCTATAAAGAGGAGGTGCCAGTGCTGTGGGACAAGCTCTTTCTGAAGGGTTGGTCAAGCGCTCTAGCTGCTGCTCAGGTTCCTGAAGGTTCTCCCTTGTTTCAGGATGTCCCAGTTTCCTCAAGGTCCTTAGGTTCAAAGATTGCCTATACCCTTGCAGTTCTTCCGGCTGAAGTTTTCCAGGAAGTAGATTCTACGAACAAGATTCATGAGAGTGATGTTGCCATTAAGACGGTGAATGTTGAAAGGGGTGGAACCCTGGAGACTGAAGCCGTGGGAGATGTGGTTAAGGAAGCTTCTATTTCTTAAGAAGTTGGAGCTGCCTCTACTCTTCCTCCCCAAGATGGCCTGGATGAGATTGTGGACACTGCTCCTGAGGTTCCTTCCGTTGATGAAAGCTAAAGTCTTCTTTGGAATGATTCAAATTTTCTGCTTTTTCTGACTTTCTTTTGTTATCAAGTTTCTGATGTATTACGGCTCGGTCCCCTTGACGAGTAGTCTCCTTATACTTGCCAAGACAATTCTCCTCTCTGTTTTTTTTTTTTTTTTTTTGTTAGGCTAGCTGTGCCTTTGTTGGATGATGGGATTTTCCTTTCTATTTTGCAATCTGATGTTTTCTTATTTTCATGTCTGAATGCTATCTGTACTGCTTGCCCCCGGCCGAGCACTGTTAGGACCTCGGGGCTGAACAGATGTTCGGTCTGGTTAACAAATATGTTTCGTGGTTTTGCCTGGTTTTGTAATGAAAAGAAGAGGATCTTACTTAGGTCCAGGTTGGTTCTGAAAAATAATTGTTTGCCCCCACCTAGAGCTAAATAAGATCAGTACTAAAGACTGTGTTCTTTAGGTTGAGCTGCTTAAGTCTGTTGCAACTTTGATAGCATAAGTGCATTTGAATGGGATAAAGGTATAAAGAGGTGTCTTACTCAGGTTCAAGTTGGTTCGAAAAGAAAACAATTGTTTGCCCCCACCTGGAGTTGAGTAAGACTAGTGCTGGAAGTTTGCTCCTGATAGAGTTTAGCCAAGTCTGTTCCAACTCTATTTGTACGCAGCAATACTGAAGTGTCGATGTGATAATACTTAAGATATTCTGTAGACTCAGAGATGTTTACTTAAGATATGTTCGTGCGGTTTCCACCAAGCAATTCCACTTGGCTAAAGTACAATTTAGTTGCCAAACATATTTCCACCAAGTAACTCCACTTGGCATGTTTGAGTGCTAACTAAAATTTAATTCCATTCAGTCGTTTTGAAACTTAGTCCGTTGGGGTTAAGACCAAAGCTGAGTTCGTTTGATACACATCAAAGCTAATTCTGTTTGGTAAGCACCAAAGCTAATTCCATTTGATAAATATCGAAGCTAATTTCGTTTGATAAACATCAAAGCTAATTCTATTTGGTAATCACCGAAGCTAATTATGTTTGGTAAGCACCAAAGCTAATTTCGTTTGATAAACATCAAAGCTAATTACAAAAATTTGATAAATTTGAGAGAAGTGGGGAGGCATTTGCATTGGTCAAAAGATAAATGCCTTTACATCCTGATAGAGAAGTTGGGGTTGAATTCAATTGATAATATTTCTTGAGATTTGCTACATTCCAGGGCCGAGGTATGGCTCTGCCTCTAAGATCCTCTAGGTAGTAAGCTCCATTTCCAGCAACAACTGTGACTTTGTACGAACCTTCCCAGTTAGGCCCAAGTTTTCCTTCACCAGACACCCTTTTGTGATCCATAACTTTCCTCAAAACCAGTTCTCCAGGTGTGAATTTCCTTGAGAAAATTTTTTGGTTGAAACTTTTGATGTGCTACTGCTGATATGCTACAAGTCTGATCAGTGCGACTTCTCGTTGGCCTTCTGCCATATCCAGTGCTTGTGCAATAGCTTCCTCATTACTGGTGCTTTCAAACAATTCAGACCAGAGGGTTGGGAGACCTACTTCGAGTGGGATGATGGCCTCCATTCCATAAGTTAGGGAGTAAGGTGTTTCCCCTGTTGAGCGCAGTGTTGTGGTTCGGTACGCCCATAGCACGTGGGGTAACTCTTCAACCCATTTTCTTTTTGCATGCTCAAGCAGTTTCTTTACTCCATTGATGATGGTTTTCTTTGACGCTTCTACCTGCCCATTACTTTGTGGGTACCCCGGAGAAGAGTTCCGATACTCGATTCTGAGGTCGGCACAAAATTTTCTGAAGATCTTTCCATCGAACTGTGTTCCATTATTTGCAATCAGTACCCGCGAGATGCCAAAACGCACCACAATGTTCCTCATGGAAAACCGCTTTATGTCCGCTTCTTTGATACTTGCCAACACTTCAACTTCAATCCACTTAGTGAAATAGTCGGTTGCAGCAATGAAAAATTGCCTGTTCCCAGTGCCTCGTGCCAACGGTCCGACAACATCTAGACCCGATTGGGCAAAGGGCCACAAGCTGGTAAGTGGAGTGAGAGTTTTGGCTGGCTGATGAATTAGTGGAGCAAACCTCTGACATTTATCGCATTTCTGAACGTACTGCTGTGCATCTTATTGTATCCGTGGCCACCAGTACCCGTGAGTGAGGGCTCGGTGCGCCAATGACCTTCCACTAGCGTGGCATCTACAAATCCCATCGTGAATTTCATAGAGTTTTTAACCAGATTTGGGTGCACACATAGAAGATAAGGACCGAGATAAGAGCGTATGTATAGCATCCTAGATGGTGAGACCCAAAACCGAGCTGACCTATGTTGATTTTGTTGGCTTCCTTTTTATCTTCGGGAAGAGTGCTAGATTTTAGAAAAGCAAGTATCGGATACATCCAGCTTGGCTCTAAGTTGCTGTAGAGGACTGGAGATGCAATGCTTGGTTTTAGCATGAACTCAACCCAAACTTTTTTAGCGTCTCTGGTATCTACTGACGAACTGAGGTAGGCCAAAGCATCAGCATGGCTGTTTTTGTCCCGACTGATTCGTTCCACTTGTATGGATCAAAATTTTTTTAGTAGATCCTTGGCCTTACCTTTGTACATAGCCATTCGTTCGTCTCGTGCTTCATAGACGCCGAAAAGCTGGTTTACCGCTAGTTAGAAATCACTGAAAACAAGAAGCTGTTCTACGCTGAAGTGTTCGACACTGTGTCAGCCAGCCAACAGTGCTTCGTATTCCGCCTCATTGCTAGAAGCCTTCCAGCCGAGCCTAAGACCGTACTCCAAATAAATCCCTCTGATGACATAAGTACTACCCCTGCTCCCGAGCCTCGGCTATTGGATGATCCGTTGATATAGAGCTGCCTAATGTTTCCAATAAAAAGTTTTCATGCTTCCGAAAGGCATTGTTTTCCCTGTTCGGTGGTGCGTGGCACCTGTGCCGAACTGGGATTCTCATGCTCGGTACTCCGGGTGGGTGCGAATTTCTACGAAGAAATCTGCCTAGACCTGGGCCTTGATTGATGCCCTGGGTTGATACCGAATGTCAAATTCACCAAGTTCTACCACCCATTTCGTTGTTCGGCCAGAGAAATCAGCTCGGCTGAATACAGATCTGAGAGGGAATTCAGTAAGGGCATTTTTGGTATGCCCTTGGAAGTAATGTTGCAACTTTCTTGAGGCGATAAGCAATGCATAAGCTAACTTTTCCAAGGGTAGATACCGTGTCTGGGCATCTAGTAGAGTCTTGCTAACATAGTATACTAGCCTCTATTCCTTGTTAACTTCTCGAATCAATACCGCACTTACAGTGTGATCTAAGACTGCTAGATATAAGTACAGCTCCTCTCCTGGTTCTAGAGTGGACAGAAGAGGTGGTGTACTGAGGTATCTTTTGAGACTTTGCAATGCTTCGATACACTCGGGACTCCATTCAAACGTTGCCTTTTTTCTCAATAGCTGGAAGAAAGGCTTCATCCGATCTAAAGACTTGCTAATGAACCGATTCAGGGCGGCTGCCATTTCGGCCAGCTTCTGTAGCTCTTTAGCCTTCGCTGGTACTTCAAGCTCTTGTATTGCTTTGATTTGATCCGGATTTGCCTTGATTCGTCTGTGAGTGACCATGTACCCCAAGAACTTCCTTGTTCCTACCCCGAAAGTGCATTTCGAGGCATTAAGGGGAAGCTGATGGTTTTTCAGGATACCAAAGACCACTTTTAAGTCTGCAAGGTGGTTTTTAGCGAGCTTTCTTTTTACTACCATATCATCTATATAAGCTTCCATGGTCTTTCCGAGTTGGTCCTTGAACATTCAAGTGATCATTCACTGGTAGGTTGCTCTGTCGTTCTTCAGGCCGAACGACATTACTTTGTAGCAATAAGTGCCCCTTGGAGTGATAAATGTTGTCTTCTCTTGATATGGACCGAACAGTGGTATCTAGTGATAACCGTTGTAAGCATCCAAAAAGCTCATGCGTTCATGCCCTGCTGTTGAGTCTACCAGTTGATCGATGTGAGATAGAGGGAAACTGTCCTTACGACAAGCTCTGTTTAAACAGGTGAAGTCAACGCAGACTCTCCATTTTCCGTTCTTCTTTTTTACTACAACTGTGTTGGATAGCCATTGTGGGTATTGAACTTCTCTGATCGCTCCCGATGCTAGGAGTTTTTCAACTTCAACAATTACTGCTTCAGTGTGCTCAACTAAAGATCTTCGACTTTTCTGCACAACAGGCCGAGCGGAAGGGTTGATGTTGAGTTTGTGGCAAGCAAATTCTGGGTTCAACCCTGGGTTATCATATGCTGACCATGCAAATACCTCCATATTTTCCCTCAGCAGTTCTAGCAGTTGAAGTTTCTCATCAGCGCCTAGCGAGGTACTGATAAGGAAGTATTTTTCTGGATCATCCTCCTTTACCAGGACTTTCTCCAAATCCTCTACCATCTTTTCCTCTAGGGCTCCCCTTATATCTTCCAAGACTGGCTGCTCGGCCACTTCCACTGTCTGTACCCGTTTGCAAAGCTGTTTAGCCTTCAATGCCGCCATGAAGCAATGCCGCCATGAAGCAATGTTTGGACGCAACTTGATCCCCTGAGATCTGCTCTACTCCATGTTCCGTTGGGAAACGGATGAGCTGGTGGTAGGTTGAAGGGACCACCTCCATTTGGTGAATCCATGGACGGCCATGTATGGCATTGTAAGGGGAAGGTGTATTAATAACTAAAAACTCTATCTGGAGGGTCTTCGTTCCTGCCACGACTGGCAACACTATTCTGCCAAGTAGCCATTCTGGCTGTGAATTGAAGCCGACTAATGGAGCTGCCGCTAGGGTGAGGTGCTGCTCAGAGAGACCGAACTTTCTGAACAAGTCATAATACAATATGTCAGCTGCACTGCCTTGATCTACCAGGACTCGTTTTACATCAAACTGTTTTCCAATTCCTACAGTTATAATCAGTGCATCGGTATGTGGGTGTTGTATGCCTTCTAAATCCTTTCTAGTAAACGAAACAGTGCACAATGGGGATTTTGGTACTGTGCATACCTTTTTCAATGCGGGCTCCACTGACATGACCTGCTGAATTTGTACAGCCTTAGCAATCTCTTCTTTCTGTGCCTTTTCACGTTCCTGGGTTACTATTCCATAGATCACATTTATTATCAGCCGAGGTGGGTGCTCAATGTTCAGATCTGGTGGTGGGTTCCCCGGCTCGGTCACTGCTTCATCGTGATCAATGTAATCCCGGAGGTGTCCAGCTGCTACTCGGTCTTCCAAGTGTTGCTTCAGTGCTGTGCAGTTCTAAGTCATATGCCCCCTGTCTTGGTAATAGGTGCATCTGAGCTTCTAATTACGCCGAGCCGGATCTCCCAAAATTTTCGACGGTCAAACAAAGAAGGGTTCTCTCTTGATCCTTTCCAAGATACAATAGATTGGTTCTTTGAATACCGCCACGACTGCTTCGTGAGATTTGGACTTATCCACCTTGTTCACCGTGAGCCCCCAGTGTTCCCCTCGGTCCGTTCTCTTTTTGTGCCAAGATGTTTGTTCTACTGATGCTACCTCGATGGGGATCTGGTCATCCTTGTGGCGAGCGTACTGCTCAATCCTGGCACGCAAATCTTTCAACGCTGTGGCGAGGCGCTTGGTATGTGAGTGTCTTAACTTACTTTCTAGGCGCAGACCATGTTTGAAAAACATGATAGCCATCTCCTCACTGCAAACGTTTTCCTCCAGGTCATTGTACTCTTCCCAATACCTCCTAGCATACTGTGTAGCGTTTCTTCCTACTTCTTTCGGAGGCCGAACAGTGTATCGGGCTCTTTCGGGATCTTAGTGTTGGAGACAAACCTGGCTAAGAGCTTTTCGGAGAGCTGCTTCCAGTCATAAATTGATCCAGCGGGGAGTCGATCGAATCATTGAAGTCTGGATTCTCCCAAGCTGGACGGGAAGACTTTGCATATCAGTGCTTCATCTCGGCTCTATAGGGATATCATCTGTCTATAATGGCTGATATGCGTTAATGGGTCTGACTTCCCATTGTACGACGTGAACTTTGGCGGGGCGAATTTCTTGGGAGGTCTCACGGCCTCAATTTTCGGGGAGAATGGGGAGGAAACAAGCCTATCCAGCGCTCGGTGCTCGCTCTAGTGGATGGTACGGTCTAGAGGAGGGTACTCAGTCTGTTGGCTGACTGTCTTCTGCCTCTTAGCCCTTCTCCGGCGTGACCCATGGGTATGGCTACTCACCGCCTCACTCTGTACCGGGATTGGCTGGCTTTGCTGCCCAGACTCATTTCTGGGGAGCTTCTTCACCGGTGGTTCTTTGGATGAGCGTCTCTGTTGTAGGCGAGAGGGCTCTGCTTCAGTCTTCTTTTTCGTCGGGTCATCCAGCACCCTTTTGAGTTGCGCTTTCAGTTCCTGTATCTCTATCCCTATGGAGTCTATGATTCGATCTCTGTAATCCCTTTCTAGAAGAAAGTGATGAGAAGAACCTCCAGCGAAGGGCAATCGATGCTCGATGGATTCGGGGGTCAGGTTATTATTTCCAGTTTGTTCTTCTAAGACTGTTGAGAGTGCCAAACCTTTGTCCTTTGTCTTCTCCGTCTGTGGAGTATGTGTCGAAGGTGGGATGTCCTCAATCCCCATCGCCGGAACTGAGTGTAGAGCTCAGAGACAAAGTGTCCACGCTCACCACGCCGATTGTGCGTACCGAATACCACACTAGATGAATGTGGATCGGAGAAGAAGTGCAATACCCTCTAAGTGTAGAGAGTTCAGATTTTAGTAAGTGGGGTTCAGCTTAGATCAGTTACCTTCAATGTGAAGTTAGTGTAGTTTATATAGAACTCCTTGCTTGCTTCCCAAGATGGTTTTATGGAGCTCTAGTGCTGCCAAGTTTCCTTTTAGTATTGCCCACGGTAGGGGACCATCTGGTAGTTGCAAAGGGGTGCATATACTCATTGTAGTCATGCTAATAACAAACCACATTCCTCTGGTTCAACTATTTCCGTGATTCTAGGTGTAGGGGACTAGCTGAGGTATAGCTTCCACATTTCTTTGAGAGTTTCCCTCAGCTCGGCACCGTTGTGCCTCGGCTCAGCTTTTTGCGAGGCTACTATTGGGATGGGCTGGCCCATTCAAATATTTGTGTATGGACTCAGCCCACTTTGGTTGTAATGATGGGTTCTCCCATCAGTTCGGCCTATAGAATGGGTCTTGCAGCTCGGCTCTAGCCTAGTATCGCAGCTGGACTAGCCTTTCTACTGCGAGTTGGGCCCAAGTGCTTGAAGACTTGGGTGGACTGTTAGTAATGGAGCTGGGCTTAGTTGGGTTGCCCACATGCTTATCTGGCCTATTTGGATTTGGGCTTAGGGGATTGGATCGGCCCAAGGCTTGGGTTCGACCCATTTCTTATTTAGCCCATCATTTGCCCCTTAGCTCACGCTAAGGTTCCCTTTGGAGGGAGCTATTGTTCTGTACTCCAAGCGTCGCGTCGTTTCGGTTCTGCCCTAGTTCAGCCTTTGTGACGGTTCAATTCTGACACACAAACCCTGCAAGCATCCTTTCGTGGTGACATGTGGCGGCGTGGGATAAGTGCGCAGAGATAGTGCGCCGATTCCATACCGATGGTCGTGCTTCGTGTACCTTCACGCTGGCTGGTGCAATAAATGCTCTGGGCTATCAATCCAAAACCTTTTATCTGCTTTTCATTCTTCTAGAGAGTTTCAAAAAAAAACCCTTTCCATTCCTCTGAGTCAGTCTCGTTAGTGCTCTGTCCAGACGTTCCGTTGCCCTTCTTGCTTCAGCACCGCCTGCTTGCCACCGCTGCTCTGATCTCTGTAAGTTCTCCTATGATTCTTCTTCCCTATCTTTTTTTGTTTTGATCGTCTCATTTGGCCCTTGCACCATTGTATTCGACATCTTATTATCTAAGTTTTACCCCTGTCCCACTAGGTTTGTTTAATGGGAAAGTTCCGCTCATTAGTTGATACTTGAAGGGGCTAAATAAGAAATGGGTCGGACCCAAGCCTTGGGCTGGTCCAATCCCCTAAGCCTAAATCCAAATGGGTCAAATGAGTATGTGGGCAATCCAACTAAGCCCAACTCCATTACTAACAATCCACCCAAGTCTTTAGGACTAACTAATGCACAAGTGTACAAACTGAGATTTATTGGTGCTTCACCCTTGTATATAATAGTATAAAATTTTCTAAAAAATATATTTTGTATTTTTTAGCGTTTAATAAATGGAAAAGGTAAGCTAATAAAAAGATATTTTCCATTATCAATAGAAAACATGTCTATTCAGGTAAAAAAATATTCTTCACTTTTAAAAGATTTTTGAACTAAAATCTTACCAATGTCACTATACTACCATTATCACCTCCACAACTACACCACCATCGCCATGACCACCATCTCTATTACCATTATCACTTTCACTACCACTTTCACCTCCATCTTCATCCCACCAACACCAACACCAATACCAAACATAATTTTTTTTTTTTTTTGGTGAAAAAAAAAATCGTAAAAAAAGGAACCATAAATAAGTAGCTCCAAAGGTTAGCCCGCCCAACACAACCTAAACTGTCAAAAGCTTCAAAGCAAGTCTATCCTTCACTCTAACATTCCCCCCACCCCCCCCCCCCCCCCCCAAAAAAAAAAAAATGTTCATTTTTAATTTGTAAACCCACAAGAAAGTTTGCCCAGACAGCCGGCAAAAAATGGGCTTTCCCATTTCTCACTCTCCAGTGCTCGCACTCAGCTCACAGCTAATATATATATATATTATTATAATATAAATCAACTCTTCAATTAGTGTAGAATTACAATTTTTAAGTTCTTCCAAAATAGTCATAAGACATTATAATAGTGAAAATTTGAACTTATTCAAACAACCAAACCTTTTTGTATAACCGAATCTCAATCAGGTTGAAGTCTTTTTATGTTAGCATCTTAACATAAGAGAATTTAAGGAATTAGTAGAGTTCATTATAGGTCTTGTTTCGATGACCCAAATAATTAATTTTATAAAGCACTTAATATAGATCATCCATGAAAAAAATTAGTTTGATCTGATAATCGTAACATTTTCATTTTATCACATTAGTATTTGAAAAAAATGAATGACAAATTAAAAATAAACCACTCATTTTTTTAGAGACAATCACTATATAAAAAGAAAATGCTATTTTTTTAGATACAAAAACTAAACACCTTAATTTATTACCATAAAATTACCTTATTTAATTACATTTTTAATTAAACATATAAATATATACTCAAAAAATTAAATCATAAATTAAACCAAAACCCTAATTTAAAATTACCTTATTTAATAACATTTAACAAATTAAATCATATATTTTATAAATACCTTAATTTATTACCAAAAAATTACCTTAATCTAATTTTTAATTTTAACTCAATTTATTATTTAATAACATTTTAAATTAAACATTTACATATATACATATTTATTAAACTAAACCATAAATTAACCTAAAAAGACTAATTTATTACTATAAAATTATCTTAATCTACTATTTAATTTTTAATCCAATTTCTCTTTTAATAACAATTTAGAGCCATAAAATTACCTTAATCTACTATTTAATTTTTAATCCAATTTCTCATTTAATAACATTTTAAATTAAATAAAATTATTGATGAAAGATAACAATTAGGGTTAGGGTTTGGTTAGGATTAAGATGTAATTTAGAGAATAAGATATGAGGGTATTATTAACATTTGATTCAATTTTTGACTTTGATTAATGATTTTTGCATGAGGGCAGCTAAATGCTCATATCTTTTTCCTTTGGACCTATAACGCCCCAAAATAATACTATAAACCATTACCCACTCTCTATTTGGGAGAGTGGGGGTTAGGGTTTAGGTTTAGGATTAGGGGTATAGTTGGTATTAAGGTGGGGATTTAAAGAAAAAATAGAGGGATTTGATTTTGCTGGGTGGAGGTTCAAAGAAGTAAGGAGCCAAAATAAAAAGGTGGGGGCAAATAGCACCCTCTTTTTGCGTTATCCACTCTCTATTTGAGAGTGTGTGTCACATCTTCTGTTATCTTTAATAGAAAAATTAACTATAACACTTTAATGCAAAACTATAAAAGAGTTTTTTGTTTATATTTGAATCATAAAAAAGTATAGCATTTCTGAGGCAAAATCACTGAAAGTAAAGCAAATTTTGCCCTGCTCAAAAAATAAAAATAAAAAAAATAAATTTTGCCCTATTGTTTTTTTTTTAAAAAAAAAGAGGACCACTTAGATGTCACATGCAGCTGCCTATATGTGGCCAGTAAGTACACCCTCATTTTGGCCCCCCCATAACTTTTTTTGGAATAAATCACAATTTACTCTCTTTTATGTTTGTTTGTTTGTTTGTTTGTTTTTGTTTTTGTTTTTTTTTCTTTTTTTGTGCTTTAGTTTTTGAATTTTCTTTTTCACTTTGACTCTTCATATTTTAAGATTTTTTTCAATTTACTTTTAAAATTAATTTTTATTTAAAATTAGACAAAATAACATATTAACTGTCACATAACAATTATGGTTTGAATTTATACTAGAGGTGTAAAGTATATATAATAAAATATTTTTATACCATGTGTTGATGTGTCATTGTTTATCTAATTTTTTATAGTAAATTGGAAAAAAATTAAAACATGAACGGTCAAAATGAAAAAAATAAACTTTAAACATTAAAGTAAGAAATAGCATAGCATATCATGAAGAGGGTATAGTGTAATTTACCCAATTTTTTTGTTGCCAAATTGAACAAGCAGAGGATAATTATTAAGGAACTTACGAGTTGGCATATCTGTATTCCACCACCAGTAAGAGTAATGTTAGAGATACTAAATTTTTTATCAAATAAATGACCAAATGTCTTACATGTACACTCATGTGAAATATTTGGTCGTTTATTTGTTAGAAATTTAGGGCGTATAGCATTTTCTGTGCTGTAAAGTGCACTTTGATGCAGAGAACTACACCAATTAATAGACTGTAGCAAAGGTTGTCTCCTTTAATAGTTTTTGTTTCTGTTGAGATTTTGATGATTAAGAGTTCTCACTTTACAACCGATATAGGTTTTTTCTTTACCTCTTGAAGATGCAGATGCTCCTTTATAGCCGCCTAGTGTTGAGGTTCTGGTTTTGTTGTGTTTCATATCAATCTGATCTAACTTCTAAATAGTGATGTCTTGGAAGGCAGAGCTAGAAATTTATTTTAAGAGAAATAAAAATAGCTTGAAATGAGAGGAATTTTAAGATGGATCATTCTTTGTCAAACTTGATGCCGATTCATGACATCAAAAGACGACACATGACTATAATTCAAGGATAAATAACATATTTGGTGCAATTTATTATATATTAAAAAGTGATAATTAGAAAGTCGAAATCAAAAACATCTCTTACTCAACTTCTAAATAATAAGATTTTTTTAATTTATTTAAATTATTTTTGTCTAATAACTTTAAAATGCTCAATACACTGCACTAACAAGTATATGAATTTCGATTCATTCAAAAATGCTTGAACCGCACCATGAAAATTGAGAGAGTGGTAGAGAATATATTAAAGTAGATTTTTCTGAAAAACCATTTATACAGATAACTTAATTAGAGGTTTTTCTTTACTGATTTTTATGGAAAAAAAGAAAGAAAAATGAGCTATACAATACATGAAAATTTAAAGACAAATTGTAAATGTTTATTACAACAACTAAAAATGTTATTTTTGTAAAATTGAGAAAAATTGTAAATGTTATACTTTGCCACTGCTTAGAACTAAAATGAACAAAATTACTCTTATGTTGTGTTTGTTTGGGTTGAAAACATTTTCTAATGGAAAATATTTTCTACAGAAAATTTTCTCAGAAAATATTTTCTAGAAAATATCGTTGTCTATTTTTGGTGGTGCTAGTGCTGAAACAAAGGTGGCCGTAGAGGTGAAAGTGGTGGCATGGCGGTGGGGTGACGGTGGTGGTGATGGTGGCGGTGACCGTGGTAATGGTGGTGTGGTGGTGGAGCTGAGAGTAGTGGTAGTGGTGTGTTGATATTGGTACAAATTTAGTCCGGAAAATGTTTTTTATATTTTAAAAGTAGAAAACATTTTCTACTCAAATAGACTTATTTTTTATTGATCATAAAAAATATTTTCTGTTAGCTTTCGTATTCCATTATAGCAAATATCACAAAATACGAAAAATATTTTTCATATAATGTTTTCCGCCAAATGAACAGAACATTAAAATTGTAATTGTACTCTTCTGCTTTAACAAATTTCGTAATAATTTTATTTTAACATAAATCTTGCGCATTGAATTATCTGGTATTATTTTGAAAAATATGTAAAGCGCATAAAAGAAATTATATATATTGAGAGGGTAATTTTTGGGAAAAATTGGGCCGAGCTTCGAGTTGGGCTTTAAGGCCCAAAACACGAAGGATTAAGTAAAAAGGCCGTAATGGATACTTCGGCCTAGGGGGCAAGGTTACTCCGGTCTTGAGGAGACAAAGTTACTTCGGCCCAAGGAGGTGAGGTTACTCCGGCTCATGAAGAGATAGATGCTTTGGTCCAAGGAGAAGTAAAGCTACTCCGGTCCGTAGGCAACTCGGAATTAGGCCGGTCTCAGAGTTAGTCCGGCCGCAGTATGTTCTGGGAAGGCCGGTTTTGGAATTAGTCCGGTCGTGACGTACTATGGTTAGGTCGGTCAGACCTTGCTACTTGGAAGTTTGAGCTCGCCAAGGTTGAACAGGGACAGCCGAAGTAAGGAATTAGAGGAGAAGACCGAGCTATGGACGGTTCGGCCCTCTGTGGCTCGGTATAGCCAATTTACTTCGGTTACATGGAAGCTCGGCCGTGGAGGAAACCATCCCACTTGGTTTAAGCAGTGGGGGAGGGTGTAAAAGGATAAGCATTATCCTTAAGAGATTGAATCCTAGGAGGACTCTGTATGGAGAAATACAAGTCCTACTAGGATTGTGCCATACGAAACTTATAAAAACTCACAAGCAACACCTTGGAGGAGGTAATTGAACAAAATCTTTCTGAGAACTTTGAGCTTTGTCTATTTGTCAAGTTTTCTGACTTAGGCATCGGAGAGGTTTCCGGCACACACCCGCCGGCTAGCTCACGTTTGTGTTTTCAGGTGACAAAGCGACGTCGTACGGAGGAGCGTGGACTTGGTCAACAGGATTATACGAGGAGAATTATTTCCTCCCCGTACAATTGGCGCCGTCTGTGGGAAGAACAGACAAGAACAAAAACCTCTTGACTAAGCTTCTCCTTTTTCTCAAATCAATGGCGCACATTGAAGACTTGCCGCAGTCCGCCGTCGACGGACTAACTCCAGAGGGGGGCGCAAGGCGAGAAGGATTACCTTCCGTCCCTCCCATGGCAGAGTTGGAGCCCCAACAACATAATTCCAGGAGGAGTGGCAGGGGAAGGCGGAATGGCAGCCCTCGTCACTCTCCAAGTCCCGACAGACAAAGGAGGAGGATTGATCCTCAAGCCCTGGAAGATCGCGTAAAGGAACAGGATGAACTAATTCGAAGAATGGCGGCGGACATGGAGGCCTTGAAACGCCAGATGAAGACCAAAGATGTGGCGACAGGAGAGGGGCGCAAGCACAAGACGCCCCCTCGCCACTCAGAGAGTCGTAGTAGGAATACTACACCCTCCCAAGGGGAGAGCAGAAGCCTCAGGACAGGCGACACCCACTCCTTATCTTCAAGGACTCGTCACTCCAGGTCTGAGAGGACGAGATCCGAAAGATCATACACTGAAGGAAGCACGTATTGGCCTTCACATTCACACCAAACCAGATCCAGACAAACCGAACTACCCAGGTCATCCGACTTACGAACCGTGCTAGAAGAAAAAGCACGATGCAAGGAGGATGCCAGGGCAAGGGATCCACACCGAGTTTCGGCCTTACAACGGTTGGCTCCTCGGATGCACGGAAGCGTCGAGGTTGGAATGCCAATACCGCGACCGGCCTACGAACCAACAGACAAGGCGTTGGCAAGACTACAGACTTCGCCGTTTGTCCCAGCAATCGAAAACGCACCCCTACCATCAGGCTTCCTTCAGCCGAAATTCAATACATATGAAGGGAAGACGGACCCATATTCACACCTGAGCCACTTTCGCCAAGTCATGGCTGTGTACAGGCGAAACGAGGCCTTAATGTGCATACTCTTCCCGTCAAGTCTGGGCGACCTAGGCTTGACTTGGTTCGAAAAGCTCCCAGAGGGTAGCATAGCCTCCTGGGCCCAATTGGCAGAAGCATTCGTAACAAGGTTTCGGACAAATACTAAGACACCGGTGGAGATAGACCAGTTACTCTCCATCGACATGGGTGAAAAAGAGACCCTCAGATCTTACAACAGTCGCTACTGGGAGACATTCAACCAGATTGGAGACTGCCCCACCAATCTGGCCATTGCGCAATATAAAAGAGGCCTACCAGTAGGGAACCGATTAAGGGACTCGATCACCATGACGCCACCCCTCACCATGGAGGCCCTGATGGAAAGAGTGCATCAGCACATCAGGGTAGAAGAGGATGGCACGCGTGCTAAAGCAAAAACAAGTACGACCGCAGCACCAGAAAAGAAAACCCCTGCCAAGGTCAACACGGTCGACCGAAGTAACAAAAACGGGCGTGGCAGACGAGATAACGGAGAAGACCCAGACAAAAGATGGTTGAGAATCCGCACTGCCATAACCACGGTGTTCAAAAAACCAATATATCGAATTTTGAGCGAAATCAAAGACAAGCCTTTTGTCAAGTGGCCAGCCAAGCTAGGGGAAGGTCAGAAGAATTACGATGACAGATCACGGTGCACTTTCCACAAAGAAAAGGGGCACCGAACTGAGAATTGCACGCCACTGAGACAGCACTTGGAAGAATTGGTGGCAGCAGGCCACTTGGACGAATACATTGAAGGAGGAGTGCAGCCGGCCCCCCAAGATCATAATGACCATCCCAATAGAATGCCAAACGATGCACCACCTCAAGGCATTATCAATGTAATTCATGGAGTTTTTGAACCCGAGCGCGTATGTGAGCTCAGAGGTTCAATCAAGAAGGCTGAGCACTTTAGGGAAATATTGAGTGCCCAACCTGCCATCAAGAAGGGGAGGACAGAGGCAACAAACGTCATGACCTTTTCAGATAAGGACTTAGAACGAATTTACTGCCCCCATAATGATGCCCTGGTCGTCACTCTCCGAGTCAAGGATTTTGACGTCAAGCGGATTCTGATTGACCAGGGTAGTTCATGTGAGATCATGTATTACGACACATTCAAACAACTAAAGCTGCAAGACAAAGACTTGGCACCTGCAGTTTCTCCCCTGATTGGATTCAACTCCATGCCAGAGTGGCCTGTCGGCAAAATAATCCTTCCAGTCAGAGCAGGAAGTGTATCAAAACAGGTGGAGTTTTGGGTATTGAAGGTCCCCTCCACCTACAACATCATCCTGGGTAGAACATGGCTGCATGCCATGCGTTCGGTAGCGTCATCTTACCACCAAGTAATGCGGTACCCCAACAACACCGGCATAATTGAAGAAGTCTATGGAGATCAGATCATGTCAAAGCAATGCTTCGTCACGGCGAATGGCAGTCGCGCTGCCAAAGGATATGTTCATTCGGTGGAAGAACCGGAGAGTAATGAGCTATTCACAGAGGTCGGAAAAGCGGCGGATCGGAAAGCAGTGGAGGACCAGGAGATGGCAAGTTAAGGCCAAACTGGGAAGGTCCTTACAAAGTGGTTTGGTTAACAGACAAAGGGGCATACCACCAAGACAAGGACGGCAAAGCAATCCCTAGGCCATGGAACACGGCCAACCTCAAGTTATTTTACTTTTAGTTTTTCTCTTTCTAGCATGTGTAATTTTTTCTTTTCTCAATAAAACTAGCGATTCTTTTCAGCATGAGTTGTTCTCTGTACAAGTTAGCTTTAGTAAAGTCTAGGTACATTGTAAACACATTATTCTAAGTTAGCTGGAAAAACTAACTTAGAGGTTGGCTGGAATAAACCAACACCCTTCCTAAGCCCAGGATAAGGATCCAGGTTGCAGGACGTTTGGTCGAAATAACCAAACATTATTCTAAGTTAGCTGGAAAAACTAACTTAGAGGTTGGCTGGAATAAACCAACACCCCTCCTAAGCCCAGGATAAGGATCCAGGCTGCAGGACGTTTGGTCGGAATAACCAAACATTATTCTAAGTTAGCTGGAAAAACTAACTTAGAGGTTGGCTGGAATAAACCAACACCCTTCCTAAGCCCAGGATAAGGATCCAGGCTGCAGGACGTTTGGTCGGAATAACCAAACATTATTCTAAGTTAACTGGAAAAACTAACTTAGAGGTTGGCTGGAATAAACCAACACCCTTCCTAAGCCCAGGATAAGGATCCAGGCTGCAGGACGTTTGGTCGGAATAACCAAACATTATTCTAAGTTAGCTGGAAAAACTAACTTAGAGGTTGGCTGGAATAAACCAACTCTTGTTACTCTTCAGCCGAAGTAAGTGTATGGCTGAAGAGTAGTTGGCCGGAATAAACCAACTCTTGTTACTCTTCAGCCGAAGTAAGTGTATGGCTGAAGAGTGGTTGGCTGGAATAAACCAACTCTTGTTACTCTTCAGCCGAAGTAAGTGTATGGCTGAAGAGTGGTTGGCTGGAATAAACCAACTCTTGTTACTCTTCAGCCGAAGTAAGTGTATGGCTGAAGAGTGGTTGGCTGGAATAAACCAACTCTTGTTACTCTTCAGCCGAAGTAAGTGTATGGCTGAAGAGTGGTTGGCTGGAATAAACCAACTCTTGTTACTCTTCAGCCGAAGTAAGTGTATGGCTGAAGAGTGGTTGGCTGGAATAAACCAACTCTTGTTACTCTTCAGCCGAAGTAAGTGTATGGCTGAAGAGTGGTTGGCTGGAATAAACCAACTCTTGTTACTCTTCAGCCGAAGTAAGTGTATGGCTGAAGAGTGGTTGGCTGGAATAAACCAACTCTTGTTACTCTTCAGCCGAAGTAAGTGTATGGCTGAAGAGTGGTTGGCTGGAATAAACCAACTCTTGTTACTCTTCAGCCGAAGTAAGTATATGGCTGAAGAGTGGTTGGCTGAAAGAGTGGTTTGAATAAACCAACTCTTATTACTCTTCAGCCGAAGTACGTGTATGGCTGAAGAGTGGTTGGCTGGATTAAAACCAACACTGTATACTCCTCAGCCGAAGTAAGTATATCGGCTAAAGAGTGGTTGGCTGGCAAGCATATTTTAGAAAGCCAAAACCGAAATAACAGTTGGAGTAAGTAAAGGCATGACAAAACACAGGCATACATATCACAACCGGAATAAGAGTTGAAGTAAAATTTTCATTCAAAAAAAAAAAAAGAAGTCATTACAAGGCTGCTTAGTTCGGTTACAAAGAAAAGATTACAAAATTAAGAGAAGAGTTCATCTATTTCGGCGTCAAAGGCAGCATCGGCGTCAACCCGAAGACCGGTTTCGGGCGCTACAACACTTTCAGAAGGAAGAACGGGTTCGGCTGGAGCCACGGCTTCAATTGGTTGATCAAGAGTTAGATCTTCCACCACGGGCTCCGACCGAACTACCTGATCTGCATTCACAACCGAAGTATCCTCAGGGGCAGAGTCTTCATCAGAATCTTCATCATCTGAGCCCTCAAGGAACTGCTGTTGCATGGCCGTGGCATAATCCATCAGGGAGTTCGGTATAAAGTAGGCTGGAGGGTTGAAAACCTCGGTCTGAGGATCATGACCGAGCTTCTCAACGGCTCCCCTCCAGCCGCACTTAAAGAACAGATCCTTGGCCGCATTGCATTGTTGGGCATAAGCATCCTCTGCCCTCTTGAAGCCTTGTTTGTCGGCTTCCTTCACCTTCTCTTTTATTTCGGCATCCTTCTTTCTTTCAAGTTTTAGCAACTCGCGCAAGTACTTGTCCTTCAGCACAATGGCAGTCTTTTGCTTTTCGGCCTCGGCCGAACTAACCATTCCGGTCAGACGACCGACCTCACCTCGGAGTTCGGCCATTTCCTTTCTGGCCTCCTCTAGTTCGGCCGATTTCGCCTCTGCCTCTGCCGCAGCTTGCCTTGTCACTTTCCTCAGCTCCAGCACCTTCCTATGGGTGATTTGATTTTTCTGGATAGCCTGACAAAGCAACAACTTCAATTTAGCCGAAGAAAAAGAAAAGTAGAAAAACAGAAATACGACCGAAGTTACTTACCAGAATCATTGATTTCGTGGCTGACCGGATGGACTTCAGCTCGGTGGTTAACTGTTTGTGGTGATGTTCCATATCTTTAGGCAGACACACACTCTTGGCCAAATTGATGGCCAACAGGTGGTCCTTCTCAGCAACAACCGAGTCTGTTTCCAGAATGTCTCGGTCGTTGAAAGATAGCTTCGGTGCCCAGCAACTGATGGTCCGGTCGGAAGACTCCGGTCGAGGGCTTGGTGGTAAGCTCGGCTGAATGACAGGTTCTTCATCAACCAAAACTCGTTCGGGTTCGGCAGTCCGGGGACGTTTGGTCCGGCGGGAAGAGGATGGCTGTTGGGAAGGGAGGGCGACAACGGCAGGCTGCGATTGACTGGGAGGCGTTACTTCGGGCCTAGCCGTTTCGGTAAGAAGGGCCCTAACTCTGCTCCTTTTCGCCATCTCTTCTTCTGCTGTTAGAGGGACAAGTCTTATCTCGGGCAGAGTTGGGTCCGGCTCCGGTGCTTCCTCGAGAAGAAAATCAGTTACCTTTGCTTTGCGGCGACCGCTATACCGGTAGGTCGGCTGAAAATTTAGAAGTTTTGACCAACTTCTTTCTTTAACCCGTAGTGCGGCTCGCAGAACCCCAAGGTTGGGATAACTGTACAGGGAACGGAGATGGGCGAAATCTGCAGTAAAGGGAAGTGTTAGTCCGGCTAATAAACTAAACAACCGAGATAACAAACAAGACAGAAGACCGAAGCAAAATTACCAGGTTCTCCCATTTTCCAATTTATAGGTCGGCCAGGAATTTGAGCTTGAAAATCCTCAAAATTCCCAGAGACCCAAAGGAAATCATCATCGTTAAGATCTTTGTCCGGAGTGTGCTTAATTATCTTCTCTCGGCGGCGGCGAATTCTGAGGTAGTAGACCCACCCAGCATTCTTTGAGCCGATGGAATACTGATGGAATATTTCGGCTAGACCGAGATTTAGTCCGGTTTGGTGGTTTAATGCGTCTATTCCCATTATAATACGGTATGTATTGGTGGACAGTTGGGTAGGACATAACCTAGTCTGTCTAAGAAATTCGCAGATGAGCGGTTGGACAGGAAACCGTAGTCCGGTTTCAATTATTGACTGAAGGGTAAAGGGGACGGAGCCTTCATTGTCCCAGGGAGTAGCATCTTTCTTGGCCAACTCCAGTTGGACATCATCAGGAATCTGGTAGTCCTGCCTGAATTCGGCCATGCCACCAGGGGTTTCGACTAAATATCTATACTTACCCATTTGTTGTATAAGTTACGAATAAATTATTTCGGTACAAAAATTTGGCTCAGTAGCTCGGTTGAGCACACGTAGGAGTGCCTGGGCAACCTAAGTCTGCAAAGTAGAAAGCAAGGGGGTTAAGCACAGATCGTTGGACCGCGCTACAAATTATAAGCAAGATATACAAATCCTACTTCGGCTTAAAGGGCTGGTTCTACCCCGTCTACAAATCAGAAGGTTTCTTAGCTCGGTTTTGAGCAGTTTTAGACCGGTCTAACGCGCTAGGGGCAGCTTTCTGAGTTCGGTTTCAGAACTAAGAAAGCCGGCTTGGCCCCAAGGTCTTAGCTCGGTTGGAGACCGAAGTACCTAGTTCGGTAACGGCAAACTTATCATTGGCTAGAGTGGGTCAGAAGAAACTACTGATGTTTCTACAAGTTCTAGTTCGGTTATGTTCTGAATCTGTCGACATACATAACACAAACAGTTTTCTAGTCCGGTTGCTAGGTGATTTTGGATCTAAGACTATCTTCCTACAAAATAGTTCATACACATACAAGTTCTACTGGTTTCTTCATAGAAAGTACAAAAGCAGAGCAGATACATGGAGAAAATATTTGCAAAAAGCATACGAAAACAAGATATACAGTTGCACAAAACGAGGGTAAAAGCAACATAAGCAAAAAGAGAGGAAGAAAATGGATTCACTTACCAGATTGAAAGAGGAGCTAAAGATGGAGGCAGTAGCAGCAAATAGTGACACGGACGCAGCAAGCTCAAAATTTTGAAAACTCGAAGGTTCAAGAACACAGAGAGAAGATGAACAGCAAGGTGTGAGTGAATGATACGAGATGAAGGGTTGTTTTGTGAAAGAAGGGAGAGAAAAAGGCGGCAAAAAGAGGCGGGAACAGTACGAAATTTCTGCAGGGCGGCGTAACAGTTGGCCACGGCTTATCAGATCCTGCCACGTGTCTATGGAAAGGGAAGCGTTACAGTCGTGATTGAAGAGACGTTTTTGACCGGACGAAGAGAAGCCCGAGGTAAAGTTAGCTCGGCTGGAGAGGCTAAAGGGTTTTTAGCTCGGCTGAAAAAGCTTAATAAACTCTAGCTCGGCCAGTAGACTGGTAATCCCGATCATGTTGCGCAGATGGAATTAAGGGGCAATTGAGAGGGTAATTTTTGGGAAAAATTGGGCCGAGCTTCGAGTTGGGCTTTAAGGCCCAAAACACGAAGGATTAAGTAAAAAGGCCGTAATGGATACTTCGGCCTAGGGGGCAAGGTTACTCCGGTCTTGAGGAGACAAAGTTACTTCGGCCCAAGGAGGTGAGGTTACTCCGGCTCATGAAGAGATAGATGCTTTGGTCCAAGGAGAAGTAAAGCTACTCCGGTCCGTAGGCAACTCGGAATTAGGCCGGTCTCAGAGTTAGTCCGGCCGCAGTATGTTCTGGGAAGGCCGGTTTTGGAATTAGTCCGGTCGTGACGTACTATGGTTAGGTCGGTCAGACCTTGCTACTTGGAAGTTTGAGCTCGCCAAGGTTGAACAGGGACAGCCGAAGTAAGGAATTAGAGGAGAAGACCGAGCTATGGACGGTTCGGCCCTCTGTGGCTCGGTATAGCCAATTTACTTCGGTTACATGGAAGCTCGGCCGTGGAGGAAACCATCCCACTTGGTTTAAGCAGTGGGGGAGGGTGTAAAAGGATAAGCATTATCCTTAAGAGATTGAATCCTAGGAGGACTCTGTATGGAGAAATACAAGTCCTACTAGGATTGTGCCATACGAAACTTATAAAAACTCACAAGCAACACCTTGGAGGAGGTAATTGAACAAAATCTTTCTGAGAACTTTGAGCTTTGTCTATTTGTCAAGTTTTCTGACTTAGGCATCGGAGAGGTTTCCGGCACACACCCGCCGGCTAGCTCACGTTTGTGTTTTCAGGTGACAAAGCGACGTCGTACGGAGGAGCGTGGACTTGGTCAACAGGATTATACGAGGAGAATTATTTCCTCCCCGTACATATATATATATATATATATATATATATGTATGTATATTTTGAAGTCGAACAAGAAATTATACATTGATTGGATTAAATGTATTTGCATAAACAAAGGGGTTACAGTTGCTTTCTAATAGGGCTACCAAACTGTAGGACTTTAGATCACACTCAAAAGTTACTATCATAATTGAGGTTCCGTGAGAGAGAGGTTTTGGTAGGAAGCAAACAAATATGTGTGGATAATGTCATTTTAAAGACACCCCTTTTCCAGCCTTAACAAAGGACAACGAACTAAAAAAAGTTAAAAGAACAAAAAATAAAATAAAAATAAATAAAATAAAGAATGGATTGATGAATGAGGGCTAAGTACATCTCTCCACATGGTTATTGATTGTTGGAAGTTCTATTATGGACTTTTGTTATGGACCCAAAGTTCAATTATTATTGAATTTACTTATTTTAAATATGTTAAACCTAGATGGATATAGGCCATCCTACTTACCCAAACAAAGATACAGGCCATCCTACAAGGCAGCAATGGGTCACTATTATTGGGTCCTTTTTTTCTTTTCTTTTTTTTTTTCTTTTTTTTCTTTTGCACATAATTTTCTATTTTGAAATGATTTTTTTTATCATATTCTATTTTGAAATGTTGTCTCTCTTTTTTTAATGCACTATTAGGTGGTGATTGATAATCTAATTAAGTATTTAAAATTAGGATAAACCATCAATAGGTCATAATAGCCGGACTTAATTCTCATTAAGTCCTATTGAAAATAAGACCTAGTAAAATCGTTGCTAAAAATAATTTTTTGTGATGATTTTTTGTATATGTAGCTAAAAATTAACAATTAGTGATTTTTTTTTTCTCACGGTTTTATAAATTGTTACTAAAACTTATAATTAGTGATGTTTTCTTGTAACAAAATTTTCAAGTTGTCGCTGAAACTTAAAAATTAATGACTTTTTTGTGACTATTTTTTCAAATTGTCGCTGAAACTTATAGTTAGTGACGTTTTTAATATTGTTTGATGAAAAATATCATTGATTATCATAGGACCTATTAGACAATAAGTTCACCTATTAGGACCTATACATAAGTCCCCTTTTAAATATATTAAGTGTAAATTAATTAAGTCTGTTTAATAAGTACAAATGATATTACTTAAATATTTAGGTGACTCTTAAAATGTAAGTTAAAAATTAAAAAAAAATTAAGTTATAGAAAACTTATTTAATTCTAACTGAATTTATAGATGCTTATACGTAAGTATCAACATATACCGTCATGACTCATGACTATTACCTTAATCACCATTGTCATTGTTACCATAATCATCACCATAATTTTATTACCAACACTACAATCGACATTGTTATTATCACCACCATTGCAACAACTACTATAACCCTTCACCTTCACAATCATTACCACCATTGTTATAACCACCAATATTATTTCACCGCCACAATAACCACCATCATTACATTAGTGTTATCAGTCCCTTTTTTTCCCTACTACATTAGCCCTCCATCACCACCAGCACGATTATTTTCTCTCTATCTCCACCACCATTATTATTGGTGCCACAAGCACTATTGTTGTCTCCACCACCATCACTAACTCATTATCACTATATAAAATTTAAAAATAATAAACTTCAATTTTAATATTATACATATTAAATAGCTTGTTTTAGCTCAGCACTTAAGTTTTTATTAAACAATTTTTTAATTTAAAAACTTAGCATTCATTTTTCAGTTTTATCAAGCATCTCCATCATTTTAATACTAATATGTGACTCGTGCTATATGCATATGATAAAATAATATATTACTTATAAAAAAAAATTATGATAGTTATACTTAAATATTATTGGATACTTAAGCCAAAGGATCATTTCTAAAATTTTTTAAGCAATAGGCTCAAGTTCTATTCTTTTGGGATCAAAAGAACAATTATAATTTGAAAGAGCATTTTAGCCTTACTTATTTGTCTATGTATCCATTATTCACCTATTTTTCTAAATTATCTATTTGTTCGCATATTTGTCTACGTGTCATCCTAGTATTTGCATGTGTACCTATATATTCACTTAATCTATTTATCTGTTCATTTCATCACCACCACCACCTGCCACCTTAGGCAACTTTTTTGAAAAAATTTTCATCGGCAGGCCAGTAGTGATTTGGTGGCAGTCCAATAGTAGGGAAAGCTTAGTCCAACAGTACAATTGAAAAAACAAATCTTCAAAAAAAATAATTTGTCCTTGTACACACAAATTTTGTATCATGTAATTGAGATAGGAAATAAATGCATAAATAATCAATTTTATTAATTTATATAAAATTGTTACAATTTTCTATGGATTATACCAACACTATAAGAAATTAAGGATTTAAAGACAAATTTTTAAGAACAAAAATAATTTGTCTGCAAAAATTATACTTTTAAGGACAAAATGAAAGAATTAAATATATATACATATATATATTTAATCATGTTCTTACATTTTCTAGACAAATTTATTTGATTGCAAAAAGATCAATCAGTTTTCCCTACAATTTTAGTTGGTCCCTAATAAACCCAAATCATATCCCTACAATTCTAATTTGTCCCTAATAAACCCAAATCATATATTATTGTATTTTATATATTAATTTTTGAACTCAATAGTCAGGACTATCAAAATCAAAAACAAAAACAAAAACAAAAAAAAGCATCCAGGTTTCATCACTCACTCTCTCCCTCTCTGTCAAATCCCTAATTTCTTTTCCATACATGTCTTCTCTATGGATTCGATATATGAACTTAATGGTTCTTCTCTATGGATCTCGTTGATTGCTTCTGATCTGTGGTTCATCATTGTCTCTTAGCATATCTCTCCAGGGTGTAGACGCGCCCGTGGGCTTCACTACAGTTCGGACTCAATTTGTGTCACGGTCCTTAATCTGAACCAAAGAGTCCAAATCCGGCAAATCGTTTTGAGAAACAGATTTTTGAAAAGAAGTGCCAAACATGGACTGCTTTGCCAGATACAAAGTCGCCACCTAAATATTTTTTTATGGGGGAATTTAGGAAACCTTGACTCGGTGCCAAAGGCCATGTGTCCGTCATCACCAAAGTTGCCTCGGCTCGGGAGCTTGGGTACGATTGGGGAAGGTCAGCTATGAGCACCCCCTCTTGCCCAATCCGAAGATCGGCCTCTACTAACCGTGATATCCGTTTTTGAAAATGTTATGTGTTCTTATTCCATTTATTAGCCTAGAATTACTATGTTATGCGCACAGCAAACAAGTATAGACCAAATCGCCTAAATTGGAACAAAACATTGCATGTTCGTTTTGAAGATGGTTTGTTACTCGCAAGTAAGCTAAAATGCAGGTTTTGCCACCCTCGAGTGGGCTTTTAGAAAAGATGGTTTTGCCACTATCTAGTGGGCTTAAAACTCACAGTTTTAATGCATTATTCCAATTTAGGTAATTTAACCTCCATCCACAGGCATTCAAGCAGTTATATCACATAAGCAGCTAGCCTCATGGTAATCCTGCTGTTATGGCAACACTCACATGCATATGGTATGCTAAAGCATAAATGCTTACCTAGTACTCCGTGCCAAAACAAGAACATGTTAGCAATCATGCATGATCCAAGTCCATATTTAAATGCCTAATGCAACGCATACGGAATGTCACTAGAGTAGGCTCGGCTAGTCTATAAATGACATGTGAAAATGCACAAGTAGCATGTATTCAAGTTAGATTTGAAATACTTATGCAGTTAGTATGATGCGCCGAGCCTGGTGCCTGCAATACTGATGAATGAATGCACGTATGCATAGCATAAGGTATGCTAAAGTAAACATGTCCTAATACTAACCATCAAAAGCAAATAAGTAAAAGGGAGGAAGAAGTGGGGGTTGGAAGACATGCACACACGCACCCACACTTATTACAGATTCGCCCTCGCTCGGAGGGACCGAAAGAATAATGCAAGTTAAAATAATGCAAGTTAATTAACCTACAAGCTAATTAAATATTACAGACCGATTAATTAATTAACAAATTAACTAATCTAATAAAAGCAGTAAATGGCCTCTGGAAGAGGGCCCAATGCAATGTGCGCTCGGCTCCGCTCGGAAAGTCACTGCCATGCACAAGTTTGCCTCTGCTTTGACTGTTCTACTTCTCTGAAAATTGCACAACTCCCAAGGTTGCTTCTCTGAGTGTTGTGGGACACTACCGGCTGAGTGAGATCATCACCGGCCATGGAGAATGGTTACCAGCCACAAAATTATGCTCTCGGCCAAACCTGTTTTGCCGGTCGGCACCAAACACTGCCAGTCGGCCAATTCTTCCTGCTGAAACCTGTTTGACAGTAGCAGAGGGCAGGCAAGGCATGACAATGTATTTCAAGCAAATGTATGCACCAACCACACTCCTTATCATGTTTATGACTCAAAGGAGGATGGGCCTCAATTCTCGGGCCACCAATCACGCATTCCCATGCATGATGGCCCAAGGGACCAAGTATGCATTTTGATTTCAAATGCAATGCACACACACAAACCAAGGCCCAATCCCTATCACTAGATCAAGGGACAAGGCATGCATGCTAGATGGCATGCAACTTAGGCATGCAAACTAGTATGCTATATGAACATGGGGGAAGCATGCAATAGAGCTAAGCATGTGTCAACAATGCAAGTAATGAACATGCAAACATTATGCAACCAAAGCATGCAAGCATGTAACAATGTGATCACATTTGAACAACATGCGAAAGGTGGACTTAGACCAATATGGACAAGCCTCGGCCATGTCTAAATAGGAAGCTAAAATGCTATGGAATGGAGGCAAATACACACACAAACAATGCATGCAAAAATGGCCCAATGCTTAAGCATTAAAGAACATCTTTTAAGCACACTTAAAAGAGGATAATCATAGACAAATGGCATGCACATCAAACTCTGAAAATCATGTTAAGATGATGCCAAATCCAACTATCAATGCAAGCAAGGCATGCAACCAGGCCCAAGAACTTAAACTATGGTTAAATGACACATGAAACAAATGACCAAAGTGGACCAAAACAGTCCCAAATCATGTTAAGGCAAGTCCTAAAAACCACCTAGATGGCATCTAAATGATCTACACATGGAGGCATGCATAAATACTTAAACATGGAGCATACAACACCACCTCTTAGAGGCATCAAAGAGGCATCAAAGGCAAGGATAAAAGCCTGTTATAAGGACTAAAATAACATGGAAAGTGGTTCCAAACCACTAAAACAATGCAAGTAATGCATGCTAGACACTCACGCAACCAAGGCTAACAAGCCAAAATGCAAGGTGGCTATATTAAGCATGTGATGATCGACTAAAACAACCAAAAATAGAGCTTGAGCATGCTAAAACAAACACGAAAGCTTCACAAAGCTTGGCCAAAATCATGCTAGAATAAGGACCAAAACCTAAAGCATGTTAAGACCTAAACACGGCATTACAAGGCATGTATGCTAAGCAAGCATGGTGTACCAAAACCAACATACAACAATGCTATATTATGACATAATAAGCATGAAAATCAGTCAAGGCATGGTCAATACACACTCAAACTATATGCTCCCTCAAGAGGCTAAAAATGGCCTTTTTCAAGGACAACAAGGAGAGGGGGTGACCCTCTCCTTTCTAGGACCTCAAGGCACCATCCTCATCACTGAAATCCTTCAAGATTTCAGTGGTGAGGAGGCCCAAACACAATGGTCCCGAAGCTCAACCGAAATGGCACAAAACAAGGGCCAAACAAGCCTTAAGAGGGGTCAAACAACCCCAAAGCTTAAAACACCCTTAACAAACTATTTAGAGCACTCAAAAATAAGAATTTTCTATGTTATATGTTAAGCTCAAAAACAGTTGCAAATATGGAAAAACAAGCTATGAAAACAAGGCTTAAAAGAGGTAAAAGCTCACCCTAGAAGTACAACAGCAAATTAGCAACTTTTGGACCAAGAAAAGGCTTCAAATCACCCCAAAAATCACCTTCAAGGACCTCAGCTCAATAAAGGGAGTAGAGAACTAGGTGTTTGTATGCAAAAGTGCAAAGAAAATGCACTTTTGAGCACAAACAAGCCCTAAACCTTAGAGAGAGAGGCAGAAAATATAGAGAGAGCGAGAGAGAGATTTTTTGCTCCAAGTTCTATATCCCTTTTTCCCTCTTGTTCCTCTTGTAAGAGAGCTTGATTGATATAGATATATCAATCTGCACCCCCCTCAGAACTCCCACGTCCAGGCATGGGCTGGGGTATGGCCTGGAATGACAGCTGCCAACTGTCTACAGAAACATCTGTTGAAAACCACATTTGGCCGGCCGACCATCAAAGTGGTCGACCGGCAGTCAAATTGGCCGGCCGGCCATCACATTTGGCCGATTGAAAAACAAGGCGGCCGGTGGGCAGAAGACTTGGTCGACAGGCTCCCTCCCTTCCTTCAGGAACACATCCACAAGCTCTTAGTGCAACCAAGCACAAAATAGAGAAGTTAAGAGATTCTAAGGCAAGGCGCGCAACCAAGACTTTTCAAAACTCAAAACAAACACAAGTATGGATAATCATCGCGTGTTCAAACGATGACGTCCAAGCTTTGAGGACGGTCAAAAATGGGGTGTCTACACAGGGCTGGATTGTTGTGATGCCCCAAAAATCGCGAATATCAGAGAATATATTAATAATTAATACAGGGTTTATCTAAGGTTAGGAGTTTAGGAAACGACACTAATGAGTCCTATGGCCAATAACCAAGTAAGATTCCAGATCGGCAGAGGAATTAAGTTAGCTTCCCTTCTAAGTCCAGCTTTCTTAGGTAGCGCACTACCCTTTTGACAAATCTTAAAAGGCATTGACGCAAGGTCTCATAAGCAACGCATAGATAGGCATAGGATTACAAGGTAAATAATAATTACAGTGTCTCAAATTTTAAATTGACAAAACAAGTCCCATTACTATTACGATCCAAGAATAACTAAAAGCACAGTCAAACTAATAAGCGAAATGGTTCCGAACCCTTCCTCTAAGGCAAACTTAAATCTTCAAATATCTTTGACTCTTCATTGGCTTCGTACATTTCTTCGATACCTGGCATGAACCGCCATGAGCTTGAATGCCCAGTAAACACACACATACCCCGTTCCTTTTTTCCAATATAATACACAATAGCAAATTACAACAATAGGGGAAAGGAACATGACATTCAAGTAATTAACACAAGTTACAGGGTTAGTTGTTAGTAGTCTAGAAATCCTCCAAAGAGATTTCATCCTCCCAACCGCAAGAATCGGGCGCGGATTATTCAGTATGCCCCCTCTTTTGCTCCTTTGTTGTGGAACTTACCTCGGATGCCTAGCAACGGTTATATACTACATAGTGCCAATAGTAGGGCCTCAAAAGAGACGGTAATAATGGGTCTTGCCCAAATCCCTCATTTCACCAAATACCTAGAGTCCGAATACAACCGCACCGTTCAAAGGTTCTGAAAACCATTTGCGCAAGACTTTAACTTCCAAATAAGGAACATATCCCGTCAACCAATCAATATCTTAGTAACTTGTCCAAAAATTCACAACCCATTACCACCCATTAAGTTTCCTGTTTGAGTTAGATAATTTAAGTCAGAGTTAGGACATGCTCTTGAAACAACATCTATTGCACAAGTATGAACAACTAAATAGTACAAATAGAAGGAAATAAAGTTACAACACATGAGATTCACATATGAAGATAAGCGCAAGTAGCTCTAGGCATATTCAAGTAGTTAAGGGAATAATTTCGCACAAGAATATAATTTCTAGATTTGCATAAGTGTGAGCACCATCAAAGGATTAAAATAAAACACATAAACCTATGACATGTGTAATATCATATCGAGACATGATCATAAATTAATAAACATATTCATGAACACAAGAGCATAAAACACCAATGAAAATAGAATTTCCAGATTCAGTACTACCTAAAGATTATACTCAAAAGGGTTATTTCACATTTTTCCAGAGCCTGACCTTCCTATGGTTCGTAGGGAATTTTATCTAGTTCTCAGAACATTTTTCGAAAATGGAATAACTTTTCCAGATGTTTAGCTATTTCAGAAATACTCCAGCTTTGTCCAGATTCGTCGACCGTTACGAAAATTGGATTTTCTCACAAACCGCTCACTCGTTTTCAATGAAACCAATTTTACTTGAACGATAACACCTTAAGAAAGATTTTGACATAAAATGGAGGTCCAAAAGATTTTTATAAATTTTTTCTAAAATTTTTGCAAGGTGGTTGTAAAACAAATTTTTATGGCACAGTTCTTGAAAATAGAAAGTTGGTGAGAAAAGAGGTCAGCTAGTGGAAATTTTCAACTTCTCTTGTGATGAAAACATGCTAAATAATATGTATTTAACTCAGAAATTTAAGGTGAAGGTGTGCCTTTGAAAATTTTCAGAGATTGATATGGAAAAAGGTAGTCTTATACCGATTAAGAAAAATAGAAGAAGGGTAGAATCAAGGCACAACTCCTTTCATTTTTAACACAAGAATACCATTAGAACACATCTGAAAATACCATTTTAAACTTCTAATAACATGTATTTGAAAAAGGAAAATGAATGAGAGAGTTTTGTTGTGGCTTACTTGAGGGTTGTTGGAATTGCTAGCAAACTTTTTCTTCCTCTCCTCTCTTCTACCAAGCTCACCCTCCTTCCTTTCTTCTCTCTCAGCTGAATATAGTGTGTATAAGTATTGTTCTTGTAGGTAAAATGCTAGGGAAGGGGTTGTTTATATAATGAATTTGGTGCAAAAGGTTCTAAATGCCCCTTGGTTGGAATTGGATTGGATAGTTTGGATTTAGTTTGAATTCAATGGAATAGTAGAGGATTAAAGGTCTTAATTAGGTTCCTAAATATGATATAATTAGGGTTTTCCTCCTAATCAAACCAACCTAGTTGCATATATATATATATATATATATATAAGTTTGTACCAAGTCAAAGATTTTCTTCCTTAAATCATGCAAAATTGTCTCAAAAAATACATTTATCATATCTATGTAGGTATGGCTGGCCATAAATGGTGATTTGAGGGACTTATTTATTTTTTATTTTTTTTGTGTACAAATTGTGGAAATTGTAAAATATAATGTTAAAAAAAGATTTTAGGGTACACGTGTATAAATAAATATATAATGGTACTTGTTTTAGGGTCAATTTGTGATTTAATAAAAAATGTGAGGGCTTGGGCTCAATTAAAGTATCTATTTCAAGTGAAGAGTTAATAAATTAGTGTTAGAAAAAAAATAATTCGGTTTGTATTATCTTGCTTTGAAATTTAAAGGTAAATAACTGAATGAAAACTGTGAAAATCGGAAGTTAAGGTTTAGAGTGATTAATTTAAAATTTGAGAGTTAAATAATTAATATTAGAGTGTTAGATGTGGTTTCTAAGCTTCTAGGGTCAATTAGGGTTTGTATGGAATCGTCCGTGATGTGTTTTCGGTTCTAGGGTTTAATTTACGAATAATCAATGAACTAAGGACTTTATTATAATAACTCAAAATTTAGGGACATAATAAGGTTTAGGAGTCTCACAACCTATCCCCCTTAAATAAATTTCGTACTCGAAATTTTAGCCATTCTTCATGTCTCGAAATGTTATGGACAATTGCATCCTAGTGCTGCCAACGTATTTTTAATCATTCAAATCATCTTCTTCGCTTAAGTTCTTTCTCGTTTTGTCCTTAGTCTTGTTCTAATAGTAGTGTTTTGAATCGAATTCCTCCTCGATTAATGGTGTAGACGCGCCTCGAGGGCCTCATGCTACTACAGTTCGGACTCAAATTGTCATGGTTCTTAATCTAATCACACAATGTGCGATGTGAGATTGATAACCAAAGAGTCCAAATTCGACAAATCGTTTTGGAAAACTGATTTTTAAGAAAGAAGTGCCAAACATGGACTGCTTTGCCAGATACAGAGTCGCCACCTAAATATTTTATTTTGGGGGGAATTTAGGAAACCTTGACTCGCGCCTAAGGCCAGGTGTCCATCATCACCAAAGTTGCCTCGGCTCGAGAACTTGGGTACGATTGGGGAAGGTCAGCTATGAGCATCCCCGCTCGTCCAATCAAAAGATCGGCCTGTACTAAGCATGATATTTTGTTTTTGAAAACACATGTGTTCTTATTCCGGTTTATTTAGCCTAGAATTTACTATGTGATGTGCACAACACACAAGTATAGACCGGATTGCCTAAGTTGGAACAAAACATCTCATGTTCGTTTGTTTGGAAATGGTTTTGAATTTTGCTACCTGCAAGTAGGCTAAAACACGGATTTCGATGAATATTCCAATTCAAGCAATCCAACCTTCACCTACAGGCATTTAGAAAGTTATATCACATAAGCAATTAGCCTCATGGCAAGCATGCTTTCATGTTAACATTCACATACATGCAAGATGCTAAAACATAAACACTCACAGTGTACTCCAAGCCAAAACAAAGAACTAGTTAGTAATCAATGCATGATCCTAATTCATGTTAAGATGGCTAATGCAACACATGCAAAATGCAGCTAGAATAGGCTCGGCTGAAATCTAAGATGGCATGTGAGATGCAATTTAGTACATGTATTCAACTTGGAATTGAAATACAACGCAGTTAGTATGATGCACCGAGCCCGGTGCATGCAATACAGATGAATGATGCAAACATGCATAGCATAAGGATGCCAACTGAAACATGTCCTAAAACTAACCATTGAAAGCAGTTAAGTAAAAGGGAGAAAGACGTGGGGTTGGAAGACATGCACACACGCACGCACACTTATTACAAAATTCGCCCTCTCGACGGAGGGTCCGAATGAATAACACAAACCAACTAATTAACTAACTGAATAGCTAATTAATTATTACACAACACTTAACTAATTAAACAAGTTAATTAAGCTACATAAGCAGTAAAGAGGCCTTGGGGAGAGGGGCAAATGCATGTATGCTCGGCTCCGCTCGGAAATCTATCGCCATGCTCATGCTGTCTTTGTTTACATTGCTCTGCATCTCTGAAGACTACACAAGTCTCAAGGATGCTCCTGAACCACTCCCTGAGTGTTGTGGGAGGTCACCGGCCAAGACAGAGGGCCACCGGCCAAGGGATAGTGGTCATCAACCATTTGTAGGGATCTCAGCCAACAATTCATAGTCGGCCGGCACTGAAGATGGCCGGTCGACCATCTCTTCCTGCAGAATCTTGTTTTTGCTGCAACAGAGCATGGCAATGCATTTTCAATGTAATGTTTGCAGCACCACCCTTCTTATCATGTTTAAGACTCAAAGAAGTATGGCTCTCGACCCTCGGGCCACCAATCACGCATTTCAATGCATAGTGGCCAAATGAGCCAAGTGTGCACATTAATGTGAAATGGATGCACAAAACACACATCAAGAATGTCGGCGACCGAGGATTGAGGTACATTTCGTCACTTTGAGTACGAAAACATGCCTCATTCCTCGTGTTTGGTTTGACACCCCAAAGCAAACACAATGCAATGCATGTATGCCAAATACAATGCAATACGGAAAAACAATGTTATGCAACCTAAGCATGCCAAATACAATAGGACTGAAGTATGCACACAAGACTAAGGTAGCAAGCATGCCAAATGCAATGCAACCTAAGCATGCAAGTTAAGCTAATGTAATCATGGGCACGCCAAGTATGCAACAATGCTATGTAATGCAATTAGCTAAATATCATGCGATATACCAAACATGCAAACATGATACAATACAAGCATGCAAATATCATGAAAGCAAACATGCTCAAAGGACTTAAACTGAAATGGGCAGACCTCAGCCGTGCCAAAACAGTGGCCAAAGTGCCAAGAAATGATGGACAAAACACACCCAAACATGCGCATGTAAAGGTCCAACACTTAGGCACAAAAAAGGTTGACTCTTAAGCACATTTAAAAGAGACAAACATGGACAAATAACAAGCATGATAAGCTTTGAAAATGTGCAAGGGATGATGCCAAATCAACCAAGTCATGCAAGTAAAGCATACAAAGGAGCTCAAGCCATGGCTATGTGAAGCAAGCCCCAAAGGACCAAGGGGACCTAAAACAGTCCCAAGGCAGGTCCAAGCAAGACCAAAAGTAAGCTCAAAGCTAGCCAAAACAAGCTAGAATACAAGGCCAAAACAATGGGGCAAAACATGAGGCATACAAGGCCACAAAAGAGATGTTACACTACACCTAATACAACCCAACATGGTATGATTTAAACAATCAAAATCAGATTTATAGCATGTTAAAACAAACTCAAAAACCCACTTAGATGGCATCTAAATGACCTAAGCATAGGGGTATGCACAATGACCCGATTATAGTGCATGAGACACCAACTCTTCAAGACATTGAAAGGATGACAAATGCAAGCATACAAGCATGAAATATGGACTGAAATAACATGACAAATGATTCCAAATCACTGAAATGGCCCAAGTAAAGCATGCCAGTGACTCAAGCACCCAAAGCTAACAAGCTAGGTTGTATGGTAGCTATACAAAACAATGCAAGCATGACCAAAACAATGAAAAATAGAGCTCAAGTATGTTAAAACAAGGCTAGAAGCTTCATGAATTTAAGCCAAAATCATGCTAAAATAGCATATCACCACATGATGCACGTTATGCCAAATCATGGGATTACAAGACAAGTACATGAAGCATGCATGATGTGTCTAAACCAACTCAAAATAGAGGTATAAAACGACAAAGTAACACTAAATACCTACTGAAATGGTACTAAAACAAACTAAGCATATATGCTACCATACTAAGCCCTTAACACAAGCATGTGAGACACAAGGAGAGGGGGGTGTCCCTCTCCTATTCAAGACCTCAAAACCACTTTTCCACCACTGAAAATCCTCTGGATTTCAGTGGTGGGAAGGTCAAAATGAGATGGTTCCAAAGCATAAAAGGAAAGGCACAAAACAAGGCCAAACAAGGCCTAAGAGGGGGTAGACAACCCCCAACCAAAAAGTGACCTTAAACAATCATCTTAAGCATACAGAATCAGAACTTTTTACAGCTTATAGCTAAGCTCAAAAAAATATACAAGATAGACTAAAAGCTCATGCAAGAAAGGGGTATTTAAAGTAGTTTGCTCACCTTTGAAGAACACCTTCAAGAACACCAACTCCAGCAACTTCCTTGGATCAAAACTAGCTCAAAAACTCTGGAATCAACTCTTCTAGTGCCTTAGCAACCAAGGATAGTGTAACACTAGGTGCTTTAGTGCAAAAATATGAACAAAACACACTTTTGGGCAAAAACACACACACAAATCTAGAGAGAAAGAGATATAGAGAGAGAGCTATATCTAACTTGTATATCTCAGATCTTTGAACCCTTGAGAAGCGAGGAGGGCCTCCCCTCTTATAGAAATCCACTCTTGTAAAGCTTCTTGGAGAAGCTAAGCAAGGCTGAAATCCCTCCATACACATATATGGAGGGGGAAATTGTGCGTGCCAACTATGCCAGCTGGCACAAAATATTTGCCAAAAGCAGATAGAAAGGGGTCGACCAGAAAATATGGCCGATCGACCAACACAACGGCCAGCCGACCAAAAAAAGTGCCGATCGGTCAATACACTTGGCTGATGGAAACAAAACAGGGTCGGTGACCTCAAGCCTTGGTCGATGGGTTGAGGGGATGGCCAACAAACCACCCTCTTCCCTTAGAAGCAAAAGCAAAAGTGTTTGGTCCACAACCAAGCACAAAACAGTCAAGTCGAGAGATCCTAAGGCAAGGCGCGTAGCCAAGACCTCCGAGAACTCAAGATGAACATGAGCATGGATAATCACCGAGTGTTCGAATGGTGACGTCCAAGCCTTGAGGACGGTCAAAAATGGGGTGTCTACAAATGGCTAAGGAGATACGTTAATCTTTCGCATTTTTTTGAAAACTTTGAACTATTCATCATATGGGTAATGGCGTTGTTGTTCCAATGTGAGGGCTTGTATTGCCAAATTCTTGATGTGGTGATCTACTCTTTCCTTTGGTAATTATTGATGCCATTGTGTTTGTTGATTTGTTGAATCATGGAAACTAATCTATCTCCCTTAACGCATTCCGTTGGATGGGTAAGTCGTCTCCTTCTTTTGGTAACTTTCGATAATAACTAAGGTACGAGTAACAAATCTATTTCTAGGATGAGGTTGATGTCGTGTATCTTCATTCTTCGGGAGTCAAGAATTGTCGTACATTCAATTTCTAAGGGTCCACATACAAGTTCTAATGGATAAAACATAGTTAAGAGGATAAAACATGTACTTAAGAATTATAAGACGAGTGTAAAAGTACCAAGACTTCGATTAATTAAGGAGAAATTACACCTTATGCTCGAATTACAAAAAGTCCTTCAAAGAGGGTCCTAACTATTATCCTAGTTTTACTTTTCTTAAGCTCTTTTGCGGTTCTTTAAGTCTGCTTACGGCACCTTACTTGTCCTTTGGATGCGGCGTGGTGAGACCTTCTTCTGCTTGTAGTGTGAATGCTCTGCCGATTGGCCTCTAACTATTGTTGAGCCTAGGCCTCTTGTTGTTTCCTACCCACTGATATAGTCGACTAGCTTCTTATATTTGTCCATGGCTTCTAACCGCCAATCCCTTCCATGTTTGCTCCTGTTCTTTTTACCTGATAACCTGATTGAGCGAGTTGAGGACACTTATTCTTAAAATGTCCTAGTTGGCCACACTTGTAACATTTCCTCATCATATTCTTCCATTCTTCACTACACCTTTGTTGTCCTTGTGTTCCTTTATCATAAAGTGTTAATTTGGCTTAGTTCCTAATATCATTCACCTTGAAATTTTGTTGTTTAGTAGTCTCTGGCTTAATTACCCGTGGTTGTTGTCTTAAGTGTTTTTCTTGATCTTTGTCCTACTGGGGACATTCGAACCCTCTATGTCCCATCTGTTGACAATGACAGCACAGGATCAGCCCTACTGGTCTTTCCTGAAAACTTTTCTTCAAATTTGTTGTTGTGGTTGTTGTGGTGGCAACCTGGAATAAGGTTTTTGTGCCACATTTCCCTTTTGGTTTCTCCGGGGTCCTATAAATGATTGACACTCTTTCCTTTTGTTCCAAATCCTCCTTGCGTCAACTACTTCCCTATCTAAGGCAGTGTCTACTACTATATCATATATTTGGAGTCGTTGGGGTAAGACCCTTCCTCTAATTATAGGGTCTAGGCCCCACTCGAATCTTCGCACCTTTTTTTTCAGCATTTACTACATATTGAGTTATTGTGTCTTTCTCTAGCTTCAGAAATTCTCGAATCCTTTCCTGTTTGATTGCGTCCGAGAGATACATTCTTAAGAATAGATTTCTAAACTATGCCCATGTCATCATTGTGATGTCCCTAGATTCCTTGATTAAGGTCCACCAATGGTCTGCTTCCCCTCCCAGTTCATATCCAGCTAGAGTAATTCTGTTAGCATGCTCTATTACCCCCACTGTATCTAGTATTTTCTCAATTTGATGAAGCTAACTTCCTACCATCCTTGAATCTAATACTCCTATAAACTTGGGTGGTTTTTATCCCCTAAACTCTAAAAAGAAGTGAATCCTATCATCTTGTCTGTTTCCTCTTAAGTGTCCTAATGCTTCCGAAATTTGACCCCGAGATGCGCAATTTCAATAGTGTGCATTAGTTTATTCTCAGAATTTTGAGTTCTCAGCACTATTTTCCTATTGCATTGGGCTTGAGTGTAGTCCACCATTTCTCTGTTTATAGTACGTAGCAAGGCATAAGTCAGAGTCTAATTATGGGTGCAAAAGGCTAATCAACTAATGTTAAGTTATTCACCCAAAAAACTAATCTTAAGTTAAAGTTATCCTAGGGTGTTTGAAACAATAAGATCAAATAGTAGATAACAAATTTAGAGAAAAACACAATAGTACTTCACATATAATAGTAGGTCATTACAAAAGGTAGTAGGATTCATTACAAAAGGTTACATCTTGATAGCACAAGTGTGGCTGCCACATTTCCTGTTACTATTCTTAGAGTTATACTAGATCGTACTACACCTGTATTGACACATACGTTTACAACAGTTTAGAGATTACGGATTACAACTCTAACCTTGGTTGCTACTACATCGGTCAAGGTCTTGGAATGAGTCAACTTCTTGCCCTAGTGTGAGGAATGGCGACCCGACGCACCTACTGCTCTTGACTTTTGGAGGAATCTCTGTTGGTCCAATTGGGTGGGATTCTGGTTTGAGTATGAACTCTGAATAAAAAGTTCCACACCCGAATTATGGAATGTGAAAAAACCCAAGCCCATTCTGAACTGCCACGAAAATTGCTTCTACAAATTTTTCGTCATCTTTCTCAAGCTCAAGTGCATTCTTGAGAGCCCGATACTGACTTTTGAGTTGGCGTTGAATTACGGCTCTCTTTTGTTCAGGGGTAAGATAGGGGCGTGCTTCCTCCACTTTCCTTACTTCCTTGATCAATTTTTCCTTCCTCGTTCTTTTACACCATTGGTCGTAAACTTGTAGGTCAAGGAGTTCAATGTGTTGGTCTTCTTAGAAACGATAATAGCCCTAGTGGTTATAATACCAGACGTTTGATGGGTCACTAGCCATCCTATGTCAAGGAGACGGAATCCGTTATTACTTTTCTTTTAAGTTAATTTTTAAATAATAGTGTTATAATAATATACTAGTGTATGAAAAAAAGTAACTAGAGTTGCAAATCGAGTTATGTGGGATGAGAGTTAAACCTAGGCTCTGATACCAAGTTGTGACACCCCAAAAATCGTGAACATCAGAGAATATATTAACAATTAAATACAGGATTTATTAGGAAATATATTATCTAAGGTTGTTTATATAATGAATTTGGTGCAAAAGATCCTAAATGCCCCTTGGTTGGAATTGGATTGGATTGTTTGGATTTAGTTTGCATTCAATGGAATATTGGAGGATTAAAGGTCTTAATTAGGTTCCTAAATGTGATCTAGTTAGGGTTTTCCTCCTAATCAAACCAACCTAGTTGCATATACACACACACATATATATGTATAAAAGTTTGTACCAAGTCAAAGAATTTTTTTCCTTAAATCATGCAAAATTCTCTCAAAAAGTACATTCATCATATCTATGTAGGTATGGCTGGCCATAAATGGTGATTTGAGGGACTTATTTTATATATATATATTTTTTTGTGTACAAATCTTGGAAATTGTAAATATAATGTTAAAAAAAAATTTAGGGTACAAGTGTATATATAAATATATAATGATACTTGTTTGTGGTCAATTTGTGATTTAATAAAAATGTGAGGGCTTGGGCTCAATTAAAGTATCTATTTCAAGTGAAGAGTTAATAAATTAGTGTTAAAAAAAAATTCGGTTTGTATTATCTTGCTTTGAAATTTAAAGGTAAATAACCGAACGAAAACTGTAAAAATCAGAAGTTGAGGTTTAGAGTGATTAATCTAAAATTTAAGAGTTAAATAATTAATATTAGAGTGTTAGAAGTGATTTATAAGCTTCCAAGGTCGATTAGGATTTGTATGGGTTCGTCCATGATGCGGTTTTGGTTCTACGGTTTAATTTGTGAATAATCGACATACTATGGGCTTTATTATAATAAGTCAAAATTTAGGGACCTAGTACGGTTTACAAAAGTTAGGGGTCTCACAATCACTCCGTTGCCGCCTCATCTCTCCTTGATTCTCCGATTTCCCGGCGACTCTCTGGTAACGATTCTGACCAGGTAGCATATATATATATATATATACATACATGTATGTATCTGTATAATTGGTTTGATATCGCAATTTTAGGTCTCAGTTTCGTGCTTGGTTTTGTATACATGTGTAGATTCATGTGTTTGTTCAATCAATCTATTTCAATGAAGTGTTTATAGTAATCATCAATAATTAAGCGTTTTTCATTTTTAGGGTTCATAGTATAAGAAAATCTCTGAATCGTGCATTTTTTTGATCTTATCACATCATTATAAGCATTTTGTTATCATACATTGTTCAGTGACCTTTTTGCAGTGAATGTTGTTATTAGAAGCAGTCACAATTTGTACTAGTTGATTAGTTTTCGCAATTTCTTAATAGGGTGATGATATTTCATAGATCCTTGAAGGTGCAGTTGATTTCTTTTGTATGTTGCAGGTCTGTTTTAGAATCATATGTTGCAAAAATGAGAGAAATTTATAAAAAACAAACCAATGAAAAGAGTGGGTTTAAAACCTTAATTTCTGTGCTTCTGTATTATTCTGAAAATTTTGAGAATAATTTGCCAGGGGAAACAATTATTCAGTAAAAATTTCTGTATTATTCAGTATTTAGAATCAATGGAGTAAAATTTTCTGTAAAAATTTGAGAATAATTTCTGTGCTTCTGTATTATTTTGTAAAAATTTAATACACACATATGTTTACAAAACAAAGAAAAAATTCATATCTTATAAGTTGTGGTGTTGGGTGATGCTAGCTAGTATTGATGAAAGAGAAAAAAATGATGAAAACGAAGAAAAGAGCAATGATTCCTTTCGTACAATAGATTAAATATATGTTTATTGTTTAAACACATTTATTGATGATTAAATATATGTTTATTGTTTAAACACATTTATTGATCTAAGTTAGGGTTTAATAACACATAAAAGATATATTCTTTTAATCTTTAATTTTTTTTAACATGTAAATCTTGGACTTTTGTAGACCTTGAGCAGATACTGCAAGAATTACAACACTGCTGGCTCCATCCTGCTGAAATCCGTGAAGTTCTTCGGAACCATGAAAAGTTTCACTTGACACCAAAACCACTTGCTAGGCCACCAGGTTGTCACCAATACCATTCTTAGATGCTTCAACTCAACAATTTAATATGGGCACATTGTATGATGTTTAATATTTGAAATTGCTGTTGTAGTTATTTTCTTTTGTACTTCAATTCTTTCAATTCTTTGCCATTTTCTACATTATCAGTTTCCATGTACTACATATTTTTGTAACAAATTGTGGAATGTTGCTGTTGTGATTCTGGTGACAGGCATATATTTTAAATAATAAATATATTAATGTAGAGGCTTGATCTCTCCTGCTAAATAATAAATATATTGATGGAGATTTGAAGTATTTTACCTTCAACTTATAAATAGAGTTAATTTCACAAGGTATTCCACTAGCGGACCTTCAACCAGCATGGAAGCGACGAAGAACAACAAGCTTGTGTTATTGAGACATTCTCTGAGCAGTGGATTTGGGCCAAGGTTTTCCCCTTCTCTCTTTCATTCTTCTTTCGATTTGGGTATAATTTGCAAAGAACTAATTATATAGTTTTCGTTCAGCTCAACTTTCTGATTTCAATACAGTATACATTGTGAATGTATGTTTTGATTTCATTATAATTTCTATATATTGATTACAATTTCAATCTGTATAATGCTTTTCATTACAAGTTAGATTTGAATTTGATTTTCTCTATGATTAAACATTTTCAAAGTTCCCTGTATGCTAAATCACTTGAAATTAGCGTGGACAAGGAAGAGTTGGAAGGTACTTTGAAAATAGCTGAGTTGGACTTGATATTTTTGTTTCAATGTCATCATTTCTATTTAAGGAGCCACATTTTGTGATGGTGCTCTTGTGCCTATTAGGCTCTAGCTATAAGCTATTCTTTTTTCTCATATTCTATGGGAAACAGGAAAGTGTAATTAAGGGAATCTAAAACCACTCACTGATCCGAATAAGCAAGCAAAAAGCATTATGTTGAAAATGTTGTAGTATTGTAGTCTATTCTCTTGATCTTTTCTATCTTGAAGAACCTAATAGCATATGGATATCTATTTATTTTCTGAACAGTATCTGCCATTCTTCCTTAAGGTTAGGGTACCAACATGTCTACCCATGGCGGGCGGGTGGGTTTGAATTTGAACTTCTTGGAAAAGGGTTTGTAATCATTTGGGGTAATGCTATATTTTTTGGATTTGGATTGCCATGAGTTCAACCTTTTACAATTGAACTGTGTGCTACTACTATGTCTCTTAGAACTGGTGTCACCACTTCCTTTTGACAACTTTTTAGTGGTTTTTCATTTATGTTGTAAGCTATGTTGACTGTCCTAAGCAAGAGATTTATTCCCTCTTGTAAGGGCTATTCATTTAAGCATGCCATGGACGAGTAATACTCATCTTAACTTAGTAAATTTTAATCCCAATTTCTTGGGGCTGGCTCTGTGGATCTGTCTTCTCTAGTTGGCTTAATGTAATGTAAGTCATGTCCTAAGTAGGCTGTAGATGAGAACTGTTGTACTTCTTCCTATTGTACTTAGCTATTTTCTTGTCAGTTCTGGTGTCCTCTTAATTTCTTTCACATTTTGATTTATATATTAGATCTAGCTCAAATCTGACATGATTCGATATGAATATCTCAACATTCTTGCGAGTGCCTTGAATTTTGCACAATTGTGTTTATTTTTTGAATTTTGTACTTGGACTCAGCTGAAGATTTGAATTTATTCGAGATCTAGCGTTGTAACATGTACTAACTAATTAGTGTGTTTCTTTGCAGCCTCTCAGACTGGAAATAAAGGTATTAATATTCATGTTACTTTTGATTTTTTTTTTGAATCAGTTTTGGATTGGATCTTTGTTTCTTTTATGTGTAATTTTTGAAATTTCGTGTTGACAATTATTGTTTAATCAAAGAAAACTTGCTCAAAGGTCAGAAAAAGTAAAATCTGTGGATTTGCATCCAACAGAGCCATGGTAATTATTATTTTATTCATGTAATCAACCTAATTTTTGGATTTTAATAGAAAATGTACCTACATGTTCCTTCTTACTAATTGCCAAGAAAACAAAAGTTTTGTATCCCAAGCAAACACCTTTTCTTAGCAATTAAGTGGCATTGACTTTATTTGCAACTAACCCAGGGTCTAAGGCTATGAGATTGTTCATCTTTGTGGAAGTTTATTTCTTTTTTTTTATGTGATGCATGATGATGATACGTGATGCTTTCACCTTGCAGGATTCTAGCAAGTTTGTATTCTGGAATTGTTTGCATTTGGAACTACTAGTCTCAGGTATGTAACAACTATGCAAGTTAGCTAAGAAACATTAGTTACCATCCAACTGAATTATGATAAGTACCTTCTCAGGCCTCACAATGCCATGCTTCTTGTGATACAATGCTTTTTTGTTTTCTGTGGTGTCTTTTTATTATTGTATATTTTCAAATGTGTGCTTGTACATTTTTTTATTCTTTTTCTTTTTTAATTTTATTCTGCACAATGTTACTGATAGGCATTTTTGGGGATTCATTGTATTGTCTTATAGAAATACGTTCATTTTATATAATTTTTGTAACATTTTTAATTTTTGTCTTCTAAAGAAAATACCTAGGGGACCTACTTTCTGTAATATCATTGTATTGCATGGGAGACTTTGGCATTTTTATCAAGAATTCTTTTGCGAATAGAAGTGATCACATTTTGTGGGTATTTAACTTTGTAGGGGTGGTATACCAACTCTTGCAATGAAATGAAGCCAATCTTGATTTAAAAAAAAAAAAAAAAAAAAAAAATAGTAACGAACACTTGAACTCAGTTTCGTTTTATATTATTTGCCTTAGAAATAATCAACTTCTATGGCACATAGTTAGTTTCTGAACATTTCTATTCCTTTATGAGAATATCACAAGAATAGAGAGCTCTTTTCACATATCAATGGTTTTGAAGGCCTTATGTGTTACTGTGTCCCCCTAGACCAAGTTATCACTGGTGTCCTGTTTTCATTTTGAAGCTCTTCTGAATTATCTGTTATTTCTTGCCTTCTAAAAGATATTAGTGTCATTGGTATATTAGGGATGTTCTAAAGAATAAGAAACAAGATGAAGTCTTTTATTATCATAAACTGATCATGATTACTTTTTTATCCTTATGGTGATTACTCAAGCATGTGATGCTAACTAAAATTTCATTTTCTACTATTATAGATTATGGTGAAGTCTTTTGAGGTTATTGAGTTACCAGGTACATAATTATTATTTTACATTACCTATTTAATTGGTCAGTTGGTACAATTTTCTTGCATTCTCGTGTTGATGGGGGTTATTCTGTGCTGATATCTACTTAATGGGTGTGCAATTAGATCTGCAAAGTTCATTGCATGCAAACAACGGGTTGTTGTTGCTGCTAATGATACATTTATTCGTGTATGCAATTACAATACAATGGATAAGGTCAAAGTGTTCGACGCACACACTGATTATATTAGGTGTGTGGTTGTTCATCCTACCCTTCCATATGTGCTGTCTTCATCTGATGACATGCTTATAAAGCTTTGGGATTGGGAGAAGGGCTGGGTGTGTACTCAAATTTTTGAGGGTCATTCCCATTATGTTATGCAAGTGACATTTAATCCAAAAGATACCAACACATTTGCTAGTGCATCTCTTGATCGCACTATAAAGGTATGGATTGAATTGTCTATTTCTAACTTGTTAACCACAATTTTTTGTATAATTGAGTACAAATGATAGTCATGCATTGGAACTTTTTTTTTCTTTCTTAACTCTCTTTCCGGGTTTGGAATCTTGGCTCCCCTGACCCAAATTTTACAGTGGATGCCCATTTGAAAGGGGTAAATTGTGTTGATTACTTCACAGGTGGTGATAAGCCTTACCTGATAACTTGTTCTGATGATTTTGAATGCCATTTCAATGAAACCCTTGAGAAGAAGATGTGATGAGTTGAGTTGTTTTGCTATGTCCGTAGATATAATTCAAATTACAATCTATTCATTGAATAGTTGAATGTTACAAACAATGCATATGGCGCTAGCCTTACATATTGGAAATGGTACTTTTGAAATCTCTATATATACAATCAGGATATTACATACTAATGAATCAGAGCATGGCATTTGTTTGTTATTGAAATATCTTTTGATTAAGCCTCTTTGAATGTGATGAGCAATTTTTTTATTTTTTATTTTATATTTTTTTTCTGTGTAGTTGAATTTTAATTTGGAGATGAACAGATAGTCTGGTGATGTGTTTGATATTTTCTGTTTGGTTGTTGAGAAATCAAGAAAGGAATATAAGTTGATGTTCAAACTAGTAGTATTTTTAGAGTAATTGTTACAAAATCAAAAAGCCAAAAAAAAAAAAATAAATAAATAAATAAATAAAATAAAAATAAAAATAAAAATTATCAAACTTTTAGAGACCAATTTTAGTTGTCTCAAAAAAATTATAACCTTTACACACCACTTTCGTTTGTCCCAAAAACTAAAACTTTTAGAGACCACTTTCACTTGTCCCAAAAACTAAAACTTTTAAAGATAAATTCCTGTTGTCTCAAAAATTAATTTTTTTGTTTTTCTTTGGGCTGTGGTTAGACTTTTAGAGACAAATTTTAGTTGTCTCAAAATCAAAATTTTTTGCAACCACATATTTGTCTCTAAAAAAGTCATTTTTTGACTTTTCTGGATGAGTCATTTGGGACAAACTTCGCAACGAAAAAAATTAGTTGGCTAAAGTTTTTCCCAACAAATATTATACTTTTAGGGACGGAATAAATTCGTCCCTAAAAAGCTGATTTCTTTTAGTGCAATTACAATGGTGATCTTTTGATTCAATCTCTTGATATGGTTGCAATCCAACGGTTGCAGAAATTTTTTGTTTTATCAAATCAATTGATGAATTTCTTCAAATCTTCACACAAAGAAGCTTGACGAGAGAAACTTGATCGAAAGCTTTAACAACTTGATTTCGAACAAACAATGAACCAGTCTTTCAGCGGGTTTGATGCTTGAACATGTAAGAAATGCGACATGTCGTCGACATGCTTGGTGATCTTCTATGCCTCTTGAAAGATGATTGAAACCTTGAGAACTTGTGAAGAATGCTTCAAAACTGCTGCAAAGTCTTTAGTTCGAGGTTATTTTTTTTTTATTGCTTTTTCCGTGAATAAGGGTCCACACTTATAGACTTTGATGGTGGGGTGCTAATTTTGAAAATCCTATAGATCAATATTTAATTTGATTGCAATTTTTAAAATGAGAAAAAATTGTCTCTTATTTTATAGAAATAATTTGATTTTGAATTTAAATTTAAATACTCCTCCATTATCTCACTTATCGGAAGATTCTAACTAGTGTCATTGTTTTCTGCATCTTTAGGTTGACTCAACCAACCACTTGATTCAACCGTCAAAACTGATTGACCATTTGCCCTGGGTATGACACATAATTTAAATGAGTTAAATTCTAATATTTTAGTAGGAGTTTTGAAAATTTTGTCCATTTTGATTTTGATCAATTAAAAAAATTTGACTTGTCATAAATAATTCCCACCGAACAATTTCATTAAATTTGTCTTCTTCACCAAAAAGATCAAATCTTGAACCAAATAATGTATAGACTTTTCACCAATTATTCATAATTCTTATCATATTTTCCTTCCTAAATAAAAATTATATATATATATATATATATTTGTTATACAATAGGATGTCAGGAGTTAGTAAATTAGATTACAACAAAAGACTCAAGTCACATACATGAACCATTAGACCGATTACCATGTCTCTAATTTATATTTAAGAGTTGTATAAAATTAGAAAAAAGTAAGAGTTTACTTGACAAATAATTTAATACCTTTTCTGATTTTATAATGCTCATAAAAATATTTTTTTTTTAATTATTATTATTTTTTTTATTTTTAGCCACTAAAAACAAATTTAGTAGTATTTTTTTTAAATCAAAAACCAAAATCAATATATATGTTTTAAATTTTTTTTAAAAGTTGTAATAGTAAATAGATTTTATAAGATTGTAATTATGTAATAATTTTAAAAAATGACGTCTAATAGGTGTTGTTTATTTATTTAAAAATCAAAAGTAACAAATTTGCCATAAAATTGACACTACAACATATAAGAGTTTTAAAAACTAAATATTTTGGTCTTTAAAAGTGAAAATTTTGTTGTAAAAGATATTTAAGGACCAATTTCCATTGTCATGAGAATAGTCGCTAAAAGGTCGTCTCAAAAAATCAAAAACAAAGCTTTTAGCAACAAAATTTTTAAAATGTCACTAATAAATAGACTTTTAGGGACAATAATTTAATCTCAAAATGGTTTATTTTTTGAGACAAAAAATTTGGTTCCAAAAGGATAATGATTCATTACTAATGTCCAATTTTTGTTGCCAAAAATATAATAACGATACTTTTCGTAACAAAATTATTTGGTCCCTAAAAATTAATTTTGTTCTTAAATTTTGGTCTCTAAAACTTTAATTTTTTGCGGTGAGTAAGATTAGCTTAGCCATTGTATTTTATTTTTTAATTCAAAAGCAAACAAATTTTACTAATATAATTTTGGATAAATCTACAACTAATGAGGTTCGTCAATCAGTATTCTTTTTAATTTTGTAAAAGTTAAAATAAACAAATTTAGCTTTTGATTTTTCAAATTTAGCGCATAGTTTTGATATAGTTGTATCCGGATAAGATTTTTAAAAAGTTAGGTAATTGGTGTTATTGTAAATCTAAAAATTAACAAAGTTAATTGTTAGCCCAAAAGCATTTTTTTTTTTTAAAAAAAAAAATCTGCAAATTAACTAAATTTGATTTTGTTTTATTTTGGTTGTAATATTTTCATAATTTTTTTTTTGTTAAATTTGATTGTAAATCAAAGATCACAAAACTTGCAGCGGAATAAAATGTTTAGATCATACCTGATTCGATCTAAAACCTCATGGATAAATCACGTGCTTCCAGAATCTAATCAATCAATCCCAGCAGTGGGGTGATATTACAATGGTGAATATCACCCACACAAACCACAGTGCAAAATGACTTGATCGTTGTTTCTTGGGAGAGAGTCAGTTTATGGGTTGAAAAACAAAAACTACGTTGTTTCTCTCTTAGGTTACCCATAACCATATATCAGATATATATTATATTATTATTATTTATCCATATCAGTTAAAACTGATAATATCTATATCCTGAGTGGTTATCCTAAATAGGTTTGAATTTAATTCAAAACCTATTTGGATAAGATCCAAATTATGTTCAAATGGTCATGCCACATGGGCGCCCATTACTAACATCTCTCACTCGCACATGAGTTGGCATGACACTGCCACATCTCTATCTCAATCTCCCAAAAATAAACAATCTCATACTAGCCACTACACCGTGCGACTGCTGAGAACACCTGCATGTGGGAGCTCTATACTAGAAACTCAAAATGAGCCAGTATAGAGACATCAACCCAAAAAGAACAGAAATAGTGTCTCATATACCCCAGACCCATCTAATTACACCGGTCCAAAAAACATCTCTAATCCCTCAAAAAGAGCATGTTTGACCCTCTCAATTCTTGCAATATATTCACACTCAATTCGCCTCTCATACAGAGCGATGTGAGTTGCCGGCAGTGAATATACAACAGTGGTGTAATACTAGATGATCTTCCCTTTGCACTCATGCCATTTAGTTTAGGATTGACCGTTTTCCCAGTGATGTCCCTTAAGGCCGAATCATGCATGACCGCAGGCAACATACCAAAGTAGCAGAACATCAACCCCTTACCTTATGACATAGTCAAAAGTCACAAAAGGGTACATAAATGAAAGTCATATCAATAATGACACGTAAGACTCACACGGTGAGGAAGCAGGGATCCATTCTCTCACCTCATTACTCGGTCGCCAAGCACATATAGTATGAATACATGTTACGGTGGAGTAACTCTTCCATAAAGAGTGATGTCATACTCGATACACCGTACAGATATTAGTCTAGTCGCTTTCTAGCGCCTAACCCGAATTCTCTATTTGCTCGCCTTCTAGGCGCCAAATGAGATCTCGTATCTGGCTAATCATAACAGGCACAACATGGAAAGTGGGTACTAACATCCATGTTTGGTCCTTAACACGACCTCATCTTGGTTATAACCAAGGCGACATACATAGTGGATGATTTAAGCCTCTCTTGGCTCCAAATAAAATAAACCACCAGTCTCATCCTTGCTCGCTCCCAAACGTCAAGGGCGATTGCTCGTGTGAGTGAGCCAATCTTGCCTGCTGACATCATCATTTGCTAATCATTATGACACAAACCGTAATAGTGTCAACATCCCATCATCTCAAAATAAGTGACCGATTTTAAAAAAAATTGACCACAACTTGCGCAATTATAGATTCCAAACATAAGCCTTATCAGCACCTCTTGCGATAAGTATATACAACGGAATCCACCATGTGCGCCTCACATGAAATGATTTAAGATCACTACCTCTTGCGCAATAACCTCTCTAAAGATATTTTTGGTGACCAATTTGCGTTCATTCTTAATGCGCCCAACTAGCGCATTGAATTTTACAAGGAGCAAATTAATATGCTTCTAATAAATCATTTTATCCACAGTCTAATGAGCAAGGTCAATGTCTAAACAACTCAGTTAACCATTTATCAAAGATAAAACTTATCATGCCGAATACGCCCACATAGCGTACTTTAGGCTCCCACAACAAAGAAAAAATCAAGGAATATAGGTCATCTGTTTCTCCCAAAGACAATCTGAGGATTCACTCAATAGCTAAGGCTCTGGCTTTTACCGATAGGTAAGTCAATGGGTTTGCAATTTTGCATCTAGAATCGTTCTAGGATATTCCTTATGTAAGTCATCGAAGACAAACCGAGAATTTTCCTAAAACAATCCCTAAGGATCGTACATCCGAGCATATGAATTACATCACCCATGTCCATCATATCTAAAATGGAGGACTGCCCACCCTAGGTGGCGACAACCTTATAAATTCCTGGCTCATAATGACTAAGTAAGGAAAAACTTCTTTTTGGACCATTGATCATGCCTCAGTGGTCTTCATCGATCATCGTTGCCCTATCATGGCTTGACGAAATCTAAGAACCACTGTTTGGATAACTGCTTTAGGCTGTAAAAGATTTATTGGAACTAGCAACCTTTTTGCGCTCCTAACTTTTCACCATAAAAGCAGAAGGTAAATCCCTACGGATCTACTTATCCAATTCTCTAATGAGAAATCGGGTCACAATGTCCACAAATCAATGTTCCGAACTTATGTCAATTATAGCCTAAGTCAAAATAACCTCACTCCCTAGGAGGAAGTCTTCTCATGGTCTACACTTTCCTCAATGGTGCGACCATTCGGTATCTAGCGAGCCTTATGCCTCAACAATGACTATCCAAATTACGCATAACTTTATAACAGTTTTGCGTCATAATGGAAAGTCAACCAAATTATAAAAATGGTTAATCGTCAAAGACTTTGTCTTAAACTGCGCAACATTGATCCACTTTTTAAAAACAGGGGACTAGAGCCTTTGGCATTATCCTAGGCTCTTTATCATCTTGCGGAGCAATCATGAATGTTTCCCTCTCAATCACCCAGTGATGACGTGGAAAATTTTCACATTTGCTACCACGCAACTAAGAATGTAGAGTATTCTGCTCTAATAGAGTAATCCATTAGTAGACACATCGCTCCCACTGTCCCTAGGATATTAGAAATTTCTTTCCATTCTCAACTAGGCTACATAGAGCGCTATGCTTGGAATTCTCCATCTTATAGAGTTCCAAAAACTCTATTCACGTCACCTTTACTAATAAAACTTTATGTGACTTAGTTACACTACCACAAAGCTGCTTACCTTTATGCACATGACCCGGAGGGTTTGCATGACCGCATACAATAATGCGCCACACGACCCTTTGTGTTTACAAGACAGCATACAATAATGCGCTATAGAACCCTAGGTCTTAACTTCACAATCTTATGAGAAGTAGAATAAAGATAAGCTGCTTAATGGTTACAGATCGCCCATAGATGGCTCTCTGCTAACCCATTACTCAAAATGGAGTGTAAAATCTGATATGGAGGGCACTTAGTTAGGGATATAGGCAACAAACTAGTGCAATTCCCAATTGGGAAACATTTTGCGCCATTATCTACCTAACATTAACAATATTTAATTCCTTATCTCTACTACACCAGTGTGTTGTTGAGTACTAGGAATAATCAATTTTCTAAGCATCCATCTTTCTTCACAGAGTTTTTCTGAAAAAATAACTCAAATAGATACTCGCCACCTTGGTCAAAACTAAAAGCACAAAAAACTCTTATCTAATTGATCTCGACCTCATATGTGCAATGTCAAAAATCGTCTCAAAACTTTTGACTTATGGGAGATCAAATAGTCTTGACTCAGATGCGTATCGTAATCTATAAATGTGTCGAGATTGAGGCTTAGCTATCATACCCTCACACATATCTAGTCACAAAATATCATAGTGGACTAAATGCGCCAAAACAAATGACCTTCTGCGGCTTTCCTACTTACTTGTGCGCACCCATTGCGAACAAAGTTACACATTCACATGAGAGCAGGATGTCATAAGCGAGTGGGCCCGAGAAGGCCTACTCAAACCATCGTGTCATCATCTCATTAATGTGATTAAGTATAATAAGCCACTGGTTCATGACCAATGTCATAAACTAATTCCAATCATCTTAATGTGTGAGTTCTCGAAGACAAGTTTTAAAGGTTTAGGCCCAACTAGGTAATGACTCACGACTAAGTCATATTCACTAGATCATAAAAAAGGATGTCATGGAGATATCAACTGCGCCTAAGTCGCAAATTTAACTAGTAAGTGCTAATCCCCTGCACCTTCAAGTCAATTTTATTCTCCATACACTTTAATACATCTAGTTGAAAGATGACGATACTCCTGTTGCCATCTCTATTTCTCGCTTCATAGTTACTTGCAATTAATTCTACTATCCACAAGAAGGAGAGAATAAGCTATCAACTATGATAGCTCCTGAAGTAACTTAAGCGCGAATTAGGCTAAAGAGTCTAATTCAACACAATGCTCTTACAAGCGATGCGTTAAATTCTTAGAGTCATAACAACCTTGTCAGCCTTAACCTTTTCATTACTATGCTGCAACGTTTGCGCTTAGTGGTAAATGTTATTCAAAACGTTAGCCTAGTAAAGGAATCACACAAAGAAGCACCTCATCCATGTTTCACACTCAAGTGTGGAAACAGTAAGTGTCCACACTTAGACAAGTTGGCAATGCTAATAGATTTTGCAGCCACTAAGCGCCAATCTTTTCACTCAGTGTTAATAGATTTTGCAGCTTCTAAGCGCTAATCTTTTAACTTCACGTGATATTTCAACGCACACTATTATAGTGCATGAAATTTCGCTCAATCCACTCCCAATAATTGGGTAGAGAGCAAAACACTGCTCGTACTGGCTACTCGTCTTACACTTAATGACTAATTTATTTAAGCTCGCATTTCTTGGATGACGTGACTCTTGAATGTTACTTCATCCAATGATGTAACATTATTTACAAGTCAAATTACAAAGTCAATCCGCACAGCTCATTAGTCAAGATCATATACAGATCTATTGAGGGCTTACTAATTTCATAACTCCAAAACTCGCCAACCAAAACTATGTAGCGTGCCGCTAACTATAACGCACACATTAGTTTTTATTGTGCCAAACAAGGCAACAAAAACACGGCGACTTTGAGTCATGTTTCCTTACTTTGGCTCAATTAAGGTTTGACCTAAAGTCTCCAAGACTTTTGCTTATCTAAAGAATGGGATTAGTTTGTTCACATTTGAACATCTCTACTAAGTTTAGGTCAACCAAATTAACTTCCATAAGCTAAATCAATTTAGAGAGAAATTCGCATTGGGATTAATTTGATTAGCATAATATAATTTTGCCGCAAAAATCTAAATTAAATAGTGACAATATTACACAAGTCGCAAGATCGAAAATCCGCTATGCTCGTAATCATCTCTTGCGCCACAAGTGACAATTATCCAAAATTTAGTTTAATTTATGCGCAAAATATTGGTTTTCGGGAGTTAATCTACAAAGATTTCTCTCAACCGAATAACCTCCCACTGACTATGGCATATACAAAGCATGATAAATTCCATACAATAGCATCTTAATGTAAATCTACAAATAACTCATGCTATATTTATTTAATAATGGAATTCTAATAAATAAATAAATAATCATGCTCTTGTAATTACAACATATTACAAATCCAAAAAAAAAATATGTTGTATTCAATATTCAGATTATGCCATAATTAAAGTACATCATCTTGAAATTTTCTGGAATTTTTCTGAAATATTCTGGAATTTTAAATAACTAATAAACACACATAAAATTAGAAAATAAAAAATCCAGAAACTGATAAACTGAAACAATATTACCAGTAGATAGTAAAACATTTCAGAAGTCCACAATAAAAATTTCAACCCCAGAAAAATAATCATGCAACACCAGATGCATTTTAAAGCAAAAAAAATACATTATTAACACAGGAAAAATATTACATATTTTCGTAAAATTTTCAAAATTTTACAAAATGTAGAAAAATTAATTCTGAGTCTAAGGGTACCAACCATGCTTAAAACAAAGCTATAACGAATAAATTATGGCCAATTAACGCAATTCAGAATTAAAAAACAAACAAACAGAGCCTTAGAGCCAAGCCAGGCGGAAAAAACGGCTCGGCTCGGCTCGGCGCCGCTCAGCGCAACTCGGCGCGAGTCGGCTTAAGGGGCGGCTCGGCGCGGCTCGGAGCGCGGCTCGGCGCTCGGCTCGGAGCGCGGCTCGGCGCTCGACTCCAGCACGCGGCGCGCGTGCGAGGCGCGGACGGCGCGCGTGCGTGGACAGCGCCGCCGACGCGCGCGTGATGGCGCGTGCAGGCGCGTCAGCATGCATCCGGAGCGTGGTGGCGCGTGGCTGCGCGTGGTGGCGCGTGGTGGCGTTGGGAGGCGTCATACAGCGCGTGTATCACACGCGCCGCCTTCCCGGGTGTTTTCTGGTCCGATTTTTATATTGCCGGACTCCTTTTTCCAAAATAAAATCATTTATGCTCTTAAAAATGACATTAATGATCATAAAAAATGAAATATTTTGGATCTCTACCTCTTTTATAAATATACCCATGATAAAAGAAAGCACGAAAATACCCATCAATGGCTCTGATACCAATGTAAATCAAAGATCACAAAACTTGCAGCGGAATAAAATGTTTAGATCATACCTGATTCGATCTAAAACCTCATGGATAAATCACGTGCTTCCAGAATCTAATCAATCAATCCCAGCAGTGGGGTGATATTACAATGGTGAATATCACCCACACAAACCACAGTGCAAAATGACTTGATCGTTGTTTCTTGGGAGAGAGTCAGTTTATGGGTTGAAAAACAAAAACTACGTTGTTTCTCTCTTAGGTTACCCATAACCATATATCAGATATATATTATATTATTATTATTTATCCATATCAGTTAAAACTGATAATATCTATATCCTGAGTGGTTATCCTAAATAGGTTTGAATTTAATTCAAAACCTATTTGGATAAGATCTAAATTATGTTCAAATAGTCATGCCACATGGACGCCCATTACTAAATTTGATTGTGTATATTTTTACAAACATTGTCATGTTCTATAAGTCAAACAAAGATAAAAAATAAAAAATAAAATTAGAACGGAAAATACAGAAAACATTGCAATTAGACAGCAATAAATGAAACTTGTGTGAAATTTGTTTCAAGCTTTCGGATGTGGAGAGCAACATTTACAGAGTTAGTAACCGTAATCATCCATGCAGGCGGGCCCTGAGATTTGTGGGATTTAAGGCAAATTATAAAAATGAGCCCCCTCTAATGTATATTTTTTTAATAAAAAATTTATGCATAAAATGATAAGTATTCATAATTTTTTTTATTTAAGTATGGCTATAATTTTTTATTTAAGTATGTCCAGATATTTGTGGGGCCTAGGGCAAATTTTTTATTCCAGAACTATACTTCTTAGGAAACATGGCTATAATCACAAACACTTCAATCCACAAATCACAAACCCTTCAAATCAATCCACAAATCACAAGCACTTCAATCCACAAATCACAATCCACACTTATCTGATAGCAAATAAATTATAAAAAAATAATTTAATGAAACAAAATTAGGGCAAAAAATTTATTCAATTAAAACTGATAAATACCTAGTAAAAAAATTAGGGCTAAATTATTTATTCTACTAAAATCTAATGGATAAAGAAGGTAACAAAAAAAATTAGGGCAAATTTATTATTCCACTAATTGATAGAGAAAGAATATAGAAAAAAAAATTAGGGTAACTTTATTTAATAAAATCTGATAGTGAGAGAGAGGATTTACCATGAAAGATAGTGTGTGTGAGAGAGAGTGAATCGCCGGAGGAGTGTGTGAAAGAGAGAGAGTGAGTCGCTCACAATGCTGTGCTTTGCGTCTGCCTTCAACTTCGTGAACATACTTCCGTCTTCATTTCATTACTTTGTTAAAGAGAGAGATTGAAAGCAGAAGCACACTAGGTAGTGCATTGAAGTGATATTGTATATTGTATGTATGGTTTGGGTTGGGCCCAAACACATTTTTCTGTTTTTGTTTTTTTTTTTTATATATATTTTCATTTTAATAAATATGGACCAAACACATTTATAAATAAATATAGGCTAAATTATGCATGGGCCTAATAAAACATTTTGAGGTCCTTTAAATTGATCTTAAAACTAAAAAAAAAAAGGATTGGGCCTTTAACAATTTTTTAAATTTTGGAGCCCTTTTTTTGAGCCAAAATTACACAAGTCTTACCTGTCTTAAGTCAGGGCCGGCCCGGCCCTGCATCCATGTTTGGACTCAAATGGACCTAACCCAAAACTCATAGTCCCATTGCCGTCATATTCATCACCTTCTTCTTCCTAATGGTCATGGCCCCTCTCCAGTGGCCACATGAGCCCGATCTTCACCTTCATTGCCACCTTCAAGAGTGTCATAACCGTCCATCCCGGTCTTCTGGGGATTTTTTCCATTTCAGAGAATGACTACTGAGCCACGTAAGGACCAAGGGGTCACGTGCCCCTGAATTTTGTATTTTTTTTTTTTTTGGTTTTTTACAAATATAAAGAAAATATTTTAAATAAAAAGAATTATAAAAATATTATTAGATTGAAATGTCAATGACATTTTAAAAATTATGAATAATAATGGTTGGTTTGATTAAAAATGAAAAGACTACTATAAACCATATTATCTATAAAAATTATAAATTTAATAATAATGTCATTATTATTGACATGCAAGTATAAGTAATTTCACTATAAAAATATGAAATTTGTTAGATTGTTAGCTACATTTGATATGTGAGGTTCACTCTCTATGTGTTTATTTACTATTAGTTGGTGATATCGCATACTAATGATGATGTGATATTACCATTATATTGAATTTTTAATCAAATTTTGAATAAAAAATAATTTATCATTATATAATTTATTTTAGGACTTATATCCATATATATATTTTTTTTGTATTATCCATGATACACTACTTATAAATAACATTATTTTTTTGATGTTTTTCGAAATCAATTATAAAAACTTGCGTGAAATATTTTTGTAAAAAATTTCGATATTGTAATTAGTAAGTGCCCCTTCTAATTTAACTTTTTGGCTGTGGCACTGATTACACTCTGTGTTTGAGCTAGGGTAGATGGATGAGACTATGGTTTAGTAGTTATTTGAGTTTCAAAACGAAGTCAACAATGCGCCCCCACTAGCTTGAATCGGCATCTTGAAGTTGACCCCCATCGTCGCTGACAACCTCAACCCACAGTAGTAATAGATGAAATAGAAGCAAATTGAGCCTTTGAGATCACCGGAGAAGGCTAAGCTTGGAGTGAACTATCTTGAGGTACGTAAAACACAACTTTCATTAAGAAAAGCTTGAAGCATGTGTTTCTTCAGAGGTCTATGAGATTGGTCCTCGTAAAACCTGTCTCCACTGGACTGGGTTGGATATTTGCTTTTAATTGGGCTCAACTGCTCAACAATACTATGCTAGCTTGGGCTAGGTAAACAAATAGTATTGCGCTCTCTAATAACAACCCAGTGGGAGTAGACCAAGAAAGACATAAATTTGGGCCCAATTCAAGTTGGGTTGGATTCACCTTCGGAGGTGGCATGCGTAAAAGAGGAAACTATAGGCTAGGGCCGAACTAGGGAGACAAGAAATCTGGTTGAAATCGAAAAAGGAGACTATGTAATATGTTGCCTCCATCATCTAAGACTAAGGCCAATAAAATTTAAAGCTAAAGCAACTTTCTCGCCGAACCCCATCGTCATCTTTCAAAATTGCTCCTCTTGGTCAATGGAAGCCACCTACTAACTGAAGCATCATTAACACGCAATAATTATGACCATTGAATGTGGATGAAAGTACAGGATAACCACAATATCCAAATATCAGCTCCGTGCATCAAGTTGTGCATCAATTGCTTCTTGGGTCAGTTTGAGTGGAGTTTCCCACTAGTTAAATGTGTAGTCAACCTGTCCATAGTGATAACGAACCTTAAACACCCTCTCATATTGACATTCAATTCATCGAACTTGTCCATTATGACATTGTAGAAAAATTCTGCTATTCAACGGTGTGTACGTCTATCGAGATCTAAACTTTTATACACAGAAATCGAATATTACGTGAAGTAGCAACACCTAGATCCACCCCGATCAATTCACCAATAGGTTGACCATGACTAAAACCATCTTCCTCTATATAGCATTGTAGAAGAAGACCTACAAGACGAACTCATACTATGAAAGTAGCTATGGTGCATTGATTAAGTCCCAAGACGGACCTCCAATACTTAGCTACTAATAGTGTAACTTCTATAGCATAAGGACCATGAATGGAAACTCTATGCATATCCAATACCAAATCAAAACAAAAAACCATAAAACATTGACAAATGACAATCACTTCCCTGAGACGAGACCAATGTCAATCTATGAAGCGTTGCAACAGATAAGACTGAAATTTCCTTCTATTATGGATAAATCCCTCTAGATAATGTTGATAAAGTTGTTCCCAGTATCCCAAACCTTATTAGTTAGTGCCATACGAAGACCGCTACTAGCATGAACATTCTCAAGGGGGACTGAAATAGGGTTGGAAGTAATTGTACAAAGATCATCCGAATATTTAACTGAAATAGGGTTGGAAGTAATTGTGCAAAGATCATCCGAATATTTGCTTCTAAATTGTGTATCATTACTATCCATCAACCTGCCTTCACACATCAAACTCTCAGTCATCAGTTTAAATCCAAAAAAGCAAAAATGACAAAAAATGGAACTGTCACCGTACTATCCCAGTTTTAAGACTTGACTTGAAACCCACTTGTATGGATGCCCCGACACATTTGTGGCTTGTAAATGGATGAATGATGTTGTTATCTTATTTCCTTATTTTGGTACTTGGTATATTGTTGGGAGTTCTTACTTACACTATGAACTGTCCCAAGAAAATAGAGTGAGAATCTGTTATGGACATGATTGCTCGTGCGGTATATGTGTATCGTGTCCGTAACTAGGACGTGACCAAAACACACCTTCAGGTCCTTAGACCTTGAGAAATTGTGCGGCCCGTAGTAGACCGTGTTGGAGGCGTACAATTTGCATTGTTGCGCCCGCGAGTTGGGTTTGTGCCTGCGTTGGAGGCCTACCACCTCCTAATACTTTTTCTTGTGTGTTATTCTACACTCGTGAAGAGTTTAGTTGTGCCTGTAATTATGTTTTTTGCGGCCGCGGTATTAAAGTTCGCTCCCGCGGCCTATTCTCTATGAAATCATAGCAATGCACGAAAATATCACTTTTGATTCAACTTTCAACATTCTTTCTCATTCGTCATTGTTTGTAGCTTCTCTTCTTCTCTATAAGAGGTAGGATTCTATTTCATTAACTATATATGAGTTTATTGGTGTACTTGTGGTAGTTTCAATATAAAATCTACATGTTGATGTGTTTGACTTTGTTGATTTGGAAAGAGCATGTATTTTGAGATTAGGGTTTGGTGATTTGTGTGGGTTTTCTCGTTGTTTCTTATCAAACCTATTTCTATTATAACCAATTGCATGTGGGCGCTTGATTTTGGGTAAGCCCTAAATGGTATATGAAAACTCTATAAATTTGTGAATTTGGGATTTGAGAAGTGGTTGTTGGTGTGTTGGAAAAGATGGTGAAATTAATTGTTGTTAACTATTATCATTTCATACTTTTTGAGATGTTGTTGAGAATGAGAACAAGTTGTTGAATGGTGGTGCACTGACCATGTTCTGCAAGAAATGATCTTATTATTATTGCATTGATAATGTTAAACAACATGGTTTCAATTAAATAGTTTGGGTGAATACGGGTTATATATGGTTGGGATGATGATTGGTTAATTTGTCTCTATAGTCCATGGTAAAAGATTGAAAACCCGCACGGTTAGGGGCCAAGGTCCTCCGGTTAGTACCAGGTAAATTTGGTGGTTTAGGTGACACTTGGTGATGGTCACTGGCAGAGTGTAGCTTCTTATAGTGCACTAAATTAGGTGGTGCTTAGCGATGATTAATAGCAGATGCATGGGCTCGAGAGGATTTTTCGAGTCTGGGTGTTGATATTGGAAAATGGTGGTTTAATCAAAACGTTTTAAACATGTTATATGTGTATAGTATCATGATCATCTATACTTGTTGATTTGTATTGGTTTATGAAATGTTCCCTATTGGACTATATGTTCACCCTACGTGGTTGAAATCTTTTCAGGTGTTAATTGCGTGCCTCGACTTTCAGGCAATGTGCCGGAATATGTGCTTGAGCTTGAGCTTGAGGAGCCTTTGATGTTCAGGCCCAGGGCCTTTATTTTATTTAGGCCGTAGGCCATTTTTTATTAAGGGTTGAACTCTTTTTGTCTTGTAAGCCTTAGAGCAACTTTACAGTACACTTAACTATAATAGCTTGATTTACATATTATATATTCATTTCACCTAAAATCTAAATATATAATGTGTGTAATGGAATTATTTTATGGAATGGATAATGTTGGTGAAAATACCAGAAAAAATTATATTTTATTGATAAATGATGCAAAGAAAATGAGATACAAATAGATCAAGCTGAGGCACGGATATCTCGTTTTCTTTAAGGAGATCAAGCCCACTGCGGTAGGAAGAATCCAAATACCGATGCAGCAGTCACAAAACTATGATTTGTCCCCTTCAGGATACAACATCCCGACCACTTGTCGTATGGTTCAGGCCAACTCTGCACAAGATGGTGAACCCAAAGCTCTACCAAGAAAAACACCCTTATTTGCTAGTAATCTCTCTTGTATAGAAAATAGTTGGTGTGTGTTTTTTTTATAAAAAATAGTAGATGATTTATAGGCCATTAGGACCTTACAGTTATACCAAAAATAATGACCATTAAATAAGAGAAAATAGAGAGACTCCAAATAATAAAGAGAAAATGGTTACACCAAAATAATAACCATTAACCAAGTTGAGAGGTTGCCAAAGTAATGAAACCCCATTTATGTCCATTTATAACGAAGATATATAAATAAATAAATAAATAAAAGATATTAAAATGGTCCAACAATCCCCCACTCATTTTAATATCAACAAGGATAAAAGAGATTACCAAACAAAGATAGATTAGTATGCATCATGAAGGTGTGCTCTGCATTGAACCTTCAGTAGTGAAACAACAACTTCTACTCCAGAGTCAGTAGTGGTCTCAGACTTGAACTATGACTGCTTAGGGGGAAATAAAGAATTACTGCTCACACATAATAATCCAGGTGTTGACATGAGCTTTAATAGCTAGCACATTACGACCTTGTGCTAATCTCAGTTTTCATGAGCATATTTGAGAATAAGCCTTGTTCTCATAGAAAGCGGCCCCACTTTCATGCTCACATAGGTGAAATCTGTCAAGGATGTTCCTGTAATTTACACACCCCACTCAACAAGAGCTACAAAATTTCATTAAGAGAATAAAAACTCAACCCTCCAACATTACAGGACAAATGTACTTACATTATAGGGATGGATAACAAAATATTAAAGAGTGCATTTTTTACAACCACCATATGATTCGTTCTTCCCATTGAACCTAGTTACAGGATCTCTAGTCCCTATGTTGGGTATCCTCATACATGGTTTATGATTTTATAGGGTTTAAACCCATCCCCCTTGATGTATTCCAAACCCTATCTCTCGCCAAGGCCTTGGTTAATGAATCCGTAAGATTATCACAAGATCTTACATAATTTACAGTTATGATGCCATTACTCAAATAGGATCTTACATTACTGTGTTTCCTTCGAATAGGTCTGGATTTACCATTATAAAAATGATTGTTCACTCTACCAATAGCAACAGTGCTATCACAATGAATTAACACGGGAGGAATTGGTTTTTTCCAAAAATGAATTTCATGTAACAAATCTCTCAACCAATTCGCTTCCTTACATGTTGAAGCTAACACTATAAGCTCAGCTTCCATTGTAAAATTAGTAATTATTGTCTGTTTTTTAGACTTTCAACATATAGCACCACCACCCAAGGTAAAAATAAAACCCGAGGTAGAGAGAAAATCACCTGACAAAGTGTTCCAATCGGCATCACTATATCCCTCAAGTACCGCAGGATACTTGTTATCAAACAAACCATAATTTTTTGTTCCAGATAAATATCTCATAATTCTTCCCATGGCTAGCCAATGATCTCGACTTGGCTTACTAGTAAACCTACTAAGTACTTCAACAACATATGCAATGTCAGGTCTAGTACAGTCAGTAGCATATCTCAAACTACCAATCATGCTAACATATTCCTTTTGATTAATTACTTCATTTTCATTTGTTACAACAGATAAATGTATGGTTGCATCAAAAGGAGTAGCAACATGTTTACAGTCTAGAAAATTATATTTCTTTAACATTTTCTCAACATAATGCGACTGATCAAGAAAAACACCACCATTAGTCTTGGTAATTTTAATTCCCAAAATAAAATTGGCTTCACCAAGATCTTTCATATCAAAGTGGCTATTGAGCATATTTTTAGTCTCAGTTATAATATGCAAATTAGAGCCAAAGATAAGTAGATCATCCACATATAGGCTAATAATTACATGTGCATTTTCACAAGTTTTATAATATATGCACTTATCACATTCATTCGTCTTATTGCCATTCTCAAGCATGCAGAAATCAAATTTTTCATGCCACTATTTAAGAGCTTGTTTTAAACCATAAAGGAATTTAGTTAGCTTACACACCTTGCTTTCTTGGCCAGGCTCCACAAAGCCTTCGGGCTGGTCCATGTAAATCTCTTCATCTAGATCTCCATTTAAAAATGCTGTTTGTACATCCATTTGATGAATTTTTTAAACCATGAATTGCAGCCACTGCAATCAACAGTCTAATGGATGTAACTCTAGTAACCAGAGAAAAAGTATCAAAGAAATCAAGATCAACTTGCTGCTAAAAACCTTTAGTGACAAGCCTCGCTTTATATTTATATATAGTTTCATCCGGTTTAAGTTTTTTACGAAGGACCCATTTACACCCAATAGTTTTACAACTTGGAGGTAAATCCACTAGCTTTCATGTTTTATTTGAAAGTAGTGAGTCTATCTCATCATTTACAGCCTCTCTCCAGAAAATAGCATCAGGTGATGATAAAGCTTCTTGCACCTTAAGAGGAATTTCTTCCACATTATAAAGATAATAGTCAGGGCCAAAATCTTTTTCAACTCTAGCTCGTTTACTTCTTCTTGGTTAGATTTGAAAATTTTCTTTTTCTTGAAAAACTTGAGAAGGAGTAGAAGAGCTAGGCATAGATAAAATATTTTCAGAAATTATTTGACCCCCACTATTTCTAGATTTGAAAGGAAATTTATTTTCATGAAAATATAGCATCACCTGATTCAAAAATAATATTATTTTCATATCAAAAAATCTATATGCTGTACTATGCAACGCATACCCAAGAAAAGCACAGGTGGTAGCTCGTTCACCTAATTTAGGTCGTTTAGGATCTGCAAGCCTCACAAAAGCTAAACAACCCCATACCCTCAAATAACCTAGATTTGGTTTATGCCCCCGCCACAACTCATAAGGTACAATTTTAGTTTTTTTGTGTGGCACTCTATTTATCACATGGCAAGCTATCAAAATAGCCTCGCCCCAAAGATTTGAGGGAGCACCTGAATTAATAAGCATAGCATTCGTCAAGTTAATTAACGTTTTATTTTTTCTTTCAGCTACGCTATTAGATGAAGGTGAGTATGGTGGAGTAGTCTCATGAATAATTCCCAAAGACTGAACAAAAGAGTTAAATCCAAGAGATTCATACTCTTGGCCTCTATCACTTCTAATTCTTTTAATCTTTTTACCGAATTGATTTTCCACTTCAAGAAGGAATTCTTTAAATTTCTCAAAAGCATCACTTTTATTTTTTAATAAATATACATTTGTGTATTTTGAAAAATCATCAATAAAAGTGATAAAATATCGGTTACCACCCCGAGTTAAAATTCCTTCAAGCTCACACAAATCTGTATGAAATAATTCTAGTAAATTGGTATTTTTTTCAACACTTTTATGAGGCCTCTTGGAACTTTTTTGCTTTACTGCAAACTTCACATTTCTCAAAATTTTTTGTCACTTTAGGAATTAATCCTAAACTACTCATGATTCCCACATATTTACTGTTAATATGACACAAGCCAGCATACCAAAAATTAATAGAAGACAAAGTGTAAGTGGTGTCATGGTAATAATCATAAAATTAATCAGCAAGGAAGAGATAAAAATGACATTTATACTCATCTGTATTGTAAGAAGCCACTTTTGCTTCATGTGCCTCATAGTCTTCATCATTCATCTCCTCGGTTGGGATTTTGTTTGGATTCTTTTCGGTAAGAACATATGCAACTTTCAAAAGGCTAAGGTAAAAAAGAACTTTTCCTTTCCACCTCTTAAAATGAACTCCTTTGAACTTGAAAGGCTTGTTGAGATCTCCAATTCCATCATTGATTTTTTCTGATACTTGTTCCATGTTTGATCTCCTTAAAATTGTTGGTGAAAATACTAGAAAAAATTATATTTTATTGATAAATGATGCAAAGAAAATGAGATACAAATAGATCAGGCTGAGGCACAGATATCTCGTTTTCTTTAAGGAGATCAAGCCCACTGTGGTAGGAAGAATCCAAATACTGATGCAGCAGTCACAAAACTATGACTTGTCCCTCCAGGATACAACAGCCCGACCACTTGTCGTATGGTTCAGGCCAACTCTGCACTAGATGGTGAACCCAAAGCTCCACCAAGAAAAACACCATTCTTTGCTAGTAATCTCTCTTGTATAGAAAATAGTTGGTGTGTGTTTTTTTTTATAGAAAATAGTAGATGATTTATAGGCCATTAGGACCTTACAGTTACACCAAAAATAAAGACCATTAAATAAGAGAAAATAGAGAGACTCCAAATAATAAAGAGAAAATGGTTACAGCAAAATAATGACCATTAACTAAGTTGAGAGGTTACCAAAGTAATGAAACCCCATTTATGTCCATTTATGACCAAGATATATAAATAAATAAATAAAAGATATTAAAATAGTCCAACAGATAATGTTAATTAAGCATGTATAAGAGTTCACCCTTTTATTTTCTTTTATTAATTTTCTTTTTACCTATTATTTATTGTATTCACTTGAGTCGGAGTTTAATCATCCGAGGTGTGACAGCTACTTTTACACATAGCTCACTCACTACCACGGAGCCTGCAACACCAAACTACTAATCAAATAAAAAAGAAACCACGAATAGATCACTCCAGAAGCACGATTTATCTCTCACAAACAAAACTATCCACTAGGATAACCCAAATGACACCCCGATCTATTGGAAGAAAGAGAAGAAGTAAAAGAAACTCCTTATGAACAAGACCTCTCAAGAGTGACATTAGTTTGTGTTTTGGCTCTGTTAAAAACTTTAACGTTGTAATGAGTACAATAAACTCTATTCCACTTCTCTCACATTCTTTTCCCTTTTCCTTTGGCTTTCCTAGCTGCCAAAGCATTCTCCTCCCCAGAATCATCTACAGTTTCCTTTTTCTCAAAATCGCTGCTTATCCACCCTTAATTAATAGCTGATAGACTCAAATTCCATCAATCAATATGTACGTCACCTGGGTCCTGCTCCTCGAAAAATTGGAGATTATCTAAATCTTTGCTCAAGATTTGCAAGATCTAGTCCTTGCTCCGGACTGTCTTCTCTAACAACACTGACATCAGCTGAATTTGGCAATACTATCCTTGGCTTTATTTGATCAACAGAAACAATATATTTGTTCGGGTCATACTCATTCTCAGATAACCCCCATCTTCTAGTTCCTGGAACTTCAAGTGACAGGCTAACATTGCCTTTCAAAATCAAACCCTTCTCCTCTTCTGATGTTGTCACCACTGGGTTACTAGGCTCGGGTTGTGGTTCTAATGCGTTCAGCATGCATAAGTTTGTGCCATCTAGAATAAACAACACCAGTTTTGGCAAATTAGAAGGGGTGATATAAATGCTCGGGTTAAAGGTAAGAGGTAGTGTATGGATGAAATTAGCACATGGTAGGGGTGGTACTTGGTTATGGTTTGGCAACGGGTTAGTTATGGTATTTGGCCTTTGTCGTGGGGCTATGATTTTTTTGTCAATGAGATCTTGGATCTCAGGACGGAGACGGAAGCATTTATCAATTTGATGGCCATGTTGTTGGTGAAAGGCACAATATTTAGCGGGATCATGCCTAGGTAGAAGAGGATCCGAAAGCGGTTGAGGATCAAGGGGTTTCAGATGCCCTTTTTGCACTAATACTTTCATGGCTTGGGATAGAGTCATGTGAAGTTGATTGAAAGTTCTACTTTGGGTTTGGGTAGGATTGGAGGTTTGAGGGCTCATTTTGGCAAACTGGCCGGTTGTTTTGGTAGTAGTGGACAACACTAACTTCTGAAGGCCTCACCGATGTGCTACCACCGATAGCATTGAAACTACGAACAAAGGGTTTTCTGGTCGGCTCTTTCTTATCTATGATGAAGCCCTGCTTCATAACATCTTTGATCTGAACTCCCATTTCGTGAAGCTCCTTAAAAGTGAACAATGGGAGAATTATCTTCTTTTGAAGCATTTTGCCATGAAGGTTCTTGACGGCCATCCAGATTTGATCTTTTTTCAAGGGTCGAGTAGTCATCATTGATGGCTTGGTTATCCATCTAGTAACAAACTCTGAAAAACCATCCTCTGGTTCCTAACATTTTGTCTCGAGATCATGAGTTGTGACCTCGATTGTGTGTTGTAGAAATACTGGAAGACAAAGGATTCGACCAACTCTTCCCAACTCTATTTTACAGAGTCTTGTAGTTTAGCGTACCAAATGGCAGCTGTACCAAACATGATTCTTCCAAATAGCGAAAACTTTTGGATTCTGGTCAAACCCATCGTTTTTAGAATATTAGAAAAGAGACGCAAATGTACCATTGATTCCCTAGAACCATCAAAATGATCAATATAAGGCATCTTGAACCACTGTGGCAAAGTAACTGTGGACTCAGTGTACCCATCTTCGATATTCGGAATAGAATTAACCCCCTGTGCCTTTTTGAACAACTTATCAAGTTTATTGACCTTGAGTAGGGCCTTGTCAAACTCAAACTTGAAAGGTGACTTGGTCTGATGAACTGGAGCTTTAGAATTCTGGTCCGGGAGTAGATCTACTTCACCTGGAAGAATAGGAACACCTTCACCTTGTAGATCCTAAGCTGCAGTGTTGGCAGTAGTACCTGGTGCAAGAGTAGCAATGTTAGGTATATGAGAAATATAAGTCGCTGTTGGCTACGGTTGTTGTTGCAACCTATTTGTCGGGCCATATCATGTTGGAGAGAACCAACTACTTCCTAAAGAAGGATCAGTAACTCCTCTAGATCTGGCGGATATTGAGCCATTATAGGAGTAGATGATTGTACCTGGGGTGAACTGATTAAAGGTGATCTAAGGGGTGACTATTGGAACAACAGAATCGGTGAACCTTGTTTGGCTCTTCTTCGTCTTGCCACTGGCTAAAGTGAAGCAAACACTGGCTATCCCTGAACTAAATCTCCGAGCTTACAAAGCCTACCAACACGGGTCCAAAGTACCTAGGGGATATCAGAACCTTCTGAAGCTATGGTTTCAACTGATTAGTAAGAAGAAAAGAAAACAAGATAACAAAAAAGTGATCAGGTCGTATTTCGGCGCAACTTCAAACTGTATACTATCATACTGAACAACTGATCTAACAAACTGAGCTCATGCCTCCATGAACTGATAAATTGAACTGTCTAATACCTAATAGTGAAACTCCCTGTACAAGTCCCAAACAAATAGCTTGCAATAGGTAAAGTGAACAAAACACCCCTATGGGGGCTTGGGTTTCCCTACCCTAGATTTGGAATGATCTACAGCTTCAGTATTTCAAACAAATGGTATCACAACATCCTGAAAATGGGAGAGCATCCTCTCTTATTTGGAAAGGTCACTAGAGCTTACTATATGCACTAGGTCGATTGGTCAAAAAAAGGATACCTTAGCAAGATTACCTAATATACCTCTTACATCTAACACCGAGAAGTGAAAGAAAGATCAAGCAGTATGGCGATAAACCAAATCCAAGGGTTATGTTCCCAACATGGCAGAGCCCACGATCGGCCAACCTTTTGGCAAGCTTTAGGCAAGCCTTCGGTAAGCCCTCCAGGAATAGCAGATGCAAAACACAATGACTTATGAGCACCAATGCAAATGAAGTGCAATGAATATATATATATATATATATATGCAAATAAAATCTCACATCATGAAGTGTAAGTCAAGTTCTCTTATTAGTCCCTAGCAGAGTCTCCAGAAACTATAGCTGGTTTTTTGCACTCCTCAGAGGGGTTCAGTCTCCTCGGATGTGATTTCCTATAGTTTGGACTTCTGTGGTTCAAAATCTGGTTTCACGAGTGCAATGCGAAACAAAAGAAAATGAGAGTCCAAATCTGGCAAATCCTAGAAAAATTCACTAATTGCAAGAGATGCCAAAAATGGACTGTATATTACTAGATTTCAGAGTCACCACCTAATATTTTTTGAGAGAATTAGAAAACCCGTGACTCGTACCAAAGGCCACTTGTCCATCATAACCAAAGTTGTCTCAGTTTGGGAACTTAGGTATGAGATGAGAAGGTCATGAATTGAGCACCCCACTCACCCGATCAAAGATCGGCCACTACTAAATCATGATGTGAATTTTATAGACATTATTTGCTCATATTCTGATTTATTAATATGCTAACATTATTATGTGAGACAAACAAGTATAAACTGTGTTACTTATTTTGGAATGCTTTGATTTCATCTTTTTTGTAAGAGTTTTCGAATATGTGCAACTCAAAGGAAAAATGAGCTCATATTTACAACAATCCAAGTCATTCCAACTTAAGAAAAATAGCCTCCATTCACAGCCATTCATAGAGATATTTCAAATAAGCAAATAGCCCTCATGGTAATACGCTCAACATGACAATACACACATATATGATATGCTAAAGCAAAAATGCTCACCTTGTACTCAACCACAACAAGCCAAAGAAAAAGAAATAATTTAGAAAAATGCATGATCCTAGTATGAAAAATAGCTAATGCAACACATACAAAATGTAACTATCAAATTCGGCTACTAACATGACATGTGAAGCAACTCAAAGTATGAGGTAGCGCACATAATCAAGTAGGAAATGGTAAAAGCTCTATATATGATGAGTTGAACCTTAATGCATGCAAAAATGGATATAAAGCATGGAAATGATAAAGGAAAACATGATGCTATAAACAGCGAAGATAAGCATGTAAATAAAATGGAGAAAGAAATGGGGGTTGGAAGGCATACATCAAGTGTTACAAATTTGCACTCTTACAAAAAGATCTGAATGTCCTAATCAACTAATTATTATATCACCAAATGAATAATTACCTAATTATTACATTTGAAAATATTATAGCGATAATGAATAAAATAAAAGAAAACAAATGACAACGACCACATGTGCGCAAATGAGAACATCCTCCAGAAATAGTTTTGTCTGCCTTTGGGGGAACTACTCTGTTTTACCCTTAGCCACTGCTCTATTTTGCCAACAACAGCAATCTGTTTGTCCACTTTCAAACCCAGCCGTTCCAAAATCAAACTCGACTGCGTCCAATAAAATACGGTTGTGCTCAATTTCAACCAGAAAAGCCTATTTTGTGTAGTGAGGTAATAACAGTGCGGATAGAGTGTTTCCAAAATATGTTTTCCCTTTCTACCCATTTCTATCACAAAGATACTCAAGGGAGAGGTAGATTTGCTTCCTAAATCATCAACCATCGCAACGTTGTTGCATGATGATCTTATAGGCGGCAAAAATGAGAATTAAAGCTAGAAACTTCAAAGAAATGGGTCAAACCTACTACATCTCAATGCAAATAAGAGTAAATGAGTACTCAAATTAGAGACAATAGGTTAATAAGAATCATTTCATATAAAAGCCTTGGAAACAAGAGGTTGCATCATTGAAGAAAGGAATTAGAGACTCCTCTCCCTACTCATGGAACATGAATTAATATCCATTTCCACGCTTCAAAATGGAGCTAGAAGAGAGTCTCTAATACTTTCAATGAAAGAGCTCTTGTTTTGCTTTGAAGAGAACAAAATCAAAACTTAAAAAAAAAAAAAAACAAAAACAACAACAACAACAACAACAACAACAAGTTGACTATCAAAGTTTAAACACACAACTCATCAAAGTTGTTGACAACTACTCTTTTATTCATGCAATAAGGATGAGACATTTGTTTCCATGTTCCGAAAATGATCAAGAAGAGAGTTTCTAAACACTTTTAACACAGAAGCTATTATCTAGCTTCAAGGTGTACAACAATATCATTAACTCAAACGGATTGGCAGCTACATCCTAAACATACCAAACCTGCAAGGACTATTATGTTATTAAGAAAAGCTATAAAAACGAAAGAAAGGCTATCAACTCTATTGGATTGGCAGCTATGTCCTAAACAAACCAAACCCGCGAGGACTGTTACGCTATTACAACAGTGCAACTATAATATTCAAAGCCTAATTAATTTAATCATACTAAATAGCCCACAAATAAAAAAGAAAAAAAAAACTATGCTAAAACTAAGGGAAAACAAGAAGGGGGAAAAAAAGAAGAAGTAAAGAGAAGCTATAGTGAACAACTAATAATCAAAGCCTAATGAAGGGTGGCCAACCCCTCCAGTTTTTGTGACCTTAATCACATATTTTAGCCCCAAAAAAAACTCAAAAATAGTATAGAAAACAAGAAAAAGAGAGAAAAAGAGAGAAGGAGAAATAGATGGAAAAAAAAATGCAAAGCTATACCTCTTGGCAAAAGGAATAACTTCTTAGTTATCAAACTTCAATCTCAACACCCTCAAGTATTTGAAATATAGCTTGAAACTTTAGAAAAAAAAAAGCTTCAAGAACAAGCTCTAATGGTGTATGTATTATGTATGCTTAGCTAATGGTGGTATGGAGGTCAAGCAAACTTTTGCAAAGGAGAAGGGTTTCTTTAGCTCTCAATATCCTTTAAAGCCTTTGGAAAATTTCCAAACCCCAAATTCTGAAGGGAGAGGGTCTATTTATGGAATTTGAGATGTTTTGGTTGAAAATATCTTCAAAAAAGGACAGCTGGCGAAATCCCGCTAGATACACTATCTGCCGCTAATGAGAGTCGGCCGGGTCCAAATACCCATGGCTGGGCAAAAAGAACCCACGACTGGGTCTCAAAGCTTTCCTTTAGCCTACTACTATATGGTCAATGCAGGTTTGGAGAAATGCCTTGAAAAAAGGATTTTAAGGCCTAAAATATTTTAGTCAAAATGGGGCATAAGGTTGGGATTTAGAGCTTGAACATGGATTCCTTTGCTGAAGATTCAAAAGATTACATAGTGTAACTTTTCACCATTGGGTGTTCGGAATGAAGTGCCCAAGTCTTAAGGACGATCAGAATGGGGTGTCTACACTTAGTCAATTTCATGTTTGGATGCTGATAAGGCCTTCAATTTCCATATCAAAACAGGATTCCAGACAGATTTTCCTACAGCAGATAGATAGAAACACAAGGATCACATAAGATGCATAATTAACTCATAATTTCATCTTAAATACTTATTAGGGGTTCTTAAGTAAGGATCAGTAGTTAATCATAGAGTCGGGTTATTACAATCATGCATGTATATTGCGTCCACTTTTTATGCATTTGTGTTCAGATTATTCGCATTAATAGGATTTACCATCTTCAAAGATGAGTACATGCATAAATCTATGTATTGTGGTGATACTTGTACTATATCTTAGCATCCGGGCAGATGCATGTTCTGTGTGTATTGCATTAGAAACTCGTATAAAGGATCAAGCATATCTATACATATCTATACATGTTGAGACTCGCATTGGAGTACTAGGTGAGCATTTTGTGCTTTAGCATATTGCATGTGCATGTTCTTTACCATACCTATTGCTATAGTGTGAGGCTAAGTGCTTAAGTGAAATATTTGTTTGAGTTCCAGTGGATGGAGGTTGTGTTATCTATTTTGGAGTGTAGATGATTCTTATGTTGCAGATTTTATCCAAGACAACCCTTTTCAAAAATGCAGGAAGTCAGAGCATAACCAAAATTTTTGACACAATCTATATTTGAATGCCTCAGATAGTAATGGTAGCATTATTAATAATCAAAATATGAATTTACATTGATTATAAAAACCACATTATGACTTAGTAGAGGCCGATCTTTGATCAAGTGAGTGCGGTGCTCAATCAATGACCTTCCCTTCTCATACCTATGTTCCCGAGACTAGACACTTTGGTTATGATGGACAGTGGCTTTTGGCATGAGTCACGGGTTTCCTAATTTTTCTAGAAGATTAGGTAGAAATTTTGAAATCTGGTGATGTAGTCCATTGTTGGAAATGTTTTGCAATAAAATGGATTTTTCTATAAAAGTTGCCAGATTTGGACTCTCATTTTTTGTTTCACATTGCACGAGTGATATCAGATTAGAAATCAGGAGTCTGAACTATCGGGCACACTTGGTAACACCAAAAAAGGAATCCCACAGTTTCTGGTAACTCTGTTGGGGAGATTAAGAGAACATGACTCAAACTTCATACTGTGGATTTTATCTTCATATGTGTATTCATTGTATTTCATGCATGGTGCACTTAAGTCACTGTATTTGTCCTTTAACACCATAGACGATTTGCCGAACGTAGGCTCTGTTACGATGGAAACACAAGCCTCAGATCTAGACTGCCAACGTACTACTTGATCCTCCCTTCATTTAGGTGTTGGGTAAGGTAGGTATATCGGGTGTCTTGCTGAGGTACCCCTTTTGACCAAACTGATGTAGTTCATATACTCGGCTCTAGCAACTACCACAAATAGAACATGATGCTCTCTCGTGTCTAAGATACAGTGATACCAATTGTTTGAATAGTGAAACCCTAGTTCATCTCCCAACTAGGACAGGGTATCCCAAGTCCCCATAGCGGTGTTTTGGTTCACCTTATTTGGTATATGCTATGTGTGAGATTCAATACAGGTGCTCGTTATTCATATCAGTGGTTCAGATACATTAGTGGTCGGGTTAAGAATAGTTTGAAGGAATGTATAGTGGTCAGTAGTACAGATTGAGCCAAAATGTTGCCGGATTCATGTTTGATGTGTTGTGAGCCGAATTGCTACCTGATTTTTGTTTGATGTATGTTTTTGTTTTGATAGGTAGTTGGTTCATCATAGCTCAAAAAGTTCTGACATCCCTAAAACCCTATGGACTAATGCTGGTAGACTCTGCAAAACTACAAAGTCAGCCAATGTTATTGTCGTTTCCATCAGTATCCAGAAGAAGGATCAGACAAACACAGTTGGTTTAGAGCCCGTCGTATCCCTGATCTCCTTTAGTGATTTTACGCTAGTCACCCATCATATCTCCTCTATTAAGTACCCCAGTAAGCCATTCTCCAATCCCTTTAATGACTCAAAAATTTCCAAATATCATAGAAATGATCACTAACCTTCAGGGGTCCATGAAATGCTATTAATCATGCAGTAGCTACTCATGGTGATACCATTGCTGGAATGCAACAAACAGCCGGGGCAACTGCTTCCTATCCAAAGTAAGCTAATCATTTAGGTCTGGACCTACCCCTACCAATTAAGAATTTCCCAAGTTTTGGTCAACCAAAAGAACTGGCCTAAGATCCTACTGCTAGAGTTCTGGTACATCCAGTCAAGAGAATCTTTCCCCTGGATGTCGCCAAATTTGATCCCGCCATGCTGAAGATAGCCAAGTTAGAGAAGTTATTCGAAAAATCCCAAGGGATCAATTCCATTCTTGATATAGAGGATGGATACACAGAAGCAGCTATTAAATTACTGAAAAGATTCAAAATGCTACATATTGACCGGTTTGATGGATCAGGAGACCCTATGGTACATATCTATATATTCTCAGATGTTTTGAAACTTAAGGATCTGACCTGCCCTTAGAGGTTGTCTCTGTTTGGAAGGACTTTGTTGGGAATCGTTGCAACTTGGTATGCCAAACTGGAGAATAAGGTAAAGAAAAATTTGGAGGAGTTGGCTGACACATTCATCGCTACGTACTCTTAACCGCCTGGGATTTGGAAGCCAAATGTCAAGAACCAAAGGAAAAGTTTGTTCAATTCACAGCAAGATGGAGGGCTAAGGTAGCAATGATGACCAACAGGCCCTCAAAGAAGGATCAAATCCGAATACTGGTAAGAAACCTTCATGGCAAGATGTTATAAAAGATGATAGTCCTCCCACTCTTTACCTTTAAATATCTACATGAGATAGGAGTTCAAATTGAAGATGCTATGAAATAAAGGATCATTTATAGATAAGAAAGACTTTTGTTCTCGGTTCCAATGTTACTAGCAGTAGTGATATAGTCGTGAAACCTTCAGAAGTTAGTATTGTCACTACCTCCGTAGAAATAACCAATCCCTTTACCGATGCCACCCCACAATCCTATAATTGGAACCAATTTTTGAACTATGATTTCCATCCACTTTATATGACTCTAACTCAAGCCCTGAAAACGCTAGTGGAAAAAGGCCATCTCAAACTTCCTAATCCTCGATCCCTTCTTAACCCACTTCCACCTAGGCATGATGTATTCAAGTATTGTGTCTTTCACCAGCAACAAGGACATGAAACTGACCATTGCATTTGTCTCTGCCATGAGATCAGGACCTCATAGACTGCAAAATCATAGCTCTTCCACAAGGCTCGCTACAAAGGCCAAATGTCATTACTAACCCTTTGCCTGCCCATGATCGAGTTCTGCCACCTCTCCATCTTAACCTTATCCATACACTATCTCTTGCCTTTGACCCTAGCGTATACATCACCCCTTTCCACTTACCCAAACTTTAGGTCCACATTTCAAAAAGCATCAATCTATGTATCATGGATGCAACTCAATCTCAGTTAGAACTCAAAAATCTTGTGGTGACAATGGAGGAGCCAGTGATAGAAATTGGAGATTTGTCTGGGTATGATCCCATTAAATATATTGTACCAATTGGACATCCAAAACCGAAGGCTACTTTACCAGATACATTCTCCATTAATGTCATCAGGAGGGATGTACTCGAGCAAGGGCTGGACGACTTGACTAATTTAGAAGAGGACTTGGATAACCTCAATTTCTTCGAAGAACAAAGCTTTGAGAGATATACAAATTGAATTATGGAACCCAAACAATTTGGCCAATGTCCACAAATGGTCAAGTGATGAGAAGGATTCGGAAACAGAAGAAAGTGATGAGGAAACAAGAAAAATAACACATGTTACTAAAAAAACAAAGGGAAAGGAAAAGGAGAAGGAAGTTGAAAGTAGTGAAATCGGGGAAAGTAATAAGCTAAGAGAGTCCAAAATAGAGGATAATGAAAAAGAAGTGCCAAGAGAAGAACTTAAGTGGGTAGTCCCTAAATCCTAGATCATTGGGCCAATTGGTCTGATAGTTGAAGAAGAAATGCAAAGCACTAGCCGAGTATGGGAACATTTGAGAAGAAGGGAGATCTTTGTAGAAATCCGGTCAACTTCACATTACCAGCCAAGAGGAGATGATTGCAATGTATGAATGATACATGTTGAGCCGGATGATTGTTTATCTATAAATAAAGCGGAATGGTGGGAATATAATGGTCTACACTTCGCCCGTACCGATGAAGGCTCTAGATGATACTTGGTATTCTGAAGAGATAGATCATCTAACTAAGAGCAAGCATTTCTTCAAGCCCTCACACCTAGATCAAGGCGAGCCGTCGGGAAAAGATATAGAGAAAAGGAAAGGAAAGAAAGAAAGAAGATGAGGAAGATTTGGTCCTTAAACAGTTGAAGAAGATCCAAGCCAACATCTCAATCTTGGGATTGTTTATAGCGTCACGAGAACACCGACAGGCTATGCTTGCAACGTTAAGTAAGGCTAAGTTGTCCATTGATACTACACCAAACCAGCTAGTGTCACTGGTCATGCTAACTGGGCCCATTTCGTCTATGACTTTCTCAGATAAGGAATTCCCTCTAGAGCAATCAGAGCACAACAAGCTTTTGTATATGTCTCTAGAATGCCGAAAAAAGTGGATCCCTAAGGTTCTAATTGACATTGGGTTAGACATAAATGTGTTCCCTTTGCGCACTGCTTCTGTGATAGGATTGAAGCCAGCAAACTTTCCACCAACAAATCTGCTGATTCGAGCATATGACAACACTAGCTGGGAGGTTACGGGCACTGTTAAAATACAAATTATGGTAGGACCATCTGAGCACGAAACTGAGTTCCACGTCATGGATGTGCCAGCGACTTTCAATTTGCTATTGGGTAGGCCTTGGTTACATGAAATGAAAGCCATCTCTTCCATAATGCATCTATCCATTCTCCACCCGAGGTTACAACCCCAGTGTTAGAGATAGAACATGGAAAAGAAGATGTTTTTCTTTCTAGATTCACTTTAGCTAAGGCTCAGTTAGTCTAGACTATCATGGTAGATAAAGAAGACATGTACTTGAATGCCTATTCAATCTACTTTATGAGCAAATTAGCACATATCTTGAGGATAGAACTTGGTAGGAGTAGAAAAAGGGTATTATTTCGGCGGAGGAAATTACCTATAATCCTCATTCATTTGGGTTAGGATACAAACCCACGAAAGATGATTGGAAGAAGAAGGAGGAATGAGGTCAGAGAAATGACCAATGCCAAGAGGGCCGACAAGCGATATGAGTTGAAGTACAAATCAATCTAAGGAACCTTGAATGGTCGCTTTATCAGAGAAGGAGATCATTTTCCTTTTTGTGGCTTTCTTGAGCTATGGGTGAACCCCGAGACAGAAGAGTGTCTCCCCAGATTTGAGGTTTTCTTTGACCACTAGCTGTCTGAAGGTGAGGACAAGGAAGTAAACTTTGGGAATGGCATAGAGCAGGACAAGAGCAACCATCTAGGCAAAGTGGAGGGAGACGAAGTAGAATTGGCACTAGCTGATCGTGAAGCTAGCACTAGGTTATAGGTTTTTGAGGATGTCAGTATTTTTGTGATCGTGGAAGGACTGTCTGTCGACTGCAGTGATCTCATCCTGGATACATCTAAGGCCCCTTGTTTGACTTGGCAACTCGAGAAAGGTTGCATCGTGGAGTCTGAATCTGATAGTGAGTCCGAGTCTAATTCGACTTAGTCTGTAGAGTTGGAGTCAAACTCCAGTTCTTCTGGTAGTTTCGAGTCGGGTGGTTCTGGGGTTGATAACCCAGATGCCACTGTCATGTCTCGATCATCTTTTTCATTTTCTTTCAAGTCCACTATATTTACTGAGCCAGACCTGATTAATGAGAATCATGTGGATTGTGCTTACCTTTCTGTGCCTTTAATTTATTGTATTGACCAAGATTTTCAAAATTTTGATGAAAGCAAAGACGAAAAAATTCCTCGTGCTTTGAAAAATCTAATTAATTGGTAGGAGGAGAGGCGTGCAAAACCTTTGATGGATGAGATTGTTCCTATTAATGTGGGTACTGAGAAGGACCCTCACTTGGTCTAGGTTGGTTCCACACTGTCTTTGGAGGAATGTGAACGATTAGTCACTTTGTTAAAAGAATTTAAAGATGTTTTTTTTGTGGTCCTGTGAAGACATGCCTGGAATCGATCCCGAGATTGTCCAGTACATGATCCATTTTGATCCCCAAGCCAGACCTATCAGGCAAAAACTCTGCAGAATTCGGCCAAACTGGGCATTAAAGTTTAATGAAGAGGTTACTAAGAAGATCAATATCGGATTTTTGATTGTGTCAGAATATCCAACATGGTTGGAAAATATCGTACCAATTCCAAAGAAGGACAACAAAATTTGAGTTTCTGTTGATTTCAGAGATCTAAATAAGGCTAGCCCGAAAAATGATTTATTGCTGCCACATATTAATGAATTGGTAAACTTTACCGCGGGTCATGCTCTACTTTCGTTAATGGATGGATTTTCAAGTTATAATCAGATCTCCGTGGCACCTAAGGACCGAGAGAAGACAACATTCACTACTCAGTAGTAGACCTACTACTATTGGGTTATGCCATTCGGGTTGAAAAATACCGGAGCCACTTACCAGAGAGCAGCAACCACCATATTGGATGACATGATTCACAAGGAGGTTGAAGTGTACATGTATGACATGATTATCAAGTCCAAGGAGCGAGAAGGTCATTATAGGGGCATTGAGAAGGTTTTTTGAAAGAATTCGAGAATACAAGTTAAGGCTGAACCCACAAAAATGTATTTTTGGGGTGACTGCAGGAAAGATGATGGGGTTCTTAATCACGCAATGTGGAATCGGGGTTGACCTATCCTAAATCAAGGCCATCTTAGAAATGCACCCATCGATGATTGAAAAGGAGGTGCGAGGCTTTCTAGGGAAAGTGCAATTCATAAGAAGGTTTATTTCTAAATTAGCCTTCACTTGTGAACCACTATTTGGCCTGCTAAAGAAAGTGAAGGAGTTCCAATGAGATCACCGATCCAATTAAGCTTTTGAGAAAATCAAACTATATCTACAGAATCCGCTCGTGTTGTCACCCCTTGAGCTAAGGAAACCATTGATCTTGCACCTATCAGTGATTGAGTCTACTATGGACTACATGTTAGCATAAGAATCGAAGTAGAAGGTGGAGAAAGCCATATACTATTTGAGCAAAAATATATTGGAATACGAAATCTGTTACACCCCTGTGGAAAAGGCTTGTCTAGCCTTGGTGTGGGCCACTAGAAAGCTAAGGCACTACTTGTTAGCACACTCGGCAATCCTAGTTTCAAGGTTAGATCCCATCAAATATCCCTTTGAGAAACCAACACTTACCGGTAGGCTAGATTGATGGTTGCTTTTGCTTTCCAAGTTTGATCTTTGATATGTCACTTGCAAATCTATCGAAGGGAGAGTCATAGCAGAATTCTTGGCAAACATCCCGATCGATGGGGAAGAAGATGGGAAATATATGAATTCCCGAATGAAGAGATTCTACAGTTGGAAGAAGATACTTGGAAGTTGTATTTTGACAGAGTTGCTAATCAATATGGATATGGGTGTTGCTCATAGCACCTGATGATTCCCACGTGCCTCTAGCTTTCAAACTCTAGTTTAAAGTATCCAACAATCAGGTAGAGTATGAGGCATGCATAGCCAGACTGGAAGCTTCCCTAGAACGAGGGGTAATAAGATTGGATGTGATTTCAAGCCAATGGAGATTGGAAAGTGAAAGAAGAAAAAATGAAAGCCTACCATCAGATCTTAGATACGCTAATCCCGAGGTTCAAACGATTGACTTTTACACACCTGGTGAGGGAAAACAATAGGTACGTTGATGCTTTGGAAACCTTAGCTTCAATGGTGGACATACCAATTGCGGTGAGGATGCATCTGATTATCATAAAGCAAAGATACACACCAGCATACGAGATGATTGCTGTGACAGAAGAAGCCCAAGATGAGGGTCCTTAGTACTTTGACATTTGAAATTTTCTAGAAAAAGAAGTATACCCACAAAGGGCGCACGCTAAGAACAAAAGAGGGATATGGCGTCTAGCCACTCAGTTCATCATTTGTAGAGATAAGTTGTACAGATGGGGTCATCTGGGAATGCGTAAGTTGTGCATGGAAGAAGTCAAAGCAAAGCCCATCATGGAATCTGTCCATAGAGAGGAATATAAGGCTCATATGAATCGTATAATGTTAGTAGGGAAAATCCTCAGACAAGGATACTATTGGTTGACTATGGTAAATGATTATGTCAGCTTTGTCCAACAATGCCACAAGTGTCAGATTCAAGCCAATCGCACAAACATCCCACCATCAAGATTGTACAACATTACTTTGCCATTGCCTTTATCCGTCTGGGAATCAACGTCATTGGAGCAATAACACCAAAAGGATTGAATGGACATGAGTTTATCCTGGTAGCAATCGATTACTTTACCAAGTGGGTAGAAGCACAGTTGTATTCAGTTTTGAAAGCGTTGCATGTGGCCAAGTTTATCAAAAACAACATCATTTGTAGATATGGGGTCCTAACTGAGATTGTTTCAGACAACGGTTCACATTTCAAGGGAGAAATGATTGATCTGCTAGAGAAATATAATGTGGCCTCTCATAAGCCATCAACCTATAGGTCACAAACCAATGGAGCCGTTGAAGTCGTTGAACCCGCAAACAAAAATGTCAAGAACATCTTACGAAGGATGGTGGAAACATACAAGGATTGGTTGGATAATCTACCTTTCATGTTGTGGGGCTACAGGACCTTGATCCAGACATCTATTGAGGCAACTCTTTATTCTCTGGTCTATGGGATGGAGGCAGTGTTATCGATTGAGGTAGAGGATTATGGCTGAATGTCAGATAACAGAGGCTGATTGGCAACAAAATCACTTTGAAGAGCTAATGTTATTTGTTGAAAGAATGTTGAAAGCACTATACCATGTATACAGATACCCGCGAATGATTGCTGAAGCGATCAACAAGAAAGTCAAGTCTAGGAATCTGAATGAGGGAGATCTAGTGTTGAAGGACAACTAGGCTCCAATTTATGATCAGAGGGGCAAGTTCAAACCCAATGGGACTGGTCCTTGCATCATCAAGTCAATTTGGTCAAGAGAAGCGGTTATTCTAATGGATTTTATACATTAGAGTTTTCACAGCCGATCAACATGGACAAGTTGAAGAAATACTATCCCTGAGAGGCTCACTGGGTCGAAAACTAGAATGGGCAACCTAGGAAAAAGTTAGAACAAGAAAAAGGAAAATAAATAAGTGGAGCTTGCAAGGTTGGAAACCCGAAAGGGCGGCTTTGGAAAAAATTAGAGCGCAAAGGGGGAGAGTGAATACTCGAGTGAACCTTAATCATGAACTATTTAAGGCCTGATTCCCATTCGTGGGATACGTAGGCAGCTTCATTCTGAAGTTCAAACCTAACCATTTACAACTCGGTTGTCATGTTCATGATCGATCGATTCATTTTTTACTCTAATTCATATCCAGTTATCTAGGTCTGCTTTTCTATGGTGAATAGGGTTGCAAGATAGAACTAATCGATAACACAATGGTAAAAGAAATATAGAGAGTCTAGTCCGAAGAATTGATTCAAGGTTATGCAGTTCGAAGGCTGATATCAGGTATGTTAAGTAGTGGCTGTTTGCGAAAATGTGTTTGGGATTTTTTGACAAAGTAAATTGATTTCTGCAAAATATCTTTTGCAAAGTGAAACTTTCATCAGGTCTGAGAGGAAACTTTTCAATACCCACAATCTTTCTTATATATTTTCAAAACAAAAGTGGAACAAACATGCTTAGCCAACTGTCATATTAATTAAAGCATTTTACATCATAAAAGCTAAGGTCAAAGTAATAAACTAGAGGCGTAGTCGAGTCAAGTCTGTAACCCTCTCCCCACATCAGTCCACCAAGGATGCACCCACATAGGCTTCCTCCTCAAGCCAAAGCAAGCACTCGCTAGAAAGGGCATGACTGAAGACATCGGCAGGAGCCAGGAGCTCCCTCATCCTCCAGGTAGTTGTGTACCGAGGAAGTTGTTTAGCCTAGAGCAGAAATGAAGCTGGATACTCAATCCCATCAGTAGGGTGACTCTCATCATGTCCAAACTGTTGTTTGAATCGAAAAGGGAAGTAGAAGACGCAGTGTGTCAGGCCGATCAATTACACACCTAGTTGGTGAAATATACTGTATGTCATTGAAGGCAAGTTTAGCCAAGGGAAACACCAAGCAATGTTCGTTGCAGCCCTGCTGCATATCCAGTCATACAACAAGCTCTCTGAAAGAAAATCTACTATCTAGGCTTGGAAGAGGTAGTTCCTAGCTGAGTATCAATCACAGGGAGCCACTACTTTTAGTTTATCCATAAACCATACCCGGGGAGGGATGAAAAACAAAAGAGATTAAAAAATAGAGAGATGTGCGTTAAGTGGGAAAAGTGAAGAAATGGGTTTGAAAGAAAAAGATCAAGTAAAGAGGGCCAAAGTGATATAACAAATATAAAGTAAGAAATGGTGGGAAACAGTACCTGAAGAAGTAGTGGATTCCCTGCAAATTGAAAAGTCTCTTGCTTGCAGAATGTGTCTAAACTCGTCAAAGTCTTAGCTAATGCTAAGCCCATGCAACTCTGACCCTTTCGCAGTAGTTGGATCACCTTGATAAGCTTGATGCTCATCCTAGTACCACTAGGGATAGGTAAATAGTGTGAGAGCAAACGTATGCAAAGTGCATGTTGACAACGTCCTCACCAAATAGGATCACTCTTATCTCCAACAACAGAGAATTGGTGAATCAATTTGAACACATCCAAACCCTTATCGTGAGTCAAGGATCGGGCCTCATTTTGGAGATTGACCACACATCCAGGTTAAGGCATGAGCATGGCCAAAATTTGGTTGAGGTATGATAGTTTTATCCCAGGAAAGCTCCATCAATGCCTGAATTTCTTCAATGGTCGAACAGAGCTCTTGCATACCAAAGTGGAATACATGGGTAACTAGGTCCCAGCAACAAACCGCCACTTGAAGGGAACAAATATAGAGTGAAGAGTGGCTCAGAGAAAAAAGGGCATTTAGGTCAAATCCCACAAAATTCACTTTATCGACACTATCCAAAGAGGCCATCCAATCTTGGAGCCTAGTCATAATAGGAACCTCCATTTCCAGAAGAAACTCCTCAATGTTTCCACTACATGAGTGAAGAAGCAGTCACGAGACATCTTTTAAAGAGATAAGATCATATAAGTGCTTAACAGTTGTCCCCCATAGTCTGGCCAGAACCTTCGACCGGTCTGCTCGATTTGGCTCGACCGGCCAAATTTGTGACTGGCTGACCCCTAGAATTACAGAAACAATGTAATTTTGTAGTTTATCTTATAGATTTTGTTTCAGGTCTTGTTTTGAGTCTTCTCCATGCCAGTAGGTGTAAATAGGTGTGTGTAGGTTATTTTTGCCAAGTCATGCATTTATCGAGTTGTATTATGAGTTTTGGTTAGTTGTGGGCTCAATATCATATTCGGAACACATCCAAGTACAACCATTCTTAATTTCAAAATCAAAATAAAATTCTTATGTGCTTTAGTGTAGTGCCATGCATGTTTAGACATCGAAGATGGTCCAAAACTAATAGTGTTTTCTTTCATTACTTCCCAGTCAAAAGTTTTTAAAAAAACCTATCTGAAGCTATAGATGATTTTCTAACTACAAAGCAAAAAGAGAAGTATAAAACAAACAAACAAACAGACAAACAAACAAATAAATAAATAAAGACAACAAGAGAATTAGGGTCGGCTCGCTCTCAGCTCTTGTTATCCTCCTCATCATCGTCATCATCATCAGTATCGCTACCCTTCGAGTGCTCGATGCCAATGCTTGCATCACCCTCGCTATCCTCGAAGGTCTCATCGATGGCATGGTCCTTCTCCCGGGAAGCAGTGGGAATCCTCTCTGAAGAAAAAGAGCTCTCCGCGCCTTGATCACCTCTGCCACTACCTTTGTTGGGAGCACCCCTACCACGACCTCTATCAACGCCTCTCCCTTGAGCTAGAGGATGACCTACTCCTTTCCCAACTGCTAGTGGGGAATCACCAGTACTGCAACAAGCTGAAATGAAGGGTTAGCAAAAAAAAAAAAGATGTTAGATAAGAAAGGTACAAAGATAAAGACAGTTTATCAGAGCAAAAGTATGAGGACAGACAATACGGAATAAGCTAGAAAATAATACTTGAACACCAACTGTGGCAAGGGTGTGCTCCCTTCTCCGCACCATGTGAACTACAGACTCGATTACCTCCAGACATCGCTCAGTGTAGGCCGTAGGGGGCTACAAATAGAAATAGAAATATGAGTAAAGCTAAGTAAAGAAGTGTGGAGTAGAGTAAAGCAGAAAGAAACAACATAGGGGCGTCTGAGAAAGCTATGGAAAGAATAAGATATACCTATTACATCTTCGGAGCAAGAGTGAGTATCTGATCCTCAGGAAGCTTTAGAGGGACCGCTCTAAGAGCATCACTCAACCTCATGTATGTAACCGAGAAATGAAGTGCCAAAAGTCGATGACCGAATCAATGGGAGGATCGACAATACCTCCAGGGGTAGGAGCATCGACAGGAACAAGGCAATGGCTATGGCACCTCCTAATACTCAGGCTGTATCAAAAATAACAAGACACATGATGTGGGACTGCAAAAATGTAGTGTAATCCCTGGGCACATGGCATAGGTTGGCATCTTGTCCGTCTGGCATGGCCTCGAGCTCCACTATGTCACTGATCAGATCAACAGTCCTCATACGAGCAAGCAGAGGTGATGGGATCTCCAAGACACCATGATCAAGGGTTTGGTGAAGAAAGTGCACCTCCAAGTACCAGGCTCTACTAAATGGGCAATCAAATAGTATCCTCGTTTGAGAAGGGTCTGGTGAAGAAAGTGCTCCTCCAAGTACCAGCTCTACTAAATGGGCAATCAAATAGTATCCTCGCTTGAAAAGCTATTGATAATATAGCGTACCGCTCCCTCTCAACCAGGGGCATAGCCACCCAGGGGTGCCAGTCTACCTGCAAATTTGAAAGAGTGAGTCGTAATCAGTAGTCCAAATAAAGGAAGCAAACGGATGAAACCGATTAGAATGAGTTCTGAGTTCAGAACGTTTACCTGGGCAAGAATCACAGTGTCGAAGAAATAGTGAAAATGGGTGAAGCTGCAAGATTGGTAGTCACGTAGCCTGAGGGCTTCTTCAAAATATAAAGACCAAGGCACCGCCTAGTTAATCTCATGCACAATAATCAGGGCGAGCTTAAGGAAGTAAGAATATGCCCATATCTGCACAAGAAATGAGGGATGACATTAAATAGAAGGTCGAAATGAAGTCATAAATGTACAAAGCAAAAAATGTAGCAAAACAAACTAAAAGATGGTGGAAGCTACCTCTCATACATGTCAATATCCCCTAAGCATTCTCGCATTTTGGTGACGGGAGGAGCTCACATAACTGTACAATGTGGCTAGGCTAGCACCTCTCCAATCATAATCCCTCATTTGGGGGATGTCCACCATCATGTTCAGAAACTATTATCTGATGGTATTCTTCCTGGTTGGAAACAAGGTAATACCGCGGTCATATATGAGAAATCTGCGGGTGTACTGAGTAGTGGCCTCTGGAGTGTTGGGATATGTGTCGAGGAACCTCTGGTGCAACTAACTGTAGCGAATGATCCCGGGGCTATCCTCCAGGGAAATGGCCTCAAGCAAATGAAGTTGGGCGACATCCCAGCATCCCATATCCAAGTCAAAAGGGATTGAATTATCCCTTACAAGGAGACCGATAATCATGGAGAAGTCATAGGGAGCCATTGTTATCTCCCTAGTGGAAGAAAAGTGGGAGGAGTTGATGGTATCCCACCACCTCTCCATAAGGGCTACAATGGCCGACCAAATGACTTGTATCTAGATGATCCCAGAATAGAAGGTGTCGAAGCCGGCCTGCTCCACCAAGGCCCGGACTCCAACCGGAAGAACCTGATACCATCGGCGAGGAAATATGACTGTCACATAGCCCTTCGCCTGGCGGTCGTCGTCCTCTTGCAAGAAAGTTTGATCAGTACTGTGCAGATGTGAGCAAATGTAAATAAACATGTGGGTTTGGAATCAAGGCTTACTAGTTGGGCACTATGGGACAAGTGCAATTGTCATTCCCGAAGAACCACATCCGAGGAAACCCCTAGCCGAAACTCAGTGAAGGTGAACATGCTACTATGAATGATTCGGTGAACATCAGGTTGGTATGTGTAACACCGCTCGGGGGGTACCTGTCACGACCCGAACCCGCCCCTATGGGTTAACGCCATAACCGGCCAGTAATCACGAGATTACCTACGACCTCAAACCAAATAAGACAAAACTCATCAAAGTAAAGGAGCCAAACGGAAGCAAATTTAAAACTTTGTCCATAGAGCCGTGCTTATATGCACATCATAACATTCCGCATTTTACATATGTTAATAACTCACAACAGAAAGTATAGTAGCATAAGGTTCTGTACAGACAGGATCATTCAAATCTAAGTCAGCCAAACAAAACTATACACAGACGTATACCAAAGTCCTCGCCAACATGACAAAATACACAGAAAGGCAAAAAGGCGAAGACGTGTCTCGTGCGTGAGACGCAAGGGCTGACTCTTCAAAACTTTGGTTGTTCCATACAGACTTCACTGAGGCTGGGTCTGGACCTCTCTTGGCTCACCTACAAACACATGAATGAGCGTAAGCGAAAGCTTAGTGAATAATATCAAATAAAGAATATACATCGGAACAATATACATCAAACGGCCTTGGGCCCAATTTATATTTCTACTAATACATACATACATAGACATATGTAAGTTAAGTAACTGCGGTTCCAAACACATCATACGGCCTCAGGCCCAATTCATTAGTATCATTCAGGTCAAACTGGCCTTTGGCCCATTCGTACTTTCGTTCACGTCGAACTGTTATTCGTGTCAAACTGACCTTTGGCCCATTCATTTATTCATGTCAAAACGGCCTCTGGCCTATTCATTCATGTCAAAACAGCCTCTGGCCCATCCATTCATTCTTGTCAAAATGGCCTTTGGCCCATCCATTCATTCTTGTCAAAACGGACTCTGGCCCATTCATTCATTCTTGTCAAAACGGCCTCTGGCCCATTCATTCATTCTTGTCAAACGGCCTCCAGCTGTAGACGCGCCCGTGGGCCTCACTACAGTTCGGACTCAATTTGTGTCACGGTTCTTAATCTGAACCAAAGAGTCCAAATCCGGAAAATTGTTTTGGAAAACAGATTTTTAGAAAGAAGTGCCAAACATGGACTGCTTTGCCAGATACAGAGTCGCCATCTAAATATTTTTTATGGGAGAATTTAGGAAACCCTGGCTCGGTGTCAAAGGCCACGTGTCCGTCATCACCAAAGTTGCCTCGGCTCGAGAGCTTGGGTACGATTGGGGAAGGTCAGCTATGAGCACCCCCACTCGCCCGATCCGAAGATCGGCCTCTACTAACCGTGATATCCGTTTTTGAAAACGTTATGTGTTCTTATTCCGGTTATTAGCCTAGAATTACTATGTTATACGCACAGCAAACAAGTGTAGACCAAATTGCCTAAATTGGAACAAAACATTTCATGCTTGTTTTGAAAATGGTTTGCTACTCGCAAGTAGGCTGAAATGTAGGTTTTGCCACCCTCAAGTGGGTTTTAGAAAAGATGGTTTTGCCACTATCTAGTGGGCTTAAAACTCACAGTTTTAATGCATTATCCCAGTTTAGTTAATTCAAACTCCATCCACAGGCATTCAAGTAGTTATATCACATAAGCAGCTAGCCTCATGGTAATCATGCTATTGTGGCAACATTCACACGCATGCGGTATGCTAAAGCATAAATGCTTACCTAGTACTCCGAGCCAAAACAAAAGCTAGTTAGTAATCAATGCATGATCCTAGCTCATGTTAAGATGGCTAATGCAACACATACAGGATGCAACTACAATAGGCTCGGCTATTCTAAGATGGCATATGATAATGCTACAACTAATCACGTATTTAATTTGGAATTAAAATACAAATGCAGTTAGAATGATGCGCCGAGCCCTGTGCATGCAAGACAAACGTATGAATGCGCGCATGCATAGCATAAGGTATGCTAATTTAAATATGCCCTAGTCTACCATCATAAGCGGGTAAATAAAAGGGAAGAAAGACGTGGGGTTGGAAGACATACACACACTCACGCACACTTATTACACAATTGCCCTCGCTCGGAGGGTCCGAATAAATATTACAGTCCGAATGAATAGTGCTAAATTAATTATTACAAAAGTTCCAATTTAAACAAAGAATTAAAGTGGCCACAGCCCCTGCCTCGAAATGCGTGGATGATGCATGCTTGACTCGTCTTGCCCAAAAATCCGTACCATGCCACTGTTGCCTCTGTTTACACTGCCTTGCTCCTCCGAAAATTGTGCAACTCCCAAGGTGCACTCTCTGGACACTGGGGAGCATCACCGACCAAGTGGGATTGCCACCGGCCACGTCCGGATGGTTATCGGCCATTTTTAAATCCATCGGCAAACAATTAATGGCCAGTCGGCAGTATAGGTGGCTGGCCGGCCAAATATTCCTGCAAAACCTATTTTTGACAGCAGCAGAGGGCAGACAGTGCATGGCAAGGAAATTCAAAGCAATGTATGCATGGCCATTATCCCTATCATGCAATGGACTCAAGGGAGCATGGCCCTCGACCCTCGGGCCATCAATCACGTACTTCAATGCATGATGGCCCAAAAGCCAAGTGTGCAACTTCGATATCAAATGAAATGCAAGCACGAAACACATCAAACGGCCCCAACCCCTATCATGGTTGGTCAAGAGGCAAGGGAATGCACAACGATGCACATGCGACCTAAGCATGCAAACAAACATACGAACATGCAATGCAACTACATGGCACACACAATGCTAACAACATAACATGTACAACGCATTGAAATATGGCATACATAATGCAGGATAAACTTACACTAACATGAATGGACCACAGCCACACTCACATCAGTAGCCATTAGGTGAAAATGAGACACTCGAAATGCGTGCACACATGCACGCAAACCGAGGACCGATCCTATGGCACAACATGCAACTCTAACAAGGCATGGCAAGGGATGCGAGATGGCATACAAGCATGTGAATTTCAGCACTGAAATATGATGATAAACAACCCCGAAACATGGAAAAATGGCACCCGATGCATGAGATGAAACCTGAAACTCGAAACTAGGCACATGGAATGACTTATAGCTATACAAAGCATGCATTATTTGATCATGAAGCATGAAGACAGAGCCAAGGCATTCCCAAAACATGAATATTTCCAGTTCAAAGCATGGCCAAAAGATGCTAGCATGGTGGACAAAATAGCATGCAATCTTGACTAGCAAACATGGTTTACATGGCAAGTATAGGATGCACATGGAATCTCACCAAACCAGAAAAAATCAGTGAACAAAACATGTGAAAATAGGCCCAAATAACCAATGAAATGATGCCAACACATGCAAAAAATGATGAGCTCCTTTAGAGGGCTATGCGAGGGATTCTTAAGCACATACAAGATGGACACTTAGCATAGCCAAATCAACTCTGAAAATCAAATATGGTAGTCCCAAAACTCACCAAATTGACCCTGGAAAGTGGCTTCAAAGCATGCAAGATAGGGTCACTTTGGAAGGCCAAAATGACCACCAAACAAGTCAATGAGAGAGGGGGTCACCCCCCTCTGATTTGGAGGCTCAAAATAGTGTGCTAGCCACTGAAAATCCAATGGATTTCAGTGGCTAGAAGGTCAAACCAAGCATGCAACAAGAGTTTAGGTGTAAGGCTCAAAATAAGGGTCAATCAAGCATACAAGGAAGCATATGACCTCAAACAAGAAAATGCCCTTAATAAAACATGAAGATGATATAAAAAGGAGACTTTTTACAGTTTATAACAAATCTCAAAAGTGAACACAAATAGGGCTAATCTATCATGCAAAAATGGCCCTAAAAGAGAGTTTAAACACAAAGGGTGAGGAGGAGACCTCAAACAGAGTAAGACCCTTGATCAAACATGAAGAGGAGCTCAAAATATGACTATTTACAGTTTGGGTTGGAGCCCAAAAATGCTTGCAAGTATGACTTGTAAATGAACCAAGAAAAGGCTAGAAAATTGAGGAAGAAGACTCACCCTTGTAGAGCAGCAACACAGCAGCTTTTGGACCAAGAAATGGTGCTCCTATTCTCTGAAAAACAGCCTCAAGTTTCTTGAATGGAGTGTGGAGGTCTTGTGTTATGTGTTGTAGTGTAAATGGTGCAAGGCTTTAGGATTTGAAGGGTTTGGGAGAGAGAGATAGGGAGAGAGAGCTGAGAATTTTTTAGAGAGAGAGGAAAAAATCTTCTTTCTCCAAGTTGTATCTCTCTTTTCTCCTCTCCTTGTGTGTCTCTTTGTCAAGAAGTTTGATTGATATAGAAACATATCAATCTGCAGCTCCTCAGAGCTCCCACGTCCAAGCATGGGCTGGGGTATGGCCTAGAATGACAGCTGCCAGCTGTCTATAGAAATATCTGTTGAAAACCACATTTGGCCAGCCGGCCATCAAAGTGGTCGACCGGCAGTCAAATTGGCCGACCGGCCATCACATTTGGCCGATGGCAACAAGACACAGCCGGTGGCCTCAAGCCACGGCCGGTGGAGTGTAGGGATGTCCCAAAAGCCATTCCCTGCCCTCCAAAGCAAAAACACAAGTGTTTGGTGCAAAACCAGACACCAAACGGTCGAGTCGAGAGATTCTAAAGCAAGGCGCGTAGCCGAGGCCTCCGGGAACTCAAGACGAACACAAACATGGATGATCACCGAGTGTTCAAGCGGTGACGTCCAAGTCTTAAGGACGGTCAAAAATGGGGTGTCTACACCGGCCCATTCATTTGGTATAACAAACATTGTCCACCAATCGAATCAACGAATCTTATAAAACTTACATGGACGTAAGCAATTGGACAATAACATATTTCACATATCTTTGTTAGATATTACTCACAGTGATCGGCTGATTGATTTGCTCTGGAGCTTGACCCTACACATCACATAACACATATGGGTCACAACCGATTTAATCCGTTCTTCATTCACATATTCCTCTTTAGGCTTAATTCTTATTCTTCTAACTCATTTACAATACTCAATGCATGCCTAAGAGTACTTAGAAGTGAAAGGGAATGGAAAATGGAACACAGAATGCATTTTTAAAATTTCAGAAAATAAGGTCCCCGCTCGAGCGGACTTCCCCGCTCGAGCGGACCCTTGAGGCCTGCAAAAGTACTGGTTATGTTGAATTTATGCTTGATCATGGACTCTGGCGCTTGAGCGGAAGGCCTCTCTACATGGCTTCTCGCTTGTGCGTGAACTTCCCCGCTCAAGCTGACATCCATGTCTGCAAAAATACTAGGAGCACGAATTCCCCGCTCGAGCGGCACTTACCTCGCTCGAGCGGACATAAAAAATTATGGGTTTTCCAAAACACATTCTTGGGCTTCAACTGGGTATTCAAAGGTTCTAAATGCATGCTTTTTGCTCAATCTTCACATAAACATGTACTAATATCAAATTCAACACATTATGAAGCTTAATTTCATAAACCATCTACATGCATGTTCCAATTTACGCCAAACTCGCTACCATGACAACAATTCCATGTATTTCAGACTCATTCCTCATAAATTGTACATGCATGTGGGATATCACTCCCATTTCAACTTATATGGTGCAATTGGTGATTACAAACATGAGCTTTAACCAAAATTCTTCATGGATCATGTATTTTAAACTTAAACATGCAAATTCAAGTAATTACATACATGCATGCACATATTGGCTTTCAATACAACAAAATCAACTCAATTTCCTCATAATCAAACCAATCCATGTCCTTGACCATTATTCAAACTTGAATTCACAAGATGATAACTCAAAATTCATGAATTACTCACCTAGAGGCTTAATTCTTCCAATCTATAGCAAATTCTTGAGTTTAATCCTCCAATTCTTCACAAACTTGAGTCAAACCTTCAATTCCCTACACTATCTCCCTCTAATTCGGCTCTCTCACACTCAAGAGCCCAAAATCAGCCAAAATGAATCCAAAGGAGAGAGATTGAGTGCATATGGCCCTTTATATAGCCCCACTAAGTCAATTATTTTAATATTAGGTGGTTGGGCACTTAATTGATCGTTCTGAATCTAATTATTTTGATCCGAATCAATTTTCAATCAAATTTCACTGTAGGCTCTAGAAATTATGCCAATCACGATGGCGCAATCAATTTCAGGTTCTGTGGCCGATAAGGCCTTCAATTTAAATTCCAAAGCAGATAATCAAACAGATATTCCTACGGTGAACAGATAGAAATTCAAAACCACATATGTTCATGTAAATGGCACTCAAAATCATATCAAACACATAATCATATGCATAAGGAGGATCAATTAGCATAATACGGAACAGGGGTATCACAGTACCCGCTCATGTGAAACAGTTTGGACCCTCGATTTCTTCGATCTAATCTCACGAGTGCAATGTGAAACATAGATGAAAATCCAGATTTGGAAACTTTTATAGAAAAAGTCATTTTGTTACAAATTATTTTCCAGAAATGGACTACATCACCAGATCTTAGAGTCGCCACCTAATGTTTTTGGGAAAATTAGGAAACTCGTGACTCGTGCCAAGACCATTGTTCGTCATAACCAAGGATGCTTGGCTCGAAACCTTAGGTATGAGAGGAGAAGATCATTAATTGAGCACCCCCACTCACCCGATCAAAGATCGGTCTCTACTAAACCATGATATGAATTTTATTGACTTTATATGTTCATATTCCGGTTAATTAATAATCCTAAAATTTACTATGTGAAGCAAATAAATATAGGTTGTGTCGTCCATTTTGGAACAACTTGATTTCATTATCTTGAAAATGTTTTGAATAGTGCAATCATGAAAATTAATTTTACTCCAAATTAAACAACACAACCTTCACCCACTAGCATGCATAGAGTCATATCAAATAAGCACATAGTCGCATGGTAGGATGCTAAACATAGTAAGAAAATCACACACAGGTAGGATGCCAAAACACAAAAACTAACATATTTACTGACGTCCCACAAATAATTACAAAATGAAGTTAGTAAAACATACATGATCCTATATACAAGATTCTAATACAATTCGTTCACGATATGCAACTAGTGATTCGGCTTCTAAACTATGGCAAGTGATTCATATCAAGAGCATGAAGTTGCACACAAAATCATGTAATAATCGGGTAAATCCACAAATGCAAAATTTAGCTGAATCAAGATGCATGAAACATGGTTGTAAAGCGTAGATATGATGATAAACACAATATACTACATATGTTCAGATAGGGAAAGTGAGTAAAAGAATGGGATAGAAAGAAGCGAGGTGGAGAATTATTACAACATTTGAATATTACAAATCCAAATAGGGGGAAAATAAATAAAATATTACAACAAGATATATCCTCACAAATATCTCTTAAATTAAAAGAAAAATAGGAAAAACATAAGCTTCAGGGGGGTCTTGGAGACCGTTGGAAACCATTCTGCTCGACGCCGGGACGCTACTAGGTTCTGTGTAGGAAAGGTTGGCTGGCCGACCAAAAGATGAGCTGGTGGCCAGCTGGCCAATTAGGCCTGGCCAAAACTCTGTTTTGTACTTTTCAAGCACCAAAGACAGAAACAAGCAGAGAATACGTGGGTGGCTTAAGTAACCACCCCCAATTAGAGTATAACAAGCTTATAATATAAAATGAAACTAAAACAAAAAGCTCAAAATAAGAAAGTACAAGAAATGAAAAGTGTGCAAATTCACTTCCAAGGAAATGATTTGATTTCCATACTTCCTTTTGATCACTCTTAAGTTTAGGAAGTGTATTTCTTAGTTCTCAATTTGAAAATTCGAAATTTTTGTGTGAATGAGGTTTTTGGATGTTTAATAGAGCGTATAAGGGAGTTCTTTGGCTGTGTTTGGTTAAGCTTTCCAAAGTCAATTCCACTCCTTGGCTTGAGCCATGTGTTTGGTTACAATTTTCAAAAATTGATTCCACACCCATATGTGAAAACACGTCTACCCGGTCATCCTCCCGGATGTCCGGTCGGTTGACCAGAACAATGTTCTTTTTTTTTTCACCGTATTTTTATATTTTAAATAAAAATATTTTGGAAATTTTTGTTAAATTTTTTATGAGCTTTGAATAAAATTTTGGGTTGTGTGTTTGGTTATGAGTTGTAAATTTTTTAATCGAATATCATATGTCACATCACTCAATTCAAAACTCTTTTCAAAACTCATAACCAAACAAATTTTTCATACTCAAATCATAATTCCAAAACACACAAACTCCAAATACAACTCTATTCTGAAATCATAATTCTCAAGCTCTACCAAACACAACCTTTGTTTTCCTCTCTTTCAAAAACACTTACTCTTTTTTTATCAAGGCTACTAAAGCTTGGCTATATCAGAGTTTTTAGGATGGTTTCGGTGCCTCAATGATTGTATATCAGTGTATGGTAGTGTATATTTGAAAATGGGAGTTTTTGGTTCAAAGCTTAAACTTCTCTCTTTTCTCTCTAACTTTTTTCTCTTCTCAATTCATTCCTCTCTTCTTTTCATCCCCTCTCTTTGATACATTATGATCCTCTCCATATAGACAATCAGGAAATGCAAAGTCAAGGAGGTGGGAGACAAGGTTGATGGGATGATATGGGTGGTTGGATTGGATGTCCACTTTTGGGAAGAGGACTGACTCCCTTTTGACAATAGAGGCCACAGGATGACAATGGAGGATGAGTAGATGCACCTCATGCATGAATGTATCAACAAAAGATCTAAAATGGCATAACCCACACGCATTCAATAAAAATTCTGCCGAAACTGCCCTGCTCCTGGGAAAATTAGCCGGGTAGCCAATTTATTGACTGCCCAATCAAAAAACCTTGACTGGCCAACCAATTATATGACTGGCTGGCCAGCCAAATTATTGGCTGTGGTTGACTATTTTGCACGAAACAGGATTTTTTGATAGAATTATCATCATTTCCTCCCATTTCTTCACTATTCTTTGCTCGATTTCCTCAAAAAAAAAGTTTCATTTTGAAGTTTAAAAGTGAGCTTCGAAACAATACAAAAATATTCGGAACAAAGCTCCGAAAAAAGGTTTCAAAATAGAGTTTTGAAAGGGACTTAAACACTTGGCCAAAACAGGCTTGGGGTTGGAAACGAAACACAAATTCCATATTTTCTTACTGAGAATTATGCGAGAAACACATTCTCATTTTCATCATCAAGTAATCAAAAGAAAGCACCCAAGTCTTAGGGTCGGTCAAAATAGGGTGTCTACAGTTGCCCCCTCTTTGACAGAATTCAAAGTCATTTCTTGACGTGAGTGAAAGTTAAAGCCCAAAGACGACCCTTTTGACATGGTCATAAGACTTAGGCAAACAAACAAAATATAAATACAGTTGGTTGAACCTGAAGGTTGCCTACATATCCCTTTGCAAGGAATCAAACCAGCGCAGTTCAGGGACAAAATGCAAATGACATACTCGAAATACAATTGAAAGCTAGGCTTATACGTTTCGCGAAGCCAATTTTTGAAAATTCATGACTATGCAATACAATGTAATGGATAATATGCAAGGCAAGCCTCGTGCAAATGATATGAAGCATAACAAGGGATATAATCCAAACACACTCACAAGAGAAGAAAATGTAACCAATGAACAGTTTTAACCTACAACCCAAAAAAGGGGGAGGTATTAACCAATGGATAGTCTCAACGAACAACCCAAGAAAAGGAACGTATTAACCACTGGTGGTTTGAACTGTCAACCCAAGAAAGGGATAGTATCATCATCCCGAAAAGGGCCAATATTTAACCAAGTGGTTTGAACCTATAACCCCAAAGAGGGGGCCAACATTAACTGATGAAAAGGGTTGTAATCAAATGTTGATGTGAATAGATTATAGCCAAGTAATGCAACAGTGGTAGTTGTAACCATGCAAATGATATGCTAATTCAATTGAAAGTTGATTTTTTTTTTTCCCTTTTCTTTTTTGAACGTGCCTGACTTATGCAATGTAATATGTAATATATGGTAAGGCAAGCCTCATGCAAATGATGCAAAACAATTGGGTACAATCCAAACATACTCACATGAGAGAAGAAAATAAGGTTTTAATCAAACAACGGGACCTAGACCGTACCTCGATACAAAATAGGGGATTGATTTCAGCTGGATAAAAGAGAAATGGGTCTCAACCAAGACCTAGACCGTACCTCAACACGAAATAGGGCGATAGTTTCAACCGAGTAAAAGAGAAATGGGTCTTAACCAATATACAAGACCAAGACTATAGCTCAATACGAAATAGGGCAATAGTTTCAACTGGGCAAAGGAGAAAAGTTGTAACCAAAAAAGTTTGAAACGATGTGAATGGATTGTAACCATGCATGACAAATGTAATAGACAGTGCATGTCATGACTCGAACCCGCCCCCGTGGGTTAAGGACATAACCGGCCAGTAATCATGAGATTACCTATGGCCTCAAACCAAAACAAATGTATTTTTAACAAAGTTAATAGGGGCCAAACGGAAGCAGTTCAAAACTTTGTCCATAGAGCTGTGCTTACATGGCACATCCAAACAACCAAACATATTTACATTAATAACTCACAACAGAAATACAGTAGCATAAGTTCTGTACAAACAGGATCATCCAAAAGCTAAGTCAACCCATGAAAACTATATACAGACATATGCAAAGTCCTCGCCAACATGACAAAAATAACATAGCATAGCAGAAAGGCGAAAACGAGTCTCGTGCGTGAGACACTAGGGCTGACTCTCCAAAACTCGGTTGTTCCACACAGACTTCACTGGGGCTGGGCCTGGACCTCTCTTGGCTCACCTACAAACACATGAATGAGCGTGAGCGATAGCCCAGTGAATAATATCAAATAAGAAGATACCAACGATATGTAAAACAACATACTCCGAACGGCCTTGGGCCCAATTCACATTTATATTTAACATTTATATACACAATTTAAGTCAAGTGACTGTTGTTTCAAACATACTGGCCTTTAGCCCATTTATCTTTCATTCCTGTCAAAACGGCCTCTGGCCCATCCATTCATGTCAAAACGGCCTCTGGCCCATCCATTCATGTCAAAACGGCCTTCGGCCCATCCATTCATTCTTTCTTGTCAAAACGGCCTCTGGCCCATTCATTCATGTCAGACATTTGTCCACAATTCAAACTAGCAAATCATAAGGCATAAGGCTTATAAGAAATAAGCAATTGGACAAATGACAAGCTTCCAAATATCGATATCACTCACACTGATCGGTTGGTTGGTTTGCCCTGGAGCTCGACCCTACACAGTCCATGAACACAAAAGGGTCACCAACAATTCAATCCGTTCTTAAATTCACATTTTCCTCTTAAGGCTTTATTCTTATCTCTTTAACTCAATTAAAATGCTCAATGCATGCCTAAGAGTACTTAGAAGTGAAGGAGAACTGAAAACAAAACACAGAACGCATAAACAAAATTTCAGAAAACAGGGTCCCCGCTCGAGCGTGGACTTCCCTGCTCGAGCGGACCCAATTGGTCTGCAAAAGTGCTAGTTGCATCAAATTCATGCTCGAGCGTGAACTCGGGCGCTCGAGCGGAAGGTCTGTCTACATAGCTTCCCGCTTGAGCGTCGACTTCCCCGCTCGAGCGGACGCCATGTCTGCAAAATATGCTGGGAGCTCGTATTTCACGCTCGAGTGGCGGTTTCCCAGCTCGAGCAGACATCAAGAATTCTAGGTTTTCCAGAATGTGTTCTTGAGCTCAAAACAACCTCCAAAGGTTGCAAACTCATAATCTTGGTTCCCAAGCATGCAAATACATTACATACCATGAGTACACAAGTAATAGGAGGCCAATTGCTCAAAATTGTGGTCACATTTCTTCAAAATCAAATCAACATTTTTGTATACTCATGGCTCAAGCTTTCAAACCTCATATAAGTTCATTAATCAAACATGCATGCAATCTTTTAATTTCAATTCCATTTCAAATGATGCAAATGGTGTCTGTTCTCATAAAGCCCAACAAAACCATGCTTGCATGTATGATCAAACTTCCAATCTTTCTTAATTGGCACGTTACATGCTAGATTATGCAAACTTATGGCAATTGATAGCAATTCTATGCATGCATGACCATATCTCATCAAAATGAACACCACTCATGATTTAGCTCACCAATTAATCTTGAATTCACAAAATCACAAGTTCAAACTTATGAATTAGGGGTTGATTACTCACCTAGGAGCTCAATCTTCCCAATATATGCTTACTTCTTGAGTTGGTCTTCGAATCTCTCAAGTTCAAGATCAACTTCAACCCTCCCCTACACTCTCTCTCTCTCTAGCCGAACCTCCCTCTCCTCTCTTTGAGTTGATTACGGCCAAATGAATGAAAAGAGAGGGGTTGGGTGTATAATGCTCCACTATACACAATTTCACTTAAGTACAATCAACAACATTACATATTTGAGCACTAGGCCATTATTTTAATCCAATTAATCTGGTCCGAATAAATTTCTAAATTAAATTTCACCGTAGGCTCTAAAAATTACGCTAATCACAATGGCGTAATCAATTTCGGGTTCTATGGCCGATAAGACCTTCAATTTAATTTCCAAAGCAGATAATCAAACAGATATTCCTACGGTGAACAGATAGAAATTCAAAACCACATATTTTCACCTAATGGCACACGAAATCATATCAAAACACATAATCACATTCGTATTAAGGACCAATTAACATAATAAGGGACAGGGTTATCACAGTGCAAGTGTAAGGGTGAATGCAAACACACGACGGGGCAATGTGAGGCATACAGTATGCAATGATATGATATGATAGATGCACAATAGATGGGAAAAAAAAAAACACACACACACACACACAAAACACAAAACACACACACACACACAAAACACAAAACACAAAACAAAACAAAATTCAAAATTTTCTCTATTTTTTTTCCCTAAAATTTCTCTTTTTTTCTTTTTTTTTTCAAAATTTCTTTTTGAAAATTTTTTTCTTGAAAATTTCTTTTTCTGAAAATCTATATACATACCATATATATACGAATACAAATAATCTACAAAATGCATACTACATATATCCATACAGACATAATATATACATACAAACTATATACATATACGAATGCATACATCTACATATATATATATGGACATAGAAATATTAATACACAAACATATATATACAGAAACATATACATACAAAATATATACATATATACACATCTCTCATGTTTTTGGTCCCTCTCTCTGTCTCGTTTGTCTTCGTCAAGTGCTTTGTTCGGCTCGCGATTTCAACAATCACGGCGTGCCTGACCAACAACCGTTGGACTAGCCTTATTTGTCAGAGATTTCCTCAACAATCCCTCTTCTCTTGGCTTCTTCCTCTTCCAGTTTCTTCTTAAACTGAGGTCTACAAGAGGGACAAAGCAGAAAGCTACAAACTTCCCTTGCCATTACTCTGCAAATTTCCTCTTTAGCGGCATTACTCTCTTCTGACATGGCCTCTTCTCGCCGTCCTCTCATTCTCTTCCCTAATCTTAACGATTCCCTGATCGAGATTATTGAGGCCAGCACCTCTGAGCCTCGACAAAATGCCCCTACCCCTGCCCCTATTCTCAGCTTTCCTGCGCTGTCAATTGAGCAAACAATGGCAACACAATCTGATATCGATGCCAACCACTTCACATTGAAGTCCTGTGTGGAGACGGTGACCACGGTCTTCAATTTGTCCCACCGACCGCAGAACAAGACAAGTGAGGTACATCAATTAAACATACAACTCTCTCTACTCCAGCGTATATACAAAGATGCTCAAGAAGAGATTAGCATACTAAAAAAGCAAAACAAATAGTTGAAACGACAGGCCACATCCATGGCCCGATTTGAAGTCCCTTCGTATTCCTCATTTGACGGCTGGCAGGGAGTAATTTCTTTCGGAAGCTCTGCCAATGCCGAGACAGAGTTTTCAAAGGCTTCCTGAGAGTGAAGATGTGGCTACGTAGCTGACGATAGAGTCGAGCGATGAGATTGTCTACGAATGAAGCCGGTTTGTATCTTCATCGCTAGGCTACTACCAAAATATGAGAAAAAGTCCCTTTCTCTGTTGTTTTTTTCTCCTTCTTCTTCTTCTTCTTCTTCTTCTTCGTCTTCGTCTTTTTGTATTTTCATTTTTTTCCATTTTGTTCTTTTTTTTTTCTTTTTTTCTTCATTTTCTGTTTTTGCTTAGAAAGGAGCACCAATGCTTCAGAATTTCCTTTGTTGTTTTTTTTTTAAAAAAATTGGTCTTCCTTTGTAATGTTGATCAAGGCCTTCACCCTGAAATTTAACAAAACAAGTTCTGTTGTTTGCATATCATGGCATGAATGGCTTTGCACTTGAGCTTGAAAATATTTTGTTTCGAATTTGAATGTGAGAATGAATGAATTTTAATGAATCCTAAATTGGACACTGAGCCCTCAACTGACTAGAAATCAAAGAATGACTCAATGAAAGAAAAACAAAGCAAAAGAAATCTCAATACACCTATTTACACTTACTAGAATAAAAGACACTCAAAACATGACTCGAAAGGACACACCATTGAGCCTACACAACTTCTGTAGTTTTCCAGTCTAGATTCAAAAATTGGTTGGCTCGCTAATTGATTGGTAGGCAGATGATTTGTTCTCCAACCAATTGAAAAAATTGATGGGCTGGCTATTTCATTAACCGGCCAGCTAAATGAACTGGCTAGAAACTTCACCGGCCAGCTAAACAAGTTGTTGGCCGGCTGAAACAATCAAGAAGCACACCTGCAGTCAACTAACAACTTGGATGGCCGACTGAATTGTTAGCTGGCCGGTTGAAACATGAACATGAGACTCGAGAGTGCAGGGAGAAAACATAATTCCTAACTCGAATATGACCCTAGTTCATTGCTTGGACTGTTTTTTTTTTTTTCTGCTAAAAAGATTTTGATGAACACAAGAGTTAAATTAGCATGCTTGTTCTACTCTCAGTTTTGACATCATGTAAGTCAATCTGTGTGCACTGAAAATTTTCCTTCTTGGTCCAATGAATGGTTTGGTTTTGGAAAAGATAGAATAATTTTTGAGAAAAGTAATTGACTTCATTGAAAGTACTCAAAATCTATTTTTGCAAATGGCCACTACTCGACCAACATGGAATCAACCTCTGAGATGCACAACCTTAAGTCAAATAACCCAAGCTTGATTTATCTTGCAACTGAATCTACCATGAAGAAGAGATGGCACAATCGAACTGAATAAAGATAACCCAATTGAACATGGACAACACAGTCAAGTCGAATAAAGATACACCAATCAAACATGGACGGGATGAGTGAGTTAACAATGGTTGGGGCGAAACTTTAGGATAAAGCTCCATACATACCCCAAAGATAGGAATCAGGCCTCACGTAGTTCATGGGTAAGGTTCACTCGGGTATTAACATTCTCTTTTTGTGCTTTAACTGTCAAAGTCGCCCTTCCGGGTTTTCGACCTTGAGAGCTTTTCTTCAGTTTTTTTATTTTTCTTTTTCTATATTTTTCATTTTTAATACTTTAGTTTATTTTATTTTCTTTTTTTTAAAATTTTATTTTTCTGCTCTAACTTTTGCCTAGGTTGTCGTTCTGGGTTTTCGGCCCAGTAAGCCTCCCTAGGATAGTACTTTTTTAGCTTGTCCATATTGATTAATTGTGAGATCTCTATGCCATCTAAATCCATGAGAATGACTACTATTTTTGACTAGACAGACGTGATGATGTAAGAACCCATCCAATTAGGTCTGAATTTGCCCCTAGAGTGGATGATAGAAACCCGATTGTCCATTAGCAATAAATCTTCTTCTTTCAGATTCTAGGATTTCACTTCCTTTCTGGTCTCCATTAGCTTGAGAAACAATCCAGTTTGAATCTTCGACCACATCCGACCTTATTGCCCCTAGTTCTGGGGATGCTTCCAATCCGACTATGCAAGCCTTATATTCTGGTTGATTATTGCACATTTAGAATAAAAGTTCAAAAGCTAGGGGGTCAGGTCCAAGATCAAGAGTGATCCTCTATTGTACAATCTCAAGATCAATTCCAGGCATGTCATTGTAGGACTGTGCAAAAATATTTTTTGAAATCTTTTAATAAAGCAACTAATTGCTTGTGTTTCTCTGAAAACAATGTAGAACCAATCAGGATCGAGCCAAGATTCTTCTCAATACCCACATTAACAGCAATGATCTCATCCATCAAGGGCTTAGCACACCTCTCTTCCTCTTAGTCGATCAAATTTTACAAATCCTGAGAAATTCCTTCCTCTTCATTTTTATCAAAATTTTGGAAAAAAATTTTTTTGAAAATTTTGGTCAATGCAATGACTTAAAGGCATAGAGAAGTAGGCGAAAATTACTGCATTTTCAATCAAAACTTCTAGCTCAATGATTGAAATAGACTCAGAAGAAAAGAAAAGAAAATATAGACATAGAAAGGACAGTGATGTCCGAGTTATCACCCCCCAAAAATCACTAGACTTTGATGCACAAGACTAACTCGATCCTAATTCCAACTCCATTGACTTGGTAGAATTGTATTTAAACTCAGCACTCAATTCAAAACTCAGAATAAAACTATTCTCAAATGGCTAGTTAAAGTGGGGCCATCTATCACATTCAAAATAAAGCTCGTGCAATCAATAAGTGGTCACTCTCCAATCACAAAATGATCAGATATCCCACAAGTTCTATTTATTTACACTTGTAGACTTTGTGGGATATCAGAATTTTCTGAAGCTATGGTGCTACAATGACCTAGAAAAAACAAAACAATACCCCCAATTAGAATTCCAGCAGCACTTCGACTAAATTCACACAACTGATCATTGTACGCCCCACCGAAAAAATTGAACCCCAAAACTAACATGCCTAAACCATTCATCTAAATTTAAGAACCCCTATATAGATCCCATACATTGCACATAGCAGGAAAGAGAACAAACACCCCTACGAAGGGTATGGTTATCCTGTCCTAAAATTGAAATGATCTAGGGTTTCACTATTCATACAAACGACATCATACATGCTAGAATGAGAGAGCATCTTGTCCTAAGTTGGAAATTGCTAGAACTTACTATATGCACTAGGTTAGTCTTTTGTGACAGCTCCACCATGTATACTATTTGGCATTTAATTAATAAAAGAGATTTGGATTTTAATTAGCCCTTATTCTGATTTAATTTGGGATTTATGGGAAATATTCAGCCTAATTCGTATATGATTTTATTAATGATTTAATTTGGAATTAGAAATTGAATGTCCAAATGGTTTAAGCAGGTAAAATTGATGAGTTAAATCAGTTTAATTTCAAATATCGGACTATATAGGAGTTTAATTAAATATTCTATTCAGTTAGTAAAATTAAGATTTGATTAAATGGGCCCGAATTGGATTTAATAAAGTTAATTAAGTTGTGAGGATCGAGAATTGTGATTACTATGAATAAATTTTACTTATGAGACGTCTAATTTGAATACATAATTATTGACGAAGATCTTGAGTTTGATCTGAATTTGAAGGCCTTATTGATTCGAGAAACCAAAATTGATGATAGAAATAAATTTAATTTGACATTTGGAACCATTTGGGCGTTTGACTAAAAATCTGGTTCAGATTGGTAAAAATTAAATATTTTAATTAGGCCTTAATTGAAGTCAACTAGACTAATTAAATTATGTGGGATTTGTGATTAATTATGATTAATTAAATTGTGTGCTAATCAAGAGTAATTAAGAGATTAATTAAGATTATTTTGTGTTTAATTAAGTTAATGAATAATGATATTTTAAGTTAATCCTAATCATAATTTAAGTTGAAGAAATATCTAGAATGTGCCAGTGTGTGAGCACGTGTGTAGGGTGGTAAGTTAGAAGTGGGTGTTTGTTTCTGCCTCAGTGCTGGAGAGTTTACTATGTCAAGAGGAGGGTTCATTTGCTTTGTGTTGTGAGAAACTCTAGAGAGAGAGTTCAAATTATAGAGAGAGACGTGAAAGAACCCAAATGTTGTGCTAGAAATTGGAGAGAAACCCAAGTCTTTGAAGAAGCATAAGAATAGTCAAGGTAAATCATTTATATTTCTGAAATTAATGTTCAAGATAAGGAAATTAGCATTCAATTTATTAAAATCTTTACAATACATTTGACATTAAGTAGAGTTTCGAATTATATTTATGAAATGAGAAGAAAATTAGATAGTTGATGAAGGATTTGAGCTATATATATATATACTTTCATCAATTTTGGGTTTCATTTTCAAAGTTATAGTTAAATTAAACTTCATAAATTACTTGCATTATGAATTTTTAGGAATTGAGCCATGCAATTTTATTATACATTTGATTTTGAAGAAAAATTTTGGAAACATGAGTTCAAAAAAACATGAGTTTTGATTTTGGTTATAAACCCATCCATGCGATGTAATTTAAGAGTTTTATTTTATTCCATTTAAATTTGAAAATTTATGATTTGATTTTGGAACAAGTAAAATTAGTTAGTCTTATTTTAATTACATACATGCAAATATTTTTCTAAGAATTGTACAACTTCAATTGCAAGTTTTGACGTGCAAATGTTTTTTTTTTTCCCTAAGAGTTTTATACCTTTTAATTTCATATTTTATAAGAAAAATGAAGAAAAGCTTTGGAATCATTATATTAATCAAGGTTTAGTTTTAACCTTGACAAATCAAAGAGGGTTTTGTATTATAATTTAAAATTAGTCATGGGTTCATGTTTATTAATGAATTACATATTTAAATTGAGGCAAGCATGAACCTAAGTTTTGAAATGAAGTTTGGAAGCTAAATCTTTAGTTTTGAAAACCTAGAAAATTTACAGACAGCTCGAGCAGTATAGTCACCGCTCGAGCGCATATATTGAGCTCTCAGTATTTTTGCAGATTGTGCAGTCTACTCGAGCGACCAAGTGGTTGCTCGAGCTGTCAGGCCTTTTCAGAATGTTTTGAAAAATTACATATTTTTCATTTTCATCTCTTCCTAAGGATTCTTAGGCATAAATTATGACCCATTAAGGATTATTGAGCTAAGAACGAACATAAGTTAATTGATTGAAGAAGTAAAGTAAGAAATCTGACATAAGTAAATGAATAAGAGAGAAAAGTATTTGATTGGGATTGTGTTTCACTTTCTTTGGTTATATGCTATATGTAGGTTGTATCAAACTAGATAAGGTGAATAATGTCTTTGTAAAGATATGTTTCTATAAATGATTTTGGAGATGGCTACGTTATATGATGATTTTTGAAATTCTTGCTCTGTCTACGAAATATTCAATAAGATACGATATAAATTTCCGATTGTTTATGATGTGATAAGTCTACCGAATAAGTATTTTTGAAATGACAAGATATGCTAAGAAATTCCAGATCACTTATGATATAATGAGTTTCACCGAAAGCATGTTCTTAAGTGTTTAATTTGAAACGTTATGATAAGTTAAGTTTACTAAAATTCTGTTTTGCTATGAATGAATGAGTTTCTCATTTGATAATTTATTGTTGCATCCTTAAATGAATTCTCTATGAACAACATGTTGGACCTAAGTTCATTCTATGATGTATTAGACCAGAGGTCATTCCGCCATATGTTGGACCAGAGGTTGTTCTGCCATGTATTGGACCAGTGGTTGTTCTGCTAAGTAATGGACCAGAGGTCATTCTGTCAAGTTTAAATATGTTTAATGTTATTAGGAATTATTCCATCATTTGATAATCTTTGAAAGGTCTGATAAGTTTTTGAATGATATGTCTCTGAACAACGTATCGTGTGTAATTATGAAAGGTTTAATTTATTTATGTATCACATATTCCATAAAAATATTTTTGTCCATAATAAGAATGTTTTAATAAATACGGGGCTCATTCATTAAACCTCTTTACATTGAGATTATTCATTGGTCTTGCAGCTCAGTCCTTTGTATATATACGTAGGTGGGCATCAGGAGGACCCGCATTAGAGATTGCTTGGAGTCTACCCCTTTTTGTAAAGCCACCCAAGAAGTGTCTTCGTGTCAAGGCTTTAGCCTTTATTTTTGGTCAAGCTATGCTACGCGTCATTGGTCAAGCTTTTGTTATATCCTATATGTGATCTTGGCTTAGGTATTAAATAAATACATATATCTATATTGTAAATCTGTGATGAGATGTTTTATATATTTTGAATATGAACATGTACGCACAGCCCAACGGACAATGTTAACTCTATTTTGCTTCCGCTTCAGGCCCCGATATTATTTAAATATTTTGAAATTTTGTCTTTGAGGTCTAATTATTGGCCGGTCACCACCCTAACCTCTAGGGACGGGTTGGGTTTGTAATAGAGTGGTATCAGAGCACGAGTTAATATCTCACGCATGTGTCCATTGAGCATTATAATGTTTAGAATAGATTTAAGTTGTATGCATCTAATAGGTAAGTGATATGTTTTGCATTCAGAAATATGCATATGTGTTTGTGTAATAAATTTAGTATTGAGACTAAAAGTTAAGAGCTATTGTGAAATTTTTAATATTATAAGGAAATCCGAATTTTTGACTAGAACATCGATGAGTACAAGTATATTGATTTATGGGAATATGGTATTATAAGGAATTAAAATCTTTGATGGAAATCATGAAATCTATATGGGTTATATGTCAAATTAGACTCTAGAATATTTGGAAGTTGAGGTATTTGATGTTCAATGAAGTATGTGGAGCTATGGTAATTACGAATAAGAAAATTATTTGATATGTAAGATGGTATGTTTTGGAGAGGGACCTATGATGTGAAATGTTAAACCGTAAAGTCTCATACCTTTGTTGAATGACCTTGAAAATCCAATTGGAATCATGTTTGGCTGGTGTAGCTTCGAATTGAAAATTCTCGGTCAACTTCATGGGAATGAATAGGTTGCCCTAGCGATGTCTTTGTATGATTGCATGACTTATGATTGATTATATATGATGTTATGTTCTAAGTTAAATAATATTACCCCAAATGCTACTAACCTTTGTCTTCTGTCTTTAAGAAAAGATGGTGAAAAGTAAGAATGAAGTGGAGATTGGGTCTTTATCAGAACGATTAGACAAAGTAGAAGAAGTGTCAGAGAATATGGTGAAAGCCATGCAATGCTATGATAATGTGAAAAATCAAAAGAAAAAGTTAGGCATGAAATTAAAAGGGGAACCAAAGAGTAAGTCGAAGAGCTTTGTGATTGGAGAAACAAGTAATTTTAAGCAAGATTATAGAAGAAGTAAACATGCCCCAACATGTCCAATGTGTCTCAAGCTGCATAGGCAATTGTGTTATCGATTCACAGGAGCGTGCTTCAGATAAGGAGATATAGGGCATCGAGTGAAAGATTTTCCAAAAACAAAAAGGGCGTTTCAAGTCACTTAATCAAATTGAAGGTTGGTATTTAATGGGGAAATCAATGAGAATATGGTTAGTACATGCAAGAGGTCTTAAGTCAAAATTTGATATATATGCATTTGTCTTATTTGATTATTAAAAAATTAGAATCCGTTTGCTCAGCCAACCGAGACTTGACACAAAATTGTTAGACGTGGGATTATAACTGAGGTTTTTGCTTTTCTTTATGTTTTATCAAGATTGTTTAGTCTAATGAAGTCATATGCTTTTGGGGAACATGTTTGAATATGAAAAGAGTTGTACTCTACGTTAGGAGACTGACACCTGTATGAATTAGATAAGAACAACCCAAGTTACTAGTGTCATATCGTCATTGAAATTCCTTAAGAACATTAGAAGAGGAACATTTTTATTTACTCAAGCTATGAACCTTTATGGATTGGCCTCTCAAAAAAAATAGTAACTTCCACATATGAATAATATTTAAATTGGAAGTATGTAACGTTATTTTAGGCTAGTGAGGTTGGAGGCTTTTTTGGCTATTTTAGCCACAAAAAACAAAATAGGCTATTTTAGCCATAACAAACAAAACATCACATCCAACCCATAATCATTACATTATTCTCTCACAAAAAAACTCAAAAAAGCCAAAAAGCCAAAAAGCCCTTCCCAAACCAAGCTTTTAAGCCCAGGCTAAAATAGCCAAAAAAGCCAAAAAGCCAAAAAGCCAACCCACTTCCCAAACCAAGCCGTTCTAATCTGTATGTCTGTCTAATGCTATTTCAGTGCAACCCATCATCTGTTACTTTTGAAAAAGCTCGATGAATTTTTGCAATATATGCTTCTATTCTGACTCTGATATGTCTCTATTTCAGAATTATCCTTATTATTTGTACATAAGATGCCAATTTGAAACTGTGACCATTAATATGTGATGATATTCCTATATAATCCGGGAATTTCTGTTATAGATTGGCATGTGAAACTTTATTTGGGGATACTACATTATATACGTATAACTTAAAACCTTTTGACATGGTCAATGAAGGTTAAATGACCTTTCTTTTGGAAATAATGAATTATGAATTGTATAGGAATAATGTCAGGATTATTATTGTCAACGGAATTGAAAGGCCAAGAACTTGTTTTCGTTATTAGTGATGCATTGGATACTTAATTTATTCTGAAGATCTCATATAAAATGTCATTAGCAAAATATTTTAATTTATTTGAAAAGCAAAGAGAATCATGAACATCATTTGAAATTGAAACTTAATCTAAGGTTGCTAAGATAATTAGAATGAGACCGCTATTTCGAAAACGTTTACTATTTGTGAGCAAAATGTCTATATGATTGATTCAGGACCCATTCATTGATTTTAAACCATTTGGTTATAAAATGAGTTGATTGTTTGGATTAATATTATGTGATAAGTGTTTCTTCGTCGTTCAGATGATCTATATTATTTGGAAATGTTGTACTATGAATTTGACTCAATGCCCTTGATATGGATTATTAGGATGTAATGTTGAGTATGATAAGTAAATGTTGATCATATACCTAAGTGAGTTGTCCTTGACTTCTGGAGGTAGATGACTTTTGTTGTGGAATTAATGGAGTAAATCTCCACCCTATTTGATTTGCTGTTGACGGCTAAGAACGAATTGTTGCAAAGAAATTGGTGGACCAAGAATTGGAAATTGTTATTGATATTGAACATTTAAGTTATTTGGAAGACTTTATTTGGGATGTCAATAGAGGAGTACTTTGATTTATTTGAAGTTAAGTAGTATCACGAATATTATTTGAGATTAATTCTCGACTTTTTGCAGACATGTGGATTATTTGGAAATATATAAATTATTTGAAGATATGTGAATAGCAAAATAAAAGTACATGAGTTATGTGATTGATGAGAATAGTATGTTGGGATTAATATGTTTCATGGTTTAATGTTATGAGGTTGACTTCAACGTCTACTACATATTACTGATCATTACTGAATGGCCTTTGATGACAAAACAAATTATGATGAATTACCTATTTCGGTTATTAACCAACAAATAAATAGAAATGAATTGAACTCCTATGAAGAGAAAATCGAATGGTAAGGAAGTTACTTGGAAAAGAAGAATGAAATGAAGCAAATTTATATGATTGGTTTTCAGGTACAAGTGCCTTAAGTTTGGAGGACCAAATTTTTTAGGGGGGAGAAGTGTGACAACCCCACAACATATAATATTTGGCATTTAATTAATAAACGAGATTTGGATTTTACTTAGTCCTTATTCTGATTTAAATTGGAATTTATGAGAACTATTCAGTCTTATTCGTATATGATTTTATTAACGATTTAATTTGGAATTAGAAATTGAATGTCCAAATGGTTTAAAGAAGCAAAATTGATGAGTTAAATCAGTGTAATTTCAAATATCAGACCATATGGGAGTTTAATTAAATATTCGATTCAGTTAGTAAAATTAAGATTTAATTAAATGGGCCCGAATTGGAGTTAATTAAGTTCCGAGGATTGAGAATTGTGATTACTATGAATAAAATTTACTTATGAGGTGTCCAATTTGAATAAATAATTTATTGATGGAGTTTTTGAGTTTGATCTGGAATGAAAGGCCTTAATGATTTGAGAAACCAAAATTGATGATGGAAATAATTTTAATTTGATATTTGGAACATTTTGGGAGTTTGACTAAAAATCTGATTCAGATTGGAAAAAATTAAATATATTTAATTGGGTCTTGAATGAAGCCAACTAGACTAATTAAATTATATGGGATTTGTGATCAATTATGATTACTTAAATTGTGTGCAAATCAAGATTAATTAAGAGATTAATTAAGATTAAGTTGTGTTTAATTAAGTTAATGGATAATGATATGTTAAGTTATTCCTAATCATAATTTAAGTTGAAGAAATATCATGAATGTGCAAGCGTGTGAGCACGTGTGTAGGGTGATGAGTTAGAAGTGGGCGTGTGTTTGTGCCAAGTCAAGAGGAGGGTTCATTTGCTTTGTGTTGTGAGAAACTCTAGAGAGAGAGTTCAAATTATAGAGAGAGAAGTGAAGGAACCCAGATGTTGTGCTGGAAATTATAGAGAAACCCAAGTCTTTGAAGAAGCATAAGAAGACTCTTAAGGGAAATCATTTATATTTCTAAAATTAATGTTCAAGGTAAGGAAATTTTTATTCAATTTACGTAAAATCTTTACAATACATTTGAGAATACGAAGAGTTTGAAATTATATTTATGAAATGAGAAGGAAATTAGATAGTTGATTAAGGATTTGAGCTATATATATATAATTTGTAGTTTCATTAATTTTGGGTTTGATTTTGAAAGTTGTAATTAAATTCATATATATATGTTCATATTCCAGTTATTAATAATAAATCTTAAAATTTACTATTTAGCAAACAAATATAGACTGTGTCATCCATTTGGAACAATTTGATTTCATATATCTTGAAAATGTTTTGAATAGTACAATCATGAAAATCAATTTTAATCCAAATTAAATAACACAATTCACCCACTAGCATGCATAAAGTTATATCAAATAAGCACATAGCCGCATGGTATGATGCTAAACATAGAAAGAAAATAACACACAGGCGGGATGTTAAAGTACAAAAACTTACATATTTACCAACGTCCCTCAAATAATTACAAAACAAAGTTAGTAAAAATATGCATGATTCTATATACAAGATCCTAATGCAATTCACTTATGAAATACAACTACAGATTTGGCTTCTAATATATATGACATGTGAAACATCTCAAAGCATGAGGTAGCGCACAAAATCATATAATAATCGATTAAATCCACAAATGCAAATTTAGTTAGATCTAAGGCATAAAGAATGGGTGGAAAGCATGGATATGATGACAAGCATAACAGAAGATACATATTTACAGAATATGAAAAGCAAATAAAAAGAACGGAATAGAAAGAAGCAGGAGTGGGGAATTTTTATAACGCTTTGAATATTACATATCCAAATAAGGGAAAAGATGAATAAAAATATTACAACAAAATATCCTCACAAATCTCTCTTGAATTAAAAGAAAAACAAAAGCTTCAGGAGGCCTCGAAGACCATCGGGAATTGTTCTACTCATCACTGAGGCTACTGGGTTCTGTCCAAGAGTAAACTGGCTAGTTGGCCAAAAGATGAGCTAGCCAGCCAAAAAGGTGGTTGGCTGGCTAAATTGGCCGACCAACCAATTAGGCCAAGCTGAAAACTCTATTTTGCTCAAACACTAGAAAAACAAACGAAAAATATACAGGTGGCTAAACTAAACACTTCTAGTTAGCTCACAAAAGTTTTATAACATGAAATTCAAGCAAAAAAAGCAAATACAAGAAAAAAAAAAGCAAGAAAGTAAAAGAAAATGAAAAGTGTGCAAAATTTACCTTCCAATAAAGGATTTGATTTCTAAACTTCGTTTTGATCACCCTCAAGCTTAGGAAGTGTGTTCCCAATTCTCAATTTAAAATTTTGAAATTCTAGTTAGAATGGTGTTTTTGGGTTGTTCAACAGTGTGTGTGAGGAGAGAGTTACAACTCTTTGTTTTTCACTATTTCAAGGAACACTCACTCTCTTTTGATCAAGGCTCAAGAATATGGCTCTAATAGAATTTATGGGATGATTTTGTATATATGAAAGATGGTATATGAGTGTATGGAAGTGTTTTGGCTTAAAGCTTAAGGCTTCTCTTTCTCTCTCTATATCTCTCTTTTCTCTTAATTCATTTCTCTCTCCCGATTCTCTTCTCCCATCTTTGATACATTCTGATCCTCTCCATATAGACAATCATGGAAGGCTGCTAAGTCAAGGAGAAGGTGGAAGACAAGGATGATAGGATGACAAGGGTGGTTGAAATGGATGCCACTTTTTGGGAAGATGACAATCTTCCTTTTGACTATGAAGGCTAAATGAGGATAATGGAGGGGACGACTGTGTACCTAGTGCATCAATATAATAAGAAAAGATCTAAAATGGCATGACCCGTACGCATTCAACAAGAATTCTGCCAAAAATGCCCTACTCTTAGGAAAATTAGCCGACCGACCAATTTATTGGCTAGTTGGCCAATTTCGTAGCTAGATGGCCCACCAATTGGCCGATCGGCCAATTAAGTTGACCAGTTGGCCAAAATATTGGTCGTGGCTGACTATTTTGCACGAAATAGGATTCTTTAACAAAATTATCATCCTTTTCTCCTGTTTCCACATTGTTCTTTGCTCGATTTCCTCAGAAAAAGTGAGCCTCGGAACACTACGAAAATATTCGAAACAAAGCGCGGAAAGAAAGTTTTGAAAGAGAGTTTTGAAAGGGACTTAAGCCCTTGGCCAAAATAAGCTAAAGGGTTGGAACTAAAACACAAATTCTATATTTCTTATTGAAAATTATGCGACAAACACATTCTTGTTTTCATCATTGCATAATCAAAAGAAAGCGCCTAAGTCCTAGGGCCGATCAAAATGGGGTGTATATAGTAGGTAGCCGAATCAAATGACCTGAGATGCAGGGGTAATAGCTTGGGTCCAAACATGGGAGGAAGGATTTCCTCTACTGCCATGTTCAGGTTATCTACCAGGAAGCCCATGTCCTCAGCAGGTATATGTGTGTCGACCTCGACGGCTGAAGGAGGCACATCTACCTCTAGAAAAACGATATGAGCGTCCTTATGAGGGATATCGCCATATATCAAGAAAGAATAGGTGTGGGTGAACCAAAAATGAAGGAGAGAGGAAAAAAACTAAAAGGCCACCTGAGGGATCCAAAAATCTGAAAAATAAAGAGGGATGTGAGGAACCAAAAGGGATCAAGTGAGAGGCTAAGCCATGACGTGTGAATCACGTAATGAAGGTAGGAAACCCAAAACTCAACCAAATCACAAATCGATTGGTTCAAAGTGTAAAGGAATATGGAAGTTTTGAATGAAAAGAGGCATAGGATGTTGGGTAATGCGAGCGAGGGAGAAAATCTAAAGAGAGAGAAAAAGAGTGAAAAAGAGAGGAAAGGTGTTTTCAGATGGTGTGAAGTTTGAATGAACCGTTAGTTGCTTTTATAAAACGTTTTGGGAGGCAAAAAGACAACTATCCCTAAAAAACTCGAAACAGCCGGCAGATCCATCATTTGTTCAGCTGACCAATTTTGTAGTCGGCAACCTAAGTGAGTGGCCAACAGAGGCTTTTTATACAGGCAAAGTCAAACTTTTGTCCGAATGAGCTGTGTTTGTACCCAAAATGGAGAATGGATGCCAATCAAGTTCCGGTGTATAGTAAACATATCAAGTGTGCGCTTGAAAGACCTAGCCATGCAAACAAAGGAAGCCGATTAATGAACAGGAATATTTCCATTAAACATAAGTTGATTACAAGAGTTTCTTTAAAACCCAAGAGGAGGTCCTAGTCATTACAAGAGCAACTATATTTCACAAGGGAAAGGTTCAAGGACATGCAAGTCCAACATGCTTATTCCTATACGCCGAGTTCCTTATGAACATAAAGATGCAACCTTTGTCTTTCAAGGAGCAAAATGTGGAAAAAATGCATCTGGAGGTAGCCTAAGTTATTGGAAAAAGGCTCCAGTGCTGCAAGGAGTATAAAAGGTTTCCTAGAACATCGTCATCATCGCCGGAATCGTCATGATCATTAGAGTTTTCTTCGGCACCAGAAGCGATTCCTGCATTATCTTCTTCATTGCTACTCACCACCGAGGAACCCGGAGTGGGTGGTCGGAGTGGTTCGAAGTTCTCATCCTAAAATCAAGAGAACCATGGCATGGAAGAGAGAAGTAAAGAATGGTTATACAGAATGAGAAATGATTGGCAAGATCAGTGCAATATACCTCCAGGGAGTTGGTGAGATGAGGGAATGAAGATCATATGGGTAAGGAGTTTTGATGGAGTATACGAGGCATTGGGCCAAATCTATGAAAGCAGCTACGGGCACAAGCGTAGCTCAAAGATCGATTGATAACTTTGCCACGGCCATGAACTCGTCTTTAGTTGTCAACGATGGATTCCTCTAGGACCGACCACAACTCCTCTCTCCTATGAACAAGCCTTCTTCTACCTCCCTGGCCACTAGAGGGAGTTCTTGAGCATATGATTTCCAAGTTCAGAACTACAGCGTGTCAGCGTCATAAGAGCTCTCATCAAACAAGCCGACAAAGTCCAAGTAATGAAAAGAACCCATGTCCCAGGATACACTAGAAAGGAAGGAAATAGAGGGGTTATGAACCATTTGAAATGAAAGAAGTTGTACAAAGCCACATAAACAACAAACTTCTGAGTGGTTAAGAGTTGTTTTCAACTGAAGTACCATCTTTTTGTATACTGTCAGAAATCAAAAAGTTAAGAGCTACTCAGGAAAAGCTCGGATGAACCGATCGACCTCACATTTGGCTAGCCGCTTATGGTGTCAGCCGGTAGGTTTTGAAAAATTAGTTCATGTGCACGGATGAGTTTTGGAATGGCTGAATAGGAGAAGACATGCAGTTACAGAGTTTGGGAAAGAAAAGGGTGTTCCGTCATGTATACAAGCATTCGTATTCGAAGTATAGTAGATGGAAGTCATCCACAAGCAAAAACAGGTTGTTATATATACATATATGGGCCATGAATGGCACGAGTTGTTTACAAAAGAAATTATAAAATGACTTATGATAGTTGAGTGTATCACATTTAAAGTTCTTACAAGCTATACAAGAAAAGAAAGAAGGAAAACAACAAGCAAAAGTGGAGTATAAGCTAAGGCAAAGCTAGGCGGTCGGAGCCATCATCCCAGTGGACAGCAGAGTACTAGCTCTACCAGGGGCATCATCATCACCACTATCCCCACTGCCAAAGACACCACTGCCTATAGATGAATAATCAAGGGGTCCATAAGGTATGTCATCATCATTGTCACTGCTAATGATGATCACTTCAGGGAAAGCAGCTCCATCCTACGACAAAGAAGAAATGTCAGTCAAAGAAAAGTGGAAAGTATTACATAGGAACCATTCAGGAGAAAATGATTAGTTCTGGAGGCAACCAAACCTCGTGATGGATGTCTGGAATATGTGAAGCTACTAAAACTTGTTCGTGTCCACGTCCTCATCGACCTCGCCGGCCGTGTCGCTCGTGAGGAGCTTGTCCAGGACCGTAGTAACGTCCCTGTTCATGGGCCTGAGTCTACGTAGGCTTGCCAATCGCTACATGCCTATTACTACTAGTACCCTCATGAGGGTGTCCTAATCCATGCCTCATCACATAGGTAATGATATAAGCAAGCTCCAGGTCAATACCATCTGTCATGGCCATGACGTGAGCCTCTACTATCATGTTTTCGGAGGAAGAATCACTGCCTGATGGAGTGTTCGATTCGTCAAAACTGGTAGGAGAGTTAGAAGGAAATGGATGAAGATCATCTTCAGCCATGGGAAGTGAACAAAAATGAGGTCAAAGAGTTAGAAAGGTGTTTTCAAATGGAAGTGAAAGGAAGTTAGATGGTCACACCTTTTTACAAATTTTCAAAGATGTTAAATGACTGATCTAACCGTATAAAACTCAATAGGGCCGGCAGACCACTCATTTACTTGGCCAACCAAGTTTTCAGCTGACCTAGTGACCATCGATAGCGTATTAGAGAAAAGTGGTTCAGAAGTGTGTAGTAGTTACTTAGCGATGTATGGTTGTTATCTCTATCGTGTGCTAAGGTAGGATTATCCATCAAAACCCGCAGAGAGGAAGGTTTGTCCCTGTCTTTGTTGTGTATTTCCTGTATTTGACTCTGCGGCATAACATTTCTATTGTTGCAATCGCCTCCCACACGTGTGAAGTGTATAAGGCATAAACATTTAGTTAATACCGCCCCCTATGAGGTTGGCAGTTAACACCACTCTCAGTTAATACCACCCCCTAAAGGGTTGGCAGTTAACACCACCCTCAGTTAATTGCCCCTACATAGGTTGGCGGTTAACACCACCCTCGGTTAATATCACCCCCTGCGGGGTTAGTGGTTAACACCACCCTCAGTTAATACCGTCACCTGCGGGGTTGGCGGTTAACACCACCCTCGGTTAATACCGCCCCCTACGTGGTAGTTAACACCACCCTCGGTTAATACTAACCCTTGTGGAATTGGCGATTAACACCACCCTCGGTTAATACTGCCCCTTGCGGGTTGGCGGTTAACGCTACCCTCGATTAATACCACCCCCTACACAGGTTGGCGGTTAACACCACCCTCGGTTAATACCGCCCCCTATGCGGGTTAGTGATTAACACCACCCTCAGTTAATACTACCCCCTACGTAGGTTGGCAATTAACACCACCCTCGGTTAATACCACCTCCGATGGGGTTGGCGGTTGACACTATCTTTTCTCCTTTCATGCCGCAGCATGTTTGGAGTATGTTATGGAGTTCCTTGTTGCTGTGACTACCGGTCATATGTGGTTTTGGTTGCTGCCATCCTTTTCTCTTTTTGTCTCGTACTATGGCACGAGTGGTGTTGCATTTCTTTCATACATTGCATTCTTATGGGTGTTGATCATCGTTCTTTATGATTTCTTCTTTTTCGTAGTTGTTAGTTTGCTCTTCATGTCATTTGCATGAGATCCTTCTCTCTTTTTTTTTTTTTGCCATCTTTGTAGCTTTATCTATTGTTCCACCTTGTCACCCTCCGAGGTGTTCGCATCATCAATCTTTTCAAAACTCCGGCAGTGTGGTACATATAAGCCCAATTATCAAATCATGGCAACGCGCGCCACATAAGCCCAACCTTTTCAAAATGTGTTTTGAGCATGGCATTGGCATTTTGCCCATGAACTACCTTGGTTTGATTCTTTACCCCTCGTGTTCAAACAAGTTTTATCTATATATTGTTTGTCTGCCTATGTCTTACGGCCTTGTCAAAAAGGGTCATCTTCGGGCTTTGACATTCATTCATGCCATGAAATGATGCACCAAGCTCTGTCAAAGAGGGGCCATTGTAAACACCCCATTTTTTACTAGCCTTGAGACTTGGGAGTTCCCTTTTGAGTTCTTGATGATGAAAACGAGAGGTGTTAATCTTTGTAAGTTTCACGGCAGGAGTTCTAAGGATTAAGCTTTAAACCCTCCAATAACCTATTTTGGACAAAATGTTTTTCAACCAAAATGGAAACCTCTTTCAAAATGAGTTTTAGTAATGCTACTCCAAACATTACCACAATGTTGTGAGGCTCATATTTTTAAAGTCAAAGCATTGTATTCTTTCAAACAAACGGAGCGAAGAATATAGTGGAAGGGAATGGGAAGGATAAAATCCTCTGAAATGCATGTTTCTCCCTTCAATTTAGGTTAACTTGCTCTTATTGATCTAACGATGTGCCCACTGGGTAGCTAGACACGAAATGAGGGCCAACTAAAAAAGCACTTGGCCGATCATCAGGAAACTTAACCGGCTAAATGTTTCGAGTACAGATCATTTTCATGGATTCCAACTTTTTTTTTCTTACCTACCTCAAATATCTCAGATATTTATGATCTAGACTCTATATATAGAGCTCACCAACTTTTTACAAAGGGTTGGAAAAAAAAACTTGCCTCTGGGATAGTAAGGCTTGAGAGCTCTCTCTCCTTCTTTCCTTGTCTCCCACATATCACCTTCAACCTTAACATTAATTTCTCCATTAAAGCTTGATCCTAAGCTCTAGACAAAGGATTTTGGACGTCAAAGGACACCCTTAGAAGCTCTTGAGGGACCTTAAAGGGGAGTTTGTGAACAAGAAAGGCTCATCCTCTTTAAGAGGTGAATCCTTAGCATCTTTGATCTTATCGTCTTGCCTTTTCTTTAATTCTAGCTTTCATTTGCATTATGTAATTGCTGTAAGTCCTCATAGATGTGGAGGGAGTAGCCTTAGTCACCCATCCATTGAGTAGATAGCCTTTTTCTTTATTTTCTTGATTTCCTTGGCTCTAACTATCTAGTTCCTGTGAATTTTGGACCCTTGTGGATGTGCTTGGAAGTAGTTTTAGCCATCCATTCACAAGTTCAATAAATAAGTAGTTTTTTTATTATTACACCACTTATCTTCACCTATCATTTCTCTCAAGTGTGCTAATCTATATGTTTCAACTCTTTACTCAATGATAATGAGTGTTACGGGTTGTTTCATGAGATTACTTGGGTGATCCATGGGATTTGGTGTGGATAAGTGTTGTATTCCCCCTTTTCATTAAGTATTTTGGAAGGTGTGAGAATTCCCCCTCAGAAAAGTCTCCCGTTGGCCTCTGTCTTGAAATCCTGCACTGACCTAATTATCAGATGGAGAATTAATTCGGCTAGCCATTTTCTACTTCAGTCAACTCATCTGGTGTCTGGTCCGTCATTCTTCCCCAAGAACAGAGCAAACAGTTTCTGAGGAATGCTCCCCTGGGTAGTTATGTAACCCGTGGATTACTTCTTTTCTTTATTTAGTGTGATTTGTTAGATTCAGCAGTAGTGAGGCTAAATCGATTCATTGTTGTAATAATCTCTCTCTCTCTCTCTCCCTCTCTCTCTCTCTCTCCCTTTTCTTATTCGAATTGTTGTAATAATCTTCAAGCCCCATGTCTTTCTAACCCTTTTATTTACTTGCTTTCGGTATTGTATCATGTTTTCTTTATCATGCCTATATATTGTATCCACTTTTCATGCATTTGGGTCCAGATTATCCACATTAATAGGATTTACTGTCTTCAAAGATGAATACATGCATAAATCTATGTATCGTGGTGATACTCATACTACATCTTAGCATTTGGGCTTCTAGATGCATGTTCTGCGTGTATTGCATTAGAAACTCGTATATAAGATCAAGCATATCTATACATATATGTATCTGTTGAGACTCGCCTTGGAGTACTTTGTGAGCATTTTGAGCTTTAGCATATTGCATCTGCATGTTCCTTACCATACTTATTGCTACAACATGAGGCTAAGTGCTTAAGTGAGATATCTGTTAGAATGCTAGTGGATGAAGGTTGTGTTATATATTTTGGAGTGTAGATGATTCTTATGCTGTAGATTTTATCCAAAAAAACCCTTCTCAAATATGCAGCAAGTCAGAGCATAACCAAAATTTTTGACACAATCTATATTTGAATGCCTCAAATAGTAATGGTAGCATTATTAATAATCAAAATATGAATTTACATTGGTTATAAAAAACCACATTATGACTTAGTAGAGACCGATCTTTGATCAAGTGAATGGGGTGCTCAATTAATGACCTTCCCCACTCATACATATGTTCTCGAGCTGAGCCACTTTGGTTATGACGGACGGTGACCTTTGGCACTAGTCATGGGTTTTCTAATTTCCCCAAAAGATTAGGTGGTGACTCTGAAACCTGATGATGTAGTTTATTTTTGGCAATGTTTTGTAATAAAATTGATTTTTCTATAAAAGTTGTCAGATTTGGACTCTCATTTTCTGTTTCACATTTCACTAGTGATATTAGATCAAAAATCAGGAGTCTAAACTATCGGGCATCCTTGGTATTCCCAAAAAAGGCATCCCATAAGGCTCGTTTATTTTTGTTTTGTTAATATCTTTTGGACAAGCTTAATATTTTTATTTGTATTAGGCTTGACCCACTTTTGTTATAAACAAATATCGTCTTGGAAATATGTAGCTATTAGGGTATGAACTTATTTTTATTTCTTTTCAATTTTATGTATATCGATCACATGCTATAGATTCATAATCTAGGGTTAATGAATGTATTAATACATGTGACATCTTCTATAGTATCTCAAATGAATCAATGAATGAAAGATCTTTCTGGGAATTCAACATGTCCACTCTCACATAGTCAAGGCTAAATTCAGATTTCCATACATAGTAAAATATTGCTAATTCACTTCCTTCCTTGTAGGCCATTCAACATGCCCACTCTCATATAGTCCAGGCTGAGTTGATGAAGAAAAACTTTACCAAAAAGACACAAGAAGCATCAAACTTCCTCTCTCAACTCAACAAAGTCGAGGCTATCAGTTGGACAAGATCAACGCAGTCAGGGCTGGCATATGCAAAGTTGAGGCTGCCTCTAAAGCCCCCAAAACTATTGTTGAAACCACTAAAGAAAGGGTTGTTGAGGCCGAGAAAAAACTAAATGAAGCCCTAGAAAAAGTCAAGATGAAGGTCGCTGATGAAAAGGCCTGTGAAGATGGGCAGGCACAAAAAGTAAGTCAACTTGGCCTACAACAAGGCTTACTACCTTGGCTGGGTTGCTGCTGAAAAAGTTGTCAGTCCTTAAGGACTCACCCTTTTGACATCTCAATCAACTTGATGTACCTTTCCTCACATTCCTTGTCTAATCCAAGGAGGAGGAGGAGGAGGAGGAGGAGGAAAAAGAGAAAGATGAAGGCAACGACACTATTGCTACTGAGACCAAGTCTCTAACTCTGAATGATCATGTCATAGACCTGACTGAAGAGGATGAGGATGAGGTCTCTAAGAGCACCTCTCCGAAGAAGGCCGACACTTTTGAGGCCAAGATTGCTGCTGCAAGCAAGAGCCTTGAGGAGAGTCTAAAAGAGATTGATGAGGAAATAGCAGCCGACATCGAGACTGAAAAGGCTACTGCACTGTCCACCCAAGCCAACACATCGCTAGCTGCCGAGGTGGAATAGATGGAATAGACCAAGAACATTGCTCCAGCATCTAGCACTTGGGACTTCTTTTTTTTTTTTCTTTTTTCTTTTTTTTCCTTTCTTCTGAACAATCTTCTGTTTTGCTAGGCCGAAGTCTTTTCTAGTGTAAAACTTTACTTTCATTAATGAATCCTCTATTTTTCGCTAAGTGTAGAATGCTTGTTTCTTTATACTGCTTTCATATGTCATGTATACTCTTTCCATCTTAATGCTTTGTACTTCATTAATTCTTCTAAGTATAACATCTTGGAGAACGCCTTACCTCGGGTAACATAACCACATTGGCTTATAACATCTCGAATAAAACTGTTATTTATCTCAGATAGCTTGAACTCATTAAAAAAAATTCTAAAAATGGTAACAAGTATCACACATTCACGTATCGCATTCACTTGACTCATACATGCTCTTTGCCTCCTAATGTGAATGTAAGTACAACTTAGGTTCACATTAAGGATACATTGTCTGAATCTTGTCTAAGTCTGACTTAGACATCCATGACCAGAGTCATTATGTTTAGCTCGTCTAAAGAAAACACTTAAGGCTTAACCTTAGTGCAGCGAGGGTACTACTTATCTCAGCTTTTTGTACAAACTAGCCAGATCATGGAGAGTTTCGCCTTGTTTTTTTTTTTTTTTTTTGAAACATCTCTTTAACTTAGTTCAACTCTACCATCCTGACAAGTCTAAGTTAAACGTTTTGTTCCTCTTTGGAACATCAACCTAAGACATTTTGTAAGAAACAAAATCGAACTAGTATTTTATTAATAAGAACTTTGGCTAGACAATCTCTAGATTACATCAAATAAAAAGAAAGAAAGAAATTAGACTAATGATAGAAAAACTTAAGATTACTAGTATTCTAAGGTCTTGGCAATTTCTTGTCATCACAGTCTTCTAGCCGATATGCCCCATTGCCAGCAACTTATATAATTCTATACAGGCCTTCCTAGTTTGGGCTAAGCTTACCCTCTCTAGGATCTTTCTTGTTGCTAACAACCATTCCTAAGACAAGATCCCTATCTTGGAATTTTTACTTTCTTGTTATATGCTCTGGTGAGTCGCTATTAGTATGGCCCCAACCGAATTGCTGCTCGTTCCCTTTCTTCTTCCATCAAGACCAGATCTCGGGCTAAAAATGCCCCATTCATCCCATTCTCTACTCCCTAATTTCTGACCCTAGGAATGCCAATGTCCAGTGGTATAATGGCCTCAGTGACATAAGCCATGGCAAAAGGTGACTCTCCAATTGATCTTCTTAGCGTAGTATAGTATGCTCATAGAACATTGGGCAACTCCTCCACCCACTTATCCTTGGCAACTTCCAGTCTTTTCCTTTATTCATTCTAAAATGGTCTTGCTAGAGGCCTCCACATGGCTATTGCTTTGTGGGAAGCTAGGAGTTAAATAATAGTTCTTGATCTTATATTTTGCACAAAAATTCTTGATCAACTTGCTATCAAATTGGGTGTCATTGTCTGCCACAATGGCACTTGGGATCCCAAATCTAGTAATAATGTTCTTCCAGATGAAACTTCTCACGTCCACATCTCGGATTTTGGCCAAAGGTTTAGCCTCCACCCACTTTGTGAAGTAATCCTTGGCTACCAGCAAGTACTTCCTCTGTCCAGTTGCCTTAAGCAATTGCCCAATCAGATCCATGCCCCACTGGGCAAATGGCCAAGGACTGAATACTGGATTCAAGTCCACTACAGGCTAATGTATCAAAGGTGCAAACCTTTGACACTTCTCGTACTTCTTGACATAGGCTTCTACGTGCTTTTGCATGTAAGACCACTAGTACCCTTGGGATATGGATCTATGGGCCAGAGATCTGCCCCTTACATGGCTGCCATAAACTCCTTCGTGGATCTCATATAGGAAGTCTTCTACATGGGAAGGGTGCGCACATTATAATAATGGTCGAGTGAAGGACCTTCTGTAGAGGTCGATGTAGCTGGTTTTTCGTGCTCCTCAGAGGGGTTTAGTCTCCTCAGATACGATAGCCCTACAGTTCGGACTCCCGTGGTTCTAAATCTGGTTTCACAAGTGCAATATGAAACAAAAAAACAAAAATGAGAGTCCAAATCCGGCAAACTTTAGAAAATCCATTCAGAGATGCCAGAAATGGACTACATTGCCAGATTTCAGAGTCGCCATCTAAATATTTTTGAGAAATTTAGGAAACTCGTTACTCGTGCCAAAGGCCACTTGTCCGTCATAACTAAAGTGTCTTGGCTTGAGAACTTAGGTATGAGAGGGGGAAGGTCATGAATTGAGCACCACCCTTACCCGATCAAAGATCGGCCTCTACTAATCATGATCTTATTATTATCAACACTATATGCTCTTGTTCTGATTATTATACTAACTAACTATGTGAGGCATACAAGTATAGACTACGTCACTGACTTTGGAATACTTTGTTTTCATGTTTGTTTGAAAAGAGTTCTGAATATGTGCTATTTGAAAAGCAAGCTCATATGTACATTTATCAAAGTCATCCCAACTTAAGTGAAATAGCCTTCATCCACAAGCATTCAAACAGGTATTTCAAATAAGCATTTAGCCTCATGGTAGTATGCTTGACATGGCAACACATACATACATGCAATATGCTAAAGCAAAAATGCTCGCCTAGTACTCAACCAAGGCAAGCCAAAGAAAAGAAAACAATTAGAAAAATGCATGACCCTAGCAATGTACATGACTAATGCAACACATACAAGAATGCAACTATTATGTTCAGATTATTAACATGTCATATGGATTAACTCAGAGCATGCGGTAACGCATGTATTCAAGTAAGCAGGAAAATAACAATGATATTAGAATGATGAACCGAACCCAGTGTATGCAAAAATGGATACAACGCATAACAATGATATGAAACGAAAACATGATACTACCATGGTAAGCATGTAAGTAAAGGGGGAGAAAGAAATGGGGGTTGGAAGACATACAAAATATTACAAATTTGTCCTTGCGCAAGAGGGTCTGAATGGCCTAATCAACTAATTAAATGAAAGAAACTAATTAATTACAAATACTAATCTAAAGGAATTAAATGAAAGGTGGGGAATTGCACATGCACATCCAGGAACATCCTCTGAAAACCTCTCTCTGCTCACTGCAAGAAGCTGCTCTGTTTACAATCTGAAAATAACTCTGTTTTGGCCTCAAAATCTATTATGTTTTGCCAACAACAGACTGTTGTTTGCACACTCCGAAGCCGACCGACCTATAATGAGGCCCGGCCAACTCTAATGAATGCCTATTTTGTTTTGCTAAATAGTGTAGTCGGCTGGACTATTGAACTGGTTGGCCGTATAAGATTGTGGCTGGCCGGCCACTATTTCTGGAGAATACCCTGTTGTAGCAGAACTGGAACAGAGCAAGACAGAGGGTTTCCAAAAGCTGTTAATCCTTCTTGCTCCCTCCTATCATGAGAATTTTCAAGGATAAAGTAGGTTTTCTTCCCAAATCATCAACCATAGCAAGGTTGTTGCATGATGATCTTTGAAAGCAAAAGGAAAAGAATTAACTAAACACAAAACAAAGCTATTCTCATTACCTTCTTCCTATCATCAAATTTATTCAAGGAAGAGGTAGGCATGCTTAACTCACAAATCATCAAGTCACAAGATAATACATGATGATCATAGAGCAACCAAAGAGGAACAAAAGTGACAACTCAAAAAGTGTTGTCAACTCATCTCCCTACTCATGGAATAAGGATGACACATTCCTTTCCATGCTTTAAAGTGGAACTAGGAGAGATTTTTCAACCTTTTCAAGAAAGAGCTCTTTACGAGCAACAAAGCAAGTAAGGAAAAAAACAAGACAAAAAGCAAGCTATCTATCAAAGCTTATACACGCAACTAGTCAAAGTTGTTGACAACTCCTTTTTTCATGGAACAAGGATGAGATCTATTTCCATGTGTTGAAAATGATCGATAAGAGAGTTTTTCAACACTTTGAACACGGAAGCTATTACATAGGTTCAAAGTGGACAACAACAATATGAAAGCAAGAAATTTACACTAGATAAGTAGACTCTAATCCTCCCATGAACACAAGGTTCCAAGTTACATATTGAAAGATAAAAACAATCAACTCAATGGATCGGCCGCTATATCCTAAACACGCCAAATCCGAGAGGACTTACAACAACACAAATATGATATGTAAAGCATAGGAAGTAAAAGCATAAGTAGTGGGGAGGACTAGGACCCTTTGATAAGCCCATATTCAATTCATATCACACACAAACAACCAAAAATAGTGCTAAAAAAGGTACTAAAATTTACCAAATAAAGTGAAAAGAAAGAAAAAAAAATGGAAGAAAAACAAACGGGTACACAACTAGTGAGCTAGCCAATGGAAGGGTGGCTAGCTCACTCACTTGTAACCAAGTTTTAATCACATTTTTAAGCTTAAAATAGCTCTGAAATTAGTATGAAAAGGCATAGAAAAGAGAGAGAAAATATGATAAAAGAGCTCAACGTTTACCTCTTGAAGAGAGGAAAAGCTTCTTAGTTCACAAACCACAAGCTCAATACTCTCAAAGGTCTAAAATTATGTTCAAGAATCTCAGCCAAAAGCTTTAAGTTTAAGCTTATAAGGTGTATGCATAGTGTATGTATATTGCAAGAGGATAGAGAAGATGTCTTGGACAAGTTTTAGCTCTTGGAGGATTTTTTTCTAACCCCAAACCATAAAAGTGGCTTATATTAATAGAAAAATAGTTTCTCACGTTGGAAATATCTGCAAAGGGACAGATGGCTGCTGTAAAATATCTACTGTCACTAAACATGGCCAGCCGACCAATGAATTATACAGCCAACCCAAAAAGTGGCATGCCCGGTCCAATTTTGGTCTTGCTACCTATGAGATCCGGCCGGGTCTAACTACCCACGGCCAGGATCAAGTACCCACGACCGGTTCTAAAGTTTGAAAAGAGGATTGTTAAAGGTCTAAAACATTTTGGTCAAAATGGGGTGCAAGGTTTGGATCTGAAGCTCAAAACTGAATTCTTTTGCTGAAGATTCGAACAATTGCACAGTGTAACATTTCATCATCGAGTGTTCGGAGTGAGGCGCCCAAGTCTTAAAGGCGGTCAAAATGAGGTGTCTACAATGGCCTTTTGTTGACAAGTAGAATCTTGCCGACCTTAGCCTGATCTTGTGTGCCTCATTCTTGTCTTCAGGCAACTTAACTTCTCTGATAAACTTGACCAAGGCATCCATCTAGCTTGGGCCTAGCTCTATGCACATTGTCTCGTACTCTTTTATCAAAGATTCAACGCTTGGGCTTGACAGGTAGTCCACCATGATTGTTCTCGGCGTGTCTGACTTGATGGCACTGGCAAGGTTTGCCAGTGCATCCACATGGCTGTTGTCTTCTTGGCATAGGCCGCCATCCTCTCAACTCGGGCGATGTACTTCCTCGTCGCTTGGTTCATGATAAGTTGGGTGTCACAGTAGACTACCATCTCATTGGCTTCAACTGCTACTACTAGCTTTAATCCAGCAATCAGTTCTCATATTCTGCTTCATTATTTGAGGCCTTGAACCCTAGTCAGATTGATTGTTCAATCATTTATCCATCTGGTGAGACTAGTACCACTCCTACCCCTACTCCTTGCCAGTTTGAACTACCGTCAACAAAGAGATAGAAAAACTTGCCAGTGTAAATATTGCAAAACTTCGGATTCTCTTGTTTTTTCTCTTGTTCTTATGGCTTAGGGTTCTATGCTGCCAGTTGTGTTTCCTCTAGTTCTTCTGTGCATCCTAGGCTGAGGTTCATAGGTCTTGGCTTCGGGCTTGCAGTTGATGTAAATTCAGCAACAAAGTTAGCCAACACCTGACCTTTGATTGATGTCCTTGGTTTGTATTCTATGTTGTATTGACCTAAAACTACAGCTCATCATGCTATTCTTCCCGACAAGCCTCTGTGTTGTAATAGAGACTTCAGCAGGTGCTCTGTAAACACCGCAATCTTGTGAGCCCGATAGTAATGGTTCAACTTCTTTAATGCCATTACCAGCGCAAGTGTCAGTTTCTCCAGAGGTAGGTACCTCGTCTTCGTGCTTGCCAAAGTTTTGTTCACATGTTTTTTGCTCTCCTACTTCTTCTCAAATAACCATTGCACTGACCGTGTAGTCTGAGACTTCCAGGTACAAAAACAGTTCCACTCCTGGAGCTGGGTTTCACAATACAAGTGGGGTTGTCAAATATCTCTTCAAGTCGGTTAGGGCAACTTTGCATGCTTCTGTCCATAAAAGATTTATGGCCTTCTTCAGCAGCTGAAAGAATGGCTTGCACTCATCTAAACTCTAGCTTATGAACCTATTCAATGCCACTGCTTTTTCGGTCAAAATATAGACTTCCTTAGTCATTGTCAGACTTTTCAGATCAAGAATGGCCTTGATCTGATTGGGTCTTACTTCAATCCCTCTCCTATAACTAGATATCCCAGGAACTTACTAGATTCTACTTTGAATGCACACTTAAAGGCATTGAGCCACAACTGATATGCTTTCAAGATGTCAAAAACCTCCTTCAGGTGGGTTAGATGGTCGGAGGGTTCTGTACCTTTAACGACTGTGGTGGCTGAATATAATATACTAAGGAAGGCCAAATGAATTTGAAAACATCAGGCCAAAGACAATTCGGCTCCATCCAAGGGCTCTTGAAGCCAAATATACAAATCAGGCACATAAGGAGCCGAGTAAGAACTAGCACACAACCGGAAGGCCGAGTAAACAATCATGCGCAAGATTAAGAATGGGCCCGACCCTTGGGCCCAAAAGGTAATATAAATAGAGGAACATCAACCAAAGAGAGATATGTGAGAATAGATAAAGTAACTTGAGATAGAAAAAAACTGGAGAGAATACCAAGTTGTCCTTGGGAGTGCTAATTTCGCCACCCTCGGCCGGAGCGTTTATTCCTTTTTCAGGTAATGATCAAAGAATCAGGGACGTCTGACTGAATTCAAGAGTATTTTCCAAACCACTTCTCCACAATTGGCACCGTCTGTGGAAAAACTCAAGTACGTTCATGGAAGGCGTAACAGATGATCATTCGCTCGTTGTTGACGATGTTACACCAAGAGATGATGTTACTCCAAGAAACATGCTTGGGCTGGAGAATATCACCACCAGAAGGGCCCTGAATTTCAACTCAATAGCTCAAACCTCACCCTCAACCTCAATACAGGAGACTATGCAAATGATCATGGATCAAGCGAAACGAAATGAGCAACGCTTGGAAGATATGGCAGCTGATAACGAGCGTTTACATAAAGAATTATCCTTGGAGGTAGCCAAATCCCAACAGGCCGCATGCTGCTAACGAGGGTCGTTCCCCTAGAAAAAAGGATGATCGACGACGTCGACTTCGGAAACATGGTAATGGCACTCCGACTCACCATTCCAAAAGCCCAGAAAGAAGGGACGAGTTGATGTATCCAGCTCATCCGAAGGGAGCCCGTACATAAGGCACAGGCGAGGAAAAGAAAGTGATGATTTGGATGAGGAAGATAGGCATGACCCTTTCGTATGACGTATCGCAAGAGTCGTGCTGCCTAAAAAGTTCAAAGCACCACCGTTCACCTTGTATGACGGAAAATTGGATCCCACTGATCATATCCGTCATTATAAACAAGCGATGATGTTGCATGCTGATAACGAAACCCTCATGTGTCGAATGTTTCCAAGTAGCCTAGGACCGTTGGCCGTCAGATGGTACTACAAACTGGAGCCGGCGTCAATAAAAAGCTTTCACCAACTCCAAAAATCTTTCAAGGCAAGATTCATTACCAACGAAGTTCAGCCAAAGCAAGACGACTCTCTCTAGGCAATGCAAATTAAACCAGAAGAGACCCTTTGTAAGTATTCGGTGCGATATTGGGAATGTTTCAACCTCGTAGATGATGCCTGCAATGACTCCATGGCCATTACCGCATTTAAGATGGGATTGCATCCTAATAGTCCTCTGCATAGTTCATTGACCAGACGGCCCCCCAAAACAGTTTGGGCGTTAATGAAGAAAGTCGAAGACGATGTCCTACAGGTCAAAGCCATTAAGACAGCTCCGTCTGACATTGTTCAGCTGATAAGCGTTGTGCCGTCAGGGAGCCCCGAACCGCGAAATCCGGCTAAACGAGACAAAAGGCGTGATTCATGCCGATCAAGCGATCAGTGTTCACATCGATCAAATGAACAATACCAAGTGGATAGCAGGCGCGCAAGATGCTCAAACAAGAAGTACACGAAATTGGCAGAGCCAATTAGCAAGATTTTGTTAAAAATCCAACACCTTCCATTCTTTAAATGGCCGTCCAAAATGATGGGACCTCCCGATACAAGGAGAAAGGATAAGCGGTGCAAATATCACAAGAACCATGGTCATGACACCGACAATTGTTATGCACTGAAGGACCACCTGGAGGAGTTGGTACAAGACGGTCGGCTGGCGCAACACGTCTGAAAGAATAATCCATTGTACACGGTAGCCCTACGGCCGGATTCACCTCCACTTGGTGTAATTCACACGATATACAGCCTGTCGTCGTCAACCGAAGTACATACAATTCAGTTGTAACCTAGCCTGCATAAGCTAATCACACCAGCAAAACGGCTCCATGAAACTAGGAGTATTTATTTTGACGACACCAACTTAATTGTAGTAACTCTCCCCCACACCGATCCCCTCGTCATCGAGCTACGCGTGAACAGATTCACCATCGAACATGTTCTCATCGATCAAGGAAGCACTTCAGAAATAATGAATTACAAGACGTTTGTTAAACTCGGCTTCACTAACTCGGATTTGTTGTCGGCCGATTACCCATTATTCGGCTTCAACGCTAACCCCGAGTATCCTTTAGGCAAGATCACACTACCAGTTCGGGCAGACACCAGATCAGTAGATATAGAATTTTTGGTTGTCAAACTTCCATCACCATACAATCTCATCATGGGAAGAACCTGGTTACATACCATACAAGCTATTCCAAGCACCTACCATCAATTACTTCATTTTTCGACTATGTATGGCATTGAACAAATTTGGGGTTCTAAGAAATCGGCACAGGCATGCTACCTTGTTGCTGCTGCAAAAAGGCCAAAGGAACTGGAAGTGAATTCGATCGAAGTACCGGATTGGGAGAGCCTCGAGGACATTGGGAAAATTCCCAGCGAAAAGGCAACCGAAGACCTGGATCGGATTGAAATTAATGGGAGTCCTGACAAGTTCTTTATGATCGACACTTCCTTGAATGAAGTTAACAAACACGAGCTTGTATCCTTCTTACTCGATAACCTCGACGTGTTTGTGTGGACACCATACAAGATGCCAAGGGTTGATCCATCTGTGGCCCAGCACCACTTAAACGTTGATCTAAAATGTAAGCCAATCATTCAGAAAAGTCGACGGTCAATTGCGGAACATGCTTCGGCCGTTGTTGAAGAAGTTGACCGATTGCTTGATGCTGGGGCAATTCGCGACGTAACCTATCCTACGTGGTTGTCCAATACCGTGGTCGTAAAGAAGAAGAATGGGTCTTGGTGCGATTGTGTGGATTTCATAGATTTGAACAAAGCTTGTCCCAAGAATTGTTTTCCCCTCCCCAGAATCGACCAACTCGTCAATGCAACAGTACATCATCAACGCATGAGCTTCTTGGACACCTACAGAGGATAGCACCAAATTGCCATGCATTCGGAGGATCAAGAAAAGACCGCATTCCTCACCCCAAGAGGAACCTATTGCTACAAGGTCATGCCTTTTGGGCTGAAGAATACGGGGGCAACTTACTAAAGACTGGTTACTGCCATGTTCAAGGAATAGCTCACCCACACTATGGAAGTATACATCGACGACATAGTGGTCAAATCCAAGGAAAAGCATGCCCATCTAGCCGATTAGACATTCGGCATTCTTCGAAAGTACAAAATGAAACTGAATGCCTCAAAGTGTGCATTCGGTATCGGATCTGGCAAATTCCTCAACTACATTGTTAACCACCGCAAAATAGAGGCCAACCCAAGGTAGATCATAGCAATTCTAGAACTTGGCTCTCCTCGGTCTGTCAAAGAGGTTCAGAAGCTGATGGGAATGGCCACCGTGCTCAGTAGGTTTATCAGTCGTTCCACAGATCACTGCCAACAATTCTTTCACACACTTCGGCAACGCAAAGCTTTTGAATGGACCCCCGAGTGCAAGGCCACATTAGACAGCTTGAAAACTTATCTCCGATCAGTACCACTCTGGGAAACCCCCTCAGCAGGCGATCCGCTCATTTTGTATTTGGCGGTATATGACCGGGCGGTCAGCGCCGTACTTTTAAGGGAAGAACTCAGGGAGCAGCGACCAGTTTACTATGTAAGCAAAGAAATGGCTGACGCCGAAACACGTTATCTACCACTGGAAAAGGTCATCAATGCTCTCGTCATGGCTGCAAGAAAACTGATGCATTACTTTCAAGGGCATACCATAGGGGTACTAACGGACTATCCCCTCTGATCAGCCCTCCGTAGCGCGAAAGCATCAGGGCGCATTTCGAAATGGACTTTGGAACTCGGCCTGTATGATATCTAGTTTTTGCCTAGAACTGCCATCAAGGAGCAAGTGCTCGCCGACTTTGTAGTTGAATTCACGGGATGCCTTGCCGGCTTCAAGTCCGATCAAATGTAACTTAAACCCAACTGGAGAATATATGTTGGAGACATTTGGCAGATGTACTATGACAAGTCATCCAACCAACGTTGCAGTGGGGCAGGCATAGTAATCATGACCCCAGAAGGGGCAATAATTGAGTAGGTGGTCAAACTGAGCTTTGATGTATCAAATAATGAGGCCGAATACGAAGCAATGCTAACCGGCCTTTGTAACGCAGTTCACCTTGGTGCACGGTGGCTGCTTATTTTCTATGACTCAAAATTAGTCATCAACCAGTTAAAAGGGGAGTATGCAGCTAAAAATGACCACATGGCAGTACTGCGATAGGGTCAGCCCACAAACTCCCAATGGATAAGAAAGAAGCCCACAAACTGCGAAATAAAGCCCTGCGATACTACTTGGATCAGCATGGAAAGCTCTACAAAAAATATCTTTCTGGGCCGTACTTAGAATGTGTTCACCCAGATAAAGTTGAGGAACTCTTGGCTGAAATACATGAAGGTAGCTATGGTGCCCATTCTGGAGGACACTCATTGGCCCATCGAGCCGTAACACAAGTGTATTATTGGCCGACCATGCGAACAGATGCCGAGAATTATGTCAAGAAATGAGAACAATGCCAGAAGTTTTCCCCTTTAACTCATCTTCCTGCCGAGGAGTTAAACTCTATCACTAGTCCTTGGTCATTCGCTTAATGGGGACTTGATATCGTCGAACCATTACCACGAGCTCCAGGGACCAAGCGATTCTTGATTGTCGCAACAGATTATTTTACAAAATAGGTCGAAGCAGAGGCATTAACACATATTTGATATGTCGATGTTAAGCATTTTGTATGGAAAAACATCATAACACGATTCGGCATACCAAGAGCACTTGTCTCGGACAGTGGCACCCAATTTGATTATGGCGTCCATTGAGAATTATGCAACACGTATGGTATCTGACTCTACTTTTCCTCGTCGACATATCCACAAAATGGTCAGGCGGAGGCTTCCAATAAAGTCATCCTAGACGGCATCAAGAAAAGGTTGGAAAAAGCTAAAGGTAGATGGGTCGAAGAGTTGCCCAGTGTGTTGTGATCTCATCGCACTACTCCAAGGCAATCCACTGGGGAAATGTCGTTCGCTTTGTGCTTTGGACCCCAGGCAATTATCCCCCGAGAGATTGACCTACCCACGCTAAAATCCAAGGTTTTTGACATGGGCGGTAATGACATGATGTTGGCCTTAGACTTGACTCTAATTGAAAAACACCGGGATCATGCCCTTGCGTGCATGGCGCGGTATTAGTAACAGCTTGCTAAATCATATAATCAGCGCAAACAATTGCGGCGTTATACACCTGGAGAATTCGTCCTCAAGAAAGTGTTTCCTGCTACTAAGAATCCGACAGACGGAAAATTAGGCCCCAACTGGGATGGCCTTTATCAAGTTGATTCAATCGCCGGAACAGGGGCATATCGGCTCAAAGACATGGCTGGGAAAAGTTTTCCACGCCCTTGGGATTCCACACATTTGCGCAAATTATATCACTAAGCCAACTTGTGTAGCGTGCTAGTTTGTTTCGAATTTTTGCTGATATGTTATGTATACATCTTTCAATTTCCTAATGCAATGCCCTTTCTTATTGCAGTCTCGATAATAATGGTTTAATAACGAATAAAAGACTCTGAATTCGGAGCCCCATTCGTGGATGTCACGTTTGGGCTGAATAAGCCTTCGAATTCGGAGCTCCCTTCGTAGATATCATGATTGGCCAATATAATAAGACTCCAAATTCGGAGCCCTATTCGTGGATGTCACATTTGGACTGAATAAGCCTTCGAATTCGGACTGCCCTTCGTGGATACCACGATTGGCCAACGCAATAAGACTTCAAATTCGGAGCCCCATCCATGCATGTCACGTTTGGTCTGAATAAGCCTCCTAATTCGGAGCGCCCTTCGTAGATATCACGATTGGCCAACCCAATAAGACTCCAAATTTGAAGCCCCATTCGTGGATGTCACATTTGGGCCGAATAAGGCTCCGAATTCGGAGCGCCCTTCGTGAATATCACTATGGGCCAACCCAATACAACTCCAAATTCGGAGCTCCATTTGTGGATGTCATGTTTGGGCTGAATAAGCCTTCAAATTCAGAGCGCCTTTCATGGATACCACGATTGACCAACACGATAAGACTCCGAATTCGAAGCCCAATTCGTGGATGTCACGTGTGGGCCAAATAACCTTTGAATTCAGAGCGCCCTTCGTGGATACCACGATTGGCCAACGCAATAAGACTTCGAATTCGAAGGCCCATTCGTGGATGTCACGTTTGGGCCGAATAAGCCTCCAAATTCGGAGCGCCCTTTATGGATATCACGATTGGCCAACACAATAAGACTCTGAATTTGGATCCCCATTTGTAAATGTCACATTTGGCCGAATAAGCCTCTAAATTCGGAGCGCCCTTCGTGGATACCACGATTGGCTAACACGATAAGACTCCGAATTCAAAGCCCCATTCGTGGATGTCACGTTTGTGCCGAATAAGCCTTTGAATTCGGAGCGCCCTTCGTGGATACCACGATTAGCCAATGCAATAAGATTCTGAATTCGGAGCCCTATTCGTGGATGTCACGTTTGGGCTGAATAAGCCTCCGAATTCAGAGCGCCCTTCGTGGATACCACGATTGGCCAATGCAATAAGACTCCAAATTCGGAGCCCCATTCGTGGATGTCACATTTGGGCCGAATAAGCCTCCAAATTCAGAGCGCCCTTTATGGATACCACGATTGGCCAACGCAATAAGACTCCGAATTCAGAGCCGCGTTCGTGGATGTCATGTTTGGGCTGAATAAGCCTCCGAATTCGGAGCGCCTTTCATGGATATCACGATTGGCCAACGCAATAAGACTCCAAATTCAGAGCCTTGTTCGTGGGTGTTACGTTTAGGCCGAATAAGCCTCCGAATTTGGTGCCCCATTCAAGGATGTCCCTTTTAGGCCGAATAAGCCTCCAAATTTGGAGCGCCCTTCGTTTATAACCACGAACGGCCGAGTAATCCTCCGAATTCAGAAGGACCATATTTGGCAATAGAAAGGCATGGATCAGTATACAATTGTCACAAGTAGATACAAACATTAATCGAAACAATATAGCAAATATTTATTTCATTAAAGAACTACTAATACATGGCTTTTGACGAATTCAAAAGTACAATAATGTGTATTGATATCTAAATGTATTCGGCACCCTCTTCATCGTCGGTTTTCTTGGTGTTGTAAGCTTCGAAGGGAAACTTGTAATTCTAATATGGAGGTGACGCCGAATCGATGCCCGCGGCCTGTAGAGCCTTAATCCACCCATGCTTAAATCCTCGATTTTCGCACCGACAGACATCCTCAACTAACTTTTCCGTCGTCTTTTCAATACCAATTTTTCAGCCGTCATAAAAACCTTGTTCGTAGGCCTTCGTTCTTATTGCTTCTTTTGCGAACATGCTCGCCGTATATCGGTCGACAATCGCATGATCCAGAAGACGCTGGTTTACTCTTTCCACCACGATTGGGTTCATTTGACTTGCCAACTGCATTTTAGAAACCTTAGCTTTTTTCAGCTTATTCCAGCTTTCTCTGCACGATGTTCAAAGCTCTGAATACGGCCATCTTTCTGCTCTGTCTCTCTTCGCGTGGCATGAAGACGCATGCCGATTTCATACGAGGTGTATAGTCCCTTTATCGCTCCATGGACGCCCTCCCAAAAAGCTTCATAATCAGGCAGACCGACCATTGATTTGCTGGACTTCGAGCAAAAAAATCTGTCGAGCAAACTTGACTGCCACATTTGGATCGTAGATAATCGAATCCGCTTCAGTCATCGGTTTATTCCCAACGAAAACCAAAAAACTCAACGGGTGTGGTGGCCTGCTGGTTTCATTTCGCGAACAGAGGGAGCTCCTTCGCAGCTACCTCTCCTTCCTGGGTGACTTCTCTACCCCGCCCCCTCTTAGAGACCTACTTTGACGACGGGGGGAACGACGCCTCTCACGCTCCTCCGACGTCCTGTTTCCCGTTCGCGTAGGTTTGCCACCTCCTCTATTCATCTCTAAGTCCAATTCAGCTAGTGTCCTACCCTTCCCTCTGCTATTGAAGAATATTCTTCTTGACATCCAAATTTCCTCAGTTCAACACAACGCTCTTTTCCCTCTCACAGTCAGTTGAATTCGAGCAACATATATTTATCAGCAGCACCGAACCCACACGCGCCTAGCCCCCACCCCGCTTATTAATTACGGGTGCAACGTTCCCAAAGCGATTGCGTCAATGCATTGTGCCGAAAAATTACTGCGCCCCACCCAATCCATGAACTACACATATTCGGCAGTTCGTTTCATTAATCAGCTGGGGCAAGGGCAGATTCATTAATCTATTCAGCCTACTTTCAATGCATTACACCAACAAGTTACTGTGCCCCGCCCAATCCATGAACTACACATATTCAGCGGTTCGGTTCATTAATCAGCTGGGGCAAGGACAGATTCATTAATCTATTCGACCTACTTTCAATGCATTGCGCCGACAAGTTATTTTTCCCCACCCAATCCATGAACTACACATATTCAGCAGTTCGATTCATTAATCAGCTGGGGTAAGGGCAGATTCATTAATCTATTCGGCCTACTTCAATGCATTGTGCCGGTAAGTTACTATGCCCCCACTCAATCCATTAACTACACATATTTGGCGGTTCGGTTCATTAATCAACTAGGGCAAGGGCAGATTCATTAATAATTCGGCCTCTACTGATAAATATATTAACAAACTATAATGCCCCATCTAATCGGCAGATTTTATTCAACATAATGTGACGTTGCAAGCCGTATGTTTTATTCGGCTCTTCAATGACGTTCAAATTGGCACAAGACATATGATTATTCGGCTTTGGAACAACGTCCAAAAGGGGCAAGGGCAAATATACCATTATACTCGTCAAATGATGTTATAGCCGAATTACAATACGTCACCCCACTTGGCCAGTCGAGTTTGGCTTTGAGCCATATATTCAATTCGGCAGATTATGTTATAGCCGAATTGTGCTACAGCTCCTTGCACTATCTTGGCCATTAATTTTATCGCCGAATTATGTTACATCGCCCTACTTAGCTATTAATTAGCACATGCAGAAGACAGACAAAAAGGCGATTTTCATTAATAAATTGAGTACAAACAGCTGTCATTTTGGCCATTAATTTTATCATCGAATTACGTTACATCGCTCTACTTAGCTATTAATTAGCACATGCAGAAGACAGACAAAAAGGTTATTTTCATTAATAAATTGAGTACAAACAGTCGTCATTTTACAAATGAAAATTGCCCTATATTTGACTTCTAAACAAAATAAATAAGCAAAAATCTACAAAAACTACATACAAGAAAATACCAAACAAAAAGCAAAATTACATAAACACTACTTATTCTTTAGGGTCAGACTCCAGCAGCTCAACCTCTAGCGGCTCGTATGGAATTGGCTACTCTAATACCACATTAGCGGCTGCCAGGGCTTTAAGCCAGCCGTGTTTGAATCCTCAATTTTCAAATTTGGGTACTTCCTCCATATATTTTTCCAAGATCGCGTTCTCGCCGGCATCGAACGCTTTGGAAACCTCGGAGTTGACAATTTCTTTCGCCTTCTTCGATTCTTCCAAATCAGCCTCCAGCTTCGCAATCGCCTCATTGGCCAACTTGAGCGCTTCATCACTTGCGTTCGCTCTATCCTTGGCAGTTATCCTGAGAAGATCAGAGCGTTTATCCTTCTCTTCCTTGGCATTGGCCCTCGCTCATTCTTCCTCCGCCTTCTTGGCTTCAAAGTCGGCCCTAAGAGATGCCATCGCCAATTCGGCCAATGCCTCTTTAGCCTTGCCCTTTTCATTTTCAATTTCAGCTTTAAGTAAGCTGATTTGCTCGACAGCGTCGTAGTGACGGCCGCCGATTTCTGCAATTCTGTCCGCCGCCTGAAACAAAACATGCGTAAGTTAATCGGCATAAAAAGAAGCGAAATAAAAAACGTCAATTACATACCAATATCACTGATTGAGTAGCTAGTGCTATCGACACCACGTCCAGCTTTGCATGGAACATAGCCTTGTTTATTGGCAAGGAAATCGATGAGGCCACGCTTAGGGCCACGGTGGGGTCTTTCAAAGCCGATGCATCAGCCGAAACTTGTGCGTTCTTTATTCTAGGTTAGATGATAAACGGTGCCGTCAAATCCTATGATTCTTCTATGCGTGGCCATTTATCGACTAAGTCTTCAGAAGAATCAGCTCCAATCTCGACAGGGCATTTTTTCCCCCTTTGTTTGGCCACCAGGTCATCTGATTGTTCAATGACTGACTCGGCTGCAATAACTTGCTCCATTTCCTCAACAAGAGCAGGTGGAGAAGATTCAGCCTCAATCGGAGCCGGTGGAGAAGATTCAGTCTAAACAGGTGGTGAGGGCTCAGATCTGGCTGATTCTGCCCTTCTTCGAGCCGCTATCTTCTCACCATTTTTTCTTCTGGCCATCTGTGCAAGTGATTCCCCGACCATGTTTTCAGGATCTGTGCTAGGAAGGTCTTGTAAATCGGTGAAAATATCATCTTCTAATGATGTGTCAACTCGGCCTGAAGTGGATGGAGGGTTAATGCCGACTTCCTCAAAAGCCAAGTTGAGAGCCGTGTTGACTTCCTCCAAGTCGACCTGGAATGGTTGTTCGGCGACCTGATCGCGGACTTCACCACCTTGCTCCAAATCCAAATCTCCAAGACCAATTTCCCTAAGGCTCTTGTAGTTTGGGAAAATGAGTGCCGTGAGCTGCTATTTGCCCTTCGGAATCGGAATGTGATCTGTAGTCGAAAAAGTAGCGTATGTAGGTTCGTATCGCAATAGTATATGGGCGGTCCGCCCTTGTTTTTGGAGGTTGGGACAGCCAAAGAATTCTAGCGCGGTTTTGACTTGCTGAAGCACAACATCGTCGGTCGAAACAAGTACTTTCTTCAAATCGTTACCTGCACAAGTGAAACGATTAGTACATGGAATCTAAGCCGAATGAACGTATAAGAAATGCGTGAAGAAATAGGACTGTATGGCCACCTGGTTTTCCTTTTTGTCTATGCATATGATCTAGGCGATCTTTACCTTCGCCGAATTCCCAGTTGCCTCGGACAACGACCATGACGTCATCAACACGCTTACCAGAGCTAGCAAGCATAGTCACCAAATGGTGGTTGATGTCCTTGGCCTTGAAAAAGTAGCGTCCCTGCCGACCAGAAGATTTCGCCAAGGCATAACTATGCCGAATAGCAGGAATTCCTAGATTAATCCTATGTCGGCGATTTAATTCTACTATTCCCATTATGATTCGGTAAAAGTTTACGTTAGGTTGAGAAAAGAGTAGACCCCAATAGCGAAGGACGGTCCTAAAAAATGGGTGAAGGGGGAAACGGACTCCGCCCTCAGCGATTGACAAGAGGGGAAAGATAATCGTACTTGCATCAATCCTCTCCATGTCAATTACACTATCTTCCACAAGTGACAGATGGACGTCGTTTGGAATGGAAAAGTGGCGTCGAAAAGCGGAAACACGGTCCGCAGAAAGAAGAGCTTTCAAATGTTTCACCATCCGAGTCAGAATAGAAAATATGCTAAACTAAAAACAAATAAGAAAATGGGAGTTAGAATGAGAAAGAAATGCAAATAAGAGAAGAACTTACAAGGTAGAGAGAGAAGGACAATGGGGAGCAGATGGAAGTTGTAGAGGTTGTGAAATGAAAGAGAGATGCCGAGAGGCAATCAAAGAGCCTTGCATATTCAAAAAATATTCGAAGGGATAGCGCGGTTTCATATCGAATTAAATGAACAACGCGTACGAAGGGGCGGGAAATTGTAATGATTTCTAAAATGTGGTCATTCTGACGTTGCGGTATTGAAAGGAGTGCAAGCGTCATATTTTTGACTTTCCATACATAAAACCAAACATGCCGACTAATTAGTGTTAGTCGGATGTTTGGAGAGCAATTGTGAGGGCCGAATATAATATACTAAGGAAGGCCAAATGAATTTGAAGACATCAGGCCAAAGACAATTCGGCTCCATCCAAGGGCTCTTGAAGCCAAATATACAAATCAGCCACGTAAGGAGCTGAGTAGGAACCAACACACAACCGGAAGGCCGAGTAAGCAATCATGCGCGAGATTAAGAGTGGGCCCGACCCTTAGGCCCAAAGGTAATATAAGTAGAGAAACATCAACCAAAGAGAGGTATGTCAAAATAGATAAAGTAACTTGAGATAGAAGAAAACTGGAGAGGATACTAACTTGTCCGTCGAAGTGCTAACTCTGGCACCCTCGACCAGAGTATTTATCCCTTTTTCAAGTAACGATCAAAAGATTAGGGACGTCTGACTGAATTCAAGAGTATTTTCTAGACCACTTCTCCACAACGACCATGTCGTCAATGTAGACTTCCGCAGTCTTCCCAATCAGATGTTTGAACATCTTAGTTACAAGTCTCTTGTATGTTGCTCCTGCATTCTTCAGTCTGAAGGGCATGACTCTATAGCAATAGAGTCCCTTTGGAGTGATGAATGTCATCTTCTCTTCATCTGGTGCATACATAACTATTTGGTGATAGCCTCTGTAGGGATCAAGAAAGCCCATCCTTCTATGTCCTAATATGGCATCCACGAGCTGCTCTATCTTGGGCCAAGGAAATCAATCCTTTAGGAAGGCCTTGTTTAGGCTCATGAAGTCAACGCAAACCCTCTACTTGTCATTCTTCTTCTTGACTATTAACTTGTTGGACAACCATGTTAGGTAGTTTATTTCTCGGATTACCTATGGCTCTAGAAATTTCTCTACTGCCTCTTCTACAGCCACTATGTGGACTAAAGTTAGTCGCCTGGCTCTTTGGATCATGGGTTTGGCCAACCTATCCACATTGAGCATGTGCCAAGTGACATCGGGGCTGATCCCTAGCATCTCATACGGTGTCCAGGCAAACATCTCTATGTTTTCTCTTAAGAATGCTTCTAATTTTCTTTCTTCCTCTTCGGCTAAACTCGAGCCAAGGAGGAAGAATCGTTCTTCATCTCCATCCTTTACCAGGGTCTTTTTCAATGGTTCTTGGCTCTTGTTGGCTGGCTCTTTGCCAACATTGTCCAAGAGCTCTTGGTCCTTCAGCCATCTCTACTTCTCTGATGTTGTAGGTGTATTTTCATTGATGTCGTGGAGCAATTTGTAACGACCTTAATTTTTCTTATGTCGTTATTTATTATTATTATTAATTTTTTTTATTGCTTTATTAATTGCATGGATACATAAGAATTTAATGTGATATTTAATTATATATATATATATATATGAAAGGTGTTATATATTGATCTTATATAGTATATTTATATATCTTGTATTTATATAATAAAATATAATATAATAGTTATTAGGTTATGATCTTAAGAGGCAAAAAAAAGAAAACAAAAAACAAAAAACAAAAAATAAATAAATAAATAAATAATAAGAAAATAAAAAATATAAAATATAAAATAAATAAATAAAAGAGAGAGAGAGAGAGAGAGTAAACAAAAGAGAGAGTGATTGAAGGTATCCTACTTAAGCCCAGTATGGTAACCCTTAGGGCTGAACACAAAGAGAGATGACAAGAGAGAGAGGAGAGGTAGAGAGAGAGAAAATAAAATATAAAAAAAGAAAGAAAGAAAAAAGAGTTAGGGTTTTGTTTTGGTGGCTTTATTAATTCTCCAAGTATTTCTTTGATCTTCAAAAAATAATTGTGAGTGCAAACCCCACTTTCCTTGATTTATGTTTATTTTGTTGTTATTATTTATTTATTTGATGTTGGTTTGATATTGTACTTGTATGTAAACGATGGATTGATTTCAATTATTTTGGTTAGTTATATATGCAAGGTTTAGGGTTTTTATATATATTTATTTTATGGATATAATCACACTCATAGATATATGAAATTAAAATAAACTAGGAACCCATAGATAAATTATGTATGCTCCACCATGACTCCGTGAATTGTTGTTTTATTTGAGTGCTGGTGAAAAATAGTGTAAAAAAGAAAAAATGTGAGGATTATGAGTTTTATTTCAATGCCTTAGGCTCGGCATTGTTCTGTTTGTTCTCATGAGTAGATGAGGGATTGTGTATATATATATATATATATATATTTGCCTCATTTTCAAGAGTAGATGAGTACTTTGATTTATGCACGTACTTTTATGCTAATCGTCCGAGGAGTGTAGGTCAAACTCGGGACGATATCCCCGTGCAAGTTTGGCTTCGGAGTGGTGTTAGGTATATGGGAGGCACATGGGATATATGTGTAGGCCGGAAATGAAGGGCCAAAGTGGTGGAGTTAAGGTACAAAGAATTAAATACGAATTTATTGGTATAATTTGAATTGTTGTACATCTCGAAAAATAGTAAACGGCCTCAATAAATTACGAAATTTGGGCAAAGGCATATATACGTAATTCTAGACAACTTTTGTATTTTAACTTTTTACTAAAAAGATCAATTAAAACTTGTAATCGGGTGGTCTTGGTTTTCAAGAAAAATCATTTTAGGGCAGTTTCTTTTCGTTTTCAGCTTCAAGTTTTTCGTTTGATTTCCGTCTAGGTTCTTCTATTAAGTTTTTTTCTCAGCCTGTTCAGTTTCTACTAAATTCTTCTAAGTTGTCATTTAGGAAATTTTATTCTGTACAAGTTTTGTTCCTTAAGTTTTGGTCAATTCAAATGATTTAAGCATGAATCAGGGCATTTTTATACTTTTCAGTAATTTACTTATGATTGAATTATACTAACTTTATCTTTTGTAGAATGGTGGATCTTACTAACTTTTATGTAGGGCTGACCCACCATATTTCTTTCTCTTTTTTATTTGTTTTTTATACTCAATTTATATTTACTTGTGTATGGGAAAAAAAACTAAATGTCACCGTATCTCGGAAAACTACCCCTTTGTCTCGGTGGTGGAACTACTTGTCTTGTCCCGTAACAAGAATTCAATATATTTTTGTTTGTGTCTGGTGGACACGTCAATGTCAAATCTTGTACTTATACCAGTATACTTGTATACTGACATGTTTTGTCTCTTGGCATCTTAGGTGCGTTCTGTTTGACCGCAGCCGAGCTACCTTTGTAAAATTAGTTGTGACTACAGTGGTGACAAGAAATAACTGTGGTTGTAGGACATGTCTCTCGGACTTCTTTTGTTTTCTTGAGTTTATGGTTGATATTAGTTTATTTATTTAATTTTTTTTATGACCTTAGTATTTTGATAATTTGGCATTGTTGGTTATTTTCTAACTTTACATTATTTAAGTTGTTTTGACTTTTTGTTGTTACTTTAATATTAGAGGTATTTGATAGTTATGAATTTATAATGGATGGTTTTGCTAGTGATTTGGTTAGCAGTTTGTTAATCTTTTATTTTATCCCTTGTAATTTTTTTTTTTTTTTTTTTTTTGAACGTTGAAATTTACTTAAACCAAATTGAGACGAAAGCATTTAGATTTTGTTTTACCCTTAGGATTTGGATGATTGAATATTGGTTAGGATTTAGTCCTAATTTAACATTTAATTGTTAAATTTTGGGGCGTGACACAATTTTTCGTCTGCACTTAGTTTCCTCTCACTTCTTCAATCCCAAACTTGGTTGGGAACCGCAGTAGTTGGTGTAGGGTTGAGGGAATAGCCTTCATGGCATGTAGCCAAGGTTTTCCCAAAATTATGTTGTACGAGGAAGGCTTGTCGATCACGGTGAACTCCGTAGTTATAGTCTTTGTTCCTACCTGAACCTCCAAGTTTGTGGTTCCCAGTGGCCACATCGGCATTCTATTAAACTCGACTATGGGGCAGTCGAACTATTCCAAGTTGTCTTTGTAAAGGCTGAGCTCCTTGTAACATCCGACGTACACGATGTCACGGAAGCAATCTTGATCAATAAGTATATGCCTTAACTGGTACTCTCTAATCTTTAGGGTCACCACCAGAGCATCATTGTATGAATGCTAGACTATCTCCAAATCATCATCAGTGAATGCGATCATCGGCCCCCGATGTCCCTCTATCTGGGGCTTCTTCTGTTGAACCTAGAAGACATGATACAGATGTCTTACTCTCTGTGTTTTTCCCTAGATTTTGTTCGCGTTGACCTTGGAGTGGATCACGTTGATAACTTGTGGTCCATCTACTTGTGGCGCTAATAGTGGCAGTGGTGTTGCTACTGCAGCCCGAGCCAGCCTCGCCTATTCTTCCCTCGTCTTTTCATCTTCTACCAAATTCCTTAGATGTCCCTACCAAATCCTACAAAGGTTGCTTCAAAGCCCTACATCCTTAGGTCATGTGCCCGTTATAGACGCGCCCGCGTGGGGCCCTCGCTACAGTTCGGACTCGATTTGTGTCACGGTTCTTAATCTGAACCAAAGAGTCTAAATCCGGCAAATCATTTTGAGAAACAGATTTTTGAAAAGAAGTGCCAAACATGGACTGCTTTGCCAGATACAGAGTCGCCACCTAAATATTTTTAAATGGGAGAATTTAGGAAACCCTGACTCGGTGCCAAAGGCCACGTGTCCGTCATCACCAAAGTTGCCTCGGCTCGGGAACTTGGGTACGATTGGGGAAGGTCAACTATGAGCACCCCCTCTCGCCCGATCCGAAGATCGGCCTCTACTAACCATGATATCCGTTTTTGAAAACGTTATGTGTTCTTATTCTGGTTATTAGCCTAGAATTACTATGTTATGTGTATAGCAAACAAGTATAGACTAGATTACCTAATTTGGGAATAAGCATTGCATATCCGTTTGTTTTGGAAAATGTTTTGGAATTTGCCACTCGCAAGTAGGCTAAAACACGGATTTCAATGAGCTATTCCAACTCAGGCAATCCAACCTTCACCCACAGGCATTCAAGCAGTTTATATCACATAAGCAGCTAGCCTCATGGTAATCATGCTATCATGGCAACACCCACACGCATGCAAGGATGCTAAAGCATGAATACTTACATCGTACTCCGTGCCAAAACAAAGAACTCGTTAGCAATCAATGCATGATCCAAGTCCATGTTTGAATGTCTAATGCAACGCATACAGAATGTCACTAGAGTAGGCTCGGCTAGTCTATGAATGACATGTGAAAATGCACAAGTAGCATGTATTCAAGTTAGATTTGAAATACTAATGCAGTTAGCATGATGCGCTGAGCCCGGTGCATGCAAGACTGATGCATGATGCACGCATGCATAGCACAAGGTATGCTAAATTAAACATGACCTATTACTAACCATCAAAGCAGGTAAGTAAAAGGGAGAAAGAAGTGGGGGTTGGAAGACATGCACACACTCACCCACACTTATTACAAATTCGCCCTCGCTCGGAGGAACCGGAAGAATGATACAAATTAACTAACTCGCAAGCTAATTAATTATTACAAGTCACCTAATTAATTAACAAATTAACTAAGATTAAAAAGGCAATAAAAGGGGGCCTCGGGAAGAGGGTTCGATGCGCGCGTGCTCGGGTCTTGCTCGGAAGTGCACTGCCATACATAGGGTGCCTCTATTTTCCCTGCTCTGCCTCTTTGAAGACTGCCAAAGCCTCAGAATTGCTTCCCTGGACATTGGGAGACACCACCGGCTGAGTAGAATGGCCACCGGCAGTAGGATGTGATCATCGGCTGTTGATGAAGCTATCGGCCCAGGAAGGATTGCCAGTCGGCACTGAACACTGCCGGCCGGTAGAGAATGTCTGCAGAACCTGCAATTGACAGCAGCAGAGGGCAAGGCAGAGTATGGCAATGCAATTCAAGCAATGTATGCACCAATCCTATCCCTTATCATGTGTATGACTCAAAGGGACATGGTTCTTGGTTCTCGGACCATCAAGCGCGCATTTCAATGCATGATGGCCCAAAGAATCAAGTGTGCATTTTTGATATGGAATGCAATGCACATGAACAAACTAATGGGACTCAACCTCTATCACAAGCATTTCAAGAGGCCAAGCATGCATGCAAATGGAATGCAATCCTAGGCATGTGAGCTAAGGATGCGACATGGCAATGCAATGCATTCATGCAATTATGCAAGCAAATATGCGAGGCAAACATGCAAACAAGCAAAGGGTGGACTTAAGCATGATTTAGGCAGCCCTCACTAAGCCCAAAAATAGTGGCCAAAGTGCCCAAAATGAAGGACTAATGGCATGCAAACATGCATGCAAATAATCTCCAACACTTCAAACATTAAAGAGCAACTCTCAAGCACACTTAAGAGGATGCAAACATGGACATATAGCATGCAAATTAAGCCTTGAAAATCATGCTATAGGAGGTGCCAAACCAACTTAAACAAGACAAACATAGCATGCAACAATGGTCTAAAACCCAAGACAAGTCAAGAGGCTTAAACCAAGACTAAGTCAACCAAGCCTCACAAGGCTAAGAGAACTTAAAATAGGTCTAAGGCAGGCCTAGACAACGCCCAAGGGACACCTAGATGGCATCTAAGTGGCTCAAATTCAAAAGCATGCACAATGACCAAAACATGGAGCATGCAAGACAAGCTTTCAAAGCTTCAAAGAGGCATCCAAGGCAAGCATACAAGCATGTTAAAGGGACTGAAATAACATGGCAAATGGTCCCAACCCACTGAATTAAGGCAAGGATGCATGCTATACATTCACACACTTAAGGCCAACAAACCAAAAATGCAAAGGGGCTATACTAAGCATGCCAAAGTCGACCCAAACAACTAAGGACAGACCTCAAACATAGCAAAATAAGCACAAAAGCTTCACAAAGCCAAGCCTAAAACATGCTAGAACAATGGTTTACAACCTAAGGCATGTTAAGGCAACAAAGTGGCATTACAAGGCATGTATGCTAAGCAAGCATGCTGTACCAAAACCAACTAAAAACAGAGGCATATTATGACATAATAAGCACAAAAATCAGCTAAGGCATGGTCAACAAGAGCCTAAGCTAGGTGCTCCCTCAAGAGGCAAAAATGGTCCTTTTCAAGGACAACAAGGAGAGGGGATGGCCCTCTCCTTCTTGAGACCTCAAGGCACCATCCTCACCTCTGAAATCCCTCAAGATTTCAGTGGTGAGGAGGCCCAAACACCAAGGTCTTGGAGCTCACTCAAAATGGCACAAAATGGAGCCTTACAAGGCTTAAGAGGGGTCAAACAACCTCAAATCACAAAACACTCTAAACAAACTATTTAGAGGGCCTAAAAACAGAACTTTTTTATGTTATATACTAAACACAAAAACAATTGCAAGGTAGGCAAAAATACAATGCAAAAATGGGGAATAAAGGGACAAACTTCTTACCCTTGAAGACCTTCTTCACAAATGGTGGACCAGCTGCTTCCTTGAGCTTAAACCAGCCCCAAAAATCCAAGAACAGACCTCTGGTCCTTCAGAACCAAGAAAAGGTATAACACTATGTGTTTGTGTGCAATAGTGAGCCTAAACACACACTAAACACAAGAGGAAGAGAGATATAGAGCTAGGATATAGACAAACCCTAACCCTAGAACTCAAACCCTAAAATGGCTGTCTAAAAATGTCTAACCTCTTTCAACAAGAGAGAAGACCTCTCTTTATAGAGCTTTTTGTCTTGTAAAGCTTACAAGACAAGCTTCTAAAGAGAGAGATCCCTCCATACACGTGTATGGAGGGGAGCCAAATGCAAGACAGCTGTGTCAAAATATCTGCAAAAGCAGATGCATAGTAGTCGGCTGCTCAAAATTTCCATTTTGACAAAATGGACTGCCGACCGGCAACAAATAATGCCGACCGGCAATATACATTGCCGATGGCAACAAAACACCAGCCGGTGGCCTCAGGCCATGGCCGGTGATGTGTGGGGATGCCTCACAAGGCATTCCCTGCCACTCCAAGGCAAAGCACAAGTGTTTGGTGCGAAACCAGACACTAAACACGGTCGAGTCAAGAGATCCTGAGGCAAGGTGCGCAACCGAGACCTCCGGGAACTCAAGACGAACACAAACAAGGGTAATCACCAAGTGTTCCAATGGTGACGTCCAAGTCTTGAGGACGGTCAAAAATGGGGTGTCTACACCCGTTCTCGTCATGGTAAGCACAATTCTTCCAGGGAACCTGCCTATGTATTCCTCTAAGATTTTCTACGGAGGCCTAAGGTACGGATGGTCCCTAATTCTTTCCAAGATCCTATAAATCGGGATCTTAAATGGTGTACTCATGGCCTGCATGGCCTTCAATCTTGGTTCCGATTTATCATTGTTGGTACTTCCTCAGCTACGCTTCAATGAGACGTTTCGTTTCTCCTGCTTTAGTGTACTTCATTTCTTCGTCTTTTTGTCATCCTTTGTCCTTGCGTACTTCTCAATCCTTGCCATAAGGTCCTCCATATTTTTCAGGAGGGTTTTTGCAAAGGATTGCCGAAGTGGGAAATCCTTCTCCAAGCTATTTTTAAAAGACACGACTGCAAGTTCCTAGTTACTCACCAGAATCCAATTGTAAACCTCGTAGTACCTCTTGGCGTAAGCCCTAAGAATTTTGCCATCATCAATCTTCAAGGCCAATAGGGAATCAACCCTCAATGAAAACTCGATCACGCATTTCCAACTCTTAACATATCCCTTCGGCAACTTGAGGAACTAATCTGATGCTATTTTCCCAAATGTTGATAGGAACACCTTGCACAGCAACTGTTCACTTCCACTCCATAAAGACATTGCATTCAAATATAAACCAAAATGAAATTTCGGCTATGTCTTACCATCGTCGATTTGGAACCTCGGCATGCTAAATCTCTTGGGTGCCTCGAATGAGTCCAACTCTACCGAGAAGGGTGTTCTCAGCTGTGCGGTAGACATAACCTCGGCATCATTCCTCTTCCTTTGGAGGTAATCTCTCAAGTCCTCCTTCATCCGTCTAGGAGCTCGGCTATCGGTCGACTTTAAGCGCTTCGGTGTGCTGTTTCTCGTGCTTTAATGTTTCCTTTTGGACCTCTCTACTTCCACTATTTCCTCGTGGCCGATTGATTTTCCGAGATCCTCAGATACGTGTTCCCCTAGTTCTCTGGGTTCTCTGAGAATCTTCTCGTCAAGATTCTATTCACCGAGCGTTCTACGATCGTCGATGTGAGTTCTTTGGTCTCTTGTCGTGCTGTGAGATGGTCGGTACCGTCATCTGTCCTCCCTTCTGGGCGCCGGCGTGTGCTGCTGGCGTCAATGTTTCTAGTAAGGGCAATGTTGGTTGCATCACCTTGTTCTGCATCATGAAGTTCACTACGGTTTGCAGGTCTATCAACTTGTTTGCCAAGTCCTTCACCTCGTCGTCCCTTTTGAGGCATTAGTCTTTCCAAACCTGGAAATCGCTTTCATGTAGTATTCCTCTCGGTTGCCCCTCCTTGGGCCATTACGGCCCCTGGCGGCATTGTTTGCTTCAGGGTTCACTTCTTTCACTTCATCTTCATTGTTCTCTCATCCAACATTTTGATCGATGTACTCCTCTTTCTCACTATTTATGTCGTCCCCGACTCTCACCTCTTGTCCGGCGTCGGCTATCTATTTTTGCTAAGTTCCCACAGACGGTGCCAAATTGTGGGTGTTGATTTCTGTCCTCATAACCAAACAAGGAACTTAGTTGGACAGCACGGGGCAGAATAGATTAAACCAAGTGCCTGCTCACAAGAAAACGAGAATACCTGGGTGCCTCGTTCACCCGAGGGGGGCACTCCGGCGATCAAGTCAATCGACTTATCTCTCAAAGATAACTACTCAATTAACAGTGCACAAATAAAAACATACCTTGGACCCATGGGGGGGCCTTACTTTTATAATAAACAATGCCCTTGTCTCCTAGAAGTATCACCTCACAGGACTCAATCATAACACGTGCCTTGGACTCTTAGTTAGATAAGAGGGATCCTTTTAAGAGTCTTATCTCTATCCGAACTAAGTGCCTTCATTTATCTAGGACTCTTGTCCCTTACTGAATATCCTAGATTCTGATATTACCGCAACACATCTCAAAAATATCTCGATAACTTCGGCATCACGGTTCATCCACGTGACATCTCACTAGCTAAGTCGACCACGTAGACACTCTAAAAATATGTTACCACACATATATACTCAGGTTATTCACCACCAACCGTTGAAGAGTGGTTAATATTTTTCATATACAAAGGCAATGTCAATTTGGTTTTCTTTTTTTTTTAAGTCTCGTAGGGGCCCGTCCAATAGAACCAACATCAATAACATGACCCCATTATTTACCAGCATGAGGCTAGTAGGGGTCCCTAGTAGGGGTCCTTAACTTCTTCAAAATCGGTTAATAGATGATATTGATTGACTAATTGCATGGCTATAATTGCTTAGCGTTAACTGTGGACTTACAAATGGATTAATGTGAGCCTTTTACACACAATTTGAATGGGGTTATTTGATAGAATTTTTTTTTTTTTTTAATGTTCAGTGTATGAATGTAAGTTATGAAACACTGGTACCGCTACGAGTTCTGGTATTGATACAATATGAATACACTAAAAATTAAGAAGAAGAAATTTGGGTACATGTTTCGTGTATCGATACGTATACAAAAGTACAAAACAAAATAGCAGCACATAGTAAGTACCCAGTACGAGTACAATATGTTTGTCGAAATATCCACACTTCATAATATGTAACAAATGGTGAAAAATAATAAGAAATTGTGAGAAAGAAAGCTCTCTTCTTTTACATATTTTTATTTCTCACTAAAAATAATAAGTTTTGGCAAGAAACAAATCCATTGGTTATAAAATATTTTCAAGGGCAAAATTCACTTTACCCCTTATGATTTTGCCTTGGGATACTTTATCATAGTTCAAATATAGCAGAGAACCCTTTATGGTTTTGAACTAAAAAGCAAAGCAAACTTTGTTAATAATAGTGGCAAAATTACCAAAATACTTTTATGCCAAATTCTCTTTTCTAATACATATAATTTTCTATTTTAATCACACATTTAACAAATTAAATTAAATTATTAGCCTAAAAATCCTAATTTATTACCATAGAATTATCTTAGTCTAATTTTTACTTTTCAATTTTTAACCTAATTTCTTATTTAATAACATTTTTAAATTATCATACATATTATATATATATATATATATATATATAATAAATTAAACCATAAATTAATTTAAACACCTTAATTTATTATCGTCAAATTACTTTAACCTATTTTTTAATTTAAATTTCTAACCCAAATTTTATTTAATAACATTTTAACATAAACATGTACATATATAGATATGTTTGACAAACTAAATCATAAATTAAACTAAACACACTAATTTATTAACATAAAATTATTTTATTTAATAACATTGTAAATTAAATATGTATATATATAACAAATTAAATCATAAAAGTACCTTAATCTAATTTTTAATTTTAATCCAATTTATTTTTTAATAACATTTTGAATTAAACATGTACATATATATATAAACACACAAAAATATACATTTAACAAATTAAATCATAAATTAATTTAAACACCCTATTTATTACCATATATATATATATATATATCATAAAATATTGGAAAATCCTAAAAATCCCTCTTTCTTTCCTTTCTGAAATTTTTTGTCAAGAGAGAGGGAGACCGCGGCAGTTATTCTACCTCTCCGATCTCCCTCTCCTTTTCTCCAATTCTCATCTAACTAGATTTGATGTTTATTTTACCAGTCTGACCATCACTGCCTTAGTTTCTCCACCACCAAGCCCAAAATTTTAAGATCTACCTTCAGATCTTCTCATAGTTCAAAGGCTAACGCTAGATAACACGTTTGTTTTACGCTAAGTGACCGCCTTAATTTTAATGTTCTATCTTCATTAGCGGATGTATGCTTTTCATATTCCAAGTTGTAGGTTGCGGAGCAGTAGAGTTTTTGATGAGTTCGGTAGCGACTTGGATCTGGGATTTTTTATGTTTGATTTTCTTAATTCTTAGTTTATTGATGTAATAATGTTTCCTATGTTGAAGTTTGTTTCTCCCTTGGAGAAGCATTTTCTCCTCCTCCATAGAGACTCGGATCCTTCATTCTATGAAGGTTGTTTGTCTCTTTTTAAGATATTGTTATATCGTTGTACCAGATTGATCCGATCTTTTGTCAATTTTGCATTGAAAAGTTTCTTCCCGATAAAATAATAATAATAATAATTTTTTATTTAATGACATTTTAAATTAAATTATTGATAGAAGAGAACATTTAGGGTTAGAGTTGTTAGGGTTAAGATTTAGTTAGAAATATGATTTAATTTTGAAAAGAAGATGTTGATAAGGGTATTTTTGACATTTGATTCAATTATTGACTTTGATTTAGGATTGTTGCATTACCCCACTATCAATTTCGTAGAGCATAGCACACATTTCATTACTTTTGGTCGAAAAACTAAAGATAACACTTTAATCCAAAATCATAAAAGGATTCTCTGCATATACTTGAATCATAAGGGGATAAAGTACTCCGAAACAAAATCACAAGAGGGTAAAGTGAATTTACCCTATTTAAAATACCGAGATTATACCTAAAAATACAAAGAAAAAAAATTAAGAAATATCACCCATATTCTTATACACATTTTATTTTCTTACTTATCTAAATATGATAGTGAACGAGTACAATTATTTGTTTTCTTTTCACACCTGAAAGAGAGGTTAAAATCATTTTTTTTTTTTTCTTTCGTCATCCTTCAATCCAAACTGACTGTTAATTTTTGATCCGAACATATTGACAAATTGATGGACAATTGTGAACATTGTGACCTATAAGTTAAAAAATTGGTAATCCATCGCATAGAGAAATTATTCAGTACTATTAGTAGGACCCTTTCGCATTCTCTCTTAAAATTTTAATACAAAATTAATGAGTTATATATTATTTAAGAGTAATACTAGAAACACTAATTAGTATATCAAATAATACGCTAAGACATAAGGCATACATGTGGGTTCCATCACTTAGCATGGCCACATTGTATCTAGTTGGTGTGTTAGTTAATACACTAATTAATATTTCTATCATTATTTATAATTTAAATCAATAACAATTAATTTAGAATACTATCTGAAATTACTCTAAAAGTATCAGATAATTTCTCCATGAGATGGTGGGGTGGACTCGCTCCATTAATCTCCCTCCCCATGGTCACTGCTGCAATAAGTTGGTGACCAAGTCTAGGATTGCATACCTAAAAGATGGCCAAGTCCACTTAGATAATATCTTCCCCATAGTTGCTCTATTTTTTAATATGATCCTTAAGTTCTAAATTTTCATAGTGAGTCCTTCAAATTTATAATTAAGATGTGCAAAAAAAATATATAGATGAAGAATAATATGACAATTTATAATAACTTTTTAAATTTTTTTTGGGCTAAATTCTTAAATCCCCAAACGAGGCCATATAAAAAATAAAAAAAAAATTATCGCGTTATATTATGTAATTTCTTAATTGAGTTAATTTTAAGATTTAGACTTCAAAAAATTTCTGAAAAAATAATCTAAATAGAAGCAAGGATGCACAAAAGAAAATCAATAATGGTTTCACGTGAAATTAATTATCGTTTTAGGACATAACAATAATTTATCCTAAAGAGTGAATCTTTTTTCATTAGAAACAGTTGGTGTTTTTTCACTCCTTTTTTCTTTTCTCTCTCTCTCTCTCTCTCTCTCTCTCTCATTTAGATTAGCATTTTCTTAATTTACGTGAAAGTTGAAACATTTTTTCATATATGTGTTAATAATGCCTAGATTATATTAACATAATTATGAAAATTGGAGAATTTAAATAAAAAATTAACAGTTGGAGGGGGTCACATTAAATTAAAACATAGATGGAGAATAATAGTCTATAAAATAAATGACTGGCCTTCCTTCCCGTCCGTGATCTGGATTGGAAGGTGTTGTCTAAACCTGTGGGCTATCATAAGTCCCGTTTCAATAATTCGAATGATTCATTTTATAAGATTCTTCATATATATTATTCACACAAAAAATTAGATCAATCAGCTATTCGTTGTCTATTCAATTTATCATGTTTGTTACAAAATAAATGAATGGTCTATTTTTAAAAATACACTTGTCATCTATTTTTTAGAGACAAATGTGATAAATTAAATAGATTGTAATTATCAGATCGATCTACTTTTTTTTGTGAATAATATACAAGAAAGACCAACAAAATAAACAGTTTAAATTATTAAAATGAGACTAATAATGAGTTTCACATGTTCGAACAACATCCTCCAATTTAGATAAGAGAAGTCAGATCTTAAAATAAAGGGGGAATTATAGCAAAGTGGGAAATAGAAGAAAAAAAATTACAAAAACATGCGAGGTCGTCACGACCCCAACCTGTCCCAAACAAGTTGATGCAGTGATCGGCCAGTAGTTGCAGACTACCAAAGGCCTAACTTACAAAACAAGTCGGACTCTTAGAATAATTGGGGCAAATTTTCTATTTTTGAGTGCGGAAGACATTAATTGCTTATTTGAAGCATTCATTCAGAGCTCTTGAACTATCACCTTACATTATTACATGACTTAGAACGATAAAATAAAATACAACACTTATGACATAAGTTTACAAAACTAGTACAAGCACACAAGAATGACTTCTAAGCAACTTTTCTTTGTACCCAGACTCTTCATTACCTACATATATAAGGGAGAGGAGTGAGCCATTGCCCAGTGAATAGTAATAAAGTAAATACGTAAATGAATGAACACCGATAATATTTTAACAAAAAATGGCATAATTCATAATTTGAACATCATATAATTTTGTATGAATAGTTCAAACCTTGACTTGTAAACATTTACAAAGTGATAAACATTACAAAGATATCGGCATGAGTCCCTCGATAAGGACATCAGTATTATTCCCCCAACAAAGACGTACCCAGCTTAACCCTCGATAAGGTCATACCCGGTTTAACCCCCGATAAGGTCGTACTCGGCTTAACCCCCGATAGAGTCATACTCTGAGGATGTCATCTTAATACATGATATAAAAATATAATATATTTATTCATAATGAATCATAGCACAGCTTTCATAAACATAAATAAGTTTTGCATTTGAAACATAGTTTATTAAACATAGCGTTACTAAATTACTACTCACAAATGGCTCTTGAATAAGAATTTCTCCTCCAAGTGCTTAACCTACACAAAGTATAAGCAAGACATTGAAAATATCGTTACTTGCAAGTTTTAACCTTAGCTCAAGTGCTCTAATCTTGTTTAATGTTTTCTAACTTCTTTTTTAAATTATTCAAAGCTTGATCGTAACTTAACTCGTAAGCTTCTAAATTAATTAGAGTGTTCTAAGCGGCTTAATGTTTCCTAATTCATATTCAAATTGTTTTGTGTTTAAACCTTTAAATTCAAGGCATTGAAGTGTAGCTTGCACAAACATAATAATTCGAGTATTTAAACTTAGTTTAATGTTTTCCTAAACTTTCTCAAGTGTCAGGTACTTTTCTAGGTTTAATTCAAGTCTTAAACAAGTGTTAAATGCAAGCATAGAAGGGTCCTAATTAAACAAGACTTAAAAAACAAGATTTAGGGGTTGGAATAGAGTACTGCACGTGCGGTTCCCCAGGGCCGCACGTGTAGTTATTTCAGAATGAAAATTGATTTTTGGAAAGGTTGCCCGCACGTGCGGGAGTCATGGCCACATGTACAGGAGGTGCTGCTGCAAGCTATTCGAAAATGCATCCTTGTTTTAAGCTATTTCCTTTCCATTTCTAAGCTAGGGCCCTTGAAATCTTGGTACAAATCTTACAAAATTAGTAAGAAAACATGTAATCATAATTCTTTTTAAAGCTTCATCTTTAAGTTTCAAGGATCAAACATGAGTTTTATTAAGAGATTCTTGAATTCTAACCTTTTTATTTCAAACCCTTCCTTTTGTTATTTCAAAACATGATTTCAAACTTGCAAACTTCTTGAAAACATATGAAAACAAGTGCACGAGTCTTTTTATGTAGCAAGAATGCCAAAATCAAGATCAAATGGTGAAAACCTAAGCCACCTAACTTGCTCTTCAACCCTTTTCACCTTCTTCATTCTTTTTCTTCATTTCTTCATTGTTAATTCAAATCAATCCTAATCTTTTCTCAATCTTAGGTAGTGAAAAGGTTTACTACAAGAATTAGGGCTAGAATCTTACCCTAGAACGCCTTGATAGATGAATTTGAGCTAGATCTCCACAGGGTTTTCTTTTCTCTCTTCTTTCCCTTTTTTCTCCTTATTTCTTGTTGTTTCTCTTCTCTTCTAGTTCTTTCTCTTTTCTTCAATATTTTTCATTCTCTTCTTTTGGTTTTATTGAAGTCAAGATAAGACAAAGTCTAATTTGAGACACAAAGGATAGTTGTATGTATCACTTATGTGTGTGCTTCATCAAATTGTCTAATTTGTTTGCTTAGCTTAACTAATCTTTGAAAAATCTAAAAACCCTCAAGATATTGGTTTGTAATTACGTTTCAATTTTAAACAGTGAATATCAATCCTGATCAAACAATCAACAACAAATTGGTACAACAATTTAACGTGGAAAAACCACAATTAGAGCACATCCAATCGTGATAAAAAATCATGGGCCAAAGCCACAAAACAATCCACTAAGAAGACAAAAAAAAAAAAAAAAAGAATTACACACGAGTACCCTTAATTACCTAGCAAATCTATGCCCAAATTGAACCAAACTCGATGTACTTCTTCCACAACTATCTTCACCTCAGAATTGCTTTGTCCAATGTTGAATCCACAACGCCGATGCCAAATTCACAATGATGAGCCACTTCGGAATCCACCAAAGCTTCAGGCCCAAGTTTCCCGGAATCCACCGATGAACACCTCTCTCTTTATGTAAATGAAAAAATGAAAATAATCCTTGATGTTTGACACTACATAGTTCGTTGATCGATCGATCAACTTCTATACATCAAGGAAACTCATATAAACAACCCTCCAATCTATAACCCTTTGTATTTTACTCCTCTCTGAGAATCTAGATAGGTTGTTACCCTAAAAATGGCAAACAGCTCACTTTGTACCAAACAGTCATGAGCCACCACTTTACCGCTCGAGCAATGCAAAACATATAGGCCAACCGCTCAAATGCAACATTCACTGAGCGAGCAGTGAAATATATTTCCCAGAAGTTCAGTTTGTACGCAGAGATACTGGATGATCCATTTCACCGCTGGAGCGCATAAATAATTGCTCGAGCGGTCAAACCCCGTACATAGTCAACGAAGTGGCAAACATGGAATGCTCAAGATACGAAATGTTAGCTCAAACTCCCCTACATAGGTACAATTTGGATTAGATTCGCATCTAAACATTCACAACCTTACTAAAACATAAGAGCGAATAAAATTACAACTTAAAGGAGTTTTGTCAAACGGGATTGCCAATTACAAAAACCAAACAATCTCCCCCTTTGGAAATTCCATGACAAAACACACCTAACAAATAAAATTCTAATCACCCTAACCCATTACACCCAACAAAGACAACTTTCTCAAAGCCATGATCTGCAAAACAACTATTAGTACTACAAGAGTATATGAGAGCAAACAAACATACGACAAGATTATCTTGAAGCATGAATAGATGGAAATTTTAAGAACATGCAAATACACTCACAAATTCCCCTCAAAATTCTTCCCTTTTTTGTCATGAATTGTCAAAGGAAGTTCAACCAACAAAAGTAAGGACAAAAGCCACACATGCAAGGACAGGAAAATGTAATAATCAATAGCATGTGATAAGTAAGCAACCCATAGCAACATGCAATCAAATAAGTATCTACCTCCCTCTCAAAACAAACAACGTAAGTCCATGCTCAACCAACTCCTCCTTAACAAATAACCTCCTCATCAAAGAACAACAAGCTCCAAAACAAATAGAAAAAACAAAAGTAATATGGTAGGGCAAACAAGAAATTTTCAGATGTGTACCTCAAAACACACAAAAGAATATCCAAGAAACACAATTACTTGAAAACACAATATGCACAATCTCTAAAAGATTCCTCATGACAGACAGTGATGCAACATATGAAAAGCATAAATCTTATAAGAAAAGTGTGTGTGTGTGTCTCTTCGAGTTCGACAAACACTAGATTCAAATCCTAGTAGTGATTTGATGGCTGGACCTCCGGCAAGAGAATCTGCGAATGATTGAGAAAAGTCAAACCTCTAGTGATCAAGGGGTATTTGTTGAGTAAACTCGAATGCTCCCCTTCAAACAATGTATACACTTTTCTTGCGTACTCACTGATGACTTTCACTCTCAAGAGTACGGAAATTGAACCAGAGAAGGATGGAAAAGATAGTGAAGCCTTATTAGTGACTCTGAGGTAGCCTTTTCATCATGCCTTGAGAAACAAACATTGAGGGGCAAGCAGTGGAGGTACAAAAAGATAGTAGGGGGTTAAGAAACTCAACATCACCTAAGATATGCTAGCATTGGTCAATTTCTTAAGAGAAATACAAGAAACACCGCGAAAAGTCCATGGAGAACTTTGATCACTTATGTAGAAGAGTCTGGTATTTGCTAATCCAAGAGTGTATACAGAACGAGAAATACTAATCAAGGTACACACAATCCAAAATGAGTAATGACCACAGATAGCACACACATATGAGCATGTAATTGATATTCTTATCAATTCCAGTGTTCATCAAGAACTTCTCAAAAATTTTAAGCTTGCAAAACCATACTAGGAAAATATTTTTGAATTTTTTTTTTTTTTATAAGGAAAACAAGAAACAAACAAACAAACACACACAGAAGACCAAACAAAAATAAAAGACAAATAAACAAAAACAACTCAAAACAAAAGGAGAAGAAAAAAAAACGAATAAACAAATTAATCCAAGTCAAGCTTTCTCACCCAAACCACTTTAGTATGAAAAATGTTATGAGAATTACGGTTCTTGGGTGGTGTCTTGACATTGTTGTTCCATTTCCCTACAATGGGAACCCGTCTTGACTTGGTTTCCATCCTCCTATTTCTAGGTCTAGGCAAATGCACACTCACTTCATTGTTTGGTCTCAAGAAAATCAAAACAATGCAATCTAATGTGACCCTTAAGTCCACAATGATGACAAATAGGAATAAATTTATCCTTGGCTACACAGTTATAAGACAAATATGAAGATGAAGTGATATTACCCCTAGCCATGAAATCTTGAGTGGTCTCATCCTTGGAAGTTAAGGCTTTGGATGGTGAGACATGTCCTTTGATGATGCCAACTTCTCCTTTAACATTGGCCATGTATTGAGTACAATGAGCCACATCCACACTTTGAGTACTTAAAGCTTTGACACTTTCTAGTTCCAACTCGAAAGAGATAATTTTCTCTTCAAGCTCTTTCTTGGACTTTGAAAAAGTCTCCAACATTCTTCTCTTTTAACTCATCATGAGCATGAAGCAATTGATTTCTCTCCATTTCACCTGTGGAGAGTGTAACAAGCCCGCGGGGGGACCTCGCTACAGCTCGGACTCGACTTTTGCAGTCACGGTTCTAAATCTGAACCAAAGAGTCCAAATCCGGCAAATCGTTTTAGGAAAACTGATTTTTGAAAGAAGTGCCAAACATGGACTGCTTTGCCAGATACAGAGTCGCCACCTAAATATTTTATTTTGGGAAATTTAGGAAACCCTGACTCGGTGCCAAAAGGCCACGTGTCCGTCATCACCAAAGTTGCCTCGGCTCGGGAACTTGGGTACGATTAGGGAAGGTCACTTCGTGAGCACCCCCGCTCGCCCGGTCATAGACCGGCCTCTACTAACCATGATATCAATTTTTGAAAACATTGTGAGTTCTTATTCCGGTTATTAGCCTAGGTTACTATGTGATGCTCACAGCATATAAGTATAGACCGGGTCGCCCGAATTGGAACAAAACATTTTATGTTTGTTTTTGGAAATGGTTTGCTATCCGCAGGTAGGTTTGAAACATTTTGATGATTCATTCCAATTCAGATAACCCAACCTTCACCCACAGGCATTCAGGCAGATATATCAGATAAGCACATAGCCTCATGGTAAGCATGCTATCATGGCATTCACTCACACGCATGCAAGGATGCTAAAGCATAAAACTCACCGAGTACTCCAAGCCAAAATAGAAACTATATTAGAAATCATGCATGATCCTAAGTGTACAGAAATGCCTAATGCAACACATGCAAAATGCAACTATAGTAGGCTCGGCTATTCTAAGATGGCATACGAAATGCTACAACTAACATGTATTCAACTTGGAATTGAAAGTACAATGCAGTTAGTATGATGCGCCGAGCCCGATGCATGCAATACAGATGAATGATGCAAACATGCTGTCATACTGTATGCTAATTGAAATGTGCCTTAATCTAACCATCAAAAGCGGATAAATAAAAGGGAGAAAGACGTGGGGTTGGAAGATATACATCACACTCACCCACACTTATTACAGTTGTGCCCTCACTCGGAGGGTCCGAATAAATAATACAGTCCAAATATTACAGTCCCCAAATGAAAGAATATTACAGTCCAAAATATTATAGAATTCTAATTACTTAATGAATTAACTAGAAAGCAAATAAACTGGCGTGCAAGCCGGGGACTGCCTTGCTTCTGGTGGATGATGCATGTCCGGACTGTCTTGCGCGGAAATCCACCGGAATGCCCCAATTAGCCTCTGTTTACACCTGTTATTCTTGAAAAGCGTGCCAAGTCCCGGAAAGTTGCTGATTCCTGGTTTTGCTGCAACAGAGAGCAGGAAAGGGGCATAGCAATGTATTTGCACAAATATACGCATGTCTCGATCCTCGTGCCACCAATCACGCATACCGAGGCATGATGGCCGAGGAGTCGAAATGCACAACTCAATATAGGATGAATGCACATGAAACTACAGCTAAAACCTAACTCCATCATGGATAATCCGGAGTGTCGGTGACTGGGGAATTGAGACACATTCCGTCACTCGGAGTACGAAATGTACCTCGTTTCCCGTGCCCGAGCTAACTCCTATTCCGGACACGATGCAATATGCATGATATGCATGAAATTCAACTAAGATACAATCCTAACGTACACAATGCTATGAAACGAGATGCCTCGAAATGCGTGCACACGGGCACACAAACCGAGAAAATGCAGAATGCTATGAAAATGAAATGCCTCAGAGTGCGTGAACACGGGCACGCAAACCGAGGTGATGATATGTGTCTCGAAGTACGTGCACGCAGGCACGCAAACCGAGGCGATGATATGTGTCTCGAAGTACGTGCACGCGGGCACGCAAACCGAGGTGATGATATGATATGATGAAATGATATGGGAATGACAAATGGGCTTATACCAACATGAGTGAGCCTCAGCCACACTCACATGGGATGCCGTCGGATAAAAATGAAGTGCCTCGAAATGCGTGCACACTGGCACGCAAACCGAGGCGATGCGAAAGCGATGCGAATTTCATGAAAAATGCAACATGGACTTATACTAACATGAGAGAGCCTCAGCCACACTCACATAAGATGCCGATGGCAGAAAATGAAGTGTCTCGAAGCGCGTGCACACGGGCACGCAAACCGAGGCGATGACAGAATGATATGAAAATGACATGAAAATGACAAATGGGCTTACACCAACATGAGAGAGCCTCAGCCACACTCACATCGGATGCCGGTGGCAGAAAATGAAGTGCCTCGAAATGCGTGCACACGGGCACGCAAACCGAGGCGATGACAGAATGATATGAAAATGACATGAAAATGACAAATGGGCTTATACCAACATGAGAGAGCCTCAGCCACACTCACATCGGATGCCGGTGGCAGAAAATGAAGTGCCTCGAAATGCGTGCACACGGGCACGCAAACCGAGGCGATGACAGAATGTTATGAAAATGACATGAAAATGACAAATGGGCTTATACCAACATGAGAGAGCCTCAGCCACACTCACATCGGATGCCGGTGGCAGAAAATGAAGTGCCTCGAAATGCGTGCACACGGGCACGCAAACCGAGGCGGTGCTAAAATGTGATGAAATATGGCAAAAGTGATATGCAAGCACACTAATGGAATTTCAGCACTAAAATATGGGGGAAAATAGTCCCGAAATGAAGCGAAATGACATGAAATGCAAGGAAATGTCCCGAAATGCGACATTAGGCACCCGAAATGGCCTAAGCTATGCCAAACATGTACAATATGGACATGCAATGCAAAGACAGAAGCTAGACAGTCCCAAAATATGTACTTTCACAGTTATAAACATGGCCAAACAGCAAGTATAAGTAAGGGAAAAATAGCATGCAAGAATAGGGGCCAAAAGAGGGGTAATGAGGCAAGTGGTATAAGCAAAACTCAAACTGAAAAATTTCCTTCTACAAAACTGAAGATGGACCAAAAATATGAACATTTACAGTATATGGCAGACCTCAAATCAGTATACAAACATGCTAAAAATGTGATGCAAAACAAGGCTCAAAAGGTGCTATAACATGGAGTATATAAAATAATCACCAAACAGAAAAAAAGTGTGAATGAAACATGAAGTATAGGCCAAAATAAGACCACTTTTAGTTCGAACCAAGGTCCAAAAACAGAAGCAAAGAGGGCTACTAATTTATGCAAAAATGGGGCCAAATAGGGGATATAACTACAAGTGACATATGGAAACACCAAACAAGGTTGAGCCCTTCTCCAATGTTGAAGAGGGGCTCAAAATAAGCCTTATATCAGTTTATAACATGCTCAAAAACAGATTGGTCATGGGCCAAAGATAGCATGCAAAATCATGACATACAAGATGATCAATGAAGCAAGTATATTATGGAGGGCTCAAACAAGGTTGAGCCCTTAATGAGAAGTGAAGATGAGCTCAAAATATGGCCCTTTTCAGTTAGGGCCGGAGCTTGAAACCAAAAAGAAATGGGGCTTAGAAATAGATCAAGAAAAAGGTTCAAAAGGTTAAAAGTGTAACTTACCCTTGAAGATTCAAGCTTTTGTTGCTTCTTGGATGGATTTGCAGCTTCTTTTGCCTTCTAGAAACCTTCCTTGCTGCTGGAGGTGAGGTGGTGGTGGTAGAGCTTGGTGGTGTAGAAGGAATGAAGGTTAGGGACTTAGGGTTTTTTGAAGAACTGAGAGGGAAGAAGATGGAGTTGGCTATGGAGCTTTGAAGGATAATTTTTCTAACCCTTATGAAGAAGGCCACCAGCTGGTTATAAAGATCAAAAATGGGGTGTAAAGGTGGGGGAGAAGGAGGGCAAAACTCCCCCACAAAATATCCCCCGGATACAGAAAATATCTGGGGGATATTGCCCTACAGCTGGAAAGGGTACAGTGCAAGGAAGCAGGCCGGCCTCATACTTTTGCTGGAGGTGGCCGGCCGGCCACACCCCCTAGCCGGCCGGCTAGGGGTCAAAAGGGTCAAGGTGATTTTCTGGCCGGCCAGCTACTGGGGAGGTACCTCTATGTGTGTACAACACAACCATGTAGTTGAAATTCCAAGAAAGTGGGCCCAAGGGGTTCAACAATGGCTCGGAAAGAGGGGGTCAAAAGGGTCAAGTTGACTTACTGGCCGGCCATGAACTTTTAGGGGCCTCTTATGTGTGTACATCACAGATATGTGGTTCAAAGTTCAAGAAAAAAGGTCCAAGGGGTTCAACATTAGCCCGGAAGAAAGGGGTCAAAAGGGTCAGGTGACCTTAATGGCCGGCCATGAACTTTTAGGGGCCTCTCAGATGTGTAGATCACAGATATGTGGTTGAAAGTTGGCAACACTAGCTCCAAGGTATTCAACATTAGCCCGGAAGTGCGAAAAACGGGTGCCGGGAGGCTCCGGAAGAGAGATAACTGGTTGCTGCAACAATTGCTGGCCTCCCACCCTTCAGTGACCTTCCCTGTGATAAAACAGAGGTACCTGCCAAAAATGAACGAAAACCGTTGCAAAACGAACGTTCCGGGGCCAAAACACGCTGTTCGGGGTCCCGAAAATGGGCTGTTAAGCACCGAAAATGGTATTCGACCTCGAAGTGGGTTTCTTAGCCCCCAGTGTCCCTCAAAAGGGATGAAATAAGATGTATGCCAAAAATCAGAGCAATAGGAGATGGTTAAGTGGTCCCGAACCGAGGCACACGACCTGACGGCTCCGAAAACCGGGAACCGGACTCCGAAATGGGCAAAATGGCCTACGGCCACCAAATGCAGCCTACGGACATTTGAGAGACGGTCTACGGGACCTCTCCCTCCCCTCAGGAAAAGAAACAGAGAAAAACCGAGTCTGGTTCGCAAACCGAGACAAGGCACAGAAAAGGGTTCGGAAGTCCGGAGGCAGGGCTCACGGCCGCGACTCTGAAACTTCTGAACAAGCACATTATGGAACATCACCAAGCGCTCAATCGGTGACGTCTGAGTCTTAAGGTCGGTCAAAAATGGGGTGTCTACAGAGAGTTTGGGAATCAAAGACTCAATTTCATTTGAAAGAACACTAACTTCCACTCGACATTCCATGAGCTCTTGCTCTATTTTCTCTTTCCCCTCTCTACTTAGCCTAAGTTTGGTGGACAGCTTGATGTTCATCTTTGTCAAGGTGAAACTCCGCTTATACAACATCTTATACGCTTCATGATGTGTTACACCATCTATCTCTTTTTCTGTGCTTGAAGATTCTCTACCACCATTGAAGACCCAGAAGTGGATCTTTCATTCTCACTCTTATTAATAGATGAATCTTCATCTAAAGAGTCAACACTTGATCCATAAGGAGTAGAATTTCCTTGAGACATAACATTAGCACTTGTTTCCTCATAGATAGATTTCAATAAATCCCATACTTCGCTAGCCCGTCTCACAATGACAAATATGAGTTCACCCACCTTATGAGATAGCATCTCATATTTCCTCTAATGCTCTCGAGTTGTATCCAAAGTGTAGCAATTCAAGTTTAATCCATTGCTCTTGAGGTTTCAAGCTTCTCAAGTTGGTTATGTAGACACCTCATTTTTGACCGACCTTAAGACTCAGACGTCACCGTTTGTGCGCGTGATAATTGTGCATGTTTGCGCTCGTTTTGAGTGTCCGAAGTTCTCGGCTGAGTGCCTTGTCTTTGAGCCTCTTAACACTCTATGTTTTGGCCTTATTTTTTGGCCAAACCTGGGTGTCTCTTGCCTGGAGGGGAGAAAGGCCTTGCTGGCCACTTGTGGCACTTGCGGCCACTTTTCTCCCTTGTAGGCCACTTGAAGTGGTCGGTCGACTAGAGGAGCTGGCCGACGGCCAATTTTCTCTATTTCTAGATATTTTAAGATCTTTTGAGCCAGCTGTTGCTCACTAAGGCTCATCCTCCATACACGTGTATGGAGGGATGAAGCAAGCTTTTTGCTTGCTTGTTCTATATAAGGGGAGGTCCCTTCCCCTATTCGAGGGTTCAGAAAATTTAGGAGCTCAATTTTACTCTCTCTAGAATTATCTATCTCTCTCTATATATTGTGCTATATTGTGCTTAAAAGTGAGTTTTTTTCACATATTTGCACTAAAACACCTAGTCAAACACCTTCACTTTGGAGCTGAGGTCCATTGAAGCTTGGTTTCAGGTCTTAGGCTTGGTTTTGGTCCAGAATTGTTGCTGAATTGCTACTGTGCTTCAAGGGTAAGAGCTTGTCCCTTTTAAGCTTCGTTTTGATCAAGTGCTTGACCACCTTTGCATGCTATTTTAAGGCTGGTTTTAACCTCTTAAAAACTATGATTTTAAGGCTTTAAAATGTTGGTTTAAGTCTTGTTTGGTTAGGGGGTGGTTTCCTCCCATGGCTCTTTGGCTTGTAAAGCCTTTTGAGCCACATTTCTTAGCTTTTGGAACACCCTTTGTTTGGCCTTTCTACCACTGAAACTCAGAGGAATTTCAGTGGTAGAAAGTTGGTTTTGAGGCTCAAAATAGAAGGGAGTGGTCCCCTCTCCTTGTATCTTGTTTGTATGCATAGATGGTTTAATAGTTGAGCATGTTTTTCTACTACCTAATGACTTGATCTCAGCATGCTTTTGTGAATTTTTTGACATGCTATAACTCCATTTTTGGCTGGTTGGAGCATCTCTTGTTTTCTTCTTACACTTGTAGTGTAATCATGCATACTAGCTTAGTATGCTTAATGAGTTAGCCTATCATTTCAGCTGGTGTTAGCTCCATCTCAGCATGTTTTTGCTCATATTTTGACATGTTTTAACTCTGTTTTGAGTGGTCTTGGCCATATGAGGTCTGCTATGCATAGTTTTAGTGTAAATGGCCTCGACTAGCTTTGAGTTTTGAGGCCATTAACATGTTGTGTATGTGATGATTGCATGTTTTGGCATCATTTAGCATGCAATTTCAGTGCATATAGTGTAGACACACTCTCACATATTCCACTCTTTCATCGCTTTTGAGAGTTGTGCTCTATGCCTTGCCTGTGAGCCTACATGCGAACATGTTTTTTTTTCTTGCTATTCGAGCTTCAATTTCAGCACATTGTAGTCTCTGATTTGGCATGATTAAGCTCTGTCCAGAGCTGGTTTGGTTGTTTATGCTTGATATTGCATGCTTCTAGAGTGATGCTCTTTACTAGCTTAATGTATTTGGCTTTTGAGCATGTCTTGTATGGATTGTTTGCATGATTTAGTGTCTTGAGCATGCCATTTCAGCTTTGAAAATCTGCCACCTCCCTCATTTCTTCATCTTTTTATTTGCTTTGAGAGTTGGTTGGCCTTGAGATTGTGTTTAAGCTTGGGATTGAGGCTTGTGCTTAAATGGCTTTAACCCTCTTTTGAGGGTTCCTCCTAGTCAAAGGCATGGTCTCTCCTATGCCTTAAACCATTCTTTTGGTTGACCTCCTCTCCTTAGAGGACTTGCACATTGGACTTAACCGATTAAAGAATGGTTTGGTAAAGTTAAAATGAGTAAACAAGAATTGAGCAAAGTAAAACATGCCAAGATAACATATGTGTGTTACATTGCATGTGTTTGGATCGGACGTTAATCCAAACAGAAAAGATGTGCATGTTTCATACTCAAAGTGATGAAACGTGTCGCATTTCTTGGTCATTGTCACCCTTGATCGTGCATGATAGGGTGATGACACTTTGAGTCTTATGTGCGCATTCACTAAGCTTGTACAAGCTTGATTCTTCGGCCATCATGCATTAAGATGCTTGATTAATGGCTTGAGAGCCAAGTACCACACTCCTTTGAGCTTGAGACATGATGAGGAGGGTGGTAGTACACACATTTCTTGCCAAATACATTGTCTTGGCTCTGTTGCTCTCTGTTGCAGCAAAGGCAGAATTCTGGAAAGAGAGGTGGCCGGTCGGCCACTTGCAGTAGCCTACTGACCACTTGCACTGGCCTACTGGCCAGTTGAGGTAGCCTACCGACCAGTTGAGGTGGCCGACCGGCCACCTACAGGGAAAATTGTCCAAAGTGTTCCTGTGTTGGGGCAGATGCAATCTGGAAGTTCACATGATGTTCTGAGATCACCGCGAGTACAAACAGAGGCAACTCCTGGCAAGGCAGTGCATTTTCGGGCGAAGCAAACCGAGCATGCATGTCTCCCTTCCCCTCAAGGCCATTTTACTGCTTTACTTAGCTAGTTAATTTACCGGTTTTATAATTAATTAGTTAATGTGTTTAGCTAATTTAATTCATCTTTGTAATATTCTAATTAGCTTAGATTAGCTAGTTATTCAATTTCATTTGGTTTGTAATAATTAGCTAAGTTAGTTAATTAGTTGGTTTGTAATAGTTAGCTTAACTTAGTGTAGCTTAGCTTGTTTATTCGGACCCTCCTTCGAGAGGGCACAATGTTGTAATAAAGGTGTGTGAGTGTGTGCATGTCTTCCAACCCCACGTCTTTCTCCCTTTTACTTACCACTTTTGATGGTTAGTTTTAGAGCACGTTTTGATTAGCATGCCTTATGCTTTGCATGTTTGCATCATTCGTTTTGTCTTGCATGCACCGGGCTCGGCGCATCATTCAAACTGCATTGTATTTCAATACTTACTTGAATACGTGTTTCAAAGCATGTTATCAAGTTGCTTCGTATGCCATGATTAGATAGTCGAGCCTATTTTGTTGCATTATTGCATGTGTTGCATTAGGCATCTAGCATAGTTAGAATCATGCAGGATTTCTAACTAGCTTTTGTTTTGGCTCGGAGTACACTGTAAGTGTTACGCTTTAGCATACTTGCATGAATGTGAGTGTTGCCATGATAGCATGTTTGCCATGAGGCTATTTGCTTAAGTGCTTAACTGCATGAATGCCTGTGGGTGGAGGCTTTGTTGCCTGAATTGGAACAATTCGATAAATGTGAGTTTTAAGCCCACTTTGCGAAATGGCAAAATCATGTTTTAAAGCCTACTTGAGGGTGGCAAATCCGCGCTTTAGCCTACTTGCGAGTAGCACTTTCAAACCATTTTTGAAAACAAACATGAGTTGTTTTGTTCCAATTCTCATGATCGAGTCTATACTTGTATTCCATGCGTATCACATAGTAAAGTTAGATAATAACCGGAATAAGAACACATGTGTTTATAAAACAACATATCATGCTTAATAGAGGCCAATCCTTTGATCGGGCGAGCGGGGGTGCTCATTTCAGGACCTTCCCCTCTCGTACCCAAGTTCCCGAGACGAGGTAACTTTGGTGATGATGGACACGTGGCCTTTGGCACGAGTCAAGGTTTCCTAAATTTCCCAAAACAAAATATTTAGGTAGCAACTCTGTAATCTGGCAAAGTAGTCCAGTTTTGGCATTATTTGATTCAAAATTTGATTTTTCAAAATGATTTGCCGGATTGGACTCTTTGGTGCTTATCAGTCTCACATAGCACTTTGTGAGATTAGATTCAGAACCGTGACAGGAGTCCGAACTGTAGTAAGACCAATTCGCGCCTCTCCGAAAGGGGGGCGTGCGAAGAAAGTCGGGTCTACAGGTTACCAAATCAAGTTCATATGGCATCTCAAACCCTTCTTCTATGATCCTCCATAGGTTTGCATTAAATGTCAACAAAGTGGCAGTTCGATCCCCATACATAGTCAGCGAAGTGGCAAACAAGGAATGCTCAAGATACGGAATGTCAGCAGAAACTCCTCCACACATGCACAATTCAAGTTGGATTCGCATCTAAGCACTCACAGCCTCACTGAAACATAAAAGCGAATAAAATTACAACTGAAAGGAGTTTTGTCAAATGGGATTGCCAATTACAAAAACCTAACAACCTTGATTATTTAACTTAGTTAACCAAGGTTTATCCTAATTAATCTAGGTTTAACTTAATCGTACTTAACTTAATTGATCCTAATTAAGGCTCACTAATCATACTTAATTAACACTAATCCCGATTAGCAAAATAATATTTAGATGAAATGGACAAACACATTAGTCTAAGATCCTTAAGCTCCACAATTAGTGCATAGGCACATCCTAGTTGAAGAAACTTTAGTTAAGTTATAGAAAAAGAAGATTGTTTACTTTTTTTCTCTTCTTCTGAGAAAGCATTCATTCTTGAACCATTAACTATTGACTACGGACTGTGAATTCATGAACAATTCTTGGATTTGAATCTCAATTTGTGTTTTCCTAATGACAGAACATAAGAAAATACAAATTGATGCAATAAAGATGCTATTTCCTTTATGTTTGAAACCCTGGCACAAATCTAAGCCACGGAATTAGAAGGCCTGGTATACTACGATGTGTGATTTGATCGAAATTCTGATTTTACAGATTCGGAATGAGAAGCTGTCAACCTATTCAATCCAATTGGGATGCCCCCCTCGAATCAGACAAAGAAAGAAGGGAATCCCGTTGAGTTTTTACCTTTTCATGTTTACAACTCAATGCATCCAATTACTACAAGGATGAACCCAATCCGGAATGGACCATTATTCGAAATCTTAGTGAAGCACTGGATTTGTTATCTCGTGACTATTTTTTGTGAAAAAATACAAATTGAATTTTCTAATAACAAAAGGACTTTTTCTTCGATTTTTCTATTAAGATGTTTTTCGGCTTCTCTACTTATAATAATAAAAATAAAAATAAAAAAGAATTCAAAACTTATCGAATTAACTTCTCATTGATGTATTGCAAATTTCACCTTAAAGCATCCCCTAAATCGAAGTATGAAACAAATAATTCTACACTTAAGGTTTTCAAAACTAACTTCTTCCCTCCTAACTCTTAACAAGTCTAAGTTCAAGCAAACATATAACACAAAACATGAATGCAAGAAATGTGATATGTATTATGTCACAACCCAACCCCAATACCTAGGGGCTAGATGTCGCAACTAGTCGATTCCTAAGTTAACAAGGATTAATTATAAAATTAAACAAGTTAAATAATTCAACTGGATAAAATAAAAGGTATACATAAATATTTAATAAATTAAACAGATTAGTAATGTAACGGGATAAAACAAAAGGTGTACATAAATATTTAAAGTGTACATTGGAGCTTTTATTTATTTAATAAGAGTCGGACATTAGTTACAAATAAAAACAAAACATTGTTTATTCCAAGTCCCCATACTTCCTTATGGAATAAAACTTCTTCCTAATTTCTATCACTTGCAAGGTTTTAATAGCTGTAAGCACATGTGCAGCAACCCTCACCTTACTCTAATCATACTTTCATGTATTTACATGATCTTGTCTTGTTAAGTTGCATTGCAAACCTTGATTTGTTTCGCATAAGTGTTGCTTGCATGTTTTGTTCCTTGCTTGGTGTGAGTTTAGCCGAGGTCATCTTAAGCCTAGGTTACACCTTTGAATTTCTTACACCTAGGACCATCTTGGAACCACCTTGGTTGACCTCCACCCTCACCCTAACATGTTGGTCGAGATGTTATTATCTAGGCCGAGGTATTCATCACCAAGGCCAAGATGTGTATTATCTAGGCTAAGATGTTATGCCAAAGTGATCTTGTCCTTAGACTGGTACGACCTAGACCGAGGTGTGGCACATCTAGGCCAAGTGTTGTCCTTCCTAGCCGAGATCATTAAGACCCTACTTGCCGAAGCTTTGTCCTAGCCAAGATCATTACCCGCCGAAGTGCCCATGTCACCTTACTTGTTGCTTACACTTTGTCATGCTCTTGTCTTATCAATCTATCACCTTTTTGAGGAGATCCAATCAGTCGTTGCCACATGTCCCAGCAGAGGGTTAAGTCAGCCAGCAGAGTTAGAAACATATCATTTTGTGTCATATCCTTTGCATGGTAGGGAGAGAAGCTCTAGGAAGAGGAGAGGAAGTTGGAGTGAGAGAGCTAAATTCCAAGCTTGATCATTAGAGTTTGAACCGTTTAACCCATGTTTTGAGGTTAGAATCTTGATTTACTCTTGTTATTCTTTATGTTGATCCAATTGCATTGCATGATCCAGCATGATTCATGAGCCATGCATTGATTTAAAGTTGTTTTAGAAAGAAAAAATGATGTTCTTATGTTCTTGAGATAAAACCATGTTTTGATCCGAAAGTTTGTAACAAGTCCCATGTTTTTGTGTTTGTTTCAATGAAATCTTCAAGTATGGGTACTTAGGTCCATGTTTTCAAACTCATCTCATAAAAACTCAGATTTCGAATGAAGAAGTTATGATTTTAGCATTTCATGTTCTTGTTCTTCATGTTCTTCAAGAGGGAAACCCAGATTTTCCCAGACTTCATTCCTTGAATGTGGTCATCGGGAACACACCTTGGTCAAGAGGTGTGGGACCTCGGCCTAGACCTGGTTAGTACCCAGCATGTTTTCCCGAGATGAAAAGGCAGTGTTGTAACTCCCAGCATGTTTTGCTTTGTTTTGACTTGATTTTTGAAAGAAATGTCGAGATCCTTCTCTGCCATGTAAAGCTTGTTTTAAGGATGCATTTCATATCTATCTTTGAGCATTTCACCTTGTCTTGTTGAAATGCATCCAATAGGATTTATTATGTTCTTGTAAGCCTTGGATCCTTGCTTGTAATTCCTACACCCGAAGAACTATGTGAGTGGTATTTTTAATAAAGTTTTGATAAATTTTTACTTTGCTTTGTTTTGGAAAAAGTATTTGTTAAGCATGAATGAATACCCCTATTTTGTGTATCAAGTATTAGTCTTGTTTTGGATGACATTCTTGGAAAGTCCGTACGTGCTAGGGGACTCTAAACCTTTGTAGCACAAGTCCGTACGTGCTAGGAGACTCTAAACCTTTGTAGCACAAGTCCTTACGTGCTAGAGGACTCTAAGCTTTTGTAGCACCTTTGTTTAATGTCACCCCTTGTATTATATTGATGCTAGTAAGCATCCCTTGAAGATTTGAAAGACTTGATTGATGGACTTGGTTCATCCCTTGATTTTGTATAGTATGCTATGTATTGTTTAGAAAAGAGATTTTGTATATCATTCATGCAAAACCTTTATTACTAGTATCATTCACTGAGTATCCAAGCTCACCCTCTTTATATATATGTAGGTGACGAGCAGGAAGGCGGTGACGCCTAGATGATTGTTACAAGATGTTTTTGGATTCATGTTTTGTAGCATCTTGAAGATTATGCTTCTTGGCTTGTAGTTTTCTCTTTTGTATATGTTGGCTTGAGAAGCCTTTTGGTCAAGATGTATTTTGTACTTTATTTTATTGTATTGTAAGCTATATTAAGATGTATGTCATTTTATTTGATCTATGCACAGCTCTTGTGGACTATTTAGTTTTAAATTTATCGCTTCCGCACATGTAAGCCCCATATGTATATTCTGATTGTGTGTGAATCTTAGCAAGTTGGCCTTTGGTAATCTCGGATTACTGGCCATCACGGCACCATTCTACTAGGGGCGGAATGGGGTCGTGACAACATGGCAGAGTAAGAAATATTATGCTGAAAACCTAAGGATATAAAAGTCACCATGGATAATTATTTGGGCTAAACAGTGAATAGTTTGGTTCAAATAAATAAATAATTTTAAATAACAAATTATCATGCAGAAATCATATAATCAAAATAATCATAACCAAAATACAAAACATAACAGAACAGAGGGTCAATGGATCCATGACAAGTAGAGGGTCACTTAAAGTGACTAATCAGAATGTCAATGGTTATTTAAATTCTCCAAGGCGTAGGACCTCCGTGGTGGTACTTACAAAATAATTACTCACATTATCAATTCTCAAATTCTCAAAATCATATTAAATAAACAGGTAAATCTATGGGTTTCTCTTTTTAAACAAATAGGGTTCATTACAAAAATATTATACTTAAAATGCTAATATAATTTATAAAGCGTAATTTGCATAAAATAATTTGTGATACTCAAGATATAATATAACTCATCTTATTATCGATTTCCAATTTTTTTTTTCTTTTCCTTTCCCGTTTCGCATTTCACCATAGCTCCCAGATGTTTCTTTGTTTTTGTTATATTTTTGTTTATTGCCTTTGTTGGCTAGCTAGCCTCACTATTTACACTGAGGTTATGTGGTGAGGTCATGACACGTTGCTTCCAACACTTTTTGATACCTCACTTGTTCCAGATCATCCCAAGGCATGCCTTATTTATTAACAAAGATAACTCATGGTCAAAATGCCAAATTAATAATTATCATCCTTTTGGTAAAATGCAATGATCCCTAATTACATTTTATCACATATAATCATAAAATCCAATATTTTACTTTACTTTTATTATTATTATTATTAATTTGGTGTTAAAATTAATTAAACATTTGGAGTGTCACATTTCTTCCCTCTTTAATAGAAGTTTGTCCCCAAACCTATCGTACCTTCATTTCGAAAAGATGTGGGTATTGAACTCACATTTGATTCTCAATTTCCGACATAACTTCTTCGACATGATGATTTCGTCACAAGACTTTTACAAGAGGTATAGTCTTGTTTTAAAGAATCTGATCACAACGGTAGAGGATTTGTACCGGTTGCTCTTCATAAGAGAGATTTTTTTGAACTTCCAGGTCTTCGCCATTAATGACATGTTCTATATCCCGAAGATATCGTCGGAATATTGAAACATGAAACACATTATGAACATTGGACAACTTTGGTGGCAATTCAAGACAATATGCCACAGAGCCAATCCTTTCTAATATCTCAAATGGCTCAATGTAACGCAGGTTCAATTTTTCTCGCTTTCCAAATCGAATAACTCTTTTGTTGATGAAACTTTCAAGAAAACATGATCTCCTACCTGAAATTCAAAATCTCGTCTCCGTATATCTGCATAGCTTTTTTGGCAGCTTTAGGACTTGCAGATTCACTATTGGATGAGCTAAATTTTATCACTTGTCATCTGCACAATTTCGGGACCCAATAACTTTTTATCTCTAGCCTCTATCCAACATAACAGCGATTGACATTTCCTCTCATACATTGCTTCATACGGTGCCATTCCAATGCTCCCTTGGTAACTGTTATTATAGGCAAATTCTACTAATGGAAAATGCTCGTCCTAATTTCCTTTAAGGTCTAATACGCATACTCACAACATGCATTCCAACGTCTGAATCATTTTTTCCGATTGTCCATCAGTTTGTGGGTGATAAGCGGTGTTAAACTTTAGTGTTGTTTCCAAAGCTGCCTGTAACTTGTTCTGGAATTGAGATACAAAACGAGGGTCTTAATCAAATATAATTGATACTAGTGTGCCATGCAACCAAATGATCTCCTTGATATATAAAGTGGAAAATTTGTTAAGAAAGTACATGACTCTAATGGGCAGAGAATGTGTTGACTTCATTGATCAATCTATTATGACCCATATCGCATCGTTCTTTGAGGCTGATTATGGCAAACCTATAACGAAATCCGTGGTAATGTATTCCTATTTCCATTCAAGAATAAAGAGTGGTTGCAGCAGCCTTACAAGTCTCTAATGCTCTACCTTAACTCGTTGACATTAAAAGCATTTGAAAACATGGTTTGCTATGTCTCTTTTCATCCCCATCCACCAATAATGCTCTTTCAGATCGTTGTACATTTTTGTATTTCCAGGATAAGCTACGAATCTTGAGCTTTAAGCTTCCATCAATATCTTCTTTTTGATTTCTGGAATGTCAGGTACACACATTAGGTTTCGAAACCTCAATATCCCGTTGCATATGGTGAAATCAGGATAAAGCGTACTTCCTTGCTCATCATGTCTTTTCTTTAAAAGTTTATCCTCACATTGATGTACTTTAATTTCATCGATTAAAGTGGGTTTTATGATTATATTGGCAAGAAGTCCATTAGTCTTGTGTAGAACCAAATCCAAATCTAACTTTTCCAGCTCCTGCATAAGTGGTTTCTTGTCAAAGAGGATGCATGCCAAACTTCTAGTAGCCTTCCGGCTTAACGCATCTACTACCACATTAGCCTTGCTGCGGTGGTGCTAAATCTTCACATCGTAATCTTTCATAAATTCTAACCACCGTCGTTGCCTCATTTTAGTTCCTTCTATATAAACAAATATTTAAGACTCTTGTGGTCGATGTAAATTTTGCATGTTACTCCGTAGAGATAATGACGCCAAATTTGAAAGTGAAAGTCACTGCAGCTAACTCTAGATCATGAGTTGGATAGTTCATGTAGTGAGTCTTTAGTTGACGTGAGGCATATGCAATATCCTTCCTATCTTGCATAAGTACACAACCCAGTCCATTATATGAGGCATTGTGTAGACGTCCCCGAACGTCCCAAGAGGATGAGTCTCGTTCTGTTCATATTGGGTTCACTACAGTTCGGACTCTCAAATTGTCACAGTCTTTAATCTTGAACCAAAGAGTCCAAATCCGGCAAATCGTTTTGAGAAACAGATTTTTGAAAAGAAGTGCCAAACATGGATTGCTTTGCCAGATACAAAGTCGCCACCTAAATATTTTTTTATGGGGGAATTTAGGAAACCCTGACTCGGTGCCAAAGGCCACGTGTCCGTCATTACCAAAGTTGCCTTGGCTCGGAAACTTTGGTACGATTGGGGAAGGTCAGCTATGAGCACCCCCTCTCGCCCGATCCGAAGATCGGCCTCTACTAGCCATGATATCCGATTTTGAAAACGTTATGTGTTCTTTATTCCAGTTAATTAGCTAGAATTACTATGTGATGTGCACAACACAAAAATATAGACTAGATCGCCTAATTTGGAACGAAGCATTGCATATCCGTTTGTTTGAAAAACAGTTTGAAATTTGCTACTCGTAAGTAGGCTAAAGCACGGATTTCAACGAGTTGTTCCAACTCAAACAACCCAAACTTCACCCACAGGTGTTCAAGCAGTTTATATCACATAAGTATCTAGCCACATGGTAAGCATGCTGTCATGTTGACATTCGCACTCATGCGAGATGCTAAAGCATAAAAATACTTACAATGTACTCTGAGCCAAGACAAGAACATGTTAGCAATCAATGCATGATCCAAGTCCATGTTAAGTGGCTAATGCAACGCATACAGAATGCAATCTAGAATAGGCTCGGCTAATCTAAGGATGACATGTGAAAATGCACAGATAGCATGTATTCAAGTTAGATTTGAAATACTTTATGCAGTTAGCATGATGCGCCGAGCCTGGTGCATGCAAGACTAATGAATGATGCACGCATGCATAGCATAAGGTATGCTAAAGTAAACATGTCCTAATACTAACCATCAAAAGCAGGTAAGTAAAAGGGAAAAAGATGTGGGGATTGGAAGACATGCACACACGCACCCAAACTTATTACAAATTTACCCTCGCTCGGAGGGACTGAAAGAATAATACAAATTAATTAACCTATAAACTAATTAAATATTACAGACCAATTAATTAATTAACAAATTAACTAATCTAATGAAAGCAGTAAACAGCCTCGGGAAGAGGACCCAATGCAATGCGCGCTCGACTCCGCTCGGAAAGTCACTGCCATGCACAAGTTGCCTCTGCTTTAACTGTTATCCTTCTCTGAAGACTGCACAAATCTCAAGGTTGCTTCCCTGAATGTTGTGGAACACCACCGGCTGAGGGAATTGGCCACCGGCCATGGATAATGGTCACCGGCCACAAATTAATCCATCGGCCACTTATGGATGGCCGGTCGGCACTGCAGATGGCCGGCCGGCCAAATCTTCCTGCAAAATCTGTTTTTGACAATAGTAGAGGGCAAAACATAGCATGGCAATGCATTTCAAGCAATGTATGCACCAATCACACCCCTTATCATATTCATGACTCAAAGGGATATGATTCTCAATTCTCGGACCACCAATTGCGCATTTCCATGCATGATGGCCCAAGAAACCAGGTATGCATTTTGATATGGAATGCAATGCACATAATCAAGCGAAGGGGGCTCAACCTCTATCATACTCAACTCAAGAGGTGAAGCATGCATGCCAATGCAATGCATCCTAGGTATGGAGGCTAGTATGCAGCATGGCAATGCAATGTGTAATGTAGGTTAGGCACACAACCTAAGTAAAGAAGCATGTAAGGCATGAAGCAATGCAACCTACAAGTATGCAAGACACAATATGGATGTTCAAGCATGCAAGCAAGCATGTGGCTTCATTCAATCATGCAACAACACACTAGTATGCAACAACACACAAGGTGAGCATGCAACAACATGCAAAGGGGTGGACTTAAACTAATTTAGGCAGCCCTCAAACAAACCTAAAACAGTGGCCAAAATGATGCAACAAAGGCATGAAAACACACACACAAATATGCATCAACAAGGGCCTAAACATGGAGCATAAGCCATCAACTCTTCAAAGAATGAAAGGGATGGAAAATGCAAGCATATAAGCACATCATGAGGTCTAAAATAACATACTAAGTGATTCCAAACCACTGAAACAAAGCAAGGATGACATGCTAGAGAGGCCAAAGCTCAAGGCATTCAAGAGGGATTGCATGGTAGCTATACAAAGCAAAACATGAATGACTCAAATGACCTAAAATAGTCCCTTAGCACATCAAAATATGCATGTAAGCTTCACAAACCTTAGCCAAAACACATGAGCATGGTAGTCTAAATGCTATGCATGTATTGAGGCAAATCATGGCATTACAAGGCATGTATGCTAAGCAAGCATGGTGTACCAAAACCAACTAAAAACAGAGCTATATCATGACATAATAAGCATAAATATCAGTCAAGGCATGGCCAACATGAACCTAAACACGATGCTCACTAAAGAAGCAAAAATGGCCCTTTTTAAGGACAACAAGGAGAGGGGGTGGCCTTCTCCTTCTTAGGACCTCAAGGTACCATCCTCATCACTGAAATCCCTCAAGATTTCAGTGGTGAGGAGGCCCAAACACAATGGTCCCGGAGCTCAACCGAAATGGCACAAAACAAGGGCCAAACAAGCCTTAAGAGGGGTCAAACAACCCCAAAGCTTAAAACACCCTTAAGAAATTATTTAGGGCAGATAAAAACAAGAATTTTCTATGTTATATGTTAAGCTCAAAAATAGTTGCAAGATAGGCAAAAAGATTATGCAAGATTGGGGAATCTAAAGTAAGAATGTTACCCTTGAAGAACCCTTGAGGAACAGCAAGATCAGCCACCTTCCTATGATCAAAACCAGTCCAAAAACTCAAGAACAAACCCTTTAAGCCTCTCAAGGTCGAAGTGTGGTGTAATGGTGTGTGTCTTAGTGCAAAACTAATGTCAAAATACACTTTTAGGCCACAAAACACACACAAAAAAGGAGAGAGAGGGAAATATAGAGAGAGAGTGTGATGTATATCAGAATATATGTATAAGCTCTGGTTTTTTTCGTTCAACCCCCAACAATGGAGGAGGGGGGCTCTATATATAGACAAAACAAAGGTTTGAAGCTTCTCAAAGAAGCTAAACAAAAAAAAGGGTCAAAGAGGGCAAATGGGGCAAGGCTTCCTGAGGAAGCTAGGACAGCTGGCAAGCTTCCTCAAGAAGCTTTGACCAAAAGGGTACAAAAAGGGCAAAGCAGCCACATGTATGCCCCGGGGCAAGTTTGGTGCATTCCAGCTGGCACAGCTGGCATGCACCATGCTTGAAAAAGGTAAAAAGGTGCTACCGGCCAGAAAAGGAGGTCACCGGCCATACTAAGTGCCGACCGACCAATGGTATAATTCACCAATGGCCGGTAGCCTCAAAACATGGCTAGTGGCCTCAAACCAAGGCCGGTGGGTGTCAGGGGTAGCTAACAAGCTACTTTCTACCCTCAGAAGCAAAAACACAAGTGTTTGGTGCAAAACCAAACACAGAACAGTCGAGTTGAGAGATCCTGAGGCAAGGCGCGTAGCCGAGACCTCCGGGAACTCAAAACGAAACACAAACATGAGTAATCACCGAGTGTTCGAGCGGTGACGTCCAAGTCTTGAGGACGGTCAAAAATGGGGTGTCTACACATTGCTATAAATTACAAACCCATTCATTCTAGTATAGAGTGCCAATATAGGAAGTATCACCAGTCTACTTTTTAACTCTTGGAAGCAATGTTCTCGTTTGTCAGACCACTCAAACAGGGTATTTTTTTGAGTCAATTGAGTCAATGGCAATGCAATCTTCGAGAAATCCTGAACGAAACGTTGGTAATATCCTGTCAAACCCAAGAAACTCCAAACTTCAAATACATTAGTAGGTCGCGCCCAATCCACGATTACTACAATCTTTTGTGGATCGATAGAGATGCCATTCTTGTCAATGAAATGGCCGAGGAAGTGTACACTAGTGATCCATAATTCGTATTTCTTCAACTTGGCATAAAGTTTGTGATCATTTAGTGTTTGTAGAACTGATCGCAAGTGTTGCTCATGGTCTTTCAATGTTTTAGAGTATACAAGAATGTCATCAATGAAGACAATAACGAACTCATCAAGATAGGGTTTGAACACTCGGTTCATGAGATCTATAAAGGCCGCTGGAGCATTCGTGATGCCAAATGGCATGACAAGGAATTCGTAGTGTTCGTAACACATTCTGAAAGTAGTCTTCTCAATGCTTCCGACTTTGACCTTCACTTGATGGTAACCAGACCTCAAGTCAATCTTCGAAAATACTTGAGCACCTTGAAGTTGATCAAATAAGTCATCGATTCACAGAAAAAAGTACTGATTCTTGATGGTAACCTTATTCAATAAGTCATCGTACCATCATTTTTCTTTACAAACAATACCGTAGCTTCCCATGGTAAGGTACTTGGTCGTATGAAACCCTTGTCGATCAATTCCTGAAGTTGCTTTTTCATCTTTTTCAATTCCATAATGGACATATGATAAGGGTTTTTGATATCAGTTGCGTACTGGGTTGAGTTTCAATGGTGAATTCGACTTCTCACTCAACTAAGGTTCCAGGTAAGTCTTTAGGAAAAACATTAGGAAATTCCTGAACTACAAGTATTGAATCGAGTGTTAGGTCTACTTGTTGAGTGTTGACTACATGACAAATATAACCACAATAACCTTTCTCAAAAGTTGTTGGGCTATCACGGAGGGTATTAAACATGGAGGGTAGAAACTCCAGCTCCTTCAAAGACAAGCTCGCATTGGTCCGGTAACTAAAGAAAGACTTTTTTGGTTGCACAATCAATAGAGGCATGGTTGGCAGCAAGCCAATCTATTCTCAAGTTCATATCGAAACTACTAATGTGGAGTGGAGTCAAATCCACATACAAAGTTTCATCTTTTAAGGATATAGCATAGGATTTGTATATCTCCGTAGTAAGTGTTGAACCACCAGATGGGAAAGACACATATAATATATATCCCAAGGGTTCAGATGTTGATGTCAAATTGGGAGTAAAGTGTTGAGAAACAAAAGAACGAGTTGATCCAGAATCAATGAGAATATGAGCTGAATGACCACATAGAAAGTGTACCTGACACAACATTCTTCATAGCATTGGGGTTTCCAGGTACTAAAGCAAAAGCTTTCCCTTAGTGTTTCTGTTCTTTCATCCCTCCTTCAGGTGTTCTTGGTTTTCTGAACTGGTTCAGGAGTACCCATCACAGAGTTGGTAAATTTTGAACAATCTTTCGCCAAATGACTAACTTGGCCGCATCAATAGCATGCTCCCATTGCCCGATAGCACTGTCCTCGATGAGCCTTACCACAATTTGGACAATTCGGAATGGTGCTATCCCTAGGGATAGTAGAACTTTGATTGGCCGAACTGGTTGAGCCAATAGGTCATGTATTCATTTTCTTTGGTGGTGCTGGACTAGATCCTCTTGCTGGTTCTCCCTAAAATCGTTTCTTTTGACCTATTCCACCAGAACATGAGGTCTTAATTCCTTTCTCAGTGATGTATGTTCGGTCTACCACCTCTGCATAGGTTGGTAATTTCAAAACCTCAATCTTGCTTTTGATTTCATCCTCTAAACCTTCTTCGAATTTCCTAGCTTTTTAGGCTTCCGTTTGAATAACATACGTTACAAATCGCACTAGTCAAGTGAACTTACTTTCAGATTTTGCTACCGACATCGTTTCTTGCTTTAAGTGTAGGAACTCTGACGTCTTCTATTCCCGTAGTGAGTCTGGAAAATATTTTCATAGAATACTTCTAGAAATCTAACTCAAGTCACGATCTCTTCCTTTTCTAAGGTAAGAAGCCACCATTCTTACGCATCCTCTTTAAGAGTGAAGGTGGCCAAGGACACTTTTTGTTCTTCTATGCAGGGTAGTGCGCAAAAAATCTTCCCCATTTCTTTAACCCAAGCTTCTGCTAGCAATGGATTCGAATCCCCTGTGAATGTAAAAGGTTTCAAGTCCTGGAACTGCTTTATCATAGTTGGCCATTCTTGGTGTTCTGGTATTCCATTGGTTACATTATTTTGCAAGGCCTACAAGAAACAAGCAACAGCTCTTTCTATGATTCTTTTCATTGGATCAACTCTATTGGATAATGATCCGGTACCTCTTCCATCATTAGCCATTACTACAGAGTGAAAGTTTTAATAAAAGTGGTCCATAATTTCTATTTGTACATAACAATTGTTAATCATTACACACCTAATTTAAAAAAATTACTCACATAATTTACATAACATAATTCGCAAAACATTACATGCATTATTCACAAAAACACTGGTTTTATTCATGCATAAAGGTTTTGGTAAATCACTCATCTCTATGAGTTAACTGTTACGTCTAATTATGTCTAGTTAGTGTCTAACCCTTCTATTTCAAAAACGGATTAGAACTAGGTCATGGTCAGAACTCATTGTACATCAAAAAGGCTTCTTACTCTCGGCGTGTAATTTGGAAACAACCACGGAAACTGTAGCTATATGTGGTGTTCAAACTCCCAACCACTTACCTTAATACCAAAACATAACCAAACTACCTCCACTTGGTAGATGGGAATGCTTGCTTCGTAACCCCATAACTAACGTCCTGTGATGCGTACTGGTATCTCTACATATGTCATAAAATCACCAAAATTGACTATTTGGACATTAATAATGTTTTGAGATTGAGGGGTTCTTGTTTGTAGGTTGTCACTTAAAAAAAATTCCCTCTTCGGGCCACAAATTCTAAAAGCAAGGGTGCCACCAAGAAGCGAGGGTATCCTATGCCTAAGGTTATGCCTACCACTCTTGTTGGTCTGAGGAATGTATCTAGCGTACTGTTGCCACCGATCTTTCACCATAGCAATTCCACCTCTGTTGGGTCTGCCCTTAAGTATACAGGCCTACCCATCAGCCGATTAAGGGTCAGGTATGAATGTCTAACTATTTCTTCAGAATCCCCCATTTTCTCTGGCAGATTTGGGACATAGTTGTTGTTTTCAAAAACCCCTCGAAATCTGGTGGATCGGGCCCGTACTAGAAAGGATCACTGAAATTTAGTTGTAACATTTCCTACACCACAGGATATCCAACCTTAACTATAGAACTGATAAAAAAACTACATACAAAATGACAATATGTTTACTAATATATCAAATAAACTAAAAAAAATTTCCTCTTATCCTACTTCTTAATCATGCATGTGTCCTACGCTCCAATGATTTTTTTTCTTTAATAAACCATTGCTCTAATACTACTTTTGTCACATCCCAACCCCGATACCCAGGGGCTGGATGTCACAACTAGTCGATTCCTAAGTTACTAATGATTAATTATAAAATTAAACAAGTTAAATAATGCAGCGGGATAAAATAAAAGGTGTAAATAAATATTTAAAGCGTACATTGGAGCTTTTATTTATTTTATAAGAGTTAGACATTAGTTACAAATAAAAACAAAATGGTATTTATTCCAAGTCCCAGTCCTTCCTTATGGAGTAAAACTTCTTCCTAATTTCCATCACCTTAAAGGTTTTAACAATTATAAGCGCATAGCAGAGTAAGAAATATTATACTGAAAGCATAAGGGTATAAAAGTCACCATGGATAATTATTTAGGGTAAATAGTGGATAGTTTGATTCGAATAAATAAATTATCTCAAATAACATAAATATCATGCAGAAATCATATAATTAAAATAATCATAACCACGGCATAAAATAAAACATAATAAAGTGTCAATGGATACATGACAAATAGATGGTCACTTAAAGTGACTAATTAGAAGGTCAATGGTTATTTAAGTCCCCCAAGGCATGAGACCTCCGTGGTTGTACTTACAAAATAATTGCTCACACTATTAATTATCAAAGTCTCAAAAACAGTTATATCTATAGGTTTCTCTTTTTAAACAAATAGGGTTTATTACACAAATATTATATTAAAACGCTAATATAATTTATAATTATATCTATAATTTATATTTTATGCATAATTTGCATAAAATAATTTGTAGTGACTCAAGGTAATATATAACTCACCTTAATATCGATTCCCAATTTTTTTTTCTTTTCCTTCCTCATTTCTCATTTCACCGTAGCCCCAGATGCTTCTTTGCTTTTGTTATATTTTTGTTTCTTGCCTTTGTTTGCTAGCTAGCGTCACTATTTATACTGAGGTTATATGGTGAGGTCATGACACGTTGCTTCCAACACCTTTTGACACGTCACTTGTTTATCCCGCGGCATGCCTTATCCATTAACAGAGATAACTCATGGCTTAAATGCCACATTAATAATTATCATTCTTTTGGTAAAACACAATGATCCCTAATTATATTTTATCACATGCAATCATTGTAGGAAAAATGAGAAATAATACATAACGAAAACAAACGGATTCGGGCATACTTTTTATGCTCAAACCAAATCCATGGATCATGTGGGTGAATAGCATGCCTCCATTGATGTCTTCGAATAATTCCCAACAGTAGGATAGAACTACTAGAGAACTACCTACACTATTCACAATACAAAGACTATTATGTATTTCTATGGAGAGAGAAAGAAGAGAGACTCTAGGAGACAAAGAAAAAAAAGATACTAATTACCATACAGTTAAATTCTTACTCTCCCAAATATAATACGTATGTTACGTATTATATTTGGGAGAGTTATAACCACCTACAACTCTATCTCCTTAAGAGATAAGAGAGTAAGTTATATGCACTTATCCCCAGGACAATTTGATTCAAAATGAATCTCTCCTAAAAGGGTCTTCTCAATAGGTTATAGGTTATGCCACTATGGGTGACCCAATCGAGTATGGGTTTTAAACCCGACCCAATTTCTAACATCTCCTATTCAAACATGAGCTGGCATGACACCGCGCTTCTTTTATCACAATCTATCTATCAAACACGATCATACTAGCTAGTGAACCGTGTAACCGCTAAAAACACCTGCATATGGGAGATCTACACTAGAAACTCAAAAGAGCCAGTATAAAGACATCAACCCAAAGACAAAAATAATGTCTTATATATCCTAGACTTATCTAATTACATCAGTCCAAAAACATCTCTAATCCCTCAGAAGAGCATGTTTGACCCTCTCAAATCTCGCAACATATTCACACTCAATCTGCCTCTCATACAAAGTGATGGTAGTTGTCGACAGTGAATATACAGCAAAAGTGTAATACTAGATGATCTTCTCTTCACCCTCATGCCATTTAGCTTAGAATTGACCTCTTTCCCAGTGATGTCCCTCAAAGTTGAATCATACATGACTGCAAGCAACATACCAAAGTAGAAGAACATTAATCCCTCACCTTATGACATAGTCAAAGGTCACAAAAGGGTACAAAGTGAAAGTTATATCAATAATGACATGTAAGACTCACACAGTGAGGAAATAGGGATCCATTCTCTTACCTCGTTACTCGGTCGCCAAGCACAAGTAGTATGAATACATGCTACGGTGGAGTAACTCTTCCAAAGAGTGACATCATACTCGATACACCATACAGATCTTAATCTAGTCACTTTCTAGCGCCTAACTTGAATCCTCTAATTGCTCGCCTTCTAGGCGCCAAATGAAATCTCGTATTTGGCTAACATCAATGTTTTGTGTTTAACACAACCTTATCTTGGCTGTAACCAAGGAACATACATAGTGGATAATTTTAAGCCTCTCTTGGCTCCAAATAAAAAAAATAAAAAAAAAACCACTAGTCTCATCATTGCCAATTGCTCGTGTGAGTGAGCCAATCTTGCCTGCTGACAACATCATTTGCTAATAATTATGCCACAAACCATAATAGTATCAATATCTCATAATCTCACAAAAGCAAGTGATGGATTAAAAAGCACAACCACAGTTTGCGCAATTCTAGATTCCAAACATATGCCTTATCAGCACCTCTTACGATAAGCATATACAATGAAATCCACCATGTGCGCCTCACATGAAGTGGTTCAAGATCACTACCTCATGCGCAACTACCTCTCTAAAGACATTCTGGTGACCAATTTGTATTCATTCGAGATACGCCCAACTAGTGCATTGAATGTTGCAAGGGAAATTTTATACACTATTAGTAGAGCATTATATCCACAATCTAATGAGTAAGGTCAATGTCTAAACTACTCAATTGACCATTTACAAAAGATACCACTCATCATGCTGAATACACCCACATAACATACTTCAGGCTCCCACAACAAAAGATCAAGGAATATAGGTCATTTGTTTCTCTCTGAGACAATCTGAGGATTCACTCAATAGTTGAGGCTCTGGCTTTTACCGATAGGTAAGTCAATGAGTTTTTAATTTCGCATCTAGAATCATTCTAAGATATTTCTTATGTAAGTCATCAAAGACAAATCGAGAATTCTCCCATAACAATCTCTAAGGATTGTATATCCGAACATATAAATTGCATCACCTATGTCCATCATGTCTAAGTAGAGGACTACCTACCCTAGGTGGCGACAACCCTATAAATTCAAGGCTAATAATGACTACATAAGGAAAAAAGCTCCTTTTTGAACCATTGATCATGTCTCAGTAGTCTTCATCGATCACCGCTGGCCCATCATGGCTCGATGAAATCTAAGAACTACTAGTTGGATAATTGCTTTAGATCGTAAAAGATTTATTAGAACTAGCAATCTTTTGCGCTGCTAACTTTTCGCCATAAAAACAGAAGGTAAATCTCTATGGATCTACTTATCCAATTCTCCAAAGAGAGTTGGGTACAATGTCCACAAAGTAAAGTTTCGAACTCATGTCAATCATAGTCTAAGTCAAAATAAACCTCACCCCCTAGGAGAAAGTCTTTTGATAGTCTACACCTTCCTCAATGGTGCAACTTTTCGGTATCTAGCGAGCCTTATGCCTCAAAAAATGACTATCCAAATCGCGCATAACTTTAGAACAATTTCGCATCATAGCGGAAAGTTAAAAAAATTCTAGAAATGGTTAATCCTCAAATATTTCGTCTTAAATGCGCAATATTGATCCACTTTCTAAAAACAAAGAACTAGAGAGCCTTTGACACTATCCTAAGCTCTTTATTATCTTGAGGAGCTATGAGACCCCTAACTTTTGTAATCACTAAATTTTGAGTTATTATAATAAAGCCCTTAGTTCTTCGTTTATTCACAAAGTTAACCCTAAAATTGAAGACGCATCGCGAATAAACCCGTATAAAACCAAATCAACCCCGATAGCTTAGTAATCATTTCTATACGCTAATATTAATTATTTAACTATGAGACCCTTGTCCTTTGTAATTTTATTTTGATCCTTACTTTTGAACTATTTCAATAGAGACCCTCGATTCCTTATTTGTTTTCAATTTTAGCTATAGAGTCGAAAACGCGTGCCAACTGAAAACCCACAAATCTTGATTGAATCCAAGAACTCAGGATCCATTTCTAAAACCTTAATAATAATTAAATTAATTTTCTAAATATATTTTTCACATGGAAACCCTAGGTTTCCGATTCTCAATACAATTTGTCGTTTAATTCAAAACAAAGAAACTTTAACTTAATTAAATTCCCAAACTCTAAATAAATTATATACTACACTTGGTTAAATGTTCAAATTCATAATTTAAGATTTTGGCCCTCATGTTTTTCTTGAATCACATTTTGACCCCAAACTAGTACTATTATATACACATATATATATTAATATACTTGTACCTTTCTTAAATAAATAATTTTGTACACAAAATATCTTTATATATATATATATATATATAATTGTACAAAATAAAATCAACAAAAAATCCCAAAAATTCCTTGCACATGGCCAGCCACCCTTGGGAAGAGAAATTGATACATATTTTTCAAACATAATCCATGAAATCTTGGAAAAGTGTTCTAGTACACCCCAAAACATGGAACCATGCTTCCACCCTTAGTCCATTCCTAACCAAATCCTAACTAGATCATGATTAATTGTATAATTAAGGCCTCTAATCATTCACTATTCTATTAGATTCCAAGTAAATTCAAAATATCCAATCTATTTCCAACCAATGGGCATTTTGGACCATTTGCACCAATTTTATTATAAAACAACCCCTCCCTTAGCATTTTTCATACAAGAACACACACAAATACTTCATTCCTCTGAGAGGGAGAGAAGAGAAGAGAGTGAACTTGGTGGAGGAAATGAAAGAAAGGAAAGGTCTTGCTAGCTAACCAACCAAGCTTCAAGTAAGCCACATCACCATCTCTCCTTCTATTTCCTTTTTCAAATACATGTTATTAGATATTTAAAATCATATTTTCAGATGTGTTTTAATAGTGTTCTTGTGTTCAAAGTTGATGAATTGGGCTTTGATCCTTCTTCTACTCATATTTCCTCTTAACAGATGCAAAACTACCTTTTTCTTCCCGTGTCTTACATGAATTCCAAAGGCATACCATCACTCTAAAAATATAAGTTATTGATACACTATTTAGTATGTTTTCATCACAAAAGAAGTGAAAAATTTCCCTTAGTTGGCTTATTTTCTCACAAATCTTTTTATTTTGAGTATTGTGCATGAAAAACCTGTTTTACAGCCAACTTTCAAAAATTCTAGAAAAATGTAAAAAAATATTCTGGACCTTGGTTTCACTTAAAAATCTTCCTTAAGGAGTTATATTTCAATTCAAATTGGTTTCATTGAAAAAGAGTGAGCGGTTTGTAAGAAAATCCAATTTTCATAACGGTTGACGAATCTGGACAGTGCTGGAGTGTTTCTTGAATAACTAAAAATCTATAAAAGCTATTCCACTTCCAAAACATGTTCTGAAAATTAGATTAAATTCTCTATGAACCATAGGAAGCCCGAGTTCAAAGAAAATCTGAAAATGGCCCTTTTGGTTTTAATCTTTAAATGATACTGAATTTGAAAATTTAGTTTTGCGTGGTTGTTTTATGCTCTTGTGCTCATGAATATGCTTATTTGTACATGATCTTGTATTGGTATGATACTGCATGTGTTATGGTTATGTTCCTTATCTTCTTCAATTGATGATGCTCATTCTTATGTGGATATTACTATCTTGTTAAGTTGTTCTAACTTTATTTTAAGACATCTAACTTAACAGAAACCTTAATTGGGGTGGTATTGGGTTTTCGATCACTTAAATAATAAAGAGATGATAATGCGTTATGTATGAATTGATAGCATATGCTCCCTAATTGAAGGTTAAGTCTTGCACAAGCAATTGTCGCGTAAACCCTAGAATGGAGCGGACGTATTCGGACTCTTTGGGATGGTTTGATTGGTGAGATAAGGTTGGGTCCAGATGGGACATTCAGGAGGATAAAACTTTTTTGGAAAGATAAGGAGGTTGGATTCAGGGTAATAAAACATTTTTCTTTTCGCCGTCCCTTTTGAGGCCCTGCAGTTGGCCCTACGCTGTATAACCGTTGGTAGGCATCCGAGGTAAGTTCTACAACAAAACAGTAAAAGGGAGAGCTCTGAATAGTTCGATGTCCAATTCTTGTGGTTGGGAGAATGAAATCTCTTTGTGGGATTTCTAGAATACTAACAAATAACCTTGTAATCCTTGTTATTGACTTGAATATCATGCTTCATTACTTGCTTGTTATAAATGTGATGGTATATTAGATTGGGAAAATGGGACGAGGTGTGTGTGCGTTTACTGAGCATTCAAAGCTCATGGCGTTTCATGCTAGGTATTGAAGACTATTAGACTGGTCAAAGGCAAAGCTGAAGCATTTGAGGACGTATGACTACCGTAGGAGGTTTAGAAACTAATTTGTAAACGTGTTTTGAGATTGTAAGTGACAGATCTCATGTTGTATTTAAGATATGATTTTGTAATTATTATTATATATATATATATATCATTTGTAACCTATCCTTATACTCCGTCAACTCATGTAGGTCTTGTGTTAATACTTTGTCAAGATCTATCAAAAAGATAGCTTTGCTATCTAAGGTGGTTAGACTTAGAAGGGAGGTTATATTGACTCCTTCGACTTTTCTGGTATCTCACTTGGTTATTAGCCAAAGGAGTCATCAGTGACGTTTCCTACTCTTGTAACCTTAGATAAACCCTGTATTTATTTGTTAATATATTCTCTGATGTTCCCCATTTTTGGGACATCACAGGAGCAATCATGGAAAATTTTCCCTTTCAATCACCCAGTGATGACGTGAAAAATTTTTACATTGTTTATCACGTAACTAAAAATTTAGAGTATTCTTCTCTAATGGAGTAATCCACTAGTAGGCACATCACTCCCATTGTCCCTAGGATATTGAAAATTTCTTTCCATTCGCAACTAGGTTACATATTACCAGACATAAAGCTTCCCATGTTCAAAGCTTTTATTAACATACACTTCCAAATTCATTTTCAAGTAATTATATTCTTAGGCATGTTTTATTAAGGCCTAGCCCTTACTTCTAATTCTTAGTGAGTCTCGATTTAGGTAGACATATAACATAAAGCAAGGCTTAGGATATTCAAGGTGGATCATAATATAGTTATAATACGTGAAATTATTTGGGGTGTCACATAAGTGTAAGTGATTGTGTGATGGAATGCAAATGCGAAGATTTCCACCCCTCTATATTTATGTAAATATATATATATATATATATATTTGTCTTACTGGAATGTAACTCCCCTTAAAAGAAAAGAGGGTGAGTTGTCAAATGCTACATATTACATGGGTCACATCTGTCACTCGTTAGCTTAACATATGGCAAACATCAACATGAAAAAAAAAGTAAAAAGGAGTCAAACAACACCAACAACTAAACTAATCCAAGAATTTTAACTCCCAAGTTTGGTTCATTACCCACATAAGATTTTAACCCACTTTCCAACTAAAATAAATTTGAGAGTACCACACCCTTGTGGAGACACACAAAAATATATTAAAATATTAAAATGACAAATATTAAAAGGTATTCTTTGATATTGTTAATATTAAGATTAAGGGGTTATTTGGGATGACCTAAATAAGTGTACTTTTTCTCTTTTTATAAAAAGATGTGCAGAAAAGTAGAAAGGTGATGTGATGAAAAAAAGATAAAAAGATGGATTATTTCTCATATGCCAAACTTGGCCTAAGTTTAAAAAAAATATATATCTTTAAAATAAGTAAAATTATTAAAAATATATATTAAATTTATTAAAAAAATGCCTTATGTTCTTCATGTATATATATATATATATTAGTGTGTGTTTTTCAGGGACACTTGTTAGTAAGATCCTATTAAAATATGACAAATATTAATAAGTGTGAGAAAAACTCTATACATACATAAAATCATACAAAAAACTTGATACAAAAAACTTGATAAGAAAGACGTGGCAATGTCATTATTATAAATAAATTTATTTTTATCAGTATTTTATTTTGAAATGAAAGGTCCACAATGAGTCACACCATTAATGTATGAAAATTATATATGAATTTTTTATTTGTATAACATTACTCTTAGTGTGAGTATTGTTTAATATTAGAATTTGTATAAAAAAAATTTGAAAATGAATAAAAAGTTTTTAAAAAAAATTGTAATCAATAAAATGTTTGAAATTAGTCAAAAAAATGTGTTGTATTATTCAAATTTTTTTGTCTTTTTTGTTTTGTTTTGTTTTGTTTTTTTTTTTTTTTGTTTTGGTATTTTACAAAACTTATTGGTAAGACTCTTAAAATATTAATACATGGCATGAACAATATATTAATGAAGAGATTGCTTTGGTTACAAAAATGAAATAATTTTTATTTGAATTAATTATTTTAAATCATTAATTCATGATTTCAAGAGTTGTGTACACATTGAACACAATAATTTATCAATTTATTATTATTGGATTAGTTAAATAAATGTTTTAAAAACTTGACAAATTAGAGTTTTATAGAATTCTAAGTTGCTTCATTTTTCACAACCAAGTACATGAATTATTAAATTATAATTAAATTAATTTTAAAAACAACCAAATGGGCACTTATTATATGAAAATTTAAAGGCTGGTTTCGAGTTTAAATTGTTTAAAAAAAAAAGAGAGAGAGAAATATCACTTCAATGGTTTTCGTAAAAAATAATCACAAATTAGAAGTATAAATATTAATAATTAAAATATTTAAATTTTTCATGAATTGATAATTATTTTTTTAAACTATCACTAATTTGTAGTTTTTTCAAAAAAAAATTAAGATAACTCATGCAATGAGTCAAACTTAAATGTTTTTTGATGTTAGTTAGAAACGAATAGTTAGTGATTAGTGTTGTTTGGATTATTTTTAGGATAATTGGTGAAAAGTTTACACTTATGGGGCTATATATATTATTTGATTTAATGTTTGATCTTTCTTTTGGTGATAAGGACATAATTAATAAGAGTATGCAGTGAGAAGATTAAATTATTTAAAAAATTTCGATTGTACGCTTATCATTGGACCATCATTGAAAAAGTTGTTAGCAATGGCAGTGGTGATGATAGGGACTGGGATCGTGCAAAATATTGCTCAATCTGTTAAAACCGCATCGATCCGCATCAATCTACACCGCTCTAACTGCTAACAATAGTTTAAACTTTAAAATTTATAATCCGCCAAGCCAACCGAACCGCTCCACTCCGTTATAGTTAATATATGTGTATGTATATATATTTTAACTTCCAATGAAATATCAATATAAAAATGAGTGTGAGAGAGATTTAAGATATAAAATTTATTACAAATTAGTTGTTATGTATATGAAACATGTTATGCAAAATTACTTTATGTTATATATCTAAAAAATATTATATAAATTAGTGTTATATATTATGCAAATGTATGATAATTAGTTAGAATATTTTTCAATCCGCTAATTCGTCAAAAACCACCCAAACCGCAATTTGTCAATCCGCTAACCCACCATTCGGTTTGTAATTTTACTCTTAAACTGTTCGAACCGCACCACACACACCCCTAATAGAGACAAATAGGTGAGATATGGACAAATAGTAGAATGACACACGGACAACTAAATAGCGTAGATAAATGACTTGAATATATAAACACATAAATAAGGATAAAATACTCTTTCAAATTATAAATGTTCGTTTGGCACCAAAAGAATAGAACTTCGGCCTATTGACCTAATTTTTTTCAAAATACACCTCTAACCTGAATATTTTTAGCTTCTAAGGTAGGATAAAAATGCATGAAGAGTTGCAAAGGAAAAAAAATGACCCACATTTTGAGGGGATTGGGGTAGCTGTTGGCAGCCACTGCTGTGTGGGTTTTGGGATCCATTTTTTGAATTCACTGTCTAAGATATGTCGGGTATAACATATTTGTAAAAAGTTAAATTGATCGTACATCAATAGTACTTTTATCGAATTGTATTTGTATCTAAATTTTAAATTATTACTATCACAAAATAGACTATATATTCAGTGCCAAATAGATATGAACATTTTTCAGGTCGGGTTGACACTATATAATAATGGATTTTTTGTCTGCCCAAATCAGGCATGACCCTAACATCGAGTCTTTACATCTACCCAAGTCCCATCTAAAAAATAATTATAAATTACAAGTCCACTCATCGACCAATATGTTAAAAAAAAAAAATTAATTAAACATTTGGTGTGTTTGGTAACGTTTACGTTTTCAGTTTATATTTACAAAAATTTTATAAACTGGTTTTTGTTTATTTTTAAAAAAAACACAAATTACAAATGCATTTGGTAATTGACAAAATGTTTAAAAAATTTTAAAAATATAAAAAAGAGTGAGAAATGGCAAGTGGTGACAAGTAGCGACGAAAGACGGTGGTGGAAAGTGGTGGCGGTGGTGGGTGGTGGCGGGTGGGTAGTGGTGGTGGTGGGTGGTGGCGGGTGGGTGGTGGTGGTGGTGGTGGGTGACGGTGGCGGTGGCGGGTGGTGGGTAGTAGTGAGTGAGTAGTGGTGGTGGTGGCAGGTGGCGGCTGGTGGTGGCAGGTGGGTGGCGGATGCCAGGTGGTAGCGGATGGGTAGTGGTGGTGGGTAGGTGGTGGGTGGTAGTAGTGGGTGACGGTGGCAGTGGTGGGTGACGGTGGCGGGTGGTGGGTGGTGGGTGGTAGCGAGTGAGTGGTGGTGGTGGCACGTGGGTGGTGGATGGCGGGTGGTGGCGGGTGGGTAGTGGGTGATGATGGTAGGTAGGTGGGTGACGCGCGGGTGATGGGTGGTGGTGGCGGGTGGTGGTAGGTGGGTGACGGATGACGGATGGTGGTGGGTGGTGGCGGATAGGTGACGGGTGGTGGTGGTAGTGGTGGGTGGGTGGGTGACGGTGGCGGGTGGTAGGTGGTAGCGAGTGGGCGGTGGTGAGTGGTGGGTCGTGGGTGGTGGTGAGTGGTGGGTTGTAGGTGGTGGTGGCAAGTGGGTGGCGGGTGGGTGATGGGTGATGGTTGTGGTGGTGGGTGGCAGGTGGTGGCGGCGGGTGAGCGGCAAGTGGGTGGTGGTGGCAGGTGGGTGGTGAGTGGTGGCGGCAAGTAGGTGGCGGATGGTGGTGGCGGGCGGTGGATGGTAGTGGCGGGTGGATAGTAGGTGGGTGGTGGGTGGTGGGTGGTGGTGGCGGTGGCGAGGGGTGGATGGTGGTGGCGAGTGGGTGGCAGGTGAATGGTGGGTGGTGGTGGCGGGTGATGGGTGGTGGTGGCAGGTGGGTGGTGAGTGGTGGTGGTAGGTGGTGGTAGAGGGTGAGTGGTGGTGGCGGAAGACGGTGGCGGAAAATGGTGGCGGGTGGTGGCTAGTGTTGAGTGGTAAAAATAAAATAAACTGAAAACTCAAAACGGAAACACATTTTTTGTGTTTTCATTTTTTGACCAAATTTATAAACTGAGACAATTGATTTATAAATCAAAAAATTTACCAAACAAGTTTTTATTTGAGTTTTTAAAATTTTTGTAAATATAAACAGAAAACTGAAAACGTAAGTGTTACCAAACGGCTTACACATTATATTGACATCATTATAAATTAAACGATTTTGTGTCTAATACTGGGGCCTTTGTTTTAGATCATATGTAAAGAAAAAAAATTAGATATATTTTTAAATATAATGTTATAGTAATAGAACTTATATAATTTTAAGAAGTAGTATAAAAAGTAAAATATATATATATATATATATATATCAACAACAACAATATATATAATCTAAATTCCAACCAAAAAAAATATATTTTAATATATTATAATTAATTAATTAATTTAATAGCGGGTTGGATCAGGTTGGGTTGAAAATATAAATTTTAAACCCAACTATTAATATATTGGATTGGAAATATTGACTTAACCTAACCCTATAAACTAAAACAACCTTTCTAAATCCTAAATAAATAAAACTGAGCCGCACGGGCTAAATAAGTCAACGGGCCAATGTCCACTCCAGTGCCACAGCCTAATTCATGTAAGTCACAAATAATCCTTACTCGGTTATGTAAACAATAATGATAAGCAACTCGAAAATTCATGGCTCGAATGGTTCAAAACAGTTAAAACGACGTCGCTTTGTGTACAAAACGATATCATTTTGACACATTCAAGCCATTCAACCGACACAAATTTGGGCCATCAAATATTTTTGTTATGTAAAAACATAACCTCACCCTAAATTTACGTGAGAATGATAACGTTATTGTACCTTTGCACAATAATCACTATTGTTTGGGTGATGAGTCTCATTTCAAGTCCTGTCTTGATAATTCACATCGTTAATAGAGTTTTATGAGGAGAACATTTTTAGAAAAAATTAAATTGATCCGATATGGGTAGCGCTATGATCAAATCAATTTTATATTTTATATTGACACAAAATTAATTTGATTATAATGTTATCGATGTCAAATCAATTTAATTTTTTACAGAAATATTTTATTTAAAAATTCATAATTATTAAACGGTTCAAATCATTAAGGCAAACCCAAAATGGGTTCTATCACCCTAAACAACAGTGATTACTGTAAAACAGTCACCCTACATGCAATGTGATATGGTTTGAGATTTGACTTTTTTTTTATTAAATTTTTAATTTTTTATGAAGTGAATAAAATTTTGTGTTTAGGAATAATTATTTTTAGAAAAATTACATGTAAATGAGAGATTAAAAAAAAAAATCACAAACGCATAGGAATGCATAATTTTTTTTCTATTTTCTCCCCTGCATATAATTCTCTTATTATTTTTTTAATTGTAATATTTAAAAAAAAATTAAATAATTGATGTGATGTCTTATTTTTTCAATATATATATTTTTTGTGATCTTTGACTTTGTTTTATTTATTTTTGACCTTTTTTTTTTCTTTTTTTTTTGGGGGGTTCATCTTTTTAACTCCTTTTTGGAAAAAGCCAACTTTGCCCAAACAACCTGAATTTGTGCAGTTGCACTGAATAATTTTTGCACAAAATATTACGTACTGTTTTTTTTTATGAGAAATTATAAAAAAAATAAATAAAGTTTAATTCTTATAATAAGATGAATTTTAAATTTTAAATTTTTTAAATTTAAATTTAAACTTGTTATTTATTTTTAATTTAAATCATTCATCTATTTCTATTAAGTAAAATAGACAGAAAAAAATTAGATATTAAACTTAAACAATATACATAAAATATTTAAAATATCATTTTTCATTGAGTTTAAAAATTATAATATCATTTTTTATTAGTTTTATTTATAAAAAAAAAACATATAATTTAAATTAAAAATAAATTAAAAGATTAAAATTTAAATTGATAAAATTAAAAATTCCATTTATTTTATGATAAAGGTTAAACTTAGGGGTTTTTTTTGAATTTTTTTTTTTGGTAATTTTCTTTTCTTTTTTTGGCATATTACACTTTACCACTTCAATTATTATCCTTTTTTTTTACTTTAGTCTCTCAAATTAAAAATTGATATAATGTACTCCTTCATCTTTTAAAAATTTTCAATTTAATCATTATATCTCTATTCTGTTAACAAAACTAATGAAAAATATACATGTAATGTGCATATAACACATTTATGATAAATCAATATTTTTTTCATAAATATAATGTGCACATTATATAATGTACATTTTTTGATTGTTTCATTAATAGAATGAAGACATAAAGATTAAATTAAAAATTTTTAAAAAATAAAAAGATATATTATATTAATTTTTAATTTCAAGGAATAAAATAAAAAATAGGGACAATTGAGGGAGTAAGGCTTCGTTTGGGAGCAGGTTAATTTAGTAATTTTTTTGTTATTTGGCTAAAATATGAGCTAAAAAAAATTATTATGTTTGGGATGACTTTTTGACTTTTTAAGAAAAGATGTGCAAAAAGTAGAGAAAAAAGAAAATTTTTACCTTTTTATTATGAATTATTTACTTTTTGATTTTTTAGCGCTTTTTTAATTTTTTGACTAAACAAACTTTTTGCCAAACGAGGCCTAAGTGTAACTTGCTTTTTGGTTTCCTCACGCCACACCCCAACAAATATAAAACCTTTTTTTTCCTTCTCTCTTTGGTGGTGTTTATTAAATTTTTTTTTTTTTTTTTTTTTTTTTTTGACTTTTTTAACATTTTTTTATTAGACAAAAAATAAATTAAAAAGTTAAAAAAAGCGACTTTTAACCTATTTTTTAAAGAATAATATTATATTCAACAATTAGTATATTAATTGATGATGTGATATAATTAATTTTTTTTTAATATTTATAATATGATTAATAATTAAAATTAATAATAATATTATAATTCATATTGATATATTAATTAATATATTAATATTAATATATTAATTGATACATGTAGACCCGTCGCGATTCAAAATAAGCGTTTCTCTTTCTTTCTCTCTCTTTCCGACAAAAAGGAGTCAGTTGCCTGGAGAGCGGTGAGATGTGAGTGTTGTTTGTTAGTTGGTCAGATTTTAATACACAGCCTTTAATTACTCTCTCTCTCTCTCTCCTCATGTCGCTAGTAGAAAGAAACCTCTGTGTCCAGCAACATGCCAATCTCAAACCCCTGCAATTTTCAGAGCTCATTTTCAGACCTCATACACTCCCAAACTCATTGCTTCCTTCCTTGCCTTCTTCTCAAGAATTCCTTTTTGGGGCTTTCCATAAACTTCCTCCTCATTGCTTGTCTCTCTCCATTTTTGGGTCTTCTTTAATCTAACCTCCCCTTTTTCTTATTTCTTCAAATCATCAATCTATTATCACTTAATTTATATGTTCATTATTTTACTACTACTGTTTAATTCTCTTTTCATCGTTAAGGAGGTTGGGATTAAGAGAGAGTATTGAGGTTTTGGAGTACTATATGGAATGGGTTTGGCTCTGCAAGTGGTTTGCTTGGTGGTGAAACTGTTCGCCATTGCTGTTGCTTTGGTTGTTCAAAGATCTGCAGGTGATTTTTTTTTTTTTTTAATTTTCACTTTATGTTTTAATCCTATAGAAATTAGCCCATGTGGTTATTTTGTGAAATTTCATGTGGATGTTGATGATTTTTGTTTTTTGTTTTGTTTGTGCCTTTGGACAACAATTTGGTGATATGGGTAGGTAAGTTTTATTTTTTCCAAGTTGGTTATATGATCCGTTGTTTGGCGAACCTTCAGATATTTACTCAATGCTTATATTTGATTTTGTTTTATTTTTCAATGTTCATGTGGGTGTTGATGAATATTTTTTTTTTTTCAATTTTTTTTGGCGTCTCTGGACAATAATTTGGTGATATGGGTAGATAAATTATATTTTTCCAAAGTTGGCTATGTGATCCAATATTTGGGGCTCCTGCAGATATTTGCTCGATGTTTATAATATATTTTGTTTTGATTGTAACAGCTGAGATTGATGGAATTGGAATTTGGCATCTTTGTCATCTGAGCATGTTGTCATTTTATGTTATAATTATGTGCATTAGTATTCATTTATTTAATTTTTTTGTTTTGTTTTTTTTTTTTTTTTCTAGAAGTTGAAGCTGGTTGGTTTTTAAGTGTTACCTTCCGAAAAATTTCAAGGGTGAACACTCAATTTTCTTATAGGAGCACTGTTCTTTAGCTGCATTAACTTAAACACCAACTTCATCCAGTAATTCTTTACCGAGGCATCTGAGAGGAATGCATTTGTCGAGCCTTAATCTGTTTTGTGGTCTTCCTATGCTCTTGTTGGGTGATTCAATTCCCCAGAGCAATAATTTAAGCAAATTGTGGAGTGGATTTTATACATCACCTTTGTCAGATTAGTTACTCCACAGAATTGTTTGCAAATTTTGTTACATTTGGATGATTTTATTCTCCCGATTGATGAATATTAGAAGCAACTTTTTTTCCCCTTCACCCATAGAACAAAAGTCATTGAATTAATGAGAATCATTCTGTAAATTCTAGTGGAAGCTGAAACAGTCCTCCCTTGTAGTCATGATAAAATTGATTAGTGAAGAAACTAGGAACAATGGCCATGTTTGTTTAGCCTCTTAGAGGGTGGGATTGGATTAATTTGTGGGCCTTGCAAAATCATGTTTGATTGTCATAAAATGGCAGGGGACTGACAGTTTCATGGAACTACGAAACCCCCAATGAATACAACATTCACTAGAAAGAGTTTGCATTTTGTCCAACTAAATATATGAAGGATTTACAATTTTTATGTTTCCAGCAAGTCACTGAGTCATCTTCCTTGTAAGTATTAGCATTGTGTTCGCTTTCAGGGTACGAAATTTCTCCATCTCCAGCAACTTTTTCTGCAATTCCTTCTATCCAAGAACAGTCCCCCGGTCATGCTCCTCGTGGAAAGAGAAGCAATGCACCTAGTGCAAAGAGAAGCAATGCACCTAGTTCCGAATCTCAATCAAATGGTAAGACTCCATAATCCTGGGATGTGAATTGGTCTTGATATCATTTTTATTTGACTTCTGGTTTGACCATTTAGGATCAGTTCTACACCCTCCGTCTGTGTTAGTACCCCGCAAGTCTACACCATCACCCCAAACAGTGAAAGGAATTGCACCTTCCTTGTCACCAAGTACTCCTACAGTTCCGCCGCCATACCGTTCTGTTCCTCCTCCCTTAACTTTTCATGGAATTGTACCATCCCTGCCACCAAGTGCTCCTGAAAAAGAGGAACCAAAAAGTAAAAATCCCATCTCTGTGCCAGTTACTCCAGGTACTGCTAAATATGGTTTTATTGTGACAAAGCAAGATTTCTGGTTGAACTTGATTTTAAAATTCTTGTTTTGTTTCAATGTTCAACACCAGCTGCATCACCTTCAAACAAATCCACACAAAAGCCACCAACCATCCACCCAATTATGCCAGGATCGATGTCACCAAGTTCTCATCAAATCAAAGCGCCAGATAGTAAGGCTCCTCTTTCTATGCCAATTGCTCCAGGTACCCGATTGATGAATTTTTTTTTTTTTTTGGTTAAGCTTGGTTATAAACTGCTGGTTAATATTGTATGCAGTACCAAATGCCCTAGTGCCCAAGAAAATGCCACAGAATCTACCACCATCCAGGAAGCCAATCATGCCAGGAGTACCGCCATCCATTTTTCCTGGTGCGCTTTATACAGTTACACTAATATATACTTTTTCTTGTTAAAATTTTACCCGACATCCCTTCTTTTGTTGCTAAAATGCAGTGCCTGTTGCATCACCTCCAAGCAAATTGCTGCGAAATTCACCAACCACCCACCCTACAATTCATAAAGAACCTCCATCCAATTCACCAGGTATAACCTTAGATGGTATATTTTATTATTTAATTTCTATTTTAAAAAGAATTTGTAGTTTTTTGGATCCAAATGAAGCCATATGTGCTCATAAAATCTTTATTTGTCAACTAAAGGTGGATTTATTTGCAGTTAATACAATTATGTTATTGGCATCATTTTCCTTCATATATCTCTTGACTAGGGGTGAAAGGAAAAACCGGTAAACCGATTGGACCGACCAAACTGAACTGAACCGGTCAGTTTTGGTCTGTTTTTTTTTGTTGTTTCGGTTTGTTCGGTTATGTTAAAACAAAAAATCGAAATTCGGTTTGGTTTTTCGGTAATTATAGTTTGAAAACCATATACACCGAACTGCACCGATATATACTCCCTCTTTTTTTATTACTATTATTTATTGTCCAGCTATTTTTTATTATTATTTTCGTGCAGGTCATCTATGTATTCAATTCCAATATTCAAACACGCTTTCACACTGCCCAATGTTTCATATTGCTCAAAATAAAAAAAATAAAAAAACTCCCTCTCTCTACCTAATTATTACACTGCTCAAGAATGAATCTCATGGTGTTGGATGTTTCTAAGAGTAATTGCAACTCTCTACAAAACAAATGCTCCTCTCTTGCTCTCTATATTTTCTCTCTATATTTTTGTGTGTGTTCATCAATGGAAGGTTTATATGCTTCATCTTCTTCCTACGAAATATTTTGTGGGTCTTCCATCTTCCATCTTCATCTTCTTCATGTGAAGGTTGGATCTCTCTCTCTCTCTCTCTCAAAACCCTCTCATCTTCTTCCATCTTCCATCTTCCATCTTCTATCTTCATCTTCTTCATGTGTTCACCAATGGTCTTTCACCTTCAAGAAAAGATTTTGTTGAAGATCGAAGAACCGACGTGTGCTGACCGAACCGCACCGCCCCAACGTAAAACCGTTTGGTGCGGTTCTTACCAGCAATTCGGTCTGTTTGGTGTAGATCGATGGAAAACCGAAGGGTGCGGTTCGGCGCAAAAATACCTCAAAACCGGACCGCACCGCACCGATTTCATCCCTACTCTTGACTATCTGTTTCAATTCTAATGAAGTGATTGTGGGACATTTAAATGTTATTGCAACTTTCCTTCATTATTTTCAAAGTAGCAGGATACTTGGAAGACATACATATCCATATCATAGTTGTTGATATTAACACTCTTTTGGATGTTGATATGTTTCCAATATTTCAAAACATACCATAACTGAATGTAACTTTTTATAATTTTGTTAAGTTTTCCAATATTTCTCATATCCTGTAGGATATGACATCCCTTCTTTTGTTGCTAAAAGAAAGAGTGTTAATTTTGTTTTACCTGACATCCCTTCGTTTGTTGCTAAAATGCAGTGCCTGTTGCATCACCTCCAAGCAAATTGCTGCGAAATTCACCAACCACCCACCCTACAATTCGTAGAGAACCTCCATCCAATTCACCAGGTATAACCTTAGATGATATATTTTATTTAATTGCTATTTTTAAAAGAGTTTGTAGTTTTTTGGATCCAAATGAAGCCATATGTACTCATAAAATCTTTATTTGTCAACTAAAGGTGGATTTATTTGCAGTTAATACAATTATGTTATTGGCATCTTTTTCCTTCATATATCTCTTGACTGTTTGTTTCGATTCTAATGAAGTGATTGTGGGACATTTAAATGTTATTGCAACTTGCGTTTGTTATTTTCAACATAGCAGGATACTTCGAAGAGACGCATATCCATATCATAGTTGTTGATAGTAACACTCTTTTGGATGTTGATATATTTCCAATATTTCAAAACATACCATAACTGAATATAACTTTTTATAATTTTGTTAAGTTTTCCAATATTTCTCATATGTTGTAGGATATGACATCCCTTCTTTTGTTGCTAAAAGAAAAGAGTGTTAATTTTGTTTTACCTGACATCCGTTCGTTTGTTGCTAAAATGCAGTGCCTGTTGCATCACCTCCAAGCAAATTGCTGCGAAATTCACCAACCACCCACCCTACAATTCGTAGAGAACCTCCATCCAATTCACCAGGTATAACCTTAGATGATATATTTTATTTAATTGCTATTTTTAAAAGAGTTTGTAGTTTTTTGGATCCAAATGAAGCCATATGTGCTCATAAAATCTTTATTTGTCAACTAAAGGTGGATTTATTTGCAGTTAATACAATTATGTTATTGGCATCTTTTTCCTTCATATATCTCTTGACTATCTGTTTCGATTCTAATGAAGTGATTGTGGGACATTTAAATGTTATTGCAACTTGCTTTCAATATTTTCAACATAGCAGGATACTTGGAAGAGAGACATATCCATATCATAGTTGTTGATAGTAACACTCTTTTGGATGTTGATATGTTTCCAATATTTCAAAACATACCATAACTAAATATAACTTTTTATAATTTTGTTAAGTTTTCCAATATTTCTCATATGCTGTAGGATATGACATCCCTTTTCTTGTTGCTAAAAGAAAAGATTGTTAATTTTGTTTTACCTGACATCCGTTCGTTTGTTGCTAAAATGCAGTGCCTGTTGCATCACCTCCAAGCAAACTGCTGCGAAATTCACCAACCACCCACCCTACAATTCATAGAGAACCTCCATCCAATTCACCAGGTATAACCTTAGATGATATATTTTATTATTTAATTTCTAATTTTAAAAGAATTTGTAGTTTTTTGGATCCAATTGAAGCCAGATGTGCTCATAAAATCTTTATTAGTGAACTAAAGGTGGATTTATTTGCAGTTAATACAATTATGTTATTGACATCTTTTTCCTTCATATATCTCTTGACTTTCTGTTTCAATTCTAATGAAGTGATTGTGGGACATTTAAAGTTTTTTTTTTTTTTTTTTTTGGAGCATCAACATTTAAATGTTATTGCAACTTGTAATTATCAAAAAAAAAAAAAAAATGTTATTGCAACTTGCCTTCATTATTTTCAATGTAGCAGGATACTTGGAAGAGAGTCATATCCATATCATAGTTGTTGATATTAACACTCTTTTGGATGTTGATATGTTTCCAATATTTCAAAGCATACCATAACTGAATATAACTTTTTATAATTTTGTTAAGTTTTCCAATATTTGTCATATGCTGTAGGATATAAATCCAACACATCCTGAACCCGTACATGGCTTTTTTTCTTTTTTTTTTTGCATTAGAGATAGTTGTCAAGAAAAACATAAAAAGAGTTTCAAATACTTTGGTTACTTATGGAGATGGAGAATTGGGCTTACCTTACGTTACTAGGAATCTAGGATCAGATTGCTATTGTAGTATTCTATAGTAACATAACCCATATTTTCTTACGTAAATTCTAATATCACAATTATGTAAAATATTTTAATGGAGTCATTAGGAGTGATAGTTTACATGCCAATATCATGAAAAAATCAGTTGTTCAACCTGTAGTGGAGAGAGCCTTGTGCACTAGAACTGCCCTGCTTTAGGAGGCCTTAGTGGTAAGGTTTCTTCATTGTGTCCTGAACATCATGGATTCAAACTAGGGAAACAGGCTCTTCAGATGCAGTGGTAAGCTTGTGTGCATTTGACTCTCCCTAGATCTCGTAGTGGCGGGAACATCTTGAACTGGAACTGTTGTCACTACCATTTTTCCACATACACAATAAACATAGATGTGTACATATATCTGTTTCCATGTTCTTGATGTATCCAAATCCAAATTTTAAAGAATTTGATGTATTAGCATATCTTTATTGTATTGTATCCCTATATCATATCTGTGACTACTCTTTAGATTAATTTATATTAATGTGTTGCTTTAAGCATGGTTGAGGCTGAAAGAAAGGACTTGGCACCAATGGCCTTGACCAAATAATGATAGCACTTAATACTCTGCATTATCTTGAGATTAAATTTGTTGCCACCTCCATTTAGTTGGAATATGTTTTTAAATTGAGTTGTTTGTTGTCTGGAAGCTGGAAAAAAAGAGAATGAAACTGTTGATTAGAATGAAACTGTCGATCTTTTTTTTCTCCATAGCTATTAGATTAGTACCTTTTGTATTTCTAGAATTTAAAATGAATCTGTTTCTTTTGTGCAGTCATTTCAGGATGAGTGCTAGCATGTTTAAGTTAGTGTAGAGAGAAAAATTTGACCATCTCATCTCCATTTTCTTTCCAAACAGAGATCCTGCCAGCTTGGTAGAATTTCTCTATGATTTTATGAATTTTGAATATCATTGATCCCAATATGGTGTTACAGAACCTGATGTTCCTCCTGTATTAGCTCCTCCCAAAAGAATCAACGGGAAAAGTGATGGCATGCCTGTTGCTGCACGTCCAAATGAAACACCCAATCATTTTTCACCAGTGAACCCTTCCCCTACAAAAGGTCTGTTGGGAAGCACTGAATTTCTTGTTATATGGGAGTGTTGTCAGAAATAACTGAAAAGGTTAAATTACATTTGCACTCCCTAAAGTATGTTATTTGTGTCGTGGTTCTTTATGTTTAAATTGTGTCAATTTAGTCCTCATGTATAAAAAGTGTCCCAATTTGTTCCCCCAACCTAACTACGTTAGGAGAGGCCGATAACATCAGGGGAAAATGTATTTATCAAAAAAGACATCAGGGGAAAATGTGGAAACTCACTTGAAAATTTATACTTTGTCTCCAAAATTTGTCATCTGTATCATTAATACTCACTTGGAAAAGTTACACTTTTACTCCATAAAATATATGATTTGTGTCATTTTGATCTCCAAAATTACACATTTACCTCTGACTTTAATGCATTTATTAACAAAGTTAGGTTGGGGAGCAAATTGAAACACGTTTTTATATGCAGGGGACTACATTGATACAATTTAAACGTTAGAGACCAAAATAACACAAAACTCATTCTTTCGGGACTAAAGATGTAATTAACCTAACTGAAAATGTTATCAACATAATTTACCTGGTTCTTTTTTCTGTTGCAGCTCCTTCCATGCACAAAGCCTTGAGGCACTCTAACAATATTGCTCCTCCTCTTTCATCACCGAAGTCTCCTCTGGATATAGGGTCACATTCTCCTGCATCTTTACCTTCAACCTCATTTCATAAGCATCATCATGCAAAGAATAATTTCACCAATACTGCTCCATCATCAGTTATGCCTCCTCCTCCTCCTGCTTCAAGTCAGCAAGGTTTGATATTTTAATTAAGACATTTCACCACCAAGTTTATTTTTGTGGGTTATTATGATATATTGCACAAAGTATTTCTTTTTTCTTTTTCATTTTTTTTTATTTAAATTCTTTGTTTTAATATTTTGTGAAGATCCTATCATCCCACCAGCTCCTTCATATCCTTCCAAAACACATCCAAAGAGTAGGCTAAGGGACCATGCTCCTCCACCCATGAATCCAGGTATCTAAACACTTATGAAAGTTCATGCTCATCAAATCTATACATAAAAGTGATTTTTTCAACCTCTGACACCGATCTTACATGGCATGCTATTTTGTCTTCCCATCCCATTCCCCCTTTCCTTCACCAGAGAGTCATGTTTCACCTGCACCCTCACCATCTTCAACAGCTCCATCTCGACAAACAAAATGTAAGGAAGTCTCCTTTTTCTCCTTTTTCCTTTTATCGACGATAAAAATAAATAAATAAATTTCGTGAAATTTGTTATATCATATACTGCCTAGTTGATGGCTTATTCATTGATCATGTTTGCATTGCAAGTTCCCTTTCTTTCCCCTAAAATTTCTCCTTCTGGGTCTTCACCAAAGAATCCAAAGATGCCACTATCACCACCAATTCAAGCATTACCGCCTCCTCCTCCTAATGAAGGTATATAAGTTCTGGCCTCCCTTTACACCAGTAAGTTTAGTATCTCCATATTGTTAATCGTATATATTGGTTTATGCTTCACAACAGAATTTTAATATATAGTTCAATCCAATTTGTAGATTGTTCATCGCTAACATGCACGGAGCCATTAACAAACAATCTTCCAGGATCACCCTGTGGTTGTGTCTTGCCCATGCAAGTTGGACTACGATTAAATGTAGCATTGTATACCTTCTTCCCTTTGGTTTCAGAGATTGCTCAGGAAATTGCTGTTGGGGTTTTTATGAAGCAAAGTCAAGTTCGCATCATGGGAGCAAATGCAGCTAGCCAAGATCCGGAGAAGACAATTGTCCTCGTTGATTTGGTACCTCTTGGAGATAAATTTGATAACACAACAGCGTATTTGACATTTGAGAGATTCTGGCACAAACAAGTAGCAATAAAAACTTCACTTTTTGGTGATTATGAAGTATTGTACCTGCGTTATCCTGGTACTTGAATTAACCTTCACTTTTCTTGATTTGTTCCTACATTATTAGCTTGAAGGGTAAATTACACCGTTGGTCCCTCTATTTTGAGTGAAATTTCACTTTGGTCCTCGTAGTTTCAATTTGAACCCTACACTTCAGTTTTGTTGCAATGCGATCCCTCCGTCACTTATTGTTAGAATTTTGAAGGGAAAAAGACCATGTATAAAACTAGAAGAGCCAAAGTACAATTCAAAATAGGGACTAGCGATGTAATTTATTCAGTACACTGGTGGTCCCTATAGTTTCTTTGGAATTCCATTTTGGTCCCTAGTTTTGCACGTGATCTTTTTTAGTTCAAAATGTTAATGATGCATGACAAAGGGACAACATTGCCACAAAACTGAAAGTATAGGATTCAAATTATTCAAATTGAAACTATGCAGACTAAAGGGACATTTCGCTTAAATTACGAGGTCTAATGGTGTAATTTACCCTAATTTGAATGTGGGTATTCATTTAGCAGTCTTACAGGTCTTCCCCCCTCTCCACCTTCAAGCATTAATGTGATAGATGGTGGACCGAATTCTGGGCATGGCAATAATGGGACGACCATACAGCCCCTAGGAGTTGATGTGAGGCAGTGGCAGCATAAAGATGGGCTTGGTGGCAGTGTTATCGCCATCATAGTTTTGTCAGCATCTATAGTTGTGATTTTATGTTGTGTTATTGCATGGGTTATACTGTTCAAACATAGGGACTTCCAAGAAGAGCCGACTCCTTTGGCTACTCTACCGTCCCTATCAAAGCCGTCAGGTAATATCCTTAAACACTATTTTAAAGCCAGGTGTAGAGTAACCTTTGTCTGTTTCACAGAGACTGGACCCCTTAACATAATACATATTAAAAGGTCGTTACTAGTGCACAACACCAAAAAATGACACAAATCATGGAAGTTTTTCCATTTAATTGCTAAAATAGGTGGTACCTATGTTACCTAGAACATGGAACAGCAATGGGAACATGGCACATCACATGCTCTAAAACGTGGTACAATAAGAGTAGAATTGTATAGATTACACTACAAGAAGTTAAGGTACTTTTGGAGTAATTTTCTTATAACAATTAGACATCTAATAAAATTAGTCATGGAGAAACACATTTCAATCATTATGACCACTTTTAACGTTTTGCTTTAGATCGCTAAATATACCATTTTGGAACGAAAGTGTGCCATGTTTCGAAATGTGTGTTCCAAAATGTAATTCACTAGTTTATTAGCAATTTCTCGTAACACTGGATGGCAGTATCATAATGGTTGGTCTGGAGAATAACAAAAACAGTTGTTATTAATGGTAATGGACTTTATAAGTTATCATAATTATACAATGTAGATGTTGGAGATCTTAGGTCTAAATGAGTAGCTTAGTGGTAGATGGCTATTATCATCTAATTATATATCAATAACCAATTGTAGTAAATTTTTCATATCATTGACATTGGGTTGATTCATAATTTTTAACTATTCCATGGTTAAAATGATCTATATATGTTGCAGGGATTGCTGCTTCTATGTTTGGAAGTTGGCCTAGTTCTGCTTCATTATCATTTGGATCTAGTGTTGCAACTTATGCTGGATCTGCTAAGACCTTCAGTTCAAGTGACATTGAGAGAGCCACTAATAATTTCAATGCTTCAAGAATACTAGGTGAAGGTGGTTTTGGTCGTGTTTATAGTGGTGTTCTTGAAGATGGGACAAAAGTGGCTGTCAAGGTTCTTAAGAGAGACGATCAGCAGGGAGGTCGTGAATTCATGGCTGAAGTTGAAATGCTTAGCCGCCTTCATCACAGAAACTTGGTCAAGTTGATAGGTATATGTATAGAGGAGCGCAGTCGCTGCCTAGTTTATGAACTCATTCCAAATGGCAGCGTGGAATCTCATCTACATGGTATGAATTTATTCATTTTATTGAGAAATCCTCTAAGAAGCACGGCCACTTCTAAGAGGGTAACATGTTGTGTCCGATACCAGCACAACACGATACTCATTGAACACTTTCCAACACTTGGACACATAAAACACTTTACAAGTTTGAATAAAATAACTTGGAATTTAATGATAGAACAAAAACAATGTAAATTTGTACTTATTCTCCTCCTTTGAACTTATAAAATTATCATCTTTAACTTAAATATTCATGTATATGACATATAATAATTATTTACCTTTATATATGACATAATAAATATATAAAATTACATATTTTGCATTTGTCCTCATGTGTTATGTTCTACATTTTTTGACAAATTTCCATATCAGTGTGTCCATGTCGTGTCAAGTGCTCATGTCTGTTGTTCAACCCTATCTAAATGGCTATTATTCACGCGTGTTTTGTTTGACTGCTCTCAGGTGTTGACAAGGAAACTGCTCCACTTGACTGGGGTGCACGGATGAAGATAGCACTGGGAGCTGCTAGGGGTCTAGCCTATTTGCATGAAGATTCAAGCCCCCGAGTCATTCATAGGGACTTCAAGTCTAGCAATATCTTGTTGGAACATGATTTTACATCAAAAGTGGCCGATTTTGGCTTGGCTCGAAGTGCATTGGAAGAGGAGAACAGACACATCTGTACACGTGTCATGGGAACTTTTGGGTATGAAAGTTTTCTTTCTGGTTTATCGGATTTACTCTCACCCTAGAAAACTCGCGATAATCCACCAAAATTATCATCTTCATGGATTATGCTCTTTTTGATACATCGGAACTCGGGAACAGAGAGATTGGTGGCAGTGGCAAGCCACTGAGGGACCAGGATGGGCAAGTGCCCTTTATCAACTTTTAGAAAATTACATTTTAAGATTAAGGTTTTGAAAAGTTTCAATTTTCTCCCTCTAAAATTATATATATGCCCTTTAAGTTTTTCTCATTTTTCTTCTAACAAACTTAACACAACATTAATTAAAACATGGGCATGGATTGATTTCTTTATTTCACAAATAAACCTAAGAAAACATCTCCATTTATTATGTGTATTTAATTGGCATATTTTTTTTATTTCATATTACTTGAGATTTCTATAGATTTGAATGTTAAGATGGTTTTATTATAGTGATATGATATTGGAATAGTATTGAAATGTTGATAATTGATTCCACATGTTCATACGCGTAACAATTCCTTTTTTCCCTCCCACCAGATATGTGGCTCCAGAGTATGCAATGACCGGTCATCTTCTCGTGAAGAGTGATGTTTACAGCTATGGAGTCGTCCTTCTTGAGCTCCTGAGTGGAAGAAAACCAGTAGACATGTCTCGGCCACCTGGTCAAGAGAACTTAGTTACATGGGCACGTCCACTACTCACAAGTAAAGAAGGGATAGAATCAATTGTAGACCTATCTCTGGGACCTGATTTCCCTTTTGATAGTATTTCCAAAGTAGCTGCTATTGCTTCAATGTGTGTGCAACCAGAGGTATCACACCGGCCTTTTATGGGTGAGGTTGTTCAGGCCTTGAAACTAGTATGTAGTGAGAATGATGAGACAAAAGCATTAGGATCTAGAAGTTGTAGCCACGAGGACATGTCGATTGATATGGATGCTACTAGGATCTGTACCAATTCAGGCCAGTTGCCCGATCCTTTACAAACACACTCCCCATTTTCTAACTATGATTTAGAACTTGGTGTTGAGAGGGGACTTTCAATGCCTGATTTATTTGGTACATCGGCAGGACTTGGGAGGCAGGAACCCGGTTCATTTAGGAGGTACTCAAGTTCAGGTACTCTAAAGACTGGAAGGGGCATGCAGCTTTGGCAGAAAATGAGGAGATTGTCCGGGGGCACTGCAAGTCAGCATGGGGAAATCTTCAGGTTATGGCCTGGATCCTACTAAATGTTCTCAAATTCCATCAAATAATTAAGGGAAAATTACATTTTATCATCTTCAATCAGGAGCCGTTGTCACTTTACCCCCTTCACTAAAAATTGCTACGTTTTCCCCCCTTGATTTTTCAGTTTGTTTCAATTTTAACCCTCTGTTAATTTTCTATTATGAAAATGGATGCAAAAGTGGCATGTGAGTTGCACACAACAATTTTATAACCAAATTGCCCATTCAGAAGCTGATTATTTACATATATGTGATATATATATATATATATATATATATATATCTTTCCCTCTCCTATGAAGAAATATGTGAAAGAAAATATATGGCCATGACAATTTTATGACCAAACATGAAGATATATGATGAACATTTTGGTCATAAAATTGGCATGTACAACTCACATGCCACTTTTTTAAAAGTTGAGATTGAAACAAATCAGAATATTAAGGGGGCAAATTAAGCCAATTTTAGTTTAGGGGGTAAAGTGATAATGGGGCATAGTATTGCCCTGGAATTAACTTTCACAGTCAAATTCTGAGTGCGAGCTAGCGAACGGGTCACTGATGCAGACAGGGATGAGTTGCCAAGGCTTGGAACTGGAAAAGAGGTGAAGTTGTTGGATGGCTTAACAATTTTTGCTGTGGTTTGAAAGTGAACATCAAATAAGTGTTGAATGGTACATGATGCTAGCAACTTTTTTGATCAGCTCAAGTCAATTGAACTTGCTGGCTTGTTCATATGAATAATATATGATGCTGTGCTAGTTTTTAGGATTGGAGGCATAAAGATTTCTTTGATCTGGCTGATCCTTGATGAGGTGAAAGTTTGTTTTTGTTACTGAAATGTACAGTAGATATATTTTGTTACCATTAAGTGCATATTTTCTCAAGTAAATATTCAAGTGATAATGTTGATCATCAGTTGTAGAATTTCTTTATTATTTTGATTATTGTTTTGATTATCCTGGCACCTTATGAAGGGGAAATTCTACAATTCACACCTCAAAAAAGGGGAGCATACCATATGCTTAGTTACAATTTTTCTGGTCTTTGATTATAATTCATTGTTGTGTTGGTTATGATTCAACTATGGCTGATTGTGGTGTTGGTTATAACTTAGTTTTGACCTATTATAGTTATTTTGATTATGACTGAAAAGGTTTTGAGTTATGCCTAAATTGGTATTTGGTTGTGACCCATTTTTGTGTTTATTATGATTTAGTTATGACTCATTCTAGTATTAGTTATAACGTAACTATATTGTGGTTGTTATTTTAGTTTTGACTGAAGAGATATTTGGTTGTCCCAAGTGATATTTAACCCATTGTGATCCCTTTAGCTATAGTTGAAAGTGGTCTATTTATGTCAAATATGAACACCACAAAATGTCGTTACTTGCATATGATATACCCCTTTTCGAGGGATGTGTGTAGTAGAAGGAACCTATTATGATATGATATAAATATTCACACAATTATAATATATATATATACATTTATTTGAAAGCTTAATATAATATGAAGTTTCACGATATAATGATATAAACATTCGCATTATTATTGAAAATATTATATGTAGTATTCATATTCAATTTCAAATGAATCTCTTATTTTAAGAACATTCACACTGTGGATAACATGATGTGAGCATTCATACTAATAATTCACGGTGTAAATATTTAACTTAATGTTGGAGTCACTGTTTGAGCTCAACTATTGATGTGAACATCCATATTGTTGCTTGAGAGGGTAAATTGCATCGAGGTGTTTGGGCCGGGCAAATGAGGCGTAGTGTTTGATTAAACCAGGCTTGGTTTTGGGCCGCACTAGTTGTGTTGCGTTACCAATATTAAGGCATGCAAACAGAAGCATCATGTGATCGAGTGATTGTCTTAGTGATCGTGTCAGCACACCAAGCTAAGTCAATGCAAGGTGAAGATGCACGCCGAGCTAGGTTAGTTCGGCATAACATTCCTTCTTGGAAGCAGCAAGGCTTAATCATTTACACGATGGGCAAGCGACTGGGATGATGATTTTCCCCGTTGCTTGGCCAAAAAGTGCTAATTCACTTTGTTATCAGTTATAAGGGTGTGAAAAGATTGGCATTATCCTTTCAGAGTTTGATTCCTAGTAGGACTCTACAAAGAAAGAATACTAGGATTCTACCATGCAGAAATTATAAAAGCTCAAAGACAACCTAAAATAAGGTAACACAATTCTATTCACAAGATTCAAGAGCTTTTTCCCATATTGATCTTGGGTAATAACTCAAGCATCGAAGGGATTTTTCGGCACACATTTGCCGATAAGCTCACGTGTTCTTGAGATTTCAGGCCATACGACATCATTTAGAGGAGCAAGAGCTTGATTACCAAGTTTATACAAGCAACGATTATTTCATGCTCGTATAATTGGAGCCGTCTGTAGGAAATACATAGAACAAACCTTTTGATCAAGCTCTTCTAAAAGATTTTAATGGCGAACAATGAAGATCCTCCGCTCTTCACCGTCGATGGCTAGACTCATGAGGCCAACAAGAAGCATGGAGATTTGCCGCATGTTGATCCAATGCAAGATCGGAGCGCTCAACCTAGAAAGGGGCCTCGCAGAGACGCGCGCGATAAGCGCCTGCACCCTTCTCCACATTCTCCAACCCCAGAAGAACATCAATGTTAAAGAACATGTGATGCCTAAGGTTTGGAGAACAGAGTCAGGGTGCCGAACGCGAAAATATGGGAGATGGCGGCGGATATAGAGCTTTTGAAAGTGAAAGGAAAAGGTGTTGCTGGGGTCAAAATGCATGATGAGCGCACCCGATCTCATCAATCTACAGACCACAACAGACATCCTACGCTAGTGTGTTCTGATAGCAGGAAAAGCCAAATGACAGGTGATTCTCAATTGCATTCTTTCAGGTCACGTTCGTATCACTCAAGGTCTGAGAGATCTAGGACAGAGAGATCCTATTCACAAGAGAGCAATTATTGCCCCTCGCATTCTCATCAGACATCATTCTATCCTTCGGAGTTGCCCATATCAAAGAACTTGAGGACTATCCTCAATGAAAGGGCTCAAATGAGGTATGAAGCCCAAACGAATCATCCCCGAATGGTACTAGCTTTGTAGAGGCTGACTCCCAGAACGCATGGCAGCATTGAGGTGGCAATGCCAATGCCACATGTTGCTCATATGTCAATGAACAGAGAGCTAGCAAGATTGCATAGCACGTTGTTCTCACCAGAAATCGAGAATGCACCCCTTTCGACAGGTTTCAACCAATTGAAGTTTTCTATCCATGATGGGAAGTCAGATCCTTACATGCACCTTAGTCATTTTCAACAAGTCATAGCTATTCACAGGAGGAACAATGCATTGATGTGCATCATGTTTCCATCGAGCCTAGGGGATTATTTATGCTTAACTTGGTTTGAAAAATTGCCAAAAGCCAGCATTCCCACTTGGGAGCTGCTTACAGAGGCATTTGTTGCCAGATTCAAAACAAACACCAAGACACCCAAGGAGGTTGACCACTTGCTGACTATTTGACATGGGGCCTCAAGAAACTTTGAAGTCATACAACGACAAGTATTGGGAGACATTCAATAAAATTGGTGAATGTCCTTTTAACCTAGTTATTGCCTAATATAACCGAGGGTTGTCAATTGGAAATAGATTGAGAGTCGCTAACAATGATGCCTCTTTGACCATGGAGACTCTGATGGAAAGGGTCAACCAGCACATAAGGGTTGAAGAAGATGTTATCCACGCAAAGGCAAAGGTCGGCATAGCTGTGGCGGACAAAAAAACTTCAACCAAAGTTAACATGGTTGGGAAAATGGAAAACAAGGCAGAAACTACACAAAGAACCACAATAACAACCAGGCTAATCCACCTTTGAATGATGAAGAGGAGAAAGAAAAGAAGTTAAAAGCTCGCACCACCATTACTACAATATTCAAAAAGCCCATCTACTATATCCTTAGCAAGATTCGAGACAAGCCGTATGTTCGGTGGCCAGCCAAGGGGCTATGATGAAAAGTACTGTTGCACTTATCATGATAAAAGGGGGCACTGGACTGAGGATTGTGTGCCGCTTAAACAACACTTGGAAGAGTTGGTAGCAGTAGGATACTTAGGCCACTTCATTGAGGATGGAGATAGGGCAGACCCCAAAATCAAGATATGCCGAATGGAATGCCCCTTGACGCCCCTCCTCAAGTAGTTATCAATGTGATCCATGAGATCATTAAGCTGGAGTGAGTTTGTGAGCTCACAAGCACGATTAAGAAGGCTGAACATGTGAGGGAAGTATTCAGTGTCCAATTGACCTTCAAGAAGGGGAAGGCAAATGAGAAGAATGTGATAACTTTCTCCAACAGAGGTTTGGCGAGACTTCAGAATCCCCATAAAGACGCGCGAGTGGTAACTCTGCATGTTAAGGATTTTGATATGAAAAGGATCTTGATCGGCTAAGGTAGCTCGGTTGAGATCATATACTATGACACTTTCAAGCTGCTCAAGTTGGACGAAAGAGACTTGGTACTTGCTACGTCTCCCTTGGTCAACTTCAATTCAATACTTGAATGGCCGGTTGGTAAGATCATACTACCGGTCAAAGCAGGTTTGGTGGTTAAACAAGTGAAGTTTTGGGTGTTGAAATTCCTCTCCACTTACAATATTATTCTAGGAAGAGCATCGTTCCATACCATGCAAGCTATGTCATCAATGTACCACCAAGTGGTTCAATTTCTTAATGCACAAGGGAGGATTGAAGAGGTCTTAGGGGATCAGATTATGTCAAAGCAATGCTGTCACTATAAATGGCAGCCCAGTTGCCAAGGGATTTCTTCAGATGATAAAAAAACTAGAGGATACAGAGGTGATTAAAGATATTGGCAAGGAGGCTATATTGCTTTTGGCTTAGACCCGACCCATTATATGTTTTGGATCCGGGTTTCATTGTCTTATATAGTTATTCATGTCTTGTTTCCCTTTACCTCTCTTTGAGTTTGGCTTTTGGAATGTGTTGATTGCATTTAGAACAGGTTGGTAGCTTGTTTTTCAAACTTTAGCTGCCCATATTTTGTTTCTTCGCTCGAGCGCCACTTCTTGCGCTCGAGCGGTTTTTGTGAACATCCAGTACTTTTGCAGGTCTGCAAAAATATTGAGAATTTGCCTTCTTCGCTCGAGCAAAGCTTCTTGTGCTCGAGCGACGGCCTCTGTCTGCAAAACTACTGGGAGTTCGTATTATGTGCTCGAGTGAAGTTTCTTGCGCTCAAGCGGTAAAACTTATTGTGTCTGGTTGCTCGAGCGACACATCTTGCGCTCAAGCGAACTGTGCGTTTATCAAATCGCAGAACCACCATTTTGGGTCACTTTTTCATTTCACTCTCTCTCTCTCTCTTCATTCCAAGAACCCTAGATTTAGACAGACTCTCTCTCTAAAACTTACATTTTCTCTACAAAAACACCAAGATCTAGTGATTTCTTTACCCTACTCCCTTTGTTAAAATGGTAGAACACTCCACAGGCTCTCTTTTCATTCGAACAAAAGTGGATTTTGACTTCTTTGAGGCTTCTCCACTCTCTCCTTGGTCTTCTAGCTTTGAGGTAGGGATTCTCCACACTCTAGTATGGGTTTTACCTTTGCTATTTGTTCTTTCGAAAGATTATAGTGGTTTAGGGGTTTTGGGCAAAAACCTAGGGTTTGAAATCAAAATGTAAAAGAGGGGTTTTCAAATGATTTTTGAAAAAGGTTGTGATCATAAATTTGGGGTTGACATATGTTGAAATGAGGTATTTCTTGCATTGAAATGAATTTTTAAAGAGAAAGGGGTTTTGCCCTAAAATGTAAATGTTGAGATTTTTAAAGAGAAAATGAAATTGGTATTGGAAATTGTGAAATTGAAATGATGATAATGATGAGGGTGGAGTTAGATATGTATTATCACTTTCATTTGAGATTTTGAAAAAGTGTATCTTTAATGGAAAATTTATTTATCTGTTAGAGATATTTGTTTTGGGCTATCAATGGAGGATAACTATGATTGTTGTAGAAATTGCATGAGGATTAGGTGAACTACAACTAAATTCTCATCTACTTTCTATTGAGCATTGTTGCATTCTAATTATTGCATTGAAAATGCATGTGATTTGAGAAAAATGAGTGGACTTGGAAAGAAGGTCTGTAACACCAAGGTTAAGTTGGCCTGTGTGTCCGAAGTGAAAGTCCCGAAAATCATGCTTATACATAGGTGCCGATCCTACGGACGAAATTTCAATGAAATGACAAAAGTAATGCTTGTATAGCCTACGTTTACATGGGTCTCGGTTTACGGTTTCTTCTGAACGAAATTTCTGAAAAATGTTGTATTGCTTTAAAATTCTTAGATTGTGATTCACTGCCCTATTATCTATTGTAAATGAAATGATTTATGAACCATGACATTATCATGGCATTACATGGTTTTGGAAAGAGATATAAAAATGTTTTGGCACGAGCATTGCATATGCATCCACTTTATAGCTTTGTTAAGATTCATACACTGTGTTGGATTGCTTCTACTATGCTTTCGCTCACCGTCTGTGGGAAAAACATTTCAGGTGCTAATGATATGCCTCTACCAAGGACTTAGTTTGGGAGGACTGTGGAGCTAAAGGCTCATTGTTGTTATTTTATATTTAATTTTGTACAAGCCTAGGGCTTTAATTATATTGGTGTACCAAAGCATTGACTTGGAAAGATGTAAGCCGTTAGGGCATATAGTTATCTATTTAGATTTCTTTCTTTTCACTATTTTGTAACATAAGTTGTAGATTCATGATGTACTGTTTATGAATGTATATCTCATGTGTCACCTTTTGTATGACAAACTCTGATTAATGAAAGCTTATCATCTCATTTATGTTACTTTCTGTTAGTTGTTATGAGATGGGTATATTATGTTTATTTCGGGGCGTTACAACTTGGTATCAGAGCGTACTGGGTTTGAATACTATGGGTACGTGAGAAGTGGTTATTACCACAATGGATTTGTCTCGCTTGACAGAGATATTTGTATACATGGTATGCTTATGTAATAACATACTTATGTAGTTATATATGTATGGGATTTAGTTCACAAGATATTGATTGTGTCTACGGGTTTCTAGAAGTCTTATTAGAAGAGCAGTTGATCACTGTTGTTTTTAATTGGAACTCTGGTAATGTCGTGGGATAGTCATTATCTAGAAAGGAAATTTGTATGTGTTTATGTGAATGCGTGCTTATATGGAGTGAATTATTGTTGTCCACTGCATTAGGATGCGAGTGAGTTAGCTCCGGCACATTTGTAAATGTGCTAATCTTTTTTGTTACCTTCATTAGGATGTCAGGACGTGGACATGGTGGTGGTAGGCGTGGTATGCCTAGAAGGCATGAGGGGCCTTTACCGAAGGAGATTCCGGCGTAAGAGCAAGGGGTTGGTCAAGCCAATGTGGTTGAACCGGTTGGTCAACAGGCCACGGGTGCTTTGGCCTGTGAAATGGCCAGAGCTTTGCGGGAATCCATGGACATTCTCAAAGCTGAGAATCAAGTCTAGGCCCAAATTACAGAAGCAGGGCCGTCTTTCTTGAAGCGGGAGTTCTTCCGATCTAATCTAGACAAGTTTTTGGCTGACCCTAAAGAGCCTTTGAAAGTCGATGAATGGCTCGAACAAATGATGAAGATGTTTGAGATGCTTGGCATCGAAGATGGTGGTTTAAGAGTGACCTTGGCATCCTTCTAACTAAAGGGAGACGCGGGTCGATGGTGGAAGTATGTGCGTGGGCGCATTGGGGTGACTTGAGAGGCCTTTGTCAACGCCTTTTCAAGACGAGTTCTTACCTCCATTACTAGGGAGAAGTTGAGAGATCAGTTCCCAAAGCTCAAACAGCTTAGCTTTCCAATAGACGAGTTTGAGGCAACTTTCATAAGCCTCTCTAGATTTGCAGTTGAACTCGTGGCGACAGAGGAACACCGTTATATAGAGTTCGAGAAGAGGTTGAGGACCAGGCTTCTTTTCATGGTAGCTGGGTCGATGATTATGGACTACGAATGTCTTGTGGAGGCGGTGACTCATCTTGAGACCGTAGTTCAGGCAGAGGACGAACGGATAAGGGGCTCCAAGAGGAGTCAAAAGGTTCAGTAAGAGAATTGGGACTGTAAGAGGGAGAGGGGTCCCACCCCACAGTAGTCCCAGGCAGCACAGTCTAGGTCCACATTTCCTGTGCCAAGTTCGAGTTCAATGAGAGGTAATCCAGGAGGTTTCTTGTTACAAGTGTGGCCAATTCGGTCACAAGTCTTTGGCTTGCCCGCAGAAAGGAGGAGGGCAACAGTTTGCACCGTCTGTGGCTCGTTCTCAAAGCCAGAGTCAGGGAAGAGAGCAACCACCTACCTATTATCAGTGTGGGCAATCAGGACATATAAAGAAATTTTGCCCACAGTTGAGTGGCACACCAAGTGTGTCTGGTTCGAAATAAACACAGAACCACCAATCTGCACAATCAGTTTAGGCCTCGAGGGCCAACCAGGGAGCCTCTTCGGTTCAGTCAGTACATCAGAGACCTACAGGGCATGTGTATGTTGTTACCACACCAGACTTAGTGCCAACGTCTTCAGTTGTGAAAGATACTTTCTTGTTATACAATTTTATTGCCAATGTGTTAATTGATACAGGTGCATCCTATTCTTTTATTTCGTTTGTATTTGCATTGGCATTAGGGTTAGAATTGGCTCGGTTAGCATCTTCACTCAATATAGAGTCACCTATTGGTGGTGAGATTGTCTTGGCACAAGGGTGTCGGGGTTATGAGATAAAGGTTGTCGTCGCCGACTTCCTTTTGCATTTGTGTTGTTTGGCATGTCGAGTTTTGATGCTATATTGGGTATGGACTGGTTGTCATCATATTGTGCTGTCATAGATTGTTACCGTCAGAGGGTTACTATATGTACCTTGAGCAGTGAATGTTTTTATTTCATGGGGGACAAAGTCGATACAGCTTTATCACCAGTATGTGATCTGCGAGAGCGGAGTGAACTTAGTTATCTTCTTGCAAACTTCTTGGGTAGTGTGTGTGATGAAGCCCGAGTCGAATTGCCAAGGGTAGTTTGTGAATCCTTAGACATTTTTCCTAAGGATCTCACTAGTTTACCACCTCGCCGTGAGATTGAGTTCTCTATTTATTTAGTGTCTGGCACGGCACCGATCTCTATGGCGCCATATAGATTTGCATCCGCCGAGTTGAGTGAGTTGAAGATTCAACTCCAAAAATTGTTAGATGAGGGTTTTATTCGCTCTAGTACTTTCCCTTAGGGAGCACCGGCTCTCTTTGCCAAAAAGAAAGATGGTACATTATGACTTTGTATTGATTACCGAAAGTTAAACCGGGTAACCATTAATAACAAGTACCCAATGCCACGTATAGATGATTTGTTTAACCAGTTGAAGGGGGCTTGTTGTTTCTCTAAGATAGACCTAAGATCGGGTTATCACCAGTTGAGGGTAAGGGAGGAAGATATCTAGAAGACAGCATTCCATACGCGGTATGGCCATTATGAGTTCCTAGTGATGCCTTTTGGGTTAACCAATGCACCAACCATGTTTATGGACTTAATGAATGGAATCTTCTATGAGTTCTTAGACCGCTTTGTGGTCGTCTTTGTGGACGACATCTTGATCTACTCACCCTCTGAGGAGGAACATGAGGAACACCTACGAGTTGTACTTGAGTTGCTTAGAGCCCACAAACTATATGCTAAGTTTTGGAAATGTGAATTCTAGTTGAGTGAAGTAAACTTCCTAGGCCATGTAGTATCTAGGGAATGAGTGACTGTAGACTCTTCGAAAATAGAAGCAGTACAAGATTGGGAACAACCTAAGAATGCTTTTAAGATCTGTAGTTTCTTAGGGTTGGCTGGGTATTACCGTTGGTTTGTGAAGGATTTCCCTAGATTAGCCTCGCCATTGACTAGACTAATGAGAAAGGGAATCTAGTTTACGTGAAATGAGACTTGTGAGAAGTCTTTTCTAGAGCTTAAGGTTAGACTTACCACTGCTGCAATGTTAATTATTCCGGAAAGGGGTTTGGGATATTCGGTATATTGTGATGCTTCACGGGAAGGTTTGGATTGTGTCTTGATGCAAGAGAGAAAAGTAGTAGCCTATGGCTTACGTCAATTGAAAACACATGAGAGGAACTACCCTACCCCATGATTTAGAATTAACAACTGTGATCTTTGCCCTGAAGATTTGGAGGCATTACCTATATGGTGAGAAGTTTGAGGTGTTTTCTGATCACAAGAGTCTGAAGTACCTATTTCCTCAAAAAGATCTGAATTTGAGGCAAATGAGGAGGATGGAGTTTATGGGAGACTATGATTTTAAGTTACACTATCACCAGGGAAAGACCAATGTAGTAGCCGATGCCTTGAGTAAGAAATCCATTAGCAGCGTAGCTTGTATTGCCATCCGAGAGTGGGAAATGTTGGGTATTATTGGTGAGTTTGACTTGTACCTTGGTGAGTCTGTTGAGTCGGCAACTTTATTTTCGATGGTTGCACAACCTATGTTTATGAGTCGAGTTATAGAAGCACAGAGGGGTGACCTTGAGATAGAATCCCTCAAAGAGAAGATCTCTAGTAGAAAGGCAGAAAAGGGCTTGAACATGTATGCTGACTCGAGTGTTAGATACCTCAATCATCTTTTCGTGTCGGAGTCTTGTCAAAAGGAGGTACTCCGAGAGTTTCATCATTCACGTCTTACGGTGCACCTGGGAGGCACAAAGATGTATTACGACCTTAGCCGTCAGTTTTGGTGAAAGGAGATGAAGAAGGATGTAGCCATGTTTGTATAGAGGTGCCTCACTTGTCAACAAGTGAAGGCCGAGCATCAGAGGCCAGCGAGTTTGTTGCAACCCTTGTCTATAGCCAAGCAGAAGTGGGAGCATGTCACAATGGATTTTGTTGTGGGTCTTCCAAGGACTCAACGGGGTAATGACGTCATTTGAGTGGTAGTTGACCGATTGACCAAGTCAACGCACTTTGTACCTATGCGCACGAGTGACTCAGTAGATTGTCTAGCCGACCTTCACATTAAGGACATTGCTTGACTTCATAGGGTCCCTATGACTATTGTTTTGGATAGAGATCTGCGTTTTACGACTCGATTGTGGCAGAGCCTACAGAATGCCTTGGGCACTAGGTTAAATTTTAGTACCGTCTATCATCCTCAAACTGACAGGCAGTCCGAGTGTACTATTCAGATCCTTGAGGATATGTTTCAAGGTTGTGCCCTTGACTTTAAGGGGTCATGGGAGAGGCACTTGCCTTTAGTGGAGTTTGCCTATAACAATGGGTTCCAGTCGAGTATTGGCATGGCACTATTTGAGGCCTTGTATGGCCGATCGTGTAGATCTTCTGTGGGTGATACACCTGTGTTGGGTCCAGGGTTAGTCCAGGAAACGACGGAGAAAGTTGCACTTATTCGTAAGAGGTTGGTTACAGCTCAAAGTTGTCAGAAGAGTTATGCCAACCGTAGGAGGAGACTATTATCCTTTGAGGTGGTGTAGCTCGGCTTTTTGTGCTCCCTTTCGGAAGAATGAAATAGCCCTTACAGTTCGGACTCCACTTGTGTGTTGGTTTTGATTCTGATTTCACAAGTACAATGTGAAACAGTGAAAACACAAAAAGAGTCCAAATCCGGTAATTTCTTTTGGAAAATCGATGTTTGAATCAAATGCCAAAAAATCGACTACTTTGCCAGATATCAGAGTCGCCACCTAAATATTTATTTTGAGAAATTTAGGAAACCCATACCTCGTGCCAAACGCCATTAGTCCGTCGTTACCAAAGTGTCTTGGTTCGGGAACTTAGGTATGAGAGGGGAAGGTCAATAATTGAACACCCCACTCACCCGATCAAAGATCGGCCTCTACTAATCATGATGTGATTTTTATGTACAGTATATGTTCTTATTTTGATTATTTAATAAATCCTAAAATTTATTATGTGAAGCATACAAGGTATAGACTAGTTTGCTCAAATTGGAACAATTCAATTTCATGTTTGTTTCTCGAAAATGGTTTGAATTTGCCACCTTAAGTGAGCTTAATTTGCCACTTAACAAAGTGGGCTTAAAACATACATTCGTTGAATCATTCCAATTCAAGCAACAAGCCTTCATCCACAGGCATTCAAACAGTTTATCATTTAAGCAATTAGCCTCATGGTAGGATGCTAAACATAATAAGAAAATTATGTACAAGCGGGATGCTAAAGCATAACAACTCACATATTTACCGACGTCTCTCAAACAAGTTACAAAACAAAGTTAGAAAATATGCATGATTCCTAACTGTATAATATGACAAATGCAACACATGTGATATGCAATTACTTGCCTCGGCTACTAATATGGCATATGAAATGATTTGATCGCATGCGGTCTAAGCATGTATTCAAAGAAGTATTTAAACGACAATACGAATTAGAATGATGCGCCAAGCCTTGGTGCATGCAATACAAGTGGATGCAAACATGAGTATGCTAAATTAAACATGATGTCCCTAATCTAACCATCATAAGCTGGTAAATAAAAGGGAGAAAGACGTGGGGTTGGAAGACATACACATTATTACAAGTTTGTTTGCCCTTGAGCAGGAGGGTTCGAATATCCAAGTGTCCGAACAAATAATTATTACAAAGTCGAATGAATAATAAATGAAAGGGGCAGTCTAATTTATTACAATAACTAATGTAAGGCAAGCCTTGACACAATTCGGTATAACGTCCGACCGAATTCAATTAATCATATTGGTTCTTTATGTCGGTTGTAATCCCATTTTAACCAATTTTATTAGCCTTTTTTATTACCTGTCCATTTCTTTATCTTTTCTTCTGTTTGTGCAAAAGTGATATTTATGTCCACTAAGTCCAAAATGCAATAAAGAGAAACAAGCATCAACTTAACCCGAGAAAATTTTCTTCGGGGGAAATTACAAAGGAAGAGTCAAACATATTTACAAGCGATAAGGGATTCCAAGTCAAACTCAAGATGTGCAACAAGGACTAGTCAAACTCAAAAGAGTGATAATGACTTAGAAAAACCCAAACTTGAGTGATAATGACTTGAAATCCAAACTTCATAATAAGTGATAATGACGCTTTCCTTGGTGATTTCCAAGGGTCAATTAGTCCCTTAAAAGTAAACACACTGATGAATAAAGAGAAATAAAAAATAAAAGATTGTGCTTTAGTACAAGAACATGTATACATTTGGGGTAGTGAACCTCCAAAGAATTTAAATCGTTAAGTATAGAACGTTTTATGCTTTTGGCAGTAAATTCCCTAAGAGATTAAATCAGTAAGCATAGAACGTCGTATACTTTTGGTAATGAACCTCTTAAGCATAAAACATTTTATACCTTTGGTAGTGAATCTCCAAAGAGATTAAACCATTAAGTATAGAAGAGTTCCTTTCTTATACTTGAACCACAATCTTAATTTTTCACAACTTTTTAATCGAAATAAGCAAAGAATTGAGGGAGGTAGCAGAGATGATTATGCGAAATTGATTAATTGTTTAGTACAAACAAACTTGATATTTAAAACATAAATCATTGAAATAAATTAAACAGCCCCCTAAATAGCACACAATAGTGCTGAAATTAGAAACCTACTACTTTTACTATTCACCGCCGGAGGTTACTATTCACCGCCGGAGGTACTATTCATCGTCGGGGTTACTATTCACTGCCGGAGGTTACTATTCATCCAGCGGGGTAAATTATTTAAAGTAATAAATTACAACAGTTTATATACAATATTTAAATTACAGCAGATATGTGGGTGATGCAGCTTTCCCAGTAAAGCGATAAAAAAAACAGTTATGAAAAGAAGTAAATGAAGTATTTAAACAAATTATATCACATTTTTAAATTAAATAAAAATTTACGAAAACTCACCTTTTGGAGAAATGATGAATTTTCTGAGTCACAAACTTTCTTTTGATTACTCTCAAGTCTGTGGAATGTATTCTCAATTCTCAGTCCGAAATTTAGAATTATAGCTTTAGTGGTTGGTTTTTGAATGGTGTATTGATGAAATGGAAATAAAAATATCAAAGAAAATATTTTATTTTCCCTCTCTCTCTTAAAAAAAAAAAAACTGATTTTCTTTCTTTCTAATTGTTTTTCTCTCAAATTCTCTCGCACCACTTCATGTTTTCTCTCCCTGATCCTCCCCTTCTTTTTTTTCTCTGCTGGGCCCCTCCCCTCTTTTTTTTCTTTTCTTGCTGAGCCCCCCCTTTCGTTTTCTTTCTCTGGATTGCCTTATATAGGCAAATTAATATAATATAATATAATAATATTAATATTATATAATATATACATACATGCATATAATATATATATATATATATGTTTCATTTGGGATGTCGGCAGCCGAAGGCTGACCGACATGAAAAGATTTTTTTATTATTTTTATTATATAATATATATCTATATACATATAATATATTATATAAAATATATAATTTATACCAAAATACTGAATATATAATATAATAATATTAAACATAGAATATAATAACATAACCTTTTATTATTTTATTTTATGTATTAATAAAATATATAATTTATACCAATTTATATAAAAAAACACCAAAAATATGAACAAACACATAAAATTATGCAAAATTACAAAAATACTAAACTAATGAAATATTTAGTATTTTAAAACGATTTGGCCATAATGGTGAAATTTGGGATTAAAGTTCAAATTCCATCTCTCTTACTGAGGATTCTGTGAGAAACGCATTCTAATTGTCATCATCGGGTAATTAAAAGAAAACACCCAAGTCTTAGGGCCAGTCAAAATGGGGTGTCTACAGTTGCCCCTCTTTAACAGAGCTCGAAGTCAGTTCATGACGTGAGTGAATGTCAAAGCCCAAAGACGACCCTTTTGACAAGGTCGTAAGACTTGGGCAAACAAACAAATGTGGAAATGCAAGTGGTTGATCTAGAAAGTTGCCTACGTATCCCGTTTGCAAGGAATCAAACCTGCGTAGTTCAGGGGCAAGATGCTGAATGATATGCACAAAAATATTGGACTTACACGTGTCGCGAAACTAGTAAATTCATGATCATGCAAAACAATGCAACGAACAATAATAGGATGACAATATAGGCAACATTCCTCAAGCTTAAATCAAAAAAAGGTCTAACCGTGTTTCACGCGGAAAGAAGTAAGCAAACATTGATCCTAAATACGCTTCACATGAAAGGAGGAAAGATATACTCTAACCACGCTGAAATCGTGAGAAGATAGAGGGACTCCAACCATGCTGGAATCATGAGAGGAGGAAAGACAAATTCCAAACACGCTGAAATCGTGTGAGGAATGACACATTCTAACCACGTTGAAATCGTGAGAAGAGGAAAAACAAATTCCAAACACACTGAAATCATGTGAGGAATGACACACTCTAACCATGCTGAAATCGTGAGAAGAGGAAAGGCACTCTAACCACGTTGAAATCATGAGAAGAGGAAAAACACACTCTAACTACGCTGAAATCGTGAAAAGAGGAAAAACAAATTCTAAACACGCTGAAATCGTGTGAGGAAGGACATACTCTAACCACGCTGAAATTGTGAGAAATGGAAAAACAAATTCCAAACACGCTGAAATCGTGTGAGGAATGACACACTCTAACCACGCTGAAGTCGTGAGAAGAGGAAGGGACTCCAACCACGCTGGAATCGTGAGAGGAGGAAAGACAAATTCCAAACACGCTGAAATCGTGTGAGGAAGGACACACTCTAACCACGTTGAAATCGTGAGAAGAAGGACACACTCTAACCACGATGAAATCATGAGAAGAGGAAGGGACTCCAACCATGCTGGAATCATGAGAGGAGGAAAAATAAATTCCAAACACGCTAAAATCGTGTGAGGAAGGACACACTCTAACCACGCTAAAATCGTGAGAAAATGAAAGATTCTAACCACGCTGAAATCGTGAGAAGAGAAAAAACAAATTCCAAACATGCTGAAATCGTGTAAGGAAGGACACACTCTAACCACGCTGAAATCGTGAGAAGAGGAAAGACACACTCTAACCACACTGAAATCGTGAGAAGAGGAAAAATAAATTCCAAACATGCTGAAATCGTGTGAGGAATGACACACTCTAACCACGCTGAAATCGTGAGAAGAGAAAGGGGACTTGAGATCCAAACACGTCTTACGCGAGAGGAGTATGTGGACTTAAGATCCAAATGCGTCTTACGCGAGAGGAGGATGTGAACTTGAGATCCAAACGCGTCTTACGCGAGAGGAGTATGTGAACTTGAGATCCAAACGCGTCTTACGCGAGAGGAGTATGTGAACTTGAGATCCAAACGCGTCTTACGTGATAGGAGGAATAGTGAACTTGAGATCCAAACGCGTCTTACGCGAGAGGAGTATGTGAACTTGAGATCCAAACGCGTCTTACGCGAGAGGAGTATGTGAACTTGAGATCCAAGCGTGTCTTACGTGAGAGGAGTATGTGAACTTGAGATCCAAACGCGTCTTAAGCGAGAGGAGGATGTGAACTTGAGATCCAAACGCGTCTTACACGAGAGGAGGATGTGAACTTGAGAGGAGGAGGAATATTCTTTCCAAACGCATCTTACGCGAGAGGAGGAATATGCTTTCCAAATGCGTCTTACGCGAGAGGAGGAAGATGCTTTCCAAACACGTCTTACGCGAGAGGAAGAAGATGCTTTCCAAACGCGTCTTACGTGAGAGGGGGAATGTGCTTTCCAAATGCATCTTACGCGAGAGGAAGATGCTTTCCAAACGCGTCTTACGCGAGACGAGGAATGTGCTTTCCAAACGCGTCTTACACGAGAGGAGGAATATGCTTTCCAAACGCATCTTACACGAGAGGAGGAATGTGCTTTCCAAACGCGTCTTACACGAGAGGAGGAATGTGCTTTCCAAACGCGTCTTATGCGAGAGGAGGAATGTGTTTTCCAAATGCATCTTACGTGAGAGGAGGAATATGCTTTCCAAACGCGTCTTACACGAGAAGAGGAAGATGCTTTCCAAACGCGTCTTACGCGAGAGGAGGAAGATGCTTTCCAAACGCGTCTTACATGAGAGGAGGAAGTTGCTTTCCAAACGCGTCTTACGCGAGAGGAGGAGGAAGTTGCTTTCCAAACGCGTCTTACGCGAGAGGAGGAATATTCTTTCCAAACGCGTCTTACGCGAGAGGAGGAATGTGCTTTCCAAACGCGTCTTACGCGAGAGGAGGAAGATGCTTTCCAAACACGTCTTACGCAAGAAGAGGAATATGCTTTCCAAATGCGTCTTACGCGAGAGGGGGAAGATGCTTTCCAAACGCGTCTTATGCGAGAGAAGGAAGATGCTTTCCAAATGCGTCTTACACGAGAGGAGGAAGATGCTTTCTAAACGCGTCTTACGCAAGAGGAGGAAGTTGCTTTCCATACGCGTCTTACACGTGTAGACGCGCCCGCGAGGGGCCCTCGCTACAGTTCGGACTCGATTTGTGTCACGGTTCTTAATCTGAACCAAAGAGTCCAAATCCGGCAAATCGTTTTGAGAAACAGATTTTTTTGAAAAGAAGTGCCAAACATGGACTGCTTTGCCAGATACAGAGTCGCCACCTAAATATTTTAAAATGGGGGAATTTAGGAAACCCTGACTCGGTGCCAAAGGCCACGTGTCCATCATCACCAAAGTTGCCTCGGCTCGGGAACTTGGGTACGATCGGGGAAGGTCAGCTATGAGCACCCCCTCTCGCCCGATCCGAAGATCGGCCTCTACTAACCATGATATCCGTTTTTGAAAACGTTATGTACTCTTGTTCTATTTTATTAGCCTAGAATTACTATGTTATGCGCACAGCACACAAGTATAGACTAGATTGCCTAATTTGGAAATAAACATTGCATATCCGTTTGTCTTGAAAAAAAAAAAATTTGGAATTTGCTACTCGCAAGTAGGCTAAAATACGGATTTCAACGAGTTTTTCCAACTCAAACAATCCAACCTTCACCCACAGGCATTCAAACAGTTTATCACATAAGCATCTAGCCACATGGTAAACATGCTGTCATGGCAACACTTACACGCATGCAAGGATGCTAAAGCAAAAGAACTTACAGAGTACTCCAAGCCAAGACAGGAACTAGTTAGTAATCACATGCATGATCCTAGTTCATATTTGAAATGGCTAATGCAACACATGTAAAGATGTAATCCAAACAGGCTCGGCTATCCTAAACATGGCATGTGAAATGCCGCAATTAACACATATTCAATTTGGAATTAAAATACAGATGCAGTTAGAATGATGCGCCGAGCCTGGTGCATGCAAGACAAATGTATGGATGCACGCACGCATAGCATAAGGTATGCTAATTTAAATATGCCCTAGTCTACCATCGTAAGCGGGAAAATAAAAGGGAAGAAAGACGTGGGGTTGGAAGACATACACACACTCACGCACACTTATTACACAATTGCCCTCACTCGGAGGGTCCAAATAAATATTACAGTCCGAATAATAAACCATAAATTATTACAGAATTTCTAATTAATTAACAGGATGAATGCAAAAAGAAGAAAGGTGGCCACAGCCCCCGCCTCGGGGTGCGCGAATGATGCATGCTCGAACCCGTCTCGCCTTGAAAGTCCGTACCATACCACTGCTGCCTCTGTTTACACTGCCCTGCTTTTCTGAAAATTGCCAAAGTTCTAGGACAGGTCCCCTGAACACTGTGGAACACCATCGGCTGAAGGAAATGTCCACCGGTCATTGGAAACATCCATCGGCTTATGATGAAGCTATCGGCCCAGGAAGGATTGCCGATCGGCACTGAACACTGCCGGTCGGCAGAAAGTCCCTGCAGAATTTGGTTTTTGACAGCAACAAAGACAGACAGTGTATGGCATGGAATTTCAAGCAAGTGTATGCATGGCTACTCTCCCAATCATGTAATGGACTCAAGGGAACATGGCCCTTGACCCTCGGGCTATCAATAGTGCATTTGATGCATGATAGCCTAAGGAGCCAAGGTTGCAATTTGATGTACAAATGCATGCAACACACAAATGAGGACCAAGATCCTATCATGCCAAAGTCAAGGGCCCCGGTGACCGAGAGTTAAGACGCGTTAAGTATGAACGCTCCTTAACGTTAAGATCCATTTCCGTGGTTAGAGTTAAGACGAGTTAAGACGCGTTAAGATCCTATCACTTATAGTATGAACGCTCCTTAACCCTCACACTTGGTTTGACACCCCAAACCAAGTAATGCAATGCATGTTATGCAAACATGCCTCAAAGATACAACATGAGATTAAGATGCAAGGCATGCCAAATGCCATGCAACTACCATGGCAAGTATGCAATGCTAGGCATGCAAGATGCAAATGCAATGCAAACATGGACGATTTAAGCAATAGGATCATCATGTTACAACACGTAATGAAGCAATCATGCAACAAACATGAGACAAGCATGCAATGGTGGACTTAAACCATAAAGGGGCAGACCTTAATCCACCCCAAAACAGTGGCCAAAAGTGCCCAAAATGGTGGACAAACACTTATGCCAAACGCAAGCCAATGGACCTAAGGCTAAGGCACAAAAAGGGGGCACTTTACTTCCACTAACATGACCATTCGTGGCATGAATTAGACAAGCAAAAACAGAATCCTAGCATGCAAAAATGGACTTCAAAACCCACTGATATGGCAGCTTAAGTGGCTCCAATGAGATGCATGCACCAAGACTCATTTCTAGGCATAAAAGGGCACATCCTCAAAGCATGAAAGAGGTCACATATGCAAACATACAAACATGATTTATGGACTGAAATACGATCCTAAATGATGCCAAATCATGAGGATGGTCTAAGCTACGCATGCTAAAGGCCAATATACTCAAGGCTTACAAGCCAAAACACAAAGAGATGACACCAAACATGGCAAGCATGACTGAAATAGATGGCCAACAGGCCTTAAACATGGTAAAGTAATGCCAATACCTTCATGAAATTAGGCTAACACATGCAAGAATCATGACCTAAACACAAGATGCATTTCTAGGCCAAATAGAGGAATGTAAAGCAAGTATGTTAAGCATGCAAAAGGGCACAAATCCGACCAAAAACAGAGATAACATGTGACCTAGAGACACCCAAAAACCTCTGAAATAGGGCCAAAATCAGTCAAGCATGCATGTTGCCCTTTAAGCCAAAAGGCAAGGAAATGAGGCAATGAAGGGAGAGGGGTGTCCCTCCCCTATACAAGACTTCAAACCACCTTCCTCACCACTGAAAATCCACTGGTTTTCAGTGGTGAGAAGACTAAGACACTCAAGCAAACAAAGCCTCACAAAGGGAGCACCAAAAAGGCCAAATAAGGCCTAAGAGGGTGAGTTTGAACTCAAACCACAAAACACCCTTAATGAAAGTTCTTAAGCATGAAAATATAAACTTTTTTTATGTTATGCACAAAGCCTAAATCAGCAAGAAAGATAGGTAAAAAACTAGTGCAAGTTTGGAGAAACTAAAGCAAAGTGATTACCCTTGAAGAACACCTCAAGAACAGCCAATGCAGCCCTCTTCTTTTGATCAAAATCAGTCCAAAAGCTCAAGAATCAACCCTCAAAGCCTCTCAATCTCTGAGCAAGGTGTAATGGTGTGTGTATTAGTGCAAAAGTAAGGTAAAAATGCACCTTTGGGCCACAAAACACACACAAGGGAGGAGAGAGAGGGAAATATATAGAGAGAGTGTGTATGTATATGTATAAGCTCTAGTTTTCCTCTCCAAATTGCCAACCTAGAACAAGGAGAATAGCTCTCCTCTTATAGAAGTCCCCCTTGCAAAGCTTACCCAACAAGCTTGCTTAGAGGGAAATCCCTCCATACACGTGTATGGAGGGGAACAGAGTGGGTGCCAGCTATCACAGCTGGCACAAAATATCTACAAAAAGTAGATGAACAGTAGTCAGCTGCTCAAAATTGCCATTTTGACAAAATGGACTGCCGACCGGCAACAAAACACCAGCCGGTGGCCTCTGGCCATGGCCGGCGATGTGTGGGGATGCCCCACAAGGCATTCCCTGCCCCTACAAGGCAAAACACAAGTGTTTGGTGCAAAACCAGACACTAAACAGTCGAGTTGAGAGATCCCGAGGCAAGGCGCGCAAGCCGAGACCTCCGGGAACTCAAGACGAACACAAACATGGATGATCACCGAGTGTTCAAACAGTGACGTCCAAATCTTGAGGACGGTCAGAAATGGGGTGTCTACAACGCGAAAGGAGGAAGATGCTTTCCAAACGCGTCTTACACGAGAGGAGGAAGGGTTTAACCAGGTAAACATCAAATCCTAACACGAATCACATGAAAGGAGCAAAGGTAAATTCGAAGTCCAAACGCATCTCACGCGAATGGAAGAAGGTTTGGAAGAATGGGTAATCTCTACATGTAGAAGTCATAGATGCCCCTCTTCTTCCTAAGCATATTCACAACTTTCCCTACTCTCCAACGAGGTGACAGAATAGGTTGGTTCAGTATCCAGAATTGAGGCGCATACACGCTACCTCAACCTATGGGGCTGCCATACAGATTTCAAGCTGGGGATACACCCCTGGGTATTTAAACCAGGCTTTAGTCTCGGAAATTCCAAACCTTTTGCGTTCTAGGCATCGCCATTCGAACTCTAGTTTCCACCGTCACAGTTGGTCTCCTAGGAACTCATTGCAATCACAGGCAGGTGGCTATACCAGACCACCTAAAGTGGTTCGGGCACGACAAACACCAAAGGAATTGCACCTTTAGAGGATTTAAGGTCTCCTAGACCACGACAAGTGCATAAGATAGCTCGATGGATTGAGATTGTGCGGTATACGCTTGATTGTGTGATAGATGCACGGTGCGGATGTGATCGTGTATATAAACAAAATATACACAGATATGTACATACGGTATACATATATTCATATACAGACATATACACAGACAGAGGCAGATATATACACAGATATATACGGTATATCTACACATACAGATACGGATATATGCACAGGTAGGGAATATTCTGTTGCAGTCGTCAGCGGTTTTTTTTTTTCTTTTTTTTTTTGGAGTCTCTGTAATCGGGGATGTCCTCTCCTGACTTCAATAAAATCAATTTCTTTTTTGCTCATCAATAGCGTGACTGGCATATCACTCTGAGCTTGAAAACAATTTATTTGATTGAATTTGAGAATGATTGAATTTTTGAACTCTGAATTGGACATTGATTCTATATTGACCAGAATCAACGAATGACCTAACGAACTGAAAAACGAAGCAAATCAATCCAAACACACTTATATACACTGACTGGTATGAATACACACTTATATACACTGAATAGTTGACTTGAGTGGTGGAGAAGACAGAATCTCTAACTCGACTATGCCCCTAGTTCATTGCCTTGATTTTTTATTTATTTATTTATTTTTTTTTGATTTTTTTGTAAAAATGTTTTGATCAACATGAGAATTGGATTAGCATACTTATTCCATTTTCTGTTTTGAAATCATGTAAGCTAAACTTTGAGCACTGAAATTTTTCCTTTTTAAAGTCCAAAGAATGGTTTGGTTTTACAAAACTAGAACAATTTTTGAGAAAAATTAGTCAGCTTTATTCAAATTATTCCGAACCTATTTTTGAAAATGGCCACTACTCAACTAACATGGAATCAACCATTGGGGTGCATAGCCCCAAGCCAGATAATCAATGGTGATATCCAAACCAAGCCAATCCGAACCGAATGAAGCTGAGTGAAACTGGACCAAACCGAACCGAATCGAACTGAACCAAGTTGAATCGAACCAACTGAACTTAGCAGATCGAAGATACACCAATCAAATACGGATAGGACAACCAAGTCGACTAAAGATACACCAATCAAACATGGACGAAATGAATGAGTTAACAAAAATTGTTTGGGCCGAACTTCAAGATGAAGCTACCTATGCATCCTTAAGATAGGAATCAGGCCATCGTAGTTCCGGCCAAGGTTCACTCGGGTATTGACACTCTCCTTTTGTGCTCTAACTTTTGCGCTCTAACTTTTGCCAAAGCCACCCTTTCGGGTTTTCAACCTTGCGAGCTTTTCATTTTTTTCATTTATTTATTTATTTTCCTTCTTTTTTTTTCCATTTTGTTCATTTCATTTTTTTTTTTATTTCTTTTGAGTTTCTATATATATATTTTTCTGCTCTAACTTTTGCCTGGGTCGCCCTTCTGGGTTTTCAGCCCAGTGAGCCTCTCAAGGGTTACTTTCATTTTAGCTTGTCCATGTTGATTGGGTGTAAAATCTCTAGGCCATCTATAACAATGATTGCTACACTTGACCAGTAGATATGATGATGTAGGGACTAGGCTAATTGGGTCTGAATTTGCCCCTAGTGTAGTGGATAAGAACTCGACTGTCCTTCAATAATAAAATTCATTCTCTTAAATTCTGGGTTTTACCTTTTTGGGCAGTCTTCATTGGGAAACGATTTAGTTTTAACTCCTTGATCACATCCAACCTTTTGCCCCTAGTTCAAGGACTACTTCAAATCTAAATCACATTCAACCTTCTTGCCCCTAATTCAAGGGTTCAAGGGTTGCCTCCATTTTGGGCTATGTAAGCCTCACACTTTCGCCCCTAGTTCAAGGGCTATTTCAAATCTGGAATCACATTCGACCTTATTGCCCCTAGTGGAAGGGCTGAATCCATTTGAATCACATCATTGCCCCTAGTTCAAGGGCTATTTCCAATCTGGATCACATTCGACCTTATTGCCCCTAGTTTAAGGGCTGTCTCCATTTGAATCACATCATTGCCCCTAGTTCAAGGGTTATTTCCAATTCGGCTACGCAAACCTTACACTTTGATTGATCATGGAATACTTCAAATCACGGTTTGAAAGCTAAGGACCTAAGATCCTATGTTGTGTAATCAATTCCAGGCATGTCTTCGTAGGACCACGTAAAAACAGTTTTTGAAATCTTTTCACAAAGTGACTAATCATTCGTTCTCTTACGAAGACAAGATAGAACCAATTTGGACCAAGCCAGGATCCTTCTCAGTACCCACATTAACAAAAATGATTTTATTCATAAAGGGCTTAGTACACCTCTCTTCTTTTCAGTTGATCAAAATTTGCAAATCCTGAGGAAATTCTTCCTCTTTGTTTTTATCAGAGTTTTGGAAAAAGTTTTGAAAAACTTTGGTCAATGCGATGAGTTAAAGGCACAGAGAAGTAGGCAGACTCTATGGCATTTTGTTTTGTTTTGTTTTTTTGTTTTTGTTTTTATTTTTTTTTTTTGTTTATTGAAAAAAGACTATGACTCAACAATGACAACAGACTTTTGACAACAGACTCAAAAGAAAATGACAAAGAAGACCTAGACAGGACAGAAATGTCTAGTTTAGCACTATCAAAATCAACTGACTCTGATTCACTAGAATGACTCGAGTCTGATCCCAACTCTACAAACTTGGTGGAATCAAACTTCGACTCAATACTCAATTCAGAACTCAGAATAAAACCATTTTCAATTTGCTAGTCAAAGAATGGGCCAGCCACAACATTCAAAATAAAGCCCGTGTAATCAACAGGTGGTCACTCCCCAATTACAGAAATGGCCGGATAACCCACAAGTTCTATTTATTTACACTGGTGGACTTTGTGGGATATCCGTTTTTTTTTTTTATTTTATTTTTTTTATTTTTTATTTTTTATTATTTTGAAACCATGTTTACAAACTACCTTGCAAAAAAACAATGGGAACCCACAATCTGAATTTTAGCAGCGTTTCGACTCAACTGATCACTGATTATTGCTAACTCATGCTGACACACTGAACTCAACCCCACAAATTGAAATGCCTGAACCACTGTTCGGAATTTGAGAACCCCTGTATAGATCCAATACATTGCACATAGCAAGAAAGAGAACAAACACCCCTATGGAGGGTAGGGTTATCCTATCCTAGCTTTTTGAAATGATCTAGGGTTCACTAGTCAAACAAGTGGTATCATACATCCTAGAAATGGGAGAGCATCCTGTCTTATATTGAAACAGTCACTATGGCTTTACTATATGTAGTTAGGCCGATTGGTCAAAAGGGTACCTCAGCAAGATTACCTAATATACCTTTCACACCTAACACCTAGAAGTGAAAGGAGGATCAAGCGGTACAGTGGTAATCCAGATCCAAGGGTTATGTTCCCAACTTGACAAAGCCCATGACCGGTCAGCCTTTTGGAAAGCTTTGTAGGCAAGCCTCCGGCAAACCGTTCAGGAATAACAGATGGCAAACACAGGGACTTAGGCGCACCAATGCAAATGCAATGCAAAGAACATATAAATGTAGATAAAAATTCACATCATAAATTTCAAGTCAAGTTCTCTAAATCCCCAGCAGAGTCACCAGAAACTGTAGCTCGGCTTTTCGCGCTCCCTTTTGAAAGAATGAAATAGCCCTTACAGTTCGGACTACACTTATGTGTTGGTTCTGATTCTGATTTCACAAGTGCAATGTGAAACAGTGAAAACACAAAAAGAGTCCAAATCCAGCAATTTCTTTTGGAAAATCAATGTTTGAATCAAATGCCAAAACATGGACTGCTTTGCCAGATATCAGAGTCGCCACCTAAATATTTATTTTGAGAAATTTAGGAAACCCAAGACTCGTGCCAAACGCCATTAGTCCGTCGTTACCAAAGTGTCTTGGTTCGAGAACTTAGGTATGAGAGGGGAAGGTCAATAATTGAACACCCCACTCACCCGATCAAACATCGGCCTTTACTAATCATGATGTGGTTTTTATGTACAGTATATGTTCTTATTCTGATTATTTAATAAATCCTAAAATTTATTATGTGAAGCATACAAGGTATAGACTAGTTTGCTCAAATTGAAACAATTCAATTTCATGTTCGTTTCTCGAAAAGGGTTTGAATTTGCCACCTCAGGTGGGCTTAATTTGCCACTTAACAAAGTGGGCTTAAAACATACATTCGTTGAATCATTCCAATTCAAGCAACAAGCCTTCATCCACAGGCATTCAAATAGTTTATCATTTAAGCAATTAGCCTCATGGTAGGATACTAAACATAATAAGAAAATTATGTACAAGCGAGATGCTAAAGTATAACAACTCACATATTTACCGACGTCTCTCAAACAAGCTACAAAACAAAGTTAGAAAATATGCATGATTCCTAACTGTACAATATGACAAATGCAACACATGTGATATGCAATTACTAGGCTCGGCTACTAATATGGCATATGAAATGATTTGATCGCATGCGGTCTAAGCATGTATTCAAAGAAGTATTTAAACGACAATACGAATTAGAATGATGCGCCGAGCCTTGGTGCATGCAATACAAGTGGATGCAAACATGAGTATGCTAAATTAAACATGATGTCCCTAATCTAACCATTATAAGCTGGGAAATAAAAGGGAGAAAGACGTGGGGTTGGAAGATATACACATTATTACAAGTTTGTTTGCCCTTGAGTAGGAGGGTCCGAATATCCAAGTGTCCGAACAAATAATTATTACAAAGCCGAATGAATAATAAATGAAAGGGGCTGTCTAATTTATTACAATAATTGATGTAAGGCAAGCCTTGACACAATTCGGAATAACGTCCGACTGAATTCAATTAATCATATTGGGTCTTTATGTCGGTTGTAATCCAATTTTAACCAATTTTATTAGCCTTTTTTATTACCTGTCCATTTCTTTATCTTTTCTTCTGTTTGTGCAAAAGTGATATTTATGTCCACTAAGTCCAAAATGCAATAAAGAGAAACAAGCATCAACTTAACCCGAGAAAATTTTCTTCGGGGGAAATTACAAAGGAAGAGTCAAACTTATTTACAAGCGATAAGGGATTCCAAGTCAAACTCAAGATGTGCAACAAGGACTAGTCAAACTCAAAAGAGTAATAATGACTTAAAAAAATCCAAACTTGAGTGATAATGACTTGAAATCCAAACTTGATAATAAGTGATAATGACACTTTCCTTGGTGATTTCCAATGGTCAATTAGTCCCTTAAAAGTAAACACACTGATGAATAAAGAGAAATGAAAAATAAAAGATTGTGCTTTAGTATAAGAACATGTATACATTTGGGGTAGTGAACCTCCAAAGAATTTAAATCATTAAGTATAGAACGTTTTATGCTTTTGGTAGTAAATCCCCTAAGAGATTAAATCAGTAAGCATAGAACGTTGTATACTTTTGGTAATGAACCTCTTAAGCATAAAACGTTTTATGCCTTTGGTAGTGAATCTCCAAAGAGATTAAACCATTAAGCATAGAAGAGTTCCTTTCTTATACTTGAACCACAATCTTAATTTTTCACAACTTTTTAATCGAAATAAGCAAAGAATTGAGGGAGGTAACAGAGATGATTATGCGAAATTGATTAATTGGTTAGTACAAACAAACTCGATATTTAAAACATAAATCATTGAAATAAATTAAACAGCCCCCTAAATAGCATACAATAGTGCTGAAATTAGAAACCTACCACTTTTACTATTCACCGCCGGAGGTACTATTCATCGTCGGGGTTACTATTCACCGCAGGAGGTTACTATTCATCCGGCGGGGTAAATTATTTAAAGTAATAAATTACAACAGTTTATATACAATATTTAAATTATAGCAGATATGTGGGTGGTGCAGTCTTCCCAGTAAAGCGATAAAAAAAACAGTTATGAAAAGAAGTAAATAAAGTATTTAAACAAATTATATCACATTTTTAAATTAAATGAAAATTTGCAAAAACTCACCTTTTGGGGAAATGATGAATTTTCTGAGTCACAAACTTTCTTTTTATTACTCTCAAGTCTGTGAAATGTATTCTCAATTCTCAGTCCAAAATTTGGAATTATAGCTTTAGTGGTTGGTTTTTGAATGGTGTATTGATGAAATGGAAATAAAAATATCAAAGAAAATATTTTATTTTCCCTCTCTCTCTCTAAAAAAAAACTGATTTTCTTTCTTTCTGATTGTTTTTCTCTTAAATTCTCTTGCACCACTTCATGTTTTCTCTCCCTGATCCTCCCCTTCTTTTTTTTCTCTGTTGGGCCCCTCCCCTCTTTTTTTTCTTTTCTTGCTGAGCCCCCCCTTTCGTTTTCTTTCTCTTGATTGCCTTATATAGGCAAATTAATATAATATAATAATACTAATATTATATAATATATACATACATGCATATAATATAATATAATATATATATATATATGTTTGATTTGGGATGTCGGCAACCGAAGGCTGACCGACATGAAAAGATTTTTTTATTATATAATATATATAATATAAATAATATATAATATATATCTATATACATATAATATATTATATAAAATATATAATTTGTACCAAAATACTAAACATATAATATAATAACATAACCTTTTATTATTTTATTTTATGTATTAATAAAATATATAATTTATACCAATTTATATAAAAAAAAACACCAAATATGAACAAACACATAAAATTATGCAAAATTACAAAAATACTAAACTAATGAAATATTTAGTATTTTAAAACGATTTGGCCATAATGGTGAAGGTTGAGATTAAAGTTCAAATTCCATCTCTCTTACTGAGGATTCTGTGAGAAACACATTCTAATTGTCATCATCGGGTAATCAAAAGAAAGCACCCAAGTCTTAGGGCCTGTCAAAATGGAGTGTCTACACGTATTCTTAAAGATATCATCTAGACGGGGTTTGATGAGATTTGAAAAGAGTAGGAAGTTGTCTCCTAGGTTTATTAGGCCTTTTAAGATCCTAGAGCAGATTAGGGAGGTAGTTTATCGCTTGGCCTTGCCGCCACTGCTTTTCGGGATTCATGATGTGTTCCATATCTGTATGCTTCGGAGGTATGCGCTGGATCCATCACACATGTTGGATTGGATGGAGTTAGAGGTAAACAAGGATGCCTTGTATAAGGAGAGACCGGTGAGAGTCTTGGATACTCGTGACCAAGTCTTGCAAGGCAAGATGATTCCTTTGGTAAAAGTGTTGTGGCGACACCACCTGGTTGAGGAGGCCACTTATGAGTATGAGGCGGAAGTCTGTGAGAAGTATCCGGACCTATTTGTTGATGTTTGAGCATGTATTGAAAAATTGTTATGCTAACGTAATATTAACATTGTATATGTTTGGAAATATGAATTGTATATTCAGTAATAAGCATATATTTATCTTATTGATGGGAATGGATGACCGATGGATGGGTCATGGTGATGAATTGGAATTATTATCATTGTTGTAAGTGGTTAAAATGTGGTTTTAATGTTTAGTTTAAATTTCGGGGACAAAATTCCTTAAGGGGGGAGGTTATAGCATTTCTGGATTAGACCCGACCCATTGTATGTTTTGGATTCGGGTTTCATTGCCTTATATAGTAATTCATGTCTTGTTTTCCCTTATCTCTCTTTGAGTTAGGCTTTTGGGATGTGTTGATTGCGTTTGGAACAGGTTGGTAGCTTGTTTTTCAAACTTTAGCTGCCCAAATTTTGTTCCTTCACTCGAGCGCCACTTTTGGTGCTCAAGCGGTCTTTGTGAACATCCAGTACGTTTGCAGGTCTGTAAAAATATTGAGAGTTTGCATTCTTTGCTCGAGCGAAGCTTCTTGCACTTGAGCGACAGCCTCTATCTATAGAACTACTAGGAGTTTGTATTCTACGCTCAAGCGAAGTTCCTTGTGCTCGAGTGGTAAAACTTATTGTGTCTAGTCGCTCGAGCGACACATCTTGCGCTCGAGTGAACTGTGCGAATATCAAATCGCAGAACCACCTTTTTAGGTCACTTTTTCATTTCACTCCCTCTCTAAACATTCCAAAAACCCTAGATTTAGACACACTCTCTCTCTAAAACTTATCTTTTCTCTACAAAAACACCAAGATCTAGTGATTTCTTCACCCTACTCCATTTGTTAAAATGGTAAAACAATCCACGGGTCCTCTTTTCATCCGAACAAAAGTGGATTTTGACTTTTTTGAGGTTTCTCCACTCTCTCCTTGGTCTTCTAGCTTCGAGGTAGGGATTCTCCGCACTCTAGTATGGGTTTTGCCTTTGCTATTTGTTGTTTCGAAAGATTATAATGGTCTAGGGGTTTTTGGCAAAAACCTAGGGTTGAAATCAAAATGTAAAAGAGGGGTTTTCAAATGGTTTCTTGAAAAAGGTTGTGATCATAAATTTGGGGTTGACATATCTTAAAATGATTTATTTCTTGCATTGAAATAGATTTTTAAAGAGAAAGGGGTTTTGCCCTAAAATGTAAATGTTGAGATTTTTAAAAAGAAAATGGAATTGGTATTGGAAATTGTGAAATTGAAATGATGATAATGATAAGGGTGGAGTTGGATATATATTATCACTCCCATTTGAGATTTTGGAAAAGTGTATTTTTAATGAAAAATTCATTTATCTGTTAAAGATGTTTGTTTTGGGCTATCGGTGGAGGATAATTATGATTGTTATTAAATTGCATGAGGATTAGGTGAACTAAAACTAAATTCTCATCCATTTTCTGTTGAGCATTGTTGCATACTAATTAATGCATTGAAAATGTATGTGATTTGAGAAAAGGGGTGGACTTGGAAAGAAGGTGTGTAACACCAAGGTTAAGTTGGCCTGTGTGTCCAGGGTGAAAGTCTCAAAAACTGCGTGTATACATGGATGTCGATCCCGCAGACGAAATTTGTGACACCCCCGTTCTGTATTATGCTAATTGGTCCCAAATGCCAATGTGATTATATGTTTTGATATGATTTTGTGTGCCATTATGCGAATATATATGATTTTGAAGTTTTATCTGTTCATCGTAGGAATATCTGTTTGAATAACCTGCTTTGGAAATTAAATTGAGGGTCGTATCGGCCACAGAACCCGAAATTGATTACGCCATTGTGATTGGCATAATTTTTAGAGCCTACGGTGAAATTTAATTGAAAAATTGATTCGGACCAGATTAAGTTGATTAAATTGGTAAATTGGTGCCCAATTACTTACTATTATTATCATGAGTTAGTGGGAATTGTTGGGTAAGGTCACTACACTTCCCATTCTCTCCTATGTATTCATTTTGGTTGATCAAACCTTGAGAAAAGGAGGAGAGTCGGCTGTAGAGAGGGAGAGAGGAGAGAATTGTGCAAATTGTAGCTTAAAGCTTGGGAACCTTGAAGATAATCCAAGAATTGTTATAGATTGTGTGAATCAAAGCTTCTAGGTGAGTAATTCTTGGATTATAGCTTGTAATTTTGTGTGTTCAAGCTAATTGGGTGATCAAAAGTAAGATTGAAATGAAATTGGGTTAGTTTTGTTGGATTAAAGCTTGATATATGCATGCATGTAAGGAAATGTTTTGAAATAGCATGTATAAGCTTAAAATACATGATTCATGTAGGGTTTTGGTTGAAACTCATGTCTTGATCACCATTTGTGTTGTCTAAGTTGAGAATGTGGCAATTCATCACATGCATGTACAATTTATGAAGATATGAACTTGAATGTATAAATTTCTTATGTTAGGATGAGTTTGATGGGAGATTGGGGCATGCATGTGAATTATTTGTGAATTGAGCTCCATTGGGTTGTGATTTGGGGTTTAAATCATGTTAGTATAATTATATTTGAGATTTGAGTCATTGCATGCAAGATATGTTGGTTGGAAACCGAATTTGAGCTCAAGAACACATTCTGGGTTTTCCAGAATTTTGAGTCCCGCTCGAGCGGGAGAAACTACGCTCGAGCGTAAATTTCGTGCTTCCAGCACTTTTTGCAGAGTTGGCTGTTCGCTCGAGCGGGGAGCTTTTGTAGACGAGCCTTCCGCTCGAGCTCCCTAATTCGCGCTCGAGCGTAATTTTGAGGTAACTAGTACTTTTGCAGGCCTCTTGGGTCCGCTTGAGCAGGGAAGTCCACGCTCGAGCGGGGACCCTGTTTTCTGAAATTTCGTTCATGCGTTCTGTGTTTCGTTTTCCGTTCTCTTTCACTTGTAAACACTCTTAGGCATGTGTTAAACATCGTAAATGAGTTAATGAGATAGGAATGAAGCCTAAAGAGGAATATGTGAATTAAAGAACGGATTGAACTGTTAGTGACCCTCTTGTGTTCATACAATGTGTAGGGTCAAGCTCCAGGGCAAATCCGCAAGCCGATCACTGTGAGTAATATCAGTATTTGAAAGCTTGTCAATGTCCAATTGTTTATTCCCTTATAAACTTTATGAGTTGTTAATTGGGATTGCGGACAAAAGTCTGACAGGAATGAATGAATGGACCAAAGGTCATTTTGATGTAAATGAATGGACCAAAGGTCGTTTTGATGGGAATGAATGGACCGAAGGTCGTTTTGATGGAAATGAATGGACCGAAGGTCGTTTTGATGTAAACGAATGGACCAAAGGTTGTTTTGATATAAATGAACGGACCGAAGGTCGTTTTAACCTATATGAACGGACCGAAGGTCGTTCTGACATGAATGAGTGGCCGAAGGCCGTTTTGACGTAAATAAATGGGCTAAAGGCCATTTTGACAAGAATGAATGGGCCGAAGGCCGTTTTGACATAAATGGATGGACCGAAGGCCGTTTTGACATAAATGGATGGGCCGAAGGCCGTTTTGACAGGAATGGAAACCTGAATGGGCCAAAGGCCAGTATGTTAGAACTACAGTCACTTGATTTAAATTTTGTATAAGTATACATATGTTAAGTAGGAATGTGAATTGGGCCAAAGGCCGTTTGGAACATGTTGTTCTACATTGTTATGTAAATTCTATATTTGATATTATTCACTGGGCTATTGCTCACGCTCATTCATGTGTTTGTAGGTGAGCCAAGAGAAGTCCAAACTCAGCCCCAGTGAAATATGCCAGGAACAACATGAGTTTTGGAGAGTCAGCCTTGTGTCTCACGCATGAGACCCATCCTTGCCACTTTGTTATGCATTCATAGTTGTCTTGTTGGCAAGGACTTTATGTATATTTGTATATAGTTTTGATATGGGTTGACTCAGTTTGGATGATCCTGTCTGTAAAGGATTTTATGGTACTGTATTTTGTTGTGGGTTATTGACATATACGTGTATGGTTTGTTTGATGTGCATATAAGCACGGCTCTATGGACAAAGTTTTAAATTTTTGCTTCCGTTTGGCCCCATTACTCTGACAAGTCATCCTGTTTCGGTCTGAGGCCGTAAGTAATCACAGGATTACTGGCCGGACATGGTAATCAAAAGCAAGAATGAGTCTGACCATCTCAATGACCTAGTTGAGATCCTCCATATTTTGAAGACTTGCAAGTTGTGCTTGAATGCATCCAAGTGTGCGTTTGGTGTGGGATCGGGTAAATTTCTAGGCTTCTTGGTGACCAACCATGGAATAGAAACAGATCCTACACAAATCAAAGCCATTTAGGAGCAGGAAAGGCTAAACACTCCGAAAGAAGTGCAACATTTAGCGGGACTCGTGGTCGTGCTAAATAGATTTATCAGTTGGTTTTCAGATCATTACAGACCATTCTTCCATGCGTTAGCGCAATCGCACTCTAGAAGAATTAAAACAATATTTATCCTCACCTCTACTCTTAGTGACTCCAATGTCTAAGGAAGAACTCTATTTGTACCTTGCAGTTTCTCAGCTTGTTGTCAATGCAGTGCTTGTTCGCACAAAAGGAATACAACATTTGCTTATCTTTATGTAAGCAAAACTTTGCTCGATGCTAAGACAAGATACCTACCACTGGAAAAGCCTATCTTAGCTAAAATGATGGCTTCTAAAAAGTTAGCACATTACTTTCACGCCCCATACAATTGTGGTATTGAAAAAATTTCCATTGAAAGCCTTTTTTTTTTAAATGGTAGACTTCTCTGGGAGAATCTTGGAGTGAGTAGTGGAGTTGGGGCAATTTGATGTCAAATTCCAACCTAGAGCGATAATAAAAGCTCAAGCCTTGGCAGACTTCATTGTCAAGTTCTCTCTAGGAATCTATTTTGTTTTCCCAGTTGATCTGACTAAAAAAATCGAGCAAGAGGGGTTAGACATCACGGAAATTGCACAGCCTTCAGCTACCTTGTAACAAGTCAAAGCTTTACCTCAAACGAGTGAAACTTGCAACACGCCATTGAGTTTGGCAATAGTAGCCCCATCTACTAGGCCCAATGACGCACCATAGAGGGTGAAGAGGTAGTCCAAGCAACGGAGGATACAATTCGCAATGAAGTGTTTGAAGGGGATATGGTAGGGTAACCAAGCAAAGAAATCATTAAAAAACCGATCGCAATTCAAGAACAACCAGGTGACACAGTCAAAGAAATAATAGTCATTTCATACTTAAAGAAATCCTCAGATCCTTATGAATGCTGGACGTTGTGCATTAGGGAGATGTGGAAGCTATTTGTTGATGGAGCTTCCAATAGACATAGAGCCAGGCTAGGAGTTGTCCTTATTTTGCTAGATGGCCAAACCGTTGAGCGAGCAATTAGACTTGGATTCCCAACCTTCAATAATGAAGTGGAGTACGAAGAACTCTTAGTTGGTCTACAATCAACCCTCCACATGAAGGCAACCAAGCTAATGGTGTACAGTGACTCCAAACTGGTGGTCAACCAAGTTTTCGACGAGTACAAAGCAAAGAATAATATAATGGCCAAGTACCAAATGTTAGTTAGAGAAGAAATCAAAATTTTTGACACAACAATGGTAGAATAGATTGGCAAGGATGAAAACACTAAGGCCGATAAGTTGGCCAGTGTCGCAGTCATGTCTGACATAATAATGCCCAACCATTTACTGAATCAATTCTTACCAAGACCAAACATTGAAGAGCCAGAAGTAGTGGAAGTGTTACGTGCCGAGCTAGGATCATCTTAGATGGACCCTATTGTCATCTTTTTGAAAGATAAAATTTTGTCCACTGACAAGAAAGAAGCAAATAAAATTTGAGCAAAATCAGAGTGCTTTTGGCTATCTCCATCTGAGCACTATGCAAGTCTTTCATCGGTCCATACTTGAAATGTGTTTACCCTAAAAAGGTTGAAGCCTTCTTGTTTAAAATACATGAAGGAATGTGTGGAAGTCATATTATGGGATATTGTTGGCTTATCGAGCTATTTCTCAGGGCTATTGGTAGTCATACATGTAAGCCAACATGCAGAAATATGTTATGAAATGTGGCAAGTGTTAGAAGTTTGCACATCAAATCCACCAACCAACTAGAGAAATTTTTCCTTTGGCAAGCCCACGGCCTTTTGCTTTATGGGACTATGATATTATGAGACCTCTCCCAGCAGCACCGAGTAACAGGAAGTTCTTTATCGCAACAACAGACTATTTCACTAAATGGATTGAAGTTGAAGCACTTGCATCTATCAAAATAAAATAAAAAAGATGTGAAGAAATTAGTCTGACTGAATATTATCACCCGGTTTGGAGTCCCCAAGGCTTTGATCTTCGACAATGGCACCTAATTTGACAAAAAGATTTTCAGAGGATTTTGCGAAGACTTGAAGATTGAATTCTATAACTCCACACTGGTCTATCCTCAGTCAAATGGCCAGGCAGAAGTTTCAAACAAGGTCATCCTTGATGGACTGAAGAAAAAACTTGAGAAAGCTAAGGGAAAGTAGGTTGAAGAATTACTCACGTCTTGTGGGCATACCAAACAACTCCAAGGTGGTCGACTGGGGCAACTCCTTTCATTTTGACCTATGGCATAGAGGCTGTCATCCTCTAGAGATTGGTCTTCCAACCATCAGAAGTGAAAACTTCAATCTTGACTTGAATGGAAAAGCAATCAATTTGGAGCTGGAGCTTACCAAAGAAAGAAGACACTAGTTCACATAGCTGCCTACCAACAAGAGTTGTCCAGTAAATATAACAAAACTGTGCGCCCAAGACAATTCAAGGTGGGAGATTGGGTTCTCCATAAAGTCATAGGCAACACTCTGGTGCCTAATGAAGCCAAGCTGGGAGCTAATTGGAAAAGACCTTACAAGACTATAGGTTTGGTTAAAAAAAGGGCACAAAACTTGGAGGATTTGGACGACTATGCTATTCTCAGGTATAGCTTTCTTTTTTGTGCTCCTTGGAGGGGTTAGTCTCCTTGGATACAATAGCCCTACAATTCGGACTCCCGTGGTTCTGAATCTGGTTTCACAAGTGCAATGTGAAACAGAAAGACACAAATGAGACTCCAATCCGGCAAATCTTGATTTACAATCAGAAATGCCAAAAATTGACTACATTGCCAGATTTCAGAGTCGTCACCTAAATATTTTTGGAAAATTTAAGAAACCCGTGACTTGTGCCAAAGGTTACTTGTCCGTCATAACCAAAGTGTCTCAGCTCAGGAACTTAGGTATGAGAGGGGAAGGTCATAAATTGAGCACCTCACTCACCCGATCAAAGATTAGCATTTACTAATCATGATGTGATTTTTATGTACAGTAGATGCTCATGTTCTGATTATTATGCTAACATTATTATGTAAGGCACACAAGTATAGACTAAACCACCTACTTTGGAATGCTTTGATTTCATGTTTGTTTAAAAAGAGTTTTGAATGTGTGCTATTTGAAATAGTAAACTCATATGCACATCAATCAAATCATCCCAATTTAAGTGAAATAGCCTTCATCCACAGGCATTCAAGAGGTATATCAAATAAGTACTTAGCCTCATGGTAAATATGCTTGATATGGCAATACAAACACATATGCAATATGCTAAATTAAGAAATGCTCACCTAGTACTCAACTGAGGCAAGCCAAAATAGAAGAAATAGTTAGAAAAATGCATGCTCTAATATGCAAGTGACTAATGCAGCACATACAAAATACAACTACTAGCTTCGGTTTATTAACATGACATATGGCTTAACTCAAAACATGTGATAGTGCACGTATTCAAGTGAGTAAGAAATGACAACAATGTTAGAATGATGAACCAAACTCGATGCATACAAAAATGGATATTTACATATGGCAGTGATATGAAACCAAAATATGACACTACATACAACCATTGTAAACAAGTAAATAAAAGGGAGAAAAAATAGGGGTTAGGAGACATACACAATATTACAAGTTTGCCCTTATACAAGAGGGTCCGAATAAACGTCCTATTGTGCGAAATATTATAACACCAAATAAACGAATAAGCTAAATTAACTAATTATTACAAATCCAAATTAAGCTAACTAATTAATTACAACACATTAATTTTAAAGCACTAAATTAATGGGATGAAAGGCGAGGAACCACAAGCGCACAACTGAGAACATCCTCCCAGAAATCTCTCTATTTTGCTGCTAGAATCAGTTTTGTTTGCAGCCAGAAAATTATTCTGTTTTTGCCCCCAGATTCTGCTCTGTTCTGCCACAAAAATAACAGCGCCTGCACAACAAAAGGTGGTCGGCCGACCTTGGCAAGCTGTAACGACCCCAAAATCTGTATCCGAAATTACTTTTAAGTCCTTATGGGTTAATGCATTTTAATTTAATGATATCTGTTCAAATTGAGGAATTATCTGTTGAGTCATGGCTTTAAAATTGAAATTATCAACCTTTACGAGTTCATAAATTAAAATTGAGTATTTGGATATGTTAATGGGAATTTTTAGAGCTGCTTGGAAAAATTAATTGAAAATTTAATTCGTTTGATTCGTTAATGCATGTTTGGGTGGTTAACTTTGTACTGCAAGTTGAAGGCCTTCGATGCTTCAGAAACCGGAACAGAGGACATATTTATGATCAGCATAATTTTTAGAGTCATCTGAGAAGTTTAATTGAAATTTGATTTTGCGCAATTCGTAAGGGCGTGTTTGGCCCTCCTTATTGTGAAAAGCTTAAGTGCATGATATATACATTTACGGATAGGCCATGTGAGTTGGGAGTTTGTCATTTTGAAGTTAAACAAAATATCTAAGGGAGAGAGAGAGAGAGAACCGTGAAAGAGAGATAGAGAGGGAAAGAGGATCATCCATGGAAGCTTGGAAAATTGAAGAGATTAAAGGGAAAAACAAGGAATTAAGTTAAGGTATGTGGCTTCAACTATTATCTTTGTAAATAATGCATCTACTACATGAAATCAAAGATGGACTTGGAAAATTAATATGTAAATGAGCAAGTGTGTTGGGTTATGAATGAAATGAGTTAAACTCAAGGAATTGAACCTTGATTTCCTTAAATTTGCTTGAATTGGGTTCAATCTTAAGAATGATTCATGGAATACCAAGTTTTGGTGTGAAGATCAACCATGTGTAAGATGTATTTGTATGATTTTGGGGTATATATTATAGAAGTTTGATTATATAGAAGATGAGACTTGAATTTCTATTTTTGAGGCAAGGATTGATTTGTTTAAAATGGAATTACACTTGATTGATGTTAGTTTATCACGTTATGAGATAATTTTACATGTTTTTGAGTGATTTATGTTAAGAACCAAGCTTAAAAATGGAAGAACCAAGTGTTGGAGCAAAAAGAGCTATTTTCGGACTGCAAACTGCCCAGAGCCGCATGTGCGGCTTTGTTTCCCGCACGTGCGGGAGACAACTCTGTTCAGCCAATTTTGAATAAGCATATCTTTTTCCTCCAGACTCCGTTTTGAGTGATTCTTAAGCCTAAAATCAAGCCCCGGAAGTCTAGTTTCCAATGGTGGTGGTCTCACTCCCAAATTCTAAATATAGAAATAGTTATGCCCGGATTAGTGATGACTATTCACTTTCTGTCAACCAGTTTTGTACCATTTCTTCACCTAAACCATTTCCCATCGATTCCTCCTATTTTCTGAGACATGGATTATAACTTATTAAGGAATAATGAGCTTGGTACCACCATGGCTAATTGATCGAATGATCAAAGAGAATAAGTAAAGGATCGAATATAATCTCATATTATGTGTTGTGCATTGTGCTTGTAGGTCGAGACGAGGACATCGTCCCATTACTACCGGGAGCCGATCACTGTGAGCAATAGTAGTGTAATGATATATCTCACTTACTTCCTGTGATTATGATTTATGTATTGTCATTTGTGAATGGCCTATTCCATTAATATTGTGGTTTGCTTAAATTAATGGATATGATTGAATAATGGCATTAGTATGGACCTAAGGCCGTCCTGTCCCTATTAATAGAAGTGGGCCTGAGGCCGTTATGATGCGAATTGTTCTGTCCCTATTAATGCAATGATACATTTGCCTTCTGTTAATAGTTATTATTAATGTTCTGTTATCCGCAAAACAACTATGTCAACTTGTAATAAACCATGGGAAAATCTTTTTACACTATCGAGTAATAGTACTGTAGCAATACGTTTTTCTTACTGTTAATAGTTAATACTAACGTTCTGTTATCTGCAAGTTAACTATCTGAATTCATGATGAACAAATGGAACATATGTGTATTATGGAACAATGATATCCTTATGTATCTGGAATCATTCTGTTTTGTTAATAATGGGCCCGAGGCCAATCTGTTGATATCTAGGCCTGAGGCCGCTCTGCATAATATGTTGGGCCTAAGGCCGTTCTGTATTATGTCTGGGCTTACAGCCATTCTGTATTATATCTGGGCTTACAGCCGATCTGTATTATAGCTGGGCTTACAGCCGTTCTGTCTTATATCTGGGCTTACAGCTGTTTTGTATTATATCTGGGCTTACAGCCGATCTGTATTATGTCTGGGCTTACAGCCATTATGTATTATATCTGGGCTTATAGCCGATCTGTATTATATCTGGGCTTACAGCCGTTTTGTCTTATATCTGGGCTTACAGCCGTTCTATATTATATCTCGGCTTACAGTCGTCCTGTATCACATCTGGGCTTATAGCCGCTTTGTATTATATATGGGCTTGAGGCCGTTCTGTGTTACATGTGGGTCTGAGGCCGTTTTAAAATATAATTATGAATAAGATCTGTATATGGTTTGATATGCATGTTTACATTCTTTAAGCCTATACCCGTTTAACTCATCTCCTTACATTGCTATTATTCACTGAGCCCTGCTCACTCCGTTTTTATGTATATTTATATAGGTGAGCCATCGGAGATTGACACTAGAATTGTATTAAGGTCTACCTGTTTGCCAAGCTGCCTGGGGTACGCCTCCATGTTGAGGCCTTAATTTGTATTGGGAGTCATATAAATTATTAAGTCTTATGTAAGTGTGTGTGACATCTATATAAAGTCTGTGATTGTATGTGTAACTCTGGAAATGTATTTAAATGCTTGAATCTAATTAAACCATCATGTATACACAAGCTCAATGGATGTAATCTTTTATTGATATTGCTTCCGCTTAAGGCCCCGTATGTGTCTAAATATTATAATTTAATTCTGTTTGAGGCCTATGTACGGGCCGGTCATGAACCAAACTTTTAGGGGCGGGTTTGGGTCGTGACAAAAGTGGTCGATCGGCCACTGTTTATGAGGACTTACAACAATACAACCATTGTATTTAAAGTATAAACTAAATAAACACACTAAACAGCCCCTAAATAGCACAAAATAGTGCTAAAAATCAGTTTGAAAAGCTAGAAAAGGTAAACAAAAATGGAAGAGAACAAAGCTAGTAAGCAATCCTACGGAAGGGTGGCTAACCCCTCCACTTTTTGGACCTTTAAATCACATATTTTAGCCTCTAAAAAGTCTGAAAAATAGTAGCTAAAAGTAGAGAACTAAGTGGAAGAAGAAGGATATAAGCTATGGGATAAGGTTCAAAAAAGGGTGGTTAACCCCTTCACATTTGGTAGCTTTTTAATCACAAGTTTCAGCACTTAAAATCAGTCCAAAACAGTGTATAAACAACAAGAAAAAGAGAAGAAAGGAGTAGTGTAAACAAATCAAAAGATGACAAAGGTCATACCTCTTGAAAAGAGGATACTCTTTTGTTCACAAACCACAAGTTAAATCCTCTCAAAGGCTGAAATTTAGGTTCAATAATCTCAGCAAGAAGCCTTAAATTTTTGGTTTAGGAAGTGTATGTATATTGCAAGAGAGAAAGGAATAGTGTTTGGCAAGCTTTGGGCTCTTGGCAAAATTTTCTTACGTAAAACTATGAGGGGTGGTCATCTATTTATAGAAAAACAAGTTCCCCTGTCGGAAATATCTGTATTGAGCCAGCTGGTGCAAGGTATGCATATGGGGGGATAGCTAGCTGCAAAATATCTGTCTAGCACTGAACATGGCCTGCCAGCCATGGAGAGGGACGGCCGGCCAATAAAAATTGGCCTGCCAGCCACTTGTTGGCCAGAAGGCCTCTGAGTGGTCAGGCTAGAAAAAATTAGGTTTTAGTTCAAAGGGGGGCCAAGGTTTTAGGTTTTGAAACTCAAAACCGAAGCCTTTTACTGAAGAAATTGAACGATTGTACAGCGTAGCATTATCATCATCGAGTGTTCAACATGAGGCGCCCAAGTCTTAAGGGCAGTCAAAAATGGGGTGTCTAAATCAAGCCGTGGAACACTGCCAATTTAAAGTTGTTTTATTTCTAGTTTTAATTCTTGTACTTTTCATTTTTATCATTAATAAAACAAGTAGACTATTTTTCAGTTTAGCACTTTGCAATGTTATTGTTTTCTTATTATACGTTGGTTGTAATGATTTAGCACTACTAAAAGGCAACAGATTTCGATGCCTTTTGCTCAATTGAAAATCTTTACCGAGCTGGTTCTTGCTCAACGAAGTTGGTTGAAGGATGTTTCCAACTTTAAAAATCTTCATCGAGCTGGTTTTCACTTGGTGAAGTAGGTTGGAGGATGTTTCTAACTTTAAAAATCTTTACCGAGCTAGTTTCTGCTCGACTAAATACGTTAGAGGATGTCTCCAACTTTGAAAATCTTTACCAAGCTGGTTTTTGCTCAGCGAACTAATGTGATAGTTTGTGAAATCCCGTATTTTTTAAGTGTTAATATTTTGGTGAGAAGAATTGGTGATTTATTATAGTATTTTGGTGATTTAATAAATTCTACACCTAAACAAATTTTTCATATCATAAAATTAAGCCCTAACCCTCATAATTTAGATAAATTTTATTTGGACCCCTTAGAAAATCAAAGAGTGTTGTGCACACCTTGAACAAAGATTATTGATCAAGCTTTGAAGAATTATTAAAGAACCTTTGATAGATTATTGAGGAAGTTTTGATAAATTGTGGAAGAAGCTTTGATGGATTATTGAGGAAACTTTGATGGATTATTAAAGAAGCTTTAATGAATTCTTGAGGAAGCTTGGATGGATTCTTGAGGAAGCCTTGATGGTTTACTAAGGAATATTTAGTGGATTCTTAAGGAAGCTTGGATGAATTCTTGAGAAAGCTTTGGGAAAATTGTAGATGAAACTTATGAATCTATAAATACACAATTCCCCTCTACATTTTAGATCACACAACACATTCATACACCACCTATATATACCCCACAATTGAGAGAAGAGGAGAGTTATAGATTATGTCAAACATTACATACCTTATGCCTTAGAATTATGATCTGCCATTTTTGGAGATCTATGGAGAGATATCAAGATTAGAGTATTGGTGATGGAGGAGATTGATTTGAGGTAATTCGGGTGGTATACAATATGTTTCCTCTAAATCTCTTTGCAAAGAGTGTTATTTTAATTACCTTCAATTTGTAATCCTTTTGATTATTCTGGTCATTTGATAAATTTTGTGAAATCATTCTCTGTTGGTATGTTTGATTACTCTGGTCATTTGATAAGTTATGTGAAGTTATTCAGTGTTAGAAATGTTGATTTGTCTAACTAAATGACATGGAAATGCTTCATACATGGATCTAGTAGACCCTGCCAATAGCTTGCATCAATATGTTTAGATAAGCGGTTGTGCTTGGATGAAGTGGGTGAAGCCGGTCATTGGTCATGTACTGAGTAGAACCGAGTATTTAGTCTTGAGCAAGTTATCATACGTTGAGTGGATTTTTCAATGCAATTTGGTAAATTTCTTGCTAATCGTATCGTTTGTGCAATGTCGTAAATTGTTGGATCCCTATTAATTTATTCTCTATCTGAGCATTGTTATTCATGTCGTATTGTATACTTCTCAAATTAATTTATTTTTCAGGTGTATAGCAATTTAGTGACGATTGGAGTTGAAGCATTAAAAGATTTATTGAGTTAGATATTTTGGGGCCACCACTATATATTGTTTTTGGAGATTTGTATAAATTATAGATATTTGTGTAATTATTATGAAGCCGATTTGTGTTTTTGAGCTTATTAATTTGTTTAAATTTTAAATTTGAAGTTGATTTGATTTATTAATGACCCAGAAGTTGGGAAGTTACACGGTTTACTTCAACTTAAGGATTACTTGCCGAGCTGATTTTGCTCGGCAGAGAAATAAGTCTTGTTTTGTTGATTTGTTTGCAAGTAAATAAGTATATAGTTATATAACACTTGCAAAAAGTATGAAGTTTTTATTAATATCCATTGAAGCTTACAAAAGAAGGGGTCATTTGCTCACTTACACCATTTCGGTTCAAAATAAAACAAAAGAAACATTCAGATAACAGGACTTAGATCCTTTTCAATATTTGCCTAACCACCTTTAGTGTTTCTACCGGCTAATGTTGCTTGGTTCCATCCTCACTGTCACCCTCTTCTTCGTCGTTCAGTGCAAGAGCTTTGAACACCCTATCAACATAGACTGCCATGTAGTTCGGTAGGAAGTAGAGGGGAGGAGTGGTAAATACCTCGATGTCAGGGCCATGGCAAGTTTTTGCAAGCTGCCATCCGACCGGACTAAAAGAACACGTCTTTTGTGGTATCAACTTGCTTGCCATAGATTTCTTCTACCTCGTCAAAGCCTTTGTCTTTCGCAGCCTTTTACTCAGCATCAAGGGCAGTATGTCACGCGGCGGCCTCTTTCTTTAACTTTTTCAACTTGGCCAGGGCTTCATCCTTTACTTTCTCCACAACGGCAACCTGACCAGGAAGCTGTGCATTGTTAGCATTGGCCATCTCTAGTGAAGCCTAAGACTGCTTTAGCTCGATCTCAACCAAGGCAAAATGGTCAGTTTTATCCTTCGAATTTTACTTTAACTTAACCAACATTTCCATGGCAACATGGGATTTTTGGGTGGCCTGTTAGGAACGCAATAATTAGCAACCAAAAGCAAGCAAAAAGTGCAATTAAAATCAAGGAGAAAATTAGCAATTGACCATGAGCAGAAAATTGAAAGTGGTTAATGGAAGAATTATCCTGGTCATAGATTTGACCACAAATTTGATAACCTGGGTATCAGGATAATGGCTACATTTTTCCATGTCAATAGGTAGGAGCAAGGCCTTTGAAAAATTGTAACCGAGCAAATGCGTCTTGTCTTTAGCAATGAAGTCTGTTACTATGATGACTTTGCTCCCGTTGGGTTAAGGATGGTTTCCAGGCCAGGGCAAGAGTGGCCTCTTCAACAGGTTATTCAGTGCTCAACTTGGCCATCAGCTCCATAGATGGATCAGTGCGAGCCCTCTTTGAAGACCAGCGAGTTTTAGTGTTAGCTTCTCGCACCCCAATCGAAGCCAACGCCAGCACGATCCCCACCATTTGCTCAGTGGTCTAAGCTGGAAAGGTGGTGGAAGTGGTGGCTTTGTCTTTGGAAAAGGCAATCATCAGATTCTTGATGCCCCTACCCTTCGCCATATCTTCTTCCTCAGTCAGGCAAATCAAGGGAATGTCTAAAAAAGTTGGTTTTAGGGGAGGAGAAGGTTCAAACAAGAAATCAATCACTTTTTTCTTGCACGGTGCAGAGTATCTGTAGCTCAGCTCATAATTTAGAAGGCCATAGAAGTCATGTTCTTTACACCTCAGCACAACTCTTATCGCGTCCTAATTAGGATAAGAGTAGTTCACCTTTAGATGATTGTAATTTGCAAACAAAAACGTATTAGTTACCCTGGTTTAGTGATCAAGATGCAAGAAATGCAACCATGCTTATTGGTTTTACCTATTGTTTCTTTTTTACAATTTATGTACCAATCGGGTACATTGCCGGTCTCATAATTACCAGAAACTCAAAGGAAGTCATCGTCGTGCAAGTATTTATCCAGTGTACCAGTTACAAGCATTTGTGGTTTATTCTAATTTTGAGATACCAGTAGAAGCCATCGTCAATTCGGCCAAGTGTATATTGGCAGAATATCTCGGCAATTTCTAAATTCAAGCCTAACCTACAGTTTAGCTCGACTACTCTGTTTATTATTCGGAAGGTGCTGGTGGAAACTTGTGTAGGGCAAAGTCTAGTTTACCTTAAGAATTTGCATATCAAGGGCTGAACCAGGAAGCGGAGACCCCCCTCTACAATGGATAGCACAGTAAAGGGGCAGAATCATTTCCGGTCCTAGGGAAAGATTCCTTCTTCAGCCAATTCGAAATGGACATAGGCTAGTATGTTATAATCTACGTAGAATTCATCCCTAACTTGTAGTACCTTGAAAGGGAACCAACCCATGGAGCTTAGTTTAAGTTACTAGTTTAGATTAGAAGAATTGTGCTCAACTGTGGACTATATGGTGAGTCGTCTACTCAGTCTCTCAAAATCGCTTAGTGTGTTGGTGTGCCTGGTCAAGCCTAGGATTCTACATGGTAGAAAATTCAAATTTATTAAGTGTACGAGCTACGTTTTAGCTCAGTCAATTACATGAGCAGGGTTTTAGCTCAATCAGTTGAACAAGTTGGTTTTTAGCTTGGTCAATTTAACAAGTTGGTTGTTAGTTCAGTTTAGTGCTTGATATGTTGCTTTAGCTCGGTTATGAAGCTTTAGCCCGGTCTGGGTTAGTGTCAAACATGGAATTTGCTCGGTCAGATGGTGTTTTTAGATCAAAATTAAGGCTTTTGCACCATTTCCCCTAGATTCTTCAATGTTCATGCCTTAATTTGGGTTGTGTGGATTAAGAAAGGAATATTAAGGGCCGTTTTGACCCTTGTTAAGGTTTAAACCTTCATTTTATCTAGTTTTTATTTGTTATTTGGACCCTAAACGGAGTTCAATGCATGATTTAAGAACATCAAGAACGAAAATGAAAAAAGGCTATGAGTATGGAAAACTCATTATTTAGGGCTTCAATCTATTTTTGAATCAGTGAAAATGCTCTATTGATGACAGCAATTCGGATGCTACAATATAAATCTCTAGATCCATATTCAAAATACAAGAGACTGGTGCAGAAAAGCTCTAGTTTTTAGGGTTTCACTCTAACATGAAGATGAGCAATGGAGTGAACTACAATGGTGTATTTGTGTTTATATAAGCGAAGTGGAAAAGGAGCGATGATTCAAATTTTTGGGAACAGTGCACGACAGTTGTAGCAATTGCATGAAACCAGTGCAAATGTGCCACGTGTCAATGACAAGACATGGTGTTAGAGTTGCAGAGGGTCATATGAAGCCCCAGTTTGCTTCACCAGTTGGTTGTTTAGACCGAGCTGAATTCTTGCCTAGTTATGTAGGGCAATCACAATCATGTTGAAGCAAATGGGATTAAGAGGCAATTTGCACTGAGGTGTTTGGGCCGAGCTAATGAGGCTTAATGTTTGATTAAACCAAGACTTGGTTTTGGGTCACGCTAGTTTTACCACGCTACCAATATTAAGGCATGCAAACAGAAGCGTTGTGTGACCGAGCGACCATGTTAGTGATCGTGTCAGCGCGCCAAGCTTGGTTAGTTCAGTGTGGAGCTCGTTCTTGGAAGCAGCAAGGTTGAAGTATTTGCATGATGGGTAAGCGACCGGGATGATGATTTGTCCAATTCTTGACCAAAGAGTTGTGATAATTCACTCGTTATCAGTAATAAGGGTGTGAAAGGATTGGCATTATCCTTTCGGAGTTTGATTCCTAGTGGGACTCTACGAAGAAAGAATTAAAGCCCTACTAGGATTCAAACATATGGAAATTATAAAAACTTAGAGACAACCTAAAAGGAGGTAACTCAATACTATTCACAAGATTCAAGAGCGTTTTCCCATATTGATGTTGGGTACTAACTTAAGCATCAGATGGGTTTTCTGGCACACACCCGCTAGAATGCTCACGTGTTCTTGTGATTTCAGGCCATACGACATCATTTGGAGAAGCAAGAGCTTTATTGCTAGGATTATACAAGCGACGATTATTTCATGCTCACACACTACTGCAAATTTTAAAAATCATATATTAAATATACGTGCAAAATAAAAACAATAATAATACTTATCCAAGTTGAATCAATCTATATTTTAGGGGGGAAAAAAGATAGCTAGAAGAATACTTATCTTGTTTGAACTCCTTCTTTATATATATATATATATATAATGCAAATTTCTACTAAATGTAACTCACATTGATTAATTGAGAGATTAACGGAGGGGATGAGTTGCACCATTCTGAGTTTGCAAAAGAAAATAACCGTTAATGCCATTTAACTGCCGGTTACCGACCAGATGGCACTCCAATCATCAAATTGGATAAAGAGTAAAATATAAATAAGATTAGATAAATAAATATAAGGGATCAGGCTTACCTTCACCCTCAAATGAAGATTATATGCCTTTATATTGCTAATATGCCACTCATTTCATCTAATGAGTATAAGCCACATATATGGCTAAAAACTCATTCAGGTTTGTTTATATCCGCACAAGTTGGCAATACTTTTTCCATGTAAGTAAGGGTCATCAATGGGATGTGACGGGCTTATTCAACCGCAACTAGTATGTCCAAATCCCATATATTAATTGGGTTTTTTGAATTTTGACTAGTCAACGAGGTTGGTATGGGTCGGGCCTATTTAAAAAACTAAAATCACATCCCACCCATAAGCCCAAATCTTACAGACCAAAATCAAACTGAACCGGATTACACATTTTTTCATTCAACTTATATTGTTAAGTTCTACAGATTTTTCATTCATATATTTTTAATATTCTCATTAGTTATTTTTCTTTTTTACTTTCCAAAATAATTCAAGTATTTAAAAAAAAAATTAACCTTTTTACATCTCATATAATTAAAAAACAATCAAGTAACATAGTGTAGATTTTATTTATAATACCTACAAGTGGGGAAAAAAAGCAGAAGAACTAGTATCACACGAGGCTAGAAAACCCAAGTAGATTGGCCTTTCCTACCTCGAATTAGATCATGTGCTACCTCCTTCAAAAATCCCACGAGTTTAAACCAATACATCAAAATAAAATTATAAACATCAATCCAAAAGCACACATTAAATATCATACATACATATATATATATATATATATAATTATTAATGTATTTTAATAGATTAAATTTGAATTGAACATTGTAGGTAGCGTTTGGTTTGTGTTTAGAATTATGATTTGAGTGTGGAGTTGTATTTTGAGTTTGTGAGTTTTGGAATTATGATTTGAAAAGAGAAAATTTGTTTGGTTATGAGTTTTGAAAAGATTTTTAAATTATGATTTGAATTGAGTGTTGAATTTTTGAAATAAGTGTTAAGTTTGTGAAATGTTACTTGATTATGAGTTTTAAAAAGAGTTTTCAAAATTTAATTCAAAAACTTATAACTCATAACCAAAAACACAACTTAAAACTCTATTGAAAATTCTATTCAAAGCTCATAACCAAACTCTTTTTAAAATTCAATTCAAATAAAAAATTATTGATAAAAAATAATTTTTTTATTTAAAAAATTAAAAAAATTATTATTTTTTTAATTTTTTAAAATTACTGTGACAAATTAATTTTTATTTCAAAATGTTTTTTGTTAATTTTAAATAAATGTCCAAATAATTTGTCATTTTGGTCTCAAAAAAATATTTTCTATATTTTAAAAATATCAAAACCAAATATATATATATATATATATATTTTCCCCAGATAACAGGTGCCAATTGCAAAAATAAACACACACATACAAAAAAAAAAAAATTTGTTCCAACCCACTGGCCGGACGTCCGGATGGACGACCGGGTAGACCTAAAAATTCTAGGTGGATGTTCGGGCTGTCGACCAAGTAGATCAAAAATTCAAAAAACTCTCTGATTTACCAAATGTGTTTTTTGAAATTGATTTGGAATCATGATTTGAAAACTGTAAACAAACAGATAGTTGATTATTAGTGTGGAATCATGGTTTGAAACACAAACCAAACACAAATTTCTTTGGATACATTTAAAAAAAAAATGAAAGGGATAGTTTGAGTGGGACTAATGGAATGGTCGAGTTAGGTTTACCCATGCGGGCTTTTACGGGTCAGGTTCATTGGCGGGCTCAAGTTACAAACCTTTGTCCAAAGCCTCAAAACATCTCTTATGGGTTGGGATGTGATGGGTACTCAAACGGGCTAGGACGGGCCACGGGTCGGGTTGGGTAATGTCGGATTTTTTTCCCGTGGGCTATTTGATGACCCCAACATGTAAGCATTGGGTAAGCTCACTTCACAATGGGTTACTTTTTTCTCCACAATGTGAATTTATGAAAAGTGAAAATTAGAAAGGGTAAATTACACTTTTAGTTCATATATTTTATTTCTTGTGTCATTTTGATCCATTTAATTTTAATTTGGTTGATTTTGACCATAAATTTTTTATTTTGTGTCAATTTAGTTTAATAGATAACTTCTGTTAAGAATTTAGACGGAAAAGGCCCACGCGGACATGTGTAGAGTTTTTAAGGGAGAAATAGTCAATTTGTTCTCATTTTCATTTGACTCAATGATTTATACATCTAAGGCCCCTGTTTGGTAGGGCTTATTTTCAGCTTATTTTAGCTTTTAGCTTAATTTAAACTATTTTGATGTGTTTGGTTCAGCTTAACAATACATCTTATAGCTTTTTGTAAGTCAAAAATCAACTTATTCTTTGAGTGGAGGAGGAGAAGCTTAGTTTATAAGTCAAAAATCAGCTTATGTTCACAGCTATAAGCTATAAGCTGTTAGGCTATAAGTTATAATCATTTTTCCACAGCTCTACCAAACAGGGTTAGAGTGAGTTAACTCATATACCTATATATATTTCTCTGTACATAGGAGAGAGAGAGAAAGAGAGAGAGAGAGAGAGAGAGAGAGAGAGAGAATGATGATGAGGAGGAGGATGAGGTGTTGTTGAAGAGTTGGGGAAGGGAGAGAGAAGTGGCGTCAAGGGCTTTTGAGAAGGAAAAAAGATGGTGTTAGGGCTGGGGGAGGCAGTGGGAAAGGGAAGGGGTTTAAGGATTGGAGGTTGAGGAGGGGAAATGGAGTGGCGTCAGTAGATGGGGAAAGGGTGGCGTCAGTGGCTAGGTAGTAAGAGGCAAGTTGACGATCGGCGACGACGGAGACAACAAGAAAGATGGACTGTTATCACTTCTTCTTCACACTTTCTTCCCTTATTCTCTTTATGAATCAACAAATTTTGGTTTTTTTTTTATTTATTGTTAATTTAGTATTGATTTTGGTGGTGGATTGGTTTGGGAAAAATGAAATACCTGACAAAGGAGACGCAGAAAGGGTCTGCGGCAAGAGGATGGCGACAGAGGGGAAGGGCTGCAGAAAAGAGATAAGTAATACGCGAAGGGGGCTGTGGGAAAGGGGATATGCAATGGGGGAAAGAGAAGAGAGGGTTGGAGAATAGAGCTGCAGAAATTGGGTTTTACATGGAGGATAGTTGAAAAAGGTTAGATTCGAAAAGTCGAGCGGCTGTTTTTTATTTTTCCTTGAAAGAAATCTGTTATTTTATTTTTTCCCTGAAAATAAACCATTCAAATTCCATTGTAAATCTTGTATTATTTTTATGAAGATTTAATTTTATGAGATTTATCCCTTTGTCAATCTTTATGGTGTTGATCTGTTGTTGCTGAAAATTAATAAATGGATTTTCTACAATATATATGATATTAATGGGTTTTGATCGAAGTATTGTTCATTGAATCTAATAGTAGTGTAGAAGAAGAGAAAAGAGAAGATGGTGTCGCTGGAATCCATGGTAAGTTATTGCACATGATAAAAAAAAATTGTTTAGTTTTTTGGTGAGCTTTTGGGATTGAATAAAGCTTGGTAGCTCGAAAAGTTCGAGGCTTGATTGGCCCAAAATTTAAAATGGTGTCGTTTTGATTTTTTTTTTTCCCTCTTTAAACAGGGAGAAGAGAGAAGGGAGAAAAGGAAGAAAGAGATAAGAGGGAGGAAAGCAACGATGTGATGGTGACGACGGCTTGTGTATACATACAGATCTATGTGTGTATGTATATACAGATCTATGTATACACACAGAGCAACGGTGATGGCGATGGGCGACAGAGAGACGAAGAGCAACGGTGATGGCGACGGCTTTTTCCTCCCCTCATTCTTCTTGTGTTCTTCTCTCTTCTTCTTTCTATTTCTTTTCTTTTTCTTTCTTCCTCTTTTTCCTCCTTCCTCTGTTGGTGTGGGTTCATTTTTTATTTTTTTTTATTTTTTGATTTGTGTAGATTTGGTGATTTGTGAGATTTTTTTGAGTTTTTTATTTAGATTTTGATTTTGATTTTGATTTTTATGTGGGTTTGTCTGTTGATTTTTTTTTTTTTTTTTTTGAGTTTTTGATTATGAGTTTTTTCCTCTGTTCCTATGGGTTTGTCATGTTTCTTCTTTTTTTTGAATTTTTGATTTAGATTTTGATTTTGATTTTCATTTTCATTTTCATTTTCATTTTTTCGAAGAGAAGAGCAAAGCAAAATCGAGGGAGAAGGAAAAAGAGAGGGGAAGGAAAAAGAGAGGGGGAGGAAGAAAAAAAAGGAAAAAAATCAAAATCAAAACGACGTCGTTTTGAAATTTGGGGCAGTCAAGCCACAATGAATTCGAGCTACGTAGCAGGACTGTTTGGGATTATAGAGAGTGCTTGGTTAAAAAGGGTGGTGGTAGGTGGATGTTGGGTTTGGAGGAGATATTCTGATAGGTGGGTATAAGTTACACAACAGAGGAAATGAGATGAAGAGGAGTTCAGATTCTCTCCAACCCCTTCCTCTAGCTCTTCTTGCGAGGGACGGCTCAGATTGGACCACATCACCCCACTAAGAATCTACGACTCAGATTAGATCAAAAAAAAATTTCCTTTTTCTAACAATCTCTCTCCCATGTCTCACCACTCACACACTCACGCATGCTCTCTCTCTCCTAATAAAAAATTAAAATACTATTTTAATCTTTTTCATTTTATTTTCATAATAGATATATATGTATATAATTTTTAATATAAAAATTTAATTTTATAAAATTAATATCATTGAAAATATACCTTTAAAATGAGACTAATATTAAATATATTTAATAAAAAATTAAAATAAATAAAAAGTAGTTACTATGTTTATTTATGTTTTGAAATTATTGTTTTTTAAATATAAAAATTAATTTGAAGAAATAAACACACAAAAATCATATATTTTTGAAATTCTCAAAAACAATCTTCATTCCAAACAAAATCATATGAAAATAAATTTTTTAAAGGAAACAAAAAACAGAAAAATTAGTTTAAGATCCCTCTCCTATATTTAGTAATGGAAAAGATTCACGATATTATTTTATGATGTCTAAAGTACCTCAACCCCACATTCATATATCACAGAGAAATTTAACTCTCTCTCTCTCTCTCAGCGATCTTCATTCTAAGGCGAGTTCATTTCTTTCTCTCTCTCCAAACCAAACCCCCCATCTCTCTGCACATTCCTCTTTCTCTCTGCTCATTTCTCCTCTTTCGGTCTTTATCTCCGACAGCACCACCATCGCCCTAACCTTACCGTCCCGTCGTTAGAAATGGAGGTCGCCACCATGGCCTCGTACTTCTTCCCCACCACCGCCACCACGACTCGCTTGCTATCTTCATCCACCAACCGAACCCTAAGTTGGTTCTCTCCCAGAGCTTCTCTCTCTTATAATTTCCTCTCTCACTCCGTCGTCAGCAGCGTCTCTGGCGATTTCTCCAGCTAGAATCTCCACCCCGCCTCTCTTAACTCCTACTCCAGCTCTTATCCCAAAAGAGGCATTGTCACCATGGTACTATTCTCAAAACCCACAAATTTGCATCACCTTCTTTCTTATCTAGGGTTTTTCAATTTTCTGATAAATATATGTATATATATGCATATACATATTATGTTTTGTGGGGACGGAGTAAAACAGACCGCTCAGGAGCTGTTCAAAGAGGATGCCGAGAGCCGAGAAGACTTGCGAGGATAACTCGGCATGACCAGACCCATCTGAACAAGACCAAGGTCGAGTAGAATCTATCTAAAAGCTGAGTATTCTGAAATTCTTCTGGCACATCTGGGGTCCCAGATGTGATGGCAAAAGGAGATGATGGGAAAGCAGGCCCCTAGAGTGCAGTATAAAAAGAGGAGCTTCAGCCAAACTAAGGTATGTAAAAAAAGAACGATAACTTGTGAAAGAAGAAAGATTTAAGAGAATACTGACTGGCCTGTCAGAGTGCTAATTCTGGCACCCCCGACCGAAGTGTTCATTCCTTTCAAGTAACAACCAGAGGATCAACAGTGTCTACCTAGATCAAAGAGTATTTCCAAACCACTTTACCACAATTGGCGCTGCCTGTGGGAATACTCAAGTTCGTTCATGGCAGGCGTAACAGATGATCCTTTGCTCGTTGTTGACGATGTTACACCAAGAGATGATGTTACTCCAAGAAACATGCTTGGACCGGAGAATATCACCACGCGAAGGGCCCTGAACTTTGACTCAGTCGCTCAAACCTCACCCTCAACGTCTATGTAGGAGACTATGCAGACGATCATGGATCAAGAAAAACAAAATGAACAATGCCTAGAAGATATGGTGGCCGATAATGAGCATTTACGTAAAGAATTGGCCCTGGAGGTAGCCAAATCCCAACAGGCCATGTGTTATGTCCAGGGTCGATCACCAGAGAAGCAGAAGCATGATCAACGGCGTCGACGTCAGAAACATGATAATGGCAATGATTCCGATTCTCCATCTCAGGAACCCAGAAAGAAGGGGCGAGTTGATGTATCTAGCTCATCCGAGGGCAGTCCATTTGTGCGACATAGGCGAGGAAAAGGAAGTGATGCTTCGAATGAAGAGGACAGGCACGACCCTTTCATACGACACATTGCAAGGGTCGTGCTGCCTAAAAAGTTCAAAGCACCGACATTCACCCTATACGACGGAAAATCATACCCCACAGACCACATTCGTCATTACAAACAAGCGATGACGTTGCATGCTGATGATGAAGCCCTTATGTGTCGAATGTTTCCAAGTAGCCTAGAACTGTTGGCCGTCAGATTGTTCTATAAACTAGAGTCGGCGTCAATAAGAAGCTTTTATCAGCTCCAAAAATCCTTTAGGGCAAGATTCATCACCAACGAAGTTCATCCAAAGCAAGCCGACTCTCTCTGGGCGATGCAAATTAAACCAGAAGAGACCCTCCGTGAATATTCGGCGCACTATTGGGAGTGTTTCAACTTGGTGGATGATGTCTGCAATGATTCCATGGCCATTACCGCCTTTGAGATGGGGTTACTCCCCGATAGTCCTCTCCGCAATTCGTTGGCCAGACGGCCTCCCAAAATAGTCTGAGCACTAATGAAGAAAGTTAAGGAGTACTGTAAGGTGGAAGACGATGCCCTGTGCGTCAAGGCCAGATAGAAAGTCGTTAAATCGGCTCCATCTGGTTTGGTTCAACCGATAAGCGTCGTGCCATCAAGGAGCCCCAAACCTCAGACTCGGGCTAAACGAGACAACCGGCGTGATTCGCGCCGATCAAGTGGGTAGTGTTCCCACCATTCGAACGAACAGTATCACGTAGATAGCAGGCACATAAGACTTTTGGACAAGAAGTATACGGGATTGGCGGAGCCGATCAGTAAGATCTTACCCAAAGTCCAGCATCTTCCGTTCTTTAAGTGGCCATCCAAGATGATGGGACCCCCTAATACTAAAAGAAGGGATAGGCGATGCGAATATCACAAGGACCATGGCCATGACACTGACAGTTGTTAAGCACTAAAGGACCACCTGAAGGAGTTACCACAAGACGGCCGGCTAGCATAACATGTCCGAAAGAACAATCCACCGAACACGGTAGCTCTACGGCTGTATTCACCTCCACTTGGTGTAATTCACATGATATACAGCCTATCATCGTCAGTCGAAGTATATATAATTCAGTTGCAACCTAGCCTGTCCAAGCCAATCACACCAGCCAAACTGCCCTATGAAACTGGCAACATTAGCTTCAATGACACCGACCTAGATAGAGTAACTCTCATCCACACTGATCCCTTCGTCATCGAGCTACGCGTGAACAAATTCACAGTCAAGCGTGTCATCATCGATCAGGGAAGCACCTCAGAAATAATATATTGCAAGACATTCATTAAACTCAGTTTCATTGATTCGGATCTGTTACTAGCCGATTACCCACTGTTCGGCTTCAACGCCAACTCCAAGTATTCCTTGGGCAAGATCACGCTACCAGTACGGGCGAGTACCAAATCAGTCGACGTGGAATTTCTAGTTGTCAGACTCCCGTCACCATACAATCTTATCATGGGAAGGACCTGGTTGCACACTATACAGGCTGTGCCAAGCACCTACCATCAACTACTCCGCTTTCCAACTGAATATGGCATTGAGCAAATTCGGGGCTCTCAGAAATCGACACTGGCATGTTATCTTATTGTTGCTGCAAAGAGGCCAAAGGAACTGGAAATGAACTCGATTGAAGTACCAAATCGAGAGAGCCTTGCGAACATTAGGAAAATTCCCAGTGAGAAGGCAACTGAAGACCTTGATCGGATCGAAATCAGTGGGAACCCTGACAAATTCTTCATGATTGGTACTTCCCAGAACAAAGTTGACAGACACGAGCTGGTTTCCTTCTTACTAGGCAACCTCGACATCTTTGCGTGGACACCATACGAAATGCCGGGGGTGGATCTAGCCGTGGCCCAGCACCGTTTAAACATCGATCCAAAAGTCAAACCAATCATTCAGAAAAGTCAGCAGTCAGCCGCGGAGCATGCATTAGCCGTTGTTGATGAATTTGACGGGTTGCTTGATGCCGGGGCAATTTGTGAAGTAACTTATCCCACGTGGTTGTCCAATACCGTGGGTGTATAGAAGAAAATTGGATCTTGGCGCGTTTGTGTGGATTTCACGGATTTGAACAGGGCCTGTCCTAAGGATTGTTTTCCTTTTCCCTGAATCGACCAACTTGCGGATGCAACGGCACATCATCAGTGCATGAGCTTCTTGGATGCCTATAGGGGTTATCACCAAATTGCCATGCATCCCGGGATCAAGAAAAGACCGCATTCCTCACCCCAAGGGGAACCTATTGCTACAAAGTCATGCCCTTCGGGGTAAAGAATGCGGGGGAAACGTACCAGAGGTTAGTTACCACTATGTTTAAGGAACAACTCAGTTGCACCATGGAAGTATACATCGATGACATGGTGGTGAAATCCAAGACAAAGCATGCCCATCTAACCGATTTAGCAGAGACCTTCGACATTCTCCGAAAGTACAAGATGAAACTAAATGCCTTGAAATGTGCATTCGACATCGGATCCGGCAAGTTTCCCAGCTATATTGTCAACCATCGCGGAATAGAGGCCAACCTGAGGCAGATCACAGCAATTCTAGAACTTGGCTCCCCTCAGTCGGTCAAAAAAATTCATAAGTTGATGGGAATGGCCGCCGCCCTCAATAGGTTTATCAGCCATTCCTTAGGTCGCTACTGACAATTTTTTCAAACACTTCGGCAAGGCAAAGCATTTGAATGGACCCCTGATCGCGAGGCTACACTGGACGGCTTGAAAACTTATTTCCATTCAGTGCCACTCTTGGCAACCCCGTCGCCAGGTGATCCGCGCATCTTGTATCTGTCGATATCCGACCGAGCGGTCAGCGCCGTAATACTAAAGGAAGAACTCGGGAAGCAGCGACCAATTTACTATGTAAGCAAGGCAATGGTCGACGCCGAAACACGATACCTACCACTGGAAAAGCTCATCCTTGCTCTCGTGGTGGTTGCAAGAAAATTGATGCACTATTTTCAAGCTCATACCATAAGGGTATTAACGGACTATCCTCTCCGATCAGTACTCTGTAGCGCGGAAGCATCGGGGCAAGTCGTTAAATGGGCTTTGGAACTCGGCCAGTATGATATCCAGTTTTTGTCCAAAACAGCCATCAAGGGGCAGATGCTCGCTGACTTTGTAGCCGAGTTCACGGAATGCCATGCCGACTTCAAGTCTAATCAAGTCCACCTTCAACCTAAACCTAACTGTCGAATATATGTTGGAGACATTTGGCAAATGTATTGTGACAGATCATCCAACCAACGTGCCAGTAGGACAGGCGTAGTAATGATGACCCCCGAAAGGGCAATAATCGAGTAGGCAGTCAAACTGGGCTTCGATGCATCAAATAATGAGGCCGAATACGAAGCATTGCTAACCGGCCTTCGTAACGCACTTCATCTTGGTGCACGGCGGTTACATGTTTTCTGTGACTCGAAGTTAGTCATCAACCAGTTGAAAGGGAAATATACGGCTAAAAATGACTGCATGGCAGCCTATATGAAAACGGTGAATTCCTTGCTCACAAAATTCGACCTCCACAAGTTGAATCAGATAACCTGCGCATGCGGATGCCCTTGCTTGCCTAGCCTCCGCCATTAACTCAGAAGTTAAACGAACAATTGAAGTAAGGTTCATCCCAGAGCCGAGCATCACCTTTTCTGAACTAGTTCGGATCAACATCATTGAGCCAAGACCGAGTTGGATGGACCCTATTGCTACCTTTCTTTCCTCAGAATAGATCCAAACAAATAAGAAAGATGCCCACAAATTGCGAAATAAAGCCCTGCGATATTATCTAAATCCGCAGGGAAAGCTTTATAAAAAATCCCTCTTTGGGCCGTATTTGGAATATGTTCATCCAGACAAAGTTGAGGAATTCTTGGCCGAAATACATGAAAGTAGCTGCGGTGCCCACTCTGGAGGACGCTCATTGGCCCACCGAGACGTAACGCAGCAGTATTATTGGTCGACCATGCGCAGATGCCGAGAACTACGTAAAGAAATACAAACAATGCCAAAAGTTTTCCCCATTAACTCATCTGTCTGCCAAAGAATTAAATTCCATTACTAGTCCTCGGCCGTTCGCTCAATGGGGACTTGACATCATCGGACCATTACAACGGGCTCCGAGAAACAAACAATTCTTGATCGTCGCAACAGACTATTTTACAAAATGGGTTGAAGTAGAGGCATTAACACATATTCAAGATGTCGATATTAAACGCTTTGTATGGAAAAACATTATAACTCGATTCGGCATACCAAGAGCACTTGTATCCGACAACGGCACCCAATTCGATTGTGGCGTCTATCAGGAGTTATGCAATACATACGGTATCCGGCCCTACTTTTCCTCTCCGGCATACCCGCAAAGCAACGGTCAGGCTGAGGCCTCCAATAAAGTGATCCTGGATGGCATCAAGAAAAGATTGGAGAAGGCCAAAGGCAGGAGAGTTGAAGAGTTTCCTAGTGTGTTGTGGGTTCATCGCACCACCCATAGGTGGTCTACTGGAGAAACGTCGTTCGCTTTGTGCTTTGGGACACAGGCTATTATCCCTCTTAAAATCGGCCTGGCGACACTGAAATCCAAGGTTTTTGACATGGGGTGTAATGACATGATGTTGGCCTTAGATCTAACTTTGATTGAAGAACGCTGAGATCGTGCTCTTGCGAGCATGGCACGGTATCAGCAGCAGCTCGCCAAGTCATATAACCAGCGCATACAGTTGCGTCGTTATACACTTGGAGAACTGGTCCTCAAGAAAGTACTTCCTACTACTAAGAATCTGGTAGACGGTAAATTAGGCCCCAATTGGGATGGTCCTTACCAGATTGATTCAATTGCCAGAACGGAGGCATATTGGCTTTCAGACATGGCTGCCAGAAGTTTACCACGCCCCTGGAATTTGACCCACTTGCATAAATTTTATCATTAAGCCAACTTGTACGACTTTCTAGTTCGTTTTTTATTTTTGCTGCTATACTAACATGTACGCATCTACGTATTCCGCAATGCAGTATGCCTTTTTTATCGTTGTCTCGTTAAAAATGGTTGAATGATGAAAAAGCTTCCAAATTCGAAGCGCCCTTCGTGCATGTTCACGTTTGGGCTGAATAAGCCTTCGAATTCGAAGCGCCCTTTGTGGATGTCACGACTGGCCATGAAAAAGTCTCTGAATTCGGAGTGCCCTTCATGTATGTTCACGTTTGGGCCGAATAAGCCTCCGAATTTGAAACGCCCTTCGTGGATGTCACGACTGGTCATAAATAAGACTTTGAATTTGGAGCGCCTTTCGTGCATGTTCATGTTTGGGCCAAATAAGCCTCTGAATTCGGAGCACCCTTTGTGGATATCATGATTGGCCATAAATAAGACTCCGGATTCAGAGCGCCCTTCGTGCATGTTCACGTTTGGGCCAAATACGCCTCTGAATTCGGAGCGCCCTTTGTGGATGTCACGATTGGCCATAAATAAGACTCCAGATTCAAAGCGCCCTTCGTGCATGTTCACTTTTGGGCTGAATAAGCCTCCAAATTCAAAGCGCCTTTCGTGGATATCACGATTGGCTAACACAAAGACTCCGGATTCGGAGCGCCCTTCGTGTATCACAATTGGCCAACACAAAAACTTCAGATTCGAAGTGCCCTTCGTGTATCACGATCAAAGAGCCATCTTGGCCCATCTTGGCCCTTTGGGGCTTGCTTGATATGACCATGGCATAAGTCCCTTTGCTAGCCTTAAGCTTTGAGCCTCCTAGCATGCTATGCTTGTGGTATGTGCATGATTTGGCATCATTCCTTACATGATTTCAGAGCATATAGTGTTGTCACACTTCCATGTTTTTCACTCTTTAAATGCTCTTGAAAGTTGCACCTTAATGCCTTAATTCATGAGCCAATTGGCATGCATGCTTGTATATGTTTTTGGACTTCATTTTCAGCATGTTTTGGCCATTGTCTTGGCATGCATGAGGCTTGTTTGTGGTTGGTTTGGTCCATTGAGTATTGCATTACATAGCCCTTGCCATACTCATGTTGTTTGCATGCTCATGTTGTTCGCATGTTGTTGCATGCTCATGTTGTTCGCATGTTGTTACATGCTTATGTTGTTTGCATGTTGTTGCATGCTCATGTTGTTTGCATATTGTGTTGCATTGTGTTAGTATGTTGTGTGTGTTGCATTGTGTTTGGGTTGGACGTTGATCCAAACATGAGGAACGAGGGACGTTTCATACTCAAAGTGATGAAACGTGCCTCATTCCTTGGGTCACCGACACCTTTGATCATGTATGATAAGGTGGAGGTTCATTGAGTCCTACGTGTTATTTGTGTGCATTCATTGACATTGAATTGTGCAACTCGGCCTCTTTGGCCATCATGCATTGAGATGCGTGATTGGTGGCTCGAAAGCCGAGCACTACACTCCTTTGAGCTTAAGACATGATAAGGAGTGTAGTTGCACACACATTTTCTTGCAAATACACTGCCATGCCTCTGTTAGTGCTTTGTTGCAGCAAAAGGAGGAATTTGCAGGAAGCAGTGGCCGACCGGTCATCAGAGCTGCCGATCGACCACTTAGTCTGCCGATCGGCTATCAAAATTGGTCGATAGCCATAAACTCTGGCCGATGGCCACTCCTCTTGGCCGACCACCCCTCAGCATGGTCCTAAGGTGGATCAGAAGCTTCTTGGAAATTTGCACAATTTTCAAAAGTCCAAAAGAGTGCAAACAGAGACATCACGAGGCACGACAGTGGATTTCCGAGTGAAGCCGACCGAGCATGCATCATTCATTATTCCGAGGCAGAGTTGTGGCAGCCTATTTTTTAGTTTCTTACTTAGTTGGTTTTTTAATTTAATTAATTCGATTAATTAGTTAAAGTTTTGTAATAATTAATTAGCTAAGTTAGTTAATTAGTTGATTTGTAATAATTAGTTTAATTAGCGTTGCTAGTTAGCTAAATTCATTCAGACCCTCCTCCGAGAGGGCGATGTTCTAAATAAGTGTGCGTGTGTGTGATGCATGTCTTCCAACCCCATTTCTTTCTCCCTTTTATTTACCAGCTTTTGATGGTTAGTTTTAGGGCATATTTCGATTCGCATACTTATGTTTGCATGCGTGCATCATTCATTTGTCTTGCATGCACCGGGCTTGGTGCATCATACAAACTACATTGTCTTTCAGTACTTACTTGAATACGTGTTTCAAAGCATGTTATCAAGTATTGCATTCATATGCCACTCTAGATAGCCGAGCCTATTTTAGTTGTATTTTGCATGTGTTGCATTAGGCATTGTTGACATAGCTAGGATCATGCATTGATTACTAACTAGCTTCTTTTTTGGCTCGGAGTACACTGTGAGTGTTTATGCTTTATCATCCTTGCATGCGTGTAAGTGTTGCCATGATAGCATGCTTGCCATGAGGATAACTGCTTATGTGTTTAACTGCATGAATGCCTGTGGATGGAGGTTGGATTGCTTGAATTGGAACAATTCATCGAAGTGTGAGTTTTAAGCCCACTTTGCGGGGTGGCAAAATCATGTTTTTCTAAGCCCACTTGAGGGTGGCAAAACCGCGACTTAGCCTACTTGCGAGTAGCACCTCCAAACCATTTTCAAAAACAAACATGAGATGTTTTGTTCCAACTTGAGTGATTGAGTCTATACTTGTGTGCTGCGCGCATCACATAGTGAAGCTAGCTAATAAACCGGAATAAGAACACATGTGTTTTCAAAAATAACATATCATGTTAGTAGAGGCCAATCTTTGATCGGGCGAGCGGGGGTGCTCATTGCATGACCTTCCCCTCTCGTACCCAAGTTCCTGAGCCGAGGCAACATTGGTGATGACGGACATGTGGCCTTAGGCATGAGTCAGGGTTTCCTAAATTTCCCAAAACAAAATATTTAGGTGGCGACTCTGTAATCTGGCAAAGCAGTCCATGTTTGGCGCTTTTTGATTACAATCGATTTTCTGAAACGATTTGCTGGATTTGGACTCTTTGGTGTTTTATCAGTCTTACATTGCACTTTGTGAGATTAGATTCAGAACCGTGACATGAGTCCGAACTGTAGTAGCTAAGAACAACAATTCGTGCCCTCACGTGCGGAGCAGAGTTCTGGGCGGTCTACACACCCATGGCTTACAAAGCCTTGATCCATCCGTGCTTAAAGCCACGGTTCTCGCATCGGAAAAGGTCATCCGCTAGCTTCTCCCTGGTCTTCTTAATGCCAATCTTACGGCCATCAAAAAAGCCTTGTTCATAGGCCCATGCTCTTATCACTTTTTTTGCGAACATGCTTGCCATATCTCGATCGGCTATGGCATGATCAAGCAGGCACTAGTTTAGTCTGTCCGTCATAACCGGGTTCATCTAACACGCCGATTGCGTCTCGACTGCCTTGGCCTTTCTCAACTCGCTCTGTGCCTTTTCTACGCGGCACTCCAAGTCCCGAATGCGGCCATCTTTCTGTTCGATCTCTCTTCGCGTGGCGCAAAGGTGCATGCCAATCTCATAGGAGCTATATAGTCCTTTGACCGCTCCATGAACGCCCTCTCCAAATATTTCATAATCAGTCCGACCGCCTATTGACTGTTGTACTTCGGGTGGAAATATTTGTCGAATATCTATTGCTACGTTTGGATCACGAACAATTGAATCTGCTTCGGTCATTGGTTTGTTCCCAACAAACACTGAAAAGCTTAGCGGGCGTGGTGGCCTAGTTGGTTCATTTCGTATTAAGACATGGGCACTCCCAGTCCTAGAGTTCCCTCGCTGCTACACCCCCCTCCTGGGTGATTTTTCTACCTCGCCCCCTCTTGGGGACCTGCTTCGACGACGGAGGGACCGAGGTCTCTCTCTTTCCTCTGACGCCATTTTTTCGTACGGGAAGATTCTCCACCAGTTCCAAAGTTCATTTCTACTTTCAGATTAGCTTATGTTCTTCCCTCGCCTCTACTGCTAAAGAACACCCTGCTTGACATGCGTAATCGCTGAGGTCGCACCAGTGTTCCTTTTTTCAGTCACACTCTTATCAGCGTCTATTTAAAGAGTCCATAGGCCCCACACGCGCCTGACTACCCCGTATATTAATTGCGGGTACGATTACAAAGTGCCCGTTGTCTCCGTCTACCTATGTATTCGGCGTTTACACTATGTGATCAGCTGGGGCAAGGTCAGATTTATTACTCTATTTGGCTTTTCATTAGTTTTACTGAATTCAGACAAATGCCCCACCTAACCCCATAAGCTTCTTTCAGACTGTATTCGGCAATTACGCTACATGATTAGCTGGGGCAAGGGCAGATTTATTAATCTATTTGGCTTTTCAACTGGAGCAAAGTAAGATTTACAAGTCATGTTCTTAATTGATATGACATATTTTAGTTTTTTAATACCTAATCATTAACATTCATTAACAAAATGGACATTTTCATTATAAACTGCGAGAGTACATCCACTTTATACATGAAAATGGCCTACGTCCAAAAATAAAATGCTAACAAAAACTAATAAAAGCTTACAAAACAAAGAAATAGTAGAATATCCATTACAAAATATGCCGATCAGAAGTCCAAATCCTCTGGATCTGATTCCAGCGGTTCGACTTCCAATTGTTCATAAGGAATCGGCTGATCAAGAGTCACCTTGGTGGCCGCCAAAGCTTTGAGCCATCCGTGCTTGAAGCCTCGATTCTCGAACTTCAAGGCTTCATCAGCATACAACTCCTTGGTCTTCAAATGGCAGGCATCAAAGGCTTTGGTCGCGTCTGCCTCAACAAGCTCCCTCGTCTTCTTCTCCGCTTTAAAATCGGCCTTCAGTTGCGAGATTTCTTCTTGAGCTGACTTTAGAGAGCCGTCTATAAAGTTAGCTCTCTCTTCGGCAGCCCTACAGAGCAGATCAGCATGTTGAGCTTTCTCTCAAGTAGCAACTACCTATGTCTGCTCTTCCTCAGCTTTTGCCGTCACCGTAGACAAATCGACAATCACAGTAATGGCCTTGCCCTTCTCTTCTTCCGGCTGGCATTTAAGGACGCTGACTTATTCTACGACGTCATAATGATGACGGCCGATCTCTATGATCCTTCCCGCCGTCTGGAAAAGCAATGAAGTCAACATAAGTTTGACTAGGAACAATTATTTAAACTATTGGGAAATTTTAGGTGTTTTAATAACTTACCAAAATGGCTGACTATGCCGCCAAGGCAATCGAAATGACATCTAGTTCAGCACGAAAAGTTGCTCTGTTAACCGGCAGAGAGAGCGCTGAAGCCATGCTAAAGGCCACGGCGGGGTCTTTGATGGCTGACCCACTGGTAAGCACCGACGCATTCTTCATCCATGGTTGGATGACGAATGCCTCGGCTAAATCATCTTCAATGGGCGGCGCATCCACCCTTGGCCGTTTCTCAATCGGTGCCTCTACTAGACCGATCAAGGTCTCGACAGGTCGCTTTTACCCTGCCGAATTGGCTCCCAGGACTTCTACCTGATACTGTTTAGGAACCAACTTGGCCACGATTAACTCGCGTGCCATTTTTTCTTGCCGCACCTTACGAGTCGGCATTATTTGGCTCCCCCTGCCGACTTGCCTCTTGGTCACCATCTTCTCTGCATTTCGTCTCCTGGAAAATTGAGCAAGTGATTCTCCGCTTATTTCTTCAACTTCATATTCGACCCCATGAAGATTTTCTAAACCAATGAAGATATCGTCCTCTAAAGCAGATAAGTCTACTCAGCCAGAAATGGAAGGGAGATCGGTGCAATGGTCTAGGTCGATATGCTTAAATGCCAATTTAATTTCTCTATTCAACTCTTGGTCCTCTGCACGGCCCTCTGATTGTGCGTCTTCATCAACCTCTTCGCCAATCTCTTCGTCGGCGTTGGAACCCTCGACACCAATATCCCTTAGGCTTTTGTAGCTAGGCAAGATAAGTGCAGTAAGTTGCCGTTCATGTGTCGGCACAGGTATATTATCTGTGACCAAGAAGGTGGAGTATGTAGGATCGTACTTCAGCAAGACATGGGCCGCTCGCCCTTGACCTTGAAGATTTGAACGGCCTTTGTAATTGAGAACCGCCTTCATTTGTTCACGGACAGCTTCGTCCGCCGATGTCAATGCTTGTTTTAAATCGTTGCCTGCAAGACAGAATTGAGTTTAGTATTTGATAGTTAAGCCGAATGAATTGTTTATGCAAAACATAACATTTATAGTCGGCCACCTAGCTCGCCTTTTCGCCTTGGCGATCTTCTCCCTCGCCGAATTCCCAATTACCTCGGACGGTGACCATAATGTCGTCCACCCTTTTGCCAAAGCTGGCGAGCATAGTCACCAAGTGGTGATCAATGTCTTTGACTCTTAGGAAGCAATGGCCCTGCCGACCGATTGATTTCGCTATGATGTAGCAGTGCCGAATAAATAGGATCCCTAGGTTAAGACCTAATCGGCGGTTCAATTCTACCACACCCATGATTATTTGGTAAAAGTTCACGTTAGGTTAGGAGGGAATTAGCCCCCAATAACATAGGACAGTCCTAAGGAAAGGGTGAAGGGGGAATCGAACTCGACCCTCAGCGATTGCCAAGAGTGGGAAATTGATCGTGTTCATGTCAGCCCTCTCCATATCCACCACATTGTCTGTGACAAGGGATAGGTGGACGTTGTCTAGAATCGAAAAATTATGACAGAAGGCTGCAACTCAATCTTCTGAGAGGAGGGCTTTCAAATGCCTCGCCATTCGAGACAGAATGAAAAAAGAAGTGTATAAAACAAAACAAAACAAAGCAAAAATACGCAGGGAATTGGAATGAAGAATAGAGCGAGAAGAGAGAGGGGGACTTACAGGTTGAGGATGAAGATGAACAGTGGGAAGCGGGTTTGCAAAGGTCTAGAAGAAGGTTGGAATGGAGAATGCTCAAAGAATGGCCTTTCGTTTCAAGAGTATACGAATGTACATATTTTAAATCGCATTAAATGAATGTCAAAACATGAAGGGGCGGGAAGCTATAATGATTAACGCGTTTGCTCTGACAAATCAATACAAAAAGGAGTACAACTGTCGTATCTCTGACTTTTGAAGATTGTCTGATTTGCTAGTCGAGAAACCAAACATGCCGAATAAATATATATTTGGATGTTTGGGGGGCAATTGTGGGGGCCGAGTAAAACAAACTGCTCAGAAGTTTCTCAAAGAGGATGCTGAAAGCCGAGAAGACTGGCGAGGATAACTCGGCATGACCAGACCCATCTGAACAAGACCAAGGCCAAGTAGAATCTATTCGAAAGTTGAGTATTCCGAAATTCTTCTGGCACATTCGGAGGTCCCAGATGTGATGGTGAAAGGAAATGATGGGAAAGCGGGCCCCTAGAGTACAGTACAAAAATGAGGAGCTTCAGCCAAACTAAGATATGTAAAAAAAGAACGATAACTTGTGAAAGAAGAAAGATTTGAGAGAATAATGACTGGCCCGTCGGAGTGCTAATTCCGGCACCCCCGACCGAAGTGTTCATTCCTTTCAGGTAGCAACCAGAGAATCAAGAGTGTCTACCTGGATCAAAGAGTATTTCCAAACCACTTTACCACATGTTTGTATCTATTATATAAATCTCTAATCTAGAAGTTCCTTCATATTCAATTCAACATTTTTAACTTTCTTCATTTAATAGTAGTATCTATTATATATCTTGCTCTCTTTCGTAAAGGCCTCGATCCAACTCTCTTTTGTCATTGAAGTTTGAAGAAAAAAAATTACCTAGCTTTGATTTGTATTGCAAGTTTGATTTGATTTCTTGGAAAAACAATTCCACCTTTCTGTTGGTTGATGTCCTGTTTTAGTTTCTATCAAAATTGAGAGAGCCATTCATGAATTAGCAAGTTATTCTCTGAGATTTTGTAGAGCTGATTATAAATTATCTAGCTTTTTGAAGCAAATTCCAAGTTTCAGAAATCAATTGACAATTTTCTTACCTGTTGTTGGTTATATATTTATTCTGTTGTCAAATAAATGGTAGTTGTTCAATTTTCTCTGGTTTGTTGTTGTTCAATTTTCTCTGATTTGCTGTTGTATGAATGTCTTGCAGTCCAGAGAAAATTGGTCAAAATGGTGGTTGTTCAATTTTCTCTGATTTGTTATTGTTCAATTTTCTCTGATTTGTTATTGTTCAATTTTCTCTGGTTTGCTATTGTATGAATGTCTTACAATCCAGAGAAAATTGGTCAAAATGGTGGTTGTTCAATTTTCTCTAGTTTGCTGTTGTATGACTATTTTACAGTGTAGAGAAAATTGGTCAAAATGGTGTTCGTTCAATTTTCTCTGGTTTGTTGTTGTTCAATTTTCTCTGCTTTGCTGTTGTATGAATCTCTTACAGTCCAAAGAAAATTGGTCGAAATGGTGGTTGTTCAATTTTCTCTAGTTTGTTGTTGAGTGAATGTCTTACAGTTCAGAGAAAATTAAACAACAAAAAATCAGAGAAAATTGAAAAAAGCGCCACACAATTTTTTTTTGGATAGAACCACACAAAGCCACACAAATTTTCTCTACACAATTTTCTCTAGATAGAGCCACACAAAGCCACACAAATGTTCTCTAACATAATTTTCTCTGGATAATGTCACAAAAAGCCACACAAATTTTCTCTACACATTTTTCTCTAGATTTCTTTGGTACTCAGAGAAATTTCAATTTTCTCTGGTTTGAAAGATGAGAAATGAAGTTGGAAGAGAAGAGAGAACTGCAATTTTCTCTGGTCTGATCAATTTTCTCTAGTTGAGTCAAAAAACAATTTTCTCTGACATGTTTTAATTTCTCTGTGATGTTCAATTTTCTCTGGATTTCTCTGGTTTAGAATTTCTCTGGAAGAGAAGAGAGAACTGCAATTTTCTCTAGTTTGATCAATTTTCTCTGTGTAACACCCCGAAATAAACCAACACAAGTGAGGTACATTAACCAACATTCATTAAGGAACAAAGATAGATCTCCAACCTTTTCATCATTGATCAATAAAGTGTGTACAAAAGTTCTACATGCGAATTATACATTCAATGATATGAAAATACATGAATCTATAGCATGTAGAGCATCAAATCCCAAAAATAAATAAAATACCCTTAAGGGCTTACATATTCCAAGGCTTGAGCCCGGTTACACAAAAATGGTTTCACGAACCAATACATTTAAAGCCCTTGGCTAGCAAATAATTCACTACAAAAATAGAGTCATCTACTCTTCACAAAAATATGTCCACGCCCTCAACTCGGCGGGATCACCACATCTTCTCCTGCACCAAAATCTCATAGGGGCGAGCATAAAGCCCAGTAGAGAATCCTTAACAAAGTATATACAGTTATGCAAAATTTCCAATATTAAATGCAATGTAATGCCAATTAAAGAGAAATTTATTTACGCTTCCTTTCAAAAGTCACCATACTCAACAATAGCTTGAAATCTCAACAAATTCCGAAATTTACAGTTTTATTCAATGGGGCAGTAAATACAACTCAGGTAATCCCTAGGTTGGTGTCCGCAAGTAGGCTTAACCAACACTACCAAAAACCCCACTTTACTGATTGCTAACCGGAAGGGAAGTGGTACCTCCTCCGCGCGTGTTTTCAGTCTTTCACCCTAGACACTCAAACCAACTTATCAATTTCATCTACACCTCCTATCTGGACTTACCAACGTATTTATCCCATAAACATTTCCATGATTTCGTTTCACAATATTTCATTTTTAATGAAAGTTTCAATTCCCAACCCAATGTTCATGACATGCAAGGTTTTAGAGAAGCCAATGCAACAATTATCTATACCACGTTATATTTCTCCACTTTCAACATAATTTCAACAAATATTCTATGATGATCAAAATTTTCTTTTTTTCCTTTCAATGTCATTCCACAAGTAGCCAAAAATTTGCTACCATTTATCAATAAATATAACATGTCCACAATTCATGCACTTCCATCATTTTCATCATTTCAAAGCCATAGCAAATTTGGACAACAATCTCCAATCTCAATAATTCTCATATGTAGAGAAACCCATCATCAATATATATGCATTTGTAATAAAACAAGGAAACTCTCCACTCTCTTTACTTACCATGGCACACAACTATGAATTTATACATATATATATATATATAATATCACCCATAAACCCTCATCTTCTTTTATTCAAGGAAACCCCCAAAATTTCTAGGTTTTCTTCTTTACAAACAACACGCACACACAAACTAAACACTTGAAAGGGACCCTCAAGAACTCGCCATTTTCTTGCCTAAGATAATTTCAACCCTCAAGATGCTATCTTAGAGAGATTTGAGATTTTTAAAACCCACTTTTGAAAATCTCTACATTTTTTGCCACAAAATCAAAACCAACATAATAACTCCAAGAAAACCTTTAAATCAACATCAATATTGCAAAACAAGTATATATAACTCAAAGAAGTCTCTACCTCAAGATTTGATGAAGAAAAAAAGATGAAACCCTAGAAATCAAAGATGCCAAAGCCCAATCTCCACCTTACACAATGTAGCTCTTGAGGAGCTCTTCCACTTTGATGAAGGAACTTGGGTTAGAAATGCAATAGATCCTAAGAAATCAAGAACTCTAAGTGTTTTGGTGTGTGGAATGTAGAGAGCAGGGAGAGGAGATGATTTTTAGAGAGAGAGAGATGAGCCAAAAGTGATACATACACAGCCAAATAGAGAAGAAAAAAAAAACAAAGATTCGGACGGCCAGCGTCCTGCACGTGCGGAGCCTGCTTCCCGCATGTGCGGTCTTCATCTCCGCACGTACGGCCATCTCCTTCCGCCCCTCACTCTGCACCTGTATATAATGCAGTGTGTAACCCTCCTAACTCACCCTTCCCCGCACGTGCGGCCCCCATCCCGCACGTGCGGCCCTAGGGTTTTTCTGGTTTGCTCCCGGACACTCCGGACTCGGCTGTGCACCCTCCGAAACAAGTGACGCTCAACCCGGAGTTAGACAAGGACCAGAATTTGAAAGAAAATTCTCAAACACCACAGACTCAAAGAGAACAAAAAGAAACAACACGCAATGAAACCGGTCATCATAACCTCCCCACCATAGGAAATTTCGTCCCCGAAATTTAAACAAACGAACCAAACTAAAGGGTTCTGGAAATTATGACTACACTATCAAAATTTCAAATTGTAACATCGATATTCAACTAACATTTATCATTCTCATTATCATTAATTTGTCAAAACGACAATTGCTTATACTAGGCATCCGAAATGAAGTATTTCTAACGAAATAACATTTCACCACAACCTCATGCTCAGATTAACAATGCATATAACAACATTGGATTAACAATTTTACAATTTAAAAAAATTTAACACCATTTTACATTCCTTTCGATACTAGGGAATATTACAATTAAAAACAACTAAGCATTCCCAAGTTGCCTCCTCAACCCCATGGTGCCTCTATAACACCTTTACTAATGGTATGGTTTTGCCCCATAGCACTTGCTCTCTGGTATCTAATATTTGAACCAGTCGCTCTTCGTAAAAGGCATCCTCATCTATCTCCAAATCAACCCAATCTAGCACATGAGAAGGGTCGGGTTCGTACTTCCTAAGCATGGACACATGAAACACATTGTGAACCCTCGAAAGTTGTGGCAGTAAAGCTAACTGGTATGCTACTTCCCCGATTCTCTCTAATATCTCGAAAGGCCCAATAAACCTCGGAGACAACTTTCCACTCTTACCGAACCTCATCAAACCCCGCCTAGGTGAGATCTTAAGGAAAACATGGTCACCCACTTTGAAAGATAAATGTCGTCTCCTCTTATCGGCATAACTCTTCTGTCGACTTTGGGCTGTAGCTAACCTTTTTCGAATGAGAGCAACTTTCTCGGTTGTCTCCCTAACAATTTCTGGACCCAACAACGGTGCATCCCCCACCTCGGCCCAACAAACTGGTGATATACAAAGTCGGCTATACAAGGCTTCAAACGGTGCCATCTCGATGCTAGCTTGATAACTATTGTTGTAGGCAAACTCCATCAACGGTAAATGTCTCTTCTAAGACCCCTTGAAATCAAGGACACAAGCTCTAAGAATGTCCTCCAAAATCTGAATGGTACGCTCCAACTGCCCATCGGTTTAAGAGTGGTAAGCGCTGCTAAAGGTTAACTTAGTCCCCAATGCCTCTTGAAGGCTTTGCCACAACCGGACGGTAAAACGAGGATCTTTATCCGATACAATGGTTACAGGAACTCTGTGAAGTCGAACTATCTCTCTAACGTACAACTCTACCAAGTGCTCAACTGAGTCGCCGGTACACATCGGAATAAAATGCGTAGACTTAGTCAACCTATCAACAACCACCCAAATGGCATCCTTGCCCCGTTGTGTTCTAGGAAGTCCAACTACGAAATCCATGGTAACGTGCTCCCATTTACACTCGGCTATCGGTAAGAGCTGTAACAAACCCGTTGGTCTTTGGTGTTCGGCCTTCACTTGTTGACAAGTAAGGCACTTCGACACAAAGGATGCGACATCCCACTTCATACCCCTCCACCAAAATTGATGGCTAAGATCACGATACATTTTGGTGCCTCTCAGATGTACCGCAAGGCGTGAGTGATAGAACTCCCGAAGCACTTCCTCTCTACAAGATTCAGGTACAAACAAACGGTCTAGGTAATGTTCACTTTGATCCGAGCGAATGTTCAAACCCTTCTCTTCTTTCCCGTTGGAGATTCTATCACGAATTAACTCTACTTCACAGTCCCCTTGTTGTGCCCCTATAACTTTACTAATCAAAGTAGGTTGAGCACTCAAGGTAAACAAAGTTGCACCCTCTTCGGACTCACCCAAGTGCAATTCAAATTTGCCGATATCACCCAATATAACCCATTCCTGAATGGCCACACTCGCCAAACTACTCACAGATTTCCAACTTAAGGCGTCGGCCACTACATTGGCCTTTCCCGGATGATAGTGTAACTCAAAGTCATAATCCTCCAAAAATTCCATCCACCTCCGCTGTCGTAAATTCAAGTCTTTTTGGGAAAACAAATACTTTAGGCTCTTATGATCGTAGAAAACCTCAAATTTCTCGCCATACAAATAATGCCTCCAAATTTTCAAGGCAAACACTACTGCTGCTAATTCCAAGTCGTAGGTAGGGTAATTCTTCTCGTGAGTCTTCAATTGCCGTGAGCCGTAAGCTATAACCTTTCCTCCTTGTATCAAAACACAACCAAGCCCATCCCGAGACGCATCACAATAGATGTTATAACCCAAACCTCTTTCCGGGATTATCAACACCGGTGCGGTAGTCAGCCTAGTCTTAAGCTCTTGGAATGACTTTTCACAAGCTTCACTCCACACAAACTTAACCCCCTTTCCAGTTAATCTAGTCAAAGGCCCGGCTAGTCTAAAAAAGTTCCTCACAAAACGCCGATAGTACCCCGCCAATCCCAAGAAACTCCGGATCTCAAAAACATTTTTAGGTTGCTCCCAATCCGATATAGAGTCTATCTTTGAAGAATCTACAGTTACTCCCTCTCTTGACACTACATGGCCCAAAAACTTCACCTCGGTGAGCCAAAACTCGCATTTCTCAAATTTGGCATACAATTGATGCTTCCTAAGCAAATCAAGCACTACTCTCAAATGAGCCTCGTATCCTTCCTCAGAGATCGAATAAATTAGGATGTCGTTCACATAGACGACCACAAAATGATCCAAGTATTCTCTAAAAATTCGGTTCATCAAATCCATAAAGGAAGCCGGTGCATTAGTCAACCCAAATGGCATTACAAGGAACTCATAGTGGTCATAACGCGTATGAAAAGCCGTTTTCTAGATGTCCTCTTCCCGGACTCTCAACTAATGGTATCCCGACCTCAAATCTATCTTCAAAAGGCAACAAGACCCTCTAAGTTGGTCAAACAAGTCATCAATTCAGGGTAAGGGGTACTTGTTCTTTACAGTAACCCGATTCAACTTGCGGTAATCGATACACAACCACAACGACCCATCCTTCTTCTTCGCAAAGAGAGTCGGCGCTCCCCAAGGTGATGTACTAGGGCGAATGAAACCCTTGTCTAAAAGTTCTTAGAGTTGAATCTTCAACTCATGCAACTCTGCGGGAGCAAATCTATACGGCGCCATGGAAATTGGTGTCGTTCAAGGAACTAAGTCAATGGTGAACTCGATCTCTCGGTGGGGTGGCAAACTGGTAAGATCCTCAGGAAATACGTCCGGGTATTTACAAACTACCCTTGGAAACTCAACACGAGTCCCGTTACTCTCACTATCCAAGACAGTGGCAAGAAGGCCACTAAGCTCGTTCCTACTACGAAGGTCAAATACTGGCGATGAGACCCTATCAACCCGGTCCCCCAGAAAGTAAAAACAATCACCACCCGAGGTGCACACTGTGACCCTCTGACGAAAATAATCAATCACGGCTCGATACGAAGACAACCAATCCATGCCTAAAATAACATCAAAACTCTACATGTCTAACAACACAAAGGCAAACGGGAGTCAACGCCCAGCAACCTCTATCTCGCAACCATGACACCCTCGATCTAAGTCAACTGTACCCCCAACTGGTGACTCTACTTTGAGCAAAGACGCTAACCGTACCACCTCTAATCCCAATGTAGACGCAAATGTAGTAGATATGAATGAATGAAACCCACCCGTATCTATCAACACATTAGCTAAGGAATTACACACGACAAAAATACCTCTCACAACTGAGGATCTCAGCAACTACTCTGGCGCGGTAACAGCATACACGTACCCCTGCGGCCTCTGATCAACCTGCTCATCTCTCGGAGCATAGGCCTACTGCACTGACTGAGCCGAAGTGACTCCCTGATTAGCTCGCGAAGTCTGTACTGAGTGAGCCTGTTGGTGGCTCTGAGTCTGCCTCGACCCTGATGCACCAGATGCACCTCCCAACTGCGGGCAAGTGTAGCTCGACTTTTTCACACCCCCTTTTAGAGAGCTCGAATTGGTCCTACAATTCGGACTCCTATCACTGTTCTGAATCTAATCTCACAAAGTGCAGTGTGAGACTGATAAACACCAAAGAGTCCAATCCGGCAAATCATTTTGAAAATCGATTTTGAATCAAATAATGCCAAAATTGGACTGCTTTGCCAGATTATAAAGTCACCACCTGAATATTTTATTTTTGGGAAATTTAGGAAACCCTGACTCGTGCTAAAGGCCATGTGTCTGTCATCACCAAAGTTGCCTCGGCTCGGGAACTTGGGTACCAGAGGGGAAGTTAGGTACAAGAGGGGAAGGTCCTAAAATGAGCACCCCCGCTCGCCCGATCAAAGATTGGCCTCTACTAATCATGATATGTTATTTTATAAACCTCATGTGTTCTTATTCCGGTTATTAGCTAACTTTACTATGTGACGCACACAAGCAAGTATAGACTAAATCGCAAGACTTGGAACGAATTCAACTCATGTTTGCTTTCGAAAATGGTTTGAATTTGCCACCCTCAAGTGGGCTAAAACGCGGATTTGCCACCTTCAAGTGGGCTTAAAACATGATTTGCCACTTCGCAAAGTGGGCTTAAAACATACATTCGTTGAATTGTTCCAATTCAAAGAACAAAGCCTCCATCCACAGGCATTCATGCAGTTAATCATTTAAGCAAATAGCCTCATGGCAAGCATGCTATCATGGCAACACTCACACTCATGCAAGTATGCTAAAGCATAAAACTTACCGAGTACTCCAAGCCAAAACAAAAGCTAGTTAGAAACAATGCATGATCCTAACTATGTTAGATGCCTAATGCAACACATGCAATAATGCAATTAATAGGCTCGGCTACTAATATGGCATATGATTCAATTTGATAGCATGCTTTTAAACACATATTCAAATAAGTATTGAATTGACAATGCAGTTTGAGTGATGTGCCGAGCCTCGGTGCATGCAAGACAAATGAATGATGCAAAAATGCAAGCATAAGGTATGCTAATTGAAATATGTCCTTAATCTAACCATCGAAAGCGGGTAAATAAAAGAGAGAAAGACGTGGGGTTGGAAGACATGCACATAGGCACACACACTTATTACAACATTGCGCCCTCTCGAAGGAGGGTCCGAATGAATAAGCTAAGCTACAGTAAGCTAAGCTATTACAAACCAAAACTAATTAACTATTCTAAGCTAATTATTACAACATTTGAAATAAATTAACTAACTATTCTAAGCTAGCTAAAATATTACAAAATGAATTAAGCTAATTAACTACAACACTTGTATGAATGAAATAGCTAACTTATTCTAAGTTAACAAAAGTGACTAAATTGCCTCGAGGGCGAGGGACGCATGCATGCTCGGTTGCTCCACCCGAAAATGCCATTGCTTTGCCATCGGATGCCTAAATGCCATTACCTTGCCATCGGATGCCTAAATGCCATTACCTTGCCATCGGATACCTTTGTTTACACCCGTTTGGATCACTGGAAATTGTGCCAACTTCCAGATTGCCTCTGCTCCAACACAAGAACACCTTTGTGCAAAAATTCACTAGTGGCCGGTCGGCTACAAAAAGTGGCTGTCGGCCACCTTAACTGGCCGGTCGGCCACCCCTATTTCCAGACTTCTGCTTTTGCTGCAACAGAGAGCGAATTGAGGCAAAGCAATGCATTTTCAAGAAATGTATGTACTGCTACCTTCCTTATCATCTTTCAAGCTCAAAAGAGTGTAGCTCTTGGCTCTCAAGCCATCAACCAAACATTTTCATGCATGATGGCCAAAGAACCAAGCTTGTACAAGGTCAATGAATGCACAAACAAGACCAAAATAACCACCACCCTATCATGCATGATCAAGGGTGATGGTGACCAAGAAAAATGACACGTTTCATCACTTTGAGTATAAAACGTCTTATTTTCCTTGTGTTTGGATTAACGTCTGATCCAAACACATGCAATGCAACACAACATGCTTATCTTGTCTCTTTTACTTTGTTCATTTTGTTTACACATTTTACATTACCGATTAGTCCTTTAATCGATTAAGTCCAAAGTGACTGTCCTCTACTGTAAAGAGGGCTTGAACCACAAGTGCGTTGAGCATGAAAGAGGCCTCATGCTGTTGGTTAGTAGAAACCCTCAAGAGAGGATTAAAACCATTAGGCATGAGAGCCTTAATTCCACACTCAAGCCGACAAGAGGCTCAAAGCCACTTTCAAAACCAAGTAAAGAGTGAAGAATAAAGGGAGGTTACAGGTGTTACAGTGCTGACATGGCATGTAAAATGACACTAAATCATGCAAGCAACTCATGCAATACATGCTTAGGAGCCTAAAGCATTAAGCTAGTGAAGATCACAACACCATAGGCATGCAATACAAAGCTCAATTGACCAAACCAGCTCTAGACAGAGTTAAAATATGCCAAAACAGTGGCTAAAACATGCTGAGATTAAGGTACAAAGTGCTAGAAAAGCATGCTCCCATGTTAGCTCGCAAACAAGACTCAAGACACAACTCTCAAAAGCAATGAAAGAGTGAAATAAATGAGCATGTGACAAAGCTATATACACTGAAATTACATGTTAAAAGACACTACAACATGCAATCATTCCAAGCAAAACATGTTTAGAGGTCTAAAATGTCAAGCTAGTGAAACTATTTGCACTACAACTATACAAAACCAAGCCCACATGACCAAAGCAGCCCAAAACAGAGTTAAATCATGCCAAATCAGAGGCAAACACATGCTGGAAATAAGCTAAGTTAAGCTACAAAAACATGCTACCATGTGATGCTAACTAGGCATGCAAGTGAGACACAATGAGAGGAGGCTAACCCCTCCATTTTTGGACTTCAAAACATACTTTTTACCACTAAAATAACTCTGAATTTCAGTGGTTTAAAGGCCCAAAAAATTTGACTTTAACATGCTAAAAGATGATACAAAGGCTCACACAAATAAGCTACAAGAAGGGTAGACAACCCCTTAGCACAAAATGGCTTCAAACCAACATGTTAAGGTCCAAAAATAAGAACTTTTTGTAGTTGAAAACTAGGCCCAAAATAGTATAAAGAGATGGCAAAAAAAGTATGCACAAAGAGCTTAAATGAGGTAAGTCTTATACCTTTGAAGCACAGCACAAAACAGCCACTCTCTTAGGCTCAAACAACCTTCCAACAGCCCAAAATAGGTCCCAAGAGGCCTCAGCTCCAAGGTGGTCCAATTTGGTTAAGGGCTAGTATGCAAATGTGTAGAGAATTCTAACTATCAAGCATAAAACAAGAGGAGAGAGAGAGAATTCTAGAGAGAGGGGGAGAAATTTGCTCAAAAAATATCCAACCTTTCAAAATGGGAGAGAGACCCCCCTATATATAGAAATTCAAGCTAAAGGCTTGTATTCATCTCTCCATACACGTGTATGGAGATGGCCTTTAGTGAACAACAGCTGGCATAGCTGGCAAAGAAATATCTAAAAAAGGGAACAAATGGTCGTCGACCACTTTAGGTGGTCGATCGGCCACCTTAACTAGCCGGCCGACCACTTCAAGTGGTCGACAAGAGGGAAAAGTGGCCGACAAGGCCAAAAAGTGGCCAACAAAGCCCCTCCCCTTTCCAGGCAAAAGGCACCAAGGTTTGGCCCAAAAACAAGCACAAAACAAAAAGGGTTTAGAGGCTCAAAGACAAGGCGTTCCACCGAGAACTTCGGGTGTTCAAAACAAGCACAGACAAGCACAATCATCGAGTGCACAAACGATGATGTCCAAGTCTTGAGGTCGGTCAAAAATGGGGTGTCTACAACAAGCTCTTTTCATGTGCCCTGACTAACCGCACTGATAGCAAGTAAGCCCATGTCTCCTACTTTGAGATTGATTCTGAGATCGATTAGGTGGTGGTGGTGGTGGTGGCAACATCTGTTGTCCTTCTCCCTTCTGTGGACATGCAAAGGCCTTGTGACCCTGTTAGCCACATTTGAAGCAAGAGAAGCCACTCAGTGCACTCTTTCCCGGGCCCGTACTAGGCAAGGGAAAGGTAGATCACTGTTGCGGTTGGGACTGGAATGAAAACGTGTTCCTGCTCTTCTTGTTGGGCCTATGGCCCTTGACCCCTCAACCTTGACCCCCGGATTCTCTCCTCCTTAGCCTCCATAGTAATCTCTACATGTGCCGCCACTTCTACCAGTCGGTCATAGTTCTGGATCATGCTCCTGGCAACCTTGAACAAAATCTTGGTTCTTAGTTTCTTCTCAAACTCAATGCAACAGCGCTCTTCTGTTGCCACCAACTCCGGTGCAAACCGGGACAAACTAGAGAAGGCCGCTTTGAACTCGACCTCGGACATGTTGAGTTACTTTAGGTCTTGAAATTCCTGCCTCAACCTCTCCCTAGCAGTGGGAGGTAGATACTTGTCTTAGAAAGCCACCACAAATGCTTCCCATGTCGGTTCTATTCAGCCCTTGGCGTATTTCCACCATTGGCTCGCGTCCCCCTTGAGGTAGTAACTCACAAGAGTCACTCTAAGCTCACTGTCTTCGATGTGAAGCATCTCAAATGTCTTCACTGTCTGTTCGAGCCATTCATCCGCTTTCTTAGGCGTGGGCCTACCATGGAACTCATTCAGCTTGGCCCACAGAAACTCCCTAGTGAGAAAACTCGCCCTCGTCTCTACGGCGTTCTCCCTAGCTTGGTTCTCCGCCCTTGGTATATTCATAGACTCCCTCAAGGCCCCCGCCATTTCTCGGGCTAAGGCCCCCATTGCGGCTTGACCCGCTTGCCCCAGTATCTCGACTTGCCCCACTTGCTCGGCCATATTAGCTTGGCCTAACCCCTCATTTCGCACCGGGACCTCTTGGATCGGTACTTCATGCACACCCCGGTGACCCCTACCACGGCTTCTACCTCTACCACCACGAGTTTGACCCCTGCCTGACATCCTAATTGAGAAACAAGATAAACAATTTAGCACATAATTCCGAACGTGCTCGAAAATCCTCTCACTCGTTTGAATACAACAAGTCTATACAATTTCTACCATACAAATGATTCAATTCACTCCACATAAACACTTAGTCACATAAGCACATACGGATTATTCTTTTGTGATGAGATTCGTCCCACGAAAAACCAAGAATCCTTAGTAGAACGATTATTGATCAGGTACCCTTCTAATAAGATCTCAAGGAATTTAATAGGCGCAAATAACATCCCAAAATTCCAATCCCATACCCATATAGTCGCATAAGCATGTTATCACATAATTATGAAAAACAAAACATTTCCTATTCATGCAAAATGAACCCATTGTGGCAAAACAACCACTTCCAGCGAGCCCTAAGTATTCAAACCCGGTAGCTCTGATACCAAGTTGTAAAGCCTCGAAATAAACCAACACAAGTGAGGTACATTAACCAACATTCATTAAGGAACAAAGATAGATCTCCAACCTTTTCGTCATTGATCAATAAAGTGTGTACGAAAGTTCTACATGCAAATTATACATTCAACGGTATGAAAATACATGAATCTATAGCATGTAGAGCATCAAATCCCAAAATAAATAAAATACTCTTAAGGGCTTACATATTCCAAGGCTTGAGCCCGACTACACAAAAATGGTTTCACGAACCCATACATTTAAAGCCCTTGGCTAGCAAATAATTCACAACAAAAATAGAGTCATCTACTCTTCACAAAAATATGTCCACGCCCTCAACTCGGCAGGATCACCACATCTTTTCCTGCACCAAAATCCCATAGGGGTGAGCATAAAGCCCAGTAGAGAATCATTAACAAAGTATATACAGTTATGCAAGATTTCCAATATTAAATGCAAATGCCATGCAATGCCAATTAAAGAAAAATTTATTTACACTTCTTTTCAAAAGTCACCATACTCAACAATAGCTTCAAATCTTAACAAATTCTGAAATTTACAGTTTTATTCAATGGGGCAGTAAATACGACTTAGGTAATCCCTAGGTTGGTGTCTGCAAGTAGGCTCAACTAGCACTATCAAAAACCCCACTTTACCGATTGCTAACCGGAAGGGAAGTGGTACCTCCTCCGCGCGCGTTTTCAGTCTTTCACCCCAGACACTCAGGCCAACTTATCAATTTCATCTACACCTCATATCCGGACTTACTAACATATTTATCCCATAAACATTTCCATGATTTCGTTTCACAATATTTTATTTTTAATGAAAGTTTCAATTCCCAATCCAATGTTCATGACATGCAAGGTTTTAGAGATGCCAATGCAACAATTATCTATACCACATTATATTTCTCCACTTTCAACATAATTTCAACAAATATTCTATGATGATCAAAATTTTCTTTTTTTCCTTTCAATGCCATTCCACAAGTAGCTAAAAGTTTGCTACCATTTATCAATAAATATAACAACATGTCCACAATTTATGCACTTCCATCATTTTCATCATTTCAAAGCCATAGCAAATTTGGACAACAATCTCCAATCTCAATAGTTCTCATATGTAGAGAAACACATCATCAATATATATGCATTTGTAATAAAACAAGGAAACTCTCCACTCTCTTTACTTATCATGGCACACAACTATGAATATATATATATATATATATATAATATCACCCATAAACCCTCATCTTCTTTTATTCAAGGAAACCCCAAAAATTTCTAGGTTTTCTTCTTTACAAACAACACACACACAGACACTAAACACTTGAAAATGACCCTCAAGAACACACCATTTTCTTGCCTAAGATAATTTCAACCCTCAAGATGCTATCTTAGAAACATTTGAGATTTTTAAAATCCACTTTTGAAAATCTCTACATTTTGGGCCACAAAATCAAAACCAACATAATAACTCCAAGAAAACCTTTAAATCAACATAAATATTGCAAAATATGTATATATAACTCAAAGAAGTCCCTACCTGGAGGTTTGATGAAGAAAAAGAGATGAAATCCTAGAAATCAAAGATGCCAAAGCCCAATCTCCACCGTACGCAATGTAGCTCTTGAGGAGCTCTTCCACTTTGATGAAGGAACTTGGGTTAGAAATGCAATAGATCCTAAGAAATCAAGAACTCTAAGTGTTTTGGTGTATGGAATGTAGAGAGGAGGGAGAGGAGATGATTTTTAGAGAGAGAGAGAGAGATGAGCCAAAAGTGATACATACACAGCCAAATAGAGAAAAAACAAAAACAAAAAAAAAATAGAGATTCGGACTGCCAGCGTCCCGCACGTGCGGAGCCTGTTTCCCGCACGTACGGCCTTCATCCTCACACATGCGGCCATCTCCTTCTGCCCCTCACTCCACACCTGCATATAATGTAGTGTGCAACCCTCCCAATTCACCCTTCCCCGCACGTACGGCCTCATCCCCTGCACGTGCAGCCTATGAGACCCCTAACTTTTGTAAACCTTATTAGGTCCCTAAATTTTGAGTTATTATAACAAAGCCCTTAATTCGTTGATTGTTCGTAAATTAAACCCTAGAGCCGAAAACGCATCACGGACGAACCCATACACACCCTAATTGACCCTCGAAGCTTAGAAATCATTTCTAACACTCTAATATTAATTATTTAACTCTCAAATTTTAGATTAATTGCTCTAAACCTTAACTTCCGGTTTTCACAGTCTTCGCTCGGCTATTTACCTTTAAATTCAAAGCAAGATAATACAAATCGAATTATTTTTCCTAAACACTAATTTATTAACTCTTCACTTGAAATAGATATTTTAATTGAACCCAAGCCCTCACATTTTTATTAAATCACAAATTGACCCCAAACAAGTACCATTATATATTTATATATACACTTGTACCCTAAAATCTTTTTTTTTAACATTATATTTTACAATTTCCAAGATTTGTACATAAAAAAAATATAAAAACAAGTCCATCAATTCACCATCACATGGCTAGCCATCATATCTCCTAGGCTATAATCATTGTACTTTAGTACAAACAAATCCCACGAAATCTTGGAGCAATAATGACTTTGGTACCTATAAAGATTTGCTATATATATGTATGTACTTCTAACTAGAAGGTATTTAAATTAGCCCTAAACCTAACTAGATCATAATTAAATACATAATTAAGGCTCTAATCCTCCCTCATCCCATTACATTTAAACTAAATCAAGGCACTATTCAATTGAATTGGAACCAATGGACATTTGGGACTTTTCACACCAAATTCTCTATAAATACACTACCATCCTCCATCTATTTGAACATCAAACACCACACCCACACACTCACATGTCATACAGAGAGGGAGAGGAGTGGAGAGTGAGCTTGTGGGAGGGAAAAAGAAGAGAAAGAGAGCAAGTCTTGCAAAACTAGTTCCATAAGCATTTGAGTAAGCCACAACACAACTCTTTCTTTTATTTTCCTTTTTCAAATACATACTCTTAGAAGTTTTAAACATTCATTTCAGATGTGTTTTGATGATATTCTCATGTTAAAAATGAAAGGAGTTGAGCCTTGATTCTACCCTTCTTGTATTTCTCTTAATCGGTATAAGACTACATTTTTCCATATCAAACTCTCAAAATTTCCAAAGGCACACCTTCACCTTATATTTTTGAGTTTAATACATATTATTTATCAAGTTTTTATCATAAGATAAGTGGAAAATTTCCCCTAGTTGACCTATTTTCTCACCAAATTTCTATTTTCAAGAACTGTGCCAGAAAAATTTGTTTTTCATCCAACTTTCAAAATTTATAGAAAAATGTAGAAAACTCATCTGGACCTCCATTTTATGTAAAAATCTTCCTTAAGCAGTTATCTTTCAACTAAAATTGGTTACATTGAAAACGAGTGAACGATTTGTGAGAAACTCCAATTTTTGTAACGGTCAACGAATCTGGACAGCACTAGAACATTTCTTAAATAACTAAAAATCTAGAAAAGCTATCACATTTCCAAAACATGTTCTGAAAACTAGATTAAATTCTCTACAAACCCTAGGAAGGCCGAGTTCGGTAAAATTCTAAAATAGCCCTTTTGATTTTAATCTTTAAATGGTACTGAATTTGGAAATTTAGTTTTGCATGGGTGTTTTATGCTCTTGTATTCATGAATATGCTTATTAGTTGATGATCATGTCTTGGTATGGTATTTCATGTGTTATGGTTATGTACCTTATCTTCTTCATTTTAATGATGCTCATACTTATGTGGATATTACTATCTTGTTGAGTTTGTTCCAACTCGACTTAAAACATTGATCCAAACGGAAAACTTAATTGAGATGGTATTGGGTTTTCGATCACTTGAATAATGAAGAGATGATAATGTGTTATGAATGGATTGATGGGACGTGCTCCCTAATTGAAGGTTAAGTCTTACGCAAGCAGTTGTCGCGTAAACCCTAGAATGGAACGGACGTATTCGGACTCTTTGCGATGGTTTGATTGGTGAGATAAGGTTGGGTCCGGATGGGACATTCTGGAGGATAAAACTTTTTGGAAGGATAAGGTTGGATTCAGGAGATAAAACTTTTTTCTTTTCGCTGTCCCTTTTGAGGCCCTACGGTTGGCGCTATGCGGTATATAACCGTTGGTAGGCATCCGAGGTTAGTTCTGCAACAAAGCAGCAAAATGGGGAGTTCCGAACAGTCCGGTGTCCAATTCTTGTGGTTGGGAGGATGAAATCTCTTTGGGAGATTTCTAGAATACTAACCACTAACATTATAACCTTGGTTATCTATTTGAATGACATGTTCCTTTCCTCTGTTATTAAAATTGCTATTATTGACTTGAACATCATGCTTCATTACTTGCTCACTATAAAAATGATCGTGTATTGGAATGGAAAAAAGGGACGGGGTGTGTGTGTGTTTACTGGGCATTCAAAGCTCAGGGCGTTTCATGCCAGGTATTGAAGACTATTAGACCGGTCGAAGGCAAAGCTAAAGCATTTGAGGACGTACGGCTACCGTAGGAGGATTAGAAACTAGTTTGTAAACGTGTTTTGAGATTGTAAGTGATGGATCCCATGTTATATTTAAGACATGATTTTGCAATTTGTATATATATAACATTTGTAACCTATCCTTATACCCCGTCAACTTATGTAGGCCTTGTGTTAATACCTTGTCAAGATCTGTCAAAAAGGTAGATTTGCTATCTAAGGTGGTTGGACTTTGAAGGGAGGCTATTTTGACTCCTCTGACCTTCCTGCGATCTTGCTTGGTTATTATCTGAAGGACTTGTTAGTAACATTTCCTACTCTTGTAACCTTGATAAACCTTGTATTTAATGGTTAATATATTATCTGATGTTCCCGATTTTTAGGGCGTCACACGGCCCCCATCTCGCACGTGCGGCCCTAGGCCCCTTACGTGCGGCCTTGGCCCTCTAGCCCAGAATTTTTCTGGTTCACTCCCGGACACTCCAAACTTGATCGTGCACCCTCCGAAACAAGTGACGCTCAACCCGGAGTTAGACAAGGACCGGAATTTGAAAGAAAACTCTCGAACACCACAGACTCAAAGAGGACAAAAAGAAACAACACGCAATGAAACCGGTCATCACACTCTAGTTGAGTCAAAATATAATTTTCTCTACCTTGAATAATTTTCTCTGTGATGTTAGAATTCTGTGACAAAAGGGGACAAAAGAGAAATTTTCAAGTGCATTTTGTTGAGTAATAGAAGTTAGAATCCTGTTATTTAAGTAGGATCAGTATTAGTTGCGAGTCGTTTGTAAAAGATTGTGAATTAGATTGTCATAATGTTGGTATTTACCTCCAGAATTGGTACTAGTTTTCGAGTTATAGGTTGCAAGAATTTGAACTCGGAGAAATTTCAATTTTCTCTAGTTTAAAACCACCACTCAGACCACCACTGCATTCATCAAAGGTAGTGGTAGAGATATCAAAGATGAATTATGGGAAAAGAGTACTAAAAGCTTAAAGAGTCTTGTAAACTAGAGAAAATAGTGAAGATATCTGAATAATAATGAAGCCTTATGAATTTTCTCTGGATCTTGCAATTTTCTCTGGATTATCTTTGAATTTTCTCTGGATTTAGCAATTTTCTCTGGATTATCCTTGAATGTTCTCTGGATTTGGAAATTTTCTCTGGATCTGGCAATTTTCTCTAGATCGATGTTGAGGGACCTTAGACATTATGAAAATATTTGATGTCCTTTATACTATAAAATTTTAATGCTAGGGACCTTAAAAAAAATCCCTCATAAAAAACACACAAATCCAATCTGTGTATAGGTACGAATCAAATACAACATATTTTTTATTTTCATATGATTTATTCTTGGAATGAAGAATGTTTTTGAGAATTTCAAAAATATATGAATTTTGTGTGTTTATTTCATCAAATTAATTTTTATATTTAAACAATAATAGTTTCAAAACATAACTAAACATAGTAATTGCTTTTTATTTATTTTAATTTTTTATTAAATATATTTAATAGTAGTCTCATTTTAAAGGTATATTTTCACTGATATTAATTTTATAAAATGAAAATTTTATATTAAAAATTATATATATTATGAAAATAAAATGAAAAAGATTAAAATAGTTTTTTTAATTTTTTATTAGAAAAGAGAGAGAGAGAGAGAGAGAGAGTTAAAAAAGGATTTTTTTTTTTTTTGAGCTAATCTGAGTCGCAAATTTTCAGTAGGGTGACGTGGCCCAATCTGAGCCGTTCCCCGAATGAAGGGTTGAAGAGAGGGACTGGAGCGGATCTGAACTCGATGGAAAGAAGTGGGGGGAAAGATGGATAGATAAGTGAGGAATAATTTTGTGTGACTGAGTGAATGGATATATCAAAATGAATGGTTTTGATTGGTTGAAAAGAGTTTATGTATGAATTTTTCAATTTAACCCTTAAAGGCTAGTCACATGGACATCACGTGCATCTTTTCCATCCAAATGGCTAATGAAAGTTATTTATTTGACCAAATCAATACAAAATAAAAAATTCAAGGTTAAAATTAAGCAAATTTAAATTAGAGGGACCATAATGACACAATCAGTAAAGTATAGAGACTATTGACATAATTTACACAATTATAAATGTAAATGTCTACACTAAAAACTATGATAAAAAAATTTTGTTATTATGAAACTTCACACTTTTAATCAATAACATTATGACATCTTTAAATCATTTAATAAAAAAATTGTGAATATTCAAATTATTTTACATTAAATTATAAAATAAAAATGAGAATATTCATATTTTTTATTATGAAAATACAAAAATATACAAACTTCTTTGAGGGAAAGAGAGAGGAGAGAGAGAGTCAATCTTACTAAATTTTGTAAATGTATAAGCACAAAGAGTTAGATAGAAGAAGGAAGAAGGAAGAAAGAGTCCATACTTAGCAAAATATCAACGCAACCCTTATTAAAATCCAATTCCATTATTGTATTACACTATTAAATGTGAAGGAAAAAAAATCAAAACCATCTTTACATAAAATAATGTGAATAATATTAAACGAAATTATACTTCTATGCCATAACACAAGAAACTGATAAATAATGAGCACTAACGATGGACAATATCGAAGGACTGAGATCTTCTCCATTACTTGGTTCCATTATATTATTTAAAGATAATAAAATAATCATAAAAATTTATCATTATTTTAAATATAAAAAAAAATATTACAAATCTTTAGATAATATAATGGAGATCCTCCATTATAACTTTGTTTGAAATTCTTTGTGACCGAACTTCACAGTAATAAAAATCTAATAACAATAATAGAAGAAGAGTAGAAAAGGCATGAAAGCCTATGGAATTTCAAAAAGGGCTTTCGGTCCATAAGTCTAGTTTTGAATTTATTTGGTCTAATAGTCTACGCGCTTTTTCATTCTGTCCATAAGGACATCTTCCTACAAAATGACCAAATTACCCATTCACCTGTCAATTATGCTTCTATAAGGATTACCGATCCACTTTTTTTCCTTTTGTCTCTCTCTCTATCTGTCCCACACTTTTTTCCTCTCTCTCTCTTTCTTTCCTGATCAGCAAGTTTCATTCTCTCTCTCTCTCTCATCCTCAGCCTAACTACATCATTAGCGTAGTGTCGGCGGGGTGGCGACACTACCGAAGGTGAAATAGACCACCAGTGAAGGGTTGTTTCTTATTCTTCAATAAATATGATACTCTCCTCTCTAGGTCTCCGATCGGCATCTCAGGCGGCGCTGAGTAGAGGATGGCAGATAGGGAGTTTTTCCATTAAATGCATCATAGATCTCTGTCGTTGTCGTCATTGGAAGCTAGTCTAATGTTCCACGGCAGCATGCAACGATGCGTTGGTCATCCTCCATTGTTACACCTCGGATTTTCAAGATCCGACTCATGTAAACAAACCAATAAATAGTAAATGAAAAAACAATGAATAAAAGAAATAAAAGAGTGAACTCACCATCCATTTCGTAACATAATTTCATTACATACATTCTATATTCAGATTCTAGGTGAAATGAATGTATAGTATGTGAATTAAGCTATTGGTGTTAAGTGAACAATAAAGTTGCCCTAAGGCTTACAAGGCAAAAAAGGTTCGACCCTTAACCAAAAATGGCTCACGACCTAAATAAAATAAAGGCCCATGGCCTGAACATCAAAAGCTCCTCAAGCTCAAGCACACATCACGACGCATCACCTTAAAGTCAAGGCACCCCATCAATACCTGAAAAGATTTCAGCCATGTAAGGTGAGCATATAGTCTAGTAGGGAACATTTCAGAAACCAATACAAATCCACAAGTATAGATGATCATGATGCTATAAATATATGACATGTTTAAAATGTTTGATTAAGCCACCATTTTCCAGTGTCAACACTAAAACTCGGTGAATCCTCTTAAGCTCATGTATCTGTCAGTGGTTATCGATAAGCACCACCTACAACCAATGCACTATATGAAGTTACATTCTGCCAGTGACCATTGCCAAGTGTCACCTAAACTACCAAATTTACCGGTTACAAACCGACGGATCTTGGCACCTAACTGCACAGGTTTCTAGACTTTTACCATGGATTATAGAGCCAAATTAACCAATCATCGCCTCAACCATACATGACCCAGATTCACTGAACCACTTATTTAAAACCATAATAATATCAATGTGATAATAATAATGATTGTTTCTTGCAAAATATGCTCTATGCATCACTGTTTAACAACGGGTTTTCATTCTCAACATCATCACCAACAAGTATGAAATGATAATAGCTATCAACAATTAATTGCATCAACTTTTCCAACACTTCAACAACCACTCCTCAAACCCCATACTCACAAATTTATAAGGTTCTCATATACAATTTAGGGCTTTCTCTAAAATAAATATCTATATGCAATTTGTGATAATAAAAGTAAGTTTGATAATAAACAATGGAGAGAACCCACCCAAATCACCAAACCCTAACTTTAAATACTGGTTCTTTACAAATCAACAACCCCAACAACGTCAACATGTAGATTTTATATTAAAACTACCACAAGTACACCAATAAAATCATATAGAGTTAAAAAAAAATAGAACCCTACCTCTTAAAGAGAAGAGGAGAAGCTAGGAGCAACAATGAACGAGCAAATCAACTATTGACCGAGATTAAAACGATGTTCACGCCAAGCTCCACAATAGCCGAGAGGAGATGGAGATCAAATCGAAGCTTAAACGATGTTCACGCCAAGCTCCTAAAACTAGGTCAAAATCGCATAAGAGAGAGAGAGAAAGTGCAGAAAGTTGGAGAAAAAGTGATATTTTCATGCACTACTCTATTTTTTATAGAGAACAAACTACAGGTGCAATGGTCTAGGTCGCGGGCATGAAAGGCACAGTCGTGGACACGACTTAACTCCTCGCAAGTGTAGAACTACAAACAAACAAAAGTACTATGAGGGGTTTTTGGTCATGAGTGCCATCGTGGGCGCGACCATATTATTCGCGGCCTCCTTCTTGGCCTACCATGGGCCATGCAACTTCTCCAAGCCTATGGGCCTGAAGATGTGTTTTGTTCACATCCTAGTAGTGGGCATGACGCACAAGATCGCGGGCGCGATAAAGACAGAAACAAATTCTCACGCTATTTTCCTAGGACAGTTTTAAGTGTAAATAACCACTCCCAACAACAAACAAAGTATCAAAAGAAGTAAATAAGATAATAATAACATCACTATCCATTCACAAGCCCAAAAGTTTGTCAGGACATCCATACAAGTGGGTTTCAAGTTGGGTTTTAGAATTGAGACATTACATCCATCATCGGTCAAACAGGACCACCGAACGTGTCATGACCCGAACCTATCCCTAGAGGTTTAGATCATAACTAGCTAGTAATCATGAGATCACTGATGGCCTTAAAAAGAAATCAAATGATATTTAATTATATTGGGCCAAGAACGAAAGCAAAATTATAAAATTTTGTCCAATGAGCTGTGCATAAATGGCATAAACAGAAAACTTCTCATATATTAATAACTCACACTCATACATACATAAAAAGATTCATATATCCAAGATCATTCATACTTCATTGTCATACAAAAACCAGAGCTTATATACAGACACGGTCAAGCATGACCAACAAAAGAAAACAGAAAAAACAAAAGAAAAAATAGACAAAAGAAACAAAAGCCTCGCTCGTGAGGCACACATGACAGACTTCACAAACTTGGTATCCTTCACAGGTTCACTAGGGCTGGGGCTGGACATCCTGCTACTCACCTACACACATATATATAACAGAGTGAGCCAACGCCCAATGAATAACATCAGAGTAAAGGGGTTATGTGAATGAAATCTAATAAATGACATAAACATTTCTATATCATAAGCAATTCATAACGGAATGGCCTTGGGTTCCACAGATAACCGAACGACCTTAGGTCCAACGTATAATAGATGTATAAAATGAAATTTATCATATCATAACAGAATGACCTCATGTTCAATCATTGACAGCTATGTAATGACCATTTGGTCAACTCATAATAGATAATTAGACTTATCAAATGTTCAGAACGACCTTGGGTCCAATTCAGATATACAGAACAACCTTGGGTCCATCATACACATTCATGTCACATCGATCACATTTACAAATATCACAATGATCAGATAGATAAAAACTCATTCAATTTTGCAAATTCACAGTTTCAAACAGTTTACCATAATAGGATATACAAAAAATAGAGTAGTTAAGAAAATATCTTTACTAAAATATTACTCACAGTGATTTGGTTGTTAATTCGTCCTTACGAATTATCCTACACAATTCATCAATATACACACGTTGAATCATATTGTTTAACAGGATTGTTCTTTTAACTTATTTAATTCTCATAGGCTTCATTCTATCCCTTTAATTTATTTAGGATGTTCAATTCATGCCTAAGAATGCCCAGAAGTGAAGGAGAATGCACACGTGATCAGAATATGTCTTTTTTAAAATTTGCTGAAACAGAGCACTTTGCTCGATCCAAATTTGGTCGCTCGAGCGGACCATTTGGTTTGCAAAAGTACTGGATGGTCCGAATTCAGGCTCGATGTTCACTCAAGCCAAGGTGTAGAATAAAATGTGGTCACTCGAGTGGTGACTTGGTCGCTCAAGCCAATTACAATTGTCTGCAAAAATACTAGAGGCATGCAATGTGCGCTCGAGTGACGAATTGTTCGCTTGAGCTGTGAGACAAAATTCTAGAAATTACAAAATAGAGTTGAGCTTCAAAACTTGTAGTTTCAAATCAATTTCTTGCATGGCTTAACAAAACTTTAAAAACACTCACAAAATCTTCCAAAAACATGAATACGAAGCCAATTCTCAAAAATCAAAGCTCACGGATTCAAGAATTCTTCAAATAAAACTCAAATCTTCATGAATGTTGATTTTAAATTTCAAACTCTATTCCAAAGCTTCAAAAACATGCAATTCACTTTCAAAACCTTGTAATTCATGCATGCATGTACAATTCATCTTTCAAATTCAACATGGATGAGATAATTAGGTTCAAAAATGCTAAAAACTCACTTAAACTATGCATGCTTGTATGAATTGCCTCTAAATTCAACAATCTTAGCTTAATTCTTGCACTCAAACATAATTCTCTTGAATTCACATGTGAAATAACTTAATTTCATGAATTTGGGTTCAAAAGCTTACCTAGGGTCTTCAATTGAACTCAATTTAGAAAATTCTTAAGTTGTACTTCACAATTCTTCAATCTTTAAGCAAAATTCTTCAAATTAAGCTCTTTCTCTCTCTACAATTGAATTCTGTGTCTCTAAAGCTCTCTATCTCAGAATTTTTGAGTTCAATTTATGACTAAGGCTTCAAGCTCCTAATTATAACATATTTATACTTGAGGATTAGATTATGGTGTTAATCTAGGCTTAAGATTAACTAATTACACTTAGTTCTAATTAGTTTAATCTGATTAATTTAGACTGAATCAAATTTTAATTAAACTTTCTAATAGGCTCTAAAAATTATATTGATTACAACAAATTAACCAATTTTGGTTTCTAACGCCATTAAGGCCTTCAATTTTTAGATCAAAACAGAATTCTTAACAGATTTTTCTATGATCAACAGATATAAAGTCAAAAACATATTAATGACATATTTGTCACTCAAATTCACACTTAACACATATAGTGCCTGCTTAGTGCAGCTTAAAAGCTGCTTATTTCAGCTTTCAGCTTAATTTAAGCTATTTTGATGTGTTTGGTTTAGTTTATAGCTTATAGCTTATAACTTTTTGGAAGTCAGAAATCAGCTTATTTTTTGAGTGGGGCAGGAGATGCTTAATTTATAAGTCAGAAATCAACTTCTGTTCATAGTTATAAGCTATAAGCTATTTAGGCATAAGCTATAAGCACTTTCCCACAGCTCTACCAAACAGGGCCATACACATGCACAATTAAGGAATTAAAAGCATAATACAAAACAGGGTTATCACAAGACGAGTTGGCTCAATCGACTATGGAAATGACATCGTTCAATTATAGAGAACGACGAATGTGGAGAGGTCGTCACCGTTGTCTTCGGCGGCGCCGTTGTCTTCGGCGGCGCCGTTGCTATAGAGATCTCTGACATAGATGGTTACCAGCAAGATAAAGAAGATCTTGGGTTTGAAGAAGAAGAGTCTGAACTTGGGTATAGGTCAGAACAAATAAATATACAATATATATGTATGTGTGATTAATGATTCTTCTTTCTGTGGTTTGTTTGTAGCCTTGTTTAGTTGCTGAGAAAATAGAGAGAAAAAGGAAAAATTCATTTTTCATACCACAATTTGCTCACCAAGGTGATGGATCAAAGTTTTAGGGGTTCAGATCAACTGTGAACCCCATCTCTCTCTCTCTCTCTCTCCCTCTCTCTCTCTTTGGTTGTTTGGGTACACTAGCATTATTGTCCAGATCTATGTTGTTTATTTTCAAAAAAAAAAACTTTACTTTTAGTGTGACAAACTTAGAACTTTCCTTTATTGTTGAATATTTGTTGTTGTTGTTGTTGTTGTTGTTGATATATTTAAAAGATAGGTTGATGAATATCTTTTTTTTTTTTTTTTGGTTGATGAACTATCTATTTAAATTATTGTTTATATCTATCTGTTTATTGTTTGTTATTAATGAACTTCTTTTTTTTTTCAATTTTGAACAGATAGGTTTAAACGAATTTGTATTGGATCTATTCAATTTTGAACAAATAGATTTCAACATATAGGATAAATTAGGACAAGGTTTAAACAGATAGAAAGAAATCCACAGATTTTAAACAGATAGAGAGAGAACCCTCAGATTTTGAACAAATAGGAAAAGAAAATTCAATAAATAAGGAAAAAAATTTCAGTAGATAGATACAAATTTGAACATATAGTCAAAAAATTTGAACAGATAGAAAATATTTTAAACAGATAGATATAAGTTTGAACAAATAAAAAAAGTCAATAGATAAAATTGGAAACAAAATGTCCTCCAAAACCAACAAAAGGATTGCTCACCAAATTATTTCACAAATAATGGACCTCTCACCAACAAAAAAACATCCAATTGGACTTAATGTCTTATGCACTCCTTAGCTTGGATTTTTCAACAATTATCTCAAAAATATAGGATGGGCTATTTCAACTCAGTTGGTGTTTGATAAACCTAAAAACTGAAAATTAAGTATTGAAAATTAAATGTTGAATTTTTTAAGTTGAAAAGCTGTTTGATAAAAATTTAAGTGTTGAACTAAAAATAAGTTGTTTAATATATATAAGATCAAATTTGAAATTTATTATTTTCAAATTTTGTATTTTAATTTTGATATTGTGATGGTGGTGGTGGTAGTGTTGGTGGTAGTGATGGTGATGGAGATGGTGATGGTAATGGTGATGGTTGTGGCATGGTGGTGGTGGTAGTAGCAGTAGCGTTAGTGATAGTGGTGGTGGTGGTTGTGGTTGTGGTAGCGATGGTAATGGTAATAAAATGATTGTGGTGTTTATAGTAACAATGACAATGGTGATGAAGATGGAAGTAATAATGGTGGTGGTGGTGGTGGTGGTGGTGGTTGTAGCGATAATGATGGTGGTGGTAGTGGCTTTATAATAATGTATATCGATACTTATATTTGATATTTATAAATTTAATCAAAATTAAGTAAGTTTCATATAATTTAAAATTTTCTTAAGTTTTAGCTTATATATTAATTTTTAAATGATATCAGTTATGGTTATCAATAACTTGATTCAACACTTAAAATTGAATGTATTAAGTGATAATAAATTAAATTCATTTGATAACTACAATTGATATCGCTTAAAAATTTAAGTGTCATGTAAGCTAAAATTTAAGAAAATTTTAAGTCATATTAAACTTATTTAATTCTGACTGAATTTATAAATATTAAATATAACTATTGATATACACTATTATAAACTCACTACCACTACCACTACCACCACCATCATACCACTGCAACCACTATTACCACCATCGCTATCACTATCAATACCATCACCACTACCATGCTACTACCACTACCACCATCCACCACCATTACTATAATCACATTCATCATCATTGTCATTGTTGACATAAACAACACTATCATTTTATTACCACTACTATCGCTACTTCTACCACCACCACCACCACCACCATCACTACCACTACCACCATACCACTGCCACTATCACCACCACTACCACCACTATTACCACCATCACAATATAAATATGGAAATATATAATTTACAAATAACAAATTTTAAATTTGATTTTACATATTAAATAACTTGTTTTTAGTTCAGTACTTAAATTTTTATTAAACAACTTTTCAGCTTAAAAAATTCAGTATTCAGTTTTCAACACTCAATTTTTAGCTTTGTCAAACGCTACCTAAGATGGTTTTTGATAACTCAATTTAGTACTTAAAACTAAATGTATTAAGTGATAATAAATTAAATCTGTTTGATTACCACAATTGATATCACTTAAAAAATTAAATGTCTCTAAAATGTAGACTAAAATTTAAGAAAATTTTAAATCATATAAAACTTACTTAATTCTGATTAATTTATAAATACTAAACGTAAGTATCGATATACACTATTATAAACTCACTACCACCCCCACCACCATCACCATCACCATCACCATCACCATCACCATCATACTATCACCACCACCACCACCACAATCACCATCATGCCATCACCACCTTCATCACTATTGTTATTGTTTCCATAAGTGCCACCAACATTTTACTATCACTACCATCGCTATCGCTACCGCTACCGCTACCGCTACCATTACCATCACCACCACGAACGTTGCCATGCCACCATTGTCATCACCACCACCATTACCACTACCACTACCACCACCATCACCATCACCATCACCATCACCATCATACCATCACTACCACCATCACAATCAAACAACTTATTTATAGTTCAGCTCTTAAATTTTTATCAAACAGTTTTTTAGCATAAAAAATTTACTGTTCAATTTTTAGTACTTAAATTTTCAATTTTTAGTTTTCAACTTTATCAAACACACCTAAATTACTAGGCTATAAGATAATCCATGAGATTTGTCGCTAAGCAAGTATCTAAAAAGGAAAATATAAACAAAAATAAAGTAATTTTTTTTAATTAAAAGTGTAGTTTTATGCATTTGCATCTATTTAATAATATTTATATTTATAGTTTTTTCTTATATTTTTAAATTTTTTGAAAATTGTAAACAAACATTTCAAAATTTGTAAACACAAAAAATAGAATGTTTAATTTTTAATTTTTTTTTTCTATTTCTTCTTCTTTCTCTCACTTTTTTCGATTATCACACATTGTCATCACTACCGACTACCATTTCTAATGACCTTCTCCGCCAACCATCTCCGGCCGCCACCTCCCTTAACTATCAACGAACTGCCATCACCTCCCTCAAGTACCAACAACTGCCATCACCTCCCTCAAGTGCCAACCAACTGCCATCACCACCAACCACTTCCTACCAGCAACGGTAACTATTTTCAGCCATCACCTTTTCTTAAAAACCTCTTTATGCGGCCAACCAACCACCATTTTTGTCCATCGACAATCACTTTGGCCACCATTTCCCATGGTCAACATGTAACAACCCTCACTTTATCTTAGTCATGCTCACGTGCATTTGCATGATCTTTGTCTTGATTAAGTTTGTATTTACAGACTTTGATTTGTTTTGTCTAAATGTTGTTTGTATGCTTTGTTCCTTGCTTAGTGTGTTAAGCCGAGGTCATCCTAAGCCTAGGTCACACTTTCGAACCTCTTATACTTAGGATCCATCTTGGAACCACCTTGGTTGACCTCCACCTTCACCCTGGCACATCGGCCGAGATGTCATCATTTAGGCCGAGGTGTTCATCTAGGCCTCCTAGATCTTTGATCCCTCCACCTAACGGTCTCATTCTTGGACTGGAATGACCTAGACCGAGGTGTGGCACATCTAGGCCGAGGTGTGGCACAGCTAGGCCAAGTGTTATCCTTCCTAGCCGAGATCATCAAAACCTTCTTGTCGAAGCCTGTGTCTTGACCCGAGGTCATTACCTGCCGGAGTGCCCACATCACCTTACTTGTTATATACACCTTGTCACGCTCTTGTCTTGTCAATCAGTCACCTTTTGAGGAGAGCCAACCAGTCGTCGCCACATGTCCCAACAGAGGGTTAAGTTAGCCGACAGGGGGAGAAAACATATCATTGTGTGTCATATCTTTTGCATGGTAGAGAGAGAAGCTCTAGGAAGAGAGGAGGAAGAGTTCTTAGAGTGAGAGTGGATTTCCAAGCTTGATCTTCACACCTTGAGCTGTTAGATCCGTGTTTTGAGGTTAGATTCTCGATCTACTCTTGTTATTCTTTATGTTGATCCGATCACATTGCATGATCTAGCATGATTCATGAGCCATGCATTGATTTAAAGCTTGTTTTAGAAAGAGAAAATTGTGTTCTTGTGTTCTTGAAAGAAAACCATGTTTTGATTCGAAAGTTTGTATCAAGATCCATGTTTTTGTGTTTGTTTTCATAAGATTTTCAAGTATGGGTACGCAGGTCCATGTTTTCGAACTCACCTCATGAAATCTCAGATTTTGAAAAAAGAAGTTATGATGTTAGTATTCATGTTCTTGTTCTTCATGTTCTCCAAAAGAAACTCAAAATTTCCAGACTTCATTTCCCTAAGTGTGGTCATCGGGACCACACCTCGGCCAAGACCTGGTTGGTGCCCAGCATGTTTTCCCGAGATGAAAAACAGTGTTTTAACCCCCAACACATGTTTTGCTTTCTCTTGACTTAGTTTTGAAAGAAATGCAGAGATCATCTACACTCATGCAAAACTTGTTTTAGGAATGCATTTCATATCCATCTTTGAGCATCTCTCCTTGACTTCTTGAAGTGCATTCAATGGGATTTATTATGTACTTGTAGGCCTTGGAACCCTTGCTTTAATCCCTACACACGAGGAACTATGTGAATGGTATTTTTAATAAAGCTATGTTATAAAGTTTTTATAAAGCTTTGCTTTGCTTTGGAAAAGTATTTGATCAAGCATGAATGATTATTCCTAATTTTTGTATCAAGTATTATATTTGTTTTGATGACATTCTTGGAAAGTCCTTAGTGCTAGGGGACTATAATGCAACTAGTACCCTTGTTTTGAAAGTCCTTAGTGCTAGGGGACTATAATGCAACTAGCACCCTTGTTTGAGATATCTCCATTTGTCTTGCCATCGACGGTTTACCACGTGGGTTGTCCGAAATGTCATCCTTTGTATTATATTGATGGTGGTAAGCATCCCTTGAAGCTTTGAAAGACTTGATAGATGAACTTGGTTCATCCCTTGATTTTGAACAAACTATGCTATGTATTGTTTTGATGAAAATCTTGAATAACATTCATGCAAACCTTTATTACTACTATCATTTACTGAGTATCCAAGCTCACCCTCTCCTTATATATATGTAGGTGACGAGCAAGAAGGCGGTGACGCCTAGATGTGTTTTGCAAGATGTTTTTTTATTCCTATTTTGTAGCATCTTGAAGATTATGCTTCTTGGCCTTGTAATTCATTCCTTTTGTATATGCTGGCTTGAGAAGCCTTTTGATCAAGATGTATTATGTACTTATTTTATTGTAATCAAGTTGTAAGACTATGTTAAGATGTATGTCATTTTATTTGATCTATGCACAGCTCTTATGGACTACTTAGATTTAAATTTATCGCTTCCGCACATGAAAGACCCATATGTATACTCTGATTGTGTATGAGACCTTGTAAGTTGGCCTTGGTAATCTCGGATTACTGGCCATCATGGCACCATTCTACTAGGGGTGGAATAGGGTCGTGACACAACAACTACTTACGGCCATTTCCAATCGCCTCTCACTGGTGGTAACCATCTTCGGCCACTATCTCTTGCGACCGACAACCTCATCCAACAACCATCTTCAACAGGCCCATCCCTGAGATTTCCGAGGCCCAAAGTCGATAATCAATTAATAAATATCACTAGATCATTTGGGGCTCTTTTTTTCATTCAACGAAATTTTTTTTGAAGGTAAAGGACAAAAGATTTGTGTCAAAATCACAAAAAAATACTTAGCATTGCATTACAACAACTAATAAGTATTACTTGATCCTCGCTCTTCTTGCATTTTTAGAAGCAAATAAATCAATCATACTTACTCTGAATTTTTGAAAAATTCGTTAGTGCTCTGTTGTGCAGCTTCTCTCAAATTTTTGGAAAAATTGAATTAAGAGTTAGGGTTAGGAATTAGATAAGGAGAGAGCATGGTCCCTTTTAATTTTGAATGGGCCTTTTAATTTTTTAATGAGTCAATTTATTTTAAGTTAGTTTGGGCCTTCTTTAATTTTTTTTAGACTTAAAACATACCTAATATATTACATTAAACTATAATAGAAGGGGGGCCATTTTTTTTGTCTATCTTGAGGGGCCCTAAGCTATGGCCTAATGGGCCTATGCCTAGGGCCGGCCCTGATCTTCAACCGTTAACAACCACCTCTCACCGCCTCTCATTTTCACTTGTTTTTCAAAACAAAATCTATACTATTATATAAGCAAAAACATCATGGGTTTTTTGAATCTCAAAGTTCTAATCAATTTTTCTATGATTTTTTACTTTTTAAATAAGAAAAATACATTTGCGATCATACTATTGGTTGTTTCCAATATGTTGTTATTTTCTTCAAATTTTATTAAATATTTTAACAATTAATATGGTAAGTTTTCAAAAAACAAAAGAGTACAAATATTTTCAAATCTCTCCCTTCCCCTTCAAAAAATACAACTACAAAAAAGGAAAATAAAATTAAACAAAGAAATACATTAACAAACCGAAACCAACTATATGGAAACAATCAAGGTTAAACAATGATTATAAATATATATCTTCCAATCGAGAACGGGGTAGGTGCTATCACAGCACCATGCTGTGATAGCAAAAAGACATCATTTTGCACGTAATGTTGGGGAAAAAGCCTAGTACCATTTTTACAGACCAAGATCAAGCAATGGCTAAGGGAATTTCTTATATCATGCATGATGTTACTCATGGATTGTGTACTTTTCACCTTATGCAAATTGCCTTGAAGCATTTGGGCTATTTCTACAAGGGCGGCTAAACATTTGGAAGTGACTTTAAAGCTTGCATTTTCGGATATAAAAATGAAAATGTGCTAGTTGAAGATTATTAACTACAACTAGGAGGAGAATACATAGATGAAGAAAACTTGGGAACTTAGAGAGAAGTGGGCACACGTGTACATGAAATGGTCATTTAATGTAGGTATGCGAAGCACCCAACTTAGTGAGAGCTTGAATGTAGAATTAAAGAAGCACTTAAAATCTGACCATAATATTGTTCAATTCTTTACCTATTTCGATTAAGTTGTTTTAGACAAGCGGTATAATGAAAATTATGCTATTTATCAATCTAGACAAAAGTTACCAAGAATAAAGATCACGAGTTGTCCCATGTTAGTTCAAACCGCAAAAATGTATACCCTTCCTATCTTTGACTTATTCAATGGCGAGTTTGACAAGTCCTTTTCTTGTCAAGTGAGGAAATGATGTGAGTAAGAAAGATAAATTAAATATGTGATTGGTTTGTATGGAGAAGATAAAGAGTATATTGTGGTGGGTGCAATGGAATTTGATAATTTAGGAATCAAAACTCTACAAAATGTTTATTGCACTAGTCAAAAATTTAAGAGTTTCAGAATTTTGTATGGTCATGCGAGTAAAGTGCTCCATCAGATGAATGTTATAGAAATTCCCAAGACATATATACTAGTGCGATGGAGGCTAGATCCAAAGAATTATTCATCTAAGGGCAAAAAAGTTATATGAATGAGATTGATCCCAAGTTGGTGATATTAGTGTGTTATACACATCTTGTCCTAGAATGGTAAAATTAACAGCTCGACCATTTGAATATGATACCATATATGAGTTTGTGGACAATAGTATTTTTGATTTGTGTGTAAAAGTGGACAATATGATCATTTCACTAAATAGCTCAAATGCTTCAAGTAGTGGAGGGATTAAATGATATTAATCCAAATTTTGAAAGAGTTAAAGGTTTGAAAAAGAAAGACAATGTACAAAAGAGTGGTGGTAGATTAAAGCCTTGGCATGAGAAGATTGGAAAGAGGACAAAAATTGTTTCATGACCTTGCATCACCCAGGTATTAATCTTATTTAGTTATGTAATTTTGATATTTTTTATTTTTATTAATTTATTTATTTATCTTACTTTGTGCAATGTACTTATAAATACTTCAAAACATCCGTAGAATATTGACCAATGCAACAACAATATAGATGTCCAAAATTCATCTTCAAATCAACCACATTGTGAGTTTTCTTTTATTTTTGTTTACAATATATGGTGCAAATGTAATGATAATGACACATTGTATTTACTTATAATTATTTAGGATGTTCAGACACTTTATTGGTCACAAATGATGAATTATGGGTATAATCTTTACATGCATTACGTTAACTGTCTACCATCACACCCACAGTTGGTGCTTTTGTCTTCCCAAGTATCATGTAGTCCACCAATTTCTTATGTATTTAATATTGTAGCACCTCGAAAATATCACAATAAAATCATCCCACGACAGGTATTAACCGATTTTTTAACATAATATCCTTCCGTTCATAAGGTTTCATTGTACAAACGGTGACATATGCAATTATATATTCATAAGCCCTAACCCTGAATCTATAGCATGTGCTATAAGCAAAAGATATAAATCGAAAGTTAAATAGATAATTAAATGCTCTAAAGGCTACAACTTTCCAAGATGGTGCTTGGTTACAACAAAAGTGAGTTTAAACTCAATACAAATAAAAGCCCTAGGCTTGTACAAAATAAATACAACAATAACAAAAAGAGAAGCTCTTGTCATCAGCACCTGAAAATGGTTTTCTACATAAGGTGAGCCAAAGCCTAGTAGAGATACTCTAACACAGTGGATGAATCTTAACAAAGCTATAAGGTGAATGCTCATGTCAAAACATTTTATATCTCTTTCTAAAACCATGCAATACTAGATTATATCACAATTCATGAAATCACTTTCTTTACAAATAGAAAACAGGACAGTGGATACAACACTGGGAATCCCTATGTACATGTCAGCAAGTAGACTATACAAGCACTACCGATTGCCATTTTTACCAGTATTAACCAGAAGGCTCAGCACCTAACCGCATGGGTTTCTGGACTTTCACCAAGGACACACAGGCCAACAATAATACCACATCTCCTACCTAGATTCACCAAGTTATTCACCCTTTTTTTTCAAAACATATACATTTTCAATGTGTTAAATATGCAACAATGCTCAATGCTAATGGACGAGAAATTAGTTTCAATTCTCCTAATTATCATGCAATTTCTACAACAATCATAGTTATCCTCTACCGATAGCCCAAAACAGATATCTCTAAACAGATAGATAATTTCCAGATCAGATAAACTTTCCAAAATTTCAAGAAAGGAGTGATAATGCATATCCAACTCCACCATCATCATCATCACCATTCCAGTTCTATAAAACTTAACATCATTTCCATTTCCTCTGTACAAAATCAATTATTCACATTTTTAGGACAAAATCCCCTTTCTTTAAAAATCAATTTTCAAGGATAAATCCATCATTTATCACAACTCAACCATTTTTACAAACCCACAATCATATACAAGAATCCATTTTGAAAAACCCTCTTTTGATTTTTAAACCAAAACCCTAGATTTTGTTTAAAAAATCCCAAATCATAACATAGCTTAGAAAATCAAATAACTAAGTTAAAAACCATATAAAGTGTGGAGAAATCTCTACCTTAAAGCTAGAAGACAAGGAAAGGCAAGGTTTGAAACTCGAAGAAGACGAAAACCAAAAAATTTCCGATCAAAATGAAGCTCTAAGCAAGTTTCACCCTTTTTCCCAAACGACAATGGTTGAGAAATCCCTAGATCGAGGTATATTTGAGGTTCAAAGATGATTTCTAGAGAGAGAGAGAGAAAAGATCTGAGATTTTGGAGTGTTTTAGAGAGAGAGATGTGAAAAAGTGATCCAAAAAAGCGACTTCCTCGGACTGATATACGCGCAGATTGCTCGAGTGCAGAAATGGTCGCTCGAGCGACCAGACACAATGAAGACACTGCTCGAGCGCAAGAATGGTTGCTCGAGCTCACATTGCATCCCTCCCAGTAGTTTAGACCAGTAAAAGTTTGCTCAAGCACAAGAATAACCGCTCGAGCGAAGAACTAGAACTCCTAGTAGTGTTGTAGACTACAAAAGACTGCTCGAGCGTAGGTATGGTCGCTCGAGCAAACATGCAAATTTCTGGGCAACAACACTTTGAAAAACTAACCTCCAAACCTGTTTCAAACTCAACCAAAACTCCCAATAGCCGAACCCACAAACAATAAGATGAAAAAGAGTTGAACAACCAAATAAGACAAGGAAATTTCGGATCCAAAACAATAAACAGGCCGGGTCTAAACCAGAATCGTTATAAATATACTTACATTTGAAAAAAAAAATAGTCAATAAATTTTATTCTAAATACATTTTCTTATATATATATATATATTTCAGGAAATTTCAGTTGATCTAACAGTGCAAACTCCCATGGAGGCTTCGTCATGTTTGGACAAGGATGAATTTGTTAATTTCTCTAGCAATTCACAACCAACCCTACAAAATTGAAAGAGATGACATTTGATTACCATGTAACTATTGCCTTATTATTACTGTAATTTTTTACTTTCCAGAAATATTGGACTTGATCATATTATTGTTTATTCATTTTAATGATTTTGAAATTTGAATTTTGGATGATTTGGTATGTGAAGGAATTGGAATTAGAATGATATTGAACATCGAATTTGTTAGTTGGTTCACAGTTTGAATTCAACTTTATTTTTTTTATTTTTGATTTAATTTAGTTGTTACAATCTATATAATAAAATAGAAGGGTTTTTGAAAATGTTCAAAATGTATCAGAGATACATTTGGTTTTAATGGTTGAGATGAATCCTATATTTATATCAATGGTTCAAATTAATAAATGATTCATGCCCAAACACTTCTCTCCCTGAGCCTTCCCACCTACCCACGTCTCCTCCCCACCTTTCCTCTTTATCTCTCTCTCCCTCTCTGTTATTTTTCTTGAATAGAACCACCAAAAACACCTGCCTCTTCACCTTCTCTCTCTCTCTCTCTCCCTTCAAAACTTTCCTCTGTTTCTCCTATCTCTTTCATACGCTACTCTCTTTCCTTTTGCGACGACCACCACCATCACGACCACCGACTACCTCTCCTTGTGACGACCACCTCTCATATTTTTTCGTTTTGGTGAAGGAATTAAAAAAAAAATCTTTCTTCAATTCAATGAGAGGGGAGAAAGAGGAGGACATCATCGTCCCATCCTGCCGATGTTGACGCTAATGCCAATGCCGACACCGACGCCCTTCGAAATACATAAGGTAAAAGGCCTCAATAATAGATTTGAAATAAATAGCTATGTTAGGGAAGAGGCCGTAGTCCACCTGATTTCATTTAAATTCAGTTTTGGAACTAAAATTTGACAATATTATACATTATGTTATGTGATGTTGTGTATGTGTTTCTTTGCCCAGGAATCTGTGATGTTGTGTGTGAATGTGTGTCTTTGACAGTATGTGATGGTTTCGATGGCTTCTACTGGGAATCAAAAAAAAAAATTAGATCTAAATTTTGTTTTTTTGTTATGGCAATGGGTTGGCTACTTTCCATGAGCAAATTAAATGGATTCAAAAGGTTGGTTTCATATTTTGCTTATGGGTGGATTTTTATAGTTTGAGCTATTTGATTGTTTTATTTATTTATTTTGCAGTTGTTGTTCTTAGCATTTCAGTGCACCATGTTAACCCATTAAAGGTATCCTAATTCTTTAATAGGATGCTTGTCTTCCATTGGGAATTAAATTGTTCAATCTATTTTTAGTTTACGAAATTTTTTTATAGCAGGTTTGTTTATGTAGTGTTGATTTTTTTTCCTTTAATGTCTTTATGGATAACTGAAAGAGGAGTGCAGAGAAGTTGGGCATAATTGTTTGTGTTTCTTTACGGTTTTGATTTCATTTATATGAATATGAAATAGGTTTCTATGAATGGGGGACTTCTATTTGTTTTTCTGCTCTAAGATGAGATAAGTCTTTTTCTATGAATGGATCTTTCATGTTCAAAAATTGTCACTCAATATGCTTAATTGCTATTTACTACCTTCAACTTGGTTTGCTTCTTCATATGTTCATAGAAATTATTTTTTATGCTTTTTGGCACTCACATTTGTGGATTGAAATGTCATATTTGTTTGGTTACTAATTGATAGCTGTAAAGAGCATGCATTTGTCTATTCTCTCTGAAAGTGGCCCCTCTATAAAACATGTATATTCAAATTGGCGAATCAAACAGTGGAAGTTGGATCTTATTTTTAATAACAAGCAATGGGAAATTTTTAGGGGTTAATTTTGGATAATGGATAATGGAGCTTGCTTACTTGTATTTTCTATTCTTCCTTTTGTTTTAGGTACATATACCTTGGCTTGAAGGAGTGTTTGATTAGCTCATAAAAAGTTGTTGCGGCTTTGTTTGCTGTAATGATTGATTGGGTAATTGGTCTTCCTTCCATTGATGGATTTGTCAATAATTTGTTACTTATCTATTGTTTAACTTGGCTTCATTTTACATGTTGTAAAAATTAAGAATCTTAAATTTTTATTAGCTAGGCTTCATTTACATGTTGGCGATCTTCTAGATTATTAGCTAGGTTCAAAACCAATAAGAGCGAGTACTTGATTTTTTTATGGTGATAATTTACATTAGGTTGTTTCTTTTTTTCTTCAAATATTTGGTTTTGGAACTAAATTAATTCAATAGACTATCAACGTTATTAGTTAGTCATCCTGGAGTAATGAGTGATGGCATAAACTTACTTTATGCTTGAAGTAGTTTAAACCTACTTTATACTTTTAATTGGATGATTATGCACAATGGTACCTTATAAGTGAAAAAGAAGGTGGTTTCACCTTCAACCCTTAATGTTGGTGAAATGCCCTCTTAAATGTTGTGGGCAAATTCTTGATGATTGATTTGGAGTATACAACATGTTATCAATCACCTAAAAAGCATACAAACCAACTAATCCCCTTTTCTTTTTCTTTTTTTTAGTAGGGAGGTCAATTGATTGGTTTGAAGCAAAGGTGGTGTTGGGTATGAGGTGAGGAAAAATCATGAATTTCATGTAATGATTTTTTGAAATGGTTTAGATTTTAGAAACCCATCTTCATGTAATGATTCTTTAAAATGGGTTAGATTTCAATGTGTTTCTGAATGGTTTTGATTCCAAAAATATTAAAATGATAAATGAACCAGCACAATTATTAAAATGGGTTTCTGAATGGGTTTCTAAAATCAATTTTCATGTACTGGTTTTTGGAAATTTATCTTTATTTTGTTTAATTTAGAGTATTATGTGTAACTATTCTGTTTGTATTATTTGGAGTGTTAATTATGTTTTTCTCATTCTCTTTTTAACTGTTCTGTTTGTCTACTTAATTATGTTTAATTCAGTTTTATTCTCTCTCTTTCGTTTTTCAGTTGTGATAAGTATCTTTTATAAGTATTTGTTTAAAAAAATAGTACAGTTAATTTTATTTAATGAACCTTGGGTTTAATTTTAGTTAGATTTGCCCATTAACATTGACTTCAAGTTTGATTCTTTTTTTGTTGCCTACTAATTGTTGTACATAATGCTTCAATTAGAAAATGAGTTATCCATGATCACGGGGATGGAAACTCCAAGGAGCATGATCATCCAAAAATAGATACTTCACACAATGTAAGCTTTAATTGTTTTAAAATTTAATTTTGATTGGTTTTACAGCCTTCAAAAATTCTTCTTCCTTATAACAATACTCTCTTAGTCTTAATAAAGAAAATTATTCGCTCCCCTTACAAAATTTGAGTTTAATTCTATTTGGAGGTTTGTATGATTTATCGGCATTTTCAATTGGTCTATCTATACTATTATTTGCTTTTCTATTAATTTGTTTACTTTAGTAATGCATACATATGTCTATTCTCACTTCGCTATTGAATGACATAATTCAATTGACCATAATAGTTATATTCAATTCTTCTTAATTCATAGCTATTGATTTTCCTATTTCTCATATTTATTTTGATGCGATTTTTCATGTTACAGTTTCTTTTGATGCAATTATTCTTCATTACAATTTCTTCCGATTTCTCATATGCATTTTGATGTGATTTTTCATAGCCATTGGTTTTTTGAAGCGAATTTAAGCGAGTAATTTTGCTGCAGGTCATTGATTCATATTATGAAACATTGGGTTACGTTGCTTCTACCGGTGTGTCGTTGGTTGGCTCTTTCATGTTTTTTTTTTTTTTTTTTTTTTGGGTTAGCTAGGATGATTCTTTTGTACCAAAATGTTCATTGACCTTTATTTGAAGGCGTTGAAACCTGATAAAGTGAAAGGGTTACCAGTTATGATACTAACTCAATAACATTCTTTTATTGAAAGTTATCTCATTCTAACTTTCTATAGTGTATAGATGTGTCATTTTGATGTGGATAAAAATCTAAAATTTGCTATTTGGACTTTAAGTTTAGCAAATATTTTTAGATTCTTTGCTTATGTTACATTCAAATATATAATTCATTTTTTGGACTTTAATTTTGAAATTTGCTATTCGAAATTTATAAATGCTTTCGCTAATTCAATGTGTAGAAATAGTTTCAGTTTCTTATATGTGAAGTTTTAAATCGAAGTGATATTACCATTTTGAATTAATTTATTACCATTGAGTTTCGTAGCACATGATATCAAAAAAATTGTTGGCAATGCTTTCAAGCATGGGTTATCCCATGTTTTATATATATGGTAGCTACATGTACTTTTTGTTTTATATGATTGTTACAGGTTATATAATTGAAGTACCATTTGTTTCAAGTGCTTATATTTCAATGTTGATTTCTTTTAAAATTTGAAGTAAATTACATCAATAGTTTCTAAATTTTGTCCCTTGTGTCGTATTGGTCTCTACACTTTCAATTGGTTCAATTTTGATCCTTAATTTTTTAAATTTTTGTATCAATTTTATTCAATTGATAATGATGTTAGAATTTTTGACGAAAAATAATTACTAAGTTTGTTGATGTTAACTTAGTAAATTAATAAAATTTATAAATTTGTCCTTACATGATACATGTCACTCATATGCGTATTTTTTATAAATAAAAAAATAGCAATTATAATGAATTGAATTAAATTGGGACAAAATAAAAAATATATAGTCAAAATCGAATTAATTAAAATTACATGAATTAAAATGATACAAAAACAAAATATAAAATATCAGTACAATTTACCCACAAATTTATAAGAACTAACGGTCACAAGCTTGTGTTTCTGTATATATATATATATATATATGTTCTTTTTTTCTTTTTTTTTTCTTTTTTTTTTTTTGTTTACAGCCTCTCCTTATTTTCCTAAAGTCAACCTAAATCTAAAGTGTTATCTATATAATAAGTCACAAAGGTTTTTGAATTTTTGTCAAAAATGTATGTGAGATACATTTTGATTCAATGGCTGAGATTAATCCCAAATTTATATCAATGGTTTAGATCAATTCTAATATCTACACATTTCCTTTGATGTTCCCGCCCAACATGGCTGTTTCTCCACTCTTCTCTCTCAGTATCTAACCTCTGTCTCCCCATCACAAATGATTTGCCTCCCCATCTACCCTCTGTCTACCCACCTTCCCTCTCTATTTCTCTGCCTACCCTCTCTATCTCTCTCTTCCTCTCCGTTCTTCTTCTTGATTTTTTTTGAAAATCTCAGCTTTTGCCTTCATCACAGCCTTCATCAGAGCTTACACAGAGCCTTCATCAGAGCTTACACCGTTCCACTCTCACCGTTGTTCACTCCGGCTCGACATCACTTCGGCTGCTGGGTTAGTTTATCACTTTGGCACTAGGTTAGTTTTTTTGTAGCTTGAATTATGACTTTCTGCTGGGTTAAAACTCATGTTAATAACAAAACTGCTTTGCTGAATGAATTTCTGCTGGGTTAAAACTCATACATTTGTGACTTTGTGCCTTAAAATTCTGCTGCCTTGAATTCTGACTTTGTGCCTTAAAATTCTACTGGGTTAGTTTATCACTCCAGAGATGAATTTCAGAATAAAAATTAAAGAGTACTCATGTTAATAACTCATGAATACTCATGTTAATAACTCATGTTTAAAGAGTACTCATGAATTTCAAGTTGACTGATTTCCTGTTTTTTACACTGTGCCTTCAGTAAAAATTAAAGAGTACTCATGTTAATAAATTTGACTTCCTGTAGTCATCAAATTCAAATTGCCATTTTGATTTCAGAATTTGAATGAATTTGACTTCCTGACCATGAACCCAATTGCCATTTTGTGAATTTTCATTCATACCAATCCCACAATCACCATTTTTGAGTAATTTTTTGGGTTATTTGATTCAAACCCAGAAAAAATGAGGTGTGAAAAAGCTGTGAAAGATCGAAGTGGGTTGTGGAAGTTTTAGAGGGAGACTGAAATTGGGGAAGAGTTGGGAAAGAAGAGACAGAGAGGAGAGAGAAAGGGCTTGATTTTAGAGAGAAAGAGGGGTTGGGTTGGTACGAAAGAGAGAGAGAGGGGTTGGGTTGGTACGAAAGAGAAGGAATGACCTACAGTTGTTTGGTTGATGATGCAATTAAAGCATTTTAAATGAGGAAAAGATTAGCTGGTGTTTGTTTGTTTGTTTATGAAGAGGATAAAACATTTGCTGTGCATAGCTGTGCCCTTTTGGGATACAAAAATTAAAACAGCCTCTACTTCTGCAGATCTCAATTCTATCTCCAACTCCATCCATTTATATCTTCTTTTTATCTCATTTTGTTATGTATTTGAGTTGTACTCTACCTAAAAAAAAAAAAAAAACCACAAAACAAAACAGAAAGGTAAATTGCATTATCTGTCTCTCTAATTTTAGCTAGATTTTTTTTTTTTTTTTGAGTTTTGTAATTTTAATTTCATCAATTTAAGTTTCATACTTTTAATTATATTTTAATGTGATCTTCCATCAATTGTCTGGTAATATTTGAGATGAAAAAATCCACAAAAGACTCATGTGAACCACATGTTTTTTTTTTTTTTTTTGATTAATCAAATTGAAATGTAGAAGAAACATGTTTAACATGGCAATTTTGAATGAATTCTGATATCACAAAATCAAATTTGACTTCTGTAGTCATCAAATTCTGAAATCACAAAATCAAATTTGACTTCCTGTAGTCATGAAATTCTAAAATCAAATTCTGAAATCAAATCACACGATGTAACTCAGAAAATTTCAGAATGATCTTTCATGATCTTTCTCTAGCTGCGAAGTGATCTGGTTGGTGTAGGACTCATCAAATGCTATATAGATCACTTCGCAGCAGCTAACTCATCAAATGCTACACATGATCTTTTATATATAGCAATTTGATTTCCTGTATAGTGCTAAAATAACTCATGCTAAAATAAAGGAAACAGAATTTCAATAACTCATGTGTTATCTCATGTTAATTTCAGAATTTCAATAACTCATGTGAGTCCTTGGAAGCTATCTCCTTATTCTCACCTTCATTGACATCTACATATATTGACTCTTTGTTGATTTCATAATTTTTTTCCGAATTATCTTGATTACTCTTTGTTGTATTTTTTTTAGTCAGATACAATGTGTTATCTCCTCTATTATTGTGTTCCTTTATTCCTTTAGTCAAATACATTGTGTTCCATTGTGTTCTTTTATTCCTCTACATTCTGTATATGATCTCATTTTACTGGTTCTGTCTGTCTTTGGCTGTCTTCGGCTCCCTTCGAACTCCCACTCGCAAGGTAAGACGCTATTGTGTTTTTCTGTTTTTGAATTCTGAACTTTGAATATTTTTAATTTTGAATCCTGAATTTTGGCCCTAAATTCACCTAAATTTTTCTCCCTTCGACTGGATAGAAAATTCCAGATTGATTGATTACAGTAGCAGATAGATAGCTATACTTCTTCTGACTAATAGTTGTACGTCTTCTTCTTCTAAAATTATACATACTACTAACCGAAATTTGTTAAAATTATATATGTTTGTAGCTTGAATTCAGAATTTAGGTGATAGTTAAATTCTGCTGTCTTCGGCTCCCTTCGAACTCCCACTTTTGAATTCTGAATCTTGAATTATAATGTATTCATAATGAAATCTTTCTCTCACATATAGTAATTTTGGGAAGTATATTATAATGTATTCATTATAATATGAAATTTAATATTATAAAAGAGAAACCAGAGAATATTATTAATCTTTCTCAGTTTATGATATGAAATCTTTTATATTTTTTAAATATGAAATCTTTCTCTCACATATAGTAATTTTGGGAAGTAAAATTGATTATACAAATAAGAAAATGAGGATTTGATTTGTAGTCAAGTGGAATTCATGATTTTTGGTAAATTTTATTAACACAAATGAGGATTTGATTTCAGGTTGAAAATACACGTTTATTTTTTTAAAAAACTTTAAAAGAAATTATTTTTATGAGCCTATTTTACATAGGATCATATGCAGTAACAAAAATTCCCATCAGTTATTAGCAAATCTATTTGTATTTGACTTTCAATTGTTAAAATTGTCTACACATAAAGTATTAAGGGTCAAAATTAATTTTTTATTTTAAAAATAAATTTTATTACATTACACGGGTCACCTACTAATTTATCATAAAATAAAAGAAGTTGTTTCTTCTTTTTTTAATTTAATTTAGGGGAACAACATATAGGTGGTAGAAGAGAAAAAAATTATCCACATATGGGATGCAAGTGTGTTTTTAGTGGAATGTAAAAGAAAGACTGTAAAAATACAAATGTTACTTATACCTCATGTGGTGATTATTTTTTTCTTTCCCCTTTTCCACCTCTCTATAGCCCTTTTAAATTGTAGTACATGATGGTTGTATTTTAATTACTGTTACCATGCGTGCTTGAGTAATATATGAATATTGATCACATATCAAAATATATTTTCTAATGAGAGGAAGGTGGAATATCATATCACATAATCATATAGGTTCATGTGCTTATGTTAAAATTTTAATCATGTTAACTGATTCTTTTGTCTCCTTTTTATTTATTTTTTTATTTTTCCTTAGCAATGCTATAATTCTAGAACAAATAATCCGTAAAAGTCCCATAACACTATTTTTTAATATACAACATTAATTCAAAATTCATAGCTACTTTTTAGACATTTTTCTGGGCAACATAGATTTTCTTTTTTTTTTTTTTTTTTGGTTGGGGAGGGGAGAAATAAATATTAGGTATAATTGTGGTATCTATCACATGACAGTATTATTATTTAATAAAAAATTAGGATATGACTATAATTGAATTTGTTAGAGATAATAAGAGTCATCATAAAAAATTAGGGGTACTTACGTGTAGGTCATAATAAGTGAATTTATTGTCTAATTAGTTAGGAAATGAATTTATTTATCATTAAAAAGGTCACTAATTGTAAGTTTCAGCGACAATTTATAAAAATAAGAAAATTGCAAAGATCTTTAGTGCTCCTCTCTCTATTTGATTTTACACATAGATCTTTGCAATCTGTGTGCTGACTCTTAAGAAGTCATGGGTATTTGGTAGGTCTTATTTTAAATTTTTTAAAAATAAAATATCTCTCTCACATATAGTAATTTTGGGGAGTAAAATTGATTATACAAATAAGAAAATTGGCTAAATCTTTAGTGCTCCTCTCTCTATTTGATTTTTTTTTTTAATCAACTGTTGTTCATAGAAAATTAGCTAAACCATTAAAGGTATCCTACTTCTTTAATATGTTGCTTGGCTTCCATTGGGAATTAAATTGTTCAATTTGCTTTTAGTTTACGATTTTTTTTTTTAAATTTAATATTATCATTTGTAAATGTTTTGCAATAATAGATTAATCTACAATAATAGATAGATATATAATACTTGATCTTAAAATGTAATTTATCCAGTTTAATGTAATTTATCATCTGGATTAAAATGTAATTTATCCAATTTAATCTTAACATTATGTTTCTTAAATGGATTTAATTTTTTAAAAGGTTTTGGATTTGAATTAATACTTGATGGGTTTTATTTTTTAAATGGGTTTTAATTTGTTTACATTTTTTGAACAGTATTTAGTTCTTCTATGTTGTGTGCTTTTGGATGATTTTCATTTCAAATAGCTTAAATTTTTAGTCCTAACTCCGGTGGGTAAATTGAAGTGTAAAACATTTGGTTGATTACGTCGCTATTCATAAAATTGGTCTGTCTTAAATTTTTAAAATTTGGTCAAGATTTGTTTAAATTTGGTCAATTTTGCTGCATTATTAGAAAGAAGTCAAGTACTCTCTCTCATACCCTAACCCAAGGACCTTCACAATTATTTATTTTTTGGTTCTTCTTGGAGGCTTGAGTGCTAGATATAGTAGTAGTGGGTAGTTTTGTAGATTAACTTGATATTGAAAATCATGTGTGCACTGCTACTTGCATTGTGCCCTTAGTGAGGCACAATCGGGTTGCTTCATCGTAGTTATGTGATGATATCTTTCGATGTAATGTGGGCTTCTATTCTCCCTTTTATTTATTTATTCTTTCCAAAATAAAAACCTAGGCTTAAGCGCCCATAGGATTGTTTGACAAAAATGCACTATCCATTTCTATTCAACTTACTAAACCATCAAGCGCATCACTAATCACTGGAATGCTCAGTTGAAGAATGCTCAGTTGAAGAACTCTACATGCTCAATTTTGTTTTTCAAAAATAGATGCAATCAACCATGATTTAGTCACCCTTTTAATGAAAGAACATTTCATTTAGTAAGTCACACATGTATGTAAGATATAGAGAGAGACATCACTACAATATACCTTTACACAAAAATTGTACCATTCAAATGTAGTATATTTGTTGTGTGATTCTAAAAAGAAAGGGACTTTTTTTTTCATTTAATTTTTTTTTTGAATATCTAGAGTTCCTAATTAAAAGAAAATTTGAAAGACTTGGCATTTTAACATTTATGTGTAATATGGCAAGAGAGTTTATGTTTTTTTTTTTTTTGGTACAGATGATAAATATTTTTATCAATTTTTTTTTGAATATTTTTTTATAAATATTTTAGTGCTCTGTGTTGTACAGATGATAAATATTTTTCATGATAAGGTAATTTCTATCTCAAAGTATTTTGACATGTATATTTCCAACAAATGTACTAATACAAACAAAAGTTCGTGTCATTTATTTTGTTTCCACAAATTACCAGATTGTTGTGCATATTCCTCATTGGGGATACGTAAAAGTTGATACAAAGACTTTTTGGAAAGTAATGAGAAGGAAGTTTGGGCAAACACATATTTGAAGACATGTTATTGACACATCTTTTGTAAAGCATACATATTTTTGGTGTATGACAATATAATTTTTGGTGTATGACAAGTTAGTGACACATCTTTTGTAATGCATACATCTTTTGTAAAACTTTAATCCACTTTTTGTAAAGTTTTAACTTACTCTTTTGGTGTATGACAATATTGTTAGGTTTTATTCTTGGCAACCCCGTTTGACAAAACTCCTTTCAGTTGTATTTATTTTCGCAATTTTATTTCAGTGAGGCTATGAGTGTTTAGATGCGAATCCAACCCGAATTGTGCCTTTCAGAGAAGTTTGTGATGCTAATGCTTTCAAGATTGCCACTTCGCTGATTATGACGGGGATCGAGCTACCCAGTTAGCTTGCGGGGGTCCAAGGGGCAGCGCCCCTTGGCGGGTCCGAGGTAGCGCCACGGCGGGATCGAGGGGCAGCGCCCCCGAAGCAAAATGCAAAAATGCATTCCAAGTTGCCTGTCCGCTCGAGCGGACACTTCCCCGTTCGAGCGGAGAATCCCTGGTTCCAGCAGTTTTGGTCGCCTGTAATAGTACTGAGATGTGTGATTTCGCGCTCGAGCGGGTTCTCTAGCGCTCGAGCGGACCTCTGTTTTGTCACACGCATATTTTGCTGAAGACGCTCGAGCGGGATGTTGGGCGCTCGAGCGAACCGCGCGAACACAGTTTTCCGGATTTCAATAAGGATTGGGTTTTCTTCCAAATCTAGGATTACTTTTGGTTTTTTATAAGTAGTTGGTTTTCTCCAAAAACTATACGACTCCTGAATTCCTCCATATCTTCTTTTTGGTTCTTAAAGTTTATATCTGGGGATATTTTGTTAGTTTTCTTTGATATTTTATTGAGTATTCAACTCATGGTTTAAAGAGAGTACATCAAAAGTTTTGTTTGTTATACACAAGAGAGAGAGAGTTGTTCTTCGGTGGATTCTGAAGAATTCGAGCCTGAAGCTTCGGTGGATTCTGGAATGGCTCATCGTAAAGACAATTCCGAGGTGAAGACGGGATTGGAAGAGGCACATAGAGGTTGGTTCAATTAAGCGTGGATTCGCTAGGTAATTAAGAGAATACCTGTGTAATTCCTTTAAATCTTCTTAGTGGATTGTTTTGTGGTTGTTGCCAGTGGTTTTTTAATCACAGTTGGAGGTGTCCAATTGTGATTTTTCCACGTTAAAATCATTGTGTTGATTTGTCTTGATTGTTTGATTGGGATTGTTATATACTGCTTAAAATTGTTACATAATCACAAATCAATATCTAGGGGATTTCTAGATTTTTCAAATATAACTTTATTTCTGTTTTTTGTTCAATGTTTACACTTTTTTTTACTGCCTTTTATATTTTGATATGCAATATAACTTTAAATCTTATATGTTTGTTTCTTAATTTACATTAAGATTAGGGGGAGTTGTTATTTTATTTGAGTTTTGTAGAGCGTGTAATACAAGCAAAATTGTTATAAGTTCTTTAAGAAGAAAAATATTTCAATATATTTTTTCAGTATATTTATAAAAAAATGACACAAACTTTATAAATTTCAACATAATACGTATAAATTATAACTGCATTTTAATCTTAAAATTATTTACACCGTGCCTTTAGGCACGGGCATACGCTAGTAAAGTTATATTTGAAAAATCTAGAAATCCCCTAGATATTGATTTGTGATTATGTAACAATTTTAAGCAGTATATAACAATCCCAATCAAACAATCAAGACAAATCAACACAATGATTTTAACGTGGAAAAATCACAATTGGACACCTCCAACTGTGATTAAAAAACCACTGGCAACAACCACAAAACAATCCACTAAGAAGATTTAAAGGAATTACACAGGTATACTCTTAATTACCTAGCGAATCCACGCTTAATTGAACCAACCTCTATGTGCCTCTTCCAATCCCGTCTTCACCTCGGAATTGTCTTTACGATGAGCCATTCCAGAATCCACCGAAGCTTCAGGCTCGAATTCTTCAGAATCCACCGAAGAACAACTCTCTCTCTCTTGTGTATAACAAACAAAACTTTTGATGTACTCTCTTTAAACCATGAGTTGAATACTCAATAAAATATCAAAGAAAACTAACAAAATATCCCCAGATATAAACTTTAAGAACCAAAAAGAAGATATGGAGGAATTCAGGAGTCGTATAGTTTTTGGAGAAAACCAACTACTTATAAAAAACCAAAAGTAATCCTAGATTTGGAAGAAAACCCAATCCTTATTGAAATCCGGAAAACTGTGTTCGCGCGGTTCGCTCGAGCGCCCAACATCCCGCTCGAGCGTCTTCAGCAAAATATGCGTGTGACAAAACAGAGGTCCGCTCGAGCGCTAGAGAACCCGCTCGAGCGCGAAATCACACATCTCAGTACTATTACAGGCGACCAAAACTGCTGGAACCAGGGATTCTCCGCTCGAGCGGGGAAGTGTCCGCTCGAGCGGACAGGCAACTTGGAATGCATTTTTGCATTTTGCTTCGGGGGCGCTGCCCCTCGATCCCGCCGTGGCGCTACCTCGGACCCGCCAAGGGGCGCTGCCCCTTGGACCCCCGCAAGCTAACTGGGTAGCTCGATCCCCGTCATAATCAGCGAAGTGGCAATCTTGAAAGCATTAGCATCACAAACTTCTCTGAAAGGCACAATTCGGGTTGGATTCGCATCTAAACACTCATAGCCTCACTGAAATAAAATTGCGAAAATAAATACAACTGAAAGGAGTTTTGTCAAACGGGGTTGCCAAGAATAAAACCTAACAATATTGTCATACACCAAAAGAGTAGGTTAAAACTTTACAAAAAGTGGATTAAAGTTTTACAAAAGATGTATGCATTACAAAAGATGTGTCACTAACTTGTCATACACCAAAAATTATATTGTCATACACCAAAAATATGTATGCTTTACAAAAGATGTGTCAATAACATGTCTTCAAATATGTGTTTGCCCAAACTTCCTTCTCATTACTTTCCAAAAAGTCTTTGTATCAACTTTTACGTATCCCCAATGAGGAATATGCACAACAATCTGGTAATTTGTGGAAACAAAATAAATGACACGAACTTTTGTTTGTATTAGTACATTTGTTGGAAATATACATGTCAAAATACTTTGAGATAGAAATTACCTTATCATGAAAAATATTTATCATCTGTACAACACAGAGCACTAAAATATTTATAAAAAAATATTCAAAAAAAAATTGATAAAAATATTTATCATCTGTACCAAAAAAAAAAAAAACATAAACTCTCTTGCCATATTACACATAAATGTTAAAATGCCAAGTCTTTCAAATTTTCTTTTAATTAGGAACTCTAGATATTCAAAAAGAAAATTAAATGAAAAAAAACAGTCCCTTTCTTTTTAGAATCACACAACAAATATACTACATTTGAATGGTACAATTTTTGTGTAAAGGTATATTGTAGTGATGTCTCTCTCTATATCTTACATACATGTGTGACTTACTAAATGAAATGTTCTTTCATTAAAAGGGTGACTAAATCATGGTTGATTGCATCTATTTTTGAAAAACAAAATTGAGCATGTAGAGTTCTTCAACTGAGCATTCTTCAACTGAGCATTCCAGTGATTAGTGATGCGCTTGATGGTTTAGTAAGTTGAATAGAAATGGATAGTGCATTTTTGTCAAACAATCCTATGGGCGCTTAAGCCTAGGTTTTTATTTTGGAAAGAATAAATAAATAAAAGGGAGAATAGAAGCCCACATTACATCGAAAGATATCATCACATAACTACGATGAAGCAACCCGATTGTGCCTCACTAAGGGCACAATGCAAGTAGCAGTGCACACATGATTTTCAATATCAAGTTAATCTACAAAACTACCCACTACTACTATATCTAGCACTCAAGCCTCCAAGAAGAACCAAAAAATAAATAATTGTGAAGGTCCTTGGGTTAGGGTATGAGAGAGAGTACTTGACTTCTTTTTAATAATGCAGCAAAATTGACCAAATTTAAACAAATCTTGACCAAATTTTAAAAATTTAAGACAGACCAATTTTATGAATAGCGACGTAATCAACCAAATGTTTTACACTTCAATTTACCCACCGGAGTTAGGACTAAAAATTTAAGCTATTTGAAATGAAAATCATCCAAAAGCACACAACATAGAAGAACTAAATACTGTTCAAAAAATGTAAACAAATTAAAACCCATTTAAAAAATAAAACCCATCAAGTATTAATTCAAATCCAAAACCTTTTAAAAAATTAAATCCATTTAAGAAACATAATGTTAAGATTAAATTGGATAAATTACATTTTAATCCAGATGATAAATTACATTAAACTGGATAAATTACATTTTAAGATCAAGTATTATATATCTATCTATTATTGTAGATTAATCTATTATTGCAAAACATTTACAAATGATAATATTAAATTTAAAAAAAAAATCGTAAACTAAAAGCAAATTGAACAATTTAATTCCCAATGGAAGCCAAGCAACATATTAAAGAAGTAGGATACCTTTAATGGTTTAGCTAATTTTCTATGAACAACAGCTGATTAAAAAAAAAAATCAAATAGAGAGAGGAGCACTAAAGATTTAGCCAATTTTCTTATTTGTATAATCAATTTTACTCCCCAAAATTACTATATGTGAGAGAGATATTTTATTTTTAAAAAATTTAAAATAAGACCTACCAAATACCCATGACTTCTTAAGAGTCAGCACACAGATTGCAAAGATCTATGTGTAAAATCAAATAGAGAGAGGAGCACTAAAGATCTTTGCAATTTTCTTATTTTTATAAATTGTCGCTGAAACTTACAATTAGTGACCTTTTTAATGATAAATAAATTCATTTCCTAACTAATTAGACAATAAATTCACTTATTATGACCTACACGTAAGTACCCCTAATTTTTTATGATGACTCTTATTATCTCTAACAAATTCAATTATAGTCATATCCTAATTTTTTATTAAATAATAATACTGTCATGTGATAGATACCACAATTGTACCTAATATTTATTTCTCCCCTCCCCAACCAAAAAAAAAAAAAAAAGAAAATCTATGTTGCCCAGAAAAATGTCTAAAAAGTAGCTATGAATTTTGAATTAATGTTGTATATTAAAAAATAGTGTTATGGGACTTTTACGGATTATTTGTTCTAGAATTATAGCATTGCTAAGGAAAAATAAAAAAATAAATAAAAAGGAGACAAAAGAATCAGTTAACATGATTAAAATTTTAACATAAGCACATGAACCTATATGATTATGTGATATGATATTCCACCTTCCTCTCATTAGAAAATATATTTTGATATGTGATCAATATTCATATATTACTCAAGCACGCATGGTAACAGTAATTAAAATACAACCATCATGTACTACAATTTAAAAGGGCTATAGAGAGGTGGAAAAGGGGAAAGAAAAAAATAATCACCACATGAGGTATAAGTAACATTTGTATTTTTACAGTCTTTCTTTTACATTCCACTAAAAACACACTTGCATCCCATATGTGGATAATTTTTTTCTCTTCTACCACCTATATGTTGTTCCCCTAAATTAAATTAAAAAAAGAAGAAACAACTTCTTTTATTTTATGATAAATTAGTAGGTGACCCGTGTAATGTAATAAAATTTATTTTTAAAATAAAAAATTAATTTTGACCCTTAATACTTTATGTGTAGACAATTTTAACAATTGAAAGTCAAATACAAATAGATTTGCTAATAACTGATGGGAATTTTTGTTACTGCATATGATCCTATGTAAAATAGGCTCATAAAAATAATTTCTTTTAAAGTTTTTTAAAAAAATAAACGTGTATTTTCAACCTGAAATCAAATCCTCATTTGTGTTAATAAAATTTACCAAAAATCATGAATTCCACTTGACTACAAATCAAATCCTCATTTTCTTATTTGTATAATCAATTTTACTTCCCAAAATTACTATATGTGAGAGAAAGATTTCATATTTAAAAAATATAAAAGATTTCATATCATAAACTGAGAAAGATTAATAATATTCTCTGGTTTCTCTTTTATAATATTAAATTTCATATTATAATGAATACATTATAATATACTTCCCAAAATTACTATATGTGAGAGAAAGATTTCATTATGAATACATTATAATTCAAGATTCAGAATTCAAAAGTGGGAGTTCGAAGGGAGCCGAAGACAGCAGAATTTAACTATCACCTAAATTCTGAATTCAAGCTACAAACATATATAATTTTAACAAATTTCGGTTAGTAGTATGTATAATTTTAGAAGAAGAAGACGTACAACTATTAGTCAGAAGAAGTATAGCTATCTATCTGCTACTGTAATCAATCAATCTGGAATTTTCTATCCAGTCGAAGGGAGAAAAATTTAGGTGAATTTAGGGCCAAAATTCAGGATTCAAAATTAAAAATATTCAAAGTTCAGAATTCAAAAACAGAAAAACACAATAGCGTCTTACCTTGCGAGTGGGAGTTCGAAGGGAGCCGAAGACAGCCAAAGACAGACAGAACCAGTAAAATGAGATCATATACAGAATGTAGAGGAATAAAAGAACACAATGGAACACAATGTATTTGACTAAAGGAATAAAGGAACACAATAATAGAGGAGATAACACATTGTATCTGACTAAAAAAAATACAACAAAGAGTAATCAAGATAATTCGGAAAAAAATTATGAAATCAACAAAGAGTCAATATATGTAGATGTCAATGAAGGTGAGAATAAGGAGATAGCTTCCAAGGACTCACATGAGTTATTGAAATTCTGAAATTAACATGAGATAACACATGAGTTATTGAAATTCTGTTTCCTTTATTTTAGCATGAGTTATTTTAGCACTATACAGGAAATCAAATTGCTATATATAAAAGATCATGTGTAGCATTTGATGAGTTAGCTGCTGCGAAGTGATCTATATAGCATTTGATGAGTCCTACACCAACCAGATCACTTCGCAGCTAGAGAAAGATCATGAAAGATCATTCTGAAATTTTCTGAGTTACATCGTGTGATTTGATTTCAGAATTTGATTTTAGAATTTCATGACTACAGGAAGTCAAATTTGATTTTGTGATTTCAGAATTTGATGACTACAGAAGTCAAATTTGATTTTGTGATATCAGAATTCATTCAAAATTGCCATGTTAAACATGTTTCTTCTACATTTCAATTTGATTAATCAAAAAAAAAAAAAAAAAACATGTGGTTCACATGAGTCTTTTGTGGATTTTTTCATCTCAAATATTACCAGACAATTGATGGAAGATCACATTAAAATATAATTAAAAGTATGAAACTTAAATTGATGAAATTAAAATTACAAAACTCAAAAAAAAAAAAAAATCTAGCTAAAATTAGAGAGACAGATAATGCAATTTACCTTTCTGTTTTGTTTTGTGGTTTTTTTTTTTTTTTTAGGTAGAGTACAACTCAAATACATAACAAAATGAGATAAAAAGAAGATATAAATGGATGGAGTTGGAGATAGAATTGAGATCTGCAGAAGTAGAGGCTGTTTTAATTTTTGTATCCCAAAAGGGCACAGCTATGCACAGCAAATGTTTTATCCTCTTCATAAACAAACAAACAAACACCAGCTAATCTTTTCCTCATTTAAAATGCTTTAATTGCATCATCAACCAAACAACTGTAGGTCATTCCTTCTCTTTCGTACCAACCCAACCCCTCTCTCTCTCTTTCGTACCAACCCAACCCCTCTTTCTCTCTAAAATCAAGCCCTTTCTCTCTCCTCTCTGTCTCTTCTTTCCCAACTCTTCCCCAATTTCAGTCTCCCTCTAAAACTTCCACAACCCACTTCGATCTTTCACAGCTTTTTCACACCTCATTTTTTCTGGGTTTGAATCAAATAACCCAAAAAATTACTCAAAAATGGTGATTGTGGGATTGGTATGAATGAAAATTCACAAAATGGCAATTGGGTTCATGGTCAGGAAGTCAAATTCATTCAAATTCTGAAATCAAAATGGCAATTTGAATTTGATGACTACAGGAAGTCAAATTTATTAACATGAGTACTCTTTAATTTTTACTGAAGGCACAGTGTAAAAAACAGGAAATCAGTCAACTTGAAATTCATGAGTACTCTTTAAACATGAGTTATTAACATGAGTATTCATGAGTTATTAACATGAGTACTCTTTAATTTTTATTCTGAAATTCATCTCTGGAGTGATAAACTAACCCAGTAGAATTTTAAGGCACAAAGTCAGAATTCAAGGCAGCAGAATTTTAAGGCACAAAGTCACAAATGTATGAGTTTTAACCCAGCAGAAATTCATTCAGCAAAGCAGTTTTGTTATTAACATGAGTTTTAACCCAGCAGAAAGTCATAATTCAAGCTACAAAAAAACTAACCTAGTGCCAAAGTGATAAACTAACCCAGCAGCCGAAGTGATGTCGAGCCGGAGTGAACAACGGTGAGAGTGGAACGGTGTAAGCTCTGATGAAGGCTCTGTGTAAGCTCTGATGAAGGCTGTGATGAAGGCAAAAGCTGAGATTTTCAAAAAAAATCAAGAAGAAGAACGGAGAGGAAGAGAGAGATAGAGAGGGTAGGCAGAGAAATAGAGAGGGAAGGTGGGTAGACAGAGGGTAGATGGGGAGGCAAATCATTTGTGATGGGGAGACAGAGGTTAGATACTGAGAGAGAAGAGTGGAGAAACAGCCATGTTGGGCGGGAACATCAAAGGAAATGTGTAGATATTAGAATTGATCTAAACCATTGATATAAATTTGGGATTAATCTCAGCCATTGAATCAAAATGTATCTCACATACATTTTTGACAAAAATTCAAAAACCTTTGTGACTTATTATATAGATTTCTGTTTTTTGTTCAATGTTTACACTTTTTTTTACTGCCTTTTATATTTTGATATGCAATATAACTTTAAATCTTATATGTTTGTTTCTTAATTTACATTAAGATTAGGGGGAGTTGTTATTTTATTTGAGTTTTGTAGAGCGTGTAATACAAGCAAAATTGTTATAAGTTCTTTAAGAAGAAAAATATTTCAATATATTTTTTCAGTATATTTATAAAAAAATGACACAAACTTTATAAATTTCAACATAATACGTATAAATTATAACTGCATTTTAATCTTAAAATTATTTACACCGTGCATTTAGGCACGGGCATACGCTAGTTCTACAACAAAGCAAGACGGGTGTGCTGTGATTCAATTTTTATTTGTTCATTTATTTTTTTTATTTTATTTTTTTTTGTAATAAACTAAACGACGACCTTCCGCTGTCACAGTATGGTGTTGTGACAACACCTACCCTGTTTACCAATCGTATATCTCCCACAACAACAAAAAAAACAAAAAATAAAAAACGAAAAGAAGAAGCCCTAGCGATTACCTCCCACAAATACATTAGTTACACCTTTCACAGTCAAGTTTGGTTTCAACCATTCTAATTTTTATTTTATTTTTCCAAGGCCACCAAAGGTTAGTCAAATTTTTATCTCTTCATACTATAAATTTATCTATCAATATAGATGTATATATTATGCTAATTCTGTTTATTACTTAATGTATGTAATTATGTATTGCTAGCCTCTAATTCTGTTTATTACTTAATGTATGTAATTATGTATTGCTAGCCTCTTTTTCATTTTTGTGTGTGCGCGCACTTCTACATTGCAACAATGATACATTCCACTAATTTGGGAGCACTAATGGACCACTAATGAGGTGAAAATTCAAAAAAAAAAAAGAAAAAAAAAACTTAAAGCCAAAACATCATATCAATCAGTGGGACCCACTCTCTAGAGCTCGTTTAGTGTTCTCAATTTAGAGTTCCCAAACATTTTTCTCTACATTGCCATACTTTTTTTCTTTTTTTTTTTTGGTATATTTTTACTATGATGTTTTAACATGTGGATCCTATTGGAAAAATACATATTAGTAATTACTAAGATGCTTTAAATTTTGAATAAAGCTATATGAATTGATTTGTGTATTAATTAGTATACTAACGGATTATGTGACATAATTTTAGATATTTTATGTCTTTATAATTTGTATAATGGGTATGGTCCACAATTTTAAAATAGTAATGTCATACATATGTTAGTATACTAATTGGTATATCAATTGGTACATATAGTAGCACCATTATTAAATTTTTATTATCATATTTCTTTTGAGAATTTTTATTATAACTTTTATCTGATAATTTTTAAAGATATACAATATCTCCATTTAAAAAAAATATTCGTAACAACTTTTTTATTCTCATGCGAATATGTATAAGTGTGTGTACATGTGAGTCCTTTCTTTGTATTAGTGATTCAAAACAATTTTTATTTTTATTTTATTTTATTTTTTGTGGATATAGCTATAGATATGAAAAAATTATTAAGGGCATTCATTTTTAATATGAAACCAAAAAAAACTATATTTTTTTAGATGTAACTATAGATATGAAAAGTTAAACAACATGTGACTCTAACATTGTTGTCATTAAAATATTTTTCATATTTGAAATATGTTGTACACTAATTAAAATTTTTTTTTTTTTAATAATTAATAACAAATATAGAAATTATTTACATTCACATAAACATAATCCAGTTAAAGAACCTTGCCATAGAGATGGAATTATCAACACAATAAAGAGCACAATAACAAAGTCAATAAAAAAAATCCATAGCAAGAGAAAAATTATTAATTTTTGCATGTGGTAAAGATTTAATAAATTTATAATTTAATCAAACAAAATATCTAAATTATTTAATTTAATTTAATTTGCGTAGTAAAAAATAATTTGTACGCTTATATATTTCAAATAACTTAAATCTTAAAATATAACATAATGTAACATGAATATAAATTTTTGAGTCATTTATGTCATATTAAAATTAAATTTAAAATACTTAAATAAATAAATCGTCACCAAACATATTTTTTTTGTTTTTATTTTTAGGGTAAACTATTAATAGGTCTTAATAGTTGAACTTAATTCCCATAAAATCCTATTGAAAATAAGCTCTATTACAATTGTCACTAAAAATAATTTTTTGTGATACTTTTTTTACATATGTTGCTAAAAATTAATAATTAGTGATTTTTTTTTATCACAGTTTTAATAAATTGTCTCTAAAACTTACAATTAGTGACGTTTTTCTGTGACGAATTTTTAACTATCATCGAAATTTGAAAATTAGTGACCTTTTTTTGTAACAATTTTTTTAAACTGTCGCTAAAACTTATAATTAGTGAAATTTTTGTGACAATTTTCAAACTGTCGCTAAAAATTAACAATTAGTGACGTTTTTTAATAGTGTATGTTGAAAAATGCCATTAACTATCATAGGTCTTATTGGACAATAAGTCCACTTAATATGACCTACAAATAAGTCTCCTCTTTTTTTACTCAAAATATAAATACATGTCTATGGTTTTCTTTAAATTAAAAACAATAACACCTAAAATTGTTGAAAAATAATAAGGAAAAATTGGTCTAACATCCCTCTCTAACTTTTAGTAATAAGAGAGGTCCACAATAATTTTTTTGTAGTCTAAGGTCCCTCACCCACACCCATATATAACACTCACTCTCTCATTCTCTCCCCTCTCTCTTCTCGCACTCTCTCTCTCTCTCAAAATGGATGATAACACAGACATCCAAGGCGATAAACAAGAAGAAACAAAGGAAGCAGAGGCACTCTCTTTGAGTGATTTTCCAATAACCACCATTGATGATCAATCTCACTCTAATGATAGCATCTCCATCTCCAAATCCAAGTATGAAGATCACAGATCATCCTCTGAACTTACCGATTTCTTCGAATTCTTCAACAATCTAACGTCCGAAATGTCTCACCCACTCTTAATCAATCGAGTCATTCATTTCTCGATTAATCGATCGATCTTCAAATCTTAGAAAAAATTAGAGAAATCCTGCACATTCAAGGTGGATAGTGTGGAAACTAGATTGGATCAAAATTTTGGGAAGTTGTTTGTGATGAACATGGGATAGATCCAACTAGAAGGTATGTTGGAACTTTAGATTTGCAACTAGAACGTGTTAATGTATATTATAATGAGGCTTCTTGTGGGAGGTTTGTTCCACGTGTTGTCCTCATGGATCTTGAGCCTAGCACCATAGACAGTGTTCGCACTGATCACCAATCATAACTTGGTGTTTCTTCATCTCTCTGTATCTTATTATTGATTTTTATTATATTGGATTGGAATCATCACTCTCTTATTTGTCTATACAATCTAGAGAATTTCTCTGGTAAGAAGAGAAATGATTGGTGATCAGAGGAGAGAGAGTGATAATTTGTGCTAAAATTTCTCTAGTTTGGTTAAAACAATTTTCTCTGGTTTAAAATTGTGAACAAACACAGAGAAATTTGTAAACAAAGCTATAGCGATTCTGATTTTAACCCGACCCTTTTGTGTCATGGACTCAGGTTTGTGGTTTCGTAGTGTTGTTCATGTCTTTTTCCCTTCATAGTTCCTTGAGTTTGGCTATTGGATTGTTATGGTTGCGTTTGGAACAGATTGATTGCTTGGTTTTCAAACTTTTGTTGTCCAGAATTTTACTCCTCCGCTCGAGCAGCACTTCTTGTGTTCGAGCGGGCTTTATGAACTCTCAGTATTTTTGCAGGTCTGCAAAACTATTAGGAGGGTGTATTTTATGCTTAAACGGTGCTTTCTGCACTCGAGTGTCTTTCTTATGCTCGATCGTTAGTCTGTTGTCTACAAAACTACAGGAAGTGTGCATTCTGTGCTCGAGCGTCACTTCTTGCGCTCGAGCGGATTGTGAGTATATCAGTTTGTAAATGTCACTTTTTACATCACTTTTCACCTCTTTCTCTCTTTAAACATTTCAAAAACCCTAGATCTAGAGTTTCTCTCTCTAAAACTCATATTCTCTCTTCTAAAACACCTAGATTCGTTGGGTTCTTGACCCTAGTGTCTTTAGGAAACGGTAGAGCATCTCAAGAACTCTATTTTGGTCCAAACAAAAATTGGTTTCAGCATCTTTGAAGTTCCTTCATTGTTTCATTGATCTCTAGCTTCGAGGTAGGGGTTTTTTGTACTTTTCTATGAGTTTTAATTTAGTTATTTGTGGATATGTAAAGAATATTGGAATTTAGAATGATTTTGAACAAACCTGGGGCTTTGGTTTAAAATCAAAAAAGGAGGTTTTCAAATGTATGTATTAAAAATGGTTATGAGAGTAGATGTGAGATTGTGTTATGATAAATTTGTTGATTTTGATACCCGGGATGGATTTTGGAAGAAAATAGAGTTTTGCCCTAAAATGTCTCAAATAGTTATTTTGTATAAATAAATGACATTGGTGTTAGGAGTTGGATGGATGTTTATATAAATGGTGGAGTTGGATATATATTACCACTCACCTATGAAAATTTGGATAATTTATCTGTCTTAGAAATTGTATATCTGTTTAGAAATATCTATTTTTGGCCATCGGTGGAGGATAGCTATGATTGTTGTAGAAATTGCATGAGGAATAGGTGAATTGAAATTAATCTCTTATCCGTTGTCATTGAATATGACTATGTCTTTGATACATTGTAAATGTATGATGTCTGGGAGAAGAAATGGGATGTACTCTATGTTGGGGAGAAGAAATGAGATGGACTCCATTGAATTAAGTTGGCATGCGTGTCCAGGGTGAAAGTCCTGAAAGCCACGCGTATACATAGGTGCCGATTTCCGCAAACGAAATATTCGTAAAATGGAAAATGGAACTGTCTATAGAATGGTTATGTTAGTTAGAGACCCATTGAGTTGTACCCTCAGTGTGGTTGTTTGAATAAAATAGTGAATGACTCATGAATTGAGATATAAAACTTGGCATAGCATGGTTTTGTAAGAGAATTATAAATGATTTTATCATGGGTATTAGATATACATATCATACTTATATCTATATTAAGATTCAGACATTGTGTTAGATTGTTTCTATTGGGTTTTGGCTCACTCTACTTGGGAAAAACATTTTTTAGGTGCTGATGATATGCCTTCACCAAGGACTTAGCTTGGGAGGATTGTGGAGCTAAAGGCTCAGTTTTGTTTAGTTTGTATTTATCTTTTGTACAAGCATAGAACTTTATTTATATTGAGTTTATGACTCATTTTTTATACACCCAAGCCTTGGCTTAGAAAGATGTAAGCCTTTAGAGTATATGAACATTTGTTTAGCTTTCATTCCTTATCACCTTTCGTATATTAATTTTGATTAATGAAAGCTTATTATTTCAATTATGTCATCTTGTATTAGTTGTTTGGAGTTGGATTATTGCAATTATTTTGGGCGTTATAAAAGCCAGAGAAATTCTCTATGAACAAAGTTAGAGAAATTTCAATTCTTCGTGAACAAAGCTAGAGAAATTTTAATTTTCTCTGAATTTCTCTAGTTTAAACTCAGAGAAATTCTCCTTTTAGTAAGTCTCTCTTTCTCTCTCTATATATGTATATATATATATATATATATGTATATTGGTTGTTGTTGTTGCTGCTTATTTGGGTGATTAATTTGTGTATTGTACATCATTATTGAGAAGGCAGAAATATTTTCTGGTTTAAACCCAGAGAAATTCTTTGAGAATTCAGAGAAAATCACTAAACTTGAATCCAGATAAATTCTTTAGCTTTCTCAGAATTTCTCTAGAGATAAATTCTTTAGGAAGAAATTCTCTAAAGAAATTCTCTAGAAAGTCTAGAGAAATTCTCTGTATTGAATTTTTTCTAAATCGATATTTAGGGACCTTAGACGTTATGAAAATATTGAATATTTTTTATGCTATAAAATCTTAATATCAGGTACTCTAATAAAAAAATCCTCAAATAATAAATGGGCACATTATCAATTGTACTAAGGCAAGCATAAAAATTGAAAAAACTATAAACTGATCCGATTTAGATCAAACTGCACAATTTGTCTTAGATTTTAAATAAACAAATCATACATCATAGCCCAGTCCATAGTTTTATAGTTACAAATTCGCCTTAACACCAAATCAGACCATTTAAATATATATAAATAATTTGTTAAATACCATAAAGTTATATCCCTCTACTTTTGCAAGTGTGTCCTTGTATAGGATAGAATTAGTTCTAAATATTCATGTAAATAATACTAATTATTGTATAGGATAGAATTAGTTCTAAATATTAATGTAAATAATACTAATTATAAAAACTATTGTTTGTTATTCTATTATGAATAATGATAATATTTTTGAAAACTATTGTTCCAAATAGAATTGAAAAATGTTTTAATAGTTTGATTTTAAAATTTTTATAATTTAATTTGATTACAAAATTCATAAAATCGTATTTAGGCGAAGTTTGGCATGTGCCTAAAAAGTCAAAAAGTTACTTAAAAAGTTAAAAAGTTATCACTATTCACCAAAAGTCAAAAAGTACGGCTGCACAACTCTCAATCCTAATTTCCCTCTACACACTAATTTATACAATTTTTTAATACACATTTTTTCATAAAAAGTCAAAAAGTTAACCTAAACAACCATATTTTTTTCCTCAACTTTTTAGTCCAAAGAGTCAAAAAGTGCACTTATTTAGGGTATCCCAAACAACCCCTTAAATTAATCTTATTTTACTCTTAAATCTGACCAATTCAAAGAATCAATTAAATAGCACACACTGCCAATATCGGACGGCCAGGGACTCGTCTGGACGAGAGAAATTACGAACCTACATGTATCGTCGCCGTACTGAATCATCAAGTCATTTGGGGTTCGTTTATTTTTAGATATAGAGGGTGGGATGAGATTAGGATGGAGGTGAGACTCATTTAGTGTTGAGCTTGTTTGTAGAGTTAGAGAAGAGATCATGATGGAGGAATGGATTAAGATAGAAGTTGGGAGGGGGATTGGGATAGAGGAGGTAGATGCGGTATTAGAAAAATAATGAAGGGATTAGAAATTTTTTTATTTTTTTATTTTTTACATATTGGGCATTGTTTTAAACATTAATATTTAATTTTTTATATTTTTTTATTTATTTTACTAATAACTATCATCAAAACAAACATAATTTACTTAGGCCTCGTTTGGCAAGTGACTTTTTTAATTAAAAAGCCAAAAAGTCACTAAAAAAATAAAAAAGCTAACATTCCATATCAAAAAGTCAAAAATTTTCTTTCCTCTTTACTTTTTACACATTTTTTTATAAAAAATTAAAAATTAACCCGAACATAATTTTTAACTCATATTTTAATCAAATAATAAAAAAATTATTAAATTAACCTATTGGCAAAAAAAAAAAAAATCTTAATCCCCTCACTCACTGACAATTCACCATTCTCTCTCTAAAAACCCTCGCTATAAATCCCTCCACTCTACGTCCAAAAACAAAGGGATCTTTGCAATTTTAGGAGCGACTCTTGTCGAGTTCAGACTAGAAGAGTCTTTCAGACAAACAGAGAAGCCGAAGCGAAGATCGATCGATCGATCGATCGACAAAAAATGGTATGAAATTTCTCATCTTTGTCTTCGATTCTTGTGTTTCCTGTTTTCTGATTTTTGTGAATTGAATTAGGTTGAGTCAGTGAAACCCATCTCCAGCCCCGTCCCCGACGCTTGGTACCCAACCCTATCCGTTTTGATGCTCTCCATCGGCCTTGTCATCACCGCTGCTTTCTTCATGTATGTGATCTGATCCCTAAAAAAACATTCTGTTTCACAAAACACTTATAATTGAGTAATTTGAAGAGCAAATGCAAACAAATGTAGCAATTTTTTTTATTTTTTAATTTAGTAAATTGAATTGAGTATGGTGTGTTTCTGGTCTACTTGGTGACAATTAGGTGATTTATGTGATTAACAGGTGCATCTCATGCTCACTTTTATGGGTTTTAAATTTGAATGATTTTCTTGTTGCTTTGTCTTTGGTGTCTATGGTTGTCTGAGGAAGTTGCGTGGGATTAGAGAAATTCGGTTATGGGCCTTATAGAATATGCAAAAGTTGAGTGATTTTACATTCAGTGAAGGTTGTAAATTCTGTCTCAGTTAGTTAAGAGTTAGTTATCAGTCGATTTAGTCGTTGCAACAGGGGGGAGAGAGAGAGAGCTGTGTTGGTTGTTTTAGATTGTGCACCACATTAAAAATTTGAAAACAACTGAGAGTGATTCGGTTCATTTCAGTTTGTCTTCTTCTGTTGCTTACATTTTCAACAAGGTATCAGATACTTACAATCAAATTGTTTCAAATTCAACTATTTGTTCTTTACTTGAATTCGAGAGATCAAGAACACAAGAAATTTGACAATGTCGATTTAACTACTGCATCACTATATGCACCTTTGAGGATTAGTCGGGTTTTGATCCGAACATCCTAGTGCCAATAATATATATATATATATATATATTGCATCACCAGTTTTTCCGGTGTCAAATTTTCATTCGTTTGTGACAATCAAGCTGGATTCAGGCAATTTCGTATTGTGGAAGACATGAGCTCAAATTTTATTTTATTTTATTTTATTTTCCTTTCATGCGAATGGAATAATATCTTATTCACCATTCTAGATACAAGATAATTTTGTATCTAACCCTGAGAATGTGTTGCAGAAGTTAATCGATGGCTAGTTCCTCTTCGGTATCACTGCTTTAATCTTTGTTTCTATCCTTCCTCACGTTCTAGGCTTAGAACATGCAAATCAACTTTGACATGCATTAGAAAGTAGATTCAGTTTATTGACAAGGTCACATGCATATTCATAACTTGAAAAGAAAATTGTTAAATCTACGAAAGAATTCAAATATGGAAGCCTATATTGATTGTGTAAAGGAGTATTCATATCGCTTGGATGCAACCGGATCTTATTACATACCTTAAATGGTTTTCTTGTAGAATTTGGTTCACTGAAGATAACAATAAGGGCTATAAAATTTGAGGAATTGGTATCTTTTTAAGTGTAGAGGAGATGCACATAACAAGAGATCACACTCAACAAAATGATTCAACTTCAGTACTTGGAAGTAAATCTATGGTGAATCGCACGACCAAAATCAATTAGCGATTCTACTCACTTTTTATTATTCATGTAATTCTTGAAACTATTGTGTCTGATATCACGATTAATTTTTTTTAAGTAAAAATGACATGACACAACTTGTAATGGTGTTTACTAAGAAAATAACCAATATAATTTGTTCTTGTTTTGGTGATCATAGAGCTTTTAATATTTAGTCAAAACCAACATGTTTTTAACCTCTTCTTTTCGTTTTTTTTCCTTAAACAAAATCATAATATATCTTCTAAATATGTTTAAGATTAACATAACTTACATTATGAATTATGTTTAAGATTAACATAACTTACACTATGAATTATCTATTGATATTTTATTAAAATAAATATAGTTTAATATTACATAGGTGAGGCCAATTATACCTAATGGTTCCACAAGCACTTTATTTATTTATTTATTTATTTATTTATTTATTTATTTATTTATTTTAATATATCTTAAAAATGGTTTTTGAACCATAAAGATACCTTTTAAAGTGTTTTAGGTTCTAAAATAAAGGATTCCAATTTTCCAATTATTTTTTTCTTATTATTGGGTCATTGTTACTTAGAAAGGTTTGCATGTTTATTGTCCAAATATCAATATCTTTCCTAAGGTATTGGTACTTAAAAATTGAGAGTTAGTCTTTGTTTACTTTCTTTATTAAGAATGGTTGATAAGAAGTATCTAAAAAAAGAAAAAGGAAATATGATGATCTTACATGGGATCCCGTGTTAACTTTTTACCTATTAGACCATGTGATCATCAGTTAAAGTAATGTTTCATTGATTTAAGTCTAAATATTTTATAGGGCGAATTACACTAACGATACCTGTAGTTTGGGGCTTGTGTCATTTTAGTATTTGACCTTTCAATTGTTATACATTTGACCCTGAATTTTGAATATCGTTCCGAATAAGGACAATTGAACATGCCGTTGCTCCATTTCAAGGGCAAAGTCGTCAATTTGGTAAAATAAAAACTAATTTGACAAAAATAAATGTAAAAAAATTATTTTTAATTTTTTAAAAATTATTTCTACCCACCAAAAATAAAATATATAAAAATGATAAATCTTTTACATTTTTATTTTTTTATTTTCTTACCAAATTAATTTTTAGTATGTGTTTGGATGATGATTATGTAATGGGTGGTTATTTTTGTTGATATTTTTGGATGGTTATCATGTAATAGATGGTTGTATTTGTTCTTAACAGATATTTTTGGATAGTTATCATGTAATGGATGGTTATTAGACTTTTAATGTGTATATAAAATGTTTTTAGTTTTGAATTTTTTGATTTAATAGATTGGTTTAATAATCACATCAAAACATTGTTGCCATGTTTGACTTTTGAAAAAATAGGAAGTAATTTAATGGAACTAAATATCAAAAATAATTATTTAAAAAAACTATTTCTACCCTCCCAAAAGATAAAATTATATAAAGATGATGTGTTTTTAATTTTTTTCACCAATTTAATTTTAGTTTCTTAAAAAAAATTCTGAAAATAGATTATGAAAAGCAAATCAAACCAAACAAAACTTTATAATCAAGAAAATTCTAGCATTTCATTAAAAAAAAAGGCCATTATATTTCAAACAACATACAAGTTAACCAACACATGATAAATTGTATGACGACTTTGCCCTTGAAATTGACCGTTTGCAAAGGAAATATTTTTTATTATCCTTGTTTGGAACAAGATTGAAAATTCAGGTCAAATGTATCACAATTGAAAAGTTAATGACCAAAGTGACACAAGTCCCAAACTGTAAAGGTTGTTAGCGTAATTCGCCCTATTTTATATTTGTAAGATATATTTGACATCCAAATATGTAGATATATTTTTCTAAGTGATTAGACAAAGTGGGTGAATCTTTACGATTCATGATTCGATTCAATTTATGATCCGGTATAAGGTTATTTCGATTCACGATTCGAATCTTGATTTGACAACTGTGTCACTACTTATATACAGATTTGTTGGATCATTTTCACATACAAATACACCACAATATATTTTTCTATTATTGGTGACAAAGGTTACAACAAAGCTGGAGGATGTTGAAGAGGACAAAGGACAAGATTATGAGCTAAAAAGCATGAACACAGCCATGTGACATCACACGGACATGCTGACACTTTAAGTTTCATAAAATGTAGGGCACGACATGTGGGGGATATGCATAAAATATATTGTTTAATATTTATTGCAAGTCATATATATAAATATTTCCTTCAATGATAATAAAATCTACGATATAACACTAATCCTGAAGTTTAATGGTGGAGTGACTAATACGTATACATGTTTTTCTTTTATGATTGTATCTTTTAAGCTATTTTGTTTAAACTAATGTGTTTCATGTGAGTGTCCACAGCATGTCTGGATCCAAAAATAATTTGATACATTTGGATGTGTGTTTGACAAATATTAGGAAGTGTCCGATGAGTGTTGGTGTTGGATGTGTGTTTGACAAATATCAAGAAGTGTCCAATGAGTGTTGGTGTTGGACACGAACATGCACCTTCTTAGAAGTGTGTGCTTCTTGATTCATGAGATTTAGGTTTTCAAAGGGTTGCTTGTCAAATTTGTGGAAGGTCAAATCATATGGCCAAGGAGTGTTACCATATTTTAAATCTTAATTACCAGTCACCTGTTCAAAACTTCAATTCACCGATTTTGAATTTAAAGCAACCGGTAAACGGCTCATCGTTCTCTTCAATCTTAGGGTATTCGACAAGCTCATATTGCTCACACACAACCTTTGGTTGCTGATTCAAACAATTGGCCTTATGGTGCAGAGTCTTCTGCTTAGAATATCACCTCATCACTAGCTCTTGTTACTCAACCTCAATCCTCTGCGTCTGATTCAAACAATTGGTTCTTCGATAGTGGAGCTATTAATCATGTCACTCGTGATTTGTCAAATCTCTCTTTGCAAGATCAACAACACATGGCATCTGATGGTGTACAAGATGGTAGTGGCTCATCTTTACCTATTGCACACATTGGTAAAAGAATATCATTTCTGCTCCTTAGGCAAAATTGTCTTTCAAATATTTTGGATGTGCCCTCTATCACTCATAACCTATTCTCTGTTCATCAGTTTTCCAAGGACATTACATTATTTTTTAGTCATTGCCGTTCAATCATATGGTGGTCTGTTTTTGTCTCAATCTAAATATGCAGTTGTCATCCTCAGTAAAGCTGGAATGATTAATTGTAAACTCTGCGATAGAACTTCTTCAGTTATACCTTCACTTCTGATTTAGATTTTGGTTTTGCTCTTTCACTTTTGTCTAGAAGTGTTGTTTGGTCTTTACAATATTTGACCCTCACAAGACCAGTGATTACAGCATGCTTTGAACTTGGTTTGTCAGCATATACTTTCTTAGATAAGTTAAGGGTTCTATACATCTTGGCTTGAACTTTTCTCCTGGACCTCTATAGTTTACCTACACAGATACTGGTTGGGGTGGGGATTATTGGATTGAAGATGACCATTCATTTCTGTCTTTTTTGGGAAGAAGTAACACAAAGTTGCAAGGTCCTCCACAGAAGCAAATTATAGGGCTCCTGCCCAAACTACTGTTGTTGTTTGGTTGCAACAATTACCGCTGATCTTTGTGTTTCTTTGGTCAGTCCACCTGTGATCTGGCGTGACATTCTTTTTGCTATTGCTTTAGCAGATAATCCAATCTTCCATGCTTGGACAAAGCACATTGAAGTGGAGTAGCACTTCATTCGAGAAAAGATTCTTCACAAACAACTTATAGTTCATCATATTGGTTTTTTCAGTAAGCTGGCAGATATATTTACCAAGGCTCTTCCAGTTAGCAGATTTCAAGTCCTGAAATCCAACCTAATCATCTCTGATGTTCCCATTAGCTTGAGGTGGGGATGCTAGTGAATCTGAAGTTGCTCAAGTAATTCTACATTCAGTCTCAGTTGTTTAAGTAGGTTGTCCAGTTAGTCTAGAACATCAATTTGTTAGGGCAAGTTGTCAGTTAAATGGAAGTTTCTTGTCAGTTAGAGCTAGTTATCAGTCGATTGAGTGGTTGTAACAGAGAAGGGAGGGAGAGCTGATTTCAGTATATAAAGGAAGAGAGATGGTTTGTATCACATTGAAGCTGTGTTGGTTGTCTTCTTCTCACAATCATGAAACTGTGTTAGATTTAGGAGTCATGTATGGACATTCAAATTTGCACAATTGTTTGGTTTAACCCACTCCTCAAAAAATTGAGTTTTTTTGTTTTTAGTGATTTTTTTTTTAATATTTTACACTTTTTTTATTTTTTACATACGCATAATCTAGATACACTTTAAAAGTATAATATTTGTGAAAAAAAAACTTTAAAAAATTCACCAATTACAAAAAATACAAAAAACAAAAAACAAAAAAACTAAAATTTACTACATTTTTGTATTTTGTTGTATTTAATGAATTTTTAAAAAAAAATTGTACAAATTTTATACATTTTAAGTATACCAAGATTAAGTGGATCTAAAAAGTAAAAATTGATTAAAATATTTCTAAAAATCATTAATTAAAAATACAAAAATACAGATTGAACACTCAAAAATTTGTTTTGAAAACTCCAAACCTAACACGGTGTCATTATTGCTTATTCCTTTTTTTTTAACTTCCCTTTTTTAATTTATGATTGGAATACTTACAACCTATGCTATTACTAAATGAAGTGTGCAGTGTTGTGATGTATGCCCTCAAACTAACTGGATTCATATTGTTCTATTTAATTCCTATTATTTGAAATTATTTCATACATTATAGACATTATTCATGGGATGAAATGGTTAAGTTCCTTTGTTACGTTGCATGTAATTTATATGGATGAAAGAGTTTCATTTGCAAGAGATATAATGCAGACCTTGACACAGTTTTTACCTAAGAAGTCTGTTAGGACAACTATAATGCATTCCCTATGGGATAGGATGTTTTATCTCAATCACAAAGTGTAAGACTTTGAATTAATATGTTGATTTATTTGCAATACAATGAAGGACCTCAATAAGACTCACACTATACAAAACTTACTCTCTACCTTGGTGTGAATCTTATAGTGCCTAATGCTATGGAGTCTAATCCTGAGAAGAGTCAAGGTCACTTTGACTTACCGATGAGTGTGGCTTCATGAATTGGCCAACTCCTCGGTATCTTCGGTGATTAAGGTTATGATTTGGGAGTATCTTCTTCAAGATGGTATCTATTCTTTGCTTAAATGCAAAGTAAATGTCCATTTGAGTCAGTACACTTGTTAGTCATTTGAATATAGGCCTAGTCATTATGTGAAGTGTTCATATGATGCAACTAGTAGCTATAATTAGTGCACTAGTACTCAATTTAAGTAAGTGAATGATTGGTTTAGACATTGCTCCTATCCAATGTCATTTATGGGAATAGGAGGACCCTTCAACTCCAATCAGTGAATATTTGGATGCAATGACATCATTAATGATGGAGAAGTTTAAAGAAAACGACGAAATATAATCATTCCACTTGTAAAAATTAGAGTTGGGCAAACATCCACCCGACCTATCAAATCAGAATGGCCTGAGCCATTTCGTCACAAAACAGATGGTTTCGATGGTCCAAGTGGACAGATGCGAATGCATATTTCCCAATCTGCCTAAGTTCAGATGGGTGATGGATGAGAGGCCATCTGACCAAAACCCGATTCATCAACACCCCTAAGAATGGTGTTGTGCTTTGTGTGTTAAAAAAGGGGCCTTTTATTTGGTAATTATATTACCTATTTATGAAGTACGAAATTTGAGCCTTTATTTTTATTATAAAAAATGAAGAATAAAAAATTTTGGACTCAAATAAGGCCAAAAAATAGTAAAGAAATATGGGGAAATAGTTTGAAAAAAGGCCCAAAACAGTAAAGCTCAAAACACCATAATGCCAAACCAAACCGCATCCACCCGCCAACCTACATGACTCACTCAATCCACATCTACTAACTAAGCGGACGGATGTGGATTATTTTTTCCAATCTGCCTAAGTTCGGACGGATGGCGGATGGGAAGCCACCAAGCCCAAATCAATCTGCGAACACCCCTAGTAAAAATGGAATTGATTGTGACAAAAGCATAATCTATTTTTCTGTGATGGATTTTGTAGAATCAACTTTTCCGAAAGAGATACCAAAGTGGCAGTAATCTTGTGGCAAGGATAACAATAAAAGTTGACGACACTTATCTTGCTGACACATTAATACAAAGGGAATAGGGTTGCACTGCTGCTTTTTTATCTAGCACCCACCTGTCTTCTTTCTTTTTCGGTCTTGATCATATCTTTTGGATAAAAGGGATGGTCTCACCCTTGTTGAGATAGACTTCTTTGAATTTCCTGGCTTTCTTCTGTAACCATACTGTGCTTAGTGTGTTAGAAGATTGCAATCTTTTGTAAGTTTACTTTCAATAAAACTATTTTTATTTGTTTTGTTCTCGGAGTTGTTATGATAGTTTTTATATTTGTGATATCTTATTGGATCGTGTTCAAGTAATTCATTGAATAAATAATAATAAAAAAGAATTAAATATTTATAGAATTGTTTGTTTAATACTCTTTTGAACAAGGAATATGTTTATATAGAAAGTATTAAAACGAGAAATTAAATATTATCAAAATCAGTTAGATATTGGGTCTAGTTGGTATGAGAGCTGTGATAACTTTAATTGATTGTTCAAATATATACGGTAAGATTATGTGAAGGACTTTGCATAAGATAGGACTGTTATAATTTTATGGTTTATCTCGTATAATCTTATGGGACTTCGGCCTAGTTGCGCTAGGGGTTTTTGTCATATTGCATTTAATTGCATTAGACTATTTTCCCCTGTAAATCGTTAACAAAGTAGTTAATAATCATATCAGATGTTGTATATATATGAAGACTTACAAATTGTTTTTTTTGTTTAGATCTCGAAATAGATCTTTATCAGAATCAGTCAAAAATACTAAATTAATTGAATATAATAACATTCAAGAACAATTAAATAGATTGACAATTCTATCCATAAATCCAAAACTAATCTGCAAAATTGGAATGTTTGACTTCAATAGTAGTATGGCAATTAAAACCATGGAGCAAACAATAAGTATCGATAATGATGAAGTAATCCTAAATCTCTTAGATCCTAATGATCTCATAAAACATCTGAACAAATACAAACTTGTGCATATTGGTTTAAATCAGATTGCATTTAAACCTTGGACTTTATTAGGCTTGAATGCCCTTATACAAGCAACAATTATAGATGATAGGTGTTTAGACTAGGAACCATTCTTAGTGGGAGCTGTAGAAACCAGTTTATGTCATGGACCACTATACTTTAATGTTTATTGTAATATTTCATTGCACTTATCGTTTCAAAATATAGGCGAAGCTATGAATCTTAGAATTCAGATTATAAGGATATAATTTTCTTCTTGGTTTTGAAATTGTTGCTATAATATATAGGATACTAAGAAGCACAGATACAGATACAAACACGGTACACGGACACAGATGCTGAATTTTTTTAAAAACTAGGACACGTTGGGGTACACTTTCAATAAAAAAATTTGTAAATGTGTACATATTATAAATCCATATATAAAGAACATTATTTCAATCAAATTAGAGATAAAAAACCACACAAATAACAATTCAACAACTAAGCATCCATAACATTTTCATTTGATCATCATTCATTTATAAAAAAAAAAACTACTATTTGACATCATACATTCAAAATATCATCCACCACAAGTTTGGCAACTACATTAAATATCTTTACATAAACAAAGATTGTCCATCCACTAAATTCAATGGCCCCATTTCATCTGTCATTTGACCCAACTTCAATTGCCTCATCATCGCTTCCATCACCTCCATCACCATCATCCGTGAACACTATGGCCTCCAATTCTGGTTCATCAAGGGAAAGTGTTGCAATTTCAATCTCTCCAACATCTTCAAATGAATCGAAAGCATCGCCGGCTATATCCCACGTCTTGGTTTGTCCTTGCATATATTGTGGGGTTCTCCTTGATAGAAGGCGAAGATTGTTATGAATGAAAATCAAGTCTTCGGCACGTTTTGGAGTCATCTTATTTCTTCTCACTGAATGCACAAAAGAATAAGTGCTCTAATTTCGTTCACAACATGATGAAGAAGAAGGTTGCACAAGTAGATTCAATGCTAAGTTTTGAAGAAAAGTAGCACTTGCGCCATAACCCACCAACTTTTTGGATCCATTCATAGCGATCATGAATAGAATCAATTGTCCAAATTTTGGGACGTGACAGATCTTTTGAGTTTTTGTAGTCTGGCTGCACAATATTTTAAAATAAATTTAGCATTTTAGATGAGATTAATAATTTTGTTCTTCCTATTGCATGTTGTTTCAATTCATTGTTTTATTTGGTTTTGGTGATTTGAAATCCTGTATACATTGTTTGCTTACATCTCTGTGCATAGTAATATGTATATGTCATCTTGGAGTGATCATCCAGGAAACAGGCAGATTCAAAGACAAAGAAGTCTACCAAAATTGGCATCAGATCATAGTTCTTACAGTGGTGGCACCACTGAGGAAGATTTGGTACGTTGATTTCATGTTTTGTATCTATATTTGAGCTTTATGATCTGAAGTTATTAATTTTTCACATTGACTTTTGAATAGTCATTGCGAAAGCAAAGCAATGCTACTTTTGTGATGTGTCAAACACTCAATAGTGGTTCTTTTTCATCTGGTTATATTAAATTTATGAATTTAAATTTCATTTTGCATATGCAGTTCTCATGTGAGTTATGGAGTAGCTCTTCTAGACGAGTTACTGGTACCTGTAGAAATTTAATGTATAAAGAGAAATAGAGAATTGTATTATTGATTGATTTATATTGATATCTATTACAATGATTCATGATTCCTATATATAGAAGAGGGTGAGTGTGTAGTAGGTAAGGAGTAGGTGAAGTGGAGGTGGTAGTGGTGTAGTGGGTTAGGTTTAGTGGAGTAGGTGAGGTGGTAGTGGTGTAGTGGGTTAGGTTTAGTGGAGTAGGTTTAAGTGGGTGAAGTAGGTGGAGAGTAGGTAGATTTTAACAGCCCCCCGCAAACTCAAGGGGGATAGGAACTAACCAACTTGAGTTTGGAGAGAGTAACAAAACAAGAAAATACATAAAAATAAAAGAGGATAAGAGACACTGTATGGTCGTGTCAGACCATTGGTGAAGACACTGGATGGTGGTGTCATAACGTTGTAGAGGACACTGTATGGGGGTGTCATAACCATGTAGAGGACACTGTATGGTGGTGTCATAACGGTGTAGAGGACACTGGATGGCGGTGTCAGACCGATGTAGAAGACAGTTTATGGGGTCATGTCGGACCGTTGTAGCAGACAATGTTGTGACAGTTGTGGTGACAGTTTACGGAGTCTTGCTGGACCCTTGTAGAAACTAACCGGAATCAATGTCGGGACAGTTTACAGAGTCTTGTCGGACCCATAAAGGAGCTAACCGGAATCAATGTCGGGACAGTTTACAGAGTCTGGTCGGACCCTTGTAGAAACTAACCGGAATCAATGTCGGGACAGTTTACAGAGTCTTGTCGGACCCTTAAAAAGTTGCACCCTCAAAAGGTGTGCCCAATCTTTCAAAAGGCGTGCCATCAAAAGGCGTGCCCAATCCATAAAAAGGCGTGCCATCAAAAGGCGCGCCCACTTCATCAAAAGACGTGCCCGACAGAAAGCGTCTAGCCATCAAAAGGGGCGCCTGACACGCGGCGATGCACGTGATTGACAGAGCGCGTGTCGGCCTCGTCGTCTCTGTCTTTATAAACCAAAGCAAAGTCTGAGGCTTGGAAGCATAACAAACCAGTTGAAACCTCTTCGTTCTCTGTAACATTCTGTAACCAACCCTTCTCTGAAACACTCAGCAACCCAAAAACATGGCTTCTTCTTCCCGTTCAGCTACCCAGAACATAGCCTCTTCTTCCCGTGTTCTGCTCACTCTCTTTCCCGACCTCAACGAGTCAACAAGAGAGATAACTGGTGCGGTGGCCTGTGAACCTCAACCAAACACCTCTGGTTTTGCTCCGTTGAACTTTCCGATGCGGTCGGTGGAGCAAAAATTGGCAGTGCAAACGGATATTGAAGCTAATCAGTATACATTGAAGTCCTGTGTTGAAACTATGACTGCGGTCACAAACTTGTCGCACCGGTTGCAGAGTAGGACAAATGAGGTGCAGCAGTTAAACGCCCAACTGGCTCTGCTCCAACGCATGTATAAGGATGCGCGAGCAGAGATAAGTGTGCTAAAGGCGGAAAATAAGGAGCTGAAGCGGAAGGCCACCGTTATGTTCCGATTTGGAGGTCCGCCATATGCTGTAGTAGAGGAGCAGGGTGGAGTGATCGTGCCCAGTGGAGTGGGAAACACGGAGGCAACACCGTCAAGGGCCGCCCAGGACGGAGGCAAGAAGAAAAGACCGGCGGAATAGGCGAAAAAGTGAGGTCGGTGGGTGGCCGTCTGCAGAAAAGAAAACAAATCTTGTGGTGTTGTGGTTTGTGGTGTTGTGGTTTGTGTTGTTGTGGTTGTTTTTTTTTTTTTTTTTTTTTTTTTTTTAAATTGTGATCGGGGTTGATCCCTGAGATGAATAAAAGATGGTTTGGTGTGCAAAGCTATATGGTATGAATGAAATTTGAAAAAGATTAAAAAATAATGTGAAAGAAAAATAAAGAAAGAAATAATAAAAATATATTTGAAATCAAAATGAAAGATGGGGGAAATAAGGAAAGTGGTTTGGAGAAAATAAATAAAAATAATGGATTTTGAAATCAAACGGAGGAGAGAGGGGACAAGCCCATGTGAGAGAAAGAGGGGAAAAATGATAGCCGATGCACCCAAAAATAATCTAGCTGCTATCCACAGGCGCTTAGGGGAAGGAAATGGTAGCAAGAGACGGCCAACACCATATATGGCTATAGCAAAGAAATGGAGTATCAAGCTCAATGGGCTAGGATTTAGACTAGAGAGTAAAGCCACTGGTCCTGTTGAACACACACCTCCAAGGCTCAAATAATCAAAACATGCTTCACGCATTTCCTTCCTTGCTTGATCAGGAGATGCACAAAACACCTTGTACAGGGCTCCAGTCATTCCTCCACCAGTTAAAGGATGATGCATGTTGAAAGCATCACCTATTAATAGTGCTCCAGGAGTAGGGTAAGGAGCAGCTGGCATACTTCTATTGGGCATTGTTCTAATACTTCCCTTATCAATTGCAGCTATAAATGAATCATGCAGCTCAGGTGGAACCTGGGGAGCCACCAGAGGGAAGCAAAGCCGAAGGCTGTAAAAGCGAAAAAGGAAAAGAAGGCTCCGGCTAAGACAAAAGCTGCTGCGCCAAAAGCTAAAGCCGCTGTGAAGCCCAAGCCAGCGGCAAAGGCCAAGCCAGCTGCGAAGCCAAAAGCTGCTGTGAAACCGAAGGCTGCCGTGAAGCTGAAAGCTGCAGTGAAGCTCAAGGCTGTGGCGAAGCCCAAACCAAAGCCGAAGGCGAAGGATCCTAACAAGAGGCAAATGAGCATGGAGGAGAAGCATAGATTGAGTGTTGGGTTGCAGAGTTTGCCCCAGGAAAAGATGCCACAGTTAGTGCAGATTATGAAGAAGAGGAATTCACATTGGCCTCAAGAGAGAGGATTTAGGCAGTGATGGGAAGGTATGTGTAGAAAATAAGCGGAATAGGTTGAGGTCCGGCGGGCGGCCAAGGCGAGGTTGCCGCCCGCCGGTGAAACGAAAAATACTAAGTGCTTAACCTTGCTCTGATACCATGTAGAAATTTAATGTATAAAGAGAAATAGAGAATTGTATTATTGATTGATTTATATTGATATCTATTACAATGATTCATGATTCCTATATATATAGAAGAGGGTGAGTGTGTAGTAGGTAAGGAGTAGGTGAAGTGGAGGTGGTAGTGGTGTAGTGGGTTAGGTTTAGTGGAGTAGGTGAGGTGGTAGTGGTGTAGTGGGTTAGGTTTAGTGGAGTAGGTTTAAGTGGGTGAAGTAGGTGGAGAGTAGGTGGATTTTAACAGTACCCTAATAAAGAAGTTATTAGCAGACGAGATGTCAAAAGAAACAGAGTCCAAGAGACGGCCACCAAGTGTTATTGCCAGATTGATGGGTCTTGATGGGCTGCCTCCTCAGCAGCCTCTTCATAGATAACATAAAGGGTTCTTGGAAACTTATCGACAATGGACTACATCAGTATCATCGCAAAGGGATGGAAAACCATATGAACACCGATCAACTAGGAAAACCATCTAGATGAAATAGGACACCGATCAACTAGGAAAACCATTTAGATGAAATAGGAAAACCATATCATCGGTGTTCATGTGGTTTTCCATCCCTTTGCGATGATATTGATGCAGTCCATTGTCGATAAGTTTCCGAGAACCCTTTATCTTGTCTATGAAGAGGCTGTTGAGGAGGCAGCCTATCAAGACCCATCAATCTGGCAATAACACTCGGTGGCCGTCTCTTGGACTCCGTTTCTTTTGACATCTCTGCTGCTAATAACTTCTTTGTTGGGGTGCCAATAACTCGTCTAGAAGAGCTACTCCATAACTCACATGAGAGCTACATATGCAAAATGAAATTTAAATTCATAAATTTAGTATAACCAGATGAAAAAGAACCACTATTGAGTGTTTGACACATCAAAAAAGTAGCATTGCTTTGCTTTCGCAATGACTATTCAAAAGTCAATGTGAAAAATTAATGACTTCAAATCATAAAGCTCAAATATAGATACAAAACATGAAATCAACGTACCAAATCTTCCTCAGTGGTGCCATCGTTGTAAGAACTATGATCTGATGCTAATTTTGGTAGACTTCTTTGTCTTTGAATCTGCCTGTTTCCTGGATGATCATTCCAAGATGACATATACATATTACTATGCACAGAGATGTAAGCAAATTGTGTATGCAGCATTTCAAATCACCAAAACCAAATAAAACAATGAATTGAAACAACATGCAATAGGAAGAACAAAATTATGAATCTCATCTAAAATGCTAAATTTATTTTAAAATATTGTGCAGCCTGACTCCAAAAAGATCAAAATTTAAAAAAAAAAAAGATAAATTATGATTTTCCGAAGAAAAATAGGGATATGCATTGTTACAAAATCGCATGAAGGAATTTAAAAAAAAATGATATTTGCAAAATTTTTAAATCAAACCCCACACCTTTGTGCGTCCTGTTACAAACATACAAAATAAGACTACAAGCTTGGATGATGATACCTCGTATTATTGTTTTCATTTTTTGAAAATAAACTCGTTTGTCCAATTATTTTTTATTTTTTGAAACATTTAGTTTTTTAGTAAAAAAATTTGATTTACATACAAAGATTTTATATATATAATTTATTCAGAATAATGTGAAAGTTATATTTTTAAATTCAAAGGCACAATAATAAATGTTCTAATTTGAAATGAAAATGTCTCACAAGACATGTCACTACTGTGAAATTTTATGTACTAAAATTTGTTGGTAAATTACATTGACCAACTTAAGGTTTTTTTAAAAAATATAATAAATTTTACAAATTTTATTTATCACATTGAACTAATATAGATAATTTTTTTTCCCAAACTCTCCTGCCTTGAGAAATTGGCAAATTCCATATATGCCTTTTTGCGATCCCTCGAAGTAGGAAAATACTTTTTCATGCATTTCATTCTTTCTCGAGAAACCTCTACATCTTTATGTGGAGGAACTTGATTTGTATCTTCATAAAGCCATTGATCATTGTAATACCTTTAGTATGACAAATAAAAGTTGAAAATTAGTTTGTGATTAATAGAAGGTTAAATACTGAAGCACGATGATAAAGCTAAGGTTTTTATGTTAGAAGTCACCTCGGATTTAGTGAATGAGCTAAGCAATGGAGTGGAGTATTATTCTTGTTCCAACGATCCACAAGAATTTTATGCACCACTTCATAAAAGGTAGATGAATCCTCAAGCTGCTTCCCTTCATGCCTATATATTGCAAATATTGCAACCCTAACTTTTTCTATCATTATATCCCACATGTCGTAGACCAAGTGAAGACAAGGCTTATCCGTATCACAAACCCTAAGCATATCATATATTGGAGCAATAAATGAAATAATATAATTAATGAAATCCCACCAAATGTCATCAATCACTTTCTCTTTGACAAACTTGGCTTTTCCCACATCATCCTCTCTGTAAGTACTCCATCTTTCACTAATCACCATGGCTTGAAGACTTCCTTTAAGAAGCGTAAGTCTCTTAATCATAACAAGCACCGAAGCAAAACATGTACTAGCAACTGAAAGCAACTTCAAAGGTACAAATTCATTACAGATAGCCAATCTCATTGAATGATTCATGATGAAATTCTTGATGAAGGCAACATCCTCCGCAATGGTTGTGGTCCAAGAACACTCATCATATGTTACTTGATTGTTTTCAAGATTCTTTGCCGCACAAATATTTTGCAAGGCAAGGTTGAGAGTGTGTACCACACATGGTGTCCAAACAATGTTAGGATATATTTCTTCAATAATAAAGTCCCGCACCAAAACAATTCTTAGCATTATCTGTGATCACTGGAATCACATTTTATGGACCAACCTCTATAACTTCTTTCATCAAACCAAAAATAAAGAATTCATCTTTTGTTTCACCCAAATAATCCACTGCCTTGAGAAATATAGCCCCACATTCCGTTATCGCCATAAAGTTAATCAATGGCTTTCTTTGTGAGTCAATCCATCCGTTATTGACAATGCTTACCCCTTTCTCTTTCCATGTCCCTTTGATCGGTTGAAGCAATCTCTCAACATTTGCCTTTTCTTGATGGAGTAATGTTGTCCTCAACAAATTATACCCTAGTGGAAAATAGTCTGGAAGAGGATTATTCGCGGAAAACGAATATGAGCTCACGTAGCATGGGTTCCTTGATAGCTGGAATGGCAAACCAGCAAAAAAATACATCCTTGCAATTTTGGCTTGTAATCGATCATGATCATTCTTGTTTAAAAATCTTCCACTTCCACTTGTTTTCCTTTTTTTTTGACACGTAGCCTTTTTGAACAAAGGAATGTAAACCACTTGATGATGTACTAGATGGGGGAAGAGGTACGTTCCTTGGTGCATTTTTTCTTGTTTTCTCTTTGGCTTCTTCTTCCAATTTTTGCATATCCTCAATATCTTGATTTGAAACTTTCATGCAAGCTCGAATCCCTTGACCGGACAAGTTTAGCAAATGAGCTCTAACCCTAGTATAGGAACTTTTCATATCTCCAAAGAGGTTTGCTTGTGTCTTCATTAGATGGTGCACTGCTAACACCAACCGATTCCATTTTCAATATAAAAAAATTAAACCTAATTTAGATAACAATCACATTATCAACAATTAATTACAAAAAAATTACATATCAACAAAATCACCCATGATTTATAATTTTTTGTTTGTTATAAACAAGCAGGTTAACAAACAAGAGACAATACCACAGCTGCAACAGAAAAGAAAACAATAGTTCCTACAAGGCCACAAACAAAAGTATAACACCCATAGCAGGCCACAACAAGTATGACAGCCACAGCAACTTAAAGAGATGAAGAATTATAACATCCATAACAAGTAACAACACCCATAACAAGTACCCAATAAGCAAACAGCAGTACCCAATTAACTGGCATCAGCCACAATAGTAGAAGAATAAGAATAAAGAGGGAGAAGACCCACATAAACTTTCGAAGTATACAGAGCATTCAGCTCCAATGGGCTTGAAGTAAAAATAGGAGTTTCAAAGATGCTTTCATAGTTGTCGGATTGGGATTTGAATCCTGAATCGAAATGGCCTTGTACCAAATTGTGAATCAAATTGAATCAAATCATGAATCGTAAAGATTCAGTCACTTTTTTAAATTACTTAGAAAAATATATCTACACACTTGGATATTAAATATATTTTATAAATATGAAATATTTAGATTTAAATCAATGAAAATGTTATTTTGAGTGATGATCATATGGTCTAATTAGAAGTTAATACGGGTTCGCATATAAGATTACCATCTTACCTTTTTCTTTTTTTAGATATTTCTTATCAATCATTCTTAATAAAGAAAGTAAACAAAGACAAACTCTCAATTTTCAAGTAACAATAATTTAACAACGATGTTAATCTTTGGACAATATATACATATTCCAATTAACAATGACCTAATAATAATAAAGAATTAATCAGAATTCTTTATTTTAAAACCGAAAGCACTTAATAGATATGCATGCTTATTCATCAAGAAGTTTTTTTATATAAAAGAACTTGTGGAACCACTAAGTTTAACTGTGGCATAATCCATGTAATATTGAACTATATTTATTTCAATAAAATAGTAATAGATAATTCATGGTGCAAGTTACTTTAACCTCAAAAATCTTTAGAATCTATATTATAAATTTTGTTGATGAAAAAAAGAGAAGAAAATTAAAAAAAACATGTTAGGTTTGATTAAATTTGATTGGATCCTATTAAAAACTTCTTGATCACCAAAATAATAAATGATGTATATATTAGTTATTTTTGTATTAAACACTAGTAAAAATTTTATTATGTCATATTTCATAAAAAGAATCGAAATACGTCGGATACGATAGTTTCAAGAATTGAATGAATCATAAAAACTGAATCGAATTATGAATCGTGAATCGATAGTAAATCGTGTGATTCACCATAGATTCACTTCTAAAATAGATTTACCCATAGATTTGTATCGATTTTGTATAAATTGCCTATCAAATTGTGAATCGAATCACAAATTGTGAGATTCTGATAACAGAAGACTCTTTTCTATTTAAAATAAATAAATAAATATAAAGGGGATTACAATGGGCTTTATTGAAGAAATAATAAAGGATGAAGGGAGAGAATGGAGAATATGGACATCGCTAGGGTTGTGACGAAGAGAGAGAGAGAGAGAGAGAGAGAGAGAAGAGGTAGAGAAAGGAGAGAAGAGAAGCAAGAATGGACATAGAGCTAGGGTTGTGATGAAGAGAGAGAAAGAAAGAGAGACGGAGAGAAGAAAAGATAAAGAAAGAAACTAACCTATGATGATGTCCCTTTTCCAGTGGGTGATGAGTGATATGATATGCCTTTTCTGGTAGGTGGGTGATGAGTGACGCTTTCCCGATCGTCTTCTGCTTTTGTCTCCCTTTTCTTCTACTTTTCTCTCCCTTTTCTTATCTCTATTACGGCTATTTTGATATTAAATTAGGGCTTTGGCAATCGGATATTTTGTTTCAAAGTTTAATATCACATTTTGACCCCCACTACATAGTTTTAAAATTTCAAAATAACCCTAGTTTTAAAGTTTCAAAATAACCCAGCATGTCCCACTTTTTGCTAGCATGTCCGAGCATATTCCCAAGCGTGTCTAAATAACAAAAATAAAATAAAATATTTGGACACTTTCAGAGGTGTGCCCAGGATGTGTCTAAGTGTGTCCATGTCCTAGACGTGTTGGACATTAATATGAGGGCCCGGGAGAAGTAAATTAAATACTATAAAAATCAGTTAGATATAATATCCTGGGTCTAGTTGGTATGAGAGCCATGATAACTTAAATTGATTGTTCATAAGATAGGACTATCATAATTTTATGGTTCATCTCATATAATCTTATGGCACTTCGGCCTAGATGCACTAGGGGTTTTTGTCGTATTGCAAGTAATTGCATTACGCTATGTTTTTCCTAAGCACTTCTAATTGTCTTATGTTTAGATCTCAAAATAGATCTTCATCAAAATTAGTCAAAAATACTAAATTAATTGAATATAATAATAATATTCAAGAACAAGTAAATAGATGGACAATTTTATCCATAAAGCCAAGACCAATCTACAAAATTGGAATGTTTGACTTCAATAGTAGTATGGCAATTAAAACCATGGAGCAAACAATAGGTATCGATAATGATGAAGTAATCCTGAATCTCTTAGATCCTAATGATCTCATAAAACATTTGAACAAATACAAATTTGTGCATAGAGGTTTAATTCAGATTGCATTTAAACCTTTTATTAGGATTGAATGCCCATATACAAGCAACAATTATAGATGCTAGGTGTTTAGGCTAGGAACCATTCTTAGTGGGAGCTGTAGAAACCAATTTATCTCATGGACAAGTATACTTTAATGTTATCATAATTTGTCATTGTCCTCATTGGATCAAAACAAAGGTGAAGCTGTGAATCTTAGAATTCAGACTATACGGATCTAATTTTCTTGGTTCTGAAACTATTGATGTACTATATATGATATATTACAAAAATATGACAATCCTAACTCCTGAAATTGAACAGCATCGTACTCCTGGTATGACAGTACTAATTGAATCCAGTTTAAGAACTTCAAATATTGCTACTCCTAAAAGCTAATTTTCTTGAAAATTGGACATTACAGAATGCTATCCCTCCCCAACCAATAGTCAATAGAGATTTAGACCAAATTGTATAAACACCAGAAGGTGATAGTAGTATTAATTTTAGATTTTAGAATTTAGGACGCCTAGGTGCAATTCATCTAGAAGTATTCCTCCTTTTAAAGTTTCATACCCTTCATCTTTTAGACATTTGGTATCTGAAAGACTGTTGAAGAACCTTCAATTGAAGGAATAAAAATATCTGACAACCAAATTTCTCATGGTATCTACAGCAGGCAGTCTAATTATTGCGAATCACTGATTGCCAGTGAAATGAATTTTGATTTTCCTTAATGGATTTAACACCAAATAGTAAAATTCATCAATCTATAAAATTACAAAATTTCAGCAACCCAAATATAAACAATTTAGGGATTTTGGTATTTTAACAAGTACGACAGTAAGCAATTACAATTATATAATGAACAATTTTATTAGTATATTCAAGATACTTAAAGAATTGGCCTCTGCTCAATGGTTTTATCTGAATCATTTTTTTGAAGTAGAATCTGAATGAATTTGTATCTTGATGGTTTTTATTCTTGGACAACCTCCAATGGAGTGGTAATTAAGTCTTTACATCCACCAACAGAATCTATAACAATTCAATCTAGCTCTTCCAATCCTCCTTTACAAATATCTGCATATATTAAACAAACAATTGATGAAGACTTAGTAAAAAAACATGCTAAAGTTGGGGATATTAATAAAATTATCAAACAAAACAACAATTAAACTAATTTACATTTTCAAAATATAGGATGACAATTAATTAGAATCGAACAGCATGTTCAACAATTAGTTGAAAAACAATCAATTCCACCTATCACACAATCAAAATCATTGGAAACCACTAATCTTATGCCTCCATTAGAAATAAAAGGTTTCAAATTAAATAGACAAAAATTATGAAGAATTTTTTAAATTTTGACTAATAAATTTAAAGGATTTCATAATAATGAACTTAATATTAATGTTTTGTCACAACAATCCGATAATGAATCAGATGATAGTGATATTAATCTTTCAAAAATTCTTCAAACGCAAACTTTATTAAACACATAAGATTCAATTAATAAAATTGAATGTACAGAAGGTACGAATCGTACAACATTTGTTGGACCTAGTCAACATTAATATTATTATCAACGACCTAGTACCTACCCCTCATGATAATCTTTTTGGGGAAGACTTTTTGAATTCCCAAAAATCGTATCATGGGAAAACCCTTTATAAATGGAATATTTATGGTAAATTTGAATTTCAAATGTTTGAAACAATACACCAAAGTATATCATGCTTGAAAAGGGAATAATAACATAGACCAAGAAATAGCTAGATATATAACTAATGGTTTTACTGGTATCCTTAAAAGAGTTAAAAATGAAATTACTCAACAAAATGAGCAACAAGAATATGCCCGTTTATACTCTTGCTTAAACAATTCTACTTTATTTTATAAGTTTTGTTGGTAGTACGAATCGTGGGAACTATTACAAAATTTAAAATGTCCTTCCTCGATACATTTTAGATGGTATAAGGATGTATTTCTTGCAAAAGTAATGCAAAGAACTGACACGAATAGTGAGCATTGGAAAGCCAAATTTATTGATGGCATACCTAATCTATTTGCTTGAAGGATTAGGAGAAAATTAAAAGATAAGCATGATGGCTTATTTATACCTTATAATCAGTGTACTTATGGTGAGTTAATTGCTATTGTGCTTCAAGAGGGCTTAGCTTTTTATAATGAATTAAAACTTCAATATCAAATGAAGAAACAAAATTTAATAGGAACAAAAGATTTAGGTGAATTATGCAATTAGTGTGCATATGATACAAAAATCCAATTTCCTAAATCACATAGGAAATCTAGAGCTGTAAGAAAATCTAAAAAAATCTTATAAAGGAAAAAATGCAATATTATAAAAAAGAAAAAATCTTTGAATACTAATTTTCAGAAGGGTAAGAGAAAATCTTATCCTAAAAATAAAAAAGCCCAGTGCCAAATGTTACAAATGTGGCAAAATTGGCCACTAGACTGAGGATATATTAAACTGATTTTGATAATATTTAATTTCTGATTTCAAACTTTAAGTCTATGCAAAATATATTCTTTGTTCGAAAGAGTATTAAGCAAACGATTTTGTAAATATTTAATTCTTTTTTTAATATTATTTATTCGATGAATTACTTGAACACAATCTAATAAAATATCATACACAAAAACTATCATAACAACTCGTAGAACAAAACTCATAAATAGTTTTATTGAAAGAAAACTTGCAAATGATTGCAGTTTTCTAAACACATTAGACACAGTATGTTTGTAGAAGAAAGTAAGGAAATTTAAAAAAGTGTGTCTCAACAAGGGTGAGACCATCACCTTTTATACTTTAAAAAAAAAATGGTGCTATATGCACCAATTGGTATACCAATTAGTGTACCAACATATGCTATGAAATTGTCATTTAAAAACTATGACCCCACTCATTATACAAACTACAAAGATCCAAAATCTCTAAAATTATGCCACATCTTCCATTAGTACACTAATTGGTAGACCAATTGGTGCATATAGCATTATTCCAAAAAAAAATTAAAAAATGTACTTCAAACCAATTGAAGTTTGAAAAAGAAAGAAGACAGGTGACGCATGCTGGATAAAGGAGCAGTCGTACATCCTTCCCCCCTTTGTCTTGATGTGTTGTCAAGATAAGTGTTGTCAACTTTTATTGTTATCCTTGTTGCAAGATTGTTGTCACTTTTGATATTTGTTTTGAAAAAGTAGATTTTGCAAAATCCATCTTGGAAAAGTAATCACTGATTGGAGTTCAAGGGTCCTCCTCATTTGGATCTTGAGATTCTCCTGCTAAGAATTAATATGGTTTCTGATTTTCATTTGTATCTTGTTCTTGACCCTGGACTGATCCCGTAGATACATCATCCTTAGGGATACATTTATTTGATATGAAGGAATTGATGAATTGTCCCTTTATGTAATCCATATATTTTACCATATTGTCCTATTCTGGTAAGTCCGTGTACTTTTGATGAAGCATTTGTTGAACAACTTAAAAAGGATTGAGAGCAACACTTGGTTTAGATTGAGGAGTCTGTTCCACATACTGCTTTATAGTTTGTTGAATAATAGGAAGATCCTCTTCCTCTGAAAATCCTGTCCACCATTTATAATAAAATGTTCTTTTGACACAGAGAACATTCAGATGATTAAAGTCACAAATAAATCCCATTTGCCGATCCATGGAATTCCAAATTCCATTATGAAAAGAAGAAATGGGTCAAAATAGGTTATGTATTTAAAACAACTCAACCCAGCCCTGCCCATTTAATCAACGGATTGGGTTGATTAGATATGGGTTGGGCAAATGAACCTGACCAATCCATTTATTTTATTAAAATTTTTTCTTCAATAGATGGTAATTTTTGTTTACCCCATATTTTAGTTTGAAAATGTTACTATGTGAGATACTTCTTCTGACTTCTGATAAAAAGTCCATCTTATCTCACCAATGCAAAAACCAATTACGAAATCCTATTTGAATGATCTCTAGGCAAATTTTGAAAAACCAGGAACGTTTCCTGGTTGGATTCTGATGATAAAAGGCATTAGTAAAGGCATTTATATAATCCCAATAATTATAGGATTGTCTTGTTACTTTCAAATTTCTGGACAGATTCGGAGCCAAGCCCCATTTGTCAGTTTTTAAGACCTGAGGAATAATAGGATTGCTAAATTTGATAGGTCTACTTTGTGATTAGTAGTTTCCATAAGAATAGCTTCCTGAATCAAATATTGAGCATTACAAATAGGAGATTGTTGAGTAGCCAAATATCTACTCTTGGCTTCCAAAGATGTGGAAGTCAGAGAACATAAATCTACTTGCATGGTAGTAAAAGCATATGTTCTCTTTTATCCTTTGAGATTTGAGAATTTGATGTGAAACCTGATTATGCTTTCTTGTGGTGGGTCCATTGGATTTGTTTGTGCTAAAATGCGTCACCTTCTACTTAAATCTAAACCCTGTTTGTTTTTCCTTCCTTTTTACCCCCTAGCCCAGCAATTAAGGGTGAGGATTTTTGCAAATGCAACCATAAAACTTTTCCTAGTACTTGCTCGATCTCATAAGCTTTCCCTTAAGCACTAAAAACCATAACTTGGACGGTGATGCTCTATATAGGTGGCAATTTGTGACTCTGCTCTTAAACCCTGAACCCTAATCCGTAATCATCATTAGTTGGAGCTTAGCTTGAATAGATGTCCCTGCCTATATGAGGGATATACGAAGATTAGGATCACGTAGAAGTTGAGGACATTCTACTACATCAGAGCTATTCTCCTTTTCATAGATTACAGGGGAGAGGAAAAAAACAAAAAAACAAAAACAAAACAAAAAAGGAATAATCTATGGGGCTGTATTCTGTTTGCCAGACTTGGAGCTGTCCATGCGGAAGTCCTGTGTTCTGTCAGCATTAATTCTTCATATAGTCTATAAAGGAAGCTATGCCTTTTAATATCTTTAATTTATTGTCAGGTTCATTTTTGTGAAAGAAATGATGGGGGTGCTATGTTAGCCCCAAACATACAGTAGAAAACTAATCTCTGGGTACTGTACAGCACCTTTAATTTAGATTAGGATGCTTGCCTTTTTACTTCAAACTTGTTTAGAAAGGTCTTAATGAACATGTATAGAAATTTATCTATCAAATGCTGCATTACACATTCAATTTGCAATTTATTCTTAGTGCAATGGACCTACAAATGAACCTACAAATGAACACTCCATCTTTGAGTCACAATTTAACCAGGACTTGGGCTACACTTTTAGTTAGTGCATTGTAGGGGAATTAGTGTCTGGATGCTGTTTCATTTACTATGTGGCCCAGGTTTTATGGGATACCTAACTTGATGGCAGTAGCATTCGGTTTGTTTGAGAGAGAGACAGAGAGATACTATCTGATGTGTCAACACTACATTGGTTTGTTTGACTTGGAAGCATTGGGTATTGGATATCAAAGTTATTGCTTGATTTAGATCTCACTTTCTAGTCCCTTAGGGGCATGAAGGGTGTTCTGTAATGTACATTTTATTTTTCATTTATGTTCAGCCTTTGTGTGTGTGTGAATTAGTCATGCTAGATAGGACTTAAAAAAATAAAATATGTATTAACAAGTATTTTATTTTGCCCATGGCCTTGTGGTGGTTTAGTGGCATGGAGGTAGCACTTAGGTGCTTGCAAGGGAGAGGTTGAAGATTCAACTCCTCCCATGAGCTAATCTTAACAACTAACACGGTTAAAAAATAAATAAAAAAATAAAAAAACAAGTACTTGGTTTTGTAGACAATGTATGTAACTAGTACTTGAATTGTTTCTCTCACGTGTTAGAACTCTAGCAAATCTCTTTCAAAAACCGAGTCTAGTGACAAGTTGGATAAATTACTACTATAATGTGTTATTCAAAATCAAGTTTGGACAAGTCATTGCTGTTGAGGAGAGAGCTCAGAGCATGTTATTAATGTAAATCCATTTCCAAAAATCAAAAGGCTGCTCCACCTGTCTTTAAAGTTTGCTAGAATGTACATTTTCCCTTCATATGCCAAGTGGTTTTCAAATGACCATAAATTTCTATTGCAGCTATGAAGCAACATCTTCAAGGAAAAGCCGCTGCCTGGCAAAGGAGCTCACAACAGGGGCAGTTGCATCTGTCTTCTTGGTTTGTATGTTGGTGGTTTTTTTTTTTTTTTTGGCGTGTTAATAATCTAATATTATGTTTTGAATTTTATTTTATCTATTTATTTATTTATTATTTTTTTTGTTTCTGATGCTGAATCATGGTGCAGGGTTTTGGCTCCTTGTTCTTGCTTCTTGCTTGTGGTGTTTATGTTTGATTTCTGCTTGCTGAACTGGGTAAAATTCAGTCAATTGGAGGAGTCTTACATGACGGATGATAATTTTTGACATTGTTAGTTAAATGTTCTCTGACTGAGGCTTTTCTTTTTCCTTTTTTTTTTTATTTATTTTTATTTTTTTAAAAGAGGGTAACCTTTATTAGTGTGCCAGATGAAGACAATGAATTGCTGATGGTGTTTTGGAAAGAATTTTGAAAATCAGGGAAATTCGAAATTTGAAAATTGACTTAGTCAAGAGAAAATATCTGAGGCAAATTCACAAAAAAGAAAAAAGAAGCAAAATACAATGTCTACAAAATTCATATGCAAGGGTTTTTTTGGCTAAAGTCCGATCTTTGTCTTTGATGAAAGTCAATTCATATAGACATTCACACTTCGGTTCTAGGATTTGTCTTTGATGAAAATCAGTATGCATCTGTCTGTTGGTTTGGTGGATACGGATTAAGCAAGTTGTGCGGGTTAGCGGATGGATGCAATCGATTTGGTAGTTTAAACTTTACAAATTTTGGACATTTTTTTGAATTATAATTCATAACCGTTACACTATCCAATAACTAGTAATCTAAAAAAATATATATTATTTGTCAATAATAGATCATGGAATCACACATGCATATTTTTAAGGTATTATTTTATTTTTATAAAAATATATATATTTTATTATTTCTACTCTATGTTGTTACTTGTTGGTATTTTTATTTATTTATTTATTTTTTTAAGAATAAAGCTTCGGACTGCCAGTGGGGGTGCTGGGAGTCCCTTCCCATTGGTCAAAAAAACAATATTTTTTTTTTTTAAAGTTTTCAACCAATCCCAGGCCGACACGTGGCACTGGGGGGGGTCACTGGGGGCCTGTAGCATTGCTGTTTTTTTAAAACTTCATCTATGGGTGGATCGGGTTCGTACGGATGCAGGATAGTTGATTCATCATTTGAACCATATTCACAGATTTTAAAATATTTTATCTGCATGCATTCACTAAAAAACACAGATCAGTCCAAAATCAATTAGGTTGGGCAGATTAGATGGATTCATAATCACCCCTACTTTAATTATAAACAAATTATATAATTAAAATCATTTTTTAATTTTCTCCTCCAATTCAATAATTAATTTTTTATCAAACGAAGTATTTAGTTAATATGATACTGTAACATACTTTAAAAAATAATTATGCTCATTCAGATATATACACATAATTCAATTAAAAACTATCATATGCTTATTAAAATTACATTTTATTGCACAAGACTTTAGACTACACACCCCATGCTTTTAAAAATAATTTTATATATTTGTCCATATAAGTATAGACAGAATTAATTCTCAAAAAATATATATAGACAGAATTTAAAATAAAAAAAAATAAAAATAAAAATAAATAAACTTCTACTATGTTCATTACAACAGTCAGCTGCTAGCAGAGGCGATTAATTTATTTTAAAAAATACTGAAATACTTGTTTAGGCCAAGTCTTGTTCTATTCAAATGCAAAAATTTTAAATACAGGCTTATCCTAGTAATTTATCACATCGACTTTTTGATACAAAACAAGCTCATTTACTAATAAACTGATATATAGACTAACCTAAAATTGTGGAATTTACTAAGCACATATTTAACTTGAAAACAAACGACTTCGATCTATACTATAACAAAAAGTCTTGAGACTAATTTTTTTAGTAGTGCACAACTGTAGCATGCATTACATTTTTCCAAAGGCAAGCTCAGATATACCAAAGAGCCCAGAAGGTAGACAACCTAAAATATTTTCAATTGGGTCAAATTTTCCAACAAAAACAGATAAATCAAATCAAATTTTTGGTCACTGATCCTTGAGGGTGGGGGAAACACTACAAGTACTTCAGCTATTCCATACACATTGTTTCTGTATGATTCAAGACTTGGAGGGGCTTTTCCCAAATTAAGGTAAAATAGCAACTTATTTTTCAAAGTAAACCTAATTTGGACGGAATTCTCAAACTAAGCTAAAATGCGGATACAAACCACGCTTTCACCGTTTTTGTGCCCCTTCGTGGAAAATTTGTAAAATCTTAAAAACGTGGTTACAAACCACACTTTTAATTAAGAAAACGTGATTACAAACCACGTTTTTAAAAAAATTTAATTTATACATAAAGCGTGGTTAGAAACCACGCTTTTAAGTAAATTTTTTTTTTCAAAAGACGTGGTTGCAAATCACGCTTTTACTGTTGACCAAAGAAAACGTGAATGATAACCACGCTTTTAATCAAAATGTAAAAACATGTTTTCAATAATACAACACTCACTCTTCTTTCTCACACACTCACTCGCTCTCTCTCTCTCTTTCTCTGCCATACACACACACACTCCCATATATAATTTTTAATATATATAAAATTTATTTTATAAAATTGAGACCAATATTAAATATATATAATAGTAATTTATAATAACTTTAATTCTTAAAATTTATTTTTTTTATTTAAATAAATTACACTGACACCCCCTGAGATTTATGTTTATGACAGTTCCCCCCTCACCTTTAAAAAAAAAATTCATTGAAAATAAAATAAAATTAATTGGAACAAAAAATTAATTGAAAAAAAAAGTTATTTGAAAAAAAAATTAATTAAAAAAAAATTTGTTAGTAAAATTTTTAAATTTTTGTTTAAAACCAACGTAAACTCGTTTTTTGAATTTACGTTTTTTTCTCAAATTTACAAATTAAGACAACCATTTATAAACTAAAAAAATTATGAAACAAATTTTTATGATAGTTTTTAAATTTTTATAAATATAAATTGAAAACTGAAAACAAAATAGTTACCAAACATGTCTCAGATGATAAAAATATCATAAAATTAAAAAATTATTAATTAAGTTACCAACGTAAAAAATGACTTATCAAAAGATTTTTAGGCTATATATGGTTTGATTTTTAAATTTTTTTTAAAAAAAATTTAAAATTAATTTAGTTAAGAAATAAAAAATAAAAAATAATTATCATTTAAGGGTAAAAAATAATTATCATTTTAACTTTTGGACAAGTTATATAGATACGTATGGTTGTTTTAATTTAATTTGTAAAAAATTATTTCTAATCACTCGAAAGATAAAAATTATATAAAAATAATTTATATTTACAAAAATTATAAAAATTATTATTATATATATTTAATATTGATAATAAAATTTATATATATTAAAAATTATATATGTGAGTGTGTGAAAGAGAGAAAGAGGGTGTGTGTGTGAGAGAAGAGTGAGTGCTGGTTTTGATGTATTATTGAAAACGTATTTTGAAAACACGTTTTTACATTTTAGTCAGAAGCGTGGTTATCATCTACGCTTTCTTTGGTCTACAGTAAAAGCGTGGTTCGCAACCACGTTTTTTGAAAAAAAAAAATTTACTTAGAAGCGTGGTTCCCAACCACGTTTTATGTATAAATTAAATTTTCTTAAAAATATGATTTGTAACCACGTTTTCTTAATTAAAAACGTGGTTTGTAACCAAACTTTTAAGATTTTATAAATTTTCAGCGGGAAGGGCACAAAAACGGTGAAAGTGTGATTTGTATCCGCGTTGTAACTTAGTTTGGAAATTCCGTCCAATCTAAACCTACTTTGAGAAATAGGTTATTATTTTGCCTTAATTTGGGAAAAGCCCCAGACTTGGAAGCACAATCGACCACATGTGATTTAAACTTCTCGAGCTCAGCCAAGGCGTCCTCTTCAGGACTGTAAATCAAATCGTTCATGTGCCATATCTGCAGAGAACAATGTAATACCAGTTAGTACATCTACAAGTTGAAATCTAGATGTCAAGAAAAAGGGATGACGAGGAACACCCTGATACCTGTAGCGTTCCACCTCCGCCTGAGGTATCACAGTCATCAGATACACTAACAACTGTCCATGGATCAGCTGCATTCCAGTGGAAGTCAACTACTTTGTCCCTGGATGCATAAACAAACGACTTAATCATTATGGAGTAAAAGCAAGATGCATAAAACGAACAGAAGCCTTCTAGCAACCAAAACCTTGAACAAACTACACAATTATCAGATCAATCAATCGATCCATGCAAAGTGTAAAACAAGTTGAGAGAGAGTTGAGAGAGTGATATTGAAAGAGAACTCTCTGTAATTGAAACTGTATTTAGAAACCAAATAGAGGCTCTATAATATAGGAGCTGGATACAAAACATCATTATGATATAATTCAATATAATAAGGAAAAGGAGGCCGAAAGAAGGCGGGCGACCGAAAGCAGGGACAAGGAATCCTGTTATATACATACTATAATATATTAAAGGAATCCTATTATATACATACTATAATATATTAACATATTATATTAACAATTATATTAATATGTTAACAGCCCCCCTCAAACTCAAGGAGGACAAACATCAACCAACTGGAGTTTGGAAACAAGTTCAACGAAGCGGCCAGGAGAATGAGCTTTGGTGAAAATATCAACAGGTTGATCAGCAGAGGAGATTGGATGGAGATGGACAGTACCACGAGTGACGTGTTGACGAATAAAATGACAGTCAATCTCAATGTGCTTGGTGCGATCATGAAACACATCATTGTGAGCAATTTGAAGAGCACTTTGATTGTCATAAAAGAGGGCAGTAGCGCCAGAGGGGGAAACACCCATGTCAGCAAGAAGCCAACGAAGCCAGAGAAGCTCCTGAGTAGTATCAGCAAGAGCACGATATTCGGCCTCGGTACTGGAGCGAGCAGTAAGAGATTGTTTCTTGCTATGCCAAGAAATAAGAGAATCACCCAAGAAAAAGCAGAACCCGGTAGTAGAGCGCCGGTCAGTAGGATCCCCAGCCCAATCAACATCGGAAAAAGCACGAAGCTGGAGAGAGGAGCGGGCGGAATAATGAAGTCCATGAAACAAAGTACCTTTGAGATAACGAAGGATACGAACTAATGCAGCATAATGAGGGGTACGAGGAGCTGACATAAACTGGCTGACAATATGAACGGCATAGGCAATATCAGGACGAGTAACAGCGAGATAGACAAGGCTGCCAACCAGCTGACGATATAGGGTAGCATCAGAGAGAAGAGTGCCATCAAGAGGTGTAAGACGACTTTGAGGCTCCAGGGGAGTGGAGGCAGTCTTGCAATCCGTAAGACCAGCGCGGGTGAGAAGATCAGAGATATACTTAGCCTGAGAGAGAAAAGATCCCGTGGAATCATGAAAGATTTCAAGACTCAAGAAATAGCTGAGAGGACCAAAATCTTTCATCTCGAAATGATGGCTAAGAAACTGTTTAAGGCATAGAATACCATCAAGATCGTCACCGGTGATAATCATATCATCCACATAAAGAAGAAGCAAGGTGGTCCCTTGAGCAGTGTTCCGAATAAAAAGAGCAGTATCATAAGAACTGGAGGTGAAACCACAGTCATGAATAGTAGAGCTGAACTTGGCAAACCAAGCGCGCGGAACTTGTTTGAGACCATATAAAGCACGTTGAAGTTTGCAGACTTTATGAGGTGGATAAGTAGACCCAGGGGGAGGTTGCATGTAGACCTCCTCAAGAAGAACACCATTAAGGAAAGCATTTTTCACGTCCATTTGATAAAAATCCCAGTGTCAAGTGGTAGCAACCGCAATCAGGCTGCGAACAGAGGTGAGACGAGCAACAGGAGCAAAGGTCTCCTCATAGTCAATACCATATTCTTGGTTGAAGCCTTTGGCAACAAGGCGGGCTTTGTAGCGCTCAATAGATCCATCAGAACAAGTTTTGATTTTGTAGACCCATTTGCAACCAATGGCAGTCTTGCCAGGAGGAAGATCAACAATGTCCCAAGTGTGAGTTTTGTCTAAAGCCTGCAATTCATCAGTCATAGCTTGCTGCCAAAGAGGATTAGAGCGAGCCTCACGATAGGAGGTCAGTTCATAAGTAGAAAAAGCAGTAGAACCAACAATAAAGTCACGAAGACGAGTAGAAGGTTGGGTTACCCGGTGTGGGCGAGTAGAGGCAGGAGGAGCCAGAGGGAGAGACTCACCAGGAGGGGAGGAGCCCGAGGGAGCAAGAGCAGGACCATCAGAGGTAGCAGGTGCATGGGACAGACCAGTAGGCAAGGCAGGCGCGAGAGAGGCTGGTAGGGGCGGTGGAGTAAGCTCATCAGAGAACTCAAGAGAGGCTGGCAAGGGTGGTGGGGTAAGCTCATCAGAGAACAGATCCGTGGAAGGGTCAGTAAAAAACAGAGAGGATGAGGAAACGGACAAACGGAAGAGAGAGAGAGAGGAAAACATTTTGTGTTTCCAAAAGACTACATGACGAGAGATACGGAGTCGCTGGGAGAGAGGATCCCAACAACGATACCCCTTGTGTTCAATACCATACCCTAAGAAGCAACAAAGGCGAGAACGTGGTTCAAGTTTGGTACGTTCATGAGGTTGGAGAAGAACAAAACAGGCAGATCCAAAGACCCTAAGGTTGATGTAAGGGGGACGGGTGCCATGCAGACGCTCATAAGGAGTGTGATTATGAATGACAGATGTAGGGATACAATTGATAGTGTAAGCAGCAGTGAGAGCTGCCTCTCCTCAAAAATGTTCCGGACAAGAGGAAGACAGAAAGAGAGCTCGAGTAGTGTCAAGGATATGTCGATGTTTCCGTTCAACACGTCCATTTTGTTGAGACGTACCGGGACAGGAATGATGAGGTTGAGTACTATGACGCTGAAGAAAGGAAAGAAAGTCAAAATCTTTATATTCCATGGCATTGTCGGAGTGAAAAAGCTTAATATTTTTAGAAAATTGTGTTTTAACCATGGCAGCAAAATTGTAATAAAGTTGTTTGAGCTCAGAGCAATTTTTCATAAAACAACCATGTAAAACGAGAAAAATCATCTATAAAAACAACAAAATAGCGTGCGCCTCCCATAGTAGGAGTAGGAGAGGGTCCCCAAATATCAGAATGAATGAGATCAAATGGTGTACAACCAGTACGGGAAAAAGTAACAATTAGACCATGCTCACATAATTGACTAATGGAGATAAGATTTAAAGTAAGAGCAGGCAAAAGATAGACATGGGATAAAGATAAGTGAGAGGTTGAAATAGAACCAACATGACTTACAGACAGAAGAGACCCATCAGCAGTATGGATAGAAGGAACATGAGGAGTAGAAGAGAGAGGAGTAAAAATAATAGGGTCAAAGGTCATGTGATTACAACAAGCGGAGTCAAAGTACCAATAAGAGTTACCTGCGGTGGTAGATAAAGCAGTAGATGGAGGAGTACCGAAATTCTGCCAAAAATGTTGAAACATGGCTTCGACATCAGTTTGAGAGAAGACTGGAGTGGAAGGGTCTATAGGAACAGAGGAAGGTAAATCCTCTGAGGCAGCAACAGCAGTGCGTTGAGCAGGCATTGGTTTAAACGGAGTCCCAGAACGGTGAGAGTGGCTGCGAGAAAAATTCCCGGTGGAAAGACCATTGCGAGAGGCACGGGCGGGATTGCGGAAGCAATCTTGCTGGAGATGACCAGGGCCAGTCTTGTTGCAAAATCGACAAAGACGAACTGGACAATTAACCAGAAGATGAGTTGACGAAAGATTGCGGTTGCAGGCATTGGACTTCTGTGGTGAAGGTGGAAAAGGAGAACTTCGAATCTGATTCTGTGGTGAAGGTGAGGAAGGAGAACTTCGAATCTGGGGAATGGCAAGAACAGAGTCCACAGGGTGCGGATGGAGAATACCAAATCTGGTTTCCTCTGACAGGAGTTCAGAAATTGCTTGCTCAAGGGTGGTAAAGGAGTGCGATGAAGGAGAGATGCGCGTACTGGCTCAAATCAGGGAGTGAGAGCCATGAGAAACTGAACCAAGCGCTGTTGGTCACGGTAAGTAGTAAACAAGGCAGCATCCTTAGTACAATCCCATGGAGGAGGTTCAGAAAGAGCGAGCTGATCCCAGACATAATACATTTGGAAGAGGAAATCATTAATGTTCTGAGTTGTTTCTTGGCGCATACGGTGAAGATGACTCAGAAGCTGATATTGGTGAGCAAGGCCAGTAGTCTGATAACGTTCTTGTAAAAAATCCCAGATGGCTTTGGCAGGAGAGGAAGCAGAGTCAAGTTGGAACTGACCAAACTGAAGGCTGATAGATGTAATAGAAGTATTGCAAAACCAAGTGATGATCTGATAGTTTTTATTATCCCAATCTTCCAGTCAGTCGACATATTTGGCAGCGGAGTCCGTGGCAACGGAATCCGTGGTCCCTTGAACGGGTTTGCACACATCTCCAGTGATGATGTGCCAAAGTTTCTTTCCTTTGAGGAAGCCAGACATAGCTTGTGCCCATAGGACATAATTAGTCCCGTCAAGAATAACGGAAATAGGTTGGTTACAGGAGTCTAGGCGATCCATGAGAGAAAAATAGCACAATTGAGGTAGAATCTGAAAAAACCGAGGTTACCAGTGAATTCAGATGGTCAAAATCAATCAGAAAAGGAGTGAACGGACCAAAAATATGACCAGAAAGGCAGAAAATGGATTAGTCAACGAATTTGGTCAAACAAGGATGATGCAGGGCTGATGTCACAGACGCGGCGCACGTTAGCATAGAGTTGCGCGACGCACGTTAGCAGGTGAGAAACACGCGGCGCACGGAAGCAGCCAGGGCTGACGTCGGCTAACGTCAGAAACACGCGGCTCACGTTAGCAGATGAGGCCGTGGCGCACAATAGCACCGGACAGTGTAGGAGGCGCGTAGAGCGCGTCTGAAACGAGGAAGCGCGTTGCCTAATGTTCTGGCGGCCGTGGAGGCGCGTGAGACTTCAGATGATGATGAATCTGGTGGCGTTGGCTTCGTCGTGAAGAGACGAAGGTGCTGGTGTGGTCCAATTTGTATATTAGGTAAGGACGAGGTACGCAACAATCTGCCAAGAAAAGAAAATGTGATGCAGAGATTAGGAAAAACACCTGTGCTCTGATACCATGTAAAACAAGTTAGAGAGAGTTGAGAGAGTGATATTGAAAGAGAACTCTCTGTAATTGAAACTGTATTTAGAAACCAAATAGAGGCTCCATAATATAGGAGTTGGATACAAAACATCATTATGATATAATTCAATATAATAAGAAAAAGGAGGCCAAAAGAAGGCGGGCGACCGAAAGCAGGGACAAGGAATCCTATTATATACATACTATAATATATTAAAGGAATCCTATTATATACATACTATAATATATTAACACATTATATTAACAATTATATTAATATGTTAACACAAAGAATGACTTAAAGGGCTCCAAGCATAACATAATGACAAGACATGAGATTCGACATATATTATTAATTTATTTATAAAAAGAAAAATAAAAACAATAGGCAATAACCAGCCCACATTTGAGCCACACAAAAACCCACAAAACAAAGTCGCATTCACTGCTAGTTGCTTCTGAAGAAGTATATCTCTCAAAATTTTGTTTTAAAACATATTGTCCATGACCTCATTCCCTTACTGACTCGTGTTCCAAATGAAAGTTGCAGCATATTTTCTGCCATGGAAACTCCCAATCATTATGTGCATTGACCTAATGTGTCCTACCGTAGTTCCAAAACAGAGTTCTAGCCTGGCTCAAACAATTCTGCCGATTCATTACACACATCAAACGGATTCTTCAAGAACTTCAAGAAAACTTGCCAAACTCCTCACAGATTGAATGATATATCTGAACCTAAGGAGTTATTCCTATTAAATTTGAACATAATTGTTCTTCCACTACATATATATTTAGCATTCATTGACATTGCAGAAACAACATTCATCTTTCAATCTGTATCTGTGCTAATAAAACAATAGTTTCAGTCTTCTTCTTCTTCTTTATTATTATTATTATTATTATTATTATTATTATTACTACTACTACTACTACTACTACTACATTTCCAGTCTACCAAAAACACAAGAATATAACAAATTAAACTATCCCAATAGAATAAAAAGGGCATGCACATGCGTGCACAAACAACAAAATCAACAAAAACTCAGGGTGGAATTAAGCCATCCATTCATTTTTCTTCCAAATTTTTGTTCATCTTTCCTTTTTATGTTGTCTACATTGCTGAAAAAAAATTAAAAAATAAAAGAATATCCACAGAAAGATAAGCAGCGGGGAGATCTCAATGCAATCAAAATGGACCAATGGCATAATTAAAAGGCGCAACAAAGAAAAACAGATGACCAAGTCATCAGAAGAAGACACAATGGCATCACCAACTAGAAAATAAAGTGTCTTTGCACAGTGGAACCAAAAGATTTCAGAAAGAGAAAACACCAATTATTTGGGAGAAGGCTTTGTTAATTAAGTTGCAGAGGTAATCAGTTTCAAACCTGTGCCCAGCATGCTGGAAAAACAATCCAGAACAAGAATTTGGTGTTCTCGCTCCATTTTCATTCTTTTTACCAACCTGCAAGAGGATGTAGTCAGAAGTACTTATTTTATTTACACAGACAAAAAGAAAAAGAATATGGAAGAAACTTCACAAGCATTAACAGTTACAAAATGGTAACCCAATCTATTTACAAGTAGGTTGTTCCATTATTGAAATAAATGTAATACAACCCAAAGACAGAAGACTTTTCAACAGTAAACATTAGTATGAAAATATTACACCTATATCAGCCTTAGAGCCTGTTTGGATTGAGTGATTTGGAGAGAGAATTAAAAAAAAAAAAAAAAAAAAAAAAATCAATTTCTCTTGGTCCTAATCACCTGTTTTGGCTATTTTTGGCAAAGACTATAATGTTTGCATCATCTTGATGTTTTTCTTAATAAAATTTATCAAAAAAAAAGAAAAGAAAGAAATGGAGAGAAATTGATTTCTCTAACAGCCCATTTTTTTAATCTCTCCAAAATTGGAGAGATTGGGAGAAAAAAGGAACGAGATGATTACTAATTTTATATAATACCAAAATTATCCAGCTAGGAACTAAAGAAATAAAAAAATATAAGGTTATTTTGGTAATATAACGTGTAAGTTCCTTTTCTTTTCTTTTATGTAATCTATCCAAACAAAATTGAAGAGAAACAACTATATTTTCTCTCCAGCTCAACCAAACAAAAGGGAGATAATTTCTTTTCTTTTCTCCTCTCCAAACTTAACAAATCATTTGTTTTCTTCTCTCCTAGATAGCCAAACTGTAGAAATTTAATGTATAAAGAGAAATAGAGAATTGTATTATTGATTGATTTATATTGATATCTATTACAATGATTCATGATTCCTATATATAGAAGAGGGTGAGTGTGTAGTAGGTAAGGAGTAGGTGAAGTGGAGGTGGTAGTGGTGTAGTGGGTTAGGTTTAGTGGAGTAGGTGAGGTGGTAGTGGTGTAGTGGGTTAGGTTTAGTGGAGTAGGTTTAAGTGGGTGAAGTAGGTGGAGAGTAGGTGGATTTTAACAGCCCCCCGCAAACTCAAGGGGGATAGGAACTAACCAACTTGAGTTTGGAGAGAGTAACAAAACAAGAAAATACATAAAAATAAAAGAGGATAAGAGACACTGTATGGTCGTGTCAGACCATTGGTGAAGACACTGGATGGTGGTGTCATAACGTTGTAGAGGACACTGTATGGGGGTGTCATAACCATGTAGAGGACACTGTATGGTGGTGTCATAACGGTGTAGAGGACACTGGATGGCGGTGTCAGACCGATGTAGAAGACAGTTTATGGGGTCATGTCGGACCGTTGTAGCAGACAATGTTGTGACAGTTGTGGTGACAGTTTACGGAGTCTTGCTGGACCCTTGTAGAAACTAACCGGAATCAATGTCGGGACAGTTTACAGAGTCTTGTCGGACCCATGAAGGAGCTAACCGGAATCAATGTCGGGACAGTTTACAGTCTTGTCGGACCCTTAAAAAGTCGCACCCTCAAAAGGTGTGCCCAATCTTTCAAAAGGCGTGCCATCAAAAGGCGCGCCCACTTCATCAAAAGACGTGCCCGACAGAAAGCGTCGAGCCATCAAAAGGGGCGCCTGACACGCGGCGATGCACGTGATTGACAGAGCGCGTGTCGGCCTCGTCGTCTCTGTCTTTATAAACCAAAGCGAAGTCTGAGGCTTGGAAGCATAACAAACCAGTTGAAACCTCTTCGTTCTCTGTAACATTCTGTAACCAACCCTTCTCTGAAACACTCAGCAACCCAAAAACATGGCTTCTTCTTCCCGTTCAGCTACCCAGAACATAGCCTCTTCTTCCCGTGGTCTGCTCACTCTCTTTCCCGACCTCAACGAGTCAACAAGAGAGATAACTGGTGCGGTGGCCTGTGAACCTCAACCAAACACCTCTGGTTTTGCTCCGTTGAACTTTCCGATGCGGTCGGTGGAGCAAAAAATGGCAGTGCAAACGGATATTGAAGCTAATCAGTACACATTGAAGTCCTGTGTTGAAACTATGACTGCGGTCACAAACTTGTCGCACCGGCTGCAGAGTAGGACAAATGAGGTGCAGCAGTTAAACGCCCAACTGGCTCTGCTCCAACGCATGTATAAGGATGCGCGAGCAGAGATAAGTGTGCTAAAGGCGGAAAATAAGGAGCTGAAGCGGAAGACCACCGTTATGTTCCGATTTGGAGGTCCGCCATATGCTGTAGTGGAGGAGCAGGGTGGAGTGATCGTGCCCAGTGGAGTGGGAAACACGGAGGCAACACCGTCAAGGGCCGCCTAGGACGGAGGCAAGAAGAAAAGACCGGCGGAATAGGCGAAAAAGTGAGGTCGGTGGGTGGCCGTCTGCAGAAAAGAAAACAAATCTTGTGGTGTTGTGGTTTGTGTTGTTGTGGTTGTTTTTTTTTTTTTTTTTTTGTGTTAAAATTGTGATCGGGGTTGATCCCTGAGATGAATAAAAGATGGTTTGGTGTGCAAAGCTATATGGTATGAATGGAATTTGAAAAAGATTAAAAAATAATGTGAAAGAAAAATAAAGAAAGAAATAATAAAAATATATTTGAAATCAAAATGAAAGATGGGGAAAATAAGGAAAGTGGTTTGGAGAAAATAAATAAAAATAATGGATTTTGAAATCAAACGGAGGAGAGAGAGGGGACAAGCCCATGTGAGAGAAAGAGGGGAAAAATGATAGCCGATGCACCCAAAAATAATCTCGATGCACCCAAAAATAATCTAGCTGCTATCCACAGGCGCTTAGGGGAAGGAAATGGTAGCAAGAGACGGCCAACACCATATATGGCTATAGCAAAGAAATGGAGTATCAAGCTCAATGGGCTAGGATTTAGACCAGAGAGTAAAGCCACTGGTCCTGTTGAACACACACCTCCAAGGCTCAAATAATCAAAACATGCTTCACGCATTTCCTTCCTTGCTTGATCAGGAGATGCACAAAACACCTTATACAGGGCTCCAGTCATTCCTCTACCAGTTAAAGGATGACGCATGTTGAAAGCATCACCTATTAATAGTGCTCCAGGAGTAGGGTACGGAGCAGCTGGCATACTTCTATTGGGCATTGTTCTAATACTTCCCTTATCAATTGCAGCTATAAATGAATCATGCAGCTCAGGTGGAACCTGGGGAGCCACCAGAGGGAAGCAAAGCCGAAGGCTGCTGCAAAGCCGAAGGCTGTAAAAGCGAAAAAGGAAAAGAAGGCTCCGGCTAAGACAAAAGCTGCTGCGCCAAAAGCTAAAGCCGCTGTGAAGCCCAAGCCAGCGGCAAAGGCCAAGCCAGCTGCGAAGCCAAAAGCTGCTGTGAAACCGAAGGCTGCCGTGAAGCTGAAAGCTGCAGTGAAGCTCAAGGCTGTGGCGAAGCCCAAACCAAAGCCGAAGGCGAAGGATCCTAACAAGAGGCAAATGAGCATGGAGGAGAAGCATAGATTGAGTGTTGGGTTGCAGAGTTTGCCCCAGGAAAAGATGCCACAGTTAGTGCAGATTATGAAGAAGAGGAATTCACATTGGCCTCAAGAGAGAGGATTTAGGCAGTGATGGGAAGGTATGTGTAGAAAATAAGCGGAATAGGTTGAGGTCCGGCGGGCGGCCAAGGCGAGGTTGCCGCCCGCCGGTGAAACGAAAAATACTAAGTGCTTAACCTTGCTCTGATACCATGTAGAAATTTAATGTATAAAGAGAAATAGAGAATTGTATTATTGATTGATTTATATTGATATCTATTACAATGATTCATGATTCCTATATATATAGAAGAGGGTGAGTGTGTAGTAGGTAAGGAGTAGGTGAAGTGGAGGTGGTAGTGGTGTAGTGGGTTAGGTTTAGTGGAGTAGGTGAGGTGGTAGTGGTGTAGTGGGTTAGGTTTAGTGGAGTAGGTTTAAGTGGGTGAAGTAGGTGGAGAGTAGGTGGATTTTAACACAAACATAGTGTTAAGGTTACACTCATACGAGACTATGATGAAATGCTCTGAGGCACAGCATAGGAGGGGGGCAGAAAACAATGGTTTCTTAATTTCAAATGTCCATTGGTAGATGTGACTAAAATTTATTGGAATATATATGCATGTAACTATAACTGAAAATCTTTCCTTTTTCTGCTTGGATCATTCTTTGAAGATGTGTTTGACAAAAGAATTCCTTAATGATATTTTGCACAAGAACCTACAGAATGTATCCTCACCGCTAACAAATAACAGTCCGCACAAGACATTAAAAATAACAATGACATGTAGGGTTTCAAAAAAATCAGTTGGAAAATAGCCTAATCAATGCATGTTAAACTTTCTTGGAGCTGATTTACAGGCATTCTGGTCTGTGAGATGACCAGTGAATTTACTCATTGTCATTACCACATGCACTTGCGCTATAGACTGAGAGAGAAGGGGGTAATAGTGAGGGTAGAAGTATATCCAACACCTTTTCGTAATCCCAAATATTCAAGAAACCATCCTCCACAGAACTTCCAAAGACAGATGACCTGTCCAGTGACCACTGTAAAATGAATTGAAAGTTCGTGTAAAAAATAAACAATGTTTGTATAGTAGCACAGTTTGCTATACATGTACTGTGCAGTGAAAAGAAACAAAAATGAAAAATGAAATGAACAATAGAAGAAACTTGTTTAAGACCTGCACACACAGAACAGCAGCTTTATGACCTTCGAACTTATAAACGGACAACCCTGCTCCATCAGAAGTCAGATTCTGGCGATCAAACATGCAAACAGAATTTCCTGCAGACCTGAAATGACATTGTAGAATAACAAAAGGACCTAAAAACTATCACAAATCCAATTTCATGCAGAAAATAAGTACTAAATCAAGATATATCACATACCCCGGCTTTAAATTCCATGGTCCGGTTAAATGTACAAAAAAGTAAGAGGAATAAGAATATGCCCAGTTATTATAAGGTTTTCATCATGGGGATTCCAATCAACACAGTGCAGATCAGCATTGTGTGCTTTTTTAACCTATTCATCACAAACAAATAATAGTTTACTAAACATTACACACATAAAGTGAGATTATCTCAGAAAGATAGAGAGAGAGTTAATAGAGGTGAACATGGTTCAAAAAATCATAGCAACAGGGAAAGTGAACACTGCATAGCTAATGAAGGCAGTCTGATATGAAAAGTGTAGTGGTTATTCAGGAGAAATTTTAATCCACAATACTGCCTCCCAGCCAATTACTCTCGATTCTCGAACAGGAAAAGAAATAAGAAAAAATAAAATTAAGTAACAAAAGACACTAATATACAATGAATTTTTACAGGAAAAGAAGAGTTGTCAGACTTGTTCTGATAATTAGCACATTAATGCAGGAACCAAATAACTTAAATTCCAGACCAAAATCATTTTGTAACTCCTAAATATAAGACTAAGTATAAAGAGACTGAGTAACCCTGCTCCACTCCCAATTACGGGAAATATTACAAGCACAACTCCATGAGATTGATACAGACAATTTGAGGAAAGCAATCCACAATTGTTTCTCAAACACTGAGGAAATGGAAGTAACAGCATGATAGACTGAACACAGAACATAATTACCTAAATATATGTGGTACTCCTACTTATTTACATATGTTGAGACATTAAATTTCATCAAAAATTATCCCTTGTTCAACATATATTTGCCAGCAATAGCAGAGTGTAATCATCGAGCAGTATTCAATAGATGGATTAATGCTTTGTGCCAAGGACACAATCCACCCATCTATACAGACAGCCATATCTAGCAAGTTTAAACTCTGTGGATTATGTGTTTTCCACTTTTCATGAATACAGTGAGTTACATTATACAAAAGAAACAGTAAATTACCAAGCAACAAAAAGTGGGAAGCTCCTGACCTTAAAAACTGGGCTAGTGCCAACTCATGCATCCCATAATATTAGAAAAGAATCATCTCCTACGCTACAAAACTCCTGTGCACTTCATCAAAGTTGGACAAACGTCAGAAAGAGAGTCCCCATCAAAAACCTAAGAAACTAGATCACATGCTACAATGATACAGAAGAAAATTTTGGGTGAATTGAGATTAATTTCTCCCTTTTTTTTCCCAGGAATATTTATCAATGAGTGCCGTTGCTACTAAATGTGATGTCAAGATGAAAAATGTCAATGATAGGATCTTAGAAACAGAAATCAAGTCTAATGCACTGATTAGCATACTTCTCACAAGACATGATACTGTTATAGCCCATAACTGAAGTATAGAGAGAGAGCGAGAGAGAGAGAGCGCAACTAGATGACTGCAGCAATCTGACTAAGACCATAAACTTACCTCGATGGACAGAACTGCACATCTTCAACTGTGTCCTCATGCCCCTGGAAGATTCCATGTGGCCCAATAGAAATGTTATCAGTAGTTTTAATGATTGATCCGTCAGATCCTGTAGGCTTGGTGGATGGATCTGATGTCAATGTCAATACATGATCATGAATACTCCACAAGACAACAGACTTGTCCTTCCCTGCCATAAAACTCAACTAATTTAAAACTCAATATGTAGATCAAGGACTAGTTTGGAAAATGTTTTTTCAGTAGCTTTTTTGCTTTTCTAAGATGAAGTTTAAAAAAAAAAAAAAAAAAAGGTTGATGTGTATGGCATTGGCAAAAAGTATATGTTTTTTACATTTTTTTTTTAATTTTTTTTTTTAAGACTAGAAAGACATAAACAGTAAAAAAATTAATAAAAATGTTCACTAAAGACTAAGTTGGGAGTGGCCAGCTCCGGCCAGTGCTCTCCTTGCCCATCCCAGCTCTAGTGACCCTTCCCAAACCCTCCTTACCCTCACCCGCCCTTCCCCGCCACCCGTCCATCGCAACCCCCCTTCCTCTCTCTCTCTCTCTCTCTCTCTCTCTCTCTCCCACACACACATTCTCACTACCTACTTAGCCACCCTCACCCTCGTTTGTCAAGGGCATCACAAAGGTGGAAGGGGGTTACGTGGTGGAGGGCTTCGTGATGATGGATGGGGGGTCATACCTTGGTTGCAGGAAGCAGGAATGGAGGAGCATGTGTAGATAAAAGTTTCTTAAGTTGGGAGTGCCCGGGAAACCTTTATATATATAATATAATATAATGTAAGATAATAAAAAAATACAAATATTTTTTTTTGGCTTTATTCAAATATATCAAAGTTCATTATTTTATTGATTTATATATTTTTTATATAATATGCGTGTTCTTTCTTTTTAATGGACTTCGATTGCAATACAATAGTATCCAATGTTCTTTGAATCTGCAAGCTAAGACCAACTATAGGCCCAATGAACTTTTTAAATGAAGTCCATGACCACAAACTAGGTCAATAAAATATAAAAAAAGAAAAAAAGAAAAAAAGAAAGATAAACACATCAAATATAGGGGAAATTATATAATACTTCCGGAACACCACATAGCCATACTCCAAGCCAATCACCAATTACTTAACCTCATGTTGTTCCTCCATCCCCAACATAAATTGTGGGCTCCTACCCTTCTCCACCAATCAAAACCTTATGGAGCACCACGTGTCTATACTCTGAGAGTACGAAATAATCACCCCAAATATAGTGTGGCAACTCTTTCGTCTTCTCTCTCTTCAAAGACTGGTTGATTCGAAAAACTATGGTTGCTTCGACTTCTCTCTCGGTCTCGTTTCACTTCATCTTCTTCGAAAGGTATGCCATCCTTCTTCTTCTTCTACTACTACCTCTTCTCCTTCTTCAACCGCATATCTAATTTTGAAAAAGAAAATCATTTTTTTTTTTTTTCCTTCTCTCAAATCTAGAGATGGCAATCGGAACCCAACCCGACGGGAACCCGATCTCCCGATCCCGAATTGAGCGGTCATTCTACGAAAAATACCCCCGACGAGCTGGGGATGGTATTAAAAATTGAATCCCCGATGATATTCGGGCCGGGGACGGGGATACATGTTTTAGCCTCAGCCCCGATCCCCGCCCCGTTTGCCCCCGACATAAAATTACTATTTTGCCCCTGTTTATATATATAATATATGTGTGTGTAGGGTTTGATTGAACATTCACAAACACAGCTACCTCTGCTCGTGCTCTCTCTCTTTGAACAAGGGCTCACATGATTCCGACTTTGCTGCGCTCTATCTCAGTGTTCTCCAAGCTGCTATCTTGAGCAGCAGCCTCATTTGCAGACTGAATGTCTGTAGATACTGAACCCATTTTCTTCAACAAAACCAATCTGCAGTAGCCTCATGTTATCATTTGCTTTTTAATTTTTAATTTTTTCATTTGCTTTTTTATTATGTCTAAATGGAGAACATCCAAGACCTTAACATACACAACATTCTAGATGAATGCTATCATGGCATGGAAGCGACGAAGACCACAACTGGTAATACGAAGTTGCCATTGAGCTTCAAGAAATTAGGCGAGACTGAAAGACGGTCTTTCAGTGTTGTTGAATATCAGATCTGGAGCTGAATTTTTTTTTTTTTTTTGGCTGGGGAATTTTCGGGGTCGGAGAAACCCGATCCTCGTTAGGGGGCGGAGGTGGTGATAGGTGTCTCGTCGGGGATCGGGGCCGGGGACGGGGAAATTTCCACCGTTGGGGATCTGGGACGGGAAGTGTGATCCCCGGCCCTGCCCCGGCCCGTTGCCATTCCTACTCAAATCAATTGCTTCAGATCTACGCTCAAATCTACTTCAAATTCTTTTTTTGTATTGCTTCTAGAGTTGTTTGATTTTCACCACCAATCTCATCTTGGATAAAAACACGTTTCTTACTTAGAAATGTATGCATGATTCTTGCAAATAAGGGTCGCTCAATGGAGTGCTTTCCAACGGTGGCTGGTAGGAGGGGGTAGAGATGGCAATTGGGCAGATTTGGTCGAGTTTTACATGGGTATAATTGGGCGAGTTCATAGGTTTAGGTTGAGTTTGCCACCTCTAGCAGGGGGTGGGAGAGGGCTGGGGTTGCAGCAACGGCCGGAGGTGAAGGTCAAGCTAAGGGTGGTTGGGGGTTGTTGGGGGGTGGGGCGGTGGTAGGGAGGGTTCGCCGGAGGAAAGGTGATGTTAAGGAGAGGGGTTGCTGGAGGTAAGTTTGTGGCAATAAGGGTGGAAATCGCCCGATGGTTCGTTAAGCGTGCCCATAATTTATAGGGCTTCGGATTGTGGTTTAGGCCCATAGGGCCAGTTAAGCCCAATTATAATATGGGTCGGACTTTTGAAGAGTGCTTCAAGCCCAACCTACCCCGCCTTATACAATATATTTTTATAAATATAGATATTGTTGTATTTTTACACCAACTTCATTTTTTATAAACATAAATAATGTATTAGTAATTATGTAAGAAATTAGTTATAAAAATTGAACTACGAGTCTTCAATAGGTTAAAGAAGCACACATGAAAAAAATATTATTAAATCCAGGCCATGTGGATGGGTTTGGGATTTATTATTTTGTTTTCAGATGAGTTTGGAAATAAAATATAGGCCTGATCCCGACCAGACCGGACTTGGGAAATGACTTCTCAAGTGTTACTATGTAATATGAGCTTAATCCTGGCCCATGTCCACCACTAGGTGGAAGGGGTGGGGTCCAAAAGGGGGTATTTTTTGGATTATGGTGGGGGTTCAAAGTAAAAGCAGTGGGAGGCAATTTTGGTGGATAGGGGGTCCAAAGTTAAATCCTAAAAATGTAGTATTAAAAATCTCAAAATGCATAACTGAAACTCAGACAAAGACTATAGATTGTTAATAATATAAACAAGCTATGTTATGTTCCACATTCCAAAGTCTATAAGAACATAAAGCATAAAAAACCCAACCACAAAACCATTTCGTTTTTACAGAATTTGATATACAAGGGATTATTTTCAATGATAATTCAGTTAGTGAATAACTAGATGACAATTCGCACAAGAGTTGGATAGAAATCACAGAGAACAATGAAAATTACAACAATTTACAAACCTCCAGAGAGCACTAAGGGCTCAGTAGGACACATAGAGAGAGCAAATTCAGCATTCTCTTGATGTCCAGTCAATACCTACCAAAATAGATACATCAAAAAGGTGTAAATTTTGTGTGAAGAGATACAAACAAGCAAACTAACTCACAAGTCACAACTGATGGTTCTCTTAAACAGATCAAAATTGTCATGAATCAGGTTAATTCAGGCCAGCAAACTCCCATAAATAATTAATGCTGACTAGTTAACATGGCAAGGTTAGGGAAACTTTGCCACCAAAACCAAAAGAAAAGGTTGTAGAAACTAATCTGTGGGGCCATATAACCAGCAGAGTTTATTTCTAGGCATAGCATATGTGCTTCTTTTTCTTCTTTCTTTCTTTTTTTTATTTTATTATTTATTTATTTTTTGAGCTCCTTTATTCTCATAATTCCATTATATATTCTTTTTTCTTTTTTTTTATTGGCACTAAGTGTCCGGATCAAAACCCAACTAATCCTCAGGGGTGCACAAGCCCTCAACAAGAATTTTTTTGCAAGTGTACCACAGTTAATTCAAAGGTTTTCCCCAAGTTTGATGGTCCCAAGGAATTATTAGTACCTAAGAGGTTTCGATCCCTAAACCTTTGAAAGAGCACACCCACAAGACCCAAGGCCTTACCACCAGGCACACCCCTTGGGGTTAGAATTCCATTATATATTCATAAAGCTCCATGTTATATTCCAAGAAAATCATATGCTTGTTTCTTAGGGTTTCCAATTTAAAAATTGTTGACTCTAGAACATTACTATCTTAGAATAGAAAATGACAATTTATGAAAGAAAAAGGAGTTCATAAATATTCTTAATGAGCCAAACATATTCCATTTTTGGTAGATGTTTAGAAAAACTCTAAAGTGGCTTGTCCACAGCAGACATAAACAAAAGATTTTAATCAAACCTCCACTTAATCAAAAAAAAATTTAAAAAAATGAAAATAACTTTGTTGAGGTGGATCTATAGTAACTAGAAATTAGGACATTAATTTTTATTCTGAAAAAGTTAATAATTTCTCAAACCCACTTACCCAAGACTGATGGAGAGAGAGAGAGAGAGAGAGAGAATTCCAGGATTTTGATAATGGAAGGCAAATGATGAAATATCTAAATTAGTATACCTATGAACCACGGACACGCGACACGATGATTTAAAAAAAATTGAAACATGGACACGGCAGGGGATATAACAAATTTTTATTTTTTTTATTTTATGTACATTTGCTATGCAAATTAATATAATGTTACAAAACAATCAAAATTAATAAAAACTAACATTAATTCAATATATATATATATAAACAACTACATTTAAACAAATAGCGTTGCTATTAGCGCCCCGTGAATTATTTTGGGCCCCTCAATTTTTAGCTTCTTTTTTATTACAATAATAACCTCAAATAATTTACTGAAAAAGGTACCATTAATTTTGGGACACCCAAGGTTTTAAAATTACGCAACGGTTTTGGCAGTTACCGCCACCCATTACGGCCGCTTTTGTAGTGTGATTGAGATTCACAGGTGTGTCGGCCATAGCAGCTGTCGTAGCGGTCGTAACAGTGCCGTAACAGCCGTAACGCCCTGTTACGCACCGTTACGTAACGGTTCCAAACTGTTTCTTCCGAAAAAACACACAAAAAAAGCTAAAAATGGGGGAAGAGGGATAAAGAGAAGAGAGAAGATAAAGAGAGAAAATGGAGGAGCAAGAGATAGAGAGAGAAGAGGGAAGATAAAGAACATGTTATTGATTTGTTGAAACTGTAAGACCTATGCTATTCTATTCAGCTGCTATCACTAAACCATTTTGTTTGTGTGTGTCTATCTATATATTGTTTGAAAATAATAACAATAATAAGTGTGGTCATTATCTATTTGATTTGGTTAAAATATGTATATATATATATATATATATATTTAGGCTCTTATTTATTCTCTTACTTTTGTCATTGTTTATCTTATATATAATAGTTAGTGATTGATTTTTTGTATAATATAAAGTCATTAATTATTAAAATAAAATGTAAAAAACTCAGTTTATAGTGATTTAAAAATATGAAATATATTGCATCATACTTAAAAATTTACAAAAATTGATCAATATTTATTTTTAACCCAATAAATATGATCATTGAAAAAAAATATGCGTATCGGTAAGTTTTTTTCAAATTGTGCGAAAAATAAAAAAATTCACAGTTCCAGTTACCGCAACCGTTACACTACGGCCTTTACACCCCGCAATTGCAACCGCGTCACCGCCACCGTTACAACGACCGCAACCGCTTTTCAGAACCTTGGGGACACCCCATCCATCTCACAATTAAACCACACAACACTACATCATGAATTAGGGTTTATGAGAGCATCCACCTTCATCACCACCCATCTATCTTTCCCAAATCTCACCTTTAAAACTTACCCACCCTTAAAACCTTGAAAACCCTTTGGCGACACTATTCCGACAATAACAGTAGCAACCATTTGATTACTTACACTTCTCCGGTAATGATAATGAGTGAGTTTGTTCGACAATCATAATTCGAAACGAGGAGTACAACAATAAAAGTTTAAAGGAAGCTCATAGCATAGTGTTCTTAGTTTAGAAGATATTGGCTTTGTAAGGATAAATTTCTTTAAAAAATGACAAATAATAAAATTTGTTCGTCATTTTTTCGGGACTAAACTCCCAAATATATGGCAGAAATTCGAAAACACGGGCCAAAACATTGTTTATTTGTTCGAGAACCGATAACCGAACATTTATTATTTGTTCGGGAACCAATAACCGAACATTAATCATCGAAGAAAAGGATGAAGCGGCAGAGAGAGAGAGAGAGAGAGCAGAGACAGTAATCACACTTGGCGCTTCTTCTTCTTCTTCTTCTTTGTGGGTTTTGTTAGGATTTTTGGAAGAAAGGGTTTTTTTTGGTGTAGGGGTGTGCATTTAATTGAATAGGTGGAATGTTTTTACAAGGATAATTTTGATATTATTTGGAGAGAGAAAAATTTTAAGGGTTTCAAAATTTATAAGCAGGGATCCAACGAAATTGAAGGTCCAAAATAATAGATAGGGTGCTAATAGTATGTAAAAAATATATGTATAAAGAGAAAACTACAGAGAATAAATGTATCTGATGATCTTATTATTGATTAATATTGATTGATTTTCTGTCTATTACAAATGGTTCCTTATATAGATGTAGGTGTAGTGGATGGTGGTAGTGGTGTAGTGGGTTAGGTTTAGTGGAGTAGGTGAGGTGGTAGTGGTTTAGTGGGTTAGGTTTAGTGGAGTAGGTGAGGTGGTAGTGGTGGTAGGTGATGGTAAATTCTAACAGCCCCCCGCAAACTCAAGGAGGATAGAAACTAACCAACTTGAGTTTGAAGCGAGAAACAAAACAAGAAAATACATAAAAATAAAAAAGGATAGGAGACACTGTATGGTCGTGTCAGACCATTGGTGAAGACACTGAATGGTGGTGTCATAACGTTGTAGAGGACACTGTATGGGGGTGTCATAACCATGTAGAGGACACTGTATGGTGGTGTCATAACGATGTAGAAGACAGTTTATGGGGTCATGTCGGACCGTTGTAGAAGACAGTTTATGGGGTCATGTCGGACCGTTGTAGCAGACAGTTTACGGGGTCATGTCGGACCGTTGTAGAAGACAGTTTATGGGGTCATGTCGGACCGGTGTAGAAGACAGTTTACGGGGTCATGTCGGACCGTTGTAGCAGACAGTTTACGGGGTCATGTCGGACCGTTGTAGAAGACAGTTTATGGGGTCATGTCGGACCGGTGTAGAAGACAGTTTACGGGGTCATGTCGGACCGTTGTAGCAGACAGTTTACAGAGTCTTGTCGGACCCATGAAGGAGCTAACCGGAATCAATGTCGGGACAGTTTACAGAGTCTTGTCGGACCCTTGTAGAAATTAACCGGAAACAATGTCGGGACAGTTTACAGAGTCTTGTCGGACCCTTGTAGAAACTAACCGGAATCTATGTCGGGACAGTTTACAGAGTCTTGTCGGACCCTTAAAAAAATCGCACCCTCAAAAGGTGTGCCCAATCTTTCAAAAAGGCGTACCATCAAAAGGCGTGCCCAATCCATAAAAAGGCGTGCCATCAAAAGGCGTGTCCACTTTATCAAAAGATGTGCCATGAAAAGGCGTGCCAGTTTGTCGGGCGTCAAGAGGCGCGCGATGCGCGTGGCTGCCTCGGCTATTTAACCAAGACGAAGGCAGAGGCTGAGGCAGAGAAAAACTTAGGGAAACCTCTGAAAAATCCTTTGTGTTGCTGAGAAAGAGAGTTCCTTGTGCTGAGAGAGATAGTCTGTAACACTTTGTTGCCTAGAAAATGGCCTCGTCTTCCCGTGGACTGCTCACCCTCTTTCCCGACCTCAACGAGTCAACAAGAGAGAGAACTGGAGCGGTGGCACTGGAACCTCAACCGAGTGCCCCGGAGTTTACTCCGCTGAACTTTCCGATGCGGTCTGTGGAGCAAAGAATGGCAGTGCAGTCGGATGTGGAAGCCAATCAGTATACATTAAAGTCATGTGTGGAAACCATGACTGCGGTTACAAACTTGTCGAACCGGCTGCAGAGTAGGGCAAATGAGGTGCAGCAGTTAAACTCCCAGCTGGCTCTGCTCCAACGCATGTATAAGGATGCGTGAGCAGAGATAAGTGTGCTAAAGGCAGAAAATAAGGAGCTGAAGCGGAAGGCTACTGTGATGTTCCGATTTGGAGGGCCGCCATATGCTGCAGTGGAGGAGCAGGGAGTAGTGATCATGCCCAGTGGAGTGGGACACACGGAGGCAACACCGGCAAGGGCCGCCCAGGACGGAGGCAAGAAGAAAAGACCGGCGGCAGAGTAGAGAAGAAAAAAAAAAATCCCACCTGTGAATGTGGTTGTTTGTTTGTATTTTTTTTTTTTTTTTTTTTTTTTTTTTGGTGTAAAAAATTGTGATCGGGGTTGATCCCTGAGATGAATAAAATATGGTTTGGTGTGCAAAGCTAAATGGTATGAATGGAATTGGAAAAAGAGTAAAAATAATGTGAAAGAAAAATAAAGAAAAGAAATAATAAAAATATATTTGAAATCAAAAAAAAAAATGAAAGATGGGGGAAATAAGGAAAGTGGGTTGGAGAAAATAAATAAAAATAATGAAGTGTGAAATCAAACGGAGGAGAGATGATGTTTTTTTTTTTTTTTTTTTTTTTTTAATATATAATAAAAAAGAGATATATATAAAATATAGAAAGTGGGGAAAGTGGCGGTGGATGCAAAGTGGGTTGGAAAGTGAAAAGATGAGAGAGAGAAGGCATGTGGGTGGTTGTGCATGTGTAGCTGGTGAAATCAAAAGATGGAGTAAAATAATAAAAAGAAAAAGAAAGTTGATAAGCTGGGTTTTTGTTTTTAATTCATTTGCTTATTTATTTATTTATTTTATTTGTTTGTGATAGAGTGGATCACATGCATTTATGTATTTTATTTGAAGTTGGCAGATGACCATCGAGACAAGAGAGATTTGTTGATATTACCATAGATCAGAGAGAGAGAACGAGTGGTAGTGCTCCACGAAAGCATTCGTGCCTCACAATCAAGACCTCAGGTGCTCGGAATTTGATCGAGACAGCCGGTCTCGAGGGCTATTTGGGGCTCTCGGTGGCCCTCGTGTACGAGAAGGGCTTGGGACACCAGTCCCCTTGGTTCGGTTATCTTCAGTTGTTGCCGGAGAATGACTGTATTCCAATGCTTTGGAGCTTGGAGGAAGTTGATTCTCTGTTATTGGGCACTGAGCTTCACAAGATAGTTAAAGAAGACAAGGCTCTCATCTATGAGGACTGGAAATGGAACTGGGGTGTTCATACCTCATATTGTCAAATACAGAAGACGGCATAAGAACAGAGGGAGGAACAATGACAAAGGAAGAATATTTTCTGGTATGTGTTTAAAATTCTAGGGGACTACGTTGAGGTCCGGCGGGCGGCCAAGGCGAGGTTGCCGCCCGCCGGTGAAGCGGGAAATACTAAGATCTTAACCTTGCTCTGATACCATGTAAAAAATATATGTATAAAGAGAAAACTACAGAGAATAAATGTATCTGATGATCTTATTATTGATTAATATTGATTGATTTTCTGTCTATTACAAATGGTTCCTTATATAGATGTAGGTGTAGTGGATGGTGGTAGTGGTGTAGTGGGTTAGGTTTAGTGGAGTAGGTGAGGTGGTAGTGGTGTAGTGGGTTAGGTTTAGTGGAGTAAGTGAGGTGGTAGTGGTGGTAGGTGATGGTAAATTCTAACATAGTACCACTCTTAAACAAATTAATAGATTATTCATATTTAGACACGCGTGCCCCTGCCATGTCCCTTGCAAAAAAAATAATAAAATCAAAGGGACACGCTGAAAAAAAAATAACAAAATTAAAGGCGTGTCCCCATGTCCGACATCGCTACGGCGCCTATTTTCCAGTGTCCATGCTTGATAGTAGAATACACTTACAAACTAATTGTTGGAATTGAATCCCCTAGGCCAGCCACATCCTACCGAGAGACTGAACCCACATCCTCATGGAAGTTTCCTTTCCTATGCACGGCTGCCCCTCACGTTGCTCCATGTTTCTCTATCGCTTCCACCTTATCTTTCCATGTCACTTGCCTCATTTTGCCTCATCTAATGCATCCAACCACTTTGCCTCATCTATGTAATGCTCGCCTTGCCACTCGGCAATTCACCTCATCTCACCTCATCCACTCAGCGGCTTGCCTCACCCACTCGACTTTGAACTTGCACCCTGGTATTATCATTCCTAACAAAGCCAGGAGCAAGCTTAGGAAGCTCCTTATGGGGTCAGTGCCATGGTGGAAACACCTGAGTGTACCAATGGCCACTCACGTGATTTACCAAGGTTGCTGGCTAGAGTTAAGTGATCTTCAAAATTTCCCAGCTCACCCCCGAGCACTCTACTTTGACCAATCTTAGAAATGTTACATCAGACATAGGGCTCTACAAAAACAACTTAACCAAGACATGTGGTACCTTCTAAGATATATCACACCTACCCATTGCGACACCTTGAAAAGTTTATCACCACAGCCTTCATGGTCTAACTCTCCAATAAAAGGTACCCACCTCCATATAGAGTAATAGAGATACACTTTTTTGATAGGCGAAGTATTAGAGATACAATTGAGGAGAGCTCACTCTCCCAAACCTATATACATCAAAAGTTTCCCCAAACTACCACTCTTTGTACTATAAGGTTGCCTCAACTCTCTCCCTCTCAATCTTTGGAGATATAGCACCATCTTAGTACCTACCATAATTCCCAAAGGGTTCAAGGTCTATCCATATCAACAACAACCGTTAAAACCGATTATCTTCTCTTTATTAGTGTCGTTAAGATTCTAAAATTTTCAAATGTTTAAACTCTAATGATTGAAAGTTTTTTCGTACCTGCAAAGAGCTGGTTGCTTGGTTTGGGGATCTTGACCATTCTACATATTATCTATTGTATTTCACAAGAAACCACTAAAAAAAGATGTTTCAGTTTTTAACACCAGACAACCAATGTTTTCTAGTAGCCTAAAAATTAAGAACCACCCTTTCTCTCGTAATAATAAAGTGGAACATGTTGCAAAAAGGACAATGATATTAGATGGAAAAGTGAGACATATACAACGTAACCAATGTAAGACTGCAGGAAAACTGATTTTGTTATTCATCATGACAATAAAAATAAAAATAAAAACAAAAACCAAAACCAAAACCAAAACCAAAACCTATCTAGAAAGAAAAGTGAAAAACATAATCTATATAACTGTGCAGAAAATTTATACTGTGTTTGGCACAAGAGAAAACGCACCAAATCTGGACGAGAATCAGCTGCTCCAAGGACAGCATGACGGTTAGGTTGGCTTCAACATCCCAAATGAGAACCTGGCAAAATAATAACCAAATCAAGTGAACTTCAAATACTTCCAAGCAATTAAACCAGATAACAAGACAGTAAGAATTTTGAAGAATCTTTGAATAGCATGCATGAAACCTTAACCACCTACTTCAGGGCAGTCAGTATGGGTTGCCACTATATTATTGTTCTGCGGAAGTTCCCTGATCCTGTTCACCTGCAATGGTTCAATGATTATAACAAATGACATTAATCATTCAATGAATATTAGATCAAAATCCCATTTCAGGAATTATTAAAGCATGACAACAAGCAAGACACGTTCCAAATAGCCAATATGAGCTTAAAAGTTAAAACAGGAAGTGTAAGCATGAAGAATATTCTTTCCATCTTTTCATAAACCAAACAAGAATTCATATCATTTGACGCAATCAAACTAAACAATCACTTGATTTTAGAAAATTGAAGTGCCACAAAGACTATAAGTGGATGCACAATCACTCACATTAACAGGGATGAAAAGGTGCATCCAATATGCAGGCAAGGTTGTGTCAATTATGGGGGCAGCAGTTCAGTAGCAATGTTGGTGACCTAGATTTGTTAGGAGGGGATTGTTGCAGTAGTTTAATTTTACTGAAGTTACACATATACAAGGGACATACCCCAGGCCCTAACAAAGCTAAACAAAACAAGCACCCACAGAACAAAACCAACAACTAAATTAGCCAAAAACACCAGGGCTATGGATCTCACAAACTTGTCCAAACGCCCATCCAAAAAAAGGAGGGGGCAAGAACAAGAACCAAAATATACCCAAGCTACCACAACAGCCCTGTTAAGAAAAACAAACCCCACACAACCCGTAGGATACAGCCAACAAAAACACCTATAACATTTGCCTAATATCTAAGCAAACACTACACCAAAATGGGAACAGAAAACATTGCTCAAAATCAAACATAAAGAACAAAAAAAGTGCTGGAACACTCCAAGTTTGATTCAGATACTATCCAAACGAAATTAAGACAACAACTATCCATAGGAGCAGATATGTGCTGCCTGGCCCACTGACAATCTCCAACACTCCAAGATTGAACTAACCGATCACGTCCCCTAGCTGAAATATAAGCCCAGCTCCAAGTATGCTGACCTCAATTCCAGCAGAGACATCAATACAATCTGTGAAAACCAAACATAAAGAACCAAAGAAGAAAACAGAAGCAAAATCGAGGATATGGTACATAACCTGAGGCAAACCTCACTCATATATATACTAACAATCTCAACACTCAGTAGCAGAGTCACTCTCAAAGAGCAGGATATAGAACCATATTTAAAACCAAACCAAAAATATATCCTCACTTCACTAGGCTCTCACCAATGAACTCCCTACTATTGTGCCAGCAACTAACATAAACCTGCAAGAGAAAGTTAGGAGCACTCATGTCACGACCCCAAACCGCCCCTAGTAGTTTGGTGACGTGATGGCCAGTAATCCGAGATTACCAAAGCCAACTTCCAAAATCCACACACCATCAGAGTATAATTATATGGGGCTAACAAGTACGGAAGCGATTTATACAAACAGATTAGTCCATAAGAGCGGTGCATAAGTTAAATGAAATAGCAATCATCAGCATATGGGTTACAACTTAATTACAAACGAAGCAAAGTACAAATTACATCCTTCATATTAACAAAAGGGCTTCACAAGCAGACATGAACAAAAATACATGAAATACTGCTAGAAGCAAAATCTTCAGGATTGCCGACATCCTCACTGCCGACATAACATGTATACAAAACACACATCTTGATCAGAAGGCTTCTCAAGCCGACGTATGCAACATTCAAGTATTACAAACCGAGAAGCATAATTTTCAAGACTGCCGATGTAAATACAGGTTAAGCCGACATAATCAAAAACCCAAAATAAGCTCCAGAATCACATCTAGGCGTCACCGCCTTCTTGTTCATCACCTACATATATATAGAGAGGGTGAGCTTGGATACTCAGTGAATAGTATAAATAATAAAGGGGTTTGTATGAATAATAGCCGAAGTCCTTTCAAAACAATACAAAACAAAACTTTATATATAACAAGGAATGGACCTCGTCCATCTAACAGATCTTCAAAGCTTCAAGGGATACTTACTAGCATCACATATTACAAATAATAACATTCCGGCAAACGTATCCACGCGGTAAACCGTCCGTGGCAAAACAAGACAAAGCAAGAGGGCATCTCAAACAAGGGTGCTACAAAAGTTTAGAGTCCTCTAGCACAAGGGACCAATGTTACAAAGGCCCGTAGCCTTTTAACACGAGAGTGCTGCGAAAGTTTAGAGTCCTCCAGCACAAGGGACTTTCAAAACAAGATGTGCTGCGAAAGTTTAGAGTCCTCCAGCACAAGGGACATCCAAACGAGAGGTGCTGCGAAAGTTTAGAATCCTCCAGCATAAGGGACTTTCGAAGGAGATGTGCTGCGAAAGTTTAGAGTCCTCCAGCACAAGGGACTTTCAAAACAAGATGTGATGCGAAAGTTTAGAGTCCTCCAGCACAAGGGACTTCCAAAACGAGAGGTGCTGCGAAAGTTTAGAGTCCTCCAGCACAAGGGACTTTCGAACGAGATGTGCTGCGAAAGTTTAGAGTCCTCCAGCACAAGGGACTTTCGAACGAGATGTGCTGCGAAAGTTTAGAGTCCTCCAGCATAAGGGACTTTTTTTTTGGGTGAATAAGACATAAATAAAAAAGACAGAGAACTACACAGCTACAAGGGGCATACCCCAGGACCTAACAGACAACTATACAGACGATTGGAGAACAAGAAAAAAAACCCGCCACCTAAAAGGAGTCAAAGCCGGCACCTAAAAGGAGTCAAAGCATAAGGGACTTTCCGAGAAGGTCATTCAAGCAAGTATAATACGAGATACAAAACTAAGGACAATCATTCATGCTTAACAAATATCTTTCAAAAAAACAAAGCAAAGCAAAGCTCATCAAAACATTGATAACATAGCTTTATCAAAAATACCACTCACCTAGTTCTTCAAACGTCGGGGTCAAGGCAAGTCCAAGTCCTACAACACATGGCAAAGTCTATTGAATGCACTACTCAAAACAAGTCTACCTTACATGCAAATGACCTCGGCATTCTTCAAAAACTAAGTCAATCAAATCGAAACACAGTTTCTTATCTTTGGAAAAACACGCTGGGCAACTATCAGGTCTAGGCCGAGGTCCCACACCTCCTTGCCGAGGTGTAGCCTCGATGGCCACATTCAAAAGCGAAGTCGGGAAAATCTGGGTTTCCCTCTTGATAAACATGAAGAACATGAGTATGAAGAAAATGAACGCAAAGATCAAAACTTGCTATTACAAAAGCTGAGATTTCATGCTATAATTTCAAAAACATGGACCTGGGTACCCACACTTAAGGATCTCATCAAAACAAACACAAAAGCATGAGCCTTAATGCAAACTTTCGGATCAAACGAGGCTTTTCTTAAAAAACACATGAAAACCGTTTTCTCTTTCTAAAACCAACTTTAAACCAATGGATGGCGTGTAGAACAGGTTTGATCATGCAATGCAGCTAGATGATCAATAAGAATAACAAGAATAGGTTAAGATTCTAACCTCAAAACTCGAATCTAACGGCTTAAGCTCCAACAATCAAGCTTGGAAGTTCACTCTCTCTAGCTCAAACTTCTCCTTCTTCTTCCTAGACTTTCTCTCTCTAAAAGGCAAGATTGATACAAAAAGATATGCTCCTCACGACAATCACTGGCTTAATCCCTCTGTCGAGACACGTGGCATCGGCTGATTGGCTCTATCCAAAAAGGTGACTGACATGACAAGACGAGACCAAGACAAAGTGTACTCAACAAGCTAGGCAGCAAGAACACACCGGCAAGTAACGACATTGGCTAACAATAAGACTCCGGCAATCAAGGGGCAAGGACATCGGCTTGGAATGACAACACTTGACTAAACTGTACCACACCTTGGCCTAGATGCGCCACACCTCGGTCTAGGTCATACCATTCCAGGAACAAAATCACTCATGCAAGGATCAAGGATCTAGAACGCCTAGATACTAACATCTCGGCCCAGATGATGCACATCTCGGCCTGGGTGACGCGCACCTCGGCCTAGATGGTGACATCTCGGCCAATATGCCAGGGTGAAGATGGAGGTCAACCAACAGGGTTCCAAGATAGTTCTAAGTGACAAAGGTCTCGAAGGTGTCTAGGCTTAAGATGACCTCGGCAATGCACCAGACAAGAACAAGACATGCAAACAGTCATTCAAGCAAAACAAGACAAGATTCGCAAATGCACATATTAAAACAAGATCATCCATAAATGTATGCAAGTATGACTAAGTCAAAATGAGGGTTGTTACAACTCATATAGGAGTTCACATCACTCAACCCTCACAGCACACTCAACCCTCAATCCCTAAGAAGGGCCAGCATGACCATCCTGCATAGCAAACTGTTAGGAAAATCATGTCAAAGCTCACAGTTCACTCAACCCTCAATATGGAATCACACCACACTCAACTCAATGCTCCCCTCAATCACTTCCAGCATCATAATACCAGTAGCCAGAAAAGAAAGAGGATCACCTGCAAAATCTGTTAGATATACCCATTGAAACATCAAGGGCTTTCTTACTTTTGTGAAACACAATACAGGTTCTCTAATGACATATTGCCATAAGAATTTCACCAGCAAGAGCTTCAATTTCTAAACTGCATTTATGTTGATCTTCATTTATGAGAAATATATTAGTAAATACAGGGGCAAGTTCAGTAGATGTTTATAACGAAGATCATGGTACAAACGCAAGTCAAAAGAAACAAACCAATAATCTTTACTTATATGGATAAATTATGGCTCATCATTTATAAATTGTTTCAGACAAGCCAGAATGAAGAAAAGATGTTTGCTTGAAGTAACCAATAGATATTCATCTCCTAACAAATATTAATTAAGCTCAAAGATAAAGATTGAGTTGATTACATTATGAACAACGTTCTTCACCATAGATTCTCAGTTAGCCTTATCATGAGCGAATTTATAGCAAGTGTATCCAAAACTATCCATGATGACTCAAATAGCTCGTGAAAGAAATCAGCTCCAGTCTCCTCAGCTGCATCTCTGAAAGCAATCCCAAATGCATTTCCTTTATCTGCCCCAAGGCGTGGCTTCCCACAAACTCCAACAATTAACACCTTGCTTCGATCTTGAGTATAGCAAACACAGATCAAAGGCTTCATTTTTGCACCTTTCTCCCGCAAAGCATCCATCAGAAAATGCCCAAATTTAGTCAATGCCTGGGGATAACCCAACAGTTTAGTGTCTATGGAATCTTCAAGCTTCACCCATCTGAATTTACTCCCACTTCTTATTGATCCCTTCTTGGGTATAGCTGAACTTCCTTGTCTCAGAATTGCCCTTTGTATCTTGATAGCATGTTGCATTCCGGTTTCCAACTTTTCAAACTTGCTCAAGGACAATGCATCATAGGCCACTCCAAACTGCTTGGATGCACATGAGCCATCAGATTCTACAAATGACTCTAGAAGTGCCGTTACTCCATACACCACATCTGCTGCGGAAATTCTTGAACTATACCCATGTAGTAAGCAAAAGCCTCTATAGTAGAAATCATTTAGCCCATACTCAGGTAAAAGCTCTTCAAACTCTTCATTTTGCGTTTGATCTTAACATTCATGTACTGAAACTTCTGTTTGCAATCCTCAAGTCGAAATCCCATTCGAGCAAGAAGAAGCATCAACTTCTTCATCCCATTGTCACTCCAAGTCTTCAATTTAGTTGCAATGTAGGAGGAGCACAACATTGAATCAAACAAGTTCCACTCTTGTAGCAACATTAGCTTTGGCTCGTCTTCGTAGGCAATTCTTGAAGAATCAGGAGCCAAAACCTTTGTTCCATCCTTGAGGGTCACCGTAGTAACAACATCCAGATTCCCAGAGCTATTAACATGCTGCTCAAGCTCCATAACCCCAGCTTGGTATCGCTCATTTGTTAACCTTTCATGAACAAACTGGTCTGTTAAAGCCACACAAGCCAACCACAACAATTCATTTGTGTTCTTCCTCAGGGAATGACATAGATCATACATCAAACACCCAGATGGTTTCCCATGAAAAGTACCATTAGAATAATACTCTTTCTTCAGCTTCCTGAAAAGCTAAACTGGGTCTTTGTCACTTTCATCTGAAACCCTTCTTCTCTTCTGAGACTCACCACCATCTTCTTCCTCACTTTCACTCTCATTCTCATCTTCATCACCATCAGAGTCATCTTCACCTTCGTCATCACTGTTCAAATCACTTGCATTTGCCAAAGCTGAAACCGGAACTTTCAAATCGTATGCCAAATCAGCCTGGTCCTCATCATCCCGAGTATAGAGCACGACGACACGATCATTCTGATCACTGAGATTGTGCAAGTGAATTGGCCGGTGACTATCAACAACAAAAACACACGAAGAAGGACCCAAATTCAAGACCTTTCGCAGATCCCGGTGACACCCCCAATTTACCAAAAGAATTGTGACAGGCTCATCGGAAGAAGAACAGAAATTGGGTCCTACGTACCTGTGAATTTCCTTAAAACTCGAAACTGGGTAACAAGCATATCTAACCGAATCAGATTCAAGAACATGACCAACAATCTTCAAAGCACAGAGAGAATCGACATCAGAAGTCGATGGGAATATAAGCAAAAGGAGTGGAAGAAGCCGAAGACGAAGCTGATTCGCGCAATCGAGCATAAAACGATTCAACGCTTTGCTCCCTCACCATAATTACTCAAATTGGGCATTCAAAATTTTAAAAATCCATAATTTTTTGAGTCCAATAAAATGAACCAACCTTTACTCAAAATTGACAGGAACATATCAGAACCTGAGAGAATAGATTGGTGTTTCAGATTAGGTCACGAGCTAGAGAAATCAAACGAGAACAACATACATATTGGTTTAGAAAAATGATTCAGGCCTCGAGAGCGTGAGGCGCGAATGGCGCGAATGAACTCTGTGACACGTGTGGCTCTCTTTCTCCTTTCATCTCTCTCTCTTATTCAACCCAAAAACAATCTCACTCACTCTCTACTCTTTTCAAACCCAAATCTGGGACTCCCTCTCTCTGTCTCTACTTTATTGAAACCCAAACACTATTTCGGTCTAGCAAACAAGAGCAAAATCAGCCAACCCATCGACGGCGGTGGCGGGCTTCCTGCGTTTTCCGACGTCCCTTCTTTGCATTGACACGTTGTTACCCAAGCCCTAGATCTCCAAATCTCCTCCATTGACAACCAAGGTCAGATTTTTTTTTTTTTTATTATTATTATAAATCATTGCCATTTAATCTCCATGATAAAGCTTAGTGATTAATTTGTTTTTTTTTTCGTTTTTTTTTTAAATCCTCTCCATTTAATCCTCATGATGAAAAGCTGTGTGATTTTTCAAAAAACTGTTATGAAATCATACTTGCTGAAATAGACTTGCTGAAAATGTTATGAAATCATACTTCATAAAAATCATACTTGCTGAAAATGTTATGAAATCTTACTTCATAAAATAGACTTGCTGAAATCATACTTGCTAAAAAGCTGGAGGGGATTTTTGGAAAACAGAACAAAAGTCCTGTGATGAAGAATGTTATGAAAATATACTTGTTGAGTTCTGTCGTAATTTTAAAAGAAAAATCAACTTGTTGAAATGATGAATTGAAGGCATATGTGATAATTGAAAGCAGGTGTGATTCTCTCTACACTTACATTTTGCATTGCAAGTGTATGCTAAAATGCCTCAATGAAATGCTTTGTGAATGGCCAAATTATTGTTTCTAGACTTACATTTTGCCTCAATGAAATGCTTTGTAATTTTGAATAACAATACCAAAATTTTTTGGCTATCATACTTCCAACAGTAAACTTCACCAGCAAAACCATATACCTTCTTCATTCTATGGGCCATTTGACATTATGAACGGAGAATTGTATTTTTTATGCTCAATAATGTACTAATTATTTGTTAAATTCCTACTATTAGGAGTAACATGTCAATGACTTATACCTCCACTAGTTCAAGCAACGAATGGTCGCCCGTTCGAAAATCGAAGTTGCAAATGTGGCAAAAAAGCAGCCATTAAGATATCAGACTCAGAAAAATCCAAGGAGGCTTTACTTCAAGTGTGCAGATGGCAAGTGCAATTACTTTGCATGGTGGGCGCCTAGGCCTAATCTTATTCATAGGAAGAATGAAGATGAGGGGAGGAATGATTCTAACAGAAACAATGAATCATAGTGTGTACTGGTTTAATGGTGTTAATTTGTTTAATGTTAAAATGAATGTTGTAAACTTATACATTTGGTTTTGGAATGGACGTATGGTTTTGTAGAATGGTTGACGAATGTGGGTATCTTTATGGATTCTGTGTGTTGCTGAATGTGTTTTTGGGATGCTGATTCATGGTAATATGATTTTTTCAATGAAATATAGGAGTACTCTTTTTCTTTCCCCTCAAATACCATATGACATACATATATAAAATTAAGAACTATAAACCATACGTTTATCACATCAAAATAGTGCCCATGAAACATGTTAAAAAATATCCTAAGATACTGACTAAAAGATTGTAAATTTACCACCAACTCAACTAAAAAGCCTAAAAAACCTTGTAACTTATCTTAGCATTTCAGCAACCATAAGACATATTCCTAAAGAGAAATATTAAAGACTAGTTTAGACATATTCCAAAGGAGCTCTTGTTCATTTTAATCCTTAAGCAGAACTTTAATATCTAATTTCTCTCAATGGTTTGATAGCATTTGTTGAAAGTAAAAAAAAAAAAAAAAAGGTACGCACAAAGAGAGTTAAAACTACAGCCACTCTACTGCATCTGTGGTATCAGGGGTCTGTCCTTACTTTCCATTATTCGGCTAACCATATAGCATAGACATGTTTAAAATAGGTAAGCACAATTCAAGTCACCTTCTAAAAAATAAAACCATATCAACATAAAACTAAATTAAGCTTCCACCAAAACTAAATTAAGCTGGAACCAAAATTGAATTAAGCCAATATAAAACCATATCAACATCATCCAAACACCCAAGAAAATAATAAGTCACCTTCCAAAATATATTGTTTAAGGCCAAAATCACTTGATTTGATCCTAAACAAACCAAAGTATCCAAAGTTTACAAAACAAAGTCATAAAATTACTATTAAAAACTAAAAATAAAAGGGGGCATTTGGATCCACATTTATATTCAAGTCAACAAATTTTGAAGCAATTGATCCACTTTGACTGCTTATATTGTTCACAATTCCTGAATAACTAAGAGATTCGCTTCCAATATTGTCCACCATTTGCATTAAGCTACCTTGTGCCTATTCAATGAGAAAGTAAACAATATGAAAAAATTTAGTTGCTTTCTCATAAATAAACCCAGTGATATTATATAAAGAGTAATTGACATGAGATCAAGGAAACTATTGGGAAATGGTAAAAAAATCATTCAAGAGAAAGGACAGTATCGAGAAAAAGCAAGCTGGGAGCAACTTGGAGAATAGAATACAACCAGTCAAAAACCATTTACTACATAAGAATCATCAATGAGGGATCACAAGCAAGCTACAAAGACAATTCATGTTATAGGCATATCAAATTCCACCAAAAATTATCACATACAAAATCAAGTGATATAGAACAACATCAAGAAATTGAAATCAATATACTTTGTCAAACCTCTAAACACTACATGATGTAGAAAGTAATTTTACTTGTAAGATAGAACAGAGCCAATTAAAATGAAACAAATTCCTGACTATTTATTTACAAACTTACCCCAATCTCTCTTCCTTTTTTTCTTTTGTCCTTTTTTTTTTTTATAATTATAATTAAGCTCACGCAACCAATTAAGCCCAAGCTGTGGGCAACGCTGCCATGAAAGAGTTGTAAAATGACTCCAAAATCATTGGTAGTCCATCATTGGTTTTTGTTTAATGTTCAAACAGTTTAATTTTTGTTCAATGGATAAGAGATTTTGTTCAATGAATGTTCATTCTGTTTCTGTTTTGTTTCTATCTCCAAATTGGATAAGAAATTGAATCCAGCTCTACATTAATTTCTTCATTACAGTTTGGTTTTTGTGATGAACTTCAACATTTCTCAAAAATGAAATAAAGGTACCATACACATAACAATTGTCTTAACAAACAAAATCTTTGTATGTGGACTTTCAACAAACACATAGACTGCATCAATACAAAAACACCAAACTTGTTTAAAACAAATTATGGACCAAGAAGATTTCAACCAATGTAAAGAAATAGGAGCAAAATCATGGACCAAGCAGATTTCAACCAATATAAAGCAAAGAATATGTTTGAAGCAATACCAGTAGTGACCCACGAATCAGTTCGTTGTTGGTGGATGGAGCCAAAATTTTCAGAGAAACCGGAGGAATTGGGGAGTGGGAGACGGTGGTCAATGGTCACCGGTGGTCTTCTTCGTCGTCGGTGGCCACCTAGGTCGTCATCGTCGTCGCCACCTAGGTCGTCGTCGTCGTCCTCTAGGTCGTGGTCTTTCTATCTCCCGAGAAGTGGTCTTTCTAGGTCATAATATTGCTTTGTAGGTGCGTGAAATCCACACATGTTTTGCTGCGCGTGAAGAATGGACAGACGACCTCATTCGAGCCATTCGCACCAATGTGATTCGAGGCCTGTAGCAGCTCTGGTTTATTGTGTATCTGTAATTTTCAACAAAACAATTAGGAGTGGAAGCTAAGTGAGAGAATTGAGATCGAGAATAGGGTTTGGAGTACCTTTTTTATTTGTTTTCGGAATCGTTTGGGAAGTTGGTTTTTGCTGGATTAGGTGCTATAATAGTTTTAAAAAAATAAAATAGATTATTTTAGTCAAAAAAATAAAATATCAAATTTAATTCATAATCATTATATTTTTCTCTTACAAAAAGAATTAAAAAAGTCAAAACAAAAATTTCAAATCAGACTTTTTAACCTCAAATTAAAATAATCAAAAAATTAAAATGTCAAAAAATTAATTCACTCTCCAAACGGCGGCTTCATATGAAAATAGAATTTTTTAAACGAAGTATTCATTTCGTTCGAAAGTTTTTTAGTAGAGTATTTGTTTTCATATCAAATTTCAATTTTTTAAGGGACCGCGAACCTTTGGCGGTAGATTCGGGAGGTGGGCTATGATGAAAACGCCCTTAGGTTAAGTTTTTTGTTCTGACCGTAGGATTAGATATATATTGATAAGAGATTTGATTTCAATGGTCGTGATCTACCTTTTGGGAGTCTTGACAACAAGCTAAAAAAGTTAATTTTTTGATTTTTTTAATAAAAAAAGTCAATTTTTTTGCTAAAAAAATTATCCAAAAGTCAAAAAATTAGGCTCCGTTTCAAATTATAGTTTTATCTATTGATTTGAGTGTATTATTTGTTTTGAACTTTCAATTATAATTCTACACCCATTTCTCAAAACTCTATTCAAAATATAATCATTACTTTTCAAAATTCATAACCAAACACATAATTCAAAACTCTTTTCAAAACTTAATTCAAATCAATATTTTAATTTTGTTAAGATTTTAAATATTTAAATATGTTACGATTTTTTTTAATTTTTTGAATATTTTTAATATTTTAATTTCAAAATATTACGATTTTAATTTTTTAATTTTTAAAATATTTTATAAAAATAAATTCAAACCCTATTTTATAAAAATATTTTTAAATATTTTAATTTTTTTGTTATGTATTTGATTACGATTTGAGTGTAAAGTTGTGAAAGTAGTATGCAGTTTCGAGTTATGTGTTTAGTTATGAGTTTTTAAAATAATTTCTTAATTGAGTTTTGTTTTACGTGTTTGGTTACGATTTGAGCGTAGAGTTGTTTTTAAATTTAAAATATTAACATTTTAAATTATTTAATTTTTACGATTTAAATTTTTTGAATGTTATTAATAATAAATTTTCTGTTAATAATAAATTTTTTTAAATGTTATTTTCTGTTAATAATAAATTTTTTTAATTGAATTTTAAAAAGAATTTGGTTATGAGTGTTGATCAGAATTTTCAATAGTGTGAAAGTAGTGTGTTTTGTTATGAGTTATAATTATTTGAATTAAGTTTTGAAAAACTCATAACTAAACAAATTTTCTTAGTCAAATCAAACTTTCAAAACTCAATTTCACATTCAATTCAAAACTCAATTCAACACTCTCTTCAAAAATCATAACCAAACAATTTTTCTACACTCAAATCATAATTCCACAACTTAAAAACTCAAAATACAACTTATACTCTCAAATCATATTTACAAAACTATACCAAACGTAACCTTAATTTTTTTACCAATTTTCTAAAACACCCCTTAGGCCTCGTTTAGCAACCGAACTTTTTAGTCAAAAAGTCAAAAAGTTACTAAATTAGTCAAAAAGCTAATAACTTATACCAAAAAGTTAAAGATTCTCTTTTCTCTTCACTTTTTGCACATCTTTTCGTAAAAAGTTAAAAAATCATCTCAAACATATTAATTTTTTTTAATTCATATTTTAACCAAATAACTAAAAAATTACTAAACTAACTTGTTCCAAGGCCTTTGTCTCAATTTTATAAAGTGATCGCAATCATAACTACCATCGGCTTGTGCTAGATTATAAAAGTTTAATACGTTCAGCCTATCTGGTGATTTTTTATTATTATTTTATTTTATTTTTAAAACAAAACTTATTTTGTGATTGCATTGCATGCTTATTCAAATAGTTGTCAAAAAAATAAGAAGAAGAAAAAAAAATATATTATGTATTTTCTTATTATTAATGGACACCCCCACATATACTTGCCAAATACTTATTAAATTTTTTTAATAAATTACAAATACGCCCTATGAGATTTAATTAAAATACAAACCGTCCTCTGTGGTTCTGGAAATTACTTTCCACCCCCTAAGGTTTTTAATTTTATAACAAATTGTCTATTTTATTAATAAATCATCAAATCAATTAACAGTTTTTAATGATATTAGAAATATGTTTCAATTAATAATTTAGATAATTTTATTATTATATAGGAGAATAATTATGAATTTCATTTTTTTGAATTAATTATGTTAAATAAAAAATTCTAACAATGGGGTATTTATAATTTTTCAAACCGTATGGAGTAATCTGTACTTTAAGCAAATCTGAGGGATGTATTTGTAATTTATCCATTTTTTGTGTGCACAAATACAATTTTACACTATGAGGCCTCAACAACTGAGTGGGAATAATTTAACAACCAGTTTATTTATTAAGTTATAACGTCATATTTTTTTATTAAAATAGTTAATAAAACAAAGCGAATATTTTGAGAAGTGTGGTTGGTCTAAAATACAAAATAAGCTAAAATAGATAATAAGACAAAATGTCATATTCAAATTATAATCATTTCATTTTTTCTCTCACAACCATCAAATCAATTATAAAAAAAAAAAGAAAAAAAAATTATCATCCTAAGTACAAATTGTTTAGTCAGACTAAAATAATTAAAAAATCAATTAAAATAGCATATTCTCATACGGGGTCAAAATATCATGTTAAAATCATAATTATTTCAATTTTTTCTCTCACAACAAACAAATCAATTACCCAAAGAAAATAAAAATAAATAAATTAAAAAAAAAACTATCATTCCAAAGACAACTTTTTTGTCCAAGTTAAAATAGGAAAAAAATTAAAAATTCAATCAAAATAGTAAAGTTTCCAAACGAGTCAAACTAGTGTCACGTTATTTTAACTTTAAAATGTTGTGTTTTTGTGATAACCCAACCCATATTATGCTTAATTATGCATGTGTTTATGTGTTTTATATGAATTTGCAAGTTTAAGTATATGAATTATGTGAATTTTGAATAATATCTGTTGAATATAAGAATATCAGTTGCAATTGGAACTTTAACTGAAAGTTGAAAGCCTTAGAGGGGCGATAAACCAAAACCAACTTCATATCTGTGATTAGAATGATTTTTAGAGTCTTTGGTGAAATTTTGTAAAATTACGATTCGTAATGATTATGAGTTAATTCATATATGTGTATAGCCCTCTTGTGTTCTTCATTCTTGTTGACAACTTTGCTAGAGTGAGTTAGAGAGAGGAAGAGGAAGAGGAAAAGCTAAGGATTTGGAAGAGATTCAAGGGACTAACTCTAGATTTGTACTAAGGTATGATAATCTACTTGGAATCTTTGTATATGTCTCATATTTTGCTTGAAATCAAGAGGAAATTGGGAACTATGGGTTAGGGTTTGAGATATGTAATGGTTAGAGCTAACTGTATGAAATTGAACCTTAATCTCTCTATTTTTGTTTGATTTGAGTTCATTATTGTAATTAATCCATGAAATAAACTCTAGATGGTTCATATAACTAAGATTTGTTGGAAGATTCACCATGTTTGTATGTATATTGAGCTTGTGTATGTAATTTATGAATATATGAAATAGATGAGACCATGAATCTAATAGTGAGGCAAGATTAATGTGTGTAATGTAGTTTTACCTAAATCATGCTCATGTGGCCACGGGCTTCACACGAGCTGAACATGAACAATTTTGAGCGGCTCGCACTTTTGCACGAGCGGAGCCAAACCGCTCGAGCAGTTGGACCAACTGCACGTGCGGCCAAGTAGGAGAGAAAACCTTGCTTTCTTGTATTGATAATTCCGACCTTCTGAAAGCATTCTCAACCTTATTTAAATCCTTTTGGGAGTGAAATGATGATTAAAAACTTATTAAAGAAGGTTGTGAATGTAATCTAAACCTTGTTTGTTTTTCCTTCCTTTTTACCCCCTGGCCCAGCAATTAAGGGTGATGATTTTTGCAAATGTAATCATAAAACTTTTCCTAGTACTTCTCAATCTCATAAACTTTCCCTTAAGCACTAAAAACCATAACTTGGATGTTGATGCTCTATATAGGTGACAATTTGTGACTTTGCTCTTAAACCCTGAACCCTAATCCCTAATCATCATTAGTTGGAGGTTAGCTTGAATAGATGTCCCTGCCTATATGAGGGATATATGAAGATTAAGGATCGCGTAGAAGTTGAGGAGACTACATCAGAGCTATTCTCCTTTTCATAGATTACAGGGGAGGGGACAAAACAAAAAAACAAAAACACAAACAAAAAAGGAATAATCTATGGGGCTGTATTCTGTTTGCCAAATTTGGAGCTGTCCATGTGGAAGTCCTGTGTTCTGTCAGCATAAATTCTTCATATAGTCTATAAAGGAAGCTATGCCTTTTATTATCTTTAATTTATTATCAGGTTCATTTTTGTGAAAGAAATGATAGGGGGTGCTATGTTAGCCTTAAACATACAGTAGAAAACTAATCTCTGGGTACTGTACAGCACCTTTAATTCAGATCAATTAGGATGCTGGCCTTTTTACTTCAAACTTGTTTAGAAAGGTCTTAATGAACATGTATAGAAATTTATCTATCAAATGCTGCATTACACATTCAATTTGCAATTTATTCTTAGTGCAATGGACCTACAAATGAACACTCCATCTTTGAGTCACAATTTAACCAGGACTTGGGCTACACTTTTAGTTAGTGCATTGTAGGGGAATTAGTGTCTGGATGCTGTTTCAGTTACTATGTGGCCCAGGTTTTGTGGGATACCTAACTTGATGGCAGTAGCACTTGGTTTGTTTGTTTGAGAGAGAGAGAGAGAGAGAGAGAGAGAGAGAGAGTTACTACCTGATGTGTCAACACTACATTGGTTTGTTAGACTAGGAAGCATTGGGTATTGGCTATCAAAGTTATTGCTTGATTTGGATCTCACTTTCTAGTCCCTAACGGGCATGAAGGGTGTTCTGTGATGTACATTTTTATTTTTCATTTATGCTCAGCCCTTGTGTGTGTTTGAATTAGTCATGCTAGGCAGGACTTAAAAAATATGTATTAACAGGTATTTTATTTTGACCATGGCCTTGTGGTGGTTTAGTGGCATGGAGGTAGCACTTAGGTGCTTGTAAGGGAGAGGTTGAAGATTCAACTCCTCCCATGAGCTAATCTAACAACTAACACGGTTAATAAATAAACAAATAAATAAATAAAATAAAAAAATGAGTACTTGGTTTTGTAGACGATGTATGTAACAAGTACTTGAATTGTTTCTCTCATGTGTTAGAACTCTAGCAAATCTCTTTCAAAAACCGAGTCCAGTGACAAGTTGGATAAATTACTACTATTATGTGTGATGATACAGCGGGTTCTAGATGAAACGGGTCGGGCTGATCAACGCTTCCAAAACCGGTGTTCAAGTGATCAAGCCCACTAGAAGACCTACACACGAGTTCAACGGGGAACGGGGAGTCCCCCAACGAACCCTCCGACGAGCAAGTTAGAGAGAGAAGCAGATTGTAGAGATAGATTAGAGATAGAAAGTTTAACCTTCTTTTTGTCTTCGACGTCTGCTTATATCCTCTGGTAATCATTTCGTTATCCCTTCCGACCTGTCTCTTTAGCCGAAAGTCTATGCTCTAGCTCACCTTGTTCATGGTGAAGCCGTTCTGTCCCGACGGAGAGGGGTTATCGCAATAAATGTTGTAAGGGGCTTCATTAATAGCGATGTGCAGTGACCATAACTTTGCAGGATCTTTGTCTGCTTATGTGGCTTGTCCTTCACCTGCCACATGTCTGAATATCATTGGTTCTTAATGCCATGTTGACTTCCGGCTATGTTGGGCCTCATCAGTTAAATTATGCAATGGGCCCTAAGTGGTAGGCTTGGGTTGTTCATAGTGGGCTATAGCCTTTATGGGCCTACCCATGCCAATGTGTAATACAAAATCAAGTTTGGACAAGTCATTGCTGTTGAGGAGAGAGCTCAGAGCATGTTATTAATGTAAATCCATTTCCAAAAATCAGAAGGCTGCTCCACCTGTCTTTAAAGTTTGCTAGAATGTACATTTTCCCTTCATATGCCAAGCGGTTTTCAAATGACCATAAATTTCTATTGCAGCTATGAAGCAACATCTTCAAGGAAAAACCTCTGCCTGGCAAAGGAGCTCACAACAGGGGCAGTTGCATCTGTCTTCTTGGTATGTATGTTGGTGGTTTTTTCATATTTTTTTTAATTTTTTTAATTTAATAATCTAATATTATGTTTTGAATTTTATTTTATTTATTTAATTTTTTTGTTGCTGATGCTGAATCATGATGTTGGTGCACGGTTTTGGCTCCTTGTTCTTGCTTCTTGCTTCTTGCTTCTTGCTTGTGGTGTTTATGTTTGATTTTAGCTCGTTGAACCGGGTAAAATTCAATCAATTGGAAGAGTATTACATGACGGATGATAATTTTTGACATTGTTAGTTAAAAGTTCTCTCACTGAGGCTTTTCTTTTTCTTTTTCTTTTTCTTTTTCTTTTTCCTTTTTTTATTTTTATTATTATTTTTTTAAAAGAGCGGAACCTTTATTAGTGTGCCAGATAAAAACAATGAATTGCTGATGGTGTTTTGGAAAGACTTTTGAAAATCAGGAAAATTTGAAATTTGAAAATTGAGTTAGTTTCACGAAATTAGTATTTTAAACCAAGCAGTTTATCCAAAGCATTCAACACGCAACATCCCATAAGATACATGAATATACTTTGCATTATAATTGAAGAATGTTTTATAATAATTTTTTAATATAAATTCAATTTCTACATACCATTAGTTTAGGAGTGATCGCAGATCGAGTTTAGTCGGGTGGTATTTCATTCCTCATCCATTTAAAATTAGGTGGATTGAAAAAAATTAATCTGCATCCGTCTATTGGTTTGGTGAATGCGGATTAAGCAAGCTGTGCAGGTTAGCAGATGGATACAATCGGTTTAGCGGTTTAAACTTTACAAATTTTAAACATTTTTTTGAATTATAATTCACAACTTCTACACTATTCAATAACTAGTAATCTAAAAAAATATATATTATTTGTCAATAATAGACCATTTCACCACACACACATATTTTTAAGGTATTATTTCATTTTTACAAAAATATATATTTTATTATTTCTACTCTATGTTATTACTTGTTAGTATTTTATTATTATTATTTTTCTTAAACTTCATCTATAGACGGTTCGGGTTCGTACGGATGCAGGATAGTTAATTCGTCATCCAAACCATATCCACAGAGTTTTAAATATTTCATCTGCATCCATCCACTAAAAAACACACATCCCCCAAAATCAATCGGCTTGAGCGGATTAGACAGATCCATAAAAAAAAAACCTTCTATCATGCTCATTACACCAGTCAGCTGCTAGCAGAGGCCATTTATTTATTTTAAAAAATACTGAAATACTTGTTTAGGCCAAGTCTTGTTCTATTAAAATGCAAAAAATTTAAATACAGCTTGTGCTCGTAATGTATCACATCGACTTTTTGATACAAAACAAGCTCATTTACTGGTAAACTGATATATAGACTAACCTCAAATAGTGGAATTTACTAAGCACATATTTAACTTGAAAACAAACGACTTCGATCTTCACTATAACAAAAAGTCTTTAAGACTAATTTTTTTAATGATGCAAAACTGTAGCCTGCACTACATTTTTCCAAAGGCAAGCTCAGATATACCAAAGAGCCCAGAAGGTAGACAACCTAAAATCTTTTCAATTGGGTCATATTTTCCGACATCAAAAACAGATAAATCAAATCAAATTTTTGGTCACTGATCCTTGAGGGTGGGGGAAACACTACAAGTACTTGAGCTATTCCATACACATTGTTTCTGTATGCTTCAAGACTTGGAAGCACAATCGACCACATGTGATTTAAACTTCTCGAGCTCAGCCAAAGCGTCCTCTTCAGGCCTGTAAATCAAATCGTTCATGCGCCATATCTGCAGAGAACAATGTAATACCAGTTAGTACATCTACAAGTTGAAATCGAGATGTCAAGAAAAAGGGATGACAAGGAACGCCCTGATACCTGTAGCGTTCCACCTCCGCCTGAGGTATCACAGTCATCAGATACACTAACAACTGTCCATGGATCAGCAGCATTCCAGTGGAAGTCGACAACTTTGTCCCTGGATGCATAAACAAACAACTTAATCATTATGGAGTAAAAAAAAGACGCACAAAACGAACAGAAGCATTCTAGCAACCGAAACCTTGAACAAACTACACAATTATCGGATCAATCAATTGATAGTGCAAAGAATAACTTAAAGGGCTCCAAGCATAACATAAAGACTAGGGGTGAAAGTTTCACCGACACAACCGAACAGACCAACAAAACCGGCCGAAAAAAACAATTCTCGGTCTGTTTATTCCCTTAGAACAGTCGGTGCAGTTTGGATTTTATTAATTTTTTTGACTCGGTTCGATTGCGGTTTTCTTACATGAGACCGAAACCCACCGAACCGAACCGTTTGTTATTTTACATCCCAGCCATCCACACATCCTAGAAGTAATCTAAGTCGTCCACACGTGTAACATATATATCCCCTTCAATCATCCCTCACACAGCAGCTAAACCCCATATTGGTCCTCTCTCTCTCTCCAATGGCTTTTTGTAATCACCGTCGAAGTCCATAAAGCTTTGGCTCATCGATGTCTTCGATTTACCACTCTCATCCAGATCTGACATCTAGCAATCCATGTATATACTGCATGACAGAGATCCTCATCTCCTTTACCAGATCTGTGAAGTGAATTGATTATTTTCCATGGGTGGTGATTTCTCTCTTCTATTACTCTGCATCTTTCCCTAGAATTTTTTTTTTTCTGTTTCAAAATTCTACGATTTTGAGTTCTCATTTTTCTATGCTCCTTCTCTTCTGCCATGGAAAGTGACCTTTTGGGTCTTCAAATATTTTCTCCTCTCTGTTTGGTTTATGAGAAAATCAAGAAAAATAGAGTAAACCGAACTGAAACCGACCGTACTGATATACAACAGTTCGGGATGGTTGAAAACTTTCTTGGTCGGTGTCGGTGCGTCCATATACAAAACCGAGGGGTTCGGTTCGGCAAGAATTTTGCTCAATAACCGACCGAACCGAACCGATTTCACCCCTAATAAAGACAAGACATGAGATTTGTCATAGATTATTAATATATTTATAAAAATAAAAATAAAAACAAGAAGAGGCAATAACCAGCCCACATTTTAGCCTAACACAAAAACCCACAAAACAAAGTCACATTCACTGCTAGTTGCTTCTGAAGAAGTATATCTTTCAAAATTTCACTTGAAAGTATTGTTTTAAAACATATTGTCCATGACCTCATTCCCTTACCGACTCGTGTTCCAAATGAAAGTTGCAGCATATTTTCTGCCATGGAAACTCCCAATCATTATGCGCGTTGACCTAATGTGTCCTACCGTAGTTCCAAAACAGAGTTTTAGCCCGGTTCAAACAATTCTGCCGATTCATTACACACATTAAACGGATTCTTCAAGAACTTCAAGAAAACTTGCCAAACTCCTCACAGATTGAATGATATATCTAAACCTAAGGAGTTATTCCTATTAAATTTGAACATAATTGTTCTTCCATTACATATATTTAGCATTCATAGACATTGCAGAAACAATACTCATCTTTCAATCTGCATCTGTACTAATAAAACAATAGTTTCAGTCTACTTCTTCTTCTTCTTCTTCTTCTTCTTTATTATTATTATTACATTTTCAGTCTACCAAAAACACAAGAATATAACAAATTAAACTATCCCAACAGAATAAAAAGCGAATGTACATGCGTGCACAAACGACAAAATCAACAGAAACTCGGGGTGGAATTAAGCCATCCATTCATTTTTCTTCCAAATTTTTGTTCATCTTTCCTTTTTATGTTGTCTACATTGCCAAAAAAAAAATAAAAAAATAAAAAAAATATCCACAGAAAGATAACCAGCAGCGACATCTCAATGCGATCAAAATGGACAAAAGGCTTAATTAAAAGGCCAACAAAGAAAAACAGATGACCAAGTCATCAGAAAAAGACACAATGGCATCACCTACTGGAAAATAAAGTGCCTTCGCACAGTGGAACCAAAAAGATTTCAGAAAGAGAAAACACCAATTATTTGGGAGAAGGCTTTGTTAATTAAGTTGCAGAGGTAATCAGTTTCAAACCTGTGCCCAGCATGCTGGAAAAACAATCCTGAACAAGAATTTGGCGTTCTCGCTCCATTTTCATTCTTTTTACCAACCTGCAAGAGGATGTAGGCAAAAGTACTTACTTTCCACAGACAACAAGAAAAAATAATACGGAAGAAACTTCATAAACATTAACAGTTACAAAATGGTAACCCAATCTATTTACAAGTAGGTTGTTCCATTATTGAAATAAATGTAATACAACCCAAAGTCAGAAGAATTTTCAACAGTACACATTAGTAAGAAAATATTACACCTATATCAGCCTTAGAGTCTGTTTGGATTGAGTGATTTGGAGAGAGAATAAAAGAAAAAATCGATTTCTCTTGGACCTAATCACTTTTTTTTTTTTTTTACTGTTTTTGGCAAAGACTGTAATGTTTGCATCATCTTGATACTTTTCTTAATAAAATTTATCAAAAAAAATTACGAAATGGAAAGAATGAAGAAATTTTATCAAAAAAATGAAGAATTAAATTTTTTTTTTTTAAAAGGAAAAAAAAGAAGAAGAAAGAAATGGAGAGAAATTGATTTCTATTACAACCCGTTTTTTAAATCTCTCCAAATTTGGAGAGATAGGGAGAAAAAAAGGAATGGGATGATTACTAATTTTATATAATACCAAAATTATCCAGCTAGGTACTAAAGAAATAAAAACATATAAGGTTATTTTGGTAATATAATCTGTAAGAGTTCCTTTCTTTTCTTTTATGTAATCTATACAAACAAAATTGAAGAGATAACTATATTTTCTCTTCAGCTTAACCAAACAAAAGGGAGATATTTTCTTTTCTTTTCTCTTCTCTTCTGTCCAAACTTAAAAAATCATTTGTTTTCTTCTCTCCTAGATATCCAAACATAGTGTTAAGGTTACACTCATACGAGACTTTGATGAAATGCTCTGAAGCACAGCATAGGAGGGGGACAGAAAACAATGGCTTCTTTATTTCAAATGTCCAGTGGTAGATGTGACTAAACTTTATTGGAATATATATGCAAGTATGTAACTTTAACTGAAAATTTTTCCTTTTTCTGCTTGTATCTTTCTTTGAAGATGTGTTTGACAAAAGAATTTCTTAATGATAGTTTGCACATATGAACCTACAGAATATATCCTTACCGTTAACAAATAACAGTCTGGACAAGACATTAAAAATAACAATGACATGTAGGGTTTCAAAAAAATCAGTTGGAAAATAGCCTAATCAATGCATGTTATACTTTCTTGGAGCTGATTTACAGGCATTCTGGTCTGTGAGATGAGCAGTGAATTTACTCATTGTGATATTAACACATATGCACTTGCGCTATAGACTGAGAGAGAAGGGGGTAATAGTGAGGGTAGAAGTATATCCAACACCTTTTCGTAATCCCAAATATTCAAGAAACCATCCTCAGCAGAACTTCCAAAGACAGATGACCTGTCCGGTGACCACTGTAAAATGAATTGAAAGTTTGGGTAAAAAATAAACAATTTATATAGCAGCACAAAAGAAACAAAAATGAAAAATGAAATGAACAATAGAAGAAACTTGTTTAAGACCTGCACACACAGAACAGCAGCTTTATGACTTTCGAACTTATGAACGGGCAACCCTGCTCCATCAGAAGTCAGATTCCGGCGATCAAACATGCAAACAGAATTATCTGCAGACCTGAAATGACATCGTAGAAAAACAAAAGCACCTAAAAACTATCACAAATCCAATTTTATGCAGAAAATAAGTACTAAATCTAGATATATCAAATACCCCGGCTTTAAATTCCATGGTCTAGTTAAATGCACAAAAAGTAAAGAGGAATAAGAATATACCCAGTTATTATAAGGTTTTCATCATGGGGATTCCAATCAACACAGTGAAGATCAGCGTCGTGTGCTTTTTCAACCTATTCACCACAAACAAATAATAGTTCACTAAACATCACGCACATAAAGTGGGATTATCTCAGAGAGAGAGAGAGAGAGAGAGAGAGAGTTAATACAGGTGAACATGGTTCAAAAAATCATAGCAACAGGGAAAGTGAACACTGCATAGCTAATGAAGGCAGTCTGATATGAAAAGAGTAGTGGTTATTCAGGAGAAATTTTAATCCACAATACTGCCTCCCAGCCAATTACTCTCGATTCTCGAACGGGAAAAGAAAATAAGAAAAAATAAAATTAAGAAGTAACAAAAGACACTAATATACAATGAATTTTTACAGGAAAAGAAGAGTTGTCAGACTTGTTCTGATAATTAGCACATTAATGCAGGAACCAAATAACTTAAATTGCAGATCAAAATCATTTTGTAACGACCTAAATATAAGACCAAGTATAAGGAGACAGAGTAACCCTGCTCCACTCCCAATTTCGGGAAATATTACAAGCACAACTCCATGAGAATGATACAGACAATTTGAGGAAAGCAATCCACAATTGTTTCTCAAACATTAAGGAAATGGAAGTAACAGAATGATAGGCTGAACACAGAACATAATTACCTAAATATATGTGGTACTCCTACTTATTTATGTATGTTGAGACATTAAATTTCATCAAGAATTATCCCTTGTTCAACACATGGTTGCCAGCAATAGCTGAGTGTAATCATCGAGGAGTATTCAATAGATGGATTAATGCTTTGTGCCAAGGACACAATCCACCCATCTATACAGACAGCCATATCAAGCAAGTTTAAACTCTGTATTATGTGTTTTCCACTTTTCATGAATACAGTGAGGTACATTATACAAAAGAAACAGTAAATTACCAAGCAACAAAAAGTGGGAAGCTCCTGACCTTAAAAACTGGGCTAGTGCCAACTCGTGCATCCCATAATATTAGACAAGAATCATCTCCTACACTACAAAACTCCTGTGCACTTCATCAAAGTTGGATAAACGTCAGAAAGACAATCCCCATCAAAAACCTAAGAAACTAGATCAAATGCTACAATGATACAGAAGAAAATTTTGGGTGAATTGAGATTAATTTCTCCTTTTTTTTCCCAGGAATATTTATCAATGAGTGCAGTTGCTACTAAATGTGACATCAAGATGAAAAATGTCAATGATAGGATCTTAGAAACAGAAATCAAGTCTAATGTACTGATTAGCATACTCCTCACAAGACATGATACTGTTATAGCCCAGAACTGAAGAATAGAGAGAGAGAGAGAGAGAGAGAGAGAGAGCAACTAGATAACTGAAGCAATCTGACTAAGACCATAAACTTACCTCGATGGACAGAACTGCACATCTTCAACTGTGTCCTCATGCCCCTGGAAGATTCCACGTGGCCCAATAGAAATGTTATCAGTAGTTTTAATGATTGATCCGGCAGATCCTGTAGGCTTGGTGGATGGATCTGATGCCAATGTGGATACATGATCATGAATACTCCACAAGACAACAGACTTGTCCTTCCCTGCCATAAAACTCAACTAAATTAGAACTCAATATGTAGATCAAGGACTAGTTTGGCAAATGTTTTTTTCAGTAGCTTTTTTGCTTTTTTAAGATGTTTAAAAAAAAAAAAAAAGTTGATGTGTATGGCATTGGAAAAAAGTTTATGTTTTTTACATTTTTTTATTTAATTCTTTTTTTTAAGACTAGAAAGACCTAAACAGTAAAAAAAAATTAATAAAAATGTTCACTAAAGGCAAAGTTGGGAGCGGCCAGCTCCAGCCAGTGCTCTCCTTGCCCATCCCAGCTCTAGTGACCCTTCCCAAACCCTCCTTACCCTCACCCGTCTTCCCCGCCACCCACCTCGCCACCCATCTATCGCAAGCCCCCTTCCCCCCGCCTCTCTCTCTCTCTCTCACACACACACACACACACTGTCACCACCTACTTAGCCACCCCCACCCTTGTTTGTCAAGGGCATCGCGAAGGTAGAAGGGGGTTACGTGGTGGAGGGCTTCGTGAGGGTGGATGGAGGGGACCATGGGTAGATAAAAGTTTCTTAAGTTGGGAGCGCCTCGGAAAACCTTTATATATATATAATATAAGATAATGTAAGATAATAAAAAAATACAAATATTTTTTTTGGCTTTATTCAAATATATCAAAGTTCATTATTTTATTTATTTATATATTTTTTATATAATATGCATGTTCTTTCTTTTTAATGGGCTTCGATTGCAATACAATAGCATCCAATGCTCTTTGAATCTGCAAGCTAAGACCAACTATAGGCCCAATGAACTTTTTAAATGAAGTCCATGACCACAAACTAGGTCAAAATAAAATATAAAAAAAGAAAAAAGAAAGATAAACACATCCAATATAGTGTGGCAGCTCTGACGTATTCTTTCTCTTCAAAGACTGGTTGATTCGAAAAACTATGGTTGCTTCGACTTCTCTTTCGGTCTTGTTTCACTTCATGTTCTTCGAAAGGTATGCCATCCTTCTTCTTCGACTACTTCTCCTTCTTCTTCAACCGCATATCTAATTTTGAAAAAGAAAATCATATTCCTTTTTTTTTTTTTTCTTTCTTTCAAATCCATTGCTTCAGATCTACGCCCAAATCTACTTGAGATTCTTTTTTTGTATTGCTTCTAGAGTTGTTTGATTTTCACCACCAATCCCATCTTGGATAAAAACACGTTTCTTTAGAAACGTATGCATGATTCTTGCAAATAAGGGTCGCTCGATGGAGTGCTTCCTGAGGGTGGCTGGTAGCAGGGGGTAGACGTGGCAATTGGGCGGATTTGGTCAAGTTTTACATGGGTATAATTGGGCGAGTTCATAGGTTTAGGTTGAGTTTGCCACCTCTAGTAGGGGGTGGGAGAGGGGCGCTGGGGTTGCAGCAACGGTCGGAGGTGAAGGTCAAGCTAAGGGTGGCTGGGGGTTGTTGCGGGTGGGGGGGTGGTAGGGAGTAGGGTTTGCCAGAAGGAAAGGTGGTGGTAAGGAGAGGGGCTGCTGGAGGTAAGGTAAGTTTGTGGCAATGGGGGATGGAAATGGCCCGATGGTTTGTTAAGCGTGCCCAGGATTTATAGGGTTTGGGATTGTGGTTTAGGCCCACAGGGCCAGTTAAGCCCAATTATAATATGGATTAGGCTTGTGAAGAGTGCTTCAAGCCCAACCCACCCTGCTTTATACACTATATTTTTATAAATATACATATTGATGTATTTTTACACTAACTTCATTTTTTATAAACATAAATAGTGTATTACTAATTATGTAAGAATTAGTTATAAAAATCGAACTAATAGTCTTGAATAGGTTAAAGAAGCACACATGAAAAAAATATTATTAAATCCGGGCCATGTGGATGGGTTTGGGATTTATTATTTTGTTTTCGGATAAGTTTGGAAATAAAATATACGCCTGATCCTGGCCAGACCAGACTTGGGAAATGACTTCTCAAGTGTTATTATGTAATATGAACCTAATCCTAACCCGCCCAATCCTGGCCCATGTCCACTACTAGGTGGAAGGGGTGGGGTCCAAAAAGGGGTATTTTTTGGATTATGGTGGGGATTCAAAGTAGAAGCAGTGGGAGGCAATTTTGGTGGATAGGGGGTCCAAAGTTAAATCCTAAAAATGTAGTATTAAAAATCTCAAAATGCATAACTGAAACTCAGACAAAGACTATAGATTGTTAATAACAAAAACAAACTATGTTATGTTCCACATTCCAAACTCTATAAGAACATAAAGCATAAAAAACCCAGCCACAAAACCATTTCGTTTTTACAGCATTTGATATACAAGGGATTATTTTCAATGATAATTCAGTTAGTGAATAACTAGATGACAATTTGCACAAGAGTTGGATAGAAATCACAAAGAACAATGAAAATTACAACAAATCACAAACCTCCAGAGAGCACTAAGGGCTCAGTAGGACACATAGCGAGAGCAAATTCAGCATTCTCTTGATGTCCAGTCAATACCTACCAAAATAAAAACATCAAAAAGGTGTAAATTTTGTGTGAAGAGATACAAACAAGCAAACTAACTCACAAGTGACAACCGATGGTTCTCTTAAACAGATCAAAATTGTCATGAATCAGGTTAATTCAGGCCAGCAAACTCCCATAAATAATTAATGCTGACTAGTTGACATGGGAAGGTTAGGGAAACTTTGCCACCAAAACCAAAAGAAAAGGTTGGAGAAACTAATCTGTGGGGCCATATAACCAGAAGAGTTTATTTCTAGGCATATCATACATGCTTCTTTTTCTTCTTTCTTTATTTTTTATTTATTTATTTATTTTTTTTGAGTTCCTTTATTCTCATAATTCCATTATATATATATATATATATATATTAATTGGCACTAAGGCCTCTTTGTGGAAGTAACCTTTTTAGACTAAAAGCCAAAAAGTTACTAAAAAAATCAAAAAGCCAACAACCTATACCAAAAAGTCAAAGATTCCCTTTTCTTTCTACTTTTTGCACATCTTTTCGTAAAAAATCAAAAAGTCATCCCAAACATACTAGTTTTTCTTACATCATATTTTAGCCAAAAGGCCAAAAAGTTACTAAAAATGCATGTTCGCAAACGAGGACTAAGTGTCTGAATCAAAGCCTAACTAATCCCCAGGGGTACATAAGCCCTCAACAAGAAGTTTTTTGCAAATGCACCACAGTTAATTGAAGGTTTTCCCCAAGTTTGATGGTCCCAAGGAATTGTTAGTACCTAAGAGGTTTCGATCCCTAAACCTTAGAGGGAGCACACCCACAAGACCCAAGGCGTTGCCACCAGGCACACCCCTTGGGGTTAGAATTCCATTATATAAGCTTCGTGTTATATTCCAAGAAAATCATACACTTGTTTCTTAGGGTTTTCAATTTAGAAATTGTTGACTCTAGAACAATACTATCTTAGAATAGAAAATGACAATTTATGAAAGAAAAAGGAGTTCATAAAACAAATATTCTTAATGAGCCAAACATACTCCATTTTCGGTAGATGTTTAGAAAAACTCTAAAGTGACTTGTCCACAGCAGACATAAACAAAAGATTTTAATCAAGCCTCCACTGAATCAAAAAAATTAAAAAAAAAAAATGAAAAAAACTTTGTTCAGGTGGATCTAGAGTAACTAGAAATTAGGACATTAATTTTTATTCTGAGAAGGTTAATTATTTCTCAAACCCACTTACCCAAGATTGTTGGAAGAGTGGGCATGCATGAGAGAGAGAGAGAGAGAGAGAGAGAGAGAGAGAGAGAGAGAATTCTAGGATTTTGATAATGTAAGGCAAATGATGAAATATCTAAATTAGTATACCTATGAAGCACGGACACGGACACGGGAGATGGTGATTTAAAAAAAAATGGAGACATGGACATGGCAGGGCACACGACAAATTTTTATTTTATATATATTTGCTATACAAATTAATATAATGTTACAAAACAATCAAAATTAATAAAAATTAATATTAATTCAATATATATATATATATATATAAACCACTACATTTAAACAAATTAATAGATTATTCATATTTGGACACGCGTGCCCCTACCATGTTCTCTGCAAAAATAAAAAATAAAATCAAAGAGACACGCCGCAAAAAAAAAAAAACAAAATTAAAGACGCCTATTTTGCAGTATCCATGCTTGATAGTAGAATACACTTACAAACTGATTGTTGGTAATTGAATCCCCTAGGCCAGCCACATCCTACCGAGGGACTGAACCCACATCCTAATGGAAGTTACCTTTCCTTCGCACAACTGTGCCTCACATGGCTCCATGTTTCTCTATCATGTCACTTGCCTCATTTTGCCTCATCTAATGCACCCAACCACTTTGCCTCATCTATGTACTGCTCGCCTTGCCACTCGGCAATTCGCCTCATCTCACCTCATCCACTCGACTTTGAACTTGCACCGTGGCATTATCATTTCTACCAAGGCCAGGAGCAAGCTTAGGAATCTCCTTATGGAGTCAATGCCATGGTGGAAACACCTGAGTGTACCAATGGTCACTCACAATTTACCAGGGTCGCTGGCTAGAGTTAAGGGATCTTCAAAATTTCCCAGCTCACCCCCGAGCACTCTACTTTGACCAATCTTAGAAATGTTACATCAGACATGGGGCTCTACAAAAACAACTTTGACCAAGACATGTGGTACCTTGTAAGATATATCACACCTACCCATTGTGACACCTTGAAAAGCTTATCACCACAGCCTCCATGGTCTAACTCTCCAATTAAAGGTACCCACCTCCATATAGAGTATTAGAGATACACTTTTTTGATAGGCGAAGTATTAGAGATACACTTGAGGGGAGCTCACTCTCCCAACCTATATATATCAAAAGTTTCCCCAAACTACCACTCTCTATACTATAAGGTTGCCTCAACTGTCTCCCTCTCAATCTCTGGAGATATAGCACCATCTTAGTACCTACCATAATTCCCAAAGGGTTCAAAGTCTATCCATATCAACAACAACCGTTAAAACCGATTATCTTCTCTTTATTAGTGTCGTTAAGATTCTAAAATTTTCAAATGTTTAAACTCTAATGATTGAAAGTTTTTTCGTACCTGCAAAGAGCTGGTTGCTTGGTTTGGGGATCTTGACCATTCTACATATTATCTATTGTATTTCACAAGAAACCACTAAAAATAGATGTTTCAGTTTTGAACACCAGACAACCAATCTTTTCTAGTAGCCTAAAAATAAAGAACCACCCTTTCTCTTGTAATAATAAAGTGGAACATGTTGCAAAAAGGACAACAATATTAGATGGAAAAGTGAGACATATACAACATAACCAATGTAAGACTGCAGGAAAACTGATTTGTTATTCATCATGACAATAAAAATAAAAATAAAAACAAAAACAAAAACCAAAACCTATCTGTTAGAAAGAAAAGAGAAAAACATAATCTATATAACTGTGCAGAAAATTTATACTGTGTTTGGCACAAGAGAAAACGCACCAAATCTGGACGAGAATCAGCTGCTCCAAGGACAGCATGACGGTTAGGTTGGGCTTCAACATCCCAAATAAGAACCTGGCAAAATAATAACCAAATCAAGTGAACTTTAAATACTTCCAATCAATTAAACCAGAAAACAAGACAGTAAGAATTTTGAAGAATCTTTGAATAGCATGCATGAAACCTTAACCACCTACTTCAGGGCAGTCAGTATGGGTTGCCACTATATTATTGTTCTGCGGAAGTTCCCTGATCCTGTTCACCTGCAATGGTTCAATGATTATAACAAATGACATTAATCATTCGATGAATATTAGATCAAAATCCCATTTTAGGAATTATTAAAGCATGACAACGAGCAAAACACATTCCAAATAGCCGATATGAGCTTAAAAGTTAAAACACGAAGTGTAAGCATGAAGAATATTCTTTCCATCTTTTCATAAACCAAACGAGAATTCATATCATTTGAAGCAATCAAACCAAACAATCACTTGATTTTAGAAAATTGAAGTGCAACAAAGACTATAAGTGGAGGCACAATCACTCACATTAACAGGGATGAAAAGGTGCATCCAATATGCAGGCAAGGTTGTGTCAATTATGGGGGCAGCAGTTCAGTAGCAATTTGGTGACCTAGAGTTGTTAGGAGGGGATTGTTGCAGTATTTTGATTTTACTGAAGTTACACATAAAAAATTGTGTTTATATTTTGGCATCAATATAAGCAAATATTTTATACTTAGGATGTATGGGATAAAATTCTGTAGAGAACAAACAAATGGGAGCATAAAACCCTCACAATGATTTATGCAAACAAAACATACATGCATATATATATATGCTCATGTTGGGATTTTTGTGTTTATGAATGCAGATCATACCTCCCCAGGATGTATGATAGTTTTGTACTTCCTCACAAATGGCGAGCGTGCTTCTTCATTGAACTGATATTAAGCAGTACAATGGTAAGGAGAAATAGAGATGTGTGCATCGTTTATGATCATAAAAACTTACAAAATTTAAAATAAAATGAAACGACCTGTGCTATGTGCTCCGCAGCTGCAACCCTGGATTTGACAACATCACAATTTGCTATGACCAGAGTATTCGGAACACTTCCATCAGTCTGTCAAGCAAAAGAGAACAACAGAGAGAGGAGGACGGGGTGGAGAGGAGGCAAATAAGATAAGGGGCAGATAAACTTGTAAAATGCAAGGCATGTTAATGGAGATTCTTTAGATTAACACATAATTACAAAGGATACAGCAAGCTCACAGAAAACACATGGATTTAGTAAAAGAATAGTCATGCATTACAATTTACAGAGCTATCATTTCGGTTTATATTACTGTCAACTTTAAAGTTCATTTAAAGACAAATAAATAAATACTAGGAAAAAAATTCAATTCAATGATGCTTACTGGCTAAAAGATCAATTACAATTAAATCCAATAACTTTAGTTCGAGCTATTACATTTTATAATTACTAAAATCTGAAAACACATTAGATGAACTAAAACAATATATAATATATATGATCACACTGGGAGTTCAACAAATACAATAGCAAACCAACCCTAAAAACGAAATGAATCATAGAAGCTACTACAAAGTGTATTCTTGCCTGTTCAGACAGGTAGAGACGTTGTCGATTCTTGAATTTCCCATGCTCAAGTTGTGGACCCCACCTAAACTCAGCAACAAAATCGAACCCATTACCAAAGCACCAATTTTTAAAATTAAATTAAAAAATAAAAAATAAAAATACAATCAACCGAATCAACAGAAACAAACCCAAAATTCGAATCAACCAACCACAAAAACCAAAACCCAAAACACACTAATAGAAGAAAAAATGGAGATAAAATCACAAATACAGCAGCTGATCTAGGGTTTTCCAAACTGTGAATCGAAAAAAAAAAAAAAAGGCTGCCACTTTACATTTCAAGCTAACAACAAACAGATTCAAAACCCTCGACTGAGGTCGCAGTAGATTCAAAAAAAAAAAAAAAAAAAACCCTAGAGTGAGAAGTAGAAATAGATTACCGGCAAGAGAGAGAGGGCCAGACGAGGTTGTGATTGGCAAGCCAATCGTAGAGAATGGGAACGAGAGACTTCCAGTGAGTGTATTTGTCATCAATGTTGGAAGATTGAGGCTTCTTCTCAACTCTGTCTCGCATCTTCTCAGCAGCAGTAGTTGTAGTAGGAGTAGGAGTAGCAGTAGCTTCTTCTGTCTCTCTTTCAGTTTCTGTTTCTCTCTCTTCTTCTTTGGGTTTATCTTTCCTGGGTCTCCCTCTCTTTCTTGGCAACGATGATGGAGATGGTTCCATGGAGCCTCCTCAACTCGAGCTCTCTCAACTCAAGCACAGCACTGGATTGGACCGGTCCTACCAAACCTAACTCTCTCTCTCTCTATTTGTGTGTGTTGTGTCTGACTCGTCTGAGTCGAAGCGGGACCTCAAGGTCTCTCTGTTTAGCATGGGGATGGAAAAGGTTAAGAAAAACCAGGTAAATTATATTTTGTCCCTTTTATATTTCACCGTTGGTCGTTAATGATTTTTTAAAAAAAAATATTTTGACGTTTTTCTTAATTTATTTTAAAAATTAAACTCCGTTTAAAATTAAATAAAAACTATCCCATGATATAAAAAAATATATTATTATATTGTAATTTAAATTTAAATTAAGTTTTAAAATATTAAACTCCGTTTAAAATTAAATAGAAAATATCACATGATATAAAAAAATATATTATTATATTGTAATTTAAGTTTATATTAAGTTGTAAGTTATATACAATAAAAAAAAAATTTATACTACGTGATTGCCCATTTTTGTTTAATTTTGAAAAGAAGTTAGTTTTAGGAATTGTATCCCCCTTAATTGTTTATTACTCTCGTAAAGTGCCAAATTCTTTATTAAGGCCTAGTTTGGGAAGACTAAATAAGTGCACTTTTTGACTTTTTATGAAATATGGGTTGGGTTTGGGTTAGGTTTGAAGTGATGTGTTAGAGAGGTGATGTGACTTAAATAAGATGATGTGACTTTAATAGAATAGTGACTTTTTGACTTTTTGTCTTCTTGTCTTTTTTATCTCATGCCAAACTTGACCTAAAGTTCAATTACATAACACTAGTGCGGAAATAAGAGTCCAAGTGAATATATAGAAAGTATCCTATTTCGAATAACATAGACGTGGAACTTATAATGTCACAAATTACAATCTATGCCTTTAGACTTACATTGAATATTAAAAAAAATAAATAATTACAAAGTGAATAACATCATTTCTACAACAGTAAACCCTTCACCTACAATGAACAAAGAATTGGTTCTGGATAGAAATAATTTCTTGATCCTTGAAGGATGTAGCATACTCCGTACCTGAAAATGGTTTAGTAACATGGGATTAATACAAAATTCTAGTAAGGATTCACAATGATTTTAAACGATAGATAAAAATAATCATGATACTTAATGTTATAAGTATATACCTAGGGTGCCGTTTTGTAGCACTCCGTACTTCTTAGTATAATAGAATTATATTTGATTATTTGATTATTTGATTATTATAATTGAGAACCTTCTTAGTCGATATTTGAGTCTTGGTTGAGGCATTATCATAATGGTTGGGCAAGACTTGATTAAAAACTCCAAATTCAAATAGTTGTTCTTGAGTAGTCTTTATTTTTTTATCATTTTTTCTCTCCATACTTTGAATCTTGATATGAGGTTAGAGCCATTAGAAAGATTATTTTCAGGGCATCAATTTGGTCACAAGAACGACCCTAAATGGAGTCCGAATGAGAGAGTTATATCCGTCTGAAATTTGTGAATTTGTGTTGTGAATTTGCTCGAGCACAAGTTTCACCGATCGAATGGTCCATAGACCCTTCCAGTCTGTTTTTCAAAATTGTATGTGATACTGCAAGTCTTGATTCACTTCTCTGTTCGGGATGAGATCTTTAAAAGTCACTTTTTTGGTCAAATCTCTTCACTTTTCACCATTTCTTCTGTCTCTCTTTCCTCAATTTTCGAGCTTCAAGCTCTTATACCTTGGATTTCAACTCTTTGGAGTAAGAATCTCATCGTAGTCCTATATATCAAAACGTAGAGTATGGTGAGAGCTTCCTTTTAATCTGAGCGAATCGTGTTTTCCTTGAAGTTGGATTTTCGAACTTTCTTCTCTTCTTGCTTGAGGTAGGGATTTTGTTGCTTCTTTTCAATACCTCATTATAGATAAATATGTGGCAGTTTTTATCACATTAAAAGAATGTTTTATTATGGAATTTTGAGAAAACATGAAAAGGTTTAGGGTTTTGAATTTTTTGAGTTAAATAATCATGTTATGGGTTGATTTGGTAAATTGGGAGGTAGTTAATCACGTTTACATTGATAGTGGTGAAAAACCATAATTTGTAATTAAGAGTTTGATAGAACTAAAGGAATTAAAGTTGAGTAATTGTTGGGTTATGTGTTTACATTAATGAATTAGAGCTTGGGTTATTAAAAAAAAGTTAATCGGATCTTGTGATTGTTTCGTTAATGTTATGTTGGGTTGGGTTGTGTTTGTGTATCCACCAATTGGGATTTTGACAATTAGAAAGGGTTTTCGGCTAATGGTTGGAGATTTGGGAGAACTAGTTTGGTTTTGAAAAAATATGACGTTTGTAATTTTTTTGTGAAATAAAATGAAAAAATGGAAATGTAAAGTGAGTACGGGAAATGGTTGTTTTCAAATGATTTCATTAAAAACGTCAATGACTTGAAATATGGTGGAATCGGTTGTGGATTTGAGTTACGAGAGTCGTGCATTTAATTGTTAGAAGTTTTGTCCTTAGTCATCGGTGGAGGATGACATTGTTATTGATGAATAAAATACATGTATGTGATATAGTTGTAGATTGTTGATGTAATCTAGAATGTTGTGATATAGATTGGGGGCTGTTTCTAGTCGAGTGAGGCTGGTAAAGCATGGCGCATTGGTAGATGGTTCCTCTCCCTTCCGGTTTGCACCCAGTGAAGTATGAATTGGGGTCCATTACCCTCTGGTGGGACCGGTTAAGTGTGGCGCTGTAGACACCCCATTTTTGACCGTCCTCAAGACTTGGATGTGCTTGTAGGTACATCTAGTAACAAGGTTGATTGCTCGTCGAGTGTTCGACTTTCGCAACGGAATGCTCTAGGTTTGATCCTTCCAAACCCTATTTCCATTCTGTCTCATTTTTGGACCATGTGTTGGTCTTTTCTTTGTGGTATTCTAGGTGGCCTGCCGGCTATCATAGAGGACTGCCCGCCATCAATTTGTGCCTGCCAGCCATCAATGAGGCACTGCCAGCCACCACTGATGGCCGGCAGGCCACCATGTTTCAACAGATATTTTGTTAGATATTTTAGGCCAACTGTGGCTCACTAAGCCACCCTCCATACACGTGTATGGAGGGATGAAGGCAGGTTTAAGCTTGTCAAGCAAGCTTATGCTTGCATTGCTCTATATAAGGGGGAGGTGCTTCCCCCTTATTGAGGGTTTAGAAATTTGAGAGCTGAAAATATCTCTTTCTCTCTAGAATCCTCACTCACTCTCTCTCTCTCTCTCTCTCTATTGTGCTCAATAGTGCTTTAAAGTGTATTTTCTTCACACTTTTGCACTACAACACCTAGTAAAACACCATTGCCTTGTTGCTGAGGTATTTGAGGGTCTTGTTTGGACTCAAAAAGCTGGTTTTGGCTCAGAGAACTTACTGTTTTGCTGCTGTGCACCAAGGGTGAGCATGTTCCCCTTTTAAGCTTATTTTTGTATACCATCTTAGCCACATTTGCATACTGTTTTAGGCTTGGTTGTTAACTATAAAAAGCTTTATTTTCAAGTGTTTAAAATGGTTGTTTAAGGTCTTGTTGGGGTTAGAGTTGTTCTCCCTTCTTTTGTGGCTTGTTTTGCTATGCTTTGTGCTATCTCTTGAGGCCTTCGAAACTATCTTGTTTTGGCCTTTTAACCATTGAATTCCAGAGGAATTTCAGTGGTGAAAAATTTGTTTTAAGGTCTCAAATGGGAGGGGGTGGTCCCCTCTCCTTTTGTATTGTTTGCTTGCATTGTTGGTCTCATACTTGAGCATGCTTTCCTACTCTTTTGTGACTTAGCTCAAGCATGATTTTGTGACATTTTGGACCTGCTATAACTCTGTTTTTGGTTGGTTTGGTCATTGGTTGCTTGCATCTTATACTTGTAGTGCAATCATGCTTGTTGGCCTAACATGCTCCATGCTTTAGTTCATCATTCTAGCATGTGTTAGCTTTGCTCCAGTACATTTTGGCCACTGATTTAACATGCTTGAGATCTGTTTTAAGTGGTCTTGGTCATATATGCTTAGCTTTGTATAGCTATAGTGTAGTTGGACTTCACTAGCTTTGGGTTTAAGGTCCTTAACATGCTTTGAATGTGATGATTGCATGCCTTAGCCTCACTTCTTACATGATTTTAGTGTGTATGGTGTAGTCACACTCTCACATATTCCACTCTTTCAATGCTTTAGAGATTTGTGCCTTATGCTTTGATCATGAGCCAATTTGTATGCATGCTTGTCTAAGCTCTTGGGCTGCCATTTCAGCATATTTTTGACCTTTAACTTGGCATATTTGAGCTCTGTCCAGAGCTGGTTTAGTCATTTAGGCTATATATTGCATGCCTCTTGTGTGAATGCCTTGACTAGCTTTGAGTTTTAGGGCCTCTTGCATGCTAAGCTTGAGTTGTTTGCATGCCTTGGTGTCATTTAACATGTTATTTCAGAGCATATGGCCCTGTCATACTCTCATATGTATCACTCTTTCAATGTGTTTGAGAGTTAAGCTTTGCGCCTCGTTTGCGAGCCATAAGTTAAGCATGCTTTTCTTGTTCCTTGTGCTCAAGTTTCATCACATTTCAGCCACTGTTTTGGCCTACTATAGCTCTGTTTTGGGCTAGTTTGATTCATTGAGCATTGTATAGCATGATTCTAGTGTTGTTTTCCGTCACTTGTCTCATTGCTTAGGTCTCTAAACATGTCTTGGATGCATTGCTTACATGATGGAGTCTTGTGCATGCCACCTTAGCTTTGAAAGATAGCATGTTGCATTTTGCATTGCATCGTGTTCAACCGGACATTATGTTGAACACAAGGTGGATTGGCCCACTTCATACTCAAAGAGATAAAAGTGAGCCAATCCCCTTTGCCTTTATTGCCTTTGACCTCTCATGATAAGGCCGTGGTCTTAGTGCCTTGTTTGTTGTGCATTCATCGAATTTGTACAAGTTGGATCTTTGGCCATCAAGCATGGCCATCAAGCATTGAGATGCTCGATTGATGGTCTTGGATCCAATGATGCCTCTCCATTGATGTTTTGAAGTGATATGGGGTGGCATGGTACACACATGCCCTAGGGACTCTCTTTCCTCTATTTTTGTGCTTTGTTGCAGAATGGTGTCACAGCACGCTAGTGGACGGCAGTGCCACATAGATGCCAACACCCTTCCATTGTTGGCCGGCAGAGGACCACTCTTGGCCGGCAGGTGGCCAGCAGTAAGCCTTGATGGGCGGCAGGCCACTGGTGCACTCCTCAACCTGGATTTGGTAAGATCCAACAGCAAGTTCCCAAGGGCACTCTGCAAACAGAGCCTCAAGAGAGCAACTAGAGAGCTTTTCGGGGCGAAAACCGAGCATGCATCCTCTTCTTCTTCAAACAGAGCTGGAGCAGCTTTGTTTTATGCTTGTTAGTTAGCATTGAATTTGTAATTAATTAATTAATTTGTAAATTTGTTAAGTGGTGTAATAATTAGTAAATAGATTGCTTATTATTCGTTTTGGTTATGTAATAATTAGTCTAATTAGATTATTAGATTAGTTGCCAGCTTAGCTTAGATGTAGCTTAGGTTATTTATCTGCTGTGGACGCGCCCCGTGGGCTTATGCTTTTCTGCAGTTCGAACTCAATATGTCACAGTTCTGAATCTAATCTCACAATGTGCGATGTGAGATTGATAAATCACCAAAGAGTCCAAATCCGGCAAATCGTTTTGGAAAATTGATTTTTAAGAAAGAAGTGCCAAACATAGACTGCTTTGCCAGATATAAAGTCGCCACCTAAATATTTTGTTTTGGGGGAATTTAGGAAACCCTGACTCGTGCCTAAGGCCACGTGTCCGTCATCACCAAAGTTGCCTCGGCTCGGGAACTTGGGCACGATTGGGGAAGGTCAGCTATGAGCACCCCCGCTCACCCGATCCGAAGATCGGCCTGTACTAAGCATGATATCGAGTTTTGAAAGCATATGTGTTCTTATTCTGGTTAATTAGCTAATCTTACTATGTGATGCGCGCATAACACACAAGTATAGACTAGGTCGCCTAATTTGGAACAAAATATCGCATATTTATTGTTTGAAAAACGGTTTGAAGTTTGCCGCTTGTAAGTAGGCTAAATCACGGATTTCGATGAATTATTCCAATTCAAGCAATCCAACCTTCACCCACAAGCATTCAGACAGTTATATCACATAAGCAATTAGACTCATGGTAAGCATTCTTTCATGTTCACACTCACATACATGCAAGATGCTAAAGCATAAATACTCATAGTGTACTCCAAGCCAAAACAAAGAACGTGTTAGTAATCAAATGTATGATCCAGGTCCATGTTAAGATGGCTAATGCATCGTAGGCAAAATGCAACTAGAATAGGCTCGGCTAATCTAAAATGGCATATGAGATGCGACAATTCGACACATGTATTCAACTTGGAACTTAAATACAATGCAGTTAGTATGATGCGTCGAGCCCGGTGCATGCAATACAGATGAATGATGCAAACATGCATAGCATAAGGATGCTAATTGAAACGTGCCCGACAACTAACCATCGTAAGCGGTTAAGTAAAAGGGAGAAAGAAGTGGAGGTTGGAGGACATGCATCACACACATGCACGCTTATTACATAATTGCGCCCTCTCGAGGGAGGGACCGAAAGAATAATACAAATCAAATAATTAACTAACTAGCGAGCTAACTAATTATTACACAACACTTAACTAATTAAACAAATTAATTAAGCTAAGAAAGTAGTAAAGAGGCCTCGAGAAGAGGGACGAATGTGTGCATGCTCGGCTCCGCTCGGAAATCCATTGCCATACTCATGCTGCCTCTGTTTACACTGCTCTGCACAAATCTCAAAGTTGCTTCTGAACTACTCCCTGAGGGTTGTGAGAGGTCACCGACCAAGAGGTGAGGCCACCGGCCATGGGGAACTGATCATCGACCATTTGTAAGGCTCTTGGCCAAACATACTTAGCCGATCGGCATTGAATATGGTCGGTCGACCATCTATTCCTGCAGAATGCTGTTTTGCTGCAGCAGAGGACAAACAGAGCATGGCAATGCATTTTCAAAGCAATTTATGCACCCACCACCCTCCTCAGCATGTTTGAGACTTAGGTCTCGTTTGGGAACAGACTAATTTAGTAACCTTTTGACTATTTGGCTAAAATATGAGCTAAAAAAAACTAATATGTTTGGGATAACTTTTTGGCTTTTTACGAAAAGATGTGCAAAAAGTAGAGAGAAAAGAAAATCTTTGACTTTTTGGTATGGATTGTTGGCTTTTTGGCTAGAGAAGCGTGGTTCTCGACCCTTAGGCCATCAATCACGCATTTCAATGCATGATGGCCAAAGGTGTTGAGTGTGCAATTTGATATCAAATGAAATGCACACAAACACAAAAGGGGGCCCTAACCTCCATCATGGTTGATTAAAAGGCAAGGGATGCAAATATGCAAGTAAAACTAATGCGGCATGATCATGGCGAGGGTAACAAGCATGCCAAATGCAATGCAACCTAGACAAGCATGTAAGATGCAACATGGACGTTCAAGCATGCAAGGCGAACATGTGACAACATGTGAGGATAGGCAAGCATGTAACAACATGTTAGGCAACTTAACGAGAGATGCATACCAAATGCAATACCACTTAAATATGCAACAACATGTTAATAGGCCAAGTATGCAACAACATGTCCTGGATTAAGTACACAACGGGGCACAATTAAACTAGCATGCTACAACATGCAATTTACCAAATATGCAACAAGTATGTGACAACATACAAGGCAAGCATGCATCAATGCGGGGATGGTCTTAAACCAAAATGGGCAGCTCTCGAATGGGCCCAAATCAGTGGCCAAAATGCTAAGGACATGAGGGCAAATGCACATACGAATATGCATGCTAAATGGTCCAATACTTAAGCATGAAAGGGCAACTTTTCAGAACGCTTAAAAGAAATGAAAAGTGTGCAAATGTGACAACATTACATGCCCTGAAATAAGGCTAGGAGTGATGTCAAATCACATAAATGAGTCAAGCATGGCATGCTCAAGACTGGAGCCTAAGACTAGTCGAAGGACTTGAACCAAATCTACACAAAACATAGAGCACATGGCAAGCATGACCCAAAACAGTCCTAAATCAAGCTAAAGTGAGCCTAAAACATGCAATTACCAAAGCCAAAACAAGCTAAAACGAAGGGGCAAAATCATGAGGCATGCAAGGCTATCAAAGAGGTGTTACACTACACCTAATACAACCAAACATGGCACGATTTAAGCGACCCAAAACAGAGTTAGGACATGTCAAAATGAGCCCAAAAACCCACTTAGATGGCATCCCAATGACCTAAGCATGATGGCATATACAATGACACATTCATGAGGCATAAAACACAAACCATTTAAGACAATAAAGGAGTGATAAGTGCAAGTATTCAAGCATGAAATATGGACTGAAATAACATTCTAAGTGATGCCAAACCACTGAAATGATCCAAATAGTGCATGCTAGCAACTTGGACATTCAAAGCTAACAAGCTAGATTGCATGGTGGCTATACAAAACAATGCAAGCATAACCAAAACAATGAAAAACAGAGCTTAAGCATGCTACAATAAGACTAAAAGCTTCATGGAGTTAAGCCAAAATCATGCTAAAAACACATGTTACAACATGATGCATGTTAAGGCCAAATCATGGGATTACAAGATAAGTGTATGAAGCATACATGGCATGTCTAAACCAACTCAAAGCAGAGGTGTATCATGGCAAAACAAAGTCTAATACATACTGAAATTGAGCTAAAAAAAACTAAACACACATGCTACCACATAAGCCATTTATGCAAGCATTAAAGACAACAAGGAGAGGGTCATCCCCTCTCCTTTTTAGGACCTCAAAACCACCTCTCCACCACTGAAAATCCTCTGGATTTCAGTGGTAGAGAGGTCATGCAAAGACCAAAACAATGGCCAAAAGGTATGGCCTAAAATAAGGCCTAACAAGGCCTTGGAGGGGGGAAACAACCCCAAACCTCAAAGTGACCTTAAACAAAGTTCTAAAGCACACAAAATTAGAACTTTTATCAGTTATAGTCGAAGCTTAAAACAACATGCAAGAATGGCTAAAAGCCTAAGCAAAAAAGGGGTAACTAAAGTAAGGATGCTCACCCTTGTAGACCTTCTTTAGAAACAAAGCTCCAGCACATTTCTTTGGTCAAAACCAGTCTAAGAACCCTAACAACAACCTTCTAAGGCCTCAACAACCCAAGGATGGTGGAATGCTTGGTGTTCTAGTGCAAAAGTAAGACAAAACTCACTTTAGATCACAAAACAAGACCAAACCAAGTAAGATAGATATAACAGTGTATCTATCCTCTCCAGGGTCAATTTTCTGAACCTTGGAGGAGGGAGGAGAAGCTCCCTCTTTATAGAGGCTCAAATCCTTAAGCTTCAAAGAGAAGCTAAACAAGAGGCAAATCCCTTCATACACGTGTATGGAGGGGGTGAATAATGGGTGCCAGCTGGCATGAAATATCTGCATAAAGCAGATGAACAGGGTTCGGCTAGCAAAAATGGCCGATCGACTAACACAATGGCCGGTCGACCAAATATAGTGCCGACCGGCCAACACTCTTGGCCGGTGGCAAGAAAAATGGGCCGATGGCCTCGTGCCATGGCCAGTGGGTTGAGGGGATGGCAAACAAGCCACCCTCTTCCCTTAGAAGCAAAACCACAAATGTTTGGTCCATGACCAAGCATAAAACAGATAAGTTGAGAGATCTTGAGGCAAGGCGTGTAGCCGAGACTTCCGAGAACTCAAAACGAACACGAGCATGAATGATCATCGAGTGTTCAAACGATGACATCCAAGTCTTGAGGGCGGTCAAAAATGGGGTGTCTACATCCACTTTCGATGGTTAGATTAGGGCATATTTCGATTAGCATACCTTATGCTTTGAATGCGTGCATCATTCATTTGTCTTGCATGCACCGGGCTCGGCGTATCATTCAAACTGCATTGTATTTCCAATACACTTTCTTGAACACGTGTTCAAAGCATGTTATCAAGTATCGCATTCATATGCCATCTTAGCTAGCCGAGCCTATTTTAGTTGCATTTTTGCATGCGTTGCATTAGGCATCTAGCATAGTTAGAATCATGCATATTTCTAATTAGCTTCTGTTTTGGCTCGGAGTACACTGTAAGTGTTTATGCTTTAGCATCCTTTCATGTGTGTAAGTGACTGCCATGATAGCATGCTTGCCATGAGGCTATTTGCTTAATTGATAAACTGCATGAATGCCTGTGGGTGAAGGCTTTATTTCTTGAATTGGAACAATTCATCAAATGTGAGTTTTAAGCCCACTTTGCGAAGTGGCAAAATCATGTTTTAAAGCCCACTTGAGGGTGGCAAATCCGTGCTTTAGCCTACTTGCGAGTAGCACTTTCAAACCATTTTCAAAAACAAACATGAGTTGTTTTGTTCCAATCCGCGTGATTGAGTCTATACTTGTTTGCTATGCACATCACGTAGTAAAGATTAGCTAATAATCAGAATAAGAATACATGTGTTTTCAAAAACAATATATCATGTTTAGTAGAGGCCGATCCTTTGATCGGGCGAGCGGGGGTGCTCATTTCATGACCTTTCCCCCTCGTACCCAAGTTCTCGAGCCGAAACAACTTTGGTGATGACGGATATATGGCCTTAGGCATGAGTCAGGGTTTCCTAAATTCCCCAAAATAAAATATTTAGGTGGAGACTCTGAAATCTGGCAAAGCAGTCCATGTTTGGCGTTTTTTTATTCAAAATTGATTTTTCAAAACCAATTGTCAGATTTGGACTCTTTGGTAATTTATCAGTCTTACATTGTATTTTGTGAGATTAGATTCAGAACCGTGACAGGAGTCCGAACTGTAGTAGCTAGAATCCAATTCGCGCCCTCTCCGAAAGAAGGGGCGCCCGGAGCGAGTTCGGGCGGTCTACAGGCGCCTTGAGACAGGTTCCTCTCCTTTCCAATTTGTGCCCAATAAAGTGTGACCTGCGGGTCGTTCTTGTCCGGGTGAGATCGGTAAAGCATATCGTGTTATGTGGGTTGTTTCATTAGCCATCTACGCTTTAGTTCGGTAAAAATGGAAGATGTGTTATTTCCGTTATTCATATTTAGATACATATGTATATGTATATTGTTGTGGCTGTTCTTTAGCCCTTGTGCTTAAGGTCAAGAATGTGGTGGATGTGTTAGTGGGTATGTGTGTGTAGTGAGTTGTGATGTAAAACTGAATTATGATTAGAATGTGTGAATGTATTTTCAAAACAGATGATATGAAATTCTCTTAATTAAAGGTTAAAGAGATAAAGAAGTGGTTTTACACTTTGTTATGTTAAAGATGATAATTTTAGGAAAATGTACTTATATAAGTATATTTTGGATATAAAACTATCACATTACTTATATAGTGTGATGTGATGCATTCATAATCATAACTATCTATCTGTTCCTATTGTTTTGGATCATTTTGGGGTCTCTACTAACTTTATGTTCATCCCACGTTGCTAATCATTTTCAGGTACACATGGAGAAGTGGTTAAAAGTCGAAGGATCTTAAATTGTTGACCAAGGGGCCTCCTATTTGTTAGTGGGAGACCATTGTTATAAAAGGGTTAAGCACTTTATGTTTATGTAATAATATAAGCCTACAGGCATTTCTTTAATTGTAAAACATTTTGCATTCAATATATATACAAATAAAAGAATTTCCTTTTATTTATGAATGTAAATGTATATAGCTTAGTATGTTATTAATGAAATTGGATTATAATGATGGATGTGGTAATATTATTTGAGTAATAAAAAGTGGGGCATGACACGTTTGATAGTCAAAATATACATAGATACATATACCTTTAAAAAATGATTCGTTTTTAATAACCAAGAAATCTCATTTCTTTTTCCTTATCCTTACGAGTCATTTCTCATGTTTCAAAAGAGACCGTTTCTTCAATTCCATTCAATTTTCAAAAAAAAAAAAGAAGAAAGATTTCATATATAGTTGATTACACTCTCACTTTCACTGTCATGCCCTACATTTTTTTTTATTACTCGAATAATATTACCACATCTATTATTATGATCCAATTTCATTAATAACATGAGTAAGCTATATACATTCACGTTCATAAATAAATGGAAATTCTCTCATTCGTATATACATTGGATGCAAAATGTTTTACAATTAAAGAAATGTCTGTAGGCTTACATTATTACACAAAAAGAAAGGATTTAACCCTTTTTCAACAACGGCCTCCTGCTAACAAATAAAAGGTCCATTGGCCAACAATTTAAGAAGATCCTTCAACCTTAAACCACTTCTTAATGTGTACCTGAAAAATAATTGGCAACGTGAGATGAACATAATATCCATTAGATATCCCAAAATGAGCAATATACAAATAGTTTTGATCATGAATACATCACATCATACTATATAAGTAATGTGACTGTGTTATATCTAAAATATAATTATATGAGTGCATTTCCCAAAATCATCCTCTTTAACACAATACGATGTAAAACCACATCTTTCTCTCTTTAACCCCTTTTGGGTGAATTCTCTTTAACCTTCCACTTTAATTTAAAAGAATTTCATATCAACATCTGTTTTGAAAATGTTCACACATTCTAGTCATAATTCAATCTTACATAACAACTCACTACACACACATACCACCAACACATTCACTATATTCTTTGGCTTTAAGCACAAGGGTAAAGAAACACCCATAACAATATATATATATGCGTATATATCTGTAGAGGGTTAGAAATTAAGGTTGAAATTAAGTATGGACCTAAGTGCGGAGGTCGCCCTTGGTAGGTGACCAAGAATAATTAAAAGAGTATGGGCTAAAGCCCAAGGAAAATGGGTCAACAGTAAATTGGAATAGGTCCGATCCGCCAAGGGTCCAAACAGGCTCTATGAAGAAAAATGTCTAAGTCAAGTTGCAGAGGTAGCATTTGCAATGGTCAAGTTACTGAGGCAATTTGTTGTAGTGCCGCCATTCCTAGCATTGTTGGCGCCGTCACCATCTCAAGTATTGCCGGCACCACCATTTGAAGTTGATGAGGGAAAGAGAAAACTAGAGCAACTAAGTTGCAGAGGCAACATTTGCAGTGGCCATGTTGCTAAGGTGCTTTGTTGGCGCTACCACCTCTAGTATTGTCGGCGCCGCCATTTGAACTTGACACAGGAAATAGCTGCCGCAACAACTACAACCACCGCAACTAACTTGCGGAGGGAACACTTCACCAAGGTGATAGCAATCTTTGGAAGAAACTTATCCTCTACAAGTAGAGATTAATGCTGGGTGCTGATAACAGGCCCCAAGGTATTACTAGCCTAGGGCTGATAGCAGGCTCCCAAAGTCATTATTAGCTCGGTGCTGATAGAAAGCCCCAAAGCTCACTGGCTTGGCGCTGATAGCAGGCTCCAATCTTACTAGTTGAAGTTGATGGCAGGCCTAGAGACACTAGTATACCGCAACAACCCCATGAAGATAGGAGTAGAGCAGCCTAAGTGTAAGAGACCCTCTTTCTATTTACCTAGGTCATGAACTTAACTTGGTTGCATAGGCAGGACCAAGAAAGCCCCCTTGGGCTTGGTATTGGGCTTGGTATTGAGGCACAACATGGTTGATAGCAGGCACATGTAGACGTCCCCGAACGTTCCGGGAAAAATCCCGTTTTGTTCATTTGTGCTTCCTACAGTTTGGACTCAATGTCACGGTCCTATATCTAATCTCGCGGAGTGCAATGCAAGACCGATGAATCATCAAAGAGTCTAAATTCGGCAAATCGTTTTGAAAAACAGATTTTTAGAAAGAAGTGCCAAACATGGACTGCTTTGCCAGATACAGAGTCGCCACCTAAATATTTTATTTTGGGGAGATTTAGGAAATCCTGACTCGTTGCCTAAGGCCATGTGTCCGTCATCACCAAAGTTGCCTCAGCTCGGGAACTTGGGTACGATTGGGGAAGGTCATCTATGAGCACCCCCGCTCGCCCGATCCGAAGATCGGCCTGTACTAAGCATGATATTTTGTTTTGAAAACATATGTGTTCTTATTCTGGTTATTAACCTAGAATTACTATGTGATGCGCACATTATAGACTAGGTTGCCTAAGTTGGAACAAAGCATTGCATATCCGTTTGTTTTGAAAATGGATTGAAGTTTGCTACTCGTAAGTAGGCTAAACACGGGTTTCGACGAATTATTCCAATTCAAGTAACCCAACCTTGACCCACAGACATTCAGACAGTTATATCACATAAGCACATAGCTTCATGGCAAGCATGCTGTCATGTTAACACTCACATACATGCAAGATGCTAAAGCATAAACACTCACAGTGTACTCCGAGCCAAAACAAGGAACATGTTAGTAATCAATGCATGATCCTAGCTATGTTAAGATGGCTAATGCAACGCATGCAAAATGCAAGTAGAATAGGCTCGGCCAAGCTAAGAATGGCATATGGAATGCGACAACTCGATACATGTATTCAAGTTGGAATTGAAATACTATGCAGTTAGCATGATGCGCCGAGCTCGGTGCATGCAATACAGATGAATGATGCAAACATGCGAGCATAAGTATACTAATTGAAACATGCCCTAAACTAAACATCAAAAGCTAGTAAATAAAAGGGAGAAAGACACGGGGTTGGAAGATATGCACACACGCACGCACACTTATTACAAATTCGCCCTCTCGACGGAGGGTCCGAAAGAATAATACAAACTAAATAAATAATTAACTACTCTAGCTAATTAATTATTACAAACCCTTAATTAATTAACAAATTAATTACAAAATAAACTAAGTATGAAACTCAAAAGGCCGCCGCAGCTCCGCCTCGAAATGATTGGATGATGCATGCTCGATTTGCCTTGCTCGGAAACCTGTTGCCATGCCTCTCTTGCCTCTGTTTGCACTGTTTTGCACCTCTGATAATTGTGAAAATCCTAAGGTTGCTTCTGAATCACTCCCTGAGCACTTTGGGATACCACCAGCCAAGAGAAAACACCACCGAACATAGAAATATGGTCATCGACCAAAAATGGGACCATCGGCTGGATATTGATAGTCGGCCGGCACTGAAAGTTGTCGACCGGCCATTTCTTCCTGCAGAACACTGATTTTGCTGCAACAGAGGACAGACAGTGCATGGCATGGAATTTGCAAGCCAAATGTATGCACAACCACCCTCCCTATCATGCTATGAACTCAAGGGAGTATGGCTCTTGACCCTCGGGCCATCAATCACGCATTTCGATGCATGATGATCAAAGATGTCAAGTGTGCAAATCAATATGAATGAATGCAACAAAACAAATGAATGATACACACTCTATCATGTTGAATCAAGAGTGCCGGCGACCGAGGATTGAGGTGCGTTTCGTCACTTCAAGTATGAACGCCCCTCATTCCTCATGTTTGGTTTGACACCCCAAACCAAACACAATGCAATGCATGCAAGTATGCCAAATATAGTGCAATGCATGCAAACAATGCAACATGAGCATGCCAACTCAAAGTAATGCAATGTAACATGAATGTGCCAAGTGCAACATGGCTCAAGCATGCACACAAAGGCTAAAGTAGCGAGCATGCCAAATGCAAAGCAACTTACACAAACATGTGACAAAAAGGTAAACTAGCAAGTATGCAACAAGATGTACCATGTTAAGCATGCGGCTATATGCAAAGATGGACTTAGACCATAGTGGGAAGACCTCAGCCACGTCCAAAATAGTAGCCAACGTGATGAATTAAGGCGTTGAAAGGGCAAAACACGCATGTTCACACATTAATCCATAAACTATGCAACAGTGCACAATCCTCAAATATGAGTGAGATGTGATAAACATGAGAATATGACAATGCAATAGGCTCTAAAATCATGTTAAGAGTGATGCCAAATCAACTAAAGAAGACAAGCATGGCATGCTAATGGACTTAAAGCTCAAAGCTAGCCAAAGGACTTGAACCATGGCCATATCAACTAAGCCCCAAAGGACCAAGGTGACCCAAAATAGTCCCATGGCAGGCCAAAATAAGGCTAGAACATGCATGGGATGAGGCCAAAACATGCTAGGAAATGGGCGCAAAAATGAGGGGCATTCAAAGCCACAAAGAGAGCACTCCACTACAACTACCTCAACCACACGTGGCATGGATTATTCAAAGAAAAACAGAGTTATAATATGCCAAGAAGAGGCCCAAAACCCATGATATGGCTGTCCAAGGACTTAAACAAAAAGGCATGCATAATGACCTATTTTAAGGCACAAAAGAACAACTCTTCAAAGCTTTGAAAGGATGGTAAATGCAAGCATACAAGCATGGAGCATGGACTAAAGTGGCATGATAAGTGATTCCAAATCACTGAAATAACCCAAATAGAGCATGCTCATGACTCATACACTCAAAGCTAATAAGCTAGGATACATGGTGGCTATACAAAACATGGAAAACATGACTAAATCAACACCAAATAGAGCTTAAACATGTCACAACATGGCTAAAAGCTTCATGAAGTCAAGCTAAAACATGCAAGCATGATGGTCTAAATGCATGGTACATGTTATGACAATAGAGGGAATTACAAAGCAAGTGCATGATACATACAATAGGCCATCAAACCAACATGAAATAGAGGTCTAACATGATAAACTAACATCAAATACCCTCTGAAAATGGAGCCAAATAAAACTATGCAAACATGCTACCTTTATGAGCCCTAAATGCAAGCAAATGAGTCATAAGGGGAGAGGGTGTCCCTCCCCTATACAAGACCTCAAAACCACTTCTCTACCACTGAAAATCCTCTAGATTTCAGTGGTAAGAGGGCCAAAACAGAAGGGTTGCAAAGCCCAAAGAGGAAGGCACAAAAAGAGACCAAACGAGGCCTAAGAAGGGGTGGACGACCCCCAATACAAAAGTGACCTTAATGAAACATCTTAAGCATGAAAATACAGAACTTTTATCAGTTATACACTAAGCTCGAAACAATATGAAAATAGGTCTAAAACCTTAAGCAAAAATGGGGAATAAAAGGGCAAGTTCTCACCCTTGAAGAACACTTCAAGAACACCAACTTCAGCACCTCCTTTTGATCAAAAACCAACTCAAAACTCTGAAATCAACCCCTTAAAACCTCAGCAACCAAAGTATAGTGTAACACTAGGTGTCCTAGTGCAAAACTAAGAACAAAAACCCCTTTAGAACACTATTACACACACAACTATAGAGAGAGAGGGAGATATAGAGAGATATAGATATATAAGTTATATCTCAGAGTTCTTCAACCCCTGGAGAGGGAGGGGAGGCCCTCATTTTATAGGAATTCAATTCTTAAGCTTCTTGGAGAAGCTAACACAAGGGAGCAAATCCCTCCATACACGTATGGAGGGGGTGTATTGTGGATGCCAGTTGTGATAGCTGGAATAAAATATCTGCCAAAAGCAGATGGAAAGGGTTCGGCTGGAAAATATGGCCGATTGACCAACAAAAATGGCCGGCCGACCAAAAACATTGCCGACCGACCAAAATCTTTGGCCGGTAGCAAGAAAACAAGGCCGGTGGCCTCAAGCCAAGGCCGGTGAGGTGTGGGGATGGCCAACAAGCCATTCCCTGCCCTCAGAAGTAAAAACACAAGTGTTTGGTGCACAACCAAGCACAAAACAAACAAGTCGAGAGGTCTTGAGGCAAGGCGCGCGACCGAAACCTCCGAGAACTCAAGACGAACACGAACATGGTGATCATCGAGTGTTCAAACGATGACGTCCAAGTCTTGAGGATGGTCAAAAATGGGGTGTCTATAGTTACCCTTCTTTGACAGAACTCGAAAGTCATATCAATGACGGGAGTGAGTGTCAAAGCCCAGAGACGACCCATTTTTGACAAGGCCGAAGACTTAGACAAAGCATACAAGCTAGCAAGATATGTGCCCGTAGGCAGGGGCAAGATGCAAAGAACATGCATGATGCCGAACATAACTTATGATCATGCAAAGAGTGCTGTAATGAAGCAAATACATACAATAAATGCAACAGTTTAAGCAGGTGGATACAAATCTAACCACATTTCATGCAGAAAGGATGTAAGAGAATTATTCAATTCTTGCTGCGTCTAACGCGGAGAGTATAATACCTGTGCGGTTCGTTTGGTCGTGCTAGCTTCAAATGAACCGTACATACAATATCATGCGGTTTGTCTGGTTGTGCCAGCTTCAAATGAACCGTACATACAATATCGTGCCTGAAAAAGAAAGAAAACTTAACAGGTACAATATTGTTAGAAACATGCATAGCAATGCAAGTGAGAAGTGCGTAACAACGCAAGTGAAGTGTGCATAACAATGCAAGTAACGTACGAGACAACGCAGGTGGGAGGATGCAAGACAATGCAACCTAAGTGCGTCGCATGACAATGCGGAATGGAGTATGACAATATGAGAAGGGTACACATGACAACGCAAGCCGAGTATGACGCATAACAATGCGATTTGAAACAAGCATAACAATGCTAGGTAGGCAAAAACACATATAAGTAAAGCACACGCGACAACGCATACAATGTGTAAAGGTGAGGATAAGCATGAACACATGTAAGTAAAGTGTACGTGACAACGTATACAATGTGTAAAGCAAGGAATAAAATATACACATGTAATTAAAGCATGCGCGGAAACGCATGCAATGTGTAAAGCAAAGAATAAATATACACATGTAAGTAAAGCACGCGCGGAAACGCATGCAATGTGTAAAGCAAAGAATAAATACACACATGTAAGTAAAGCACATGAGGAAACGTATGCAATGTGTATAGCAGGAATGAACACATGTAAGTAAAGCATGCGTGCTAACGCAAGTAATGTGTAACCTCCTGAAAAAAAATGCATGAAACGTATGCAATGTGTATAGCAGGAATGAACACATGTAAGTAAAGTAAGCGCACTAACGCAAGCAATGTGTAACCTTCTGAAAAATGCATGAACACATGTAAGTAAAGCACATGCGGAAACGTATGCAATGTGTAAAGCAAAACAAATATACACATGTAAGTAAAGCACACGTGGAAACGTATGCAATGTGTATAGCAGGAATGAACACATGTAAGTACAGCAAGCGCGCTAACGCAAGCAATGTGTAACCTCCTGAAAAATGCATGAACACATGTAAGTAAAGCACACGCAGAAACGTATGCAATGTGTGTAACAATGCGAAAAGGGGAGAAAGGTGCATAAACACATGTAAGTAAAGCATACGCAAAAACGTATGCAATGTGTGTAACAATGCAACAACAGAGAAAGGCACATATTCAACTGAAGCATGGTAAAGGCATGTTATTCATGATGTTGAGATGCAACTTCACAACAAGATGAGGCATCGTTCAACGCAAGACGTGTAATGAGCATGCTTTATTAGAGTCAAAATGAAGCAACGTGATACAACATAATTAAAGCGATTTGTGGAATTCGCAAGATACAAAAAGGATACGAGAAAGGATACTCCTCGCACGCACCGAGCATCGCTCATAGAAAACACGGCTTGTGGTTAGCATGAAGGTCTATTAAGGTTCAAAAAGTGCACTTTCTTGCACTGTCTTGAGTAATGAAGGTGCCAAACCACATGATTGACCTGAACAAGGGCGTGAGAGGTGCATCGACCACAAGGGGAGGCCATTGGTATTAATCCAGACACTCTGCTGCCCTTCTCCCCTTTTCGCTTTACTTTTCCTTTTTTATTGGTAGTTTAAACACATTGCACTGCCTCGGGCAGGTTTTTACTTTCTCAAAACTATGTACTTTTTGCAAAAGACATGATGGAAATGAAACAGCTATTTTGTTCAAAAAGTGTTGCATCGCATCACATCGCATTACATAACAATGTAAATGAGATTTGAACCTTTGTTTGAAAAGTAAGCACTTGCCTCGTAATAATCAGGTAGTGAACCGAGTAAGGACAAAAACAACTCGATAATCAAAACAAAGAGCTCGATAAGCTAACCAACTGTAAATACAACTCGATAAGCAAAGCAAAGACTTAAAGAACGTAAAATACAACTCGATAAGCAGATGTACAACAACTCGATAAACAAGACGAAGTAACAAGTGCTAGTTTGCAAAAACATCATCAGAAGGCATTGGAAGTGGTGTCAATCATCAGTTTTTCAGCATGCTTAACATTTATTCAGCTTAGAGCAAAATTAGAGGCCATCAGATAAAGGGAGACATCACCGGCCGAAACTAATGGGAATCAACCAACATTTTAGCCGATCGGCCAAAATAGATGGTCGGTCAACACTACTTTTGGTTGACCGGCCAAAAATGGTAAGGACCTCCAGAATGTTGACACCTGTCTTCCACTCAACACCTTATCCTCTACAAAAGCCTCAGCTTTGTAGTTTTCCTCATTTCAACACTAATTTGCACAAAATGGAAGAGTTTCTTACCCAAAATCTCACAACTTGGATGGCTCGGAAAAGCTGAATTTCCGGGGCTTCGGCATAAACGCACTATTCACGCTAGGTCGCACTCAGCTACATCTTCCGTTCCTCCATGCCACGGAAAAGTTTTGGAATCCGGTAACACGTGTCTTTAGCTTTGGCGGGCAAGAGGTGTGTCCTACCTTTGAAGATTTCCAAGCTTTGATGGAATCCGAGCGCAACGAAGAAATCTTGCCCCAACTTCGTTTCGGCCACGCCCAAGCCTTAGGGCGAATGTGTGGGCTCACTATGCACGATGCCGATCTTTGATTTGTGACGGAATACTGGATATTTCGAGTTTGATTTGTCAGTTTTCCGATGCCGGTGACCACAATGACCATCATTGGCAAGGTTTTCGGCGACATGCCCTTTGTTTGTGCATGCTATCTCATTTCTTGCTTGCCTCAGGCTCCGGAGGATCTAGTGTTCGGTTGATCGATTGCCCAAGGCTTAAGGGAAGGCAAAAGCTGCATTGCCATGTCATTGGTCGAGACATTGATGGGCTTGGATGCTTTCCATCGCCGGGAGACGACCAGATTTGCGGGGAGTCCACTACTGCTGCAGGTAATGTTCCCACCCTATCTCACACATATATTGCTCACATCACTCGGCCCTCAAGCTCAGTTTTTCTCACAAAGCCCTTTTCTCACTTTTCTCTCATCGTATATCTCTGTATTCTATAATCTCTCATTTTTCATCCTTCCCCAGGTGTGGTTGATGGATAAGTTGCAGGTTGTGGACTCTTACCCAACATACTCAGCTCGCGGCTACTTCTTCCGACGTCGTCTACTTGATGCCCTGGATGAGGGATGGTGGTTCGATTGGATGCGCCATTTATCCGCAGACCGCATTGTTTGGCGCTGTCCTTGGCTCAATCTAACAGCAATGTGCTATAGCATGTCCCGACAGCCTGGGATTCAGTTGATCGGCCTGACACACTGTGTGTTCTACTTTCCTTTCCGGTTCCAGCGCCAGTTTGGCCATGATCAGATTTGCTTGGTAGAGGGGATAGAGTACCCAGCTGCATTTCTGGTCCGAGGCGCGCAGCTTGCTCGGTATGCCACAACATGGAGGACTAGAGAGTTCCTGGCCCCCGCTCCCACTTTCAGTTGTCTGATGAGTGCATAGATTGGCTTAATGAAGAGGCGCAGGTTGGGCCCAGCTTGGCATCAGAAGCTTTAACCAGCTCTGGGAGGGGACGCAGGAACACCTGGCTATGCCCCTGATTTATTTGCTTTAATCAGAACTTTCAAGTTTTCTTTATGAATGTAATGAAAAGCAACTTCAATTTGTATTCAAGAGTAAGAGAACTCTGTACTGAAATCAATATAATTGGAGGTTGTGGGTACTGAAAATTTTCCGTTTTGGTCCAAAAATGGTCTAAGTCATAAAAAGACTAATTTGAGTAAAATAAACTTTTATTAAAACTTTTCAAAACCATTTTCGATATGGATCAGAACTGGACACGCTTGAGATCTGTCACTGAGATGCACAACCCTGGATCCCAGCAACTTAAAAGTTGCCCCTAGTCTGAATAGCACTGCACCGGAGATCACAACCGAGCTTTTGAATGTTGAATAGACAAAGATGGCCGAGATGATCAAATGGACAAAGTTGATCGGGGAAAAGTTTATGGCTGGACTTCAGGGTGAAGTTGCCTACGTATCCCAAAGATGGGAATCAAGCCTTATGTAGTTCAACTAAGGTTCACTCGTGTATTAACCCTCACCTTTTACACTCTAACTTTTGCCAAGGCCGCCCTTTGCGGGTTTTCAACCTTGCGAGCTCAGTTTTTATAATTTCAAATTTTCTGTGCTCTAACTTTTGCTTAGGTCGCCCTTTCGGGTTTTCGGCCTAGCGAGCCTCTCAGGGGTAATATTTCTTCAACTTGTCCATGTTGATCGGTTGTGAGAACTCTAGGCCATCTAGGTCCATCAGAACGACAGCTCCACCTGACCAAATAGACTTAATGATGTAGGGACCAGTCCAATTGGGTCTGAACTTGCCCCTAGGGTCATGGATGGGGGCTCGGTTGTCTTTGAGCACCAAATCTCCTTCCTTCAGATTCCTGGACTTGACTTTCTTGTTGAAAGCCCTGGCAATTCTGCACTGATAACCCTGAACATGGTACAGTGCTTTCAGTCTTCGTTCATCAAAGAGCATGAGTTCCTCAAATCTGCTCTGTTGCCAATCTGCTTCGGCTATCTGACACTCATCTAGCACTCGCAAAGACGGAACTTCAATCTCAATAGGTAGAACGGCCTCCATCCCATAAACCAATGAATACGGAGTCGCTCCAGTTGAAGTCCTAATTGAAGTCTGGTAGCCCGACAGAGCAAATGGCAGCTTATCTGACCAGTCCCGGTAGGTTTCCACCATCTTCTGCAAAATGTGTTTGATGTTCTTGTTGGCGGCCTCGACTGCTCCATTGGTTTGCGGCCGATAGGTGGATGACTTATGAAAAGCCACATTGTATTTTTCCAACAAATCAATCACTTCCTTCTTGAAGTGGGAACCGTTATCTGAAATAATCTCGTTTGGGACCCCGTAGCGACAGATGATGTTGTTCCGGATGAACTTTGTAACGTGCGAAGCCTTCAACACCACATAAGATTAGGCCTCAACCCACATCGTGAAATAATCTATCGCGACCAGAATGAACTCATGCCTATTAGACCCCTTCGGAGTGACGGCCCCGATCACATCGATTCCCCAAACTGAAAATGGCCACGGCGAAGTCATATTGTACAGCTTCGATAGTGGGATGTTCATACGTTTTGCATGGATCTGACATTTGTGACATCGTCGAACAAAGCCAATACAATCCTCCTCTATGGTGGACCAGTAGTAACCCTGTCTGAGGATCTTCCGAGTTAACATTACCCCGTTCATATGTGCTCCGCACTCTCTTCCATGGATGGCCTCCATTAAGCGCTTCGATTCTTCGGTATCAACGCACAACTTACGCATTCCCAGATGACCTCTCTTGTACAATTTACCCCCGCAGATGATGAACTGAACAGCCATTCTTCTGATTGCCCTTTTATCCTTGGCATTTGCCCTTGGTGGATACGCCTCTTTTTCCAAGAAGTTCCAGACATCGTAGTACTAGGGGTTCTCATCTTGAACCTTATCTATAGCAGCAATCGACTCGTAGGCTGGCGCAAATTTCTGGTCAATGATGATCAAACGCATCCGGACTCCGAAAAGGATGTCTATCATGGAAGATAGAGTTGCTAGTGAATCTGCGAACCTGTTGTTCTCTCTTAACAGATGAGCAAAGTTTAGTTTCTCAAACCGAGGAATTAACAAGTCCAAGGTCTGGTGATACATTAGCATTCTTTCTTCTTTGACTTTCTAATCTCCTTTCGCTTGAGATGCAACAAGGTTCGAGTCCCTGATGATGTCCAACCGTTTTGCCCCTAGTTCCAGGGCTGCTTCTAAACCAGCAATGCATGCTTCATATTCTGCTTCGTTGTTCGAGACTTTGAACCGAAGTTTGAAGGCTAGAGGGATACGAGAATTGTCGGGTGCTATTAGCAACACTCCTATCCTATACCCGTATTGGTTTGACGCTCCGTCAAAGTACATCGTCCAAGTTTCGTCTTCGATATGCAAAATGGCCTCATCTGGGAATAAGTACTCAACTGCTTCACCTCCTTCCACTGGATGATCGGCTAAGAACTCCGCTACCGCTCTTCCCTTGACTGACTTGCGCGTCGCATATTTCAGATCGAATTTGGAAAACAAAAGCAACCAACGAGCTAGCCTACCCGTAAGTGCTGGTTTCTCGAAGAGATATTTGACGGGATCTAATCTTGAAACCAACATTACAGAGTGAGCTAATAGGTAGTGCCGCAGCTTCCTGGTAGCCCATACCAAGGCTAAGCAAGCCTTTTCCAACGGTGTGTAGTGGGTTTCATACTCCAGCATCTTCTTGCTCAGATAGTAGATAGCCCTCTCCACCTTGTTCTCAGACTCTTGTGCGAGCATGCAGCCCATTGTAGTCTCAGTTATTGAAAGATACAAAATCAAAGGTTTCCCCGGCTCAGGCGGTGACAACACGGGTGGGTTCTGTAAGTATTCCTTGATCTATTCAAAAGCAGCTTGGCATTGGCCGTCCCATTGGAACTTCTTTCCTTTCTTCAGGAGACCAAAAAGTGGTTCACAAGTCAAGGTTAATTTTGAGATAACCGTCTTATGAATTGCACTTTACCCAGAAAGCCTCGCACCTCCTTTTCAGTCCTTGGTGGTGGCATTTCTAAGATGGCCTTGATTTTGGAAGGGTCGACTTCGATACCTTTTTGTGTAATCAGAAACCCCAACATTTTTCCTGCTGTAACACTGAACGTACACTTCTGAGGATTCAGCCGCAACCGAAATTCTGTGATCCTTTGGAAGAACTTTTGCAAGGCGGTGTAGTGGCCCTCTCTTTCTTTGAACTTGACAATCATGTCGTCCACATACACCTCAACCTCTTTGTGGATCATGTCGTGCAATATTGTGGTTGTAGCCTGTTGATATGTAGCTCCAGCGTTCTTCAACCCAAATGGCATCACCCTGTAACAGTGAGTCCCCTACAGGGTGGTGAAAGCAGTCTTCTCCCGGTCTTCAGGTGCCATCACTATCTGATTATAGCCCGAGAATCCATCCATGAATGAAAGCAAAGCATGCCCCGCTGTGAAATCCACTAACTCATCAATATGCAACAAAGGAAAGTCGTCCTTTGGACTGGCTCTGTTCAAATCCCTGAAATCCACGCAAATCCGGATCCTGCCATCCTTCTTCGGCACCGGAACGATGTTGGCCAACCAAGTTGGGTATTCAGATACCAGTAGGAACCCTGCGTCAATTTGCTTGGTGACCTCTTCTTTAATCTTGAGAGCCCAGTTCGGGCGGATCCTTTTGAGTTTCTGTTTAACGGGTCGGGCCTCTAGGTCAAGAGGGATCCGGTGCTGTACAATCTCAGGATTGATTCCAGGCATGTCTTCGTAGGACCATGCGAAAACATCTTTGAAATCTTTTAATAAAGCGACTAAGCGCTCATGTTCCTCCGAAGACAACGTGGACCCGATCTGGACCAGCCGCGGGTCCTCCTCAGTACCCACATTAACTGCAGTGATTTCATCAACCAAGGGTTTAATAAATCTCTCATGTTCTTGATCAATTAGACGTTGTAAAACCGGAGGAATTTCTTCCTCGTTGTTTTCATCAAAATTTTGAAAGTCCTGATTAATACAATAAATCAAAGGCACAGAAAAGTACTCAGAAACCACAGCTATTCCATTCTCATTAAGCACATCGAATTCGTCTGATTCCTCTGTTACAACAGACTCAAAAGAGAAAGAAAAAGACGACTTGGACGGGATTGTGGTATCCGGGTTATCACCCCTGGGATTACTGGACTCAGACTCAGACGAGCTAGAACCTGATTCCGACTCCAAAGATTCGGTGGAATCAAATTCCGGCTCACTACCTGACCCGGTGCTGCTTGATAAAAATCCCTCCTCGTATTGCCAGATGAGAGAGGGTGCGATGAATGCATCCAAAATGTTTGTAGGTGGGCTCGCAGCCGTTCCATTCCCGATCATGGACACCGGGAAGTTATCCCCCAAGCACTTCTGTACGATCAGAGGATCTGAAAGTAGACAAGCCAGCGCTACCCCCATTTCAAATTCGGTGCTCTCAGAATCCGCTTTCTCATTCTGCTCAACCTCAGCTGATGGGTCTGTCTACTCCTCGGCAACATCATCCCCTGATAACTGCAGGTCGAAGAAGATCTCAAATCCCGGCAGGTGCCTCTTTTCGGCATTCAGCCATGTCTCTGGGAAGCCGCAAAATGGAAAGTCCTCCCCCTCCCGAACGAAGCATCCATTTAGGGTACCCTGGATGGGTCGGTGCATCAACTCAAAAGGCTTCCCTGCCTGCTTCGCTCTGGCTCTCCCAGCCATCTCCTTGCCTTTCCTTACCCAGTCCTCCTTGGTGGGAAGATAACCCAAACCAAAGGTATGTGGGTTGTGCGGCACTTCAGCTGATGCCCTTCCGGCCACTTCTTCCTAGTCCTATCCCAGGGATGTGTTGGAGTTTGTTCATGAGGTACACTGATTGAGCGCTGACATACACTCCCTCCTCGGTAACTAAGATGTTCTGTACAACTCGAGCCTTGGCTAGGGTAAACCCCGATAGGAACACATCCTTCGTGCCATGCTCGATTTCTAAAACTAGTGTAGACACTTCCGGCGGCGGATGGATTGACGAATTCCCGAAAATAATAGCCACCCCCTTCCCATGGGGGTATTTCAACATCTGGTGCAAGGTGGAAGAGACTACCTTTACCTGGTGCAGCCACGGTCGCCCCAAAAGTAGGTTAAAGGTTGCGGGAACGTCCAAGACATGAAAGTCAATCTCGTGCTGTCCTGGACCAACTAGGGTCTAAATTTTCCCAGTCTCCATCACCTCTCTGCTTGTGTTATCATACGCCCTTATCACCTGGTCTGTTGGCACAAAGTCCGCGGGCTTCAACCTAATTGCATATGCCGTCCTTGATGGGCACACGTTAATAGCGGATCCTGTGTCGACAAGAACCACCGGTATCTATTTGCTTCTACATTCTACAGAGATGTAAAGCGGTTTGTTGTGATTCGCGCCCTCAGGCGGCAGTTCCTTGTCGGAAAAGGTCAACATCGGGGAAGCCCCTCCCGGAAAAACCAATCCCACTAGTTGTTCAGGCGTGGTGTCTATTGAGAGCTTGGCTTTGTCCATTGCTGATAGGATAGCTTGTCTATGCACACGTGAAGCCATAAGCAGTCCCCAGATGGAGATGTCTGCTTGTATCTTTTTCAACTGTTTCAGCACGACCTCGTCTTCAAGTAGGTTCTCTTTCTGCTTCTCTATCTCCCTGTCCTTTCTGGACTGTAGACGTCCCCGAAAGTCCTGGGAGGGAATCCCGTTTTGTTCATTTGGGCTCATTACAATTCGGACTCAAATTGTCACGGTTCTTAATCTGATCTCACAATGTGCGATGCGAGATTGATAAATCACCAAAGAGTCCAAATCCGGCAAATCGTTTTGAAAAATAGATTTTGAGAAAGAAGTGCCAAACATGGACTGCTTTGCCAGATACAGAGTCGCCACCTAAATGTTTTATTTTTGAGAAATTTAGGAAACCCTGACTCATTGCCTAAGGCCACATGTCCGCCATCACCAAAGCTGCCTCGGCTCGGGAACTTGGGTACGATTGGGGAAGGTCAGCTGTGAGCACTCGCGCTCGCCCGATCACAGATCGGCCACTACTAAACATGATATCTGGTTTTTGAAAACACATGCGTTCTTATTCCGATTAATTAGCTAGAATTACTATGTGATGCGCGCAACAAAACAAGTATAGACTAGATCGCTTAATTTGGAACAAAGCATCGCATATCCGTTTGTTTGGAAAATGATTTGAAGTTTGCTACTCGTAAGTAGGCTAAAACATGGATTTTAATGAATTATCCCAATTCAAGCAATCCAACCTTCACCCACAGGCATTCAGGCAGTTATATCACCTAAGCAATTAGCCTCATGGAAAGCATGCTGTCATGTTAACATTCACACTCATGCGAGATGCTGAAGCATAAACACTTACAGTGTACTCCGAGCCAAAACAAGAAACTAGTTAGTAATCATGCATGATCTTAGTTCATGTTAAGATGGCTAATGCAACGCATGCAAAATGCAACTAAGATAGGCTCGGCTATCCTAAGAATGGCATATGAGGTGCGACAATCCAATACATGTATTCAACTTGGAATTAAAATACAATGCAGTTAGCATGATGCGTCGAGCCCGGTGCATGCAATACAGATGAATGATGCAAGCATGCTATCATAAGTATGCTAATTGAAACGTGCCCTAAGACTAACCATTGAAAGCAAGTAAGTAAAAGGGAGAAAGACGTGGGGTTGGAAGACATGCATCACACACACGCACGCTTATTACAAAATTGCCCTTTCTCGGAGGGTCCGAATAAATAATACAAACCAAATAAATAATTAACTACTCTACCTAATTAAATATTACAAAATTCTAATTAATTAACAAATTAATTACAAAAGGAGGTGGTTGCAGCCCTGCTTCGGAATGATGGGACGATGCATGCTCGATTCGCCTCGCTCGGAAACCCGTTGCCATGCCACATGTTGCCTCTGTTTACACTGTTCTGCACCTCTGAGAACTGCACAAGTCCTAAGGATGCTTCTGAACCACCTTCTGAGCACTGTGGAAGGTCATCGGCCAAAAAGAAAGGCCACCGGCCATTGGAAAATGGTCATCGGCCATAAGTGGAGCTCTCGGCCAACAATACATGGCCGGCTAACACTGAAGATGGCCGACCGGCTATCTTTTCCTGTAGAATCCTGTTTTGCTGCAGCAGAGGGCAAACAGAGCATGGCAATGCATTTTCAAAGCAATGTATGCATAACCACCCTCCCTATCATGTTTAAGACTCAAGGGAGTGTAGTCCTCGACCCTCAGACCATCAATCACGCATTTCAATGCATGATGGCCAAAGAAGCCAAGTGTGCAACTTGATATGGAATGAAATGCACAAAACACATAAAGGGCCTCAACCTCTATCATGATTGATCAAGAGGCAATGGATGCACACACAATGCAATGCAACCTAGGCAAGCAAGCTAGCATGCAAATAACTCAAGTATGCAACAAATCTAATGCAACATGAGCATGTTAACATGCAATATGCAATAGGCATACAACCTAAACATGTGGACATGTATAGCATGCAACAACATGCAAAATGAAATAAGCATGCAACAACATGGTGAGATGGACTTACACTAACATGGGTAGCTCTCAAGCATGCCAAAATCAGTGGCCAAATGTGTTGGGATGGTGGCTCGGAATGCACAAAGATGAAGCTCATGCAATGGTCTATAAATGAGGCATACAAGAACAACTCTCAAACGCATTTAAAGAGTGATAAATGCATGTGCATGACCATGAAACATGGACTGAAATTACACTACAAATGATGCCAAATCATTGAAATGGGCCAAGTAATGCATACTAAATGACTCAATACACAAAGCTTACAAGCAAGATTGAACCAAAGCTATGCAAAACAAGTCATGGGTGACCAAGACAACCAAAATCAGACCTCAAGCATACCAAAACATGGATAAAATCTTCTTGAAGTCAAGCCAAAAGCATGCTAAAAAGACATGTCACAACATGACGCATGTTAGGCTATTTCATGGGATTGCATGGCAAATGTATGGAGCATGCAAGGGCTAACCAAACCAAACCTAAACAAAGGTATGACATGATAAAATAAGCCTAAGAACATGCTGAAATGGACACAACATAGGCTAAAATGAGATGCTACTTCAAGAAGCATACAAAGCTAGTGTGTGTGATTTACACTACAAGTGTATGAGGCATGCAAGGGCCAACCAAATCAAGCAAAAATAGATCTAAGGAATGTTAAAACTACACCAAAAATCTACTAAGATGGCCCAAAAACAAGCTAGAAACACATGCTCAACATGAGACATACAAGACTAGTTTGCAAAATTTACACTACAAGTGTATAAACCATGCATGGAATGACCAAGATAGGCAAAAACAGTGGCATATGACAGAAAAATAACCACAAATACCAGCTAAGACATGGCCAACATGAACTTAACAAAGGTGCTCACATATGAGGCAAATATGACAAGTATTGAAGACAACACGGAGAGGGGATGGCCCTCTCCTTCTTAGGACCTCAAAACACCACCCCCACCACTGAAATCCCTCTGAGAGGGATTTCACTGGTGAGAAGGCCAATACAAGGTGGTCCTGAAGCTCACAGAAAGGCAAAAAAATGAGGCCAAACAAGGCCTAAGAGGGGGTAAACAACCCCAAACACAAAAGTGATCTTAAAAAAACTTCAAAAGCATGCAAAAAAAGAACTTTTATCAGTTATAAGTTAAGCTCAAAATAGCATGCAAGATAGGCTAAAAGTGTGTGCAAAAATGGGGAATAAAGAGGGTAGTTCTCACCCTTGATGCACAGCTGCAAAACCAGCAGGTTCTTGGACCAAGAACCAACTCTTTAACCTTTGAAAATGACCTCCAAGAACCTTAGATGAATGGTGGAGGTGTGTGGCTATGAGGTGTGGTGTACTAGGCCAAGAACTAGACCCTTTTGAACCCAAAATATAGAGATATAAAGAGAGATATATCTTGGAGCCTTAAACAAATTTTTGGAACCTCTCTAAAGGAGAGGGAGGCCCTCTCTTATAGAGAAGCTAAAGAGGTTCAAGCTTCTTGGAGAAGCTAAAGAGGTTCAAGCTTCTTCAAGAAGCTAAAAAGGTTCAAGCTTCTTGGAGAAGCTAAAAAGGTTTAAATGGTTCAAGCTTCCTCAAGAAGCTAAAACAAAGGTTCAAAAGGTTCAAGCTTCCTCAAGAAGCTTAAAACAAGGGTTTAAAAGGTTCAAGCTTCCTCAAGAAGCTAAAACAAAGGGTGCAAATCCTCCATACACGTGTATGGAGGGCAGGGTCTGTGCCACCTGGCACTTAATATCTGCATAAATCAGATGAACAGGGTTCGACCAGCAGAAAAGGCCGATCGACCAACACAAAGGGTCGGCCGACTAAATACATTGTCGACTGGCCATCACTTTTGGCCGGTAGCAATAAAACAGGGCCGGTGGCCTCAGGCCATGGCCGGTGATGTGTGGGGATAGCCAACAAGCCATTTCCCGCCCTCAGGTGCAAAGACCACAAGTCCTTGGTCCAACCAAGCACAAAACAAATAAGTCGAGAGATCTTGAGGCAAGGCGCGTGACCGAGACCTCCGAGAACTCAAGACGAACACGAACATGGATGATCATCGAGTGTTCAAACGATGACGTCCAAGTCTTGAGGACGGTCAAAAATGGGGTGTCTACACAGACGCCTCTGGTTGATCTAGGTGCGGGGGCTTGAAATACCGCCCACTCTTAGTCATATGGTCAACTTCACCAATATACCAGGTATCATCCGGCTGGTTACTCTCCCAATCTTCATCTGTGTGGGCAAGACATAGATCATCGTCCTCCCACCACATTCCATCGGCAGCTGACAGACACCTGTCCGGCTCCGTTGTAACTATCCCTGTACTCGTAGTATTTTCTGTCTAGGTGCTCGCAACATGCTCTATCTTTATGTACACAGCAGGTTTAGTCCCCACAGGGGCCTTGGCTTTTCTGGCTCTCTTAGAGTCCTTGATTCCTTCAAGTTCTAACTGCATCAATGCAGCTTGCTGTTCAAAATTTCCTGTATTCAAAATGCCCAAATCCTGAGCGAAATTCTTGGCACCGACGTTCTCCGGCGATGTATTCTGATCCTCGGCCTTTCTGGCCACAATTGATGTCCTTGCCCCCGACGGGCCCTTTTCCAGCTGAGATTCTTCAACAATATCTGGTTGGTCGTCAAGCCACCCTGTGACCTCTGTTGACTCCTCAAAATCAAACCAGTTGACCGTCATGTCCCCTGGATCTTGTTTGTTGAAAATCTGGAGGTCAGCAATGTCCCCTTCCAGAACTGCTAAGTCCTCTATCCTCTGATCAAGTCCATCCCCCTGTAGTACACAAATTTCTGCCGCTACCGGCAATTCCACATTTGGCCTAATTTGACCTGCTAACGCAATGTAGCCACTCGGGTTGTACACCTCCTCAGCAAAACTCCCCAATTCCTCAGTCCCTGAATCCACTGTATCACCTTCCTCTGAAATCATCCCTATTCTGTCTTCGACAGCCACCACCAGTGGTTCAGGTTGGGTTCGGGAGATGTTCAACATGCACAAGTCAATGCTGTCAGGAAGGAACACCTCTGGCTTGGGTAGGTGAGATGGGGTGATATATATGCTGGGGTCGTATGACATGACCCCAGTCCGGATAAAGTTGATGGGTTTAGGAGGTGGAGATTGGTTGTGTGGTGGGAGAGGGTTGGTTGTGACATTGGGTTTCTCTGGAGGCACAATCACCCTGTTGTCGATGAGATCCTGCATCTCGTGATGCAATCTATAGCATTGGTCGGTGTCATGACCATGCTATTGGTGAAACGCGTAGTACTTCGCCGGGTTATGGGAGGGGGGAAGTTTTTCTGGCAATGGCCGCGGCTCCAGCGGCTTCAAGTGCCCTTTTCTGATTAAAACCCCCAAAGCTTTGGACAGGGGCATATATAGTGGGGTGAAGGCTTTTTGGCCCTTGGGTGTGTATCTGGCTGCTTGCGAGCTACTACCGGACGCGCTGGAGAATGGTGTAGCCGTAAGGGTTCTAGGGCGAGTGGTGGTGACGATGCTTACTTCTGAAGCTCTGGCAGTTGCGGCATTGCTTGTGCCTGTATTGGTGTTGCGGTTGAAGGTTCTCTTGGGTTGCTCTTTGTCTTGGTCAATCAGACCCTGTTTCATAGCATCCTCAATTTGTACCCCCATCTCATGTAAATCTGAAAAGGTGGGGAAGGGGAGAACAATCATTTTCTGCATAAGCTCGGGCTGGAGATTGCGCACAATCATCTGAATTTGATCTTTGTCAGTGGGCCTAGTGGTCATCATTGAGGCCTTGGCCCTCCACCAGGTTACGAAGTAAGAAAAACGCTCCTTAGGCTCCTGCCTAGTCATCTCGAGATCACGAGTTGTGATCTCGATCTGTGTATTATAGGAGTACTGAGTGACAAAAGCCTCGGTCATCTCATCCCAATTCCTCTTAACATCGTCTTCCAGTTTTGCGTACCAGATGGCCGCCACACTCGATAGGGTCTGGCCAAATAAAGAAAGCTTCTGTAGTCTGGTGAGGCCTATCGGCCTTAATATATCTGAAAACAGTCGTAAGTGCACCATGGGATCCCCAGACCCGTCAAAGCGATCAATGTGTGGCGTCTTAAACCTGTCCGGCAGCGTCACGGCTGCGTCGGTGTATCTTTCTTCGATATCTGGAATGGTTTTGACACCCTAAGATTCTTGAACAGCTTTTCAAGCTTGCTTACTTTTAATGCCGTGGGGTCCACCTCAAATTCGAAGGGAGAATCCGGTTGATTGATAGGAGTGGGTGCCTTGGATAGTTGAGGTGGAATCGGGGGCGGAGCCGGCCCCGTTGGGATGTCTGTATCCTCTTGGGCATTCTGGACATTCGCCGTCTCCTCGGGTATTGGGACTCTTGGTGGGGGAGGAGCCTGGTGTGAAGCAGATGCTCCGGTTTGCTGTTGTAGTCGGGTAATTAGCTCTGCCTGTTGGGCCATGACAACGGCCTGCTGTTTGGCAAATTCTGCATGACGAAAAGCGTCCTCCTACATGGCTTTCATGCTCTCCTGGAGCTGACGCACCATTTCTTCCATTCCTGCCATACTGCCCTGATCTATCTAAACTACCGGTATGTTTGCCTCTGTAGTAGACTCGGAAATCTCAACCTGACTGTTCAAAGACCATTGATCTAGCAATCTCGGTACTGATACACTGCGTCTTCTCGACCTCCGCCTGACAACCGGGGGTAAGGAATAGAACACTGGTTGTCCGTCTACCAGATCCTCAGATCGATTGAGCCGGCGACCTCTAGTCCAGAGTGCTTGGGGAATATCTGCTTGGTCAGAAGCAATTGTGCTAAACTACCTAGAAAAAAGATAAATAAATAATAAGGAAATAAACAACCAGAAAGCAGACAGCATAACGACTTAAATAAACACAACACACAGTCAGGTATAAAAACATGCAGTTGATAAGCTGAATACACTGTTCTCCAACACTGATCATCGTTCCCAAATTACTGCCCCCAAATCTAAATCTAATACCCGCAGATAACTGATTCCCAAAATATCGATACTGGTGCCCTCAGACCTGATACCCAAACTTGTAAACCGATACATGCATTCCTGTAGAGACGCACTCTAAAAGCACAAAGCAAGCAAGTGAGAGCCAAAACACCCCGATGTTGGGGGAGGGTTTCCCTGTCCTATTGTCCGCAGCTAGGGTTTCACTACGCACATAGCGGTTTTAAACAACCTACAATTGGGTAAGCAACCTGTCCTAGTTTGGAATGGTCACTATGGATTCCGATATGCACTAGGTCGAATGGTCAAAAGGGTGCCCCGGTAAAAATCGGGGTTTGTGTTCCCATCGTGGCAGAGCCCGTAACCGGAATAGCAGATGGCAAACATAGTGTCCTAGGCGCAACAATGCAAATGCAATGCAAAGAAACACATAAGTGTAATCAAAACAAGATATCATGAGTTTGAGTCAAGTTGTCTAATTCTCCAGCAGAGTCGCCAGAAACAGTAGACGTCCCCGAACATCCCGGGAAAAATCCCGTTTTGTTTATTTGGGCTTCCTACAGTTTGGACTCAATGTCACGGTCCTGTATCTAATCTCACGGAGTGCAATGCAAGACCGATGAATCATCAAAGAGTCCAAATCCGGCAAATCATTTTGAAAAATAGATTTTTAGAAAGAAGTACCAAACATGGACTGCTTTGCCAGATACAGAGTCGCCACCTAAATATTTTATTTTGGAAAAATTTAGGAAACCCTGACTCGTTGCCTAAGGCCACATGTCCGTCATCACTAAAGTTACCTTGGCTCGGGAACTTGGGTACGATTGGGGAAGGTCATCTATGAGCACCCCCACTCGCCCGATCCGAAGATCGGCCTGTACTAAGCATGATATTTTGTTTTGAAAACATATGTGTTCTTATTCCGGTTATTAACCTAGAATTACTATGTGATGCGCACAACATACAAGTATAGACTGGATTACCTAAGTTAGAACAAAGCATCGCATATCCGTTTCTTTTGAAAATAGATTGAAGTTTGCTACTCGTAAGTAGGCTAAACATGGGTTTCGACGAATTATTCCAATTCAAGCAACCCAACCTTCACCCACAGGCATTCAGGCAGTTATATCACATAAGCACATAGCCTCATGGCAAGCATGCTATCATTTTAACACTCACATACATGCAAGATGCTAAAGCATAAACACTCACAGTGTACTCCGAGCCAAAACAAGGAACATGTTAGTAATCAATGCATGATCCTAGCTATGTTAAGATGGCTAATGCAACGCATGCAAAATGCAAGTAGAATAGGCTCGGCCAAGCTAAGAATGGCATATGGAATGCGACAACTCGATACATGTATTCAAGTTGGAATTGAAATACTATGTAGTTAGCATGATGCGCGAAGCCCGGTGCATGCAATACAGATGAATGATGCAAACATGCGAGCATAAGTATGCTAATTGAAACATACCCTAAACTAAACATCAAAAGCTAGTAAATAAAAGGGAGAAAGGCATGGGGTTGGAAGACATTCACAAACGCACGCACACTTATTACAAATTCGCCCTCTCAACGGAGGGTCCGAAAGAATAATACAAACTAAATAAATAATTAACTACTCTAGCTAATTAATTATTATAGACCCTTAATTAATTAACAAATTAATTACAAAATAAACTAAGTATGAAACTCAAAAGGCCGCCGCAGCTCCGCCTCGAAATGATTGGATGATGCATGCTCGATTTGCCTTGCTCAGAAACCCGTTGCCATGCCTCTGTTGCCTCTGTTTGCACTGTTATGCACCTCTGATAATTGTGAAAATCCTAAGGTTGCTTTTGAACCACTCCCTGAGCACTTTGGGATACCACCGGCCAAGAGAAAACACCACCGGCCATGGAAATAAGGTCATCGACCAAATATGGGACCATCGGCTAGATATTGATAGTCGGCCGGCTCTGAAAGTTGCCGACCGACCATTTCTTCCTGCAGAACACTGATTTTGCTGCAACAGAGGACAGATAGTGCATGGCATGGAATTTGGAAGCCAAATGTATGCACGACCACCCTCCCTATCATGCTATAAACTCAAGGGAGCATGGCTCTCGACCCTCGGGCCATCAATTACGCATTTCGATGCATGATGGCCAAAGATGTCAAGTGTGCAAATCAATATGAATGAATGCAACAAAACAAATGAATGCTACACACTCTATCATGTTGAATCAAGAGTGTCGGCGACCGAGGATTGAGGTACGTTTTGTCACTTCAAGTACGAACGTCCCTCATTCCTCATGTTTGGTTTGACACCCCAAACCAAACACAATGCAATGCATGCAAGTATGCCAAATATAGTGCAATGCATGCAAACAATGCAACATGAGCATGCCAACTCAAAGTAATACAATGTAACATGAATGTGCCAAGTGCAACATGGCTCAAGCATGCACGCAAAGGCTAAAGTAGCGAGCATGCCAAATGCAAAGCAACCTACATAAACATGTGACAAAAGTTAAACTAGCAAGTATGCAACAAGATGTAACCATGTTATGCATGCGGCTATATGCAAAGATGGACTTAGACCATAGTGGGAAGACCTCAGCCACGTCTAAAACAGTAGCCAAAGTGATGAATTAAGGCGCCGAAAGGGCAAAACACGCATGTTCACACGTTAATCCATAAACTATGCAACAGTGCACAATCCTCAAATATGAGTGAGATGTGATAAACATGAGAATATGACAATGCAATAGGCTCTAAAATCATGTTAAGAGTGATACCAAATTAACTAAACAAGACAAGCATGGCATGCTAATGGACTTAAAGCTCAAAGCTAGCCAAAGGACTTGAACCATGGCCATATCAACCAAGCCCCAAAGGACCAAGGTGACCCAAAACAGTCCTATGGCAGGCCAAAATAAGGCTAGAACATGCATGGGATGAGGCCAAAACATGCTAGGAAATGGGCGCAAAAATGAGGGGCATTCAAAGCCACAAAGAGAGCACTCTACTACAACTACCTCAACCACACGTGGCATGGATTATTCAAAGAAAAATAGAGTTATAATATGCCAAGAGGAGCCCCAAAACCCATTGATATGGCAACCCAAGGACTTAAACAAAAAGGCATGCACAATGACCTATTTTAAGGCACAAAAGAACAACTCTTCAAAGCTTTGAAAGGATGGTAAATGCAAGCATACAAGCATGGAGCATGGACTGAAATGGCATGATAAGTGATTCCAAATCACTGAAATAACCCAAATAAAGCGTGCTCATGACTCATGCACTCAAAGCTAATAAGCTGGGATACATGGTGGCTATACAAAACATGGCAAACATGATTGAATGAACACCAAACAGAGCTTAAACATGTCACAACATGGCTAAAAGCTTCATGAAGTCAAGCTAAAACATGCAAGCATGATGGTCTAAATGCATGGTACATGTTATGACAATAGAGGAGATTACAAAGCAAGTGCATGATGCATACAATAGGCCATCGAACCAACATGAAACAGAGGTCTAACATGATAAACTAACATCAAATACCCTCTGAAAATGGAGCCAAATAAAGCTATACAAACATGCTACCTTTATGAGCTCTAAATGCAAGCAAATGAGTCATAAGGGGAGAGGGGTGTCCCTCCCCTATACAAAACCACTTCTCCACCACTGAAAATCCTTTGGATTTCAGTAGTAAGAGGGCCAAAACAAAAGGGTTACAAAGCCCAAAGAGGAAGGCACAAAAAGAGACCAAACAAGGCCTAAGAGGGGGTGGACGGCCCCCAACACAAAAGTGACCTTAATGAAATATCTTAAGCATGAAAATACAGAACTTTTATCAGTTATACACTAAGCTCGAAACAATATGAAAATAGGTCTAAAACCTTAAGCAAAAATGGGGAATAAAATGGTAAGTTCTCACCCTTGAAGAACACTTCAAGAACGCCAACTTCAGCACCTCCTTTTGATCAAAAACCAACTCAAAACTCTGGAATCAACCCCTTAAAACCTCAGCAACCAAAGTATAGTGTAACACTAGGTGTCCTAGTGCAAAACTAAGAACAAAAACCCCTTTAGAACACTATTACACACACAACTATATAGAGAGAGGGAGATATAGAGAGATATAGATATATAAGTTATATCTCAGAGTTCTTCAACCCTTGGAAAGGGAGAGGAGGCCCTCCTTTTATAGGAATTCAATTCCTAATCTTCTTGGAGAAGCTAACACAAGGGAGCAAATCCCTCCATACACGTGTATGGAGGGGGTGTATTGTGGATGCCAACTGTGACAGCTGGCATAAAATATCTGCCAAAAGCAGATGAAAAGGGGTCGGCTGGAAACTATGGCCGATTGACCAACAAAAATGGCCGGCCGACCAAAAACATTCCTGACCGACCAAAATCTTTGGCCGGTAGCAAGAAAACAAGGCCGGTGGCCTCAAGCCAAGGCCGGTGAGGTGTGGGGATGGCCAACAAGCCATTCTCTGCCCTCAGAAGCAAAAACACAAGTGTTTGGTGCATAACCAAGCATAAAACAAACAAGTCGAGAGGTCTTGAGGCAAGGCACGCGACCGAAACCTCAGAGAACTCAAGACGAACACGAACATGGATGATCATCGAGTGTTCAAACGATGACGTCCAAGTCATGAGATTATAAACATGATATAACAATATAATTGCAAATATAAATTGCAACCATTAAAATAATTTTAACAATTTTAATAATTTAGGCATCACTCAAAATCTTATTAAAGAGATTTAACTTACAAACCACTAAGCCATGGCCGTGGTTAATTTGAAACCTCCCTTGGTCAAATATTTAAGTGTTACCAATTGTAACTACTAGGGATGCCCACATACAGAGTTACATACTCAAGTAGTGGCATCTATGGTCAGACCCAAGGAAACGGTCTGCCAAGGGTACGTAATCTCCCTGTGTGCCACTGGCACATCTATCCTTATTCCAAAACCAAATACCAAGAATGATTCAAATAAGTTATGTGACGTCTTTGGGTTTCAGGACACAAATTACACAAGAATTCTTAAAAAACAGGGCTTATCCTAAACAACCAGTATTAACCGTCAAATGCTAAATTTCTTACATTCCGCTGATCATTTAGTTAATTTTCATAATAATCACAAATAATTACAAAATTAAATCACCATTGATATTATATCATTTTATTACAGTTTTCAACAGAAAATATCAACAAAAATGTTCTGCAATAATCAACCAATGTACAAATTATTGTAAATAGTTAAATCAAGCCCTGGTGTGAAATAATAAATTTTAGATACTAAAATAAATCACAACAACACACATGTATGAACTACTAATTTACAAGATCCAATTGAATAGACTAGCATAACACTTATTTTTAGTTCTAATAAATAATTGAAGTGGAAATCTTGGTTCTTTAATATTATGCCCAGAATTTTCAGAACATAATTTTTGTAGTTAAAATTACAAATAAATTATTTAGACAACTCTACAATTCATGTAATTCTCAAGAATTTTCAAAAAACATATTATGGTCTTTTTTCAAAAAAATTTCCTAAAAAGAAGTTATAAATAATTCTACAAAATTATAAGAAGATACATGACACAGATTCGTCACATTTTCTTGAAATAATTCCATACTGAAATTTATAAATCAAATCCATAATCTACAAATTAAAGATGAAACTAGACTTCTCAAATTTCATTTTTAACTTAGAAAGTACCAGATTTGGTCTAATATAGGATTTTTAGTATTTTTCAAATATGAAGCAGAATTTGTCTAAAACTCCAGATTTAATTAAAATTTCATATAAAGTCGTACAAAGCTAGAATAATTGATATAAAAATTTCTGGATAAACTAGACATCATTCTTAATAACTTTATGGAGAAAGCATCTCAAAATTTTGGGTATAAAATTGTCTAAAAATTCATACAAAATTTTGACATATTTAAGAACCATATGATCAAACTAAATAAAATTTTCAATCATCCATCACAAATTACACATGTAAGTCTAAATCCGAGATTATATCATGATTTTAAGGCTAATAATATATAAATAACTTTCAAACATCTAATATATATATCCCAAATTTACATGTAACTATAAGTAAAGCTCTAGCAGGAATTTTAACCTCATTACGACTTGAATAAAATCTGAAATTGAATAAAATGAATGATAAGGTTGTGAGGGTTTTCTTACTTAGTAATGAAGTTGAAATGAGGTGGTAAAATAGTATGAAATTCTAGCCTCTTTCTTTCTCCTCTTCTTCTCTCCCAACTCTAACTTTGCTTTCTTAAAGCTCTGAATTTTTTTTAGCTTTCACTCTCTCTATCTGATCAGTGAATAAGAGAGTGTTGCATGGTCATATAGCCAATTAGTAACTTTACATGCAACAATACAAAGTGGTGGGTTGATTAACCCCCATCGGCTACCTAACTCTCCCTCCCTTTTAATTTTATAAATTGGATGATAAATTTATATAATTGTGTATTTGTGTGGGTTTCTTAAAATCAATTAATTAAGGATTTCAACTAAGATATTTAGTTAGGGTAATTATTATGTTGAATCCTTGTCAAAAATAATTATAAACGACAAACATTGAATACTCACAAAATTATTATTCTTAGTAATATTTTTGTTAGTGTTTTAAATTGGAATAATTTTTACCTAATTTACTCAATATTGATTTTATTAAATAGTTTAGATAAGATTAAAATTATTATTCATATCATATAATTCATTTATAAGAATAATTAAATACGGGTTTTCATAGCAACAATGTCTTTCTCCACTGATGACCAAGGACAAAAACCTTTAACAATTAAATACACGACACTCATAACTCAAAACCTCTAACAATTAAATGCACGACACTCATAACTCAAAACCACAACCGGTTCCACAATTTCAAATCAATAATGTTTTCAATGAAATCATTTCAAAACAACCATTTCCTCTACTCACTTTCCAATTTAAATTTTCCATTTCATTTCGCAAAAGAGTTACAAACATTCTTTTGTTTTCAAAACCAAACTCGTTGTTCCAAATCTTCAACACTCCTAAACCTTAGCCAAAATCCCTTTTTATTTAACAAAATCCCAATTTGTTAATACACAACCATAACTCAACACAACATAAGATTAACCAAACAATCACAAGACCCGATTAACTTCATTTTAGCAACCAAAGCTCTAATTCATTGATGTAAACACATAGTCCAACAATTACTCAACTTTAATTCCTTTCCCTTTATTAAACCCTTAATTACAAATTACGGATTTTCACCACTATCAACATAAACATGATTAACTGCCTTCCAATTTACCAAATCAACCCAAAACATAATTATTTAACTCTAAAACTCAAAGCCCTAAACCCCTCTTCATGTCTTTCCAAAATCCCATAACAAAACATGCTTTTAATGCGATAAAAACTACCATATGTCTATCGATAACGAGGTATTGGAAAGGAGTAAGAAAATTCCTACCTCTTGAAGTGAAGAGGAAAAAAGCCAAAAAATCCATGACAACGAAAATAAGATTCGCTCAGATTAAAATGAAGCACTCACTGAACTCTACGTTTTGGTATATGGAACTAGGGGTCAAAGATGTTTAGAAATAGATGAAATCAAGGTTTAAAGAGCTGAGAAACTAAAAAATGGCGAAAAGAGGGAGAGAGGAGATAGAAGAGAGAAAGATTTGAAAAAGTGAGAAAAAGTGGGCTAGAATTGACTTTTAAAGTGGCTAACCTCGAACAGACTGCTCGAGCGATGAAACTAGCGCTTTAGCGTCGGATACACACTACCGCTTAAGTGGTAAAACCTCTGCTAGAGCGTAGAACTCACATTCCTAGAATCCTAGACTGTATGAAGAACAAACTGCTCGAGTGAACAAATTATTGTAGACACCCCATTTTGACTGAACCTAAGACTTGGGCACTTTTTGTTAATTACCCGATGATAACAATCAAAATGTGTTTCTCACAGAATACTTAGATAAGAGATGGAATTTGAGCTTTAATCCCAACCTTCACACATTTTTGGCTAAACTATTTTAGACCTTAAAACCCTCTTTTCAAAATATTTTTCCAAATGTTTCTATAATGTTCCGAGGCTCCCATTTCGATTAAAATAATGCACTTTTTAATAAACTGAGTAAGGATAAAGTGGAAATAAACGGAATGGAGGTGTACTCTTTGAAAAATATTTAAAAACATCTTCTTTATAGGTTTGGAGTTGAAGGAAATAAGAGGGGATGGAAGAAAACTGGCTTAGGAAAATGATAAGCATCAAATCGTTAAGAAAGAAATGAACAGTCTTCACTAAATTAGGCATATTTCTTTGTACACTTAGAATTTAGATATGAGGTGACAACCATTGGAAAGTAGACTTCTGGGACTTCAATTTCAACTCAAGAATCACCTAAAACCGAGTCCGAATAAGGGAATTATGCCCATTTGAAGTTGGGCTTAAGAGTAGATTTTGTTGCCTTGACTCAAAACAACAGCAGACCTATTTTTTTTGGTTTTGATTCGGTTGGGACACCTAATTGACCCATTTTCTGATATATTTATCACCAAATGCATATACACTCCGGCTCCATTATCTAGTGCTTGATCCATTAGAGATAAGGCTCCACTTTTGTCTCTCATTATCTCTATTAGTGCTCCATTAGCTCCATTATCTTCCTTTATCGTCCACCTTGTCTTCCACCATTTCTCCGCTTGCTTAGCCTATAAGTATACATCAGATTGTTGAGAGGAGCAAGAGGATAGATTAAGGAGAGAACATTTGAGCTAGAGAAGAGGGTGAAAAAAGAGAGAAAAGTTGAGTTTTTGAGCTAAAAACACTAATATCTTCCATATACACCCCATACCTTTGATACAAACTTAAATCCCATCTTTTCTACATCCAAATCTCCTTCAAAAATTTCAAAATACTTGAATTTTAGTAGCTTTGATCAAGAGGAAGAGTGGGTGTTGGTAAAAGTGAACCAAAACAAGAGAGATAATCACCTTTCACCATATACACCTCCAAGTCATCATTCTAGCAAGAATTCCAAGCTTTCAAATTGAGGATTGAGAAAATAATTCATACACTTGAGGGTGATCAAAAAGAAGTTTGGAAATCATGAAGTTCATCATTTCTTGAAAACGTAAATTTTCAATTTATTTCATTTTTTTGCATTTCTTACTTATTTTGTTCTTTTGCTTTGATTTTTTGTTATATTATATATTGTTGTAATCTAATTGAAAGTGGTGAGTTGAAAGTCCCATATATATATATATATATATATATTATTTTTAGTTCTATTTTAAGTATGAGAAAGAGACCTTCCATACTTAATGGTTTAATATCTTTAGAGGTTCATTACCAGGGCATTGTATCTCTCTTATGCCAAGAACAAGCTTCTTGTTGATGCTTCTCTTCATTAGTGGATGTAATTATCACTTTTGGACAAAATGATCAAAGAATGGAAAGGTAGTAAAAAGGGCTAATAAAATTGGACTAAAAGAGGCATAAGATATGCATTTCTTACTTATTTTTCTCTTTTGCTTTGATTTCTTGTTACATTATATATTGTTGTAATCTAATTAAAAGTGGTGAGTTGAGACTCCCATATATATTGTTTTTAGTTCAGTTTTTGTTGTGAAAATCTAAGAAAATAGAGTTTGGCATACCTACCGGGCTACCCGGCCCGTTAGTTGGTCAGGTAGCCACCTAAAAATACACCATCGCGCTCGTGACCTTCATGACCGTACCCGTAATCTCTAGGAAAAATCGGGAAACCTTTTGATGTTGAGAAGATCAATCTTTGATGGTCTTTGAGGCACTTGAAACTGCTATTTTTTACGTTTATTTTATTTTAAGTGATTGTGAGAATTTTTATATTGTGTTGTAATATTTATTCATCTCCCTTAGATTTGTAATATTTAAAGTGTTGTAATAATTCTCTATCCTCATTTCTTATCTATCAAATTCTTTAATCGCTTTCCCTAACTGTATATATGTATATATCTTGCATGTCATACATATCCATGCTTTTATATACATGATTCATGCCTAGATTCTGCTAAATTTGCATCTTTGTGCTTTAATTGATTATTACGTGATTTTGTGCGCTATCGCATATTTTACAATGTTTCACATGTCATGTTTTAGAAGTCGGATCTTTAGAAACATTTTTATGTATGTATTGCATTAGAATTTTATATATAGGATCATGGATATTTTACTAATTTTGTTTTGTAGCTATTCACGGGACGTCGATAAATATGTAAGTTGTTATGCTTTAACATCCCGCTTGTATATAATTTTCTTATTGTGTTTAGCATCTTACCATGTGACTATTTGCTTGCTTGATATAACTGTATGAATTCTAGTGGATGGAGGTTATATCGCTTAATTTGGAATGATGTTGATTTTTCATATTTGTAAACTCAATTTATTTGGGTTGTACATCAAAACTCTTTCAAAATACATAAAATTAAATTATTCCAAAATGAATGGCACATCCTATACTTGTATGCTTTATATAGTAAATTTTAGGATTTATTAAATAATTAGAACATGAACATATAAAGAAAATCAAATTCATATCATGGTTTAGTAGAGGCCGATCTTTGATTGGGTGAGCGGGGGTGCTCAATAATGACCTTCCCCTCTCATACCTAAGGTTCTAAGCCAAGCATCTTTGGTGACTATGAACAGTGGCCTTGGCACGAGTCACGAGTTTTCTAATTTTTCCAAAACATTGGGTGGCGACTCTAAGATTTGGTGATGCAGTCCATTTATGGCAAATGTTTTGCAATAAAATAGATTTTCTATAAAAGTTGCCAAATTTAGACTCTCATCTATGTTTCACATTGCACTCGTGAGATTAGATCAAAAAAGTCGAAGGTCTAAACTGTTTAACGCGCACGGGGTACCCCCCTTGTATGTTATAATTACTACTCAAGCGAACATCAAAAACTTAAAGAATCTTGAGCTGCGGACCAAAGTACTAGACGATTCAAAAGACCGCTCGAGCAAACAAACCTTCGCTCGAGCGAAGAGGAAAATCTCAGAGTGCTACAACCTATCTATCATTTTAAAAAATTAAATAACCGATTATGTTATCACTGGCAATTCAAAATATACTAATTATATCCCTTAAGTACTCGTCATATAACTAGTATTATTCCAAAAATCATTTAATGATAAAAACTTTAAATACTCCTACATTTACTGGCCTTGGCATAGAAGGGCAATTGGGTACCTAACTCCAATATCACAACACTAACTATAATGAGTCACCAAATCCACAACACAATTTACCAGACATTAACTAGAAGATATCGTAACCTATCTTAATGCGCCACGCTTTAGCTGGAAGGAAAATGAAACCTCCTTATAGCCCCAACAATTCACATGCTTTACCGGGTGTAAGTCGATAAGTAAGTAAACCGTATCTCCACGCGCCACGCTTTACTAGTCGTTATCTGAAAGGAATACGGAACCTCTAACCATGTTTTACCGGGTGCAAACCGGAAGAAATGCGTAACCATTGTCAATGTGCTACACTTTATTGATCACAAGTCAGAAAGAGACAGACCCTTTGCATCGCTCAAACATCACCGCAATATTCTAAATTACATCACATAAATTAACAACATGGAATACATATAGTCTATTCAACAACAATTAACACCATCTTCCACCAATGGCCAATGATAAAACTCTAACAGTAACTAGTATGACTCTCATAAAATGAAACAAATGAAAATCTCATGATTATTATTCATTTACTCAAATTACATAAACATCCACCATCATCATATTAGTCCCATAACTCAATCCACTTCTCTTTAATCATTATGACTACAATGAAAACATATTCAAAACACTCATTTCTTATTCCTCTTCTTATATCGTATCTCTTTTCACAATAATCATTTTAATCCAAATCCACGAGTTTAGCAATAATCTTATTTCTCAACATGATTAGGTAAACAAAATTAGGTGTTTTTTTTTTAATATTATAATCATCATAATCATATCCTATTGTTATCATGACCGACTAGTAACCTTAGATTACCTTCAGTCTCAAAAACAAAATTCAAAATATTCAAATCATATCAGGGCCTAAAACGGAAGCAAATCAAATATAATAAATGTCCATTGAGCTTGTGCATACATGATAACTAGAATAATTAAAACATTTAACTACACTTTCCATATTTACATATATAGTGACAGAGCTTATACAATCTCACACACTATATGAAAGACTTCAAACAAAACTAGGCTTGGCAAAATAACACTAGGCCTCTACACTGAGGTACTTCATGGGTGGCTTGACGAAGAGGCGGACTCTGGGATAAACTCTAATGCCGATCCTTCAATTGCTTACCTGCATATATATATATGTATATATAAAGGGTGAGCTAGAGCCTGGTGAGTAATACCAAAATAAAGAGGTTAATGAATGGTGTCCACCACATTATGTAAACATGACTTACAATTGCAAAATATATACCTTAAATTATTTCCAAATATCATTTTCATAACAAACACTTATCGTATCAAAATCCGTTCGTCTACAAAGAGCCCAAAGGCATATCAAAGGGACCACAAGGGTCAAGCAAAGGGTCAGGATCATATTTCAAAAAGGGACATCCACTCATTCATATAAAATAACATTTCATAAACATGAGTCATATGACGATTACAAACATCAATATTCACATTTACAGAATGGCCTCGGGCCCAACATATTATGGAACGGCCTCGGGCCCAACTTATTAACAACTGTTTTGAACATCATAGGGTAGATAGAACATCGACATGTCTCCATCTCCCTCGGCCTTAGGGCCAAGTAATCCATATCAGACATAATGGCCTCGGGCCCATCACACATAACAGAAACAGAACGACCTCAGGTCCATTTCATATGCTATAGCGTAGATGAAACATCAACATGTCTCCATCTCTCACATAGAATGGAATGGCCTTAGGCCCATACTTCATAAGCGATCCATATCAAACATAAGGACCTTAGGCCCAATATATAGCAGAATGACTTCAGGCCCACATTCACATAATAATTTAGTTCGTGAAATTCACTCATGTCGAATAAATACAATCTTTAGAAAATATAACAATTATGAATAGTTAAATAAATAAATAGAACATATCTTTATAAAGGTATTACTCACAGTGGTTTCCAGAAATGGTTGACTGGTCCTCAAATCTTGACCTGCAATCACAATGCACATAGCACAACATATCGAAACATAATATTACACTCTCGATCAAATTTATTTCTCTTCATCTTTTCTTAATCAAATAAATCGATCCCTTACTTTTCCTTAACCAATTATTTATGTTGGTTCTAAACTCATTAGTCTTCAATGGGTCATAATCCATATCTAGGAAAATAGGAAGAAACAGAAGGAAATTGGGTTAGGAGAGGAAATAGCATGAAACGGTTAGAAAGAAAGTGAACAACCTTCACTAATTTGAACATATCTCTTTATGTACTTATAATTTGGATGCGAGACCACCACCATTGGAAACTAGACTTCCGTCTCTTGAATTTAGGCTCAAGAATCGCTTAACACGAAGTTCGAATGAGAGGGATATGTTTATTCGAAGTTGGGCTAAAATAGGGGAGTTCAGCATGTGCGGGAGAGCCAGGGCATGTGTGGGGGCACGTGTAATTATTTTAGAATGCAAAATGTTGCTGGAAATAGACTTCTGCATGTGTAGGAAGCCCCCCGCACATGCGGTTTTGGGTAAAAAGCTGCTATCCGAAAATCTGCAAAGTGCTAAATGTTTTCCTTCTCATTTTAAGCCTAGGGCTCAAGCTAAAACACTCAATAACATATAAAATTTATGGAAAACATAAGCATATCAATTTTTTTTCAACTCAAAACTTTACTTATTTCAAGAATCATTAACCAAATCTTTAAAGTTTATCAAGGACTTCAAGAATTGAATCTTTTCCAAAACCTTGTTTCTTTTTGTTTTACAACATGAATTTCAAAACTTACAAAACTAAAAGAATTAATGAAAATGAAGATCTATGTATCCCAAAGACTCCAAAACTTTGATCAAAAGAATGATTTCCCAAGCTTCGTAGCTAATTTCCCTTTCCCAGTTTAACTTTTCTCTTTTCCTTCAAAGTTCTCCATTCTTAACCCAATTGGATTCTAAGATGTTAGGAGTGTTAACTATAGGAATTTGGGATGAAATCTTACCATGAACTTTCTAGCTTGGATTGCATTTGATGAAGTTCTTGAAGTATTTTTCTTTTCCCCTCATTTTCTCTTCTTTTCTTTTTCATTTTCTTTCTCTCCTTCGGTTCTTCTTGGTGTCTCTAGAATTCTCTCAAACTCTCTCCCAAAATATCTTCTTTTTTGAGTATATACATAAATAGAAGATATAATATTCAATAAAATCAATTTAATTCATTCTGAATCAGTTTTTTTACAAAACTTCATACTAGGCTCTAAAAATTATGTTGATCATAAATATTTAATCGATTTTGTTTTCTGACACCTCTAAGGTCCTCAATTTTCCGTTTAAAGCTGTAATTTCAATAGATTTTTCTACACTCAACAGATATAACTTCAAATCCTTATAATTCACATCCTTAGAGATGCAATTCCACAACAACCATATAATTAGATTAATCATGACTAATCACAAGTCCCACATAATTTAATTAACCTGATTTGACTTCCATTAGAATCCAATTAATTATATTTAACTTTAACAATCTGAATCAGATTTTTAAGCAAACTCCTAAAAGGCTCCAAATATCAAATTAAGCTTATTTCCATCATCAATTGTGATTTCTCACATCAGTAAGGCCCTCAGTTTCAGGTTAAACTCAAGGTCTCTGTCAATATATTACATACTCAAATTGAATACCTCATAAATAAATTTAATTCACAATAATCTTAATTCTCACTTCTTATAATGTAATAACTCCAATTCGGACCCAATTAATCAAATCTCAATTTTACAAATCTAATTTGAATATTTACTTAAACCCTCGTATGGGATAGCTATTGTGGTGACGCTGTTTTCTGGTAACTTGTTTCATCTTTTCTTTTCTATCTTTCTTTTTTGTTGATTGTATTGGTATACAATGTTGTACTCCTTAGAAGACTATCCTGAGAATTATGGGCAGTTCACTCAAATGTGTGTAGATTATTTTTTGATGTGGCAAATAGGACTTTGGGAAGAGAGTTGGTGGTCAACTTCGGCGAAGTTTGTTCTGGTGTACGAGGAGCAGAGGGAAAAAATATCAAAGCTAAGTTGTTTGAATAGAAGGGTTAGCAGAGGTAAGAGAATCTGCAGAATTTGTAGGATAAAAGGTTTGGAGTGTTTTATCAAAAATGGAAGGTAGTAAGTGGCCAGTATCGGACTCTCCTTGCGTACCGGAGGTCAAGGACACCAGCGGCCAGTGGATATAAGCGTAGTTACCGTGGTCATGCACCTTTTAAGGCAACATATGTACGCAGCCGGTACGCATAGAATATTTTCCAATATATTAAGAAGACTAAGATGGGAGTAAGGAAGTTACAACTGTATGATGAACAATTAAGGGACGTTAAATTTGATAATAAAGGTGTAACGAGATTGCTGAATGGTATTGAGTTGGGTAATAAGAGATGTGACCGTCAATTAGACAAGATCGTGGTTAAGGGGATAAAATCAATTGGAAATGTTCAATTGGGACAAGATGCTAAAGATGAAGCTGTGGTCCACCACATATTGTTTTTCGTCATAAGTGATAATAGTCTGTTAGATTCCGTCCCCACACCTGACAAGATATTTATTGGAGTTCGTGAAAGTAATCCTGAGACTTGGATTGTTGATCTTGACCAGTCCGACAAGTTTCGGATGCTAAAGAAAATGAGATTCAAGATTGCTGGTGGCAAGGACAAAGAATACGTTCGTCATGGAATAGAAGTTGTGGACCGATTTTTCTCAGTTGATGTTTGGACGGACTACAAAGATACGCTGTTGAAAAATGTTGGAAGTATTCAAAAGGGTGCCATATATTTAGTGGCTGTTACTGTTAGTGAAAAAGAATGCAAAATTACGTTAAGGAGTCAAATTTACTTTAAAACTGTTTAGAATTATAATTTATGTATTTTTATTTGCAATGTTCAGGTGAATGGAGGTGAACGATATAAAAATTGGGATTGTTGAAGATGTTTTAGCAAGTGATTTCAGTTGTATTGAACTTGCTTTACCTAATTTAGTTTCACAGTTAAGGTTAAGATACAAACAAAAGAGTATTAAGGTTGATAAAATATTAGTAAAATTTTCCCCCCTTTGTGCACTCAATGCCAGTGGGTTGGTTAGAGTAAATGCATATGATCAGAGGTTAGATGGTAATGACAGTTTGCAGGCGTATTTTATTTTCCTTGTGGATTGTTAATGTGAGTTAGTGTATTATGGGAATGGTTATTGTTCCATTAGCGATAAATAAGTGCCATGGATGGTGAAATATCGACTTGAAAATTCGAATATTAAAAGGGGTATTACGTATTCTAAAATGAAGGGATATTTGAATTATTCTACGAGTGACATGCAGAAGATTTGCAAATGAGGGTCCCATCTATTGTTATGCTATCTAAAAAATATACTAATGATAATGTTGATATTTGGCATTGTGCTCCAACCAAGGCTATTCTGATTTTGACACAGACTATGTCTGTGGGTTTACCAGAGAAGCGAAGAGATTTGTTATAGCGATCCCGGTTGTCCCTTTACTATTCTGTTGTGTTCCGGACTTGGTTCCGTGAAGTTGGTAGTTGTATCTATCTTGTCGTTGTCCTTTAATTCCGCTTGATTGAGTTTTAGGATGTTTTGGGCAGGGTTGTTGCAGGTTGGTTAGGCTTTGGTTTCAATTCCTTGTTGCCTAGTTTTTAGGCGGTCCGTTCGAGCGGGTATTCTTGCGCTCGAGCGGGAATTGCACACCTCCAGTATTTCGTGTTCCTGCAAAACTTCTACAGATGTGATTTTTACGCTCGAGCGGGTTTGTTGGCGCTCGAGCGGGTAGTACTTTCTGGGTATAAGTTCTGGGAGGGGGAGATCTACGCTCGAGCGGACTGGTTTTCACGCTCGAGCGGAAGTGCCTTATTCTTGTGTCTTGGCGCTCGAGCGGGCCTTATTGCGCTCGAGCGTGTCCAGATTTTTGTTCTTGGCGCTCGAGCGTTGTGTTCTCCGCTCGAGTGGGTCATGCGTATATGAGTTATCCGCTGGGTGATTTTAAATCACTTTTTGCTTTTCTTTCTCTCTCCTACTTTTTCTAAAACCCATTTTTGAGAGCCCCTCTCTCTAGAAACTCCCTTCTCTCTAGGGTTTGATCTAGTTAGAGTGCCCTCCTTCTCTTCGGCCTTTGTAAAAGTTGTGTTGATCGTCGAGGGCATCGTTTTGATTCAAAAATCTTGGTCTTTGGAGCACTTTGGTTTTGGTCTCTTCTCCATCCGAGCTCTAATTTCGAGGTAGGGATATCCTACTCCTCTTTATGAGCTTTGTCTTTAAATTTTTGCATTTTGATATGTTGGGGGTTGTTGGGTAATTTTGAGAGAGTATGGGCCTTTGTGTAATTTTACAAAAGTTGGGGTTTTTATATATATAAAACCTAAATGCATGTTTGGCATGGAAAAGTGAAATTAATGTTGAAACATTAATGAAAATGGAACCTAAGGGTTGTAATGTTAATTATGGAAAATGCCCTAATTACATTGGTTAATTAATTCGCATAATTAATTATGAGGAATGAGAAATTGATTTGGAAATGTATGGAAATAAAGGGTGTAGTTGGATTATTTATCACTCACCTGGTTGAAATGTTGATTATATATCCATTGTTGCATTTATTTTCTGTATGGAAATAACTGCTTTGGGCTATCGGTGGAGGATAGGGGATGGACTCCATAGTTAGAGCTCATATGCTTATCTAGTAATGTGTTGACAGAGCTCATATGCTTGTCTTTGGAAGTGTGATAATGCTCTTATGCATATCTATGGAAGTGATGATATAGCTTGTATGCTTATCTGTTGGTGTGGGGTATAGCTAGTATGCTTATCTATTATGAAATGGGAAAGTGCTTGATATGAGTTACTGTCTCATATGAGTTGTTTGGCCAGGTTCTGAGCCATGGTTATAAATTGAGAATTGAAAAGAATTGGAAAATGGATTGTAACATGGACTTGTATGTCATGAAACTGTAAAGTGTGATAAGGGAAAGTATCAGTGTTGGCCATCTATCAATTGCTAATCTTTTAGTCATTGTTCATATTTGGTTTAGTGCATTTCTACTGGGCTGTGGCTCACCCTATATGGGAATATTATTTTCAGGTACAGGTAGCATGCCACCTCCAAGGACGTAGCTTGGGAGGCTAGAGGCGGGTATACTTTTGTTGTTTAGTTTCTTTGATGTATTATATGTATATTCAAGCCAAGGGCTTAATGTGTGAATGAGTTAGCACTCTTTTGTTGTAACCAAGTGTTAACTTGGAAAGCTGTAAGCCTTTAGGGCATTTGCTTTTGTCGTTAACATGTAATACTTTTTGGTAATGAAACTCTGATGAATGGAAGAAAGTGGAGCTTTTATGTATCAATGCATGTCTAATTGATGGGCTTAATGTTATTTTTTCGAGGGCGTTACATTTGTTATTAAGAGGTTTTGGGGAAAGTGGTTTAGTGATTCATGAACGTAGAGGTCGTCTGAGTTTGTCTGAGGTTGATGTATGCAGAGGTGGTGATGGCGCTAGTGATGTTGATCCTAGACCATTGATTTTAGAGGTTGATGTTGTTAGAAAAAATGAAGTTGATCGGAGAGGATCTGTTGTGATGGACCCCACAGAATTTTCTGATGTTTTATGAAATGTAATAATCAGTGTAAAAAATAGTGACGTAACTCAAAATGTAATAGTTGATGATAAGGGAAATGCAGTAAGTAAATAAAAGTTTGAGTGGTTTCATAAATAAAACTAATAAATTTTTCATCAATTATGAGAGTGGTTACATTTACATCAAACAATATTCTCATTTTTGGGGACATTGCATCTAACCAACTACTGCCCCTATTAGTTAATATAATACAAGGAATTCCTTTTTTAATAGTGTGATCTGGTTAGAATTTAACAAATACATGGAAGTCTCTCTGGCAACCTACTAAATTCTTAATTAATCCAGTAGGGACTATCGAGTATTTGATGTCGTTTATGATGTTGTAGACGGCGTCTAGATCGTAGTCCTTGAAGCTTATTCTGCTAGAGAAGTAATTCTGTCGTCCGAGACTTTTGGCCCAGGCGGTTTTTCCTGTTCTTGAGGGTCCTTCGAGGTAGAGGGAGATTGGGTGGATGGACTGCTATTCTGGATCCTGTTATCAAAGGAGGAAGAGAGTTCTTCGTTAGTATATAAATCATGTATATTATTCCTGTGTATCCTTAATCTAATGTTGTCGTCTTCACTGTAAACAGAGAAACAACAATTTTGACGTAGCTCGTATTTTTATAAAATTCTGACTTGCAAACAAAATATTATTTTTTGCCCATTTTTTTACTTCTTCATTTAAAAAAGGAAATGAATTAAAGGGGCCAGTACATGGGGGCCTCTCTTGTTTGTAATGATCCCTCGAAAATGTTTTTAATTGGGGTAATTTGTGACGTAATCAGTGGGACATCTTTCTTTATAGAGTGCAAAGAATTGTTCCTCCGTTTCTGCTTCTGCGAGTATTCCCCGCCAGAGTTCGTCTCTGTTCTTCGAAGGACTTTTCCCCTTAGATAAAAATTCTCTCCATTCTACAAAGTCACCTTCTTTCAGTATATACTGTTGATTTACTGTTGGAGAATGGAATTTTTCTATATTTGGATGATATATTCTACCGTTGGTTCCAGTGAGATCGAAAAATCTCAGGTTGGAGGTTTGGATCTTCTTTGTGCATTGAACCATGGCATGAAGGTGAGGGTTTCCATCTTCATGGAGCTCTCTTGCAACAAGTATGTAGCATGGTTGACAGGCTAGTTGGAGTAAGGATTGGAGGAGTTTTAAGAGTTGTTTTTTTGGGCAAGGGCATTGTGGGTAGGTGAGGAAAATATTCTTGGCATAGAAACGGAAAGAGGCTTGGCGAGGCATTTTGTAGTGGTAATTAGTGAACTCACACCAGCCGTACAAGGCCTCTCTATTAGTTAAAAAATTCGGTGTGAGTGGTGTGACTGGGGGGACACTGTATTAAATTACCAACACCCCTCATCCGCGTTGATCTGGGCCATCCATTGTTGTACTTGCGGACGCGTGTATGGATAGGGTTAAAAGGAAGTCACACCTGAGCCCAGGTGTGAGTAGTGTGAGTATTTTTGATTCCTTTACCAAATAGTGCGATACACGTGTCACATTTTTGGTAGTTTTTGTGGTTGTAAAGCAACGATTTTTGCACAATGATTGACATAAAGCAAAGGTAGGAAAATGATTATGCTTTTGAAATGGGGAATCTTGGTCCTTACACGTGGGCCACTTTTGCTATTTATTTGGTACCGGAAAACATTTGATGGCAAAGAGGAATATGCTTTTGCAGTGGGATAACTATTGTGGTGACGCTTTTTTCTGGTACCTTGTTTCGTCCCTCATTTTCTGTCTTTCTTTTTTGTTGATTGTATTGGTATACAATATTGTACTCCTTAGAAGAGTATCCCGAGAATTACGGGCAGTTCACTCAAATGTGTGCAGATCAATTTTTGACATAGCAAATAGGACTTTGGGAAGAGAGCCGGTGGTTAGCTCCGGCGAAGTTTGTTTCAGTGTATGAGGAGCAAAGGGAAAAAAATATCAAAGTTAAGGTGTTTGAAAAGAAGGATTAGCAGAGGTAAGGGAATCTACAGAATTTGTAGGATAAAAGATTTGGAGTGTTTTACAAAAATGGAAGTGGTAGTAAGCAGCCAGTATCAGACTCTCCTTGCGGACTAGAGGTCAAGAGCACTGGCAGCTAGTGGATATAAGTGTTGTTACCGTGGTTGTGCACCTTTTAAGGCGGCATATGTACATAGACAGTGCATACAGAATATTCCCCGATATATTAAGAAGACTAAGAGGGGAGTAAGGAAGTTACAATTGTATGATGAATAATTAAGGGACGTTAAATTTGATAATAAAGGTGTAACGAGATTGTTGAATGGTATTGAGTTGGGTAATAAGAGATGTGACCGTCAATCAGACAAGATCATGGTTAAGGGGATAAAATTAATTGTGAATGTTCAATTGGGACAAGATGCTAAAGACGAAACTGCGGTCCACCACGTATTACTCGAAATTAAAAGAAGTCAACTCACTAATTATTCTTTCTTGAGCCAATTAGGCTTTCAATTTCTAATTCCAAATAAATCTTTAATAGAATCGTATACCAATCAGTCTCCATAATTTTCATAATTTCTAAATTAAATCAGAATAGTACGCAATTAAAATTCAAATCTCTGTCATTAATTAAATCTAAAGTATTACACGATGGGATAATTACAAGCGCCGATCACCGATCACCAATCTTCGAGTTCAATGGAACTCCAGTATTTGGAACCCATTGTTTGGACTTCGATGGAGCTCAATTGGTCTAGGAACGAGCCCTACAAGTCGATGAAGAAGAAGCCCTAGAGGTTGATGGAGGTTGAGATGAAGAAAAAGTTCTTCAATCATGCTGGAATCTAGGTATTTGTCTTCTAAATTTGTTTATTAAATTTATAAAAATTTGTGAAATTTGGGTTGATTTATTCTTGACTAAAATTTGGGTTTGATTTTTTCTAAATTGATTATGAAATTTGTGATTTGTTCTTGACTGCTATTTGTGAAATTTGTAAAACTAGTTCTTGAATGATCATTATGAAATCGCTGATACATTGTGTTTGGGAAGTGTAGAATTTGATGTAATTTGTTTTTTGAAGGAACACAAATAAATAGACGAATTTTGTTTTTCTTTTTTTTAAATGGTGAACTTTGCAGATAAAAAAAAATTTCAAAGATTTTGGGAGGTTTTTCTGGTGAATGAATTCTCTTTTTCAACTAATTTGGAGCTAAAAATCTGTTGATATTTGATGTTGTAGCATGTTTGGCACCCACTATTCTTCCAGCCAAATTTGAGAATAGAAATAGCATCTGTTATATTTGGCAAGAAGAATAATACGCCATTGGAGACCCTTTTTTTTTTTTGGTCACTCTTGCCAAATTATTGCTTTGGTAGCTCATTTGGTAGTTCCATTGGAGATGCTCTTAATTGGTAAAAATTAAAAAAAAAAATTGCAAAAATTATATTTCTAATAAAATATAAATACATTTCGTTTTATAAATTTCGTAATTTTAATTTAACATATGATAGTACTAAATTACATTTTTTAATGTGCTAATTTTTTCTTGTTTTGTAAAGTCTAAAAATTTGTCTACTTAAAATTATAAATTGTCTTATGTCATAACTCTTTTGTGAAAATTGATTAGGATTGACTTGTGGTATTCGGCTAAACATTAAAAGTGAGCTAGAAGCTAGTTGACTCAATATTTATGCTAATGTGACATTCACCTAATTATTAAAAATTGTCTTGATCATTAAAAATTCTCTTTATTTAATTTTGGCTAAATTTTTATTTAATGTTTAACAAATTAATAAATACATAAAAAATGCATATTTTTTATTTTGATTTTAAAAATATTGAAAAATATTATCTATGAATTAAAAATAAATAATACACAAGCCAAGCAACTTACGAGATTTGAGCACTAAACAAGACAATTTATCAATAACTAAATTTAGGCTAAGAAACATTTATATAAAACTTTACTAATAACTATAGCATAATTATAATTTGAATTTCTTTTGTGAAATTCCATATTTTTTAGATGTTAAAGATATTGATGATTTATTATAATAGTTTGGTGGTGAGATTTTTAGATGAGAATCTAACTTATTTCCTATTTTTATTTTGTCTTTTTCATCTTCACATCATCATTATTAATGTAACACCCCAAAATTTTATACATTAGATACCCTCGTAATACCCAATAGATAAGCAGAAGCTAATAAGATTCAATCATTCAATTTAAGATGCATTACCAGAACTGCCATCCATTAATTAATTCCTTTGATGTGTTACAAAAGATGATGTCACATGTATTAATACATTCATTAACCCTAAGCTATGAATCTATAGCATGTGACAGATATACGTAATACCAAAAAGAAATAAAGTCAAATCTGTGCCCTAATAGCTACATATTTTTCAAGACGACGCTTGGTTACAACAAAAGTGGGTCGATGCCCAAAATAGATAAAAGGCCTAGCTTATACAAAAAAAATATTTACAAAAGAAAAGAAGATGAGCCTTCAGCTCTACAATCCTCCTAAGCTAACTCCTTAGATGAGACATATCAACAACACCTGAAAATTGGCTTCCACATAGGGTGAGCTAACGCCCAATAGAGATTAATTTAATATTCTTTAGAATGTTTAACAATGCCATACAATGCATGCACATGAATCCTATTTACCAAAATGATGCATTTTCTCTTTCAAACAATGCAATGTAATGTATATAATTTAATTCACAAACTATTACTTCAAAAACAAAAAATAGGGCAGTGGATACACACACTGAAACTCTCTAGGTACGTGTCTACCAGTAGACTATACAAGCACTACCAAAGCCATTTTATTGGTACTAACCGGAAGGATCGACACCTAACCGCGCGGGTTTCTGGACTTTCACCAAGGACATGTAGGCCAACATAAAAATAACCACAACCATACCCCCTGACCAGATTCTCCAATGTATTAACCCATTTTCTTAAAAAAATGATACATTTCAATGTATGAGTATGAAACAATGTTCAAATGAGAGATGTATGAGTGAATGGTTTGAATTAACCTAGTCCCCTTCCAATTTCTACAACAATCAAAGTTATCCTCCACCGATAGCCCAAAAGAGATATCTCAATTCAAAAGATAAATTTCAAGCAATAGATATAAATTCATAATTTCAAATTTGGAGAAACAATATATGTTTAACTCCATTATCCAATTCAATAAGGGTTCAAACATTTCCCCCACCATTCTCATCCTTACTCAAAACCAATAATTTGCGAAGATTGTGAAGGTTTTTCCAAAACAATATCAATTTCTTTCCAAAAACCCTATTTAAGAGAAATCGCATAATTTTTCATATTTTCAACACTTCTTGTCAACAAAGCCATTCTAATAACATTTCAAAACCCCCCATTTTATAGTCCAAATCACACCCAAATCAAACCCAAAATACTATCCTACCCATAACCTAGAGTTAGCAGTGGTGATATTTTCCTTAAAAATATAGAGGCATTATTTGTACGTGAAGAGATTTGAGGTGTTTTATAATCACAAGAGTCTGAAATATTTGTTTTCATAGAAAGACTCGAATTTGAGGCGAAGGATATAGATGGAGTTCATCGAAGATTACGACTTCGAGTTGAATTATCACTTGGAGAAGGTCAATATAGTAGCCGATGCTTTGAATAAAGATCCATGAGTACTGTGGCGAGTATTGCCATCTGCGAATGGGAGATGTTGGGTGCTATCATTGAGTTTGACTTGCATCTTGGCGAGTCTGTTGAGTTGGCTACCTTATTTACCATTGTTGCACAGCCTACCTTGGTTAGTCTAGTTATTGAGGCTCAACATAATGATCGTGTGGTGGAGACTAGTTGAGATAAAATCTCCATTGGGAAGGAAGAGAAGGGTTTGAATGTTTATTCTAACTCAAGTGTGAGATATCTAGACTGCTTGTTTATGCCATAATCTTGTAGAGAAGAGATACTTTGAGAGTTCCACCATTGACGCCTTACGGTACACTCGGGAGGCACGAAGATATACCATGATCTTTGCCTCCAGTTTTGGTGGAGAAGGATGAAGAGAGATGTGACTTTCTTCATTTCAAGGTGCCTCACTTGTCAACAAGTGAAGGCCGAGCACCAACTATCAGGGGGTTTGTTACAACCTTTGCTTATAACCAAGTGGAAGTGGGAGCATGTCATGATGGACTTTGTTGTAGGTCTTCCGAGAACTCAATGGGGTAATGATGCCATATGGGTAGTTGTTGACGGGTTAATAAAACCTGCACACTTCATTCCCATGCCCTCGAGTGACTTGGTAGATTATTTGGCCGAGTTGTATGTTAGGGACATATTTCGATTTCATGGCGTTCCGGTGACTATTGTCTCAGATATGGATCCGTATTTCATGATTTGGTTATGGCAAAGCTTACAGGGTGCTTTGGACACTAAGTTGACTTTTAACACTGCCTATCATCCTTAGACCAATGGGTAGTCTGAGCGCACTATTCAAATTTTGGAAGACATGTTTCGGGCTTGCGTCCTCGACTTTAAGGGATCTTGGGAGAGACACTTACCTTTGATAGAGTTTGCCTATAATAATAACTTTTAGGCAAGTATTGGAATGACACATTTTGAGGCCTGTATGGCCAACCCTATAGATTGCTTGTTTGTTGGGCCAAGATAGGTGATGCACGTATGTTGGGTCCAGAGTTAGTCTGAGAGACAACGGAGAAAATTGCACTTATCTGTAAGAGGTTGGTTTTGGCTCAAAGTTGTCAAAAGAGCTATGCCGACTAGAGGAGGCGACCTTTATCTTTGAGGTGGAGGATCATGTATTCCTTAAGATTTTCTCAAGATGGGGTTTGATAAGGTTTGGAAAGAATGGAAAGTTGTCTCTGAGATTCATTAGACCTTTTGAGATTTTAGAGTAAATTGGGGAGGTAGCTTACCGTTTGGCTTTGCTGCCCCCACTTTTGGGGGTTCATGATATGTTTCATATATGTATGCTTCGGAAGTACGAGCATGATCCTTTGCATGTGTTGGATTAGACTGATTCAGAGGTAGATGATGATGCTTCATATGAGGAGAGACTAGTTTATGTGTTAGATACTTGAGAACAAACCTTGCGAGGCAAGACTATTCGTTTGGTTAGGGTATTGTGGCGACACCATGGGGTCGAAGAAGTGACTTGGGAGCGTTAGACAGAAGTTCGTAATAAATATCCAAACTTATTTTCTAATGCCTGAGACTTTTGTACTTATTTAATGACTTGTTGTAATATGTGAATATTGTAAACATTTGGGGATTTGAGGTTAATCTGTGTTAAGTTAGGTAATTTTTATTCTCTATACTGTTAAACATATATTTTGGTTGTTGTTGGACTTATATTGTTTTGGTTATGGATGCAATTCAATTTCAGGGATGAAATTTCATAAAGATGAGAGGTTATAGTGGCTAGGGTTAAGATCTGACCCTTTTATGCTCTTTCATTTGGAGTATGGTGTCTGTTGTTGTTGTTGTTGTTTATAATTGTTCTAGTCTTATATTGTTGCTTAGAAGTTGAGAATGTGGTTTTGGAGTTGTTTTGAACAGGTTGGGACTTAGTATTTCTGGGGAAATTCTGTCTGTTATTCTTGGGTTTGCTTGAGTGGTGAGTTGGTCACTCGAGTGGTCTTTTGTTTCTCCCAAAACCTGTGTTTGTAGGCTGAACTTCTGGAAGTGGTTCCTTTTTTGCTCGAGCGGTGGTTTGATCACTCGAGCGATGGTCTGTTTACAGTTTGAACTTCTGAGAGTTTGGATAGATTTTGCCCTCAAGCGGTGCTTTATTCGCTCGAGCAATCTATTCTGTAGGGTTAGTCTTCTAGCAGTTTGGTATCTTCGCTTGAGCCTAGGTTTGTTCGTTTGAGCTATATCCTGTGTCTAATGCTTGATTGGTGTTCGAGTGGTCTGTTTGTATAAAGTTTCGGGGAAAATATCTTTCTTTCACTTTTTACTTCTCTCTCTCTCTTTCTATATATATATATATAAGGCTTCTTAACCCAAATTTTCATACTCTCTCTCTCTCTCTCTCTCTAAATTCTTGTATAAATTACCCCATACACCCTAATCCTTGAATCTCGCAACCTTGGTGCTTTGAGATAAAAGGTAGAGCGCAAAGAAGTGATCGATTTGAAAAAGTTCAAGATTTGCCTCTGTTGATTTTTGGATTGTTCTTTCCCTCTCTTTCTTCTATTGAGGTAGAGATTTCTTTAACATCTTTGCATGATTTTTAGTTTCGCTATGTGCTCTTGAATTCTCATGGGTTTTCAATTGTCGTGAGCCATAGGCCACAACCCTTTTCTTGCATTAATACGCAACCCAAACCCTCTTGAGATGCATCACAATACACTGAATAGTCCAAAACTCTCTTCGAGATAATCAAAATTGGGGTGGTAGTAAGTCTGCTCTTAAGCTCTTGAAATGACTTTTCATAAGTCTCACTCCACAAAACTTAACCCACTTTCTCACCAACCTAGTTAAAGGTGAAGTCAACCAAGAGAAATCTTTCACAAAGCGTTGGTAATATCAGCTAAGCCCAAGAAACTCCAGATCTCAAAAGAATTCTTAGGTTGCTCCAAATCCTGCTGCTATGACCTGAGCCTACCCTTATAGGTTAGGATCATAATTAGCCAGTAACCATGAGATTACCTACGGCCTCAGTTAGAATCAATTCAATATTAATAATGTGGGGCCAGATAGGGAAGCAAAACTTTAAATTTTGTCCAATGAGCTGTGTATACATGGAAAACAAAAACTTTTCTCATGTAATAACTCATACCATACAGTCATCATAGATTTACATACGTCTAGGAACATTCAAAGACAGTGTTGTCAAAAAACCAAGGTTATACATGTATCTATATATATATATATATAGACTTGGCCATGCAAGGCCACAAAAAAAGATAAAAGTAAATCAAAAGATTTATAACAAAAGCCTCGTACGTGAGGCAACCTTGGCTGACTCTAGATCTCAGTATTCATTGGCAGGTTCACTAAACTTGGCGCTGGACCTCCCATTGCTCACCTACATACATATAAACATAGAGTGAGCTAACGCCCAGTGAACAATACAAAAGTAAAGGGGTTGAGTGAATGAGCCCCTTTTTAATCAACAAGTATGCATATAATCAGTAAGCATTTTACATTAGAATGACCTTGGGTCTAACAGATAGCAGAATATACAGTGTAGATTCAATCAGTACTCAATAGAATAGAACGACCTTGGGCCCAACAATGTAAAGAATGACCTTAGGTCGACCAATTAACAGACTCACCGATCGGGTTCAATCATATCTTAGACAACTAATCCATACCCAAAATTACATCAAAGTTTCTAATGTCCAAGGGTAACAAATCTACATACAAAGTAGCACTACTAATTCACATATCACAAACACGATACACAGATGTACACAATACAGATTCCCCAGATGGAGCAGTGTAGACTTGCCCGAACGTCTCGAGTTTCGCGCGTGAAATGGCGCGGAAATTCGATTTGTTCATTAGGCTGCTAGAGTTCGAACTCAATGTCACGGTTCTGAATCTAATCTCACAAAGTGCAATGCAAGATCGATAAATCACCAAAGAGTCCAAATTCGACAAATCGTTTTGGAAAACTGATTTTTATAAAGAAGTGCCAAACATGGACTGCTTTGCCAGATACAGAGTTGCCACCTAAATGTTTTGTTTTGGGGGAGTTTAGGAAACCCTGACTCGTGCCTAAGGTCACGTGTTCGTCATCACCAAAGTTGCCTCGGCTCGGGAACTTGGGTACGAGAGGGGAAGGTCATGCAATGAGCACCTCTACTCGCCCGATCAAAGATCGGCCTTTACTAACATGATATTTTGTTTTTAAAAATACATGTGTTCTTATTCCGGTTATTAGCTAGAATTACTATGTGATGCGCATAACACACAAGTATAGACTAGATCACCTAAGTTAGAACAAAACATTTCATGTTTGTTTGTTTGAAAATGGTTTGAAGGTGCTACTCACAAGTAGGCTAAGACGTGGTTTTGCCACTCTCAAGTGGGCTTAGAAAACATGATTTTGCCACTCTCAAGTGGGCTTAATACTCGCATTTCTATGAATTGTTCCAATTCAAGTAATCCAACCTTTACCCACAGGCATTCTGGCAGTTAAACACATAAGCAGTTAGCTTCATGGCAAGCATGCTATCATGTTAACACTCACACTCATGCAAGATGCTAAAGCATAAAAAGCTTACCTAGTACTCCGAGCCAAAACAATAGCTAGTTAGTAATCAATGCATGATCCTAGCAATGTTAAGATGGCTAATGCAACACATGCAAAATGCAACTAAAATAGGCTCGGCTATTCTAAGATGTCATGTGAAATGCAACACTTGATAACATGTATTCAAGTAGGAATTGAAATACGCTGGAGTTAGTATGATGCACCGAGCCCAGCGCATGCAATACGAATGAATGTATGCAAACATGTTATCATAAGTATGCTAATTGAAACGTGACCTAGAACTAACCATTGTAAGCGGTTAAGTAAAAAGGAGAAAGACGTGGGGTTGGAAGACATTCACATACGCACGCACACTTACTACAAAATTTGCCCTCTCGACGGAGGGTCCGAATAAATAATACAAACCAACTAATTAATCAACTACCCTAGCTAATTAATTATTACAAAACTCTTAACTAATTAAGCAAATTAATTAAGTTACAAAACAGACTAAGTATGAAACTAAAGAGGCTGCCACAGCCCCGCCTCGAAATGATTGAATGATGCATGCTCGATCGCCTCGCTCGGAAACCTGTTTCCATGCCTCATGTTGCCTCTGTTTGCACTGTTTTGCACCTCTGAAAACCTTGAAAATACCTGTGATGCTTCTGGACCACTTTATGAACACCGTGACAGGCCATCGGCCAAGGAAAAAGGGTCATCGACCACTTATGAGGCTATCGGCCAAGAAATGTTAGCCGATCGGCATTGAAGATAGCCGATCGGCCATCTCTTCCTGCAGATTGCTCCTGTTGTTGCAGCAGAGGGCAAACAAGGGCATGGCAATACATTTGCAAGAAAATGTTGTGCAACTACTCCCCTTATCATGTTTGGGACTCAAAGGAGTGTAGCGTTTGACTCTTGAGCCATCAATCACGCATTTCGATGCATGATAGCCAAAGAGGCCGAGTTGCACCATTCAATGTGAATGAAATGCACAAAACATGTGAATGCCTCACACTCTATCATGTTGGATCAAGAGTGTCGGCGACCGAGGATTGAGGCACGTGTCGTCACTTCAAGTACGAAACGTCCCTCGGTCCTCGTGTTTGGTTTGACACCCCAAACCAATCACAATGCAATGCATGCAACATGGAAAATCTATGCAATGCAACATAAGCATGCCAAATGCAATATGACTCAAACATGCACACATGGCTAAGGTAACAAGAATGCCAAATGCAATGCAACCTAAACAAGCATATGACAAAATACAAATTTGCAAGCATGCAAAATGCATTCTAAACATACAAACATGCATGGCATGCGAGGATGGACAAGCATGCAACAACATGCAAACTAGCAAGCATGCAACAACATGCAACATGTCAAGCATGCAACAACATGCAAAGATGGACTTAAACCAAAATGGGCATACCTCAGCCATGCCCAAATCAGTGGCCAAAGTGCCAAGAAATGATGGAATGAAATGCAAAATAAGCATGCATGCCAATTGACCTATCACTTAGGCATAAGGACACAACTCTCAAACATGAGCAAAAAGTGACAAACATGATAATGTGGCAATGAGGTAAGCTCTGAAATCATGTGAGGAATGATGCCAAATCATGTACACAGTCAAGCACAGCATGCAAGAAAGCTCGAAGCTTGGAACTAACAGAAGGGATTACACCATGGCCATGCAAGGCAAGCCCCAAAGAGCCAAGGGCACCCAAAATAGTCCCAAGACAGGTCAAGACAAGACCAAAAGCAAGCTTGAACCTAGCCAACATAAGCTAGAACAAGAGTCCAAAAGGCATGAGACATGCAAGGCTAACAAGGGGTATTACACTACACCTATTACAACCAAACATGGCATGACTTAACCAATGAAAGACAGAGTTATGGCATGTCAAAATAAGCCCAAAAACCCACTGAGATGGCATCCTAAAGACCTAAACATAGAGGCATGTACAATGAGCCATTCAAGAGGCATAAAACACCAACTCTTCAAAGCATTAAAGGAGTGACAAAGGCAAGTGTATGGCTACACTACATGGACTGAAATCACATACGAAATGATGCCAAATCATGAAAATGGTCCAAGTAATGCATGCTAATGACTTGGACACTCAAAACTAACAAGCTAGATTGAACCAAGGCTACACAAAACAATGCATGCATGACTAAAATAACACCAAACAGAGCTTAAACATGGTAAAACATGACTAAAAGTTCTTTTGAGTTGAGCCAAAATATGTAAGCATGATGGTCCAAATGCATGATGCATGTTAAGGCAAATGAGAGGATTGCAAGACAAGTGCATGATGCATGTAAGAGGCTATCAAACCAACTTAAAACAGAGGTATAGCATGGCCAAATAACACCAAATACTTGCTGAAATGAAGCCAAAACATGCTAAGTAAACATGCTACCATTATGAGCCATAAATACAAGCAAATGAGACACAAGGAGAGGGGGGTGTCCCTTTCCTATTCAAGACTCCAAAACCACTTCTCCACTACTGAAAATCCTCTGGATTTCAGTGGTGAGAAGGTCAAAACAAGATGGTTCCAAAGCTCAAAAGGGAAGGCACAAAACAAGGCCAAACAAGGCCAAACAAGGCCTAAGGTGGACTACCCCCAACCAAAAAATGACCTTAAACAAACTTCACAAGCATGCAAAATCAGAACTTTTTACAGTTTAAAGTTAAGTTTAAAACAATAGGTCTAAAAGCTTAAGCAAAAATGGGGGATTAAAAGGTTAGTTGCTCACCCTTGAAGAACACCTTCAAGAACACAACTCCAGCAACTTTCTTTGACCAAAACCACTCCAAGAACTCTAAAACCAACTCCTAAGGACCTCAGCAACCAAAGGATGGTGTATTGCTAGGTTCTCTAGTGCAAAAGTGTGAAGAAAATACACTTTAAGGCACAAACACACACACAAAATAGAGAGAGAGGGAGGAATATAGAGAGAGAGATATAGAACTTGTATATCAAATTTCCAGAACCTCTGGAAAGAGAGAGGAGGCTCCCTTCTTATAGAATTTCAATTCTCAAGCTTGTTCAACAAGCTTGAGTCTTGAAACAAAGAGGATGGAAATTGTGCATACCAGCTGTGACGCAGAAAATATTTGCAAAAAGCAGATGGAAAGGTCTCGGCTAAAAAATATGGCTGATCGACCAAACAAAGTGCCGATCGACCAAAAAAAGTACCGATCGGCCATCACTTTTGGCCGATGGCAATAAAACATGGCCGATGGCACAATGCCTTAGCCGATGGGTTGAGGGGATGGCCAACAAGCCACCCTCTTCCCTCAGAAGCAAAATCACAAGTCCTTGGTCCACAACCAAGCACAAAAAGGACAAGTTGAGAGATCCTAAGGCGAGGCGCGCAGCCGAGACCTTCGGGAACTCAAAATGAACACGAGCATGGATGATCATCGAGTGTTCAAACGATAACGTCCAAGTCTTGAGGACGGTCAAAAGTGGGGTGTCTAGAAGCAGATACACATAACATATATGGCAATGATTCTAGAGGTCTATTCAATCTAGATGCAAATGTAATAGACACAAAAGCATCTTGAGTACATATAGAGATAGTACCTGAGACAACAGCTTCAGTATTCCATGTGTCACCTGGGACTAGTGCAAAGACTCTCCTTTGCCTCAATGTGTCTCTGGTAGTGGTAGGTCTCATAGTGTTCCCTTGAGCTAGTGGATGGCCTTCCACCTCTTTTGTCATTCTAAGGACAATCTTTAACCATACGCCCAGTTTTGCCACACTGAAAACATGCCCCAGATGTGTGGTAACAAACTCCTCGGTGTTTTCTTCCACAGATGTTACATGTTGGTGCAGAGTCCCTTGAAGAGCTTGAACTCGATGAACCTATACTTTGCCTTTTAAACATCCTCTTCTTCGAAAAGAAGCCTTGCTTCATGCGTTTCTGTTCAGACGGTTTACTATGATTAGCCATATTAGTTTCTGACATTAAAGTCTAGTCTAACACATCAACATAAGTAGGCAATCTCAATATATTTAGCCTTTCCAGGATATCATTGCGGAGACTGCCATCAAATTTTCTTGCCTTTTTATAGTAGGTATCAACCATATGCGGTGCAAACCTAGCCAGTTCAGTAAACTTGACCTTATACTCAGCCACAGTCCTATTGCTATGCTTCAGCCCCTCAAATTCAGACACCTTTCTATGAAGGACACACTATGGGAAGTATTTATCAAAAACGAGCACAAGAAATCGTGCCCAGTCTATGCCCTTGTTATCATCTTGAATTAGCATCCACCACCTTCTTGCTTTATCCTCCAATCTAAAGGTGGACAATTGTACTTTCTGTGTTTCAAGGCATGGGAATATTTCAAACAACTTTTCAATACTGAGGACCCAAGCTTTGGTTTTCAATGGGTCCACACCCCCATGAAATAGTGGTGGCTTCATTTTCTTGAATTCTTTGGTGAGAGCTATTGTTCGGTTGTCATTTTGTAAGTCGTGCATAGGTTGTACCGGAGGTGGGAGTGGTGGTTGTTGCCACTGCTGTTGCCATTGTTGTTGTTGTCTCAATGTTTCTGCCATGTCCTGTATCAGTCTTTCCATTTTGTCTAGTCTGGTAGTAGAAGATTATTCTATTTCATCAGATCTTGTTCTCACCATTATCTGATGAGACTTGCACTATGTTTTATATAAAAACAATGTACGCAACATACATAAACAGAAAGAGCACGCATGTACAGATAAGCAACAATTCATTTATCATGTAGTCACATACTTTAGAACACGTTAGCATATTCTTAATGCATTCAAGTATATATTGATCACATGAACGCAACTTAAGTCTTTTCTAGACATTCTATTGCTCATTTGAACAAGTGTGTGAGTTATTAACTCATGCTCTGATACCACTCTGTCATGACCCGAACCTGCCCCTATAGGTTAGGATCATAACTAGCTAGTAACCATGAGATTACCTACGACCTTAGTCAGAAATCAATTCAATATTAATAATGTGGGGCCAGCGGCGAAAGCAAAACTTTAAATTTTATCCAATGAGCTGTGCATACATGGAAAACAAAAACTTTTCTCATGTAATAACTCACACCATACAGTCATCATAGATTTACATATGTCTAGGAACATTCAAGGACAACGTTGTCAAAAATCAAGGTTATACATGTATCTATATATATATATATATAGACTTGGCCATGCAAGGCCACAAAAGAAGATAAAAGTAAATCAAAAGATTTATTACAAAAGCCTCGTACGTAGGCAACCTTAGTTGACTCTAGATCTCACTATTCATCAGCAGGTTGACTAAACTTGGGTTTGGACCTCCTGCTGCTCACCTACATACATATAAGAATGAGCTAACGCCTAGTGAATAATACCAAAGTAAAGGGGTTGAGTGAACAAGCCCATTTTTAATCAATAAGAATGTATATAATTAGTAAACATTTTACATTAGAACGATCAGGGGTCCAATATGCGACAAAAGGACTTTAGGTCCAACAGATAGCAGAATATAGAGTGTAGATTCAATCAGTACTCAACAAAACAGAACGACCTTGGGCCTAATATTGTACAGAATGACCTTAGGTCCAGCAATTAACAGACTCACCATCTTATCAAAATGACCTTGGGTCCAATCATTCATAGTAGCATAATGGCCATTCAATTATTGCACATCAGTCATTCAGACTTGTCAGAGATTCAAAACAATCTTAGGCCTATTTTATTAGATGTATGGTACAACCTTAGGCCTAATTCAAATATATTGAGCAATTTTGTTCCATGATTCAGTTGCACAGAATGACCTTGGGTCCAGTCATCTCATATCATTTACTAAGTACAAATAGCATATTGCTCAGTCGGTTGCTGACTCATTCACATATATCAAAACATTGATTCAGAAAAATTTACCATATAAGGACAATCAGAAAATAAAATATAAGTAAAATATCTTTACTAAGATATTACTCACTATGCACAGATGGTTGACTTGTCCTTGCAGTTGGCCCTACATAATTTATAACACATATGGAAAATGGATCATAATACAATTCAATCCGTTCCTTAATTCGTTCATCTTTCTTAGGCTTCTTTCTAGCTCTTTAGTTCATTTAGGATGCTCAATGTGTGCCTAAGAATGCTAAAAAATGAAATAGAACAGAAATTGAAACATAAAACTACTTTTCAAATTTTCCTGAAACAGGGCACTTCATTCGAGCGCAACATTGGTCGCTCGAGTGAACCTCTTGGTCTGAAAGTACTGGATGCTCTCATTTTGGTCGCTCGAGCGAAGACTGAAATTAAAGGGTGGTGTAGACACCCCATTTTTGACCGTCCTCAAGACTTGGATGTCACCGTTTGAACACTCGGTGATCATCCATGTTTGTGTTCGTTTGGAGTTCCCGGAGGCCTCGGCTCGCGTGCCTTGCCTCAGGATCTCCGAACTCGACCGTTTAGTGTATGGTTTTGCACCAAACACTTGTGTTTTGCCTTACAAGGGCAGGGTAGGGCTTGTAGACCATCCCCACCCACCACCGGCAGTGGCTAGAGGCCATCGGCTGGTTTTTGCTGCCACCGGCAATGTATATTGCCAGCCGGCACTATTTGTTGCCGGTCAGCACTACTTAGTGCCGGCCGGCACTCTTTTTGGCCAATATGGCATTTTTGGCCGGCCGATTGCTGTTCATCTGCTTTTTCAGATATTTTTAGACAGCTGTCCTGCTTTTGCATCCCTCCATACACGTGTATGGAGGGATCTCCCTATTGTAAAGCTTGTCTTGTAAGCTTTACAAGACATATAGAGAGGAGAGGCTCTCTTGGCTTAAAGGAGAGGACTTAGGTTAGAGTTGAGATATTTTGAGAGCAAAAACAGCCATTGTTGAGCTCTGGTTCTAGGGTTTGAGTGACATACATTTTCTATCTCTCTTTCCCTCTCATTTGTGCACTAGGTGTTTTGTGTCTTACTATTGCACACAAACACCTAGTGTTTCACCTTCCTTTGGCTCTTGAGGTTCTAAAGGACTGGTTTTGAAGTTTTGGTGTGGGATCCAAGCTAAAGGAGGCCATTGGAGCACCATTTGTGAAGGGATCATCAAGGGTAAGAAACTTACACCTTTATTCCCCCTTTTTGCATTGATTTTCTACCTATCTTAGAGCTGTTTTTGTGCTTATTGTATAACATAAAAAAGTTCTGTTTTTAGGCCCTCTTTATTGTTTATTAAGAGTGTTTTGTTGTTTGAGGGTGGTTGACCCCCCTTAGGCCTTGAAAGGCCTCATTTTGAGCCATTTTGTGCTAGCTCCGGGATTTTGGTGTTGAGGTCTCTTCACCATTGAAATCTTGAGGGATTTCAGTGGTGAAGATGATGCTTTGAAGTCCCAAGAAGGAGAGGGTCACCCCCTCTCCTTGTTGTCCTTGAAAAGGGCATGTTTTGGCCTCTTGAGAGAGCATTATGCTTGGGTGTGTGTTGAGCATGTTTAGGCTATTTTTCATGCTTATATATCCATAATATAACATGATTTTAAGTTGGTTTTGGTACTCCATGCATGCTTAGCATAGTTGCCATGTAATGCCTTGTTTATGCCTTAATGTGCCTTAGGTTGTTAACTTTTGTGGGAGCATGTTTTAGGCTTAGTCTTGTGAAGATTATGTGCTTATTTTGCCATGTTCTAGGTCTGTCCTAGGTTGCTTGGGTCGAATTTGGCATGCATCATATATCTCCTTTGTATTTGGGCTTGTTGGCCTTGAGCATGTGCATGTATAGCATGGCACCTTTGCATTGTTTTGGTGATTTGGGGCCACCCTACATGCTATTTCAGTCCCATTTTCATGCTTTCTTGATTGCCGTGCATGTCTCTTCGATGCTTTGAAAGCTTGTGTAGCAATGCTCCATGTTTTGGTGTTTATGCATGCCTTTGTTTTTGGGTCACTTAGATGCCATCTAAGTAGTCCTTTAGCTTTGTTTTAACGTGCTAAACCTCTGATTTTGGTCCTTCCTTTCATGCAATGTTTGGTCTTGCTAAGTGTAGTTCAATGCCCCATTGGTTTGCTTTGAACACTTGGACTATTTGTTGCATGTTTGGCTTGATCTTGTTGCTTGGTTTGACACCATCCTAACATGCATTTTCAGAGCTTATGTCGCATGTTAATAGTCTATGATTCTCCCTTTCAAATGTGTTTGAGGGTTGTTCAATTTGTGCTTAAGTGTTGGCCTTCAATTAGGTGCATGTGTGCATGTATATTTGGTCCTTCATTATAGCATTTTGGCTACTGTTTTAGGCCTATTTAGAGTTTCCTAATTCATGTTTAAGGCCATCTTTGCATCCATTTGCATTGCCATATGTATGCTTGTATGCTTGCATAAGTTAGTCACCATGCCATGTTGCATCCTTAGTTTGTATGCTTAGGTTGCATTGCATCTTGCATGCATGCCTTGTTCCTTGACTTGATGATAGGAATTGGGCCTTGTTTGGTTTGATTTGGTTTGCATGCATTTGAAATCAAAGTTGCATACTTGATTCTTTGGGCCATCATGCATGGAAATGCGTGATTGGTGGTCCGAGAATCGAGGCACATGCCCCTTTGAGTCATTACAATGATAAGGGACATGGTTGGTGCATATATGCCTTGAATTGTGCTGTCATGCTTTGCCTTGCCCTCTGTTGCTGTCATTTGCAGATTCTGCGGGAACACTCTGCTGACCGGCAGTGTAAGGTGCAGGCCGGCAACAATTTCTCTGCCGACAGCTTCATTTTGTGCCGATGGCCACACACCACTGCCGGTGGTAATTCCACTCAGCCGGTGGTACTCCCTAGTGTCCAGGGATGCAATCTTGAGGTTTTGACAGCCTCCAGAGGAGTGAAGGAAGGAAAATAGAGGCAGCCTATGCATGGCGGCGCGTTTCCCGAGGCATTTTTTTCTGTTTTAATTAATTAATTTAATTCGTTAATTAAATTAATTTGTAATATTAATTAGCCTGCGTAGTTAATTAATCTGTAATATTTATTCGATCCCTCCGAGTGAGGGTAAAGATGTCATAAGTGTGCGTGAGTGTGTGTATGTCTTCCAACCTCACGTCTTTCTTCCCTTTTATTTACCTGCTTATGATGGTAGATTAGGGCACGTTTAATTTAGCATACCTTATGTTATGCATGTGTGCATTCATGCATTTGTACTACATGCATTAGGCTCGGTACATCACGCTAACTGCATTTGTACTTCAAATTCTAAACTGAATATGTGATAGTTGTGCATTCTCACATGCCATGTTTAGGATAGCCGAGCCTATTCTAGTAACACTTTGTATGCGATGCATTAGGCACATAACATGGACTTGGATCATGCATGTTTGCTAACGAGTTCTTTGTTTTGGCACGGAATACGATGTAAGTATTTCCGCTTTAGCATATCGCAAGAGTGTGAATATTGCCATGACAACATGCTTAACATGTGGCTAGATGCTTATGTGTTATAAACTGCTTGGATGCCTGTGGGTGAAGGTTGGATTGTTTGAGTTGGAAGAACTCATTGAAATCCGTGTTTTAGCCTACTTGCGAGTAGCAAATCCAAAACATTTTCCAAAACAAACGGATATGCAATGCTTACTTCCAAATTAGGCAATCTAGTCTATAGTTGTTTGCTGCGCGCATAACATAGTAATTCTAGGCTAATAATTGGTTTAAGAACACATAAAGTTTTCAAAAACGGATATCACGGTTAGTAGAGGCCGGTCTTCGGACCGGGCGAAAGGGGGTGCTCATAGCTGACCTTCCCCGATCGTACCCAAGCTCCCGAGACAAGACAACTCCGGTGATGACTGACATGTGGCCTTCGGCACCGAGTCAGGGTTTCCTAAATTTCCCCATTTTAAAAATATTTAGGTGGCGACTCTGTATCTGGCAAAGCAGTCCATGTTTGGCACTACTTTTTCAAAAATCTGTTTCTCAAAACGATTTGCCAGATTTGGACTCTTTGGTTCAGATTAAGAACCGCGACACAAATCGCGAGTCCGAACTATAGTAGCGTGAGGTCCCCCTCCGCGGGTGTAGACGCACCCGTGGAGGGGGACCTCGCTACTACAGTTCGGACTCGATTTGTATCACGGTTCTTAATCTGAACCAAAGAGTCCAAATCTGGCAAATCGTTTTGAGAAACAGATTTTTTGAAAAGAAGTGCCAAACATGGACCGCTTTGCCAGATACAGAGTCGCCACCTAAATATTTTAAAATGGGGAAATTTAGGAAACCCTGACTCGGTGCCGAAGGCCACGTGTCCGTCATCACCAAAGTTGCCTCGGCTCGGGAACTTGGGTACGATCGGGGAAGGTCAGCTATGAGCACCCCCTCTCGCCTGGTCTGAAGACCGGCCTCTACTAACCGTGATATCCAATTTTGAAAACGTCATGTGTTCTTAATCCGGTTATTAGCCTAGAATTACTATGTTGTGCGCACAACAAACAAGTATAGACCAAATCGCCCAAATTGGAACAAAACATTTCATGTTTGTTTTGAAAATAGTTTGCTACTCGCAAGTAGGCTAAAATGCAGATTTTGCCACCCTCAAGTGGGCTTTTAGAAAAGATGATTTTGCCACTATCTAGTGGGCTTAAAACTCACAGTTTTAGTGCATTATTCCAATTTAGGTAATTCAACCTCCATCCACAGGCATTAAAGCAGTTATATCGCATAAGCAGCTAGCCTCATGGTAATCATACTGTCATGGCAACACTCACACGCATGCGATATTCTAAAGCATAAAAGCTTACCTAGTACTCCGAGCCAAAACAGAAACTAGTCAGTAATCATATGCATGATCCTAGTTCATGTTAAAAATGGCTAATGCAACACATGCAAAGATGCACTCTAAACAGGCTCGGCTATCCTAAAGATGGCATGTGAAATGCTGCAACTAACAAGTACTCAACTTGGAATTGAAATACGAGTGCAGTTAGCATGATGTACCGAGCCTGGTGCATGCAAGACAAATGTATGAATGCACGCATGCATAGCATAAGGTATGCTAATTTAAATATGCCCTAGTCTACCATCATAAGCAGGTAAATAAAAGGGAAGAAAGACGTGGGGTTGGAAGACATACATCACACGCATGCATACTTATTACAAATAGGCCCTCACTCGGAGGGGCCAAAATAATAATACAAATTAATTAACTACGCAAGCTAATTAAATATTACAAATTGCTTAATTAATTAACAAATTAACTAAACTAAAGAAAAATGGTAAACCGCCTCGGGGCGAGGGCCAGATGCAACACATGCTCGGGACTGGCTCGGAATTACACTGCCATGCATAGTTTGCCTCTGTTTTCCCTGCTCTGCTCCTCTGAAAACTGCCAAAGTCTCAGGGATGCCTCTCAGGACACTGGGGGATATCATCGGCTGAGCAGAATTTCCACCGGCAGTAGCATTTAGTCACCGGCACAAAATAGATCCACCGGCCATCGATTGACTGCCGGTCGGCACTAAATACTGCCGGCCGGCAATAAATTCCTGCAGAACCTGCAACTCACAGCAGCAGAGGGCAAAATCTTGCATGGCAATGCAGTTCAAGCAATTTATGCACCCATCACATTCCTTATCATGTTAATGACTCAAAGGAGGATGTGCCCCAATTCTCGGACCACCAATCACGCATTTCCATGCATGATGGCCCAAAGAATCAAGTGTGCAACTTCAATTTCAAAATGCATGCAAACCAAATAAACACACAAGGAGGCCTAACCTCTATCATACTCATCTCAAGAGGCAAGGTGATGCATGCAAGATGCAATGCAACTTAGGCATACGAGCTAAGGATGCAACATGCCGATACAAGCAAACATGCAAGGTGAGCATGCAAATAAGCAAAGGATGGTCTTAAACATGAATTAGGCAGCTCTAGTTAGGCCCAAAACAGTGGCCAAAATGCTAAGTGCATGGAGGCAAATGACATGCAAACATGCATAGATATATGGTCCAAGACTTAAGCATAATGAAGCCACTTTTCGACGCATTTGAAAGGCACAAACATGGACAATTTGCATGCAAATTTCAGAGGCGATAGGTGATGAAAAACAGCCCCGAAACATAACGAAACAACACTCAACGCATGGAATAAATCCCGAAATGCAAGATTAGGCACATGAAATGGCTTACAGCTATACAAAGCATGCACAATATGGACATGGAGCATGAAGACAGAAGCAAGACAGCCCTGAGACAAGCATTTTTACAGTTTATGACATGGCCAAACAGCAAGCAAAGATAGGGCTAAAATGGCATACGAAAACGGCCCTAAACATGAGATTATGAAGCAACTCACAGCTGCTGACCCCAAACAGGTTCGGGCCCTTCAACGACATTGAAGAGGGGCCCAAAATATGCACATTTACAGAACTTTAAAAACCCCAAAAACAAACATAGGTATGGCTAAGCTCTTATGCAAGAAAATGGGCCAAAAGGTGGCCAAAGAGGCAAGTGGTATATGCAAAGCCCAAACTGAAAAATGTCCTTCTACAACATTGAAGAGGGACCAAAAATATGCACATTTACAGTTTATGGAAGCCCCGAAATCAGTATAAAAACATGCTAGAAATGCAATGCAAAATGAGGTTCAAAAGTGGCTATAACATGAGGTATACAAAGAATTCACCAAACAAGAAAAGACCCTTAATAAAACATGTTAAGAAGGTCAAAATAAGGCCACTTTCAGTTCTGATCATGGTCCAAAAATAGAAAAATGATAGGCTAGTGAAGCATGCAAGAATATTGACATATAAAGAGATATTGAAACAAGTGTGAGATAGGGTTCTCAAAGAGGGTTGAGCCCTTCAACAAACATGTAGAATGGCTCAAAATAGACCTAGTTTCAGTTAAGGTCGGAGCCCAAAACAATAAGCAACATGGCTAAGAAATTGGCACAAAAAAGAGCTACAAAAGGGGGAAAGTCTACTTACCCTTGAAGACCAACACTTTTGTTGCTTCTTGGACCAGATTTGATGACTCTAAGCTACTAGAATCCCTTCCTTTGCTGCTGGAATGGAGTGGTGATGGTAGAGCTAGGTAGTGATGAAGGAATGATGCAAGGGACTTGGATGCTTGAGCTTGAAAGAGAGAGATGGAGGGAGATATATGGAGGGATGTATATATCAATCCCAGTTGGTTTTTCTTCTAACCTAGTATAAGGAAGAGGAGAGCTTCCTTTATAGGCAAAACAAAGTGTAAAGCTTCTTGAGGAAGCTAAACAAGGGTGCATATCCTCCATACACATCCATTTTGCCCTCCAGCTGGCACAGCTGGCATACACTCAATCTGCAGAATGCTCCGGAAGGTCGTCGGCCAGCAAAATTTGCCGGTCAGCACAATAAAGTGCCGGTCGGCACAATAAATTGCCGGCCGGATAAATAGATTGCCGATAGATGCTTCCAAGGTCAAAAAATGGCCGGTGGGTGTCCAAATTGAATCCCCGGAAGTTATCTTTCCAATGGCGCAAACCTTGCATTAAAATTCGTTCTGTGCAAAAAGTTATGCCCTTTTTCGTGAAGCCGCGCAGATTCGATCCAACCGGGATGATGCCCGACTTCAACTGATCATATCTCCCCCACCCGGACTTGGCTCAAAGAGATTCTTGAGTGCAAAATGAAGCCCCAGAAGTAAGCTTTCCGACGGTGGTGGCCCCATAGCTAAACGCCAAGCGTACAGACAGATAAGCCCGATTCAGCGAGGACTGCTCGACTCGCTTCTACCCGGATTCATGCCGAACTTCTCCCAAATTAGTTTTCTCCTCTCCTTTCCTCTCTTCTTCAACTCCAAACTCCTAAACAAAGTGTTTTGAAGGATATGCCTCTCTCCTTGCCAAAGAAACTGAACATTTCCCCTGCACACCTGTCTCCACCAAGTAAACCATCAGTAACGCCCAAGTCTTAAGGGCGGTCAAAAATGGGATGTCTACAGCGGGCGCGTGCTACAGTTTCTGGCGACTCTGCTGGGGAGTTTAGAAAGCTTGACTCGAACTCATGATATCCTGTTTTGATTTCGCTTATGTGTTTCTTTGCATTGCATGTGCATTGGTGCACCTAGGAACACAGTGTTTGCCATCTGCCATTCCTGAACGGTTTGCCGGAGGCTTGTCTTGTCAAGACATGTCCATAAGGTTGACCGGCTATGGGCTCTGACAGCATGGGAACACAAACCCCGGTTTACCGGGGCACCCCTTTTGACCATTTGACCTAGTACATGTTCGGATCCGTAGTGACCATTCCAAGAATAGGACAGGTTGCTTACCCGATGTTAGGTTGTTTGAAAACTGCTGTGTGCGTAGTAAAATCCTAGCTCCTGACGAAATAGGACAGGGAAACCCTACCCCAACATAGGGGTGATTGAGCTCTCTTTACTTGCTATGTGCTTTTAGAGTGTATCTCTACAGGAACGCATATACTAGTTTGCGAGTTTGAGTATCGGGCCCGAGGGCACCAGAATCAGTATTGTTGAGAATCAGTTATCAGGACTCAGTTATCCGCGGGTATCAGATTCAGTATTTTGGGAACAGAAATCTGGGAATAGTAATCAGTAGTGGGGTACAGTTGTGTGGCTACACTCGTGTTTGATCAGTTTGGACTGAAATGCTGCCTGTTTTTCCTTTCAGTTCAGAGAGTGGCAGAGTTGATACAGAACAGCCAGTGTCTCCCCTTGCTGAGGCAGGATTTATGGCGGCACAGAATACAGAAGAAGTTGTGGTTATGACGGCTGCATTAGAGCAGGGGACCGCTCCGCAGAGTGAGGCCAGCATCAGTATGTCACACCCACCCAGGTTGCCCGTTATGCACCCAGTTTGGGCTCCCCAGTTATATCAGGCTCGTGAGCCCACCACCTTCGAATTGATGGGAATGATAGGGGACCTCCAGAGGTCTGTGGCCGATCTGGCCTATGGAATGTCGGCTTCACCGCCAACGGCGCCATATGTCGGGAATTTCGTACCACAAGAGCCCCCGCTACTGGGGCGGATTGTGATAGAGCTCAGCCAGCCAGAGGTGGCTTCCAGCTATAGTCGTGACATGCTAGCACCGACCCAGACCCTTGATCAGGCTGAAGTCAGGGGAAAAGACAAGGCAAAGGTAGACGCCGACCCTATTGAACAACTGCTGTGGGCAGTCGAGGCTTTGAAAGCCAGAGGGATGAACAAGCAACAAACATCCGCAATCGTGATCAAAGCTGTGGATGATGCTTTCCCCACTCCAATCAAAGGCAGTTCAAGCCAGGTAGAAAATCGGGATGGGCCCCGTCATGCCCAGACAATGCCTGTAGTTCCCAACCCTGCACCGGGAAAGGTTCAAAAAGCCAAGGCAGCGCCAGCCGACCCCTTCGCCAGCGCATCTTAAGCCTTTGGAGCCTCGGCCACTCCCGAAGAATCTCCCTCCCACGCATGATGCTACCTTGTACTGCACGTACCACCAACAGTCCGGTCATAGTACTGATGGATGTTCCCGCCTTCGTCATGAAGTGCAGGATTTGATTGATAACAAGGTTATCCTACCACCCACCTCAGCCAAGTCCGTTACCACCCAGTTGTTGGATTTCGAGGGCTCAGATACTGCGAGTATGTGAAGTGGACCGCCTGCGGGCGACATTTGGTACATTTTGGATGTAGCGTCTGGCATGCATTTTTGAGCATCGGTGAAATCGAGTTTTGTAAATCCTGGCTTGGATATCGAGTCCGTCTTTTGTTTTGAGTCTGTCTCTTTGTCTTGAGTTAGTCTTTTTTGCTTAAGGGTCTGTCTTGTTGTATCGAGTCAGTCCCCGTTGTATATAATACCAGGTGATTCTGGGGTTGTTGTCCCGAACACCGTTTTGTTTTGTTATTATCTGTTTTTGTTTTGAGTCTATTTCCGCCGAGGGGCCAGTTGCACCAACAAAGCCGAATGAAACAGCTGTTGCTATCTCAACTTCATGCTTGCTTTCAGCATAAGTGCCAGAGAATTTGATTGGGCTAACAGTACATCTCGCCTGCTCTCCTGCGCGCCAAACTCATTGCATTAACCTAAGATTTTCAAAAAACAAGCCTTTTGAACACTGCGGTGATAAAAATGAAGAGGAAGGAATTCCTCGGGTTTTGCAAAATTTTGATCATTTTGAGAGAAAGAAAGGTGTGCTAAGCCTTTTTATGAATGAAATCATGCTTGTCGGCGTGAGTACTGAGAAGGATCCTGGCTTGATCCAGATTGGTTCCACACTATCTTCGGCGCGAGCGATTTGTCGCTTTCTTAAAAACTTTCAAAAGCAAATGTTTTACGCGGCCCTGTGAAGACTTGTGTGGAATCCCTCTTAAGGTCGCGCAGCCTAGGATCGCTCTCAGCCTCAAGATTCAACCCGTTTGTTTTCCGACTTTGAACCCGTTCAGAACGTTCAGAAAGTTCAACGGACAAACGCCATGAAAGGTCTGTATGGCCAGTTTCGAAGTAGCCCTCAAGCAAGAGGCACCAAAAGCCAAATCAGAAGGAGTGGATCTCGCCGAAAGAAGCTCGTGGAGCAACCGTGATGGATTCTTCTGCAAATCATTGCAACAGCCGTTCTCTTAGATACAGAGGGGCTTCAATTCAAAAAACCATTTGGCATGGACTTGCTACACTTTTACCCTTTGAGAGGTTCGCTGGGCCAAAAACCCAGAAGGGCGACCCAGGCAAAAGTTAGAGTAAGAGAAAAATACAAAAAATACAAAAAAGAAGAAAAGAAAAAAAGAAAAAAGAAGAGCAAAAAAGAAAAGAAAAAAAAGAAATAGAAAATGAAAAGAAGCTCGCAAGGTCGAAAACCCGCATTGGGCGCCTTGGCAAAAGTGAGAGCCAAACAAAGTGAAGGTTAAAATACCCGAGTGTACCTTAACCGGAACTACGTAAGGCTTGATTCCCATGTTTGGGATACGTAGGCAACTTCATCATGAAGTCCAGCCCCTAACGCTTTCATAGCGTCTCAGTCCATGCAATGGTTTCGATTTCATCCCAAGGTCCAGTGGCCAACACCCTTCAAGGTGATTGTGTCCATATATGTGTTGTGACTGTCTTCGTCATCTCTGTGTCCAAGAGTTCGATCACCGCCAATGAAGACTGTTTACAGATTGCTGCGGCACCATCCCAAACAAGGGGCAACTTTCCGTTGCCACGAGCCACCGTGAGACGCCATTCAAACCAGGGGCAACTTTCCGTTGCCTCCCACTCCCTTCAAACCAGGGGCAATTTTCCATTGCCTCCGATCCGAGGTTGTGCATCTCGAAGAGTAAGTTCCATGCTTGTTGAGCATCAGCTGTTTGAAAAATAGTTTTTGAAAATTTTTATTGAGACTGACTATTTTCTCGAAAACTATTTCATTTTCCAAAACTGGACCATTGTCTTGGACCCAAAACGGAAAATTTTCAGTGCTTGCTGCCTGACTTACATGATTTTCAAATCAAAAATCGAACAAGTACGTTAATCCAACTCTCATTTTGATTAAAACTGTTTTAGTAGAAAGCAAAAACAAAAAATGGTTAAAATGATGAACTAGGGGCACAGTCGAGCCAGGCATTCTGTCTTTCCCCCGTCATCGACGTACTTACCAGAAGAGCGCTTTACCCGCCGGAAGAAATAGCCGTGAGCTAACGGTGTTGAGCATGAACCCACACCTTTCTATTTATCCATCAACCACCCCGGGGAGGGATGAAAAATGAGAGAATTAAGAATAGAGAGGTGTAAGTTGAGAGAAAAGTGAGGGAAAGGGTTTTTGAGAGAAAATCCGAGCCTGAGAGCCGAGTAATGTGAGAATCACAAATCAGACAGGGTGGGAAACAATGCCTAGAGAAACTGGCTCCTCGTGATCTGAGGTCCCCCGTCTTCGTCAGCGCGTCTGTATGTCGTGTCTTTGGTTTTGTTTATCTCAACCTTTGTTCTAGGTCTTTTCCGAGCGAGTCTCGTTGTGTTTAGGTCATGTACTTATATTTGAGTCCTCCCTGCTGTGTTCAGTTGTAGGCTCGATATCCCGGTTTGAAAAACCCTCATTCAATTTCAAAAATCATTTATGCTCAGAATGCTGTGCCATTCTCTACATTTGAACATGTTTCGACTCCAACCGGTTCCATCTTTGAGGTCCGTCCTGTCAGATTGGGCTGCTTGTTTGAGAATTGCCGTGTGCAGAATGAACCGAATGCTGTGTTATGGGCTGTATGTAGATTAATTCCCAACAGAGTAAGGGCTGTGTGTCCAAGAATCAGGCAGTGGATTGCTTGGGTTATTTCGCCGTCGGCTGTTAAGTTATCTGGTTATTACAGTGCGAGTGTTCAATTTTCAGATAACCAATCAATTTCATTTACATTGAGGTGTAACATGATGAGATACGATGCAATGCATGAGATATGTAAATGTAAACACTTTTTCAGATAAAAAGTCCGTTTCATTTCATAATCTTTTAAGTACAAAGTTTTGAAGAAAACAAAAATCTGCCTGCGGCAGTACAAGGTAATCTATCTACCAACAAAAAGAAAAGTACAAGAAAGAAGAAAGATAACGAAAATCCGCATCTCTGTCGAGCACTCCAAGGGCTGTCAGTCCGTCCTGGTCCTCTTCCTGGATGAGGGTCCAGGAGTATCATCAGCGTCGTCGTCAGAGCCCGAGCTAGAACCGTCTCCGGTCTCCTCCTCCGATGACTCGGACTCCGCCTCTGCCTCCGTCTCTGACTCCTCGTCGTTGTCATCATCCGGGACTGGAGCTTGCGAGCTGCTCCCAACGTGAGTATGCCCTCCCCTGGTACGGGGAAATATCCGGCCCTCCTCATCTCTCCCCCGAGCAGGGACAGAAGGTCCGGCTGGAGCACCTCCTGCCATGGGAATCTGGAAAGGAGGCTGAAAAAGCACACAAAAGGGAAATGCATCAGTATACTGTAGACAGTTTATCAGTGCAGAATGCAATGCAGAGTACAGTGTGTGTATGCCGTGAGCAGTTTATCAGTGCAGAATGCAATGCCGAGTATAGTGTATGAATGCCGTGAGCAGTTTATCAGTACAGAGTACAGTGCAGAATGCAGTGTATGCAGTGTTCAGATACTGTGAGATCAGTGCATCAGGTGTTGTGTCGTGCATCAGATTATGTGAATCAGTATATGAATGGTTTGAGGCCAGTGTCAGAAGGACATACCGGTATGCTGTAGAGGGCTAGGAGATCAAATGTCCGCTGAAGCATCCCCATCATCGAGGCATTCATCGCCAACGACTGACGGGTGTACTCAGAAGAAGCCTGCAAAAGTATCAGATGCATCAATATTCTGTGGAATATCAAGTAAACTGAAATGAATAACTGTACAAAAATGCAGTAATACATACCGGTGGTAAGTCGGGGACGTCGATGAACTCGTGACCAGCCGGTGGAGGGGCGAAGGGAATCTGATAGGTCGACCCACCCTACCCCTGGAAAGTCAGTACAGCGGGCAGGGCAGGCCAGCCAGCTCCCCGTCCTCCCTGCACTCCGCCCTTGCCACGGACCCGGGCCCTCCTCGCAGCCCCTACTCCAACCCCCGCTCGGCCCCAGCCGCCGATGCCACAGGCCTGGCCCCCTCTGCTCGACGGCCGCTCAGGGGGCGCATCAGATATGTCTGCACATACTCCTGATAGTCGCCGGTGCCTCGGAAGCCGGCCTCCTCCCAACCGATGGAGTAGTCATCCAGCTGCTCAGTGGTGAGCCTCTCGGTCTCCCTCATATTTGCAGGAGGGGGAACCGGGACTATCTGCTCAGGTAACCCTAGGGTCTGGCGTAGAAAATGCTCCCCCAGGTACCAAGCCCGACAGACCGGGCCCTCAAGCAAGATCCGGAAACGCGAGGTCTCCTCCGCACCAGGGAACCGATCCCGCATTGCCGCCGGTAAGGGAGCCCACGGCCGCCATGTGATATGAAAGTGACAGACAGTTTGTTATCTACTGTTTTGAAAATATACAGTGGAAAAGCGAAGCTTAAATGAACTGTAAGTAAAACATACCTCGGCAGGGGTAATGGTATCGAAGTATCGACGGAAGAAGCCGAAAGTCTCTCGCGGTCGCCGGGTACATCTCCCGTCGAAGCGACTCGAAAAGGGGACGGCCAGGGGAGTCTCCGCAACTGGCACAGGGGCGAGCCTAGGGAAGTAGGCGTAAATCCACAACTGTAAAACAGATGTCAGTATGACCATCAGATAAAGCAGAATATACAGAATGAAGCAGAAATAGCAGAGCCGTGTGTTGTGCAGTGTATTGTTTGCAGTGTACAGTTAGTGTAAAGCATAATGTATGTGTGTGCCGTGTGTACAGTATGCAGCAAGTGTAAAACAGACTACAGTGTGTGCAGTGTACAGAGTACAGAAAGTACGAGACAGAAATGAAAAAAGTGGAGAAGAAGTGTACCTCCCAAGTCCGCCAGTAACCTCCGAGTAGCTGGCCGCTGCCGCGCGAAGCCGAGCTCATATATCCATAAAGGGTGGCCAGAGCAGCGCCGCCCCAATCATAGTGCAGGATGTCCCGGACGTCCACCAGTGCGCTAAGAAGACAGAGAGGCACGGTGTTCGCCCGGTCGGCGAAGATGGTAGTCCCGAACAGGAACATGAGGAAGCCGCAAGCATACCTCTCCACGTCCTCCGGGGTCATCTGTGCCTCCTCCTCCAACGCGGGCTGGACCCAAAACTGGACCTCGAACCAGGAGTATCGGACGAAGCCTGGACGAGCTAGGGGTGGCGCCTCCCCTAGTAGATGGACCTGAGCTGCGGTCCACTCATCCATCGCGATGTCAAATGGGATCGGATCACCCCCCACCCCGATGCCTGTGAGCATCGAGAAATCATGAGGGGTCATCGTCATATCCCCTGCAGCAGAGAAGTGAAAAGAATCGGTGGTGTCCCACCATCTCTCCGCCAGAGCAGCAAGGAGAGGTCTGCAAGTGGAGAGCCTGGAGAGTCCTCGGCAGAAGGCGCCGAAACCCGCTCGATCCACGATGCGTCGGATTGCGTCGGGGAGCTCATCATACCACTCCCGAGCACCAGTATTCCCATACCCGCGAATGGTATGGGAACCCTCCTGTAAATAGAAAATAACAATTGCAAGACAGCATTCAAAATGCAGTTTTGAAAAAGCAGATAAAGCATGTGTGCAAGTTTGACAAGATTCGGGCAAATACCGGGTGCCGGTGTGCTTGCAGTGAAATACGTGTGATGTGTCAGCGTGTTTGGGTGTTTCAGAACAGATATAGCGTTGTGTGCAAATCTAACAGATTCAGACAAATACTGGGTGCCAGTGTGTATGCAGTAGAATACAGTGAGTGCAGTGTGTTTGAGTGATTCAGGGCTAGTGCAGTGTGTGTACATGTGTCCATCTCAAACAGATATCAGTTGTATGTATGTTTACAGTCAACTACAGTCTACGGTATATCAGTTTTCAGCAGTTAAAGAATACAACTAGCTATGACAGTTTTTGTATCCTACATTGCGGAAAGTAAAGCAGAAGAAAGAAAGTTACCTCGGAAGTGCCGAATGAAAGGTGGGAGGTAGGCTCTCGCAGTAGTAGCTCAGGCACCACGTGCCTCTCGAAGCTCCGGAACTGACGCAGGCCGTCGGGGGGCAGAACATGGATTGCCGGTCGGTAGGTCGCCGGGTCGAACGGGCGCTTGCTCAGTGGTAGGAGCTCGACCCCGGGATCCATCTCGTGGTCCGGGGGAGTCCCGCCACGTGGAATATCGTCCGCCATATCAAAAATGATGAGAAAATGGCCGGAGAAAGGAAAACCGGGCCGGAATACGAAGAGTCAACCGAAAAGTCAACTCCCGAGAGGGTCGAAAATGGCCGGGAAGGCCGGAATGTGAAAGGGCACAGAAATGAAGAGGAAAACAAGGGGAACAAACCCCGAAAAGGCGAGAACGCCAAACGAGGCACCGAAACGAAAATGTGATCGGTTGAAAATGTCCGAAACGCGAAGGAAATCGCGAATCCGACGACGAAACAGGCGTAGAACGCGAAGAAACGGGCGAAAAATGAGAGAGAAACACTCTAGAGAGAGAGAGCAAGAGATTTCGGCGGTGGGAAAGTGAGGAAATAGGGCTTGAAGCCCTATCTTAAAACACCCAAAGTGAAAAGTCGAATCTGCCCCGACTCAGCAACTGTTTGCCGGTCGGCAATGTTTTGTGCCGGCCGGCACTTTTTTGTGCCGATGGAATTGTTTTTTAGCCGGTGGACAGCCGGTGGCCTTCCCTTCCGGCCGGTGATGTTCCTACAGCCTTGTTTAGGCCATGTGAGGAGTTTTTGGTCTTCATAGCTCAAGAAAGTGCATTCCCGACGCTCAACCGGCCTCCGTTCTGACTTCGGACTGCATCCGCCGTGCGTAGCGCTTCAACCCATGCAAGGTGTATCCTTTTTGTGTCCTTTTGGCTTTTGCAAGGTCCAAAAGTTGCCCCGTGTGTATCCCATATCAATCGCACTGTTTTGTGCATTTCAAACCGTTGAACTGTTTTGTGCATTTCAAACCGTCGCACTGTTTTGTGCATTTCAAACCGTCGCACTGTTTTGTGCATTTCAAACAATCGCACTGTTTTGTGCATTTCAAACCGTCGCACTGTTTTGTGCATTTCAAATCGTCGCACTGTTTTGTGCATTGTATTTCAATCGCACTGTTTTGTGCATTTCAAACAATCGCACTGTTTTGTGCATTTCAAATCGCCGCACTGTTTTGTGCATTGTATTTCAACCGCGCTGTTTTGCGCATCGCACTGTTTTGTGCACCTCACTTGCATTTTGCATGCATCCATTCGCGCTATCTTGCGCATCTTGCTTGTACTTGTTAGTACATTGCATTGTTTTGAACACAAATCGGCTTCGCATAGCGTATAAGTCCAATTGTCAAAATCTTTTTTTGCACCTTATGAGGCGTGCGTGTCTCATTTGTATCATCTTACATTCCGTATGGCACGCGTGCCGCACTTGCATCATGTGCATCTAAAAAAAAACAATCATAGTGCATTGTCATGCATTTCCATTGTAGCTTGCATGCATCCATTGCATTTTTCCCAGTAGTCGCATCGCACTGCATTGTCATGCATTTTTGTAAACATCCATCCCATTGCATATTTGTAGATATTGCATTGTAGATTGCATGCATTCATTGCATCACCTTCCGCCTACGGCTTGCGCCTTTCCAGGTTGAGCTTGGTCCGGTATGTGTCCTTACCTGCCATGTTAAAACACAGTTCTGCATGTGTATTGCGCCGATTCCACGCTGATATGTTTGTTGAGGGTTGCGGCACCTTTTCTGTGTTACACATGGCTCGTATGTGTACATGCCTTTCCTAGGTAAAATTTGGTTTGGCTTGCATGCCATATCCATTGTATATCCATTTCATTGCATATTTGTAGATATCGCATTGTAGATTGCATGCATTCATTGCATCGCCTTCCGCCTACGGCTTGCGCCTTTCCATGTTGAGCTTGGTCTGGTATGTGCCCTTACTTTTCATGTTAAAACACAGTTCTGCATGTGTATCGCGCCGATTCCACACTGATATGTTGGTTGAGGGTTGCGGCACCTTTTCTGTGTTACACATGGCCTGTATGCGTACATACCTTTCCTAGGCAAGATTTGGTTTAGCCTGCGTGCCATATCCATACATATTACATTGTAGTGTAATTTTTGCATCCGGCATTAGGATCATAGTCCTTTCTCCAGCGGGTCGTTTCCCCACTTATGTCGATTCCACCCAATACTTGTTCTTGCGTCTGTCTACAATACTCATAGTTCAGTTGACCGTTCTATGGTAGACAGACTTGTTATCTCCATCAATCTATTTGACATAGGTATGGTTTCGAACCACTCGTGATTGGATCATGATTCAAATGCTTTGCATGTAGCTTGCATTGTTTCAACTACATTGCATCTTCATTTGCATTATTTATACATTGTTTTGTATATATTGCATATCGTTTTGCATCCATTTTTGCATTGTCATGCATGTTGCTAACAATATTGTACCTGTTAAGTTTGTTTCCTTTTCAGGCACGATATTGTATGTACGGCTCATTTGAGGCTGGTGCGACTAGACGAGCCGCACAGGTATTGTATCTCCCGAGTGAGACGTTTTGAGAATTCCATAATTCTCTTACATCCTTTCTGCATTGTAGTGTAGTTCGGTGTATGCTAGCTTAAAACTGTCGCATGTTTGCTTCGTTACAGCTTTCTTTGCATGATCATAAGTTATGTCTGGCTCTCTGCATTGTCTTGCATTTTGCCCCTGCCTTCGGGCACATATCTTGATTGTCTTGCATGTTTGTCTAAGTCTTCGGCCTTGTCAAAAATGGGTCGTCTCTGGGCTTTGACATTCACTCCCGTCATTGTTATGACTTTCGAGTTCTGTCAAAGAGAGGCAACTGTAGACACCCCATTTTTGACCGTCCTCAAGACTTGGACGTCACCGTTTGAACACTCGGTGATCATCCATGTTTGTGTTCGTTTGGAGTTCCCGGAGGCCTCGGCTCGCGTGCCTTACCTCAGGATCTCCGAACTCGACCGTTTAGTGTCTGGTTTTGCACCAAACACTTGTGTTTTGCCTTACAAGGGCAGGGTAGGGCTTGTAGACCATCCCCACCCACCACCGGCAGTGGCTAGAGGCCACCGGCTGGTTTTTGCTGCCACCGGCAATGTATATTTCCGGCCGGCACTATTTGTTGCCGGTCAGCACTATTTAGTGCCGGCCGGCACTCTTTTTGGCCAAGATGGCATTTTTGGCCGGCCGATTGCTGTTCATCTGCTTTTTCAGATATTTTTAGACAGCTGTCCTGCTTTTGCATCCCTCCATACACGTGTATGGAGGGATCTCCCTATTGTAAAGCTTGTCTTGTAAGCTTTACAAGACATATAGAGAGGAGAGGCTCTCTTGGCTTAAAGGAGAGGACTTAGGTTAGAGTTGAGATATTTTGAGAGCAAAAACAGCCATTGTTGAGCTCTGGTTCTAGGGTTTGAGTGACATACATTTTCTATCTCTCTTTCCCTCTCATTTGTGCACTAGGTGTTTTGTGTCTTACTATTGTACACAAACACCTAGTGTTTCACCTTCCTTTGGCTCTTGAGGTTCTAAAGGACTGGTTTTGAAGTTTTGGTGTGGGATCCAAGCTAAAGGAGGCCATTGGAGCACCATTTGTGAAGGGATCATCAAGGGTAAGAAACTTACACCTTTATTCCCCCTTTTTGCATTGATTTTCTACCTATCTTAGAGTTGTTTTTGTGCTTATTGTATAACATAAAAAAGTTATGTTTTTAGGCCCTCTTTATTGTTTATTAAGAGTGTTTTGTTGTTTGAGGGTAGTTGACCCCCCTTAGGCCTTGAAAGGCCTCATTTTGAGCCATTTTGTGCTAGCTCCGGGATTTTGGTGTTGAGGTCTCTTCACCACTGAAATCTTGAGGGATTTTAGTGGTGAAGATGATGCTTTGAAGTCCCAAGAAGGAGAGGGTCACCCCCTCTCCTTGTTGTCCTTGAAAAGGGCATGTTTTGGCCTCTTGAGAGAGCATTATGCTTGAGTGTGTGTTGAGCATGTTTAGGCTGTTTTTCATGCTTATATATCCATAATATAACATGATTTTAAGTTGGTTTTGGTACTCCATGCATGCTTAGCATAGTTGCCATGTAATGCCTTGTTTATGCCTTAATGTGCCTTAGGTTGTTAACTTTTGTGGGAGCATGTTTTAGGCTTAGTCTTGTGAAGATTATGTGCTTATTTTGCCATGTTCTAGGTCTGTCCTAGGTTGCTTGGGTCGAATTTGGCATGCATCATATATCTCCTTTGTATTTGGGCTTGTTGGCCTTGAGCATGTGCATGTATAGCATGGCACCTTTGCATTGTTTTGGTGATTTGGGGCCACCCTACATGCTATTTCAGTCCCATTTTCATGCTTGCTTGATTGCCGTGCATGTCTCTTCGATGCTTTGAAAGCTTGTGTAGCAATGCTCCATGTTTTGGTGTTTATGCATGCCTTTGTTTTTGGGTCACTTAGATGCCATCTAAGTAGTCCTTTAGCTTTGTTTTAACGTGCTAAACCTCTGATTTTGGTCCTTCCTTTCATGCAATGTTTGGTCTTTCTAAGTGTAGTTCAATGCCCCATTGGTTTGCTTTGAACACTTGGACTATTTGTTGCATGTTTGGCTTGATCTTGTTGCTTGGTTTGACACCATCCTAACATGCATTTTCAGAGCTTATGTCGCATGTTAATAGTCCATGATTCTCCCTTTCAAATGTGTTTGAGGGTTGTTCAATTTGTGCTTAAGTGTTGGCCTTCAATTAGGTGCATGTGTGCATGTATATTTGGTCCTTCATTATAGCATTTTGGCTACTGTTTTAGGCCTATTTAGAGTTGCCTAATTCATGTTTAAGACCATCTTTGCATCCATTTGCATTGCCATATGTATGCTTGTATGCTTGCATAAGTTAGTCACCATGCCATGTTGCATCCTTAGTTTGTATGCTTAGGTTGCATTGCATCTTGCATGCATGCCTTGTTCCTTGACTTGATGATAGGAATTGGGCCTTGTTTGGTTTGATTTGGTTTGCATGCATTTGAAATCAAAGTTGCATACTTGATTCTTTGGGCCATCATGCATGGAAATGCGTGATTGGTGGTCCGAGAATCGAGGCACATGCCCCTTTGAGTCATTACAATGATAAGGGACATGGTTGGTGCATATATGCCTTGAATTGTGCTGTCATGCTTTGCCTTGCCCTCTGTTGCTGTCATTTGCAGATTCTGCAGGAACACTCTGCCGACCGGCAGTGTAAGGTGCAGGCCGGCAACAATTTCTCTGCCGACAGCTTCATTTTGTGCCGATGGCCACACACCACTGCCGGTGGTAATTCCACTCAGCCGGTGGTACTCCCCAGTGTCCAGGGATGCAATCTTGAGGTTTTGACAGCCTCCAGAGGAGTGAAGGAAGGAAAATAGAGGCAGCCTATGCATGGCGGCGCGTTTCCCGAGGCATTTTTTTTTCTGTTTGAATTAATTTATTTAATTCGTTAATTAAATTAATTTGTAATATTAATTAGCTTGTGTAGTTAATTAATCTGTAATATTTATTCGATCCCTCCGAGTGAGAGTAAAGATGCAATAAGTGTGCGTGAGTGTGTGTATGTCTTCCAACCTCACGTCTTTCTTCCCTTTTATTTACCTGCTTATGATGGTAGATTAGGGCACGTTTAATTTAGCATACCTTATGTTATGCATGCGTGCATTCATGCATTTGTACTACATGCATTAGGCTCGGTACATCACGCTAACTGCATTTGTACTTCAAATTCTAAACTGAATATGTGATAGTTGTGCATTCTCACATGCCATGTTTAGGATAGCCGAGCCTATTCTAGTAACACTTTGTATGCGATGCATTAGGCACATAACATGGACTTGGATCATGCATGTTTGCTAACGAGTTCTTTGTTTTGGCACGGAATAAGATGTAAGTATTTCCACTTTAGCATATCGCATGAGTGTGAATATTGCCATGACAGCATGCTTAACATGTGGCTAGATGCTTATGTGTTATAAACTGCTTGGATGCCTGTGGGTGAAGGTTGGATTGTTTGAGTTGGAAGAACTCATTGAAATCCGTGTTTTAGCCTACTTGCGAGTAGCAAATCCAAAACATTTTCCAAAACAAACGGATATGCAATGCTTACTTCCAAATTAGGCAATCTAGTCTATAGTTGTTTGCTGCGCGCATAACATAGTAATTCTAGGCTAATAATTGGTTTAAGAACACATAAAGTTTTCAAAAACGGATATCACGGTTAGTAGAGGCCAGTCTTCGGACCGGGCGAAAGGGGGTGCTCATAGCTGACCTTCCCCGATCGTACCCAGGCTCTCGAGCCGAGATAACTCCGGTGATGACGGACATGTGGCCTTCGGCACCGAGTTAGGGTTTCCTAAATTTCCCCATTTTAAAAATACTTAGGTGGCGACTCTGTATCTGACAAAGCAGTCCATGTTTGGCACTACTTTTTCAAAAATCTGTTTCTTAAAACGATTTGCCAGATTTGGACTCTTTGGTTCAGATTAAGAACCGCGACACGAATCGCGAGTCCGAACTGTAGTAGCGTGAGGTCCCCCTCCGCGGGCGCGTGCTACAGGTGGTCGCTTGAGCCAACTCTCAATGTCTGTAAAAGTACTGGGAGCTCGAAATTTACGCTCGAGTGACACTTCCATTGCTCAAGCGAACTGCACGAATTCTGGAATTTTCAGAATTCTGTTTGAGATTCAAACTTGCAATTCAAAGGCTTAACCCTTGCATGATTGGTATGAAATCAAGGAAAAACATTGTATAACATGAAAACATTTATACTTTGGAACCAATCACTCAAAACTCCATGAATTCAACAAGATTCAAACCTTAAAGTTTATGTTTGTAAAAGCTATGTTTTACATCTTGCATTCACAAGCTTCAAGGCTTAAAATTGGGCTTCAAAACATGGCAATTCATGCATGCATGTATCAAACAACTCTCAATTCAACATGATCATTATGGTTTATACTCAAATATGAGAAATCACTATAAATTCATGTATGCATGCATGCTCAAGTTGATCTCAAATTCAACACATTTAGCTCAATTCTTGTATTTATCAACATATACTTCTTGAATTCACATAGTTATGAACTTAAGCTCATGAATTTGATTTCAATTACTCACCTAGAGTCTTCAATCAACTCTTGACAAGCTAGTTCTTGAGTTCCTATACACAATCCTTTAAGCCCCTAGGCAAATCTTCAAGATTGAGCCTCACTCTCTCTAGAATCACACGTCTCTCTCTAAAATGCTCTCTTTACAAGCTGAATTTTGAGCTCAAAAATGAGCTAAGCACCTTAATTGGCATATATATAGGCTAGTCTAACTTAATTCACTAATCCATGATTAAGCTCAGGAAGTGGAGTTTAATTTAATTGATCAAAGGCTTATTTTAGACATAAATGAATAGATATAAATGCAATAACACATATAATCGCATAATTAGCATCCAATTTCACATTAAGCACATAATTAGAAGCATAATTAAAGATTAACGGTATGATACAGAACAAGGTTGTTACACCTGCACTGCATCTATCTTAGATGAATCCATAGTCACTCCTTCTCTGGACATAACATGGCTTGTGAGCTTAACTTCTTTAAGCTAGAACTCACACTTTCCGAACTTAGCATATAGATGGTATGCTCTAAACAAATCAAGTACATATCGTAAGTGCCTCTCGTGTTCCTCCTTAGAGGGTGAGTATACTAAGATGTTGTCGACGAAGACAACCACAAACTGGTCTGGAAACTCCCGGAAGACTCGATTCATCAAGTCCATAAATGAGCCCAGTGCATTAGTTAGCCCAAAAGGCATCTCTAAGAACTTGTAGTGGCCATACCGTGTATGGAATGCCATTTTCTGAATGTCTTCCTTTTTCACCCTCAACTGGTGATACCCCGATATCAAATCAATCTTCGAAAAGCAATGAGAGCTTTTCAACTGGTCAAAAAAATCATCTATTCTCAATAGTGGGTATTCGTTCTTGACAGTTACCCGGTTCAACTTATGGTAATCAATGCACAACTGCAAAGTGCCATCTTTCTTCTTTGCAAAGAAAGTTGAGTGCTCCCCAAGGTGAAGTACTAGGGCGTATGAAGCCCTTGTCTAACAAGTCTTGAAGCTGGACCTTTGTTATGCCTCGAAATAATAACAATAACCCATCTCATAATATTCCTTACAATTGATCAATAACATCATATTTTATATTCCATTCATAATCCTTAATCATACAAAAGATGACATGTGCGTGTATACATTCATAATTCCTAGATCCTAAATCTATAGGATATGACATGTGTACAAACATTGAAATAAAAGAAAACCCAAGTAATTATATGCCCTAATGGCTATATCTTTCCAAGTTGATACTTGGGTACATCAAAATGAGTTCAACTCAATACAATTAAAGCTTAAGACTTGTACAAAAATAATTACATCAAATAAACAAAAAGAAGCTCTTGGCTCCAAGTCCTCCCAAGCTATGTCTTTGGTAAAGGCATATCATCAGCACTTGAAAGTTGTTTTCCATATAGGGTGAGCTAAAGCCTAGTAGAGATACTTTGACACAATATATGAATCTTAACGAAGTCATAAGGTGGCTGGATATGCATGCCAGTTGTCAAACGTTTTACATTTCCATCTCAAAACAATGCAATGTCAAATTATATATCAATTCATGAAAAATAATCTTTTATATAAGAAAACAGGGCAGTGGATACAAAACACTAGGAATCTCTAGGTACGTGTCTGCCAGTAGGCTATACAAGCATTACCAAAGCCATTTTATCACCTAACCGCGTGGGTTTTTGGACTTCTACCAAGGACACACCGGTTAACATAATAACCACAACTACACCCTTTAACCAAATTCAACAAGGTATTCATCATTTTTTTCCTTTTAAAAAATAATACATTTTCAATGTTTAAGTATGAAACAATGCTCAATGCAAGATGTATGAGTAATTAGTTTCAATTCACCTAATCCTTATGCAATTTTTACAACAATCAAAGTTGTCTTTCACCGATAGCCCAAAACAGATATTTCTATTCAATAGATAATTTCCAACAAAAGATATAATCTCATCATTTTCAAAATGGGAGTAATATTATATATCCAACTCCATCATCAACATACACATTCGCTCTATTCTTACAAAACCCAACATCCTTTCCCTTTTCTTCCACAAACCAAATATTCATGATTTTAGAACAAAAACCCCGTTACTTTCAAAAATTAAATTTAAGTAAAGAAATCCCCCATTTTAACATATCTCAACCATAAACCCATCCCAACAACCTTTCTCAATAACCACTTTGAGAACCCCTCTTTTACATTTCATAATCAAACCCTAGGTTTAACCCCAAATCCCCAAATCACTAGATTCTTTCAATAGACAAATAACTAAGGTAAAAATCATACTAAAGTTTGAAGAAATCCCTACCTCAAGATTGGAAGACAAGAAAGAGCACGGATTGAAGTTTGGCGGAGTTGAAAATGAGATTCTCTCTGATTAGAATGAAACTTTAGACGAGCCCTACTTTTTTCTCCAGAGAGCTATGGTGGAGAAATCAATGGGTAAGAGTGTATTTGAGGTTTTAAGCAAAACTAGAGAGAGAGAGAGTGTGAAGAAATTAGGGTTTTAAAATGTTTAGAGAGAGAGAGAAAGAAAAGAAAAAGTGATTCAATTTTCTCTTTTTCCAAATTGATATAAACGCAGACCGCTCGAGCAACCAAAACGCCGCTTGAGTGTCAAACACAGTAAGTGACACTACTCGAGTGAACAAAAACACAGTTTAAGCCTGCAATGACCCCCTTCTAGTAGCTCAGACCTGTAAAAGACCGCTTGTGTCACGCCCCAAAATTCGGACAAGTAAATATTAAATTAGGACAAAACCCCAATAATATTCCATCATCCAAATCTTAGGGGTGAAACAAAAAAATTAAACGCTAACCAAACCATCTACCATAATTTTATAACTATCAAATACCTCCAACATTAAAGTAGCAACAACTAGTCAAAACAACTTAAACAATGTACGGTTACAAATCATGCCAAATTATTCCAATACTAAAGTCATAAAGAGAATAATAAATACATAGACTAATATCAATCATAAGATCAAGAAAACAAAAGAAGTCCAAATGACATGTCCAACACTATAGTAAATCCACGTCACCACCGTAGCCCCAACTAATCCTGTAAAGGAAGCTCGGCTGCGCTCAAACAGAACGCACCCGAGTTGCCAAGAGACAAAACAGGTCAGTATACAAGTATACTGGTATGAGTACAAGATTCAACACCCACGTGTCCACCAGACACAAACAAAAATACATTAAATTCTTATTATGGGACAAGACAAGTAGTTCCAACCGCACCGAGACGAATGGGTAGTTTCTCAAGATACGGTGGCATTTAGTTTCTTGTCCGTACACAATGAAATATAAATTGATTATAAAATAATCAAAATAGAAATAAAAATATGGTGGGTCAGCCTTGCATGAAAAGTTAGTAAGACCCACCATCCTGCAAAAAAAAATAAAGTTAGTATATATTAATCATAAGTAACTTGCTGAAGAAGTATAAAAATGTACCGTTTCATGCTTAAATAATTCGAATGGACCAAAACTCAAAGAAAAAAAGTTGTACAGAATAAAATTTCATAAAAGACCATGTGGACGAATTTAACAGAAACTGAACAGGTTGAGAGAAAAACTTGATATAAAAACCTAGACGGATTTCAACCGAAAAATTTGAAATTGAAAACGAACAGAAACTATCCTAATATGATTTTTTTTGGAAAAGTTCAAAATACAAAAAATGTGCAGAATAATGTTTTACTTTAGTTTACACGAAACCAAAAAAAATGAGCTCGTTTCGTGGGTTAAAACAGCCTCTAAACTCTGCCTTGCTAAAATGAATCAAAACTACAATAACCAAGATCATCCGATTATAAGTTTTAATCGATCTTTTTAATAAAAAGTTAAAACACAAAAGTTGTCTAGAATCACATATACATATCTTTGCTCAAATTTCATAATTTATCGAGGTCGTTTACTATTTTTTAACATGTACAAATCAATACAATTCACACTATCACAAAAAAAACTCATCATTAAATTCTTTGGACCTTAACTCCACCACTTCGGCCTCCACATCTGGCCTCTACATATGCCTCCCGTATACTTAACACCGTTCCGAAGCCAAACTTGCACGGGGATATCGTCCCGAGTTTGACTCACACTCCCCGGATGGCTAGCATATACGTACGCGCGTAAATCAAAGCACTCGTCTACTCATGAGAACGAGGCAACAATATACATATACAAAACATCTCAGTCATGAGAACAACATAACAATGCCAAGCCTAAGGCATTCAAATAAATCTCATAATCCTCACTTTTTTTTTATACACTCTTTCTCACCATCACTCAAATAAAACAACAATCCATGGAGTCATGGTGGAGTATAAAGAATTTATCTATAGGTTCTTAATTAATTTCATATATCTATGAGTGTGATTACAATCATAAAATAAATACATATAAAAACCTTAAACCTTAAATACACATCTAACCAAATAATGAATTCAATCCATCATCTACATGCAAATACAAAATCAATTCAACATCAAATAAATAAAGATAACTAATCAATCCATCATCTAAGCAATATCTATGGATTCTAAATTTATTTCAATTTCACATAATTATGAGTGTAATTACAACCATAAAATAAATACATAAAAAAAAAACCCTAAACCTTGTATACACAACTAACCAAAATAATCAAAATCAATCTATCATCTAAAAACTCTAAACCTTACATACACAGCTAAACAAAATAATTAAAATCAATCAATCATCTAAAAACTCTAAACCTTACATATATAGCTAAACAAAATAATTAAAATCAATCAATCATCTAAAAACTCTAAACCTTACATACACAACTAATCAAAATAATTAAAAATAATCAATCATTTACATGCAAATATGAAATCAATTCAACATTAAATAAATAAAAATAAATAAATAAAAACAACGAATTAAACATAAATAAAGGGAAGTGGGTTTTGTACTCACAATATTTTTTTAAAGATCAAAGAGTTATTTGAAGACCTAATGGAGCCACCCAAACAAAACCCTAATATTTTTTTCCCCTTTGCTCTTCTTCCGCGCCTTCTCTCTCTTTTGTCTCTCACTTTCTCTCTCTCCCCTTTCCGCTGCGCCTCAGATTCACTTTTTTTTTTTTATTCTTTAATTGATAACCTAATCACTTATTATATTATTCTATAACTTAATAGTTATTATATTATATAATATAAATACAAACTAATCACTTATTATATTATTATATAACCTAACAGTTATTATATTATATAATATAAATACAACATAATCAAAACATAAATAAATATGATATATATTTTATCAATATATAAAACACTTTTTTTTAAACAATATAAATATATCAATATTTGGATTAATTACCTATAATTAAATAACACATTAAATTAATTAAATATCACATTAAATTCTCATGTAACCACATAATTAATAAAGTCAAAAATAAATAAAGTAATAATAATAATAATAATAATAATAATAATAATAATAATAATAATAATAATAATAATAATAATAATAATAATAAATAATGACTTACGAAAAATCCGGATCGTTACAGCTTGAGCACAAGAAATACCGCTCGAGCGAAGATACTCTACTTCTAGAAGTTTTGTAGATTGTAAAAGACTGCTCAAGCGCAAGAAAGACCACTCGAGTAAACAAGAAGAAAACTGGACAACAACTTTTTGAAAAACTCCCCCAATCTGTTCCAAATGCAACAATAACTCCTAAATAACCAAACTCAACTAGCAACGAGATGAAAATGAAATGAACAATAGTTAAAGTTATGGATTCCAAGATTCAAAAGCAAGAAAATGAAAATGAAAATGAAAATGAAAATGAAAATGAAAATGGTCAGGTCTAAACCGGAATCGTTATAACCTTTAGCTCACACAACTCAGCTAGCGCAAATTTATACGGTGCCATGGAAATTGGAGCTATGTCTGGCGCCAAGTCGAAACAAAACTCAATCTATTTATATGGTGGTAAGTTTGTAAGATCCTTCAGAAAGACATCCGGATACTCTTGAACCACTTTTGATAAATCACTTTGGACAAGACTACGCTTATCACCTACTGTGATCGCAAAAAGGAAACTCAACTCTCCTCGACCTTTGAGGTCATATAATGGAGGAATAAAACTATCACCCCAATCACTCAAGAAGTAGAAACAATCTTTGGATGGTGTATACACCGACACCCACATACGGGGACAATCTATCGAAGCTCGAAAATAGGTTAACCAATCCATTCCCAAAATCACATCAAATGCATGCATATCAACAATGATAAAATCAAAGAAGAGTCGATGATCTATGACCTCAATCTCACAAGAGTGGCATACTCAATCCAATGCCACCTTACCCCTAGCTGGTGTCTTAACAAACATATGAGACTCTAACAGATCAAACTCTAACCCCAAAACAGATGCAAAAGAAGATGATACAAAAGATTGTGAAGCACCTGTATCAATCAACACATTGGCTAGAGAATTGGACAATAAGAAATTACCTCTTACAACAGGAGGTATCGGTAACTGATCTGGCATGGTAACAACATACACTCGCCCTAAAGGTCTTTAATCTACATGCATACCTATCGGAGCATAGGCCAAATGAATGGATTGAGCCAAAGTGGCTCCGTTATTGGCCCTCAAGTCCTGAATTGACTGAACTGGTAGATGGCTATGTGTCTGCTTCGAACTAGATACACCAGATGTACCTTCCAATTGAGGGAAAAACCTCCTCAAGTGCTCGTTCTACCTACACTAAAAACAGGTAGGTAGTTGCCCTCTCTTTTAGCTCTGGCTCTAAGAACATACTGAAGACTGTGTTGGTTGTTACCTTCATCCTCTTTGATGGCATGTCGTAGACTTGTGGCCCAATTGACCATACTTGAAACACGTAAATCCACCCGAAGTGCCTCTTTTCAAACCAAAACTTGGCATAGGAAAGGTGGATCTAGATTGTGAAGCCTGGGACTGCTGCGATGTAGAACCCCTCTGCTTTTTGTTATCCCTTGCATCCCCTTGAGATTCTTGCCCCATTTGCTTGGAGCCTCTCATCCCCTCCTCCTTCGTCTGAATCACGACTTTTAAATGTGTCGCCGACTCCACTAAGGGCCATAATCTCGAATCATAGACTTGACAACCTTGAAAAAGAGCCTGGTCCTTAACCTCTTCTCGAACTTGATGTAGCAGCATTTCTCTGTCGCCATGAACTCAAGTGTAAACCTCAAAAGGCTAGTAAAGGTTGCCTCAACTCGGTCATAGACGTGCTCAACTGCTTGAGCTTCACAAACTACTCTCTTAACTTCTCCCTTGCCATGGGTGGTAGAAACGTATCCTGGAAGGTGGTAACAAATGCCTCCCAAGTCACCCCTATATGGCCTTCACAAACTTCCACCATTGACTCGCGTTGCCTTTAAGCTGAAAGGCTGCTGAGGTCACCTTCAAACCATTGTCATCGATACTAAGCATCTCAAATGTCTTTATCATATGTTTGAGCCACTCATTGGCCTTCAGTGGCTTCTTTAGATACCTTATAAACTAGTGCAGATTCGAATGGAAAAACTCTCTCTTCAGAAAAGACGGCCCTATCTTTGCAACATAGGCTTGGACTTGATTTTTCGCTCTAAGAATGTCAAAGGATTCCCATGAAACTCCTGCCATTTCCCGAGCCAAAGCTCCCATGGCATGTTGGCCCACAAACTTGGCCACATTTGCCTAGCTAACTCCCTTCTCTTGTGCTGGGATTTTATCCTAGATTGCCACATCCTGACGTCTAGGCCTACCACGCCTACCACCACCACGTCCTGACATTCTAATAAATGTAATGCAAAAATGTAGCACATTCACAAATGTGCCATAAATAATTCACACATGTCCTAATATAGTGGACAACATGATAATTCACTCCATGTAAGCATCGAATTACGTATTCACAAACAAATTTACTTTTTAGATAATAACCGTTCCATGACATTGCCAGAGTTCCCACTAGAATTAGTAGTGATCAAGTGCTTTTCTAACAAAACTTTTAGAAATTTGTAGACATAATCAATATCTTAGAAACGAAATCCCGTATTCATTTAATAATATAAGCATGTTATCACATAACATACCAGGTACATGTTTATTACTATCTAGCGAGAAAAACCCATTTTGAAAATAACCACTTCCCATAAGCCCAAAGTATTCAAACCTGGTAAGCTCTAATACCAAGTTGTAAGGCCTCAAAATTTTATATAACAGATACCCTTGTAATACCCAACAGATATGCGAAAGCTAATAACATTCGATCATTCAATATAAGGTGCATTACTAGAATTGCCATCTATTTGTTAATTCCTTTGATGTGTTACAAAAGATGATGTCATATGCATTTATACATTCATTAACCCTAAGCTATGGATTTATAGCATGTGACAGATATCTCTATTCAAAAGATAAATTTCAAGTAACAGATATAAATTCATAATTTTGAATTTGGAGAAACAATATATGTTCAACTCCACTATTCAATTCAACAAGGGTACAAACATTGCTCATGCCATTCTTATCCTTATTCAAAACCAATAATTTCCAAAGATTTCGAAGGTTTTTCCAAAACAATATCTGTTTTTTTCCAAAAGCACTATTTAAGAGAAATTCCATAATTTTACATATTTTCAACACTTTTCATCAACAAAGCCATTCTAACAAAATTTCAAAAGGAACCATTTCAAAACCCTTATTTTATAGTCCAAATCACATCCAAATCAAACCCAAAATACTACTATTTTTAAGAGCACATAACGAAGCTAAAAATCATGCAGAGATGTTAAAGAAATCCCTACTTCAATAGAAGAAAGAAAGGATAAGGACAATCCAAAAATCAACGAAGCGGATCTTGAACTTTTTCATATTAAAATGATCCCCTCTTCACGCTCTACCTTTTATCTCAAAGCACCATGATCGTCAATGATTAGGGTGTATGAGGTGATTTATACAAGAATTTAGAGAGAGTAAGAAAAATCGGATTCAAAAGCTTTATAGAGAGAGAAAGAGAAAAGAAAAAACTGAAATAAAGATCTTTTCCTCTTTGCTTTATACAAATAGACCACTCGAGCGACCAAAACACCGCTCGAACGTCAGACACAAGACATTGCTCAAGTGAAGATACTAAACTCCTAAAAGACTAACCCTGTAGAACAGATTGCTCTAGCGAACAAAACACCGCTTGGGCACAAAATCCAAACTCACAAAAGTTTAAACTGTAAATAGACCGTCGCTTGAGTGATCAAACTAGCGCTTAAGCAAAGAAGGATCCGCTCCTAGTAGTTCAGTCTGTAAACATAGATTCTGAGAGAACGAAAGATCGCTCGAGCGAACCCAAGAACAACGTTCATAATTTCTCTAGAAATCCTAAGTCCCAACTTGTTCAAAACAACTCCAAAACCACATTCCTAACTTTCAAGCAACAATATACGACTAGAAAAATTATAAACAACAACAGGCACTAGACTCCAAACCAAAGAGTATAAAAGGGTCGGTTCTTAACTCACATAATTAATATTTTAAGCAAAATTCATTTTATCCCTTTGGGTTTGAGCCAAAAGTACTTGACCCCTATCGTTCAAACATAGTCAGAAAGCCTTAATGTGATTTTGGACAAAAATGCAACCGTTAACACCGTTAATTATAAATGTAAAAAGACTATAATATCCTCAAATCCTATATTTTTTTTTGTTATTTTCATTTTCATTTCTTTCTCATACTCATAATTTATAATGTTTAATAATAATCCAATTAAATCACAATACTTATAATTTTTTAATTATTTATTATAATTCTTAACTTTTTATATTCTAATTTTAATTTAATTATATTTTACATCACAATTAATGCTAAATATTTAATTATTTATTGTAATTCCTTATTTTTAATTCAATTATATTTTATATTACAATTAATTTTAAATTTTAAATTATTTATTATTATTTTCAAAATTTTAATTTTAATTTAATCATATTTTAGATCAAATTTTAATTATTATTTATTATTTATTTTATATTTTATATTTAATTATCTTTATATAAAATTTAATTGTATTTTATATTTTAGATCAATCCTTAATTATATTATATTATCTTTTATTTTAGTTAACATATTAATCTGATTTTAGATTTAGAGAAAATTGGTGTAAAAATGTCATTTTGTTATATTAATTTCATTAATTTCACTTTATTTTTTTAGAAAATCAAACCCACTTTCAAAAATGGTGTGTGTGATATATCTTTCGTTAGTTTGGATGAAAAACTTAACAGTGTCACTTTAGTCCAAAATTGCATGGGGGCTTTCTACCTATATTTGAACCATAAGCGGGTAAAGTGCTCCAACCCCAAACCATGAGGGGATAAAATGAATTTAACACTATATTTTTTCCTATTTCCCATTCTTTCCTTCCTTGTTAAGCCAAAAAAAAGAAAAAGAAAAGGGCACACGATCCATAAATTCAAAATTGAATTTTGTTTGCCCAAAAGTCCGCACTCTAAAATATTTTGTCCTTAAGGACATGTAGAGGTAAAAGACTAAAATACCCATGTGTATATATAGCGTATACACATGGGTCTTCCCTAAACCCTTTTCCCTTTCCTTTTTTTTTTTTGTGTGAACAATCTCTCTTTCTCTCTCTCTCTCTTTGATCTGAACCTCTTCGATGTGGTACACCGCCATCACCACCACCATTACTACCACAGACGACGACGATGACGACTAGGGGTGAAAATTTGGCCCACTGGCCTGTGGCACACTCAAAGCTAGCCCGCAGCTTGGCCTAGCTCGAGACCTTAGGCTTGGTCCTGGAACGTCTATTTTGGACCTTGACTCGACCCATTAGCCTTGAAATTTCCCCTCCAACTCAGCCTGACCCGCTCAACAGGTAGATTTTCCCTCACTAACAGTCAAAATTTTTGAAATTTTTTCAAACGGTCATATGACCGTTAACTATCCAAAGACAATTTTTTTTAAAACCCCTTCCCACCTCCAACTCCTATAAATACCATCCTCTCTTTCATTTTATTTCTCACAAACAAATCTCTCTCTCAAACTCTGATTCTCTCTCAACTCTCAATTCTCTCAATTAATTTTCAAGTCTTATTCCTAAGTGGCAATTGTAATTGTGTAAGAGAAACTTTTACAAGAAGAAGCTAATTTTTGTATTGTATTCGCTAGTCGGTAACATTAATTGTTTCAATTAATATTTGTTAGTTACTTATTTTTTCACATTAATTGCTTGTTAACATATATTACTTGTTGTTATTCATATTTATTATTTACTCTCTATTTTAATTAATTGTTAGTCAATATATATTATTTTACTTAAATTACTATAAATCCTAATTTTTCTAATGTTTATGTCGATGTTAATTAATATATACAACATAAATCTGTTGATTCTTCTTCTACTATACCTAATATCCCTATTCCAATAGCTTCATCATCATCTAGGGGCATTCTACTATTTGAGAGCATTTTAAAAGAGTATATGTAAATAATCTTGATGGTATAACTGTATTTAAAGTAAAATGTAAATATTGTGCAAATTTACTTAGTGATACATTGATAGGTACTAGTCATCTAAAAAGGCATACTCCAGGACATTTACAAAGTCAACAACTTGATATTAAAACTCAAATGCAATTAGGGGGTTCATCAATTGGTGATTTTCAAACATTTTCATATGATTTTGTACGTGCACAAGATTATATAGTTAATTATATTATTAAAAAAAAATAACATTTTACTACTAGTGAATGTTCTAATTTTTTGGAAATGATTCATGGAGGTTTTGCACCTCAATAATACGAAATAGGATTTTAAAAAAATTTGGAAATAATAAAATTGAATTGTAACATCTTATTCTGCCAGTCCGCTCGAGTGGTGGAGTCACCACTTGAGCGGGTAATCAAAGTTCCTAGTATTTGTAACTTCCCCCAAATTAATAGAATTAAAATATCATCAAAACAATATAAATACAAGATATTAACACAATTAATAGTGACTTTAGCTCAAAAGTCCTCTTTCTCATTGAACTACAATTTGAACTTACAATTTCAATGTTAGACTATTAGATACATTGTAACAACCCCGACCTGTGATTAGCTTATAATCCTTGATTAAGAATTCTTAACAAGTAATTAAGATGAAATCCTAAGTAAATTGCATGTGCCACGTGTTAGTTTTGTTTATGTCTGTCTACTGTAGGAATATCTGTCAGTAATTCTGCTTGAATCTGTAAATTGAAGGCCTTGTCAGCATTCGAAGATGAAATTGACTATGTTTATATGTTATTTAGAATTTTTAGAACGCTATGATAAGTTTAATGAGAATTCAATTCAGAACCAAAAAGTTTGAATAAATTAATTATTAAGTTGAATTCATTTAGTTCCAATCATAATTAATTAACCTAAGCTAATTGGACCTATATAAGACCACTTATAACTTATGAATACAACATTACATCTTCATTTCCTTGAGACCAATGTGGGAGAGAGAGATTGACTCTAGAGTGAGAGAAGAAATAGAATTCAAGGGAGATGTGTGGAGATTAAAGATAAATTGGAAGAATTTGAAAGATTTAGCATCAACACCTCTAAAATCAAGGTTGAAGGTAGGAAATTTGACCATTTACTTGTGAATTTGAGTCATTTAATGTAAGAATTAAAGGGAATTGGAAGAATTAACATGAGAATTAAGTTAAGGATGTGGAATTGAGCATGATTTATGCATGCATGCATATTTCATGGCATTTTGAGTTTGATTTCCAAGAATTGTCACATGCATGGGCATATACTTTCATGATTATGAAAATTCAACATGATTATTCTTTTCTTACTTCATTTGGACATGTTTTGGAACCAAAGATTGTGAGTGATTACATGCATGAAAGCATATACAAAGTTTCAAGATTTGTTTTGAACAATTGATTTGCTTTTGGGCCTTGATTTTGCGAAATGGTTTTCAATACATGATATATTATGAGTTTACACATGTTTTCTAATGTTTTGGGCCCAAAAAGATGTGTTTTGATGCTTTGAAATCAAGTTTTGAACTTGGAGAGCAATCTAGAAATCCCATAATTCGAGCAGTTCGCTTGAGCGATAGAAGTGTCGCTCGAGCGTACATTTCAAGCTTCTAGTAGTTTTGTAGACAATTGCATGGTGGCTCGAGCGATCGATTGTGTGCATGAGCGAACATCCAGTACTTTTGCAGAGTTTATAGACTGCTCGAGTGAACGAAGTTACGCTCGAGCGAACTGCCCTGTATTAAAAAAAATTGGCTAAGTGTTCCAAAGTTCATTTTTGCATCCTCATTGCATCTAAGGCACTCTTAGGCCATGATTAAACTACAATAATGAGGATAAGAGTTAGAAACACACGTTAAAAAAGAAGAATGATAAGTTAAGCACTTTGGGGCGTGTGTTCAATGTGTATCTATCATGTGTTTGTATAGGTCACGTGTTATTGCCTGCCTGATCAATTTGTTCTGTCCAAGTGATCTGTTCTACTAATGGAACTATCTGTGAGTAACAACTTTGTAAAGTTATGTTTGACTATAAGTATTTTTTAACTGATATGATATGATTTGTTTTCTGAAACACTATTTTGTGAATTGTGAATGAATGTCTAATTTTCTGAAATGTATTTGTGGCATCCTTAGCATCATGTGAATCTGTCATGTGTTATCTATGACCTTGTACCGGGGTTCACGTGGGTTGCATTTATGGGACTGGTTATGCATAACCGCTTATCTAATTTGCACGTGGGTCTTTTATGACCAAATCTCATGTGAATAAGGGTCCTTATGACCATCTTAAGTGAATATGGGTCTTTATGACCATGTCATGTGCACGTGGATCTTTACGACCAATCTGATCTGTAGCTAATGGATGTACCACGTATAATTATTTATGAATCCATAAAAGCATGTGAATCTAAATCTATTTCTGATATGAAATATGTTTTCTGAATTTGTTTGGGACATTATTCATAAACCTCTTTACTTTGTTGTTATTCACTAGGCTCCAGTACATTGTATTATATACGTATGTAGGTGATCAGGCGTGGGACCAGTCCTAAGATGCCAGCTCCGAGTTCTGTTTGTCAATCCAACCACCGTGCATCCCGAGGAGGTTCCCAAGTGTTTTAGTGTTCAAGTCAAGTGCACGTTATGTCTGTCTTTATCTTTTCTTTCTTTTGTTGAACAAGACTTTGGTATACTCTGTAAATAGGGCTAAGTCCCATTTTGTTTATCTGTGCATGGGATGATGTGTGGATGACGTCATATATAAATATGATTATAAGTTTAAATTTTCTGTCCCATGTAAGTCTACACAGCTCTATGGACATTGTATTTTGTATATCTTCTTTCGCTAGCCCCTAATTATTTGAGTACTATTAAGAGGCATTCGGTAATATACGGATTATCGGTTGATTACAATGCTGAACCTATAGGGGCGGGTTTGGGTTGTGACATACATCTTTATAAAGTATAGTTCAAAAAGTTAGAGGATACAAATAAGATGCCTTGATGGACTACAATTAAGCAAGGCATGGCCTTGTTACAACAACAACAACAACAACAACAACAAAAAAAAAAGAAAAAAAGAAAAAGAAGAAAAAGAAAAAATAGGACACATGATCCTAAACATGTATGCTCGAAGCCTCCACATTAAACATCCATGAGCCTCCGTGCTCCAACCAAAAACAAAAGAGTCTACTGCCTCCTCAATGAGATGGTTGCACACCACCAATTCTTGAAAATTTGTTAGATAGGAATGAGCTAGATGCTCAGTAGAAATACTTTTAAAAGAGTATCTTATTGCTTGAAATCCATGCGACATCATCATAACCAAAACATTATCATTTGCAACTCAAGTTGGAAATTTAAACAATGAATCAAAGGCATCTTGTTTCCGTAAAAAGAAAGTCACATTTCGACACGAGGGGTAAATGTACCATAACTCCCTAAAGAGAGTTCCAAAACATACATATACATAGGCTTGTATCCAAACAATCCCCACATTTGCCAATTATTATCCATTTTTCCACTTTTATCAACTACAAACCAGCGGACACCCTAAAAACATTTCCCACATTCATTCGGCGATAAACTCAAGACAGGACACTTGGGCACTTAGATTTTCCCATGCGGGTACCAACACAACACTTTCTAGAATCAACTCTTTACCTAGGCTCACATGCTATTTGCCACCCCTATTAGACAATCTTCTAAAAGCCTTCAAGTATTTATACATTCATGAAAATAAAGGTAACCTGTCACTATTCAAGAAATTGTGACATAAAAATTCTTAAAGTAATCTCAATCAAATCTCAAGAACATTCTAACTTTACAATTCTCAATTCAAATATTACTTTAACATCATAATCCAACCATCAATTTAAAGAATTAAGGATCAATTTATTTCATGACATTACTTCTAAATTTTTAAGACTTAGGGTTTTCATAAAATTTGGGACTTTTTCCCTGCCAACATAAATGATAGTAGTTTTCATCTAAAACTTCCATAATCAAAAACTAATAGCAAGAATCTTGAGATAATTATAGAAAAATCTTTGTTTTTGAAAGAAAATTTTAATTTATAAACTCAAACATTCATTTGTTCATCAATGTCATGACAAAACCACATAAATAACTTCAAACCAAAGAGATACAAGGTTTAAAGTAATCCTACCTCAAATATCAAAGCAAAGAAGCTAGCCCAAAGATGAATGCCTCAAGAAACAAAATCCAATTGGTGGAAAATCTTGTTCTTTACTCAAACTCCAACTTTTGTAAGGAAAAATGTTACAAATCTAAGTAAAATGAAAGATTTCTAGAGAGATAAATCTAGGGTATTCGGACCTAGAGAGAGGAAGGAGAGAGAAAAGAAAAATTGAGGAAAGTGATATAAAAAGTGACTTTTTAAATTGTTGAAATTGCGCAGGCTGCTCGAGCAGAAACCTCCCAGTATCTCTGCCTGCAAAACAAGATACTGAGGACCCCTCTTTTTTCACTTGAGCGACCACTATATCGCTTGAGCGGTCACTTGACCTGAAAAGCTAATTACTAGGAGCCTCTCATCTCTGCTCGAGTGGTATTTTCATCGCTCGAGTGGTCACCTGGGATGAATTGCTATAATCTCCTCTCCTTAAAGAATTTCACCCTTGAAATAACGTTGATTTGCAACACAACATCTATAATATGATAATGATACAATGTTCACAAACCATCAACAATCCCAAATGGTAAAATGATAACTTTTAATAGCAAACATATGGGAAATATAGTAGAGATGGAAACATTACTTTTGCCTTTCTATACATTAAAGGAAAACAAATCAAAAGAAAATGTTACATATTATCAAATAAATCTGGATATTTTTCACGGACTTTAGCCTCACGTTCTTATAACACTTTGACAAATAGAATCGTCTTACCCCTCAACACTTGTTCCCAGATGTCTAAAACCTTAATTAGTCCTTTCTTCATAAGATGCATCTTTATCTACATCAATATTTGTCCAATTTAACGCATGAAAAGGGTCGAGTTCATATTTATGAAGCATGGGCACATGAAATACGTCATCTACTCTGGAGAGTTATGGAGGTAAAGTAATGCGATACGCAACTTCTGCCACCCCTTCAATGATGTGAAAAGGACCGATAAACCGTGGGGATAATTTCCAACTTCAACCAAATCTCATCAATCCCCTCCTAGGCGAGATTTTCAGAAACACATGATCTCTTACCTCAAAGGATAACAGTCTCCGCCTCCGATCGGCATAGCTTTTCTGACAGCTTTGAGCCGTAGCCAACCTTTTCCAAATGAGAACCACTTTTTCGATGGTCTCACGAACTAACTCAGGCCTAAGCATAGGTGAATCCTCTACTTCACCTCAACAGACCAGTGACCTATAAGGACGTCCATTAAGAGTTTCAAATGGTGCCATCTCAATACTGGCTTGGTAATTGTTGTTATAAGCGAATTCGACTAAAGCTAAATGTTTCTCCTAAGACCCATTGAAATCTAACACACAAGCCCTTAACATGTCTTCTAGAATTTGAATGGTGCATTTAGATTGCCTATTAGTTTAACGGTGGTAGGCGATACTAAAGTTCAATTGAGTACCCAAAGTATTTTGAAGACTTTGCCATTACCGGGTGAAACAAGGATCTTTATCTGACACTATACTTATTGGAACCCTATGGAGTTGAATAATTTCACAGATATACAATTCGACTAAGTATTCAATAGGATCCCCTAAACTCATAGAAAGGAGGTGTGCCGACTTGGTGAGTTGATCTACAATCACCTATGTAGCATCATTTCCCCTTTGAGTCCTAGGAAGGCCCGTAACGAAGTCCATGTTAATGTGTTCCCACTTCCACTCAACAATGGGTAAAGGTTGCAATAATCTTGTGGGTTTTTGAAGTTCGGCCTTGACTTGTTGACAGGTTAAACATTTGGACATGAAGCTGGCTACATCATTTTTCATACCCCTCAACCAAAATTGTCTACTAAGATCATGGTATATTTTTGTGCCTCTTAGATGTACCGCAAGGCGAGAGTGATGAAATTCTTGAACGACGTCATTCCTAATAGGCTCAAGTACAAACAACCGGTCAAGATAACGGACACTTGAGTCGGTATAAACATTCAAACCCTTCTCTTCTTTTCCTTTAGAGATTTTCTCTCAGATAGTCTTTACATTGGAATCACCCCATTGTGCTTCCATTACTCGAGTAACTAGTGTAGGTTGTGCATTTGCCGTAAATAAGGTAGTTTGCTTCGTGGACTCACGAAGTCGCAAGTTAAACTCACTAGTGTTGCCCATCATCTTTCATTCTCTCATAGCGAGACTAGCCAAGGTACTTACAGATTGCCGCTAGGTTGGCCTTTTTGAGATGATAGTGTAACTCAAATCGTAGTCTTCCATAAATTCCATCCACCTCCATTGACGTAAATTCAAATCTTTCTGAGTAAATAAGTACTTGAGACTCTTATGATTGGAAAATACCTCAAATTTCACACTATACAAGTAATGTCTCTAGAGTTTTAAGGAAAAAATGATGGTGACAAGCTTTAAATCATGGGTCGGATAATTTCTCTCATGATCATCAATTGGCTTGAGCCATAAGCCACTACCCTTCCCTCTTGCATCAAAACACACCCCAAATCTTCCTTAGAAGCGTCACAATATACCGTATAAGCCAACTTATGTTCCGGTACAAGAAGAATAGAAGCAATAGCCAATCTAAGATTTAACTCTTGAAATGATCTCTCGCAAGCTTCACTCCAAACAAATTTGCACCCTTACGAGTCAATCTAGTCAATGGTGATGCTATAGAAGAGAAATTCCTCACAAAGCAAGATAATAACTAGCTAGACCCAGGAAAATACGAATTTCAAAAGTGTTCTTAGGTTATTCCAAATTTTGTACTGCCTCAATTTTGGAAGAATCTACTGTGACCCCATCTCTAGAAACTACATTGTAATAACCCTCACGCTATCCTAACCATACTCATATGCATTCACGTGATTCTGTCTTGTAAGCTTGCGTTTCGAGTCTTGTCCTTGTTCGTTTAAGTGTTTCAGCATGTTTTTGTACCTTGCTTGGTGTGAGTTTAGCCGAAGTCGTCTTCCGTCTAGGATTACCTTGGAGCCACTTTGTTTGACCTTCACCTTCGCCCTGACATATTGGCCGAGATGTCATTATCTAGGCCGAGGTGTTCATCACCAAGGCCAAGGTGTGAATCATCTAGGCTGAGATGTTACCTTTGCACCTAAGTGATCTTGTCCCGGAGAGGTATGACCTAGACCGAGGTGTGGCACATCTAGGCCAAGGTGTGGCACAGCTTAGTCAAGTGTTGTCCTTCCTAGCCGAGGTCATTATTTCCTACTTGCCGATGTCTTGTTCTTAGCCGAGATCATTACTCGCCAGAGTGCCCATGCCGTCTTGGTTGTTGAACACACTTTGTCATAGTTTTGTCTTGTCACTCAGCCACCTTCTGTGTAGCACCAACCAGCCGCTGCCACGTGCCCCTGTAGAGGGTTAAGTCAGCCAGCAGACCTAGAATGTATCATATTGCTATATGTCTTTGTTGTGAGGAGAGAGAAGCTCTAGAAGAAGAAGAAGAAGTTTAGAGTGAGAGAGTGGGCTTCGAGCTTGATTCCTAGAGATCAAACCACTAGATTCACGTATTGAGGATTTGGACTTGCCTTGACCCCGACGTTTGAAAAACTAAGTGAGTGGTATTTTTAATAAAGCTATGTTATAATGCTTTGATAAAAGTTTTGTTTGCTTCGTTTTGGAAAGTAATTGTAAAGCATGAATGGTTATTCCTAATTGGAAAATATATCTATATTGTTTTGATGACATTCTTGGAAGTCCGTACATGCTAAGGGACTATAAGCACTTGTAGCACAAAGTTTGGAAGTCCGTACGTGCTAAAGGACTATAAGCACTTGTAGCACAAAGTTTGGAAGTCCGTACGTGCTAAGGGACTATAAGCACTTGTAGCACAAAATTTGGAAGTCCGTACGTGCTAGGGGACTCTAAGCATTAGTAGCACAAGTCCTTAGTGTCAGGGGACTATAATGCAACGACACCATTGAATTGAGATATCTCCATTGTCTTGCCTTGTCTTGTCTTGTTTGCCACTGACGGTTTACCGCGTGGGTTTTGTTTGCCGAGATGTCATCACTTGTATTATAATGATGTTAGTAAGCATCCTTTGAAACTTGACAGATTTGGACGATGGACTTGGTTCATCCCTTGACTTGCACTAATTATGTTATGTATTGTTTGATAAAGATCTTGAATACCAGTCATGCAAACCCCTTTATTTCTTATACCATTCACTGAGTATCCAAGCTCACCCTCTCTATATATATGTAGGTGATGAGCAGGAAGGCAGTGACGCCTAGGTGTGACTCGCAAGCTTGTTTTGGGTTTTTGTTATGTCGGCTTAACTTGTATTCACGTTGGCAGTCTTGAAAATTATGCTTCTCGGCTTATAATGCTTGTAACGTACACAGGTCGACTGAAGAAGCCTTTTGATCAAGATGTAAAATGTATTTTGTACTTTATTTTATTTGTATCCAAGTTGTATGCCATTACATGTAACTTACGCACTGCTCTTATGGACCACTTGTATTTAAGATTATTGCTTCCGCACTTGTGAGCCCCATATATAATTATACTCTGTTTGTGTGTGAATTTTGGAGGTTGGCCTTCGGTAATCCCGGATTACTGGCCATCACGGTACCAAACTAGTAGGGGCGGTTTGGGGTCGTGACATACATGGCCTAAGAACTTCATTTCGGAAAGACAAAGCTCACACTTTTTATATTTGGCATATAAACGATGTTCTCTAAGAAGTTGTAGAACAATGCGAAGGTGACCCTTGTGCTCCTTCTTAGAAGGTGAGTAGATAAGCATGTCATCTACAAAGACGACTACAAACTTGTCGAGAAACTCTAGAAAGACTTGATTCATCAAGTCCATGAATGTATCAGGTGCATTGGTGAACCCAAATGGCATGACTAAAAGCTCATAATGGCCATATCTAGTACGAAAGGCCGTCTTTGGAATGTCTTCATCCCTGACTCGTAGTTGGTGATAACTTGACCTCAAGTGGATTTTCGAAAAACAAGGCAAACCCTTGAGTTGGTCGAAAAGATCATTTATTCTAGGCAAAGGATACTTATTCTTGACTGTAACCCTATTCAGTTTACAATAATCTATACACAATCTCAATGAACCGTTTTTCTTTTTGGCAAAAAGGGCTGGTGCTCCCCAAGGTGAGGTGCTAGGGTGTATGAAGTCGTTATCTAACAACTCCTGCAATTATTCATTCAGAATAATCAATTCAGTTGATACAAACCTATACGGTGACACAGATATAGGTGTCGTGCCCGCACCAAGTCTATGAAAAGTTTAACCTCCCAATGAGGTGGTAACTCGGTAAGGTCGTCCGGAAAGACATCCGGATACTCACAAACTACCCTAGCAAGTGTGCTTAGAACCACACCACTCCCATCATGCGTGAAGGTTGAGAGGAGAAAACTAAGCTTGCCCCACCCTCGAGAGTTATACACTAGCGACAACATTCTATTGGTTTTATCACCCAGAAAGGAGAAACAATCACTACCTGAAGTGCACATAGTAACTCTCCTATGATAGTAGTCTATAATAGCATGGTAGGAAGACAACCAATCTATGTCAAGGATGACATCAAAACTTGACATAACTAATAACACAAAGTTGAATGGAAGTCAACGGTCAGTGACCTCAATCACACACTTGCAACATTCTCGATTCAAGACAATCTTACCCTTAATAGGTGACTAGCATAAGTGGAGACTCTAGTTGCTCAATTTCTAACCCCAAAATGGATGTGCATGTAGATACTATGAATGAGTGTGATGCCCTAGTATCTCTCAACACAATGGCCCAAGTATTGAAGTTAAGATATGTGACGCCCCAAAAATTGGGAACATCAGATAATATATTAACAATTAAATACAGGGTTTATCCAAGGTTACAAGAGTAGGAAACGCCACTAATGAGTCGTTTGGCTAATAACCAAGCAAGATCCCAGGAGGTTGGAGAAGTCAAAATAGCCTCCCTTCTAAGTCCAACCACCTTAGATAGCAAAGCTACCTTTTTGACAGATCTTGACAAGGTATTAACACAAGGCCTACATGAGTTGACGGAGTATAAGGATAGGTTACAAATGTTATATATAAAAATTACAAAATCATGTCTTCAAATACAACAAGCAATTAATCACTTACAATCTCATAATCATGTTTACAAAACTAGTTCCTAACTCTCATAGGATAGCCATACGCCTTCAAATACTTTAGCTTTTCCTTTGACCGGTCTAATAGTCCTCAATACCTGGCATGAAATGCTGTGAGCTTTGAATGCCCAATAAACGCACACATTCCCTGTCCCTTTTTCCCAATTCAATACACCAACACATTTATAACAAGCAAGTAGTGAAGCATGATATTCAAGGCAATAACATCAATTTCAATAACAGAGGAAAGGAACATGACATTTAAATAGATAACAAAGGCTACAATCTTAGTGGTTAGTATTCTAGAAATCCCCCAAAGAGATTTCATCCTCCCAACCACAAGAATTGGACTCAGATTATTTGGGATGCACCTCTTTTGCTGCTTTGCAGACCTTACCTCGGATGCCTACCAATGGTTATATACTGAGTAGCGCCAATCGAGGACCTCAAAAGAGACGGTAAAATAAGGGCCTTGCCCATAACCTCCTCCAACCTTATCCATCATAAGCACCTAGGGTCCGAATACAACTGATCCATTCAAGGGTTCCGATACAATCGCTTGCGCAAGACTTTCCTTCAATTAGGAACACATCTCATCAATCCATACATAACAAATTATCATCTCTTCATTATTCAAGTGATCAAAAACCCAATACCAACCCAATTAAGTTTCCTGTTGAGTTAAAAGTTTTAAATTAGTTAGAACAACTTAACAAGGTAGTAATATCCACATAAGCACGAGCACCATTAAATGACGAGGATAAGGAACATAACCATAATACATTCAATATCATACCAAGAAATTTTTATATACTAATAAGCATATTCATAAAGTCAAGAGCACAAAACATCAATGTAAATAGAATTTTCAGATTCAGAGTCACTTAAAGATCAAGATTAAAAGAACTATTTCAGATTTTTCCCAAATCCGGCCTTCCTATGGTTCGTAGAGAATTTTATCTAGTTTTCAGAAAATTTTTCAGAAATGGAATAGCTTTTCCAGATAATTAGTTATTTCAGAAATACTCCAGCTCTGTCTAGATTCGTCGACCGTTACGAAAATCGGATTTTCTCACAAACCGCTCACTCTTTTTCAATGAAAAGATTTTTCCTTGAAAAAAAACTCCTTAAGGAAGATTTTTACATAAAATTTAGGTTCAGAATATTTTTCTACATTTTTCTAAAATTTTCAAAAGTTGGCTTGAAAACAGATTTCTCTGGCACAATTCTTGAAATAAGAAAGTTGGTGAGAAAAGAGGTCAACTAGGGGAAATTTTCCACTTATCTTGTGATGGAAACATGCTAAATAATATTTATTAAACTCAAAAAATTGAGGTGAAGGTGTGCCTTTGGAAATTTTGAGAGATTGATATGGAAAAAAGTAGCCTTATACCGATTAAGAGAAATACAAGAAGGTTAGAATCAAGACTCAACTCCTTTCATTTTTAACACAAGAATGCCATCAAAATACATCTAAAATGAATTTTTAAAACTTCTAAGAGCATGTATTTGAATGAAAAAATAAGAGAGAGTCGTATTGTGGCTTACTTGATTGCCTAGTGAAGTGTTTGCACAATTTTTTCTCCTTTCCCTTTCCTCTACCACCAAAGCTCTCTTCCTCTCTTTTTCTCTCCCTCAGTTGAAATATGTAGCGTGTGAGTGTGTTTGATGTGCAAAAATGCTAGGGGAGAGGTCCTATTTATAGAAAAAAAATTATGGTGGAAAGTCTAAAAAGCCCTTGGTTGGAATTGGATGGAAGAATTTGTAATTGGTTAGAATGGAATGAAATGGAGGTTGATTAAGAAGATTAATTATAACTTGGAACATGATTTAGTCCTAGTTTGGTCAAGATAGAACTAGATTGAGAACTAGTACAAACATATCTCCATGATTTGGGGATTTAGTCAAAACTCTTCATGAAATCAAGCATTCTTGTCCCAAAAAGTACACAACAAAGGGTTCATCTAGGGTGGCCAGCTACCTGATGATGATTTGAGAGAATGAATTTATTTTTTTCTTGTGTACAAATGTTGAAAATTGTAAAATATAGTGTATAAAATAAGTTTTAATATACAAGTGTATATGTATATATAATAGTAATTGTTTAGGGTCAATAAGTGATTTAATAAAAGTGTGAGGGCTTAGAGTTTAATTTATGAATTGGAACATTTATTTTAGTGTAGAATTAAACTAAATTAGGATTAGAGAATCTAATTTGGTTTGGATTTCTTGTTTCGACTAAAAAGATGATCAACCGACAAACGCAATAAAAATGAGAAAAACCTAGGGTTTTCAAGTGGTAATTCCATATTTAGGGAGTCAATTAATCAGTATTAGAATATTAGAAAATGATTCCTAAGTTACTGAAATCGATTAGGGTTTGCGAGTTTTCAGTTGGCGCATATATTTTGATCATAGGGTTAAAATTGTAATTAATTAAGAAACTGAGGGACTTCAAGGAAATAATTTAAAAGTAAGGGACTTTCAAGAAAGTAAAATTTTTAGGGGCCTCACAAGATATGTTCCTCTCATAACGGATGGTCCTGTACACTTCTTAGATGGGGTGACGGCATACACCCTTCCCTGTGACCTCTACTCTACCAGGTTGCCTCTCGGAACATAGGCTTGTTGCACAGATTGTGCAGATGTGGCCTTGTGCATTGCCCTAGATACCTATCCCAATTGGGCAAGCTGATGTGACTGTCTCTACCCCTAACCAGTTTGGAAACCTCCTAAATGGCGGGACCCCGCTACGATAGTTGATCCTGTTCTCTGTAGGCAAAACTTTTTCAAGTGCTCTGATTGACCGCATTGGTAACAAAATAGTGCTTGGCCCTTATTCTGAGATTGGCTCTTGAAGCATGCCAACTGTGTCTGAGCCCCAACTCTCTGACTACATTTTGAAGCCTTGTAACCCAATTGGCCCCATTTATAACCAGCACCACGGGTTTGACCCGTGCTCTCTAGACCTCTAATCATCATTAAGCTCAAAGACTTATCTGTTGCAGTGATGACTAAAAGGACGATGAACTCCCAGACTTTTTCAAAGACCCTGAATCACCTCTATACTCCGAGTACCCCGCCCTCTATGACTTATGCTTGTCTTGCTCAACCTCTACCATAATCTCTATATGAGTCACGACGTCCACAAGCCGGCCATAATCTCTGATCATATTACCCACCACCTTCGTCAAAATTTTCAGTCTCAATCTCTTCTCAAATTCTAAACATCAGTTCTTCTTTGTCGCCACAAGCTCAGGTGCAAATGAGAAAGAATGGCGAAAGTGGCTTCAAACTTAACTAGTGGTGTGTCAAGCTGTAACAGCTTCTCAAACTACCTCTTCAACACTTCTTAGTAGTGGGAGGGAGGAATTTCTCTTGGAATGCATGAGTAAACACCTTCTAGGTGTGCTCTGTATGGTTCTTGGCATGCTTCCACCACTGCCTGACTTCTGCCTTCCGTTGGTAGGCCGCTAATGCCATTCAAAGCTCACCCTCATGGATGTCCAAGATCTCAAAAGATTTGACTGTCTATTCTAGCCACCCATTTGCTATCATAGGGTTGGGCTCGCCACTGAACTCGGCAGCATTGGAACAAAAGAATTCATTCTTTAGAGAGGTAGTTCTAGTCTCTCCTTTTACGGTCCCAACCTCTTGTTTGGCTCTCAATATATCCATGGACTCCCTAAGAGCCCTAGCCATCTCCCAGGCCAAAGTGCATATTGCATCTTGGGCCGGTAGAGCAGCCACATTGTTCTGACGCACTCCTTCTTCTTGTGGAGGGATCTCTGGTTAGGTCAAAATATTCCGACTGTCTTAGCGAGGTTTTCCATGACCTCTAACTCATCCAGACATCTTATAGAAATAGAGATAAAATTTTAAATTCAGGACTCACGATCTCACACTTAATCTCACTTGTCAAAAACGAGCTAACATGAAACCACTTATACACCTAAGTTACAATAAACAATCCACATAAGCAACTTGTTACATAGAGTACATACGAACCACCCATCTAAGATATTAACCTGTTCCATGATGCTCAAAGACTTCCAAGTGAAAAAAAACATTAATCAAATGCATTTCCAAATGGACTTCAATGAGTGCGATGAACGCAAGTCATATTCTAGTAGATTGATCCATGCCCACATTTCCAAATAAACACATAATCATATAACAATTAACATTCCTTCTTGGCATGGCAAACCCATTATGGCGCAAGCCACTTTCCACGAGCTCAAGGTATTCAAACCTTGTTAGTTCTAATACCAATTTGTAACGCTTCCAAATTAATAGAAGTAAAATATCATCAAAACAATATAAATCCAAGATATTAACACAATTAATAGTGACTTTAGCTCAAAGTCCTCTTTCTCATTGAACTGCAATTTTAGCTTATAATTTCCATGTTCGAGTATTAGATAAATCTTCATAAAGTATAGTTCCAAAAGTTAGAGGATACAAATAAGATACCTTAATGGCCTACCAATAAGCAAGGCAAGGCCTTTTTACAAAAAAAAAAAAAAAAAAAAAAAAATGGGACACACGGTCCTAAACATGTATCTCAAAGCTTCTACATTAAACATCCATAATCCTCCATACTCTAACCAAAAACAAAAGAGTCAACTTCGTCCTCATTGAGATGGTTACACATCACCAATTCCTAAAATTTTGTTAGATAGGAATGAACTAGATGCCCAGTAGAAATACTTTTAAAAGAGCATCTAATTGCTTGAAATCCATGTGACATCATCATAACCAAAACATTATCTTTTGCAACTCAAGTTGGAAATTTAAACAATGAATCAAAAGTATCCTGTTTCCATAAAAAGAAAATCACATTTCAACACTAGGGGTAAATGCACCATGAGTCCCTAAAGAGAGTTCCAAAACATACATATACATAGGTTTGTATCCAAAACTATCCACACATTTTGTGGTTATCAATACGGCAGGAAATAGGCACCCAAAATCATCCATTTTTCCACATTTACCGACTACAATACGGTAGGACCAGTGGACACCGTAAAAACATTTCCCACATTCGTCTGACAATAAGCTCAAGACAGGGCAATTGGGCACCTAGATTTCCCCGCGCTCGTACCAACACAACACTTTCCTAAAACTGACTCTTTACCCAGACTCACATGCTATTTACCACCCTTTTAAACAATCTTCTCAAAGACTTTACGTAGTTATACATTCATGAAAATAAAGGTAACCTTTCACTATTCAATAAATTGTGACAATTATAACATGAAAATTCTTAAAGTAATCTCAATCAAATCTCAAGAACATTTCAACTTCACAATTCTCCATTCAAATATTACTTTAACATCATAATCTAACCATCAATTTAAAGAATTAAGGATCAATTTAATTCATCACATTACTTCTAAATTTTTAAGACTTAGTGTTTTCATAAAATTTGGGGCTTTTGCCCCTCTAACATATATAATAGTAGTTTTCATCTAAAATTGTAAATCAAAGTATAACACAACGGATGATAAATTTCAGAATCATACCTTTTAGCAGAGTCTGAAGCGAACACTCTCGTGGGTAAATTACGTGCTTCCAGAATGTGAACAACCAACCCAGCAGTGGAGTGATGCTACAAAATGAGTATCACCCACACAAGTCACAATGCAAAATGGTTTGACTGTTGTTTAATGGGAGAGAGTCAATATGGGAGAGAATAAAAACATACGTTGTTTGCTGATAGCCATATCCCATATATCATATCAGATATATAGGATAAATATATCATCTATCCATATCAGGTGATATGATAGATATAAATATCCTGAGTGGTTATCCAAATAAGTTTTGAATTCAAATTCAAACTTACATGGTTCAGGTTCAAAAGGTTCAAAGGGTCATGCCACATGGGCGCCCAATTTCTAACAAAAACTTCCATAATTAAAAGCTAGTAGTAAGAATCTTGAGATAATTGTAGAAAAAAAACTTTATTTTTGACAGAAAACTTTAATTTATAAACTCAAACATTCATCCATTCATCAATGTCATGACAAAACCACATAAATAACTTCAAATCAAAGAGATATAAGGTTAAAAGTAATCTTACCTCAAATATCAAAGCAAAGAAGCTAGACCAAAGATGAATGCCTCAAGAAACAAAATCCAATCGGTGGAAAAGCTTGATTTTCACTCAAACTCCAACTTTTGTAAGAAAAAAGGTTGCAAATATAAGTAAAATGGAAGATTTCTAGAGAGATAAATCTAGGGTTTTCGAAGCTAGAGAGAGAGGAAGGAGAGAGAAAAGAAAAAGTGAAGAAAGTGATCTAAAAAGTGACTTTTTAAGCAGCTGACATCGCGCAGACCGCTCGAGTGGTAAATGAAACCTTCTAGTAGCTCTTTCTGCAAATCAAGATATTGATGATCACCATTTCTTTACTCAAGCAACCACTATATCGCTTGGGGGGTCCCTCGACCTGCGAAGCTAACTATTGGGAGCCTTTCATCTTTGCTAGAGTTTTCACCGCTCAAGTAGTCACCTGGGATGAATTGTTAAAGAATTTCTCTAGAAAACTGAGTGTTGAGGGAGATTGCTTGAGCGAAGATGCGTGTCCGCTAGTACTTTTATTTCAGACCTATAACTTTTTTGGAAGCTTTCATTCATTGCTCGAGTGGTGGAAAGATTGCTCAAGCAGTCTTTTCAGAACAACCAACTTAAAAATTGACTTTTGCCCAATTATTTCTCACCTTTTTATCTCCTTTTTCTATCTAACACCTATTTTCGAAAATCTAACTCTAAAAACACTTGATTTCTCTCATTTGTACTACAAATCCACCTTAGATCTTTCTAGAGAGTGGAAGAGCAAGCTTGGTCCAAGATTTTTACCAATTGATTCACATTCTTTTCGAAGTTCAAGTTGGGTTTTCATCTCTTTGTCTTCACACTTGAGGTAGGAATACATTTAACCTTGTATATCTATATTTTGACTTGGTTATGTGTTCACTTTCATGATATATGTGGGATATGAGACAGATGACTTGATTTAATGGGAATACCTTTAACCTTGTAATGTTTGAATATTTTTTGATAAAACCAACATTGATTCCGTAATTCTTGAATTTGTAGAGAAGATAGGGAAAAGCACTAAATTTTGCAAAACCCTAGCTATTGATTTTTCTTTTTATGAGATATTTGGAAGTAAATTGATGAAATGTGGAAGTGTCGGGACATCATATGATGAGACAAAGTTAGGGTTTTGTTGAAATGATTTGTTATGTGATGTATTTGGTACCTGCGCAGGGAAATTCGGTGCCTACGTGCCCTAATCGTGTGAGGACGATAAATGTGAAGAATGTTTGAGGTGTCTATGTGCCCGATCGTATGAGGACGATAAATGTGAAAAGTTTGAGGTGCCCACTTGTAGATGTCCTGGGGGTACCCGAGCGTGCCCAACAGTTCAGACTCCCGATTTTTGATCTGATATCACTAGTGTAGTGTGAAATAGAAAATGAGAGTCTAGATCTAGTAACTTAATAGAAAATCCATTTATAGTAAAATATGCCAGAAATGGACTTCATCACCAAGTCTCAGAGTTGCCACCTACTCTTTTTGGGAAAACTAAGAAACCCGTGACTTGTGCTAAAGGCCACTGTTCGTCATAACCAAAGATGCCTTGGTTTGGAACCTTAGGTGTTAGGAGGGAAGGTCATGAATTAAGCACCTCCGCTACCCAATCAAAGTTCGGCCTCTACTAAACCATGATATGAGTTTTATAAACATTATATGCTCATGTTCTGATTATTTAATAATGCTAAAAATTACAATGTGACGCAGTCAAGTATAGACTATGTCATTCATTTTGGAACATTTTGACCTCATGTATTTGGAAAGAGTTTTGAGACATGTACAACTCAAAATGAAACTGAGCCCATAGGCATAAGAATCAAAATTATTCCAAATTGAACGACACAACCTCCATCCACTAGCAACCATAGAGATATATCAATTAAGCAAATAGCCACATGGTATAATGGTAGACATAATAAGAAAATCATGTACAAGTGGGATGTTAAAGCCATAAATACTCACATAGTATTTACTCGCATATGAATATGAAGATGAAACAAAAGGTGGTAAAATATGCATGATCCTACATACAAAATACTAATACAATACGTACACCAGAATGCAACTATAGATTTGATTGTTAAGTACATGATATGTGAATCATTTCAAGGCATGAGGTAGTGCACGAAATCACATAGTAAATGATAAGCCCACAGATGCAAATAAGATGAATCTAAATGTATGAAGAATGGATGCAAGGCATGAGTATGATAAATGAAACATGATGCAACATATATGGAAAGCATAGAAATAAATGGGATATAATGACAAGGGGTTGGAAGTTATTACAACAATTGAATGAATAAGAAAAGAAAAAGACGTGGGTTGGAAGTTATTACAACAATGAATTGATTCAGCCAAATTAAAGCTGAATCTAACAAATCATAATGAAATTAAAAGTAAATTACAAATAGCAACCACAACTGCCCAGGATAGCACTCCTCGGAAATTGCCATGTTCTGCTCTAAGAAATTAATCTAATATAAAATTATCCAACTGGATGGAAAGGGATTCGATTGAATATAACCACTGAGAGAAACTCTATTTTGTGCAGGAAATCCAAAATAGGATCTACACACATCTTCAAAGGGGTGCTCATCCTTTCTACTCCTTTCTCTTACAGAGACTAGCCAAAGAAGGAGTAGATAGGCCTTAACCCTTATCAATAACACAAATGACTATATACAACATATATTTTACAAAAAATCATAAAATAAAATGAATTAAAGCAAGAAAAAATTCTAGCTCAAGAAATGAATGGGAACCTATAGTCATCTCCTTGTGAATAAGGATAGGTTAGTACCCAAATCCATGCTATTAATTCGAGAGTGTAGATTCATGCCCATTATGTCTTGGTGGAAGCTTTGCTTTATTGAAGACTCCTTTTCTACTAACAGAATAAGGATGCTTCCATCCATTTCCATGTTCAAAATGGGTTGAGTTTTCAACATCTTTACTTTACTTCCTAGAAAATCAACCAAAGTAAAAACCAACGACTTTCCTAACATCAAATCCCAAGAATCATCCAAGTGACTCCATGTAACAATCACAACTACTCATTAAATTGAGTATGGATGAAATGATGAGATAAGTGATAAGAAAGTGTATGAAAAATGAAAGAAACTAAACTACATAATCGAACTTGTGGATGGGTGGCCACTTTCTACTTTCCTCTACATCTACAAGGTTCCAATTAACACATCGATGTACAACAACAATGAATTATAGCACTAAAAAGCAAGAAAAGTGTGGAGAAGTGTAAGAAAGTGAAGATAATAATCAACTCATTGGATGGGTGGCTACATCCTAGTTTCCTCCACATCCATGAGGACCCATCACATAATTACAACAAGCTAACAATGAGATATAAAACTTATAAATGAAGAAAATGAGAGAGAAGATGAGAATAGTTTAAAGCTTCACCTCTTGAAAGAGGGTGAGTTTTTTGATTATCAAAATTTCTTCCTAACACCCTCAAGGTTATTGAATATGTTTTGAAATCTCAGATAAAAGCTTCAAATCTTGGCTTTAATGGAGTTTGGGTGGTGTATCAGTGAAAAGAGGTGTAATAGTGAAGAGTGTTTGAGCTAAAGCCTTTGGAAAATTTCTAACCCTTGAAAATGAAGTGGGAAATTGATATTTATAGAATTTGAGATAGAAAATATTTGAAAAATGGATAGGTGGCCTTACTGATGTGCATGGGAGCCAACTTTCCTGAAATTGTTCTGTTTCCCAGACAAATCATCTTGCTAGACAAAAATCGTTTGGCTAGACAAAAAATCGTTTGTCTAGACAATTTTTTGAAAGGAAAAACAAGACTTTTGTTTTCTAGAGAATTCTTATTCCTTCAACTCATTTTCAGTTTGTCGCTCAATTTACTGAAAAAATATAACACTTGAATTTTGAAAATGCGAGTCTCGAAACTTTGTAGAAGTGTTTGCAATTACATGGCCAAAAGATTTCAAAAAGTTTTAAGAGTGTCTAAAATAGTTTACCCAAAACAGGTGTAAAGTTGGGATTTAAGCTTGAACCCGACTTTCCAGCTGAGAAATTCGTAAAATAGCACATTCCAACTTTCATCATTGGGTGTTCAGAAAATAACGCCCAAGTCTTAGGGCCGGTCAAAATGGTGTGTCTACACCACTAGCCCATGCATGTGAGGACGAAGAATGTGGGATTGTTTGGAAATGTTTATATTCTTTTCTATATTTATATAACCTTGGGAAGTCGTTTGAATAAAATTCTTGGATAAATGGTTTTTGGGTTATGCATGATTAAATCAAATGTTTATATAGCTTATTAAATGTATTCTCTATTGGGCAATTTTGCTCATTCCTATAATATCAACCTTTTAGGTCAAGATGAAAAGGTACTATCCCATTGAGTGGATAATGCAGGCAAATCTTTGTGGAGCATGAACGCTCATTTTGTTATGCCTATTGCGACATAGACGTTGATCTAACATGTCCAAGTTATTTTGTGTTATTGTATTTTTTTGTAAATCGATCCTAAAGTCTTGAGAAACTGTAAGCCATTAAGGCATCCTAGTGTAGACTCTTCTCTAACTTTTTGAATTACATGTATTCTTATTTTAAATGTGGACATGAAGATTGTATGGTGAATGTGTAATGAAATGGAAGTTCAATGAGAAAGAGAAATATTTTTGGGTGTTACGCTAATCTTCTCTCTCTCTCTCTCTCTCTCTATATATATATATATATATCAAATTAAGATTATTATTTGGAAATATAATTTAAAGAATTTATAATTGTGGACTCGACTTTCTTCGCGCGCCCCCCTTTCGGAGAGGGCTCGAATTGGTCGTCTTACATTTCGGACTCCTGTCACGGTTCTGAATCTAATATCACAAAGTGCAATGTAAGACTGATAAATCACCAAAGAGTCCAATCTGGCAATTGGTTTTGAAAAATCATATTTTGAATCAAATAATGCCAAACTGGACTGCTTTGCCAGATTACAGAGTTGCCACCTAAATATTTTATTTTGGGAAATTTAGAAAACCCTGACTCGTGCCAAAGGCCACGTGTCCGTCATCACCAAAGTTGCCTCGGTTCGGGAACTTGGGTACGAGAGGGAAAGGTCTCGAAATGAGCACCCCCGCTCGCCTGATCAAAGATCGGCCTCTACTAACATGATATGTCGTTTCATAAACACATGTGTTCTTATTCTAGTTATTAGCTAATTTACTATGTGATGCGCACAACATACAAGTATAGACCAAAATCGCAAGAATTGGAACAAAACAACTCATGTTTGTTTTCCAAAAATGGTTTGAAATTGCCACCCTCAAGTGGGCTAAAGCGCGGATTTGCCACCCTCAAGTGGGCTTAAAACATGATTTTTCCACTTCATAAAGTGGGCTTAAAACTCACAATCATTGAATTGTTCCAATTCAAACAATAAAGCCTTCATCCACAGGCATTCATGCAGTTTATCAAATAAGCAAATAGCCTCATGGAAAGCATGCTATCATGGCAACACTCACACTCATGCAAGTATGCTAAAGTGTAATACTTACAGTGTACTCCGAGCCAAAACAAAAGCTAGTTAGAAATCATGCATGATCCTAACTATACAAAGATGCCTGATGCAACGCATGCAATAATGCAAATAAATAGGCTCGGCTACCTAAGATGGCATATGAATGCAACAGTTTGATACATGTATTCAAATAGGTATTGAAATACAATGCAGTTTGAATGATGCGCCGAGGCCGGTGCATGCAAAACAAATGAATGATGCAAACATGCAAGCATAAGGTATGCTAATTGAAAATGTGCCCTAATCTAACCATCGAAAGTGGTTAAATAAAAGGGAGAAAGACATGGGGTTGAAAGACATGCACACACGCACGCACACTTATTACAACATTACGCCCTCTCGAAGGAGGGTTCGAATGAATAAGCTAAGCTAATCTAAGCTAAGCTAATTAAACTAATTAGATTAATTATTACACAATCAAATTGAATAATTAGTAAACTACTTACTAATTATTACAACATTTAATCAATTAGCAAACTAATTAATTAAATTACAAAACCAATGCTAACTAATAAGTAAAACATTAAATTACACTACTTTAGCTCTGCTCCAGAAAGTTGAACATGCATGCATTCGGTTTCTTGCCCCGAAAAGGCCACCGGTTTGCTATTGAGAGGCTCTGTTTGCAGGGTGTCTCCATGAACTTTCTGCTCTGCCTTACCAAAACACTGCTGGAGAGTGCACCAGTGGCCTGCCGGCCATCTTCCGGCCAAGAGTGGGCTCTGCCGGCCAAGGATGAAGCATTGCCGGCCACTGGTGTGCTACAACACCAAACTGCAATAGAGCACAAAATAGAGGAAAATTGAGGGTCTCCCAAAGGTATGTTTGTACCATGCCTCTCCTTATCATCTTAAAACATCAAAGGAGTTACACCATTGGATCCAAAACCATCAAGCAAGCATTTTGAATGCATGATGGCCAAAGATCCAACTTGTACACATTCAATAAATGCAAGACAAACAAGACTCTAGGACCACTACCTTATCATGGATAATCAAAGGCAATGGAGACAAAGGGGATTGGCTCATTTTCATCACTTTCAAGTATGAAATGAACCAATCTTCCTTGTGTTCAACATAATGTCCGATTGAACACAATGCAATGCAACGCATAACATGCTTATCTTGGCATGTTTTACTTGATTCAATTCTTGTTTACATATTTTACATTACCGAGCCATTGATTAACCGGTTAAGTCCAAGTGATTGTCCTCTAATGGGAGAGGGGTTAATCAAAGGATGGTTTAAGACATAAGGGAGTCCATGCCTTTGACTAGTAGAAACCCTCAAAAGAGAGTTAAAGCCATTGAGCATGAACTCTACCTCAAGCTTAAACACATGCATAAGGTTAACCAACCCTCAAAGCAAATCAAAAGTGAAGAAATGAGAGAGGTTGCAGAATTTTAGTGATGAAATGGCATGAAACACAAGACTCTAACATGCAAACAACTCATGTACAACATGTTAGGAGATTTAAGCATTAAGACTAGTGAAGAGCTTTACACTAGAACCATGCAATATCAAACTCAAATGGCCAAACCAGCCCTAGACAGACCTCAAACATACCAAAAAAGTGGCCAAAACAAGTTGAAATGGTAGCATGAAAAGCAAGAAAAACATGCTTATATATTGGCTCATAAACAAGGCATAAGGCACAACTCTCAAAAGTGATGAAAGTGTGAAATATGTGAGAGTGTGACAGAGGAATATGCTTGGAAATTACATGCTAAATGATGCTATGGCATGCAAATAACCCAATCAAAGCATGCTAGAGGCTTTAAAACAGAAAGCTAGTAAAGGGGCATTACACTATAGCCATGCAAGGCAAAGCATATATGACGAAGACCACTCAAAACAGAGTTAAAGCATGCCAAAATATAGGCTAAAACATGCTTGAACTAAGCTACAAAAGGGTAGACAAGCATGCTCAACTATTAGGCCATCTACACATGCAACCAAGATACAAGGAGGGGAGGTTACCCCCTCCTATTTTGGCCCTCAAAACCAACTTTTTACCACTAAAAATCCCCTGGATTTCAGTGGTTAAAAGGCCAAAAAAAGTTGTTTTAGAAAGCTTTGAAAGATGGTACAAAAGCTTAACAAGCAAAGAGACAAGAAGGGTGGACCACCCCCAAACTCAAAAGGGGCTTAAACCACCATTTTTAGGACTGAAAAACAGAGTTTTTTTTTTCAGTTCAAAGCCAAGCCAAGCCAAAAATAGTTTGCAAAGGTGGTAAAAACAAGTATGAAAACAAGCTTAAAGGGTGAGTCTTATACCTCTTGAAGCCAAGCATACTTTGAGGCACAAAACCAAGTCAAAACCACCTTAAGGAGTTCTAAGAGAGCCTCAAGCAACCTCAACCCAAAGATGAACCACTCTTGTTAAGGGTTGATAGGTTAAAGATTGAGGCATGCAAGCTTCCAAGCACAAAATCTTTAGACAGAGAAATCTAGAGAGAGGATTGTAGAGAGAGAGGCTCCCAAACTTCTTCCTAAATTGTTCTAACCTTTAAAACCATAGAGAAGCCTCTCTATATATAGAAAAATACAAGCTTTGGTCGAAAATATCTCAAGAGAGACAGCTGGAACAGCTGGAGCAAAAATATTTGCCAAAAACTACTTTTTTGCATCAATGGCCGGCACTTCTTCACTGATGGCCGGCACATGGCCAAAAAATCCCATTCATGGTTAGAAACTTCCACCTTTGGTTAGACAGAAAAATCTGCTTTTTAGGCCCAACTTCAAATGGACATAACTCCTTCATCTGGACTCATTTTCAGGTCATTCTTGAGCCTAAATTGAAGCCCTGGAAGTCTTCTTTCCAATGGTGGCATCCTCACATCAAAATTCAAACTGTGCAAAAAGTTATACCTATTTGAGTGAAGACTGCTCAGCTTCGATCCTACTCGAATTCATGCCGAACTTCTTCTCTAACTTGTTTTCTTCTCTCCTCTCCTCTTTTCTTCAAATCCAAACCCCTAAGCAAGGTGTTTTTGAAGATTTTTCCAAAATAGTTCATCTCTCTTTCATTCATTTCCACTTTGACCTTGCTCGGTTTATCGAAAAGGGCGGCATTTAACAAAATGCGAGCGTCAGAACATCGTAGGAACTTTTTCAAAAGATATTTTGAAAGAGAGGGTTTTAAGGTCTCAAAATCATTTAGTCAAAATATTTTTGGTCCAAAAAGGGGTGTGAGGTTGGGATTTGTCTCTCTCCTTGCCGAAGAAATCGAACCTTTGCCCTGCACATCTTTCATCACCAAGTAAACCATCAGTAGCGCCCAAGTCTTAGGGGCGGTCAAAAATGGGATGCCTACAATAATTGTTGAGGATTAATTTATCGGGGTGTTATAACTTAGTATCAGAGCTAATCAGGTTTGAACACGTTGAGCTCATGGGATGTGGCTTCTGCCTATCGTGCTAGGATGAGATGTTAGTTGCCTTATATGCTATATGTGTTTCTGTGGCTATGTGGGTATGGGGTTACACTTCTAGGATACGACTTGTGTCCACTGCATTCATCGAGCTCCTTTTGGAAAGGCACTTGATTAATGCTTTTTCCACTTGGAGGTCTTTGGGAGTCATGGGACTAATTGTATCTTAGGGGAGTAACTCGTATGTGCTTTATGTGATTATGTGTTGATGTGGTTTGCTTTACGTGAAGTAGTTGCATGAGTAGGTTTATAATTATGCGTGTGTGACGTGTGAAGTGACGTGTGGGCATAGAAATTATGAATCTAATTTTACCCCTACTTTCATATAAGATGTCTGGACATGGTAGAGGCTATGGTTGACCTCCACGGAGTGGTCAGGGTATTCCGGCCCAGTAAGATATCCCTCTCCAAGAAGATGGAGTTGGACAAAACAACGTGGCCGCACCATTGACCCAAGATGCAACAAGGGCATTAGACTGAAGCGGCTAGGACCATTGAGGAAGAGTCTAGGACCTCCTTTCTAAAAAATGAGTTCTTTCGCTCAAACCCCGTCGAGTTCGACGGCGGTGGTGAACCATTGAAGGTTGATGAATAGTTAGACCAAATCACTAAATCTTTCAAGATTCTAAGTAGAGTCTAGTACCTTTTTTCTGAAGGAGTTCTTTCGGTCAAACCCCACTGAGTTCCATAGTAGTGCTAAACCATTGAAGGTTGATGAATAGTTAGACCAAATCACTAAATCTTTTAAGATTCTAGACATCCGTGAGGGTGAACTTCGGGTAGCATTTGCCACCTACCAGTTAAAGGGACACGCTGGGTAATGGTGGATGTACGCCAAAGGTCATATTGAGCATACTTGAAAGGCATTTTCTTATGCCTTTTAGGGGAAATAACTTCCTCCCACTGCAAGAGAGCGTCTGAGGGAAGAATTTGAGGAACTCAAGCAGTTTGATTCCATAGTGGCCGAGTTTGAGGCCACCTTTACTAGTTTGTCCTGATTTGCACCTGATCTTGTGGCGACTAAGGAATGCCGATGTCTGGAGTTTGAAAAGATATTGAGGCCATGGATTTTGATAAAAGTGATGGAAAAAATGATCCGTGATTATGATAGGCTTGTGTTGTCCACTGTGCATGTGGAGGTAATGTTAGAGGCAGAGGAAAAGAAATGAAGGCTTAAGAGGCAAGGGTTTTCAAAGCCTCAGGGAGATATAAGGTCATCCAAGAGGTTGAGGGGTTCGTTATCCTTTCAGTCACCACCCCAACAAGCCAGATCATCAATTCTTATGTCTATGAAGGGGTAGCCAACAACACCAATCTTCGGTTTGTTCTCAGAGCCAGACATTGGGTAGGGGTCAACCACATATTTGTTATCAGTGTGGTTAGTCTAGGCATGTGACGAGGTTCTGTCCTCAGTTAATTGGGACAACTAGTGCTTCAGGGTCTCGATTGTCAGGAGGCTATCATCAAGGCTAAAGTCAGAGACAGTTGCTTCACCTTGCCTAGTCTAAGTAGTTATTCGGGACAGTTCATGGGACCACTTCTGCACCGTCCATACAACAGGCCTATGACCCAAGTGGTGAGCAGATTGAGTAGAGACTTCAAGGATGTGTATGTTGTTATCACTTTCGAATAGTCATTCGGGCTTCTATTGTGAGAGGTACATATCTTGTGTTTAATAGTTGAGATAATGTACTGATAGACACTGGAGCATCTTATTCATTCGTATCATTTGTATTCGTCTCTGTTCTAGGGTTGGAGGTTGATCAACTAGAGTCTCCGCTCATGGTAGAGTCACCTGTTGGGGATAAAGTTGTTTTGAATTGGGTATGCCGTGGTTATGACATTGAGGTTGCCAGTTGGCGACTCTCTTTTGACTTCATTGTATTAGAAATAATGGTTTTTGATGTCATTTTAGGCATGGATATGTTGTCTTCCTATCACGCCACCATAGATTGCCACTGTATAAGGGTTATCATGTGCACACCAGATGGGGATTATTTTATTTTTGGGAAATCGGAGTGATAACTTGTTACCGCCGTTGTATGACCTACGGGGTCGAGGCAAACTTAGTTTCCTCTTTGCAATCATGCTTGCTGAGGGGGGTAGCATAGTTCGAGGTACCTTTCCTAGAGTGGTTTGTGAGTACCTGGATGTCTTTTCGGAAGATCTCACCTAATTACCACCTCTTCGCAAGGTTGAGTTTTTCATAGACTTAGTGCCTGGCACGACACCCATCTCCATGTCACCTTATAGGTTCGTATTGTCCAAATTGCTCATTTTGAAAGAGTAGTTGCAAGAATTACTAGACAAGGGCTTTATATGCCCTAGCACCTTGCCATGGGGAGCACCAGCTCTTTTTGCTAAAAATAAGGATGGTTCGTTGTGCTTACGTATTGAATACCACAAGTTGAATAGGGTTACAGTTAAGAACAAATACCCATTGCCTATAATATATGACCTTTTTGACCAACTTAGAGTTTCTTGATGTTTTTCAAAAATTAACCTAAGGCTGGGTTATCATCAGTTGCGAGTGAAGGAGGAGGACATTCTGAAGACAGCCTTTGGTAATTGATATGGCAACTATGAGTTTCTTGTCATGCCAGTTGGCTTAACCAATGACTCTACCACTTTCATAGACTTGATGAATTTAGTCTTTTGAAATCATCTCGATAAATTCATAGTTGTCTTTATAGATGACATCTTGATCAACTCACCCTCTGAGGAGAAGCACAAGGAGCACCTTTGTATTGTCCTATAGTTGCTTAGGGAGCACCGATTGTACCCTAAATACGAGAAGTGTGAATTCTAGCTTTTTGAAGTAAAGTTTCTAGGCCATGTAGTTTTTGGGGATGGGGTTACTGTGGAATCTTCTAAGGTTGAGGTAGTACAAAAATGGGAGAGAGCTAAGAATGCCTTGGAGATCTGTAGTTTCTTGGGACTTGCCAGTTATTATAGGTGTTTTGTGAGAGATTTCTCTACCCTAGCATCACCGTTGACTAGATTGACTAGGAAAGGGGTGAAACTCATTTGAAAAAAAGGCATGTGAGAGATCTTTTCAGGAGTTGAAGTTTAGATTGACTACTGCACCAATCCTAATCATTATGGGGTGAGGTTTGGGTTACACGGTGTATTGTGATACATTTAAGGAAGGTTTGGAGTGTGTTTTGATGCAAAAGGATATGGTGGTGGCACATGGCTCACGCTAACTGAAGAATCACGAGAGAAACTATCCGACATGAGATCTAGAGCTAGTTATGGTCATTTTTTCCTTGAAACTTTGGAGACACTACTGTATGGTGAGAGGTTCTGTGAGACCTCTAACTTTTGAAAGCCCTATTAAGTCCCTAAATTTTGAGATTTTATAAGAAAGCCCTTAGTTCCATGTTTATTGGCAAAATTAACCCTAGAACTGACAACGCATAGCAAATGAATCCATACAAACCCTAATTGACCCAGTTAGCTTAGTAACCAATTTTGACACCCTAATATTAACTGTGAGGTTGTAGCTCGACTTTTCATGCCCTCTTTCGGAAGTCGAATAAGCCCTACAGTATCGGACTCCTGTGGTTCTGAATCTGATTCCACAAGTGCAATGTGAAATAGATAAATAGCAAAGAGTCCAAATCCAGCAAATCTTTTTGGAAAATCGATTTTGAATCAAAATGCCAAAAATGAATTGCTTTTCCACATACAGAGTCGCCACCTAAATATTTTTGGAAAATTTAGAAAACTCATGACTCGTGCCAAAAGCCATGTGTCCGTCATCACGAAGATTGTCTCGGCTCGAGAGCTGAGGTACGAGATGGGAAGGTCATGAATTGAGCACCCCCCTCTCCTGATCAAAGATTGACCTCTACTAATCATGATTTGATTCTTATCCACATTATATGCTCTTGTTTCGATTATTAGACTAACTTACTATGTGATGCGCACACAAGTATAGGCTAAGTTTGCAAGAATTGGAACATTTGATTTCATGTTAGTTTTTGAAAAGAGTTTGCAAATGTGCCTGTAGACGTCATAGAACGTCCCGGGAAAAATCCCGTTTTGTTCATTTGGGCTCACTACAGTTCTGACTCAAATTGTCACGGTTCTTAATCTGATCTCACAATGTGCGATGTGAGATTGATAAATCACCAAAGAGTCCAAATTCGGCAAATCGTTTTGAAAAACAGATTTTTAGAAAGAAGTGCCAAACATGGACTGCTTTGCCAGATATAGAGTCGCCACCTAAATGTTTTATTTTTGGGAAATCTAGGAAACCCTGACTCGTTGCCTAAGGCCACATGTCTGTCATCACCAAAGTTGCCTCGGCTCGGGAACTTGGGTACGATTGGGGAAGGTCAGCTATGAGCACCCCCGCTCACCCGATCAAAGATCGGCCTCTACTAACCATGATATCGATTTTTTGAAAACATTATGTGCTCTTATTCCGGTTTATTAGCCTAGAGTTGCTATGTGATGCGCGCAGCAAAACAAGTATAGACTAGATCACCTAATTTGGAATAAAGCATTGCATATTCGTTTGCTCGGAAAAATGGTTTGAGTTTTGCTACTCGCAAGTAGGCTAAAATACGGATTTTAATGAATTATTTCAACTCAAGCAGCCCAACCTTCACCCACAGGCATTTAGGCAGTTATATCAAATAAGCACATAGCCTCATGGTAAGCATGCTATCATGGCAGTCACTCACACACATGCAAGGATGCTAAAGCATAAAAGCTTACCGAGTACTCCAAGCCAAAAGAGAAGCTAATTAGAAATCATGCATGAATCCTAACTATGCTGAGATGCCTAATGCAACACATGCAAAAATGCAACTTAAGATAGGCTTGGCTACTCTAAGATGGCATATGAGATGCAACAGATAATCATGTATTCAATTTGGAATTGAAATACAATGCAGTTAGCATGATGCGCTGAGCCCGATGCATGCAAGACAGATGAATGAATGCAAACATGCGAGCATAACTATGCTAATTGAAACATGCCCTAAACTAACCATCATAAGCTAGTAAATAAAAGGGAGAAAGAAGTGGGGGTTGGAAGACATGCATCACACACACGCACGCTTATTACACAATTTGCTCTCTCTCGGAGGGAACGAATGAATAATACAAATTAATCAACTAACAAGCTAATTAATTAATTACAAAACCACCTAACTAATTGACAAATTAATTAAGCTACTGAAAGCAGTAAAATAGCCTCGGGAAGAGGGATGAATGTATGCATGCTCAGCTCCGCTCACAAATCCAACGCCATGCTCATGTTGCCTTTGTTTACACTGCTTTATGCCTGTGAAAATTGCAAAAGTCCAAGGTTGGTTCTGGAACACTCCCTGAACACTATGGGATGTCACCGACCAAGAGGAAACATCACCGGCCATGGGAAACTAGTCATCGACCAAAAGTATGGCTCTCGGCCAAAAATATGTAGTCGGCCGGCACTCAATGTAGTCGGTCAGCTATCCATTCCTGCAGAATCCTGTTTGACAGCAGCAGAGGACAAATAGAGCATGGCAAAGCATTTACGATGCAATATTTTCACAACCAACCTCCCTATCATGTTATAAACTCAAGGAAGGATGGTTCTCGACCCTCGGGCCACCAATCACGCATTTCGATGCATGATGCCCAAGAGGCCAAGTGTGCATTTCAATGTCAAATGTAATGCACACAAACACATAAGGCCCCCAATCTTTATCATGATTGATCAAGAGGGATGGGATGCATGCAATGATATGCAACCTAAGTATGCAAACTAAGCATGCAATATGAGCATGTGAACAAGTATGCAAACATGCAAGCATGTAACAAGTATGCAAGCTAACAAGCACGCAAAGTTCAACTTAAACATGCAAGTATGCAAGACATGTAACAACATGTTAAGCAACTTAATCAAAGATGCATGCCAAATGCGATATCACTTAAACATGCAACAACATATTAATAAGCCAAGTATGTAACAACATGCAAGGCGAGCATGCAAGAACATGCAAAGGATGGACTTACACCAAGATGGACAGCTCTCTAATAGGTCCAAAACAGTGGCCATATGAGATGAGAACAAGGCCCAAGATTCATGCAAACATGCGCAATGCAAGGCCTCCAAGCCTAAGGCACAAAATGCAACTCTCCAAGAGCAATGCAAGGATGAAACATGGCATACAATGGCATACATTCCAGCTCTGAAATGGCACACTAAATGATTCCAAAATGACTCCGAAGCATGCAAACACTCATGATATACATGGTAGGGGCCTCAAAACCCAAGACTAGCCTAATCATTTACACTATAGCTATACAAAACATGAGTGATATGGCCATGGCAGCCCAAAAAAGTCATAGGATAGCCCAAAATAAGCATAAAATCATGTTAGAGTAAAGTCAAAATATGCTAGGATGATGAGTCAAAACATCATGCACAAGAGGCTAGTAAAGAAGATTTGTTCTACACCTATATGGAGCATGCAAAGGATGACCAAACCAACTATGGATAGGGTCATGATATGGCAAAACATTACCAAAAACATGTTGAAGTGTAAACCAAACAAGCTAGCAAGGCATGACAAAGCATGAAGCATGTGAAGCTAGTTTAGGGGATTTACACTACAAGTGTATGAGGCATTCAAGGGGTCACTAAACCAGCCCAAAACAGATTCATGACATGCCAAAATATGACCAAATACCCACTGGAATGTATCTAATACATGCAAGAATGAGGTGCTACTTTGAAAAGCTATGAAGGGGGTTGCTCTACACATGCAAGAGGCAAGCCTTAAATGACAAAAAAAGCTCTGGAAAGAGTTCAAGCAGGCCCTAAAACTTACTGACAAAGGCCTGAACCGAGCTCAAGAAGTGTACAAATATGGGCTCCTTTGTAAGGCAAAAAATGCAAGTAAATAAGACAATAAGGAGAGGGGATGGCCCTCTCCTTCTTAGGACCTCAAAACACCATCCCCACCACTGAAATCCTTTTGAATTTTAGTGGTGAGAGGGCCAATACAAGGTGGTCCCAAAGCTCACAAAAAAGGCACAAAAATGAGGCCAAACAAGGCCTAAGAGGGGGTAAACAACCCCAAACACAAAAGTGATCTTAAACAAACTTCAAAATAATGAAAAAACAAAAATTTTATCAGTTATAAGTTAAGCTCAAAACAGCATGCAAGATAGGCTAAAAGTCTATGCAAAAATGGGGAATAAAGAGGGTGTTTCTCACCCTTGATGCACAACTGCGAAACTAGCAGATTCTTGGACCAAAAACCAGTCCCTTAGCCTCTGAAAATGGCCTCCAAGATGCTTAGGTTGATGATGGAGGTGTTAGGCTAAGAGTTGGTGTGCAAAGGGGCCAAGAACCAAGCAATTTGGAGCTCAAAATAGAGAGATATAGAGAGATGTATATTGTTTGCCTTAGCAAAATTTTTGGAACCATTTCTAATGAGGGAGAGGCTCCCTCTTATAGAAGAACAAAGGTCTAAGCTTCTCTTAGAAGCTTGGAGCAAAGGGGCTAAGTTTCTTAAGGAAGCTAAAGCAAAAAGGGTCAAGCTTCTTGAGGAAGCTAGAGCTAAGGGGTCAAGCTTCCTCAAGAAGCTAAGAAAGGCTAAAGCTTCTCTTAGAAGCTTGAAGCAAAGGGTCAAGCTTCTTGGAGAAGCTAGAGTAAAAGGGTCAAGCTTCTTGGAGAAGCTAGACAAGGGTTCAAGAGGTTCAAGCTTCCTCAAGAAGCTAAAATGAGGGGTTAAAAAGGTTCAAGCTTCCCTAAGAAGCTAAAACGAGGGGTTAAAAAGGTTCAAGCTTCCTCAAGAAGCTAAAACAAGGGTTCAAAAGGTTCAAACCTCCTCAAGAAAAGGTCTTGGCTAGAAAAAGTGGCCGATTGATCAAAACAATGGCCGGCCGACCAAAAACATTGCCGACCGGCCGACACTTTAGGCCGGTAGCAAGAAAACAGGGCCGGTGGCCTTAGGCCATGGCCGGTGAGGTGTGGGGATGGCCAACAAGCTATTTCCCACCCTCAGAAGCAAAACAACAAGTGTTTGGTGCAAAACCAAACACAAAACAAACGAGTCGAGAGGTCATGAGGCAAGGCGCGTAGCTGAAACCTCCGAGAACTCAAGACGAGCACAAACAAGGATGATCATCGAGTGTTCAAATGATGACATCCAAGTCTTGAGGACGGTCAAAAATGGGTTGTCTACAGTGCCACTTGAAAAAGTGGGCTCAAATATACATGAATCAAACTATCCCATTTCAAGCAATTAGCCTTCATCCATAGGCATTCAAACAGGTTATCATTTAAGCAATTAGCCTCATGGCAAGCTTACTAGACATGGCAACAATCACATTTGTACAACATGCTAAAGCGAATAAAAGCTCTCTAAGCCAAAAAGAGAGAAAATAGTTAGAACAATGCATGATCCTAACTAATGAAAGATGCCTAATGCAACACATGCGATATGTAACTAATAGGGTCGGCTACTTAACATAACATCAGTTTGATAGTATGCGGTCTAAGCACGTTTTCAAAGAAGCGTTAAACTAAAGTTAGAATGATGCGCCAATCCTCGGTGTATGCAAAACAAATGGATGCAAGCATGAGAGATGCTAAATGAAACATGATGCCCTAAACTAACTATCATAAGCAGTTAAATAAAAGGGAGAAAGACGTAGGGTTGGAAGATATACACATTATTACAATTGCTTGCCCTCGCGTAAGAGGGTCTGAATAAACTAACTAGCTAAGCTAATTACCATGAATTAACTAACTATTACAAATCCAAATGAATAAATTAACTAAGCTGCTTAACTAATTATTACAACAAATTAATTAATTATTGTAGCTAACTAATTATTTATAACACTCTACAAAATTAACTAGCTACAACTATCTAATTATAACAAATATCTAAACTAAGTAATTAGACTAAAACAGCCTTGAGGAGTAAGGAGTGTTCATGCATGCGTATGGATTTCCACTCAAAAAAGCCACTATTCTGCTGCTAAGAAGCCCCTGTTGTATAGTAGAACACTTGCATTGTTTTTCCTCCTAAAAAATAACTCGTTGTATTTCAAAAAACTATTGCTGGATTTTGCAAAGGTGTCCAACAGGCTATAAGTGGTGGCCTGTCGTACCCAAATGGTAGCCTGCCAGCCATAAAAGGCTTGTTCTTCCTACTGCAACAGAGAACAAACAGAGCAAGCACATGGTATTCTCAAGGGTTGTTTGTACAACTTACCCCTCCTTGTCATCAAACAGCTCAAAGGAGTGGTAAACTTGATTCACACACCATCAATGAATGCAATTTCATTGCATGATGGCCTATGAACCAAAGGGGGCAAGTTCAATAAATGCAACAAATAAGACTCTCAAACCCCCTCTCTATCAAGGATTGATCAAGGGAAGTGATTGACAATGACTCTTGAACCGTTTACATCACTAGCAAGTATGAAACGATTCAAGACTTAAGGGGTTCAATTAACGTCCGATTGAACCCAAACTAAGTTATTATCTTGCACCATTTTAGTCCAAGTTTTATTACTCCATTTTAATTATCAACCATTCCTTACTTCATTAAGTCCAAAAGTGAGCTTTAAATCCTTTAATGGAAAGAAGCATTAAACCAAGGGTTAGTTTAAGGCATGAGAGAAGTGTAATGCCATTGGTAATGAACCCCCAAACAGATTAAACCATTAAGCACAAGACCTCAATCTCATGCTTTAAACAAGCAACTAGTTTGGACCAACTTTCAAAGCAAAGAAAAAGCCAAGAAAGGAGGGAGTTCATAGAGGTGATTAAAAGTGATCACAAGTATGGAAAGCTATAAATAAATGCTATCAACTCAAATAGGATGGTGGCTAAGGCCTATACCACCAAACCTATGAGGACAATTACACTGCAAGCATGGAATACAAGGTTCAAATACAATGAACACTTAAAAAACAAAAAATCCTAAAACAGTGCTATATAAGTCCTAAAATATACTGGATTTAAGACAAAAATAGCTAGAACAATAAGCTAAAACATGGAGCATGCTAGGCTAGTAAGCAAGACACAAGGAGGGGAGGCTAATTCCTCCAATTTTGGACTTCAAAATAACATTTTAGCCACTGAAACAACTCTGAAAATTAGTGTTTAAAAGCTCAAAAAAAGATAGTGTAAAGGTGGGAAACACAAGGGTAAAGGCCAGAGAAGTAAGGTGGAAAGAGAGGTGAACCACCCCTTCAGCCTTTATGGCCTTAAACCACAAGTTTAAGCCCAAAATTACAGAGCTTAGACAGCCCAAAAACAACAGAAAAATAGTAAGAAAATAGCAAACAAAATAAGGAAACAAATTAAGCCTTATACCTCTTGAAAAGGAGAACATTTCCAAGCAACAATTCAACACAAACACACCCTCAAGAGTTCAAAGAAGGTTCAAAAGTACCTCAGCTCCAAGATGGTAAGGTTTGGTTTAGGGTGTATAGGCAAAAGGTTAAGAAATTTACAAGAGAGAGAGAATTGTGGAGAGAGAGAAAATAATTTGCTCCAAAATTTTCTAACCTTGAAAGCAAGAGGGGAGGTCCTCTATATATACAAAAACATCACACTCCCTCAAAAATATCAATACATAAACTTGTAAGAAGGTGTATGCATCTGTGCCAACAGCTGGCACAGTTGGCAGAAAAATATCTGCAAAACACACTTTTGGCTGGCAGGCCACATCAGTGGCTGGTAGCCAAAAGCTGTGACCGGCAGTCAATAGTAGTGGCCGGCAAGCCACACGAGGTTGCAGACTTGAAAATCTATGGTTTTGGTCCAAAAATGAGGCAATAGGTGTGCAGGGTTTGAAAACTCAAAGTTGTGGCATTCCGCTGAGGACTTCCAAGCACTTAACAACCATATACATTCATCATTGGATGTGCAAGTGGTGACGTCCAAGTCGTAAGGGCGGTCAAAAATGGGGTGTCTGCAGAGGCCCCTGACCTTGGTAATTTTATTATGGGCCCCACTTTTGAATTCTTTCAATAAAGACCCTCGATTTCTTATTTGATTTCAATTTTAACCTTAGAGTCAAAAAAATGTGTCAACTGAGAACCCATGAACCTTCATCAATCTTGGTAACTTAGCAATCATTTTTTGTAGCACTCTAGAAAATTTCATTTTTCTTTCTTATTGTTTGAGCAATGGATTGATTGCTTGAGCGATCTTGCAAAGTTTCTAGTACTTTTGCAGGTTTGAGATTATGGGAGATGTCGATGTTTGCTCGAGCTCAGAGTTGGTCGCTCGAGTGGTGTGGTGTATCTAACGCTCAAGCGTAGGAGTGGTCGCCCGAGCGGTTTGTTCAAGATCAACATCTTTAAAAGTCTTTTTGGTTCACTTTTCTTCATTTTCTAAGATTCTTTCTCTCTCTCTTCCACCATTGTTGAGTTCCAAGCTCAATAAAACTTGGTTTTCATCTCTTTCTACTAATTTCCTAACCCATGTTCCTTATATAAAACCTAAGAGCACGGTGAGAGTTCCCTATCAATCTGAGCGTATCATGTTTTCATCGACTTTGGAATTTTGGGGTTCTTTCTCTTCTTGCTAGAGGTAGGGATTTCTTTACTTTTCTTCAATTTTTTCTCCTAGATAGATGGGTGGTATATTTGTATTGCATAAAAATCTCATTTGAGGAATTTTATTAAAAAGCATATAGAGGGAGTAAGGGTTTCCAAATCAAGGGAGTTAAATTTATGATTATGGGATTTGAGGAAGTTTTGGATAATTGGAACATGATTTTGCACATTAAGGTAAAAAGCCCTAGTTTTTGTCGAGCCCTAGTTATGCATTTTATCTTCAAAATGATGAATTATTTCAATTGGTCTTGAATTCTTGAAAATTAGTTTATGATTGGTTAAGGTGAGTATTAATGGTGATAATTATATGTTGTAAAAATGATTATGGTTTATGAGGGAGAAAATGGTAATGCAACTTGGGTTAATGAAATTTAGAAAGTATATGATGTTAATTTGGATGTATAAATTGAATAAAAGTGGATTGATGTTGAAAGTATTGAATATTGTGGAAAATAAATCATAATTATTTTAAAGATAAATCTTTATGCTTATTATGGGATGTTTTGTTGGGTTAATGTGTAATGGAAACAATGAATGATGTAGTTCGTTTAATCTATTAGTTCCAATAATGAATAACATGATGAATTGGTGGAATGTGATTGGAATAAGGGTTCGTTTTCTTTTGGCTTGTGATCGGTAAAGCGTGGCGCTTAATAGAGGTTTCACAATCCTTTCGGAGTAGCACCCTGGAAAAATTGTGTGGTCTGTTGAGATCTGTGGAGGTTCAACGTTCCTTCCAACTTGTGACTAGTAAAGCATGGCGCTTAATAGAGGTTCCGTAATCCTTCCAAAGTAGCACCCAAAAAAAGTGTGTTCTGCTCGTATAGCTTGGTAATGGAGCCGATTGTTGTTTTGTGAACTTTTATGGAATAATTATAACGGGATTTGTATATATGAATGTAATATTCTGAATTGGAGAATTGAACTGTGTGAGATAAGATGATAATGAATTGATTTGTTTATACAGATTAGTTATGTGATATGTGTTGTAATATATATATATATATATATATTGGAGCTATGCGAATTATGGTAGGGTGACGGTTTGTTGTGTATTAAAGAGTGGGATGTATGATCATTAGTAATGCATGGTTAATAGACCTAAGATCCTTATGTGAGGTTAAAAAGGGATTCTTAGGAAAATTTGTTTGAAATTATACGGAAAGGGTAAGAAGATAAAAGATGAGTTTTCTTTGAAACGTTAGTGGATTCTTATGAAGAAGGTATTACTTATGTGTATTTTATTTTGGGTATAAAAAGGCACATTATTTATTTATGTATCACTCTTTAGCATTCATAATCGCATATATCTATCGATCCTATTGTTGAGAATCACTATAGATCCCTACTGGAAATAATTGTTCATCCTACGTTATTTTTACCATTTTCAGCAATAAAGTCGGAAACACCGGTTTGAAGATTCAAGAAGTCTATTGTCTGTTGTGTGTATTTGTTATATAAAGTGTAGATAAGAGTATTCTCATGTAATTATTTGTTTTGGAATATTTGGATATAAACCTTGGGCCTGTATAATTGTTGTATTTATTTGAGAGAGAACACTTTCTAGTTATTCATGTGTAATTATTATTCTAATGCATTGTCACGCCCCAAACCCGCCCCTAAAAGTTTGGGCATGACTTATTCAGAAACGGACACTAAATCTGATATACATATCATATGGGGCCTGAACGGAAGCATTTAATATCATATAATAACATACATGACATCCATTGAGCTGTCACTACTATGCCAGGATCGCGAACAGAACATAAGGCAGATAAACATACAGTAACGTGCATCTGAGAATTCAGTTATGTACACATACATATACAGACCCAGCCCTCAAAATTGGGTGCATAACAAAAATATTGAAAGGTAAAAGGATTATATACACTTCGACTTTAGACAGACAATTAAAGCATAAACCAAAAACCTAGTAAAACCTTGCAAAATGTATGGTTCTATCTAAGTGCCTGGACACACTGGGGTTGACAAGAGAGAGACGAGCCTTAAGGGTTAGGACTGGCCTCCCGGATGCTTACCTACAGAAATGGACAAAATACAGAGTCAGTAAAACTCAGTGAATAATAGTATATAAATAATGTAATGGTTAACTTGAATGATAGAGCATATAACTGCAGAGATATATGATTAACTTCTTTCCGTAATTATTTTCAGAACAGCCATGGGTTCAGTTTGCTTAATGGAGTGGCTTTAAGCTCAGTAATGTACAGAACGACCATAGGCCTAACAGATACAGAATGGCCATAGGCCCAGAAATATCAGAACGACCATCGACCTAGAAATAACAGAACGACTTTAAACCCAGAAATAACAGAACGGCCATCGGCCCAGAAATAACAGAACGACTTTAAGCCCAGAAATATCAGAACGGCCATCGACCCACAAATAACAGAACAACTTTAAGCCCAGTTCATATATGTATGGACTCAAGCGGTGGCTCGCACAGATTCTAGAGGTGGCTCCCACCAAAGTGTAGCACTTAGTTCCGTACAGCACTTTGTTCCATACTAGAAATCAATAAGTCTCATCATGTCATAATATAAACGAAATGAACATCATAACGGAATAACCACAGATATCATCAGAGCAGACTAGTCTTATAGTCATACAGAGGCACAGGGTTTCTTTTTATCATTCAAATGAGTTAGCATAATTAAGTTACATTTAACAAAGTGCTAACAACAACCATTAACAGATTGGGCTATTCCAAAGGTACATAACTACTGTAGTTTCATAATGTACCCACATTTCACTTGTTCATCATGAATTAATGCCACTAACTTGCAGATAATAGAATGTGCATATTAATTATCAGCATAGTTGTCTCGTAGATAGCAGAACATAAACATTAACGAGGATCAAGAGCGAATATACAATTAACAAAGGGCATACATGCCATTCCATTGCATTTCATGAGAATAGAACACTTCACATTCTAACATGGGTTATATGATAACATTAGACCTTTGCATTTTTGTCATAGGATCTGAACAATCTCAAGTTCATGTGTCACATAACAGAATAATCTTGATTCATTAGTGGCAACCCAGAATGATCTTAAATGCACCCAAATTTCATCATTCTAAGATGAACATAAGTTCCCTTTATGCTTAAAAGACGACATAGTTCGTTTATAGATAACATGGAGTTAATGTTTGTTATTGACAGAACAAAATGATTCCAAAGTCATACCGACGTATGTAAACCTTTCAACATTCACATTGATTTTCAGCTGACATAACTGTTAGTGTAATCACTTACAAGGATAAGACGTTAGTAACAACCGTACTATTACTCACAGGGGTAGGTCTCTGATAGCGGTGGAACGATGTCCTCGTCTTGACCTACAAACACAATGCACATAATAGATTATGAGAATAAAACCAATCACTTTTTATTCCTCACTCAATAGCTATGGTGGTTCTAGACTCATTATTTCTCCATAGGTTATAATCCACGCCTCATAAGATAGGAGGAATCGATAGGAGAAAGGTTCAGATGAAGAAATGGTACAAATCGGTAAACAGAAAGTGAATAGTCGTCACTAATTTGGGCATAACTATTCTTGTATTTACAATTTGGGAGTGAGACCACCACCATTGGAAACTAGACTTCCGGGGCTTGATTTTAGGCTCAAGAATCACTCAAAACGGAGTCCGGATGCAAAAGATATGCTTGTTCAAAGTTACCCAGTGTATGCTGAAACAGGGGTGGCCGCTCGTGCGCCCACTTTGGCCACTCGTGCGGCCCAATTCCGCTCGAGCGGAAGAACCCGGCCGCTCGAGCTCCCAAAAACAGAATGAAAGCTCCTTTTTTCTTCTTCATGTCCGCTCGTGCGGTGCTCGTGGCCGCTCGTGCGGTCTGGGCAAAGAAATCAGTCTGAAAATTGCAGCAAAACTCATTCTTTTGGGAGTGCTTGCAAGGCTCTAAGATGGATCTTTTAATTGCTAAATCATGGTTCAAAAAGCGTGTAAATAGGGATACAAACATACAACCATTTGCACATGGATTTGATCTTCTTCACTCTCTCACCATCACAATCCATTTCTCTCCAATACATACACAATTCATCTCTCACATAATTAGATGCAAGCATGTAAATTCACAAAGAGTATGTAATTTTCCCTCTTATGGTTCAAATTAACACAACTACAACATGATGATCATACTTCTTCAATTCCATAAATGTCACACACACACACCCCACAACACACCTCTTACCTTACTTGAACACCCAAGAAATTCATACCCCAAGACAAGAAGAGGAGTTAATTAAAGTGAAATTTACATACCTTGTGCCTAGATCTCTCAAATTCCCAACCTTCTTTGATGATCTACCTCCCTTAGCTCTCAACCCTTCTCTATTCTAAACTCTTCCTCCAGGAGATATTTTGAATGAAGTCCTAAGTCCATTTGTTTAAAGAGCTTTGATACAAAGATATATATATATATATATATAACATGTGAATAGGACAAAAATCATTCGTTTAATCATACCAAATTGAAATTTCACAGAAACGCTTATTATTACCTAAAAATTACACTGATCTCAAATGTAAAATCAATTTCAGCTAATTAAGTCTCTAAGGCTTCCAATTTCTAATTCAAACATTATAATGGTGACAGAAACTTCCTTATTAAGACAGATAGAAATCAATGTTCATAAGTTTTGCTTAATTAAACCTCATTTCACATGAAATTTCACAGGAAGCGAGTAAATGCACAGAATAAAGGACCGAAAATATACCAGAAACGGTAATGAGGGTCGGGTTATTACATGCATGTTATGTAACTGGACTTAAACTAAAGGTTTTGGTAATGTATCTGGGTAAAATAAATTTGGGGTGTAACGCCTTGGTATCAGAGCTAAATAGGTTTGAAAACCTTGAGCTCGTGGGTAGTGATTTTTTCCACAATGGGTTGGCTTTGCTTGGTGAGGACATTTGCATATGGAAAGTATGTAGTGTAGGAAATTATGTGTTGCATTGTGTGGGTATGGAGTTGAGTTTCAAGGATAACACTTTTAGTTGGTTAACTTGCTTTGAGATCTCATTGGAAACATATTTGACCAACTAGGTTTCTGATGAGATTTCCTTGGGATTTCTAGGACAAGTAGTCATCCTTGTGGGCTTGACACCATTGTGTGGTTAGGTGTCTACATTGCTTGTGTGTTATGTGATTATATGTTAGGTGGGTCATGTAACTTGGTATGTGTAGAATAAGTGCTTCGGGAAAGGTTAGATTTTTATTCACCAAACTCGATGTTGTTATTGATAGGATGTCAGGGCAAGCTAGTAGAGGTCGTGTTGGGACTAGGGGTGTTGGTAAGGGCATAACAATTCCAGTAGTACATGCACCTGCAGCACTGGCTGTAGGTGAAGAGATTGCATGCGAGATAGTAAAAGCTGTAGGGGAGGCTTTATCTTGCAACGAGAGAGACGAGTCTCGTGCCCTAAAGATCAGTAAGGAGTTCTTTCATTTTAATCCACCAGAGTTCGCATGAGGGCCAAAACCGTTAGAGGCAAAAAACTGGTTAGAACATGTTACTAAGACTCTTAATATGCTCTGTCAAAGATGAGTGGTTGAGAGTGGCATTAGCAAGTTTTCTACTAAAGAGAGATGCTGGGTATTGATGGAAGTATGTAAGCCCTACTATAGGCACCAATTGGACTGCATTCATTGAGCCCTTTTGGGCCAAATACTTTTCTTCTTTTGCTCAGGAAAGATTGAGGAAACAATTTATGGAGTTGCGCTAAGGTACTACTCTTTTGGCACAGTTTGAGGAAAGGTTCACCAGTTTGTCTAGATTTGCTCCAGAGCTGGTAGTAACTGAGAAGCATCATTTTATTGAGTTTGAAGAGAGGTTATGCGATGATATTCGATGGAACGTGGTTAGGTGCATGCATAGGACCTATCACACACTAGTGGAAGCGGTGGCTCACGTAGAAGCCACCAACCTTGAGGTTGGCTCAGATAGAGGGGAAAGGGCCATATTGGTGAGTTCTTTGGTTAGGGAGCACACCAAACATAGTAAGAGGCAAAAGAGAGTAGAATCTTAATCACAAGCTCAGTCTCAACCTCAATCTAGTTTCACCTCATTGAGTCCGTCCTTTGGGAGATCCAATCAGACTCAGGTTTTTTTGAGCCCGTCATAGAGCAGAGGACCACCATTTTGCTCCAAGTGTAGGTAGTTGGGCGATGTTAGGTGTCATTGCCCTTCGCATCGATAGGGTCCGTGTCAATAGTCCAGGCATGGACGATAGTGATATTATGTAATGGTGGAATTTTTGTGCCTTGGTACTGTGATGTAACTTCTCTTTTATGGAGGGCCTTGTGCCTATGGATGTTGTGTGTATATATGTGTGTGTGTGTATGTGTACGTGTTTTTGTGACCCAACAGTATGGGTGTGTAATTAATTTTGGAACTTGCGATTGTTGGAAGGTGCTATGAGAATTTGTAATCTTAACCTTGTTGTGTAACTATGATTATCTTCCCGAATGAAGCATGTATTGGCTTATGAGTCTTAATTTGAATTAGAGTGTTTGTTGAGAAGCGGGAGTTGTATGTTGATGAGATTAGTCTTGGAATGTGGCAAGGATGGAGTTTTGTAGTTCTAAAGGGGTGTAATTGGGGTGAGATGGAACCTTATGATTGTAAGGGGTTAGTTGAGTTACTTAAAAGATTGTGAAAGTGCTTGGGAAGGATGTGAGTTTCATGTCTCTTAGGAGTGTAAAAATGGCCCGGGGTCAGTGGGCGGCCCGAAGCCCGCTTGCGGCCTAAGGTGGGCCCGACCCGTTTAGGCCATGGCCTAAGCCCAGCCCGAGGCCTTGGGCTTGGGCCTGGGCCATCGTTTTGGAGCTTGGCCTAGCTCGGCCTGTGGCCCGACCCATCGGCCTGCTCAAGGCCCACTCAAAAGCCTGGCCCAGCTGAGGCCTAATGCTATTTTTAATGGAAAATAATAAAATTTTGGTAGAAAAAAAAAATTGTTTAGGCCCTCCCAAAGCCTGAGCTTAGGCCCAGGCCCAACGACTCGGCCTGAGGCCTAGTCCACTGGCTCGACCAAAACCCGAATACCCCTGGGTCTAGGCTTGGGCTTGGGCCTAGTTTTTTGGCTCGTGGGTCAGCCCGGTCCGGCTTGATTTTTGGCAGGACTCCGTAAGGCTCAACATGGGCCCGGCTTGGCCCTAGTTTTTAGGCTCGTGGGTTGGCCCGGTCCGGCTTGATTTTTGGCGAGAGTCCGTAAGGCTCGACATGGGCCCGGCTTGGCCCTAGCCAGAATTACAGCCCTAGTGTCTCTTAGTGATGAGGGTATTGTTGGTGTAGTGGTTGCTAAGAGTTGGTAGTTTTGTGTAGATGTAAAGGGGTTGCGGTATTCAAGTATTGAGTGGCATGGTCAAGACTTGTATAGGGTTCATGAACGTGAAGGGAACTTGGTGGTTAGATGCTAGAAGTGTTTCTCTGGAGGAAGTACGGGTTGTGTTCTCGAGTAATGGGTGTAGTGGGGGTGATGATTGTTTTGTGTGTTTGGAGTAGGTTGATTGCCATTGACATTATCAGTCTTGTTTTGTGCTAAAAAGGGGGTTTTTCCATATTGGCATGAGAGTGGTAAGGATTATTGGAAACGATGCTAGTGCGGTGTATGTTTGAAGAATCCAGTGAAATTCTAGGAATGTGTGGAATGGTGTGTGGAGCTCCATTTCAGAGTAAATGGCGTGGGGTAACATGTAGGTGTTTGGGTGCCTGGGGTAGGGTTATTGAGTAGTTGGTCGGTTGGTTGATATTAGATTTAGGGTAACAAATAGTCACTTTAGAATGGGTTGGATGTGAGTATGGTGGTAAGTTTGAGAAGTACCTTGGAATGGTTTTTGCGAGTGTTGAGTCTCCTATATGTAGTGGCGAGGCTCTGGTGAACTTGTCTCAAGATGGTGGAAACTCCTTGGGTTGGGGGTGACGTAGTATAGAATTCTTGTCTTTTCTGTGCATTATGCCTTGTGTGAGTGATAAGCGACAATGATGAATATGCGGAGAGGGAATTGTAAGGTGGTGAATTTTTTCTTCATGCTTGATTGTGTTGTCACATGATTGTTACCTCTCTAAATTATGATTATGGCATCACTGGGAGAGAGATGGTTATTGTTGGGTGTTGTGTTGGAATTTACCAGGTGAAATGTTGAGAATGATTTGAAAAAATGAAAATTTCTTTTTCTTGTGTTGTGGCCTAGAATGGCACGGTTAAACCAGACGTTAAAGATTTAGTCTAAGTTGTGTTAATGAGTAGCTTGTTTGATTTAGTGGAAACCGTATATTAACGAGTCATGAGGGTATTGGTTAAGTGTTCTAAGTAAAACTTTTTGTTTTCAGAAAATGTTTATGAAAATTGTGAGTTTGCAAGAAAGATGTGTTTTGATGATGAATGGTGTAAGTTGAAACACCTTTTGAGAAAGAAGCTATATCCAAATGAAAGATTTCAAGAAAGATGATTTTTTTTTTTTAATAACTAGAAGGATTGTTCATAGCTTTGCCTTTATATAACAGGGTTGTATATAGATTTGGTGATGCTTGCTAATTATATATGCATACATATATTGGTATGTTTGATTTTAAAGGAAGTGTAATGCGATTGGGATTGTTGTATTGAGTTGTGTCTTTGGACTCTGCGCTGCGGTCCATCTTCTTCTTTTGCCAATATTAGCTAGATATTTGTTAAATGATGGTTTCCTTTCCCTCCGTAATCAGGTTTTGATCACTTGGTGGTCTTTGTACGCATTGTTGTTGGTTGGGGAGTTGTTGTTGAATTTGGGGGTGCGAGTGGTTGATGGTATCCCTTGTCTCTTAGACCCCAATGAGTATATAGGTCGAAAAGGCATTCGTGATCTCATCCTTGTGATTCTTCTTGTTCAGGTGTCTTTGGGGCCCCGATGTGTTGGACTAGAATTTGAGAATTTATCCCAAGTATGAATCTAGCTTTTGGTTGGTGGTGGTTTCTTTTCCCTACAATTAAGTTGCTTTTGTTTCGACTCCTATATTTCGGGAGTCCATTCCAAGTGTGGATCTAGGTTTAAGTTAGGGGTGGTATTTTCGTTGATGTTTCAATTACTTTTGTTTCAGTTTTTTCGTAATTTCGGGGATGAAATTTCTTAAGGTGTGGAGATTGTAGCACTTTAGAAAATTTCATTTTTCTTTCTTATCGCTCGAGTGATGGATTGATCGCTTAAGCGGTCTTCTGAAGCTTCCAGTACTTTTGCAGGTCTGAGATTCTAGGAGATGTTAATGTTCACTCGAGCTCAGAGTTGGTCGCTCGAGCAGTGTGGTGTATCTGACGCTCAAGCGCAGGAGTGGTCGCTCGAGCGGTCTGTTCAGGATCAACATCTTTAAAAGTTATTTTTGGTCCACTTTTCTTCATTTTCTTAGATTCTTTTCTCTCCCTTATGCCATTGTTGAGCTCTAAGCTCAATAAAGCTATTTTTCATCTCTTTCTACTAATTTCCTAACCCATGTTTCTTATATAAAAATGAAGAGCACCATGAGGGTTTCTTATCAATTTGAGCGGATCACGTTTTCATCAACATTGGAATTTTGGGGTTCTTTCTCTTCTTTCTAAAGGTAGTGATTTAGTAGCTTCTCTTTAATATTTTCTCATAGATAGATGGGTGGTATATTTGTATTGCATAAAAATCTCATGTTGAGGGATTTTCTTAAAATGCATATAGAAGAAGCAAGGGTTTTCAAATCAAGGGAGTTAACTTTATGATTTATGGGATTTGAGGAAGTTTTGGATAATTGGAACGTGATTTTGCACATTAAGGTAAAAAGCCCTAATTTTTGTCAAACCCTAGTTATGCATTTTATCTTAAAAATGATAAATTATTTCAATTGGCATTGAATTCTTGAAATTTAGTTTATGATTGGTTAAGATGAGTATAAATGTTGATAATTAAATGTCGTGAAAGTGATTATGGTTTATGAGGGTTATGTTGGAGAAAATGGTAATATGTAGACACCCCATTTTTAACCGTCCTCAAGACTTAGACGTCATCGTTTGTGCACTCGATGATTGTGCTTGTTTGTGTTCATTTTGAGCACCCGAAGTCCTCGGCGGAACGCCTGGTCTTTGAGCCTCTAAACCTTACCCGTTTTGTGCATGTTTTTGGACCAAGAGCTTGTTGCCTCTTGTCCGGAGGAGTGCATGACCTGTCATCCATGGTTTGTGCCTGTCGACTACCAGTGGTGGCCAACGGCCATTGGTCTCCTTTTCCAGATATTTGTTTGCTAGCTGTGCCAGCTGTTGCTCATTGATCTGCATTTTCATACACGTGTATGGTAGGACGTATACAAGCTCAAACCTTGATTTTGTATATATAGGGGGTGTCCTCCCCCATTTTGGAGGGTTAGACATTTTGAACCAAAAATTTCTCTCTTTCTCTCTCTAGCTTTCTCTCTCTCACTTGATATTTTGTGCTTTGTAGTTAGTTTTCTCTACACTTTTGCACATCAACCCTTAACCAAACTTGACCACCATTGAGCTGAGGTCCCTTGGAGTTGTGTTTGAGCCTTGGAAGAGGGTTTGAACTTGAATTTGTGGTTGAATTGTGCTTTGCTTCAAAGGTATAGAACTTACCTCATTTAAGCTTATTGTGCATACTTGCTTTGTCATCTTTTTCTACTATTTTAAGGCTGTTTTTGAAGTGTAAAAAACTCTGTTTTTGAGGCCTAAAAGTGGTGGTTTGAGCCTCTGTGAGTTAGGGGGTTGTTCCCACTTTTTGCTCCTTAGCTTGTGAAGTTTTTTGTGCTATTTTCCATCACATTCAAAACAACTTTTTTGGGATTTTTAACCATTGAAATTCAGAGTTTTTTCAGTGACAAAAACCTTCTTTTAAAGTACAAAATTGGAAGGGTTAGCCTCCCCTCCTTGTTGTCTTGCTTGCATGCTTAGTTCCCTTACATATTAGCATGTTTTTATAGCCTAACTTAGCTTTGGTCCAGCATGTTTTTGCTACTGTTTTGACTTATTCTAGCTCTGTTTTGGGCTGGTTAGGTCCTTTGAGTCTTGTATGGCATGGTTGTAATGTTAATTCCTTCATTAGCATGGTGTTTTAGTGCTTTGATCATCATGCTTTTGAGTTGAAAGCATGTTTTAGTGTTATTTTGCACTCTATTTTAGCACTGAAATCTCTGCAATCTTCCTCTATTCTTCACTTTTTCGTTTTCTCTGAAAGTGGATTTAAACCACTTGTTTGCTTAAGTGTGAAATTGAGACATTCATGCTTAATGGTTTAATCTCTTTGAGTATTCATTACCAACAGCATGAGGTCTTTTTCATGCCCAAAGTAACTTGTGGTTTAAGCCCTCTTTCCATTAGAGGACACTCACTTTTGGACTTAACCAATTAAAGAATGGATTGGTAATGTAAAATGAGTAAACAAAAAATGGCAAGTAAAAGAGGCAGGATTAAGCACCTTTCATGTTGCATTGCATGTGTTCAAATTGGACGTTAATTCGAACACAAGGAAAATGGAACATTTCATACTCAAAATGATGAAATGTCCCACTTTTCTTGGTCACCATTGCCCTTGATCATGCATGATAGGGTGGTGGTTGTTTTGGTCTTGTTTGTGCATTCATTAAGCTTGTACAAGCTTGGTTCCTTAGCCATCATGCATGGAAAATGCTTGGTTGATGGTTTGAGGGCCAAGATCTACACTCCCTTGAATGTGTGATGATAAGGAGGGTAGCAGTACATACACTCCTTGAGAATACTCTGCTTTACCTCTGTTTGCTCTCTGTTGCAGCAAAAAAAGAAGTTCAGGGCAGGGGTAGCCGACCGGCCACCAAAAGTGGCCGACGGCCACCAGCAGTAGCCAACCGGTCACCAATGGTAGCCGACTGGCCATCAATGAAGAAAGTTGCTCAGTGTGTTCCTGAGGTGGAGCAGAGGTGTTCTGGAAGTTGGTGCAATTTTCAGTGATAAAAAATGTGCAAACAGAGGCTGCAATGGCAAGGCGGTAGCGTTTTCGGGTGGATAAGCCGAGCATGCATGTATCCCTCGCCCCTCGAGGCCATTTACTTGCTTTGCTTAATTAGTTAGTTGTAGTTAATTCATTCATACAAGTGTTGTAACTATTTAGTTAATTAATTCATTTTGTAATTAATTAGCTTAATTCGGTTTGTAATAATTAGTTAACTAGAATAGTTAATTAGTTGCGAGTTTTGTGATAATTAACTTAGCTTAAATTAGCGTAGCTAGTTAGCTTATTCATTTGGACCGTCCTTGGTGAGGGCATAATGTTGTAATAAGTGTGCGTGAGTGTGTGTATATCTTCCAACCCCACGTCTTTCTCCCTTTTATTTAATCGTTTTGATGGTTAGATTAGGGACATTTTTAATTAGCATACCTTATGCTTGCATGTTTGCATCCATTCATTTGTCTTGCATGCACCGAGGCTTGGGGCATCATTCAAACTGCATTGCTATTCAAATATCTTATTTGAATACTGTAGACGTCTTCGAACGCCCCCGGGAGGGTGAGTCCCGTTCTGTTCATTTGGGGTCACTACAGCTCGGACTCTCAAATTGTCACAGTTCTTAATCTGAACCAAAGAGTCCAAATCCGGCAAACCGTTTTGAGAAACAGATTTTTAGAAAAAGAAGTGCCAAACATGGACTGCTTTTGCCAGATACAGAGTCGCCACCTAAATATTTTTTATGGGGGAATTTAGGAAACCCTGACTCGGTGCCGAAGGCCACATGTCCGTCATCACCGGAGTTGTCTCGGCTCGGGAGCTACGGTACGATTGGGAAAGGTCAGCTATGAGCACCCCCTCTCGCCCGATTCGAAGATCGGCCTCTACTAACCGTGATATCCGTTTTTGAAAACTTTATGTGTTCTTATTCCTTTTATTAGCCTAGAATTACTATGTCATGCGCACAGCAAACAAGTATAGATTAGATTGCCTAATTTGGAAAGAAACATTGCATATCTGCTTGTTTTGGAAAAATACTTTGGAATTTGCTACTCGCAAGTAGGCTAAAATACAGATTTCAACGAGCTATTCCAACTCAAGCAATCCAACCTTCACCCACAGGCATTCAAACAGTTTATAACACATAAGCATCTAGCCACATGGTAAGCATGCCGTCATGATAGCATTCACACACATGCGATATGCTAAAGCATAAATACTTACAATGTACTCCAAGCCAAAACAATAAACTGGTTAGCAAACATGCGTGATCCTAGTTCATGTCAAGTTGACTAATGTAACACATGCAAGATGCAATTAGAGTAGGCTCGGCTAACCTAAACATGGCATGTGAAATGCAACCAATTAATGCACGTATTCAATTTGGAATTGAAATACTAATGCAGTTAGCGTGATGTACCGAGCCTGATGCATGCCGGACAAATGTATGGATGCACGCATGCATAACATAAGGTATGCTAATTTAAACATGCCCTAATCTACCATCATAAGCAGGTAAATAAAAGGGAAGAAAGAAGTGGGGGTTGGAAGACATTCACACACTCACCTACACTTATTACAGATTTGTCCTCGCTCGAAGGGACCAAAAGAATAATACAGATAACTAACCTACAAGCTAATTAATTATTACAAATTACCTAATTAGCTAACAAATTAACTAAGCTAGAAAAAACAGTAAACCGCCTCGGGAAGAGAGCTCAATGCAAAGCGTGCTCGGGTCTTGCTCGAAAGTGCATCGCCATGCATAGGCTGCCTCTGTTTTCCTTTCTTTACTCCTCTGGAGGCTGCCAAAACCTCAGGATTGCTTTTCTGGATACTGGGGAATGCCATCGACTGGGTAGAATGCCCACCGGCAGTGGAATGTAATCACCGGCCATTGGTGAAGCTATCGGCAGAGAGAGGATTGCCGGTCGGCACTTATCACTGCCGGTCGGCAGAAAGCTCCTGCAGAATCTGCAATTGACAGCAACAGAGGGCAAGGCAGAGCATGGCAATACAATTCAAGGCATATATGCACCAATCATGTCCCTTATCATGTTAATGACTCAAAGGGACATGCTCCTTGGTTCTCGGACCATCAATCGCGCATTTCCATGCGTGATGGCCCAAAGGACCAAGTGTGCACGTTTTGATGTCAAATGTAATGCAAACCAACAAGCCAACGGGACTCGACCTCCATCATGACTTGGTCAAGAGGTAGAGCATGCATGCCAATGCAATGCAATCCTAATCATGCGAGCTAGCATGCAACATAGCAATGCAATGCGAGTGATGTACACTAGGCACACCAACTATGCAAGCAAGCAAACAAGCATACAAGGCATGAGATAATGCTACCAACAAGTATGCAAGGCATAATGTGGGTGTTTAAGCATGTAAACAGACATGTGACTTCATTCCATCATGCAAGTTCAATTATTCAACAACTCACCAATATGCTACAACATACAAAGAGTACATGCAACAAACAAAGAGATGGACTTAAACATGATTTGGGCAGCTCTAATAAGGCCCAAAACAGTGGCCAAAGTGACCAAAATAAAGGACCAAATACACATGCACATATGCACATGATTAAGGGCTAACACTTAGGCACAAAACGGGGACTCTCAAGCACACTTGAAAGAGGCATAATGTGGACTAATGGCATGCAAGATAAACATTGAAAATCATGTTAAGATGGTGCCAAACCAAGCAAACAAAATAGACTAAGCATGCAATAAATGGCCCAAGTACTTGAAGTAAGTCAAAGGGGCTTGAACCATGACCAAGTCAACCAAGCCTCACAAGGCTAAGAGGACTTAAAATAGGTTCAGGACAGACCTAGACCATGCAAAGGGGGTCCCCTAGACGGCGTCCAAGTGGCTCAAATTCAAAGGCATGTACAATGGCCAAAACATGGAACATGCTACGCAAGCTTTCAAAGCATTAAAGAGGTGTCCAAGGCAAGCATACAAGCATGTCAAAGGGACTGAAATTACATGACAAATGGTCCCAACCCACTAAATTAAAGCAAGGATGCATGCTATACATTCACACACTTAAGGCCGACAAGCCAAAAATGCAAAGGGGCTATATGTAGACGAGCCTGCGTGAGGCCTCATGCTACAGTTCGGACTCGATTTGTGTCACGGTTCTTAATCTGAACCAAAGAGTCCAAATCTGGCAAATCGTTTTGAGAAACAGATTTTTGAAAATTAGTGCCAAACATGGACTGCTTTGCCAGATACAGAGTCGCCACCTAAATATTTTTTAAAATGGGGAAATTTAGGAAACCCTGACTCGGTGCCGAAGGCCACATGTCCGTCATTACCGGAGTTGTCTCGGTTCGGGAGCTTGGGTACGATCGGGGAAGGTCAGCTATGAGCACCCCCTTTCGCCCGGTCCGAAGACCGGCCTCTACTAACCGTGATATTCATTTTTTGAAAACTTTACGTGTTTTAAACCGATTGTTAGCCTAGAATTACTATATTATGCGCGCAGCAAACAAGTATAGACCAAATCGCCCAAATTGGAATAAAAACATTTTCATGTTTGCTTTGAAAATGGTTTGCTACTCGCAAGTAGGCTAAAATGCAGATTTTGCCATCCTCAAGTGGGCTTTTAGAGAAGATGATTTTGCCACTATCTAGTGGGCTTAAAACTCACAGTTTTAATGCATTATTCCAATTTAAGTAATTCAACCTCCATCCACAGGCATTCAAACAATTTATAACACATAAGCATCTAGCCACATGTTAAGCATACTGTCATGGCAACACTCACACGCATGCGGGATGCTAAAGCATAACCACTTACATTGTACTCCGTGCCAAAACAATAAACTAGTTAGCAAATGTGTATGTCCTAGTTCATGTTATTTTGCCTAATGCAACACATACAAGATGCAATTTTAGTTAGGCTCGGCTAACCTAAATATTGCATACGATATGCAACCAACTGATTCATGTATTCAATTTTGAATTTTGAAAATACGAATGCGGTTAGTATGATGTACCGAGCCCGGTGCATGTCAACAAATGCATGAATGCACGCATGCATATCATAAGGTATGCTAATTTAAAAAATGCCCTAATCTACCATCATAAGCAGGTAAATAAAAGGGAAGAAAGAAATGGGGATTGGAAGACATACACACACTCACCCACACTTATTACATGTTTACCCTCGCTCAGAGGGTCCGAATGAATATTACAGTCCCAAATAATAAACAAATAAAATTATTACAAAAAATTTCTAATTTAATTTAAAGGAAAGGTGGCGAAGGGAAGAAAAGGGTAGCCGCAGCCTCTGCCTCGGGATGCGCGAATGATGCATGCTCGAATCCGTCTTGCCCGGAAAACCCATATTGTACTCCTGTCGCCTCTGTTTGTACTGCCTTGTCTTTCTGAAAATTGCCAAAGTACTGGAGCAAGTTCCTTGCATCCTGCAAAGCACCACCGGCCGGACAGAATTACCACCGGCACTTCACAATTCCCATCGGCATTTCATTGGATTCATCGGCACTCCAGATGGTGCCGGTCGGCACTAAATTCTGCCGGTCGGCAGAAACTTCCTACAGAAGAGAATTTGACAGCAAACAGAGAACAGACAGTGCATGGCATGGAGTTCTTGGACACATGTAAGCATGGTCATACTTCCTATCATATTTTGAACTCAAAGAAGCATGACCTTCGATCTTTGAGCCATCAATGGTGAATGATGACTCAAGGGATCAAATTTGCCACTTAATGTAAGGATGTATGCAACAAACACAATGAACTCCGAAACCTTATCATGGCGAAGTCAAAGGCCTCGGGGACCGAAAGTTAAGGCGCGTTACATCACTTGTGGTATGAACGCCCCTCAACTCTCACACTTGGTTTGACACCCCAAACCAAGTAATGCAATGCATGTTATGCAAAACATGACTCAAAATGCAACATGATATCAATGTGCAAGGTATGCCAAGAATCATGCAACTAGTGTGGCAAGCATGCAATATTAGACATACAAGACACAAATGTGACGTAAACATGAACGTTTTGAGCAATAGAATCATCATGCTACAACAACATGCGGAGCAACCATGCATCAATCATGAAGCAATCATGCAAAGATGGCTTAAAATGGCAAAGGGGCAGACCCTCACCCTCCTCAAAACAGTGGCCAAAAGTGTCCGATAGATGGACCAATGTTCATGCCAACATGCAAGCCAAAAGTCCTATGGTTAAGGCACAAAAAGGAAACATTTCACTCTCATCAACATGACCACTCATGGCATGATTAAAACAAAGTAAAAACAGAATTTTTACATGCAAAATGGGACCCCAAAAACTCCTAATATGGCAGCTAAAGTATCTCCCATGAAACATGTGCACTAAGGCTCATTCCTAGGCATAAGGGGACACATCCTCAAGGCATTAAAGAGGCCATGCATGCACACATACAAGCATGATTCTTGGACTAAAATGTGGTCCTTAGACGATGTTAAATCATGAGGGTAGTCACAAACATACATGCTAGAAGTCAATATGCTCAAAGCTTTCAAGCCAAAATACAAAGCAACCCTAACAAACATGTCAAGCATGATCAAATGGATGACCTCCAAACTTTAAGCATGGAAAAACAATACCACAAGCTTCATGGGACCAAGCCAACATACACAAGAATCATGGCCTAATCATGATATGTACTTCTAAGCAAAGTAGAGCAATACAAAGCAAGTATTACAAGCATGCAAGGAGGCATAAATCCGGCCAAAAAAAGAGGTTGCACATGACCTAAAATACCCAAAAAAAATTTGAAATGAGGCCAAGGATCATCAAGCACACATGCTACCCTTTTGAGCCACAACTCAAGGAAACAAAACCAAGAAGGGAGAGGGGTGTCCCTCCCCTATGCAAGACTTCAAACCATCCTTTTTTGACACTAAAATACACTGATTTTCAGTGGTCAAAAGACCAAAACACTGAAGTGAACGAAACCTTATGAAAGGAGCACCAAAATGGATCAAACAAGGCTTAGAAGGGGGAGTTTGCACTCAAACCACAAAATGACCTTAATGAAAGTGCTAAAGCAGGAAAATACAAGCCCTTTTTATGTTATACACAAGAGCTAAAACAGCAAGCTAGATAGGTAAAAAACTATTGCAAGTTTGGGGAATATAAATCAAGATGCTCACCCTTGAAGAACCTTTGAAGAACAAATGGTCTAGCCTCCTTCTTTGGATCAAAACCAGTCCAAAACTCAAGAAACAACTCCTCCAAGTCCCTCAATCTCGGAGTAAGGTGAAATGGTGTATGTAATGGTGCAAAAGTAAGGTAAAAACCACCTTTTGAGCTACGAAGCACACACAAAGGAGGAGAGAGGGGGAGGTATAGAGATAATATGTATCTATATCTCAAAGGTCTGGTTTTTGGTTGCAAGAAGCTAACCTAGATCAAAGAGGAAGACCCTCCTCTTATAAGACTCCCTCTTGCAAAGCTTATTCAACAAGCTTGGCTAGAGGGAAATCCCTCCATACACGTGTATGGAGGGGGGAAGAGTTGGTGCCAGCTATCACAGCTGGCACAAAATATCTCCAAAAAGTGGATGAACAGTGGTCGGCTGCCCAAAAATGCCATTTCGGCAAAAAACAGTGCCGACCGGCAACAATATATGCCGACCGGCAATAAAGTGTGCTGACCGGCAAACAAAAGTGCCGATGGCAGAAAAAGACCATCCGGTGGCCTCCAGCCACTGCCGGTGGTGTGTGGGGATGCCTCATAAGGCATTCCATGCCCTTCCCAGGCAAAACACAAGTGTTCGGTGCAAAACCGGACACTAAACGGTTAAGTTTGGAGATCCTGACGCAGGGCGCGCGAGCCGAGACCTCCGGGAACTCCAAACGAACACGATCATGGATGATCACCGAGTGTTCAAACGGTGACGTCCAAGTCTTGAGGACGGTCAAAAATGGGGTGTCTACAGTTGCCCCTCTTTGACAGAACTCGAAAGTCATAACAATAACGGGAGTGAATGTCAAAGCCCAGAGATGACCCATTTTTGACAAGGCCGAAGACTTAGACAAACATACAAGACAAACAAGATATGCGCCCGAAGGCAGGGGCAAAATGCAAGACAATGCAGAGAGTCGGACATAACTTATGATCATTCAAAGAAAGCTGTAACGAAGCATACATGCGACAGTTTTAAGCTAGTATACACCAAACTACACTACGATGTAGAAAGGATGCAAGAGAATTATGCAATTCTCGACACGTCTAACTCGGGAGATACAATAGCTGTGCGGCTCGTCTGGTTGTACCAGCCTTAAGTGAACCGTACATACAATATCGTGCCTGAAAAGAAAACAAACTTAACAGGTACAATATCGTTAGCAACGTGCATGACAATGCAAGAATAGTGGTGTACTCGAAATGCGTGACAGCGCAAAGTAAGTGGAGAGCATGACAATGCATACGGAGATACAACTAGGTACGTGGAGCAAGCGGTCTACGCAGGCGACGAAATTGATCATAAGCATGTGGTCTACGCAGGTAACGAAACAAACAAGCGGTCTACGCAATTGAAACATGCGGTCTACGCAGGTGATGAAACTAAACATGCGGTCTACGCAATCAAAACATGCGGTCTACGCAGATATTGAAATTAAACATGCGGTCTACGCAAGTAATGAAATTAAACATGCGGTCTACGCGATCAAAACATGCGGTCTATGCAGGTAATGGAATTAAGCATGCGGTCTACGCAATCAAAACATGCGATCTACGCAGGTAATGGAATTAAGCATGCGGTCTACGCAATCAAAACATGCGGTCTACGCAGGTAATGGAATTAAGCATGCGGTCTACGCAATCAAAACATGCGGTCTACGCAGGTAATGGAATTAAGCATGCGGTCTACGCAATCAAAACATGCGGTCTACGTAAGTAATGGAATTAAGCATGCGGTCTACGCAATCAAAACATGCGGTCTACGCAGGTAATGGAATTAAGCATGCGGTCTACGCAATCAAAACATGCGGTCTACGCAGGTAATGGAATTAAACATGCGGTCTACGCAAGTAATGAAATTAAACATGCGGTCTATGCAGGTAAAACATGTGGTCTACGCAAGTAATGGAATTAAGCATGCGGTCTACGCAATCAAAACATGCGGTCTACGCAGGTAATGGAATTAAACATGCGGTCTACGCAATCAAAACATGCGGTCTACGCAAGTAATGAAATTAAACATGCGGTCTACGCAAGTAATGGAATTAAGCATGCGGTCTACGCAATCAAAACATGCGGTCTACGCAAGTAATGGAATTAAGCATGCGGTCTACGTAATCAAAACATGCGGTCTACGCAGGTAATGGAATTAAGCATGCGGTCTACGCAATCAAAACATGCGGTCTACGTAGGTAATGGAATTAAACATGCGGTCTACGCAATCAAAACATGCGGTCTACGCAAGTAACGAAATTAAACATGCGGTCTATGCAGGTAAAACATGCGGTCTACGCAAGTAATGGAATTAAGCATGCGGTCTACGCAATCAAAACATGCGGTCTACGCAAGTAATGAAATTAAACATGCGGTCTACGCAGGTAAAACATGCGGTCTACGCAAGTAATAAAAGGATGTACCATTACATAGCATAATTGAAACAATTTGCGGAGTTCACAAAGCATGAAAAGGATACGGGGCGGGACATTCTTCGCACGCATTGAGCGTTGCTCGCAGAAGTTGTGGCCTGAGGTCAACTCAAAGGTTCACGTTTCAAAGGTGTGATTTCCCGTATTGTGAGGGCGTTCAACGACGCGGCTGACCCGAACAAGGATGCGGAAGGTGCGTTAACCGCAAGGGGAGTTTCACCGGCATCAATTCTGATACTTGGCTACCCTGCCATTCTACGTTTTATTTTCCTTTTTACTAGTAGTTTAAGCACATTGCACTACCTCAGGCAGGTTTTATTCTTTTCAAAAGTTGCACACTTTGCACAACACGTGATGGGAATGAAACAAATCATTTTATTTAAAAGATGTTGCAATTGTAGATCTTCTGTGCATCGCATCGCAGGGTATCGCACCCCAAATGTGGACGAAATTAAACTCATTTTGGAAATTTGCCATTGTAATAATCAGGTAGTGAACCGACTTACAACTCGATAAGCAAAACAAGGACATGACACAACCAAACAAGTGTGAATACAACTCGATAAACAAATCCAGAGCTCCAAGAGAGCGAAATACAACTCGATAAGCAAATATTCAAAACTCAGCAAGCAGACAGGCGTGGCTCCGCAAGAGTCGATCGCCGGGGAGAGATTGGAGGTGGTTAAGTTCCCCAATCCTTAGCATAAACAGCTCAAGAAAAGTAGAAGGAAGTCCACCGGCATGGTGTAGGGACCACCGGCTGCAAGGAATGGCTACCGGCCATATGCCTGTTTTGTCGGCAAAAGGAGATGGCCGGTCGGCAGATCGTTTGGCCGGTCGGCACTAAATGAGGGGAGCAGCAGAATGTTGACACCTGTCCCCCACTCAACCTTATCTCCTACAAAAGATCCCAGCTTCGTAGTTTTTCTCATTTTCACACTGATTTGCCCCAATGGAAGAGTTTCTTGCTCAAAATCTCACAGTTTGGATTGCTAGCTTGGATGGCTCGGAAAAAGTGAATTTTCGGGGTTTTGGCATAAATGTACTATTCACTTTGGGTCGTACCCCCTTGCACTTCCCGTTTCTTCATGCCGCGGCAAGGTTTTGGAATCCGGTGACACATGCCTTTAGCTTCGCCGGGCAAGAGATGTGTCCTACCTTTGAAGATTTCCGAGCTCTAATGGAGTCCGAGCGCGACGAGGAGCTCCTGCCCCAACTTAATTTTGGTCATGCCCAATCCTTAGGGCGCATGTGTGGACTCAGCATGCGTGACGCTTGGTCTCTGATTTGTGACGGGATGCTGGACATTCCGAGTTTGACCGATCGGTTTTCTGATGCTAGTGATCGCAACAACCATCACTGGCAAGGCTTCCGGCGCCATGCCCTCTGCTTGTGCATGCTATCCCATTTTCTGTTCGTCTCAGGCTCTGGAGGGGCTAGTGTCCGGCTGATTGAGGTCGCCCAAGGCTTGAAGGAGGGCAAGAGCTGCATTGCGATGACTCTGGCCGAGACGCTAATGGGCTTAGACGCCTTTTATCGTCATGAGACGTGCAGATTGGCGGGGAGTCCACTACTACTACAGGTAATGTTTCCCACCCAATCTCGCATTTCTGTATTACTCACATCACTCGGCCCTCGAGCTCAGTCTTTTCTCACAAAAACCCATTCTCACTCTTCTCTCCTCGTACATCTCTCTATTCTTTAATCTTTCATTTTTCAATCCCTTCCCAGGTGTGGCTGATGGATAAATTGCAGGTTGTGGACTCCTGCACAGCATATTCAGCTCGCGGCTATTTCTTCCGGCATCGTCTAGTCAATGCATTGGATGAGGAATGGTGGTTCGCTTGGATGTGCCACTTGTCCGCAGACCGTATTGCTTGGCGATGCCCTTGGCTGAACCTTCCGGCGATGAGTTACAATATGCCTCGACAGACTGGGATTCAACTGGTTGGTCTCACTCATTGTGTATTCTATTTCCCATTTCGGATTCGACGCCAATTTGGCCATGATCAGACTTGCCCGCCAGAGGGGATAGAGTATCCTGCTGCCTTTCCAGCCCGAGGCGCGCAGCTTGCTTGGCAGGCCACTGCGTGGAGGGTGAGAGAACTCCTGGCCCCCGCTCCTACTTTTAGTTGCACTTTGTCTGACGAGTGCACAGATTGGCTCAATGAAGAAGCACAGATCGGGCCCAACTTGGCATCAGAGGCTTCGACCAGCTCTGGGAGGGGGCGCAGGAATACCTGACTTGACTATGCCCTAGATTTATTGCTTTATTAGTACTTTCAAGTTTTCTTTCATGAATGTAATAAAAAGTAACTTCAATTGTATGTAAGAGCAGGAGAACTCTGTTTTGAAATCAAAGAAATTGAAAGTTGTGGCACTGAAAATTTTCCACCTTGGTCCAAAAATGGTCAAAGTCGTAAAAAGATTATTTGAACAAAGTCAGCTTATATTAAAACTTTTCAAAGGTATTTTTGATGTGGATCAGAACTGGACACGCCTGAGATCTGTCACTCGAGATGCACAACCCCAGATTCCTGCAACTGGAAAGTTGCCCCTAGTCTGAAGGGCGCCGCAGCATTTCATAGCAACGGAAAGTTGCTCCTAGTCTGAGTGGCATTGCACCGGAGATTCCAACGAATGCTGATGAACAAAGATGGCTGAGATGATCAAATGGACAAAGTTGATTGGGGAAGTGTTATGGCTGAACTTCAGGATGAAGCTGCCTACGTATCCCAAACATGGGAATCAAGCCTCACGTAGTTCCGGCTAAAAAAGTGCACTCGGGTATTAACCTCTCGTTTTGGCGCTCTAACTTTTGCCAAGGCCGCCCTTTGCGGGTTTTCAGCCTTGCGAGCTCAGTTTTTATATTTTCTAATTTTTTTGTGCTCTAACTTTTGCCTAGGTCGCCCTTTCGGGTTTTCGGCCTAGCGAGCCCCTCAAGGATAGTATTTCTTCAACTTGTCCATATTGATCGGTTGAGAGAATTCTAAGCCATCTTAGTCCATCAGAACCACAGCTCCGCCTGACCAGATAGCTTTGATGATGTAGGGACCAGTCCAATTGGGTCTGAACTTGCCCCTCGGGTCGTGGATGGGAGCTCGGTTGTCTTTGAGTACCAAATCCCCTTCCTTTAGATTTCTGGACTTAACCCTCTTGTTAAAAGCTGGAGCAATCCTGCGCTGGTAACTCTGAACGTGGTACAGTGCTTTCAGCCTTCTTTCGTCAAAGAGCATTAGTTCCTCGAACCTGCTCTGCTGCCAATCTGCCTCAGCTATCTGACACTCGGCCAATACCCGTAAAGACGGAACTTCAATTTCAATAGGCAGAACAGCCTCCATTCCATAAACTAACGAATACGGAGTTGCTCCGGTAGAAGTTCTAATTGAAGTCCTGTAGCCCCACAGAGCAAACGGCAACTTATCTGGCCAATCTCGATAGGTCTCCACCATTTTTCGCAGTATATGCTTGATGTTCTTGTTGGCGGCCTTAACTGCTCCGTTGGTTTGCGGCCGGTACGTAGATGACTTATGAAAAGCCACGTTATACTTTTCCAACAAGTCGACCACTTCTTTCTTAAAGTGGGATCCATTATCCGAGATGATCTCATTTGGCACCCCGTAGCGACAAATGATGTTGTTTCTGATGAACTTTGCGACGTGCGACGCTTTCAACACCGCGTATGATTGGGCCTCGACCCACTTTGTGAAATAATCTATCGCTACGAGGATATATTCATGTCCGTTTGACCCCTTCGGGGTAACAGCTCCGATCACATCGATCCCCCATACGAAAAACGGCCACGGGGAAGTCATGTTGTACAACTTGGATGGTGGGATATTCATACGGTTTGCATGGATCTGGCATTTGTGGCATCGCCGAACAAAGCCGATACAATCCTCCTCCATGGTCGACCAGTAGTAACCCTGCCTGAGGATCTTTCTGGCCAGCATTACTCCATTCATGTGTGCACCGCACTCTCCTCCGTGGATGGCCTCCATTAGGCGTTTCGACTTTTCAGCTTCCACACAGAGCTTATGCATTCCCAGATGACCCCTTTTGTACAGCTTACCCCCGCAGATGATGAACTGAATAGCCATTCTTCTAATGGCCCTCTTATCCTTGGCGCTTGCCCCTAGTGGATACGTCTCCTTTTCCAAGAAGTTCCAAATATCGTAATACCAGGGGTTATCGTCTTGGGCCTCATCTATGGCGGAAATTGACCCGTACGCTGGTGCAAACTTCTGATCAATGATGACTGGACGCATCCGGACTCCGGACGGGATGTCTATCATGGAAGATAGAGTTGCTAGCGAATCTGCAAACCTGTTGTTTTCTCTTACGAGGTGGGTGAAATTTAGCTTCTCGAACCAAGGAATTAACAAATCCAAGGTTTGGTGGTAAATTATCATCCTTTCCTCCTTGACCTTCCAGTCTCCTTTTGCTTGAGACACAACGAGGTTCGAGTCCCCAATGACGTCCAGCCGTCTTACCCCTAGTTCTAGGGCTGCTTCCAGACCAGCAATACATGCCTCATACTCTGCCTCATTGTTCGAGACTCTGAACTGGAGCTTGAATGCTAAAGGGATACGGGAATCGTCAGGCGCTATCAGCAACACTCCTATCCCATACCCATATTGGTTTGACGCTCCGTCAAAGTACATCGTCCAAGTTTCATCTTCGATGTGTAGAATGGCTTCATCTGGGAATAGGTACTCAACCGCTTCATCCCCCTCAACCGGGTGATCGGCAAGGAATTCCGCTACCGCTCTCCCTTTCACCGACTTGCGTGTTACATACTTCAAGTCAAATTCGGAAAGCAATAGCAACCAGCGAGCTAGCCTACCCGTAAGTGCTGGTTTCTCGAAAAGATATTTGATGGGATCCAAACGTGAAACCAACATTACAGAGTGAGCTAACAGGTAGTGCCGCAGCTTCCTGGTAGCCCATACCAAGGCTAAACAAGCCTTCTCCAGTGGTGTATAGCGGATCTCGTAATCCAGCATCTTCTTGCTCAGATAGTAGATAGCCCTTTCCACTTTGTCTTCTGACTCCTGTGCGAGCATGCAGCCCATGGTGGTCTCAGTTACCGAAAGATACAATATCAACGGTATCCCCGGTTCCGGCGGTGACAATACAGGCGGGTTCTGTAAATACTCTTTGATCTGCTCAAAAGCTGCTTGACATTGGCCGTCCCATTGGAATTTCTTTCCTTTCTTCAGGAGGCCAAAAAGTGGTTCACAAGTCAAGGTTAATTTAGAGATAAACCGCCTTATGAATTGCACTTTACCTAGAAAGCCTCGCACCTCCTTTTCAGTCCTCGGTGGTGGCATTTCTAAGATGGCCTTGATTTTGGAAGGGTCGACCTCGATGCCCCTTTGCGTTATCAGAAACCCTAGCATCTTCCCTGCTGTAACACCAAAAGTACACTTCTGGGGATTCAGCTGCAGCCGAAATTCTCTGATCCTTTGAAAAAACTTTTGTAAGGCGGTGTAGTGGCCCTCTCTTTCTTTGGACTTGACAATCATGTCGTCCACATACACCTTGACCTCTTTATGGATCATATCATGCAATATTGTGGTTGCTGCCCATTGATAGGTAGCTCCAGCGTTTTTCAGCCCAAATGGCATCACTCGATAACAATATGTACCCCACGGGGTGGTGAATGCAGTGTTCTCCCGGTCTTCGGGTGCCATTACTATCTGGTTATAGCCTGAAAAGCCATCCATAAACGAAAGCAAGGCGTGTCCTGCCGTGAAATCTATCAGTTCATCAATGTGCGGCAAGGGAAAGTCGTCCTTCGGACTGGCCCTGTTTAAATCTCTGAAGTCTACACAGACCCGAATTCTGCCGTCTTTCTTCGGCACCGGAACAATGTTGGCCAGCCAAGTCGGGTACTCAGACACCAACAGGAAGCCTGCATCAATCTGCTTGGTGACCTCTTCCTTGATCTTAATGGCCCAATCAGGGCGGATCCTCCTGAGCTTCTGTTTGACAGGTCGGGCCTCAGGATCAAGAGGGATCCGGTGCTGTACAATCTCAGGATCGATTCCAGGCATGTCTTCGTAGGACCACGCGAAAACATCTTTGAAATCTTTTAACAAAGCGACTAAGCGCTCGCGTTCCTCAGAAGACAACGTGGACCCGATCTGGACCAGCCGCGGGTCCTTCTCAGTACCAACATTCACAGTAGTGATTTCATCCATTAAAGGTTTAACAAATCTTTCCTGCTCTTGATCAATTAACCGTTGCAAAACCGGAGGAATTTCTTCCTCGTCGTTTTCATCAAAATTTTGAAAATCCTGATTTAAGCAATAAATCAAAGGCACAGAAAAATACTTCGAAACCACATCCACGTCGTTCTCATTAAATACTTCCGAGCCGTCAGATTCCTCTGTTACAACAGACTCAAAAGAAAATGAAAAAGACGACCTAGACAGGACTGTGGCATCCAGGTTATCACCCCTGGGAATACCGGACTCAGACTCAGTTGAGCTGGAATCTGATTCCGACGTATAAGATTCGGTAGAATCAAATTCCGGCTCACTACCTGACCCGGTGCTGCTTGATAAAAAGCCTTCTTCATATTGCCAGATGAGAGAAGGTGCGATGGACGCATCCAAAATAGCTGATGGTAGGCCCGCAGCCGCTTCATTCCCAATCACACATACCGAGGAGCTATCCCCCAAGCAACTCTGTTGGATCGGAGGATCTGAAAGCAGACACGCCAGCGCTGCCCCCATTTCATTTTCGGCGTCCTCAGACTGCACTTCCTTACTTTGCTCAGCTTCAGCCGATAAATTTGCCTGCCCTTCGGCGGTGTCATCCTCAAGTAACTGTAAATCAAAGAAAATCTCAAATCTCGGTACGCGCTTCTTCTCCGCGTTGAGCCACGACTCTGGGAAGCCACAGAACGGAAAGTCCTCCCCCTCCCGGACGAAACGTCCGTTCAGGGTCCCCCGAATGGGCTGGTACATTAAGTCAAAGGGCTTCCCCATCTATTTCGCCCTGGCCCTTCCGACCATTTCCTTTCCTTTCCTTTCCTTATCTAATCCTCTTTGGTGGGTAGGTAGCCCAAACCAAAGGTATGGGGGTTATGTGGCACTTCGGCCGATGCTGCGGCACCTTTCCTGCCGCTCTTGCCTAATCCCATCCCGGGGATGTGCTGGAGTTTGTTCATGAGATAGACTGCTTGGGCACTGACATACACCCCTTCGTTAGCTGCCATGATGTTCTGTACAACCCGAGCCTCGGCCAAGGTAAAACCTGATATGAACACATCTTCTATACCGTGCTCAATTTCTAGAACAGGCGTAGATACCTCTGGTGGTGGATGAATTGATGAATTTCCAAAAACGATGGCTACTCCCTTTCCATAGGGGTATTTCACCACTTGATGTAAGGTAGAGGAGACCGCCTTTACCTGATGCAGCCATGGCCGCCCTAAAAGCAAGTTGAACGTTGCAGGAACCTCCAAGACGTGGAAATCTATCTCGTGCTGTCCTGGCCCAACCTTTGTTTGAATCTTAACTGTCCCCATTACTTCCCGGCTTGTGTTGTCATACGCCCGAATCACCTGGGCCGTTGGCACAAAATCCGCGACTTTCAAACCAATCGCATAAGTTGTCCTTGCCGGGCAGACATTGATGGCGGACCCCGTGTCGACAAGTACCACAGGTATCCATTTATCTCTGCACTCGACAGAGATGTAAAGCGGCTTGTTATGGTTCGCACCCTCGGGTGGCAGCTCTTTGTCAGAAAAACTCAATGCTGGGGAACTTCCTCCCGAAAAGACTAAGCCCACCAGCTATTCGGGCGTGGTATCTATGGAAAGTTTGGCCTTATCCATGGCTGAAAGGACAGCCTGCCTATGTACTCGAGAAGCCATAAGCAGTCCCCAGATGGAGATGTCTGCTTGTATCTTTTTCAATTGTCTCAATACGGCCTCGTCTTCGAGTTGTTTCCCCTTTTGTTTCTCTGCTTCATTATCTTTTCCAGACGCCTCTGGTTGATCTAGGTGTGGAGGTTTGAAATACCGTCCACTCCTAGTCATGTGATCGACTTCGCCGATATACCAGGTATCATCTGGTTGGTTACCTTTCCAATCCTCGTCCGTGTGGGCAAGACATAGATCGTCATCTTCCCACCACATACCATCTGCAGCTGACAAGCATCTGTCTGGTTCTGGCACAACTGTCCCGATGCTTGCAGTACTTTTTATCCCTATGCTCGCAGCATTCTTCATTTCCGCACTTGTGGCGGTTTCGACCCCCACGTGGCCTTTTGCTTTCCTGATCCTTTCAGAATCCTCGAACCTCTCTTGTTCTGACTGTGTCAATGCAGTAGATTGCTCACTGATCCTTGTACTTAAAATGCTGCATTCTCGAGCGCGACTCTCGACACCAGCGCTCCCCGGCGATGTATTCTGCTCTTCGACACTCCCGGCCGTTGTGGACATTCCCGCCCCTGCCGGGCCTTGTTCTGACTGGAACTCCCCTATTACATCTGGCTGATCGTCTAACCATCCCGTGGCCTCCATTGATTCTTCATTATCGTACCAGTTGGTGGCTGAACATTCTAGATCTTGGTTATCGCAAAATTGGAACTTGGCAAAATCCCCTTCCATGGCTGCCAAATCATCCGTTCCCTGTCTTGGACTGTTCGAATTACACGCAGCTCTCCCCCGACTGGAAATTCGACATTTGGTCTATTCTGGCCCACTGGTGAAATGTAGTCATTCGGACTGTAAACATTCCCAACATCATTCTCAGGCTCCACAGACCCTGGTTTGACAACCTCTTTCCTGTTCTCGATGGTCACCACCACTGGCTTGGGTTGGGTTATAGAGACGTCCATCATGCACAAATCGGTGCAATCAGGGAGGAAAACTTTAGGCTTAGGCAGGTAGGAGGGTGTGATATAGATACTAGGATCGTAGGATGCGACCCCGGTGTGGATGAAATTGATTCTTTTGGGTGGTGGAACTTGGTTATGTGTGGGGAGAGGATTTGTAGTAACATTGGGTTTCTCAGGGGGTAAAATCACCCCATTATCAATGAGATCTTGAATCTCATGACGTAAGCGAAAGCATAGGTCGGTGTCATGACCGTGCTGCTGGTGGAACGCACAATACTTGGCCGGATTGTGGGTGGCAGGCAGTCTTTCAGGTAAGGGTCGCGGCTCTAGGGCTTCAGATGCCCTTTTCTGATCAAAACCCCCAAAGCTTTGGACAGGGGCATATAAAGTGGAGCGAAGGTTCTGGTGTTTCTGGGAGGGTATTTGGCTGTTTGTGAGTTGCTTCCGGACGCACCGGAGAATGGTGTGGCTGCCGTATTTCTTGGGGAAGGGTTAGTGGTGACCATACTCACTTCGGAGGTCCTGGTAGTCGTAGCGCCGCTCGGGCCTGCATTAGCACTACGATTGAAATTTCTGCGGGGTTGCTCCCGGTCATTATCAATCCAATCTTGTCTCAAGGCGTCCTCGATCTGCACCCCCATTTCATGCAGATCAGCAAAGGTGGGAAAGAGGACTACAATCATCTTTTGCATTAGCTTCGGCTGAAGATTGCGCACAATCATCCGAATCTGGTCTTTGTCTGTGGGTCTCAAGGTCATCATTGAAGCCTTAGCCCGCCATCTAGTTACAAATTCTGAGAAGCTTTCCTTGGGTTCTTGCCTCGTTGTCTCGAGATCCCGAGTCGTGATCTCGATTTGCGTATTATACGAGTACTGCAGGATGAAGGCCGCCACACCCGACAAGGTCCGGCCGAATAAAGATAGCTTCTGCAATCTAGTGAGGCCCATTGGCCTTAAGACGTCTGAGAATAATCGCAGGTGTACCATGGGATCCTCAGATCCGTCAAAACGATCAATTTGTGGCATCTTAAACCGATCTGGCAGCGTCACAGCTGTGTCGATGTATCCATCTCCAATGTCGGGAATGGACTTCGTACCTTGGGATTTCTTGAACAGCTTTTCAAGCTTGTGCATTTTCAATGTCACAGGGTCCACCTCGGACTCGAAGGGAGAATCCGATAGATTGATGGGGGTGGGTGCCTTGGATTGTTGAGGCGGAATCGGGGGTGGAGCCGGCCCTGTTGGGATGTCTGTATCTTCTTGGACATTCCGGGCGTTTGGTGTTTCTTCGGGTATTGGAACCCTTAATGGAGGAGGGATTTGCTGTGAAGGTGATGCCCCAGTTTGTTGTTGCAATCTCCCAATTAAATCCGCCTGCTCACTCATGACTGTAGCTTGTTGTCTGGCGAATTCTGCCTGTCGGACAGCATCTTGCTGCATCATTTTCATGCTTTCCTGAAGTTGGCGCACCATCTCCTCTAAGCTAGCCATACTGTTCTACTTTGGTTGAATTGCTGGTATACGTTCCCTCTCTGTAGGTGAAACGGGATCCTGATCCCTACTGTACACAGGTGGGGTAGACGAAGCCCTTTGCACTGACTGTTGAACTGATGTCCTTTGCCTAGTTGCTTTCCGTTTAGTAACCGGGGGTAGAGAATGGTACACTGGTTGTCCTTCTATTAGATCCTCAGATCGATGGAGCCGGCGACCTCTGATCCAGAGTGCTTGGGGAATGTCTACCGGGTTAAACGCAATGATGCTAAACTACCTAGCAAAAAGATAAATAAAGCAATAAATAAACCAACAACTGGACAGCACAACGGCATAAAATAAACAAATAATATACAGTTGGATGTTCAAAACACATAGTCGATAAGCCGAACACACTGTTCCTCGATATTGATCACTGTTCTCAAAATCTCTATTCCCAATACTGAACCTTGACACCCGCAGATAACTGATTCTGTTAAAACTGATACTGATGCCCTCAGGCCTGATGCCCAGACTTACAAACTGGTGTGTTCATTTCCCTGCAGAAATACATTCTAAAAGCACATAGCAAGTAAAGAGAGCCAAAACACCCCTACTTTGGGGTAGGGTTTCCCTGTCCTATTTTGTCAGGAGCTAGGGTTTCACTATGCACACAGCGGTTCTCAAACAACCTAATATCGGGTAAGCAGCCTGTCCTAATTTGGAATGGTCACTATGGATCCGAATATGCACTAGGTCGAATGGTCAAAAAGGGTGCCCCGGCAAACCGGGGTTTGTGTTCCCATGCTGTCAGAGCCCATAGCCGGTCAGCCTTATGGACATGCCTTGACAAGACAAGCCTTCGGCGAACCGTTCAGGAATGGCAGATGGCAAACACTGTGTTCCTAGGCGCACCAATGCACATGCAATGCAGAAACACATAAATGGGATCAAAACAGGATATCACGAGTTCGAGTCAAGCTCTCTAATTCTCCCCAGCAGAGTCGCCAGAAACTGTAGACGCGCCCGCGTGAGGCCTCATGCTACAGTTCGGACTCGATTTGTGTCACGGTTCTTAATCTGAACCAAAGAGTCCAAATCTGGCAAATCGTTTTGAGAAACAGATTTTTGAAAATTAGTGCCAAACATGGACTGCTTTGCCAGATACAGAGTCGCCACCTAAATATTTTTTAAAATGGGGAAATTTAGGAAACCCTGACTCGGTGCCGAAGGCCACATGTCCGTCATTACCGGAGTTGTCTCGGTTCGGGAGCTTGGGTACGATCGGGGAAGGTCAGCTATGAGCACCTCCTTTCGCCCGGTCCGAAGACCGGCCTCTACTAACCGTGATATTCGTTTTTTGAAAACTTTACGTGTTTTAAACCGATTGTTAGCCTAGAATTACTATATTATGCGCGCAGCAAACAAGTATAGACCAAATCTCCCAAATTGGAATAAAAACATTTTCATGTTTGCTTTGAAAATGGTTTGCTACTCGCAAGTAGGCTAAAATGCAGATTTTGCCACCCTCAAGTAGGCTTTTAGAGAAGATGATTTTGCCACTATCTAGTGGGCTTAAAACTCACAGTTTTAATGCATTATTCCAATTTAAGTAATTCAACCTCCATCCACAGGCATTCAAACAATTTATAACACATAAGCATCTAGCCACATGTTAAGCATACTGTCATGGCAACACTCACACGCATGCGGGATGCTAAAGCATAACCACTTACATTGTACTCCGTGTCAAAACAATAAACTAGTTAGCAAATGTGTATGTCCTAGTTCATGTTATTTTGCCTAATGCAACACATACAAGATGCAATTTTAGTTAGGCTCGGCTAACCTAAATATGGCAAACGATATGCAACCAACTGATTCATGTATTCAATTTTGAATTTTGAAAATACGAATGCGGTTAGTATGATGTACCGAGCCCGGTGCATGTCAACAAATGCATGAATGCACGCATGCATATCATAAGGTATGCTAATTTAAAAAATGCCCTAATCTACCATCATAAGCAGGTAAATAAAAGGGAAGAAACAAATGGGGATTGGAAGACATACACACACTCACCCACACTTATTACATGTTTACCCTCGCTCAGAGGGTCCGAATGAATATTACAGTCCCAAATAATAAACAAATAAAATTATTACAAAAAATTTCTAATTTAATTTAAAGGAAAGGTGGCGAAGGGAAGAAAAGGGTAGCCGCAGCCTCTGCCTCGGGATGCGCGAATGATGCATGCTCGAATCCGTCTTGCCCGGAAAACCCATACTGTACTCCTGTCGCCTCTGTTTGTACTGCCTTGTCTTTCTGAAAATTGCCAAAGTACTGGAGCAAGTTCCTTGCATCCTGCAAAGCACCACCGGCCGGACAGAATTACCACCGGCACTTCACAATTCCCATCGGCATTTCATTGGATTCATCGGCACTCCAGATAGTGCCGGTCGGCACTAAATTCTGCCGGTCGGCAGAAACTTCCTGCAGAAGACAATTTGACAGCAAACAGAGAACAGACAGTGCATGGCATGGAGTTCTTAGACACATGTAAGCATGGTCATACTTCCTATCATATTTTGAACTCAAAGAAGCATGACCTTCGATCTTTGAGCCATCAATGGTGCATGATGACTCAAGGGATCAAATTTGCCACTTAATGTAAGGATGTATGCAACAAACACAATGAACTCCGAAACCTTATCATGGCGAAGTCAAAGGCCTCGGGGACCGAAAGTTAAGGCGCGTTACATCACTTGTGGTATGAACGCCCCTCAACTCTCACACTTGGTTTGACACCCCAAACCAAGTAATGCAATGCATGTTATGCAAAACATGACTCAAAATGCAACATGATATCAATGTGCAAGGTATGCCAAGAATCATGCAACTAGTGTGGCAAGCATGCAATATTAGACATACAAGATACAAATGTGATGTAAACATGAACGTTTTGAGCAATAGAATCATCATGCTACAACAACATGCGGAGCAACCATGCATCAATCATGAAGCAATCATGCAAAGATGGCTTAAAATGGCAAAGGGGCAGACCCTCACCCTCCTCAAAACAGTGGCCAAAAGTGTCCGATAGATGGACCAATGTTCATGCCAACATGCAAGCCAAAAGTCTTATGGTTAAGGCACAAAAAGGAAACATTTCACTCTCATCAACATGACCACTCATGGCATGATTAAAACAAAGTAAAAACAGAATTTTTACATGCAAAATGGGACCCCAAAAACTCCTAATATGGCAGCTAAAGTATCTCCCATGAAACATGTGCACTAAGGCTCATTCCTAGGCATAAGGGGACACATCCTCAAGGCATTAAAGAGGCCATGCATGCACACATACAAGCATGATTCTTGGACTAAAATGTGGTCCTTAGACGATGTTAAATCATGAGGGTAGTCACAAACATACATGCTAGAAGTCAATATGCTCAAAGCTTTCAAGCCAAAATACAAAGCAACCCTAACAAACATGTCAAGCATGATCAAATGGATGACCTCCAAACTTTAAGCATGGAAAAACAATACCACAAGCTTCATGGGACCAAGCCAACATACACAAGAATCATGGCCTAATCATGATATGTACTTCTAAGCAAAGTAGAGCAATAGAAAGCAAGTATTACAAGCATGCAAGGAGGCATAAATCCGGCCAAAAACAGAGGTTGCACATGACCTAAAATACCCAAAAAAAATTTGAAATGAGGCCAAGGATCATCAAGCACACATGCTACCCTTTTGAGCCACAACTCAAGGAAACAAAACCAAGAAGGGAGAGGGGTGTCCCTCCCCTATGCAAGACTTCAAACCATCCTTTTTTGACACTAAAATACACTGATTTTCAGTGGTCAAAAGACCAAAACACTGAAGTGAACGAAACCTTATGAAAGGAGCACCAAAATGGATCAAACAAGGCTTAGAAGGGGGAGTTTGCACTCAAACCACAAAATGACCTTAATGAAAGTGCTAAAGCAGGAAAATACAAGCCCTTTTTATGTTATACACAAGAGCTAAAACAGCAAGCTAGATAGGTAAAAAACTATTGCAAGTTTGGGGAATATAAATCAAGATGCTCACCCTTGAAGAACCTTTGAAGAACAAATGGTCTAGCCTCCTTCTTTGGATCAAAACCAGTCCAAAACTCAAGAAACAACTCCTCCAAGTCCCTCAATCTCGGAGTAAGGTGAAATGGTGTGTGTAATGGTGCAAAAGTAAGGTAAAAACCACCTTTTGAGCTACGAAACACACACAAAGGAGGAGAGAGGGGGAGGTATAGAGATAATATGTATCTATATCTCAAAGGTCTGGTTTTTGGTTGCAAGAAGCTAACCTAGATCAAAGAGGAAGACCCTCCTCTTATAAGACTCCCTCTTGCAAAGCTTATTCAACAAGCTTGGCTAGAGGGAAATCCCTCCATACACGTGTATGGAGGGGGGAAGAGTTGGTGCCAGCTATCACAGCTGGCACAAAATATCTCCAAAAAGTGGATGGACAGTGGTCGGCTGCCCAAAAATGCCATTTCGGCAAAACACAGTGCCGACCGGCAACAATATATGCCGATCGGCAATAAAGTGTGCCGACCGGCAAACAAAAGTTCCGATGGTAGAAAAAGACCATCCGGTGGCCTCCAGCCACTGCCGGTGGTGTGTGGGGATGCCTCATAAGGCATTCCCTGCCCTTCCCAGGCAAAACACAAGTGTTCGGTGCAAAACCGGACACTAAACGGTTAAGTTTGGAGATCCTGAGGCAGGGCGCGCGAGCCGAGACCTCCGGGAACTCCAAACGAACACGATCATGGATGATCACTGAGTGCTCAAACGGTGACGTCCAAGTCTTGAGGACGGTCAAAAATGGGGTGTCTACACTATACAATGCATGCCATGGCCGACCCAAACAACTATGGACAGACCTCTAGCATGGTAAAATAAGCATAGAAGCTTCACAAAACTAGACCTAAAACAAGCTTGAACAAAGGTTTACAACCTAAGGCATGTTAAGGCAATAAAGTGGCATTACAAGGTAGGTATGCTAAGCATGCATGGTGTAACAAAACCAACAATAAACAGAGGCATATTATGATATAATAGGCACAAAAAACAGCCAAGGCATGGTCAACATGACGCTTAGCTAGAAGCTCCCTCAAGAGGCCAAAAATGGTCCATTTCAAGGACAATAAGGAGAGGGGGTGGCCCTCTCCTTCTTGGGACCTCAAGACACCATCCTCACCTCTGAAATCCCTCAAGATTTCAGTGGTGAGGAGGCCCAAACATCAAGGTCTCGGAGCTCACTCAAAATAGCACAAAATGGGGTCTTTCAAGGCCTAAGAGGGGTCAAACACCTCCAAACCACAAAACACTCTAAACAAACTATTTAGAGGGTCTAAAAACAGAACTTTTTTATATTATACACCAAGCTCAAAAACAATTTTAAGATAGGTAAAAATACAATGCAAAAATGGGGAATAAATGGACTAGTTTCTTACCCTTGTTGACTTTCTTCACAAATGGTGGACCAGCTGGTTCTTCAAGCTCAAAACCACCCAAGAACACCAAGAACAACCTCTGGTTTTTCAAGGAACCAAGGAAAGGTGAAACACTATGTGTTTGTGTGCAATAGTAAGACAAACACACTTAAACACACACAAAGGTAAAAAGAAAGAGGTATAGAGATAGAATATGTATCAATCCTAACCCTAGAACTCAAAACCCTAATATGGCTGTCTAAAATCTCTCTAACCTAAACAACGGAGAGGAGGGCTCCTCTTATAGAGCTTTTTTTGTCTTGTAAAGCTTACAAGACAAGCTTCTAAAGAGAGAGATCCCTCCATACACGTGTATGGAGAGGAGCCAAATGCAAGACAGCTGTAATAAAATATCTGCAAAAGCAGATGAACAGTAGTCGGCTGCCCAAAAATGTCATTTTGACAAAATTGAGTGCCGACCGGCAACAAATAGTGCCGACCGGCAATATAGATTGCCGATGGCAACAAAACACCAGCCGGTGGCCTCTGGCCATGGCCGGTGATGTGTGGGGATACCTCACAAGGCATTCCCTGCCCCTCCAAGGCAAAACACAAGTGTTTGGTGCAAAACCAGACACTAAACAGTCAAGTTCGGAGATCCTGAGGCAAGGCGCGTAGCCGAGACCTCCGGGAACTCCAAACGAACACAAACAAGGGTAATCACCAAGTGTTCCAATGGTGACGTCCAAGTCTTGAGGACGGTCAAAAATGGGATGTCTACAAATACGTGTTTAATCACATGTTATTCAAATCGATTTGTATGCCATATTAGTAGCCGAGCCTATTAATTGCATATTACATGTGTTGCATTAGACATCTTGTATAGTTAGGATCATGAATCTTTCTAACTAGTTTTTCTTTTGGCTTGGAGTACTCGGTGAGTTTTTACGCTTTAGTATCCTTGCATGAGTGTGATTGCCATATTGCCATGATAACATGCTTGCCATGAGGCTATGTGTTTACTTGCTAAATTACTTGAATGCCTGTGGATGAAGGCTTGATTGTTTGAATTGGAATGATTCCACGAAATGTAAGTTTTAAGCCCACTTTGTTGTGGCAAATCATGTTTTAAGCCCACTATGTTTGGTGGCAAATCCGCATTTTTAAGCCCACTTGAGGGTGGCAAATTCAAACCATTTTCAAAAACAAACACGAGTTGAATTGTTCCAAGTCTTGCGACTAGTCTATACTTGATTATGCGCATCACATAGTAAGGTTTGATTAATAACCAGAATAAGAATACATAATGTTTATAAAACATCATATCATGATTAGTAGAGGTCGATCTTTGATCAGGCGAGCGAGGGTGCTCATTTCAAGACCTTCCCCTCTCGTAACTAAGTTCCCAAGCCGAGACAACTTTGGTGATGATGGACATGTGGCCTTTGGCACGAGTCAGGGTTTCCTAAATTTCCCCAAAATAAAATATTTAGGTGGTGACTATGTATTTGGAAAAGTAGTCTAATATGGGCACTTTTTGATTCAAAATCAATTTTCCAAAACAATTTGTTGGATTTGGACTCTTTGGTGATTATCAGTTTCACATTGCACTTGTGAGACTAGATTCAGAACCGAGGGAGTCCGAACTGTGAGGCCTTCTTTTCAAACCCTTTTCGAAAGGCGAGGCGCGGAAAAAGGCGAGTCCATAGTTTCTGGCGACTTCGCTGGGGATTTAGAGGACTTGACTCGAACTCATGATATGTTGTTTTATCTACACTTATGTGTTTCTTTGCATTGCATTTTCATCGGTGCGCCTAAGTCATAGTGTTTGCCATCTACTATTCTTGAGCGGTTTGCCGGAGGCTTGCTTGGAAAAGCTGGCATAAGGCTGACCGGTTACCGGCTCTGCCACGATGGGAGTACAACCCTTGGATCTAGACTACCGCTATACTGTTTGATCCTTCTTTCACTTCTCGGTATTAGGTGTGAGAGGTACATTAGGTAGTCTTGCTGAGGTACCCCTTTTTGACCAATCGGCCTAGTTGCATATCGAAAGCTTTAGAGACTGTTCCAAACTAGGACAGGTTGCTCACCCAAATGCAGGAATTGTATGAAATTGCTTGTTTGCATAGTGAACCCCTAGCTCCTGACGAAATTAGGATAGGGTAACCCTACCCTACCATAGGGGTGCTTTGGATCTTACTTGCTTGATACGTGCTTTAGAGTGAAACTCTGCAGGAATGTATGTATCAGTTGCAAGTTTGGGTATTAGTTTTGGGGCAAAAGTTTGAGGCATAAATCAGTGTTTGAGTACAGTTATCCAGCTTATGATTGCAATTGTGTGTTATTTCTGTTTGAGTCGAGGTGCTGTGCGGTTTCTAATTCTTGTCTCTTTTTGCTTTATTTTCTTTTTTTTGCAAGGTAGTCTTTCACCATTGCTTTAGACAAGTCTGTCACCCCCCAAGCGCTCTGGACCCGAGTAAGACGACTTTACCGATCCAGGGATCTTGTAAGAGGGCAGTCAGTGTTTGCTTCACTACCTCCGGTTACAAGACGGAGGAGAGTTAGTGTTTACTTCACTACCTCCGGTTACAAGATGGAGGAGAGTCAGGCATAATTCACCGGTCCGACAGTTACCTTCATTTAGCGAAGTCTAGTCATCTGTTTCTACTCCGGAAATAGAGTATACACCAGTTTTGATAGCTTAACATCCCTTATTTAGCATGGAAGAAATGCTCCGCCAACTCCAACAGACTATTGAGAACATCCAGCTGGATGCTGCCCGACAAGTTGAGACCACAGCTCGTCAAGTTGAGGTCCCGCCAAGCGGAGGTAATAGAGAGGCTTCAACAACAGCAGCCACAACCTGCAGTAGCATCAACATCCCATGCACTCTCAGTGGGAATCCTGGCACCCAGAGTCATAATCAATGTCCAGGAAAATGCGAGCATTCCAGTGGATCCGGTTCCACCTCAGACTTCTAAGGCACCGGTTTACCCGACAGAGGCACCATTTGAATTTGAGGTTGACCCTACTGCGCTGAAACTGAGCAAGCTTGAGAAGCTCTTTAAACATGCACAGGCTGTGAAATCGATCCCTGATATAGAGGATGGCTATACTGAGTCGGCAGTGACGTTGCCAGACAGATTCAAAATGCCACATATAGACCGGTTTGATGGTTCCAAGGATCCTATGTTTTATCTACGGCTATTCTCTAACATCCTACGACCCATGGGTCTCACCAGACTATAGAAATTGTCGCTCTTCGGCCAGACCCTGCCAGGTATAGCGGCCATCTGGTACGCTAAGCTTGAAGACACTGTGAAGAGAAATTGGGAGGAAATGGCTAGGCCTTCATAACACAGTACTCCTATAATACTCAAATCGAGGTCACAAATCATGATCTCGAAGCAACACGTCACGAGGCAAAGGTGGGTTTCTCCGATTTTGTGACTTAGTAGAGAGCCAAGGCTTCCATGATGACTACCCGATCAGCAGAAAAGGACTAGATCAGAATGGTGGTCCGTAATCTGCAACCAAGACTGTTACAGAAGATGACAGTCCTACTGTAGACATCCCATTTTTGACCGTCCTCAAGACTTGGACGTCACCGTTTGAACACTCGGGGATCATCCATGTTCGTGTTCATCTTGAGTTCTCAGAGGTCTCGGCCACGCGCCTTGCCTCAAGGCCTCTTGACTTGCCTGTTTTGTGTTTGGCTTTGCACCAAACACTTGTGTTTTTCTTTTGAGGAGCAGGGAATGGCTTGCTGGCCATCCCCACATCTCACCAGCCAAGGCTTGAGGCCACTGGCCATTGTTTTGTTGCCATCGTCCAAATGTTTGGTCGGTCGACCATTTATTTGGTCAATTTGGCATTTTTGGCTGGCCGACCACTGTGCATCTGTTTTTGGCTGATATTTTGTGCCAGCTGTGCTAGCTGGCACCCACTTTGCATCCCCTCCATACACGTATATGGAGGGATTTCACTATTGCTTAACTTGTTTTGTAAGCTTTGCAAGAGTGGTCCTCTATAAAGGGAGGCCTTCTCCTCCCTCCTCAAGGGTTACAAAAAAGAGTTCCAGAGGTTTGAATTAGAGTTAGGTCTTGTGTATCTACCTATCTCTATATATCTCTCTCTCTTTTTCTCTTTGTGTGTGTATTAAGGTGTTTTGTTCATAGTTTTGCACACAAACACCTAGAGTTACACTTTTGTCTAGCTACTGAGGTACTAAGGAGTGATTTTCAGAGTTCTTGAGTTGATCTAAGCTTGGAGAAGGGGCTGGAGTGGTCCTTGTGAAGAAGGTCTTCAAGGGTAAGAACTTTACCCCTTTATTACCCATTTTTGCATAGGCTTTTAGCCATCCTTGCATCTGTTTTTAAGCTTAACTTATAACATCTAAAAGTTCTAATTTTAAGTTCTTAAAATAGTTGTTTAAGGTTGTTTTGGTGTTTGGGGTTGTTTGACCCCTCTTACGCCTTGTTTGGCCCCCATTTTGTGCTATTTTGGTGAGCTCTGGGACCACCTTGTTTGGGCCTCCTCACCACTAAAATCCAGAGGGATTTTAGTGGTGGGGATGGTGCTTTGAGGTCCTAAGAAATAGAGGGCCATCCCCTCTCCTTGTTGTCTTCAAAAGTTGTCATTTTAGCCTCATGTGTGAGCACCATTGTTGAGTTCATGTTGGCTATGTCTTAGCTAGTATTTGTGCTTATTTTGCCATGATATAGCACTGTTTTAAGTTGGTTTAGACACACCATGCTTGCTTTGCATACTTGTCTTGTAATACCATGAATTGTCTTAACATGCTTTGTGCTTTGAGCCTTGTTTCTAGCATGTTTTTGGCCTATCTTTGTGAAGCTTTTGTGCATGTCTTAGTATGCTTAAGGTCTGTTTGGAGGTGTTTTGGCCATCCATGACATGCTTTGCATAGCCACCTTGCATTTTGGCTTGTTTGCCTTGGGTGTGTGAGTGTTGAGCATGTATTACTTGGCTTGTTTCAGTGGTTTGGCACCACTTATAACATCATTTCAGTCCTTGTGGTATGCTTGTATGCTTGCATTTGATACTCCTTTAATGCTTCAAGAGATGTGATCTTATGCTCTATGTTAGGGCCTTGGTGTATGCCTATGTGTTTGAGGCTTTGGGCTGCCATATCAGTGGGGTTTGGGGTGCATTTTGATGTATTGAAACTCTGTTTTTGGTTGTCTAGTCCATGCCATGAGCGGTTGGGGTGGTTGTAGTAGAGTGCCCTCCTTGTGGCTTTGAATGCCCTTTGTTTTGGGCCCATTTCTTGGCATGTTTTGACCATGTTCCATGCATGTTCTAGTCTTATGTTGGTCTGCCCTAAGTCTATTTTTAGTCATCTTGGCCTTGTGGGGCTTGGTTGATATGGCCTTAGTTCAAGCATCTTGACTAGCTTTGGACCTTAAGCCCTTTAGCATGCTTTATTCACCTTAGGTGCATGATTTGGTAGCATTATTGACATGATTTCAGAGCTTGTTGTATTGCCACATCCTCATGTTTACTCCATCTTGCTCATGCTTGAATGTTGTGCATAGTGGTCTAGCTTATGGGCCAATGTTGTGTGTGTATCCGCCTCCCCTTTTGGCCCCTTAAATTGGGTGTTTTGGCCATTGTTTTGGGGCATGGCTGAGGCCTCCCATTTTAGTTTAAGTCCATCCTTGTACATAGTTGCATGTTTGACATGTTGCCTCTAGTTGCATGCTTGCATTATACCATGTTTGCATGTTCTTGTTACATTACTTTAGCTTGCATGTTAGGTTACATTGCATTGCATCTTGCATGCTTAGCACATTGTACATTTGCATGCTTAGGTTGCATTGCATTTGGCATGCTTTGTTAACTTAGCCTCATGTTGAATATTTTTGACCCATGTTGCATACTTGAGCCACATTGCATACATGCATTACATTTTGCTTGGTTTGGGGTGTCAAACCAAGCATGAGGGGTGAGGTGTGTTCGTACTCAAAGTGACGAAACACATCTCAACCCTCGGTCGCCGATGCCCTTGACCTCAACATGATAGGGCATAAGGCATTCATTTGTTTTGTCGCACGCATTCACATTGATTTGCAAACTTGGTGCCTTTAGCCATCATGCATCGAAATGCGTGATTGGTGGCCCGAGGACCAAAGGCCACACTCCCTTGAGTCTATAACATGATAGGGAGAGTGGGCATGCGCACATTTGCTTGAAAATTCCATGCCATGCCTTGTCTGTCCTCTGCTGCTATCAAAATAGGTTTTTGCAGGAAGATTTGGCCAACGGGGTGCCTACAGTACCGACTGACCAAAAATAATTAGCCGATGGCTCAACAATTGGTCGATGACCATTTATCAATGGCCGGTGATCTTATGCCTTAGTCGGTGGCATCTCACAATGCTCAGGGAGAAATTCAGAGGCATCTCCAGGTTTTTCACAGTCCTCAGAGGTATAGGACAGTGCAAACAGAGGTAACAATGGCATGGCAGCGGGTTTCCGGGCAAGGCAAATCGAGCATGCATCATCCACGCATTCTAAGGCAGAGCTGCGGCGGTCTCTTTAGTTTCATATTTAGGCTGTTTTTGTAATTAATTTGTTAATTAATTTGAAGTTTTGTAATAATTAATTAGCTAGGATAATTAGTTCATTATTCGGCCTGTATTATTCTTTTGGACCCTCCGAGCGAGGGCAATTGTGTAATAAGTGTGTGTGAGTGTGTGTATGTCTTCCAACCCCCACTTCTTTCTCCCTTTTACTTACTTGCTTTCAATGGTTAGTATTAGGGCATATTTAAATTAGCATACCTTATGCTATGCATGCGTGCATCCATACATTTGTTTTGCATGCACCGGGCTCGGCGCATCATACTAACTACATTGTATTTCAATTCCAAGTTGAATACGTGTTAGTTGCAGCATCATCATATGCCATCTTAGAATAGCCGAGCCTATTGTAGTTGCATCTTGCATGTGTTGCATTAGCCATCTTAACATGAACTAGGATCATACATATGATTATTAACTAGTTTCTGTTTTGGCTTGGAGTACTCGGTAAGCATTTATGTTTTAGCACCCTTGCATGAGTGTAAGTGTTGCCATGATAGCATGCTTACCATGAGGCTATGTGCTTATGTGTTATAACTGCCTGAATGCCTGTGGATGAAGGTTGGGTTGCTTGAATTGGAATAATTTGTTGAAACCCGTGTTTTAGCCTACTTGCAAGTAGCAAATTTCAATCCATTTTCAAAACAAACGGATATGTGATGTTTTGTTCCAATTCATGGAATTCAGTCTATACTTGTATGTTGTGCGCATCATGTAGTAAATCTAGGCTAATAACTGGTTTAAGAACGCATAATGTTTTCAAAACAAGATATCATGGTTAGTAGAGGCCGATCTTCGAATCGGGCCAGCGGGGGTGCTCATAGCTGACCTTCCCCAATTGTACCCAAGTTCCCGAGCCGAAGCAACTTTGGTGATGACGGACACGTGGCCTTAGGCAAACGAGTCAGGGTTTCATAAATTCCCCCATAAAAAAATATTTAGGTGGCGACTTTGTATCTGGCAAAGCAGCCCATGTTTGGCACTTCTTCCTAAAAATCTGTTTTCTCAAAACGATTTGCCGGATTTGGACTCTTTGGTGATTTATCAATCTCACATTGCACATTGTGAGATCAGATTAAGAACTGTGACAATATGAGTCCGAACTGTAGTAAACCCACAAACGAATAGAACGGCGGGGATTCATTCCTCCCGGGACGTTCAGGGACGTCTACACCTACCTCTGTCTACTTTTGCTGACCTCCACGAAATATGGGTGCAAATAGAGGATGCAATGAAGTAGGGTTTGATAGACCACGAGAAAGAGCAGCCTAAGAGGGCATTCACACGCAGTTCCAATGCGACTACAAGTAGTAGTGCAGCTACAAGGCCTTCTGATGTGGGTATGGTCACCACCACACCAAAAACTGCCAACCCCTTTGCCGAAACATTCGATACAACCTCATAAACTGCGAAGCACCAACCCCAAGGCCAAAGGATCATCACCCCTCTATACATGTCCTTATCTAAAGCCTTAGGGGTCCTGATCAAGAAGCGGCACCTTAAGCCGTTAGAGCCTCTTCTCCCAAACCCTCTACCCGATCCTTTTCTCCCGAAACACAACCCGACCAAATATTGTGCTTTTCATCAACAGCATGGTCACAACACAGACCTATGCTTCAGATTGCGTCATGAGATTCAGGATCTCATTAACAATAAGGTGATAACACCTCCTCAAAAGCTAACGTCACTACAAATCCTCTCCCACCACATAACCAGGTCCCCCTACCTCGGCAAGTAAACCTCATCCATACACTAGCCGTCCCTTACGACCCCAGTATATACATCACCCCCTTCCACCTACCTAAGTCGGCGTTATTTATCCTGGAATGCATAGACCTGTGCATGATGAACGCGTCCGTATCCCAACCCAAACCTATGGTGGTGACTGTGGTAGAGGAAGGCAGGGTAGCCTTGGTAGAGAATGGGAATGTCAGCCCAGTGCTTGAGGGCTTAATGGACTTATTTGAGGAGGAAAACAACCCGTGCCGCTATATTATGCCAACTAATCAGGCCATACCTGATGTAGAGTTGCCAACAAGAATGGAGGTCAGTGTGGTCTGGGAGGATGGCCCAAGCCAGGGATTAGATGACTTAGCCAACCTTGAAGAGAACATCTGCAATCTGCAGTTCTACGATAAGCAAGATCTGGGGAATGTACAGATTGATTGGTTCGATCTGAACAGGTTGACAGACAACTCGGGGTGGCTCAGTGATAAATCTAATGTGGATGAGGGACTTCAACCAAAGTTGGAAGAACTAGAAGCAGGAACTGCTACAAGGCCTGGAACGGCCGAGGACAAAGGGAAATTGCAGGAGGGCACCGGTATTAAGAATTCTGCTTAGGAATCGGGCATTGTTAGTACAATTGATACAGAGCAAGAAATCGCATTGAAGCGGTTTGAACATGAAAGAGATGACAATGATCAGAAGGTTAGAAAAGCCAAGGGCCTTGCAGGGAATAACTGTGATGTGGATGTGTGAATGCTTACAACGGAATCGGACAATTGCTTGTTGGTTGCCGGAGGAATATGGTGGGAAGATGATGACCTGCATCTTGCCCACACTGATGAAGATTGGGGTAAGGGCTTGCTAGACGATACTTGGTATTCTGAGGAAGTGGATCACATGACTAAAAGCAGACAGTACTTTAAGCCCCCACACCTGGACCAACCCGAAGCATCCAGAAAGGACAAGGAGGCTGAAAAACAGAAGGAGAAACTGTTAGAGGAAGAAACTGTACTGAAGTAGCTGAAGAAGATTTAGGCGGACATATCTATCTGGAGGTTGCTCATGGCTTCGCGTGTGCACCAGCAAGCTGCCCAACAAGATATTGAGTTTCACGTCCTGGATGTTCTGGCTACATTCAACTTGCTACTTAGGCGACCCTGGCTGTACCAAGTGAAAGCTGTTTCTTCCACCTTGCATCAAGTGCTGAAGTACCCTCTTAGGAAGGGGGTAGCCACTGTTTTAGGAATTCTTCTATACATCCTCTGTCGGAGGTCACTACACCAGTACTGGAGATTGTACACAACGATGAGGATGTTTTCTTGGCCGGGCTTACCTTGGCTAATGCCCAAGTGGTGCAAAATGTCTTGGCAACTGATGAGGCATTGTACGTCAGTGCTCAATCCGTCTACCTCATGAACAAACTATAGCATGTACCCGGGATGGGATTAGGAAAGAACGGCCGGAAGGGTGTTACTGCACTGGCCAAAGTGCCACATAACCCTCATGCCTTTGGCTTGGGCTATATGCCCACCAAAGAGGATTAGGTTCGGAAAGGGAAGGAAATGGCAGGAAGAGCCAAAGCAAAGCAAAGCAAAGCGGGAAGCACCATGAGCTTGTGTATAGGCCAATTCAGGGAACTCTGAATGACTGCTTTGTCTGGGAGGGGGAAGACTTCCCATTTTGCGGCTTTCTTAAGCCATGGTTGAACTCTAAGAAGCGGCGTCTGCCTGACTTTGAGATTTTCTTCAACCTACAGCTGCAACAGGATGAAGCTTCAGATGAATAGACTGAGTTAACTACTGAAGCTGAACAGAGTACAGAGGGTGAGTCCAGTAGCAATGAAGTTGAGATAGGAACGGCACTGTTTTGTCTCCTTTCGGATCCTCCGATCAATCTAGAGAGCTTGGGGGATGACTTTACCATTTCCATGATCAGAGACCAATCAGGTGTGGACCCTTCCAGTGGTATTCTGGATGCATCTAATGCACCCTATCTCATTTCGTAGCTAGAGGATGGCTTTCTGTTCGACAGTTCTGACTCAAGTAGCGAACCGGAATCTGATTCCACAGAGTCTGTGGAGTCGGAATCAGATTCCAGTTCTTCTTAGTCAAAGTTCGGTATTCCTGGGGTTGATAACCCGGATGTCGTAGTTTGTCCAAGTCGGCTTTTTCCTTTTCTTGTGAGTCGGTTGTAACCGAGGAATTGGATAAGCCGAAACCTTTGAATAAGAATGATACCACTACTGTTTTTGAGTACTTCTCTGTGCCACTTGTATATTGCATTGATCATGACTTTCAAAATTTTGATAAAAATGACAAGGAAGGCCTCGGGCATCTCTTCCCAAGAGTTGTGACCTAGATTTGGGTGTTGTAAGAATATTAGGTGACAAAGGCCTCGACCATCTCTTCCCAACTCCTTTTCATGAAATCCTCCAATTTAGCATACCAGATGGCCGCAATACCCTATAGGGTCCGACCAAAGAGGGATAGCTTCTGCATTCTAGTCAGGCCCATCGGTCGCAGAATATCTAAAAATAGCCTCAAATGGACCATGTGATCACCCGAACCGTCAAAGCGGTTTATGTGAGGCATTTTAAATCTATCTGGTAATGTCACTGCCGAATCTGTGTAGCCGTCCTCTATATTCGGGATTGAATTGACTTCCTGAGTTCGTTTGAACAACTTCTCAAGCTTACTTACTTTCAAAGCGGTAGGATCAACCTCAAACTCGAACGGTGTGTCGGTTGGGTAGGCCGGTGCTTTAGAAGTCTGCGATAGGACTGGCCCTATTGGAATGTCCGTATTCTCCTGGACATTAGCTGTGTCCCTCAGTGTTAGAACCCTAGGTGGGGGTGGGTGTGAAGCAGAAGTTGCTGCTTGTTGTGGCTGCTGCTTGTTGTGTTTGCTACTGCTGTTGAAGCTTAGTAATTAGTTTAGCCTGCTGGGCTATAACCTCTATTTGGGGAGCGGTAACCTCCGCTTGGTGAGCAGCATCCCACTGCATGGCCTCGATAGTCTGCTGAAATTGACGCATCATTTTCTCCATACTGTCTGAGGGGTGTTGATCTGTCTGAACAGGTGTATACTCTCTATTTGAGGTGGAAGTAGAAAATTGGGCCTAACTGCGCTCGGGTGAGGTAGACAATGACCGTTGAATTGACGACTGCTGTATCGGTAATCTATGCTTGACCGTCCTCCGTCTCGTAACCGGGGGTAATGAAGCAAACACTGGTTGTCCTCCAATAAGATCCTCACATTGGTAAATCCTCCTGACTCTGGTCCAGAGTATTCAGGGGGAAACTGCCTCATCGGAAGCAATTGTGAAATACTACCCTGCAAAAAGAAAAATAAAGCAAAAAAAGGAAACAACAATCAATAAACGCACAACACCTCGGCTTAGACAAAGACAACACATAGTTCATATCATAAGCTGGACAATCCGTACTCAAACACTGATTCTGCCCCCCCAAACTTCTGCCTGAAAACTGATACCCTCAAACTGATACCCAGACTTGCAACTGATACAGGCATTCCTGCAGAGACACACTCTAACATCATATAGCAAGCAAGTGAGAGCCAAAATACCCCTATGATGGGGTAGGATTTCCATGTCCTAATTTCGTCTGGAACTAGTTGTTCACTACGCATGCATGCAGTTTCAAACAATCCTGCATTCGGGTGAGCAACCTGTCCTAATTTGGAACAGTCTCTATGGGTTCCGATATGCAACTAGGTCAATTGGTCAAAAAGGGTGCCTCAGCAAGACCACCTAATATGCCTCTTGCTCCTAAAACCGAGAAGTGAAATGAGGATCAAACAGTACAGCAGTAGTCCAGATCCAAGGTTTGTGTTCCTATCGTGGCAGAGCCTGCAATCGGTCAGCCTTATGGCACGCTTTTCCAAGTGAGCCTCTAGAAAACTGCTCAGGAATAGCAGATGCCAAACACTGTGACTTAGGCGCACCAATGCAAATGCAATGCAAAGAAACACATAAATGTAGGTAAAACAACATATCATGAGTTCGAGTCAAGTTCTCTAAATCCCCGGCAGAGTCACCAGAAACTGTAGCACCTGACTTTCTTCGCTCCCCCCCTTTCGGAGAGGCTCGAATTGATTTTACAGTTTGGACTCCTATCATGGTTCTGAGTCTAATCTCACAAAGTGCAATGCGAGATTGATAAACACCAAAGAATCCAATCGGCCAAATCATTTTGGAAAATCAGATTGTAAATTGAATAATGACAAATTGGACCGCTTTGCCAAATTACAGAGTCGCCACCTAAATATTTTGTTTTTGAAAAATTTAGGAAAGCCTGACTCGTGCCTAAGGCCATGTGTTCATCATCACCAAAGTTGTCTCGGCTCGGGAACTTAGGTACGAGAGGGGAAGGTCATGACATGAGCACCCCTGCTCGCCCGATCTAAAGATCGGCCTCTACTAAGCATGATATATTGTTTTATAAATCTTATGTTTTCTTGCTCCTGTTATTAGCTAACTTTACTATATGACGCACACATATAAGTATAGACTAAAATCGCAAGAATTGGAACAAATCAACTTATGTTTGTTTTCGAAAATGGTTTGAAATTGCCACTCGCAAGTGGGCTAAAGCACAGATTCGCCACTCTTAAGTGGGCTTAAAACATGATGATTTGCCACTTCGCAAAGTGGGCTTAAAACTCACATTTCTCGAATTGTTCCAATTCAAGCAACAAAGCCTTCACCCACAGGCATTCATGCAGTTAAGCAAGTAACCAAATAGCCTCATGGCAAGCATGCTGTCATGGCAACACTCACACTCATGCAAGTATGCTAAAGCGTAAAACTTACAGAGTACTCCGAGCCAAAACAAAAGCTAGTTAGAAATCATGCATGATCCTAACTATGCTAGATGTCTAATGCAACACATGCAATAATGCAATTAAATAGGCTCGGCTATCTAAGATGACATATGAATGCAACAATTTGATAACATGCTTTGAAACACGTATTCAAATAAGTGTATTGAAATACATTGCAGTTTGAATGACGCGCTGAGCCCAGTGCATGCAAGACAAATGAATGATGCAATATGCAAGCATAAGGTATGCTAATTGAAAATGATCCCTAATCTAACCATCGAAAGTGGATAAATAAAACAGAGAAAGACGTGGGGTTGGAAGACATGCACACACACGTGCACACTTATTACAACATTGCGCCCTCGCGAAGGAGGGTCCGAATGAATAAGCTAAGCTACTCTAAGCTAAGCTAATCTCACTAATCTAATTAAACTAATTAGACTAATTATTACACAACAATATAAAGAAATAGCTAAGCTACTTAATTATTACAACACTTAACTAATTAGTAATTAGCACACTAATTAATTAAATTATAAAACTAATCAATACTAACTAAACATGTAAAACAAATGTTAAAACTACACTACTTCAGCTCTGCCTCGGGAAGCGGAGGATGCATGCATTCGGTTTTTGCCCTGAAAAGCCTTTCGGTTTGCTCTTGAGAGGCTCTGTTTGCAGGGTTCCTCCAAGAACTTTCTGCTCCACCTTACCAATTCAATGCTGAGGACTACACCAGTGGCCTGCCGGCCATTTGCCGGCCAAAGAGAGGCACTACCGACCAAAGATGAAGCACTGCTGGCCATCAGTAAACCACTGTTGGCCACTGGTGTGCTGAACCACCATACTGCAACAAAGCACAAATAGAGGAAAAATGAGGGTTTTCCAGGGACATGTTTGTACTGTGCCCCTCCTTATCATCTCAAAACATCAAAGAAGAGGCACTCTTGGATCCAAAACCACCAATCAAGCATTTTCAATACATGATGGCCAATGATCCAAGTTGTACACCTTCAATAAATGCACAAAACAAGACTCAAAGGACCACCACCCTATCATGCATGATCAAGGGTGATGGAGACAAAGGAGATTGGCTCATTTTATCACTTTGAGTATGAAATGGACCAATCTACCTTGTGTTCAATATAACGTCCGATTGAACACATGCAATGCACACATAACATGCTTATCTTGGTCATGTTTTACTTGATTCATTTTATTTACTCATTTTAGCATTACCAAGCCATTCTTTAGTCAATTTGTCCAAGGTGAGTGTCCTTTAATGAGAGAGGGGTCAACCAAAGGATGGTTTAAGACATGAGAGAGATCATGCCTTTGGCTAGGAGGACCCTCAAAAGAGAGTTAAAGCCATTGAGCACAAGCTCTAGCTCAAGCTTAAACACAATCATAAGGTTAACCAACCCTCAAAACAAATAGAAAAGTGAAGAAATAAGGGAGGCTGTAGACTTTTTTAGTGCTGAAATGGCATGCTCAAGACATTAAATCATGTAAACAACACATGCAAGACATGCTAAAAGCCAAAAGCATTGAAGCTAGTGAAGAGCACTACACTAGAGGCATGCAATATCAAGCTCAAATGACCAAACCAGCTCAAAACAGAGCTACAACATGCCAAAATAGTGGCTAAAACATGCTGAGATGGAAGCATGAAAAGGAAGAAAATCATGCTCACGTGTTGGCTCACAAACAAGACACAAAGCACAACTCTCAAAAGCAATGAAAGAGTGGAATATGTTAGAGTGTGACAGAGATGTATGCACTGAAAAGACATGTTAAATGATGCTATAGCATGCAATCAACTTGTCAATGGATGTACCTACAAGAACATCCAAGTCTTGACGATGGTAAAAAATGGGGTGTCTACACCCTTGTTGATGAAATCATGTCAATTAATGTGGGTACTGAGAAGGATCCGTGTTTGGTTCAAATCGGGTCCATGTTGTCTTCGGGGGAACGCGAGCACTTAGTCGCTTTATTAAAAGATTTCAAAGTTGCTTTCGTGTGGTCCTATAAAGACATGCCTGGAATCGACCTTGAGGTTGTACAGCACTAGATCCCTCTTGACCCTGAGGCTTGACTCGTCAAGCAGAAGCTTTGAAGAATATGCCCGGATTGGGCTTTGAAGATTAAGGAAGAGGTCACCAAGCAGATAGAAGCAGGGTTTTTGCTAGTATCTGAGTATCCTATTTGGTTGGCCAACATTGTTCCGGTGCCGAAGAAAGATGGCAGAATTTGGGTGTGTGTGGATTTCAGAGATTTGAACAAAGCTAGTCCGAAGGACGACTTTCCTCTACCGCACATCGATGAATTGGTGGACTTCACTGTAGGCCATGCATTGCTCTCCTTTATGGATGGTTTTCCGGGTACAACCAGATTTTGATGGTACCCGAGGATAGGGAGAAGACTGCCTTCACCACTCTGTGGGAAACCTACTACTACAGGGTGATCCCGTTTTGTCTGAAAAATGCTGGCGCTACTTATCAACGGGCTGCAACCACGATCTTGCATGATATGATCCACAAAGAGGTTGAGGTTTATGTGGACGATATGATTGTCAAGTCCAAGGAAAGAGAGGACCATTACACCGCCTTGAAGAAATTCTTCCAACGGATAAGAGAATATTGGTTGAGGCTGAATCCACAGAAATGCACTTTTGGTGTCACAGTAGGGAAAATGCTGGGTTTCTTGATCACACAGAGGGGCATCGAGGTTGATCCTTCCAAAATCAAGGCCATCTTAGAAATGCCACCACCAAGGACTAAAAAGGAGATGCGAGGCTTTCTGGGTAAAGTATAATTCATCAGACGATTTGTTGCAAAATTAAACTTGACTTGTGAACCACTGTTTGGTTTCCTGAAGAAAGGAAAGAAATTCCAATGGGATGACCGATATCAGTTTGCTTTTGAACAGATCAAGCAATACCTCCAGAACACACCCGTGTTGTCACTGCAGAGTCAGGGAAGCCACTGATTTTGTATCTGTCAATAACTGATACGACTATGGACTGCATGCTTGCGTAGGAATTTGAGGATAGAGTAGAGAATGCCATCTATTACCTGAGCAAGAAGATGGTGGAATACGAGATCCGTTACACCCCGTTGGAGAAGGCTTGCTTGGCCTTGGTATGGGCTACTAGGAAGTTGAGGTACTACCTGTTAGCTCACTCTGTAATTCTGGTTTCAAGATTAGATCCCATCAAATATCTCTTCGAGAAACCAGTGCTTATGGGTAGGCTAGCTCGTTGGTTATTTCTTTTCTCTGAATTTGATTTGAAATATGTGACTCGTAAGTCTGTTAAGGGGAGAGCTGTAGCGGAATTTTTGGCGAATCACCCAGTGGAAGGGGACAAAGCGGGTAGAATACCTATTCCCAGATGAGGCTATTTTGCAGGTCAAGGAAGAGATTTGGACAATGTACTTTGACGGAGCGTCTAATCAGTACGGTTATGGGATAGGGGTGTTGCTGATAGCACCCGACAATTCCCATATGCCTTTAGCCTTCAAACTCCGATTCAAGGTATCTAATAACGAAGCAGAATATGAAGTGTGTATCGCTGGCTTGAAAGCCGCCCTAGAACTAGGGGCAAAAAGGTTGGACATTATTGGGGACTCAAACCTGGTTGTGTCTTAAACAAAAGGAGACTGGAAGGTTAAGGAAGAAAGGATGAAAATCTATCACCAAACCCTGGATGTTCTGATTCCTAGGTTTGAGAAGCTAACCTTCACGCATCTGTTAAGAGAGAACAATAGGTTCCCTGACACTTTATCAACTCTATCTTCTATGATAGACATCCCTCTGCGAGTTTGGATGTGTCCAATCAATATTGAACAGAGGTATACACCAGCCTATGAGTTGATTGCTGCAATAGATGAAGTACAAGATCAAAACCCCTGGTATTATGATATCTGGAACTTCTTGGAAAATGAGGCTTATCCACCAGGGGCAAATGCCAAAGATAAAAGGGCAATACGGTGAATGGCTGCTCAGTTTATCATTTGCAGGGGTAAGTTGTACAAAAGAGGCCATCTGGGAATGCACAAGCTGTGTGTTGATGCAGAAGAGTCGAAGCGCCTAATGGAGGCCATCCACGGGGGAGAGTGCAAAGCGCACATGAGCGGAGTAATGCTAGCCCGAAAGATTCTCAGGCAGGATTACTACTGGTCAACCATGGAAGAGGATTGTATTAGTTTTGTTCGGCGATGCCCTAAATGCCAAATTCATGCTAATCGCACAAACATTCCACCGTCGAAGCTGTACAACATGACTTTACCATGGCCTTTTTCAGTCTGGGGAATTGATGTTGTTGGGGCAGTTACGCCGAAAGGGTTAAATGGGCATGAGTATATCCTAGTGGCAATAGACTATTTTACAAAGTGGGTCGAGACCCAATTTTATGCAGTGCTGAAAGCATTGCACGTAGCCAAGTTCATCAGGAATAATATCATTTGTCGTTATGGGGTTCCGAATGAGATTATTTCAGACAATGGCTCCCATTTTAAGAAAGAAGTGATCGACTTGTTGGAGAAGTACAATGTGGCTTTTCACAAGTCATGCACATAACGGCCGCTTACCAACGGAGCTGTTAAGGCCGTTAACAAGAACATTAAGCACATTTTGTAGAAGATGGTTAAGACTTACAATGACTGGCCAGACAAATTGTCATTTGCTTTCTAGGGTTACTGGACTCCAATACGAACATCTATTGGGCTAACTCCGTATTCTTTGGTTTATGGAATAGAAGCTATTCTACTGATTGAAATAGAGGTTTCATCACTGCGGGTTATGGCTGAGTGCCAGATAGTAGAAGCGGATTGGCAGCAGAGCAGGTTCGAAGAACTGATGCTATTCGATGAGAAGAGGCTGAAAGCACTGTACTATGTCAAAGGTTATCAACGCAGAATTGCCAGGGCTTTCAACAAGAAAGTTCTAACTCGAGGGGAACAAGTCTCAAGTGGCGAAAATGAAGAAAAAAGCACCGAAAACAAATTCTAATCGGTTCAAAATGAAGGAAATCATGAGGTTCTAGCGAATCAACTTCGTATGGGGTGTTGGAAAATGCGTATAAAGCACGGATCTAGAGGGAAAAATGGTCTAGAGTGATAGAGGGATGAATTTCGGCTAAGGAGAAGTGAGGAAATGATGTTTGGGTGCGTATACTTAAAGAGCCGAATGCAAAAAGACCAAAATGGCCTGAATTGCCATCGGTGGCCAACCGGCCACCACTGGTGGCCGACAATCTCGAGGTGTGGCCCACAGGTGGCCGACACCTCTCCATGGTGGCCGACAAACCTCCAGTGTTCTCTCTGTGTGTTTTTCTGCTGTTTTGTGCCCTTGGTTCTTGAGAAAGTGCAAGAAAAGTTCACTTTTAAGCTCAAATTGTCTTTACGGAAGCTCCAAACTGTATCTTCGGTGCATGACTCATCACTAGTCAACATGAACAAGGTGTATCCTTTTGAAACATATTGCAACTCTTCCAAGAGGTAAATCGGAAGTTGCAACTGAGTCGATTTTATCAACCACGCTTTTGTCACTGCATAGAATGTGTATCTCTTTGTCGTTGCATAGAGCGTGCCTTTCGCATGAGATCTTGCATAAAATGTGCACTCCTTGCATTTGCATAAACCATGCCTTTATTTCCCATTCGCATAGAGCATGCATTTGGTGTTTTGCATAGAACATGCTATTAATCTTGCATTGAACATGCATTTTCTACTATTAATCCTGCATAGAACATGCATTTGGTAATATTTGCATTGAATATGCATTTCAATGTTGCATAGAACATGCTCTAGTTCTCGTTGAATAGAATATGCTTACGTTTTGTTTCTCGCATGTTAAAACATGTCTCTAACATTTTGTCATAATTATTCTTGCATAGAACATGCACGCTTACTATATTATGCTTGCTAAGTATCTTTCTCATACAGGCACGATATTGTATGTACGGTTCAATCAGAGGAATTCCAGGGATCATTCCTATCCTTTGATCCTCCCTATTTTGGTTAGAAGCATTCGGACGAGTTCCGATGTTTATACCACTCCCTGTTTTGGTTAGAAGCATTCAGACGTGTTCCAATGTTTATACCGCACCCTGTTTTGGTTACAAGTAGTTGGACGTGTTCCGCTGTTTACCACCACACCCTGTTTGGCTTACAAACGTTTGGATGCGCTCTGACATTTATCACCATTCTCTTCGGTTTAGAATAGTCGGGCACGTCCTGACTATTGTATTATTCTTTGCCTTTCCTGCGTGATGCATAATTAAGTTTGCATAATTTTCTTACATCCTTTCTGCATGAAATGTGGTTTGGTTCATGTTTACTTACTTCTTTTTATGTATGCGTTTGCTGTAGCATTTCTTTGCATAACATTTACATCTAGATGTTTCATTACAGCCTCATTGCATGATCATAAGTTATGTTTTGGCATCATGCATATCGCTTGCATTTTTCCCTAGAACTACGTTGGTTTGATTCCTTGCGAAGGGATATGTAGGCAGGCTGCGGGTGCAACCGTTCTTTGTTTTGCTTATTTGTTTGCTCAAGTCTTTGGCCTTGTCAAAAATGGGTCGTCTCTGGGCTTTGACATTAACTCCCGTCATTTCATGACTTCCAAGTTCTATCAAAGAGAGGAAACTGTAGACACCCCATTTTTTACAGTCCTCAAGACTTAGACATCATCGTTTGTGCACTCGATGATTGCCCTCGTTAGTGTTCATTTTGCGCGCCCGAAGTCCTCGGCGAAATGCCTGGTCTTTAGGCCTCTAAACCTTGCCTGTTTTGTGCATATTTTTGGACCAAGAGCTTGTTGCCTCTTGTTTGGAGGAGTGCATGACCTACCGGCTAGCCCCTTGGATTGTCGGCCATGGTTTGTGCCTTCCGGCTACCAGTGGTGGCCGATCGCCATTGGTCTCATTTTCCAGATATTTGTTTGCCAGCTGTGCCAGTTGTTGCTCATTGAGCTGCATCTTCATACACCTGTATGGTAAGATGTATACAAGCTCAAACCTTGATTTTCTATATATAAGGGGTGTCTTTCCCCATTTTGGAGGGTTAGACATTTTGAACCAAAAATTTCTCTCTCTCCAGCTTTTTCTCTCTCATTTGATATTTTGTGCTTTGTAGTTAGTTTTCTTTACACTTTTGCACATCAACCCTTAACTAAACTTGACCACCATTGAGCTGAGGTCCCTTGGAGTTGTGTTTGAGCCTTGGAAGAGGGTTTGAGCTTGAATTTGTGGCTGAATTGTGCTTTGCTTCAAAGGTATAGAACCTACCTCATTTAAGCTTATTGTGCATACTTGCTTTGTCATTTTTTCTACTGTTTTAAGGCTGTTTTTGAAGTGTAAAAAACTCTATTTTTGAGGCATAAAAGTGGTGGTTTGAGCCTTTGTGAGTTAGGGGGTTGTCCTCTCCTTTTGCTCCTTAGCTTGTGAAGTTTTTTGTGTTATTTTCCATCACATTCAAAATAACCTTTTTGGGCCTTATAACCACTGAAATTCAGAGGTTTTTTAGTGACAAAAACCTTCTTTTGAAGTACAAAGTTGGAAGGGTTAGCCTCCCCTCGTTGTTCTCTTGCTTGCGTGGCTAGTTGCCTTACATATTAGCATGTTTTTATAGCCCAACTTAGCTTTGGTCCAGCATGTTTTTGCTACTATTTTCACTTGTTTTAGCTCTATTTTGGGCTGGTTAGGTTGGTGTTTTAGTGCTTTGATCATCATTCTTTTGAGTTAAAAGCATGTTTTAGTGTTATTTTGCACTCTATTTCAGCACTGAAATCTCTGTAATCTTCCTTTATTCTTCAATTTCTTATTTTCTTTGAAAGTGGTTTTAAACCACTTGTTTGCTTAAGTGTGAAATTGAGACATTCATGCTTAATGGTTTAATCCCTTTGGGGATTCATTACCAATTGCATGAGGTCTCTTTCATGCCCAAAGTAACTTGTGGTTTAAGCCCTCTTTCCATTAGAGGACACTCACTTTTGGACTTAACCAATTAAAGAATGGATTGGTAATGTAAAATGAGTAAACAAAAAATGGCAAGTAAAAGAGGCAGGATTACGCATCTTTCATGTTGCATTGCATGTGTTTAAATTGGACGTTAATTCGAACACAAGGAAAATGGAACATTTCATACTCAAAGTGATGAAATGTCCCACTTTCCTTGGTCACCATTGCCCTTCATCATGCATGATAGGGTGGTGGTTGTTTTGGTCTTGTTTGTGCATTCATTAAGCTTGTACAAGCTTGGTTCGTTAGCCATCATGCATGGATAATGCTTGGTTGATGGTTTGAAGGCCAAGAGCTACACTCTCTGAGCTTGTGTGATGATAAGGAGGGTAGCAGTACATACACTCCTTGAGAATACACTGTTTTACCTTTGTTTGCTCTCTGTTGCAGTAAAAAAAGAAGTTCAAGATAGGGGTAGCCGATCGGCCACCAATAGTGGCCGACGACCACTAGTAGTAGCTGACCGGTCACCAATGGTGGCCAATGGCCACCATTGGTAGCCGACCGGCCATCAATGAAGAAAGTTGCTCAGTGTGTTTCTGAGGTGGAGTAGAGGTGTTCTAGAAGTTGGTACAATTTTTAGTGATAAAAAATGTGCAAACAGAGGCTGCAATGGCAAGGTGGTGGCATTTTTAGGTGGAGAAGCTGAGCATGCATGTATCCCTCGCCCCTCGAGGCCATTTACTTGCTTTTCTTAATTAGTTAGCTATAGTTAATTCATTCATACAAGTGTTGTAACTATTTAGTTAATTAATTCATTTTGTAATTAATTAGCTTAATTCGGTTTGTAATAATTAGTTAACTAGAATAGTTAATTAGTTTCGAGTTTTGTAATAATTAGCTTATCTTAAATTAGCGTAGGTAGTTAGCTTATTCATTCAGACCCTCCTTCGCGAGGGCGTAATGTTGTAATAAGTGTGCGTGCGTGTGTGTATGTCTTCCAACCCTACGTCTTTCTCCCTTTTATTTAATCACTTTTGATGGTTAGATTAGGGACAATTTCAATTAGCATGCCTTATGCTTACATGTTTGCATCCATTCATTTTTCTTGCATACACCGAGGCTTGGCGCATTATTCAAATTGCATTGCTATTCAAATATCTTATTTGAATACGTGTTTAATCGCATGTTGTTTAAATCAATTCGTATGGCATATTAGTAGCCGAGCCTATTAATTGCATATTGCATGTGTTGCATTAGACATCTTGTATAGTTAGGATCATGCACCTTTCTAACTAATTTTTGTTTTGGCTTGGATTACTCGGTGAGTTTTACGCTCTAGCATACTTGCATGAGTGTGATTGCCATATTGCCATGATAGCATGCTTGCCATGAGGCTATGTGTTTACTTGCTAAACTGCTTGAATGCCTGTGGATAAAGGCCTGATTGTTTGAATTGGAACGATTCAACAAATGTAAATTTTAAGCCCTCTTTGTTGTGGCAAATAATGTTTTAAGCCCACTATGTTTGGTGGCAAATTCGCATTTTTAAGCCCACTTGAGGGTGGCAAATTCAAACCATTTTCGAAAATGAACACGAGTTGAATTGTGCGAAGTTTTGCGACTAGTCTATACTTGATTGCGCTCTTCACATAGTAAGGTTAGATTAGTAATCGGAATAAGAGCACATAATGTTTATAAAACATCATATCATGATTCGTAGAGGTCGATCTTTGATCAGGTGAGCGGGGGTGCTCATTTCAGGACCTTCTCCTCTCGTACCTAAGTTCCCGAGCTGAGGCAACTATGGTGATGACGGACACGTGACCTTTGGCATGAGTCAGGGTTTCCTAAATTTTCCCAAAATAAAATATTTAGGTGGTGAATCTGTATCTGGCAAAGCAGTCCAATTTTGGCACTTTTTGATTCAAAATCAATTTTCCAAAACGATTTGCTGGATTTGGACTCTTTGGTGGTTATCAGTTTCACATTGCACTTGTGAGACTAGATTCAGAACCGCGGGAGTCCGAACTATGAGGCCTTCTTTTCAAACCCTTTCCGAAAGGTAAGACGCAGAAAAAAGTGAGTCCACATAATGGAACTTGGGTTAGTGAAATTTTGAAAGTGTATGATGTTAATTGGGATGTATAAATTGAATAAAAATGGATTGATGTTGAGAAGTAATGAATGTTGTGGAAAAGAAATGTAATTATTTTTAAAGATAAATCTTTATTCTTATTATGGGATGTGTTGTTGGGTTAATGTGTAATGGAAACAATGAATGATGCGGTTGGTTTAATCTATGAGTTGCAATAATGAATAGCATAATGAATTGGTGGAATGTGATTGGAATAAAGGTCTGTTTCATTCCAACTTGTGACCGGTAAAGCGTAATGCTTAATCGAGGTTTCGTAATCCTTTCGGAGTAGTATCTGAAAAAGCATGTGGTCTGTTGAGATATGTGGTGGTCCCGCGTTCCTTCCGACTTGTGACTGGTAAAGTGTGGCACTTAGTAGAGGTTCCGCAATCCTTCCGAAGTAGCACTCGAAAAAGCATGTGGTTTGTTGGTATGGCTTGGTAATGGAGTCAATTGTTGATTTGTGAACTTTTATGGGATAATTATAATGGGATCTGTATGTGTGAATGTAATAATTTGAATTGGATAATTGAACTGCGTAAGTGAGATAAGATGATAATGAATTGATTTTTTATATGAATTAGTTATGTGATATGTGTTGTAATATGTATAGTGGAGCTATGTGAATTGTCATAGGGTGACGGTTTGTTATGAATTAAAGAGTGGGATGTATGATCATTAGTAATGCATGGTTAATAGACCTAAGATCCTTTTGCGAGGTTAAAAAGGGATTCTTAATAAAATTTGTTTGAAATTATATGAGAAGATAAAAGAATGAGCTTTCTTTGAAAAATTAATGGATTCTGTTGGACAATCTTCGCTATATTTAAATAAATAAATTCTGTTTGTATACTGAACTACAAACATAATACAAAAGGAAAATAGGAAAAGAGAGAGATTGTTTGATTACAAAAATCAAACCAAAAAAAATAAATTTTTATTTTGCTACAAAAACAAAATTAAAATCTGATTTAATTAAATAAAAATAAAACAGAAAATAAATTAACAACTTGCATGATTAATTTCTTGAACAAACTTTTGATCAAGTCTAGTGTTTAACACTGTGTCCTTAAAACAGATTCGTCCTCTCCATGGTGCTTTCAAATTTGCAAATGTCTATCTCCCAAGATAAAATGATCAACAACAAATAAATGTAGCACTACAATTTATTCGCACAACAAACACACTAAGTGTTTTACACTCTTTCTCACAAAAAATTAGATGCAGCAAAATACAGTGAGTAGTAGTAGATTTAAGGACGAAAAATTGGAGTGAATATCCAAATGAGGGACTGCCTTTATATAGATGGAGTGGTGGCTGTTAATCTTGAATTAAATAGGTGCAAACCTGTTTGAACATGTATGGTTTGAGTTAAACAAGTAAGGCACTGTTTCAACAGATAAACTGATTGGGTTTGAAAAATTTAAACAGATTTGAAATCTGTCGGGGTGGAACAGATTTGAATCTGTCCGGGTGGGAAAAATAAAACGGAGCCCATTTTGATATTAATTTTCAAAATTCAAATTCCAAAAAATTAGAATTTAATTTTAGAAAATAAAATTCAAATGTTTTTGGCCCAAAATGATAGGTATTGGGCCGGACAAGCCCAACCCAACCACACAGCACGCACCCGCGCCCAAGCCCAGCCCAGGTAGCCAGCCAGCCGGATGACATTGCGCGCGCGCGCGTGTGTGTTTATTTTGGGTCCAATGGGTCTAGCTCACTTTGCCCATAACCTCCCTCTCTACAAAACTTGGGTGCCCCTTGGGGCCTACCCCACATTCCAATCCCAAGCCTTATAAACCTACTCAAAGTTTCCCACCAAATCAATGTGGGACAAGCCACTAGTCAAACCTTTAAGGATTTTCCACTAAAACTCCATTTCCATGGAGCACACTTTGGCTTCAATTTCCCATTCACCCGATAATGGTTTTGAGTAACCAAATATACCACGTGAATCACAACGCGACATAAAACGCATTACCACTTAGACCCGCCAACTTTGGTGCATGGGTCCCACCTAAAATTTAGGACAAAGTTTAGGAAAAATTCTGTTTTTCCAGAATTTCCAAAAGCATTTCTAACAGATTTTTACGAAGAAGGTATTACTTATTTGTACTTTATTTTGGGTCTAAAAAGGCACATTATTTATTTATGTATCACTCTTTAGCATTCATGATCGCATATATCTATCGATCCTATTGTTGAGAATCGTTATAGATCCCTATTGGACATAATTGTTCATCCTACGTTGTTTTTACCATTTTCAGGAACAAAGTCGGAAACACCGGTTTGGAAATTCAAGAAGTCCATTGTCCTTTGTGTGTATTTGTTATATAATGTGTAGATGAGAGTATTCTCATGTAATTATTTGTTTTGGAATATTTGGATATAAACCTTGGGCATGTATAATTATTTTATTTATTCAAGAGAGAACACTTTCTATTTACTCAAGTGTAATTGTTATTTCAACGCATGTTATGTAACTGCTCTTAAATTATAGGTTTTGGTAATGTATCCAGGAAAAATAAATTTAGGGTGTGACATTTCTAATACCCTAATAATAAATAAATAACCCCCTAATTATAAATCTACTATTCAAAACCCTATTTTTTTTATTCCCATTACAAATTCGTCGTTTAATCTGAAATAAAGAAACTTTAACCGAATTAAAATTCTAGATTCTAATTAAATCAAATACTACAATTAAATTCATAAGTTATGGCCTTAGCCCTCACATTTTTCTTGAATCACAAATTGATCCTAAGTTAGTACCATTAGATATATATACATATTTGTACCAATAATTAAAGTTGGACATGAAAGATGTATGGTACACAAAATAAATCGATAAAATCCCCCAAAATCTTCATCATGGCCAACCATCATACACCCCCCCCCAGGTTATAATGAGAATCAAATGAAATATTCTCTAAAATCATGAGAATCAAATCAAATATATATGTTTGTACCTTAATTATATCTTTATCTGCAAATATTACATCAAACTGTACACATAAATTTCCCAAATCTTGAGCACATTGGCCGGCCACCCCCTCCCCTAATGCTATAATCACAAAGTACTTGAGACAACATCTCAAAAATCATGAAAAATCTTAAATTCTTCTACCAATTTGGATATATACATATATGCATGTGCTTGTAACTAGAAGGTATTAAATTATACCTAAGCCTAACTAGATCATAATTAAGTACATAATTAAGGTCCTAATCATCCCTCATTCTATTACATTTAAACTAAAGCAAGGCACTATTTATTGAATTGGAACCAAAGGGCATTTTTGATTTTTTGCACCTCTCTATAAATATTTCATCCATCCCCATTTGTTTACACTTTTACACACTCACACACACATACATGGCTAAGAGATAGTAAAGAGAGGAAGAGGTGGAAAAGAAGAAAGGAGAAGGTAAAATTGTGCAAAAATCTTGTCTAGGCAACAAGTAAGCCACAACACAAGCCACTCTTCTATTTTCCTCTTTCAAATACATGTACTTAGAGGTGCTAAATATTATTTTCTGAAGTATTATAATGGTGTTCTTTTGTTGAAAAAAATAAAATAAAATTGAGCCTTGTTCTACCCTTACTTGTGTTTTCTCTTAATTGGTGCAAAACTATCCTTTTCTACACTGATCTCTCATAAATTCCAAAGGTAGACTTTCAATCCAAATTTATGAGTTTAATATATGTTAGTTAGCATGTTTTCATCATAATAGGAGTGAAAAATTATCCATGGTTACCCTATTTTCTTACTTTTTCTCTTATTTCAAACTTTGTGCTCAAGGAACCAGTTTTTCAACCTACTTGCACAAATTCTAGAAACATGAAGAAAAATCTACTTAACATATATTTTCTGTCAAAACCTCCCTTAATGTGTTAGCTTTCATGGAAAAAATGTTTTATTGAAAAAGAGTGACTAGTTTGAGAGAAAGCTCGATTTTTGTAACAGTGGACTAATCTGGATAGCTCTGGAGTATTTCTTAAATAACTAAAAATTTAGGAAAGTTATGACACTTCTAGAAGATGTTCTAAAAATTAGATAAAATTCTCTACAAGCCAAAGGAATTCAAAGTTTAGGGAAAATCTAAAGGTGTCTCTTTAATTGCAATCTTTAAAATACACCAGAGTTGGAAATTTACTTTGTTGATAAACTTGTGTTCTTGAATTTATGGAAATGCTTATTATCACTTGTTCACAACGTCAAGACCCAAACCAGCCCCTAGTGGTCTAGGTCATGACTAGCCAGTAATCCTAGATTACCTTCGGCCTCAAAGACAAAATCAAACCATTACATAGAATATGGGACTTAGAGGACGTAATAACAAAATATAAACAGTCCATTGAGTGGTGCATACATGGAAAATTTCAAAAATAACCTAAACTTCATTCATTATCCATATATTATTCACAACAAACTTGAAACTTCAACATCCATAGTATACATAATACATGTTCAACAGATAACAAAACAAAAGACTAAAGCAAAAGGTTAACAAAGCTTGGCTCCACTTGAGTCCAAGTACGCCTAATCACGGAAGCACTCCAAAAATGGCTTCACAAAAGGGTAGACTCCTGAAGCAGCTCTAGATTTGACGATCCACATGCTCACCTACATATATATAAGGGAGAGGGATGAGCTAGAGTCCAGTGAGTAATATCAAAATAAAGAGGTTAAATGAATGAAGTCCGATACAATACAATACAAATCATGTCTTACATTTTCAAATATCGAATAACGAAATCAAATCAAATATTTGTCATATTAAAATCCATAAATGAAAAGTCATACATGGTTATAGCTTGCTTTTCATGCGCCTCGAAGGGGTTTAGCCTCCTCGGATACGATAGCCCTATAGTTCAGACTCTCGTGGTTCTAAATCTGGTTTCACAAGTGCAATGTGAAATAGATTTAAGCAAATGACAGTCCAAAATTGGTAAGTCTTAGAAAATCCACTTATCATTAGAAATGCCAAAAACGTAAGTAGTATTTCCAGATTTCAGAGTCATCACCTAAATATTTTTGAAAAATTTAGGAAACCCGTGACTAGTGCCAAAGGCCGCTTGTCCGTCATAACCAAAAGTGTCTCGGCTCTGGAACTTAGGTATGAGAGGGGAAGGTCATGAATTGAGCACCCTACTCACCCGATCAAAGATCGGCCTCTACTAATCATGATGTGATTTTTATGTACAGTATATGCTATTGTTTTGATTATTGTGCTAACTTACTATGTGAGGGGCACAAGTATAGACTAAGTCACCCACTTTGGAATGCTTTGATTTCATGTTTATTTGAAAAGAGTTTTATCTATATGCCACTTGAAAAAGCGTGCTCATATGTGCATTAATCAAGTCATCCCAATTTAGGCGACATAGCCTTCATCCGTAGGCATTCAAGAGGTATATCAAATAAGCACTTAGCCTCATGGTAAATATGGTTGATATGGAAACACAAACATACGTGCAATATGATAAAGCAAAAACGCTCAACTAGTACTCTGAGGGAAGCCAAAATAGATGAAAATAGTTAGAAAAACGCATGCTCTAATATGCAAATAACTACTGCAACACACACGAAATGCAACTACTAGGTTCGGTTTATTAACGTGACAAATGGCTCAACTCAAAGCATGCGATAGCACACGTATTCAAGTAAGTAGGAAATGCCAATGATGTTAGAATGATGAACTGAACCCGATGCATGCAAAAATGGATATTTTATACGTGGTAATAATATGAAACCAAAATATGATACTACATGCAACCATCATAAGCAAGTAAATAAAAGGGCGAAATAATGGAGGTTGGAAGACATACACAATATTACAAGTGTTACAAATTGGCCCTCGTACAAGAGGGTCCGAATGAAATGTCCTAATTTGCTAATTATTACAACACCAAAGAAATGAATAAACTAGATTAACTAATTATTTCAAATTTTGATTTAAGCTAACTAATTAATTACAACACACTAACATTAAAGCACTAAATTAATGGAATGGGAGGCGAGAAGCCACAACCACACTGCAGAGAACATCCTCCCAGAAACCTCTTTGTTTGCTGCTAGATTCAATTCTATTCGCAGTCAAAAAATTATTTTATTTTTGCCTCAACTTTTGCTCTGTTTTGCCCCAAAAATACCACTACCTGTACAAAAAAATATGGCCGCCTGCCTGCCTTAGAAAGTGGTTGGCTGGACAAAGTGATGGCCAGCCAACCACTATTTTTAGGAACTACCCTACTGCAATAGATCTAAAATAGAGCAAAACAGAGTGTTTCCATGAGATGTTTATCCTCTCCACTCTTCCCTATCATGAAGATGATCAAGGGAGGAGTAGATTTGGTTCACAAATCATCAATATTCGCACGTTTATTGCATGATGATCTTAGAACTGATAGGACAAAAGCATAATAAATGGAAATGAAAGGCCAACAACACCTCATCCTTATCATGGAGTTGCCTCAAGGAAAAGGGTAGACATTGCTTCTTGAATCACTAAACATCACTAAAAAGTATGCAATGATTCAAGATGCAATGGGTTCAACATAATGTCCGATTGAACCCAACTCAAGTTTATTACCTTTTTTTTTTTTTTTTTTTACAGCAATTTTATTAGCCTCTTTTACATTACCTTGCCATTTTCTTATCTTTTCCTTATTTTTTAGTCCAAAAGGGATAATTACGTCCACTAGGTGCAAAAAGCGATAAAGAGTAGTGTCAAACAAGAGGTTGTGCTTAGCATGAGAGAGATGTAATGCCTTGGTAATGAATCTCCGAAGAGATTAAACCATTAAGCATGGAAAGTCTCTTTCTTATGCTTTAAGTAACAACCTAGTGTTGGATACAACTCTTAATCAAAGAAAGCAAAGAGCGAAGGGAGATTGCAGAGGTGATTATGCACAGGTGATTATTACAAGTGTGAGTATATGTATGAAAACGATGTAAAGAGAGCTATCAACTCAAATAGATTGGTGTCTATGGCCTAAAGAACCAAATCTATGAGGACTTACAACAATACAAGTATAGTATTCAAAGCATAAACTAAATAAACACTTTAAACAGCCTCTATATAGCATTAAATATTGCTGAAATCACTTTAAATAGGGAAAATATAGACAAAAATGGAAGAGAACAAAGCTAGGAAGCAAGCCTAAGGAAGGGTGGCTAACCCCTCCAATTTTTGGACTTTTAAATGACATATTTTAGCCTCTGAAAACTCTGAAAAACAGTAGCTAAAAGCAAAGAAACAAGTGGGAAGAGCAAGGATATAAGTTATGGGATAAGGTTCAAGAAAGGATGGTTAACCTCTCCATCTTTGGTAACTTTTAAATCACAAGTTTCAGCACTTAAAACCAGTCTAAAACAGTGTATAAACAACAAGAAAAAGAGAAGAGAAGAGTAGTGTAAACAAGGAAAAAGATGGCAAAGGTTATACGTCTTGAAGAGAAGATACTTTTGGTTAAGCAAACCACAAGGTGAACACCTTCAAGAGCTGAAATCTCGGGTGAAGAATCTTAGCAAGAGGCCTCAATGTATTTTGCAAGAAAGAGAGGAAGTGTATTGGACAAGTTTTTGGTTTTGGCCAAAATCTTCTAACCCTAAACCATGAGGGGTGGTCATTTATTTATAGAAAAACACTATCTCATGTTAGAAATATCTGTATTGTGCTAGCTGGTGTAAGAGATGCACATGGGGACAGTTGGCAGCAGAAAATATTTGCTAGCCGCTAGACATGGTCGGCCGACTATGAAGGTGGACTGCTGGCCAACCAAAAATGGCCTGTAGGCCACTTGTTGGCCAGCAGGTCTTTGGGTGGTCAGGCTAGAAAAAAATTAGGTTTTGGTTCCAAGGGGGTACAAGGTTTAGGTTATGAATCTTGAAAGCAGAAGCCTTTTGCTGAAGAAATTGAACGATTGTACGACGTAATAATTCATCATTGAGTGTTCAACATGAGGCGCCCAAGTCTTAGGGCGGTCAAAATGGGATATCTACAGTTGCCCCTTTTTGACAGAGCTCGAAGTCATGAAATGACGTGAGTGAATGTCAAAGTCCAAAGACGACCCATTTTGACAAGGCCGTAAGACTTGGGCAAGCAATAAAAATGTAAATCCAATTGGTTGAACTTGAAAGTTGCCTACGTATCCCTTTGCAAAGAATTAAACCAACATAGTTCAGGGGTAAGATGCAAACGATATGCACAAAGAATATACTTTGAAAATTGGTCTTATACGCTTTGCGAAGCTGGTTATTTTGAAAATCCATGATCATGTAAGACAATGCAATGAGCAATAATCAAGATGATGGCATATAAATAAAACAAGCCTCAAGCTTAAATTAAAACAAATCTAACCGTGCCACACATGGAAAGTAGTAAGCAAATAACAATTCCAAACACATTTCACATGAAAGAAGGAAAAATAGTGCAACCAACAGACATATCACTCTGTATTTCACACAGAGAGAGGGAAGGTTGTAATCAGGCCAAGCAACGTCCTAGCGCGTTTCACACGAAAGGATGTGAGGGTGATGTAACCAACAGGCATAGCTCACCGTATTTCATACAAAGAGAGGGAAGGTTTTAATCGAGGGAAACAAGGGTGGTGTAACCAATAGGCGTATCTCCCCATATTTCATATAGAGAGAGGAAAGGTTTTAACCGAGGAACAAGGGTGGTGTAACCAACAGGTATATCTCAGCGTATTTCATATAGAGAGAGAGAAGGTTTTAATAGAGGGAAGGTTTTAACCGAGGGAAACAAGGGTGATGTAACCAACAGGCGTATCTCACTGTATTTCATATGGAGAGAGGGAATGTTTTAATCGAGGGAAACATGGGTGGTGTAACCAACATACGTATCTCATCCTATTTCATACAGAGAAGGGAAGGTTTTAACCGGGTAAAAGATGTGAGCCAAACTACATTTCACGCAGAGAGGAGGTGAGACAAAAGGTACAAGCTAAACTACGCTTTGCGTGAAAAGGGAAAGGGGGTACAAGCCAAATCACACTCATGTGAAAAGGGTGGATTATACTAAGCACGATGAAAATGGATGCAACATAATTGTAATATAATTGTTGTAATTGATACGAAATATGAGGTGATGCATCCGGAATCATATTTCAAAATTTTTGTAACCAAAACAAACCCAAATATGCACAGAATAAGAAAGATCTTTTCAAAAAGCAACCTTGGAGCATTTGAGGAGTCAGTCGGCCAAAAGGAAGGGCTGGCCATACAACAGATTGGCCAGCTGGCTATCTGTTGCGATAGCGGGGGTAGTCTCGGGTTTTCATACCCGAGGCTCTTTAAAACATGGTTTTGGGCCCTTATTTGACACACACCCAAGCCAAAATATTCTTCCCTCTCTCTCTAGGTGCTCTCTCTCTCTCTAGATTTTCTCTCTATTCACTTTACCCAACGACCCACGCAAACTTTATTCGTAAAACACTTGTGGCCCTCTACATTTTGAACTGATTAGATTTTGTTTTCATTGGGCTTTTCATTGTTTTTGGCTCATTTCTCACGAGTTTTTCTTGGTTTCTGTACTTTCTCCCAAGTTTTGACTTTCTTCTTCTTTTTTTCTTATTCTTTCTCCTAGGGTTTGAGTTCTGGATTTTTTTGCCTATTTCCCTAATTTCTTCCTCATTTTCTTTCTCCATCCACTACTTTATCTATGGTGGATGACATTCCACATGATGGAGCCCCTCCTGAGGTACCAGTGCTTTGACTTGTTGTAGAGGTTGAGGAGTCGATGATCGAGGAAGTTGGTTGAGCAATGGAGGACATTACCGCGAACATTGCTGCGGAGGAGATCTACCATCGAGGGCCTGAGCCCGAGTTACCGCCTTTGAGGGTAAGGCCATTTGACCCTGCTATATATCACCCATGCACGCATGAGATGGCGTGCGGAGGCATGTTGCACTTTGAGAACTTTGCTAGGTGCGTGCCTATGGACTTTCTGTTGAGGGAGTGTGCCTCTCATCTCTCCTATGACGTTGCTGAGGTAAGAACTTTGCTTTTATGTACTTTGCCTTCTTTGATATTTCATTACAGTTTTTCATTCTGTTAGGTATTTGACACATTCTTCTCTTTCAACATAGGGTGACGCTCTCGTTTGGAGAGGTTACGGAGCCGTGATGACAAGTGACTGGTATTAGGAGCTCCCAGCTTGAGTTAGAGAGCTGGTCGATGAGGCAGGCTTTGGCCTATTCTGCTCAAAACTTGCGTGATTGCAAGCTAGGCGGGCTTTACTCGACGCTTTGGTGGAGAGGTGGTAGGACACCACCAACTCCTTCTACTTCTCCTCTATCGGGGAGATGACGATGACCCCTTATGACTTCTCCATGATCATGGGGTTGCGAGTAGAAGTGATCTAATCCCTTTCGACATTAACATGGGCAAGTGGGAGGCCACTTGGATTTATCTGCTCAGAGCATGCCCTCCCTTGGACAGGCTAGCCATGGTCAGATATAGTTGGTTTTGCGACCACTTCTACGTGAGCCAACCTGAGACTTAGGAGGAGGTCGGGTAGTATACTTGGGGCTTCTTGATCTATCTCATCGGTGCCACCTTGTTTGCGAACAGGTGGAATGCCGTAAGTTTGTACCTGCTGAGCGCTTTTGTAGTCTTACCCTGGGTATGATTCTATGACTGAAGTGGTGCTGGCCTCGCCACCCTATATGGCTACATGAGCTCCGGTTCTCACAAGAATGGGAACAAGGTCGGAGGTTACTGGAGAGCCTAAGAGGTACAAACTGCACTTTCTATTTCCATTTCTATTCAAACATTATGCTTTCTTCTTTGCACTTTCTGTATTTATTTCTGTTGTACATTATGCTTCCTGCTTTGCACTTTCCGTTCATCTTTGTTTCTGCCTGTTGACTTACAAACTGATCTTTTCTTACAGCTCTGGGTTTACACATACTTCCCCACCTTTGCCCCCGTTCCGAGAGATGAGGTAGAGGCTGCTGTGCCTTACTCTAAGCAGTATGATGGCCGGTGCCATCCTTGGTGCCGTGGTTATACTATCTTTACCTATCACCGTTGTTTCTTCGACGCGGTGTCAGTGTGAGAGGTACACTAACACATACTCATGTCTGCTCCCTTTTCATTTTCAATTCTTTTGCTTTGGCTGATACTCTAAGAACTGAGACAACTGACAACTATGCATTCTCTATTTGCAGGTGACTTGGCAGTCGTGGGCGATGATTCCAGCGGGGACGAGGGATGATTATGCTGGGTCTTCGGATACCTCCAGGCTGTGGATCTTGCTGGAGGGTCCTTTCTACAGGACTTGGTATCTGTGGAAGAGGTTCGTGCGCCAGACTCTAGGCCTACCTGCCCTGTTGTTCCTGCTCCTCCCCATGTATCAATGAGGACAACCGGTGGTCTACCAGTCGAGGCCATCATGCAGTTCATGGCGGGACATGACGTTGACCTTTTCTGAGGGGTTGAGGACTATGTTGAGTTCATCTGGACCCATCTAATACCACCCTTGACTAGAGCTCGCACGAGAGGTGCTACTCACATGGCCGAGCCTAATACTAGAGGGGCATGCCTCTGCTGTTCACGTAGCTGGTTTGTCTGTGATTCCGATTGCGATCCCATATTAGCACCTGTGTGGAACTACCTACCAGATTCTGATTGAGCAGCCGGAGGAGGAACATGAATACATCAGGGACCCTGACGTGCAGTAGGTATGCATTTTCTCGTAGTTCGTATTTAATATTCCCTTTTCTGGATACTAATGCCCGAAACTAACTTGCAGGTGCCAGTGGGTTACGTAGACGACCTTCTTCAATTGGTCGTCTCTTTGGTCCACAAGGTGCAGAGGAGGGAGACATTACTTACTCTCTACGGTTATCAAGTAGCCTTCTTTTCTAATCTGACATACATTGATTCTTTTTTTGCCATATTCATACTACTCTGCACTAGTACTAACCAGATTTTCCATACTCATGCTGAGTCTACACTGATGCTATTCTGATACTCTGTTTCTCGTTTTCAGCCTCCACCTGCACCAACGACATTAGCGGCACCAGTGGCACCTCCTCCGACTGCAGGGAGGAGAGATAGATAGGCTCCTAGATGCAGCAGGGGTAAGAATAGAGGCCGGGGCAGAGGTAGGGGTGCCTGATGTGGAGAGTCTTAGGTAGATGAGACTTCCTCATCCTCGGAGCTGATTTTTAGCAGAGATTATGCCGAGAGCAGTGGCACTGAGGAGACAGCGAGCAAGCACTCTGAGTCTGGGAGAGAGGATGTTAATGTTGGCTTTAAGTCAGGGAGTGGAGAGGATGACACCGGCTTTGTGTCCCACTCTTCTGACGATAGCGGCGCTGATGGCTACAGTGCTCCTGAGTCCTCTCTGAGAAAGAGAATGAAGAGAGCCACTTAAGCTTAATGTGACTGATACTGATTTTTGAAATTTTTTTTCTATTTTCTTTTTCTTTGTAGTGTAGAACTTTGTATAGCTTCAGATAGGACTGTTACTTTTATTTTAAACACTTGTATTTTCTCTTTGTAAAAACTATGATTGAGGTCAAACCCTGCAGTTTTATAAAAGAGCTTTGTTTTTTTATACACCATCTTGAGAATGACACCACGCTTGCATAAAATTGGAACTGGATTTGAAACTGAAAATGCTTGTATTTGAATGATGTTCGTAACCAGATATTGAGCCTTCAATTGATGAAAATATAAAATAAAACTCAATAAAGGAAAAACAAAGTAAAAAAAAACCAAAACAAAACTATTTACACTTGCTAGAAAGAAAGGACTCAAAACAAGACTCAAAAATAAAAAAAGACCAAATGCAACACTATTGCCTAGCTGCCTGGCCAGCAAGCTTGGTCAACTGGCCATTAGAGTGGATGGTTGGCTGGGAAAGGTGGCTGGCTAGCCAAGACCAGTGGCTGGACAACTGGCAATAGCTGTCAACCACTCACATAACCTTATCCTCTATAAAGGTCTTCTCTTGCTCTTTCCTTCGGCAGAACATCATCTTTTCTGGTATTTTCTCTAGAAATGGAGATCTTTCTTGTTGAGAGGCTCAAGGATTGGACGACCACTTTGGATGACACGAAAAGGTAAATTTTTGCAGTTTTGACATAAATGTTCTTTTTCCGTTGTGTCGTACTTTGCTTTGTTTTCCGTTCCTTCATGCTGTTGTCCAATGTTGGAACCCGGTTACACATGTGTTTCGCTTTGGAGCACAAGAAATGTGTCTTACTCTCAAAGAATTTCAAGCATTAATGGAGTCCCGGCGCGATGAGGAGATTGTGCCTCAACCTTGTTTTGGCCATGCACGAACTCTTGAACGGATGTGTGGGCTTACTTTACACAAGGCTCAATCCTTGGCTCATGACGGGGATTTGGATATACTCGGCTTGATTCATCGATTTTCCAATATTGGAGATAGAGGTGACCTTCTCTGGAAAGGTTATCGTCAACATGCCCTCTTCTTATGTTTACTTGCACACTTCCTACTTGCCCCTAGTTGCAACAGAGCTAGCATTAGGTTGATCGACGTGGTCCAATGTCTCAAGGAGGGCAAGAGCTGCATAGGCTTGGCATTGGCCCGAACTTTGATAGGTTTGGACGGTTTCCATTGACGAGAGACTTCCTGGTTGGCGGGGAGTCTACTACTTCTTCTTGTATTGTTTCCCACCCTTTCTCATTTATGATTTCTCACATCACTTGGCACTCACTTTTTATTTTCTCTCAAAGTCCTTTTCTCACTTTTTCTCTCAACGTACATATCTCTATTCTTTAATCTCTCTTCTTTTTATCCCTTCCCCGGTATGGCTGATGGATAAACTGAAAGTGGTGGACCCTTATCTTGAGTATTCGGCTAGATCCTACTTCTTTCGCTCTCGGCCAGTGGACTTTCCCACAGAGGGACTGTGGTGTGACTGGATGTGCAGTTGATCTGCGGCTGACATCTCCTGGTGTTGCCCCTAGTTGAATTTGACCGAGATGAGTTACAACATGTCTCGCCAGCCAGACATTTAATTGATCGGCCTCACACATTGTGTCTTCTACTTTCCCATCTGGTTCAGACGCCAGTTTGGACGTACTTAAACCCATCCAAATGAGGGGGTTGAATACCCTACTCCATTCCCAATTCGTGCCTGGCACTTGGCTCGACACCTTGTTGCTTGGAGAACGAGAGAGCTTCTGGCCCTTACTGCTAGCTTCAATTACGTCCTTTCTGGCGAGTGCTTGGCTTGGCTTGAGGACGAGGCATAGGTTGGGCCATCCTTGGCTATAGAGACTTCCGAGAGCACGGACAGAGGTAGAGGATAGTCACCTGACTCATCTGTGCCCCTAGGTTATTGTTTTGACTTTTCTTTTCAAGTTTTATGATGTAAAAGCAACTTTGAATTAACCCGAGAGTTAGAGAATGTACTTGCGTTGAAATCATGTAATTAAAGTTGTGAGCACTAAAAAATTTCCTTTTTGGTCTAAATAATGGTCTATGTCGTAAAAGGTAAAATTTTGAGAAAATCGGCTTCATTAAAACTTTTCAAAATAATATTCAGAAACGATCACTACCTGACACACATTGAATCAATCTTCAAGATATACAACCCCGAATCAAAATATTATAACTACCCACAACTACATCCACCATCACTGCTTTGTCTTGCAACTGGCCCTTCTGCCAAAACGGAGGTAACACAACCAAGCTAATAGACAATGGAAAAAGATGGACCAATCAAACAAATGGACAAGACAATTGAGTTGGAGATGGTTATGGCCGAACTTCGGGATGAAGTTTCCTACGTATCCCAAAGATAGGAATCAAGCTGTATATAGTTCAGTTAAGGTTCACTCGAGTATTAACTCTCTCCTTTTGCGCTCTAACTTTTTCCAAAGCCGCCCTTCCGGGTTTTCAACATTGCCAGCTCTATTTTTATTTATTTCCAATTTTTCATGCTCTAACTTTTGCCTAGGTTGCCCTTTTAGGTTTCGGGCCTAGCGAGCCTCTCAGAGATAGTATTTCTTTAACTTGTCCATGTTTATTTTTATTTATTTCCAATTTTTCATGCTTTAACTTTTGCCTAGGTTGCCCTTTCAGGTTTTCGGCCTAACAAGCCTCTCAGAGATAATATTTCTTCAACTTGTCTCGGTTGCAAGAATTCCAAACCATCCAAATCCATAAGGATGATTGCTTCTCCAGACCAAATAGATTTGATAATGTAAGGACTAGTCCAATTGGGTTTGAACTTGCCCCTAGGGTCATAGATGGGAGCTTGGTTGTCTTTAAGCAAGATATCTCCTTCTTTAAGGTTTCTGGATTTGACTTTCTTCTTGAAGGCCTTGGCAATTCCGTGTTAATATCCCCAGATGTGATACAACGCCTTCAACTTTCTCTCATCAAACAACATAAATTCTTCGAATCTGTTCTGCTGCCAATCCGCCTCTATTATTTGACACTCAGCCATGATTCTTAGCAACGATACTTCAATCTCGATCGGCAAAATAGCTTCCATCCCGTATAATTGATGTTTTATAACCCTAGAGTGCAAAAGGAAGTTTATCTGGCCAAACTTTATAGGTCTCCACTATCTTTCGCAGGATGTTCTTGACATTCTTGTTTGCGACCTCAATAGTTCCATTAGTCTGTGGTCTATATGTTGATGACTTGTGAAAAGCCACGTTATATTTTTGAAGCAAATCTATCTCCTCTTTCTTGAAGCGTGATGTCTGATATGATCTCATTTGGCATCCTATACCTGCAGATAATATTTTTCCTAATGAACTTGGCCACATGTGATGCCTTCAATACTGAATATGACTGCACTTCCACCCACTTGGTAAAATAGTCGATTGCCACCAAGATGAATTCATGTCCATTTAAGCCCCTTGGTGAGATTGCTCCGTTGACATCAATTCCCCAGACTGAGAAAGGCCATGGCAAAGTCATGTGGTAAAGCTTTGACGGCGGGATGTTCATGCGATTGACATGAATTTGACATTTGTGGCATCGCCGAACAAAGTTGAAACAATCCTCCTCCATAGTTGACCAATAATAGCCTTGTCTGAGGATCTTCCTAACCAGCATTACACCATTCATTTGTGCTCGACACTCTTCCCCATGGATGGCCTCCATAAGTTGTTTTGACTCCTCTTCCTTAACACAGAGCTTGTGCATTCCCAGATGGTCTCTTCTATACAACTTATTTCCACAGATGATGAACTGGACGGCCAGACGCCGTATTCCCCCGCTTATCTTTGGCATTTACCCCTGGTGGATATACATCCTTCTCCAGGAAGTTCCAAATGTTGTAATACCAAGGGTTTTTGTCTTGAACCTCATCTATTGCAGCTATTGTCTCATATACAGGCACATACTTCTGTTCAATGATAATCAAACGCATCTTCACTCCAAGCGGTATGTCTACCATGAAAGATAGAGTTGCTAGTGTATCAGCGAACCAATTATTCTCTCTTAGTAGATGTGTGAATGTCAGTTTTTCAAACCTTGGGATTAGAATGTCTAGGGTCTGATGATAAACCTTCATTTTCTCTTCCCTGGCTTTCCAGTCTCTGTTGGCTTGAGAAATAACCAGATTCGAGTCTCCGATGACATCCAACCTTATTGCCCCTAGTTCTAGAGCAACTTCCAATCTAGTAATACACGCCTCATACTCTGCTTCATTATTGGACACTTTGAACAGGAGTTTAAAAGCAAGGGGTATATGGGAATCATCAGGTGCTATAAGCAACACACCTATCCCATAACCGTATTGATTAGCGGCTCCGTCAAATTACATTGTCCAAGTCTCTTCCCCTACTTGTAGAATCTCCACATTCGGGAAGAGGCACTCTACTGCTTCATCTCCTTCCACTGGGTGGTCTGCCAACAATTCTGCTATTGCTCTCCCTTTGACGGACTTGCGAGTGACGTACTTGAGGTCAAACTCGGAGAGAAGAAGCAACCAACGAGCTAGCCTATCCATAAGCGCCGGTTTCTCAAAGAGATATTTGATGGGATCTAATCTTGAAACTAGAATTACAGAGTGAGCTAACAAGTAATGTCTCAACTAACTAGTTATCCAAACCAAAGCTAAGCAAGCTTTCTCCAGAGGAGTGTAGCGGGTCTCGTAATCTAACATCTTCTTGCACAGATACTAGATGGCCTTTCCACGTTAGCTTCTGATTCTTGCACTGGCATGAACCCCATGTTTGAATCTGTTACTGACAAATACATGATCAGCGGCTTCCCCGGTTCTGGCAGCGACAATACATGTGGATTCTAAAGGTACTACTTGACTTGTTTGAAAGCGAACTGACAGTGATTATCCCATCAGAACTTCTTTCCCTTTTTCAAGAGACCAAATAATGGTTCACAAGTCAAGGTTCATTTTAAGATAAACCGTCTTATGAATTACACTTTTCCCAGAAAGCCGTGCACCTCTTTTTCAATCCTTGGTGGTGGCATTTCTAAGATGGCCTTGATCTTGGATGGATCTACTTCAATTCCCCTCTACGTGATCAGAAATCCCAACATTTTCCCTGTAGTCATCCCAAAAGTACACTTCTGTGGGTTCAACCTCAATCTGTACTCCCTAATCTGTTTGAAGAATTTTTCCAACATGGCGTAGTAGCCTTCTCGCTCTTTAGATTTTACAATCATTTCATCCACGTACACCTTGACCTCCTTATGGATCATGTCGTGCAAAATGGTAGTCGCAACCCTCTAATATGTAGCCTCGGCATTCTTCAACCCAAAAGGAATAACTCTGTCGCAGTAGGTACCCCACAACGTGGTGAATGTAGTCTTCTCTCTGTCCTTAGGCGCCATCAAAATCTAATTATACCTGGAAAACCCATCCATGAACGATAGCAACACGTGGCCGGTAGTGAAGTCTACCAATTCGTCGATGTGTGGTAGTGGAAAGTCGTCTTTTAGACTAGCCTTATTCAGATCCCTGAAGTCGACACAGACTCTGATTTTGCCATCCTTTGTCAGAACTGGAACAATATTGGCCAACCAAGTCAGATATTTAGACACCAACAAAAAACTAGTGCCAATCTGCGTGGTGACTTCCTCTTTAATCTTCAGTGCCCAATTCAGACAGATTCAATGGGGTTTTTGCTTGACAGGTTAGGCCTCGGTGTAGACGTGCCCTGGGGGCTTTGGTTCTACAGTTCAGACTCAAATGTCACAGTTCTGAATCTAATCCCGCAAAGTGCAATGCGAGACCGATAAATCACCAAAGAGTCCAAATCCGGCAAATCGTTTTGGAAAACTGATTTTTAAGAAAGAAGTGCCAAACATGGACTGCTTTGCCAGATACAGAGTCGCCACCTAAATATTTTATTTTGGGAAAATTCAGGAAACCCTGACTCGTTGCCTAAGGCCATGTGTCCATCATTACCAAAGTTGCCTCGGCTCGGGAACTTGGGTACGATTGGGGAAGGTCATCTATGAGCAACCCCGCTCGCCCGATCAAAGATCGGTCAGTACTAAACATGATATTTTGTTTTGAAAACATATGTGTTCTTATTCCGATTAATTAGCTAGAATTACTATGTGATGCGTACAACACACAAGTATAGACTAGATCGCCTAATTTGGAACAAAGCATCGCATATCCGTTTGTTTGGAAATGGTTTGAAGTTTGCTACTCGCAAGTAGGCTAAAACACGGATTTCAATGAATTGTCCCGATTCAAGCAATACAACCTTCACCCATAGGCATTCAGACAGTTATATCATATAAGCACTTAGCCTTATGGCAAGCATGCTGTCATGTTAACACTCATATACATGCAAGATGCTAAAGCATAAACACACACAGTGTACTCCGAGCCGAAACAAATCACATGTTAGTAATCACATGTATGATCCAAGTCCATGTTAAGATGGCTAATGCAACACATGCAAAATGCAACTAGAAATAGGCTCGGCTATTCTAAGATGTCATGTGAATGCTACATTTGACCATCGTAAGCGGTTAAATAAAAGGGAGAAAGAAGTGGGATTGGAAGACATGCATCACACGCACGCACGCTTATTACATAATTGTGCCCTCTTGACAGAGGGACCGAAAGAATAATACAAATTAAATAATTAACTAACTAATTAATTATTACAAAACACTTACCTAATTAACCAAATTAATTAAGCTACAAAAGCAATAAAGAGGCCTCGAGAAGAGGGATGCATGCATGCTCGGACGGCTTTGCTTGGAAATCCATCGCCATGCTCATGCTGCCTCTGTTTACACTGCTCTGCACCTCTGAAAACTGCACAAGTCTTAAGGATGCTCCTGAACCACTCCCTGAGCACTGTGGGAGGTCATCGACCAAGAGATGAGGCCATCGGCCAAGGAAAATTTGTCATCGACCATGAATGAAGCTCTCGGCCTACAATGCATAGCCGACCGGCACTGAAGAATGTTATTTTGCTGCAGCAGAGGACAAACAGAGCATGGCAATGTATTTTCAAAGCAATGTATGCATAACCACCCTTCTTATCATGTCATGAACTCAAGGAAGTATGGTTCTCGACCCTCGGCCCGTCAATCACGCATTTCAATGCATGATGGCCAAAGGAGCCGAATGTGCAATTAATATCAAATGAAATGCACACCAAAACACATAAGGGACCTAAACCTCTATCATGCTTGATCAAAAGGTAAGGCATGCACACACAATGCAATGCAACAAGCATGCAAAATGCCATGCAATACAACATGATTGACTTATCAAAACTAATGGCATGCCAACTCAATGCGATGCAACCTAAGCATGCAAGCAAGGCTAATGCAGCATGAGTATGACGCAAATCCAATGGAACATAAGCATGTTAATGACAATGCCATACAAGGCTAATGGTGACAAGCATGCCAAATGCAATGTAACCTAAACAAGTATGCAAGATGCAACATGAATATTCAAGCATGCAAGGCATGCAAAGGTGGACAAGTATGCAATAACATACAAAATGAGACAAGCATGTGACAACATGATAAAAGGATAAGCATGCAACAACATGCAAGGTACTAAATATGCAACAAGCATGCGACTACATGCAAGGGAAGCATGCAACAACATGCAAAGGATGGACTTAAACCAAAATGGATGGCTCTCAAATAGGCCCAAATCAGTGGCCAAAATGATGAATTGATGACATGAAATGCACATACCAGCATGCACATGTAATGGTCCACCAACAAGGCATAAAGATAACAACTCTTAAGCATGAGCAATGAGTGAAAATCATGGGTGTATGACAATACTATAGGCCCTAAAATTAAGCATGGAATGATGCCAAGGCATACAAACATCACAAGTATAGCATGGTAGGGACCTCAAAACTCAAGACTAGTCAATACATTTGCACTATAGCTATACAAAACATGAGCCATATGGCCAATACAACCCAAAACAGTCCTAGATCATGCCAAAACAATGACAAAACATGCATGGAGCAAAGCCAAAACAAGCTAGCATGAAGGGTCAAAACATGGAGTATGCAAGGCCAATAAGGAGGTTTACACTGCACCTACCAAAGTCAAGCATGAGATGGCTTAACCAACAAAAATCAGAGTTATGGCATGTCAAACTAACACCAAAAATGGGCTAATACCAAGTCAACACATGCTAGAATAACAAGCTCACTCATTAGGCATGCAAGACTAGTAAAGAGGACTTACACAACAAGTGTAAGAAGAAAATGAGCGATGCTTTAACCAAGAAAAAACAAAGTTATATCATGGCAAGATAGGACCAAAAACACATTGAAATGGTGGTCCAAAAGCCTAGGCAAGATGGCATACGCATGGGCTCTTTTCAAGGCATAAATCATGAACCCTTCAAAGCATTGAAGGGGTGAAACATGTGAGTGGATGGAAATGAAACATGCTCTGAAATATCATTCCAAATGATATTAAATCATGCAAGTAGCCCAAGCAATGCATGCTAGTGGCTTGGAAACTCAAGGCTAGTAACCTAGAATGCACTATGGCTATACAAAGCATGGCATGCATGACCGAAATAACATAAATCAGACCTAGAGCATGCTAAAACATGACCAAAATCTTCTCAGAGTCAAGCCAAAATCATGCTAGAATGATAGTCAGAAACATGATGCATGTTAGGCTAGTGTGCAAATTTACACTACAAGTGTATGGAGCATGCAAGAAACAACTAAACTAGCTTAAAACAGAGTTAGAGAAGGCCCAAAAAGTCACAAAAACATGCTTGGAAAGAGCTAACATAAGCCACAAAAAGATGCTACTTTATAGAGCTAACAAGGCATGGCATGGAGACACAAGGAGGGGAGGCTATCCCCTCCCATTTGGGACCTCAAAATAAGCTTTTTACCACTGAAAATCCTTTGGATTTCAGTGGTTAAAAGGCCACAAAAATTTGGTTTCAAAGGCTTAGGAAGTTGGCTCAAAAGGGTTTACAAGCCAAAGAGCAAAGGGAGAGACAACCGCCTAGCCAAACAAGGCACAAACGAAGGCTTCTAGGACTGAAAAATAGAGGAAAAACAGGGGTTTTTGTAGTTCAACACCACCCTAAAAGACATCCCCAAAGTAGTTGAAAACTATGGCAAAACTAATATGTAAAACAAGCTAAGAGGGAGAGAGATATACCTCTTGATGCACAGCAACAAAACAACCATTTTTCTGAGCCAAACAACCTTCAATAGCCCAAAAATAGGTTCCAAGGCAGCTCAACCCAATGGTGATCAACGTTGATGAAGGATGCCTAGGCAAACTAGTTGTATTTCTCTACTTCTATGCACTTCTATGCACCAAAGAGCAAGAGAGAGAGGAAACTAGAGAGATGAAGAGATTCAGGTCTGAAATTTCTAGAGAGAGAGGAATTTTTAGAGAGAGAGGCTCCCAAACTTGCTTAGGAAGTTCTTGGTCCTTGAATATGAGATATTTGGCTCCATATATAGCAAAAGGCAAGAGTTTGGTCGAAAATATCTAAGTTGGGATAGCTGGAGCATGCTGGAAACAACTGGAGATAAAATATCTTCAAAAATTCTGAATTTGTGTCACTTTTGGCCGATCGGCCATCTTTAGTGCCGTCCTGCTACTTATGATGGCCGATTTGCTACTTTTTTGGCCGACTGCACATATTTGTGGCCGATAGAAAATTCTGCTCTGCAGGTCCAACTTCAAACGGGCATAACTCCTTCATATGGACTCCTTTTCAGGTCATTCTTGTGTTCAAATGGAAGCCCCGGAAGTAAGATTTTCAATGGTGGTATCCTTGCATCAAAATTACAAATATGGAAAAAGTTATACTTGTTTTAGTGAAGCCGCTCAGTTTCAATCCTACCCAGATTGATGCCCAACCTCAACCAATCATATCTCCCCCATCCGGACACGGCTTTAGGAGATTCTTTAGTGTAAAATGAAGCCCCGGAAGTCTTATTTCCGATGGTGTGGCCTCATAGCTTAAATCTAAGTGCATAGACAGATAAGCCTAATTTAGCGAGGACCGCTCGACTCTCTCTTAGCGATTCATACCCAACTTCTTCTTCAGCTAGGTTTCTTCCCTCTTCTCCTCTTTTCTTCAACTCCAAACCTCTAAACAAGGTGTTTTGAAATTTTTTTCAAAGATTTCAACTCTCTTTCTTTCATTTCCACTTTGTCCTTACTTGGTTTACCGAAAAGCACAACATTTGACAAAATGCGAGCCTTGGAACATCGTAGAAACTTTATTTCAAAAATATTTTGAAAGAGAGGGTTTTAACGTCTAAAAACCATCCAAAATAGCTTTGGTCCAAAATGGGGTGTGAGGTTAGGATTTAACTCTCCTCCTGCCGAAGAAATCGGACCTTTGCCCTGCATACCTTTCACCACCAAGTAAACCATCAGTAGCGCCCAAGTCTTAAGAGCGGTCAAAAATGGGGTGTCTACAGTTGTCCCTCTTTGACAGAGCCCGAAAGTCATGAAATGACGTGAGTGAATGTGAAAGCCCAGAGATGACCCATCTTTGACAAGGTCGAAGACTTGGAAAAACAAACAAAATATAGATAAATAAATGGTTGCGCCCGTAGGCTGCCTACGTATCCCTTTGTAAGGAATCAAACCAACGTAGTTCAGGGACAGGATGCAAAATGATATGCAATATTACGAAACAATGTAATAATATACAATGTATTTGAATAATCAAACCACAAGCACTGCAAAACCACGCAAATATCATAAAGGGATGGAGATGCAAAATCAAACTACGTGTAACATAGAAAAGGTGCCGGAGGGCTCTAACCACAATTCTCTTAGTGGAGTAGATGCATGCACAGACCGGACTATGTGTTTCGTAGAAAGAATACAAGTAATTGAGTGGCATGATATAAGTGAGGAATGATCTGCTAAGGAAAGATTGTGTTCCTAAATGTTGAATGCAACAAAACAAAGTACAATGTAATGGATGCAATGGGTGCAACGGATAAGGCACGCGGCGAAACCACATTTTGCCTAGAAAAGGCTTAGACACAAAACAGACCGCGTCTAACACAGAAAAGGTGTCGACACCCTCAGACCACAATTCTCTTAGTGGAATAGGCACGTACACATAATCACAGAACCATGCTCTAACGCGAAAAGTATGGGCACATGCCAGACTAAGCTTAACATGGAAAGGATGCAGGCGATACAATGGATATGTAGTAGATGCATGCGATAGATGCTATATGTGATGCAATGTAGTAGCTAAAATGCAATGTAATAGCTAGGAAGTGAAGGTACCTTACGGGGGCAATTGGCAATGACTTACCTCAGCAATGTCCTACCTCATGCTGATGTGGGAATCTTCCCCTTCTTCTCGGTTGAACCATAGGTACTACTTTTCTCCTTGACTTTGGTCGCAGCTTTCCCTATTCTCCAACAGGGTGACAGACTAGGTTGGTTCAGTATCCAGAATTGAGGTGCATACACCTGTTATCTCAATCTATGGGACTGCCATACAGATTTCAAGCCGAGGATACACCCCTGGGTATTTAAACCAGACTTTAGTCTCGGAATTCCCGAACCTTTGCGTTCTAGGCATGGGCCATTCGAACTCTAGTTTCTACCGTCTCAGTTGATCTCCTAGGAACTCACTGCTAATACAGGCAGGTGGCTATACCAGACCACTGGAAGTCGTTCGGGCACGACAAACACCAAAGGAATTTCACCTTTAGAGGATTTAAGGTCTCCTAGACCAGGCGATAAAGCAGATATGATGCAATGCATGCATGTGATATATTCTATGTGTAATGCAATAGACATAACAGATGTGATGCAATAGATAATAGATGCAATGTAGCAGATAGAGCAGTAGCTGCAAAAAGGGGAACACATCCGACCATGCTGGAATCGTGAGAGGAGGAAGAACAAAGAAAACCAATCAGGAGCGCGTCCCACGCAACCTGACATAAATTTCAAACACACTAAAATCGTGTGAGGAAGGGGACAATCTAACCACGTTGAAATCGTGAGAAGAGGTCTAAAAACAACCGCTTAGGGTAGACTAAGAATCGAAAACCGTACGAGATTACATTTCACGCATCCCGAGATACTCTAATCACGCTGAAATTATGAGAAGAGGGAAACAAATTCCAAACACGCTGCAATCGTGTGAGGAAGGACAGACTCTAACCACGCTGAAATCGTAAGAAGAGGAAAGACAAATTCCAAACACGCTGAAATCGTGTGAGGAAAGACATACTCTAACCATGCTGAACTCGTGAGAAGAGGAAAGGCAAATTCCAAACACGCTGAAATCATGTGAGGAAGGACAGACTCTAACCACGCTGAACTCGTAAGAAGAGGAAAGGCAAATTCCAAACACGTTGAAATCGTGTGAGGAAGGACAGACTCTAACCACGCTGAACTCGTGAAAAGAGGAAAGGAAAATTCCAAATAGTCTGAAATCGTGTGAGGAATGACAGACTCTAACCACGCTGAACTCGTGAAAAGAGGAAAGGCAAATTCCAAACACGCTGAAATCGTGTGAGGAAGGATAGACTCTAACCACGCTAAACTTGTGAAAAGAGGAAAGGCAAATTCCAAACACGCTGAAATCGTGTGAGGAAGGATAGACTCTAACCATGCTGAAATCGTGAAAAGAGAAAGAAAACAACTCGAGAGCGCGTTTCACACATCCTAAGTTAAGTCCCGGGGGACAACAATCCTAAACGCTGCTCAGCATAAAAGGTTAACAGACACAAGATGCAAATAAATGCAATAAGTGTGATGAAATGCATTTTCTATGCAAGTATGGAAGAGTGCATTTTCTATGCAAAAGATACGAGCATTTTCTATGCGAGTATGAGGGCATTTTTTTAAGTATGAAACAAGAGCATATTCTATGCAATATTGAAAGTAAGCATATTCTATGCAAGAGACAGGCATATTATATGCAACATTGAAAGCATATTCTATGCAATATTGAAAGCATATTTTATGTAGAAACGAAAACAAGCATATTCTATACATGAATCATAACAATGCACGGCACGCATGCAACAGAAGTGTATATGAAAGTGCACATTTTACGCAAAAGAGGGGCATCAAACATGTACTCTGGTGCCTCCGATTTATCTCTCGGAGGGCTTTGCAACACACTCAGCTCGAAAAGGGTACACCCTGTTCATATTGGCGAGGGGTAACATTTGCTGCTGCTTTAATTACCATTCTGACTTGAAGCAGGCTTAAGCTTAGAGTCGAGATACACTCATACTCCAGAGAAAGGCGAGGCCTAGCAAGATGCACTTGGAATGTAGTCTCCGAATTTGTAGAAGTTGAAACACACTAAGATGCTGCAAATTTTCCCGCTTTTCTTTTGCTTTGCAGTCTGGAACCTATGCAGCTTCAGATAGGTCCTGGTTCTACTGTTCTCACACGACCTAGGTTGAACCGTGCAGTTCATGAAAGAAAGAATCTTGTTTTGTACATATGTGAAGAATGTCACAGCACTCTGAGCACAAAGTGATTTATTTTTGAAACTGAGAGATGAATTCTTAACCGGGTATTGAGCCTACAACTGACCACAGTCAAAACGACCCAACAAAGGGAAAGACAAGGTAAAACAACCAAAACACATCTATTGACACTCAAAACGACTCAAAACAAGAATCAAAACAAACAAAAACACACACACACAACACTCAGATGTGTTCCACCAGTGGGAGACCTCTCAGTTCACGAGGAGCCAGTTTCTTTAGGTATTGTTTCCCACCATTTCTTATTTGTGATTCTCACATCACTCGGCCCTCAGGCTCTGTTTTTCTGAAAAACCATTTTCACACTTTTTCTCTCAGTGCATATCTCTCTATTCTTTAATCTCTCTTCTTTTTTTATCCCTCCCCTGGGTGGTTGATGGATAAACAGAAAGTTGCGGGCTCTTGCCCCTAGAATTCCGCTAGATTCTTGTTCTTCTGCTCACAACAGTGAACTTTCCCACAGAGGGGTTGCGCTACAACTAGGTGTGTAGCAAATCTGCAATTGACATCGGTTGACGATGCTCTGCTGGGGAGTTTGGATGTGATCAGATCTGTCCAGATTAGGGAATGGAATATCTTGATCCATTCCAATTCGTGCTTCGCACTTAGCTTGATACCTCGCTGATTGGCCTCGCTGATTGGAGGATGAGAGAGCTTTCAGCCCTTTGTTGTTAGCTTCAGTTGTGCCCTTTCTGGCGAATACGGTGCCCTTTCCGGCAAGTAGAGTGCCCTTCCTGGCATGTGCATTGACAATGAGGAAAAGACAGGAAGCCTGACTCAACTGTGCCCCTAGTTCATCATTTTGGCCATTTTTTGTTTTGGCTTTCTAAAACAATTTTGATAAATATGAGAGTTAGATTAACATGCTTGTTCGATTTTCTGATTTAAAATCATGCAAGTTAGGTTATGAGCACTGAAAATTTTCCCTTTTTGGGCCTAAGAAATGGTCCAGTTTTGGAAAGATGGAATAATTTTTGAGACAATTAGTCAACTTCATTAAAAATTCTCAAAAACTATTTTTGCAAATGGCCACTGCTCGACCAACATAGAATTTACTCTTGAGATGCACAACCTCGGATTCAAAATAATGGGAAATTGCCCCTTGTCTCAACGACACTGCACAGCAACAGAAAGTTTCCCCTTGTCTGAATGACACCACAACGCACTGTATGGCAATGGAAAGTTGCCCTTTGTTTGAATAGCACCGCAGCACACTGTAACCAGTTCTCATAGTGAAGGTCATAACCGAATTCTTGGATACAGAAATGACAAAAATGACCCGGTCAATCTCATGGATAGGACAGTTGAATTTGAAGTGTTTATGGCTGGACTTCAGAATGAAGTTGCCTACGTATCCCAAACATGGGAATCAAGCCTGACATGGTTCTGGGTTAAGGTACACTCGGGTATTTAACCTCTCCTTTTGCGCTCTAACTTTTTCCAAGGCCGTCCTTCCGGGTTTTCAACCTTGCGAGCTCTGTTTTTCTTTTCTTTTCATTTTCATTTCTTTTCAGAATTTTTCATTTCTTTTTCTTCATTTGTTTTTTGTTCTTTTGGCTTTTCTTTTCATTTTTCTTCTTTTTCTTGCTCTAACTTTTGCCTGGGTCGCCCTTCTGGGTTTTTGGCCTAGCGAGCCTCTCAGGGGTAAAAGTGTAGCTTTGTCCATGTTGAATGGTTGTAGGATCTCGAAGCCTTCTGAATCCAGGAGAATGGCTGCTGTTCGCTGGTGATGTAGGAGTCCATCCAATGGGGGCTGAATTGCCCCTAGTGTTACGGATAGGAACTCGATCATCCTTCAACAATACTTTCTTCTTTCCTCCCTTCTGGGATTTGGCTTTCTTGCCAGTCTTCATTTAGCTTGAGAAATGACTCATCTTTGACTCTTCTAGCACATCTGACATTTTTTTTTGCCCCTAGTTCAAGGGCTGCTTCTCATCCAGCTTTGCAAGCTTTCTTTTGATCTTATTTGACCTTCTTGCCCCTAGTCCAAGGGTTGCTTCGAATCTGGCCACATCGGCCTCACATTGTGGTTAACCGTTGAACATTCTGAATTAAGGTTCAAGGTTTGAAAGCAAAAAGGGGGTCGAGTCTCGAGGCTAAAAATAATCCTAGGCTGCACAATCTCAAGAGCGATTCCACACAGGTCTTCGCAGGATGGTGCAAAACATTTTTGTTTTTTGAAATCTTTTAAGAAAGCGACCAATCGCTCGCGCTGAAGACAATGTAAAACCAATCTGGATCAAGCCAGGATCTTTCTCAGTACTCACATTAACAAGCATGATCTCATTCATTAAGGGCTTAGCACGCCTCTCTTTCTCTCAATTGGTCAAATATTTACAAATCTCGAGGAATTCCTTCCTCTTTGTTTTCATCACAGTGTTCAAAAAGTTTTGAAAACCTTAGGTCAATGCAATGATTTCAAGGCACAGAAAAGTAGGCGAAAAGCACTGCCATTTCATTCAAGTTTGCTGGCACAACTGGCTCAAGGCAAAAACAAACACAAAAGTGTGAAAATCAGTGCTGTTTCATTCAGGTCTTCTGGTGCAACTGGTCCCATGGCAGAAACAGACTCAAAAGAGTGTAAAAAGACAAACATCAAACAAAATAGTGATGTCCGAGGTAACACCCTTGGAGTCACCCGACCCCTACACAATAGGACTGACTCGATACAACAAGACAGACTCGACTGACTCAGTACAAAAAGACTGACTCAATACAACACAACAAAACTGACCCAATACCCAAGTCAGAAAGCAAAAATTAATAGCATTTGTACATTGCTCAAAATAGTGTATGCCATCCACTATAGCTGGAGTAATCTGAGCGCCATCCGCAGGTGGTTCATCTCCCGATTACATGGTCACATTATCCCCCACAAGTTCACTGATCAAGTGTCGATAGACTTTGCAGGACCGGGCACGACAATGACCTCTTTATCAATCAGATCTTGTATTCCATGGCAAAGACGGTAACAACTATCTGTGCCATGACCGGTTTGTTGATGGAAAGCGCAGTACTTGGCCGGATCATGGGAGGGAGGAAGTTTATCTGGCAGTAGCCGCAGCTCCAGGGGTTTCAGATCTCCCTTTCTAATCAGGACCCTCAAGGCCGCTGATAGAGACATGTACAGTGGGGTGAACACCCTCTGGCCCGAGGTGGGTGTTTTGAGGTTTGTGGAGTTTTGCTGGATGCACCAGCAAAGGGATTGATAGGCACTGACTGGGTTTGTTGATCTCTTCCGAGCACGGGATTAGAGCTGAAAGGAACATTCCTGGTACAACGGCCCTTCTCCCGGCTTGCCCCTTGATTCAAACTGCCTCCAACTTGAGTGGCGAAAGTGTCATCCATAGCCTTTGCAACAACTGCAATCACTTGCTGTTTGTTTAGTCCTTCGACTTTCAAAGCCTCAACAGCCCACTGAAGGTGTTCATGGGGACCAATACCTACCCCTACCTTGTTCTTTCCACTCGCCTCCACTTTACCAAGGGATTGAGTCGCTATATTAGAGTGGAGCCCAGTTGTTGTCGACATGCCAACACCCAAATTTGAGATGGCTTCAGGTTAGCCCTTTTCAATGGCTGCTTGCCCCAAGATCAAGGAGCCTTTTGGGCTGAAACTTCTGGCCTGTGATGTGGTCAATGACGGAGCCAATATTCCGAAGGCTAGATCTGCCACAGCTCTCTAAAGATCTTCATTCATTCTCATTAGCTCAGAAGTAGTGGGTTCACGGTTTGAGATGATTGGGGTCCAGGTGCATCCATCATGCACAAGTCCGTGCTTTCTGGAATGAACACCTCAGGCTTTGGTAGATGGGCTGGGGTGATGTATATGCTGGGGTTGTAGCCGGATGGCAGTATATGGATCTGATTGAGATGCAGAGATGACGGGTCAATATTGGCCCGAGGTCCTTTAGGTGGAGGTATGGTTTCTTAGTCAATAAGATCCTGAATCTTATGACGGAGGCGGATGCAACGGTTCATATCATGACCGTGTTATTGATCATAGGCACAGTATTTAGTTGGGTCATATCTTGGCAGAAGAGGATTTAGAAGGGGTTGAGGTTCTAGGAGCTCTAGGTGCCCTTCCTCTCGCAGCATTTCCAAAGCTTGAGAGAGACTCATGTAAAGAGGATGGAATTTTCGGGCTTGGGGCCGAGTTGAAGTGGCTGGTTTTTGGCCATTGAGGGAAGTGGTGATAGATTCTACTTCTGAGCATTTCGCAGCTGTGCTGCCATCAGTAGTAGCATTGGAACTGCGAGCAACATTCTTCTTCAAAGGCTCATTATCTTCCAAAAAGATTCCTTGTCTGATGGCATCCTCGATTTGAACCCCCATTTCATGAAGGGCTGGAAAGGTAAACAGAGGTAGAACGACCATCTTTTGCAGCAACTTGCCATGCATATTCCGAACAATCATCCTGATTTGATCTTTGTTGGAAGGCCTTGTAGTCATCATCAAGGCCTTTCCTCTCCATCTCATCACGAACTCTGAGAAACCCTCATTTGGCTCTTGGCGGATGACTTTGAGATCACGAGCTGTGACCTCGATCTGTGTGTTATAGGAGTATTGAGTAACAAAGGCCTCAGCTAGCTCTTCCCAATTCTGTTTCACAGAGTCCTTCAATTTCGGATACCAGATTGTGGCTATCCCTGACATGGTTCGGCTGAATAATGATAACTTCTGGGCTGGGGTCAAACCCATTGGCCTTAAAATATCAGAAAACAGGTGGAGGTGTACCATTGGGTCTCCAGAGCCATCGAAGCAGTCGATACGCGGCATTTTAAACCGCTCCGGTAAGGTAACTGCAGATTCAGTATACCCGTCCTCTAAATCCGGGATGGAGTTCACTCCTTGTGCTCGTTTGAATAACTTCTCCAGTTCATTGATCTTAAGTGCAGTTGAGTCAACCTCAAACTCAAATGGAGCTTCACTTTGATGGACAAGAGCTTTAGAGACCTGCTCTGGGATTGGCTCTGCCGGATTGCCCTGAGTCTCTTGGACATTAGCAGTATAGGCAGTGGCTCCGGGTGTCGGGCTACCCGTGGAAGGTGCATGAGATGTAGAGGCCGCAGTCTGCTGTGGCTGTTGTTGTTGTAGCTGGGTTATCACGTCGGCCTGACGAGCCATGACTTCATCCTGACGAACTGCATCCTGCTGCAGTGCCTCGATTGTTTGTTGCAGGTACCGCATCCGTTCTTCCATACTGGCTGGGGGATGCTGAGCCATGGGAATGGGTGATTGATCTCGCGCTGAGCTGAATGCAGACAATTGTGCCTAAACTAGACTAAACCCGGGTGAACTGAAGTGTGACCGCTGTAATGGTGAATTCTGCCTAAACCTCCTTCGTCTTGTAACCAGTGGGGGTGAGGCAAACACAGGTTGCTTCTGAACCAATTCTGACTTGACAAAGTCTATCGATACAAGTCCGATATACATGGGGGATATTGGAGCCTTCCGAAGCTATGATTTGAAGACTACCTAGCAAAAGAGAAAACAGACAGTATCTCAACCCAGAATAAATATGAGCACAACTGAATGACTGCACACTTTACTGAATTCTGCCCCAAAATTTTGCCTCAAATCTGATACCCTTAGGTAAAACTGATTCCCCCAAAATACTAATGCTGATGCCCATTGGCCTGATACTCAGACTTGCAAACTGATACATGCATTCCTGTAGAGACGCACTCTAAAAGCACATAACAAGTAAGTGAGAGCCAAAACACCCCTATGGAGGGGTAAGGTTTCCCTATCCTAGTTTCGTCAAGAACTAGGGTTTCACTATGCACGCAGCGGTTTTCAAACAACCTACAATCGGGTAAGCAACCTGTCCTAGCTTGGAATGGTCACTATAGTTTCCGATATGCACTAGGTCGAATGGTCAAAAAGGGTGCCCTGGTGAAAATTGAGATTTGGGTTCTCGTCGTGGCAGAGCCCGCAATCGGTCAGCGTTATGGCATGCTTCTCAAAGCGAGCCTCCGGCAAACCGTTTAGGAATAGTATACGGCAAACACAGTGTCCTAGGCGCACCAATGTGTAGACGCACCCGCGGGGGGGGCTCGTGCTACTACAGTTCGGACTCGCGATTTTTGTTGTCGCGGTTCTTAATCTGAACCAAAGAGTCCAAATCTGGCAAATCGTTTTGAGAAACAGATTATTGAAAAAGTAGTGCCAAACATGGACTTCTTTGCCAGATACAGAGTCGCCACCTAAATATTTTTAAAATGGGGAAATTTAGGAAACCCTGACTCGGTGCCGAAGGCCACATGTCCGTCATCACCGGAGTTCTCTCAGCTCGGGAGCTTGGGTACGATCGGGGAAGGTCAGCTATGAACACCCCCTTTTGCCTGGTCCGAAGACCGGCCTCTACTAACCGTGATATCCAATTTTGGAAACGTTTATGTGTTCTTAAACCGGTTATTAGCCTAGAATTACTATGTTGTGCGCGCAGCCAACAAGTATAGACCAAATCGCCCAAATTGGAACAAAACATTTCATGTTTGTTTTGAAAATGGTTTGCTACTCGCAACTAGGCTAAAATGCAGATTTTGCCACCCTCAAGTGGGCTTTTAGAAAAGATGATTTTGCCACTATCTAGTGGGCTTAAAACTCACAGTTTTAATGCATTATTCCAATTTAGGTAATTCAACCTCCATCCACAGGCATTCAAGCAGTTATATCACATAAGCAGTTAGCCTCATGGTAATCATGCTATCATGGCAACATTCACACGCATGCGATATGCTAAAGCATAAAAGCTTACCTAGTACTCCGTGCCAAAACAGTAAACTAGTTAGCAAAATGTGCGTGTCCTAATTCATGCTAAATTGCCTAATGCAACACATACAAGATGCAATTTAGATAGGCTCGGTTAACCTAAGCATGGTATATGTAATGCGATCAATTATCACATATTCGATTTGTAAATTGAAATACAAATGCAGTTAGCGTGATGCACCGAGCCCAATACATGCAGTACAAATGCATGAATGCACGCATGCATAGCATAAGGTATGCTGAATCTAAACATGCCCTAATCTACCATCATAAGCAGGTAAATAAAAGGGAAGAAAGAAGTGGGGTTGGAAGACATACACACCACCCACACACACTTATTACAGATTTGCCCTCACTCGGAGGGCCCAAATAAATATTACAGTCCCAAATAATAAACAAATAAAATTATTACAGAATTTTCTAATTAATTAAAAGAAAGGATGCGAAAGAAAAAAGGAGGGTGGCCACAGCCTCTGCCTCGGGGTGCGCAGATGATGCATGCTCGGAACTTGGCTCGCCCGAAAAACCCGTACCGTACGCCTGCCACTTCTGTTTGTACTGCCTTATCTCTCTGAAAATTGTCCAAGTCCTGGAGCAGGTTCTTTACACACTGCAGAGCACCACCGGCCAGACAGAATTCCTACCGGCACTCCAGAATCTCCATCGGCTGTTGAGTTTATAATCGGCACTTAAAATATTGCCGGCCGGCACTGAATTCTGCCAGTCGGCAGAAACTTCCTGCAGAGACAGTTTTGACAGCAAACGGAGAATAGATAGTGCATGGCATGGGGTTTTCAGGCACATGTAAGCATGGTCATACTTCCTATCATGTTTTGGACTCAAGGAGGCATGTCCTTCGATCCTCGAACCATCAATGGCGCATGGTGGCTCAAAGGATCAAATTTGCCATTTGATATAAAGACGCATGCAACAAACAAAATGAAAACCGAAGCCTTATCAAGTTGGAGTCAAAGGCCCCGGTGACCGGGAATCGAGGCACATTACATCACTTGAAGTATGAATGTTCCTTGATTCCCACACTTGGTTTGACACCCCGAACTAAGTAAATGCAATGCATGTTATGCAAACATGGCTCAAAATGCAACATGATACCAAGATGCAAGGCACAACAAGCGTTATGCAACCAACATGACAAATGTGTAATGCCAAGCATACAAGGTGCAAAATGTGATGGCAAATATGGACCAATTGAACAATGGGATTTATATACTACAAGGCTTAATGAAGTAACCATGCAACAAATATGAAACAAGCATGCAATGGGGCCTAGAACCATAAAGGGGCAGACCTTTTACATGCAAAATGGGGCTCCAAAGCCTCCTAATATGGCAACTAAAATGACTCCAAAGGAGTGTATGCACCAAGGCTCAAATGTAGGCATAAAGGGGCACACCCTCAAGACACAAAAGGGGTCATGCATGCACACATACAAACATGATTCTTGGACTAAAATATGGTCCTAAATGATGTTAAATCATGAGGGTGATCACAACCATGCATGCTAGAGGTCAACATGCTCAAAGCTTTCAAGCCAAAATACATAGCACCTATAACAAACATGTCAAGCATGACCAAATGGATAACCAACAGACTTTAAGCATGGAAAAACAATGCTAAAAGCTTCATGGAACTAAGCCAACACACACAAGAATCATGGTCTAAACACAAGGGACATTTCTAGGCCAAATGGAGCAATACAAAGCAAGTGCTACAAGCATACAAGGAGGCACAAATCCGGCCAAAAACAGAGATCCCACATGACCTAAAAACACCCAAAAAGTTCTGAAATAAAGCAAAAACCAAGCAAGCATGCATGCCACCCTTTTGGGCCACAACTCAAGGAAACAAGACAATAAAGGGAGAGGGGTGTCCCCCCCCTATGCAAGACTTCAAACCGATCTCTTCAACACTAAAAATACACTGATTTTCAGTGGTGAAGAGATCAAAATACAAAGATGACCAAAGCTTAACCAAAGAGGCAACAAAAGTGGCCAAACAAGGCCTAATAGAGTGAGTTTGCACTCAAAACACCAAACAACCTTAATGAAAGTTCTAAAGCATGAAAATATAGGCCTTTTTCATGTTATACACAAAAGCTAAAACAGCAAGCAAGATAGGTAAAAAAACTATTGCAAGTTTGGGGAATATAAAGCAAGATGCTCACCCTTGAAGAACCCTTGAAGAACAAATGGTCTAGCCCTCTTCTTTTGATCAAAACCAGTCCAAAAACTCAAGAATCAACCCTCCAAGTTCCTCAATCTCGGAGTAAGGTGTAATAGTGTGTGTAATGGTGCAAAAGTAAGGTAAAAACCACCTTTAGGCCAAGGAAACACACACAAATGAGGGGGGAGAGGGAGATATAGAGATAGAGTGTATCTATACCTCAAAGCTCTGGTTTTTGGTTTGAAAATTCTAACCTAGAATAAAGAGAAAGACCCTCCCTCTTATAAGACTCCCTCTTGCAAAGCTTATACAACAAGCTTGCTTAGAGGGAGATCCCTCCATACACGTGTATGGAGGGAGGCAGAGTTGGTGCCAGCTATCACAGCTGGCACAAAATATCTCCATAAAGTGGATGAACAGTGGTCGGCTGCCCAAAAAAAGTTGTTTCGACAAAAAAGGGTGCCGACCGGCAACAAACTATGCCGACCGGCAATAAAATGTGCCGACCGGCAACAAAATGTGCCGATGGAAGCAAAAGACCAGCCGGTGGCCTCTAGCCACTACCGGTGGTGTGTGGGGATGCCTTACAAGGCCTTTCTTGCCCTTCCAAGGAAAAACATAAGTGTTCGGTGTGAAACCAGACACTAAACGGTCAAGTTCGGAGATCCTGAGGCAGGGCGCGCGAGCCGAAACCTCCGGGAACTCTAAACGAACACATACATGAATAATCACCAAGTGTTCCAAGCGGTGACGTCCAAGTCTCAAGGACGGTCAAAAATGGGGTGTCTACAGTTGCCCCTCTTTAACAGAACTCGAAAGTCATAACAATGACGGGAGTGAATGTCAAAGCCCAGAGACGACCCATTTTTGACAAGGCCGAAGACTTAGACAAACATGCAAGACAAACAAGATATGCGCCCGAAGGCAGGGGCAAAATGCAAGACAATGCAAAGAGCCGGACATAACTTATGATCATGCAAAGAAAGCTGTAACGAAGCATACATGCGACAATTTTAAGCTAGCATACACCAAACTACACTACAATGCAGAAAGGATGTAAGAGAATTATGTAATTCTCAATATTTCTCGCTCGGAGGATACAATACCTGTGCGGTTCGTCTGGTTGCACCAGCCTCAAATGAATCGTACATACAATATCATGCCTGCAAAGAAAACAAACTTAACAGGTACAATATTGTTAACAACATGCATGGATAGCGTACTTGAAATGCGTGACAGCGCAAAGTAAGTGGGGAGCATAACAATGCTGTGAAAATACAAACATGCAGGTGGAGCATGCGGTCTACGCAGGCAACGAATTGACCATAAGCATGCGGTCTACGCAAGTAATGAGATTAATGAGAATGCGGTCTACGCAATCAACACATGCGGTCTACGCAGGTGATGAAATTAAAATAATCATGCGGTCTACGCAATCAAAACATGCGGTCTACACAGGTAATGAAGTTAATCAATATGCGGTCTACGCAATCAAAACATGCGGTCTACGCAGGTAATGAAATTAAGATGCGGTCTACGCAATCAAAGCATGCGGTCTACGCAAGTAATGAAATTAATCAATATGCGGTCTACGCAATCAAAAACATGCGGTCTACGCAGGTAATAAAGGTGCGGTCTACGCAATCAAAGCATGCAGTCTACGCAGGTAATGAAAGATGCGGTCTACGCAATCAAAAACATGCGGTCTACGCAGGTAATGAAATTAAGATGCGGTCTACGCAATCAAAACATGCGGTCTACGCAGGTAAAGAAATTAAAGAATGATGCGGTCTACGCAATCAAAACATGCGGTCTACGCAGGTAATGAAATTAAAATAATCGTGCAGTCTACGCAATCAAAACATGCGGTCTACGCAGGTAATGAAATTAAAATAATCATGCAGTCTACGCAATCAAAACATGCGGTCTACGCAGGTAATGAAATTAAGATGCGGTCTACGCAATCAAAGCATGCGGTCTACGCAGGTAATGAAATTAATAAGGATGCGGTCTACGCAATCAAAACATGCGGTCTACGCAGGTAATGAATTTAATAAATATGCGGTCTACGCAAGTAATGAAAGGTATTGTTACACAACATGATTGAAACAATTTGAGGAATTCACAAGGTATGAAAAGGATACAGGGTGGGACATTCCTCGCGCGCATCGAGCATTGTTCGCAGAAGTTGTGGCCTGAGGTCAACTCGAAGGTTCACATTTCAAAAGTGCGCGTCCTCACATGGTTTAAAGTAATGAAAGTGCGCAAACGCGTCGTTGACCCGAACAAAGGTACGGAAGGTGCGTTGACCGCAAGGGGAGTTTTACTGGCATCAATTCTGATACTTTGCTTCCTTGTCACTCTATGCTTTACTTTCCTTTTTACTAGTAATTTAAGCACATTGCACTGCCTCGGGCAGGTTTTATTCTTTTTCAAAGTTACACTTTTTGCAAAACACGTGATGGGAATGAAACAATCCATTTTGTTCAAAAGATGTTGCATTTGTAAACTTCTTATGCATCGCATCGCAAGGTATCACACCACAATGTGAACGAAATTGAACTCATTTTGGAAATTTGCATCGTAATAATCAGGTAGTGAACCGACTTACAACTCGATAAGTAAAACAAAGACATAATATAACCAAACAAGCGTGAGTACAACTCAATAAACAAATCAAAAGCTCAAAGAGGGTGAAAATACAACTCGATAAGCAAATGCACAACAAGTTGTCAATCGGACCGGCGTGCCCCCGCAAGGATCGATCACCGGGGAGGGGTTGGAGGTGGTGAAATTCCCCGATGCCTAGCATAAACAGCTTAGGAAACCAGAAGGAAGCTCATCGGCTTGGGGGAGAGACCATCGGCTACAAAGAATGGCTACCGGCCATAAAATTGCCTTGTCGGCAAACTATTATGGCCGGTCGGCAAACAGTTTGGCCGGCCGGCACTAAATGAGGGGATCAGCAGAATGTTGACACCTGTCCCCCACTCAACCTTATCTCCTACAAAAGATCCCAACTTCGTAGTTTTTCTCATTTTCACACTGATTTGCTCCAATGGAAGAGTTTCTTGCTCAAAACCTCACAGCTTGGATTCCTAGCTTGGATGGCTCGGAAAAAGTGAATTTTCGGGGTTTTGGCATAAATGCACTATTCACTCTGGGTCGCACCCCCTTGCACTTCCCGTTTCTTCATGCCGCGGCAAGGTTTTGGAATTCGGTGACACATGTCTTTAGCTTCGCCGGGCAAGAGATATGTCCTACCTTTGAAGACTTCCGAGCCTTAACGGAGTCCGAGCGCGACGAGGAGCTCCTGCCCCAACTTAATTTTGGTCATGCCCAATCCTTAGGGCGCATGTGTGGACTCAGCATGCGTGACGCTCGGTCCCTGATTTGTGACGGGATGCTGGACATTCCGAGTTTGACCAATCGATTTTCTGATGCTGGTGATCGCAACAACCATCACTAGCAAGGCTTCCGGCGACACGCCCTCTGTTTGTGCATGCTATCTCATTTTCTATTTGTCTCGGGCTCTGGAGGGGCTAGTGTCCGGCTGATTGAGGTTGCCTAAGGCTTGAGGGAGGGCAAGAGCTGTATTGCCATGGCTCTGGTCGAGACGTTAATGGGCTTAGACACCTTTTATCGCCATGAGACGACCAGATTAGCAGGAAGTCCACTACTACTACAGGTAATGTTTCCCACCCAATCTCGCATTCATGTATTGCTCACATCACTCGGCCCTCAAGCTCGGTCTTTTCTCACAAAACCCCATTCTCACTCTTCTCTCCTCGTACATCTCTCTATTCTTTACTCTCTCATTTTTCAATCCCTCCCCAGGTATGGCTGATGGATAAGCTACAAGTCGTGGACTCTTGCCCAGCATATTCAGCTCGCGGCTACTTCTTCCGGCACCATCTAATCAATGCCTTGGATGAGGGATGGTGGTTCGCTTGGATGTGCCGTTTGTCCGCAGACCGTATTGCTTGGCGGTGCCCTTGGCTGGACCTTCCGGCAATGAGTTACAACATGCCCCGGCAGACTGGGATTCAATTGATTGGTCTCACTCACTGCGTATTCTACTTCCCATTTCGGATTCGACGCCAATTTGGCCATGATCAGACCTGCTCGCCAGAGGGGATAGAGTATCCTGCTGCATTCCCGGCCCGAGGCGCATAGCTTGCTTGGCAAGCCACCGCATGGAGGATGAGAGAACTCCTGGCCCCCGCTCTTACTTTTAGTTGCACTTTGTCTGACGAGTGCGTGGATTGGCTTAACGAAGAAGCACAGATTGGGCCCAGCTTGGCATCACAGGCTTCGACCAGCTCTGGGAGGGGGCGCAGGGACACCTGACTTGACTATGCCCCAGATTTATTGCTTTATTAGTACTTCCAAGTTTTCTTTATGAATGTAATAAAAAGCAACTTCAATTGTATGCAAGAGCAGGAGAACTCTGTTTTGAAATCAATGAAATTGAAAGTTGTGGTACTGAAAATTTTCCGTTTGGTCCAAAAATGGTCAAAGTTGTAAAAGATTATTCGAACGAAATCAGCTTTATTAAAACTTCTCAAAAACATTTTTGATGTGGATCAGAACTGGACACGCCTGAGATTTGTCACTGAGATGCACAACCCCAGATCCCCGCAACTGGAAAGTTGCCCCTAGTCTGAAGAGCGCCGCAGCACTGTACAGCAACAGAAAGTTGCCCCAAGTCTGAGTAGCACTGTACTGGGGATGCCAACGAATGCTGATAGACAAAGATGACTGAGATGATCAAATGGACAAAGTTGATCGGGGAAGTGTTATGGCTGAACTTCAGGATGAAGTTGCCTACGTATCCCAAGGATGGGAATCAAGCCTTATGTAGTTCCGGCTTAGGTTCGCTCGAGTATTTTCACTCTCCTTTTGCGCTCTAACTTTTTCCAAGGCCGCCCTTTGCGGGTTTTCAGCCTTGCGAGCTCAGTTTTTATATTTTCTAATTTTTTGTGCTCTGACTTTTGCCTAGGTCGCCCCTTCGGGTTTTCGGCCTAGCGAGCCTCTCAAGGGTAGTATTTCTTCAACTTGTCCATGTTGATCTGTTAGGAGAATTCCAAGCCATCTAAGTCCATCAGAACCACAGCTCCACCTGACCAGATAGCTTTGATGATGTAGGGACCAGTCCAATTGGGTCTGAACTTGCCCCTCGGGTCGTGGATGGGAGCTCGGTTGTCTTTGAGCACCAAATCCCCTTCCTTTAGATTTCTGGACTTAACCTTCTTGTTAAAAGCCCTCGCAATTCTGCGTTGATAACTCTGGACGTGGTACAGTGCTTTCAGCCTTCTCTCGTCAAAGAGCATGAGTTCCTCAAACCTGCTCTGCTGCCAATCTGCCTCAGCTATCTAACACTCAGCCAATACCCGTAAAGACGGAACTTCAATTTCAATAGGTAGAACGGCCTCCATTCCATAAACTAACGAATACGGAGTCGCTCCGGTAGAAGTTCTAATTGAAGTCCTGTAGCCCCACAGAGCAAACGGCAACTTATTTGGCCAATCTCGATAGGTCTCCACCATTTTCCGCAGTATGTGCTTGATGTTCTTGTTGGCGGCCTCAACTGCTCCATTGGTTTGCGGCCGGTACGTAGATGACTTATGAAAAGCCACGTTATACTTTTCCAACAAGTCGACCACTTCTTTCTTAAAGTGGGATCCATTATCCAAAATGATCTCGTTTGGCTCCTCGTAGCGACAAATGATGTTGTTTCTGATGAACTTGGCGAGTGCGACGCCTTCAACACCGCGTATGATTGGGCCTCGACCCACTTTGTGAAATAATCTATCACTACCAGGATATACTCATGTCCGTTCGACCCCTTCGGGGTAACAGCTCCGATCACATCAATTCCCCAAACAGAAAATGGCCACGGGGACGTCATGTTGTATAGCTTGGACGGTGGGATGTTCATACGGTTTGCATGGATCTGGCATTTGTGGCATCGCCAAACAAAGCCGATACAATCTTCCTCCATGGTTGACCAGTAGTAGCCCTGTCCAAGGATCTTTCTGGCCAGCATTACTCCATTCATGTGCGCACCACACTCCCCTCCATGGATGGCCTCCATTAGGCGCTTCGACTCTTCAGCTTCTACACAGAGCTTATGCATTCCCAGATGACCCTTTTTGTACAGCTTGCCCCCGCAGATGATGAACTGAACAGCCATTCTTCTAATGGCCCTCTTATCCTTGGCGCTTGCCCCTGGTGGATACGTCTCCTTTTCTAAGAAGTTCCAAATGTCGTAATACCAGGGGTTGTCATCTTGAGCCTCATCTATGGCGGAAATCGACTCGTATGCCGGTGCAAACTTCTGATCAATGATGACTGGACGCATCCGGACTCCGGACGGGATGTCTATCATGGAAGATAGAGTTGCTAATGAATCGGCGAACCTGTTGTTCTCTCTTACGAGGTGGGTGAAATTTAGCTTCTCAAACCGAGGAATTAACAAATCCAAGGTTTGGTGGTAAATTATCATCCTTTCCTCCTTGACTTTCCAGTCTCCTTTTGCTTGAGACACAACATGGTTCGAGTCCCCAATGACGTCCAACCGTCTTGCCCCTAGTTCTAGGGCTGCTTCCAGACCAGCAATACATGCCTCATACTCTGCCTCATTGTTCGAGACTTTGAACTGGAGCTTGAACGCTAAAGGGATACGGGAATCGTCAGGCGCTATCAGCAACACCCCTATCCCATACCCATACTGGTTTGACGCTCCGTCAAAGTACATCGTCCAAGTTTCATCCTCGATGTGCAGCATGGCTTCATCTGGGAATAGGTACTCAACCGCTTCATCCCCCTCAACCGGGTGGTCGGCAAGGAACTCCGCTACCGCTGTTCCTTTCACTGACTTGCGTGTTACATACTTCAAGTCGAATTCAGAAAGCAATAGCAGCTAACGGGCTAGCTTACCCGTAAGTGCTGGTTTCTCGAAAAGATATTTGAAGGGATCCAAACGTGAAACCAACATTACAGAGTGAGCTAACAGGTAGTGCCGCAGCTTCCTGGTAGCCCATACCAAGGCCAAACAAGCCTTCTCCAGTGGTGTGTAGCGGGTCTCGTAATCCAGCATCTTCTTGCTCAGATAGTAGATGGCCCTTTCCACTCTGTCCTCTGACTCTTGCGCGAGCATGCAACCCATGGTGGTCTCAGTTACCGAAAGATACAATATCAACGGTCTCCCCGGTTCTGGCGGTGACAACACGGACGGGTTCTGTAGATACTCTTTGATCTGTTCAAAAGCTGCTTGGCATCGGCCGTCCCATTGGAATTTCTTTCCTTTCTTCAGGAGACCAAAAAGTGGTTCACAAGTCAAGGTTAATTTAGAGATAAACCGTCTTATGAATTTCACTTTACCTAGAAAGCCTCGCACCTCCTTTTCAGTCCTTGGTGGTGGCATTTCTAAGATGGCCTTGATTTTGGAAGGGTCGACCTCGATGCCCCTTTGTGTAATCAGAAACCCTAGCATCTTCCCTGCTGTAACACCAAAAGTACACTTCTGGGGATTCAACCGCAGCCAAAACTCTCTGATCCTTTGGAAGAATTTTTGTAAGGCGGTGTAGTGGCCTTCTCTTTCTTTGGACTTGACAATCATGTCGTCCACATACACCTCGACCTCTTTATGGATCATATCATGCAATATTGTAGTTGCTGCCCGTTGATAGGTAGCTCCAGCGTTTTTCAGCCCAAATGGCGTCACTCTATAACAATATGTACCCCACGGGGTAGTGAATGCAGTCTTCTCCCGGTCTTCGGGTGCCATTACTATCTGATTATAGCCTGAGAAGCCATCCATAAACGAAAGCAAGGCGTGTCCTGCCGTGAAATCTACCAATTCATCAATGTGCGGCAAGGGAAAGTCGTCCTTCGGACTGGCCCTGTTCAAATCTCTGAAGTCTACACAGACCCGAATTCTGCCGTCCTTCTTCGGCACAGGAACAATGTTGGCCAACCAAGTCGGGTACTCAGACACCAGCAGGAAGCCTGCATCAATTTGCTTGGTGACCTCTTCCTTGATCTTAAGGGCCCAATCAGGGCGGATCCTTCTGAGCTTCTGTTTGACAGGTCGGGCCTCGGGATCAAGAGGGATCCAGTGCTGTACAATCTCAGGATCGATTCCAGGCATGTCTTCGTAGGACCACGCGAAAACATCTTTGAAATCTTTTAACAAAGCGACTAAGCGCTCGCGTTCCTCAGAAGACAACGTGGACCCGATCTGGACCAGCCGCGGGTCCTTCTCAGTACCAACATTCACAGTAGTGATTTCATCCATTAAAGGTTTAACAAATCTTTCATGCTCTTGATCAATTAACCGTTGCAAAATTGGAGGAATTTCTTCCTCGTCGTTTTCATCAAAATTTTGAAAATCGTGATTTAAGCAATAAATCAAAGGCACAGAAAAATACTCCGAAACCACATCCACGTCGTTCTCATTAAATACTTTCGAGCCGTCGGATTCCTCTGTTACAACAGACTTAAAAGAAAATGAAAATGACGACCTAGACATGACCGGGGCATCCGGGTTATCACCCCCAGGAATACCGGACTCAGACTCAGTTGAGCTGGAATCTGATTCCGATGCACAAGATTCAGTGGAATCAGATTCCGGCTCACTACCTGACCCGGTGCTGCTAGATAAAAAGCCTTCTTCATATTGCCATATGAGAGAAGGTGAGATGGACGCATCCAAAATAGCTGATGGTAGGCCCGCAGCCGCTTCATTCCCAATCACACATACCGAGGAGCTATCCCCCAAGCACCTCTGTTCGATCGGAGGATCTGAAAGCAGACACGCCAGCGCTGCCCCTATTTTGTTTTCATCGTCCTCAGACTGCACTTCCTTACTTTGCTCAGCCTCAGCCGATAGATCTGCCTGCCCTTCGGCGATGTCATCCTCAGATAACTGTAAATCAAAGAAGATCTCAAACCCCCGTACGCGCTTCTTTTCTGCGTTGAGCCATGGCTCTGGGAAGCCACAGAATGGAAAGTCCTCCCCCTCCCGGACGAAGCGTCCGTTTAGGGTCCCCCGAATGGGCTGGTGCATCAAGTCAAAGGGCTTCCCCATCTGTTTCGCCCTGGCCCTGCCGGCCATTTCCTTTCCTTTCCTTATCCAATCCTCTTTGGTGGGAAGGTAGCCCAAACCAAAGGTATGGGGGTTATGCGGCACTTCGGCCAATACTGCGACACCTTTCCTGCCGCTCTTGCCCAGTCCCATCCCGGGGATGTGCTGGAGTTTGTTCATGAGATAGACTGCTTGGGCACTGACATATACCCCTTCGTTAGCTGCCATGATGTCCTGTACAACCCGAGCCTCAGCCAAGGTAAAGCCTGATATGAACACATCTTCCATACCGTGTTCAATTTCTAGGACAGGCGTGGATACTTCTGGCGGTGGATGAATTGATGAATTCCCGAAGACAATGGCTACTCCCTTCCCATAGGGGTATTTCACCATTTGATGTAGGGTAGAGGAGACCGCCTTTACCTGATGCAGCCACGGCCGCCCCAAAAGTAGGTTGAACGTTGCAGGAACCTCCAAGACGTGGTAATCTATCTCGTGCTGTCCCGGCCCAACCTTTGTTTGAATCTTAACTGTTCCCATTACTTCCCGGCTTGTGTTGTCATACGCCCGAATTACCTGGGCCGTCGGCATGAAATCCGCGACTTTCAAACCAATCGCATAAGCTGTCCTTGCCGGGCAGACGTTGATGGCGGACCCTGTGTCGACAAGCACCACAGGTATCCATTTATCCGTGCACTCCACAGAGATGTAGAGTGGCTTGTTATGGTTCGCACCCTCGGGTGGCAGTTCTTTGTCAGAAAAACTCAATGCTGGGGAACTTCCTCCCGAAAAGACTAAGCCCACCAGCTGTTCGGGCGTGGTGTCTATGGAAAGCTTGGCTTTGTCCATGGCTGTAAGGACGGCTTGTCTATGTACTCGAGAAGCCATAAGCAGTCCCCAGATGGAGATGTCTGCTTGTATCTTTTTCAATTGTCTCAATACGGCCTCATCTTCGAGTTGTTTTTCCTTTTGCTTCTCTGCTTCCTTATCTTTCCCCGACACTTCCGGTTGATCTAGGTGTGGAGGCTTGAAGTACCGTCTACTCCTGGTCATGTGATCGACCTCGCCGATATACCAGGTATCATCTGGTTGGTTATCTTCCCAATCTTCGTCCGTGTGGGCCAGACATAGATCGTCGTCTTCCCACCACATACCATCTGCAGCCGACAGGCATCTGTCTGGTTCTGGCATAACTGTCCCGATACTTGTAGTCCCTTTTATCCCTATGCTCACAGCATTCTCCATTTCTGTATTTGTGGCAATCTCAACCCCCACATGGCCTTTTGCCTTCCTGATCCTCTCAGAATCTTCGAATCTTCCCTGTTCTGACTGTGTCGACGCAGTAGATTGCTCAATGATCCCTGTACTCAAAATGCTCCATTCCTGAGCAAAACTCTCGACACCGGCGCCCTCCGGCGATGTATTCTATTCTTCGACCTTCCCGGCTGTTATTGACACTTCTGCCCCTGCCGGGCCTTGTTCTGACTGAAATCCTCCTACCACATCTGGCTGATCGTCCAACCATCCTGTGGCCTCAGCCGATTCCTCATAATCGAACCAGTTGACGGTTGGGTCTTCTGGGTCTTGGTTATCTTGAAACTAGAACTTGGCAAGATCCTCTTCCACAGCTGTCAAATCATCCGTCCCCTGTCCTGGACTGTCCCTTTGGATTGCACACGGCTCTCCCCCGACTGGAAATTTGACATCTGGTCTATTCTGACCCATTGGTGAAATGTAGTCACTTGGACTATAAGCGTTCCCAACATCACTTCCAGATTCCGTAGACTCTGGTTCGACAATCTTTTTCTTGTTCTCGATGGTCACCACCACTGGTTTAGGTTGGGTTATGGAGACGTCCATCGTGCACAAATCGGTGCTATCAGGAAGGAAGACCTCTGGCTTAGGCAGGTAGGAGGGTGTGATATAGATACTAGGATCGTAGGGTGCGACCCCAGTGTGGATGAAATTGACTCTTTTGGGTGGTGGAACTTGGTTATGTGTGGGGAGAGGATTTGTAGTAACATTGGGTTTTTCAGGGGGTAAAATCACCCCATTATCAATGAGATCTTGGATTTCATGACGCAATCGAAAGCACAGGTCGGTGTCGTGACCGTGCTGCTGGTGGAATGCACAATACTTGGCTGGATTGTGGGTGGCGGGGAGTCTTTCGGGTAAGGGCCGCGGCTCTAGGGGCTTCAGATGCCCTTTTCTGATCAAAACCCCCAAAGCTTTGGATAGGGGCATATAAAGTGGAGCGAAAGTTTTGGTATTTCTGGGAGGGTATTTGGTTGTTTGAGGGTTGCTTCCAGACGCACCGGAGAATGGTGTGGCTGCTGTAGTTCTTGGGAAAGGGTTGGTGGTGACCATACTCACTTCAGAGGTCCTGGCAGTTGTAGTGCCACTTGGGCTTGCGGTAGTATTTCGATTGAAAGTTCTGCGGGGTTGCTCCTGGTCATTATCAATCAGGCCTTGTTTTAAGGCATCCTCGATCTGCACCCCCATTTCATGTAGATCAGCAAAAGTAGGAAAGGGGATTACAATCATCTTCTGCATTAGCTTCGGCTGAAGATTGCGCACAATCATCCGAATCTGGTCCTTGTCTGTGGGTCTTAAGGTCATCATCGAAGCCTTAGCCCGCCATCTAGTTACAAATTCTGAGAAACTCTCTTTGGTTTCTTATCTCGTTGTCTCGAGATCCCGGGTCGTGATCTCGATTTGTGTGTTATACGAGTACTGCAGGATGAAGGCCTCAGCCATCTCGTCCCAACTTCTCTTGACGTCATCTTCCAATTTTGCATACCATGCGGCCGCTACACCCGACCGAATAAAGACAGCTTCTGCAATCTAGTGAGGCCCATTGGCCTTAGGACGTCTGAAAATTGTCGCAGGTGTACCATGGGATCCTCGGATCCGTCAAAACGATCGATTTGTGGCATCTTAAACCGATCTGGCAGCGTCACGGCTGTATCAGTGTATCCGTCTCCAATGTCCGGAATGGACTTCGCACCCTGAGACTTTTTGAACAGCTTTTCAAGCTTGTGCATTTTTAATGCCACGGGGTCCACCTCGGACTCGAAGGGAGAATCCGATAGGTTGATGGGAGTGGGTGCCTTGGATTGCTGAGGCAGAATCGGGGGTGAAGCTGGCCCCGTTGGGATGTCCGTATCTTCTTGGACGTTCCGGGCATTTGGAGTCTCTTCGGGTATCGGAACCCTTAGTGGGGGAGGGACTTGCTGTGAAGTTGACGTCCCAGTTTGCTACTGCAATCTCACAATTAACTCCGCTTGCTCACCCATAACTGTGGCTTGTTGTTTCGTGAATTCTGCCTGTCGGACAGCATCCTGCTGCATCATTTTCATGCTTTCCTGAAGTTGGCGCACCATCTCCTCTAAGCTAGCCATACTATTCTGCTCTGGTTGAATTACTGGTATGCGTTCCCTCTCTACAGGTGAAGCAGGACCCTGATCCCTACTGAACTCAGGTGGGGTAGATAAGGCCCTCTGAACTGACTGTTGAACCGATGCCCTCTGCCTAGTTGCCTTCCGTTTAGTAACCGGGGGTAGAGAATGGTACACCGGTTGTCCTGCTATCAGATCCTCAGATCGATGGAGTCAGCGACCTCGGACCCAGAGTGCTTGGGGGATGTCTACCGGGTTGGAAGCAATGATGCTAAACTACCTAGCAAAAAGATAAATAAAGCAGTAAATAAACAAGTAATCGGACGGCATAACTGCTTTAAAATAAACACATACAACATGCAGTTGGGCATTCACAATGCACAGTTCGATAAGCCGTACACACTGTTCCCCGATACTGATCACTGTTTCCCGAAATCTCTGTTTCCAAAACTGAACCCTGATATCCGCGAATAACTGATTCTCATAAACTGATGCTGATACCCTCAGGCCCAATACTCAATCTTGCAAACTGATATGCACATTCCTGTAGAGCAACACTCTAAAAGCACATAGCAGGTAAAGAGAGCCAAAAACACCCCTATGTTGGGGTAGGGTTTCCCTGTCCTATTTTGTCAGGAGCTAGGGTTTCACTACGCACGCAGTAGTTCTCAAACAACCTAACATCGGGTAAGCAACCTGTCCTAACTTGGAATAGTCACTATGGATTCCGAATATGCACTAGGTCGAATGGTCAAAAAGGGTGCCCCGGTGAACCGGGGTTTGTGTTCCCATGCTGTCAGAGCCCATAGCCGGTCAGCCTTATGGACATGTCTTGACAAGACAAGCCTCCAGCAAACCATTCAGGAATGGCAGATGGCAAACACTGTGTTCCTAGGCGCACCAATGCACATGCAATGCAAAGAGACACATAAATGAGATCAAAACAGGATATCACGAGTTCGAGTCAAGCTCTCTAAAATCCCCAGCGGAGTCGCCAGAAACTGTATACGCACCCGCGGGGGGGGGGGGTTCGTGCTACTACAGTTTGGACTCGCGATTTTTGTTGTCGCGGTTCTTAATTTGAACCAAAGAGTCCAAATCTGGCAAATCGTTTTGAGAAACAGATTTTTGAAAAAGTAGTGCCAAACATGGACTGCTTTGCTAGATACAGAGTCGCCACCTAAATATTTTTAAAATGGGGAAATTTAGGAAACCCTGACTCGGTGCCGAAGGCCACATGTCCGTCATCACCGGAGTTGTCTCGGCTCGGGAGCTTGGGTACGATCGGGGAAGGTCAGCTATGAACACCCCCTTTCGCCCGATCCGAAGACCGGCCTCTACTAACCGTGATATCCAATTTTGAAAACGTTTATGTGTTCTTAAACCGGTTATTAGCCTAGAATTACTATGTTGTGCGCGCAGCCAACAAGTATAGACCAAATCGCCCAAATTGGAACAAAACATTTCATATTTGTTTTGAAAATAGTTTGCTACTCGCAACTAGGCTAAAATGCAGATTTTGCCACCCTCAAGTGGGCTTTTAGAAAAGATGATTTTGCCACTATCTAGTGGGCTTAAAACTCACAGTTTTAATGCATTATTCCAATTTAGGTAATTCAACCTCCATCCACAGGCATTCAAGCAGTTATATCACATAAGCAGTTAGCCTCATGGTAATCATGCTATCATGGCAACATTCACATGCATGCGATATGCTAAAGCATAAAAGCTTACCTAGTACTCCGTGCCAAAACAGTAAACTAGTTAGCAAAATGTGCGTGTCCTAATTCATGCTAAATTGCCTAATGCAACACATACAAGATGCAATTTAGATAGGCTCGGTTAACCTAAGCATGACATATGTAATGCGATCAATTATCACATATTCGATTTGTAAATTGAAATACAAATGCAGTTAGCGTGATGCACCGAGCCCAATACATGCAGTACAAATGCATGAATGCACGCATGCATAGCATAAGGTATGCTGAATCTAAACATGCCCTAATCTACCATCGTAAGCAGGTAAATAAAAGGGAAGAAAGAAGTGGGGTTGGAAGACATACACACCACCCACACACACTTATTACAGATTTGCCCTCACTCGGAGGGCCCAAATAAATATTACAGTCCCAAATAATAAACAAATAAAATTATTACAGAATTTTCTAATTAATTAAAAGAAAGGATGCGAAAGAAAAAAGGAGGGTGGCCACAGCCTCTGCCTCGGGGTGCGCAGATGATGCATGCTCGGAACTTGGCTCGCCCGAAAAACCCGTACCGTACCCCTGCCACATCTGTTTGTACTGCCTTATCTCTCTGAAAATTGTCCAAGTCCTGGAGCAGGTTCTTTACACACTGCAGAGCACCACCGGCCAGACAGAATTCCTACCGGCACTCCAAAATCTCCATCGGCTGTTGAGTTTATAATCGGCACTTAAAATATTGCCGGCCGGCACTGAATTCTGCCGGTCGGCAGAAACTTCCTGCAGAGACAGTTTTGACAGCAAACAGAGAATAGACAGTGCATGGCATGGGGTTTTCAGGCACATGTAAGCATGGTCATACTTCCTATCATGTTTTGGACTCAAGGAGGCATGTCCTTCGATCCTCGAACCATCAATGGCGCATGGTGGCTCAAAGGATCAAATTTGCCATTTGATATAAAGACGCATGCAACAAACAAAATGAAAACCGAAGCCTTATCAAGTTGGAGTCAAAGGCCCCGGTGACCGGGAATCGAGGCACATTACATCACTTGAAGTATGAATGTTCCTTGATTCCCACACTTGGTTTGACATCCCGAACCAAGTAAATGCAATGCATGTTATGCAAACATGGCTCAAAATGCAACATGATACCAAGATGCAAGGCACAACAAGCGTTATGCAACCAACATGACAAAAGTGTAATGCCAAGCATACAAGGTGCAAAATGTGATGGAAAATATGGACCAATTGAACAATGGGATTTATATACTACAAGGCTTAATGAAGTAACCATGCAACAAATATGAAACAAGCATGCAATGGGGCCTAGAACCATAAAGGGGAAGACCTTTTACATGCAAAATGGGGCTCCAAAGCCTCCTAATATGGCAACTAAAATGACTCCAAAGGAGTGTATGCACCAAGGCTCAAATGTAGGCATAAAGGGGCACACCCTCAAGACACAAAAGGGGTCATGCATGCACACATACAAACATGATTCTTGGACTAAAATATGGTCCTAAATGATGTTAAATCATGAAGGTGATCACAACCATGCATGCTAGAGGTCAACATGCTCAAAGCTTTCAAGCCAAAATACATAGCACCTATAACAAACATGTCAAGCATGACCAAATGGATAACCAACAGACTTTAAGCATGGAAAAAAAATGCTAAAAGCTTCATGGAACTAAGCCAACACACACAAGAATCATGGTCTAAACACAAGGGACATTTCTAGGCCAAATGGAGCAATACAAAGCAAGTGCTACAAGCATACAAGGAGGCACAAATCCGGCCAAAAACAGAGATCCCACATGACCTAAAAACACCCAAAAAGTTCTGAAATAAAGCAAAAACCAAGCAAGCATGCATGCCACCCTTTTGGGCCACAACTCAAGGAAACAAGACAATAAAGGGAGAGGGGTGTCCCCCCCCTATGCAAGACTTCAAACCGACCTCTTCAACACTAAAAATACACTGATTTTCAGTGGTGAAGAGATCAAAATACAAAGATGACCAAAGCTTAACCAAAGAGGCAACAAAAGTGGCCAAACAAGGCCTAATAGAGTGAGTTTGCACTCAAAACACCAAACAACCTTAATGAAAGTTCTAAAGCATGAAAATATAGGCCTTTTTCATGTTATACACAAAAGCTAAAACAGCAAGCAAGATAGGTAAAAAACTATTGCAAGTTTGGAGAATATAAAGCAAGATGCTCACCCTTGAAGAACCCTTGAAGAACAAATGGTCTAGCCCTCTTCTTTTGATCAAAACCAGTCCAAAAACTCAAGAATCAACCCCCCAAGTTTCTCAATCTCGGAGTAAGGTGTAATAGTGTGTGTAGTGGTGCAAAAGTAAGGTAAAAACCACCTTTAGGCCAAGGAAACACACACAAAGGAGGGGGGAGAGGGAGATATAGAGATAGAGTGTATCTATACCTCAAAGCTCTGGTTTTTGGTTCCAAAATTCTAACCTAGAATAAAGAGGAAGACCCTCCCTCTTATAAGACTCCCTCTTGCAAAGCTTATACAACAAGCTTGCTTAGAGGGAGATCCCTCCATACACGTGTATGGAGGGAGGCAGAGTTGGTGCCAGCTATCACAGCTGGCACAAAATATCTCCATAAAGTGGATGAACAGTGGTCGGCTGCCCAAAAAAGTTGTTTCGACAAAAAAGGGTGCCGACCGGCAACAAACTATGCCGATCGGCAATAAAATGTGCCGACCGGCAACAAAATGTGCCGATGGAAGCAAAAGACCAGCCGGTGGCCTCTAGCCACTGCCGGTGGTGTGTGGGGATACCTTACAAGGCCTTCCTTGCCCTTCCAAGGCAAAACATAAGTGTTCGGTGTGAAACCAGACACTAAACGGTCAAGTTCGGAGATCCTGAGGCAGGGCGCGCGAGCTGAAACCTCCGGGAACTCTAAACGAACACATACATGAATAATCACCGAGTGTTCCAAGCGGTGACGTCGAAGTCTCAAGGACGGTCAAAAATGGGGTGTCTACACAATGCACATGCAATGCAAAGAAACACATAAGTGCAATCAAAACAAGATATCATGAGTTCGAGTCAAGTGCTCTATATCCCCAACAGAGTACCCAGAAACTGTAGACGCGCCCTAGGGGCTTTGGTTCTACAGTTCGGACTCAAATGTCACAGTTCTGAATCTAATCCCGCAAAGTGCAATGCGAGACCGATAAATCACCAAAGAGTCCAAATCCGGCAAATCGTTTTGGAAAACTGATTTTTAAAAAAAAAGTGCCAAACATGGACTGCTTTGCCAGATACAGAGTCGCCACCTAAATATTTTATTTTGGGAAAATTCAAGAAACCCTGACTCGTTGCCTAAGGCCACGTGTTCGTCATCACCAAAGTTGCCTCGGCTCGGGAACTTGGGTACGATTGGGGAAGGTCATCTATGAGCACCCCCGCTCGCCCGATCAAAGATCATCCACTACTAAACATGATATTTTGTTTTGAAAACATATGTGTTCTTATTCTGATTAATTAGCTAGAATTACTATGTGATGCGCATAACACACAAGTATAGACTAGATCGCTTAATTTGGAACAAAGCATCGCATATCCATTTGTTTGGAAATGGTTTGAAGTTTGCTACTCGCAAGTAGGCTAAAACACGGATTTCAATGAATTGTCTCAATTCAAGCAATCCAACCTTCACCCACAGGCATTCAGGCAATTATATCATATAGGCACTTAGCCTCATGGCAAGCATGCTGTCTTGTTAACACTCACATACATGCAAGATGCTAAAGCATAAACACTCACTGTGTACTCCGAGCCGAAACAAAGAACATGTTAGTAATCACATGTATGATCCAAGTCCATGTTAAGATGGCTAATGCAACACATGCAAAATGTAACTAGAAATAGGCTCTACTATTCTAAGATGTCATGTGAATGCTACATTTGATACATATATTCAAATTGGAATTTCAAATACAATGCAGTTAGTATGATACGCCGAGCCTGGTGCATGCAATACAGATGAATGATGCAAACATGCATAGCATAATGTATGCTAATGGAAATATGCCCTAAATCTAACCATCGTAAGCGGTTAAATAAAAGGGAGAAAGAAGTGGGGTTGAAAGACATGCATCACACACACGCACGCTTATTACACAATTGCGCCCTCTCGACGGAGGGACCGAAAGAATAATACAAATTAACTAATTAACTAACTAATTAATTATTACAAAACACTTAACTAATTAACCAAATTAATTAAGCTACAAAAGCAGTAAAGAGGCCTCGTGAAGAGGGATGCATGCATGCTCGGACGGCTTTGCTTGGAAATCCATCGCCATGCTCATGCTGTCTCTGTTTACACTGCTCTGCACCTCTGGAAACTACACAAGTCTCAAGGATGCTCCTGAACCACTCCCTGAGCACTGTGGGAGGTCATTGACCAAGAGATGAGGCCATCGGCCAAGGGAAATTTGTCATCAACCATGAATGAAGCTCTCGGCCAACAATGCATAGCCGACCGGCACTGAAGATGGCTGGCCGGCCATCTCTTCCTGCAGAATGCTATTTTGTTGCAGCAGAGGACAAACAGAGCATGGCAATGCATTTTCAAAGCAATGTATGCATAATCACCCTTCCAATCATGTCATGAACTCAAGGAAGTATGGTTCTCGACCCTCGGGCCATCAATCACACATTTCAATGCATGATGGTATCAAATGAAATGCACACCAAAACACATAAGGGACCTAAACCTCTATCATGTTCGATCAAGAGGTAAGGCATGCACACACAATGCAATGCAGCAAGCATGCAAAATGTCATGCAATACAACATGATTGACTTATCAAATCTAATGGCATGCCAACTCAATGCGATGCAACCTAAGCATGCAAGCAAGGCTAATGCAGCATGAGTATGATGCAAATCCAATGCAACATAAGCATGTTAATGACAATGCCATACAAGGCTAATGGTGACAAGCATGCCAAATGCAATGTAACCTAAACAAGTATGCAAGATGCAACATGAACATTCAAGCATGCAAGGCATGCAAAGGTGGACAAGTATGCAACAACATACAAAATGAGACAAGCATGTGACAACATGATAGAGGGATAAGCATGCAAGGTACTAAATATGCAACAAGCATGCAACAACATACAAGGCAAGCATGCGACAACATGCAAAGGATGGACTTAAACCAAGATAGATGGCTCTCAAATAGGCCCAAATTAGTGGCCAAAATGATGAATTGATGACATGAAATGCACATACAAGCATGCACATGTAATGGTTTGCCAACAAGGCATAAAGATAACAACTCTTAAGCATAAGCAATGAGTGAAAATCATAGATGTATGACAATACTATAGGCCCTGAAATTAAGCATGGAATGATGCCAAGGCATGCAAACATCACAAGTATAGTATGGTAGGGACCTCAAAACTTAAGACTAGTCAAGGCATTTGCACTATAGCTATACAAAACATAAGTCATATGGCCAATAAAACCCAAAACAGTCCTAGATCATGCCAAAACAATGACAAAACATACATGGAGCAAAGCCAAAACAAGCTAGCATGAAAGGTCAAAACATGGACCATGTAAGGCCAATAAGGAGGTTTACACTGCACCTACCAAATTCAAGCATGAGATGACTTAACCAACAAAAATCAGAGTTATGGCATGTCAAACTAACACCAAAAATGGGCTGATACCATGTCAACACATGCTAGAATAACAAGCTCACTCATTAGGCATGCAAGACTAGTAAAGAGGACTTACACTACAAGTGTAAGAAGCAAATGAGGAATGCTCTAACCAAGAAAAAACAGAGTTATATCATGGCAAGATAGGACCAAAAACACACTGAAATGGTGGTCCAAAAGCCTAGGTAAGATGGCATACGCATGGGCTCTTTTCAAGGCATAAAGCATGAACCCTTCAAAGCATTGAAGGAGTGAAACATGCGAGTGGATGGCAATGAAACATGCTCTGAAATATCATTCCAAATGATACTAAATCATGCAAATAGCCCAAGCAATGCATGCTAGTGGCTTGGAAACTCAAGGCTAGTAAGCTAGAATGCACTATGGCTATACAAAGCATGGCATGCATGACTGAAATAACATAAATCAGACCTAGAGCATGCTAAAACATGACCAAAATCTTTTCAGAGTCAAGCCAAAATCATGCTAGAATGATAGTAAAAAACATGATGCATGTTAGGCTAGTGTGCAAATTTACACTACAAGTGTATGGACCATGCAAGAAACAACCAAACCAGCTTAAAACAGAGTTAGAGCAGGCCCAAAAAGTCACAAAAACATGCTTGGAAAGAGCTAGCATAAGCCACAAAAAGATGCTACTTTATAGAGCTAACAAGGCATGGTATGGAGAGACAAGGAGGGGAGGCTATCCCCTCCCATTTGGGACCTCAAAACAAGCTTTTTACCACTGAAAATCTTCTGGATTTCAGTGGTTAAAAGGCCATGAAAAGTTGGTTTCAAAAGCTTAAGAAGTTGGCTCAAAAGGCTTTACAAGCCAAAGAGCAAAGGGAGAGACAACCGCCTAGCCAAACAAGGCACAAACCAAGGATTCTAGGACTGAAAAACAGAGGAAAAATAGGGGGTTTTTTAGTTCAACACCACCCCAAAAGACAGCCCCAAAGTAGTTGAAAACTATGGCAAAACAAGTATGTAAGACAAGCTAAGAGGGAGAGAGATATACCTCTTGATGCACAGCAGCAAAACAACCATTTTTCTAAGCCAAACAACCTTCAATCATCCCAAAAATAGGTTCCAAGGCAGCTCAACCCAATGGTGATCAACTTTGATGTAGGATGCCTAGGCAAACTAGTTGTATTTCTCTACTTCTATGCACTTCTATGCACCAAAGAGCAAGAGAGAGAGGAAACTAGAGAGAGGCAGAGATTTAGGTCTGAAATTTCTAGAGAGAGAGGAATTTTTAGAGAGAGAGGCTCCCAAACTTGCTTAGGAAGTTCTTGGTCCTTGAAAATGAGATATTTGGCTCCATATATAGCAAAAGACAAGAGTTTGGTCGAAAATATCTAAGTTGGGACAGCTGGAGCATGCTAGAAACAACTGGAGATGAAATATCTTCAAAAAATCTGAATTTGTGTCACTTTTGGCCGATCGGCCATCTTTAGTGCCGGCCTACTACTTATGATGGCCGATCTGTTACTTTTTTGGCCGACTGCACATATTTGTGGCCGATAGCAAATTCTACTCTGCAGGTCCAACTTCAAACGGGCATAAATCTTTCATATGGACTCCTTTTCAGGTCATTCTTGTGTCCAAATTGAAGCCCCAGAAGTAAGATTTCCAATGGGGGCAGCCTTGAATCCAAATTCCAACTATGGAAAAAGTTATGCTTATTTTAGTGAAGCTGCTCAGTTTAGATCCTACCCAGATTGATGCCCAAATTCAACCAATCATATCTCCCCCATCCAGACACGACTTTAGGAGATTCTTGAGTGTAAAATGAAGCCCCAGAAGTCTTCTTTCCAACGGTGGTGGCATCATAGCTTAAAGCTAAGTGCATAGACAGATAAGCCTGATCTAGCGAGGACCTCTCGACTCTCTCTTAGCGATTCATACCCAACTTCTTCTTCAGCTAGGTTTCTTCCCTCTTCTCCTCTTTTCTTCAACTCCAAACCCCTAAACAAGGTGTTTTGTAATTTTTTTCAAAGATTTCAACTCTCTTTCATTCATTTCCACTTTGTCCTTGCTCAGTTTACCGAAAAGCACAACATTTGACAAAATGCGAGCCTTGGAACATCGTAGAAACTTTATTTCAAAAATATTTTGAAAGACAGGGTTTTATGGTCTAAAAACCATCCAAAATAGCTTTGGTCCAAAATGGGGTGTGAGGTTAGGATTTAACTCTCCTCCTGCCGAAGAAATCGAACCTTTGCCCTGCATACCTTTCACCACCAAGTAAACCATCAGTGGCGCCCAAGTCTTAAGGGCGGTCAAAAATGGGGTGTCCACACTCGGGGTCAAGAGGGATCCGGTGCTGTACAATCTCAGGATCGATTCCAGGCATGTCTTTGTAGGACCACGCGAAGACATCTTTGAAATCTTTTAATAAAGTGATTAAATGCTCGCGTTCCTCCGAAGACAACGTGCAACTGATCTGGACTAAGCGTGGATCCTTCTCTATACCCATATTAATTGCAATGATCTCATCTACGTAGGGCTTAGCACGCCTCTCCTCCTCTCGATCAATCAAGTTTTTCAAAGCCTAAGGAATTTCTTTCTCTTCGTTTTCGTTAAAATTTTGAAAATATTGGTCAATGCAATAAATTAACGGCATAGAGAAGTAAATGGAATCTGCAGCAGGGTTACTACTCTAGACTCAAAAGAAATGGAATCTGCAGCAGTCCTCAGTTACAATAGACTCAAAAGAAATGGAAAAGAGGACCTAGATAGGACCTTAGCACCAGGGTTACTACTCTTGGAAATGCCAGTCTTAGACTCGCCAGACTGACTCGAATTTCATTTTGACTCAATAGACTTAGTGGAATAAGATTCTGGCTCATCATTTGATTTAGAACTGGAAATAAAGCCCTTCTCCAATTGCCAAGTAAGCCATGGTGCCCTTGACGCGTCCATAATGCAACTGGTGGAATCAACAACCGGTTTCTCTCCGATCATAGAGACAGTAAAGGTATAACCCAAGTTCTCCGTATTGGTCTCAGGACCTATCATGAGACCGGCTAGTGCTACCCTTCTTGCAACCTTGCTGTTATCTGAATTGTCCTCTTTGCTCTGGTCAGCTTCGATACTTAGATCAGTCCCCTCTTCATCGCTGTCTTGAAGTTGGTGGTCAAAAAAGATTTCAAAACTCGGGAAATGTTCATTGAAGAATCCACCTAAGGCTCAGGAAAGCTGTAAAAGGGGAAATCCTTTACTTCTTTGACAAAATGCCCATTCAACGTTCCCCAGGTTGGCCTATGGACCAGCTCATAATGTTTCCTAGCTCTTTTGGCCTTGGCCCTTTCTCTCATTTCTTCTCTCTTCCTTCTCTAGTCCTCTTTGGTGAGCACATAGCCCAACCCAAAGGCATATGGATTATGTGGCACCTTAGCTGGCACCACAACACCTTTCCTCCCACTTCTTCTGAGCCCCATTCTTGGAATATGCCGCAACTTGTTCATAAAGTAAATAGACTGAGCACTGACATACATGCCTTCATCCTCGACTAAGATGACTGGTACTACTTGGGCTTCCACTAAAGTGAATCCTGAAAGGAATACATCCTTATCACCGTGATTGATTTCTAGTAAAGGCATAGTTACCTCTGGTGGTGGATGAATAGATGAATTCCCAAAAATGGTGGCAACTCCTCCCTCATGAGGGTATTTTAACATTTGGTACGGGTGGAGGACATAGCCTTCATGTAATGCAACTGGGGCCTCCCTAGAAGTAGGTTGAAGGCAGTTGACACATCAAGTACATGGAACTCAACCTCGTGCTCGGAAGGGCCTACTTGAACCGATACTTTCCCCGCCCTCATAATTTCTCTGCTCGTATTGTTGTATGCCTGGATCACTTGGACTGTGGAGATGAAATCTGTCGACTTCAGGACTATCGCATAGGTAGTGTAACAAGGACAGACATTGATTGCAGAGCCGGTGTCCTCTAAAACCACTGGAAATCTTTTCCCTTCCCTCTACCCTCAACAGATATGTACTGTGGCTTGTTATGAGCCAATCCTTCCGATGGCAACTTTTTATCAGAGAAGGTGAGCATAGGTTTGGTGCTACTTGGGAAGATCAAGCCAACGAGTTGCTCTGGCGTAGTGTCAATGGACAACTTAGCCCTATCCATCACTGACAATACTGCCTGTCGGTGTACTCACGAAACTATGAGGAGACCCCAAATGGAGATGTCAGCCTGGATCTTTTTGAATTGTTTCAGAATCAGGTCCTCTTCAAGCTTCTTCTCCTTTTCCTTCTCAACCTTCCGGTCTTTTCCTGAGGGTGATCCAAATGTGGAGGCTTAAAATATCGTCCACTCCTAGTGAGGTGGTCTATTTTCGCCGCGTACAAAGTACTATCTAGGATATGATCTCTCCAGTCTTCATCTATATGGGTAAGATACAAATCGCTATCTTCCTGCCACTCACCTTCAGCCACTGACAAATAGTTGTCCAGCTCAACTCGGATCACTCTTACACTTATCCCCCTCAGGGCGACAAGATGTTGTGGCCATTCAGCTATCTTTGATCTTCTTCTGTTCAAATTCCGTCAACACAACCTCCCGTTCAGCGTTTGTAGTTTTCACAACACCCAATTCTTGGGTTTGTTTTTCTATACTATTGCCCTCTGGCATTTTCTCAATTTTCTCAACTTTCTCAGCCACCACAGCTGCCCCGACTTGCTTTTCCTCCAGTTTAACTCTGATTTTCTCTACTTTGTTTGATTCATCACTCAGCCATCCTCTATTGTCAATCGACAGGCTCATATCAAACCAACCGATTTGCACATTGTTTTGGTTCTGTTCTTTGAAGAATTGTAGGTTGTCCAAATCTTCTTCAAGATCCGCAAGATCATCCAACCCTTGGCTTTGGTTATCTTCCCTAACCACATTAATGTCCACTTGAATCGATAGCACTACCTCAGGCTTAGTTTGAGTAACAAGTACAATATAGTGGCTCGGGTCATAATCCCTCTCAGATGATTCCCTAGAAATTCCCAGGGACAGACTAGCACCTCCCTTTGAGGTCAAAACCTCCTCTTTTTCAAATGCTGTCACCATAGATTTGTGAGGCTCAGGTTGTGGGTTGGGCTTGGGTGAAAGAGGGTTTGGAAGTAGTCGAGGATCTAGGGGTTTCATGTAAAGCCCTCAAAATAATAACATTAAACCCATCAAATAAAACATTCATTGACATATGAAATATCCACAATCTTCTATTCATCAGAGTTTCATTACAAAAGTATTACATGTTAACAACAAAAGCAAAATGCCCTACGGGCTTACAGCTTTCCAAGTTAACACTTGGTTACAACAAAAGAGTACTAACTCATCTACACCTTAAGCCCTCGGCTTGAATATACATGTAATACATCAAAAAGGAACTTAAACAACAAAAATCTGTCCGCCTCTAGCCTCCCAAGCTATGACCTTGGAGGTGGCATGCTACCTGTACCTGAAAATGATATTCCCATATAGGGTGAGTCACAGCCCAGTAGAAATACACTAAACCAAATATGAACAATGACTAAGAGATTAGCAGTTGATAGATGGCCAATACAGATATTTTCCCTGATCACATTCTACGGTTTCATGACATACAAGTCCATATTACAGTCCATTTTCCAATTCCTTTCAATTCTCAATTTACAACCATGGCTCAGAACCTGGCCAAACAACTCATATAAGACAGTAACTCATATCAAACACTTCCCATTTCATAATAGATAAGCATACTAGCTACATCACACAACAACAGATAAGCATACAAGCTATATCATTACTTTCACAGATATGCATATGAGCACTATCACACTTCCAATGACAAGCATATGAGCTCTGTCAACACAGTACTAGATAAGCATATGAGCTCTATCTACGGAGTCCATCCCCTATCTCCTCCCAACAACATCCGGTTTAGAGGTCCATCCCCTATCTTCCCCTAAGCCGTGGAGTACATCCCCTATCTCCTCCAACACAACACAATGCATATAAACAATAATTATACACATCATCATGCAACACATAAATTTAACGTGTTCTTTCAATCAATCATAATCAATGACTCATTCCAGTGATTTGTTTCCGTTTGCCTAATCATCATGCATTGTCTACAACAATCACGACTATCCTCCACCGATAGCCTAAAGTAGTTATTTCTATACAGTAAATAAATGTAACAAATGGATATAAAATCGACATTTTCAACTAGGTGAGTGGCATGAGATCCAACTACACCCTTTAATCCCATGTATTCCCAATCTCAACATTTCTATTTCATAACCTCATTTCTCACGATTAATTAACCCAATTAATCAAACAATGTAATTAGGGCATTCTCCATAATTAACATTACAACCCTTAAGGTCCCATTTTCATCAATGATTCAACATTTATTCCATTTCTCTATGCCAAACACGCATCTAGGTTTATTATAAATAAAACTCCAACTTTTGTAAAATCACACAAAAGCCCCAAACTTTCATAAAACTACCAAACCAACCCCAACATCTCAAAATACTAAAATCTAAAGACAAAATCCATAGAGAGGAGTAGGATATCGCTACCTCAAATCCGGAGCCCCAAGGGAGAAGATGACAAAACCCAACGTGCTCCAAATCCCGAAATTTTCATATTAAAATGTAGCCCTCGACGATCAACAACCTTTTTGTAAAGGCCAAAGATGAGCAAATCACTCCTGCTAGATCAAAACCTAGAGAGAAGGTAGAGTTCTAGAGTGAGAGGCTCAACAATGGTGTTTTTGGAAAAGTAGGAGAGAGAAGAGAAAGTTAAAAAGTGATTTGAAAAGTCAAAACACGGAGCATTAACCCAGTCGCCCCGCTCGAGCATCCAACACCCCACTCGAGCGCACAGACTCCCGCTTGAGCGGCCAATCCCCCGCTCGAGCTCCGGATACACACTCCCAGAACTTTTGCAGACAGGTCTCCCGCTCGAGCTTCCAACTCCCCGCTCGAGCGTCACTCACACAAACCCGCTCGAGCGGCCAATCCCACGCTCGAGCGTCGAACACTGCACAGGAAATACTGGATGGGTGAAACTCCCGCTCGAGCGCCAAAACCCCCACTCGAGCGGACAGGTCCAAATCTGGGCAACTAGTTTTAGTTTCTAATCTCAACCAACCTGTAACAAACCTGCCCTACACATCCTATTACTCAAATACAAAGTAAGAAAGGATGTACACAAGGTAATGATCAACTACTAACATCCACGGACACATGTCCGGATCACTGTACGACAAGGGTAAACCCGGGATCGCTATATTTCAGATGCCCCTTTCTAATTAACACTTGCATGGCTCAAGATAAAGTCATGTAGAGTTGGCTAAAAGTCTTTCCCGGAGGTCGGGTAGGATTGGAAGTTTGTGGGCCTCTGTTGGCGAAGGGGTCGGTAGTTTTGGTTGTGGTGAAAGCACTCACCTCTGACGGCCTTGCAGCTGTGCTACCCCTGGCAACATTGGAACTACAAAAAAAAGGCCTCTTGGCCGACTCCTTGTCATTAGTGATGATCCCCTGCTTCATTGTGTTTTCAATCTAAACCCCCATTTCATGAACTTTCTTGAATGTAAATAAGGGGAGATCGATCATTTTTTGCAATAGCTTGCCATGAAGATTCTAGACAACCATCCGGATTTGGTCTTGCTCTAAGGGCTGAGTGGTCATCATTGATGCTTTGGCCCTCTATCTAGTTACAAATTCGGAGAAGCCCTCTTTTGGCTCCTAATGCGTTGCTTCAAGATCACGAGTTGTGACCTCGATCTGTGTGTTGTAGGAGTATTGAGTAATGAAAGACTCATTCAATTCCTTCCAGTTTTGTTTCACAGAGTCCTCTAACTTAGCATATCAGATGGTAGCTATACCCGACATAGTTCGGCTGATGAGCGATAACTTTTGCAATCTGGTCAAACCCATTGGTCATAGGATATCAAAAAATAAATGTAGGTGTACCATTGGGTCCCCAGCGCCACCAAAGCGGTCAATATGCGGCATCTTGAACCATTTCGGTAAACTAACTGTAGATTTGATGTACCTATCCTCTATATCTAGAATTGAGTTAACCCTCTGTGCCTTCTTGAACAGTTCTTCCAGTTTATTTACTTTGAGCATGGTTGGGTTAACCTCGAATTCAAAAGGTGCCTCAGCCTAGTAAACTGGGGCTCTAGATGTCTGTATTGGAATTGGGTCTGTTGGGACGAGAAAAATTGGAACTCCTTCGGTTTTTGGATCCTGAGCTGTAGCAACATTGGTGGTCGTGCCAGGTATGGGATAGTCATATTAGGTGTATGCGAAGCAGAAGCAACAGCTGGCTATTGTTATTGTTGCAACCTGTTTATGACCTCAGCTTGACAGGTCATGTCGTATTGGAGTGAGTCGATTGACTGCTGTAAACAGAGTAATAGTTCCTCCAAATCAGATGGTAGATACTGAGCCATTCTAGGAGTAGGTTATTCTTGAGGCGAACTAAGTATAAGTGAGCTGAGGGGTGATTGATGAAAGAACTGAACTGGTGAACTTTCCTTGACCCTTCATCGTCGTGCAACCGGTGATAGTGAGGCAAACACTGGCTATCCCCGAACAAGATCTTCGATCTTACAAAGTCTTCCGACATGGGTCCAGAGTACATAGGGAATATCAGAACTTTTTGAAGCTATGGTTTTAGACTACCTAACAAATGAAATAAAGAAAGAGCAACAATCAGAAATCAGACAGTACCTCAACTAAGATTTCATCAGAATAGATATCATCAAAGCTATAGGACTGTACTCCTCATTGAATTTTGCCCCCAAAACAGATATCAACTGTGCCACTGATATGAACATTTATGTACAGTTTCACTGCAAAGCACATACTAGGTAAAGAGAGCCAAGACACCCCAATGCGGGTGTAGGGTTACCCTGTCCTAGATTCGACATGATCTAGGGTTTTACTATTTCACCTAAGCAGTCTCACAAAATCTTACATACGGGTGAGCATCCTGTCTTAAGTTGGAACAGTCACTAGAGCTTTACTATATGCAGCTAGGCCGATTGGTCAAAAAAGGGTACCTCAACAAGATTACCTAATATACCTCTTACACCTAACACCGAGAGGTGAAAGGAGGATCAAGTGGTACGGCGGTAATCCAGATTCAAGGGTTGTGTTTCTAACAAGGCCGAGCCGACAACCGGGTAGCCTTTTGGCAAGCTTTATGGGCAAGTCGTTCACGAATAGTAGATGGAAAACACAGTGACTTAAGAGTACCAATGCAAATGCAATGCAAAAAAAATATATCTGTAAATAAAATTTCACATCATAAAGTCAAAGTCAAGTTCTCTAATTTCCCTAGTAGAGTCACCAAAAATTGTAGCTTGCTTTTCGTGCTCCTCGAAGGGGTTTAGTCTGCTCGGATACGATAGCCCTACAGTTTGGACTCCTGTGGTTCTAAATCTGGTTTCACAAGTGCAATGTGAAATAGATTTAAATAAATGAGAGACCAAATCCGACATGTCTTAGAAAATCCACTTATCATTAGAAATGCCAAAAATGTACTACATTGCCAGATTTCAGAGTCGTCACCTAAATATTTTTGGAAAATTTGGGAAACTTGTAACTCGTGCCAAAGGCCACTTGTCTATCATAACCAAAGTGTCTTGGCTTGAGAACTCAGGTATGAGAGGAGAAGGTCATGAATTGAGCACCCCACTCACCCGATCAAAGATCGGCCTCTACTAATCATGATGTGATTTTTATGTACAGTATATGCTCTTGTTTTGAATGCTTTGATTTCATGTTTATTAGAAAATAGTTTTGTCTATGTGCCACTTGAAAAAGTGAGCTTATATACCCATTAATCAAATCATCCTAATTTAGGCGAAATAGCCTTCATCCACATGCATTCAAGAGGTATATCAAATACGCACTTAGTCTCATGGTAAATATGTTTGATATGACACTACAATAGATAAGAGTTTTAGAGACCCCATTTTTTAGTCTTTAAGAGTGAAAATTTTGTTACAAAAGATATTTACGGACCAATTTCTATCGTCGTGAGGATAGTCGCTAAAAGGTCATCTTGAAAAGTCAAAAACAAGGCTTTTAGTGCCAAAATTTTGAAAATGCCACTAATAAATAGTTTTTTAAGGAAAAAATAATTTGGTCTCAAAATGATTTAATTTTTGAGAGAAAAAATTTGGTCCTAAAAGAATAATAATTCATCACTAATATTCAATTTTTGTTGCTAAAAATATAATAACAATACTTTTCGCAACAAAAATATTTAGTCCCTAAAAAATAATTTTGTCCCTAAATTTTAGTCTCCAAAACCTTAATTTTTTGTCGTATGGCAACACAAACATACTTGCAATATCCTGAAGCAAAAAAGCTCACATAGTACCCCAAGGCAAGCCAAAATTTAATAAAATAGTTAGAAAAACACATGCTCTAATATGCAAATGACTAATGCAACACACACAAAATGCAACTAGTAGGCTCAGTTTATTAACATGACATATGGCTGAACTCAAAGCATGTGATAGCACATGTATTCAAGTAAGTAGGAAATGACAATGATGTTACAATAATGAACCGAACCTAATGCATGCAAAAATGGATATTTTATACATGGTAATAATACGAAACCAAAATATGATACTACATGCAACCATCGTAAGAAAGTAAATAAAAGGGAGAAAGAATAGAGGTTGAAAGACATACACAATATTACAAGTATTACAAATTGACCCTTACACAAAAGGTCCAAATGAAATGTCCTAATTTGCTAATTATTACAACACCAAAGAAATGAATAAACTAGATTAGCTAATAATTACAAATTCGATTTAAGCTAACTGATTAATTACAACACACTAACATTAAAGCATTAAATTAATGGAATGGGAGGCGAGGAGCCACAACCGCATTGCCGAGAACATCTTCTTGAAAACCTCTTTGTTTGTTGCCAGATTCAATTCTATTTGCAGTCTGAAAATTATTTTATTTTTGCCTCAACTTCTGCTCTGTTCTGCCAAAAAAAATGCCACTACTTGTACAAAAAAATGTGGCCAACCGACCTGCCTTGGAAAGTGGTCAACCGGATAGAGTGGTGGCCAGCCGACCACTGTTTTTAGGAACTATCCTACTGCAACAAATCTGAAATAGAGCAAAATAGAGTGTTTCCAGGAGATGTTTATCCTCTTTGCTCTTCTCTATCATGAAGATGATCAAGGGAGGAGTAGATTCGGTTCACAAATCATCAATATTCACATGTTTGTTGTGTGATGATTTTAGTTCGATATGACAAAAGCTTAATAAATGGAAATGAAAGACCAACAACACCTCCTCCCTATCATGGAGTTACCTCAAGGAAAAAGGGAGACATTGCTTCTTAAATCACTAAACATCACTAAAAAGTATGCATTGATTCAAGACGCAATGGGTTTAATATAACGTTCGATTGAACCCAATTCAATTTTATTACCTTTTTTTTTACCATTTTTACACCAATTTTATTAGCCTTTTTTTATATTACCTTGCCATTTTCTTATCTTTGCTCCATCTTTTTTGTCCAAAAGTGATAATTACGTCCACTAGGTGCAAAAAGCGATAAAGAGTAGTGTCAAACAAGAGGTTGTGCTTAGTATGAGAGAGATGTAATGCCTTGGTAATGAACCTCCGAAGAGATTAAACCATTATGCATGGAAAGTCTCTTTCTTACGCTTTAAGCAACAACCTAGTGTTGGATACAACACTTAATCAAAGAAAGTAAAGAAAGGAGGGAGATTGCAGAGGTGATTATTACAAGTGTGAGTATATGTATGAAAACAATGTAAAGAGAGCTATCAACTTAGATAGTTTGGTGTCTATGGCCTAAACAACCAAATCTATGAGGACTAATAATAATACAAGCATAGTATTCAAAGCATAAACTAAATGAACACTCGAAACAACCCTAAAATAACACAAAATAGTGCTGAAATCACTTTGAAAATGGGAGGAAATATAGACAAAAATGGAAGAGAACAAAGCTAGGAAGCATGCCTAAGGAAAGGTGGCTAACCCCTTCACTTTTTGGACTTTTAAATCACATATTTTAGCCTCTGAAAACTCTAAAAAATAGTAGCTAAAAACAAAGAAACAAGTGGGAAGAACAAGGATATAAACTATGGAATAAGGTTCAAGAAATGGTGGTTAACCCCTCCACCTTTGATAGCTTTTAAATCACAAGTTTCAGTACTTAAAACCAGTCCAAAATAGTGTAAAAAAAACAAGAAAAAGAGAAGAGAAGAGTAGTGTAAACAAGGCAAAAGATGGCAAAGGTTATACCTCTTGAAGAGAAGATACTTTTGGTTAAGCAAACAACAAGGGAAACACTCTCAAGAGCTGAAATTTAGGGTCAAGAATCTCAGCAAGTGCCCTCAAGTTTTTGGTTTAGGAAGTGTATAGGTAGTGTATGTATTTTGCAAGAAAGAGAGGAAGTGTGTTGGACAAGTGTTTGGTTTTGGCCGAAATTTTCTAATCCCAAACCATGAGGGGTGGTCATCTATTTATAGAAAAACATTATCTCTCGTCAGAAATATCTGTATTGAGCTAGCTGGTGCAAAACATGCACATAACGACAACTGGCAGTAGAAAATATCTATTGGTCGCTAGACATGGTCGACCGGCCAACCAACTAAAAATGGCCCACGGACCACTTGTTGGCCAGCAGGTCTCTGGGTGATCTGGCTAGAAAAAAAATTAGGTTTTGGTTCCAAGGGAGTACAAGGTTTAGGTTCTAAATATTGAAAACCGAAGCCTTTTGCTGAAGAAATTGAACGATTGTACAACATTATAATTCATCATCAAGTGTTCCACATGAGGCCCCCAAGTCCTAAGGGTGGTCAAAATGGAGTGTTTACAGTGGTACATACAATAGAGCAAAGCAAAGGGGCCCAAAGGCCTATTCAAAGAGTCCATCAAGGCCTAAGCAAAGGGACCACGAGGGTCTATACAAAGGGACCATAAAGGTCTAACGAAGGGACCACTTGGGTCATTCATCAGAGATCTCTGTAATCGAACAATCAAAGGATGCCACGACTGTCTTTACAAAATGGACATTCACTCATTCATATGAAAATAGCATTTCGAAATATCATTCAAGTAACAAATCAAAATACATTTCAAACATATCTTTATAGAGATACTACTTACAGTGGGCTAGTACAGACATTTGGCTTCAGATGACCACCTACACAAAATACATAACAAAGATACACATTATCTAATCAATCATTCCAATCCTAATTCAAATTCCTTAAATGTGTGTATAGCTTATTCTCTCATTAATAATGCCTAAATAACAATCAAAAATTCCTAAAAGAGCATGGGAATGAAAGTATGCACTTGAAAGCATTTTTCAAAAGTTCCAGATATAGGGCAGTTCGCTCTAGCGCACTATAGGTTGCTTGAGTGGACCACATGGTTTGCAAAAGTAATGGAGGGTCAGAATGTAGGCTTGATGGTCGCTCAAGCCAATGCAATGGAGCTCATTCGAGCAGATGTTTGGTCACTCGAGTGATGTGCAATGTTCTACAGAAATACTGGATGCATGCAAAGTGCGCTTGAGCGATGACTTTATCACTTGAGCGATGAGGTCAAATTTTAAGTTTTCAAGAATAAAGTTTAGGTTCTGAAGCATGAATTCAAGTTTCCATAAGACTTCATGGTTGGACCAAATACATGGAAATTATTTAGAAAACATATGAGCACAACTAACTTGAAATCACTTGCTCATAACCTTGATCAATTTCTCAAAATCAAACTCAAAACTTAATATTCCAACCATACATGCAAGGACTTCAACCTCAATACTTTCAAAATGTCAAAACATGAACAATTGAATGTAAATTCATGGAAAATTCCCAAAATCAACAAGTATGAACTTCATGCATGTAAGGAGATTGAAAACCAAAAAATGATGAATAGATGCATGCATGCCCATAATTAACCCACTTTCACCATATTCAAGTTAATTCTATCATTCTTTTAGCTATTACATGGATTTTACTCAACTTACTACATGAATTCAACTCTTACATGAATTGTCTTCAAGGATTGAGGTTGTAGTTCTTACGAAGAGTTTGAATTTGGAGGTTTCTAACTCAATTTCTTCAATTGTCTTCCTAATCTTTACAATTATAACATATACATACCTAGGATTTGGGAAGACTAATTAATCAAGCTTAAGTCTAATTAACCTTACTCAAATCTAATGATTAATTCTAATTATGTTAGTTTGAATCAAATTTTAATCAAACTTCGCATATGGTTGTAAATATTCTAATTAGCCTATTAAACTAGTCAATTTCGGTTTCTGAATCCATTTAGGCCTTCAATTTTTTATTCTAAATAGGCATTCTAACAAATATTCCATAAACAAACAGATATACACTAAATTAATCACATAATCATGAAAATTTTCTCAATAAAATAATATGCAAAAATGATATGCATGTTGGGATCGTCACAGTCTATCCCTCTTGGAAGGTTTGGTCCTCCAAACTTAAGTTACCTTCATCTAAAAATAGATGCGGATACCATTGTCACATCTCATCATCTTTTTCCCAAGTAGCTTTTTTTCCATAGTGTTGTTTCGATTCCACTTTCACCATCGGAATTGATCTATTTCTCAATTACTTCACTTGTTAGTTAATGATATATACCGGCCATTCTTCGTATTTCATATTATCATCCAAAGTGATTCAATGATAATAGATGACATGGAACGGGTCTCGAAGATAGCCTCATAGCAGCGACACGTGAAACACATTGTGTATTTGTTCCATTCCTGGTGGTAAAGCAATTCGATAAGCAATAGGGTGAAGTCTCTCCAGAATTTGGAATGATCCGATGTAACGAGGAGCCAACTTCTCTTTTCTACCAAATCTTGTTTGGCCTTTCATCGGTGTCACTCTAATGAATACATGATCACCCGTTTCATATTCTAAATTTCTACTTCTCTGATCTACATATTTTTTCTGTCGGCTTTGGGCAGTCTTGAGCCTTTTTTGAATGATCTTTATCTTTTCGGTCATTACTTGCACAAGTTTGGACCCATACAAAGCTCTATCCCGAACCTTTGCCCAACAAATTGAAGATGTACACTTCCTTCTATACAATGCCTTATATGGTGCTATGTCGATACTAGCGTGGAAACAGCTATTGTATGTGAACTTAGCAAATGATAAGCACATTCCCAACTGCCTTGATACTCCAAAACACACATACGAAGCATGTCTTCTAAAGTTTGGATGGTCCTCTCGGTTTGCCCATCAGTTTATGGGTGAAAGGCAGTACTGAATCTCAACTCAATGCCCATTACCTTCTGAAGACTTTGCCAAAATCTAGAAACAAATTTAGGGTCCCTATCTGAAGCAATGGACACTAGAACTCCGTGCAATCGAATGATCTCATCAATGTAAATGGTACCAAGTCTATAAGTATTGAATGAAGTTTTCATGGAAAGATAATGAGCAGATTTTGTTAACCTATCCATAATAACCCATATCACATTCATACCTCTAGATGTTCGAGGTAGACCAACAATAAAATCCATGGTTATTTGCTTCCATTTCCATTTCGTAATGAGGAGAGGTTAAAGCAATATTGTTCGTTTCTAATGTTCAGCTTTAATTGCTGACACTAGAGGCATTTGGAATTAAATTCAGCAATCTCCTTCTTCATGTTAGGCCAGTAATATATTTGCTTCAAGTCTTGATACATCTCAGTATTCTCCAGATGCATTGCAAATTTTGATTTGTGACCTTCTTCTAAGATTCTTTACTTTAACTCAGAAATATTCGGAACACAAAGTCTTCCCTAAAATTTTAATATGTGATCTTCAATGATAAACCCCGGTTTTGGCTTGGTTTCAAATTCATCACATATCTTCTTGAGGAATTCATCATCCACTTGCTTTTGTTTGATCTCTTCTATGATTATTGGTTGTGCAGACATTGTGGCTAATACACTTTCTTGCCCATGAGGTACAACTTCTATTTCAAGGCTTTCCAAATCTTTGCAAAAGTTCTCTTCTTTTTGTAAGTAGACATGCTAAATTTCCCATATTCTTTCTACTAAGTGCATCAGCCACTATATTGGTTTTGCCTGGATAATAGTGGATTTGCAAGTCATATTCTTTGATTAGCTCTAACCATCTTCTTTGATGCATATTCAATTCTTTTTGTGTAAAAAAGTATTTCAAGCTTTTATGATCTATATACACTTCACACTTTTCCCCATATAAGTAATGTCGCCAAATCTTCAATGCAAAGACGACGGCAGCAAGTTCTAAATCATGTGTCGGCTATTTCTTCTCATGCGATTTTAATTGTCAGGATGCATAAGCAATCACCTTATCATTCTATAGTAAGACACAACCCAAGCCTTCGTAAGAAGCATCATTATATATTACAAAACCTTTCGTACTTGATGGTGATGTCAAAATTGGTGCCAAAGTTTGTCTTGTCTTCAACTCTTGAAATGCGAACACTCTTTGGTCTGTCCATTCAAATGATTCCCCTTTCCGAGTTAGTTGAGTCAATGGTACGACAATCTTTGAAAAATCTTTCACAAACCTCCTGTAGTAACCTGCCAAACCCATAAAAGTCCAAACCTCTGTTACGTTAGTCGGGGTAGACCAATTCATAATTGCATCAATTTTCTGTGATCAATGAATATGCCATTTCTATTAATCACATGCCCCAAGAAAGTAATTTCTTCTAGCCAGAATTCACACTTTTTCAATTTCCCATACAATTGTTTCTTCGTAAGTGTTTGAAGGAATGTTCTCAAATGTTGTTCATGTTCGTGTTTACTCTTAGAATAAATCAGAATATCATCTATAAACACAACCATAACTTCATCCAAAAACGGTTTGGAAATCTGATTCATTAAGTCCATGAAAGCTGCAGGTGCATTGGTAACTCTAAAAGGCACGACTAGGAATTCATAATGTCCATACTTGGTTCAGAAAGTGGCCTTTTCAATGTCTTCGGCTTTAACCTTCAATTGATGGTATTCGGATCTCAAATCAATCTTGGAGAACAACCTGAGCTCATTGTAACTTGTCAAACAAATCATCAATGCACGGTAAAGGGTATTTGTTCTTAATAGTTACCTGATTAAGTTCCCGGTAATCTATACACAAATAGAGTGTCCCATCCTTTTTTTTCACAAATAATACTGGTGCACTCCATGGTGATAAACTAGGATGGATAAACACCTTATCAAGTAGTTCCTACAGTTGAACTTTCAATTCTTTCATTTTAGTAGTTGACGTACGATATGAAGTTTTAGATATTGGTTGAGTACACGATACTATATCAATTACAAACTCAATCTCTCTATCAATCAATTGTCCTGACAACTCTTTTGGAAACACATCTGAGAAGTCTTTCACTACGAGAATGCTATCTAAAGTAACATAGGTAGTTTGAACATTCAACGCACTACATAAATATCCCTGACATCAATTATTAATTAGTTTACGATTTTTCATTGAAGAAATCAAGTATGGTGGAGGAATTACCCCTTTACCCTCAAAATAAAATTCATCATGATCTAGAGATCGAAACATAACGCGTTTTGAGACATAGTCAATAGTTGTATGTTATTTGGCTAGCCAATCTATACCCAAAATAATATCAAAATGTCTCATATCAAGGGGTAACAACTCAACATACAAGGTAGCATCCCCAATCAATATTTCACATGTAGGATAAACAGATGAATAACATAGAGCCCCCCGATGGCGATATAACACATAATATATATCTCACATATATTCCATAGGTCTACTTGGTTTATAGGCAAACATCATAGAAACAAACGAGTGCATGGGATTTGAGTCAATCAATACATAGGCATTTTGACCACAAACAAAAAGTGTACCTGAAACAACAGCCTCTGTGTTTTGGGTATCCGCTGCGACGAGTGCAAAGACTCTCCCGTACCTTAGATCATCTCTCGTTGCAATAGGTGTTGTATTAGATCTCACTATTAGGACCAATCCAGTTGAGCTTATAGTACCTTGGTTACCACCTTGTCGTGGTTGCGGACAATCCCTTGCCATATGATCTACCTTTCCACATTGAAAGCAAGTCCCTGAAGTTTGGTAACATACACCTCGGTGTTTCTTTCCATAATTTGGACAAGTAGGTGTCGAATTACCACTTTGATTTGAATTGCTAGAGCTTCTCGATTTTGCCATCTTATTCATTGATGATGTTGCCCCTTTATTTGTATTCGAATTTTGTCTCTTGTCTCTCCATTAAAAATTTCGGTTGTGAACGACCTTATTTGACTATGACAACAAAGCCCAGTCCAGAACGTCAACATACTTTGGTAATTTTAGAACATTGATTCTTTCTTGAATTGAGTCACGGAGTCCTCCCTCAAGTTTGTAATATGTATCAACCATGTGTGGCGCAAAATGTGCCAACTCTATAAATTGGGCTTCATTTCTACCACGATGTTATTACCTTGCCTACATCTCTCAAACTCGGACACCTTTCTGTCTCGGATACGCTGTAAGAAATACATCTTATAGCAGATTTCCATAAATCAAGCTCAACAAAATTTTCTATTATCATCATGGATCAACATCTGCCATCTTTTCACCTTATCTTCTAAAGTGAATGCGGCAGTAAGACTTTCTGTGCCTCAGTGCACGGAAATACCTCGAACAAATTTTTGATTACAAGGACCCAAGCTTCAGTCTTTAGCAGGTTAACTCCCCCATAGAAAAATAGTGGCTTCATCTTTTTGAATTTTTTGGTGAGTGCAATTGTACAATCATTAGCTTGGTGATCTTGTACTGGTGGTGGTACGGGCATTGGAGGTGGGGGTGATGGTTGTTGTTGTTATTGTCTTAGGGCTTCTGCCATATCTTGTATCATTCTTTCTATTCTGTCTAGTCAAGAGGAGGAAGACTCCTCCAGTTCATCTCCTCTTGTTCTCACCATGATCTATATGAACTTTGTATTATAATAAACACAAATGTATGCACATATAATTATAATTACAAATATTCAATTTACATCATACTTGAGTCTAAATGCATGATGAATGCAAATCTTAAGTCTTTTTTAGACACATTATTACTCAAATGGATAAGTGTGTGAGTTATTGACTCATGCTCTAATACCACTCTGTTAAGACCCGAATCCGCCCCCAGAGGTCTAGGTCATGACTGACTAGTAATCCTAGATTACTTTCAGCTTCAAAGACAAAATCAAACCATTATATAGAATACGAGGCTTAGTGAAAGTAAGAACAAAATATAAACAGTCCATTGAGCAGTGTGTACATGGAAAATTTAAAAAATCAATTAAACTTCATTCATTATTCATATATTATTCACAACAAACTTGAAACTTCAACATCGATAGTATATATAATACATGTTCAACAAATAACAAAACAAAAAACTAAAACCAAAGGTTGGCAAAGCTTGGTTCCACTTGAGTCCAAGTACGCCTCATCATAAAAGCACTCCAAAAATGGTTTCGGAAAAGGGTGGACTCCCAAAGCATCTCTAGACTTGATGATCCACATGCTCAATTACACATACACACACACACATATATATATAAGGGAGAGGGGTGAGCTAGAGCTCAGTGAGTAATATAAAAAAAAAGAGATTAAATGAATGAAGTTCGATATAATACAAATCATGTCTTGCATTTTAAAATATCGAATAAAGAAATCAAATCGAACATTTGTCATATTTAGATTCATTAATCAAACATCATACGTGGTACATCCAATAGAGCAAAGCAAAGAGGCCCAAAGGGTTAATCAAAGGGACCATCAAGGTCTAAGCAAAGCAAAGGGACCACGATCGTCTATACAAAGGGACCATTAAGGTCTAACGAAGGGACCACATGGGTCATTCATCAGTGATCTTTGTAATCGAGCAATCAAAGGACCATGGTATTGTTTCCCCAAGGCAAGGGCCTCACTAAAGGATGCAACAAATATCTTTACAAAATGGACATTCATTAATTCATATAAAAATAGCATTTCAAAATATCATTCAAGTAATGAATCAAAATACATTTCAAACATATCTTTATAGAGATACTACTCATAGTGGGCTAGCACAGACGTTTGTCTTTGGATGACCACCTACACAAAATACATAACAAAGATACACAATGAAACACATTGTCTAATCAAACATCTAATCCTAATTCAATTTCCTTAAATGTGTTTCTACGTTATTCTCTCATTAATAATGGCTAAATAATGCCCAAGAATTCTTAAAAGAGCATGGGAATGAAAGTATGCACTTGAAAGCATTTTTCAAAAGTTGCAGAAATAGGGTAGCGCACTATGGGTCACTGGAGCAGACCACATGGTTTGCAAAAGTACTAGATAATTAGAATGTAGGCTCGACGGTCGCTCGAGCCAATGCAATGGAGGTTGCTCGAGGGGACATTTGGTCGCTCGAGCAATGTGCAATGTTGTACAACAATACTAGATGCATGCAAAGTGTGCTCTAGCAATGACTTCATCACTCGATGGATGAGGTCGAATTTTGGGTTTTCCATAATAAAGTTTAGGTTCCAAGCCATGAATTCACGTTTCATAAGCTTGCATGGTTGGACCAAATATATGGGAATTCTTTGGAAAACATATGTATACAACTACCTTTGAATCATTTGCTTATAACCTTGGTCAATTTCTCAAAATCAAACTCAAAACTTTATAATCCAGCCATGCATGCAAGGAATTTAACCTCAATAATTCCAAAAATTTAAAACATGAACAATTGAATGTAGATTCATGGAAAATTCTCAAAATCAACAAGTATGAACTCCATGCATGTAAGGAGTTTAAAAACCAAACTTAAAAATGATGAAGTGATACATGCATGCCCAAAATTAACCCACTCTCACCATATTCAAGTTAATTCTATTATCTTTTTAGCTATTACATGGATTTTACTCAACTTACTACATGAATTCAACTCTTGCGTGAATTGTCTACAAGGATTAAGGTTGTAGTTCTCACCAAGAGCTTGAATTTGAAGGTTTCTAACTCAATTTCTTCAATTCTATTCCTAATCTTTACAATTCCTCTTCTTGTTTCACTAAAAGTGTATCTCTCTATCTCTCTAAAGCTCTTTAATTTTAGCTAAAATGATGAAAATGGTCACAAACTCTTAATTACAACATATATATACCTAGGGTTAGTGAAAAGTAATAAATCAAGCTCAGGGTTAATTAATCTAGCTTAACTCTAATTAAACTTAATCAAATCTAATAATTAATTTTAATTAAATTAGTCTGAATCGAATTTGATACGGTTCTCAATATTATAATTAGCCTATTAAACTAGTCAATTTCGATTTCTGAATCCGTTTTGGCCTTCAATTTCTGATTCTAAATAGGCATTCTAATAGATATTCTACAAACAAACAGATATACACTAAATTAATCACATAATCATGCAAAGTTTCCTAATAAAATAATATGTAAAAATGATATGCATGTTGGGATCATCACACATAACTTGGTAAGATATTTGCATGTATTATAGTTATGTTTCTTACTATAATCCTTTGATGATGTTCATTCTTATATGGAAATCATTTTCTCAATAGTTTGTTCTAACTTTATCTTATAACATCTAACTCAACGGGAAACATAATTGGGGTGCTATTGGGTTTCTGATCACTTAAATAATGATGAGATGATATTGTGTTAAGTATGGTTTGATAGGACATGTCCCCTAATTGAGAGTAAAGTCTTGTGCAAATGGTGTTCGAAACCCTTGAACGGATCGGTTGTATTTGGACTGTAGGTGCTTGGTGTAAAAAGGGAATGGGAAAGGCCCTTATTTTATTGTCTCTTTTGAGGTCCTCAGTTGGCGCTACACAGTTGTAGACGTCCCTAAACATCCCGAGAGGGAAATCCCGTTTTGTTCGTTGGGCTCAATACGGTTCGGACTCAAAAGTCACGGTCCTGTATCTAATCTCGCAGAGTGCAATGCAAGACCGATGAATCATCAAAGAGTCAAAATCTGGCAAATTGTTTTGGAAAACAGATTTTTAGAAAGAAGTACCAAACATGGACTGCTTTGCCAGATACGGAGTCGCCACCTAAATATTTTATTTTGGGGGAATTTAGGAAACCTTGACTCATGCCGAAGGCCACGTGTCTGTCATCACCAAAGTTGCCTCGGCTCAGGAACTTGGGTATGATTGGGGAAGGTCACTTCGTGAGCACCCCCGCTCGCTCGATCAAAGATCGGCCTCTACTAACCATGATATCGAGTTTTGAAAACATTATGCATTCTTATTCCGGTTATTAGCCTAGATTAACTATGTGATGCGCACAGCATACAAGTATAGACTGGATCACCTGAATTGGAACAACACATCTCATGTTTGTTTATTTTGAAAATGGTTTGATGGTGCTACCCGCAAGTAGGCTAAGACATGGATTTGCCACCCTCGGGTAGGCTTAGAAAACGTGATGATTTGCCACTCTCAAGTGGGCTTAAAACTCACAGTCAACGCATTATTCCAATTCAGATAATCCAACCTTCACCCACAGGGATTCAGGCAGGTATATCACATAAGCACATAGCCTCATGGTAAGCACGCTATCATGGCAGTCACTCACACACATGCAAGGATGCTAAAGCATAAACACTTACCGAGTACTCCAAGCCAAAACAGAAGCTATGTTAGAAATCCATGCATGATCCTAACTATGCTGAAATGCCTAATGCAACACATGCAGGAATGCAACTACAATAGGCTCGGCTATTTCTAAAGATGGCATGTGAAATGCTACGACTAACAAGTATTCAACTCGAAATTGAAATACAATGCAGTAAGTATGATGCGCCGAGCCCGGTGCATGCAAGACAAATGAATGAATACAAACATGCTATCATAAGTATGCTAATTGAAACGTGCCCTAAACTAACCATCATAAGCTGGTAAATAAAAGAGAGAAAGACGTGGGGTTGGAAGACATACATCACACACACGCACACTTATTATAACAATTGGCCCTCTCTCAGAGGGTCTGAAAGAATATTACACAACCAAAATAAATAACAAATTATTACACAAAGCAAAGTAAACTAGCATGCTATACTACGTGCAATGGACTGCCTTAGCTCTGTTCCGAATGATGAAGGATGCATGCATACTCGGGTCGCCTTGTCGGGAAATTCCATCGCGACGCCTCGCCTCGCCTTTGTTTGCAATTGATCTCAGAAACTTGCACAAAGCTCCAGAAGGCTGAAACTCCACCTTGGGAAGGCCACCGACCATTTATTAGCATGGGAGACCACCTGCCGACCACCGTTTGTGGTGGAGGCCAAAGAGGGTGGTCAGTCTACCAAAAAATCTGGTCGGTCGACCAGTTTTCACCTTTGGTTTCTGGTTTTTCTGCAACATAGGCAAGAGAGAGAAAAGGCAATGTATTTTCAACAAATGTGTGCATGACCACTCTCCCCGTCCTTGCACAAGCTCAAGGGAGTGTAGTCCTCAATCCTCGTGCCACCAATCACGCATCTCGATGCATGATGGCCGAGAAGTCGAATTACACGACTCGATGTGAAATGACTGCACATATAAGCAAGTAAAGCCAACAACTCTATCATGGATAGTCAAGAGCGCCGACAACTGAGAATCGAGGCACGTTTCGTCACTTGGAGTACGAAACGTCCCTCGTTTCCCGTGTTCAGACTAAACCCTACTCCAAACACAAAGCAATGAGATGGCATACACAATGCGACAAACATGCAACCTAGCATACGCAATGCTATGGGCTAAAATGGCATATACAATGCACGTGACATAACATGGCATACACAATGCACTTACGAAGACTATCATGCGCACATGAACTAAATGGCATATACAAATGCAAGATGAACTTACACCAATATGAGTGGACCTCAGCCATACTCACATCAGTGGCCATATGATGGAAATGAGACAAACGAAATACATGCAAACATGCACGGATGCAAAGGACCGAACCTAAGGCACAACATGCAACTCTAACTAAGCATGGCAAAGGATGAAGTGTGGCATGCAAACACACATTTTCCAACTCTGAAACATAATGTACAATGGTTCCGAGTCATGCAAATATGTCACACAATGCATGCAAGATGGCTCGAATACCGAAATTAGTGAAGCGGGTTACACTAGAGGTACACAAAGCAATGTATAAATGGCAAAACCAGCCCCAAACAGAGCCTAGGCAGGTCTGAAACAGTGGGAAAATGGCACAAAATGATGACTCAACATGCAAAGAAACGAAGCTCATGGAATGGTCCGAAAACGAGGCATTTATGCACAACTCTCAAACACGTTTAAAGAGGGGAAATCATGGGAATATGGCATTCATATAAGCTCTAAAATATGATGTATAATGATCCCAAAGCATGAAAACACCTCAGTATATGCATGCAATAGACCTCAAACCTCAAAGCTAGGCATGGATATTGAACTACAAGCATGCAAAACAAGCATCATTCAACCATGAGACCCAAAAATAGAGTTAAGGCAGTCCAAAACATGCACAAAATCAGTTTAAGGCATGGCCAAAAAGTGCTAACATGAAGGGCCAAAACAACATGCAACATAGGTTAGTAAGCATGGTTTACACTACATGTATATGAAGCACATGAGGGACCACCAAACTAGCCAAAAATAGAAACATGAAATGCCAAAATATGACCAAAAACCCACTAAAACTCAGTCAACACATGTTAGAATGAAGTGTTCCTTTGAAAGGGCAATAAGAGGGTTGTTCTACACATGTATGATGGACACACAAAATAGAAAAACTACATTTGGAAAGAGGTTATGACGGCCCTAAAACTCACTGAAAAGGGCCTGAAATGAGTCTAGGAAGCATGCAAGTAAAGGCCCCTTTGGAAGGCCTTGAAGAGGATTACTCTACACATGCATAATAGACATTCAACATGGAAAAAAGGGCTCTGGACAGAGCCTATGCAGGTCATAAAACTTACAAAAAGTGGCCTGAAACATGGCTTTGAAACATGAAAATAGGGGCTCCTTTTGTAAGGCCAGCAAAGCTAGTAAACAAAACAAGGGGTGAGAGGGTCACCCCTCTCTGATTTTGAGGCTCAAAAACACATGTTAGCCACTGAAAATCCACTAGATTTTAGTGGCTAAAAGGCCAAACCAAAGCCAACAGAAATGCTCTAATGCATAGCTCAAAACAAGAGGAAATGAAGCATGCAAGGGGGTAGATGACCCCCAACAGAAAAATGGCCTTAAACAAACATGTATAGAAGCTCAAAACAAGACTTTTTTCTGTTTATGACAAAGCCTAAATATGCTTGCAAACTAGGCTAAGAGATGAAGCAAAATGAAGACAAAAAGAGGGAAAGAAGTGTTACTCTTGTAGAGAAGAGAACCAGCAGCTTTTGGACCAATGTAGCAAACCTTCAACCTCTGAGAAATAGCTCCAAGGTGCTTAGAGTGATGGTGGAGGTGTTAGGATAGGAGGTGGTGTGTGATGGTGCAATAACAATGGAGTTTTGAAGGCCAAATGGGAGAGATACCAAGGGAGAGTGTATGGTTTTTGCTCCAGCAATTTCAGAACCCTTGCAATGGAGAGGGAGGGCTTCCTTTATATAGAGGAAAGGCTAAAGCTTCTCCAAGAAGCATCAAGGCTAAGTCAAACATCCTCCATACACGTGTATGGAGGATGCACCAAATGCCTCCCAGCTGGCACAGCTGGAACACACTAAGAGAGACAAAAAAGCAAATGCCTGGCCGACTAGTTCAGGTGGTCGGCCGACCACTCCCCCTTGTCGGCCGATCAGGTTCAAAAGGGTGAAGCTTGAAAGGTGGTCGGCCATCCCATATTGGTGGTCTCCCAGGTGAATGCAATTCAGTGGTGGTATGGGAGACCAGAAATTGTGGCCCAAAAGTGAGGGAGACCAGCTCTCTAACAAGAAAATCGGGCGGCGAAGAGAAAGGTGGTCTCCAAGAAGAAAAGGTGGTTTCCCACCCTTGTACCACCTTCCTAACAATGAAAATAGGGTTCATGCCAAAAATGAACCCACACCGATGCAAAACGAAGATTCGGGGGTCAAAACGCGTAGCCGGGTACCCCGAAAACTGACTATTAAGCACCAGAAGTGGCGTGCGACCACAAAGGTGGTCTCCCGGGCCACAGTGTCCCTCTAAAGAGAGGAAACAAGGTGTGTGCCAAAAATCGGAGCAAACGGAGGTAGTTAAGTGGTCTTGAACCGAGGCGCACGGCCGACGGCTCCGAAAACCGGAAACTGGTCTCCAAACGGGAAAAGTGGCCTACGACCATGAAACGTAACCTACGACCACTGAGAGATGGTCTACGAGACCTCTCCCTCCCTTCAGAAAGAGAAAATAGAGAAAACAAGATCTGGTTCGCAAACCGAGGCGAAGCATAAAAAGTCCTGAAGTCCGGAGGCAAGGCTCTCAGTCGAGACTTCTTGACCTTAGGACAAGCGCAACATGCGCGATCACCGAGCGCTCAATCGATGACATTTGGGAATTAAGGTCGGTCAAAAATGGGGTGTCTACAACAGTATGTAACTGTTGGTAGGCATTCGGGGTAAGTTCTGCAAAGCAACAAAAGACAGGGCATACCAAATAATTCGAGGCTGATTCTTATAGTTGGGAGGATGAAATCTCTTTAGGAGATTTTTAGATTACTAACATCCACTCGAGCGTTTTGTTGGTCACTTGGGTGCTTTTTCTTTTCTCCTAGATTCAGTGTTTGTAGTCTGAATTTCTGGAGGGAGGGCTTTCTTCACTCGAGCAGTTTGTTTGGAGTCTGAATTACTAAGAGTTTGTTTTTTGTGCTCGAGCAGCGTTTTGTTTGCTCGAGCAGTCTGTTCTGTAAGGATAATTGTAGACACCCAATTTTTGACAGCCCTTAAGACTTGGGTGTCTCACGTTGATCACTCGATGGTGAAATGTTATGAATGTAAAATCGTTAAATTTCTTCAACAAAAGGCTTTGGTTTTTGAACTTCAGAGCCTAAACCTTGCACCCCCGTTGGACCAAAACTTAATTTTTGTTAGCCTGATCACTTAGAGGCCTACTGGCCAAAAGGTGGACGGCAGGCCAATTTTTATTGGCCGATCATCCCTCTCCATGGTCGGCCGGTCATGTTTCCCGGCAGGCATATATTTTGCTGCCAGCTATCCCCATATGTGCATGCATTGCACCAGCTAGCCTATTATAGATATTTCCAATGTGAGAAGGCTTTCTTCCACAAATACTTGACCATCCCTCGTGGTTTTAGGTTAGAAAATTTTCCAAAGACCAAAACTTGTCCAACACACTACCCCTCTCTCTTGAAAATATACATACACTCTCCATACACTTCCTAAACCAAAAAAATTTGAGGTCACTTGCTGAAATTATTGACCCTAAGTTTCAGCTCTTGAGAGTGTTTGCCTTGTGATTTGTTTAACCAAGAGTATCTTCTCTTCAAAGGTATAACCTTTGCCATCTCTTGCCTTGTTTAAACTACTCTTCTCTCCTCCTTTTCTTGGTGTTTATGCACTATTTTGGACTGATTTTAAGTGCTGAAACTTGTGATTAAAAAGCTACCAAAGGTGGAGGGGTTAACCACCCTTTCTTGAACCTTATCCCATAGCTTATATCCTTGTTCTTTCCACTTATTTCTTTACTTTTAGCTACTGTTTTTCAGAGTGTTTTAAAGCTTAAAAATGTGATTTTAAGTCATGAAAAGGAGGAGGGGTTAGCCATTCTTTCTTTGGTTTGTTTACTAGGCTTCTTTCTTCCTAGTTTTGTTCAAGTTTTCTCCCCTTTTCAAACTGATTTTCAACATTGTTTTGTGTTATTTAGGGGTTGTTTAGTGTGTTTATTTAGTTTATGCCTTGAATACTATGCTTAGATTGTTGTAAGTCCTCATAGATTTGGTTGTTTAGGCCATAGACACCAATCTATTTGAGTTGATAGCTCGCCTTACATAGTTTTCATACATATATTCACACTTCTAATAATCACCTTGGCATAATTATCTCTGCAACCGCCCTCCTTTCTTTGCTTTCTTTGATTAATAGTTGTCTCAAACACTAGGTTGTTTCTTAAGGCATAAGAAAGAGACTTTCCATACTTAATGGTTTAATCTCTCCGGAGGTTCATTACCAAGGCATTATATCTCTCTTATGTTAAGCATAACTTCGTGTTTGACACTTCTCTTTATCATTTTTTGCACTTAGTGTACGTAACTGTCACTTTTGGACAAAAATGAATAAAAGATAAGAAATGGCAAGGTAATGTAAAAGAGGCTAATAAATTTGGTGTAAAAGAGATAAAAAATGGTAATAAAATTGAGTTGAGTTCAATCGAACATTATATTGAACCTATTGAGTCTTGAATCATTACATACTCTTAGTGACATTCAATGATTCAAGAATCAATGTCTACCACTTCCCTTGAGATAACTCCATGATAGGGAGGAGGTATTGTTGGTCTTCTATTTATTTTATTGAGCCTCTATCCTATCGGTTCTAAGATCATTTCGCAATAAACTTACAACAATTGATGATTTGTGAACCGAATCTACTCCTCCCTGGATCATCTTCCTGATAGGAAAGGGCAGAGAGGATAAACATCTCCTGGAAACACTCTATTTTGCTCTGTTGCAGCAGGGTAATCACCAAAAATAGTGGCCAGCTGGCCACCTTTTTGTCCGGCAGACCACCTTCCAAGGCCGGCCGGCTGGCCACCTTTTGTTGTACAGGCAATGTTGTCATTTTATGGCAAAACAGAGTAGAAGCTGAGGCAAAAATTGAATAATGTTTGACTGCAAACAGAACAAATTCTGGCAGCAAAATAGAGAGGTTTCCGGGAGGATGTTCTCGTTTGTACGTATGCAACTCTTCGTTTCCCGTAGTACTTTAAATTAATGCTTTAATAGTAGTTTGTTGTACTTAATTAGTTAGCTTAATTTGAATTTGTAATAATTAATTAATTTAGCTTGTTCATTTATTTGGTGTTGTAATATTTAGTTTACATAGGACATTCATTCGGACCTTCTTGTATGAGGACACTCTTGTAATATTGTATATATCTTCCAACCCCCTTTCTTTCTCCCTTTTATTTACTTGCTTATGATGGTTACATGTCGTATCATATTTTTGTTCCATATCATTACTATGGGTAAATATGCATTTTTGCATGCATCGAGTTTGGTTCATCATTCTAAAATTATAGTCCTTTCTTACTTACTTGAATACGTGCGCTATCACATGCTTTGAGTTGAACCATATGTCATGTTAATAATCCAAAACTAGTAGTTGCATCTTGTATGTGTTGTATTAGTCACTTGCATATTAGGGCATACATATTTCTAACTATTATCTTATATTTTGGCGTGCCTCGGTTGAGCACTAGGTGAGCATTTCTTGCTTTAGCATATTACATGTATGTTTGTGTTATCATATCAAGCATATTATCACGAGGCTAAGTGCTTATTTGATATACCTCTTTGATTTCCGGTGGATGAAGGCTAATTTGCTTAAATTGGGATGATTTGATTAAATGTAAATATAAGCTTGCATTTTCAAGTATCACATATCCAAAATTCTTTTCAAACAAACATAAAATCAAAGCATTCCAAAGTAGGAGAAATAGTCTATACTTGTATGCCTCACATTGTAAGTTAGCATTAATAAATCAAAATAAGAGCATATAATGTTGATAAAAATCACATCATGATTAGTGGAGGCCGATGTTTGATTGGGTAAGTGGGGCGCTCAATTCATGACCTTCCCTTCTCATACCTAAGTTCTGGAGCCGAGACACTTCGGTTATGATGGACAAGTGGCCTTTGGTATGAGTTATGGGTTTCTTAAATTTTCTAAAAATATTTAGGTGACGACTCTAAAATCTAGCAATGCAGTCCATTTTTGACATTTCTGATTGTAAATCAAATTTTCAAAAATTTGCTAGATTTGGACTCTCATTTGTGTTTTTCTGTTTCACATTGCATTTGTGAAACCAGATTCAAAACCACAGGAGCTCGAACTGTAGGGCTATCGTATCCAAGGAGACTAAACCCCTTCGAGGAGCACAAAAAAGCCAGCTACAATAATATTTTGGGAGTTTGGTTTCTTCACTCGAGCCTAATTTTGTTCGTTCAAGTGGTCTATTTGTATAAAGTTACAGGAAAAAGATCTTCTTCTCACTTTTCTAATTCCCCTCTCTTTATAAAGTTTCTAAACCCAGTTTTCTCTCATCTATCTCTAATTTCTTGCATAAAACTTCTCGTCTACTTCAATTTGTGAATCTCACCACCGTAGTGCTTTGGGGTAAAAGGTAGAGCTTAGGGAGAGGGTTATTTTAATTGGAAAAGTTTTTGTTTCCCTCTTCATCAAATTTGGGTATTTATTCATCTCTTTCTTTTGGTTTAAGGTAGGGATTTCTTTAATGTGTTTGCATAGTATTTAGCTTCGTTATGTGCTCTTTGAATAGATTTGTAGCTTGAGGGATTTGGGTTTCATTTGGCTTTGATTTTGGGTTTGAATTGATTTATAAAATGGGGGTTTTGGGATGGCTTTAATTGAAACATTGTTTGAATGATTTTGTGGAAGGAAAGTATTGGAAATTATGGAATTGGTCTTTAGTGAGGCTTTTTGAAATAAATAGATGTTGTTTTGAAAACTTTGGAAATCCTTGGTGATTGTTGGTTTTGAATAAGGATGGGAACTGATAGGATTGTGAAACAATGTTTTGGTCCATGTTGAGTTGGAAAGAAAAGATTGAATATATGATTATTACTCTAATATTCAAATTTTGGAATTTAAATCTGTTTCTTAGAAATTTATCTTTTGAATAGAGATATCTATTTGGCTATCGGTGGAGGATAGCATTGCTTGTTCTAGAAATTGCATGAGAACTAGGTTAACCGGAACCCATTCATTCATACATTTCAAATTGACTGTGTAAATATGCATTGAAAAGCATTGTTTTAAGAAAAATGGGTGAATACCTTGGTGAATCTGGCTAGGGGTGTGGTTGTGGTTATTTATGTTGGCCTTTGTGTCCTTGGTGAAAGTCCAAAAACCCCCACGGTTAGGTTCCGATCCTTCTGGTTAGTACTGGTAAAATGGCTTTTGGTAGTGCTTGTATAGTCTACTTGCAAACATGTACCTAGAGATTCCCAGTGTGTGTATTTACTGCTCTGTTTTCTATTTTGGGAAGCAATGGTTTATTAATTGCGATATAAACATGACATTGCATTGTTTGAAAGAGAAAAACGCATGTTTTGGTAATGGCATTCATATGCCTTCGACATGTGGCTTTGTTAAGCATCATATAGATCATTAAACTCATCTCTACAAGGCTTTAGCTTACCCTATGTGGAAACCAACTTTCAGGTGCTAATGGATTGCCTTAGCCAAGGCGTTAGCTTGGGAGGATTGTGGAGCTGAAGGCTCATTTTGTTTTGTTTTGTAAATGTATTTTGCCCAAGCTTAGGATTTTCCTGTAATGGGCTCCAACCCACTTTTGTTATAACCAAGCATCATCTTGGAAACTTGTAGTCTTTCAGGTATTAACTTATATTTATTTACTGTTGTTTTATATATCAGTCACACGCCATAGATTTAGATATCTAAGATTGTTGAATTTATTAACGCATGTGATGCCTTTGTAATATTTAAAGGAAGATCAATGAATGAAGGATAGTTTTGGAAATGTTTATGTTATTAGATGAGTGAGATTGGTAAGCTTCTACATGTATGTTTGAGAGTTATGGTGCATATAGATTATTGTTATTTTTTGGGTGTCACAACTTAGTATCAGAGCATACTGGGTTTGAATACTTTGGGCTCATGGGACGCAACTATTACCACAAGGGTTCGTCTCGCTAAGTAGAAATAGAAGTATACTTGGTAAGCTATTTGATAACATGTTTATGTGATTAAGTGAGTATGGGATTTAGTTTTGAAGATGTTGATTGTGTCTACGAATTCCTAGAAGTCCCGTTAGAAGAGCACTCGATCATTGCTAATTCTAACAGGAACTCTAGCAAAGTCATGGAATAATTATGATATGGGATTATGGGCATCTTGTTAAGTCAGCGGCTCATTTGGAAGTGGTGATACAGATGGAGGAGGAATGTATATGAGGCTCTAGACAGAGGAGGTAGGAGTTGTAAGATGATGCGAGGAATAATAAGAGCTAGAGGGGTTCTACCTCGCAGTAGTCCCAGGCTCAGTAGTCTAGATCCACCTTTCCTGCGCTGTGTTCTGGTTTGGAAGAGGCAATTAGGGTGGATTCACATGCTTCAACTGCGGTCAATTAGCCCACAAGTCTCCAGCTTGCTCGTAGAGAGGAGAAAGGGCACTAGTCAGCGCCATCTTTGACGCTTTCTCAGAGTTAGGGCCAAGAGAGAGGGAAAGTGCCTACCTGTTTTCAATATGGGCAAGGTTTTTTTTTTTTTTTTCTCAATTTGGTGGCACATTTGGTACATTTAGTTCGAGGTAGACTCAGGGCCATCAACTAGCTTAGTCAGTTTAGGCCTCGAGGGCCAATCAGGGAGCCACTTTGGCTCAGTTCGTGCATCAAGCCTATGCTTCGAGGGATAAGTAGGTAAACCAGAGGCCTTTAGAGCATGTGTATGCTATTACCACGCCAGATCGGTTATCAGCACCTCTTATTGTGAGAGGTACCTTTTTGTCAATAAATTCTCTAGCTAATGTGTTAATAGATACAGGTGCATCTTATTCTTTCGTATTGTCTTCTTTTGCATTTGCCTTAGGATTGGAGTTTGATCAGTTGGAGTCTCCTCTATTTGTTGAGACACCTATTGGGTGTAGGGTGACATTGGGTTGAGTATATCGTTCTTGTGAGATTGAGGTCACAGATTGCCGACTTTCTTTTGGTTTCATTGTTCTTAATATGCATGTTTTTGATGTAATTTTTTATAAAGATTGGTTGACGTACTTTCGGGCTTCGATAAATTATCACCGTGGGAGGGTATCCGTGTGTACACCATCCACAGATTTTTTTTATTTCTTGTGTGATCGAGGTGATAGTTTTATTACTCCTTTGTATGACCTTACGGGTCAATGAGAGTTGAGTTTCATTTTTTCCATCAAGGTAGCCGATGAGGGAGTGTTGTTTAGGGTGACTCACTGAGAGTGGTTCGAGAGTATCCAAACGTCTTTCCAAAGGATCTTACATATTTACCACCACACAGAGTAATTGAGCTCTCTATTAACTTGGCACCAAGCGCGGCTTCGATTTCCAAGGCATTGTATAGTTTTGTGCTAGGTGAGTTGTGTGAGTTGAAGGTGCAGCATCAGGATTTATTAGAAAACGGCTTTATATGCCTTAGTACTTCACCTTGGGGAGCATTGACTATATTTGAAAACAAGAAAGATGGCATTTTGTGGTTGTGTATTGATTGCCGTAAATTGAACCGAGTAACTGCTATGACCCAACCTATAGGTTAAGATCATAACCGGTCAGTAATCATGAGATTACCTACGGCCTTAGACTAAAATTAAATCATATTTAATAATAGGGGGCCAGAAGCGGAAACAAAATAATAAATTTTTTCCAATGAGCTGTGTATATATGGCATATCCAAAAATTTTCACTGATGTAATAACTCATACCCAACAGAACATAATATATTATACATGTTCAGCACCATTTAGAAACTGGCAAACCAAAAACCAAGGTTTATATACAGGCATAGTCTTATATGACCATCGAAAGTAAGCAAAAGAAAATCAAAACAAAAGTCTCGTGCATGAGGCAACCTTGGCTGACTCCAAAATTTTGGTAACCTTCACAATCTCACTAAGGTTGGGGATAGACATTTTGCTACTCACCTACATACATATAAATACGGAGTGAGCTAAAGCCCAGTGAATAATACCAAAGTAAAGAGGTTAATGAATGAGATTCGTACATAAATAAATCATACTTATAATTTAAACATTTGAACTACTATTCTCATTCGTAGTATATCAAAATCCATAACTATACTTGTAGATCAATATCAAAGCAAAATGACCTTGGGTCCAGTACATCATATCCATATACAAACCGGCCTCAGATCCAACTTATATACAAAACAAGCTCAGGTCCATTATATGCAAAATGACCTTAGGTCCATTTATACAAAAGGACCTTCGGTCCAATACTCATTCATAGACTGACCTTAGGTCTAATGGATCCATATACGAATGACCACCGGTTGTAGACACCCCATTTTTTACCGCCCTTAAGACTTGGGCACCACTGATGTTTTACTTGGTGGAGAAAGGTGTGCAGGGCAAATGTTCAGTTTCTTCGGCAAGGAGAGAGGAAAATCCTTCAAAACACTTTGTTTAGGGGTTTGGAGTTGAAGAAGAGAGGAAAGGAGAGGAGAAAACTAGTTTGGGAGAAGTTCGGCATGAATCCGGGTAGAAGCGAGTCGAGCAACCCTCGCTGAATCGGGCTTATCTGTCTGTACACTTGGATTTTAGCTATGGGGCCACCGCCGTCAGAAATATTACTTCTGGGGCTTCATTTTGCACTCAAGAATCTCTTAAAGCCAAGCCCGGGTGGGGGAGATATGAGCAGCTGAAGTTGGGCATCATCCCGGTTGGATCGAATCTGCGCGGCTTCACCAAAATGGGCATAACTTTTTCCACAGGAGGAATTTTAATGCAAGGTTTGCGCCATTGGAAATCTAACTTCCGGGGCTTCAATCTGGACATCCACTGGCACTTTTTGACCTCATTAGCCACCCATCGGCACTCTATTTATCCGACCGGCCAGTATAATTTGCAGGTCGGCAATATATTGTGCCGACCGGCCATTTATTTTGCCGATGACCTCCTTTCATGGCCGGTATGACCCTTTTTCACCCCTCAAGCATGGTGCATGCCAGTTGTGCCAGCTATTCTCCATTCAAACCCTCTGTCCGAGATTTTGCCTTTTGGGGGGGAAATTTGAACTTGTTTTGTCCCCCCCCCTTTTCTTGCCTCTCTCCGTCTATATGACCAGCCCTCCACCACCATTTTGAAGGGTTAAAGAAACCATCTGAGGCACCATTATAGATACAACCCTATATCTATACATTCAACCCCTCTCTTTCAAGCTTAAGCATCCAAGTTCCTTGCACCATTCCTTCATCACTACCTAGCATCACCACCACTACTCCATTTCCAGAAGCTTGGGGAGCTTTCCAGCAGCTAGGAGGCATCACTTCTCAAGCCAAGAAGCAACCAAGGGTTGGTCTTCAAGGGTAAATGTCAATTCCTTCTTTTTGAGCTTAATTTTGCAACATTTTTCTAGCTATTTTGCTTGCTGTTTTGAGCTCCAACCAAAATTGAAAGTACCCTTTATTTGAGCTCTATTTCATGATTCATTAAGGGAATTTTGTCATTTAAGGTCCCCATCTTGCACTTCCTTCTTTATCTCTCCTTTAGGCCCTAATCTTGCATGTTATTTTTGGCCTATGTGTAATCTGTTTTGGGGCATGTCATAAACTGTAAGTGAGCTTGTTTTGAGCCCTTCTTCAACATTGAAGAAGGGCTCATCACTCTTTAGATAACCCATGTGCCACTTGCTTTGAAATCCATGTTTTTGCCTCATTTTGCATTTTTTTTAGCCTATTTTTCTTCTGTTTTTGGACCTTGGTCCGAACTGAAAGTGGCCATATTTTGACCCCCTTGTCTTGTTTCATTAAGGGTCTTTGGCTGTTTGATGAATGTTTTGTATACTTTGTGTTTTGACCTCTTTTGGGCCCTACCTTGCATGGCATTTTGAGCATACTTGTATATTGTTTTGGGGGTTTCCATAAACTGTAAGTAGTCATATTTTTGGTCCCTCTTCAGAGGTGTAGAACAGTCTTTTTCTGTTTGGGCTTTGAATCTACCACTTGCTTCATTGCCTCCCTTGCGGAGCCATTTTTGTATGATAATTTAGTCCCACTTGTGCTTACTGTTTGGCCATACTTTGAACTGTAAAAATGCATATTTTGGGGCTGCCTTGCTTCTGTCTTTTCATTCCATGTACCAATAATGCATGCTTTGTATAGCTATAGGTCATTGCGTATGCCTAGTTTTGCATTTCGGGATTCGTCTCATGCATCGGGTGCTATATTACCATGTTTCGGGGCTGTTTAGCATCATGTTTTAGTGCTGAAATTTTCATATTTGCATACCATGTTCCATGTCTTTCCATGCTTTGGTAGAGTGGCATTCGTGCCTTAGGTTCGGTCCTCGGTTTGCGTGCATATGTGCACGCATTTCGAGTGTCTCATTTTCATCTCATGGCCACTGATGTGGTTGTGGCTGAGGTCCACTCACATTGGTGTAAGTCCATCTTGCATTGTGTATGCCATGTTTCAATGCGTTGTGCATGTTATGTTGTTAGCATTGTGTGTGCCATGTAGTTGTATTACATGTTTGTATGTTTGCTTGCATGCTTAGGTCGCATGTGCATTGTTGTGCATTGCCTCACCTCTTGACCAACCATGATTGAGGTTGGGTCCCTTGTATGTTTTGTGTGCATCGCATTTGACATTGAAATGCATACTTGACTCTTTGGCCATCATGCATCGAAATGCGTGATTGGTGGCCCAAGGGTCGAGGGCCATGCTCCCTTGAATCCATTACATGATTGGGAGTGTGTCCATGCATACATTTGCCTAAAAATTCCATGCCATACACTGCTTGCCCTCTACTGCTGCCAATTGCAGGTTCTGCAGGAAGATTTGGCCAGTCGGTTAAATACAGTGCCGACCGGCAATCCATAAATGGCCGATAACTTCATCAACGGCCGATGACCATTTCCCATGGCCGGTGGCCATCCCTCCCAGCCGGTGGTATTCCCCAACATCCAGAGAGCATGCCCTTAGACTTTGGCAGTCCTCAGAGGAGCAGGGTAGTGAAAAACAGAGGCAACAGTGCTATGGCAGCGAGTTTCCGGGCAATATGGGTCAAGCATGCATCATTCGCGCATCCCAAGGCGGGGGCCGTGGCCACCTTCCCTTTGCATTTAATTTGTTAGTTAAATAGGAATTCTGTAATAATTAATTAAGTAGTTAGTAATTTATTCGGACTGTAATATTTATTCGGTCCCTCCGAGTGAGGGCGTATTTGTAATAAGTGTGGGTGCGTGTGTGCATGTCTTCCAATCCCCACTTCTGTCTCCCTTTTACTTACCTTCTTTGATGGTTAGTATTAGGACATGTTTAATTTAGCATACCTTATGTTATGCATGCGTGCATCCATACATTTGTCTTACATGCACCGGGCTCGGCGCATTATACTAACTGCATTTGTATTTCAATTTCAAAGTTGAATACTTGTTAGCTGTTGCATCTCATATGCCATGTTTAGAATAGCCGAGCCTGCTATAGTTGCATTTTGCATGTGTTGCATTAGGCATTCCTGTATAATTAGGATCATGCATGGATTTCTAATTAGCTTCTGTTTTGGCTTGGAGTACTCGGTGAGTTTTATGCTTTAGCATCCTTGCATGTGTGTGAGTGACTGCCATAAAAGCATGCTTACCATGAGGCTATATGCTTATGTGATATAACTGCTTGAATGCCTGTGGGTGGAGGTTGAATTACCTAAATTGGAATAATGCACTAAAACTGTGAGTTTTAAGCCCACTAGATAGTGGCAAAACCATCTTTTCTAAAAGCCCACTCGAGGGTGGCAAAACCTGCATTTTAGCCTACTTGCGAGTAGAAAACCATTTTCAAAACAAACATGCTATGTTTTGTTCCAATTTAGGCGATTTGGTCTATACTGGTTTGCTGTGCGCATAACATAGTAATTCTAGGCTAATAACCGGAATAAGAACACATAACGTTTTCAAAACTGGATATCATGGTTAGTAGAGGCCGATCTTCGGATCGGGCGAGAGGGGGTGCTCATAGCTGACCTTCCCCAATCGTACCCAAGCTCCCGAGCCGAGGCAACTTTGGTGATGACGGACACGTGGCCTTTGGCACCGAGTCAGGGTTTCCTAAATTCTCCCAAAAAATAAACATTTAGGTGGCGACTCTGTATCTGGAAAAGCAGTCCATGTTTGGCACTTCTTTTCAAAATCTATTTCTCAAAACGATTTGCCGGATTTGGACTCTTTGGTTCAGATTAAGAACCATGACACAAATCGAGTCCAAACTGTAGCGGGGTCCCTCGCGGACGTGTTACACTGGTCCGTCATATTATAATATCAAATGACCTCGGGTCCAACATTCTTATATTCATATTTATGCGCATATTCATATTCATGATCATGATCACATCTGTATTTATATTCAAAATGACCTTTGGTCCAATCAATTCCTTACTCAAAACGACCTTTGGCCCATTTAACAATCATACAAAACGACCTTCGATCCAATTCATATATAAGATGACCTTTAGTCTATCTTGTTAAACATTTCAAACGTCTTTAGGCCCAATCCGTATCCTTTTCAAATATACCAAACGGCCTTAGGCCCAATCTGTATCCTTGTCAAATATACCAAACGGCCTTGGGCCCACTTCATATTATTTATTTATTTTTTTTATCAAACATACCAAATGGCCTTGGGCCCATTTTGTATTCATACATCAATCACGTTATATATTCTATTACGAATCAAACAGATAGAATACTCATTTATAGTACAAACTCATAAGTTCAGAAACTTACCGCATAGGTAACATTTAGAAAATAATACATACACAAAAAGAACTTTACTAAGATATTACTCACATTGTTTAGATGCCTAGTTCACCCTTGTAGTTGAACCTACACAAATCATAACACGTATAAAAATTGGGTCACAATACAATTCAATCCATTCCTTAACTTATTTAATTCTCTTAGGCTTCTTTTGTGTCATTTAATTCATTTAGAATGCTGAATATATGCCTAAGAATGCCCAGAAATGAAAAAGAACAGAAAATGAAACATAAAACAACCTTTCAAAGTTTCCTAAAACAGTGCACTATGCTCGAGTGCAACATTGGTAACTCGATCGAACCCATTGGTCTGCAAAAGTACTGGATGGATCCAATATGCGCTCGAGTAGTCCAACTATATACAAAGGGTTTGCTCGAGCACACACTTGGTCGCTCGAGCTATCTATAAAATTTGTAAAAATACAAGGAGCTCATCAAGTTCGCTTGGGCACACACCTATTCGCTTGAGCGGTCTGCAATTTTTCTGGGTTTTCCAAATTGCTCTTTGAAGTTCAGAGATGCACCTTTAACACTCAAAGCTTGCATGGCTCACTAAAAACATGTGGAGACTTTCCATAGTGCATAAATTCATGGAAATTATGAAACCACATACTCAAAACCCCTTACAATTTTCCAATACAAAGTTCAAAACTCCATGTTCTTGACTTGCATGTAATGATCTCTTTTCAAAACTCATGAACTTAACAATTTTGAGCTCAAAGGCTCCATGTATGTACAAAACCTCTTCCTAAACATAAATTTAAGAATCAACACATGATGGATGACACATGCATGTACAATTTATTCCATAATTTCAACATAGATGCATGAATTCATACTCAACATGGCCCAATTCAACATATTGCTACATGCATGTAAAGCTTCTTCGCATTCTTGACTTTAATTGTCAAAATACATGCAAATGGTCACATACATGCCATGAACTCAACTCTAAATTACATCATTTTCAAGACTTGAGAGGTAAAAGCTTACCTAAAGACTTCAATTACACTTATTCTTGAACAATATTGAGTAACCCAAGCTATATCTTCAATTTCACTTTCAATCTCTACACTTTCTCTGTCTAGAATATGAGTTCTCTCTCTTCTCTAAAGGTTCTCTTAGATTTCTTGAACTCAAATGAAGAGGTACATTAAGCTCAAATGAGCTTATGACACAAATCTATAGCTAGGATATCATAATGCAACAATTAGAACATTAGACCAATTAAACACAACTTAATTAATTAGTCTGAATCAATTTTTAATCAAACTTGCCATATCGTTCTAAAAATTCTAGTTAGTCAAATCTTGTAGTCAATTTTGGTTTCCGATGCCATTAAGGCCTTGAATTTCAGATTCAGAGCAGATATTGTACATATTTTTCTACAATCAATAGATAGGCATCACAAAATCACATAGAACACATAATCAAATTCATGTTAGGCATATAAACACAACATAATTAAGGAATTAAAAGACTAATATGGAATAGGGTTGTCACATTCTTTCCCCTTTTAGGAAGTTTGGTCCTCCAAACTTCTGTTATCTTAAGTCGGAAACAATTCAGAATACTTTTATTAAACGATTTCAATTCCTTTGTTAGTCATTTGCTTGGTCTCAAAATCACAGGCTGTCCTCAACCAATCAAAGATCTTCTTTTTTTGCCATACAAGGCTTCGTACAGTGCCATACCGAAACTGGAGTGAAAGCTGTTGTTGTCAGCAAAGTCTGCCAATGGTGAGTAGGTTTTTCCAACTTCCCTAAAAGTCTAATGTATACATTTTGAAGCATTTCTTCCAAAAGCTGAATAGTTCTTTCTAATTGTCCGTCGGTTTACAGATGGAAAACGATGTTAAATCTCAATTTGGTTTCCATTCCCCTTTATTCTACAATTCATGATTCGATTCAATATTTGGTTCAGTTACTCATCATAATTATCTAAGGTTATTCAGATACTAATTCCCAAGTCAGCGAAGGTAACAACAAAACAATCAACAACACAACGTACATAATTCACATATTCCCATAGCATCGATTGTAAAGTACAATAATACTAAACCAGACAATTTCTAACATCATACATATGTTCTCAATCATTCAATAGTTTACACTTTAATTCAATATTCGTTTCCCTGTCCCATTAAGTCTTTCAACATTATCTGATAGTCGTTAAGAGCATAAAGCGATTCATATATTAATCCCATAACAACAATTGTAACACTGAAATAATCAATCAGAAGATGTACTAAATTCATATACTTCTAGGTAGTCGAGGTTTTCTAATCCCAATAGTGTTCATCATCAAAACAGTTCGTGATTAACAATTATCGTAACATGAATTCCCAAAATCTGATAATACTGAAGCAACTATTCTCCTAAACAAAACATGTTCTGATTAGTCAAAGATAAATGTTCACTATTGTTTATAATCAAAGCAGTTTGCTATTAACGGTTCCCATAGTGTTGAATTAATAAGAATACGGTAATACATAAGTAGTCAATATTTAACATAATACGTGTGTTCCTAATCAATAAAAGGTACATGTTCAAATATCGTTCATAATCACATAGTCTGCTATTAATAATTCGTATAGGGTCTTCAAGGTGGTGTGCATTCAAATCAAACACAAGTCTTCGGTCCATTAATTCTCAAACACTGGGTCAAAAATATAGTAACATAGAAATAGTCATTCTCTAGAACAATCAAGCACTGTATTTGCACAATTCAGTTCATTTATAACACATATGTCCCCAATAGTTGAAGGTTGGTTCTTAATGGTGTTCAGGATTAGCTTAGTCTATTGACAACCCACATAAAGTCTTTCAAAAAGTCAAGTATTCGAAACGGACTCACATTTTGGGTCTAACAATTTTCTTGTTAGGAATAATCCAGTCATTCATTCATGAACCATTCATAATCTCCCATAAACGATACCAAGTCAGATAACGGTTCTCAAATCAGGCAAAGGTTTTGTCAAATTAAATTGAACAAAGGTCTCATCAAATTATAGCAGATGAAGGTTCCATCAGGTTAAACCAAACAAAGGTTCTATTAGACCGAATCAAATAAATGTTCTATCAAATCATTTTCAAATAGGGTATGCTTGGTTCTGTAGGTTAGAATTCATTCGCTTAGGTATATATTCAATAGTTTCACAATTGTTTTAAGTTTATCATTTCTCAAAGTCATATCAGAGTCATACATTGCAATGGTTCATATTAAAGTGTTTTAGGTCATGTACAACATGACATTGTCCAAATAAGTTCACATGTAGATATATAGGCATGTAGCTGTTCATATCAGGAGGTATGTATCGTAGTTAATATAGCAGTTCCCAAATAAATCCTACATGTAAGCATATGGTACACAGTACCGCATCATACAAAGTTCCTTGGTTGCACATAGTATACGGTTCATTATGTAAAAGTCCCAAACATGTCAGATAATCACAAAAGCATAGGTCTACTAGGTCAGTCAAATAGTCTAGTCAATCTTAAACAAGTAAGGCACACAGCCTCATAGAATATAGAGTTCATTATTTGGGGTGCCCAACTTAGTCACACAATCACAAAGTCATAGTTTCGGTGGTTTAGTCAATAAGGATAGTGATATAACTAATCATCTTGAGCATAGGCTTAGATACATATACATGTATAGAGTCAATCAATATCCCCAATACCAATTTCACAGATTTCCCAAATGGAGTAGATACATACAATAAATAAGGTATTGATCCTGTGGGTTTAACCAATCTAGATGCACATGTAGCAGATATAAAAGAATGCACCGAACTAAATCAAATAACATCCCAAGCAAAGGTGTATACATACACGAGTCCAAAATCAATCAACACATAAGTATTTGTTTATAAATAGCATAGATGCCTAGGATAACGGTCATAATATTCGGAGTATTTATTAGGACGAGTGCAATTAGTCTATCAACACATAAGTATTAGTCTATCCATATTTTGTTCAGTCTATGGACAGTTCCTTACCATATGGCCCATTTCACCACATCTATAACAAGTCCTAGAAATTCGATAACAAATCCCTCGGTGTTTCTTACCACATTCGTTACATGTTGGTGTTGTATTCCTTGTAGAGTTCGAAGTACTCCATGATCCCGTATTTTTCTTTTTAAATAATCTTTTCTTTGAGAAAAAGCCTTGCTTCTTGCTTTTCCATTCAAAAGATCAATTCATGTTAGCTTCAGATATCAGTACTTGATCTAATACCTCAACATATTTTGTTACTTTCAAAACATTCCCTTGATGTTGCTGTACCGTGGGTAGCAGAGGTTCTTGCTATAAAGGTAGTTGTTGTTGTCGCCTCAAGGTCTCTGCCATTTCTTGTACTATTCTTTCCAATCTATCAAGTCAGCCTGTGGAGGATTCTTGCAATTCATTTGTTCTTGTTCTCTCCATGTTCTAGACGAACTTATATTATGACAAAAGGTGCAGAGATATACACAGATACACATAGACATAGTTGTACGTAGGCACATATCCTCATATTCACATTTTACATATCGTGAGTGCACAAATGATCGTATGTATAACAGATGATTGCATACTCATCAGCTATTACATATCAAATATTTATCAGGTAAGTGCACACTTAACCATATTCATGCTTTCATGCGTTCCCAAATTTGCAAAGTCAAAATGCACGTAAGCAACAATTCATGATTCATATGTTCATATATTTGCATTATAACAAAAACAAAACTTGCTTGTACACATTAACACAACAATTTATATCTCATGTAACCACATGTTTTCAATGCATACAAGCATGCACTTATCAAATGAGTGCACCTTAAGTCTTTTCTAGACACCATATGGCTAATTTGGACAAGTGTGTGAGTTATTAACTCGTGCTGTGATACCATTCTATCATGACCCAACCCGTCCCTATGGTTAAGATCATAACCGGTCAATAATCATGAGATTACCTTAGGCCTCAGACTAAAATCAAATCATATTTAATAATAGAGGGCAAGAAGCGGAAGCAGAATAATAAATTTTATCCAATAAGCTGTGCATATATGGCATAACAAAAACTTTTCACTTATGTAATAACTCACACCCAATAGAACATAGTAGATTATACATGTCCGGCACCATTCAGAAACTTGCAAACCAAAAACCAAGGTTTATATACAGGCCTAGTCTTACATGACCATTGAAAGCAAGCAAAAGAAAATCGAAACAAAAGCCTCGTGCATGAGACAACCTTGGCTAACTCCAAAATCTTGGTAACCTTCACAATCTCACCAAGACCGAGGTTAGACATCACACTACTCACTTACATACATATAAACACGAAGTGAGCTAAAGCCCAGTGAATAATACCAGAGTAAAGAGGTTAATGAATGAGTGTAGACACCCCATTTTTGACCGCCCTTAAGACTTGGGCGCCTCAGATTGATCACCCAATGATGAATACATACGTTGTACAAACGCTTGATATCCTCAGGAAGAAGCCTCGATTTTGAGTCTTAGAAGCCTATAAACCTTGCACCAATTTTTGACCCAAACAAAAATTTTCCAAGTCGGACCGCTCAGAGGCATATAGGCCAACTAGTGGCCTGTTGGCTAGAAATTAGTGGCCGGCCGGCCAGGTGTTTCGGTAAAATAGATGTTTGTTGCCAATTGTCCCCCCCATGTGCATGCACTGCACCAGTTGGCTCAATATAGATATTTCTGATATATCAACCAGTTGTTCTATGTATAAAGGGTCATCCCTTATGTTTTGAGGTTAGAAAAAAATTCAAGAGCTCAAATTCTTGAAAAAACTTATGTATATATATCTATGTATCTTGCAACCTATATATACCCTACCTAGACTCCCTAAAAAAATTTTTTTACAGCTCCTTGCTAAGATTCTTGAGCTTAAATTTCAGCACTTGAGGGTGAGAATTTGTTGGTTTGTGAATCAAAGTGTTACTCCTCTTCAAGAGGTATAACTTCTAGCTTCTTTACACTACTTCTTCCCTATCTTTACTTCCTATTTTTACACTATTTTCCACTATTTTTGTGGACTGAAACTTGTGGCTTAAAGCTATCCAAGGTAGAGAGGTAAACCACCCATCTTTGAACCTTATTTTCCAAGCTTTTGCCCTTGTGTTTCCTATCTATTTTTCAACTTATTACCACAATTTTTTAGAGTTTTTCTGAGGCTAAAAAAGTGATTTTGAGGTTCAAAAAGGGGAGTGGTTAGCCACCCCTCCTTAGGCTTGCTTACTAGTTTCATGTCTCCATTATTGTGGTTCACTTTTTCGAAATTTTCCAAGATAATTTCGGCATTGTGTTAGCTCTTTTGGGGACTGTTTCAGGGTATTTATTTCATAGGTTTGGTGGTTCAGGCATTAGACACCAACCTATTTGAGTTGATAGCATTTATTTCATGTTTTCCATACTTATGTTCCCACTTGCATAATCATCTTTGCACCCTGTAGACCGCCTGAACTCTCTCCACGCCCCCCCCCCTTTCGGAGATGTTGCGAATTGTGTTCTAGCTACTACAGTTCGGACTCCTGTCAAGGTTCTGAATCTAATCTTACAAAGTGTAATGTAAGACTGATAAATCACCAAAGTGTCCAAATCGGGTAAATCATTTTGGAAAATCGATTTTAATCAAAAAACGCCAAACATGGACTGCTTTGCCAGATTTCAGAGTCATTACCTAAATATTTTATTTCGGGAAATTTAGGAAACCCTGACTCATGCCTAAGGCCGCGTGTCTGTCATCACCAAAGTTGCCTTGGCTTGGGAACTTGTGTACGAGAGGGGAAGGTCCTGAAATGAGCACCCCCGCTCGCCTAGTCAAAAGATCGGCCTCTACTAACATGATATGTTGTTTTGAAAACACATGTGTTCTTATTCCAGTTTATTAGCTAACCTTACTGTGTGATGAGCACAACATACAAGTATAGACTAAATCACTCAATTTCGAACAAAACATCTCATGTTTGTTTTTGGGAAATGGTTTGAAAGTGCTACTCGCAAGTAGGCTAAAGCGAGGATTTGCCACCGAACAAGGTGGGCTTAAAACATGATGATTTGCCACTTCAAGTGGGCTTAAAACTCACATTTTGATGAATTGTTCCAATTCAACCAAATGAAGCCTTCATCCATAGGCATTAATGCAGTTATAGTAGTTAAGCAAATAGCCTCATGGCAAGCATGCTAACATGGCAACATATGCATCTCATGTAGTATGCTAAAGCGTAAACACTTACAGTGTACTCCGAGCCAAAGAAAGAAAACTAGTCAGAAATCAATGCATGATCCTAGCTAAGTTAAGATGCCTAATGCAACACATGCAAAATGCAGCAAAATAGGCTCGGCTATTCTAAGATGGCATATAAATGCAACACTCGATAACATGCTTTGAAATATGTATTCAAGTAAATATTGAAATTCAATGCAGTTTGAATGATGCGCCGAGCCCAGTGCATGCAATATGAATGAATGATGCATGCATGCAAAGCATAAGTATGGTAATTGAAACATGCCCTAAAACTAACCATCAAAAGCTAGTAAATAAAAGGAAGAAAGACGTGGGATTGGAAGACATTCACACACACACGCACACTTATTACAGCATTTGCCCTCTTGACGGAGGGTCCGAATGAAATGAAAGCTAACTAGCTACGCTAATTAAGCTAACTATTACAAATTACAACTAATTAACTAACTAGTTAACTAATTACAAACACAAATGAATAGCTAAATGCATTAACTATTTAATACAGAATCAACGAGTTAACCATCTAAACAAAACAGTTAAAAGGAGGCTTGGGGTGAGGAATGCATGCATGCTCGGCTGCTTCTTCCCGAAATCCCGTCGCCTTGCCACCGGTTGCCTATGTTTGCATTCACTTTGATCCCTGAACACTAAACCAATTCCCAGACTGTTTCTGCTCTAGAACCAGAATCACTTTGAATCATCTTCAAGCTGGTGGACTGTCGGCCACCAAGGAAGGCTGTAGGCCACTTAAAGTGGCCAGTCAGCCACTTCCCCTGGCCGGTCGGCCAGTTGCTTCTGCATACTCCAGTTTTGCTGCAAACAGAGTACCAAAGGGGCAAGGCAAGGCATTTGCAGGATATGTGTGTACAACCACCCTTCTTATCATTTCTCAAGCTCAAACGAGTGTGGTACTTGACTCTCGGGCCACCAACCAAGCATCACAATGCACGATGGCCGAGAAGCCGACTTTGTACAAGTTAATGAATGCACAAGTAACACACAAGACTCAAGAGGCCTCTACTCTATCATGCACAATCAAGGGGGACGGCGACTAAGAAATGAGGCACGTTTCATCACTTCAAGTATGAAACGTCCCTCGTTTCTCGTGTTTGGATTAACGTCTGATCCAAACAGATGCAATGCATCACAAACATGTTATCTTGACATGTTTTACTTTGATTCATTTTATTTACTCGTTTTAGATTACCGATAAGCCCTTTAACCGGTTAAATCCAAAAATGAGAAGTCCTCTAATTTGAAAGATGAACCAAGCCACAAGCTTCTTGAGCATGAAAGAAGCATCATGCCATTTGGCATGAATGCCTTAATTTCGTGCTCAAACCAACAAAGGGCTTAAGACCTCTTTCAAAGTGATACAACAAATGACAGATGGCATGCAATGGTACACATTTCAGCACTGGAATGACATGCTAAACAACATTAAATCATGCAAACAATGCATGCAAGACATGGTTGAAGTCAAAGGCATTGAAGCTAGTAAAGAGCATAACACTATAGGCATACAATACTAAGCCTAACTGAACAAACCACCCCCGGATAGAGGTTAAATGTGCCAAAATAGTGGCCAAAACATGTTGAAATGACAGCTCAAAAGCTTAGACAAACATGCATGCAAGTTGGCTTACAAGTGAAGCATAAGGCTCAACCCTCAAACACAACAAAAAGGCGATAAATGCAAGAATATGGCAGAGGTATATGGTTTGAAATAATATGCCAAATGATGCCATGCCATGCAAAAAACTCAAATATGACATGCTAGAGGTCTCAAAGTGCAAGACTAGCAAAGCCACTACACTATGGCCATACAAGGCAAGCCTCAAAGGGCCAAGACCATTCCAAATAGAGTTTATGCAAGTCAAAACAAGGCTAAGAACCTGCTGGAGCAGAGCTAAAGCAAGCTAAAATTAGAGGCACAAAGCATCAAGTGAGCTAGGCTAGCATGCAAGATTGCACTACAAGTGTATGAAGCATACAAGAGGTAACCAAACCAACCCAAAATAGGGTTATATCATGTTAAAATAAGTCCTAAAACATGCTAAGATAGAGCTTCAAGAAGGTAGAAAAACATGCCAAAGTGTTAAGCCAACAACACATGCAAAAAAAGCACAAAAGAGGGGGGGCCACCCCTTTCCATTTTGGGTCTCAAAACCCACTTTTCACCACGGAAATTCCTCTGGAATTCAGTGGTGAAAAGGGCAAACAAAGGTGATTTCAAAGGCCTCAAAGGATAGCTCAAAGCAAAGCAAACTAAGGCACAAAAGGGGGTAGACCACCCCTAACTCAAACAACGCCTTAGACAACCATTTTAAACACTCTAAAACAAAGGTTTTTGTAGTTGCAAGTTAGGCCTAAAACATCATGCAAATAGGGCCAAATAAGCAATGAAAATAAAGCTTTAAAGAGGCTATTACTCACCCTTGAAGCACAACTTCAACAACAGCAACTTCTGAGGCAAAACCATGCCAAAACCACTCAAATAAGCCTTCCAGGTACCTCAACAACAAGATGAAGATGTTTGAGTAGGTGTTTGTGTGCAAAAGTATGAAGAAACAACACTTTAAGGCACAAATATATAGAGAGATGGAGAATTCTAGAGAGAGAGAGAGGGAGATTTTTTTGCTCTTCAAAAATTTGAACCTTCTCAAGGGGGAGGAAGCTCCCCTAATATAGAATTACAAGCCTCATGCTTGTTTGACAAGCTAGAAGCTTGTAACAATCCCTCCATACATGTGTATGGAGGATGCTTTCTGTGCCCAACAGCTGGCACAGCTGGTAATAAAAATATCTGCAAAAATAAGAGAATGGTCGTCGGCCACCTCCACTGGCCTACCGGCCACTTAAAGTGGCCTACAGGGGGAAAAAGTGGCCTATAACCACCAAAAGTGGCCGATAGCTATAGACCACCCGAACTTCGCTGCTGCGCGCGAGGGCGTGAATTGTAGTTCTAGCTACTATAGTTCGGACTCCTGTCACGGTTCTGAATCTAATCTCACAAAGTGCAATGTAAGACTGATAAATCACCAAAAAGTCCAAATCTGGCAAATCATTTTGGAAAATCGATTTTAATCAAGAAGTGCCAAACATGGACTGCTTTGCCAGATTTTAGAGTCGCCACCTAAATATTTTGTTTTGAGAAATTTAAGAAACCCTGACTAGTGCCTATGGCCACGTGTCCGTCATCACCAAAGCTGCCTCGGCTCGGGAACTTAGGTATGAGAGGGGAAGGTCTTGAAATGAGCACCCCTGCTCGCCCGATCAAAGAACGGCCTCTACTAAACATGATATGTTGTTTTTGAAAACACATATGTTCTTATTCTGGTTTATTAGCTAACCTTACTATGTGATGCGCACAACACACAAGTATAGACTAAATCACTCGATTTGGAACAAAACATCTCATGTTTGTTTTTTTCGAAAATGGTTTGAAGTTGCTACTCACAATTAAGCTAAGACGCGGATTTTGCCACTTCAAGTGGGCTTAAAACTCACATTTTGATGAATTGTTCCAAGTCAAGCAATGAAGCCTTCATCCACAGGCATTCATACAGTTAAGCACATAAGCACATAGCCTCATGGCAAGCATGCAATCATGGAAGTCACTCACACGCATGCAAGGATGCTAGAGCGTAAAAGCTTACCTAGTACTCCGAGCCAAAACAAAAGTTATGTTCGAAATCAATGCATGACCCTAGCTATGTCAAGAATGCCTAATGCAACACATGCAAAATGCAACTAAGATAGGCTCGGCTATTCTAAGATGTCATGTGATTTACAACACTTGATACATGATGTGCCGAGCCCGGTGCATGCAATACGAATGAATGATGCATGCATGCAAAGCATAAGTATGCTAATTGAAACATGCCCTAAAACTAACCATCAAAAGTTGGTAAATAAAAGGGAGAAAGACGTGGGGTTGGAAGACATTCACACACACACGCACGCACACTTATTACAACGTTTGTCCTCTCGACGGAGGGTCCGAATAGAAAGTAAGCTAATCTAAGCTAAGCAACTAATCTAATTAAGCTAATTAGACTAGTTATTACCCAACAAATTGAATAACTAGCTACAACTAATTATTACATCAGTTTAACTAATTAACAAATTATTTAAATTACATAAACATGCTAATTAACAAGTAAGCATTAAACTACACTACTCAGCACGGCTTTGTAAAGTTGAACAATGCATGCACTTGGTTTCTCGCTCGAAAATCCATTACTATGCCCAGAATTGCCTCTGTTTGTATTTGATTTGATCTCTGAAAGGTGCACAAACCACCAGACTGCTTCTGCTCCAACATGGGGACCTTCTGGTGGGCTGCCGACCAGAAAATGGTGTTGTAGACCACCTGTAGACCACTTAAGTTTGTTGTAGACCATAAAAAGTGGTCGGCCAGCTACTTTTTCTGGTCTGCCGACCAGAAATTTCTGCCAAGCTCCAACTTGCTGCAACAGACAACAAGAAGGGGCACAGCAGCGTATTTGCAAGGTATGCGTGCACAACCACCCTCCCTATCATTTCTTAAGCTCAAGGGAGTGCGGTACTCGACTTTCGGGCCACCAACCGAGCATCGCAATGCACGATGGCCGAGAAGCCAAGTTTGCACAATTCAATGTCAATGAATGCACAAATAACACATAAAAGCCTCCACCTCTATCATGCATGATCAAGAGGTCGACGACCGAGAAATAAGGCACGTTTCATCACTTGAAGTATGAAACGTCCCTCGTTTCTCGTGTTTGGATTGACGTCCAATCCAAACACAATGCAATTCAACAACATTCCAAACAACATGAGCATGACAAGTTCAGAAGCATAAGGTATCAAAGCTAATAAAGAGCATCTCACAAGAGGCATGCAATACAATGCTCAAAGGACTTAAACCAACTATGGACAGACCTCATGCATGCCAAAACAGTGGCCAAAATGCTAGCATTAAAAGCAAGAAAATGCATGCTCATCCATTGGCCCATGAATAAGGTATGAAACACAACTCTCAAACACAATCAAAGAGTGATATGCATGAGGATATGGCAATGCTATATGCTCTGAAATCAGGTGTTAAATGATGCCAAATCACATAAACACACAAGTATTGCACGCAAGAGGGCCTCAGGCACAAGGCTTCTAAAAGGAACTACACAAGAGGCATGCAATGCATTGCACAAATGATTGAACCAGCCATAGACCGAGCTCAATTAGGTCAAAACAAAGACCAAAACATGCTGGGATGGGAGCTCAAAAGCCTAGACAAGCATGCATACGCATTGGCCCATAAACGAGGCACAAAGGCACAACTCTTAAAAGCACTCAAAGAGTGAAAGAAGTGAGAACATGGCAATGCAATATGCTCTGAAATAATATGTTAAATGATGTCATGGCAAGCAAACATCTCAAACAAAGCATGTTAGAGGCATCAAAACACAAGGCTAGTGAAGCCCATTGCACTACAACTATGCAATACATGAACCATATGGCCAAGACAACCCAAAACAGTCCTAGAGCATGCCAAATCAAGGACAAAAACATGTTGTAGTAGAGCCAACACATGCTAGAATTAGAGACATGAAGCATGGAGCATGCAAGGCCAATGAGGAGGATTACCCTACACCTACCAAAACCAAGCATGAGATGACTTTACCAACAAAACTCAGAGTTGTATCATGGAGAAATAAGACCAAAAACCCACTGAGATGGCATCCCAAAAGCTTAGGCAAGATGGCATACATATTGATGCATGTTTAAGGCATAAATCACGACTCTCTAAAAGCATTGAAAGAGTGAAGTATGAGAGAGTATGACCACACTACACACACTGCAATCACATACCAAATGATGCTAAATCATGCAAATAGCCCAAGCAATACATGCTAGTGACTTGGAAACTCAAAGCAAGGCATGCATGATCAAAACAATTTAAAACAAAGCTCAAGCATGGAAAAACATGAGCGAAAGCTTCCTGGAGTGGAGCCAAAAGCATGCTAGAATGACATGTTAAAACCTTAAGCATACAAGGCTAGTTTGCAAGGATTACACTACAAGTGTATAAAGCATGCAAGGGTGGCCTAAACTAAGCCAAAATAGAGGTATGCCATATTGAAATAAGGCCAAAAATAGGCTGAGACTAAGCCAACACATGCTAAAATAGCAAGCTCAAACATGAGGCCAACAAGGCAAGCAACCAAGACACAAGGAGAGGGGATGACCCCCTCCCATTTTGAACCACAAAACACACTTTCTACCACTAAAAATCCATTGGATTTCAGTGGCTAAAAGGCCAAGAGAAGGTGATCTCAAGGGCCTAAAAGGATAGCTCAAAACAAGGCAAAATGAGGCACAAAAGGGGGTAGACCACCCCCAAAACCAAAGAAGCCTCAAAAAACATTTTAAGTACTTGAAAATGAAGCTTTTTACAGTTTAAAGTTAAGCCAAAAGAAGCATGCAAAGGTGGCTAAAGGCTTAAGCAAAACAAAGCCTAAAAGGGGCTAGAGACTCACCCTTGAAGAACAACTTCAAAGCAGCAACTCCAGCAAATTTTCTGAGCTAAAACCAACTCTTGAGGCCAAGCAAGACCCTCAGGTACCTCAGCAACAAGATTGTGGTGTTTGAGTAGGTGCTTTAGTGCAAAAGTGTGAACAAACTACACTTTCAAGCACAAAATGGAACAAATATAGAGAAAGAGGGAGAAATATGAAGATATAGATATATGTATAGCCTCAGCTAATTTTTTGAACCTAAGGCAAGAGGGAGGAGGCTCCCTTATATAGAAAAGCAAGCTTGAAGCTTGTTGAACAAGCTAAGGGCTTCAAGAAATCCCTCCATACACGTGTATGGAGAACGCTTTCTATGCTCACCAACTGTCATAGCTGGCACCAAAACATCTATAGAAAAAGCATAAAAGATGCTGACCAGTTGAGGTGGTCGGCCGACCACTCCCACTAGTCGACCGACCAGAAAAAGTCGTCTGCAAGGTCAACAAGTGGTCGGCAAGGGGGGAAAGCTGGCTGCACAAAGAGTGGAGGGTGGTGGCATGGCTGCCGACCACTTTAGGTGGTCGAAAGACCACCAAGAGTAGCTGGCCGACCCGAAAACTGGCTGGCAGGGAAGAAAAGTGGTCTTCAGGGAGAGAAACTAGTCTACACTCTTTAATCCACTCTCCAAGCAAGGAAAACAAGGTTTGGTTCAAAACCAAACCAAAAAGGAAGCAAGACAAAAGTCCGCGGGACAAGGCACGCAGCCGGGAGCCCTGAAAACTAGTCTACGGGTACAAAAAGTGGTCTACGAGAGGGAAAGGTGGTCTACGGCCACAAAAAGTGGTCTACAGACCTCTGTTTCCCTCTAGGCAAAGGCAACAAGGCATGGTCAAAAAACCAGGCCAAGAGGAGAACGTTAAGAGGTTCCAAGACAAGGCGCTCGGCCGAAGGCTCCGGAAATTGAAAACTAGCCTACAAGAGGGAAAAGTAGTCTATGACTACAAAAAGTGGCCTACATACATCTTTCTCCCTCCAGGCAAGGTCAACAAGGCATGGTGCACAAACCAAGCCAAAACACGAAGAGTTCAGAGGCCTGGAGGCAAGGCACTCAGCCGAAAACTCTAGAAACTCGAAACAAGCACAAACATGCGCGATCATCGAGCGCTCAATAGATGACGTCCGAGTCTTAAGGTCGGTCAAAAATGGGGTTTCTACAGTTGCCCCTCTTTGATAGAACTCGGAAGTCAAGAAGTGGCGGGAGTGCATGTCAAAGCCCCAGAAACTCAAAACGAGCACAAACATGTGCGATCATCGCGTGCACAAACGATGACGTTTGAGTCTTAAGGTCGGTCAAAAATGGAGTGTCTACACACTCTCCCTCCTTTCTTGGATTTTTATTTATCTGAGAGTTGTTTCAAATGGGGTGTTCTATGCAAGTAGAACAGTGCATAGCAATGCAAGTGAAAAGTGCATAATAATGCAACTAGAACCATGCATAACAATGCAACTGGAACATGCGTGACAACACTGGTGAAGAGGTGCATGACAATGCAAGTAAAATGGTGTATAACAATGGAACTGGAACGTGCGTGATAACGGAAGTGGAATGTGTGCATAACAATGCAAGTGGAATGTGCGTGACAACGCAAATGGAGAGGTGCATAACAATGCAAGTGAAGTGTGCATAACAATGCAACTGGAACGTACATAACAATGCAGCTAGAACGTGTATAACAATGCAACTGAAATGTGCATAACAATGCAACTGAAAAGTGTATACGTATCCTGTGCACAATAATCAATGCATATTCGATGCACTATGCTCAGTGAAGAAATGTGCGTCTTGGTAAGACCGAGTTAGTTGTGACCTCTGATTTACCTCTCGGAGGGGTTACAATATATTTCAAAAAGGATACACCTCGTGCATGCCAACTGATGATGAGCTACGCATCGAAGACATGAGTTGAAACTTCCGCGGAAACATTTTGAACTGAAAAGTGGGTTCTTCTTGCACTTTCTCAAGAGCCAAGGACTCCAACCAGTCTGAAAACACTCAGGGAGGACAATGGGACCCTGAAGACCACCCAGGAGGGTTTCTGACCACCTAAACCAGCTCCAGACCACTTGTAGACCACCTAAGTGGTCGGCCGACCAGTTTAGCAAAACTGGGGCAGTTTGGTCTTTTGAGGCTCGGCCCTATAAGTACACAACTTCAAAACACATTTTCTCACAAACACAAGGCCAAAATCCACTCCTCTTCCTTCCTAGACCCTTTTTCGTCTCAGATCCGGGCTTTGCACGCGTTTTCCAATGCCCCACGCGAAGTTGATTCGCGAAAACTTTCGATTCTCTTCGTTTTGAACCGATCAGAATTTCTTTTCGGAGCTTCATTTTCCAATGCCCCGAGAGCTGACTTTTGTTGACTTTTGGCAATTTTAGCTCATTTTGCTCATTTTTGGTCATTTTGCACCTTTTTCAAATGGCTAACCACATCCCACATGATGGAGATTCTCCGCGAGTAAAGGACGAGCCTGACATCATGCCATTGCCGCCTAGGATTCGGCCTTTCGACCCGGAGAGGTACCACCCTCAGGAGCACGTACTACCACCGAGCACTTTTCATCATTTCACAGATTTTGCGCAATGGGCACCCGCAGACTTGCTACTACGGGAGTCGGAGTCTCACCTGTCTCACCACGCGCGCGAGGTGCGTACTGCCCTTTTACATTTTTTGTGATGTATTTTGCACTTCTTGCATACTTCATGCTTTCGCTATGCGTTTTATCTGCTCGTTCTGAACACATTTATATACACAGCACTTCTACCCATCCTGAACACAATTCACACATTGCAATTCTGCTCATTCTGAACACAGGTTGCATACTGCATTTCTGCTTATTCTGCACACAACTCACACACAGCATTCTGTTCATTCGAAAACTGAATACATCTGTTCATTCTGCACATAGCTCACACTGTATTTCTGTTCATCCTGAAACTGAATACATCTGTTCATTCTTCACACAGTTGACACACTGCATTTTTGCTCATTCTGTACAAAACTCACACTGTATTTCTGCTCATTCTGAACGCAAGTGGCTTCCTGTTTCACCCGGGGATATGGGTCGATCATAGCGAGGGAGTGGTACATGGAGCTCCCAGATGGTGTTCGACATATCGTTGATCAGGCAGGGTTTGGCCCATTTTGCGTGGGGTTATCGCGTCTTCAGGTGAGTAGGACCCTCATGGGCGCATTAGTAGGGAGATGGTGGGACACCACCAACTTCTTCTATTTCTCAGCTACTGGGGACATGACGATTACCCCGTATAACTTTTCTATACTGACGGGCCTCGACGTGGAAGGTCAGCCGATCCCATATGACTTCGATATGGGTGAGTGGGAGGCAACTTGGACTTATCTTCTCAGAGCCCATCCCTCAATCTACCAATCATCATGCATGGTCAGATATGCCTGGTTCACCGAGCAGTATAGAGGGACCGTGCCCAACACTGTGGAGGCCACAAAGCAGTATGCCCAGGGATTTCTGATGTTCCTTCTAGGAACCACATTGTTCTCCAACAGGGGGAACACGATCGGGCTATATCTTCTAAGTGCTCTAGTAGACCTATCCCAGGTCCGGCACTTCGATTGGGACGGCGTTGGCCTTGCTACCTTTTACTGCTATATGAGCGCAACCTCCCGCGGGCGGGGGATCATAGTAGGTGGCTATTGGAGAGCCTGGGAGGTACATTCTACCCTCTTGATTTTCATTTCTGCTTTTCATTACCTATACACTGCACACTCCGCACATTGCATACATTACATTCTGTACTCTACATTCTACACTCAACGTTCTGCCTTTTCTGTATATTTTGTATTCTGACTGCCACTGTCTTGCCTTTCACAGCTGTGGATATGCGCCTATTTCCCGACGCTTGCCCCTGATCCAGAGGTCAAGGCACCACTCATGGTGCCGTACTTGCGTAGGTTTGAGGGTCGATGCCGACCTAGGCCCTGAGAGACTCTACCATATCTTAAGCATTACTTCGACACAGTACGGGCGACCGAGGTAACCCAGAACTCTCAGTTCTTCATGCTTTCAGCTTTTGTTCATCTTGCATATTTATGACAACTAATCAATTTATGCACTTGCTATCTGCAGATCACCTGATAGCCTTGGATAGTGATGCCAGGGCTTTCTCGGTTCCAGCTTGCTGGGGCATGGGGTGCCTCCCGATACCGGATTTCGTTTGAGGGACCAGTTAGCAGAGCCTGGTTTCTCAGGGAGCGCTTCATGTGCCAGACATTGGGTAATCCCGCTCAGGATATCCCTTCACCGCCTCCATCAGATATGCGGACCACAGAGAGCCTCACTCCCCGGAAGGTTAGCAACCTTATGTAGGGTGCTGACGCAGTCCTTTTCCTGGAGGAGGGGGAGTATACGACATATCTCTACACATACCTGATGCCCCCTCTGACAGGTGTTCGTACCTCCATGAGGAGAGCCATTGACATCCCTTCATCGAGTCGCGCGCGAGCTACAGACATATCTTCGACTGGCAGGGCCAGCACATCAAGAGGCAGGACTAGGGAGATGCCCCCCACTTGGCAGTATGCTGGGTGACTCAGCATCGGTATGCTCCACAGCCTTCATCTATCATTCAGATATTTAGACATTCATTCATTCACTGATGACTTGAACTTGCATCTGCAGCCTCCCAGAGGATATGTTGAGGGGTTGCTTGAGGTGGTGGCCACACTTGAGTTTATGGTTTTGAGGAGAGAGACGATAATGTATTCCTACAGCATCCTGGTACTTTCCAGTTTCCTTGCATTTATCACGCTCTTGCTGATATATCGAAACTGGACATTTCACTGCACTGATTCGCTACATGTGTAGATCACATCCGATACATCACATTCACATACTATATCTGCATGCACTCACTCCATGCACTATACTTGCATCTGATATACATACCCTCGCTGATGTATTCAAACTGCCTTTTCAGGTCACACCTCTACAGCCCGGGCCATCCAGGCCTTCCCGAGTAGTAGGGAGAGGGATCCTGACACGCGGCCGGGGAGACGTCGAGCACCTGCCAGACATGATGACGAGTCCAGCGAGGATGAGGAGTTAGCACACCCTCAGTCAAAGACATTTGCGGGCAAAGGTGATGACACCGGTTGAAGCTCTAAGGGTGGAGACGATGCCGAGAAGCATTCCGAGGATGGCGGCTCCGATTCAGATGGGGGTGCCACGGCAGTGGCACAGAGGCTGCTCAGCCGAAGAGGGTGAAGAGGGCCTCTCGATCTTGAGCCATATAGCACCGTCTCAGTTGGTTTTCTTTGTTTTCTTTTTACTAGTAGTTGTAGCATATTGTACAGCATTAGGCAGTTTTATTTTCCTAAAAACTTGTACCCTGTTGTAAAAAAAAAAAAGAAAACATAATGGAATGAAAACAACTTTTTGTTCAAAAAGTGTTGCATTTGTATTCTAAGCATCGCATCGCATCATTTTGCACAAAAATGAGATTGATGGAATTTGAACATTCATGTATTGCCAAGTCAGGTAGTGAACCAATGTAACAAACAAAACAACTTAAAGAACAATTCGATAAACAAATTATAACAACTCGTTAAGCAAAGAGCAACAACTCGATAAACAAATAACAACAACTCGATAACCGAAGAGTAACAACTCGATAAGCAAATGAGCAACAACTCGATAAGAAAAACTTAACAACTCAATAAGCAAATGCATATTGGACAAACAAAGCAACTAGACGCATCCGAAACAGAAGTAAACTCAGACCTTCAGCACTCTCAACACATCGGAAGGCTAGGAACTCTTCGCTGGAGACTGGAAGTGGCTGCAGACCACTTTTTGTTCATTGCCGACCAGCTAAAATAGCTTGCCGACCACTTTTATGGTCTGCAGACCAGAAAATGTGGCTGGTCGACCAGAAAAAGTGGTCAGCCGACCAGTGTGGCTGGGGACCTCCAAATTTTTGCCACATGTCCTCTAAATAGTGCCTTATCCTCCATAAAGGTTCCAGCTTCGTGGTTCCCTCATTCTAACTCAGTTTCTCCTCCAAATGGAAGCATTTCTTGTCCAAAACCTCACAAATTGGATTGCTAACTTGGATGGCTCGGAAAAGCTAAATTTCTAGGGCTTCGGAATAAATGCACTATTCACACTGAGCCGCACCCCGCTGCGTTTTCCGTTCCTCCATGCCACGACAAGGTGTTAGAATCCGATAACTCATGTTTTTAGCTTTGGTAGACAAGAGATATGTCCCACTTTTGAAGACTTCCAAGCTTTAATGGAGTCCTAGCGCGAGGAAGAGATTTTTCCACAATTTCGCTTCAGCCACATCCAATCCTTAGGATAGATGTGCGGGCTCACTTTGCATGACGCTAGGTGTAGACGCACCCTTGGGCCCCATGCTACAGTTCGGACTTGATTTGTGTGTCGGTTCTTAATCTGATCTCGCAATGTGCAATGTGAGATTGATAAATCACCAAAGAGTCCAAATCCGGCAAATCGTTTTGGAAAACTGATTTTTTAGAAAGAAGTGCCAAACCTGGACTGCTTTGCCAGATACAGAGTCGCCACCTAAATATTTTATTGTGGAGAAATTTAGGAAACCTTGACTCATTGCTTAAGGCCACGTGTCCGTCATCACCAAAGTTGTCTCGGCTCGGGAACTTGAGTATGATTGGGGAAGGTCAGTTATGAGGACCCCCGCTCGCCCGATCCGAAGATCGACCTCTACTAACCATGATATCTAGTTTTGAAAACGTTATGTGTTCTTAAACCGGTTATTAGCCTAATCTTACTATGTGATGCGCACAACACAAAAGTATAGACTAGATCGCCTAATTTGGAACAAAACATTGCATATTCGTTTGTTCGAAAAATGGTTTGAAATTTGCTACTCGCAAGTAGGCTAAAATACGGATTTCAACGAGTTGTTCCAACTAAAGCAATCCAACCTTCACCCACAGGCATTCAGGCAGTAATATCACATAAGCACATAGCCACATGGTAAGCATGCTGTCATGTAAACATTCACATTCATGCGAGATGCTAAAGCATAAATACTTACAGCGTACTCCGAGCCAAAACAAAGAACATGTTAGCAATCAAACGTATAATCCAAGTTCATGTTAAATGGATAATGCATCATAGGCAAAATGCAATCTAGAATAGGCTTGGCTAATCGTAGGATGGCATGTGAAATGCAACAAGTAACATGTATTCAAGTTAGATTTGAAATGCTATGTAGTTAACATGATGCGCCGAGCCCAGTGCATGCTATACTGATGAATGAATGCACGCATGCATAGCATAAGGTATGCTAAATTAAATATGCCCTAGTACTAACCATCAAATGCAGGTAAGTAAAAGGGAGAAAGAAATAGGGGTTGGAAGACATGCACACACATACCCACACTTATTACACATTCGCCCGCGCTCGGAGGGACCAAAAGAATAATACAAATTAATTAACCTACAAGCTAATTAATTATTACAGACCACCTAACTAGTTAAGCAAATTAACTAACCTAAGAAGGCAATAAAATAGCCTCGAGAAGAGGGTCCAATGCATGCGTGCTCGGGTTTGCTCGAAAATCCGTCACCATGCACAAGCTGCCTCTGTTTACCCTGCTCTGCTCTTCTGAAAATTGCACAAGTTCCAAGGAACACTCTCTGAACACTGTGGAGCATCACCGACCAAGGGGAAACATCACTGACCATGGTAGAAGGGTCATCGACCAAATATTCAACTCTCGGCCATCCATCATTGGTCGGTCGGCAATATATATGGTTGGCCGGCCATATATGCCTGCAGAATCCTGTCTTGACAACAGCAGAGGACAAACATGGCATGGCAATACATTTCAAGCAAATGTGTGCACAAACACCCTCCTTATCATGTTCATGACTCAAAGAAGGATGGTCCTTGACCCTCGGGCCACCAATCACGCATTTCAATGCATGATGGCTAAAGAGGCCAAGGTGTGCATTTTAATGTCAAATGTAATGCACACAAAACAAACAAGGGACCCAACCTCTGTTATGGTGATTCAAGAGGCAAGGCATGCATGCAAAATGCAACCTAGGCATGTGACCTAAGTATGTAACATGAACATGTGGACAAACATGCAATAGGCACGCAACCTAAGAAAACAAGCATGCAAGACATGGAACAACTATGCTAATGACAAGCATACAAGATGCAATGTGGACATATAAGTATGCAAGACATGTGACAACATGTTAAGCAACTTAACCAAGAGAATGCATGTCAAATACAAAGTGTTTCAAGCATGCAACAACATGCGATAGGCCAAGCATGCAACAACACACAAGGCGAGCATGCAACAACGTGCAGAGGATGGTCTTAAACTAGTTTGGGCAGATCACAAATAAGCCCAAAACAGTGGCCAAATGCCAAGGAAATGAGGGGCAAATGCGCATACAAACATGCATGCAAACATGGTCCAACACTTAGGCACAAAGAGGGGACTTTTAAGCACACTTAACATGGACAAATAGCATACATGATAAGCTTTGAAAACATGTAGGAGGTGATGCCAAATCAACCTAACAATACAAGCAAGGCATGCAACCAAGCCCAAGGACTTAAACTATGGTCGTGTGACACGTGAAGCACATGACTAAAGTGAATCAAAACAGTCCTAAATCATGCCAAAGTAAGCCCCAAAAACCACTTAGATAGCATCTAAATGATCTACTCCTAGAAGCATACACAATGGCATAAACATGGAGCATGAAACACCAACCTTTTAAAGCATTAAAAGAGCATCAAATGCAAGCATACAAGCATGCTATAAGGACTAAAATGACATGATAAGTGGTTCCAAACCACTGAAACAAAGCAAGTAAAGCATGCTAGAGGGGTCAACACTCAAGGCCTACAATGGAGATTGCATGGTAGATATACAAAGCAAGCCATGGATGGCCCAAACAACAAAAAACAGAGCTCAAGCACATCAGAACATGCATAAAAGCGTCACAAAGCTAAGCCAAAACAAGTAAGCATAGTTGTCTAAATGCTAGTTGCATGTTAAGGCAATTTCATGGCATTACATGACAAGTGTGCAAAGCATGCATGGTGTGTCTAAACCAACTTAAAACAGTCCTATATCATGGCAAAATAAACACAAATACTAGCTAAGACATGGCCAACATGAACTCAACAATGGTGCTCACACATGAGGCTAAAATGACAACTTTTGAAGACAACAAGGAGAGGGGATGACCCTCTCCTTCTTAGGACCTTAAAGCACCATCCCCACCGCTGAAATCCCTCTGGATTTTAGTGGTGAGGAGGCCCAAACAAGGTGGCCCCAGAGCTCACCAAAATAGCACAAAATGGGGGCCAAACAAGGCCTAAGAGGGATCAAACAACCCCAAACACCAAAGCAACCTTAAACAACTATTTTAAGCACTTAAAATCAGAACTTTTATATGTTTTAAGTTAAGCTTAAAAACAGATGCAAGGATGGCTAAAAGCCTATGCAAAAATGAGGAATAAAGAGCAAAGTTCTTACCCTTGAAGACCCCGTTCAAGAACTAAGCTCCAGCTGCTTCCTCAAGCTTGAATCCACTCAAAAAAATCTGAAAATCACTCTTTAGTACCTCAGTACCTAAAGGAAAGTGTAACACTAGGTGTTTGTGCACAAAAGTAAGGACAAAACACACACAAATACACAAAGAGAGGAAGATATAGAGATAGAATAGATACACAACTCTAACCCTAATCTTAGAGCTCTGGAACTCAACCTTCTAACCCATGAGAAGGGAGGAGAAGGCCTCTCTTTATAGAGGATCACTCTTGCAAAACTTACAAAACAAGCAAAGCAAGAGTGAAATCCCTCCATACACATGGAGGGGGGCAAAGTGGGTGCCAGCTATCACAGCTGGCACAAAATATCTGCCAAAAGCAAATGCACAGTGGTCGGCCAGCGAAAGATGCCAAATTGGCCAAAACAATGGTCGGCCGACCATCAATAGTGCCGACCGGCCAAACATTTGGCCGATGGCAACAAAACAGTGGCCGGTGGCCTCAAGCCATAGCCGGTCAGGCGTGGGGATGGCCAACAAGCCATTCCCTGCTCCTCAAAAGCAAAACACAAGTGTTTGGTACAAAACCAAACACAAAACAGGCAAGTCCAGAGGTCTTGAGGCAAGCTGCGTGGCCGAGACCTCCGAGAACTCAAGACGAACACGAACATAGATGATCACCGAGTATTCAAACGGTGATGTCCAAGTCTTGAGGATGGTCAAAAATGGGGTGTCTACACTCGGTCTTTGATTCGCGATGGAGAACTGGACATTTCGAGCCTGATTCGTCGGTTTTCTGATGCTGGTGACCACGGCGACCATCACTGGCAAGGTTTTCGGCGACATGCGCTTTGCTTCTACATGTTGTCTCATTTCTTGCTTGCCCCAGGCTCCGGAGGATCTAGCGTCCGTTTGATTGAGGTTGCCCAAGGCTTAAAAGAGGGCAAGAGCTGCATTGCCATGGCACTAGCTGAGACATTGATGCGTTTGGATGCTTTCCATCGCCGAGAGACGACCACAATCGCAGGGAGTCCACTATTGTTGCAGGTAATGTTTCCCACCCTATCTCAAATATATTTCTCACATCACTCGACCCTCAGGCTCGATTTTTCTCTCAAAACTCTTTTCTCACTTTTGTCTCCACGTACACCTCTCTATTCTTTAATCTCTAATTTTTCATCTCTCCCCAGATATGGTTGATGGATAAGTTGAAGGTAGTGGACTCATGCCCAGCATATTCAGCTCGCGGCTATTTCTTCCAGCAACGTCTAGTCGATGCCCCTGATAAGGGATGGTGGTGCAAATAGATGTGCAGTCTATCGGCTATCAACATTACTTGGCGCTGCCCCTGGCTCAATCTGCCGGCGATGAGTTACAGCACGTCTCGCCACCCTGGGATTTAGTTGATCGGCCTGACACACTGTGTTTTTTACTTGTCGTTCTGATTTCGGAGCTAATTTGGGCATGATCAGACTTGTCCGGAAGAGGGATTAGAGTACCCTATTGCATTTCCAGTCTGAGGCGCACAACTAGCTCGGTATGCCACAACATGGAGGACAAGAGAGCTTCTGGCCCCCGCTCCCACTTTCAGTTGCACCCTCTCTGATGAGTGCATAGCTTGGCTCGATGAAGAGGCGCAGGTTGGGCATAATTTGGCATCAGAGGCTTCCATAAGCTCTGGGAGGGGGCGCAGGAAAACCTAACTTATGCATGCCCCGAATTTATTGCTTTATCAGTACTTTCAAGTTTTCTTTATAAATGTAATAAAAAGCAACTTCAATTTGTATTCAAGAGTAAGAGAACTCTGTATTGAAATCAATGTAATTGAAGGTTGTGGGTACTGAAAACTTTCCGTTTGGTCCAAAAATGGTCTAAGTTGTAAAAAGATTAATTTGAGCAAAATCAACTTTTATGAAAAATTTTCAAAACCATTTTTGATATGGATCACAACTGGACACGCCCGATATCTATCACTGAGATGTACAACCTGGAATTCAGCAACTGGAAAGTTGCCCCTAGTTTGAATAGCACTGCACTGGAGATCAAAACCGAGCTCTTGAATGCAGAAAAGACAAAGATGGCCAACATGATCACATGGACAAAGTTGATTTGGAAGTGTTTATGGCTGGACTTCAGAATGAAGTTGCCTACGTATCCCAAAGATGGGAATCAAGCCTTACGTAGTTCAGTTCAGGTTCACTCGTGTATTAACACTCTCCTTTTGTGCTCTAACTTTTGCCTAGGTCGCCCTTTCGGGTGTTCGGCCTAGCGAGCCACTCAAGGAAAGTATTTCTTCAACTTGTCCGTGTTGATCGGCTGGGAGAACTCTAGGCCATCTAGGTCCATCAGAACGACAACTCCACCCAACCAGATAGACTTGATGATGTAAGGGCCAGTCCAATTGGGTCTGAACTTGCCCCTAGGGTCGTGGATGGGAGCTCGGTTGTCTTTGAGCACAAGATCCCCCTCTTTCAAATTCCTGAACTTAAACTTCTTATTGAAAGCTCTGGCAATTCTTCATTGATAACCCTGGATGTGATACATTGCTTTCAGCCTTCTTTCATCAAAGAGCGTGAGTTCTTCAAACCTGCTTTGCTGCCAATCTGCTTTAGCTATCTGACACTTAGCCAATACCCGTAATGACGGAACCTCAACTTCGATAGGTAGAACAGCCTTCATCCCATAAACCAAGGAATACGGAGTTGCCCCAGTAGAAGTTCGAATTGAAGTCTGGTAGCTAATCTGGGCAGTCCCTGTAGGTTTCCACCATCTTCTGTAGAATGTGCTTGATGTTCTTGTTGCCGGCCTCAACTGCTCCGTTGGTTTGCGGCTGGTATGTAGATGACTTATGAAAAGTCACATTGTACTTCTCCAACAAGTCAATCACCTCCTTCTTGAAGTGGGAACCATTATCCGAAATAATCTCATTCGGGACCCCGTAGCGACAAATAATGTTCTTCCTGATGAACTTAGCGACATGCGATGCCTTCAACACTGCGTATGATTGGGCCTCAACCCACTTCGTGAAGTAGTCTATTGCTACTACAATGTACTTATGCCTGTTGGACCCCATTGGAGTGACAACCCCATTTACATCAATCCCCCAGACTGAAAACGACTATAGTGAAGTCATGTTGTACAGCTTCGACGGTGGAATGTTCATGTGGTTTGCATAGATTTGACATTTGTGGTATCGCCAGACAAAGCTAATACAATCCTCCTCCATTTTTGACCAGTAATAACCCTGTCTAAGGATCTTCCAGGCTAGTAGCACCCCACTCCTCCATGGATGACCTCCATCGGGCGGTTGGACTCTTCAACATCAACACACAGCTTATGCATCCCGAGCTGACCCCTCTTGTACAGTTTACCCCCGCAGACGATGAACTGAGCAGCCATTCTTCGAATTGCCCTCTTATCTTTGGCATTTTCCCCTGGTGGATATGCTTCATTTTCCAAGAAGTTCCAGATGTCGTAATACCAGGGATTCTCATCTTCTACCTCATCTATGGCAGCAATCAGCTTGTAGGCCGGCACGAATTTCTGTTCAATTATGATCAGACGCATCCGAACTCCGAAAGGGATGCCTATCATAGTAGATAGAGTTGCTAATGAATCCGCGAACCTGTTGTTCTCTCTTAACAGATGAGCAAAGTTCAGTTTTTCAAACCGAGGAATCAGAACATCCAAGGTCTGGTGATAGATTCTTATCTTTTCTTCTTTAACTTTCCAATCTCCTTTATCTTAAGATACTACAAGGTTCGAGTCCCCGATGACATCCAACCGTTTTGCCCCTAGTTCCAGGGCGACTTCTAGTCCAGTAATGCATGCCTCATATTCTACCTCATTGTTCGACACTTTGAACCAGAGTTTGAATGCTAAAGGTATACGGGAATTATCGGGTGCTATCAGCAACACCCCTATCCCATACCCATACTGGTTTGACGCTCCGTCAAAGTACATCGTCCAAGTCTCTCCTTCAACATGCAGAATGGCCTCGTCTAGGAACAGATATTCTATTGCTTCATCCCTTCAACTGGGTGATCAGCTAGGAACTCTGCCACCGCTCTCCCTTTCACTGACTTGCATGTCATGTGCTTTAGATCAAATTCGAAAAGCAGAAGTAACCAATGAGCTAGCCTACCCGTAAGTGCTGGTTTCTCGAAGAGATATTTGATAGGATCTAATCTCGAAACGAGTATTACAGAGTGAGCTAACAGGTAGTGCCTCAGCTTCCTGGTAGCCCATACCAAGGCCAAACAAGCCTTCTCCAGCAGAGTGTAGCAGTTCTCGTAATCCAGCATTTTCTTGCTCAGGTAGTAGATAGCCTTCTCCACTTTGTCCTCAGACTCCTGTGCAAGCATGCAGCCCATTGTCGTTTCAGTCACTGAAAGGTACAGTATCAATGGTTTCCTCGGCTCAGGCAGTGACAACACAGGTGGGTTCTGTAAATATTGCTTGATCTGCTCGAAAACAACTTGGCATCGGTCGTCCCATTAGAACTTCTTTCCTTTCTTCAGGAGACCAAAGAGTGGTTCACAAGTCAAGGTTAATTTTGCAATAAACCATCTTATGAATTGCACTTTACCCAGAAAGCCTCGCACCTACTTTTCAGTCCTCGGTGGTGGCATTTCTAAGATGGCCTTGATTTTGGAAGGATCGACCTCGATACCCCTTTGTGTGATCAAGAACCCCAGCATTTTCCTTGCTGTAACACCAATTGTACATTTCTGAGGATTCAGCCGCAACCGATACTCTCTGATCCATTGGAAAAATTTCTGCAAGGCAGTGTAGTGGCCCTCTATTTCCTTGGACTTGACAATCATGTTGTCCATGTACACCTCAACCTCTTTATGGATCATATCGTGCAAAATTGTGGTCGCAGCCCATTGATACATAGCCCCAGCGTTCTTCAAGCCGAACGGCATCACCCTATAACAATAGGTTCCCCACAGGGTGGTGAAAGCAGTCTTCTCCCAGTCTTCAGGTGCCATCAAAATCTAATTGTAGCCTGAAAACCCATCCATAAACGAGAACAGCGCATGCCCAGCAGTGAAGTCCACTAATTCATCAATATATAGCAAAGGAAAGTCATCCTTCGGACTGGCTTTGTTCAAATCCATGAAGTCCACACATACTCAAATTTTGTCGTCCTTCTTCGGCACTAGAACTATATTGGCCAACCAAGTAGGGTATTCAGATACCAACCGGAACCCTGCGTCAATCAGCTTGGTGACCTCTTCTTTGATTTTCAAAGCCCAGTCTGGGTAGATCCTTCGGAGCTTCTGCTTAACAGGTCGGGCCTCTGGGTTAAGAGGGATCCGGTGCTGTACAATCTCAGGATCGATTCTAGGCATGTCTTCGTAGGATCACGTGAAAACATCTTTGAAATCTTTTAATAAAGCGACTAAGCGCTCGCGCTCCTCCGAAGACAACATGGACCCAATTTGGACCGGTCGCGGGTCCTTCTCAGTACCAACATTAATTTTGGTGATTTCATCAACCAAAGGTTTAACAAACCTCTCCTACTCTTGATCAATCAAACGTTGTAAAACTGGAGGAATTTCTTCCTCGTCATTTTCATCAAAATTTTGAAAGTCTTGATTAATGCAATAAATTAAAGGCACAAAAAAGTACTTGGAAGCCACAACCGTACCATTCTCATTAATAACATCCAGTCTGCCTGATTCCTCTGTTACAACAGACTTAAAGGAAAAAGAAAAAGACGACCTGGACAGGACAGTGGCATCCGGGTTATCACCCCCAAGAATACCAGACACAGACTCAGACGAGCTGGAACCTGATTCCAACTCCACAGACTCAGTGGAATCAGATTCTGGCTCACTACCTGACCCGGTGCTGCTCTATAAAAAGCCCTCATCATATTTCCAGACGAGGGAGGGTGCGATGGATGCATTGAGAATGTCTAAAGATGGGCCCACAACCGCTTCATCCCTGATCATGGAAACTGAGAAGTTATCCCCGAAGTACCGCGGTACGATCTGAGGATCTACGAGGAGACAAGCCAGTGCCACCCCCATCTCAATTTTTGTGCGCTCGGAATCCTCCTCCTTGCACTGCTCAGCCTCAACTGGTGGGTCTATCTCCTCTTCGGCAACATCATCCCTAGATAATTGCAAGTCAAAGAAAATCTGAAATCCCGGCAAGCGCCGCCTCTCTGCATTTAGCCATTGCTCCGGGAAGCCGTAGAACGGGAAGTCTTCCCCCTCCCGGACAAAGCATCCGTTCAGGGTCCCCTGGATAGGCCGGTGCACCAACTCATAATGCTTTCTGACTTGCTTGGCTCTGGCTCTTCCGGCCATCTCTCTTCCTTTCCTCGCCCAATCCTCCTTGGTAGGCAGATAACCTAAGCCAAAGGTATATGGGTTATGCGGCACTTCAGCCGATGCTGCAACGCCTTTCCGGCCACTTCGCCCTAATCCCATCCCAAGCATGTGCTGAAGCTTGTTCATCAGGTAGACAGACTATGCGCTGACGTATAGCCCCTCATCAACAGCTAAAATGTTTTGTACAACCCGGACATCGGCTAGGGTAAATCCTGACAAAAACACATCATTCGAGCCATGCTCAATCTTCAGAATTGGTGTAGAAACCTCTGGCGGCGGATGTATGGAAGAATTTTTGAAAACAATTGCCACCCCCTTCCCATGGGGGTACTTTAGCATTTGGTGCAAGGTGGAAAAGACGACTTTCACTTGGTGCAGCCATGGCCGCCCAAGGAGTAGATTGAAGGTTGCAGGAACATCCAAGACATGAAACTCAATGTCCTGTTGCCCCGGACCAACCTGAGTCTTAATCCGTACGGTCCCCATCACCTCTCGGCTGGTATTATCATAAGCCCGTATCACCTGGGCTATAGGCACAAAATCTGCGGGCTTCAACCCGATAGCATATGCCGTCCTCGACGGACACACGTTGATTGCGGACCCCGTGTCGACCAAAACCACCGGTATCCACTTCCCTCTGCACTCCACAGAGATATAGAGAAGTTTGTTATGATCTGAGCCCTCAGGCGACATCTCTTTGTCGGTGAAGGTCAAGGTTGGGGAAGCTCCTCCCGGGAAAACCAGCCCTACCAACTGTTTGGGTGTCATATCAATTGAAAGCTTGGCCCGGTCTATGGCTGTAAGAACGGCCTGTCTGTGAACCCTCGAGGCCATTAGCAGTCCCCAGATGGAGATATCTGCTTGAATCTTTTTTAGCTATTTCAGTACAGCCTCCTCCTCCAGCAGTTTTTCTTTCTCCCTCTCCGCTTCTTTATCCTTCCCGGATGCCTCCGGCTGGTCCAAGTGTGGGGGCTTGAAATACCGCCCACTCCTAGTCATGTGGTCAACCTCCTCAACATACCAGGTGTCATCCGGTTGGGTCTGCCCCCAGTCTTCGTCAGTGTGGGCAAGACGCAAGTCGTCGTCTTCCCACCACATCCCGTCGGCAACCTACAGACAGTTGTCCGACTCCGTTGTAACCGTTTTGGTGCTCACAGCACATTCCTTCCCGCAGGGGCTTTGGCCTTCCTAGCCCTCTCAAGATCCTCGATCTTCTGTTGCTCAAATCTCTTCAGTACAACCTCTTGTTCGGCGTCTGCTGCACATAAACTGCCCTGTTCTCGAGCATAATTCTTTGTACCGGTGCTCTCCGGCGATTTCCCTTGATTCTCGGCCATTCCGGCCACTGTTGATGTGCCCATTTCTGATTGCCCCTGTTCTGGTTGATGCTCCTCAACAACATTTAGCTCGTCACTGAGCCACCCTGTAGCCTCTGCTGATCCATCTAGGTCAAACCAGTTGATGCTCACATCCTCTCGGTCCTGTTCTTCAAAGAACTACAGATTTGTAATGTCCTCTTCCAGCTCTGCTAGGTCATCTAGCCCTTGACTAGGTCCATCTTCCTGGACCATGTTGATCTCTGCCCCAACCAGCAACTCTACCCATGGCTTAACCTGATTTGTTGATGTGATATAACCACTCGGGTTGTACGCAAAGCTCCCAGACCCATCAGGCTCTGAATCATCACTCTCATCTTCCTTCAAAGTCAACCCAATTCTATTTTTGATAGTCACCACCACCGGTTCAGGTTGGGGTTGGGAGGTGCTCAACATGCACACATCTGTGGTGTTCGAGATGAACACCTCAGGCTTGGGTAAGTGGGAGGGTGTGATATATATGCTAGGGTCATATGGCACAACCCCAGTTTGGATCAGATTGATGTGTTTAGGTGGTGGAGCTTGGTTGTGTGGTGAGAGGGGGTTGGCTGTGACATTTGGTTTTTCTGAGGGTGCAATCACCTTATTGTCAATAAGATCCTGAATCTCATGACGAAGTCTGTGGCAGTGGTCGGTGTCGTGACCATGCTGTCGGTGAAAGGCACAGTATTTGGCTAGGTTATGGGAAGCAGGAAGTTTGTTTGGTAATGGCCGCAGCTCTAGGGGCTTCAAATGTTTCTTTCTGATTAAAACCCCCAAGGCCTTGGACAAAGACATGTACAGCGGGGTAAAAGTCCTTTGGCCTCGAGGCGGGTATTTCGCTAGTTGAGGGGTGGCACTAGATATGCCGGTAACGGGTGTGGCTGTTGTTGATGTGGTGGTGGTGACCATGCCCACATCGGAAGTTCTGGCAGCTGCAGCATTACGCGTGCCTGCATTCGAACTGCGGGTAAATGCCATCTTAGGCTGCTCTCTTTCGTGGTCAATCAGACCCTACTTCATGGCGTCCTCAATCTGTACCCCGATCTCGTGCAAATCCGCAAAGGTAGAGAGGGGTAAGACGATCATCATTTGCATTAGTTTGGGTTGGAGGTTGCACACAACCATCTGTATTTGATCCTTCTCGACCGGCCTGGTGGTCATCATAGAAGCTTTGGCTCTCCAACGAGTTACAAAGTTAAAGAAGCCCTCTTTCAGCTCTTGCCTGGTTGTTTGAAGATCACGAGTTGTGATCTCGATTTGTGTGTTATAGGAGTACTGGGCAACGAAGGCCTCGGCCATTTCTTCCCAACTTCTCTTGATAGAATCTTCCAACTTCACATATCAGATGACCGCAACACCCGACAGGGTTCGGCCGAAGGGGGAAAACTTTTGCAGTCTAGAGAGGCCCATTGGCCTCAGGATATTTGAGAACAACCGCATGTGTGCCATGGGATCCCTAGAACCGTCAAATTGGTCTATGTGCGGCATCTTGAACCGGTCTGGCAAAGTCACCGCTGAGTCGGTGTATCCATCCTCTATGTCCAGAATGGAATTAATGCCTTGAGCTTTTCTGAACAGCTTTTCTAACTTGCTCACTTTCAGCATTGTTGGATCCACCTTAAATTCAAACGGTGTATCCACTAGATTAGTCGGTGCTTTGGACAGCTGAGGTAGGATTGGGGGTGGAACCGGCCCCGTTGGGACGTCTGTATTTTCCTGGACGTTTGCAATATCCCCGAGTGTTGGAACTCTAGGTGGGGGTGGTGGTGTATGCAAAGCAGACGGTCTAGCTTGTTGTGGTTGCTGCTGTTGCTGGAGTCTGCCAATCAGCTCTTTTTGTTGAGCCACAACCTCTGCTTGATGCGCGGCAAACTTTGCCTGGTGGGTAGCATCCCGCTGCATGGCTTGCATAGTCTCTTGGAGCTGATGCATCATGTCCTCCATACTTTCCATAAGGTGCTGATCTAATTGAACAACAAGTGTATCTCTCTCTGCAGTAGAAACGAAAACCTCAGCCCGACTACTCACTGGTGGGGTAGATAAGGACCGCTGATCTGATAACCATTGTACTGGTGAACTGCGCCTAACTGACCTCCGTCTAGTAACTGGGGGTAATGAAAAGAACACTGCTTGTCTGTCAACTAGATCCTCGAATCGATGAAGCCTTCGACCTCTGATCCAAAGTGCTTGGGGAATATCTGCCTGTTCGGAAGAAATGATGCTAAACTACCTTGCAAAAAGATAAATAAAGCATAATAAGAAAACAAACAACAGAAAAACGGATAGCATTTCGACTTAAATAAACACAATGCATAGTTGGCATTTGTAAGCTGAACGCACTGTTCTCAATACTGATCACTGTTCCCAAATCACTACCCCAAATCTGATACCCTTAGGTAAAACTGATTCCCCCAAATATTAATGCCCGCAGGCCTGATACCCAGACTTGCAAACTGATACATACAACCTGTAGAGACACACTCTGACAGCACATATCAAGCAAGTAAGAGCCAAAACACCCCTATGGTGGGGTAGGATTTCCCTGTCATATCTTGTCAGGAACTAGGGTTTCACTACGCACACAGCGATTTCAAACAACCTACATTCGGGTAGGCAACCTATCCTAGTTTGAAATGGTCACTATGGTTTCCGATATGTACTAGGTCGAATGGTCGAAAAGGGTGCCTCAGTAACAACCGAGGTTTGTGTTCCCATCATGGCAGAGCCCGTAACCGGTCAACCTTATGGCACGCAGCCTTTGGCAAACCGTTCAGGAATAGCAGACAGCAAACACGGTGCCTTAAGCTCACCAATGCAAATGCAATGCAAAGAAACACATAAATGTAAACAAAACAATATATCATGAGTTCGAGTCAAGTTCTCTAAATCCCCAGCAGAGTCGCCAGAAATTGTAGACCGCCCGAACTCCACTCTGGGCGTGAGGGCGCGAATTGTAGTTCTAGCTACTACAGTTCGAACTCATATCACGGTTCTTAATCTAATCTCACAAAGTGCAATGTAAGACTGATAAATCACCAAAGAGTCCAAATCTGGAAAATCATTTTGGAAAATCGATTTTAATCATGAAGTGCCAAACATGCACTGCTTTGCTAGATTTTAGAGTCGCCACCTAAATATTTTGTTTTGGGAAATTTAGGAAACCCTGACTCGTGCCTAAGGCCACGTGTCCGTCATCACCAAAGTTGACTCATCTCGGGAACTTGGGTACGAGAGGGGAAGGTCCTGAAATGAGCACCCCCGCTCGCCTGATCAAAGATCGGCCTCTACTAAACATGATATGCTGTTTTTGAAAACACATGTGTTCTTATCCCAGTTTATTAGCTAACCTTACTATGTGATGCGCACAACACACAAGTATATACTAAATCGCTCGATTTGGAACAAAACATCTCATGTTTGTTTTTTTCAAAATGGTTTGAAGTTGCTATCCGCAAGTAGGCTAAGACGAGGATTTTGCCACCCTCAAGTGGGCTTAAAACATGATGATTTGCCACTTCAAGTGGGCTTAAAACTCACATTTTGATGAATTGTTCCAATTCAAGCAATGAAGTCTTCATCCACAGGCATTCATGCAGTTAAGCACATAAGCACATAGCCTCATGGCAAGCATGCTATCATGGCAGTCACTCACATGCATGCAAGGATGCTAAAGCGTAAAAGCTTACCTAGTACTCTGAGCCAAAACAAAAGTTATGTTAGAAATCAATGCGTGACCCTAGCTATGTCAAGAATTCCTAATGCAACACATGCAAAAGACAACTAAGATAGGATCGGCTATTTTAAGATGTCATGTGATTTACAACACTTGATACATGTATTCAAATAGGTATTGAAATACGATGCAGTTTGAATGATGCGCAGAGCCTAATGCATGCAATACGAATGAATGATGCACGCATGCAAAGCATAAGTATGCTAATTGAAACATGCCCTAAAACTAACCATCAAAAGCTGGTAAATAAAAGGGAGAAAGACATTCACACACACACGCACACTTATTACAACATTTGCCCTCTCGATGGAGGGTCCGAATAGAAAGTAAGCTAATCTAAGCTAAGCTAAGCAACTAATCTAATTAAGCTAATTAGACTAGTTATTACACAACAAATTGAATAACTAGCTACAACTAATTATTACATCACTTTAACTAATTAACAAATTAATTAAATTACATAAACATGCTAATTAACAAGTAAGCATTAAACTACACTACTCAGCTCTGCTTTGGAAAGTTGAACAATGCATGCACTTGGTTTCTCGCTCGGAAATCCATTACTATGCCCAGAATTGCCTCTGTTTGAATTTGATTTGATCTCTGAAAGGTGCACAAACCACCAGAATGCTTCTGCTCCAACATGGGGACCTCCTGGTGGGCTGCCGACCAGAAAATGGTGTTGTAGACCACCTGTAGACCACTTAAGTTTGTTGTAGACCAGAAAAAATGGTAGGCCAGCTACTTTTTCTGGTTTGCCGACAAGAAATTTTTGCCAAGCTCTAATTTGCTGCAACAGAGAACAACAAGGGGCACAACATTGTATTTGCAAGGTATGTGTGCACAACCACCCTCCCTATCATTTCTTAAGCTCATGGGAGTGCGGTACTCGACTCTCGGGCCACAAACCGAGCATCGCAATGCACGATGGCTGAGAAGCCAAGTTTGCACAATTCAATGTTAATGAATGCACAAATAACACATAAAAGCCTCTGCCTCTATCATGCATGATCAAGAGGGTCGGCGACTGAGAAATGAGGCACGTTTCATCACTTCAAGTATGAAACGTCCAATCCAAACACAATGCAATGCAACAACATTCCAAACAACATGGGCATGGCAAGTTTAGAAGCTTAAGGCATCAAGGCTAGCAAAGAGCATCTCACAAGCGGCATGCAATACAATTCTCAAAGGAATTAAACCTACAATGGACAGACCTAATGCATGCCAAAACAGTGGCCAAAATGCTTCGAAATACTAGCATTAAAAGCAAGAAAATGCATGGTCATGCATTGGCCCATGAATAAGGTATGAAACACAACTCTCAAACACAATCAAAGAGTGATATGCATGAGGATATGACAATGCTATATGCTCTGAAATCAAGTGTTGAATGATGCCAAATCACATAAACACACAAGTATAGCATGCAAGAGGGCCTAAGGCACAAGGCTTCTAAAAGGAACGGCACAAGAGGCATGTAATGCATGGCACAAATGATTGAACCTGCCATAGACAGAGCTCAATTAGGTCAATAAAAAGACCAAAACATGCTGGGATGGGAGCTCAAAAGCCTAGACAAGCATGCATACGCATTGGCCCATAAACGAGGCACAAAGGCACAACTCTTAAAAGCTCTCAAAGAGTAAAAGAAGTGAGAACATGGCAATGCAATATGCTCTGAAATAACATGTTAAATGATGTCATGGCAAGCAAACATCTCAAACAAAGCATGCTAGAGGCATCAAAACACAAGGCTAGTGAAGCCCATTGCACTACAGCTATGCAATACATGAACCATATGACCAAGACAACCCAAAATAGTCCTAGAGCATGCCAAATCAAGGACAAAAACATGTTGTAGTAGAGCCAACACATGCTAGAATTAGAGACATGAAGCATGGAGCATGCAAGGCCAATGAGGAGGATTACCCTACACCTACCAAAACCAAGCATGAGATGACTTTACCAAGAAAACTCAGAGTTGTATCATGGCGAAATAAGACCAAAAACCCATTGAGATGGCATCCCAAAAGCTTAGGCAAGATGGCATACATATTGGTTCATGTTTAAGGCATAAATCATGACTCTCTAAGAGCATTGAAGGAGTGAAGCATGAGAGAATATGAACACACTACACACATTGAAATCACATACCAAATGATGCTAAATCACGCAAATAACCCAAGCAATGCATGCTAGTGACTTGGAAACGCAAAGCTAGTGAGCAAGATTACACTATGGCTATACAAAGCAAGGCATGCATGACCAAAACAACTTAAAATAGAGCTCAAGCATGGAAAAACATGAGTGAAAGCTTCCTGGAGTGGAGCCAAAAGCATGCTAGAATCACATGCTAAAACCTTAAGCATACAAGGCTACTTTGCAAGGATTACACTACAAGTGTATAAAAGCATGCAAGGGTGGCCTAAACTAAGCCAAAACAAAGGTATGCCATACTGAAATACGGCCAAAAATAGGCTGAGACTAAGCCAGCACATGCTAAAATAACAAGCTCAAACATGAGGCCAACAAGGCAAGTAACCAAGACACGAGGAGAGGGGATAACCCCCTCCTATTTTGAACCTCAAAACACACTTTCTACCACTAAAAATCCATTGGATTTCAGTGGCTAAAAGGCCAAGTGAAGGTGATCTCAAGGGCCTAAAAGGATAGCTCAAAACAAGGCAAAATGAGGCACAAAAGGGGGTAGACCACCCCTAACACCAAAGAAGCCTCAAAAAAACATTTTAAGCACTTGAAAATGAAGCTTTTTACAGTTTAAAGTTAAGCCAAAAGAAGCATGCGAAGGTGGCTAAAGGCTTAATCAAAACAAAGATTAAAAGGCGCTAGAGACTCACCCTTGAAGAATAACTTCAAAGCAGCAACTCCAGCAACTTTTCTGAGCTAAAACTAGCTCTTGAGTCCAAGCAAGACCCTCAAGTACCTCAGCAACAAGATTATGGTGTTTGAGTAGGTGCTTTAGTGCAAAAGTGTGAAGAAACTACACTTTCAAGCACAAAATTGAACAAACATAGAGAGAGATGGAGAAATACAGAGATAGGGATATATGCATAGCCTCAGCCAATTTTTTGAACCTAAGGCAAGAGGGAGGAGGCTTCCTTATATAGCAAACCAAGCTTCAAGCTTGTTGAACAAGCTAAGGGCTTCAAGCAATCCCTCCATACACGTGTATGGAGGATGTTTTCTATGCTCACCCGATGTCACTGCTGGCACCAAAATATCTACAGAAAAAGCAGAAAAGCCGCCGACCAGTTGAAGTGGTCGGCCGACCACTCCCACTAGTCGACCGACCAGAAAAAGTCGTCTGCAAGGTCAACAAGTGGTCGGCAAGGGGGGAAAGCTGGTCTGCACAAAGAGTGGAGGGTGGTGGCATGGCTGCCGACCACTTTAGGTGGTCCAAAGACCACCAAGACCAGTTGGCCGACCAGAAAATTGGCTAGCAGGGAAGAAAAATGGTCTTTGGGGAGAGAAAATGGTCTACACCCTTTATTCCACCCTCCAAGCAAGGAAAACAAGGTTTGGTTGAAAACCAAACCAAAAAGGAAGCAAGACAAAAGTCCGTCGGACAAGGCACGCAGCCGGGAGCCCCAAAAACTAGTCTACGGGTACAAAAAGTGGTCTAAGAGAGGGAAAGGTGGTCTACGGCCACAAAAAATGGTCTATAGATCTCTGTTTTCCTCTAGGAAAAGGCAACAAGGCATGGTCCGAAAACCAGGCCAAAAGGAGAACGTTAAGAGGTTCCGAGACAAGGCGCTCGGCCGAAGGCTCCGGAAGCCGAAAACAAGCCTACAAGAGGGAAAAGTAGTCTACGACTACAAAAAGTGGCCTACAGGCCTCTCTTTCCCTCCAGGCAAGGTCAACAAGGCATGGTCCATAAACCAAGCCAAAACACAAAGAGTTCAGAGGCCCAGAGGCAAGGCACTCAGCCGAAAACTACGAAAACTCGAAACAAGCACAAACATGCGTGATCATCGAGCGCTCAATCGATGACATCTGAGTCTAAAGGTCGGTCAAAAATGGAGTGTCTACAGTTGCCCCTCTTTGACAGAACTCAGAAGTCAAGAAGTGACGGGAGTGAATGTCAAAGCCCCGGAAACTCAAAACGAGCACAAACATGCATGATCATCGCATGCACAGACGATGACGTTTGAGTCTTAAGGTCGGTCAAAAAAGGGGTGTCTACACACTCTCCCTCCTTTCTTGGATTTTTGTTTGTCTGAGAGTTGTTTCAAACGAGTGTTGTTTAAGCTCGAGAAAGAGACCCTTCCATGCTTAATAGTTTAATCTCTTCGAAGGTTTATTACTAAGGCATTACATCTCTCTCATGCCAAATATAACTTACTGTTTGACACTTCTCTCCATTTAGTGGACTTAATTCTCATTTTTGGACTAAAATGACTAAAGAATGGAAACGTAATTAAAAGAGTCTATTAAAATTGGACTAAGGTGGTACAAGATAATAAAATCAAGTTGGGTTCAATCGGACGTTAATTGAACCCGTTAGGTTTTGAGCCATTTCATACTCTCTTGTTATGATAATGGTTCAAAAATCAACGCCAACCACTTCCCTTGATCAATTCCATGATAGGGAGGGGGTTTTGTTGATCTTTTAGTTTCACTTATTGAGCCTTTGTCCAATCGAGTCATGGATCATCATGCATTAACCTTACGACTATTGATGATTTGTGAATCGATTCTCGCCCTCCTTTGATCAATTTCGTGATAGGGAGAGGTAGAGAGCATAAACATCCCCTAGAGATACTCTGTATCTACTCTGTTTCTTTTCTACTACAGCAGGGTAGAACCCAAAAATGGTGGCCGGCCGGCCACCTAACCATCTGGCCGACCTCTTTCCTTGGCCGGCCGGCCACCTCTTTTCAGCAAAGCAATGTCTATTTTCTTGCAAAACAGAGCAAAGGCTAGCGAAAAAATAGAAAAAATTTCTTACTGCGAAACAGAACAGTCCTAGTAGCAAAACAGAGGAGTTTTTTAGGTGGAATTCCTTGTTCATGCATATGCAATTCCTCGTTTCCCGTGGCTTGTGAAATTGATGCTAACTAGTAGTATGTTGTAGTTAATGTAGTAGTCCATTCGAAACTTGTAATAGCTAGCTCATTAATTATTTAGTTTAATTCTAATTTGTAATAATTAGTTAGCATAGTTCATTTTGGTGTTGTAAAAGCTACTTAATTAGGACATTTATTCAGACCCTCATGAGCGAGGGCAAATATGTAATAATGTGTGTATGTCTCCCAACCCCCACTTCTTTCTCCCTTTTATTTACTTGCTTATAATGGATTGCATGCAGCATCATATTTTCCTTAGCATTTTCCATGATGTGCATTCATTCGGCTTGCATGCATAAGGTTCGACTTGTCATGCTAAACAATGTCAATTTCAAATTCCTTAATTGAATACGTGCTTTACGCATGCCTTGAATTGACTCATATGCCAGGTTAGGAAACCGAATCCGATAGTTGCATTTTATATGTGTTGCATTAGTCATTTGCATATTAGAGCACACATTTAACTAACTATTTTCTTTCTTTTGGCTTGCCTTAGATAGTTGGGGAAAGCATTTTTTGCTTTAGCATATTGCCTGCGTGCGATTGTTGCCATGTCAAAGTATATATACCATGAGGCTAAGTACTTAGTTGATATACCTGTTTGAATGCCAGTGGACGAACACTAATTGCTTAAATTGGGATGATTTGATTAAAGTATATATGAGATCACTTTTTCAAGTGGTTCATATTCAAAATTTTTCAAAACAAACATGAAATCAAAGTATTCCAACCTTTGCAAATTAGTCAATACTTATGTACATCACATAGTAAAATTAGCCTAATAATCAGAATAAGAGCATATAATGTAAATAAGAATCACATCATGATAAGTAGAGACTGATCTTTGATCGGGTGAGTGGGGTGCTTAATTCATGACCTTCCCCTCTCATACCTAAGTTCCCGAACCAAGACACTTTAGTGATGACTAATAAAGTGGCCTTTTGGCACGAGTCGTGGATTTTCTAAATTTCTCAAAAATATTTATGTAGCGACTCTGTAATCTGGCAAAGCGGTTCATTTTTGGCATTTTTTATTCAAAAATGATTTTCTAAAAGATTTGCTGGATTTAGACTTATTTGTGCATATCTATTTCACATTGCACTTATGAAATCAGATTCAAAATCACAGGAGTCTGAACTGTAGGGCTATCGTATCTGAAAGGAGTGCGAAAAGCAAGCTACAGTTTCAGGCGACTCTGCTGGGAAAATTAGAGAACTTGACTTGAACTTCATGATGTGAAATTTTATCTATATATAGATATATATGTTGTTTGCATTGCATTGGCATTGGTGCTTTAAGTCACGGTGTTTTCCATCTGCTATTCCTGGACAGCTTGCCGGAAGCTTGCCTAAAAGCTTGCTAATAGGCTGGCTGGTCGTGGGCTTTGCCATGTTGGAAACATAACCCTTGGATCTGGATTATCGTTGTACTGCTTGATCCTCCTTTCACTTCTCGATGTTAGGTGTGAGAGGTGTATTTGGTAATCTTGCTGAGGTACCCCTTTCACCAATTGACCTACTACATGTAGTAAAGCCTTAGTGACTGTTCCAAATTAGGACAAGATGCTCACCTGTATGCAGGATTGTGTGAAACTACTTGCTTGAAATAGTAAAACCCTAGATCATGTCAAATCTAGGATAGGGTAACCCTACACCCTCATAAGGGTGTTTTGGTTATGTTTAATTGGTATGTGCTTTACAGTGGAACTATACAGGAAAGTCTATATCAATGGCACAATTGGTATCTATTTTGGGGCAGAATTCAATAGGGAGTACAGTCTTTCAGCAGTGATTATATCCATTATGTTGAAAATTGGGGCTAAGGTGCTGTCTATTTTCTCTTTTGCGAGGTAGTCCTGGAATTATAGCGTCAGAAGGCTCTGATATCCCCCGAGTATTCTAGACTCATGTTGATGGACTTTGTCAGGTTGGAGATCTAGTTCAGGGGAAACTAGTGTTTGTTTCACTGTCATCGGCAGCAAGGCGAAGAAGGGCCAGACATGGTTCACCAGTTCCACTGTTCTGGCATTTACCAGTTAGATCATCTACCCTATCATCGCTCAACCTTCGATAAATCTAGAGACATTACTAATTCATCTTCAGTAGTCAGTCAACTCGCTCCAACTTGACATGGCTTACTAAGCCGAGGTCACAAATAGGTTGCAACAACAACAATAGCAGCTGGCTGCGGCTTTTGCTTTGCATACACCTAACGTGGCTACTCCTATACCTGGTACCACTATCAATATTACTGCTCGGGATCCACTGGCTGATGGTGTTCCTATTCTTCCATCCAGACAGATTCAATCCCAGTTCAGGTGTCTAGAGTCCTAGCTTACCAGACTGAGGCACCTTTTGGGTTCAAGTTCGACCCGACCCTGCTTAAAGTCAATAAACTTGAGAAACTATTCAAGAAGACGCAAGGGGTTAACTCTATTCTAGATATTGAGGACGGATATACAGAGTCTATTGTTACTCTGCCGAAGCGGTTCAAGATGTTGTATATTGACTGGATCTGCACTTTTTCCCTGATATTCTGTTACCAATGGGTTTGACCAGGCTTCAAAAGTTATCGCAATTTGGCCAAACCATGTCTGGTGTAGCTCCCACCTGGTATGCTAATTTGGAAGACTCTGTGAAACAGAGATGGGAGGAGGTGGCCGAATCTTTCATTGCCCAATATTTTTACAACACACAGATCGAGGTCATTACTCGTGATCTTGAGGCAATGCGTCAGGAACTGAAAGAAGGCTTATCAAAATTTGTTACTTGATGGAGGGCAAAGGAGACTCTGATAGAAAACAGGCCTCCAGAGAAAGAGCAAGTCCGTATCATTATTAGAAATCTGCGTGAAAGGCTATTACAGAAAATGATAGTCCTCCCATTATTTAACTTTAAGGACCTCCATGAAATTGGGGTTCAAATTGAGGATGCCATCAGACAAGGGATCATTGTGGAAGGTAATGAGCCTTTGAGGAAGAATGTTATTCGCAGTTCCAATGCTACTACCAATGGTAGCACTGCTGTGAAATGCTCAAAAGTAAACACTGTCACCAGTCCCATCAAAACCCTTTTGCTGATAATAGTCTAAAACCAACGGCTTCAACTCGATCCCAAGCCCAAAATTTCCATCCTCTTTACGTGGCACTCTCTCAAGCTTTGAAAATGCTGCTAGAAAAATGGCACCTAGAGCTCCTAGAACCCCGACCCCTCCCAAATTCTCTTCCACCAAGATATGACCTCGCTAAACACTGTGTTTATCATCAACAACACAATCATGATACAAATCGTTACATCTCCCTCCGTTATAAGATTCATGATCTTATTGACAAAGAGAACATAGCTCCACCAAACAGACCTCAGGCCGCCACTAACCCATTACCTTCACACCTCAACCTAATCCATACACTACAATCCACCTACAACCCCAGCATATACATCACCCCAGCCCGTTTACCCAAGCCTAAGGTGTTCATTTCGGAAAGCACAAACTTGTGTATGATGGATGCACTTGAACCCCAATCATCTCAAACCCATGAACCTACTACTTCTGTGCTAATGAGCATGATTGAAGATCTTTAGAGAACTGTGGCAGATTTAGCCTTTGGGATCTTGGCTCCATCATCGACTACACCACATGCCATAAATTTTATATTAAAAATTTCTCCAATATTGGGGCGAGCTGCAATTAGAAAGGGCCAACCCAAAGCTATCTCCAGTTTGGGTGAAGGCAGGTCAATAACAAATGGGTATCGCTTCGATATAGCTACCCAATCCCTTAGCAAAGCTTAAGCAAGTGGCAAGAACAAGGTCGGGGCAAGTGTTGATCCCTACACACATCTTTAGTGGGCTATTGAGGCTTTGAAGATCAAAGGGTTGAACAAACAACGAGTTCTTGTAATTGTTGCAAAAGCAATAGATGATGCTTTTGTCGCTCAGGTTGGAAGCATTTTGAATCAGGGAGTAAGCCAGGCAACACCTACCAACCCCCTTGTCAGGACTAGTAACCACACCTTCAATCCCCTTTAAATGACCTTGTCTAAAGCTCTCCAAATCCTTATAAGACAAGGCCATCTCAAACCCCTTGACGCTTGGCCTCTCCTTGATCGCCTTCCAGCCAAACATGATACTGCCAAGTATTGCGCCTTCCATTAGCAACCTAGCCATGACACTGACCATTGTTTTCGCCTTCGCCATGAAGTACAAGATCGGATTGACAACAAGGTCATTGCCTCACCAGGTCCTACAAAGTCTATCGATGCTGGATCAATGAACTTAGGGGGATAATGCGACTGGTTCTATGATCGGGAATGAACCACCTACTGATGGCACTCATTTTACTCCGGGCATGGTGGGTGGCATGCATCAGAGTTTAGCAATTTGAAAATGTTGTTTATTACTTTTCTAAACTGGGTGCTGAGTCGTGTTGAGTCAGTCTTGTGGTGTTAGAGTTTGGTGATTTCGGTGGTGTTAACTCAGACATCACTATCTTGTTTTGTTTGTCTTTTAACTCTTTCTTTTGAGTCTGTTTCTATCATTGAGCTAGTTGAGCTAGAAGATTTGAATGAAACGGTAGTAATTTTTACCCACTTCTCTGTGCCTTTAAATCATTGCATTGACCAAAGCCTTTCAAAATTGTTTCCAAAATTGTAGAGAAAACAAAAGGGGAGGAATTCCTCAGGATTTGCAAAATTTGATCAACTGAGAGGAAGGGAGGCGTGCTAAAGCCTTTAATGAATGAAATCATGTCTGTTAATGTAAGTACTAAGAAGGATCCTGGCTTGGTCCAGATTGGTTCTACATTGTCTTCAGAGGAGCAAAAGTGACTGGTCACTTTATTAAAAGATTTCAAAAACATTTTTGTGTAGTCCCATGAAGACATGCCTGGAATTGATCTCAAGATTGTACATCATAGGATCACTCTAGGCCTGAAGATTCGACCCCTTTGCTTTCAAACCTAAACCTTGATTTAGAATGATCAATGATCAACCAAAATATAAGGCTTGCATGGTCGGATTGGAAGAAACCCTTGAACTAGGGGCAAGAAGGTCAGATCTTATTAAAGGAAGCTTGCATAGCTGGTTGAGAAGCAGCCCTTGAACTAGGGGCAAAAAAGGTCAGATATGCTTAGAGACTCAAAACTGGGTCATTGTTCAAACCAATGGAGACGCGTAAGAAAGCCAAATCCCATAATTGGAGAGGAGAAAATTTTTACTGAGGGACAATCAAGTTCCTATCCACCACACAAGGGACAAATTCAGACCTAATTGGATGGGCTCTTACATCATCAGGACTATTTAGTCAAGGACAATAGCCATTATCGTGGATTCAGATGACTTAGAGATCCTACGGCCAATCAACATGGACAAGTTAAACTTTTCTATCCTTGAGAGACTCGCTGGGCCGAAAACCCGGAAGGGTGACCCAGGAAAAAGTTAGAGCAAGAAAAAAAAGAAAAAGAACAAAAATGAAACATGGAAACAAAGAAAAAGAAGAAGAAAGAAAAATGAAACTGAAAAAATAGAGCTCGCAAGGTTGAAAATCCGAAAGGGTGGCCCTGTGTAGACACCCCATTTTTGACCGACCTTAAGACTCAGACGTCACTGATTGAGCGCTTGGTGATGTTGCATAATGTGCTCGTTCGGAAGTTTCAGAGTTGCGGCCGTGAGCCCTGCCTCCGGACTTCCGAACCCTCTTTTGTACTTTGCCTCGGTTTGCGAACCAGGCTCGATTTTCTCGGTTTCTTTTCTTGAGGGAAGGGAGAGGTCCCGTAGACCATCTCTCAATGTCCGTAGGCTACATTTTGTGGTCGTAGGCCATTTTGCCCATTTCGGAGTCCGGTTTTCGATTTTTCGGGATCGTTGGCCGTGTGCCTCGGTTCGGGACCGCCTAACCATCTCTGTTTGCTCTGATTTTTGGCATACATCTTATTTAATCCCTTTTGAGGGACACTGGGGTCTGAGAAACGCACTTCGTGGCCGAATGCCACTTTCGGTGCTTAACAGCCCATTTTCGGGACCTCGAACTGCGCGTTTTGGTCCCCGAGCATTCGTTTTGCAACGGTTTTCGTTCATTTTTGGCAGGTACCTCTATTTTATCACCAGGGAGGTCACAGAAGGGTGAAAGGCCAGTAATTGTTGCAGCAACCAGTTATACATCCTCCGACGCCCTCCGGCGCCCGTTTTTCACACTTTCGGGCTAATGTTGAACACCTTGGGGCCATCTTCTTGAACTTTCAACCACATATTTGTGATGTACACACTTGGGAGGACCCTAAAAAGTGGTGGCCGGCCATTAATTCAATTTGACCCTTTTGAACCCCTCCTTCCGGGCTAATGTTGAACACCTTGGACTCACTTTCTTGAACTTTCAACCACATATTTGTGATGTACACACATGGGAGGACCCTAAAAATTGGTGCCCGGCCAGTAATTCCACCTGACCCTTTTGAACCCCTCTTTCCGGGCTAATGTTGAACCCCTTGGACCAACATTCTTGAACTTTCAGCCACATATTTGTGATGTACACACATGGGAGGACCCTAAAAAATGGTGGCCGGCCACTAAATCTTCTTGACCCTTTTGACCCCTAGCCGGCCGGCTAGGGGGTGTGGCCGGCCGGCCACCTTCAGCAAAAGTAACTGGCCGGCCGAGATCCTTGCACTGTTCACTTTACAGCTGTGGAGCTTTATCCCCCAGAAAATATCAATATCCGGCGGATATTTTGTGGGGGAAAGTTGCCCTCCTTTTCCCCCACCTTTACACCCCCTTTTTTTCCCTTATAACCAACAAGCCATATCATATGTTGGGGTTAGAAAAAATTGTCTTCAAGCTTCCATAGACAAATCCCTCTCTATCCCTCTCATTTCCTAAAAAACTTCCAAGTCCCTAATCACCATTTCTTCTACACCACCAAGCTCTACCATCACCACTTCATTTCTAGAGACAAGGAGGGCTTCTCAAAGGCTAAAGGAGCTGCAAATTGGTCCAAGAAGCAACAAAAGCTTGACTCTTCAAGGGTGAGTAACATTTCTCCTCTTTGACCCTTTTTCTTGATCCATTTGTAAGCCCTATATGCTTTTTGTTTCAAGCTCCGGCCCTAACTAAAAGTGGCCCTCTTTTGAGCTCATCTTCACTTTTCATTAAGGGCTCAACCCTGTTTGAGCCCTCCATGATGCACTTGCCTCATTGATCCTCTTATATGTCATAATCTTGCATGCTATTTTTGGCCCATGATTAATCTGTTTTTGAGCATGTTGTAAACTGATATTAGGCTTATTTTGAGCCCGTCTTCAACATTGAAGAAGGGCTCAACACCATTTGGGACTTCCATGTTGAACTTACCTTTATACTCCCCTTTTGGTCCCATTTTTGCATGCAATGGCAGCCTACCATGCTTTTGTTTTTGGCCATTTTATAGTTCTGAAAAAGTAGTTATTTTGGTCCATTCTTCATGTTTCATTTAGGTCCTTTCATGGTTTGGGGCCTCCATATGCCACTTCATGTTATATCTCTCTTTTATTCCCCACTCTTGCATGTTTAGTTAGCCTATCATGCTTTTGTTTTTGGCCATTTTACAGTTCTGAAAAAGTGGTTATTTTGGCCCATTCTACATGTTTTATTAAGGGTCTTTAGCTGTTTGGTGAATATTTTGCATACCTCATGTTATAGCCACTTTTGAGCCTCATTTTGCATCGCATTTCTATCATGTTTGTATACTGATTTTGGGACTGCCATAAACTGTAAATGTGCATATTTTTGGTCCCTCTTCAGTGTTGTAGAAGGGAATTTTTCAGTTTGGATTTTCTTATATCACTTGCTTCATTACCCCTCTCTTGGCCCCTATTCTTGCATGCCATTTTTGCCCTACCTATGTTTGCTGTTTGGCCATGTTTATAACTGTGAAAGTGCCTTTTTTGGGACTGCCTAGCTTCTGTCTTTGCATTACATGTCCATATTGTGCATGTTTGGTATAGCTATAGGCCAATTCGGGTGCCTAAATTCGCATTTCGGGACAATTCCATGCATTTAGTGTCATTTCGCCTCATTTTGGGACTGTTTTCTCCCGTATTTTAGTGCTGAAGTTCTATTACAATGATTTCTTTCCATTTCTATGTCATTGCATCGCATTCTGTCATTGCCTCGATTTGCGTGCCCGTGTGCACGCATTTCGAGGCACGTCATTTTTCATCCACCGGCATCCTATGTGAGTGTGGCTGAGGCCCTCTCATGTTAGTATAAGTCCATGTTGCATTCTGTATGCCATTTCCATGTTATTTGCATTGCGTATGCATTGCCTCGGTTTGCGTGCCCGTGTGCACGCATTTCGAGGCACTTCATTTTCATCCATCGGCATCCTATGTGAGTGTGGCTGAGGCTCACTCATGTTGGTATAAGCCCATATGTTGTTTCCATGTCATTTGCATTGCGTATGTCATTGCCTCGGTTTGCGTGCCCGTGTGCACGCATTTCGAGGCACGTCATTTTTCATTCATCGGCATCCTATGTGAGTGTGGCTGAGGCTCACTCATGTTGGTATAAGCCCATATCTTGTTTCCATGTCATTTGCATTGCGTATGTCATTGCCTCGGTTTGCGTGCCCGTGTGCACGTATTTCGAGGCACGTCATTTTTCATTCATCGGCATCCTATGTGAGTGTGGCTGAGGCTCTTTCATGTTGGTATAAGCCCATGTCATGTTTGCATGTCATTTTCTCAGTTTACGTGCCCGTGTGCACGCATTTCGAGGCATCTCATTTTCATAGCATAGTGCATACTAGGTTGTATCTTAGATTGCATTCTGTCATTTTCTCGGTTTGCGTGCCCGTGTGCACGCATTTCGAGGCATCTCATTTTCATAGCATAGTGCATACTAGGTTGTATCTTAGATTGCATTTTGTCATTTTCTCGGTTTGCGTGCCCGTGTGCACGCATTCCGAGGCATCTCATTTTCATAGCATAGTGCATACTAGGTTGTATCTTAGATTGCATTCTGTCATTTTCTCGGTTTGCGTGCCCGTGTGCACGCATTTCGAGGCATCTCATTTTCATAGCATAGTGCATACTAGGTTGTATATTAGATTGCATTCTGTCATTTTCTCAGTTTGCGTGCCCGGGTGCACGCACTTCGAGGCATCTCGTTTTCATAGCATTGTGCATGCTAGGCTGTATCTTAGTTGCATTCATGCATGTCATGCATATTGCATTGTGTTCGGGATAGGAGTTAACCCGGGCATGGGAAACGAGGTACATTTTGTACTCCGATTGACGGAATGTGTCTCAATTCCCAATCACCGACACTCCGGATTATCCATGATGGAGTTAGGTTTTAGCCGTGTTTTCATGTGCATTCATTCTATATTGAGTTGTGCAATTCGACTCCTCGGCCATCATGCCTCGGTATGCGTGATTGGTGGCACGATGATCGAGGCCTGCATATATTTGTGAAAATACATTGCTATGCCCCCTTCCTGCTCTCTGTTGCAACAAAATGAAGAATCAGCAACTTTTCGGAGTCTGGCACGCTTTCCAAGAACAACTGCTAAACAGAGGCTAATCGGGGCATCCCGGTGGATTTCCGCGTAAAGCAACCTGGACATGCATCATCCATCAGAAGTAAGGCAGTCCCTGGCTTGCATGCCAGTTTTACCGCTTTCTTAGTTAATTTCTTAATTAATTAGAAATTTGTATATTATTTGGGCTGTATTATTCGGACTGTAATATTCTTTTATTCGGGACTATATATTTATTCGGACCCTCTGCGCGAGGGGACAACTGTAATAAGTGTGCGTGTGTGTGTTGTATGTCTTCCAACCCCACGTCTTCCTTCCCTTTTATTTATCCGCTTTTGATGGTTAGATTAGGGCATGTTTAAATCAGCATACAGTATGACAGCAAGTTTGCATTCATTCATCTGTATTGCATGCACCGGGCTCGGCGCATCATACTAACTGCATTGTATTTTTTAATTCTAAATTGAATACGTGATAGTTGTAGCATTTCATATACCATCTTAGAATAGCCGAGCCTGCTATAGTTGCATTTTGCATGTGTTGCATTAGGCATTTCTGTATAGTTAGGATCATGCATAAAAATCTAATGAGTTTCTGTTTTGGCTTGGAGTACCCGGTAAGCTTTATGCTTTAGCATCCTTGCATGCGTGTGAGTGACTGCCATAAATAGCATGCTTACCATGAGGCTAAATGCTTATGTGATATAACTGCCTGAATGCCTGTGGGTGAAGGTTGGGTTACTTAAATTGGAATAAATCATCAAATGTTTCAAGCCTACCTGCGAGTAGCAAACCCTCTTTCAAAAACAAACATGAAATGTTTCGTTCCAATTTAGGCGACCCAGTCTATACTTGTATGCTGTGCGCATCACATAGTAACCTAGGCTAATAACCGGAATAAGAACACAAAAAGTTTTCAAAAATTGATATCATGGTTAGTAGAGGCCGATCTTTGATCGGGCGAGCGGGGGTGCTCACGAAGTGACCTTCCCCAATCGTACCCAAGTTACCGAGCCGAGGCAACTTTGGTGATGACGGACACGTGGCCTTTGGCACCGAGTCAGGGTTTCCTAAATTTCCCATAAAAAAACATTTAGGTGGCGACTCTGTATCTGGCAAAGCAGTCCATGTTTGGCACTTCTTTCAAAAATCTGTTTTTCTCAAAACGATTTGCCGGATTTGGACTCTTTGGTTCAGACTTAGAACCGTGACTAAAAATCGAGTCCGAGCTGTAGCGAGGTCCCCCGCGGGCTTGTTACAGTTTCTGGCGACTCTGCTGGGGAGTTAGAGAACATGACTCGAACTCTTGATATCTGTTTTTGACTACGCTTGTGTGTTTCTTTGCATTGCATTTGCATTGGTGCGCCTAGGACACCGTGTTTGCCATCTGCTAGTCTTGAACGGTTTGCCGGAGGCTTGTCTTGTCAAGGCATGACCATAAGGCTGACCGGTTGTGGGCTCTGCCAGTATGGGAACACAAACCCCGGTTTTACTGGGGCACCCTCTTTGACCTTTCGACCTAGTGCATATTCGGATCCTTAGTGACTATTCCAAATTAGGACAGGTTGCTTACCCGTTTATAGGTTGTTTGAAACCGCTGTGTGCGTAGTGAAACCCTAGCTCCTGACAAAATAGAACAGGGAAACCCTACCCCAACATAGGGGTGTTTTGGCTCTCACTTATCTGTTATGTGCTAGGAATGCATGTATCAGTATATGAGTTTTGGAGTCAGGCCTGCGGGCATCAGTTCAGCATATGAGTTTGGGTATCAGGCCTGTGGGCATCAGTTCAGTATTGTCAGTATCAAGCCTGCGGGCATCAGTTCAGTACATGAGTTTGGGTATCAGGCCTGCGGGCATCAGCCAGTATTTGAGAATTAGTTATCTGCGGATATCAGATTCTGTTTTAGGAGACAGTGATACAGGGATAGTAATCAGTGTTTGAGGAGAGTGTGTATTCAGCTTATTGACTGTGTGTTGATTATGCCCGGCTGTGTGTCATGCATTTCATTTTAAGCTGTTATGTTGTCCGTTTATCTGTTTATTTATTTCCTTTTCGCTTTATTTATCTTTTGCTAGGTCAGTTCTAGCACAATTGCTTCCAACCCAGCAGGCATTCCCCAAGCACTTTGGACACGAGGTCGTCGACTCCATCGATCTGAGGATCTAATCGACGGACAGCCAGTGTTCCATTCTCTACCCCCTATTACCAGAAGGAAGCAGAAAAAGCGCAGTGTATCTGAACAGAGATCACCAGAACAGTGGTTTCCCCCATCAGTGGACAGTCGGATTGAGATCCCCATTGAGACAGATCTGCCAGTAGTTCAGACAAATCAAAACAGTATGACGGCACCAACAGGAGTTGAGGAAATGATGCGCCAAATGCAGGAAACCATGCGGGCCATGCAACAGGATGCCGTTCGCCGGGATGAACTCGCTAAGCAACAAGCTGAGATTATGACCCAGCAGGCTGAGCTGATTACCAGACTGCAACAACAGAATACAGCATCTGCTTCACACCAAATTCCTCCTCCGGCAGGGGCTCCATTACCTGAGCAGACACCTGTTATTCAGAACGCTCCTCCAAACACCCAGAATACTGTGCCGACTATCCAGAATCTGCAAGAGGACACGAATCTTCCAACGGGGCCAGCTCCGCCCCCACTTCCACCACAATTGTCCAAGGTTCATACACCCAATCACCCGGACTCTCCCTTCGAGGTCGAGGTTGATCATACAGCTCTGAAATTGAGCAAACTTGAGAAACTCTTTAAGAAATCCCAAGGGGTCAAGGCTATGCCGGATATCGAAGACGGATATACCGAGGAGGTCGTAACACTCCCCGATAGGTTCAAAATGCCACAAATCGACCGCTTTGACGGGTCCGGCGACCCCATGGTCCATCTCCGACTGTTTGCAGACATCTTGCGGCCAATGGGCCTAACACGACCACAGAAGCTTTCACTATTCGGCCGAACCCTGTCGGGTGTGGCCGTCCACTGGTACGCAAAGTTACAAGATGAAGTGAAAAAGAATTGGGATGAAATGGCTGAGGCCTTTGTCGCGCAATATTCGTACAACACTCAGATCGAGATTACAACTCGTGATCTCGAAACGACAAGGCAAGAGCCCAAGGAAACTTTCTCGGACTTTGTGATCCGATGGAGGGCAAAGGCGTCAATGATGACCTTAAGGCCCACTGACAAAGATCAAATCCGGATGATTGTGCACAATCTCCACCCAAAGTTGATGCAGAGAATGATTGTAGTCCCCTTCCCTACTTTCGCAGATTTACACGAGATGGGGGTGCAAATCGAAGACGCAATGAAACAAGGTCTATTTGACCACGACAGAGAACAACCGAGGAGGACTTTCAACCGCAACAACAATGCGGGCCCGAGTGGCGCTGCAAATACGAGAGCCTCGGAAGTTAGTATGGTCACCACCACTCCCCCTCCTCCTCCAAGGCCCATGGCTACCACACCCTTCTCCGGCGCGTCCGGAAGTAACACACAAACCAACAGATTCCAACCGCGAGGCCAAAGAACCTTTACCCCACTATATATGCCCCTGACCAAAGTTCTGGGAATATTGATCAGAAAAAATCATTTGAAACCCCTGGAGCCAAAGCCATTACCGAATCCACTCCCCCCCTCTTATGACCCAGCAAAATACTGTGCGTACCACCAACAACACGGTCACGACACCGACCGTTGTTACAGATTGCGTCATGAGATCCAGGATCTTATTGACAAACAGGTGATCGCGCCTCCTGATAAACCCAATGTCACAACCAACCCTCTCCCACCACATAACCAACCTCCCCCTCCTAACAGAATTAATTTTATCCAGACTGGGGTCGCATCTTACGATCCTAGTATCTATATTACACCCGCCCACCTACCCAAGCCGGAGGTGCTCCTCCCCAATTGCACTGATTTCTTGTGCATGGTGGACATCTCCAAAACCCAACCAGAACCGATGGTGGTGACCGTCGAAGACGGGGCAGGGCAGATTTTGGGAGAGAATGAGATTGTTGAATCTGGGACTGGACAGAGTTTTGCTGGGGGAGCCTATGATCCAAGCAAGTACATCCTATCAACGAGCCGAATTGGGCCAGGTATAGAATTGCCAGAGACAGGAGAGCTATGCACGATCCGGGGGGATGGATCTGGGCTATGGGCAGATGATCTGACAGCCGTAGAGGAGGACTTTGCCAACTTGCAATTTTTCGATGACCAAGAACTGGGGGATACGTCAATCAACTGGTACGATTATGAGGGATCAGCGGAGGCCACTGGATGGCTCGAGGATCAACCAGATGCAGTGGGGGAAGCCCAACCAGAACAGAGCCCGGCAGGGGCAGAAATATCAGTTGTGGCCGGAATGGCCGAAAGTCAAGTTGTATCGCCGGAGAGCGCCGGTGCTAAGAATTCCGCTCAGGACACGGGCATTATGGATACGGGAATTGTTGAACAAACAGCTGTACTGATGCAGCTGGAACGAGAAAAGTTTGAGGAGGCTGAGAGAATTAGGAAAGCTAAAGGCCCTGAGGGGACTGAAAGTGCTGTGTGCACGAAGATAGAGAATGCTGCAAGCATGTGGACAGGGAGTACTGTGTGTGCAACTAAACCGGAGCCAGACAGGTGTCTGTTGGCTGCCGATGGAATGTGGTGGGAAGACGATGACTTATGTCTTGCCCACACGGATGAAGACTGGGGGAAAAATCAACCGGATGACACTTGGTACCTCGATGAGGTTGACCATATGACAAGAAGTGGGCGGTACTTCAAACCCCCACACCTGGACCAACCCGAGGCATCCAGGAAGGATAGAGAAGTGGAGAAACAGAAACAGAAGCAGATTGAAGATGAAGCTGTGCTAAAACAGTTAAAAAAGATACAAGCAGACATCTCCATCTGGGGACTGCTAATGGCATCACGAGTACATAGAGAAGTTGTCCTATCTGCTATGGACAAGTCCAAACTCTCCATAGACACCATGCCTGAACAGCTGGTTGGGCTGGTTTTTCCGGGAGGAGGTTCCCCGGCATTAACCTTTTCGGAAAAGGAGCTACCGCCTGAGGGCACAAATCATAACAAACCTCTCTATATTTCTGTGGAATGTAGAGATAAGTGGATACCGGTGGTACTTGTTGATACCGGGTCTGCGATTAATGTCTGGCCGACCAGAACGGCATATGCAATCGGGTTAAAGACCGTGGACTTCGTCCCAACTACCCAAGTGATCAGAGCATACGACAATACCAGCAGAGAAGTGATGGGGACTGTTAAAATTCAAACCAAGGTTGGTCCAGGACAACACAGCATCGAATTTCATATCTTGGACGTTCCCGCAACCTTTAACCTACTTTTGGGGCGACCGTGGTTGCACCAGGTCAAAGCAGTCTCTTCCACTCTACATCAAATGCTAAAGTACCCTCACGGGAAAGGGGTAGCGATCGTTTTTGGGAATTCATCAATCCATCCGCCACCGGAAGTGTCCACACCTGTCTTGGAGATCGAGCACGGCACGGAGGATGTGTTTTTGTCGAGGTTCACTTTGGCCGAGGCTCAAATGGTGCAGAATGTCATGGCTGTGAATGAGGGTATGTACGTTAGTGCTCAATCTATCTACCTCATGAACAAGCTAAAACATACTCCCGGGATGGGATTAGGGAGAAGCGGCCGGAAGGGCGTCTCAGTGTTGGCCGAAGTGCCACACAACCCTCACGCCTTTGGATTGGGTTATCTGCCCACCAAAGAAGACTGGGTGAGGAAAGGGAAAGAAATGGCCGGAAGGGCTAGAGCAAAGAAGGCCGGGAAGCCATTTGAGTTAATGCATAGGCCCATCTGGGGTACCCTAAACAGACGCTTCGTCCGGGAGGGGGAAGATTTTCCATTCTGCGGCTTCCTGGAGCCATGGCTAAATGCGGAGGGGAAGCGCGTGCCTGGTTTTGAAATCTTCTTCAACATACAATTATCTGGGGATGACGTTGCCGAAGCGCAGACAGACCCACCAACTGAGGTTGAGCAATGTGAAGCAGTGGATCCTGAGAGCACAGAGCTTGAAATGGGGGTAGCACTGGCGAGTCTACTATCAGATCCTCTGATCGACCAAGAGTGCTTGGGGGATAACTCTTCGGTTTCTACGATTGGAGATGAAATAGCTGCAGGCTTTCCAGCGCCGATCTTGGATGCATCTATCGCACCTTCTCTCATCTGGCAATATGAAGAAGGCTTTTTATCTAGCAGCTCCGGGTCAGGTAGTGAGCCGGAATCTGATTCCACCGAATCTTGTGTGTCGGAATCAGATTCCAGCTCGACTGAGTCTGAGTCCGGTATTCCTAGGGGTGATAACCCGGATGCCACAGTCCTGTCTAGGTCGTCTTTTTCATTTTCTTTGGAGTCTGTTGTAACAGAGGAATCTGAGGGCTTGGAAATATTTAATGAGAATGATGTGGATGTGATTTCTGAGTATTTTTTTGTGCCTTTGATTTATTGCTTAAATCAGGATTTTCAAAATTTTGATGAAAACAACGAGGAAGAAATTCCCCCAGTTTTGCAACGGTTAATTGATCAAGAGCAGGAAAGATTTGTTAAACCTTTAATGGATGAAATCACTACTGTGAATGTTGGTACTGAGAAGGACCCGCGGCTGGTCCAGATCGGGTCCACGTTGTCTTCGGAGGAGCATGAGCGCTTAGTCGCTTTATTAAAAGATTTCAAAGATGTTTTCGCGTGGTCCTACGAAGACATGCCTGGAATCGATCCTGAGATTGTACAGCACCGGATCCCTCTTGATCCCGAGGCCCGCCCTGTCAAACAGAAACTCAGAAGGATTCGCCCGGACTGGGCTCTCAAAATTAAGGAAGAGGTCACCAAGCAAATTGACGCAGGGTTCCTGCTGGTATCTGAATATCCAACTTGGTTGGCCAATATTGTTCCGGTGCCAAAAAAAGATGGCAGAATTCGGGTCTGTGTAGACTTCAGAGATTTGAACAGGGCCAGTCCGAAAGACGACTTTCCCTTGCCACACATTGATGAATTGGTGGATTTCACGGCAGGACACGCCTTGCTTTCGTTTATGGATGGTTTCTCAGGCTATAATCAGATAGTAATGGCACCCAAAGACCGGGAGAAGACTGCGTTCACAACCCCGTGGGGTAAATATTGTTATAGAGTGATGCCATTCGGGTTGAAAAATGCTGGAGCTACGTATCAACGGGCAGTAACTACAATATTGCATGATATGATCCATAAAGAGGTCGAGGTGTATGTGGACGACATGATTGTCAAGTCCAAAGAAAGAGAGGGCCACTACACCGCCTTACAAAAATTCTTTCAAAGGATCAAAGAGTTTCGGCTGCGACTGAATCCCTAGAAATGCACGTTTGGTGTTACAGGAGGGAAGATGCTAGGGTTTCTGATTACACAAAGGGGCATCGAGGTCGACCCTTCCAAAATCAAGGCCATCTTAGAAATGCCACCACCAAGGACTGAAAAGGAGGTGCGAGGCTTTCTGGGTAAAGTGCAATTCATAAGACGGTTTATTTCTAAATTAACCTTGACTTGTGAACCACTTTTTGGTCTCCTGAAGAAAGGAAAGAAATTCCAATGGGACGGCCGATGTCAAGCAGCTTTTGAGCAGATCAAAGAGTATCTACAGAACCCGCCCGTGTTGTCACCACCAGAGCCGGGGAGACCGTTGATATTGTACCTTTCGGTAACTGAGACTACCATGGGCTGCATGCTCGCGCAGGAGTCAGAAGACAAAGTAGAAAGAGCCATTTACTATCTGAGCAAAAAGATGCTGGATTACGAGACCCGCTATACACCGCTGGAGAAGGCTTGTTTGGCCTTGGTATGGGCAACCAGGAAGCTGCGGCACTACCTGTTAGCTCACTCTGTAATGTTGGTTTCGCGTTTGGATCCCATCAAATATCTTTTCGAGAAACCAGCACTTACGGGTAGGCTAGCTCGTTGGCTGTTGTTGCTCTCCGAATTTGATTTGAAGTATGTAACGCGCAAGTCAGTAAAAGGGAGAGCGGTAGCGGAGTTCCTTGCCGACCACCCGGTTGAGGGGGATGAAGCAGTTGAGTATCTATTCCCAGATGAAGCCATTCTGCATGTCGAAGATGAAACTTGGACGATGTATTTTGACGGAGCGTCAAACCAGTATGGGTATGGGATAGGGGTGTTGCTGATAGCGCCTGACGATTCTTGTATCCCTTTAGCATTCAAGCTCCAGTTCAAAGTCTCGAACAATGAGGCAGAGTATGAGGCATGTATTGCTGGCCTGGAAGCAGCCCTAGAACTAGGGGCAAGACGGTTGGACGTCATTGGGGACTCGAACCTTGTTGTGTCTCAAGCAAAAGGAGATTGGAAAGTCAAGGAGGAAAGGATGATAATTTACCACCAAACCTTGGACTTGTTAATTCCTCGATTTGAGAAGCTAAATTTCACCCACCTCGTAAGAGAGAACAACAAGTTTGCAAATTCACTGGCAACTCTATCTTCTATGATAGACATCCCGTCCGGAGTCCGGATGTGTCCAGTCATTATCGATCAAAAGTTTACGCCAGCATATGAGTCGATTTCCGCCATAGATGAGATTCAAGACGGCAACCCCTGGTATTACGACATCTGGAACTTCTTGGAAAAGGAGACATATCCACCAGGGGTAAATGCCAAGGATAAGAGGGCCATCAGAAGAATGGCTGCTCAGTTCATTATCTACGGGGGAAAGCTGTACAAAAGGGGTCATCTGGGAATGCATAAGCTCTGTGTAGAAGCTGAAGAGTCGAAACGCCTGATGGAAGCCATCCATGGGGGGGAGTGCGGTACACACATGAATGGAGTAATTCTGGCCAGAAAGATCCTGAGACAGGGCTACTACTGGTCAACCATGGAGGAGGATTGTATTAGTTTTGTTCGGCGATGCCACAAGTGTCAAATTCATGCAAACCGCATGAACATCCCGCCGTCAAAGCTGTACAACATGACTTCACCATGGCCCTTTTCAGTCTGGGGAATTGATGTGATCGGAGCTGTTACCCCGAAGGGGTCAAACGGGCATGAGTTTATCCTAGTAGCGATAGATTATTTTACAAAGTGGGTCGAGGCCCAATCATACGCGGTGTTGAAGGCGTCGCACGTCGCAAAGTTCATCAGAAACAACATCATCTGTCGCTACGGGGTGCCAAACGAGATAATTTCAGATAATGGTTCCCATTTCAAGAAAGAAGTGATAGACTTGTTGGAGAAATACAATGTGGCTTTCCATAAGTCATCTACATACCGGCCGCAGACCAACGGAGCGGTTGAGGCCGCCAACAAGAATATCAAGCATATACTACAGAAGATGGTGGGAACCTATCGGGATTGGCCAGACAAGCTGCCATTTGCTCTGCGGGGCTACAGGACTTCAATCAGGACTTCTACTGGAGCAACTCCATATTCATTGGTCTATGGAATGGAGGCTGTTCTACCCATTGAGATTGAGGTTCCGTCGTTACGAGTATTGGCTGAATGCCAGATAGCCGAAGCAGATTGGCAGCAAAGCAGATTCGAAGAACTCATGCTCTTTGATGAAAGAAGACTGAAAGCACTGTACCACATCCAAGGCTATCAACGCAGAATTACCCGGGCTTTCAACAAGAAGGTTAAGTCCAGGAATCTGAAAGAAGGAGATTTGGTGCTCAAAGACAACCGAGCTCCCATCCACGACCCAAGGGGCAAGTTCAAACCCAATTGGACTGGTCCTTACATCATCAAAGCTATCTGGTCAGGTGGAGCTGTGGTTCTGATGGATCTAGATGGCTTGGAGTTCTCACAACCGATCAATATGGACAAGTTGAAGAAATACTATCCTTGAGAGGCTCGCTAGGCCGAAAACCCGAAAGGGCGACCTAGGCAAAAGTCAGAGCACAAAAAAATTAGAAAATATAAAAACTGAGCTCGCAAGGTTGAAAACCCGCAAAGGGCGGCCTTGGCAAAAGTTAGAGCGCAAAAGGAGAGTGAAAATACTCGAGTGAACCTGGGCCTGAACTACGTAAGGCTTGATTCCCATCTTTGGGATACGTAGGCAACTTCACCTTGAAGTTCAACCATAAACTTTTTCCCGATCAACTCTGTCCATTTCGATCATCTCAGTCATCTTTATCCATCAGCATTTATCGTGATCTCCGGTACAGTGCTGTTCAGACTAGGGGCAACTTTCCGTTGCCGCGACGGTGCAAAGTTACTCAGACTAGGGGCAACTTTCCGTTGCTATGAAGTGCCGCATTGTTCTTCAGACTAGGGGCAACTTTCCAGTTGCAGGGATCTGGGGTTGTGCATCTCAGTGACAGATCTTCAGCGTGTCCAGTTCTGATCCACATCGAAAATAGTTTTGAAAAGTTTTAATAAAAGTTGACTTTGTTCAAATTAATCTTTTTACGACTAAGACCATTTTTGGACCAAAAGCGGAAAATTTTCAGTACCACAACTTTCAATTTCATTGATTTCAAAACTGAGTTCTCCTGCTCTTGCATTACAATCGAGGTTGCTTTTTTTAGTACATTCATAAGGAAAACTTGAAAATGCTAAATAAGCAATAAATTTGGGGCATAGTTGAATCAAGTATCTCTGCGTCCCCTCCCAGAGCTGGACGAAGCATCTGAAGCCAAGCTAGGCCCAACCTGTGCCTCCTCATTGAGCCAATCCAAGCACTCATCGGACAAAGTGCAACTGAAAGTGGAAGCAGAGGCCAGGAGCTCTCTAGTCCTCCATGCTGTGGCATATCGGGCAAGCTGTGCACCCCGGATCGTGAAAGCGGCTGGGTACTCAATCCCCTCCGGTCGGCAGATCTGATCATGACCAAACTGACGCAGAAACCGGAACGGAAAATAGAATACGCAGTGGGTTAGACCAATCAATTGGATCCCAATCAGCCGAGACATACTATAGCTCATTGCCGGGAGGCTGAGCCAAGGACAACGCCAAGCAATGCCGTCTGCGGATAAATTGCACATCCAATCGAACCACCACCTTTCGTCAAGAGCATTGACTAGGCGCTGTCGAAAGAAGTAGCCTCGAGCTGAATAGGCCGGGCAAGAGTCCACAACCTGCAACTTACCCATTAACCATACCTAGGGGAGGGATGGAAAATGAGAGAATAAAGAATAGAGAGATGTACGATGAGAGAAAAGTAAGACAAGGGTTTTGTGAGAAAAACCGAGCCTGAGGGTCGAGTGATGTGAGCAAATATATATGTGAGGTCGGGTGGGAAATATTACCTGCAGCAGTAGTGGACTCCCGGCGAACCTAGTCGCCTCCCGGCGATGGACAGAATCTAAGCCCATCAGTGTCTCGGCCAAGGTCATGGCAATACAGCTCTTCCCTTCTCTCAAGCCTTGGGCGACTTCAATCAGGTGAATGCTAGCCCCGCCGAAGCCCGAAGAAAGCAGAAAGTGAGACAACAAACATAAGCAGAGGGCGTGTTGCCGGAAACCCTGCCAATAATGGTTGCTGCGGTCACCGGCGTCGGAAAAACGGTGGATCAAGCCGAGGATGTCCAGTTCCCCACTGCAGATCAGAGATCGAGCGTCATGCGCCGTGAGCCCACACATCCGCCCTAAAACCTGAGCATGGCCAAAACGGAGCTGGGGCAAGATCACTTCAGAGCATTCAGACTCCATCAAAACCTGAAAATCTTCGAAAGTGGGACACATCTCTTGGCCGCCAAAGCTAAAAACGTGCGTCACGGGATTCCAGAACCTTGCCGCGGCATGGAGAAAAGGGAGCTGTAGCGGAGTACGACTCAGCGTGAATAGTGCATTCAAGCCGAAACCCCGGAAGTTCAGCTTTTCCGAGCCATCCAAAGAAGAGATCCAAGATATGAGATTTTCTGCGAGAAACGCCTCCATCTTTGTCTAAAACTAAGATGAAATGAATGTTCCCGAAGTTGAGGCTTTTATAGAGGGAAAAACACTATTCACGGGGACACGTGTCAAAAATCAGGTGGCTGCAGGACCAAGTGGCCGGCCGGCCACCTTTTCTGGCTAGCCAGCCATTTACTTTTTACAAAACTGGTCGGCCAGCTGTCTCTCTCCACAAATTTGGCCGGCCGGCTCCCAAAGGTGGCCGGCAATGCTGCAGTGTATCCCCTTGGCCCTGTTTTACTCTTCGAAGGAAAATTCCAAGCATTTCCGTGCAACGGGAGAGTCAAAGACCTTCATTTCCCTCTGTTTCGGATGCGTTCCGGTGCCCAGATCGTCAGAAGTACGCTCTGTTGTTGCTGAGTTTTGTTTATCGAGTTGTTGTTTTACTTATCGAGTTGTTTGTCGAGCGGACGTGTTTCGTGTTTTTGAGTTATTGCGCTCTGTTTAAGCAATCTTTGTTTAAGACTTGTTTATTTGCGTTGTCAACGTTGTTGCATTTTGTTTATCGAGTTGTAAACTTGCTAAAGGTTCTGTTATATCTTAGTAAGTTGAGTTGCTTAGTTTGTTGCGTCGGTTCACTACCTGACTTGGTGATTACACAATGCGCATTCCCATTCAAATTCATTCTTTTTTTGTGCAAAATAAAATGATGCGATACGATGCTAAAAGTTTAAAATATGAACACCTTTTCAAAAGCTATTTCATTCCATCATGCTTTACAACGAACAAAGGTACAAGTTTTACAAAAAATAAAACTGCCTAACAATGTGCAAAGTGCTACAAACTACTAGCAAAAAGAAAAATAAAGCAGGAAATAACAGCATCAATGTCCTCGGGAACGGGAACGAGAAGCACTCCTCATCCTCTTCTGCGGGACAACCTCTGCACCATCATCATCATCTGAGTCGGAGCTATCATCCTTAGGATCCCCCTCAGCCTCGCCTCTGTTCCCCGAACCAAGACCGGAGCCCCCCTCCTCAGCAGATGTCTCTGACTGACGGTCGGTAGCCTCCTCCTCCTCCTCCTCAGCATCCTCCTCCTCCTCATCAGGCTCCGCCTCTACAACGTGAGCCCTGCGTCTGCGGACAGGCCCTTCTCGAGCTCCTCGAAAAGGTCTAGATGGCCCGGCTCCTCGGAAAGGCCAGGATGGCCCCGCCCCCTAAAAAGGTCCAGATGACCCAGCTCCCCAAGGAGGCCCTGGTGGCCTGGCCTGCAGCTGACTGGACCATGAAGGCATCTGAAAACAAAAAGTTCAATTCAAATACATCAGTCCAAATATATACATCAGATGCAGATACAAGCAAAAGCTACGTGAAGTAGGTGCATGTAAATACAGTGTACAAGTGGGGTGTGTGTCAGATGTGCTCTACACAAGTAGTCTATCGATGTAGTAGAAATCAGCATGTCATCAGAAGTATGATAAATGCCAGAAAACTGAAGGGTACCTGAATGCCCGCGACAGACAACTGTGCCTCCCTACGCAGGACCATGCCCTCGAGTGTGGCCACCAGTCCAACCACCTCCTCCATGTACCCTCGCGATGGCTGCAAATATGAGCTCATAATCATCAGTGAACAAAAGAATGTCTAAACATCTGAATGATGAATGAAAAACAGTGGAGCATACCAGCGGTGAATCAGGATCAATGGCGTACCGATCACTGGGCATCGGAGGCTCTAGCGGGATCGGAGTCGGAGAGATAGCCCCATACTGCCACGCCATCAACTCAGTCGGCATATCTGGCCATCCAGGATGAGGATAAGTCGACGGAATCGGAGGAACCGGTCTACCCCCACCTCTAGATGTACCAGCCCTACTAGTAGAAGGGGCGTCTGCAGCCCGAGCCCGGGCCTGGCCCGAGGATGACATACCGGCAGGCCTCGTCATCGGGGTGCGAGCTCCCGTCAATGGAGGCATCAAATATATGTGACGGTAAGTGGCGTAGTCCCCCTCCTCAAGATATAATAAAGCATCGCTACCCAGCATAGCGCCGACTACCTTCGAGTAAGAGAGCCTGTCAGCAGTCCGCATACTGACTGGGGGTACTGCGGGAGGATCCTGAGAAAGATACCCCCATACCTGGCGCAAAAAGCGTTCCCCCAGAAACCATGCCCTGCCAACCGGCCCCTCGAGCAGGACCCTATACTAGGAGATGTCCGACCCTCCGGTATACTGAAGTCGAAGACCATCACCCAGGGGCGCCCAAGGCTGCCATGAGATTTGCGGATGATAAATGCATAAACCAATCAGAAATCGGGAGTATACTGAGCAAATCAAAGATGAAAATGAAAAGAACTGAAAGTTCTGAAGTACCTCCGAATGCCGCACAATGTCAAAGTACTGTCGCAGGTAAATGAGGGTCTCTCGCGGTCTCGGTCGGTGCGGGCCCTCGAACACTAGTGAGTATGGGGTCATGGGAACCCCTGCCACCTCCAACTCTGGGGCTAATGCTGGGAAGTATACATAGACCCATAGCTGAGAAAAGCAGTGCAGAATGTAAGTACGAAATGCTGAGAGCAAAATACAGACTGTAAAAGTGCGCTGTGAGTGCAATGTACAAGTAATGAAGAGCAGAAATGTAAATCAAGAGGACAGAAAAGTACCTCCCAGGCTCTCCAGTAGCCGCCAAGTAAATCGCCCCGCCCGCGGGAGGTCGCGCTCATATAAAAGTAAAGGGTAGCCAGGCCGGCGCCACCCCAGTCATATCGATGGACCTGTGATAGGTCAACCAGAGCGCTCAGCAGGTATAGCCCGACTGTGTTCCCTCTATCGGCGAACAGAGTAGTCCCGAAGAGGAACATAAGGAAACCACGGGCGTACTGCTCCGTCTCCTCAAGAGTCTCGGGCACCATCTCCGCCCGCCGGAAGTGGGAAGAGAACCAAGTGTATCGGACTCTCCCAGAAACCCTGTCAACAGGCGGGCAAGCCCCCAATAGATACATCCAAGCGGCCTCCCACTCGCCCATATCCTCATCATAAGGGATAGACCAACCTCCTATGTCTAAGCCAGTCAACACAGCGAAGTCTAGAGGCGTCATGGTCATGTCCCCGGTAGCAGAGAAATGAAAGGAGTTGGTGGTGTCCCACCATCTCTCTACCAAGGCTGCCATCAGAGTCCTCCTGGCAGAGCAACGGGACAACCCAACGCAGAAAGCCCTGAATCCTGCCAAGTCTACCAAATCTCGGACGGCCTCCGAGAGCTCAGCGTACCAGTCCCGTGCGGCGGTGGAACCATACCCCCGTACGCTGCGGGAACCAACCTGCATTCAGAATGAATACATGTGTCAATAATGAACTGGGCTGCGTGCCAATGAGATGAACTGGGCTGTGTGCCGATAAAATGAAATGGGTTTTGTACCGATGAAGTGAAATAAGCTACATGCAAATTCTAATCTGGGCTGCGCGTTCAGATAATTTAAAGTTTAAACTGCATGTTCAACTTTCTATCAGTGTGGGTTGCGTGTTCACTATCAAATCTGGGCTGCGTGTTCAGAAAATTTGAAGTTTGGAGTGCGTGTTCAACTTTCTATCAGTGTAGGCTGCGTGTTCACTATCAAATCTGGGCTGCGTGTTCAGAAAATTTGAAGTTTGGGCTGCGTGTTCAACTTTCTATCAGTGTGGGCTGCGTGTTCACTATTTAATCTGGGCTGCGTGTTCAGAAAATTTAAAGTTTGGGCTGCGTGTTCAACTTTCTATCAGTGTGGGCTGCGTGTTCACTATTTAATCTGGGTTGTGTGTTCAGAAAATTTGAAGTTTGGGCTGCGTGTTCAACTTTCTATCAGTGTGGGCTGCGTGTTCACTATTTAATCTGGGCTGCGTGTTCAGAAAATTTAAAGTTTGGGCTGCGTGTTCAACTTTCTATCGGTGTGGGCTGCGTGTTCACTATTCAATCTGGGTTGCGTCTTCAGAAAATTTGAAGTTTGGGCTGCATGTTCAACTTTCTATCAGTGTGGGCTACGTGTTCACTATCAAATCTAGGCTGCGTGTTCAGAAAATTTGAAGTTTAGGCTGCGTGTTCAACTTTCTATCAGTGTGGGCTGCGTGTTCAGAAAATTTAAAGTTTGGGCTGCGTGTTCAAATTTCAACTAGTGTGGGCTGCGTGTTCACTATTCTAAATCTGGGCTGCGTGTTCAGAAAATTTAAAGTGTGGGATGTGTGTTCACTTTCGAATTCGGGCTGTGTGTTCGACAAATCAGTGTTTGAGCCGTGTGTTCACCTCTAAACTAATGTGTACTATGTGTTCGCAATTAATTAATGAGCCGAGTGTTCAGAAATTCGAGTGTTGAAACTACATGTTCAGGATGCAAGCAAAGTACTATGTCATAAGCTAAACTGCGTGTTCAAGCATGGCAAAGGTGCGAAATGTACAAAAATACAGAAAATGAAGTAAATACCTCTCGGGCCTCATGAGAGAGGTGATGCTCTGGCTCTCGGAGAAGCAGATCCCCGGGTGCCCGCTCGTCAAAGCTAGTGAAGTGACGGAAGACGGCACGAGGAAGGACATGTGCTGGCGGATGGTACCTCCCGGGAATAAAAGGTCGGGTCCTCGGGGGTAGAGTCATGGGATCAAAATCGTCCCTGGCACCTGGAAAGCCTCCGCCGTGGGGAGAATTGCCCACCATTTTCAAAGAATCTGCAAAAGGAGCAAAAATGAGCGAAAATGAGCCAAAATTGGAAAAAGTCAACAAAAGTCAACTCTCGGGAAATGAAAAAGTCAACAAAAGTCAACTCCCGAGAAAATCTTCCAAATATTGAGACAAACTTACCTCAAGTGGCGAAAATGAGAAAAGAAGCTCCGAAACCGAAATTTAATCGCTTCAAAGTGTTTAAAACTGAATGTTTTTGCGGAAACAATTTGCGTGGGGCGTTGGAAAACGCGTATAGAACTCAAATCTGGAGAAGAAAGTGGTGTGGAAGGTGAGAAAGGGGAAGATCTCGACTGCCTTATATAGGCTCAAGGTCTTGGTTGAAGGAGCATAAAGAAAGAAGGTAAAAAGACCAAAGTGCCCCCAGATTTGGGCAGATGGCCGGCCGGCCACATCTACTAGCCGGCCAGCCATTTCCTTTTTGGAAAACCGGCTGGCCAGCCTTTTACTTTATGGAAAACCGGTTGGTGGCCTCCCCTTGGGAAGATAAATGGCCGGCCATGTCCCTCACAGGCCCACCTAGCTCCCTGCAAATTTTGAGGAAGATTGGAGTTCCCGGGACATGAAAAAGCTTAAGAAAAGTACACTCCCGGTCGCAAAATTGATCCGTTGGAACTTCGGCTTCGAGATCTGACATGTGCCTCATCATCATTCATCAAAATCAAAGTGTATCCTTTTTGAATGAGTTGTAGCCCTTCCGGGAAGCGGATCAGAGGCCGTGATCGAGTTGCCTTCGCCGAAACACGCGTTTCCATACTCGTTGTTTCGTAACAAATGAACACCCTGATTTATGCTCGTTTTGTACTATCATGCACATAACTTGCATTCTCATGAGCATACTCACATTTTTATGCACATTTCTTGATATTGGTATGCCTTTATGTTTGAGCATACGTTGTCACGCATGTTCCACTCTTGCATTGCGATGCATTCACTCACCGGCACTGCGTGTGTCGAACTTTCGGAATCACATTAAATATATGTTGTTAGCATATTATGCTCGTTGCAATTTCTCTCTTTTGCAGGCACGATATTGTATGTACGGTTCAATTGAGGCTGGTGCGACCAGACGAATCGCGCAGGTATCGTATCTTCTCCGTGTGAGATGTGGCGGGGATTGAATAATCCTCCGCAGTCTTAACTACATGAAATGTAGTTGTTGCTTTGCATTCTTGCTTAAAACTGTTGCATCTATTTGCGAATACTTGCTTCATTACAGCTTGCTGCATTTGCATGATCATTGAGTTATGTTCGGCTTCTTGCATATCATTTGCATTTTGCCCCCTGCCTGCGGGCACATCTCTGTTCATCTTGTACGTTTGTCTAAGTCTTCGGCCTTGTCAAAAATGGGTCGTCTCTAGGCTTTGACATTCACTCCCGTCACTTGTGACTTCCGAGTTCTGTCAAAGAGGGGCAACTGTAGACACCCCGTTTTTGACCGACCTTAAGACTCAGACGTCACTGATTGAGCGCTTGGTGATGTTGCATAATGTGCTCGTTTAGAAGTTTCAGAGTTACGGCCGTGAGCCCTGCCTCCGGACGTCCGAACCCTCTTTTGTACTTTGCCTCAGTTTGCGAACCAGGCTCGATTTTCTCAGTTTTTTTTCCTGAGGGAAGGGAGAGGTCCCGTAGACTATCTCTCAATGTCCGTAGGCTACATTTTGTGGTCGTAGGCCATTTTGCCCATTTCGGAGTCCGGTTTCGGATTTTTCGGGATCGTTGGCCGTGTGCCTCGGTTCGGGACCGCCTAACCATCTCTGTTTGCTCTGATTTTTGGCATACATCTTATTTAATCCCTTTTGAGGGACACTGGGGTCTGAGAAACGCACTTCGTGGCCGAATGCCACTTTCGGTGCTTAACAGCCCATTTTCGGGACCTCGAACTGCGCGTTTTGGTCCCCGAGCATTCGTTTTGCAACGGTTTTCGTTCATTTTTGGCAGGTACCTCTATTTTATCACCAGGGAGGTCACATAAGGGTGAAAGGCCAGTAATTGTTGCAGCAACCAGTTATACATCCTCCGACGCCCTCCGGCGCCCGTTTTTCACACTTTCGGGCTAATGTTGAACACCTTGGGGCCATCTTCTTGAACTTTCAACCACATATTTGTGATGTACACACTTGGGAGGACCCTAAAAAGTGGTGGCCGGCCATTAATTCAATTTGACCCTTTTGAACCCCTCATTCCGGGCTAATGTTGAACACCTTGGACCCACTTTCTTGAACTTTCAACCACATATTTGTGATGTACACACATGGGAGGACCCTAAAAATTGGTGGCCGGCCAGTAATTCCACCTGACCCTTTTGAACCCCTCTTTCCGGGCTAATGTTGAACCCCTTGGACCAACATTCTTGAACTTTCAACCACATATTTGTGATGTACACACATGGGAGGACCCTAAAAAATGGTGGCCGGCCACTAAATCTTCTTGACCCTTTTGACCCCTAGCCGGCCGGCTAGGGGGTGTGGCCGGCCGGCCACCTTCAGCAAAAGTAACTGGCCGGCCGAGATCCTTGCACTGTTCACTTTACAGCTGTGGAGCTTTATCCCCCAGAAAATATCAATATCCGGCGGATATTTTGTGGGGGAAAGTTGCCCTCCTTTTCCCCCACCTTTACACCCCTTTTTTGCCCTTATAACCAACAAGCCATATCATATGTTGGGGTTAGAAAAAATTGTCTTCAAGCTTCCATAGACAAATCCCTCTCTATCCCTCTCATTTCCTAAAAAACTTCCAAGTCCCTAATCACCATTTCTTCTACACCACCAAGCTCTACCATCACCACTTCATTTCCAGCAACAAGGAGGGCTTCTCAAAGGCTAAAGGAGCTGCAAATTGGTCCAAGAAGCAACAAAAGCTTGACTCTTCAAGGGTGAGTAACATTTCTCCTCTTTGACCCTTTTTCTTGATCCATTTGTAAGCCCTATATGCTTTTTGTTTCATTCTCCGGCCCTAACTTAAAGTGGCCCTCTTTTGAGCTCATCTTCACTTTTCATTAAGGGCTCAACCCTGTTTGAGCCCTCCATGCTGCACTTGCTTCATTGATCCTCTTATATGTCATAATCTTGCATGCTATTTTTGGCCCATGAGTAATCTGTTTTTGAGCATGTTGTAAACTGATATTAGGCTTATTTTGAGCCCCTCTTAAACATTGAAGAAGGGCTCAACACCATTTGGGACTTCCATGTTGAACTTACCTTTATACTCCCCTTTTGGTCCCATTTTTGCATGCAATGGCAGCCTACCATGCTTTTGTTTTTGGCCATTTTACAGTTCTGAAAAAGTGTTTATTTTGGTCCATTCTTCATGTTTCATTTAGGTCCTTTCATGGTTTGGGGCCTCCATATGCCACTTCATGTTATATCTCTCTTTTATTCCCCACTCTTGCATGTTTAGTTAGCCTATCATACTTTTGTTTTTGGCCATTTTACAGTTCTGAAAAAGTGCTTATTTTGGCCCATTCTACATGTTTTATTAAGGGTCTTTAGCTGTTTGGTGAATATTTTGCATACCTCATGTTATAGCCACTTTTGAGCCTCATTTTGCATCGCATTTCTATCATGTTTGTATACTGATTTTGGGACTTCCATAAACTGTAAATGTGCATATTTTTGGTCCCTCTTCAGTGTTGTAGAAGGGAATTTTTCAGTTTGGATTTTTCTTATATCACTTGCTTCATTACCCCTCTCTTGGCCCCTATTCTTGCATGCCATTTTTGCCCTACCTATGTTTGCTGTTTGGCCATGTTTATAACTGTGAAAGTGCCTTTTTTGGGACTTCCTAGATTCTTTCTTTGCATTACATGTCCATATTGTGCATGTTTGGTATAGCTATAGGCCATTTCGGGTGCCTAAATTCGCATTTCGGGACAATTCCATGCATTTAGTGTCATTTCGCCTCATTTTGGGACTGTTTTCTCCCGTATTTTAGTGCTGAAATTCTATTAGAATGATTTCTTTCCATTTCTATGTCATTGCATCGCATTCTGTCATTGCCTCGGTTTGCGTGCCCGTGTGCACGCATTTCGAGGCACGTCATTTTTCATCCACCGGCATCCTATGTGAGTGTGGCTGAGGCCCTCTCATGTTAGTATAAGTCCATGTTGCATTCTGTATGCCATTTCCATGTTATTTGCATTGCGCATGCATTGCCTCGGTTTGCGTGCCCGTGTGCACGCATTTCGAGGCACTTCATTTTCATCCATCGGCATCCTATGTGAGTGTGGCTGAGGCTCACTCATGTTGGTATAAGCCCATATGTTGTTTCCATGTCATTTGCATTGCGTATGTCATTGCCTCGGTTTGCGTGCCCGTGTGCACGCATTTCGAGGCACGTCATTTTTCATTCATCGGCATCCTATGTGAGTGTGGCTGAGGCTCACTCATGTTGGTATAAGCCCATATCTTGTTTCCATGTCATTTGCATTGCGTATGTCATTGCCTCGGTTTGTGTGCCCGTGTGCACGCATTTCGAGGCACGTCATTTTTCATTCATCGGCATCCTATGTGAGTGTGGCTGAGGCTCTCTCATGTTGGTATAAGCCCATATCATGTTTGCATGTCATTTTCTCGATTTACGTGCCCATGTGCACGCATTTTGAGGCATCTCATTTTCATAGCATAGTGCATACTAGGTTGTATCTTAGATTGCATTCTGTCATTTTCTCGGTTTGCGTGCCCGTGTGCACGCGTTTCGAGGCATCTCATTTTCATAGCATAGTGCATACAAGGTTGTATCTTAAATTACATTTTTTCATTTTCTCGGTTTGCGTGCCCGTGTGCACGCATTCCGAGGCATCTCATTTTCATAGCATAGTGCATACTAGGTTGTATCTTAGATTGCATTCTGTCATTTTCTTGGTTTGCGTGCCCGTGTGCACGCATTTCGAGGCATCTCATTTTCATAGCATAGTGCATACTAGGTTGTATCTTAGACTGCATTCTATCATTTTCTCGATTTGCGTGCCCGGGTGCACGCACTTCGAGGCATCTCGTTTTCATAGCATTGTGCATGCTAGGCTGTATCTTAGTTGCATTCATGCATGTCATGCATATTGCATTGTGTTCGGGATAGGAGTTAACCCGGGCACGGGAAACGAGGTACATTTCGTACTCCGAGTGACGGAATGTGTCTCAATTCCCAGTCACCGACACTCCGGATTATCCATGATGGAGTTAGGTTTTAGCCATGTTTTCATGTGCATTCATTCTATATTGAGTTGTGCAATTCGACTCCTCGACCATCATGCCTCGGTATGCGTGATTGGTGGCACGAGGATCGAGGCATGCATATATTTGTGAAAATACATTGCTATGTCCCCTTCCTGCTCTCTGTTGCAGCAAAATGAAGAATCAGCAACTTTTCGGAGTCTGGCACGCTTTCCAAGAACAACTGCTAAACAGAGGCTAATCGGGGCATCCCGGTGGATTTCCGCGTAAAGCAACCCGGACATGCATCATCCATCAGAAGCAAGGCAGTCCCTGGCTTGCATGCCAGTTTTACCGCTTTCTTAGTTAATTTCTTAATTAATTAGAAATTTGTATATTATTTGGACTGTATTATTCGGAATGTAATATTCTTTTATTCGGGACTGTATATTTATTCGGACCCTCTGCGCGAGGGGACAACTGTAATAAGTGTGCGTGTGTGTGTTGTATGTCTTCCAACCCCACGTCTTCCTTCCCTTTTATTTATCCGCTTTTGATGGTTAGATTAGGGCATGTTTAAATCAGCATACAGTATGACAACAAGTTTGCATTCATTCATCTGTATTGCATGCACCGGGCTCGGCGCATCATACTAACTGCATTGTATTTTTTAATTCTAAATTGAATACATGATAGTTGTAGCATTTCATATACCATCTTAGAATAGCCGAGCCTGCTATAGTTGCATTTTGCATGTGTTGCATTAGGCATTTCTGTATAGTTAGGATCATGCATAAAAATCTAATGAGTTTCTGTTTTGGCTTGGAGTACCCGGTAAGCTTTATGCTTTAGCATCCCTGCATGCGTGTGTGTGACTGCCATAAATAGCATACTTACCATGAGGCTAAATGCTTATGTGATATAACTGCCTGAATGCCTGTGGGTGAAGGTTGGGTTACTTAAATTGGAATAAATCATCAAATGTTTCAAGCCTACCTGCGAGTAGCAAACCCTCTTTCAAAAACAAACATGAAATGTTTCGTTCCAATTTAGGCGACCCAGTCTATACTTGTATGCTGTGCGCATCACATAGTAACCTAGGCTAATAACCGGAATAAGAACACAAAAAGTTTTCAAAAATTGATATCATGGTTAGTAGAGGCCGATCTTTGATCGGGCGAGCGGGGGTGCTCACGAAGTGACCTTCCCCAATCGTACCCAAGTTCCTGAGCCGAGGCAACTTTGGTGATGACGGACACGTGGCCTTTGGCACCGAGTCAGGGTTTCCTAAATTTCCCATAAAAAAACATTTAGGTGGCGACTCGGTATCTGGCAAAGCAGTCCATGTTTGGCACTTCTTTCAAAAATCTGTTTTCCTCAAAACGATTTGCCGGATTTGGACTCTTTGGTTCAGACTTAGAACTGTGACTAAAAATCGAGTTCGAGCTGTAGCGAGGTCCCCCGCGGGCTTGTTACACCCTGGCAAAAGTTAGAGCGCAAAAGGAGAGAGTTAATACTCAAGCGCACCTTAACCCCGGAACTACGTAAGGCCTAATTCCCATCTTTGGGATACGTAGGAAACTTCATTATGAAGTTCAACGCCAACCATTTTCAGCCTGTTTGTCTCATCCATGTTGATTGGCTTATCCTTGTTTAACTCGACTATCCTATCCATGTCCAATTGGCTTATCTTCATTCAAAATCGGGTGTCCTATTCCGTTAAAGGATTCAGCTACAAGGAAAGTCAAGTTCGGATTAGAGGTTGTGCATCTCAAGAGTTAATTCTATGTTGGTTAGGTAGTGGCCATTTGCAAAAACAATTTTTGAGTATTTTTCATGAAGTTGACTAATTTTCTCAGAAATTATTCCTTTTTTCCAAAACTGGACCATTTCTTGGAACAAAAAAAAAGGAAAATTTCTAGTGCTCACAGCTTGACTTACATAATTTCAAAGCAGAAAGTCAAACAAGCATATTAATCTAAACTCTCATATTTGTCAAAATTATTTTAGCAAAAAGCCAAAAATAGAAATGCAATCAAAGTGATGAACTAGGGGCATAGTCGAGTCAAATTTTATGTCTTTCCCCTATTATCTACGAACTTATAAGGAAGAGCACAACTGAAGCTAGCCACAAGTGCCAAAAACTCTCTCATCCTCCAAGCAGTGAGGTATCGAACAAAGTGCGAAGAATGAACTAGAAATACAGATGGATATTCAACCACCCTCATAAGGTCCACAACTTCCAACTTATCCATCAACCACACTTGGGAAGGGATAAAAAATAAGAGAGATTAAAGAATAGAGAGATGTGCGTTGAGAGAAAAGTGAGGAAAGGGCTTTTAGGAGAAATAGAGTTTGAGGGCCAAAGTGATGTGAGAGCCATAGATAAGAAAGGGTGGCAAACAATACCTGGAAAAGTAGGCTCTCCATGAATCGAGAGGTCTCCTGCCATTGGAAAACATCCAAGTGTTGTATTTGTGGTTTTTGTTTGTTTTGAGTCTTGTTTTAAGTTGTTTTGATATTAGTGAGTAGATGTGTTTAGGTTGTTTTTACTTTATTTTTCCTTTGATAAGTCGTGTTGTGTACTGTGATTAGCCATAGGCTCAATACTCGATTAAGAACTCATTTTCAGTTCCAATTTCAAAAAATAAATCATTTTGTGATCAGAGTGCCATGCTATTCTCAACATGATCTACAAAACAGGATTCGTTCTTTCATAAAACTGCATGGTCCAAACTCGATCAAAAGAGAGAGCAATAGAACAAGGACCTATCTAAAGCTACGTAGGTTCCGGACTGCAAAGCAAAAGAGTGAGAGAGGAAATATGAGCATCTAAGTTTGTTTTAACTTCAACAATTTCTGAGATTGCATTCTGGATGCACCTCAGACCTGCCTTAAAGTTAGAATGGCGATCAAAGCGCTATCCCTAAACACCATTCCCTGCCAGAGACGTCTTGGCTGTGTTTGCAATGAGTTCCTAGGAGACCAACTGCGACGGTGGCAACTAAAGTTTGAATGGTGATGCCTAGAACACAAAGGTTTGGAATTTTCGAGACTAAATCTGGTTTAAATACCCATGGGTGTATCCCCAGCTTGAAATCTGTATAGCAACCCCATAGGTTGAGGTAGTGTGTATGCGCCTCAATTTTGGATACTGAACCAACCTAGTCTATCGCCCTGTTGGAGAATAGGAAAAGTTGTAAGTATGATCAGGGAGAAAAGCGGCATCCGTGGCTTCTACATGCAGATATTACCCCATGCTAGTATTTGAGGACCTTTGAACTATGAGTTGAATGTAAGAGTTCGAAGAACTCAAGAGGGAGATTCCCGTCAGAGTAGAGCGGTTCATCGCCACTCACCCTATGAGGTGTTTTTTAAAGTGCCGCTTTGTTTGTTTACTGCATTTCCTAAGCATCATCTACTACATTGCTTGTCACACATATCATATCATCTACCGTACTTATTTCATTTATTTGCATCATGCGTTATCTTGTATCATTTATCCTTTTACGCTGAACAACATTTAGGATCATTGTCCCCCGGGGCTTTTCTCAGATCTCATGGGACGCATTCATGAGCGGTTTTTAGTATCTCAGGGTGTATGGAAGCACAACCCTGGGCGGTTTTCCTCTTCTCACGATTTCAGTGTGATTAGAGTATCTCAGGGCGTGAGGAAGAAAGTCCCTGGGCGACTTTCCTCTTCTCATGATTTTAGTGTGATTAGAGTATCTCTAGGCGTACGGAAGCACAACCATGGGTGGTTTTCCTCTTCTCATGATTTCAGTGTGATTAGAGTATCACAGGGCGTGCGGAAGCACGACCCTTGGTGGTTTTTCTCTTCTTATGATTTCAGCGTTGTTTGAGTGTTCGCTTTCTCACACGATTTCAATGTGTGTGGAATTTATCTTAGGGTGCGTAGGAACATGACCCTGAGCAATTTTCTCAGGACCTTTTCTCAAAATTTCAGCATGGTTAGAGTGTTCTTGAGCGGTTAGAGTATCTCAGGACGCGTGAGACGCGACATTGAGCAGTAGGACCTCTTCTCACAATTTTAGCATGGTTAGAGTGTTCTCGAGTGGTTAGAGTATCTCAGGACACATGAGATGAGCGGTAGGACCTTTTCTCACGATTTCAACATGGTTTGAGTGTTCCCTTTCTCACACGATTTCAGCGTGTTTGGGATTTGTTCTTCTTCCTTTCATAATTCCAGCATGGTTGGAGTATGTCACCCTATTCATCTACTACGTTATCCATCGCATTTATTACATCATACGAATTTATTGCTTGTATCCTTTCTATGTTAAGCCTAGTTTGGCATGTGCTCATACATTTCCCTCGTTGAAACATGATTCTATCATGTGTAAGTACCCATGTTGCGCTGAGGCCAATATTGAGAGTGTTGGCACCTTTTCTGTGTTAGATGTGGTCTGTTTTGTGTCCATGCCCTTTCCAAGTATGACGTGGTTTGGCTTGCACGCCTTATTTACTCCATCCATTGCATCCATTGCATCGTACTTTGTCTTGTTGCATTCAGTATTTAGGATCATTATCTTTCCCCCAACAGATCATTCCTCACTTATATCATACCACCCAATTACTTGTACTCTTTCTATGAAAGACATAGTTCTACATGTGCCCTCATCCCTTTCACATTGAAACACGGTTCTATTATGTATAAGTATCCATGTTGCGTTGAGGCCAGTATTGGGGATATAGGCACCTTGCCTGTGTTAGGCATCGTTTGGCTGTGCCACTTCTTTCTATAGAAAACGTAGTTTGATTTTGCATCTCCACTTGTTTATGGTATTCGTGTGTTTTGCACAACTTGTGGTTTGATTATTTCATTACATTGTGTATCATTTCGCATTTTTCCCCTGAACTATGCTGGTTTGATTCCTGGCAAAGGGATATGTAGGTAACTTTCGAGTTCAAGCAATTTACTTTTATGTCTTGATTGCTTGCCCAAGTCTAATGGCCTTGTCAAAACGGGTTGTCTCCGGACTTTGACATTCACTCACGTTATTTCATGACACCCCATTTTTTTACTGCCCTTAACACTTGGACGCCTCAGATTGATCACCCAATGATAAATTTATACGCTGTACAAACGCTCAATTTCCTTAGCAGGACGCCTCGGTTTTGAGTCTTAGAAGCCTAAAAACCTTGGACCACTTTTTAACCAAAACAGAATTTTTCCAAGCATGACCACTCAGAGGTTTGAAGGGCAACTAGTGGTCAGCTGGCCAAAAATTAGTGGTCGGCCGTCCCTCCCTTGGCCGGCCGGCCAGGTGTTCTAGTAGAGCATATATTTGTTACCAACTGTCCCCCCATATGTATGCACTGAACCAGTTGGCTCAATACAGATATTTCTGAGATATCAACCAGTTGTTCTATATATAAAAGGCCATACCTTAGGTTTTGAGGTTAGAAAAAGATTCAAGAGCTCAAATTCCTGAAATTCTCTCTCTCTCTCTCTCTCTCTCTCCCCCCCTCTCTCTCTATCTATCTATCTATCTATCTATCTATCTATCTATCTTGCAACCTATATATACCTTACCTATACTCCCAAACAAAATTTTTAGGGCTACTTGTTGAGGTTCTTGAGCTTAAATTTCAGTACTTGAGGGTGAGAATTTGTTGATTTGTGAATCAAAGTGTTACTCCTCTTCAAAAGGTATAACTTCTAGCTTCTTTACACTACTTCTTCCCTATCTTTTCTTGTTGTTTTTACACTATTTTTCCACTATTTTTATGGACTAAAACTTGTGTCTTAAAACTATCCATGGTAGGGGGTTAACCATCCTTCTTTGAAGCTTATTTTCCAAGCTTTTGCTCTTGTGTTTACTATCTACTTTCTAGCTTTTTACCACTGTTTTTCAGAGTTTCCAGTGGCAAAAAAAGTGGTTTTAAGGTTCAAAAAGTGGAGGAGTTAGCCACCTCTCCTTAGACTTGCTTACTAGTTTCATTTCTCCATTATTATGGTTCACTTTTTCTAGCTTTTCCATGATAATTTCAGCACTATGTTAGCTCTTTTTGGGACTGTTTCAAGGTATTTATTTCATTTATGCTTTGTATAGTATGCTTGTAGTGTAGTGGTCCTCATAGGTTTGGTGGTTTAGGCATTAGACAGCAATCTATTTGAGTTTTCAAGCTTTCCATACTTGTGTTCACATTTGCATAATCATCTCTACACTCTCCCTCATTTCTTGGCTTTTTATTGTTTAAAAGTTGTTTCAAACGAGTGTTGTTTAAGCTTGAGAAAGAGACCCTTCCATGCTTAATTGTTTAATCTCTTCAGAGGTTCACTGCCCAGGTATTACATCTCTCTCATGCCAAAAACAACTTCTTGTTTGACACTTCTCTCCATTTAGTGGACTTAATTCTCATTTTGGACTAAAATGACTAAAGAGTGGAAAGGTAATTAAAAGAGTCTAATAAAATTGGACTAACATGGTACAAGATAATAAAATCAAGTTGGGTTTAATCGGACATTAAGTGAACCCATTGAGTTTTGAGCCATTTCATACTCTCTTGTGATGATAATGGTTCAAAAATCAATGTCAACCACTTCCCTTGATCAATTCCATGATAGGGAGGGGATTTTGTTGGTCTTTTAGTTTCACTTATTGAGCCTTTGTCCAATCGAGTCACGGATCATCATGTAATAACCTTGCAACCATTGATGATTTGTGAATTGATTTTACCCCTCCTTTGATCAATATCATGATAAGGAGAGACAAAAAGGATAAGCATGCCGTGGAAACACTCTGTTTCTACTCTGTTTCTTTTCTGCTGCAGCAAGGCAGAGCCCAAAAATAGTGGCCGACAGGCCACCTAACCATCCGGCCGACCACTTTCCTTGGCTGGCTGGCCACCTCTTTTAGCCAAGCAGTGTCTTTTTCTTGCAAAACAGAGCAGAGGCTAGGGCAAAAACAGATAAATTTTCTAACTACGAAACAGAACAATACTAGCAGCAAAACAAAGGAGTTTTTTGGGTGGAAATCCTTGTTCATGCGTAGTCCATTCAAAACTTGTAATAGCTAGCTCATTAATTAGTTAGTTTAATTCTAATTTGTAATGATTAGTTAGCATAGTTCATTTTGGTGTTGTAATATCTACGTAATTAGGACATTTATTTGGACCCTCCTGCGCGAGGGCAAATATGTAATAATGTGTGTATGTCTGCCAATCCCCACTTCTTTCTCCCCTTTATTTACTTGCTTATAATGGATTGCATGTAGCATCATATTTTCCTTAGTATTTTCCATGATGTGCGTTCATTCAGTTTGCACATATAAGGTTCAGCTAATCATACTAATCAATGTCAATTTCAAATTCCATAATTGAATATGTGCTTTACGCATGCCTTGAATTGACTCACATACCATGTTAGGAAGTCGAATCAGATAGTTGCATTTTGTATTTGTTGCTTAGTCACTTGCATATTAGAGCACACATTTAACTAACTATTTTCTTTCTTTTGGCTTGCTTTGAATAGTTGGGGTAAGCATTTTTTGCTTTAGCATATTGCCTGTGTGCGATTGTTTCCATGTCAAAGCATATATACCACGAAGCTAAGTGCTTAGTTGATATACCTGTTTGAATGCCAGTGGATGAAGACCAGTTGTTTAAATTGGGATGGTTTGATTAAAGTACATATGAGATCACTTTTTCAAGTGGTACATATTGAAAAACTTTTCAAAACAAACATAAAATCAAAGTATTCCAACCTTTGCAAATTGGTTTATACTTATGTGCATCACGTAGTAAAATTAGCCTAATAATCAGAACAGGAGCATATAATGTAATTATGAATCACATCATGATTAGTAGAGGCCGATCTTTGATCAGGTGAGTGGGGTGCTCAATTCATAACCTTCCCCTCTCATACCTAAGTTCCCGAACCAAAACACATTGGTGATGACAGATAAAGCGGCCTTTGGCACGAGTCTTGTGTTTCCTAAATTTTTCAAAAATATTTAGGTGGCGACTCTGTAATCTGGGAAAGCGGTCCATTCTTAGCATTTTTTATTCAAAATCAATTTTCTAAAAGATTTTCCAAATTTGGACTCATTTGTGCTTATCTATTTTACATTGCACTTGTGAAATCAGATTTAGAATAACATGAATCCCAACTATAGGGCTATCATATCCGAAAGGAACACGAAAAGCAAACTATAATGAGATTCATACACAAATAAATCATACTTATAATTTAAACATTTGAACTGTTATTCTCATTCATAGTACATCAAAATCCATAACTATACTTGTAGATCAATATCAAAGCAAAATGACATTAGGTCTGGTACACATATCTATATACAAAACGACCTCAGGTCCAACTCATATACAAAACAACCTCAGGTTCATTACATGCAAAACGACCTTGGGGTCAATTTATACAAAACGACCTCTGGTCCAATACTCATTCATAGACCGACCTCAAGTCTAATGGATCCATATACGAATGACCACCGGTCCTTCATATCATAATACCAAATGACCTTGGATCGAACATTCTTATTGTCATGACCCAAACCCGCCCCTAGGGTTTAGAGTCATAACCAGCCAATAATCATGAGATTACTTGTGGCCTCAATCAGAAATCAAATAATATTTAATAATAGGGCCAAAATGTGGAATAAGATCTTGCAAAGATTGTTCAATGAGCTGTGCATACATGGCTTAACCAAAAACTTTCTCATATATGTAATAACCCACATTATACAAACATCCATAGAATGTATTATGTAAGACCAAGATCATTCAAAATTTTGTATTAACAAAAACCAAGGTTTTACACAACTTGGTCACATATGACCACAAAAGAAACAAAAAGGAAATCAAAAGCCTCTCACGTGAGGCGACCTTAATTGACTCCTCAAAACTCGGTTTCTCATAGCTCACTAGGGCTGGGGCTGGATATCCCGCTACTCACCTACATATATATAAATAAAGAGTGAGCTAACGCCCAGTGAATAATATCAAAGTAAAGGAGTTCATGAATGAGATTCATTAAATCATAATCCATAAACTACGCTTGTTGATCAATAGCAAAGCAAAACAACCTTAGGTCCAATATATCATATCTAAACACAAAGCGACCTCGGGTCCAATTTGCATACAAAACGACCTTTGGTCCATTATTTGCAAAACGACCTTGGGTCCAATCCGTATACACTTTTGTGCGCGCTTTTAGATCCATGATCATGTTCACATTCACCTTGTATTCAAAACGACCTTAGGTCCAATCGATCCTTAGTCAAAATGGCCTTCAGCCCATTTAATAACCATACAAAATGGCCTTAGGCCCATTTAACACTCTTACAAAATGGCCTTAGGCCCATTTAATAATCTTACAAAACGGCCTTAGGCCCAGTCGTATCCTCATCGAATGAACCGAACGGGCTTAGGCCCATTTCATATTTACATGTCAATCACTTCACATATTTCATTACAAATCAGCGGATAGAATACTCATTCACAGTACCAATTTAGAAGTTTAGAAGCTTACCACATAGGTAATATTCATAAAAATAATGCATATACAAAAATATCTTTACTAAGATTTTACTCACAGTGTTCCGATACTTGATTCACCCTTTCACTTGACCCTACATAATTCATAACACACTGGGTCATAATACAATTCAATCCATTCTTTAGTTTACTTAACTTACATAGGCTTCTTTTGTGCCTTTTAATTCATTTAGAATGCTCAATCTGAGCCTAAGAATATTCAGAAATGGTAGAGAATGGAAATCGGAGCATAAAATAACTTTTCAAAAATTTCTTAAGTAGGGCCCTCCGCTAGAGCGCAGCTTTGGTCGCTCGAGCGATCTATAAAACTCTGTAAAAGTACTAATTGCATGATTTTTACGCTCGAGTGAAACTTCTGTCACTTGAGTGATGAGCCATGCAAAATAGGGTGCACTTGAGCACAAGGTTTGCAGCTCGAGCTATCGTGCAATTCTCTGCAAAACTTCTGGGAGCTTGATTTTTAAGCTCGAGCAAAGCTTTCTTCGCTCGAGTGGACAAGTCAAATTTTGGAATTTCCATAACAGCGTTTGAAGTTCAAAACTTGTTTCCAAAGGCTCAAAGCTTGTAAGTTGATGCCAAAAAGATGGTAAAACATTGTACAACATGAATACATAGGTAATTTGAAACCAAATGTCCAAAATCATGGTCCATCTCCCAAATCATTCAAATTCTTCTTGTAAAATCCAAAACTTATGCAACCAAGCTTCATAACGTCATGGATTACGCATGCATGTGAGATGTAGGCTCTAACTCCATGTCCAATGGTACAAATGATGTTAAAATCATGAGGCTCAACAAAATTATGCATGCATGCGTTAAACAACCCTTAATTTAACTTGATCATTAAGATTTATGCTCAAGCATTAGAAGTCACTATGAATCCAAGCATGCATGCCTATATTGATCACAAATTCATCCATTTAAGCTTAATTCATGTAACCAACTTCATATATACTTGAATTCACATAATCACAAACTCTAACTCATGAATTAAGAGTTAATTACTCACCTAGGAGCTTTAATCTTCCAAATTCTAGCTAGTTCTTGGGTCTAGCTCTTCAATTCTCCAAGCTTGAGCTAAAATCTTCAAATTATATCCTCTCTCTCTCTCTCTATAATTAGCTCACTCTTTCTATCTAGAGTGTGTTTCATATTTTTAAGCTCATAATATGAGCTTAAGTGTGTTTAGCTCATATATATACTAGGTGATTTGTTTAAACTAATCAAACTCACTTAAGGTTAATAAACTACACTTAATTTAATCTAATTATTTTGATCCGAATTAATTTTTAATTAAATCTCACCATATGATCTAAAAATCATGCTAAACACAATAATACAGTCAATTTTGGTCTATGTTGCCTTTACAACCCTCAATTTCAAATTATAACAAGAAATATAACAGATTTGTCCACGATGAACATATATAACTTCAAATTCACATCTAATCACATAATTAGCATTCACAATCACATGATTGGCATTCAAATTCACATCAATCACATAATCACAAGTATAATTATTGATTAACAGTATATCACAGAGCAAGTTTGTCACACTTATATGCATATTTATGCGCATATTCATGATCATGATCACATCTGTATTCATATTCAAAATGACCTTTGGTCCAATCAATTCCTGTGGGGGCCTAATATTGGGACACGTAAAGAGGCTGAATAGTTGGACCTGGAGAGTCGAAATTCATATATCGCATTCGGCCCAATCTTATGCATGCAAATCCAGCAGTATCCTATTCGGCCAAATAACCAGTTGAGTAAGGGGTCGATTGAAGAGCGGTTTGCAACAAAAGGAGCCGAGTAAATAGTTATATGACGAATTGAAGGTGGGCCCTGCCCAAGAAAGAAAAAGATATAAATAGAAGAACATCATCCAGAGAGAGGTATATAAGAATTAGTATGCTTAACTTAAGACACAAGCAATCAAGAGAGAATACACTGACTTATCCGTCAGAGTGCGAATTCTGGCACCCCCGACTGGAGTGTTCATTCTTTTTCAGGTTACTAGCTGAGGATCACGAGCGTCCCGTTGGATCCAGAGAGTATTTCCAAACCACTTCACCACAATTGGCGCCGTCTGTGGGAATACTCAACTACATCCATGGCGGGCGTAACGGAAGATCCTCCGATAGTCGTTGACGAAACCAACCAGAGAGATGACCTCACTCCAACGAACATGCTAGGACCGGAGAACATCACCGCAAGATGCGCCTTGAACTTTAACTTCATTGCCCATACCTCACCCTCAACTTCAGCACACGAGACAATGCAAGCGATCATGGAACAGGCGAAGCAAAACAAACAGAGGTTGGAAAACATAATTGCTGAGAATGAGCGCCTCCGGCGGGATTTGGCTTTGGAAGTGGCAAAGTCTAAACAAGTCACGCGCCAAGATCCGGGACAATCTTTGAGAGCCGAGGGTCAAAGACCACGAGTTCGGAGACAAGATAGTGACAGTGACTCTGACTCATTATCCCTGGAGGCCAATAAGAAGGGATGACTCGAAACTACCAGTTCCTCTGAAGAGAGTCCACGTGTAAGGCATAAGCGAAGACGAAATGGTTCAAACGAAGAAGACTAGCACGATCCCTTTGTGCGACGGATCGTAAAGGCAGTATTACCCAAGAAGTTCAAGGCCCCGTCGTTCACCCTGTACGACGGGAAATCGGACCACACAGATCATATTCGTCATTATAAGCAAGCCATGACGCTGCATGCAGATGACGAGCCTCTCATGTGCAGAATATTTCCAAGCAGTTTGGGACCATTAGCCATCAGGTGGTATTATAAGTTGGAGCCGGTGTCGATTAAGAGTTTCCATCAATTATAGAAATCCTTCAGGGCAAGATTCATCACCAACGAGGTCTAGCCGAAGCAAGCCGACTCTCTCTGGGCAATGCAGATCCAGCCCGGAGAAACCTTATGAGCGTATTCGGTGCGCTATTGGGAGTGCTTTAATCTTGTCGATGACGCTTGCAACGACTCCATGGCCATCACCGCCTTTAAAATGGGTTTACATCCTGATAGTGCTCTCCGCAGTTCCTTGACTAGAAGGCCACCCAAAACAGTCTGGTCGTTGATGAAGAAAGTCAAGGAATACTGCAAAGTGGAAGATGACGCCTTGCGGGTTAAAGCCGGGAATAGCGCCAACAAGATTGCCCCTTCTGAAATTGTTCAGCCGGTAAATTTTGTACCACCTCGGAGCCCTGAACCACGACATCGGGCTAAACGAGACAAGAGATGAGATTCATACTGATCAAACGACCAATGTTCCCATCAAGCTAGTGAACAACTTCAAGTAGATAACAGGCGCACAAGGCGCGCAGACAAGAAATATACGGAGTTGTCAGAGCCGATCAGCATGGTTATGTCTAAAGTCCAACACCTTCCGTTCTTCAAGTGGCCATCCAAAATGGTGGGACCTCCCGACACGAGACGACAGGATAGGCGATGCGAGTATCACAAAGACCATGGCCATGATACTGAGAGTTGTTATGCATTGAAGGATCACTTAGAGGAACTAGTACAAGATGATCGGCTAAAACAGTACGTCCGAAAAGGCAACTCAACCAAAGCTATAGCCTTACGACAGGATTCACCTCCACTCGGCGTGATCCACATGATATATAGCCTGCCAATGGCTTTCGCGGCGCATACGATTCAGTCGTATCCCGACCCTCAAAATCAACTCACTCCGGCCAAACAGCCCCATGAAGCTGTGAGCATTGCTTTTGATGATTCAGAATTGGCCAGAGTGACACTTCCTCACATCGATCCCTTGGTAATCAAGTTAAGCGTAAACCGATTCACCGTTGAGCACATACTCATTGATCCGGGGAGCACATCGGAAATTATGTATTACAAGACGTTCACCAAACTCGGCTTCACCGAATCTAATCTTTCCCCAGCTCCTTATCCACTATTCGGCTTCAACGCTAATCTTGAATACTCGTTGGGAAAAATCACACTACCAGTTCAAGCTGGCTCGAGAACAGTGGATGTGGAATTCTTGGTTGTCAAGCTGCCTTCGCCGTATAATCTCATCATGGGACCAACTTGGCTGCACACCATGCAGGCCGTGCCGAGCACCTATCATCAATTTCTCGGCTTCCTGATTGATCGCGGCGTTGAACAAATTCGCAGTTCCCAGAAATCGGCACAAGCATGTTATCTCCTCGCCTCGAAGACACCATGAGAGCTGGAAGTGAATTCTATTGAGGTTCCAGATCGAGAGAGCCTTGACGATGTTGGACGGCTTCCAAGTGAAAAGGCCACCAAAGCCCTAGATCGAGTCAAAATTGCCGGGAATCCCGACAGGTTCTTCATGATCGGTGCCTCCCTGAAAAAAGTCGACAGACAGCAGCTAATTACCTTCTTACTCGGTAACCTGGACGTATTTGCATGGTCGCTGTATGAAATGCCGGGGGTAGATCCATCTGTCTCTCAGCATCGTTTAAATGTTGACCCCAAATATAAGCCGATTATATATAAAAGCCAGCAGTCAGCCGCAGAGCACACTGCCGCCATTGTTGAAGAGGTTGACCAGCTGCTTAACGACGGGGCAATCAGGGAAGTGATCTACCCTATATGGCTCTCGAATACTGTGGTTGTGAAGAAGAAAAATGGGACTTGGCGTGTTTGCATTGATTTCACCGACCTAAACAAAGCCTGCCCCAAGGATTGTTTTCCCCTCCCCAGAATAGACCAACTTGTAGATGCGTCGGCACGTCGTCAGCGTATAAGCTTCCTCGATGCCTACAGAGGCTACCATCAGATTGCCATGCATCCGGAGGACCAAGACAAAACTGCATTCCTCACCCCAAGAGGGACCTATTGCTATAAGGTTATGCCTTTTGGGCTGAAGAATGCAGGGGCAACTTACCAAAGACTAGTCACTGCCATGTTCAAGGAGCAACTCGGCCACACTATGGAAGTGTGCATTGACGATATGGTGGTCAAGTCCAAAGAAGTGCAAACTCATCTAGCCGATCTGGAAGAGACATTCGGCCTTTTACGCAAAAACGTAATGAAGCCAAATGCTTCCAAATGCACGTTTGGGATCGGCTCTGGAAAATTCTTGGGTTACATCATCAACCACCGAGGAATCGAAGCTAACCCAAGGCAAATCACAGCAATCCTGGAACTCGGCTCCCCCCGATCAGTCAAAGAGGTTCAGAAGTTGATGGGGATGGCCGCCGCACTCAACAGGTTCATCAGTCGTTCCACAGACCGCTGCTGACAATTCTTTCATACCCTACGGCAAGGTAAAGCGTTTGAATGGACCTTTGAGTGCGAAGCCGCTTTTAACGGTCTGAAGACTTATCTCCAATCCTATTGACAACACCATCAGCAGGCGACCCGCTCATTTTATATCTAGCCATCTCCGACCGGGCTGTCAGCGCCATACTGTTAAAGGAAGAGCTTGGGGAGCAGCGACCCATGTATTATGTGAGCAAGGCAATGGTTGACGCCAAAACACGTTACCTTCCGTTGGAAAAACTCATCATAGCCCTCGTCATGGCAGCAAGAAAATTGATACATTACTTCCAGGGACATAGCATTGGGGTACTAATAGAATACCCCCTCCGGTCAGTACTACGTAGTGCAGAAACATCAGGGCGCGTTTCAAAGTAGGCTTTCGAACTCGGCTAGTACGATATTCAATTTCTGCCTAGAACCTCAATCAAGGGGCAAGTGCTTGCTGATTTTGTGGCCGAATTCACGGGGGGTCTTGCCGACTTCAAGTCTGAACAAATTCAAACCAAGCCAAACTGGAGAATTTATGTTGGGGACATTTGGCAGTTGTATTGCGACAGGTCATCCAACCAATGGGGCAGTGGAGCTGGGGTAGTGATCATGTCTCCCGATGGAGCAATAATTGAGCAGGCCGTCAAACTTGGCTTCAAAGCATCGAACAATAAGGCTGAATACGAAGCCCTGCTGACTGGCTTGCGGAATGCACATCTGTTGGGTGCTCAGCGGTTGCTTCTATTTTGCGATACGAAACTGGTGATCAATCAGCTAAAGGGGGAATATGCCGCCAAAAATGACTTATGACAGCTTACATGAAAACGGCAAATTCCATTCTGGAAAAATCTGGCCACCATGAATTGAACCAAATCACCAATGTCCAGAACACACTTGCAAATGCCCTGGCTTGCCTAGCCTCTGCCATTAACTCAGAGATTAAACAGACCATCGAAGTAGGTTTCATCCCAGAGCCAAGCATTGCCTTTTCGGAGGAAATCCAGGTCAATGTCATAGAGTCAGGACCGAGTTTGATGGACTCCACTGCTGCATTCCTGTCTTCTGAACAGTTCCCATCAGACAAGAAAGAAGCGCACAAGCTACAAAACAAAGCCCTGCGATACTAGTTGAATCCGCAAGGAAAGCTTTACAAAAAATCCCTTTCTGGTCCATACCTAGAATGCGTTCATCCAGATAAAGTCGAGGAACTCCTGACAGAAATACATGAAGGTAGCTGTGGTGCCCATTCTGGCGAGCGCTCCTTGGCTCATCGAGCTGTGACGCAAGGGTATTATTGGCCGACGGTGACAGCTGATGCCGAATGCTACGTGAAAAAATATGAACAGTGCCAGACGTTCTCTCCTTTAACCCATCTGCCTACTGAGGAGTTGAGCTCTAGAACCAGTCCTTGGCCGTTTGGCTAATAGGAACTTGACATCGTTGGACCATTGCCTCATTGTAGACACCCCATTTTTGACTGTCCTCGAGACTTGGATGTCACCGTTTGAACACCCGGTGATTATCCATGTTTGTGTTCGTTTGGAGTTCCCCGAGGTCTCGGCTACGCGCCTTGCCTCGGGATCTCCGAACTCAGTTGTTCCGTGTTTGGTTTTGGCACCAAACACTTGTGTTTTTTCCTTGAAGGGCGGGGAATGGCTTGTTGGCCATCCCCATATCCCACCAGCCTTCCCCTAGCATCACCGGCTGTTTAGGGGTGCCACCGGCCATGGTTTCTTAAAATTAATGGTCGGTCGGCACAATATTCTGCCGACCGGCACTTTATTTTGCCGGTGACTCTTTTTGATGGCCGGTGTGACTCCTTTGCACCCTTGAGGCATGGTGCATGCCAGCTGTGCCAGCTGGAATGCACCATCACTCCTCCCCGTGCATTTTTGGCTGGTGTGAGCCTTTGAACCCCTTTGGTTCCTTCTAGAAGGATGAACCCTTGGCTAAGCTTCTTGGAGAAGCTTGGCCAGCTGTTTTAGCTTCTCCAAGAAGCCTAGACTCCTTTGCACCCTTTGCCTCTTTCACTTGGCTTCTAGGAGAAGCCAAGAACCATTTGCTTAGGCTATATATAAAGCCCTCCTCCTCCTTTGTTAAAGGTTGGGAGTTTTAAACCTAAAAACCAGAGCTTATATACATATATCTGATAGATATATCATCTCTCTCTATATTTCCCTCTCTCTCCTCCCTTAGTGTGTGTTTGGAAGCCTAAAAGTGCATTTTGGCCTTACTTTTGCACTAAAACACACACCATTACACCTTGCTCCGAGATTGAGAGGCTTTAAGGGTTGATTCTTGAGTTTTTGGAATGATTTTGATCAAAAGAAGAGGGTTGCATTGGCTGTTCTTGAGATGTTCTTCAAGGGTAATCACTTTGCTTTAGTTTCCCCAAACTTGCACTAGTTTTTTACCTGTCTTGCTTGCTGATTTAGGCTTTGTACATAACATAAAAAAAGCATATATTTTCATTCTTTAGAACTTTCATTAAGGGTGTTTTGTGGTTTGAGTTCAAACTCACCCTCTTAGGCCTTATTTGGCCTTTTTGGTGCTTGCTTTGTGAGGCCTTGTTTACTTGAGTGTCTTAGTCTTCTCACCACTGAAAACCAATGGATTTTCAGTGGTGAGGAAGGTGGTTTGAAGTCTTGTATAGGGGAGGGACACCTCTCTCCCTTCATTGCCTCATTTCCTTGCCTTTTGGCTTAAAGGGTAACATGCATGCTTGATCATTTTTGGCCCTATTTCAGAGGTTTTTGGGTGTCTCTAGGTCACATGTCATCTCTGTTTTTGGTCAGTTTTGTGCCCTTTTGCATGCTTAACATACTTGCTTTACATTCCTCTATTTGGCCTAGAAATGCATCTTGTGTTTAGGTCATGATTCTTGCATGTATTAGCCTAATTTCATGAAGGTATTGGCATTACTTTACCATGTTTAAGGCCTGTTGGCCATCTATTTCAGTCATGCTTGCCATGTTTGGTTTCCTCTCTTTGTGTTTTGGCTTGTAAGCCTTGAGTATATTGGCCTCTAGCATGCGTAGCTTAGACCATCCTCATGATTTGGCATCATTTAGGATCGTATTTTAGTCCATAAATCATGTTTGTATGTTTGCATATGTGACCTCTTTCATGCTTTAAGGATGTGCCCTTTTATGCCTAGAAATGAGTTTTGGTGCATGCATCTCATTGGAGCCATTTAAGCTGCCATATCAGTGGGTTTTGGAGCCCATTTTCACATGCTAGAATTCTGTTTTGCTTGTCTAATTCATGCCATGAATGGTCATGTTAGTGGTAGTAAAGTGTCCCCTTTTTGTGCCTTAGCTTTAGGTCCATTGGCTTGTGTGTTGGCATGAGTGTTTGTCCACCATTTTGAGCACTTTTGGCCACTATTTTGGGGTGGATTAAGGTCTGCCCCTTTATGGTTTAAGTCCACCATTACATGCTTGTCTCATGTTTGTTGCATGATTGCTTCATTAGGTGTTGTAACATGATGATCCTATTGCTTAAATTATCCATGTTTGCATTGCATTTGCATCTTGCATGCCTAGCATTGCATACTTGTCATGGTAGTTGCATGGCATTTGGCATGCCTTGCATCTTAATATCATGTTGTATCTTTGAGTCATGTTTGCATAACATGCATTGCATTACATGGTTTGGGGTGTCGAACCAAGTGTGAGGGTTAAGGAGCGTTCATAGTATAAGTGATGTAACGCGTCTTAACTCTCGGTCACCGGGGCCCTTGACTTCAACATGATAGGGTCTTGGTCCTCATTTGTGTGTTGCATGCATTTTTACATCAAATGGCAAGCTTGATCTCTTAGGCTATCATGCACAATTGATGGCTCGAGGATTGAGGGCCATGCTTCCTTGAGTTCAATACATGATGGGGAACATGACCATGCTCACATGTGCCTGAAATCCGATGCCATATACTGTCTGTCCTCTGTTGCTGTCAAAACTGTCTTCTGCAGGAAGTTTCTGCCGACCGGCAGCATTCAATGCCGACCGGCAGCATTCAATGCCGACCAGGCATTGGTGAATGGCCGATAACTCCAACAGCAGCCGATGGAAATTATATATGGCCGGTGGGCATTTCCTCCAGCCGGTGGTATTCTACAGTGTGCAAGGAACCTGTTCCAGAACTTTGGCATTTTTCAGAGAAGCAAGGCAGTGTAAACAAAGGCAGCAGTGGTATGGTACGAACCTTCCGGGCGAGACGGGTTCGAGCATGCATCATTCGCGCATCCCAAGGCAGGGGCTGTGGCCACCTTCCTTTTTGCATTCATTCTGTTAATTAATTAGAAGTTCTGTAATAATTTATGCGTTTCTTATTCGGACTGTAATATTTATTTGGACCCTCCGAGTGAGGGCAATTATGTAATAAGTGTGCGTGAGTGTGTGTATGTCTTCCAACCCCACGTCTTTCTTCCCCTTTTATTTACCTGCTTTGATGGTTAGTAGTAGGACATGTTTAATTTAGCATACCTTATGCTATGCATGCGTGCATCATTCATCAGTATTGCATGCACCGGGCTTGGCGCATCATGCTAACTGCATTAGTATTTCAAATCTAACTTGAATACATGCTACTTGTGCATTTTCAGATGCCATGTTTAGGTTAGCCGAGCCTATTCTAATTGCATCCTGTACGTGTTGCATTAGTCAATTTGACATGAACTAGGACCATGCATGTTGGCTAACTAGTTTATTGTTTTGGCTCGGAGTACTCGGTAAGCATTTATGCTTTAGCATATCTCATGCGTGTGAATGCTACTATGACAGCATGCTTACCATGTGGCTAGATGCTTATGTGATAAACTGTTTGAATGCCTGTGGGTGAAGGTTGGATTGTCTGAGTTGGAAAAACTCGTTGAAATCCGTATTTTAGCCTACTTGCGAGTAGCAAATTCCAAAGTGTTTTTTGAGACAAACGGATATGCAATGCTTATTTCCAATTTAGGCAATCTAGTCTATACTTGTTTGCTGTGCGCATAACGTAGTAATTCTAGGCCAATAATCGGGATAAGAACACGTAACGTTTTCAAAATCGGATATCACGGTTAGTAGAGGCCGGTCTTCGGATCGGGCAAGAGGGGGTGCTCATAGCTGACCTTCCCCAATCGTACCCAAGCTCCCGAGCCGAGGCAACTTTGGTGATGACGGACACGTGGCCTTTGGCACCGAGTCAGGGTTTCCTAAATTCCCCCATTTTAAAATATTTAGGTGGCAACTCTGTATCTGGCAAAGCAGTCCATCTTCGGCACTTCTTTTCAAAAATCTGTTTCTCAAAACGATTTGCCAGATTTGGACTCTTTGGTTCAGACTAAGAACCGTGACACAAATTGAGTCCGAACTGTAGCGAGGGCCCCCCACGCGGGTGCGTCTACACTCGTGCCCCGAGTAACAAGTGATTTTTGATTGTCGCAACAGATTATTTCACAAAATGGGTAGAAGCAGAGGCACTAACGCACATCCGAGATACTGACATGAAGCATTTTGTATGGAGAAATATCATAACATGATTCGGCATTCCGAGAGCACTTATATCAGACAACGGCACCCAGTTTGATTACGATGTCTACCGAGAGCTGTGTAGCAAGTATGGTATTCGGCCCTATTTCTTCACCCCGGCTTATCTACAGAGTAATGGCCAGGCGGAAGCCTCCAACAAAGCCATTTTGGATGGCATCAAAAAGAGGCTGCAGAAAGCTAAAGGCAGATGGGTCGAAGAATTGCCGAGTGTATTATGGGCTCATCGCACTACCCCGAGACGGTCCACCGGGGAAACGCCGTTCGCCTTGTGCTTCGAAACGCAGGCAATCATCCCCTTGGAGATTGGACTCCCGACCTTGAAATCAAAATTTTTTGATATGGGCAGGAACGATATGATTCCGGCCTTGGATTTGATTTTGATTGAAGAAGGAAGAGACCGTGCCCTTGCATCCATGGCACGATACCAGCAGCAGCTTGCCAAGTCATATAACCAACGTGTTTAGTTGCGCCGCTATGTACCAGGCGAATTTGTCCTAAAAAAAGTGCTTCCAGCTGCCAGAAAGCCAACTGATGGAAAATTGGGTCTTAATTGGGACAACCCCTACCAGATCGACTCAATTGCAGGAACGGGAGCTTATCGGCTCAAAGACATGTTTGCCAGGAGTCTACCACGCCCTTGGAACTCCACGCATTTGTGTAAATTCTATCACTGAACCCGACTTGTGGGGCATGATACTTGTTTTGAATGATTCACTATGTACGGATTTCACTTTTGCAATGCAATGTCTCCTATTTTCTCATTATGGAATTCAATTCAAAAGTCTTTCGAATAAAGCCTCCTGATTCGGAGCGCTCTTCGTGGATATCACGATTGGCCAAGTAACAAGCCTTCGAATTCGGAGCCCCATCTGTGCAGGTCACGTTTGGGCCGAAAAAGCCTTTGGATTCGGAGCGCCTTTCGTGGATATCACGATTGGCCAAGTAAAAGCCTCCGAATTCGGAGCCCCATCCGTGCAGGTAACGGTTGGGCCAAAAAAGCCTCCAGATTCGGAGTGCCCTTCGTGGATATCACGATTGGCCAAGTAAAAAACCTCCGAATTCGGAGCCCCATTCGTGCAGGTCACATTTGGGCCGAAAAAGCCTCCGAATTCGGAACGCCTTTCGTGGATATCACGATTGGCCAAGTAAAATGCATCCCAATTCGGAGCCCCATCCATACAGGTCACGTTTAGGCCGGATAAGCCTCCGGATTCGGAGCGCCCTTCATGGATATCACGATTGGCCAAGTTAAAAGCCTCTGAATTCGAAGCCCCATCCGTGCAAGTTACGTTTCGGCCAGATTAACCCCTGGATTCAGAGCGCTCTTCGTGGAGATCACGATTGGCCAAGTTAAAAGCCTCCGAATTCAGAGCGCCATCCATGCAGGTCACGTTTAGACCGGATAAGCCTCCGGATTCGGAGCGCTCTTCGTGGGTAACATGATTAGCCAAGTAAAATGCCTCCGAATTCGGAGCCCCATCCGTGCAGGTCACGTTTGGGCCGAAAAAGCCTCTGGATTCGGAGCGCCCTTCGTGGATATCATGATTGGCCAAGTAAAAAGCCTCCAAATTTGGAGCCTTATCTGTGTTGGTCAAGTTTGGGCCGGATAAGCCTCCAGATTCGGAGCCCCGTTCGTGGATATCACGATTGGCTAAGTGTAGACACCCTATTTTTGACTGACCTTAAGAATCAGACGTCATCGATTGAGCACTCGGTGATAGCGCATGTTGTGCTCGTTTCGAGCTTCGGAGTTTTGGCTGAGGGCCTTGCCTCCGGGTCTCCGAACTCGTTGTGCTTCGGCTCGGTTTGCAGACCAAAGCCTTGTTTCCCTTTCCGGAGGGAGGAAGAGGTCTTGTAGACCATCTCTCTGTGGTCGTAGACTACTTTTCGTGGTCGTAGACCACTTTTTCCGTTTGGAGACTAGTTTCTGATTTTTGGAGCCTTCGGCCGTGCGCCATGTCTCGGGACCACTTAACGTTCTCCGTTTGGCTTGGTTTTTGAACCACACCTTGCGTCCTCTCCTTAAAGGGACACTGGCGTCCGAGAGACCACTGTTGTGGTCGTGTACCACTTTTGGTGCTCGACAGCTTGTTTTCGTGGCTACCGGCTGCGCGCTTTGCCTCCCGAACTCTCGTCTTGCATCCGTTTTGGCTTGTTTTTGGTACAAATCATGTATTCCTTGTTTGGAAGGTGATACGGGTGTGGGAGACTAGTTTTTCCCTTGGAAACCACTTTCCTTCCCGCCAGCCGATTTTCTGGTCGAGCAACATGTTTTCTTGGTCTTTAGGCCACCTTTTTTGGTCCCCCCCCCCCACCATTGGCTTGCTTTTAGTGTGGAGACCACCAATTCCCCTGGCCGACCACTTCAAGTGAGTGGTCGGCCGACCATTGCAAGTAGCAGGCTGACCACTCTAAGTGGTCGGCACCTCTCTCCCTGTTTTGGCAGACTGTGTGGATGCCAGCTGTGCCAGCTGCAGGGCACAGACTGTATCCTTGATACACGTGTATGGAGGGATTGCATCCAAGTTTTAGCTTCTCTAAGAAACTTTAAATTTGGTTTTTCTATAAGAGAGGGGCTCCCTCTCCACTCCAGAGGTTCTGATTTTTGGCTGAGAGCATAGGCTTACACTCTCTCTATATCCCTCTCTCTCTCTATATATATATATATATATACTGGTGCTTTGCTTCACACTTGTACACACATCCTCATAGCCAAACACTCTTACCTTGTTGCTGAGTTGCTGATGGGTCTTGAGGGAGCTCAAGAGTTGGTTTTGGCTCAGAAAATTTGCTGGTATTGCAGTGCTTCAAGGGTAACCTTCTTTTTCTCCCTTTTTAGCTCTATTTTGATCACTCTCTCAACCATATTTGCATGCTTCTCTTGGCTTAACTTTAAACTACAAAAAGCTTTATTTTTTAGTACTTAACATGTTTGTTTGAGGCTCCTTGGGTGTTGGGGGTGTTCCACCCCCTTTGGTGCCTTGTTTGGCCTTGTTTTGTGCCATGCCTTGAGGCCTTTGAATTAGTCTTTTCTTGGCCTTTTAACCACCGAAATCTAGTGGATTTTCAGTGGTAGGCATGTGGTTTTGAGGCCTCAAATCAGAGGGGGGTGATCCCCTCTCTTCTTGTTTTGTTTGCTTGCATTATTGGCCTATCAAAGGAGCATGTGTTTCTACCATTTTGAAGCTTAGTTCAGGCTCTTTTTTGTGACTTCTAGGGCCTTCCTTGACTTATTCCATGGCTGGTTTGGTCCCCTTTTGCATGCTTCTTGTATGTGTAGTGTAATCCCATTTGTGGCTCATCAAAGTAGCATGTCTTTCTAGCATGTTTTGGCTCAATTTCACTGGGTTTTTGGCCATCATTTGATATGTCATAACTCTGTTTTGGGTTGGTTTGATGGCCCCATGCATGCTCCATGCACTTGTAGTGCATTTCCATGAAATAGGCTAACATGCATCATGCTTCAACATGTCATTTTAGCATGCTTTTGGCTTAGCTCTGAGAAGACTTTGTTCATGTTTTAGCATGCTTAAGGTCTGATTTATGTTTTTTTGGTCATGCATGCCATGCTTTGTATAGCCATAGTGCATTTTAGCTCACTAGCCTTGAGTTTCCAAGCCACTAGCATGCATTGCTTGGGCTATTTGCATGATTTAGCATCATTTGGAATGATATTTCAGAGCTTATATCTTTGCCATATTCTCGTGTTTATCACTCCTTCAATGTGTTTGAGAGTTGCACCTTTATGCCATGTTTGTGAACCATTGCATGAGCCTCATTTTCTTGCCTTTCAAGCCATCATCTAAGTCCATTTTGGCTACTGTCTTGGCCTACATAAGGTCTGTTTGGGGCTGGTTTGGCCATTTGAGCATTGTCTTGCATGCCTCTAGTGTAATACACTTCACTAGCTTCAATGCTTGAGCCTTTCAACATGCATTACATGGGTTGTTTGCATGATTCTAAGTCATTTTGCATGTCATTTCAGTGCTGGAACATATGCCATTGTACCTCATGTTCCATCCTTTCAATGCTTTTGGGGAGCTGTGTTATGAGCCATAAGCTTGGGCCTTTATGCATGCATGTTTGCATAGCATTTTGGGTTTCCATCTTAGCATGTATAGCCACTGATTTGGACATGGATGAGGCCTATCCATTTCGGTTTAAGTCCATCGAGCATTGTGTATGCCTTATCCTTTGCATTGTGTATGCTTAGGTCACATAGCATTGTATACGACATGTTCATTGTATTGTATATACTAGTTGCCATTTGTATCAAGTATGCTATATCGATCATTGCATTGTGTATGCCATGTAGCTCATTTGCATTGACTATGCTAGTTGACATTCACATTGTGTATGCTAGTTGCATTGTATCATATCATTGCATACTTATGTTGTCTTACATTGAGTATGCATGCTTTAGCATTGTGCATTGTGCAAGCCATTAGCCTTGTTAGGTTGTTCATGTTGCATTACATGTTGTATGTTTGTCCCTTGCATGTTTGCATGCTTAAGTCATATCACATATTCCATGTTTCATAGCATTGTGCATGCCATGTTATTTGTTGCATTGTGTTTGGAATAGGAGTTAGTCCAAACACGGGAAACGAGGGACGTTTCATACTCAAAGTGATGAAACGTGCCTCAATTCTCGGTCGCCGACACTCTTGACTATACATGATGGAGTTTTAGGCTTTATGTGTTCTTGTGTGCTTTCATTTCATATTGAGTTATGCAATTTGGCTCCTCGGCCACCATGCATCGAGATGCGTGATTGGTGGCCTGAGGGTCGAGAACCACACCCCCTTGAGCTTATGTAATGAGAGGAAGGGTGGTTGTGCATACATGTATTACAAATACTTTCTGATGCCCCTTTCTTGCTCTCTGTTGCAGAAAACTAGAAACCAGTAGCAAAAACTGGTCGGCCGACCAAATAAAGTGGCTGGCAGACCACTTTTTCTGGTTTTTAGCATAAAAAGTGGTCGGCAGGTGGTCTCCAATGCCAACAACTGGTCGGCCTCCCTCCTACAGATTCCCATGATAGAGTTTCAGCCTTTTGGAGCTTTTTGTAGTGTTCTGAAATCAGTTGCAAACAGAGGCAAATCGGGGCATCGAGATGGATTTTCGCACGAGGTGACTGGGCACGCATCCTTCGTCATCCAAGGCAGATTGGAGGCAGCCTATTCGATATAGTTTACATGTTTATTCAATTGCTAACTTAGTTAATTTGTTAATTAGTTAGAGTTGTGTAATAATTAGTTGTAGCTTGTTATTCATTCTCTTGTGTAATAACTAGTTTAATTAGATTAACTTAGATTAGCTAATTGGTTCTTTATTCTTCATTCGGACCCTCCGTCGAGAGGGCACAACTGTTGTAAATAAGTGTGCGTGTGTGTGTGATGCATATCTTCCAACCCCCATTTCTTTCTCCCTTCTATTTACCAGCTTACGATGGTTAGTTTTAGGGCATGTTTCAGTTAGCATCCTTATGCTCGCATGTTTGCATCCATTCATCTGTCTTGCATGCATCGAGCTTGGCGCATCATACTAACTGCATTGTATTTCAATTCTGGTTTGAATACATGTATCAAATTACATTTCACATGACATTTTAGAATAGCCGAGCCTATCTTAGTTGCATTCTGTATATGTTGCATTAGGCATTCTTGACATAGTTAGGATCATGCATTGATTTCCAACATAGCTTTTGTTTTGGCTTGGAGTACTCGGTAAGTGTTTATGCGTTAGCATCCTTGCATGTGTGTGAGTGACTGCCATGATAGAATGCTCGCAATGAGGCTAACTACTTATGTGATATAACTGCTTGAATTCCTGTGGGTGAAGGTTGGATTGCTTGAAATTGGGATAATTCATTGAAATCCTCGATTTAGCCTACTTGCAAGTAGCAAACCTCAAACCATGTTCAAACAAACGGATATGTAATGCTTTGTTCCAATTTAGGTGATCTAGTCTATACTTGTTTGATGTGCGCATAACATAGTAATTCTAGGTTAAATAATCGGAATAAGAACATATGTATTTTCAAAAACAAGATATCACGTTAGTAAAGGCCAATCTTTGATCGGGCGAGCCGGGGTGCTCATTGCATGACCTTCCCCTCTCGTACCCAAGTTCCCGAGCCGAGGCAACTTTGGTGATGACAGACACGTAACCTTAGGCACGAGTCAAGGTTTCCTAAATTCCCCAAAATAAAACATTTAGGTGGCGACTCTGTATCTGGCAAAGCAGTCCATGTTTGGTACTTCTTTCTAAAAATCAATTTTTCAAAACGATTTACCGGATTTGGACTCTTTGATGATTTATCAATCTCACATTGCACTTTGCGAGATTAGATTCAAAACCGTGACATTTGAGTCCGAACTGTAGTGATCCCAATGAACAAAACGAGATTTTCCCGGGACGTTCAGGCGCGTCTACAATTTCTGGCGACTCTGCTGGGGAATTTAGAGAACTTGACTCGAACTAATGATATCTTGTTTTGATTACACTTATGTGTTTCTTTGCATTGCATTTTCCTAGGACACCGTGTTTGCCATCTGCTATTCCTGAACGGTTTGCCGGAGACTCGCTTTGAGAAGCGTGCCATAAGGCTGACTAGTTACGGGCTCTGCCACGATGAGAACACAAACCCCGATTTTTATCGGGGCACCCTTTTTGACCATTCAACGTAGTGCATATTCGGAATCCGTAGTGACTATTCCAAACTAGGACAGGTTGCTTACCCGATTATAGGTTGTTTAAAACCGCTGTGTGCGTAGTGAAACCCTAGCTTCTGACAAAATAGGACAAGGAAACCCTACCCCTCCATAGGGGTGTTTTGGCTCTCATTTGCTTGCTATGTGCTTTTAGAGTGCGTCTCTACAGGAATGCATGTATCAGTTTGCAAATCTGGGTATCAGGCCTGCGGGCATCAGTGTTTTAAAAATCAGTTATATCTGCGGGTATCAGATTCAGATTTGGGGCAGTGATTCAGGAACAGTGATCAGTGGTTGACAACGGTTCACTCAGCATATGTTTGCTAGCTGTGTGTTGTTTTTATTTAACTTGTTATGCTGTTCGTTTTTCTGTTCATTATTTCCTTATTACGCTTTATTTATCTTTTTACTAGGTAGTTTAGCACAATTGCTTCCGACCAAGCAGATATTCTCCAAGCACTCTGGACTAGAGGTCGTAGACTCCATCGATTTGAGGATCTAATAGACGGATAACCAGTGTTCCATTCTTTACCCCTGGTTGCTAGACGAAGGTCAGCAAGGCACAGTGTATCGATACCGCAGTTGCCAGATCAGTGGTCCTTGAGTAGTCAGGTTGAGATTTCTGAGTCTACTGCAGAGACAGGTATACCAGTGGTTCAGTTAGATCAGGGCAGTATGGCAGGAATGGAAGAGATGATGCGTCAGCCCCAGGAAAGTATGAAAACCATGCAACAGGACGTTGCCCGTCAAGTAGAATTTGCCAAACAACAGGCCGAAGTCATGGCCCAACAGGTAGAGTTAATTACCAGGCTACAGCAGCAAGCCAGAGCATCTTCTTCACACCAGGTTCCTCCCCTACCAAGAGTTCCCATACTTGGGGAGACAATACACGTCTAGGATGATACGGACGCTCCAACAGGGCCGGCTCTGCCTCCGATCCTACTCCAACCACCCAACGCATAGACCAACCTACCAAATTCTCCCTTTGAGTTCGAGGTGGACCCCACAGCGCTAAAAGTGGGCAAGCTTGAAAAGCTGTTCAAGAAATCTCAGGGTGTGAAGTCCATTTCGAACATTGAAGATGGGTACACTGACTCGGCTGTGACTCTGCCGAACCAATTTAAAATGCCGCACACAAACCGTTTCGATGGGTATGGGGATCCCATGGTGCACCTATGGCTGTTTTCAGATATCTTACGACCGATGGGCCTCTCCAGATTGCAGAAGCTTTCCCTATTTGGCCGGACCCTGTCAGGTGTAGCGGCTATTTGGTATGCAAAACTGGAAGACTTCGTTCAGAGGAACTAGGAAGAGATGGCTGAGGCCTTCGTGGCTCAATACTCTTACAATACATAGATTGAGATCACAACTCGTGATCTTGAGACGACTAGACAGGAGCCAAATGAGAGCTTTTCCGACATCGTAACCCGCTGGAGGGCCAAAGCCTCAATGATGACCATTAGGCCGACTGACAAAGATCAAACACGGATGGTTGTGCGCAACCTCTAGCCCAAGCTCATGCAGAAGATGATCGTCCTCCCTCTCCCCACTTTTGCAGATCTACATGAGATTGGGGTGCAGATCGAGGATGCCTTGAAGCAGGGTCTGATTGACAATGACAGAGAGCAACCTAGGAGGACTTTCAACCGCAGTACGAATGCAGGCACAAGCAGTGCTGCAGCTGTCAGAGCTTCAGATGCAAGCATGGTCACCGCCACCGCCCCAAGAACCATTGTGGCTACGCCATTCACCGGCACATCCGGAAGTAACTCACAAACAACCAAGTACCTATCTCGAGGCCAAAGAACCTCCACTCTACTATACATGCCCCTGTCCAAAGCTCTAGGGGTTTTAATCAAGAAAGGGCACTTGAAGCCCCTAGAGCCGTGACCATTGCCAGAAACACTACCCCGCTCCCATAACCCAACTAAATACTACGCTTTTCACCAACATCATGGTCACGACACCGACCATTGCTCTAGATTGCATCATGAGATTCAAGATCTCACTGATAATAGGATGATTGTGCCTCCGAAGAAACCCAATGTCACAACCAACCCTCTCCCACCACATAACCAAGCTCCATCTCCCAAACGCATCAACTCAATCCAAACTGGGGTTGTGTCATACGACCCTAGCATATATATCACCCCTTCTCACCTACCTAAGCCAGAGGTGTTTGTAGACACCCCATTTTTGACCGTCCTCAAGACTTGGACGTCATCGTTTGAACACTCGATGATCATCCTTGTTCGTGTTCGTCTTGAGTTCCCGGAGGTCTCGGCTACGCGCCCTGCCTCAAGATCACTCGACTCGACTGTTTGGTGTCTGGTTTTGCACCAAACACTTGTTGTTTTGCTTCTGAGGGTGGGAAGTAGCTTGTAGGCCATTCCCACACCTCACCGGCCATGGCTTGAGGCCACCGGCCTTGTTTCCTTGCCACCGGCCATTGGTGATGGCCGATCGGCACTATTGATGGTCGATCGGCATTGTGTTTGGTCGGCCGGCCACTGCTTTTGATCAATCGGCCACTTTTCCTGGCCGAGACCTTTTCTTGAGGGAGCTTGACCCTTTTGAACCTTTTTTTTAGCTTCTTGAGGAAGCTTGAACCTTTTTGGCTTCTCCAAGAAGCTTGACCCTTTTTTAGTTTCTCTAAGAAGCTTGAACCTTTTGACCCTTTTTAGCTTCTCCAAGAAGCTTGACCTTTTTTTTAGCTTCTCCAAGAAGCTTGACCCTTTTTAGCTTCTCCAAGAAGTTTGCCCCTTTTTTTAGATTCTCCAAGAAGCTTGACCCTTTTTTTAGCTTCTCCAAGAAGCTTGAACCTTTTTTACCCTTTTTAGCTTCTCCAAGAAGCTTGATCCTTTTTTAGCTTCTTGAAGAAGCTTGAACCTCTTGACCCCTTTGTCTAGCTTCTCCAAGAAGCTTGGCCATTTTGATCCAAGCTTTCAAGAGAAGCTTTGCCCCCTTGGTTTCTCTATAAAAAGAGGGCCTCTCCTCCCCTTTAGAGGGTTAGAAAAATCAGATATATATGATATATATATCACTCCCTCTCTATATCTCCTTCTCTCTCTACATTTGTGTGGGTTAGAGGGTCCAAAAGGGTCTTGTTCTTGGCCTATTGCACACCACTTCATAGCCACACACTTCCATCATCACTTGGAGGTTCTTGGAGCTTGTTTTCAGAGGTTGAGGGTTGCATTTTTGGGTCTAAAGGCTGCTGTTTCTTGCTGGTCTTCAAAGGTAACCCCTTTTTCCTCTTTATTCCCCGTTTTTGTACACCCTTTTAGCCTATCTTTCTTGCGGATTTGGGCTTTCTATATAAAATAAAAAAGTTCTATTTTTTTGTGTTTAAGATACTTCATTTAGGTCACTTTTGTGTTTGGGGTCGTTTATCCCCTCTTAGGCCTTGTTTGGCCCCATTTTGTGCTATTTTTGGTGAGCTTCGGGACCACCTTGTTTGGGCCTTCTCACCACTAAAATCTTGAGGGATTTCAGTGGTGAGGATGGTGGTTTAAGGTCCTAAGAAGGAGAGGGCCATCCCCTCTCCTTGTTGTCTTCAAAAAGCGCCATTTTAGCCTCATGTGTGAGCACCATTTTTTAAGTTCATGTTGGCTATGTCTTAAGTTTTATTTGTGCTTATTTTTCCATGATATAGCACTGTTTTTACTTGGTTTAGACACACCATGCTTGCTTTGCATACTTGTCTTGTAATGCTATGAAATTGCCTCAACATGTATCTAGCATTTAGACCACTATGCTTACCTGTTTTGGCTTAGCTTTGTGAAGCTTTTATGCTTGTTTTAGTATGCTAAGGGATTGTTTTTGGTCATTTGACGCATCAATGCTTTTCTTTGTATAGCTACCATGCAAACTCTCTTGTATGCCCTGAGCATTGACCCCTCTAACATGCCATCCTTGCATCATTTCAGTGGTTTGGAACCACTTGTCATGTTATTTCAGTCCTCGTGGCCTACCTATATGCTTGCATTTGATACCCCTTTAATGTGTTAAAAGGTTGTTGTCTTATGCTCCTTGTTTGGGCCCTTGTGCATGCTTCCATACTTAAGCCATTTAGATGCCATTTAGGTGGGTTTTGAGGCTCTATTTTCAGTCACTTAATTCATGCCATGTGTGGTTGTGCTAAGTGTAGTTCAATGCTTCTTTGGTGGGCCTTAGGCTTTAGATCATTTGTTGTATGCTATGCTTGTCTTGTTTGCTTGTTTTGGCACCATCATTAACATGATTTTCAGAGCTTACATTGCATGCCATATGCCCATGTTGTTCCTCTTTTAAGTGTGCTTAAAAGTTGTCTCTATGTGCCTAAGTGTTGGACCTTGCATGCATGCCTATTTGTATGTGTTTTGGCTTCCATTCTTGACCATGTTGGCCACTGTTTTGGACCTAGTAGAGGGCTGTCCAAATTAGTTTAAGACCATCCCTTTGGCATGTTGTTGCATGCTATACATGTTTGTATTTTTAGGTACTTAGCCTATTAACATGTTGCATGTTTAAGTGTCATTGCATTTGGCATGCTTCTTGTGTTAAGTCGCTTTGCATATTTACATGTGTTATGCCTTTCATGTTGTTGCATGTGTGTCATTAACGTTGATGTTATATGCCTTGCACGCTTACTTGTTTAGTTCATGTGCCTATTGCACATGGTTTTGTTGTTTGCATGATCATGTTGCACACTTAGCTCACATGCCTAGGTTGCATTACATTAGCATGCATCTCTTGCCTCTTGAATTGATTATGATGGAGGTTGGGGCCCATTGTTTGTTTTGTGCATTTCATTCCATATTGAAGTTGCACACTTGGCTTTTGGGCCATCACGCATTGAAATGCGCGATTGGTGGTCCGAGAATCGAGCACCGTACCCCTTTGAGTCACAAACATGATAAGGGATGTGGTGGTGCACACATTGCTTTGAAAATACATTGCCATGCCTTGTCTGCCCTCTGCTGTTGTCAAACAGGTTTCTGCAGGAAGTTTTGGCCGGCCGGCTATATATACTGCCAACCGGCAAAACATGTTTGGCCGATAGCTTATTCAGTGGCCGGTGATCATCCCCTCCGGCCGGTGGCGTTTCTACTTGGTCGGTGGTACCCCCCAGCATCCAAAAAGCATACCTTTGGACTTTGGCAGTCCTCAGAGGAGCAGAGCAGGGAAAACAGAGGCAAACTTGTGCATGGCGTTGGATTTCCGAGCAAACCCGAGCACGCATGCATTGGATCCTCTTCCCGAGGCCTTTACTGCTTTCCTTAGCTTAGTCAATTTGTTAATTAATTAGGTAATTCTTAATAATTAATTAGCTTGCGAGTTAGTTAATTTGTATTATTCTTTCGGTCCCTCCGAGCGAGGGCGAATTTGTAATAAGTGTTGGTGAGTGTGTGTATGTCTTCCAACCCCACGTCTTTCTTCCCTTTTATTTACCCGCTTATGATGGTAGACTAGGGCATATTTAAATTAGCATACCTTATGCTATGCATGCGTGCATTCATACATTTGTCTTGCATGCACCGGGCTCGGCGCATCATTCTAACTGCATTTGTATTTCAATTCCAAATTGAATACGTGTTAGTTGTAGCATTTCACATGTCATTGTAGATTATCCGAGCCTATCTTAGTTGCATTTTGCATGTGTTGCTTTAGCCATTTTAACATGAACTAAGATCATGCATATGATTACTAACTAGTTTTTGTTTTGGCTTGGAGTACTCGGTAAGCATTTATGCTTTAGCATACCGCATGTGTGTGAGTGTTGCCATAACAGCATGATTACCATGAGGCTAGCTGCTTATGTGATATAACTGCTTGAATGTCTGTGGATGGAGGTTGAATTACCTAAATTGGAATAATGCATTAAAACTGTGAGTTTTAAGCCCACTAGATAGTGGCAAAATCATCTTTTCCAAAGCCCACTTGAGGGTGGCAAAACCTGCATTTTAAGCCTACTTGCGAGTAGCAAACCATTTTCAAAATAAACATGCAATGTTTTGTTCCAATTTAGGCGACTTGGTCTATACTTGTTTGCTGTGCGCACAACATAGTAATTCTAGGCTAATAACCGGAATAAGAACACATAATGCTTTCAAAACAAGATATCACGGTTAGTAGAGGTCGATCTTCGGATCGGGTGAGAGGGGGTGCTCATAGCTGACCTTCCCCAATCGTACCCAAGCTCCCGAGCCGAGGCAACTTTGGTGATGACGAACACGTGGCCTTAGGCAAACGAGTCAGGGTTTCCTAAATTTCCCCCAAAATAAAATATTTAGGTGGCGACTCTGTATCTGGCAAAGCAGTCCATGTTTGGCACTTCTTTTCAAAATCTATTTTCTCAAAACGATTTGCCGGATTTGGACTCTTTGGTTCAGATTTAGAACCGTGACAAATTGAGAGTCCTGAACTGTAGTAGACCCGCAAAACGAACAGAATGGGGGACTCGTCCTCCCGGGGCATTCGGGGACGTCTACAGTTTCTATGGCAACGGAAAGTTGCCCCTTGTTTGAACGGCACCGCAGCGCATTGAATGACAACGGAAACTTGCCCCATGTTTGAATGACACCGCGATGCATTGAATGGCAACAGAAAGTTGCCCCTTGTCTGAATCGCACCGCAGTGTATTGTAATCAGTCCTCAGAGCGATGATTGCAACCAAACTCCCAAATACAGAAAAGACGAAGATGACTAGAACCATCACACGGACACAGTTGAATTTGAAGTATTTTACGGTTGGACTTCAGAATGAAGTTGCCTACGTATCCCAAAGATGGGAATCAAGCCTCACGTAGTTCAAGGTAAGGTACACTCGGGTATTATCCTCTCCTTTTTAGGCTCTAACTTTTGCCAAGGCGCCCGTTGCGGGTTTTCGACCTTGCGAGCTTTGTTCTTCTTTTCTTTTCAATTTTTTTCATTTCTTTTTCTCTTCTTTTTTTTTTTTTTTTTGCATTTTTTTCTTTCTTTTTTTTCTTTTCTTTTGCATTTTTTTTTTGTTTTTTTTTTTTTTTGTATTTTTCCCTTGCTCTAACTTTTGCCTGGGTCGCCCTTCCAAGTTTTCGGCCCAGCGAGCCTCTCAAAGGTTAAAAGTGTAACAAGTCCATGCCAAATGGTTTTAGGGTTTTGAAGCCATCCGTATCCAGGAGACTGGCTGTTGTATTGATTTACTGAAAGATCCATCTTCGGCACTTCGAGCATATCTGGCATTTTTGCCCCTAGTTTGAGGGGGGGTTCTGATCTAGCTTTACAAGCTTCCTTTCATCTGATCTTCTTGATCTGACTTTGGTGCCTCTTGTTCGAGGGCTGCTTCAAAATGGCCACACAGGCCTCACGTTGTTGTTGACCGTTGAACGTTCTGAACTCAGGTTGAAGGTTTGAAAGTGAGGGGTCGAATCTCGAGGCTGAGAGCGATCCTAATACACACAGGTCTTCGCAGGACTGCGTAAAACATTTTGTTTTTGAAAGTTTTTAAGAAAGCGACAAATCGCTCGTGCTGAAGACAGTGTGGGACCAATCTGGATCAAGTCAGGATCCTTCTCAGTACTCACATTAACAAGCATGATCTCGATCATTAAGGGCTTAGTATGCCTCTCTTTCTCTCAATTGATCAAATTTTGCGAAACCCAAGGAATTCCTTCCTCTTCGTTTTTATCACAATGTTTCGAAAAAAGTTTTGGAAAAATTAGGTCGATGCGATGAATTCAAGGCACAGAAAAGACACAGCTTCTAGTCAAATACTGCCATCTCATTTAGAATTTCTGGCACACGGCAGAAGCAAACACAAGAGTGTGAAAATCCACTGCTATTCATTCAAATCTGTTGGCATTACTGGCTCCAAGGCAGAAACAGACTCAAAAGAAAGCAAAAAGACAAACACAAAACAAGATAGTGATGTCCGAGGTAACACCCCCGGAATCACCCGACTCTTAACAAAACAGGATTGACTCGATACAACAAGACAGGCCCGACTGACTCAATACAACGAGACAGACTCAACAGGACTGACTCGATATGAAAAGACTGACTCAAAACAAAGAGACAGACTCAAAACAACAGAACTGACTCAATACCCAAGCTAGAACGTACAAAACCCAGCATTCACAAATGCTCAAAACAGTGCGTGCCATACGCCACATCCGGAGTAAACTGAGCACTGCCCGCAGGTGGTTCATCCCTCGATCACATCACATTATCCCCCACAAGTTCACCGATCAAGTGCTGATAGACTTTGCAGGACCTGGTGCGGGGATGACCTTGTTGTCAATCAAATTTTGTATCTCGTGGCGGAGACGGACGCAACTTTCGGTGTCATGACCGGTTTGTTGATGAAAAGCACAATACTTAGTCAGGTCATGCTTTGGAGGGAGAGGATCGGGTAGAGGCCGTTGTTCCAACGGTTTCAGATGTCCTTTCCTGAGTAGGACCCCCAGGGCTTTAGACAAAGGCATAAAGAGTGGGGTGAAAACCCTCTTGGCTCGGGGTAGATAGTCCAAAGTTCGGGGGTTTGAAGTGGATGCACCAACAAAGGGGGCGGCTGTACTTGGTGTGGTGGTGGCGACCATGCCCACTTCAGAAGATCTTGTAGCTGTATCACCGCTGGTGGTCGCATTCGAACTACAGGTAAACGCCCTCCTGGGCTGCTCCTTCTCCTGATCAATAAGGTCCTGCTTCATAGCATCCTCGATCTGTACCCCCATCTCATGTAGATCTGAAAAGGTAGGGAAAGGGAGCACGATCATTTTCTGCATTAGTTTGGGTTGGAGGTTGCGCACAACCATCCTTATCTGGTCTTTGTCGGAAGGCCTTGTAGCCATCATCGAGGCCTTTGCTCTCCACCTCGCCACAAACTCTGAAAAACCCTCCTTTGGCTCTTGGCGGGTGACTTCAAGGTCATGAGTTGTGACCTCAACCTGTGTGTTGTAGGAGTATTGATCACTGAAGGCCTCAGCCATCTCTTCCCAATTCTGTTTCACAGAGTTCTCCAATTTCGCATACCAGATTGCAGCTATCCCAGACAAGGTCCGGCCAAACAATGATAGCTTCTGTAATCTGGTGAGGCCCATCGGCCTTAGAATGTCTGAAAACAGCCGCAAGTGCACCATGGGATCCCCGGACCCATCGAAACGGTCAATATGTGGCATCTTGAATCTGTCTGGCAGTGTCACGGCTGCGTCGGTGTACCCGTCCTCAATGTCCGGGATGGATTTTACTCCCTGAGATTTCTTGAACATCTTTTCTAGCTTGCTCACCTTCAGCGCTGTAGGGTCTAACTCGAACTCAAATGGTGAATCCGGCAGGTTGATCGGTGCTTTAGACAGCTGGGGTAAGATTGGGGGCGGAGCCGGTCCTGTCGGAATGTTCGTATCTCCCTGGACATTTGGTGCCTCCTCAGATGCTGGAACTCCTGGTAGGGGAGGGGCTTGGTGCGAAGCAGATGCTCCATTTTGCTGTTGCAGCCTGGTGATTAGCTCAGCCTGCTGGGCCATGACTATGGCCTGCTGTTTAGAGAACTCTGCTTGGTGGACAGCATCTTGCTGCATGAGTTTCATACTATCCTAGAGTTGGCGCACCATCTCTTCCAGACTCGACATACTGTTCTACTCTAACTGTGCAACCAGTATAATAGGCTCGAAAATCTCAACCTGACTGCTCAAAGATCACTGATCTGGTAGCTATTGTACTGGTGGTCTGTGCCTGACTAGCGTTCTTTGGCCCTGATTACCCTTGAACTGAGTCTATGACCTGACAAAGTCTATCAGTACAAGTCCAATGAACCTCGGGGGATATTGGAGCCTTCTGAAGCTATAGTTCCAGGACTATCTTGCAAAAGAGAAAACTGATAGCATCTCAGCTCAATTTCACTGGAATGGATAGCAGAACGACTGTACTCAATACTGATAACTGTTCCCCAAATATCTGTCTGAAAATTGATACCCTCGGGTAAAACTGATTCCCCAAATACTGATGCTGATGCCCACAAGCCTGATACTCAAACTTGCAAACTGATACATGCATTCCCTGTAGAGGCACACTCTAAAGCACATAGCAGATAAGTGAGAGCCAAAACACCCCTAAGTTGGGGTAGGGTTTCCCTGTCCTATTTTGTCAGGAGCTAGGGTTTCACTATGCATGCAGCAGTTTCAAATAACCTATAATCGGGTAAGCAACCTGTCCTAGCTTGGAATGGTCACTATGGATTCCGAATATGCACTAGGTCGAATGGTCAAAAGGGTGCCCCAGTAAAACCGGGGTTTGTGTTTCCATACTGTCAGAGCCCACAGCCGGTCAGCCTTATGGCATGCTTTGACAAAGTCAAGCCTCTAGCAAACCGTTCAGGAATGGCAGATGGAAAACACGGTGTCCTAGGCGCACCAATGCACATGCAATGCAAAGAGACACATAAATGAAATCAAAACAGGATATCACAAGTTCGAGTCAAGCTCTCTAAATCCCCAGCAGAGTCGCCAGAAACTATAGACGTCCCCGAATGCCCCGGGAGGACGAGTACCCCATTCTGTTCGTTTTGCGGGTCTACTACAGTTCAGGACTCTCAATTTGTCACGGTTCTAAATCTGAACCAAAGAGTCCAAATCCGGCAAATCGTTTTGAGAAAACAGATTTTGAAAAGAAGTGCCAAACATGGACTGCTTTGCCAGATACAGAGTCGCCACCTAAATATTTTATTTTGGGGGAAATTTAGGAAACCCTGACTCGTTTGCCTAAGGCCACGTGTCCGTCATCACCAAAGTTGCCTCGGTTCGGGAGCTTGGGTACGATTGGGGAAGGTCAGCTATGAGCACCCCCTCTCGCCCGATCTGAAGATCGGCCTCTACTAACCGTGATATCTTGTTTTGAAAGTATTATGTGTTCTTATTCCGGTTATTAGCCTAGAATTACTATGTTGTGCGCACAGCAAACAAGTATAGACCAAGTCGCCTAAATTGGAACAAAACATTGCATGTTTGTTTTGAAAATGGTTCCTACTCGCAAGTAGGCTTAAAATGCAGGTTTTGCCACCCTCAAGTGGGCTTTGGAAAAGATGGTTTTGCCACTATCTAGTGGGCTTAAAACTCACAGTTTTAATGCATTATTCCAATTTAGGTAATTCAACCTCCATCCACAGGCATTCAAGCAGTTACATCACATAAGCAGCTAGCCTCATGGTAATCATGCTGTTATGGAAACACTCACAGACATGAGGTATGCTAAAGCATAAATGCTTACCGAGTACTCCGAGCCAAAACAAAAACTAGTTAGTAATCATATGCATGATCCTAGTTCATGTTAAAATGGCTAATGCAACACATGCAAAATGCAACTAAGATAGGCTCGGATAATCTACAATGACATGTGAAATGCTACAACTAACACGTATTCAATTTGGAATTGAAATACAAATGCAGTTAGAATGATGCGCCGAGCCCGGTGCATGCAAGACAAATGTATGAATGCACGCATGCATAGCATAAGGTATGCTAATTTAAATATGCCCTAGTCTACCATCATAAGCGGGTAAATAAAAGGGAAGAAAGATGTGGGGTTGGAAGACATACACACACTCACCCATACTTATTACAAATTCGGCCTCGCTTGGAGGGACCGAAAGAATAATACAAATTAACTAACTCGCAAGCTAATTAATTATTACAAATTACCTAATTAATTAACAAATTAACTAAGCTAAGGAAAGCAGTAAAGGCCTCGGGAAGAGGATCCAATGCGCGCGTGCTCTGGTTTGCTCGGAAATCCAACGCCATGCACAAGTTTGCCTCTATTTTCCCTACTCTGCTCCTCTGAGGACTGCCAAAGTCCAAGGGTATGCTCTTTGGATGCTGGGGGGTACCACCGACCAAGTAGAAACGCCACCGACCGGAGGGGATGATCACCGGCCACTGAATAAGCTATCGGCCAAACATGTTTTGCCGGTCGGCAGTATATATGGCCGGCCGGCCAAAACATCCTGCAGAAACCTGTTTGACAGCAGCAGTGCGCAGACAAGGCATGGCAATGCATTTTCAAAGCAATGTGTGCACCACCACATCCCTTATCATGTTTGTGACTCAAAGGGGTATGGTGCTCGATTCTCGGACCACCAATCGTGCATTTCAATGCGTGATGGCCCAAAAGCCAAGTGTGCAACTTCAATATGGAATGAAATGCACAAAACAAACAATGGGCCCCAACCTCCATCATAATCAATTCAAGAGGCAAGAGATGCATGCTAATGTAATGCAACCTAGGCATGTGAGCTAAGTGTGCAACATGATCATGCAAACAATAAAACCATGTGCAATAGGCACATGAACTAAACAAGTAAGCGTGCAAGGCATATAACATCAACGTTAATGACACACATGCAACAACATGAAAGGCATAACACATGTAAATATGCAAAGCGACTTAACACAAGAAGCATGCCAAATGCAATGACACTTAAACATGCAACTTGTTAATAGGCTAAGTACCTAAAATTACAAACATGTATAACATGCAACAACATGCCAAAGGGATGGTCTTAAACTAATTTGGACAGCCCTCTACTAGGTCCAAAACAGTGGCCAACATGCTCAAGAATGGAAGCCAAAACACATACAAATAGGCATGCATGCAAGGTCCAACACTTAGGCACATAGAGACAACTTTTAAGCACACTTAAAAGAGGAACAACATGGGCATATGGCATGCAATGTAAGCTCTGAAAATCATGTTAATGATGGTGCCAAAACAAGCAAACAAGACAAGCATAGCATACAACAAATGATCGAAAGCCTAAGGCCCACCAAAGAAGCATTGAACTACACTTAGCGCAACCACACATGGCATGAATTAAGTGACTGAAAATAGAGATGTGACATGCTAAAATGAGCCTCAAAACCCATCTAAATGGCATCTAAATGGCTTAAGTATGAAAGCATGCACAAGGGCCCAAACAAGGAGCATAAGCCAACAACCTTTTAACACATTAAAGGGGTATCAAATGCAAGCATATAGGCGTGCCACAAGGACTGAAATAACATGACAAGTGGTTCCAAACCACTAAAATGATGCAAGGATGGCATGCTAGAGGGGTCAATGCTCAAGGCATACAAGAGAGTTTGCATGGTAGCTATACAAAGCAAAGCATTGATGTCTCAAATGACCAAAACCAGTCCCTTAGCATACTAAAACAAGCATAAAAGCTTCACAAAGCTAAGCCAAAACAAGTAAGCATAGTGGTCTAAATGCTAGATACATGTTGAAACAATTTCATAGCATTACAAGACAAGTATGCAAAGCAAGCATGCTGTGTCTAAACCAAGTAAAAGCAGTGCTATATCATGGCAAAATAAGCACAAATAAAACTTAAGACATGGCCAACATGAACTTAAAAAATGATGCTCACACATGAGGCTAAAATGGCACTTTTTGAAGACAACAAGGAGAGGGGATGGCCCTCTCCTTCTTAGGACCTTAAACCACCATCCTCACCACTGAAATCCCTCAAGATTTCAGTGGTGAGGAGGCCCAAACAAGGCGGTCCCGAAGCTCACCAAAAATAGCACAAAATGGGACCAAACAAGGCCTAAGAGGGGGTAAACAACCCCAAACACAAAAGTGACCTTAATGAAGTATCTTAAACACAAAAAAATAGAACTTTTTTATTTTATACACAAAGCCCAAATCCACAAGAAAGACAAGCTAAAAGGTTGTGCAAAAACGGGGAATAAATAGGGAAAAGGGGTTACCTTTGAAGACCAGCAAGAAACAGCAGCCTTTAGACCCAAAAATACAACCCTCAACCTCTGAAAACAAGCCCCAAGAACCTCCAAGTGATGATGGAAGTGTGTGGCTATGAAGTGGTGTGCAATAGGCCAAGAACAAGACCCTTTTGGACCCTCTAACCCCCACAAATGTAGAGAGAGAGGGAGATATAGAGAGGGAGTGATATATATATCATATATATCTGATTTTTCTAACCCTCTAAAGGGGAGGAGAGGCCCTATTTTTATAGAGAAACCAAGGGGGCAAAGCTTCTCTTGGAAGCTTTGAGCAAAAAGGCCAAGCTTCTCTTAGAAGCTTGGATCAGAAGGGCCAAGCTTCTTGGAGAAGCTAGACAAAGGGGTCAAGAGGTTCAAGCTTCTTCAAGAAGCTAAAAAAGGATCAAGCTTCTTGGAGAAGCTAAAAAAGGGTCAAGCTTCTTGGAGAAGCTAAAAAGGGTAAAAAAGGTTCAAGCTTCTTGGAGAAGCTAAAAAAAGGGTCAAGCTTCTTGGAGAAGCTAAAAAGGGTCAAGCTTCTTGGAGAAGCTGAAAAAAAAGGTCAAGCTTCTTGGAGAAGCTAAAAAAAAAGGTCACGCTTCTTGGAGAAGCTAAAAAGGGTCAAAAGGTTCAAGCTTCTTGGAGAAGCTAAAAAAGGGTCAAGCTTCTTGGAGAAGCCAAAAAGGTTCAAGCTTCCTCAAGAAGCTAAAGAAAAGGTTCAAAAGGGTCAAGCTCCCTCAAGAAAAGGTCTCGGCCAGGAAAAGTGGCCGATTGATCAAAAACAGTGGCCGGCCGACCAAACACAATGCCGACCGACCATCAATAGTGCCGACCGGCCATCACCAATGGCCGGTGGCAAGGAAACAAGGCCGGTGGCCTCAAGCCATGGCCGGTGAGGTGTGGGGATGGCCTACATGCTACTTCCCACCCTCAGAAGCAAAACAACAATTGTTTGGTGCAAAACCAGACGCAAGGGAGTTGACCTTGTGCAAAACCAGACACAAGGGGATGTCCTTTTCACATTCCGGCCTTCCCGGCCATTTTCGACCTTCTCGGGAGTTGACCTTTCAGTTGACTCTTCGTATTCTAGCCCGGTTTCCTTCCTCCGGCTATTTTCTCACCATTCCTGACATGGCGGACGACATTCCACGAGGCGGGACTCCTCCGGATCACGAGATGGATCCCGGGGTCAAGCTTCTACCTTTGAGCGAGCGCCCGTTCGACCCGGCGACCTACCGGCCGGCGATCCATGTTCTGTCCCCCGACGGACTCCGCCAGTTTCGGAGCTTCGAGAGGCACGTGCCACCCGAGCTATTGCTGCGCGAGCCTACCTCCCACCTATCCTTCGGCACCTCCGAGGTAACTCTTTTTCCTCTACTTTACTTTCTGCAATGTAGGGCACAAAAACTGTCGTAGCTTATTTATGCTCTTTAACTGCTTTAGCTGATATGCTATATCGTAGTTGACTGTAAACATACATACAACTGACATCTGCTTGAGACTGACACATGCACACACACAGCACTGGCCCTGAATCACCCAAACACACGGCGCACACTGTATACATACTGGTACCCAGCATTTGCTTGAATCTGTCAAACTACGCACACATGCTATATTGTACTGAACCACCCGAACATGCTGACGCATCACACGCTGTAGTTCACTGTAAGCACACCGACACCCGGTATTTGTTTAAATCTATTAAACTTGCACACATGCTATACTTGTATACTTCTTAGAACTGCATTTTGAATGTTGTCTTGCCATTGTTATTTTCTGTTTACAGGAGGATTCCCATACCATCCGCGGGTATGGGAACACTGGCGCTCGGGGAGTGGTACGACGAGCTCCCTGACGCGGTCCGCCGCATAGTGGACCGGGCGGGCTTCGGCGCCTTCTGCCGAGGGCTCTCGCGACTCACTACTTGCAGACCTCTACTCGCCGCTCTGGCGGAGAGGTGGTGGGACACCACCGATTCATTTCACTTCTCCATAGCAGGGGACATGACGATGACCCCTTATGATTTCTCGATGCTCACAGGCATCGGGGTAGGGGGTGATTCGATCCCCTTTGATATTGATATGGACGAGTGGACCGCCGCTCAGGTCCATTTGCTGGGGGAGGCCCCACCTCTCGCTCGCCCAGGTTTTGTGCGGTACTCCTGGTTCGAGGTACAGTTTAGGGTCCAGCCTACTCTCGTTGATGCAGCTCCGATGACCCCGGAGGCCGAGGAGAGGTACGCCCGCGGCTTCCTCATGTTCTTATTCGGGACGACCATCTTCGCCGACCGGGCGAACACCGTGCCTCTCTGCCTTCTCAGCGCACTGGTGGACGTCCGGGACATTTTGCACTACGACTGGGGTGGCGCCGCTCTGGCCACCCTCTATGGATACATGAGCTCAGCTTCCCGCGGCAGCGGCCAGTTGCTCGGAGGCTATTGGCGGGCTTGGGAGGTACATTTCTTCTCCGCTTTGCAATTTTGCCTTATATTTTCTGTACTCTGTACACTGCACACACTGTAGTCTGCTTTATACTTGCTGTATACTGTACACACGGCACACACATACATTCTGCTTTACACTGACTGTATACTATACACACGGCACACACATACACAATACACTGCACAACACACGGCTCTGCCATTTTTGCTTTTACTCTATACTCTGCTTTATCTGATAAATGCACTGGTATTTATCTTGCAGTTGTGGGTTTACGCCTACTTTCCTAGGCTCGCTCACATACCAGTCACAAAGACTCCTCTGGTCGTCCCCTTTTCACGACGCTTTGATGGGAGATGCACCCGGCGGCCACGAGAGACATTCGGCTTTTTCCGCTGATATTTCGACACCATTACCCCCGTCGAGATATGTTTTACTTGCAGTTTATTTAAGCTTCGCCTTTCCACTGCATATTTCAAAAACAGTAGATAACAAACTGTGTTGCATTTTCAGATCACCTGGCAGCCTGGGGCTCCGTTGCCAGCTGTGACGCGGGATCGGTTTGCCAGTGCCGATGAGACCTCACGTTTCCGGATCTTGTTGGAGGGCCCGGTCTGTCGGGCTTGGTAACTAGGTGAGCGTTTCCTACGCCAGACCCTAGGGTTACCTGAGCAGATAGTCCCGGTTCACCCTCCTGCGGACATGAGGGAGACCGAGAGGCTCACCACCGAGCAGATTGACGATTACACTATTGGCTGGGAGGAGGCCCGCTTCAGAGGCATCGGCGACTACCGAGAGTACATGCAGACGTACCTGATGCAACCTCTGAGCGGCGGCCGTCGAGCGGAGGGGGCCAGGCCTGTGGTGCCAGCAACTAGGGCAGGAGCGGGAGCTTCGAGGAGGGCCCGAGTCCGTGGCAGAGGCGGAGCTCATGGAGGACGGGGGGCTGGTTGGCCCGCCCTGCCTGCTGTACTGACTTTCCGGGGACAGGGTGGGGCGACCTATCAGATCCCCTTCGCCCCTCCGCCGGCTGATCACGAGTTCGTCGGCGTCCCCGACTTGCCTCCGGTATGTATTACTGCACTTTTGTATAGTCATTTCATTTCAGTTTATTTGATATTCCACAGCATATTGATGCATCTGATACTTTTGCAGGCTTCTTCTGCGTACACCCGGCAGTCATTGGAGATGAATGCCTCCATGATGGGGATGCTTCAGCGAACTTTTGATCTTCTGGCCCTCTATAGCATTCCGGTATGTTCTTCTGACGCTGGCCTCAAACCATTCATACACTGTTTCACATAATCTGATGCATGGCACAACACCTGATATACTGATCTCACAACATCTGACCCACTGCACTCATTGCATTCTGCACTGTACTCCGTACTGGTAAACTGCTCACGGCATTCATACACTGTACTCTGCATTCTGTACTGATAAACCGCTCACAGCATTCTCACACTGTACTCATACACTGCATTCTGCGCTGTTGAACTGCCCACGACATTCTCACACTATACTCATACACTGCATTCTGCACTGTTAAACTGTTCACGGCATACTGATGCATTTGCCTTTTGTGTACTTTTTCAGCCTCCTTTTCAGATTCCTATGGCAGGAGGTGCTCCAGCTGGACCTTTCGTCCCTGTCCGAGGGAGAGATGAGGAGGGCAGAGTATTCCCCCGCTCCAAGGCGGGGCGCACTCATGTCGGGAGTAGCTCGCGAGCTCTAGTCCCGGATGATGATGATGACGAGGAGTCAGAGGCGGAGTCCGAGTCGTCGGAGGAGGAGACCGGAGGCGGTTCTAGCTCGGGCTCTGAGGACGATGCTGATGACGCTCCTGGACCCTCACCCAAGAAGAGGACTAGGACAGACTGATGGCCCCTGGAGTCGCTTGTCATTGGTTTTTGTTGTTTTTCTTTCTTTCTTGTACTTTTCCTTTTTGATAGTCAGGATACTTTGTACTGTCGCAGGCAGATTTTGTTTTCCTCAAGACTTTGTACTTGAAAAAGATTATGAAATGAACAGATTTTTGCTTAAAAAGTGTTACATTTACATATCTCATGTATTGCATCGCATTCCATCATGTTACACCTCAATGTAAATGGAATTGACTGGTTGCCTGAAAATTGAACACTTGCACTGTAATAATCAGATAACTAAACAGCTAACAGCAAAATAACCCAAGCAGCCCACTGCCTGATTCTGGATACACAGCCCTTACTCTGCCGGGGATTAATCTGCACGCAGCCCATAACACAGCATTCGGTTCATTCTGCACATAGCACATCCCGAACAAACAGCCCAATCTAAGAAGACGGGCTACGGAGGTGAAACCAGCTGGAGTTGAAACACAATCGAATATAGAGAATGGCACAACACTCTGAGCATAAACGATTAACTCTCGGAAAAGGAGTTCTCTTTAACCGGGGCATTAAGCCTACGACTGAACACAGCAGGGAGGACTCAAACAAAAGGGGTACACGACCTAAACACAACGAGACACGCTCGGAAGAGACCTAAAACAAAGGTCGAGATAAACAAAACGAAAGACACGACATACAGACGCGTTGAACGAATACGGGGGACCTTAGACCACAAGGAGCCAGTTTCTCTGGGTATTGTTTCCTACCCTTTTCTTACCTGTGATTCTCACATCACTCGGCCCTCAGGCTCGGTTTTTCTCTCAAAACCCTTTTTCTCACTTTTTCTCTCGACTTACACCTCTTTTTTCTTTATTCTCTCATTTTTCGTCCCTTCCCAAGGTGATTAATGAATGAATAGGGAGTTGCGGGTTCATGCCTGATGCCATTAGCTCGCAGCTATTTCTTCTGGTGGGTAGAGTGCCCTCCTGGCAAGTATGTTGACAACGGGGGAAAGACAGAACGCCTAACTCAACTGTGCCCCTAGTTCATCACTTTAACCATTTTTGTTTTTGCTTTCTACTAAAATAGTTTTGATCAAGATGAGAGTCGGATCAACGTACTTGTTCGATTTTTGATTTGAAAATCATGCAAGTCAGGCTGTAAGCACTGAAAATTTTCCTTTTTGGGTCCAAGACAATGGTCCAGTTTTGGAAAATGAAATAGTTTTCGAGAAAATAGTCAACCTCAGTAAAAATTTTCAAAAACTATTTTTCAAACAGTCAATGCTCAACGGGCATGGAACTTACTCTTTGAGATGCGCAACCTCGGATCGGAGGCAATGGAAAATTGCACCTGGCTTGAATGGGGTGGATAGCAACGGAAAGTTGCCCCTGGTTTGATTGGCGGCTCACGACGGCTCGTGGAAACGGAAAGTTGCCCCTTGTTTGGATGATGCCGCAGCAGTCCACAAACAGTCTTCATTGACGGTGGCCAAACTCTTGGACACAGAGATGACGAAGACGGTCATAACAGATATATGGACACAATCACCTTGGAAGGCGTTGGCGACTAGACTTTGGGATGAAGTCGAAACCATTGCATGGACCGAGACGCTATGAAAGCGTTGGGGGCTGGACTTCATGATAAAGTTGCCTACGTATCCCAAACATGGGAATCAAGCCTTACGTAGTTCCGGTTAAGGTACACTCGGGTATTTTAACCTTCACTTTTCAGGCTCTAATTTTTGCCAAGGCGCCCGTTGCGGGTTTTCGACCTTGCGAGCTCTTTTTTTTTCTCTTTTTTTTTTCATTTTCTTTTGTTCATTTCTTTTTTTTCTTTTCCGCATTTTTTTTTTCTTTTTCTTTTCTTTTCTCTTTTTGTATTTTTTTGCTTCTTTTTTGTATCTTTTGTATTTTTTGTATTTTTCTCTTGCTCTAACTTTTGCCTGGGTCGCTCTTCCGGGTTTTTGGCCCAGCAAACCTCTCAAAGGATAAAAGTGTAGCAAGTCCATGCCAAATGATTTATGAAGTTGAAGCCTCTCTACGTCTAGGAGAACGGCTATTGCAATGATTTACAGAAGAATCCATCCCGGTTACTCCACGAGCTTCTTCCGGCGAGATCTACTCCTTCTGATTCGGCTTTGGTGCCTCTTGTTCGAGGGCTGCTTCAGAACTGGCCACGCGGGCCTTGCATGGTGTTTGTCCGTTGAACTTTCTGAACGGGTTCAAGGTTCGAAACGAACGGGTTGAGTCTTGAGGCTGAGAGCGATCCTAGGCTGCACGTTCTCAAGAGCGGTTCCACACAGGTCTTCACAGGGCCGCGTAAAACATTTGTTTTTGAAAGTTTTTTAAGAAAGCGACAAATCGCTCGCGCCGAAGATAGTGTGGAACCAATCTGGATCAAGCCAGGGTCCTTCCCAGTACTCACGCTGACAAGCATGGTTTCATTCATTAAAAGGGCTTAGTACACCTCTCTTTCTCTCAAAATGATCAAAATTTTGCAAAACCCGAGGAATTCCTTCCTCTTCGTTTTCATCACCGCAGTGTTCAAGAGAGGTTTTTGAAAAACTTAGGTTAATGCAATGAGTTTGGCGCGCAGGAGAGCAGGCGAGATGTACTGTCAGCCCATTCAAATTCTCTGGCACTTAAACTGAGAGCAAGCATGAAGTTGAGATAGCAACAGCTGTTTCATTCAGTTTTGTGGGTATAACTGGCCCCTCAATAGAAACAGACTCAAAAAAAAAAAAACAGGAAATTACAAGACAAAACAGTGTTCGAGGCAACAACCCCGGAATCACCTGGTATTCTATACAAAGGGGACTGACTCGCTACAACAAGACAGACCCTTAAGCAAAAAGACTGACTCAAGACAAAGAGACAGACTCAAAACAAAAGACTGACTCGATACCCAAGCCAGGGTTTACAAAGCTAGCGTTCACAGCCACTCAAAAATGCGTGCCAGACGCCACATTCAAAATACATCCAGATGCCGCCCCGCAGGTGGTTCACTTTTTGATTACATACTTGCAGTATCTGTGTCCTCAAAATCCAATAGCTGAGTGGTAACGGACTTGGCTGAGGTGGGCGGGAGGATAACCTCGTTGTCAATCAAATCTTGCACCTCATGACGGAGGCGGAAGCAATTGTCAGTAGCATGGCCTGTCTGCTGGTGGTACGCACAGTACTGAGCAGCATCATGCGTGGCAGGGAGATTCTTCGGGAGAGGCCGAGGCTCCAAGGGTTTAAGGTGCCCCCTCTCGGCAAGGATCTGAAGTGCCTTGGATAGAGGCATGTAGAGAGCATGAAAGGTCCTGCGCCCCCGGGGCAGGTACTTTGGGGTCTGAGCGCTCTTACTAGCTACACAAGCGAAAGGGTCGGCAGGCGCCACTTTAGCTTTCTGATCTTTCCCGGGTGCAGGGGCGGGAATAGGAGGAGCCGTCTTGGCATGACGGGGCCTATCCCGATTTTCTGACTGGCTTGAACTACCCTCAGGTGGAGTGGGGAAAGCATCCTCTACAGTCTTTGCCACAACTGCGGATATCTGTTGCTTGTTCATCCCCCCGGCTTTCAAAGCCTCGACTGCCCACAGCAGTTGTTCAATGGGATCGGCATCTACCTTCATTTTGTCTTTTCCCCTGGCCTCAGCCTGATCGGGGGTTTGAGTCGATGTTGATATGTCATTGCCATAGTTGGAGGCCATCTCCGGTTGGCTAAGTTCAATCACAATTCGCCCCAACAGCGGGGGTTCCTGGGGTACAAAACTCCCGGCATACGGTGCGGCTGGAGGAGAAGCTAGCATTCCATAGGCGAGATCCGCCACAGACCTTTGGAGATCACCTATCATCGCCATCAGTTCGAATGTAGTAGGCTCGCGAGCCTGATATAACTGGGGGGCCCAAACCGGGTGCACAACAGGCGACCTGGGTGGATGTGACACATCAGTGTTGGCCTCACTTTGCAGAGTGATCCCCTGCTCCAATGCAGCCGTCATAACTACGATCTCTTCTGAATTCTGCGTCATCATAAGCCCTGCCTCGGCGAAGGAGAGCACTAGCTATTCTGTATCAATTCTCTGGACACTCTGAACTGAAAGGAGAAACAAACAGCATTTCAGCCTAAACAGATCAAACACGGATGTAGCTGAACAACTGTACTCTACTGCTGATCACTGTTCCCAGAAATCACTGTCCCAAAACTGAACCTGATACCCGTAGATAACTGATTCTCATAAACTGATACTGATGCTGGTGCCCTCGGGCCTGATACTCAAACTTGCAAACTGATATGTACTTTCCCTGTGGAGATATACTCTAAAAGCACATAGCAAGTAAAGAGAGCCAAAACACCCCTATGTTGGGGTAGGGTTTCCCTGTCCTATTTTGTCAGGAGCTAGGGTTCCACTATGCACGCAGCAGTTTCAAACAACCTAATATCGGGTAAGCAACCTGTCCTAGCTTGGAATGGTCACTATGGATCCGAATATGCACTAGGTTGAATGGTCGAAAAGGGTGCCCCGGTAAAACCGGGGTTTGTGTTCCCATACTGTCAGAGCCCATAGCCGGTCAGCCTTATGGTCATGCCTTGACAAGACAAGCCTCCGGCAAACCGTTCAGGAATGGCAGATGGCAAACACTGTGTTCCTAGGTGCACCAATGCACATGCAATGCAAAGAAACACATAAGCGAAATCAAAACGGGATATCACGAGTTCGAGTCAAGCTCTCTAAAAATCCCCAGCAGAGTCGCCAAAAACTGTAGACGCGCCCGCGGAGGGGCCCCTCGCCACAGCTCGGACTCGATTTGTTGTCACGATTCTTAATCTTGAACCAAAGAGTCCAAATCTGGCAAATCGTTTTGAGAAACAAATTTTTGAAAAGAAGTACCAAACATGGACTGCTTTGCCAGATACAGAGTCGCCACCTAAATATTTTTTATGGGGAAATTTAGGAAACCCTGACTCGGTGCCGAAGGCCACATGTCCGTCATCACCGGAGTTGTCTCGGCTCGGGAGCTTGGATACGATCGGGGAAGGTCAGCTATGAGCACCCCCTTTCGCCCAGTTCAAAGACCGGCCTCTACTAACCATGATATCCGATTTTGAAAACGTTATGTGTTCTTATTCCAATTGTTAGCCTAAAATTACTATGTTATGCGCATAGCAAACAAGTATAGACTAGATTGCCTAATTTGGAAATAAGCATTGCATATCCGTTCGGTTTTGAAAAGCGCTTTGGAATTTGCTACTCGCAAGTAGGCTAAAATACGGATTTCAACGAGTTTTTCCAACTCAAACAATCCAACCTCGACCCACGGGCATTCAAACAGTAATATCACGTAAGCATTTAGCCGCATGGCAAGTATACTGTCATGGCAACATTCACACGCATGCGAGATGCTAAAGCGAAATACTTACATCGTACTCCGTGCCAAAACAATAAACTAGTTAACAAACATGCATGTCCTAGTTCATGTCAATTGTCTAATGCAACACATACAGGATGTAGTTAGAATAGGCTCGGCTAGTCTAATCGTGGCATGTGAAAATACGATCAATTTGATGCACGTATTCAATTTGGAATTGAAGTACAAATGCAGTTAGCGTGATGTACCGAGCCTAATGCATGCAATACAAATGCATGAATGCACGCATGCATAGCATAAGGTATGCTAAATTAAACGTGCCCTAATACTAACCATCAAAGCGGGTAAGTAAAAGGGAAGAAAGAAGTGGGGATTGGAAGACATACACACCACCCACACACGCTTATTACAGATTTGCCCTCACTCGGAGGGACCGAATAAATATTACAAATTAATTAACTACGGAAGCTAATTAATTATTACAAATTGCCTAATCAACTAAGCAAATTAATTAATCTAGGAAAAGCAGTAAACCGCCTCGGGAGGAGAGCTCGATGCAATGCATGCTCGGTCCTGCTCGGAAATGCACCGCCATCCATAGGCTGCCTCTGTTTTCCTTCCTTTACTCCTCTGGAGGCTGCCAAAATCTCAGAACTGGTTCCTTGGACACTGAGGAGTGCCACCGGCTGAATGGAACTGTCACCGGCAGTGTGTGATGGCCATCGACACAAAATGAAGCTGTCGGCAGAGAAGGGATTGTCGGTCGGCACTTGACACTGCCGGTCGGCAAAGTGTTCCTGCAGAATCTGCAATTGACAGCAACAGAGGGCAAGGCAAAGCATGGCAGCACAATTCAAGGCATATATGCACCAATCATGTCCTCTATCATGTTTGTGACTCAAAAGGACATGTGTCTCGATTCTCAGGCCACCAATCACGCATTTTCATGCATGATGGCCCGAGTGACCAAGTGTGTAACTTTCATGTCAAATGAAATGCAAACCAAACAAACAAATCAAGGCCCAATTCCTATCACCAAGTCAAGGAATAAGGCATGCATGCAAGAAGCAATGCAACCTAGGCATACAAGCTAAAGATGCAACATGGCATGGCAAGACACTTATGCAAGCTTACAAGCAAACATGAGGCAATGCAAATGGATGAAAAGATGGACTTATGCACGATTTAGGCAACTCTAAATAGGCCCAAAACAGCGGCCGAAGTGACCAAAATAAGGGACCAAAATACACATACACGCATGCACATGTTAAGGCCCAAATGCTTAAGCATCAAAGGGCTATTTCTAAGCACATTTGAATGAGGAAATCATGGACAAATAGCATGCAAGGTAAGCATTATAAATCATGTTAGGATGATGTCAAACCAAGCAACAAGATAAGCTAAACATTAGCATGCAAATGGTCCAAGTATTCAAAGTAAACCAATGGAGTATTGAACTACACTTAGCAAGACCAAACATGGCATGAACTAAATGACTAAAAACAGAATTTTAGCACATAAAATAAAGCCCAAAAGACCACTTAGATGGCATCTAAATGGCTCAAATTCAAAGGCATGCACAAGTGCCAAAACATGGAGCATACTACACAAGCTTCCAAAGCATTAAAGTTGCGTCCAAGGTAAACATATAGGCATGCAAATGGGACTGAAATGACATGGTAGATGGTTCCAAATCACCAAATCAATACAAAAATGTCATGCTATACATTCACATGCATAAGACCAACAAGCCGGAATGCAAAGGGGCTATACTAAGCATGCCAAATCCGACCCACACAACCATGGACAGACCTAAAACATGGCAAAATATGCACAAAAGCTTCACAAGACTAAGCCTAAAACATGCTCTAGCAAGGGCTAACAACCTAAGGCACATTGAGGCAATAACATGGCATTACATGGTAGGTATGCTAAGCATGTATGGCGTACCAAAACCAACAAAAATCAGAGGTATAATATGACATATTAAGCACAAAAAACAGCCAAGGCATGGTCAACACACACTCTAACATGGTGCTCCCTCAAGAGGCCAAAAATGGTCCATTTCAAGGACAACAAGGAGAGGGGGTGGCCCTCTCCTTTTAGAGACTTCAAGGCACCATCTTCACCACTGAAATCCCTCAAGATTTCAGTGGTGAAGAGGCCCAAACACCAAAGTCTCGAAACTTGCACAAAATAGCACAAAATGGAGCCTTTCAAGGCCTAAGAGGGGTCAAACACCCTCAAACCATAAAACACCCTTAATAAACAATCAAGAGGGTCTAAAAACAGAACTTTTTTGTATTATACACTAAGCTCAAAAACGATTTTAAGATAGGTAGAAATAAGGTACTAAAATGGGGAATAAAGGGGTGAGATTCTTATCCTTGAAGACCTCTTCAACAATGATGCTCCAATTGCCTTCCTTGGCTTGAATCCAACACCAAAACACCAAAATCAGCCCCTTAGAACCTTAGGAGCCAAAAAAAGGTGAAACACTAGGTGTTTGTGTGCAATAGTAAGACACAAAACACCTAGAACACAAAGAGAGAAAAAGAGAGATAGGATATGTATGGATCCTAACCCTAAAAACCAGAGCTTCTCTCTGTGTGTTTTGTCTCCAAAATGTCTAAAGTCTCCAACCCTTGCAACAAGAGAGAGCCCCTCTCTTTATAGAACTTCTTGTCTTGTAAAGCTTACAAGACAAGCTTCATAAGAGGGAGATCCCTCCATACACGTGTATGGAGGGGAGCAAAAAGCAAGACAGCTGTCTTAAAATATCTGCAAACGCAGATGCACAGTAGTCGGCCGGCCAAAGATGCCATTTTGGCATAAAAGAGTGCCGACCGGCACTAAATAGTGCTGACCGGCAATAAATAGTGCCGGCCGGCAATATACATTGCCGGTGGCAGCAAAAACCAGCCGGTGGCCTCTAGCCACTGCCGGTGGTGTATGGGGATGCCTCACAAGGCATTCCCTACCCTTCCAAGGCAAAATGCAAGTGTTTGGTGCAAAACCAGACACTAAACGGTCGAGTTCGAAGATCCTGAGGCAAGGCGAGTAGCCGAGACCTCCGGGAACTCCAAGCGAACACAAACATGGATGATCACCGAGTGTTCGAACGGTGACGTCCAAGTCTTGAGGACGGTCAAAAATGGGGTGTCTACAGTCAAATCATGTACTCAATTTTGGTTTCTGACGCCATTAAGGCCTTCAATTTTTTATTCAAAGCAGAGATTGTAACAGATTTTTCTATAATCAATAGATAAGCATCCAAAAATCACATAGAACACTTAATTAGCATTCAAATTCATATTAGGCATATAAACACATACATAATTAGGGAAGCAAAAGTCTAATACGGAACAGGGTTGTCACAGTAACTGTGAAGAACCAATGTCTATTGTCGAGGATAGATGATTTGTTTGACCACGGAAAGGATCTCGTTGCTTTTCAAAAAATTGACTTGAGGTCGAGGTATCACCAGTTGAGGGTGAAGGAGGAAGACATTCAGAAAACAGCCTTCTGTATGCAGTGTGGCCACTATGAGTTCTTAGTGATGCCTGTTAGGTGAACCAATGCACTAGCTTCGTTTATGGACTTGATGAACCGAGTCTTCTGTGAGTTTCTAGACAGTTTGTGGTTGTCTTTGTCAACGACATTTTAGTCTACTCACGTTTTGAGGAGGAACATGAGGAACACTTGCAGGTTGTACTTGAGTTTCTTAGAGCACACCGTTTGTATGCTAAGTTTGAAAAGTGTGAGTTTTGGCTTATGGAGGTTAAGTTTCTAAGATATGTTGTCATCAGGAAAAGAATGACTGTGGATTCATCTAAGATGGATGTTGTACAAGACTAGGAACAACCTAAGAATGCTTTTGAGATCCAAACTTTCTTAGGCTTAGCGGGGTATTGCTAATGCTTTGTGAAAGATTTCTTTAGACTAGCTTCGCCTTTGACTAGGTTGACGAGGAAGGAAATTAAGTTTCTGTGGAGTGAGGCTTGTGAGGCTTGTTAAGATTAGACTCACCACTGCTCTAGTTTTGATTATTCTGGAGAGGGGTTTGGATTATTCAATATATTGTGATGTCTCCTAGGAGGGATTGGGTTGTGTGTTAATGCAAGAAAGAAAGGTTGTGGCCTATGGCTCACGACAATTGAAAATCCAAGAGAAGAATTACCATAAGCACGACCTAGAATTACTAGTGGTGATGTTTGCCTTAAAAATATGGAGACATTATCTATATGAGGAGAGATTTGAGGTGTTTTCTGATCATAAAGTCTAAAATATCTATTCTCGCAAAAAGACTTGAATTTAAGGCAAAGGAAGTAAATGGAGTTCATTGAAGACTCTGATTTTGAGTTGCATGATCATTTAGGAAAGGCCAATGTAGTGGCCGTTGTGTTGAGTATGAAGTCTGTGTGCAGTGTAGCGAGTATTGCCATATGGAAATGGGAGATGTTGGGTGTTATCAACGAGTTTGACTTGCATCTTGGTGAGTTTGTTGATTTAGCTACCTTGTTTACTGTTGTTGCACAACCTACCTTGGTTAGTTGAGTTATTGAGGCACAACAACGAAGACCGTGAAGTGAAGACTATCCAAGGAAAGATCTCTAGTGGGAAAGTAGAATAGGGCCTAAATGTTTATTCTAATTTGAGTGTAAGATACCAAGACCATCTATTTGTGCCGGAGTCTTATAAAGAAGAGGTCCACCATTCACGCCTTGCAGTACATCCAGGAGATACGAAAATATATCACAATCTTTGCCGCCAGTTTTGGTAGATGGTGATGAAGAGAGACGTGGCTCTGTTTGTTTCGAGATGCCTTACTTGTTAGCAAGTGAATACTGAGCACCAATGACTAGCAGGTTTGTTACAACCTTTACCTATAGTCGAGTGAAAGTGGGAGCATGTCACGATGTATTTCATTGTAGGTTTCCAAGGAATCAGCGGGGTAATGATGTCGTATAGGTAGTTGTCGATTGGTTAACTAAGTCTACACATTTCATTTCTATGTGCATAAGTGACCAGGTGGATTATTTTGTCAAATTGTATGTCAGAGGGATAGTTCGACTTCACGGGGTCCCGATGACTATCATCTCGGATAGCAATCCATGTTTCATGACTCATTTGTGGCAGAGCCTACAGAGTGCTTTGGGCACTAGGTTGACTTTTAGCATTGCCTATCATCCTCTGACCAACAGGCAGTCTGAGCTCACTATTCAAAGTTTAGAGGACATGCTTTGAGCATGTGTTCTTGACTTTAAAGGATCGTGGGAGAGGCACTTATCTTTGATAAAATTTCCTTATTACAATAGCTTTCAGGTGAGTGTAAAAATGGCACCTTTTGAGGCTTTGTACGGTCGACCTTGCAGATCGCCTGTTTGTTGGGCCAAAGTGAGGGATGTACCTATGTTGGGTCCGCAGATAGTTCGAGAGACGACGGAGAAAGTTGCACTTATCCGTAAGAGGTTGGTTTCAGCTCAGAGTCAAGGAGCGTGAAGCTAAAGTCTGTGATAAGTATCCAGACTTGTTTATTGATGTTTGAGTCTTTTATATTTAATTTGCATTTGGTTATAATGTATGAAATTGTAAATACTTTGTGAGATTGATGTTAATGTTGTGTTGAGTTAAATTGTCATGATTTTCGACACTGTTGGACCTATATTTTTTGGTTATTGATGTTTAGTACTTGTTATTGGCATAATTCAATTTCAGGATGAATTTTCCTATGGGGTGGGGGAGTTAAAATAGCCCAGGTTAAGACTTGATCCTTTTATATTCTTTGGTTTTGAGTTTTGTTTCTACAGGTGTTGTTATTTGTTTTAGTCTTATGTTGATGCTGGGAGTTGAGAATTGGATTGTTGGTAACATTTGAAATAGGTTAGGACTTAGTATTTCTGAGGAGATTTTAGCTATTGGGTTGGATTCACTAAAGCTGTGTGTTGGTTGCTCGAGTGGTCTTTCATTTCTCCTAGATTTTGAGTTTGCAGTTTGAATTTTTAGAAGCATGGCTTTCTTCGCTTAAGCATTGTTTTATTTGCTCGAGCAGTTTGTTTGCAGTTTGAATTACTGAGAGTTTATATTCTGCGCTCGAGTAGTGTTTTGTTCACTCGAGAGGTCTATTCTACATAATATTCACGGAGTTTGGTTTCTTTGCTCGAACCTAGTTTAGATCGCTCAAGCGATGTTATGTGTCTAACACTTGAGCAATGTTTTGTTTGCTCGAGCAGTCTGCTTGTATAAAACTGTGGGGAAAAGATCTTTTTCTCACTTTCTCAATTCTTCTCTCTCTCTCTATAAAGTTTCTGAACCCACATTTCTCTCATCTGTCTCTAATTTCTTGCACAAAACTTTCGATTTACTTCAATCCGTGAATCTTGCTACCGTAGTGCTTTGGGATGAAATGTAGAGCTTCGGGAGAGGGTCATTTTAATTAGAAAAGTTTGAGTTTTCATCTCCGTCAAATTTGGAAATTTGGGAATTTTTTCATCTCTTTTTTCTGATTTGATATATGGATTTCTTTATGTTGTGTTTGGTTGAGAGATTTGGGAAGGGATTTGGAAAGGGAAAGGGAAAAGGTGTGTGAAACTATGTGAAATGTAGGTATATTTTTTTCACATTTCACCTACATTTTCCATTTTCCTTTCCAAATCCCTCAACCAAACACAGCATTAATGTTTTTACATGGTATTTAGCTTCATTATGTACTCTTTGAATGAAGTAGTATCTTGAAGGATTTGGATTTGATTTTGGGTTTGAATTGATTTTAAAAAGGGGATTTTTTGGATGGTTTTAATTGAAACGTTGTTGGAATGATTTTGTGGAGGGAAAGTATGGAAATTATGAAATTGCTCTTTAATAGGCTTTTTGAAATGAACAGATGTTATTTTGAAAACTATAGAAATCCTTGGGGATTGTTTGTTTTGAATAAGGATGGGATTGTGAAACATTGTTTTGGTCCTTGTTGAGTTGGAAAGAGGAGATTGAATATATGATTATTACACCAATATTGAAATTCTAGAATTTATATCTATCTCTTAGAAATTTATCTTTTGAATAGAGATATCTGTTTTAGCTATCGGTGGAGGATAGCATTGTTTGTTCTAGAAATTGTATGAGAATTAGGTTAACTGGGATCCGTTCATTCATACATATCATTTGAACATTGATTTTATACTTATGCATTGAAAAGCATTGTTTTGAGAAAAATGGGTGAATACATTAGTGAATTTGGTTAGGGAGTGTGCTTATGGTTATTTATGTTGGCCTTTGTGTCCTTGGTGAAAGTCTAAAAACCCGCACGGTTAAGTTTTGATCCTTCCAGTTAGTACTGGTAAAATGGCTTTTGGTAGTACTTGTATAATCTACTTGTAGACACTTACCTAGAGATTCCTAGTATGTGTATTTACTACTCTGATTTCTATTTTGGGAAGCAATGGTTTATTAGTTGCGATATAAACATAGTATTGCATCATTTGAAAGAGAAAAACACATATTTTGGTAATGGCATTCATATGCAGTCACCATATGATTTGTTATGCATCGTACAGATCATTAAACTAATCACTACTAAGCTTTAGCTCACCCTGTATGGAAACCAACTTTCAGGTGCTGATGGAGTCTCTGCCAAGAGGTTAGCTTCGGAGGACTGTGGAGCTGAAGGCTTGTTTTGTTTTGTTTCCAAAGGTATTTTGCACAAGCCTAAGGCTTTTCCTGTAATGGGCTTGGACCCACTTTTGTTGTAATCAAGTATCGTCTTGGAAACTTGTAGCCTTAAGGCATGAACTTGTATTTATTTACTGTCATTTTATATATCAATTACATGCTACAGATTCATATATCTAGGATTTTTTAATGTATTAATGCATGTGGCGCCTTTGTAATATTTAAAGGAAGATCAATGAATGAAGGATAGTTTCGGAAATGTTTATGTTATTAGATGAGTGAGATTAGTAAGCTTCCTCATGTATGTTTGAGAGTTATGTTGTATATCGATTATCATTATTTTCGGAGCATCACACTCATAGCAACTCTAAGCCTCTGGAAACACCTAAGGACTGAAGCTCCTGAACCCTAGCTTGGAACCAAAGCTTAAGGGAGGGTCGCAAACAAGAAAAGCTTGGTTTTCTTCCCATCTCTTGGATTGCTCTTTGGTTTAAGCAAATCAACAAGTATTCTCAACTTCCCTCTTAATTTCGATTCCATTTTCCTCTCGTTTTCTCAATATATAAGCATGTAGGGTAGTTCTTTCGGCATAATCATCATGTAGTTCATATATTTTCGTTGTTTTATTACTCTCTTCCCCTTTCCTTGTATATTCTTCTCACCCCCATTAGAACAACTTGTTTTTAGGTTTATTTTGATCACAAAAAGAGCATGCTTGGCCCGATTTGAGATATCACGTAGTTAGTTTATATTTGTGCTTTTTGCTCGTTAGTTGTATTTTGTGCATAAGCATCATTAGTAGCCTCAAATCGGGCCTAGTATTATGTTTTTGTATGTTAGTTGCTAGATTAGGACATATTTATTTTATGCATGCATGTAAGACATGTAAATGGGCATCCAGGTAAATTCCTTCTATGCTCTTGGCACATGTGTTTCTTGCATTATTTTTCAATTATGCAAGTTAATTATTTTTCTATGCAAAATTGTGTGTTTTGTATGTTTTTATGAATATTGTGTATTTTAGTTTTTGTTTAAAGTCATGAATTATTAGAAAGTCACTTTTTTTTTTTAATGAAAAATCATTTTTTATGAAAATATGCCTTTATTCATTCAATATAAAATATATGATATTTATTTTTGTTCAAATTACATAAATTTAGGTTTGTAAAGGGTTTTAAGTCTAATAAATAAATTTGTGAATAATTAATCACTAAAATCATAAAATAGAAAGTGGGTAGAGGCCAATTTTCGGGAATACTTCCATGAAAATGGCCTTCTTCTTTTGTACCTAAGTTCCCGAACCTAGAAATTTTGTAATTATAATGGATTGGGTCTTAACTTAGTTTTCATTTTTAAATGTTTCTTAATTCTCTTTTAAAAATTAAGTGGTGACTCTTTATTAAGTAAAAGCAAGTCAATGTGGGAAGCAATGCCTTAGATTTGAAAAAGACATGGCGCGTCCACACAAACCAATGCACTTAAAACACAAACCAACCCAACCCAAAGAGGTCGGCTTAGTTCGGTTCTTTAATTCACTGGATAATTTGAACACTCCTATTATGGACCCTCAAATTCCCTCGAGTTTACATTTGAACTTGAAAGAAATTCAACTCATTGCTAATACTCTCTTGGAGAGGATTTGTAATCCCATAATATTGTTCCAATCCCACCATTTCGAACTAAAACAGACAAAGTCTAAGCCTTCAAAAATTTGGAGACATTCTTAAATATGGATAATATAATTTTCAAAAACATTAACGTGTTTTGATCAAAGGAATTATCGAAAGATGTCGGGGAGCTTTTAATTTGCTATTCTGGTTTCATTGTCTTAGTCATTACCTAGAATGAAACTGAACTTGTTACTTGTCTCGAGTCTATAATCTCGTCACAGTTATATCTATATATCATGACTTTATTGACCATACTTACCCAAAAATATTATTGGCAACCTTTTTTTTTTTTTTTTTTTGTGATATGCAATGCAAATTTATCACATTAGATTAGGGTAAAATGTGGTATGTGGAGATGATAGTATCATTATTATTAAGTATTGAAAATTTGAATTTTAAAACCTCGTTCCAATTAAAATATTTTAATGTAGTAAGTAAACAAAACTACTTACCCCCACCCCACCCCCACAAAAAAAAAAAAAAAAAATTTGGGGTAAACAAAACCGACAAAATAACCAGGCACAACTTAAGGAGTCTCAAACCGTGGACAACTTAATAAAAATGAACTTTACATAGAATATGATTGGTTTAAATGTGTTAATTTTATATTCAAAAAGTATAACAATCTTATCTAAAATGATAGATAAAATACTTTTAATCGGAATTGTTAGTGAAACACACTTTGGGGTTAGCTATAAACTCAAATGTCATTCAAGCATCATTGATATTTGTAATTTGAAATGAATATAGGCGTTTGAGATTTATTCTATACACACAGATCTAAATGATACTGTCTTAAAAGAGATTTCTTGTTATTTTTATTTTATTATATAAAGTCTACAACTGAATTGATATACGTTTTTATTGTTTCAAAAATATCTAAAATACAATAACTATCATAACATCTGAACTGTTACAATTCTATTAAATTTAAATCATTTCAATTAATTGTCACAATTATTTTAAATTTCACACTGCTAATATATGTATGTATGCATAAACTTGTGGCTCAGGATCCCTGATTCTCTTCTTGGGCTCTAACCCTGATGGTTTAACTACAAGCAGGTGGGGACAGTGAAAACTCAAAAGCAAGCAAGAGATGTATAATAATAATGAGTAGGCCACATATAAATTGATAACTGTAAGCATACATATACACACATATACATATATATATATATATATTGGAATATGTTTCACACTGTCTGAAGTTACCCTATCTATACTGATTATAAGGCTTTAATTTCCTTGTCCTTAATACTTGTGTTTTAAGAAAAAATGTGAGCTAAGCTTTTTGATTTGGTATCAAAGCTTAGTTGGGCCAGTGATTGGTGTGCCGTTTGTCTAGCTAGTGTATGTTGTGGTTCAAGAGAGAGTGTTGAAATGTGTCACACATCGCCTAGAATTGTCTCATCTGTATTAATTATAAGGTTTCAGTTTCTCTCTCTTTAATACTTAAATTTTAAGGAAAAATGTGAATTAGACTTTTCAATTATAGACATATGTGTGGGCTGGGTTTTTAAAAAATAATTATTAAAAATTTTAACGTTCTGTTTAATTAAAAATTAAAAATATATATATATATATATATAGAAAGGGAAAGGAAACCAAACCATTTTTTTGTTTTCTCCTGTCTCAATATAAAGCCATGGTTTCCATCGTCTTTAGTAATCATAACAATTTTGAGACAGCATCTGACCACCTTCAAAGTCACTTGACAATTTCCATGTGGTAAAAGTGAAACCAAACAAAGAATGAGGAAAAAGGAAGCGAACCCAACCCACCACTGCTTTTGGTCCCTCCCATCCCATTGTTTTCATATCATTGCTACTAATCAAATCTAAAGTGAAATGTTTTAGTCTCGTCAACAGCAGAAAATATGTAATTTTTACGGTAAATTACAAACACCCCCTTGAGCTTTGTTGAAAATATAGATTTTCTCTTGAAATTTGAAAAATTACATTCTGCTCCCTAAGATTTATATTTTCATAACAAATTGTCCCCTGAGGTTTTTATTTTCATACAGATTCTTCCCTAATTTGTTATGCAAATTTGATCCTCAGGGGGCAATTTGTAATTTCTCAAATCTTAGGAGGGAATCTATATTTTCACCAAATCTCGAGGGGGGTGTTTGTAATTTACCCTAATTTTTATGAGTTATGTTAGGGTCTCAAATTTTTTATTAAATTTTTTATATGAGTGTGGGATTCATATACATGTGATTTGTGTGAGTCTCATAACTATGTAAAAAAATTGGTAAAAAATTTAGTAATTCATTTGGGATCTATAGTATTTTCCAATTTTTATGAGGCTAATACTAACCAGTGTCTTTGGAGCATTAGTTAAGGTATATTTAATGTGGTATTAAATTATTTTGATATTGATAAATTTTTAATTTTTGTTATTCATTAAGACAAATGCTAATAAGTACCTCATGCCATTATTTAATGTTAAAAGATGTTTAAAAAAAGCATATGAAAATATGTAAAAATATTAAAAAGTATATTAATTTCAGTAAAAATATATTGAACTTTGTAAAAAATATATTGGGTTATATAAAGCAAGACCCTTTCATTAAATTGATAAATTTTTAATATTAGCAACTCATTAAATTTAATGTATTTATTATTGAATGTTTCAATGCCTTTTGAATTTAAATTCAACTACTTTGTAATTAATATTTTATATTTTCATGCATAAAAATAATTGTTACTTAATATTTAACAAACAGTAATATTAGAAACACAAAAAGAGTGTAAAGTCTGTTATTTTCATTTTGTGAATGGTTTCTGTGTAAATAAATTTATTCTTTAACGACTTCTAAGACTCATAAAAAATCTATATATATATATATATATATTTATCATTAATTATCCCTGAAGTGCACTAGAGGCACTTATGAGCATGGCCCTTTCATAAATAATTCATAAAGTAAAAAATTTTATATGCTAATAAAGGAACGTTTGTAGACTAGTGCTAAACCCACCAATGCTACATGTGCATGAATTTAAGGTTACTTTATAATTTATGAAATTGACATCAATGAATTTCACAATTAACAATTTAAAGAATATAATCTTACCTCAAACTAATGTTAATAGATGGTTAAATTACAATTTTCATTTTTGTACTTTTGAATTTTATTTTACTTTTTATTGTTTCAAACTAAACAATTTAATTATTCTATTTTAAATTTAATTTCAACTTGGTTCTTCTATTTAAATTTGAAGTCAAAATTAACAATTTTAAAACAATTGTCAATCTCCTAGATACACTTTCAAAAACCAAGGCAAAATTTATTTTTTTCCCCTTCTAGTTTGTGTTATACCTAGCGGTGTGTATAAACAACAAAATAAAATAATTCAAAAAATAATTATATAACTTAAATTCCGAATTAAATGCTTATAGAAATTAAAGTCGAGGTTTGTGTTAGACACAATCTCCTTAAAGTAGATTTTGCCCTCGCTTCAGTGCTTTGAGTTTTAACCGGCTTCTACTTCCCAAGATGCAACAACTAACACTTGAATTTGCAGTACTACAAAATCAAGTCTGGCAAACCAAATCATGTTGTAACTCTTTCTCTTTCTTTTCCTGAAAATAAATGTAGAAATAGATGCTATAGCGCAGGAGAACGAACTGAAGAAGAAAGGAAAGAAGTTTGGATTTTTTTTTTCCCATGCAAATGAATGTTGGAATGGCAGAGTATATATAGGAAAATTGGTAGCTATTCAAACAGGTGCCAACAAATATGAACCTATTCGGACAGATTCAATAAACAAAAAACCTGCTTGAACTGATACAGATCTGTTCGGGAAAGAATTCAATAGATATGAACCTGTTCGAGTGGGTTAGGATCTGTTTGGATGATTTGGACCAATTTATTTTGAATTTTGAAACCAAAATACAAAATAAATAAATAATTTATAAATATTTTTTTTTTCAAAAATATAAGTATTGGGCCGGACAAACCTAATCCAACCTCACACCACATACTCGCACCCAAGCCCAGCCCAGTCCACTCGACTGACCGGACGAACAGCGGTGACGGCGCACGTGTGTGGTTTTTGTTTTGAGTCCAATGGGTTTAGCCCACTTTACCCGTAACCTCACCCTTCCACAAAAGTTGGGTACCCCTTGGGGCCCATCCCAAGTATTCCAAGCTAAGGTATATAAATCCATTAAAAACCTGAAGCCTTTCTAATGTAGGACAAACATATTTCACAAATGTATAGGAAATCCACTTAAATCCATTTTCACGAACCCAAAAATGCACGTTGAATTCTCATTTATCCGAAAATGGTTTTAAGCAACCAAATACACGATTTTATTCACTACGTGGCATTAAACATGAACCTAATGGGAAACGTTAAAAATGACGCTTGGATCCCACCTTAATTAATGCTCAAAGTTAGCAAAAAATAAAGAATTTGCAAAGCCATTTTCCAACAATCCCCTACATGAATGGAATTCACGAGAACGGACATGCAACAAGATGTAAGCAAAGAAAGTGTACATTAAGAAGATACACCACATCGAGATAGGTAGCTTTTGGCTTTGAACCTCCTCTAGTGAAAACCTATCGGACTTACTAGCTAACCAATGGATGCAATGCCTTGAATTATACAGCTGTTTATGTAAGCCAAGACAATAGACTATACATAGTGTATCCGCAAAAATAGTTTGGTTCTTACGGTTGTGTTTATTTTGGCCCTGAACAACACCTGGTAATTCACGAGTGCTCTAGAAAATTTAGGCTTTTCAATTCTCACAGAACCAGCCCAGTTCACAGTCATATAGGTGACTTCTTATTAAGAATATCCTGTTATACCCCACTTAGATGTCCAAGCTATAAGAATCATTAAAAGCAAAGCTTATCCTATTAACGTTGCAGTTATCACTCTTCTTATCATAGAAATGGGTAGGAGTAAACCTCCTTAGTGATATGTGAAGTCATCCATAATTCGGTTGTCCCTTTGAACCTAGATCTTGGGATCTCCAGTTAATTAGGCTGGGTTGCCATTATGATGACTTTAAGTAATAGGCTTTAATTCTATTCCCCTCGATAAATGGTATACTTGCTCTCTGGCTAGCCCTTTAGTAAATGGATCCGTAATATTCTCCTTTGACTTTACATATTCTATGGAAATTATTCCATGTGAGAGCAAATGCCTAATTGTATTATGTCTTCGACAAATGTGTCGAGACTTACTGTTATACATATGATTCTGTGCCCGTCCTATTACTACTTCACTATCACAGTGAATTCATATAGCTGGCACAGGTTTAGGCCACATTGGAATGTCTTCTAAAAACTTACAAAGCCATCCTGCTTCTTCTCCTGTTTTATCTAATGCGATAAACTTATATTCCATTCTCAACCTCGCTATGCATGTCTACTTGGAGGATTTCCAAGAGACTACAGCACCTCCCAGGGTAAAAGACGTATCCACTAGTGGATTTTGAGTCTTTAGTTTCCGATATCCAATTTGTATCGCTATACCCTTCAAGTACTGCTAGATATTTGGTATAATGTAAACCATAATTCTCGGTATGTCTTAGATACCTAAGTACCCTAATTATTGGTTTCCAATGATCGAACCCTAGATTACTTGTGTACCTACTCAATTTGCTCACAGCATAGGCTATATCTGGCCTAGTGCAATTCATTAAGTACATCAAGTTTCTGATTATCCGAGAGTACTCTGATTGTGATATGTCTGCACCTGTATTTTTTGACAAATAATGAAGACTAATGTTAACAGGTGTTTTAGCCAGATGGTCATCATGCTTTCCAAATTTCTTGAGAATCTTCTCAACATAGTGAGACTAAGATAAAGCATATCCTTCAAATGTTCTAGTAATTTTTATTCCAAGAATTACATCTGCTACTCCTAGACCTTTCATGTCAAACTTTTTGTTCAACATTTTCTTTGTGGATCTAATCATGTCATTATTGCTTCCAATAATATGCATGTTATCTACATAAAGACAAACTATAACATAGCCTTTGTCTGTGCTTTTAACATAGACGCATTTGTCACATTTGTTTATCTTAAAACCATCAGAAAGCATAGCGTGATCAAATTTTTCACGTCATTATTTCGAAGCTTGTTTTAATCCATAAAGGGATTTGACAAGTTTACAAGCCTTTTTCTTTTGGCCGAGAATTTAAAACCCTTCTAGTTGTTCCATATAGATTTTCTCATCCAACTCGTCATTCAAAAAAGTTGTTTTAACATCTATTTGATGCATTTCCAGATTATACAAAGCTGCAATCGCAATCAACATGCGAATAGATATTATTCTTGTCACTGATGAATAGGTGTCAAAATAATCAAGACCTTCCTTCTGCCTATATCCCTTAACAACAAGCCTAGCCTTGTATTTATCTATTGAACCATCTGCATTCATTTTTTCTCTTAAATATCCACTTATATCCAAGAGATTTACACCCTGGTGGAAGATCCACCAGTTCCCGAGTATGATTTTGCAGTATTGATTCAATTTCACTATTCACAATCTCTATCCACAATGGAGCTTCAGGACTTGACATTACTTCCTTGAAGTTTTGAGGCTCATTTTCTAATAAGTATGTCAGAAAATCTAGACCAAATGATTTAGAGATCCTAACCCTCTTGCCATGTCTAGGTTCATCTACTTCATTATCATTGTGGTCTGCACTGCTACCCATAGCAGTATCAAAAGTTCTTTTATTTGAATTTCTCTCTTCTGTTTCTTGGCATGGAAAAACGTGTTCAAAAAAAGACGTATTCCTTGATTCAATAATAGTGTTTACATGCATATCAGGATTTTTCAGATCTATGAACTAAAAATCTATATGCACTACTATTATTTGCATAACCAATGAACACACAATCAACGGTTTTTGGTCCTATCTTAGTCATTTTGGGGCTAGGAACTGCCACCTTGGCCAAACACCCCCACACTTTGAGGCAATTGTAGGTAGGTCATCGACTTTTCCATAATTCATAAGGTGTTTGGTTGATTTTCTTGTGGGGCACCCTATTAAGGATAAAATTAGCAGATAAAATCACCTCCCCCCACAAGTTCTGAGGTAACCCTAAACTAATCAACATGGCATTCATCATCTCTTTAAGAGTTCGATTCTTTCTCTAAACAACTCCATTTGGCTTAGGAGAATAGGGTGTCGTGGTTTGGTGAATAATATCATGTTCAGAACAAAATTCCTCAAATGGTGCATCATACTCACCACCTCTGTCACTCCTCACTATCTTAATAGTTTTGCCAAGTTGATTTTCAACCTCAAGTTTATATTGCTTAAACATTTCTAAGACTTCATCTTTATTTCTCAATAAGTAAACATAGTAATATCGAGTGCAATCATCAATAAAAGTATAAGGTACTTCTTACCTCCTCTAGTTTGGACAAATTTTAAATCACATATATCTGTGTAAATTAAACCTAGAGGTGCAGTACTTCTATCTACTTTATTAAATGATGCCTTATTGAGTTTTACCTCAATACAAATCTCACATTTATGATTAGGATCAAACTCTAAGTTTGGTAAACATTCTAAAGCAACAAGTCTATGCATACCATGCCATAAAAAAGAAGATTCAACAATATAAATAGAAGATGTGTTCTTATTATTAATTGCCAAATTTGGTACAACAGTATTTACATTGAGTTGATAAAGCCCATCACTCATATAACCTCGCCCCACATAAATGCCACTCTTGGAGAGTATAACCTTGTCAGATTCAAAGACTAATTTAAACCTATTCTTGATCAACAATAACCTAGAAATCAAATTCTTGTGAATCTCTGGCATATGGAGTACATTGTTAAGAGTGAGTTCTTTTCCTGAGGTCATTTTCAGCACGATCTTTCCTTGTTCTTCCACAATTGAAGTGGATTCCCCACTTTTTACCACTTTGTAGGTTGTGAACATCTTCTTATTTGCACAGATATGGCGGATTGCCCTAATATCCACCCACCACTCCTTGGGATTACCTACCAAATTTGCTTCAGAGACTACTGCAACAAGATTGATGTCTGCCACTCCAACAGAAAGATAAAAATCCTCGACTATGTTGGCTTATGCTGGCTTTTTGCTTGAACTCCCTCCGTCCTTGCGAACGTAGCAATCCTTAGTGCGATGTCCATCTTTGTCGCGCACAAAACAATTGCCTTTGAACCTCTTGTTGAACCCGTTATTGATCCCTTTGTTAATCTTACTAGTGGATCCTTGTTTGGGACCATTGTCATAATGCTTCCACTTCTTGTTGTTGAACTTTGACCCTTGTCCATGTTCCACAACATTTTCTTTTGTCTGCATGACATGCTTTCCTAACTTCTTGTCGGAACCACGGTTGTCCTCCTCAATTCTGAGTCACACTATCAGTTCCTTCAATTTCATCTTATTGCGCTTATGCTTTAGATAATTCTTGAATTCTTTCCAGGATGGTAGCAATTTTTCAATGATTGCTGCTACTTGGAAAGATTCACTGAGAACCATCCATTCCGCATGTATGTCATGGAGAATTAATTGGAGATCTTGAACCTGACTAATAACCATTTTGGAATCTATCATTTTAGAATCCAAAAAAGGACCGATAACAAATTTCTTTGTACCGGCATCCTCTGTCTTATATTTATGATCTACAGATTCCCACAAAACTTTAGCAGTGTTTTTGACACTATACACATTGTACAGTGTATTGTCCAACCCATTGTGGATACAATTCCGACACAGAAAATCACCATGTTTCCATGCATCGACTGTGGCAACCACTTACCGATCCGTTTCTCCCTCGTTTAGTGCCGATGCTTTTTCATGAGTGAAGCGAGCCAAATTTAATGTGGTAAGATAAAACATCATCTTTTGTTGCCATATTTTAAAATCATTCCCATTGAATTTTTATGGCTTCTCTCCATGATTTACCGATACTGTCGGAGTCATCACTGGCACAACAGGTGTGGGAGTCAAAGTAATAATAGTCTCAATATTGTTTATTTCAGTTTTCATAATTCTAACGAAATAATAATACACCAATCACAAATTTATACATAAAAAAATTTACAAACAAAATAAACATAATAATATTTTGTAACAAAATTCCAATGATAAACAGTATATTACTACTATGTTATCAAAGAAATCATTAAAGAGTATATTATAACTATTTAAGAAATTAAACAGTATATGACTACTATTTAATTTCCTGAAAGAAAATATTTGTCTATCTAACACAGAAATAAATAAAAAAAAAAACTAAAAATCTACTTTAAGATTGTTACACCCAGTGGTGTGTGTGTGCATTAAACGTATAATTAAAATAAACAACAAAATAAAATAATTCAGAAAATAATTATATAAATTAAATTTCAAATTAAACGCTTACAGAAATTAAAGTCGAGGCTTATGTTGGACACAATCTCCTTAAAGTAAATTTTGCCCTCACTCCGGTGCTTTGAGTTTTAACCAGCATCTACTTCCCATGATACAACGACAAACACTTGAATTTGCAGTACTACAAAATTAAGTCTGGTAAACCAAATTATGTTGTAACTCTTTCTCTTTCTTTTCCTGAAAACAAATGCAGAAACAGATGCTATAACCCACGAGGACGAACTGAAGAAGAAAGGGAAGAAATTTGGAATTTTTTTTTTTTTCCATGCAAATGAATGCTGGAATGGCGAGACATATATAGGAAAATTGGTGGCTACTCGAATAGGTGCCAACAGATATGAACCTATTCAGACAGATTCAATAAACGAAAAACCTATTTGAACTGATACAGATCTGTCTAGGAAAGAATTCAATAAGCATGAACCTATCCGGGTGGGTTAGGATCTGTTTGGATGTTTTGGACCAATTTATTTTGAATTTTGAAACCAAAATAAAAAATAAATAAATAATTTACAAATGCTTTTGGCCCAAAAAGATAAGTATTGGGCCGGACAAGCCCAACCCAACCTTAAACCACGTACACGTGCCTAAGCCCGCGTACGTATGGTTTTTGTTATGAGTCCAATGGGTCTAACTCACTTTACCCATAACATCCCCTTCCACAAACTTGGATACCCCTTGGGGCCCATCCCAAGTATCCTAAGCTAAGGTATATAAACCCATTCAAAACCCTAAGCCTTTCCAATGTAGGACAAACACATTTCACAAATGTATAAGAAACCCACCTAAATCCATTTTCGCGAACCCGAAAATGCGCGTTGAATTCTCATTTATTCGAAAATGTTTTTGAGCAACCAAATACACGGTTTTATTAACTATGAGGCATTAAACATGAATCTAATGAAAAACGTTAAAAATAACGTTTGGGTCCTACCTTAATTAATGTTCAAAGTTAGTAAAAAATAAGAATCTTGCAAAGCCATTTCCAACAGTTTGAGGCATGAGTACTTTACATCTCTATGGTTCAAATATAGTTAGAAAGCCTCATGCATTTTTGAATTAAAGTGTAACTGTTAGTCATGCCCTCAAAATCTAAATGTTTTTTGTTATTTTCTTTCTCTTTCTTCCCCCATACAAATAACTTATAATTGCTAAAATTAATTCAATTAAATCACAATTAATCATAAATCCTTCATTATTTGTTTTAATTTAACTTTTTAAGCTAATTTAAATTTAATTATATTTTAGATCACAATTAATTCTAAATCCTTAATTATTTATTGTAATCTCTAACATCTAAATCTAATTTTTATTTAAATATATTTTAGATCAACCCTTAATTATTTATTATATATTTTTATTTTATTTTATTTGTGATATATTCTTAATTATATTTTGTATATTAGAGCAATTCATAATTATATTTTAATGTAATTTTATTGTAGTTAACATTAACCTAATTTTAGGTTTGGAAAAGATAGGATTATAATTGCCTTTTTGTTGTATATATATATATATATATTCCAGAATATCAGGTCTACTCTAAAAAATAGTGTGCATGATACACCTTCTGTTATTTTGGATGGAAAAATCAACAATAACACTTTAATTTAAAACCACATGGAGGTTTTCTAAGCTATATTTAAAGTGCTCCAGCATCAACCACGAAGGGGTAAAATAAATTTTACCCTGAAATATTAACAAAAATTTGGTCGAAATAACTAAATTGAAACTGAACTTTTTTTTTTTATTTTTTTTTGAACAACCTCTATAGAAGGAAAGATCCAAGCCTCCATAGAGGAATAGAAAAGGCCCTATTTAGAAAGAAAAACAAATCTCCACACGGGGAAAGGTTATTACATCATCAAATTAAAAATTAAAACGAAATAGAAAAAACCAAATCCAAATCGTCACCGAATTCATCTAAAACCCACTGCTTCGTAGCCTTCAATTTAGAATCTAAAGACCCCACCTCCACTGTCAAGATAAAATATTGAGGTTGAGGTGGTTGCCTAATGTGAAATAAATGCGTTATCCAACGTCGGCCTTCAGACTATAAGAGCATTTGAAACCAAATCTTAAAGTTTTAGGCTCGATGGTAGATAAAGTAAAGTAGAAGATCAGATCTAAATTGAGGACCAGATCTGAAGGAGGATTAAAGAAATAGGGAGGAAGATCGAAAAAGTGGAGGAACCACCATCGTCTCCTAACTGAACTTAAAACATAAGAATCGAATTATTTAAATTTGTTAAATATAGTATACTGTTAATATTGTACTCATTACCATACTTAGGGTTACCATACCTATCGTTCTCTCCTCCTATATAAAAGAGTCTTGTATTCATTGTTTATTTAGCCTACATAATACAAAGTCTCTCTCTCTCTCTCTCTCTCTCTCTCTCTCTCTCTCTCTCTCTAATAGTATAACATGGTATTAGAGCCAAAGTTCCAAACTTTGCTCTTTGGCTCCCTCACTGACAACCTTAGCCACCAGTAATAATTTTCGACATATTGCCAAATCAACCTGATCATTTGTTAATCTATTGCTCTCTTACTAGTGGTTCTAACCACAAAACATAGCCATTAGTCCCTTTTTCTCTCCATGACGATTATGCCGCCACCAAACTCGCTTCAAAAAGACAGCTCACAAGCCCTCACGCGCCACATTTTCCTTGATGCATAACAGCATGATGCCACCACTCGCACCACGCGCTATCACGCGTCTTATATTGAACGTCTATGTGTCATGTATCTTCACGTGCGCACCTCTTTGTTTTACCTCGTTGACATCAACCCTAGCACACCCCTTGCGACTTCGTTGATGTTGACCCTCCTACTATAGTTCGTCGGGTCTCTGCCAGCTAACATGCGCTGCATATCCTCCTACTAACATGCGCTATGCGACTCCTTAAATTAGCCTTACCCTGTGCTGACATCAATCCTAGTTGTTGCATTGGTTCAGGCTCTTTTTAGGCTAGTTCACTCATTTTTTGACCTGTTTTGGTTTGGCTGAACCCAGTTCCCGACTATTTTCGACCTTTCAGATTCACTAGTGTACTTTGTTTTATCAAATTCTACTATGAAACCACTGGTTCCTCTTTGTTGCTTATATTTCGATTATTTCATAGATCATTCAGACAGTTCTCCTCAAGACAGTGCTTCTTCTAGACTACGTACGACTCACAGCTGATATCATTCTTTAGTTTATTTTATCTCCACTGCTGCTATTGTCTCTAACTCATCCTCTACTCACCATCATACACTCTTCATGATGTTGAAACTACTGTCAAACAGGTTCTTTCTACTTCTAGTACACCCTCTACCGCTCTCTCAATTACTCCAGATAACTCTTCTTGATATTTTGATTTGGCTTGTTGCAACCATATGACATCTGATCTTACATTTTTTTCTTCCACTAGGTATTCTTCTACTTTACCTGTCATTCACACTGCTGATGATTCCCAAATGCATGTTAGTCATATAGGCCATATTTCCACTTCTAATGTCTCTCTTCCTCACACTTGTTTGGTCCTTAATCTTACTCTTAATCTTATTTCTATTGGTTAATTATGTGATCTTGGTCTCATTGTTCTCTTTTCTCCAATTGGTTATGTTGTGCAAGATCTGAAGACGGGACAGACTCTCAGGGATAGGTCGCAAACATGGTCATATATACGAGCTCATACATCTTCCCATTCGCTTACCTAGTCCTTCCTTTGTCCAGACTATTGCTCCTATTACTACTGCTCCTATTACTGCTACTCCTACTCTTACCTTATGGAATTCTCGATTAGGTCATGTGTCTTTTAGTCGTTTACGACCTTTAGTTTCAAGTGGTCAATTAGGTTTTGTTCAAAATGATAAACTACATTGTCTATCTTGTCAACTTGCAAAACAACCTGCTTTACCATTTAAATCGAACACTTCTATGTCTCATGCACCTTTTGATCTCATACACTCTGAAGTTTTAGGACCAGCACCTAATACCACTATGGGGGATCTAAATACTTTGTCATTTTTTTAGATGATTTCACTCATTTTACCTAATTATTTAAGTTACAACAAATATACTATGGTTTTTCACAAATGGTCAAAACTCAATTTTCTTCCACCATAAAAAAATTTCTTGCTGATAACGCCCTAAAATACAAACAAACTCATTTTTTGAGATTCCTTCGTCAAAATGGCACACTTTCTCATTATTTTTGTCGTGGTACCTCCCAACAAAATGGTCATGCTAAGCATAAACACCATCATATTTTAGACATTACACATGCTCTTTTATTCCTTTTCTTACCCTGCGCACTTCTGGGAGAAAGCAACTATAATAACCCTTATTTTGCGCTAGTTATATTCATGAGAATTTACATGATTTTGGATTGTTAAGCTTGTATCTTGTAAACTTTGATATTTTGTCTAAGTATGGGATCCTGTCTTGTTTTGATGATATTGTGTTTTATCTAAGTGTAAGATCCATGCTTTGTTCCCTGCCTTGTGTGCTGAACCTAGGCAATTAGCCTTTGTTATCTCACACCTAGGTCACACCTTTGAACCTCTTACACCTAGGTTGTTGAGCGTTAACACCTAGGACTATCTTGGAACCATCTTGGCTAACCTCCACCTCTACCCTCGCACTTAGGCCGAAGTGTGCATCACCTAGGCATCCGAGATCTTTGATCCTTGAACCTTGTAGCCATGTTGGGCACCTTCTTGACGAGTTGTGCACCTTAGCCAATATCTAGCAACTTTGTTCCATGTCTTTGTACAACCTAGGCCGAGGTGTGTCACACCTAGGCCAAGTGTCAGCCCTCCCAGCCAAGGTTAGAGAGACCTTACCTATCTGAAGCCTATGTTTCGATCCAAGATCCTTCCCTTGTCTGAAGTACTCATGCCACCTTACTTGTTGTATACACTTTGACCTACTCTTCTTATTTCATTGTGGTACTTTTTTTAGGAGATTTGACTAGATGATTCCATGTGTCCCAGTAGTGGGTATAAGTCAGTTAGTAATTGAGAACCCATATCATTTGCTATATCTTTGTCTTAAAAAGATAGAAGCTTTAGGAAGAAGAAGAAAAAGAAGTTATTGGAGGAATCTAGATTTTACTAAGCATGATTTTTAGACTTTGAACCATTCGATTTGTTTTTTGAGGTTAGATTCTTGATCTACTTTTGTTGTTCTTTATGTTAATTTGATCACACCGCATGATCTAGCATGATTCATAAGCCATGCATTGATTTAAAGTTTTGCTTTAGAGAGAAAAAGTGCGGTTCTTGTGTTCTTGAAGACAAACCATATTTTGATCCAAAAGTTTGTAACATGTTCTATGTTTTTGTATATGTTTTCATGAAATCTTTAAGTATGGGTACCCAGGTCCATGTTTTCAAACTCATATCATGAAATATCAAATTTTGAATAAGAAGTTATGATTTTAGCATTCATATTCTTTATGTTCTTCAAGTGGAAACCCATATTTCCAGACTTCATTATTCCCTAAGTGTGGTCATCGAGAACCAGTCTTGTCCAGCTTGCATACTTAGGCCAAGCATTACATTTCACCTTGGCCTACCTTGCATGATCATTTGCACCTTGGTCTACCTTGCATGAACACCTAGGCCGACCACAATACATATTTGTTGACACCTTGTAACATCCCAGGTGGGCAACCCATATCTCAGCCAGGGAGACCACACCTTAGCCAAGAGGTGTGAAACCTCAGCCATGACCTCCTGAGTTCACCCAGCTAGACGATTTCGACCCAAGTCATCTTTGTGCATCCATTCCTAAACCGAGTTTGTACCTAACATGCTTTTCTAAGAAGAAAAACATTAATTTAACCTCCAGAACATGTTTTACTCTATTTTGACTTGGTCTTGGGATTCAATGCCAAGATCAATTTTACTCATTTGAAGCTTGTTGTGAGAGTGCATTGCATAACCATCTTGGAGCATCTCTTCTCTTCTTGAAGTGCATTCAATGGGATTTACCATGTATTTGTAGGTCTTGGATCTTTGTCTAAATCCCCACGTCCAAGAAGCCATTGTGAGTGTTATTTTTAATAAAGTTATATTATAATGTTTTGGATAAAAGCTTTTCTTTGTTTTGAAAAAATATTTGATCAAGCATGAATGATTATCCCTTAGTTTTTGTATCAAGTATCATGTCCATTTTGATGACATTCTTGAAAGGCCCTTGTCTGCTTGGGGATTTTAATACAACTAGTACCTTAGTTTGAGATATCTCATTTGCTACTAACAGGTGGGCTTGTCTAATCAATTATGGGTCAGTTATTATTTTGTTTTGTCAATGAATATTCATGATTTGTATTATGTAGATGCTAGTAAACATCCTTTGAAGGTTTGAAATCCTTTGATTGATGAACTTGGTTCATCTTTTGATTTTGTTACAAGCTATGATATGTACTGTTTTGATAAAATCTCAGATATCATTCATTCAAACATTTATTACTTATATCATCCACTGAGTTTCCAACTCACCCTTCTCCCTTATATATATGTAGGTGATGAACAAGAAAGCGATGTCACCTAAGCTTTGTGGAAGATGTGTTTTGTTTCATGTTTTGTATTCATCTTGAAGATCATGCTAAGCTTTCTAGATCATTTCTTTTATATGTTTTGGCTTGAGAAGCCTTTTTGTCAAGATAGAACATCAAGCTTTGTTTTATTTTTGTATCCAAGTTGTAAAACCATGTTAATGTGTATGTCATTTAAAGAACACATATATATGCCCCATATTTAAATAAATTTTTGTATCCAAGTTGTAAAACCAAGTTGTAAGTTGGCCTTTAAATAAATTTAAATCTTGAATTGCATGATATCCCAATTGTTAATGAATTTCCCGATGTTTATCCGAATGATTTGCCTAGCCATTTGGTTGTTAAAGAGATAGAATTTACTATTGATGTTATACTAGGAACACAGCCGATTTCCAAAACACCTTATACGATGGCCCTAGCCGAGCTTAAGGTGTTAAAATTTCAATTACAAGAGTTGTTGGATAAGGGTTTTATTAGGCCAAGCACTTGACCTTGGGGTGCACCAATTTTATTTATTAAGAAAAAGAATGGCACACTTCGTCTTTATATTGATTACGGAGAACTAAAGAAGGTAACCATTAAGAATAAATATCCATTGCCGAGGATTGATGATTTGTTTGATCAGTTACATGGAACACGATTCTTTTCTAAAATTAATCTCGGGTTGGGATACCACCAACTCAAGGTTAAGGTTGAGGGTATGGACAAGACGGCGTTTTGGACAAGGTATGGCCATTATGAATTTTTGGTAATGCCTTTTGGGGTAACCAATGCCCCTACTACATTTATGGATTTAATAAACAAAGTCTTTAAGCCATACTAGATGAGTTTGTGGTTGTTTTCATTAATGATATATTGATCTATTCTAAGAGTATAGATGAGCATGAGAATCATTTGAGACTTTCCTTACAAATTTTAAGAGACAAAAAATTGTATGTTAAACTTAGCAAGTGTGAGTTTTGGCTTTCAAGCATTTCATTTTTGGGTCATGTGATTAATGAAAAGGGTATTGCTATTGATCCTAGCAAAATTAAAGCAATTGGGAATTGGCCGAGACCTACTAATGTGCCTGAGGTTCGTTGTTTTCTTGGTTTGGCAAGTTATTACAGAAAATTTGTGAAGGACTTCTAAAAGGTTGCAATACCATTGACACAGTTAACTCAGAAGGGAGTGGTGTATGAATGGATCGAGGATAGAGAATCATCTTTCCAGGAGCTAAAGACAAGGTTAGTTATAGCACCAATTCTTATACTACCATCAAATAATGAGGTATTTCAGATTTATAGTGATGCTTCACATAAGGGTTTAGGTTGTGTATTGATAGAAGGAGGGAAGGCCATAACATATGCATCTCGTTAGTTAAAATATCATGAACAGAATTATCCCACCCATGATTTAGAATTAGCAACCATGGTATTTGCTTTGAAAATTTGGCGTCATTACTTGTATGGAGCTTCTTGTCAGGTTTTCACAAATCACAAGAGTCTAAAGTATTTGTTCACTCAGAAGGAATTAAATATGAGACAGAGAAGATGGCTTGAGTTGTTGAAATATGCCATGCTGTAACATGCCCGGGGGGTACCCGTGTGCGTTAAATAGTTCGAACCCTCGATCTCTTTGATCTAGTCTCACTAGTGCAATGCGAAACATAGATGAGAGTCCAAATTTGGCAACTTTTATAGAAAATCCATTTTATTGGAAAACTTTTGCCAGAAATGGATTACATCACCAGATCTTAATTTGAGAAAATTAGGAACCCGTGACTCGTGCCAAGGCCACTGTTCATTGTCACCAAAGATGTTTGGCTCAAAACCTTAGGTATGAGGGGCGAAAGTCATTATTAGGCACCCCTGCTCATTCGATCAAAAGATCGGCCTCTACTAAACCATGATATAAATTTTATTTTCTTTATATGTTCATGTTTTGATTATTTAATAAATCCTAAAATTTACTATGTGAAACATACAAGTATAGACTATGCCATTCATTTTGGAACAATTTAATTTCATGTATTTTGAAAGAGTTTTGAAGAATTAAGTGACACAACCTCTATCCACGGGCATTCATACAGCTATATCAAGTAAGCAAGTAGTCACATGGTAGGATGCTTAAACATAATAAGAAAAACACACACAAGTGGGCTGCTAAAGCATAAAAACTTACATATTTACCGACGTCTTGCGAAAAGCTACAAAACAAAGTTAGTAAAGCATGCATGATCTTATATACAAAATCCTAATGCAATTCACTCATGAGATGCAACTAAAGATTCGATTTCTAAGATATGACATGTGAATCATCTCAAGAACATGAGGTAGCGCACATAATCACATAGGAATTGATTAAATCCACAAATGCAAACTTAGCCGAATCAAGATGCATGAAACATGGATGCAAAGAATGGATATAATGAAAAAAAAACATGATGCATATTCACAAATAAAGAAAGCAAGTAAAAGAACGGGATAGAAAGAAGCGGGATAGAGAATTATTACAACACTTGAAAGAATAATTACAAATCAAATTACAGAGGGATGAGGAGAATATTACAACAAAATAAAAATCTCACAAAACACTCAAAATAAAATAAACAAAAGAAAAAGCTTCATGTGCCTTGGAAACCACCGAAAGTTGGTTAACATCGGAATACAATGTCGTCTTGTCCAAAAGAAGCTAACCGGCCGACCAGCTAGGCCTAGAAAAACCTTTTCAAGAAATGATGAACTTCATGATTTCCAAACTTCCTTTTAATCACCCTTAAGTATATGAATTATGTTCTCAATCCTTAATTTGAAAGCTTGAAATTCTTGCTAGAATGATGGCTTGCAGGTGTATGTGGTGAAAAGTGATTATCTCTCTTGTTTTTGCTCACCTTTACCTACACCCACTCTTCTTCTTGATCAAAGCTACAGAAATTCAAGTATTTCAGAATTTTTGGAGGAGTTTTAGGTGTAGAAAAGATGGAATTTTAGTTTGTATGGAAGGTATGGGGTATATATGGAAGATAAGAATATTTTTAGTTCAAAAACTCAACTTTTCTCTCTTTTTTCACTCTTTTCTCTAGCTCAAATATTCTCTCTTTAATCTATCCTCTTCCTCCTCTCAACAATCTGATGTATACATATAAGCTAAGAAAGTGGAGAAATGGTGGAAGACAAAATAGAGCATAAAGGGAGATATGGAGCTAATGGGAGACAAATTGAAGCCTTATCTCTAATAGATCAAGCACTAGATAATGAAGGCTAAGTGTATACTCATTTGGTGATGACTATCAAAAAATGGGTCAATGTGGGTGTCCCAACCCAAAAAAAAAAGGGGGGGGTCTACTGTTGTCTTGGGTTGGGTCAAGAAAATCTGCTCTTAAGCCCAACTTCAAACGAGCATATCTCCCTTATCCAGACTCGGTTTTAGGTTATTCTTGATTCTAAATTGAAACCCTAGAAGTCTATGTTTCAATGGTGGTGGCCTCACATGTAAATTCCAAGCGTACAAAGAGATATGCCTAATTTAGTGAAGGTTCTTCATTTCTTTCTTAACGATTTCATGCTTATCCTTTTCCTAAACCAGTTTTCTTCCATCCCCTCCTATTTCCTTCAACTCCAAACCTATAAAGAAGATGTTTTTAGATATTTTTGAAAGAGTTCACTTCCCTTCCATTTATTTCCTCTTTATCCATACTCGGTTTACTAAAAAGTGCAATATTTTAATCAAAATGGGAGCCTCGGAATATCGTAGAAACATTTGCCAAAATATTTTGAAAAGAGAGTTTTAAGGTCTAAAATAGTTTAGACAAAAATATGTGAAGGTTGGGATTAAAGCTCAAATTCCATCTCTCTTCTGAGAATTCTGTGAGAAACACATTCTGATTGTCATCATCGAGTAATTAACAGAAAGTACCCAAGTCTTATGACCGGTCAAAATATGGTGTCTACAGTTGCGCCTCTTTGACAGAGCTCGAAGTCATTTCATGACATGAGTGAATGTTAAAGCCTGAAAATGTCCCTTTTGACAAGGCCGTAAGACTTGGGCAAATGAACAAGATGCAATGCAAGTAGTTAAACCTAAAGGTTGCCTACGTTTCCCATTGTAAGGAATCAACCCAGCATAGTTCAGGGGCAAAATGAAAATGACATGCTTGGCATACAATTTGAAAGTTGGACTCACACGCCTTGCGTAACCGGTTGTTTTGAAAATTCATGATTGCGTAATAAGATGCAATGAGCCATAATCAAGTTAAAAGCATATGAATTAAAGAAGCCTCACTTAAATCAAAACAAATCTAACTGTGCCTCACACGGAAAAGAGTAAACAAATAACAATTCCAAACATGTTTCACGCGAAAGGAGAGAACAAAGCAATCAATAGACGTATTTCATACAGAGAGAGGAAAGGTTTTAATCGAGGAGAATAACAATAGTGTAACCAACAGGCGTATCTGAACGTATTTCAGATGGAGGGAGGGAAGGTTTTAATCGAGGAGAATAACAATGGTGTAACCAATAGGCGTATCTCAACGTATTTCAGATGGAGGGAGGGAAGGTTTTAACCAAGGAGAATAACAATGGTGTAACCAACAGATGTATCTCAACATATTTCATACGGAGAGAGGACAGGTTTTAACCAAGAAGAATAACAATGGTGTAACCAATAGGCGTATCTCAATATATTTCACACGGAGAGAGGGAATGTTTTAACCGAGGAGAATAACAATTTCATACGAAGAGAAACAATGGTATAACTAATAGGCGTATCTCAATATATTTCATACGGAGAGAGGGAATGTTTTTTATCGAGGAGAATAACAATTTCATACGAAGAGAGGGAAAGTTTTAACCGAGGAGAATAACAATAGTGTAACTAACAGGCGTATTTCAACGTATTTCATATAGAGAGAGGGAAGATTTTAATCGAGTAAACAACAAATCCTAACACGTTTCGCGTGAAAGGATCAAAGGTGGTATAACCAATAGGTGTACCTAACGGTATCTCATACAGAGAGGGGAAGGTTTTAACCGAGTAAACTTGAAATCCTAATGCTTTTCACGTGAAAGGAGGAAAGATAGTGTAACCGACAAGCATACCTAGCCGTATTTTATACGGAGAAAGGGAAGGTTTTAACTGAGTAAACTTGCAATCCTAACGCATTTCACGTGAAAGGAGCAAATGTGGTGTAACCAACAGAGTTACCTAACCGTATCTTATACGGAGTGGGGAAAGGTTTTAACCAGGTTTAAACGATGTACAATGGCATCAGTATACACAACAGAAGTATACATATACATCAATATACACACATACAAAATATATACAAGCAGATATATATACATACAAAAGATATACATATACATATAGACATATAGATACACATAGACATACAGACACGTATACATATATATATATATACATGTCGCTCTCCCCTCTCCTGTTTCTCTCTCTCTCTCTCTCTCTCTCTCTCTCTCTCTCTCTCTCTCTCTTCCTTTATCTTCTTTGAGCATTGTGTCTGGCCCGTGATTTCAACAAATACGTCACCTAACCGACAGAGCTAGACCCTTTAGGTCTCTCTCTCTTCTTTCATCTGCTTCGAGCGTCATGTCTGGCGCGTGATTTCAACAAACACGTCACTTGAACGACAAAGCTAGACCCTCCATTTTTTCAACGATTGTCTCGGCTCCTTCACCCCATTGTCTTCTTCTTCTTCCTCATTCTCTTCTTAAACCGAGGCATGTGAGAGAGTGACAGCAAAAAGCAGCGAGCTCTCTCTGCCACCACCCTGTAAGCCCTTTCTTTTGCATCACTTTCCTCTGACATGGCCTCTTTCTATGGTTCTCTCACTCTCTTTCCAGACCTCAACGAGTCCACGATAAAGATAACCGATTCTGACTCCCTTAAACCTCAACTGCGTGCCCCTCCTCCTTCTCATGTTCTCAACTTTCCAGCGATGTCAGTTGAGAAAATAATGGTTGCATAGTTTGACATCGAGGCTAACTCATATACGTTGAGGTCATACGTGGAGACCGTGATTGCGGTCTCTAACTTGTCCTGTCGACTACAAAACAGGATGTTTGAAGTGTATCAATTGTCAGTGCAACTCTCCATGCTTCAACGTTTATACAAAGAAGCTCAAATAGAAATTAGTGGACTGAAAAAGCATAACAAAGAGCTTAAACAACAGGCCATATTCATGGCTCGATTTGGAGTTCCTTCATACTCCGCATTTGATGGCCAGTGGGGAATAATTTCTTTTGGCAGCTCTGCCAAGGCTGAGGCAAAGTCTTCAAGAGCTTCAAAGGAGTGAAGATGAAGCGAGAGAGCTGACAATAGAGTCGAGCGACGAAGCTGTCTTTGTAATCTCTGTCGTCAGACTGCTGTTGAAAACTAAGAAAATAATTACCTCCTCTATATTTCCTTTTTTGTTTTGTTTTTGTTATCGCTTTTTTTTTTTTTTTTTGGGTGTGTGTTTTGGAGTGGGCACCTATAGCTTCAATTCTCTTTTGTACAACTTTGATCAGGGTTCACCCTGGCATTAATAAGATGAGTTTGTTCTGCAAATTCGGATGGCATGAATGGCACAACACAGAGCATAAAAATCATTTTGTTTTGAATTTTGATCTTGAAAATGGCTGCATTTTAATGAATTATGAACTAAATATTGAGTCTATCACTGACCAAAACACAAAACACAACTCAATGAAATGAAAATGAAGCAAAAACCATCCCAAACACACCCCTTTTGCACTTGCCGGAGCAAAATAAACTCAAAACAAAGCAACACCAATCGACCGCCCAACGGACAAACATCGCTGACGATAACTACTGTGCATTTTCTGGCGATTGCTTGATTAAGGTGATGAGAAATCGATAGTGCCGGTAAAGAACAGAAAACCTGACTCAACTGTGCCCTTAGTTCATCACTTTGCCCCCTTTTTTTTTGTTTTTCCTTTCTGCTAAAGCGATTGTGATCAACATGAGAGGTAACTTAGCACACTTGTTCCATTTTCTGTATTGAAATCATGTGAGCCAAATTATGAGTACTGGAAATTTTCTCTCTTTGGTCCAAAGAATGGTATAGATTTTACAAAATATGAAAAAAAATTTGAGACAATCAGTTAACTTCATTAAAAGTCCACAAAATCTGTATTTGAAAATGGCCACTACCCAACCAACTGAAATGCATGACTGAATTTGCCTTGCAACTGAACCTATCATTAAGGACAATTAAACCAAACGGAACAAGTTAATTAAACATAGATTGGATAACATAGTCAAATAAAGATACACCAATCAAACATGGACGGGATGAGTGAGTTGAAAAATGATTAGGGCTGAACTTCAAGATGAAGCTACCTACATATCCCAAAGATAGGAATCAAGCCATTCATAGTTCCGGCTAAGGTTCACTCGGGTATTGACACTCTCCTTTTGGCGCTCTAACTTTTGCCAAAGCCACCATTTCGGGTTTCAACCTTGCGTGCTTTTCATTTTTTTTCATTTTTCTATTTTTTCAATCTTTTTTTTATGCTCTAATTTTTGCCTAGGTTGCCCTTCTGGGTTTTCAGCCTCGCAAGCCTCTCAAGGATAGTACTTCTTCAGCTTGTCCATGTTGATTGGTTGTGAATATTCTAAACCATCCAAATCTATAAGAATGATTGCTCCTCCTGACCAGATTGATTTAATGATGTAGGGACCCATCCAATTGGGTCTGAACTTTCCCCTCGGGTCGTGAAGAGGAGCTCGATTGTCTTTCAGCACTAAGTCCCCTTCCCTCAAATTCCTAGATATAACCTTTTTGTTGAATGCTCCGGCATCCTGCGTTGGTACCCTTGAACATGTTATAACACCTTCAATCTTCGCTCATCAAACAACATCAGCTCCTCAAATCGGTTCTGTTGTCAGTCAGCTTCTGCTATTTGACATTTAGCTATAATTCTCAATGAAGGTACTTTTAATTCAATTGGCAAAACAGCCTCAATTCCATATACCAAAGAGTATGGGGTTGCCCCTATAGACGTTCGGATTAATGTTCTATATCCCCAATGTGCAAAAGGCAGTTTATCTGGCCAATCGCTATAAGTTTCCACCATCTTACACATAATAGTCTTGATGTTCTTATTTGCAACTTCAACAGCTCCATTGGTTTGTGGCCTGTAAGTTGATTACTTGTGAAAAGCCATGTTATATTTATCAGGTAGAACTGCCACTTCTCCTTTGAAATGGAAGCCATTGTCTAAAATTACTTCGTTTGGCACCCTGTATCTACAGATGATGTTATTCCTGATGAATTTGGCCACATGTGAAGCTTTTAACACTAAAAATGACTGTGCTTCAACCCACTTGGTAAGATAATCAATGGCAACCAAGAGAAACTGATGCCCATTTGAACTCTTTGGTGTGACTGCCCCGATGACATCTATGCTCCAGACTAAGAAAGGCTAAGGCAAAGTCATGTTATAGAGTTTTGATGGCGGGATATTCATGCGATTGGCATGGATTTAACATTTGTGGCATCTCCTAACAAAGTCAATACAATCATTTTCCATGGTTAACTAGTAGTATCCTTGCCTAAGGATCTTTCGGGCCAACATTATACCGTTCATATAGGCTCCACACTCTCCTCCATGGATGGCCTCCATAATACGCCTTGCCTTTTCTTCCTCTACGCACAACTTGTGCAGTCCCAGATGCCCTCTTCTATATAGCTTATCCCTGCAAATGATGAACTAAGTAGCCATACGTCGTATTCCCCTTTTGTCCTTGGCATTTGCCCCTTCTGGGTATATACTACTTTCCAAAAAGTTCCAAATATCAAAGTACCAAGGGTTTTCATCTTGAACCTCTTCTGTTGCAGCTACCATTTCATATGGTATATCTTTGTTCTATCATGATTGGGTGCATCTTAACCCCAACTGGTATATTTATCATGGAAGCGAGGGTTGCCAACACATCGACAAATCGGTTGTTCTCTCTCACCAAACGTGTAAATGTCCGTCTTTCGAACCTCGAGATCAACATGTCCAAGGTCTGATGATAGACTTTCATTGTCTCCTTTTTAACCTTCCAATCTCTATTCTCTTGAAAGATAACCAGGTTCGAATCTCCAATCACATCAAACCTTATTGCCCCTAGTGCTAGAGCTGCTTGCAATCCGGCAATTCAGGCCTCATACTCTGTTTGGTTGTTGGATACTCTGAATCGCAGTTTGAAGGCTAAAGGGATATGAGAATCATCTGGTGCTATGAGCAACACATACATCCCGTAGCTAAATTGATTGAACGCTCCATCACAGTGCAATTTCCAAGTGTTTTCTTCTATCCACATGACCTTCTCATTTGGGAACAAATAATCCATAGCTTTTTCTTCTTCAATCAGGTGATCAGCCAGAAATTATGCCACTGCCCTTTCTTTAATAGATTTGCGAGCAACATACTTGAGATTGAATTCCAAAAACAAAAGTAACCAACGAGCTAACCTATTGGTAAAAGCTGGTTTCTCAAAGAGATATTTGATGGGGTCTAATCTTGAAACTAGAATTACCATGTGATCTAACAAGTAGTGTCTCAACTTCCTGGTGGTCCAAACCAAAGCCAAGCAAGCCTTTTCCAAGGTAGTATAGCGGGTCTTGTAGTCAAGCATTTTCTTACTCAAATAGTAGATGGCTTTCTCCACTTTCTCATCTGACTTTTGTGCAAGCATACATCCCACGGTTGATTCAGTCACTAATAAATACAAAATCAGTGCTTTTCCTGGCTAAGGTGGCGATAACATGGGTGGATTCTGCAAATACTGCTTAACTTGCTCAAAAGTGAACTGACACCGGTCATCCCATTGAAACCTCTTCCCTTTCTTCAACAGACCAAATAGTAGTTCACAAGTTAAAATTAATTTCGAAATAAACCTCCTTATGAATTGCACTTTTCCTAGAAAGCCCCACACATCCTTTTCAGTCGTTGGTGGTGGCATTTCTAAGATGGCCTTAATTTTAGATGCATTAACTTCAATTCCTCGTTGTGCGATTAGAAATCCCAACATCTTGCCCGCGGTGACCCCAAAGGTACATTTCTGTGGATTCAGCCTCAGCCTCTATTTACTAATTCTCTCAAAAAATTTCTTCAATACGGTATAATGGCCCTCCTAATCTTTGGACTTGACAATCATGTCATCCACACACACCTCAACTTTCTTATGGATCATATCATGCAGCAATGTGGTGGCAGCTCACTAATAAGTGGCCCTGGCATTTTTCAAACCAAATGGCATGACCCTGTAACAATATGTCTCCCATGGTGTAGTAAATGCAGTCTTTTCTCTATCCTCTGGAGCCACAAGGATCTAATTATATCCCGAAAAACCATCCATGAATAACATTAAGGCATGCCCTACAGTGAAGCCTACCAATTCATCAATATGTGGCAAAGAAAAGTCATCTTTCAGACTAGCCTTGTTCAAATCTCAAAAATCAACACAAACCCTGATTTTGCCGTCTTTCTTCGGGACTAGCACAATGTTGGCTAGCCAAATCGGATACTCAGGTACAAGCAAGAACCCAGCATTGATTTGTTTAGTAACATCTTCTTTGATTTTCAGTGCCCAATCCGAATGAATTCTATGACGCTTCTGTTTGATAGGTCAGACATCCAGATTAAGAGGAATACGATGTTGTACAATCTCAGGATCAATTCTAGGCATATCTTCGTAGGACCACGCAAAAACATCTTTGAATTCCTTTAATAAAACAACTAATTGCTAGCGTTTCTCCGAAGATAAAGTGGAATGAATCTGGAATAAGTGAGGATCCTTTTTAGTACCCACATTGACAGAAATAATTTCATCAACCAACAGCTTAGTACGCCTTTCTTCCTCCTAGTTGATTAAGTTTTTCAAAGCCGGAGGAATTTCTTCCTCTTCGTTTTCATCAAAATTCTAAAAATCCTAGTCAATGCTATGAACTATAGGCATAGAGAAGTAAGCAGAAATCACAAAATCTTCATTTAGAATCTCAGGCTCAACAATTGCAATAGACTCAAAAGAAAAAGAAAAAGCAAAAAAAGACTTTGACACACTTGAATCTGACTCTAACCCATCAAGGCCAACAGATTCAGACTCGATAAGCAATTCAAAATTCTTAATAAAACTTTTTTCAACATGCCAATTTGCTTGTGTGCCATTCACCGCATCCACGATGAAGCTTGAGCAATCCATGGGTATTTCTTCCTCGATCACAGAAATAGTCATATCCCCCACGTTCAATGTTTCGACACTAGTATTCGGCTCCTTCAGCAAACTAGCTAGTGTTAGACCCATGATTTTATCCACGCTGTTGCCGTCAATGTCTTGACCAATGTTGACACTCAGATCTGTCTGTTCCTCGTCATTATCAGAAAGTTGGTGATTGAAAAAGATTTCAAATTCGGGATATCTTTTCTTGTCCCTTTGGTTAATCCATGGTTCGGGAAATCCACAGAAAGGAAAATCCTCTCCCTCACGAACAAAGCGCCTATTCAAAGTTCCATGAATTGGCCTATGGATCAATTCAAATTGTTTCATGGTTCATTTCGCCTTGATCTCTTCGCCTTTCCTTTTCCAGTCCTCCGCTGTAGGTGTATACCCTAACCCAAATGCATATGGGTTATGGGATACTTCATTTGTTGTAGCGATACATTTTCTACCACTTTTTCCCAACTCCATCCCGAAATATGCCCCAATTTGCTCATGAGGTAGATTGATTAAGCGCTGACATACTTTCCTTCGTCTTCTGCCATAAGTGTTTGAACTAGCTAGGCCTCTGCCAATGTAAAACCCAATAGGAACACATCCTCTTCCCTATGTTGTATTTCTAATAGTGGTGTTATGACTTCTAAGGGAGGATGAATGGATGAGTTTCCGAAGACAGTGGCAATTCCTCCGTTATACGGGTACTTTACCAATTGATGCAGTGTAGATGATACAGCTTTCATCTGGTGAAGCTAAGGCCTTCCCAATAGCAAGTTGAATGTTACGGGAACATCCATGACATGAAATTCAGCCTCGTGCTCAGATAGACCCACTGTTATTTGTACTTTGATTGTCCCCATCACTTCTCGACTAGTATTATCATAGGCCCGGATCAATTGAGTAGTAGGCATGAAATCTATCAGCTTTAACCTTATCGCATAGGCAATGCGCGTCGGGCAAACATTGATGGATGACCCGGTGTCAATCAAAACGATCAAGGCCCATTTCTTTCTGCACTCCAGTGACACATATATAGGCTTATTGTGTCATGACCCTTCTGGTGGCAGGTCTTTGTCAGCAAAAGTTATTGCTGGGACTGTTTCTCTTGGGGTGATTAGTGACACTAACTGCTCGGGAGTTGTATCAATCGACAGCTTAACCTTGCTCAAAGCTAATAACATTGCCTGTCGGTGTTCTCGGGAAGCCATGAGAAGACCCCAGATGGAAATGTTTGCATGGATCTTCTTCAGTTGTTTTAGAACTAGATCTTTTTCTAGCTCCTTCTTTTTCTCTTTCTCTTTCTCAATTTCTTTGTCTTTGCCTGAGGATTCTCTTTGGTCTAGGTGCGGATGCTTAAAGTAGCGCCCACTCCTAGTTATATGATCAATTTCTTCTGAGTACCACGTCTCGTCAAGCACCCTACTTATCCATTCATCATTAGTATAGGTGAGCTACAGGTCACCGTCATCCCACCATTCGCCCTCGATGGCCGAAAGGCAATTATTGGGCTCTGCTCAAATCATTCCCACAATAGACTTTGAATGGCTTTCTAGTTCTTCTTCTTTTCCACCAGAACTCTTTCCTTCACCACTTTCAATAGGTTTTCCAAAATCAAGTCTCAGTTCATCTTATTTTCTCTCAGTTTCCTTATCAGAAACTTCGTCATCGCTTGACCAACCATAACACATATAGAGGCTTATTGTGTCCTGACCTTTCTGTTGGCAGCTCTTTGTCAGCAAAAGTTATTGTTGGGACTGTTTCTCTCAGGGTGATTAGTGACACTTAGTGCTCGGGAGTTGTATCAATCGACAGATTAGTCTTGCTCAAAGTTGATAACATTGCCTGTCGGTGTTCTCAGGAAGCCATGAGAAGACCCTAGATGGAAATGTTTACATGGATCTTCTTCAACTGCTTTAGAACCAGGACTTCTTCTAGCTCCTTCTCTTTCTCTTTCTCAATCTCTTTGTCTTTGCCTGAGGATTCTTCTTGGTCTAGGTGTGGAGGCTTAAAGTAGTGCCCACTCCTAGTCATATGATCAATTTCTTCTATGTACCACGTCTCGTCAAGCACCCTACTCATCCATTCATTATCAGTATGGGCGAGCTGCAGGTCACTGTCATCCCACTATTCGCCCTCGATGGCCAAAAGGCAATTATCAGGCTCTGGTTGAATCATTCCCACAATAGACTCTAAATGGCTTTCTGGTTCTTCTTCTTTTCCTTCAAAACTCTTTCTTTCACCACTTTTAACAAGTTTTTCGGAATCAAGTCTCAATTCATCTCCTTTTCTCTCAGTTTCCTTATCAGAAACTTCATCATCCCTTGACCAACCATGATTGGAATTCTTCGGTTCCCACCATCCCATCTGCACATTCCCAAGGTCTAATTCTTCAAAGAAATGGAGATTGGCCAAGTCCTTCTCTAGGTCAGCCAAATCATCTAACCTTTGTTCAAATACATCCTCTCTGACAGCATTAATAGAAAATAAGGCAGGCAGATCAACCTCAGGTTTTAGTTGACTACTAGGAACAATATATCGGTGTAGACACCCCATTTTTGACTGTCCTCAAGACTTGGACGTCACCGCTCGAACGCTCGGTGATTACTCATGTTTGTGTTTCGTTTTGAGTTCCCGGAGGTCTCGGCTACGCGCCTTGCCTCAGGATCTCTCAACTCGACTGTTCTGTGTTTGGTTTTGCACCAAACACTTGTGTTTTTGCTTCTGAGGGTAGAAAGTAGCTTGTTAGCTACCCCTGACACCCACCAACCTTGGTTTGAGGCCACCGGCCATGTTTTAAGGCTACCGGCCATTGGTGAATTATACCATTGGCTGTTTGGCCGGTGACCTCCTTTTCTGGCCGGTAGCACCTTTTTACCTTTTTCAGGCATGGTGCATGCTAGCTGCCCCGGGGCATACATGTGGCTGTTTTACCCTTTTTGCACCCTTTTGGTCAAAGCTTCTTGACCCTTTGTCAAAGCTTCCTCAAGAAGCTTGCCAGATGTCCTAGCTTCCTCAGGAAGCCTTGCCCCATTTGCCCCCTTTGCCCCCTTTGACCCCTTTTTTTGTTTAGCTTCTTTGAGAAGCTTCAAACCTTTGTTTTGTCTATATATAGAGCCCCCCTCCTCCATTGTTGGAGGTTGAACGAAAAAAACCAGAGCTTATACACATATTCTGATATACATCACTCTCTATATATATATATATTTCCCTCTCTCTCCTCTTTTGTGTGTGTTTTGTGGCCTAAAAGTGTGTTTTGACCTTAGTTTTGCACTAAGACACACACCATTACACCACACTTCGACCTTGAGAGGCTTAGAGGGTTTGTTCTTGAGTTTTTGGACTGGTTTTGATCATAGGAAGGTGGCTGATCTTGCTGTTCCTCAAGGGTTCTTCAAGGGTAACATTCTTACTTTAGATTCCCCAATCTTGCACTAGATTTTTTCCTACCTTGCTTGCTGTTTTAGACTTTGTGTATAACTGAAAAAAGTCTTATATTTTCATGCTTGAGATCTTTCATTAAGGTCATTTGGTTGTTTGGGGCCGACCTCCCCTTCTTAGGCCTCTTTTTGTGCTCTTTTGTTAGGCTTTGGTTACTCTTATGTATTGGCTTTCTCACCACTGAAATACAATGGATTTTCAGTGGTGAAGAAGAGGTTTTGAGGTTTTTCTTAGGGGAGGGACACCCCTCTCCTTTGCTCTCTCTTTTGTTTGCATATTTGGCTCAATATGGTAGCATGCATGCCTAGTCTTGTTTGGCTTTATTTCAGAGCTTATTTGGTGCTCATTTAGCATGTATTGTCTCTGCCTCATGTTGGTTTTTTTTGGCCTTTTGCATGTATAATACACTTTCTTTGAAATCCCATCATTTGGCTTAAAGTGTATCATGTTGTAGCATATCATTTGAGCATGTTTTTGGCTTGTTCCTAAGAAGGTTTTAGCATTATTTTTCCATGCTTAAGGTCTGTTGGTTACTGATTTGGTCATGCTTGACATGTTTGATGTGGTTGCTATGCATTTTGGCTTGTGAGCCCAAAGTGTGTGAGCCATAAACATGTCCTAGTTGGCCTATTTCATTGAGATTGAGTCATTTTCCATGTCATGTCAGTCCCCAAACCATGCTTGTATGCTTGCATTCATCACCTCTTTCATGCTTTGAAGATGCATCCTTTTATGCCTTGAAATGAGCATTGTGCATGCCTAAGTGTTTAAGCCTTCGGGGCTGCCATATCAGAGGGTTTTAGGACTTATTTCAATGCATCCAAACTCTGTTTTTGGTTGTATAGCTCATGCCATGTTGGCTTGGGGTAGTGGTAGTAGAATACCCCTTGGTTATGCCTTAATCTTGGGCCTATTGGTGTGTATGCTTACATGAGTATTTGTTCATCATTTTAGGCATCTTTTGTCACTATTTTGGGGTGGGCTGAGGTTTGCCCCATTCGCATTGCATTATTCATGTTGCATCTTTGAGCCAAATTTGTATACATGCATTGCATTGTTTGGTTTGGGGTGTCAAGCAAAACTTGAGGGCTGAGGAGTGTTTGCACTTCAAGTGACAAAACACGTCTCAACCCTCGGTCGCCAAGCCCCTTGACCCCAACATGATAGGGTGTTGGCATTCATCTCCTCTTTGTTACATGCATTTTTACATTAAGTTGCAAACATGGCTTATTAGGCCATCATGCATAATTGATGGCCCGAGGGTCGAGGACCACGCTCCCTTGAGTCCATAACATGATTGGGAGAGTGCCCATGTACACATTCGCTTGAAATGCATTGCCATGCTATGTTTTTCCCTCTGCTGCTGTCAAAAACAGATTCTGCAGGAAAATTTGGCTGACCGGCCATCTGCAGTGCCGACGGGCCATCCATAAGCGGCCGATGGATTAATTTATGGCCGATGACCATTCCCCATGGCCGGTGACTATTCCTCACGGCCGGTGGTGCTCCACAGCGCTCAGAGAAGCAACCCTGGGACTTGTGCAGTCTTCAGAGAAGCAGAACAGTCAAAGTAGAGGCAGCTTGTGCATGGCAGTGACATCCAAGCGGAATCGAGCACGCATCGCATTGGACCCTCTTCCCGAGGCTGTTTATTGCTTAAATTAGATTAATTAATTTTCTTAATTAATTAGGTGGTCTATAATATTTGATTAGCTTGTTAGTTAGTTAAATTGTATTATTCTTTCGGTCCCTCCGAGTGAGGGCTAACTTGTAATAAGTGTGGGTGCATGTGTGCATGTCTTCCAACCCCCACTTCTTTCTCCCTTTTACTTACCTGCTTTTGATGGTTAGTATTAGGTCATATTTGATTTAGCATACCTTATGCTATGCATGCGTGCATCCATACATTTGTCTTGCATGCACCGGGCTCGACGCATCATACTAACTGCATTGTATTTCAATTCCAAGTTGAATACGTGTTAGTTGTAACATCATCATACGTCATCCATAGATTGGCCGAGCCTATTGTAGCTGCATCTTGCATGTGTTGCATTAGCCATCTTAACATGAACTAGGATCATGCATATGATTACTAACTAGTTTCTGTTTTGGCTTGGAGTACTCGGTGAGCATTTATGTTTTAGCATCCTTGCATGCATGTGAGTGTTGCCATGACAGCATGCTTACCATGAGGCTACTTGCTTATGTGATATAACTACTTGAATGCCTGTGGGTGGAGGTTGAATTACCTAAATTGGAATAATGTATTAAAAACTGTGAGTTTTAAGCCCACTAGATAGTGGCAAAACCATCTTTTCTAAAGCCCACTTGAGGGTGGCAAAACTTGCATTTTAGCCTACTTACGAGTAGCAAACCATTTTCTAAGCTAACATAGTAATTCTAAGCTAATAATCAGAATAGGAACTCATAATGCTTTTAAAACAAGATATCACGATTAGTAGAGGCCGATCTTTGATCGGGCGAGAGGGGGTGCTCATAGCTAACCTTCCCCAATCGTACCCAAGTTCCCGAGCCGAGGCAACTTTGGTGATGACGGACACGTGGCCTTTGGCACTGAGTTAGGGTTTCCTAAATTTCCCAAAATAAAATATTTAGGTAGCGACTCTGTATCTGGCAAAGCAGTCCATGTTTGGCACTTCTTTTCTAAAAATCTATTTTTCTCAAAACGATTTGCCAGATTTGGACTCTTTGGTTCAGATTAAGACCGTGACAATTTGAGTGTCCTGAACTATAGTGAACCCAAAACGAACAGAACGGGACTCGTCCTCCCGGGGCATTTGGGGACGTCTACAGTTTCTGGCGACTCCGCTGGGGATGTTAGAGAGCTTGACTCGAACTCATGATATCCTGTTTTGATTTCATTTATGTGTCTCTTTGCATTGCATGTGCATTGGTGCGCCTAGGACACCGTGTTTGCCATCTGCCATTCCTGAACGGTTTGTCGGAGGCTTGACTTTGTCAAAGCATGCCATAAGGCTGATCGGTTGTGGGCTCTGACAGTATGGGAACACAAACCCCGGTTTTACCGGGGCACCCTTTTCGACCATTCGACCTAGTGCATATCGAAATCCATAGTGACTATTCCAAACTAGGACAGGTTGCTTACCCGATGTTAGGTTGTTTGAAAACTGCTGCATGCATAGTGAAACCCTAGCTCCTGACAAAATAGGACAGGGAAACCCTATCCCAACTTAGGGGTGTTTTGGCTCTCTTTTACTTGCTATGTGTTTTTAGAGTGTATCTATGCAGGGAACACACATATCAGTTCGCAAGTCTGAGTGTCAGGCCTGCGGGCATCGGTGTTTTTGGGAATCAGTCATCTACGGGTATCAGATTCAGACTTAGGGGCAACGATTTGGAAACAGTGATCAGTAATTAAGGAACAGTGCATTCAGCTTGTTGGCAATTTGTTGTGATACCCAGCTGTGTGCTGTGTTTATTTTACGTTGTTACGCTGTCCAATTGTCTGTTTATTTATACTCTTTATTTATCTTTTTACTAGGTAGTCGAACACAATTGCTTCTGAACCAGTAGATATTTCCCAAGCACTCTGGACTAGAGGTCGTCGACTCCATCGATCTGAGGATCTGGTAGACGGACAACCAATGTACCACACTCTACCCCCTGTTACTAGACGAAGGACAGCTAGGCAGAGGGCATCAGTTCAACAGTCAGTACAGAGGGCTTTGTCTACCCCACCTGTGTACAGTAGGGATCAGGATTCTGCTTCTCCCACAGAAAGGGAACATATACCGATAATTCAGTCAGAGCAGAATAGTATGGCCAATTTAGAGGAGATGGTGCGCCAGCTCCAAGAGAGTATGAAAATGATGCAGCAGGATGCTGTCCGACAGGCAGAGTTCGCCAAGCAGCAAGCCACGGTTATGAATGAACAAGCAGAATTAATCGTGAGGTTACAGCAGCAAACCGGAGCATCTGCTTCGCAGCAAGCTCCTCCCCCGCCAGGAATTCCAACCCCCGGGGAGACAGCTAATGTTCAGAATGATACGGACATTCCCACGGGACCACCTATACCCCCGATCCTACCCCAAATCCAACCCCAGTTATCCAAAACACCCACCAACCTACCGGACTCTCCCTTTGAGTTCGAGACAAAACCCACAGCATTGAAGTTGAGCAAGCTCGAAAAGCTATTCAAGAGATCCCAAGGAGTCAAGACCATCCCCGACATCGAAGATGGATATACCGACGCAGCTGTGATGCTGCCTCACAGATTCAAAATGTCGCACATTGATCGATTTGATGGGTCCGGGGACCCCATGGTGCACCTGAGACTGTTTTCAGACATCTTAAGGCCAATGGGCCTCAGCAGACTTCAAAAGCTGTCTCTGTTCGGCCGAACCCTGTCGGGTGTGGCAGCCGTATGGCATGCCAAATTAGAAGATGATGTCAAGAGAAACTGGGACGAGATGGCCAAGGCCTTCATTACGCAATACTCATACAATACATAAATCGAGATTACAATCCGTGATCTCGAGACAACAAGGCAAAAGCCTAAAGAAAGTTTCTCAGAATTCGTGACCAGATGGAGGGCCAAGGCTTCGATGATGACCTTAAGGCCTACAGACAAAGACCAGATTCGGATGATTGTGCGCAATCTTCAGCTGAAGTTGATGCAAAAGATGATTGTACTCCCCTTCCCTACCTTTTCTGATCTACATGAAATGGGGATGCAGATTGAGGATGCCTTAAAGCAAGGCTTAATTGATAATGACCGGGAACAACCCCGAAGAACTTTCAACCGCAACACTAATGCAGGCCCGAGCGGTACTACAACTACAAGAGTCTCCGAAGTGAGCATGGTCACCACCACCCCTCCTCCAAGAACCATGGCAGCTGCACCATTCTCCAGCGCGTCCGGAAGCCATACCCAAACAGCCAAATACCCACCCAAAAACACAAGAACCTTCGCTCCACTGTATATGCCCCTATCCAAAGCTCTGGGGGTTTTAATCAGAAAAGGGCATTTGAAGCCTCTAGAACCGCGACCCTTACTAGAAAGACTTCCCCCTACCCACAACCCAGCCAAGTATTGCGCATTTCACCAACAGCACGGTCATGACACCGATCTGTGCTTCCGATTACGTCATGAGATTCAAGATCTCATCGATAACGGGGTGATTCTGCCTCCCGAGAAACCCAATGTTACAACAAACCCTCTCCCCACACATAACCAAGCTCCACCGCCTAAAAGGATCAACTTCATCCAAATTGGGGTCGTGCCTTACGATCCTAGCATCTATATCACTCCTTCCCACCTGCCTAAGTGGAGGTATTCCTTCCCGACTGCACCAACTTGTGCATGATGGACATCTTCATGACCCGACCTAAGCCAACGGTGGTGACTATCGAGAACAGGAGAGAGGAGATCCCAAAGGAGAAGAAGGTTGTTGAGTCAGAGTCTGCAAAATCTGGGAGCCGTTTTGAGAAGACATATAGTCCGGGTGACTACATTTCATCAATAGGCCAGGATGGGCCAGATGTGGAATTGCCAACATGGGGAGAACTGTGTGTGATCTAAGGGGATAGTCTGGGACAGGGAACAGATGATTTAAGGGCTGTGGAAGAGGACCTTGCCAATCTCCAGTTTTACAGTGACCAAGATCCAGGGGGCGCAACAGTCAACTGGTTTGATTATGAGGAATCAGCAGAGGCTACTGGGTGGTTGGATGATCAACCGGATGTGGTGGAAGAGTTCCAACCTGGACAGGGTACGGCAGGGGCACGAATGTCGGTGACAGTCGAGAGAGTCGGAAAACAGAATACATCGCCGGAGAATGCCAGTGTCAAGAATTTCGCTCGGGATTGGAGCATTCTGAATACAAGAATTATTGAGTAGCCAGCTGCGTTGATACGGTTGGAACAAGAAAGATTTGAAGATCCCGCGAGAATCAGAAAGGCAAAGGCCCATGTAGGGACTGAAACTGCTGTGTGCACAGGAACAGAGAATGCTGTGAGCATAGGGATGGAAGGTACCGCGAGTACGAGAACAGTCATACCAGAGCCGGACAGGTGTCTGTCGGCTGCTGATGGAATGTGGTGGGAAGATGAGGATTTATGTCTTGCACATACGGACAAAGATTGGGGGAACAACCAACCCGATGACACCTAGTACCTTGGAGAAGTCGACCATATGACACGGAGCGGGCGGTACTTCAAACCCCCACACCTAGATCAACCAGAGGCTCTTGGGAAGGATAGGGAGGCTGAGAAGCAAGAAGAGAAACAACTTGAAGAGGAGGCTATGCTCAAATAGCTAAAAAAGATACAAGCAGACATCTCCATCTGGGGACTGCTTATGGCATCACGAGTGCACAGACAGGCTGTCCTATCAGCCATGGACAAGACAAAGCTTTCGATAGAAACCACGCCAGAACAGCTAGTAGGATTAGTTTTTCCGGGAGGGGCTACCCCGACGCTGACTTTCTCCGACAAGGAACTGCCACCTAAGGGGGCAAACCATAACAAACCACTCTACATCTCTGTGGAGTGTAAGAATAAATGGATACCGGTGGTTCTTGTTGATACCGAATCCGCCATCAACGCCTGCCCGGCAAGGACAGCGTATGCGATCGGCTTGAAAATCGCGGACTTTTTACCAACAGCCCAAGTAATTCGGGCATACGATAACACAAGTAGAGAGGTCATGGGGACGGTGAAAATTCAGACTAAAGTTGGGCCAGGACAGCATGAGATAGATTTCCATGTCTTAGAAGTTCCGGTAACTTTCAACCTGCTTTTGGGGAGACCGTGGCGGCATCGAGTGAAGGCCGTCTCGTCCACTCTGCATCAGATGGTGAAATACCCCTATGAAAAGGGTGTCACGCCCCAAAATTTGGACAATTAAATATTAAATTAGGACTAAACCCCAATCAATATTTCATCATCCAAATCCTAGGGGTGAAACAAAAATCTAAACATTCTAGTCTCAATAAGGTAATTAACAAAACACCAATCATACCATGCACCATAATTTCATAAACTATCTAATATATCTAACGTTACAGTAACAATAAATACTTCAAAACAACTTAAATAAAGTAAGGTTACAACCCAAGCCAAATTTTCCAAAATACTAAGGTCATTAAAAAAAAATAATAATTACATAAATTAGTATCAACCCTAAGCTCAAGAAAAATAAAAGAAGTCCAAACGACAGGTCCTACGATCACGGTTATTTCATGTCACCACCAAAGCCCCTACTAATCCTGCAAAGGAAGCTCAACTGCGCTCCAACAGAATGCACCCGAGTTGCCAAGAGACAAAACAGGTCAGTATACAGGTATACTGGTATGAGTACAAGAATTGACACCCACGTGTCCACCAGACACAAACAAAAAGTACATTATTTCTTATCACGGGACAAGACAAGTAGTTCCAACCGCACCGAGACGAATGGGTAGTTTCTCGAGACACGGTGGCATTTAGTTTCTTGTCCGTACACAACGAAATATAAATTTATTATAAAATACACAAAATAGAAATAGAAATATGGTGGGTCAGCCCTGCATAAAAAGTTAGTAAGACCCACCATCCTGCAAAACAAATAAAGTTAGTATAATTTAATCATAAGTAACTTATTGAAACAAATATAAAATTACACCGTTTCATACTTAAATAATTCGAATTGATCAAAACTCAAAGAACGAAAGTTGTACAGAATCAAATTTCCTAAAAGAAAAAGTGAACGAATTTAACAGAAACTGAACAGGTTAAGAGAAAGGCTTGATCTAAAAATCTAGACGGAATTCAATCGAAAAATATGAAGCTGAAAACGAACAAAAACTGCCATAAGATGATTTTTTTCCGAAAAAGTTCAATACATGAAAAGTGTGCAGAATAATGTTTTACTTTAGTTTACGCGAAACCAATAAAAATGAACTCGTTTCATGGGTTAAAACAGCCTATAAAATCTGCATTACCAAAGTGAATCAAACCGACAATAACCAAGGTCATCCGATTATAAGGTCTAATCGATTTTTTTAATAAAAAGCTACAACACAAGAGTTATCCAAAATCACGTATACATGCTTCTGCTCAAATTTCATAATTTATCAAGATCGTTTACTATTTTTTTATCATGTACATAATAGTACCATACACACTATTCTAATAAATTCATAATTAAATTCTTTGTTCCTTAACTCCACCACTTCGGCTCTCCCCTTCCGGCCTACACATATATCCCATGTGCCTCCCATATACCTAACACCGCTCCGAAGCCAAACTTGCACGGGGATATCGTCCCGAGTTTGACTCACACTCCTCGGATGGTTAGCATATACGTACGCGCGCAAATCAAAGCACTCGTCTACTCATGAGAACGAGGCAACAATATAAATAACATCTCATCAACATCATGAGACAAATATAACAATGCCGGGCATAAGGCATTAAACAACTCTCATAATCCTCACTTTTTTTATACACTCTTTTTCCCCATCACTCAAATAAAACAACAATCCATGGAGTCATGGTCGAGTATAAGGAATTTATCTATATGTTCTTAATTAATATCAATTTCATATAACCATGAGTGTAATTACAATCATAAAATAAATTCATATAAAAATCCTAAACATGGCATACACAACTAATCAATCTAATTAAAATCAATTCATCATCTACATGCAAATACAAAATCAATCCAACATCAAATAAAAATAAATAAGTAAATAAAAACAATGAATCAATCCATCCTCTAACCAATATCTATGGATTCTAAATTTATTTTAATTTTATATAATCATGAGTATGATTACAATTATGAAATCAATCCATATAAAAATCATAAATCTTGCATATACAACTAATCAAAATAATTAAAATCAATCAATCATCTAAAAACCCTAAACTTTACCTACACAACTAATCAAAGTAATTAAAATCAATCAATTATCTAAGAACCCTAAACTTTACATACACCACTAGTCAAAATAATTAAAATCAATCTATCATCTTTGTGTAAATACAAAATCAAACTAATATCAAATAAATAAATAAATAAAAAGAATTAAATATAAATCCAGGGAAGTGGATTTTATACTCACAATTATTTTTGAAGATTAAAGAATCACTCAAAGAATTAATAAAGTCACCCAAAATAAAACCCTAAACCTTGCATACCCAACTAATGCAATTAATTAAAATCAATCAATCATCCAAAAACTCTAAACCTTACATACACGTCTAATCAAAATAATTAAAAATTAGTCAATCATTTAAAAATTCTAAACCTTACATATCCAACTAATTAAAATAATTACAATCAATTAATTATCTAAAATCTTAGGCCTTATATATACATCTAATCAACATAATTAAAATTAATCAATCATCTAAAAATCCTAAACCCTACATATACATCTAACCAACATAATTAAAATTAATCAATTATCTAAAAATCCTAAACCTTATATACTCAATTAATTAAAATTATTACAATCAATTAATCATCTAAAACCTTAAACCTTACATATACATCTAATCAACATAATTAAAATTAATCAATCACCTTAAAAAAAAACCCAAACCTTACATACCCAACTAATTAAAACTATTACAATCAATTAATCATCTAAAAATCCTAAAACCTTACATATGCGTCTAATCAACATAATTAAAATTAGTCAATCATCAAAAACAATCCCAAACTTTACATACCCAACTAATTAAAATTATTACAATCTATTAATCATCTAAAAATCCTAAACCTTACATATACGTCTAATCAACATAATTAAAATTAATCAATCGACTAAAACAATCCCAAACCTTTCATACCCAACTAATTAAAATTATTACAATCTATTAATCATCTAAAAATCCTAAATCTTACATATACGTCTAATCAACATAATTAAAATTAATCAATCGTCTAAAAAAAATCCCAAACCTTTCATACCCAACTAATTAAAATTATTACAATCTATTAATCATCTAAAAATCCTAAATCTTATATATACGTCTAATCAACATAATAAAAATTAATCAATCGTCTAAAAAAAAATTCCAAACCTTTCATACCCAACCAATTAAAATTATTACAATCTATTAATCATGTAAAAATCCTAAATCTTACATATACGTCTAATCAACATAATTAAAATTAATCAATCGTCTAAAAAATCCCAAACCTTTCATACCCAACTAATTAAAATTATTACAATCAACTAATCATCTAAAAATCTTAAACCTTACATATACGTCTAATAAACATACTTAAAATTAATCAATCATCTAAAAATCTTAAACTTTACATATATATCTAATCAAAGTAATTAAAATTAATCAATCATCTAAAAACCCTAAAGTTTACCCACACAACTAATCAAAGTAATTAAAATCAATCACTTATCTAAGAATCCTAAACTTTACATATACTACTAGTCAAAATACTTAAAATCAATCTATCATCTATAAACCCTAAATCTTATTTCCACAACTAATCAAAATAATTAAAATTAATCTATCATCTTTATATAAAACAAAATCAAACTAACATCAAACAAATAAAAATAAATAATTAAATAAAACAACGAATTAAACATAAATCAAGGAAAGTGGGTTTTGTACTCACAATATTATTTTGAAGGTCAATAAAATATTTGGAGAACTAAAGGAGCCACCAAAACAAAACCCTAATCTTTCTATTTTTTCCCTCTTCCTTCACCGTCTCTCTTTTCTCTCCCTCACGGTTTGCACTGTTACTCAGCCGCACACAGAACTTCTCTTCTTTTTGATAAATCTCTCTCTCTCTCTCTCTCTCTCTCTTCCCCGAAGCTGCTGCCAGAGTGAATCTTCTTTACACAAACTTTTGTGGTTCAACCCTAGTATATTATATAATAACCTAATAACATTATATAATATTATGATATATAAATTCAACACAAATAAACATATATAAATATATTTTATAAAATCAATACACGTAACACCTTTTTTTTTTTATATATAAAACAAATATAAATAATTAGATTAATTATATATAATTAAATACCACATTAAATTAATTAATTACCACATTAAATTCATTAAATAACACATTAAATTCTTATGTAACCTACACAATTAATAAAGCCAAAAATAAAATAAGATATAATAATCATAATAATAAATAAATGACTTAAGAAAATTAGGGTCGCTACAATATACACACCTTAAAAGAATCTCGTCTCGAAATTCGATCAGAAGAATAGTAAAGAAAAAGCTCCGGGTGCAATTCCCGACACTAAGTCATTGCACAATTCTACTACCTGTCGGGGAGGAGGTCCAGGTATCTCTTGAAAAACATCCTCAAACTCACGCACCACATCTACCTCACTAATATCTTGCTTAGAGATTTCTACCGAGCACAGAAGACTTGTCCTCACTAACACTCTTCTACCGCTATAAGTGTGGATAAGCCATGACCTACTAGTAATATCTATATTTATAGTCCTTCTAGCACCATCTAGAGTTACAAAATGCTTTCGCAGGCAATCCGTACCCAAAATAATTACAAACCCCGCAAGCCCTAACATAATTAAGTCTGCATACAAGACTCTACCCCGCAAAATCAATCTCAAAATCTTTACACATCCCATAAAGAGTAACTGCCTCTCCTAAAGGGGTTTCAACACAAATAGGTCAAGACAAATGAGGTAGTTACAAGGTGTTCTCTTTCTACAAACTGCCTAGATATGAAACAATGAGAGATACCAGTATCAAAAAAAAAAAATACTATAATGGGTTCTAAAAAAATTTAAAGATACCTTCTAGCCACCACCTTCAAGTTAAACACATAAAAAGAATTTGTTAATAAATACTTAGAATAAACTCAACCACCAAACTAAACTAGCTAACCCATGTTTCCACAATCCGAGGATCACCTAAACTCTCACAAGTCTAGGGTAACCTAGAGCTCTGATACAAAACTGTCACGCCCCAAAATTTGGACAATTAAATATTAAATTAGGACTAAACCCCAATCAATATTCCATCATCCAATTCCTAGGGGTGAAACAAAAATCTAAACATTCTAGTCTCAATAAGGTAATTAACAAAACACCAATCATACCATGCACCATAATTTCATAAACTATCTAATATATCCAACGTTACAGTAACAATAAATACTTCAAAACAACTTAAATAATGTAAGGTTACAACCCAAGCCAAATTTTCCAAAATACTAAGGTCATTAAAAAAAATAATAATTACATAAATTAGTATCAACCCTAAGCTCAAGAAAAATAAAAGCAGTCCAAACGGCAGGTCCTACGATCACGGTTATTTCTTGTCACCACCAAAGGCCCTACTAATCCTGCAAAGGAAGCTCAGCTGCGCTCCAACAGAACGCACCCGAGTTGCCAAGAGACAAAACGGGTCAGTATACAGGTATACTGGTATGAGTACAAGAATTGACACCCACGTATCCACCAGACACAAACAAAAAGTATATTATTTCTTATCACGGGACAAGACAAGTAGTTCCAACCGCACCGAGACGAATGGGTAGTTTCTCGAGACACGGTGGCATTTAGTTTCTTGTCCGTACACAACGAAATATAAATTTATTATAAAATACACAAAATAGAAATAGAAATATGGTGGGTCAGCCCTGCATAAAAAGTTAGTAAGACCCACCATCCTGCAAAACAAATAAAGTTAGTATAATTTAATCATAAGTAACTTATTGAAACAAATATAAAATTACACCGTTTCATACTTAAATAATTCGAATTGATCAAAACTCAAAGAACGAAAGTTGTACAGAATCAAATTTCCTAAAAGACAAAGTGAACGAATTTAACAGAAACTGAACAGGTTAAGAGAAAGGCTTGATCTAAAAATCTAGACGGAATTCAATCGAAAAATATGAAGCTGAAAACGAACAAAAACTGCCATAAGATGATTTTTTTCCGAAAAAGTTCAATACATGAAAAGTGTGCAGAATAATGTTTTACTTTAGTTTACGTGAAACCAATAAAAATGAACTCGTTTCATGGGTTAAAACAGCCTATAAAATCTGCATTACCAAAGTGAATCAAACCGACAATAACCAAGGTCATCCGATTATAAGGTCTAATCGATCTTTTTAATAAAAAGCTACAACACAAGAGTTATCCAAAATCACGTATACATGCTTCTGCTCAAATTTCATAATTTATCAAGATCGTTTACTATTTTTTTATCATGTACATAACAGTACCATACACACTATTCTAATAAATTCATAATTAAATTCTTTGTTCCTTAACTCCACCACTTCGGCTCTCCCCTTCCGGCCTACACATATATCCCATGTGCCTCCCGTATACCTAACACCGCTCCGAAGCCAAACTTGCACGGGGATATCGTCCCGAGTTTGACTCACACTCCCCGGATGGTTAGCATATACGTACGCGCGCAAATCAAAGCACTCGTCTACTCATGAGAACGAGGCAACAATATAAATAACATCTCATCAACATCATGAGACAAATATAACAATGCCGGGCATAAGGCATTAAACAACTCTCATAATCCTCACTTTTTTTATACACTCTTTTTCCCCATCACTCAAATAAAACAACAATCCATGGAGTCATGGTCGAGTATAAGGAATTTATCTATATGTTCTTAATTAATATCAATTTCATATAACCATGAGTGTAATTACAATCATAAAATAAATTCATATAAAAATCCTAAACATGGCATACACAACTAATCAATCTAATTAAAATCAATTCATCATCTACATGCAAATACAAAATCAATCCAACATCAAATAAAAATAAATAAGTAAATAAAAACAATGAATCAATCCATCCTCTAACCAATATCTATGGATTCTAAATTTATTTTAATTTTATATAATCATGAGTATGATTACAATTATGAAATCAATCCATATAAAAATCATAAATCTTGCATATACAACTAATCAAAATAATTAAAATCAATCAATCATCTAAAAACCCTAAACTTTACCTACACAACTAATCAAAGTAATTAAAATCAATCAATTATCTAAGAACCCTAAACTTTACATACACCACTAGTCAAAATAATTAAAATCAATCTATCATCTTTGTGTGAATACAAAATCAAACTAATATCAAATAAATAAATAAATAAAAAGAATTAAATATAAATCCAGGGAAGTGGATTTTGTACTCACAATTATTTTTGAAGATTAAAGAATCACTCAAAGAATTAATAAAGTCACCCAAAATAAAACCCTAAACCTTGCATACCCAACTAATGCAATTAATTAAAATCAATCAATCATCCAAAAACTCTAAACCTTACATACACGTCTAATCAAAATAATTAAAAATTAGTCAATCATTTAAAAATTCTAAACCTTACATATCCAACTAATTAAAATAATTACAATCAATTAATTATCTAAAGTCTTAGACCTTATATATACATCTAATCAACATAATTAAAATTAATCAATCATCTAAAAATCCTAAACCTTACATATACATCTAACCAACATAATTAAAATTAATCAATCATCTAAAAATCCTAAACCTTATATACTCAATTAATTAAAATTATTACAATCAATTAATCGTCTAAAACCTTAAACCTTACATATACATCTAATCAACATAATTAAAATTAATCAATCACCTTAAAAAAAAAACCCAAACCTTACATACCCAACTAATTAAAACTATTACAATCAATTAATCATCTAAAAATCCTAAAACCTTACATATGCGTCTAATCAACATAATTAAAATTAGTCAATCATCTAAAGCAATCCCAAACCTTACATACCCAACTAATTAAAATTATTACAATCTATTAATCATCTAAAAATCCTAAACCTTACATATACGTCTAATCAACATAATTAAAATTAATGAATCGACTAAAACAATCCCAAACCTTTCATTCCCAACTAATTAAAATTATTACAATCTATTAATCATCTAAAAATCCTAAATCTTACATATACGTCTAATCAACATAATTAAAATTAATCAATCGTCTAAAAAAAAATCTCAAACCTTTCGTACCCAACCAATTAAAATTATTACAATCTATTAATCATGTGAAAATCCTAAATCTTACATATACGTCTAATCAACATAATTAAAATTAATTAATCGTCTAAAAAATCCCAAACCTTTCATACCCAACTAATTAAAATTATTACAATCAACTAATCATCTAAAAATCTTAAACCTTACATATACGTCTAATAAACATACTTAAAATTAATCAATCATCTAAAAATCCTAAACTTTACATATATATCTAATCAAAGTAATTAAAATTAATCAATCATCTAAAAACCCTAAAGTTTACCCACACAACTAATCAAAGTAATTAAAATCAATCACTTATCTAAGAACCCTAAACTTTACATATACTACTAGTCAAAATACTTAAAATCAATCTATCATCTATAAACCCTAAATCTTATATCCACAACTAATCAAAATAATTAAAATTAACCTATCATCTTTATATAAAACAAAATCAAACTAACATCAAACAAATAAAAATAAATAATTAAATAAAACAGCGAATTAAACATAAATCAAGGAAAGTGAATTTTGTACTCACAATATTATTTTGAAGGTCAATAAAATATTTAGAGAACTAAATGAGCCACCAAAACAAAACCCTAATCTCTCTAATTTTTTCCCTCTTCCTTCACCGTCTCTCTTTTCTCTTCCTCACGGTTTGCACTGTTACTCAGCCGCACACAGAACTTCTCTTCTTTTTGATAAATCTCTCTCTCTCTCTCTCTCTTCCCCGAAGCTGCCGCCAGAGTGAATCTTCTTTACACAAACTTTTGTGGTTCAACCCTAGTATATTATATAATAATCTAATAACATTATATAATATTATGCTATATAAATTCAACACAAATAAACATATATAAATATATTTTATAAAATCAATACATGTAACACCCTTTTTTTTAATATATAAAACAAATATAAATAATTAGATTCATTATATATAATTAAATACCACATTAAATTAATTAATTACCACATTAAATTCATTAAATAACACATTAAATTCTTATGTAACCTACACAATTAATAAAGCTAAAAATAAAATAAGATATAATAATCATAATAATAAATAAATGACTTAAGAAAATTAGGGTCGCTACAAAGGGAGTAGCCATTATTTTCAAAAATTCATCGATCCACCCACCTCCAGAGGTATCTACACCAGTCTGAGAATTGAGCACAGCATGGAGGACGTGTTTATATCAGGTTTCACCCTTGCTGAGGCTCGGGTTGTACAAAACATCATGGCTGCTAACGAGGGGATATATGTCAGTGCTCATGCGGTATACCTCATGAACAAACTCCAACACATCCCCGAGATGGGGTTAGGAAGGAGCGGCCGGAAGGGCGTCGCAGCATTGGCCGAAGTGCCACATAACCCTCATACCTTTGGCTTGGGTTATCTGCCCGCCAAGGAGGATTGGGTAAGGAAAGGAAAGGAAATGACTGGAAGAGCCAGAGCGAAACAGATGGGGAAGTCTTTTGAGTTGATGCACCGGCCCATCCAGAGTACCCTAAACGGACGCTTCGTCCGGGAGGGGGAAGATTTTCCATTCTGTGGTTTTCCGGAGCTGTGGTTGAACGCGGAGATGTAGACGTCCCCGAACGCCCCAGGAGGGTGAGTCCCGTTCTGTTCATTTGTGGGGTCACTACAGCTCGGACTCTCAAATTGTCACGGTTCTTAATCTGAACCAAAGAGTCCAAATCCGGCAAATCGTTTTGAGAAACAGATTTTTGAAAAGAAGTGCCAAACATGGACTGCTTTTCCAGATACAGAGTCGCCACCTAAATATTTTTTATGGGAGAATTTAGGAAACCCTGACTCGGTGCCGAAGACCACATGTCCGTCATCACCGGAGTTGTCTCGGCTCGGGAGCTAGGGTACGATTGGGGAAGGTCAGCTATGAGCACTCCCTCTCGCCCGATCCGAAGATCGGCCTCTACTAACCGTGATATCCGTTTTTGAAAACATTATGTGTTCTTATTCCAATTGTTAGCCTAGAATTACTATGTTATGCGCACAGCAAACAAGTATAGACTAGATTGCCTAATTTGAAAAGAAACATTGCATATCCGTTTGTCTTTAAAAAAAAGTACTTTGGAATTTGCTACTCGCAAGTAGGCTAAAATACGGATTTCAACGAATTTTCCCAACTCAAACAATCCAACCTTCACCTACAGGCATTCAAACAATTTATAACACATAAGCATCTAGCCACATGGTAAGCATGCTATCAGGTTAACATTCACACGCATGCGAGATGCTAAAGCATAAATACTTACATCGTACTCCGTGCCAAAACAATAAACTAGTTAGCAAACATGCGTGATCCTAGTTCATGTCAAGTTGACTAATGCAGCACATGCAAGATGCAATTAGAGTAGGCTCGGCTAACCTAAACATGGCATGTGAAATGCAACCAATTAATGCACGTATTCAATTTGGGATTGAAATACAAATGCAGTTAGAATGATGTACCGAGCCCGGTGCATGCAAAACAAATGTATGGTTGCACGCATGCATAGCATAAGGTATGCTAATTTAAACATGCCCTAACCTACCATCATAAGCAGGTAAATAAAAGGGAAGAAAGAAGTAGGGGTTGGAAGACTTTCACACACTCACCCACACTTATTACAGAATTGCCCTCACTCGGAGGGTCCAAATAAATATTACAGTCTGAATAAATAATACTAAATTAATTATTACAAAATTTCTAATCTAATTAACAAATTAAATGCAAAGAGAGGATGGCCGCAGCCCCCGCCTCGGGATGCGTGAATGATGCATGCTCGGATTTATCTTCCCCCGAAAGCCCGGAAGCCCATACCATGCCACTGCTGCCTCTGTTAATGCTGCTCTGCTCCTCTGAAAATTGCCAAAGTCTCAGGGTATCTTCAATGAGAATTGCATAACACCACCGGCTAAGTGAAATGACCACCGGCCATGGGAAATTTCCATCGGCTGCTTTCAAGTCCATCGGCCTCATATCCTTTGCCGGTCGGCATTCTTCAGTGCCGGTCGGCAGAAACTTCCCGCAGAAGCTGGTTTTTGACAGCAACAAGGATGGACAGTGCATGGCATAGAATTTCAAGCACATGTATGCGCGGGCACACTCCCTATCATGCAAGGGACTCAAGGGAGCATGACCCTCGACCCTCGGGCCATCAATTACGCCTGATGGCCTAAGAGGCCAAGTTTTGCAACTTTGATATCAAATGAAATGCAAGCACAAAACACATCAAAGGGCCCCAACCCCTATCATGATTGATCAAGAGGCAAGGGACGCATGCTCAATGAAATGCAACCTAGGCATGGAGGCTAAGTATGCAACATGAACATGCAAATGAGCAATGTATACTAGGCGCGCAACCTAAACATGTAAGTAAACATGGCATGCAACAACATGCGATGATGGACTAAAACTAACATGGATAGCTCGCAAGCATGCCAAAATCGGTGGCCATTAGATGAAAATGAGACTCTCAAAACGCGTGCACGCATGCACGCAAACCGAGGACCAAACCTAAGGCATAGTATGAAACTCTAACAAGGCATGGCGAGGCATGAAATATGGCATACAAGCATGTAATTTCAGCACTGAAATGTGGTATAAAACAGCCCCGAATCACGGCAAAATAGCACCCGATGCATGAAATGAAACCGAAATGCAAAACTAGGCCCATGCATTGGCCTATAGCTATATAAAACATGCATTATTCGATTATGACATGTGAAGAAAGATTCTAGGCAGCCCCAAAAAAAGCATTTTTGCAGTTTTAAACAAGGCCAAACAGCAAACACACATAGGGCAAAACTAGCATGCAAAAATGGCCCTAAATGTGAGATAAAGAAGCAACTCACAGCTTCTGACCCCAAACAGATTAGGGCCCTTCAACAATGTTGAAGAGGGGCCCAAAATATGACCTTTTACAGTTGATGGCCAAGCCCAAAACAGTATACAAGTATGCTCAAAATACTATGCAAGATTAAGGCCAAAAAAGAGTTACAACATAAAGTATACAAAGGGTGTCTCAAACAGCCATGGACCCTTAATGAAACATGAATAGGGGGTCAAAATAGGGCCATTTTCAGTTCGGACCAAAGTCCAAAAACAGAGACACAATAGGCTAATAAATCATGCAAAAATGGGGACCAAAGAGGGGTATAATGACAAGTGGCACATGGAGGTCCCAAACAGTGATGAGCCCTTCTTCAATGTTGAATAAGGGCTCAAAATAAGCCTATCTACAGTTTACATCATGCTCCAAAACAGATCACACATAGGCCAAAAATACTATGCAAGATTATGGCATACAAAGGGGTAATGAAGCAAGTGCAAGATGGGGGTCCCAAACAGGGTAAGACCCCTAATGAAATAGAAAAATGAGCTCAAAAAAATGATATTTCCAGTTATGGTCGGAGCTCAAAACAGCAAGCAAAAGGGGCTAAGAAAACTTGCAAAAATGAGCTAGAAAGAGGGAGAAATCAACTCACCCTTGAAGACCAATCCTTTGCTACCTTTTGGACCAACAAAAGCTGCCTCCTAGCCTCTGAGAAGGCCCTCCAAGCTGGTGGAATGGAGTGGTGGTGTGGTGCTATAGGGTGTAGTGCAAATAGGCCAAGAACAAGGGTCTTTGAACACTCTAACACACCCAAATGTAGAGAGAGAGGGAGATATAGAGAGAGAGGGTGATATATATGTTATATGTATGTATTAGGTCTGATTTTGCTGAACCAAAACAATGGGGGGGGATGGGTTTCTTTTATAGAGCAAGGAAATGGCATAAAGCTTCTCAAAGAAGCTATACAAAAGGGTCAAAGGGACCAAGCTTCTAAGAGAAGCTAATGCAAAGGTGCAAGCTTCTTGAGGAAGCCAAGACAAGGGGTCAAAGCTTCCTCAAGAAGCTTTGAGCAAAGGGTGCAAAAAAAAGGGTCAAAAGGGGTGCAAAGGGTGCAAAACAGCCACACACGTGCATGGGGAGCAGAGTCTGTGCATTCCAGCTGGCACAACTGGTATCCATTCAATCTGTAGAATACTCTGAAAGGTCATCGGCTAGCAAACTTGGTCAGTCAGCCATCTTTTCTGTCCGGTCGGCCATCTATTTGGTCGGTCGGCCATTTGTTTTGGCTAGTCGGCAGGAAAAATCTGCTCTGCAGGTCCAACTTCAAATGGGCATAACTTCTTCATATGAACTCCTTTGCAGGTCATTCTTGTGTCAAAATTGAAGCCCCGGAAGTAAGATTTCCAATGGAATCAGCCTTGCATCAAAATGCCAACTGTGCAAAAAGTTATGCTTGTTTTAGTGAAGGCTGCTCAGTTTCGGTCCAACCGAGATGATGCCCAACTTCAACCAATCATATCTCCGCCCTCCGGTCTAAGATTTAAGAGATTCTTGAATGAAAAATGAAGCCCCAGAAGTCTTCTTTCCAACGGTGGTGGCCTCATACCTTAACTCAAAGTGTATAGACAAATAAGCTTGATTTAGCGAGGACTGCCCGTCCCTCTCTTAGCAATTCTTGCCTATCTTTTTCTCCAACTTGGCTTCTCCCCTCTTCTCCTCTTTTCTTCAACTTCAAACCCCTAAGCAAGGTGTTTTGAAAGATTTTTCAAGGATTTCATCTCTCTTTCATTCATTTCCACTTTGTCCTTGCTCAGTTTATCGAAAAGCGCATTTTTTTGACAAAATATGAGCCTCGGAACATCGTAGAAACTTTATTTCAAAAATATTTTGAAAGAGAGGGTTTTAAGGTCTAAAAACCATTCAAAATAGCTTTGGTCCAAAATGGGGTGTGAAGTTGGGATTTGACCCTCTCATTGCCGAAGAAATTGAACCTTTGCCCTACACACCTTTCATCATCGAGCAAACCATCAGTAGCGCCCAAGTCTTAAGGGCGGTCAAAAATGGGGTGTCTACAGTTGCCCCTCTTTGACAGAACTCGAAAGTCATAACAATGACGGGAGTGAATGTCAAAGCCCAGAGACGACCCATTTTTGACAAGGCCGAAGACTTGGACAAACAAACAAAATACAAATGAATGAATGGTTGTGCCCGCCAGCTGCCTACGTATCCCTTTGCAAGGAATCAAACCAGCGTAGTTCAGGGGCAGGATGCAAATGATATGAAAGAAGACTTTGACAATTGGACTTATACGCTACGCGAAGCCGGTTTGCATTCAAAACCATGCAATGTACTAACAAGTACAAGTGAGGTGCGCAAGATAGCGCGATAGAATGCATGCAAAATGCAAGTAAGGTGCACAAAACAGTGCGACGCAATTAACTGACAAATGCTACAAGCATTTTCTATGCAAAGATGAGAGAGAGCATGTAATGAAATGCACAAGATAGTGCGATGCGCAAGAGAGCGCGAGTGTAAACTGCACAAAATAGTGCGATGCGCAAGAGAGCGCGAGTGATAAACTACACAAAATAGTGCGATGCGCAAGAAAGCGCGAGTGATTAACTACACAAAACAGTGCGATGCGCAAGAAAGCGCGAGTGATTTGAAATGCACAAGACAGTGCGATACGCTAAACAACGCGAGTGATTAAACTGCACAAAATAGTGCGATGCGCAAGAAAGCATGTAATGAAATGCATAAGATGGTGCGATGCGCAAGAGAGCGCGAGTGTAAACTGCACAAAATAGTGCGATGCGCAAGAGAGCGCGAGTGATAAACTACACAAAATAGTGCGATGCGCAAGAAAGCGCGAGTGATTAACTGCACAAAACAGTGCGATGCGCAAGAAAGCGCGAGTGATTTGAAATGCACAAGACAGTGCGATACGCTAAACAGCGCGAGTGATTACACTGCACAAAATAGTGCGATGCGCAAGAAAGCGCGAGTGATTTGAAATGCACAAGACAGTGCGATACGCTAAACAGCGCGAGTGATTAAACTGCACAAAATACTGCGATGCACAAGAAAGCGCGAGTGATTTGAAATGCACAAGACAGTGCGATACGCTAAACAGCGCGATTGAAATGCACTAACCAGTGCGATACGCTAAACAGCGCGAGTGATTAAACTGCACAAAATAGTGCGATGCGCAAGAAAGCGCGAGTGATTTGAAATGCACAAGACAGTGCAATATGCTAAACAGCGCGATTGAAATGCACTAAACAGCGCGATACGCTAAACAGCGCGAGTGATTTTGAAATGCACTAAACAGTGCAATACGGTAAACAGCGCAATTGATATGCAATGCACAAAATAGTGTCAGTGAGATGCAACCACAAGATGCACAAGACAGTGCTAGTGAGATACAAAGTGTAAGTGCACAAGATAGTGCGAGTGAATGCATGTTCTATGCAAATGAGGTGCATTTTCTATGCAAGTATGGAAGAGTGCATTTTCTATGCAAAAGATACAAGCATTTTCTGTGCAAGAAACAGGAGCATATTCTATGCAATATTGAAAGCAAATTCTATGCAGAATCGAAAGCAAGCATGTTCTATGCATGAATCATAACGATGCGCGGCACGCATGTCACAGAAGTGTATATGAAAGTGCACATTCTATGCAATGGAAGGGCATCAAACATGTACTCTGGTGCCTCCGATTTACCTTTTGGAGGACTTGGCAATACGCTCAGCTCAAAAGGGGACACCCTGTTTATATTGGTGAGAGATAACATCTGCTGCTACTTTAATTTCCATTCTGACTTGAAGCAGGCTTACACTTGGGGTCGAGATACACTCATACTCCAGAGAAATGGCGAGGTCTGGGAAGGTGCACCTGAAATGCAGTCTCGGATCTTGCCAAAGCTGGAACACCCTAAGATGCTCCCAATTTTCCTTTTTTCTTTTGCTTTGCAGTCTGGAACCTACATAGCTTCAGATAGGTCCTTGTTCTACTGTTCACACTTATCGGGGGTGGACCCTGCAGTTTTATGAAAGAACGAATACTGTTTTGCACAAATGTGGAGAATGGCACAGCACTCTGAGCACAAGATGATTTTTTAGAAATTGAGAAATGAGTTCATAACCGGGTATTGAGTCGACGACTGGCCACAGCCAAAACGACTCGACAAGGGAAAAACAAAGGTAAACAACCTAAACACATCGAGTAACACTCGAAGCAACTCAAAACAAGAATCGAGACAGACAAAATAAAACACAAGACTCAAATGTGCACATGGAGCCTGTTTCCCCGGGTATTGTTTCCCACCCTTTCTCATTTGTGATTCTCACATCGCTCGGCCCTCAGGCTCTGTTTTTCTGAAAAAGCCCTTTTCCTCACTTTTTCTCTCAACACACATCTCTCTATTTTTCAATCTCTCATTTTTTCATCCTTCCCCTGGGTGGTTGATGGATAAGCTGGAAATTGTGGGCTCTTGCCCCTGGTATTCTACCAGATTCTCAATCTTGTTCACAACAGTGAACTTTCTCTCACAGAGGGGTTGCGATGCGGCTAGATGTGCAGCAGATCTGCAATCGACATTGGTTGACGATGCTCTTACTGGGGAGTTTGGACGTGATTAGATCTGTCCAAACAAAGGAGTGGAATATCTTGATCCATTCCCGTTCGTGCTTCGCACTTGGCTTGATACCTCGTTGCGTGGAGGATGTGAGAGCCTTCTGCCCTTTTGCGGTCATCTTCAGTGGTGCCCTTTTCTGGCAGGTAGAGTGCCCTTTCTGGCAGATGCATTGACAACGGGAGAAAGACAGGAAGCCTGACTCAACTGTGCCCCTAGTTCATTATTTTGACCATTTTTTGTTTTTGCTTTCTACTGAAACAATTTTGACCAATATAAGAGTCAGAGTAACATACTTGTTCAATTTTTGATTTGAAAATCATGCAAGTTAGGTTATGAGCACTGAAAATTTTCCTTTTTTGGGTCCAAGAAATGGTCCAGTTTTGGAAAAGATGGAATAATTTTTGAGAGAATAGTCAACCTCAGTAAAAATTCTCAAAAACTATTTTTGCAAACGGCCAATGCTCAACAAGCACGGAACCTACTCTTGAGATGCACAACTTCAGATTCGAAGGAAAATTGCCCCTTGCTTGAAAAGAGCTGCACGGCAATGGAAAGTTGCCCCTTGTTTGAAAGGCACCGCGGCACACTGTATGGCAACGGAAAGTTGCCCCTTGTTTGGATAGCATCGCAGCGCATTGCAATCAGTCCTCGGAGTAACGATGACAACCGAACTCTCGGATACAGAGAAGGCAAAGATGATTGTAGACGTCCTCGAACGCCCCGAGAGGGTGAGTCCCGTTCTGTTCATTTGTGGGGTCACTACAGCTCGGACTCTCAAATTGTCACGGTTCTTAATCTGAACCAAAGAGTCCAAATCCGGCAAATGGTTTTGAGAAACAGATTTTTCAAAAGAAGTGCCAAACATGGACTGCTTTGCCAGATACAGAGTCGCCACCTAAATATTTTTTATGGGGGAATTTAGGAAACCCTGACTCAGTGCCGAAGACCACATGTCCGTCATCACCGGAGTTTCTCGGCTCGGGAGCTAGGGTACGATTGGGGAAGGTCAGCTATGAGCACCCCCTCTCGCCCGATCCGAAGATCGGCCTCTACTAACCGTGATATCCGTTTTTGAAAACATTATGTGTTCTTATTCCAATTGTTAGCCTATAATTACTATGTTACGCACACAACAAACAAGTATAGACTAGATTGCCTAATTTGGAAAGAAACATTGCATATCCGTTTGTTTTGGAAAATGTGTTGGAATTTGCTACTCGCAAGTAGGTTAAAATACGGATTTCAACGAGTTTTTCCAACTCAAACAATCCAACCTTCACCCACAGGCATTCAAACAGTTTATCACATAAGCATCTAGCCACATGGTAAGCATGCTATCAGGTTAACATTCACACGCATGCGAGATGCTAAAGCATAAATACTTACATCGTACTCCGTGCCAAAACAACAAACTAGTTAGCAAACATGCATGTCCTAGTTCACGTCAAGTTGACTAATGCAACACATGCAAGATGCAATTAGAATAGGCTCAGTTAACCTAAACATGGCATGTGAAATGCAACCAATTGATGCACGTATTCAATTTGGAATTTGAAATACAAATGCAGTTAGCATGATGTACCGAGCCTGGTGTATGCAGGACAAATGTATGAATGCACGCATGCTTTGCATAAGGTATGCTAATTTTAAATATGCCCTAGTTTACCATCATAAGCAGGTAAATAAAAGGGAAGAAAGAAGTGGGGGTTGGAAGACATACACACACTCACCCACACTTATTACAGATTTGTCCTCGCTCGGAGGGTACAAATAAATATTACAGTCCGAATAACAAATAAATTAATTATTACAGAATTTCTACTTAATTAACAGAAAAAATGCAAGATAAAGGAGAGAGATGGCCACAGCCTCCACCTCGGGATGCGCGAATGATGCATGCTCGAAACCCGGCTTGCCCGGAAAGCCCGCACCATACCATTGCTGCCTCTGTTTTTACTGCCTTGCTTCTCTGAAAAATGCCAAAATTCTGGGACAGGTTCCTTGCAAATTGAAGAATACCACCGGCTGGAGGAAGTTCCCACCGGCAGTGCATAACTTCCATCGGCAGCTGATTGAATCATCGGCCATTCACAAATGGTCGGTCGGCACTGAAATATGCCGGTCGACAGAAACTTCCTGCAGGAGACAATTTTGACAGCAACAGAGAACAGACAGCATATGGCATGGGATTTCAGGCAAGTGTATGCATGGACACACTCCCTATCATGTAATGGACTCAAGGGAGCATGGCCCTCGACCCTCGGGCCACCAATCACGCATTTCGATGCATGATGACCAAAGAGTCAAGTATGCATTTCAATGTCAAATGCAAGGCACACAAAACATACAAAGGACCCAACCTCAATCATGGTTGGTCAAGAGGCAAGGGATGCATGCTCAATGAAATGCAACCTAGGCATGGAGGCTAAGTATGCAACATGAACATGCAAATGAGCAATGTATACTAGGCGCGCAACCTAAACATGTAAGCAAACATGGCATGCAACAACATGCGATGATGGACTTAAACTAACATGGATAGCTCGCAAGCATGCCAAAATCAGTGGCCATTAGATGAAAAATGAGACTCTCGAAATGCGTGCACGCATGCACGCAAACCGAGGACCAAACCTAAGGCATAGTATGCAACTCTAATAAGGCATGGCAAGGCATGAAATATGGCATACAAGCATGTAATTCTAGCACTGAAACGTGGTACAAAACAGCCCCGAATCACGGCAAAATAGCACCCGATGCATGAAATGAAACCGAAATGCAAAACTAGGCCTATGCATTGGCCTATAGCTATATAAAACATGCATTATTCGATTATGACATGCGAAGATAGATTCTAGGAAGCCCCAAAACAAGTATTTTTGCAGCTTTAAACAAGGCCAAACAGAAAACACACATAGGGCAAAACTAGCATGCAAAAATGGCCCTAAATGTGAGATAAAGAAGAAACTCACAGCTGCTGACCTCAAACAGATTAGGGCCCTTCAACAATGTTCAAGAGGGGCCCAAAATATGACCTTTTACAGTTGATGGCCAAGCCCAAAACAGTATACAAGTATGCTCAAAATACTATGCAAGATTAAGGCCAAAAAAAAAGCTACAACATAAAGTATACAAAGGGTGTCTCAAACAGCCATGGATCCTTAATGAAACATGAAGAGGGGGTCAAAATAGGGCCATTTTCAGTTCGGTCCAAAGTCCAAAAACAGAGACACAATAGGCTAATAAATCATGCAAAAATGGGGACCAAAGAGGGGTATAATGACAAGTGGCACATGGAGGTCCCAAACAGTGATGAGCCCTTCTTCAATGTTGAAGAAGGGCTCAAAATAAGCCTATCTACAGTTTACATCATGCTCCAAAACAGATCACACATAGGCCAAAAATACTATGCAAGATTATGGCATACAAAGGGGTAATGAAGCAAGTGCAAGATGGGGGTCCCAAATAGGGTAAGACCCTTAATGAAACAGAAAAATAAGCTCAAAAAAATGATATTTCCAGTTATGGTCGGAGCTCAAAACAGCAAGCAAAAGGGGCTAAGAAAACTTGCAAAAATGAGCTAGAAAGAGGGAGAAATCAACTCACCCTTGAAGACCAATCCTTTGCTACCTCTTGGACCAAGAAAAGCTGCCTCCTAGCCTCTAAGAAGGCCCTCCAAGCTGCTGGAATGGAGTGGTGTTGGGGTGCTATAAGGTGTAGTGCAAATGGAGCAAGGATCCTTGGGTTTGGAGGCTTGGATGAGATAGATATATGGAGGATTGTATGTCTTGCTCCAACTGGTTTTTCTAACCTGGCATAAGGAAGAGGAGAGCTTCCTTTATAGAGCCAAGAGACTAAAGCTTCTCTTAGAAGCTTCAAACTAAGAGCCAAGATCCTCCATACACGTGTATGGAGGATCTAGTCTTTGCCCTCCAGCTGGCACAGCTGGCATCCACTCAATCTGTAGAATACTCCGGAAGGTCGTCGGCCAGCAAAAATGGCCGGTCAGCACAATAAATTGCCGGTCGGATAAATATATTGCCGACAGATTCTGCCAAGGTCAAAAAAATTCCAGTGGGTGTCCAAATTGAAGCCCCGGAAGTTAGCTTTCCAATGGCGCAAACCTTGTATTAAAATTCCTTCTGTGCAAAAAGTTATGCCCTTTTTCGTGAAGCCGCGCAGATTCGATCCAACCGGGATGATGCCCGACTTCAACTGATCATATCTCCCCCACCCGGACTTGGCTCTAGGAGATTCTTGAGTGCAAAATGAAGCCCCAAAAGTAAGCTTTCCAACGGTGGTGGCCTCATAGCTAAAATCCAAGTATGAAAATGAATAAGCCCAATTCAGCGAAGGCTGCTCAACTCTCTCTTACCCGGATTCAAGCCGAACTTCTCCCAAACTAGTTTTCTCCTCTCCTTTCCTCTTTTCTTCAACTTCAAACCCCTAAACAAAGTGTTTTGAAAGATTTTTCAAAGATTTCATCTCTCTTTCATTCATTTCCACTTCGTCCCTGCTCGGTTTACCAAAAAGCGCAACGTTTGACAAAATGCGAGCCTCGGAACATCGCGGAAACTTTATTTCAAAAATGTTTTGAAAGAGAGGGTTTCAAGGTCTAAAAACCATTCAAAATAGTTTTGATCCAAAAGGGGTGTGAAGTTGGGATTTGGCTCTCTCCTTGCCGAAGAGATTGAACCTTTCCCCTGCACATCTTTTACCACCAAGTAAACTATCAGTAACACCCAAGTCTTACGGGCGGTAAAAAATAGGGTGTCTACAGTTGCCCCTCTTTGACAGAACTCGGAAGTCAAGAAGTGACGTGAGTGAATGTCAAAGCCCAGAGACGACCTATCTTTGACCAGGCCGAAGACTTGGACAAACAAGCAAAATACGAATGAACGAATGGTTGTGCCCGCAGGCTGCCTACGTATCCCTTCGCAAGGAATCAAACCAGCGTAGTTCAGGGGCAGGATGCAAATGATATGAAAGAAGACTTTGACAATTGGACTTATACGCTACGCGAAGCCGGTTTGTATTCAAAACAATGCAATGTACTAACAAGTACAAGTGAGGTGCGCAAGATAGCGCGATAGGATGCATGTAAGATGCAAGTAAGGTGCACAAAACAGTGCGATGCGCAAGAAAGCGCGAGTGATTTGAAATGCACAAGACAGTGCGAGTGATTTGAAATGCACAAGAAAGTGCGATTAAGGTGCGTAAAATAGCGCGAAATGTAAACTGCACAAAACAGTGCGATGCGCAAAATAGCCCGAATGTAAACTGCACAAAACAATGCAATAAGGTGCGCAAAATAGCGCGAATGTAAACTGCACAAAACAGTGCGATGCGCAAAATAGCACGAATGATAAACTGCACAAAACAGTGCGATTGAGGTGCGCAAAATAGCGCGAATGTAAACTACACAAAACAGTGCGATGCGCAAAATAGCGCGAATGATAAACTGCACAAAACAAGCGAATGTAAACTACACAAAACAGTGCAATGAGGTGCGCAAAATAGCGCGAAGGTAAACTGCACAAAACAGTGCGATGCGCAAAACAGCGCGAGTGATTTTGAAATGCACAAGACAGTGCGATGCGCTAAACAGCGCGATTGAAATGCAATGCACAAGACAGTGCGATGCGCTAAACAGCGCGAGTGATTTGAAATGCACTAAACAGTGCGATATGCTAAACAGCGCGAGTGATTTTGAAATGCACAAGACAGTGCGATACGCTAAACAGCGCGAGTGATTTTGAAATGCACAAGACAATGCGATACGCTAAATAGCGCGATTGATTTGAAATGCACTAAACAATGCGATACGCTAAACAGCGCGAGTGATTTTGAAATGCACAAGACAGTGCGATACGCTAAACAGCGCGATTGATTTGAAATGCACTAAACAGTGCGATACGCTAAACAGTGCGAGTGATTTGCAATGCACAAAACAGTGCGATACGCTAAACAGTGTGATTGATATGCAATGCACAAAATAGTGCGATACGCTAAACAGCGCGATTGATTTTGAAATGCACAAGACAGTGCGATACGCTATACAGCGCGAGTGATTTTGAAATGCACAAGACAGTGCGATACGCTAAACAGTGCGATTGATATGCAATGCACAAAATAGTGCGATACGCTAAACAGCGCGATTGATTTTGAAATGCACAAGACAGTGCGATACGCTAAACAGCGTGATTGATTTGAAATGCACTAAACAGCGCGATACGCTAAACAGCGCGATTGATTTTGAAATGCACTGAACAGTGCGATACGCTAAACAGCGCGATTGAAATGGAATGCACAAAATAGTGCGAGTGAGATACAACCACAAGATGCACAAGACAGTGCTAGTGAGATACAAAGTGTAAGTGCACAAGATAGTGCGAGTGAATGCATGTTCTATGCAAATGAGGTGCATTTTCTATGCAAGTATGGAAGAGTGCATTTTCTATGCAAAAGATACGAGCATTTTCTATGCAAGAAACAGGAGCATATTCTATGCAATATTGAAAGCAAATTCTATGCAGAATCGAAAGCAAACATATTCTATGCATGAATCATAACGATGCGCGGCACGTATATCACAGAAGTGTATATGAAAGTGCACATTCTATGCAATGGAAGGGCATCAAACATGTACTCTGGTGCCTCCGATTTACCTTTCAGAGGACTTTGTAACACACTCAGCTCAAAAAGGGCACACCCTGTTTATGTTGGCAAGAAATAACATCTGATGCGGCTTTAATTGCCATTCTAACTTGAAGCAGGCTTACACTTGGGGTCGAGATACACTCATACTCCAGAGAAATGGCGAGGTCTGGGAAGGTGCACCTGAAATACAATCTCGGATTTTGCCAAAGCTGGAACACGCTAAGATGCTCCAAATTTTCCTTTTTTCTTTTGCTCTGCAGTCTGGAACCTACATAGCTTCAGATAGGTCCTTGTTCTACTGTTCACACTTATCGGGGGTGGACCTTGCAGTTTTATGAAAGAACAAATACTGTTTTGCACAAATGTGGAGAATGGCACAGCACTCTGAGCACAAGATGATTTTTTGGAAATTGAGAAATAAGTCATAACCGGGTATTGAGCCGACGACTGGCCACAGCCAAAACGACTCGACAAGGGAAAAACAAATGTAAACAACCTAAACACATCAAGTAACACTCGAAGCGACTCAAAACAAGAATCGAGACAGACAAAATAAAACACAAGACTCAAATGTGCACATGGAGTCTATTTCTCCGGGTATTGTTTCCCACCCTTTCTCACTTGTGATTCTCACATCACTTGGCACTCAATCTCTAGTTTTCTGAAAAAGCCCTTTTCTTACTTTTCCTCTCAACGCACATCTCTCTATTCTTTAATCTCTCATTTTTCATCCCTCCCCAGGGTGGTTGATGAATAAACAGGAAGTTGCAGGTTCTTGCCCCAAGCATTCTGCTAGATTCTCTTCTTCTGCTCACAATAGTGAACTTTCTCCCACAGAGGGATTGCGATGCGGCTGGATGTGCAGCAGATCTGCAATCGACATTGGTTGACAATGCTCTTACTGGGGAGTTTGGACGTGATTAGATCTGTCCAAACAAAGGAGTGGAATATCTTGATCCGTTCCCGTTCGTGCTTCGCACATGGCTTGATACCTCGTTGCGTGGAGGATGTGAGAGCCTTCTGCCCTTTTGCGGTCAGCTTCAGTGGTGCCCTTTTCTGGCAGGTAGAGTGCCTTTTCTGGCAGATGCATTGACAACGGGAGAAAGACAGGAAGCCTGACTCAACTGTGCCCCTAGTTCATTATTTTGATTCATTTTTTGCTTTTGCTTTCTACTGAAACAATTTTGACCAATATGAGAGTCAGATTAACATACGTGTTCAATTTTTGATTTGAAAATCATGCAAATTAGGTTATGAGCACTGAAAATTTTCCCTTTTGGGTCCAAGAAATGGTCCAGTTTTGGAAAAGATGGAATAATTTTCGAGAGATCAGTCAACCTCAATAAAAATTCTCAAAAATTATTTTTGCAAACGGCCAATGCTCAACAAGCACGGAACCTACTCTTGAGATGCGCAACTTCAGATCCGAAGGAAAATTACCCCTTGCTTGAAAAGAGTTGCACAGCAACGGAAAGTTGCCCCTTGTTTGAATGGCACCGCGGCACACTGTATGGCAACGGAAAGTTGTCCCTTGTTTGGATGGCATCGTAACGCATTGCAATCAGTCCTCAGAGTAATGATGACAACCGAACTCTCGGATACAGAGAAGGCAAAGATGATCAAAACCATTACATGGACACAGTTGATTTTGAAGTGTTTTACGGCTGGACTTCGGAATGAAGTTGCCTACATATCCCAAAGATGAGAATCAAGCCTTACGTAGTTCGGGGTTAAGGTACACTCGGGTATTAACCTCTCTTTTTTAGGCTCTAACTTTTGCCAAGGCGCCCGTTGCGGGTTTTCGACCTTGCGAGCTTTGTTCTTCTTTTCTTTTCAATTTTTTTATTTCTTTTTTTATTTCTTTTTTTTTTTGCATTTTTTTTCTTTTTCTCTTGCTCTAACTTTTGCCTGGGTCGCCCTTCCGGGTTTTCGGCCCAGCGAGCCTCTCAAAGGGTAAAAGTGTAACAAGTCCATGCCAAATGGTTTTAGGGTTTTGAAGCCATCCGTATCTAGGAGAGTGGCTGTTGTATTGATTTGCAGAAGGATCCATCTTCGGCTCTTCGAGCACATCTGGCATTTTTGCCCCTAGTTCCAGGAATACTTCTGATCTAGCTTTGCAAGCTTCTTTTGGCAACATCTGATCCCCTTGATCTGACTTTTCTTGCCCCTAGTTTGAGGGCTGCTTTAAATATGGCCACACAGGCCTCCTTTGATGGTTGACCATTGACCATTCTGAACTTAAGTCCAAGGTTTGAAAGTGAGGGGTCAAGTCTCGAGGCTGAGAGCGATCCTAGGCTGCACAATCTCAAGAGCGATTCCACACAGGTCTTCGCAGGATCGCGCAAAACATTTTTTTTTTTAAATCTTTTAAGAAAGCGATTAGTCGCTCGTGCTGAAGACAATGTGAGACCAACCAGGATCATTCTCAGTACTCACATTAATAAGCATGATCTCAATCATTAAAGGCTTAGCATGCCTCTCTTTCTCTCAAATGGTCAAATTTTGCAAAACCCAAGGAATTCCTTCCTCTTCGTTTTCACTGCAGTGTTCAAAAAGTTTTGAAAAACTTAGGTCAATGCAATGATTTTGGGGTGCAGAAGAGTAGGCAAAAAGTACTACCGTTTCGTTCAAACTTTCTGGCACAACTGGCACAAGGCAGAAGCAAGCACAAAAAGCATGAAAAACCACTGCTGTTTCATTCATAACTATTGGTGTAACTGGCTCCATGGCAGAAACAGACTCAAAAGAAAGCGAAAAGACAGACACAAAACAAAATAGTGATGCCCGAGGTAACACCCTCGGAATCATCTGACTCTAACAAAACAGGACTGACTCAATACAACAAGACAGACCTGACTGACTTAGTACAAAAAGACTGACCATATACAAAACAACAAAACTGACCCAATACCCAAGTCAGAAAGTACAAAAACTAGTGTTCGCACATTGCTCAAAATTGTGCGTGTCAAACGCCACATCTGAAGTAAACTGAGCGCCGCCCGCAGGTGGTTCATCCCCCGATCGCACCGCATTATCCCCCAGGTTCACTGATCCAATGACGATAGACTTTGCTGAGTTGGTGCGACGATGACCTTATTGTCAATCAGATCTTGTATTTCGTGGCGAAGACGGAAACAACCATCAGTGACATGGCCGACTTGCTGATGAAAGGCACAGTACTTGGTCGGATCATGGGAGTGAGGAAGTCTATCTGGCAGTGGTCGCGGCTCCAAGGGTTTCAAATCCCCCTCTCTAATCAGGATCCTAAAGGCCGCTCATAGAGACATGTACAGTGGTGCGAACACCCTCTGGCCTCGAGGTGGGTATTTTGAGGTTTGTGGAGTTTTGCTGGATGCACCAGCAAAGGAATTGGCAGGCGTTGACTGGGTTTGCTGATCGTTTCCGAGCACGGGATTAGGACTGAAAGGAATATTCCTCGTACAAAGGCCCTTCTCCTGGCTTGCCCCTTGATTCAGACTACTCTCATTCTGAGTGGCGAAAGTGTCATCCACAGTTTTTGTAACAACTGCGAGGACTTGCTCTTTGTTCAGTCCCTCAGCTTTCAAAGCCTCAATATCCCACCGAAGGTGTTCATGGGGACCATTGCCTGCCCCTACCTTGTTCTTACCAGTCGCTTCCACTTTGTCAAGAGATTGGCCTTCTTCTAATGCAACTCGTCCCGAAGTTGGGGAGCCTTTAGATATGAACTCCCTAGTACGTGATGTGGTTGATGATGGGGCCAAAACCCCAAAGGCTAGATCCGCCACAGTTCTCTGAAGATCTTTGATCATTCTCATCAGCTCAGAAGTAGTGGGTTCATGGGTTTGAGATGATTGGGGTTCAGATGCACCCATCATGCATAAGTCCAGGCTCTCTGGGATAAACACATTAGGCCTGGGTAGATGGACTGGGGTGATGTACATGCTGGGGTCGTAAGGGACGGCCAGTGTGTGGATCAGATTGAGATGTGGGTGATGTATTTGGTCATTAGGGTCTGAAGGTGGAGCTATCGTCTGGTTGTCGATGAGATTTTGGACCTCATGACGAAGGCGGTAGCAACGGTCGGTGCCATGACCGCGCTGCTGATGGTACATACAGTACTTGGAGGGATTATGTCTGGCTGGAAGTGGGTTAGGCAGAGGTTGAGGATCGAGGGGTTTGAGATGCCCTCTTTCCATCAAGGCTTTTAGTGCGCTAGTCAAGCTCATATAGAGGGGAGTGAAAGTTCTGCCCTGAGCTCGGGATGGGCCGGCTGTTTGTAGGCTTGGTTTGGCAAAAGGGTTGGCTGAGGCGACTACATTGATCTCAGTGGGTTTGGGAATGACGCTACTACCAGCATTGGTACTCCCTGCAAAAACCTTCCTCGTCGGTTCACTTGTTCTGGGAATGATCCCACTGTTGAACGCATTCTCGATCTGAACCCCCAGATCATGCAAACCTTGGAAAGTGAATAGCGGAGCGACTATCAACTTTTGCAACATATCATGCTCGAGGTTTCGCACCATCATCTATACTTGATCCCTCTCAGAAGGGCGGCGATCTATCATCTGTGCTGCCTTTGCTCTCCACCTCGCAACAAATTCCACAAAAGGCTCTGTTGGGTTCTGGCGGGTTGCTTCAAGCTCTTGCATGGTCATTTCAACTTGGGTGTTGTAAGAATACTGATCAACAAAGGCCTCAGCCAATTCTTTCCAGTTTTGCTTCACTTTATCTTCCAACTTAGCGTACCAAGTAGCTACTACACCCGACAGGGTTCTTCCATACAGGGAGAGTTTCTGCGGCTTGGTCAGACCCATCGGCTTCAGGACATCCAAGAAAAGTCGGATATGTACCATTGGATCTCCAGACCCGTCGAAACGGTCAATATATGGCATTTTGAATCTGTCTGGGAGCCGAACGGCAGCCTCGATGTGCCCATCCTCAATGTCGGGAATGGAGTTAAGGCCTTGTGCCTTTTTGAATTGCTTCTCAAGGTTCGCAATCTTCACTGCAGTCGGATTGAGCTCATTAACATCAAGGGGATAAAGTCTCTCATTAGGCTGCACCAGGGGTTTGAGCACATGAGCTTGAGTCAACCTTTCTCGAGGATTCGGACATTGCAAATCTTCAACTGGCGGAAGTGGGTCAAAATTTGGCTGGGGTCCCAAAGCTGGATGTGAGGCAGATGCCCCAGATGGACGCTGCATTTCAATACTGGTCTCAGCCTGCATGGCAGTTCCCTGATTTAACACTGCTATCACGGCCACAAATTCTTCCGAACCCTGTGCCATTATGGTCTGCTGAGTCTGAACAAAGGTGATGTGGCTGGCGACTGACGGATCAGATGAACCGGCGAGCCCTGACTGGCCTTTCTTTGCCTTGCCTCAGCGAAAGAACACTGGTTACCCTTGAATTGAATTTCTGACCTAACAAAGTCTATCAACACTAGTCCAATGTACCCCGGGGATATCGGAGCCTTCTGAAGCTATAGTTCCAGGACTACCTAGCAAAAGAGAAAACAGACAGCATCTCAGCACAATTTCACTGGAACGGATTTGAGCATACTAGGATGACTGTACTCAATACTGATCACTGTTTCCCAAATATCTGCCTGTAAACTGACACCCTTGGGTAAAACTGATTCCCCAAATACTGATGCTGATGCCCACAGGCCTGATGCCCAGACTTGCAAACTGGTATATGCGTCCCTGTAGAGATACACTCTAAAAGCACATAGCAAGTAAGAGAGAGCCAAAACACCCCTATGTTGGGATAGGGTTTCCCTGTCCTATTTTGTCAGGAGCTATGGTTTCACTACGCACGCAGCGGTTTCAAACAACTTAGCATCGGGTAAACAACCCTGTCCTAGTTTGGGATGGTCACTATGGATTCCGAATATGCACTAGGTCGAATGGTCAAAAAGGGTGCCCCGATAAAACCGGGGTTTGTGTTCCCATACTGTCAGAGCCCATAACTGGTCAGCCTTATGGTCATGCCTTGACAAGACAAGCCTCCGGCAAACCGTTCAGGAATAGCAGATGGAAAACACTGTGTTCCTAGGCGCACCAATGCAAATGCAATGCAAAGAGACACATAAATGAAATCAAAACAGGATATCACGAGTTCGAGTCAAGCTCTCTAAGTCCCCAGCAGAGTCGCCAGAAACTGTAGACGTCCCCGAACGCCCCGGGAGGGTGAGTCCCGTTCTGTTCATTTGTGGGGTCACTACAGCTCGGACTCTCAAATTGTCACGGTTCTTAATCTGAACCAAAGAGTCCAAATCCGGCAAATTGTTTTGAGAAACAGATTTTTCAAAAGAAGTGCCAAACATAGACTACTTTGCCAAATACAGAGTCACCACCTAAATATTTTTTATGGGGGAATTTAGGAAACCCTGACTCGGTGCCGAAGGCCACATGTCCGTCATCACCAGAGTTTCTCGGCTTGGGAGCTAGGGTACGATTGGGGAAGGTCAGCTATGAGCACCCCCTCTCGCCCGATCCGAAGATCGGCCTCTACTAACCGTGATATCCGTTTTTGAAAACATTATGTGTTCTTATTCCAATTGTTAGCCTAGAATTACTATGTTATGCGCACAGTAAATAAGTATAGACTAGATTGCTTAATTTGGAAAGAAACATTGCATATCCGTTTATTTTGGAAAATGTGTTGGAATTTGCTACTCGCAAGTAGGTTAAAATACGGATTTCAACGAGTTTTTCCAACTCAAACAATCCAACCTTCACCCACAGGCATTCAAACAGTTTATCACATAAGCATCTAGCCACATGGTAAGCATGCTATCAGGTTAACATTCACACGCATGCGAGATGCTAAAGCATAAATACTTACATCGTACTCCGTGCCAAAACAACAAACTAGTTAGAAAACATGCATGTCCTAGTTCACGTCAAGTTGACTAATGCAACACATGCAAGATGCAATTAGAATAGGCCCGGTTAACCTAAACATGGCATGTGAAATGCAACCAATTGATGCACGTATTCAATTTGGAATTTGAAATACAAATGCAGTTAGCATGATGTACCGAGCCCGGTGTATGCAGGACAAATGTATGAATGCACGCATGCTTTGCATAAGGTATGCTAATTTTAAATATGCCCTAGTCTACCATCATAAGCAGGTAAATAAAAGGGAAGAAAGAAGTGGGGGTTGGAAGACATACACACACTCACCCACACTTATTACAGATTTGTCCTCGCTCGGAGGGTACAAATAAATATTACAGTCCGAATAACAAATAAATTAATTATTACAGAATTTCTACTTAATTAACAGAAAGAATGCACGATGAAGGAGAGATATGGCCACAGCCTCCGCCTCGGGATGCGCGAATGATGCATGCTCGAAACCCGGCTTGCCCGGAAAGCCCGCACCATACCATTGCTGCCTCTGTTTTTACTGCCTTGCTTCTCTGAAAAATGTCAAAATTCTGGGACAGGTTCCTTGCACATTGAAGAATACCACCGGCTGGAGGAAGTTCCCACCGGCAGTGCATAACTTCCATCGGCAGCTGATTGAATCATTGGCCATTCACAAATGGTCAGTCGGCACTGAAATATGCCGGTCGGCAGAAACTTCCTGCAGGAGACAATTTTGACAGCAACAGAGGACAGACAGCATATGGCATGGGATTTCAGGCAAGTGTATGCATGGACACACTCCCTATCATGTAATGGACTCAAGGGAGCATGGCCCTCGACCCTCGGGCCACCAATCACGCATTTCGATGCATGATGACCAAAGAGTCAAGTATGCATTTCAATGTCAAATGCAAGGCACACAAAACATACAAAGGACCCAACCTCAATCATGGTTGGTCAAGAGGCAAGGGATGCATGCTCAATGAAATGCAACCTAGGCATGGAGGCTAAGTATGCAACATGAACATGCAAATGAGCAATGTATACTAGGCGCGCAACCTAAACATGTAAGCAAACATGGCATGCAACAACATGCGATGATGGACTTAAACTAACATGGATAGCTCGCAAGCATGCCAAAATCAGTGGCCATTAGATGAAAAATGAGACTCTCGAAATGCGTGCACGCATGCACGCAAACCGAGGACCAAACCTAAGGCATAGTATGCAACTCTAATAAGGCATGGCAAGGCATGAAATATGGCATACAAGCATGTAATTCTAGCACTGAAACGTGGTACAAAACAGCCCCGAATCACGGCAAAATAGCACCCGATGCATGAAATGAAACCGAAATGCAAAACTAGGCCCATGCATTGGCCTATAGCTATATAAAACATGCATTATTCGATTACGACATGTGAAGAAAGATTCTAGGCAGCCCCAAAACAAGCATTTTTACAGCTTTAAACAAGGCCAAACAGCAAACACACATAGGGCAAAACTAGCATGCAAAAATGGCCCTAAATGTGAGATAAAGAAGAAACTCACAGCTGCTGACCCCAAATAGATTAGGGCCCTTCAACAATGTTCAAGAGGGGCCCAAAATATGACCTTTTACAGTTGATGGCCAAGCCCAAAACAGTATACAAGTATGCTCAAAATACTATGCAAGATTAAGGCCAAAAAAAAAGCTACAACATAAAGTATACAAAGGGTGTCTCAAACAGCCATGGACCCTTAATGAAACATGAAGAGGGGGTCAAAATAGGGCCATTTTCAGTTCGCTCCAAAGTCCAAAAACAGAGACACAATAGGCTAATAAATCATGCAAAAATGGGGACCAAAGAGGGGTATAATGACAAGTGGCACATGGAGGTCCCAAACAGTGATGAGCCCTTCTTCAATGTTGAAGAAGGGCTCAAAATAATCCTATCTACAGTTTACATCATGCTCCAAAACAGATCACACATAGGCCAAAAATACTATGCAAGATTATGGCATACAAAGGGGTAATGAAGCAAGTGCAAGATGGGGGTCCCAAATAGGGTAAGACCCTTAATGAAACAGAAAAATAAGCTCAAAAAAATGATATTTCCAGTTATGGTCGGAGCTCAAAACAGCAAGCAAAAGGGGCTAAGAAAACTTGCAAAAATGAGCTAGAAAGAGGGAGAAATCAACTCACCCTTGAAGACCAATCCTTTGCTACCTTTTGGACCAAGAAAAGCTGCCTCCTAGCCTCTGAGAAGGCCCTCCAAGCTTCTGGAATGGAGTGGTGTTGGGGTGCTAGAAGGTGTAGTGCAAATGGAGCAAGGATCCTTGGGTTTGGAGGCTTGGATGAGATAGATATATGGAGGATTGTATGTCTTGCTCCAGCTGGTTTTTCTAACCTGGCATAAGGAAGAGGAGAGCTTCCTTTATAGAGCCAAGAGACTAAAGCTTCTCTTAGAAGCTTCAAACTAAGAGCCAAGATCCTCCATACACGTGTATGGAGGATCCAGTCTGGGCCCTCCAGCTGGCACAACTGGCATCCACTCAATCTGTAGAATACTCCGAAAGGTCGTCGGCCAGCAAAAATGGCCGGTCAGCACAATAAATTGCCGGTCGGCACAATAAATTGCCGATCGGATAAATATATTGCCGACAGATGTTGCCAAGGTCAAAAAAAGTCCGGTGAGTGTCCAAATTGAAGCCCCAGAAGTTAGCTTTCCAATGGCGCAAACCTTGCATTAAAATTCCTTCTGTGTAAAAAGTTATGCCCTTTTTCGTGAAGCCGCGCAGATTCGATCCAACCGGGATGATGCCCGACTTCAACTGATCATATCTCCCCCACCAGGACTTGGCTCTAGGAGACTCTTGAGTGAAAAATGAAGCCCCAAAAGTAAGCTTTCCAACGGTGGTGGCCTCATAGATAAAATCCAAGTATGAAAATGAATAAGCCCAATTCAGCGAGGGCTGCTCAACTCTCTCTTACCCGGATTCAAGCCGAACTTCTCCCAAACTAGTTTTCTCCTCTCCTTTCCTCTTTTCTTCAACTTCAAACCCCTAAACAAAGTGTTTTGAAAGATTTTTCAAAGATTTCATCTCTCTTTCATTCATTTCCACTTCATCCCTGCTCGGTTTACCAAAAAGCGCAACGTTTGACAAAATGCGAGCCTCGAAACATCGCGAAAACTTTATTTCAAAAATGTTTTGAAAGAGAGGGTTTCAAGGTCTAAAAACCATTCAAAATAGTTTTGATCCAAAAGGGGTGTGAAGTTGGGATTTGGCTCTCTCCTTGCCAAAGAGATTGAACCTTTCCCCTGCACATCTTTTACCACCAAGTAAACCATCAGTAACGTCCAAGTCTTAAGGGCGGTCAAAAATGGGGTGTCTACAATGATCAAAACCATTACACGGACACAGTTGATTTTGAAGTGTTTTACGGCTGGACTTCGGAATGAAGTTGCCTACGTATCCCAAAGATGAGAATCAAGCCTTACGTAGTTCGGGGTTAAGGTACACTCGGGTATTTAACTTTTCCTTTTGCACTCTAACTTTTGCCAAGGCCGCCCTTCTGGGTTTTCAACCTTGCGAGCTCTGTTTTTCTTTTCTTTTCAATTCTTTTCATCATTTTTTTTTTCATCTTTTCTTTTCTTTTTTTTTTCTTTTTTTTTTAATCTTTTCTTCATTTCTTTTTTGTTCTTTGCATTTTTCTTCTTCTTCTTTTTTGTTCTTTTCCTTTTTTCCTTACTCTAACTTTTGCCTGGGTCGCCCTTCCGGGTTTTCGACCCAGCGAGCCTCTCAAGGGTAAAAGTGTAGCTTTGTCCATGTCAAATGGTTTTGAGATCTCGAACCCGCCTGAATCCAGGAGAGTGACTGTTGTTCGCTGACAATGCAGGAGTCCATCCCATGGGGGCCGGATTTGCCCCCTAGTGTTGTGGATAGGAACTCAGTAGTTCTTCAGCAATACTTTCTTCTTTCTTCTCTTCTGGGGTTTGGCATTCTTGCCAGTCTTCATTGATTTGCAAGACGACCAATCTTCGGCTCTTCGAGCACATCTGGCATTTTTGCCCCTAGTTCCAGGGATACTTCTGATCTAGCTTTGCAAGCTTCTTTTGGCGACATCTAATCCCCCTGATCTGACTTTTCTTGCCCTTAGTTCATGGGCTGCTTCAAATCAGGCCACACAGGCTTCACATTGTGGTTGATCGTTGAACCTTCTGAATCCAAGTTCAAGGTTTGAAAATGAGGGGTCGAGTCTCGAGGCTGAGAGCGATCCTAGGCTGCACAATCTCAAGAGCGATTCCACACAGGTCTTCGCAGGATCGCGCAAAACATTTTTTTTTTAAAATCTTTTAAGAGGGCGACTAGTCGCTCGCGCTGAAGACGGTGTGGGACCAATCTGGATCAAGCCAGGATCCTTCTCAGTACTCATATTAACAAGCATGATCTCGATCATTAAAGGCTTAGCATGCCTCTCTTTCTCTCAAATGATCAAATTTTGCAAAACCCAAGGAATTCCTTCCTCTTCGTTTTCACCGCAGTGTTCAAAAAGTTTTGAAAAACTTAGGTCAATGCGATGATTTTGGGGTGCAGAAGAGTAGGCAAAAAGTACTACCGTTTCATTCAAACTTTCTGGCACAACTGGCACAAGGCAGAAGCAAGCACAAAAGCATGAAAAACCACTGCTGTTTCATTCATAACTATTGGTGTAACTGGCTCCATGGCAGAAACAGACTCAAAAGAAAGCGAAAAGACAGACACAAAACAAAATAGTGATGCCCGAAGTAACACCCTCGGAATCATCTGAATCTAACAAAACAGGACTGACTCGATACAACAAGACAGACCCGAAATAAAAAGACTGACTCAAAACAAAGAGATAGACTCAAAACAACACAACAAAAACTGACCTAAGTACCCAAGTCAGAAACTAGCATTCGTAAATGCTCAAAACAGTGTGTGCCATACGCCATAACTGGAGTAAATCGAGCGCCATCCGCAGGTGGTTCATCCCCCGATCACATCACATTATCCCCCACAAGTTCACTGATCAAGTGCCGATAGACTTTGCTGAGTTGGTGCGACGATGACCTTATTGTCAATCAGATCTTGTATTTCGTGGCGAAGACGGAGACAACCATCAGTGACATGGGCGACTTACTGATGAAAGGCACAATACTTGGTCGGATCATGGGAGTGAGGAAGTCTATCTGGCAGTGGTCGCGGCTCCAAGGGTTTCAAATCCCCCTCTCTAATCAGGATCCTAAAGGCCGCTGATAGAGACATGTACAGTGGTGCGAGCACCCTCTGGCCTCGAGGTGGGTGTTTTGAGGTTTGTGGAGTTTTGCTGGATGCACCAGCAAAGGAATTGGCAGGCGTTGACTGGGTTTGCTGATCGTTTCCGAGCACGGGATTAGGACAGAAAGGAATATTCCTCGTACAAAGGCCCTTCTCCTGGCTTGCCCCTTGATTCAGACTACTCTCATTCTGAGTGGCGAAAGTGTCATCCACAGTTTTTGTAACAACTGCGAGGACTTGCTCTTTGTTCAGTCCCTCAGCTTTCAAAGCCTTAATATCCCACCGAAAGTGTTCATGGGGACCATTGCCTGCCCCTACCTTGTTCTTACCAGTCGCTTCCACTTTGTCAAGAGATTGGCCTTCTTCTAATGCAACTCGTCCCGAAGTTGGGGAGCCTTTAGCTATGAACTCCCTGGTACGTGATGTGGTTGATGATGGGGCCAAAACCCCAAAGGCTAGATCCGCCACAGTTCTCTGAAGATCTTCGATCATTCTCATCAGCTCAGAAGTAGTGGGTTCATGGGTTTGAGATGATTGGGGTTCAGATGCACCCATCATGCATAAGTCCAGGCTCTCTAGGATAAACACATTAGGCCTGGGTAGATGGACTGGGGTGATGTACATGCTGGGGTCGTAAGGGACGGCCAGTGTGTGGATCAGATTGAGATGTGGGTGATGTATTTGGTCATTAGGGTCTGAAGGTGGAGCTATCGTCTGGTTGTCGATGAGATTTTGGACCTCATGACGAAGGCGGTAGCAACGGTCGGTGCCATGACCGCACTGCTGATGGTACATACAGTACTTGGAGGGATTATGTTTGGCTGGAAGTGGGTCAGACAGAGGTTGAGGATCGAGGGGTTTGAGATGCCCTCTTTCCATCAAGGCTTTTAGTGCGCTAGTCAGGCTCATATAGAGGGGAGTGAAAGTTCTGCCCTGACCTCGGGCTGGGCCGGCTGTTTGTAGGCTTGGTTTGGCAAAATGGTCGGCTGTGGCGACTGTATTGATTTCGGTGGGTTTGGGAATAGTGCTACTACCAGCATTGGTACTCCTTGAAATCACCCTCCTTGTCGGTTCACTTGTTCTGGGAATGATCCCACTGTTGAACATATTCTCGACCTGAACCCCCAGTTCATGCAAACTTTTGAAAGTGAATAGTGGAGCGACTATTAACTTTTGCAACATATCATGCTCGAGGTTTCGCACCATCATTTGCACTTGATCCCTCTCAGAAGGGCGATCTGTCATCTGTGCTGCCTTTGCCCTCCACCTTGCTACAAATTCCACAAAAGGCTCTGTTGGGTTCTGGCGGGTTGTTTCAAGCTCTTGCATGGTCATTTCAACTTGGGTATTGTAGGAATACTGATCAACAAAGGCCTCAGCCAATTCTTCCCAGTCTTGCTTCACTTTGTCCTCCAACTTAGTGTACCAAGTGGCTGCTACACCCGACAGGGTTCTTCCATACAGAGAGAGTTTCTGTGGCTTAGTCAGTCCCATCGGCTTTAAGACATCCAAGAAAAGTCAGATATGTACCGTTGGATCTCCAGACCCGTCGAAACGGTCAATATATGGCATTTTGAATCTGTCTGGGAGCCGAACGGCAGCCTCGGTGTGCCCATCCTCAATGTCGAGAATGGAGTTAAGGCCCTGTGCCTTTTTGAATTGCTTCTCAAGGTTCGCAATCTTCACTGCAGTCGGATTGAGCTCAATAACATCAAGGGGATAAAGTCTCTCATTAGGCTGCACCAGGGGTCTGAGCACATGAGCTTGAGTCAACCTTTCTCGAGGATTCGGACACTGCAAATCTTTAACTGGCGGAAGTGGGTCAAAGTTTGGCTGGGGTCCCAAAGCTGGATATGAGGCAGATGCCCCAGATGGACGCTGCATTTCAATACTGGTCTCAGCCTGCATGGCAGTTCCCTGATTTAACACTGCTATCACGGCCACAAATTCTTCCGAACCCTGTGCCATCAGGGTCTACTGAGTCTGAACAAAGGTGATGTGGTTGGCGACTGACGGATCAGATGAACCGGCAAGCCCTGACTGGCCTTTCTTTGCCTTGCCTCAGCGAAAGAACACTGGTTACCCTTGAATTGAATTTCTGACCTAACAAAGTCTATCAACACTAGTCCAATGTACCCCGGGGATATCGGAGCCTTCTGAAGCTATAGTTCCAGGACTACCTAGCAAAAGAGAAAACAGACAGCATCTCAGCACAATTTCACTAGAACGGATTTGAGCATACTAGGATGACTGTACTCAATACTGATCACTGTTTCCCAAATATCTGCCTGTAAACTGACACCCTCGGGTAAAACTGATTCCCCAAATACTGATGCTGATGCCCACAGGCCTGATGCCCTAACTTGCAAACTGGTATATGCGTCCCTGTAGAGATACACTCTAAAAGCACATTGCAAGTAAGAGAGAGCCAAAACACCCCTATGTTGGGGTAGGGTTTCCCTGTCCTATTTTGTCAGGAGCTATGGTTTCACTACGCACGCAGCGGTTTCAAACAACTTAGCATCGGGTAAACAACCTGTCCTAGTTTGGGTTGGTCACTATGGATTCCGAATATGCACTAAGTCGAATGGTCAAAAGGGGTGCCCCGGTAAAACCGGGGTTTGTGTTCCCATACTGTCAGAGCCCATAACCGGTCAGCCTTATGGTCATGCCTTGACAAGACAAGCCTCCGGCAAACCGTTCAGGAATGGCAGATGGCAAACACTGTGTTCCTAGGCGCACCAATGCACTTGCAATGCCAAGAGACACATAAATGAAATCAAAACAGGATATCATGAGTTCGAGTCAAGCTCTCTAAGTCCCCAGTAGAGTCGCCAGAAACTGTAGACGTCCCCGAACGCCCCGGGAGGGTGAGTCCCGTTCTGTTCATTTGTGGGGTCACTACAGCTCGGACTCTCAAATTGTCATGGTTCTTAATCTGAACCAAAGAGTCCAAATCCGGCAAATCGTTTTGAGAAACAGATTTTTGAAAAGAACTGCCAAACACGGACTGCTTTGGCAGATACAGAGTCGCCACCTAAATATTTTTTATGGGAGAATTTAGGAAACCCTGACTCGGTGCCGAAGGCCACATGTCCGTCATCACTGGAGTTGTCTCGGCTCGGGAGCTAGGGTACGATTGGGGAAGGTCAGCTATGAGCACCCCCATGAGCACCCCCTCTCGCCCGATCCGAAGATCGGCCTCTACTAACCGTGATATCCGTTTTTGAAAACATTATGTGTTCTTATTCCAATTGTTAGCCTAGAATTACTATGTTATGCGCACAGCAAACAAGTATAGACTAGATTGCCTAATTTGAAAAGAAACATTGCATATCCGTTTGTCTTTAAAAAAAAGTACTTTGGAATTTGCTACTCGCAAGTAGGCTAAAATACGGATTTCAACGAATTTTCCCAACTCAAACAATCCAACCTTCACCTACAGGCATTCAAACAATTTATAGCACATAAGCATCTAGCCACATGGTAAGCATGCTATCAAGTTAACATTCACACGCATGCGAGATGCTAAAGCATAAATACTTACATCGTACTCCGTGCCAAAACAATAAACTAGTTAGCAAACATGCGTGATCCTAGTTCATGTCAAGTTGACTAATGCAGCACATGCAAGATGCAATTAGAGTAGGCTCGGCTAACCTAATTATGGCATGTGAAATGCAACCAATTAATGCACGTATTCAATTTGGGATTGAAATACAAATGCAGTTAGAATGATGTACCGAGCCCGGTGCATGCAAAACAAATGTATGGATGCACGCATGCATAGCATAAGGTATGCTAATTTAAACATGCCCTAACCTACCATCATAAGCAGGTAAATAAAAGGGAAGAAAGAAGTGGGGGTTGGAAGACTTTCACACACTCACCCACACTTATTACAGAATTGCCCTCACTCGGATGGTCCAAATAAATATTACAGTCCGAATAAATAATACTAAATTAATTATTACAAAATCTCTAATCTAATTAACAAATTAAATGCAAAGAGAGGATGGCCGCAGCCCTCGCCTCGGGATGCGTGAATGATGCATGCTCGGATTTATCTTCCCCCGAAAGCCCGGAAACCCATACCATGCCACTGCTGCCTCTGTTAATGCTGCTCTGCTCCTCTGAAAATTGCCAAAGTCTCAGGGTATCTTCAATGAGAATTGCATAACACCACCGGCTAAGTGAAATGACCACCGGCCATGGGAAATTTCCATCGGCTGCTTTCAAGTCCATCGGCCTCATATCCTTTGCCGGTCGGCATTCTTCAGTGCCGGTCGGCAAAAACTTCCTGCAGAAGCTGGTTTTTGACAGCAACAAGGACGGACAGTGCATGGCATAGAATTTCAAGCACATGTACGCGCGGGCACACTCCCTATCATGCAAGGGACTCAAGGGAGCATAACCCTCGACCCTCGGGCCATCAATTACGCATGATGGCCTAAGAGGCCAAGTTTTGCAACTTTGATATCAAATGAAATGCAAGCACAAAACACATCAAAGGGCCCCAACCCCTATCATGATTGATCAAGAGGCAAGGGACGCATGCTCAATGAAATGCAACCTAGGCATGGAGGCTAAGTATGCAACATGAACATGCAAATGAGCAATGTATACTAGGCGCGCAACCTAAACATGTAAGTAAACATGGCATGCAACAACATGCGATGATGGACTAAAACTAACATGGATAGCTCGCAAGCATGCCAAAATCGGTGGCCATTAGATGAAAATGAGACTCTCGAAACGCGTGCACGCATGCACGCAAACCGAGGACCAAACCTAAGGCATAGTATGAAACTCTAACAAGGCATGGCGAGGCATGAAATATGGCATACAAGCATGTAATTTCAGCACTGAAATGTGGTATAAAACAGCCCCGAATCACGGCAAAATAGCACCCGATGCATGAAATGAAACCGAAATGCAAAACTAGGCCCATGCATTGGCCTATAGCTATATAAAACATGCATTATTCGATTATGACATGTGAAGACAGATTCTAGGCAGCCCCAAAACAAGCATTTTTGTAGTTTTAAACAAGGCCAAACAGCAAACACACATAGGGAAAAACTAGCATGCAAAAAATGGCCCTAAATGTGAGATAAAGAAGCAACTCACAGCTTCTGACCCCAAACAGATTAGGGCCCTTCAACAATGTTGAAGAGGGGCCCAAAATATGACCTTTTACAGTTGATGGCCAAGCCCAAAACAGTATACAAGTATGCTCAAAATACTATGCAAGATTAAGGCCAAAAAAGAGCTACAACATAAAGTATACAAAGGGTGTCTCAAACAGCCATGGACCCTCAATGAAACATGAAGAGGGGGTCAAAATAAGGCCATTTTCAGTTTGGACCAAAATCCAAAAACAGAGACACAATAGGCTAATAAATCATGCAAAAATGGGGACCAAAAAGTGGTATAATGACAAGTGGCACATGGAGGTCCCAAACAGTGATGAGCCCTTCTTCAATGTTGAAGAAGGGCTCAAAATAACCCTATCTACAGTTTACATCATGCTCCAAAACAGATCACACACAGGCCAAAAATACTATGCAAGATTATGGCATACAAAGGGGTAATGAAGCAAGTGCAAGATGGGGGTCCCAAACAGGGTAAGACCCTTAATGAAACAGAAAAATGAGCTCAAAAAAATGATATTTCCAGTTATGGTCGGAGCTCAAAACAGCAAGCAAAAGGGGCTAAGAAAACTTGCAAAAATGAGCTAGAAAGAGGGAGAAATCAACTCACCCTTGAAGACCAATCCTTTGCTACCTCTTGGACCAAGAAAAGCTGCCTCCTAGCCTCTGAGAATCCAAGCTACTGGAATGGAGTGGTGGTGTGGTGCTATAGGGTGTAGTGCAAATAGGCCAAGAACAAGGGTCTTTAAACACTCTAACACACCCAAATGTAGAGAGAGAGGGAGATATAGAGAGAGAGGGTGATATATATGTTATATGTATGTATTAGGTCTAATTTTGCTGAACCAAAACAATGGAGGAGGATGGGTTTCTTTTATAGAGCAAGGAAATGGCATAAAGCTTCTCAAAGAAGCTATACAAAAGGGTCAAAGGGACCAAGCTTCTAAGAGAAGCTAATGCAAAGGTGCAAGCTTCTTGAGGAAGCCAAGACAAGGGGTCAAAGCTTCCTCAAGAAGCTTTGAGCAAAGGGTGCAAAAAAAAGGGTCAAAAGGGGTGCAAAGGGTGCAAAACAGCCACACACGTGCATGGGGAGCAGAGTCTGTGCATTCCAGCTGGCACAGCTGGTATCCATTCAATCTGTAGAATACTCCGAAAGGTCATCAGCTAGCAAACTTGGTCGGTCAGCCATCTTTTCTGGCCGGTCGGCCATCTATTTGGTCGGTTGGCCATTTGTTTTGGCCGGTCGGCAGGAAAAATCTGCTCTGCAGGTCCAACTTCAAACGGGCATAACTTCTTCATATGAACTCCTTTTCAGGTCATTCTTGTGTCAAAATTGAAGCCCCGGAAGTAAGCTTTCCAATGGAACCAGCCTTGCATCAAAATTCTAACTGTGCAAAACGTTATGCTTGTTTTAGTGAAGGCTGCTCAGTTTCGGTCCAACCGGGATGATGCCCAACTTCAACCAATCATATCTCCGCCCTCTGGTCTCGGATTTAAGAGATTCTTGAATGAAACATGAAGCCCCGGAAGTCTTCTTTCCAACGGTGGTGGCCTCATACCTTAACTCAAAGTGTATAGACAAATAAGCTTGATTTAGCGAGGACTGCTCGTCCCTCTCTTAGCAATTCTTGCCTATCTTCTTCTCCAACTTGGCTTCTCCCCTCTTCTCCTCTTTTCTTCAACTTCAAACCCCTAAGCAAGGTGTTTTGAAAGATTTTTCAAAGATTTCATCTCTCTTTCATTCATTTCCACTTTTTCCTTGCTCGGTTTGTCGAAAAGCGCATTTTTTTGACAAAATGTGAGCCTCGGAACATCGTAGAAACTTTATTTCAAAAATATTTTGAAAGAGAGGGTTTTAAGGTCTAAAAACCATTCAAAATAGCTTTGGTCCAAAATGGGGTGTGAAGTTGGGATTTGACCCTCTCATTGCCGAAGAAATTGAACCTTTGCCCTACACACCTTTCATCATCGAGCAAACCATCAGTAGCGCCCAAGTCTTAAGGGCGGTCAAAAATGGGGTGTCTACAGTTGCCCCTCTTTGACAGAACTCGAAAGTCATAACAATGACGGGAGTGAATGTCAAAGCCCAGAGACGACCCATTTTTGACAAGGCCAAAGACTTGGACAAACAAACAAAATACAAATGAATGAATGGTTGTGCCCGCCAGGTAAGTAAAAGGGAGAAAGAAGTGGGGGTTGGAAGACATGCACACACGCACCCACACTTATTACAAGTTAGCCCTCACTCGGAGGGACCGAAAGAATAATACAATTTAACTAACTAGCAAGCTAATTAAATATTACAGACCACCTAATTAATTAAGCAAATTAATTAATCTAATTTAAGCAATAAACAGCCTCGGGAAGAGGGTACAATGTGATGCTCTTCGCACCCCATTTTGGACAAGGCCAAAGACTTGGACAAACAAACAAAATACAAATGACTTTGATCTGCTCTTAAGCCCCACTTCATATTTGATCTGCTCTTAAGCCCCACTTCAAATGGGCATATCTTCCTTATCCGGACTCGGTTTTAGGTGCTTCTTGAGTCTAAATTGAAGCCCCAGAAGTATAATTTCCAATGGTGGTATCCTCACATCTAAATTCCAAGTGTACAAAGAGATATGCCTAATTAAGTGAAGGTTGTTCATTTCTTTTTTAACGATTTGATGCTCATCCTTTTCCTAAACTAGTTTTCTTCCATCCCCTCCTATTTTCTTCAACTCCAATCCTATAAAGAAGATATTTTTAGATATTTTTCAAAGAGTTCCCCTCCCTTTCATTTATTTCCACTTTATCCATACTCAGTTTGTTGAAAGGTGCAATATTTTAATCAAAATGGGAGCCTCGGTATATCGTAGAAACATTTGGAAAAATATTTTGAAAGAGGGTTTTAAGATCTAAAATAGTTTAGCCAAAAATATGTGAAGGCTGGGATTAAGCTCAAATTCCATCTCTCTTCTACAGATTCTGTGAGAAACACATTCTAATTGTCATCATCGTATAATTAATAGAAAGTGCCCAAGTCTTAGGGTCGGTCAAAATGGGGTGTCTACACATGCAAATTCAGTATCACCTGAGTAAAGCTAACTTAGTCACAGATGCGTTGAGTAAAAAATCTGTTGGGAGTTTGGCATGGTTACTTATCGAGTAGAAGAGCATACTTCGGGATTTGCAAGACCTAGATACTAATGTTGTACTTCACCAAAATGATGGAATTTTAACAATGATTTCAGCAGAGCCAACTATTATTGAGGAAGTAAAGACAAGATAGATGAATGATGAATTTTTCAAGAAGGTAGTTGATGAGATTATCACAAAGCCAAGACTAGGATACACTATTGAGAATCAAGTACTAAAGTTTGAGAAAAAATTGTCTGTAGCAGACATCCTAGAGTTAAAAAGGAGAATTTTGCAAGAAACTCATAGTTTCAAATTTGTCGTTCATCCAGGAAATACCAAGATGTACTAAGATGTGAAGCAAACTTTTTGGCGACTGAATAAGAAGAGAGAGATAGTTGAGTTTGTATCACAATGTTTGCATTGTCAACAAGTGAAAGCAGAACATTAGAGGCTAGCCAGACTTCTTCAACCCTTATCGATTCCCGAGTGAAAATGGGAACACATCTCCATGGATTTTGTTGTGGGTTTGCTGAGGATGCAAAAAGGTGTGGATTTTTTTTGGGTTATAGTTGATAGATTAACTAAGTCAGCACGTTGTTTTCCTGTTAAGACTACATTTAATGCCGACTAACTTGCCTTGTTGTATATGAATGAGATTGTTAGATTTCATAGGGTGCAAATATCTATTATTTTAGACCAAGATCCAAAATTTGTTTCTAGATTTTTGCAGAGTTTAAAAAGAGCTTTGGGAATCGAGTTGAGATTTAGTATGGCTTTTCATCCTCAAACTGATGGGCAAACGGAGAGAACAATTCAGACACTTGAGGCTATGCTCAGGTTATAAGTATTAGACTTCTAGGGAAGTTAGGAGCTACATCTGCCGTTAGTAGAATTTGCTTACAATAATAGTTTCCAAGTTAGCATTGGCATCGTGTCGTATGAAGCTTTGTATAGGAGAAAGTGTAGATCGCTAATTTGTTGGACCGAAGCAGGGGATAAAGCATTGATTGGTTCGGAGATAGTTCAAGTGACAACCGAGAATATTAAGCTCCTTCAACAAAGGATCAAAACCGCTCAAAGTCAACAAAAGAGTTATGCCGACCAAAGAAGAAAAGAGTAAGAGTTTGAAGTTGGGGATCATGTATTCTTGAAAGTTTCACCAATGAAAGGAGTTTCAAGGTTTGGAAGGAAATGTAAGTTAGCATCTCATTACATCAAGCCATTTGAAATTCTAGAGAGAGTTAACCCCATTGCCTACTGACTTGCTTTGCCACCAAAATCAAGCCAAGTCTACAATGTGTTTCATGTTTTGATGTTGAGGAAGTACATTCAGGATTTGATACACGTAATTGATCATTTCAGGATTGTGGTTAATGAAGATTTGGGTTACGATGAGAAATTGATACGAATTATTAATAGGCAAGTGAAACAATTGAGGAATAAATTGATACATATGGTGAAAATTGAATGAAATGAGCATTACGGCAAAGATGCTACATGGGAAATGGAAGAGAAGATGAAAATCCGACATCCAGAGTTGTTTTTGGGGCAAGGTAACTTAAGTTTAGGGACCAAACTTCTTTAAGTGGGGTAGACTATAACAACCCTCATTTTGCCTTAGTCGTATTCATGAGAATTTACATGATTTTGGTTTGTTAAGCTTACATCTTGTAAACTTTGATATTTTTTCTAAGTATGGGATCTTCTCTTGTTTTGATGATATTCTGTTTTGCCTAAGTGTAGGATCCATGCTTTATTCCTTACCTTGTGTGCTGAACCTAGGCTATCTACCTTTGCTATCACACACCTAGGTCACACCTTTGAACCTCTTACACCTAGGTCGTTGAGCTTCAACACCTAGGACTATCTTGGAACCATCTTGGCTGACCTCCACCTCCACCTCCACCCTCGCATTTAGGCCAAGGTTTGCATCACCTAGGCATCCAAGATCTTTGATCCTTGAACCTTGCAGCCATGTTAGGCACCTTCTTGCCGAGTTCTAAACCTTAGCCAACACCTAGCAACCTTGTTCCATGTCTTGTACAACCTAGGCCGAGGTGTATCACACCTAGGACAAGTGCCACCCCTCCTAGTTGAGGTCAAGGAGACCTTACCTGTCTAAAGCCTATGTTTTTATCTAGGATCCTTGCCTTTTTAGAAGTACCCATGCCACCTTACTTGTTGTATACACTTTAACCCACTCTTGTCCTTTCATTCTAGCACCTTTTTAAAGGGATTTGACCAGATGATGCCATGTGTTTCAGTAGTGGATTTAAGTCAGTTAGTAGTTGAGAACCCATATCATTTTGAATACAGCAATACTAGGTATCATGAAAAAACTTTTATGAAAATGATCATGAAAGATTTATGACCCTTGGATTACACTTAAAATAAAGCACCACATATTAATCAAGGTAATCTAAGAGTCATAAATCTTTCATGATCATTTTCATGAAAGTTTTTTCATGATCCCTAGCTTTTCTCTTTTGAATATCTTTGTCTTAAAGAGAGAAAAGCTCTAGGAAGAAGAATAATTAAGTTCTTGGAGGAAGCTAAATTTTATCAAGTTTGATTTTTAGACTTTGAACCATTCGATTTTTGTTTTGAAGTTAGATTCTTGATCTTTTTTCTTTTTTTCTTTTTTTCTTTTTTTTGTTCTTTATGTTAATCTAATCACATTGCATGATCTAGCATGATTCATGTGTCATGCATTGATTTAAAGTTTTGTTTTAGAGAGAAAAGTGATGTTCTTGTGTTTTTGAAGAAAAACCATATTTTGATCCAAAAGTTTGTAACAAGTTTTATGTTTTTGTGTTTGTGTTTGTTTTCATTAAATCTTCAAGTATAGGTACTCTGGTCCATGTTTTCACACTCATATCATGAAATCTCAGATTTTGAATAAAAAATTATGATTTTAGCATTCATGTTCTTTATGTTCTTCATGTTCTTCAAAAGGAAACCCAGATTTCCAAACTTCATTATTCCCTAAGTGTGGTCACCGAGACCCACTCTTGCCAAACTTCACACCTAGGCCAAGCATTGCATTTCACCTGGCCTATTTTGCATTATCACTTTCACCTTGGCCTACCTTACATGATCACTTGCACCTTGGTCTACCTTGCATGAACACCTAGGTCGACCACAGTACATCTTTGCTGGCGCCTCGTAACATCCCAGGCGGGCAGCCCACATCTCGGCCAGGGAGACCACACCTCAGCCAATATGTGTGGAACCTTGGCTATGACCTCCTTAGTTCACCCAGCTAGGTCATTTCGACCTAGCTCATTTCTATGCATCCATTCCTAGACTTGATTTGTACCTAGCATGCTTTTCCAAGAAGAAAAACATTGATTTAACTTCCAAAACATGTTTTATTCTGTTTTGACTTGGTCTTGGGAAGAAATGTTGAGATCTATTTTACTCACTTGAAGCTTATTTTAATAGTGCATTGCATAACCATCTTAGAGCATCTCTTGTCTTCTTGAAGTGCATTAAATGGGATTTCCCATATATTTGTAGGTCTTCGATCTTTGTTTGAATCCCCACGTTCGAGGAGCCATTGTGAGTGGTATTTTTAATAAAGTTATGTTATAAAGTTTTGGATAAAAGCTTTGCTTTGTTTTGGAAAAATATTTGACTACGCATGAATGATTATCCCTGTGTTTTTGTATCAAGTTTATGTTCATTTTGATGACACTCTTGAAAGGCCTTTATGTGCTAGGGACTTTAATATAACTAGTATCTTTGTTTGAGATATCTCTTTTGCCACCGACGGTTAGGCCTGTCTAATCAATTATGGGCTGGTTATTATTTTGTTTTGTCAATGAATGTTCATCATTTGTATTATGTAGATGTTAGTTAACATCCTTTGAAGTTTTCAAAGCCTTTGATTAATGAACTTGGTTCATCCTTTGATTTTGTTAAGCTACGATATGTATTATTTTGATAAAATCTCGAATATCATTCATTCAAACCTTTATTACTTATATCATTCACTTAGTTTTCAGCTCACCCCTCTCCCTTATATATATGTAGGTGATGAACAAGAATCCAATGTTGCATAAGCTTTGTGAAAGATGTGTTTTGCTTCATGTTTTGTATTCATCTTAAAGATCATGCTTCTTAGCTTTGTAGATCATTTCTTTTGTACGTTTTGGCTTGAGAAGCCTTTTTTTATCAAGATATGACATCAAGCTTTGTTTTATTTTTATATCCAAGTTGTAAAACCATGTTAATGTGTACGTCATTTCATTTAATCTATTCACAGCTCATATGCACTAATTAGATTTAAATTTATTATTTACGCACATGTATGTTCCATATTTATACTCTGTATGTGTGAATCTTTGTAAGTTAGCCTTCGGTAATCTAAGATTACTGGCCATCACAACATCATCTTGTTGGGGGCGGAATGGGGTCGTGACAGCCACTATCACAATTGTCTATACAATCAATTGTGTTCTTTCCTCTACCAACAACAATCAAACCCCATATGAACACTTTTATGGCAAATCTCCTACCTATATTAGTCTTCGTGTGTTTGGGTGTCATTGCATTCCAAATTAGAACCTCGCACCCATCTTTGTTGCTTCTTGGTGTATGGGATTGAACATAAAGGTTATCGTTGTCGGGGATCCTCTTTTTCATCATTTTCGTGTCTCTTGTGATATGATATTTTGGGAACAAAAGATATTCTCCTCTATAGCTAAGTTCTATTTGTCCACTCCTCCAACTACATCATTCTTTATAGATTCTTCTATTCTGTTTGATGAGTTTGATTCTGACATGCTGACTTCAAACCATCCTGAGGATTCTGCTCTACCTCTTATTCCTACTACTACTACACTCCTTAATCCTATTCCTGTTTCTACTTCTACTTCTGCTTCTGTTCTATCTCTGAGTCTTGTCTTCATTTCCTCTTACAGTAAGCCTCATGCATCCCTTGATTCCACTGCATCACCTTCTACACCAAAGGTACCTCTTCGTCATTATAGTCGGGTAACATAACCTTTTGTCTTTCTTTGTGCTTTTATTGTTGGTTTCATCGCTTTTTCCTCTCATGAACCTACTTCCTAGCTGGAGGTTTGTTTTAACCCTCTTTGGCAGCAAGCTGTGACTGAAGAATTATAGGCTTTTGATAAAACTCATACTTGGGATGTGGTTAATCTTTCTCTTGGAAAGAGTGTTATTAGTTGTAAATGAGTTTACAAAATCAAGACTCATTCTGATAGTTCTATTAAACATTATGAGAGGGAGATTTATGATCTGAGATTGGGCCGTGACGTTAGCCGGACAGATTTGGGCCGAGGTATTGGGCTCCAAGATCAGGCCGTGATATTGCTCGGTAATGGCAAAGCCCACGTGGAACCGAGTTATCTGATCTCGGTTCCGCGAAGGCCGGACAAGTGGAGGAACAGCCTAGATGAGGCTCCCCGGCTCACGCGTTGCAAGGTTGTAATGCACGCACCTTAACCCGGTAGGAAGGCCTGTGCTTGGAGCTTGGCCGAGAAGGTCTTTGGCTGACCGGCGTTAACAATCTCCAGCTCAGCTTCGCCGGAATACAGTTGAGCACGGCAGGAATTAAGCCCGGTAGTAGGAAACTATGACATCAACAGCACTTGGGCATGTTCAGTTTGGCCGTTGATAGCCGAGATAATGTTGTCCGGCTGCCGTGCTCCCAGCAGAGTGGGCTGGCAGTTGGGTTAGGTGATGTATAACAAGATTTGTGCTGACAGATGGGATAACAGAGCCACGTGTCGAGAGACCAATGGGAGCAGATTTGGGGCGCAAAAGGGTATATAAGCATGTCTACGCCCCCCATACGCGAAGAGGGATACTTTGTAAGGAAATTCTTACACTCAACACTCTCCCTTCTCTCTATCTATCCCCTGTGTGTGTGTTCTAACTTGATCGTCGGAGGGGTTTTCCGGCCACACACCGCCGGGTAGCTCACCGCTGTTGTGCTCGCAGGTCGATTGGACAGACAGGAGTTTGGAAGAAAGGAGTGCGGGCTTGCCTGAATATTTGCTCCCCGCACACATTACAAAGCTTATCTTGTTGCCCAGGGGCTCACTCAAAAATTATGGCATTAACTATGAGGAAACTTTTGCTCTTATTGCCCCGTCTTACATCAGTTCATAACGTATTTGCAGTTGTTGCTACTCGCTACTGGAGTCTCTATCAAAGGGATGTTAAGAATGCATTTCTCAATGGTGATCTCACTGAAAAAGTTTATATGCATCCTCCTCCTGGCTCTTTTTTCCATCACCCAAAGTCTGGAAACTTCGTCATGCTTTGTATGGTTTGAAACAAGCTCATCGTGCCTGGTTTGCCAAGTTTAGTTTTACCATTCGTGACTTTGGGTTCTCTTTCAATGCCTACAATTTTGCCCTATTTATCATAATTGGGGATGACGTAGTAGGTATCTCTCGTCTCATATAGTTCCTCAGTTGTCATTTTGAGATGAAGGATTTGGGTTTGCTTACAGCTTGGAAATCTCTCATGATTCCTCTGATTATTTTCTCTCATAGGCCCAATATACCTCTGATCTCTTTACGTATGCTAGTCTCACCGATTGTAAGATTGTCTCTACTCCAGTTGATCCTCAGACTCGTCTCACACCTCTTGATGGTCACTTATTATCTGAGGCTACTTTATACTGTCAACTCGTTGGCAGTCTTGCCTATCTCATAGTTACTTGTCCAGACATCACTTATGTTATCCACATTGTCAGTCAATTCATGGTTGCTCCTTGGTCTCCAGATTATGATTCTTTGGTTTTCATTTTGCGCTATCTCAAAGGCAATATGTTTCATGGTCTTCACTACTCAACTCATTATTCTCTACGATTACATGCATTTGATGATGTAGATTGGGCAGGGGATGTAACGCCCCGAAATTTAAGACAATAAACCATCCATAATATTAATAACTGATAACGATGTATAAATATAATTTTTTCAGAAATAAGTATCTTTCATTACATATGATCCTATGATACAAAAGGTAGCACATGCGGTTATATATTCACAAGTCCTAACCCTGAATCTATAACATGTGTTACAAGTTAAAGATATGAAATGAGAATTAAAACAAGTAAGAAATGCTCTAAAGGCATATAACTTTCCAAGACAATGTTTGGTTACAACAAAAGTGAGTTCTAAACTCAATACAGATAAAGCCATAAGCTTGTACGAAAATAATTACAACAAGTAAACAAAATGAAGCTCTTGCTCTAAGTCCTCCCAAGCTATTGCCTTGGCGGAGGCATATCTTTAACACCTAAAAATAGTTTTCACATAGGGTGAGCCAAAGCCCATTAACAATGCTCGTGCCAAACAATTCCATTTCCCTTTCTAAAACCGTGCAATGCCAAGCTTATATCTCAAATCACGATATCATTTCCTTTACAATAGAAAATAAGGCCATGAATACAATACTGTGAATCTCTAGGACGTGTCTGCAAGTAGGCTACACGTACTACCAAATTGTCATTTTTACCGGCATTAACCAGACACCTAACCGTGTGGGTTTCTAGTCTTTCACTACGTACACACAGGCTAACTTAATACCACAACTACGCTTCTACCCAGATTCACCAAGTTATTCACCCTTTTTTTCTCAAAACAACAACATTTTCAAAGTTGTTAAATATACAACAATGCTCAATGTAATGGATGAGAAAATAGTTTCAATTCTCCTAATTCTTATGCAATTTTTACAACAATCATAATTATCCTCCATCGATAGCCCAAAACAGATATCTCTAAACAGATAATTAATTTCTATAAAGATAAACTTTTCAAATTCCAAGATGTGAGTGGTAATATACATACCCAACTCCACCATCCTTATCAATATCAATCCAATTTCACATTTCCAACATCAATTCCATTTATTATACAAGATCAACATTTGATATATTTAGGGCAAATCCCCATTTTCTTCCAAAATCAATTCTATGTATCAAAACCAACTATTTTATTACAACTCAATCTCATTTCACAATATTGTTTTAGAAAATAACAAATAACTAAGTTAAAATTCATAAGAAAATGCGGAGAATCCCTACCTCAAACTTAGAAGACAAGAGAAGGAATGGAGAAATTTCAACAACGTTAAAACCCAATTTTGCTCCGATCAAAAAGAAGCTCTTGGAGTGTCCTACCTTTTTATCAAAGGGACACAAATGAAGAAATCAATGAATCTAGGTGTATTTGTAGAGAGAATGTGAGTTTTAGAGGGAGAGAGGCTCTTGATTTAGGGTTTTTAGAAAGTTTAGAGAGAGTGATATTAAAAAGTGAGCCAAAAAGGTGACTTTACAGACTGATATATGCGCAGACCGCTCGAGCGCAAGAAGTGTCGCTTGAATGACCAGACACAATAAGTGAGACCACTCAAGCAAAGAAGTCTACCGCTCGAGCAAAGAATATAAACTCCCAGAAGTTTTACAGACAGAGAACCCTCACTCGAGCTCAAGAAGGGTCGCTTGAGCCAACACAGCTCAAGCGCAAGAATGACCACTCAAGTGTAGAATGCCAACTCCCAGTATCTTTGCAGGCCTGCAAAAGTATTGAGAGTTCTCAAAGACCGTTCGAGGGCAAGAAATGTCGCTCGAGTGAAGAAGCTAAAATTTGGGTAGAAACCATTTTGAAAAACTAACTCCTGACCTATTCTGAACGCAACCAAGGCACTCCAACAACCAAACTCAATGAGTAATTAGGAGAAATAAGACATGAACAATCGTATAAGGCAATAAAACTCGGATCCAGAATATCAAATGGGTCAGGTCTAAACCAAAATCGCTATAATCTCCCTCCCTTAAGGAATTTTGTCCCCAAAATTTTAAATCAACAATAAAACCATGATTAAAGCAATTACAACAATGGTAGTAAAGCAAATTCATCACCATGACCCATCCACCGGGCATTCATTCTAATCATCATGATAAATACATGCTCATTATCACCCCTCTATGCTTCTATAACCCGGTTCACCAGTGTAGGTTGTCCAACTACAGTAAACAAAGCTGCTGACTCAACAGACTTGCCAAGATGCAAGTTGAACTCGCCAATAACACCTAACATCTCCCATTCTCAGATGGCAATACTCGCTACACTACTAATGGACTTTCTTCTCAAGGCATCGGCCACTTCATTGGCCTTCCCCGGATGGTAGTACAACTCAAAATCATAGTCCTCTATAAACTCCATCCACCTCCTTTGCCTCAAATTCAAATCTTTTTGTGAAAACAGATACTTCAAACTCTTGTGATCGGAAAATACCTCAAACCTCTCACCATATAAGTAATGTCTTCAAATCTTCAAGGCAAAGATCACTGTCGCTAGCTCTAGGTCATGTGTAGTGTAGTTTCTCGCATGTGTTTTCAACTGATGTGAGCCATAAGCTACGACCTTCTCTTCTTGCATCAAGACACAACCCAAACCTTCCCGAAAAGCATCACAATACGCTGAATAGCCCAATCCCCTCTCCGGAATAATCAACACTGTAGCTGTGGTAATTCTAACCTTAAGCTCGTGAAATGACTACTCACAAGTCTCATTCCACACAAACTTAACTCCCCTCCTCGGAAGCCTAGTCAATGGTGAGGCAAATCTAGAGAAATCCTTCACAAATCGACGGTAATACCTGGCCAACCCCAAGAAACTATGAATCTCAAAGGCATTCTTAAGTTGTTCCCAATCTTGCACTGCCTCAATCTTAGAGGAATCTACAATCACCCCTTCCCCAGATACCACATGGCCTAAGAACTTCACTTCTTTCGACCAGAATTCACACTTCCCAAGCTTAGCTTACAACTTGTGGGCTCTAAGTAACTCAAGCACAACTCGCAAGTGTTCATCGTGTTCCTCCTCAGAAGGTGAATAAATCAAGATGTCATCAACGAAGACAACTACAAAACGGTCTAGGAACTCACAAAAGATACGATTCATCAAATCCATAAACAAGGCTGATGTGTTGGTTAACCTAAAGGGCATCACTAGGAACTCGTAATGGTCATACTGTGTACAGAATGCTGTTTTCTGGATATCCTCCTCCTTCACTCTTAATTGGTGATAGCCCGATCTCAGGTCTATTTCAGAAAAGCAACAAGACCCCTTAACTGATCAAACAAGTCATTGGGTACTTATACTTAACAGCTATCCGGTTCAACTTCTGGTAGTCAATACAAATTTGCAATGTGCCATCCTTCTTCTTGGCAAAAAGAGCCGGTGCTCCCTAAGGTGAAGTACTAGGGCGGATAAAACCCTTATCTAATAATTCCTAGAGTTGACTTTCAACTCACTCAACTCAACGAGTGCAAATCTATACGGTGCCATAGAAATTGGTGTTGTACCAGGCACTAAGTCAATAGAGAACTCTATCTCACGGTGAGGTGACAAACTAGTGAGATACTCAGGAAAGACGTTCCAGTATTCACAAACTACCCTCGACAACTCAACTCAGACCACATCACTCTCAACACCCAAGAATGTAGCAAGAAGGAGACTAAGCTCACCCCGACCGCATGGATCACACACTGGCAACAAAGCTCTATCAACCCAGTCTCCCAAGAAATAAAAATAGTCATCACTCGAGGTACATATAATAACCCTCTGGCGATAATAGCCTATAACAGTCTGATAAGATCATAACCAATCTATATCCAATATAACATCAAAGCTTAACCTATCAATCAACACAAATGCAAAAGGAAGTTGGTGACCGGTAACCTCTATCTCACAACCTTGACACCCTTAGTCCAACACAACCTAACCACCAACTGGTGACCCTACCCTGAGTGGAGATGCTAACCAAGCCACTTATAATCCCAATGTTGATGCAAATGCAGACGAGAATAAAATAATAGGATGCATCCGGATCAATCAACACATTGGTAATGAAATTACACAATAAAAGTTATCTCTCACTACCGAAGGTGCTGGCACTAAATCTGGCATGGTAACAGCATACACACGCTTTGTAGGTCTTTGCTCTACTTGCTCACTCTTCGGAGCATAAGTCTGATGCATGGATTGAGCCGAAAAGGCTCTCTGATTGGCCCTCAAGGCCTAAGTTGACTGTGCATGCTAATGGCTCTGTGTCTGGCTCTGGCCAGACGCACCAGATGTGCCACCCAATTGAGGGCAAAACCTCCTCACGTGCCCTGACTGCCCACACTGATAACAAGTAGGTGGCTGCCCTCTTCTCTCACTCTGGCTTTGAGAACGAACTGTTGACGGTGCAGACTGCTGCCCTCCTCGCTTCTGTGGGCAACTATAGACTTGTGACTCAGCTAGCCACACTTGAAACAAGTGATCCCTCCCTGATCACCTCTCGCTGATCGAGCACTCGGTACAGGAAACGTGGGCCTAGACTATGCTCCCTGGGACTGTTGTGTGGTGGAACCCCTCTGCCTCTTACTGTCCCGATTATCCCTCTGAACATCCTAACTCGCCCTCATCCTCTCATCCTCGGTCTGAATTACGATCTCTAAGTGAGTCGCTGCCTCCATAAGATGACTATAATCCCTAATCATGGACACGGCCAGCTTGAAAAAGAGTCTAATCCTCAATCTCTTCTCAAACTCCAAGCAATGGCATGCCTTCGTCGCCATAAGCTTAGGTGCAAACCTCGATAAGCTGGTAAAGGTAGCCTCAAACTCGGCTACCGGTGCGTTAAGTTGCTTTAGCTTCAAGAACTGCTCCCTCAACTTCTCCCTAATAGTGGGAGGCAAAAACTTGTCCTAGAAGGCATTGCAAAGGCCTCCCAAGTCACCCCGATGTGCCCCCGCACAAACTTCCACCACTAACCCGCATCTCTTTTCAGTTGAAACGATGCCAAGGTCACTCTTAATCCATCGTCCTAGATGCCAAGCATCTTGAACGTCTTCACCATCTGCTCGAACCATTCATCCACTTTCAAAGGCTCTTTCAGATCCCCTAAAAACTCATCTGGATTCGACCAGAAAAACTCCTTTCTTCAAGAAAGACGGCCCTGTCTCAGCAACGTGGGCCTAGACTTGATTCTTAGCCTTGAGAATGTCCATGGATTCCCGTAAAGCTCCGGTCATTTCACAGGCCAAAGCGCCCATGGCCTGTTAACCAATCGGTTTGGCCGCATTGGCTTAACCAACTCCTTCCTCATGTATCGGAATTTTATCCGGTAACAACACCTCATGCTGTGTAGGCGTGCCACGCCTACTACCACCATGTCCACGTCCTGGCATCCTAATAAAGGTAACACCAAAGATTAGTACATTTACAAATGTGTCGAAGCTAACTCACTCATGTCCTAAAGTGATGGACAATAGTTAATTCACTCCACATAAGCACACAATCACATAGCTTCCTTTCTAGATGATGATTGTCTCGCGACATTGCTAGAGTTTCAGTTAGAAATAGCAGTGATCAAGTACTCTTCTAATAGGACTTCTAGAAACTTGTAGACCCAATCAACATCTTAGAAATTAAATTTCATACCCATTTAGCTACGTAAACATGTTATTAGATAGCATATCATACATACAAATATCTTTATCAAGCAAGATAAACCCATTGTGGTAAGAATCACTCCTCATGCACCTAAAGTATTCAAACCCGGTACATTCTGATACCAAGTTGTCACGCCCCAAAATTTAAGACAATAAAACCATCTATGATATTAATAACTGATAACAATGTATAAATATAGTTTTTCCTTAAATACTCTTCATAGTTAATTATCTTATAATTTTATCAATTTTTTCTTCAATTCCCTTTATTTGAAATTCATTTATCCAAAGCGAGCTTGATTGAAGAGAGTGGACATTTGTTTTTAAAATTGATGTTTCAATTAGATTTTATTATTTCATGTCACATCAATTTATAAAAAAAAATTTATTTATACTGTCAATATATATATATTTATTTATTTTCTAGCTTTGTAGTTTTTGCAAATAGTTCCTTGAAATTATTCTAACATAGTTTTTAGGATAGCAAAAATGTGTGTTTTTTTAGTAAGTTAAAGAATTTTAAAATAAATAAAAAAATGACAATGCTATACTTATCCTTTTTAATTTATTATTTGATGAGTAATATTAGGGACTTAAATGTTTTACTAACATTTTTACTAAATATCGCACATGAGTGTGGGATCTACTTGGGACTCACATGGTGTGAGTCTCACATCCATGTAAGACATTTGATAGAAATATTAATAAAATATTTAGATTTCTTAACATTTTTCTTAATATAATGGCCTCACATGAATTTCATTAACATTTAATGGTTGTGATGTGTCACTTTAGAAAGTGGTATAAAAAATATTAAGTGTAATATTATTATTTAAATAAATCTAAATGCTAACAGGGTGGCTTTCTGGTATTAATCAATTTTGTTAACGTCTATTTTCAAGGCACATATTAAAAAAAAAAATTGTGTGAAACTGCATGTAATAAATATTATATAATAAGTTTGTAAGATTTTATTGACGAGCACTTAAAGTAAAGAAAAATATTAGAGATTTTAAAAGTTCTAATAAATTTTTTACCAAGTATCTTATATAGGTGTGGTATCCATACCATGTGAGTCCCATTTGAATCATGCCTATGTAAGACATTTAGTTAAAATTTAATAAATTTTTAAAATTTCTAACATTACTCAATACTAAATGTTACCAAGTTTAAAAGTATAAAGAGCATAAAATACTTTTAAATTGCTTAATATTAGGGGTGCTCGCGGTTCGGTTGCGGCCGAGAAACCTCTAATCCGCCATCAGTCTGCCAGATTGGTGGATTGAAAAAAATCAATCCGCATCGGTCCTCTGGATTGACGAATGCGGATTGAGCAGATTGGCAGATGAATGCGAATCGGTTTGACAGTTTAAACTTTTATAAATTTTGAATATAATACAACTTGTCAACAATTTTTTTTAGATAACAATCCAGCTCAACATTATCAAGTAAATTATCAAATACCAATAATAAATAGATAAAAAAAAATCATGCATTATCAAAACTATTTCATTATTTTTTTTTACTCAAAAACTATTTAATTTGATTTTTTTTTTTAAATGAAAAAATTAAACCTTATATTTTCCACACAAAAATACCAATTATCAACACTTCCCATTTGATAAAAGGATTGCTAAATTGAAAACATAATAGAATATTTAAACTCTTTTTGAATTGAAAACACAAACAGAATATTTAAACATATTGAAAAGTCTTATAAAGTACTAAGGGTGCTTGCGGTTTGACAGTTTGATTGCGGCCAAATGAATCTCAAATCCATCATCTATCCAAAACTAGACAAATTGAAAAAGCAAATCCTCTTGTTATCACGCATCAATCCAAAATGCGACGGATCGATTCGATTCGATCAGTTTGGAAAGATCGGAAAATCCGCTGCTGACCCCTACTTAATATACTCTCAATATTAAACAAAGGCGGGGCATAGGTTAAGGTTAAAACCGTCATTTAAAAAAAATTATAAGTATTTATAATTAACATTAAAATTATAGAAATAAATAATGAAGGGTTGGTTCTTTCAATACATCCAACTGTATTTATTATGAATTTGTTTAATATTATAATTACATTTATTATACCTTAATTAGTGTCCTGAATAGTTGTTAGCATGGCTATTAGACAAGAGTCTTTTTTTTTTTTTAAGAAAGGATAAAGAAAAGTCTTGTTAAAAATATATTAAAAGTTATAGTTTTTTTAAATTACAAAAATTATTTTAAAAATAATGAAAAATATTTTGATTTGAGTTTAGTTTTAAAATTATTATTTAAGTGTGGAGTTGTGTTTTAAGTTTTCAATTTTTAAATCATGATGTGAAAAGAGAAAATTTGTTCAGTTATGAGTTTTAAAAATAATTTTAGAATGATTTGTAATTTCTTTTATTTTTATTGATTGATGTATAGACTGTGAGAAAATGTGAGAGGAGAGATGAAAGAGAAACAGTGATTCATAGATTGATTAAGAATTTTATATATAAAAAAAAAAAGTTTTGAAAGTAATTTTTAAAAAAACTAGAAATCCGCTAGATATTGATTTGTGATTATGTATCAATTTAAAGAAATAAAACAATCTCAATCAAGCAATCAAGACAAATCGACACAACGATTTTAACGTGGAAAAACCACAATTGGAGCACCTCCAATTGTGATAAAAAACCACGGGCAACAGTCACAAAACAATGCACTAAGAAGATATAAAGGAATTACACAGGTATACTCTCAATTACCTAGCGAATCCACGCCCGAATTAAACCAACCTCTATGTGCCTCTTCCAACCCCGTCTTCACCTCAGAATTGTCTTAACGATGAGCCACTCCAGAATCCACCAAAGCTCCAGGCTCGAATTCTTCAGAATCCACCAAAGAACAACTCTCTCTTTTGTTCAAACAAATAATCTTTTGATGTATACTCTCTTTAAACCATGAGTTGAATACTCAATCAAAACATCAAAGAAAACTAACAAAATATCCCCAAATATAAACCTTAATATCCAAGAAGAAGATATAGAGGAGTAATCCTAGTTTTGGACTAAAACAAATACTTATAGAATTCTGGGATTGCGAAGCTCGCTCGAGCGAAGACTCTCTCGCTCGAGCGAGGAACCAAAAACGTGTATTTTCCATAAGTGGCTTCGCTCGAGCCAAACAACCTGCGCTCGAGCGTAAAATCATCATTCTCAGGTTTTTTGCCAGACGCGGCCTTCGCTCGAGCGAGAACTCCTTCGCTCGAGCGAGCAAGGGCGAACATGTAACTTCGAATGCAATTTTGCATTTTGCTTCGGGGGCGCTGCCCCTCGACCTCGCCTGGGCGTTGCCTGGACCCGCCAAGGGGCGCTGCCCCTTCAACTCCCATGAGCTGACCGGGCAGCTCAATCCCCGTCATAATCAGCGAAGTGGCAATCTTGAAAGTATTAACATCACAAACTTCTCTGTACGGCACAATTCGGGTTAGATTCACATCTAAGAAACTCGTAGCCTCACTGAAATAAAAAGAGCGAAAACAAGTACTACTGAAAGGAGTTTTGTCAACCGGGATTGCCAAGAATAAAAACCTAACAATCTCCCCCTTTGGCAATGCCGTGACAAAACACGCCTAACAAATAAAATCCTAATCACCCCAACCCATTACAGCCAATAAAAACAAATTTCTTTCTCAAGGTCATGATCTGCAAAACAACTATTAGTGCCACAATCTCCAAAACAACTATTAGTCCCACAAGAGTATATGAAAAAGAAATAAACATATGGGTAGATTATCTTGAAGCATGAGACGGAAAACATGAATAGATGCGAGTTGGAGATTATAAGAACATATAGCATGAAAACCTGAAAACTAAGACACATGCACCCGACACATGGCATGAATACATGAAATCCTAAGACACATGCACCGAACAACATTACTCGCCTTTTTTGTCACGAATTGACAAAGGAAGTTCAACCAACTAAAGCAAGATCAGAAATCACACAAGCAATGATAAGATTATGTAAATATCAGAAGCATGCAAGAAGGAAATAATAAAGAAGCAATGCATAACATCATGCAAACCAACTAAAGCCAACCTCCCTTTCACTCAAAGCAACCACAAACACTGTACAGAAAACAATGAACAAGAAGAAATCGAAAAAAATAATATGGTGAAGCAAGAAAGGAATTTCAGAGTTGTACATTGAAAACACACAAGATTATCGAAGAAACACAATTACTTGAAAACGCAATGTGCACAGTCTATAGAAGATTCCTCATGAAAGAAAGTGATGCATTATGTGAAAAGCATAGATCCCATGATAAAAGTGTGTGTGTGACTCTTGGAGTTCGACAAACACAAGATTCAAATCCTAGCAGTGATCTGATAGCTGGACCTCCGGCAAGAGAATCTAAGCACAAATAAGGAAAGTCAAACCACTAGGAATCAAGGGGTATTTGGTGAGTAAAGGCGGAGGCACCCCCTCAATCAATGAATCCTTTATTTGTTCTTTTTTTCACATCTTTTTTTTTTCTTTCTTTTGCACATCCTTTTTTTTTTTTTCTTTCTTTTGCACATTTTTTCTTTCTTTTGCACACTCATTGGCGGCTGACACGCTCAAGAGTATGGAAACCGAACCACAGAAGCAGGGATATAATAAGGGTGGCCTGGTTGGTGACTCTGAGGTAACCTTTTCCTCATGCCTGGACTATAAAGAACAGAGGGGAAAGCCATGGAGATGCAAAAAAAATGAAAGATGGTTAAGAGACTCAACATCACCCATGATATGCTAGTATAGGTCAATTCCTCTAGAAAAGTAAAAGATACAATGCAAGAAGTCCATAGAGAAAAATGATCACTAAGGCCGAAGACTCCAAAATTTGCTAATCCAAGAGTGTGTACAGAATGAGACATACTAATCAAAAAAACACACACTCCAAAATGATAATGACCACAGAAAGCACACACATATTAATATGTAATGGATATTCTTATCAATTCCAATATGCACCAAGGACCACTCAAAAATTTTAAGTTTGCAAAACCATACTAAGAAAATCTTTTTGATTTTTTATTATTTTTTTTTTCCTTAATCAAGACAAAAAACGAACTTGCACACATTAAGTGACTCAAAAAGAGAAAAAAAACACACAGAAACCTAAAAACTAAAAATAATATACAAATTAATACAAGTCAAGTTTTTGCACCCAAACCGCTTTAGTATGAACAAAGTTGTGAGAATTGCGGGTCTTGGGTAGTGTCTTGACGTTGTGATTCCCTTCCCTTTCAATGGGAACCCGTCTCGACCTGATTTCCAACTTCCTATTTCTAGGTTTAGGAAAATGCAAACTCGCTCCATGTTTGGTCTCAAGCACATCAAAATAGTAAGGTCTATTATGACCCTTAAGCTCATTACGACCAATGAAGTGTCTCCTACCCCATGAGATGTTGGAATTTCTTTCATCTCTATAAGACACTCTCCCATGCAACTCATAACAATAAGGGCGAATATGACCATGCATACCACAATGATGACAAATAAAAACAGAGTGTACCTTCTTTTCTTTGGCCTTACCAACTCTAGGAAGTTTGAGAAGTCCATCCTCATGTTGAATTTTTTGTTCTCCATTTCCTTGAGTTCTTGTATCATGAGATGTGGAAGCACTCTGTTTTTGCTTTTTCTTACCACCAAAGCCAATGCCACTCTTGTCAGAACAAATTTGTTGAGACCCAATGATATTGTCCAAAGTCTTTGATCCTCTGTTTCAAAGACCAATGGTAGCCATAGCACACTTGAGTTCTTCGTCTTTCTTGATCATTAGTTCTTCCAAAGCAACTTGAGACATCTCGAGAGTTTCAATCTTTTCTTCATATGTTGCATAGATTTGCTATAGCTCATTAATCTCTGTCTCACAAGTCAAGAGTTTTGCACAAAGAGCTTGTCGATCATTAGCTATCTTGATGGCATCAATCCTAGCCTCAGAAATCTCCTCCTTCAGTTTGACATTCTTACTTTCACATGCTTTGAGTTTCATAGTGAGTTTGTCATTCAATTTGGATAAGTTAAGAGATTCCTTATACAACTTTTCATAAGCTAGCTCAAGCTCTTCATCATCACTTCTTGAGGATTCATCATTAGTGGCATTCTCAACCGGCCTCTTCGGATACTCTGTTCGTCCTTCAGTTTCAGAAGCCGCCATGAAAGCAAGGAATTATTTGTGTCCCTCTTCACCTTGATCTTCATTGTCACTTTTATCTTTATCAGATTCTGATTCATCATCCCAAGTGATAGCGAGGGCTTTCTTCTTCCTCAAACGAGTGGGGCATTCTTGAGCAAAGTGACCAAATCCTTGGCATTCATAGCATTGGACTCTTTCAGAGTTCCCTTGTATCTTTCCTTTCTCCTTCTTGGCTATAAAATTAATTTTGAGTTTATCTTTACCTTTGGATTGATGAGTATGAGTAGATTCCAAAAGGTTAGGATTCTTTTTCAAAAAAGATTTTTTAAATTGTTTTACAAAAGCATCCGTAATCTTGGAATTTATCTCACAATCCTCATCAGAATCCTTTCCAGCTCTATGAGTACTACTAAAAGCAACATCTTTTTGTTTCTTTTTGAAATTCCTATGTGCCTCATAAGTTTGAAGATTTCCAACCAAATGATCTAGCTTGAGGTTGTCAACATCTTGAGCCTCCTCAATAGCCGTAACTTTTGGTTGGAACCGATAGGGCAAGGGCCTCAAAATTTTTCCTACAATCTTGGATTCTGGTATTTTTTTCACCTAAATTGAAGCTGGAATTTACAATGTCATTCAACTTCACATAAAATTCATCAAAGGTCTCACTATCTTTCATTGAAAGGTTTTCGAAACTAGACGTGAGCCTTTGAAGTTTTGAACGTTTAACCAAAGGAGTGCCCTCATGAATAGTTTGTAAAATATCCCAAGCCTCTTTTGCGACTTCACAATTTCAAATTCGACTAAACTCTTCAGGTGTGACAGCGCAAAAGAGAGAATTTATAGCTTTACTATTCTAGCTACTATTTTGGTAATCAGTTGTGTCCCACTTATCGATTGGTTTGGGAAAAGTTACTCCATCAACGGTAATCGTCGGTTTAGTCCACCCATACATGACAGATTGCCAAATTTTTTCATCAATAGATTTTAAAAACGATCTCATCCGAGCTTTCCAAAACGAATAATTGGATCCGTCAAGTAGGGGTGGTCGAACCATAGAATTTCCCTCACGAATTGAATCCATTATCACAAATCAAAGAAGATCTCGCTCAAAAGTTTTAAAAAACAAAAGAGCGACCCACTCTGATACCAATTAAAAAAACTAGAAATCTGCTAGATATTGATTTGTGATTATGTATCAATTTAAAGCAATAAAACAATCCCAATCAAACAATCAAGACAAACCGACATAACGATTTTAACGTGAAAAAATCACAATTGAAGCACCTCCAATTGTGATAAAAAACCACGGGCAACAACCACAAAACAATCCACTAAGAATATATAAAGAAATTACACAGGTATATTCTCAATTACCTAGCAAATCTACGCCTGAATTGAACCAACCCCTATGTGCCTCTTCCAACCTCGTCTTCACCTCGGAATTGTCTTAACGATGAGCCACTCTAGAATCCACCAAAGCTTCAGGCTCGAATTCTTCAGAATCCATCGAAGAACAACTCTCTCTTTTGTGTAGAACAAACAAATAATCTTTTGATATATACTCTCTTTAAACCATGAATTGAATACTCAATTAAAATATCAAACAAAACTAGCAAAATATCCCAAGATATAAACCTTAATATCCAAGAAGAAGATCTGAAGGAGTAATCTTAGTTTTGGACTAAAACAAATACTTATAGAAATCTGGGACTACGAAGTTCGCTCGAGCGAAGACTCTCTCGCTCGAGCGAGGAACCAAAAACGAGTGTTTTCCATAAGTGGCTTCGCTCGAGCCAAACAACCTGCACTCGAGCGTAAAATCATCATTCTCAGGTTTTTTGCCAGACGCAGCCTTCGCTCGAACGAGAATTCCTTCGCTCGAGCGAGCAAGAGTGGACATGCAACTTCAAATGCAATTTTGCATTTTGCTTCCGGGATGCTACCCCTCTATCCCGCTTGGGTGTTGCCCCGAACCCGCCAAAGGGCGCTGCCCCCTCGACTCCCGCGAGTTGACAGGACAGTTCGATCCCCGTCATAATCAGCGAAGTGGCAATCTTGAAAGTATTAACATTACAAACTTCTCTGTACGGCACAATTCGAGTTGAATTCGCATCTAAGAAACTTATAGCCTCACTGAAATAAAAGTGCGAAAACAAATACAACTGAAAAGAGTTTTGTCAACTGAGATTGTCAAGAATAAAAGCCTAACAATTTTGAATTATATTTTAAAAATATATTTAATTAATATATTTCATTCAAATCATAATTTAAAACATAATTAAATTTTGAAAAGTAAATCAAAGGCTGCCTAAACATAGTTGATCCAATTCGTTTGTTTGTTTGTTTGCTTGTTTGTGAAGTGCACGTGATCCTAAGGATACGTTCTGAACCCAAGCCTGAATTCATTTTGCTTAATGAAAGTAACTTAAAAGGACTATTTAAAAATTATATGTTAGTTATTATAACTAGTTATAATTTATTTTATTTCTTTTAACAGGTTAGTTATTACAAGAAAAAAATATATATATATTTTTATATTTTTATTGTAGGTTAGTTACGTTTGAAAAGTCGTGGGAGACTTTTTTATATAATGTAATATTTATCAATAAATCTCATTTTACAAATAAATATTTTAATTAATTTTAATTTTTTTTATTGATCTGTTAAGTTCTATTAATGGATAGTTTCTTTCCGTATAATCTTATTTTTGATTTTGGTAATATTTTGGTAGATGACTATATCATTTTATTTATGTGACAGGTATGATGTGACACTCCAATGTAGTAAATATTAATGTGACACTAAAATTTTTTACGCTGTGTTTGGTTAGGGGATTTTTGGAGGAATTTAGAAAGAAAAAGAAAAAATGTGTGTGAAACTAAGTTAAATGTAAGTATATTTTATTCACATTTCACTTACCTTTTTCATTTCCCTTTTCAAATCCCTCCTCAAATCTAACCAAACACGGTATTAATGTACTTTTCTCAAATGTGACAACGTGACGGGTATGATGTGACAATTTAAATTTTTTATTCAAAAAAAACTAAAAATTTCTTAGTGTACTTTTTTAAAATGTGACAACGTTGCAAGTATAATATAACACTCTAAAAAACTTAAAAACTCTTTGGTATACTTTTTTCAAATGGGATAACGTATGATGTGATATTTCAAAAAAACTAAAAACTTATTAGTTTACTTTTTCTAAATGTGACAACGTAGCCCTAATGTGACAATGTGACGGGTATGATTTGACATTTTAAAAATAATTAAAAATTCATTTGTATACTTTTTCCAAATATGACAACGTGGCAGGTATGATAATTCAAAATCCATTAGTGTACTTTTTCCAAACGTGACATGTGACACCCTAACGTGGTGGGTATGATATGACATTAAAAAAAATTAAAAACTCTTCAGTGTATTTTTTTTTCAAATGTGACACTTTAACGTAGCGAGTATGATGTGACTTAAAAAATTTCTTAGTATACTTTTTCAAATATGACACTCCAATGTGATGGGTAAATTAATCATTACATATTAAAAAGAACTAAATAAATCACAAGAAAAAAATATAAGACTACATAAATTATAAGTTCAAAATATAAAACTCATTGGTCATACTCTTTTATATAGAGGGTGTTTGGGAAGTAGGTTTTTATGTAGATTTTTTTAGTTGTAAGATATTATTGGATAAAAAAATTTTAGTATTTGAGAATATAGTTGAGTTTTTTTTGTGATTGGATGTGATATTTGTGAGAAAAAAAGTGAAATAATTATGGAGTTGGATGTGATATTTTGTTTATATATATATATATATATTTTTTTTTAATTTTGTAAAATTTTTATCTTTTAATAAAAAAAATGTGAAAAAAATTTGGAAACCAAGTTCCCACATAGCACCATAATTTGTGTAGATGAATATTTAAAAAGTCACAACACATAAATAAAAAATTAATTTGATAAAATAAAAAATATACATTTTTTAAATTTTACGTAGTGAAAAGTAAAAAATATGATTAGAAGTACTCTTATGATGAGAGAGAGAGCGCTCAGAGAAATGGTGTCACACGAGAAACGATGTGTGACTGGAGCAACTCAAGAAATTGACTGGTCATTTACAACAAGCCCTTTTTTTTTTTTTTTTTTTTTTTTTTTTGACTATAAGCTTTGACAATGATGCATCACCTTCGGTCATATAATTAATGCACATTAAATGTTATTTTTTTCAATGATGACTATGTAATGATATTGATACGCAAGTAATGAATTTTGTTTCAAATTAATCCTTGAATGGTCAATCATTTTGATTGTCAATCATCTTTTTTTTCTTTCTTACTCTTTTTATTTAGGAAAAATTATATATTGAAAAAAAAAATTAATTAGAAAAAAATTATTTAAAAAAATAATTAATGAAAAAAAAAATTATTAGTAAAATTTTTAAATTTCTTTATTTAAAAATTAACGTAAACTCATTTTTTAAATTTAAGTTTTTTTTTCAAATTTATAAACTGAGACAACCATTTATAAACCAAAAAAATTATTAAATAAGTTTTTATGACATTTTAAAAAAATTTTGTAAATATAAATTAAAAATTGAAAACGAAATGGTTACCAAATAGGCCTCAGATGGTAAAAATGTTATAAAATTAACAAATCATTAAATAAGTTACCAACGTAAGAAATGACTTATCAAAAGATTCTTAGACTATGTATGGTTTGATTTTTAGAATAAAAAATTTAAAAATTAAAAATTAATTTGGTTAAGAAATAAAAAATAAAAAATAATTATCATTTAAGGGTAAAAAATAATTATCATTTTAACTTTTGGGCAGGTTATATACATACGTATGGCTGTTTCAATTTAATTTGTAAAAAATTATTTCTAATGACTCGAAAGATAAAAATTATATAAAAATGATAATTATTTTTTATTTTTTATTTCTTAACTAGATTAATTTTTAATTTTTAAAAAAAATTTCTAAAAATCAAATCATACATTGCCTAATAATCTTTTAATAAGTCATTTCTTACGTTGGTAACTTATTTAATTATTTGTTAATTTTACGACATTTTTACTATCTGAAACCTGTTTGGTAACCATTTCATTTTTAGTTTTCAATTTATATTTACAAAAATTTAAAAACTGTCATAAAAACTTGTTTGATAATTTTTTTGGTATATAAATGGTTGTCTCAGTTTATAAATTTGAGGAAAAAATATAAATTCAAAAAATACATTTATGTTGATTTTTAAACAGAAATTTAAAAATTTTACTAACAAAATTTTTTTTTCAGTTTATTTTTTTTAGATAATTTTTTTTCCAATTAATTTTTTTCAATGAAATTTTTTTTTTCAACTAATACTAACCGAGGGGGTAATTGGTAATGCTACTTTAAACCTTAGGGAGGAGATTGTAATTTTTAAAATGTGAGGGGTGTCAATGTAATTTACTTAGTGAGGGCAAAATTGATATTTAAATAAATTAAATTGCTGAGGGGAAAATCTATAATAAAATTTTAAACCTCAGGAGGGAGATATAATTTTCAAAAATTGAGAAGGAACTGTAATAAATATAAATCTCAGGGGGTGTCAATGTAATTTATCTTTTTTTTTTTTTTTTTTTTTTTTAACTATAAGCTTTGATAATGATGCATCACCTTCGGTCATATAATTAATGCACATTAAATGTTATTTTGTTCAATGAGGACTATCTTATGATATCGATACGCAAGTAATGAATTTTGTTTCAAATTAATCCTTGAATGGTCAATCATTTTGATTGTCAATCATCTTTTCTTTTTCTTACTCTTTTTATTTAGGAAAAATTATAAAAAAAAAAATTAGGACTTGATTACTGTAATAAGATAAATTATTAATTTTTTATTTGGTTAATTTAAATCTTAATTTTTTGATTTATTTTAATGATTAAAATATATATTTTTAATGAAAAAAGACAGATTTTTAAATTGAAAACAAATAAAAATATTTGAATTTTAAATTAATCAAATTAAAAATCCAATATTTATTTTGTAATAAGAATCAAATCTTGAGATTTTTTTTATATATAATTATCCCCTTTATTTATTATACACTTGTTTATCTATATATGGGAGCTTTTTTGATAAATTCTTTTTCTAAGAGTTTTATTCCATTCAACTCATATTCTTTTTTACTATTTCATTAGGTCCTATTTGAGGTAAGAAACCAAAATACCCTTTTCATCTACTTATATTCCATTTAGTCCACATTATTTTCTTATGTTTCAATAAGTCCTATGAGTGACATAATTACCAAAATACCTCTAATGTGAATGTTCACACCGTCAATGTGATTGTTCCTACTTGAGGTAAGAAGACCAAAATACCCTTTTCATCTACTTATGTTCCATTTAGTCCACATTATTTTCTTATGTTTCAATAAGTCCTATGAGTGACATAATTACCAAAATATCTCTAATGTGAATGTTCACACCGTCAATGTGATTGTTCCTACTTGAGGTAAGAAGACCAAAGTACCCTTTTCATCTACTTATGTTCCATTTAGTTCACATTATTTTCTTATGTTTCAATAAGTCCTATGGGTGACATAATTACCAAAATATCCCTAATGTGAATGTTCACATCCTATGGGTGACATAATTATCAAAATACCCCTAATGTGAATGTTCACATCGTCAATGTGAATGTTCACACCGTCAATGTAAATGTTCACACCGTCAATGTGAATGTTCATATCATCAATGTGTAGGGACTCGGCCCAGCCCGGGCCGGGGCCAACCCATGTAAAGCCTCGTGGGTGCTTGCCAAAATTCGGGCCAGGCCGAACCGGCCTACGGGCCAAAAAATTAGGCCTAGGCCCTAGCCCTGGCACAAAGGTATTCAAGCTTTGGGTGCCCCGGTGGGTTGAGCCAAGGGACTTGGGCCTAGACTTGGGCTTGGGTCGGGCTTGGGTGAGCCTCGCCAATTTTTTTAATTCTTTTTAATTTTTTCTCCCAAAATTTTATTATTTTCCAGAAAAAAGACACCGGGCCTCGGGCGGGCCGGGCCTCTGGTGGGTCGGGCCTTGAGCCGAGCCTTAAATGAGCCTTATGTGGGGCGAGCTTCAAAGTGATAGCCCAGGTCCTAGCCCAAGTTCTTGAGCTGGGCTCGGGTCCGGACCCAAACGAGCTTGCCCCGGGCCGCGGGAGGGCTACTAGTGGCCCACGGGCCGCGGGCCAATTTTACACTCCTATCAATGTGAATATTCACATTGTCAACAAGTCGAACCCGCTCCGGGCCGCAGGCCAATTTTACACTCCTATCAATGTTAATGTTAATATGTCAATGTGAATATTCACATTGTAAACGGGCTGGGCTCGCATGCGGGTTTCGGGCCGCCTACGGGTGGCGGGTCAATTTTACACTCCTATCAACGTGAATGTTAATATGTTAATGTGAATATTCACATTGTCAACGGGCCGGGCCGGGCCCGCCCCGGGCAGCCCACGGGCCACGGGCCAATTTTACACTTCTATCAATGTGAATGTTAACATGTCAATGTGAATATTCACATTGTCAACGGATCGGGCCCGCCCCGGCCTAGGGGGAGCTTCGGACTGCCCACGGGCCACGGACCAATTTTACATTCTTACCAATGTGAATGTTAAAATATGAATATTTACAGCCCACCTGCCCCGGGCAACGGACGGGTTTCGGGCCGCCCACGGGCCGCGTACCAATTTTACACTCCTATTAATGTGAATGTTAACATGTCAATGTGAATATTCACATTGTACACGGGCCGGGTCGGGCCCGCGGACTGGTTTTGGGCCGCCCACGGGCCGCGGGCCAATTTTACACTCCTATCAATGTGAATGTTAACATGTCAATGTAAATATTTACATTGTAAATGGGCCGGGCCGAGCTTGCGGGTGGGTTTCAGGCCGCCTACGGGCCGCGGGTCAATTTTACACTCCTATCAATGTAAATGTTAATATGTTAATGTGAATATTCACATTGTCAACGGGTTGGGCCGGGCCGGGCCGGGCCCGGGCAACCCACGGGCTGCGGGCGGGTTTCGGGCCGTCCACGGGCCATGGACCAATTTTATACTTCTATCAATGTGAATGTTAATATGTCAATGTGAATATTCACATTGTCAACGGATAAAGCCGGGCCAATTTTACATTCCTATCAATGTGAATATTCATATTGTAAACGGGCCGGGGGGCCCGCGGGAGAGTTTCGGGCCGCCTACGGGCCGCGGGTCAAGTTTACACTCTTATTAACGTGAATGTTAATATGTTAATGTGAATATTCACATTGTTAATGAGCTGGGCCGGCCCCGCCCCGGGCAGCCCACGGGCCACGGGCAGGTTTCGGGCAGCCCACAGGCCGCGGGCCAATTTTACACTTCTATCAATGTGAATGTTAACATGTCAATGTGAATATTCACATTGTCAATAGACCGGGCCCGCCCCGGGGGCGATCTTCGGACCACCCATGGGTCACGGACCAATTTTATATTCTTACCAATGTGAATGTTAAAATATAAATATTTACATCATAAAATTGACCGTTCAAAAAATATTTGTAAGGGTATCAAAATTAAATATAAGGGCATAACAGTCTAAAAAAGAGTGTAAATCAAGAAAAAGAACTTTATGGAATAAGACTATACATACATGAGACTAAATAGATTAATAAATTTTTTCATAGACTTTTTAAATTAAAACATTTCTAAATAGAATTTATCAATAAAAATCCCTTTATATATTTATATTCGGTTATTCCCTTTATATTCAGTTTTCACCTTGTTTTTTTATAAACTGCATAAGTGCACTACTATTATTATAGTCGTATTGCCTGTGTTTTAATGATGTGTTTAGATCATATGTTTGGAGAATAGTTTGACCATAATAAAATAAAATAAAATAAAAAAAGAAGAAGAAAAAATTTAGAAAAATATAAATGAAATATAAATTATATTTTTTTCTTTATTTTTCCTTTACTTTCCAACTTCTTGATATATAAATACAGCCTAACACACATGTTGAGAAAATTTTAAAAAATTGTATATTCTTTATTACCCTTACTTTCATGCAATGTAAGATTCTTTTAAATTTCTTCACAAACAAATTCTTTAAACCAAATTTTATTAAAGAAGTTTGATTTCCTTGGCATTACAGTGATTTTTGGACTCAATTCTTGGTATATTGAATTCATGGTTTTATTATAAGCAAAATTTAAATTTAGGGTAATTTTATTTATTTATTTTTTGTTTACATTTAGTGTGCGTAGGAGGATCATTACTATGGCAAATATTAACAAGTATTCTGAGACATTATTTAATATTAGTACGTGTATAAAAAATATTTTGAAAATGGAAAAAAAATTAAAAATAATAAAAGTATTTAAAATTAGTAAAAAAATGTTTGTGTTTCTTATTTATTTATTTATTTATTTTTGTGTCTTTTTTGATATTCTAAAGATACTACTAATAAGACCTATACATGATGCTTAACTATGACAAAATCAACTACAATTCGCCTTTATCAATTTTTTATTTAGGAAAAAAGATCAACAAACTTTTTTATTTGGGAAACAAATCGACAAACTTTAAGTAAAAGGAATGGGTGTTAATGAAGGGTTGTGGAGATAATCATGTGCTAGACTCCAAAGGTGAAAAAAATAAAAATAAAGCCATAATTAATCTTTTAATAAGTCAGCTTTGAAACATACAATCTTGTTTAATCATTATGACTTTTTCATATTTAATCGAGCCACGATATGTACATATCTGCACTGCCTTTAATGAAGATTTATTAAATAAAGGTTAGTGATAATGTATATTAACATTAAGTAATTAATTAATTCATTATATGTCTTTGTGTTAAGGGCTCGATAATTAAACATATTTGTATAGTGATGCGTGAGATTGTCAGTAGTGTCCTGATCCTAAATTATGGGAGACTTAATTAACATTGTACACGCAAACCCTTGAAACTATTTGACTTACAAGGAATTTTTGAAAGGTCAAAATGAGCTCAATAAGCTTAATAACCATAATTTTGAAAGTTGAAGTGTGTTGTATTACAGCTAGCTAGTGTGTTAATGAAAGATGCTTATAAAGTTTTAAAAAGGACTTCTTGATGAAGGCATGTGAGATAAAAACAATAATTGGGTTATAAAAAGAAGGAAAACCCAACTAAAATTTAAGAATCGAATCATATCAAAACCCAACTGCATTTTGTGTTTTTGTTTTTTTGGTTAATTTGATTCTAAAGATTTTACAATAGGGTTTGATACCTAAGTTTTTGAAACCATTGTAAGTGGTTTGATTCTAAATTCATCATAAACCAAACTAAACAAGTCGATGAAGTCAAGTTATTTAAAAAGTCCGTTGCATCAAAAAATATCACATGGATTTAGAACACTAAGTGGTCGTGTTGCCATTTAATGGTGTTTTGTAATTTTGTCCATCATATTACTTGTTTTTCAAACAATGTAAACATTTAGTTTACTATTATTGAACAAACACATAGTCATGTATTTTTGCAAACAAGGCTAATATACATATTCTAATCTTAAAAAAGCTTCCAATTGATGGTGCACTTGAAAATGGATCCTATGTGATTAACATGACAGGACGAAGAGAGTACTTTCTAAATCAATATTGTTCACCAATGTTGTCCTACCACTGTGGTACAGTGTTTTCGGACATTAATATTCCATTTCATTCCAAGGCAGAGTAAATTAAAAAAAAAAAAAAAAAATTACCATGTAATAGTACCTAAAGTGGTTAGATCTAATGTTTCTATTGAAATAACTAGGTCTAGGTGTGCCATAAAAAGAGTTAGCAAACACAAGTCCATGGATGTGTTAAAAAAAAAAAAAAAAAAAAAAAAAACACAAGTCCATTTGATTGAGTCACAACTATTTTAATGCTACATCTGTTTGATGATTGCCTGGTCGAACCCATTTATTGACTAATCAGAAGACATTCAAAGGTTGGAGTTGGTAGGCTGTCCTTAACTGGATTTTCATTTGAGGTTGGTGAAAGGAATCATCAACCTATTATTGGGTCTTGGCATCAACAACATTTGCTCTACCTTCCTTTGTAAATAATTTAGTATTATAATGCTATGTGTATATATATATGACAAGAGGTTAGTGTGAGAGAGAGAGAGAGGAAGACTTGGATGAGGGTTTTGAGATTCTTTGTCATCTAACAATTGGCAATTGGGCTAAGCTTTCGCTATACTACTAGCAGTAACGAGTTTCAAAAAGAAAAGTAGAGCCCTGTCCTTATATATTCCTCTTCACTCTAGTATTTTTCTAGTCTCACTTTTGTTGCCTAGCACTTGCTTGTGCTTATGTCCTACTGAGAAAATAAAAGAAAAGAAAAGAAGAGAAGTGAAAAAACTAACAAGTTGTAGCAACAATGGTGGCCAAGAAGCCAAGGATTGTGATTATTGGGGCTGGAATGGCTGGTCTCACAGCTGCCAACAAGCTCTACACATCACAGGGCTCAAACGAATCGTTCGAGCTCTGTGTAGTAGAAGGTGGGACTAGAATTGGTGGAAGGATCAACACTTCTGAGTTTGGTGGTGATAGGATTGAGATGGGTGCTACGTGGATTCATGGCATTAAAGGTAGCCCAATTCACAAAATTGCTCAAGAAATCCATTCACTTGACTCTGATCAGCCTTGGGAGTGTATGGATGGGTTTTTGGATGATCCAGTCACTATTGCTGAAGGCGGGCATGAGCTCAATCCATCACTTGTCGATTCAATAACTAGTTTTTTCAACAAACTAATGGATTTTGCTCAAGGAAAGGTGAGTGAAGAAGGATTGAGCAATGAAGAGATTGAGTATTGTAAGTTTATAGCAGCAAAAGGTTTCAATGGAAAGCTCAGTATTGGTTCTTTTCTTCGACAAGGGCTTGAAGCTTATTGGGATTCAATGAAAGGCCGAGAGGAGCTCAAAGGATATGGTGATTGGAGTCGAAATTCGCTTGAAGAAGCCATTTTTGCAGTTCATGAGAACACTCAAAGGACTTATACGGCAGCTGGTGATTTGATGACACTTGATTACAATGCAGAAAGTGAGTATATTATGTTTCCTGGTGAAGAGGTAACCATTGCTAGAGGTTATATGAGCATAATTGAGTCCATAGCTTCTGTTTTGCCTGCTGGTTCAATCCAATTAGGCAAAAAGGTCACAAAAATTGAATGGCAGCCCAATAATCATCGATTGTTAGAGAACGAAAATGGGCACGAAACTAGGCCTGTGAAGCTACATTTTTGTGATGGATCGGTCATGTTGGCCGATCATGTGATTGTCACGGTCTCATTAGGAGTACTCAAAGCTGGAACCAGTGAAAATTCAGGTATGTTTGATCCTCCACTTCCAAGTTTTAAGACCAAGGCAATATCAAGACTTGGGTATGGTGTTGTTAACAAGTTGTTTTTGGAATTGAGTCCAACCCATGATAGATTTGGCATTTCCAACGAATTCCCATTTTTGCAAATGGCTTTTCATCGATCAGACTCCGAATTCAAGCACCGGGAAATTCCTTGGTGGATGAGAAAGACTGCTGCTCTATCTCCAATCTATGGCAAGTCAAGTGTACTTTTATCTTGGTTTGCAGGCAAAGAAGCTCTTGAGCTTGAGTCTCTCGATGATGAAGAGATTCTTGATGGGGTTTCAACAACAATCTCTAGCTTTTTATCAAACTCAGTGTCACATCCTAATAATTCTCATGAATTGTGCAATGGGAATGTCAATTCTGTGGAGAGCACTAATGGGAGAGAATTGAAATTCAGTAAGGTTTTAAGGAGCAAATGGGGCACGGATCCACTGTTCTTGGGGTCATATAGCTACATTGCCGTGGGATCGAGCGGTGATGATTTGGACGCCATGGCTATGCCATTGCCCAAAAATGGAAATTATGAGGCTAATGCCTCTCCTCCACTCCAAATTCTGTTTGCAGGTGAAGCAACACATAGAACCCATTATTCAACTACTCATGGAGCCTATTTCAGTGGCCTTAGAGAAGCCAATAGGCTTCTTCAACATTATCATTGCAATGGGGTATGAGAGTTCTTGATGCACTACTAAGCTAGAACAGTAAGCACTTTTTCTTGTTTTTTTTGATTTTTTGTTTTTGGGAAACACTTCTCTCCCTCTTAATCACTTTCTGATTGATATTCATCTGGAAAATCTTTTATTTCTCTCTCTGCAATATGGTTGGAATGAGATGAGACAGTGGAAATTAAAGAGAGGGAATGAAAGGGAGATGGGTACAATTTTTAGATGTACGGATGAATGAGTTAACGAAGCTTCTTTTCAAATTTTCTATATTTTAGTTTTGGGGCTGCTTTACTGTTTGATGATGTTCTTGATCTTCAAAGAAAAAGTTAAAGATTGTGTTTGGCATTGAATATATTTGTAAGAATAAAGCAGAGAGTAGAGTTAAAAGCAAGCTTTGGATCTCATCATGTTTGGTCCATCTCAAGAATTTCTTTTGGTTTGCACACTGGACAGGATCCGGTAAAATCGGCTCTTTCCAGCTTGCAATTTTTTCTTGTATTATTGTTTCTTTTTCTTGTCCAAATCCAAACACACCCTTATCACTCTGAGGAGAATTTGTGAGGCCCATTTTGTTTTAGGTATTTTGGACCAACACATGAGCTGGCTGCTAAACTACTTGTTACTCATCACATGAAATAAAATCGTGGCACATCTGATAGGGTCCCAGGTATTATGTATAGTACATCTCTTCTCCTCTGCTGCATCAAAATCAAAATCAAAATGCAGTCCAGACCCAAGTGGCCAAGTAGAGTTGTTTCCAAAATGTCCTTTGACTGTGGGACACAAGCAGAGTTGCTCATGGCCATCTGAATGGTTTGATGTTTAGTGCAGATGGTCTCCTAGGTGGGGGCCCTATTGGTCTGAGAGGTCCCATTGCATGCATATGCAGCCATCTACTGAGGCAGTTAGCTCTTTGTTGACACACCCCATTGGTCCAACTACGGTTACAAAAATGGTGGTTTTAGGTACCATGCAACATTATATGGTAAGAAGAGATAATTTGAGTGTTAAGGACTATCAATTTTAGGAGCAAGTAGATGATTACATTGGCACTATTCGATGTAGCTTATCTGAACGACTTACAGTTTTTTTTTTTTTTTTTTTTTTTTTTTTTTTTTTTTTTTTTTTTTTTTTTTTAAGTCTGTGTTAGACAACTTCTGTTTATAACTCATTAGATAGAAATAACTTAATAAGCTAAAAAAAAAAAAAAATTGATTTTTGAAAGTTAGGGTGCTTTTAGTTTTTATTTTTAAATTATTAACTTATAATAAACTGTATCAAAAAACACCATTGTGTGATAATCATGATTAGTTTCATTTGTAAGTAGAGTCACATTGAGTTCGTTTATTTGTCAGATTAGGTTAAATGGAATTATTAGTACAATGAAATTAAGAAAAAGGATTATTAGTATGTTGATATTAAATTAGAGATGTAAGATAAATAATGTTTGTTTATGTACTAATATGATAGTATTAGTTGGTGGCGATTAAATTTGTAAATTTACTTAAAAATCTTCATTATGTAAAAGATGACTTTATTATTTTTGTAAAATGAGAGGAAAGTCTTTTCACTACCAATTTCATAGGATTAGATTAGCAAACTCAAATCTCTAATGAGATTGCTAATCTCATTGAAGGGATTTCATGATCTCATCAAACTCTTAATCCCACAATAATTTTTTCTAACGAACATGATTTTTATACGTCCAATCTTACTACTAATTCAATCCCACCATCTCTGACAACAAAATGAGACTATTGTGTGATAAGTAAAATCAATTCCAATGACCAGTAAAATTACAGAAATCACTTTTTAGAAAGTAAAAAATGATTTTAATCATTACCCATCAACAGCTGAATGTTTTTGTCATCCAAATACTATTAGAAATGAATTTTAAATAGGGTATCCAATTTTTATTTATTTATTTATTGGTAGTAAAAGAAAAATTCTTAAATTAACCAGGGTACATTTGTAAAAAACTCCTTACCAAAGGATTGTGAACCTGAAGATTAGTCGGATTTTGATCCAGACACCTAAATACCAATCAAAAAATAAATAAATCCTGTCACTAGACAACTATCAGTGTCCTACACATTTGGAAAAAACAGCATATCAATGAAGTAGTGGTAAAAAAATTATGCATGGTGCAAATCGATTCTTGTATTTAGTGTAACTCTGCATCAAAATTGTACTAAAAAAATTTTCTTTTGTAACGTAATAATTTTGTGTTTATCTCACCTACTTTGTAATTTACAAACATTGTTAGGGAAAATCGATGATTCCCCACAAGTAAATCAATCAATGGGAATAAAAACTAATGCGGAAAAATTAAATCAAAGGCAACACAAGAATTTTTACGTGGTTCCCTCAATGTGAGGTACGTCCACGGGATCGAAATCCGATTCCACTATCAACCAAATAAGTTCCAAACGATTACAAACGAGACACTAATGGTCTCACAAAACCACCCTTAGGTGAATTCCAAATAATCACAAATAAACAAAGAGGAAAGACCTCACCAAATAGATGAACCAAAATCTTCTGAACCAGAGTTGAAGAAGATCCAAAATAACGAACCAAATCAACACCGAAAACGAATCAGCCGCTTCAAAGTAAAGCACCAAACCAAGGCATCAATACTTGATTGACCAAGTCAAAAACCCAGAGCAACAATCAGTACTTAATTGAAAAACCCAACAAGTTAGAGTTATACACTAAGTACGGTTGCCGTAACAAATTTGTTGGTGCCGCTAGATATATCACTGGACAAACAAAACAATGTCATATATATAATTGGGTATTGGGTTTTGTAATCAAAACCTAATTGTACCCAAATTGAATTGGGTCTCCTCAAATATAATATATAAAAATATATTATACTAAACCAAGCCAAATTAAAACTCTTTTAATAAATCAATTGGGTCCCACACTCCAATAAGGAGGTATACCCAGCAATTCTCCCCCTACCGACTTAGGTGGAGACATCAACCATACCCGCCAAAGTTCTACACTTCAAATGTTTGTCCCTCGGCAAAGTCTTTGTCAACATGTCTGAAATATTATCATCTGTGTGAACCTTTTCGAGTTGTAACAATTTCGAATCTAACACATCACGAATCCAATGGTATCTCACATCAATGTGTTTCGATCTCGAATGAAAAGTAGAATTTTTACTCAAGTGAATAGCACTTTGACTATCACAATAAAGCACATACTTTTCTTGCTTCAAACCCAATTCTTGCAAAAATTTCTTTAACCATAACTCTTCTTTGCAAGCTTCTGTAATAGCAATAAATTCAGCTTCGGTAGTTGAGAGAGCAACACATTTTTGTAATTTAGATTGCCATGCCACAGCTCCCCCTGCAAAAGTCATCAAATACCCCGAAGTAGATTTCCGAGAATCAACATCACCAGCCATGTCAGAATCTGTGAACCCATCAAGCATCGGATTACCATCCCCAAAACACAAACATACCTTCGAAGTCCCTCGAAGATACCTTAGAATCCATTTTACCGCTGCCCAATGTTCTTTACCCGGATTAGAGAGAAACCGACTCACCACACCAACTGCGTGAGCAATATCCGGCCTTGTACAAACCATGGCGTACATCAAAGAACCAACTGCTGAAGCATAAGGAACTTTCAACATCTCTTCTTTGTCTTTCTCACTTGTAGGACATTGATTCGAACTAAGCTTGAAATGACCCGCAAGTGGACAACCAACCGGTTTTGCTTTATTCATGTTGAACCTTTCAAGAACTTTCTCAATGTAGCTTTCTTGAGACAACCAAATCAGCCCCTCTTTGCGATCACGAACAATTTTCATACCAAGAATTTGCTTTGCCGGTCCCAAATCTTTCATAGCAAAAGACTTGCTCAACTCCAATTTCAACCTGTTTATCATGGTAGAATCTTGACCCACAATTAACATGTCATCAACATAAAGCAAAAGAATAATAAATTTACCATCCGGAAAATTTTTCACAAACACACAATGGTCCGAAGTGGTTTTAGAAAAACCATTATTCATCATGAAAGAATCAAATTTTTTGTACCATTGCCGCGGGGCTTGCTTGAGACCATATAAACTTTTCTTCAATTTGCAAACAAATTTCTCTTTCCCTTTTTCCACAAAGCCTTTCGGTTGCTCCATGTAAATTTCTTCTTCAAGATCACCATGCAGAAATGCGGACTTCACATCAAGTTGCTCAACTTCAAGGTTCATACTTGCAGCCATGCCAAGTACAACCCGAATAGAAGACATCTTTACAACTGGCGAGAAAATTTCATCAAAATCAATACCTTTCTTTTGTCCAAAGCCTTTCACAACAAGACGTGCCTTGTACCTCAGATTCTTGCCATCATTCTTCAATTTGAAGACCCACTTATTTTTCAGAATTTTCCTCCCCTTAGGCAACTTCACTAAATCATAAGTGTGATTTTCAACTAAGGAATTCATCTCCTCTTCCATGGCCTTTTTCCAATCACCTTTCTTTGCATGCTCAATTGCTTCTTGGTAGCTCTCAGGCTCCCCTTGATCAGAAATCAACACAAATTCATTGGGAGGATACTTTCTTGAAGGTTGTCGGTCCCTTGTAGATTTCCTCAACTCAAGTTGTGGTGACGGTACTTGAGTTGGATGCTCTTCCTCAATTTCTGGCTCAACTTCATTAGGATTAGCATCATCCTCCACATCTTCAATAGGTGGCTGCACATCTCCCCCATTTTCATCATCAACTGAAGATGAAGGAGATAGGTCCATGTCAATGAGATCACTAGTTTTTGGCTCCGGTTGATCACCTTTGCCAAAGTCTTCAATTGTTTGGTCTTCAAGAAACACAACATCACGGCTTCGAATGACTTTCTTGTTGACTGGATCCCACAATCTATAACCAAATTCATCACGCCCATAGCCAAGCAAAATACATTGTCTTGACTTGCTATCAAGCTTGGACCTCTCATCTTTTGGAATGTGAACAAAAGCTCGGCAACCAAACACTCTCAAGTGCTCATAAGACACATCTTTGCCGGTCCAAACTCTTTCTGGAACATCACCATTCAATGGATAGGAAGGAGACAAATTGATCACATCAACCGCTGTCTTCAATGCCTCACCCCAAAAGGATCTTGGCAATTTAGCTTGTGAAAGCAAACACCTTGTTCTTTCCACAATGGTGCGGTTCATCCTCTCGGCAACCCCATTTTGTTGAGGAGTCTTCTTAACTGTCTTTTGGTGCCGAATACCTTGGCTGTGACAATACTCATCAAATGGCCCAATGTATTCACCACCATTGTCTGATCGGATGCACTTCAATTTCTGCCCTGTTTCTCTTTCAACCATAGCCTGAAAATGCTTAAATACTTCTAGAACTTGATCTTTAGTTTTTAGTAAAAAAGCCCAAACTTTCCTTGAATAATCATCAATGAAAGTAACAAAATAAAGTGCACCACCATGTGTTCTAACTTTTAAAGGACCACAAACATCCGAGTGAATCAACTCCAAAACATTTTCTTTTTTAGAAGCAACATTTTTATGAAAAGAAACTCTATGTTGTTTACCCGCCAAACAATGAACACAAGTTTTAAGATGTGTACCTTTCAAACCGGGTAGAAGCTCTTTCTTGAACAATACTTGCAGCCCCTTTTCACTCATATGGCCGAGCCGCTTGTGCCATAATTCAGTAGAAGTATCTTCTTCAAGTGCATTGACAACACCTTTACAAATTTTTCCTTGCATCGAATAAAGTGTATGAGTCTTCTTACACTTAGCCACCACCAAGGAACCCTTTGTGAGCTTCCATATTCCATCACCAAATTTGTTGTTGAAGCCTTCATCATCTAGCTTCCCAGTAGAAATCAAATTGAGGCGAATGTCGGGAACATGCCTCACATCTTTAAGCAACAACTTGCAGCCCAAATTTGTTTCCAAGCAAACATCACCCATGCCGATAATCTTGGACAAACCTTCATTACCCATTCGAACAGAACCATAATCTCCTTCGGTATAGGTAGTGAAGAAATCAACTCGAGAAGTCACGTGAAAAGAAGCACCAGAATCAATCACCCAATTGCTCTCTTGGCCCACAAAATTGATACAATCATCTTCACAAACAACCATGAGATCATCATTGGTAGTAACTGCCGTTGTGTCTTCTTGCTTCTTGTCCACACTTTTGTCACGCCTTTTCTCCTTATTCTTGAGCTTTCGGCATTCCCGCTTCATGTGCCCTTTCTCATGGCAATAGTAGCACTCAACGTCTTTCTTTGAAAAAGAGCCATCTCTTGACTTGTCCCGGCTTTGATCACGACCATGAGGAGTCTTACTCCTCCCCCTTGTTTTGCTTCGGCCTCTCACAACGAATGCTTTCGAATGAGAGGAACCCGCTGATTTTCTTCTAGTTTCTTCATTCAACAGGCTACTAGTGACTTGGCCCATTGTGACAACTCCATCGGGCGCTGAATTACTAACTGTCACAACCAAAGTCTCCCAACTTTCGGGCAAAGAACTAAGTAGCATCAAAGCCTGCAACTCATCATCAAAAATAATTTTCATAGAAGCAAGTTGATTAACAATACTCTTTATTTCATTCAAATGTTCAGGAATAGGGCTGCCCTCTTTATATTTTAAATTAACCAACTTACGAAACAAAAAGGCTTTATTTGTGGCTGATTTTCTATCATAAAGGCTCTCTAATTTTTTCCATAAATCATGTGCTGAAGTTTCAGTAGCAACATGATGAAACACACTGTCATCAATCCATTGACGGATAACACCAACGGCTTTTCGATTAAGCCTATTCCATTCATTATCTTTCATACCCTCGGGTTTGCCACTATCACCCTCAATGGGTCCATACAAATCTTTACAAAATAATAGGTCCTCCATTTTAGTTTTCCAAGTTACCCAATTGCTTCCATTGAAGCTAGACATACGACCCACATTCCCCTCCATTGATTTACACAAATAAATAAACTCAAATAAACCGTAAGCTCTGATACCAGTTGTTAGGGAAAATCGATGATTCCCCACAAGTAAATCAATCAATGGGAATAAAAACTAATGCGGAAAAATTAAATCAAAGGCAACACAAGAATTTTTACGTGGTTCCCTCAATGTGAGGTACGTCCACGGGATCGAAATCCGATTCCACTATCAACCAAATAAGTTCCAAACGATTACAAACGAGACACTAATGGTCTCACAAAACCACTCTTAGGTGAATTCCAAATAATCACAAATAAACAAAGAGGAAAGACCTCACCAAATAGATGAACCAAAATCTTCTGAACCAGAGTTGAAGAAGATCCAAAATAACGAACCAAATCAACACCGAAAACGAATCAGCCGCTTCAAAGTAAAGCACCAAACCAAGGCATCAATACTTGATTGACCAAGTCAAAAATCCAGAGCAACAATCAGTACTTAATTGAAAAACCCAACAAGTTAGAGTTATACACTAAGTACGGTTGCCGTAACAAATTTGTTGGTGCCGCTAGATATATCACTGGACAAACAAAACAATGTCATATATATAATTGGGTATTGGGTTTTGTAATCAAAACCTAATTGTACCCAAATTGAATTGGGTCTCCTCAAATATAATATATAAAAATATATTATACTAAACCAAGCCAAATTAAAACTCTTTTAATAAATCAATTGGGTCCCACACTCCAATAAGGAGGTATACCCAGTAAACATTAGGTAGGAGAGAAAGAATTTGAAAAGAGGGGATCGGTACATGAATGGTAGAGACAGGACATGACTGTCCATAAGCCATATGCAGCCAATATCACCATAAATATCTTAGCTCTTTTTTTGTGTCTAATGGTAAAGACAGGACATGACTGTCCATAAGCCATATGCAGCAAATATAGCATAAATATCTTAGCTCTGTTTTTTAGAATTTAGAGAACTGCTGTGCATCCTGCTTTAAAATATATTAAATAAACACATCTGTAAAATATCAAGTTAATCGGATATTATTAACCTATTCATCTCTTCATATTTGTATCTATAAAAACAAATATCAATTGTGATTTAAAATATTAAAATGAATATAAATGTGAGTGGATGAAAAGGTAAACAATATCTGATTAACTTAATTTTTTATAAGTATGTTCTACTCGATATATTCTAAAATATGAACGGTTTGAATTATTCAATTAGACTCTGAAATAGGCCCATTTAACTGACTGTTGTACATCCCGTACAGCAATCACCCAAATTTTTTTTGTTTTTTTATTTTTTTGTTTTATTGTGTCTACTCTATCATCAAACTCTCCATCCCACCGCCATACGTTTCGGGTATTTCCCAAAATTTCCAAACCCATTGGTCCATTTGCTCAATTGCATATCAGCAAGACGCATAATTCATCACAACTTCGTGTGTTTATTTTGAGTAATTCTATAAGGATTTCTCAGCAAATTTTCATATAATGGATTTAACCTCTGCAATTATGGTCTTCGGGTTTATCATGTGTTTTACTTTAGTAATTTAAATAATTCATCTTATCAGTCATGATATATAAATTATTAATCAACAAAATTATATTGGTGATCACATATTTATAACCACATAATTTTAGAGGTGTAAATTCGGCCGGCCTCGGCCTACTCGGGCTCGAGTTTGAGTCGGCCCATGTTAGGCTGCGCAGGCTCCCGCCAAAATTTAGATCGAGCTAGGCCAATACACAAGTCAGAAAATTAGGCCTAGGTTCAGGAGTATTCAGACCTTGGGCAGGCCTAGGCTTAGGCTCAGGCTCGGGCTCGAGCTCGAGCCGGGCTGTGCAGGTCTGAATATTTTTTTTCATTTTTTTCACAAAATTTTTATTCTTTTTCACAAAAAATGACATTGGAGTGGGTTTTGAGCGGACCGGGACGGCCTTCAAAATGACCGCACAGGCTTAGGCCCCAAGTCTCGGGCCCAGACCTAACTAGGCCTGGCCCACCCCAAGCCACGAGGCTGGCTTTAGACTGCCCACGAAACGCTGGCCATTTTTACACCCTTACATAATTTTAACATATTTATTTTCAATAAAATAAATGATCTATTTTTAAAATTAAATTCCTTGTCTAATTTTTTTTAAAGATAAATATAATAAAATTATCTTACAATAACTATCAAATCGATTTAATTTAATTTTTTTTTATAAATAACCTACGTAGAATAAATTATTCTAATAATTGAAATATTTCCATAATTGGCCACAAACTCAAACTGTACTAGCCTAGTCTCTTTTCTTATTACTAAACACAAAGGTAATTAGGTGCATGGGGGATTATTTGGGAGGTGCTGGATAAGTATATTTTTTAATTTTTTTAGTTAAAAAAATAGAGAATAAAATTATATATGTTTGGAATAATTTTTTGACTTTTTACGAAGAGATGTGTAGTAAAAAATTATAGTAAAATCAAAATGACCGTTCTACCTTTGATGACTTTTTGATTTTTAACTTTTTTATTTTCGGGTAGTTAAATTCAAATAGCAAAATAATAATTTTGTCCTCTAAACTTCTCTTACAAGCTTCTTCCAAATAGTATAAATTTTTTAATTTTTTTAATAATTTTTTAACTTTTTAACTCTGAGAAGTTATCCCAAACAAAGAAAAATCTCTTTTCAAAATACTAATAATTATTAAATTATACATCAAAATTTTTACAATTATTTTCAGAAATGAGAAAGGAGTTAAAAACTATGGAAAGAGGGTGATTCTTGGGGTCTAAAATACGCAGAGGTAGGAATGGCAACGGGGCGGGGTGGGGCGGGGCCGGGGATCACCCTCCCCGTCCCTGATCCCCGATCCCCGATGGCAGAACTTCCTTCCGTCCCCGTCCCCATCCCCGATGGGGAACCAACTACCGCTCCCACTCCCGCCCCGTAACAGGGATTGGGTTTCCCCGACCGCGAAAATCCCCAGCCAAAAATACAACATCATCAAAAGAAAAAAAAAATCAACATCTCAACAAGAGATCATCACCACCAACAAATCTGGAAAAAAAAAAATCAAAACAGCAGATCTTCATCACCAACAGATCTGAAAGCAACATCTTCATCACCAACAGATGATCTTCATCACCACCAACAGATCTGAAACCAACGGATCCATGTGAGAGAGAGAGAGAGAGAGAGAGGAGATCTGTGACAGAGAGAGAGAGAGATACCGTGTGGAGAGAAGAAAGGGGGGTCGGGGCTCGCCGTTGGTGAGAGAGAGGAGGGTCGGGGCTCGCCGTTGGTGAGAGAGAGGGCGGTCGGGGCTCGCCGTCGGTGAGAGAGAGGGGGATCGGGGCTCGCCATTGGTGAGAGAGAGGGCGGTCGGGGCTCGCCGTCGGTGAGAGAGAGGGGGATCGGGGCTCGCCGTTAGTGAGAGAGAGGGCGGTCGGGGCTCGCCGTCGGTGAGAGAGAGGGGGGTTGGGGCTAGAGAAAACAACGAGAGAGTGAGAGAGAGTTGAGATGAGAGTGAGAGTGACAGAGGGAGAGATATATCAGAGTTAAGAGAGTGAGTGTGAGAGGATACGGGTTTGGTTTTATATATATATATATATATAAGGGGTATAAAAGTAATTTTACTTCGGGGGGAATTCGGGGATGAGGCCGGGGACGGGGACGGGATCGGGGCTTAAACACTGATCACCGTCCCCGGCCCGAAACAGATCGGGGATTGATTTTCAGGTACCGTCTTCTCCCCGTCGGGAGTATTTTTCGGGAAAAAATCGCTTAAATCGAGGTCGGGATCGGGGATCCTCGTCGGGTCGGTTTCAAATTGCCATCCCTACGCAGAGGAGGTGTTTGTCTTGAATTGAAGTTATAGGCTAGGGGGCATCCGTTTGGAGACAATGAATGGTCAAAATGAGAAGAGCTGTTCACTCACTTTCTCGCTCACTCTCACTCTCTCTCTCTCTCTTTCACTCATTATTGTTTTTGTTTTTATTTGTTGAAAGATTGAAAAGAGAGATTGATAATGCTAAGAATCATAACATTTTTATTAAAAAATTTACTACATATTTCATATAAATATAAGTTTCACATAAATATAAATTTCATATTTATATAAATATTTAATAAATTTCATATTTATATAAATATTTAATAATTTATATAAATATAAATCTCACTCACCCACTCACTCACTCACTGCCTCATTATCAAACATGTTTTTTTCCAAAAAAAAAAACTTGACCCCTCTTTGTCCACTAATCATCACTATCAATACCTATTAACAAACAATAATTGTCAATGTTAGGTCCCTTAGTCTTGTAATCCCGTGAACAAATTTGAGTTATTGAGTTGTAAATTGCCATTTTGTTTTATGTTCCTCGCTCGAGCGAAGAGTGCATCTGTACAAAAACCTGAAAGTGATGAATGTACGCTTGAGCGCAGGTTGCGTGGCTCAAGCGAAGCTACTTATGAAAATCACGCGAGATAAGCTCCTCGCTTGAGCGAGAGAGTCCTCGCTTGAGCGAGCTTCACAGTTCCAGATTTATATAAGTATTTGTTTTACTCCTAAACTATGATTAGGTTTTGAAGATCTACTTTAAGGTTTTCTAAAGGTTTTCTTTGTGAGGAGTTTACTAGTTTTCCTTGATATTTTTTAGTGGGTTTTAAACCTATGATCTGAGATACATACATCAAGGAGTTTGTTTCTTCATAATTAAGAGTGTTCTTCTTCAGTGGAATCCGGAGATTCAAGCGTGGAGCATCAAAGGAGTTTGATACTGTGCGTGGTCGTTGATTCGACATTAGAGGTTGTGGATTCAATCTCATACTGATCAATTCCAAGACGAAGACTATAGTGAAAGAGTTACAGAAGGTTTGAAGACAAATTTGATGCGTTTGGTAATTTGTTGGTTATTTTTGTAATTTTTCTTTCTTCAGTAGTGGATTGATTAGTGGCGTTTCGCCCGTGATTTTTTGATCACAAATGGAGATGCTTCAATTGTGGTTTTTTCACGTAAAAATCGTTTGTGTCGATTTATTGTTTTTCAAAAATAACAATCTAAACCATTTTCGTAAGTGCTTGTTGATTTAGATTGTGTGTTTTGGATAATTGGGAATTAGTGGAATTAAATCTTTATCGAATCACAAATCACTTAGGATTTTCAGTCAGCTTCATTTTTTAGTGCCTATTTAGTTAAAATGTAAAATTATACTAAAAATAAAGGTAAATTATACTCATCTACCTTAAAGTTCGTAAAAATATGATTTCTTTAAAAATATTTTTAACATAATTATACTGGTCGTTTTGAAATTTTAATTTACACAACACTTAAGTCTTTTTCATCAATAATTCGTGAGTCATGTTAATGGAAAAAAAATTATATTATCATCTACTTTATATTAAAATGTGCATTTATCTTTGTTTACTTCATGTTTATCCATCATTTGCATTAGTTTTGATTGTTTTTAACCATACTAAAAAAGGTTAATGTAATTATACTAAATTCATAGAACTAATTGTATTCTTAAATTTCAAAGGACGGATTCGTCCAGTTTACCTTAAAAATAAAGATTTATGAAAATTTAAATTTTTTTATGCACTTAAACTTTGTCTTAAAAGTATATAAGGATAGTTTGTTGCGTTAGTTTTGTTGTGAGTTTGGTTGGTTTATTTTAGGGGTATGTATAGGGGTGTAAAAATGGATTGGCCCGGTCCACAAGGGGCACGTGTCGGCCAGCCATCGGGCCTGGCTGCCTAGCGGGCTCTCGCAAAAAATTTGGCAGGACTAGCCTGGCCCAATCATTTGAAATTGTAGCCCAAATCTAAGCCCAGGCCTAAGGGTACTCGGGCCTTGGGCTATATTGGTGGGCTAAGCCTCGAGCTGGGCCAGCGGGCCTGTATCTAGGCTCGGGCTTGGGAAGAGCCTTGGTCGGGCTTGAACATTTTTTTATTTTTTATTATTTTTTCTACCAAAATTTTATTTTTGTCCCGCCAAAATAGCTTGGAGATAAGAGTAGGCCTCGAGCTGGCCCTTGGAGTAGTCCTTGAGCGGGACAGTGGGTTGGGTTCATGGGCCAAGCTTAGCGGGTCAAGCTCATGGGCCAAGCGGGCCTCAAAATAGACGGCCTGAGCCTAGGGTCTCGAGCTGGGCTTGGGCTGGGCCGGAGACAGGCTTCAGGTGGGTCGTGGGTCGGTGGGACAATTTTACACCCCTAGGTATGTATGCCATATGGATTTGCTTTGCATTTATTAATGAAGTTCTAGCTTTTAAATTAGAAAAAAAAAAAAAAATTCTCATATTTTATTAAAAAAAACAAGGTACAATGTACATAACATGGCATGATCTCAGGATGTATATATATATTTTGAATCTGAGATACCAATTAAAGTCAGGGTTAGACTCTTCATGGATTGGCCTAAAAAATGTATTCACGCTTGGATGGTTTTGAACCTGAGGTCTTTAAGGGAGCACACCCCTAAACCCCATGTTTTGACCACCATAATCTCTTATTAATATGTGTCTAAACATATTTAAAAGGATTATATATTCTTTATTGCACGCACTTTTATACAAAATGTATAATGTTTGTAAATTTCTTAATCTTTATTTTGAAGATAGATGTTAATAAATAGTGATGCTAGGGAGCCCCAATTTTTAGTGGCTTAACTTGGCGCAAATGATGTGGCTTTGTGATGTGGTAGTGATATGGAATTTAATATTAATATTAAAATATTTTTTTATTTTTTATGATACTAATTCTAGTAGTTGTTGATTATATACGATTTCTTAAGATATTTTATCAAGTCTTTTTCTTGTAAATTCTATATCTTTAGCAGTACAAGTATATAGTAGATTTCGTAGAAAATTACGACGTTGTTGACAGTTTGTGATTAGTATTAGTGCTTGATTATGATCTAGTAATAGATCTTGGATATAGAAATGTTGATATAAACTCATAAAACGGAAAAACTTATTTATAATTTTAAGATGTTTTGACTATGCTTCCAAAATAAGAACAGTATCTAAAGATTTTGACCGTTACCTAAACGTAGTTGGCATAGTGCTCTGGAATCGGCAAGCTTCTAGTATATAGAGGTGGCTAACCTCAACCTTTCCTTTCTTAGATCAAGCTTAACACAGATCTGTTACGTTTTCTACCTCAAATTGTAACTTCAAAAGCTGTTTCTTTAGTTATGTAGGAGACCTAAGATCAACAACTTGACATACAGTAGTAACACACTATTTTCTGAAAATGAAAAACTTTTTTATTTATTGAACAAAAATTTACATGGAAATGAGTATCTATATACTCTTGGATTACTAGAGTATTGTTTGCTCTAAAAAGACCTGAGAACCAGACTTTTTTCTTAGTTTGCAGTATACTCTAAGTAATCTATGTCCCTTTTTGCTCTCCCTCAAGGCCTTTATATAGGCACCTTGTGGTCTTCAAAGTCTCGATTTCAACCTAACCTATAAATATAAAATATTTGACATATTATATTTTATTATTTGTAACAACCCAACCTATAATAAACTTAATTACGCATGTGATTATGTGTTTGATATGAATTTGAATATTAAATTATGTAGCTCTTATGTGATTATGAATTTATATATATTGGGTGTAGAAAAGTCTGACGCAATTAGAACCTTGAACTGAAAATTTATAGCGTTAGAGGTGTCAGAAACTAAAACCGATTTCATATCTATGTTTAACATAATTTTTGAAGCCTACAATAAAATTTGGCAAAATTATGATTTGTAATGAATTAATTGAGTTTAATTAACATAAACCTTAGATTAAGCCAACTTCATTATGTATGTGATTTTATGTTTAATTGATTAAGGAGATTTAGATTCTAATTGGTTGTTATTCTAAGATAATTTGGGATTTATGAGAATTTTGGAGTCTAATTCGTATTTGATTTTAATAAAGATTTATTTTGGAATTCGAAATTGAAAGGTTAAATGGCTCAAGAGAGTATAATTGGGGCATTAAATTATTTTAATTTCGAATATCAGACCGTATGGGAGTTTAATTAAATATTTGATTCAGTTTAGTAAAATTGAGATTTTATTAATTGGGTTAGAATTGGAGTTGATTAAGTCACGAGGATTGAGAATTGTGGTTATTATGAATTAAATTTAATTGTGAGGTGTCCAATTTGAATGTGTAATTTATTGACAGAAATTTTGAGTATGATCAGAAATTAAAGGCCTTAATGATTAAAGAAACCAAAATTGAGGTTGGAAATAAGTTTTATTTAATATTTGGAGCCTTTTGGGAGTTTGATTAAAAATCTGATTCAGAGTAATAAATTTAAATATAATTAATTGTGCTATAATGAAAGTCAAATTAGACTAATCAAATTATGTAGGAATTGTGATTAGTTATGATTAAACAAGTTATGTAGTAATCAAGATTAATTAAGACTAAATGGTGATTAAATTATGTTAATGTGTAATTGGTGTGCCAAGCCAATCCTAATCAATTAATAAATATATATGTATATATATAATAAATAAATAAAAAAAGAATAAAAGCTAAAGAGATTTGTAGAACTTGAGGAGAATGAACTCAAATATATGTAATATATTGGAAGCTTTTCATTTGTTTGCTTGGCCTGGAGAGCCGCACGGCAGAGAGAGAGAGAGAGAGAGAGAGAGAGAGAGAGGTGGTGGAAATTCAACAAGGAGCCCATATCTTGAAGGAAGAACAAGAGAAAAGAAAAGAAAATTAACCAAACATGCTAGAAATAAAATTTAAGGTATGAAATCATGTTTTATTTCTTGTAATATTTATATTACTCTTGAAATTAAAGATGAGTTTGGAATCAACATCATGTAATTGGAAGAAATTAACAAATTGATGAAGAAATTGATCTAGGTTTATGGTTATGGAATAAATTTAGAAATTAATTATTTTGGGTTTGATTTTGGAATATCTTGCATGAGTTTGAGTCTAATTTCTACATGCATGGACAAATTCTACAAGTTTTAATACTCTAATTATACATGCATCATGGATTTCTAATAATTGATTTCATGTTTTGATGAAATAAGAATTAAGCTTTGGAAATTTATGGGTTTATGAACAATAAGCTTAATTTATAAATTACAGAAGTTTTGATGTACATGATTTAAATTGATCATATTTTCTTAATTATTTAAGAATTATGTATTTTTAGACAAGCCATGTACGAATCCAAGTTTTGAGATTATATTTTGAAAATTTAATTCATGTTTTAGAATTTGTGAGTTTGGAATTGTGCTTGATATGAAGAACATGAATTAAATTTAAATTTGGAAATAAATTATAATCTATATTTGAGAATCAAAAATTAGTTTGATTTTGAATTAAATTTTATACATGCAAATATTTTTGGAAGGGGCTTTATAGCTTCAAGTTATGTTTCATAAAATAAAGAAAGATGATTTTTGAAACATAGAGAATTTGGCACCAAATCACACATGCATACATAATTTTGTGGAATCTCATGAATTTGAGTGTCATTTCTACCATTTGAGATGAAATTAGAGTCTACATTTCACATGCATGCACAATCCATAAAATGTAGAATTTATGTGCATGAGTTATGAAGTTATGGAAATAAATTTGAAATAATTTGGGCATTGTATGATGAATCCTTGGAGATTTGAGCTTTAAATCTTGTAGAATTGGCATTATATCATATTAGAAGTTGTATGGTTGATATATAGGACAAAATATGTAAGTTGTGTCATTTAAAGTTATGTTTTGAAGCACAAACAACATTCTAAAAAATCCACAAATTGGCTTCATCGCTTGAGCGGAGAAGTTGCCGCTCGAGCGTAGAATGCAAGCAACCAGTATTTTTGCAGACCAAGGAGTCTGCTCGAGCGGCCAATGTTGCGCTCGAGTGAGGAACCCTGTTTCAGAAAAGTTTGAAAAGATGTTTCATGTTCCGATTTCCATTCTCTTTTATTTTTAAGCACTCTTAAGCATACATTGAGCATTACAAATGAATTAAAAGAGTAAGAAAGAAGCCTAAGAGAATTAAACAAGTTAAGAATGGAATAAATTGTATTGTGACCCGATTTCTATGTGTATTATGAATTGTGTAGAGTCAACTACAAGAGTGAACCAGGCATCTGAACACTATGAGTAATACTTTAGTAAAGATCTGTTCATATATGCTATTTTTAAATACTACTCATGTGTAAGTTTTCTGGATTTGTGAATTCAAATTATGAATGAGCATTCTATTCATTTGATTATGCTAGACTTTGTAATGAAATTGAATAGTACGAAATCATTTGATACGTTTGAATATTATGATGGGCTAAAGGCCGTTTGAATATAATGATGGGCCAAAGGCCATTTGAATATTATGATGGGCTAAAGGCCATTTGAATATTATGATGGGCCAAAGGCTGTTTGACTATAATGAGGGGCCAAAGGCTGTTTGCATATTATGATGGGCCAAAGGCCGTTTGATATGATGATTGGGCTCGAAGCCGTTTGATATGGTTGGGCTAGAGGCCGTTTGATATGATTGAGCCCGAGGCTGTTTGATGTGAATGAATTGGGCCGAAGGCCGTTTGAATATTATGATGGGCCGAAAGTCGTTTGAATATGAATGTAATGGGCCAAAGGCCGTTTGAATGAAAAGGTGCCCTGAACATGAATATGAATATACGTATAGATATGAATATGGAAATAATGGACTTGAGGTCGTTCTAATTTGATTTACATGTAACACGTATTAATGTGATTTACTTGATTAAGAATTTCATTCATTCAGCCTCTTTACTTTGGTATTATTCACTGGGCATTAACTCATCCTTTATATATATATATATATATATGTTGGTGAGCAATTGGAGGATTAACGTTAGAGTTTGCCCCAGAGTCTGCCTCTTTGTCAAGCCACCCAAGAAGTACCTCTGTGTAGAGGGGCTTTATTTCATTTTGTCAAGCTTGAGTTGGTCTTTGTATTTTGTTAAAAGTCCTCCATGAAGTGTGTGAGATATGTTATAAAATATGTCTTCATACATGTATATATAAGTGTGTTAAAAAGTGTTTTAATTACTACAGTTGATCATGTACGCACAGCTCAATGGACAACATTATTTTTGTTTTGCTTTCGCTTCAGGCCCTAATTATACTTAAATATTTTGAATTTTGTCTTTAAGGCCGTAAGTAATCTGCGGATTACTGGCAAGTTATGACGCTAAATCCATGGAGGCGGGTTTGGGTTGTGACATTATTACTAGAAGACAAACAAGCAAGTGCTGTAGTCACATTGTCACGACCATAACTCGCCCCTAGAGGTTAGGATCATAACCGACCAGTAATCAAGAGATTACTTACGGTCTCAAACAGAAATCATTCATATTTAATATTAATAAGGGGCCAAATGCGGAAGCAGAATTAGAAATTTTGTCCAATGAGCTCTGCATATATGGCATTACAAAAACTTTTCACATTATATTAATAACTCACACCAGACAATCATTTAGAATATATATATACATAAGTCCAGGATCATTCAAAAACAGGCTTGACAAAAACCAAGGTTATATACAGACTTGGTCACAGATGACCACAAAAGAAAACAAAAGGAAAATCAAAAGTAAAGCCTCTTGTATGAGGTGACCTTGGTTGACTCCACATAAACCGACATCTCTAATAGGATCACTAGGGTTGGTATTGGACATACCACAGCTCACCCTCATACATATAAATACAAAGTGAGCTAACGCCAAGTGAATAATACCAAAGTAAAGAAGTTGGATAAATGAGACCTTTTTAACACATAAGCATATCTAATCAATAAGCATATATATAATCAATAAGCGTTTTACATCAAAACGACCTCGTGTCCAATCATATCATATCAGTCAATCAATCTTATCAGAGATCCAGAGCAACCTTGGGTCTATTTTATCAAATACACAAACAACCTGAGGCCCAATTCAAATATTTCGAGCGACTTCACTCCATTATTCAGATATATATACAGAATGACCTTAGGTCCACTGTTCATGTTTATGTCATGTCATTCAGTTGTACAGATAATACTCTCATTAATATCATATTGTTCAGATAGAAGATTGTAACTCATTCACACTTATCAAATCATAGGTTCAGAAAAGCTTACCATATGTGAACAGTCAAAAAATATAATATAAGTAAAATATCTTTACTAAGATATTACTCACAGAGTTCAATTGGCTGATTCGTCCTCAAAGTTGACCCTACACAATTCGTAACATATATAAAAATTGGGTCACAATACAATTCAATCCGTTCTTTAATTTGTTTATCTTTTTTAGGCTTCTTTCTAACTCTTTAGTTCATTAAGGATGCTTAATGTGTGCCTAAGAATGCTCATAAATGAAATAAAACAGAAGGGCACTTTGCTCGAGCGCAATATTGGTCACTCGAGCAAACCCCTTAGTCTGCAAAAGTACTTGATGCTCTCATTTTACGCTTGAGCCAACTTCTTGGTCGCTTGAGCCAACACTGAAAATAAAGGGTTATTGCTTGAGCGATCTTTCGGTCACTCGAGCCAACCTCCAATGTTTGCAAATGTACTGGATGCTCGAATTGTCCGATCGAGCCACTTTTTGGTTGCTCGAGCGATTTGTAGAATTTATGAAATTTCCAGAATTCTGTTTTGAGCTTCAAACACATATTCAACGTTCCAAACTTATGCATTTCTTGTTCATTTGTGTATAAACACTCCCAAAAACACATATTTAAGGATAACTTCAATCCATAACTCAAAATTCCATGAACTCAACGAAATTCGAACTATAAACTTCATGTATGTGGACCATTTTTCAAATCTTGCATCCATAGACTTTTAAACTTAGAGTTGGACTCTAAACCATAATAACTCTAAACCGTAATAATTCATGCATGCATGTTAGATATAATTTCCAATTCATCATAATTTACAAGGTTTATGCTCAAAATTGAAGAATCAAAACAAATTCATCCATGCATCCCCAAATTGATCACAATTCCTACAATCTTTGCTCAATTCACATATTTAACTACACATTCTTCTTGAGTTCACATTTATATGACTTAAGTTCATGAATTTAGAGTTCAAGTACTTACCTACAGCCTTTAACTCCTTTAATCCTAGCAAGTTCTTGAGCTTAGCTTTACTATCCTTCAATCCCTTGAGCAAATCCCCAAGCTTTCCTCTTCTCTCCCTTGAATTCTCGCTTCTCTGTGTGTGTGTGTATTTTGTATAATCTCAGCAAAATATTGAAGAAGAGCTCAATTACATGAGCCTAAGCACTATCTCATCCTATTTATATAAGGTAATTAGCTTAGGTTAATCAAACTTGAATAAGACTAATCAATCCTTTATAAATTAATTAACTTAATGTAATTATTTTGATTCGAATCAATTTTTAATTAAATTTCACCGTAGGCTCTAAAAATTATGCTAATCGTAATGGCAAAGTCAATTTTGATTTTTGTTGCCTCTACGACCCCCAATTTGAATTTATTACAAAATACATAACAAATTTTCCTAAGATGAACATATATGAATTCAAAAACATACATAATCACATGATTAGCATCCAAGATCACATAAAGCATATAGTTACAATTATAATTACGACTTAATAGTATAATACGGAATGGGGTTGTCACATTCTTCCCCATTTTAGGAAGTTTGGTCCTCCAAACTTATGTTACCTTCGTTCGGAAACAGATTTGGGTAACGTTGTCGCATCTCATCTTCTTTTTCCCATGTGGCTTCCCTTCCATAATTCTTCTTCCATTCGACTTTCACCATTGGAATGGATTTTTTTCTTAGTTATTTTACTTGCCGGTCAATGATTTGTAATGGTCATTCTTAATATTCCCTATTCTCGTGAAGAGCTATCCGGTGGTAATCAATGACATGAAACGGATCTCAAAGATAACCCCTCAACATCGATACATGGAACACGTTAAGCATTTGTTCCAGTCCTGGCGGTAGAGCAACTCTGTAGGCAACTGAGCCAAGTCTCTCTAGAATTCGAAACGGCCCAATGTAATAGGGTGACAACTTACCCTTCTTACCAAATCTTAACTGGCCCTTCATTGGAATTACACGGATGAATACATGGTTGCCAACTTCATATTCAAGTGGCTTCTTCTAACATCCGCATAGCTCTTTTGTCGACTCTGAGCTGTCTTGAGCCTCTGTTGAATAACTTTGATCTTTTTGATAGTGATTTGCACAATTTCAGGCCCAAGTAAGACTCTATTCCCGACTTCTGTCCAACAGACCGATGATCTACATTTTCTGCCATATAAGGCTTCATACGGTGCCATGCCAATGCTGGAGTGGTAGCTATTATTATATGCAAATTCTGTCAATGGCAAGTAGTCTTCCCAACTCTCCTGAAAGTCTAAGGCACACATTCGGAGCATACCATCCAAGGTCTATATAGTCTGTTCCGATTACCCATCAGTTTGTGGATGGAATGCGGTGCTAAGTCTCAATTTCGCTCACATTGCTCTTTGTAGTCTTCTCTAGAATCTAGACATAAATTTCGGATCTTTATCCGACACAATAGACATCGGTACTCCATGTAAACGACCAATTTCATCAATATAAATTGTAGCCAATCTATATGCATCATAAGTAGTTCAAACAGGAAGAAAATGTGCAAATTTAGTCAGTCTATCAACTATAACCCAACTAGAATTCATATCTCTCGGGGTTTGAGGTAGTTTGATAATAAAGCCCATGATTATGTGTGCTCCACTTATACTCCGGAATAAGGAAAGGTTGAAGTAGGCCTATCGGTTTCTGGTGTTCAGCTTTGACTTGTTGACAGTGAAGGCACTTGGACACATATTCTGCAATTTCCCACTTCATATTTGGCCACTAGTAATTTGGTTTCAAGTCCCAATACATTTTATTGTTACCCGGGTGTATAGCAAATTTTGACTTGTGGGCTTCATCCAGAATTCTTTTCTTTAAATTAGAAATGTTCGGAACACACAATTTGTTTTGGAATTTCAGCACTTCAGTTTCAACATTATACCTCGATTACGGATGCACGTCGTATTCATCAATTAACTTCTTAAGGAATCATCATCCCTTTGTTTCTATTTAATCTCGTCAATGATTGCCGGTTGAACTACAATGGCAGCCATCAATCCACTTTGTTTAGTAAGCAGACAAACCAAGTTCCCCGTTGATTTTCTACTCAAAGTGTTGACAATAGTATTGGCTTCCCTCGGGTGATATTGAATCTGAAGATCATAGTCTTTGATCAATTCTAGCCACCTTCGCTGCTACATATTCTGTTTTTTTTTTTTAAGTAAAAAAGTACGTTAAACTTTTATGATCTGTATAAATTTCACATTTTGCTCCATATAGGTAATGCCGCCAAATTTTCAAAGCAAATATAACTATGACCATTTCTAGGTTATGCGTTGGATAATTGTTTTCATGAGGTCTCAACTATTTGGAGGCATAGGCAATTACTCTCTTATTTTGCATAAACACATAACCCAGACCCTTGTAAGAAGCATCACTAAACATCACAAAAGTTTTCGTACTTGAAGGCAATGTCAATACTGGTGCAGTAGTCAATCTCGTTTTCAGTTTTTGGAAGGTAGATTCCCTCTCATCATTCCACTCAAATGGTTGCCCTTTCAGAGTTAGATGGATTAGTGGTACAGCTATTTTTGAAAAGTCTTTCACAAACCGTTTGTAGTACCCAGCTAAACCTATGAAACTACGAAGTTCTATTACATTCGTCGGTGTAGGCTAGTTCATAATTGCCTCTATCTTCCGAGGTCTACAGAAATCCCATCTTTGTTGATGACATGCCTTAAGAAGACAACCTCTTCCAACCAAAATTCACATTTCTTCAGTTTAGCAAATATTTTCTTTTCTCTAAGTGTTTACAAGACAGTTCTCAGATGTTGTTCATGTTTAGTTCTACTCTTTGAATATATCAGAATATCATCAATAAAAATCACAACAAATTCATCAAGGTAGGATTTAAAAATTCGGTTCATAAGATCCATAAATGCTGCAGGTGCATTAGTCACTCCAAATGGCATAACTAGAAATTCATAATGTTCATACCTTCTTCTGAATGCAGTTTTCTCAACATCTTCTGCTTTCACCTTCAATTGGTAGTATCTGGATCTCAAATCGATCTTTGAAAACACTAGTGAACCTTGCAACTAGTCAAATAAATCATCAATTCGGGGCAATGGATATTTATTCTTGATTGTTACCTTGTTTAGCTCACTGTAGTCAATACACAAATGTAAGGTCCCATCTTTCTTTTTTACAAACAATACTGGTGCACCCCAAGGCGAAGTACTTGGTCTAATAAAATCTTTATCAAGTAAGTCCTGCAACTATTCTTTTAATTTTTTCATTTCAACAATAGACATTCTGTAGAGGGCTTTTGAGATAGGTTGGGTCCCTGGTATAACATTATGGTAGCCGAATAAATGCAGACGCAGATAGGCAGTGTATATTTTCCCAATCGGTGTATAGTATGCACTTGGCCCCGCCCCTGACGTTTCATATGCCAAATACATTGAGTAGGGGGCCGATTAAAAGTTGGAATACGACATAATGAGGGGGCCGAGTGCATAAGTACATGACAGATTAAGAGCGGGCCCAGCCTAAAAGACCATGAGCATAAATAAATAGAAGAACGACGAACAAGAAGAGGTATGTGAGAATTAGTACGCTTGACTTAAGACACACGCAATCTAGAGAGCATACACTGACTTATCCGTCGGAGTGCTAATTCTGGCACCCCTGACCGGAGTGTTCATTCTTTTTCAGGCTACCAACTGAGGATCTCAAGCGTTCCATTAGATCCAAAGAGTATTTCCAAACTTCCTTCCCCACAATTGGCGCCGTTTGTGGGAATACTCAACTACATCCATGGCGGGCGCAACGAAAGATCCTCCGATAATCGTTGACGAAACATGCTGGGACCAGAGACTATCGCTGCATGACGCGCCTTGAACTTCGACTCACCCTCGACTTCAGCGCATGAGACATTGCAAGTGATCATGGAACAAGCAAAGCAAAACGAACAAAGGTTGGAGAACATAATCGCTAAGAATGAACGTCTCTATCAGGATTTGGTCTTGGAAGTGGCGATGTCCAAACAAGCTATACGCCAAGATCTGGAACGACCTCTAAGGGTAGGTGGTCGACGACCTTAAGCCCGACAACAAGACACTGATAGCAACTCTGACTCATTATCTCCAGAGCCCAAGAAGAAGGGATGACCTGAAACTACCAGTTCCTCTGAAGAGAGTCCACGTATAAGGCATAAGCGAAGACGAAATGGTTCAGACAAAAAGGACCAGCATGATCCCTTTGTGCGACGGATCGCAAAGGCAGTACTACCCAAGAAGTTCAAAGCCCTGCCGTTCACCTTGTAAGATGGGAAATTGGATCCCACGGATCATATCCGTCACTATAAGCAAGCCATGACGTTGCATGCAGACGACGAAGCTCTCATGTGCAGAATATTTCTGAGCAGTTTGGGACCGTTGGCAGTCAGATGGTATTATAAGTTGGAGCTAGCGTCGATTAAGAGTTTCCATCAATTACAAAAATCCTTCAGGGAAAGATTCACCACCAACGAGGTCCAGCCGAAACAAGCCGACTCTCTCTGGGCAATGCAAATCCAGCCAGGAGAAACACTAAGAGCGTATTCGGCGCTATTGGGAGTGCTTTAATCTTGTTGATGATGCTTGCAACGACTCCATGGCCATTACCACCTTTAAAATGGGTTTGCATCCTAACAGTGCTCTCCGCAGTTCCTTGACTAGAAGGCCCCCCAAAACATTCTGGTCGTTGATGAAGAAAGTTGAGGAATACTACAAAGTGGAAGACAACGCCTTGCGGGTTAAAGCCGAGAACAAGGCCGACATGACGGCCCATCCTAAAATTGTTTAGCCGGTAAACTCTGTGTCACCTCGGAGTCCCGAACCACGGCATTGGGCTAAACGAGAAAAGAGACGGGATTTACGTCGATCAAACGACCAATGATCCCATCGAGCTAGCGAACAACTTTAAGTAGATAGCAGGCGCACAAGGTGCGCGGACAAGAAGTATACAGAGTTGTCGGAGCCGATCAGCGTTGTTATGTCTAAAGTCTGAAATCTTCCATTCTTCAAATGGCCACCCAATATGGTGGGACCTCCCGACATGAGACGACGAGATAGGCTGTGCGAGTATCACAAAGACCACGGCCATGATACTGAGAGTTGTTATGCATTGAAGGATCACTTGGAGGAATTGGTACAAGATGGTCGGCTACAATAGTACGTCCGAAAAGGCAACTCAACCAAAACAATAGCCTTAAGGAAGGATTCACCTCCACTCGGCGTGATCCACATGATATACAACCTACCAGCGGCATCCGCGGTGCATACGATTCAGTCGCATCCCGAATCCCAAAATCAACTCACCCCGGCTAAACGGCCCCATGAAGCTACGAGCATTGCCTTTGATGATTCAGATTTGGCCGGAGTGACACTTCCTCACATCGATCCTTTGGTAATCGAGTTATGCGTAAACCGATTCACCGTTGAGCACGTACTCATTGATCCTGGGAGCACATCGGAAGTTATGTATTACAAGACATTCACCAAACTCGGCTTCACCAAATCGGAGCTTTCTCCAGCTCCTTATCCATTATTCGGCTTCAACGCCAATCCAGAGTACCCGTTGGGCAAAATCACGCTACCAGTTCGAGCAGGCTCGCGAACAATGGATGTGAAATTCTTGGTCGTCAAGCTGCCCTCGCCGTATAACCTCATTATGGGCCGAACTTGGTGTAGACACGCCCGAACGTCCCAGGAAAATTCTATTTTGTTCATTGGGCTTACTACAGTTCGGACTCAATGTCACGGTTCTTAGTCTGATCTCGCAAAGTGCAATGTGAGATTGATAAATCACCAAAGAGTCCAAATTTTGCAAATCGTTTTTGAAAATTGATTTTTAGAAAGAAGTGCCAAACATGGACTGCTTTGCTAGATACAGAGTCGCCACCTGAATATTTTATTTTTTGGAAAATTTAGGAAACCCTGACTCGTGCCTAAGGCCACGTGTCCGTCATCTCCAAAGTTGCCTCGACTCGGGAACTTGGGTACGAGAGGGGAAGGTCATGCAATGAGCACTCCCGCTCGCCCGATCAAAGATCGGCCTTTACTAACATGATATCTTGTTTTGGAAAACCCATGCGTTCTTATTCTGGTTTATTAGCTTAGAATTACTATGTGATGCGCACAGCATACAAGTATAGATTGGATCGCCTAAGTTGGAACAAAACATCTCATTTTTGTTTTTGAAAGCGGTTTGCTACTCATAAGTAGGCTAAAATGTAGATTTTGCCACCCTCAAGTGGGCTTAGAAAACATGGTGATTTGCCACTCTCAAGTGGGCTTAAAACTCGCAATCAATGAATTGTTCCAATTCAAGTAATCCAACCTTCACCCACAGGCATTCAAGCAGTTATATCACATAAGCAGTTAGCCTCATGGCAAGCATGCTATCATGGCAGTCACTCACACACATGCAAGGATGCTAAAGCATAAACACTTACCGAGTACTCCGAGCCAAAACAAAAGCTATGTTAGAAATCAATGCATGATCCTAGTTATGTCAAGAATGCCTAATGCAACGCATACAAAATGCAACTAAGATAGGCTCAGCTATTCTAAAATATCATGTGAAATGCAATTTGATACGTGCATTCAAACAGGAATTGAAATACAATGCAGTTAGCAAGATGCACCGAGCCCGGTGCATACAAAACAAATGAATGGATGCAAACATGCGAGCATCAAGATGCTAATTGAAACATGCCCTAAAACTAACCATCGCAAGTTGGTAAATAAAAGGGAGAAAGAAATGGGGGTTAGAAGACATGCATCACACACACGCACACTTATTTACAATAGTTGTGCCCTCTCGACGGAGGGTCCGAATGAATAATACAAATCACTTAATTAACTAACTAACAAGCTAATTAATTATTACAAAACGAATTGAAACAAACAACTATTTTAAGTTAACAAAAGCACTTAAATGGCCTCATGACGAGGGATGCATGCATGCTTGAATCGCCTGGCTCAGAAATCCATTACGATGCCCCGACTTGCTTCTGTTTGCACTTGTTTCCAGAACACTACAAAAAACTCCAAGAGGCTGAAACTCCATCATGGAAATCTGTAGGAGGGAGGCCGACTAGTTGTTGGCATTAGAGACCACCTGTCGACCACTTTCTGTGCTAAAAACCAAAAAAAGTGGTCGGCCAGCCACTTTATCTAGTCGGCCGACCAGTTTTTGCTGCTGGTTTCTGGTTTGCTACAACAGAGAGCAAGAAAGGGGCATGGCAAAGTATTTGCAACACATGTATGCACAACCACCCTCCCTATCATTACATAAGCTCAAGGGAGTATGGTTCTTGACCCTCGGGCCACCAGCCACGCATCTCGATGCATGATGACCGAGGAGCGAAATTGCACAATTCAATATGAAAATGAATACACAAGTAAACACATAAGGCCTAGAACTCTATCATGTATGATCAAGAGCGTCGGCGACCGAGAATTGAGACACGTTTCATCACTGGAAGTATGAAACGTCCCTCGTTCCTTGTGCTCGGATTAACACTTAATCCAAACAAAAGCAACACATAACATGGCATGCTCAATGCAATGTAATGCAACCTTAACATGCAAACGTGCAACGAAATGAAACAAGCATGCAACCATAACATGAATAGCCTCACAAGGCTAATGGCATGCACAATGCACCATGCTAAGACGAACAACTAACATATACAATGCTAAACATCAATTAGTATGCACAATGCAATAATGTAACCTAAGCATACACAATGCAAAGTATAAGGCATACACCATGCGATGAAACATAAACATGCAAACAACATGCAACAAAACATGCTCAATGGACTTAAACTAAAATGGATAGACCTTAGTCATGCCCAAACAGTGGCCATTGTACCAAAACTAAGGCACCAAAAAGCAAGAAATGCACATTCAACTCATGGCTCGCAAGCAAAGCATAAAGGCACAACTCTTAAGCGCAATTAAAGAGTGACATGCATGAGAATATGGCAATGCTACATGCTTTGAAATGAAGTGTCAAATGATGCCAAATCATCCAAACAATACAAATGAGGCATGTTAGGAGGCCTAGAGCATGAGGCTAGTTAAGAGCAATACACAAGGAGCATGCAATATCAAGCTTAAACCACTAAACCAGCTCTGGACAGAGCTTAACCATGCCAAATTAGGGGTCAAGAACATGCTGAAATGGAGCTCAAGAGCTTAGGCAAACATGCATACACAATGGCTCACTTTTAAGGCATAGAGCACAACTCACCAAAAGCATTGAAATAGTGAAACATGAGAGAGTATGGCCACATTACACAAACTGAAATCATGTTAGAGATGAGGCCAAAGAATGCAAACAACTCAAGTAAGCCATGTTAGAGACCATAAAACTCAAAGCTAGTGAGCAAAAATGCACTAAGGCTATACAAAGCAAGGCATGCATGACCTAAGGCACTTAAAACAGAGCTTAAGCATGGAAAAACATGGACAAAATCATGATGGAGTGTGGTCAAAATAGGCTAAAATGATGGTCCAAAGTATAGAGCATGTTAGGCTAGCAATGTGGAATTACACTACAAGTGTATGAACCACTCAAGAGACAATCAAACCAGCCAAAAACAGAGTCATATCTGGTTCCAAAAGTCACCAAAACAAGCTTAAACAAAGCCACAAAGAAGTGTAAAAACATGCTCATTTGATAGACCCTCTATGCATACAAACAAGACAAGAGGAGGGGGGACCACCCCCTCTCATTTCAGGCCTTAAAACCACATTTCCCCCACTGAAAATCTGCTGGATTTTAGTGGTTAAAAGGCCAAGAGAAGGTGATCTCAAAGGCTTAAAGAGATGGCTCAAAACAATACAAAATAAGGCACAAAAGGGGGTGGACCAACCCCGACACCAAAGAGGCCTTAAACAAGTATTTCAAACACTGGAAAATAAAGCTTTTTATAGTTGAACACTAAGCCAAACAAAGCATGCAAAGATGGCTCAAAGCTTAAAAAGGGGAAAAGGGGTTACCCTTGAAGCACCGCAACAACAGCACTTGCTCCAGCCCAAAACCAGCTTTTTGAAGTCTCCACAAGACCCTCCAGCAACTTAGCAACAAGGCAAGAGTGTTTGGATAGGAAGTTGTGTGCACAAGTGTGAAGAAAATGCACTTTAAGGCTTCAATATAGAGAGGGAGAGGGGGATATATATATATATATATAGAGAGAGAGAGAGTATGTATGGCCCTCAGCCAATTTTCAGAATCTGTGGAATGGAAAGGGAGACTCTCTCCTATAGAAAAACATAAGCTAAAGCTTCTTGGAGAAGCTTAGAGCTTGGATGCAATCCCTCCATACACGTGTATGGATGATGCAATCTGTGCCCTCCAGCTGGCATCCATAGACTTTACAAAATCTGCAGGAAGGCCGCCGACCAGTTAAAGTGGTCAGCCAGCTACTTTTACTGGTCGACCAACTACTTTTTCTAGTTTTTCAGGACAAAAAGTGGTCTCCCGGAAAGAAAAGTGGTCGGCCAATGGCTGGAAAGGCAAAAAAGTGGTCGACCAGTGTCCAAATTGAATCCCCAGAAGTTAGCTTTCCAATGGCACCAACCTTGCATCAAAATTCCAACTATGCAAAAAGTTTTGCCTGTTTTGATGAAGCCGCGCAGTTTCGGTCCAACCGGATCGATACCCTACTTCAACCAACCGTATCTCTCCCATCCGAATTTGGCTTTAGGAGATTCTTGAGTGAAAAATGAAGCCCCAAAAATAAGCTTTCCAACAGTGGTGGCCTCATAGTTGAAATCCAAGTATGCAAATGAATAGTCCCGATTCAGCGAGAGCTGCTCGACTCTCTCTTAACAGTTCATGCCCATTTTCTCCCCCAACTGGGTTTCTTCCCTCTTCTCTCCTTTTCTTTAACTCCAAACCCCTAAACAAGGTGTTTTGAAAGATTTTTCAGAGATTTCATCTCTCTTTCATTCATTTCCACTTTGTCCTTGCTCAGTTTACCAAAAAGCGTAACATTTAACGAAATGCGAGCGTCGGAACATCGTAGGAATTTTAATTCCAAAACATTTTGAAAGAGAGGGTTTCGAGGTCTAAAATCTTTTGATCAAGATTGTTTTGGTCCAAAAGGGGCATGAAGTTAGGATTTGACTCTCTCATTGTCGAAGAAATTGAACCTTTGCCCTACACACCTTTCACCACCAAGTAAACCATCAGTGGTGCCCAAGTCTTAAGGGTGGTAAAAAATGAGGTGTCTACCCTTGGCTGCACACCATGCAGGCTGTGCCAAGCACCTATCATCAATTGCTCCGTTTCCCTACTGAACGAGGCGTTGAACAAATCCGAGGTTCACAGAAATCGGCACAAGCATGTTATCTCCTTGCCACGAAGACACCAAGAGAGCTGGAAGTGAATTCTATTGAGGTGCCGGATCGAGAGTGCCTTGACGATGTTGGATGGCTTCCAAGCGAAAAGGCCACGGAAACCCTGGATCGAGTTAAATTTGCCAGGAATCCTGACAAGTTCTTCATGATCGGTGCCTTCTTGAACGAAGTCGACAGACCGCAGCTAATTACCTTCTTACTCGGAAACTTTGATGTATTTTCCTGGTCGCCGTATGAGATGCTGGGGTTAGATCCATCTGTCTCTCAGCATCGGTTGAATGTCGACCCCAAATGTATGCTGATTACACAGAAAGCCAGCGGTCAGCCGCAGAGCACACTGCCGCCGTTGTTGAAAAGGTTGACTGGTTGCTTGATGCCGAAACTATCGGGGAAGTGACCTACCTTACATGGCTCTCGAATATTGTGGTTGTGAAGAAGAAAAATGGGACTTGGCGTGTCTGCGTTGATTTCACCAACCTAAACAAAGCTTGACCCAAGGATTGTTTTCCCCTACCCAGAATTGACCAACTTGTAGATGCTACGGCACGTCACCAGCGTATGAGCTTCCTTGATGCCTACAGAGGCTACCATCAAATTGCTATGCATCCGGAGGACCAAGACAAAACTGCATTCCTCACCCCAAGAGGAACCTATTGCTATAAGGTTATGTCTTTTGGGCTGAAGAATGCAGGGGCAACTTACCAAAGACTAGTCACTACCATGTTCAAGGAGCAACTCAGCCACACTATGGAAGTTTACATTGACGATATGGTGGTCAAGTCCAAAGAAGAGCAAACTCATCTAGTCGATTTGGAAGAGACATTCGGCATTCTACGCAAATACAGAATGAAGCTGAACGCTTCCAAATGTGCGTTTGGGATCGACTCTGGAAAATTCTTGGGTTACATTGTCAACCACCGAGGAATCAAAACCAATCTGAGGCAAATCACTGAAATCCTGTAACTCGGCTCCCCTCAATCGGTCAAGGAGGTTCAGAAATTGATGGGGATGGCCGCCGCACTTAACAGGTTCATCAGTCGTTCCACGGACTGCTGTCGATAATTCTTTCAGACATTACGACAGGGTAAAGCTTTTGAATGGACCTCCGAGTGCGAAGCCGCTTTTAATGGTCTGAAGGCTTATCTCCGATCTGTTCCACTTTTGACAACACCATCGGCAGGCGACCCGCTCATTTTATATCTGGCCGTCTCTGACCAGGTTGTCAGCACCGTATTATTGAAGGAAGACCTTGGAGAGCAGCGATCAGTGTATTATGTGAGCAAGGCAATGGTTAACGCCGAAACCCGTTACCTTCCACTGGAAAAACTCATCCTAGCCCTAGTCATGGCAGCAAGAAAACTGATGCATTATTTCCAGGGGCATAGCATCGGGGTACTAATAGATTACCCCCTCAGATCAGTACTATGTAGTGCAGAAGCATCAGGTCGCATTTTGAAATGGGCCCTCGAACTCGGCCAGTACGATATTCAATTTCTGCCTAGAACCTTAATCAAGGGGCAAGTGCTTATTAATTTTGTAGCCGAATTCACAAGGGGTGTTGTCGACTTCAAGACCGACCAAACTCAACCCAAGCCGAATTGGAGAATTTATGTGGGGGACATTTGGCAGTTGTATTGTAACGGGTCATCCAATCAATGGGGTAGTAGAGCATAGTAGTAATCATGGCTCCTGACGGCGCAATAATTGAGCAAGCCGTCAAACTCGGCTTCGAAGCATCAAATAACGAGGCCGAATATGAAGCCCTTCTAACCGGTTTGCGGAATGCACATCTTCTGGGTGCTCGGCGTTTGCTTGTATTTTGCGATTCAAAACTGGTGATCAATCAGCTAAAGAGGGAGTACGCGGCCAAAAATGACCGTATGGCGGCTTACATGAAAACGGCTAACTCCTTGCTGGAAAAATTTGACCATCATGAATTGAATCAAATAGCACGTATTCAGAACACACATGCAGATGCCCTGGCTTGCCTAGCCTCAGCCATTAACTTAGAGATTAAACGGAACATCGAAGTAGGTTTCATCTCGGAGCCGAGCATTGGCCCTTCGGAGGAAGTCCAGGTCAATGTCATAGAGTCAGAATCGAGTTGGATGGACCTCATTGCTGCATTACTGTCTTCCGAACAGCTCCCAGTGAACAAGAAAGAAGCGCACAAGCTGTGAAACAAAGCCCTGTGATACTACTTGGATCCGCAAGGAAAGCTTTATAAAAAATCCCTTTCTGGTCCATACCTGGAATCCGTACATCCGGACAAAGTCGAAGAGCTTCTGACTGAAATGCATGAAGGCAGTTATGGTGCACATTCTGGCGGGCGCTTTTTGGCTCATCGAGCTGTGAAACAAGGGTATTACTAGCCGACAATGAGAGCCGATGCCGAGTGTTACATGAAAAAGTGCAAACAGTGCCAAAAATTCTCTCCTCTGATTCACCTGCCTGCTGAAGAGTTAAGCTCCATAACCAGCCCTTGGTCGTTCGCCCAATGGGGACTTGACATCGTTGGACCGCTGCCTTGTGCCCCAGGTAACAAGCGATTTCTGATTGTTGCAACTGATTATTTCACGAAATAGGTAGAAGCGGATGTACTAACGTACATGCAAGATACCGACATAAAGCATTTTGTATGGAGAAATATCATAATGCGGTTCAGCATTCCCAGAGCACTTATATGAAACAACGACACCCAGTTTGATTGCAGAGTTTACTGGGAGCTTTACAGCAAGTATGGTATTCGGTCCTACTTCTCCACCCCAGCTTATCCACAGAGTAATGAACAAGCTGAAGCCTCCAATAAAACCATTTTAGACGGCATCAAAAAGAGGCTGGAGAAGTGTAGACACCCCATTTTTGACCGTCCTCAAGACTTGGACGTCACCGTTTGAACACTCGGTGATCATCCATGATCGTGTTCGTTTGGAGTTCCTGGAGGTCTCGGCTCGCGCGCCCTGCCTCAGGATCTCCGAACTTGACCGTTTAGTGTCTGGTTTTGCACCGAACACTTGTGTTTTGCCTTGGAAGGGTAGGGAATGCCTTATGAGGCATCCCCACACACCACCGGCAGTGGCTGGAGGCCACCGGATGGTCTTTTTCTGCCATCGGCACTTTTGTTTGCCGGTCGGCACACTTTATTGCCGGTCGGCATAATTTGTTGCCGGTCGGCACTGTTTTTTGCCGAAATGGCATTTTTGGCAGCCGACCACTGTTCATCCACTTTATGAAGATATTTTGTGCCAGCTGTGATAGCTGGCACCAACTCTTCCCCCCTCCATACACGTGTATGGAGGGATCTCCCTCTAAGCAAGCTTGTTGAATAAGCTTTGCAAGAGGGAGTCTTATAAGAGGAGGGCCTTCCTCTTTGATTTAGGTGAGACTCTTGCAACCAAAAACCAGACCTTGGAGATATAGATACATATTATCTCTATACCTCTCTCTCTCTCCTCCTTTGTGTGTGTTTCTTAGCTCAAAAGGTGGTTTTTACCTCACTTTTGCACCATTACACACACCATCACACCTTACTCCGAGATTGAGGGACTTGGGGGGTTGTTTCTTGAGTTTTTGGACTGGTTTTGATCAAAAGAAGGAGGCTAGACCATTTGTTCTTCAAAGGTTCTTCAAGGGTGAGCATCTTGATTTATATTCCCCAAACTTGCAATAGTTTTTTACCTATCTTGCTTGCTGTTTTAGCTCTTGTGTATAACATAAAAAGGACTTGTATTTTCCTGCTCTAGCACTTTCATTAAGGTCATTTTGTGGTTTGAGTGTAAACTCACCCTTCTAGGCCTTATTTGGTCCATTTTGGTGCCTCTTTCATAAGGTTTTGTTCACTTCAGTGTTTTGGTCCTTTGACCATTAAAAATCAGTGTATTTTTAGTGTCAAAAAAGTTGGTTTGAAGTCTTGCATAGGGGAGGGACACCCCTCTCCCTTCTTGGTTTTGTTTCCTTGAGTTGTGGCCCAAAAGGGTGACATGCATGCTTGCTTGGTTTTTGCTTCATTTCAGAACTTTTTGGGTGTTTTTAGGTCATGAGGGATCTCTATTTTTGGCTAGATTTGTATCTCCTTGTATGCTTGTAGTACTTGCTTTGTATTGCTCCATTTTGCTTAGAAGTGCAACTCATGATTAGGCCATGATTCTTGTGTGTGTTGGCTTACTTCCATGAAGTTTTTAATGTTATTTTTCCATGCTAAAAATCTGTTGGTTATCCATTTGTTCATGCTTGACATGCTTGTTAGGGTTGCTTTGCATTTTGGCTTAAAAGCTTTAAGTATGTTGACCTCTAGCATGCATGGTTGTGATTACCCTCATGATTTAACACCATCTAGGACCACATTTTAGTCCAAGAATCATGTTTGTATGTGTGCATGCATGACCTCTTTTATGCCTTAAGGGTGTACCCTCTTGTGCCTAGGAATGAGCCTTAGTGCATAAGCCTCTTGGGAGTCATCTTGGCTGCCATTTTAGGAATTTTTGGAGTCCCATTTTGCATGAAGAAATTCTGTTTTTACTTGTTTTAATCATGTCATAGCTTGGTCTTGTTGTTGGGAGTAAAGTGGTCCTTTTGGCGCCTTAGCCTCGGGTCTATTAGCTTGCATGTTGACATTATATACTTGTCATGTTTCGTCGCATGATATTTGGCATATCTTGCATAATTAGCATCATGTTGTATTTTGAGCCTTGTGAGCATAACATGCATTGCATCATTTGGCTTGGGGTGTCAAGCCAAATATGAGGGTCAAGGGACATTCATACTCCAAGTGATGCAATGTACCTTGATTCTCGGTCACCGGGGCCTTTGACTTCGACATGAAAAGGCTTCGGATCTCATTTTGTTTGTTGCATGCATCCTTACATTAAGTGGTGAATTTGATCCCTTGGGCCATCATGCTCCATTGATGGCTCAAAGATCGAGGGTCGTGCTTCTTTGAGTTCGAAACATGATAAGAAGCACAACCATGCCCACATGTACCTGAGAGGCCCATGCCATGCACTGTCTGTTCTCTGTTTGCTGTCAAATTGTCTTCTGCAGGAAGTTTCTGCCGACCGGCAGAATTTAGTGCCGACCGGCAATATCTGGAGTGCCGAGGAATCCAACAAGTGCCGATGGGAATTGTGAAGTGCCGGTGGGAATTCTGTCCGGCCGGTGGTGCTCTGCAGGATGCAAGGAACATGCTCCAGTACTTTGGCAATTTTCAGAAAGACAAGGCAGTACAAACAGAGGCGGCAGAAGTATAGTACGGGTTTTCCGGGCGAGACGGATTTGAGCATGCATCATTCGCGCATCCAGAGGCAGAGGCTGCGGCTGCCCTCTTCTTTCCTTTGCCATCTTTTCCTTTAAATTAAATCAGAAATTTTGTAATAATTTTATTCGTTTATTATTTTGGGACTGTAATATTTATTTGGGCCCTCCGAGTGAGGGCAAATCTGTAATAAGTGTGTGTGGGTGGTGTGTATGTCTTCCAATCCCCATTTCTTTCTTCCCTTTTATTTACCTGCTTATGATGGTAGATTAGGGCATTTTTGAAATTAGCATACCTTATGCTATGCATGCGTGCATCCATGCATTTGTATCGCATACATTAGGCTCGGTACATCACGCTAACCACATTTGTATTTCAAATTCTAAACTGAATATGTGATAATTGTGCATTTTCACATACCATGTTTAGGGTTAGCCGAGCCTGCCTAGATCGCACTTTGCATGTGATGCATTAGCCACTTTTAACATGAACTAGGACATGCATGTTTGCTAACTAGTTTACTGTTTTGGCACGGAGTACAATGTAAGTATTTTTGCTTTAGCATCCAGCATGTGTGTGAATGTTGCCATAATAGTATGCTTGCCATGCGGCTAAGTGCTTACATGAGATAAACTGTTTGAATGCCTGTGGGTGGAGGTCAAATTGCTTAAATTGGGATAATGCGTTAAAACTGTGAATTTTAAGCCCACTAGATAGTGGCAAAACCATCTTTTCCAAAGGCCCACTTGAGGGTGGCAAAATCTGCATTTGAGCCTACTTGCGAGTAGCAAACCATTTTTCAAAACGAACATAAAATGTTTTGTTCCAATTTGGGCGATTTGGTCTATACTTGTTTGCTGCGCGCATAAACATAGTAATTCTAGGCTAACAATCGGTTTAAGAACATATAAAGTTTTCAAAAATGGATATCACGGTTAGTAGAGGCCGGTCTTCGGACCGGGCGAAAGGGGTGCTCATAGCTGACCTTCCCCGATCGTACCCAAGCTCCCGAGCCGAGACAACTCCGGTAATGACGGACATGTGGCCTTCGGCACCGAGTCAGGGTTTCCTAAATTCTCCCATAAAAAAATATTTAGGTGGCGACTCTGTATCTGGCAAAGCAGTCCATGTTTGGCACTACTTTTTCAAAAAACTGTTTCTCAAAACGATTTGCCAGGTTTGGACTCTTTGGTTCAGATTAAGAACCGTGACACAAGTCGAGTCCGAACTGTAGTACCCCCAAATGAACAGAACGGGACTAACCCTCCCGGGGCGTTCGGGGGACGTCTACAGTTTCTGGCGACTCCGCTGGGGAATAATCTAGAGAGCTTGACTCAAACTCGTGATATCCTGTTTTTGATTTCGTTTATATGTTTCTTTGCATTGCATGTGCATTGGTGCGCCTAGGAACACAGTGTTTGCCATCTGCCATTCCTGAACGGTTTGCCGGAGGCTTGTCTTGTCAAGGCATGTCCATAAGGCTGACCGGCTATGGGCTCTGACAGCATGGGAACACAAACCCCGATTTACCGGGGCACCCTTTTTGACCATTCGACCTAGTTCATATTCGGATCCATAGTGACCATTCCAAATTAGGACAGGCTGCTTACCCGATATTAGGTTGTTTGAGAACCGCTGTGTGCGTAGTGAAACCCTAGCTCCTGACAAAATAGGACAGGGAAACCCTACCCCGATATAGGGGTGTTTTGGCTCTCTTTACTTGCTATGTGCTTTTAGAATGTATTTCTGCAGGGAAATGAACACACCAGTTTGCAAGTCTGGGCATCAGGCCTGAGGGCATCAGTATCAGTTTTAAGGGAATCAGTTATCTGCGGGTATCAGGGTTCAGTGTTGGGAACAGAGATTTTGAGAACAGTGATCAGTATCGAGGAACAGTGTGTTCGGCTTATCGACTATGTGTTTTGAATATCCAACTGTATATTATTTGTTTATTTTATGCCGTTGTGCTGTCCAGTTGTTGGTTTATTTATTGCTTTATTTATCTTTTTGCTAGGTAGTTTAGCATCATTGCGTCTAACCCAGTAGACATTCCCCAAGCACTCTGGATCAGAGGTCGCCGGCTCCATCGATCTGAGGATCTGATAGAAGGACAACCAGTGTACCATTCTCTACCCTCGGTTACTAAACGGAAAGCAACTAGGCAGAGGACATCGGTTCAACAGTCAGTGCAAAGGGCTTCGTCTACCCCACCCGTGTACAGTAGGGATCAGGATCCCGTTTCACCCACAGAGAGGGAACGCATACCAGTAATTCAACCAGAGCAGAACAGTATGGCTAGCTTAGAGGAGATGGTGCGCCAACTTCAGGAAAGCATGAAAATGATGCAGCAAGATGCTGTTCGACAGGCAGAATTCGCCAGGCAACAAGCCACAGTTATGAGTGAGCAAGCGGATTTAATTGTGAGATTGCGGCAGCAAACTGAGGCGTCAGCTTCACAACAAGTCCCTCCCCCACTAAGGGTTCCGATACCCGAAGAGACACCAATCGCCCGGAATGTCCAAGAGGATACAGACATCCCAACGGGGCCAGCTCCACCCCCGATTCCGCCTCAACAATCCAAGGCGCCCACTCCTGTCAATTTATCAGATTCCCCCTTCGAGTCCGAGGTGGACCCTGTGACATTGAAAATGCACAAGCTTGAAAAGCTGTTCAAGAAATCTCAAGGTGCGAAGTCCATTCCGGACATTGGAGACGGATACATCGACACAGCCGTGACGCTGCCGGATCGGTTTAAGATGCCACAAATTGATCGTTTTGACGGATCTGAGGATCCCATGGTACACCTGCGACTATTTTCAGACGTCTTACGGCCAATGGGCCTCACCAGATTACAAAAGCTGTCTTTGTTTGGTCGAACCCTGTCAGGTGTGGCGGCCGCATGGTATGCCAAGTTAGAGGACGACGTCAAGAGAAGTTGGGACGACATGGCTGAGGCCTTCATCCTGCAGTACTCATACAATACGCAAATCGAGATCACGACCCGGGATCTCGAGACAACGAGGCAAGAACCCAAGGAAAGCTTCTCAGAATTTGTAACTAGATGGCGGGCTAAGGCTTCAATGATGACCTTGAGACCCACAGACAAAGACTAGATTCGGATGATTGTGCGCAATCTTCAGCCGAAGCTAATGCAAAAGATGATTGTAGTCCCCTTTCCCACCTTTGCTGATCTGCATGAAATGGGGGTGCAGATCGAGGACGCCTTGAGACAAGGTTGGATTGATAATGACCGGGAGCAGCCCCGCAGAAATTTCAATCGTAATACTAATGCAGGCCCGAGCGGCGCTACGACTGCCAGGACCTCCGAAGTGAGTATGGTCACCACTAACCCTTCCCCAAGAAATACGGCAGCCACACCATTCTCCGGTGCGTCCGGAAGCAACTCACAAACAGCCAAATACCCTCCCAGAAACACCAAAACCTTCGCTCCACTTTATATGCCCCTGTCCAAAGCTTTGGGGGTTTTGATCAGAAAAGGGCATCTGAAGCCCCTAGAGCCGCAGCCCTTACCTGAAAGACTACCCGCCACCCACAATCCAGCCAAGTATTGTGCGTTCCACCAGCAGCACGGTCATGATACCGACCTGTGCTTTCGTTTACGTCATGAAATTCAAGATCTCATTGATAATGGGGTGATTTTACCCCCTGAGAAACCCAATGTTACCACAAATCCTCTCTCCACACATAACCAAGTTCCAGCACCCAAAAGAATCAACTTCATCTACACTGGGGTCGCGTCCTACGATCCTAGTATCTATATCACACCCTCCTACTTGCCTAAACCGGAAGTTTTCCTCCCTGATTGCACCAATTTGTGCATGATGGACATCTCTATAACCCAACCCAAGTCAGTGGTGGTGACCATCGAGAACAGGAAAGAGGTTGTCAAACCAGAGTCTATGGAGCCTGAGAATGATGTTGGGAATGCTTACAGTTCGAGTGACTACATTTCACCAGTGGGCCAGAATAGACCAAACGTCGAATTTCCAGTCGGGGGAGAGCTGTGTGTAATCCGAGGGAATAGTCCAAGACAGGAAACGGATGATTTGGCAGCCATGGAAGAGGATTTTGCCAAGTTCCAATTTTGCGATAACCAAGATCTAGAATATTCAGCCACCAACTGGTACGATAATGAAGAATCAGCGGAGGCCACGGGATGGTTAGACGATCAGCCAGATGTAATAGGGGAGTTCCAGTCAGAACAAGGCCCGGCAGGGACGGGAATGTCCACAACGGCCGGGAGTGTCGAAGAACAGAATACATCGCCGGAGAGCGCCGGTGTCGAGAGTTTCGCTCGGGAATGGAGCATTTTAAGTACAGGGATCAGTGAGCAATCTACTGCATTGACACAGTCAGAACAAGGGAGATTCGAGGATTCTGAGAGGATCAGGAAAGCAAAAGGCCCCGTAGGGGTCGAAACCGCCACAAGTACGGAAATGGAGAATGCTGCGAGCATAGGGATAAAAGGTACTGCGAGTATCGGGACAGTTGTGCCAGAACCAGACAGATGCTTGTCAGCCGCAGATGGTATGTGGTGGGAAGACGACGATCTATGTCTTGCCCACACGGACGAGGATTGGGAAGGTAACCAACCAGATGATACCTGGTATATCGGCGAGGTCGATCACATGACTAGGAGTGGACGGTATTTCAAGCCTCCACACCTAGATCAACCAGAGGCGTCTGGAAAAGATAATGAAGCAGAGAAACAAAAGGAGAAGCAACTCGAAGACGAGGCCGTATTGAGACAATTGAAAAAGATACAAGCAGACATCTCCATCTGGGGACTGCTTATGGCTTCTCGAGTACATAGGCAGGCTGTCCTTTCAGCCATGGATAAGGCCAAACTTTCCATAGATACCACGCCCGAACAACTGGTGGGCTTAGTCTTTTCGGGAGGAAGTTCCCCAGCATTGAGTTTTTCTGACAAAGAACTGCCACTCGAGGGTGCGAACCATAACAAGCTGCTTTACATCTCTGTCGAGTGCAGAGATAAATGGATACCTGTGGTACTTGTCGACATGGGGTCCGCCATCAACGTCTGCCCGGCAAGGACAGCTTATGCGATTGGTTTGAAAGTCGCGGATTTTGTGCCAACGGCCCAGGTGATTCGGGCGTATGACAACACAAGTCGGGAAGTGATGGGGACAGTCAAGATTCAAACAAAGGTTGGGCCAGGACAGCACGAGATAGATTTCCATGTCTTGGAGGTTCCTGCGACGTTCAACTTGCTTTTGGGGCGGCCGTGGCTGCATCAGGTAAAGGCGGTCTCCTCTACCCTACATCAAGTGGTGAAATACCCCTATGGGAAGGGAGTAGCCATTGTTTTTGGAAACTCATCAATTCATCCACCACCAGAGGTATCTACGCCTGTTCTAGAAATTGAGCACGGTATAGAAGATGTGTTCATATCAGGTTTTACCTTGGCCGAGGCTCGGATTGTACAGAACATCATGGCAGTTAATGAAGGGGTGTATGTCAGTGCCCAAGCAGTCTATCTCATGAACAAACTCCAGCACATCCCCGGGATGGGATTAGGCAAGAGCGGCAGGAAAGGTGCCGCAGCATCGGCCGAAGTGCCACATAACCCCCATACCTTTGGTTTGGGCTACCTACCCACCAAAGAGGATTGGATAAGGAAAGGAAAGGAAATGGCCGGAAGGGCCAGGGCGAAACAGATGGGGAAGCACTTTGACTTAATGCACCAGCCCATTCGGGGGACCCTAAACGGACATTTCGTCCGGGAGGGGGAGGACTTTCCGTTCTGTGGCTTCCCAGAGCCGTGGCTCAACGCGGAGAAGAAGCGCGTACCGAGATTTGAGATTTTCTTTGATTTACAGTTACCTGAGGATGACATCGCCGAAGGGCAGGCAGATTTATCGGCTGAGGCTGAGCAAAGTAAGGAAGTGCAGTCTGAGGACGCTGAAAACGAAATGGGGGCAGCACTGGCATGTCTGCTTTCAGATCCTCCGATCGAACAGAAGTTCTTGGGGGATAGCTCCTCGGTATGTGTGATTGGGAATGAAGCGGCTGCGGGCCTACCATCAGCTATTTTGGATGCATCCATCGCACCTTCTCTCATCTGGCAATATGAAGAAGGCTTTTTATCAAGCAGCATCGGGTCAGGTAGTGAGCCGGAATCTGATTCTACCGTATCTTGTACGTCGGAATCAGATTCCAGCTCAACTAAGTCTGAGTCCGGTATTCCCGGGGGTGATAACCCGGATGCCACAGTCCTGTCTAGGTCGTCTTTTTCATTTTCTTTTGAGTCTGTTGTAACAGAAGAATCCGACGGCTCGGAAGTATTTAATGAGAACGACGTGGATGTGGTTTCGGAGTATTTTTCTGTGCCTTTGATTTATTGCTTAAATCAGGATTTTCAAAATTTTGATGAAAACGACGAGGAAGAAATTCCTCCGGTTTTGCAACGGTTAATTGATCAAGAGCAGGAAAGATTTGTTAAACCTTTAATGGATGAAATCACTACTGTGAATGTTGGTACTGAGAAGGACCCGCGGCTGGTCCAGATCGGGTCCACGTTGTCTTCTGAGGAACGCGAGCGCTTAGTCGCTTTGTTAAAAGATTTCAAAGATGTTTTCGCGTGGTCCTACGAAGACATGCCTGGAATCGATCCTGAGATTGTACAGCACCGGATCCCTCTTGATCCCGAGGCCCGACCTGTCAAACAGAAGCTCAGAAGGATCCGCCCTGATTGGGCCCTTAAGATCAAGGAAGAAGTCACCAAGCAGATTGATGCAGGCTTCCTGTTGGTATCTGAGTACCCTACTTGGTTGGCCAACATTGTTCCGGTGCCGAAGAAGGACGGCAGAATTCGGGTCTGTGTAGACTTCAGAGATTTGAACAGGGCCAGTCCGAAGGACGACTTTCCCTTGCCGCACATTGATGAACTGGTAAATTTCACGGCAGGACATGCCTTGCTTTCGTTTATGGATGGCTTCTCAGGCTATAATCAGATAGTAATGGCGCCCGAAGACCGGGAGAAGACTGCATTCACTACCCCGTGGGGTACATATTGTTATCGAGTGATGCCATTTGGGCTGAAAAACGCTGGAGCTACCTATCAACGGGCAGCAACTACAATATTGCATGATATGATCCATAAAGAGGTCGAGCTGTATGTGGACGACATGATTGTCAAGTCCAAAGAAAGAGAGGGCCACTACACCGCCTTACAAAAGTTTTTTCAAAGGATCAGAGAGTTTCGGCTGCGGCTGAATCCCTAGAAGTGTACTTTTGGTGTTACAGCAGGGAGGATGTTAGGGTTTCTGATTACGCAAAGGGGCATCGAGGTCGACCCTTCCAAAATCAAGGCCATCTTAGAAATGCCACCACCGAGGACTGAAAAGGAGGTGCGAGGCTTTCTAGGTAAAGTGCAATTCATAAGATGGTTTATCTCTAAATTAACCTTGACTTGTGAACCACTTTTTGGCCTCCTGAATAAAGGAAAGAAATTCCAATGGGACGGCTGATGTCAAGCAGCTTTTGAGCAGATCAAGGAGTATCTACAGAACCCGCCTGTATTGTCACCGCCAGAACCGGGGAGACCGTTGATATTGTATCTTTCGGTAACTGAGACCACCATGGGCTGCATGCTCGCACAGGAGTCAGAAGACAAAGTGGAAAGGGCCATCTACTATCTGAGAAAAAAGATGCTGGATTACGAGACCCGCTACACTCCGCTCGAGAAGGCTTGCTTGGCCTTGGTATGGGCTACCAGGAAGCTGCGGCACTACCTGTTAGCTCACTCTGTAATGTTGGTTTCACGTTTGGATCCCATCAAATATCTTTTCGAGAAACCAGCACTTACGGGTAGGCTAGCTCGTTGGTTGCTATTGCTTTCCGAATTTGACTTGAAGTATGTAACACGCAAGTCAGTGAAAGGAAGAGCGGTAGCGGAGTTCCTTGCCGACCACCCGGTTGAGGGGGATGAAGCGGTTGAGTACCTATTCCTAGATGAAGCCATTCTGCACATCGAAGATGAAACTTGGACGATGTACTTTGACGGAGCGTCAAACCAGTATGGGTATGGGATAGGGGTGTTGCTGATAGCGCCTGACGATTCCCGTATTCCTTTAGCATTCAAGCTCCAGTTTAAAGTCTCGAACAATGAGGCAGAGTATGAGGCATGTATTGCTGGCCTGGAAGCAGCCCTAGAACTAGGGGCAAGACGGTTGGACGTCATTGGGGACTCGAATCTTGTTGTGTCTCAAGCAAAAGGAGACTGGAAAGTCAAAGAGGAAAGGATGATAATTTACCACCAAACCTTGGATTTGTTAATTCCTCGATTTGAGAAGTTAAATTTCACCCACCTAGTAAGAGAGAACAACAGGTTCGCCGATTCATTAGCAACTCTATCTTCCATGATAGACATCCCGTCCGGAGTCCGGATGCGTCCAGTCATCATTGATCAGAAGTTTGCGCCAGCATACGAGTCAATTTCCGCCATAGATGAGGCCCAAGACGACAACCCCTGGTATTACGATATTTGGAACTTCTTGGAAAAGAAGACGTATCCACTAGGGGCAAGCGCCAAGGATAAGAAGGCCATTAGAAGAATGGCTATTCAGTTCATCATCTGCGGAGGTAAGCTGTACAAAAGGGGTCATCTGGGAATGCATAAGCTCTGTGTAGAAGCTGAAGAGTCGAAGCGCCTAATGGAGGCCATCCATGGAGGGGAGTGCGGTGCGCACATGAATGGAGTAATGCTGGCCAGAAAGATCCTCAGACAGGGCTACTATTGGTCAACCATGGCGGAGGATTGTATCGGCTTTGTTCGGCGATGCCACAAATGTCAGATCCATGCAAACCGTATGAATATCCCACCATCCAAGTTGTACAACATGACTTCCCCGTGGCCGTTTTCCGTGTGGGGGATTGATGTGATTGGAGCTGTTACCCCGAAGGGGTCGAACGGACATGAGTATATCCTGGTAGCGATAGATTATTTCACAAAGTGGGTCGAGGCCCAATCATACGCGGTGTTGAAAGCGTCGCATGTCGCAAAGTTCATCAGAAACAACATCATTTGTCGCTACGGGGTGCCAAATGAGATCATCTCGGATAATGGATCCCACTTTAAGAAAGAAGTGGTCGACTTGTTGGAAAAGTATAACGTGGCTTTTCATAAGTCATCTACGTATTGGCCGCAAACCAACGGAGCAGTTGAGGCCGCCAACAAGAACATCAAGCATATACTGCGGAAAATGGTGGAGACCTATCGAGATTGGCCAGATAAGTTGCCGTTTGCTCTATGGGGCTACAGGACTTCAATTAGAACTTCAACCGGAGCAACTCCGTATTCGTTAGTTTATGGAATGGAGGCTGTTCTACCTATTGAGATTGAAGTTCCGTCTTTACGGGTATTGGCCGAGTGTCAGATAGCTGAGGCAGATTGGCAGCAGAGCAGGTTCGAGGAACTTATGCTCTTTGACGAAAGAAGGCTGAAAGCACTGTATCACGTTCAGAGTTATCAGCGCAGGATTGCTCGGGCTTTTAACAAGAAGGTTAAGTCCAGAAATCTAAAGGAAGGGGATTTGGTACTCAAAGACAACCGAGCTCCCATCCACGACCCGAGGGGCAAGTTCAGACCCAATTGGACTGGTCCCTACATCATCAAAGCTATCTGGTCAGGCGGAGCTGTGGTTCTGATGGACTTAGATGGCTTAGAATTCTCTCAACCGATCAACATGGACAAGTTGAAGAAATACTATCCTTGAGAGGCTCGCTAGGCCGAAAACCCGAAAGGGCGACCTAAGCAAAAATTAGAGCACAAAAAAATTAGAAAATATAAAAACTGAGCTCGCAAGGCTGAAAACCCGCAAAGGGCGGCCTTGGCAAAAGTTAGAGCGCAAAAGGAGAGTGAAAATACTCGAGCGAACCCAAGCCGGAACTACGTAAGGCTTGATTCCCATGTTTGGGATACGTAGGCAGCTTCATCCTGAAGTTCAGCCATAACACTTCCCCGATCAACTTTGTCCATTTGATCATCTCAGCCATCTTTGTTCATCAGCATTCGTTGGAATCTCCGGTGCAGTGCCACTCAGACTAGGGGCAACTTTCCGTTGCTATGCAGTGCTGCGGGGCTTTTCAGACTAGGGGCAACTTTTCAGTTGCAAGGATCTGGGGTTGTGCATCTCAAGTGACAGATCTCAGGTGTGTCCAGTTCTGATCCACATCAAAAATGTTTTTGAGAAGTTTTAATAAAAGCTGACTCTGTTCAAATAATCTTTTTACAACTTTGACCATTTTTGGACCAAGGTGGAAAATTTTCAGTGCCACAACTTTCAATTTCTTTGATTTCAAAACAGAGTTCTCCTGCTCTTACATACAATTGAAGTTGCTTTTTATTACATTCATAAAAGAAAACTTGAAAGTACTAATAAAGCAATAAATCTGGGGCATAGTCAAGTCAGGTGTTCCTGTGCCCCCCTCCCAGACCTGGTCGAAGCCTCTGATGCCAAGCTGGGCCCGATTTGTGCTTCTTCATTGAGCCAATCTATGCACTCGTCAGACAAAGTACAACTGAAAGTAAGAGCGGGGGCCAGGAGTTCTCTCATCCTCCACGCGGTGGCCTGCCAAGCAAGTTGTGCACCTCGGGCTGGAAATGCAGCAGGATACTCTATCCCCTCTGGTGGGCAGGTCTGATCATGGCCAAATTGGCGTCGAATCCGAAATGGGAAATAGAATACACAGTGAGTGAGACCAACCAGTTGAATCCCAGTCTGCCGAGGCATGTTATAACTCATCGCCAGAAGGTTCAGCCAAGGGCACCGCCAGGCAATACGGTCTGCGGACAAGTGGCACATCCAAGCGAACCACCATTCCTCATCCAAGGCATTGACTAGACGATGCCGGAAGAAGTAGCCGCGAGCTGAATATGCTGGGCAGGAGTCCACAACCTACAGTTTGTCCATCAACCATACCTGGGGAGGGATTGAAAAAATGAGAGAATAAAGAATAGAGAGATGTACGAGGAGAGAAAAGTGAGAATGGGGTTTAGTGAGAAAAAAATCGAGCTTGAGGGCCGAGTGATGAGAGCGATACATAAATGCGAGATTGGGTGGGAAATATTACCTGTAGCAGTAGTGGACTCCCTGCCAACCTAGTCGTCTCATGGCAATAAAAGGCGTCTAAACCCATTAACGTCTCGGCCAGAGCCATGGCAATACAGTTCTTGCCCTCTCTCAAGCCTTGGGCAATCTCAATCAGCCGGACACTAGCCCCTCCAGAGCCCGAGACAAATAGAAAATGGGATAGCATGCACAAACAGAGGGCGTGCCGTCGGAAGCCTTGCCAGTGATGGTTGCTGCGATCACCAGCATCAGAAAATCGATTGGCCAAACTCGGAATGTCCAACATCCCATCACCCATCAGAGACCGAGCATCACGCATGCTGAGTCCGCACAGGCGCCCTAAGGATTGGGCATGACCAAAATTAAGTTGGGGCAGGAGCTCCTCGTCGCGCTCGGACTCCATTAAGGCTCGAAAATCCTCGAAAGTAGGACATATCTCTTGCCCAGCAAAGCTAAAGACATGCGTCACCGGATTCCAGAACCTTGCCGCGGCATGAAGAAACGGGAAGTGCAAGGGGGTACGACCCAAAGTGAATAGTGCATTTATACCAAATCCCGGAAATTCACTTTTTCCGAGCCATCCAAGCTAGCAATCCAAGCTGTGAGATTTTGAGCAAGAAACTCTTCCATTGGAGCAAATCAGTGTGAAAATAAGAAAAACCACGAAGCTGGGATCTTTTGTAGGAGATAAGGTTGAGTGGGGGACAGGTGTCAACATTCTGCTGATCCCCTCATTTAGTGCCGACCGGCCAAAAACTCTGCCGGCCGGGCATCTCATTTTGCCGACCAAACATATAAATGGCCGGTAGCCATTCTTTGTAGCCGATGGTCTCTCCCCCATGCCGATGGGCTTCCTTCTGGTTTCCCAAGCTGTTTATGCTAGGCATCAGGAAATTTCACCACCTCCAACCCCTCCCCGGTGATCGATCCTTGCGGGGGCACGCCGGCCCGAGTGACAACTTGTTGTACATTTGCTTATCGAGTTGTATTCCGCTCTCTTTGAGCTCTTGATTTGTTTATCGAGTTGTATTCACACTTGTTTGGTTGCATTGTATCTTTGTTTTGCTTATCGAGTTGTAAGTCGGTTCACTACCTGATCATTACGATTGCAAATTTCCAAAATGAGTTCAATTTCGTTCACATTTGTGGTGTGATACCCTGCGATGCGATGCACAGAAAATCCATAAATGCAACATCTTTTGAACAAAATGGATTGTTTCATCCCCATCACGTGTTTTGCAAAATGTGCAACTTTTGAAAAAAACCTGCCTGAGGCAGTGCAATGTGCTTAAATTACTAGTAAAAAAGGAAAATAAAGCGTAGAATGGCAGGGTAGCCAAGTATCAGAATTGATACCGGTGAAACTCCCCTTGCGGTTAACGCACCTTCCGTATCTTTGTTCGGGTCAGCCACGTCGTTGGACGCCCTCACAATACGGGAAATCACACCTTTGAAACGTGAACCTTTGAGTTGACCTCAGGCCACAACTTCTGCGAGCAACGCTCGATGCGTGCGAAGAATGTCCCGCCCCGTATCCTTTTCATGCTTTGTGAACTCCGCAAATTGTTTCAATCATGCTATGTAATGGTACATCCTTTCTTTACTTGCGTAGACCGCATGTTTAATTTCATTACCTGCATAGACCGCATGATTTGATTGCGTAGACCGCATGTTTAATTTCAAATACCTGCGTAGACCGCATGTTTTGCTTGCGTAGACCGCATGTTTAATTTCATTACCTGCGTAGACCGCATGTTTTGCTTGCGTAGACCGCATGTTTAATTTCATTGCGTAGACCGCATGTTTAATTTCATTACCTGCGTAGACCGCATGTTTTGATTGCGTAGACCGCATGTTTAATTTCATTACCTACGTAGACCGCATGTTTTGCTTGCGTAGACCGCATGTTTAATTTCAATACCTGCGTAGACCGCATGTTTTGATTGCGTAGACCGCATGTTTAATTTCATTACCTGCGTAGACCGCATGTTTTGATTGCGTAGACCGCATGTTTAATTTCATTACCTGCGTAGACCGCATGTTTTGCTTGCGTAGACCGCATGTTTAATTTCAATACCTGCGTAGACCGCATGATTTGATTGCGTAGACCGCATGTTTAATTTCAATACCTGCGTAGACCGCATGTTTTGATTGCGTAGACCGCATGTTTTGCTTGCGTAGACCGCATGTTTAATTTCAATACCTGCGTAGACCGCATGTTTTGATTGCGTAGACCGCATGTTTAATTTCAATACCTGCGTAGACCGCATGATTTGATTGCGTAGACCGCATGTTTAATTTCAATACCTGCGTAGACCGCATGTTTTGATTGCGTAGACCGCATGTTTAATTTCAATACCTGCGTAGACCGCATGTTTTTACTTGCGTAGACCGCATGTTTAATTTCATTACCTGCGTAGACCGCATGTTTTTGCTTGCGTAGACCGCATGTTTAATTTCATTACCTGCGTAGACCGCATGTTTTGCTTGCGTAGACCACATGTTTAATTCCATTACCTGCGTAGACCGTATGTTTTGATTGCGTAGACCGCATCTCCTTTAATTTCATTACCTGCGTAGACCGCATATTTTGATTGCGTAGACCGCATGTTTATTAATTTCAATACCTGCGTAGACCGCATGTTTCGATTGCGTGGACCGCATATTAATTTCAATACTTGCGTAGACCGCATGCTTTGCTTGCGTAGACCGCATGCTTTGCTTACGTAGACCGCATAATTTGTTGATTTCGTTACCTGCGTAGACCGCATGCTTATGATCAATTTCGTCGCCTGCGTAGACCGCTTGCTCCACGTACCTAGTTGTATTTCCATATGCATTGTCATGCTCCCCACTTGCTTTGCGCTGTCACGCATTTCGAGTACACTACTTTGCATGTTGCTAACGATGTTGTACCTGTTAAGTTTGTTTTCTCTTCAGGCACGATATTGTATGTACGGTTCATTTGAGGCTGGTGCAACCAGACGAGCCGCACAGGTATTGTATCCTCCGAGTGAGACGTATTGAGAATTATATAATTCTCTTACATCCTTTCTGCATTATAGTGTAGTTTGGTGTATGTTAGCTTAAAACTGTCGCATGTATGCTTCGTTACAGCTTTCTTTGCATGATCATAAGTTATGTTCGGCTCTCTGCATTGTTTTGCATTTTGCCCCTGCCTTCGGGCGCATATCTTGATTGTCTTGCATGTTTGTCTGAGTCTTCGGCCTTGTCAAAAATGGGTCGTCTCTGGGCTTTGACATTCACTCCCGTCATTGTTATGACTTTCGAGTTCTGTTAAAGAGGGGCAAGTGTAGACACCCCATTTTTGACCGTCCTCAAGACTTGGACGTCACCGTTTGAACACTCGGTGATCATCCATGATCGTGTTCGTTTGGAGTTCCCGGAGGTCTCGGCTCGCGTGCCCTGCCTCAGGATCTCCGAACTTGACCGTTTAGTGTCTGGTTTTGCACCGAACACTTGTGTTTTGCCTTGGAAGGGCAGGGAATGCCTTATGAGGCATCCCCACACACCACCGGCAGTGGCTGGAGGCCACCGGATGGTCTTTTTCTGCCATCGGCACTTTTGTTTGCCGGTCGGCACACTTTATTGCCGGTCGGCATAATTTGTTGCTGGTCGGCACTGTTTTTTGCCGAAATGGCATTTTTGGGCAGCCGACCACTGTTCATCCACTTTATGAAGATATTTTGTGCCAGCTGTGATAGCTGGCACCAACTCTTCCCCCCTCCATACACGTGTATGGAGGGATCTCCCTCTAAGCAAGCTTGTTGAATAAGCTTTGCAAGAGGGAGTCTTATAAGAGGAGGGCCTTCCTCTTTGATTTAGGTGAGACTCTTGCAACCAAAAACCAGACCTTGGAGATATAGATACATATTATCTCTATACCTCTCTCTCTCTCCTCCTTTGTGTGTGTTTCTTAGCTCAAAAGGTGGTTTTTACCTTACTTTTGCACCATTACACACACCATCACACCTTACTCTGAGATTGAGGGACTTGGGGGGTTGTTTCTTGAGTTTTTGGACTGGTTTTGATCAAAAGAAGGAGGCTAGACCATTTGTTCTTCAAAGGTTCTTCAAGGGTGAGTATCTTGATTTATATTCCCCAAACTTGCAATAGTTTTTTACCTATCTTGCTTGCTGTTTTAGCTCTTGTGTATAACATAAAAAGGACTTGTATTTTCCTGCTCTAGCACTTTCATTAAGGTCATTTTGTGGTTTGAGTGTAAACTCACCCTTCTAGGCCTTATTTGGTCCATTTTGGTGCCTCTTTCATAAGGTTTTGTTCACTTCAGTGTTTTGGTCCTTTGACCATTAAAAATCAGTGTATTTTTAGTGTCAAAAAAGTTGGTTTGAAGTCTTGCATAGGGGAGGGACACCCCTCTCCCTTCTTGGTTTTGTTTCCTTGAGTTGTGGCCCAAAAGGGTGACATGCATGCTTGCTTGGTTTTTGCTTCATTTCAGAACTTTTTGGGTGTTTTTAGGTCATGAGGGATCTCTATTTTTGGCTAGATTTGTATCTCCTTGTATGCTTGTAGTACTTGCTTTGTATTGCTCCATTTTGCTTAGAAGTGCAACTCATGATTAGGCCATGATTCTTGTGTGTGTTGGCTTACTTCCATGAAGTTTTTAATGTTATTTTTCCATGCTAAAAATCTGTTGGTTATCCATTTGTTCATGCTTGACATGCTTGTTAGGGTTGCTTTGCATTTTGGCTTAAAAGCTTTAAGTATGTTGACCTCTAGCATGCATGGTTGTGATTACCCTCATGATTTAACACCATCTAGGACCACATTTTAGTCCAAGAATCATGTTTGTATGTGTGCATGCATGACCTCTTTTATGCCTTAAGAGTGTACCCTCTTGTGCCTAGGAATGAGCCTTAGTGCATATGCCTCTTGGGAGTCATCTTGGCTGCCATTTTAGGAATTTTTGGAGTCCCATTTTGCATGAAGAAATTCTGTTTTTACTTGTTTTAATCATGTCATAGCTTGGTCTTGTTGTTGGGAGTAAAGTGGTCCTTTTGGCGCCTTAGCCTCGGGTCTATTAGCTTGCATGTTGACATTTTATACTTGTCATGTTTCGTCGCATGATATTTGGCATATCTTGCATAATTAGCATCATGTTGTATTTTGAGCCTTGTGAGCATAACATGCATTGCATCATTTGGCTTGGGGTGTCAAGCCAAATATGAGGGTCAAGGGACATTCATACTCCAAGTGATGCAATGTACCTTGATTCTCGGTCACCGGGGCCTTTGACTTCGACATGAAAAGGCTTCGGATCTCATTTTGTTTGTTGCATGCATCCTTACATTAAGTGGCGAATTTGATCCCTTGGGCCATCATGCTCCATTGATGGCTCAAAGATCGAGGGTCGTGCTTCTTTGAGTTCGAAACATGATAAGAAGCACAACCATGCCCACATGTACCTGAGAGGCCCATGCCATGCACTGTCTGTTCTCTGTTTGCTGTCAAATTGTCTTCTGCAGGAAGTTTCTGCCGACCGGCAGAATTTAGTGCCGACCGGCAATATCTGGAGTGCCGAGGAATCCAACAAGTGCCGATGGGAATTGTGAAGTGCCGGTGGGAATTCTGTCCGGCCGGTGGTGCTCTGCAGGATGCAAGGAACATGCTCCAGTACTTTGGCAATTTTCAGAAAGACAAGGCAGTACAAACAGAGGCGGCAGAAGTATAGTACGGGTTTTCCGGGCGAGACGGATTTGAGCATGCATCATTCGCGCATCCCGAGGCTGAGGCTGCGGCTGCCCTCTTCTTTCCTTTGCCATCTTTTCCTTTAAATTAAATCAGAAATTTTGTAATAATTTTATTCGTTTATTATTTTGGGACTGTAATATTTATTTGGGCCCTCCGAGTGAGGGCAAATCTGTAATAAGTGTGTGTGGGTGGTGTGTATGTCTTCCAATCCCCATTTCTTTCTTCCCTTTTATTTACCTGCTTATGATGGTAGATTAGGGCATTTTTGAAATTAGCATACCTTATGCTATGCATGCGTGCATCCATGCATTTGTATCGCATACATTAGGCTCGGTACATCACGCTAACCACATTTGTATTTCAAATTCTAAACTGAATATGTGATAATTGTGCATTTTCACATACCATGTTTAGGGTTAGCCGAGCCTGCCTAGATCGCACTTTGCATGTGATGCATTAGCCACTTTTAACATGAACTAGGACATGCATGTTTGCTAACTAGTTTACTGTTTTGGCACGGAGTACAATGTAAGTATTTTTGCTTTAGCATCCAGCATGTGTGTGAATGTTGCCATAATAGTATGCTTGCCATGCGGCCAAGTGCTTACATGAGATAAACTGTTTGAATGCCTGTGGGTGGAGGTCAAATTGCTTAAATTGGGATAATGCGTTAAAACTGTGAATTTTAAGCCCACTAGATAGTGGCAAAACCATCTTTTCCAAAGGCCCACTTGAGGGTGGCAAAATCTGCATTTGAGCCTACTTGCGAGTAGCAAACCATTTTTCAAAACGAACATAAAATGTTTTGTTCCAATTTGGGCGATTTGGTCTATACTTGTTTGCTGCGCGCATAAACATAGTAATTCTAGGCTAACAATCGGTTTAAGAACATATAAAGTTTTCAAAAATGGATATCACGGTTAGTAGAGGCCGGTCTTCGGACCGGGCGAAAGGGGGTGCTCATAGCTGACCTTCCCCGATCGTACCCAAGCTCCCGAGCCGAGACAACTCCGGTAATGACGGACATGTGGCCTTCGGCACCGAGTCAGGGTTTCCTAAATTCTCCCATAAAAAAATATTTAGGTGGCGACTCTGTATCTGGCAAAGCAGTCCATGTTTGGCACTACTTTTTCAAAAAACTGTTTCTCAAAACGATTTGCCAGGTTTGGACTCTTTGGTTCAGATTAAGAACCGTGACACAAGTCGAGTCCGAACTGTAGTACCCCCAAATGAACAGAACGGGACTAACCCTCCCGGGGCGTTCGGGGGACGTCTACAGTTTCTGGCGACTCCGCTGGGGAATAATCTAGAGAGCTTGACTCAAACTCGTGATATCCTGTTTTTGATTTCGTTTATATGTTTCTTTGCATTGCATGTGCATTGGTGCGCCTAGGAACACAGTGTTTGCCATCTGCCATTCCTGAACGGTTTGCCGGAGGCTTGTCTTGTCAAGGCATGTCCATAAGGCTGACCGGCTATGGGCTCTGACAGCATGGGAACACAAACCCCGGTTTACCGGGGCACCCTTTTTGACCATTCGACCTAGTTCATATTCGGATCCATAGTGACCATTCCAAATTAGGACAGGCTGCTTACCCGATATTAGGTTGTTTGAGAACCGCTGTGTGCGTAGTGAAACCCTAGCTCCTGACAAAATAGGACAGGGAAACCCTACCCCGATATAGGGGTGTTTTGGCTCTCTTTACTTGCTATGTGCTTTTAGAATGTATTTCTGCAGGGAAATGAACACACCAGTTTGCAAGTCTGGGCATCAGGCCTGAGGGCATCAGTATCAGTTTTAAGGGAATCAGTTATCTGCGGGTATCAGGGTTCAGTGTTGGGAACAGAGATTTTGAGAACAGTGATCAGTATCGAGGAACAGTGTGTTCGGCTTATCGACTATGTGTTTTGAATATCCAACTGTATATTATTTGTTTATTTTATGCCGTTGTGCTGTCCAGTTGTTGGTTTATTTATTGCTTTATTTATCTTTTTGCTAGGTAGTTTAGCATCATTGCGTCTAACCCAGTAGACATTCCCCAAGCACTCTGGATCAGAGGTCGCCGGCTCCATCGATCTGAGGATCTGATAGAAGGACAACCAGTGTACCATTCTCTACCCCCGGTTACTAAACGGAAAGCAACTAGGCAGAGGACATCGGTTCAACAGTCAGTGCAAAGGGCTTCGTCTACCCCACCCGTGTATAGTAGGGATCAGGATCCCGTTTCACCCACAGAGAGGGAACGCATACCAGTAATTCAACCAGAGCAGAACAGTATGGCTAGCTTAGAGGAGATGGTGCGCCAACTTCAGGAAAGCATGAAAATGATGCAGCAAGATGCTGTTCGACAGGCAGAATTCGCCAGGCAACAAGCCACAGTTATGAGTGAGCAAGCGGATTTAATTGTGAGATTGCGGCAGCAAACTGAGGCGTCAGCTTCACAACAAGTCCCTCCCCCACTAAGGGTTCCGATACCCGAAGAGACACCAATCGCCCGGAATGTCCAAGAGGATACAGACATCCCAACGGGGCCAGCTCCACCCCCGATTCCGCCTCAACAATCCAAGGCGCCCACTCCTGTCAATTTATCAGATTCCCCCTTCGAGTCCGAGGTGGACCCTGTGACATTGAAAATGCACAAGCTTGAAAAGCTGTTCAAGAAATCTCAAGGTGCGAAGTCCATTCCGGACATTGGAGACGGATACATCGACACAGCCGTGACGCTGCCGGATCGGTTTAAGATGCCACAAATTGATCGTTTTGACGGATCTGAGGATCCCATGGTACACCTGCGACTATTTTCAGACGTCTTACGGCCAATGGGCCTCACCAGATTACAAAAGCTGTCTTTGTTTGGTCGAACCCTGTCAGGTGTGGCGGCCGCATGGTATGCCAAGTTAGAGGACGACGTCAAGAGAAGTTGGGACGACATGGCTGAGGCCTTCATCCTGCAGTACTCATACAATACGCAAATCGAGATCACGACCCGGGATCTCGAGACAACGAGGCAAGAACCCAAGGAAAGCTTCTCAGAATTTGTAACTAGATGGCGGGCTAAGGCTTCAATGATGACCTTGAGACCCACAGACAAAGACTAGATTCGGATGATTGTGCGCAATCTTCAGCCGAAGCTAATGCAAAAGATGATTGTAGTCCCCTTTCCCACCTTTGCTGATCTGCATGAAATGGGGGTGCAGATCGAGGACGCCTTGAGACAAGGTTGGATTGATAATGACCGGGAGCAGCCCCGCAGAAATTTCAATCGTAATACTAATGCAGGCCCGAGCGGCGCTACGACTGCCAGGACCTCCGAAGTGAGTATGGTCACCACTAACCCTTCCCCAAGAAATACGGCAGCCACACCATTCTCCGGTGCGTCCGGAAGCAACTCACAAACAGCCAAATACCCTCCCAGAAACACCAAAACCTTCGCTCCACTTTATATGCCCCTGTCCAAAGCTTTGGGGGTTTTGATCAGAAAAGGGCATCTGAAGCCCCTAGAGCCGCAGCCCTTACCTGAAAGACTACCCGCCACCCACAATCCAGCCAAGTATTGTGCGTTCCACCAGCAGCACGGTCATGATACCGACCTGTGCTTTCGTTTACGTCATGAAATTCAAGATCTCATTGATAATGGGGTGATTTTACCCCCTGAGAAACCCAATGTTACCACAAATCCTCTCTCCACACATAACCAAGTTCCACCACCCAAAAGAATCAACTTCATCTACACTGGGGTCGCGTCCTACGATCCTAGTATCTATATCACGCCCTCCTACTTGCCTAAACCGGAAGTTTTCCTCCCTGATTGCACCAATTTGTGCATGATGGACATCTCTATAACCCAACCCAAGTCAGTGGTGGTGACCATCGAGAACAGGAAAGAGGTTGTCAAACCAGAGTCTGTGGAGCCTGAGAATGATGTTGGGAATGCTTACAGTTCGAGTGACTACATTTCACCAGTGGGCCAGAATAGACCAAACGTCGAATTTCCAGTCGGGGGAGAGCTGTGTGTAATCCGAGGGAATAGTCCAAGACAGGAAACGGATGATTTGGCAGCCATGGAAGAGGATTTTGCCAAGTTCCAATTTTGCGATAACCAAGATCTAGAATATTCAGCCACCAACTGGTACGATAATGAAGAATCAGCGGAGGCCACGGGATGGTTAGACGATCAGCCAGATGTAATAGGGGAGTTCCAGTCAGAACAAGGCCCGGCAGGGGCGGGAATGTCCACAACGGCCGGGAGTGTCGAAGAACAGAATACATCGCCGGAGAGCGCCGGTGTCGAGAGTTTCGCTCGGGAATGGAGCATTTTAAGTACAGGGATCAGTGAGCAATCTACTGCATTGACACAGTCAGAACAAGGGAGATTCGAGGATTCTGAGAGGATCAGGAAAGCAAAAGGCCCCGTAGGGGTCGAAACCGCCACAAGTACGGAAATGGAGAATGCTGCGAGCATAGGGATAAAAGGTACTGCGAGTATCGGGACAGTTGTGCCAGAACCAGACAGATGCTTGTCAGCCGCAGATGGTATGTGGTGGGAAGACGACGATCTATGTCTTGCCCACACGGACGAGGATTGGGAAGGTAACCAACCAGATGATACCTGGTATATCGGCGAGGTCGATCACATGACTAGGAGTGGACGGTATTTCAAGCCTCCACACCTAGATCAACCAGAGGCGTCTGGAAAAGATAATGAAGCAGAGAAACAAAAGGAGAAGCAACTCGAAGACGAGGCCGTATTGAGACAATTGAAAAAGATACAAGCAGACATCTCCATCTGGGGACTGCTTATGGCTTCTCGAGTACATAGGCAGGCTGTCCTTTCAGCCATGGATAAGGCCAAACTTTCCATAGATACCACGCCCGAACAACTGGTGGGCTTAGTCTTTTCGGGAGGAAGTTCCCCAGCATTGAGTTTTTCTGACAAAGAACTGCCACTCGAGGGTGCGAACCATAACAAGCTGCTTTACATCTCTATCGAGTGCAGAGATAAATGGATACCTGTGGTACTTGTCGACATGGGGTCCGCCATCAACGTCTGCCCGGCAAGGACAGCTTATGCGATTGGTTTGAAAGTCGCGGATTTTGTGCCAACGGCCCAGGTGATTCGGGCGTATGACAACACAAGTCGGGAAGTGATGGGGACAGTCAAGATTCAAACAAAGGTTGGGCCAGGACAGCACGAGATAGATTTCCATGTCTTGGAGGTTCCTGCGACGTTCAACTTGCTTTTGGGGCGGCCGTGGCTGCATCAGGTAAAGGCGGTCTCCTCTACCCTACATCAAGTGGTGAAATACCCCTATGGGAAGGGAGTAGCCATTGTTTTTGGAAACTCATCAATTCATCCACCACCAGAGGTATCTACGCCTGTTCTAGAAATTGAGCACGGTATAGAAGATGTGTTCATATCAGGTTTTACCTTGGCCGAGGCTCGGATTGTACAGAACATCATGGCAGTTAATGAAGGGGTGTATGTCAGTGCCCAAGCAGTCTATCTCATGAACAAACTCCAGCACATCCCCGGGATGGGATTAGGCAAGAGCGGCAGGAAAGGTGCCGCAGCATCGGCCGAAGTGCCACATAACCCCCATACCTTTGGTTTGGGCTACCTACCCACCAAAGAGGATTGGATAAGGAAAGGAAAGGAAATGGCCGGAAGGGCCAGGGCGAAACAGATGGGGAAGCACTTTGACTTAATGCACCAGCCCATTCGGGGGACCCTAAACGGACATTTCGTCCGGGAGGGGGAGGACTTTCCGTTCTGTGGCTTCCCAGAGCCGTGGCTCAACGCGGAGAAGAAGCGCGTACCGAGATTTGAGATTTTCTTTGATTTACAGTTACCTGAGGATGACATCGCCGAAGGGCAGGCAGATTTATCGGCTGAGGCTGAGCAAAGTAAGGAAGTGCAGTCTGAGGACGCTGAAAACGAAATGGGGGCAGCACTGGCATGTCTGCTTTCAGATCCTCCGATCAAACAGAAGTTCTTGGGGGATAGCTCCTCGGTATGTGTGATTGGGAATGAAGCGGCTGCGGGCCTACCATCAGCTATTTTGGATGCATCCATCGCACCTTCTCTCATCTGGCAATATGAAGAAGGCTTTTTATCAAGCAGCATCGGGTCAGGTAGTGAGCCGGAATCTGATTCTACCGTATCTTGTACGTCGGAATCAGATTCCAGCTCAACTAAGTCTGAGTCCGGTATTCCCGGGTGATAACCCGGATGCCACAGTCCTGTCTAGGTCGTCTTTTTCATTTTCTTTTGAGTCTGTTGTAACAGAAGAATCCGACGGCTCGGAAGTATTTAATGAGAACGACGTGGATGTGGTTTCGGAGTATTTTTCTGTGCCTTTGATTTATTGCTTAAATCAGGATTTTCAAAATTTTGATGAAAACGACGAGGAAGAAATTCCTCCAGTTTCGCAACGGTTAATTGATCAAGAGCAGGAAAGATTTGTTAAACCTTTAATGGATGAAATCACTACTGTGAATGTTGGTACTGAGAAGGACCCGCGGCTGGTCCAGATCGGGTCCACGTTGTCTTCTGAGGAACGCGAGCGCTTAGTCGCTTTGTTAAAAATTTTCAAAGATGTTTTCGCGTGGTCCTACGAAGACATGCCTGGAATCGATCCTGAGATTGTACAGCACCGGATCCCTCTTGATCCCGAGGCCCGACCTGTCAAACAGAAGCTCAGAAGGATCCGCCCTGATTGGGCCCTTAAGATCAAGGAAGAAGTCACCAAGCAGATTGATGCAGGCTTCCTGTTGGTATCTGAGTACCCTACTTGGTTGGCCAACATTGTTCCGGTGCCGAAGAAGGACGGCAGAATTCGGGTCTGTGTAGACTTCAGAGATTTGAACAGGGCCAGTCCGAAGGACGACTTTCCCTTGCCGCACATTGATGAACTGGTAAATTTCACGGCAGGACATGCCTTGCTTTCGTTTATGGATGGCTTCTCAGGCTATAATCAGATAGTAATGGCGCCCGAAGACCGGGAGAAGACTGCATTCACTACCCCGTGGGGTACATATTGTTATCGAGTGATGCCATTTGGGCTGAAAAACGCTGGAGCTACCTATCAACGGGCAGCAACTACAATATTGCATGATATGATCCATAAAGAGGTCGAGGTGTATGTGGACGACATGATTGTCAAGTCCAAAGAAAGAGAGGGCCACTACACCGCCTTACAAAAGTTTTTTCAAAGGATCAGAGAGTTTCGGCTGCGGCTGAATCCCTAGAAGTGTACTTTTGGTGTTACAGCAGGGAGGATGTTAGGGTTTCTGATTACGCAAAGGGGCATCGAGGTCGACCCTTCCAAAATCAAGGCCATCTTAGAAATGCCACCACCGAGGACTGAAAAGGAGGTGCGAGGCTTTCTAGGCAAAGTGCAATTCATAAGATGGTTTATCTCTAAATTAACCTTGACTTGTGAACCACTTTTTGGCCTCCTGAAGAAAGGAAAGAAATTCCAATGGGACGGCCGATGTCAAGCAGCTTTTGAGCAGATCAAGGAGTATCTACAGAACCCGCCTGTATTGTCACCGCCAGAACCGGGGAGACCGTTGATATTGTATCTTTCGGTAACTGAGACCACCATGGGCTGCATGCTCGCACAGGAGTCAGAAGACAAAGTGGAAAGGGCCATCTACTATCTGAGCAAAAAGATGCTGGATTACGAGACCCGCTACACTCCGCTCGAGAAGGCTTGCTTGGCCTTGGTATGGGCTACCCGGAAGCTGCGGCACTACCTGTTAGCTCACTCTGTAATGTTGGTTTCACGTTTGGATCCCATCAAATATCTTTTCGAGAAACCAGCACTTACGGGTAGGCTAGCTCGTTGGTTGCTATTGCTTTCCGAATTTGACTTGAAGTATGTAACACGCAAGTCAGTGAAAGGAAGAGCGGTAGCGGAGTTCCTTGCCGACCACCCGGTTGAGGGGGATGAAGCGGTTGAGTACCTATTCCTAGATGAAGCCATTCTGCACATCGAAGATGAAACTTGGACGATGTACTTTGACGGAGCGTCAAACCAGTATGGGTATGGGATAGGGGTGTTGCTGATAGCGCCTGACGATTCCCGTATTCCTTTAGCATTCAAGCTCCAGTTTAAAGTCTCGAACAATGAGGCAGAGTATGAGGCATGTATTGCTGGCCTGGAAGCAGCCCTAGAACTAGGGGCAAGACGGTTGGACGTCATTGGGGACTCGAATCTTGTTGTGTCTCAAGCAAAAGGAGACTGGAAAGTCAAAGAGGAAAGGATGATAATTTACCACCAAACCTTGGATTTGTTAATTCCTCGATTTGAGAAGTTAAATTTCACCCACCTAGTAAGAGAGAACAACAGGTTCGCCGATTCATTAGCAACTCTATCTTCCATGATAGACATCCCGTCCGGAGTCCGGATGCGTCCAGTCATCATTGATCAGAAGTTTGCGCCAGCATACGAGTCAATTTCCGCCATAGATGAGGCCCAAGACGACAACCCCTGGTATTACGATATTTGGAACTTCTTGGAAAAGGAGACGTATCCACTAGGGGCAAGCGCCAAGGATAAGAGGGCCATTAGAAGAATGGCTATTCAGTTCATCATCTGCGGAGGTAAGCTGTACAAAAGGGGTCATCTGGGAATGCATAAGCTCTGTGTAGAAGCTGAAGAGTCGAAGCGCCTAATGGAGGCCATCCATGGAGGGGAGTGCGGTGCGCACATGAATGGAGTAATGCTGGCCAGAAAGATCCTCAGACAGGGCTACTATTGGTCAACCATGGCGGAGGATTGTATCGGCTTTGTTCGGCGATGCCACAAATGTCAGATCCATGCAAACCGTATGAATATCCCACCATCCAAGTTGTACAACATGACTTCCCCGTGGCCGTTTTCCGTGTGGGGGATTGATGTGATTGGAGCTGTTACCCCGAAGGGGTCGAACGGACATGAGTATATCCTGGTAGCGATAGATTATTTCACAAAGTGGGTCGAGGCCCAATCATACGCGGTGTTGAAAGCGTCGCATGTCGCAAAGTTCATCAGAAACAACATCATTTGTCGCTACGGGGTGCCAAATGAGATCATCTCGGATAATGGATCCCACTTTAAGAAAGAAGTGGTCGACTTGTTGGAAAAGTATAACGTGGCTTTTCATAAGTCATCTACGTATTGGCCGCAAACCAACGGAGCAGTTGAGGCCGCCAACAAGAACATCAAGCATATACTGCGGAAAATGGTGGAGACCTATCGAGATTGGCCAGATAAGTTGCCATTTGCTCTATGGGGCTACAGGACTTCAATTAGAACTTCAACCGGAGCAACTCCGTATTCGTTAGTTTATGGAATGGAGGCTGTTCTACCTATTGAGATTGAAGTTCCGTCTTTACGGGTATTGGCCGAGTGTCAGATAGCTGAGGCAGATTGGCAGCAGAGCAGGTTCGAGGAACTTATGCTCTTTGACGAAAGAAGGCTGAAAGCACTGTATCACGTTCAGAGTTATCAGCGCAGGATTGCTCGGGCTTTTAACAAGAAGGTTAAGTCCAGAAATCTAAAGGAAGGGGATTTGGTACTCAAAGACAACCGAGCTCCCATCCACGACCCGAGGGGCAAGTTCAGACCCAATTGGACTGGTCCCTACATCATCAAAGCTATCTGGTCAGGCGGAGCTGTGGTTCTGATGGACTTAGATGGCTTAGAATTCTCTCAACCGATCAACATGGACAAGTTGAAGAAATACTATCCTTGAGAGGCTCGCTAGGCCGAAAACCCGAAAGGGCGACCTAAGCAAAAATTAGAGCACAAAAAAATTAGAAAATATAAAAACTGAGCTCGCAAGGCTGAAAACCCGCAAAGGGCGGCCTTGGCAAAAGTTAGAGCGCAAAAGGAGAGTGAAAATACTCGAGCGAACCCAAGCCGGAACTACGTAAGGCTTGATTCCCATGTTTGGGATACGTAGGCAGCTTCATCCTGAAGTTCAGCCATAACACTTCCCCGATCAACTTTGTCCATTTGATCATCTCAGCCATCTTTGTTCATCAGCATTCGTTGGAATCTCCGGTGCAGTGCCACTCAGACTAGGGGCAACTTTCCGTTGCTATGCAGTGCTGCGGGGCTTTTCAGACTAGGGGCAACTTTTCAGTTGCAAGGATCTGGGGTTGTGCATCTCAAGTGACAGATCTCAGGTGTGTCCAGTTCTGATCCACATCAAAAATGTTTTTGAGAAGTTTTAATAAAAGCTGACTCTGTTCAAATAATCTTTTTACAACTTTGACCATTTTTGGACCAAGGTGGAAAATTTTTAGTGCCACAACTTTCAATTTCTTTGATTTCAAAACAGAGTTCTCCTGCTCTTACATACAATTGAAGTTGCTTTTTATTACATTCATAAAAGAAAACTTGAAAGTACTAATAAAGCAATAAATCTGGGGCATAGTCAAGTCAGGTGTTCCTGCGCCCCCCTCCCAGACCTGGTCGAAGCCTCTGATGCCAAGCTGGGCCCGATCTGTGCTTCTTCATTGAGCCAATCTATGCACTCGTCAGACAAAGTACAACTGAAAGTAAGAGCGGGGGCCAGGAGTTCTCTCATCCTCCACGCGGTGGCCTGCCAAGCAAGCTGTGCACCTCGGGCTGGAAATGCAGCAGGATACTCTATCCCCTCTGGTGGGCAGGTCTGATCATGGCCAAATTGGCGTCGAATCCGAAATGGAAATAGAATACACAGTGAGTGAGACCAACCAGTTGAATCCCAGTCTGCCGAGGCATGTTATAACTCATCGCCGGAAGGTTCAGCCAAGGGCACCGCCAAGCAATACGGTCTGCGGACAAGTGGCACATCCAAGCGAACCCCAATTCCTCATCCAAGGCATTAACTAGACGATGCCGGAAGAAGTAGCCGCGAGCTGAATATGCTGGGCAGGAGTCCACAACCTACAGTTTGTCCATCAACCATACCTGGGGAGGGATTGAAAAAATGAGAGAATAAAGAATAGAGAGATGTACGAGGAGAGAAAAGTGAGAATGGGGTTTAGTGAGAAAAAAATCGAGCTTGAGGGCCGAGTGATGAGAGCGATACATAAATGCGAGATTGGGTGGGAAATATTACCTGTAGCAGTAGTGGACTCCCTGCCAACCTAGTCGTCTCATGGCAATAAAAGGCGTCTAAACCCATTAACGTCTCGGCCAGAGCCATGGCAATACAGCTCTTGCCCTCTCTCAAGCCTTGGGCAATCTCAATCAGCCGGACACTAGCCCCTCCAGAGCCCGAGACAAATAGAAAATGGGATAGCATGCACAAACAGAGGGCGTGCCGTCGGAAGCCTTGCCAGTGATGGTTGCTGCGATCACCAGCATCAGAAAATCGATTGGCCAAACTCGGAATGTCCAACATCCCATCACCCATCAGAGACCGAGCATCACGCATGCTGAGTTCGCATAGGCGCCCTAAGGATTGGGCATGACCAAAATTAAGTTGGGGCAGGAGCTCCTCGTCGCGCTCGGACTCCATTAAGGCTCGGAAATCCTCGAAAGTAGGACATATCTCTTGCCCAGCAAAGCTAAAGACATGCGTCACCGGATTCCAGAACCTTGCCGCGGCATGAAGAAATGGGAAGTGCAAGGGGGTACGACCCAAAGTGAATAGTGCATTTATACCAAACCCCGGAAATTCACTTTTTCCGAGCCATCCAAGCTAGCAATCCAAGCTGTGAGATTTTGAGCAAGAAACTCTTCCATTGGAGCAAATCAGTGTGAAAATAAGAAAAACCACGAAGCTGGGATCTTTTGTAGGAGATAAGTTTGAGTGGGGGACAGGTGTCAACATTCTTCTGATCCGCTCATTTAGTGCCGACCGGCCAAAAACTCTGCTGGCCGGCCATCTCATTTTGCCGACCAAACATATAAATGGCCGGTAGCCATTCTTTGTAGCCGATGGTCTCTCCCCCATGCCGATGGGCTTCCTTCTGGTTTCCCAAGCTGTTTATGCTAGGCATCAGGAAATTTCACCACCTCCAACCCCTCCCCGGTGATCGATCCTTGCGGGGGCACGCCGGCCCGAGTGACAACTTGTTGTGCATTTGCTTATCGAGTTGTATTCCGCTCTCTTTGAGCTCTTGATTTGTTTATCGAGTTGTATTCACACTTGTTTGGTTGCATTGTATCTTTGTTTTGCTTATCGAGTTGTAAGTCGGTTCACTACCTGATCATTACGATTGCAAATTTCCAAAATGAGTTCAATTTCGTTCACATTTGTGGTGTGATACCCTGCGATGCGATGCACAGAAAATCCATAAATGCAACATCTTTTGAACAAAATGGATTGTTTCATCCCCATCACGTGTTTTGCAAAATGTGCAACTTTTGAAAAAAACCTGCCTGAGGCAGTGCAATGTGCTTAAATTACTAGTAAAAAAGGAAAATAAAGCGTAGAATGGCAGGGTAGCCAAGTATCAGAATTGATACCGGTGAAACTCCCCTTGCGGTTAACGCACCTTCCGCATCTTTGTTCGGGTCAGCCACGTCGTTGGACGCCCTCACAATACGGGAAATCACACCTTTGAAACGTGAACCTTTGAGTTGACCTCAGGCCACAACTTCTGCGAGCAACGCTCGATGCGTGCGAAGAATGTCCCGCCCCGTATCCTTTTCATGCTTTGTGAACTCCGCAAATTGTTTCAATCATGCTATGTAATGGTACATCCTTTCTTTACTTGCGTAGACCGCATGTTTAATTTCATTACCTGCATAGACCGCATGATTTGATTGCGTAGACCGCATGTTTAATTTCAAATACCTGCGTAGACCGCATGTTTTGCTTGCGTAGACCGCATGTTTAATTTCATTACCTGCGTAGACCGCATGTTTTGCTTGCGTAGACCGCATGTTTAATTTCATTGCGTAGACCGCATGTTTAATTTCATTACCTGCGTAGACCGCATGTTTTGATTGCGTAGACCGCATGTTTAATTTCATTACCTGCGTAGACTGCATGTTTTGCTTGCGTAGACCGCATGTTTAATTTCAATACCTGCGTAGACCGCATGTTTTGATTGCGTAGACCGCATGTTTAATTTCATTACTTGCGTAGACCGCATGTTTTGATTGCGTAGACCGCATGTTTAATTTCATTACCTGCGTAGACCGCATGTTTTGCTTGCGTAGACCGCATGTTTAATTTCAATACCTGCGTAGACCGCATGATTTGATTGCGTAGACCGCATGTTTAATTTCAATACCTGCGTAGACCGCATGTTTTGATTGCGTAGACCGCATGTTTTGCTTGCGTAGACCGCATGTTTAATTTCAATACCTGCGTAGACCGCATGTTTTGATTGCGTAGACCGCATGTTTAATTTCAATACCTGCGTAGACCGCATGATTTGATTGCGTAGACCGCATGTTTAATTTCAATACCTGCGTAGACCGCATGTTTTGATTGCGTAGACCGCATGTTTAATTTCAATACCTGCGTAGACCGCATGTTTTTACTTGCGTAGACCGCATGTTTAATTTCATTACCTGCGTAGACCGCATGTTTTTGCTTGCGTAGACCGCATGTTTAATTTCATTACCTGCGTAGACCGCATGTTTTGCTTGCGTAGACCACATGTTTAATTCCATTACCTGCGTAGACCGCATGTTTTGATTGCGTAGACCGCATCTCCTTTAATTTCATTACCTGCGTAGACCGCATATTTTGATTGCGTAGACCGCATGTTTATTAATTTCAATACCTGCGTAGACCGCATGTTTCGATTGCGTGGACCGCATATTAATTTCAATACTTGCGTAGACCGCATGCTTTGCTTGCGTAGACCGCATGCTTTGCTTGCGTAGACCGCATAATTTGTTGATTTCGTTACCTGCGTAGACCGCATGCTTATGATCAATTTCGTCGCCTGCGTAGACCGCTTGCTCCACGTACCTAGTTGTATTTCCATATGCATTGTCATGCTCCCCACTTGCTTTGCGCTGTCACGCATTTCGAGTACACTACTTTGCATGTTGCTAACGATGTTGTACCTGTTAAGTTTGTTTTCTCTTCAGGCACGATATTGTATGTACGGTTCATTTGAGGCTGGTGCAACCAGACGAGCCGCACAGGTATTGTATCCTCCGAGTGAGACGTATTGAGAATTATATAATTCTCTTACATCCTTTCTGCATTATAGTGTAGTTTGGTGTATGTTAGCTTAAAACTGTCGCATGTATGCTTCGTTACAGCTTTCTTTGCATGATCATAAGTTATGTTCGGCTCTCTGCATTGTTTTGCATTTTGCCCCTGCCTTCGGGCGCATATCTTGATTGTCTTGCATGTTTGTCTGAGTCTTCGGCCTTGTCAAAAATGGGTCGTCTCTGGGCTTTGACATTCACTCCCGTCATTGTTATGACTTTCGAGTTCTGTCAAAGAGGGGCAAGTGTAGACACCCCATTTTTGACCGTCCTCAAGACTTGGACGTCACCGTTTGAACACTCGGTGATCATCCATGATCGTGTTCGTTTGGAGTTCCCGGAGGTCTCGGCTCGCGTGCCCTGCCTCAGGATCTCCGAACTTGACCGTTTAGTGTCTGGTTTTGCACCGAACACTTGTGTTTTGCCTTGGAAGGGCAGGGAATGCCTTATGAGGCATCCCCACACACCACCGGCAGTGGCTGGAGGCCACCGGATGGTCTTTTTCTGCCATCGGCACTTTTGTTTGCCGGTCGGCACACTTTATTGCCGGTCGGCATAATTTGTTGCTGGTCGGCACTGTTTTTTGCCGAAATGGCATTTTTGGGCAGCCGACCACTGTTCATCCACTTTATGAAGATATTTTGTGCCAGCTGTGATAGCTGGCACCAACTCTTCCCCCCTCCATACACGTGTATGGAGGGATCTCCCTCTAAGCAAGCTTGTTGAATAAGCTTTGCAAGAGGGAGTCTTATAAGAGGAGGGCCTTCCTCTTTGATTTAGGTGAGACTCTTGCAACCAAAAACCAGACCTTGGAGATATAGATACATATTATCTCTATACCTCTCTCTCTCTCCTCCTTTGTGTGTGTTTCTTAGCTCAAAAGGTGGTTTTTACCTTACTTTTGCACCATTACACACACCATCACACCTTACTCTGAGATTGAGGGACTTGGGGGGTTGTTTCTTGAGTTTTTGGACTGGTTTTGATCAAAAGAAGGAGGCTAGACCATTTGTTCTTCAAAGGTTCTTCAAGGGTGAGCATCTTGATTTATATTCCCCAAACTTGCAATAGTTTTTTACCTATCTTGCTTGCTGTTTTAGCTCTTGTGTATAACATAAAAAGGACTTGTATTTTCCTGCTCTAGCACTTTCATTAAGGTCATTTTGTGGTTTGAGTGTAAACTCACCCTTCTAGGCCTTATTTGGTCCATTTTGGTGCCTCTTTCATAAGGTTTTGTTCACTTCAGTGTTTTGGTCCTTTGACCATTAAAAATCAGTGTATTTTTAGTGTCAAAAAAGTTGGTTTGAAGTCTTGCATAGGGGAGGGACACCCCTCTCCCTTCTTGGTTTTGTTTCCTTGAGTTGTGGCCCAAAAGGGTGACATGCATGCTTGCTTGGTTTTTGCTTCATTTCAGAACTTTTTGGGTGTTTTTAGGTCATGAGGGATCTCTATTTTTGGCTAGATTTGTATCTCCTTGTATGCTTGTAGTACTTGCTTTGTATTGCTCCATTTTGCTTAGAAGTGCAACTCATGATTAGGCCATGATTCTTGTGTGTGTTGGCTTACTTCCATGAAGTTTTTAATGTTATTTTTCCATGCTAAAAATCTGTTGGTTATCCATTTGTTCATGCTTGACATGCTTGTTAGGGTTGCTTTGCATTTTGGCTTAAAAGCTTTAAGTATGTTGACCTCTAGCATGCATGGTTGTGATTACCCTCATGATTTAACACCATCTAGGACCACATTTTAGTCCAAGAATCATGTTTGTATGTGTGCATGCATGACCTCTTTTATGCCTTAAGAGTGTACCCTCTTGTGCCTAGGAATGAGCCTTAGTGCATATGCCTCTTGGGAGTCATCTTGGCTGCCATTTTAGGAATTTTTGGAGTCCCATTTTGCATGAAGAAATTCTGTTTTTACTTGTTTTAATCATGTCATAGCTTGGTCTTGTTGTTGGGAGTAAAGTGGTCCTTTTGGCGCCTTAGCCTCGGGTCTATTAGCTTGCATGTTGACATTTTATACTTGTCATGTTTCGTCGCATGATATTTGGCATATCTTGCATAATTAGCATCATGTTGTATTTTGAGCCTTGTGAGCATAACATGCATTGCATCATTTGGCTTGGGGTGTCAAGCCAAATATGAGGGTCAAGGGACATTCATACTCCAAGTGATGCAATGTACCTTGATTCTCGGTCACCGGGGCCTTTGACTTCGACATGAAAAGGCTTCGGATCTCATTTTGTTTGTTGCATGCATCCTTACATTAAGTGGCGAATTTGATCCCTTGGGCCATCATGCTCCATTGATGGCTCAAAGATCGAGGGTCGTGCTTCTTTGAGTTCGAAACATGATAAGAAGCACAACCATGCCCACATGTACCTGAGAGGCCCATGCCATGCACTGTCTGTTCTCTGTTTGCTGTCAAATTGTCTTCTGCAGGAAGTTTCTGCCGACCGGCAGAATTTAGTGCCGACCGGCAATATCTGGAGTGCCGAGGAATCCAACAAGTGCCGATGGGAATTGTGAAGTGCCGGTGGGAATTCTGTCCGGCCGGTGGTGCTCTGCAGGATGCAAGGAACATGCTCCAGTACTTTGGCAATTTTCAGAAAGACAAGGCAGTACAAACAGAGGCGGCAGAAGTATAGTACGGGTTTTCCGGGCGAGACGGATTTGAGCATGCATCATTCGCGCATCCCGAGGCTGAGGCTGCGGCTGCCCTCTTCTTTCCTTTGCCATCTTTTCCTTTAAATTAAATCAGAAATTTTGTAATAATTTTATTCGTTTATTATTTTGGGACTGTAATATTTATTTGGGCCCTCCGAGTGAGGGCAAATCTGTAATAAGTGTGTGTGGGTGGTGTGTATGTCTTCCAATCCCCATTTCTTTCTTCCCTTTTATTTACCTGCTTATGATGGTAGATTAGGGCATTTTTGAAATTAGCATACCTTATGCTATGCATGCGTGCATCCATGCATTTGTATCGCATACATTAGGCTCGGTACATCACGCTAACCACATTTGTATTTCAAATTCTAAACTGAATATGTGATAATTGTGCATTTTCACATACCATGTTTAGGGTTAGCCGAGCCTGCCTAGATCGCACTTTGCATGTGATGCATTAGCCACTTTTAACATGAACTAGGACATGCATGTTTGCTAACTAGTTTACTGTTTTGGCACGGAGTACAATGTAAGTATTTTTGCTTTAGCATCCAGCATGTGTGTGAATGTTGCCATAATAGTATGCTTGCCATGCGGCCAAGTGCTTACATGAGATAAACTGTTTGAATGCCTGTGGGTGGAGGTCAAATTGCTTAAATTGGGATAATGCGTTAAAACTGTGAATTTTAAGCCCACTAGATAGTGGCAAAACCATCTTTTCCAAAGGCCCACTTGAGGGTGGCAAAATCTGCATTTGAGCCTACTTGCGAGTAGCAAACCATTTTTCAAAACGAACATAAAATGTTTTGTTCCAATTTGGGCGATTTGGTCTATACTTGTTTGCTGCGCGCATAAACATAGTAATTCTAGGCTAACAATCGGTTTAAGAACATATAAAGTTTTCAAAAATGGATATCACGGTTAGTAGAGGCCGGTCTTCGGACCGGGCGAAAGGGGGTGCTCATAGCTGACCTTCCCCGATCGTACCCAAGCTCCCGAGCCGAGACAACTCCGGTAATGACGGACATGTGGCCTTCGGCACCGAGTCAGGGTTTCCTAAATTCTCTCATAAAAAAATATTTAGGTGGCGACTCTGTATCTGGCAAAGCAGTCCATGTTTGGCACTACTTTTTCAAAAAACTGTTTCTCAAAACGATTTGCCAGGTTTGGACTCTTTGGTTCAGATTAAGAACCGTGACACAAGTCGAGTCCGAACTGTAGTACCCCCAAATGAACAGAACGGGACTAACCCTCCCGGGGCGTTCGGGGGACGTCTACAGTTTCTGGCGACTCCGCTGGGGAATAATCTAGAGAGCTTGACTCAAACTCGTGATATCCTGTTTTTGATTTCGTTTATATGTTTCTTTGCATTGCATGTGCATTGGTGCGCCTAGGAACACAGTGTTTGCCATCTGCCATTCCTGAACGGTTTGCCGGAGGCTTGTCTTGTCAAGGCATGTCCATAAGGCTGACCGGCTATGGGCTCTGACAGCATGGGAACACAAACCCCGGTTTACCGGGGCACCCTTTTTGACCATTCGACCTAGTTCATATTCGGATCCATAGTGACCATTCCAAATTAGGACAGGCTGCTTACCCGATATTAGGTTGTTTGAGAACCGCTGTGTGCGTAGTGAAACCCTAGCTCCTGACAAAATAGGACAGGGAAACCCTACCCCGATATAGGGGTGTTTTGGCTCTCTTTACTTGCTATGTGCTTTTAGAATGTATTTCTGCAGGGAAATGAACACACCAGTTTGCAAGTCTGGGCATCAGGCCTGAGGGCATCAGTATCAGTTTTAAGGGAATCAGTTATCTGCGGGTATCAGGGTTCAGTGTTGGGAACAGAGATTTTGAGAACAGTGATCAGTATCGAGGAACAGTGTGTTCGGCTTATCGACTATGTGTTTTGAATATCCAACTGTATATTATTTGTTTATTTTATGCCGTTGTGCTGTCCAGTTGTTGGTTTATTTATTGCTTTATTTATCTTTTTGCTAGGTAGTTTAGCATCATTGCGTCTAACCCAGTAGACATTCCCCAAGCACTCTGGATCAGAGGTCGCCGGCTCCATCGATCTGAGGATCTGATAGAAGGACAACCAGTGTACCATTCTCTACCCCCGGTTACTAAACGGAAAGCAACTAGGCAGAGGACATCGGTTCAACAGTCAGTGCAAAGGGCTTCGTCTACCCCACCCGTGTACAGTAGGGATCAGGATCCCGTTTCACCCACAGAGAGGGAACGCATACCAGTAATTCAACCAGAGCAGAACAGTATGGCTAGCTTAGAGGAGATGGTGCGCCAACTTCAGGAAAGCATGAAAATGATGCAGCAAGATGCTGTTCGACAGGCAGAATTCGCCAGGCAACAAGCCACAGTTATGAGTGAGCAAGCGGATTTAATTGTGAGATTGCGGCAGCAAACTGAGGCGTCAGCTTCACAACAAGTCCCTCCCCCACTAAGGGTTCCGATACCCGAAGAGACACCAATCGCCCGGAATGTCCAAGAGGATACAGACATCCCAACGGGGCCAGCTCCACCCCCGATTCCGCCTCAACAATCCAAGGCGCCCACTCCTGTCAATTTATCAGATTCCCCCTTCGAGTCCGAGGTGGACCCTGTGACATTGAAAATGCACAAGCTTGAAAAGCTGTTCAAGAAATCTCAAGGTGCGAAGTCCATTCCGGACATTGGAGACGGATACATCGACACAGCCGTGACGCTGCCGGATCGGTTTAAGATGCCACAAATTGATCGTTTTGACGGATCTGAGGATCCCATGGTACACCTGCGACTATTTTCAGACGTCTTACGGCCAATGGGCCTCACCAGATTACAAAAGCTGTCTTTGTTTGGTCGAACCCTGTCAGGTGTGGCGGCCGCATGGTATGCCAAGTTAGAGGACGACGTCAAGAGAAGTTGGGACGACATGGCTGAGGCCTTCATCCTGCAGTACTCATACAATACGCAAATCGAGATCACGACCCGGGATCTCGAGACAACGAGGCAAGAACCCAAGGAAAGCTTCTCAGAATTTGTAACTAGATGGCGGGCTAAGGCTTCAATGATGACCTTGAGACCCACAGACAAAGACTAGATTCGGATGATTGTGCGCAATCTTCAGCCGAAGCTAATGCAAAAGATGATTGTAGTCCCCTTTCCCACCTTTGCTGATCTGCATGAAATGGGGGTGCAGATCGAGGACGCCTTGAGACAAGGTTGGATTGATAATGACCGGGAGCAGCCCCGCAGAAATTTCAATCGTAATACTAATGCAGGCCCGAGCGGCGCTACGACTGCCAGGACCTCCGAAGTGAGTATGGTCACCACTAACCCTTCCCCAAGAAATACGGCAGCCACACCATTCTCCGGTGCGTCCGGAAGCAACTCACAAACAGCCAAATACCCTCCCAGAAACACCAAAACCTTCGCTCCACTTTATATGCCCCTGTCCAAAGCTTTGGGGGTTTTGATCAGAAAAGGGCATCTGAAGCCCCTAGAGCCGCAGCCCTTACCTGAAAGACTACCCGCCACCCACAATCCAGCCAAGTATTGTGCGTTCCACCAGCAGCACGGTCATGATACCGACCTGTGCTTTCGTTTACGTCATGAAATTCAAGATCTCATTGATAATGGGGTGATTTTACCCCCTGAGAAACCCAATGTTACCACAAATCCTCTCTCCACACATAACCAAGTTCCACCACCCAAAAGAATCAACTTCATCTACACTGGGGTCGCGTCCTACGATCCTAGTATCTATATCACGCCCTCCTACTTGCCTAAACCGGAAGTTTTCCTCCCTGATTGCACCAATTTGTGCATGATGGACATCTCTATAACCCAACCCAAGTCAGTGGTGGTGACCATCGAGAACAGGAAAGAGGTTGTCAAACCAGAGTCTGTGGAGCCTGAGAATGATGTTGGGAATGCTTACAGTTCGAGTGACTACATTTCACCAGTGGGCCAGAATAGACCAAACGTCGAATTTCCAGTCGGGGGAGAGCTGTGTGTAATCCGAGGGAATAGTCCAAGACAGGAAACGGATGATTTGGCAGCCATGGAAGAGGATTTTGCCAAGTTCCAATTTTGCGATAACCAAGATCTAGAATATTCAGCCACCAACTGGTACGATAATGAAGAATCAGCGGAGGCCACGGGATGGTTAGACGATCAGCCAGATGTAATAGGGGAGTTCCAGTCAGAACAAGGCCCGGCAGGGGCGGGAATGTCCACAACGGCCGGGAGTGTCGAAGAACAGAATACATCGCCGGAGAGCGCCGGTGTCGAGAGTTTCGCTCGGGAATGGAGCATTTTAAGTACAGGGATCAGTGAGCAATCTACTGCATTGACACAGTCAGAACAAGGGAGATTCGAGGATTCTGAGAGGATCAGGAAAGCAAAAGGCCCCGTAGGGGTCGAAACCGCCACAAGTACGGAAATGGAGAATGCTGCGAGCATAGGGATAAAAGGTACTGCGAGTATCGGGACAGTTGTGCCAGAACCAGACAGATGCTTGTCAGCCGCAGATGGTATGTGGTGGGAAGACGACGATCTATGTCTTGCCCACACGGACGAGGATTGGGAAGGTAACCAACCAGATGATACCTGGTATATCGGCGAGGTCGATCACATGACTAGGAGTGGACGGTATTTCAAGCCTCCACACCTAGATCAACCAGAGGCGTCTGGAAAAGATAATGAAGCAGAGAAACAAAAGGAGAAGCAACTCGAAGACGAGGCCGTATTGAGACAATTGAAAAAGATACAAGCAGACATCTCCATCTGGGGACTGCTTATGGCTTCTCGAGTACATAGGCAGGCTGTCCTTTCAGCCATGGATAAGGCCAAACTTTCCATAGATACCACGCCCGAACAACTGGTGGGCTTAGTCTTTTCGAGAGGAAGTTCCCCAGCATTGAGTTTTTCTGACAAAGAACTGCCACTCGAGGGTGTGAACCATAACAAGCTGCTCTACATCTCTGTCGAGTGCAGAGATAAATGGATACCTGTGGTACTTGTCGACATGGGGTCCGCCATCAACGTCTGCCCGGCAAGGACAGCTTATGCGATTGGTTTGAAAGTCGCGGATTTTGTGCCAACGGCCCAGGTGATTCGGGCGTATGACAACACAAGTCGGGAAGTGATGGGGACAGTCAAGATTCAAACAAAGGTTGGGCCAGGACAGCACGAGATAGATTTCCATGTCTTGGAGGTTCCTGCGACGTTCAACTTGCTTTTGGGGCGGCCGTGGCTGCATCAGGTAAAGGCGGTCTCCTCTACCCTACATCAAGTGGTGAAATACCCCTATGGGAAGGGAGTAGCCATTGTTTTTGGAAACTCATCAATTCATCCACCACCAGAGGTATCTACGCCTGTTCTAGAAATTGAGCACGGTATAGAAGATGTGTTCATATCAGGTTTTACCTTGGCCGAGGCTCGGATTGTACAGAACATCATGGCAGTTAATGAAGGGGTGTATGTCAGTGCCCAAGCAGTCTATCTCATGAACAAACTCCAGCACATCCCCGGGATGGGATTAGGCAAGAGCGGCAGGAAAGGTGCCGCAGCATCGGCCGAAATGCCACATAACCCCCATACCTTTGGTTTGGGCTACCTACCCACCAAAGAGGATTGGATAAGGAAAGCAAAGGAAATGGCCGGAAGGGCAGGGCGAAACAGATGGGGAAGCACTTTGACTTAATGCACCAGCCCATTCGGGGGACCCTAAACGGACATTTCGTCCGGGAGGGGGAGGACTTTCCGTTCTGTGGCTTCCCAGAGCCGTGGCTCAACGCGGAGAAGAAGCGCGTACCGGGATTTGAGATTTTCTTTGATTTATAGTTACCTGAGGATGACATCGCCGAAGGGCAGGCAGATTTATCGGCTGAGGCTGAGCAAAGTAAGGAAGTGCAGTCTGAGGACGCTGAAAACGAAATGGGGGCAGCACTGGCATGTCTGCTTTCAGATCCTCCGATCGAACAAAAGTTCTTGGGGGATAGCTCCTCGGTATGTGTGATTGGGAATGAAGCGGCTGCGGGCCTACCATCAGCTATTTTGGATGCATCCATCGCACCTTCTCTCATCTGGCAATATGAAGAAGGCTTTTTATCAAGCAGCATCGGGTCAGGTAGTGAGCCGGAATCTGATTCTACCGTATCTTGTACGTCGGAATCAGATTCCAGCTCAACTAAGTCTGAGTCCGGTATTCCCGGGGGTGATAACCCGGATGCCACAGTCCTGTCTAGGTCGTCTTTTTCATTTTCTTTTGAGTCTGTTGTAACAGAAGAATCCGACGGCTCGGAAGTATTTAATGAGAACGACGTGGATGTGGTTTCGGAGTATTTTTCTGTGCCTTTGATTTATTGCTTAAATCAGGATTTTCAAAATTTTGATGAAAACGACGAGGAAGAAATTCCTCCGGTTTTGCAACGGTTAATTGATCAAGAGTAGGAAAGATTTGTTAAACCTTTAATGGATGAAATCACTACTGTGAATGTTGGTACTGAGAAGGACCCGCGGCTGGTCCAGATCGGGTCCACGTTGTCTTCTGAGGAACGCGAGCGCTTAGTCGCTTTGTTAAAAGATTTCAAAGATGTTTTCACGTGGTCCTACGAAGACATGCCTGGAATCGATCCTGAGATTGTACAGCACCGGATCCCTCTTGATCCCGAGGCCCGACCTGTCAAACAGAAGCTCAGAAGGATCCGCCCTGATTGGGCCCTTAAGATCAAGGAAGAAGTCACCAAGCAGATTGATGCAGGCTTCCTGTTGGTATCTGAGTACCCTACTTGGTTGGCCAACATTGTTCCGGTGCCGAAGAAGGACGGCAGAATTCGGGTCTGTGTAGACTTCAGAGATTTGAACAGGGCCAGTCCGAAGGACGACTTTCCCTTGCCGCACATTGATGAACTGGTAAATTTCACGGCAGGACATGCCTTGCTTTCGTTTATGGATGGCTTCTCAGGCTATAATCAGATAGTAATGGCGCCCGAAGACCGGGAGAAGACTGCATTCACTACCCCGTGGGGTACATATTGTTATCGAGTGATGCCATTTGGGCTGAAAAACGCTGGAGCTACCTATCAACGGGCAGCAACTACAATATTGCATGATATGATCCATAAAGAGGTCGAGGTGTATGTGGACGACATGATTGTCAAGTCCAAAGAAAGAGAGGGCCACTACACCGCCTTACAAAAGTTTTTTCAAAGGATCAGAGAGTTTCGGCTGCGGCTGAATCCCTAGAAGTGTACTTTTGGTGTTACAGCAGGGAGGATGTTAGGGTTTCTGATTACGCAAAGGGGCATCGAGGTCGACCCTTCCAAAATCAAGGCCATCTTAGAAATGCCACCACCGAGGACTGAAAAGGAGGTGCGAGGCTTTCTAGGCAAAGTGCAATTCATAAGATGGTTTATCTCTAAATTAACCTTGACTTGTGAACCACTTTTTGGCCTCCTGAAGAAAGGAAAGAAATTCCAATGGGACGGCCGATGTCAAGCAGCTTTTGAGCAGATCAAGGAGTATCTACAGAACCCGCCTGTATTGTCACCGCCAGAACCGGGGAGACCGTTGATATTGTATCTTTCGGTAACTGAGACCACCATGGGCTGCATGCTCGCACAGGAGTCAGAAGACAAAGTGGAAAGGGCCATCTACTATCTGAGCAAAAAGATGCTGGATTACGAGACCCGCTACACTCCGCTCGAGAAGGCTTGCTTGGCCTTGGTATGGGCTACCCGGAAGCTGCGGCACTACCTGTTAGCTCACTCTGTAATGTTGGTTTCACGTTTGGATCCCATCAAATATCTTTTCGAGAAACCAGCACTTACGGGTAGGCTAGCTCGTTGGTTGCTATTGCTTTCCGAATTTGACTTGAAGTATGTAACACGCAAGTCAGTGAAAGGAAGAGCGGTAGCGGAGTTCCTTGCCGACCACCCGGTTGAGGGGGATGAAGCGGTTGAGTACCTATTCCTAGATGAAGCCATTCTGCACATCGAAGATGAAACTTGGACGATGTACTTTGACGGAGCGTCAAACCAGTATGGGTATGGGATAGGGGTGTTGCTGATAGCGCCTGACGATTCCCGTATTCCTTTAGCATTCAAGCTCCAGTTTAAAGTCTCGAACAATGAGGCAGAGTATGAGGCATGTATTGCTGGCCTGGAAGCAGCCCTAGAACTAGGGGCAAGACGGTTGGACGTCATTGGGGACTCGAATCTTGTTGTGTCTCAAGCAAAAGGAGACTGGAAAGTCAAAGAGGAAAGGATGATAATTTACCACCAAACCTTGGATTTGTTAATTCCTCGATTTGAGAAGTTAAATTTCACCCACCTAGTAAGAGAGAACAACAGGTTCGCCGATTCATTAGCAACTCTATCTTCCATGATAGACATCCCGTCCGGAGTCCGGATGCGTCCAGTCATCATTGATCAGAAGTTTGCGCCAGCATACGAGTCAATTTCCGCCATAGATGAGGCCCAAGACGACAACCCCTGGTATTACGATATTTGGAACTTCTTGGAAAAGGAGACGTATCCACTAGGGGCAAGCGCCAAGGATAAGAGGGCCATTAGAAGAATGGCTATTCAGTTCATCATCTGCGGAGGTAAGCTGTACAAAAGGGGTCATCTGGGAATGCATAAGCTCTGTGTAGAAGCTGAAGAGTCGAAGCGCCTAATGGAGGCCATCCATGGAGGGGAGTGCGGTGCGCACATGAATGGAGTAATGCTGGCCAGAAAGATCCTCAGACAGGGCTACTATTGGTCAACCATGGCGGAGGATTGTATCGGCTTTGTTCGGCGATGCCACAAATGTCAGATCCATGCAAACCGTATGAATATCCCACCATCCAAGTTGTACAACATGACTTCCCCGTGGCCGTTTTCCGTGTGGGGGATTGATGTGATTGGAGCTGTTACCCCGAAGGGGTCGAACGGACATGAGTATATCCTGGTAGCGATAGATTATTTCACAAAGTGGGTCGAGGCCCAATCATACGCGGTGTTGAAAGCGTCGCATGTCGCAAAGTTCATCAGAAACAACATCATTTGTCGCTACGGGGTGCCAAATGAGATCATCTCGGATAATGGATCCCACTTTAAGAAAGAAGTGGTCGACTTGTTGGAAAAGTATAACGTGGCTTTTCATAAGTCATCTACGTATTGGCCGCAAACCAACGGAGCAGTTGAGGCCGCCAACAAGAACATCAAGCATATACTGCGGAAAATGGTGGAGACCTATCGAGATTGGCCAGATAAGTTGCCGTTTGCTCTATGGGGCTACAGGACTTCAATTAGAACTTCAACCGGAGCAACTCCGTATTCGTTAGTTTATGGAATGGAGGCTGTTCTACCTATTGAGATTGAAGTTCCGTCTTTACGGGTATTGGCCGAGTGTCAGATAGCTGAGGCAGATTGGCAGCAGAGCAGGTTCGAGGAACTTATGCTCTTTGACGAAAGAAGGCTGAAAGCACTGTATCACGTTCAGAGTTATCAGCGCAGGATTGCTCGGGCTTTTAACAAGAAGGTTAAGTCCAGAAATCTAAAGGAAGGGGATTTGGTACTCAAAGACAACCGAGCTCCCATCCACGACCCGAGGGGCAAGTTCAGACCCAATTGGACTGGTCCCTACATCATCAAAGCTATCTGGTCAGGCGGAGCTGTGGTTCTGATGGACTTAGATGGCTTAGAATTCTCTCAACCGATCAACATGGACAAGTTGAAGAAATACTATCCTTGAGAGGCTCGCTAGGCCGAAAACCCGAAAGGGCGACCTAAGCAAAAATTAGAGCACAAAAAAATTAGAAAATATAAAAACTGAGCTCGCAAGGCTGAAAACCCGCAAAGGGCGACCTTGGCAAAAGTTAGAGCGCAAAAGGAGAGTGAAAATACTCGAGCGAACCCAAGCCGGAACTACGTAAGGCTTGATTCCCATGTTTGGGATACGTAGGCAGCTTCATCCTGAAGTTCAGCCATAACACTTCCCCGATCAACTTTGTCCATTTGATCATCTCAGCCATCTTTGTTCATCAGCATTCGTTGGAATCTCCGGTGCAGTGCCACTCAGACTAGGGGCAACTTTCCGTTGCTATGCAGTGCTGCGGGGCTTTTCAGACTAGGGGCAACTTTTCAGTTGCAAGGATCTGGGGTTGTGCATCTCAAGTGACAGATCTCAGGTGTGTCCAGTTCTGATCCACATCAAAAATGTTTTTGAGAAGTTTTAATAAAAGCTGACTCTGTTCAAATAATCTTTTTACAACTTTGACCATTTTTGGACCAAGGTGGAAAATTTTCAGTGCCACAACTTTCAATTTCTTTGATTTCAAAACAGAGTTCTCCTGCTCTTACATACAATTGAAGTTGCTTTTTATTACATTCATAAAAGAAAACTTGAAAGTACTAATAAAGCAATAAATCTGGGGCATAGTCAAGTCAGGTGTTCCTGCGCCCCCCTCCCAGACCTGGTCGAAGCCTCTGATGCCAAGCTGGGCCCGATCTGTGCTTCTTCATTGAGCCAATCTATGCACTCGTCAGACAAAGTACAACTGAAAGTAAGAGCGGGGGCCAGGAGTTCTCTCATCCTCCACGCGGTGGCCTGCCAAGCAAGCTGTGCACCTCGGGCTGGAAATGCAGCAGGATACTCTATCCCCTCTGGTGGGCAGGTCTGATCATGGCCAAATTGGCGTCGAATCCGAAATGGGAAATAGAATACACAGTGAGTGAGACCAACCAGTTGAATCCCAGTCTGCCGAGGCATGTTATAACTCATCGCCGGAAGGTTCAGCCAAGGGCACCGCCAGGCAATACGGTCTGCGGACAAGTGGCACATCCAAGCGAACCCCAATTCCTCATCCAAGGCATTGACTAGACGATGCCGGAAGAAGTAGCCGCGAGCTGAATATGCTGGGCAGGAGTCCACAACCTACAGTTTGTCCATCAACCATACCTGGGGAGGGATTGAAAAAATGAGAGAATAAAGAATAGAGAGATGTACGAGGAGAGAAAAGTGAGAATGGGGTTTAGTGAGAAAAAAATCGAGCTTGAGGGCCGAGTGATGAGAGCGATACATAAATGCGAGATTGGGTGGGAAATATTACCTGTAGCAGTAGTGGACTCCCTGCCAACCTAGTCGTCTCATGGCAATAAAAGGCGTCTAAACCCATTAACGTCTCGGCCAGAGCCATGGCAATACAGCTCTTGCCCTCTCTCAAGCCTTGGGCAATCTCAATCAGCCGGACACTAGCCCCTCCAGAGCCCGAGACAAATAGAAAATGGGATAGCATGCACAAACAGAGGGCGTGCCGTCGGAAGCCTTGCCAGTGATGGTTGCTGCGATCACCAGCATCAGAAAATCGATTGGCCAAACTCGGAATGTCCAACATCCCATCACCCATCAGAGACCGAGCATCACGCATGCTGAGTCCGCACAGGCGCCCTAAGGATTGGGCATGACCAAAATTAAGTTGGGGCAGGAGCTCCTCGTCGCGCTCGGACTCCATTAAGGCTCGGAAATCCTCGAAAGTAGGACATATCTCTTGCCCAGCAAAGCTAAAGACATGCGTCACCGGATTCCAGAACCTTGCCGCGGCATGAAGAAATGGGAAGTGCAAGGGGGTACGACCCAAAGTGAATAGTGCATTTATACCAAACCCCGGAAATTCACTTTTTCCGAGCCATCCAAGCTAGCAATCCAAGCTGTGAGATTTTGAGCAAGAAACTCTTCCATTGGAGCAAATCAGTGTGAAAATAAGAAAAACCACGAAGCTGGGATCTTTTGTAGGAGATAAGGTTGAGTGGGGGACAGGTGTCAACATTCTTCTGATCCCCTCATTTAGTGCCGACCGGCCAAAAACTCTGTCGGCCGGCCATCTCATTTTGCCGACCAAACATATAAATGGCCGGTAGCCATTCTTTGTAGCCGATGGTCTCTCCCCCATGCCGATGGGCTTCCTTCTGGTTTCCCAAGCTGTTTATGCTAGGCATCAGGAAATTTCACCACCTCCAACCCCTGCCCGGTGATCGATCCTTGCGGGGGCACGCCGGCCCGAGTGACAACTTGTTGTGCATTTGCTTATCGAGTTGTATTCCGCTCTCTTTTAGCACTTGATTTGTTTATCGAGTTGTATTCACACTTGTTTGGTTGCATTGTATCTTTGTTTTGCTTATCGAGTTGTAAGTCGGTTCACTACCTGATCATTACGATTGCAAATTTCCAAAATGAGTTCAATTTCGTTCACATTTGTGGTGTGATACCCTGCGATGCGATGCACAGAAAATCCATAAATGCAACATCTTTTGAACAAAATGGATTGTTTCATCCCCATCACGTGTTTTGCAAAATGTGCAACTTTTGAAAAAAACCTGCCTGAGGCAGTGCAATGTGCTTAAATTACTAGTAAAAAAGGAAAATAAAGCGTAGAATGGCAGGGTAGCCAAGTATCAGAATTGATACCGGTGAAACTCCCCTTGCGGTTAACGCACCTTCCGCATCTTTGTTCGGGTCAGCCACGTCGTTGGACGCCCTCACAATACGGGAAATCACACCTTTGAAACGTGAACCTTTGAGTTGACCTCAGGCCACAACTTCTGCGAGCAACGCTCGATGCGTGCGAAGAATGTCCCGCCCCGTATCCTTTTCATGCTTTGTGAACTCCGCAAATTGTTTCAATCATGCTATGTAATGGTACATCCTTTCTTTACTTGCGTAGACCGCATGTTTAATTTCATTACCTGCATAGACCGCATGATTTGATTGCGTAGACCGCATGTTTAATTTCAAATACCTGCGTAGACCGCATGTTTTGCTTGCGTAGACCGCATGTTTAATTTCATTACCTGCGTAGACCGCATGTTTTGCTTGCGTAGACCGCATGTTTAATTTCATTGCGTAGACCGCATGTTTAATTTCATTACCTGCGTAGACCGCATGTTTTGATTGCGTAGACCGCATGTTTAATTTCATTACCTGCGTAGACCGCATGTTTTGCTTGCGTAGACCGCATGTTTAATTTCAATACCTGCGTAGACCGCATGTTTTGATTGCGTAGACCGCATGTTTAATTTCATTACCTGCGTAGACCGCATGTTTTGATTGCGTAGACCGCATGTTTAATTTCATTACCTGCGTAGACCGCATGTTTTGCTTGCGTAGACCGCATGTTTAATTTCAATACCTGCGTAGACCGCATGATTTGATTGCGTAGACCGCATGTTTAATTTCAATACCTGCGTAGACCGCATGTTTTGATTGCGTAGACCGCATGTTTTGCTTGCGTAGACCGCATGTTTAATTTCAATACCTGCGTAGACCGCATGTTTTGATTGCGTAGACCGCATGTTTAATTTCAATACCTGCGTAGACCGCATGATTTGATTGCGTAGACCGCATGTTTAATTTCAATACCTGCGTAGACCGCATGTTTTGATTGCGTAGACCGCATGTTTAATTTCAATACCTGCGTAGACCGCATGTTTTTACTTGCGTAGACCGCATGTTTAATTTCATTACCTGCGTAGACCGCATGTTTTTGCTTGCGTAGACCGCATGTTTAATTTCATTACCTGCGTAGACCGCATGTTTTGCTTGCGTAGACCACATGTTTAATTCCATTACCTGCATAGACCGCATGTTTTGATTGCGTAGACCGCATCTCCTTTAATTTCATTACCTGCGTAGACCGCATATTTTGATTACGTAGACCGCATGTTTATTAATTTCAATACCTGCGTAGACCGCATGTTTCGATTGCGTGGACCGCATATTAATTTCAATACTTGCGTAGACCGCATGCTTTGCTTGCGTAGACCGCATAATTTGTTGATTTCGTTACCTGCGTAGACCGCATGCTTATGATCAATTTCGTCGCCTGCGTAGACCGCTTGCTCCACGTACCTAGTTGTATTTCCATATGCATTGTCATGCTCCCCACTTGCTTTGCGCTGTCACGCATTTCGAGTACACTACTTTGCATGTTGCTAACGATGTTGTACCTGTTAAGTTTGTTTTCTCTTCAGGCACGATATTGTATGTACGGTTCATTTGAGGCTGGTGCAACCAGACGAGCCGCACAGGTATTGTATCCTCCGAGTGAGACGTATTGAGAATTATATAATTCTCTTACATCCTTTCTGCATTATAGTGTAGTTTGGTGTATGTTAGCTTAAAACTGTCGCATGTATGCTTCGTTACAGCTTTCTTTGCATGATCATAAGTTATGTTCGGCTCTCTGCATTGTTTTGCATTTTGCCCCTGCCTTCGGGCGCATATCTTGATTGTCTTGCATGTTTGTCTGAGTCTTCGGCCTTGTCAAAAATGGGTCGTCTCTGGGCTTTGACATTCACTCCCGTCATTGTTATGACTTTCGAGTTCTGTCAAAGAGGGGCAAGTGTAGACACCCCATTTTTGACCGTCCTCAAGACTTGGACGTCACCGTTTGAACACTCGGTGATCATCCATGATCGTGTTCGTTTGGAGTTCCCGGAGGTCTCGGCTCGCGTGCCCTGCCTCAGGATCTCCGAACTTGACCGTTTAGTGTCTGGTTTTGCACCGAACACTTGTGTTTTGCCTTGGAAGGGCAGGGAATGCCTTATGAGGCATCCCCACACACCACCGGCAGTGGCTGGAGGCCACCGGATGGTCTTTTTCTGCCATCGGCACTTTTGTTTGCCGGTCGGCACACTTTATTGCCGGTCGGCATAATTTGTTGCTGGTCGGCACTGTTTTTTGCCGAAATGGCATTTTTGGGCAGCCGACCACTGTTCATCCACTTTATGAAGATATTTTGTGCCAGCTGTGATAGCTGGCACCAACTCTTCCCCCCTCCATACACGTGTATGGAGGGATCTCCCTCTAAGCAAGCTTGTTGAATAAGCTTTGCAAGAGGGAGTCTTATAAGAGGAGGGCCTTCCTCTTTGATTTAGGTGAGACTCTTGCAACCAAAAACCAGACCTTGGAGATATAGATACATATTATCTCTATACCTCTCTCTCTCTCCTCCTTTGTGTGTGTTTCTTAGCTCAAAAGGTGGTTTTTACCTTACTTTTGCACCATTACACACACCATCACACCTTACTCTGAGATTGAGGGACTTGGGGGGTTGTTTCTTGAGTTTTTGGACTGGTTTTGATCAAAAGAAGGAGGCTAGACCATTTGTTCTTCAAAGGTTCTTCAAGGGTGAGCATCTTGATTTATATTCCCCAAACTTGCAATAGTTTTTTACCTATCTTGCTTGCTGTTTTAGCTCTTGTGTATAACATAAAAAGGACTTGTATTTTCCTGCTCTAGCACTTTCATTAAGGTCATTTTGTGGTTTGAGTGTAAACTCACCCTTCTAGGCCTTATTTGGTCCATTTTGGTGCCTCTTTCATAAGGTTTTGTTCACTTCAGTGTTTTGGTCCTTTGACCATTAAAAATCAGTGTATTTTTAGTGTCAAAAAAGTTGGTTTGAAGTCTTGCATAGGGGAGGGACACCCCTCTCCCTTCTTGGTTTTGTTTCCTTGAGTTGTGGCCCAAAAGGGTGACATGCATGCTTGCTTGGTTTTTGCTTCATTTCAGAACTTTTTGGGTGTTTTTAGGTCATGAGGGATCTCTATTTTTGGCTAGATTTGTATCTCCTTGTATGCTTGTAGTACTTGCTTTGTATTGCTCCATTTTGCTTAGAAGTGCAACTCATGATTAGGCCATGATTCTTGTGTGTGTTGGCTTACTTCCATGAAGTTTTTAATGTTATTTTTCCATGCTAAAAATCTGTTGGTTATCCATTTGTTCATGCTTGACATGCTTGTTAGGGTTGCTTTGCATTTTGGCTTAAAAGCTTTAAGTATGTTGACCTCTAGCATGCATGGTTGTGATTACCCTCATGATTTAACACCATCTAGGACCACATTTTAGTCCAAGAATCATGTTTGTATGTGTGCATGCATGACCTCTTTTATGCCTTAAGAGTGTACCCTCTTGTGCCTAGGAATGAGCCTTAGTGCATATGCCTCTTGGGAGTCATCTTGGCTGCCATTTTAGGAATTTTTGGAGTCCCATTTTGCATGAAGAAATTCTGTTTTTACTTGTTTTAATCATGTCATAGCTTGGTCTTGTTGTTGGGAGTAAAGTGGTCCTTTTGGCGCCTTAGCCTCGGGTCTATTAGCTTGCATGTTGACATTTTATACTTGTCATGTTTCGTCGCATGATATTTGGCATATCTTGCATAATTAGCATCATGTTGTATTTTGAGCCTTGTGAGCATAACATGCATTGCATCATTTGGCTTGGGGTGTCAAGCCAAATATGAGGGTCAAGGGACATTCATACTCCAAGTGATGCAATGTACCTTGATTCTCGGTCACCGGGGCCTTTGACTTCGACATGAAAAGGCTTCGGATCTCATTTTGTTTGTTGCATGCATCCTTACATTAAGTGGCGAATTTGATCCCTTGGGCCATCATGCTCCATTGATGGCTCAAAGATCGAGGGTCGTGCTTCTTTGAGTTCGAAACATGATAAGAAGCACAACCATGCCCACATGTACCTGAGAGGCCCATGCCATGCACTGTCTGTTCTCTGTTTGCTGTCAAATTGTCTTCTGCAGGAAGTTTCTGCCGACCGGCAGAATTTAGTGCCGACCGGCAATATCTGGAGTGCCGAGGAATCCAACAAGTGCCGATGGGAATTGTGAAGTGCCGGTGGGAATTCTGTCCGGCCGGTGGTGCTCTGCAGGATGCAAGGAACATGCTCCAGTACTTTGGCAATTTTCAGAAAGACAAGGCAGTACAAACAGAGGCGGCAGAAGTATAGTACGGGTTTTCCGGGCGAGACGGATTTGAGCATGCATCATTCGCGCATCCCGAGGCTGAGGCTGCGGCTGCCCTCTTCTTTCCTTTGCCATCTTTTCCTTTAAATTAAATCAGAAATTTTGTAATAATTTTATTCGTTTATTATTTTGGGACTGTAATATTTATTTGGGCCCTCCGAGTGAGGGCAAATCTGTAATAAGTGTGTGTGGGTGGTGTGTATGTCTTCCAATCCCCATTTCTTTCTTCCCTTTTATTTACCTGCTTATGATGGTAGATTAGGGCATTTTTGAAATTAGCATACCTTATGCTATGCATGCGTGCATCCATGCATTTGTATCGCATACATTAGGCTCGGTACATCACGCTAACCACATTTGTATTTCAAATTCTAAACTGAATATGTGATAATTGTGCATTTTCACATACCATGTTTAGGGTTAGCCGAGCCTGCCTAGATCGCACTTTGCATGTGATGCATTAGCCACTTTTAACATGAACTAGGACATGCATGTTTGCTAACTAGTTTACTGTTTTGGCACGGAGTACAATGTAAGTATTTTTGCTTTAGCATCCAGCATGTGTGTGAATGTTGCCATAATAGTATGCTTGCCATGCGGCTAAGTGCTTACATGAGATAAACTGTTTGAATGCCTGTGGGTGGAGGTCAAATTGCTTAAATTGGGATAATGCGTTAAAACTGTGAATTTTAAGCCCACTAGATAGTGGCAAAACCATCTTTTCCAAAGGCCCACTTGAGGGTGGCAAAATCTGCATTTGAGCCTACTTGCGAGTAGCAAACCATTTTTCAAAACGAACATAAAATGTTTTGTTCCAATTTGGGCGATTTGGTCTATACTTGTTTGCTGCGCGCATAAACATAGTAATTCTAGGCTAACAATCGGTTTAAGAACATATAAAGTTTTCAAAAATGGATATCACGGTTAGTAGAGGCCGGTCTTCGGACCGGGCGAAAGGGGGTGCTCATAGCTGACCTTCCCCGATCGTACCCAAGCTCCCGAGCCGAGACAACTCCGGTAATGACGGACATGTGGCCTTCGGCACCGAGTCAGGGTTTCCTAAATTCTCCCATAAAAAAATATTTAGGTGGCGACTCTGTATCTGGCAAAGCAGTCCATGTTTGGCACTATTTTTTCAAAAAACTGTTTCTCAAAACGATTTGCCAGGTTTGGACTCTTTGGTTCAGATTAAGAACCGTGACACAAGTCGAGTCCGAACTGTAGTACCCCCAAATGAACAGAACGGGACTAACCCTCCCGGGGCGTTCGGGGGACGTCTACAAGAAGGCAAAAGGCCGATGGGTTGAAGAACTATCGAGTGTATTATGGGCTTATCGTACAACACCGAGACGGTCCACCGAGGAAACACCGTTCACTTTGTGCTTCGGAACACAAGCAATTATCCCCTTGGAGATCGGCCTCCCAACCTTGAAATCAAAAGTTTTGCTATGGGCCGAAACGATATGATGCTGGCTTTGGATTTGACTCTGATTGAAGAACGAAGAGGTCGTGCCCTTGCCGCCATAGCACGGTACCAGTAGCAGCTTACTAAGTCGTGTAACCAACGCGTTCAGCTACGCCGATATGTACCAGGCGAATTGGTCCTAAAGAAAGTGCTTCCAGCTGCCAGGAAGCCGGCTGATGGAAAGTTAGGTCCTAACTGGGACGGCCGCTACCAGATCGACTTAGTCACGGGAACGGGGGCTTACCGGCTCAAGGACATGTTTGGCAGGAGTCTGCCACGCCCTTAGAACTCCTCGCATTTGTGTAAGTTCTATCATTAGACCCAACGTGTTGGGCATGATATTTATTTTGAATGATCCGCCATGTAAAGATTTCACTTTTGCAATGCAAAGTTTTGTTCTCTCTCATTGTGTTCAAGTCCTCCGATTAAAGTCTTCGAATTCGGAGCCCCATCCGTGCAGGTCACGTTTGGGCCAAATAAGACTCCAGATTCGGACAGGTCACGATTGGCCAAGAAAAAAAGCCTTCAAATTCAGAGCTCCATCCGTGCAGGTCACGTTTGGGCCGAATAAGACTCCAGATTCAGAGCGCCCATCGTTCATGTCACGATTGGCAAACACAAAAAGCCTCCGAATTCGGAGCCCCACCCGTGCAGGCCACGTTTGGGCCGAATAAGACTCCGAATTCGGAGCGCCCTTCGTGCATGTCATGATTGGCCAAGACAAAAAGCCTTCGAATTCAGAGCCCCACCCGTGCAGGTCATGTTTGGGCCGAATAAGACTCCGGATTCGGAGGGCCCTTCGTACATGTCGCTATTGGCTAAGACAAAAAGCCTTCGAATTTGGAGTCCCATCTGTGCAGGTCACATTTGGGCCGAATAAGACTCCGGATTTGGAGCGCCCTTCGTGCATATCGCGATTGGCCAAGACAAAAAGCCTCCGAATTCGGAGCCTCATCCGTGCAGGTCACGTTTGGGCCAAGTAAGACTCCGGATTCGGAGCGCCCTTCGTGCATGTCACGATCGGCCAAGACAAAAAGCCTTCGAATTCGGAGCCCCATTCGTGTAGGTCATGTTTGGGCCAAATAAGACTCCGGATTCAGAGCACCCTTCGTGCATATCGCGATTGGCCAAGACAGAAAGCCTCCGAATTCAGAGTCCCATCCATGCAAGTCACGTTCGGGCCGAATAAGACTCCGGATTTGAAGCGCCCTTCGTGGATATCCCGATTGGCCAAGACAAGCCTCCGAATACGGAGCCCCGTCTGTGGTCTTGTTTGGGCCGGATAAAAACTCCGGATTTGGAGCTCCTCGCAAGTTGTTACAACACACGGTGACAATTGAAACATTCAAGCATTCAGAAATGTTTCATTAAATTGATCAATTGGCACAAGCCGTATAAACATAAGTTGACACTTGAAAGCATTCAAAACGAATTGAGTTCTTAAATCTATTAATTGATTCGCACAAAGTGTATTAATACAAGTTGAAATACGCTAACATTTGAAACAAAGCGTCTTATTAATTTAGAAAATAAATACATAATTTGCACTCAATCTACATATGATCATCAGAAGGTCTGCTTTTATTCGGCGGCTCCCTCATCATCACTCTTCTCAATTTCGAAAGCAGAAAATGGAAAATCATCTCGCTGGTACAGCGGCGACGCTGAATTCACACCTGCTGCCCGGAGAGCCTCAGCTTCATGAAGTGCCTTGATCCAACCATGCTTAAATTCACGATTTTCGCATCGGCAAACTTCCTCGGCGAGTTTCTCCTTGGTCTTCTTTATTCTGACCTTTCGGCCTTCATGAAAGCCTTTTCCATAGGCCCTGGACTTCGCAGTCTTAATCGCAAACATGCTAGCTGTGTCCCGATCGGCAATGCCATGACTTATTAGCCTCTGGGTCACCCTCTCTTCCACAACTGGGTTAGGATGGCTGGCTGATTGAGACTCGGCAGACTTGATTTTCCTTAGTTCACGCTCGGCCTTCTCCACGCGAGCTTCTAAGTTCCGAATGTGTTCATCTCTCTGTTTTATATCCCGCTGAGCGGCGTGAAGACGCATGCCGATTTCAAAAACGGTGTACAGCCCCTTTACTAACCCATGAATGCCTTCACGAAACACTTCAAAAACCTGCCGACCTCCCATCGACTGCTGGACTTCGGGTGGAAAAATCTATCGAGCGAACTTGACTGCCACATTTGGATCACGAACGATTGAATCCGCCTCTATCATTGGTCTATTCTCCACGAAGACCGTAAAACTCAACGGACGCGGTGTCGCATCGGATTCCCTTCCAGAATGGGGTTGAAGAGATCTGCCCCGTGGCTGCTTGTCCCTCCTGGGTGACCTACTTCGACGATGAGGAGATTGGCGTCTCTCCCAGTTCCTCAAAGTCCTACTTTCCGTGCGCATAGGTTCGCCACTTCGATTCATATCTCCTTCCAGCTTAGCTAATGTTCTCGCCTCTCCTCTGCTATTGAAGAAAAGTCTATTTAACATTCGCACTTGTTTAACCTTCCTCAATGAACTAGACTGAATTATTGACTCTGAGCATATAAATAGGACCTTCATGCACGAAGCACATGCCCCATTTATTCCCTACGGGGGCAGCACCTCCAAGGTGATCTCATTAATACTAAAACCTCAATAGCACGGCGCCGATTGAGTCATGTGCCCCAACCATCCCATGAACCTCTGTTATTCGGCATTCTAGTTCATGAACCAGCTGGGGTAAGTGTAGATTCATCAATCTAGTCGGCTTAAGTGCCCCAGCCGCTCGATTTATCAGTACAATATTCATGAGTTCATTTTATTTGGCTTTCCAGTTCATGAACTAGCTGGGCAAGGGTAGATTCGCCAATCAAATCGGCGTATTTGCCCTAGCCACCCCATGAACCTCTATTATTCGATGTTCAAGTTCATGAACCAGCTGGGGCAAGGGTAGATTCATCAATCTAGTCAGCTTAAGTGCCTTAGCCGCTCCATGAATCGATTCATCAGTACAATATTCATGAGTTCATTTTATTCGGCTTTCCAGTTCATGAACCAGCGGGGCAAGGGAAAATTCGTCAATCTAATCGGCGTATTTGCCCCAGCCGCCCCATGAACCTCTGCTATTCGGCATTCTAGTTCATGAACCAGCAGGGGCAAGGGTAGATTCCTCAATCTAGTCAGCTTAAGTGCCCCAGCTGCTCCATGAATCGATTTATCAGTACAATATTCATGAGTTCATTTTATTCGGCTTTCCAGCTCATGAACTAGCTGGGCAAGGGCAGATTCGTCAATCTAATCGGTGTATTTGCCCCAGCCGCCCCATGAACCTCTGTTATTCGACGTTCTAGTTCATGAACCAGCTAGGGCAAGGGCAGATTCATCAATCTAGTCAGCTTAAGTGCCCCGGTTGCTCCATGAATCAATTTATCAGTACATTATCCATGAGTTCATTTTATTCGGCTTTCCAGTTCATGAACCAGCTGGGCAAGGGCAGATTCGTCAATCTAATCAGCGTATTTGCCCCAGCCGCCCCATGAACCTCTATTATTCGGCGTTCTAGTTCATGAACCAGCTTGGGTAAGGGCAGATTCATCAATCTAGTTGGCTTAAGTGCCCCAACCGCTCCATGAATCGATTTATTAGTACAATATTCATGAGTTCATTTTATTCGGCTTTCTAGTTCATGAACCAGCTGGGCAAGGGAAGATTCGTTAATCTAATCGGTGTATTTGCCCCAGCCGCCCCATGAACCTCTGTTATTCGACGTTCTAGTTCATGAACCAGCTGGGGCAAGGGCAGATTCATCAATCTAGTCGGCTTAAGTGCCCCGGCTGCTCCATGAATCGATTTATCAGTACATTATTCATGAGTTCATTTTATTCGGCTTTCCAGTTCATGAACCAGCTGGGCAAGGGCAGATTCGTCAATCTAATCAGCGTATTTGCCCCAGCCCCCCCATGAACCTCTATTATTCGGCGTTCTAGTTCATGAACCAGCTGGGGTAAGGGCAGATTCATCAATCTAGTTGGCTTAAGTGCCCCAACCGTTCCATGAATCGATTTATCAGTACAATATTCATGAGTTCATTTTATTCGGCTTTCCAGTTCATGAACCAGCTGGGCAAGGGCAGATTCGTCAATCAGTCTTATCAGAGATCCAGAACGACCATGGGTCCACTTTATCAAATACACAAACGGCCTTAGGCCCCATTCAGATATTTCGAGTGATTTTGCTCCATTATTCAGCTATATATATAGAATGACCATAGGTCCACTGTTCATGTTTATTTTATGTCATTCACTTGTACAGATAATACTCTCATTAATATCATATTGTTCAGATAGAAGATGGTAACTCATTCACACTTATCAAATCATAGGTTCAGAAAAGCATACCACATATGAATAGTCAAAAAATAGAGTATAAGTAAAATATCTTTACTAAGATATTACTCATTGTAGACACCCCATTTTTGACCGTCCTCAAGACTTGGACGTCACCGTTTGAACACTCGGTGATCATCCATGTTTGTGTTCGTCTTGAGTTCTCGGAGGTCTCTGCTTGCGCGCCTTGCCTCAGGATCTCTTGACTCGACTGTTTAGTTTCTGGTTTTGCACCAAACACTTGTGTTTTGCCTTGGAGGGGCAGGGAATGCCCTGTGAGGCATCCCCGCACATCACCGGCCATGGCCAGAGGCCACCGGTTAGTGTTTTGTTGCCATCGGCAATGTGTATTGCCGGTCAGCACTCTTTGTTGCCGGTCGGCAGTCCATTTTGTCAAAATGGCAATTTTAGGCAGCCGACTACTGTTCATCTGCTTTTGCAGATATTTTAATACAGCTGTATGGCATTTTGTTCCCCTCCATACACGTGTATGGAGGGATGGCCTTCTTGTTAGCTTACCTTGTAAGCTTTGCAAGATTGGCTCCTCTATAAGAGGAGCCCTCCTCTCTTGGCCTTAGGGTTGGACAAAAAGGTTAGAAAATATACAGAGGAGAGCTCTGGATTAGGGTTAGGGTTTGTGTCTCACCTATCTCTATCTCTCTCTTTCTTTTTACCTTTGTGTGTGTATAAGTGCATTTGTGTCTTACTATTGCACACAAACACATAGTGTTACACCTTCCCTTGGCTACTGAGGTTCTAAGAGGTTGTTCTAGAGGTTCTTGGGTGGTTTTGAGCTTGGAGGAGCAGCTGGTCCACCATTGTTGAAGAGGTCTTCAAGGGTAACAATCTTGCCCCTTTTTACCCCTTTCTTGCATTGCATTTTTACCTATCTTAGAACTATTTTTGAGCTTAGTGTATAATATAAAAAAGTTCTTTTTTTAGGCCCTCTAAATAGTTTGTTTAGAGTGTTTTGTGGTTTGGAGGTGTTTGACCCCTCCTAAGCCTTGTAAGGCTCCATTTTGTGCCATTTTGTGTAAGCTCCGAGACCTTGGTGTTTGGGCCTCCTCACCACTGAAATATTGAGGGATTTCAGAGGTGAGGATGGTGTCTTGAGGTCCCAAGAAGGAGAGGGTTACCCCCTCTCCTTGTTGTCCTTGAAACGGACCATTTTTGACCTCTTGAGGGAGCACCTAGCTAAGCTTCATGTTTACCATGCCTTAGCTGATTTCCATGCTTATTATGTCATAATATGCTTCTATTTTTAATTGGTTTTGGTACACCATGCATGCTTAGCATACCTACCTTGTAATGCCATGTGTAGGCCTTAACATGCCTTGGGTTGTAAACCATTGTTCAAGCATGTTTTAGGCTTAGCTTTGTGGAGCTTTTGTGCTTATTTTGCCATGTTTGAGGTCTGTCCTTAGTCATTTTGGTCGGCCATGACATGATTAGTATAGCCCCTTTGCATTTTGGCTTGTTGGCCTTGTGGCCTTGAGCATGTGAAGGTATAGCATGCATTACTTGCTTTGTTTTAATGGTTGGGCACCATTTATAGCATCATTTCAGTCCCTTCAGCATGCTTGTATGCTTGCCTTGGATGCCTCCTTGATGCCTTATGAGCTAGTGTTGTATGCTCCTTGAAAGTGCATTTGTCCATGCTTTTGAATTCAAGCCATTTAGATGCCATCTAAGTGGTCTTTTGGGCTTTGTTTTATGTGCTAAAACTCTATTTTTAGTCATTTAAGTCTTGCCATGTGTGGTCATATCAAGTGTAGTACAATACCCCATTAACTTGCCTTGAATGCTTGGGCCATTTGTTGCATGTTTAGCCTATCTTGTTTGCTTGGTTTGGCACCATGTTCTTACACGATTTCAGAGCTTTTGTTGCATGCCATTTGTCCATGTTTGCATCCTCCTGAGTGTGCTTGAGAATTGTCCCTTTATGCCTAAGTGTTGGTCCTTGTATACATGCATGTTTGCATGCCATTAGTCCTTCATTTTTGGGCACTTTGGCCACTGTTTTGGACCTAACTGTAGACGCCCCCCGAACGCCCCGGGAGGATTAAGTCCCGTTCTGTTCATTTGGGGTTACTACAGTTCGGACTCGACTTGTGTCACGGTTCTTAATCTGAACCAAAGAGTCCAAATCTGGCAAATCGTTTTGAGAAACTGATTTTTGAAAAAGGAGTGCCAAACATGGACTGCTTTGCCAGATACAGAGTCGCCACCTAAATATTTTTTTTTTTTTAAATGGGGAAATTTAGGAAACCCTGACTCGGTGCCGAAGGCCACATGTCCGTCATCACCGGAGTTGTCTCGGCTCGGGAGCTTGGGTACGATCGGGGAAGGTCAGCTATGAGCACCCCCTTTCGCCCGGTCCGAAGACCGGCCTCTACTAACCGTGATATCCGGTTTTGAAAACGTTATATGTTCTTATTCCAATTATTAGCCTAGAATTACTATATTATGCGCGCAGCAAACAAGTATAGACCAAATCGCCCAAATTGGAAATAAAACATTTTATGTTCGTTTTGAAAATGGTTTGCTACTCGCAAGTAGGCTAAAATGCAGATTTTGCCACCCTCAAGTGGGCTTTTGGAAAAGATGGTTTTGCCACTATCTAGTGGGCTTAAAATTCACAGTTTTAACGCATTATCCCAATTTAAGCAATTTGACCTCCACCCACAGGCATTCAAGCAGTTTATCTCATGTAAGCACTTAGCCGCATGGCAAGCATACTATTATGGCAACATTCACACGCATGCTGGATGCTAAAGCAAAAATACTTACATTGTACTCCGTGCCAAAACAGTAAACTAGTTAGCAAACATGCATGTCCTAGTTCATGTTAAAAGTGGCTAATGCATCACATGCAAAATGCGATCTAGGCAGGCTCGGCTAGCCCTAAACATGGTATGTGAAAATGCACAATTATCACATATTCGGTTTAGAATTTGAAATACAAATGCGGTTAGCGTGATGTACCGAGCCTAATGTATGCAATACAAATGCATGGATGCACGCATGCATAGCATAAGGTATGCTAATTTCAAAAAAATGCCCTAATCTACCATCATAAGCAGGTAAATAAAAGGGAAGAAAGAAATGGGGATTGGAAGATATACACACACTCACCCACACTTATTACATGTTTACCCTCACTCAGGGGGTCCGAATGAATATTACAGTCCCAAATAATAAACGAATAAAATTATTACAAAAAATTCTAATTTAACTTAAAAGAAAAGGTGGCGAAGGAAAGAAAAGGATAGCCGCAGCCTCTGCCTCGGGATGCGCGAGTGATGCATGCTCGAATCCGTCTCGTCCGGAAAACCCGTGCTGTACTTCCGTCGCCTCTGTTTGCACTGCCTTGTCTTTCTGAAAATTGCCAAAGTACTGGGGAAAATTCCTTGCATCCTGCAGAGCACCGCCGGCCGGACAGAATTACCACCGGCACTTCACAGTTCCCATCGGCATTTTTTGGATTCATTGGCACTCCATATAGTGCCGGTCGGCACTGAATTCTGCCGGTCGGCAAAAACTTCCTGCAGAAGACAATTTGACAGCAAACAGAGAACAGACAGTGCATGGCATGGAGTTCTTGGACACATGTAAGCATGGTCATACTTCTTATCATGTTTTGAACTCAAAGAAGCATGACCTTCGATCTTTGAGCCATCAATGGTGCATGATGACTCAAGGGATCAAATTTGCCACTTAATGTAAGGATGTATGCAACAAACAAAATGAAAACCGAGGCCTTATCAAGTTGGAGTCAAAGGTCCCGATGACCGGGAATCGAGGCACATTGCATCACTTGAAGTATGAATGGTCCTTGATTCCCACACTTGGTTTGACACCCCAAACCAAATAAATGCAATGCATGTAATGCTCATAAGGCTTAAATGTATCATGCCACCAAGATGTAAAGCACAACAAGCATTATGCAAACTACATGACAAATGTATGATGCCAAGCATACAAGGTATAAACATGATGCAAACATGGACCAATTTGACCATGGGATTGAAGTGCTACAAGGCTTAATGGAACAACCATGCAACAAACATGGAGCAAGCATGCAAGAGGGCCTAAAGCGATAAAAGTGCAGACATTTATTCACCTCAAAACAGCACCAAAAATGCTCAAAATGATGGACAAACAACTCATGTTAACAAGCAAACTCGTGGTCCCAAAGTCAAGGCACAAAAGGGGACAACTCTTCCCCCCACCAACATGACCTCTCATGGCATGATCAAAGCAAGTAAAAGAAGAATCTTTGCATGCAAAATAGGATCCCAAAAACTCCTAATATGGCAGCTAAAGTATCTCCCATGAAACATATGCACTAAGGCTCATTCCTAGGCATAAGAGGACACACCCTCAAGGCATGAAAGAGGCCATGTATGCACACATACAAGCATGATTCTTGGATTAAAATGTGGTCCTTAGATGATGTTAAATCATGAGGGTAATCACAAACATACATACTAGAGGCCAACATGCTCAAAGCTCTTAAGCCAAAATACAAAGCAACCTTAACACACATGTCAAGCATGACTAAATGGATAACCAACAAACCTTAAGCATGGAAAAACAACACTAGAAACTTCATGGAACTAAGCCAACTTACACAAGGATCATGGCCTAATCATGAGATGTATTTCTAAGCAAAATGGAGCAATACAAAGCAAGTATTACAAGCATACAAGGAGGCCCAAATCTGACCAAAAACAGAGGTTATATATGACCTAAAATGCCTAAAAAAATTCTGAAATAAGGCCAAGAAACATCAAGCACACATGCTATCCTTTTGAGCCCAAAAAGCAAGGGAACAAAACCATAAAGGGAGAGGGGTGTCCCTCCCCTATGCAAGACTTCAAACCATTCTTTTTGACACTAAAATACACTGATTTTCAGTGGTCAAAAGACCAAAACACTGAAGTGAACAAAACCTTATGAAAGAAGCACCAAAATGGATCAAACAAGGCTTAGAAGGGGGAGTTTGCACTCAAATCACAAAATGACCTTAATGAAAGTGCTAAAGCAGGAAAATACAAGCCTTTTTTATGTTATACACAAGAGCTAAAACAGCAAGCTAGATAGGTAAAAAACTATTGCAAGTTTGGGGAATAAAAAGCAAGATGCTCACCCTTGAAGAACCCTTGAAGAACAAATGGCCTAGCCCTCTTCTTTTGATCAAAACCAGTCCAAAAACTCAAGAAACAACCCCCCAAGTCCCTCAATCTCAGAATAAGGTGTAATAGTGTGTGTAATGGTGCAAAAGTAAGGTAAAAACCACCTTTTGAGCTAAGAAACACACACAAGAAGGGAGAGGGAGAGAGGTATAGAGATAATATGTATCTATATCTCTAAGGGTTGGTTTTTGCTTCTAACTTTCTAACCTAGAACCAAGAGGAGAGCCCCCCTCTTATAGGACTCCCTCTTGCAAAGCTTATACAACAAGCTTGGCTAGAGGGAAATCCCTCCATACACGTGTATGGAGGGGGGAAGAGTTGGTGCCAGCTATCACAGCTGGCACAAAATATCTCCATAAAGTGGATGAACAGTGGTCGGCTGCCCAAAAAAGCTATTTCGGCAAAAAACAGTGCCGACCGGCAACAAACTATGCTGACCGGCATTAAAATGTGCCGACCGGCAAACAAAAGTGCCGATGGCAGAAAAAGACCAGCCAGTGGCCTCCAGCCACTGCCGGTGGTGTGTGGGGATGCCTTACATGGCATTCCCTGCCTCTCAAAGGCAAGATGCAAGTGTTTGGTGCAAAACCAGACACTAAACGGTTGAGTTCGGAGATTCTGAGGCAAGGCACGCGAGCCGAGACCTCCGGGAACTCCAAACGAACACAAACATGGATGATCACCGGGTGTTCAAACGGTGACGTCCAAGTCTTGAGGACGGTCAAAAATGGGGTGTCTACAGTTGCCCCTCTTTGACAGAACTCAAAAGTCATAACAATGACGGGAGTGAATGTCAAAGCCTAGAGACGTCCCATTTTTGACAAGGCCGAAGACTCAGACAAACATGCAAGACAAACAAGATATGCGCCCGAAGGCAGGGGCGAAATGCAAGACAATGCAGAAAGCCGAGCATAACTTATGATCATGCAAAGAAAGCTGTAACGAAGCAAGCATGCGACAGTTTTAAGCTAACATACCAAACTGCACTACAATGCAGAAAGGATGTAAGAGAATTATGCAATTCTCAAAATGTCCCACTCGGAGGATACAATACCTGTGCGGCTCGTCCGGTTGCACCAGCCTCAAATGAACCGTACATACAATATCGCGCCTGAAAAGAAAACAAACTTAACAGGTATAATATTGTTAGCAATATGCACAGTAGCATACTTGAAATGCGTGACAGCGCAAGGCAAGTGGGAAGCATAACAATGCTGTGGAAAGACAAACAGGTAAGTGGAGTAAGCGGTCTACGCAGGCAACGAAATTGATCATAAGCATGCGGTCTACGCAGGTAATGAAATTAAACAAGCGGTCCACGCAATCGAAACATGCGGTCTACGCGGGTGGTGAAATTGACATGCGGTCTACGCAAGTAATGAAACTAAACATGCGGTCTACGCAACCAAAATATGCGGTCTACGCAATCGAAACATGCGACCTACGCAGGTAATGAAATTTAAACATGCGGTCTATGCAAGCAAAACATGCGGTCCACGCAGGTATCGAATTTGACAAGTATGCGGTCTACGCAAGCAAAACATGCGGTCTACGCAATCAAAACATGCGGTCTACGCAAGTATTGAAATTAAGCATGCGGTTTACGCCATCAAAACATGCGGTCTACGCAAGTAATGAAATTAAACATGCGGTCTACGCAATCAAAACATGCGATCTACGCAGGTAATGAAATTAAGCATGCGGTCTACGCAATCAAAACATGCGGTCTACGCAGGTAATGAAATTAAGCATGCGGTCTACGCAATCAAAACATGCGGTCTACGCAGGTAATGAAATTTAAACATGTGGTCTACGCAATCAAAACATGCGGTCTACGCAGGTAATGAAATTAAGCATGCAGTCTACGCAATCAAAACATGCGGTCTACGCAGGTAATGAAATTAAGCATGCGGTCTACGCAATCAAAACATGCGGTCTACGCAGGTAATGAAATTTAAACATGCGGTCTACGCAATCAAGGCATGCGGTCTACGCAAAGAAAGGATGTACCATTACATAGCATAATTGAAACAATTTGCGGAGTTCACAAAGCATGAAAAGGATGCGGGGCGGGACATTCTTCGCACGCATCTAGCATTGTTCGCATAAGTTGTGGCCTGAGGTCAACTCAAAGGTTCACGTTTCAAAGGTGTGATTTCCCGTATTGTGAGGGCGTCAAACGACGCGGCTGACCCGAACAAAGATGCGGAAGGTGCGTTAACCGCAAGGGGAGTTTCACCGGTATCAATTCTGATGCTTGGCTACCCTGCCATCCTACGCTTTATTTTCCTTTTTACTAGTAGCTTAAGCACATTGCACTGCCTTAGGCAGGTTTTATTCTTTTCAAAAGTTGCACATTTTGCAAAACACGTGATGGGAATGAAACAACCCATTGTGTTCAAAAGATGTTGCATTTGTGGATTCTCGATGTATCGCATCACAGGGTATCACACCACAATGTGAACGAAATTGAACTCATTTTGGAAATTTGCCATCGTAATAATCAGGTAGTGAACCGACTTACAACTCGATAAGCAAAATAAGGACATGACACAACCAAACAAGTGTGAATACAACTCGATAAACAAATCAAGAGCTCAAAGAGAGCGAAATACAACTCGATAAGCAAATGTTCAAAAACTCGACAAGCAGACAGGCGTGGCTCCGCAAGAGTCTATCGCCGGGGAGGGGGTTGGAGGTGGTGAAGTTCCCCAATTCTTAGCATAAATAGTTCAGGAAACCAGAAGGAAGCCCACCGGCATGGTGTAGGGACCACCGGCTGCAAGGAGTGGCCACCGGCCATATGCCTGTTTTGTCGGCAAACTAAATGGCCGGTCAGCAGATGTTTTCGGCCGGTCGGCACTAAACAAAGGGGACCACCAGAATGTTGACACCTGTCCCCCACTCAACCTTATCTCCTACAAAAGATCCCAGCTTCGTAGTTTTTCTCATTTTCACACTGATTTGCTCCAATGGAAGAGTTTCTTGCTCAAAATCTCACAGCTTGGATTGCTAGCTTGGATGGCTCGGAGAAAGTGAATTTCCGGGGCTTTGGCATAAATGCACTATTCACTCTGGGTCGTACCCCGTTGCATCTCCCGTTTCTTCATGCCACAGCAAGGTTTTGGAATCCGGTGACACATGTCTTTAGCTTCGCCGGGCAAGAGATGTGTCCTACCTTCGAAGATTTCCGAGCTTTAATGGAGTCCGAGTGCGACGAGGAGCTCCTGCCCCGACTTAATTTTGGTCATGCCCAATCCTTAGGGCGAATGTGTGGACTCAGCATGCGTGACGCTCAGTCTCTGATTTGTGACGGGATGTTGGACATTCCGAGTTTGGCCAATCAATTTTCTGATGCTGGTGATCGCAGCAACCATCACTGGCAAGGCTTCCGACGGCACGCCCTCTGTTTGTGTATGTTATCCCATTTTCTATTTGTCTCGGGCTCTGGAGGGGCTAGTATCCGGTTGATTGAGGTTGCCCAAGGCTTGAAGGAGGGCAAGAGCTGTATTGCTATGGCTCTGGCCGAGACGCTAATGGGCTTAGACGCCTTTTATCGTCATGAGACGTGCAGATTGGCGAGGAGTCCATTACTGCTACAGGTAATATTTCCCGCCCTATCTCGCATTTATGTATCGCTCACATCACTCGGCCCTCGAGCTCAGTCTTTTCTCACAAAACCCCATTCTCACTTTTCTCTCCTCGTACACCTCTCTATTCTTTATTCTCTCATTTTTCAATCCCTCCCCAGGTATGGTTGATGGACAAACTGCAGGTTGTGGACTCCTGCCCAGCATATTCAGCTCGCGGCTATTTCTTCCGGCATCGTCTAGTCAATGCCTTGGATGGGGAATGGTGGTTCGCTTGGATGTGCCACTTGTCCGCAGACCGTATCGCTTGACGGTGCCCTTGGTTGAACCTTCCGGCAATGAGTAACAATATGCCTCGACAGACTGGGATTCAACTGGTTGGTTTCACTCATTGTGTATTCTATTTCCCATTTCGGATTCGACGTCAATTTGGCCATGATCAGACCTGCCTGCCAGAGGGGATAGAGTATCCCGCTGCATTTCCAGTCCGAGGCGCACAGGTTGCTTGGCAGGCCACCGCGTGGAGGATGAGAGAACTCCTGGCCCCCGCTCCTACTTTTAGTTGCACTTTGTCTGACGAGTGCATAGATTGGCTCAATGAAGAAGCACAGATCAGGCCCAGCTTGGCATCAGGGGCTTCGACCAGCTCTGGGAGGGGGCGCAGGAACACCTGACTTGACCATGCCCTAGATTTATTGCTTTATTAGTACTTTCAAGTTTTCTTTCCTGAATGTAATAAAAAGCAACTTCAATTGTCTGTAAGAGCAGGAGAACTCTGTTTTGAAATCAATGAAATTGAAAGTTCTGGTACTAAAAATTTTCCACTTTGGTCCAAAAATGGTCAATGTTGTAAAAAGATTTATTTGAACAAAGTCAGCTTTTATTAAAACTTCTCAAAAACATTTTTGATGTGGATCAGAACTGGACACGCCTGAGATCTGTCACTTGAGATGCACAACCCCAGATCCCTGCAACTGAAAAGTTGCCCCTAGTCTGAAAAGCCTCGCAGCACTGCATAGCAACGGAAAGTTGCCCCTAGTCTGAGTGGCACTGCACCGGAGATTCCAACGAATGCTGATGGACAAAGATGGCTGAGATGATCAAGTGGACAAAGTTGATCGGGGAAGTGTTATGGCTGAACTTCAGGATGAAGCTGCCTACGTATCCCAAACATGGGAATCAAGCCTTACGTAGTTCCGGCTTAGGTTCGCTCGAGTATTTTCACTCTCCTTTTGCGCTCTAACTTTTGCCAAGGCCGCCCTTTGCGGGTTTTCAGCCTTGCGAGCTCAGTTTTTATATTTTCTAATTTTTTTGTGCTCTAACATTTGCCTAGGTCGCCCTTTCGGGTTTTCGGCCTAGCGAGCCTCTCAAGGATAGTATTTCTTCAACTTGTCCATATTGATCGGTTGAGAGAATTCTAAGCCGTCTAAGTCCATCAGAACCACAGCTCCGCCTGACCAGATAGCTTTGATGATGTAGGAACCAGTCCAATTGGGTCTGAACTTGCCCCTCGGGTCGTGGATGGGAGCTCGGTTGTCTTTGAGTACCAAATCCCCTTCCTTTAGATTTCTGGACTTAACCCTCTTGTTAAAAGCCCGAGCAATCCTGCGCTGGTAACTCTGAACATGGTACAGTGCTTTCAGCCTTCTTTCGTCAAAGAGCATAAGTTCCTCGAACCTACTCTGCTGCCAATCTGCCTCAGCTATCTGACACTCGGCCAATACCCGTAAAGACGGAACTTCAATCTCAATAGGTAGAACAGCCTCCATTCCATAAACTAACGAATACGGAGTTGCTCCGGTAGAAGTTCTAATTGAAGTCCTGTAGCCCCACAGAGCAAACGGCAACTTATCTGGCCAATCTCGATAGGTCTCCACCATTTTCCGCAGTATATGCTTGATGTTCTTGTTGGCGGCCTCAACTGCTCCATTGGTTTGCGGCCGATACGTAGATGACTTATGAAAAGCCACGTTATACTTTTCCAACAAGTCGACCACTTCTTTCTTAAAGTGGGATCCATTATCCGAGATGATCTCATTTGGAACCCCGTAGCGACAAATAATGTTGTTTCTGATGAACTTTGCGACGTGCGACGCTTTCAACACCGCGTATGATTGGGCCTCGACCCACTTTGTGAAATAATCTATCGCTACCAGGATATACTCATGTCCGTTCGACCCCTTCGGGGTAACAGCTCCGATCACATCGATCCCCCACACGAAAAACGGCCACGGGGAAGTCATGTTGTACAACTTGGATGGTGGGATATTCATACGGTTTGCATGGATCTGGCATTTGTGGCACCGCCGAACAAAGCCGATACAATCCTCTTCCATGGTCGACCAGTAGTAACCCTGTCTAAGGATCTTTCTGGCCAACATTACTCCATTCATGTGTGCACCGCACTCCCCTCCATGGATGGCCTCCATTAGGCGCTTCGACTCTTCAGCTTCTACACAGAGCTTATGCATTCCCAGATGACCCCTTTTGTACAGCTTACCTCCGCAGATGATGAACTGAATAGCCATTCTTCTAATGGCCCTTTTATCCTTGGCGCTTGCCCCTAGGGGATACGTCTCCTTTTCCAAGAAGTTCCAAATATCGTAATACCAGGGGTTGCCGTCTTGGGCTTCATCTATGGCGGAAATTGACTCGTATGCTGGCGCAAACTTCTGATCAATGATGACTGGACGCATCCGGACTCCCGACGGGATGTCTATCATGGAAGATAGAGTTGCTAATGAATCTGCGAATCTGTTATTCTCTCTTACGAGGTGGGTGAAATTTAGCTTCTCAAATCAAGGAATTAACAAATCCAAGGTTTGGTGGTAAATTATCATCCTTTCCTCCTTGACTTTCCAGTCTCCTTTCGCTTGAGACACAACAAGATTCGAGTCCCCAATGACGTCCAACCGTCTTACCCCTAGCTCTAGGGCTGCTTCCAGACCAGCAATACATGCCTCATACTCTGCCTCATTGTTCGAGACTCTGAACTGGAGCTTGAATGCTAAAGGGATACGGGAATCGTCAGGCGCTATCAGCAACACCCCTATCCCATACCCATACTGGTTTGACGCTCCGTCAAAGTACATCGTCCAAGTTTCATCTTCGATGTGCAGAATGGCTTCATTTGGGAATAGGTACTCAACCGCTTCATCCCCCTCAACCGGGTGGTCGGCAAGGAACTCCGCTACCGCCCTTCCTTTCACTGACTTGCGTGTTACATACCTCAAGTCAAATTCGGAAAGCAATAGCAACCAACGAGCTAGCCTACCCGTAAGTGCTGGTTTCTCGAAAAGATATTTGATGGGATCCAAACGTGAAACCAACATTACAGAGTGAGCTAACAGGTAGTGCCGCAGCTTCCTGGTAGCCCATACCAAGGCCAAACAAGCCTTCTCCAGTGGTGTATAGCGGGTCTCGTAATCCAGCATCTTCTTGCTCAGATAGTAGATAGCCCTTTCCACTTTGTCTTCTGACTCCTGTGCGAGCATGCAGCCCATGGTGGTCTCAGTTACCGAAAGATACAATATCAACGGTCTCCCCGGTTCTGGCGGTGACAATACAGGCGGGTTCTGTAGATACTCTTTGATCTGCTCAAAAGCTGCTTGACATCGGCCATCCCATTGGAATTTCTTTCCTTTCTTCAGGAGGCCAAAAAGTGGTTCACAAGTCAAGGTTAATTTAGAGATAAACCGCCTTATGAATTGCACTTTACCTAGAAAGCCTCGCACCTCCTTTTCAGTCCTTGGTGGTGGCATTTCTAAGATGGCCTTGATTTTGGAAGGGTCGACCTCGATGCCCCTTTGCGTTATCAGAAACCCTAGCATCTTCCCTGCTGTAACACCAAAAGTACACTTCTGGGGATTCAGCCGCAGCCGAAATTCTCTGATCCTTTGAAAAAACTTTTGTAAGGCGGTGTAGTGGCCCTCTCTTTCTTTGGACTTGACAATCATGTCGTCCACATACACCTCGACCTCTTTATGGATCATATCATGCAATATTGTAGTTGCTGCCCGTTGATAGGTAGCTCCAGCGTTTTTCAGCCCAAATGGCATCACTCGATAACAATATGTACCCCACGGGGTAGTGAATGCAGTCTTCTCCCGGTCTTCGGGCGCCATTACTATCTGATTACAGCCTGAGAAACCATCCATAAACGAAAGCAAGGCGTGTCCTGCCGTGAAATCTATCAGTTCATCAATGTGCGGCAAGGGAAAGTCGTCCTTCGGACTGGCCCTATTCAAATCTCTGAAGTCTACACAGACCCGAATTTTGCCGTCTTTCTTCGGCACCGGAACAATGTTGGCCAGCCAAGTCGGGTACTCAGACACCAACAGGAAGCCTGCATCAATCTGCTTGGTGACCTCTTCCTTAATCTTAATGGCCCAATCAGGGCGGATCCTTCTGAGCTTCTGTTTGACAGGTCGGGCCTCGGGGTCAAGAGGGATCCGGTGCTGTACAATCTCAGGATCGATTCCAGGCATGTCTTCGTAGGACCACGCGAAAACATCTTTGAAATCTTTTAACAAAGCGACTAGGCGCTCGCGTTCCTTAGAAGACAACGTGGACCCGATCTGGACCAGCCGCGGGTTCTTCTCAGTACCAACATTCATAGTAGTGATTTCGTCCATTAAAGGTTTAACAAATCTTTCCTGCTCTTGATCAATTAATCGTTGCAAAACCGGAGGAATCTCTTCCTCGTCGTTTTCATCAAAATTTTGAAAATCCTGATTTAAGCAATAAATCAAAGGCACAGAAAAATACTCCGAAACCACATCCACGTCGTTCTCATTAAATACTTCCGAGCCGTCGGATTCCTCTGTTACAACAAACTCAAAAGAAAATGAAAAAGACGACCTAGACAGGACTGTGGCATCCGGGTTGTCACCCCCGGGAATACCGGACTCAGACTCAGTTGAGCTGGAATCTGATTCCGACGTACAAGATTCGGTAGAATCAGATTCCGGCTCACTACCTGACCCGGTGCTGCTTGATAAAAAGCCTTCTTCATATTGCCAGATGAGAGAAGGTGCGATGGACGCATCCAAAATAGCTGATGGTAGGCCCGCAGTCGCTTCATTCCCAATCACACATACCGAGGAGCTATCCCCCAAGCACCTCTGTTCGATCGGAGGATCTGAAAGCAGACATGCCAGCGCTGCCCCCATTTCATTTTCGGCGTCCTCAAACTGCACTTCCTTACTTTCCTCAGCCTCAGCCGATAGATTTGCCTGCCCTTCGGCGATGTCATCCTCAGGTAACTGTAAATCAAAGAAAATCTCAAATCCCGGTACGCGCTTCTTCTCCGCGTTGAGCCACGGCTCTGGGAAGCCACAGAACGGAAAGTCCTCCCCCTCCCGGACGAAACGTCCGTTTAGGGTTCCCCGAATGGGCTGGTGCATTAAGTCAAAGGGCTTCCCCATCTGTTTCGCCCTGGCCCTTCCGGCCATTTCCTTTCCTTTCCTTATCCAATCCTCTTTGGTGGGTAGGTAGCCCAAACCAAAGGTATGGGGGTTATGTGGAACTTCGGCCGATGCTGCGGCACCTTTCCTGCCGCTCTTGCCTAATCCCATCCCGGGGATGTGCTGGAGTTTGTTCATGAGATAGACTGCTTGGGCACTGACATACACCCCTTCGTTAGCTGCCATGATGTTCTGTACGACCCGAGCCTCGGCCAAGGTGAAACCTGATATGAACACATCTTCTATACCGTGCTCAATTTCTAGAACAGGCGTAGATACCTCTGGTGGTGGATGAATTGATGAGTTTCCAAAAACAATGGCTACTCCCTTCCCATAGGGGTATTTCACCACTTGATGTAGGGTAGAGGAGACCGCCTTTACCTGATGCAGCCACGGTCGCCCCAAAAGCAAGTTGAACGTTGCAGGAACCTCCAAGACATGGAAATCTATCTCGTGCTGTCTTGGCCCAACCTTTGTTTGAATCTTGACTGTCCCCATCACTTCCCGGCTTGTGTTGTCATACGCCCGAATCACCTGGGCCGTTGGCACAAAATCCGCGACTTTCAAACCAATCACATAAGCTGTCCTCGCCGGGCAGACGTTGATGGCGGACCCCGTGTCGACAAGTACCACAGGTATCCATTTATCTCTGCATTCGACAGAGATGTAGAGCGGCTTGTTATGGTTCGCACCCTCGGGTGGCAGCTCTTTGTCAGAAAAACTCAATGCTGGGGAACTTCCTCCCGAGAAGACTAAGCCCACCAGTTGTTCGGGCGTGGTATCTATGGAAAGTTTGGCTTTATCCATGGCTGAAAGGACAGCCTGCCTATGCACTCGAGAAGTCATAAGCAATCCCCAGATGGAGATGTCTGCTTGTATCTTTTTCAATTGTCTCAATACGGCCTCGTCTTCGAGTTGCTTCTCCTTTTGTTTCTCTGCTTCATTATCTTTTCCAGACGCCTCTGGTTGATCTAAGTGTGGAGGTTTGAAATACCGTCCACTCCTAGTCATGTGATCGACTTCGCCGATATACCAGGTATCATCTGGTTGGTTACCTTTCCAATCCTCGTCCGTGTGGGCAAGACATAGATCGTCGTCTTCCCACCACATACCATCTGCGACTGACGAGCATCTGTCTGGTTCTGGCACAACTGTCCCGATACTCGCAGTACCTTTTATCCCTATGCTCGCAGCATTCTTCATTTCCGTACTTGTGGCGGTTTCGACCCCCGCGTGGCCTTTTGCTTTCCTGATCCTCTCAGAATCCTCGAATCTCTCTTGTTCTGACTGTGTCAATGCAGTAGATTGCTCACTAATCCCTGTACTTAAAATGCTCCATTCTCGAGCGAAACTCTCGACACCGGCGCTCTCCGGCGATGTATTCTGCTTTTCCACCGTCCCGGCTGTTGTTGACATTCCTGCCCCTGCCGGGCCTTGTTCTGACTGGAACTCCCCTATTACATCTGGCTGATCGTCTAACCACCCCGTGGCTTCTGCTGACTCTTCATAATCGAACCAGTTGATGGCTGAGTCTTGGTCATCGTGGAATTGGAACTTGACAACATCCTTTTCCACGGCTGTCGAATCATCCGTTCCCTGTCCTGAATTGTCCCCCCGGATTACGCACAGCTCTCCCCTGACTGGAAATTCGACATCTGGTCTATTCTGGCCCACTGGTGAAATGTAGTCACTCGAACTGTAAGCATTCCCAACATCATTCTCCGACTCCGCAGACTCTGGTTTGACAGTCTCTTTCCTGTTCTCGATGGTCATCACCACTGGCTTGGGTTGGGTTATAGAGACGTCCATCATGCACAAATCGGTGCAATCAGGGAGGAAAACTTTCGGCTTAGGCAGGTAGGAGGGTGTGATATAGATACTAGGATCGTAGAATGCGACCCCAGTGTGGATGAAATTGATTCTTTTGGGTGGTGGAACTTGGTTATGTGTGGGGAGAGGATTTGTAGTAACATTGGGTTTCTCAGGGGGTAAAATCACCCCATTATCAATGAGATCTTGAATCTCATGACGTAAACGAAAGCATAGGTCGGTGTCGTGACCGTGCTGCTGGTGGAACGCACAATATTTGGCTGGGTTGTGGGTGGCGGGTAGTCTTTCAGGTAAGGGCCGCGGCTCTAGGGGCTTCAGATGCCCTTTTCTGATCAAAACCCCCAAAGCTTTGGACAGGGGCATATAAAGTGGAGCGAAGGTTCTGGTGTTTCTGGGAGGGTATTTGGCTGTTTGTGAGTTGCTTCCGGACGCACCGGAGAATGGTGTGGCTGCCGTATTTCTTGGGGAAGGGTTAGTGGTGACCATACTCACTTCGGAGGTTCTGGCAGTCGTAGCGCCGCTCGAGCCTGCATTAGCACTACGATTGAAATTTCTGCGGGGTTGCTCCCGGTCATTATCAATCCAACCTTGTCTCAAGGCGTCCTCGATCTGCACCCCCATTTCATGCAGATCAGCAAAGGTGGGAAAGGGGACTACAATCATCTTTTGCATTAGCTTCGGCTGAAGATTGTGCACAATCATCCGAATCTGGTCTTTGTCTGTGGGTCTCAAGGTCATCATTGAAGCCTTAGCCCGCCATCTAGTTACAAACTCTGAGAAGCTTTCCTTGGGTTCTTGCCTCGTTGTCTCGAGATCCCGGGTCGTGATCTTGATTTGTGTGTTATACGAGTACTGCAGGATGAAGGCCTCAGCCATCTCGTCCCAATTTCTCTTGACGTCATCCTCCAACTTGGCATACCATGCGGACGCCACACCCGACAAGGTCCGGCCGAATAAAGATAGTTTCTGCAATCTAGTGAGGCCCATTGGCCTTAAGACGTCTGAGAATAGTCGCAGGTGTACCATGGGATCCTCAGATCCGTCAAAACGATCAATTTGTGGCATCTTAAACCGATCTGGCAGCGTCACAGCTGTGTCGATGTATCCGTCACCAATGTTCGGAACAGACTTCGCACCTTGAGATTTCTTGAACAGCTTTTCAAGCTTGTGCATTTTTAACGTCATGGGGTCTAACTCGGACTCAAAGATGGGGGTGGGTGCCTTGGATTGTTGAGGCGGAATCGGGGGTGGAGCTGGCCCCGTTGGGATGTCTGTATCTTCTTGGACATTCCGGGCGTTTGGTGTCTCTTCAGGTATCGGAACCCTTAGTGGGGGAGGGACTTGTTGTGAAGCTGACGCCTCAGTTTGCTGCCGCAATCTCACAATTAAATCCGCTTGCTCACTCATAACTGTGGCTTGTTGCCTGGAGAATTCTGCCTGTCGAACAGCATCTTGCTGCATCATTTTCATGCTTTCCTGAAGTTGGCGCACCATCTCCTCTAAGCTAGCCATACTGTTCTGCTCTGGTTGACCTACTGGTATGCGTTCCCTCTCTGTGGGTGAAACGGGATCCTGATCCCTACTGTACGCAGGCGGGGTAGACGAAGCCCTTTGCACTGACTGTTGAACCGATATCCTTTGCCTAGTTGCTCTCCGTTTAGTAACTGGGGGTAGAGAATGGTACACTGGTTGTCCTTCTATCAGATCCTCAGATCGATGGAGCCGGCGACCTCTGATCCAGAGTGCTTGGGGAATGTCTGCTGGGTTAGACGCAATGATGCTAAACTACCTAGCAAAAAGATAAATAAAGCAATAAATAAACCAACAACTAGACAGCACAACGGCATAAAATAAACAAATAATATACAGTTGGATGTTCAAAACGCATAATCGATAAGCCGAACACACTGTTCCTCGATACTGATCACTATTCTCAAAATCTCTATTCCCAACACTGAACCCTGATACCCGCAGATAACTGATTCTCTTAAAACTGATACTGATGCCCTCAGGCCTGATGCCCAGACTTACAAACTGGTATGTACATTTCCCTGTAGAAATACATTCTAAAAACACATAGCAAGCAAAGAGAGCCAAAACACCCCTACATTGGGGTAGGGTTTCCCTGTCCTATTTTGTCAGGAACTAGGGTTTCACTATGAACACAGCGGTTTTCAAACAACCTAATATCGGGTAAGCAGCCTGTCCTAATTTGGAATGGTCACTAAGGATCCGAATATGAACTAGGTCGAATGGTCAGAAAGGGTGCCCCGGTAAACCGGGGTTTGTGTTCCCACGCTGTCAGAACCCATAGCCGGTCAGCCTTATGGACATGCCTTGACAAGACAAGCCTCCGGCAAACCGTTCAGGAATGGCAGATGGCAAACACTGTGTTCCTAGGCGCACCAATGCACATGCAATGCAAAGAAACACATAAATGAAGTCAAACAGAGGATATCACGAGTTCAAGTCAAGCTCTCTAAATTTCCCCAGCGGAGTCGCCAGAAACTGTAGACGTCCCCCGAACGCCCCGGGAGGATTAAGTCCCGTTCTGTTCATTTGGGGTTACTACAGTTCGGACTCGACTTGTGTCACGGTTCTTAATCTGAACCAAAGAGTCCAAATCTGGCAAATCGTTTTGAGAAACTGATTTTTGAAAAAGGAGTGCCAAACATGGACTGCTTTGCCAGATACAGAGTCGCCACCTAAATATTTTTTTTTTTTAAAATGGGGAAATTTAGGAAACCCTGACTCGGTGCCGAAGGCCACATGTCCGTCATCACCGGAGTTGTCTCGGCTCGGGAGCTTGGGTACGATCGGGGAAGGTCAGCTATGAGCACCCCCTTTCGCCCGGTCCGAAGACCGGCCTCTACTAACCGTGATATCCGGTTTTGAAAACGTTATATGTTCTTATTCCAATTATTAGCCTAGAATTACTATATTATGCGCGCAGCAAACAAGTATAGACCAAATCGCCCAAATTGGAAATAAAACATTTTATGTTCGTTTTGAAAATGGTTTGCTACTCGCAAGTAGGCTAAAATGCAGATTTTGCCACCCTCAAGTGGGCTTTTGGAAAAGATGGTTTTGCCACTATCTAGTGGGCTTAAAATTCACAGTTTTAACGCATTATCCCAATTTAAGCAATTTGACCTCCACCCACAGGCATTCAAGCAGTTTATCTCATGTAAGCACTTAGCCGCATGGCAAGCATACTATTATGGCAACATTCACACGCATGCTGGATGCTAAAGCAAAAATACTTACATTGTACTCCGTGCCAAAACAGTAAACTAGTTAGCAAACATGCATGTCCTAGTTCATGTTAAAAGTGGCTAATGCATCACATGCAAAATGCGATCTAGGCAGGCTCGGCTAGCCCTAAACATGGTATGTGAAAATGCACAATTATCACATATTCGGTTTAGAATTTGAAATACAAATGCGGTTAGCGTGATGTACCGAGCCTAATGTATGCAATACAAATGCATGGATGCACGCATGCATAGCATAAGGTATGCTAATTTCAAAAAAATGCCCTAATCTACCATCATAAGCAGGTAAATAAAAGGGAAGAAAGAAATGGGGATTGGAAGATATACACACACTCACCCACACTTATTACATGTTTACCCTCACTCAGGGGGTCCGAATGAATATTACAGTCCCAAATAATAAACGAATAAAATTATTACAAAAAATTCTAATTTAACTTAAAAGAAAAGGTGGCGAAGGAAAGAAAAGGATAGCCGCAGCCTCTGCCTCGGGATGCGCGAGTGATGCATGCTCGAATCCGTCTCGTCCGGAAAACCCGTGCTGTACTTCCGTCGCCTCTGTTTGCACTGCCTTGTCTTTCTGAAAATTGCCAAAGTACTGGGGAAAATTCCTTGCATCCTGCAGAGCACCGCCGGCCGGACAGAATTACCACCGGCACTTCACAGTTCCCATCGGCATTTTTTGGATTCATTGGCACTCCATATAGTGCCGGTCGGCACTGAATTCTGCCGGTCGGCAAAAACTTCCTGCAGAAGACAATTTGACAGCAAACAGAGAACAGACAGTGCATGGCATGGAGTTCTTGGACACATGTAAGCATGGTCATACTTCTTATCATGTTTTGAACTCAAAGAAGCATGACCTTCGATCTTTGAGCCATCAATGGTGCATGATGACTCAAGGGATCAAATTTGCCACTTAATGTAAGGATGTATGCAACAAACAAAATGAAAACCGAGGCCTTATCAAGTTGGAGTCAAAGGTCCCGATGACCGGGAATCGAGGCACATTGCATCACTTGAAGTATGAATGGTCCTTGATTCCCACACTTGGTTTGACACCCCAAACCAAATAAATGCAATGCATGTAATGCTCATAAGGCTTAAATGTATCATGCCACCAAGATGTAAAGCACAACAAGCATTATGCAAACTACATGACAAATGTATGATGCCAAGCATACAAGGTATAAACATGATGCAAACATGGACCAATTTGACCATGGGATTGAAGTGCTACAAGGCTTAATGGAACAACCATGCAACAAACATGGAGCAAGCATGCAAGAGGGCCTAAAGCGATAAAAGTGCAGACATTTATTCACCTCAAAACAGCACCAAAAATGCTCAAAATGATGGACAAACAACTCATGTTAACAAGCAAACTCGTGGTCCCAAAGTCAAGGCACAAAAGGGGACAACTCTTCCCCCCACCAACATGACCTCTCATGGCATGATCAAAGCAAGTAAAAGAAGAATCTTTGCATGCAAAATAGGATCCCAAAAACTCCTAATATGGCAGCTAAAGTATCTCCCATGAAACATATGCACTAAGGCTCATTCCTAGGCATAAGAGGACACACCCTCAAGGCATGAAAGAGGCCATGTATGCACACATACAAGCATGATTCTTGGATTAAAATGTGGTCCTTAGATGATGTTAAATCATGAGGGTAATCACAAACATACATACTAGAGGCCAACATGCTCAAAGCTCTTAAGCCAAAATACAAAGCAACCTTAACACACATGTCAAGCATGACTAAATGGATAACCAACAAACCTTAAGCATGGAAAAACAACACTAGAAACTTCATGGAACTAAGCCAACTTACACAAGGATCATGGCCTAATCATGAGATGTATTTCTAAGCAAAATGGAGCAATACAAAGCAAGTATTACAAGCATACAAGGAGGCCCAAATCTGACCAAAAACAGAGGTTATATATGACCTAAAATGCCTAAAAAAATTCTGAAATAAGGCCAAGAAACATCAAGCACACATGCTATCCTTTTGAGCCCAAAAAGCAAGGGAACAAAACCATAAAGGGAGAGGGGTGTCCCTCCCCTATGCAAGACTTCAAACCATTCTTTTTGACACTAAAATACACTGATTTTCAGTGGTCAAAAGACCAAAACACTGAAGTGAACAAAACCTTATGAAAGAAGCACCAAAATGGATCAAACAAGGCTTAGAAGGGGGAGTTTGCACTCAAATCACAAAATGACCTTAATGAAAGTGCTAAAGCAGGAAAATACAAGCCTTTTTTATGTTATACACAAGAGCTAAAACAGCAAGCTAGATAGGTAAAAAACTATTGCAAGTTTGGGGAATAAAAAGCAAGATGCTCACCCTTGAAGAACCCTTGAAGAACAAATGGCCTAGCCCTCTTCTTTTGATCAAAACCAGTCCAAAAACTCAAGAAACAACCCCCCAAGTCCCTCAATCTCAGAATAAGGTGTAATAGTGTGTGTAATGGTGCAAAAGTAAGGTAAAAACCACCTTTTGAGCTAAGAAACACACACAAGAAGGGAGAGGGAGAGAGGTATAGAGATAATATGTATCTATATCTCTAAGGGTTGGTTTTTGCTTCTAACTTTCTAACCTAGAACCAAGAGGAGAGCCCCCCTCTTATAGGACTCCCTCTTGCAAAGCTTATACAACAAGCTTGGCTAGAGGGAAATCCCTCCATACACGTGTATGGAGGGGGGAAGAGTTGGTGCCAGCTATCACAGCTGGCACAAAATATCTCCATAAAGTGGATGAACAGTGGTCGGCTGCCCAAAAAAGCTATTTCGGCAAAAAACAGTGCCGACCGGCAACAAACTATGCTGACCGGCATTAAAATGTGCCGACCGGCAAACAAAAGTGCCGATGGCAGAAAAAGACCAGCCAGTGGCCTCCAGCCACTGCCGGTGGTGTGTGGGGATGCCTTACATGGCATTCCCTGCCTCTCAAAGGCAAGATGCAAGTGTTTGGTGCAAAACCAGACACTAAACGGTTGAGTTCGGAGATTCTGAGGCAAGGCACGCGAGCCGAGACCTCCGGGAACTCCAAACGAACACAAACATGGATGATCACCGGGTGTTCAAACGGTGACGTCCAAGTCTTGAGGACGGTCAAAAATGGGGTGTCTACACTAACTTAGAGCTGTCCAATTAGTGTAAGTCCATCCCTTGCATGCCATTCAAGTGCTATTACATTATCTCATGTTTGCATGCTTTGGTTGCATGTGTTGCATGCTTGAAATCATTTGCATTTAGTATGCATTCCCTTGGTCAAATTACTAGCATGTTACATGATTAGATTACATCTTGCATGCTCTAAGTAGTTTGCATAGTTGTGGCATGCTTGTTTGCCTTGTTGCTTAGGTTGTGTACCTAATGTGCATCTCATGTTTGCATGCTCCCTTTTATACCATGTTGCATGTTAGTTAACATGCTTAGGTTGCATTGAACATGCATGCCTTGTCCCTTGATTTAATGATAGGGATTGGGCCCTTATGTGTTTGCATTGCACTTGACATCAAAATGTGCACACTTGGTCCCTTGGGCCATCATGCATTGAAATGCGCGATTGATGGTCCAAGAACCAAGGACCATGTCCCTTTGAGTCATACACATGATAAGGGATAGGTTTGGTGCATACATTGCTTGAATTGTATTGCCATGCTCTGCCTTGCCCTCTGCTGCTATCAATTGCAGGTTCTGCAGGCACTTTCTGCCGATCGACTGCATATTGTGCCGACCGGTAATCCTTCCTGGGCCGATAGCTTCACCAACAGCCGGTGATCACACACCACTGCCGGTGGCCACTCTACTCAGCCGGTGGTGTCTCCCAATGTCCAAGGATGCAATTCTGAGACTTTTGCAGTCTTCAAAGAGGTAGAGCAGGGAAAACAGAGGCAACCTATGCATGGCAGTACACTTCCGAGCAAGACCGAGCGTGCATTGCATTAGGCTCTCTTCCCGAGGCGGTTTACTGTTTTTCCTAGCTTAGTTAATTTGTTAACTAATTAGGTAATTTGTAATAATTAATTAAGCTAGGATAGTTAATTCATTATTCGAATTGTATTATTCTTTTGGTCCCTCCGAGCGAGGGCGAATCTGTAATAAGTGTAGGTGAGTGTGTGCATGTCTTCCAACCCCCACTTCTTTCTCCCTTTTACTTACCCGCTTTAATGGTTAGTAATAGGTCATGTTTAATTTAGCATACCTTATGCTATGCATGCGTGCATCCATACGCTCGTCTTGCATGCACCGGGCTCGGTACATCATGCTAACTGTATTTGTACTTCAATTCCGATTTGAATACGTGCATCAATTGATTGCATTTCACATGCCATGTTTAGGTTAGCCGAGCCTACTCTAGATTGCATCCTGTATGTGTTGCATTAGTCAATTTGACATGAACTAGGACCATGCATGTTGACTAACTAGTTTATTGTTTTGGCATGGAGTACGATGTAAGTATTTTATGCTTTAGCATACCGCATGCGTGTGAATGCTATTTTGACGGCATGCTTACCATGTGGCTAGATGCTTATGTGATAAACTGTTTGAATGCCTGTGGGTGAAGGTTGGATTGTCTGAGTTGGAAAAACTCGTTGAAATCCGTATTTTAGCCTACTTGCGAGTAGCAAATTCCAAAGTACTTTTTAAGACAAACGGATATGCAATGCTTATTCCCATATTAGGCAATTTAGTCTATACTTGTTTGCTGTGCGCATAAAATAGTAATGCTAGGCTAATAATTGGTTTAAGAACACATAACGTTTTCAAAAACGGATATCATGGTTAGTAGAGGCCGATCTTCGGATCGGGCGAGAGGGGGTGCTCATAGCTGACCTTCCCCTATCGTACCCAAGTTCCCGAGCCGAGGCAACTTTGGTGATGACAGACACGTGGCCTTTGGCACCGAGTCAGGGTTTCCTAAATTCCCCCATTTTAAAATATTTAGGTGGCGACTCTGTATCTGGCAAAGCAGTCCATGTTTGGCACTTCTTTTTCTAAAAATCTGTTTTTTCAAAACGATTTGCCGGATTTGGACTCTTTGGTTCAGATTTAGAACCGTGACACAAAATCGAGTCCGAGCTGTAGCGCGGGGTCCCTCGCGGACGTGCTACACTCATAGAATTCAGTAGGTAGATTCGTCCTCAGAGTTAACCCTATACAATTCCTAACACATACAAAAATTGGGTCACAATACAATTTAATTCGTTCTTTAATTCATTTATCTTTCTTAGGCTTCATTCTAACTCTTTAGTTCGTTAAGGATGCTTAATATGTGCCTAAGAATGCTCAGAAATGAAATAGAACGAAAATTAAAACAGAAAACAACTTTTCAAAGTTTTTTTTGAAAGAGGGCATCTCGCTCGAGTGAACCCCTCAGTCTACAAAAGTATTGGATGCTCTTATTTTACGCTCGAGCGAACTTCTTGGTCGCTCGAGCCAAGACTGAAAATAAAGGGTAGTCTCTCCAGCGGTATTTCAGTCGCTCAAGCCAATCTCCAATGTCTGCAAAAGTAATGAATGCTTGAATTGTGCACTCGAGCCACCTTTTGGTCGCTCGAGCGGTCTATCAAATTTATGGAATTTCTAGAATTCTGTTTTGAGCTTCAAACACACATTCAAGGTTCCAAACTCATGCATATCTTGTTCATTTGTGTATAAACACTCCCAAAAACACATATTTAAGGATAACTTCGACCCATAATTCAAAATTCTATGAATTCAACAAAATTCAAACTGTAAACTCCATGTATGTGGACCATTTTTCAAATCTTGCATCCATAGACTTTTAAACTTAGAGTTGGACTCTAAACCATGATGATTCTTGCATGCATGTTAGAAATAATTTTCAATTCATCATAATTTACAAGGTTCATGCTCAAAATTGAAGAATCAAAACAAATTCATGTATGCATGCCCAAATTGATCACAATTCCTACAATCTTTGCTTAATTCACATATTTAACTACACATTCTTCTTGAGTTCACATTTATATGACTTAAGTTCATGAATTTAGAGTTCAAGTACTTACCTAGAGCCTTAACTCCTCTAATCCTAGCAAGTTCTTGAGCCTAGCTTTACTATCCTTCAATTCCTTGAGAAAATCCCCAAGCTTTCTTCTTCTCTCTCTTGAATTCTCACTTCTCTCTCTACATTGTGTATAATCTCATCAAAGCATTGAAGAAGAGCTCAATTACATGAGCCTAAGCACTATCTCATCCTATTTATATAAGGTAATTAGCTTAGGCTAATGAAACTTGATTAAGACTAATCAGTCCTTCATAAATTAATCAACTTAATCTAATTATTTTGATCCGAATCAATTTTTAATTAAATTTCATCGTAGGCTCTAAAAATTATGCTAATCACAATGGTACAATCAAATTTTTTTTTTTTGTCGCCTTTATGACTCTCAATTTTAGTTTATTATAGAATACAAAATAGATTTTCTTACAACAAACATATATGAATTCAAAAACATACATAATCACATGATTAGCATACAAGATCACATAACGCATGTAATCACAAGTATAATTACGACTTAATAGTATAATACGGAACGAGGTTGTCACACACATGCTGATTTATTTATGAAGAAGAGACACTTGGTGGTGGTTATATGGAGGTATAATCTTCAGCCCATAATTTTCCCAAACTGCCCATGTGTAGACACTCCATTTTGACTGGCCCTAAGGCTTAGGCACTCTTTTCCGAACACCTGATAATGAATGTTGGAATGTGCTATTTTATGAATTGCTCAACAGAAGAGCTGAGTTCATGCTTTAGTCCCAACATTACATCCGTTTTGGCCAAACTATTTTAGACCATTTTTAAATCTTTTTCAATTTTTTCTTGTGCGTGTGTGTGTGTGTGTGTGTGTGAATTCAAAAATTTCTATAAAGTTCAAGGGTCGCATTTTCAAAATTCAAGTATTATATTTTCTTGTTAAATTGAGCAAGAACAAAGTAGAAATAAGAGGAAGAAATGAAAATTTTCTTGAAAAAAACTTGTTTTCCCCTTTGGAAAAATTGTCTGGTCAAACAATTTTTTGTTTGGCCAAAATATTTTTTGTTTGGCTGGATGGTTTTTTGTCTGGTCGGATAATTTGTCTGGAAACAGAGCAGTTTTGGGAAATTCAGCATTTTCTCCAAATTTTACACAAATATCTCAGAGATTTTGCCTCTAAGCTTCCTCTGCAAATACCGTAGATATTTTTTTTGTCTTAAAAGTCTATAAATATGACCCTTACTTTTCATTGTGAAGGGTTACAAAATCTTGTTTACACCCACACCTCATCTGCAACCTTCTTCTCATTTTCTTCATTGTTCTTCATTGATACACCACCCTAAACTCCATTAAAGCTAAAACCAAGGTTGATAAAGACTTGCTTGAGAGGCATCTCCTCCACTTCATCTTCAACCTCCATTTCTCATACACCAACCATCAAAACTCCATTAAAGCTTGACTCCAAGCTTCTTGCTAAGGATCCTAAGAACTCTAAGCCATATCTAAAGGACCTTGATGGTGCCAAGAAAAAGTTTGATAACCAAGAAGTTCACCCTCTTTCAAGAGGTGAAACTTTTGCAATTTTCTCATATTTCTCACTTGTTCTTCATTTGTAAGCTTTATATCTCATTGTTGTTGTGTTTTAATCATGAGATTATTTTAAGTCCTCATGGATGTGGAGGGAGTAGAATTTAGCCACCCATCATTTGAGTTAATAGTTCTTTCTTCATTTTCTTGTTTTCCTTAGCTTTAACTTCATTGTTGGCATGCATCTTGGACCCTTGTGGATGTGTTTGAGAGTAGCTATTAGACATCCATTCACAAGTTCAACAAGTAGAATTGTGACACCCCGGTTATACACCATTGGTTGCAGTCAAGGGAGAGTCACTAATGGATCCTATGGTCAATAACCAATAAGATCCCAGATCGCCGGAGGAGTCAGATTAGCCTCCCTTCTAAGTCCAGCTTTCTTAGGCAGCGCACTACCCTTTTGACAGATCTTAAAAGGTATTGACACATGGTCTCATAAGTAATGAGATGGTTCATACATGTAAATATTAAAGTATAAGTGCATAACAACCACGAATATCCTTAATTTCAAAAGCTTGTTCTATTACATTACATCCCAAAAGAAGCTTAAATCTTCACACGAGTCTTACAAAATAACAAAAGGAAATTTCTAGCCTTCCTAAGATAGCCAAAAGCCTTCAAAGGTTTCCGGATCGTCGTCTCCCGCTATAAGTTTCGCTTTGTCACCTGGCATGATACGCCGTGAGCTTTGAATGCCCAGTAAATACACACACACACCCCACCTCTTTTTTCCAGTCCAATACACAATCACAATTATAACATCAAGTAGTAAAGCATGATACTCGAATAAATAAAGAAAGGGTTGAGTTAGATTGTTAGCAACTAGAAATCCCCCAAAGCGATTTCATCCTCCCAACCACAAGAATCGGACGCGGATTATTCATATGCCCCCTCTTTTGCTGCTTTGTTGCAGACCTAACCTTGGATGCCTACCAACGGTTATGTACCATGTAGCGCCAACCGCAAGGCCTCAAAAGAGACAGTAAAATAGGGCCTTGCCCGAAATCCCTCCTTACACCAAACCATCTAGGGTCCGAATACAACCGCTTCGTTCAAGGGTTCCGAAAAAACCACTTGCGCAAGACTTTAACTTTTCAAATAGGGAACGCATCCCAACAATCCATATATCACATTTATCATCTTTACATTATTCAAGAGCTCGAAAACCCAATACCCTCCCCATTAGGTTTCCTGTTAAATTAAATGTTTTAAATCAAGTTAATCCAACTTACAAGACAATAATATCCACATGAACATGCATCCATAAAGCGAGGAAGATAAATAACATAACCATAATACACATAATAAAATGCCAAGATATGCTCATATGTAAGTAGGCAATTTCATGAATTCAAGGGCATAAAACATCCATACAAAACACAGTTTCCAGATTTAATGTCACATGAAGATTGAGATAAAAGGACTATTTTAAATCTTCCACCGGACTCGGTCTCCCTATGGTTCGTAGAGAATTTGATCTAGTTTCTAGAAAAATTTTCGGAAATGGGATTGGTTTTCCAGATTTTAAGTTATTTAGAAAATATTCCAGCGCTGTCCAGAATCTGTCCAGATCCGTCGACCGTTACGAAAATTTGATTTTCTTGCAAACCGCTTGATGTTTTTCGATGAAACCAATTTTAGTTGAAAGCTAGCATCTTAAGGAAGGTTTTGACATATAATAGATGTCCAGAATAATTTTGTACATTTTTCTAGAATTTCTGGAAGTGGGCTGCAAAAACAGATTCTAGGATACTTATCCCAAAACAAGAAGATTTATGAAAAAGGGGTTCCACCAAGGGAAAGTTTTCATTTCTTTTGTGAAAAAAACATGCTAACTAACATATATTTAACTCAGAAAATTTGCTTGAAAGAGTGCCCTTGGAAAGTTGAGAGATTGATATAAAAAAAAGATGGTTTTGTGCCAAAATGGAGAAAATACAAGAGAGATGGAATCAATACTCAACCCTTAGCATTTTTAACATAAGAACTCATTAATAACAGATCTGAAAACATTATTTAGAACCCTTAGAAATATGTATTGAAAAAAGGAAAATGAAAGAGAAGGTTGTGTTTGTGGCTTACCTACTAAGCTTTGCACAAGAAGCTCTCTTCTTCCTCCTTCTTCTCCTCTAGACTTCTCTTTCTTTCTCTCCTCCCTCTCTCTAACCGAAATGTGTGTGTGAGTGAGTGTGTTGTGTGTGTTTGCAAGCTAGAGGGTGTGTTGGTATTTATAGACAAACCTTTGAGGCAAAAAGTCCTAAAAGTTCCTTAGTTCGAAATGGATGGAAAGGTTAGGAATTGTTTGAATTCTAAAGGAATGGAAGGGATTTTGGGAGGCTTGTTCGTTGGTTTAGGCAACTCTTAGTTGTAATGAGACTAGTTCTTGGATTTTGCATCCTAGGTCTAGGTCCCTAGGTTGTGTTTTCCTAGAAGTTCATGATGGTGGTTCTTGAAAATTGGTTCCTCCTTGGGGAAGTGTGATGGGGTTATTATTTAAATCATTTTAGGTTCTAGGCACACTCCTCTAGGTGTATATATATATAACATGATTGATGGTACTTCAAGGTACAAGGTACAAGTACTAGTTTTTGGGGCAAGTTTTGAATTTAAATAAAGAGTGAGGGCTTGGAGTTAAATACATGTAACTTAGGTAGAATTAAATTAGGTTAGGGAACCTAATCCAGTTAGGGAAATTTCTGTTTCGATAAAAATAAAAATAGTAATGCTAACTGACGAGATTCGAATTAATTCAAGTAAACGAGGGGCTTTAAGAAAATAATTCAAACATTAGGGTTTTTAAAGTGAATACATATTTCAGGGGCTTCACAACCTATCCCCCTTAAAACAATTTCATCCTCAAAATTCAACTACACACTGTCTTCGAAAATCTCAAGGTAGTTTGCCTTCACCCAATCCTAGCTTTCCCAAGTAGATTCCTCAATTCCCCGATGACGCCATAGCACTTTTACCAAGTGAACCGTTTTGCCTCTAAGGTTCTTTTCTCGACGATCTTGTATTGCTACCAGTCCTTCTTTAAACGTAGCATCTTTGTCAAGACTGATCTCTTCAAATTTGAGGACGTGTGTCAGGTCAGCGATGTATTTTCTCAACATAGATATATGGAAGACGTTGTGTATTCTTGCTAACTGCGGGGGTAGAGCTAATCTATATGCTACTTCGCCCACTCTTTCCAATACCTCAAAAGGTCCAATATATTGTGGCGACAGCTTCCCCTTTCTCCCAAAACGTACGACTCCACGCCTGGGTTGCACATTTAGAAACACGTGGCTGCCTACTTCAAACATCAATGGTCTTCTCCTCTTGTCTGCATAATTCTTTTGGCTGTCTTGGGTAGTCTTTAACCGTTGTTGGATTAATTTAACCTTCTCAGTAGTTTCTAGAACAATTCCGGGTCCTATCAGATTTGCATCACCCACTTCCGTCCAACAAATCGGCGATCTGCAAGGTCGTCCGTATAATGCTTCAAAAGGTGCCATACCGATGCTAGCTTGAAAGCTGTTGTTGTAGGCGAATTCAACTAGGGGTAGGTGTCATTCCCAACTTCCTTGAAAATCCATCGCGCATGCTCTTAGCATATCTATGAGTGTCTGGATAGTGCACTCAGATTGTCCATCTGTCTGTGGATGAAAGGCAGTACTAACAGATAGCTCCGTACCAAGAGCTTCTTACAGGCTTCCCCAAAATCGAGAGGTGAATCGTGGATCACAATCTGACACAATAGATACCGGAATTCCATGTAGTTGAATGATCTCCTCAATGTAGAGTCTGCACATAGACTGTAAAATGTCGGTCATCTTATAGGGTAAGAAATGCGCTGACTTGGTGAGGCGGTCCACTATTACCCATATAGCATCACGTCCTCTAGGTGACTTAGGCAACCCTGTCACAAAGTCCATCGTCACGTACTCCCACTTCCATTCGGCTATCGGTAGAGGTTGCAATATTCCCCCTGGTTTCTGATGTTCTGCCTTCACTTGTTGGCAGGCTAGACATCTTGCTACAAATTTAGCCACTTCCTTCTTTATTCCATTCCACCAAAACTGTCTCTTCAAATCTTGGTACATTTTAGTCCCTCCTAGATGTACCGTGAATGTAGAATGATGACATTCCTTCAGTACCTTTTCTCTACGCAACTCATTACTTGGTACAAACAACTTACCTTGGTATCTTAAACTCACATCGGGGTGAATTACCCAATCGGGCATGGGTTCTCCTGATTCCTGACGTCCCTTGATGTAGGCTACCTTTTGATCGTGTTTCTGGGCCTCCATGACCTCATTCGTCAACTTAGGCATTGCCTTCTGCGCACTAAGATATGCTCTTGTATCTTGAGATTTTACTTGGATCCTGAACTCATTGAGTGTCTTAACCATATCCCATTCCTTGACGGAGATCTAAGCCATCATCCCCCTGGTCTTGCGACTTAGAGGATCTGTTATTACATTGGCTTTACCGGGGTGATATGAGAGAGTGAACTGGAAATCCTCAAGATACTCCATCCATCGTCTCTGTCTCAAGTTAAGGTCCTTCTGCGTGAATAGATACTTCAGGCTCTTGTGATCTGTGAAAATCTCAAATTGTTCCCCGTACAGGTAATGTCGCCACTGCTTTAGGACAAAAACTACGGCTGCTAACTCCAAGTTATGCGTGGGGTAGTTGCGCTCGTGAGGTTTTAACTACCTGGATCCATACGCGACTACCTTTCCATTCTGCATGAGTACGCAACCTAATCCTTCTTTAGGCGCATCGCAATACACAGTGTACCCTTCTTCTCGTTCTGGGATGGTCAAGATTGGCGCACTAGTTAACCTCTTCTTTAGCTCTTGGAAGGATTTTTCGCAAGCTTCATCCCACTCATACTTTACTCCTTTTTGCGTCAAGCGAGTCATTGGTTTAGCTAGTTTGGAGAAATCTTGGATGAACCTCCGGTAATAACCGGCCAATCCTAAGAAGCTGCGAATTTCTGACACAATTTTTGGTTGTCCCCAATCTAATACTGCCTCCACCTTGGTTGGATCCACCGCAATCCCATTCTATGATGCCATGTGCCCTAAGAATTTTCACTTCATTCAACTAGAACTCACATTTACTCGCCTTAGCGTATAACCAATTTTCCCTAAGAACTTGAAGGACAGTCCTTAAATATTGCTCATGCTCTTCTTGAATATACCAAAATGTCATCAATGAACACTACTACAAACTAGTCAAGGCATGGTCTAAAGATCTTATTCAATAGGCTCACGAATACTGTCGGTGCATTGGTTAGTCCGAAGGGCATTACTACAAACTCATAGTGGCCATATCTAGTACGAAAGGCAGTTTTTGGTATATCCTCCTCCTTGATTCATAGTTGAAGGTAACCTGACCGGAGACCGATCTTTGAATAGCACCTTGTGCCTCTAAATTAGTCAAAAAGGTCGTCAATCCTTGGGAGTGGGTATCGGTTTTTAATCGTGACTCGATTGAGTTGACCATAATCGATGCATAGCCTTAATGACCCATCCTTCTTTTTAGCAAACAACACGGGTGCTCCCCATGGCAAAGTACTTGGTCTAATGAATCTTCTCTCGAGCAATTCCTGTAGTTGTGTCTTCAATTCTCGTAGTTCTGCTGGTGCCATGCGATACGGGGCCATGGATATTGGGGTGGTTCCAGGTTGTAGCTCAGTATTAAAATCGACCTCCCGGGTTGGTGGTAATCCTGGAAACTCCGTTGGAAATACATCTGCATATTCGCATACTACGCGTGGAAGTTCTATTTCTCCTTGGCCCTCCTCATTTAGAATCAGACTTGCTACCCTACCCGCAAGTTGATCGTGCCACTGCGTCCTACATTTTGTTGAAGCCATGGGGTCTTGTCTATCCCCCTTAAACTGGAAACGTGTTCCATCATGCATGTGAGCTACCATTTTCCTCTAACGGCAGTCGATCACCGCTCGGTGGACAGACAACCAGTCCATGCCCAAAATGATATCGAAGTCCGACATTTCCATGAAACGAAAGTTGCAAGTTAAGTGTAGGTTCGACATTTATATTTTACAGTCCTTACAGATCAATCTTATCCGAATGCATCCTCCCATAGGTAACATTACATCTAAGGCAGTTTCTAAGGGTTCTCCTACCAGTTCTAATGATTTAGCACAAGCAGAGGATATAAAAGAATGTGACGCACCAATATCAATAAAACATGCACCCAAGAATTGTATAGCACTAAATTACCCTTAATTATAGATGGGTTTGCAAGGCAAAGACTCTGTCGGTTGCCTTCTGGTTGCTCCTTTCTGGTCCCTCATGAAGTTGGGTTTTCTTTCCACAAGCTCCAAATCCTCTTGGATTATACCTCCTTTCATTCTGAAGTCAATGTTGTGCTGATTATTTCCACAAAGATGGTAAGACTCCTCCAAAATTTGATTCTTGATAAGGTTCGGGATTTTAGCCACGGTTACTAGTCCATTCTTAAGGTTTCGATTTCCTGGTACCGCATTTCTATTGTTGCTTGCAAGCTCATGTTATTACTTGTCTCGAAGTATGGTCCACCATTTGTTATTCTTTGAATGGGGTGAGGCGTAAGTCAAATTCTAACTACAGAGGCAATTCCTTATGGGTAAGCAACTAATCTTAAGTTAGAGTTTAATTATCCTAGGGTGTTCACACAGCACAACTTCATATATACATAATAATAACTACAAGATTACTAAAATTGGATTGAAGTGGAGACGAAGAATACGAAGCAGTTATGGTGATAATATCAGGATTAACTGAAATATGGATGAATGGTATGATGTTATGGTTTCGAACTTCAATGTGATCAAGGTTATAGATGTAGTGACTAAACTAGATATTTAACTTGAAACTGCGTTGGCCATCCGCATTTCAAACTGAATATCCAAGATTCATCAACGAGTAAAGAAAATGAAATTATTTACAAGAAGTCTTGGGCTAAATAAAATAATCAAGGGTCAAAGGAGGTTGAATTTACAAATAGTAGTATATAAAATAGGACCAGATGGACAAGACTTAATTTTGGAAAAGGATGACATTGAATAAAGGTTATGAATACAAGATGAGGGTACGACAATCGATAGAAGACGCGTAGAACTAATAATACCCCCTACTGCGCGATGTGAGGCCTTACTCAAAGTTAAAACCATTTTGCGATTCTGAAGTAGGTCCTCTTGAGTTGATGTTGGTATGCCCGAAATTCGAAGAAATTCCCTAAGATAGGTCAAGAAAGATTCTAACATAGTCAGGGCAAGGCAGTCTCTAACCGCAGGTCGAAACGCGTGGGTAAGGGTTGAACCTATGCTCTGATACCAAGTTGTGACGCCCCGGTTCTACACCATTGGTTGCAGTCAAGGGAGAGTCACTAATGAGTCCTATGGTCAATAACCAGTAAGATCCCAGATCGCCGGAGGAGTCAGATTAGCCTCCCTTCTAAGTCCAGCTTTCTTACGCAACGCACTACCCTTTTGACAGATCTTAAAAGGTATTGACACAAGGTCTCATAAGTAACGATAAGGTTCATACATGTAAATATTAAAGTATAAGTGCATAACAACCACGAATATCCTTAATTTCAAAAGCTTGTTCTATTACATTACATCCCAAAAGAAGCTTAAATCTTCACACGAGTCTTACAACATAACAAAAGGAAATTTCTAGCCTTCCTAAGATAGCCAAAAGTCTTCAAAGGTTTCCGGATCGTCGTCTCCCCCTATAAGTTCCGCTTTGTCACCTGACATGATACGCCGTGAGCTTTGAATGCCTAGTAAACACACACACACACCCCACCCCTTTTTCCCAGTCCAATACACAATCACAATTATAACATCAAGTAGTAAAGCATGATACTCAAATAAATAAATAAAGGGTTGAGTTAGATTGTTAGCAACTAGAAATCCCCAAAAGAGATTCCATCCTCCCAACCACAAGAATTGGACGCGGATTATTCGGTATGCCCCCTCTTTTGCTGCTTTGTTGCAGACCTAACCTCGGATGCCTACCAACGGTTATGTACTGTGTAGCGCCAACCGCAGGGCCTCAAAAGAGACGGTAAAATAGGGCTTTGCCCGAAATCCCTCCTTACACCAAACCACCTAGGGTCCGAATACAACCGCTTCGTTCAAGGGTTCCGAAAAAACCACTTGCACAAGACTTTAACTTTTCAAATAGGGAACGCATCCCAACAATCCATATATCACATTTATCATCTTTACATTATTCAAGAGCTCGAAAACCCAATACCCTCCCCATTAGGTTTCCCGTTAAATTAAATGTTTTAAATCAAGTTAATCCAACTTACAAGACAATAATATCCACATGAACATGCATCCATAAAGCGAGGAAGATAAATAACATAACCATAATACACATAATAACATGCCAAGATATGCTCATATGTAAGTAGGCAATTTCATGAATTCGAGGGCATAAAACATCCATACAAAACATAGTTTCCAGATTTAATGTCACATGAAGATTGAGATAAAAGGACTATTTTAAATCTTCCACCGGACTCGGTCTCCCTATGGTTCGTAGAGAATTTGATCTAGTTTCTAGAAAACTTTTCGGAAATGGGATTGGTTTTCCAGATTTTAAGTTATTTAGAAAATATTCCAGCACTGTCCAGAATCTGTCCAGATCCGTCGACTGTTACGAAAATTTGATTTTCTTGCAAACCGCTTGATGTTTTTCGATGAAACCAATTTTAGTTGAAATATAACATATTAAGGAAGGTTTTGACATAAAATAGAGATCCAGAATAATTTTGTACATTTTTCTAGAATTTCTGGAAGTGGGATGCAAAAACAGATTCTAGGGTACTTAGCCCAAAACAAGAGGATTTATGAAAAAGGGGTTCCACCAAGGGAAAGTTTTCGTTTCTTTTGTGAACAAAACATGCTAACTAACATATATTTAACTCATAAAATTTGCTTGAAAGAGTGCCCTTGGAATGTTGAGAGATTGGTATAAAAAAAAGATGGTTTTGTGCCAAAATGGAGAAAATACAAGAGAGATGAAATCAATACTCAACCCTTAGCATTTTTAACATAAGAACTCATTAATAACAGATCTGAAAACATTATTTAGAACCCTTAGAAATATGTATTGAAAAAAGAAAAATGAAAGAGAAGGTTGTGTTTGTGGCTTACCTACTAAGCTTTGCACAAGAAGCTCTCTTCTTCCTCCTTCTTCTCCTCTAGACTTCTCTTTCTTTCTCTCCTCCCTCTCTCTAACCGAAATGTGTGTGTGAGTGAGTGTGTTGTGTGTGCTTGCAAGCTACGGGGTGTGTTGGTATTTATAGACAAACCTTTGAGGGAAAAAGTCCTAAAAGTCCCTTAGTTGGATATGGATGGAAAGGTTAGGATTTGTTTGAATTCTAAAGGAATGGAAGGGATTTTGGGAGGCTTGTTCATTGGTTTAGGCAACTCCTAGTTGTAATGAGACTAGTTCTTGGATTTTGCATCCTGGGTCTAGGTCACTAGGTTGTGTTTTCCTAGAAGTTCATGATGGTGGTTCTTGAAAATTGGCTCCTCCTTGGGGAAGTGTGATGGGGTTATTATTTAAATCATTTTTGGATCTAGGCACACGCCTCTAGGTGTATATATATATAACAAGATTGATGGTACATCAAGGTGCAAGGTACAAGTACTAGTTTTTGGGGCAAGTTTTGAATTTAAATAAAGAGTGAGGGCTTGGAGTTAAATACATGTAACTTAGGTAGAATTAAATTAGGTTAGGGAACCTAATCCGGTTAGGGAAATTTTTGTTTCAATAAAAATAAAAATAGTAATGCTAACTGACGAGATTCGAATTAATTCAAGTAAACGAGGGGCTTTAAGAAAATAATTCAAACATTAGGGTCTTTAAAGTGAATACATATTTCAGGGGCTTCACAAGAATAGCTTTTCTTGTTATTACACTCCTCTCCTTCATCTATCATATCTATAAAGTGCATCAATCCATGTGTTCCAACTCTTTGCTCAATATCAATGGGTGCTAAGGCTTGTTTCATAGGATTGTTTGAGTGATCCATGGGATTTGGTGTTGAGAAAGTTGTGTCCCTACCTTTCTTTGGTTTTTTTGGAAGTAAAGTAAGAGATTTTATGTCAAAAGGTGTTCAATACTCCCTTCTCAATCATTTGTGAACATGAAAATGGATGGAGACACTCTTGTTTCATTGAATGGAAGAGGAACCATCAATATCCTTTGATGAATCTCTTACTTTAAAGCAAAGTTTCCACCAACAAATGATTTGCATTAATCTAGGCTCTCCACTTAATAACATGTTGGGTATTAATTTGTCGTTATTTCGATAGAAAAGATGTAGGTTCTTATCCATTTCTTGGGTTTGAACTTGTTCTTGATTTAATATTTTTACTTTGTTTCCTTTTATCAAAATTTTTGTTGTACATATCTGTTTGTATCATTGTTAGGGGTTATAGCTCATCTACCTCTTCCTTAAGTGGTTTCTGTGATTGGAGGAAGGAGAAATGATGAATACCCCTTTGCAGGTGTACATAGCTTCTGTTTTGGAATCCTTGCATAAATCTAGATTTTGTTCAAAGGAGAGGTTCGGCTAGCCCATATTCTACTCAGCCAGTCACTTTTGCCCAAGGCCGGCTAAATTCCCCCAAGAACAGAGTAGACAACTTCAAAGGGGTAGTCTCCTAGATGGTTTTGGAGCTGCTGGTTAATTTATTCGATTTTATTTAACATGATTTGTTAAATTTAGCAATAATTAGGTTGAATGAATTCATTTTTGTAATAACTCCTCCAACCCCGACTTCTTTTCTTTTTTATTATTATTCATTCAATTATTGTAATAATTTCTCCCTCTATTTCTTCTTTCTTTTCATTTCATTCAAATTGTTGTAATAACTTCTCACCCCACATCTTTCTAACCCTTTTATTTATGCGTTTTCTATATAGCATCATGTTTTATTTATCAAATCCATACTTTGTATCCATCTTTTATGCATTGAGATTCGACTGATTTGCATCTATGGGTTTCATCAATTCTTATGTGCCTTTGTGCGATAATTCATGCCTTGAGATGATTCATGTATCAAATGTTAGTAGCCGACTCTTTAATTACATTTTGTGTATGTATTGCATTAGATATTTGCATATAGGACCATGCATATGTATACAACATATTATTTTTTGGCTTGTCACGGAGTACTAGGTGAGTATTTACAACTTTAGCATCTCGACTGTATATTTTATTTTACTATGTATAGCATCCTACTATATGGCTAAGTGCTTAAATGATATACCTCTTTGAATGCCAGTGGATGAAGGTTGCGTTGCTTGGGTTAGAATGATGTTGATTGCCATGTATGTGAGCTCGGTTTTTCCATGAGTTGCACATTCATTCAAGATCCTTTCAAAATGCATGAAATCAAAGCATAACCAAAATGAACAACATGATCTATTATTAATAACTGGAACATTAGCATATAATGTTTATAAAACTCATATTATGGTTTAGTAGAGGCCGATCTTTTGACCGAGTGAGTGGGGTGTTCAATTTATGACATTCCTCTCTCATACCTAAGGTCACGAATTGAGACATTTTTGGTTATAACGGACAATTGCCTTTGGCATGAATCATGGGTTTCCTAATTTTTCCAAAAGATTAGGTGGTGACTCTGAGAACTAGTGATGTAGTCCATTTCTGGCATATTTTGCAATAAATGGATTTTCTATAAAAGTTGACAGATTTGGACTTTCATTTTTTTCTTTTTTGTTTTTTTTTTTTTTGTTTTTTGTTTTTTTGTTTTTTTGCACTAACGATACTAGATTAGGAGATTAAGAGTCTAAACTGTTGGACGCACTTGGTAACCCCAAAGGCATCCCACACCATGGTTTTGTCAATTCATTGCATTGTCTAGATTCCATGCCCCCTCATCACCCATAATATTACTAAGATAATAGTTTTCATCATATTCTTCAAACATCTCATCACATCATTCTAGATCTTGTTCCATCATATATTTTTCCAAAACTTTACATCCTTTTTCAGATAAATATGTCCCCGAATCTACCTCTTCCAAATAACCATAAACTGATTCATAAAGCAATCCTGGAACAAATTTTTTTATTTTTTTTTTGGCCAAAGATGGTGTTATTGCAAACATTGTTTTTCCATAATGAACTAATTTGAACCCAACTCTTGCTAATTCTGTAGTTTCATGAGATATTATGAAAAACCCTCTTGTGCTTGCTTCTATTGGATTAATTATAAAAGGTTCATCCCAATCTTTGAACCAATCATATTTGTTGAGAATCACGTCATTCTTGTCTTTGACTTTTATTTGATAATGAGTTGCATTTAGGCGTTCATCCTTTACCTCCGTTTGGGCAGTTATAAATGTGATGGGTGCCATGCTTGGATGTTCTTTATAGACTTCATAAATTCTCCTGAACATGAATTATTGGAATTTGGTGAGCTGAGAGAATATAGTACTCTCTGGGTGAGGTGGAATATGGAATGTATTAATTATTCCTAATTTTCACATTTGAACCAAAGGATCTTTTGGGCTGATGATCTTGTCTAGATCAAATGAAACCTTTAACATTCTATAACTATAAAAGGTTGTTCATCCATTGAAGTATCGACACTAAGTTCCTAGATAGGTGACACATTCTTCATACCATCTAAGAAATAACTTAATAAAGTACAACTTCATATTTTATCTTGGATGTCATAGGGGAGTTGAAAAAACAAATATAATACTTCTAATTGTAAAAAGGTTTTGGATACTAAATGGGTAGTTCTAATGAGCTCGTTCATAGACCAGCTCTTCCCTGCTACTTGCATTTTTCTGACAATTTCAACGCTGTCTTCTATCACCAAGTCCAATACTTCTTGAGTCTCTACCAGGAGTGTTTCCTTCGCTGGCGGTGTAAGTCTTGTGGATGTGGATGCCATCTGCAAGTTGTCGAGTTAGAGTGTCTACTAAACTATTTTTATTACAATTAACATGTTTTATATCAAAGGTAAATTGTTTTAACTAGAGTTGCTATTGTAAAAACCTCCCTTGCGCCTGCATGTTAGATAAATTCTTATTTACGAAACCTAGTAGGCCTTGGCAATAAATTCTTATTAAAAACAATTTTGGTGCCAAAAATATTAAAAACTTTTTTATTCCTTTTATTATGGCTACTAGTTCTCTTTCCATGGTGGGATAATTACATTCAACTTAATTAAAACTTCCACTACAATATCTATATAGTTAATTATTTTCTTTTATTTTCAATGTTGCACTCCAGTGATTGTTACTTACATCGGTTTCTAGTTCTAGCTCATCATTTTTATTAGGAAGGGTTAGGGTAGGTAAATCTTTACCTTTTTCTTTTAAGAATTTTACTAAAGTAGAGTTGGCTGAGTTCCAAGTCCAACTCTCATCCTTTTTTAGTTTCTTTTGTCAAGGTTTTCTTATTTTGGCTAAATCTTTTATAAAATCTGAGGTATAAGTTAAACATCCTAAAAAAATTTCTAATTGTTTTCTATCTGTGATTTTATTTGGAAATTTATTAATTTTTTTTGGGAAAATGACTTTGCATTTTTATTGATCCTACCTTGATTTCAAGTTCTAAAAATTCTATTTCCTTTTGTGCACATATGCATTTCTTTTCACCTAACACTATTCGATGTTCTTTATATTTTTTTGTTATTATTTTGATATCTATTCTATGTTGTTCTATGGATCTAGAAAAAATTAAAATATCATCTATATATACAAGACAAATATTATTCAATTATTTAAAGATGTTATCCATTCTTGTTTGAAATATTTGAGATACATTTTTTAACTCCAAATGGTGTTACAAGCCATTCATAATGTCCTTGTGGTGCACTAAAGGCCGTTAGTGGGATACTATGTTTATTTATTTTTATTTACCAGTATCCACTTTTACAGTCCAATTTGGAGAACTAGGAGGCACCCTGTATTCTATTAAAAAAGGACTTGTTTATTTTGAATAAAATAACCATCTCTTTTAATATTATCATTTAATTTTTATGTAATTTATTACCATTCTCACTTTTCCTCTCTTAATCTCAACATGATTACTAACCGTAAAGGCTGGACTACAATGTGGACTATCTAATTAGACCTTCCGTTTTGAGATCTTCTATTTCCTCTCTGAATTCTTCTATATCATTATAAGTATATATCATTTGGTTTACTCTAATTATTTTATTAGGGTCGATTAGGTTTAATTTAACTATACTTTTATCTTTGTGCCAAAATTTTAAGGGATCGTGGCTATATAAATTTTTACATTTTTCGTGTTGTTCTTTTTGAATTTCATCCTGAACACTATGGTTGGAGAGATTACCTTATCACCACGCTGACTGTGAATGAAGTCAATGTTGTGATCTGTAATAGCCGTTTTTAGTTTTAAGACTTCAATTGGTTTATTGTTAATTGTAAATATAACATAGTGTAACGTCTGAGTACAAAGTCTGTATAATCTTTGAAAATTATTGCCTATAATTACATCATGTGATGGTTGATCGGTTGCCCAAAGTTTGGAAATGATAAAGGTGATGGAATTAATTTCTATAACCAAATTTTCTGTGGCATCATTATGTATCATCGTACTATTGTTATCTATTCAAATTATTAATGGTGGATTTTGCTTTTTCTACATATATTCGGGAAAGAGTTTCCTTTTCTCAAAACACACCGAGCATCCACTGTCTAAGTAAGTACATAGTTCGTAAGTATTAAATCTTTCTATGCGTATTCTTATGGGTGTATATATATATTAGTATATGATAATGACCTTTTATTTTCTTCATTCTTTTTGTTGTATCATTTTACAAATGTGTCGTATTCATTTTGTGTCTCTTCTTCATTGTTTTTTGTCCAAGCCATAAGACTTTTCTCATCTTAATATACTTGCACATTCGTAGTTTTATATCATATTATTCTTTTACGAACTGAACTTCTAGCAGATTGTATACTAAAATTATCTATAGAGTGTCTTTCTGATGATATGCTTATATTATCTACTTCATCATTATCTTCTATTGTGCTAGGAGTTTCTATTTTAATTTCTCGTATTATCGATTTTAATTATATTTTTTATTTTTGTGATATTTTTAGGGTCATTGAAACTTGCTATCCATCGATTATCTAATTTAATCTCATTAGGATTTATTCTTTTTGCCGTAATTTTATCTATTGGTATACCATTAGTAAGTTCAAATTTATCTACTTCTATAATTTTATGTTGTATCTTAAGATCTATGGTATTATCTAGCTTATATATTATTTTTCCAAAATATCCTTAATGGATAGGTGGTCTCATGCATATTGATTCCTACAGTTTTTATTTTTAATGTTAAGAATCTATTTATGAATCCATCTCTCAAGCTAATGTAATATCCTAGTCAACAACTAAAATATAACGGTCCCCTATACAGATTACTTCTTATTCCACTGAATATGGATCTTCTAAAATTTGGTTGTCTAATATCACACAAATATATATATATATATATATATATCTTATGTTTTATCAAACAACGGTGTAATTTGTATTTATACACTCTCAATATTCATATATTTATACTTATTATCTTTATAATATGTTTTCATAATTTATTAAATTTATTTCTCCTACATCATATTCACAATCTTTAATTTGAATATCTCCTTTCATTCTTTCACATATATATTTGCTTTTTAATTTGAATATTAATTTTTGATATATTTCATCTTTTCGTATTATTGATAACATCCAATCTTTTTATGTTGCTCTTTTTTGAGAATTTTTTATGACGAATTATTCTCCTCTTAAATTTTCTATACTTATTTCTTCTGTTATTATAAAATTTAGCTTTTCATCGGTATCGCTATAACTTTCGTCTTCTATTTCTGTTTCTTCTTCAATTAATTGTATTATTCCTTTATTATTTTCTAAAGCCAATTCTAAAGCTTCTTCATCCTCTAAGTCTACATAATCCAAACTTCCTAAAACTTCTATTATTTTATTATTCTTCTTGTTTCTGCATTGATTAACAAAGTGGCCTATTTCTCCACACGCGCAACATTTACTAGTCTTTTTTTCTTTCTAGACAAGAATTATTTTTTGAAAAAAATCTTCTTCCTGTTGAAATTATAGGGTTTTTTTTAATGATATTTTCTTTTATATTTTTCTACTCTTTGTTTATTAAAAAATTTTCTTTTATAAAATGTTTATCAAAACTTTTTCTTTTATAAAATGTTTTCTTTTTCTTATTGTATGTTTTTTTTCTTGAAGGCTCACATCCCCATAAATTAGATGTTTGCTAGCAATGTAAATTTATTTTTTTATTTTTCTTCTTTTGTTTCATTTTCATGCATTCATGCTCTATCCATTCTCTTAGATATTTAATTGTATGACACAATGTGTCGCTTGTGACATCTCCTAGTTCTTTTAACAGTTTTTCATATTTTTCTTATATATTAACATTTAAAGGATATGGTAATTTATGAGAAAGCATAGTTAAATGAATTTTATTTCTACCTATTTGATAATAGTAATAGGAGTATTCGAATATATAATTTTTCTACATAGTCCATAATACGTATTTCTACATTACTTAATTTCCTGACTCATTCTCTTTTTCTTTTATCCTCATCCCACTCTTTTCCTACAAATTCTTCTTCAATATATTTTACAAATAGGTTTAACACACCTTTTGGGATAATTTCTGCTATTAATTTTTCTTTGTCACTTTCTCTCAAGTTGTTATACCGGCTTTGCTACTATACCCGTAAAGCTATGTTCAATATAATTTAGAAAACTTTACGCGCTCCAGTAGCTGCTATGGTTATTTAAGATATGGTACATGTCTCTCTTCCATTATTTTATTCCATCACTTGTATTTTTAGCACAATAAATATCTAACAAATACCCTATATTACTTATTGGTTTGAATTGTACCTCCCTTAAAAATACTTCCTTCCTAGGGGTAAAGTCTGCATAATTGGATGTTCCCCTAGCAAAAGATTCTCTATTTAGATAACTATAGTGTCCCGTTCTTCTTCTATAGTCTTAATTTCTAGTATCATTTTCCAGTTGTTGTCTAGTAAAATTTTTAAAATCTGGATGATTTGAATTAGGTGTGGCAGACAAGCTACGTCTTTTTTATTTTATTACTGCTATATTAATATCATTAACGTTATTAGTCTATTTTTCTGAGGCATTATCTTTTTCTTTTTCTATATCTTTAAAGTTTTCAAGGATATTATTTTCTTTTTCTACATCATCTTTTTCCATTATTTGTTCTAAGTCTTCAAGGGACATGTGTTTTATTTCTCCCAAGCTGATTAATTCTAATTGTTTATAGATATATTCTTCTAATTCTATTATCTCATTATTTATTTCTTCTATTATTTATTTATCTACCATATCTAATTGTCCAGCTATTTGTAATATTATTTTGTATTTTATTTCATTATCATTTTCTTTTTCAACCATTTCTTCTAACTGCTTTAAGTTATAGTTACTTAACTCCATTATCTTTTGTTTTATAGGTGAAACTAATTCAAATGGTTCCTCCGGATTGTTTCTTTTATATGGATAGGGATATAAATCTAATTCTTTTTTGTTTTTCTTCAAAAATGGCTACTTTTTTTCTGGATCTTGTACAAAATGTCTAATTTCGTTTATTATTTCTAATTGATTAGTTTTAAGTTTTTCGTTAATTTCTTTTAATAGGCTAATTAAGGTATTATTTTGTTCTATTCTTATTTGTAAAGAAGTATTATTATTTAAATTATCAAATTCTACTTCTTCACTATATTTGATACTCATGCAAAATATTTTTGGCAAGGCCAAGAAACCGAATTCTGATACCAGTTTTAATTGCGAATTTGCGGCGGATCTAATTTAATATTAACTCTTGTAAAAGTTTTCATTGATGACCTACACTTGCCTTTTCTAATGATATTTTATTTTTAATACTGACAATTCTTTGGCTATATATTATTATAGATTATCCCGAGGCAATAGCCAAAAGAGAATTTAATTATTTAACTCATTTTCTAATTCAGAAATATAATCTAAACAATCTTTTATTTCAGCTCTAAGTGTTGTAATTAAATGCATATAAATACTAATTCTAAGTTTATATGAAAATATAATTTTTTATTAGGGAAAATTTCATTTTACCCCCTTGTGGTTTGGGCTAGGTGCAGATCACCCCCTGACATTCGAATATCACTACATAACCCCTCTGTGGTTAATTGATTGAAGTGCACAATTAGCATTTCCATCTAGCATAACAGCCCGTGTATAACATGCGCCTAATGTGCAAATGGGCATAAAAATATAATTTTTCCTTCGAATTAAATGACTAAAATGCCCTCATCTTCATCATCAATTCCAAAGCCTGCCCTCATATTCATCATCAATATCCAGATCTGGAAACCTCCATCCAGAAAAAAAAAAAGAAAAAAAAAAAGAAAGAGAAAGAGGTAAAAAGACTATTAGATCTATAAAAAATAGAACGAAAGTACACAATCTTTTAAGATTAATTTTTATATAATTATATTTTACAGATGCATACATAAATATAGCTACTATAATATATATATATATATCTGCTAATTCTCCAATCACTAAGGACATGGCCGATCATTGAAGTTTGTCGATCTCCAACCGTATGGCCTTGTGAAAGTAGAGAAAGATTAGAATTGGAGATTCATAACCGAATCGTCCAAACATGCTTTAGATGCAAGTCGGTCCAAAACTCTGACCTTGACGAAATCTCCTGAACGAAGTGGAGAACTTCATTTGTAACCCCCAACCACTTCAGAGCCATCGTCTTCATTGTCCTCGTTCTCATCCTCATCCTCATCATCTCCCTCAACCTCATTGGCGTGGATGGTCTCAAATTGCAACTGAAGGCCAATCGAGAGATCTCAGAGACAGCTTTGTTGGAGGAGAGGAGAGAGAGAGAGAGAGAGAGAGAGAGAGGACTTGAAATTACTATTGATCTCGACTAAATTGTTCTTTATGTCGATGAGTGTCTGAGAAGAGAAATCGGGCGGTGGTTGAGAAGGAGAATGAGGAGGAGGAGGAGGGGCAAAGAAGGCAGCGACGCCATGGAGTTGGCGGCCAATGGTCTGGCCGAGGACAAAGAGGTCCTCTTTGACGCCGACAGTGGGGCTATGATCGTCTAAGGAAGGCGTAAAGGGTTGGGATGGAGGAGAGGGGTTTTGATCGTCGAATTTGAAGGGGTTAAAACTCTAGGCTCTCTCACACAACCCTTGCTCTTCTCAAATGCACAACTATTGAATGAGAAATGATAAACATATATAAGGGCAAAATAGTCTTTTTACTTCTTCCGTTAACGGTGTTTACTGTGCACTTTAATCTATTAACCACATGGGGGTTATGTGGTGATATTCAAATGTCAAGGGAGTAATCCACACTCGGTTCAAACCACATGGGGTAAAGTGAAGTTTGCCTTTTTTATTAACTAGTTATGGTTTTTTATAATTTTTCTTTTCAAGTTTTTTGAGTCAATTTATAATTTAACGAAAATTATTGGTGATAGAGATTGCTGAGATGGCTTTGATTTGATAAGGTGTTTGTCCAGTTGTGTTTCGAGCCAATTGTGGCTTCACTTTTTGAGCTGTCACGAATTAGTCGTTAATAAAACAACCCCGGTACAGAACCCGAATATAGGGGCTCGAATTTGGCTTGAAATTAAGGGAAAGAAGAAGAAGGAGGAGGAGAAGAAGGAGAAGAAGAACTGGACTGGAGCGGCCAACAAAATAGGGCAGAGGTGGAGGTGGAGGTGGAGGTGGAGGCGGAGGCGGGGCTACGATGCCGACGAGCGACGAGCTGCGACTAGGGGTGAGCATGGTCCGTTATCTACGATTCTTGAAAAATTGGAACCAATCCAATCCGTTTAAATCATAGAACCAATCCAAACCAATCCATTTAAATACGGATTGGATCGGTTTAGGACTACGGATTCACATAATTAAACAACAAAAATATATATATATATATAACACTTTAATTTCATAAAAACATAAACATAGCGCTATATTAGTTCCACAATAGCAACATATTTTTCTATAATAGCAACATGTTGTTCTAGAATTTAAACAATTATTCATAAGAAAACTGGATTCACCATAAAAATTTAGACCATTATAAATTAAACTAAAAACTAACAAACAAAAGTAATAAAAGACGATATTATACGGGTTTAGGTTTAAGTTTAGGTTTTATATAGAATAAGAGAAGATACTATGAGAGAGGATGTATAATAAAAATATAGACTATTTGCATACGGTCCGGATCGGTTCCAATCCGAAACCGTGGGGTTCAATCTAAAGCCAATCCGTGGGCTACGGATTTTTAATTCTTTAATCCGGAACCGAACCACGGATTCAAAAAATCAATCCAAACCTATCGGATTGGACTAGACTGGATCGGATTACAGATTTCACGGATTCTTTGCTCAGCCCTAGCTGCGACGATCAACCGACGAGCTACGAGGTCGACGAGCTGTGACGATGATGACGACGACGACTCTGTTTCTCTCTCTCGTCTCTACTCTTCTCCTGTGTTCAATGAAGAAGAAGAAAAGAAAGAAAGAAAAGGAAGAGAAAGAACAGGAAGGAAAAAAAAAAATTGAAACCCAAAACGACGTCATTTTGGGTTTCGAAGCCAAATTTGAGCCCCTAATTTCGGGCCCTCAAACATTATTCTTAATAAAATCCTTTAACTTGAAATATACATGGCATGCCATAATTGTTTGATCTAGAAAATTACTCTAAACATCAAGTTAGACCACAGAATTCAGACATATATAGTTAAACTTCTCACTCTAATGGCAAAAATTATGACATGATTGAAATGTTGGAAAATTTTACTATACAAATCCCTTAAAAGGGATGTATTATATGTATTTTTAGTTATATCATTTTTTTTTAGTTATAACTAATTTTGTTTCTTTAGTAATGACAATAATTTAGTTATAACTCATAAGATCTTTGATTATACCTCAAGTGATGTTTGGTTATGATATATATATTTTTAATTTTTTTAAATTATGACTCAAAAAATATAAAGTTGTGCCATTTTTTTTTTAATTTAATTATAAGGTACATATGACACATATCATTTAAGAAGTGTGTACCTTATAATTTTTTCCATGAATGTAACACAGAGCTTAAGAAATGAAATTGAAGACTGGGATTTAGAAGGGAATTAGTTAAATTAGTTGATATGATTTTTCATATTTTAGGGAAAAGTTATCTTTGGTCATCAGGTTTTCGCCATGAAGCATTTCACTGCCCTCTCATTCAAATAAATTTTGGTAAGAAGTTTTGGGGTTAAAATAGTTATAAAAGATAAAATAGGCTATTTTAGTCACAGCAAGCAAAACATCACATTCAACCCATAATCATTACACTCTTCTCTCACAAAAAAAAGTCAAAAAAACTAAAAAGTCAAAAAAATCTTCCCAAACTAAGGCCTAGTTTGGAAAGACTAAATAAGTGCATTTTTTGACTTTTTTTGTATTATGTGTAGAAAAAGTAGAGAGGAGATGTTGATTGATGTGACCCAAAAAAAATAAAAAGATGAAATAAGTGCACTTTTTTCTTTGTAGCCAAACTTGGCCTAAACTTTTTAGCTCAGGTTAAAATAGTTAAAAAAGTCAAAAAATTAAAAAGCTAACCTACTTCTCAAACGGAGGCTTAAAGTGCTCTCATGTGATTTGAGATTAACATACATGGTTAATACTATTATCGAAAAGTACAAAAAAAAATATTTATATTATCCTAAAAAAAATATTTATATTATCCTGTTGTTACGGATAGTAACAATAAGGCAAAGTGCAAAGTAAGGTCAAGTTTGGAAAGAATAAATAAGTGTACTTTTTGACTTTTCTTGTATTATGTGTAGAAAAAGTAGAGAGGAGATGTTGATTGATGTGACCTAAAAAAAGATAAAAAGATGAAATAAGTGTACTTTTTTAGTTTAACCAAACTTGACCTAAATTAAAATCATGTGAAGATATTTTTGCATATATTTAAATAACAAGGTCGGATGTGTATCCAAGTCAAACAAGAAAAGTAAAGAAAATTTTATTTTATTTTGTGAGTATTTGGGAAGTGAATTTTTAAATAAGTTTTTTTAGTTGTAAGATATTATTAGAATTTTTTTTTTTTTGTGTTTGGAAAGCTAGTTGAATTTTTTTTGTGATTAGATGTAATGTTTATGAGAGAAAAAGTGAAATAATTATGAGATTAAATGTGATATTTTGTTTAGATTTATTTTTTTTGATTTTGTAAAAACTTTGTCTTTTAGTAAAAAAAAATCAAAAAAAACCCAACAAAAATTCTTGCCAAACATTTTATTTTTGAGAAGGGGGATGGAATTATGAGATTTCCATCTTTCAATTCTATGCTTTCCTTACTGTCTCTTCATATAACTCATTATGGCTTCGTTTGGGAAGTCATGGTTTGGGCTTTTTTGGCTATTTTAGTCACAAAAAATAAAATAGGCTATTTTAGCAATAACAAACAAAACATCACATCCAACCCATAATCATTACATTCTTCTCTCACAAAAAAACTTAAAAAAGCCAAAAAGTCAAAAAGTCCTTCCCAAACCAAGCTTTTAAGCCCAGGCTAAAATAGCCAAAAAAGCCAAAAAACCAAAAAGCCAACCCACTTCCCAAACGGAGGCTATAAATAAAACTAATGGCCCATAATAGGGTGTTTTAAGAAGATAGATAAAAGTTAATTTTTTTTGATATTTTTTTTTAAAACATATAAAACATGATATAACGCAAAGGTTAGGTTTGACATCTTTTAAAAAAGTTAAAAAATTAAAAAGTCATTATTTAAGTCACATCACTTCAAACACAATTCATATTTTTATAAAAAATCAAATATATATATATTTAAATTATTTTAAATAAATTAAAAGTTAAAAAAATACTTCCAACCCAATTCTCGAAAAAGCTAATTGTGATTTGCAAATCTTCAATAGGCCTCACCAATCACCATGCATCAGGTTCTTGTTTTATTCTTACTTTTTCTTGTGTCATTGAAGAACCTATGAGATTACAGAGAAGATAACTGATTTAAGTATGTTATCATTTGAGCATCAAAGGTTGCTTTACAAAGGCCTGTCATGATGATATGATCTTCTTTGACTAAAAAGGAGCGTAGGGCATTTCTTAATATTTGTGAGATGGAATCTAGAGGTCTATTCAAAGGGGTAGTAGGGTCTATGGAGGCTTCCCTAGCCATCATTGTTATGGTACAAATGAATGAAAAATATTAAGAACAACTTTAAAACTCCGCATAGGATGATTGGGTGAGAAATGATAACAATGGGTAGGATTCGGGATAGGATTATTCTAATGGTAGAATTCGGATGTGTTTGATTGGCGGATAAGGGAGAGATTGTTAAACTATTGAGATTGTAATTTTGGTACAAATTTTTTATCTGGTGTTTGTTTTGTTTTAGTCTGTCAAACATAGAGTCTGGTTGGACTCTTTATCTTTTATATGGGGGATTATTGTATCTTAAGAGGGTATGAAATAATTTTCGAAGGATTATCCACTATTGAGATTAGGTGATGAAATGACCATTTTTAACCTCTACTATTTAATTATTTATTATATTTAGTAAAATTCAATAAAATTTAAATGTCTCAATTTAAAAATAAAATAATTTTGTTTAATTTTTTATTGATGTTTTATTTATTTAATTTTTTATAGATAATTTATTGATGTTTTATTTTAAAATTTTGTTTATAATTTATTTAATTTCATTATTTAAATTTTAATAGATGTTTTATTTAATTTCATTATTTAATTATTATTATTTTTAAAAATAAATATATTTAAACTTTTAATTAAAAAAATAACATATATTTTTATTGATATTTTATTTATTTTATTTAAAAAAATAAATTTATTTAATTGTGTAAAAAATAAAATAAAATAAAATTTTATTTAATCTAGCTAAAAAATTAAAATATTAAAGATATGTTTAATATTGCTATTTCTTAGAAAATAATTAAAAAATAGAAAAATAGTCATTTGTTCATTTATCCTATCCAGTCCGTCCAACCATACGTTCGATTCACTAAAAATAGTCTTTTCCAGACATCTAATCCCATGAAAAAATAAACACAAGATACATATCCAATCCAACCAAATAATCCGGGAGATTCGTAGTCTCAGGACTCAAGTCCGATGGATTCTAATCCCTCCATATCCAGTCCGTCCAATCAAACACACCCTGTGAAACCCCGTATTTTTACATAAAAAAATAAATAAATAAATAATATATATATATTTTAATTTTCTTAAGTAATTATTCACAATTTTTTGAATTTAACAGTCTGTATATTTTTATACTGAAAAGTTATTCAAAATACGATAAAATAAAATATTTTTGACTTTATTACTCAGTATTAATTTCTGAACCGTATGATATTTTTATTATATTTTTCTTTGCATTTTTTTTGTAGTCAAATTACACTAGAATGTAATATTTTCTGTACTAAAACCCAATAAAAAATCATGAGTTTGCTCCCCATGTTTTCTCACCTCCCACCTTCCACGTGCAACCATCTTCTGTATCAAAAGAAAATGTGGTTGACATGCAGATGCTATATACACCAGGTATTGCATTTTTCTTTTTAATTTCTATCTTCTTTTACTCTTTCTCATTCTTCCCCTAAATTGAGTCTAACGTTTCCTTATATTTCTTCATCTTTTGCTTCACTTCCAGCTTCATCTTTCTCTCTCTCCGCCGATTCTCTCTCTTTCTCTCCCCCTCTCATTCTCAAAACTCTCTTTCTCCTTCTTTATCTATGTTTTCCCTCCTTCCCCCGACCTCCATAGCCACAGCCTCAACCCATACTACCACCATCCGAACCATCAACCCGCGAACTTCACCACCATTGGCGCACCGTCGAATCACCACAACCACCATCACCTATTTCCATTGTCATCTAGAACCACCATCCACAAAGTGTTGTAGGTGAAGAAATAGAAAAAGAAAGAAGATGGAGGAGAAAGAAACAAAGTTAGAGAAGTTTATTTTGAAGTTCAAAAGTTGGTTTTCGGCTTACTTTCGGCATGCCAAAACTATCCATTCAGGGAAGAAGTGAGAAAAATAGGCCATGTAAGATGAAGTACGAAGTAAGTTGAAGAGATTGGCAAAGGAATGAAGTAAAACCGTTAAGAATTAAGAAAGTTATGGGGTCCGAAAGATGGTTCGAAAAAAATGTCCGAGACGGTAGGAAAATAATCTTATTTTTTGTCAAATTTTGGAGATTAGACGGCATGTAAAAAGAGATGGAACAAGGCGTGTGAGTAGTGAATCAAAAACTAGGCCGTGAGGTGAATCCAATGACAGAAAAATAAGACAAAACGGAATTACGATGAAAAAAATACAAGTATTTGAACTGGGGACATTGAAACTAAATTTTACCCAGTGTTTCTCGGCTCATAGTGCTACGGTGCATCCTAGCACATTTAGGTTAATCGAGTGATCCTATGACTTTGGAGATGACCACCCTTAGGTTTTTCGACGTGTAGAATCCATTTTTGGGGTTAGATATTGTAAATTCTGAGTCTAAGATGATGATCAACAACTAAAAGTTCTAAGAAAATCCAATGGCAGATCAACGGTGAGATCGTGTCCGATTGATGTGAAATTTCAGCAAGACGATCATGGAGCCAGGACGATCATATTTTACGTTCAGAATCATAAATCAAATTCGGACAATAAATCGTTAGTAACCTAACATAGTAAGAAAACTCTCATAACCGTCTCACTCTTTTTAATCGTTAAATTTTTAGATTTGTGTTCATATGTTAACATAGCTAAAACTTTAGATTTTTGTTTATAGTTGTATGTAAATTTGTGATTGGTATGCTAAATATTTGAAGGTCATTTCTTTATTAGTAGCCTTAAAATCATGATATAATCTTGGAATTAGACTTGCATGTGTAGTTTGTGCCATTAAAGAGATGATTAAAAATTTTATTTGGTTTGATTATATAACTCTTCAATTTGTCAGAAACTTGTACGAAATTTTAGACAATTTTATGCTTAAAATTTTGAAATGATTTCTTCTACAAAGTTGTTGAGAATGATATCTAGTTCATCTAGGAATTTTTTCAACAATTATTGAGCTTGGTACGAATTTATACAAATTTATAATTAAATCTGCTACTGTAAGACAGATTTTACTATATGTTTAAAAACTTATTTAAAATTCTATATTAAGCCAAATTTGGTAATTTCTAACTAAAATATGAAATTTGAGAAGTCTAATTTCAAACTAAATTTTTAGATTATGGATCTGATTTATAAATTTAAGTATGGAATTAATGTGATAAATCTATGTCATAAAATTTCTGGGAATTTTACAGGATTATTTATAACTTATTTTTGGGAATTTATTTCTGAAAAATGACCAAAACATATTTATTGAATATTCTGTACATTTTCACGAATTTTAGAACTGTATAAATAATTTATTTATAATTTTTATTACCTAAGGTATAACTTGAAAATTTCTAGACAGGTTTAAGGTCATCACTTCAATTATTTATTTGGATAAAAATCAGTTATTGTGTTGGTCCAATCCATCAAATATAGTAAATTAGTCATCCATGTATGGGTGTATTGTGGTTTATTTAATATTGTGGTAGTCTAATCTTGTAAATTAAAAAATCGATGCACGTGTGTGACTTTGGATTATTTTCTTTGTATCCAAATTATTATTTCATACCATGGTTTAAATAAATTGTTTATTTAAATGTTGTATATTTATTTATTATTGGTGTAATATTTTATGTTGGGAGTTTTAATGAGTTGGTATAACATTATTTGTGATTAAAAATTAGAATTATTTGTGATTAATAACAAAATTAACTGAAAGGATTAAAGGCATATACAAAGTTAACAATTGAAGGTTAATACCAGTTTTCAGAGTGAGTCTTAGTTTTAAAGAGTGTATGAAATCAAGGGATTGACGGTTAATACCGGTTGTTCAGGGTGAGTCCTGGTTTTGAGAATTCTCACGTAAATTGTGTTGCGAAACTCTAAGATGGCACGAGACTTATTTGAACCCTTTTCGGTATTTGGTTTTGGAATAAGGGTGGATCTGCCGGTGACACACAGGGAGGTTACGTACCCCTGGCAGACCGTTTCCTTAGGGCAGACCACGGATACTACTACTTGGGTATATAACTCCGGATGTGGGTATTCCTGGTAGTTACGGTTGGTAACACTTAAATATTTGACCAAGGAAGGGTTTCAAATTAACCGTTGCCATGCTTAGTGGTTGGTAAGTTCAATCTCTTTGATGAGATTTCGAGTGTCACCTAATTTATTAAAATTATTGAAATTATTTTAATGGTTGTAATTCATGTTTACAATTATATTATTATCTCGTATTTATAATCTCATTATTTTTCTCTTAAAAAGAATGGTAGGTTGGTTATGTTTTCTTACTGTATTGCAAAACTCATGGCATATATTTTTGTTGCCCTGGCGTTTTACGCCAGGTCTTGGCGAGAAAATAATTGAAGCTGAAATGGAGTCGACGCTAACGTAGAGCCTTGGCTGACTTGAAACCCCGAGTAGAGCCGAATAAATTATATTATTTTATATAATAACTATTAAGGACTTTATAATTTTATTTGATGTTGTATTTGGATAATTTTAAGTTTTTATCTATTGTTATTTGGACATTTGGTTATGTATGAGAATTGGATTACCCTATTAAGATGTCAACTTTTTGGTTTATTAAGTCATTTTGTTTATTTAATTTCCCATGATATTTCAAAAAATTTGGGGCGTCACACACCCTTCATACAATCCGAATCAATTTATATATAAATAGGTGATTTAGTAGAGACAATATGGACGAATACTTTTTGGAATATGGTATGATTGCGGATTGCGACACACCCGCAAGAACTTGTCCGTACTTAATTTTTTTTTTTATAATCTGAACCGTTATTATTTTATTATTGCATTTTGGATGAATGTAAAAGTTAATGAAGAATTACTTTTAAGTAAGTTATGGATTTTTAATGATTTTACTTTAATTATATTGTTAGGCAGTAGATAATGAATGAGATCGATGATCTAATTCAATATTTAAAAAAATGTGCTTGTATTAGTTTATGATTTGATTTAAAAGTTTAAGATTTCAAATGATTTGTTTGTATTAGGAATTGATTTTGTTGTGTTTTTAATTCTATACGTTTTAATTCATTAATTATTAATGTTGGAGCATTTTAGAAAATGGTGGGAAAATGACCTAAAATAAATACTTACAAAATGGGAAAAAAAAAAAAGGCTCAAAAACAATTTTTTAAAGAAAAAAATCCAATTCGCAAACTGTCCACAACCGCAAGCACATTCACGAACCCTAATCGCACAAACCGCAACCCGTACTGCGGACGGTTGTAGGTTAAATCTTTTCGAAACCACATATATGTGGATTGGTCCAAACCGATCTGCAAACCATCTAAAACCAAACCGTCCTACCCCTAACAATTAGTGAGAAAGATAATTTATTTATTATGTTTGGTTTATAAGTTGGGTAAAAAACAATGAAAAAGAATTAGCTTGTTTGGTTCTGGTTTCAGAAAATATTTTTTAAAAAATTTTACATTTTTATTTCTAGTATTTTAATATTTTTAAAGAATTTTTTTAATATTTTAAGTAATTTTGTTTTTTTAATTTTTAAACACACCTAACATAAATACACTTAAAAAGTATATTTGTGATTTTTTTTTTAAAAATACAGTAAATACCAAAAACAAAAAACAAAAAACCTATATATTTTTCATATTTTTGTGTATTTATTATTTTTTTAAATATTTTTTCACAAATATTTTACTATTTAGATATATCTAAATAAGGTGTATCTAAAAAAGTAAAAAAATTTACTTAAAATTTTAAAAATATTCATTAAAAAAAACACGAAAAACAAAAAATTCAATTTTTAAAAAATTGAATTCAAAAAATTGAAACCAAACATATTGAATAGAATATGGTGAGAAAGACAACTCTCTGATTAAGGCCTTGTTTGTCATGTAATAGTTTTAATTTAAAAGCTAAAAAATTATTAAAAAAATTAAAAAACTTATAATTTTATAGTACTAAAAAGTTAAAAATTTCATTTTCTCTCTACTTTTTGTATATCTTTCCGTAAAAAATTTAAAAGTCATTAAATACATATTAATTTTTTTAACTCATATTTTAATCAAAAAAAAAAAAAGGTTACTAAAATATTTTGTTGGCAAACGACGCCTAAGTTTATTTTATTTTTCATCAAAAGTTATGAGGTTTGGTGAGCCGTAAGTTGATTAGTTGTAAAATATTTATAATATCATGATTGCCTTTCAAAATGTAAAGAAATAAATATAAATTTCAATCAATAATAAATTTTTTTATTTTTCTTTTCACACCTGGATGAGATGTCACGATCGTTTGTTTTCTTGTCTCACCTTTAACCCAAACGGAGTGTACGGGCTATTATTAATGTTGATATATATATATATATATATATATAAGTGTATTAAAATGTACAAAGATTAAATAAAAATATGATGAATTATATTAACAGTCCTTATAATTTAGAATTTGTGTCACTTTAGTCATTAATTTTTTAATTGTGATATATTTGACCTTAAATTTAAAATCTTATTCCAAATAAGAATAATTAAAGACATTTCCTTTGCAAACGATCTATTTCAGGGGCAAAGTAGTCATACGACTTATTTTGTTTAGTTTGATTTTCAAAATCTCTTTTCAATTCTTTTTTTTCTAAGAAACTAAAAAAAAACCAATCTATTAAATCAAAAAAAAATCCAAAACTAAAAGTATTTATTATATTAAACATATCGATTACATATTAAAAGTTTAGGAAAATGCCTGGTAGCTCGAAGCTACCAGGCTCGAAATGGCTCGAGAGGAAGAGAGGGAGAGGGAGAGGGAGAGAAAGAGAGGGAGAGGAGAAAGAGAAGGGAGGGAGAGGAAGAAGGTCGGCGTCGTCGCAGCCCCGCCCCGCCGTCGTCGCAGCTCCGACCGCCGCTGCTGCTTCCTCCTCTGTCGCAGCCCCGCCTCCGTCGCAGCCCAGCCTCCCCTCCTCCTCAAACCGGTTTTTATGGCCCCCTCCCCTCCCTCCTTCTCTTCCTCCCTTCTCTTCTTCTCCCTTCTTCTTCTTCTTCTTCTGCAAAACCAGGAAAAAAAAACAAAAAAACAAAAAAACAAAATCGACACCAAAACGACGTCGTTTTGGTATCGAGCCGCGTTTCGAGCCGCAGCATTCGAGCTACGTAGCATGATCGAAAAGTTTAATAACCATCCAATATATTACATGATAACCACCAAAAAAATTTGTGTTAACAACAAAAACAACCATCTATTACATCATAAACATAAAAAAAAATCAACAAAAACAACAACTCATTGCATGATCATCATCCAACACATACTAAAAATTAATTTGGTAAAAAAATAAAATAAAATAAAAATGTAAAAGATTTATCATTTTTATATAATCTTATATTTGGAAGGTAGAAATAATTTTTAAAACTTCAAAAACAACTTTTTAACATTTATTTTTATCAAACTAGTTTATATTTTTTCAAATTGACGATTTTGTTATTAAAACGGAGCATTTTTCGTTTGGAAAGGAAATAATATTTTTAATTATTCTTATTTGAAATGAAATTTAAAATTTAAAATCAAATATATAACAATTAAAAGGTCAAAGACTAAAATAATATAAGTTTTAAATTACAGACTATTATTATAATTTACCTATAAAAAATATAAAAATAATTTGAGATATATAAAATATGTATTGAGGTCATAATTATTTTGACACTATGATGTTGTTCAAGACCCAATAAACAATATCAATCTCTCGGACTTGAAGAGACAATCACGCAAACAACCAAATTTAAAATAAAATAAAAAAACAAACAAACGAGCGATATGTCAACGGAATCACTCTGCATTCAGTAGTGTCACAAACAATGGCATGTTTGGTTTGTTTTTCAAAATATGTTTTTGGAAAAAAAAAAAAAAAAATTTTAAAAATATGTTTGGTTGAAATATTTTTTTAAAAAAATTCCAATCATTTTTTTTATTTATTATATATCAATTAATCACTTTTTCTTTATTTTTTCTCATTCTTAACCATTTTTTTTCTTACACTCATCTATTCAACTATAAAAAAAAAAATCAAATCATCTAAAATTTCGAAGCTCTAAAATTATTTTTAAAATATACAACTAAACAAATTTTTAAATTTTCTATACTCTCTTTAAAAAATTATTTTTTTAATAATATCTCAAAATACAAACCAAACCAAACAAAGCGTGAGTCTCTCATTCTCATAAACTTTGTTTATTGAAAGTTTCACAATATTATTTCACACACATATATCTCAAAGTTGCAGTAAAACATATATAGTGCTAGTTTCGATTCAAATCTTAAAACAATAAGAAATAAGAATAGAAAGATTTAAACTGAAAAACCTCTATCTGTTTGGGATTGGCTTTTTTGGGCTTTTTTGGCTAAAATAGCCACAAAAAACAAAATAGGCTATTTTAGCCACAAAAAACAAAACATCAAATCCAACCCATAATCATTACAATCCTCTCTCACAAAAAAAGCCAAAAAGTCAAAAAGCCCTTCCCAAACCAGGCTAAAATAGCCCAGGTTAAAATAGCCAAAAAGCCAAAAAGCCAACCCACTTCCCAAACGGAGGCTTATAATCACAAATTCAGTTAGGTTGGCGACCTCCAATTGGGTGCAACTCTGCTTTGTGTCCGTGCACAACAATCGAGTAGAAAATAGGTGTTTTTTTGTTCAGCTCTACCCGGGCGCGCCATCCCAGTAGCCAACTGGAAAAAAATGAACTCTTCCACCTGAGCAAGTTTTTATTTTTTATTTTTTTTTGATTCAAGAAAAAGTTTGGGAGAAGGGAAGGCTATCCCCACTATAGGATTAGGAAAAATATTACGTAATATTATCCATCAATAAAAGACTACTTGCAGTGGGACTTGAAATTAAGCTAAATGAACAAAGGAAATGACCCTTATTAACTGAACCAACGCTTGTTGGTCTGAGCAAGTTGGTTCCTCCCATTGAGTGCACTTTCCTATTTGGGTTGATAAGGCTCCACTTTAACAACATTCATAACTCTAAAATTAATGGGTCTTTTCTTAGGAGTTGTTTAGAATATTTTAAATAAGTATATTTTTTGATTTTTTATGAAATATAAATTGGGTTCGAAGTGATATCAAAAAGAAGTGATGCGATTTAAACAAGATGATGTGACTTAAATAGAATAGTAACTTTTTAACTTTTTTAGAAGATGCCAAACTTAACCTTAATTCTGCTTCCGACCAATTATGATTGGTAGTAAAAACAATTTAGCTTAGCATAAAATAATTTTTATAAATTAATAACTTTAAATGACAATTATGTGATCTATGTCTTATTTGAAAAGTTAATTATTTTAGTTAATTATTTAATTTTTAATTATTTTAATCTAGTTAAAAAAGTTGTGTTTAATAAGTTAAATTAATTCTGTAATTAATTTGATAATTATAAAAACAAAAAAAAAACACTATAAATAACATGTGAAAATTTATTTTATTAATTATTTTAATTTAATTTATTCTTTGATAGTAAGGCTAAGTTTGGCTACTCAAAATAAGTACGCACTTTTTATCTTTTTATTTTTTTTCATCACATCACCTCTTTATTTTTCTACACATCTTTTTATAAAATGACAAAAAATACACTTATTTAGGTCATCCCAAACAAACCCTAAATTATTTTAACCTACACACCCACTTCTCAAACCCCCTGCTCCTTGTTTACCATCAGCCATGACATTTGTGGTGGCTCAGCGAACACCATCTTTCCAGGGATCTGTCCTTGCTAGCAATTCCAAAAACACTATCGTACTACATTTGTCCTATTAATCATTTGTCCTATTAATATATATATATATATATATCTGCAAGGTCCAGCTAGGTTTAGTCTGTCCCAGACCTACCATAAAAAAACAAACAACCTTTTCTGAATTGATGATGACATACTGGCTTCGTTGGTTCTGATGTGTTAATGAATATATATAGCTTATTTTGAGAGGATGGTAAAAAATAATTTTTTGATTTTTAATTAAGTTTTTAGTATTTTTAGACAAATGATTTGGGAAGTTGGTAAAAAGTGACTTTTGACTTTTTTCATTAATATTTGTTTATAATGTCAAATCATAATGAAATGACTAAAGTATCCCTAGCCAATTGAAAAATTACACATTTTTACCCTTTCATTTTCCATCTATGGAGGGTAATTTGGTAATTTTTCTTTTGGCTTATAACCAACATCCCAAATCAATTTATGGCCAAAAAAAGTCACTTTTTGCGTTTTGGCAAAAAGCCAAAACGCCACTTATAACCTTCTTTCCAAATTGAGCCTATATACAGTAGATCCTATAATTAAATTTTAGAACAAATTTCACATTATTCCCTATGATTTAGGTCATGTACGAATTATTCGCTTAATTTTCAAATATCACCACGTAATCTCTTATGGTTAATGGAGTAATGTGCACAGTTGACTTTTCCGTCTATTCTAACCGGCTATGCAGCACATGCGAGTTTGGTGCAATTGGACATGAGCTAATGATGTTTTCCTCACAATGAAAAGACCAAAATGCCCCTAGGGTTAAACATAAAAGTTTACCCAAGAATGTTTTTTATATTGCTTCCTTACTTTGTATGTTGAGTTGCTAGCTAGTCTACCCAACAAAAATGTCATCTTCAAACATTGGAGGTGGAGAAGAACAAATGTTGAGATTCATGAGCAAGAAATGTTGTTGTGAGAGAAAAGCAGTCATTAGAATTGTGGAGTCCGAGAAGCCTTCAAAAGGTAGGTTATACTATATTTGCGAAAATGCTGGTTTGGGGGGTTGTGATTTCTGGGCTTGGCGCAAGCCAGTTAGATATGCTCCTATCTATGAAAGAGATGAGAATGATGATGAGAAGCCAAGATTTGAGGAAGGTGTGTAGTTTAATGGAAGATTGATGAAACTGGAGATGAAGATGGAGGCACTGAACATGATGATGAAGACACCTATGGTGGTTTTGCTTGTGTGTTTCATTTCCACCATGTTAATGTTCAGTATGAAATGAATTTGTAAGGTGCTTTATGTGCTTGATGTATGTTTGAAAGCAATGAAATTATGTTTATGAAATTTGTGATTTTTGTACGTTCTTTTTTACTGCAACATGAAAATACAATGAAAATTATTCCAACACAAACCCTGCTGAGTTTAATTGGAAAAAATCAACAAATTCTTAATTTTGTTTATCGCATTCCAATGCAAAATATACAACAAACATTAAAATGATTCCAACACAAACAAACTGACTGTATACTTGAAGCAATGGTAACCCTACTGAGTTGATTTGCAAAACAATAGGCCTCATTCTAAATCAATGCACTTGAAGTAATGGAAAAAAAATGAAAAAAAAAAAAAAAACTGAGATTAACAATGCTATTCAATACCAATCCATTTACAAAAGTATGCTGACAATGCTATTCAATATCAATCCATTTATAGAAGTATGCTGCATTTGAAAATCATTCTAAAAAACCATAACTCTAAATACAAAAACCATAACTCTAAGTGCATGTCTATCCTTCCTAAGCTTAAATACAAACACAACACATCCCACAGTATTGTTTCATTACAAAAACATAAATAATAACAGGTAATCCTATAGTCTACTTTGACCCAGTTGCCAGTTCTTTGTCTTGTCTCCTTGCTTTGATTGTCTCCAGTACAAAAGTTATTGAAACAACACATTAGCGTTCACTCTAGCATTCACTCCAGTTCTTCCAACATTGACTACAGATGCAGATGCATTAATTGGTCATCTACCCCTCCCACCAACTGTGATTTTAGGTCCTTTGCCAAGACCACTTGATGCCTTTCCACCATAGGCTAGTAGTTTTGTAGGCTGCAACAACATTTTCAATTAACAAACTGAAAAGTTATAAAATAAAAAAGTTGGTTATATAATCAAGTGAGTTACCTGAGTGGATGACCTAGTACTCCTCATCTTCAACCCAATAGAAACAGTACTCGTTGGTGGCTGAGATGCTGCTTGGCCTCCTCTTCTAGTTTGGCTCTTACTAGACATCTGAGGCAAAAAAAAAATTCAGTTAGGAACAAATTAGGCAAACTACTATTAGGTTCCTACTTGAAGTTACAAGTCAACATTAAAAGTTGCTTACCTCATTTGATGGGATATTTGCTGTTGGAGTAGGAGTAGGAGTTGATGCAGGTTGAGATGATTGCCCACTAGTACATCTCTGCTTCAACAAACAAATTAAGTATACAATAAATTAAGTATACAATAAACAAATAACAACATGTGTACAATAAATGAATGCATAAGTATACACTAACCTTCACCATTTTGGACTTAGGATGCAGTTTGTTCTTACATGATCTCTGATTGTGCCCCTTTTGTAGACACTTAGCACATGTCACATTGATGTTCTTCCTTGATGCCTTGTGTGGATTTCTTGGCTCATGTGCTTGTCTGTTTCTTAACTTCTTTGGTTTGCCTGCTAATTTCTTTGCTTCTGGTGGATTCAATTTCTGGCCACCTTTCTCATACTCATGCATGTCTGGAACTGGGTGTATCATGAATGCATAAGTATCCAAGTACCTAAACTTGCTATAATACTCATGCACATAGGCTTCTGGCTGCTCATGATTGATTTGAATGGCACTGATGGCATGACTATAAGGCAAACCAAACAAATTCCATCTCTTGTAACTGCATGTCCTAATACTTAGGCCCACTATGTACCTCCTCTGAAAATGATCAACCTCAAATTCCAATTGTCCACACCAAGTTGCAAAGCAGTTCTTTGATTCCACCTTTAATTTCTCAACTTTGTCATGAATATTGGGACAAATCTCACCATTGTATTTTGCACTTGAATCCTTGGCATCAATTTCCTTTTGATCCATTCAAACATGGAGATTATTGGTAGCTCTCTAGCTTCTAGAATGTGAGAATTGAATGATTCACTCAAATTGTTCACAAGGATGTCACATTTGCTCCTTGGAGAAAAAGGTGGCCTTGCCCACAAAGCAGGGTCAGTCTCCCTCAACCACTCCATATCTGTCTTCCTATTTCCAGTCTTAGGATCAGCTTCTTCAATCTTCTTCATCCAATAATTGAATTCATGCACATTTCCAGTTGATGCAGCTTTCCAAAACAGGTTTTTCAACACATAACCACTGTATTTTGTCTTGAAGTTACTATACATATGTCTAGGATAGTATCTGTGATCTACAGTAGGGTATAACTCTGCAAATGTTTCAACCAACCCTTTCTGTCTATCTGATATAAATGTTCACCCCATCTCCTCAACACTCCCAATATCACTTATCAATTCCTTAAGAAACCAAGACCAAGAGGCTTTATATTCTATCTCAACCAAAGCCACTGCAATAGGATACATGTTGTCATTTCCATCTATCTCAATAGCATTGAGTAGCTTCCCTCCACAAATCCCTTTCAAATGACAACCATCTAGTCCTATTATTGGTCTACACCTTGCTAGAAATCCATCTTTCTGTGCATCAAGTCTGAAATACATTCTTTCAAATGTAGGATCTGTCTTTTCAGGATTAGTTGTTATTGAAATGTGTGAGGTTGGATTTTTCCTAATAACTGTAGCTGCATAATCCCTAATCCTGTGATATTGCTCTGCCAAATTCCCTATAATTATCTCCCTTGCCTTTCTCTTTGCCCTACATATTTGAAACCTACTTGCATCCACCATTATCTCTCTTCTAATTTTTTCTTCAAAGAGGCTATGTTAATGGAAGGGTCATCTCTCACCTCATCTATAAACTTCTTCCACAAATACTTAGAGTTGGTTTGTTTGTTGTTGTAATGCCTTCCATATGTGTGTTTCCCCTCTAGAGTTTTGATCTGAAAGGTTATGGTTCCCCCAAATGGAGAGGCATGTATCCTCTAAGTACAGCCATGCCTACAAACAGCAGTCATCCTAACACTCTCATTTCTGATGTACCTTATATCATAACCATGCACCACATTAAACTCCCTCAAATACTCTCTGAAAACTTGGGGACTGGGAAATTTCATTCCAACTACAAGTTTGGGATCCTTTATCATCCCTTTTTTGTATTTTGGCTATCCACTATCATCTGCCATATCTGATGACCCTTTCAGATTAATCAATTTATCATCATTATCAAGATTTGAATACCAACCAACATCATCTGGTAGATTGACTTTAGGTGGTGGTCTTTCAGTTCTTCTGTGTGAGGTTTCATAAAAAATGTCATTATTTAGACCCTTTAGGACTTCATACAACTAACTTTTGTCATCACTTTCCTCTGCACTATCCTCAGAAGTTTCAATATCACTATATTCTTCACTAATTATATAGTCCAAGTCCTCAGAATCATCACTATCAGTTCTCTCTTCATCAGCCAAAAATTTAGTCTCACTATGTGCACTGTCATTCTTATCAGCCTCATTACCTTCAACAGACTCAGTGTCAGTAATACACTGCAACCCCTTCTCCTGTTATGTATCATTACCCTCATGCTCCCTTCCTATTTGACTCTCCCTAGCCTGATTCTGACTTGATTTCTCACTACTCTCACATTCCTTACCCACATCCTCACCGTCAGCTACCTTTACACTATCATTTGAGTCATTCCCAATGTTGTCAGCTATGATGTCAATATCAAACAAGTTTATATCAATAATGTCTATGTCACCACCACATATGGCATTACCACTTTATTCTCTGTTACCACCACCTATGGCATTACCACCCTGTTCTGCACCATTGGGATCTGACAACAACTCACCATTAGATGACAAAACCATAACAGGATCTACACCCTTCTCTACATAAATTACTACATAATCCAAACCCTTATAAGCCTCAAGTATTTTTATCACATTAGTATCACTGTAAATTTTTTTCAACCAAACATCTAAACTATAACCAGGCCATGTATAGTACATATCTATTTTTGCTCCTTTGCCACTAACCAAGTCATAATAAAGGTCTCTTAACTCAAACATGGACTTTTTGTCAAGGTCACAGTTAATTATTTCATTCACCCTACCACTCTCATAAACAACATATGGATGAAAGACAAAATGGCCCCCATGGTGCATTTGAACAGTTATGAATTTGTCTGACATTTTCAGCATTCACTCCTAAAGTAGAAAAGACTTTCATCAATACATTTGGGACCACAACCCACAACCTTAAACCCTAAACAAAGATAAAGTCATGCAAGTAACCAACATAAACTAAAATAATAAATAATCCCTAATTCTCAAACAGATCGCACAAAACAGAAATAGATATAAAAACATAAAGTCATACAATACAAATGCCTATAGTATATGACAAGCATAAAGTAATAGAATTAAAAAACCTATTCTTCAGGCATAAAGTTAAAAGTTAATTGAAGAAGGAAACAAACAAAGTCATGCACTGAGGATTAGGGATAAAGTTCACATTTTTAGTGCATACCCCACACAAAACACAATGACAACAAACAAACAAAGTAATACACTAACATCATTCAGTATAAATAAACAAACAACCATAGGGGACCATAGTATATGAACAACTTCATATATACAAAACCATAGCAACAGGATATGAACAACTGCATCGAACACAGTGTCCATGACAAAAAGTTAACCATTAATGGTACGAAAAAGGAAGGCACATAAACCCTAATATACAAAACATACGGGACCACAGTATACAGCAACAAAAAGTACATCAACTAACATTATATATATATATATATCTCAGCAAATCGAACCAAATGAAATACAAAATAAAAAGCAATGATTGAAAAAATACCTTACAACTTATTCTTCGTGAACTTTTGGGCTTCGTTTGCTTTGTTAATCTCCAAATCAATGACAATCAAACAATCGAAGCCCTACTTTCTCAAACCTATACATTATTTCGTTCGATTGAAACCCTAATTTGTTCAATTGAACAACCCTAATTTGTTGAATCATACAACCTAGTTCTCTTCACTTTCCTCTTCTCAGATGCATGACTGTTAGAAGTGAAAATGGTAAACAAGGCTAGATATATATATATACACAAAGGCAAATTGGTCTTTTTACGTTTGCCATTAACGGTGTTAACTGTGCACATTACTCCATCAACCACAAGGGTTGTAGACACCCCATCTTTGACCGTCCTTAAGACTTGGGCGCCACTGATGGTTTACTTGGTGGTGAAAGATGTGCAGTGCAAAGCTTCGATTTCTTCAGCAAGGAGAGAGTCAGATCGTAACCTTACACCCCTTTTGGACCAAAATGATTTTGACCAAAAATATTTTAGACCTTAAAACCCTCTCTTTCAAAATATTTTTGAAAAATTTTCTACAATGTTCCGACGCTCGCATTTTGTTAAATGTCGCGCTTTTTGATAAACTGAGCAAGGAAAAAGCGAAAATGAATGGAAGGGAGACGAACTCTTTTGAAAAATCTTTCAAAACACCTTATTTAGGGGTTTGGAGTTGAAGAAAATAGGAGAGGAGAGAAGAAACCAAGTTGGAGAAGAAGTTGGGCATGAACCGTTAAGAAAGAGTCGAGCAACCCTGGCTAAATCAGGCCTATCCTTTTGTACACTTGGATTTAAGCTATGAGGCCACCATCAATGGAAATAAGACTTCCGGGGCTTCATTTTACACTTAATAATCTCCTAAATCCGAGTTCGGATGGGGGAGATATGGTTGGTTGAAGTTAGGCGTCAATCCGATTGAGCCGGAAATGAGCAGTCTTCACTAAAAGAGGGATATCTCTTAGTACACTTGGAATTTTGAGGTGAGACTACCACAATTGGAAAGCTTAATTCTGGGGCTTCAATTTAGACACAAGAATGACCTGGAAAGGAGTCCATATGAAGGAGTTATGCCTGTTTGAAGTCAGACTTAGAGAGCAGATTTTCTATACCGGCCACTGGTGAAAGGTGCTGGCCATTGGTGATGCAGTGCCAGCCATCAGTGATGGCCGGTCGGCCAACAATGTCCAAAACTCATATTTTTTGTAGATATTTCTCCTCCAGCTGTTTTCACAATGTGCCAGCTATTCTAGCTTAGATATTTTCGACCAAGCTCTTGTTTTTGCTATATATGGAGCCATATCTCTCACTTTGGAGAGGTTAACAATTTTGGGAGCCTCTCTCTCTAAAAAATCCTCTCTCTCTAGAAAACTTGTGAGCAAAATCCTCAATTTCTCTTTAGAATTCTCTATTTCTTGCCCTTTTGTGCATAGAAGTAGAGAAACACTCCTAGTTTGCCTAGACACCCTTCATTAAAGTTGCATATCTTAGGGTTGAGGTCCTTTGGAACTTATTTTGGGCTATTAAAGGCTGGTTTTGGCTGGTTTTGCTGTTATGCTTCAAGGGTAAGCACTTCCCCCTTTCAAGCTTGTTTTTACACACTTGTTTTGCCATCTTTTCAAACTATTTTTGAGCTGGTTTTCAACTACAAAAACCTCTGTTTTTCAGTCCTAAAAATGGTGGTTTAAGTCTTGTTTGGTTAGGGGGGTGTTTCTTCCCTTTTGCTCTTTGGCTTGTAAAGCCTTTTGAGCTATTTTTCAAGCTTTTCAAACAATCTCTTTTTGGCCTTAAAACCAATAAATTCCAGGGGAATTTCAGTGGTAGAAAACTTGTTTTGAGGTCCCAAATAGAAGGGGGTGGTCTCCCCTCCTTGTTTCTCCATGCTATGCCTAGTTAGTCTTGTAAAGTAACATTTTTTTTGTGACTTGTTTTATCTTAGTTTGAGCATGTTTTAGGCTTTATTTTAACATGTTTAAACTCTATTTTTGATTAGCTTGGCCACTTGTTGATTGCATCTTGCACTTGTAGTGTAAAATTGCTCACTAGCCTAGTGTACTTGATGGTTTAGCCTATTAATCTAGCACGTGTATGCTCCACTCCAGCATGTTTTTGGCTCTGATTTAGCATGCTTTAGGACTGTTTTGGGTGGTCTTGGCCTTTTGAGGCTTGCTTTATATAGCTATAGTAGAGTTGGCCTTTACTAGCTTTGAGTTTTAGGGCCTCTAGCATGCTTTGCTTGGGTTGTTTGCATGCCATAGCATCATTTAGCATGTAATTTCAGAGCATATACCTCTTTCATACTCTCACATATATCACTCTTTCATTGCTTTTGAGAGTTGTGCCTTATGTCTTGTTTGTGAGCCAACATGCGAGCATGTTTTTCTTACCTTTTGTGCCTAAGTTTCAGCATGTTTAGGCCACTATTTTGGCATGATGAAGCTTTGTTTTGGGCTGGTTTGGTCATTTGAGCATTGCATTGCATGCTTATAGTGTTGTATTCTTCACTAGTTTGATGCTTTTGAGCCCTAAGCATCACTTGCATGAGTTGTTTGCATGGCTTTGAGTCACTTAGCATATTATTTCAGTGTTGAAATATATGTCATTGCACTCAATTGTTTCAATCTTTGATTTGCTTTGAAAGTAATCTTAAGCCCCTTGGTGGCTTGAATGTGGAATTGAGATTCGCATGCCTAATGGTTTTAATCCTCCCTTGAGGATTTCTACTAACCAACAACATGAAACCTCTTTCATGCTCAAGGCGATTGTGGCTTAGACCATCTTTCCGATTAGAGGATAATCACATTGAACTTAACCGGTTAATGGACTAATTGGTAAGCTAAAATGTGTAAACAAAATTGAACCAAGTAAAACATGTCAAGATAAACATGTTGCATATGTAATGCATTGTGTTCAATCGGACGTTATATTGAACACAAGGTGAATTGGTCCATTTCATATTCGAAGTGATGAAAATGAGCCAATTCCCTTTGTCTCATTGCCTTTGATCTCTCATGATAAGGTGATGGTCCTAGAGTCTTATTTGTCTTGCATTTATTGAAATTGTGCAAGTTGAATCTTTGGCCATCATGCATTGTATGCTTGATTGATGGTCTTGGATCTAATGGTGCCTCTCCCTTGATGTTTTGAGATGATAAAGAGGGGCATAGTATATTCATATTCTTGGGAGACACTCCATTTTCCTCTGTTTTGTGCTCTGTTGCAGTTTGGTGTCACAGCACACCAGTGGCTGGCATTGCCACACTGATGGCCAGCACCCTTGCATTGTTGGCCGGCAGATGGCCGGCAACAACTCCTCATGGTTGGTAGGTCACTGGTGCAATTCCCAGCATTAGTTTGGTAAGTTTCAGCAGCAAATTCTTGAAGACACCTTGCAAACAGAGCCTCTAAAGAGCAAACCAGAAGGCTTTTCGGGGCGAGAAACCGAATGCGAGCATGCATGTTCAACTTCTTGGAACAGAGTTGAGGCATCATAGTTTGGTGCTTCACTTGTTAGTTAGCATCTTAATTTGTAATTTAATTAATTTGTTAATTAGTTAAAGTGTTGTAATAATTAAGTAGTTTAGTTTAGCTATTTCTTTATTGGTTTGTAATAATTAGTCTAATTAGCTTAATTAGATTAGTTTGATTAACTTAGCTTAGATTAGCTTAGCTTATTCATTCAGACCCTCCTTCGCGAGGGCACAATGTTGTAATAAGTGTGTGTGTGCGTGTGTGCATGTCTTCCAACCCCACTTCTTTCTCCCTTTTATTTAACCGCTTTCGATGGTTAGTCTAGGGCATATCTCGATTAGCATACCTTATGCTTGCATATTTGCATGACTCATTTGTCTTGCATGCACCGGGCTCGGCGCATCATTCAAATTGTATTGTATTTCAATACCTATTTGAATACATGTATCAATTGTTGCATTCATATGCCATCTTAGCTAGTCGAGCCTATTTTAGTTGCATTTCTGCATATGTTGCATTACGCATCTTGTATAGTTAGGATCATGCATTGATTTCTAACTAGTTTTCTATTTTGGCTCAGAGTACACTATAAGTGTGTACGCTTTAGCATACCTGCATGAGTGTGAATGTTGCCATGATAGCATGCTTGCCATGAGGCTATTTGCTTAAGTGCTAAACTGTATGAATGCCTGTGGATGAAGGCTTTGTTGCTTGAATTGGGACAATTCATCAAATGTGAGTTTTAAGTCCACTTTGCGGAGTGGCAAAATCATGTTTTAAAGCTCACTTGAGGGTGGCAAATCCGCACTTTAGCCTACTTGTGAGTAGCACTTTCAAACCATTTTCGAAAACAAACATGAGTTGTTTTGTTCCAATTCTCGTGATTGAGTCTATACTTGTATGCCGTGCGCATCACATAGTACGCTAGATTGATAACTAGAATAAGAACACATGTGTTTATAAAACAACATATCATGCTTAATAGAGGCCGATCCTTTGATCAGGCGAGCGGGGGTGCTCATTTCAGGACCTTCTCTTCTCGTACCCAAGTTCCCGAGCCGAGGTAACTTTGGTGATGATGGACACTTGGCCTTTGGCATGAGTCAGGGTTTCTTAAATTTTCCAAAACAAATTATTTAATTGGCGACTCTGTAATCTGGAAAGCAGTCCATGTTTGGTGCTTTTTGATTCAAAATTGATTTTTCAAAACGATTTGCCATATTTGGACTCTTTGGTGATTTATCAGTGTCGCGTTGCACTTTGTGAGATTAGATTCAGAACCGTGACGGGAGTCCGAACTGTAGTAGCAGGACCCAATTCGTGCCCTCTCCGAAAGGAGGGCGCACGGAGAGAGTTCGGGCGGTCTACAGGGGTTATGTGGTGATATTCCAAAGTTAGGAGGTAATCCGCACATGGCCTAAACTATAGGGGGGTAAAGTGAAGTTTGCCCTATATTTTATCATATTAGAATATTTTTATTATTTATTCTTATCTTATTTATATATAGGCCACTTCATTGTATTGTAAAATAAATAATATAATATATATATAATATAGTTATAGCGATCCCGGTTGTCCCTTTACTGTTCTGTTGTATTCCGGACTCGGTTCCGTGAAGTTGGTAGTGGTATCTATCTTGTTGTCATCCTTTAATTCCACTTGATTGAGTTTTAGGATGTTTTGAGCAGGGTTGTTACAGGCTGGTTAGGCCTTGGTTTCAATTCCTTGTTGTCCAGTTTTTAGGCGATCCGCTCGAGCGGGTCTTCTTGCGCTCGAGCGGGGATTGCACACCTCCAGTATTTCGTATTCCTGCAAAACTTCTGCAGATGTGAATTTTACGCTCGAGCGGGTTTGTTTACGCTCGAGCGATAGCGCTCGAGCGGGTTTGTTGGCGCTCGAGCAGGTAGTACTTTCTGGGTATAAGTTCTGGGAGGGGAAAATCTACGCTCGAGCGGACTGGTTTCCGTGCTCGAGCGGAAGTGCTTTATTCTTGTGTCTTGGAGCTCGAGCGGGCCTTGTTGCGCTCGAGCGTGTCCAGATTTTTGTTCTTGGCGCTTGAGCGTTGTTTTCTCCGCTCGAGCGGGTCATGCGTACATGAGTTATCCGCTGGGTGATTTTAAATCACTTTTTACTTTCCTTTCTCTCTCCTACTTTTTCTAAAACCCATTTTTGAGAGCCCCACTCTCTAGAAACTCCCTTTTCTCTAGGGTTTGATCTAGTTAGGGTATTTTCCTCACCTTTGGTCTTCACAAAAGTTATGTTGATCGTCGAGGGCGTCGTTTTGATCCGAAAATCTTGGCTTTTGGAGCACTTTGGTTTTGGTCTCTTCTCCATCTGAGCTCTAACTTCGAGGTAGGGATATCCTACTCCTCTTTATGAGTTTTGTCTTTAAATTTTGGCATTTCGATATGTTGGGGGTTGTTGGGTAATTTTGAGAGAGTTTGGGCCTTTGTGTAATTTTACAAAAGTTAGGGTTTTAATTGTATAAAACCTAAATGCATGTTTGGCATGAAGGAATGAAGTAAATGTTGAAACATTGATGAAAATGAAACCGTGAAGGGTTGAAATGTTAATTATGGAAAATGCCCTAATTATATTGATTGATTAATTTGTACAATTAATTGTTGGAAATGAGGGATTGAATTGAGAATGTGGAAATTGGAAAGGGAAGGGATTAGAGGGTGTAGTTGGATCGTTTATCGCTCACCTAATTGAAATGTTGATTTAATATCCATTTTGTACATTTATTTTCTGTTTAGAAATAACTGCTTTGGGCTATCGGTGGAGGATAGTCTTGATTGTTGTAGACAATGCATGATGATTAGGTAAATTAAAACTAATCAATTGAATGCGTCATGGAGCATGACGGCAGATAGAATACATTAATTTTATGTATTGATTGATTGTGTATAGAACCTTTGTGTTTATATGCATTGTGTGTAGAGGAGGAGATGTGGGATGTACTCCGCGGTTTAGGGGAAGATGGGGGATGTACCTCTAAACCGGATAGTGTTGGGAGGAGATGGGGGATGAACTCCGTAGATACAGCTCATATGCTTGTCTAGAGAAGTGAAGACACAGCTCATAGGCTTATCTTTGAGAAGTGTAGATACAGCTCATATGCTTGTCTAGTGAAGTGTAGATACAACTCATATGCTTGTCTAGTGAAGTGTGGATACAGCTAATATGCTTATCTGTTGATGTGTAATATGCTTATCTGTTGATGTGTTGGTATAGCTAATATGCTTATCTATTAAATAAAGAAGGAAAATGAAAAGTGACATAGACTCGTATGTTATGAAATTGTGACGTGATATATGTGGATGTATCAGTGTTGGCCATCTATCAATTGCTAATCTTTTAGTCATTGTTCATAGTTGGTTTAGTATATCTCTGCTGGGCTGTAGGTCACCCTATATGAGAACATCATTTTCAGGTACAGGTAGCATGCCACCTCCAAGGACATAGCTTGGGAGGCTAGAGGCGGACACACTTTTGTTGTCTTATTTCTTTTTGATGTATTACATGTAAATTCAAGCCAAGGGCTTAATATGTAATTGAGTTAGTACTCTCTTTTGTAACCAAGTGTTAACTTGGAAAGCTGTAAGCCCGTAGGGCATTTGCTTTTGTTGTTAACATGTAATACTTTTGTAATGAAGTACTCTGATGAATTGAAGAATGTGGATCTTTTGTATATAAATGTATGTTTATATTGATGGGTTTAATGTTATTATTTTGAGGGCGTTACAACTTGGTATCAGAGCGTACCGGGTTCGAATACCTTGGGTACGTGGGAAGTGATTAGGATCACAATAGGTTTGTCTCACTTGATAGAGACTTAGATGTAGTGTCATATGCTATGTGCTTAATTGATAACATGCTTATGTGACTATGTGGGTATGGGATTTAGTTTCTAGGATGTTAATTGGATCCTTGGGTTTCTGTGAGTCTTGTTGGAAAGGCACTTGATCAATGCTGTTTCTAACCGGAACTCTAGTAACGCCGCAGGACTATCATTATCCGGAAATGAAATTCGTAAGTTCTTATGTGTTTATGTGCTTATGTGGAATGAATTACAGTTGTCCATGCATTAGGACGCGAGTGTTATAGCTTCGGCACATTTTTTAATGTGCTAATAGTCTTGGTTACCTTTATTAGGATGTCAGGACGAGGACGTGGTAGGCGTGGTAGGCAGGAAGTACCTTTACCGGATGATATTCCGGCAGTACAGGAGGGAGTTGGCCAGGCCAATGTGGCCGAGGCAGCGGGTCAGCAGGCTATGAGTGCCTTGGCCCGAGAGATAGCAGGAGCTTTGGGTATTCTCAGAGCAGGGAATCAGGTAGTTGAGGTAGGGCCTTCTTTCTTGAAGAGGGAGTTCTTCCGGTCTAATCTGGACGAGTTTGTTGGAGATTCGAAAGAGCCACTTAAGGTTGACGAGTGGTTGAAACAAATGGAGAAGACGTTCGAGATGCTTGGAATCGAGGACAGGGCATTAAAGGTGACCTTGGCATCCTTTCAACTGAAAGGAGATGCGGGTCAATGGTGGAAGTACGAGAAGGGCAGTGTTGGTGGTGCATGGGAGGCGTTTATGAATGCTTTCCAGGAGAAGTTTTTATCTTCAGCTGCAAGGGAGAAGCTGAGCGAACAGTTTTGCCAGCTTAAACAGCAGGGCTTGTCAGTGGCCGAGTTTGAGGCTACTTTTACTAGTCTGTCCAGGTTTGCACCTGAACTGGTGGCGTCCGAAGGACGCCGTTGCTTTGAGTTTGAGCGAAAGTTATGGCGAGGCCTCAAGATGAGGGTTGGTGGATCTTTCATCCGAGAGTATAGACGGTTGGTGGATGCTGCAGCTCATATGGAGCTCATGATGCAGGAGGAGGATGAGGGGCAGAGAGGCTCCAAGAGGAGCCAAGATGGTCAGGGTGACGGCAGGAGACAGAGGGGTCCTAACCCTCAGCAGTCTCAGGGGGGTTTGGCTAGGTTGACCTTTCCAGTGCCGATTGCAGGCTTCGGGAGAGGTAGTCAGGGGGATTTCACCTGTTACAAGTGTGGCTAGCTGGGTCACAAGGTTTCGGTTTGCCCGCAGAAGGGAGGGGGTCAGTGAGCTGCTTCTTCATCAGCTAGACCTCAGGGCCAGAGTCAGGGCAGGGGCCAGTCCTTGTCTTGCTATCAGTGTGGTTAGCCCGGGCACCTGAAGAGGTTTTGCCCGCAGTTGAGTGCCACTTCGGGAGCGTCTGGTTCTAGGCAGATGCAGAGTTTTTAGCCAGCTCAGTCTGCACAGGCCTCGAGGGCCAACCCGGGAGCTTCGTCATCCCAGTCTGTGCAGCAGTCTTTTGCTCCTAGACGTGAGCAGCTGGATCAGGGGCCTACAGGGCGCATGTACGCTGTTACCGCGCAGGATCTAGTACCGGCTCCATCAGTAGTGAGAGGTACTTTTCTGTTTTGCAACTCGGTCGCTAGTGTGTTGATTGATATGGGTGCGTCTCATTCTTTTGTATCTGCTGCATTTGCATCTGTGTTGGAGTTGGAGTTAGCACTATTGGCATCTCCTATATGTGTAATATCGCCTGTTGGTGGTGAGTTGATCTTGAAACAAGGTGCTAGGGGTTGTGATATAGAGGTCGCCGACCATAGGCTTCCTTTTCCTTTCGTTGTTATGCCTATGAAGGGTTTTGATGTTATTTTGGGTATGGACTGGCTATCGTCATACCGAGCTGTTATTGATTGCTACCGCCAGAGGGTCACTGTATGTACCTTGAGCGGGGAGTGTTTCCATTTCTTGGGGGACTGGGTTGGTAGTGTTTTTCCACCGGGGTATGATTCACAAAGGCGGAGTGAGCTTAGTGGTCTACTTGCTAGCTTTATCAATAGTGAGTGTGATGAGACCCAGATTCTGTGGCCGAGAGTGGTTTGTGAGTATTCGAATGTTTTTCCCGAGGGTCTCGTTAGTTTGCCACCTCACCGAGTGATAGAGTTCTCTATTGATTTAGTGCCCGGCACAGCTCCGATTTCTATGACATCTTATCGTTTTGCCCTAGCCGAGTTGAGTGAGTTGAAGATTCAGCTCCAGGAATTGCTAGATAAGGGTTTTGTTCGCCCTAGTGCTTCACCGTGGGGAGCACCGGCCCTCTTTGCTAAAAAGAAAGATGGTGCCTTGAGATTGTGTATAGACTACCGGAAGTTGAATCGGGCTACGGTTAAGAATAAGTACCCTATGCCCCGTATAGATGATCTGTTTGACCAGTTGAAGGGTTCCCGTTGTTTCTCTAAGATAGACTTGAGATCGGGTTACCGCCAGTTGAGGGTTAGGGAGGAGGATATTCCTAAGACGGCATTTTGTACGCGGTATGGCCATTATGAGTTTTTGGTGATGCCATTCGGGCTTACCAATGCACCGGCAGTCTTTATGGATCTGATGAACCGGATTTTTCGGGAATTCTTAGACTGATTTGTGGTCGTTTTCGTGGACGACATTCTTATCTATTCGCCATCAGAGGAGGAGCATGAGGAACACTTGCGAGTGGTGCTTGAGTTACTTAGAGCCCATAGACTGTATGCCAAATTTGGGAAGTGTGAGTTCTGGCTAAGGGAAGTTAAATTCTTAGGCCATGTGGTATCCGGGGAAGGGGTGTCTGTTGATACATCCAAGGTAGAGGCAGTGCAAGATTGGGCATAGCCTAAGAGTGTGTTTGAGATCCGCAGTTTTTTGGGATTAGCTGGGTATTACCGTCGGTTTGTGAAAGATTTCTTCAGGCTAGCTTCGCCGTTGACTAGATTGGCGTGGAAAGGGGTCAAGTTTGTGTGGAGTGAGACTTGCGAAAGGTCATTCCAAGAGTTGAAGGTTAGATTGACCACTGCTCCGGTCTTGATTATTCTAGAGAGGGGGTTGGGTTATGCAGTCTATTGTGATGCCTCGCGAGAGGGTTTGGGTTGTGTGTTGATGCAAGAGGGGAAAGTAGTTGCCTATAGCTCACGTCAGTTGAAAATACACGAGAAGAACTACCCTACACACGACTTAGAGTTAGCAGCAGTGATCTTTGCCTTGAAGATTTGGAGGCACTACCTTTATGGTGAGAGGTTCGAGGTGTTCTCGGACCACAAGAGTTTGAAGTATCTGTTTACACAGAGAGATTTGAATTTGAGGCAAAGGAGATGGATGGAGTTCATGAAGGACTATGATTTTGAGTTGCACTATCACTCGGGAAAGGCCAATGTTGTGGCCGATGCCCTTAGTAGGAAATCCATTAGTGATGTAGCTTGTATAGCCATCCGGGAATGGGAGATGTTGGGTGCGCTCAGTGAGTTTGATTTGCTTCTGGACGAATCTGTTGAGATTGCGACCTTGTTTTCTGTTGTTGCGCAGCCTACACTTGTGACTAGAGTGTTAGAGGCACAGAGAGGTGACCTTGAGGTAGAGTCCTTCCGAGAGAAGATCTCCAGTGGGAAGGTTGAGAAGGGTTTGACGGTGTATCCCGACCTGAGTGTGAGATACCGAGACCGTTTGTTTGTGTCGGAGTCTTGCCGAGAGGAAGTACTCCGAGAGTTTCATCATTCACGTCTTGCGGTGCATCCCAGAGGTACTAAGATGTATCGGGATTGGGGTCGCCAGTTTTGGTGGCGGGGTATGAAGAGAGATGTGGCAGCTTTCGTGTCTAAGTGCCTTACTTGTTAGCAAGTGAAGGCCGAGCATCAGAGGCCAGTGGGTTCGTTGCAACCCTTGCCTATTGCCGAGTAGAAGTGGGAGCATGTCACTATGGACTTCGTTGTAGGTCTTCCGAGGACTCAGCGGGGTAGTGATGCCATTTGGGTGGTTGTAGACCGGTTGACTAAGTCGGCGCACTTCATTCCTATGCGCGTGAGAGATTCGGTGGATCATCTCGCCGACTTGTATATTCGGGACATAGTGAGATTGCACGGGGTCCCAGTGACGATCGTCTCAGATAGAGATCCTCGTTTTACTGTTAGGTTGTGGCAGAGTTTGCAGAGTGCCTTGGGTACTAAGTTGACCTTTAATACGGCCTATCATCCTCAGACTGATGGCCAGTCTGAGCGTACTATTCAGATCCTTGAGGATATGCTTCGAGGTTGTGTCCTAGACTTCAGTGGGACGTGGGAGAGGCACTTGCCATTGGTAGAGTTTGCCTATAACAACAGCTTTCAGTCTAGTATCGGTATGGCACCGTTTGAGGCCTTGTACGGCCGACCGTGTAGGTCTCCAGTTTGTTGGGCCGAGGTGGGTGATGCACCTTTGTTGGGTCCGGAATTGGTTAGGGAGACGACGGAGAAAGTTGAGATTATCCGTAGGAGGCTTGTTACAACCCAAAGTCGCCAAAAGAGTTATGCCGACCGTAGGAGGAGGCCTTTGGCGTTTGAGGTAGGTGATCATGTTTTCTTGAAAATATCACCTAGGTGAGGTTTGATGAGGTTCGGGAAGAGTGGGAAGTTATCCCCTCGGTTTATTGGTTCCTTTGAGATCCTTGAGAGGATTGGGGAGGTTGCTTATCGTTTGGCTTTGCCACCGCAATTGTCCGGGGTTCATGACGTCTTTCATGTTAGTATGCTTCGGAAGTATGAGCCGGATCAGTCCCATGTGTTGGATTGGACCGACATGGAGGTAGATGAGGGTGCCTCGTATGAGGAGAGACTGGTTCGGGTCTTAGATAGGCGGGATCAAGTCCTGCGAGGCAAGACCATCCCTTTAGTAAAGGTTTTGTGGAAACATCACGGAGTGGAGGAAGCCACTTGGGAACGTGAGGCGGATGTCCGTGAGAATTATTCGGACTTGTCTGTTGACGTGTAATTTTGTAATGAAATTCTGTAAATTGTTGAACTTTAAGAGCATTGTATATGTCTTAAGTTGTAAAATATTGTGAATGTTTTGGGTTAATGGAAATTTGTTTTAACATTGCATGTGTTAAGAAATTGTGAGAAACAGGTTGAAATTGGTAGATTTCAAGGAATGCATGTTGATAATGCAGGTTGTTACGTATAATGTGAAATGCCTCTTGAAAAGAGATGGGATTGACCGATAATGGGTTGGGTTGTTTAATATTATGTTGTAATATTGTTAAGAATGGAGAAAACCTGTTTTTGAAAAACTTGTGTTTAATTTCGGGGACGAAATTCTTTAAGGGGGGTAGGTTATATTGATCCTGGTTGTCCCTTTACTGTTCTGTTGTATTCTGGACTTGATTCCGTGAAGTTGGTAGTGGTATCTATCTTGTTGTCATCCTTTAATTCCACTTGATTGAGTTTTAGGATGTTTTGAGCAGGGTTGTTACAGGCTGGTTAGGCCTTGGTTTTAATTCCTTGTTGTCCAGTTTTTAGGCGATCCGCTCGAGCGGGTCTTCTTGCGCTCAAGCGGGGATTGCACACCTCCAGTATTTTGTGTTCCTGCAAAACTTCTGCAGATGTGATTTTTACGCTCGAGCGGGTTTGTTTACGCTCGAGCGATAGCGCTCGAGCGGGTTTGTTGGCACTCGAACGGGTAGTACTTTCTGGGTATAAGTTCTGGGAGAGGGAAATCTATGCTCGAGCGGACTGGTTTTCGCGCTCGAGCGAAAATGCTTTATTCTTGTGTCTTGGAGCTCGAGCGGGCCTTATTGCGCTCGAGCGTGTCCAGATTTTTGTTCATGGCGCTCGAGCGTTGTGTTCTCCGCTCGAGCGGGTCATGCGTATATGAGTTATTCGCTGGGTGATTTTAAATCACTTTTTACTTTCTTTTCTATCTCCTACTTTTTCTAAAACCCATTTTGAGAGCCCCTCTCTCTAGAAACTCCCTTCTCTCTAGGGTTTGATTTAGCTAGGGTATTTTCCTCACCTTTGGTCTTCACAAAAGTTGTGTTGATCGTCGAGGGCGTCGTTTTGATCCGAAAATCTTGGCTTTTGGAGCACTTTGGTTTTGGTCTCTTCTCCATCCGAGCTCTAACTTCGAGGTAGGGATATCCTACTCCTCTTTATGAGTTTTGTCTTTAAATTTTGGCATTTCGATATGTTGGGGGTTATTGGGTAATTTTGAGAGAGTTTGGGCCTTTGTGTAATTTTACAAAAGTTAGGGTTTTAATTGTATAAAACCTAAATGCATGTTTGGCATGAAGGAATGAAGTAAATGTTGAAACTTGATGAAAATGAAACCGTGAAGGGTTGAAATGTTAATTATGGAAAATGCCCTAATTATATTGATTGATTAATTTGTACAATTAATTGTTGGAAATGAGGGATTGAATTGAGAATGTGGAAATTGGAAAGGGAAGGGATTAGAGGGTGTAGTTGGATCGTTTATCACTCACCTAATTGAAATGTTGATTTAATATCCATTTTGTACATTTATTTTCTGTTTAGAAATAACTGCTTTGGGCTATCGGTGGAGGATAGTCTTGATTGTTGTAGACAATGCATGATGATTAGGTAAATTAAAACTAATCGATTGAATGCGTCATGGAGCATGACGGCAGATAGAATACATTAATTTTATGTATTGATTGATTGTGTATAGAACCTTTGTGTTTATATGCATTGTGTGTAGAGGAGGAGATGTGGGATGTACTCCGCGGTTTAGGGGAAGATGGGGGATGTACCTCTAAACCGGATAGTGTTGGGAGGAGATAGGGGATGAACTCCGTAGATACAGCTCATATGCTTGTCTAGAGAAGTGAAGACACAGCTCATAGGCTTATCTTTGAGATGTGTAGATACAGCTCATATGCTTGTCTAGTGAAGTGTAGATACAACTCATATGCTTGTCTAGTGAAGTGTGGATACAGCTAATATGCTTGTCTGTTGATGTGTAATATGCTTATCTGTTGATGTGTTGGTATAGCTAATATGCTTATCTATTAAATAAAGAAGGAAAATGAAAAGTGACATAGACTCGTATGTTATGAAATTGTGACGTGATATATGTGGATGTATCAGTGTTGGCCATCTATCAATTGCTAATCTTTTAGTCATTTCTTATAGTTGGTTTAGTATATCTCTGCTGGGCTGTGGGTCACCCTATATGGGAACATCATTTTCAGGTACAGGTAGCATGCCACCTCCAAGGACATAGCTTGGGAGGCTAGAGGCGGACACACTTTTGTTGTCTTATTTCTTTTTGATGTATTACATGTAAATTCAAGCCAAGGGCTTAATATGTAATTGAGTTAGTACTCTCTTTTGTAACCATGTGTTAACTTGGAAAGCTGTAAGCCCGTAGGGCATTTGCTTTTGCTGTTAACATGTAATACTTTTGTAATGAAGTACTCTGATGTATTGAAGAATGTGAATCTTTTGTATATGAATGTATGTTTATATTGATGGGTTTAATGTTATTATTTTGAGGGCGTTACAATAATATTCTCTCTCTTAGATATTGTAACATGATATTAAAGTTAGGTTAAGTATCGAGTAATTTCTCTTCACCGGCGGGTGATAGCTTTGCTTTGGCCGCCCGTCAGACCTTAACCTATTCCATCGTCATATTTTCCTTTCAGTATCGTTTCGTAGGGATTTCTTCATCTATTCGCTGGTTTATTCTTACCCTAACTATCTCTATCATTTTTTTTCCGTCGCAATCCTTTTTTTTTTTTGTGCTCCTGCTCGTTCTTAGTTTTCTATTTTCTATCTTAAAACCTATTTGAATTTTAGGGGGGATGGGGGTTAATATACCTATATCATGGTGAGCATGGTGATACACCAGCGCGAACCACCCAAGCCACCCCTTGGCGCACCACCCAAGCCTTCTCTTGGCTCATCATCCAAGCTGCTTCTTGGCGCACCATCTAAGCCGTCCTTTGGCGCACCGCCCAAGTCGTCCCCTAACACACCATTTAAGCCGCCCCTTGGTGTACACGGTTCTTTTCCGGTTGAGACATCTGCTCTTGACTTTTTCCTCAATGGTCCGATATGACCTCACCAAAAACTGTCTCTTGGCATTAGCCCCGGCCAAATTCTTCAACAGTTTGGCACGACCTCACCAAAAATTGTCTTCCAGCATTAGCTTTGGCCAGTTTCTACAATGGTGTGACATGATCATAAAATGTCTCCTGGCATTAGCTTTGGCTTTGCTTTTACAACGGTCTGACATGACCATAAATTGTCTCTTGACATTAGCCCCCGGGTCCTCCTACAACAGTCCAACATGATCATAAAACTTTCTCCCAACATTACTATTTTTATTTTATTTTATTTTCTCTAGTTTCTATTTGCAAACTCCAGTTGGTCTCTTTGCAACCACCTTGAGTTTGAGGGGCCTATTAGTGAATGGTATATATATATATATATTGTAAGGTCCTAATTTTTAAACAATAATAATATACAATCCTTTTTAATTCATAGCAATTCCATAATAAAAAAGTTAATATTATATAAGAGTATAAGTTTGGAAATATTGATAGAGTAACCAAACACCTCTCTTTCTCCTTGAACTTTCATAAAATGATACATGTTTACATGTAATATCATGGTTGCAAAATACAATCTATAACACTTGTATTTCAAAGAGTTAGAGAGGAAAATACAACTAAATGCCTTAATGGCTTACATCTTTACAAGACAAGGGTCTTGATTAAATATATATATATATATATATATAATATTATCTAACAAATCAGATCAAAAGAAATATTCCCATCTTCTACTCAATGGGGTAGTGTTCCTTTGTCTTGACCTGAAATGTTAATTTTGATAGAAATGAGTAAAGTTGCCTAGTAGAGATACATTTAACAAAGTATATAAACATTTGATATGAATATGATCACCAAAACCCATTACTTCATACCCTTATAAAAGAACAAATGCATCAAAGAGCCTTTATTCAAAACTAATCGATATGTATATATATATATATGTCAATTTTTCTAAGAACAATTCCACATTTTTTGTCCTCACACGGATTAACAAGTGGGCACCTCAAGCCTTCTACATTTATCGTCCTCACATGATCGGGAACGTGGATACCTCAAAACATTTTCCAGATTTATCGTCCTTACACGATCAGGCACATGGACACCTAATTTCTCTGTGCAAGTTCCAAGTACAACACACAACATAACATGTAATTTCTCAATAATTTACATAATCACTTCTAATCACAACAAATTTTCAAAAATTCATCCCACCACATTAATATTGTTTCCTAACATATCAACAAAGTATCAACTCCACTTCATCTTAAACATCAATTTGAAACCCAAATCATACTTTAGGATATTGCAAAATTTGAGGGTTTTGCTTATATCCCTTATTAATCAATGAGTCCTCATGCCAATCACAAATCTTATCAAAACCTTCAAAGAAATCCAAGAGGGTTGAGTGAAACCCAATTTTTAAGAATTATCCCCTTTTATCAAAATCATTCTTCTTATACCTCATTAAATTTGGGGGATTTACGTGTAGGTCCTAATAAGTGAACTTATTATTTAATAGGTCTTGTGAGAATTAATGACGTTTTTCATTAAACACTATTAAAAAACATCACTAATTGTTAATTTTCAGCAACAATTCAAAAATTGTCACAAAAAATGTCATTAATTATAAATTTTAGCGACAGTTTAAAAAAATATCACAAAAAAAGTCATTAATTTTCAACTTTTAATGACAGTTTGAAAAATTTGTCAGAGAAAAATGTCACTAACTGTAATTTTTAGTGATAATTTATAAAAATCGTGACAAAAAAAACTCACTAATTGTCAACTTTTAGCGACATATGCAAAAAATCGTCACAAAAAATTATTTTTAGCGACGATTTTAATAGGACTTGATAGGAATTAAGCCAAGCTATTCGGACCTATTAGTAGTTTACCCTTAAATGTTTATGTAACAAGCCCGCGTGGGACCTCGCTACAGCTCGGACTCGATTTGTAGTCACAGTTCTAAGTCTGAACCAAAGAGTCCAAATCCGGCAAATCGTTTTGAGAAAACAGATTTTTGAAAGAAGTGCCAAACATGGACTGCTTTGCCAGATGCAGAGTCGCCACCTAAATATTTTATTTTGGGAAATTTAGGAAACCTTGACTCGGTGCCAAAAGGCCACGTGTCCGTCATCACCAAAGTTGCCTCGGCTCGGGAACTTGGGTACGATTGTGGAAGGTCACTTCGTGAGCACCCCCGCTCGCCCGATCAAAGATCGGCCTCTACTAACCATGATATCTATTTTTGAAAACATTGTGAGTTCTTATTCCGGTTATTAGCCTAGGTTACTATGTGATGCGCACAGCATACAAGTATAGACTGGATCGCCTGAATTGGAACAAAACATTTCATGTTCGCTTTTTGAAAATGATTTGCTACCCGCAGGTAGGCTTGAAACATTTGATGATTTATTCCAATTTAAGTAACCCAACCTTCACCCACAGGCATTTAGGCAGTTATATCACATAAGCATATAGCCTCATGGTAAGCATGCTATTCATGGCAGCACTCACACGCATGCAAGGATGCTAAAGCATAAAGCTTACCGAGTACTCCAAGCCAAAACAAAAACTGTATTAGAAATCATGTATGATCCTAGGTATACAGAAATGCCTAATGCAACACATGCAAAGATGCGACTATAACAGGCTCGGCTATTTTAAACATGGCGTATGGAATGCTACAGCTAACATATATTCAATTTGGAATTGAAAATACAATGCAGTTAGTATGATGCGCCGAGCCCGATGCATGCAAAACAGATGAATGAATGCAAACATGCTGTCATACTGTATGCTAATTAAAATATGCCCTAATCTAACCATCATAAGCAGATAAATAAAAGGGAGAAAGACGTGGGGTTGGAAGACATACAACACACACACGCACACTTATTACAGTTATGCCCTCGCGCAGAGGGTCCGAATAAATAATACAGTCCCGAATAAAAGAATAATACAGTCCAAATTTTACAGTCCGAATAATATACAAATTCCTAATTAATTAACAAATTAACTAAGAAAATAAATAAAACTGGCATGCAAGCCAGGGACTGCCTTGCTTCTGATGGATGATGCATGTCCGTGTTGTCGTGCGCGAAAATCCATCGGGATGCCCCAATTAGCCTCTATTTAGCAGTTATTCTTGAAACGCGTGCCAAGTCCCGAAAAGTTGCTGATTCTTCATTTTGCTGCAACAGAGAGCAGGAAAGGGGCATAGCAATGTATTTTCACAAATATATGCATGCCTCGATCCTCGTGCCACCAATCACGCATACCGAGGCATGATGGCCGAGGAGTCGAAATGCACAATTCAATATAGGATGAATGCACATAAAAACACAGCTAAAACTTAACTCCATCATGGATAATCCGGAGTGTCGGTGACTAGGGAATTGAGATACATTCCGTCACTCGGAGTACGGAATGCACCTCGTTTCCCGTGCCCGGGCTAACTCCTATTCCGAACATGATGCAATATGCATGACATGCATGAAATGTAACTAAGATACAACTCTAACATACACAATGTTATGAAATGAGATGACTCGAAATGCGTGCACGCGGGCACGCAAACCGAGGAAATGCATGAATACGATCTAAGATACAACCTAGTATGCACTATGCTATAAAAATGAGATGCCTCGAAGTGTGTGCACACGGGCACGCAAATCGAGAAAATGACATATGCAATGCAAATGACATGGAAATGTGATATGGGCTTACACTAACATGAGAGAGCCTCAGCCACACTCACATCGGAGGCCGATGGATGAAAATGAAGCGCCTCGAAATGCGTGCACACGGGCACGCAAACCGAGGCAATGGCATACGCAATGCAATGGCATGGAAATGGCATATAAAATGCAACATGGACTTATACTAACATGAGAGAGCCTCAACCACACTCTCGTAAGAGGCCGATGGATGAAAATGAAGTGCCTCGAAATGCGTGCACACGGGCACGCAAACCGAGGCAATGGCATACGCAATGCAATGGCATGGAAATGACATATAAACATGTTAATGGATTTTCAGCAATGAAATGTGGGGAAAACAGCCCCGAAATGAGGCGAAAACACACCTGATGCATGGAATCTCTCCCGAAGCATGGATTTTGGCACCCGAAATGGCCTATAGCTATACCAAACATGCACAATATGGACATGCAATGAATAGACAGTAGCAAGGCAGCCCCAAAGTAAGCATTTTTCCAGTACAAATCATGGCCAAACAGCAAGCAAGGATAGGGCAACAATGGCATGCAAAAATGGCCCTAAACATGAGATTATGAAGCAACTCATAGCTGCTAACTCCAAATAGGTTAGGGCCCTTCAACAACATTGAAGAAGGGCCAAAAATAAGCCATTTTTCAGAACTGTAAAAACCCTAAAAACAAACATAGATAAGGCTAAGTTCTTATGCAAGAAAATGGACCAAAAGGTGGCCAAAGAGGCAAGTGGTATATGAAAAGCCCAAACTGAAAAATTCCCTTCTACAACATTGAATAGGGACCAAAAATAAGCATATTTACAGAGCTGTAAAAACCCCAAAACAGCATACAAACATGCTAGAAATGCAATGCGAAATGAGGCTCAAAAGAGGCTATAACATGAGGTATGCAAAGAATTCACCAAACAGCCAAAGACCCTCAATGAAACATGAATAATGGGCCAAAATAAGACTATTTTCAGAACTGTAAAAAGGCCAAAAACGAAAGCATGATACGCTACCAAAACATGCAAGAATGGGGACCAAAAGAGAGATATAACATGAAGTGGTATATGGAGGTCCCAAACCATGAAAGGCCCTAAATGAAACATGAATAATGGACCAAAATGAGACTATTTTAAGTGCTGTAAAATGGCCAGAAACCAAAGCACAATAGGCTGCCAAAGCATGCAAAAATGGGACCAAAAAGGGAGTATAAAGGCAAGTATAGCATGGAGGTCCCAAACAGTGTTGAGCCCTTCTTCAATGTTGAATATGGGCTCAAAATAAGCCTATTTACAGTTTACATCATGCTCCAAAACAGATCACACACAAGCTAAAAAAATCATGCAAGAAAACGGTATTTAAGAAGGGTATTGAAGCAAGTGCAATATGGGGGGCTCAAACAGGGTTGAGCCCTTAATAAAAAGTGGAAATGAGCTCAAAAGAAGGCTACTTTCAGTTATGGCCGGAGCTCAAAGCAAAAAGCATATATGGTTAAGAAAAGTTGCAAAAAATAAGCCGAAAAAGGGTGAAATAGCAACTCACCCTTGTAGACCAATCTTTGGTTGCTTCTTGGACCAAGTTGCAGCACCTTTAGCCTTTGAGAAGCCCTCCTTGCTGCTGGAAATGGAGTGGTGATGGTGGTGCTTGGTGGTGATGAAGGAATGAAGTGTAGAACTTGAATGTTTTAGGGTAGAAATGAGAGAAGGAGAGGGGAAGCAATGCAAGACTTGGAAGCAATTTTTTCTAACCCCAAATACAAGTGTTGGCCCTTGGTTATATGGAACAAAAAGGGGGTGTAAAGGTGGGGGAAAAAGGAGGCAAGCTTTCCCCCACAAAATATCCCCCGGATACAGATATTTTCTGGGGGATAAAGCTATACAGCTGTAAAGTGAACAGTGTGAGGATCATGGCCGGCCAAGTATTTTTGTTTCAGGTGGCCGGCCGGCCACATCCCCTAGCCAGCCGGCTAGGGGTCAAAAGGGTCAAGTTGGTTTAGTGGCCGGCCACCACATAATGGTGTCCTCCCATGTGCCCTCAACACAACCCTGTGGTTAAAAGTCCAAGAAAGTGGCTCAAGGGTGTTCAACATTAGCTCGGAAGGAGGGGTTCAAAAGGGTCAAGCAACATTAGTGGCCGGCCACCAACTTTTAGGGTCCTCCCATGTGTGTACATCACAAGTATGTGGTTCAAAGTTCAAGAAAGTGGCCCCAAGGTGTTCAACATTAGCCCGGAAGGAGGGGTTCAAAAGGGTCAAGCAACATTAGTGGCCGGCCACCAACTTTTAGGGTCCTCCCATGTGTGTACATCACAAGTATGTGGTTCAAAGTTCAAGAAAGTGGCCCCAAGGTATTCAACATTAGCCCGGAAGTGTGAAAAACGGGTATCGGAGGGCGTCGGAGGATATATAACTGGTTGTTGCAACAATTACTGGCCTCCCATCCTTCTACGGCCTTCCCAGTGATAAAACAGAGGTACCTGCCAAAAATGAATGAAAACCGTTGCAAAACGAAAGTTCAGGGGCCAAAACGCGCAGTTCGGGGTCCCGAAAACGGGCTGTTAAGCACCGAAAGTGGCATTCGGCCACGAAGTGGGTTTCTCAGACCCCAGTGTCCCTCAAAAGGGAGAAAATAAGATGTATGCCAAAAATCAGAGCAAATGGAGATGGTTAAGCGGTCCCGAACCGAGGCACACGGCCTGGCGGCTCCGAAAACCGGGAATCGGGCTCCGAAATGGGCAAAATGGCCTACGGCCACGAAATGTAGCCTACGGACATTGAGAGATGGTCCACGGGACCTCTTCCTCCCCTCAGGAAAAGAAACAAAGAAAACCGAGCCTGGTTCGCAAACCGAGGCAAAGCACAAGAAAGGGTTCGGAAGTCCGGAGGCAGGGCTCACGGCCGCAACTCTAGAACTTCTGAACGAGCACATTATGCAACATCACCAAGCGCTCAATCAGTGACGTCTGAGTCTTAAGGTCGGTCAAAAATGGGGTGTCTACAGTTTAAGAAAAAATCACATAGTCATATGAAAATATAGATATACAATGTAAAAGGTATTCCTACCTCAAGAGAGAGAGAGAGAATAGTTGAAGACCCAAAAGTTGTAGGTGGTGAAATCATGATCCACTTACGCCCAAATGTAGCTCTCGATGTGCTCTAGCTTCTTCCCTCAAGAACAAGGGGTAGATTTGGCCTCTAGGTAGATAAAACCCAAGCTTGAAGCTCTTAACAATGGTGAAAAGTAAGAAAGAGAGAAAGAGACGGTGAAGAGAGTGAAAGAGTGAAAAAAGGTGAGAGAAGAGACAAAAAGGCTTCTATTTATAGTGGAGGGGTACAATGGCTCATGGCGGCCCAAGAATACATAAACTATTAGGTCAAAATTCCAAAAAGTGGGCCCAAAAATATGGCTGAAACTTTCAGCACTTCTAGCAAGGGTCGATACCTTCTAGCTAAATGTTGACCTTAAAAGAGAACAACACAAGAAAGAAAGGAAAAACAAGCAAGTGTCGATACCTTCCAGCCAAGTGTCAATCCTATAAAACAATAGGCAACAGAAAGAAAAGGAAAAGAAACAAGTGTCGACACCTTCCAGCCAAGTGTCGACCCTATAAAATAGTGGGCAAAATATAGAAACGGAAAAGAAACAAGTGTTGACACCATCCAGCCAAGTGTCGACAACTAGAGTAGAATTTCAAGGTTCCCAAGTCACTTTCCGACAAAACTAAGTGCAAAGGAACAATTTTAACAAGTTTAAATCAAATCTCACTCCACCAATACAACGATATAACAACTCAAGCACCCAATAATGAGGAGTAATGGAAATCAAATATACTATAAAAATGTTTCAAAGAACACTAGTGTTACAATCTCCCCACCATAAGAAATTTCGTTCTTGAATTTAGACATATTGGAACAACAATCACAACCAATATAAATAATGTCTAGAATATCCACACACACAATGAGATAAGTTAGAGAGGAAATACAAAAGGATGCAAAGATTAAACATTATCAAATAAATCTGGATATTTGTCATGGATTTCGGCCACACGCTCCCAAGTTGCTTCGTTCACATCATGGTGTCTGCACAACACCTTGACTAAAGGAATGGTCATGCCCCTCAAGACTTGCCCTTGGGTATCAAGGATTCTCACGGGTCTTTCCTTATAAGATGCATCCTCATCTACTTCAATATCCGTCCAATCTAGGACATATGAAGGGTCAGCTCACACTTGCAAAGCATCGAAATATAGAATACGTCATGTACCCTGAAGAGTTGCGATGACAGAGGTAGGCGATAGGCTACTTCTCCTATTCGCTCAATGATGTCAAAAGGGCCAATGAATCTAGGGGATAACTTTCCACTCTGTTCGAGTCTCATCAAACCCTTCCTTTGTGAGATTTTCAAAAGACATGATCTCTAACCTCAAAAGACAAAGGTCTTCTCCTTCGGTCAGCATAACTTTTTTGATGGCTCTGAGCTGTAATTAATCTCCATTGGATAAGAACCACTTTCTCGCGCACTAATTTTAGCCAAAGCATAGGTGAATCCCCCGCCTCAGTCCAACACATCAGTGATCTACACGGGCACCATACACGGTTTCGAAAGGTGTCACACCAATGCTGGCATAGAAAATATTGTTATAGACAAACTCCACTAATGGTAGATCTCACTCCCAAGACCACTGTAGATAGCCTATTTTTGACCGCCCTTAAGACTTGGGCGCCGTTACTGATGGTTTACTTGGTGTTGAAAGTTGTGCAGTGCAAAGGTTCGATCCCTTCGGCAAGAGGAGAGTCAAATCCTAACTTCACACCCCATTTTAGACCAAAGCTATTTTGAATGATTTTTAGACCTTAAAACCCTCTCTTTCAAAACGTTTTTGAAACAAAGTTTCTACGATGTTCCGACGCTCGCATTTTGTTAAATGTTGTGCCTTTCGGTAAACTGAGCGAGGACAAAGCGGAAAGGAATGAAAGAGAGATGAAATATTTGAAAAATCTTTCAAAACACCTTGTTTAGGGGTTTGGAGTTGAAGAAAATGAGAAAAGAGAGAAAAAAAACTAGTTTGGGAGAAGTTCGGCATGAATCCGAGAAGGATCGAAACTGAATGGCTTCACCAAAATAGGCATAGCTTTTTTTACACTTGGAATTTTGATGCAAGGATGCCACCATTGGAAATCTTACTTCCGGGGCTTCAATTTGGACACAAGAATGACCTGAAAAGGAGTCCAGATGAAGGATTTATGCCCATTTGAAGTTGGACCTGGAGAGCAGAATTTTCCTGCCGACCTGAAAAAGTAGCTGGCCAACCAGAAAAGTGGTCTACAAGTCCCAAACTCAGTTTTTTTCGAAGATCTCTTCCCTCCAGCTGTTGTGCACTGCTCCAGATATTTCCAAACTCAGATATTTCGAACCAACTCTTGCCTTTTGCTATATATGAGCCATATCTCCCATTTTTGCAAGAAAAAAAAACGATTGAAGATATTTTGGGAGCCTCTCTCTCTAAAAAGTTCTCTCTCTAGAAATTTCAGAGCTAAATCTTAGTTTTTTTTCTCTCTAGTTGGCCCTCCCTCTTGACCTTGTGTGCATACAAGAGATATACTTGAAGATATACCTCTCCTTTGCCTAGGCACCCTTAACCAAACTTAACCACCATTGGGCTGAGGTTCTTTGAGGATCATTTGGAGCTCCAAAAGGATGATTTTGGCTCAGATTTCAGCTGGTTTTGCTATGTCCTTCAAGGTGCTTCAAGGGTAAGCACTTGTCCCTTTAAACCTTTGCTTTGCATGCTTGTTTTACCACCTTTGTAAACTATTTTTTGGGTGGTGTTGAACTACAAAAACCTTTGTTTTTCCTCTGTTTTTCAGTCCTAATAAAGTTGGTTTGTGCCTTGTTTGGCTAGGGGGTTGTCTCTCCCTTTTGCTCCTTGGCTTGTGAGGCCTTTTGAGCCATCTTTCACCACCTTTCAAACCATCTTTGTTTGGCCTTTTAACCACTAAAATCCAGTGGATTTTCAGTGGTGAAAAGCTAGTTTTGAGGCCCCAAATGGGTGGGGGTTGTCCCCCCTCCTCTTCTCTTGTTTACTTGTGTTGATGGCCCATCAAAAGAGCATGTATTTCTATCTTCTTGAGACTTTGTTTGAGCACTTTTTTGTGACTTTTAGGACCTTCCATAACTCTGTTTTGGCTTGGTTTGGTCACCCCTTGCATGCTTAATACACTTATAGTGTAAATTTTGCAAACTAGCCTTGTATGCCTTATGACGTAGCATGTCTTTCTAGCATATTTTGGATCCATCTCAGTGGGTTTTTGGTGTTGTTTTAACATGCCTTAGATCTGTTTTGGCTTGGTTCGGTCACCCTTTGCATGCTCCATGCACTTATAGTGTATTTCTATGAAATAACCTAGTGTGTCTCATGCTTTAACATGTCATTCTAGCATGCTTTTGGCTTAACTTCATGAAGCTTTTGTCTATGTTTTAACATGCTTTAGCTCTAATTTGAACTGTTTTGGCCATGAATGACTTGCTTTGTATAGCCATGGTTCAATCTAGCTTGTTAACTTTGTGTGTCAAGTCCATTAGCATGCTTTACTTGGACTATTTGAATGATTTGGCATCATTTATTATGTGATTTCAGTCCATGTTTCATGCTCATGTACTTGCATTTAGCACTTATTCAATGCGTTGGAGGGTTTGCCGCTTTATGCCTTAACATGAGTCATTGTGTATGCCTTCATGCCTTAGCTTGCGAGCTATCATTTCAATGTGTTTTTGGGGTTATTATGCCATGACATAACTCTGATTTTTGTTGTTTAAGTGATCCCATGCTTGGTCTTAATAGGTGTAGTGTAATCCACCTTATTTGCCTTGTATGTATCATGCCTTATGCCCTTCATGCTAGCTTATTTTGGCTTCCTTCCATACATGTTTTAGACTTATTTTAACATGTTCTAGGCCTGTTTTAGGTTGCCTTGATCACATGCTTCATGTTTTGCATACTTGTAGTACAAGTGCTCCTGCTTGCTTCAAGCTTTGAGCACCATTGCATGCTTCATTTGTGTTGTGTACATGATTCGACATCATCTAACATGACATTTCAGAGCTTTTAGCATTTCCATGTTCCCACTTCATTCACTCTTTAAGTGTCTTTGAGTGTTGTGCATTGTTGCCTTAGTTGTGGCTTAGCTTGTATGCTTGCATGCTTAGGTCTTTGAGTCCTCATCTCAGCATGTTTAGGTCTTTGTTTTGATCTACTTGAGCTCTATCCATGCTTAGTTCATGCATATTTGCCATGTATTGCATGCCTCCTTTGTAGTCCTCTTTGTTAGCTTTCATGCTTTAGGACCCTAGCATGCTTTACTTGCATTGTTTAAGTGATTTGACATCATTTCTTGTCTAATTTCAGTGCACTTAGTGTTGTCACACTTGCACATTTGTCACTCTTCGAGCCTTCTTGAGGGTTGTGCTCTTGGGCCTAGTTGAATGGCCAATGCATTGTGCATGCATACCTTGCCTTTTGTGCCTTAATTTCATCACCAATGGCCACTAATTTGGGCATGGTTGAGGCCCATCCATTTTGGTTTAAGTCCATTGTGCATTGTGTATGCCATGTAGTTCATAGCATCGAGTATGCCATGTTACATCGCATCGTGCATGTTATGTTATTGTTTACATTGTGCATGCCATGATCATATTGCATTGAGTATGCTATGATAGGCATTGCGTTGAGTATACCATATTGGTTACTTGCATTTGTGTATGCCATGTCCATTCGCATTGTGTATGCTAGTTACATTGTATCATGTTGCTTGCATGCTTATTTTGCCTTGCATTGAGTATGCATGTCCCTAACATTGATAAGTTGCCCTTGTTGCATTGCATTGTGTATGCATGCATTAGCATTATTTGCATGTCATTAGCTTTGTTAAGTTGATCATGTCACATTGCATCGAGTATGCCACGTTGTTCACATTGTGCATGCTTATGTTGCCTAGCATTGAGTATGCATGCCCTTAGCATTGGTAGCTTGATCATGTTGCCTTGCATGTTGTTTGCATGCTTGTCCCTTACATGTTGTTTGCATGCTTGTTTCATTGCATTACATTTTTGCATACTCCATGTTTCATAGCATTGTGTATGCCATGTTATGTGTTGCATTGTGTTTGGAATAGGTGTTAGTCCAAACACGGGAAAAGATGGATGTTTCATACTTAAAGTGATGAAACGTGTCTTAATTCTCGGTCGCCGACGTTCTTGATCATACATGATACAGTTTTAGACCCTATGTGTTTACTTGTGCATTCATTTTTACATTGAATTACGCAACTTCGCCTCTCGGCCATCATGCATTGAAATGCGCGATTGATGGCCCGAGGGTCGAGAACTACACTCCCTTGAGCTCATGACATGATAGGGAGGGTGGTTGTGCACACATATCTTGCAAATACATTGCCATTCCCTTTCTTGCTCTCTGTTGCAGCAAATTGCAGTTCAGCAGCAACAACTAGTCGGCCAGCCAGAAAGACTAGTTGGCTGACCACATTTTCTAACTTTCAACAAAGACAGGTGGTCGGCCACGGCTGAAGACACCAACAACTGGTCGGCCACCCTCCCACAGGTCCCCTAGGTGGAGTTTTAGCCTCTTGGAGCTCGGGGCAGTGTTTTGAGAACAAATGAAAACAGAGGCAAGTCGGGGTATTGCATTGGATTTTCGAACGAAGCGACCGGGCTTGCATGCATTCCTCTCCTTCTGAGGCTCCTATTTTACTGCTTTCCTTAGCTCCCATGCTTAGATAACTAGCTTTTTCTTTAGTTTGTACCTTTAATGGTTAATGCATTTAGCTATTTCAATTTGTTTTGTAATAATTAGTTTAATTAGCTTAGATTAGCTAGTTAGTTTCTTATTCGGTCCCTCCCTCAAGAGGGCATATTGTTGTAATAAACGTGCGTGTGTGTGATGCATGTCTTTCAATCCCCATTTCTTTCTCCCTTTTACTTAACCGCTTATGATGGTTAGTTTTAGGGCATATTTCATTTAGCATACCTTATGCTTGCATGCGTGCATCATCCATCTGTTTTTGCATGCACCGGGCTCGGCGTATCATACAAACCAGCATTGTATTTTCAATTCCTATTTGAATACATGTACCAAGTTGCATTTCACATGACACTCTTAGGATAGCCAAGCCTATTTTAGCTGCATTTTCGCATGTGTTGCATTAGCCATCTTAACATAAACTAGGATCATGCACGATTTCTAACTAGTTCTCTGTTTTGGCTCGAAGTACACTGTGAGTGTTTACGCTTTAGCATACTGCGTGTGTTATTGACTGCCATGAAATCATGCTTGCCATGAGGCTAATTGCTTATTTGCTATAACTACCTGAATACCTGTGGGTGAAGGTTGGATTACTTGAATTGGAATAATTCATTGAAATCCTCAATTTAGCCTACTTGCAAGTAGCAAACTTCAAATCATTTTAATAAACGGATATGCAATGTTTTGTTCCAAATTAGGCGATCTAGTCTATACTTGTATGCTGTGCGCATCACATAGTAATTCTAGCTAATTAACAGGAATAAGAGCACATGTGTTTTCAAAAATAAAATATCATGTTTAGTGCAGGCTGATCTTTGATCGGGCGAGCGGGGGTGCTCATTACACGACCTTCCCCTCTCGTACCCAAGTTCCCAAGCTGAGGCAACTTTGGTGATGACGGACACGTGGCCTTAGGCACGAGTCAGGGTTCCTAAATTCCTCCAAAATAAAATATTTAGGTGGTGACTCTGTATCTGGCAAAGCAGTCCATGTTTGACATTTCTTTATAAAAATCAGTTTTCCAAAACGATTTGCCAGATTTGGACTCTTTGGTGATTTATCGGTCTTACATCGCACATTGTAAGGTTAGATTCAGAACCATGGCATTTGAGTCCGAACTGTAGTAGCTCAGAACAAAGCGAGATTCGCGCCGCCTCGTTTCTACGCGCGGATATGTCAGGGAGTTTCCGAGAGCGCGTCTACATTAAAGTCCAAAACATAAGCACTCAATAGGTCGTTTAAAATCTGAATAGTACACTCGGACTGCCCGTCAATTTGAGGATGATAAGCAGTACTAAAGGTCAAATGAGTGTCTAAGGCACTTTGAAGACTCTTGTAACACCTTAAAATAACTGGAAAAAAAACCATCTCATGATAATAATGAAATAAAGATACAATACAGAATATAATGCCCTTCCATTTCATATGATCTCAAATGTACAAAAGATAACACATGCGGTTATACATTCATGAGTCCTAATCCAGAATCTATAGCATGTGTTATAGACAAAAGAAATGAAATCTAAGCTAAACAGGTAATTAAATGGCTTAAAGGCTACAACTTTCCAAGACGATGCTTGGTTACAACAAAAGTGAGTTCGAGCTCAATACAGTTTAAGCCCTAGGCTTGTATAGAAAGAAATATAACAAATAAACAAAAAAAAAGCCTTCAGCTCCAAGTTCTTCCCAAGCTATGTTCTTGGTGGAGGCATATCATTAGCGCCTGAAAATGGTTTTCCCACATAGGGTGAGTCAAAGCTCAGTAGAAATACGTTAACACAGTTCATGAATCTTAACAAAGATATAAGGTGAATTCATATGTAATGCTCATGCCGAAAACATTTTATATCTCCTTTCAAGTCCATGCAATGTCAAGTCTATATCACAATTCAAAAAATCATTTCCTTTATAATAGAAAACAGGACTACGGATATAACTTTGGGAATCCTTAGGTACGTGTCTGCAAGTAGGCTATACAAGCACTACTAATTTATCATTTTTACGAGTATTAACCGGAAGGCTTGACACCTAATCGTGCAGGTTTTTAGACTTTCACCAAGGACACATAGGCCAACATAATACCGTAACCACACTCTCTACCCAGATTCACCAAGGTATTCACCCATATTTCTCAAAACAATAGACATTTTCAATGTGTTAAATATACAACAATGCCTAATGCAATGGATGAGAAAATAGTTTCAATTCTCCTAGTTCTTATGCAATTTCTACAACAATTATAGTTATCTTCCACCGATAGCCCAAACTAAATAGGTAATTAATTTCCATAAAGATAAACCTTCCGAAAATCTCAAGATGGAAGTGACAATACATATCTAACTCCACCATCATCATTAACATCAATCCAATTTCACATTTATCATTACAAAATCAACATTTGATATTCTTAGGGCAAAATCCCCTTTCCTTCATAAATCAATTTCAAAGATAAAAATCCATCATTTCATCATAACTCAACAACAAATACATTTCCTCAATCATTTCCAACAATCCATTTGAAAACCCCTATATTTGTCCAAAATTCCCAAATCACAATGTTGTTTCAAAACAAAAATAACTAAAGTTAAAAATCATAAAAAAGTGCAAAGATATCCCTACCTCAAGCTTAAAAGACAAGAGAAGGAATGGAGAAATTTCAACGATGCCAAAACCCAACTTTGCTTTGATCAAAATGAAGCTCTCGGAGTGTTCTATCTTTTTATCAAAGTGACATGGGTGAAGAAATCAATAGACCTAGGTGTATTTGTAGAGAGAATGAGAGTTTTAGAGAGAGAAGCTCTCGATCTAGGATTTTAGAATGTTTAGAGAGAGAGGGAAATGAAAAAGTGAGCCAAAAAATGACTTTACGGACAGATAAATGTGTAGACTGCTCGATCGCAGGAATGGTTGCTCAAACGACTAGATACAATAAGTGTGATAACTTAAAAACACAACGCGACCGGTTGAGCAAAGAATACCCACTCCCAGAAATTTTATAGACAGAGGACTATCGCTTGAGCTCAAGAAAGATCGCTCGAGCCAACACAGCTCTGTAGACGCGCCGCGTGGGGCCCTCGCTACTACAGTTCGGACTCGATTTGTGTCACGGTTCTAAGTCTGAACCAAAGAGTCCAAATCCGGCAAATCGTTTTGAGAAACAGATTTTTTGAAAAGAAGTGCCAAACATGGACTACTTTGCCAGATACAGAGTCGCCACCTAAATATTTTTTTATGAGGGAATTTAGGAAACCCTGACTCGGTGCCGAAGGCCACATGTCCGTCATCATCAAAGTTACCTTGGCTCGGGAGCTTGGGTACGATTGGGGAAGGTCAGCTATGAGCACCCCCTCTCGCCCGATCCGAAGATCGGCCTCTACTAACCGTGATATCCATTTTGAAAACGTTATGTGTTCTTATCCCATTTATTAGCCTAGAATTACTATGTTATGCGCACAGCAAACAAGTATAGACTAGATCGCCTAATTTGGAAATAAGCATCGCATATCCGTTTGTTTTGGGAAAATGTTTTGGAATTTGCTACCCGCAAGTAGGCTGAAACACGGATTTCAACGAGTGCTTCCAACTCAGACAATCCAGCCTTCATCCACAGGCATTCAAACAGTTTATCACATAAGCATCTAGCCACATGGTAAACATGTTGTTATGATAGCATTCACATGCATGCGATATGCTAAAGCATGAAAATACTTACGTCGTACTCCATGCCAAAACAATAAACTCATTAGTAAACAATGTATGATCCAAGTCCATGTTCAAATGTCTAATGCAACACATACATGATGCAATTAGAGTGGGCTCGGCTAACCTAAGCATGGCATGTGAAATGCAATCAATTGATGCACGCATTTAATTTGGAATTGAAATACAAATGCAGTTAGCATGATGTACCGAGCCCGGTGCGTGCGAGACAAATGCATGGATGCACACATGCATAGCATAAGGTATGCTAATTTAAACATGACCTATTACCAACCATCAAAGCAGGTAAGTAAAAGGGAAGAAAGAAGTGGGGATTGGAAGACATGCACGCACACGCACCCACACTTATTACAGATTCGCCCTCGCCCGGGGGGACCGAAAGAATAATACAAATCGAATAATGAATTAACTATCCTAGCTAATTAATTATTACAAATTACCTAATTAGTTAACAAACTAACTAAGTTGGGAAAAACAGTAAACCGCCTCGGGAAGAGAACTCGATGCAATGCATGCTCGGTCTTGCTCGGGAATTCATTGCCATGCGCGATCTGCCTCTGTTTTCCCTGCTCTGCTCCTCTGAAGACTGTCAAAGTCTTAGAGTTGCTTCTCTGGACATTGGGAGACATCACCGGCTGAGTAGAATGGTCACTGGCAGTGGTCTGGTGGTCATCGGCACATAATGGATCCATCGGTTGCCGGTTTATTGTCGGTCGGCACTCTATGAAGTCGATTGGCAGAGAATGCCTGCAGAATCTGTTTGACAGCAGCAGAGGATAGAATTTTGCATGGCAATGCAATTCAAGCCATATATGCACCAATCATGTCCCTCATCATGTTAGTGACTCAAAGGGACATGCTCCTTGGTTCTCGGACCACCAATCGCGCATTTCCATGCGTGATGGCCCAAGGAACCAAGTGTGCACATTTTGATGTCACATGCAATGCAAACCAACAATCGAACCAAGAGGCTTCTACCTCCATCATGACTTGTTCAAGAGGTGAAGTATGCATGCCAATGCAATGCAATCCTAAGCATATGAGCTAGCATGCAACATGAGCAGACAAGTAAGTGATGCGCACTAGGTACATAGACTAGGCAAACAAGCATACAAGCATGCCACAACTATGCAAACTACTTAGAGCATGCAAGATGTGATCTAATCATGCAACATGCTAGTAATTTGACCAAGGGAATGCATGCCAAATGCGAATGATTTGCAAGCATGCAACACATGCAACCAAAGCATGCAAACATGGGATAATGTAACAACACTAGAATGGCATACAAGGGATGGACTTAAACATGATTTAGGCAGCCTTAAATAGACCTAAAACAGTGGCCAAAGCCAAGGAAATGAGGCCCAAAACACACGCGCACATGTATGCAAATATGGTCCAATCCCTAAGGCCCACCAAGGAAGTGTTGAACTACACTTAGTGCAACCACACATGGCATGAATTAAATGACTAAAAACAGAATTCTAGCATATTAGGACAAGGCCTAAAGATCACTTAGATGGCATCCAAATGTCCTAAATTCAAAGGCATGCACAAATACCAAAACATGGAGCATGCTACACAAGCTTCCAAAGCTTCAAAGAGGCATCCAAGGCAAGCATACAAGCATGTTAAAGGGACTGAAATAACATGGCAAATGGTCCCAAGTCGCTAAATTAAGGCAAGGATGCATGCTATACATTCACACACTTAAGGCCAACAAACCAAAAATGCAAAAGGGGCTATACTAAGCATGCCAAAGTCGACCCAACCAACCTAGGACAGACCTCAAACATGGCAAGATAAGCACAAAAGCTTCACAAAGCTAGGCCTAAAACATGATAGAACAAGGGTTTACAACCTAAGGCATGTTAAGGCAACAAAGTGGCATTACAAGGTAGGTATGCTAAGCATGCATGGTGTACCAAAACCAACAAAAAACAGAGGCATATTATGACATAATAAGCACAAAAAACAGCCAAGGCATGGTCAACAAGAAGCTTAGCTAGGTGCTCCCTCAAGAAGCCAAAAATGGTCCATTTCAAGGACAACAAGGAGAGGGGGTGGCCCTCTCCTTCTTGGGACTTCAAGGCACCATCCTTACCACTAAAATCCCTCAAGATTTCAGTGGTGAGGAGGCCCAAACACCAAAGTCTCGGAGCTTACACAAAACAGCCCAAAATGGGGCCTCTCAAGGCCTAAGAGGGGTCAAACACCTCCAAACCACAAAACACTCTAAACAAACTATTTAGAGGGCCCAAAAACAGAACTTTTTTGTATTATACACTAAGCTCAAAAACAGTTCTAAGATAGGCAAAAATAGTATGCAAAAATGGGGAATAAAGGGACAACTTCTTACCCTTGAAGACCCTCTTCACCAATGAAGCTCTGGCAGCTTCTTTGTGCTCAAAACAGCCCAAGAACCTCAAGAACAACCTCTGGTCCTTCAAGAAACCAAGGAAAGGTGTAACACTATGTGTTTGTGTACAATAGTAAGACACAAACACACTTATACACACACAAAGACCAAATGAGAGAGAGGTATAGAGATAGAATATGTATGGAACCCTAAACCTAAAACCAGAGCTCTCACACAACTTTTCTCTCTAAAATGTCTAACCTAGAGCCAAGAGGGGAGGGCTCCTCTTATAGAGGAGCCAATCTTGTAAAGCTTACAAGGTAAGCTAACAAGAAGTCCATCCCTCCATACACGTGTATGGAGGGGAACAAAATGCCATACAGCTGTATTAAAATATCTGCAAAAGAAGATGAACAGCAGTCGGCTGCTCAAAATTGCCATTTTGTCAAAAAGGAGTGCCGACCGGCAACAAAGAATGCCGACCGGCAATATACATTGCCGATGGCATCAAAACACCAGCCGGTGGCCTCTGGCCATGGCCGGTGATGTGTGGGGATGCCTCACAAGGCATTCCCTGCCCCTCCAAGGAAAAACACAAGTGTTTGGTGCAAAACCAGACACTAAACAGTCGAGTTCGGAGATCCTGAGGCAAGGCGCGTAGCCGAGACCTCCGGGAACTCCAAACGAACACGAACAAGGGTAATCACTAAGTGTTCCAACGGTGACGTCCAAGTCTTGAGGACGGTCAAAAATGGGGTGTCTACAAGCTCGAGCGTAAGAAAGACCGCTCGAGCGAAGAATACCATCTCTTAGTATCTCTGTAGACCTGCAAAAGTATTGGGAGTTCACAAATTCCGCTTGAGCACAAGAATCACCGCTCGAGCAAAGAGGCAAAATTTTAGGAAACAACCGTTCTAAAAAACAAGCTACCAACTTGTTCCAAATGCAACCGAGACACTCCAATTACTAAACTCAATGAAGAATAAGGAGAAAAAAAGCATGAACAACCATATAAGATAATGAAACCCAGATTTAGAACATCAAATGGGTCGGGTCCAAACAAGAATCGCTATAACTCTGTTATATTCGAGAGGTGAAACGAGGGTCTCTATCAGAAACAGTACTCATCGGGCTCTGTGGTGTCGAATAATCTCCTTAATGTAGAGTTCGGTAAGATCATCCACTAAGTCTCCCACATGCATGGAAAGAAAATGAGCTGAATTAGTCAGTCGATCCATAACTACCCAAACTGAATCATTACACCTCTAAGTTCTAGGAGGACCTATAACAAAATTCATTGTAACATGTTCCTACTTCCATTTGGCTATAGGTAAGGGTTATAACAACTCGACTGGTATCTGGTGCTCGACCTTGACTTGCTGGCAAGTCAGGTACTTAGACACAAGCAATGCAACATCTTTCTTCATTCCTCTTCAACCGAACTAACGACTAAGGTCATGAAACATTTTTGTGCCTCTCGAATACAACGTAAGGCATGAATGATGCAACTCAGAGTGCCTCATCACTACAAGACTCCAACACAAATAAATGGTCTAGGTATTGGATGCTCAAGTCAAAGTGGATATTGAACCCATTTTCCTCTTTCCTACTAGAGATTCTCTTTTACATAGCTTCTACTTTGGGATCCCCTTGTTATGCTTCTATGACTCGGATAATAAGTGTAGGTTATGCAATAATTGTAAATAAGGTGGCACTCTCCTTGGACTTATCAAGGTGCAAGTCAAACTCACTAATATCGCCCAATATCTCCTATTCTCTAATGGCAAGACTAGCCATTCCACTTATGGACTTTTTACTCAATGCATCAGCCACTAAATGGTGGTAGCATAATTAAAAAATAATAGTCTTCCATGAACTACATCCACCTCCTCTGATACAAATTCAAGTCCTTCTGAGAAAATAGATACTTAAGGTTCTTGTGATTCGAGAACACATTGAACTTCTTGCCATATAGATAGTGTCTCCAAAGTTTCAATGTGAAGATGATAGTGGCTAACTCTAAATCATGGGTCAGGTAATTTCCTTTCGTGGGTTTTCAATGATGTGAGCCATACGCTACTACCTTGCCCTTTTGCATCAAAACACAACCCAAACCTTCACTAGAAACATCACAGTACATTGTATACCCTAAGCCTCACTCCAGAATGATCAAAATAGGCATGGTTGTTAACCTAGTTTTTAACTCCTGAAAGGATCTCTCACAAGCTTCACTCCATACACACTTCACCTCTTTTCTAGTCAGCCTAGTCATTGGAGATGCTAAAGTGGAGAAGTCCATCACAAAACGTTAATAGTAGCCAGGTAGGCCCAAGAAACTACGAATATCGAAAGTATTCTTAGGTCGTTCCTATTTTGGTACCACATCAATCATAAAAGAATCTACTGTCACTCCATCCCTGGACACTATATGGCCTAAATATTTTACCTTAGAAAACTAAAATTCATACTTCTCATACTTAGCATATAACTAATGCTCCCTAAGTTACTAAAAAACAATGCGGAGGTACTTCTTGTGTTCCTTCTCGAAAGATGAATATATCAGCATGTTGTCTACAAAGATGACCACAAATCTATCAAGGTGCTCACGAAAGACTTGATTCATTAAATCCATGAAAGTAGCAAGAGCATTGGTCAATCCGAAAGGCATGACAAGAAACTCATAATGGCCATATTGAGTATGAAAGGTCGTCTTAGGACTATCCTCTTCCCTTACCTGCAATTGATGGTACCCTGACTTTAAGTCGATCTTTGAGAAATAATGAGAACCCTTAAACTGGTCAAATAAATCATCTATTCTAGTCAATGGGTACTTGTTCTTGATGGTGACCTTATTTAACTTGCGATAATTAATACACAGTCGTAGTGAGCCATCTTTCTTCTTAGGAAAGAGAGATGGCACTCCTCAAGGTTAAGTACGAGAGCGACTGATGCCTTTGTCTAGCAACTCCTGCAACTGCTCCTTTAATACAAGCAATTTGGTCAGTGCAAATCTATAAGGTAACATAGAAATAGGTGTCGGTGCTTGGTATAGAGTCTTTGGAGAATTCAACCTCCTGATGTGGTGGCAACTCAGTGAGATCCTTCGAAAGAACATTCAAATACTCGCAAACAACCCTAAAAAGTATGCCTCGAACCACACTACCCTCATCAGCTAGAGTAATGGCAAAAAGAAAGTTGAGTTCACCTCAACCGTGAATATTATATAGCGCAGACAACAGACTATCACTCCGATCCCCTAAGAAATAGAAACAATCCCTATTTGGAGTACACACTGTAACCCTCATACGGTGACAATCAATGGTGGCATGATAAGAGGATAACCAATCCATGCGTAGTATTACATTGAAACCCGACATGTCTGGCTCAATAAAATCGAAGGAGAGTCGATGGTCGACAATCTCAAACTCACAATTATGGTATACCCGATTCAACACTACTCTACCCCCAATTGGTGACTCAACCGAAAGTGGAGGATCTAGCCGATCAACATCTAATCCCAAAACAAATGCAAATGAAAATGAAATGAAAGACTACAATGGTCCGATGTCCATTAACACACTGGCCTAACTATTAAACACCAGATATGTGCTTTTAACAACAGAAGGTCCGACTTATGGATTAGGAGTGGTGACAGCGTACACACGTCCCTGAGGTCCTTGCTCACCTCTCAAAATATAGGCTTGCTGCATAGATTGTGCAGAAGTGGCCCCTTACATGAATCTAGATGATTTCCTGGACTAAGTTGGATAGTACAATTGCCTCTAGTCTTGACTCTATGGATAAACCCTTGATTGTCAGGACCCTGAAACACTAGTAGTCCTTGCTAATTGACGATAGAACCTCTTTACCTATCTAGACTGACCACATTGATAATAGTAGGTGGTTGACTCCCACCCTCTGACTGGCTCTGAGAATGAACCAATTGTTGATGTTACTGGCTGTCCCTCCGTGGGCATACCACACTAGTAATAAGAAACCCTATTCTATCTTGTACTTTTTGTACTTCTTCCAAACATAGGAGTTGATGATTTGGCCTACTGGGATGGTGACTGAAAGGATGACGACCCTCTTGACCTCTTAGATAACCTTGAGTCACCCAGAGGCTCCGAAACCCTTGCCTCCTAAGCTTTCTTTTCTTTTCCTCTGCCTCCAAAGTTACCTCTACATGCATGGCAAACTCCATGAGCTTATCATATTCTTGGATCATATTTCCCACTACTTTCATCAGAATCTCAAGCCTCAGTCTCTTCTCAAACTCCAAACATCGACGCTCCTCGGTCCCCACAAGATTAAGTACAAATCAGTACAAACTAGTAAAGTGGCCTTAAACTTGGCCATTGTGGAATCAAGTTGTTCAAGTTCCTCAAATTCCTTCCTCGGACGCTCTTTTGCAGTGGGAGTGAGGTATTTCTCCTGAAAGGCGAGAGCAAATGCCTCTCTAGTGTGCTCAATGTAGCCTTTGGAAAACTTCCACCATTAGCCAGTGTCCCCTTTCAACTGATATGCAGCAAGTGATACTTGGAGCTCGCCCTTGCAGATGTCTAAGATCTCAAAAGATTTAGTGATTTGATCTAGCCACTTATTGACCTTCAACAGTTCGGCACCACCATGGAATTCGGTGGGTGTAGACATCCCATTTTGACAAACCTTAAGACTTTACCACTTTATTCCGAACACCCGATGATGATAGTTGGAATGTGCTATTCTTCGAATTCCTTAGCAGGAGTGCCGGGTTCAAGTTTTAATCCTAAGCTTACAACCATTTTGGCCAAATTATTTTAGGCCTCTTAAAACCTTTTTAAACTCTTTTGGTCGTGTAATTCCAAACATTTTTACAATGTACCGAGGCTTGCATTTCAAAACTCCAAGTGTCATGCTTTTCCAGAAAATCAAGCAAAGGACAAAGTGGAAATGAATGGAAGGAGGATAATTCTCAAGAAAATCCTATTTTTCCCTTCAAAACTGATTTGGCCATACAGTATCTAGCCGTACAATTTTCTATCTTGCTGTACAAAAGACCTATGGTAGGATGAAAATTGGTCGGTTGGCTTAAAAGTGTGTCGGCCGGATAAGTTGCCTAAAAATAGAGCATTTTATGGGAAATTGGCTTCCATGCTCGTAAGATTTTTTCAGGGATATTTTTGGGGATATTTTCTAGAGACGTATTCGGAGATATTTTTCAAAAAAAGTTTTTGGAGATATTTTCAGAGATATTTTTTGGAGATATTACTTTGGAGATATTCTCTTAGATATTTTGCCTCCACAAATATCTTAGATATTTTTGCCTCCAAAAGTCTATAAATACACCCATTCCTTTCATTCCTAAGGGTTGAAAAGTTTTGTTACAAGCCTTAGAGACTTGTAAGAACTATACCACCTTGAACCTAAGAGCTTCAAACTTGTTCATCTCTCTCTTGATATCTACACAACAAAAACACCATTGAAAATTGAACTATGAGCTTCTTGCTGAGGATTCAAGCCATATCCTAGAACTTTGAGGGTGTTTGGAAGTAAGTTTGGTAATCAAAAACTCTTCCCTACTTTGAAATGGTAAAAGTTAGAACTTTTTTTCCCCCCCATCATTTTCCTCACTTTCTCTCTTTCTTTCTTTGTTTCTAAGCTTTGTATCCCATTGTTAGATTGTTGTCATTATGTGACAGGTTTTCATGGATGTCGAGGGAACCGAGATTTAGCCATCCATCCATTGAGTTGATTGTTTACTTCACTTTCTTACACTTTTGTATACTTTTCTTATTTTCTAGTGGTATAATTCATTGGTGTTGTATATAGATGTGTTAATTGGAACCTTGTGGATGTGGAGAGAGTAGAAAGTAGCCACCCATCCACAAGTTTTATTGTGTAGAATAGTGTTTTTTTTTTTTTTTTTTTTTTAATTTTCCTATCACCTATCTCATTATTCAGGCATGTTGGCTCATATGCTTCAATCCATACTCAATTGAATGAGTAGTTGTGATTGTTACATGGAGTTAGTTGGATGACTCTTGAGATTTGGTGTTGAGAGAGCTGTTAGCTTTCATTTTTGTTGTTAAAGTAAGAGGTTTTTGGTTAAAAATGTTGGAAACTCTTTTCTCAATGATTTTGAACATGGAAATGGATGGAAACATCCTTATTCCATAAGATGAAGAGGAATCTTCAATAATTTTGATGAATCTCTTAGTTTCAAAGCAAAACTTCCACTAAGAAATGGTGTACACTAATTTATTCTCTCCAATTAATAGCATGGATTTGGGTATTAACTTGGCCTTATTCACAAAGAGATGATGTAGGTTCTCATCTATTTCCTAGGCTTGAATTTGATGTTGCTTTAATCCATTTAATTTGATGAACTGTTGCAACATATCTGTTGTATACTATTGTTGAGGGTTGAGGCTCATCTACCTCATCCTTAAGTATTTATGTGATAGGGAGAGGTAGAAGGGATGATTAACCCTTAGAAGTTTTTATTTATTTATTTATTTTTATCTCTGTTTTGTACTTTCTGCACTAATTTGAATTCTATTTAGAGGTTATGTTCGGCCAGTTATATTAGCAGTCGGCTGACCTATTTTGTGTTTGGCCGGATGGCTTTGCCCAATAGAAGAACATATAGTTTCTAGGGAGTGCTCTCTCTGATCCTCTCCCAACCAGACATGACTGTACCAAATATTGCCCCTTTCACCAATAACACGGTCATGACACCGATAGTTGCTACTGCCTTCATCATGAGATTCAAGATCTCTTCGACATCAAAATAATAGCTCCACTTGAAAAGCCCAATGTCATTACTAACCCATTACCTCCCCAAGATAGAATGACATCCCCTCCTAACCTCAGCCTTATCCATACACTGCCATCCACCTATAACCCCAATATATACATCACTCCATCCCATTTACCCAAGCCTGAGATGTTCATTCTAGAGGGCACTTACTTGTGCATGATGGATGCACCTGAACCCCATTCCTCTTAAACCCAAAAAAGCGAATGCGCAGCTCATCTTATCCTAAAAAACTCATTCAGAAAATCCCAATTCAGTTCAGTTCAAGTTCAGTCAACTCAGAAAAACCCAGCTCAATCAATCAATCTAGACTAATCCAGTTTATATATATCTAGTGCACCAATGGTCGAACCCACTACTTTTGAGATGTTGCGAATGATTGAAGACCTTCAAAGAACGGTCGCAGATTTAACCTTTGGGGTTTTAGCCCTATCATCATCTACATCCCATGCTGGGGATTTTGTGTCAAAACGCTCTCCAATCTTGGGGCAAGCTAAAAATGGAATCGGCCAACGCAAAGTTGAAACTGTGATGAAGGTTGATGGTGATAGTAGAAGAGTAGCCTAATTGGACACATTGTTCAAATATATCTTAAGCCTGAGTGATTCCACATCAAAAGCAAACAGGCCTTTCCCAGATATAGCCATTTGATTCCTTGACAAGGCTGAATCAAGTACTAAGAATGAGTTTGGGGCAAGTATTGATTATTGTGCACTTATCCAATGGGTTATTGAGATTTTGAAGATCGAGGACTTAAACAAACAACAAGTCCTTGCAGTTATTGAGGAGATTGTGGATGAAATTTATGCCGCTCAATACCCCAATGCCAAGGTAGGGGTTACCACAAGTGAACTCAATGTGAGAAGCCAAGTTGAGGGAACTTTGAATTATGGGTTGACAAACAAAGGAAGGCCAAGCCATGGGAAAAGATGCCTTGCAAGAAATACTCATCCTAGCTCTAATCCCAAACCTGTAGGAGTCCTTCCCATAAGTACCCAGCCAACACCTACCAGGCCCTTTGCTAATGCTTCTAGGACTAGTGTTCAACGCTCCCAAAACTACACTTTCAATCCTCTCTACATGGCCTCATCCAAAGCTCTTCAAATCCTCATAGCGGAAGGCCATCTCAAACCTCTTAATCCAAAGCCGCTCATATAACTCTTAACTAGACATAAACCTACCCAGTGCTGTGCTTTCCACTAGCAACATGGCCATGATATTGATCATTGCTGTCGCCTCCACCATGAAATTCAAAATTGATTAACAAAAAGGTCATCCCCTAACCTAAAAATCCTAAAATTGCCAATAATCCTTTCCCTAACCACAACAAATTACCACTCCACAACATAAATTTCATCCATGTCTAGCCAACAATCAACTTTGACCCTAGCCAATATATCATACCCGCCAATAAGTCCAAATCCATAGTGTTCATTCCTAAATATTCAAATCTTCACCTTATCAAAAATTTTGAGAAAGAAGAGCGGAATGAACAAATCTTTCAAGAGGTGGAAGGCTTACTCAATTTTAATGAGCTCGACCTTAATGGTGTTAAAGTGAAGCGGGAGGCTCTCTTAACTATTGCTAGCAATGAGGGTTAGAATGATGTGTCTCAAGATCAACTAGGGGCAATTATTGAAAACGCTTGGAAAAGACCTTCTAAACTAGGGGCATGGTATGAGAAATTTGAAAGGGAAGTTGCTTTGGTCGAAGAGAGGTTTGGTGGCTACCAAGCAGGTATTGGATAGTGATGCTAAAATAAAGACGATTTGAGACCCACCAATGGTCTACTTGAAGTTTGTCATGAATTCTGCCGGTCGACTTGAAAAATAAAAAACCTTTGTGTTTGGGATGTTTGAGTGGTATCTTATGGGTGGTTGAGTTGTGTGTCAAGTTAGAATCTTGTTTTCTTTGTGTTTTCTTGTGTCATTGTGTCAGTGGAGTCTTTTTCTTTGGGTTGCTTTTGCGAGCCCTCGGGTCTTCATCCTTTAATAAAATAAAGACAGTCGAGTTTTTAATGGATTGATTGTGCCTACAGTAATCCATGTGTAACCTAATGAAAATAGTAAAAGCTTTGAAAATTTTAATTAAATAAAGGAAATGTGTAAATTGTCCAATGTGCTAATGAGATTTCACTAATAAGCTCGAGTATTGAGGAGGATCCCCCAAATGGTCCTAACGAACTCTGAATTGGCGTCCCAAAGTTCTTCATGATCATTCTAAAATTTCAAGCAATTATTTCTTTGCAAACTTGCGGGAATAGATTTAGAATCGTGCATGGTGTTCCACATTGTTTCGGGAATTTTCTTCACTCTAGCAATCATTTTGGCAAGTACAAGGTGGCTTTCAAACCTCACAAATCCTATAATTCCCCCCCCATAGCATTTTTATCGATCAAAAGATGAGACGAGAAAATAGAACAAAGAGGAAAAAGAAAAAAAAAAGGAAGAGAAGAAAAAACAAACAAGGGAAGGGAAAAAAATACAGAAAAAAAAGGAAAAGTCAGCTATCAAGCTAGGGGTATCCATGGATTGAAATCCAATCAACTGCGAGGAAAGGAAGTTCTGTATGAATTCAAAGAAGCTAAATGCAAGAAGGTACCACATTGTGAGGAGAGCTAACTTTGAAGGTGAAGTGAAAGCAAGGAAGATAACATGCACAAGTTAAAGGAGAACCAAGCTCAAATCAAGACAAAGCGAATTTCATTGTTAGGACAAGGACGATTGTTGATCAAATTCATTATAAATATTGTAAATGCTACCCTTGAGAGTCTTATTGGGCCAAAATCCCGAAAGGGCAACTCAGGAAAAACTTAGAGCGTGAAAAAATGAAAAATGGAAAAAATAGAAACTCGCAAAGTTGAAAACCCGAAAAGGCGTCTTTGACAAAAGTTAGAGCACAAAAGGAGAATGTCAATACTTGAGTGAACCTTAACTGTGAACTATGTGAGGTCTAATTCTCATGTTGGGATACGTAGGCAACCTCTTGTTGAGGTTCAACCCAATATCCTTGCCCAACTTACATCTTTAGCTTTACATTCATCCATGAGCTACAACGACTACTGCACATAGCATATTCGCATCAGATGAGGATGAACTAGTTTGAATCAACAAGCGGAGAAATTTTCAATGCTTCAACTTATCAGTGAAATCTTCAGCTCATGCCAAAAGGGAATTGAAACCTGAGTTTTTACAAATTCTATTTCTAAAGACGATTCTTGAATAAATGAGTAAGCATAAGGAATACTAGGGGCACAATGAATGATAAGCCACCTTGAGTCTTTTCTCTTCTTCTTTGGCTTTTGGGGTCAGTTGTGAGTCTTGTTGTTTTCGTGTTGTGCATGTCATGACCCGAACCCACCCCTATGGGTTAAGGACATAACCGGCCAGTAATCCTGAGATTACCTACAGCCTCAAACCAAAACAGACATAACTCATCAGTGTAAAGCGGCCAAACGGCAGCAAAATTTAAAACTTTGTCCATAGAGCTGTGCCTACATGGCACATCAGATAAACCAAACATATGTACATTAATAACTCACAATAAATATACAGTACCATAAAGTTCTGTACAGACAGGATCATCCAAAACTAAGTCAACCCATGATAACTATCTACAGACAAGTTCAAAGACTTGGCCATCATGACAACATAGAACAAAATGACAAAAGGCGAAGACGGGTCTCGTGCGTGAGACGCAAGGGCTGACTCTCCAAAAACATGGGTTGTTCCACACAGGCTTCACTGAGGCTGGGTCTGGACCTCTCCTGGCTCACCTACAAATACATGAATGAGCATGAGCGATAGCCCAATGAATAATATCAACTATAGAAGTTATACAAATGATATGTAGAACAACAAGCTTCAAACGGCCTTGGGCCCAAATTCACATTTTTATTTAACATATATACACAATTTAAGTCGTGTGACTGCGATTCCTAACAAACTGGCCTTTGGCTCATTCAAACTTTCATTCATGTCAAAACAGCCTTCGGTCCATTCATTCATGTCAAAATGGTCTTCGGCCCATCCATTCGTTCTTGTCAAAACGGCCTCTGTCCCATTCATTCATTCTTGTCAAAACGGTCTCTGCCCCATTCATTCATTCTTATCAAAATGGCCTCTGGCCCAATCATTTAGTATAACAACCATTGTCCACCAATTGAATCAATGAACTTATGAAACTTACATAGAAGTAAGCAATTTGGACAACAACATATTTCAGATATCTTTGTTAAGATATTACTCACAGTGATCGGCTGATTGATTTGCTCTGGAGCTTGACCGTACACATTCCATGAACACAAAAGGGTCACAAACAATTCAATCCGTTCTTAAATCCACATATTCCCCTTTAGGCTTCATTCTTATCTCTTTAACTCATTTATAATGCTCAATGTATGCCTAAGAGTGTTTGCAAGCGAAAGAGAACGGAAAACGGAACACAAAATGCATTTTCAAAATTCCAAAAAACAGGGTCCCCGCTCGAGCGGACCCTTAAGGCTTGCAAAAGTGTTGGTTATGTCAAAATTACGATCGAGTGTGCATTCTGGCGCTCGAGCGGAAGGCCTTTCTACATAGCTCCCCGCTCGAGCGTGAACTTCCCCGCTCAAGCGGAAGTCATGTCTGCAAAATATTCTGGGAGCACGAATTCCATGCTCGAGCAGCGGTTCCCCCGATCGAGCGGACAGCAAATTTTCTGGAAAATCCAGAACATGTTCTTGAGCTTCAACTTGACATTCAAAGGCTCTAAATGCATGATTTGGGCTCAAATTCCACATAAACATGTACTAACATGGTACAAACATCAAATTAAAACATTTTGAAGCTCAATTTCACAAATCAAACCCATGCATGGCTCATTTTCCACCAAATTCGTTACCAAAATAACAACTTCATGCATTCAAAGCTTCTACTCCCATGGATTGTACATGCATGTGACATATAACCCTCATTCTCATCTCATATGATGAAAAGATGGTCAAATACATGGATTTCAGCCAAAGTTCATCATGAGTCATGCAATTCAAGCTCAAATATGCAAATTCAAAACAATTACATACATGCATGCATCTATTGGCTTTAAGTTCAACAATTACAACTCAAATTATGCCCTTGATCACAAATAAACCTAGAACTTACAAAATTATAAATTCAAACTTATGAATTCAAGGTCAATTACCTGTCTAGGGGCTCAATTTTTCAAATCAATAGCAAGTTCTTGAGTATGGCTTCAAGATTATCAAGCTTTAAGACCAAACTTGAATTATCTCCCCTCTCTCTCTCTAATTTCGAATCTCTCTCTCTCTAGAGAGTTGATTTCAGCCAAAGATAAAATAAAAGAGGGAATTGAACATATCATGGCCCCTTATACAACCCCACTCAAGCACAATATTTTAATATAAGGTATTTTGGCACTTAATCCATTAATTTAATCAATTTAATATGATCCAAATCAATTTTCAATCAAATTTCGCCGTAGGCTCTAAAAATTATGCCAATCACAATGGCGCAGCCAATTTCGGGTTCAGTGGCCGCTAAGGTCTCCAATTTAATTTCCAAAGCAGATAATCAAACAGATATTCCTACGGTGAACATATAGAAATTTAAAACCACATATTTTCTCATAATGGCACAAAATCATACTAGACACATAATCCTACTCACATTAAGGACCAATTAACATAATACAGAACAGGGGTCTTACAGTCTTCCCCCCTTTAGGAAGTTTGGTCCTCCAAACTTATTTTACCTTTAGTCGAACACAAGTCGGAGCACTTTTCATTCAACGGTTCCAATCCTTTTTGATAGCCATTTACTTAGTCCCAAAATCAAGCAACACTTAGTTCTCAATCAGTCAGAGACTTACCTTTTCTTCCATACAAGGCTTGCATGGTGCCATACCGAAACTAGAGTGTAAGCTATGGTTGTAAGCAGAGTCTGCCAACAACGAATAGACTTTCCAAATTCCCTGAAAGATCTACTGAATGTATTTGGGGCATTTCTTCCAAAAGTCCTCTCTAATTATACATTGATTTTCGGACGACAAGCATCGTCGAATCAAAATCTAGTCCCCATTACCCCTTGAAGGCTTATCAGAATTCGGGCACATTTGGGATTCCTTGCTAAAACAATAGATACAGGGACCCCATGCAAACAAGCAATTTTATCGATGCAATCAGTGGCTGTTCTATACGCATCACACGAAGATTTTATAGGGAGGATATGAGCAAACTTAGTAATTCTACATACAGTAACCCAAACGAGACTTATACCTTGGGTGTTCGAGGTAGCCCCACAATGAAATTCGTAGCCACTCATTCTTATTTCCATTCCAAAATAGAGAAAGGTCGAAGTAGTTCTGCCACTGTCTGATATTCGACTTCGACCTGTTGGCACCGAAAAATATTTAGACACAATTCAACAATTTCCTTCTTCACATTCGGTCGTCAACATTTTTATTTCAAATGCCAACTAACTTTACCACAGGAGTTCGGTCTATTCCCTTGTCACAAAAGTTCAATTCATTCCTCAGTAATTCCGTAATTCACAATCCGATTCGATGTTTCATCCAGCGACTCATCACAGTTATTCAAGGTCAATCAAAAGTCGAGGGGAATTTATAGCGGATCCAGACACTGATTACCGAGTCAACAAAGATAACAACGAAGCAATCAACCATACAACATACGTAACTCATATATCCCCATAGTACCAATTGTAAAGTACAATAACAACGAGGCAGCCGGCTTCTAACAGAATACACGTGTTCTCAATTCATTTAACAATTTACAGTTTACAATTCGGTTCAACATTTAATTCCCTGTTCCTTCGAGTCTTTCCACACTATCTCATAGTCGCCAAAAGCAGAAGGCAATTCGTATATTAATCCCCATGATGTCAAAGATGATATCAAAACAGTCAATCACATGTTGAACACAATTTACACATCCTCAGAGCCCCAATTGCAGAATATAATGGCACTGAGCAGTTATTTACACTAGGCGTATTGAATTCACATACTTTCGAACAATCAGGGTTTTTAAAAGCTTCATGGATGTTAATAACATCTAGATAGTACCAAAGGATGACATTCCGGACAAAACAAATGAATAATCGTCTCAGAATCAAAGCACACCTGTTCACGATCGTCGGTGGCCGACCCGAGATCGATTAGACAAACCCACCCATACAAAACCGTCGGTGGCAAAAGAGATATCTCAACAAAGGTCCTACATAGGCTTAACGTCCCCTAGCACGAAAGGACGTCTCAAGAATGTCATCAAAACAAACACAATACCACTCACATAACCTAATTTTCCAAAATCCGATAACACTGAAGCGGACATATGAAACATATTCTGACTAGCCGAGGATAAGTATTCAGTATTGTGTATAATCAAATCAATCTGTCGTCATCGGTTCCCATAGCGTCAAGCAAACAAGAATATGACAATACACAGGCATTGTTCTTTAAGACACCCAATCACTGGATTTGCACAATTCTATTCATTTATAACACATATGTCCCAATAGTTGAAGGTCGGTTCTCAATGGTGTTCATGGTTAGACCAATCTGTTGATAGCCCACAAAAGGTCTTTCAAATAAGTCAAGTATTCCAAATGGATTCAAGTTTTGGGTCTATCAGTTTTCTTGCCAAGAATAATCTGGCTATTTATTCATACGTAATTCGTACTTCCCCTTAACAAGGTCAAATCAGATAGAGGGTCTCATCAAATTAATCCCATCAAAGGTCTTGCCAAACCAAATCGAGCAAAGGTCCCATCAAATTATATCAAATGAGGGTTTTAACAGGCCCAATCAAACAAAAGTTCTATCAGATTGAATCAAATAAAATTTTTTTCAATGGGGTATTTTTGGTTCTGTAAGGCACACTTCGTTGCTTAGGTACATAGTCGATAGTTTCACAATTGTTCTAAGTTTATCAGTTCTCAAAATCATATCGGAGTCATTTATCACAACTGTTCATGTCAAAGTATTTTAAATCATGTACAATATGTCATTGTTCACATAAGTTCAGGTGTAGTTGCATATGCAGGCGTTCATATCAGGAGGTATATATCATAATCAGTATAGAAATTCTCAAATAGGTCTTATATGCAAGCACATGGTACATAGTAACACATTAAACAAATTTCTTCGGTTACACATAATACAGGATTTGTCACGCAGAGGTTCCAAATTAGTCACAAAAACATAGGTTTACGAGTCAAGCTTAACATAGTCACATGGTTTAGTCAATTTTCTACCAATCCAAATACATGATCTCGCAATTTATAGAGTTCGTTATTTGGGGTGCTCAACCCAGTCACACAATCACAGAGTCATAGTTCCAGTGGTTTAGTCATCGAAGACAGTAATATAACAAATCACCCTGAGCATAGGTTTAGATGTACATGTGCATGTGCAGAGTTAATCGATATCCTAATACGTATTTCACAAATATCCCAAATGGAACACATACATTCAATGAATACGGTCTCGACCTCATGGTTCTAACCAATCTAGATACACAAGCAACATATATGAAAGAATATGCCGATCCGAATCAAACAATATCCCAAGCAAAGATGTACACATGTACTAATTCAGAATCAGTCAACACTTAAGCATTCATTTATAAACAGTATAGATACCTAGGATAGCGGTCGTAGTATTCTGAGTGCTTTCTGGGATGAGTGTAATTCCTCGATCCTGATTAGTAATTCCTACCATTGGTACGAATCTAGCTGAGGCAAAGATTTATTCACGTTTTGTTCAGTTCGGGGATAGTTCCTTACCATACGGTCCATTTTACAACTTCTATAACAAGCCCCAGAAATTTGATAACAAACTCCTCGGTGTTTCTTACACTGGTGGTGGCAAAGGTTCTTGCCATAGTGGCAACTGACGTTGTTGTCTTAAAATCTCTGTCATTTCTTGTACTATTCTTTCCAGTCTATCAAGTCGGGCTACGGAAGAGTCTGCCAGCTCGTATGCCCTTACTTTATCTGTGTTCTACACAAATTCTTGTTAAGCCTTGCCAAATACCGGGATGCCCAATACAAAGATAAACACAGATACACATGTGTACATTCGCACATAGGTACATTGTTATATTCCCATTTTATGTATCGTCAAGGCACAATTAATCACATACGTAATAGATGATAGCATACTTATCAGATATCGCATGTTGAACATTTACTAAGTAGTTATATACTCAAATCATGTTCATATTGCACATAGACACCCATTGGCATAATCGAATGCACATAGGCAACTTTTCATGACTCATATGTTCATGTATGTGCATTATAACAAAACAAACTTGTTGTACACACTAGTGTAACAATTCATATCTCATATAATCACATGTTCTCACCATCTGATTAAACTTGCATTATACTTTATACAGAAGATTCACAGGTATGCATATACTAAAGAGCATACATATTCAAATAATTTACCATGCAAGCAGATCACAACTTATAACACATAACTATTCATATCAAAACATTTAAGCATGTTCTCGATGCTTCCAATTTCATACTTATCACATGAATGCATCCTAGATCTTTTCTAGACGCTTATTGCTCTTTTGGACAAGTGTGTGAGTTATTAACTCGTGCTCTGATACCACTCTGTCATGACTCGAACCCGCCCCTATGGGTTAAGGACATAACCGGCCAGTAATCCTGAGATTACCTACGGGCTCAAACCAAAGCAGACATAACTCATCAGAGTAAAGGGGCCAAACGGAAGCAAAATTTAAAACTTTGTCCATTGAGCTGTGCTGACATGGCACATCAGATAAACCAAACATATGTACATTAATAACACACAACAAATATACAGTACCACAAAGTTCTGTACAGACAGGATCATCCAAAACTAAGTCAACCCATGATAACTATATACAGACAAGTTCAAAGACTTCACCATCATGACAACATAGAACAAAATGACAAAAGGAGAAGACGGGTCTCGTGCGTGAGACGCAAGGGTAGACTCTCCAAAAACTTGGGTTGTTCCACACAGGCTTCACTAAGGTGGGGTCTGCACCTCTCTTGGCTCACCTACAAATACATGAATGAGCGTGAGCGATAGCCCAATGAATAATATCAAATACAAAAGTTATACAAACGATATGTAGAACAACAAGCTTCAAACGACCTTGGGCCCAAATTCACATTTTTATTTAGCATATATACACAATTTAAGTCGTGTGACTGCGATTCCTAACAAACTGCCTTTGGCCCATTCAAACTTTCATTTGTGTCAAAACGGCCTTCGGCCCATTCATTCATGTCAAAACGGCCTTCGGTCCATCCATTCGTTCTTGTCAAAATGGCCTCTGGCCCATTCATTCATTCTTGTCAAAACGGCCTTTGGCTCATTCATTCATTCTTATCAAAATAGCCTCTGGCCCAATCATTTAGTATAACAACCATTGTCCACCAATCGAATCAATGAACTTATGAAACTCACATAGAAGTAAGCAATTTGGACAATAACATATTTCATATATCTTTGTTAAGATATTACTCACAGTGATCGGCTGATTGATTTGGTCTGGAGCATGACCCTACACATTCCATGAACACAAAAGGGTCACAAACAATTCAATCTGTTCTTAAGTCCACATATTCCTCTTTAGGCTTCATTCTTATTTCTTTAACTCATTTATAATGCTCAATGTATGCCTAAGAGTGTTTGCAAGCGAAAGAGAACGGAAAACGGTACACAAAATGCATTTTCAAAATTCCAGCAAACATGGTCCCCGCTCGAGCGGACCCTTAAGGCCTGCAAAAGTGCTGGTTATGGCAAAAGTGCTGGTTATGTCAAAATTACGCTCGAGCGTGCATTTTGGCGCTCGAGCGGAAGGCCTTTCTACATGGCTCCCCGCTCGAGCGTGAACTTCCCCGCTCGAGCGGAAGTCATGTCGGCAAAATATGCTGGGAGCACGAATTCCACGCTCGAGCAGCGGTTCCCCTGCTCGAGCGGACGTCAAATTTTCTGAAAAATCCAGAACATGTTCTTGAGCTTCAACTTGACATTCAAAGGCTCTAAATGCATGATTTGGGCTCAAATTCCACATAAACATGTACTAACATGATACAAACATCAAATTAAAACATTTTGAAGCTCAATTTCACAAATCAAACCCATGCATGGCTCATTTTCCACCAAATTCGTTACCAACATAACAACTTCATGCATTCAAAGCTTCTACACCCATGGATTGGACATGCATGTGACATATAACCCCCATTCTCATCTCATATGATGAAAAGATGGTCAAATACATGGATTTCAACCAAAGTTCATCATGAGTCATGCAATTCAAGCTCAAATATGCAAATTCAAAACAATTACATACATGCATGCATCTATTGGCTTTAAGTTCAACAATTACAACTCAAATTATGCCCTTGATCACAAATAAACCATGAACTTACAAATTTATAAATTCAAACTTATGAATTCAAGGTCAATTACCTGTCTAGGGGCTCAATTTTTCCAATCAATGGCAAGTTCTTGAGTATGGCTTCAAGATTATCAAGCTTCAAGACCAAACTTGAATTATCTCCCCTCTCTCCCTCTAATTTTGGGTCTCTCTCTCTCTAGAGAGTTGATTTCAACCAAAGATAAAATAAAAGAGGGAATTGAACATATCATGGCCCCTTATACAACCCCACTCAAGCACAATATTTTAATATAAGGTATTTGGGCACTTAATCCATTAATTTAATCAATTTAATTTGATCCGAATCAATTTTCAATCAAATTTCACCGTAGGCTCTAAAAATTATGCCAATCACAATGGCGCAGTCAATTTCGGGTTCTGTGGCCGATAAGGTCTCCAATTTAATTTTCAAAGCAGATAATCAAACAGATATTCCTACGGTGAAGAAATAGAAATTTAAAACCACATATTTTCACATAATGGCACACAAAATCATACTAGGCACATAATCCTACTCACATTAAGGACCAATTAACATAATACAGAACAGGGGTCTTACAGTCTTCCCCCCTTTAGGAAGTTTGGTCATCCAAACTTATTTTACCTTTAGTCGAACACAAGTCGGAACACTTTTCATTCAACGGTTCCAATCCTTTTTGATAGCCATTTACTTAGTCCCAAAATCAAGCAACGCTCAGTTCTCAATTAGTCAGAGACTTACCTTTTCTTCCATACAAGGCTTGTATGGTGCCATACCGAAACTAGAGTGTAAGCTATGGTTGTAAGCAGAGTCTGCCAACAACGAATAGACTTTCCAAATTCCCTGAAAGATCTACTGAATGTATTTGGGGCATTTCTCCCAAAAATCCTCTCTAATTATACATTGATTTTCGGATGGCAAGCAGCGTCGAATCAAAATCCAGTCCCCATTACCCCTTGAAGGCTTATCAGAATTCGGGCACATTTGGGATTCCTGTCTAAAACAATAGATACTGGGACCCCATGCAAACAAGCAATTTTATCGATGCAATCAGTGGCTGTTCTATGCGCATCACACGAAGATTTTATAGGGAGGATATGAGCAAACTTAGTAATTCTACATACAGTAACCCAAACAGGACTTATACCTTGGGTGTTCAAGGTAGCCCCACAATGAAATTCGTAGCCACACATTCTTATTTCCATTCCAAAATAGAGAAAGGTCGAAGTAGTTTTACCACTGTCTGATATTCGACTTCGACCTGTTGGCACCGAAAAATATTTAGACACAATTCAACAATTTCCTTCTTTACAGTCGGTCGTCAACATTTTTATTTCAAATGCCAACTAACTTGCCATAGGAGTTCGGTCTATTCCCTTGTCACAAAAGTTCAATTCATTCCTCAATAATTCCGTAATTCACAATCCGATTCAATGTTTCATGCAGTGACTCATCACAGTTATTCAAGGTCAATCAAAAGTCTACGGGAATTTATAGCGGATCCAGACACTGTTTCTCGAGTCAACAAAGATAACAATGAAGCAATCAACCACACAACATACGTAACTCATATATCCCCATAGTACCAATTGTAAAGTACAATAACATCGAGGCAGTCGGTTTCTAACAGAATACACGTGTTCTCAATTCATTTAACAGCTTATAGTTTACAATTCGGTTCAACATTTAATTCCCTGTTCCTTCGAGTCTTTCCACACTATCTCATAGTCGCCAAAAGCAGAAGGCAATTCGTATATTAATCCCCATGATGTCAAAGATGATATCAAAATAGTCAATCACATGTTGAACACAATTTACACATCCTCAGAGCCCCAATTGCAGAATATAATGGCACTGAGCAGTTATTTACACTAGGCGTATTGAATTCACATACTTTCGAACAATCAGGGTTTTTAAAAGCTTCTTGGATGTTAATAACATCTGGATAGTACCAAAGGATGACATTCCGGACAAAACAAATGAATAATCATCTCGGAATCAAAGCACACCCGTTCACGACCGTCGATGGCCGACCCGAGATCGATTAGACAAACCCACCCGTACAAAACCATCGGTGGCAAAAGAGATATCTCAACAAAGGTGCTACATAGGCTTAACGTCCCCTAGCACAAAAGGACGTCTCAAGAATGCCATCAAAACAAACACAATACCACTCACATAACCTAATTTCCCAAAATCCGATAACACTGAAGCGGACATATGAAACATATTCTGACTAGCCGAGGATAAGTATTTAGTACTGTGTATAATCAAATCAATCTGTCGTCATCGGTTCCCTTAGCGTCAAGCAAACAAGAATATGACAATACACAGGCATTGTTCTTTAAGACACCCAATCACTGGATTTGCACAATTCTATTCATTTATAACACATATGTCCTAATAGTTAAAGGTCGGTTCTTAATGGTGTTCATGGTTAGAGCAATCTGTTGATAGCCTGCAAAAGGTCTTTCAAATAAGTCAAGTATTCCAAACGGATTCAAGTTTTGGGTTTATCAGTTTTCCTGCCAAGAATAATCTGGCTATTTATTCATACGTAATCCGTACTTCCCCTTAACAAGGTCGAATCAGATAGAGGGTCTCATCAAATTAATCCCGTCAAAGGTCTTGCCAAACCAAATCGAGCAAAGGTCCCATCAAATTTTATCAAATGAGGGTTCTAACAGGCCCAATCAAACCAAAGTTCTATCAGATTGAATCAGATAAAAGTTTTCTCAATGGGGTATTTTTGGTTCTGTAAGGCACACTTCATTGCTTAGGTACATAGTCGATAGTTTCACAATTGTTCTAAGTTTATCAGTTCTCAAAATCATATCGGGGTCATTTGTCACAACTGTTCATGTCAAAGTATTTCAAATCATGTACAATATGGCACTGTTCACATAAGTTCAGGTGTAGTTGCATAGGCAGGCGTTCATATCAGGAGGTATATATCATAATCAGTATAGAAATTCTGAAATAGGTCTTATATGCAAGCACATGGTACATAGTAACACATTAAACAAAGTTCTTCGGTTACACATAATACAGGATTTGTCACGCAGAGGTTCCAAATTAGTCACAAAAACATAGGTTTACGAGTCTAGCATAACATAGTCACATGGTTTAGTCAATTTTCTACCAATCCAAATACATGATCTCGCAATTTATAGAGTTCGTTATTTGGGGTGCTCAACCCTGTCACATAATCACAGAGTCATAGTTCCAGTGGTTTAGTCATCGAAGACAGTAATATAACAAATCACCTTGAGCATATGTTTAGATGTACATGTGCATGTGCAGAGTTAATCGATATCCCAATACGTATTTCACAAATTTCCCAAATGGAACACATACATTCAATGAATACGGTCTCGACCTAATGGATCTAACCAATCTAGATACACAAGCAACATATATGAAAGAATATGCCGATCCGAATCAAACAATATCCCAAGCAAAGATGTACACATGTACTAATTCAGAATCAGTCAACACTTAAGCATTCATTTATAAACAGTATAGATTCCTGGGATAGCGGTCGTAGTGTTCTGAGTGCTTTCTTGGATGAGTGTAATTCCTCGATCCTGATTAGTAATTCCTACCATTGGTACGAATCTAGCTGAGGCAAAGATTTATTCACGTTTTGTTCAGTTCGGGGACAGTTCCTTACCATACGGTCCATTTTACCACTTCTATAACAAGCCCCGGAAATCTGATAACAAACTCCCCGGTGTTTCTTACACTGGTGGTGGCAAAGGTTCTTGCCATAGTGGCAACTGACGTTGTTGTCTTAAAATCTTTGCCATTTCTTGTACTATTCTTTCTAGTCTATCAAGTCGGGCTATGGAAGAGTCTGGCAACTCGCATGCCCTTACTTTATCCGTGTTCCACACAAATTCTTATTAAGCCTGGCCAAATACCGGGATTCCCAATACAAAGATAAACACAGATACACATGTGTACATTCGCACATAGGCACATTGTTATATTCCCATTTTATGTATCGTCAAGGCACAATTAATCACATACGTAACAGATGATAGCATACTTATCAGATATCGCATGTTGAACATTTACTAAGTAGTTATATACTCAAATCATGTTCATATTTCACATAGACACCCATTGGCAGAATCGAATGCACATAGGCAACTTTTCATGACTCATATGTTCATGTATGTGCATTATAACAAAACAAACTTGTTGTACACACTAGTGTAACAATTCATATCTCATATAATCACATGTTCTCACCATCTGATTAAACTTGCATTATACTTTATACAGAAGATTCACAGGTATGCATATACTAAAGAGCATACATATTCAAATAATTTACAATGCAAGCAGATCACAACTTATAACACATAACTATTCATATCAAAACATTTAAGCATGTTCTCGATGCTTCCAATTTCATACTTATCATATGAATGCATCCTAGATCTTTTCTAGACGCTTATTGCTCTTTTGGACAAGTGTGTGAGTTATTAACTCGTGCTCTGATACCACTCTGTCATGACCCAAACCCGCCCCTATGGGTTAAGGATATAACCGGCCAGTAATCCTGAGATTACCTACAGCCTCAAACCAAAACAAACATAACTCATCAGAGTAAAGGGGCCAAACAGAAGCAAAATTTAAAACTTTGTCCATAGAGCTGTGCTTACACGGCACATCAGATAAACCAAACATATGTACATTAATAACTCACAACAAATATACAGTACCATAAAGTTCTGTACAGATAGGATCATCCAAAACTAAGTCAACCTGTGATAACTATATACAGACAAGTTCAAAGACTTCGTTATCATGACAACATAGAACAAAATGACAAAAGGAGAAGACGGGTCTTGTGAGTGAGACGGAAGGGCTGACTCTCCAAAAACTTGGGTTGTTCCACACAGACTTCACTGAGGCTAGGTCTGGACCCCTCTTGGCTCACCTATAAATGCATGAATGAGCATGAGCGATAACCCAATGAATAATATCAAATACAGAAGTTATACAAACGATATGTAGAATAACAAGCTTCAAACGGCCTTGGGCCCAAATTCACATTTTTATTTAGCATATATACACAACTTAAGTCGTGTGACTGCGATTCCTAACAAACTGGCCTTTGGCCCATTCAAACTTTCATTTGTGTCAAAACGGCCTTCGGCCCATTCATTCATGTCAAAAAGGCCTTCGGCCCATCCATTCATGTCAAAACGGCCTTCGGCCCATTCATTCATGTCAAAACGCCCTTCGGCCCATCCATTCGTTCTTGTGAAAACGGCCTTTGGCCCATTCATTCATTCTTGTCAAAATGGCCTCTGGCCCATTCATTCATTCTTATCAAAACAGCCTCTGGCCCAATCATTTAGTATAACAACCATTGTCCACCAATCGAATCAATGAACTTATGAAACTTACATAGAAGTAAGCAATTTGGACAATAACATATTTCAGATATCTTTGTTAAGATATTACACACAGTGATCAGCTGATTGATTTTCTCTGGAGCTTGACCCTACACATTCCATGAACACAAAAGGGTCACAAACAATTCAATCCGTTCTTAAATCCACATATTTCTCTTTAGGCTTCATTCTTATCTCTTTAACTCATTTATAATGCTCAATGTATGCCTAAGAGTGTTTGCAAGCGAAAGAGAACAGAAAACGGAACACAAAATGTATTTTCAAAATTCCAGAAAACAGGGTCCCTGCTCGAGCGGACCCTTAAGGCCTGCAAAAGTGCTGGTTATGTCAAAATTACGCTCGAGCGTGCATTCTGGCGCTCGAGCGGAAGGCCTTTCTACATGGCTCCCCGCTCGAGCGTGAACTTCCCCGCTTGAGTGGAAGTCATATCTGCAAAATATGCTGGGAGCACGAATTCCACGCTCGAGCAGCGGTTCCCCCGCTCGAGCGGACATCAAATTTTCTGGAAAATCCAGAACATGTTCTTGAGCTTCAACTTGACATTCAAAGGCTCTAAATGCATGATTTGGGCTCAAATTCCACATAAACATGTACTAACATGGTACAAACATCAAATTACAACATTTTGAAGCTCAATTTCACAAATCAAACCCTTGCATGGCTCATTTTCCACCAAATTCGTTACCAACATAACAACTTCATGCATTCAAAGCTTCTACTCCCATGGATTGTACATGCATGTGACATATAACTCTCATTCTCATCTCATATGATGAAAAGATGGTCAAATACATGGATTTCAACCAAAGTTCATCATGAGTCATGCAATTCAAGCTCAAATATGCAAATTCAAAACAATTACATACATGTATGCATCTATTGGCTTTAAGTTCAACAATTACAACTCAAATTATGCCCTTGAGCACAAATAAACCTTGAACTTACAAAATTATAAATCCAAACTTATGAATTCATGGTCAATTACCTGTCTAGGGACTCAATTTTTCCAATTAATAGCAAGTTCTTGAGTATGGCTTCAAGATTATCAAGCTTCAAGACCAAACTTGAATTATCTCTCCTCTCTCCCTCTAATTTCGGGTCTCTCTCTCTCTCTAGAGAGTTGATTTCAGCCAAAGATAAAATAAAAGAGGGAATTGAACATATCATGGCCCCTTATACAACCCCACTCAAGCACAATATTTTAATATAAGGTATTTGGGCACTTGATCCATTAATTTAATCAATTTAATCTGATCCGAATCAATTTTCAATCAGATTTCACCGTAGGCTCTAAAAATTATGCCAATCACAATGGCGCAGTCAATTTCGGGTTCTGTGGCCGATAAGGCCTCCAATTTAATTTCCAAAGCAGATAATCAAACAGATATTCCTACGGTGAACAGATAGAAATTCAAAACCACATATTTTCACATAATGGCACACAAAATCATACTAGACACATAATCCTACTCACATTAAGGACCAATTAACATAATACAGAACAGGGGTCTTACAGTGCAGGTGTCTCGATTTGCACTTATTGAGTCTCTATCGTGTCTGTTAGTATATGCATGGCTTAAAATTCAGTAGGGTGGCGCGGTCAAAATTCCATACAGGAATCTTTGCTCCAAGTTTAAAACGAGTCCACGTGTGGAAGTCATAAACAAGCTAAGAATGCCCACACAAGTGGCATCAAGTCTATGATCATTGCAAAGTATATGTGAGACATCCATCACTACTTCAAGGACTAGAATAAGTTCTCAACACACTAGGGCATAGGAGAAGCATGAGTTAGGATGGTTGGCAGCTGCTCTAGGATCTGATGATCCCCATCACAGGCGCCTGCATAACATTGAAAAATTCAAACAGCGACTAGACACTAGGAGCAAAAGGACATTTGACTAGGCTATCAACTAAATAAGGGGAATTAACCATATTTTTCTCATAGTTTACTCAATTTATCTGTCAGGCACTTTTCCCTAGGTTAGGGTGAGCTCACCCCTATGATGATTTTGATATGATTCAATCTTTGACAATTATCCTCGACTAATTCAGGAACTCTTTTTGGTTGCCCTCTTACCTTTGATTAGTATTTGTGCTTTAGTTTGTGCATGCATGCTCACACCCTCTGTTGATTTGAACTATATGATTGGTTGCTCTAGCTCTCGACTTTGTTCTATACTTGTAAATATCAATAACTGAGTTGCCTTGATTGGTGTTTAGCTTTAACCCATGGAGTTAGTTTTACTTCAATAAGTTGCATAGGTTGTTATGTTTTCATTGCATAAATGTTGTATGACTTGCACACACCGTCCTTTTTAGTTGTGCGACAACACATCTGTATGCGATGCACCCTCCTCTTTCAGTTGTGCTGAGGCACATTTGTATGTGATGTACACCCCACTCTTTCATATGTGTGACAATACATTTGTATGTGATACACCATCTCATTCTTTCAGTTGTGTCGAGGCACATTTGTATGCGATACACCACCCTCTCTTTTAGTTATGCCAAGGCACATCTATATGTGATGCACCCCCATTTTTTAGTTGTGCTGAGGCACATATGTATGTTATGCACCCTCCTTTTTCACTTGTGCCAAGGCCCATCTGTATATGATGCACATCCCCCTTTTTAATTGAGTTGAGGCATATCTATATGTGATGCACAACCCTTTTCTTTCAGATGGGCGACAACAAATCTGTATGTGATATACCATTTCTCTCTTTGAGTTGTGTTGAGGCACATTTGTATACAATGCATGACCCCTACTTTTTTGGATGTGCGACAATACATCTGTATACAATGCACCACCCTTTCTTTCAGTTGTACTGAGGCACATCTATATGTGATGCACCCCTTATTTCAGTTGTGCCGAGACACATCTGCATGTTATGTACACTACCCTTTTTTAGTTGTGCTGAGGCACATTTGTATACGATGCATACCTCCCTGATTTGAGATATGCAACAACACGTTTGTATGCGTTGTACCCCCATCGTTCAGTTGTGTTGAGGCACATCTGTTTGCAATGCACCCCCTCTCTTTTTGTTGTGTTGAGGCATATCTATATAAGATGTGCACCCCTTCTTTCATTTGTTCGATAACACATTTGTATGTGATGCACTTCTTATTTCATTTGTGTGAAAATATATTTGTATACGACGCACTCCCCTTTCATTTGTGCGAAAGTACATTTATATGCAATGCACTTTTTCTTTATCTTTGTTCACCTCCTTGATGTGTAAAAAAAACAGAAAGGTTGCTTTCTTCGCCCGCACATCTTTTGTTACGTTTCATATTATTTGCATTCCGCCTCTGAACTACGTTGGTTTGATTCCTTGTAAGGGGATACCTAGGCAACTTTCATGTTTAATCAATTGCATCTACATTTTGTTTGTTTGGCCAAGTTTTACGGCCTCGTAAAACCGGTCATCTTTGGGTTTTGACATTCACTCACGTCATGAAATGATGCATCCAGCTCTATCAAAGAGAGGCAACTATAGATATCCCATTTTGACTAGCCTTAAGATTTGGGTGCTCTCTTTCGAACACCCGATGATGAAAGTTGGAATGCGCTATCCTTTGAATTTCTTAGTAGGAGCTCTGAGTTCATGCTTTAATCCCAACCTTACACCCGTTTTGGCCAAACTATTTTAGACCCTCTTAAAACCTTATTAAAATCTTTTGGTCGTGTAATTCAAAACATTTCTACAATGTTCTGAGGCTTGCATTCCAAAACTCTAAGTGTTATGCTTTAGCAATAAACCAAGCAATGAACAAAGTGGGAATGAGTGGAAAGAGGATAATTCTCTAGAAAACCCTATTTTCCCAATCAAAACTGATTTGGCCGTATTTAATTTGGAAATACAATTTTTCTATTTGGCCATAGAAAAGACCTATAGCTGGATGAAAAGTGGTCGGCCAGCTTAAAAGTGTGCCGGTAGGATAAGTTGTCTAGAAAACAGAGCATTTTCTGGCAAATTGGCTTCCATGCTCATAAGATATTTTCAGAGATATTTTTGGAGATATTTTCCAGAGATATTTTTAGAGATATTTTTCAGAGATATTTTCAAACATATTTTTTGGAGATATTTTTTTGGAGATATTCTCTTTAGATATTTTGCCTCCACAAATATTTTCTACAAATATCTTTCACAAATATCTTAGATATTTTTCTCCACAAATATCTTCCACAAAATATCTTAGATATTTTTGCCTTCAAAAGTCTATAAATACACCCATTTCGTTCATTCCTAAGGGTTGAAAAATTTTGTTACAAGCCTTAGACACTTGTAAGAGCTATACCAGCTTGAACCTAAAAGCTTCAAATTTCTTTACCTCTCTCTTGATACCTATACAACAAAGACACCATTGAAACTTGAACTTTGAGCTTCTTGATGAAGATTCAAGCCATATCCTAGAACCTTGAGGGTGTTTGGAAGCAAGTTTGGTAATAAAAAACTCTTCCTTACTTTAAAAAGGTAAGAGTTGGAACTTTTTTTTTGTCATCATTTTCCTTACTTTCTCTCTTTGTTTCTTTGTCTCTATGTTTTGTGTTTCACTGTTAGCTTGTTGTAATTATTTGATGCATCCTCATGGATGTGGAGGGAACTAGGATATAGCCATCCATCTATTGAGTTGATTGTTTTCTTCACTTTCCTACACTTTTGCACACATTTCTTGTTTTCTAGTGCTATAATTCATTGGTGTTGTATATAGATGTATTAATTGGAACCTTGTGGGTGTAGAAGGAGTAGAAAGTAGCCACCCATCCACAAGTTTGATTATGTAGCATAGTTTCTTTCTTTCTCATACACTTTCCTATCACCTATCTCATCATTCAGGCATGTTGGCTCATATGCTTCAATCCATACTTAATTAATAAGTAGTTGTGATTGCAACATGGAGTTAGTTGGATGACTCCTGATATTTGGTGTTGAGAGAGTTTTTGGCTTTCATTTTTGTTGTTATTTTCTAAGAAGTAAAGTAGGAGGTTTTTGGTCAAAAATGTTAAAAACTCTATTCTCAACCATTTTGAACATGGAAATGGATGGAAACATCCTTATTCCATAAGATGAAGAGGAGTCTTTAATAATTTTGATGAATCTCTTAGTTTCAAAGCAAAGCTTCTAGTATGAAATGATGTGCGCTAATCTACTTTCTCCAATTAATAGCATGGATTTGGGTATTTACTTGCCCTTATTCACAAAGAGATGATGTAGGTTCACATTTATTTCCTAGGCTTGAATTTGATCTTCCTTTAATCCAGTTAATTTGATGAACTATTGCCAAATATCTGTTGCACATATCTGTTGCGAATTATTGTTGAGGGTTGAGGCTCATCTAGGTTCTCCTTATGTATTTATGTGAGAGGGAGAGGTAGAAGGGATTAGCACACATTGGAAGATGTTCTTTGTCTTTGTTCTGGACTTTCTATATCAATTTGAATTCCACCTGAGCGTTATGTTCAGCCAGTCATATTAGCAGTTGGCCGGTTTATTTTTTGTTTGGTTGGATGGTTTGTGACCAAGAATAGAACATACGATTTTTGGGGAGTGCTCTACCGAGTGGTTCTGGAGCTACTGATTAGGTTCCTTTATTTATTTAATATGATTTGTTAGATTCAACAGTAATTTGGCTAAATATATTCATTGTTGTAATAATTTCTCTAGCCCCACGTTTTTCTTTTCTTATTCATTTAATTGTTGTAATAATCTCTCTCTTCCTTCTCCCTTTCTTATTCATTCAAGTTTGTTGTAATAGCTCAAAACCCATGTTTTTCTACCCTTTTTATTTCTATGTTTTCCATATCAGTTGATAAACATCATGTTTTATTTATCATACCCACGTTATGCATCCATTTTCATGCATATGGATTTGGTTCATTCGCATTTATGGATTTTTATAAATTCAAAAGGTGGTTCTATATGCTATCTCATGTCTTGAAAGGATACACATGGCATTTGGTAGTAGTCGAATCTTTACTTGCATTCTATATATGTATTGCATTAGATATTTGCATATAGGATCATGCATATGTTTATAGCATATTACTTTTGGCTTACCACGGAGGAGTACTAGTTGAGCATATTTTAGGCTTAGCAACATGTGTGTGTATGTTATTCTATTATGTCCGACATTATACTCTTTGACTACCTCCTTATTTGGAATATGAATACCAGCAGATGGAAGTTTTGTTGTTTGTGTTGGAATTTTGTTGATTGATATGCATATGGGCTCAATTTCATTTTGTGTTGTACATTTATTCAAAAACCTTTCAAAATGCATAACATGAAAGCATACCAAAATAAGTGACATGATCTATACTTGTTTGCATCACATAGTAATGTTAGCATTGTTAATAACCAGAACATGAGCATATATTACTTATAAAACTTATATCATAGTTTACTAGAGGCTGATCTTTTAATCGGGTAAGCGAGGGTGTTCAATTCAATGACCTTCCCTCCTTCTACTTAAGGTTCCGAACTGACACATCTTTGGTTACGATGAACAGTGGCCTTCGGTATGAGCCACGGGTTTCCTAGTTTCCCCGAAAGATTAAGTGACGACTCTGAGATCTGGTGATGCAGTCCATTTCTAGCATATTTTGCAAAATATAGATTTTCTATAAAAGTTACCAGATTTGGACTCTTATTTTTTGTTTCATATTGCAGTAGTGAGACTAGATTAGGAGATTAGGAGTTTGAATTATTGGACATGCTCTGGTACCTTCCCAGGACTCCAACAACGGGATTTGAGCAGAAAAACTCTTTCTTTAGAAACAAGGCCCTATACTCCCCCTCAATTGTTCTAGCCACTTGATCGGCTCTAAGAATGTCCATGGACTACGTAAGAGCCCCGACCATCTCTTCGGCTAACGCTCCCATTGTATCTTGGCCTGCTTGCCCAAGTACATTATTCCCATTGTTTTGACCATCCCGAGCACCGCAGTGAGGTCTACCATGGCCTCTGTGACTTCCTAACATCTTATGTGAAAGTTGTGACAAAATTAAGATTGCAATATATATATTTATCCAAATGCCACCTCACTTCACACTCGAAGTAAACAAGAACCTATACATGTATCTACATCCCACAAGGCAAACCAAGTAAGCACATGGCCATAGGCACATTGAGCACATACGAATTACCCCTCTAAGATATTGATTTGTTCCATAACGGTCAAAGACCTCCAAGTAGAAAGAGCATTGATTAAGTGCTTTTCTAAAGGGACTTCTAAGAATTTCATGGGCACAAACCATATCTCAGAAGTTTAATCCCATACGCTTATAGTCCCATAAACACATAAAGCATACAAAGCAAATGTGTGTTCCGTTATAGCATTAGTAAATCCATTTTGGCAAAATCCACGTCCCATAATCCCAAGGTATTCAAACCTAGTTAGCTTTGATACCAAGTTGTAATGCCCCAATTTTTAAACAATAATAATATACAATCCCTTTTAACTCATAACCATTCCATAATAAAAGTTAATATTAAATAAGAGCATAAGTTTAGAAATATCGATATAGTAACCAAATACCTCTCATTCTCCTTGAACTTTCCCAAAGGGATACATGTTTGCATCATAATATCATAATTGCAAAATACAATTTACAACACTTGTAGTTTAAAGAGCTAGAGAGGAAATACAACTAAACGCTGTAATGGCTTAAATCTTTTCAAAACAAGGGTCTTGATTACACAAGAAGAAGAAGAAGAAGAAGAAGAAGAAGAAGAACAATAATAATAATAATATGTTCGAACACATAGTATACGAAAACATGATAAGTTATATAAGAATTTAAGAAAGTTGAATTAATTTACAGAATAAAAATGAGTCGATTATTCAGAAGTAACTTTTCAGTAAGTTCTAGATCTAAAACTTTAGCTCCTATACATGATATAGATTTAGTCATAAACGAAGAAGAACATGAATTTCATGATATTAAACTTAATTTAAGTTGGAATATCCCAAAAGTACCAGTTAAAGAAATCTATAGAACAAGTTTTTTAAAGTCAACTTTTAATGTTAATTTACACGTTAGAACTATTGAACAAGTTTATGCTTTAACTAAAATTAGAGAAACTTGCCAGCTATTATCCAAAGAGTCAATTCGCCAACATCTAAAAGATGGTCATAATTTTATTCATTTAGGATTAATTCAAGTTGGAATCAAACCATTAACCATGAAAGGACGCAATACTTCTGTCCTCTTATGTTTACGAGATGCTCGATTTATTGATTATCATGATAGTCTAATGGGTATGATGGAATTAGGCCTCCATAAAGGACCTGTCCACTTTAATTGTTTTCCAGATTTTACATTAAGTCTTAGAGATTCTCATATATTAAAAGCCTTAACATTAAACATTCAACTATCAAGTGCATTTACTAATATGTTGGATAATGTCCATAACATTGCTTTAGTTTACATAACTTACTACAAATGCATTAAAACAAATCTGAATGTTCAAGCTTTAACCAAAAGTCCAAAAGATAAAACATTACTCATTCAAGGTAGTACTAATGAAACCAATATTTTAGTCCCAACAATGATTTGATGAAAATATATTACCCTTCCTGATGATTGGGTTACAGTTAATGAAGATTATTCCCAAGATCAATTTGGGATATTCCAACTGAAATTAAGTTTACTATCATGAAATTCATGTTCTTCGTTTATGACTAAATCTGTATCAAGTATAGGAGCTAAAGTTGTAGATCTAGAGCTTACTGAAGAGTTACTTCTGACTAATCAACTCATTTTATTTTGTAAATTAATTCAACTTTCTTAAATTCTTATATAACTTATCATGCTTTCACATTCTATGTGTTCGCACATACTCTTTTCGGAAACCCCGATATCTATCACCTGCCTATCCTAAGGACTTGCACTAGATGTGGGACGAAAGGTGAGTGGCTACTAGTAGAGTGGAAGACAAAGATAAGTTAGTAGAAAATAAGAAGATTGGAATTAAAAAACAGAGATGGTAATGAGAAGAAATTAATCAGAAATAACAAAAAAATAAGCGAATAACATCAACAAGCTTGGCTATGAATAATTCTTGAGTAAGACAAATTCTCGGGTAAGAAAATTATTCTTTTAATTGAAACTTAGTCAAAAAGCTGCTAAAAATAAACATAAAGCTAAATATGAATTAGGAAATTTTTGTGAACAATATCGTCTACCACCTGTTGCACCATCACGACACAAACATAATAACAAGAGATCTTCACACAAATACTCTGCTAAATATAGGAAGACATATTCACCTACCAAATCACCTAATAAGTATTATGCTAAACCAAAAAAGAAATATCTCAAACAAACTAATCACTTTAGGAAGAAGTCAAAATCTACCCAAGATGTTACTTGTTACAATTGTGGGAAAAATGGCCATTATTCTAATAAATGTAAACTTAAAGAAAAACTTAAGAATAAGCTTAATCAACTACAAATTACTGACGAACATCAAAGTCAAATATCCGACATATTTAAAATAACCAATATCCCAAATCAATCTCCTGTTCATTCTAGTCCATCATCCAGTGACACCACTCCCTTGAGTAATACTTCTACTTATTACTCTCCTAGTGAGAATACTGACGGAGAGATTGAATTAGGATGTAATGATGCTTGTTGTAAACAAATTAATGTTCTTAGTAAATCACAACAAGAAGAAGATTCTTTAATAGAATTAATTAGTAAATTAGAAAATCCTGAATTAAAAAGAAAACACACTAATAAGTTAAAATCTTTACTAATAAATAAAGACAAAAAACCTCATCAAGATAAATCAATTATTAGTCTCACAACTACTTTAGAAAGATTCCAAAAAAATAAACAGAAAGAAATCACTTTACAAGATTTGCAAAATGAGATTAGCCAAATTAAACTAACCATTCAAGAGTTAAAGGCTAAAGACAAATCATTAGAAGAAGAAATTGTAATATTAAAAATTAAGAAAAATCTTAATGATTTCCAAAATAATAATGATACTTCCTCTGATGAATCTAGTTCTAGTTTTGATCCTAGCCACGCCATCTTTGATAATCGATCAACTAAATCTAATAATGGTAATCACAACGATAGTCATCGTTTAAATATTATTAACAGAATTCATATTCAAAAATGGCATTCGAAAGTCAAACTAGTTAGTAATGACTTTGTTATTATTATTATTATTATTATTATTATTATTATTATTATTATTATTATTATTATTATTATTATTATTATTATCAGCTCAAAAGCTATTTCATAGAAGGGAAAATCACAAGAGCTTTAGTGCTCCACAAAAGAAATATCCCCATTTTCTACTAAACGGGGTAGAGTTCCTTCGTCTTGACTTGAAATGTTAATTTTGGTAGGAATGAGCAAAGTTGCAGAGTAGAAATACATTTAACAAAGCATATAAACATTTGATATAAATATGATCACCAAAACCCATTAGTTCATACCCTTACGAAAGAACAAATGCATCAAAGAGCCTTTATTCAAAGATGATCAATATGTATATACATATGTAAATTTTTCTAAGAACAATCCCACATTTTCTGTCCTCACACAAATGGGCAAGTGGGCACCTCAAGCCTCTCACATTTATCGTCTTCACACGATCGGGCACGTGGACTTGTCAAAACATTTCCTACATTTATTGTCCTCACAGGATTAGGCACGTGGGCACCTAATTTCCCCATGACAGTACCAAGTACAACACACAACATAACATGTAGTTTTTCAATAATTTACATAATCACTTCTAATCTCAACAAATTTTCAAAAACTCATCCCACCACATTGTTTCCTAACATATCAACAAAGTATGAACTCCACTTCATCTTAAACATCAATTTGAAACCAAAATCATACTCTAGGGTTTTGTAAAATTTGGGGTTTTTGCTCATATCCCTTTTTAACCAATGAGTCCTTAAGCCAATCACAAATCTTATCAAAACCTTCAAAGAAATCCAAAAGGGTTGAGTGAAACCCCATTTTAAAGAATTATCCCCTTTTATCAAAATCTTTTTTCTTATACCTCATTAAATTTATGGAAAAATGACATAGTCAGATATACAAGGTTGAAGGTATTCCCACCTCAAGTGAAAGACAAAAAGAGTTGAAGACCCAAAAGTTGAAGGTGGCAAAATCACGATTGTGGGCGCCATGTCTCTTTTGAGTCTAAGGCATGCATCCCACACCGAATTGTGTTTACGAACGAAGAATCACCACTTAATTTTTAAAGGGGAATTAAGACACCTTTAACAATGAAAATGACGTTAAGGACCAGTCCATCACAAGTAAGAAAATTTTGGGTTCAAGAGCTTAGGTACAAAAGGGGAATGTCATTAAATGAAAGCACCCTTTTTTACCCAATTTGAAGATTGGCCTCTACTTACTTTCTATTTTATGATGTTAGTGATTAATTATTCATACAAATTCATTTATAAGCCCTAAAACCCTTAACTAATCTAAAGCTATGTCATTAAATAGAATGAATATTGTCTAACTTAGATTCCCTAAATAAAATCATATCATTTCCAAAAAATAGAAATTTGTTGCCAAAAATGGACTTTTTGAGGATATGATCCTACTTATGAACTAAGTCGAGCAATAATCATAAAAACACACAAAACATACAATTTTGCATAGAAAAATCATCTAACATGCATAATTGGAAAGCAATGCAAATAGTAAGCACATGTCAAGAAGGAAGATACAAACTTACCCGGATGCTCACTTTCAGTGTCTTACATGCATACATAAAATAAACATGACCTAAATGCAACTAACACATACATGAATGATCTTATGCCCTGTTTGAGGCTACTAAATTATGAACATGCATAGAATACAACTAACAAATAGAAGCAAAAACATAAACTAACTAGACGATGATTCAAACTGAACCATATATGCTTATTATATGATTAAGATAAGGCCTAAAACATGTTGTTCTAATAAATGAAGAGAATATGCAAGACTAGATGAAAAAAATAATGAAACCAACAAACTACATGATGGAATGATGAACTAGCACCCTAACTATGATTAGCTAATAAAAATAGGCTAAGAGAGGTACTAAAATTAATAAAATATGAAGGCTTACTCGCTGGTTTGAAACAACAGAAGACCACGCCAAGCAGATAGCAAGAAAAAATTGAGATTCTTGCTTGCAAGCCTCCCTTAAGTTTAGGTTTCTGCATGTGTTTAAGTTCTTTAATCCTTAGAAGGATTCTTAGTGTTTTAGAGCTACTATGGGTGTGTAATTTTCGAAACTAAGGTAATGGGGGAAAGAAGAATGGTGGTGTTTCTCTCTTAAAACCTCACAAGAGTGGCTTAATGTCTTAACCTCTTAAAAGGAAGGGGGAGAGGGTGCTTATATAGGCATTAACATGCATGGAAGGAAAGTTAGGGCAACCCCCATCGATTTCACTTCTGCTTCCCACTAGAAATGCATCAAGATTGCTTTACAAAAAATAACTCTGCCACGCTTGGATATGAGCACTCACAACTAATGTGCGCATTCATATTGTTGACTTGGTACGTATGCCATGCATGTATGCACAAGTGCATTGTCCCATGCCCTTAACTTGCTTGTGGCATAATAAACCCAAATTGCCTTCCGATTGATATTTTTGATAAAACTAGTCCCTAATTTTGGAAAATATATTCAATCAAAGTACAATCAGACCTTTGTTTCCTTCTTTGGGTTAAAAAGCTGACTTTTGACTAAAAATGGATCGAGGGACAAAATGGCCTTTTTTTTTTTTTTTTTATAAAAAGTTTATTTTTTTCCAAAATAGGTTTATACAGGAACTCCAAACAACCTTAAACATTCTAAAAATGAAGTTATTATCACTTCATCATCGGAAGGCTTGCAAGCATCCAAAGTCTTATAGTCAGTCAAAATGAGATGTCTACAGTTGCCCCTCTTTAATAGAACTCAAACAATCATGGAGTGATGTGGAGTAAATGTCAAAGAATTGAGACCATCCCATTTGACACGACCCTAAGATTTTAGGCAATGCCAAACATTCATGCAAGTGATCGGACCCATAGGTTGCGTACATATCCTTGTTTGCAAGGAATTAGATCGGTGTAGATCGGGAGCAGTTGTACAACAGTTCATATGTTTGCAACAATCACTTAACATTCATTCAAGCATGCAATTTTCCAAAGAGGAGAGCGAGCGATACCTCCTGTACTCACCTTGCCATGCCAAAGCCTATGTCAAGTTCCTTTCCGTTCTATTCCAAGTTTTGTCAAATGTGCCATTCCTGCAAATTTTTCAAGAGAAACCATGCCTAAACAATAATTCACACTGCAGTGTCGTTAGCATGTTGTTAGTTATGATGCCAGAGTGTGCCATTTCCTTTACATGTAAGGTTTATGCCATTCCCTTTCTATTCTGCATTTGTGCCTTACTAGGTGGGGGTTTACTAATTTTTTTTTAGCTGTTCTGTTCTGTTCCATTCCTTTCTTGCGCCCTACGAGGTAGGGGTTTATTAATTTTTCTTAGTCGTTCCGTTCCATCATCGCACCTTACGAGGTGGAGGTTTATATTCAATCCACACTTGTTCCTTACGAGGTGGGGGTTCATTAATTTCTCGAGCCATTCCGTTCCATTCCATCCCCGCTCCTTACGAGGTGAGGGTTTATTAATTTTCCCAAGCTGTTTTGTTCCATCCTCATGCCTCATGAGCTGGAGGTTTATATTCAATCCACACTTGCTCCTTACGAGGTATGGGTTCATTAATTTTCTGAGCCATTCTATCCCGTTTCATTATTGCTTTTTACGAGGTAGGGGTTTATTAATTTTCCCGAGATGTTCCATTCCATCCTTGCGCCTCACGAGGTGGAGTTTTATTTTCAATCCACACTCTCTTTATGAGGTGGGGGTTGATTAATTTCTTGAGCCATTCCATTTTGTTCCATCATCGCTCCTTACGATGTAGGGGTTTATTAATTTCCTGAGTCATTCCGTTCTATTCCATCCTCACTCCTTATGAGGTGGGAGTTTATTAATCTTTTCGAGCCGTTCTATTTCATCTTCGTGCCTTACAAGATGTGGGTTTATTAGGTGCTATTCCATGCTTGCATTGACGAGACATGCGGATTTAGCGGATGCCAAATGGTTCCAAAATTTTCCCAATGGTGCCTAGTGTTTGCCAAAAGTTTCCACATTTTTACCAAGTGGTGCCAAGCATTTTCCAAGTGATTCCAGGTTTTTCCAAAATTATCTAAAATTTTCCGAGTGGTGCTAAATTTCATGTTTTTCAAAATGTAGTTTCCACAGTTTTCGATTTTTTCCAATGTTGAGTTACCATGGTGGAAACTTTGACCATGTAATTTTTGAGTGCCAATGTGATTCTGAGAATGTGTTTTTCCTTTCCAATTAACAACCCAACTGAGGGAAGTTAAGGGTTTCAATTTCATGCAGACACCAAATAATTTGTGTACCAGTGTCGTGTGGTGCCATGCAATAATGATTGAATTTCCAATTAATAAGATGCGCCTCACAAGGTATGCCAGTGCTTGAGCTTGAGTTTGGGATGAACCTGTGCCTAAGAGGTGACCAGGGAGCACAATGGGCTGGCCACATGTGTGGGGTATGTCCACCACACATGTGGCAGCTCAAGATGTGCGCGCACATATTGGGCCAATGTGCGTATGCACTTTCGGGACGTGAAAAATTTTGCCGCGACCCAAAGGGTTTAAATTCTCTTTGAAACTTCATTTCTCACATCTTTATCTCTGAAAAAACCCCTCATTCCTCCCTATCTTCTCATTTTCCAATCTTTGTGGCTCCTTGTCGTTCGGTGGTCTATCCGTCTTTTCGAATTCCTCATGTTACGGGCTTTGTTTCCACTAAACGATTCCCGATTTTGACCACTTCTTGATTACACTTAGGTATTATAATTGTTTATTTGACTTTTTTTGACTTTCCTTCTGATGCTCTATGCGAGTTTTTAGAGGTTTTTGACAATTCTTGTGAATGCCAAGAGTTTTTCCATATATTTCTCCTTTGTTTGTGAATATTTTCCTATGCACGTTGTCCTGCCATGGCCACCATCCCATTTTGCACAAAAACACCTGTGCACTCAAATTTTTTACTTATTTTTCACATTTATTTGCTATGCTTGCCACCTTTTTGCATTATTTCTCATTATTTAGTCATCTTATTGCTTGCAACTGACTCTTTGATGTCCTAGCAGTTCCCACCTTTCGACCTCGCTACTTATGTACCTTCGGCACATGCTTTGCAGGCCAGGATGAAGTGATTTTATGATTTGGATGAGGGCAACCCTTGCTCAGCGATTCTCTAGGAGGTAGAGAAACATCTGTCCCACGCGGGCTTCAAAGTATGATCTAGTTTCTTTATTTTTTATCATTGTTTATGCCCCTCTGCCATTTTTCTAGTGCTTTACATATTTCCATTACTTTCTTGCAAGAGCGCTCCTGGCCTGTCTAAGGTTTTGGTTCTCCATCAGATGTGGCAGAGTGGTATCCGATCCTTTCTTGGATTGTCAGACTTTTGGTAGATGGGTAAGGCTTTGGTCCTTTGTGCGAGTCCCTAGATGACGCACGATTTAGCTACGACCTTCTTATGACTTTGATAGAACTATGGTGGGACACCACAGACTCCTTTCACTTTTCGAGTTTTGGCGAAATGACCATGACGCTAGAGGATTCTACGATGCTGTCAGGCATTCCAGTTGGCGGCCTCCTCATCTCACTCGACTCAGACCTTTCCCATTGGGATGATGCACTGAGGTTCTTTCTAGGCATTGCCCCACTCTACGAGAGTGATCTGGTTCCATACCAGTGGTTCCATGATCACTTTCATCACTACCGACGGATCTAGATTATCCATTATACTAGAGGGTTCATGTTATACCTATTCGGTAGGGGTGAGCAACGGATATACCGATCCGCCAAAACTGACCGAACTAAATCGATCCGCCGCATTTTAGGCGGATGCATGATGACTAGCGGACGGTTGTGGATTGATTTTCTCCAATCTGCTAATCTGGCGGACGGATGGCGGATTTGAGATTACTTTGGCTGCAACCGAACCGCCAAACCGCGAGCACCCCTAATAATTTATAAGACTCTGTGTTTTTAGTTTGTTTAAATATTCTGTTTGTGTTTTCAATTAAAAAAGAGTTTAAATATTCTATTGAAAAAAAGTTTTTAACTTTGAATTGAAAAAAATAAACGTATTATTTATCTATATTTTTTAGTTTTTAAATCTATCTCTAAAAATAATAAATAGAAAACATGATACATGCTGGTTGATTTTTATTTTCAAAAATAGATATAGATGTAACTGTAATACTTTCTTCTTCTTTTTTTTTTTTTTTTTTTTTTTTTTGAGGAAGTGCACAAGTTGAATTATGTTGAAAATTTATAAAATTTTAAACCGCCAAACCGATTCACATCCATCCACCAAACCGCCAATCCGCTCAATTGACATTCGCCGGATTGGCGGACAGATGCAGATTGATTTTCTCCAATCCGCCAATCTAGCGGACGGATGACGGATTGGAAGTTCTATGGCCACAACTGACCCGCGCCCACCTCTACTATTCGGGAGTGATCTGTTCGCGAATAGGTCTAACAGGGTCCATGTTTGCTTCTTGGCTGCTATGGTGGACATAGATTATGTCAGCGACTATGATTAGAGCGGCACGACTTTGGCCACCATGTACGGTTATGCGAGTGCTGTCTCGCGTAACTGTGGTATTGGTCTCGGTGGACACTAGCACCTATGGAGGTACACTATTTTCTTTTCTTTGTGCATATCTATCTATCCACTCTGCCTAGCTGTTTAATCATATCATCTGACTATTGCTTGTTTTTCTAACTATCTGTGGTTGTGTAGACACCCCATTTTTTACAAACCTCAAGACTTTGACGTCATCGGTTGTGCACTCAATGATTATGCATGTTTGTGCTCATTTTGAGCGCCTGAAGGTCTCGGCTGAGTGCTTTGTCTTTGAGCCTCTTAACACTTTGTGTCTTGGCCTCAGTTTTTGGGCCAAACCTTGGTGCCTTTGCATGGAGGGAGAGAGAGGCCTGTAGGCCACTTTTTGTAGCTGTAGGCTACTTTTCCCTCTTGTAGGCCACTTGCAGTGGCCGGTAGGCTAGTTCCAGGAGCTTTCGGCTGAGTGACTTGTCTTGGGGCCTCTTAGCTCTATTCTTTTTGGTTTGTTTTTGGACCATACCTTGTTACCTCTTGCCTGGAGGGATGGGAGGGCCTGTCGGCCACTTTTGGCAGTTGTAGGCCACTTTCTCCTCTTGTAGGCCACTTGAAGTGGCCGTCAACCATTTTTCTATTTTCGCAGATATTTTTGGTGCCAACTGTGCCAGCTATTGGTCACTGAATGCATCCTCCATACACGTGTATGGAGGGATTGGAACAAGCTCTAAGCTTGTTAAGCAAGCTTTTGCTTGCATTGTTTATAAAAGGGGAGGTGTGTAGACATGCCCGAACGTCCCGGCTCCGCGCACGAATGGCGCAAAAATCCGTTGTGTTCATTAGCTACTACAGTTCGGACTCAATGTCACAGTTCTGAATCTAATCTTACAAAGTGCAATGCAAGATTGATAAATCACCAAAGAGTCCAAATCCGACAAATCGTTTTGGAAAACTAATTTTAATAAAGAAGTGCCAAACATGGACTGCTTTGCCAGATATAGAGTCGCCACCTAAATGTTTTATTTTTGGGAAATTTGGGAAACCCTGACTCATGCCTAAGGCCACGTGTCCGTCATTACCAAAGTTGCCTCGGCTCGGGAACTTGGGTATGAGAGGAGAAGGTCATGCAATGAGCACCCTCGCTCGCCCGATCAAAGATCAGCCTTTACTAACATGATATTTTGTTTTTGAAAACACGTGTGTTCTTATTCTGATTATTAGCTAGAATTACTACGTGATGCGCACAGCATACAAGTATCGACTAGATCACTTAAGTTGGAATAAAACATCTCATGTTGGTTTGTTTGAAAATGGTTTGAAGGTGCTACTCGTAAGTAGGCTAAGACGTAGATTTGCCACCCTCGAGTGGGCTTAGAAAACATGATTTTGCCACCTCAAGTGGGCTTAAACTCGCATTTCGATGAATTATTCCAATTCAAGCAATCCAACCTTCATCCACAGGCATTCATGCAATTAAACACTTAAGTAGTTAGCCTCATGGCATGCATGCTATCATGGCAACACTCACACGCATGCAAGATGCTAAAGCGAAAACACTTACAGTATACTCCGAGCCAAAAAAGAAGCTAGTTAGTAATCAATGCATGATCCTAGCTATGTCAAGAATGCCTAATGCAACACATGCAAAAATGCAACTAAAATAGGCTCGGCTATTCTAAGATGGCATATGAAATGCAACTTGATAACATGCTGTTGAACACGTATTCAAGTAAATGTATTGAAATACAATGCAGTTTGTATGATGCGCCGAGCCCGGTGTATGGAAGACATATGAATGAATGCAAACATGCAAGCATAAGGATGCTAATTGAAATATGACCTAGAACTAACCACGGTTAAGTAAAAGGGAGAAAGACGTGGGGTTGGAAGACATTGACACACTCACGCACACTTATTACAAAATTCGCCCTCTCGACGGAGGGTCCGAATGAATAATACAAGCTAGCTACGCTAAGCTATTCTAACTAATCTAATAATCTAATTAGACTAATTTGTACATAATCAAATTGAATATTAGCTAAGCTAAGCTAATTAAGAATTTACAACGATGAATTAAATTATCTAACACATTAACTAATTAATTACAAATTAACTAACTATACAAAGCAGTTAAAACTGCCTCGAGAAGAGGGGCATATACATGCTCGATCGACTTCGCTCGGAAATTCATTGCCATGCCTCATGTTGCCTCTGTTTGCACTGTTCTGCACCTCTGAAAATTATGCCAACTTTTGTGATGCTTCTGACCTACCTCATGGACATTCTGAGAGGTCATCGGCCAAGAGGGGTGGCCATCGGCTAGTGGATAATGGTCATCAACCAATTTTGAGACCATCGGCCAAATATTGTTAGCCGATCGGCACACTAGATAGCCGATCGGCCATCTCTTCCTGCAAACTACTCCTTTTGCTGCAACAGAGCATAGACAGAGGCATGGCAATGTATTTGCAAGAAAATGTGTGTGCTACTACACCCCTTATCATGTTTGAAGCTCAAAGGAGTGTAGTGCTCGACTCTCGAGCCATCAGTCACTCATTTTGATGCATGATGGCCAAAGAGGCCGAGTTGCACAAATCAATATGGATGAAATGCACAAAAACACATAAATGCCTTAACCTCTATCATGCATGATCAAGAGGGTCGACGATCGAGAATTGAGGCACGTTTCATCATTTCAAGTATGAAACGTCCCTCTTTCCTCGTGTTTGGCTTAACACCCAAACCAAACACAATGCAATGCATGCATAACTTAACAAGGCTAATGACATGCAAACAATGTAATGCAACCTAAACATGTAAATAACATGGCATGCAACGAGTATGCAACAATGTTATGTAATGCAACTAGCATGCAACAACATGCAATGTACCAAGCAATGCAACAACATGCAAAATGGACTTAAACTAAAATGGACATATCTCAATCACGCCCAAATCAGTGGCCAAAATGCTATGAAAATGAAGCACGAAAGCACATACAAACATGCATACACTTTGGTTCACAAACAAGGCATGAAGATAACAATTTTCAAGCATGAGCAATGAGTGAAAAGCATGGATGTGTGACAACACTATAGGCCCTGAAATCATGTATGGAATGGTGCCAAACCACTCAAACAAGACAAGCATAGCATGCATGAGGCTCAAAGCCTAAGGCCAACAAAGGGGCTTACACCATGGCCATGCAAAACAAGCCCCAAAGGGCCAAGGGCAACCAACACAGTCCCAAGGCAGGTCAAGATAGGACTAAAACATGCTTGAGTCTAGCCAACACAAGCTAGAACAAAAGACCAAAAGCATGAAGCATGCAAGGCTAACAAGGGGGATTACACTACGCCTATCAAAACCAAACATGACTTGACTTTGACAAGAAAAATCAGAGTTACCTCATGGTAAAACAAGACAAAAAATGCACTGAAATGATAGCCCAAAGGCCTAGGCATAGTGGTATGCACAATGACTCATACTTAAGGCATAAAGCACCAACCCTCCAAAGCATCAAAAGAGTGAAAGATGTGAGGGCATGGCAATGAAACATGCTCCGAAATCACATAAAAAATGATGCCAAATCATGCAAATAGGTCAAGCAATGCATGCTAGTGGACTTGATGCACAAAGCTAACAAGCTAGAATGAACCATAGCTATACAAATCATGTTATGCATGACCAAAACAACAAAAATCAGAGCTTAAGCATGCTAAAACATGACCAAAAGCTTCTTAGAGTTAAGCCAAAATCATGCTAGAATGACATGTTAAAGCATGATACATATTAGGCTAATTCATGGAATTGCACTACAAGTGCATGGAGCATGCAAGGGCCAACCAAATCAAACCTTAACAGAGGCATGACATAGAAAAACATCACCAAAAATATGCTGAAACAAAATAAAATCATGCTAGAAAAGTATGCTACTTCATGAAGCATACAAGACTAGTTTGTGAGAAATACACTACAAGTGTATAAACCATGCAAGGAGTGAGTCCACCAATCAAAATCAAAGTTATAACATGTCAAGATAACACAAAAAACATGCTTGAACTAAGCTAATTCAAACCACAAAAGCATGCCACTTTGTAAGGCTAACAAGGCTAGCAAAGAGGATTTACACTACAAGTGCAATAAGCATGCAAGAGGTGACCAAGACAGCCAAAAACAGAGTTATGGTAGGTCTGATAAGTCACAAAAATGAGCCATCAACACCAGCAAGCAAGAAAAACACATGCTCATTTGGTTGGCCATCAACACTAGCAAGCAAGACAAGAGGAAAGGGGACCACCCTCTCCTATTTGGGCCCTCAAAATAGGGTTTTTATCACTGAAAATCCTCTGAATTTCAGTGGTTCTAAGGCCAAAAAGAAGTTGTTTCAAAAGTTTGAAAGTTAGCTCACAAGGCCTTACAAGCCAAGTAGCGAAAGGGAGGACAACCCCCTAGCCAACCAAGGCACAAACCAAGACTTTTAGGACTGAAAAACAAAGGAAAAAATAGAGGTTTTTTTAGTTCAACACCACCCCAAAAAATAGCCCCAAAGTAGTGTGAAAAGATGGCCAAGCAAGTGTGTAAAACAAGCTTAAAGGGAGGAAGATCTTACCCTTGATGTACAGCTGGAAAACCAGCCCAAAATCTGAGCCAAAACACCTTTTGGAGCTCAAACAAAGTCCCAAGTAAGCTTCAAGCAACTTCCTCCCAAAGATAGGCAACTTTGATCAAGGATGCATAGGCAAACTAGTTGTATTTCTCTACTTTTATGCACTTCTATGCACCAAAGGGCAAGAAAGAGAGGCTTTAGAGAGAGAGGCAGAGATCAAAACTCTAAAAATTGTAAAGAGAGAGGGAGTTTAGTGAGAGAAGCTCTCAAACTTGCTTAAGAAGTTCTAACCCCTTGAAAATGAGATATAAGGTTCTCATATATAGCAAAATATCAAGTTTGGTCGAAATATCCAAGCTAGGGACAACTGGAGCCTGCTAGAGATAGCTGGAGATGAAATATCTTCCAAAAAATATGAGTTTGGGTCACTCTTGGCCGATCGGCCATCTTTTGTGCCGATCTGCTACTTATCTGCTACTTTTTTGGCCGATCGGCTAACAAAATATACTTTTCAGGCCCAACTTCAAATGGGCGTAACTCCTTCCTATGAACTCCCTTTTAGGTCATTCTTGTGTCCAAATTGAAGCCCAAGAAGTAATCTTTCCAATGGTGGAAACCTTGCATAAAATTCCAACTTTTAAAAAAGTTATGCCTCTTTTAGTGAAGACTACTCAGTTTCAGCTCAACCGGAATGATGCCCAACTTCAACCAATCATATCTCTCCCATCTGGACTCGGTTTGAGGAGATTCTTGAATGAAAAATGAAGCCTCGGAAGTCTTCTTTTCAACCATGGTGGCCTCATATCTTAAGTCTAAGTTCATAGATAGATAGGCCTGATTTAGCGAGGACCGCTCGACTTTCTCTTAGTGATTCATACCCAATTTCTTCCTCAACTAGGTTTCTTCCCTCCACTCCACTTTTCTTCAACTCCACACCCCTAAACAAGGTGCTGTGAAATATTTTTCAAAGATTTCATCTCTCTTTTATTCATTTCCACTTTGTCCTTGCTCGGTTTACCGAAAAGCACAAATTTGACAAAGTGCGAGCCTCGGAACATCGTAGGAACTTTATTTCAAAAATATTTTGAAAGAGAGGGTTTTAAGGTCTAAAAACCATTCAAAATACTTTTAGTCCAAAATGGGGTGTGAGGTTAGGATTTGACTCCCCTCTTGCCGAAGAAATCGAACCTTTGCCCTGCACATCTTTCATCACCAAGTAAATCATCAGTAACGCCCAAGTCTTAAGGGCGGTCAAAAATGGGATGTCTACAAGGTGTCTCCCCCTTCTAAGGGGTTCAGATTTTTTGGAGCAAAAAAATCTACTCTCTCTCTAGAATTCTCTCTCTCTCTCTCTATATATATATATATATTATTGTGCTCTATAGTGCTTAGAATTGTATTTTCTTTGCATCTTTGTACACAACCCTCTTAACCAAACACCTTACCTTGTTGCTGAGATACTTGGAGGTCATGTTTGGAGCCTAAAAGTTGGTTTTTGGCTCAGTAGTGCTGCTGTTTTTGCTGTGCTTCAAGGGTAAGTCTTTACCCTCTTTAAAGCTTTGTTTTAGTTGCTTACTTAGCCATCTTTGCATACTTCTTTTGGATTAGATTTCAACTGTAAAAACTTCTATTTTTAAGTGTTAAAAATGGTTGTTTAAGGCCTTGTTTGAGTTAGGAGTGGTCTACCCCCTTTTGTGGTTTATTTTGCTTTGCTTTATGCTAGTTTTTAAAGCCTTTGAGATCACCTTGTTTTGGCCTTTTTACCACTGAATTCCAGAGGCATTTCAGTGGTGGAAAGTGGGTTTTGGGACCCAAAATAGGTGGGGGAGGTCCCCTCCCTTTGTATCTTGTTTTCATGTGTTGATGGCCTATCAAATGAACATGTGTTTCTACTTATTTGTGGCTTTTTCCAAGCATATTTTTGTGACTTTTTAGACCTTCCATAACTCTATTTTTTGCTTGTTTGATCATTGGTTGCATGCTTCATGTACTTGTAGTGTAATCCTACTTGCTAGCCTAACATGCTTCATGATTTAGCCTATTATTCTAGCATATATTGGCTTCACTCTAGCATGTTTTTGGTGTTATTTTGACATGCTTTAACTCTGATTTTTGTTGGTGGGGTCACCTCTTGCTTGGTTCTTGCACTTGTAGTGCAATCCTGCCCATTAGCCTAGTGTACTTGGTGTTTTGGCCTTTCATCCTAGCATGTGTTACCTATACTCCATGCATGTTTTGGCATTGTTTTGTCATGATTTAGGACTGTTTTGGGTGGTCTTGGCCTTTTGGGGCTTGCTTTGTATAGCTATGGTGTAAATGGCTTCACTAGTCTTGAGTTTTGAGCCCCCTAGCATGCTTTATTCCAGCTATTTGCATGATATGGCATCATTTGGCATGGTATTTCAGAACATATACTTCCATCATACACTCATATATCACTCTTTAAGTGCTTTTAAGAGTTGAGCCTTATGCCTCGTTTATGAGCCAACGCATGAGCATGCATTTCTTGCCTTTCATGCTATCATCTCAGCACATTTTGGCCACTATTTTGACTTGCCTTAGGTCTGTTTAGGGCTGGTTTAGTCCTTTGAACATTGTGTTGCATGGTTTTACTGTTATGCTCTTTGCTAGCTTCAATGCTTTTGACTCCGAGCATGTCTTGCATGCATCATTTTCATGCTTTGATGTCATTTAGCATCCTATTTCAGTGCTGGAACATATACCATTGCATTCCATGCTTCACTCTTTCATTCTCTTTGAAGGTGGTCTTAAGCCCTTGTTGGCTTGAACATGGAATTGAGGCTCATGCCTAATGGTTTTAGCCTTCTCTTGAGGGTTTCTACTAACCAACGGCATGATGCTTCTTTCATGCTCAAGACGCTTGTGGCTTGGTCCATCTTTCTAATTAGAGGACTTCTCACTTTGGATTTAACCGGTTAAAGGAGTCATCGGCAATTTAAAATGTGTAAACAAAATTGGACCAAGTGAAACATGCCAAGATAACATGTTTGTGTTGCATTGCATTTGTTTGGATCGGACATTAATCCAAACATGGGAAACGAGGGGTGTTTCATACTTGAAGTGATGAAACATGCCTCATTTCTTAGTCACTAACACCCTTGATCGTGCATGATAGGGTGGAAGCTTCATCGAGTCTATTTGTGCATTCATTGACTTGTACAAGCTTGGCTTCCCGGCCATTGTGCATTGTGATGCTTGGTTGGTGGCCCGAGAGCTAAGTATAATACTTTTTTAAGCTTGAGAAATGATAAGGAGGGTGGTTGTACACACATACCTTGCAAATGCCTTGCTTTGCCCCTTTTGTACTATGTTTACAGCAAAATTGGAGTGTGTAGAAGCAAGTGGCCGACCGGCCAGAGAAAGTGGCCGACCAGCCAGTGGAAGTGGCCTACAGCCTCCTTAAGTGGCTGACAGTTCTCAGGCTCAGAGGTGGTCCAAAGTTATTCTGGTTCTGGAGCAGAAACAACTTGGAGATTGGTTCGGTGTTCCGGAATCAAGACGAATGCAAACAGAGGCAACCGGTGGCAACGTAACGGACTTTCGGGAGGAAGCAGAGCAACCGAGCATGCATTCATCCCTCGCTTCTCGAGGCCATTCATTTAAATTGCTTAGGTAATTAGCTAGTTAGCTTAGTCATTTTTGTAATTAATTAGTTAAGTGTTTAATTAATTAATTCGGTTGGTAACTAATTAGCTTAGAGTAGCTAGTTATTCAATTGTGTTGTAATTAATTAGCTAGAATAGTTAGTTAATTAGTTGGTTTGTCACAGTTAGCTTAATTAGCGTAGCTAGTTATCTCTCTTTCATTCAAACCCTCCATCGAGAGGGCAAATGTTGTAATTAGTGTGCGTGCGTATGTGAATGTCTTCCAACCCCACGTCTTTCTCCCTTTTATTTACCCGCTTTCAGTGGTTAGATTAGGGCATATTTCGATTAGCATACCTTATGCTTGCATGCGTGCATCATTCATTTGTCTTGCATGCACCAAGCTCGGCGCATCATTCAAACTGCATTGTATTTCAATATACTTTCTTGAATACGTGTTTCAAAGCATGTTATCAAGTGTTGCATTCATATGCCATTCTAGATAGCCGAGCCTATTTTAGTTGCATTAGGCATCTTAACATAGCTAGGATCATGTATGATTTCTAACTAGCTTCTGTTTTGGCTCGGAGTACACTGTAAGTGTTTACGCTTTAGCATCCTTGCATGAGTGTAAGTGATTGCCATGTTTAGCATGCTTTCGATGAGGCTATTTGCTTAAATGATATAACTGCATGAATGCCTGTGGATGAAGGCTTCATTACTTGAATTGGAACAATTCATCAAAATGTGAGTTTTAAGCCCACTTTGCAGAGTGGCAAAATCATGTTGTTTTAAGCCCACTTGAGGGTGGCAAACCCGCGTTTTAGCCTACTTGCGAGTAGCACTTCCAAACCATTTTCCAAAAATGAACATGAGATGTATTGTTCCAAATCGAGTGATTTAGTCTACACTTGTATGTTGTGCGCATCACATAGTAAGGTTAGCTAATAAACTCGAATAAGAACACATGTGTTTTCAAAATAACATATCATGCTTAGTAGAGGCCGATCCTTTGATCGGGCGAGCGAGGGTGCTCATGTTATGACCTTCCCCTCTCGTACCCAAGTTCTCGAGCCGAGACAACTTTGGTGATGACGAACATGTGGCCTTTGGCACGAGTCAGGGTTTCCTAAATTTCCCAAAATAAAATATTTAGGTGGCGACTCTAAAATCTGGCAAAGCAGTCCATGTTTGGTGCCTTTGATTCAAAATTGATTTTTCAAAACCAATTGCTGGATTTGGACTCTTTGGTGATTTATCAATCTTACATTGCATTTTGTGAGATTAGATTCAGAACCATAACAGGAGTCTGAACTGTAATAGCTAGAACCCAATTCCCACCCTCTCCGAAAAGGGGGGGCGTGCGGAGAGAGTTCGGGTGGTCTACAGCTTGCCTATAGGTGTGGTTCTTTGAGTATTTCCAAAGGTGAGTCCTGGGGCGCAAGGTGTCTCTTCGGATGTCTTTTCTCAAGTTGCCCAGTATCGGAGAAGGCATAGGGGTAGTCAACATCCTCCACTGCATTCTACTGTTGCTGAGTATCGATAGATGCTTGATACCATTACTCATAACCATGTAAGTCTTTTCGATCTATCCATATTTTGACTACCTTGATTCTTGATTTGTTGTTGTTTGTGTACTGATCATCGAATTTACCTTCTACAGATCATGTGGTGCCCGTGGGCAGTTGTTCCCTCTACTGGTGAGGCTTGGTATCCAACCATCCAGGAAGCCACCCGATAGCGGCTCTTACTAGAGGAACTGTTATGTAGCGTCTGGTACTTGGCCGAGCAGGTCTGCTACTAATCTTTGGGCATGACCCAGCCCAGGATTCCAGCGTGTCCTCCTACTAGCATAAGGGCAGGAGATACGTTCATTAAGGAGGAGCTTCTCTTTGTCAAAGGTGGCACCGCTGCTGAGGGATTGCTGATAGACGACGACTATATGGAGTATGTTCGGTCCTACCTAGGAGGACGATTGATGGGAGTTGCAAAGGATCTTGCCTTATTTCATGTTGTCTGAGGTCAAGGACGGGGTCAGATTCTGGTCCTAGGCCTAGATGTAGTGCTGTTTGGGGGTGTGGGTGTTGTTGTAGTAGTGGAAGGTTTGCCGGTGATATTGTCGTATCAGTGATGGTGCGACATGGCATAGTGACAATGCCCATCTCAGAGCCTACCATAGTGCCCTATCATGTCCTTACCAGAGGTGAGCAGGTATCTTTTCTATCTTTACCATACCTGCCCTTGTATCTGGTCTTTGTTTTTTATTGATCTTAGGTTCCCTCCTTTTTACAAGTTCCTCGTGCCATGTGGGGGATTGTTATAGGATGATGGCAAGCATAGTAGTGCTGATCTAGGAGTTTGCCAAGGGCATTCGGTTGAGGTATTCCATTTCCTTCCTCGCTCCTGAGTTATTCTAAGATTCTTGGCATAATCTGAGTCCTTTTCTAATTCTTTGCAGGATGTTGGCCTCTCTGGCCATGCAGGAGGTGCCTTTGCTGCGGAAGGGAGTGATTCTGATGATGACTTTGAGCCCGGCGGTAATGATGATGGTGATGGAGAGAAGGGTCCATCTTAGGGTGCTTCGAAGCACCCTCGAGGAGGTTGACTAGGTTCATGAACCTTAGCCTTAGGATTCTTTTTCTTTTCACTTTGTGCATGTTATTTTTCCTTTTTTTAAAAACATTGTATATGATGCCATTGGGGGATGCCCCATATTTTGCAAAAATTTTTGTATAGTTTTAAAATCTACAATGTATGCAGTGAATTCTGATTTCCCTTTTGTCAAAAATTTTGAGTATTTATTTCAAATTCCTGACCCTTTGTGTTTCTTACATGAATCTAGTAATGACTATCTTGAATCAAGACTAAAAATAAGTAATAAAACCAAAATTACAAGTCAAAAATGTTGAACAAATATCCTAACAACCTAACAGGACTCAAACAATGATGCTAGAATGCCCTCACTATCTCTGGAATGTAGTGGGCTATGCCTTTGGAAAAGCCAAACTTCTCTATCAGCACATGATGTACTCACGCACTAAGGATGTGTGCCTGCACAAGGCGCATGTGCATACACAACTTGCACAATGTCCAAGTTTTAGGGTTTTGCCTCCCAAGGCACCGTTACTCTGTTTTTGGTCTATAAATACTCCACTTTTCATGAAGGACTATTCACATAGCCCTTTTCCAATCAACCTTTGGTCCTAAACTTCCTTCTTCATCTTCGACTTATAGTTATGTCTTCTCAGGAAGGTTTATCAATATGGATGGATAGTCTGGATGGTGCTGAGCATGTTAACTTACACAGTTATGGCCTAAACTCCCTATTTCCTCTTAGCAAGCTAAACATTGACTTCCCATTCCTTCATGCGACAATTTGGTTTTGTGATCCGATGTTTTTCGGTTTGGACACAAGGAACTCTGCTCCACCTTTGAGGAATTTGAGGCTTTGCAGGAGTGTCCTCCAAGAGTTGATTTGGTGTAGCCAACTCCATTGATAGGCTATCCTAAGTTACTTTGTGAGATCTGTGGTTTGTTTCCAAGCAAAGCCAAAGCTTGTGTTCGGAATGTTAAGCTATCAGTCATTACTTTGATTGATAAGATCACTGGTAGGTAGGACCCAACAGACCAAAAGTTTTAGGCGTATATGTGGGTTGCTTTGTGTATTTGAACGCTAGACCGGTTTTTAGTGGTGCCAAGAGATATGGTAGCTAACCCTATCTTGGTTAATGTGGCCAAGCAAGTTAAGAATGGGAGGAGCTTTGTTAGGTTGGTCTTAGCAAAGACCCTAATGTGTTTGGATGAGATTTGTGTCGATAGGACCGTGGAATCTAGTGAGAGTCCATTATTACTCCAGGTACCACCCATCTCACTTAGTTTCTCACCTTTCACCTTTCTATTATTTTATCTCTCTCTTTTTTGTTTTTAGCACACCGTCACTCACTTTTTCCACTCATCTCACACCTCTCTATTCTTTTGTCTGTTTTTTCTTTTTCTATTTTCTCCAGATGTAGCTGATGGACAAATTGAAGGTACTGGAGGCTCCAGCCTTTTACTTGGTAATCTCATACCATACCCATGCTTGGTTGGTAATGATGGATTCTGTTGAAGACTGGTATGGTTGGATGAACTCCCAAACTTACAGAGACATAGCTTGGCATTTTTCCTGATTAGCGCTTCCAGTCATGACTCGAGAGATGCCCCAACTCCAGGGCGTAGAGAAGTTGGCCTATCTTACGTGGCTTATTATTTCCCTTATCGGATTCTACAGTAGTTTGGGCATGAGTAGGTGGCTCACTTGGGTTCCCCTTCGTATCCTTCTTTCTTCATTTTTCAGGCTTCCCACTTGAACGAAAATGCCAAAGTTTAGCATAATAGAGTATTCATAACAGCTAAAGAAGGCTTCAGTTGCAGGCTATCGAGGGCATTCATTAAGTGGCTCAACGACAAGGTTCAGTGGGTTGAGACACACAACGGATAAAAGACTGAGTAATTCTGACTTGGCTTACGGTTCCCCTAGTTTAGAGTGTAAATCCCATTTATTTTTGTCTTAGCTTTTAAAGGTTTTCATTGAATGGGACTTAGTTATCTTTGCTTTCATTTTTCATGTTTGAAATTATTATCAATAAAATAATGCAATAGAGTTTGCTCCTTTTGTTTTGAAAATGTTATGTAAATTGTCAATCGGAAACGAACACTAATCACTCACTCTTTTCATTTAAAAACAATCCAAACGACAATTTTTGCAAGCTCACTAATCAAACAGTTCTATAGTCGAATCCACTGAATTACGTAGCTAAACTTGCCCTCATTCTAAAAGTTAGACACTCAAGTAATTGAATTGATGATAGGTGCCTACGGACGGTGAATCTAAATGAGACGGAGTCGAACATCAAGGTAAAGTTGCCTATGTATCCCAAGGATGGGAATCAGGTCGTCCGTAGTTCAGGGTCAGGTTCACTCAGGTATTAACTCTCTTCTTTTGTGTTCTAACCTTTGCCAAGATCGCTCTTTTGAGTTCTTAATCTTGCGAGCTTTTATTTATTTATTTCATTTCTTTTGTCTTTCTTTTTTTCTCCTTCCCCTTTCTTTCTTTCTTTTTTTTTTTTCATGCTCTAAATTTTTCTTAGGTCGCCTTTTGGAGTTTTCAACCTAACAAGCTCTCACATGGTCAATATATTGTGCAAATTTCATCCCATTCAGATTTACTGAAATAAGGCTTCCTTCTTGTCATGGCAACCTTGCTTTGTTTGATTTGAATGTTTTCTTTAGATGATGTTCTCAAAATGGTGTTACTTTCGTGCCTTCACTTTTTATGGTGGGAGGATGTTTCTTACTTTGTGCTGCGGAATAGAAAATTTCCCCAATTTGATCAATGCTCGACACCCTTGCTATGGATTTGGTCCCGGAGTCTAAAGGAGTTTTATGTGACATGGTCTCAGGATTGATTCTAGGCATGTCCCTATAGGATCATGAAAAAGATGTTTATTTGAATTCTTTTTAAAAGAGCGACTAAGGGCTTGTGTTCCCAAAAAGACAGGATGGATTCAATCTAGGCCAGGCAAGAATTTCTCTCCATTACCCAAGTTTATTAATGTTATTTCATCCATTTCAAGTTTAGCTTATCTTCCTTTTTCCCATTCAATTAGATCTTTTTGAAGCTTTGAAAAATCATTTTTTTTAGAAATCTTGAGACTTAACGCAATCAACTTTTTGTCATCGTGAAGTATGTAGAATTACTAGCTTATATAATTGATAAAAAAATGGGAAGGGGGGTTCCGACATCTAATTTTGAATCAAAAGAAAAAAAAAATCCAAACAAAATAACAGACTCAACTTATTACTTTAAAAGATTGACGCGTCAAAATCCAACAGGCTAGATTTCTGACTCACTTGACTGATTTCATTAGATTCACTACCAAATCCATGAGCAACACAATTTTTAGTAGGCTGGTTTGTCAATTGGCATTGTAGACACCCCATTTTGACCAGTCCTAAAACTTGGGCGCACTTTTCCAAACAACCGATAATGAAAATTGGAATGTGCTATCTTACAAATTTCTCAATAGGAGACATGGGTTCAAGCTTTAACTCCAACCGTACACCCATTTTGGCCAAAATATTTTAGACTATCTTAAACTGCATTTCAAACATTTCTACAAAGTTTTGACGCTCATATTTTCAAAATTCAAGTGTTCTACTTTTTTTAGTAAATTGAGCAAAGACAAAGTGGAAATGAGTGGAAGGGCTGAGAATTTTTTGGAAAAAAAAAAAATTGCTATTTTCCCCTTTGAAAAGTTGCTTGGCTAAACAATTTTTTGCCTGGCCAAACGATTTTTTGTCTGGCCCGATGATTTGTCTGGGTAACAGAGCAGTTTTTGAAAATTTGGCATTTTCTTTGAATTTTACACAAATATCTTAGATATTTTGACTCTAAGCTTCCTCTACAAGTTTGTAGTTATTTTATTTCCCTCAAAAGTCTATAAATACAACCCTTCCACTTCATTTTAAAAGGGTTACAAAAATATTTCAAAAAGCAAAAGACTTGTTTGAGAGCCTCATCCTACACTTCATCTATGACCTCCATTTCTCATAGACCAACCATCAAAACTCTATTAAAGCTTGACTCCAGGCTTCTTACTGAGGGTCCTAAGAACTCTAAACCATATCTAAAGGACCTTGAGGGTGCCAAGAAAGAGTTTGACAACCAAGAAGTTCACCCTCTATCAAGAGGTGAAACTTTTGAACCATTTTCATCTTCTTTGTCTTGTTCTTCATTTATAAGCTTTGTACTTAAACTATTAGCTTGTTGTAATCATGTGATAGGTCCTCTTGGATATGAAGGGAACTAGTATATAGCTACCCATCCATTGAGTTGATTGTTCTCTTTATTTTCATGTGCTTTTGCACACTTTTCTTGCTTTCTAGTGCTATAATTCATTCTTGTTGTATATAGATGTGTTAATTAGAACCTTGTGGATGTGGAGGGAGTACAACGTAGCCACCCATCCACAATATCTTATATACTTTTTCATCATATATCCCATTATCTTAGCATAATGGCCCATATGCTTCAACCTATGCTTAATCTTAATGAGTAGTGGAGGTTATTTCATGTGGTTAGTTAGATGATTTTTGAGATTTTATGTTGAGAAAGTGGTTGGCTTTCCATTTTATTGATTTTCCTCAGAAGCAAAACAAGAGATTCTCTGTCAAGAAATGTTGAAATCTCTCTTCTTAATCGTTCATGGACATGGAAAGGGATGGAAACATCCTTGTTCCATGAATAGAAGAAGAGTTTTTAATAGTTTTTGATGAATCTCTTGTTTTCAGGGCAAAGCTTCTACTAATGTGCAATTACCTACTCTCCAATTAATAGCATGGATTTGGGTATTAACTTGCTTTTATTCACAAACAGATGATGTAGGTTTCCATTTATTTCTTAGGCTTGAATATGTTCTTGCTTTAATTCATTTTATTTTATAAAGTGTTGCAAAACATCTATTGTACATATCTATTGTTAAGGGTTGAGGCCCATCTACCTCTTCCTTAAGTGTCTTCAGTGAGAGGAAGAGATAGAAGGGATGAGCACCCATTGAAATGTGTATTTTGCTTATGTTATAGATTTCTGCACCAAACAAAGTTTTCCCCAGAGGTTATGTTTAGCTAGACATCTTTTCAGTCGGCTGGACAAATTTGTGTGTGGCCTGATGAATTTTCTAGAGCAGAACATGACAGTTTTTGGGGAGTGTTCTCCTGGGTGGTTCTGGAACTAACTTTATTTATTTAATTTTGTTAGATTCAGTAGTAATTTGGCTGAATCTATTCATTGTTTTTATAATTCCTCCAATCCCACTTCTTTTCTTTTCATTTTTTGTTATTATTCATTTAATTGTTGTAATAATTTCTCCCCCCCTATTTTTCTTTCTTTCTTTCTTTTCATTCGCATTGTTGTAATTACTTCCAACCCCACATCTTTCTATCTCTTTTATTTACATGCTTTCAGTGTGTGTTGTATATAACATCACGTCTTATTTATCATACTCATGTATTACATCCATCTTTTATGCATTCGAGGTTGGCTCATTTTCATTTGTGGAATTTATCATTTCTAAAATTGATTATGTGCATTACCTCATGCCTTGAAATTATTCATGTATCCAATGTTGGTAACCGGATCTTTAGTTACATTCCGTATCTTTATTGCATTAGATATTTGCATATAAGATCATTCATATGTATATAGCATGTTATTTTTGGCCTGCCACACATGAATGCTGGGTGAGCATTTACAGTTTTAGCATCCCGCTTGTGTATGTTATTTTTCCATGTTTAACATCTTACCATGCTGCTAAGTGCTTAAATGACATACCTCCTTGAATTCTAGTGGATGAAGGTTGTGTTGCTTAGGTTGGAATGATGTTGATTGATGTGCATGTGAGCTCAGTTTTCTTTGAGTTGTACATTCAATCGAAAGATCTTTCAAAAAATACATGAGATCAAAACGTTCCAAAATGAGCAACATGATCTATAATTGCATGCCTCACATAGTAATGTTAGCATTATTAATAACTGGAACATGAGCACATAATGTTTATAAAACTCATATCATGGTTTAGTAAAGGCCGATATTTTGATCAGGTGAGCGGGGGTATTTAATTCATGACCTTCCCCCCTTATACCTAAGGTTTCGAACCGAGGCATCTTTGGTTATGACAAACAGTGGTCTTTGGCACGAGTCTTGGGTTTTCTAGTTTTCCCAAAAGATTAGGTGGCGACTTGAGATCTGGTGATGTAGTCTATTTCTGGCATGTTTTTGCAATAAATGGATTTTCTATAAAAGTTGCCAAGATTTTGACTCTTATTTTCTATTTCACATTGCACTAGTGAGACTAGATCAGAAGATTGAGAGTCTAAACTGTAGGGCACACTAGGTAACCCCAAAAGCATCCTACAGGTATCTTATTCCATCCACTACATGCTTGGCGACATCCTCTTCTAATGCTTCCACATTTGGCGTTGTCTCAAAATGCAAGTTTCCTAAGCCACAATAGTTAGTCTCAATACTCAAGCTAGTTTCAAAGTCAACCCATGTCAATTTGTTCTACCTATTCACATCTTCTTTACTTATCTTCTTCGAACAAGGCCCCTATGAACCAATCCCCATCCATCCATGCTTGGTTTTCTTTCTCCTTGTTCTTCCTACAGCACCTCATAGTAGTGAACTTCAGAATTTAATAAACTTCAGCCTGCCCGACATCCCTCAATTCCAGCATTTCCCTTTCATTATAGCAATCAAGGGTTGGCAATTTCCTTTTCAAAGCATTCTAAATGAACTCTCGAATATCAGTTATTTCCCAATCCTCTATTTCTGAGTAGTTTTTTGGATAAGTTTTGGCTTCTCCTTCTTGTTTTTCGTGTTTTCCTTTCCTCTCTTTGTCACCGTCCTCCTCTTCCTCAAAGTCACTTTGGTTCTCCACTCGTTGGGATCTATCAAAGTCATTGGGGTGGCCTAAAAGGTCTTCTTTGATGGCCTCCACCCCGAAGGAATTGACATCCATGGATTGAGGGAGTATCACGTCTGGTTTGGGCTTATTAGCAGGTACAATATACTTATTAGGGTAATATCACTCCCCAAGGCGACTTTGGTCACTTGTTGCCAAGATTGCTGGTACCTCTACCGATTCTATTTTTCCAAACACGAAGTCCAACCATTCATCTTTAGTGAAGCCTTCACTTCTTTTGGGTACCCCTGGCTGGTTTAACATTTCTTCTGTTATGATTAATGCTTCAGTTTGCGCGAGGAAAGCCACTATCCGGTTAGGCTTATGCACTTTTAGTTATTTTTGGATAATATCCACCCTTATTTCCTCGGGTACAAGCACCACTGGTTTTGGTAGGTTGGCCGACACGTTGTGTTGGCTTGGGTTATAGGGTGGCTTGTATGGAATTGACATTAGGTGGTGGATGGGCTGTTTTATTGTGCTCAGGCAAAGGGTTAGTGATGACATTTGTCTTTTGTGGTGGAGCTATGACTCTGTTGTCAATAAGATCTTGGATCTCATGATGAAGTAGAACACATCGATCGGTTTCATGGCCGGCTTACTGGTGGGAGGTGCAATATTTTGTAGGGTGATGACTAGCAGGTAGGGGATCTAAGAGTGGTCTATGGTCAACAAGTTTAAGGTTTCCCTTGTCTATAAGGATTTGCATTTCTTTAGGTAAGGACATGTGAAGTGGGTGGAAGTTTCTTTGGGTGCGGGTGGTTTGGGTGGTTCCAGTGAAGAGGTTAGATATAGCTTGGGTCCCTATAGCTGGGATTTCAGTAGGTTTGGTATTGGATGACGCGGTAGGTGCATTTCTGGCGTAGAGCTTCTTTTGGGGTTGAGCAGTGGCTTCCACTTTGATTAAGCCTTGGTTGATCCCATCTTGGATTTGATTTTGGTGTCGAACATTTCCCGGAAGCGGAACAGTGGCAAAGACAACATGATGCCTAGTAGAGACGGTTGCAGGTTCTTCACAATGGTCCTTACTTGGTATTTCTCTTTAGGTCGATTGGTCATTCTGGCAGCCTCAGCTCTCCATCTTGTAACAAAGTCACTAAAGTTCTCATTAGGCTCTTGCTTGGTGGTTTCAAGTTCTCTTGTCGTTATCTCCAGTTGGGGGAATCCCATGGGCCTCAGAATGTTGGCAAAAAGTCGGACATGCACCATGGGGTCTCCCGAGCGATCAAACCTATCTATGTGTAGCATTTTGAACTTCTCAAGGAGATAGATGGTCACTTCCCCTAAACCAGCATCTAGATCTGAAATGCAGTTAGGACCCTTAGTCTTCTTATGGCTTTCTTCAATTTGGCTATTCCGTTAGCATTGATGTTAAGGTTCAGTGCTTTAATCTTGGGCTCATCCTTTGCTTGATCCAGGGGTGGAATAAGGACAACCGACACTTTTTCCCTCGGAACTTGCTATGACTCTAGCTATGGTGGTCGTGGTGCAGTTGCTTGAGCTTGCATCTGGTTTAAAGTTTAGGCCTAGGCATCTACAGTCACAGGCAGAGTGTCCACAGACCTTTGAACTGTACGGATCAAATTTGTCAACTCTTAGGCATGGACCATTAAGATTTCTAGTTCTGGACTTGGAAAGCTAAAGTGCTCTTGGGTAGGAGGACCTAACAAATGTGTGCAGGCCTATTTTGCATCCTCTAATTCTGAATTGGGTCAAACTGTTTAACCGGGCTTGGAGTTAGGCTTGTGGATCTTCTTTTTTGGTTGCTTGAGTGGGACTAACATTGGCTTTCCGTCAACTAGATCCTGAGTGTGAGCCAACTGACTAAGTCTGGCCCACTTAGCTTGGGAAACTTCCTTTGTAGGAGCAATAGTTGCAACAAACCTAAGAATAGGTGAATGGACCTAGTCAAATTTTAATCAAGATTCACCACGGCTCCTCAAAGTCATCATCACCATCAATTAGGTTGTCGTTTCCCAATGAAGGAAGCTAGAGGAATTTTTAGAATTCTTACTAGAGTGATCAATCAAATAATTGCCTTTCCATTGCTTATTGCTTATCAAAGAAGAATGCCCTACTTTCATTTTAAATGCATATGATCAAATTACAACTTCTATTTTTTTTTTTTTTTTGAAATTTTTTGAGGAGTTTAGATTTTATTCCATGTACTCAATAGCTAAATATCTCATAGAAGAATCATAATTTTATTCAAAATGGCAGACTTGGTCATCATTTCCTTACCCACCATTTTCCAATAAAATTGAGGTTCCTCCAAAGTTATTATTCCAAGGATTTTGATTCAATTAAAAACACTTTCCATAATTTCTGAAATCTACACAAATTTTATTTCAAAATTTTCTATGGAATTTCAATTTTTATTCCAAAAAATCAATCAAACAATTATCTTCTAGTCAAATGCCTTCTAAAGAAATTCAAAATTTTATTTCAAAGTGAAAGATTCGGTCATCACCTCCTTGTCTAATACTTTTCCATAAAATCAAAATTTCCTCTAAGTCAATAACTTAAAGATTTTCATCTAATCAAAAGCTTTCTATAATTTTCAAAATTCTATTTGGATTTTTTTTTCCCCTTTTTTTCCCAAAATTCTTTCCTCCCATGGAGCTTTGAATTTTTTTTGAAGTATCTAATCAAACAATTGTCTTGTAATCAAATATCTTTTAGGGAAATTGGAATTTTATTGAAAATAGAAGCCTTGGTCACCACTTCCTTATCTACCATTTTTTTGATAAAATTTGAAATTCCCCCCAAAGTCAATGACTTAAAGATTCTCATCCAATCAACACCTTCGATAATCTCCAAGGCTCTACTTAAGTTGGAAAGTTTTTTTTTTTAGATTTTTTTTTCTTTAATCATATGTTTTCTTGGGGATTTGTTTTTGTTTTTGTTTTTTTTTTTAAATAAGTTTTTGGAAAACCAATAATTTTCAATCGATCACTAAGGTAGCAATTCAAATTCAAACTAAAATCCTTTAGATTAGGAAATTACCACATAATTTATCACTAATTTGCTCAAATCATAATCAAGACTGAATCACTACCTAAAATGACCCTTGAACTTTCAGAATTGAATAACTGCCCATAATAAACTGAGATAGCCCTAGAATCAAACCACTCTTCAATTAAATCCCTAGATTTCGGTACCAAATTACTGCCTTTTTGTCTACTCCCAATAATCAAATCAAATCAAATTGTTTCCATTTAATAGAAAATACCATATAAGCACATAATTTGCATTCATGCCTATTTTGGGGTAAGGTTGCCCTGTCCTAATTTGAAAAGAAGATATAGACTTCACTAAATCATACAATAAGGCAACAATACAATCCTAGAAAGGAGAGTATCCTATTCTAGTTTGGAAGGTGCTAAAGCTTTCTATGAGCAAGGGGCATGTTTGGTCAAGAGGGTACATCAATTATGGTTATCGATATACCTCTCATACCACCTTGGGGTACAAGGAGATGATCAAACAGTACTAGTAGCATAATCTGCAGCTCGCTTTGTTGATATAACATAGCCCGCAAATAGTGTTTGGGATATTATGCAACAAAGCTAGGTTTTTTTCGAGCCTACAATGATGTAATGCAATTAATAATTAACCACTAATCCCATAATATAGAAATTTTCAAGTCAAGCTAACTTAAGTCCCTAGTAGAGTTGCCAACTATGGGTGTCGTGCCTCTTTTGAGTATAAGGCATGCATCCCACATTGACTTTCTTTGACTAATAAAGAGTCGCCACTTAACTTTTAAAGACGAATTAAGAAACCTTTAACAATGAAAACTAAGTTATGGACCAGTCCATCACAACCAAAAAAATTCCGCGTTCGAGAGCTTAGGTACAAAAGGGAAAGGTCATTAAATGAAAGCACACCATTTTGCCTAATATGATGATGATTGACCTCTACCACTTTCTATTTTATATTTTAGTAGTTAATTATTCATAAAAATTCATTTTTAAGCCCTAAAAGCCTTAACTAACCTAAAGTTATGTGGTTGAATCAAATGAATGTTCCCTAACTCAGATTCCCTAAATAAAATCATATCATTTCCATAAAATAGAATTTTGTTGCCAAAAATGGCCTTTTTGAGGATATGATCCTACTTATGAACTATGTTAAGTAATAATCATAAAAACACACAAAACATAGAATTTAGCATAGAAAAATCATCTAACATGCATAATTGAAAAACAATGCAAATAGTAAGCACATGCCAAGAAGGAAAATAGGAACTTATCTGGATGCCCACTTTCAACGTCTTACATGCATACATAAAACAACCATGACCTAAAATGCAACTGACACATTGTAGACACCCCATTTTTGACCGCCCTTAAGACTTGGGTGCTTTATTCCGAACACCTAATGATGAAAGTTACACTGTGCAATCTTTTGAATTCTCGGTGAAGAAATTTGGATTCACGATCTAATCTCAAACCTTATACCCCATTTTGGCCAAACTATTTTAGACCTTAAAACCCTCTTTTTCAAAATATTTTTTCAAATGTTTCTACAATGTTTTGAGGCTTGCATTTCGTTTCAAATATTGTCCTTTTCGGTAACCTGAGTAAGGACAAAGTGGAAATAAATGAAAAGGAGGTTAACTATTTGAAAAATCTTTCAAAACATCTTATTTATAGGTTTGGAGTTAAAGGAAATAGGAGGGGAGGGAAGAAAACAAGTTTAGGAAGAAGTTGAACATCAAACCATTGAGAAAGAATGACCAACCTTCACTAAATTAGGCATATCTCTTTGGAAACTTATAATTTAGATGTGAGGCCACCACCGTTCAAAAGTAGACTTTCGAGGGTTCAATTTAGACTCAAGAATCACCAAAAATCGAGTCCGGATGAGGGAGATATGCCTATTTGAAGTTGGGCCTAAAATGCAGATTTTTAGACCCGACCGGGTCCATTTAGAACCAGTCGTGGCTCATTCGGGCCTCAATGAAAACTTTTCTAGACTTGCTTTTTAGGCTCGGACATGTGTTTTGAGGCTCGACCGGGTCTCAATGGTGCCGGACAGACAGTTGGTGAGAATTGAACAAATATCTTTGTTTGAAGATATTTTTGACCATTTTGGCTTAAACTCTATAAATAGAACCTCTTCCTTCAGAATTCAAGGTTAGAAAATTTTCGAAAAGCTTTAAAGAGCTAAAAAGACCTCCCTTCTTCCTTCATTCTTTGACCTTCAAACCTTCTCTAGCTATACATACATAATACATACACCATTGGAGCTTGTTCTTGAAGCTTTTTGTTAGAGTTTCAAACCATATTTCATAAACCTGAGGGTGTTTAGAATCAAGTTTGATCAACAACCAAAGCTTGCTCTCTTCAAGAGGTATAAGCTTGTCACCTTTTTCCTTGTTTTCATTTCAATCTTTTTCTTGTATTTTCCTACTGTTTTGGGCCTATTTCAAGTGTTGGAACTTGGGGTTGAAGAGCTACCAAAGATAGAGAGGCTTAACACCCTTTCTTGCACCAAAAGTGGAGGGGTTAGCCACCTCTCCTTGATTTTGCTTACTAGCTTTATATCTCTTGCTTTCGTCTATCTTTTTGTGCTCTTTAAACACACTTTTAGCCACTGTTTTTGGGCTATTTTGGGACTGTTCTTGGACTGTTTTGGGGCTGAAGTATGTGATTTAAAATTTCAAAAAGTGAAGGGATTAGCCACCCCTCCTTCGGCTTTGTTCCATAGCTTTTCCTCTACTTTTTTTTTACTTACCTTCTCTTGATTTTAGCCATTGTTTTAGGCATAATACGAGCTATTTTAGGGCTGTCCTAATTTATTTAATTAGTGTATGCTTTGAATATACAACTTGTTATGTTGTAAGTCCTCATATCTAGCTTGTTGTGTTATGTTACCCATTGCTTTGATAGCTTTTCTTTGGCTATGTTTCATATCAAGCGTCTCATTCTAATAATCAAATTCATGTGTTCATTTCTGCAATCTCCCTCGTTTCTTCTTTTACTTTTTTTGAGAGTTATTTCAACTGATTGATGGTTATTCAAAGCATGAAAATAAGACCTATGCTTAATAGCTTAATCTCTACGGAGGTTCATCGTCAATGGCATGGTCTCTCTTTCATGTTTAGGATCACCTCTCGTTTGAAATTTCTTCTTGTTTAGTGGACGTAATCATCACCTTGGACATAATGGACTAAAGATTGGAAAGGTCTAAAAATTGCTAAAATGAACTAACCCACATAAACAAAATGAGTAATATTGCTTGGATTCAACTGGACGTTATGCCAAGTCTATTGTGTCAAGAGTTGTCTTACATCAATTCATGGTGTTTTGACGTCCCTTGAAGCGTCTATACTTCTATTTTTGAGTTCACTCCATGATAAAAGGGAGGGGTGGTTATTGATTCATTGCATTCATTAATTTTTGTCCAAAATCATAACCTAACTCAGCAAGCAATCAATTTGCTCATGGATGATTTTGGAAATGACTTCGTTATTCTCTTGAGGCTTACAATGAGAGAGAAGAGTAGAAGAGACAAATAGAGCCCATAAAATTCTGTCTACACAGTTTTCACCTCAGACCACAAAACAGAGTTTTGCATAAAATTAGGGCACGATCGGCCCTATTGAGGCCCGACTAGGCTTCATTGGGGGCTGGCTGGCCATCAATGTTTTGTAAGGCAGCGTGTTTTGCAGAAGTAGAGGGCAGTGATTGAAGGTGAAATAGGACAGATTCCAAGGAAGGCAGGCAGAATTACTTTTGAAACCGCTACGAGCATGCCATCCTTGTGCTTCCATTGTAAATTGTAAATTAATGGTCTCATTATTCTTGTATTTATTATTGTTGTAATTAGTATTGTTGTAGCAATGATTCATTAGATAGTTAGTTTATTTTGTTGTAATAAATTAGCTAGTTTAGTTAATTATAGTTTACCTAGATAGTTATTTACTCATTCATTTGGTTTTGTAATAATCAGTTTAATTTGGACTTTCGGACTTCGATTCGGACCCTCTTGCACGAGAGCAATCATGTAATAAGTTGTATATTTTCCAACCCCATGTCTTTCTCCCTTTTACTCATTTGCTTACGATGGTTAATATAGAACATCATTTTTCAAATTAGCATTCTTATGCTTTGCATTCATTGCCTTGCATGCATCCAAGGTTCGACTCATCATACTAACCAAATGTTCAAATTCATTGCTTGAATACATGTTTTATTGCATGTCTTGAATGAAATCATACGCCATGTTCATAGCCGAGCCTATTAAAATTACACAACGTGTGCGTTGTATTTAGTCATATCGCATTAGTTAGAAACATGCATTTTTCTAATTATTTTGCTTTGTTGGCTTGCTTTGGAGTACTAGGTGAGCTTTTATTTGCTTTAGCTTAATGCATGAGTGTGGTTGTTACCATGTCCAAGCATACTTCCATGAGGCTAATTGTTTAAATGATATAACTGCTTGAATACCGGTGGATGAAGGCTAGCTGCTTGAATTGGGATATTTTGATTAAATGTCCATGTTAAGCCACTTTTTCAAGTGGCAAATTCACAAAACAATTTCAAATCAAACACGAATCAAATGTTCCAATTCTTGCAAATTAGTCTATGTTTGTGTGTGCTTCACATAGTAATATTAGTCTAATAACCGGAACAAGAGCATATAATGTAAATAAAAAGCACATCATAATTAGTAGAGACCAATCTTTGATCGGGCGAGTAGAGTGCTCAATTCATGACCTTCCCCTCTCGTACCTAAGTTCCCAAGCCGAGACACTTTGGTGATGACGGATAAGTGGCCTTTGGCATGAGTTTTGGGTTTCTTAAATTTTTCAAAAATATTTAGGTGGTGACTTTGAAATCTAGCAAAACAGTCCATTTTTGGCATTTGATTCAAACACCGATTTTCCAAAAAGAATTGCCAGATTTGGACTTTTTGTGTTTTCACTGTTTCACATCGCACTTTGTGAAATCAGATTTAGAACCACAGGTAGAGTCTGAACTGTAGGGCTTGTCGTCTTCTAAAAAGAGCGCGAAAAGTCAAGCTACAATTTCTGGCGACTTTGCTGGGGATTTAGAGAACTTGACTTGAAATTCATGATGTGAAATTTGATCTATACTTATATGTTCTTTGCATTGCATTTGCATTGTTACTTTAAGTCACTGTGTTTTCCATCTGCTATTTCTGGACGGTTTACCAGAGGCTTGCCCAAAAGCTTGCCAAAAGGCTGACCGGTCATGGGCTCTACCATGTTGGAAACACAACCCTTGGATCTGGATTACCACTGTACCATTTGATCCTCCTTTCACTTCTCGGTGTTAGGTATGAGAGGTATATTAGGTATTCTTACTGAGGTACCCCTTTTGACCAATCGACCTAGCTGCATGTAGAAAGCCATAGAGACTGTTCCAAACTAGGACAAGATACTCTCCCATATGCAGGATGATGTGATACCGCTTGTTTGAGTAGTAAAGCTGTAGATCACTCCAAAAGCTACGACAGGGAAACCCTAACCTCTCCCGGGGGTGTTTTGAATGCTTTTGTGCAAAATGTGAAATCTTTGGAAATGTATGATGCAATCCTTGGTGAGTCTTAATATTGAGGTGATTCTTTTTAAAGAGTCATATTAGAATCAGAATTTGGGTCAAAATGTAGGGGTTTGTGTTTGATATGGTGGAAACAGACCAGAACTAGGGCCAAAAATTGTATCTTGCTTTGTTTTGACCAGCATACCCGGTATCCTAATCTGATGGGGCATTTGTTTTAATGCTAGGTTCGTCTGAGCCAACGAAGGAGTAGTACCTAAGTCAGCAAAGGCCTAAGCCTAATCCGACCCGGAAAGACTCAACCCATCACAATCCATCCAATCCTTACAAAAAAAAAAAAAAAAAAAAAAAACCACTCAACAAAGGTACAGTCCATTTAATCCCCAAAGGCCAACTCAAAAAAGATCCATCTAATGCTAAAAGGCTCATTCTAAAAAACCCTAATCTAGTTAAACCTGTCTAGACTAATCTAGTTTAGATACATTAAGTATAAACCAGGTCAAAATCCTTGTTAGTCAACTCTTAGCTTATACCTATCCATTCCCTGATTGCCAACTCAGCAGATCTGTGATGGCTCAGAGTCCAGAAGAAGTTGTGGCCATGATAACAGCCTTAAACTAGGGAATTGCCATGTAAGATGAGACCATTGCTGAAATGCAATGCCTATCTGGGGCATCTATCACACATCCAGTCCCAGGCCCCCAGCCGAAATTTGACCTACCTCCGCCAGCTGAAGATTTGCAAGGTCTAGATCCTCGAGAAAGGATGGCTCAAGCTTGAGCTTTCAGACCCCTGGTGCAGCCTAATGAAGGCCTTTTTTCCATTGATATTGATGATCTCGACCCAACCTTGTTAAAAATTGCTAACCTTGAGAAGCAATTTAAAAAGGCATAGGGAATTAACTCCTTTCCCGACATTAAGGATGGGTACATGGAGGCTGCCATAAGGCTCCCAGACAGATTCAAAATGCCATCCATTGATTGTTTTAATGGGTCTGGAGATCCTATGGTACATATCTGGCTTTTCTTGGATGTCTTGAAACCGATAGGTCTAACTAATGCTCAGGAACTCTTTTTGTATTGAAGAACCCTGTCGGGTATAGCGGCCACTTGGTACACCAAGTTGGAGGATACGGGGAAGCAAAACTGGGAAGATTTGGCTGAGGCGTTTGTCAGTCAGTATTCTTACAATGCCCAAATTGATATGACCACCCAAGACCTTGAAGCAACCCACCAGAATCCTGAAGAGCCTTTTGTGAAATTTGTTGCAAGGTGGAGAGTAAAGGTAGTACATATGACAGATTGACCTTCTGGGAGGGACCAAGTGGAGTGGTTTTGGTCACTCGAGCGGTGTTATTTATTGTGTCTGATGCTCGAGTGGTGTTTTGGTCAATCAAGTGGTCTGCGTATAAATCAGTTCGAGAAAAAAGCATTATGTGTCACTTTTTAATCTCTCTCTTTCTCTCTAAACATTTCAAAAACCCAAAATCTTCACTTTTTCTCTCTCTAGATCTTGCGTTCAAGCTCCAAATACTCTCCATCCATTGGTTTCCTCACCCTAGTCCTTTGGAGAAAAAGGTAGAGCACGCCGAGAGCTTTATTTTAATCGAAGGAGTTATAGTTTTCAGCTTTTCGAAACTTCCATCTTGCTCTCCCTTGTCTTCTGATCTTGAGGTAGAGATTTCTTTAACCTTTGATATGATTTTTACCTTAATTATTTGTCTATTAAAAGAATCTAGTGATTTGGAAATTTTGGGTTAAACCTTGGGTTTGGTTTTGAATTGAAAAAGAAGGATTTTCAAATGGGTTCTTAAGAAAGGTTGTGGTAATGTGTTTATGATTGGGATATGTTAAAATGGCGGATTTCTTCCTTAAAATTGATTATGTAAGTAAAGGGGGTTTTTGTTCTAAAATTTTGGATATTTTGTTTTGTGGAAGAAAATAAAATATGATGTTAGGTTTGGTAAGAACGGAACAATATATACGTTGATAATGACAGTGGACTTAGATATGTAATATCACTCCCATTTTAAAAATGAAGAGATTATATCTGTTGTTGGAAAATTATCTATTGTATAGAAATATCTGTTTTGAGCTATTGGTAGAAGATAGCTTTGATTGTTGTAGAAATTACATGAGGATTAAGTGAATTGAAACTAATCATTCATTCATCTTGCATTGAACATTGTTGCATACTTAAACATTGAAAATGTTTTGTTTTGAGAAAAATGGGTGAATACCTTAGTGAATCTGGTTAGATGGTTGTGGTTGTGGTGTTCGCCTGTGTGTCCTTGTTGAAAGTCCAGAAAGTGGGTATGTGACGATCTTTCCGGTTAGTACCGGTAAAATGGCGTTGGTAGTGCTTCTATAGCCTACTGGCAGACACATACCTAGAGATTCCTACTATTTTATATCCATTGCCATGTTTTCTGTTATAAAAGGATTATTTTCAGGAATTGATCTATAATCTAGCATTGCATAGTTTTGAGATAGAAATGAGAAATGTTTGACAAATGGTATGCATGTGCATTCACCTTATGACTTTGTTAAGATTCATATATTGCGTTAAAAATATCACTATTGAGCTTTTGCTTACCCTATGTTGAAAATAACTTTCAAGTGTTGATGATATGCCTCCACTAAGGACATAGTTCGTGAGGACTTGGAGCCAAGGGCTTCCATTTTGTTATTTGATGTAATTATTTTTGTACAAGCCTTGGGTTTTAATTGTATTGAGTTGAACTCATTTTGATGTAACCAAGCATTGCCTTGGAAAAATGTAGCCATTAGGACATATAATTACTTGGGTTTTACTTTTCTTTTAACTCGTGCATCCATGTCATATGCTATAAATTCAGAATCTAATATTTATGAATATATACCGCATATGTCATTTTTTATAACATCAAGTTCATAAATGAAATATAAAATATGATGTTATTTTTCAATTGTAAGGAACGTTATGGGCTGGGCTATTGTTATTATTTCAAGACGTGACAATCATGTATTTTTAAAAAAAAAAAATTATGACCAAATGTTCAGATCAGTTTACGCGCACCTTGACTAATCTCGGGACCCATACACAGTGCTCCCTCTACATAGATCAGGCAAATCTCGGGTAAAACACATGGGCGTGGCTCCAAGGAACTGATAGCACCTAATAAGAGTTGAAACTGAATGCTAGAGGGAGCACAATATAACATAATCGTAAATGAATCTGCATATAAGGCTTTATTTGGATGGCATGAATTTGAAATGAATAAATTTAATATCACTCATTCAAAGAGTATAACATTTAATTTAAGGGTAAATTACAGTAAACCCTTTAAATTATAATTCATTTGCACTTTGTCTCTATGAATTTCAAAACTTGACAGTTAACCCCCTTAATGTATTATCTTATTATAATTAACTATTTTTATTTGGATTTTGTTATAAATTTATAGAAAATCATATCATGTGTAAAACACATGACACATTTATTGAATTTTTAGGACAATAATACTCGTTATTGAATGTTTTAGGATAATAATAATAATATTCTTATTTAGTGATTTCATTTGCATTTTGTGTCTCTTATGTTAGTGGGAAAGTGCAAACATGATTACTAGATAAGGACATAATTGTCCTAAAAATTTAATAAATTTGTTATGTGTTTTACACATGATCTGATTTTCTATACATTCTTATCCAAATCATAAAAAAAGGGTTAGCTATAATAAAATAATACTTTAAGAGGGCTAACTGTTGAGTTTTGAAGTTTAGGAGACAAAGTACAAATGAGGCATAATTTATGATGGTTTACTATAATTTATCCTTATTAATGTAACATTCTCATTATGGATTTCAGTAATAGATTTAACACATTTGAAATAACTAAGTGAAACTAAGTGAACATAGTTAATAGAAATCTTTTCATAAATGATTCTACTGGTACAAAAATATTAACAAATGCATATTTCCTATGGCTAATAGGAATGGCGATGGGCTGGGGATCACACTCCCCGTCCTCGATCCTCGAAGGTGTTAAATTTCCCGTCCCCGCCCCCGATCCTCGGCGGGGAACCCATCACTCCCCCTCCTAACGGGGATTGGGTTTCCCCGACCCCAAAAAATCCTCGAACAGACAGTGATCTATAAATAGCATTTCCAGTTGTTCCCATGTCTTTAAATTCAAAATTGACACTCAACATTGCAGCATCTGCTCCAGTTCTTCAAATTTCACAAACTAATTTGAGACTCATTTTTCAACACGTGAAAGTTGTTATATTGATCTGTTAAAATTCTTACATTCATCTATGTCATATAACAGCCTAATCCACAAAATAGAAGCACAACAAAACCATTCCAAAATGAACCTGGGCCACAACACATAATAACTGCAGCAACCCGCTCAAAATTCTTGAACATGATATCTGCAGCAACCTCACTGCCATTACTCAAAAATATACGCAACAGCCCCATATTCTATCCATTTAGAAACCATAACCCATTCAAGCTCCAGACAAAGGAGAATTGAGCAAGTTACAAAGAGAAAAGAAAGTCCCAAGCATAGCCCGCAAGGGATAGGCTACCCTAAAAAAAAAAAAAAAAAAAAAAAAACAAATCAATTACAATATAAAAAAACAGAACAGTCCACATAACAGATCCTTATACAATGCCATATGTTTGAACTACCTAGCAAGCTAGCAGCCATAATAAAAAAGCCAAATGCATTGTAAAAGAAAAAACAACATTTGTTTTTCCAAAAATCCGATATAACCACAACTTTCATCGTGTCCTTCAACTTGAATTCCTGTTAAATAACAAAAGGAAAAAAAAAAAATCAATACTAGTAATAAGATGTAAAAAATGTTAACAATTAAAAACAAAAAGATGGCAACTAACACAAAAGTGCCACACGACCCATCCAAGTCAATCTCATCATCATACTCTGAAGCAACGGTGGACACATGAATAGCTAAAATGTCCCTAACTATTGCCTGTAAGGACGGATACTTTGGTCCATTGGCTTTCCACTAATTCAAAACATCAAAACCTAACGTTCTTGGAAAAACGTCATCTTCTAGATAATGGTCCAACTCTGATCTTACATTCTTCATTTTTGTATTTCTCTTTCTACTAATAAACAAAGCATACTCTTAAAAGGTCTCTGTAACAATTTCTGGATGGATAGAAGATTCACCAACAACATCGGTCTCCATACCAACTCGGTGCTGATAGTCTTGCAACAAATCATAACAAATCTGACTAACCTTATTAATTTCGTCTTCAGTTTTGTCTCCATAAAGTTCTTCAAAATAAAACTCCAATACACCCATTTTGCACCTAGGACCAAGTACAACAACAACTCTAATAACACCATGTATCGCTAACCATTATTTATGAATTTTTTCCACCATTTTTGATGCCATTGTTCTAATCACTTCAATTTCACAAGAGAGCCATTGAGACAGTGTCATCCTAATCTCACATAAAACTGGGAAACAAACATTGGCTGTGGGATACTTAGTACTAGAAAATAACTCAGTGATAGAAAAAAATTATCTTAAACCTCCCACTGATCTCTCTAGCAAACTCGCATTCTTCCTCACTTGGCACGGTCTTATATTTGGGCTCTCTATTTTTCAACCGAGAAAAGACATCCTTATACAATAAGACAGTTTGAAGCATCAAGTATGTTGAATTCCACCTAGTTGCACAAACAAGTCCTAATTTCTTAGTATGTGGATTACGCAATTGATTGACTGTTTCTTCAAAGTTTTCTTGTCTTTTAGGTGTTGCTATCCAATAAGCTACACTCTCCCGAATTTTCTCTACACCCACTCGTATGACATCCAATCCATCTTTGACAATCAAATTCAAAATATACGCATAATAATGCATATGAAACAAAGTACCACCCAACAAAAGCGATGTATTGCTAAGCTTGTCCATCAACATGCTAATCACGGCATCATTTGTGGAGCAATTATCAACGGTAACAATAGACATTTTTCTATCAATATTCTATTCCATCATACACTCAAGAAAAGTATCACAAATAACTTCTTTTGTGTGTGGACATTGAACATAAATAAACCTAAAATACAATATTCATGAACAATTATTAATAACATGCAAATTAAACTGAATAAGATAAAACTTTTAAATGATTTGCAAATTTACAGACATATACCTCAAAATGTGACTTTGCGATGTCCATGAATCATCAATAAAGTGTGCTATGACAGCCAAGAATCCTTTCTTTTGGTTACTAGCAGTCCACATATCAATTGTAATTGCCAACCTACTGTTATTTTTCTCCACCAAACTCAATGTCTTCACCTTCTCATAGTCATAAATCTTTAAAATATCACTCTTTATCGTATTCTGAGAAGATACTTTAAACAATGGTTGGATTGCTGTTGAATATCGTTTAACACCGACATGATCTACGATAGAGAGGGGATATTCATGCAATATTACGGCATGTTACAACTCTTTCCTAGCAAAATCTTGATAAAAAATATAAGAATTCATTTTGAGACTCTCTCTATTAAAGTTGTGTAGACATCCCCGAACGCCTGGGAGGATGGGTCCCCCGTTTTGTTCATTGGGCTCACTACAGTTCAGGACTCAATGTCACGGTCTCGTATCTAATCTCGCAGAGTGCAATGCAAGACCGATGAAATCATCAAAGAGTCCAAATCCAGCAAATCGTTTTTAAAACAGATTTTTTGAAAGAAGTGCCAAACATGGACTGCTTTGCCAGATATAGAGTCGCCACCAAAATATTTATTTTGGGGAAATTTAGGAAACCCTGACTCGTTGCCTAAGGCCACGTGTCCTTCATCACCAAAGTTGCCTCGGCTCGAGAACTTGGGTACGATTGGGAAAGGTCACTTCGTGAGCACCCCCGCTCGCCCGATCAAAGATCGGCCTCTAGTAACCATGATATCTAGTTTTGAAAACATTATGCGTTCTTATTCCGATTAATTAGCTAGAATTACTATGTGATGCGCACAGCAAAACAAGTATAGACTAGATCGCCTAATTTGGAACAAAGCATTGCATATCTGTTTGTTTGGAAATGTTTGAAGTTTGCTACTCGCAAGTAAGCTAAAATGCGGATTTCAATGAATTATCCCAATTCAAGTAATCCAACCTTCACCCACAGCCATTCAGGCAGTTTATCACATAAGCATCTAGCCACATGGTAAGCACGCTGTCATGTTAACATTCACATTCGTGCGAGATGCTAAAGCACAAAATACTTACAGTATGCTCCAAGCCAAAATAAGGAACTCGTTAGCAATCAAAGTATGATCCAAGTCCATGTTAGGTGCCTAATGTAACGCATATAGAATGCAATTAGGATAGGCTCGGCTAATCCAAGGATGGCATGTAAAAATGCAACCATTTGATATACGTATTCAAGTTAGATTTGAAATACTTATGCAGTTAGCATTATGCGCTGAGCCCAGTGCTTGCAATACTGATGAATGATGTACACATGCATAGCATAAGGTATGCTAATTGAAATATGCCCTAAATCTAACCATTATAAGCGGTTAAATAAAAGGGAGAAATAAATGGGGTTGGAAGACATGCACACACGCACCCACACTTATTACAAATTTGCCCTCACTCGGAGGGACCAAATAAATAATACAAGCCACCTAATTAACTAACTCACAAGCTAATTAATTATTACAGAACCAAATTGAATAACTAGCTACAACTAATTATTACACAACTTAATTAATTAACGAATCAATTAACTAATTAATGAATGACAACAAGCAGGTAGGGAAAGCAGTAAATGGTGCTATTCCAGCTCTGTTTGAAGAAGGGAGGCATGCATGCTCGCTTCGATTCTTCGCCTCGAAACGCCTTCCGGTTGCTCTTTAGAGGCTCTGTTTGCAGGGTGTCTTCCAGCGCTTGCTACTGGACCTTACCAAAACACTGTAGGGGAAGTCACTAGTGGCCGGCCGACCATGGAAGGATCACTGCCGGCCAAAGGTGGTCCATTGTCGACCAAGGGTGGCACACTGCCGGCCATCAGTGGCAGGCTGCCGGCCACCGGTGTGCTGTGACACCAAACTGCAATGAAGCACAAAATAGAGAAAAGGGAGGGTTTCCCAAGGATATGTACGCCCCATGGAACTCCAAATCACCTCAAAACATCAAGGGAGAGGCCTAGTCGGATCCACGACCATCAATCACGCATCCCGATGCATGATGGCCAAAGATCCAACTTGTGCAAATCAATATGAAAATGAATGCACAAATAAAGAAAGTAAAGCCTAGAACTTTATCATGAATCATCAAGAGCTTCGGCGACTGAGAATTGAGACACGTTCCATCTCTTGAAGTATGAAACGCCCCTCGTTCCTCGTGCTCGGATTAACACTTAATCCAAGAAATGCAACACATAAGCAGGGCAAACATGCAACATGACCTAAATGTGCAAACATGCAACTAAACCAAGTATCCAACAAGCATATAAGCATGATGTGAGGTGATGACCTTAGACAACATGACAAAATGCAACATGAACATGTGAGCATGCAAGGTAAGCAAAGCTTAACAAGTATATGACAACATACGAAATGAAACAAGCATGCAACAACATGGTAACATGGGCTTATACCAAAGATGGACGGCTCTCAACTAGGTCCAAATCAGAAGCCAAAGTGATGAATTAAGCCAAACAACACACTCAAGTATGCGAAATGCGAAAGGTTCATCAAAGGGGCCTGAAAGGGCAACTCTCAAAAGTGCCTAAGAAGTGACAAATGTGTAAGCATAACAACACTATATGCACTGAAATGAGATGATAAATGATGCCAAATCATTTAAATAGCTCAAGGATAGCATGCGCGAATCACCGAAACACAAAGCTTACAAGGCCAATTACACTACAGCTATACGAAGCATGAAGGATATGGCAAGGGCAACCCAAAATAGTCCTAGTACATACTGATATGAGACTAAAACATGCATAGAAGTAAGCGAAAGCAAGCTAGCATACAATGCTAAAACATAGGACATGAAAGGCTACAAAAGAGGCAATGCATTACACCTATGAGAACCAGTCATGGCATGACTTGGACAACCAAAAATAGAGTTACATCATGGTATGTTAGGACCCAAAATGTACTGAAATGATGAGCCAAAGGCTTAGGCTAAGCGGCATGAGCAATAGCTCATTCTTGAAGCATAAAGCACAAGCTATACAAAGCATTCAAGGCATGTCAAATGCAAGTGAACAACAATATTTCATGGACTGAAATAGTATGTGGAATGAAGGCAAGGCATGCAAACATCACATGTATGTCATGATAGAGGCCTCAAAACCCAAAACTAGCCTAAGCATTTACACTATAGCTATACAAAGCATGAGTGATATGGCCATGGCAGCCCAAAATAGTCCTAGAACACTTCAAAATAAGCATAAAATGAAGTTTGAGAAAAGCCAAAATATGCTAGTATGATGAGTCAAAACATCATGCACAAAGGGCTAGTAAACATGATTTGTTCTACACCTATATGGAGCATGCAAAGGATGATCAAACCAACTGTGGATAAGGTCATGACATGCCAAATGATGACCAAATACATGCTGAAATGTAAACCAAACAAGCTAACATGACATGGCAAAGCATGAAGCATATGAAGCTAGTTTGGGAGATTTTAAGTGCATCATGCAAGCATGGAGTAACAAAACCAACCCAAAACAGATTCATGGCATGGTAAAACATCACCAAAAATGGACTGAAATGGACTCAACAAAGACTATGCACACATGCTACTTTGATGAGCTATGAATGGAGTTACACTACACATACTAGATGCATGCAAAATATGACCAAACCAGCCATGGATAGACTTATGGAAGGTCCTAAAAGTCACAAAAATAGGCCTGAACCAAGCCTCAAAAATGCATAGAGGGATGGTCCTTTGGAAGGCCAAAAATGCAAGCAAAGAGGAACACAAAGAGAGGGGACTACCCCATCTGATTTAGGACCTCAAAACCACACCTCTACCACCAAAATTCCACTGGATTTCAGTGGTAGGAAGGCCAAACCAAGGCTAGCTCAGAGGCCTCAAGATATGGCTTAAAACAAAGCCAAACAAAGCATGCAAGGGGGCTACACACGCCAAACAGCAAAATGACCTTAACCAAACTTAAAAAACACTTAAAAAAAAGACTTTTTTCAGTTATAAGCAAAGCCTAAATCAGTATTCAAAGAGGGCTAAAGTAAGGTGCAAAAAAGTGCAAAAATGGGGGAAATGCTCACCCTTGAAGACCCTCTTCGAAACCAGCAATTTCAGGGGGTGGAAGCTTGCTTTCAGACCTTAAGAAGACCTCCCAAGAAGCTTGGTTCAATGGTGGTGGTGTATATCTAGGTGTTGTAGTGTAAAAGTGCAAGGAAATCCAATTTCTAAGCACAAAATACAAACAATATAGAGAGAAAGGGAGTTTTTGCTCTCCAAAACTCAGAACCTCTGGCAAAGAGGGAGCCCTCTTGCTTATATAGAGGAATGTAAAGCCAAAGCTTCTTCAAGAAGCTTTACAAGGGCTTCATCCCTCCATACACGTGTATAGAGGGGAACAAACAAAAAACCAGCTGGCTCAAAAGATCTGGAGGAAAACTAGGTGAGACAGGGGGGGTGCCGGCCATTGGCTCACTGATGGCTGGCAGGGATTCACATGTGGCCGGCAGGATCAAAGCAATGGCCAGCAGTTCCATGCCATGGCCGGTAGTGCACCAAAAAGGTCACTCTGAAAGGACCTAGTCAAGGTCCAAAAAAAGGCAGAAAGGATACAGGGTTCGGGAAGCTCGAACCGGTGACGTTCCGCCGTGACAGTCGAGTACTCAGCGAGCAATCGAACTAGTTATTGGGTGTACCTGCAAGCACAACCAAGTCTCGAAGACGGTCAAAAATGGGGTGTCTACAAGTTGTTAACACGTTTTGCCTCATGTCCATCACTTTTTTCCTAGTACAACTCTTATAGGGATCACGCAAATGCCTAGTTCCATCTTTTGAATCACCTCTAAGATGCTTTTTACAATAATTACATATTGCCTTCCATACCCCATTGGCTTGTTATTTCTTAAACTTTTCCCACACAACATTACTTTTTCTTTTAGTTCCTCCACAAGTATTAGACACTTCTTTTAAATCAATAACATTTTGATTAGAGAGGGGAGATGGTGATTTGGTAGCTAGTGATGATTGTTGTGAGGCCTCGCTTTCAAATGGTACTTGAGAGTTAACATCTGACATTTTTAACCTTTATAAAAATAATATGAAATGAATAAACAAAGCTGGAAAAATTATAGAGCAATTTTTTCTAACACAATTCTAGAAAGACATGCAACAATTTTTTAGCAAAATCAGCATATGCAGCAATTCTAGTAATGTTAACAAACTATATTGAATTAATAATGATCATCCTAGTAATGTTAACAAACAAAAAAATAAAAAAATGGATTGAATTAATCATATTATACAATCTGAAAACATATGTAGCAATTCATTCAGTCAAAACAAAAGAAACTAATGGCTATGGAAATGATGTGATCAATCTCATGACAGCCCATTATACAAAGATAACATACCTTTAAAATGCAAAGACCATCCAATATTCCAAGTTATAGAGAATGAAACCAAGTACAAAATAATTAATGGAAAACCTCAGAAAGTAGAGCAACAACAATAGTAGATATGCAAGGACTATCTTTAGCAAGTTGGAAGATAACACGAACAATTGTGAAAGCTTGAAGATCCTTCAACTACAACCAACAATACAATAATGATATTTTGAATCATTGTCCTCCAGTATATTATAATGAGAAAATTAAAATAGATGAAAATTAGAGTGAGGAATAGTACAGATACTTAATCATAATAAAACAAACAATTCTATTACATAGAATTTCATATGTCATTAATTTAAACTCTTTAATTTGGAAGGTAACACAAAATTGGAATGGCTGAAAGCTGTTTTTGACTTGAGAACTTTGTTTTCTCCTCATTGATAATAAAAATGCATTCACAGTATATTCAGCACAGGTTGAAGAATCATTTGGTTGAGCCAAATCCAAAATACTGAAAAAGTAAGATCTTTTTTATTAACTTATACGAAAAATAGAAGCATAATACATCAGATCTTCATGACAAAGATATCATAAAATCAATTTTAGTTGAAAAAACAATAGAGTGGTACACATCAAGGTTCTCCATATCCCTGTAAGAAATGGGTCAAATCTTAAAGAACACAGATACACCAAAGTTATAACTCCCCACTATCTTCTTCGATTAGTAGCAAAAAATAAAAAATCACACTCCCAAATCAAACAATAACCGTCAATAGAAAATCAATTTCGTATATTTATTGTACAACATATCAGAAGAATTTAAGAAACCCGAACTCTGTACAGTGAGAGCCCAACAAACTTTTATATAAAATACCAAAATTAATTTTCATAAGACTAAGTTATAAGTTTGATTAAAAAAATGTAGAGGACAAAAAGCAAAGAATAAAAGAGGAAGACGGGGAAAAATCCAGTCAGTGGATATTTGGCTGGAAAAAGGGGGGAAAATTAGGGCTACATAGTTTAAAAAAAAAAAAATCAATGAAATAAAAAATTTAACAACACAAAGAACAAGAGAAAAAGAAACAAAAATTTGACAACACTTTCTCTTTCAACAAAAAAGGAGGACAAAATGATATATATGTATGTATGTATGTATGTATGTAAACCCTAAATATAGTACCAAAAAAAAATCAATTGGTTTTCGACCAGCGAAGCACGAGTTAACCCAAAACCCTAGATTGAAATCGAAATTGTTGAAAATAGATGATGGGGAGGGAGTGAAAAAGAAGTGATTTTTTTGATTAATAGATCAAAAATTGAAAGAAGAAAACAGGGATCGATTAGTAGTTTAACCAAAGAGAGAGAAAGAGAGAGAGAAAGAGAGACAGAGAGTACCCTTTGAATCGGCAGTGATAGAGGAGTGAGCGAGCGGTGAGGGAGAGGGAGAGAGGCAATGGTTGTATGAGGGAGTAGCAGCTGACGGCCGTGTGTGTGTGAGGCTAGCGGTGAGGGAGCAAAAGCCGATGGACGTGTGTAAGAAAAGCAGAGAGAAAGAGAGGAGATGTGTTTGTGTGAGTGTCAACCAAAACCTAAAATGAGTCAACAAAATAGAGACACACACATATATATAGACAAGGGTATAATGGTAATTTTACTTTGAGGGGAAACGGGGCCGGGAACGGGGCTGGGAAACTTATCACTGTCCCCGACCCAAAGATCACTGGAGATTCATTTTTGAATACCATCCCCGGCCCATCGGGGGTATTTTTCGGGGAAAAACCGCTTTAATCGGGGTTGGGGGGGTGGGTCCCTGTCGGGCCAGGTTCAAATTGCCATCCCTAATGGCTAAGCATCTATTACTTTAGATTATGAATCTATATACCTTAATTAACCCTCGTACAATTTTATAAAGTTGAATATTCAATATATTCATTTCAAACCTACATATCTAAATGAAGATTATAATATATATATATATATATATATAAATTTATTGGATTTACTAAGTTTATTCACTACAACCAAGTAATAGTTTTAGGGACTTATTTTTGTCCGTAAAAGTAAAAGTTTTATTACAAAAAATATTTGAAGACCAATTCTTATCGTTCTGAGTGTCATCTAGAAAAAGGTTGTCTTAAGAAGTTAAAAAAATTGCTTTTAGTGATAAAATTTAAAAAATGTTGCTAAGAAATGTGCTTTTAGGGACCAAAAAAATTGGTGCAAAAAAAGTCAACTTTTGGAGACAAATTTTGGTCCAAAAATTATAATAATTCCTCACTAAATGTTCAATTTCGCCAGTAAAAATATAACAATGACACTTTTGGCAACTATGATATTTTGCCCCTAAAAAATGATTTTATCTTTAAATTTTTGTTTCTAAAACCTTAATTTGTTGTAGTGATTTATGGAATTTTTAATCAAAGTTGTTAGGTCGGCCTTACAAAATAATGAATTAAACTTATACAAATATTACACAAGTGTACAATGTGTCTACTCCCTTTCCAAAACTATCTGAATGCTATTTCTGAGTTGTATACTTCCTCCACTAATCATTGTATTCTAAAAAGCATATTGCAGAGTAAGGAGTATTATATTGAGAGTGTAAGGGTCAAAAAATTCATGAACAAACATTTAGGCCAAATATGAAAAGATAATAAGAATTTCTATTAGAATAGATAAATTGCTTATGCTCATTTCAAATAATAGAAATCGATTTCGAAAATCATATACATACGATCTCATATGGAACATATAACCATAATCACAATGCAAAATATAACAAAATAAAGGGATACCTGAGTCACAAACATGGGTCGCTGAAGTGACAAATATGGGTTAATAGATCCACGACTAAACAAAAAGTCAATCAGTTATATATGCGATCCAAGAGGTAGCTTGTACAGACTTTAGAGGTACCCCACCGTAGCATTGCACTTAGTTCCATACAAAAGTTTGTTTCGAAGTCAATGAGTTAATCAGTCATGTATAGGACACGAGTTAGTTTCATGACCCTAACCCGCCCCTAGAGGTTAGGGACATAACCGGCTAGTAATCATAGATTACTTACAGCCTCTTAATCCAAATACAAAATCTTTATTAATTAATGGGGACTGAATCGGAAGCAAATCAGAAAATAAAAAGTCCAATGAGATGTGTTTATATGACAAACTGCAAACATTCATACTACATAGCATCATATCTTACAATATTTACAATAAGTTCAAACCTTATGCAAGCACAAGTCCAAACATAATGACTTGACAAAACAAAGCTTGACAAAAGCATGGTCCAAAACAAATGCCTCAACATGAAGGCACTCCACGGTTGTCTTCTCAAAATGGTGGAGTCCCAAGATATACTCTAGGGTTGATCTTCCAAATGCTCACCTACATACATATAGGGGAAGAGGTGAGCTAAATCCTAATGAGTAACGTCAATATAAAATGGATAATGAATGAAGTACAATCGCATTACAAAACATAACTTGTATGCTCAAAACGAATCATGTATCGAATTCATAACAAATGTTTTGCTTATAATTGAAATTCATTATCGAAGCGTGATACGTGGTAACATCCAATAGAGCAGAACAAAGAGGCCACTCAAGCCAATATCAAAGGGACCATTTAGGTCTAACAAAGGGACCACTTGGGTCAAACATCAGAGATTTCTGTAAATCAAATAATCAAAGGGCCATGGTATTATATCTCCTAAAGCAGAGCAGCACTAAAGGATGCCACAAATACATTTAACAAAAGGGACATTCATTCATTCATACAAAATAAGATTTCATAGAACATTGTTTTCAAAGCATTTTCAAAATATACTTTCAAACATAACTTTACAAAAACATTACTCACAACGAGCTTGCGCGAATGCTAGTCCTCGGGTGTCCAACCTACACAATGCATTATACATATTGAAACATGTCATTCAATAAAATATTTCTTGACCTAATCCATTTCCTTATGTTGGTGTAGACACCCCATTTTTGACCGTCCTCAAGACTTAGACGTCACCGTTTGAACACTCGGTGATTATCCATGTTTGTGTTCGTTTGGAGTTCCCGGAGGTCTCGGCTACGCGCCTTGCCTCAGGATCTCCGAACTTGACTGTTTAGTGTCTGGTTTTGCACCAAACACTTGTGTTTTGCCTTGGAAGGGCAGGGAATGCCTTGTGAGGCATCCCCACACACCACCGGCAGTGGCTAGAGGTCACCGGCTGGTTTTTTGTTTCCATCGGCACATTTTGTTGCCGGTCGGCACTATTTGTTGCCGGTCGGCACCCCTTTTTGCCAAAATGGCATCTTTGGCCGGCCGACTACTGTGCATCTGCTTTTGTAGATATTTTATCACAGCTGTCTTGCTTTTGGCTCCCCTCCATACACGTGTATGGAGGGATCTCTATCTTGGAAGCTTGTCTTGTAAGCTTTACAAGACAAGAAGCTCTATAAGAGAGAGCCTTGTCTCTTGGCTTTAGGGTTAGACACTTGAGAGACTTAGGATATTTTTAGACAGCCATTTTTAGGGTTTTGAGTTCTAGGGTTAGAAACCATACAGTTTCTATCTCTATATCTCCCTCTTGTGTGTGTTTAAGTGCATTTGTGTCTTACTATTGCACATAAACACATAGTGTTTCACCTTCACTTAGCTACTGAGGTTCTAAGAGGTTGGTTTTGAAGTTTTGGATCTATTTTCAACCTAGAAGGAGCTGTTGGAGCACCATTGGTGAAGGGGTCTTCAAGGGTAAGAAACTAGCCCCTTTATTCCCCAATCTTGCATTGTATTTTTACCTATCCTAAAATCGTTTTTGAGCTTGGTGTATAATACAAAAACGTTCTGTTTTTTAGTCCTCTTGATTGTTTATTAAGAGTGTTTTTTGGTTTGGAGGTGTTTGACCCCTCTTAGGCCTTGAAAGGCCCCATTTTGAGCCATTTTGAGTGAGTTTCGAGACTTTGGTGTTTAGGCCTCTTCACCACTGAAATCTTGAGGGATTTCAGTGGTGGAGATGGTGCCTTGAAGTCTCCAAAAGGAGAGGGCCACCCCCTCTCCTTGTTGTCCTTGAAATGGACCCCTTTTGGCCTCTTGAGAGAGCATCATGTTAGAGTGTGTATTGATCATATCTTGGCTGTTTTCCATGCTTATTATGCCATGATATAACCTTGTTGTGTGTTGGTTTTGGTACACTATGCATGCTTAGCATACCTACCATGTAATGCCATGTCATTGCCTTAATATGCCTTAGGTTGTTAGCCTTTGTTCTTGCATGTTTTAGGCTTAGCCTTGTGAAGGTTTTGTGCTCATTTTGCCATGTCTAAGGTCTGTCCTAGGTTGTTTGGGTCGGCCATGGCATGCATCATATACCCCCTTTGCATTGTTGGCCTCAAGTGTGTGAGTATATAGCATGCATTACTTGCTTTATTCTAATGATTTGGCATCATTTATAGCATAATTTCAGGCCTTATAGCATGCTTGCATGCTTACTATTGGATACCTCTTTGAAGCTTTAAAAGCTTGGGTAGCATGCTCCTTGTTTTGGCATTTATGCATGCCTTTGAATTTAGGTCATTTGGATGCCATCTAAGTGATTTCTAGGCCTTGTCTTAACGTGTTAAAACTCTATTTTTGGTCAATAAGTTCATGCCATGTTTGGTCTTGTTAAGTGTAGTTCAATACTCCATTGGTTTACTTTGAGCACTTGGGCCATTTGTTGCATGTTTAGCTTGACTTGTTGCTTGGTTTGGCACCATGTTTTAACATGATTTTCAATGCTTATGTTGCATGCTATATGTCCATGATTACCTCCTTTCAAATGTGTTTGAGAGTTGTCCAATTTGTGCCTAAGCATTTAGGCCTTCAACATGTGCATGTGTGTATGTGTTTGGTCCCTTATTTTGGTCACTTTGGCCATAGTTTTAGGCCTATTTAGAGTTGCCTAAATCATGTGTAAGTCCACCTTTCTATCAATTTGCATTACCACATGTTTGCTTGTATGCTTACATAAGTGTCTTGCCATGACATGTTGCATCCTTAGTTGGCATGCCTAGGTTGCATCGCATCTTGCATGCATGCCTTATTCCTTGACTTGGTGATAGGAATTGGTCCTTGGTTTGTTTGTTTGGTTTGCATTTCATTTGACATGAAAGTTGCGCACTTGATCCTTTGGGCCATCATGCATGGAAATGCGTGATTGGTGGTCCGAGAATCGAGACACATGCCCCTTTGAGTCACAAACATGATAGAGGGCATGATTGGTGCATACATTATTTGAATTGTATTGCCATGCAAGTTCTGTCCTCTGCTGCTGTGAGTTGCAGGTTCTGCAGGCATTCATTGCCGACCGGCATTGTACATTGCCGACCGGCAATTATTCTCCTGCCGATAGCTTCATTTTGTGCCGATGACCACAATTTGCTGCCGGTGGCAATTCTATTCAGCCGGTGGTGATTCCCAGTATCCAGAGAATCATCCTTGAGGTTTTGGTAGCCTCCAGAGGAGCAGAGCAGGGGAAATAGAGGTAGACTATGCATGGCCGTGCACTTCCGAGCAGGACCTGAGCATGCGCTGCATTTGGCTCTCCTCCCGAGGCGGTTTACTGCTTTTCCTAGCTTAACTAGTTTGTTAGCTGATTAGGAAATTTGTAATATTTAATTAGCTTGCGTAGTTAATTAATTTGTATTATTTATTTGGTCCCTCCGAGTGAGGGAAAATCTGTAATAAGTGTGGGTGAGTAGTGTGCATGTCTTCCAATCCCCACTTCTTTCTTCCCTTTTACTTACCTGCTTTGATGGTTAGTATTAGGGTACGTTTAAATTAGCATACCTCATGTAATGCATGCGTGCATTCATACATTTGCTTTGCATGCACCGGGCTCAGCGCATCATTCTAATTACATTTGTATTTCAAGTTTCGAATTGAATACATGTCAGTTGTGCATTTTCACATGCCATTTATAGACTAGCCGAGCCTACTCTACTAACATTTTGTATGCGATGCATTAGGCACTTAACATGGACTTGGATCATGCATTGATTGCTAACATGTCCCTGTTTTGGCACGGAGTACGATGTAAGTATTTATGTTTTAGCATATCGCATGCGTGTGAATGTTGCCATGACAGTATGTTTGCCATGTGGCTAAATGCTTACGTGATATTACTGTTTGAATGCCTGTGGGTGAAGGTTGGATTGTTTGAGTTGGAAAAGACTCGTTGAAATCCGTGTTTTAGCCTACTTGCGAGTAACAAATTCCAAAGTACTTTTTTTTAAGACAAACGGATATGCAATGCTAATTTCCAAATTAGGCAATCTAGTCTATACTTGTTTGCTGCGCGCATAACATAGTAACGCTAGGATAATAATTGGTATAAGAACACATAAAGTTTTAAAAAATAGATATCACGGTTAGTAGAGGCCGGTCTTCGGACCGGGCGAAAGGGGGTGCTCATAGCTGACCTTCCCCGATCGTACCCAAGCTCCCGAGCCGAGACAACTCCGGTGATGACGGACATGTGGCCTTCGACACCGAGTCAGGGTTTCCTAAATTCCCCCATAAAAAATATTTAGGTGGCGACTCTGTATCTGGCAAAGCAGTCCATGTTTGACACTTCTTTCCTAAAAGCTGTTTTCTCAAAACAATTTGCCAGATTTGGACTCTTTGGTTCAAGATTAAGAACCGTGACAATTTGAGAGTCCGAGCTGTAGCGACCCCACAAATGAACAGAACGGGACTCACCCTCCCGGGGCGTTCGGCGGGCGTGCTACAGTTTCTGGCGACTCTGCTGGGGATTTAGAGAGCTTGACTCGAACTCGTGATATCCTGTTTTGATTACACTTATGTGTTTCTTTGCATTGCATGTGCATTGGTGCGCCTAGGAACACAGTGTTTGCCATCTGCCATTCCTGAACGGTTTGCCGGAGGCTTGTCTTGTCAAGGCATGACCATAAGGCTGATCAGTTATGGGCTCTGACAGTATGGGAACACAAACCCCGGTTTTTCCGGGGCACCCTTTTTGACCATTCGACCTAGTGCATGTTCGGATCCGTAGTGACCATTCCAAGTTAGGACAGGTTGCCTACCCGATTACAGGTTGTTTGAGAACTGCTGCATGCATAGTGGAACCCTAGCTCCTGACAAAATAGGACAGGGAAACCCTACCCCAACATAGGGGTGTTTTGGCTCTCTTTACCTGCTATGTGCTTTTAGAGTGTTGCTCTACAGGAAAGTACATGTCAGTTTGCAAGTTTGAGTATCAGACCTGAGGACACCAGTATCAGTGTCAGTTATGAGAATCAGTTATCTGCGGGTATCAGGTTCAGTTTTGGGACAGTGATTTCTGGGAACAGTGATCAGCAGTAGAGTACAGTTGTTCAACTACACCAGTGTTTGATCTGTTTGGGCTGAAATGCTGTTTGTTTCTCCTTTCAGTTCAGAGTGTCCAGAGAATTGATACAGAATAACCAGTGTCTCCCTCGCCGAGGCAGGGCTTATGATGATGCAGAATTCGGAAGAGATCGTGATTATGACGGCTGCATTAGAGCAAGGCATCACTCTACAAAGTGAGGCCAACACTGATGTGTCACATCCACCCAGGTCGCCTGTTGCGCACCCGGTTTGAGCCCCCCAGCTAAACCAGGCTCGCGAGCCTACTACATTCGAACTGATGGGGATGATAGGTGATCTCCAGAGGTCTGTGGCGGATCTCGCCTATGGAATGTCAGCTTCACCTCCAGCCGCACTGTATGCCGGAAGTTTTGTACCCTAGGAGCCCCCGCTGTTGGGGCGAATTGTGATTGAACTTAGCCAACCGGAGATGGCCTCCAGCTATGGTAATGACATATCAACATCAACTCAAACCCCCGATCAGGCTGAGGCCAGAGGAAAAGACAAAATGAAGGCAGATGCCGATCCCATTGAACAACTGCTGTGGGCAGTCGAGGTTTTGAAAGCCGAAGGGATGAACAAGCAACAGATATCCGCAGTTGTGGCAAAAATTGTGGAGGATGCTTTCCCCACTCCACCTGAGGGTAGTTCAAGCCAGTCAGAAAATCGGAATAGGCCCCGTCATGCCAGAATAGTTCCTCTTGTTCCCGCCCCTGCACCCGGGAAAGATCAGAAAGCCAAGGTGGCGCCTGCCGACCCTTTTGCTTGTGCGGCTAGTAAGAGCGCTCAGACTCCAAAGTACCTGCCCCGGAGGCGCAAGACCTTTCATGATCTCTACATGCCTTTGCCCAAGGCACTTCAGATCCTTGCCGAGAGGGGACACCTTAAACCTTTGGAGCCTCGGCCTCTCCCGAAGAATCTCCCTGCCACTCATGATGCTGCTCAGTACTGCGCGTACCACAAGCAAACAGACCATGCCACCGACAATTGCTTCCGCCTCCGCCATGAGGTGCAAGATTTGATTGACAACGAGGTTATCCTCCCGTCCACCTCAGCCAAGTCCGTTACTACCCAGTTATTGGATTTTGAGGACATAGACACTGCAAGTATGTAATCAGAAGGTGAACCACCTGCGGGTGGCATCTGGATGTATTTTGAATGTGGCGTCTGGCACGCATTTTTGAGCGACTGTGAACGCTAACTTTGTAAATTCCTGGCTTGGGTATCGAGTCAGTCTTTTGTTTTTAGTCTGTCTCTTTGTTTTGAGTCAGTCTTTTTGCTTAAGGGTCTGTCTTGTTGTAGCGAGTCAGTCCCCCTTGTATAGAATGCCAGGTGATTCTGGGGTTGTTGTCCCGAACACCGTTTTGTCTTGTAATTACCTGTTTTTGTTTTTGAGTCTGTTTCTGCCAAGGGGCCAGTTACACCAACAAATATGAATGAAACAGCTGTTGCTATCTCACTTTCATGCTTTGCTTTCGGTTTAAGTGCCAGAGAATTTGATCGGGCTGACAGTACATCTTGCCTGCTCTCCTGCGCGCCAAACTCGTTGCATTAACCTAAGTTTTTTTTAAAAACCTCTTTTGAGCACTGCGGTGATAAAAACGAAGAGGAAGGAATTCCTCGGGATTTGCAAAATTTTGATCATTTTAAGAGAAAGAGAAGTGTGTTAAGCCCTTAATGAATGAAATCATGCTTGTCGGCGTGAGTACTGCGAAGAACCCTGGCTTGATCCAGATTGGTTCCACACTATCTTCGGCACGAGCGATTTGTCGCTTTCTTAAAAACTTTCAAAAACAAATGTTTTACGCGGCCCTGTGAAGACCTGTGTGGAACCGCTCTTTAGATTGTGCAGCCTAGGATCGCTCTCAGTCTCAAGATTCAACCCGTACGTTTCGAACCTTGAACCTGTTCAGAAAGTTCAAACGGTCAAACGTCATGCAAGGTCTGTGTGGCCAGATTGGAAGCAGCCCTCGATCAAGAGGCACCGAAGTTGAATCAAAAGATTAGATCTCACCAGAAGGAGTTTGTGGAGCGACCACGATGGATTCTTCCGCAAATCAGTGCAACAGCCGTTTTCCTAGACACAGAGAGGCTTCAACTTCAAAAACCATTTGGCATGGACTTGTTACACTTTTACCCTTTGAGAGGCTCGCTGGGCCGAAAACCCGGAAGGGCGACCCAGGCAAAAGTTAGAGCAAGAGAAAAATACAAAAAAAGCAGAAAGCAAAAAAGAAACAAAAAAGAAAAGAAGAAAAGGAAAAAATGCGGAAAAGAAGAAAAGGAAAAGAAATCAAAAAAGAAAATGAAAAGAAGCTCGCAAGGTCGAAAACCCGCATCGGGCGCCTTGGCAAAAGTTAGAGCTTGAAAAGTGAAGGTTAAAATACCCGAGTGTACCTTAACCGGAACTACGTAAGGCTTGATTCCCATGTTTGGGATACGTAGGCAACTTCATCATGAAGTCCAGCCCCCAACGCTTTCATAGCGTCTCAGTCCATGCAATGGTTTCGACTTCATCTCAAAGTCTAGTTGCCAACACCTTCCAAGGTGATTGTGTCCATATATTTGTTGTGACCGTCTTCGTCATCTCTGTATCCAAGAGTTCGACCACCGCCAATGAAGACTGTTTGCGGACTGCTGCGGCACCGTCCAAACAAGGAGCAACTTTCCGTTGCCACGAGCCGTCGCGAGACGCCATTCAAACCAGGGGCAACTTTCCGTTGCCATCCATCCACCCCCCTTTTAAGCCAGGGGCAATTTTCCATTGCCTCCGATCCGAGGTTGCACATCTCAAAGAGTAAGTTCCATGCTCGTTGAGCATCAGCCGTTTGCAAAAATAGTTTTTGAAAATTTTTACTGAGGTTGACTATTTTCTCGAAAACTATTTCGTTTTCCAAAACTGGACCATTTTCTTAGACCCAAAAAGGAAAATTTTCAGTGCTTACAGTCTGACTTGCATGATTTTCAAATAAAAAATCGAACAAGTACGTTAATCCGACTCTCATTTTGATCAAAACCGTTTTAGTAGAAAGCAAAAACAAAGAATGGTTAAATTGATGAACTAAGGGCACAGTTGAGCCAGGCGCTCTGTTCCTCCCCCCCGTCATCAATATACTTGCCAGAAGGGCACTCTACCCACCAGAAGAAATAGCCGTGAGCTAACGGCATTGGGCATGAACCCGCAACTTCCTATTCATTCATTGATCACCCTGGGGAGGGACGAAAAATGAGAGAATGAAGAATAGAGAGGTGTGAGTTGAGAGAAAAGTGAGAAAAAGGGTTTTGAGAGAAAATCCGAGTTTGAGGGTCGAGTGATGTGAGAATCACAAATCAGGAAGGGTGGGAAACGATACCCAGAGAAACTGGCTCCTCGTGATCAGAGGTCCCCCGTCTTCGTTAACGCGTCTGTATGTTGTGTCGTTTGTTTTGTTTACCTCAACCTTTGTTTTAGGTCTCTTCCGAGTGTGTCTCGTTGTGTTTAGGTCGTGCACCCTTTTTGTTCGAGTCCTTCCCGCTGTGTCCAGTTGTAGGCTCAATACCCCGGTTGAAAACCCTTATTTAAGTTCAAAAATCGTTTACGCTTAGAATGCTGTGCCATTCTCTACATTTGGGCGAACCAAAAGAAGGAAGGGAAAATTTGGGGCATCCGAGCACGTTTCAACCCTAGCCGATTTCATCTTTGAAGGCCGTCTCGTCAGATTGGGCTATTTGTTTGAGATTTGCTGTGTGCAGAATAGACCAAGTGTTGGGTTATGGGCCGTATGCAGATTAATCCCCAGTAGAGCAAGGGCTGTGTATCCAGAATCAGGCTGTGGGTTGTTTGGGTTATTTTGCTGTCAGCTGTATAGTTATCTGATTATTACAGTGTAAGTGTTCAATTTTCAGACAACCAATCAATTTCATTTACATTGAGGTGTAATAAGGTGTGATGCGATGCAAAAGTATGAAATGTAAAGATACACTGACGTAACACTTTTTAAGCAAAATTTTTTTGTTCATTTCATAATCTTTTTTTAAGTACAAAGTTTTGAGGAAAACAAAAATCTGCCTACGGCAGTACAAGGTAATCTAACTACCAACAAAAGGAAAAGTACAAAAAAGATGAAAAACAACAAAATCTGTATCTGGGTCCAGCGACTCCGAGGGCTATCGGTCCGTCCTAGTCCTCTTCCTGGACGAAGGTCCAGGAGCATCATCAGCATCGTCGTCAGAGCCCGAGCTAGTGCCGCCTCCGGTCTCCTCCTCCGATGACTCCGACTTTGCCTCTGCCTCTGCCTCCGACTCGTCATCCTCATCATCGTCATCATCAGGAACGGGAGCCCGCGAACTACTCCCGGCATGAGTGCGCCCCGCCTTGGAGCGGGGGAATACTCTGCCCTCCTCATCTCTCCCTCGGGCGGGGACGGAAGGTCCAGCCGGAGCACCTCCTACCCCGGGAATCTGGAAGGGAGGCTGAAAAAGTACACAAAAGGCAAATGCATCAGTATACTGTGGACAGTCTATCAGTGCAGAATACAGTGTATGAGTACAGTGTGTGAATGCCGTGAGCAGTTTATCAGTGCAGAATACAGTGTATGAGTACAGTGTGTGAATGCCGTGAGCAATTTATCAGTGCAGAGTACAGTGCAGAATGCAGTGTATGCTATGTATCAGATGCTGTGAGATCAGTGTATCAGATGTGGTGCCGTGCATCAGATTACGTGAATCAGCTTATGAGTGATTTGAGGCCGTGATCAGAAAAACATACCGGAATGCTGTAGAGGGCCAGGAGATCAAAGGTCCGCTGTAACATCCCCATCATGGAGGCATTCATCTCCAATGACTGTCGGGTGTACGCAGAAGAAGCCTGCAAAAGTATCAGAAGCATCAATATTCTGTGGAATATCAAATAAACTGAAATGAAATGACTGTACAGAAATGCAGTAATACATACCGGAGGTAAGTCAGGGATACTGACGAACTCATGATCAGCTGGCGGAGGGGGAAGGGGACCTGATAGGTCGCCCCACCCTACCCTCGGAAAGTCAGTGAAGTAGGCAGAACAGGCCAACCGGTCCCCCGTCCCTCCTGAACTCCGCCCCTGCCACGGACTCGGGCCCTCCTCGAAGCTCCGGCTCCAACTCCCGCTCCCGCCCTCGCTGCTGGCGCCATGGGTCTAACTTCCTCAGCTCGACGGCCGTCGCTCAGAGGCCGCATAAGATACGTCTGTACGTACTCTCAGTAGTCGTCGATGCCTCTGAAGCGGGTCGCCTCCCAACCGATGGTGTAATCGTCCATCTGCTCAGTGGTGAGCCTCTCGGTCTCCCTCATATCCTCGGGAGGGTGAACCGGGAGTATCTGCTCCGGTAACCCTAGGGTCTGGCGTAAGAAACGCTCACCCAGGTACCACGCCCGACAGACCGGGCCCTCTAACAAGATCTGGAAACGCGAGGTCTCATCGGTACCGGCAAACCAATCCCGCGTCACGGCTGGCAAAGGAGCCCAAGGCTGCCAGGTGATCTGAAAATGCAACACAGTTTGTTATCTACTGTTATTGAAATATGTAGTGGAAAGGCGAAGCTTAAATGAACTGCGAGTAAAACATACCTCCGCGGGGGTGATGGTATCAAAGAAGCGGCGGAAGAAGCTGAAAGTCTCTCGCGGCCTCCGGGTGCATCTCCCGTCAAAGCGGCGCGAAAAGGGGACGACCAGAGAGGTCTCCGTGACCGGTACGGGTGCGAGCCTAGGAAAGTAGGCGTAAACCCACAACTGCAGAGAAAACATCAATATGACTATCAGATAAAACAGAATACAGAATAAAGCAGAAATGGTAAAGCCGTGTGTTGTGCAGTGTATTGTGCAGAGTGTGTAGTGTGAGCAGTGTACAGTCAGTGAAAAGTAGAGTGTATGTGTGTGCCATGTGTACAGTATACAGCAAGTATGAAGCAGACTACAGTGTGTGCAGTGTACAGAGTACAGAAAATCTAGAACAGAAATGAAAAGCGGAGAAGAAATGTACCTCCCAAGCCCACCAGTAGCCTCCGAGCAACTGTCCGCTACCGCGGGAAGCCGAGCTCATGTACCCATAGAGAGTGGCCAGAGCAGCGCCACCCCAGTCGTAATGCAAGATCCGCCTGACGTCCACCAGTGCGCTGAGCAGGCAGAGAGGAACGGTGTTCGTCCGGTCGGCGAAAATAGTCGTCCCGAACAAAAACATGAGGAAGCCGCGAGCGTACCTCTCCACGGCCTCCGGGGTCATCAGGGCTGCGTCAACGAGGGTGGGCTGGACCCGGAACTGCACCTCGAACCAGGAGTATCGTACATAACCTGGACGAGCGAGAGGTGGCGCCTCACCGAGTAGATGGATCTGAGCGGCAGTCCACTCGTCCATGTCAATATCAAAGGGGATCGAATCACCCCCTACCCCGATGCCTGTGAGCATCGAGAAATCGTAAGGGGTCATCGTCATGTCCCCTGCCGCGGAGAAGTGGAACGAATCGGTGGTGTCCCACCACCTCTCTACCGGAGCGGCGAGTAGAGGTCTGCACGTAGTGAGTCGCGAGAGCCCTCTGCAGAATGCGCCAAAACCCGCCTGGTCCACGATGCGACGGACCGCATCAGGAAGCTCGGCGTACTACTCCCGGGCGCCGGTGTTCCCATACCCGCGAATGGTATGGGAATCTCCCTGTAAACAGAAAACAACAATTGCAAGGCAATATTCAAAATGCAGTTCTAAGCAGTATACAGATGTAGCATGTGTGCGTATTTCCAGGTTCAAATAAATACCGGGTGCCGGTGTGCTTACAGTGAACTACAACGTGTGATGCGTCAGCGTGTTTGGGTGGTTCAGAACAAATGTAGCATGCGTGCAAGTTTGACAGATTCAAACAAATACCGGGTGCCGGTGTGCTTACAGTGAACTACAACGTGTGATGCGTCAGCGTGTTCGGATGGTTCAGTACAGTATAGCATGTGTGCATACGTTCAGACTCAAGCAGATATCGGGTGCCGGTGTTTGCAGTGGAATACGGTGTGTGCCGTGTGTTGAGTGGTTCAAGGCTAGTGCAGTGTGTGTGCACATGTGAGTCTCAAACAGATAATCAGTTGCAAGTGCATTTGCAATGAACTACAGTATACAGGGTATCTGGGCTAAAGCAATTAAAGAGTACAACTAGCAGTTGACAGTTTTGTATCCTACATTGCAGAAAGTAAAGCAGAGAACAGAGAATTACCTCGGAAGTGTCGAAGGACAAGTGGGAGGTAGGCTCACGCAGTAGTAGCTCGGGTCGCGCGTACCTCTCGAAACTCCTGAACTGGCGCAGTCCGTCAGGGGGCAGAACATGGATCGCCGGCCGGTAGGTCGCCGGGTCGAACGGGCGCTCGCTCAAGGGTAGGAGCTCGACCCCGGGATCCATCTCGTGATCCGGGGGAGTCCCACCGCGTGGAATGTCATCTGCCATATCAAAAATGATGAGAAAATAGCCGGAGGAAGGAAAACCGGGCTAGAATACGGAAAGTCAACCGAAAAGTCAACTCCCGGGAAGGCCGAAAATGACCGAAAAGGCCGGGATGTGAAGGGGCACGGAAATCAAGAGGAAAGCGAAGGGAACAAACCCCAAAAAGGTGGGAACGGCAAACGAGGCACCGAAACAAAGTTTTGTTCGGTTGAAAATGTCCGAAACGCGAAGAAAATCGCGAATCCGACGACGAAACGGACGTAGAACGCGAAGAAACGGAGAAAAGAGGAGAGAAAAACACTCTAGAGAGAGAGGGTGTGAGTTTTCGGCGGAAGAGGAAGTGGGAAATAGGGTTTAGAAATCCTATTTTAAAACACCCAAGGTGAAATGTCGAATTTGCCCCGACTCAGGAACTTTTTGCCGGTCGACAACATTTTGTGCCGACCAGCAGAAAATTGTGCCGATGGAATTGAATGAGTGCCGATGGACGGCCGGTGATTTACTCTGATGGCCGGTGGACATCCGGTGGTCTCCTACAGTGATTTTGGAGCCTCCTACACCCTTGTTTGAGTTATGTGTGGGGTCCAGAGCCTTTAGTACTCAAAACAGTGCAAAACAGTGTGTTTCCGACGCTCAACCGGCCTCCGTTTTGACCTCGGGTCGTGTCTTCAGTGCGTGGCACTCGAACTCGTGCAAGGTGTATCCTTTCCGTATCCTTTTGCCTTTTACAAAACTCAAAAGTTGCCCCATGTGTATCGCATATCATCGCACTGTTTCGTGCATTGCATTTCAATCGCGCTATTCAGCGCATCGCACTGTTTTGTGCATTTCAAAATCACTCGCGCTGTTTAGCGCATTGCACTATTTCGTGCATTGCATTTCAATCGCGCTGTTTAGCGCATCGCACTGTTTTGTGCATTGCATTTCAATTGCGCTGTTTAGCGCATCGCACTGTTTTGTGCATTTCAAAATCACTCGCGCTGTTTAGCGCATCTCATTGTTTTGTGCATTTCAAAATCCATCGCGCTGTTTTGTGCACTTCAAATCAATCGCACTATCTTGTGCATTTCAAAATTAATCGCGCTGTTTAGCGCATCGCACTATTTTGTGCATTTCAAAATCAATCGCGCTGTTTAGCGTATCACACTTTCTTGTGCATTGCATTTCAATCGCGCTGTTTAGCGCGTCGCACTGTTTTGTGCATTGCAATTCCATCGCATTGTCTTGTGCATTTCAAATCACTCGCGCCATTTTGCGCACCGCATCGCATTGTTTTGTGCACCTTACTTGCATCTTGCATGTATCCTATTGCACTATCTTGCGCACCTCACTTGTACTTGTTAGTACATTACATTGTTTTGAATATAAACCGGCTTCGCGTAGCGTATAAGTCCAATTTTCAAAATTTTGCATTCCGTGTGGCATGCGTGTCACACTTGCATCATTTTGCATCTTGTGAGGCACGCGTGTCTCATTTATATCATTTTGCATTCCGTGTGGCATGCGTGTCACACTTGCATCATTTTGCATCTTGTGAGGTACGCGTGTCTCATTTGTATCATTTTGCATTTCGTGTGGCATGCGTGTCACACTTGCATCATTATGCATCTTGTGAGGCACGCGTGTCTCATTTGTTTCATTTTGCATTCCGTGTGGCATGCGTGTCACACTTGCATCATTTTGCATCTTATGAGGCACGCGTGTTTCATTTGTTTCATTCTGCGTTCCGTGTGGCATGCGTGTCACACTTGCATCATTTTGCATCTTATAAGGCACACGTGTCTCATTTGTATCATTTTGCATCTTATGAGGCATGCGTGTCTCATTTGTATCATTTTACATTCCGTGTGGCATGCGTGTCACACTTGTATCATTTTGCATCTTATGAGGCATGCGTGTCTCATTTGTATCATCTTGCATCATGCCCCATCTTCATCGGCATGCGTGTCTCATTTTCATTGGCATGCGTGTCACATTTTTGTTGGCATGTGTGTCGGCATTAGCATTAGCATGCGTGCCTCATTCTTGCATTGTCATGCATGTTGCTAATTGGTCTGGCGAGACCTTAAACACGCACGGTCTAGGAGACCTTAAATCCTTGGAAGGTGCAAAACCTTCGGCACATTGACGTGCGCAGTTCGTTAATTTGCATTGTCATGCATATCTTAAGCCGCGTGTTGTCACGCATTCCATGCAACATGCATTTTATACATCATTTGCATTTCAAAAACAAAAAAACACATGCATTGTCATGCATACATTTTGCATCCCGGTCTAGGAGACCCTAAATCCTCTGAAGGTGCAATTCCTTTGGTGTTTGTCGTGCCCGAACGACTTTCGGTGGTCTGGTAAAGCCGCCTGCCTATGTTTGCGGTAAGTTCCTAGAAGACCAACTGGGACGGTGGAAACTAGAGTTCGAACGGCTTATGCCTAGAACGCAAAGGTTCGGGAGTTCTGAGACTAAAGTCTGGTTTAAATACCCAGGGGTGTATGCTCGGCTTGAAATCTGTATGGAAGCCCCATAGATTGAGGCAGCATGTCGGCGCCTCAGTTCTGGATACTGAACCAACCTAGTATATCGCCCTGTTAGTAAGATAGGGAAAGTTGCAATCATAGCCGTTGCATCATAGTGCATTGTCATGCATTTCCATTGTAGCTTGCATGCATTCATTGCATTTTCCTCAGTAGATCACATCATACTGCATTGTCATGCATTTTGTAAATATCCATTCCATTGCATATTTGTAGATATTGCATTGTAGATTGCATGCATTTATTGCATCACCTCCACCTATGGCTTGCGCCTTTCCATGTTGAGCTTGGTCTGGTATGTGCCCTTACTTTTCACATTAAAGCACAGTCCTGCATGTGTACGCGCCTATTCCACACTGGTATGTTGGTTTGAGGGTTGCGGCACCTTTTCTGTGTTAGACATGGCTCGTATGCGTACATGCCTTTCCTAGGCAAGATTTGGTTTGGCCCGCGTGCCATATCCATTGCATTATAGTTTGCATGCATTCATCGCATCGCCCTCCATCTATGGCTTGCGCCTTTCCATGTTGAGCTTGGTCTGGTATGTGCCCATACTTCTCATGTCGAAGCATAGTTCAGTGGACCGTTCTATGTTAGACGTGGCTTGTATGCGTACATGCCTTTCCTAGGCAAGATTTGGTTTGGCCCGCGTGCCATATCCATTTCGTCTCCCCAGCATATCCATATATATATATATTACATTGTAGTGTAATTTTTGCATCCGGCATTAGGATCATTGTCCTTTCTCCAGCGGGTTGTTTCCCCACTTATGTCAATCCCCCCCCAATACTAGTTCTTGTGTCTGTCTACGATGCTCATAGTTCAGTTGACCGTTCTATGGTAGACAGACTTGTTACCTCCATCAATCTATTTGACATAGGTGTGGTTTCGAACCACTTGTGATTGGATCGTGATTCGATTGCTTTGCATATAGTTTGCATTGTTTCAATTACATTGCATCTTCATTTGTATTGTTTATACATTGTATTGTATATATTGCATATCATTTTGCATCCATTCTTGCATTGTCATGCATGTTGCTAACAATATTGTATCTGTTAAGTTTGTTTTCTTTTCAGGCACGATATTGTATGTACGGTTCATTTGAGGCTGGTGCAACCAGACGAGCTACACAGGTATTGTATCCTCCGAGTGAGACGTATTGAGAATTGCATAATTCTCTTACCTCCTTTCTGCATTGTAGTGTAGTTTGGTGTATGCCAGCTTAAAACTGTCGCATGTTATGCTTCATTACAGCTTTCTTTGCATGATCATAAGTTATGTCCGGCTCTGTACATTGTCTTGCATTTTGCCCCCGCCTTCGGGCGCATATCTTGTTTGTCTTGCATGTTTGTCTGAGTCTTCGGCCTTGTCAAAAATGGGTCGTCTCTGGGCTTTGACATTCACTCCCGTCATTGTTATGACTTTCGAGTTCTGTCAAAGAGGGGCAACTGTAGACACCCCATTTTTGACCGTCCTCAAGGCTTAGACGTCACCGTTTGAACACTCGGTGATTATCCATGTTTGTGTTTGTTTGGAGTTCCCGGAGGTCTCGGCTACGCGCCTTGCCTCAAGATCTCCGAACTTGACTGTTTAGTGTCTGGTTTTGCACCAAACACTTGTGTTTTGCCTTGGAAGGGCAGGGAATGCCTTGTGAGGCATCCCCACACACCACTGGCAGTGGCTAGAGGTCACCGGCTGGTTTTTGTTGCCATCGGCACATTTTGTTGCCGGTCGGCACTATTTGTTGCCGGTCGGCACCCCTTTTTGCCAAAATGGCATCTTTGGCCGGCCGACTACTGTGCATCTGCTTTTGCAGATATTTTATCACAGCTGTCTTGCTTTTGGCTCCCCACCATACACGTGTATGGAGGGATCTCTCTCTTGGAAGCTTGTCTTGTAAGCTTTACAAGACATGAAGCTCTATAAGAGAGAGCCTTGTCTCTTGGCTTTAGGGTTAGACACTTGAGAGACTTAGGATATTTTTAGACAGCCATTTTTAGGGTTTTGAGTTCTAGGGTTAGAAACCATACACTTTCTATCTCTATATCTCCCTCTTGTGTGTGTTTAAGTGCATTTGTGTCTTACTATTGCACATAAACACATAGTGTTTCACCTTCACTTAGCTACTGAGGTTCTAAGAGGTTGGTTTTGAAGTTTTGGAGCTATTTTCAACCTAGAAGGAGCTGTTGGAGTACCATTGGTGAAGGGGTCTTCAAGGGTAAGAAACTAGCCCCTTTATTCCCCAATCTTGCATTGTATTTTTACCTGTCTTGAAATCGTTTTTGAGCTTGGTGTATAATACAAAACAATTCTTTTTTTTAGTGCTCTTGATTGTTTATTAAGAGTGTTTTTTGGTTTGGAGGTGTTTGACCCCTCTTAGGCCTTGGAAGGCCCCATTTTGAGCCATTTTGAGTGAGTTTCGAGACTTTGGTGTTTGGGCCTCTTCACCACTGAAATCTTGAGGGATTTCAGTGGTGGAGATGGTGCCTTGAAGTCTCCAAAAGGAGAGGGCCACCCCCTCTCCTTGTTGTCCTTGAAATGGACCCCTTTTGGCCTCTTGAGAGAGCATCATGTTAGAGTGTGTATTGATCATATCTTGGTTGTTTTCCATGCTTATTATGCCATGATATAACCTTGTTGTGTGTTGGTTTTGGTACACTATGCATGCTTAGCATACCTACCATGTAATGCCATGTCATTGCCCTAATATGCCTTAGGTTGTTAGCCTTTGTTCTTGCATGTTTTAGGCTTAGCCTTGTGAAGGTTTTGTGCTCATTTTGCCATGTCTAAGGTCTGTCCTAGGTTGTTTGGGTCGGCCATGGCATGCATCATATACCCCCTTTGCATTTTGGCTTGTTGGCCTCAAGTGTGTGAGTATATAGCATGCATTACTTGCTTTATTCTAATGATTTGCCATCATTTATAGCATAATTTCAGGCCTTATAGCATGCTTGCATGCTTACTATTGGATACCTCTTTGAAGCTTTAAAAGCTTGGGTAGCATGCTCCTTGTTTTGGCATTTATGCATGCCTTTGAATTTAGGTCATTTGGATGCCATCTAAGTGATTTCTAGGCCTTGTCTTAACGTGTTAAAACTCTGTTTTTGGTCAATAAGTTCATGCCATGTTTGGTCTTGTTAAGTGTAGTTCAATACCCCATTGGTTTACTTTGAGCACTTGGGCCATTTGTTGCATGTTTAGCTTGACTTGTTGCTTGGTTTGGCACCATGTTTTAACATGATTTTCAATGCTTATGTTGCATGCTATATGTCCATGATTACCTCCTTTCAAATGTGTTTGAGAGTTGTCCAATTTGTGCCTAAGCATTTAGGCCTTCAACATGTGCATGTGTGTATGTGTTTGGTCCCTTATTTTGGTCACTTTGGCCATAGTTTTAGGCCTATTTAGAGTTGCCTAAATCATGTGTAAGTCCACCTTTCTATCAATTTGCATTACCTCATGTTTGCTTGTATGCTTACATAAGTGTCTTGCCATGACATGTTGCATCCTTAGCTCGCATGCCTAGGTTGCATCGCATCTTGCATGCATGCCTTATTCCTTGACTTGGTGATAGGAATTGGTCCTTGGTTTGTTTGTTTGGTTTGCATTTCATTTGACATGAAAGTTGCGCACTTGATCCTTTGGGCCATCATGCATGGAAATGCGTGATTGGTGGTCCGAGAATCGAGACACATGCCCCTTTGAGTTACAAACATGATAGAGGGCATGATTGGTGCATACATTGTTTGAATTGTATTGCCATGCAAGTTCTGTCCTCTGCTGCTGTGAGTTGCAGGTTCTGCAGGCATTCATTGCCGACCGGCATTGTACATTGCCAACCGGCAATTATTCTCCTGCCGGTAGATTCATTTTGTGCCGATGACCACAATTTGCTGCCGGTGGCAATTCTATTCAGCCGGTGGTGATTCCCAGTATCCAGAGAAACATCCCTGAGGTTTTGGTAGCCTCCAGAGGAGCAGAGCAGGGGAAACAGAAGCAAACTATGCATGGCCGTGCACTTCCGAGCAGGACCTGAGCATGCGCTGCATTTGGCTCTCCTCCCGAGGCAGTTTACTGCTTTTCCTAGCTTAACTAGTTTGTTAGCTGATTAGGAAATTTGTAATATTTAATTAGCTTGCGTAGTTAATTAATTTGTATTATTTATTTGGTTCCTCCGAGTGAGGGCAAATCTGTAATAAGTGTGGGTGAGTAGTGTGTATGTCTTCCAATCCCCACTTCTTTCTTCCCTTTCACTTACCTGCTTTGATGGTTAGTATTAGGGCACGTTTAAATTAGCATACCTCATGTAATGCATGCGTGAATTCATACATTTGCTTTGCATGCACCGGGCTCGGCGTATCATTCTAATTACATCTGTATTTCAAGTTTCGAATTGAATACATGTCAGTTGTGCATTTTCACATGCCATTCATAGACTAGCCGAGCCTACTCTAGTAACATTTTGTATGCGATGCATTAGGCACTTAACATGGACTTGGATCATGCATTGATTGCTAACATGTCCCTGTTTTGGCACGGAGTACGATGTAAGTATTTATGTTTTAGCATATCGCATGCGTGTGAATGTTGCCATGACAGTATGTTTGCCATGTGGCTAAATGCTTACGTGATATTACTGTTTGAATGCCTGTGGGTGAAGGGTAGATTGTTTGAGTTAGAAAAGACTCGTTGAAATCCGTGTTTTAGCCTACTTGCGAGTAGCAAATTCCAAAATACTTTTGTTTTTAAGACAAACGGATATGCAATGCTTATTTCCAAATTAGGCAATCTAGTCTATACTTGTTTGCTGCGCGCATAACATAGTAACGCTAGGCTAATAATTGGTATAAGAACACATAAAGTTTTCAAAAATAGATATCACGGTTAGTAGAGGCCGGTCTTCGGACCGGGCGAAAGGGGGTGCTCATAGCTGACCTTCCCCGATCGTACCGAAGCTCCCGAGCTGAGACAACTCCGGTGATGACGGACATGTGGCCTTCGGCACCGAGTCAGGGTTTCCTAAATTCCCCCATAAAAAATATTTAGGTGGCGACTCTGTATCTGGCAAAGTAGTCTATGTTTGGCACTTCTTTCCTAAAATCTGTTTTCTCAAAACAATTTGCCAGATTTGGACTCTTTGGTTCAAGATTAAGAACCGTGACAATTTGAGAGTCCGAGCTGTAGTGACCCCACAAATGAACAGAACGGGACTCACCCTCCCGGGGCGTTCGGCGGGCGTGCTACAGTTGGTTTCTAGCTTAGTACCTTCGTAATGAGGCTTAAACAATGCCAAATAATGCTCAAAAGAAGATAGAAACGAAAATATGCACATGAGAGTATTTTTCAAAACATGTTGAAAATAGGGTGTTTGCTCGAAAACTGAATGCAAGCTCCCACTACTTTGGTCTGCAAAATGAGATTCTGGATGGTTCAAATGTAGGCTCAAGTGGTAACTTGACCAGTCGAGCAGTTTGCAAAAATACTGGTTGGTTTCAATATGCGCTCGAGCGGATACTAGACCGCTCAAAAGCTGAAGAAATGAGTTGCAAACTCAATTTTAAAGCTTGAGGGGTTGCATGGCTTGTTCAAAAACATGGAAACACATTGGAAAACATGAATTTATGATCATTTATAAATTATTTGCTCAAAACCTCATCAATTTGACAAAATTGAAATCAAAATGCCACGCATGCAAAGATTTTCAAATTTCTTTTTCATTGATGAACAAAACATGAATTTAAATGTATGAACTCATGAAATTAACCTTCAAAACCTTGGAAATTAATGATGCATGTGTGATTTAACACTCAAATTCAACAATGGTAATGAAAATTATGCTCAAAATGATGAAAAACTATATAATTAACCATGAACATGCACCTAGCTAATTTTATGTCATATTCTTAGCAATTCCTTACAAATTACATGCAAACGATCCCAATTACTTCATGAATTCAACTCTTAGATGGTTTAACTACAAGAATTAAAGTTCTAATCCTTACCTAGAGCCTTTAATTTGATGAGTTCTTGCAAAATATTGAACCTCTTCCTTAAATTCTTCAAATTCTTGCTTCTCCCTCTCTAAAGTTGAGCTCTCTCTCTCTCTCTCTCTCCCTCTCTACCTAAAACTTTCACTAGAAAAATGCACGCAAAAATATGAACTCAACACTTCTCTTATGCTATATGTATATTAGAATTAGAATTGGTTTAGTTTAATGCACTAATGACTCATTATCTTAATTAATCAAAACTTAAGACTAATTAATCATAATAATTATGCCTAATTTGATCATTCCTAAATTTATTAATCTAAATGAAATTTTTAATTATGTTTCCATGAGGCTCTATACATTAAACTAAACTAGTTAAGTTCGTCGTCTTCAGTTTTCTAGATCATTTAGGCTCTCAATCTTTTATTCAAATTAAAATTGCTAATAATGTAACATATACAAATTAAACACATAAAATGCAAACAAAATTCTAAATTCACATAACTAAATAAATGAAAAGCAGATATATGTGGTGTGGTTATCACAGCTAGCTCATATAAACCCTAGAGTCAAGCCATAATGTAGCACTTAGTTCTATACAACACTTTGCTCCTGAATCAGGGAGTCACTAGAGTGACTAAACAGAGGGCCAGTGAAATGACTTTCAATGAATATTAAAGTCCCCTAAAGGTACAAGACCTTCGTATTTCCATTGTGGTACTTACAGAAACATTGGTTCATATAATTATTTATCAAATCATTGTTGAAACATTATTTAGAAAACAATTATATTGACATATTTCTCTTTTTAAACAAATAGGGTTCATAAAAATCAAATAAGGCTTTTTAAATAGTAAGGTAGTTTGTAAAACATGATTTAACATAAAAACAATTTAGGGTACCTTAAGGCATCACTTTATTCTAAACTCTAGTTTTAATTCTCTCTATAACGTGAACATATTTTTTTTTGGTAATTTTATACAGAACAATAATGATGATGATTAAGTGCCCATTAATCCTATATTAAAACTTATTAATGCTATTGGTATCTACTAGGATCTTTAAACATATGTCCATGATGTACAAAGGTCCAAATACATTGAATAGAAGGCTGAAACTCAATTTTTGGCTTCATTAGTCGTCCTCTCATTCGTCCACTTTTGCATCTAGACAAGTCAACGGACAATTTCAAATGGGCATATTTCCTTCCTCTTAATTTTGTTTCTAGCCAAATTCGTGTCTTAACTGAAGCACCAAAAGTGAACTTTCTTATGGTGGTAGTGTTACATTAAAATTTAAACTATGGAGAGAGATATGTTCATTTTAGTAGTAGTGGGCTACCCGAATTTTATACTTATAAGAGGTTTGTGTATTATAGAAATGGAGAATGAGTTTTATCTTTATTGATGATGTTTTTTCTTCATCCTTGTCTTTATTCTTCTTCCTACATTTTGTTCTCTCTCTCTCTCATCTCTTTTTTTCTATTTTTTCTATTTTCTCTATTTGTTTCCTATTTTTCTTATTTCTTTCCTCTACTGTACTACAAGGTTATAAATGTGTATATATATAAGAGGTAACATTGTGGGACGATGTGTGATGGATACAATGTTAGGAATTGCAACATCTCGGGTTTTCAACCCTGTTCGGACATACGTCTGCAGGTATATCAACACAGTTCAAGACCCTTAGTACATAGATTATACCTTTGCAGATTATGAGCGAAGTTGTTCTTACTCTTACTTAACTTTTTTGAACTTAACATTTGAGTTTCAAGCGTCGGGACAAAAATTTAGAATATAGAACAACTTTTGAAATTTTGGACTCACCAACCTTGGCCACATGTACGGATTGGTGCAGCCTTAGATTGGAATTTCTGGGCAAGTTTCCCATGTGCAGCTGTAGACGCGCTCCTAGGAACTCCATAACATCCGTGCGCGCCGGCGATGGGGGCGAATCTCGCTTTGTTCTCTGAGCTACTACAGTTTGGACTCAAATGTCACGGTTCTGAATCTAATCTTACAATGTGCGATGTAAGATCGATAAATCACCAAAGAGTCCAAATCCGGCAAATCGTTTTGGAAAATTGACTTTTATAAAGAAGTGCCAAACGTGGACTGCTTTGCCAGATACAGAGTCGCCACCTAAATATTTTATTTTGGGGGAATTTAGGAAACCCTGACTCGTGTCGAAGGCCACGTGTCCGTCATCACCAAAGTTGCCTCGGCTCGGGAACTTGAGTACGATTAGGGAAGGTCATGTAATGAGCACTCCCGCTCACCCAATCAAAGATTGGCATGTACTAAACATGATATTTTGTTTTTGAAAACACATGTGTTCTTATTCCGGTTAATTAGCTAGAATTACTATGTGATGCGCACAACATACAAGTATAGACTAAATCGCCTAATTTGGAACAAAACATTGCATATCCGTTTGTTTGGAAATGGTTTGAAGTTTGCTACTCACAAGTAGGCTAAAAAGCGGATTTTGATGAATTGTTCCAATTCAAGTAATACAACCTTCATCCACAGGCATTTAGGCAGTTATATCAAATAAGCAGTTAGACTCATGGAAAGCATGCTTTCATGGTAATCGATAACACACATGCAGTATGCTAAAGCGTAAACACTCACAGTGTGCTCCGAGCCAAAATAAAGAACTAGTTAGAAATCATGTATGATCCTAGTTCATGTTAAGATGGCTAATGCAACGCATGCAGCAATGTAACTAAGATAGGCTCGGCTACCTAAGAGTGTCATGTGAAATGCAACTTGGTACATGTATTCAAATAACTGTACTGAAAATACAATGCAGTTAGTATGATGCGCTGAGCCCGGTGCATGCAAGACAGATTAATGATGCACGCATGCGAAGCATAAGGTATGCTAAATGAAACATGCACTAAAACTAACCATCGTAAGCGGTTAAGTAAAAGGGAGAAAGAAATGGGGGTTGGAAGACATGCATCACACACACGCACGCTTATTACAACAATTGGCCCTCTCAAAGGAGGTACCGAATAAAAAGCTAACTAGCTAATCTAAGCTAAATAAACTAATTATTACAACACAATTAATTAACTAATCCTAGTTAACTAATTATTACAAAACTAATTGAAATAGCTAACACATTAACTATTAGAGGTACAAACCAAAGCGTAAACTAGCTATCTAAGCATGGCAGCTAAGGAAAGCAGTAAAACAGGAGGTTCTTAGAGGGAGAAGACTGGATGCATGCTCGGTTGCCTCGTTCAGAAATCCAATGCGATGCCTCAACTTGCCTCTGTTTGCAATTGTTTCCAGAACCTTGCACAAGGCTCCAGAAAGCTGAAACTCCACCTTGGGGACCTGTGGGAGGGTGGCCGACCAGTTGTTGGTGTCTGCAGCCATGGCCGACCACCTATCCTTGTTGAAAGCTAGAAAAAGTGGTTGGCCAGCTAGTTTTTCTGACTGGCCGACCAGCTGTTGCTGCTGAACTGCTATTTGTTGCAACAGAGAGCAAGAAAGGGTATGGCAATGTATTTGCAAGATATGTGTGCACAACCACCCTCCCTATCATGTCATGAACTCAAGGGAGTGTAGTTCTCAACCCTCGGGCCACCAATCGTGCATTTCAATGCATGATGGCCGAGAGGCAAAGTTGCACAATTCAATATGAAAATGAATGCACAAGTAAACACATAAGGCCTAGAACTCTGTCATGTATGATCAAGAGCGTCGGCGACCGGGAATTAAGGCACGATTCATCACTTTAAGTATGAAACGTCCCTGTTTTCCCATGTTTGGACTAACACCTATTCCAAACACAATGCAACACATAACATGGAATACACAATGCGACTCGAGCATGCAAACATGCAATGCAATGAAACAAGTATATGAACAATATGCAAGGGACAAGCATGCAAACATGCAAGGCAACATAACATAGTATACTCAATGCTCGATGGCATGCATGCTCAAAGCAAAGCAACTTTAGATTTTAAATGCAATGTAATGCATGCATGCACAATGCAATGCAACAAGGGCAACTTATCAATGCTAGGGACATGCATACTCAATGCAAAGGACTACTTGGCATACACAATGCATAGAACTACATGGCATGTACAATGCAATGTAAGATGGCATACTTAATGCAATGGACAATAAGCATGCGAACAACATATAAACAAGCATGTTGAATGGACTTAAACCAAAAGGGGGTAGACCTCAATCATGCCCAAACCAGTGGCCATTGGCGATAAAATTAAGGCACATGAAGCGTATACAAGCATGCACATGCAATGGCCCATCAAAGAGGCCTAAGAGCACAACTCTCAAGAGTGGTCAAAGAGTGACAAATGTGCAAGTGTAACAACACTAAGTGCACTGAAATTAGATAAGAAATGATGCCAAATCACTTAAACAATGCAAGTAAAGCATGCTAGGGTCCTAAAGCATGAAAGCTAATAAAGAGGACTACAAAAGAGGCATGCAATACACGACAAATAAGCATGAACTAAGCATGGACAGAGCTCAAGGAGGTCAAAACAAAGACCTAAACATGCTGAGATGAGGACTCAAAGACCTAGGCATGCAAGCATGCAAGCATACAAGCTAAGCCATAAACTAGGCAACAATGCGCAACACTCAAAGACACTTAAAGAGTGAATGAAGTGGGAACATGGCAATGCTAAAAGCTCTGAAATGTCATGTTAGATGATGCCAAATCATGTACACAACACAAATGAAGCATGCAGTGGTGCTCAAAGCTTGAAGCAAGCAAGAGCACTTGTACTACAAGTATGCAAAACATGAAGCATGTGATCAAGGAAACTCAAAACAGTCCTAGAACATGTTAAAATAAGCCTCAAACATGCATGGAAGGAAGCCAAAATAAGCTAGCATGAAGGGCATAAGGCATGATGCATATAAGGCAAATAAGGTGGATTACACTACACCTATTAAGACCAAGCATGGGATGACTTAACCAACAAAATTCAGAGTTATATCATGGCATGATAACCCCAAAAACTCATTGAAATGATGGCTCGCAAGCTAAGGCACGAAGGCATACGTAATGATTCATGCTAAGGCATAACGGGAGAAACACTCCAACGCATTGAATGAGAGATAAATGGAAGTGCATGACCATGAAAGATGGACTGAAATCACATAATAAATGATGCCAAATCATTCAAATAGTCCAAGTAAAGCATGCTAGTGGACTTGATACACAAAGCTAACAAGCTAGATTGAACCATGGCTATACAAAGCAAGTCAAGCATGATCAAAACAACCAACATCAAAGCTAAAGCATGTTAAAACATGGACAAAAACTTCTTAGAGTTAAGCCAAAAGTATGCTAGGATGACATGTTACAACATGATGCATGTTAGGCTATTATATGGAAATACACTACAAGTGCATGGAGCATGCAAAGGCTAACCAAACCAAACCCTAACAGAGGTATGACATGGAAAAACATCACCAAAAACATGGTAAAATGGACTCAACACAAGCTAAAATGACATGCTACTTCATGAAGCATACAAAGCTAGTGTGCGTGATTTACACTACAAGTGTATTATGCATGCAAGGGATGACTAAACCAAGCAAAAATAGTGGTGAGCCTCAGCAAAATAACCACAAATGCAAGCTAAGATATGACCAACACAAGCTTAAAACACATGCTCAAACATTAGGTATATATGGCAAGCTTTGAAAATACAAGGAGAGGGGATGACCCTCTCCTATTTGGGACCTCAAAACACCTTCCCCACCACTGAAATTCCTCCAAGTTTCAATGGTGAGAAGGCCAAAATGAGGTGGTCCCAAAGGCTCACAAAGAAGGCACAAAAGCAAGGCCAAGCAAGGCCTAAGAGGGGGTAAACAACCCCAAACACAAAAGTAACCTTGAACAAACTTCTTAAGCACCAAAATATAGAACGTTTTGTAGTAGGAAGTTAGGCTCAAAACAACATGCAAAAGGGCTCAAAAGTTTAAGCAAAAATAGGGGTTTTAAGGGTTAAAGACTCACCCTTGATGAACTTCTTCAAGGCTGAAACTCCAGTAGGTTTTTCAAGCTCAAACTAACCCGAGAACACCAAAACCAGCTCCTAAGCACCTCAGTAGCAAAAAGATGGTGTTTGAGTGTGTGTTTGTGTGTTAAAGTAAGACAAAATGACCCTTTTGAACACAAAACAAGAGCAAAATGAAGAAGTATAGATACAAAACTATATGCATCACTCCAGCCCGTTTTTTCTAAACCTAGAAGAGGGAGGAAATGGTTCTCTCCTATAGAGAACCAAAAGCAAAGCTTCTTGGAGAAGCTAAGGTTCAAGGCAATCCCTCCATACACGTGTATGGAGGATAGCTTCAGTGCCTTCCAACTATGCCAGCTGTAGGAAAATATCTCCAAAAAGGTGGCAAAAAGCAGCCGACCACTTGAAGTGGTCGGCCAGCTACTTCAAGTGGTCGACCGACCACCACAAGTGGTCTCCCAAGACAACAAGTGGTCGGCCATGGTGGGAGATGATCAGCACACAGAAAACAAGCTAGGGGTGGGGTGGTCGACCAGAAAAGATGGCTCAAAGACCTAGGAGACCAGTTGTCAGATCAAAAAACTAGCTGGCTGGAAAAAAAGTGGTCTCCAAGGAAAAAAAGTGGTCTCCCACCCTTGGCCACCTTCCAAACAAGGAAAACAAGGTTTGTACCAAAAACAAACCAAAACGGATGCAAGACGAAAGTTTGGGAGGCAAAGCGCGTAGCCGAGAGCCTCGAAAACTAGCTGAGAAGCACCAAAAGTGGTTTACGACCACAAAAGTGGTCTCCTAAACCACAGTGGCCCTCTAGGCCAAGGAAACAAGGTGTGGTTCAAAAGCCACGCCAAACAGAGAACGTTAAGTGGTCTCGAGACAAGGCACGCGGCCGAAGGCTTCGAAAACCGAAAACTAGTCTCCAAACGGGAAAAGTGGTCTATGACCATGAAAAGTGGTCTACGACCACAAAGAGATGGTCTACAAGACCTCTCCCTCCCTCAGGGAAGAGAAACAAGGCCTGGTCCGCAAACCGAGCCAAAGCACAAAGAGTTAAGAGGCTCGAGGGCAAGGCACTCGGCCAAAACTCTAGAAACTCGAAACGAGCACAACATGCACTATCACCAAGCGCTCAATCGATGACGTCTGAGTGTTAAGGTCGGTCAAAAATGGGGTGTCTACAGCAGCCAAAGGGGGGATTTTGAGTTTATTTTTGCAATAAACTACACATTTAGCTAAGGGCTGGTGCATGTGCAACAAGAGGCACCGCATATGCGGCCAGGGGCTTCGCATGTGTGACAAAGCGCATGTAACCTCATAAATTTTTACTCTTTTACTTAAAATTTGAGACCTCTCTCTCTCCTCACTAATTTTCTTCCCTTCCTTTTTCTAATTTCCATCTTTCTCTACCTTCTCTCTCTAAAAAACATATTCTACCCTTCATTTTATCTACCTAGAGGAAGATTTTTACCCTAATTCTTGGACATTAATGTTGAGCAAGTCAAGGGCTTTGCATCTATCCAAGAAAATCAGGATATGGATAACATTAGATTCAAGGGTTTTTGCTTCTTCTCTTCATTAAAGTAAGGATTTATTACTTTTTAGTAAATATGAGTTCTAATGTGAATGCATGGTAGTTTTCTTGTATAAAAATGTTAAGGTTTTGTTCATGGCATGAGGGTTGGTGTCTTTGGATTAGAAAGTTAATTTCTCTTCATTTCTTTTCTTTACAACATATCTGGGACTATGGATATCTTGATATGTGCAATAAATGGAAAACCCCCAAATTTCTAGGGAAAACCCTAACTTTCTTAAAATGGTATAAATTAGGAAAATTAGAAGCAAATGTATGCTTTGATAAATTAAATTAAATATTACTAATTGTGACCATAATGAAAATTATGGACATTGAATTCACATAGTTGATTGAAATTATGGAAATTATTCTCTTTACCCATAGATTAAATTGATTAAGGATGTGTATTATGATGTTGTTGGCAATCGATAGAGGATTGCATTTTGTGTTAAGTTAATTATTTTTTATTAGCAAGAAAAACTTTATTGATAGCATCAAACATACATACGTACATATGGATAACATCAATAAAGTGGAGGTGAGCAAAAAGCATGATAGCGAAACCCTTCATCCCAACTATGTTGGCACCAAGGGAAACACCTAATCATTTGCTAGCTCAAGCTAAAGGGGTGGCGAGAAACCAAACTTAAAAAATAGAAAACAAAAACAACTGCAGAATAGCAGTATCCAAGTCACAAAAACACCCATACCAGCATCTGAGACTCAAAACAACAAAACAGAACAAAAAAAACCATCCCCACCAAACCAAAATTAGCCACAACAACAGCTCAATCAGCAAACAATGAAAATATCCACAGTAACAACTCCATCTTCATCAGCAGCTCAGAACCTACACCAGAAGATAAAACCTGGATCTTGCACCCACAACATCACCTCTATCTTCATTTGAGTCTCAAAACAACCATACCAACATCTGAGACTTAAACAACAAAATAGAACAAAAAACATCCCCACCAGACCAAAATTAGACACAACAACAGCCCAATCATCAAACAAAGAAAATACCCACAACAGAACTCTCTCATACCAGAAGCAATTCATGAGGCTCCTAAACAACTTCTAACTTGCTGAAAATTGAACACAACATCATTAACTGAAAATGAGGCACCAGTAGAATGGGATCTCATCCAAATTGATATCCTCACCTTTATACACTCACAGAGATCATGAATATGAGTTTGGACTGCCTTAAAAACACATTCATTACGATATCTCCACACAGACCACAATACTGCTGTTGGTAAGACCCTCCACACCTGCTTGACTTTCTTCTTAAACTTTTAACCCAACCACCAAAGTAATAAATCATCAATGGATCTGGGAATAGCCCACTGAAAGCCCCACCATTCAGCTATAGCAGACCAAATCTTCCAAACAAAAGGACAATGAAGCATAACATGGTCAATTGATTCATTGTCATGCTGACATAAAATACAAGTTTGAACATCTTCCCCTGCCAAAATTCCAAACCTATGCAACAACTCTTTTGTTTTCTGTCTACCTCTCCAAGCTAACCAAGAGAAATTTTGCTTTAGGTGGTGAGAAATTAGTCCATACAATATCAATTGATCTGTGACAAGGACAATCATTAATCAAACCCCAATCATAAGCAAGATGAACCTTGAATGTACCTGATTGTGAGGACTTCCATCCCAAACAATCAACTGAATCATTAGAACAGGACCAGTCCCCAAAACAGTGATAAATCTGGCCAACTCACCTTCTTCCCAAGCCCGAAGTTGTCTTCTGAAATTGAAGCCCCACCCAGATTGACTAGACCTTCGAGCTACCTGTATGCTCAAGGAACTCTCTTTATCAGAAACCAATTGGAAAAATCTAGGAAATTGACTTGATAGATTTGTTGAACCTAACCAAATGTCTAACCAAAACTAATCCTTTCTCCATTACCTATTAAAATTTCCACATTATCCTTATAAAATTGAAACAGACTTCCATTTTTGTGGGCCACAGATAATATATCCTTCAAAATCTGAGATGCTTGGCCATGAGTAATCTGATTAGGGAACCATCCTCCCCCAAAAGAGCTATACTTCTCACAGATAACCATTTTCCACAATGGCTCATCCTCCTGACCGTACCTCTACCACCACTTCAACAGCAAACTGTCATTAGCGAGCCTGAGATTTTTGATTCCCAGCCCACCCTGTTTCAGACTCATACAAACTTTTTTCCACCGGGCAAGAGTGTCCTCAGTGAAAAATCGAAAACCCATGTGGAAGTATGTACCGCTTTCCTTCCGGTTAATACTAGGTAAAGTGGGGGTGTTAATTGGTGGCCCATGTATTTTAGAACCACTAGCAGATACTAGCTTGGGGATTCATTATTGGTGATCTTATTTTTGAGATACAGAATTGTATAGGTGAATTGGATTATGTAGTACCTTATAATTATTTTGAAATTATGAAATCTCCAAGGAATTATATTATGTACCACTTATATCATGACCATGTTCCATTGCACATATTTATTAAGTATAATGATTTCTACTGGATTTCAGTTCACCTCTCGTAGATAACAAATTTTCAGGTTCAAATGGTGTGCCGCTACTACTTGGTTGATATTGTAGATTTGACGGCCCATGTATTTTGGGGCCACTAGCAGATACTAACTTGGGGATTCATTAGTGTTGCTCTTATTTTTGAGATATGGAATTGTATAAGTGAATTGGATTATGTAGTACCTTATAATTATTTTGAAATTATGAAATCTCCAAGGAATTATATTATGTGCCACTTATATCATGACCATGTTCCATTGCACATATTTATTAAGTATAATGATTTCTACTAGATTTTGGTTCACCTCTCGTAGATAACAAATTTTCATGTTCAAATGGTGTGTCACCACTACTTGGTCGATATTGCAGATTTGGTGAACTAGAATGCCCTTTTGTTGTTTTGTGTAAAGGACTAAGGCCATTGATGTACTTATGTTGTAATTAACTTAGTAACTTATTTTGATAGAGGGGAAGCTCTCTTAAATTTGTGTAAGCCTTAAGGCGATTGTGTTTATTTTGTGAATTGAATGAACTCATACACGTGCCATATATTCATATTTGTTTGAAATATGAATATATGTTGCATGTGTACTTATTTTGAAGAATCGTGCATCATATGAAATGAATATGTTTGGAGGCCGAGTGTGATAACCCCGTCATGCACTATGTTCTTATTTCCCTAATTATGCATGTGCTTATGTGCTAGGTTTGAATTTGAATGTTAATTGTGTGATTAGTGTGGTTTTTGATTTCATATCTATTGATCGTAGGAAAATCTGTTATGATTTCTGTTTTGATCTGAAAATTGAAGGCCTTAATGGCATCAGCAACTGAAATTAATTAGTCTATTATGATCAGTGTAATTTTTAGAGCCTATTGAGGAGTTTGATTAAAATTTGATTTAGATTAAATTAATTAGATAAAATTAATTACAATTAAGTGGGATTAGTTAATCTTAAGATTGCTTAATTAGGCTAAGCTAATCACAAGTTTATATATATGTTGAGTGATGAGCTTAACTTATCTTTTAAGCTCAAACTTTGCTGAGATACATTCTAGAGAGAGAGGTAGAGTTCATTTAGAGAGAGAGACAGAGAGAGGCTCAAACTTGAATAATTTTGCTTAAGGATTGGAGAATTGGATAGAACAAGTCAAGTTCTTGCTAGGATTTGTATTCTTGAAGATTATAGGTAAGTGTTTATACCTTAATTTATGAGTTGAAACCATCAAATATCTGAATTCAAGAGGATTATGTGTTCAAATGTAAGAATTGAGCTTAGAATGAAGAATTAGAGGTTAATTCATATATACATGCACAATTTGATAGAGTTTTATAAGTTTGAATATGAATCATGTCATCCATGTTGAGTTTTGAAGCTATCTTCTACATGCATTCATGAATTATGAAGTTTTAGAGCTTAATTCCATGATTTAAAAAGTTTTGAAAATGAATTGCATGCTTTTGAAGCTTTGGAAAATAGTATGGAAACAATTGATACATGCATGATCATTTGAGTTTGAATTCTTGTAGTTTTGAACTTTGATTTTGTAAATTGGCTTTGTATTCATTTTCTTGGAAAAATTTTCTAACTGTTTTCAAAAATTTGTCAAGCCATGCAAGAATTTGCTTTGAGAATACAAGCTCTGAAGCTCAACTTTGTTTTGGAATTTCTAGAATTCTATCTTACTACTCAAGCGAACAATATGTAGCTCGAGCAGACATTTCAAACATCTAGCATTTTTGCAGACAATTGCAATTGGATCGAGGGATCAAGTCACCGCTCGACCGACTGTCTTTTATTTTGTACCTTGGCTCAAGCGAACATCGAGCCTAGATTCAAACCATTCAGAACTTTTGCAAACCTAGTGGTCTGCTCGAGTGACTAATGTTGCACTCGAGCGAAGTGCTCTGTTTCGGCATATTTTGAAAAGACATATTCTGGTCAAATGTGCATCCTCATTCCCTTCTAAGCATTCTTAGGCATGAATTGAACATCCTAAATGAATCAAAAGTTAGAATGAAGCCTAAGAGAATTGAATGAGTTAAAGAACAATCCAGCTAAGCAATGTGATTCAATGTGGGAATGCTTATAAATTGTATAGGATCATTTGTGAGGATGAATCAATAACCAAATCACTGTGAGTAATATCTTAGTAAAGATATTTTTTTACTTACTTTATTTTCTGAATGTCCTAATGTGGTAAGATTTCTAAAATTGTGATTTTGCAAGTCTGAATGAGTTTCTACCTGTCTGATCAATGTAGCATCTATAAACATGATTAATGTGACACAAATGTGTATAATGGACCCAAGGTCATTCTGTACATTAGAATTGGACCCAAGGTCGTTCTGAACATCTGAAAAGTCTGATCATTTGTTGTGAGTTGACCGAATAGTCATTATACAGCTATAACTTATTGGACCCAAGGTCGTTCTGTTATGATATGATCAATTCTATTTTGTACGTCTGTTATACGTTAGACCCGTGGTCAAGGACATTCCGTTATGAATTGTTTATGATATAGAAATGCTTATGTCATTTACTAGACCTCATTCACATAACCCCTTTACTCTGATGTTATTGACTAGGCGTTAGCTCACTCTGTATTTATATGTATGTAGATGAGTAGTGAAATGTCCAGCCCCAGCCTTAGTGAACCTATGAAGGATACCGAGTTTTTGTGAAGTATGTCATGAGCACCTCACGAGCGAGGCTTTTGTTTCTTTGTCTTTCGAATTTCTGTCTTCTTTTATTGGTCATGTTTGACCTTGTATATATATATATAAGTTCTTGATTTTGTATCACAATGATGTATGAAAGATCTTGGACATGGAATCTTATTATGTATGTATAAGTGTGAGTTATTAATATATAAGAAGTTTTTGTTCATGCCATTTATGCACAGCTTATTGGACAAAACTTTATAATTTTGCTTCCGCTTCTAGCTTCCTTATTATTAAATATGTTTGTATTCTGTCTGAGGTCACCATAGGTAATCTCATGATTACTGGTCAGTTATAATCCAAAACTCTAGGGACGGGTTCGGGTCATGACAGATTGGTATCTGAGCACGAGTTAATAACTCACACACTTGTCCAATTGAGCAATAAAGTATCTAGAAAAGATTTAAGGTGCATTTATTTAATAAGTATCAGTTTGTGTGCATTGAGAACATGTGAATATATGGAATATGAACTGTTGTGCCTACATGTGTATATTTGCAATTTCTATTTTTATTATAATGCAAGTTTATATAGATAATGGTGAGGGCAATGGCTGATGAAATAGAAGAATTGACTACTGCCCGACTGGACATAATGGAAAGAATGATCCATGATATGCTGAAAAGCTTTAAGGCAACAACTGCAACAACCACCCCACCTCTGCCAATGCCAATACCAATACTGCATGCATAAGACTATCATACTAGTGACTGTATAATTGCCCTTAATACAGAATTTAAGAAGATAAAATGCCATTGTTCCATGGGATAGTAAACCCATTAAAAGCTGAAGCTTGGCTCCTTGGAATCGAGAAATTATTTGAGGTATTTTCGTGTGCCAAGGCACAAAGGGTTTAGTTGGGCGCATTTACTCTAGAGGATATGGTAAGAAGATGGTGGATGCTAATCCGAGAAGACAGTAAGGGGATTCGATTAGGCACAATTCCTCGAAATATTCTATGAGAAATATTTTCCATAGTGTGTTCGTGATCGAAAAGTGTCTAAGTTTGAGGGACTTAAGCAAGATAACATGACAGTAGCTGAATGTGAAGCAAAGTTCATAGAGTTGGCTAGGTTTGCACTACATATGGCTGACATCGATTATAAAAAGTTTGAGGGCATACTTTGGAATGCAATTTTTGAGAAGGTAAATGTCTTGAAACTGCCAAAGTACATGGATGTTCTTGACTGAGCTCTAATGTCTAAGGAAAATTTGACATCTCATAACTGACCCTTTGAATGTAAAGGAAAGAAGCATGGTTCTTATTCAAATAAAGGATCATCATCTTTAAAGAAACAACATCGAGGAACATCTAGTGCCTCCAACTCGATAAGAGATTCTACACCAACCTGTAATGTGTGTAGCAAGAGACACAGGGGAGTTTGTTATCATACTTTTGGGGCATGTTTCCAATGTGGATTAAACCAGGCATATAGTCAGAGATTGTCCCCAAACTGACCATAGAAGTGGAAAACCAGCTGCTAGCTCAACTGGGCCCATCCTAATGAAACACTGTAAGGCTTGCTACTACGAGAGACACATTAAGGCAAGCAAGAGTTTTTTCACTCATCCTAGGTGATACATGAATTACCGAAGCTATTGTCTCTGGTACCCTTTCTATTTGCAATGAAGATACTTATGTGCTAATTAATTCGAGTTTAACACGTTCGTTTTTATCTATTGCATTTGCATCTAGACAAAATAGACCCATGGAATCATTACCATATTTATTGTGTGTATCTGCTCCATTTGGGGAATCTGTTCTGTGTTCATCTATATATCGTGCTTATGAATTATGTGTTGGGCATGATTTGTTATTTGTAGATTTGTTGCCTCATGATATTAGGCATTTTGATGTGATTTTGGGAATGGACTAGTAGTCTAAATATTATGCTACCATTGATTGTTTTGACCTTTGGGACATGATGCATTTGTATTTGTGGGTAATGGTGCAGTGCCTCGACCTTACTTGATTTCGAAAATGAAAGTATGAAAACTACTTAAGAAGGGTTATCGGGGTTATTTGTGTAGTGTTTTGACTAATCAGTCTATGAACATTGTGTTAGATGATATTTCTATTGTTAGTTGATAGGGAAATTGAATTCACTATTGAGGTTGTACCAGCTACTTAACCTATTTCAAAAACTCCATGTAGAATGTCAACTGCTGAAATGAAAGAACTGAAAGAATAGCTATAGGATTTGCTTGACAAGGGTTTTATCCAACCAAGTACTTCACCTTGGGGTGCACCGATTTTAAATTGCATATTGTATATTCATTTCACCTAAACGTTGAATATATGATGTATGCAATAGACAATCCTCATCTGTTGAATAATATTCTAATATATATATACTAGAGAGATCATTTGATTCTATTTGTTGTTATTTTTTATTTATTATGCGAAGTTTATGAATTGGGGTTTGAATCTCGTAAATCCGGGGTGTGTCACACCCCTCCTTTTGGGATGTGGATCATATGCCCTAGTTATAACGTTTGTGATTTTTGGTTATGACCTATTGTGGTATTAGTTATGACTTTGTTATAACTCATTATGATGTTGGTTTATAACCTATTGTGATTAATATTTTTGTTATGATCGAAAGGGTCTTTGGTTATACATTATGTAGTGTTTGGTTATGACTCATTATATATATATATATATATACTAGTTACTAAAAATGATTTAGTTAAGACATTTGTGGTAATCAACCCAACAAATGTCATAAGTTGCATATGGTATATACCCTTTTGAGAGTGTGTATACTAGTATGACCCTATTAATATATGAGGGGAGATGCTACAATGTACACCCAAAACAATATGCATATGGTATGCCTTCCATAACTTTTTCATAAAATTTCATAACTTAAACACAAGATGTCATAACTTTTTATAATAAAAGTCATAACTTTTTTCACTATAAAATGCCATAACAAAAATCACAAAGTGTCATAACAAAACTACAAAGTGTCATAATAAAAATCACAAAGTATCATAACATTGTCATCCCAAACTTTAAGGTGCACACCATAAATTCATTATTCATGACTTTACCACAAAATGTCATAACATACTGTAACACGCCCGCGAGGGGCCCCGCTACAGTTCGGACTCGATTTGATGCACGGTTCTTAATCTTGAACCAAAGAGTCCAAATCTGGCAAATCGTTTTGAGAAAACAGATTTTAGGAAAGAAGTGCCAAACATGGACTGCTTTGCCAGATACAGAGTCGCCACCTAAATATTTTTTATGGGGGAATTTAGGAAACCCTGACTCTGTGCCGAAGGCCACATGTCCGTCATCACCAGAGTTGTCTCGGCTCGGGAGCTAGGGTACGATTGGGGAAGGTCAGCTATGAGCACCCCCTCTCGCCCGATCCGAAGATCGGCCCCTACTAACCGTGATATCCGTTTTTGAATACATTATGTGTTCGTATTCCATTTGTTAGCCTAGAATTACTATGTTATGCGCACAGCAAACAAGTATAGACTAGATTACCTAATTTGGAAACAAGCATTGCATATCCGTTTATCTTGAAAAACATTTTGGAATTTGCTACTCGCAAGTAGGCTAACATACGGATTTCAACGAGTTTTTCCAACTCAGGCCATCCAACCTTCACCCACAGGCATCCAAACAATTATATCACGTAAGCATTTAGCCGCATGGCAGGCATACTGTCATGGCAACACTCGCACGCATGCAGTATGCTAAAGCAGGAAAATACTTACATAGTACTCCGTGCCAAAACAATAAACTAGTTAGCAAACATGCATGATCCTCGTTCATGTTAGAGTGGCTAATGCAATGCATGCAAAATGCAATTAGAGTAGGCTCGGCTAACCTAAGCGTGGCATGTGAAATGCAATCAATTTGATGCACGTATTCAATTTGAAATTGAAGTACAAATGCAGTTAGCGTGATGCACCGAGCCCGGTGCATGCAAAGCAAATGTATGAATGCACGCATGCATTGCATGAGGTATGCTGATTCAAACGTGCCTTAATGCTAACCATCAAAGCAGGTAAATAAAAAGGAAGAAAGAAGTAGGGATTGGAAGACATACACACCACTCACACACACTTATTACAGATTTGCCCTCGCTCGGAGAGACCAAATAAATAATACAAATTAATCAACTACGCAAGCTAATTAAATGTTACAAATTTCCTAATCAGCTAACAAACTAATTAAGCTAGGAAAAGCAGTAAACCGCCTCGGGAGGAGAGCCAGATGCAGCGCATGCTCGGGTCCCGCTCGGAAGTGCACGGCCATGCATAGTCTGTCTCTGTTTTCCCTGCTCTGCCTCTCTGAAGGCTACCAAAGTCTCAAGGATGCTTCTCTGGATACTGGAAATCACCACCGGCTGAGTAGAATTACCACCGGCAGTGAATTGTGGTCACCGGCACAAAATAGATCCATCGGCTGGTAATTTACTGCTGGTCGGCAATGTATACTGCCGGTCGGCAAAGAATGCCTGCAGAACCTGCAACTCACAGCAGCAGAGGACAGAATTTGCATGGCAATACAATTCAAGCAATGTATGCACTAATCATGTCCCCTATCATGTTTGTGACTCAAAGGGGCATGTGTCTCGATTCTCGGACTGCCAATCACGCATTTCCATGCATGACGGCCCAAAGAATCAAGTGTGCAACTTTCATGTCAAATGAAATGCAAACCAAACAAACAAACCAAGGCCCAATTCCTATCACCAAGTCAAGGAATAAGGCATGCATGCAAGATGCAATGCAACCTAGGCATGCGAGCTAAGGATGCAACATGGCATGGCAAGACACTTATGCAAGCATACAAGCAAACATGAGGCAATGCAAATTGATGGAAATGTGGACTTATACATGATTTAGGCAACTCTAAATAGGCCTAAAACAGTGGCCAAAGTACTATAAAATGAGGGCTAAATGACATGCAAACATGCGCATGTTAAGGGAGCCGACACTTAGGCACAAATGGGACAACTCTCAAACACATTTGAAAGAAAGTAATCATGGACATATGGCATGCAAGGTAAGCATTGAAAATCATGTTAAAACGTGGTGCCAAACCAAGCAACAAGTCAAGCTAAACATGCGACAAATGGCCCAAGTGCTTGAAGCAAGTCAAAGAGGCTTGAACCATGACCAAGCCAACCAAGCCTCACAAGGCTAAGGGGACTTAAAATAGGTTCAAGGCAGACTTAGACCATGCAAAGGGGACCCCCTAGATGGCATCTAAGTGGCTCAAAAATCAAAAGCATGCACAAAGGCCAAAACATGGAACATGCTACACAAGCTTTCAAAGCATTAAGGAGACATCCAAGGCAAACATATAGGCATGCAAAGGGGACTGAAATGGCATGGTGGATAGCTCCAAAACACTAAATCAATGCAAGAATGCCATGCTATACATTCATACACTTAAGGCCAACAACCCAAAATGCAAAGGAGCTATACTAAGCATGCCAAATCCGACCCAAACAACCTAGGACAGACCTTAAACATGGAAAAAGGAGCACAAAACCTTCACAAGGCTAAGCCTAAAACAAGCTAGAACAAAGGCTAACAACCTAAGGCATATTAAGGCAATAACATGGCATTACATGGTAGGTATGCTAAGCATGCATGGTGTACCAAAACCAACACACAACAAGGTTATATCATGGCATAATAAGCATGGAAAACAACCAAGACATGATCAATACACACTCTAACATGATGCTCCCTCAAGAGGCCAAAAAGGGTCCCTTTTAAGGACAACAAGGAGAGCGGGTGGCCCTCCCCTTTTGGAGACTTCAAGGCACCATCTCCACCACTGAAATCCCTCAAGATTTCAGTGGTGGAGAGGCCCAAACACCAAAGTCTCGAAACTCACTCAAAATAGCACAAAATGGGGCCTTTCAAGGCCTAAGAGGGGTCAAACACCTCCAAACCACAAAACACTCTTAATGAACAATCAAGAGGGCTAAAAAAAAGAACTTTTTTGTATTATACACTAAGCTCAAAAACGATTTTAAGATAGGTAAAAATACAATGCAAGAATGGGGAATATAAAGGCCAGATTGTTACCCTTGTTGACTTTCTTCAACAATGATGCTCCGACAGCCCTCCTTGGCTTGAAAACAACTCCAAAACTTCAAAACCAACCTCTTAGAACCTCAGTAGCTAAGTGAAGGTGAAACACTATGTGTTTGTGTGCAATAGTAAGACACAAACACACTTTAACACACACAAGAGGGAGATATAGAGATAGAAAGTGTATGGATTCTAACCCTAGAACTCAAAACCCTAAAAATGGCTGTCTAAAAAATATCTACGGTGTTTCAAGTGTCTAACTCTAAAGCCAAGAGAGAAGGCTCTCTCTTATAGAGCCTTTTGTCTTGTAAAGCTTACAAGACAAGCTTCTCAAGAGAGAGATCCCTCCATACACGTGTATGGAGGGGAGTCAAAAGCAAGACAACTGTGATAAAATATCTACAAAAGAAGATGCACAGTAGTCGGCCGGCCAAAAATGCCATTTTGGCAAAAAAGAGTGCCGACAGGCAACAAATAGTGCCGACCAGCAACAAAAAGTGCCGATGGCAGCAAAAACCAGCCGGTGACCTCTAGCCATTGCCGGTGGTGTGTGGGGATGCCTCACAAGGCATTCCCTGCCCCTCCAAGGCAAAACACAAGTGTTTGGTGCAAAACCAGACACTAAACAGTCGAGTTCAGAGATCCTGAGGCAAGGGGCGTAGCCAAGACCTCCGGGAACTCCAAACGAACACCAACATGGATGATCACCGAGTGTTCAAACGGTGACGTCCATGTAACGACCCCAAAATCCGTATTAGAGATTACCTTTACGGCCTATTGGGTTAATGCATTTTGATTTATTGATATGTGTTCAAATTGAGGAATTATTTGTTGAGCCACGACTGTAACATTGAAATTACCGACCTTTACGGGTTCATAAATCACAATTGAGGACTTGGATGTGTTAATGAAAATTTTTAGAACTATTTGGGAAACATAATTGGAAATCTAATTTGTCTGATTTGTTAATGTGCGTTTCGGTGGTTAACTTTGTACTGCAAATTGAAGGCCTTAGAGGCTTCAGAAACCAGAATAGGGGACATATTTATGATCATCATAATTTTTAGAGTCATCTGGAAGGTTTAATTGAAATTTAATTTTTCGCGATTCGTAAGGGCGTGTTTGGCCCTCCTTATTTGTGATAAAGCTTGTATAATTAAATATATAGGTGTGTATGAGTTATATAAGTGGTGAACTCATACTTTTGGAGTCAAAAAACAAAATATCTAAAGAGAGAGAGAGGAAACCGTGAAAGGGAGAGAGGGAAGAGTGTCAATTTTCCCAACATCCATGGAGGCTTTGAAGATGATGGAAGAGAATTGAAGGAAAGAAAGAAGATCACCCATGGGACTTGGAGGAATTGAAGAGAGCTAAGAGATAGACAAAGATTGAGTTAGGTATGAAAATCTATCTTGAAATCTTGTGTTTAAAGTATCAATTTGGTAAAATCATAGAGATCTTGGAAGATTTAAACCCATTTGGGGTTAAGGTTTATCTATGTATTTACTTGAGCTAATTTGAGGAATTAGAAATTGAGTTCTTTAATTTTGTTTATGAGTGGAGCTCAAGCTCATGGATATCATGAAATAAACTTTAGATTATGCAAGAATCATGTGAATTTGTGGGTTGTGGGTTGTGTTTTTAAGAACCTTGAAGATCATGAAAGATTAAGCATTAATCTTGAACTTTGAGACAAAGATTGAATTGTTTGAAATGAAATTACACTTGGTTGATGTTAGTTTATCATGTTATAGGGCAATTCTACATGTTTTTGAGTGATTTATGTTAAGAACCAAGCTTAAAAATGGAAAAACCAAGTGTTGGAGCAAAAAGAGTCATTTTCGGACTACACACTGCCCAGAGCCGCACGTGCGGCCCTGTTTCCCGCACGTACGGGAGACAGCTTTGTCCAGCCATCTTTGAATAAGCATATCTTTTGCCTCGGGGCTCCGTTTTGAGTGATTCTTGAGCCTAAAATCAAGCCCCGGAAGTCTAGTTTCCAATGGAAGTGGTCTCACTCCCAAATTCTAAATAAAAAAATAGTTATGTCCAAATTAGTGACGACTATTCACTTTCTGTCAACTAATTTTATACCATTTCTTCACCTAAACCATTTTCCATTGATTTCTCCTGTTTCTGTGACATGGAGTATAACTTATTAAGAAATAATGAGCTTGGTACCACCATGGCTAATTGATTGAATGATCAAAGAGAATAAGTAAATGATCGAGTATAATCTCATATTATGTGTTGTGCACTGTACTTGTAGGTCGAGACAAGGACATCGTCCTATTACCACCGGGAACCGATCACTGTGAGTAGTAGTTCTGCAATCGTACGTTTACTTACCGTAAATAATTCTTATTGTTAACGCACTGTTCTTTGTAAGCATTTATGTTGTTTAGGGATCGGTGAGAACATTGAAAGATTATGTGCACTTCGGTATGACGCTGAAACTACTCTACATTCTGGTTATGGTTAATGGTTATCCTTAATGTATAATAACCAGTAAATTACCTATAACTCCGCACAAGAATTATTAATATTATGCAACTGGTTGGCAAGAAGGGATTATGAATATAAACCCCGCTTAATGGGAACATGATATTTTGAACGTCCTATCCTGGACTCCTACAGCCTTATTTAGTTCGATACATGTTTTATGACATAGACATCTGCCTAAAATGGATTAACGAAATGAAAATCGAACAGAACCATGGGTTTCCTTATACGTCAAAGAATTGAATATCAATAACATTGTTATATGACTCACGTTATGGTGTGAATTGTTCTATCCCCATGAATAGTACTGTAACGGCACATGTGTTTCTGTAAATAATTATTATTAATACTTTGTTATATGTAAGATGACTATGGCTACATGTAATGAATCATAAAGGGAAATTTATGTGCACCATTGTGAACGGTATTTGTATGAACCTGGCATTATTATGTTATGTTTATTCACTTCGTTTATGCTATGACATAATGAATTGTTCAGTCTTCAAGAACTATTGATTCCCAGTACGAAACTAAGTGCTGCAATGCGAACCACCTCTTGAGTCCATACATACAAGAACTGGGCTTAAAGCCAATTTAGTCCCTTTATGGGTCACCTGGTTATGTGAAATTATGAAAGATATAATTTGTGAAGATATGAAAGGAATAAGTTGTGAACTTATGAAAGATATAATTTGTGAAGATATGAAAGGTATAACTTGTGAACTTATGAGGCCGAGGGCCACTTTGTGAATTTGTGAACTTATGAGGCCGAGGGCCACTTTGTGAATTTGTGAACTTATGAGGCCGAGGGCCAACTTGTGAATTCTGAAAGTATGAGGCCGAGGGCCAACTTGTGAAGTATGAATCTGTAACTTGTGAAACTATGAATCTCAAAGGCCGAGGGCCAATTTGTGAAGTTATGCATCTAAGTTAAGCCAAGGGTTAGTTTGTGAATGTGTGAACCCATCAGGCCAAGGGCCAACCTATGAAGTTATGAACCGACAAGACTGTTCTGAAATGTGTACAGAATCAGACTAACCACAGGATTTTTGCATTTACTTATCTAATTAGAGAAATGTGTACATTGTAAGTAAATTAAGTTAAACTTTAAATTGTTTATGTACTACTGTTCACTGAGCTTGACTCACTTTGTCTTATGTCTGTTTCTGTAGGCACTCCACCTGGAGGTCAGTTTTAACCCATGGCATCCGTGCCTCTTTTGTCAGCCTCAGAGTATCCAGGCACTTAAGTGAAGGCAGCCCTTTTTGCTAAACTTTTGATTTTGCACTCTGATTGTTTGCTTAAGGTTGATGTATATATAATTCCTTTGCCTGTCCATGTTGTTTTACACCCAATTCTAAGGGCTGGGTCTGTATATATATATGTACATAGCTAACTCTCTGGTGCACGTCACTGTATGTTTATTTGCCTTATGTTCTGTTTGTGATCCTGGCATGATAGTGGTCGCTCAATGGATGCAGTTCTTTTATTTATGTTAATTTATATTGGTAAATGCTTCCGTTCTGGCCCCATATGATATGTATACCAGGTTATGCGTCCGTTTCTGTGTAGGTCATGCCCAAACTTTTAGGGGCAAGTTTGGGGCGTGACAGTCCAAGTCTTGAGGACGGTCAAAAATGGGGTGTCTACACATACATCACAAATAATCATAACTTTCATAAAAAAAAAAAAAATCATAAATTGTTTATGATGTGCGCCTTTTTAAAGGGTTCACATAAATTTCTCTATAGAAGAGATTCTATAATACATACTCAAAATGGGGTGTATGATATACAAGTCATGACATTTTGGGTATATCATTTTGTGTCATAACCAAACACCAATTGAGATATAACCAAAAACTTCCTCAATCATATCCAAAATAAAAATTACAATAGGTTATAACAAAGTCGTAACCAATATCACAATAGGTCATAGTAAACACATAATGGGTCATAACTAGCTGTCATAAAAGATTGTGAGTAGCGCCTCTAAATTTATAATCCATTTTATATTGGCCCTGTTTGGTAGGGCTTATTTCCAGCTTATTTAAGCTTTTAGTTTAATTTAAGCTATTTTTATGTGTTTGGTTCAGCTTAACAATACAGCTTATAGCTTTTTATAAGTCAAAAATCAACTTATTCTTTGAGTGGGGGAGGATAACTTTAATTTATAAGTCAAAAATCAGCTTATGTTCACAGCTATAAGTTATAAGCTATTAGGCTATAAGTTATAATCACTTTCCCACAATTCTACCAAACGAGACCATTCAAAACCCTTAAATATTCTCTGAATTATCCTCATTAACCATTAAATTTACAAGAAGATACTAATAAAGAGTATTGTCTTTTACTAAAAAACTCACTTTCTTATTGAACTATTTCAAGTGATTTATACATCTTTGTTTCAAAATCATACATTCATGTGTATTAACAGTTCAAAGAGCAGGAGAATACAAAAGAAAGTGCCCTAATGGCGTACATGTTTTAAGGATAATCCTTGTTTACACAAAAGGTGGATGTTTAGTTCCAAAAGCACATTAGCTCCAAAGCTTCAGCACATAACTTCAATGAACCGACGTGCTCCAATCAAAAGTCTCCACCGTCTTGTCACTTAGGCGGAGTCACACCATGAAGTCCTAAAATTGTTGTTAGGTATGGGTTGAGCTAATGCCTAGTAGGAATACCATTAACATAGTATATAAATGATTGAAATTCACATGATCATGCTATGCATATGCCATGATAAAATCTACATTTTTCTCTTTCAAAATCAATGATGTTCCATGCACCATTTATTAGTACAAGGTCGAAAGCTTTGCATTCCAAGTGAGATGCCCAAGAGAAAAGGAAGAAGGGGAAGAATCGATGGGGAATCTATAACATAAAATAGGGAATGAAAAAGTGTGATGAGAATTCTCGACTCGAGATGTTGGGGGTGCAAAATCTATGGGTGTCGGAGTTGCTACAATTGCTTCAGTGGGGGATCTCTCCTTATTTTGGGAAAGCTGGTGGCCGCGTGTGAATTCTTTCAAGGCAATGGACGGCCTGATTCGACATTATTCAAAACTTCATCATCATTAATGGGACAGTAAATAAGCAATGAAATCCCAAACAAGAGCCAAAAACCATATGTATATATATATATAGAGAGAGATTTATATATAGAAAATATCTCTTCATTTCCCGACTCTAAAAATGGTGGGCCGATAGGTACTCAAAAACCTTTTTTCCCATCCACATTTACTGATTCTAAAATGGCGGGGCCAGTGAACACCCAAAAATATTTTTCCACACTCGTCCAGCGATAAGCTCAAGACAGGGCAATTGGGCACATTGGTCCTGTTTGGTGTAGCTGTTAAAACAGATTATAGATTATAGCTTAACAGATTACAAATTATAGCTTATGACTTTAATCAGAAGCTGTTAATCTGTTTGGTGTAGCTGTTGGATTATAGATTTAAGTTGCTGAGTAGTGTTTGTTAAATAAGCTGTGAAGCAGCTTTTTCAATTAACTTTTATTTTTTATTATTCTCTATTTGTTTACATTTCTCAAAAAAAAATAAAATAATATTCTATAATCCATTTGGGACTTTTTTTATTCTTAAAAAAATAAAAAATAAAAAAATGTAAGAGTATAACCGTGAATTAATATGTCCACAACAGAAGCTGACAATCAGAAGCAAGGGGTGAGCAGCTTCTCAGAATCAGCTTTTTTGACTTAAAATAAGTTGTTAGAATTAGAAACTGCTTCACATAAGTTTAACCAAACAGTCCAAAATAACTTTTTAAAAGTCAGCAGCCATAAGTTGGCTCAAAAAAGCCCCACCAAACACCCCCATTAACTCCCTGCGCAGGTACCAATACAATACTAAACTCGTTTCAAAACCCGTCTCAACTACCCGAACTCATACACTATTTACCTTCATTCAACATTTCAAAAAATCTAAGAGTTGTAATAATTCTAGAACAAAATCATGATAATGCAACATAATGCATGAATTTTGAAAATATCTGAATTTTCCTAAGATTCATTCAATGCTTCAATTAAGAGTTAACATAGCCAACAATCAAAATATTTCCAACTCCCACATTCTCAACAAAAATCTAATTTCCTTTATCACAGTATAAAATTCCAAAACAACTCAATATCAATATTCCCACCCCTTTCTACTAAACATCATCTCAATTTCACGATTTGAGATCCAATTGAACAAAACTTCATCCCGAGATTAAGGTTCACAACTAGGGTTTAATGAAAATTGGGGCTTTTTTGTCCCTCTTTTGCATTTTTAAGATGAATACATCCCATCAAAACCTTTATCATCAATAGTTAGTCAAAATCTTTCAAAACTTTTGGTGAAACCCCTTTCTATGCATCAAAACCCATTTAATACAATGCAATCATTTCATACCTACATCTAACTAAGAGGATACCATATATACACCTCAAATCATAAATATACTAAGAGTATCCTTATGTCAAAGATGGAGGCAAGAAGATGAAAATCCAAAGAGAGCTTCAAAGAAAATTCTATTCAATTGATAAAAACGTTGATCTTCACTCCGTCTTTGCTTTTCTTGTAAGATCTAATGTGGATTCCTTGTAGAAATGGATGAAATCAAATACTTAGGGCTAGGGTTTCATGAACAAGAAGAGAGAGAGAGACAAAGAGAGAGAAGTGGAAAAGAAAAAATGAGAAAAAATGGCGCAAAAGTGAATTTTAATTAGCTGGGCCCGAAGAGACTGCTCGAACGGTCAAACTTGTGCTTAAGTGGTGCAAGAGCGAAGACCGCTCGAGCGGTAACTTGGTCGCTCGAGCGAAAAAATTTCCCTCCCAGAATCTTAGATCTGTAGATGTAGATACTGGATGTCCTGCTTCACCACTCGAGCAGTCCTTCCTTTTCCAGAACTGTCAAATTGTGACTAGGATACTTTTTTTATTGTGTATTATAGAATTTCTAATTTTTTTTAATACTAAAACTCAATGGCCCTAGTTAGGGCTATAAAATAGGTCCCACCTGGCCCAACCCACCCAGGCCTGGGCTCGAGCCGACCCACTATTTGGCCTATCAGCTTCTGACAAAATTTGGGCCGGACTGGCCCATGTGGAAAAACAATTAGGCGTAGGCGTAGGCCTAGGCCTATGCCCAAACCCACTCAAAATAAGGCCACTGGGCCTGTTTATTTTTACAAAAAATAATCTATACATATATTATATATAGATTATTTATGAGGGATAAAAAAATAAAAGAAAAATTGTATTATAGTATTTTAGTTAAGATTAATGAGATGTATGGTTATATTTCATGTAGTGGTATTATATGACTTATGTTTTTTTAGTTATGTACTAAAAAAGTATGAAGTTATGTAATTTTCTTCTTTTGTTATAACATTATTATAGTTATTATGATTCACGAGAGTTATTTGGTTATGGCTTGTGTGGTATTTAATTATGGCTTCTTCTTTTTTTTTTTCTAGTTATAACTAAGTATCAAGTTATGTCATTTTTAATTTAATTATGACTAATTTCTTCTTAATTTATGACATAATTTTAGCTTTGACTAATGAGATATTTGTTAGGTTATATTTTGTAATCATGACTCAAAAAGTATGAAGTTCTAACATTTTCTTATTTAGTTATAAAGTGCTTATATATTCTTTTCTCAAAAATGAAAAAAAAAATGAAAAATGAAATGAAATGAATAATTATATATATATATATATCAAAATGAAACGAAATATTACAATCATTAAATGGTAAACATTTAATGAATAATTTTTATTTCAAAATGAAATAAAATATTACAAAAACTTATATCATTAAATAAAATAGATATAGATTATTGATGATGGTAGAGAAATTGCATCACTATAGGTCAAGTAAATCCCAACTAGGTTGGCACATACTAGCCTACTAATAATTGGCATTCCACTTCAATAATCTAACAAAAAAATTACAAAATTAAATATAAAAAAAAAAATTTGTTGATCAATCATTAGTGGAGTTGGATTATTTACTCAGGGAGTCCAATGATATATCCTGTAAATTGCCTTGAATTCTATCCTTTGCACTACAATCTTGCCTTTTTGTAAGCGCATACATATGATCTCTCGATATCATAAGTGTCTCAACCATTTAAGATGAAATTCTGATGTGGTAATCACTCAACACCCGTATACCTGCACTAAATGTTGTTTCAGAAGCTACTATAAAAATAGGAACGGTTAGTATATTACAGATCATCTGTGAAAGCACAGGCCACATAGTTTCATTTTGTTTCAACTAATCCAAAATATCAAAATCATAGTCATCATCCGCAGGTGGATTTTCCAAATAATGTTGTAATTCAAAACTACTTACATTTACATTTTAAGATATTCTTCTAGTTTTTATTGCTAAAAAAAATACTTCATCTTCTACTTCGAGATGAGGCTAGTGTAGTGTGTGTAGGTCTATTTGCAGGTACAACTTCCTTATACTCTTCTAATAATTTTTTTGTATGTTTGTATAATAGGGCCAAATTGTTTTTCATCAACGAAAATATATTGTAAAAATTCTCGTAAACCAATGTCTTTTCACCTAGGATCAACTACAATGGTTAAACCTAAAAGATGAGGCAATGGATCAAAATATTTATCAAATTTTTCTTTCATTGCAATAATAATGATGGCATAATATTCACTACCCATATATTTTTTGAAAACTTTCATTATCTCTACTAACATATATAAAACAAATGGTAAAGTAGGTTGTGATTAGTTACCGAAAAAAGTAGGCTGTGAGGCCTAAAAAATTTGGATCAAAGAATGTATTAACAAAAAAATACAAGGTTTTTCTGAGGTTACAACTTTGATGCCTCAAAATCTACTCTAAGGTCGAAGTCTCGAAAATGTCACTAATGAGTCCTCTGGTCAATAACCAAGTATGATTCCAGGAAAGATCGGAGTAGTCAAATTAACCTCCCTTCTAAGTACAATCTCCTTAGATAGCAAAGCAACCTTTTTGACAGATCTTAATAAGGTATTAAGACAAGGTCTACATAAGTTAATGGAATATAAAGATAAGTTGCAAAAGATATATATAGAAATATAAGTAAAATAACAATTACAAGATCATGTCTTAATTACAACAAGAGTTTTAATATTACAATCCCCAAACAAGATTACAAGAAAGGTGTCATGACCCGGACTTGCCTCTAGAGGTTTATGCCATGACCGGCTAGTAATCCCAGATTACCTCTGGCCTCAAAGACAAAACTAATAATTAGTAATGATAATGGCACACTACAGAAGCAATATTAAAACACAAATGAGTGCACCGAGCGATGCAAACACGTAATTACATGAATAATTAAAACTTCAACCTTCTCTTGGATATGATCACATAGTTACATCAAACATCTTTACACTTAGACAACATGTCAATACATAACAAGTTCCAAAAACAAAACAAACAAAACAAAAGACTTTGGTTGACAAGGTTGACACAACTTGGCTCCACATGAGACCAAGATTGCCCCATTATGGAGGCATTTCAAAGTGGCTTGACAAAAGGGTGGACTCCTGAGGTTGCTCTAAGCTTGGCACTCCAATTGTTCACTTACATATATATAGGGGAAGATGGTGAGCTAAAACCCAGTGAGTAATGCCAGTATAAAGAGGTTAAATGAATGATGTCTTTTGTAATACCAAATCATATCACGTGGGTTTCGAAGAAAATCATAACTGAATACTCATCGTATCAAAGTTCACAAATCATAATCATATGTGGTACAACCAATAACGTACAAACGACTGAAGGCTTAGCATAAGGACCACATGGATCTGACGACGGACCATACAGGTCAAGCAAAGGGACCACTTGGGTCAACAACAGAGATCTCTGTGCACATATAACAAAGGGCCACAGTATTGTTTGCCTCAGGCGAGGGCCCTATAGCAAAGGTGTCATGACCCGAACCCGCCCCTATAGATTAAGGTCATAACCGACCAGTAATCATGAGATCACCTACGACCTCAAACCAAAACAAACATATAGCAACAAAGTGAAGGGGCCAAAACGGAAGCAAACTTAAAAAATTTTGTCCAATGAGCTATGCTTACATGGCATGTCAAAACATTTCACATATACTTAATAATAACTCACACCACATATCAGTAGTTAACATCTTGTATACCCAAGATCATTCAAACAGATAGTCAGCCATGCCAAAAGCTTATACACATAAATGGTCTATCATGACCAATAGAAGTAGCAAAGATATACAAAAGATCATAAACAAAGCCTCTTACGTGAGGCACTTGGGCTGACTTCACAAAACTCGGGTTCCTTTCTTAAATTCCACTAAGGCTGGGGTTGAACGTCCCTTTGCTCACCTACATACATATAAATAAGAGTGAGCTAACGCCCAGTGAATAATATCAAAATAAAGAGGTTAATGAATGAGGTTCGTTCATAAACGAATCATACTTATAATGTACACATTTGAACCACTCCTCTCATTCACACCAGATTTACAAATCTTAACAAAGCAAAACGACCTTGGGTCCAACACATCATATCCATATGCAAAATGACCTCAGGTCCAATTCTTATATAAAACAATACGACCTCGGGTTCATCTATACGAAACGACCTTTGGTCCAGCCAACTCTTTATTCAAAACGACCTTTGGTCCAATTCAAACATATCAAACGGCCTCGGGCCCAATTCGAATATATCAAGCGTATCAAACGGCCTCGGGCCCATTCTCTTTATATTCATATCGATGCATATTTCATATTCATGATCATAATCCTTTTTATTCAAACGGCCTTTGGCCCATCTTTGCATTCATGTCTAATGGCCATTGGCCCAATCATTCATGTCCGACGGCCTTTGGCCTAATCATTCATGTCCGACGGCCTTCGGCCTAATCATCCATGTCCAATGGCCTGTGGCCCAATCATTCATGTCCGACAGCCTTTGGCCCAATCATTCATGTCTAACGGCCTTTGGCCGAATCATCCATGTCCAACGGCCTTTGGCCCAATCATCCATGTCCAACGGCCTTTGGCCCAATCATTCATGTCGAAAAGCCTTATACAAAATTAGGCACATAGAATACTCATTCATATTTCAAATCAAAAAATCCATGAAGCTTATACAGAAGTAGCATTCGAAAAGTAACATACTTGAAAATATCTTTACTAAGATATTACTCACAGTGTTCTGCCAATGGCTTTGCCCGCGAGCTCGACCCTACACATTACATAACACATATGGGTCACAAACGATTCAATTCGTTCTTAACTTGTGCATTCCTCTTAGGCCTCTTTATTATCTTCTTAATCCATTTACAGCGTTCAATGCATGCTTAAGAGTGCTCAAAAATGGAAAAGAACAGAAAATGAAAGACAAAACATCTTTACAAACTTTCTGAAACAGGGCTCCCCGCTCAAGCGTGGCTTTGGCCGCTCGAGCGGATCCTTTAGGTCTGCAAAAGTACTGGTTGCCTCATTTTTGCGCTCGAGCGTAAATTGGGATGCTCGAGCTAGAAGTCAAACTATATGGCTCCCTGCTCGAGCGTGAATCTCCCCGCTCGAGCGGACATCCATGTCTGCAAAAGTTTTGGCAACTAGCATTTCACGCTCGAGCGGCACTTTCCCCGCTCAAGCGGACACGCCAAATTCTGGAATTTCCAGAATTGTTCTTGATGTTCAAACTCAACATTCAAAGGCCCAAAACTCATGTTCTTGGTTCCAAAACGTGGCAACACAATATATGTCATAAGGATATAAGCAACATGAGGCCAATTGTTCAGAATCATGGTTTAATTCTTAAGTAATTCAACATTCTTCTTGACATGGTCAAAGCTTATGCATTCTAGCTTCATACAAACTCCACATCTTCATGAATTATACATGCATGTGAAGTATAAACTTCATTTTCAACTTAAATAACATAATTGATGATCATCTTCATGAGATTCAACATTATCATGCTTGCATATGCAATTTGGTGCCAAATCCTTAATCTCTTTAGAGGCCATCTTTCAATTCCTCATAAAATGCATGTTTGAACTCAAATTCCATTTCAAATAGTACAAATAATGTTCGTACACATGGAGCTTAACAAAACCATGCTTGCATGTATGACTTAGCACTCAATTTATCACATTTAACTTGTTACATGTTTGATTATGCAAAATCATGACAATTCTATGCATGCATGTGCATATAAACCTCAAATTCACCAAATTCAACATAATTCACATTCTTGATTACAGTGTAACTTGAATTCATAGAATTACAAACTCAAATCCATGAACTCATGCCCAATTACTCACCTAGGAGCTTCAATCCTTACAAAGGTAGTTAAATCTTGAGTGTAGCTTGCCAAATTCACAACCTTTGAGCCAAATTACATAATTCTTCCTCTCCCTCTCTCTAGAACCGGTCCCTTTCTCTCTCTAGAGTGTGATTTTCAGCCAAAAGAGGAAATGAGCTCAAAACAATACGAATAGGCCACTTATATACCTTGGCCTAATCAAATTAATTAAGGTTAAGTAATTGAGCCTAATTTAATCGTTCTCAATCTAATTATTTTGATCCGAATCAATTTCTAATTAAATTTTACCGTAGGCTCTAAAAATTACGCTAATCATAATGGCGTAGTCAATTTCTTTTTTTTTTCTAGCTGAGAAGGCCTTTAATTTTCAGTTCAAAGCACAGATTCTAACAGATTTTCCTACGGTGAATAGATACAAAGCCAAAATCACATATAATCATGCCATTAACACCCAAATTCAAATTAAGCACATAATTACAAACACAAGCATGATTAATTAACATAGCACAGGACATGGTTATCACAAAAGGACTGCATTATTGTTTCCCCCGGGCAAGGGTGTGACGAGCCCAACCTCTGTACTATTATATTATATTGTTTCAATGAGCTTAATTGCATGATTGTGTGTTTAAATATGTGATTGCACGCTTAATTTTGTAGTTATCTGTTGTTACATAGAATATATGTTCACTTATCGACCTAGAATTAGAAATTGAAAGCCAGAACGACTTCAGAAACCAAAATTGATTTGCCCGATAGGCTAATTAGAATGTTTAGAACTTTATGGCAACTTTCCTCAGAATTTGATTCGGACAAAAGTAATTAGAATAAAATAATTAGAGTTAATCAAACTTTAGTGGGATTAATTCTTCTTAAGCAAACTTAATTAGCCTAAGCTAATTACATCCTATATAAGCCTAATTCACGTCCTCAACTCATATTGGCAACACTTTCACTGAGATTTTGAGAGAGAATAAGGGTGAACTCAACACTTAAGAGAGAGAACAAGGGGAAATTATAGGAGATTGTGGAAGACTTGGAGAATTAAGCTACAATACACTTGAATTCACAACTTTAGGTATGAAATTGAATTCACTTAGAGGCATGAATTAGCTTGGATTGGAAGAATTGAGTTCAATTATGTACATGCATGCATGATCTTTCATTTTGAGTTAAGATTTCTTGAATTTCATACATGCATAAGGTCTTGAAGGCATAAACTTGAAGGGTCTTCACGGTTTTATGCATTTTATGCCATTTTGTTGTGTTTTGAAAAAAAGAGCATGCAAGCTAGTACATGCATTGTATGTAACTTTAAACTAGACTTCAAAATTTGAGAAATGGACCATGATTTTGGACAATTGGTATAGCGATCCCGGTTGTACCTTTACTATTCTGTTGTGTTCCGGACTTGGTTCCGTGAAGCTGGTAGTTGTATCTATCTTGTTGTCGTCCTTTAATTCCGCTTGATTGAGTTTTAGGATGTTTTGGGCAGGGTTGTTACAGGTCGGTTAGGCCTTGGTTTTAATTCCTTGTTGCCCAGTTTTTAGGCGGTCCGCTCGAGCGGGTCTTCTTGCGCTCGAGCGGGGATTGTACACTCCCAGTTTTTCGTGTCCCTGCAAACCTTCTGCAGGTGTGATTTTTACGCTCGAGCGGGTTTCTTTACGCTCGAGCGGACTGGTCTTCGCGCTCGAGCGGATGTGCTTTATTCTTGTGTCTTGGCGCTCGAGCGGGCCTTTTTGCGCTTGAGCGGACCTAGTTTTTTGTTCTTGGCACTCGAGCGTTGTGTTTTCTGCTCGAGCGGGAATGTCGTATATCAGTTGGCTGAGGGACAATTTTAAATCACTTTTTCTCGTTCTTTCTCTCTCTGGCTTTTTCGAAAAAGCCATTTGAGAGCTTCTCTCTCTAGAAACTCCCTTCTCTCTAGGGTTTGATCTAGTTAGAGTGTCCTCCTTCTCTTCGGCCTTTGTGAAAGTTGTGTTGATCGTCGATGGCGTCATTTTGATCCGAAAATCTTGGTCTTTGGAGCACTTTGGTTTTGGTCTCTTCTTCATCCGAGCTTTAACTTCGAGGTAGGGATATCCTACTCCTCTTTATGAGCTTTGTCTTTAAATTTTTGCATTTCGATATGTTGGGGGTTGGTGGGTAATTTTGAGGGAGTTTGGGCCTTTGTGTAATTTTACAAAAGTTGGGGGTTTTATTTATATAAAACCTAAATGCATGTTTGGCATGGAAAAGTGAAATTAATGTTGAAACAGTAATCAAAATGGAACCTAAGGGTTGTAATGTTAATTATGGAAAATGCCCTAATTACATTGGCTAATTAATTCGTATAATTAATTATGAGAAATGAGGAATTGATTTGGAAAGGTATGGGACTAAAGGGTGTGGTTGGATCATTTATCGCTCGCCTAGTTGAAATGTTGATTATATATCCATTGTTGCATTTATTTTCTATATAGAAATAACTGCTTTGGGCTATCGGTGGAGGATAGTCTTGATTGTTGTAGACAATGCATGATGATTAGGCAAACTGAAACTAATCACTGGAATGTGTCATTGAGTATGACGGTTGAAAGAATACATTAAATTTATGTATTGTGTGATGATGTGTATAATTATTGTTTATATGCATTGTGTCGTGTTGGAGGAGATAGGGGATGTACTCCACGGTTTAGGGGAAGATAGGGGATGGACCTCTAAACCGGATGTTGTTGGGAGAAGATAGGGGATGGACTCCATAGATAGAGCTCATATGCTTATCTAGTAATGTGTTGACACAGCTCATATGCTTGTCCTTGGAAGTGTGATAGTTCTCTTATGCATATCTATGGAATTGATGATTTAGCTTGTATGCTTATCTGTTGGTGTGTGTGATATAGTTAGTATGCTTATCTATTATGAAATAGGAAAGTGTTTAATATGAGTTACTGTCTCATATAAGTTGTTTGGCCAGGTTCTGAGCCATGGTTATAAATTGAGAATTGAAAAGAATTGGAAAATGGACTGTAACATGGACTTGTATGTCATGAAGCTGTAAAGTGTTATGAGTGAAAGTACCAGTGTTGGCCATCCATCAACTGCTAATCTTTTAGTCACTGTTCATATTTGGTTTAGTGTATTTCTACTGGGCTGTGGCTCACCCTATATGGGAACGTCATTTTCAGGTACAGGTAGCATGCCACCTCCAAGGACATAGCTTGGGAGGCTAGAGGCGGACATACTTTTGTTGTCTTAATTTCTTTTGATGTATTACATGTAAATTCAAGCCAAGGGCTTAATGTGTAATTGAGTTAGTACTCTTTTTTTGTAACCAAGTGTTAACTTGGAAAGCTGTAAGCCCGTAGGGCATTTGCTTTTGCTGTTAACATGTAATACTTTTGTAAAGAAATACTCTGATGAATTGAAGAATGTGGATCTTATATATGTAAATGCTTGTCTAATGAGATGGGTTCTATCTATTATTTTGAGGGCGTTACAACGTGGTATCAAAGCAGTACCGGGTTCGAATACTTTGGGTACGTGGGAAGTGATTAGGATCACAATGGGTTTGTCTCGCTTGATAGAGACTTAGATGTAGCGTCATATGATGTAGTGTCATATGCTATGTGCTTAATTGATAGCATGCTTATGTGACTATGTGGGTATGGAATGTAGTTTCTAGGATGTTGATTGGATCCTTAGGTTTCTGTGAGTCTTGTTGGAAAGGCACTTGATCAATGCTGTTTCTAACCGGAACTCTAGTAACGCCTCGGGACTATCATTATCCGGAAATGAAATTCGTAAGCGCTTATGTGTTTATGTGCTTACGTGGAATGAATTACAGTTGTCCATGCATTAGGACGTGAGTGTTTAGTTTCAGCATATTTATGAATGTGCTAATGTTCTGAGTTACCTTTATTAGGATGTCAGGACAAGGACGCGGTAGGCGTGGCAGGCGTGGTAGGCAGGAGATGCCTTTACCGGAGGAGGTCCTGGCAGTGCAGGAGGGAGTTGGTCAGGCCAATGTGGCCGAGCCAGCGGGTCAGCAGGCTATGAGTGCCTTGGCACAAGAGATAGCAGGAGCTTTGGGTATTCTCAAAGCTGGAAATCAGGCAGCTGAGGCAGGGCCTTCTTTCTTGAAGAGAGAGTTCTTCCGGTCTAACCCGGATGAGTTTATTGGGGATCCAAAGGAGCCACTGAAGGCTGATGAGTGGTTGCAACAAATGAGTAAGACGTTCGAGATGCTTGGCATCGAGGACGGGGCACTGAAAGTGACCTTGGCATCCTTCCAGCTGAAGGGAGATACGGGTCAATGGTGGAAGTACGAGAAGGCTCGTGTTGGTGGTACATGGGAGGCGTTTGTAAATACTTTCCAGGAGAGGTTCTTATCTGCAGTGGCTAGGGAGAAGCTGGGGGATCAATTTAGTCGGCTTAATCAGCAGGGTATGTCTGTGGCAGAGTTTGAGGCCACTTTTACTAGTTTGTCCAGGTTTGCACCTGAGTTGGTGGCGTCCGAAGAATGCCGTTGCTATGAGTTTGAGCGGAAGTTGAGGCGGGGCCTCAAGTTGAGGGTTGGTGGGTCTTACATCCGAGAGTATAGACATTTAGTGGATGCTGCAGCTCATATGGAGCTTATGATGCAGGAGGAGGACGAGGAGAAACATAGAGGCTCCAAGAGGGGCCAGGAGGGTCAGGGTGATGGCAGGAGATAGAGGGGTTATAACCCTCAGCAGTCTCAGGGTGGAGTTACTAGATCGACCTTTCCAGTGCCGAGTGCAGGCTCGGGGAGAGGTAATGAGGGAGGTTTGACTTGCTTCACCTGTGGCCAGCTGGGTCACAAGTCTTCGGTTTGCCCGCAGAAGGGCGGAGGTCAAAGAGCTGCTTTTTCTTCAGCTAGACTGCAGAGTCAGGGTTTGGGCAGAGGGCAGCCCTTATCTTGCTATCAGTGTAGACAGCCTGGCCACCTGAAGAGGTTCTGCCCACAGTTGAGTGCCACTTTAGGAGCGTCTGGTTCTAGACAGACGCAGGGGTTTCAGCCAGCTCAGTCTGTGCAGGCCTCAAGGGCCAATCCGGGAGCTTCGTCATCCCAGTCAGTGCAACAGTCGTATGCTCCTAGGGGCGAGCAGGTGGATCAGGGGCCTACAGGGCGCGCGTATGCTGTTACCGCGCAGGATCTAGTACCGGCTCCATCAGTAGTGAGAGGTACTTTTCTGTTTTGCAACTCGGTTGCTAGTGTGTTGATTGATACGAGTGCATCTCATTCTTTTGTGTCTGCTACATTTGCATCTGTTTTGGAATTGGAGTTGGCGCAGTTAGCATCTCCTATATGTGTAGTATTGCCTATTGGTGGTGAGTTGATCTTGAAACAAGGTGTTAGAGGTTGTGATATAGAGGTCGCCGACCATAGGCTTCCTTTTCCTTTTGTTGTCATGCCTATGAAGGGTTTTGATGTTATTCTGGGTATGGACTGGCTATCGTCATACTGGGCTGTTATTGATTGCTTCCGCCACAGGGTCACGGTTTGTACCTTGAGCGGGGAGTGTTTCCATTTCTTGGGGGATCGGGTTGGTAGTGTGTTGCCACCGATGTATGATCTGCGAGGGCGGAATAAGCTTAGTGGTCTGCTTGCTAGCTTTTTGAGTGGTGAGTGTGATGAGACCCAGGTTGTATTGCCGATGGTGGTTTGTGAGTATTCGGACATTTTTCCCGAGGATCTCGTTAGTTTGCCACCTCACCGAGAGATAGAGTTCTCTATTGATTTAGTGCCCGGCACGGAGCCGATTTCTATGGCACCTTATCGTTTTGCCCCAGCCGAGTTGAGTGAGTTGAAGATTCAGCTCCAGGAATTGCTAGATAAGGGTTTTGTTCGCCCTAGTGTTCGCCGTGGGGAGCACCGGCCCTCTTTGCTAAAAAGAAAGATGGTGCCTTGAAATTGTGTATAGACTACCGGAAATTGAATCGGGCTACAGTCAAGAATAAGTACCCTATGCCCCGTATTGATGATCTGTTTGACCAATTAAAGGGTTCCCGTTGTTTCTCTAAGATAGACTTGAGATCGGGTTACCACCAGTTGAGGGTCAGGGAGGGGGATATTCCTAAGACGGCATTCCGTACGCGGTATGGCCATTATGAGTTTCTGGTGATGCCATTCGGGCTTACCAATGCACCAGCAGACTTTATGGACTTGATGAACCGGATCTTCCGGGAATTTTTGGATCGATTTGTAGTCATTTTCGTGGACGACATTCTTATCTATTCGCCTTCTGAGGATGAGCACGAGGAACACTTGAGAGTGGTGCTTGAGTTGCTTAGAGCCCATAGGCTATATGCCAAGTTTGGGAAGTGTGAGTTCTGGCTAGGAGAGGTGAAATTCTTAGGCCATGTGGTATCCAGGGAAGGGGTGTCTGTTCATACATCCAAGGTAGAGGCAGTGCAAGATTGGACACAGCCTAAGAGTGTGTTCGAGATCCGTAGTTTTCTGGGATTAGCTGGGTATTACCGTCGATTTGTGAAGGATTTCTCCAGGCTAGCTTCGTCGTTGACTAGATTGACGCGGAAAAGGGTTAAGTTTGTGTGGAGTGAGACTTGCGAAAAGTCGTTCCAAGAGTTGAAGGTTAGATTGACCACCGCTCCGGTTTTGATTATTCCGGAGAGAGGGTTGGGTTATGCAGTTTATTGTGATGCCTCACGAGAGGGTTTGGGTTGTGTGTTGATGCAAGAGGGGAAAGTGGTAGCTTATGGCTCACGTCAGTTGAAAATACATGAGAAGAATTACCCTACACACGACCTAGAGTTAGCGGCAGTGATTTTTGCCTTGAAGATTTGGAGGCACTACCTTTATGGTGAGAGGTTCGAGGTGTTCTCGGACCACAAGAGTTTGAAGTACCTGTTTACACAGAGAGACTTGAATTTGAGGTAGAGGAGATGGATGGAGTTCATTGAGGACTATGATTTTGAGTTGCACTATCACCCGGGAAAGGCTAATGTTGTGGCAGATGCCCTTGGTAGGAAATCCATTAGTGATGTAGCTTGTATAGCCATCCGGGAATGGGAGATGTTGGGTGCACTTGGCGAGTTTGATTTGCTACTGGGCGAATCCGTTAAGGCTGCAGCCTTATTTTCTGTTGTTGCGCAGCCTACACTAGTGACACGAGTGTTAGAGGCACAGAGAGGTGACCTTGAGGTAGAATCCCTTTGGGAGAAGATCTCCGGTGGGAAGATTGAGAAGGGTCTGTCTGTGTATCCCGACCACAGTGTGAGATACGGAGACCGTTTGTTTGTGCCGGAGTCTTGTCGAGAGGAAGTACTCCGAGAGTTCCATCATTCGTGCCTTGCGGTACATCCGGGAGGTACTAAGATGTACCGAGATTTGGGTTGCCAGTTTTGGTGGCGGGGTATGAAGAATGATGTGGCGGTTTTTGTGTCTAAGTGCCTTACTTGTTAACAAGTAAAGGCCGAGCATCAAAGGCCAGCGGGCTTGTTGCAACCCTTACCTATTGCTGAGTGGAAGTGGGAGCATGTCACTATGGACTTCGTTGTAGGTCTTCCGAGGACTCAGCGGGGTAGTGATGCTATTTGGGTGGTTGTAGACCGGTTGACCAAGTCGTCGCACTTCATTCCTATGCGCGTGAGAGATTTGGTGAATCATCTTGCCGACTTGTATATTCGGGACATAGTGAGATTGCACGGGGTCCCAGTGACAATCGTCTCAGATAGAGATCCTCGTTTTGCTGCTAGGTTGTGGCAAAGTTTGCAAAGTGCCTTGGGCACTAGGTTGACCTTTAGTACGGCTTATCACCCTCAGACTGACGGACAGTCCGAGCGTACTATTCAGATTCTTGAGGATATGCTTCAAGGTTGTGTCCTTGACTTTAGTGGGACGTGGGAGAGGCACTTGCCCTTAGTGGAGTTTGCCTACAACAACAGTTTTCAGTCTAGCATTGGTATGGCACCATTTGAGGCCTTGTATGGCCGACCGTGTAGGTCTCCAGTGTGTTGGGCCGAGGTGGGTGATGCACCTTTGTTGGGTCCGGAGTTGGTTAGGGAGACGACGGAGAATATTGAACTTATCCGTAGGAGGCTTGTTACAGCCCAGAGTCGCCAAAAGAGTTATGCCGACCGTAGGAGGAGGCCTTTCGCGTTTGAGGTAGGTGATCATGTCTTCTTGAAAATATCACCTAGGCGAGGTCTGATGAGGTTCGGGAAGAGTGGGAAGTTATCCCCTCGGTTTATTGGTCCCGTTGAGATCCTCGAGAGGATTGGGGAAGTGGCTTATCGTTTGGCGTTGCCGCCGCAGCTGTCCGGAGTGCATGACGTGTTTCATGTGAGTATGCTTCGGAAGTATGAGCCGGATCCATCCCACGTGTTGGATTGGACCGACTTGGAGGTAGATGAGGATGCCTCGTATGAGGAGAGACCGGTTCGGGTCTTGGATAGGCGAGATCAAGTCCTGTGTGGCAAGACCATTTCTTTGGTGAAGGTTTTGTGGAAGCATCACGGAGTGGAGGAAGCCACTTGGGAACGTGAGTTGGAAGTCCGCGAGAAATATCCGGACTTGTTTGTTGATGTGTGACCATGTAACGGAATTTTTGTAATATTGTTGAACGTTAAGAGCATTGTATGTGTCTTACGTTGTAAAACATTGTAAGTGTTTTGGTTAATGGAAGTTTGTTTTAACATTGTGTATGTTAAGTATGTTGTGGAAATGCAAGCATGATGATAATGTTGCATGTGTTATGGAATTGTGGAAAATTAGTTGAAATTGCTAAATTTCAAAAGAATGCATGTTGATAATGCAGGTTGTTATGAATAATGTGTATTGCCTCTTGAAAAGAGATGGGATTGACCGGTAATGGGTCGGGTTGTTTAATATTATGTTGTAATATTGTTGAGAATGGAGAAAACCTGTTTTTGAAAAAAAAAACTTGTGTTTAATTTCGGGGACGAAATTCTTTAAGGGGGGAGGTTATAGCAATCCTGGTTGTCCCTTTACTATTCTGTTGTGTTCCGGACTTGGTTCCGTGAAGTTGGTAGTTGTATCTATCTTGTTGTCGTCCTTTAATTTCGCTTCATTGAGTTTTAGGATGTTTTGGGCAGGGTTGTTACAGGTTGGTTAGGCCTTGGTTTCAATTTCTTGTTGCCCAGTTTTTAGGCGGTCCGCTCGAGCGGGTCTTCTTGCGCTCGAGCGGGGATTGCACACTCCCAGTTTTTCGTGTCCCTGCAAAACTTCTGCAGGTGTGATTTTTACGCTCAAGCGGGTTTCTTTACACTCGAGCGGTGGCGCTCGAGCGGGTACTCTGGCGCTCGAGCGGGTAATACTTTTTCGGTGTAAGTTCTGGGAGGGGGAAATCTACGCTTGAGCGGATATGCTTTATTCTTGTGTCTTGGTGCTCAAGCGGACCTAGTTTTTGTTCTTGACGCTCGAGCATTGTGTTTTCCGCTCGAGCGGGAATGTCGTATATCAGTTGGCTGAGGGACAGTTTTAAATCACTTTTTCTCATTCTTTCTCTCTCTCACTTTTCCAAAAAAGCCATTTGAGAGCTTCTCCCTCTAGAAACTCCCTTCTCTCTAGGGTTTGATCTAGTTAGAGTGTCCTCCTTCTCTTCGGCCTTTGTGAAAGTTGTGTTGATTGTCGAGGGTGTCGTTTTGATCCGAAAATCTTGGTCTTTGGAGCACTTTGGTTTTGGTCTCTTCTTCATCCGAGCTCTAACTTCGAGGTAGGGATATCCTACTTCTCTTTATGAGCTTTGTCTTTAAATTTTTGCATTTCGATATGTTGGGGGTTATTGGGTAATTTTGAGAGAGTTTGGGCCTTTGTGTAATTTTACAAAAGTTAGGGTTTTTATTTATATAAAACCTAAATGCATGTTTGGCATGGAAAAGTGAAATTAATGTTGAAGCATTAATCAAAATGGAACCTCAGGGTTGTAATGTTAATTATGGAAAATGCCCTAATTACATTGGCTAATTAATTCGTATAATTAATTATGAGAAATGAGGAATTGATTTGGAAAGGTATGGGATTAAAGGGTGTGGTTGGATCATTTATCGCTCACCTAGTTGAAATGTTGAATATATATCCATTGTTGCATTTATTTTCTATATAGTAATAACTGCTTTGGGCTATCGGTGGAGGATAGTCTTGATTGTTGTAGACAATGCATGATGATTAGGCAAACTAAAACTAATCACTGGAATGTGTCATTGCGTATGACGGTTGAAAGAATACATTAAATTTATGTATTGTGTCATGATGTGTATAATTATTGTTTATATGTATTGTGTCGTGTTGGAGGAGATAGGGGATGTACTCCACGGTTTAGGGGAAGATAGGGGATGGACCTCTAAACCGGATGTTGTTGGGAGAAGATAGGGGATGGACTCCATAGATAGAGCTCATATGCTTATCTAGTAATGTGTTGACACAGCTCATATGCTTGTCCTTGGAAGTGTGATAGTGCTCTTATGCATATCTATGGAAGTGATGATATAGCTTGTATGTTTATCTGTTGGTGTGTATGATATAGCTAGTATGCTTATCTATTATGAAATGGGAAAGTGTTTAATATGAGTTACTGTCTCATATAAGTTGTTTGGCCAGGTTCTGAGCCATGGTTATAAATTGAGAATTGAAAAGAATTGGAAAATGGACTGTAACATGGACTTGTCTGTCATGAAGCTGTAAAGTGTTATGAGTGAAAGTACCAGTGTTGGCCATCTATCAACTGCTAATCTTTTAGTCACTGTTCATATTTGGTTTAGTGTATTTCTACTGGAATGTGGCTCACCCTATATGGGAACATCATTTTTAGGTACAGGTAGCATGCCACCTCCAAGGACATAGCTTGGGAGGCTAGAGGCGGACATACTTTTGTTGTCTTAATTCCTTTTGATGTATTACATGTAAATTCAAGCCAAGGGCTTAATGTGTAATTGAGTTAGTACTCTTTTTTTGTAACCAAGTGTTAACTTGGAAAGCTGTAATCCCGTAGGGCATTTGCTTCATTCATATAACCTCTTTATTCTGTTATTACTCATTAGGCATCAGCTCACTATTTATATTTATATGTAGGTAAACAAGTTGAGCATCATAGATAGAGATTTCCCCGGAGTCACCCTATTGTCAGCCTTTTGTAGAGCTTCTGAGAAGGAGCCAACTTGGACTTATGTGGAGTCAAGCAAAATCTAATCCCCTTTTTGATATGAACTTTTTATTCAAACCTTTTGTTTGATTTTTGTATAGGGGGTTTTGATTAGGTATGACTTGTGATGTTTAGATATGTGGACCGAATGTTTGTTTTAAAAGTTTTTGTGAAGTGTGCACTTATAGAATAGTTGTACAGTTTTTAATATGAGATCTTTTCATGTATGCACAACTCAATGGATTACTTTTATGTTTTAACTTGCTTCCGCTAGGCCGCATAATTTATATTCATTTCATTATGTAAATAGAGGCTGTAGGTAATCTATGATTACTGGCCAGTCATGACGCTAAACCTATAGGGGCGGGTTTGGGTCGTGAAAAGGTGGTATCCGAGCACGAGTTAAATCTCACTCATTTGTCCATTGAACTATAGAGAGTATAGAAAAGATTTCAAGATTGCATTAATGTGCATTTAAAATTTTGAGTGAGATGATTTCGTGAATATATACGGAATTGTGTACGTAAATATATATTGTGTTTGTCATAATATAAAGTTTTATATAGAAAATGGTGAGAACAAGAGGTGATGAGCTAAAGGAAGCAACCTCTGCAAGATTGGATAGAATGAAACAAGTGATACAGGACATGGCTGAAACTTTGAGGCAACAGCAACAACAGCAACAACAGCAACAACAACCACCACCCCCACCTCCAATACCTATGCCACCTCTAGTACCGGGGTGTCAAACTGGTGATTGTACTATTTCTTTGACTAAAGAGTTCAAGAAAATGAAGCCACCTTTATTTTATGGAGGCATAGATCCACTTAAAGATAAAGCCTGAGTTTTGGGCATAGAGAAACTGTTTGAAGTGTTTCCATGTACCGAGGCTCAGAAGGTACAATTAGCTGTATTCACATTAGAGGAAGAAGCCAAAAGATGGTGGATGCTGGTGCGAGAGGAAAATAGAGACATCAATTGGGCTCATTTCTTAGAGATCTTCTACGAGAAGTACTTTCCACAATGTGTTAGAGATTGAAAAATATCTGAATTTGAACAACTCAAACAAGTTAGTTGTTGAATACGAGGCCCAACTTACAGAGTTGGCTTATTTTGCACGACACATGGTCGATACAGAATATAAGAAAGCCCAAAAGTTTGAAGAAGGCTTACGTGACCTAATTTTGGATAGAGTTGATGTACTTAAAATGCCAAAATATGTGGATGTACTAGATAGAGCAATTATGTCAGAAAAGAACATCGAAAGGAACATGGCCAATCACAGTCAAAAATTTGAATAGAAGGGTAAAACACAAAATTTTAACAAGGGATCATCATCGAATACGAACAAGAAATCCAAATCTAGGGATTCTTGTAATTCGAGGTCAACCCAAAGTGGCAACGCAATACCTGCTTGTACTGTTTGTGGAAAGAAGCACTGGGATGTTTGCTATCACACTATGTGGGCCTGTTACCAGTGTGGAAAGGTAGGACCTATGGCGAAAGATTAGACATAGGCACGTCAGGGTGGTAACCAAGCTGTTGTAAGCTCAAATGGATTAGTTGCCACAACAAAATCAGCTGCAACACCGTTGTAAACACCCTATTTTTTACAGCCCTTAAGACTTAGGTGCTTCATTCCGAGCACTCGATGATGAAAGTTACATTATACAAATCATTCAGATCTTCAGCAAAAGAATTTGGTTTCGAGCTCTAATCCTAAACCTTATGCCCCATTTTGGCAAAACTATTTTAGACCTTAAAATCCTCTTTCCAAAATATTTTTCCAAATGTTTCTACAATATTTCAAGGCTCGCATTTCGATTAAAATATTGCCATTTTTAGTAAACCGAGTAAGAACAAAGTGAAAATAAATGGAAGGGAGGTAAACTCTATGAAAAATCTTTAAAAACAACTTATTTGTAGGTTTGAAGTTGAAGGAAATTGGGGGGGATGGAAGAAAACTAGTTGGAGAAAAGGTTGAGTATCAAACCATTATGAAAGAAATGAATAGCCTTCACTAACTAGGCATATCTCTTTGTACACTTAGAATTTATATATGAGGCCACAACCATTGGAAAGTAGACTTTTGGGGCGTCAATTTAGACTCAAGAATCACCTAAAATTGAGTCTAGATAAGGGAGATATGCTTGTTTGAAGTCGAGCTTGAAAACAATTTTTTTTTTCTTTTTTTGGCTGGCCGGCCATTTGATGAGAAATCCAGCCAATTTAGTGGTCGGCCAGCCATTTTTAGCGCAAGAAGATATTTTTCAACTACCAGTAGTCTTCATGCATGGGGTGTTGGCCAGCTGTCTTTTTCTTGATATTTTTTACTAGAGAAGCTCTTTTCTATAAATAGAGGACCTTCCCTTTGGTATTAAGATTGCAAAATCAATTTCCAAGAGCTTTTGAGAAAAACCAAAAATCTTCTCTACCCTCCCAAATATGGATACAAGTTTGATAAACCATTGGAGCTTAGAACTTGACTCTTTTGCTGAGATTTCAACTTCATTTTAGAGGCTTGAGGGTGCTTTGAATCAAGTTTGCTTAACCAAGAACATCCTCTCTTCAAGAGGTATAGCCTTTGCCATCTTTTTCTTTGTTTACACCACTCTTTTCTTCACCTTTTCTTGCTATTTATACATTGTTTTGGACTGGTTCTAAGTGCTGGAACTAGTGACATAAGAGCTACATGAGGTGGAGGGGTTAATCGCCCTTGCTTGAACCTTATCCCATAGCTCATATCCTTGTTCTTCCCACTTCTCTGATTTTAGCCATTGCTTTTGGGCTGTTTTTGGGTTGTTTCTGGACTATTTTCAAAGGCAAAAATATGTGATTTTAAGGTCCAAAAAGTTGAGGGGTTAGCCACCCTTCCTTAGGCTTGCTTACTAGCTTTATTCTTCTCTTCTTTTACTTGCTTTTTCTAGCTTTTCCAATTAATTTTCAGCACTGCTTTTTTAGTTTTTGGGACTATTTTAGTTGTTTATTTAATTTATGCTTTGAGTATTACGCTTGTATTGTTGCAAGTCCTTATAGATTTGGTGGTTTAGGCCTTAGACACCAATCTATTTGAGTTGATAGCTCTTATTCCATAGTTTTCATACATATACTCACTTATAATAATCATCTTTGCAACCTTCCTCCTTTCTTGATTTTTTTTGCTTAAGAGTTGTTTCAGATAATTGATTGTTGTTTAAGGCATGAGAAAGAGACCTTCCATGCTTAATGGTTTAACCTCTTCGGAGGTTCATTACTAGGGCATTACATCTCTCTCATGCTAAGCACAACTTCTTGTTTGACACTTCCCATCTCTCTCATGCTAAGCACAACTTCTTGTTTGACACTTCTCTTTATTAGTGGATGTAATTATCACTTTTGGAAAAAATGACTAGAGAATGGCAAGGTATTATAAAAGAGGTTAAAATTGGACTAAAAGTGGTTAACAAGAATAATAAAATTGGATTGGGTTCAATCGGACGTCATATTGAACCTATTGCGTCTCGAGTCATTACATACTCTTTAGCGATGTTAATGATTCGAGATGCAATGTCTACCACTTCCCTTGAGGTAACTCCATGATAAGGAGGAGGTTTTGTTGGTCTTTTATTTCCATTTATTGAGCCTTTGTCCCATTGATTCATAGATCATCACGCAACAAATTTGTAATAATTGATGGTTTGCGAATCGAGTTTACTTCTCTCTTGATCAGTTTCATGATAGGGAGAGGCAGAATGGACAAATATCTCTTGGAATCACTCTGTTTTTGCTCTGCTTCATTTCTGTGGTAGTAGGGCAGTACCTAAAAACACTGGCTGACTGACCAACTTTCTACCCAGCTGACCACTTTCCAAGGCCGGCCAGCTACCATATTTTATACAGACAATGTCATTTTCATGGCAAAACAGAGTAGAAGTTGGGGCAAAAATAGATTAATTTTCTGACTGCAAATAGAATAGATTCTGGCAGCGAAAAAAAGAGGTTTCTCTGAGGACATTCTCATTCATGCGCGTATGACGCTTCATTTCCCATGGTCCTTTAAATTAATGCTTTGATAGTAGTATGTTTAAATTCATTGTATTCGTTCAAAATTGTAATAACTAGTTAAATTTAGTTATTTGTAATAGCTAGTTAAATTAGTTAATTTGGTGTTGTAATAATTAGTTTAAATTTAGACATTTGGACCCTTTTGTATGAGGGCAAACTTATAAATTGTGTATATCTTCCAACCCCCATTTTTTCACCCTTTTATTTACTTGCTTATAATGGTAGCATCGTGTTTTACATTTTCATATCGATGCCATGCCTTGTATCCAGTTTTGCATGTGTTGGGTTCAGTTCATCATTCTAACCTTGTTGTTGTTTCTTACTTAATTGAATACATGCGCTAAACACATGCTTTGAGTTGAGCCATATGTTACGCTAAATAACCGAACCTAGTAGTTGCATTTTGTATGTATTGCATTAGTCATTTGCATATTAGAGCATGCATTTTTCTAACTATTTTCTTTTATTTTGGCTTGCCTCGGTTGAGTACTAAGTAAGTATTTTTGATTTAGCATATTGCGTGTCTGTTTTTGTTGTCATACCAAGCATATCACCATGAGGCTACGTGCCTATTTTTTATATCTCTTGAATGCCTGTGGATGAAGGCTATTTGCTTAAGTTGGGATGATTTGATTAATATACTTATGAGCACACTTTTTCAAGTGGTACATATTCAAAGCACTTTTCAAAACAAACATGAAATCAAACCATTCCAAAGTGAGTGGCATACTCTATATTTGTTTGACTTCACATAGTAAAGTGAGCATTAATAAATCAAAATGAGGGCATATAATGTACATAAAAATCACATCATGATTAATAGAGGCCAATCTTTGATTGCGTGAGTGGAGTGCTCAATTCATGACCTTCCCTCTCACACCTAAGTTCCCGAACTGAGACACTTTGGTTATGACGGACAAGTAGCCTTCGGTACAAGTCATGGGTTTCCTAAATTTCTCAAAAATATTTAAGTGGAGACTTTGTAATCTGTCAATGCAGTCCATTTCAGGCATCTTTTATGATAAATGGATTTTTTAAAAATTGCCAGATTTGGACTCTCATTTGTTTAATCTATTTCACATTGCACTTGTGAAAACCAGATTCAGAACCACGGGAGTCCAAACTATAGGGCTATCATATCAAAGGAGACTAAACCCCTCTAAGGAGCACGAGTAGCAAGCTACAACTGTCTACCACAAGAAATGAACAAAGGCAAGGAAAGGTCTTTGCATTAATTTCAGGGGACGCTCAAAATACAGAGGTAGTAGTGTTAGACCGATGGCCAACATGCAGTTCCACCTCCGTCTCCTCCAATACCAAAAATGCCTCCGCAGCCAGCTTTGTATGGAGATGGCACATTACTCAACATGCCGACGTATGCCGGAGTACTAGACAAGGCCATCCTGGCAAAAGCCAACTTGAACAAGAGTCAGAGTTTGGAGGAGAAGTAGAAAAAGAGACAGACCTATGACGATCGCCCAGACCCATGTGATGCCAAGAAGAAGACAAGTGTGGACGGTTCCAACAGCACGAATCAGGAAGGTGGCACTAAGCCGACATGTACAAGTTGCAGGAGGCGACATTTTGGAGTTTGTCATCGGGTGTCTGGAGCATGTTTTGAATACGGTGAGATGGGTTATCGTATTAAGGATTGTCCCAAGGTAAAGGCTAGGAAAGATAAGAAGAGATGAGAACCCGACGTTCGGAATTGTTTTGGGGACATGGTAAGTTAAGTTTGGAGGACCAAACTTCTTTAAGGGGGAAGGATGTAACAACCCATATTCATGTCTTAGTCATGTTTATGTGCATTTACATAACTTTGTCTTGTTAAGTTTGCATTCATGAATCTTGTCTGGTTTTGCTTATGTGTTGCTTGCATGCTTTGTTCCTTCCCTGCTATGTCAAGCCTAGGTCATGCCAAGCCTAGGTCATGTTAAGCCTAGGTCGTGCCAAGCCTAGGTCATGTCAAGCCTAGGTCATGCCAAGCCTAGGTCACACCTTTGAACTTCTTACCCCTAGGACCATCTTGGAACCACTTTGGTTGACCTCCACCATCACCTAGGCATATTGGCCGAGATGTCATCATCTAGGCCGAGGTGTGCATCACCTAGGTTGAGATGTGCATCATCTAGGCCAAGATGTTATCATCTAGGCGTCCTAGATCCCTGATCCTTGCACCTAGTGATCTTGTTCCGAGACTGGAATGACCTAGACCGAGATGTGGCACATCTGGGCCAAGGTGTGGCACAGCTTGGCCAAGTGTTATCCTTCTTAGCCGAGATCATTGAGACCTTACTTGCTGAAGCCTATGTCCTTAGCCGAGATCATTACCTGCCGGAGTGCCCATGTCACCTAGCTTGTTGTATACACTTTGTCTTACACATGTCTTGTCTTTCTTTCACCTTTTGAGGAGAACTAACCCGGTAGTGCCACGTGTCCCAGCAAAGAGTTAAATAAGCCGATAGAGAGAGAAAACCTATCATTTCTATATCTTTGTTCTAGGTAGAGAGAGAGGCTCTAGGAAGAGGAACAAGAGTTCTAGAGAGAGGTAGATTTCCAAGCTTGATCCTTAGAGATCGAACCGTTAGATCCGTATTTTAAGGTTAGATTCGTGATCTACTCTTGTTATTCTTTATGTTGATCTAATCACATTGCATGATCTAGCATGTTTCATGAACCATGCATTGCTTTGAAGTTCGGTTTTACGAAGAGAAAGTGATATTCATGTGTTCTTGAGGAAAAACCATGTTTTGATCCGAAAGTTTGTATCAATATCCATGTTTTCGTGTTTGTTTTCATATGATCTTCAAGTATGGTACCCAGGTCCATGTTTTCGAACTCATGCGATGAAATCCCAGATTTTGTAATAAAGAAGTTATGATTTTAGCATTCATGTTCTTCATGTTCTTCATGTTCATGTTTTTCATGTTCTTCTAGAGAGGGAAACCCAGATTTCCCAACCTCATTTCCCTAGGTGTGGTCACCGAGACCACTCTTGCCTAGATCACACACCTAGGCCAAGCATCGTATCTCACCTTGGCCTACCTTGCATGATCACTTGCACCTTTAGTTGTCTTGCATGCACCTCGGCAGGCAGCTATACGCCGAAGCCTAGGTAACCACACCTCGGCCAAGAGGTGTGGAACCTCGGCCAAGACCTCCTGAGTTCACTCAGCTAGGTCATTATTGCCTAGATCATTTCTGGGCATCCATTCCAAGACCTGGTTGGTACCCAGCATGTTTTCCCTAGATGTTTTCCAGCATGTTTTCCCTAGGTGTCCAGCATGTTTTCCCTAAGTGTTTTCCAGCATGTTTTCCAGCATGTTTTCCCTAGGTGTTTTCCAGCATGTTTTCCCTAGATCATTTGCATTCATGTGAAGCTTGTTTTTAAGAGTGTATTCAATAGGCTTTGCCATGTGTTTGTAGGACTTGGACCTTTGTCTTGACCCCGACGTCCCAAGAACTATGTGAGTGGTATTTTTAATAAAGTTATGTTATCATGTTTTGATAAGCTTTGCTTTACCTTGTTTTGAAAAGTATTTGATCAACCATGAATGATTATCCCTATTTTGTATATCAAGTATTATCTTGTTTTGATGACATTCTTGGAAAGTCCTTAGTGCCAGGGGACTATAATGCAACTGCACCATTGCTTGAGAGATCGCTGCCATCAACGGTCTGGGAACGGATGGCCCCACCGACGGTCTGGGATACGGATGGATTTGTCTAATCGATTTCGGGTCGATTATTCCCTTGTTTTGTCTTGTTTTGCCACCGACGGTCTATGAACGGGCGGGTTTGTTTTGTTAGGAATGTCATCACCCCATGTATTATGTAGATGCTATTAAACATCCCAAGAAGATTTGAAAGGCCAAGATTTGATCGATGAACTTGATTCATCCCATGTTTTGAACAAGCTATAATATATGTATTGTTTTGACAAGGACCTCGGGAATCATTCATTTAACCCCTTTATTACTTATACCATTTACTGAGTATCCAAGCTCACCCTCTCCTTGTATATAGGTAGGTAACAAGCATGAAGGCGGTGATGCCGAGATGTGTTATTTGCAAGATAATGTTTGATCTATGTTATGTCAGCATCTTGAAGATTATGCTTCTTGACTTTATATTTCATGTATTTTGTATATGTCGGCTTGAGAAGCCTTTTGATCAAGATGTAACATGTACTTTATTTTATTTGTATTCAAGTTGTAAAGCTATGTAAAGATGTATGCCATTTCATTTGACTTATGCACAGCTCTTATGGACTAATTAGATTTGTATGTATTGTTTCCGCACATGTTAGCCCCATATGTAATACTTTGATTGTATGTGAATTTTGAAAGTTGGCCTTCGGTAATCTCGGATTATTGGCTATCACGGCACCATTCTACTAGGGGCTGTAACACGTCCCGCGAGGGGCCTCGCTACAGTTCGGACTCGATTTGTGTCACGGTTCTTAATCTTGAACCAAAGAGTCCAAATCCGGCAAATCGTTTTGAGAAACAGATTTTTGAAAAGAAGTACCAAACATGGACTGCTTTGCCAGATACAGAGTCGCCACCTAAATATTTTTTATGGGGGGGATTTAGGAAACCCTGACTCAGTGCCGAAGGCCACATGTCCGTCATCACCGGAGTTGTCTCGTCTCGGGAGCTTGGGTACGATCGGGGAAGGTCAGCTATGAGCACCCCCTTTCGCCCGATCCGAAGATCGGCCTTTACTAACCGTGATATCATTTTTTGAAAACGTTATGTGTTCTTATTCCAATTATTTAGCCTAGCGTTACTATGTTATGCGCACAGCAAACAAGTATAGACTAGATTGTCTAATTTGGAAATAAGCATTGTATATCCGTTTGTTTTGAAAAGCGCTTTGGAATTTGCTACTCGCAAGTAGGCTAAAATACGGATTTCAACGAGCTTTTCCAACTCAAACAATCCAACCTCCACCCACAGGCATTCAAACAGTTTATCTCATATAAGCACTTAGCCACATGGTAAGCATACTGTCATGATAGCATTCACACGCATGCGATGATGCTAAAACGTAGATACTTACATCGTACTCCAAGCCAAAACAAAGAACTTGTTAGCAGACATGCATGATCCAAGTTCATGTTAAGTGCCTAATGCATCGCATACAACATGTTACTAGAATAGGCTCGGCTAACCTACACATGGCATGTGAAATGCAACAAATTTGATGCACGTATTCAATTTGGAATTGAAGTACAAATGCAGTTAGCATGATGTACCGAACCCGGTGCATGCAATACTGATGAATGATGCACGCATGCATAGCATAACGTATGCTAAATTAAACGTGCCCTAATCTACCATCAAAGCAGGTAAATAAAAGGGAAGAAAGAAGTGGGGATTGGAAGACATACACACCACTCACGCACGCTTATTACAGATTTGCCCTCGCCCGAAGGGACCAAATAAATAATACAAATAATTAACCTACAAGCTAATTAATTATTACAAATTGCCTAATTAATTAACAAATTAACTAAGCTAAGAAAAACAGTAAACCGCCTCGGGGGGAGGGCCAAATGCAGCGCATGCTCGGATCTTGCTCGGAATCGCACCGCCATGCATAGTCTGCCTCTGTTTTCCCTGCTCTGCTCCTCTGGAGGCTACCAAAACCTCAGGGATGCCTCTCTGTATGGTGGGGTTCACCACCGGCTGAATCAAATTACCACCGGCTGTGGTATGCGGATACCGGCACAAAATGAAGCTATCGGCAGAAGAACAATTGCCGGTCGGCAATGTACACTGCCGGTCGGCAAAGAATGCCTGCAGAACCTACAACTCACAGCAGCAGAGGACAGAACTTGCATGGCAATACAATTTTAAGCAATGTATGCACTAATCATGCTCCCTATCATGTTTGTAACTCAAAGGGGCATGTGTCTCGATTCTCGGACCACCAATCACGCATTTCCATGCATGATGGCCCAAAGGACCAAGTGTGCAACTTTCATGTCAAATGAAATGCAAACCAAACAAACAAACCAAGGCCCAATTCCTATCACCAAGTCAAGGAATAAAGCATGCATGCAAGATGCAATGCAACCTAGGCATACAAGCTAAGGATGCAACATGGCATGTCAAGACACTTATGCAAGCATACAAGCAAACATGAGGCAATGCAAATTGATGGAAAGGTGGACTTACACATGATTTAGGCATCTCTAAATAGGCCTAAAACAATGGCCAAAATGACCAAAATAAGGGACCAAACACATACACACATGCACATGTTGAAGGCCTAAATGCTTAGGCACAAATTGAACAACTCTCAAGCACACTTGAAAGAGGTATAACATGGACTAATGGCATGCAAGGTAAGCATTGAAAATCATGTTAAGATGGTGTCAAACCAAGCAACAAGATAGGCTAAACATTAGCATGCAAATGGTCCAAGTACTTGAAGCAAGTCAAAGGGGCTTAAACCATAGCTAAGCCAACCAAGCCTCATAAGGCTAAGAGGACTTAAAATAGGTTCAAGACAGACCTAGACCATGCAAAATGGACTCTTAGATGGCATCTAAGTGGCTCAAATTCAAAGGCATGTGCAATGGCCAAAACATGGAGCATACTACACAAGCTTCCAAAGCATTAAAGATGCGTCCAAAGTAAACATATAGGCATGCAAATGGGACTGAAATGACATGGTGGATGGTTCCAAATCACCAAATCAATGCAAAAATGTCATGCTATATATTCGCATACTTAAGGCCAACAAGCCGGAATGCAAAGGGGCTATATTAAGCATGCCAAATCCGACCCAAACAACTATGGACAGACCTAAGACATGGCAAAATATGCACAAAACCTTCACAAAACTAAGCCTCAAACATGCTTGAACAAGGGCTAACAACCTAAGGCATATTAAGACAATAACAAGGCATTACATGGTAGGTATGCTAAGCATGCATGGTGTACCAAAACCAACACACAACAAGGTTATATCATGGCATAATAAGCATGGAAAACAATCAAGACATGCTCAATACACACTCTAACATGATGCTCTCTCAAGAGGCCAAAAAGGGTCCATTTCAAGGACAACAAGGAGAGGGGGTGGCCCTCCCCTTTTGGAGACTTCAAGGCACCATCTCCACCACTGAAATCCCTCAAGATTTCAGTGGTGAAGAGGCCCAAACACCAAAGCCTCGAAACTCACTCAAAATAGCACAAAATGAGGCCTTTCAAGGCCTAAGAGGGGTCAAACACCTCCAAACCAAAAAACACTCTAAACAAACAATTTAGAGGGCCTAAAAACAGAACTTTTTTGTATTATACACCAAGCTCAAAAACGATTTTAAGACAGGTAAAAATACAATCCAAAAATGGGGAATAAAGGTGTTAGTTTCTTACCCTTGAAGACCCCTTTAACAATGGTGCTCCAACAGCTCCTTCTAGGTTGAATCCAACACCAAAACACCAAAATCAGCCCTTAGAACCTCAGGAGCCAAAGGAAGGTGAAACACTAGGTGTTTGTGTGCAATAGTATGGACTAAAACACCTGGAACACAAAGAGAGAAAAAGAGAGATAGGAGATATGTATGAACCATAACCCTAAAACCAGAGCTTCTCTCTGTCCTTTCTATCTCTAAAATGTCTCAAGTGTCTAACCTTAAGGCCAAGAGAGAAGGCTCTCTCTTATAGAGCTTATTGTCTTGTAAAGCCTACAAGACAAGCTTCTAAAGAGAGAGATCACTCCATACACGTGTATGGAGGGGAGCCAAAAGCAAGACAGCTGTGATAAAATATCTACAAAAGCAGATGCACAGTAGTCGGCCGGCCAAAAATGCCATTTTGGCAAAAATGCCATTTTGGCAAAAATGAGTGCCGACCGGCAACAAATAGTGCCGACCGGCAATATACATTGCCGATGGCAGCAAAAACCAACCGGTGGCCTCTAGCCACTGCCGGTGGTGTGTAGGGATGCCTCACAAGGCATTCCCTGCCCCTCCAAGGCAAAACACAAGTGTTTGGTGCAAAACCAGACACAAAACGGTCGAGTTCGGAGATCCTAAGGCAAGGCGCGCGAGCCGAGACCTCCGGGAACTCCAAACGAACACAAACAAGGGTAATCACCAAGTGTTCCAATGGTGACGTCCAAGTCTTGAGGACGGTCAAAAATGGGGTGTCTACAGGGGCGGAATGGGGTCGTGATAGAATAGTATCAGAGCACGCGTTCCATATAGTACGTTATTCACACACATTGAGTCCTAAAGAGCATAGGATGTCCTTTAGAATGATGTTAGGATTGCATCACGTTGCTTACTACTTGACAAGGTTGTAGACGTCGCCGAACGCCCCGAGAGGGAATCCCCCCCCCCCCCCCCGCGTGCTGTTCGTTTTGGGTTCACTATAGTTCAGGACTCTCAAATTGTCACGGTTCTTAATCTGAACCAATGAGTCCAACTCCGGCAAATTGTTTTGAGGAACAGATTTTTGAAAAGAAGTGCCAAACATGGACTATTTTGCCAGAAACAGAGTCGCCACCTAAATATTTTATTTTGGGAAATTTAGGAAACCCTGACTCGGTGCCAAAGGCCACGTGTCCGTCATCACCAAAGTTGCCTTGGCTCGGGAGCTTGGGTACGATTGGGGAAGGTCAGCTATGAGCACCCCCTCTCGCCCAATCCGAAGATCGGCCTCTACTAACTGTGATATCTGTTTTTGAAAACGTTATGTGTTCTTATTCCGGTTATTAGCCTAGAATTACTACGTTATGCGCTCAGTAAACAAGTATAGACCAAATCGCCTAAATTGGAACGAAGCATTGCATATTCGTTTGTTTGAAAAACAGTTTGAAATTTGCTGCTCGCAAGTAGGCTAAAGCACGGACTTCAACGAGTTGTTCCAACTCAAACAATCCAACCTTCACCCATAGGCATTCCAGTAGTTTATATCACATAAGCATCTAGCCTCATGGTAATCATGCTATTATGGCAACACTCACACGCATGCGGTATGCTAAAGCATAAATGCTTACCTAGTACTCCGAGCCAAAACAAAGACATGTTAGCAATCAATGCATGATCCAAGTCCATGTTAAGTGGCTAATGCAACACATATAGAATGTCACTAGAGTAGGCTCGGCTAGACTATAAATGATATGTGAAAATGCACAAGTAGCATGTATTCAAGTTAGATTTGAAATACTTATGCAGTTAGTATGATGTACCGAGCCTAGTGCATGCAAGACTAATGAATGATGCACGCATGCTATCATACTGTATACTAATTGAAACATGCCCTAGGCTAACCATCGAAAGCTAGTAAATAAAAGGGAAGAAAGACGTGGGGTTGGGAGACATACACACACTCACGCACACTTATTACACAATTGCCCTCGCTCGGAGGGTTCGAATAAATATTACAGTCCGAATAAATAATGCTAAATTAATTATTACAGAATTTCTAATTAATTAACAAATTAAATGCAGAAAGAAGGTGGCCATAACCCCGCTTCGAGATGCGTGGATGATGCATGCTTGACTCGTCTCGCTCGGAAACTCGCTACCATAGCACTGTTGCCTCCGTTTACACTGCCTCACCCCTCTAAAATTTATGAAAGTCTCCAGAACTGCTCTGAACTTCATTCTGAGTGCAGTGGAGTGCCACCGGCCAGATCAAAAGCCCACTGGCCATGGGAATGAGGTTATCAGCTAAATATTGTGCTCTCGGCCAAAATTCTTTGCTGGTCGGCACTCAACACTGCTGGCCGGCCAAATTTTCCTACTGAAACCTGTAGTTGACAGCAGCAGAGGGCAAGCAGTGTATGGCATGGAATTCTCAAGCAAATGTGAGCATGGGCACACTCCCTATCATGCAAGGGACTCAAGGGAGCATGACCCTCGACCCTCGGGCCATCAATTATGCATTTTGATGCATGATGGCCTAAGAGGCCAAGTTTGCAACTTGATGTAAATGCATGCAACCAAAAGAGATGAATGCCAACACCCTATCATGTTGAGGTCAAGGGGATTGACGACCGAGGGTTGAGACGTGTTACATCACTTGGAGTATGAACACTTCTCAATCCTCATACTTGGTTTGACACCCCAAACCAAACAAAATGTAATGCATGGATGCAATATACAATGCAAAGTGATGCAACTCATGCAATGTAACATGAACATGCTAAAGCTAATGCAACATGACACTATCTAATCCTGCAAGCTAGACTAATGCAATATGGACATATCAAACATACAACAAGACTATGTAATGCCATTAACTAAACAACGTGCAAACATGCGAAAATGATACAATGTAAGCATGCAACCAATGCAATGCAACATGCGAGCATGCAAAATATGCAAAGATGGACTTATACTGAAACGAGAGGACCTCAGCCCACCCCCAAAACAGTGGCCTAAGAGGATGCACAAGAGCACAAATGATGCATGCAAGCATGCACACATCAAGGTCCATCACCTAAGCATAAAAGGGGACAACTCTAAGCATACTTAAAGGCGATATACATGGGCATTAAACCAACATGCTAAGCTCTGAAAATGAATAGAGAATGATACCAAATCAAACAAAACGTGCAAGCAAGGCATGCGACAATGACCAACACTTGAAGCCAATAAAGGGGGTCAAACCAAAGCTATGTCAACCAAACCTTAAAGGACCAAAATGACCTAAAACAATCCCAAGGGACTCCAAAACAAGACTAAAGCATACATAGATCATGGTCAAAACACGCCAAGGAATGAGTCCAAAACAAGGGCATTCAAGGCCACATAAGGGAGCATTACTCAACACCTCCCCCAAGCAAACATGACATGAATTTTTCAATACAAAACAGAGTTTTAGCAAGCAAAAAGGGCCCTCAAAACCCACTGATATGGCAGCCTAATGTCTAAACACATAGGCATGCACAATGACCATTTCCAAGGCACAAAAGAACAACCCTTCAAAGCATGAAAGAGATGATGAATGCAAGCATACAAGCATGGATTAGGGACTGAAATGGCATGTGAAATGACTCCAAATCAACTAAAACAACCCAACTCAAGCATGCTCATGACTCACACACCCGATGCCAACATGCTAGAATGCAAAGGGGCTATACAAAACATATCAAATATGACCAAACCAGCACCCAACAGACCTCAATCATGATAAATCATGACCAAAAGCTTCACAAAGCTAGGCAAGAATATGCAAGCATGATGGTCTAATGGCTAGATGCATTTCTAGGCAAAATGGGAGAATACAAAGCAAGTGTATTAAGCATGAGAGGGGCCAACAAACCAACATGGGACAGAGGTAAAACATGCTAAATAAACACCAAATAACCTCTGAAATTAAGCCAAACAAAGCTAGGCATACATGCTACCCTTATGAGCCAAAACATGAACAAAAAGAGAGACCAAGGGAGAGGGGTGTCCCTCCCCTATGCAAGACCTCAAACCCCCTTCTTCACCACTAAAAATCCACCAAAGAAATCAAAACTTAATAAAGGAAGCTCAAAAAGGGGCCAAACAAGGCCTAAGAGGGGGAGATCGACCCCCAATGCCAAAACAACCTTAATGAGATATCTTGAGCATGCAAATACAAGACTTTTTTCAGTTATACACAAAGTCTAAAACAATGAGGAAGATAGGCAAAAGTCTAGTGCAAGATTGGGGAATCTAAAGTAAAAGAGTTACCCTTGAAGAACCCTTGATGAACAACAAGTGCAGCCTTCTTCTTTTGATCAAAACCAGTCCAAACCTCAAGAACAAACCCCCAAAGCCTCTCAAATTTGAAGTATGGTGTAGTAGTGTGTGTTTGTGTGCAAAACTAAGAACAAACACACACTTTAGGCCCTCAAACCACACAAAATGAAGAGAGAGAGAGAGATATAGAGAGAGAGAGAGAGGATGATATATATCCGATATACATGTGTATAGCTCTGGTTTTTTTGCTCAACCCTAACAAAGGAGGAGGAGAGGCTCTTATATAGACAAGGGAAAGCTTTGAAGCTTCTCAAAGAAGCTAAACAAAAAAAGAGTCAAAGGGGGCAAGGCTTCCTGACGAAGCTAGGACAGCTGGCAAGCTTCTTGAGAAAGCTTTGCGAAAGGGTCAAGCTTCCTCAAGAAGCTTTGACCAAAAGGGGCAAAACAGCCACATGTATGCCTCGAGATAGGTTTGGCGCATTCCAGCTAGCATAGCTGGCATGCACCATGCCTGAAGAAGGTAAAAAGGGGTTACCGGCTAGAAAAGGAGGTTGCCGGCCAAACAGATGGCCGGCCGGCCATACTGAATGCCGACCGGCCAATGGTACAATTCACCAATGGCCGGTAGACACAAAACATAGCCGGTGACCTTAAACCAAGGCCGGTGGGTGTCAGGGGTAGCTAACAAGCTACTTTCTACCCTCAGAAGCAAAAAAAAAAAAAAACACATGTGTTTGGTGCAAAACCAAACATAGAACAGTCGAGTGGAGAGATCCTGAGGCAAGGCGCGTAGCCGAGACCTCCGGGAACTGAAAATGAAACACAAACATGAGTAATCACCGAGTGTTCGAGCGGTGAAGTCCAAGTCTTGAGGACGGTCAAAAATGGGGTGTCTACAGTTGCCCCTCTTTGACAGAACTCGAAAGTCATAACAATGACGGGAGTGATTGTCAAAGCCCAGAGACGACCCATTTTTGATCAGGCCGAAGACTTAGACAAGGCATACAAGCTACAGATAAAGATATGCGCCCGAGGGCAGGGGCAGAATGCAAGACAATGCACCAAGCCGAGCATAACTTATGATCATACAAAGAAACCTGTAACGAAGCACAACATGCGACAATTTTAAGCTAGCATACCCCAAACTACACTATAATGCAGAAAGGATGTAAGGGAATTATGCAATTCTCGATACGTCTTACTCGGAGAATCGATACCTGTCTAGTTGCACCAGCCTCAAATGAACCGTACATACAATATCGTGCCTCCAAAGAAAGCAAACTTAACAGGTACAATATTGTTAGCAACATGCCTAATAATGCAATCGAAGGTGCGTGACAACGCAAGTCGAGTGGGGCGCATAACAATGCTGTGAAGGCACTAACACATGTAAGTAAAGAACACGTGACAACGTGCACAATGCGTATGAATAAATTTGAACACATGTAAGTAAAGTATGCGGTCTACGCAAGCAAGGTGTATAGAAAGGAACTTGAACACATGTAAGTAAAGCATGCGGTCTACGCAAGCAATGTGTATAAAAAGGATCTTGAACACATGTAAGTAAAGCATGCGGTCTACGCAAGCAATGTGTATAAAAAGGAACTTGAACACATGTAAGTAAAGCATGCGGTCTACACAAGCAATGTGTATAAAAAGGAACTTGAAATTGGACACATGTAAGTAAAGCAATGCACGTATGCACGCAATGTGTATAGGAACTTGAAATTGAACACATGTAAGTAAAGCATGCGGTCTACGCAAGCAATGTGTATAAAAAGGAGCTTGAACACATGTAAGTAAAGCACGCGGTCTACGCAAGCAATGTGTATAAAAAGGAACTTGAACACATGTAAGTAAAGCATGTGGTCTACGCAAGCAATGTGTATAAAAATGAACTTGAAATTGAACACATGTAAATAAAGCAATGCACGTATGCACGCAATGTGTATAGGAACTTGAAATTGAACACGTGTAAGTAAAGCATGCAGTCTACGCAAGCAATGTGTATAAAAAGGAGCTTGAACACATGTAAGTAAAGCACGCGGTCTACGCAAGCAATGTGTATAAAAAGGAACTTGAACACTTGTAAGTAAAGCATGCGGTCTACGCAAGCAATGTGTATAAAAAGGAACTTGAAATTGAACACATGTAAGTAAAGCATGCGGTCTACACAAGCAATGTGTATAAAAAGGAACTTGAAGTATGGTAAAGGTAAACTATCCAAGATGTTGAAATACAAAGTACTGCAATATATTATAATTGAAGTGATTTGTGGATTTCACAAGATGCACAAAGGATACGGGAGGGGATGCTCTTTGCACGCATAGAGCATTGCTCATAGCAAATACAATTTGAGGTCAACTGGGAGGTCTACGGACGTTTCAAAGGTGTACTTCCTTGCACTGCCTTGAGAAACTTGAGGTGCCACACCAAACAATGGATCCCAACAAAGGCGCGAGAGATGTATTGACCTCAAGGGATGGGTTACCGGTATCAACTTTGATACTTTGCTGCCCTACTCTCTTTTTGCTTTACTTTCCTTTTTGTTAGTAGTTAAGAAAATTGCACTACCTCAGGCAGGGTTTGTTATCATTTTTTTTCAAAACTGTGTATTTTCGCAAAACACATGATGGAAATGAAACTGCTATTTTTGTTCAACAGGGTGTTACATTTGTGCTTTCTATGCATCGCATCCCATGGCATCACATAACAATGAGATGAGATTCATTTTGAAAATAGAGCATTTGCATCGTAATAATCAGGTAGTGAGCCGATTTACAACTCGATAAGCAAAACAGAGAGACTCGATATAACCAACCAAGCGGGAGTACAACTCGATAAGCAAATCAAAGACTTGAAGAGAGTGACATACAACTCAATAAGCAAACGTACAACAACTCGATAAGCAAATAGGCGTGATTCTGTAAGAATCGATCACCGGAGGGCATTGGAGGTGGTGGAATTCCCCAATCCTCAGCATAAACAGCTCAGAGAACAAGGAGGAAGACCATCGGCCAGAGATAAAGGCCATCGGTCGTGAGAAATGGCCATCGGCCAGAAACTCTGATCAATCGGCCAAAAGTGGTGGCCGGTTGGCACTATATTTGGCCGGCCGGCCGTGAATTGTCAGAATCAACAGAATGCTGACATCTGTCCTTCACTCAACCTTATCTTCTACAAAAAGGCCTCAACTTCGTGGTTCTTCCCAATTCAACATTGATTTGCCCCAAATGGAAGCGCTTCTTGCCTAAAATCTCACAACTTGGATTAACAACTTGGATGGCTCGGAAAAGCTGAATTTCTGGGGTTTCGGCATAAACGCACTATTCACTCTGGGTCGTACCTCGTTACACCTCCCGTTTCTCCATGCGGCGGCAAGGTTTTTGGAATCCGGTGACACATGTCTTTAGCTTTAGCGGGCAAGAAGTGTGTCCTACCTTTGAAGATTTTCGAGTTTTACTAGAATCTGAGCGTGACGAGGAGATCCTGCCCCATCTTAATTTTGGCCATGTCCAAGCCTTAGGGCGAATGTGTGGACTCACTATGCGTGACGCTCGGTCTCTGATTTATGACGGAATACTGGACATTCCCAGCTTGATCTATCGGTTTTCCGATGCCGGTAACCGCAGCGACCATCATTGGCAAGGTTTTCGGCAACACGCCCTTTGTTTGTGCATACTATCTCACTTTTTGCTTGCCCCGGGCTTTAGCGGATCTAGCGTCCGTCTGATTGAAGTTGCTCAAGGCTTGAAAGAAGGAAAGAGCTGCATTGCCATGACATTGGCCGAGACGCTGATGGGCTTGGATGCTTTCTATCGCCGAGAGACGACCAGATTCGCGGGGAGTCCACTACTGCTGTAGGTAATGTTTCTCACCCTTTCTCACATATACATTGCTCACATCACTCGGCCCTCAGGCTCTATTTTTCTCACAAAACCCTTTTCTTACTTTTCTCTCATCGTACATCTCTCTATTCTTTATTCTCTCATTTTTCATCCCTCCCCAGGTATGGTTGATGGATAAATTACAGGTTGTGGACTCTTGCCCAGCCTACTCAACTCGCGGCTGCTTCTTCCGACAACGACTAGTCGATGCCCTTGATGAGGGATGGCGGTTCGACTGGACGTGCGGTTTGTCTGCAGATCGCATTGCTTGGCACTGTCCTTGGCTCAATCTCCCGACAATGAGTTACAACATGACCCGTCAACCTGGGATTCAATTGATTGGTCTGACTCACTGTGTGTTCTACTTTCCGTTCCGATTCTGACGCCAGTTTGGTCATGATCAGACTTGCCCGCCAGAAGGGATAGAGTATCCTGCTTCATTCCCGGTTCGAGGTGCACAACTTGCCCGGTATGCCACAGCATGGAGGATTAGAGAGCTCCTGGCCCCTGTTCCCACTTTCAGTTGCACCTTATCTGATGAGTGCTTGGATTGGCTCAATGAAGAGGCACAGGAAGGGCCTACTTTGGTATCAGAGGCTTCGACCAGCTCTGGGAGGGGGCGCAGGAACATCTGACTTAGCCATGCCCCGAATTTATTGCTTTATTAGACCTTTCAAGTTTTCTTTATGAATGTAATAAAAAGCAACTTCAATTTGTATGCAAGAGCAGGAGAACTCTATATTGAAATCAATGAAATTGAAGGTTGTGGGTACTGAAAATTCTCCGCTTTGGTCCAAAAATGGTCTAAGTTGTAAAAAAGATTAATTTTGAACAAAGTCAACTTTTATTAAAACTTTTCAAAACCATTTTCGATATGGATCAGAATTGGACATGTCTGAAATCTGTCACTGAGGTGCACAACCCCGGATCCCAGCAACTGGAAAGTTGCCTCTAGTCTGAAGAGTACCGCAGCACTGTGCAGCAACGGAAAGTTGCCCCTAGTCTGAAGAGCACTGCATCGGAGATCGTAACCGAACCCTTGAATGCTGAATAGACAAAGATGGCCGAGATGATCAAATGGACGAAGTTGATCGAGGAAGTGTTTATGGATGAACTCCAGGATGAAGTTGCCTACGTATCCCAAAGATGGGAATCAAGCCTTACATAGTTCAGGCTCAGGTTCACTCGAGTATTTTCACTCTCCTTTTAAGTTGAAACTTTTGCCAAGGCCGCCCTTTGCGGGTTTTCAACCTTGCGAGCTCAGTTTTTATATTTTCTAATTTTTTTAATGCTCTAACTTTTGCCTAGGTCGCCCTTTCGGGTTTTCGGCCTAGCGAGCCTCTCAGGGATAATATTTCTTCAACTTGTCCATGTTGATCGGTTGGGAGAACTCTAGGCCATCTAGGTCCATCAAAACGACAGCTCCACCTGACCAGATTGACTTGATGATGTAGGGACCAGTCCAATTGGGTCTGAACTTGCCCCTTGGGTCATGGATGGGGGCTCGGTTATCCTTGAGTACCAAATCTCCTTCTTTTAGATTTCTGGACTTAACTTTCTTGTTGAAAGCCCGGGCAATTCTGCGCTGATAACCTTGAACATGGTACAATGCTTTCAGTCTTCTCTCATCAAAGAGCATGAGTTCCTCGAATTTGCTCCGTTGCCAATCTGCTTCGGCTATTTGACACCCAGCCAATACTCGCAATGACGGAACCTGAATTTCGATAGGTAGAACGGCCTCCACCCCATAGACTAATGAATACGGAGTCGCCCCAGTAGAAGTTCTAATTGAAGTCTGGTAGCCCCACAGAGCAAACGGCAACTTATCTGGCCAGTCCCAGTAGCTTTCCACCATCTTCTACAGTATGTGCTTGATGTTCTTGTTAGCGGCCTCAACTGCTCCGTTGGTCTGCGGCCGGTATGTGGACGACTTATGAAAAGCCACATTGTATTTCTTTGACAAATCAATCACCTCCCTCTTGAAATGGGAACCATTGTCTGAAATAATCTCGTTTGGGACCCCATAGCGGCAGATGATGTTGTTTCTGATGAATTTCGCAACATGTGAAGCCTTCAACACTGCATAAGATTGGGCCTCGACCCACTTCGTAAAGTAATCTATCGCGACCAGGATGAACTCATGCCCATTCGACCCCTTCGGGGTAACAGCCCCGATCACATCGATTTCCCAAACTGAAAATGGCCACGGCGAAGTCATATTGTACAGTTTCGATGGCGGAATGTTTATGCGATTTGCATGGATCTGACATTTGTGGCATCGCCGAACAAAGCCGATACAATCCTTCTCCATGGTAGACCAGTAGTAACCCTGTCTGAGGATCTTCCGTGCTAGCATTACCCCATTCATATGTGCCCCACATTCTCCTCCGTGGATGGCCTCCATCAGGCGCGTTGATTCCTCAGCTTCTACACACAGCTTATGCATTCCCAGGTGACCTCTCTTATACAGCTTACCCCCGCAGATGATGAACTGAACGGCCATTCTTCTGATTGCCCTTTTATCTTTGGCGTTTGCCTCCGGTGGATACATTTCCTTCTCCAAGAAGTTTCAAATGTCATAATACCAGGGGTTTTCGTCCTGAACCACATCTATGGCGGTGATTGACTCGTAGGCTAGCGCAAATTTCTGGTCAATGATGACTGGACGCATCTGGACTCCGGACGGGATATCTATCATGGAAGATAGAGTTGCTAAAGAATCAGCGAACCTGTTATTCTCTCTTAGTAAATGAGCAAAATTTAGCTTCTCAAATCGAGGAATTAACAAGTCCAAGGTCTGGTGATACATCATCATTTTTTCTTCTTTGACTTTCCAGTCTCCTTTTACTTGAGACACAACAAGGTTCAAGTCCCCGATGACGTCCAACCGTCTTGCCCCTAGTTCCAGGGCTGCTTCTAGACCGGCAATGCATGCCTCATATTCTGCTTCGTTGTTCGAGACTTTGAATTGGAGTTTGAATGCTAGAGGGATACGGGAATTGTCGGGTGCTATCAGTAACACCCCTATTCCATACCCGTACTGGTTTGACGCTCCGTCAAAGTACATCGTCCAAGTTTCATCATCGATATGCAAAATGGCCTCATCTAGGAATAAGTACTCAACTGCTTTGCCCCCTTCAACTAGATGGTCGGCTAAGAATTCTGCTACTGCTCTTCCTTTGACTGACTTGCGCGTCACATATTTCAGATCGAATTCGGAAAGCAACAGCAACCAACGAGCTAGCCTACCCGTAAGTGCCAGTTTCTTGAAAAGATATTTGATGAAACCAACATTACGAAGTGAGCTAACAGGTAGTGTCGCAGCTTCCTGGTAGCCCATACCAAAGCTAAGCTAGCCTTCTCCAATGGTGTGTAGTGAGTCTCATACTCTAGCATCTTCTTGCTCAGATAGTAGATGGCTCTCTCCACTTTGTCCTCTGATTCTTACGCTAGCATGCAACCCATTGTGGTCTCGGTTACCGAAAGATACAATACCAACGGTCTTCCCGGTTCTGGCGGTGACAACACGGGTGGGTTCTGTAAGTATTTCTTGACTTGTTCAAAAGCAGCTTGGCATCAGCCGTCCCATTGGAATTTCTTTCCTTTCTTCAGAAGTCCAAAAAGTGGTTCACAAGTCAAGGTTAATTTTGAGATAAACTGTCTTATGAATTGCACTTTACCTAGAAAGCTTCGCACCTCCTTTTCAGTCCTTGGTGGTGGCATTTCTAGGATGGCCTTGATTTTGGAAGGGTCGACTTCGATACCTCTTTGTGTAATAAGAAACCCCAGCATTTTCCCTACTGTGACACCGAACATACACTTCTGATGATTCAGCCACAACCGGAATTCTCTGATCCTTTGAAAGAACTTTTACACGGCGGTGTAGTGGCCCTCTCTTCCTTTGGACTTGACAATCATGTCGTCCACGTACACCTCAACCTCTTTGTGGATCATGTCATGCAATATTGTGGTTGCGGCCCGTTGATATGTAGCTCCAGCATTCTTCAACCCAAACGGCATCACTCTGTAGCAGTATGTCCCCCACGGGGTGGTGAAGGCAGTCTTTTCCCGATCTTCTGGTGCCATCACTATCTGATTGTAGCCTGAGAAGCCATCCATAAACGAAAGCAAAGCATGCCTGTAGACACCCCATTTTTGACCATCCTCAAGACTTGGACGTCACCGTTTGAACACTCGGTGATCATCCATGATTGTATTCGTTTGGAGTTCCCGGAGGTCTCGGCTCGCGCGCCCTACCTCAGGATCTCCGAACTTGACCGTGTGGTGTCCGGTTTTGCACCGAACACTTTTGTTTTGCCTCAGAAGGGCAGGGAATGTCTTGTGAGACACCCCCATACACCACCGGCAGTGGCTGGAGGCCACCGGCTGGTCTTTTTCTTCCATCGGCAATTTTGTTTGCCGGTCGGCACACTTTATTGCCGGTCGGCATAATATGTTGCCGGTCGGCACTTTTTTTTGCCAAAATAGCTTTTTTGGGCAGCCGACCACTGTTCCTCCACTTTTTGGAGATATTTTGTGCCAGCTGTGATAGCTGGCACCAACTCCTTTCCCCTCCATACACGTGTATGGAGGGATTTCCCTCTAGCCAAGCTTGTTGAATAAGCTTTGCAAGAGGGATCCTTATAAGAGGGAGGCTTTCCTCTTGGTTCTAGGTTAGAAAAAGAGAAGCAAAAACCAGCCTTTGAAGATATACATACATATTATATCTATACCTCTCTCCCTCTCCCTTCTTGTGTGTGTTTCTTGGCCCAAAAGGTGTGTTTTACCTTACTTTTGCACCATTACACACACTATTACACCTTAGTCCGAGATTGAGGGACTTGTGGGAGTTGTTTCTTGAGTTTTGGACTGGTTTTGATCCAAAGAAGGAGGTTAGGCCATTTGTTCTTCAAGGGTTCTTCAAGGGTGAGCATCTTCCCTTTTATTCCCCAAACTTGCATTGATTTTCTACCTATTTTGTTTATTGTTTTGGCTCTTGTGTATAACATAAAAAAGGCTCATATTTTCCTGCTCTAACACTTTCATTAAGGTCACTTTGTGGTTAGATTGCAAACTCACCCTCTTAGGCCTTGTTTAGCCTATTTTGGTGCCATTTTGATAAGGTTTTGTTCACTTCAGCATTTTGATCTTTTGATCACCAAAAATCAGTGTATTTTAGTGTCAAAAAAGTTGGTTTGAAGTCTTGCATAGGGGAGGGACACCCCTCTCCCCTTATGGTTTTGTTTCCTTGCTTTTTGGGCTCAAAAGGATAGCATGTGTGCTTGTTGTTTCTTGGCTTCATTTCAGTACTTTTTTAGGCATCTTAGGTCTTACATAATCTCTGTTTTTGGTCGGATTTAGGCCCTCTTGCATGCTTGTGATGTTTGCTTTGTATTGCTCCATCTTGTTTAAAAGTGCATCCCATGATTAGGCCATGATTTTTGTGTGTGTTGGCTTGGTTCCATGGAGCATTTAGCATTGTTTTTCCATGCTTAAAATCTGTTGGTTATCAACTTGGTCATGTTTAGCATGTTTGTTAGAGTTGCTTTGTATTTTGGCTTGGAGGCCTTGAGCATTTTGACCTCTAACATGCATGGTTGTGTTTACCCTCTTGATTTGGCATCATCTAGGGTCATATTTTAGTCCAAGAATCATGCTTGTATGTGTGCATGCATGGCCTCTTTCATGCCTTGAAGATGTGTCCTCTTATGCCTAAGAATGAGCCTTAGTGTATTTGCTTCATGGGGGATATCTTAGTTGCCATATTAGGAGCTTTTGGGGTCCTATTTTGCATGCATAGATTCTGTTTTTTTTTTACTTGTCTTGATCATGCCATGAGTGGTCATGTCATTGAAGGTAAGTTGTCTCCTTTTGTGTCTTAACTTTGGGACCATGAATTTGCTTGTTAACATGAGTTGATTGCCTATCATTTTAAGCACTTTTGGTCACTGTTTTGAGGAGGGTAAGGGTCTGTCCATTTGCCATTTTTAAGCCCTCTTGCATGCTTGCTCCATGTTTGTTGGATAGTTGTTCCATTAAGCTTTGTGTAGCACATCGATCCCGTAGTCAATTTGGTCCATGTTTGCACCATTTTTGTACCTTGCATGCTTAGCATTGTACATTTGTCATGTTGGTTGCACAATGTTTGTTGTGCTTTATATCTTGGTGGCATGACACATTTGAGGCTTGTGAGCATTGCATGCACTGCATTTACTTGGTTTGGGGTGTCAAACCAAGTGCGGGAGTCAAGGATCATTCATACTTCAAGTGATGTAATGTGCCTTGATCCCCGGTCATCGGGACCTTTGACTCTAACTTGATAAGGCCTCGGTTTTTCATGTTGTTTGTTGCATGCATTTTCATATCAAATGGCAAATTCGATCCTTTGACTCACCATGTACCATTGATGATTCGAGGATCGAAAGTCATGCTTCTTTGAGTCCAAAATATGATAAGAAGTAGGACCATGCTTACATGTGCCCAAAAACTCCATACTATGCACTGCCTGTCCTCTGTTTGCTGTCAGATTGTCTATTGCAGGAAGTTTCTGCCGACCGGCAGAATTTAGTGCCGACCGGCACTATATGGAGTGCCGATGAACCTAATAAAGTGCCGACGGGAATTTTTGAGTGCCGGTGGCAATTCTGTCTGGCCGGTGGTACTCTGCAGGATGCAGAGAGCTTGTTCCAGCACTTTGGAATTTTTCAGAAAGACAAGGCAGTACAAACAGAAGCGACAAGAGCATAGTACGGGTTTTCCGGGCAGGACGGATTCGAGCATGCATCATCTGCGCGCCCCGAGGCAGAGGCTGTGGCCACCCTCTTTATTCTTTTGCTTCCTCTTTTTTTAATTAATTAGGAAATTTTGTAATAATTTTATTTGTTCATTATTTTGGGACTGTAATATTAATTCGAGCCCTCTGAGTGAGGGTAAACATGTAATAAGTGTGGGTGAGTGTGTGTATGTCTTCCAATCCCCATTTCTTTCTTCCCTTTTATTTACCAGCTTATGATGGTAGATTAGGGCATTTTTGAAATTAGCATACCTTATGATATGCATGCGTGCATTCATGCATCTGTTAACATGCACCGGGCTCGGTACATCATGCTAACTGCACTTGTATTTCAATTCCAAGTTGAGTACTTGTTAGTTGCAGCATTTCACATGCCATCTTTAGGATAGCCGAGCCTGTTTAGAGTGCATCTTTGCATGTGTTGCATTAGCTATTTTTAACATGAACTAGGATCATGCATATGATTACTGACTAGTTTCTGTTTTGGCTTGGAGTACTAGGTAAGCTTTTATGCTTTAGCATCCAGCATGCGTGTGAGTGTTGCCATGACAGTATGATTACCATGAGGCTAGCTGCTTATGTGATATAACTGCTTGAATGCCTGTGGGTGGAGGTCAAAATTGCTTAAATTGGGATAATGCGTTAAAACTGTGAATTTTAAGCCCACTAGATAGTGGCAAAACCATCTTTTCCAAAAGCCCACTTAAGGGTGGCAAAATCTGCATTTTAGCCTACTTGCGAGTAGCAAACCTTTTTTTAAAAAAACAAACATGAAATGTTTTGTTCCAATTTGGGCGATTTGGTCTATACTTGTTTGCTGCGCGCATAACATAGTAATTCTAGGCTAATAATCGGGATAAGAACACATAAACCTTTTCAAAACTGGATATCACGGTTAGTAGAGGCCGGTCTTCGGACCGGGCGAAAGGGGGTGATCATTGCTGACCTTCCCCGATCGTACCCAAGCTCCCGAGCCGAGACAACTCCGGTGATGACGGACATGTGGCCTTCGGTACCGAGTCAGGGTTTCCTAAATTCCCCTTTAATAAAATATTTAGGTGGCGACTCTGTATCTGGCAAAGCAGTCCATGTTTGGCACTACTTTTTCAAAAATCTGTTTCTCAAAACGATTTGCCAGATTTGGACTCTTTGGTTCAGATTAAGAACCGTGACACAAATCGAGTCCGAACTGTAGCGCGAGGCCCACGCGGGCGCCGTCTACAGTTTCTGGCGACTCTGCTGGGGATTTTTAGAGAGTTTGACTCGAACTCGTGATATCCTGTTTTGACTTCATTTACGTGTTTCTTTGCATTGCATGTGCATTGGTGCGCCTAGGAACATAGTGTTTGCCATCTGCCATTCCTGAACGGTTTGCCGGAGGCTTGTCTTGTCAAGGCATGTCCATAAGGCTGACCGGCTGTGGGCTCTGACAGTATGGGACCACAAACCCCGGTTTTACCGGGGCACCCTTTTTGACCATTCGACCTAGTGCATATTCGGAATCCATAGTGACCATTCCAAACTAGGACAGGTTGCTCACCCGATGTTAGGTTGTTTGAAACCGCTGCGTGCGTAGTGAAACCCTAGCTCCTGACAAAATAGGACAGGGAAACCCTACCCCAACATAGGGGTGTTTTGGCTCTCTTTACTTGCTATGTGCTGTTAGAATGTATTTCTGCAGGGGAAATGAACACACCAGTTTGTAAGTCTGGGCATCAGGCCTGAGGGCATCAGTATCAGCTTTAAGAGAATCAGTTATCTGCGGGTATCAGGGTTCAGTATTGGGAATAGAGATTTTGAGAGCAGTGATCAGTATCGAGGAACAGTGTGTTCGGCTCATCGACTATATGTTTTAAATATCCAACTGTGTATTATTTGTTTATTTTATGCCGTTGTGCTGTCCGGTTGTTGGTTTATTTATTGCTTTATTTATCTTTTTGCTAGGTAGTTTAGCATCATTGCGTCTAACCCAGTAGACATTCCCCAAGCACTCTGGATCAGAGGTCGCCGGCTCCATCGATCTGAGGATCTGATAGAAGGACAACCAGTGTACCATTCTCTACCCCCAGTTACTAAACGGAAAGCAACTAGGCAGAGGATATCGGTTCAGCAATCGGTACAAAGGGCTTCGTCTACCCCACCTATGTACAGTAGGGATCAGGATCCCGTTTCACCCACAGAGAGGGAACGCATACCGGCAATTCAACCAGAGCAGAACAATATGGCTAACTTAGAGGAGATGGTGCGCCAACTTCAGGAAAGCATGAAAATGATGCAGCAAGATGCTGCCCGACAGGCAGAATTTGCCAGGCAACAGGCTACAGTGATGAGTGAGCAAGCAGATTTAATTGGGAGGTTGCAACAGCAAACCGGGGCATCACCTTCGCAGCAAATCCCTCCTCCATTAAGGGTTCCAATACCCGAAGAAACACCAAACGCCCGGAATGTCCAAGAAGATACAGACATCCCAACGGGGCCGGCTCCACCCCCGATTCCGCCTCAACAATCCAAGGCAACCACTCCCATTAACGTATCGGATTCTCCCTTTGAGTCTGAGATAGACCCCATGACTTTAAAAATGCACAAGCTTGAAAAGCTGTTCAAGAAATCTCAAGGTGCGAAGTCCATTCCGGACATTGGAGATGGGTACATCGACACAGCCGTAACGCTGCCAGATCGATTTAAGATGCCCCAAATTGATCGTTTTGACGGGTCTGAGGATCCCATGGTACACCTGCGACTATTCTCAGATGTCTTAAGGCCAATGGGCCTCACCAGATTGCAGAAACTATCTTTATTCGGCCGGACCTTGTCGGGTGTGGCGTCCGCATGGTATGCCAAGTTGGGGGACGACGTCAAGAGAAACTGGGACGAGATGGCTGAGGCCTTTATCCTGCAGTACTCGTATAACACACAAATCGAGATCACGACCCGGGATCTCGAGACAACGAGGCAAGAACCCAAGGAAAGCTTCTCAGAGTTTGTAACCAGATGGCGGGCTAAAGCTTCAATGATGACCTTGAGACCCACAGACAAAGACCAGATTCGGATGATTGTGCGCAATCTTCAGCCGAAGCTAATGCAAAAGATGATTGTAGTCCCCTTTCCCACCTTTGCTGATTTACATGAAATGGGGGTGCAGATCGAGGACGCCTTGAGACAAGGTTGGATTGATAATGATCGGGACCAACCCCGCAGAAATTTCAATCGTAGTACTAATACAGGCCCGAGTGGCGCTGCGACTGCCAGGACCTCCGAAGTGAGTATGGTCACCACTAACCCCTCCCCAAGAAATACAGCAGCCACACCATTCTCCGGCGCGTCCGGAAGCAATTCGCAAACAGCCAAATACCCTCCCAGAAACACCAGAACCTTTGCTCCACTTTATATGCCCCTATCCAAAGCTCTGGGGGTTTTGATCAGGAAAGGGCATCTGAAGCCCCTAGAGCCGCGGCCCTTGCCAGAAAGACTACCCGCCACCCACAACCCAGCCAAATATTGTGCGTTCCACCAGCAGCATGGTCATGACACTGACCTATGCTTTCGTTTACGTCATGAGATTCAAGATCTCATTGATAATGGGGTGATTCTTCCCCCTGAGAAACCTAATGTTACCACAAATCCTCTCCCCGCACATAACCAAGTTCCACCACCCAAAAGAGTCAACTTCATCCACACTGGGGTCGCATCCTACGATCCCAGTATCTACATCACACTCTCCTACCTACCTAAACCTAAAGTTTTCCTCCCCGATTGCACCGATTTGTGCATGACGGACATCTCCATAACCCGACCCAAGCCAGTGGTGGTGACCATCGAGAACAAGAAAGGGGTTGTCAAACCAGGGTCCGTGGAGCCTGAGAATAATGTTGGGAACGCTTACAATCCGAATGACTACATTTCACCCGCGGGCCAGAATAGACCAAGCGTCGAATTTCCAGTCGGGGGAGAGCTGTGTGTAATCCGAGGGGACAATTCAGGACAGGAAATGGATGATTTGACAGCTGTGGAAAAGGATGTTGTCAAGTCCCAATTTCATGATGACCAAGACTCAGCCATCAACTGGTATGATAATGAAGAATCAGCAGAGGCCACGGGGTGGTTAGATGATCAGCCGGATGTAATAGGGGAGTTCCAGTCAGAACAAGGCCCGGCAGGGGCAGGAATGTCAACAACACCCGGGAGTATCGAAAAGCAGAATATATCGCCGGAGAGCGCCGGTGTCGAGAGTTTCGCTCGGGAATGGAGCATTTTAAGTACAGGGATCAGTGAGCAATCTACTGCATTGACACAGCCAGAACAAGAAAGATTCGAGGATTCTGAGAGGATTAGAAAAGCAAAAGGCCACGTAGGGGTCGAAACCGCCGCAAGTACGGAAATGGAGGATGCTGTGAACATAGGGGTAAGAGGTACTGTGAGTATCGAGACAGTTGTGCCAGAACCAGACAGATGCTTGTCAGTCGCAGATGGTATGTGGTGGGAAGACGACGATCTATTTCTTGCCCACACGGACGAGGATTGGAAAGGTAACCAACCAGATGATACCTGGTATACCGGCGAAGTCGATCACATGACTAGGAGTGGACGGTATTTCAAGCCTCCACACCTAGATCAACCAGAGGCGTCTGGGAAAGATAATGAAGCAGAGAAACAAAAGGAGAGGCAACTCGAAGACGAGGCTGTGTTGAGACAACTGAAAAAGATACAAGCAGACATCTCCATTTGGGGACTGCTTATGGCTTCTCGAGTACATAGGCAGGCTGTCTTGTCAGCCATGGATAAGGCCAAACTTTCCATAGATACCACGCCCGAACAGCTGGTGGGCTTAGTCTTTTCGGGAGGAAGTTCCCCAGCATTGAGTTTTTCTGACAAAGAGCTGCCACCCGAGGGTGCAAACCATAACAAGCCGCTCTATATCTCTGTCGAGTGCAGAGATAAATGGATACCTGTGGTACTTATCGACACGGGGTCAGCCATCAACGTCTGCCCGGCAAGAACAGCTTATGCGATTGGTTTGAAAGTCGCAAATTTCGTGCCAACGGCCCAGGTGATTCGGGCGTATGACAACACAAGTCGGGAAGTAATGGGGACAGTTAAGATTCAAACAAAGGTTGGGCCCGGACAGCATGAGATAGATTTCCATGTCTTGGAGGTTCCGGCAACGTTCAACTTGCTTTTGGGACGGCCGTGGCTGCATCAGGTAAAGGCGGTCTCCTCTACCTTACATCAAGTGGTAAAATACCCCTATGGGAAGGGAGTAGCCATTGTTTTTGGAAATTCATCAATTCATCCACCACCAGAGGTGTCTACGCCTGTTCTAGAAATTGAGCATGGTATAGAAGATGTGTTCATATCAGGTTTTACCTTGGCCGAGGCTCGGGTTGTACAGAACATCATGGCAGCTAACGAAGGGGTGTATGTCAGCGCCCAAGCAGTTTATCTCATGAACAAACTCCAGCACATCCCCGGGATGGGATTAGGCAAGAGCGGTAGGAAAGGTGCTGCAGCATCGACCGAGGTGCCACATAACCCCCATACCTTTGGTTTGGGCTACTCGCCCACCAAAGAGGATTGGATAAGGAAAGGAAAGGAAATGGCCAGAAGGGCCAGGGCGAAACAGATAGGGAAGCCCTTTGACTTGATGCACCAGCCCATTCGGGGGACCCTGAACGGACGTTTCGTCCGGGAGGGGGAAGACTTTCCGTTCTGTGGCTTCCCGGAGCCGTGGCTCAATGCGGAGATGAAGCGTGTACCGGGATTTGAAATTTTCTTTGATTTACAGTTACCTGAGGATGACATCGCCGAAGGGCAGGCAGATCTATCGGCTGAGGCCGAGCAAAGTAAGGAGGTACAGTCCGAGGACGCTGAAAATGAAATGGGGGCAGCGCTGGCATGTCTGCTGTCAGATCCTCCGATCGAACAGAGGTGCTTGGGGGATAGCTCCTCGGTATGTGTGATTGGGAATGAAGCGGCTGCGGGCCTACCATCAGCTATTTTGGATGCATCCATCGCACCTTCTCTCATCTGGCAATATGAAGAAGGCTTTCTATCAAGCAGCACCGGGTCAGGTAGTGAGCCGGAATCTGATTCTACCGAATCTTGTACGTCGGAATCAGATTCCAGCTCAACTGAGTCTGAGTCCGGTATTCCCGGGGGTGATAACCCGGATACCACAGTCCTGTCTAGATCGTCTTTTTCATTTTCTTTTGAGTCTGTTGTAACGGAAGAATCCGACGGCTCGGAAGTATTTAATGAGAACGACGTGGGTGTGGTTTCGGAGTATTTTTCTGTGCCTTTGATTTATTGCTTAAATCAGGATTTTCAAAATTTTGATGAAAACGACGAGGAAGAAATTCCTCCGGTTTTGCAACGGTTAATTGATCAAGAGCAGGAAAGATTTGTTAAACCTTTAATGGATGAAATCACTACTGTGAATGTTGGTACTGAGAAGGACCCGCGGCTGGTCCAGATCGGGTCCACGTTGTCTTCTGAGGAACGCGAGCGCTTAGTCGCTTTGTTAAAAGATTTCAAAGATGTTTTCGCGTGGTCCTACGAAGACATGCCTGGAATCGATCCTGAGATTGTACAGCACCGGATCCCTCTTGATCCCGAGGCCCGACCTGTCAAACAGAAGCTCAGGAGGATCCGCCCTGATTGGGCCATTAAGATCAAGGAAGAGGTCACCAAGCAGATTGACGCAGGCTTCCTGATGGTGTCTGAGTATCCGACTTGGTTGGCCAACATTGTTCCGGTACCGAAGAAAGACGGCAGAATTCGGGTCTGTGTAGACTTCAGAGATTTGAACAGGGCCAGTCCGAAGGACGACTTTCCCTTGCCACACATCGATGAACTGGTAGATTTCACGGCAGGACATGCCTTGCTTTCGTTTATGGATGGTTTCTCAGGCTATAATCAGATAGTAATGGCGCCTGAGGACCGGGAGAAGACTGCATTCACTACCCCGTGGGGTACATATTGTTATCGAGTGATGCCATTTGGGCTAAAAAACGCGGGAGCTACCTATCAGTGAGCAGCAACTACGATATTGCATGATATGATCCATAAAGAGGTCGAGGTGTATGTGGACGACATGATTGTCAAGTCCAAAGAAAGAGAGGGCCACTACACCGCCTTACAAAAGTTTTTTCAAAGGATCAGAGAATTTCGGCTGCGGCTAAATCCCCAGAAGTGTACTTTTGGTGTTACAGCAGGAAAGATGCTAGGGTTTCTGATAACGCAAAGGGGCATCGAGGTCGACCCTTCCAAAATCAAGGCCATCTTAGAAATGCCACCACCAAGGACTGAAAAGGAGGTGCGAGGCTTTCTAGGTAAAGTGCAATTCATAAGGCGGTTCATCTCTAAACTAACCGTGACTTGTGAACCACTGTTTGGCCTCCTGAAGAAAGGAAAGAAATTCCAATGGGACGGCCGATGTCAAGCAGCTTTTGAGCAGATCAAAGAATATTTACAGAACCCGCCTGTATTGTCACCACCAGAACCAGGGAGACCGTTGATATTGTATCTCTCGGTAACTGAGACCACCATGGGCTGCATGCTCGCACAGGAGTCGGAAGACAAAGTGGAAAGGGCTATCTATTATCTGAGCAAGAAGATGCTGGATTACGAGACCCGCTATACACCACTGGAGAAGGCTTGTTTGGCCTTGGTATGGGCTACCCGGAAGCTGCGGCACTACCTGTTAGCTCACTCTGTAATGTTGGTTTCACGTTTGGATCCCATCAAATATCTTTTCGAGAAACCAGCACTTACAGGTAGGCTAGCTCGTTGGTTGCTTTTGCTTTCCGAATTCGACTTGAAGTATGTGACACGCAAGTCAGTGAAAGGAAGAGCGGTAGCGGAGTTCCTTGCCGACCATCCGGTTGAGGGGGATGAAGCGGTTGAGTACCTATTCCCAGATGAAGCGATCCTGCATATCGAGGATGAAACTTGGACGATGTACTTTGACGGAGCGTCAAACCAGTATGGGTATGGGATAGGAGTGTTGCTGATAGCGCCTGACGATTCCCGTATCCCTTTGGCATTCAAGCTCCAGTTCAGGGTCTCGAACAATGAGGCAGAGTATGAGGCATGTATTGCTGGTCTGGAAGCAGCCCTAGAGCTAGGGGTAAGACGGTTGGACGTCATTGGGGATTCGAATCTTGTTGTATCCCAAGCAAAAGGAGACTGGAAGGTCAAGGAGGAAAGGATGATAATTTACCACCAAACCTTGGATTTGTTAATTCCTCAGTTCGAGAAACTAAATTTCACCCACCTCGTAAGAGAGAACAACAGGTTTGCAGATTCGTTAGCAACTCTATCTTCCATGATAGACATCCCGTCGGGAGTCTGGATGCGTCCAGTCATCATTGATCAGAAGTTTGCGCCAGCATACGAGTCAGTTTCCGCCATAGATGAGACCCAAGACGACAACCCCTGGTATTACGATATTTGGAACTTCTTGGAAAAGGAGACGTATCCGATAGGGGCAAGCACCAAGGATAAAAGGGCCATTAGAAGGATGGCTATTCAGTTCATCATCTGCGGAGGTAAACTGTACAAAAGAGGTCATCTGGGAATGCATAAGCTCTGTGTAGAAGCTGAAGAGTCGAAGCACCTAATGGAGGCCATCCATGGAGGAGAATGCGGTGCACACATGAATGGAGTAATGTTGGCCAGAAAAATCCTTAGACAGGGCTATTATTGGTCGACCATGGACGAGGATTGTATCGGCTTTGTTCGGCGATGCCACAAATGCCAGATCCATGCAAACCGTATGAACATCCCACCATCCAAATTATACAATATGACTTCCCCGTGGCCGTTTTCCGTGTGGGGAATCGATGTAATCGGAGCTGTTACCCCGAAGGGATCGAACGGACATGAGTATATCCTCGTAGCGATAGATTATTTCACAAAGTGGGTCGAGGCCCAATCATATGCGGTATTGAAGGCGTCGCACGTCGCAAAGTTCATCAGAAACAACATCATTTGTCGCTACGGGGTGCCAAATGAGATCATCTCGGACAATGGATCCCACTTTAAGAAAGAAGTGGTCGACTTGTTGGAAAAGTATAACGTGGCTTTTCATAAGTCATCTACGTATCGGCCGCAAACCAATGGAGCAGTTGAGGCCGCCAACAAGAACATCAAGCATATACTGCGGAAAATGGTAGAAACCTATCGAGATTAGCCAGATAAGTTGCCGTTTGCTCTGTGGGGCTACAGAACTTCGATTAGAACTTCTACCGGAGCAACTCCGTATTCGTTAGTTTATGGAATGGAGGCTGTTCTACCTATTGAAATTGAAGTTCCGTCTTTACGGGTATTGGCCGAGTGTCAGATAGCTGAGGCAGATTGGCAGCAAAGCAGGTTCGAGGAACTAATGCTCTTTGATGAAAGGAGACTGAAAGCACTGTACCACGTTCAGAGTTATCAGCGCAGGATTGCTCGGGCTTTTAACAAGAAGGTTAAGTCCAGGAATCTAAAGGAAGGGGATTTGGTACTCAAAGACAACCGAGCTCCCATCCACGACCCGAGGGGCAAGTTCAGACCCAATTGGACTGGTCCCTACATCATCAAAACCATCTGGTCCGGCGGAGCTGTGGTTCTAATGGACTTAGATGGCTTAGAATTTTCTCAACCGATCAATATGGACAAGTTGAAGAAATACTACCCTTGAGAGGCTCGCTAGGCCGAAAACCCGAAAGGGCGACCTAGGCAAAAGTTAGAGCACAAAAAATTAGAAAATATAAAAACTGAGCTCGCAAGGCTGAAAACCCGCAAAGGGCGGCCTTGGCAGAAGTTAGAGCGCAAAAGGAGAGTGAAAATACTCGAGCGAACCTAAACCGGAACTACGTAAGGCTTGATTCCCATGTTTGGGATACGTAGGCAGCTTCATCCTGAAGTTCAGCCATAACACTTCCCCGATCAACTTTGTCCATTTGATCATCTCAGCCATCTTAGTCCATCAGCATTCGTTGGAATCTCCGGTGCAGTGCCACTCAGACTAGGGGCAACTTTCCGTTGCTATGCAGTGCTGCGGCGTTCTTCAGACTAGGGGCAACTTTCCAGTTGCAGGAATCTGGGGTTGTGCATCTCGAGTGACAGATCTCAGGCGTGTCCAGTTCTGATCCACATCAAAAATACCTTTGAAAAGTTTTAATGTAAGCTGACTTTGTCCAAATAATCTTTTTACAAACTTGACCATTTTTGGACCAAAGTGGAAAATTCTTAGTACCAGAACTTTCAATTTCATTGATTTCAAAACAGAGTCTTCCTGCTCTTACAAGCAATTGAAATTGCTTTTTATTACATTCATGAAAGAAAACTTGAAAATACTAATAAAGCAATAAATCTAGGGCATGGTCAAGTCAGGTGTTCCTGCGCCCCCTCCCAGAGCTGGTCGAAGCCTCTGATGCCAAGCTGGGCCCGATCTGTGCTTCTTCATTGAGCCAATCTATGCACTCGTCAGATAAAGTGCAACTGAAAGTAGGAGCGGGGGCCAGGAGTTCTCTCATCCTCCACGCAGTGGCCTGCCAAGCAAGCTGTACACCTCGGGCTGGGAATGCAGCAGGATACTCTATCCCCTCTGACGGGCAGGTCTGATCATGGCCAAATTGGCGTCGAATCCGAAATGGGAAATAAAATACACAATGAGTGAGACCAACCAGTTGAATCCCAGTCTGTCGAGGCATGTTGTAACTCATTGCCGGAAGGTTCAACCAAGGACACCGCCAAGCAATACGGTCTGCGGACAAGTGGCACATCCAAGTGAACCACCATTCCTCATCCAAGGCATTGACTAGATGATGCCGGAAGAAGTAGCCGCGAGCTGAATATGCGGGGCATGAGTCCACAACCCGCAGTTTATCCATCAGCCATACCTGGGGAGGGATTGAATAAATGAGAGATTAAAGAATAGAGAGATGTACGAGGAGAGAAAAGTGAGAATGGGGTTTTGTGAGAAAAGACTGAGCTCGAGGGCCGAGTGGTGTGAGCAATACAGAAATGCGAGATTGGGTGGGAAACATTACCTGTAGTAGTAGTGGACTCCCCGCCAATCTAGACGTCTCATGACGGTAAAAGGCGTCTAAGCCCATTAGTGTCTCGGCCAGAACCATGGCAATGCAGCTCTTGCCCTCTCTCAAGCCTTGGACGACCTCAATCAACCGGACACTAGCCCCTCCAGAGCCCGAAATGAACAGGAAATGAGACAGCATGCACAAGCAGAGCGCATGTCGCCGGAAGCCTTGCCAGTGATGGTTGCTGCGATCGCCAGCATCAGAAAATCGATTGGCCAAACTCGGAATATCTAACATCCCGTCGCCCATCAGAGACCGAGCATCGCGCATGCTAAGTCCGCACATGCGCCCTAAGGATTGGGCATGACCAAAATTAAGTTGGGACAGGAGCTCCTCGTCGCGCTCGGACTCCATTAAGGCTTGGAAGTCTTCAAAGGTAGGACACATCTCTTGCCCGGCAAAGCTAAAGACATGTGTCACCGGATTCCAAAACCTTGCCGCGGCATGAAGAAACGGGAAATGCAACGGGGTACGACCCAGAGTGAATAGTGCATTTATGCCAAAGCCCCGGAAATTCACTTTCTCCGAGCCATCCAAGCTAACAATCCAAGCGGTGAGATTTTGAGCAAGAAACTCTTCCATTGGAGCAAATCAGTGTGAAAATGAGAAAAACCACGAAGCTGGGATCTTTTGTAGGAGATAAGGTTGAGTGGGGGACAGGTGTCAACATTCTGGTGGTCCTCCCCGTTTAGTGCCGACCGGCCAGGAAAATGTGCCGACCGGCCATTTTAGTTTGCCGACAAAACAGATATACGGCCGGTAGCCACTCCTTGCAGCCGGTGGTCCCTACACCGTGCCGGTGGGCTTCCTTCTGGTTTCCTGAGCTGTTTTGCTAAGAATTGGGAAACTCCGTCACCCCCAACCCCCCCCCCCGGCGATAAACTCTTGCGGGGCCACGCCTGTCTGCTTGTCGAGTTTTGAACATTTGCTTATCGAGTTGTATTTCGCTCTCTTTGAGCTCTTGATTTGTTTATCGAGTTGTATTCACACTTGTTTGGCTGTGTCGTGTTCTTGTTTTGCTTATCGAGTTGTAAGTCGGTTCACTACCTGATTATTACGATGGCAAATTTCCAAAATGAGTTCAATTTCGTTCACATTGTGGTGTGAAACCCTGCGATGCGATGCACAGAAGATCCACAATTGTAACATCTTTTGAACAAAATGATTCGTTTCATTTCCATCACATGTTTTGTAAAGTGCGTGAATTTTGAGAAAGAAAATAAACCTGCCTGAGGCAGTGCAATGTGCTTAAACTACTAGTAAAAAGGTAAATAAAACGTAGAATGGCAGGGTAGCCAAGTATCAGAATTGATACCGATGAAACTCCCCTTGTGGTTAACGCACCTTCCGTGTCTTTGTTCGGGTCAGCCGCGTTGTCGGACGCCCTCACATTACGGGAGATCGCACCTTTGAAACGTGAACCTTTGAGTTGACCTCAGGCCACAACTTCTGCAAGCAACGCTCGATGCGCGCGAAGAATGTCCCGCCCCGTATCCTTTTCGTGCTTTGTGAGCCCCGCAAATTGTTTCGATTATGCTGTGTAATAGTATGTTCTTTTGATTGCGTAGATCGCATGTTTAATTCCATTACCTGCGTAGACCGCATGTTTTGATTGCGTAGATCGCATGTTTAATTCCATTACCTGCGTAGACCGCATGTTTTGATTGCGTAGATCGCATGTTTAATCCCATTACCTGCGTAGACCGCATATTTTGATTGCGTAGATCGCATGTTTAATTCCATTACCTGCGTAGACCGCATGTTTTGATTGCATAGATCGCATGTTTAATTCCATTACTTGCGTAGACCGCATGTTTAACTCCGTCACCAGCATAGACCGCATGTGTTAATTACGTAGACCGCTTGTTTAGTTTCATCGCCTGCATAGACCGCGTGCTTGTGATCAATTTCGTCGCCTCCGTAGACCGCTTGCTCTGCTTGCCTAGTTGTATTTCAATAAGCATTGTCATGCTCTTTACTTACTTTGCGCTGTCACGCATTTCGAGTACACCACTATTCTTGCATTGTCATGCATTTTTGCTAACCATATTGTACCTGTTAAGTTTGTTTTCTTTGCAGGCACGATATTGTATGTACGGTTCATTTGAAGCTGGTGCAACCAGACGAGCCGCACAGGTATTTTATCTCCGAGTGAGACGTATTGAGAATTCCATAATTCTCTTACATCCTTTCTGCATTGTAGTGTAATTTGGTATGCTAGCTCAAAACTGTCGCATGTATGCTTCGTTACAGCTTTCTTAGCATGATCATAAGTTATGCTCGGCTCTCTGCATTGTCTTGCATTTCGCCCCCGCCTTCGGGCGCATATCTCATTTGTCTTGTATGTTTGTCTGAGTCTTCGGCCTTGTCAAAAATGGGTCGTCTCTGGGCTTTGACATTCACTCCCGTCATTGTTATGACTTTCGAGTTCTGTCAAAGAGGGGCAACTGTAGACACCCCATTTTTGACCGTCCTCAAGACTTGGACGTCACCGTTTGAACACTCGGTGATCATCCATGATTGTGTTCGTTTGGAGTTCCCGGAGGTCTCGGCTCGCGCGCCCTACCTCAGGATCTCCGAACTTGACCGTGTGGTGTCCGGTTTTGCACCGAACACTTTTGTTTTGCCTCAGAAGGGCAGGGAATGTCTTGTGAGACACCCCCATACACTACCGGCAGTGGCTGGAGGCCACCGGCTGGTCTTTTTCTTCCATCGGCAATTTTGTTTGCTGGTCGGCACACTTTATTGCCGGTCGGCATAATATGTTGCCGGTCGGCACTTTTTTTTGCCAAAATAGCTTTTTTGGGCAGCCGACCACTGTTCCTCCACTTTTTGGAGATATTTTGTGCCAGCTGTGATAGCTGGCACCAACTCCTTTCCCCTCCATACACGTGTATGGAGGGATTTCCCTCTAGCCAAGCTTGTTGAATAAGCTTTGCAAGAGGGATCCTTATAAGAGGGAGGCTTTCCTCTTGGTTCTAGGTTAGAAAAAGAGAAGCAAAAACCAGCCTTTGAAGATATACATACATATTATATCTATACCTCTCTCCCTCTCCCTTCTTGTGTGTGTTTCTTGGCCCAAAAGGTGTGTTTTACCTTACTTTTGCACCATTACACACACTATTACACCTTAGTCCGAGATTGAGGGACTTGTGGGAGTTGTTTCTTGAGTTTTGGACTGGTTTTGATCCAAAGAAGGAGGTTAGGCCATTTGTTTTTCAAGGGTTCTTCAAGGGTGAGCATCTGCCCTTTTATTCCCCAAACTTGCATTGATTTTCTACCTATTTTGTTTATTGTTTTGGCTCTTGTGTATAACATAAAAAAGGCTCATATTTTCCTGCTCTAACACTTTCATTAAGGTCACTTTGTGGTTAGATTGCAAACTCACCCTCTTAGGCCTTGTTTAGCCTATTTTGCTGCCATTTTGATAAGGTTTTGTTCACTTCAGCATTTTGATCTTTTGATCACCAAAAATCAGTGTATTTTAGTGTCAAAAAAGTTGGTTTGAAGTCTTGCATAGGGGAGGGACACCCCTCTCCCCTTATGGTTTTGTTTCCTTGCTTTTTGGGCTCAAAAGGATAGCATGTGTGCTTGTTGTTTCTTGGCTTCATTTCAGTACTTTTTTAGGCATCTTAGGTCTTACATAATCTCTGTTTTTGGTCAGATTTAGGCCCTCTTGCATGCTTGTGATGTTTGCTTTGTATTGCTCCATCTTGCTTAAAAGTGCATCCCATGATTAGGCCATGATTTTTGTGTGTGTTGGCTTGGTTCCATGGAGCATTTAGCATTGTTCTTCCATGCTTAAAATCTGTTGGTTATCAACTTGGTCATGTTTAGCATGTTTGTTAGAGTTGCTTTGTATTTTGGCTTGGAGGCCTTGAGCATTTTGACCTCTAACATGCATGGTTGTGTTTACCCTCTTGATTTGGCATCATCTAGGGTCATATTTTAGTCCAAGAATCATGCTTGTATGTGTGCATGCATGGCCTCTTTCATGCCTTGAAGATGTGTCCTCTTATGCCTAAGAATGAGCCTTAGTGTATTTGCTTCATGGGGGATATCTTAGTTGCCATATTAGGAGCTTTTGGGGTCCTATTTTGCATGCATAGATTCTGTTTTTTTTTTACTTGTCTTGATCATGCCATGAGTGGTCATGTCATTGAAGGTAAGTTGTCTCCTTTTGTGTCTTAACTTTGGGACCATGAATTTGCTTGTTAACATGAGTTGATTGCCTATCATTTTAAGCACTTTTGGTCACTGTTTTGAGGAGGGTAAGGGTCTGTCCATTTGCCATTTTTAAGCCCTCTTGCATGCTTGCTCCATGTTTGTTGGATAGTTGTTCCATTAAGCTTTGTGTAGCACATCGATCCCGTAGTCAATTTGGTCCATGTTTGCACCATTTTTGTACCTTGCATGCTTAGCATTGTATATTTGTCATGTTGGTTGCACAATGTTTGTTGTGCTTTATATCTTGGTGGCATGACACATTTGAGGCTTGTGAGCATTGCATGCACTGCATTTACTTGGTTTGGGGTGTCAAACCAAGTGCGGGAGTCAAGGATCATTCATACTTCAAGTGATGTAATGTGCCTTGATCCCCGGTCATCGGGACCTTTGACTCTAACTTGATAAGGCCTCGGTTTTTCATGTTGTTTGTTGCATGCATTTTCATATCAAATGGCAAATTCGATCCTTTGACTCACCATGTACCATTGATGATTCGAGGATCGAAAGTCATGCTTCTTTGAGTCCAAAATATGATAAGAAGTAGGACCATGCTTACATGTGCCCAAAAACTCCATACTATGCACTGCCTGTCCTCTGTTTGCTGTCAGATTGTCTATTGCAGGAAGTTTCTGCCGACCGGCAGAATTTAGTGCCGACCGGCACTATATGGAGTGCCGATGAACCTAATAAAGTGCCGACGGGAATTTTTGAGTGCCGGTGGCAATTCTGTCTGGCCGGTGGTACTCTGCAGGATGCAGAGAGCTTGTTCCAGCACTTTGGAATTTTTCAAAAAGACAAGGCAGTACAAACAGAAGCGACAAGAGCATAGTACGGGTTTTCCGGGCAGGACGGATTCGAGCATGCATCATCTGCGCGCCCCGAGGCAGAGGCTGTGGCCACCCTCTTTATTCTTTTGCTTCCTCTTTTTTTAATTAATTAGGAAATTTTGTAATAATTTTATTTGTTCATTATTTTGGGACTGTAATATTAATTCGAGCCCTCTGAGTGAGGGTAAACATGTAATAAGTGTGGGTGAGTGTGTGTATGTCTTCCAATCCCCATTTCTTTCTTCCCTTTTATTTACCAGCTTATGATGGTAGATTAGGGCATTTTTGAAATTAGCATACCTTATGATATGCATGCGTGCATTCATGCATCTGTTAACATGCACCGGGCTTGGTACATCATGCTAACTGCACTTGTATTTCAATTCCAAGTTGAGTACTTGTTAGTTGCAGCATTTCACATGCCATCTTTAGGATAGCTGAGCCTGTTTAGAGTGCATCTTTGCATGTGTTGCATTAGCTATTTTTAACATGAACTAGGATCATGCATATGATTACTGACTAGTTTCTGTTTTGGCTTGGAGTACTAGGTAAGCTTTTATGCTTTAGCATCCAGCATGCGTGTGAGTGTTGCCATGACAGTATGATTACCATGAGGCTAGCTGCTTATGTGATATAACTGCTTGAATGCCTGTGGGTGGAGGTCAAAATTGCTTAAATTGGGATAATGCGTTAAAACTGTGAATTTTAAGCCCACTAGATAGTGGCAAAACCATCTTTTCCAAAAGCCCACTTAAGGGTGGCAAAATCTGCATTTTAGCCTACTTGCGAGTAGCAAACCTTTTTTTAAAAAAACAAACATGAAATGTTTTGTTCCAATTTGGGCGATTTGGTCTATACTTGTTTGCTGCGCGCATAACATAGTAATTCTAGGCTAATAATCGGGATAAGAACACATAAACGTTTTCAAAACTGGATATCACGGTTAGTAGAGGCCGGTCTTCGGACCGGGCGAAAGGGGGTGCTCATAGCTGACCTTCCCCGATCGTACCCAAGCTCCCGAGCCGAGACAACTCCGGTGATGACGGACATGTGGCCTTCGGCACCGAGTCAGGGTTTCCTAAATTCCCCTTTAATAAAATATTTAGGTGGCGACTCTGTATCTGGCAAAGCAGTCCATGTTTGGCACTACTTTTTCAAAAATCTGTTTCTCAAAACGATTTGCCAGATTTGGACTCTTTGGTTCAGATTAAGAACCGTGACACAAATCGAGTCCGAACTGTAGCGCGAGGCCCACGCGGGCGCCGTCTACAATGCCCCACTGTGAAATCCACAAACTCATCAATATGTGGCAAGGGGAAGTCGTCCTTCGGACTAGCTCTGTTCAAATCCCTGAAATCCACGCATACTTGGATCTTACCATCCTTCTTCGGCACTGGAACGATGTTGGCCAACCAAGTCGGGTATTCGGATACCAGCAGGAAGCCTGCATCAATTTGCTTGGTGACCTCTTCCTTAATCTTGATGGCCCAGTCAGGGCAGATTCTTCTGAGTTTTTGCTTGGCGAGTCGGGCCTCGAGGTGAAGAGGGATCCGGTGCTATACAATCTCAGGATCCATTCCAGGCATGTCTTCGTAGGACCACGCGAAAACATCTTTGAAATCTTTTAATAAAGCGACTAAGCGCTCGCGTTCCTCCGGAGACAACGTGGACCCGATCTGGACCAGCTGCGGGTCCTTCGCAGTACCAATATTCACAGTAATGATTTCATCTACTAAAGGTTTAACAAATCTTTCCTGCTCTTGATCAATTAATCGCTGCAAAACTAGAGGAATTTCTCCCTCGTCATTTTCGTCAAAATTTTGAAAGTCCTGATTTAAGCAATATATCAAAGGCACAGAAAAGTACTCGGAAACCACATTCACATTATTCTCATTAAGTACTTCCAAACCATCCGATTCTTTTGTTACAACAGACTCAAAGGAGAAAGAAAAAGACGACCTGGACAGGACTGTGGCATCCGGGTTATCACCCCCAGGAATACCGGACTCAGACTCAGTCGAGCTAGAACCTGATTCCGACTCACAAGACTCAGTGGAATCAGATTCCGGCTCACTACCTGACCCGGTGCTACTGGACAAAAATCCCTCTTCATATTGCCAAACGAGAGAGGGTGCGATGGATGCATCCAAAATAGTTGATGGTAGGCCCGCAGCCATTTCATTCCCGATCATGGACACCGAGAAGTTATCCCCCAAGCACTTCTGTTCGATCGGAGGATTTGAAAGTAGACATGCCAGTGCTACCCCCATTTCAAGTTCGGTGTCCTCAGACTTCATTTCCCCACTATGCTCAGCCTCGACTATCGGGTCTATATGCTCTTCGACAACATCGTCCCCAGGTAATTATAGGTCAAAAAAAATCTCGAATCCCGGTATGTGCTTCCTCTCCGCGTTCAGTCACGACTCCGGAAAACCACAGAATGGAAAATCTTCCCCCTCCCGGACGAAGCATCCGTTTAAGGTACCCTGGATGGGCCGGTGCATCAAATCAAAAGGCTTCCCCATCTGTTTCGCTCTGGCTCTTCCAGTCATTTCCTTTCCTTTCCTTACCCAATCCTCCTTGGTGGCAGATAACCCATGCCAAAGGTATGAGGGTTATGTGGCACTTCGGGCAATGCTGCGACGCCCTTTCGGCCGCTCCTTCCTAACCCCATCCCGGGGATGTGTTGGAGTTTGTTCATGAGGTATACCGCTTGAGCACTGACATATATCCCCTCGTTAGTAGCCATGATGTTTTGTACAACCTGAGCCTCAACAAGGGTGAAACCAGATATAAACACGTCCTCCATGCCGTGCTCAATTTCTAAGACTGGAATAGGTACCTCTGGAGGTGGGTGGATCGATGAATTTCCGAAAACAATGGCTACTCCCTTTTCATAGGGGTATTTAACCATCTGATGTAGAGTGGATGAGACGGTCTTCACTCGATGCAGCCACGGCCTCCCCAAAAGCAGGTTGAAAGTCGCTGGAACTTCCAAGACATGGAAATCTACCTCATGCTGTCCTGGCCCAACTTTAGTCTGAATTTTCACCGTCCCCATGACCTTTCTACTTGTGTTATCGTATGCCCGAATTACTTGGGCTGTTGGTAAAAAGTCCGCGATTTTCAAGCCAATCCCAAACGCTGTCCTTGCCAGGAAGACGTTGATGGCGGATCCGGTATCAACGAGAACCACCGGTATCCATTTATTCTTACACTCCACAGAGATGTAGAGTGGTTTGTTATGGTTTGCCCCCTCAGGTGGCAGTTCCTTGTCGGAGAAAGTCAGCGTCGAGGTAGCCCCTCCCGGAAAAACTAATCCTACTAGCTGTTCTGGCGTAGTTTCTACCGGAAGCTTTGCCTTATCCATGGCTGATAAGACAGCCTGTCTATGCACTCGTGATGCCATAAGCAGTCCCCAGATGGAGATGTCTGCTTGTATCTTTTTTAACTGTTTGAGCACAACCTCCTCTTCAAGTTGTTTCTCTTTCTGCTTCTCTGCCTCCTTATCTTTCCCAGACGCCTCTGGCTGATCTAGATGTGGGGGCTTGAAATACCACCCACTTCGTGTCATATAGTCGACTTCTCCAAGGTACCAGGTGTCATCGGGTTGGTTGTTCCCCCAATCTTCGTCCGTATGGGCAAGACATAAATCCTCATCTTCCCACCACATTCCATCAGCAGCCGACAGACACCTGTTTGGCTCTGGTATGACTATTCTCGTACCCGTGGTACCTTCCATCCCTATGCTCGCAGCATCCTCTGTTCCTGTGCACACAGCAGTTTCAGTCCCCACATGGGCCTTTGCCTTTCTGATTTTTGCGGGATCTTCAAATCTTTTCTATTCCGACTGTATCAACACAGCTGGCTGCTCAATAATTCCTGTATTCAAAATACTCCAATCCCGAGTGAAATTCTTAACATCGGCGCTCCCCGGCGATGCATTCTGTTCTCTGACTCTCTCGACTGTCACCGACATTCGTGCTCCTGCCGTACCCTGTCCTGGGTGGAACTCTTCCACCATATCCGATTAATCATCCAACCACCCGGTAGCCTTTGCTGATTCCTCATTATCAAACCAGTTGACTGCTGCGCCCTCTGGATCTTGGTTACTGTAAAACTGGAGATTGGCAAGGTCCTCTTCCACAGCCCTTAAATCATCTGTTCTCTGTCCCAAACTATCCCCTTGGATCACATATAGTTCTCCCCCTGTTGGCAATTCCACATCTGGCCCATCCTGGCCTGTTAATGAAATGTAGTCACCCAGACTATATGTCTTCTCAATACGACTCCCAGATTCTGCAGACTCTGACTCAATAACCTTTGTCTCTTTTGGGATCTCCTCTCTCCTGTTCTCGATAATCACCACCGTTGGCTTAAGTCGGGTCATGGAGATGTCCATCATGCACAAGTTGGTGCAGTCGGGAAGGAATACCTCCGGCTTAGGTAGGTGGGAAGGAGTGATATAGATGCTAGGATCGTAAGGCACGACCCCAGTTTGGATGAAGTTGATCCTTTTAGGCGGTGGGGCTTGGTTATGTGTGGGGAGAGGGTTTGTTGTAACATTGGGTTTCTCGGGAGGCAGAATCACCCCGTTATCGATGAGATCTTGAATCTCATGACGTAATCGGAAGCACAGATCGGTGTCATGACCGTGCTGTTAGTGAAATGCGTAATATTTGGCTGGGTTGTGGGTAGGGGAAAGTCTTTCTGGTAAGGGCTGCGGTTCTAGGGGCTTCAAATGCCCTTTTCTGATTAAAACCCCCAGAGCTTTGGATAGGGGCATATACAGTGGAGCGAAGGTTCTTGTGTTTTTGGGTGGGTATTTGGCTGTTTGGGTATGGCTTCCGGACGCGCCGGAGAATGGCGCAGCTGCCATGGTTCTTGGAATGGGGTTGGTGGTGACCATGCTCACTTCGGAGGCTCTTGTAGTTGTAGTACCGCTCGGGCCTGCATTAGTGTTCCAGTTGAAAGTTCTTCGGGGTTGCTCCCGGTCATTATCAATTAAGCCTTGCTTTAAGGCATCCTCAATCTGCACCCCCATTTCATGTAGATCATAAAAGGTAAGGAAGGGGAGTACAATCATCTTTTGCATCAACTTTGGCTGAATATTACACACAATCATCCGAATCTGGTCTTTGTCTGTAGGCCTTAAGGTCATCATCGAAGCCTTAGCCCTCCATCTAGTCACGAATTTTGAGAAACTCTCTTTAGGCTCTTGCCTTGTTGTCTCGAGATCACGGGTTGTAATCTCGATTTGTGTATTGTATAAGTATTGCGTAATGAAGGCCTTGGCCATCTCGTCCCAGTTTCTCTTGACATCATCTTCTAATTTGGCATACCATATGGCCGCCACACCCGACAGGGATCGGCTGAACAGAGACAGCTTCTGGAGTCTGCTGAGGCCCATTGGCCTTAAGATGTCCGAGAACAATCTCAGGTGCACCATGGGGTCCCCAGACCCATCAAATCGATCAATGTGCGGCATTTTGAATCTGTCAGGCAGCGTCACAGCTGCGTCGGTATATCCATCTTCGATGTCCGGGATAGTCTTGACTCCTTGGGATCGCTTGAACAGCTTTTCCAGCTTACTCAACTTCAATGCTATGGGGTCTGTCTCGAACTCAAAGGGAGAGTCCGGTAGGTTGGTGGGTGTTTTGGATAACTGGGGTTGGATTTGAGGTAGGATCGGGGGTAGAGGTGGTCCCGTGGGAATGTCCGTATCATTCTGAACATTAGCTGTCTCCCCGGGGGTGGGAATTCCTAGCGAGGAAGGAACTTGCTGCGAAGCAGATGCTCCGGTTTGCTGCTGTAACCTCACGATTAACTCTGCTTGTTCATTCATAACCGTGGCCTGCTGCTTGGCGAACTCTGCCTGTCGGACAGCATCCTGCTGCATCATTTTCATACTCTCTTGGAGCTGGTGCACCATCTCCTCTAAATTGGCCATACTGTTCTGCTCTGACTGAATTATCGATATATGTTCCCTTTCTGTGGAAGAAGCAGAATCCTGATCCCTACTGTACACAGGTGGGGTAGATAAGGCCCTCTGTACTGACTGTTGAACTGATGCCCTCTGCCTAGCTGTCCTCCGTCTAGTAACCGGGGGTAGAGAGTGGTACACTGGTTGTCCGTCTACTAGATCCTCAGATCGATGGAGTCGACGACCTCTAATTCAGAGTGCTTGGGGAATATCTACTGGGTCAGAAGCAATTGTGCTCGACTACCCTAGTAAAAAGATAAATAAAGCATATAAATAAACAGACAATTAGACAGCGTAACAACATAAAATAAACACAACACACAGCTGGGTATCACAACAAACTGCTAACAAGCTGAATGTACTGTTCCTTAGTCACTGATCACTGTTTCCAAATTGTTACCCCTAAGTCTGAATTTGATACCCGTAGATGACTGATTCCCAAAAACACTGATGCCCGCAGGCCTGACACTCAGACTTGCGAATTGGTATGCGTGTTCCCTGCATAGATACATTCTAAAAACACATAGCAAGTAAACGAGAGCCAAAACATCCCTATGGAGGGGTAGGGTTTCCCTGTCCTATTTTTGTCAGGAGCTAGGGTTTCACTATGCACACAGCAGTTTTCCAACAACCTAACATCGGGTAAGCAACCTGTCCTAGTTTGGGATAGTCACTATGGATTTTGATATGCACTAGGTCGAATGGTCGAAAAGGGTGCCCCGGTAAAATCGGGGTTTGTGTTCCCATATTGTCAGAGCCCACAACCGGTCAGCCTTCTGGCATGCTTTAACAAAGTCAAGCCTCCGGCAAACCGTTCAGGAATGGCAGATGGCAAACACGGTGTCCTAGGCGCACCAATGCACATGTAATGCAAAGAGACACATAAATGAAATCAAAATAGGACATCACGAGTTCGAGTCAAGCTCTCTAAATCCCCAGCAGAGTCACCAGAAACTGTAGACGTCCCCGAATGCCCCGGGAGGGAATCCCCCCCCCCCCCTCCCCAGTTCTATTCGTTTTGGGTTCACAACAGTTCAGGACTCTTAAATTGTCACGGTTCTTAATCTAAACCAAAGAGTCCAACTCCGGCAAATCGCTTTGAGAAACAGATTTTTGAAAAGAAGTGTCAAACATGGACTGCTTTGCCAGATACAGAGTCGCCACCTAAATATTTTATTTTGGGAAATTTAGGAAACCCTAACTCGGTGTTAAAGGCCACGTGTCCGTCATCACCAAAGTTGCCTTGGCTCGAGAGCTTGGGTACGATTGGGGAAGGTCAGCTATGAGCACCCACTCTCGCCCAATCCGAAGATCGGCCTCTACTAACCGTGATATCCGTTTTTGAAAACGTTATTTGTTCTTATTCCGGTTATTAGCCTAGAATTACTACGTTATGCGCTCAGTAAACAAGTATAGACCAAATCGCCTGAATTGGAACGAAGCATTGCATATCTGTTTGTTTGAAAAACAGTTTGAAATTTGCTACTCGTAAGTAGGCTAAAGCACGGACTTCAACAAGTTGTTCCAACTCAAACAATCCAACCTTCACCCACAGGCATTCAAGCAGTTTATATCACATAAGCATCTAGCCTCATGGTAATCATGCTATTATGGCAACACTCACATGCATGCGCTATGCTAAAGCATAAATGCTTACCTAGTACTCCGAGCCAAAACAAAAACATGTTAGCAATCAATGCATGATCCAAGTCCATATTAAGTGGCTAATGCAACGCATACAGAATGTCACTAGAGTAGGCTCGGCTAGTCTATAAATGATATGTGAAACTGCACAAGTAGCATGTATTCAAGTTAGATTTGAAATACTTATGCAGTTAGTATGATGTGCCGAGCCTGGTGCATGCAAGACTAATGAATGATGCACGCATGCTATCATACTGTACGCTAATTGAAACATGCCCTAGGCTAACCATCAAAAGCTAGTACATAAAAGGGAAGAAAGACGTGGGGTTGGGAGACATACACACACTAACGCACACTTATTACACAATTGCCCTCGCTCGGAGGGTCCGAATAAATAATACAGTCCGAATAAATAATGCTAAATTAATTATTACAGAATTTCTAATTAATTAACAAATTAAATGCAGAAAGAAGGTGGCCACAGCCCCGCTTCGGGATCCGTGGATGATGCATGCTTGACTCGTCTCGCCCGGAAACTCGCAGCCATAGCACTGTTGCCTCCGTTTACACTGCCTCACCCCTCTGAAATTTATGAAAGTCTCCAGAACTGCTCTGAACTTCATTCTGAGTGCAGTGGAGTGCCACCGGCCAGATCAAAAGGCCACCAGCCATGGGAATGAGGTTATCGGCTAAATATTGTGCTCTCGGCCAAAATTCTTTGCCGGTCGGCACTCAACACTGCCGGCCGGCCAAATCTTCCTGTTGAAACCTACAGTTGACAATAGTAGAGGGCAAGCAGTATATGGCATGGAATTCTCATGCAAATGTGAGCATGGGCACGCTCTCTATCATGAAAGGGACTCAAGGGAGCATGACCCTCGACCCTCGGGCCATCAATTATGCATTTTGATGCATGATGGCCTAAGAGGCCAAGTTTGCAACTTGATGTAAATGCATGCAACCAAAAGAGATGAATGCCAACACCCTATCATGTTGAGGTCAAGGGGATTGACGACCGAGGGTTGAGACGTGTTACATCACTTGGAGTATGAACACTTCTCAATCCTCATACTTGGTTTGACACCCCAAACCAAGCAAAATGTAATGCATGGATGCAGTATACAATGCAAAGTGATGTAACTCATGCAAGGTAACATGAACATGCTAAAGCTAATGCAACATGACACTATCTAATCCTGCAAGCTAGACTAATGCAATATGGACATATCAAGCATACAAGAAGACTATGTAATGCCATTAACTAAACAACATGCAAACATGCGAAAATGATACAATGTAAGCATGCAACCAATGCAATGCAACATGCAAGCATGCAAAATATGCAAAGATGGACTTATACTGAAATGAGAGGACCTCAGCCCACCCCCAAAATAGTGGCCTAAGAGGATGCACAATAGCACAAATGATGCATGCAAGCATGCACACATCAAGGTCCATCACCTAAGCATAAAATGGGACAACACTAAGCATACTTAAAGGCGATATACATGGGCATTAAACCAACATGCTAAGCCCTGAAAATGAATAAAGAATGATACCAAATCAAACAAAACGTGCAAGCAAGGCATGCATCAATGACCAACACTTAAAGCCAATAAAGGGGGTCAAACCAAAGCTATGTCAACCAAACCTTAAAGGACCAAAATGACCTAAAATAGTCCCAAGGGACTCCAAAACAAGACTAAAGCATACATAGATCATGGTCAAAACACGCCAAGGAATGAGTCCAAAACAAGGGCATTCAAGGCCACAAAAGGAAGCATTACTCAACACCTCCCCCAAGCAAACATGGCATGAATTTTTCAATACAAAACAGAGTTTTAGCATGCAAAAAGGGCCCTCAAAATCCACTGATATGGCAGCCTAATGTCTAAACACATAGGCATGCACAATGACCATTTCCAAGGCACAAAAGAACAACCCTTCAAAGCATGAAAGAGATGATGAATGCAAGCATACAAGCACGGATTAGGGACTAAAATGGCATGTGAAATGACTCCAAATCAACTGAAACAACCCAACTCAAGCATGCTCATGACTCACACACCCGATGCCAACATGCTAGAATGCAAAGGGGCTATACAAAACATATCAAATACGACCAAACCAGCACCCAACAGACCTCAATCATGATAAATCATGACCAAAAGCTTCACAAAGCTAGGCAAGAATATGCAAGCATGATGGTCTAATGGCTAGATGCATTTCTAGGCAAAATGGGAGAATACAAAGCAAGTGTATTAAGCATGAGAGGGGCCAACAAACCAACATGGGACAGAGGTAAAACATGCTAAATAAACACCAAATAACCTCTGAAATTAAGCCAAACAAAGCTAGGCATACATGCTACCCTTATGAGCCAAAACATGAACAAAAAGAGAGACCAAGGGAGAGGGGTGTCCCTCCCCTATGCAAGTCCTCAAACCCCATTCTTCACCACTAAAAATCCACTGGATTTCAGTGGTGAGAAGGCTAATACACCAAAGAAATCAAAACTTAATAAAGGAAGCTCAAAAAGGGGCCAAACAAGGCCTAAGAGGGGGAGGTCGACCCCCAATGTCAAAACAACCTTAATGAGATATCTTGAGCATGCAAATACAAGCCTTTTTTCAGTTATACATAAGGTCTAAAATAATGAGCAAGATAGGCAAAAGTCTAGTGCAAGATTGGGGAATCTAAAGTAAAAGAGTTACCCTTGAAGAACCCTTGATGAATAGCAAGTGCAGCCTTATTCTTTTGATCAAAACTAGTCCAAAACCTCAAGAACAAACCCCCAAAGCCTCTCAAATTCGAAGTATGGTGTAGTAGTGTGTGTTTGTGTGCAAAACTAAGAACAAACACACACTTTAGGCCCTCAAACCACACAAAATGAAGAGAGAGAAGGAGATATAGAGAGAGAGGATGATATATATCCGATATACATGTGTATAGCTCTGGTTTTTTTGCTCAACCCTAACAAAGGAGGAGGAGAGGCTCTTATATAGACAAGGGAAAGCTTTGAAGCTTCTCAAAGAAGCTAAACAAAAAAAGAGTCAAAGGGGGCAAGGCTTCCTGACAAAGCTAGGACAGCTGGCAAGCTTCTTGAGGAAGCTTTGTGAAAGGGTCAAGCTTCCTCAAGAAGCTTTGACCAAAAGGGGGCAAAAGGGGCAAAACAGCCACATGTATGCCCCGAGGTAGGTTTGGTGCATTCCAGCTGGCACAGCTAGCATGCACCATGCCTGAAGAAGGTAAAAAGGGGTTACCGGCCAGAAAAGGAGGTCATCGGCCAAACAGATGGCCGGCCGGCCGTACAGAATGCCGACCGGCCAATGGTGTAATTCACCAATGGCCGGTAGACTCAAAACATAGCCAGTGGCCTTAAACCAAGACCGGTGGGTGTCAGGTGTAGCTAACAAGCTACATTTTACCCTCAGAAGCAAAAAAAAAACACATGTTTTTGGTGCAAAACCAAACACAGAACAGTCGAGTTGAGAGATCCTGAGGGAAGGCGCGTAGCCAAGACCTCTGAGAACTCAAAACAAAACACAAACATGAGTAATCACCGAGTGTTCGAGTGGTGACATCCAAGTCTTGAGGACGGTCAAAAATGGGGTGTCTACAAAGGTGTGCATCATCTCGGCATGATCATTTATTACTTGCATGCATGTTTACTTGCTCATTTTGTTTAAGAGTCACATTTTGCATACCTCTAGCATCATGAGAAGGGGTAGACCTCCAGTTAGCCGAGATCATCTCGAGGACAGAGTAGGCAGATTAGAAAGACTGGTCGAAGGTTTGGTCCATGAGTTAAGGCAAGCAAGGCAACAGAACATTGGTACCACATCTACCCACGCCGAGCAGACCGATGGCCAACATGCAGTTCCACCTCCGTCTCCTCCAATACCACAAGTGCCTCCGCAGCCAGCTTTGTATGGAGATGGCACATTGCTCAACATGCCGACGTATGCCGGAGTACTAGACAAGGCCATCCTGGCAAAAGCCAACTTGAACAAGAGTCAGAGTTTGGGGGAGAAGTAGAAAAAGAGACAGACCTATGACGATCGCCCAGACCCATGTGATGCCGAGAAGAAGACAAGTGTGGACGGTTCCAACGGCGCGAATCAGGAAGGTGGCACTAAGCCGACATGTACAAGTTGCAGAAGGCGACATTTTGGAGTTTGTCATCGGGTGTCTGGAGCATGTTTTGAATGCGGTGAGATGGGTCATCGTATTAAGGATTGTCCCAAGGTAAAGGCTAGGAAAGATAAGAAGAGATGAGAACCCGACGTTCGAAATTGTTTTGGGGACATGGTAAGTTAAGTTTGGAGGGCCAAACTTCTTTGAGGGGGGAAGGATGTAACAACCCATATTCATGTCTTAGTCATGTTTATGTGCATTTACATAACTTTGTCTTGTTACGTTTGCATTCATGAATCTTGTCTTGTTTTGCTTATGTGTTGCTTGCATGCTTTGTTCCTTCCCTGCTATGTCAAGCCTAGGTCATGCCAAGCCTAGGTCATGTTAAGCCTAGGTCATGTCAAGCCTAGGTCATGTTAAGCCTAGGTCATGCCAAGCCTAGGTCATGCCAAGCCTAGGTCATGTTAAGCCTAGGTCATGCCAAGCCTAGGTCATGTTAAGCCTAGGTCATGCCAAGCCTAGGTCATGCCAAGCCTAGGTCTTGTTAAGCCTAGGTCGTGCCAAGCCTAGGTCATGTCAAGCCTAGGTCATGCCAGGCCTAGGTCACACCTTTGAACCTCTTACCCCTAGGACCATCTTGGAACCACTTTGGTTGACCTCCACCATCACCTAGGCATATTGGCCGAGATGTCATCATCTAGGCCGAGATGTGCATCATCTAGGCCGAGATGTTATCATCTAGGCGTCCTAAATCCCTGATCCTTGCACCTAGTGATCTTGTTCCGGGATTGGAATGACCTAGACCGAGGTGTGGCACATCTAGGCCGAGGTGTGGCACAGCTTGGCCAAGTGTTATCCCTCTTAGCCGAGATCATTGAGACCTTACTTGCGGAAGTCTATGTCCTTAGCCGAGATCATTACCTGCCGGAGTGCCCATGTCACCTAGCTTGTTGTATACACTTTGTCTTACACATGTCTTGTCTTTCTATCACCTTTTGAGGAGAACCAACCCGGTAGTGCCACGTGTCCCAGCAGAGAGTTAAATCAGCCGATAGAGAGAGAAATCCTATCATTTCTATATCTTTGTTCTAGGTAGAGAGAAAGGCTCTAGGAAGAGGAAGAGGAGTTCTAGAGAGAGGTAGATTTCCAAGTTTGATCCCTAGAGATCGAACCGTTAGATCCGTATTTTAAGGTTAGATTCGTGATCTATTCTTGTTATTCTTTATGTTGATCTAATCGCATTGCATGATCTAGCATGTTTCATGAACCATGCATTGCTTTGAAGTTCGGTTTTACAAAGAGAAAGTGATATTCATGTGTTCTTGAGGAAAAACCATGTTTTGATCCGAAAGTTTGTATCAATATCCATGTTTTCGTGTTTGTTTTCATATGATCTTCAAGTATGGGTACCCAGGTCCACGTTTTCGAACTCATGCCATAAAATCCCAGATTTTGTAATAAAGAAGTTATGATTTTGGCATTCATGTTCTTCATGTTCTTCATGTTCATGTTCTTCATGTTCTTCTAGAGAGGGAAACCCAGATTTCCTGACCTCATTTCCCTAGGTGTGGCCACCGAGACCACTCTTGCCTAGATCACACACCTAGGCCAAGCATCGTATCTCACCTTGGCCTACCTTGCATGATCACTTGCACCTTTAGTTGTCTTGCATGCACCTCGGCAGGCAGCTATACGCCGAAGCCTAGGTAACCACACCTCGGCCAAGAGGTGGGGGACCACGGCCAAGACCTCCTGAGTTCACTCAGCTAGGTCATTATTGCCTAGATCATTTCTGTGCATCCATTCCAAGACCTGGTTGGTACCCAGCATGTTTTCCCTAGATGTTTTCCAGCATGTTTTCCCTAGATGTTTTCCAGCATGTTTTCCCTCGGTGTTTTCCAGCATGTTTTCCCTAGATCATTTGCATTCATGTGAAGCTTGTTTTTAAAAGTGTATTCAATAGGCTTTGCCATGTGTTTGTAGGACTTGGACCTTTGCCTTGATCCCGACATTCCAAGAACTATGTGAGTGGTATTTTTAATAAAGCTATGTTATCATGTTTTGATAAGCTTTGCTTTACCTTGTTTTGAAAAGTATTTGATCAACCATGAATGATTATCCCTATTTTGTATATCAAGTATTATCTTGTTTTGATGACATTCTTGGAAAGTCCTTAGTGCCGGGGGACTATAATGCAACTGCACCATTGCTTGAGAGGTCTCTGCCATCGACGGTCTGGGAACGGATGGCCCCACCGACGGTCTGGGATACGGGTGGATTTGTCTAATTGATTCTGGGTCGATTATTCCCTTGTTTTGTCTTGTTTTGCCACCGACGGTCTATGAACGGGTGGGTTTGTTTTGTCAGGAATGTCATCACCCCATGTATTATGTAGATGTTATTAAACATCCCAAGAAGATTTGAAAGGCCAAGATTTGATTGATGAACTTGATTCATCCCATGTTTTGAACAAGCTATGATATATGTATTGTTTTGACAAAGACCTCGGGAATCATTCATTTAACCCCTTTATTACTTATACCATTCACTGAGTATCCAAGCTCACTCTCTCCTTATATATATGTAGGTAACAAGCATGAAGGCGGTGACGCCAAGATGTGTTATTTGCAAGATGATGTTTGATCTATGTTATGTCAGCATCTTGAAGATTATGCTTCTTGACTTTATATTTCATGTATTTTGTATATGTCGGCTTGAGAAGCCTTTTGATCAAGATGTAACATGTACTTTATTTTTTCAAGTTGTAAAGCTATGTAAAGATGTATGCCATTTCATTTGACTTATGCACAGCTTTTATGGACTAATTAGATTTGTATATATTGCTTCCGCACATGTTTGCCCCATATGTAATACTCTGATTGTATGTGAATCTTGAAAGTTGGCCTTCGATAATCTCGGATTACTGACCATCACGGCACCATTCTACTAGGGGCCGAATGGGGTCGTGACATGTCCACTATTGAAATGAAAGAATTGAAAGCTCAGTTGCAGGAATTGCTGGATAAGGGATTTATTCACCCGAGTACTTTGTCGTGGGGTGTGCCGGTTCCTTTTGTAAAGAAGAAAGATGGGACCCTCAAATTGTGTATTAATTACCGAGAACTCAACAAGGTAACAGTGAAGAATAAATACCCATTGCCACGCATTGACAATTTATTTGACCAGTTGCAGGGGGCCCAGGTGTTTTCAAAAATTAACTTGAGATCAGTCTATCATCAGTTGAAAGTGAAGGTTGAAGATACCGAAAACACTGCTTTTCGAACTAGGTATGGATATTATGAGTTTTTAGTCATACCTTTCAGAGTTACTAATGCACCCGCAGCATTTATGGATTTGATGAATAGAGTTTTCAAACCTTTCTTGGATGATTTTGTTGTTGTTTTCATTGATGACGTTTTGATTTATTCGAAAAGTAAAGATGAGCATGAACAACATTTGAGAATGACTCTTCAAACACTAAGAGAAAAACAACTGTATGGGAAATTGAAGAAGTGTGAGTTCTGGCTTGATGAAATAACATTTTTGGGGCATGTTAATAACAGAAATGGTATCTTAGTTGATCCTCAGCAAATAGAAGCAATTATTGAGTGGCATACTCCGACTAATGTAACAGAATTTCGTAGTTTTATGGGACTGGCTGGTTATTATCGAAGGTTTGTTAAAAACTTCTCAAAGATTGCAGTGCCATTGACATAATTGGCTTGGAAGAGAGAAACGTTTGAATGGACAAACCATAGAGAACCTGCATTTCAAGAACTAAAGACAAGATTGACCATAGCTCCAATCCTTACTATACCCTTAGGTATGGAACAATTTGTAATTTATAGTGATGCATCTTATAAGGGTTTGGGCTATGTTTTAATGCAGAATGGCAGGGTGATTGCTTATGTCTCCCGACAATTGAGACCACATGAGAAAAACTATCCAACACACGACCTAGAACTTACTACAGTTGTGTTTGCATTGAAAATATGGTGTCACTGCTTGTATGGAACCAAATGTGAGGTGTACACCGATCATAATAGTCTGAAGTACTTTTTCACCCAAAAGGAATTGAATATTGGACAAAGACGCTAGCTTGAATTGATCAAGGACTATGATTTACAGATTCACTACTATCCGAGTAAGGCCAACACTGTGACAGATGCACTCAGTAGGAAGAATGCGGGAATTCAGCTTGTTTGCTCACAGATCAGAAAGAACTGCTACAAGAATTTGAAAAGCTTGAAATAGAAGTAGTGTCGTTTGAACAAAATGGTTTGGTAGCCGCAATGTCCACACAACCGGAAATTATTGAAGAAATCAAACAAAAGCAAATGAATGATGAGTTTTTGAAGAAGATTTGTGATGAATTTGACACCAAGCCTAAATCGGGGTTTACAATTGCAGATTTCATGTTAAAATTTCAAGAGAGATTATGTATTCCTAATGATGCAGATTTGAAAAGGAAAATTTTGAAGGAGGCTCACAAGTCAATGTTTGCTATGCATCCAAGAAATACTAAGATGTACCATGATTTGAAGTTAGTGTATTGGTGGCCCAACATGAAAAAAGAGATTGTCGACTTTCACTCTAAATGCTTGCAATGTCAATAGGTGAAAGCAGAGCATCCGAAACCGATAGGCTTGCTTCAGTCCCTCCCTATTCTGGAATGGAAGTGGGAACATATAACCATGGACTTTGTTGTTGACCTACCTCGAACACCTAGAGGTATGGACTTTATTTGGGTCATAGCTGATAGACTAACTAAGTCTCCTCATTTTCTTGCTGTAAAGACTTATTTTAATGCTTATAGACTTGTTATTATCTACATTGATGAAATTATTCGATTGCATGGGGTTCCAGTGACTATCATATCAGATAGGGATCCTAAATTTGTTTCTAGATTTTAGCATAGCCTACAGGATTCAATGGGAACAGATTTGAGATTTAGTACAACATTTCATCTGCAAACTAATGGGCAAACCAAGAGGACTATTCAAACCTTAGAAGACATGTTTCGCATGTATGTTTTGTATTTTCAAGGTAGGTGGGAAACATATTTGTCGTTGGCTGAGTTTGCTTATAACAATAGTTTCCGTGTTAGCATCGGTATGGCGCCATATGAGGCACTATATGGCAGAAAGTGTAGATCGTCAATTCGTTGGACAGAGGTTGGTGATGGGGCTATCTATGGAACAAACTTGTGCAAGAGACAACTGAGAAGATAAAAGTCATTAAACAAATGCTCAAAACTGCACAAAGCCAATAGAAAAGCTACGCAGATCAACAAATAAGGGATTTAGAGTATGAAGCAGGGGATCATGTATTTATCAAAGTAACACCAATGAAAGGGAAAACAAGGTTTGGCATTGACTCCTCGCTATATCAGGTCGTTTCAGATCCTTAAGAGATTGGGTCATGTTGTCTACCGTATTGCTTTGCCACCGGGGATGGAACAAAAGCATAATGTATTCCATGTATCCATGCTTTGCGGGTAACTTAGAGATCCATTCCATGTGATTGATCATCATCGGATTGCTTTAGATGAAAATGTGATTTATGAAGAATGGCCCGTGCAAATCATTGATCGACAAGTGAAGTAATTGAGGAACAAAACTATTCCTATGGTGAAAGTCTAGTGGAAAGAACATTATGGGAAAGAGGCCACTTGGGAAACAGAGGATGAGATGTGGCAACGATATCGGCATTTGTTTCCGTTTGAAGGTTGACTTAAGTTTGGAGGACCAAACTTTCTAAAGGGGAGAGACTGTGATGACCCCAACCTCCGTACTATTATATTATATTGTTTCAATGAGCTTAATTGCATGATTGTGTGCTAAAAATATGTGATTGCATACTTAATTTTGTAGTTATCTGTTGTTATATGGAATATCTATTCACTTATCGACTTAGAATCAAAAATTAAAAGCCCGAACGGCTTCAGAAACCGAAATTGATTAGCCCGATAGGCTAATTAGAATATTTAGAATTTTATGGCAACTTTCATCAAAATTTGATTCGAACAAAAATATTTAGAATAAAATAATTAGAGTTAATCAAAATTTAGTGAGATTAATTCCTTTTAAGAAAACATAATTAGCCTAAGCTAATTACATCCTATATAAGCCTAATTCATGTCTTGAACTCATATTGGCAACACTTTGGCTGAGATTTTGAGAGAGAAGGGGGGTGAACTCAACACTTAAAGAGAGAACAAGGGGAAATTATAGGAGATTGTGAAGGACTTGGAGAATTAAGCTACAATACACTTGAATTCACAACACTAGGAATGAAATTCTCCCTTAATCCTTGTAAATAAAATATGTAGAAATTGAATGCACTTAGTTTTTGAGTTTATTTGCATGAAATTGTACAATAGAGGCATGAATTAGCTTGAATTGTAAGAATTGAATTGAATTGTGTACATGCATGCATGATCTTTCATTTTGAGTTAAGATTTCTTGAATTTCATACATGCATGTGGTCTTGAAGGCATAAACTTGAAGGTTCTTCATGGTTTTATACATTTCATGCCATCTTTTTTGTGTTTTGAAAAGAAGAGCATGCAAGTTAGGACATGCATGGTTTGTAACTTTAAACTAGAGTTCAAAATTTGAGAAATGGACCATGATTTTGGACAATTGGTTTCAAAGTAACTATGTTTCCATGTTTTATAATGTATTACCACATTTTTTGTGCCAAACTAGCAAGCTTTGAGCTTTGGAATCATGTTTTGAGCTTCAAAAATAATTCTGGAAATTTAAGAACTCGACCTGTCCGCTCGAGAGAAGAAAATGTCGCACGAGCGTAAAAATCGAGCTCCCAGAAGTTTTACAGAGCATTACATGGTAGCTCGAGTGGCAACCCTTGCGCTCGACCGCACCTTATTTTGCACGGCTCAACACTCGAGCAACAGAAAGCTCGCTCGAGTGTAAAAATCATGCAACCAATACTTTTACAGAGTTTTGCAGACCGCTCCAGCGACCAAAGCTGTGCTCGAGCGGAGACCCTGTTTTCAGCAAATTGTGACTAACTCTCTTAAGTGCATGCTTGCGTCCTTATGTCATTTCTAGTACTCTTAAGCACTAATTGGACTCATATAATCATATAATGAGTTGGAAACACATTAGGAGAGTTGAATTAAAGTGAAATGGTTATTGGATGGTACTTCTATTGTTTTGTATAGGGGGACGTCCGAGACCTAGTGACAACATAACCTACTGTGAGTAGTAAGTTTATAAAGATATGTTCAGATTATATTTATTTTTGAAACCGTTACTATTCTGGAAATCAATGCATTAATGATAGAATAAATTATCGAACCGTTACGATGATTGAGGGAATGATTTATTAAAATGCTATTTTCCTTAATGAATGAAGTTCCATTTGAATTTGAAATCATGGCATCCTTTAGTGAGGCCCTTGCCTGGGGGAATTAGTACCATGGCTCAATTGTTCAATAGGCCCTTGCTTAGGGGAAATTAATACCATGGTTCAATTGTTCAATAGGCCTTTGCCTGGGGGAAATTAATACCATGGCCCATTGGCCCTTGCCCGGAAGAAACAATACTGTGGCCCATTAGATCAATTGAAATACAAAAATTTCTGACGTTAGACCCACGCAGTCACATTGAACATGGAATATTGATTGACTCATCGTGGTCCCATTGAATGAACCTTGTGGTCCCTTTTTTATTATAGCATTGTTACTCTACTGACTATTGATGTTGAGATTGATTAGAAATGTGAAATTCATATTTTTAATGTTATCGAACTTCATTCATATAACCTCTGTATTCTGTTATTACTCATTGGGCATTAGCTCACTATTTATATGTATATATAGGTGAACAAGTTGAGCATCACGAATAGAGATTGCCTCAGAGTCACCCCGTTGTCAGCTTTTTGTAGAGCTTCCGAAGAGGAGCCAATTTGGACTCGTGTGGAGCCAAGCAAAATCTAATCCCCTTTTTGACATGAACTTTTGTTGTGAACCTTTCGTTTGATTTTTGTATGGGGGTTTTGACTAGGTATGACTTGTGATGTTTGGATATGTGAACCTGATGTTTGTTTTAAAAGTTTTTGTAATGTGTGCACTTATAGAATAGTTGTATAGTTTTAATATGAGATCTTTTCATGTATGCACAGCTCAATGGGTAACTTTTATGTTTTAACTTGCTTCTGCTAGGCCCCATAATTTATATTCATTTGATTATGTTAACAAAGGTTATAGGTAATCTATGATTACTGGTCGGTCATGATGCTAAACCTATAGGGGCAGGTTTGGATCGTAACAAAGGGACTTATAGCAAAGGACCATGGTATTGGTACCCCCAGGTGAGGGCTACACTAAGGATGCCACAATTATATTTCAAAAGAGATAACCATTCATTTGTATCAAAATAGAATTTCAAAATAATGATCTTGCGGTAAAACAAAATACACTTTCATAACATATCTTTACAAAGATACTACTCGCTGTGGGCTGGTACTGATGTTAAACCTTGGTTGACCACCTACATAAATCACATAACACAGATGCACATTGAACCACACATTTGAAACAGATAACGCATCTTAATTTGATTCTCTTACACGTGTTTCTAGCGTATTTCCATGATCAAGGATGTTTAAATGATGCAAAAGAATAAGGACATAGTGATGCAAATATGCACTTATAAGTGTTAGTCAAAGTTTGCTGAAAACAAGGTCTTCACTTGAGTGCACACTTGGTCGCTCGAACGGTGTGGCTTAACTGCAAAAGTATTGGATGCTCAAAATGTGCGCTCGATGGTCACTTGAGCCAAGTGCTGAACAAAGGTGAGTTCACTCAAGCGCACACTTGGTCGCTCGAGCCAACTGCCAAAAGTCTAAAAAAATACCTGATGCCTACGATGTTTGCTGGTGCTACGGATGCTTCACTCAAGCGAATTCTAGGTTTTCCAGATTTCAATTTGAAGTTCAAAAACGCTATTTTCTTATTCTAAACTTGCATGGTTAGTCTCAAAAGCTTAGAAACACTTTATAAAGCATGAATACTTGGAAATTATGAAGCAGTGATTCCAAATTCTCTTCCAATTCTTCAAAACAAAGTTCAAAACACTATGTTCTTGGCATGCATGAAGGAAACTCAAGTCTTTTCTTTACAAAACATGTTTATATAAGATGTTGAGTGTAAAATCATAGAGAATCTCAAGAAATAACTTGTATAAATCCCATGCATGTATGAATTTGTAGAAAACTAAGTTCAAATATGGAGAATTATGCATGCATGTACACAATTGACTCAAACTCACCACACTCATGGTGATTCAAACTCTTTTCTGTCAAATTCATGCCAATGGTCCTACAACTTGGTGAATTCATCTTCCTACATGGATTATCTTCATGAATTAAGGGTAAAGATCTTACCTAGAGCTTGAATTTGGCCTTTGATTAGCTTATCCTCTTCAAACTCTCTTGAATTCCCTTGAATTCCTCTTCTCTCTCTCTCTCTCTCTCTCTCTCTCTCTCTCTCACTACAAGTGTTGAGCTCTCTCTATCTCTAATTTTCAGATCAAGAGCTGATGTAAATGAGCTCCTAAGCTTGATTAACAAATTTATATAGGTGGATTAAGGCTTAACTAATCAAGTAGGATTAAGACTAATTAATTGAGCTTAAGTCTAAGCATTTATAATTAATTATTCTAATTATTTTGATCCGAATCAAATTTTAATTAAACTCACCATGTGGTTCTACATATTCCAACTAACCTATTAAACTAATCAATTTCGGTTTCTAAATCCATTCGGGCTTTCAACTTCGAATTCTAAGTCGGTATGTAAACAGATAATTCACAAACAAACAAATAAGCATCAAGTAAGCACACAATCATGCAAATATGCTCAATGAAATAATATATAAAAATAATATGGAGGTCGGGGTCATCACAAAAGGGATTTAACGGTAGAGATCTCTGTGTTTCAATTAATCCAATGGGCCATGGTATGGTTTCCCCCAAGCAAGAGCTTCACTAAAGGATGCCATAATCACAAGCTCAAAAGGATCTTCCTTCGTAGATAACAAAATAAGATTTCAAAATAGCATTCTTGACTGATTCAAAATACTTTTTGAACATAGCTTTATAAAGACATTACTCACTGTGGGTTTGAACCGATATCAAGCCTCGAACGACCACCTACACAAAATACATAATAAAGGGACACATTGAAATACATGTTTTACTCAAATGTTCTTATCTGAACTTAATTCTCTTTTATGTGTTTCTAACTCATTTCCTCATTAATGATGTCTAACAATGTTCAAGAATGCCTAAGAGAACATGAGAATGGAAGTATGCACTTAAAAGCATTTATCATAAGTTGCTGAAACAAGGCAGTTCGCTCGAGCACACTATTGGTCGGTCGAGCGGACCACATAGTCTACAAAAGTACTGGATGGTAGAAATTTAGGCTTGATGGCCGCTCGAGCCAAGAATAATGGAAAAATGGGTTCGCTTGGGCCCACACTCAGTCACCTGAGTTGTGTGCAATGTGTCGGAAAAACTACTGGATGCATGCAAAGTGTGCTTGAGCAAAGACTTCATCGCTCTAGCGATGTGGTTCAATTGTGGAATTTCCATAACTAAAATGAAGTTCAAAAATACAATTTCAAATTGTATAGCTTGCAAGGCTGGACCCAAAGATATGAAAAACTCATAGTAAAACATGTTTATAATCATGAGCTTAGAAATACCATGAATTAGCAAGTTTTGAAACCGAATCCTTCATGCATTTATAAAATTCTTTTCAAAATCTTCAAACATGAAATTAAACCTTTGAAAGGTTGAAATTCTTCAATGCATGTAAAATTCAACCTTTAATTTAACAAGGACACTAGAATTCAAGTCCAACATGATTAAATATGGTGGAATTATGCATGCATGTCCTACAATTAACTCATTTCTTCCATAGTTGAGTTGATTCCAACAATTTCTTTCCAAGTACATGCAAATGATCCTATATACTTCATGAATCCATCATCTATATGGATTATCTACAAGAATTATAGTTGTAGCTCTTGCCTAGAGTCTTTAATTTGATGAAATCTAGAAACTTCTTGAATCTCCTCTCCAATTCTCCTCAAATCCTCTTCTGCCTCTCTGTTTCTCTATAGTTGATTCTCTCTCTCTCTCTAAAATCTCATCCAAGAGTGGTTTATGAGCTCAATAATATGTTTATAACATATATATAGGGTAGATTAAGTTAGACTAATTAAGTAGGATTAGGTCTAATTGAACAAGCTTAAGTCTAATCAATTCTACTTGATTTATTTAATTATTATGTTCTGAATCAAATTTTAATTGAACTTGCCATATGATTCTAAATATTCTAATTAACCTATTGAATTAGTCAATTTCAGTTTCTAAATCCGTGAAGGATTCCAGTTTCTGATTCAAAGTAAGCACTCAGACAGATATTCCATAAACAACAAATAAGCACAAAATTAACACATAATTATGCAAATTCTCTTAATATATATATATATATATGTGTGTGTGTGTGTGAATGATATGCATGTCAGGGTCGTCAGGGTCGTCACAGTCTCTCACCCTTAGAAAGTTTGGTCCTCCAGACATAGGTTACCTCCACTTGGAAAGAGATACGGATCCTGATGTCGCATCTTATCATCTTTTTCCCAAGCAACCTTTTTTCCATAATGTTCTCTCCATTGTACCTTTACCATCGAAGATCTATTTCTCAATTGTTTCACTTCTCGGTTAATGATCTGTACCGGCCATTCTTCGTATTTCATATCATCATCCAAAGTTATTCGGTGGTAATCTATGACATGAAACAGATCCCAAAGACATCCTCAAAGCATTGACACGTGAAACACATTATGTATCTGTTTCATTCCAGATGGTAAGGCTATCCGAGAAGCAACTGGGCCAAGCCTTTCTAGAATCTGAAAAGGTCCGATGTCGCGAGGAGCCAGTTTCTCTTTTTCTACCAAATCTCATTTGCCCTTTCATCGATGTGACTCTAATAAACACATGATCGCCTGCTTCATACTCCAAATCTCTCCTCCTCTGATTCACATAGTTTTTTTGTCGGCTTGGAGCAATCTTGAGCTTTTGTTAAATAATGTTTATCTTTTTAGTTGTCACTTACACAAGTTCGAACCCATACAAAGTTCTCTTTCCAACCTCTGTCTAATAAATCGGAGACCTACACTTTCTTCCATACAACGCCCCATACAGTGCCATGCTGATACTAGCGTGAAAACTATTGTTATATGCAAACTCAGCTAATAGTAGGTACATTTCCCAACTGCCTTGAAACTACAAAACACACATATGAAGCATATCTTCAAACATTTGAATAGTCATCTATGTTTGCCCTTTGGTTTGTAGATGAAAGGCGGTACTGAATCTTAACTCTGTTTCCATTGCTTTCTGAAGACTTTGCCAAAATCTATAAGCAAATTTAAAATCTCTATTCGAAACAATAGATACTGTAACTCCATGTAGTCGGATGATTTTATCAATATAGATAGTAGTAAGTCTATAAGCATTATAAGAAGTCTTCACAGAAAGAAAGTGAGTAGATTTTGTCAATCTATTAACTATAACCCAAGTATAGTTCATACCTCTAGGTGTACGAGGTAGAACGATGATGAAATCCATGGTTATGTGCTCCCACTTCCATTCTAGAATAGGAAGGGATTGAAGTAAACTTGTCAGTTTTTCATGCTCAGCTTTTACTTGTTGACACTAGAGAAATTTAGAATTGAATTCAATAATTTCCTTCTTCATGTTAGGCCACCAATACATTTGCTTCAAGTCTTGGTTACATTTTGGTTTTTCCCAGATGCATAGTGAACATTGATTTGTGGGCTTCCTCTAAGAGTCTTCTTTTCAATTCTGCAAGATTAAGAACACAAAGTCTTCCCTAAAATTTTAACACGTGATTCTAAATTGTGAACCCCGGTCTAGGCTTAGGCTTAAGTTCATCCCATATCTTCTTAAAGATTTTATCATTTACTTGATTCTGTTTGATCTCTTCTATGATCACCAGCTTCTTGAAATTGCAGCTAATAGACTGTCTTGTTCATAAGGTACAACTTCTAGTTTGAGTCTTTCAAATTATTGCAAAGCTTTGTCCTATCTGTAAGCAAACAAGCCAAGGTTCCCACATTTTTCCTATTGAGTGCATCGGCTGCAGTGTTAGCATTAACTGGATGGTATTGAATTTGCAAGTCATAATCTATAATCAGTTCAAGCCACCTCCATTGTTGCATGTTCAGTTCTTTTTGTGTGAAGAAGTACTTCAAGCTTTTTTGATCTGTGTACACCTCACATTTCACTCCATAAAGGTAATGATGCCAAATTTTCAATGTAAACACAACAGCAGCGAGTTCCAAATCATGTGTCGAGTAGTTCTTCTCATGTGGTTTTAATTGTCGGGACACGTAGGTGATTACGCCATTCTACATTAAGACCCAAGCCTTTGTAAAAAGCATCACTAAAAATCACAAATCCCTCGATAGCTAATGGTAAAGTAAGGATTGGAGTTGTAGTCAATCTCGTCTTTAACTCCTGAAATGAAGATTTCCTTTTGTCTATCCATTCAAACCGTTCTCGTTTCCAGGTTAGTTGAGTCAATGTTATGGCTATTTTTGAAAAATCTTTGACAAATCTCCAATAGTAACCTACCAATCCCATGAAACTTCAGACCTCTGTTACGTTAGTTCGAGAAAGCCAATTGACGATTGCTTCACTTTTCTATGGATCTACAGATACAACATCTCTGTTAATAACATGACCCAAGAATATAATATTGTCTAACCAAAATTTACATTTCTTTATTTTCCTATACAATTGTTTTTCCCTAAGTGTTCGAAGGACTATCCTCAAGTGTTGTTCATGGTTATCTTTACCTCTCGAATAAATTAGAATATCATCAATGAATGCAACAAAAAATTCATCCAACAATGGTTTAAAGATTCTATTCATAAAATCCATGAAAGTTGCAGGTGCATTTATAACTCCAAAAGGCATGACTAAAAATTCATAATGTCAACACCTAGTTCGAAAAGCAGTTTTCTCGATGTCCTCAACCTTAACCTTCAACTGATGGTACCCTGATCTTATATCGATCAAACAAATCATCAATCCGAGGTAATGGATATTTGTTCTTAATGGTTACCATGTTCAACTCCTGGTAGTCAATGCACAGGTCGAGTGTTTCATCTTTCTTTTTCACAAATAATACAGGTGCACCCCACAGTGATGTACTCGGTCAAATAAATCCCTTATCAAGTAATTCCTATAATTGAACGTTTAGTTCTTTTATTTCAATGGTAGACATATGATATGGAGCTTTAGATATTGGATGTGTACCCAGTATTACATCAATCTCAAACTCTATTTCTCGGTCAATTAAATGTCCTAGTAATTCTTCTTGAAATACATCTGAAAGATCTCTTACTATTGGAATTCTGTCCAAGGCAATATCCATGGTTTGATCATTCGATACACTACAAAAAATATCCTTGACAACCCTTGCCGATTAGCTTACGAGCTTTCATTGCGGAAATTAGATATGGTGGAGGAACTACCCATTTACCTGCAAAATAAAATTCATCCTGACTCGGAGGTCAAAATATTACTCATTTACAAGTCCAATCAATAATCGTATAGTATTTAGATAACCAGTCCATACCCAAAATAATATCAAAGCTCCTTATATCAAGGGGTAAAAAATAGCATATAGAGTGGCATTTTCAAGCAATAATTCACAAGCAAGATAAACAGATGAACATAACATAGATCCCCTCGTTCGTAATGCAACACATAATATGTATCGTAGAGATTCCATAGGTCTATTCAATTTATTAACAAACACCATATAAACAAAAGAGTGTGCGAAACCCGAATCAATCAATACATATGTAGTTTAGCCACAAACATAAAGTGTACCTGAGACTACAACCTTTGTGTTCTAGGTATCCCCTGAAATGAGTGCAAAGGCTCTTCCATGCCTTAGATCATTTCTTGTTACAGCAGGTGTTGCATTTGATCTCGTTGTTGGGACTGACCCGGTTGAACTTGTATTATCCCTATTACCTCCTTGATGTGGTTAAGTGCAATCTCTTGCCATGTGACCAACTTTTCTGCACTGATAACATGCTCTCGTAGTATAGCAACAAACACCCCGATGCTTCTTTTCACATATAGTGTAGGTAGGTACTGAATTACCACTTTGGTTTGAAGTGGAATTACCGAAAGTTTCTAATTTTTATTTCTTGTTCATTGAAGACGTTGCTCCCTTATTTGCATTGAGATTTTGTCTTTTGCCTCTCCATTTAGAATTTCGGTTATGAGCGGTCATGTTTGATTCTGACATTAATGTCCTATCCAGTATATCAACAAACCTCGGTAGTGTAAGTACATTAATCCTCTCTAGAATTGAATCACGAAGACCTCCCTCTAATTTTCTGGCTTTCTTGAAATCTGTATCGACCATATACGGCGCAAAGCGTGCCAACTCAGTAAATTGGGCTTCATATTTTGCCACAGTCTTGTTCCCTTGCTGGAGTCGTTCAAATTTAGATACTTTTTTGTCTCGGATACACTGTGGGAAACATTTCTCATAGAAGATTTCCAGAAACCGAGCCTAGCTAGTCTCCCTATTATCCTTACGGATTAACATCTACCATCTCCTCGCATCATCCTCTAGAGTGAATGTCGCCAATAAGACTATATGTGCCTCAGTACACAGAAACACCTTAAATAGTTTTTCTATTCCAAGCACCCAAGCTTTAGACTATAGTGCGCCAACTCCGTCATAGAACAATGGTGGCTTCATATTTTTCTAATTCCTTGGTGAGTGCAATTGTACGATTATCAGGTTATTGTTCTTGTATGGGTGGTGGTACTGGCATTGGAGGTGGGGGTGGCGGTCATTGTTGTTGCCATTTTTGTTCTTGTCTTATAGATTCAGCCATGTCATGCATCATCATTTCCATTTTGTCAAGTCTTGATGAGATAGACTCCTCCAATTCGCCCCTCTAGTTCTCACCATAATATATATGAACTTGGTATTATAATAAACACAACTGTATGCACACATATTCACATATACGTTTACAAAGGTCATTTTATTCTTGCACCAGTATGCCTATGAATGCAAATCTAAAGTCTTTTCTAGACAGCTTATTGCTCAAATGGACAAGTGAGTGCGATATAACTCATGCCCTGATATAATTCTGTCACGACCCGAACCCACCCCTAGTGGGTTAGGCCATGATTGGCCAGTAATCCCAAATTACCTTCGACCTCAAAGACAAAATCAAAGCATAATATATTAAACAAGGCTTAGCGGAAGCAATAATAAAATGTACAACGGTCTATTGAGCAGTTCATACATGGAAAATTTCAAATTAAATTTAGAACTTTGAACTTCATACTTAGATGCATTACAGCAAACCAAAAGTTATCTAACATCACATCCATTCAGGAATCAAGTTCCTAAAAGACAAAAACAGAAAACTAGGCAAAAGGGTTGACAAGCTTGGCTCCACTTGAGTCCAAGTATGCCCCATCACAGAGGCACTCCAAAACAGCTTCACAAGGGTGGAATCCAAGACTTCCTTAGACTTGACATTCCACATGCTCACCTACATATATATAAGGGAGAGGGGTGAGCTAGAACCCGGTGAATAACATCAATATAAAGGATTTAATGAATGAAGTCCATGATTTTTTATAGCATATATTTTCAATAGTCGAAACAATTCAAATAACAATCATTTATTCAATCATATCAAAACCTTGCATTAACAATAACCATTCATATCATTATATGTGGTAACATCCAATAGAGAAACGATATGTGTCAAAGCGAATAGGACCATTAAGGTCAATCTAATAGGACCACAATGGGTCATTCGATAAAACCACAATGGGAAATTCAATGTGGACCGCTAGTGTCTAAAATCAGATATCTCTGTGTTTCAATTAATCCAATGGGCCATGGTATTGTTTTCGCCAAGTGAGGACCTCACTAAAAGATGCCACAATCACAAGTTCAAAAAGGGTCTTCATCCGTAGATAACAAAATACGATTTCGAATAAGCATTCTTGACTGACTCAAAATACTTTTTGAATATAGCTTTATAAAGATATTACTCACAATAGGTTTGTATCAATATTAAGCCTCAGACGACTACCTACACAAAACACATAATAAAGGAACACATTGAAATACATGTCTTAATCAAATGTTCTTATCTGAATTTAATTCTCTTCTATGTGTTTCTAACTCATTTCCTCATTAATGATGTCTAACAATGCCCAAGCATGCCTAAGAGATCATGAGAATGGAAGTATGCACTTAAAAGCATTTTTCAAAATTTGTTGAAACAGGGTAGTTCACTCGAGCATACTATTGGTCGCTTGAGAGGACCTCATAGTCTGTAAAAGTATAGGACGGTCAAAATCTAGGCTCGATAGTCGCTCGAGCCAAGAGTAATGGAAAATTAGTTTTGCTCAAGCACACACTTGGTCGCTTGAGCCAAGTACAATGTGTTTGAAAAACTACTGGATGCATGTAAAGTGTGCTCGAGTGAAGACTTCATTGCTTGAGCGAAGTGGTCTAATTCTGGAATTTCCATAACTGAAATCAAGTTCAAACACAATTCCAAATTGTATAGCTTGCATGGCTGGTCCCAAAAATATGGAAAACTGATAGTAAAACATGTTTATAATCATGAACTTAGAAATACCATGGATTACCAAGTTTTGAAACCAAATCCTTCATGCATGTATGAAATTATTTACAAAATCTTCAAACATGAAATTAAACCTTTGAAAGCTTGAAATTCTTTGATGTATGTAAAATTCAACCTTTAATTTAACGAGGACACTAGAATTCAAGTCCAAAATGATTAAATGTGATGGAATTATGCATGCATGTCCTACAATTAACTCATTTCTTCAGTAGTTGAGTTGATTCTAGCACTTTCTTTCCAAGTACATGCAAATGATCCTATATATTTCATGAATCCATCATCTATATGGATTATCTACAAGAATTATAGTTGTAGCTCTTACCTAGAGTCTTCAATTTGATGAAATCTAGCAACTTCTTGAATCTCCTCTTTAATTCTCCTCAAATCATCTTCTCCCTCTCTCTCTCTCTCTCTCTCTCTCTCTCTCTCTCTAAAATCTCAACCAAGTGTGGTTTATGAGCTCAATAACATGTTTATAACATATATATATAAGGTGGATTAAGTTAGACAAATTAAGTAGGATTAAGTCTAATTAAACAAGTTTAATTCTAATAAATTCTTGTTGATTTATTCTAATTATTTTAGTCTAAATCAAATTTTAATCAAACTTTCCATATGATTCTAATTATTCTAATTAACCTATTCGATTTATGAATTCATGAAGGCTTCCAATTTCTGATTCAAGGTAAGCAATTAGACAGATATTCCATAAACAACAGATAAGCACAAAATTAACACATAATTATGAAAATTCTCTTAATAAAATATATATATATATATATAAGCGATATGCATGTCGGGGTCGTCATAGATATTCAAGTGAACAAACAAAGGGTTACAAAGTTATATGTTAGTAATCTAGAAATCCTCCAAAGAGATTTCATCATCCCAACCACAAGAATTGGACACAGATTATTTGGTATGCCCCCTCTTTTTCTGCTTTGTAGATCTTACCTCGCATTCCTATAATGGTTACATACCACGTAGCGCCAACTATGGACCTCAAAAGAGACAATAAAAATAAGGGTCTTTCCCTTAACCTCCTCCAACCTTATCACACTAAAACCATATAGGGTTCGAATATAACCGATCTATTCAAGGGTTCCGAAATAAGCATTCGCGCAAGACTTCATCTTCAAATAAGGAACACGTCTCGTCAACCAATACATGAAGTCAACACAATCATTATTTCATAAAGTTATCCAAGTGATCGAAAACCCAATTCCACCCCAACTAAATTTCCCTTTTGATTTAGATATGTTAATCAAAGTTAGAGCAAGTCATTGAGATAGCAAATTTCTACACAAATATGAAACATTTTAAGCGTAAGTTTTAAAGAAACATAGCCACAAACACATGTAGATGACACGCTAAGGTTTAAACAAAAAATAAGGAGCATATTCAAATGACTAAGGACATGAAACCATTAACAAAAAACTACTTTTCAGATTCGGTTTACTTTAAAGATTACTATAGAAATGGAATTTTTAGATTTTTCTAGAACTTGGCCTTCCTAGGGTTCATAGCGAATTTTATGTAGTTTCCAGATCATTTTTCAGAAGTGGGATAGGATTTCTAGATTTTTAGTTATTTAAGAAATACTTCAGCGTTGTCCAAATTCGTCAACTGTTACAAAAATCGGATTTTCTCTCAAACCACCTATTCTTTTTCAATAAAAACATTTTTTCTTGAAAGCCAACACTTCAAGGAATAATTTGACATAATTCAAATTTTTAGATTGAAGGTATGCCATTGGAAATATTGTGAGATGTGTATAGAAAAAGATAGCTTTGCGTAATTTAAGAGAGAATACAAGCAAGCAAGGAAACAAGGCTTAATTTCTTTTATTCAAACATACGAACACCATATATATACATCTGAAGATAATACTTTAAGCCTTCAATATCATGTATTTGGATGAGAAAACAAAAGAGAGAGTTGTGTTGTAGCTTACTTGTATGCCTATGGAAATGGATTTGCAAGACCTTCTCTCTTTCTTTCCTTTCTGCTCTCCACAAGATCACCATTCCCTCCTCCTCCTCTATCTCTCTCTCTCTCTCTCTAAGCCATGTCAATTTGTGTGTGGTGTATGTGTTTGAGTGTGAAGAATATGCAAGAGAGAGGTGGTGTATTTATCAAAAAAAATGATAAATTGTCTATATTGCCCTTGGTTTCAAATGAATTGAATAGTCTTGGATTTAATTAGGATGCGATGGAATATAGAAGGATTAAGAAGTCTAATTGCACCCTAAAACATGATCTAGTTAGGGTTTTTCTTAATTAAGATCAAGTTGGTTACAAGTACAATAAATATACATATATATATATATATATATAATCAAATTGGTACCAAAAGTCAAAAGTTGTTCCTTAATTTAGGCAATTTGTCTTCAGAAGAACATCACATATATGTATGCAAGGTGTGGCTGGCTATGGGGGAAAGATTTTGAGGGATTTTTCTATTATTTTGTGTGTACAAATTATATGATATACATATTTTGCGTACAAAAGATTTAATAAAGAAAAAGGTACACACACACACACACAGATATATATATATATATATATGTAAAGGTACTTGATTTTGGGTCAAAGTCAATACTCCTTCGATTATTGTTGTTGCAAAAAATAAATCAATTGCTTTTCTTTATTTACAAGCTCTCTTTAACATATTATACGTTGAATTCCACCTATTGTCTATACCTAAAATTAATTTTTTAAATTGCATGCCTTCTCGTTGACAAATTTTCTTATATTTCGAAATTTAATTAGGAGAAAACATAATAGTAAGAACTACATGCTTTATTAATGTAACACCCCAAATTTCTAGCCCAAATGATAATACAACAATCATGGCTCTTTCAAGGAAACCCAAATATAAATCTCCAAACTTACATTACATGATACAATAGTTCTTCATGCAACAATACATTAATCCAACAACAAGTAAATAAACAAATAAATACTCCCAAGGGGTTTACAAGTTTCCAAGGCTTGAGCCTGGTTACACAAAACGGTTATTCAAACCCACACAAACACAGCCCTTGGCTTACACATAGAGTCATAGCAAAATGAGAGCATTGTACTCCCAACACACATACTTCCACACCCCTAGTTGAGTGGGATCGCCACATCTTTTTCTGCACAAAAATCCCATAGGGTGAGCATAAAGCACAGTAGGAAATTCTTAACAAAGTATATACATTTTATACAAGTCTCAAGAGATGAAATGCACATGCCATGCTATGCCTTTTTTGAAGATAAATCACATTTTCATCTTTTGAAAACCATCATGCTCAATGATATCATGCAATTTCAATTGTTCAAAACTTAACAATTTATTTCAAGGGCAGTAAATACGACTCTGGTAATCCCTAGGTCAGTGTCTGCAAGTAGACTTACAAGTACTACCAATTTGTCATTTTTACCAGCATTGACTGGAAGGCTTGACACCTATAATCTGTCATTTTTTATCAGTATTAACTAGAAGGCTTGACACTTATTCAATTTCATCTACACCACCTGTAAAGACTTACCACCGTATTTACCCCAAAACCAATTCATGGAAACTTGTTTCTCAACATTCTTTTCTCAATGCAAGTTTTCAAATCAACTTTCAAAGTTTAATGTAATCAAATGAATTGATATGCCAATAACACAAGATGAATATAAATACTTTTATTCCAATTCATCATCCAAGGAATAACCCAATTCTCTCTTCTCAAGTCTCCTCAACAATTAGTCATTTCAAGACTATTTCAACGTTTTGAACAATAATTTCCAAAATGAATAACAATTCTCATATTCCCTGAAATTCATCATTTCTATAAATATAAATAAGAAATTTTCCAAACATCCATTTATTTTGACATACAAAATAAATATAACAATATCATTCATGAATTTTCAGTCTCTTAAAAAAGATTCCCAAATTCTTGGTTTTCTCACCAAAACTATACAACTCAAATATTTTGAAAGAAAACTTTCCAAAATCATCTTTTCTTCAATCAACTAAGATCAAAACCCATAAGATCATTTTAAAAAAACAAGAGACAAACCCTCTTTCAAAATCGCTCAACTTCATGAATTAACAATCAATTTTCAAAGCTATCGAAGGATGATTTTGAAAATCATCTAGATCTTGCAAAAATATATGTATAACTCTAAGAAAATCCCTACCTCAAGTTTTGAAGAGAAAATGAGATGAAACCCCCAAAATCAACGGTGTCCAAACTTGATCTTCACCGCACACAACAAAGCCCTCGAGATGATAACCAACTTCGGGGAAGAACTTAGGTCTAAATCCCAATAGATTTGAAGAAATCAAAGAGAGAAGATGACTTCTAAACAGAGAAGCTCTTGATCTGTAATTCTAGAGAGTTTTAGAGAGAGAGAGAGAGAGAGGGGACTGAAAAAGTGACCTAAAATATCATATTTACGAACTGATATAACATGGTCCGCTCGAGCGTGGAATGCCCCGCTCGAGCGTCAAATATACTAACCTAGTACTTTTGTAGACAGGTCAAACTTCTGAAACCAAACATTCTCCGCTAGAGCGCATAAATGGCCGCTCGAGCGGACAAGTAACTTCGAATGCATTTTGCATTTTTGTTTTTAGGGGCGCTGCCCCTCAACCCCGCCAGGGTGCTGCCTTAGGACCCGCCAAGGGGCGCTGCCCCTTAGACCGTTGCGAGTTGACCGGGCAGCTCGACCCCCGCTAGGGCGCCGTCCTTGGACCCCTTGGACCTCTGCGAGCTGACCGGGCAGCTCGACCCTCGACATACTCAGCGAAGTGGCAAAACTGGGATCGCTACAATTACCAGTACAGAAGTCTCATATACATGAATAACAATCAAGTTTAAAATAGGAGCACAACAACGAACATGAAATAAATCACCATCAACAAGTAATTGTAAAGTTGATTTCAAATGTGCAACAGTCTAATTGTAATATGATGTATTATCTAAACTAATGATAACTATTTTATTTTGCAAAGCCCACTGTAATGCCCCGAAAATTGTGCAGGGTATATCTATTTATGCTACAAAACCCACTTGATAGATAAACACACACACACACACACACACACACATATATATAGCTAACTATTCTATACATCTATTTTCATTAAATCCCAAAAGCCAAATATATGCTATTCACATCTCAATGCCCCAGTTCCAATCCCAAGCATACATTTTACAAGTAGTATGAAATGGAAGTCGAACAGATAATAAGTGTCCTACAGGCTTACAAATTTATCCAAGAATATTCTTGGTTACACAAAATGGAGTTTCAACTCAATGCAAATACAACCCTGGGCTTACATTCAACAAATAACAATAAAACAAAAATAAAGCCTCAGCTCTGAGTCCTCTCAAGTTAATGCCTTGGCGGAGACATAGCACCTGTACCTGAAATGGTTTCCCTTATAGGGTGAGCCACAGCGCAGTAGAGATATGCTACACAGCATATGGACCATGACAAGACTAAAGAGGAGTATGCTCATGCCATACTCATGATAAAATAGTTTATCTCTCTTTTTATAAAGCATGCAATGCTGAGACGCAACAACAGATATAAAATCATTTCTATTTTAAACCATATGTGTTACATGAATACAAGCTCTGTGAATCTCTAGGCGAGTGTCTGCAAGTAGGCCTAAATGCACTACCACTGCCATTTTTACCAGTAAACTGGAAGGCTCGACGCCTAACTGCGCAGTTCCACACCCCTACCCAAATTTACCATGTATTAATCTTTTCGCAAGCAGATACATTTACAAACATTTCTCAAAAACAGATACATTTCCAATGAAATGAATGTAATGCAATGTCCAATGCAACAAATGAGAAATGTGGTTCGATTTACCTAAGTCTTATGCCATTCTACAACAATCATCGCCATCCTCCACCGATAACCCAAAACAGATATTTCTAAACAGATATTTAAACAATTAAATTCCAAAAAAATTTTGATAAATGCAATCTACTCCACATCTCATCGAATATGAAAAATTATACTAGTTTTCATATCATAATCACGTCCGGTAACCTCTCAAGGTCTATTTCTAACCGTGTCGGTTTTATTCCAACAGATACATTAAGCAAAATAATACCGTTAATGCCCAAAAAAACATCATTTTCTTTCCAAACTCATTCTCCAAGCATTATTCAACTATGACATCCTATTTTGATCGAAAGCCCCAAAAGTTAAACATAATTCCTTTGTTTTCTTTAAAAATGCTTTTTTGGTCACAAACTGGTAAAAATTCAAAACCGATAGAATCGAAGTCCGTTTTTGTTCAAATTTAAAACATAACTCTTTCATAACCTTACAAACATGTTCCAAGTTTACACTTTCGCAATTTGGACATCAACTTTTTATTTTTCTCAAAATTTCTCTTTTAAGCAAATAAATCACAATTTTTTTAAAAATTCTAATTAAATTTATATACAACACTAAGCTCCCTATAATCAAGTAAAATGAATAAAGAAGTGTAGGAAAAATCCCTACCTCAAGCAAGAAGAGGAAACAAGCAAAAAAAAATCCCAATTTTTGACTTTGTTGGATTTTGATCTCCACCGGTTAAAATGCTCCTCTTGAGATGCTCATTAATTTAACCGTAAGAACTATAGGTAAAAAGTTTATAGATTTTGCTAGATCACAAAAAGAAATGAGGGTTTGTGGTGGTGTTTAGAAAGAGATGAGAAATGAGGGAGTAGAGGAAGAGAATTACATTATGTGTTCTGGGGTTCAAAGGAAAGAAATAAATCAAAGTTGATGGAATAGAGGCAGGCCCCCACGTGGGCTTGCTTCCTTCATTATTATTTTATTATATATATATATATCCATCTCTCTCTATGTATATAATTAAAAGTATAATTAGCAAATTTATGAGATTTTGTAACGTAATTTATAAAATGTTATCATTATTTTTTCACCACAAAATATATTTTGTTTGCTTGTACACATCACAAAATATAATATTTTGCTCACCATGAAATACAGCCCATTTTATTTACTACAAAAATATATAATTTTTCACCATATGGTACACACCGTAAAATCAACTATCTAATATTTATTATAATCCTATATAATAAATAATAACAACTCTCAATGTTGTTATTACCAATCACATTTTAAAAGAACCAAACAGTTAAACGTGAGTAATTAAACAAACTCAATTTAAATTAAATCTAAGTCATGGGTCTCACCCATAAGTCAAATATAGTCTAATTATATACCAAAATAGACCCAACAAATTTATCTCAAATCATGGTCCGAACACCCAAAACTCAACTTTAAATTATGTTATAAATTAAACTAAACACCAATCAGTTCGTGAATTTTCATAAAACACATACTCATCATTAAATTCTAAAATTTTTATCCAACATGATAGAATCATATGGGAACAACATATAAAAATTTCATAATTTTCTGAGATCGGAAACTATTTTTAAAAATTACAAAACCGAACTATTTTTGCACAGAATTTATACGGCAATCAAATTCAAAAATTTGCTTAATTAGATTATGCGTTGGCTATTTTTTTTAAAACAAAATTGGGTCATTACACCCACTCCTATAATACATTCCTTATTTCTACCTCAAGTGAATAACGATTGTATGGAAGGTTAACTAATCTAAATGAAATGATTCTTTTATTTAATTTTCAATCATTATCAATATAATGTTCAGTGATGCATTGATATTCTAAACCATTTTTTGACTACAGATCATATATTAAACAAACCCTTCTATTCAAATCTTTCAAAATGTTAAATAATTCAGTTTCGGTATCCTTAAATTTCTTTAAAATCCTATTTATAGTAGTATTTTGAAAAACCTTAATATTGAGGTGCAAAACCTCTGTGAATCATTTCTAAAAAATTAGGACATTCAGTAGTAGTAGAACTTTTTATTATTATTAATATAATGAACTTCATAATCTTGTGCTATAGGATCATATGAAAATTTTGTAAATTATCAATTGATGAACTCCCTAATTACATTTGAGTTATAATATCAAGTTGTTGATCTTTTAAATGTCTTTGAGCATGCCATTTTAGATGACTAGTACCCCTCGCTGATACAACATTAAATAAACTTGCACAATATTTACATTTTTCTATAAATATAGTTGTACCATCAGAATTATTTACAAATACTCTTTCAAAATACTCCCAAACAGTACTAGATGTGCCCGTAAATGATGATGTTGTTGTTGGAAGAGGGATATTAGGTATAGTAGAATGAGAATCAACAGATTCGTGTTATGTATATTCATCAACATCGACATAAACATTAGGAAAATTAAGATCCGTAGTAATTTAAGTAAAATAATATATATATATATATATATTAACGAACATTTAACTAAAATAAAGTGCAAATCATAAATATGAATAATAACAAGTCATATATGTTAATGTAAAAAAATGAGTAACTAATAAATATTAATTAAAACAATTAATGTTGCTGACTAGCGAATACAATACAAAAAGTTAGCTTCTTCTAGTAAAAGTTTTTTCTTACACAATGGCGATTGCCACTGGAATAAGACTTGAAAACTAATTGAGAGAGTTGAGAGTTGAGAGTTGAGAGTTGAGAGTTTGAGAGAGAGAGATTTGTTTGTGAGAAAAAAAATGAGAGAATGGGTAGTATTTACATGAGTTGAGGGTGGGAGGGGTTAAATTATAATATATATATATATATATCTTTGTGCCCTTGTTAATTAATGGTCATATAACCGTTTGAAAAAATTTCAAAATTTTTGACTGTTTGTAACGCTACAACTTTCGGGCCGTTAGTAAATCAACTCAGCCTCAAATTTAAACCCCTAACTAGTTAATAACTTCAAAAAAGAAAAAAAAAAGTACAAACTTATGTCCAAAATAATTACACAAATGTCTCCAAAACATCACTTATACAAATCTCTAAAAAACAGTATATAGTGGTGAGCCCAAAAATCTCTAACTCAAATAATCCTTTAAATTCTTCAACTCCAACCGCCACTAAATTTGCTCAATTCCTGAAAAATAAATTAATTCGGAAAGTATACAATACGATAGGAGTTACAAAGCTCGGAGAATGAATAATTTCACAGGGATCCAATAATTACACAACGATTCAATTCAAGATACCAAGCAATTTACCAAATTGTACAAACAAGTCAACTTGACATATGATAATTTATCCAAGACCAAATACCCTTAATACATGACCAATGACCGGCCTCACCCCCCTCACCCAAGCACAATCACTTATCTGGGCTATTGGTATAGAGCATATTGGCAAAGTCCACTCAATCCATGTACGGAGCATTTCCATATCATTTACCTAGACAAATCAACATTTCCAACACAAAATAACTACACAGAGTTCATCAAATGACTGAAGTAATCAAACAAACCAACAACAAATAATTCTACAAAATTTATCAAATTATCAGAATCATCAAGAGGAGTACAAATTAAAGGTGATTAAAATAACACTCTTTGCAAAGAGATTTAAAGGAAGCATATTGTATACCACCCGAATTACCTCAAATCAATCTCCTCCATCGCCGACACTCTAATCTTGATATTTCTCCATGGATCTCAAAAAATAGCTCTAATCTTACTTTGATAAAATCTACAACTCTTGTCTGCTATATCACCAAGGCGAAACAGAATTTCCAGATTCAAAATCACTTAAAGATTGAAACGAAAAGGCCCCATTTCAGATTTTTCTTGAGCACAGCCTTTGTATGGTTCGTAGATAATTTTATCTAGTTTTTAAAACATATTTTAGAAGTTTTATAGCCTTCCTATATTTGTAGTTATTTAAGAAACACTCCAGCGCTGTCCACATTCGTCGATCATTACAAAAATCATATTTTCTCACAAACCACTCACTATTTTTCAATGAAACCACTTTTCCTTGAACGATAACTCCTTAAGGAAGATTTTGTCATAAAACGGAGGTCTAGAAGATTTTTATACATTTTTCTAGAATTTTCGCAAGTTTTCTATATAACAGATTTTTCTGGCGTAGTTCTTAAAAATAGAAATTTGGTGAGAAAAGAGGTCAGCTAGGAACAATTTTCAAATTCTCTTGTGATTAAAACATGATAAGTAATATGTATTGAACTCAGAACTTTAAGGTGACGGTGTGCCTTTGGAAATAATGTGAGATTTGGGAAAATAATGTGAGATTTGGGAAGAAAAACGTAGTTTTGCATCTATTAAGAGAAAACATGAGTAGAAGAAAGATCAAAACCCAACTCATCAACTAAACACATAAACACCATTACAACACATTTGAAAATATGATTTTGAACTTCTAATAACATGTATCTGAAAAAGGAAAATAAAAGAGAGAGTTGTGCGGTGGCTTACTTGAGGCTTGTTGGAATTGCTAGCAAACTTTTTCTTCCTCTCCTCTCTTCTACCAAGCTCACCCTCCTTCCTCTCTTCTCTCTCAGCTGAATATAGTGTATATGTGTGTGTTCTTGCATGTAAAATGCTATGGAAGGGGTTGTTTTTATAATGAATTTGGTGCAAAAGGTCATAAATGCCCATTAGTACCAAGTCAAAGATTTTTTCCTTAAATCATGAAAAATTGTCTCAAACTACATTCATTGTAGCGATCTCAGTTTGATCCGTCTCTTGTGATGTTTCAGACTCGGGTTTGTGTTGTTTGAATGGTGGTTCAGGTCGTGTTTCCCTTGTCTTCCCCTCATTTTTGGTTATTGGGTTGCAGTTATGTGTTTTGAAAAGATTGGTTGCTTGTTTTTCCAAACTTTTAGTTGCCCAGAATTTGGCTCTTCCGCTCGAGCGGGTCTTTCTACGCTCGAGCGGGCTTCTGAAAATTAGCTCTACTCTCGAGTGGGCATTCGGACGCTCGAGCGGGGTGTTTGTCTACAAAATGTACTGGAGGAGCGTATTTTACGCTCGAGCTTAGAGTTTTATGCTCAAGCGAGAGTCTGTGTCTGACGCTCAAGCTGGGCTTTCCACGCTCAAGCGGACCGTGTTTTATCAGTTCAAAAATGTGACATTTCAGATCACTTTTTGCAATCCTCTCTCTCTTTAAAACTCTCCAAGATCCAGATCTTAAGCTTCTCTCTCTAGAGATTATTTTCTTTCTTTGATTTCTCCAAATCCATTGGGATTTGGCTATAGTTCATTCATCAAAGTTATATAACTTCTCGAGAGCTTCATTGTGTGCGGTGGAGATCGAGCTTTGACACCGTAAATTTTGGGGTTTCATCTCTATTCTTCTTCAATACTTGAGGTAGAGATTTTCTTTGAGTTATATATATGTTTTTGCAAGATCCTGATGATTTTCGAAATCATCCTTTGATTAGTTTTTTTTTTAAATTAATTATTGATTCAAGAAGATGAGTGATTTTGAGAGTGGGTTTACTTCCTTTTCCTTTAAAATTAGAAATTAATGGTTTTTGAACTATGTTGTTGAAATAAAGATGTTTTTGGTAATATTTGAAGATGAATGATTTTTGGTGAGAAAACCTAGAAATTGGGAATTTTTAAGAAAGATGTTGAAAATTTTTAGAATATGTTGTTATATTTATTTTGTGCACCAAAATAAATGATGTTTGAAATTTTTTTATTTATTTCATATAAATGATGGTTTTCCATTGAATAAGAGAATTGTTGAAGTTTTGGAAATTGTTGTTTAAAAGTGTTGATATAGTCTTGAAATGACTAAGTTGTTAGAAATGTTTGAAATGTGGGAATTATGTTATCCCTCGGATGAATTGAAATAAAAGTATTTATTCATCTTGTGAAATTGCATTGAAGTGAGAAATGAGAATTTTGATCACAATGGGAATATTGTGTGGGAGTATTGAAAGTGGAAGAAATATTGCATTGTATTATTAATCATTGCATTGGCATATCAATTCATTTGATTATAAAGAGCTTTAAAATTTTATTTGAAAACTTTGCATTTAGAAAAAAATGTTGAGAAACAAGGTTTCATGAAATGGTTTTGGGGTAAATACGGTGGTAAGTCTTGAAAGATGCTGTAGATTATAGGTGTCAAGACTTCCAGTTAATACTGATAACAATGACAAATTAGAGGTGTCGAGCCTTTCGGCTAATACCGGTAAAAATGATAAATTGGTAGTACTAACAGTTGAAAAATGATAAATTATGTAGGAAAAGATGTGGTGATTCCACCAAACTAAAGGCGTGGAAGTGTGTGCAGAGAGCATAATGTGCTCATTTGCTGTGACTCTGACTGTAAGCGAGGGGCTTTGTATGTGTGGTTTTGAATAACCGTTTTGTGTAACCAGGCTCAAGCCTTGGAAACTTATAAGCCCTTGGGAGTATTCGTTATTTAATTAATTGTTGTTGGATTAACTGTATTATCGCATGAAGACTATTTACATCATGTAATGCAAGCATGAGGATTTACTATAAGTTTTACTTTAACAGCAATGATTATTGTATTATCATTTGGGCATGAAAATTGGGGCGTTACAACTTGGTATCAGAGCTACCGGGTTTGAATACTTGGACCTCGTGGGAAGTGGTTATTCTACCACACTGGGTTCATGTTGCATGATAGGTTGCATGATAAGAAAATGTTAGTGTGACTATGTGCTAACATGTTTATGTGGTGGGTATAGGATTGGACTTTTGGGATGTTGTTCGCGCTTGTTAAATTCCTTGAGGTCTTTTTAGAAGGGTACTTGAGCAATACTCGTTCTACTAAGAATTCTTGATTTTTTGTGGGACGAATTTCATCATAAAAGAATAATCCGTATGTGTTTACATGACTAAGTGCTTATGTGGAATGAAATTGAAATGTCTATATAGTAGTGAAATATATGGAATTGCGACGATTAGACGTGTGAGGTAAATTGCAGGCACATATGGGTTAGTGTGCTAAATCATTTCTATTGCCCTTTATAGGATGTCAGGAAGAGGTCAAACCCATGGTGGTAGAGGCGGGAGATGTGGTAGGGCTCGCCGGGGTGTGCATGAGGTGCCGGTCCATGAGGTCCCGGTGCAAGAGAAAGAGTCGGACCAAGCTAATATGGCTGAGCAAGTGGACCAAGTGGGACAAACCGCGATGAGGGCCCTAGAGAAATAACAAGCGCTATGAACTTGTTGAGAGCGGAGAACCAAGCCCGAGAGAACACCTTAGAGGCAAGAGTGAGTTTCCTTACTAGGGAGTTTTTGCAGGCCAAATCGGATGAATTCCATGGTGGCCCCGAGCCTAAGAAAGCGGATGAGTGGCTCGAACAAACTGTGAAGACATTTGAGATGCTTCACATTGATGATAGCGAGTTGAGAGTGACTCTAGCGATTACTACCTTAAAGGAGATGCGGGTCAATGGTGGAAGTATGCCAAGAGTAGAGTGAAGCCGTCATGGGAAGCCTTCATGGTTGCTTTCCAAGATAAGTATTTACCTCCCACTGCTAGGGAGAGATTGAGGCAAGAGTTCAAAGACCTTAAACAACTCGACATGACCGTGTCTGAGTTCGAGGCAGTCTTCCCTAGTTTATCTAGGTTTGCACTAGAGTTGGTGGCAACGGAAAAGCGTTGTTGCATTGAATTCGAGAAAAAGTTGAAAACCAAAATTTTCTTTAAGATTGTTGGGAACATGATTCGGAACTACGACCATCTTGTAGAATCGGTGGCATACGTAGAAATTTTTGTACAAGCCGAGGAGGAGAGGCTTCGGAGGAGAGGCCTAGAGGCCCAGAGTCTCAAGGAGACTATAGGCAGAATAAGAGGAGCAGGGGTACTTTTTCATCCCAGCCCCAACCACAACAGTCTAAATCCATTTTTTCTTTGCCTAGTTCGGGGTCAGGAAAAAGTACATCAGGTGGCTTCATGTGTTTCAAGTGTGGCCAGCTAGGTCACAAATCCTTTTCGTGCCCACAAAAGGGAAGAGGGCAGCGAACGTTACCGCCACCACCTAACTAATCTCAAAGTCAATCTCAGTCTCAGAATGGAGGCTAGGGATTTAATTGTTATCAGTGTGATCAACCGGGGCATATGAAAAGAACTTGCCCTTAGTTGGGAGGCGCATCTGGCGCATCAGGGTTGAAGCAGACTCAGAGCCACTAGCAGGCTCATTCAGCTCAAGCTTAATGAACAAATCAGGGAGCCGCTTCAGCTCAGTCTGTACAACAGGCCTGCTAAAAGAAGGGAGCAAGTTAATCAGGGGCCACAGGGGCGCATGTATGCTACTACTGTGCCAGACCAATTGCTAGAATCCTCAGTTGTGAGAGGTACTTTTGTTGTGTGTAATTCTTTGGCTAACGTGTTGATAGACACGGGTGCATCTCATTTATTTATATCTACTGCATTTGCTTCTGTATTGGGGTGAGAAGTAGCACAGTTAGTGTCTCCACTCATAGTAGAGTCACCTGTTGGGGGTACGATTCATTTAGACCGAGGTTGTCATGATTGTGAAATAGAAGTTGCCAAGCGTCGACTTCCGTTTGCTTTCGTGTTGCTAGACGTGTTGAGTTTTGATGTCATTTTAGGCATGGACTGGTTGTGTTCTTACCAAGCTGTGATTGATTGTTACCGTCAGAGAGTTACGGTGTACACTTCGGACGGTGATCGTTTCTATTTTCTGGGAAACCGAGTTGATAGAACCTTGTCACCAATTGTTGACCCTCGTAATAGAAGCAAACTTAGTGGCCTTCTTGCAACTCTCTTGGATAGTGAGAGTGACGGGGCTAGTGTTGAGTCACCATGGGTAGTTTGTGAATACCCGGATGTCTTTCCAGAAGATTTAACTAGTTTACCACCTCACTGGGAGATCGAGTTCTCCATTGAATTAGTGCCTGGCACGACACCGATTTCCATGTCACCATATAGATTTGCACTCGCCGAATTGCATGAGTTAAAGATTCAACTCTAAGAACTTTTAGACAGGGGCATCATTTTTCCTAGTACATCACCTTGGGGAGCGCCGGCTCGCTTTGTGAGGAGGAATGATGGGTCATTATGGTTGTGTATTGATTACCGCAAGTTGAATAGAGTTACAGTTAAGAACAAGTATCCTCTACCCATAATAGATGTTTTGTTTGACCAACTTAGAGGGTCTCATTGCTTCTTAAAAATAGATTTGAGGTCAGGAAACCATCAGTTGAGAGTCTGGGAGGAGGACATCCAAAAAATGGCCTTTCATACGCGTTATGGCCACTATGAATTCCTGGTAATGCCTTTTGGGTTGACTAATGCACTGGCTTCCTTTATGGATTTGATGAACCGAATTTTTCGAGAATACTTGGACCTTTTTGTGGCCATCTTTGTGGACTACATCTTAATTTATTCAACCTCCAAGGAGGAACGTGAGGCTCACTTACGAGTAGTGCTTGAATTGCTTAAGGAGCACTATTTGTATGCCAAATTTGATAAGTGCGATTTTGGCTCACCGAGGTGAAGTTTTTGGGGCATGTAGTGTCGAGTGAGGGAGTAACTGTAGATTCCTCAAAGATAGACACCGTACAGGATTGGGAACAACCCAAAAATGTTTTTGAGATTCGGAGTTTCTTGGGGTTAGCGGGGTACTATCGACGTTTTGTAAGGGACTTCTCTCGACTAGCTGCACCTTTAACTAGGCTGACTAGGAAGGTATCATGTTTGTGTGGAATGAGGCTTGTGAAAAGTCTTTCCAAGAACTTAAGGCCAGATTGACTACAGCACCGGTCTTGATAATTCTGAAAAGGAGTTCGAATTACACCGCCTATTGTGATGCATCCGGGGATGGACTTGGTTGTGTCTTGATGCAAGAAGGAAAAGTTGTGGCCTACGAATCACGACAATTGAAACCCCATGAGAAGAATTACCCTACCCATGATTTAGAATTAGCGGCGGTGATTTTTGCCTTGAAAATTTGGAGGCATTACTTGTATGGTAAGAAGTTTGAAGTCTTCTCCGATCATAAGAGTCTAAAGTATTTGTTTTCTCAAAAAGACTTGAATTTACGCCAACGAAGGTGGATGGAATTTATGGAGGATTATGACTTTGAGTTACACTATCATCCGGGGAAGGCCAATGTAGTAGCCGATGCTTTGAGTCGGAAATCTGTGGGTAGTTTGGCAAGTGTGGCCATTCAGGAATGGGTTATGCTAGGTGAAATTGGCAAGTTTGATTTACACTTGGGTGAGTCCAGCGAGAGTGCTACCTTGTTTACTTTGAATGCTCAATCTACCTTGGTTAGTAAGGTCATAGAGGCATAACAAGGAGACCGTGATGTGGAATCAATCCGTGTTAAGATTTCAAATGGGAAGCAAGAGAAAGGTTTGAATGGTCACTCAGATCTGAGTGTATGTTACCTAGACCGTTTGTTTGTACCAGAATCTTGTAGAGAGGAAGTGCTTTGAGAGTTCCATCACCCACACCTTGCGGTACACCCGGGAGGCACTAAAATGTATCATGATCTTAGTCGTCAGTTTTGGTGGAGGAGTATGAAGCGGGTTGTCGCTTTATTTGTATCGAAGTGCCTTAGTTGTCAACAAGTGAAGGCCGAAAACCAAAGGCCAACAGGTTTGTTACAACCCTTACCGATAGCCGAGTGGAAATGGGAGCGCGTTACCATAGATTTTGTAGTTAGGCTTCCTAGAACACAATGAGGCAATGACGCCGTTTGGGTGATTGTTAATAGGTTGACTAAGTCTACCCATTTCATTCCGACATGCACTAGTGTAGACACCCCATTTTTCACTGCCCTTAAGACTTGGGCGCTACTGATGGTTTACTGGGTGGTGAAAGTTGCGCAGTGCAAGGGATCGATTTCTTCGGCAAGGAGAGAGTAAAATCCCAACCCTACACCCCTTTTTTGGACCAAAACTATCTTGATCAAAAGATTTTGAGACCTTAAAACCATCTCTTTCAAAACATTTTTGAAAATAAGTTTCTACAATGTTCCGACGCTTGCATTTTGTGAAATGTTGCGCTTTTCGATAAACCGAGCAAAGGACAAAGTGAAAATGAATGAAAGAGAGATGAACTCTTTGAAAATATTTCCAAACACCTTGTTTAGGGGTTTGAAGTTGAAGAAAAGAGGAGAGGAGAGAAGAAAACAAGTTAGGGGAGAAAATGGGCATGAACTGTTAAGAGAGAGAGTCAAGCAGCCCTCGCTGAATCAGACCTATTCATTCACACACTTGTATTTCAGTTATGAGGCCACCACCGTTGGAAAGAAGACTTATGGGGCTTTATTTTGCACTTAAGAATCTCCTAAAGACAAGTCCAGATGGGGGAGATATGATTGGTTGAATTGGGCATCATTCCGGTTGGACCGAAACTGAGCAGTCTTCACTAAAAGAGGCATACCTTTTTGCACAGGTGGAATTTTGATGCAAGGATTCCATCATTGGAAATCTTACTTCCGGGGCTTTAATTTACACACAAGAATGACTTGAAAAGGCATCCAGATGAACAAGTTAGGCTTGCTTCAAGTCGGGGACTAGGACTGATTTTTACTGCCGGCCTCTATAGGAGTGTGCCGGCCATGAATGGCCAATGCCGGCCCCATGCTGTCCAAAAGTGACCCACGGCCAGCCAACAATGGTAAGGTGCCAGCCAACAGTGATAAGGTGCCGGCCATTGATGCCAGAAAGTAGATTTTGACAGATATTTTGCTCCAGCTTGCTCTAGCAGTCTCTCTTAAGATATTTTCGACCAAATGCTCCATTTTTGCTATATAATGAAGCCAAATATCTCATATTCAAGGGTTAGAATATTTTAGAACAATTTGGCAAAGGCTTGGGAGCCTCTCTCTCTAGAACTCCCTCTCTCTCCCTATTTTAGGCTTGAAAGTGGGAAATCTCTACATTTTTGCATACAACCTCTTGACCAAATACCTTCATCTTGGAGCTGAGGTCCTTGGAGGTTCTATTTGAGGTCTAAAGCTTGGTTTTAACTCAAAAATCTTGTTGTTTTTCTCCTTGGCTTCAAGGGTTAGTACTTGTCCCTTTAAAGCTTTGTTTTGCATGCATGTTTTACCACCTTTGCAAACTGTTTTTGGCTTGGTTTTGAACTGAAGAAAACTCTGTTTTTTAGTCCTAAAAATGATGGTTTAGGCCTATTTTGTGTTAGGGGGTTGTCTCTCCCTTTTGTTCCTTAGCTTGTATAGCTTTTGAGCTATCTTTCAAGGCCTTTCAAAATAACTTTTCGTGGCCTTTTAACCATTGAAATCCAGAGAATTTTTAGTGGTAAAAACCCTATTTTGAGGTCCCAAATAGGAGAGGGTGGTCCCCTCTCCTCTTGTCTTGCATGCTTGTGTTGATGGCCAACCAAATGAGCATGTGTTTTTACTTCTTTATGGATTTGTTTAGGCTCACTTTTGTGACTTCTTAGACCTGCAAAACTTTGTTTTTGGCTTGTTTGATCATTGGTTGCATGCTTCATGCACTTGTAGTTTAAATCCTCTTTGCTAGCCTTGCATGCCTAATGAGTTAGCTTGTTATTCTAGCATGCGTTGGCTTAATCTCAGCCCATTTTTGGTGTTATTTTGACATGCCATAACTTCGATTTTGGCTGGTTTGGCCACCTCTTGCATGCTTCATGTACTTGTAGTGCAAATCTTGCATACTAGCCTTGCATACTTGATGTTTTAGCTCATTATTCTAGCACATGTTGGCTCCACTCCAACATGTTTTTGTTCATTTTTTGGCATGCTTTAACTCTATTTTGAGTGGCCTTCATCACTCAAGCTTTGCTTTGTATACTTGTAGCGCAATTGTGCTAAATTGCCTAACATGTGCTATTGTTTTGGCCTCTAAATCTAGCCATTATTAGCTTATTTCAAGCATGTTTTAGAACTCCATTTGGGCTGTTTTAGGACTTTTTTGGGCTGCCTTGGTCATATGACTCATGTTTTGTATAGCTATAGTGCAAATGCCTTAACTAGTCTTGAGTTTTGAGGCCCCTACCATGCTATACTTGTGATGTTTGCATGACTTGGCATCGTTTGGCATTAAATTTCAGAGCTTATATCTGTGCCATACTCTCATGTTTATCACTCTTTAATTGTGTTTAAGAGTTGTGCCTTTATGCCTCGTTTGTGAGCTAATACATGAGCATATTTTTCTTGCTATCTATGCTACAAGTCTAGCATATTTTTGCCACTATTTTGACCTGCCTTAGATCTGTTTTGAATGGTTAGGGTCATTTGAGCACTATTTAGTATGGTTGTAGTGTAAAGGGCCTTGCCTAGCTTTGGGTTTTGAGGCCTTTAACATGTTATGCATGTGATGTTCGCATGGTATGGCACCATTTAGCAAGTAATTTCAATGTATATAGTGTAGTCACACTCTCATATACTTCACTTCTTCATAGCTTTTGAGGGTTGTGCATTATGTCTTGCTTATAGGCCAACATGTGTGCATGCTTGTCTAGCATTTTGAGCTCCCATTTCAGCATGTTTAGGCCATTGTTTTGGCATGTTTGAGGTCTGTCCATAACTGGTTTGACCATTTCTGCCATGTATTGCATGCCTCTTGAGTGATGCTCTTTACTAGCTTAATGTATTTGGCATTTGAGCATGCATTACATATGTCATGTTGCTTGATTTGCATTGTGTTCAATCGGATGTTGTGTTGAACACAAGGTGGATTGGCCCGCTTCATACTCAAAGTGATGAAAGTGAGCCAATCCCCTTTGTCACAGTTGCCTTTGATTACTCATGATAAGGCCGTGGTCTTAGTGTTTTGCTTGTTTTGTTTGTCATGCATTCATCGAATTTGTGCAAGTTGGATCTTTGGCCATTATGCATTGCGATGCTTGATTGGTGGTCTTGGATCCAATGATGCTTCTCCATTTGATGTTTTGAGGTGATATGGAGTGGCGTAGCACATACATGCCCTAGGGAGACCCTCCATTTCCTCTATTTTGTGCTCTGTTGCAGTTTGGTGTCACAGCACACCAGTGGCCGGCAGTGCCACATTGATGGCCGGCAACCTTGCATCCTTGGCCAGTAGTGGTCCATCCTTGGCCGGCATGTGGCTAGCAGTAGCTCTTCATGGCCAGCAGGCCACTGGTGCACTCCTCAGCATGGTTTTGGAAAGATCCAGTAGCAAGTTCTCAAGGACACCCTGCAAACAGAGCCTCTAAAGAGCAAATCGGAGAGCTTTCGGGGCGAAAACCGAGCATGCATCCTTCATTGTTCAAGGCAGAGCTGTGGTAGCCTAATTTAGATGTTTTTCATACTTGGTTTTGTAACTTAATTAATTTGTTAATTAGTTAAAGTTTTGTAATAATTAATTATCTTAGCATAGTTAATTAGTTGGTTTGTAATAATTAGTTTAATTAGCGTAGCTAGTTAGCTAAATTCATTCGGACCCTCCGTCGAGAGGGAAAATGTTGTAATAAGTGTGCCCGTGTGTGTGAATGTCTTCCAACCCCACGTCTTTCTCCCTTTTACTTAATTGCTTTTGGTGGTTAGTTTTAGGGCATATTTCAATTAGCATCCTTATGCTTACAAGCGTGTATTATTCATTTGTCATCCATGCACCGGGCTCAGCGCATCATTCAAACTGCATTGTATTTTAATTCCTATTTGAATACATGTATCAAGTATAGCATTCATGTGCCATTTTAGATAGCTGAGCCTATTTTAGTTGCATTTTTGCATGTGTTGCATTAGGCATCTTGTATAGTTAGGATCATGCCTGATTTCTAATTAGCTTCTTTTTTGGCTCGGAGTACACTATAAGTGTTTATGCTTTAGCATCCTTGCATGTGTGTAAGTGACTGCCATGATAGCATGCTTGCCATGAGGCTAATTGCATAATTGATTAACTACATGAATGCCTGTGAATGAAGGTTGGATTGCTTGAATGGGAACAATTCATCAAAATGTGCATTTTAAGCCCACTTGAAGTGGCAAATCACCATGTTTTGTAAGCCCACTTGAGGGTGGCAAATCCACGACTTAGCCTACTTGCAAGTAGCACTTCCAAACCTTTTTTGAAAAACAAACATGAGATGTTTTGTTCCAATTTGAGTGATTTAGTCTATACTTGTGTGCTGTGCGCATCACATAGTAATTCTAGATTAATAACCAGAATATGAACACATGTGTTTTCAAAAACAACATATCATGTTAGTAAAGGCCAATCCTTTGATCGGGCGAGCGGGGTTGCTCATTGCATGACCTTCCCCTCTCATACCTAAGTTCCCGAGTCGAGGCAACTTTGGTGATGACGGACACGTGGCCTTAGGCACGAGTCAGGGTTTCCTAAATTTCCCAAAATAAAATATTTTGGTGACAACTCTGAAATCTGGCAAAATAGTCCATGTTTGGTACTTCTTAATCAAAATCAATTTTCCAAAACGATTTGTCGAATTTGGACTCTTTGGTGATTTATCAGTCTTACATTGTACTTTGTGAGATTAGATTCAGAACTGTGATATGAGTCCGAACTGTAGTAGCTAAGAACAACGATTTGCGCCCTCGCGCGCGGAGCGGAGTTCCGGGCGGTCTACAGTTTTTGGCGACTCTGCTGGGGATTTAGAGAACTTGACTCGAACTCATGATATGTTGTTTTGCCTACACTTATGTGTTTTTTTTCATTGCATTTGCGTTGGTACACCTAAGACACCGTCTTTGTCGTCTGCTATTCCTGAACGGTTTGCCAGAGGCTTGCTTGGAAAAGCACGCCAAAAGGCTGACCAGTTGCGGGCTCTGCCACGATGGGAATACAAACCTCGATTTTTATCGGGGCACCCTTTTTGACCATTCGACCTAGTACATATCGGAATCCATAGTGACCATTCCAAACTAGGACAGGTTGCTTACCCGATTGCAGGTTGTTTGAAACCGCTGCGTGCGTAGTGAAACCCTAGCTCCTGACAAAATAGGACAGGAAAACCTTACCCCACCATAGGGGTGTTTTGGCTCTTACTTACTTGATACGTGTTGTCAGAGTGTGTCTCTACAGGTTGCATGTATCAGTTTGCAAGTCTGGGTATCAGGCCTGTGGGTATCATTATTTGGGAAATCAGTTTTACCTGAGGGTATCAGATTTGAGGCAGAATTTTGGGACCGAATTCAGTAGAGAGCATGGTCATTCAGATATGCTCATAACTGTTTTGGTGAAATCAAGCTGAGATGCTGTCTGTTTTCTCTTTTGCTAGGTAGTCTTCGAACCATAGCTTCAGAAGGCTCCAATATCCCCCGAGTACATCGCACTTGTGTTGGTAGACTTTGTCAGGTTAGAGATTCAGTTCAAGGGCAACCAGTGTTTCCTTCGCCAGCAGCAAGGCAAAGAAAGGCCAGTTAGGGCTCACCGATTCATCTGATCCGACAGTCACCAGCCACCTTACCTTTCTTCAAACTCAGCAGACCGTAATGGCACAGAGTCCGGAAAACGTTGTGGCCATGACAGCGGAATTAAACCAGTGAATCTCCTTGCAGGGTGCGACCAATGTTGAAATGCAACACCCATCTGGGGCACCTACCGCACATCCTGTCTCGGGACCCCAGCCAAACTTGGACATATTCCCGCCAGCTGAAGATTTGCATGGTCCAGATCCTCGAGAAGGGTTGGCTCAAGCTCGAGTTTTCAGACTCTTGGCACAGCCTACTGAGTGGCTTTATTCCCTTGATACTACTGATCTTGATCTGAGGTCGGAGAAAATTGCGAACCTTAAGAAGCAGGTCAAAACGGCACAGGGCCTTAACTCTATTCACGACATTGAGGATGGGTACACCGAGGTTGCTGTAAGGCTCCTAGTTGGGAGTACCAATGCTGGCGGTAGCACTATTCCCAAACCCACTAAAATCAACACAGTCGCCATAGTCGACCCTTTTGCCAAGGCCAGCCTACAAATAACCAGCCAGGCCCGAGCTCAGGACAGAACTTTTACCCCCCTTTGTATGAGCCTAACCAGCGCACTAAAAGTCCTGATAGACAGAGGGTATCTCAAACCCCTTAATCCTCAACCTCTACCTGACCCACTCCCTGCCGGACATAACCCCTCCAAATACTACGTGTATCATCAACAGCGCGGTCGTGGCACCGATCGTTGCTACCGCCTTCATCATGAGGTCCAAAATCTCATTGACAACCAGACGATAGCTCCACCTCATGACCCTAATGACCAAGTACCTCATCCATATCTCAACCTCGTCCATACACTGCCACCCACCTACAATCTTGGTGTATACACTTCGACTCATCTACCCAAGCCTGAGGTTTTTATCCCAGACAGCATGGACTTAAGCATGATGAATGCGCTCAAACCCCAATCATCTCAAACCGATGAACCCACTACCTTTGAGCTTGTGAGCATGATTGAAGATCTTCATAGAACAGTGGCAGATCTGGCCTTTGGGATACTGGCTTTGTCATCGACCACATCGCATGCTAGAAATTTCATGCCAAAAGGCTCCCCAATCTTGGGACAAGCTGCATTGGGAGAAGGCCAATCTCTTAGCAAAGTGGAGGCTAGTGACAAGAACAAGGTAGGGGTAGACATTAGTCCCCATGAACACCTTCTGTGGGTTGTTGAGGCTGTGAAAGCCGAAGGACTGAACAAACAGCAAGTGCTCCCAGTTGTTGCAAAGACTATGGATAACGCTTTTGCTACTCAGGATGAGAGCAGTTTGAATCAAGGGGCAAGCTGGGAGAAGGGTCGTCGTACCCGAAACATTCCTTTCAGCTCTAATCTGGTACTTAGAAGAGATCAACAAACCTAGTCAATGCTTACCAATCCCTTTGCTGGTGCATCCAGCAAAACTCCACAAACCTCGAAGTACCCACCTTGAGGCCAGAGGGTCTTCAATACCCTCTACGTGACCTTGTCCAAAGCTTTCCAAATCCTTATAGGACAAGGTCATCTCATGCCCCTAGAGCCGCGGCCATTCCCAAATAACCTCTCTCTCTCACATAACCCGGCCAATTACTGTGCCTTCCATCAACAAGTCGGCCATGACACTAACATGTGTTTTCGTCTTCGCCGCGAAATACAAGATTTGATAAATAACGAGATCATCGCCGCACCAAGTCTTGCAAGGTCTATCGACACTTGATCAGTGAACTTGTGGGGGATAATGTGATTATGTGACCGGGGGGGTGAACCACCTGTGGATGGCGCTTAGTTTACTCTAGACGTGGGAATGGTACGCATTGTTTTGAGCAATGTGCAAATGCTAGGTTTTTTACTTTCTGACTTGGGTATTGGGTCAGTCTTGTTGTGTTGTATTGAGTCAGTCTTTTTGTACTGAGTCTGTCGAGTATGTCTTGTTATATCGAGTCAGTCCTGTTGTGTTAGAGTCGGGTGATTTTGGGGGTGTTACCTCGGGTATCACTATCTTGCTTTGTGTTTGTCTTTTACACTCTTTCTTTTGAGTCTATTCCTGCCTTGGAGCTAGTTGTGCCAGAAGATTTGAATGAAACAGCAGTGATTTTCACCCTTTTGTGTCTGCTTCTACCATTGCGCCAGTTGTACCAAAAGATTTGAATGAAATGGCAGTACTTTTCACCTACTTTTCTGTGCCTTGAAATCATTGCTTTGACCTAAGTTTTTCAAAACTTTTCGAACACTGTGATGAAAACAAAGAGGGAAAAATATCTCGGGATTTGCAAAAATTTGATCAACTGAGAGAAAGAGAGGTGCGCTAATCCCTTAATGAATGAGATCATGCTTGTTAATGTGAGTACTGAGAAGGATCCTGGCTTGATCCAGATTGGTTCTACATTGTCTTCGACGCGAGCGATTAGTCGCTTTCTTAAAAGATTTCAAAAAATGTTTTGTACGATCTTGCGAAGATCAGTGTGGAATCGCTCTTGAGATTGTGCAGCATAGGATCGCTCTCAGCCTCGAGACTCACCCCCTTTTGCTTTCAAACCTTGAACTTAGATTCAGAATATTCAACGGTCAACCACAATGTGAGGCTTGTATGGCCAGATTTGAAGCAACCTACGAGCTAGGGGCAAGAAGCTCAGATATGATCAAAAGAAAGCTTGTAAAGCTGGATGAGAAGCAGCCCTTGAACTAGGGGAAAAAAAAAAACAAAAAAAAAAAATCAAATATGCTTGAAGAGTAAAAAATTGGGACATTTCTCAAGCTAACGAAGATCGGCAAGAATGCCAAATCCCAGAAGGCAGGAAAGAAGAAAGTTTATTGCTGAAAGACAATCAAGTTCCTATCCACAACACTAGGGGCAATTCAAACCCAGTTGGATGGATTCCTACATCATTAGCAAATAGCAGCCATTCTTCTGGATTCAGATGGCTTCGAGATTCTGTGACCATTCAACATGGACATGTTACACTTTTTACCCTTGAGAGGCTCACTGGGCCAAAAACCCGGAAGGGTGACCCAGGCAAAAGTTAGAGCAAAGAAAAAGAAAAAGACAAAAGAGAAAAAAAGAAGAAAAGAACAAAAATGAAAAAAGAAGAAAAGAAAAGAAAAGAAAAGAAAAGAAAAGAACAAAAGAAAATAAATGAAAAGAAAAGAAAAAAAGAGCTTCCAAGGTTGAAAACCCAAAAGGGCGGCCTTGGCAAAAGTTAGAGTGCAAAATGAGAGGTTAATACCCGAGTGTACCTCGCCCCCGAACTACGTAAGGCTTGATTCCCATGTTTGGGATACGTAGGCAACTTCATTCTGAAGTCCAGCCACAAACACTTCCAAATCGATTGTGTCCATGTAATGGTTCTGATCATCTTTGTCTTCTCTATATTCGAGAGTTCGGTCGTGATCGTCACTACGAGGACTGATTACAGTGCACTGTGGTGCCATTCAGAAAAGGGGCAACTTTCGTTGCCATGCAGTGTCATTTAGACAAGGGGCAATTTTCCATTATTTTGGATCTAAGGTTGTGCATCTTAAGAGTAAATTCTGTGTTTGTCGAGCAGTGGCCATTTGTAAAAACAGTTTTTGAGAATCTTTAATGAGGTTGACTAATTTTCTCTCAAAAATTATTCCATTTTTCCAAAACTGGACCATTTCTTGGACCCAAAAAAAGAAAATTTTTAGTGCTTACAACCTGACTTGCATGATTTCAAATCAAAAAGTTGAACAAGTATGTTAATCTAACTCTCATATTGGTCAAAATTGTTTTAGTAGAAAGCCAAAACAAAAAAATGGTCAAAATGATAAACTAGGGGCACAGTTGAGTCCGGTGTTCTGTCTTTTCCCCATTGTCAACATGCTTGTTGGGAAGGGCACCATATTCGCCAGAAAAGGGCACAACTAAAGCTAACAGCAAAGGGCCGAAAGCTATCTCATCCTCCAAGCAACGAGGTATCAAGCCAAGTACGAAGCACGAACTGGAAAAGGAGCAGGATACTCCACTCCCTTATCCGAGAAGATTTGGTCACATCTGTGCTGGCCAAGGGCGTCATCAACCGATGTCAGTTGCAAATCTGCTGCACACCCAGTCTTAGCGCAACCCCTCTATGGGAAAGTTCACTGTTGTGAGCAAAAGAAGAAAGAGAATATGGTAGAATACCAGGGGCAAGAGCCCACGACTTCCTGTTTATCCGTCAACCACCCAAGGGAGGGATAAAAAAAATAAGAGAGATTGAAGAATAGAGAGATGTACGCTGAGAGAAAAAGTGAGGAAAGGGCTTTTTTAGAAAAATAGAGATTGAGTGCCAGAGTGATGTGAGAATCACAAATGAGAAACGGTGCGAAACAATACCTGGAGAAACAGGCTCCCTGAGCACATTTGAGTCTTGTGTTTTGTTGTGTTTTTGTTTGTCTCGATTCTTGTTTTGAGTCGTTTCGAGTGTCAATAGATGTGTTTAGGTTGTTTTACCTTTTGTTTTCCTTTGTTGAGTCGTGGTGCGTTGTGTTCAGTCATAGGCTCAATACCCAGTTGAGAACTCTTCTCTCAATTTCAATTTCAAATGAATCGTTTTGTGCTCAGAGTATTGTGTCGTTCTCTACATTTGTGCAAAATAGGATTTGTTCTTTCATAAAACTGTAGGGTTCAACCCAAGTCATGTGAGAACAGTAAAACCAGGACCTATTTGAAGCTATATAGGTTCCAAACTGCAAAGCAAAAGAAAAGAGGAAAAATCGGAGCATCTGAGTTTGTTTCAGTTTCCAAGAATGCATTTTGTATGTACCTTTTTAGGCCTTGTCAATGCTTCAAAGTATGAGTGTGCCTCTACTCCAAGCTCAAGCCTGCTTCAAAGCTAAAATGGAAATCATAAGTGCTCTCCCTGAGCACCGCCCCTGCCAGAGGTATCTTGGATGTGTTTGCAATGAGTTCCTAGGAGACCAACTGCGACGGTAGAAACTAGAGTTCGAATGGTTGTTGCCTAGAACGCAAAGGTTCGGGATTTCCGAGACTAAAGTCTTGTTTAAATACCCAGGTGTGTATCCCCAGCTTGAAATCTATATAGAAGCCCCATAGGTTAAGGTAGCGTGTATGCGCCTCAATTCTGGATACTGAACCAACCTAGTCTGCCACCCCGTTGGAGAATAGGGAAAGTTGTGAATATGATCAGGGAGGAAAGCGACATTTGTGGTTTCTACATGCAGAAGTTACCCCTTGTCAGCATTTCAGAACCTTTGCACTGTGAGTTGAAGGTAAGTGTTCGAAGAACACAAAGGGGGGCGAGATCCCCATCAGAGTAGAGCTGTTCATTGCCACTTATCCCATGAGCTGCTTTCTAAAGTGCCGCTTTGTTTGTTTATTTCATTCCCTAAACATCATGCTTTACATTGCTTGTAACATGTATCGTATCATCGCACTTATTGCATTTATTTGCATCTTGTGTTATCTTTTATCATTTATCCTTTTACGCTGGGCAGCATTTAGGATTGTTGTCCCCCAGGGCTTTCTCAGGTTGCGTCGTGCGCGCACTTGGGCGGTTTGTTTTCGGACCTCTTCTCACGATTTCAGCGTGGTTAGAGTGTTCTTTTCCTCACACGATTTCAGCGTGTTTGGAATTTATCTCAGGATGCGTGAAGCGTGGCCCTGGGCGTGTTTTACCTCAAGTTGCATCGTACGTGCACCTGGGCAGTTTGTTTTCGGACCTCTTCTCACGATTTCGGCGTGGTTAGAGTGTTCTTTTCCTCACACAATTTCGAAGTGCATGGAATTTATCTCAGGACGCGCGAAGCGCGACCCTGGGCGTGTTTTATCTCAGGTTGCGTTGTGCGCGCACCTGCGCGGTTTGTTTTCGAACCTGTTCTCATGATTTTGGCACGGTTAGAGTGTTCTTTTCCTCACACGATTTCAACGTGTTCGAAATTTTTCTCAGGACGTGTGAAGCATGGCCCTGGGCGTGTTTTATCTCAGGTTGCGTCATGCGCGCACCTGGGCAGTGTGTTTTCGGACCTTTTCTCACGATTTCAGCGTGGTTAGAGTGTCCCCTTCCTTACACGGTTTCAGCGTGTTTGGAATTTATCGCAGGTTGCGTCGAGTGCGCCCTTGAGCGGTTGTTTTCGAACCTCTTCTCGCGATTTCAGCATGGTTAGAGTGTCCCCTTCCTCACACGATTTCAGCGTGTTTGGAATTTATCTCAGGTTGCATGGAACGTGCTCCTGATTGGTTTTCTTTGTTCTTCCTCCTCTCACAATTCCAACGTGGTTGGAGTGTGTTCCCCTTTTTGCATCTACTGCTCTATCTGTTACATCCATTGCATCATCCATTTTATCGTCCGGTCTAGGAGACCTTAAATCCTCTAAAGGTGTAATTCCTTTGGTGTTTGTCGTGCCCAAACGACTTCCGATGGTCTGGTATAGCCACCTGCCTGTGTTTGTGGTGAGTTCCTAAGAGATCAACTAAGATGGAGGAAACTAGAGTTCGAATGGCCGATGTCTAGAATGTAAAAGTTCGGGATTTCTGAGACCAAAGTCTGGTTTAAATACCCAGGGGTGTATCCCTAGCTTGAAATCTGTATGGCAGCCCCATAGGTTGAGGTAGCACGTATGCGCCTCAATTCTGGATACTGAACTAACCTAGTATGTCACCTTGTTGGAGAATAGGGAAAGCTGCGACCATGGCCAGGGAAAAAAGTAGTACCTGAGGTTCAACCGAGAAGAAGGGGAAGGTTCCCAGCAGCATGAGGTAGGTCATTGCCAATTGCCCCAGTGAGGTACCTTCATTTCCTAACTACTACATCATCTAGTATGTCTATTGCATTGCATATAGAATCTATCGCATGCATTTACAGCATATCCATTGTATCGCCTGCATCATTTCCATGTTAAGCTTAGCCTGGCATGTGCCCATACTTTTCGCGTTAAAGCATGGTTCTGTGATTATGTGTACGCGCCTACTCCACTAAGAGAATTGTGGTCTGAGGGTGTCGGCACCTTTTCTATGTTAGACGTGGTCTGTTTTGTGTCTATGCCTTTTCTAAGCAAAATGTGCTTTGGTCACGTGCCTCATTCACTGCATCCATTGCATTGTACTTTGTTTTGTTGCATTTAGCATGTAGGATTATGATCTTTCCTCAGCAGATCATTCCTCGCTTATATCACGCCACCCAATTACTTGTATTTTGTGGTCTCTCTGCGAAACACATAATTTTGCATGTGCTCGCACCCCTTTCACGTTGAAACACGGTTCTGTTATGTGTAAGCATCCATGCTGCGTTGAGGCCAGTATTGAGGATGTAAGCGCTTAGCCTGTGTTAGGCGTCGTTTGGCTGGTGCCCACTTGTAGACATCCCCGAACGTCCCAAGGAGGATGAATCCCCATTCTGTTCGTTTGTGAGTCACTACAGTTCGGACTCAAATTGTCACGGTTCTAAACCTGAACCAAAGAGTCCAAATCCGGCAAATCATTTTGGAAAACAGATTTTTGTAAAGAAGTGCCAAACATGGACTGCTTTGCCAGATACAGAGTCGCCACCTAAATATTTATTTTGGGGGAATTTAGGAAACCCTGACTCATTGCCTAAGGCTACGTGTCCATCATCACCAAAGTTGCCTCGGCTCAGGAACTTGGGTACGATTGGGGAAGGTCAGCTATGAGCACCCCCGCTCGCCCGATCAAAGATCAGCCTCTACTAACCATGATATCGAGTTTTGAAAATGTTATGTGGTCTTATTCCGGCTTATTAGCCTAGAATTGCTATGTGATGCACACAGCATAACAAGTATAGATTGAGTCGCCTGAATAGGGACAAAGCATCACATATCTGTTTGTTTGGAAATCGGTTTGAAATTTGCTACTCGCAAGTAGGCTAAAACATGGATTTCGACGAGTTGTTCCCACTCAAACAATCCAACCTTCACCCACAGGCATTCAGGCAGATATATCACATAAGCATATAGCCTCATGGTAAGCATGCTAATATGGCAACACTCACACACATGCAAGATGCTAAAGCATAAGAGCTTACCTAGTACTCCAAGCAAAAACAGAAAGTAGTTAGTAATCAAATGCATGATCCTAGTTCATGTTAAGATGGCTAATGCAACACATACAGAATGCAACTAGAATGGGCTCGGCTAATCTAAGAATGACATGTGAAATGCGACAACTCGATACACGTATTCAAGTTGGAATGGAAATATTATGCAGTTAGTATGATGCGCCGAGCCCTGTGCGTGCAAGACTGATGAATGATGCACGCATGCATAGCATAAGGTATGCTAAATTAAACATGCCCTAATACTAACCATTGAAAGCAGGTAAGTAAAAGGGAGATAGAAGTGGGGGTTGGAAGACATGCACACACGCACCCACACTTATTACAAATTCGCCCTCGCTCGGAGGAACCAAAAAAATATACAAATTAATTAACCTACAAACTAATTAATTATTATAGACCACCTAACTAGTAGAAAGCAATAAACAGCCTCAGGAAGAGGGTCCGATGCATGCGTGCTCGGGTTTGCTCGGAAATCCGTCGCCATGCACAAGCTGCCTCTGTTTTCCCTACTCTGCTCCTCTGAAAATTGCGCAAGTCCCAAGGTACACTCCATGGACATTGTGGAACACCACCGACCAAGGGGAATCACCACCGGCCAAAGGGAGTTGGTCATCGACCAATTATGGAGCTCTCGGCCACAAATATTTGGTCGGTCGGCAGTATAGATGGTCGGCCGGCCAAAGATTCCTGCAGAAACCTGTTTTGATAGCTGCATAGGACAAACAAGGCATGGCAAAGTATTTTCAAAGCAATGTTTGCACCAACACCCTCCTTATCATGTTCGTGACTCAAAGGAGGATGGTCCTCGACCCTCGGACCACCAATCGCGCATTTCAATGCGTGATGGCCCAAGAAGCCAAAGCATGCAATTCAATATTAGAATGAAATGCATACAAACAAACAAGGGGCCCAACCTCAATCACGGTTAATCAAAAGGCAAGGCATGCATGCCAAATGCAACCTAAGCATGTGAGCTAAGTATGCAACATGAGCGTGGGCACAAGCAATGTATACTAGGCACACAACCTAAGCTAACAAGCATGCAAGGCACGGAACCAAGCCCAAGGACTTAAACTATGGTCATGTGACACATGAAGCAAATGACCAAAGTGAAACAAAACAGCCCCAAATCATGCCAAAACAAGGTCAAAGACACACCTAGATGGCATCTAAATGGCCTAATTCTAAAGGCATGCAAAAGGGGCCAAACATGGAGCATAAGACACCAACCTCTTAAAGTATTAAAGGAGCATCAAATGCAAGCATACAAGCATGCCATAAGGACTGATATGACATGGCAAGTGGGTCCAAACCACTAAAATAATGCAAATAGAGCATGTTGGAGGGTCCAACACTCAAGGCCTACAAGGGAGATTACATGGTAGCTATACAAAGCAAAGCATGGATGACCCAAACAACTAAAAAAGTCCTCAAGCACACTAAAACATGCATAAAAGCTTCACAAAGCCAAGCCAAAACAAGTAAGCATAGTGGTCTAAATGCTAGATACATGTTAAGGCAATTTCATGGCATTACAAGACAAGTATGCAAAGCAAGCATGGTGTGTCTAAACCAACTTAAAACAGTGGTAAAACATGGAAAACTACTACCAAATACCTGCTAAAACATGGTCAACATGAACTTAAGAATGATGCTCACACATGAGGCAAAAATGGCCAATATTGAAGGCAACAAGGAGAGGGGATGGCCCTCTCCTTCTTAGGACCTTAAACCACCATCCTCACCACTAAAATCCCTCAAGATTTCAGTGGTGAGAAGGCCCAACAAGGTGGTCCCGGAGCTCACCAAAATAACACAAAATGGGGGCCAAACAAGGCCTAAGAGGGGGTAAACAACCCCAAACACAAAAGTGGTCTTAAAAAAACTTTAAAAGCATGCAAAAATAGAGCTTTTATTAGTTATACACTAAGCTCAAACCAGTGTGCAAGATAGGCTAAAAACTTGTGCAAAAACGGGGAATAAAAGAGAGAGAAACTCACCCTTGAAGACCTTCTTCAAAATCAGCACTCCAATAGGTTTTTCTGAGTCATAACCAAGTCTTGAGTCCCCACAAGACCCTCCAAGAACCTTAGATGAGTGGTGGAGGTGTGTGCTTAGGAGTTGTGGTGCAAAGGGGCCAAGAACTATGGGCTTTGGAGCTTGGAATGTAGAGATATGGAGGGAAGTGTATGGTTTTTTCCTTAGACAAATTTCTTCGAACCCTTGCAATGGAAGAGGAGCTCTTCTTTTATAGAGGAAGAAAGGGTCCAAGCTTCTCTTGGAAGCTTGGAGCAAAGGGGCCAAGCTTCTCTGAGAAGCTTGGAGCAAAAAGGGCCAAGAAGGCCAAGCTTCTTGGAGAAGCTAGACAAAAAGGCCATGCTTCTTGGAGAAGCTAGGCAAAAGGGCCAAGCTTCTTGGAGAAGCTAGACAAAAGGGTTCAAGCTTCTTGGAGAAGCTAGAACAAAGAATCAAAAGGTTCAAGCTTCCTCAAGAAGCTGAAACCAAGAGTTCAAAAGGTTCAAGCTTCCTCAATAAGCTAGAACCAAGGGTTCAAAAGGTTCAAACCCCCTCAAGAAAAGGTCTCAGCCAGAAAAAGTGGCCGATTGACCAAAATCAGTGGCTGACCGACCAAACACAATGCCGACCGATCATCAATAGTGCCGACCGGCCATCACCAATGGCCGGTGGCAAGGAAACAAGGCCGATGGCCTCAAGCCATGGCCGGTGTGGTGTGGGGATGGCCAAAAAGCTATTTCCCACCCTCAGAAGCAAAACAACAAGTGTTTGGTGCGAAACCAAACAAAAAACAAACAAGTCGAGAGGTCTTGAGACAAGGCACGCGGCCAAAACCTCCGAGAACTCAAGACGAACATGAACATGGATGATCATCGAGTGTTCAAATGATGACGCCCAAGTCTTGAGGACGGTCAAAAATGAGGTGTCTATAGTTGCCCCTCTTTGATAGAACTCGAAAGTCATAACAATGACGGGAGTGAATGTCAAAGCCCAGAAAAGACCCAGTTTTTACAAGGCCGAAGACTTAGACAAAGCATACAAGCTACAGACAAAGATATGCGCTCGAGGGCAGGGGCAAAGTACAAGACAATGCACAAAGCCGAGCATAAATTATGATCATGCAAGAAACATAGGGACGTATCCCGGTGTTTCGGAAAGGTATAAGCATTGGAACGTATTCCAAATGCTCTTAACCAAAGAGGGAGAAACATAGGGACATATCCCGGTGTTTCGAAACGAAGGAGAAACATAAGGACGTATCCCAGTGTTTCAGAGTGGTTCAAGCATCGGAACGTATTCCAAATGCTCTTAACCAAAGAGGGAGAAACATAGGGACGTATCCTGGTGTTTCGAAATGAAGGAGAAACATAGGGACATATCCCAGTGTTTCAGAGTGGTTCAAGCACCGAAACGTATTCCAAATGCCCTTAACCAAAAAGGGAGAAACATAGGGACGTATCTCGGTGTTTCGAAACGAAGGAGAAACATAGGGACGTATCCCAGTGTTTCAGAGTGGTTCAAGCACCGGAACGTATTCCAAATGCTCTCAACCAAAGAGGGAGAAACATAGGGACGTATCCCGGTGTTTCGGAAAAAGAGAGAAACATAGGGATGTATCCCGGTGTTTCAGAGTGGTTCAAGCACTGGAACGTATTCCAAATGCTCTTAACCAAAGAGGGAGAAACATAGGGACGTATCCTGGTGTTTCGGAAAGAGAGAGAAACATAGGGACGTATCCCGGTGTTTCAGAGTGGTTCAAGCACTGAAATGTATTCCAAATGCTAAAACCATAGAGGGAGAAACATAGGGACGTATCTCGGTGTTTCAGAGAGGTAGAGAAACATAGGGACGTATCCCAGTGTTATGGAATGAAAGAGAAACATAGGGACGTATCCCGGTGTTTCAGAAAAAGAAGGAGAAACATAGGGACGTATCCCGGGTGTTTCGAAGAGGAGAAGAAACATAGGGACGTATCCCGGTGTTTCGGAATAAAAGAGAAACATAGGGACGTATCCCAGTGTTTCAGAATGAAGGAGAAACATAGGGACATATCCCGGTATTTCGGAAAGAAGGAGAAACATAGGGACGTATCCCGGTGTTTCGGAAAGAAGGGAGAAGAAACATAAGGACGTATCCTGGTATTTCGGAAAGGAATGAGAAACATAGGGACGCATCCCGGTGTTTCGAAAAAGAAGAAGAAACATAGGGACGTGTCCAGGTGTTTCGGGAAGGAATGAGAAACATAAGGACGTATCCCGGTGTTTCGAAAAAGAAGAAGAAACATTGGGACGTGTCCCGGTGTTTTGGAAAGGAATTAGAAACATAGGGACGTATCCTGGTGTTTCAAAATGAAAGAGAAACATAGGGACGTGTCCCGGTGTTTCGGAAAGGAATGGGAAACATAGGGACGTATCCCGGTGTTTCGAAACGAAGGAGAAACATAGGGACGTATCCCAGTGTTTCAGAAAGGAATGAGAAATATAGGGACGTATCCCGGTGTTTCGGAAGGAATGAGAAACATAGGGACGTATCCCGGTGTTTCGGAAAGAAGGAGAAACATAGGGACATATCCCGGTATTTCGGAAAGACAGAAAGATAGGGACGTATCCCGGTGTTTTGGAGAGAAAGAAACGTAGGGACGTATCCTAGTGTTTAGGAAGGAAGGAGAAACATAGGGACGTATCCCGGTGTTTCGGAAGGGAAGAGATCATGCAAAACGATGCAATTGAAAGGGTGCATAACAATAGGAGTGAAACGTGCATAACAATGCAAATATAATGTGCATAACAATGCAGGTGTAACGGTGCATAACAATGCTAGATAGATGTGCATAACAATGCGACGAATGGTGTGCGTAACAATGCGAGAAATGGTGTGCATAACGATGCGACGAATGTGCAACTTCAAAAGCGCGTTTGAAACAAAATGCCGAATAAGGAAATACAAGCCTTAATGAGACCAAATCCAAACGCGTCCTCCGATTTACCTCTCGGAGGGGTTTGTAACACACTCCGCTTGAAAAGGGTACACCCTATTTATATTGGCGAGAGATAACAGCTGCTGCTGCTTTAATTGCCATTCTAACTTGAAGCAGGCTTAAGCTTGGAGTAGAGGCACACTCATTTTTTGGAACACTGACAAGGCCTGAAGAGGTACATCTGGAGTACAATCACGGAATTTGCTGAAGGTGAAACACACTCAGATGCTTCAGTTTTCCCTCTTTTCTTTTGCTTTGTAGTCTAGAACCCATATAGCTTCAAATAGGTCCTTGTTTTACTGTTCTTGCATGACCTGGGTTGAACCCTGCGGTTTTAAGAAAGAACAAATTCTTGTTTTGCACAAATGTGGAGAATGGCACAGCACTCCGAGCACAAAACGATTTGATTGAAATTGAGAAATGAGTTCTCGATCGGGTATTGAGCCTACGACTGAACACAGCGTACTAGGACTCAACAACGGAAAACAAAAAGTAAACAACCAAAACACATCGAGTCATGCTCGGGATGACTCAAAGCAAGATTCGAGACAAACAAAACAAAACAAAAGACACGACACATAGACGTGTTACAAAGACGAGAGACGTCTCAGTACGCGAGGAGCCAGTTTTTTCCGGGTATTATTTCCCACCCTTTTTCTCATTTGTGATTCTCACATCACTCGGCCCTCAGGCTTTGTTTTTCTGAAAAAGCCCTTTTTCTCTCAGCGCACATCTCTCTATTCTTCAATCTCTCATTTTTTATCCCTCCCCTGGGTGGTTGATGGATAAGCTGGAAATTGTGGGCTTTTACCTCTAGTATTCTACCAGATTCTCATTCTTGTTCACAACAGTGAGTTTCTTCCACAGAGGGGCTGCGCTACAATTAGGTGTGTAGCAAATCTGCAGCTAACATCGATCGATGATGCTCTGCCGGGGAGTTTGGACGTGATCAGATCTGTCCAGATAAGGGAGTGAAATATCTTGTCCCATTCCAGTTCGTGCTTCGCACTTGGCTTGATACCTCGTTGCTTGGAGGATGTGAGAGCTTTTTGCCCTTTTGCAATCAGCTTCAGTGGTGCCCTTTTCTGGCGAATATGGTGCCCTTTCTGGAAAATGCATTGATAAAGGGGAAAAGACAGAACACCTGACTCAACTGTACCCCTAGTTCATCATTTTGACCATTTCTTGTTTTTGGCTTTCTACTAAAACAATTTTGACCAAAATAAGAGTTAGATTAATATCCTTGTTCAATTTTCTAATTTGAAATCATGCAAGTTAGGCTATGAGCACTGAAAATTTTCGTTTTTTGGGTCCAAGAAATGGTCCAGTTTTAGAAAAATTGGATAATTTTCAAGAAAATCAGTCAACCTCAGTAAAAATTCTCAAAAACCATTTTGGCAAACAGCCACTGCTCAACGAGCACAGAACTTACTCTTGAGATGCACAGCCTCAGATCAGAAGGAAAACTGCCCCTTGCCTGAAGGACACTGCTTGGCAACAAAAAGTTGCCCCTTGTTTGAATGGCACCGCAATGCATTGAATGGAAACGGAAAGTTGCCCCTTGTTTGAATGGCACCACAGTGCATTGTAGTCAGTCCTTAGAGTGATGAACACAACCAAACTCTCAGATACAGAGAAAACAACGATGGTCAGAACCATTACATGGACACAGTCGAATTTGAAGTGTTTTACCGCTGGACTTCAGAATGAAGTTACCTACGTATCCCAAACATGGGAATCAAGCCTTGCGTAGTTCGGGGTTAAGGTACACTCGTGTATTAACCTCTCCTTTTATGCTCTAACTTTTGCCAAAGGCCGCCCTTCCGGGTTTTCAACCTTGCGAGCTTTGTTTTTCTTTTTTCAATTCTTTTCATCTTTTTTTTTTCATTCTTTGCATTTTTCTTTTTTTTTTTTGTTCTTTTTCTTCTTTTTCTTGCTCTAACTTTTGCCTGGGTCGTCCTTCTGGGTTTTCGTCCCAGCGAGCCTCTCAAGGGTAAGAGTGTAGCTTTGTCCGTGTCAAATGGTTTTGAGATCCTGAAGACATCTGAATCCAGGAGAATGGCTGATGTTCACCGATGATGTAAGAGTCCATCCAATGGGGGCTAAATTTGCCCCTAGTGCTATGGATAGGAACTCAGTTGTTCTTCAGCAGAAACTGTCTTCTTTCCTCCTTTCTGGGATTTGGCATTCTTGCCGACCTTCTTTGATTTGTGGAATGATCCATCTTCGGCTCTTCGAGCACATTTGAAATTCTTTGCCCCTAGTTCCAGGGATGCTTCTGATCTAGCTTTGCAAGCTTCTTTTGATGACAACTGATCTTCATGATTTGACTTTGGTGCCTCTTGTTCGAGGACTGCTTTAAATCTAGCCACACTGGCCTCACATTGATGGTTGACCATTGATCATTCTGATCCCAAGTTCAAGGTTTTGAGAGCAAAGGGGTTGAATCTTGAGGCTGAGAGCGATCCTAGGCTGCATAATCTCAAGACCGATTCCGCACAAGTCTTCGCAGGACCACGCATACTATATATATATTTTTTTTATTTTTTTTTAAGAAAGCGACAAATCGCTCGTGTTGAAGACAGTGTAGAACCAATCTGGATCAAGCTAGGATCCTTCTTAGTACTTACATTAACAAGCATGATCTCATTCATTAAGGGCTTAGCACGCCTCTCTTTCTCTCAATTGATCAAATTTTGCAAAACCCGAGGAATTCCTTCCTCTTCATTTTTATCGCAATGTTTCGAAAAAAGTTTTGGAAAACTTAGGTCGATGCAATGAATTCAAGGCACAGAAAAGACACAGCCTCTAGTCAAATACTGTCATCTCATTTAGAATTTCTGGCACCACTGGCACACGGCAGAAGCAAACACAAGAGTGTGAAAATCACTGTTGTTCCATTCAGATCTGTTGGCGTAATTGGCACCAAGGCAGAAATAGACTCAAAAGAAAGCAAAAAGACAAACACAAAACAAGCAAGTGATGTCCGAGGTAACACCCCCGAAATCACCCGACTTTAACAAAATAGGACTGACACAATACAACAAGACAGGCCCGACTGACTCAGTATGAAAAGACTAACTCAATACAAAATGACAAGACTGTCCCAATACCCAAGTCAGAAAGTACAAAACTAGCATTCGTAAATGCTCAAAACAGTGCGTGCCAAATGACACATCTGGAGTAAACTGAGTGCCGCCTGCAGGTGGTTCATCCCCCGATCACATATTCATACTATTCCCCAAGTTCACTGATCCAGTGGTGATAGACTTTGCTGAGCTGGTGTGGCAATGACCTCGTTGTCAATCAGATTTTGTTTCTTGTGACGAAGACGGACGCAACTGTCAGTGTTATGACCGGTTTGTTGATGGAAAGCACAGTACTTATCTGGGTCATGCTTTGTAGGGAGAGGGTTGGGTAGAGGCCGTTGTTCTAACGGTTTCAGATGTCCTTTCCTGAGTAAGACCCCTAGGGCTTTAGACAAAGGCATATAGAGTGGGGTGAAAACCCTCTTGCCTTGGAGTAGATAGTCCGTAGTTCGGGGGTTTGGATTGGATGCAGCAACAAAGGGGGTGGATGTTCTTGGTGTGGTGGTAGCGACCATGCCCACATCGGAAGATATTGTAGCTGCATCACCACTGGTGGTCGCATTCGAACTGCGGTTGAATGCCCTCTTGGGCTGCTCCCTGTCATTGTCAATCAAACCCTGCTTCAAGGCATCCTCAATCTATACTCCCATCTCATGCAAATCTGAAAAGGTGGGAAAAGGGAGAACGATCATCTTCTGCATGAGCTTGGGTTGGAGGTTGCGCACAACCATCCGAATCTGATCTTTGTCAGTTGGCCTAATGGTCATCCTTGAGGCCTTGGCCCTCCACCGGGTTACAAAATCGGAGAAACCCTCCTTTGGCTCCTGCCTAGTCGTCTCGAGATCACGGGTTGTAATCTCGATTTGTGTATTGTAGGAGTATTGATCGACGAAAGCCTCAGCCATCTCATCCCAATTCCTCTTAACATCGTCTTCCAGTTTTGCATACCAGATGGCTGCTACACCCAACAGGGTTTGGCCAAATAAAGAAAGCTTTTCTAGTCTGGTGAGGCCCATCGGCTTTAGAATGTCTGAAAACAACAGTAGATGCACCATGGGATCCCCAGATCCGTCAAAGCGGGCAACTTGTGGCATCTTGAATCTGTCCGGCAGCGTCACAGCTGCGTCGGTATACCCGTCCTCAATGTCCGGAATGGACTTCACACCTTGAGATTTCTTGAACAGCTTTTCAAGCTTGCTCACTTTTAATGCCGTGGGGTCCACCTTAAACTCGAAGGGAGAATTCGGTTGATTGATAGGAGTGGGTGCCTTGGATGTTGAGGTACAATCGGGGGTAGAGTTAGCCCCGTTGGGATGTCTGTATCCTCCTGAACATTCTGAACATTCGCCGTCTCCCTGGGTATTGGGACTCTTGGTGGGGGAGGAGCTTGGTGCGAAGCAGATGCCCCGGCTTGCTGCTGTAGCCTGGTGATTGTCTCTACCTGTTGGGCTATGACCACGGTCTGTTGCTTGGCGAATTCTGCTTGACGGACAGCGTCTTGCTGCATGGCTTTCATATTATCCTGGGGTTAACGCACCATCTCTTCCAGACCCGACATATTGTCCTGATCTAACTGAGCAACCGGTATATCTCTGTCTGTAGTATGCTCGGAAATCTTAACCCAACTGCTCAAAGATCACTGATCTGGTAGTTATTGTACTGGTGGTCTGTGCCTGACTAGCCTTCTCTGGCCCTGACTATCCTTGAACTGAGTCTCTGACATGACAAAGTCTATCAGCACAAATCCAATGTACCTGGGGGATAGTGGAGCCTTCTGAAGCTATGATTCCAGGACTACTGTAGCAAAAGAGAAAACAGACAGCATCTTAGCCCAATTTCTGGAATAGATATGAGCATAGTAGGATGACTGTGCCCTCTACTGAATTCTGCCCCAAAATTCTGCCTGTAAACCGATACCCTCAGGTAAACTGAATCCCAAAATACTGAACTGGTGCCCGCAGGCCTGATGCCCAAACTTGCAAACTAATACATGCACTCCCTGTAAAGGCCAACTCTAAAGCACATAACAGATAAGTGAGAACCAAAATACCCCTATGTTGGGATAGGGTTTCCCTGTCCTATTTTGTCAGGAGCTAGGGTTTCACTACACACGCAACGGTTTCAAACAACCTACAATCGGGTAAGCAACCTGTCCTAGTTTGGAATGGTCACTATGGATTCCGAATATGCACTAGGTCGAATGGTCAAAGAGGGTGCCCCGGCAATAAACGGGGTTTGTGCTCCCATACTGGCAGAGCCCATAACCGGTCAACCTTATGGCATGCTTTGACAAAGCAGGCCTCTGGCAAACCGTTCAGGAATAGCAGATGGCAAACACGGTGTCCTAGGCGCACCAGTGCACATGCATTGCAAAGAAACACATAAGTGTAATCAAAACAGGATATCATGAGTACAAGTCAAGCTCTCTAAATCCCCAGCAGAGTCGCCAGAAACTGTAGACGTCCCCGAACATCCCAGGGAGGATGAATCCCTGTTCTGTTCGTTTGTGGGTCACTACAGTTCGGACTCAAATTGTCACGGTTCTAAATCTGAACCAAAGAGTCCAAATTCGGCAAATTGTTTTGGAAAACAAATTTTTGTAAAGAAGTGCCAAACATGGACTGCTTTGCCAGATACAGAGTCGCCACCTAAATATATATTTTGGGGGAATTTAGGAAACCCTGACTCGTTGCCTAAGGCCACGTGTCCGTCATAACCAAAGTTGCCTCGGCTCGGGAACTTGGGTACGATTGGAAAAGGTCAACTATGAGCACCCCCGCTCGCCCGATCAAAGATCGGCCTCTACTAACCATGATATCGAGTTTTGAAAACGTTATGTGGTCTTATTCCGGTTTATTAGCCTAGAATTACTATGTGATGCGCACAGCATAACAAGTATAGACTGAGTCGCCTGAATTGGGACAAAGCATCGCATATCCATTTGTTTGGAAATCAGTTTGAAATTTGCTACTCGCAAGTAGGCTAAAACATGGATTTCAACGAGTTGTTCCAACTCAAATAATCCAACCTTCACCCACAGGCATTCAGGCAGATATATCACATAAGCATATAGCTTCATGGTAAGCATGCTAATATGGCAACACTCACACACATGCAAGATACTAAAGCATAAGAGCGTACCTAGTACTCCAAGCCAAAATAGAAACTAGTTAGTAATCAAATGCATGATCCTAGTTCATGTTAAGATGGCTAATGCAACACATACAGAATGCAACTAGAATGGGCTCGGCTAATCTAAGAATGGCATGTGAAATGCGACAACTCGATACACGTATTCAAGTTGGAATGGAAATATTATGCAGTTAGTATGATGCGCCAAGCCCGGTGCGTGCAAGACTGATGAATGATGCACGCATGCATAGCATAAGGTATGCTAAATTAAACATGCCCTAATACTAACCATTGAAAGCAGGTAAGTAAAAGGGAGAAAGAGTGGGGATTGGAAGACATGCACAGACGCACCCACACTTATTAAAAATTCGCCCTCGCTCGGAGGAACCAAAAAAATATACAAATTAATTAACCTGCAAACTAATTAATTATTACAGACCACCTAACTAGTAGAAAGCAATAAACAGCCTCGGGAAGAGGGTCTGATGCGTGCGTGCTCGGGTTTGCTCGGAAATCTATCGCCATGCACAAATTGCCTCTATTTTCCCTGCTCTGCTTCTCTGAAAATTGCGCAAGTCCCAAGGTACACTCTATGGACATTGTGGAACAACACCGACCAAGGGGAATCACCACCGGCCAAAGGGAGTTGGTCATCAACCAATTATGGAGCGCTCGGACACAAATATTTGGTCGGTCGGCAGTATAGATGGTCGGCCGGCCAAAGATTCCTACAGAAACCTGTTTTGACAGCAGCAGAGGACAGACAAGGCATGGCAAAGTATTTTCAAAGAAATGTTTGCACCAACACCCTCCTTATCATGTTCGTGACTCAAAGGAGGATGGTCCTCGACCCTCGGACCACCAATCGCGCATTATTGCTGAATACCAGGCTGTCGAGACATGCTGTAGCTCATCTCAAGCAAATCAAACCAGGGGCAATGCCAAGCAATGTCAACAGCGAATCTGTTGCACATGTAATGGCACCACCACCCCTCGTTCGGGAAATCAACTAGCCGTTGGCGAAAGAAATAGTCGCGCGCTGAATATGTAGGACAAGAGTCCACTACTTTCAACCTGTCTGTGAGCCATACCTTGAGAGGGATGAAAAATAAGAGAGATTAAAGAATAGAGAGGTGTACGTGGAGAGAAAAAGTGAGAAGGGGTTTTGAGAGAAAAACACAACCTGAGGGCTGAGTGATGTGAGAAATACATGTGAGAATGGTGGGAAACATTACTTGTAAGAGTAGTGGACTTCCTGCGAACCTGGTTGTCTCCCGGCAATGGAAAGCATCCAAGCCTATCAAAGTCTCAACTAGTGTCAAGCCAATGCAGCTCTTGCCCTCTTTCAAGCCTTGGGCCACTTCGATCAGACGAATGCTAGGCCCTCCGAAACCCGGGGCAAGCAGGAAATGAGCCAACATACACAAGCAGAGGCCATGTTGCCGAAAACTTCGCCAGAGACGGTCACCGCGGTTACCGGTATCAGAAAATCGATGAATCAAGCTGAGAATATCCAACTCCCCGTTGTGAACCAAAGATCGGGCATCATGTAAAGTGAGCCCACACATCCTTTCTAGGGCTTGGATGTGGCCAAAACGAGACTGGGCCAAGATTTCCTCGTCACGTCGGGATTCCATTAGAACTCGGAATTCTTCGATTGTGGGGCATATCTCTTGTCCCCTGAAATTGAAAACATGTGTAACCGGGTTCCAACATCTAGCCATGGCGTGGAGGAACAGAAAATACAGTGAAGTGCGACTCAACGGGAATAGTACATTTGTCCCAAAACCTCAGAAATTTAACTTTTTCAAGCCATCTAAAGCTGCAATCTAATTAGAGAGTTTTTCGGTGAAGAATGGCTCCATTTGAGGCAAAAATACAGTTGGAATGAAGAAATCACGAAGCTGGAACTTTTGTAGAAGATGAGGCAGTGAGTGGAGGCCAAGTGTCAACATTTCAGAGGTTCTACTCATCGATGGCCGGTAGGGACTCATCAATGGCCGGCAGGGGCACATTGATGGCCGACAAGTCATCCTTCATGGCTAGCAGCCTTCCTTTCAGGGTCACTGACCTCCTTTGTGAAGATTTAGTTGCTTGCAACAGTTGTATTCTGTTATTCGTTTCTTTCGAGGTCTTGTTTTCAGTCCTTATCTTGCTTATCGAGTTGTATTTACATTGATGAGCCTGTCAAGTCCTTATGTTATTTAGCAAGTTGTTTTACTCTGTTTGTTGTTGGTCGGTTCACTACTTGATTAAGGCAATGCAAATTGAATGCGTAGTTTTCAGTGAAGGCCAAACTCATTTCTTTTTATGCTATGCAATGGTATGTGATGATGCTCAGAATGCAAAATATAACACTTTTTAATCAAAAGTTGTTTTCATTTTGATCATGGTCACTTTTTTTGCAAAAGAGTACAAGTTTTTAAAGAAATAAAACTCGTCTGAACTGTACGAAGTGCTAATACTACTAGCGAAAAAGAAACTAAGTCAAAAGCATAGTTAGATCAGCGCCAGCTATCTCAAGCTCGAGAGGCCCTCTTCATCCTCTTCCTCGGCGAAGCGGACTCTGAAGCACTGTCTTCATCAGCGTCGCTATCTAAATCTGAAACGGAGCCCTCCTTAACCTCCGCAGCCTCACCACTAGCAGAATCCGAGCTGGCGTCGTCGTCTCCGTCCTTGGATGACTTTGACTGTAAACTCGCTGCCTCCTCATCCTCGCTCGTCTCATCATCATCGTCACCTCAGATGGGTTCTGAAAGGCCACTCCCATCGCCACCGCCCCTAGCCCTGCCTCAGCTACGTGATGGAGCCCGCCTCCCTCTTCTCCCTACTGCTGGAGAAGGTACTAAAGGTCCTGCTGCGGCTCTTGCTGGGACGTCTGGTGGGGCTGGGATCTGAAATGGGTAATTTATCAAAATACATTAGTTGTGGTGTATATCAATGCAAAGACGAGTGTAGTGTATGTACGCAGTTTATGGAAGCAGTGTATGAATGTAGTGTTTTGATTCAATGAATTAGATTAGTTTAGTGTGGAACAGATTACAGTTGAAATGCTAATGTATCAGCAAAAAATTTCATGACATGAAAGTGCAAGATGAAGGAAATTACCGAAATCTTGTAGAGGTTGAGCAGGTTCATGCTCATCTGAACCATCTCCATCAGAGAAGCCGCTAGCTCAAGAGCCTACCCAGTGTACTCTATGGATGCCTGTAAATGTGTTGAGATGATCAGCTGTCTATAAAGCATAACTGAAATGAATTGAATGTGCAAAATGTAAAGTATGGTACATACCGGGGTCAGGCCTCGAACTCCGACAAGCTCGTGACCAGCTGGTGCAGGCTCAATGAAAATCTGGTAAGTCTCCCCTGTGGGTCGCCAGCAAGTCAGTGTAGTAGGTAGCTCTGGCCACCCAATCCTCTGTCTCGCTCCAGAATCTCTCCTGCCACAGGTCCTAGCCGCCCTAGCCCCGCTGTCTCTCTCTCCGGCAACTGCAGCCCTCGCTCCCTCGCCTCAGCGAACACCGGTCAGAGGTGACATCGGGTGTGTATGGAGGAAGGTCGCATAATCACCCTCTACATGGAAGTAATTCGCCTCCAGCCCTACCATGATCTGGATCACCTCTTCGACAGACAATCTGTGTATCGCTCTCATGGACACTGAAGGCACCATCGGTATGAATAGAGCAGGCAAGCCCAAAGTCTAGCACGCGAAGCGCTGGCCCAAGAACCAGGCACGACAAATCAGGTCCTCGAGAAGAATGTGATGGCGGGTGATGAGCCGAGCCGTATCATACTAGGCTCGAAGCCCTGACGGTATCACGGCCCAAGGCTGCCATGTGATCGGCAATGAAAATGAAGAGATGGTTAGTCGCTGTTGTTTGCAATATGTGAATTCAAATGGTTGGAAAGTGGAATGACTTTGTTTAGGTTACCTCATGCATCGTAACTACATCAAAATACTGGTGGAAAAACATGAAGTTTTCCCAGGTCTTACGGCGGAGCAAGCCGTCGTATACCCGAGAAAACTAGACTGTCGCTGGAACCTCCTCTATAGGCTTTGGAGCAAGAGCTGGGAAGTATGTGTACACCCATAGCTATAGGGAAAATGAAAAGCAAAAAGCATATAGTGCATGAGCAGATACAGAAAATGCAAAGGAGAAAGCATAGAGTACATAAGCAGATATAAAAAATGCAAAGCAAAAAGCATACAGTGCATGAGCAGGTATAGAAAATATAGAGCAGAAAGTACGTGTGTTGAACAAATGTAAAGCGAAAAAGGGGAACTAAGTTGTGTACCTCCCAAGCCCGCCAATAGCCACCGATCAAGCTCCCACTCATGCGAGAAGTCGAGCTCATGTATCCGTACAAAGTGATGAGGCAGGCTCTGCCCCAATCATAGAACTAAACTCGATGAAGCATCACCAAGGCGCTCAGCAAATACAGGCCCACGGTATTCCACCTGTTCGAAACAAGGTGGTACCGAAAAGGAAGATGAGAAAGCCTCTGGTGTACTGCTCTGTCGCCTTGATCGTCTCAGGCTCAGTCCCTCTGAACTGCTCCTCAAACCAGCTATACCAAACCATGCCTGCCCAGAGTGTCAGTTGATGTGCCCCAAGCAGTGCAACCCATGCTGCCTCCCACTCCCCCATGTCAAGGTCGAGAGGGATCGGATCGCCCCCTACACCCAAGCTAGTGATCAAGGCAAAGTCTTAAGGGGTCATCGTCATCTCCCCCGTGGTAGAGAAATAGAAGGAGTTGGTGGTGTCCCACCACCTCTCCACTAGAGCCCCTAAGAGAGGACGGCTCGCTATAACCCGAGTCAGGCTGTAGCAGAAGATACCAAAACCTATCTCATCAATAATGTCGCGAACCCCAGCTGGGAGCACACCGTACCAGTCTCAAGCAGTCGTCGTGCCGTAGCCTCTGGACGAGCAAGATCCGTCCTGTGATAATGCATGAGATGCAATTAGATCAGGCAATGAAAGTACAGTTGAATATAAAGCAGTAATGTATGAGATACAGTCAGATCAAGGCGGTCTATGAAATCAGATCAAAACAGTGCAAGAAATGTAGACGGTTAAGGGTAGTACTGCAGAACAACAGTGTTCGTACCTCTACGGCAATGGCCGACAAATGAGACGTTAGCTGTCTTAGTAGGAGGTCTTCTGGCGCGTCCTCGGCAAAGTCAATAAAGGATTTGATGCCTCCTGCGACGGGTACTATGTGAGTCTGAGGATGGTACCTCGCTGGATCGAAGGGGCGTATGCTCAGCGGTAATAGCTCTGGCTCGGCCTCTGGTTTGGCCTCAAAGTCTGGCTTGAAGTCTACTGGAGGAAGCTCAGGAAAAGCCTCAGCATGAGGGACATCACCCGCCATCTGAATTAAATGCATGAAAAGCAAAAATGAGGAAAAATGAAGAAAAATGGGAAAACTTTGAAAAAGTCAACCTAGAAGAGAGAAAAAGTCAAAGAAAGTCAAAGCCGGGAAAAGTGTACTAACCTTGAGAGAAACTCGAGGGAAATGAGCCTAGAATAGTGGAAATGAGGAAATAAACGTCGAAATCAAATTCTGATCGGTTCAAAGTGAAGAGAATTAAAGGGATTTAGCGAAGAAAATGTTTTTAGGATGTTGGAAAACGCGTAGAAAGCGTGGATCTAGAGAGAAGGAGCGCCTAGAGAGCAAAAGGAAGGAATTTTGTGCAAGGGTTTGAGGGGAAATGAAGCCTAAAGTTGTGTACTTAAAGACCCAAGGATGAAAGGACAAATTTTTCCAAATCTGCCATCGATGGCCGATAGTGGCACATTGATGGCCGGCAATAATGCACTGGTGGCCGGCATGGCACACCAATGGCCGGCAGGTGGCCGACAGCCTCCCCTAGTGGCCGGCAGGTTCTCACAAGCTTCCCCTGCATCTCTGGCTCTATTTTGTGTCCTCGGATTTCAAGAAATGCAACGGGTGTTCACTGTTTGATTCAGAATGTCTTCACGGAAGTTTGAAATCGCATTTCCAGTGCGTGATGGTCATCGCTCATCAACATAAACAAGGTGTGTCCTCTTTTGATATATTGTAATTCTTCTGAGAGGTAAATCGGAAGTTGTCTTTCAGTCATCTTTATCAAACATGCTTTTTTCGTTGCATAGAATGTGCATTTCTTTGTCGTTGCATTTGAATTGTTACATAAAACATGCATCACCATGTTTTCATAGAATGTGCATGTTGCATTGAATATGCATTGTTGATTATATTGCATAGAATATGCTCTGGCTCCCGTTGCATAGAATATGCTTCTATTTTGTTTCTTGCATGTTGTACATGAAACATGCCTTAAACATTGTGTTACGGTCATTTGTCTTGCATAGAATATGCATTCTTATTGTATTGTACTTGTTAAGTGTCTTTCTCTACATGCACGATATTTTATGTAGGATTCATTCAGAAGAACTCCAGGTGTGACCCTTCCTGTCTTTCGAACACCTTTGTTCCAGTTAGAAGCGTTTGGGATGTGTGCCCAACACTTATATCCCCCTGTTGGTTAGAAACATTGGGACGTGTGCTCGATGTTTATACCACTCCCCGGTTAGAAGCGTTTGGGATGTGTGCCCGACACTTATACCATCCTGCTTTGGTTAGAAACATTGGGATGTGTGCCCGATGTTTATACCACCCCGTTGGTTGGGAACATTGGGGCATGTGCCCGATGTTTATACCACCTCCCCGGTTAGAAGCGTTTGGAACATGTGTTCGACGCTTATACCACCTTGTTTTGGTTAGAAACATTAGGACGTGCTCCGATGTTTATACCACCCTCCAGTGTTTACACCGCTTCCTTTTCTCCTCTCGCGTGTGCCGCGTAAGGATGTGTTTTGGTTGAGCCTTCGGGTGCACCCTACAATCCCTCTTGGCCTTTCCTGCGTGGGGCACAGTTAAGATTGCATAATTTTCTTATATCCTTTCTACACAGGGTGCAGTTCGGCTTGTGATTCTCATGCGTGGCGTGTTTATTTGCTTGGTTTTTCTCATGTATGAGATTACTGTATCTTGTTGGTTTGCTGGAAAAGTGGCATTATCGTGCATAACACTTGCATTTAAATGCTTCATTACAGCCTCATTGCATGATCATAAGTTATGTGCTTGCGTTGTGCATATCATTTGTATTTTGCCCCAGCCTGCGGGCGCCACTATGTATTGTTATCATGAATGTTTGTCTAAGTCTTGCGGCCTTGTCAAAATGGGTCGTCTCTGGGCTTTGACATTCACTCACGTCATTTTATGACTCTGAGTTTTGTCAAAGAGGGGCAACTGTAGACATCCCATTTTTGACCATCCTCAAGACTTGGATGTTCTTGCAAGTACATCTAGTGACGAGTTTGATTGCTTGTCGAGCGCTCGAAATTCGCAGCGGAACGTCATAGGTTTGAGCTTTCCAAACCCTGCATCAATTCTATCTCATTTTTGGACTATGTTTTGGTCCTTTAAGTATGTTATTTTTGATGCACTGCCGGCCATGTTGAGGCACTGCCGGCCATAGATATTGGCCTGCCGGCCATTGATGTGCCATGCCAGCCATCAATGAGCCCTTGCCAGCTATCACTGATGGTCGGCCGGCCACCAGTGTATCAATAGATATTTTCTGATATTTTGTGCCAGCTGTTTGCACAGGTTAAGCCATCTTCTTGCACGTGTATGGATGGATCTCTTTGAGGGGATTTTGTATCTTCTATATATAGAAGCCTTCTTCTTGCATGTATAGGGTTGGAAATTTTGAAGACCAAAATTTCTCTCTCTCTCTCTCTCTCTCTCTTTCTCTCTCTCTAGAATCCCCTCTCTTGTTATTTTATGCCTTAAAGCTTAAATTCTCTACACTCTTGCATGTGAGCCCTTGATCAAATTTGATCATCATTGTGTTGAGGCTGCTTGAGGTCCTATTTAAGCTCTAGAAGAGGATATTGGCTTAATTTGACTTGCCTTTGTTGCCTAAATACCATCTTGTCTTCAAGAGGTAGAACACTTGTATTTTAAGCCTAATTTAAATACTTTTTTGGTCGTCTTTGCATGTTGTTTTGGGGCTGGTTTTGACCTCTGAAATCTCTATTTTTATGGTTTAAAATGGTGGTTTGAGGTTTGATTGGAGTTATGGGTGGTCCACTCTTCTTGTTACTTCCTTGCTAAGTTGTTACGCCATCTTTCAAAGCTTTCTAAAACAACATTTTTGGCTCTTTTAACCACTAAGGCCTCATTTGGGGAGTGGCTATTTTAGCCAAAAAGTTACTAAAAGTTGTCACATCACCTCTCTACTTTTCTGCATATCTTTTCGTAAAAAGTCAAAAAGTTACTAAAATAGCATGTTCCCAAACAAGGCCTAAATTCCAAGGGATTTTCAATGGTAAAGACTATGTTTTGAGGTCCAAAATAGGAAGGGGTAGCCTCCCCTCCTTGTGTCTTGTTTGTAAGTGTAGATAGCTTAACATGTGAGCATGTTTTTATACCATTTTGTGACTTGATCTCAGCATGTTTTTGCTACTTTTTTCACTAGATTTAGCTCTGTTTGGAGCTGGTTTGGCCACTTGAGGCTTACTTTGTATGCTTGTAGTGCAATTGTTCTTAACAGTCTAGTTTGTGCTATGTGTTGGCCTTTCATTCTAGTATTTTTTAGCTTACTTCAAGCATGTTTTAGGACTCCTTTTAAGTTGTTTTAGGACTTTTTTGGACTATTTGTCCCTTTTGAGCTTTGTATTGCATGCCTATAGTGTAGTGCTCTTCACTAATTTGGTGTTTTTGGCTTTTGAACATGTTGTGCATGAGGTGCTTGCATGTTGTAGTATCATTTTGCATGTCATTTCAGCACTGAAATATCTGCAACCTCCCTCATTTCTTCACTTTTCCATTTCTTTGAGGGTTGGTTAACCTTAAGGTTGTGTTTAAGCTTGAGATAGAGCTTGTGCTTAATGGTTTTAATCATCTTTTGAGGGTTTCTACTAACCTACGGCATGATCTCTCTCATGTCTTAAATCATCCTTTGGTTGACCCCTCTCTCATTAGAGGACACTCACCTTGGACTAACCAATTAAAGAATGGATCTGTAATTAAAATGTGTAAATAAAACATGATAAGTAAAACTTGAGCAAGTTAAGCATGTTGTGTTTGCGTTGCATGTGTTCAATCGGACGTTATATTGAACACAAGGTAGATTGGAGCATTTCATACTCAAAGTGATGAAATGAGTCAATCTCATTTTTCTCCATTGCCTTTGATCATTCATGACAAGGTAGTGGTCTAGAGTCTTGTTTTGTGCATTTATTGAAATTGTGCAACTTGGATCTTTGGCCATCATGCATTGAAAATGCTTGATTGGTGGTTTTGGATCCAAGAGTGCCACTCCTTTGATGTTTTGAGATGATAAGGAGGGGTACAGTACAAACATATCCTTGGAAAACCCTCAATTTTCCTCTGTTTGTGCTCTATTGCAGTGTGGTGACTAAGAGCACCAATGGCCGATAGTGGCTCATTGGTGGCCGGCAATGCTTAATTCTTGGCCGGCAGGGCACACTTTTGGCCGGCAGATGGCCGGCAGCAAGCATTCATGGCTGGCAGGCCACTGGTGCAGTCCTCAGCAGTGGTTTGGTAAGGTGAAGTAGAAAGGTTCTGGAGTATGGTCAACCCTGCAAACAGAGCCTCTCAAGAGCAAACCGGAGGGCTTTTCAGGGTGAAAAACGAGCGCATGCATCCTCTATTTCCTGAAGCAGAGCTGTGGCAGTGTAGTTTAAATATTTTGCACGATTTCATTTGTGTACATTTGTATTGTAATTTAATTAACTAGTTTGCTAATTAGTTAAGTGTTATAATAATTAGTAAGTAGTTTACTAGTTATTCGATTGATTTGTAATAATTAGTCTAATTAGTTTAATTAGATTAGTTTGATTAGCTTAACTTGGCTCTTATTCATTCGGACCCTCCTTCGAGAGGGTGTAATGTTGTAATAAGTGTGCGTGCGTATGTGCATGTCTTTCATCCCCACATCTTTCTCCCTTTTATTTATCCGCTTTTGATGGTTAGATTAGGGACATTTTCAATTAGCATACCTTATGCTTGCATGATTGCATCCATGCATTTGTCTTGCATGCACCGGGGCTCGGCGCATCATTCAAACTGCATTACAATTTCAATAAATTTCTTTGAATACGTGTTTCACAGTGTGTTATCAAAATTGTATCATATGCCATATTTGTAGCCAAGCCTATCAATTTCATATTGCATGCGTTGCATTATGCATCTTGTATAGTTAGGATCATGCATCTTTTTAACTCGTTTTTGTTTTGACTTGGAGTACTCGGTGAGTTTTTATGCTTTAGCATACTTGCATGAGTGTGATTACTATATTGCCATGTTTCGCATGCTTGCCATGAGGCTATGTGCTTACTTGCTAAACTGCATGAATGCCTGTGGATGAAGACTTGATTGTTTGAATTAGAACAATTTGACTAATGTGAGTTTTAAGCCCACTTTGTGAAGTGGCAAATCATGTTTTAAGCCCATCATGTTTGATGGAAAATCCGCGTTTTAGCCCACTTAAGGGTGGCAAATTCAAACCATTTTCGAAAACAAACATGAGTTGTTTTGTTCCAAATCTTGCAATTTTAGTCTATACTTGCTTGTGTGCGTCACATAGTACAGTTAGTCTAATAACCGGAATAAGAACACATGTGTTTATAAAACAACATATCATGCTTAGTAGAGGCCAATCCCCTCTTGTACCCAACTTCCCGAGCCGAGACAACTTTGGTGATGACGGACACGTGGCCTTTGGCACGAGTCAGGATGTCCTAAATTTTCCAAAAACAAAATATTTAGGTGGCGACTCTGTAATCTGGCAAAGCAGTCCAGTTTTGACATTATTTGATTCAAAATTGATTTTCTAAAATGACTTGCCGAATTGGACTCTTTGGTGTTTATCAGTTTCACATTGCACTTTGTGAAATTAGATTCAGAACTGTGACAGGAGTCCGAACTATAAGACCAATTTGAGCTCACCGAAAGGGGGAGCGAAGAAAGTCGAGCTACAGGACCGTGTTTTTTCAGTTCGAAAATGTGACATTTCAAATCATTTTTGCAATCCTCTCTCTCTCTAAAACTCTCCATGATCCAGATCTTGAGCTTCTCTCTCTAGAGATTTTTTTCTTTTTTTGATTTCTCCAAATCCATTGGGATTTTGGCTATAGTTCCTTCATCAAAGTTATATAACTTCTCGAGAGCTTCGTTGTGTGTGGTGGAGATTAAGCTTCAACACCGTAAATTTTGGGGTTTCATCTCTATTCTTCTTCAATACTTGAGGTAGGGATTTTCTTTAAGTTATATATATGTTTTTGCAAGATCTAGATGATTTTCAAAATCATCATTTGATTAGTTTTTTAAAAAAAAAAAAATTGATTGTTGATTCAAAAAGATGAGTGATTTTGAGAGTGGGTTTACTTCATTTTTCTTTAAAAATAGAAATTGAGGGTTTTTGAACTATGTTGATGAAAGAAAGATGTTTTTGGTGAGATTTTCTCAAATATTTGAAGATGAATGGTTTTTGGTGAGAAAACCTAGAAATTGGGAATTTTTAAGAAAGATATTGAAAACCTTTAAAATATGTTGTTATATTTATTTTGTGTACAAAAATAAATGATGTTTGAAAATTGTTTATTTATTTCATATAAATGATGGTTTTCTATGGAATAAGAGAATTATTGAAGTTTTGGAAATTGTTGTTTAAAAGTGTTGATATAGTCTTGAAATGACTAAGTTGTTGGAAACGTTTGAAATGTGGGAATTATGTTATCCCTCGAATGAATTGAAATAAAAGTATTTATTCATCTTGTGAAATTGCATTAAAGTGAGAAATGAGAATTTTGATCACGATGGGAATATTGTGTGGAAGTATTGAAAGTGGAAGAAATATTGCATTGTATTATTAATCATTGCATTGGCATATCAATTCATTTGATTTTGAAGAGCTTTGAAATTTGATTTGAAAACTTTGCATTTAGAAAAGAATGTTGAGAAACAAGTTTTCATGAAATGGTTTTGGGGTAAATACGGTGGTAAGTCTTGAAACGTGGTGTAGATTATAGGTGTCGAGCCTTCCAGTTAATATTGGTAAAAATGACAGATTAGAGGTATCGAGCCTTTCGGCTAATACCGGTAAAAATGAAAAATTGGTAGTACTGGTATAGTCTACTTGCAGACACTAACCTAGGGATTTACAAAGTTGTATTTATCGCCCCTTCAACAAAATTGATAAATGTGGAACAGTTGAAATTGCATGGCATCATTGAGCATAATGGTTTCCAAATAAATGAAGATGTGTTTTTGTTTTCAAAAGAGCATGGCATGGCATATGCATTCATCTCTTGAGACTTGTGTAAAATGTATATACTTTGTTAAGAATTCTCTACTGGGCTTTATGCTCACCCTACGGGATTTTTATGCAGGAAAAGATGTGGTGATTCCACCTAACTGAAGGCGTGGAAGTGTGTGCAGAGAGCATAATGTGCTCATTTGCTGTGACTCTAATTGTAAGCCAAGGGCTTTGTATGTCTGTGTTTGAATAACTGTTTTGTAACCAGGCTCAAGCCTTGGAAACTTGTAAACCCTTGGAGGTATTTGTTGTTTAATTAATTGTTGTTGGATTAACTGTATTATCGCATGAAGACTATTTACAACATGTAATGCAAGTATGAGGATTTACTATCAATTTTACTTTAAAAGCCATGATTATTGTATTATCATTTAGGCATGAAAATTGGGGCGTTATATTCATAGTATCTATATAGGTTGTGGCTGGCCATAAATGGTGATTTAAGGGACTTATTTTATTATTTTTTGGGGTACAAATGTTGGAAATTGTAAAATATAATGTTTAAAAAAGGTTTTACGGTACAAGTGTATATATAAATATATAATGGTTACTTGTTTGTGGTCAAAATGTGATTTAATAAAAAAGTGAGGGCTTGGGCTCATTTAAAATATCTATTTCAAGTGTAGAGTTAATAAATTAGTGTTAGGAAAAATAATTCAATTTGTATTATTTTACTTTGAATTTAAAGGTGAACAACCGAACGAAAACTATGAAAACCGAAAGTTAAGGTTTAGAGAGATTAATCTAAAATTTTGGAGTTAAATAATTAATATTAGAGTGTTAGAAATGATTTCTAAGCTTCTAGGGTCGATTAGGATTTGTATGGGTTCGTCTGTGATACGTTTTCGGTCCTAGGGTTTAATTCTGCGAATAAACGGGTAAATAAGGGTTTTTATTATAATCACTCAAAATTTAGGGACCTAATAAATTTTACTAAAGTTAGGGGTCTCACACTGTTAGTGGAGGGGGAATTTGCCCATTGAGCAGGCCAGGTCGGGCCAGCGGAGGAAAAAAAAGTTTTTAGCCCTAACGGGCCGAGCTCCAAAACAAACAACCCAAGCCCAAGCTCAAGCTCTCAGAATGGGCCCAGGTCTGGACTTGGCCAAGCCTAGTCGAGTCAGGCCACACTAGGTCATAGATGGGCTTCAGATAGGCCGAGCCCTAATTGACGTGAGACAAGTCCACAAAATAAAATAAAAATAAAGCTACCATTTTTGATATAATGATTATGCAACACCACTTCATGGCACAAGATTGGAGGTTCAACTCCCATAATAAGGGAGAAATAAACATCACTATAAATGGTACCAAACTTCTCTTCATATGAGTTGATCACACCGCAACAAGTGTTATACAACTATTAGGCTCAAGTGCCCTGGATTATGAGCCTTACTTTAACAATTCAATATGCATTCATTTTGAAGTTATTAAGTCTAGATTTTAAATGGAAAAAATAGAATTGGTTCAAAAATTAGAGCGATATGATTTTATCATATTTATCTTTAAAAAAATTAACAATTTACTTTTAAAATCATACTTGTGGTCTCTTTTTTTTTTTCTTTTTTTCTCTTTTCCTTCTTCTTCTTTTAAAGACAAATATTAATAAAATTGTATGGTTACGATTATCAAATTATTTTTTTTTTTTTCATGAATAATTTATTGTGATGTCCCAAGTTCTTTTTAAAGCAATTTGAGTATATTAATTTGAAAATCTTTTTTTTATCTAGGTACTTGTTGCTTTTAAGCTCTAGGAGTCTCGGGTTGTCGCCTATTCTTTTCCTTGTGGTTGTTTATGTACGTCCTAATGTGTTCCGAGGTGTTAACTTGTATTTTGGGTCGTTGGAGTGAATCCATGAACGGTGGAAATACTCTAAGGTTGCTTTTGTCTCACTTCAAAATTGAGACCACTTGAGCAGTACTTTTGTCGCTTGAGCGGTAAAGTCGTCCTTCAAGTTCTTTGTTCTAAAGTCTGAAATACTGGGTGTGTCTATTCATCGCTCAAGCAAAGTTTTTACCGCTCGACCAGTTTTTTTGTAGAAGAGAGAGATTCTAGGAATTTAAATACACCACTCGAGCATAGGTTTCATCGTTCAAGTGGTCTGTCCGAATTTAGTTCCAAAAAAGGTGTCCAATCACTTAAACGTTGAGCCATACACTTTATCTCCCTTAGTTTTCACTTCACTCTCTCTCTACATTTCACTTTTCTCACTTTTCTCTCATCTCTATCTAGAAAACTATCACCCACCTCATTAAATTCTTGATCTTTCCAAATCCATTGGGCTTTTTACCCTAGTGTCTTGATTAAAGTTGGAAAGCTCATCAAGGGCTACGTTGTGTGCGATGGAGATCGGATTTTGAAGCCATTGATTTTAGGGCTTTTCTCTCCAAAACTTGAGGTTGGGAGTTTTTTTGAGTTATATATATGATGTTAGCATTTCTCTACTTATTTTGATATGATTATCGAGTAGAGGGTTTGAGATATGAACTGTTGCATTTTCAAAATGTGCAAAAGTAATTTTCTTATGATTTTATTCAGATTAATTTGTCTTGTGAACTTATGAGCCACTTGGGAATGCATAAAGGAAAAATATTTTGAAAATGGGAGAAAAATCCCCTTTGTGATCACCTAGATTTTGTAAATTTGGGGAAAAAATGGATTTTGTGAAAAGGTTCGTGTAATTGATGGAAAATTTTTGAGAAAATGATGGATTTTCACATGTTGTGTTAATTTGGATATCCATGGGATGGATGAGTTTTGTGTTGAGAAATTTATATGGATATGATAATTCTATATATGCTTGGACTGTGAAAGGAAAATAAATATTAATTGTGAACATAGAATGAAATCATATGTCACATGGATATGAAATTTTGATATGATTTGAGAAATAATGAATATTGCATTTCACTTTGAGCAAATCTTGAGTATTGTGGAAAAATTGTATAATGAAGCTATATAATTGCATCTCACTTTATTTATTTGCATAGCTTTGAATATTGCTTATTATGGCTATGTTTTGGAAATTGATTTATTGTTTTGAGAGAACAATTGTTGATCTTGAAATGTTTTGGGGTAAATATGTTTGGTAAGCCGAATAGGGGGTGTAGTTGGTATTGTTTAAATTGGCCTCAGTGTCCAGGGTGAAAGACCAAAAATACTTGCGGAGTAGATACTGCGTGCCTTCCGGTTAGGAGCCGGTAAAGTGGGGATTGGTAATGCTTAATATGCCTATTTACGTATACTAGTTTAGGGATTACCTGAGCTGTGTTTACCGTCCCGTATATTACATTTGAAATTTATTGTCATAATGAACTTTTTGAAGAAAAAAAAGACATTGCATATGTTTTTCAAAAAGAACAAAGATATAGATTTTTGGAGCATAACATTGCATGGCATACATATTGTGAGATTGTTTAAACATATATACTTTGTTAATATCTCTCTACTGGGCTTTGTGCTCGCCCTTAGTGAATTTGTGTAGGAAATGATGTAGTGATTATGCCAAGTTAAAGGCGGGAAATGTGTTTTGAGAGCAAGCGGCTCTTTTAGTTTGTTGTGCATCTTGACAAGCCGGGAGCTTTAGATGTATATATGGGTTCCTTTTTTATTACCATCTTTTGTCTAACTGGGTTTAAGCCTTGGAACTTGTAGCCCTTAGAGGCATTGTTTTGTGTTATTCCTTTTTTTTTTTAATAGTTGCACATGCTATGGATTCATCCTTCAAAAAGATTGAATATGTATTGCATGTGGACCTCTTATAAATCTCTCATATGAATTGAAATGCAAACGTAGAGATTGGTTAATCGAGTGAGATTGTTTAAATTGCAAGAGGTTAAATCATATTACCTTTTTTCTTTTTTTTTTTGGAGATTTTTTTTTTGGGGGGGGAGAGAGGGGTGCGTTACATTTACACATAATAATTTAAACAGTAAACCAATCATATCATCAAAACAAAACTTGTGATGGACAGACAACACATACTCTAACAACTTAGTCTAATTCAGTTGAATGGCAGAGAAGCTTAGTTTTTTTTTTTTTCTTTTTCTTTTATTTATGACAAATATGAAAGACATAATTTAAATTCTTGAATTTACCCATAATGATTTGGCAAGATAGTGTGACATATATAATTAAGTGTGTGACAAATTAAAAATTAACACATATCCTATCACATCATTACGAGTCAAATTGAAAGAGCTCTTCTAAAGGTCTAATACATTTTCCTCAATATTGTAATTCAAACTAGTGAGATTAAGAGAACATTATACCTTTTTATTAATTGATTGAAAGATATTATAATACTCTTTTGGATTATGGAATCAGAATATATATATATATATATATTGTGTTTTTGCATTATTATGTTTGGATGAGTAACAAATATATATATGATATAGGAATATGTGTGGATTTTTTTTTCTTTGTTTGTATTTTAATGTCTTATGAAAATTACTTAACTGATGAGTTTGTTTCTCACTAAAATCTCACAACTTTTTGTGATAAATGAAACTTATAAAATAAGATACTCTTTCTCATCATTTCTCGTCTATTCACTCACTTAACCTATAAATTACTTGACTTATAAACCAAATATAATAAATAGTATTACATTGACCTCCCCTGAGGTTTAGAAAAAATTAAGTAAGCCCCCCACAATTTTAACATAATTACTATGCTGACCTTTTTTAGTATGGTTAAATGAACCGAAACTAATACGGATATTGCGAAAATACAAAATATATATATATATATATATATTATGATCATGCAAAAATAAACAGTGTAAAGTAAGAGGATAACATCATTTTTTATCCATATAGCTAACAAAATATTGATGAAAAAGGGATCTAAGTGTTATATAAATTAAAATCACAGGAGAGTTTAATATAATTATGTCAAAACTGTGAGACTCGCTATTTTTTCAAACTTCAAGAGAGATCAATATAATCTACCCTGATTTCTCAATCTCTTTCATTTTCTAAAAAAACATTTTCCAATAATTCACGTCATTCAAACGAAGTGTTAACTCATTACTAGCCAATGGCACAAAGTAGAAAAGACACATTTTGCATAGAAAAGGAATCAAAACTTCGTGTCTGTTAAAATTCACTCGAGAGTAACCGTTGTTTCCTAGTGCACCATTTTTTATTTTTTTTTTTTTTTTTTTGCCCTTTCTAGTTTGGTCTAGGTCAATCTTTAGTATTTACATCAACTATGCTTATATATTATACAATAAGATGTTAGGAGATTAGTAAGTTAGATTATAATGAAAGAGTCGCAGTCACTCTCTCGACTCTAATCCTAAACATCTGACCTTCTCACTACACTACAGGAAACCTACTGCAACGTTTTGTTTATGGAGTTTAGGGAAACGCCATTAGAGATTAATTGAACACAACGTTTTGAAAGCGTTGTCTTTGATCATGGTGAAACGGCGTCGTATTGGGTGTATATATTGACACCGTCTAACCTCCGTCTCTCTCACTTTCCCTGTCTCTTCCACAACTCAACCTCTCTCTCTCTCTCTCTCCCTCTCTCTCTCAAAACCCTCGATTTGAAGCTCTAACTCTAGCTCTCTCGATTGCAGATTTTGCATTGTATATTCATCGAACTCTCTAGTTGTTCTTCATCGATCTATCACTGGAGGGCTTTGATCATCTCTTCATCCAACTCAAACTCAAACTCGATCTGTTCTTCATCAAATGGTAGATCCAAAATCGATATCATTCTTGAACCAGATTGATCTATGTTGCTCTTATCTCAGGTACATTTTTCATTCTCTTAATCGGTGTTTGAGTTTGAACCAGATCGATCTCTGTTGCTCTACTTTCTCATTGTCGAATCTGCTGATTAACTCTCTAATTTTTTTCATTCTCAAATTAGATCAGATCAGATCGTTGAACCAGATAGATGTCTCTTGCTCTGCATCTCAGGCACCTGAGGAGCTTCCAAAGAAGACAAAGTTGTTCTTTGCTCATGTTGCAGAGAACTGGGATGTTGAATTCTATGCCAAAGTCAATGACGATGTTTATGTAAATATTGATTCGTGATCGATCCATGCATTTCGGTGATACTTTTGTTATTAAGGATTGAAACTTGAGTGCAATGGATTGTGAAGTTATGATTTATTTTTTTGGTGCAGATGCCTTAGGAAATTCACTTGCAGCTCATTTAGACAAGCCTCATGTATATGTTGGGTGTATGAAATCAAGCGAAGTTTTCTCTGAACAGTAAGCTTGGTTAACAAATTTAACTCAATTATGAATGGCTTACAAAGTGATAGTTTGCATGTAGAATTTGAATTTCATTTTTTTCTACATTATTTACAAAATTGGTTTTTTGTTTTTTGTTTTTTGTTTTTTTTTTTGGGAATCTGGCAGGAGCCACAAATGGTATGAACCAGATTGGTGGAAATTTGGGGATAGGAAAGTGTAAGTGTTACTTTATCTGATTAAGGTTCGTAATTCAGTTCTGAAGAGGAAATTTCATTTCATTTCATAATTCAAATATTTATAATTTCTTATACCTGGCATGTCATAGGGAAAACAATTTTGTGAGTTAAAATCTCTAAATAAAATTCTATTTTCCTGTATATTGGCCTAATATGCCCAGCCAAGAAAAAAAATGTATACGTAAATTTTGGAGAAGTTGCTTTTAGTTGGTTAGCTTACTCATAGGTGTACATTAATTTGAGCATTTTGAATGATCAATGAAAATTATAGATCAAATTCCCACGTGAGTTTAATTCTTAAATCACTCTACAATTCTCCATTGCACAGTTTCATGTTAATTTATATCAAATCCTTGATTCATTAAACTTAATTTGTGCCGATATTCTTAGTGTTACTAATTTTTGAATTAGAATATATTTATGAAATTCTATTTTCCTGTGTATTGATCTAATATATTACTAGCTGATTCTGCCCAACCAAGAGGAAAAATATTTATATATACATTTTGAAATTATTGAATTCAGTTGGCTAGCTTACTCAATAGATCATAGGTGTACGTTAATTTGAACATTTTGAATGATCAATGATATATCAAATCTCTCGTGTGAGTTTCGTACTTAAATTGCTCTAGAATTCTCTATTTAACAGTTTCATGTTAATTTATATTAGTCCTTGATTCATTAAACTCAATTTCTGCCAATATTTTTGGTCTTACAGCATGATTTATCCAACAGGTACTTCTGCCATGCTTCAGGTGAGATGGTTGTCATATCCCAATCAAATGATGAGAACTACACTTTTGAAGCAGGGAATGGGTTTTTGTTGTCTATCATGCAATTCTGGTATCAAATTTACTGATGTTTTGCTAAATATACACACAACTTGTAAAATCTATTTCTGTTAGCGGATTGGGTTGAAGTTAAAGAGCTCGTCTTAGTTATTGATTTTTAACTTGGTTTTGCCTCCTTCATATGGTCAATAATTTAGAATTGAGATTTTTTTAAGAGAGCATATATATAATTTTAGAGGAGAAAATTGGATAACATTTTCAAGTTAAAATTCTTTGGCATTTTGATTAACTAGATGATAATTGCATGTTTGTGTCTCTGGTTTTGTTTGCTAAGAGATGGATAAGGAGAATAAGACGAATGGTTCTTCTTCCTCTGTGTTTTGTATCTTTTTTCCTATAAGTACACTAATTGGTGATTTACACATGATTAGGCAAGAGGGCTACTATATTTTATTACTAGATAAAGTGCAAATGGTGGAAGTTGCAAAATCATATTCAAGAGAGGGGATGATCTTTGGTAAGACCAGTTGGTAGATTAAGTAGTCTATTCAATAGATGTACGTCTTTTCTTTCTTCCCTTCTCTGTCTCTCACAAACAAATATGCATGGGAGAGGTAGGGGTGGAAGGAGGGCGATCAGTTGATTTGATATATTGATTGTGGTCGCTGTAGGTTATTCAAATGGCATTGTTTATGGATCGTTTGATCTGCATTTGACTCCATACAGGTCCTAGCAACTGGACATGATGAAGGCATGTTGGAATTTATACCATCTAGTTCTTTAGAACAGGTATGAGATGCTTCTGTTGTAGTGCAAGTGAGCAACAACTTATAGTTACATAACAACTTATAGTTACAGTTTGCATAGTTCTCATTGATAATTGAGTTGCAAAGCATCATCATTATCACCTTTATATTAACAAATTCAATGCTTAATTCGGTTAACATGCATTTAGTTCTTCTTAACATTGATTATTGTTATTTAGCTTCTCAAAAAATTGAAATTTTGAGTTTCAAGTATCCTGGTCTAATGGAATCATACTTTCAATTTCAAGGATGACATGGTTTTTTTTTTCCTTTGCTTGAAGTATTAAGTTGTTCATCCCTAAAGGCCTACTCACATCTATGCAAATTACTTTTTTGTGCAACTATGTCTAGTGCGTTTCTAGTTCATTAGGAAAATGGCTTTGAGAGGAAAGTCATGCTAATAGAATACGTTTTGGCATTCCATTTCTATTATAAATTTATATTACGAGGAATATTGATTACTTTGAGGAGTATTAGTTGCATTAAAAATGAAAGGTTTATGGGTTCTAAATTTTTTGTATGATGTATATCTGTTGAGGACGTTTTGTAACTAATTTATCTATATAATTGCATGTGCCACCAGATAGGTTAAATTGCAGTGTCTGATCACAGTGTTTGTGATTTCCCATAATATTTAATGATTAAAGTGGGTGTAGTTTTAGCTTTGTCGTGGATTGTCACAAATACCATGTTGCAATGGGTTCAATAGAGGTTAATCATTTTGATTTCTAGATACTCTGAGAGCACCAAAGTATTATAAGCTTCTGATCTTGAAAAGGGCATTACCTGTTTATTTAAAGAATATAATTGTTTATTTTTGTATGACCATGTTTGTGATTATATCCTTATAGCTTCAAGAGAAGTTTCGGTTGGACTTGGATGATGAGGAGTGCATACATTTTTTCCAGGATCTCATCAATGAGGGTGTCAAGGCTTTGTTCCCTCAAATACATCGATGGGCCCAGCACTAGCGTTGACCCCCACAAAGTAAAGAGTTATTCATGTCTTAGCTCATTATAATTTCCAAGTTGTTTGTGTTTTTGTTGCATAGCAAATGATCAATCTGTTCAGGTACTAACTGGAACAAACTTAAATCATGTTGAAATTGGGTTTTTATCAATTTTGCTGAAAACTGGTTTTGGACTTCAGTTGGCTGTCTCTATGCCATATCCGCTTCCCTCTCTCGACATCTATGGATTCATGCACCATGGTAGGTAACAATATTTTTCTCATATACACCTTTATCATTGTTTCAAGACTAAGAATTAAAAGTATAGAATAATTTAGTGGATTGAAAATTTTAATGTTCTATTGTTCTTTGAATTTTATTACTATGCAGGATAAAAATCGCATACCCAATACAATGGGGAGCGCCTACTTTTAACGCAAGTCATCCTTTTAGGATGATGATTGTTGTATTAGTCTCCATGATTGAGGTAATTTTTTACACAAAAAAATCAATCAAGTATATTTTTATCAGTGATTAACACAAATATTCATATTGACAGTCAACTGGAGCATTTAAGGCTGCGTCTCGTCTAGCAAGTGCCACGCCACCTCCTACTCGTGTTCTTAGCCATGTTATTGGTTGGCAGGTCTGCAAACTACACAAATCTTGAAATTTGGTGAAATAAAAAATAAAAAATAATTTGGTATTTGGTATTTGGTATTTGGTAAAAAGAAAAATAATTAACTCGTAATCCATGTTGCAATATATTGACACAGAACATCATCATATAGGGAATTGGGATCCTTTTCAATGGACGTTTTGGGACAGTTACAAGATCTACAGTTTCTGTGTAAGTACTAACAGAGACTTTTCTATCCAATCCTTTGCTCTTGAACACTGTTCTAGTTGGAAATGGATGCTAACAATTTTATTTTGAAAAAAACCAGAGAAAATGTAGGTCTTCTTCAAACGGCTCGTGTTGGAAACCGCAGGGTCGTACAAATTTCTTTTTTCCATTTGGCTTCTACTTCATTTCTTTTTTCCGATTCCTTCTTTTTGTGCATTTCACTTTGTGTTCCTAGAGCCTCGGACCTTGTTAGTTTTTTTGATTTCTTGGTTCTTTTAATTTTTGGTGAGAGCAGTTTCAAGAGTGTGGTTTGAAATTGAATTTTTAGTGATTTTTTTTTTTTTTTTTGTCAAATCACAGATTGTACATACTGTTGCTCTTGTATACAAATAGTAAATTCTCAAGCTTTTTTCTTTGTTAAATTCTTTGGCCCAGTGTTATGTCATATTTTGGTTAAATTGTTTGGTTGTGTTATGCTATATTTTAGTTACATTATTTAGCTGTGCTATGCTAGATTCAGAATCCCCCTCCCCCCCCCCCACACACAAAAAAAAAAAAAAAAAAGTGGCATTTTTTTAAAAAACGCCACTAAATGACATCATCATGATGTCATGTGACGGAAAGGTAGCAAACGTCAATGTTTTTGCGACGTTTTTTAAAGCGCCGCCTAATGTTTTTAGCGACGTTTTTAAACGTTGTAAAGCTATTACGGCGGCTGTATCAGCGACAAAAATATTAAACGTCGTTGTAGCTTATGATGGCGTTTTTGAGACTTATAGCAGCATTTTTAAAACGCCGCTAAAAATCAATTTTCTTGTAGTGCTATCCCAAAAGATAAATACTTGAACCACTGAACTAACTATCCCATCCTGTCCTATAATGTCATATACATATGGTTAAAACCTTGGTTTATGTAGGCCTATTTAAGAACACAAACATGTATCAAACTATCATTCATTTTATTTGGTTTTAGAATCAATTGTTTGTGTTTTGTTTGGTTGGGTCGGAAAATGAAAAGAAAATAAATAAATATTTCTAAAAAAATCACTTTTTGTTGTTTAGTTACCCACTAAAAGAATAAACAAGTACAATTAATCTAATTTTCTTTCTTTTTATTTTTATTTTTTACTTTCCCTCGATAAATTATATATTCAAACATAACATTAGCACTGAAGTTGAAGACCTAGAGGGGGGCACTAGAGAGCTTCTCTCTAGGCGATTTTCGGCACCCCTCTGGCGACTTTCCAGCATGTCTCTAGTGACCTTCCAAAACGCTATCATATTCAAACATAACATTAGCACTGAAGTTGAAGACCTAGAGGGGGGCACTAGAGAGCTTCTCTCTAGGCGATTTTCGGCACCCCTCTGGCGACTTTCCAGCATGTCTCTAGTGACCTTCCAAAACGCTATCAAAGTGTGTATCTAAATTTTTTATGCTTAGGAAGAGAGGTTTGAGAGTTTCTTCTCTAATTTTAGACATTTTTTGATTTTTCACACCTACAGTGGTTCTCTCTTCTCTAAATCCTCCTCTCATACTATCGTGGGTGTTCTTCCTCCTAGTTTCTGGTGTGGACCAAAGTACGACAGTGGTAACAATGGAGTTGGGAAGTGGTGACATGGATGACGGTGACGGCAGGTTTGATGTAGATCTTACTTTTTCAAACCACATCTATTAGAAGATTGGTTATTTTTCCTAAAACATAATTGTTTTATTTTTGCGGCTTTGTATTAGGTTGTTTGTAGTCCTTATTTGGTTGTTTGTTTGGCCTTTTAGCATCTTGTTGTTTTTATTTTTCTTTATCAGTATGTTGTTTACTTTTATTTTAATATAATTGTTTTATAACTTTTCTCAAAAAATAAAAAAGAAAATGAAAAACATTTAGTGTGTTTGGTTTCAATTTTCTGAATTCAATTTTCTAAAAATTGAGTCTTTTATTTTTCATATATTTTTTTTATTTTTAATGATTATTTTCAAAATTTTAAGTATTTTTTTTTTGGCACCTTACTTAGATTCATCTAAAAAGTAAAATATTAGTAAAAAAATATTTTTAAAAAATCAATAAATACACTAGAATTCAAAAAATGTACTGAATTTTAAATTTTAAATTTTTTTTTTTTTTTTTGTATTTTTGGTAATTAGTGAATTTTTTAAAGATTATTTTCACAAACATTATACTTTTTAAGTCTATTTATGTTAAGTGTATCTAAATTTTTTTTTTTAAATGCTTAAAATATTTAAAAAATTAAATAAAACAAAACAAAATTACCAAAAATAAAAAGTTTCAATTTTCTAAAAGGTGAATTCAAAATTCACAAACCAAACAAGCTGATTGGCACTCATAGTTTTGGATTCACTTTAGGCCATATTTATTTGGATACACTAAAATGGTATTACCATTATTGGGATTAACAATCTTAGGATTATTCCCTTTGATTGTATAACAATTCCAGTTTAGACCCGACCCATTTATTATTTTGGATCTGGGATTCTTGTCTTATTTGGTTGTTCTTACCTTTATACATCCTATTCTTGATTGAGTTTGGTTATTTGGATGTCATTATTGCATTTGGAATAGGCTGGGTATTCCTTTTTTTCAAAGAAGTCTTTGCCCAGATTTTGGTTAGTTCGCTCAAGCGATCCTTTGATCACTCGAGTGGTCCCTGTGAACTTCCAGTATATTTGCAAGTCTGCAAAAGTACTGGAAGGTAGTGTTTTTCGCTCGAGTGCTTAAGCGATCTAGGCTCTAGCAATCCTTCTTATGCTCGAGCAGTGTTTTGGAACTCTCAATGCTTTTGTAGGCCTGCAAAAGTACTGGAGGGTGGTATTCTTTGCTCAAGCTGTCACTTTGTTCGCTCGAGCAGTCTCACTTTTGTGTTAAGTCGCTTGAGTGGTCTGCGCGTATATCAGTTTGAAAAGTAACTTTTTGGATCAGTTTTTCATCTCTCTCTCTCTCTCTCTAAACATTTCAAAACCCTAAATCTAGACACTCTATCTCTAAAACTCATCTTCAACCCTCAAATACACTATCATCCATTGATCTCTACATCGTAGTCCCTTTGAGAAAAAGGTAAAGCTCACCTAGAGCTTCCATTTGATCGAAGCAAAGTCTATTTTTGACTCCATTGAAGTTTCAACTTTTCTCTTACTTGTCTTCTAACTTGAGGTAGGGATTTATCCGCACTTTAGTATGATTTTTAACTTAGTTATTTGATTTTCTAAACAAGATTGTGATTTGGGAATTTTTGGATAAAAATCTAGGGTTTTGGTTTTGAAATCAAAATACGAGTTTTCAATGGATTCGTGAAAATGGCCGTGGAATTGAAAATGTGGTTAGGTTGTGATAAAATGGTATATTTTACCCTTGGAATTGATTTAGAAAGAAAATGAACTTTTTCCCTAAAAATATGAATATTTGATTTTGTAAAAAAGAGATGGAAATGAGGTTCGGTTTTATGAAATTGAAATGATGATGATGATGGCGGAGTTGGATATGCATTATCACTTCAATCTTAAAATTTTGGAAAGTTTATCTTTATTGGAAACTAGCTATCTATTTAGAGATATTTGTTTTGGCCTATAAGTGGAGGATAGCTATAATTTTTCTAGAAATTGCATGAGAATTAGGAGAATTGAAACTAATTTCTCATCAATTTGCATTGAGCATTGTTGCATACTTAACACATTAAAAATGTTTATTGTTTTGAGAAAAATTGATGAATAAATTGGTAAATCTGGGTAGGGGGTGTGGCTGCAGTATTTTTGTTGGCCTATGTATCCTTAGTGAAAGTCCAGAAACCCGTACGGTTAGGTGTCGAGCCTTCCAGTTAGTACCGGTAAAAATGACAATTGGTAGTGCTTGTATAACCTACTTACAGACACGTACCTAGAAATTTCCAATGTTGCATCCACTGTACTGTTTTCTATTGTAAAGAAAATTATTTCATGAGTTGTGATCTAATCTGGTATTGCATAGTTTTGGAAAATGATATAAAACGTTTTGACATGAGCATTGCATATGCATTCACCTTATAACTTTGTTAAGATTCATACACTATGTTAGATTATCTCTACTAGATTTTGGCTCACCCTATGTGGAAAATCATTTTCAAGTACTGATGATATGCATCCACCAAGGCTATAGCTTGGAAGAACTTGAAGCCGAGAGTTTCTTGTTTTGTTTTTCTGTATTTATTTTGTACAAGCCTAGAGCTTTATTTGTATTGAGTTTAAACTCACTTTTGGTGTAACCAAGCATTGTCTTGGAAAGTTGTATCCATTAAGGCATTTATTGTCGCGACCTGAACCTGCCCCTATGGGTTAAGGCCATAACCGACCAGTAATCACGAGATTACCTACAGTCTCAAACTTACTAAAACAAAACTCGTCAGAGTAAAGGGGCCAAACGGAAGCAAATTTAAAACTTTGTCCATAGAGCTGTGCTTATATGCACACAATAACATTTCAAACATTTATATGTTAATAACTCATATCAAAATATGTACTAACACAGAGCACTATACATACAGGATCATACAAGTTTAAGTCAGTCGAACCCAAGACTTATATACAAAAGTAGTCCAATGCTTTCGCCGACATAACAAAACTATGAACAAAGGACAAAGGCAAAGACAGTCTCGTGCGTGAGTCGTTTGGGCTGACTCCTCAAAACTTGGACTGTTTCTCATAATTTCACCGAAGTTGGTTCTGGATGTCCCTTGGCTCACCTACATGTACATGAATGAGCATGAGCGAAAGCCCAGTGAATAATATCAAATAAGGAAGATACGTAAGCAATCTTTGAAACAGTTACAGCAGACGGCCTTTGGCCCAATCACTTGTATCAATCGGCCTTCGGCCCAATCATTCATATCAATCAGCCTTCGGCCCAATCCTCTATATCAATCGGCCTTCGGCCCAGTCATCTATATCAATCGTTGTCCGCCATACAAATTAATGAACTTACAAAAATTTCATAGAAGTAAACAATAAATATCTTGTTAAGATATTACTCACATTGATCGGTTGGTTGGTATGCCCTGGAGCTCGACCCTACACATTCCATGAACACAAAAGGGTCACAAACAATTCGATCTGTTCTAAATTCACATATTCCTCTTTAGGCTTCATTCTTATCTCTTTAACCCAATTACAATGCTTAATGCATGCCTAAGAGTGCTTGCAAGTGAAAGAGAACGGAAAACGAAACACATAACGATCACACAAAATTTTCAGAAACAGGGTCCCCGCTCGAGTGTGGACTTCCCCGCTCGAGTGTGGACAGCGGGCCCAATAGGTCTGCAAAAGTACTGGTTGCATCAAATTCGCGCTCGAGCGGAAGGTCTATCTACATAGCTCCCCGCTCGAGCATGGACTTCCCCGCTCGAGCGGACTTCCATGTCTGCAAAAATACTGGGAGCACGAATTCCCCGCTCGAGCGTCGGTTCCCCCGCTCGAGCGGACATCATAAATTCTGGGTTTCCCAAAATGGTTTCTTGAGTTCAATTTCGACATTTCAACCACATTTCTTGCATATAATTCAAATATACTTGTGCTAACATGCTACAAACATCAAATTACAACACTTTGAAGCTCAATTTCATAAATCAAACACATGCATGGCTCATTTTCCACCAATTCCTTTATCAACATAACAATTTCATGCATTCAACACTTACACCCTTATGAATGGCACATGCATGTGACTTATTACTCTCATTCTCAACTTATATGATGGAGAGATGGTCAAGAACATGAGCTTCAATTAAAAACTTACATGGATCATGCATTTGGTGCTAAAATATGCAATTTCAAAGTAATTTCATACATGCACGCACATATTGACCTTTAATCCAACAAAACCAACTCAATTCCATTTAAATCCTCACTCTTGATTACCCAACTAGCTTGAATACATAATTTACAACATTAAACTCATGAATTACTCACCAAGGAGCCTTAATCTTCACAACTATGGTTAATTCTTGAGCTAGCCCTCAAGACTCCCAAGCTTCAAGAGCAAACTTAGATGATTCCCCCCCTTCTCTCTCAATTTCGGGTCTCTCTCACTCTCTAGAGAGTTTAATCCGCCAAAATCATATAAAAGGAAGGAATTGAACATAATAAGGCCTTTAATATAGCCCCACTCACACACATTGTTTTTATATAAAAATAATGAGCATTAAGTCATTAATTTAATCTAATTAATTTGACCCGAATAAATTTTCCATTAAATTTCACTGTAGGCTCTAAAAATTACACTAATCACAAACGCGCAATCGATTTCAGTTTCTGTGGCCGATAGGGCCTTCAATCTAATTTCCAAAGTAGATAGTCAAACAGATATTCCTACAGTGAACACATAGAAATTCAAAGCCACATATTTTCATATGATGGCACACAAAATCACATTAAACACATAATCATATTCATATTTGTAGACACCCCATTTTTGACCAACCTTAAGACTCAGACATCACCAGTTGAGCACTCGGTGATATTGCATGTTGTGCTTGTTCAGAAGTCTCAGAGTCGCGGCTGCGAGCCCTGCCTCCGGGCTTCCGAACCCTCTTCTGTGCCTTGCCTCGGTTTGCGAACCAGACTCGGTTTTCTCTGTTTCTTTTCCTGAGGGGAGGGAGAGGTCCCGTAGACCATCTCTCAGTGGCCGTGAGCTACATTTGGTGGCCGTAGGCCATTTTGCCCATTTCGGAGCCCGGTTCTCGGTTTTCGGAGCCGTCAGGCCGTGTGCCTCGGTTCGGGACCGCCTAACCACCTCCGTTTACTCTAATTTTCGGCATACTTCTTATTTGCTCCCTTTTGAGGGACACTGGGGTCTGAGAAACCCACTTCGTGGCCGATTGCCATTTTCGGTGCTTAACAGCCCATTTTCGGGACTCCAAACTGCGTGTTTTGGCCCCCGAGCATTCGTTTTGCATCGATTTTTGCTCATTTTTGGCAGGTACCTCTGTTTTATCACCAGGAAGGTCACTAAAGGGTGGGAGGCTAGTAATTGTTGCAGCAACCAGTTATCTCTCCTCCGGAGCCTCCCGGCGCCCGTTTTTCCAACTTCCGGGCCAATGTTGAACACCTTGGAGTTAGTGTTGCCAACTTTCGACCACATATTTGTGATCTACACACTTGGGAGGCTCCTAAAAGTTTATGGCCGGCCATTAATTTTTCTTTCCATTTTTGCCCCTCCTCTTCCGGGCCAATGTTGAACACCTTGGAGTTAGTGTTGCCAACTTTCGACCACATATCTGTGATCTACACACCTGGGAGGCCCCTAAAAACCCATGGCCGGCCAGTAATTGTAAAATTACTTTTTTACCCCTCTCTTCACATGCAATGTTGAACACCCTGGAGCCTGTATTGCCAACTTTCAACCACATATATGTGATCTACACACATGAGAGGACACCAAAAGTTGGTGGGAGGCTAGTAATTTTGCCGAAAAGCCAACTTCTTTTTGGTCAAAAGTGTTTCAGCATGAATCCGGGAAGGAGAAAAAGCTGCGCGGCTTCACCTAAACGGGCGTAACTCTTTGTACAAGAGGAATTAAGATATGAGGCCACCACCATTGGAAAGCTTACTTCCGGGGCTTCATTTTGCACTCAAGAATCTCCCAAGTCCAAGTCCGGGGGGGAGAGATGTGGTTGGTTGAAGTCCGCTTGGACTGAATCTGCGCGGCTTCACGGAAAAGGGCATAACTTTTTCTACAGGAGGAATTTTAATGCAAGGTTTGCGCCATTGGAAAGCTAACTTCTAGGGCTTCATCCTAGGGGGTGGCTGGCCATTTTTTCTGGCCGGCCGGCCGTTTTTTTCTTTGATCTAGCCGGCCGGCTATGTTAAGTGGCCGGCCGGCCACCTGGAGCAAAAGTGATAGGCCGGCCTGCTTCTTCAGGTTGAGTGCATTCTAGCTGTGCCTTGGTTTTCTCCCAAAAATATCTACATCCGGGGGGACCCTTTTGGGGGAATTTTGCTCTCCTTTATGCCCCACCTTTACACCCTCCTTTTGGTCCATATAACCAGCTGGTGGCCTCCTTTGTAAGGGTTAGAAAAATTTCTCTTCAAGTCTCCATAGCCAACTCCATCTTCTTCCTTCTCAATTCTTCAAAAAACCCTTAGTCCCTAACCATCATTCCTTATACACCACCAAGCTCTACCACCACCATCTCATTTCCAGCAACAAGGAAGGATTCTTGAAGGCTAAAGAAGCTGCAAATCCATCCAAGAAGCAACAAAAGTTTGAATCTTCAAGGGTAAGTAATACTTTTACCCTTTTGACCCTTTTTCTTGATCTATTTCTAAGCCCCACTTCCTTTTTGTTTCAAGCTCCGGCCCTAACTGAAAAGGGCCATCTTTTGAGCTCATCTTCACTTTTCATTAAGGGCTCAACCCTGTTTGAGCCCTCCATGACACACTTGCTTCATTGATCCTCTTGTATGTCATAGTTTTGCATGCTATTTTTGACCCATGAGCAATTTATTTTCGAGCATGTTTTAAACTGATATAAGGCTTATTTTGAGCCCCTCTTCAACATTGGAGAAGGGCTCAACATTGTTTGGTATCTCCATGTGTCACTTGTAGTTATATCCTTTATTTGGCCCCATTTTTGCATAAATTGGTAGTCCTCTTTGCTTCTGTTTTTGGACCTTGGTCCGAACTGAAAGTGGTCTTATTTTGGCCTATACTTCATGTTTCATTAACACTTTTTTTCTATTTGGTGATTATTTTGTATACTTCATGTTATAGCACCTTTTGAGCCTTGTTTTGCATCACATTTTTAGCATATTTGTATACTGATTTTGAGGTTGCCATATACTGTGAATGTTCATATTTTTGGTCCATCTTCAGTGTTGTAGAAGGAAATTTTTCAGTTTGGGTTTTTCTTGTATTACTTGCTTCATTACCCCTCTTTTGGCCTCTATTCTTGCATGCTATTTTTTCCTTACCTATGCTTGCTGTTTGACCATGTTTATAACTGTGAAAGTGCATCTTTTGGGACTTTCTAGCTTCTGTCTCTGCATTGCGTGTCCATATTGTGCATGTTTGGCATGGCTATAGGCCATTTTGGGTGCCTAATGTTGCATTTCGGGACATTTCCTTGCATTTCATGTCATTTCGCTTCATTTCGGGACTGTTTTCCCCCATATTTTGTTGCTGAAATTCCATTAGCATACTTGCATATCATTTTTGCCATGTTTCATCGCATTTTGCCATTGTCTCGGTTTGCGTGCCCGTGTGCACGCATTTCGAGGCACTCCTTTTTTTATCCGCCGGCATCCGATGTGAGTGTGGCTGAGGCTCACTCATGTTGGTATAAGCCCATTTATCATTTCCATGCCATTCCATCGCATTTTGCCATTGCCTCGGTTTGCGTGCCCGTGTGCACGCATTTCGAGGCACTCCTTTTTTATCCGTCGGCATCCGATGTGAGTGTGGCTGAGGCTCACTCATGTTGGTATAAGCCCATTTATCATTTTCATGCCATTCCATCGCATTTTGCCATTGCCTCGGTTTGCGTGCCCGTGTGCACGCATTTCGAGGCGCTCCTTTTTTATCCGCCGGCATCCGATGTGAGTGTGGCTGAGGCTCACTCATGTTGGTATAAGCCCATTTATCATTTCCATGCCATTCCATCGCATTTTGCCATTGCCTCGGTTTGCGTGCCCGTGTGCACGCATTTCGAGGCACTCCTTTTTTATCCGACGGCATCCGATGTGAGTGTGGCTGAGGCTCACTCATGTTGGTATAAGCCCATTTATCATTTCCATGCCATTCCATCGCATTTTTCCATTGCCTCAGTTTGCGTGCCCGTGTGCACGCATTTCGAGGCATCTCTTTTTATCCGCCGGCATCCGATGTGAGTGTGGCTGAGGCTCACTCATGTTGGTATAAGCCCATTTGTCATTTCCATGTCATTTCATCGCATTTCATCATCGCCTCGGTTTGCGTGCCCGTGTGCACGTACTTCGAGACACATATCATCGCCTCGGTTTGCGTGCCCGTGTGCACGCATTTCGAGACACATATCATTTCCTCAGTTTGTGTGCCCGTGTGCGCGCACTTCGAGGCATTTCATTTTCATAGCATTCTGTGTATGTTAGGATTATATCTTAGTTGCATTTCATGCATATCATGCATATTGCATCATGTCCGGAATAGGAGTTAGCCCGGGCACGGGAAACGAGGTACATTTCGTACTCCGAGTGACGGAATGTGTCTCAATTCCCCCAGTCACCGACACTCCGGATTATCCATGATGGAGTTAGGTTTTAGCTGTAGTTTCATGTGCATTCATCCTATATTGAGTTGTGCATTTCGACTCCTCGGCCATCATGCCTCGGTATGCGTGATTGGTGGCACGAGGATCGAGACATGCATATATCTGTGCAAATACATTGCTATGCCCCTTTCATGCTCTCTGTTGCAGCAAAATCAAGAATCAGCAACTTTTTGGGAATTGGCACGCATTTCAAGAACAGGTGTAAACAGAGGCTAATTGGGGCATTCCGGTGGATTTCCGCGCAAGACAATCCGGACATGCACCATCCATCAGAAGCAAGGCAGTCCCTGGCTTGCACGCCAGTGTTATTTGTTTTCTTAGTTAATTCTTTAATTAATTAGGATTTTGTAATATTTTGGACTGTAATATTCTTTTATTCGGGACTGTAATATTTGGACTCTATATTTATTCGGACCCTCTCTGCGAGGGCACAACTGTAATAAGTGTGGGTGAGTGTGATGTATGTCTTCCAACCCCACGTCTTTCTCCCTTTTATTTATCCGCTTATGATGGTTAGATTAGGGCATATTTAAATTAGCATACAGTATGACAGCATGTTTGCATCATTCATCTGTATTGCATGCACCGGGCTCGGCGCACCATACTAACTGCATCGTACTTTCAATTCCAAGTTGAATACATGGTAATTGTAGCATTTCATATACCATCTTACAATAGCCGAGCCTGCTATAGTTGCATTTTGCATGTGTTGCATTAGGCATTTCTGTATAATTAGGATTCATGCATGGTTTCTAATAAGTGTCTATTTTGGCTTGGAGTACTCGGTAAGTTTTTATGCTTTAGCATCCTCGCATGCGTGTGGGTGTTGCCATGAATAGCATGCTTACCATGAGGCTATGTGCTTATCTGATATAACTGTCTGAATGCCTGTGGGTGAAGGTTGGATTATCTGGATTGGAGTAAATCATCAAATGTTTCAAGCCTACCTACGGGTAGCAAAACCTCTTTCGAAAAAAGGCAAACATGAAATGTTTTGTTCCAATTCGGGCGACCCGGTCTATACTTATATGCTGTGCGCATCACATAGTAACCTAGGCTAATAAACCGGAATAAGAACTCACATTGTTTTCAAAATTTGATATCATGGTTAGTAGAGGCCGGTCTATGACCGGGCGAGCGGGGGTGCTCACGAAGTGACCTTCCCCAATCGTACCCAAGTTCCCGAGCCGAGGCAACTTTGGTGATGACGGATACGTGGCCTTTTGGCACCGAGTCAGGGTTTCCTAAATTTCCCAAAATAAAATATTTAGGTGGCGACTCTGTATCTGGCAAAGCAGTCCATGTTTGGCACTACTTTTTCAAAAATCAGTTTCTCAAAACGATTTGCCGGATTTGGACTCTTTGGTTCAGATTAAGAACCGTGACTACAAATCGAGTCCGAGCTGTAGCGAGGTTCCCCGCGGGCTTGTTACAATATTAAGGACCAATTAGCATAAAACGGAATAGGGTTATCACATTTATACATCTATTTAACTTTTATTTCATACCAGGAACTTGTGGCACATGCTATAGATTCAGTGTTAGGGCTTCTGAATGTATAACGACATATGTTACCTTTTATACAATGGGATGATATGAATGGAAGGATATTATATTCAAAACTATGTTGTTATTTAATTAATATTGTGGGATGAATTATGGTTATTATTTTAGGGCTTTACAGATTGTTTATCTTATCCTACTTTTAAAATAACTTAGGATTATGAAGAGAAATTAACAAAATCTTAAAAATTTTATAATTTAATTAATTAGTCCAAACCCTTTTTTAGAGCATCTCCAATGATGCAAGTCATAATGGCTTTGTCAAAGCCACTTTTTAGCTTGCTATAGTTATGCATCTCAAATGGTTGAACCAAATGGCTTGCCAAAGTCAAAAAATGACTAGACCTTGTAAAAATAATCCTCCAATAGTAAGCCAAAACCATTGCCAAAAAATGGCAAAGCCAAACCTTGCCATTTTTTTGCCACATCATATTTTTACCAAAACTTAAACAGTTTTTTTTTTTCCACCACTTTCACAAATCAAAACTCTTCCAAAAATTTTATAACTATATAAAATTTACGAATTACAAAAACTGAATAATATTAAAAAGTATAATTTTAATTGCATAGATTATTTACTCACAATTCATTATCTTAAGACCTATAACTCTATAACTCTATATCAGCAATACTAACTTCATCTTTTATGCATAATTTAACTTCAATTCACTGTATATACTTTTTCAATGGTGAAAATTTTGAAAGTTAGTTAAATTTGGCACTTGGTTGTGCGAAAATAGAATGTCACCATTGTAGTGCTATAACTAAAAATGACTTTTTTCCATTGTAGCAAGCCAAAAAATGACTTGGGCAAAGTTATTTTAACTTGCACCATAGGAGATTCTCTTAAAAATGCCATTTTTTTAGCCATATACTCCAATAGTGACATTCTATTTTGGCACAACCAAGTGCAAAATCTAACTAACTTTTAAAAAATTTACCATTGAAATAGTAGATGCAGCAAATTGAAGTTAACTACTAATATGAGAAGAAGTGAATGTTGCTCCTATAGAGTTGGAAGTGTTGAGACCTATATGTAATTATAATTATAATTTTTAACATGAATCAATTTTTGTAATTTATAAATTTTTTATAGTTTTAAAATTTTTGATAGAGTTTTGATTTGTGAAAGTTAGAATAAATAAATAGGGTTTGAATTTCGGTGTAAGAAATATGATGTGACAACAAAATGGCTTTGTCAAATTTGAAGCCAAATTTGACTGAAGGTTTTGTCACGACCCCAAGCCGCCCCTAGTAGTTTGGTGCCGTGATGGCCAGTAATCTGTGATTACCGATGGCCAACTGCCAAAATTCACACGCAATCAGAATATAGATATAGGGGGCTCACAAGTGCGGAAGCAATAATCTAAAATATAAGTGGTCCATAAGAGCAGTGCAAAAGTCAAATGAAATGGCATACATCTGTACATAGCTTTACAACTTGAATACAAATAGAAATGAAGTACAAAAATACATCTTACATATTGGAAAAAGGCTTCTCGAGCTGACATGTTCAAAATACATAAGCTTCAAAAATTGCCAACATAAACAAGTATACAAAACACGCATCTTGATGAAAAGGCTTCTCAAGCCGACGTATGCAACATACAAGTATTACAAATCGAGAAGCATGATTTTCAAGACTGCCGACGTAATTACAGGTTAGGCCGACATAATCAAAATCCAAAATAAGCTCCAGATTCACATCTAGGCGTCGCCGCCTTCTTGCTCATCACCTACATATATATAGAGAGGGTGAGCTTGGATACTCAGTGAATGGTATAAATAATAAAGGGGTTTGCATGAATACTAGTCGAAGTCCTTTCAAAACATTACAAGACAAAACTCTATATATATATAACACGGAATGGACCTTGCCCATCTAACAGATCTTCAAAGTTTCAAGGGATACTTACTAGCATCACATATTACAAATAATAACATTTCGGCAAACATATCCACGCAGTAACCGTCCGTGGCAAAACAAGACAAAGCAAGATAGGCATCCCAAACAAGGGTGCTACGAAAGTTTAGAGTCCTCTAGCACAAGGGACTTTCAGGACAAGATGTGCTGCGAAAGTTTAGAGTCCTCCAGCACGAGGGACCTATGTTACAAAGGCCCGTAGCCCTTTAACACTAGAGTACAAATCAAGGGTGCTGCGAAAGTTTAGAGTCCTCCAGCACAAGGGACTTTCAAAACAAGATGTGCTACGAAAGTTTAGAGTCCTCCAGCACGAGGGACTTTCAAGACAAGATGTGCTGCGAAAGTTTAGAGTCCTCCAGCACGAGGGACTTTCAAGACAAGATGTGCTGTGAAAGTTTAGAGTCCTCCAGCACGAGGGACTTTCCGAGAAGGTCATCAAGGCAAGATCATACTTGGTATACAAAGCAGGGACAAATTATTCATGCTTAAAAAATACTTTCAAAACAAAGCAAAGCAAACTCTTTATCAAAACATATAACATAGCTTTATCAGAAATACCACTCACCTTGTTCTTCAAACATCGGGGTCAGGGCAAGTTCAAGTCCTGACAACACATGGCAAAGTCCATTGAATGCACTACTCAAAATAAATCTAGCACACATGCAATGACCTCGGCATTCTTCAAAACCTAAGTCAATCAAGTTGCAACACAGTTTCTTATCCTTGGAAAACACGCTGGGCAACTACCAGGTCTAGGCCGAGGTCCTACACCTCCTTGTCGAGGTGTAGCCTCGACGGCCACATTCAAAAGTGGAGTCGAGAAAAGTCTGGGTTTCCCTCTTGATAAACATGAAGAACAAGAGCATGAAGAACTTGAAGAACATGAACATGAGGAAGATGAATGCAAAGATCAAAACTTATTATACAAACGCTGAGATTTCATGCTATAACTACAAAAACGTGGACCTGGGTACCCACACGCAATGATCTTATCAAAACAAACACAAATGCATGAGCTTCGATGCAAACTTTCGGATCAAACGAGGCTTTTCTTCAAATGCACATGAAAACAGTTTTCTCTTTCTAAAACCAACTTTAAATCGATGAATGGTGTGCAAAACAGGTTTGAGCGTGCAATGCAGCTAGATGATGAAGAAGAACAACAAGAATAGGTTAAGATTCTAACCTCAAAACTCGAATCTAACGGCTCAAGCTCTAACGATCAAGCTTGGAAGTCACCTTCTCTAGCTCAAACTTCTCCTCCTTCTAACTAGAGCTTCCCTCTCTAAAAAGGCAAGATTGATACAAAAATGAAATGCCTCACACGACAAACACTGGCTTAATCCCTCTGTCGGGACACGTGGCATCGGCTGATTCGCTCAACTCAAAAAGGTGACTGACTTGACAAGACAAGACCAAGACAAAGCGTACTCAGCAAGCTAGGCGGCACGAACACACCGGCAAGTAACGACATCGGCTAACAACAAGACTCCGGCAATCAAGGGGCAAGGACAACGGCTTGGGAGGACAACACTTGACTAAACTGTGCCACACCCTGGCCTAGGTGTGCCACACCTCGATCCAGGTCACACCATTCCAGGAACAAAATCACTCATGCAAGGATCAAGGATCTAGAACGCCTAGATATTAACATCTCGGCCTAGGCAACGCGCACCTCGGCCTAAATGGTGACATCTCGGCCAATGTGCCAGGGCGAAGATGGGGGTCAACCAACGGGGTTCTAAGATAGTTCTAAGTGACAAAGGTTTCAAAGGTGCCTAGGCTTAAGACGACCTCAGCAACACACCAGGCAAGAACAAAGTATGCAAGCAATCATTCAAGCAAAACAAGACAAGATCTGCAAATGTAAATGTTAACACAAGATCGCCCATAAATATATGCAAGTATGACTAAGTCAAAATGAGGGTTGTTACATCCTACCCCCCTTAAAGAAGTTTGGTCCCCAAACTTGAGTTACCTTGTTCCAAAAACAATTCTGGATGTCGAACTTTCATTTCCTCTTCCATTTCCCATGTAGCATCCTTTCCGTAATGCTCCTTCCATTCAACTTTCACCATTGGTATCGACTTACTTCTCAACTGCTTCACTTGCCTATCGATAATCTGTATCGGCTTCTCTTCGTAGCCTAAATCTTCATTTATTACAATTCCGAAATAGTCGACCACATGTAGCGGATCTCGAATATACTTCCTCAGCATCGAAACATGAAATACATTATCGACTTGGCTCAGTCCTAGTGGCAAGGCAAGTCTGTAGGCAGCGAGGTTAATCTTCTCAAGAATTTCAAAAGGCCCGATGTAACGGGGTGCTAACTTACCCTTCCTCCCAAATCTTGTAACTCCTTTCATTGGCGAAATCTTGAGAAACACGTGGTCCCCAACTTCAAATTCTAATTCCCTTCTTCTTTGGTCGGCATAACTCTTCTGGCGACTCTGTGCGGTTTTGATCCTTTGCTGAACAAGCTTAATCTTCTCGGTTGTCACTTGAATTAACTCGGGACCAAGCAGAGCTTTGTCTCCTACCTCGGTCCAACATATCGGCGACCTGCACTTCCTTCCATACAGTGCCTCATATAGCGCCATGCTAATGCTAGCTTAATAGTTGTTATTGTAGGTAAATTCCACTAAAGGCAAATGTACTCCCCAACTTCCTTGGAGGTCCAATACACATAGTCTAAGCATATCTTCAAGTGTCTGAATCGTCCTCTCTGTTTATCCATCCATCTAGGGATGGAAAGCTGTGCTGAACTTCAACTCGGCTCCTAAAGCTCTTTGTAGACTCTGCCAAAATCTGGAAATCAGCTTCGGATCTCGGTCTGACACAATGGACATCGGCACTCCATGAAGTCTAACAATCTCATTTACATACAATAGAGCGAGCTTATCGGCGTTGAAGGTGGTCTTAACAGGCAAGAAGTGCGCTGACTTAGTTAGCCTATCCACGATAACCCAAATCGAATCCATACCCTTTTGTGTCTTTGGCAAACCAACCACAAAGTCCATGGAGATGTGCTCCCATTTCCACTCAGGAATTGGTAAAGGTTGAAGAAGTCCTGCTGGCCTTTGATGTTCTGCTTTCACTTGTTGACAATACAGGCACCGAGACACGAACTCGGCTATCTCTCCCTTCATGTTCGGCCACCAAAACGTCTGCTTCACATCTTGATACATCTTGGTGTTCCCGGGGTGGATAGCAAACTTAGAACCATGAGCTTCCTGCAAAATTTTTCTTTTCAAATCTGGGATGTCGGCCACACACAATCTTCCTTCAAACTTGAGCACTTGATTTTCTATGGTATATCCTGATCTTGGCTTTGTGATAATCTCATCGGCTACTTTCTTCAAGAATTCATCCTCCATCTGCCTTGTCTTTACTTCCTCAACAATAGTCGGCTCTAGTAAGATTGCGGTTAAACACACCAAATTTCCAACCATTTTCCTGCTTAAAGCGTCGGCCACAGTGTTAGCTTTACCTGGGTGATATTGGATCTGCATATCATAATCTTTCAACAACTCAAGCCATCTTCTCTGCCTCATATTCAATTCCTTCTGAGTGAACAAGTACTTCAAGCTTTTATGATCTGTGAAAACCTGACAAGAAGCTCCATACAAATAGTGGCGCCAAATCTTCAAAGCAAATACCACGGCCGCTAACTCTAAATCATGGGTGGAGTAGTTCCTTTCATGTGGCTTTAACTGACGAGAGGCATATGCTATAACCTTACCTCTTTGCATTAATACACAACCCAGACCCTTATGCGAAGCATCACTATAGACATGAAACTCTTCATTACCTGATGGGAGTACAAGAATTGGCGCTGCGACCAGCCTCGTCTTCAACTCTTGGAAGGCTGCTTCCCTATCCTTAGTCCATTCATAAGCTACTCCCATCTTAGTCAGTTGTGTCAACGGAATTGCAATCCTTGAGAAATCCTTTACAAATTTTCTATAATAACCGGCCAGTCCCAGAAAACTACGAACCTCGAACACAATAGTCGGCCTTGGCCAATTCATCACGGCTTCAATTTTACTAGCATCGACCGAAATACCCTCCTCATCAATTACATGACCCAGAAATGAAACAGTGGAAAGCCAAAACTCACACTTGTTAAATTTAGCATACAATTTCCGATCCCTCAAGGTCTGTAAGGTAAGTCTCAAATGCTCCTCGTGTTCGGCTTTACTCTTAGAGTAGATCAATATGTCATCGATGAAGACCACCACAAACTCATCTAGGTATGGTTTAAAGACTCTATTCATCAAATCCATAAAGGTCGCAGGGGCATTGGTCACTCCAAAAGGCATCACTAAAAACTCGTAGTGGCTATACCTCGTCCGAAAAGCGGTCTTCTCAACATCCTCGGCTTTGACTTTAAGCTGATGGTAGCCTGATCTAAGGTCAATTTTGGAAAAGACTCGTGCTCCTTGCAACTGATCGAACAAATCGTCTATCCTCGGCAACGGGTACTTATTCTTAATGGTTACCTTATTCAGTTCCCGGTAATCAATACAAAGACAAAGTGTGCCATCCTTCTTCTTAACAAACAAGACGGGTGCTCCCCAGGGTGAAGTGCTCGGCCTAATAAAACCCTTATCGAGCAACTCTTGTAGTTGAAGTTTCAATTCCTTAAGCTCAGCGGGGGCCATCCTATAGGGTGTTTTAGAGATGGGCTGGGTACCTGGCACGATGTCAACAGCAAACTCTACCTCTCTATCAACTAAGTGACCAGGCAAATCATTTGGAAAGACGTCGGGGAATTCACTAACCACTGGGACGTCGGCTAACTCAACGCTTCCATTCAAATTACTTAATATGCTACACAGATAACCTTGGCACCCTTTTTGGATCAATCTATAGGCTTTCATGGATGAAATTAAGTAAGGTGGAGATACTACCCCTTTTCCTTGAAACGTGACCTCGGCTAGGTTCGGCGGTTTTAACGTGACACTCTTTGAAACACAATTTATGGACGCGTGATTTGTCACTAACCAATCCATCCCCAAAATAACATCAAAATGGGTTATGTCCAATGGCATTAAGTCGGCTAACTATTCAACATTCCCAATCACAACAACACATGCTCGATAGATGGATGCAACATTCATAGATCTCCCAGATGGAGTAGATACAGATAATACATAATCAAGGGGTTCTAGCTTCCTATTAATCTTCTCGGCAAACTTTGCAGAAATGAATGAATGCGTAGAACCCGAATCAATCAATACATATGCACTTTGAGAGCAAATCGAAAGCATACCTGACACCACTGTCTCAACATTTTGAGTGTCCCCTGGTACTAGTGCAAAAACTCTTCCTTGTCTCATCGGTCCTTTCCCAGCGTTACCTTTCTGTACAGGGCCCGAAGCATTCTCATCTTTCTTACCTTCCCCAGCCTTCGTTTTTGGACAGTCCCTCACAGAATGACCTACTTCACCACATTCGTAACAAGCCCCAGACGCCTGACGACAGACCCCGAAATGTGGCTTCCCACAACTGGAACATATCGGCTTAGTACCACTCTCTTGTCTTGGGTTGCTTGAACTGCCGACGTTCGCTTTCTTCTTAGTACTAAACTGTGCACGGCGATTGTCATAACTCTGCCTCTTCCTCTGGCTCTCTCCTGAACCCTGGTATCTGTTCAAGTTAGCTTCGGCCAGAATGGCTTTGTCCAGTACTCCAGTGTAAGTCGGCATGTTGAGCATGTTAACCCAGTCTTGTATCGGTCCACGGAGCCCATTTTCGAACTTCCTAGCCTTCATATATTCATCATTGACCATCTGGGGTGCGTACCTCACCAACTCTGTAAAGGCACGGTCATATTCAGCTACTGTTCTACTACCTTGCGTAAGAGTCTGAAATTCGGTAGCCTTGCGATTCCGAACACTTAAGGGAAAATGCTTGGTGTAGAACAATTCTAGAAATCAGGTCCAGGTCAAGTCTGGATTGCTTTCTCGAACCATCATCCACCATCTGCGGGCGTCGTCATCTAGTGTAAAAGCGGCTAACGTCACCTTCTGGGTGTCAGTGCTGGGAAAGATCTCGAACAGCTTTTCCATCTCCAAAACCCAAGCCTCGGCCTTCATCGGTTCTATGCCCCCTTGGAATCTTGGTGGCTTCATTTTCTTGAACTCCCTGATCAGAGCTATCGTGTCGTCCCCATATAAAGCTGGTTGTGGGGGCACTTGTGGTACTGGAGGAGGTGAAGGTGGAACTACATTCCGGCCGTTCATCTGCTTGGCCTGAGTCGATGTAGCACTAGCGTACTGCTGTCTTGTCTGTCTTAACTCGCGGGCCAAACCTTCAACTAGCCTCTCTAGCCTGTCTATTCTGTCCTCCGACTGATCTCGGCCAACTGGAGGTCTACCTCTCCTCATGATGCTAGTTGTATGCAAAAATGTGGCTTTTAAAACAAAGTGAGCAAATAATCACGTAGGCAAGTAACAGTTAAGCATGTCGGGACAATGTACAACTTGTTCACATAGCAAGTAATATGATGCAATACTAACTTCCTTCTAAGGGGAAATCCTATGCTCTTTAGGACTCAAAGTGTGTGAACAACGTATACTAAGGAACTTGTGCTTTGATACCATTCCGTCACGACCCCAAACCGCCCCTAGTAGTTTGGTGCCGTGATGGCCAGTAATCCGTGATTACCGAAGGCCAACTGCCAAAATTCACACGCAATCAGAATATAGATATAGGGGGCTCACAAGTGCGGAAGCAATAATCTAAAATATAAGTGGTCCATAAGAGCAGTGAAAAAGTCAAATGAAATGGCATACATCTGTACATAGCTTTACAACTTGAATACAAATAGAAATGAAGTACAAAAATACATCTTACATCTTGGAAAAAGGCTTCTCGAGCCGACATGTTCAAAATACATAAGCTTCAAAAATTGCCGACATAAACAAGTATACAAAACACGCATCTTGATGAAAAGGCTTCTCAAGCCGACGTATGCAACATACAAGTATTACAAATCGAGAAGCATGATTTTCAAGACTGCCAACGTAATTACAGGTTAGGCCGACATAATCAAAATCCAAAATAAGCTCCAGATTCACATCTAGGCGTCGCCGCCTTCTTGCTCATCACCTACATATATATAGAGAGGGTGAGCTTGGATACTCAGTGAATGGTATAAATAATAAAGGGGTTTGCATGAATAATAGCCGAAGTCCTTTCAAAACATTACAAGACAAAACTCTATATATATATAACAAGGAATGGACCTCGCCCATCTAACAGATCTTCAAAGTTTCAAGGGATACTTACTAGCATCACATATTACAAATAATAACATTTCAGCAAACATATCCACGCAGTAACCGTCCGTGGCAAAACAAGACAAAGCAAGATAGGCATCTCAAATAAGGGTGCTACGAAAGTTTAGAGTCCTCTAGCACAAGGGACTTTCAAGACAAGATGTGTTGCGAAAGTTTAGAGTCCTCCAGCACGAGGGACCTATGTTACAAAGGCCCGTAGCCCTTTAAGACTAGAGTACAAATCAAGGGTACTGCGAAAGTTTAGAGTCCTCCAGCACAAGGGACTTTCAAGACAAGATGTGCTGCGAAAGTTTAGAGTCATCCAGCACGAGGGACTTTCAAGACAAGATGTGCTGCGAAAGTTTAGAGTCCTCCAGCACGAGGGACTTTCCGAGAAGGTCATCAAGGCAAGATCATCCTTGGTATACAAAGCAGGGACAAATTATTCATGCTTAACAAATACTTTCAAAACAAAGCAAAGCAAAGTCTTTATCAAAACATATAACATAGCTTTATCAGAAATACCACTCACCTTGTTCTTCAAACATCGGGGTCAGGGAAAGTCCATGTCCTAACAACACATGGCAAAGTCCATTGAATGCACTACTCAAAATAAATCTAGCACACATGCAATGACCTCGGCATTCTTCAAAAACTAAGTCAATCAAGTTGCAACACAGTTTCTTATCCTTGGAAAACACGCTGGGCAACTACCAGGTCTAGGCCGAGGTCCCACACCTCCTTGCTGAGGTGTAGCCTCGACGGCCACATTCAAAAGTGGAGTCGGAAAAAGTCTGGGTTTCCCTCTTGATAAACACGAAGAACATGAGCATGAAGAACTTGAAGAACATGAACATGAGGAAGATGAATGCAAAGATCAAAACTTGTTATACAAAAGCTGAGATTTCATGCTATAACTACAAAAACGTGGACCTAGGTACCCACACTCAATGATCTTATCCAAACAAACACAAATGCATGAGCTTCGATGCAAACTTTCGGATCAAACGAGGCTTTTCTTCAAATACACATGAAAACAGTTTTCTCTTTCTAAAACCAACTTTAAATCGATGAATGGTGTGCAAAACAGGTTTGATCGTGCAATGCAGCTAGATGATGAAAAAGAACAACAAGAATAGGTTAAGATTCTAACCTCAAAACTCGAATCTAACGGCTCAAGCTCTAACGATCAAGCTTGGAAGTCACCTTCTCTAGCTCAAACTTCTCCTCCTTCTAACTAGAGCTTCCCTCTCTAAAAAGGCAAGATTGATACAAAAATGAAATGCCTCACAGGACAAACATTGGCTTAATCCCTCTGTTGGGACACGTGGCATCGGCTGATTCGCTCAACTCAAAAAGGTGACTGACTTGACAAGACAAGACCAAGACAAAGCGTACTCAGCAAGCTAAGCAGCACGAACACACCGGCAAGTAACGACATCGGCTAATAACAAGACTCCGGCAATCAAGGGGCAAGGACAACGACTTGGGAGGACAACACTTGACTAAACTGTGCCACACCCTGGCCTAGCTGTGCCACACCTCGGTCCAGGTCACACCATTCCAGGAACAAAATCACTCATGCAAGGATCAAGGATCTAGAACGCCTAGATATTAACATCTCGGCCCAGATGATGCATATCTCGGCCTAGGCAACGCGCACCTCGGCCTAGATGGTGACATCTTGGCCAATATGCCAGGGCGAAGATGGGGGTCAACCAACGGGGTTCTAAGATAGTTCTAAGTGAAAAAGGTTTCAAAGGTGCCTAGGCTTAAGACGACCTCGGCAACACACCAGGCAAGAACAAAGTATGCAAGCAATCATTCAAGCAAAACAAGACAAGATCTGCAAATGTAAATGTTAACACAAGATCGCCCATAAATGTATGCAAGTATGACTAAGTCAAAATGAGGGTTGTTACAGGTTTGGTTTTGTTGTTTTTTGGCAATGGTTTTGGCTCACCATTAGAGTGTTTTTGAAAGGTCCAGACATTTTTTTGGCTTTGACAAGCCATTATTATAGATGCTCTAGTCCTTCATTTTGTATCTTACAGCCCCTATCGAGAATTAGTATTTGAGAATACTATGTTTTTGTGAATTATTTGTAACCCCAATTTTATTAACCAAATATTAGATTATGCATTTTGTTATATTATTAATCCAATTTCAAGAGTATATCGGTCCAAACAAATATGACTTCACTGATAAACTAAAAATATATTTACTTCTTGTTTGTTTGTTTGTTTTTTTTTTTTTTTTTTTAAGTATCCTATTACTATTATACGATATTCTTATGATTTGATAAAAATAAGCATCGCTTTATTGGTACAATATTCTTATGAATTAATAAAAATGCATTCATTTGAAAGAAAAACCTAACTAGGTTTGTTTTTATCAATAAATATTTCAATAGGTTGCTCAACAAATAAATAAACAAATACAAATAAAGGAAAAGGAATCATTAAAGGTGGTCAAATGTTCATTTAATAAGGTTGCAAACAAGTCGAGTTGAGTATTAAATTATTTAAACTTGATTTAAAAACTTAACGAGTTTTAAAATGTGTTCAATTTTAATTTGTTTACATAATGAGCCGATAGCGATGGCAGTGAGGCATCGGCGACAGAGGTGTGATGTTGGCGGGGACTTTGAGTTTACAGCGGCGACAACGGACTGATGGTCCATCGGTGGTTGTCATAGGCAGAGGGAGAGAATACGGTGGAAAATGTAGCGTTTTGGTTTGGGTTAAGGTATATATAGACATGGGTAGTTTAGTCATTTCGTAAAAACTTGTCCTTATGAACAAATTATTTTGACAAGGTGATTCTATTTACGTACCCCACATCATCTCAACACACACCACTTATTCAGTGCACATAAAGCATAATTTTGATTTTATTATTTTTGCTCAATGCGCACCATCCCTTTTCAAATATATCTACAATATCCTCATCTTCTTCAACCACCCCATCAACCCTAACCCTAACCCTAACCTAGCCGCTATCACTCGCCGTCGGCCGTTGCCATCTCCTCTTTCTTCTCCGTCAAATTTCTTCCTCACTCCTCTATCCATCATTCTTCCTGCCTCACCACGGCTAGCCTCACTCCCAAACCCTTTTCCACCCACTTCCTCCCTCCATCACCTTTCTGCCACTCCTTCCTCCCTCCCTCCACCACCTCCCCACCATCGCCGCTGCAACCTCTCATCCCATCCCATCTCATTATTTTTCTTTTCTCTATCTAAAAACTACCAAACCGACCCTCACCACAATGACCCTCCATCGACAACTATCTTCCCCAACCCATTAGAGAAGAACTTCTCGCTGAAGGCAACTGCAGTGACGGAGCTTCGAATCGGAGCTGGAAATCCTAGATCGAAGCTTCGAATCTAATTTGCATGATTGGACTCCTGTAAACCCTAGATCGAGATCTGAAAACCCTAGGATTTCCTCTCTCTCTCTCTCTCTCTCCCTGATGGAGAAAAGCAGGCCATGACTGAGGTGGGGGGCTGGGTTATTCATTGGTGGGGAGAAGGAGAAGGGTTTGCAGAGAAGAAATGGGTCACCAGCGAGGCATGAAGGTTATAGGGGTTGCGATGGTGGCTGGTTTTTGGTGACAGTGGCCGAAGGTAGAAGTAGGCAGCAGAGACCAATAGTAGGTGGTGGTGCCCAAAAAAGTGTAGGGTTTAGAATTATGTCCAAAATGATTAATTTGATGAAGGGATATAAGTGTAATAAAAACAAATTATGGAAATGGTGTATATAGAGAGGTTTTGTGGTGTATAAATGGAATTACCCATTATTTTGAATCATTCTACCTACACCACAAAATTATCTCCTTACACTCTCAAAAAATTAAAATTTTATTTTATTTTTTTACAATTTTTATAGTATCATATCTACCTTTATCCATACCATTTAATCTTCTCCTTACACCCCAAACCTTTCAAACCCTAGTTTCTTCACGTCCACCCCATCACCACCACCTCCACCGACCCACTACTATGACTGCCACCCAAGGCACCAAAGCAGCAAAACAACAACTTACAAACATCACCCCTATTATCAAGATACACAGAACAATCTCAACTCCACTAACAATCAACAATCAATGATGAAGGCTCTCCTACAAATAAATCGAGACATACACAAAAATCATCAAAAATCATCACTATCAACATAAGGTCTTGTATAAAGTGGTCTGTTGTTCCAAATTCGACTTCATTATATAGATCAAATTCGTAATGTTACAGTGCTTAGGAAATACTATACAATCTAACCTAATCAAAGTAAAAAATAAAAAATATAAATAAGACACACACACAAATCATCCGAATCAATACATCAAAAATCACGACTATCAACATGATTTCTTGTATAGAATGGTCTGGTAGTTCCAAATTCAACTTCATTATATAGATCAAATTCTTAATGTTACAATCTTATGAAAGAATATACAATCTGACATAATCAAATAAAAAGAAATCGAGACATACAGATAAATCATCCAAATCAGTAAATCCAAAGATTATGAATATCATCAAAATTACACAAAAGTAAGCAACATAGAAGAGCATGAATTGACTAAAAATTAGGAAACTGAAGAAATTCAAGGACCGATAAACAACACAACTAATAATACTTGTCAATAGATCTACGCAAATGAACTTTGACCTGAGAAATCATAAGCAGGATCAAATTAGGATAAGAGAATGATGTGTCTCTCTCTCTTTATGCTCTATCAACGATGGAAAAGGACGACAGGCTGGGTCACAATGGCAAAGGTGAGGGTAGGACTTTGAGAAATGAGGCAGTGGTTCTATTCACGGTGGTGTGGTAAGAGGTGGGGCTGGGTTGTGACATCGGAGATGGCGAACAAGGTCGTGATGGCGGTGGGGTTAGGTTAGGTTAGGTTAGGTTACCAATGGAGGGCAGCAGCGGCGAGAGAACTTACATGGTGGTCGGTGACGGCAGCGGTTGTAGATAGCAGCAGTGTTGTATCCATTGGAGATGAAGAAACTAGGGTTTGAATGGTTTAGGTGTAAGGAGAAGAGTGAATGGTGGGGATGAGGATAAGAATCAGTGTGTTTGGTTTCAGTTTTCTGAATTCAGTTTTTCGAAAACTGAATTTTTTATTTTTCGTGTTTTTTTATTTTTAGTGAATATTTTTAAAATTTCAAGTAATTTTTTTACTTTTTTAGATGCACTTTACTTAGATATATCTAAATAGTAAAATATTTGTGAAAAAATATTTTAAAAAATTAATAAATACATAAAAATAAGAAAATGTACTAAATTTTTGTTTTTGTTTTTTTTTTTTTTTTTGTATTTTTTGGCAATTAGTATATTTTTTAAAGATTTTTTTTCACAAATATTATACTTTTTAAGTGTGTTTATGTTAGGTGTGTCTAAAAATTTTAAAATTGTTTAAAATATTTTAAAAAATCATTGAAAATATTAAAACATGAAAAATAAAAAGTAGAATTTTCTAAAAACTTGAACTAAACAAGCTGAATAGTATTATAAAAATTGTATAAAACTAAAATTAAAATTAAAATTTTTAAGGGTGTAAGGAATAATTTTGTGGTATAAAAAGAATCACTCATTATTTTAGACGATGGACTTTTAGACAAAAAAATTCAAAATTGGATTTATGAATCAAGTGTCCGAAAATTAGTATAAAAAAAATAAAAATAAATAAAAAACAAACATTGACAAAAAATAATATGATAATATCATTATTGTAAATAAACTTACCTTTAATTATGTTTTGTTTTAAATTAAAGGGTTTTTTTTTAGGGTCCCTGATATTAAAATTTTATAGTATAAAGGACATTTAATATTTTCATAATGTCTAAGGTCCCTCAACATGGATCCAGAGAAATTTCAGTTCAGAGAAATTCCAGTCCAGAGAAATTTCAGCCCAGAGAAATTCCAGTCCAGAGAAATTCCAGCCCAGAGAAATTCTATTCAGAGAAATTCTGGACTGCACAGAGAAAATCTCACATTTCTCTGGACTTTCCAGAGAAATTCACTTCGATCCAGAGAAATTTCCCTCTCTAACTCAGAGAAATTTACTGAAAACCAGAGAAATTCTCATCTCCAATCCAGAGAAATTCACTTAACCCAGAGAAATTCTCCCTCTCCAACCCAAACCAGAGAAATTCTTCCTCTCCAATCCGGAGAAATTCCAATTTCTGTGAATGGGATGCCAGAGATAGAGGCAAATTTCTCTGCTTTAACATCATAGGCAACTTTGTATACATCAAGAAAATAAATACAGAGGAAGAAAAATGCAATGAAGCCTATTATATTACATATCTACATTACATATATACATTACATTACATATATATACATTACATTACATATATATATACATTACATATATATACATTACATACATTACATATATATACATTACATTACATATACATTACATTACATTACATATATATACATTACATATATATACATTACATTACATTACATTACATATATATATACATTACATTACATATATATATATATATATATCATTTGTACTTTGGTGGCGGTACCATCATCTAATTTTCCTGCTTGTGACATTGACAGTGCAAGCATTAATGAAGCCATTTTTTGGCTTACTAATGTAGTAATAAGTTCTTGGGAATTAAGGAACCAAGCGCATCCCTTGTGATGTGTTTTGACGGATTTTAAAGATCTTAACCTTGTGGTAGTTTTGATTGTTGATTTTGTCCATGTTCACTCTATTCCCACATTTATTGATACTGATTCTATGCATGTTTTGGTTGTGGAATATCCTTTTGATTGTCCCTTCATATAAAATGAGATTCTATTGTTTTCTTCAGGCTGGTGAATTTTTCTACTCAGCCCAAAATAGTGCTACAGCTCGGCAGAGAGAATTCGGATCACAGCAGATTGGTGAAGAGTCCTTAGACACTCCTCTGCTATTGGAGCAAGTAAAACTTGAGCTGATATATATATATATATATATATTTTTGTTTTTAGTATTGAGTGAAAAATTTGTTTTCCTCAGAGAAAATATGTCTTCATGGTGTGTTATTTGGTGTAGGAAATGACAGCTGATTCATCCAAGCAAGCCAAACATAAACAATACCTGAGAAAGAGACAAATTGAGAGTGTGAATCTGAGAAGCTCTTACTTTAAAAACCCTGAAAGCTCTGAAAGTTGAAATCTGGGCAAAAGCTTCCTTCTTTCGTCATCAATGAATGTCTCGTGTGGTCTGTGAATTGCAGAGAAATGGTGATGATGGTGGAGGAAAGACACTGATCTGAAGGGAGAGGCAATCTGCGAAGTTGATCTGAAGGAGAGGTGCTGGCAGCAACAGTGGAGGAGGCGATAACTACGACGGAGGTGAAGTGATGAGATCGGGGAGAGACAGATAGTGGTGGGAGGGGGTGTGGAGGACCTTAAACATAATAAAATAAGATTGTGGATCTGTTACATTATCAAATATGGAAGAGGGACCTCAGACTAATTTTCCCTAAATTAAAATGTTCACAATAAATCACATTATTATATATAAATTTTTTATTTGTGTATGATTACTTATTAATATTTTATATTCTGCTTAGAGGACACTGCTGGAAATAAGGCTTTTAGCGGCGTTTAAAAAACGCCGCTATAAGTACAAAAAACGTCGCTAATTTTTTTTGTGACGTTTAGTATCAAACGCCGATGATGCGGCCGTCGCTATAAGTTTATGACGTTTGGAAAACGTCGCTGTATTAGTATAGGCGGCGTTTATAAAAACGCCGCCAAATGTCCTACCCTAACAATATTATGACGTCACTATGATTTTAGCGACGTTTTTAAAACGCCTTCATAGGTTTTTTTAATTTTAAAAATTCCAACCGTTATAGTGGCATTTTAAAAACGCCGTCTTATCTTTCTTTTTTTTTCTTTTTTTTTTTTGGTTTTGAAATTGTGCTAATTTTATGTGATTGAACTAAAAGAACACCAATAATAAAACTAAATAACACTAATATGAAATAATAACTCCCATTCAAATAACAAATATAGCATTAATTCACTTTCTCATTCAATTTAATATAGCATTAATTTTCCCACAAAATAACATATCCAAAAATTGAATTCACAATTCTCAATCAAAAAATTACTACCTTATATACAAAGCCACAAAATAACATTACCCTCCTCTCTCTCTCACCACTCCCCCATTTAATACAAAAAATAAGGAGTGAACCAAAACACCCACTGTCAGATCCGAGGAAAAAAAGAAAAAATAAGAGAAATAAAAAACCAAAGGATTTTAACACAAAAAATTCTGAAAAAATTGCTGGCCCTTTGGCAACTAATTCAGAAGTCGTGGTTGGATCCGATGACAATTTGGTAAACAACTTCTTCACTTGCTCAACAAGGTCCTCATGCTTCACACTCCAAAAGCATAAATTACCTAGAATAGTAGCTCCAGGTAAACACCCAATGTTTAGGACTTCAAGAAAGTAAATTGACGGCATTGAATAATTGATAGATGAATGAAGGTGAAGGCAACATGTTAACAACTAAATAGAACTAGCAATAAATTATGAACAGACAAAATGCTCATAACTTTATGACACCACCTACCATTCTGGATGTAGTATAGCGTGTCAATATATACTTTTGAAAATGATCTTTGGTGATTGTCCTGACATTTTGAGCAGGACCAAGAATGGTTCTGCCTAAAGGCGTGTGCTGGAAAGCAGTTGCATGCAAATGGTCAAAAATAACTTCCTCTATTTGGCCTTCAACCTATAAAGAATAATACAATAATCAGGAGCAAGCACTCAAACAATTAATAATAAAGTAATTTGATTTGACTGAATCAAAAGAACATCTAGAGATGATTTAGTTAATGAAATGAAGAAACCACCAAAGAATGCTCAAAACTATTAGTCCACAAATCAGATCATTCAAAATCTAATTTCAATCAACTTCTGCCATGCCTTAATAATTAAATTTATGTCCTATCATATCATATCCCCATTTGCTTTTGTATTGAAGCATGCACCTGTATAAGATCAAAGTACCTTCATTAGTAGTTGAAGCATTGACAAAGAGAGAAAAAAGGAATGGCCTACTCTTTGTTTTGGCCTAGTTTCTTTTTGTTGGTTTCACTCTTACTTGGCTTCTTATTTGCAGATTGGGTTAACAATATTTGTAGCAGGTCCCAAAATGCTAGTTTTTGCACTGCAACTTTGAGGCCGGACCAAAATGCTGGGTTAATTAACAATATTAGAACCTTTAAATTTTATGCAGTTAAATAGTCTACTAGGATCCTTTTAATTTTTGTCCAGTTAGATCCACTTTGATCCAGGTCTGTGGTACATAATGTTAAATCCACACATTTTAAATCCACATCCATTCAAATGGATCCTAAGAATTTCAACTCTTTCTATCTCTCTGCAACTTTCGTAATTTTTGAGTTGGATGGCTATTTGACACAAAATAAATAATAAATAAATAAAATTTATTCATGCATGATATGACTACTACTCTTTGTGACAATTTGGGATGAAGTTTCTAAGCACTGATGATGCATATTCAGTACTAGATGTTTTTGGTGGCATCTCAATCAACTTGATTAATGTGAATTGTGTAATGAGCCAAAATGACCATGCCTCAAGGAAGAGATGGCAATTGGCGATGATGTAGATCAATTAGAGATTGATGATGGAAGAGATTGTATTCCCTTGCCATAATGTGGTGTGCTTTCTGTCATCCAATGTGTTTGATTACTGTTGCATGTATAGTTTTTCTAATGCATTCTCTCACAAATTTTGTTCACTGATCGAGTTTTTTATATCTCGCCTTGTCCTCACCATTATAGGGAAAGTGGTGAAATGTGTGCAATGAAGGAGGTTACATTACTCTGGGATGACGCAAAGTCAAAGGACAGTGCAAAACAGCTGTGACAAGTAAGTTTGGTAGTCATAAATTTAATTGAGGTTCTCTGCAGGATAAGGCTTCTTGTTTTTCACCAGAAATTAGTTCTCTTTTTGCTTGTTTTGGTCTAATTTCTATTAACTGTTGGATGGAAGTTCTTATGGGGAGTGTTTCTGACAGGAAATTGCTTTATTGAGCTGGTTAAGGCATCCTAATATTCTGCCGTATTATGGGTTTGAATCAGTAAGTTTTATGCTTTCCATTTTATGCAAAAAAAATATCATTTTCTCAAATGTCGATCCTACTAATCAATTTACAAATCACTGGTCAGAATAGAGCACTATAGACCTAAATTTTAAATGAACCTCAAACAAACAAGAAGAAAGGAACATACAGTCTGAGGGTACATAATTGATAGTTTTTACCAAGAATGAATATCAACCTATGAAGTAAAATCATAGAATGGTTTATTTCATTCAAACAAGTGTCGAGAAGGAAAGATAAAATAAAATCAGTCAATCACTGTCACTAGCATTCAATATGAGCTGTTGATGGCATTCAGTTAAAAGATTTTCTTTAGCAGTCACAATATTAATTCTTCAAATCTGTAGAGAGGGCCAAAAAAAATTCAGATTGAATATGATATGTAAACTAGAAGAAAGGAACATACAGTCTGTATTGGTTCCGCAAGCACCTCCCATGACTCATTCAAGTCTTCAAACAAAGAAGCTTCATTAACCTATGGCAAAATTAGTTCAACAAAAAAGTCAAATAACAAAAGGGAAGTAAACAATGGCAAGGGCAATGGAGAATGCTGCCTGATAAAAGTCAAATAGCAAACGCCAATTTCATCATATCAATAATATCAGAGTAATAATGTGTGACATAATATTTTCATAAGAAAACAACCTATAATAAGCAGATAATTACTACTACACCTTTACCGTTGACAAGATGAAAAGTAGTTAGTAATTATGCAGCAATGTTTTTCAATTTAACTTTTTACCTGCAGCTTTGATATTCCCTGTAATGCACTTCTGTACGCAAGAAGAGAATGTCCTAAACCTTCACCCATATTCCTCAGAACTGTTGAATCAGTTAAGTCACGCTGCACATAATGTACAAAAATAAATATTCACTTCCAAAACAGAAAGCATGTCTCACTCTATCACCACCACTAAAATTAGATGAGAAAAATTCTAACAACTAGCAAAATCTGGAGCAGTGGTTCAAATGTTCTGTAAATTTCATTAAAAAATATCCCTAAATAATCATTCTGTTTGTAAAAAATATTATTAGAGCAGTGGTTCAAATTATCACATTGATAATCTGGAGCAGCAACTAACCTACAACACATGGTTAAATTATGAAAGCATTTGCTAAAAACAATAAGGAGCAAGGACTGGATGTAAAAAATTGGAAAGAGAGTCCACTAATGAGTAACTAATAGATAATAAAGACTACCGACTTCTCTAGCTTTGATACATAGAGCAGCCGCGGTAGTGGATGGTTGGTCTCTACAAGTCAACAAAGAACAGAGAGCATATCAAAAGGAGCCATTAAAATGTGGTTGCAGATTGCTAACTTAACACGTGTAGATAAAAATAAACTGATTGATTACGTATTTATTAGTTTCAGCTCCTCCTAATTCCAAAGTGACTATTGCAGACCAATGTTCAACATAATCAAGACATGAACATGAATTACTCACAATGAAGAGAAAATGCAGATAAAAAACCAACATAACCCCCAGGGGTAGAACATTTAGTCAGAATACAGCCTTCCAAATTGCAAGTCATGGGTCCCTAAAGGCCAACATCTTATTTAGAGAAATTTACTAATTAAAAAATAAAATAAAAAAAGCGAGAGAGAGAGAGAGACCAATATACCTACTACTCTGTCAGGAATGTATCTGAGTGCAGCCCAAGCATGCATGCTCCCTCCCGAGTATCCTACCACCCAGAACTTGCTAGTCTTATGTCCAATATTTACACTCAGTGCTGCAGATTCAAGAGCTGTGTCAGTGTTACTAAGAACTAAGTTGTAAAAACAATATGGAATGAGAATCACCTCCAATGACATAAAAACCAGAATGAACTACTTTCCCATTTTGAACTATCAATAGTGGTAAAACTGAATTTTGTTGACGAATTCTTTCACCATCACATTGAGCATCAAATGCCACAAAACAAATCTATTTTCATTCCATACTCATATATGAGCTGATGTTTTAGGGTCCCCTTACAAATATATTGCCAAATTTAACAGGTGAAATTCCAGGCATACCCATTTGAACATGTAGCCGTAATGATCATTCCATGTATATGGAATATTCATGCCAAATATTCCGGCCAACAAAGAATAGATGGATAAAGAAACAGTTCCTGAACTTAGAAAAAGCTCTAGCTGCAGCCACGCAGTAAAAATATGAAAATTTTCTATTGTCAAGACAAAAACTCTACAAAGTTCAGTTACTTAAAACAGACAAACAAGAAAATAATCAAGACTATCAATATCATAAAAAGCACGCATAATAAAATACCTGAATCAACTGGTTTCGATGATTGTCAAGCTACAAAAAGGGAACATGAAGTGTATTTAGACTAACATAGGTAAATCCCAACCAATTTAACTCAATCAATTAATTCAAATTTTATGTCCCAGTTTACCTGAATATTAATGTAATCCTCTGTATCATCAATATACTCACGCAGCTGCAAAATTTGTGAGCATGGGTTTTAGTTGTGAGCATGGGTTTTAGCGGTTTTTCTATGTGCAATAAACAAATAATAAATAGGGAGTTTGACAATTTCTATGTGCAATAAACAACTGAATAGGGAGTTTGACAGTTTAATGTAATAATTGATACTAAATGGTAAAGCTGTGAAATATCATGAAACTCGTTAGTTTTGAATTCACCAGGATTCAACAGCAAGTCCTTCCATATAGCTTGAAACTCAGGTACATGAGCCAAGTCTTGTAGAATGCGAACCAGATCCCTCCCTATCTTCAAACACAGATGGAACTGCTGCCTCAACATTCTGACACAAAAATCAATCTCCTTTTGCTTCAACACCTCTAATTTTGTATTACTCGATAACCGACAATGATCAGACAATAACCGAAGAAATGTATAAAGAGCACTTGTTAAGACTAATGGCTCTTCTTCTAATAAACAATCCCATTTGGCCCAAAAAAGACTAACCAACTCTGAACACAACCACAAATTCCCTTCACTAAAATCCCCAGAAACAGTTTGCCTAAGAAGGGCCACTAACAAGCCATCGATTCCTATAGCTGAAACACATACCATTTCAGTAGTAACCCAAATCAACTGAATCTTTGCCGAATCAACAAGTTTTGGGTACAAATCATTAACCACCTTCGTAAGGATATTCGTGAAAAAACTATAACCATCTGTTATTTTTCCATGTAAGTGCTTAATATGAACTTTGGCCAAATGGGGTTCACAAAAAATTCCATAGAGAATTGCCCGGTTAAGGTTCAAGTATTCTGGAGGTGTTGGAATTTTTAGTGGAAACGGGGGTCTTAGTTGTGGTTGAAGAAATTCAAAAGCTTCTCTTAGAGAGACTTCAATGGGGTTCTCAGCTTCATGGCTTGCTGTTTGGATCAGTTTTGAGGCCATGTGAGTATTTATTAAGCATGTTTGTTAATGAGATGGCAGCATGAACTTTCAGAAATAACTTCTTGGATACCTAGAAGGTTCACAGATTCTTCCTGTTAGCAATGACTTCTATGTATACGTGAACTTGCTCCCAGCTTCATCATGTTGTCTCCTTTGATATTGTTGTTTGTCTTGCTTTGTTTTGTTTTGGTTCCTTTCCGCTGTTCCTTTTTTTCTTCCCCCTCTTTGCAATTATTGACTGAATAAAATAAATAAACAAATAAAACATTTAATCACCAGACAGAACAATATACAACTAACATATGTACAAATAGACATATATCACTATAAAACACACATTCACATACATACATATATTATATACACTCTAATTAAATATCTTTAAAGGTGTAAAACACATCTTCAGTATAGACTTATCCCTACTAAACATTTATTATTTGTAATACCATTTAGTATCAATTATTACATTAAACATTTATTATTTTCCTTATCATGTTGGTTATAAGTTCGCTCCATCCTATTTCATCAACTTCATGTTTTCATCCGGTTAACTGGTCTAGGCTAGCAATGCCTATTTTTACCTCTGATAAGAAAGTTGATTAATGGATATAGATTGATAATTCTAATGTGAAGGATGCATAGAGATAGGAAAGATGAATTTTGTTAATAAATTTTACAAGTACAATCATTCATTAAAGGATTTCAATTAACCATATTCACTCAGATATTTCAAATCCATTAATCTAAAACTCTCAAATCCATTGTTGAAATCCATACCTAGAATATTACATTGAACTAGACGTTATACTCCTTGAATGAGTGATATCAAATCCATTCATTTCAAATCCATGTATATATATATATATATATATACCCTAGTGTTTCCCCTGTATATCAGATTTTTATCCATAGAGGTCTTGGCAAAAGAGAAATAATCAAAAGGAGATGCGGGAGGAGGGAGGGACATGGGTCATATAGCTCTTGGAATCTACAAGATGACCTTAATTTCATGACCAACTTAGTTAGAGGTGAATGACAAATAGGTCATGAAAATTCCACACACAAAGAAAAAATTAACAAGAAATGGAACATGTATACATTTTTAATTGATCATTCTGTGTATCTAAAAATTATCCTCATAATAGAATTAAAAAATATATACTTTTTTTTTCAAATGAAGTTAAAATACAAATTATCGCCATTCTGATAACAGAGAAGTAAATAATGTGAACTCAAAAACCTTCATATTCGAGCTTTCTGTCACTTGATTTTCAAATAAATTGATGTCAAGACAGTTTAGGTTTTGTTTGAAGGGAAAAACAGTCACCAAAACTCCGCCATCTACTCCGCCGCCACCAGCCCCACCACCGCCTTCACCGCCCCTCCCTTCACCGTACACAGCTTGTACAGCGTCGTCATCGCGTCCTTCTTCCCCCTATTCGATCCATTCATCAACAGCGTTATCAATGGCGGAATCGCTCCGCAAGCTCCGATCGAAATCTTGTTCTCGTCGATCAACGACAAGTTCAGCAACGCACATGCCGCTCTGAATCTTCGAAATCGCTCGAAATCGCTCTGAACAGCCGATTGATATCGATCTGAATCTTCGAAATCGCTTTGAACAGCCGATGGAGCTTGTGTTCTTTGAAGCTCTCTTCAAGAACAGCCGATTGATCTTTCGAGAGATGAAGTTTCTTCCTAGAGTACTCTCCTTCGTCTTCTTCGTCGCTGAGAGAGAGAGAGAGAGAGAGAGAGATGTGTGCGTATAAGATAAGAGAGATGTGTGGCTATAAGAGAGAGAAAGGGCTCAGATTCATGAATAAGGGTTTCAAAAAGGGGCGCGTGTATGCACCGCATTCGGAGGCGTTTCTAAACGCCTTCCATTACAAAACGGTACCGTTTTGGTTAAAAAAAATATACGGCGATTATAAAAACGCCGTTAAAAATTAAAAAAGGTGACGTTTTATAAAATGTCGTTAATTAAACGCCGTTAAATCCCTAATTTCCTGTAGTGGGAGAAACGTTGATCTTGAGAAAATGTTAGGCTTTTAGCACATCTGACCATTTTGGGGCTTACAAAAAAGATCATTTTGGGGGATTCTATTTAAATCCAAAATATATCTCAAAATGCTAAATTTAAATTTATAAATTTTAATTCCTAATATATTTTAGTATGAATTTATTAATAAGAACACATATTAAATCTCAAAATATTTTTTTTTCTAATAGTACACCCTAATCAGTTATTCAATTCAAATCTTTGTATCTTCTTCTTTAAGAAATCAAAGTTATTTCTTCTTCTTCTTCCTTTCAAAACTCTAATTGACCCTACAAAGCTCACCATCATCATCAATATCATTGTTTTTTTTATTATTTTGAAACCCTAAACCCTAAAAGAAAGTTTGAACAAAATCAAACAATGGATGAGAGCAATAGTCAAAATAATTTTTTAAAAAAACTCATCAAAAATGAGGTAAGTATTCTTATAAAGGGGTTCAACAATTTTTTTTAAAGTACCATCAATTATTTTCTATATCGTTTTTTTGACAAAAATTAAAAGGTCCAGTAATTAAATTAACAATAATATATTATTGAAGTTGTTCTTATTTTGTCATTTAAACAATATTTAAGAACTACTCTTTCTTGCAAGTGCTTGATGTTTATGTAAGTATGATTTTTATTTTTTCACGAACATTCTTGTGGATAATTTATAATGTAAGAGTTTTTTTTTTATATTGAAAAGGTTTATAATACTTATGTAAAAGTTTGATTTTTTTCTGTATTTGTAATGTTTATGTGCATAAAAGTTTGTTTTTTTTTCTGTATTTGAAAATTATTTTTTGTATTGAAAGATTTGAAATAATTTAGTTTTTTTGTTTGTTTATTATTTATTATTTAGATTTACCTTGAGAGTAATTTGGAAAAAATAATAAGATGTAAAAAGAGTAAAATAAAATTTTAAATAATTAAATGTACTTAAAATTAGGACTACTTAATATATATATATATATATATATTTGGTGTAAATAGAATCTCCATTTCAGTTAGAACATTCTGGCACATATTCCCTTTATTTATGGGCTTTTGGTCCAAAGGTTCAAATTTAAATTGTTTTTTGTCCAAAGATTCAAGTGTCATGAGAACAAACTTATGCAAAATGATCAAAATATCCATTCCTATCTTCAAACCCTCTCTCTCCTCAAACTCTCTACTCTATTTTGAATGTCCAAATTTATATTTCCTTTATCCAAAGTCCAAACCCAGAAATATTAAGTCATAAATACAAACTTATGCAAAATGATCAAAAATACCCATTCCTATATACATACACGCAAGATCTCAAATTGATCTCTTCAAATCCTTTCTGTCCACCACTTCACCTTACTTATACCCTAACCCTAGAACACCGCCATCTCCTCCTCCTCTCTTTTTTCTCCTCCACCACCACCACCACCACTTTCGCCACTATCTATAACGTTTTTCGGCGAAGCTCTAAACAATGGTTGCTCCGATAGTCTCGATCGCCTTGGCTTGGATCACGGCATTTAAAGAAACATGAAGACGATCAGAGCTTGCGATTAGTATCGACAACGGCAACTTTGTTGGCGATAGACGGAGAATGAGGATCGGAGCACACGATCTCGGTTCGTCTCAACGATCAGAGCTTTAAAATCACGATGGCGTCTCTTTAAGATCACGATCACGTTGTCGCCATGATCAATCAGCTCTCTACTCTCCAGCGAGACCTCTGTCGTTTCTGTCGAGATCTACGTTGTCGGTACATCTCTCTCTCTCTCACTTTGGATCTCCTTCGACGGCATAAGTCACATCCACCGCCGCCACGGCGCAGAAGTTTTTGCGAACAGAGATCTGTACACAAATCTGAGGACAAAACGGTAGGGCAGATTTGTACACTGACATATCTGTATATATAACGTGTATATATATATATGTATGTATAGAGACAGATGCTCAACGTATATACATATATGTTTGTATGCATTCAAACCTGGTGCTTATATCATTACTCAGAGAGGAAGCAGCTTTAATACTATCTCAAAATATGAAGGTGAAGTCTCTGGTAGGCTCCCACGATTTCAAAAGATGCTCAAGATGTTTCAATAAAAGGAATGTCAGAAAGAAAGAAAAAAACTAAAAAAAACAAATCAACAGATCAGTATCTAAAATTCAACAGATCACTTTAAAACTGAGTTTAATAGATTAAAAAATTCAACAGATGAGAAAAAAAAATTAACAGATAAGAAAGTATTGGAACAGATAGTTAAAAAATTAAACAGACAAAAAAAAATAGTCAATAAAAAAATTAAAATGATAAAACATTTGAACAAATAATCAAAAAAAAATTAAACAAATAAAAAAATTCAACAGATAAATTAAAAGATAGAATTAAAAATAAAATATTCTCTAAAATGATAAAATATACTTGTCACCATAATATTTTGCAAAGAAGGTACTTTTCGCCAAACAAAAATACTCATGAGACCTATTGCATCATACCCTCCTTATGTTGACTTTTTAATAATTTTCTCTTTATTTATTTGATCACAAATAATAAATAAATAAAAACACACGTCAGGCTTTACCTTTTTAAAAAAAAAAAGAAAAAAAAAGTATGAGCGAATCAGTAATGCTTCATCTTCATTTTTAGGCTGAGGGAAATAACAATTTTTTTGAGATTCGCCCATGATCAAACAACAATATGTATTAAGAATTCTAGAAACTTGGGAGTCTTCTCAAATATACGACCTTAGAGTATCTCCAATGGTTTGCCATTAGAGCTGTCATTGCTATATATAGCAGTTGTCATTGAATTTTGATGCTTCAATGGCAAAACATAGCAGCTGCCAAATTTGAGAAATGCCAAAGTTTGTATCAAATTTGACACAAGCTTTGGCAGCTGCCATTCATGCCAACTCAGGCAAAATCAACGGTTTCCTTCCCTCCCTCCCTCCCTTCATGCCAACTCAGCCAATTCATCAAACAGATTCACAGATTCACAGAAAAAAATTATTATATGTTTCTCAATTTGATTCATCAAACAGATTCACAGAAAAAAAACAAATCCAAAAAATTACATATTCACAAATTCATCAAATAGATTCAAACAAATCCAAATCCAAAAAAATTACAGATTCATCAAACAGATTCACAGAAAAAAAAAAAAAAAAACTGATTAATTCATTCGGAAACTTGATCCGATATATTAGATAGAAATCTGATTGGAGCCGAAGTGATTTAGCAAATAAACCAGCATCAAAAAAATAAAATTTGCAAATAGAATCAAACCATCAATGATTTATAATCAACAAAGCATCGGTACATAGCAAAAAAGGCACATAAAACATTGCAGATAAGCACAAACACATGTATCTATGTACGTGTATAAACATGAAAGCATTTGATGAATTTGAACAATGAAGAGAAAGATAACTGAGTGGTATTACCAGTAAGCAAAAAGCTTCAATCACAGCTCAACTGTATGATTAAAGGAGAAACAGAGATATACGATACATACGTATATAGATATAGATACAGATGATTTAGAGAGAGAAGTGGAGACCGAGAGAGGTGGAGAGAGATCGGCTTCATCGATGGAGACCGAGATTAGTGGAGAGAGATCGACTTCATCGATGGAGATCGAGATCAGTGGAGAGAGATCGAGATCAAGGAAGAAAGATCGGCTTCATCGATGGAGACCAAGATCAGTGAAGAGAGATCGACTTGGTTAGGGTTTGATTTGGAAGATTTGAGGAGAGGAGATGAGAAAAGAAGAGAGAGAGATGATGATCGATGGGTGAGGGCAATGAAGAGGAAGCAGACAGGGAGAGAGAGCTTGGTGTCATAGATAGATAGATACGGATTGTTCTAGATAGATAGATGGATGAGCCGTTGGATTATATAATCCAACGGTGCTATTTTGTGAAAGGAATGCACATGGGTTTGAACAACGGCTCTTTTTGTTTTTTTGAAACAACAGCTATAAATTAACGGGTATTTTTTACAAACGGTCATATTTTGTATTTCTATAAATAAAAACTCTTAATCTCAATTTTATTTCGCACCAAACATTTTAAATTTCATTTTTCTTTTCTCTTCTCTTTATCTGAATTTTATTTCACACCAAACTTCATTTTTCTCTTTTCTTCTCTTTATCTGAATTTTGTATCTAAATTTTATTTCACACCAAACTACACCCCAAACGGTCATCTGAATTTTATTTTTCTTCTTTGTTTTTTCACACAATCACTATGGAAGGTTCATCAAAAATAAAGAGAGGAAAATGATTTACCACTCAAGAAAATGTGGCAATTTGTAGAGCTTGGTGTCACACTACTGAAGACTCAATTGTTGGGAATTCACAATCTCATGCTCATTTTTGGGAAAGAATTTTTGAAAATTATTGTTCATTGCAGAATGATCACTCAAGAACACAAGTGTCTATCTCATCTCGATGGGGTGCAATCATGAAATGTTGTAACAAATTTCGTGGGTGTCTAGCGCAAGTCGAAAATCTACATCCAAGTGGGGCATCACAAGTTGATATAGTAAGATTTCATTTACATTTATTATGTTAGTTTTTTTATTTGTCTTATATAAAAATTAACTGATTAATTAATTTAATATTTTATTGATATAGATGCTTCAAGCAAAACTGTTATACCATCAAGATGAAAACAAACATTTTCTTTTTGAACATTGTTGGCCAATCTTGCAAAACAATATTAGGTGGCAAGATGTAACTCCTACGAACACGGTGAAGTCAAGAATACATACACCGCTTTCCCCTAATTCAACCCCTGATTCCCCTATGGATAACTCCATTCTCTTAAAGATGACACCAGTCCAAGTGTTAGTAACAATCCAACTGTTGGTGAGGGCAGCGTCTCTGCAAGGGGTAAAAGGCCGATGGGTGGGAAATCTTCAAAAGAATTATTTCGAAGAAATCAAGTGGTTGAAGCTGAAGTCCAAAAATGAGCATACAATTGGAGACATTCAACCAACACCTTGCTGAGAAGGAAAAGAAAAAAGATGAAAGAGAAAAAAAAAGGATTCAAGCACTGCAGGAAATGAAAGAACTTGAGATCAGAAAAGAAGAACATGAGATAATAACTACGGACATTTCTCTTTTGGACCCTTAGACAAAAGCATATTACACAATGCGAAAAAATGAGATTTTCGCCAAGTGGTCCTCAAATGTCAGCAGTCCAAATTACTATTTCCCCATGTCTCCTGATGAATAATTACGTGATAATTGGTGATTGTTTGTTTTTTAATTTAGTAATGTCATTTAATTTTTAATTTTTAATTTGGATGGTTGTTGGTGGTTGGTAGGCAATTGATGATTGTTTATTTCTTATGTGTAGTTAAAAAAAATTATTAAATATGTAGTGATATGTTTTTTGGTGGGGTGAGTTAATCAAACAATTTTTTTTTCCAATTTTTTATTTTTTTTTAATTTTTTATATTTTTCTAGTTGGGAATAATATAAATATATAATTTTTGTAACAAACAGGTAAAAAAATGTCACAAAAGATAAAAAAATAAACAAAAATAAAATCACAAAAAACCTATATCCAAACAACACCTACAAACTTGGAGGAAAGTTGGTTGAGATTTGCCAAAAATAACAAATGATCATTGGAACATCATTGCTATAATTTGACAAAATAACACTATTTATTATCAAATTATACCAATAACAATAATAAAATAACAATAATTATTAGAGATGCTCTTAGACAGTTGTCAAACTCGTCTAATGGACAAGTCACACTGCTACTCTATGTTGTAGTAAGAGTTGCAGCAATATCAGCATCTTACTTTTGTTTTGGATTACAAGGAGGGCCGGCTTTGGCTCAATGCCGTCACTTTAAGCCCCGGAAATTTATTAACAAGAAAAAGATCCTAAAATATTTTTAGTTATTATGATAGCCCATAAAAAAATATATATCTAAATTTAAAGGTCCCGATAAAATTCGATGAAGATTTAAAATTAATAAATGGTTAATATGATAAATTATTTAAAACTAACAGATGATTCTTTTTATTCCAAAAAGTTTGAAAAGCCTATTGATTTGATGAATTATTTGAAATTAATAAATGATCGTTTCTCAAATATATGGGCTACGTTTAGAATACAATTAATTATGTCAGTTACAATTGTTTCTGGAAGGAAAAAAAATCAAATTTAAAATTGAATAAATTTTACCTATGTCACAACAAAGATTGAATGTGTTAGTAATTTTATCCATTGAAAAATATTTACTTGATAAGTTGAATTATGCAATTTTGATTAGCAATTTTGCAATTAAAAATGAGAGAATTGTGATGTTTAAGTAATATTTTGTTACAAATTGTTTACATTTTATTTAGTACTTTTGTTAAGATTATTTTGGTTGTTTTTTGAAAATCTAAGTGATTCGTGATTAGATCAAGATTAAAATATTCCAAATCCCAAAAATCCAAAACACACAATCTAAATCAACAAGCACTTACGAAAGTGATTTAGATTGTTTGTTTTGTCAGATTAAATAATAAATCGACACAAACGATTTTTACGTGGAAAAAACCACAATTGGACACCTCCAACTGTGATTAAAAAACCACGGGCGAAACGCCATAAATCAATCCACTACTGAAGTAAAAAGATTACAAAGATATCTTACAAATTACCCAACTTAGTCAATCTGTCTTCGAATCTTCTGTAACTCTTTTTCACGACTTCATCTCGGAACTGATCAATCTTGAAGTTGATTCCACAACCTCACTCACATATAGAATCAAACACCTTTCGAAACTATATGCTAGAATCTTCGGAATCCACCGAAGAGAACTCTCTCTTGAATTTAAAGAAACCAACTCCTTGATGTATGTATTTTAGATCATGAGTGAAGAACTCTTCTCAAGACATCAAGAAAAAAACTCACCAAAAAATCTCTCTACAAGAAGACCTCAGAAAATCTCAAAGTAGATCTCAAAAAAGTAATCCTAAAGTTTGGAGAAACCAACTACTTATAAAATCCCGGATTCGGAAGCTCGCTCGAGCGAAGCTTATCTCGCTCGAGCGAGAAGCTTATCTCGCGTGACTTCCATAATGACCTTCGCTCGAGGCAGAAAGTCTTCGCTCGAGCGAGGAATTAACTCTTTCAGGTTTGTACGCAGATGCAGTTCTTCGCTCGAGCGTGGACTTCTTCGCTCGAGCGAGAAACACAAAACAGCACAGAAATTACAACTCGATTACACAAGTTTGTTCGTGGAATTGACAAGACTTAGGGACCTAACAATCTCCCCCTTTGTCAATACCCGGACAAAACTTCCTAACACAATTTCCTAAACAAACGAACTAGCTAAAATGATTACAACTCAAAGGAAACAAACTAGCTAAAACTATTACAACTCAAAGCAAACCAATGCAACCAATCTTAAAACAAACTGGAACGAATATCTTGAACCAATAGGGACCTAACAATCTCCCCCTTTGTCAATACCCGGACAAAACTTCCTAACACAATTTCCTAAACAAACGAACTAGCTAAAATGATTACAACTCAAAGGAAACAAACTAGCTAAAACTATTACAACTCAAAGCAAACCAATGCAACCAATCTTAAAACAAACTGGAACGAATATCTTGAACCAATAAACCAAACTTGAGGAAAACCTGTAATCAAAGCTAACTCCATCAAACCTGAAAAGTAACATATCAAACCAAACCATCAAGATATAACACAAAAACATATAGATATTGATATGCCACATCATATAAACATAAACATCCAAATAGCCATCTGCAAAAACAAACATGAGTACCAGTACCCCAAAACTACTCCCCCTTTTTGTCCGGGAGTGACCCAAAAACATCAACAGGCAGATATAAAGTAAGAAAACGATCCAAAGGAATAACAAAAACTGTCCAAGAGAAGCATATGCCAAAAACTAAGAAGGAGAAGATGGTGGCTGCTGCAACTGAAGAAGAGAAATAATCTGAGTAAGCATGACACTCTGCTCATCAAGGCGACCATCAACACCATCAAGACGTGTAGCCAAAAGATCAAGGCGACGTGTAACAGACTGCTCAAAGTGTTGTAGCTGGCCACGAAATGAGCGAGGACGTAGCTCAGGAAGATCAGGGGCACCGGCATTGGCGGCCTCAAACTCCTCCTCCTCGGCAAGGGGATCATCATTACCTGCACCAGAACTCCCAACACCCGACACACTCCCCCTCACATGAGCCTGACTCTGAGAGACTGTCAATTTAGTAATGGGTTTGATAGGGTAAGCAAACTCATCATCAGCAAAAGAAAGAACACCAAGGGCCGTGAGAAAACGAGTAAGCAAACACCCATAAGGAAGCCCCAAAGATTTTCGGCCCTCAGAGACTCCAATCATTTTTGACATAATCATCTCCGGAAGGTCAATAGGTAGTCGGTGATGGATACAATACAGAACATAACCTTGGTCCTGAGTAATATGCGAGGAATGGGTGGTGACATAAAGATTTGCACATACGATGATATTCAAGAGACGGAACCGAGGAAGCAACTCATTTTGCTGAAGGAGATCCCCAGTGACCCAAGTCCGGTCAACACCACATAACTCAGTCGCAACACAATTGAAATCAACACCTGACCGGGTAAGAAACGGAAAATGACAATTGTGAACCTCAGGAAGACCAAGTAAAATCCGAAACACATCCCCAGTGATAACAAGTGACTTCTTCCTAACCCAAGTCTCAAAGGAGGCCGGAAGTTCTTTTCGAATGGAATGGATATTGCAATAGAATTCCCGGATGAGACTCAAATTTTGTGGCCCGGAGAAATACAACACTTGATCTCCCCCTAAAGTATCAAATAAAGACCGAATGGGAATAACCTCAAAGGCATTTGGGAGGATATTGCGCTCTAAATGTACGGTCCGAGATGCAAAAGACTCCCGAAACAACTTAGATTTTTCTTTAGATGGGAACTTCTCAGAGTTGAAGGACGAACGAGAAACCGTAGCTTTACGACGCTTGGATGACTCGGCCATGACTATTACAACCCAAACAGAGCAATATAGACTAGAGCCCAGAAATACAAGGAATATCCAATAGACAACACCAGAAAAACCCCCAAAACAAAACACAAAGAATCAGTCAAAACCAATTAGTCCAACAGGGGTTAGAAAAGCAGTGAAATTCGTAACATTAGCATAAAAGAAATAAAATGAAAATGAATGCATAAAGAGACAAACAATCAGCCACAGAGAGAACAAGATATTGCAGCCATTATAGAATCGAAACATCAATGTATGAAACAATAGAGAGAAAACAGATTACATAATGGCAATATATGTATATATCAATAAAATCCCCAATGTTAAACCCTAACAAACCCCCAATGGTAAGCCTGAAGCACAAAGGAGAATGCAATAGACAGACTCACGAACCCTAGATGCAAGAGTGAGGCTGGAAAAATCGAGGGAAGAACCACAACCAGCAAACATCAATGTAAGAACCACTACAACCACAACTCAACCCAAGGAACATACGAAAAAAAATAAATACAGAGAAGAAAAGAAAAAAACTTACCAGAAACGGGGAGAGAAGAGGAAGAAAAAAAACTCCAAAAGCAAGAGGGAAAATCGCAGACGATCGCAGCCAAGAGACCCACGAAAAACCCTAGGGGGGAGAGAGAGAGAGAAGACGAAGGGGGGAAAAGATGAACAGAATGGGTATAGATTCAGAATTTGAACTGCGAACGGTCGCTCGAGCTAAGACTGTATCGCTCGAGCGAAAGATAGAAAAACCCAGGCGGTCGCTCGAGCTACGAAAGGGTCGGTCGAGCCAAAAAAACAAGTTCTCAGGTCTCAAGCAGTGGCAAAAGCACGCTCGAGCGAGTAAATGGTGGCTCGAGCCAAGGGAAGAAAAACAAGCCAATTTTTTTTTTTTTTTTTTGAATAAAAAAACAACACTATACTCAAAATCAAGAGGTGAGACCTGAAACAAAAATAGATGATCATACTGAGCCAAGTGAATACTAAGATGAAATAATCCGTAATTCATGAATCGTGTGAACTTGCACTTTTAAAAAAAAACGACACTGGAAATCATGAGCAAAGCAGATAAAATATAATCAATGATCATAAGCTACATGAGAATGTACAACTCAAAATCCAATATGAGAGCTCACATAAAAAAGTGTGTGTGTGCAATCCATGAGAGGTCACTGAGCTAGAGTTAATCCTAGTAGTGATCGGATGGCTGGACCTCCATCAAGAGTAACTCAACAATACAGTGAAAAGTCAAACCACTAGGAATCACGGGGTATTTGTTGAGTAAATGCGGAGGCTCCCCCTCAGTCAAAGAGTCCCTTTTTTTTTTTTTTTTTTTTTTTTTTACATTTTTTTTTTCTTGTGGGCACTCACTGGTGGCTTTCACTCTCAAGAGTATGGAAACCAAACCAGAGAAGAATGAAATCATAAAGGATGGCCTGGTTGGTGCCTCTGAGGTAGCCTTTTCCTAATGCCCGGACTTCAAGGAACTGAGGGAGAAACCGTGGAAGTGAAAACAGATGGTGGATGGTTAAGAGACTCAACATCACCCATGATATGCTAGTATCGGTCAATTCCACAGTAAAAGTACAAGAAACACTGTTAGTGGTCCATAGAGAACTTTGATCACATGTGCGGAAACCCCTGCAACAATTAATCTCAAGGATGTGTACAGAATGAGATCATGAGGTTAATGAGCATGGGCATTCAAAATGAGCTATGACCAATGAACAATGAGATCTTGTAAGCAGCATGAGTAGTGTATAAAAATTGGATGCAAGTAAACAGATATCAATGATAATGAGATTATCACATCCAAGCATTCATAAGGCACAAACATTTACACCTACTCAAGAAACAGGTAACACTCTAGCTATCGAGCATGACACCCAAGGTCTTTCTAAGGAACTCAAACCGAAGAAGATCAAGGGGTTTTGTAAAAATATCAGCTTTTTGATGCTCAGTGGGAATGTGCTCAAGAACAACAAGGCCCTCTTCCACTAACTCTCGAATAAAATGATGACGAATGTCAATGTGTTTGGTGCGAGAGTGTTGGACAGGATTTTTTGAAATGTTTATGGCACTTGTGTTATCACAGAAAAGAGTAAGAGTGTTCTGTTCTATCCCATAATCATGAAGCATTTGCTTCATCCACAACATTTGAGCACAACAACTCCCTGCAGAAATGTACTCAGCCTCAGCAGTCGAAAGAGAGATGGCATTTTGCTTTTTACTATGCCAGGAAACCAGATTATTCCCAAGGTAAAAACACCCTCCAGATGTACTTTTCCTATCATCAGCACACCCTGCCCAGTCGGCATCAGAAAAACCAGTAATCTCAGCTGTAGTATCAGTAGAAAACCAAACCCCATACCCCAAAGTCCCATTAACATATTTAATGATGCGTTTGACAGCAAGTAGATGAGACTCTTTAGGACTAGCTTGGTAACGGGCACAAACACCTACACTGAAAGCAATATCTGGACGACTGGCTGTGAGATACAAAAGACTCCCTATCATACTCCGATAAAGGGTAGGATCAACATCAATACCAGAGGAATCTTTGGAGAGGTGAAGACTGGTGCTCATGGGAGTACGGGCATGTTTGGCAGACTCAAGACCAAACTTAGACACAAGATTTTTCGCATACTTAGACTGAGACACAAATATACCTGAAGGAGACTGTTTTATTTGTAGACCCAAAAAATAAGACAACTCTCCCATCATGCTCATCTCAAACTCATGTGTCATGCAATCCGAAAAATATTTCACAAGATGTTCCGCAGTGGATCCAAACACAATATCATCAACATAAATTTGAGCAACAAGAATATGAGACTTAGTATGTTTCACAAATAAAGTCTTATCCACACTACCCCTTTGAAAATCATTATCAAGAAGAAATGTAGTGAGTCTATCATACCAAGCACGAGGGGCTTGTTTCAATCCATACAAAGCCTTGTCTAACTTGTAGACATGATTAGGACATTTAGGGTCCTCAAACCCTTTTGGTTGCTCAACATATGCCTCTTCTTTCAAGTACCCATTCAGAAAAGCACTTTTCACATCCATTTGAAACAATTTAAAGCCAAGAAAACATGCAACACCAAGTAAAATACGAATAGATTCGAGACGTGCAACTGGGGAAAACGTCTCATCATAGTCAACACCCTCTACTTGTGTGTAGCCTTGAGCAACCAACCTAGCTTTGTTCCTAACAACTATACCATTCTCATCAGATTTATTTTTAAAGATCCACTTGGTACCTATCACATTCATGTCTCTAGGTCTGGGAACTAGAGTCCAAACTTTGTTACGTTCAAATTGACCTAATTCTTCATGCATAGCATTGACCCAACTATCATCTAGCAAGGCCTCTTTAAAATTCTTAGGTTCAATTAAAGAAACATAACACATATGTGATACCTCATCCCGAATCTGTCTTCGGGTTTTCATTCGATCCGAGACACTTCCAATCACCTGTTGAGCTGGATGATTCAGTTTCACCCTAGCTGATGGTTTAAGCTCAGGACTTGTGGTGACAAGGGCAACAGGAGTGATGTCCCTTGGAGCACTCTTTGGACTTGGCCTTACCTGTGAGGATGGTTCGGTAACCATTTCTTGTGATGGGTCTGCACCTTCTCCTTGATTTTGAGATTCGGTATCTAAGATTGGAGACTCATCATTATCATCCTCATTTGTTGCTGGAGGAGGTGCACCTGTGTCATCTATAACCACATTGATAGATTCCATTAAAGATGAAGTTCGCAGGTTATAGACTCTAAAAGCCCTACTAGTGGTTGAATACCCTAGAAAAATACCTTCATCACTTCGGGAGTCAAATTTGCCCAAAGGCTCTCTATCTTTGAAGATGTAACACTTACTCCCAAAAGTTTTGAAGTATTTTACATTAGGTTTCAAGCCCTTCCACAATTCATATGGAGTTTGTAAAGTGCCGGGCCTTAAATACACGCGATTTATGACATAAACAGCAGTATTTATGGCTTCGGCCCAAAATTTTGGAGGAAGTTTCTTACTAAGGAGCATGACCCTAGCCATTTCTTGAACAACCCTGTTCTTCCTCTCAACAACTCCATTTTGTTGTGGAGTAATGGGTGCAGAAAATTCATGCTTAATTCCATGTATATCACAAAAATCCGAAAACGAACTATTTTCAAACTCACGACCATGATCGGTTCGGATTCTTGTGATACGATCAATGGAAATACCTTGTTCATTCTGGATTTTAAAGACTAAGGCCTGGAAAGCATCAAACGTATCAGATTTTTCCTTTAAAAAGTTTACCCATGAAAAGCGAGTAAAATCATCAACAGTTAAAAAAATGTATCTTTTACCTCCGATGCTTTCAGTGCGAGTAGGACCCATTAAATCCATGTGAACCAATTCGAGAGGACGTTTGGTTGTAAAGCTGTTCACCTTTTGATGCGGGGCACGGGTTTGCTTTCCAAGTTGACATGGTCCACACACATGGCTCAAATTCTTACCCAGTTTAGGTATTCCCCTCACAAGCTCTTTGTTGGCTATCTTAGTTAGGTCATTGAAGTTCATGTGACCTAATCTTTGATGCCACAAGTCAATGTTACTAATGATGGCAGAGTGACAAGTGAGATCATTAGTAGTAACAATCCCATAGCAGTTATCAGATGTGCGAACCCCATGTAAGACAGTATTTCCCTTTTTATCCAAAATTTCACATTTATTTTTTGAAAACAATACTTCATGATGGGAATCACACATTTGACTAATGCTTAAAAGATTAGCTTTAAGACCATCAACTAGTAGAACATTATTTAGCTTGGGAAGACCAGCAACACTTATAGAGCCCTTACCAATGACTCTCGAAGTGCCGCCATCTCCAAAGGTAACAATTCCTCCTTCATATTTTTCAAGGGAGGTGAAGTAGGATTTGTTACCAGACATATGACGAGAACACCCACTATCAAGATACCACATGTGTGAATCACGTGCTTTTAGAGCAGTGTGAACAACTAAACAAGTCAAATCATCTTTTCTCACCCAAATCTTTTTAGTCTTGGTATTCCGCCTAGACATGTAAGGTTGTCTCCTAGCCCAAAAAGTATTAGAATTTCTACTCTTTTGAGACACCTTACCAAACAATTCATAGCAATAAGGACGAATGTGGCCATACCTACCACAGTGATGACAAATAAAAACCGATTTTACCTCCTTTTTGTTGATCTTACCAGCTTTTGGTGGACGAAGAGAGAGATCAGCCTGGTCTACCTTCAATTTTCCCTTTGCTTGAGTCTTCTTGTCATGTGAAGTAGAGGCCTGTCCCTTGTGAGCTGTTGCACCATAGCCTAACCCGCTTTTGTCGCAACCCATTTGTTGAGACCCGAGGATGTCTTCTAAAGATTTGGAACCTTTGTTCCACATGGCAATAGTGGCTCTAGCAAGACGAAGCTCTTCATTCTTTTGACAGACTATCTCTTCCAATCTGGCTTGTGACAGCTCAAGACTTGCAAGCTTTTCTTCATATGTGGAATACACCTTCAGAAGTTCATTCCTTTCAGTTTCACAGGATATTAGTTTTCCACCTAAGTCTTGCCTGTCACTCGAGATCTTGACGATATTCTGTTTTGCTGCTACAAGTTCTCCTTTCAGCCTGACATTCTCACTCTCACATGTTTTGATCTTGAGAGAGAGTTTGTCGTTGGTTTTGGACAAATTTAGAGATTCCTCGTATAGCTTTTCGTAAGCTTGTTGTAGTTCATCGCCATTGATCTCATCATTGTCATCAGATGTTCCATCATCCTCTTTTTGCTCTTCATTCTCCTTTGCCTCTTCCAATCTAGCAACTAAGACTGAAAAGTTGCTGGATGGTGGTGAATGTGAATTTCCTCCTTCATGAAATTGGCTCAAAATTTCCCATGCCTCTTTAGCCTTTGTGCAACGAACAACCCGTTGCTGTTCTTCAGTAGAGATTGCTCCACGAATAGTGATCAGGGCTCTTTGATTGCTCGGATTGTCAGCCCTGTCTGTATCTTGTTCAATGGCCTGCCAGCCTTCTGGATCAAAAGCTCTCAGAAAAGCTCTCATTCTGATTTTCCAAAACAGGTAGTTACTCCCGTCAAAGGTGGGAGGAAGATGCAAATTCTGACCACGAGCTAACTCTGCTGGCTCTGGAGGAGGTGGTGTCAAAGTAGACCAAAAAGCCATGAAAGCACTATCCCCGTCTTCTCCAGATTCAGGTTCTTCGGGTTCTTGCTCCGACCCGCTTTCATCATCCCAAGTTACAGTGTAGACTTTCTTTCGATTCTTTTTCGAAGGGCATTCAAGGGCAATGTGACCAAAACCTTGACATTCATAGCACTTGACCCCTTGCCCCTTTACAATCTTCTTTTCAGTTTTTGAAGCAAGTTTTGGTGGAAAAGTTTTGGGTTTGTCATTACTCTTATCTTTTGAGATAGGGGCTCTGAAATTCGGCTTCTTTTTCAAAAAATTTTTAAACTGTTTTGTAAGCATAGCCGTCATCTCAGATTCTAAATCAAATTCAGTCTCTGGAGGTTTTGCAGTCTCATGGGCACTCGTGAAAGCCATATTTTCTTTTTGCTTTTTCTTAGAAATTTGGTGGGCTTCATAAGTCTGCAAATTTCCAACCAATTGATCGAGCTTGAGGGTATCAACATTCTGAGCCTCCTCAATGGCTGTCACCTTTGGTTGGAACCTCTCGGGAAGGGACCTCAAAATTTTTCCAACAACTTTTGCTTCAGGGATTTTTTCACCGAGAGTGAAACAGGAATTCACGATATCACTGAGTTTTGCATAAAATTCATCGAACGTCTCATCGTCGCGCATAAAAAGGGTTTCAAAGGCGGACGTGAGACGTTGAAGTTTTGCCCTTTTAACAGAGGTGGTACCTTCGTGAATCGTTTCAAGAATATCCCACGCCTCTTTTGCTATTTCACACGTGCAAATTCGACGGAATTCTTCAGGTGTGACAGAGCAGAAGAGGGAGTTTAGAGCTTTGCTGTTCCAACTCGAATTCTGGTAATCGATTGTGTCCCATTTATCTAGGGGTTTAGGAATATCAATCCCATCAACGGTGATTGTAGGTTCACTCCACCCAAAGATTACGGAGTGCCAAACTTTCTCATCGATGGATTTTAAAAATGCTCTCATACGAGCTTTCCAATAAGAATAGTTTATACCGTCAAGTAAAGGGGGTCTATGAGTGCAGTTACCTTCACGAATAGAATCCATGATACTAATCACACAAAATCACACTCCTATAGTTTTTAAAAAAAACAAAGAGTGACCTGCTCTGATACCAATTGAAAATATAAGTGATTCGTGATTAGATCAAGATTAAAATATTCCAAATCCCAAAAATCCAAAACACACAATCTAAATCAACAAGCACTTACGAAAGTGATTTAGATTGTTTGTTTTGTCAGATTAAATAATAAATCGACACAAACGATTTTTACGTGGAAAAAACCACAATTGGACACCTCCAACTGTGATTAAAAAACCACGGGCGAAACGCCATAAATCAATCCACTACTGAAGTAAAAAGATTACAAAGATATCTTACAAATTACCCAACTTAGTCAATCTGTCTTCGAATCTTCTGTAACTCTTTTTCACGACTTCATCTCGGAACTGATCAATCTTGAAGTTGATTCCACAACCTCACTCACATATAGAATCAAACACCTTTCGAAACTATATGCTAGAATCTTCGGAATCCACCGAAGAGAACTCTCTCTTGAATTTAAAGAAACCAACTCCTTGATGTATGTATTTTAGATCATGAGTGAAGAACTCTTCTCAAGACATCAAGAAAAAAACTCACCAAAAAATCTCTCTACAAGAAGACCTCAGAAAATCTCAAAGTAGATCTCAAAAAAGTAATCCTAAAGTTTGGAGAAACCAACTACTTATAAAATCCCGGATTCGGAAGCTCGCTCGAGCGAAGCTTATCTCGCTCGAGCGAGAAGCTTATCTCACGTGACTTCCATAATGACCTTCGCTCGAGCCAGAAAGTCTTCGCTCGAGCGAGGAATTAACTCTTTCAGGTTTGTACGCAGATGCAGTTCTTCGCTCGAGCGAGGACTTCTTCGCTCGAGCGAGAAACACAAAACAGCACAGAAATTACAACTCGATTACACAAGTTTGTTCGTGGAATTGACAAGACTTAGGGACCTAACATTTTTCTTATTGTAAACTTTGTTACATATTTAATAAATTTTATGTAAAAAAAAATAAAAAATTATAGTAATATTTTTATTAAAATTTTTTTTTTTTAACGTATAAAAGTATATTATCAAGAGTTCACATTGGGCATAAAAATGTCAGAGTCAACTTGATTATAAGTAATACATATTCTTGATATAAAGTCACATAGGGAGGAATCTCGAGGCCAGATCATCTGTCGTAGTTTCCTGCGGTGGTTCAAAACAACGTCGTTTTGAACCATTTTTTTTTTCCCTTCCTTTTTCTCTCACTTCTTATATTTTGCTCTTCAGCCTCTTTTATGGTCTGGTGTTTGAACCCTAGTAAGACGAACACAGAGACGACTACAGCGAGGAGAGGAGACGCAACGGTAAGGCGAGGGGAAGCGGCAGGAGACGGATAGAGAGGGTGAGGCGACGGCGACGGCGACGAGGTCCATTTGTTGATTCTCATTTTTTTCCCTTCGTTCCTTCGTCTTCATTCTCATTTTTTTTGCTTATATATATATATATATATATGTATGATTTGTTGCCATAGTTTGATTTGTTTTTCAAAAAAATAGATGCATTTGATTTATTGAGTTTGATGGGTTTGATTTATTGAGTTTGATGGATTTGTTGTTGATTTGTTGTTGTTGTTGATTTGTTGCCATAATTCTAGTGTTTGTTGTGGATGTTTAATCTATTCAATTTTTTCGCAATTTTTTTTGTGTTTAATCTGTTGATTTCGTGCTTCATCTTTTTTAGTTGCAGTAATGACATTAATCTGGGGAAACAGATTTGTGTTTAATTTGTTGAATTTTTTCCCAACTTTTTGTGTGTTTGATCTATTGATTTGGTGCTTCATCTTTTTTAGTTGGAGTACTAACATTAATCTGGGGAAACAGATTTGTGTTTAATCTGTTGAATCTTTTTCCAACTTTTTGTGTGTTTAATCTGTTGATTTGGTGCTTCATCTTTTTTAGTTGGAATAAACAGCAGCTAATCTGGGGAAACAGATTTGTGTTTAATCTGTTGATTTGGTGCTTCATCTTTTTTAGAGTTCCTGACCCAGAAATATGTTGATTCTCTATGTTAATAAATGTTAATGAAATGTTAAAAATGAGAATCAACAAAAGGTATTGAAATGAAATGTTAAGAATGAACATGAGGCATTAAGAATGAACATGAACATGAAGAATGTTAAGAATGAGGCATTAAGAATGAACATGAACATGAGGCATTAAGAATGTTAACAATGAGTCATTAAGAATGAACGTGAACATGAACATGAATGCTCTTTTTCATATTAGGAACATGAAGAATGTTAAAAATGAATGAGGCATTAAGAATGAACATGAACATGAGGCATTAAGAATGTTAAGAATGAACATGAACATGAACATGAAAATGACAATGGTTAGTAGACAAATCAAGTGATAAGTATGGACTAAACACTGTTTGAATGTTTGAATGTATGGACTATGAACATTGTTTGAACTATCAACACTGTTTGAATGTATGGACTAAACAACCCATTGATTATTTTTTTTATTTTACATCATTGTAATGGACTGATTGTGTCATAAAATGGTCTTACTAGGATCATGTCAATGGGTTCAAACATTGATGCTGGATATTTGCAAAATAGAAGATGCAATTGTTGAAAAAAAGCTACAATGTTCATATCATAATCTAAGAAAAATCCAGGGAGGCTGTATTTCAAGTGTGTAGATAGGATGTGCGAGTACTTTGCGTGGCTCCGACTGGAAATGCATCAAATATCTAAAGGAGAAGTAAAGCTAGTCATATGAAGAATGAAGATGAGAAAGGCTATGATTATGATTTTCACAAAATCAATGAAATTATCCATAGATTGGAACGAGTTGAGGAAAACGAAGAAGCTATGAACCTGATTATGTTGACAACCATAGTGTTGGTTGGTTTTATCATGCTAATAGCACTATTGAAATGAATGTAACCTTTTAGTTATTTATTTTTTATTTTTATTTTTTTGGTGGTTGTATTTGGGTTTTGAATTTAGTAAACCTTAATTATGAGTTTTGATATGTAAAACTTAATTAAATTACCTATGCTTGACAAATGTGATGTGCTTCTTTTTTGTTTCTATCAATGAAGTTGCTTTCTGATTCAATCTTTTCATTCATTATTTTATATTGTTATTGTTGGTCATACTTGTTCTAATCAAGATTTGTTCTGCACCTGTGAAATGAATCTATGCCCTCTGTTGTTTGCAATATAAATGGGATTTGGTAGTTCATTTGTACAAAACAAGGAGAATAATCTGTCCAAAATAAAAATAATCTGTCCAAAACAAGTAATCTGTCCAGAAACAAGAAATATGTCCAGAAATAATCTGTCCAAAAATAAATCAGTCCAAAAATCAGTACAAAACAAAATAAATCTGTCCACAACATAATATCTTTCCACAAAATCTATCTTCAACATAATAAATCTGTCCAACACAAAATAAACCAAACCAAATCTGTGCAACACAAAATAAATCAGACCAAATCTGTCCAAAACAAAAGAAATCTGTCCAGAACAAAATAAATTTGTCCACAACATAATAAATCTGTCCAACACAAAATAAACCAAACCAAATCTATCAAACACAAAATACATCAGACCAAATCTGTCCAAAACAAAAGAAATCTGTCCAAATCTATCCAGAACAAAATAAATATGTCCACAACATAATAAATCTGTCCAACACAAAATAAACCAAACCAAATCTGTCCAACACAAAATAAATCAAACCAAATCTGTCCAAAACAAATGAAATTTGTCTAAATCTGTCCAGAACAAAACAAATCTGTCCACAACATAATAAATCTATCCAACACAAAATAAACCAAACCAAATCTTTCCAACACAAAACAATCTGTCCAAAACAAATGAAGATAAAATAAACTTCTCAAGGATGTCCATCTACATGACTGTCAGCAAGACTATGTGACGCTTGCAAGACTTGGACTATAAAGTGTTGAACACTTGTACCTCCAAGCAACTCCTGAAAAGATCTATGAGTGTGATACACAGAAGGCGTCGACTGAGTCATGTTATTTCCCTGCAATAGACCAAACCATCTATTAAACTTTGATTACAATGTATACTACATTTTTAATGTAAACTATGTAATCATTGATAACTCACATCATATGTACCATACGTAAGAGGAGGACCACTTGTATCACCCATGTGAACTTGAGGTCTAGGTTGATATTGAGAAATGTAGACACCATGACAATGATCTTAAATACAGCCAATATAAAGTATGTAACCAAAAATTTTGAAAAACAAAAGAAACATTATTCAACATTAATATTACCTGATTATAATTACTACCTATGACGAAACGAGGTTGTGATTAAGAAATATAGACACCAACACCATGATCCTAAATACAACCAATATAAAGTATGTAAAGAAAAAAATTGAAAAAAAAAAGAAATAATATTTAACATTTTCTTAAAAGCTTACATACAAATAAATATCACCTGATTAGAATTACTACCCATGATGAAACGAGATTGTGATTGACCTTGGGAAGTATAAATAGTAGCACCTGACTGCATTGCCAAGCAAACCAATTAAAGATAACAAAAATTAAATGCCATCTGGATAGTTCATCATGTCATACTAGTGAACGGACTCAATGAAAGGAATTCATAAAACTAACCATAAAAAAACCGCATTACTATTACATATTACCTGAATAGAATTACTACCCACGACGAAATGAGGTTGTGATTCACCTTGGGAAGTATAAACAATAGCACCCGACTACATTGTCAAGCAAACCAATTAAAGATAACAAAAACTAAATGCCATCTGGATAGTTCATTATTTGATAATAGTGACCGGACTGAATGAAAGGAATTCATAAAACTAACCATATAAAGACCACATTACTATTACATATTACCTTAATAGAATTACTACCCATAACGAAACGAGGTTGTGATTCAACTTGGGAAGTATAAACAGTAGCACCCGACTACATTGTCAAGCAAACCAATTAAAGATAACAAAAATTAAATGCCACCTAGATAGTTCATTATTTGATAAAAGTGAACAGACTTAATGAAAGGAATTCATAAAACTAACCATATGAAGACCGCATTATTATTAAATATTACCTGAATAGAATTATTACCCATGCCGAAAGGCGGCTGAGATTCACATTGGAGAGTATAATCAATGGCACCCTACATACAACGAAAAACCATAATGAAAGTGGGTCATTAATAAATAAATAAATAAATCATTGTTTTAGTTTATTAATCTAGTGTATTTTAATCATATGCAATTTTTCATATCCAAACCTGAATAGATTGCATTCTTTTCTTCTTTGCAATAGATTTTTCCATCCTGCCTTTGATCCTCCTTCTTCCCTTACTAGTTGATTCTCTTTTCTTCAATCCCTTAGCTTGGATTGGACAATCTACTTCATCACTCTGTGGGCATGTGTTGCTTGACGAATTTCTCAAATCAGTTACCTCCACTTGACCACAAATGTGGACACTTAATTTGTCTTCAACCATTACACTCAATTCTTCACCTTTTGAAACTAACAACTGATAAGTTTCTTCACTTTCAGCGGCTCTACTCGCTATTGCTCTAAACATGGTCATTAATGATCGATATAGGTCACTTTGATGTAGTTTCACATCAGCCTTCACTTCATACCCACGTCTATCTTTCACACTTTCAGCTCTTGCTTTTTTAGTCCATCGTTTGAGTATATATTGTGGAGGAAGTTCCATTGCATTGAATATATCTCTAAGCACCTTCACACAATGTTGACATAGTATGCACTTCACTTCAAACTTCTTGCAACTACAACTCAAAGAACCCCCTCTATCCATTGTCACAATCTTTTTTTTTTCTCCATCTACCATTGTTCTTATTGTGAATATGGTACTCTCACCATCATTAATAGTGCCTATAATGGATGCATCAATGGACTGCACGTACTTATTTTGGAATTCCTTAAAAATTGTTTTCGTGTAAATCTCTACCACTTGCTTTAACATCAAAGTTGGAATTGAAACTATAGACATCCCATTTTTTAACCGACTTTAAGACTCAGACGTCATCGATTGAGCTCTCGGTGATGGTGCATGTTGTGCTCGTTCTGAGGTTTTGGAGTTTCGGCTGAGAGCCTTACCCCTGGACTTCGGGACCCTTTTATGTTTTACCTCGGTTTGCGAACCAGGTCTTGTTTTCTCTTCCCGAAGGGAGGGAGAGGTCTCGTAGACCACCTCTCAGTGGCCGTAGGCTACTTTTCGTGGTCGTAGGCCACTTTTCTCGTTTGGAGATCAGTTTTCGATTTTCGGAGCCGTCGGTCGTGCGCCTTGGCTCGGGACCGCTTAACTTTCTCTATTTGGCACTGTTTTTGGCTCACACCTTGTTTCCTCCCTCTAGAGGGACATTGTGGCCCGAGAGACCACCTTTGTAGTCGTACGCCACTTTCGATGCTTAACAGCCTATTTTTGGGGCACCCGGCCGCGCGTTTTCACCCCCAAACCCTCGTTTTGCATCCGTCTTGGTTCATTTTTGGCATGGACCTTGTTTTCATTGTTTGGAAGGTGGTACAAGGGTGGGAGACCACCTTTTCTCCTTGGAGACCACCTTTTCTCCTTGGAGACCACCTTTCTCTTCACCGGCCAGTTTTCTTGACAGGAAGCTGGTCTCCTTGGTTTTTGGGCCACATTTACTGGTCTCCCACCATGCCACTTGCTTGCATTTCATGTAGAGACCACCTTGGGAGGCTGCCGACCACTTGAAACTTTTGACCCTAGTCGGCCGACCACTTGAACTGGTCGGCCAGCTCCCATCAATTCTGTCTCAGTGAGTTGATTCCAGCTGTGCCAGTTGGGAGGCACAGACTGCATCCTCCATATGGAGGATGTTTGCCCTTGGTTTTAAGCTTCTGGGAGCAACTTTAGTCCCTCTTGTCTGTAAAGGAAGGGCTCCCCTTCCTTGTAGAGGGTTCAAAAAAATTTGTCTAAGGCATACAAGACTTCTCCCTCTATATCTCTACATCCAAGCTCAAAAAGTGCATGATTCTTGCACCTTTGCATACCATCTCCCAACCTAACCCCGCCACCATCACTCTAAGCATCTTGGAGGCCATTTTTAGAAGTTGAGAGGCTGTCTTTGTGGTCCAGAGGTTGCTGGTCCTTTTGTGCTACAAGGGTATCACACTTTCTCCCTTTTAAGGCTTTATTTTGCTTCATCTTTTAGCTATACTTGCAAGCATATTTGAGCTTTGGTGTAAACTGAAAAAAGTCTTATTTTGAGGTCCTTAACATGTTTGTTTAAGATCATTTTTCTATTGGGGGTCATCTACCCCCTTGTATGCTTCATTTTACCTTGTTTTGAGCCATGCTTTAGAGCATTTGTGTTGGCCTTTGTTTGGCCTTTTAGTCACTGAAATCCAGTGGATTTTCAGTGGCTAGCATGCTCTCTCTCCTTGTTTTGTTTTCTAGCATTTTTGGCCTTACAAAGGAGCCCTTATTTGCATGCTTCCAAGCCATGTTTCAGGCCATTTTTGATGAGTTTTAGGACCTGCATAGGCTCTGTCCAGGGCTTGTTTTTCCATATTGGATGTCCATCTTGCATGTGTAGAGAGTAACCCTCTTCATAGCATATCAAAGGAGCATCTCATTCTTGCATGCATTAACCATGTTTCAGTGGGTTTTGGGGCTTTATTTGGCATGTCATACCTCTGAATTTTTCTGATTTTGTGGCCTCTTGATTGCCTCACGTGCTTGTAGTGCAAATCCTCTTTACTAGCTTACATTGCATGCCATTTTGGCCTTTGATTCTAGCACTTTTTGGCCATGACTTAAACTGATTTTGTGCATGTTTTGGACTGCCTTAGCTCTATTTTTGGGCCTCATGGTCGAATGATGTTTGCTATGCATGGTTGTAGTTCAATACCCTTGCCTAGCTTTGAGTTTTGAAGCCTATTGCATGCGTATTTTGAGGTGTTTTCATGTTTTAGCATCATTGTGAATCATATTTCAGAGCTTATATGTATGCCATATTCCCATGTTTTCCACTCTTTAAATGTGTTTGAGAGTTGTGCATGAATACCTCATTTTTGGACCATTACATGAGCTTCATTTCCATGCTTTGCGAGCCATCATTTTAGTCCATATTTGCTACTATTTTGGCCTGCATAGGGACTATTTGGGGCTGGTTTGGCCATTTGAGTATTGCCTTGCATGCCTATAGTGTAATCCACTTCACTAGTTTCGGTATTTGGGCCATCTAGCATGCATTGTGTGAGGTGTTTGCGTGATTCGGGACCATCTTGCATGTCATTTCAAAGCTAAAAAATATGTGATTGTATGCCATATTTCATGCTTACCATGCTTTGGTGGAGTTGCACTTTGTGCCTTAGGTTTGGTCCCTTGCATTTGTGCATATTTGCATGTGTGTTGTTGCTTCATTTTCATCATGTATGGCCACTGATTTGAGTTTGGCTGAGGGCCATTCATTTTAGTTTAAGTCCTTCTTGCATTATGTATGGCATATCCATGTTGTCGCATGCTTGATCGTCGCATTGTGTATGCCTTGTTCATGTCTTCGTGCATGTCTATCTTCGTATGTGCATTGCGTATGCCATATAGTTCATGTGCATTGAGTATATCATTCTTAGTTCATAGCATTCTGTATGCTAGATCCATGTTTGCATATCATCCCTCGCATGCTAGCATGATTAGGTTGCATTGCGTTTAGGGTTGCATGCTGGTCGTATTGTATATGCCATGCATATTGCATTGTGTTTGGAATAGGGTTAGTCCAAACACGGGAAACGAGGGACGTTTCGTACTCCAAGTGACGAAACGTGCCTCGATTCTCGATCGCCGACACACCAGATTACCCATGATGGAGTTTAGGCCTTGTTGCGTTTATATGTGCATTTATTTTACATCGAGTCGTGCAATCCGACTCCTAGGCCATTATGCATCAAAATGTGTGATTGGTGGCACGAGGATCGAGGACTACACTCCCTGGAGCTTGTGCAATGATGGGGAGAATGGTCATGCACACATATGTTGAAAATACTTTGCCATGCCCCTTTCTCGCTCTCTGTTGCAGCAAATCGGAAACCAGCTTTGTACAGTGTTCTGGGACTAGTTGCAAACAGAGGCAAATCGGGGCATCGCAATGGATTTCCCGACAAGGCGACTTGAGCATGCATGCATCCCTATCATTCGGAATAGAGCTGAGGCAGTCCATTTTGTTTAATTTGCATGCTAGTTTCCTTACTTACTTAGTTAATTCGTTAATTAATTAATGTTGTGTAATAATTAGTTTAATTAGCTTAGATTAGCTAGTTTATTCTGTACTATTCATTCGGACCCTCCGAGAGAGGGCAATGTTGTAATAAGTGTGCGTGTGTGTGTGATGCATGTCTTCCAACCCCACGTCTTTCTCCTTTTTATTTACCAGCTTATGATGGTTAGTTTAGGGCACGTTTCAATTAGCATACTTATGCTCGCATGTTTGCATCCATTTATCTATCTTGCATGTACCGGGCTCGGTGCATCATACCAACTGCATTGTATTTCAATTCCGAGTTGAATACGTGTATCAATTATTGCATTTCATATGCCATTTTAGAATAGCCGAGCCTATCTTAGTTGCATTTTTGCATGTGTTGCATTAGGCATTTCAGCATAGTTAGGATTCATGCATGATTTCTAATTAGCTTCTTTCTTTGGCTTGGAATACTCGGTAAGTATTTACGCTTTAGCATCCTTGCATGCGTGTGAGTGACTGCCATGATAGCATCCTTACCATGAGGCCATTTGCTTATGTGATATAACTGCCTGAATGCCTGTGGGTAAAGGTTGGGGTTATTTGAATTGGAACAATTCACCAATTGAGAGTGGCAAAATCATGTTTGCTTAAGCCCACTTGAGGGTGGCCAATCCATGCCTTAGCCTACTTGCGAGTAGCACCATCAAACCATCTTTCAAATAAACAAACATGAAATGTTTTGTTCCAACTCAAACGATCCAGTCTATACTTGTATATTGTGTGCATCACATAGTAATTCTAGGCTAATAACCGGAATAAGAGCACATAATGTTTTCAAAACTCGATATCATGCTTAGTAGTGGCCAATCTTTGATCGGGCGAGCGGGGGTACCCGTGAAATGACTTTCCCCAATCGTACCCAAGTTCCCAAGCCGAGGCAACTTTGGTGATGACGGACACGTGGCCTTAGGCACGAGTCAGGGTTTCCTAAATTCCCACAAAATAAAATATTTAGGTGGCGACTCTGTATCTGGCAAAGCAGTCCATGTTTGGCACTTCTTTCTAAAAATCGATTTTTCAAAACGATTTGCCAGATTTGGACTCTGTGGTGATTTATCGGTCTTGCATTGCACTTTGCGAGATTAGATTCAGAACCGTGACATTTGAGTCCGAGCTGTAGTGAGCCCAAATGAACAAAACGGGATTCCCTCTCGGGACGTTCGGGGACGTCTGCAGAAATCCTTGGTAATTTTTGGAACAAATTATACTCGGCTTCCAATTCCTTATACCTCTTCTCATAAAGCACCCTTTCAAAATGTATGAAGAACTCCATCAAGTTATGGTCACAATTCAAATAATCCTTCAAAAATGCATTGAAGGATTCACTAAGTTGATTAGTACTCATTCCAGCTGCCTAAGAATTCATAATATATGGCCATCCCCATTTCTCCTTCACGCGAAAAGTCTACTTCAACCAATGATTGTCGCATGCATCATACTTATCAAGCATTTGGTCCCACTGTATTCGGAATTCTTCTTCATCATCAATGTCATGCATAAATTTTGAAAACACAACCTTGACCCCTACATCATCGAAAACATAACTTACATGCTTGACAGCATTTTGCATCAAATGCCATGTACAAAGTCGGTGGTTTGTAATGAGCATGACAATTGGAATGGCCTTAGCCATCGCAGCATCTTGATCTGTGAAAATAGTTTTCGGAGCTTTGTTTGACATTGCCTCCAGAAAAATTTGAAACAACCATGTAAAAGATTCAACAGTCTTATCATACATCAACGCTGAACCGAATAGAACTGTTTCTCGATGATGATTAAATCCAACAAATGATCCAAAAGGTCTATGCTCATTATTTAATTTGTAAGTAGTGTCAAATGTCATTACATCACCAAACTGAGCATAGTCCATGATCATTTGAGCATCGACCCAAAATATATTACTTATCTACTCTTCACAATCTAATTGGACTACATAAAAAAAAAGATGGATTTTTCACAGTTTTCTTACGAAAGTAATGCAACACACTACCCGCTTCTCCATATTCCAAATCTTTTTGTCTCTTCAATCTTAGGTAAAAAAAAAATTCGTCCAATTTGGTGAAACCAAGTGATGCTCTTCCACTAGATTCCCTACCAAATAATTCATAAGTGGACCTAAGAGGAATTCCAGATTCTGAAGCTAATTCTACTTCAATTGTTTAAATGGTAGATATTTTTCTTTGGGATGGCAACATATGAATGTAATCTTGAGCCACAAGATCATGATTATGATGTTCAACAAAATCACAAGCAATATATTTTCTTGAAATTATATCTAACTTGATACTAAATCAGGCACCACAACCACATCTTACCTCTTGTCTCAGATTTTTGACAAGTATATCTCATTTGTCAATACCCCGAGTTCCCTCTTTATAACATACAAACGTCCGTGATATTATCTCCTTCGTATGTTTGTTCTTGTTTGCATAGGCCTTCCTAATACTAAAGGCCACATTTCCCCTATACGTATTGTAAAAGTCATATGCGGCTTGTTCAGAGTCGAAAGGCATTCCCACTTTCGGCTTCCAATCACAATCATCAACAATATTATTTTCTTCCATTACCTACAATTTATATATATAAATCACATTTATACTTAATTGCAGGTTCTGGGTGTCAATTGCACAAATCTGAATCATCTATATATATAATGGAAGCAAATTATATGAATCCACAAATAAATGTATGAATCATAAAATAATATTTATAAGTAAATGTGATTAACTGCCTAACAACAGATCTGAATCCACTAGAACAGATCAATGTCATTAACTATATATATAGAACATAAAATTTCATATGAAAAAATCTAACTTATATATATACAACATAAAATTCACGTACTTCAGTGAGTGAACCCATTTCAATGAGTAAACCCATTTCATATGAAAAAATCTGAATTAATTGATTTTAGAAAAATCTAAATCATGGGTTAAAATCTGAATCAAATAGATTAAAATCTGAATTAATTGATTTCATATAAATTAAGTAAAATGGGTTAAATAAATCAACATATATGGGTTAAGTGACTGAACCAAACAATCTATGAATCGATAACAGATTAATTGATTTCAAAAAAATCTGAATCAAATAGATTAAAATATGAATTAATTGATTTCATATAGATTAAGTGAAATGGATTAAATAAACCATATATGAATCAATAACAACCCATCTATGAATCCTCAACAGATTAAGTGACTGAACCAAACCAAAATTAATAACAAATCTATACATATCTATATATATATATATATAACAACAAATCTATATATATATACATATATATATATAACAGCAAGATGGTGAAAAAGACCTCGTCGCCGCCGCAATGTTGCCTTCCCGCCATCGCATCACCGCTGGACTCACCGTCACCCGCGATCCTTTGGTCGCCATCGCACTGCTCCTCCATCTCTTTTTTCTCTCAGTTCCCCTCTCAGTTCGCGTTCATTCTCTTTCAGTTCCTTACTCTGACTTTGAGTCGCCTCTCACGATACCTCTCTCTCTCTCTGTGCTAGGGTTCACTGACTCAGATCGATGGTGCAAAGCAAAAAAGACGATACAAAGAAGAGAAAATGAGGGAAATGAGGAAAATGAAATTTTTGAGTTTAAAAAAAAAACACCAAATAAAAGACGTCGTTTTGGAGACCACCGCAGGAACCACCGCAGAAAACCATGGCAGATGATCTGGACTTAGGAATCCCAACTATTTTGAACCTGCTTTGCTATTTTCAAGTGAAATTTCCCTTAAAGACTAAGATATACCATAAAGGCTTGATATCAAAATTGACAATATTGCATTTTATGAGAGGACGGTTTTGTGTTCTATAATCATACGCTTGGCATTTTCTCTTGCTACGTTTATTGAGACCAAAGCACTATTGCATAACTGGTTTTTGATGACACAAGTTTCTAATATAGCGAAATACACCGGAATTAGATAGATATTGTAAATGAAAGGGTTCTCGAATTTACGAAAAAATAGAACCTTAAATCCACAAGTAAAAAAAATAAATGAATATTACTGAAAAAATTTGTCTATTATGAACCTATTTTCCTAATTTTATATTCCTTGGATACCAAACAATCTTGGACACCAAGAAATATAAAACTAGGAAACAATTAATTAGTCTAATTCTTTGTGGAGAAGTGGTTTTGAAATACTCCAGTATCTAGTTAGATGTCCTTGATCACCTGATTACTACCTGAAAAAAAGGATGAACACTCCGGTCGGGGGTGCCGGAATTAGCACTTTGACGGTCAAGTTAGTACGCTCTCAGGTTTACTTCTATCTCAAGTTATTTTATCTATTCTCGCATACCTTTCTTTTGTAGACATTCCTCTTTTTATATTACCCATTGGGCCCATGGATCAGGCCCACCTTTAATCTCGCACTTGATGGCTTACTCGGCCTTTTCATTGCGTGCTAGTTCCTATGCGGCTATTTATATGGTCGACTCTACTCTACCTTAGATTTTAGCCGAATTGACTCAGGCCAGATGTCTTCAAATTCTTTGGCCTTCCTTAATACATCATTATTCGGCCCCTACAATTGCCCCCTCCAACATCTGTCTAAAGCCAATTATTCGGCATGTTTGGTTGTAATATGTGGAAAATAAAAAATGCAGCGCTTGCACTCCTTCCAATACCGAAGCGTCAGAATGACCACGATTTAGAAATCATTATAATTTCCCGCCCCTTCGTACGTCTTGTTCATTTAATGTGATACGAAGTCGCGCTGTCCCTTCGGATATTTTTTAAATTTGCAAAGCTCCATCGAATTCACCTCTGCAACTTCCACCTGCTCCCCATTGTCCTTTTCTCTCTACCCTGTAAGTTCTTCTCTTCCTTGCATTTCTTCCTTATTCCAACTCCCATTTTCTTGTTTGTTTTTAGTTTAGAATATTTTCCATTCTGATTCAGATGGCGAAACATTTGAAAGCTCTTCTTTCCACGGACCGTATCCCCGCTTTTCGACGCTATTTTTCCATTCCAGATGACGTTCATCTGTCACTTGTGGCAGATAGCGTACTCGACATAAAGAGGACCAATGAGAGTACGATCATCTTTCCTTTCTTGTCAATCGCTGAGGGTGGAGTTCGTTTCCCCCTTTACCCATTTTTAAAGGTTGTTCTTCATTACTGAGGTCTACTCCCTTTACAACCCAATGTAAACTTTTACCAAATCATAATGGGAATAGTAAACTAAATCGCCGACTTAGGATTAATCTAGGTGTCCCTGTTATTCGGTATTATTATGCCTTGGCGAAATCATCTGGTCGGCAGGGACGCTACTTTCTCAGGGCCAAGGACACTTATCACCATCTGGTAACTATGCTTGCCAGCTCTAGTAAGCGTGTTGTCGATGTAATGGTCATTGTCCGAGGCAACTGGGAATTCGGCACAGGCGAAGATCGCCCAGATCCTGTGCCTAGACAAAAAGGCGAACCAGGTGGCCGTATAGTCCCATTTCTATGCGCATTTGTTATAAATTTATTCTGCTTAAACTGCATACTTACTGTTTCATTTGTGCAGGTAATGATTTGAAAAAAGTACTTGTCTCGACCGACGACGCTGTGCTTCAACAAGTCAAAACTGCGCTACAATTCTTCGGCCATCCAAACCTCCAAAAGCAATGAAGGACTGCTCATATCTTATTGTGGTACGAGCCGACGTACGTTACTTTTCGGCCGCTAATCACATCTCGATTCCAAAGGGAGAGCAGCAGCTCACGGCACTCATTTTCTCAAATTTCAAGAACCTTAGGGAGATTGGTCTTAAAATTTCGGATTCAGAACAAGTCGCCGAGTAGGTCGCCGAACAAGTCGTTGAACAACCGGATCAATCCAACTTGGATAGATCTGACAGTCTAGGGGAGGAAGTTGACGCGACTCTTAATTTGGCATTTGTGGAAGCCAGCTTCAACTTTCTGTTCGCTTCAGGCAGAGTCGATGTGTCATTTGAAGACGATATTTTCACCGCCTTAGGAGATCTTCCCGGCACAGATCCTGAGAACATAGCAGGAGAGTCGCTTGTGCAAATAGCCAGAAGAATGGATGCCGTGAAAATGGTAGCCCGAAGGAGGGTCGAAGCCCCCAGGTCTGAACCCCTACCTGTTGTGGTTGAGTTTTCGCCACCTGCTCTTGCTGAAGAAATGGAGTAGAGTGTTATAGTCAAAATGGGGCAAATTATCATTGATCAGTCGGACAATCTTGTGGTTGAACAGGGGAGGAAAAATGCCCCGCCGAGCATGAAGACTCTTCAGAAAACTAGACTGATAAACGGCCGCGCGTAGAAGAGTCGGACTTGGCTACGCCGTTTATCATATAACTATAAATAAAGAATGTGACAGCTGCTTCAAATGCTTCGACTTTGAAGGATGCTGCCATGGCCTTAAGCCTGGCCTCGTCGATTTCTCTGCCAATTAACAAAGCAGCGTTCTGTGCAGAGCCAGATGTAGTATCAATAGCATTAGCCGCTCAATCGGCAACTTTGGTACGTAACTTGGAAAAAATATTTTGTTCATTCTTTTATGCTAGCTATCTTATTAATCCTTGGTTTACAGGCGGCGGGCAGGATCATAGAAATAGGCCGCCGTCATTATGACGTCATTGAGCAAATTGGCTTGCTCAGATTCGAACATGAAGCTGAAAAGGGCAAGGCTGAAGAGGCCTCCCTTAGAGCTGAATCTGAGGCGAGAAAAACAGTCGAAGAGCGAGCCAAGACCGAGGAAGAAAAGGATAAATGCTCAGATCAACTCAAGTAGGCCGCCGAAGAGAGGGCAAACACGAGCGAGGATGCGCTCAAGTTGGCCAAGGAGGTGATTGCCAAATTAGAGACTGACTTGGCAGAATCGAAGAAGGCAAAGGAAATCGCCGACTCTAAGATCTGCAAGGCACTCCAAGCCGGAGAGAACGCCGCTTTAGAAAAATACGTGGAGGAAGTGCCTAAGTTCAAAAATCGGGACTTCAAACATGGCTGGCTCAAAGCTCTGGCTACCACCAATATGACATTGGAACAGCCAATTCCATATGAGCAGCTAGAGGTTGAGCCGCTAGAGTCTAACCCTAAAGAATGAGCTCCATACATTAATATAATTTTGCTTTTTGTTTGATGTTTTGCTATACATAGTTTTTGTAGATTGTTGCTTGTTTATTTTGTTCAAACGTTAAATGTAGGGCAATTTTCATATGTAAAATGACGACTGTTTGCACCCAATTTATCAATGAAAATTGCATTTTTGTCTGTCTTCTGCATATGTAACTTAATTCGACAATAACATAATTGGCTATAACATAATCTTTCGGCATGTACTAATTAATAGCCAAGTATGGTGCTGTAACTTAATTCGACAATAACATAATCGGCTATAACATAATCTTTCTGCATGTTTGTCTTCTGCATATGCTAATTATTAGCCATGTAGTCATATGGATAAGTCGTTTCAAAGCCGAATAATCATGTCTTGTGTCTATTTGAACATTGAAGAGCCAAATAAAACATACAGCTTGTAATGTCATATTGAATATAATATGCCGATCATAAGGGGTATTGTTAGAGGCCGAATATCCTACTGCATCTACCCTTGCCCCAGCCGATCAATGAACAGAATCGCCGAACACTTGTGGTTCATGGATTGGGTGGGGCACACTTGTTGGCACAATGCATTGCACTTAAGCCGAATAGATTTGTTAATCTACCCTTGTCCCAGCTAATCAATGAACAGAATCGCTGAATACTTGTGGTTTATGGATTGGGTGGGGCACACTTGTTGGCGCAATGCATTGCACTTAATGCGAATAAATTTATTAATCTGCCCTTGCCCCAACTGATCAATGAATAGAATTGCCGAATATTTGTGGTTCATGGATTGAGTGCGGCACACTTGTTAGCGCAATGCATTGTACTTAAGCTGAATAGATTTATTAATCTGCCCTTGCCCCAGCTGATAAATGAACAGAATCAACGAATACTTGTGATTCATGGATTGGGTGGGGGCACACTTGTTAGCGCAATGCATTGAAGTGATCGCTTTCAGAATGTTGCACCCGTAATTAATAAGTGGCGTGAGGGCTAAGTGCGCGTGAGTTCTATGTTGTTTTCAAATTCAATCGACTACGAGCAGTGTGTCAAACTGAGAAAAATTGGATACCAAGAAGAATATTCTTCAATAGCAGAGGGGAAGGGAGGACACTAGCTAAGCTGGACGCAGAGATGAATTGAGGTGGCGAACCTTCGCGAACGGGAAACAGAATGTCGGAGAAGGGTGAAAGGCGCCACTCCCCCCATCGTCAAAGTAGATCTCCAAGAGGGAAGTCACCCAGGAAGGAGAGGTAGCACCGGGGGAGCTCACCTCACTCGCGAAATAAAACCGGTAGGACACCACATCGGTTGAGTTTTTCAGTCTTCGTTGGGAATAAATCGATGACAGAAGCGGATTCGATTATCCGCGATCCAAATGTGGCGGTCGAGTTTGCTCAACAGATTTTTCCGCCCGAAGTTCAACAATCAATGGTCGGTCGGCCCGATTACGAAGTTTTTCAGTAGGGAGTCCATGGAGCGGTAAAGAGACTATACAACTCCTATGAAATCAGCATGCATCTTCGTGTCGTACAAAGGGATATAGAGCAGAAAGACGGCCACATTCGGAGATTGAAAGCTCGCGCAGAGAAAGCTAAGAATGAGCTCAAGAAAGCTAAGGCTTCCGAAACACAGTTGGCGAGTCAGATGAACCCGATTGTGGCAGAAAGAGTAAACCAACGTCTGCTAGATCATGCAGTTGCCGACCTAGATACGGCGAGCATGTTCTCAAGAGAAACAATAAGAATGAAGGCCTATGAACAAGGTTTTCATGATGGCTGAAAAATTGGTATTGACAAGACAAAGGAAAAATTAGCTGACGATGTCTGTCGATGCGAAAATCATGGATTTAAGCATGGATGGATCAAGGCTCTGCAGGCCACGGGTATCGAGTCACCTCTGTATCAAAATTACAAATTTCCCTTCGAGGCTTATGACACCAAGAAATCCGACGATGAAGAGAGTGCCAAATAGAATTAGATATCAATACGTTGTTTGTACTTTTGAATTTCATCAAAAAGTAATGTATTTGTGTTTATTTAATGAAATAAATATCTGCTTTATTATTTCACTTCATGTTTGTATCTATTTGTGACAATCGTATATTGATCCATGCCATTCTATTGTCAAATTCGGTCCTTCCGAATTCGGAGGCTTATTCGGCCCAAACGTTGCATTCATACGGGGTGCTTCGAATTTGGAGTTTTATTTTCTTGACCAATCGTGATATCCATGAAGGGCGCTCGAAATTCGGAGTCTTATTGTCTTAGCCAGTCATGATATCCATGAAGGGCGCTCTGAATTCAGAGGCTTATTGGGCCTAAACGTGACATCCATGGAGGGCGCTCCGAATTCGGAGTCTTACTGTCTTGGCCAATCGTGATATCCACGAAGGGCGCTCCGAATTCGGAGGCTTATTCGGCCCAAACGTTACATGCACGCAGGGCACTCCGAATTCGGAGTCTTATTGTCTTGGCTAATCGTGATATCCATAAAGGGCGCTCCGAATTTGGAGGCTTATTCGGACCAAACATGACATCCACGGAAGGCACTTCGAATTCGGAGGCTTATTCGGCCCAAACGTGACATCCACGGAGAGCACTTTGAATTTGCAGTCTTATTGTCTTGGCCATTCGTGATATCCACGAAGGGCGCTCTGAATTCAAAGGCTTATTCGGCCCAAACGTGACATCCACGGAGGGCACTTTGAATTTGAAGTCTTATTGTCTTGGCCATTCGTGATATCCGCGAAGGGCGCTCTGAATTCAAAGGCTTATTCGGCCCAAACGTGACATCCACAGAGGGCGCTCCGAATTCGGAGTCTTATATTCATTATTAAACCATTATTAACGAGGTTACAATAAAAAAGGGCACTGCACTGGGAAATTGAAAGATCTATGCATAACATTAGCCAAAATTTGAAACAAACTAGCATGCCGTACAAGTGGCTTAGTGATAAAATTTGCGCAAATGTGTGGAATTCCAGGGGCGTGGAAAACTTCTCCCAGCCATGTCTTTGAGCCGATATGCCCCAATTCCGGTGATTGAATCAACCTGATAATAGTCGTCCCAGTTGGGGCCTAATTTTCCATCTGTCAGATTTTTCGTAGCAGGAAGTACTTTCTTGAGGACCAATTCTCTGGCGTATAATGACGCAATTGCACGTGTTGATTATATGATTTAGCGAGCTGTTGCTGATACACGCCATGCAAGCAAGGACACGATCTCAGAGTTCTTCAATCAGAGTCAAGTCCAAGGCCAACATCATGTCATTATGGCCCATGTCAAAAGCCTTCAATTTCATTGTAGGTAGGTGGATCTCCAGGGGAATGATTTCCTGAGTTCCAAAGCACAAAGCGAACGGCGTTTCCCCAGTAGACTGCCTTGGAGTAGTGCGATGAGCCCACAGTACACTATGAAACTTTTCGACCCATTTACCCTTAGCTTTTTCTAACCTTTTCTTGATGCCGTCCAGGATGACTTTATTAGAGACCTCTGCTTGACCATTGCTTTGTGGATATGACGGTGAGGAAAAGTAAGGTCGGATACCATAAGTGTTGTATAATTCTTAGTAGACGCCATAATCAAATTGGGTATCGTTGTCTGAGATGAGTGCTCTTGGTATGCCGAATCGTGTTATGATGTTTTTCCATACAAAATGCTTAACTTCAATATCTCGAATATGTGTTAAGGTCTCTGCTTCAACCCATTTTGTAAAATAATCTGTCGCGACAATCAAGAATCGCTTGTTTCCTAGAGCTTGTGGTAGTGGTCCAACAATATTGAGTCCCCATTGAGCGAACGTCTAAGGACTGGTGATGGAGTTTAATTCATCGGCTGGCATATGAGTTAAAGGGGAAAACTTTTGGCACTGTTCGCATTTCTTGACATAATTCTCAGCATCTATTCACATGGTCGGCCAATAGTATCCCTGTGTTACGGCTCGATGGGCCAATCGGCGTCCTCCAGAATGGGTACCGCAGCTACCTTCATTTATTTCAATTAAGAGTTTCTCAATTTTATCTGGGTGAACACATTCTAAGTACGGCCTAAAGAGGGATTTTTTGTAAAGTTTTCCTTGCGGATCTAATTAGTATCTCAGGGCTTTATTTCACAGTTTATGGGCTTCCTTCTTTTCCATTGGGAGCTATTCTGAGGAAAGGAATGCACGGATAGGGTGTCCATCCAACTTCCTGGTTCAATGGCATTAATCTGAACTGGTTCAGAAGAGGTAATGCTCAACTCAGGGATGAATCCTACTTCGATTGTCTGTTTGATTTCTGAATTGATGGAAGAGGCTAGGCAAACAAGGGCATCCGCATGCGTGTTCTGATCCCGGGTTATTTGATTCAATTCGTGGTGGTTGAATTTCACGAGCAAGGAATTTGTTGTTGTCATGTAGGCTGCCATGCAGTCATTTTTAGTTGCATACTCCCTTTTTCAACTGGTTGATGACTAGTTTCGAGTCACAGAAAACAAGCGACCACCGCGCATCGAGGTAAAGTGTGTTCCGAAGGCTGGTCAACAATGCTTCGCATTTAGCCTCATTATTTGATGCATTAAAGCCGAGTTTAACCGCCTGCTCGATTATTGCCCCTTCGGGGGTCATGATTACTATGCCTGCCCTACTGCCACGTTGGTTGGATGACCCATCAGAGTACAACTGCCAAATGTCTCCAACATATATTCCCTAGTTGGGTTTAGGTTGCACTTGTTCGTACTTGAAATCGACAAGGCATCCTGTGTATTCGGCTACAAAGTCGGCGAGTACTTGCCCCTTGATGGCAGTTCTAGGTAGAAACTGGATATCATACTAGCTGAGTTCCAAATCCCATTTCGAAATGCGTCCTGATGCAGCCCAAATTGTTTTTGGGGGCTGTCTGGTCAATGAACTGTGAAGGGAACTATCAGGATGTAATCCCATTTTAAAGGCAGTGATGGCCATGGAGTCATTGCAGGCATCATCTACCAGGTTAAATCATTACCAACAGCATACCAAATATTCACGAAGGGTTTCTTCTGGTTTAATTTGCATTGCCCAGAGAGAGTCGGCTTGCTTTGGCTAGATTTCATTGGTGATGAATCTTGCCCTGAAGGATTTTTGGAATTGATGGAAGCTTTTAATCGATGCTGGCTCCAGTTTATAATACCATCTGATGACCAACAGTCCCAGACTGCTCGGAAACATTTAGGGCAATTGATACTCCTCTGATTACTGTTGTTCTAAAAAATAAATCAATTGATTTTCTTTATTTACAAGCTCCCTTTAACATATTATACGTTGAATTCCACCTACTGTCTATACCTAAAATTAATTTTTTAAATTGCATACCTTCTTGTTGACAAATTTTCTTATATTCCGAAATTTAATTAGGGGAAGACATAATAGTAAGAACCGCATGTTTTATTACCAGTATAGAAGTCTCATATACATGAATAACAACCAAGTTTCAAATATGAGCACAACAATGAACATGAAATAAATCACCACCAACAAATAATTGTAAAGTTGATTTCAAATGTGCAACAGTCTAATTGCAATATGATGCATTATCTAAACTAATGATAAATATTTTATTTTGCAAATCCCACTCCTATAATACATTCCTTATTTCTACCCCAAGTGAATAATGATTGTATGGAAGTTCAACTAATCTAAATGAAATGATTCTTTTATTTAATTTTCAATCATTATCAATGTAAAGTTCAACGATGCATAGATATTCTAAACCATTATTTCGCCACAGATCAGATATTAAACAAACTCTTTCATTCAAATCTTTCAAAATGTTAAATAATTCAATTTTGGTATCCTCAAATTTCTTTAAAATCCTATTTCTAGTAGTATTTTGAAAAACCTTGATATTGAGGTACAAAACCTCCATGAATCATTTCTAAAAAATCAGGACATTCAATAGTAGTAAAACGTTTTTTTTTTTAATAATATAATTAACTGCATAATCTTGTGCTATAGGATCATATGAAAATGTCTGTAAATTACTAGTTGATGAACTCCCTAATTACATTTGAGTTCTAATATCAAGTTATTGATTTTTTAAATGTCTTTGAGCATGCCATTTTAGACGACTAGTACCCCTTGCTGATGCAACATTAAATAAATTTGCACAATATTTATATTTTTCTATGAATATAGTTGTATCATCAAAGTTATTTACAAATACTCTTTCAAAATACTGCCAAACAATACTAGATGTGCCCCTAGATAATGATACTATTTTTGGAAGAGGGATATTAGGTATAGTAGAATGAGAATCAAGAGATTCGTGTTATATTTATCAACATCGACATAAACATTAGGAAAATTAGGATCCGTAGTAATTTAAGTAAAATTTTATATATATATATATATATTAACGAACAATTAACTAAAATAAAGAGCAAATCATAAAATAACAAGTAATATATGTTAACAAATAATTAATGTAAAAAAAATGAGTAACTAATAAATATTAATTAAAACAATTAATGTTACCGACTAGCGAATACAATACAAAAAATTAGTTTCTTCTAGTAAAAGTTTTTTCTTACACAATGGCAATTGCCACTTAGGAATGAGACTTGAAAATTAATTGAGAGAGTTGAAAGTTAAGAGTTTGAGAGAGAGAGAGAGAGAGAGAGAGAGAGAGAGAGAGATTTGCTTGTGAGAAATAAAATGAGAGAATGGTTGGTATTTACAGGAGTTGAGGGTGGGAGGAGTTAAATTATAAAAAATATATCTTTGTGCCATTGTTAATTAATGGTCATATGACCGTTTGAAAAATTTTTCAGCCCTAACGGGCCGGACTCCAAAACAAACAACCCAGGCCCAAGCTAGAGGTCTTAGAATGGGCTTGGGTCCGGGCCTGGCCAGGCCTAGTCTAGTCGGGCCGCACTAGGCCATAGATGGGCTTCAGATACGCCGAGCCCTAGTTGACCAGAGACAAATCCACAAAATAAAATAAAAATAAAGCTACCATTTTTTATATAATAATTACACAACACCACTTCGTGGCGCAAGATTGGAGGTTCAACTCCCATAATAAGGGAGAAATAAACATCACTATAAATGGTATCAAACTTCTCTCCATATGAGTTGAACACGAGATCTCACACCACAACAAATGTTATACAACTATTAGGCTCAAATGCCCTGGATTATGAGCCTTACTTTAACAATTCAATATGCATTCATTTTGAAGTTATTGAGTCTAGATTTTAAATGGAAAAAATAGAATTGGTTCAAATATTAGAGCCATATGATTTTATCATATTTATCTTTAAAAAAATTAACGATTTACTTTTAAAATCATACTTGTGGTCTTCTTCTTTTTTTCTTCTTCTTCTATTAAAGACAAATATTAATAAAATTGTATGGTTACGATTATCAAATTAATTTAATTTTCTTTTCATAAATAATTTACTATGATGTCCCAAGTTCTTTTTAAAGCAATTTGAGTATATTAATTCGAAAATCCTTTTTATCAAGGTCCTTGTCGCTATTAAGCTCTAGGAGTCTCATGTTGTCACCTATTCTTTTCCTTGTGGTTGTTTATGTACGTTCTAATGTGTTTCGATGCATCAACTTGTATTTTGGGCCATTGGAGTGAATCTGTGAATGGTGGAAATAGTCTAAGGTTGCTTTTGTCTCACTTCAAAATTGAGACCAATTGAGCAGTACTTTTGTCGCTCAAGCAGTAGAGTCGTCCTTCCGGTTCTTTGTTCTGAAGTCTAAAATACTAGGCGTGTGTATTCACTGCTCAAGCAAAGGTTTTACTGCTCACGCAGTTTTTTTGTAAAATAGAGAGATTCTAGGAATTTAAATACACCGCTCGAGCATAGGTTTCATTGTTCAAGTGGTCTGTTCGAATTTAGTTCCGAAAAAGGTGTCCAATCACTTAAACGTTGAGCCATACACTTTGCCTCCCTCACTTTTCTCTTCACTCTCTCTGTCTCTACATTTCACTTTTCTCACTTTTCGCTCATCTCTCTCTAGAAAACTATCACCCACCTCATTAAATTCTTGATCTTTCCAAAACCATTGGGATTTTGATACAAATCCATTGGGATTTTTACCCTAGTGTCTTCATTAAAGTTGGAAAGCTCATCAAGGGCTACGTTGTGTACGGTGGAGATTGGATTTTGACGCCATTGATTTGGGGGCTTTTCTCATCTTTTCTCTCCAAAACTTGAGGAGGGAGTTTCTTTGAGTTATATATATGGTGTTAGCATGTCTTTACTTATTTTGATATGATTATCGAGTACAGGGTTTGAGATTTAAAGTGTTGGGTTTTCAAAATGTGCAAAAGTAATTTTCTTATGATTTTATTCATATTAATTTGTCCTGTGAACTTATGAGCCCCTTGGGAATGCATAGAGGAAAAATATTTTGAAAATGGAAGAAAAATCCTCTTTGTGATCACCTAGATTTTGGAAATTTGGGAAAAAGTGGATTTTGTGAAAAGGTTTGTGTAATTTATGGAAAAAATTTGAGAAAATGATGAATTTTCACATGTTGTGTTGATTTGGATATCCATTAGATGGATGAGTTTTGTGTTGAGAAATTTATATGGATAGGATAATCCTATATATGTTTGGACTATGAAAGGAAAATAAATATTGATTGTGAACATAGAATGAAATCATATGCCACATGGATATGAAATTTTGATATGATTTGAGAAATAATGAATATTGCATTTCCCTTTGAGAAAATCTTGAGTATTGTGGAAAAATTGTACAATGAAGCTATATAATTGCATCTCACTTCATTCATTTCCATAGCTTTGAATATTGTTTATTATAGCTATGTTTTGGAAATTGATGTATTGTTTTGAGAGAACAATTGTTGGTCTTGAAATGTTTTGGGGTAAACATGTTTTGTAAGTCCGGATAGGGGGTGTAGTTGATATTGTTTAAATTGGCCTAAGTGTCTAGGTTGAAAGACCAAAAACACGCGCGGAGTGGATATCACGTGCCTTCCGATTAGGAGCTGGTAAAGTGGGGATTGGTAAGGCTTGATATGCCTATTTACAGATACCAGTTTAGGGATTACCTGAGGTGTATTTACCATCCCGTATATTACATTTGAAATTTATTGTCATAATGAGCTTTTTGAAGAAAAAAAAAAATTGCATATGTTTTTCAAAAAGAACAAAGATATAGATTTTTGGAGCATGACATTGAATGGCATACATATTGTGAGATTGTTTAAACATATATACTTTGTTAAGATCTCTCTACTGGGCTTTGTGCTCACCCTTAGTGAATTTGTGTACGAAATGATATAGTAATTCCGCCTATAGTTAAAGGCAGGAAATGTGTTTGGAGAGCACATGGCACTTTTAGTTTGTTGTGCATCTTGACAAGCCGAGAGCTTTAGATGTATATATGGGTTCCTTTTTTATTACCATCTTTTGTCTAACTGGGTTTAAGCCTTAGAACTTATAGCCCTTGGAGGCATTGTTTTGTGTTATTCCTTCTTCTTTTTTATCGTCGCACACGCTATGGATTCATCCTTCAAAAAGATTGAATATGTATTACATGTGGACCTCTTGTAAATCTCTCATATGAATTGAAATGCAAACGTAGAGATTGATTAATCGAGTGAGTTTGTTTAAATTGCAAGAGGTTAAATCAGATTACCTTATGTCTTTTCTTTTTCTTTTTTCTTTTTTTTGAAGATGGGGGGGGGGGGCGTTGCATTTATACATAATAATTTAAACAGTAAACTGATCATATCATCAAAATAGAACTTTAGATGGACAGACAACACATACTCTAACAACTTAGTCTAATTCAATTGCATGGGAGAGAAGCTTAGTTTTTTTTTTCACTTTATTTAAGACAAATATTAAAGAGATAATTTAAATTCTTGAATTTACCCATAATGATTTGGCAAGATAGTGTGACATATAGAATTAAGTGTGTGACAAATTAAAAATTAACACATCCTATCACATCATTACGAGCCAAATTGAAAGAGCTCTTCTAAAGGTCTAAAACATTTTCCTCAATATTGTAATTCAAACTAGTGAAATTAAGAGAACATTAGACCTTTTTATTAAATGATTGAAAGATATTATAATACTCTTTTGGATTATGGAATCAGAATATATATATATATATATATTGTGTTTTTGCACTATTATGTTTGGATGAGTAACAAAACAAAAAATATGATATAGGAATATGTGTGGATTTCTTTTTCTTTGTTTGTATTTTAATGTCTTATGAAAAATAATTAACCGATGAGTTTGTTTCTCACTAAAATCTCACAATTTTTTGTGATAAATGAAACTTATAAAATAAGATACTCTTTCTCATCCTTTCTATATAAAAAAGAAAAAAAAAAGAAAAAAAAAAAGAAGAAAGAAAGATACTCTTTCTCATCATTTCTCACCTATGAATTACCTGACTTATAAACCAAATATAATAAATGGTATTACATTGACCTCCCTCAGGTTTGAAAAAATATAGTAAGCCCCCACAATTTTAACATAATTATTACAGTGATCTTTTTTTAGTATGATTAAATGAACCAAAACTAATACAGATGTTGCGAAAATACAAAATAATTTTTATTTTTTTTTATGATCATGCAAAAATAAACAACATAAAGTATGAGGATAACATCATTTTTTATCTATATAACTAACAAAATATTGATGAAAAAGGGATCTAAGTGTTCTATAAATTAAAATCACAAGAGAGCTTAATATAATTATGTCAAAACTGTGAGACTCGCTATTTTTTTTCAAACTTCAAGAGAGATCAGTATAATCTACCCTGATTTCTCAATCTCTTTCTGAAAAAACATTTTTCAATAATTCACTTCATTCAAAAGAAGTTTTAATTCATTACTAGCCAATGGCACAGAGTAGAAAAGACACATTTTGCATAGAAAAGGAATCAAAACTTCTTGTCCGTTAAAATTCACTCAAGAGTAACCTTTTTTTCCTAGTGCACCCTTTTTCTTTTTTCTTTTTTTTTTCCTTTCTGGTTTGGTCTAGGTCAATCTTTAGTATTTAAATCAACTATGCTTATATATTATAATGTCATAAATATATATATATATATATATACATATATTTTATATAATAGGATGTTAGGAGGTTAATAAGTTAGATTACAATAAAAGGGTCGCAGTCACTCTCTCGACTCGAACCCTGAACATCTGACCTTCTCACTATCCCAAAAGATAAATACATGAACCACTAAACTAACTGTCCTATCATGTCCAATAATGTCATATACATATGGTTAAAACCTTGGTTTATGTGGGCCTATTTAATATCACAAACATGTATCAAACTACCATTCATTTTGTTTGGTTTTAGAATTTATAGTTTGAGTTTTGCTTGGCAGAAAATGAAAGAAAAATAAATAAATATTTCTAAAAAAAATCACTTTTTATTGTTTGGTTACCACTAAAAGAATAAACAAGTACAACTAATCTAATTTTCTTTCTTTTTTATTTTTATATTTTACTTTCCCTCGATAAATTATATATTTAAACATAACATTAGCACTGAAGTTAAAGACCTAGAGGGGGGCACTAGAGAGCTTCTCTCTAGGCGATTTTTGACACCCCTCTGGCGACTTTCCAGCATGTCTCCAGTGAGCTTCCAAAACACTATCAAAGTGTGTATCTAAATTTTTTATGCTTAGAAAGAGAGGTTTGAGAGTTTCTTCACTGATTTTAGACATTTTTTATTTTTCACACCCACAATGGTTCTCTCTTCTCTAAATCCTCCTCTCATACTATTGTGGGTGTTCTTCCTCCTAGTTTCTGGTGCGGACCAAAGTACGATAGTGGTAGCAGTAGAGTTGAGAAGCGGTGACATAGATGATGTTGATGGCAATGGCAGGTTTGATGTAAATCTTTCTTTTTCAAACCACATCTATTAGAAGATTGGTTATTTTTCCTAATACATAATTGTTTTATTTTTGTGGCTTTGTATTAGGTTGTTTGTAGTATTTATTAGGTTGTTTGTTCGGCCTTTTAGCATCTTGTTGTTTTTATTTTTCTTTATCTGTATGTTGTTTACTTTTATTTTAATATAACTTTTATATTACTTTTCTCAAAAAATAAAGACAAAAAAATGAAAAACATTCAGTGTGTTTGGTTTTAATTTTTTGAATTTAATTTTCTGAAAATTAAGTCTTTTATTTTTCATATTTTTTAATTTTTAATGAATATTTTCAAAATTTTAAGATTTTTTTTTTTTTTTTGAGATGCACCTTACTTAGATGCATCTAAAAAGTACAATATTCGTAAAAAAAATATTTTTAAAAAATCAATAAATACACAAGAATTCAAAAAATGTACTGATTTTTTAATTTTTTAATTTTTTTTTTTTTTTTTGTATTTTTGGCAATTAGTGAATTTTTTAAAGATTATTTTCACAAACATTATACTTTTTAAGTCTATTTATGTTAAGTGTATCTAAAAAAAATTTAAAAAAATGCTTACAATATTAAAAAAATTCAATGAAAACAAAACAAAAATACCAAAAATAAAAGTTTCAATTTTCTAAAAAATGAATTCAAAATTCACAAATCAAACAAGTTGATTAGCACTTATAGTTTTGGATTCACTTTAGGCCATATTTATTTGGATACACTAAAATGGTATTACCATTATTGGGATTAACAATCTTAGGATTATTCCCTTGGATTGTATAACGATTCCAGTTTAGACCTGACCCGTTTATTATTTTGGATCCGGGATTCTTATCTTATCTGGTTGTTCTTACCTTTATACATTCTATTCTTGATTGAGTTTAGCTATTTGGATGTCATTATTGCGTTTGGAACAAGTTGAGTGTTCCTTTTTCTCAAAGAAGTCTTTGCTCAGATTTTGGTCAGTTCGCTCTAGCGATCATTTGGTCACTCGAGTGGTCCCTGTGAACTTCCAGTATATTTGCAAGTCCGCAAAAGTGCTGAAAGATAGTGTTTTTTGCTCAAGCGGTGTTTCTTGCGCTCGAGCGGTCTTGGCTCGAGCGGTCATTCTTGTGCTTGAGCTGTGTTTTGGAACTCTCAGTGCTTTTGCAGGCCTGCAAAAGTACTAGAGGCTGGTATTCTTCGCTCGAGCGGTCTCACTTTTGTGTCAAGTCACTCAAGCGGTCTGCGCATATATCAGTATTGAAAAGTAACTTTTTGGATCACTTTTTCATCTCTCTCTCTCTCTCTCTCTCTCTCTCTCTCTCTCTAAACATTTCAAAACCCTAAATCTAGACACTTTCTCTCTAAAACTCATCTTGAACCCTCAAATACACTATCATCCATTGATCTCTACACCCTAGTCCCTTTGAGAAAAAAGTAGAACTCACCTAGAGCTTCCATTTGATCGAAGCAAAGTCTATTTTCGACTCCATTGAAGTTTCAACCTTGCTCTTGCTTGTCTTCTAACTTGAGGTAGGGATTTCTCCACACTTTAGTATGATTTTTAACTTAGTTATTTGTTTTTCTAAACAAGATTGTGATTTGGGGATTTTTGAATAAAAATCTAGGGTTTTGGTTTTGAAATCAAAATAGAGGTTTTCAATGGATTCGTGAAAATGGTTGTGGAGTTGAAAATGTGGTTTGGTTGTGATAAAATGGTATTTTTTTATCCTTGGAATTGATTTAGAAAGAAAATGAAATTTTGCCCCAAAAATATGAATATTTAATTTTGTAAAAAGGAGATGGAAATGAGGTTGGGTTTTATGAAATTGGAATGATGATAATGATGATGGTGGAGTTGGATATGCATTATCACTCCAATCTTAAAATTTTGGAAAGTTTATCTTTATTGGAAATTATCTATCTGCTTAGAGATATCTGTTTTGGGCTATCAGTGGAGGATAGCTATGATTGTTCTAGAAATTGCATGAGAATTAGGAGAATTGAAACTAATTTATCATCCATTTGCATTGAGCATTGTTGCATATTTAACACATTGAAAATGTTTATTGTTTTAAGAAAAATTGATGAATACATTAGTGAATCTGGGTAGGGGATGTGGTTGCGGTATTATTGTTAGCCTGTGTATCTTTGGTGAAGTCCAGAAACCCGTACGGTTAGGTACCGAGCCTTCCAGTTAATACCGGTAAGAATGGCAATTAGTAGTACTTCTATAACCTACTTACAAACACATACCTAGAGATTCCCCATGTTGTATCCACTGCACTGTTTTTATTGTAAAGGAAATTATTTCATGAGTTGTGTTCTAATCTAGCATTGCATGGTTTTAGAAAGAGATATAAAACGTTTTGACACCAGCATTGCATATGTATTTACCTTATAACTTTGTTAAGATTCATACACTGTGTTAAAGTATTTTTACTATGTTTTGGCTCACCTTATGTTGAGAACCATTTCATGCCTCTGCCAAGGTCGTAGCTGTCACGACCCAAACCCGCCCCTATGAGTTTAGTACCGTAACTGGCCAGTAATCTGAGATTACCGAAGGCCTGCTTAACAGAAGAACAGTAATAGAGAGTACAAGGGCTGGCGGAAGCCAAAACAGTAAATAAACAATGTCCAATGAGCTGTGACAGTCTGTATGCCAAAAAGACTTTCCATACACATATACACGAACAGTACAGAACAGTATGTACATATATACAATCATTTAGTTCAGAGACCTAATCCCTGTTAAACAGTACAGTACAGTAAACAAAATGGTTACAGAGACAGAAGGGGGAACTAAAACACCCCTAAGCCATAACTTGACAGGCTCGGAACCTCGCAGTGAGGCACAGTGGTTGGCTTGACAAACCTGGAGCTTACCCCGACGCTTCTAACCACGATCTGGTGCCTGTACACCTACATATATATATGAGCGGTGAGCTAAAGCCCAGTGAATAACGTAATGCGTAAAGAGGTTAATAATGAATGTCCTTACAGTAATGAAAATAGTTCGTTAATTCAGTATATCAGTCATTCAGTCATATGTGGTATATCCATTAGCATAATAGTACAGTAAACAGTAGGTCTTAAAAGACCGAACAGTAAATGATGGCCATCAATCAGTAAACAGTAGTGGTTCCAACAAGGGAACCGATAGAGATCTCTGTAACAGTAACAGTCAGTAACAGTAGCTGCTAAGGATGCCACAATACAGTTCAGAATAGAGGACATACATTCATTCTATTAACAGTATCAGTTCAGAAAGCAGTACAGTTCAATTATTCAGAAGATAATCATTTTTGAACATATCTTTACACAGTTGTTACTCACAGAGTTCTGCGCTACAGTAAAGCTAGAGTGTGTCCCTAGTCGCCAACCCTACACAGTTACAGATTGAACACACACTAAGCTACACAGTTGGGAAAGATAATAACTTAATCCCTAATTTGCCTCGGTGTGTTCTACATCTATATCCTCATTAAGATGTCTTAAACTAGGCCTAATAATGCCTAGGATGAGATAAGGATGCAAAGATGCACTTCAAAATATTTTCAGAATTTTCAGAAAATAAGGGTCACGCTCGAGCGTAGGTTACTTCGCTCGAATGGACATGCAGACAAGGGTTTCCGCTCGAGCGTAGACTTACCCGCTCGAGCGTTCTGCAAAACAGTCAAAAGTGCTGGATAGGTGAAAATCACGCTCGATTGGGCACTCGACACCCGCTCGAGCATGAGACACAATGCCCCGCTCGAGCGTTAGTTATTCCGCTCGAGCGGACTTCAAAACAGAACAAAATGCTGGGAGCACGATTTCCATGCTCGAGCGCCAGTCACCTTGCTCGAGCATGAGTTCAAAATCTAGAATTTCCAAATTTGAACCTCAACCTCAAAACCAAGTTTTAAAACATGAATTTCGATCCTCTTGGGCCAATTTTCCAGAAAACATCCCAAAACTCATAGTTTAACATGATTCCAAAGCTCAATTGTAAAATCAAAGCCCAAGGGTGTTTCAAACAACTCAATTTCAAACCAATTTTCATGAACATAATTCAAACATAACATGCATGAATTTAAACACTTCAAAGCTTCAAATGCTAGCTCAATTGAGCCAATTCTTTCTAAAAACATGATGAAATCATGGACTACTCTTAAAACATGGACATGCATGTGAGGAATTATGACCTACAACCTCAAAACTTCAATATATATACATGCATGCAACAATTAAGCTTCAACACAACAATTTGAGCCATAAGTTGGCTCTAGTCTTCAACTTTGGTATAAACCATGCAAGAAACAATTTAAACACAAGAATGAGAAGATGAATTTCTACCTTAAGTCTCCAATTCAAAGAAGGGAAGCTCAAATATGCAATTTCTTCTTCAATTTCTTCAAGTCCCCAAACAATTCACAAGATGAAGCCAAATTCTCTCTTAACTCTCTCTCTCTCTCTCTCTCTCTCTCTCTCTCTCTCTCTCTCTCTCTCTCTCTATTTTTCGGTGAGAACTCAAGAAATGACTGAGGAAAAGTGTTGGTCAAGTGTTGTACATGTGATTCAATAAGTCCTAGCATTGTCCACTAACATGGCATTACGGTAATTAAGCCAACTATTGCAATTTAGCTCAATTCAATCTAATTTAATCATACCAAATCACTTTTCAGATAAATATACCATAAAATCATATAAAATCTAATTAACACAGAACATCAATCAATTTCATATTCGGCTGCCGATAAGGCCTTCAATTCGCAATTTAAACACAAAGGCATGAACAAATAATCAAACAGTCAACAGATAGACATGCAATTAAACAGGTATACTTAGTCAATCGTTCAGTTTCAGATTTCAGTTAGTCAGTTCAGTATTTCAATCAATTCAGTTACCAATCGTAATCAGTCTCAGTTTGGCAGTAATCAGTGGTTAATTGGTAAACAGTGACGAGGGTTGTTGCAGTAGCTTGGAAGAACTTAAAGCCGAGAGCTTCTTGTTTTGTTTTGCTGTTTTTATTTTGTACAAGCCTAGAGCTTTATTTGTATTGTTTAAACTCACTTTTGGTATAATTAAGTATCGTCTTGGAAAGTTGTAGTCATTAGGGCATTTATACATCTGTTTAACTTTTATTTCATACTAAGAACTTGTGGCACGTGTTATAAATTCAGGGTTAGGGCTTACAAATGTATAACGACATATGTTACCTTTTATACAATGGGATCATATGAATAGAAGGATATCATATTCAGAACTGTATTGTTATTTAATTAATATCATGGAATGAATTATGGTTATTATTTTAAGGCATTACAAACTGTTTATCTTATCCTACTTTTAGAATAACTTAGGATTATGAAGAGAAATTGACAAAATCTTAAAAATTTTATAATTTAATTAATTAGTCCAAACCCTTTTTTAGAGCAGCTTCAATGATGCAAGTCATAATGGCTTTGTCAAAGCCATTTTTTAGCTTGCCATAGTGTAAGCATCTCCAATGGTTGAATCAAATGGCTTGCCAAAGTCAAAAAATGGCAAAGCCAAACCTTGCCATTTTTTTGCCACATCATATTTTTTTTTTTCCCACCACCTTCACAAATCAAAACTCTACCAAAAATTTTATAACTATATAAAATTTATGAATTACAAAAACTGTATAATATTAAAAAGTATAATTTTAATTGCATAGATTATTTACTTACAATTCATTATCTTAAAACCTATAACTCTATAACTCTATAGCAGCAATATTGACTTCATCTTTTATGCATAATTTAACTTCAATTCACTGTATATACTATTTCAATGGTGAAAAATTTGAAAGTTAGTTAGATTTGGCACTTGTTTGTGCCAAAATAGAATCTCACCATTGTAGTGCTATGACTAAAAATGACTTTTTTCCATTGTAGCAAGCCAAAAAATGACTTTGGCAAAGTCATTTTAACTTGCACCGTAGGAGATTCTCTAAAAAAATGCCATTTTTTTAGCCATATACTCCAATAGTGACATTCTATTTTAGCACAACCAAGTGCCAAATCTAACTGACTTTAAAAAAAATTACCATTGAAATAGTAGATGCAGCAAATTGAAGTTAATTACTAATATGAGATGAAGTGAATGTTGCTCCTATATAGTTGGAAGTATTGAGACCTATATGTAATTATAATTATAATTTTCAATATGAATCAATTTTTGTAATTTATAAATTTTTTATAGTTTTAAAATTTTTTATAGAGTTTTGATTTGTGAAAGTTAGGAGGAAAAAAAAAAATAGGGTTTGAATTTTGGTGTAAGAAATATAATGTGACAACAAAATGGCCTTGTCAAACTTCGAGCCAAATTCGACTGAAGGTTTGGCTTTGTTATTTTTTGGCAATGGTTTTGGCTCAAAATTGGAGTGTATTTGAAAGGTCCAGACATTTTTTTGGCTTTGACAAGCCATTGTTCAACCATTATAGATGCTCTTAGTCCTTCATTTTGTATCTTACAGCCCCTATCTAGAATTAATATTTGAGAATACTATGTTTCTGTGAATTATTTGTATTGACCCCAATTTTATTAACCAAATATTAGATTATGCATTTTGTTATATTATTAATCCAATTTCAAGAGTATATCGGTCCAAACAAATATGATTTCACTGATAAACTAAAAATATATTTACTTTTTGTTTGTTTGTTTGTTTTTTTTTTTTTTTTTTTTTCTTTTTAAGTATCATGTTACTGGTATACGATATTCTTATGATTTGATAAAAATAAGCGTCTCTTTATTGGTTACAATATTCTTATGAATTAATAAAAATGCATTCATTTGAAAGAAAAACCTAACTAGGTTTGTTTTTATCAATAAATATTTCAATAGGTTGCTCTGTAAATAAATAAATAAATATAAATAAAGGAAAAGGAATCATTAAAGGCAGTCATATGTTCATTTAATAAAGTTGCAAACAAGTCGAGTTGAGTATTAGATTATTTAAACTTAATTTAAAATTTTAATGAGTTTTAAAATGTTAATGAGCCGATCTCGAATAAATTTGTAACGAATCGATCACAAACCGAGCTCAAGTAGTTTAATTTTTTATAATGCATATAAGATTATTAAGCCAAGTAGTAGATTATTCAAGTTTAGATTCATAACTTAATGAGTTTTAAAATGTGTTCAAATTTAATTTATTTATATAAGAAGTTGATTTTGAACGAATTTTTAATAAATTAACTTTAAACAATTTTTTAATAAATCGAACACGAACCAAACTCGAGCAGCTCGGTTGGTTTAACAGTATTATTCCTTGCTCTTTATTTAATGTACAAATAAAAATAAAAATAATTTACAAGGTCACTGGACAAGGTCCATCGATAACTAGGGCCTCAAACCATCAATCATAATGGGCTCAACATAGCCCAAGCTTGAAACCCAATGGGCTATAATGGGTAAGGTAAATTAGAAAGAGAAAATTGTTGAAAATTTCAATCTAGTAATTGTTTAAAGTAATAGGTCTAAAGAATATTTTTTTATTGGTAAGAGATCTAGCCTTTATGAAATAATTTGGTAAAAATTCATTTACTATTTTGGAAGACATTTTATTTTTAATTTTATCCCTTTAATCTATCTACGAAATTTTTTTAACTATTTGTTCAAATATTTTATTTGTTTAATTTTTCTTTACTATCTGTTAAAATATTTTTTTATCTTTTTAATTTTTTTTGACTATCTGTCAAATTTGTATCTATTTGTTGGAATATGGATCTGCTAAAATTCCTATCTGTTGAAATTATATGTCATGTTATTTTTTATCTATTCAAATTTGTATTTATTTGTTCAAATTATTTTTTTATCTGTTCAATTTTTTTTTCTCTGAATTCTATTTGTCACTTTTTTTATGTCTTCAAATCTATGCTATTGAAATACACCAACGCACTATCTGTTTAAATTTTGAACAGATCTCTTCAATAATATTGTAGACGTCCCATTTTAACTGACCTTAAGATTTGGGCTCATTTTCTTTAAGTACCCAATAATAAAAGACCGGAATACACAAATCCTTCAATCACTTCAACAAAGAGCTTTATCTAAAAGTCGATTGCAACCTTTTCACCCATTTTGGCCAAATGTTTTCAGACCTTTAAAAAAGTCTTTTCCAAAATATTTTACTTTAGCCATGCATAAATCTAATCATTTTTATAATGTTCGACCTCATCTTTCAAAATCAAAATGATGTGACTTTCGGTAACCTAGCAAGAACAAAGTAAGAATGAGTGGAAGGGAAGAGAATCTTTTTAGAAAATTTTTAAATATTTAATTACTTTTTTAAAAAAATTAAATCCACTTAATCTAGATATACTTCAAAAGTAAAATATTTATAAAGATTTTTATAACAAAATTCAATATATTAAAAAAAATAAAAACATACTGAATTTTTATATATTTTATATTTAGTAAATTCTTATTTAATAAAATCACAAATTTGTATTTGTTCTCTTTGTTGAAATATCAAGTCAAATCATCCTATCTGTCCAAACAGATTTGTTCAATAGCAGCAAAAAAATTATCTTCAAATTTTATCTGTTGAAATTTATACATATCATAATTTGAGAGGGGGAAACAGATCAAGGCCAAAAATTTTATCTGTTAAAATATCAAGCCAAAATTATTTGTTCTATTTTATTATCTATTCAAATGTTGAACATATCTGTTCAAATTTTGAACAGTTTTATCCTATTATCTATTTAAATTTTGAACAATTTTGATGAAGAAGAAGAAAGCATTCTGCATAAAAAAGAAGTTAAGTGAGGCAAACAGATTCAAGACATTAGCTGGGTAATAGAAACAACACAGACAACAACAAAAGAAGAAAAGGAAAAAGAAAACAAGAAAATAGAGTGCGTGTTCTGAAGAAAAAAAAAAAAAAAAATTCTAATTGAAGACTTTCGCCGGTATAATCTGGCTGCAATATAAATTCAGAATTTCACTCATTAAATGTGACAATAGTGGATTACGGCCTATTTTGGGGAACAAGATTAAAAACCCTTTTTTTTTTTTTTTTTTTGAGTTGTATTACCTCTCTACCTTTGTATATTTTTTTTTTAAAAAAGCCAAAAAAAATTCAAAAAATCAACTTTTAATCTACCTCTCAAAATAGACACCATGTGTTCATACCTATATATCTATCTATACTATTATAAAGTGAACACATAACTCTTATGGTGTCCTAAAGCTTTACTCTCCTCATGTCATGTGGCAATATTTTTTATTTTTAAAAAAAAAAGTTAAACAAAGAGATGGGTAAGACGAGAACTCATACCACTTAAGCTAAATACACATTATAATATTAATTTCATTATTATTTTGTTTTATTCCTACTTATTTAAATTGCACACACATCGTGTGTGCCACCCACTAGTGTATATATATATATATATATATGTATATATAAGGACAAACAGCATTTCAAATTAGTATGTCTATGTTTGAGAGTCAATCCTCATCCTCGTCTGGACAAGAATTTACATACTTCAAGCTAAGCTTTGTTGTCTCAAATCATAGGCAACATTTACTTCATTTGGATCCAGATCCAGATCACTTCATTTCACTTGATATGAATCCAGATCACAATTACAATTCAATATATATGTATTATATAGTAACATTCTATATCCTAATGCAATCACAAATAAACTCCCTTCATTTACAAACATAACAGATCAACAAGCAGTTCTACCTACCATTTCAGGAACACAAGTCTTCAGAGCATCGTAGGTTGACACATGGACTCCACCTTTGGTGAGTTTGGACCAAGGACGGTGGATCTACAGATTTTGGCGTCGGATCGCTAACGACGATGACGAAGGCAATGGTGCAAGGAGAGAGAGAGAGAGAGAGAGAGAGATAGTCCAGATCGGCAGACGGAGGTATATTCCAAAAAGTTATTAAGAAGAAAAAGATTCTAAAATATTTTTAGTTATTATGATAGCCCCAAAAAAAATATATCTAAATTTAAAAGGCCTCGATAAAATTCGATGAAGATTTAAAATTAATAAATAATTAATATGATAAATTATTTAAAATTAATAGATGATTCTTTTTATTCCAAAAAGTTTGAAATGCCTATTGATTTGATGAATTATTTGAAATTAATAAATGATCATTTCTCAAATTTATGGACTGCGTTTAGAATACGATTAATTATGTTAGTTACAATTGTTTCTGGAGAAAAAAAAATCAAATTTAAAATTAAATAAATTTTACCTATGTCACAACAAAGATTGAATGGATTAGTAATTTTATCCATTGAAAAATATTTACTTGATAAGTTGAATTATGCAATTTTGATTAGCAATTTTGCAATTAAAAATGAGAGAATTGTGATGTTTAAGTGATATTTTGTTACAAATTGTTTACATTTTATTTAGTACTTTTGTTAAGATTATTTTGGTTGTTTTTCTTATTGTAAACTTTGTTATATATTTAATAAATTTTATGTAAAAATAAAAATAAAAAATTACGATAATACTTTGATTACAATTTTTTTTTTTTAACGTATAAAGTATATTATCAAGAGTTCGCATTGGGCCTAAAAATGTCAGAGTTGACCTGATTATAAGTAATACCTATTCCTAATGTAAAGTCACATAGAGAGGAATCCCAAGTCCAGATCCTCTGCCGTAGTTTCCTGCGGTGGTTCAAAACGACGTCGTTTTGAACCACTTTTTTTTTTCCTTTCACCACTTTTTTTTTTCCTTTCGTTTTCTCTCACTTCTTATATTTTGCTCTTCAGCCTCTTTTTATGGTCTGGTGTTTGAACCCTAGTGAGACAAACAGAGAGGCAACTACAGCGAGGAGAGGAGAAGCGAGGCAGCGGTGAGACGAGGGGAAGCGGCAGGAGACGGATAGAGAGGGTAAGGCGACGGCAACGAGGTCCGTTTTTTGTGGAAATAGATTTGTGTTTAATCTGTTCAATTTTTTCCCAATTTTTTTTGTGTTTAATCTGTTGATTTGGTGCATCATCTTTTTTAGTTGGAGTAATGACATTAATCTGGGGAAACAGATTTGTGTTTAATCTCTTGAATTTTTTCCCAATTTTTTGTGTGTTTAATCTGTTGATTTGGTGCTTCATCTTTTTTAGTTGGAATAAACAGTAGCGAATCTGGGGAAACAGATTTGTGTTTAATATGTTCAATTTTTTCACAAATTTTTTTTTTTTTTTTTTTGTGTTTAATCTGTTGATTTGGTGCTTCATCTTTTTCAGTTGGAATAATGACATTAATCTGGGGAAACAAAATGACATTAATCTGGAATAATGACATTAATATGTTGATTTGGTGCTTCATCTTTTTTATAGTTCCTAACCCATAAATATAGAGTTCTAATATAAGGGGAAGTGAAAACAAAAGGTAATGAAATGTTAATCTGTTGATTTGGTGCTTCATCTTTTTTAGAGTTCCTGACCCAAAAATATGTTGATTCTCTATGTTAAGAAATGTTAATGAAATGTTAAAAATGAGAATCAACAAAAGGTAAAGAAATGAAATGTTAAGAATAAACATGAGGTATTAAGAATGAACATGAACATAAAGAATGTTAAGAATGAGGCATTAAGAATGAACATAAACAGGAGGCATTAAGAATGTTAACAATGAGGCATTAAGAATGAACATGAACAAGAACATGAATGCTCTTTTTCATATTAGGAACATGAAGAATGTTAAAAATGAATGAGGCATTAAGAATGAACATGAACATGAGGCATTAAGAATGTTAAGAATGAACATGAACATGAACATGAAAATGACAATGGTTAGTAGACAAATCAAGTGATAAGTATGGACTAAACACTATTTGAATGTTTGAATGTATGGACTAAACAACCCATTGATTATTGTTTTATTTTACATCATTGTGATGGACTGATTGTGTCATAAAATGCTCTTACTAGGATCATGTCAATGGGTTCAAACATTAATGTTGGATATTTGCAAAATATAAGATGCAATTGTGGAAAAAAAAGCTGCAGTGTTCATATTAGAATCTGAGAAAAATCCAAGGAGGCTGTATTTCAAGTGTGCAGATAGGATGTGCGAGCACTTTGCGTGGCTCCAACTGGGAATGCATCAAATATCCAAAGGAGAAGTAAAGCTAGTCATATGAAGAATGAAGATGAGAAAGGCTATGATTATGATTTTGACAAAATCAATGAAATTATCAATAGATTGGAACAAGTTGAGGAAAACCAAGAAGCTATGAACCTGATTATGTTGACAACCATAGAGTTGGTTGGTTTTACCATGCTAATAGCACTACTGAAGTGAATGTAATCTTTTAGTTATTTATTTATTTATTTTTATTTTTTTTGGTGGTTGTATTTGGGTTTTGAATTTAGTAAACCTTAAACTATAAGTTTTGATATGTAAAACTTAATGAAATTACCTATGCTTGACGAATGTGATGCGCTTCTTTTTTGTTTCTGTCAATGAAGTTGCTTTCTGATTCAATCTTTTCATTCATTATTTTATATTGTTATTGTTGGTCATACTTGTTCTTATCAAGATTTGTTCTGCACCTGTGAAACGAATCTATGCCCTCTGTTGTTTGCAATACAAATGGGATTTGGTAGTTCATTTGTACAAAACAAAGAGAATAATCTGTCCAAAACAAAAATAATCTATCCAAAACAAGTAATCTCTCCAGAAACAAGAAATATGTCCAAAAATAATCTGTCCAAAAATAAATTAGTATAAAAATTTGTACAAAACAAAATAAATTTGTCCACAACATAATAAATCTGTCCAACACAAAATAAACCAAACTAAATCTGTGCAATACAAAATAAATCAGACCAAATCTGTCCAAAACAAAAAAAAAATCTGTCCAAAACAAAATAAATCTGCCCACAACATAATAAATATGTCCAACAAAAAATAAACCAAATCAAATCTGTCCAACACAAAATACATCAGACCAAATCTATCCAAAACAAAAGAAATCTGTCCAAAGCTATCCAGAACATAATAAATCTGTCCAATACAAAATAAACCAAACCAAATTTGCCCAACACAAAATAAATCAAACCAAATCTATCCAAAACAAATGAAATCTGTCCAAATCTGTCCAGAACAAAATAAATCTGTCCACAACATAATAAATCTGTCCAACACAAAATAAACCAAACCAAATCTGTCCAACACAAAAAACATTTGTCCAAAACAAATGAAGATAAAATAAACTTCTCAAGGATGTCCATCTACATGACTGTCAGCAAGACTATGTGACGCTTGCGAGACTTGGACTTGTACCTCGAAACAACTCCTAAAAAGATCTGTGAGTGGGATACACAGAAGGCATTGACTGAGGCATGTTATTTCCCTGCAATAGACCAAACCATCTATTAAACTTTGATTACAATGTATACTACATTTTTAATGTAAACTATGTAATCAATGATAACTCACATCATATGTACCATACATAAGAGGAAGACCACTTGTACCACCCATGTGAACTTGAGGTCTAGGTTGAGATTGAGAAATGTACACATCATGACGATGATCCTAAATACAGCCAATATAAAGTATGTAACAAAAAATTTTGAAAAACAAAAGAAACATTATTGAACATTAATATTGCCTGATTATAATTACTACCCATGGCGAAATGAGATTATGATTGAGAAATATAGACACCAACACCATGATCCTAAATACAATCAATATAAAGTATGTAAAGAAAAAAATTAAAAAAAGAAAATAAAAAAGAAACAATATTTAACATTTTCTTAAAAATTTGCACACAAATAAATATTATCGATTAGAATTACTACCCATGATGAAATGAGATTGTGATTGACCTTGGGAAGTATAAATAGCAGCACCTGACTGCATTGCCAAGCAAACCAATTAAAGATAACAAAAATTAAATGCCAAGTTCATCACGTCATACTAGTGAACAGACTCAATGAAAGGAATTCATAAAACTAACCATAAAAAGACCACATTACTATTACATATTACCTGAATAGAATTACTACCCATGACGAAATGAGGTTGTGATTCACCTTGGGAAGTATAAACAATAGCATCCAACTACATTGCCAAGCAAACCAATTAAAGATAATAAAAATTAAATGCCATCTGGATAGTTCATTATATGATAATAGTGAACGGACTGAACGAAATGAATTCATAAAACTAACCATATAAAGACCACATTACTATTACATATTACCTTAATAGAATTACTACACATGACAAAATGAGGTTGTGATTCAACTTAGGAAGTATAAACAGTAGCACCTGACTACATTGCCAAGCAAACAAATTAAAGATAACAAAAATTAAATGCCATCTGGATAGTTCATTATTTGATAAAAGTGAACGGACTTAATAAAATGAATTCATAAAACTAACCATATAAAGACCACATTACTATTAAATATTACCTGAATATAATTATTACCCATGCCTAAAGGAGGCTGAGATTCACATTGGGGAGTATAATCAACGGCACCCTACATACAACGAAAAACCATAATGAAAGTGGGTCATTAATAAAAAAAAACATAATCATTGTTTTAGTTTATTAATCTAGTGTATTTTAATCGTATGCAATTTTTCATGTCCAAACCTGAATTGATTGCATTCTTTCCTTCTTTGCAATAGATTTTTCCATCCCGCCTTTGATCCTCCTTCTTCGCTTACTAGTTGATTCTCTTTTCTTCAATCCCTTAGCTTGGATTGGACAATCTACTTCATCACTCTGTGGGCATGTGTTGCTTAACGAATTTCTCAAATCAGTTACCTCCACTTGACCACAAATAGGGACACTTAAATTTGTCTTCAACCATTACACTCAATTCTTTACCTTTTGAAACTAACAACAGATAAGTTTCTTTACTTTCAGCAGCTCTAATCGCTATTGCTCTAAACATGGTCATTAATGATCGATATCGGTCACTTTGATGTAGTTTCACATCAGCCTTCACTTCATCCCACGTCTATCTTTCACACTTTCAGCCCTTGCTTTTTTAGTCCATCATTTGAGTATATATTATGGAGGAAGTTCCATTGCATTGAATATATCTGTAAGCACCTTCACACAATGTTGACATAGTATGCCCTTCACTTAAACTTCTTGTAACTACAACTCAAAGAACCACCTCTATCCATTGTCACAATCTTATCTTTTTCTCCATCTACCATTGTTCTTATTGTGAATATAGTACTCTCACCATCATTAATAGTGCCTATAATTGATGCTTCAATGGACTGCACGTACTTATTTTGGAATTCCTCAAAAATTGTTTTCGTGTAAATCTCTGCCACTTGCTTTAACATCAAAGTTGGAATTGAAACCCTTGGCAATTTTTGGGACAAATTATACTCGGCTTTCAATTCCTTATACCTCTTCTCATAAAGCACCCTCTCAAAATGCATGAAGAACTCCATCAAATTATGGTCACAATTCAGATAATCCTTCAAAAATGCATTGAAGGATTCACTAAGTTGATTAGTACTCATTCCAGTTGCCCAAGAATTCATAATATATGGCCATCCCCATTTCTCCTTCACACGAAAAGTCTACTCCAACCAATGATTGTCGCATGCATCATACTTATCAAGCATTTGGTCCCACTTTATTCCGAATTCTTCTTCATCATCAATGTCATGCATAAATTTTGAAAACACGACCTTGACCCCTACAACATCGAAAACATAACTTACATACTTGACAGCATTTTGCATCAAATGCCATATACAAAGTCGGTGGTTTGTATCGGGCATGACAATTGGAATGGCCTTAGCCATCGCAACATCTTGATCTATGACAATAGTTTTCAGAGCTTTGTTTGACATTGCCTCCAGAAAAATTTGAAACAACCATGTAAAAGATTCAGCAGTCTCATCATACATCAACGCTGCATCGAATAGAACTGTTTCTCGATGATGATTAAATCCAACAAATGATCCAAAAGGTCTATGCTCATTATTTAATTTGTAAGTAGTGTCAAATATCACTACATCACCAAACTGAGCATAGTCCATGATCATTTGAGCATCGGCCCAAAATATATTACTTATCTACTCTTCACAATCTAATTGGACTGCATAAAAAAAAGATGGATTTTTCACAGTTTTCTTACGAAAGTAATGCAACACACTACCCGCTTCTCTATATTCCAAATCTTTTTGTCTCTTCGATCTTAGGTAATTTTTTTGGGTCCAATTTGGTGAAACCAGGTTATGCTCTTCTACCAAATAAATCATAAGCAGACCTAAGAGGAATTCCATATTCTGATGCTAATTCTACTTCAATTGCTTAGGTGGTAGATGTTTTTCTTTGGGATGGCAACATATGAATGCAATCTTGAGCCACAAGATCATGATTATGATGTTCAACAAAATCACAAGCAATAGATTTTCTTGAAATTCTATCTAACTTGATACTAAATCGGGCACCACAACCACATCTTACCTCTTGTCTCGGATTTAAAAGTCATATGTGGCTTGTTCAGAGTCAAATGGCATTCCCGCTTTCGGCTTCCAACCACAATCATCAACAATAGTATTTTCTTCCATTACTTACAATTCATATATATAAACCACATTTATACTTAATTGTAGGTTCTGGGAATCAATTGCACAAATCTGAATCATATATATATATATAATGGAAGCAAATTATATGAATCCACAAATAAATGTATGAACCAGAAAATAATATTTATAAGTAAATGTGATTAACTATCTAACAACAAATCTGAATCCACTAGAACAGATCAATGTGATTAACTATATGTATAGAATATAAAATTTCATATGAAAAAATCTGACTTCTATATATATATATAGAACATAAAAGATGTTGGGGGGGCAATTGTGGGGGCCAAATAATGATGTGTTGAGGAAGGCCAAAGAATTTGAAGACATCCGGCCTGAGTTGATTCGGCTAAAATCTAAGATAGAGTATAGTCGGCCGTATAAATAGCCGAATAGGAACCAACACGCAATCAAAAGGCTGAGTAAGCCATCAAGTGCACGATTAAAAGTGGGTCCGATCCATAGGCCCAAATGGTAATATAAAAAGAGGAACATCGACAAAAGAAAGGTATGTGAGAATAGATAAAATAACCTGAGATAGAAGTAAACCTGAGAGCGTACTAACTTGTCCGTCGAAGTGCTAATTCTGGTACCCTCGACCGGAGTGTTCATCCCCTTTTCAGGTGGCAATCAGGGGATCAAGGACATCTAACTAGATACTGGAGTATTTCCAAACCACTTCTCCACAAAGAATTAGACTAATTAATTGTTTTCTAGTTTTATATTTCTTGGTGTCCAAGATTGTTTGGTATCCAAGAAATATAAAACTAAGAAAGCAGGTTCAAAATAGACAAATTTTATTCAGTAATATTCATTTTTTTTTACTTGTGGATTTAAGGTTGTATTTTTTTGTAAATTCGAGAACCCCTTTCATTTACAATATCTATCTAATTTCGGTGTATTCCGCTACATTAGAAACTTGTGTCATCAAAAACCAGTTATGTAATAGGGCTCTGGTCTCAATAAACATAGCAAGAGAAAATGCCAAGCGTATGATTATAGAACACCAAACCGTTCTCTCATAAAATGCAATATTGTCAATTTTGATATCAAGCCTTTATGGTATATCTTAGTCTTTAAGGGAAATTTCACTTGAAAATGGCAAAGTAGGTTCAAAATAGTTGGGATTCCTGACTCCAGATTATCTGCCATGGTTTCCTGCAGTGGTCTCCAAAACAACGTCGTTTTATTTAGTGTTTTTTTTTTTATTTTTTTAATTCAAAAATTTCATTTTCCTCATTTCCCCCTTTTCTCTTCTCTGTATCGTCTTCTTCACTTTGTACCATCGATTTGAGTTAGTGAACCCTAACACAGAGAGAGAGAGAGAGGCATCGTAAGAGGCGATTGAAAGTCGGAGTGAGGAACTGAAAGAGAACGAACGGAAACTGAGAGAGGAACTGAGAGAAAAGAGATAGCGGAGATGAAGGAGCAGTGCGATGGCGAGCAAAGGATCGCAGGCGACGGTGAGTTCAGCGGCGATGCGATGGCGGAATGGCAACATTGCAGCGACGACGAGGTCTATTTCATCATCTTGCTGTTATATATATATAGATTTGGTGTTATATATATATATATATGTATAAATAGATATGTATAGATTTGTTATTGATTTTGGTTTGGTTTAGTCACTTAATCTGTTGGGGATTCATAGATGGGTTGTTATTGATTCATAGATGGTTTATTTAACCCATTTCACTTAATCTATATGAAATCAATTAATTCAGATTTTAATCTATTTGATTTAGATTTTAACCCTTGATTCATATTTTTTTGAAATCAATTAATTTGTTCTTGATTCATAGATTGTTTGGTTCAGTCACTTAACCCATATATGTTGATTTATTTAACCCATTTCACTTAATCTATATGAAATCAATTAATTCAGATTTTAACCCATGATTTAGATTTTTCTAAAATCAATTAATTCAGATTTTTTTCATATGAAATGGGTTCACTCACTGAAGTCTAGTGCCAATTATTCGGCATGTTTGGTTGTAATATGTGGAAAATCAAAAATGCGGCGCTTGCACTCCTTTCAATACCGAAGCTTCAGAATGACCACGGTTTAGAAATCATTACAATTTCTCACTCCTTCATATGCGTTGTTAATTTAATGTGATATGAAGTCGCGCTGTCCCTTCGGATATTTTTTAAATTTGCAAAGCTCCATCAAATTCACCTCTATAACTTCACGACCTCTGCAACTTCCACCTACTCCCCATTGTCCTTTTCTCTCTACCCTGTAAGTTCTTCTCTTCCTTGCATTTCTTCCTCATTCCAACTCTTATTTTCTTGTTTGTTTTTAGTTTAGAGTATTTTCCATTCTGATTTGGATAGCGAAACATTTGAAAGATCTTCTTTCTACGGACCGTATCTCCGCTTTTCAACGCCATTTTTCCATTCCAAATGACGTTCATCTGTCACTTGTGGCAGATAGCATACTCGACATGGAGAGGACCAATAAGAGTACGATCATCTTTCCTCTCCTGTCAATCGCTGAAGGTGTAGTCTATTTCCCCCTTCACCCATTTTTGAGGGTCGTTCTTCGTTACTAGGGTCTACTCCCTTTACAACCAAATGAAAACTTTTACCGAATCACAATGGGAATAGTAGAACTAAACCGCCGACTTAGGATTAATCTAGGTATCCCTGCTATTCGGCATTGTTATGCCTTGGCGAAATCATCTGGTTGGCAGGGACGCTACTTTCTCAGGGCCAAGGACACTGATCACCATCTGGTAACTATGCTTGCTAGTTCTAGTAAGTGTGTTGACGATGTAATGGTCGTTATCCGAGGCAACTGAGAATTCGGCGAAGGCGAAGATCGCCTAGATTCTGTGCCTAGATAAAAAGGCGAACCAGGTGGCCGTATAGTCCCATTTCTATGCGCATTTGTTATAAATTTATTTGGCTTAAACTGCATACTTACTGTTTCATTTGTACAGGTAACGATTTGGAAAGAGTCCTTGTCTCGACCGAAGATGCTGTGCTTCAACAAGTCAAAACTGCGCTCCAATTCTTCAGCCGTCCAAACCTCCAAAAGCAAGGGAGGACTGCTTATATCTTATTGCGGTACGAGCTGACGTACGTTACTTTTTCGGTCGCTAATCACATCCCGATTCCAAAGGGAGAGCAGTAGCTCACGACACTCATTTTCCCAAATTTCAAGAACCTTAGAGAGATTGGTCTTGAAGTTTCGAATTCAGAACAAGTTGCCGAGTAGGTCGCCAAACAAGTCGTTGAGCAGCCGGATCAGTCCAACTTGGACAGATCTGACAGTCTAGGGAAGGAAGTTGACGGGACTCTTAATTTGGCATTTGAGGAAGCTAGCTTCAACTTTCCGTCCGCTTCAGGCCGAGTCGACGTGTCATTTGAAGACTATATTTTCACCAGCTTAGGAGATCTTCTCGGCACAGATCCTAAGAACATAGCAGGGAGTCGCTCGTGCAAATAGTCAGAAGAAAGAATACTGAGAAAATGGTAGCCCGAAGAAGGGTCGAAGCCGCCAGGTTTGAACCCCCACCTGTTGTGGCTGAGTCTTTGCCGCCTGCTCTTGCTAAAGAAATGGAGCAGACTATTATAGTCGAAATGGGGCAAATTATCATTGATCAGTTGAAAAATCTTGTGGCCGAATAGAGGGGGAAAAAATGCCTCGCTGAGCATGAAGACTCTTCAGAAAACCAGACTGATAAACGGCCGCGTGTAGAAGAGTCAGACTTGGCTGCGTCGTTTATCATACAACCAAAAATAAAGAACATGCCGGCTGCATCAGATGCTTCAGCTTTGAAGGACGTCGCCATGGCCTTAAGCCTGGCCTCGTTGATTTCTCTGCTAATTGACAAAGTAGTGTTCCATGCAGAGCCAGATGTAGTATCAATAGCATTAGCCGCTCAATTGGCGATTTTGGTACGTAACTTGGAAAAAATATTTCGTTCCTTTTTTTATGCCAGCTATCTTATTAATCCTTTGTTTATAGGCGGCAAGCAGGATCGCAGAAATAGGCCGTCGTCATTACATTGAGCAAATCAGCTTGCTTAAATCCGAACTTGAAGCTGAAAAGGGCAAGGCTGAAGAGGCCTCCCTTAGAGCCAAATCTGAGGTGGGAAAAGCGGCCGAAGAGTGAGCCAAGGCCAAGGCCGAGAAAGAAAAGGCTAAATGCTCAAATCAACTCAAGCAGGTTGCCGAAGAGAGGGCGAACGCAAGCTAGGATGCGCTCAAGTTGGCCAAGGAGGTGATTGCCAAATTGGAGGCCGACTTGGCATAATCGAAGAAGGCAAAGGAAATTGCCGACTCTAAGATATCCAAGGTGTTCCAAGCCGAAAAGAACGCCGCTTTAGAAAAATACGTGGAGGAAGTGCCTAAGTTCGAAAATCAAGGCTTCAAACACGGTTGGCTCAAAGCCCTGGCTACCGCCAATGTGACATTGGAACAGCCAATTCCGTACGAGCAGCTAGAGGTTGAGCGCTGGAGTCTGACCCTAAAGAATGAGCTCCATACATTAATATAATTTTGCTTTTTGCTTTTTGCTTTTTTCTTTTTGTTTGATGTTTTGCTATACGTAGTTTTCGTAGATTGTTGCTTGTTTATTTTGTTCAAAAGTTAAATGTAGGGAAATTTTCATATGTAAAATGACGACTGTTTGTACTCAATTCATATGTAAATTTTCATGTGTTGCAAATACTTTGCCATGCCCCTTTCTTGTCCTCTGTTGCAGAAAACTAGAAACCAGCAGCAAAAACTGGTCGGCTGACCAGATAAAGTGGCTGGCCGACCACTTTTTCTGGTTTTCACCACAAAAAGTGGTCGGCAGGTGGTCTCCAAGGCCAATATCTGGTCGGCAGCATCCCTACAGATTCCCAAGGTGGAGTTTCATCTCTCTGGAGCTTGGTGCAAGTTTCTAAGATCAATTGTAAACAGAGGCAAATCAGGGCGTCGCGAGGGATTTCCGAACAAGGTGACTCGAGCATGCATGCATCCTTTGTCATCCAAAGCAGAGCTGAGGCAACCTACATCATATAAACTATATGCTTATTTAATTGCTAACTTAGTTAATTTGTTAATTAGTTAGAGTTGTGTAATAATTAGCTGTAGTTTATTATTCATTCTGTTGTGTAATAACTAGTTTAATTAGATTAGCTTAGATTAGCTAGTTGGTTCTGTATTATTCATTCGGACCCTCCGTCAAGAGGGCACAACTGTTGTAAATAAGTGTGTGTGTGTGTGTGTGTGTGTGTGTGATGCATGTCTTCCAACCCCCATTTCTTTCTCCTTTTTACTTACCAGCTTACGATGGTTAGTTTTAGGGCATGTTTCAATTAGCATCCTTATGCTCGCATGTTTGCATCCATTCATCTGTCTTGCGTGCACCGGGCTCGGCGCATCATACTAACTACATTGTATTTCAATTCCTGTTTAAATACATGTATCAAATTGCATTTCACATGACATTTTAGAATAGCCAAGCCTACCTTAGTTGCATTTTTATATGTGTTGCATTAGGCATACTTGACATAGCTAGGATCATGCATTGATTTCTAACATAGCTTTTGTTTTGGCTCGGAGTACTCGGTAAGTGTTTATGCTTTAGCATCCTTGCATGTGTGTAAGTGTTGCCATGATAGCATGCTTGCTATGAGGCTATTTGCTTATGTGATATAACTGCCTGAATGCCTGTGGGTGAAGGTTGGACAACCTGAATTGGAATAATTCATTGAATGCGAGTTTTAAGCCCATTCTGCGAGATGGCAAAAATTATGTTTTCTAAGTTCACTTGAAGGTGGCAAAATCCGCATTTTAGCCTACTTGCGAGTAGCAAACCGCTTTCAAAAGCAAACATGAGATGTTTTGTTCCAACTTAGGCGATCCAGTCTATACTTGTATGCTGTGCGCATCACATAGTAATTCTAGGTTAATAACCGGATTAAGAGCACATGTGTTTTCAAAAACAAGATATCATGTTAGTAAAGGCTGATCTTTGATCAGGCGAGTGGGGGTGCTCATTGCATGACCTTCCCCTCTCGTACCCAAGTTCCCGAGCCGAGGCAACTTTGGTGATGACGGACACGTGGCCTTAGGCACGAGTCAAGGTTTCCTAAATCCTCCCAAAATAAAATATTTAGGTGGTGACTCTGTATCTGGCAAAGAAGTCTATGTTTGGCACTTTTTTCTAAAAATCAATTTTTCAAAACGATTTGTCGGATTTAGACTCTTTGGTGATTTATCGATCTTGTATTGCACTTTGTGAGATTAGATTCAGAACCGTGACATGGAGTCCGAACTGTAGTGAGCCCAATGAACAAAACGGAATTTTTCCGGGACATTCGGGCGTGTCTACAGCATCCCATGAATTTGGCTACAAAGTCGGCGAGTACTTGCCCCTTGATGGCAGTTCTAGGTAGAAACTGGATATCATACTGGCCGAGTTCCAAATCCCATTTCGAAACGCGTCCTGATGCTTCTGCGCTACGGAGCACCGACCGGAGGGGATAGTCTGTTAGTACACCTATGATATGCCCTTGAAAGTAATGCATTTGTTTTCTTGCAGCCATAATGAGAGCAAGGATGAGCTTTTCCATTGGTAGATAATGTGTTTCAGCATCGGCCATTGCTTTGCTTACAGAGTAAACTAGTCGCTGCTCCCCTAGTTTCTCCCTTAAAAGTACAGCGCTGACCGCCCGGTCAGATACCGCCAGATACAATGAGCGGATTACCTGTCGAAGGGGTTTCCAGGAGTGGTACTAATCGGAGATAAGTTTTCAAGCTGTCCAAGGCGGCCTAGCACTCGGGAGTCCATTCAAAAGTTTTGCCTTGCCGAAGTGTGTGAAAGAATTGTCGACAGCAATCTGTGGAACGACTGATAAATCTGTTAAGCGCATCAGCCATTCCCATCAGCTTCTGAACCTCTTTAATAGACTGAGGAGAGCCAAGTTCTAGAATTGCTATTATCTGCCTCAGGTTGGCCTTTATTCCACAGTGGTTCACAATGTAGCCTAGGAATTTTCCGGATTCGATGCCGAATGCACACTTTGAGGCCTTTAATTTCATTTTGTACTTTCGAAGAATGCCGAATGTATCTGCCAAGCTGGCTGAGTGGGCGTGCTTTTCCTTAGATTTGACCACCATGTCGTCGATGTATACTTTCATGGTGCGGTCGAACTATTCCTTGAACATGGCAGTAACCAGTCTCTGGTAAGTTGCCCCTGCATTCTTCAGCCCGAAAAGCATGACCTTATAGCGATAGGTTTCTCTCAAGGTGAGGAACGCAGTATTTTCTTGATCCTCCGGATGCATGGCAATTTTATGATAGCCTCTGTAGGCGTCCAAGAAGCTCATGCGTTGATGATGCGCCATTGTATCTACAAGTTGGTCTATTCTGGGGAGGGGAAAACAGTCCTTGAGACAAGCTTTGTTTAAATCCGTGAAGTCCACACAAACACGCCAAGATCCATTCTTCTTCTTTACAACCACGATATTGGATAACCATGTAAGATAGGTTACTTCGCGAATTGCCCAGCCTCCAATAATCAGTCAACCTCTTCAACAACGGCCGAAGCATACTCCGCGACTAACCGCTGACTTTTCTAAATGATTGGCTTACATTTTGGATCAATGTTTAAGCGGTGCTGGGCCACAAATGGATCCACCCCTAGCATCTCATATGGCATCCACGCAAACATGTCGAGGTTGCCAAGTAAGAAGGATACAAGCTCGTGCCCGTCAACTTTATTCAAGGAAGTTCCGATCATGAAGAACTTGTCAGGACTCCCATCAATCTCGACCCGATCCAGGTCTTCAGTTGCCTTTTCATTGAGGATCTTCCCAATATCCTCGAGGCTCTCCCGATCCAGTACTTCAATCGAATTCACTTCCAGTTCCTTTGGTCTCCTTGTAGCAGCAACAAGGTAGCATGCTTGTGCCGATTTTTGAGAACCCCGAATTTGTTCAACACCATACTTAATTAGAAAACGAAGTAATTAGTGGTAGGTACTCGGCATAGCTTGCATGGTATGCAACCAAGTTCTTCCCATGATGAGATTGTATGGTGAAGGAAATTTGACAACCAAAAATTTTACGTCTACTGATCTGGTGCCTGCCTGAAATGGTAGTATGATTTGGCCCAAAGGATACTCGGGGTTAGCATTAAAGCCGAATAATGGGTAATCAGCCGGTGACAAATGTGAGTTGGTGAATCCGAGTTTAACAAACGTTTTGTAATACATTATTTTCAAAGTGCTTCCCTGATCAATGAAAACACGTTCAATGGTGAATCTGTTCACGCGTAACTCAATGATGAGGGGATCGGTGTAGAGGAGAGTTACCCCGACCAAGTCAGTGTCGTCAAAACTAATCCTCCCAGTCTCATAAGGCTGTTTTGCTGGTGGGCCTATGCAAGCTAGGTTACAACTGAATTGTCTATATCTCAGCTAACGACGACAGGCTGTATATCATGTGAATCACACCAAGTGGAGGTGAATCCGACCGTAGGGCTACCGTGTTTGATGGATTATTCTTTCAAACGTGTTGCACCAGCCGACCGTCTTGTACTAGTTCCTCCAGGTGGTCTTTCAATTGTTGTACTCACACCACTTGTCCATTCTCCTTGTATCGAGAGGTCCATCATTTTGGGGGGCCATTTAAAGAATAGAAGGTGTTGAACTTTTAACAAAATCTTGCTGACCGGCTCTGCTAACTCCGTGTACTTTTTGTCCGAGCGTTTTGTGTGCCTGCTATACACTTGATATTGTTCATTTGATCGGCATGAACACTGACCACTCGATCGGCGCGAGTCACGCCTTTTGTCTCGTTTAGCCCGATTTCGCGATTCAGGGCTTCTTTATGGCGCGACGCTTATCAGCTGAACGATTCCAGATGGAGCCATCTTAATGGCTTTCTGTCCGACTTTGACCCGTAGGGCATCGTCTTCCACCTTAGAATATTCTTCAACTTTCTTCATTAATGCCCAAACTGTTTTTGGAGGCCGTCTGGTCAACGAACTGCGGATGGGACTATCAGGATGTAATCCCATTTTAAAGGCAGTGATAGCCATGTAGTCATTGCAAGCATCGTCTACCAGGTTAAAGCATTCCCAATAGCGTGCCGAATATTCACGACGGGTTTCTTCTGGTTTAATTTGCATTGCCCAAAGAGAGTCAGCTTGCTTTGGCTAGATTTCATTGGTGATGAATCTTGTCCTGAAGGATTTTTGGAGTTAATGGAAGCTTTTAATCAATGCCGGCTCTAGTTTATAGTACCACCTGACGGCCAGTGGTCCCAGACTGCTCGGAAACATTCGACACATGAGGGCTTCATCATCAGCATGCGGTGTCATTGCTTGTTTATAATAACGAATATGGTCAATGGGATTTGATTTTCCATCATACAAAATGAATGACGGTGCTTTGAACTTCTTGGGTAGCACAGCCCTTGCAATTCGTCACACAAAAGGGGCATGCTTTGTCTTCTTCATCCAAATCATCACTTCTCCTCCCTCACTTGTGTCGTACATACAGACTTCCTTCGGATGAGCTGGATAACATCGACTCGTCCCTTCTTTCTGGGTTCTGAGGATGGTGAGTCAGAATCATTGTTATTATCGTGTTTCCGAAGTCGACATCGTTAATCATCCTTCTTTCCTGAAGGTCAACCCCGATCGTAGTATGCGGCCTGTTGGGATTTGGCTAGTTCCAAGGCCAACTCCTAGCGTAGGCTCTCGTTCTCAACCATCATGTTTTCCAGACGCTGTTCATTTTTCTTTGCTTGATCCACGATTGTCTGCATTGTCTCTTGCACCGATGTTAAGGGTGAGGTCTGAGCAATTGAGTCAATGTTCAAGACCCGTCATGTGGTGATATTCTCCGGTCCAAGCATGTTTCTTGGAGTGATGTCATCTCTTGGAGTAATGTCGTCAGAGACTATCGGAGGATCATCTGTTACTCCAACCATGGATGTGTTTGAGTATTCCCACAGACGGCGCCAATTGTGAATACGTGGTTTGGAAATACTCCAGTATCCAGTCAGACGTCCTTGATTCCCTGATTGCTATCTGAAAAAGGGATGAACACTACGGTCGGGGGTGCCAGAATTAGCACTCCGACGATCAAGTTAGCACGCTCTCAAGTTTACTTCTATCTCAAATTATTTTATCTATTCTCACATACCATTCTTTTGTCGACGTTCCTCTTTCTTTTCTCACATACCTTTGGGCCCATGGGTCGGGCCCACCTTTAATCTCACACTTGATGGCTTACTCAGCCTTTTGATTGCGTGTTGGTTCCTATTCGACTATTCATACGGCCGACTATACTCTACCTTAGATTTTAGCCAAATCAACTTAGGCCAGATGTCTTCAAATTCTTTGGCCTTCTTCAACACATCATTATTTGGCCCCCACATTCTTGACAAATAAGAAACCTAAAATTAAGAAAGACAATAAATCCAAATTAAGAAACTTAATAATTGTACAATATTTATGCTAAATTAAAAGAATTCTAATCAAATAATATATTGAAAATATTAATACTAAAATTATAAAAATGCTTAAAATCTTGTCTTGCATCAATTTCTTAAGTTTTTTGCATTCTTATTGATTTTAACTTCAAATTCATTTATTGGTCATGGACTATCTTGTGTTCATCTGCATAATACTTCTAATGTTAATTCTAGTGACTACGTTGTAATTTCCAAAAGGTTGGGAAGAGAAATCTTTTTTTCCCATTTGCTTTCTTTCAATTAGAATGTTTTATTTCACTTCCAAGTTTTTTTTCGTGGGAGACATGCCGCAGTAGCATGACCCCCTTTGTCAGGATTGTCTTACATCTTTGTTAAAAACAATTTAATGTGGCCAACTAATTAGTAATAATAACTCTAGCTTGAATAGTAAAAATCTAAATAGATTTCTTACCCAAATAGAGCTCTCTTTTTTTCTTTTTTTTTTTTGATCAGGAGAGAATTCCATTGAGGAAATAGCCATAACGGCACTTACAGAGTCTATTCATCAAAGGCATACACCAAACAAAGTCAAAATATTAAAAATAGGGCTCTTTTATACTTCATCTTTGTAGCTTTCTACAAAGTTTGGATAGATTGGATAACTAGAGATTGCAATGCAATGGACGGTTAGTCGGGAGATAAATAATCTATGGATTATTTAGCTGAAAATGGTGCAGATTTGACTATTAGTCCGTCCTAATCTGTCGTTCACTTTTCTAATGAAATGAAGAACTAGTAAATCTATTGGATATGGAGTTCAATCCCATGTCTCAATCTCATAAAACAAACACCCAAAATTGCACACTTTAAGATGGGTAACTTGTACCTTTTTTGATACAATAGCTTGTGTCTCCAAGTAATAACCTTCTTTTCTACTCTTGAACTCATGTTTGTGGATAAATTATACAGCGTTGGGTGTACTTATTTTGCAAACCAATCAACTATATTTGCTGGATTATTTTGTTTTACATTACATAAGTTGATACATTTTGCGCTTTGAATTGAGTTGCATGAATTGCTGCAAATAATCAGATGATTGATTTCTAAATTTGGTTCATTATACAAGAAAACAGGCCGCAACAAAGATTGGAACGATATGAAACAAAACTCGGTGGTATGTTCTCATTTCACATATCCAAACAATTATTGCATTTATGGTCAAATGATTCTAACTCCAGTAGTTCTTGTTTCTACTAATGACTGTTGCATTATAGGGCTATAGCAATGAACTTCCCAGATTGGTTATTTTTTTGCCTTGATGTTATGTTACTCTTTTCTGGTAAAGCTTCCAAAATAATTTCCACTAAAAAGGTAAAAACTGAACAATCATGATGTTGGGCTGCCCCTGTTCCACTGCTGCCGTTAGGTACATTGTTGAATGTTTGGGCAAGAAATTGATGACAGTAATGATGGTTAAATAAATATGATTGTAAAACTATCAAATTGACAAGGATGATGGATTTCTGATACTAAGGGATCTTTGCATTTCTGATACTAAGGGATCTTTGCAATGTACTGGTGTGGTGGAGACATTCGGAGCAAGATGCATTTTAGGGTTGCTAGGATCTTGATGATGCCATTGATGGCTTGAATCACAAATCACAAATCATCATTGTCTGCTATCACTTAGTAATTACACTTTTTTGTAGTTAGGTTTCTTGAGTTTTTGGATCTTAACGAGTATCGTACACTTCACCATATAATCACATATCCAACTCCATGATGATTGGTGGAGATTATGAAGGGCAACGCCCCCTTGCCTGAAGGTTGGGGTGCAGGGGTTGTGCAAAATGTATTAAGGGTATTACAGTAATCAGCTGATGTAAATTCTAACATACATATTATGATCTTCACAAGCTAAGTAATTTTATTGCACTTTTGTCTTCTTTCAGTATAGTAGAACTAGTTGTGAGCATTAGACGTACACAATTTTGCCAAACCACATAAATTTGTGTATCGCGCTTTTCTTGTTTGCGACTGATTCTTCTTGCTAGGCAGAAGCGAGAACCTTGTGTGTTAAGTATAATTTTTTTTCACTAATTTAATTATTCGAACATCAAATATGTGGTCTCCTTATTTTGGGTTACCTTGAACCTTACATCAAGATAGGGAACCCAAAAGGCTGAGTTTTGTTCTAATGTCATCATCAAAATGTACATAAAAATGACAAATGGAATTGTATATAACAAGCAGTCTACACTAGAGATTAATGGTTGAAATGCCTTTGATTAGACAATATTATTAATTTGCTTTTACGAATACAAACCAATGAAACAACATCATACCTGACTATTATTCATCCAATTATTCATCCAGAACCTAAATGATTTGCCCTTAAAACTTCTGCAGACTGAAATCTTTGAATGTAGTTGTACTTAGTCCCCCCTTGCAGCTCTTTTATATACATGTAAGCTTATTTGTGATCACCTTCGGAATCTATAGCTTGCCAAATGGTGTTTTTTAATATTCCTGTACAACTGAAACTCCAGCATATCTAAATCAGTAACCAAATGCTAAAAATCCTCGACTAAATTTTATGCACCATAGATGAAATCATCCCTGAGTGGTTTTATTTGGTTGTGTATGGATTCTGCATGATTTCAGCTGCACATGGCTTCAACTGATAGCTTCTTCATGTTATCTGGGCACGGATCTCCTCCAAAAACTTCCGGAGCTACGCTAACCGAACAAGATTGCTGCCCTATGCAATTCTTAATAATAATAATAATAATTAAAAAAATGTGATAATTAGAGTACACAAATGACACTCAAAAGATCGAATGAAGAAAGAATTTTCATTCTCTAAAAAAAGCCCAGCCAGTTTAATCCCCATTGACTCGAGTTAGTGCTCAGACATATCGGTATTGTGCAAAAAGGTAATGATATACTAGCGACTTGAGATTTTCAAACATACCCTTTTGAGTGCATCATACGACTTGTGAGCGTGACAACTTCCCTCCCGAAAACTTCCACAAGTCCCTTGTGGCAATCCATAGCTCGCAAACTTAATTTTAGAGATTTTCTGTCCTGGTGCGCACCACAAATGAGCTTTTGGTTGCAACTTATCTACTTTGCCAGCGGCTACCATATGCCATTTCTTGAGAGTTGGCTGCCAATCAAAAATATCGGCACAGACCCTTTCAATTGTTCTTCCAACCAAAGAAATCCCAGTTGGGTCACCACCCCATTCTTCAAACACAACCAACAGATTCCCACTTGGTTTAAGCCACGACCGCGGAACATGGTACCTGAAATTGACAGCCTCATAACGTTTGTTAGAGCATACAAAATCAGATTTGTCCGTTTTAGAGTAAATTATGAATCAAATGAGTTTCTATGGTCCCAGAAATTTTGGAGCTGTAACTGAACCGTTGAGCCTATGTCACTGGACCAAAACCAAAACATAGAGATTGATTTGGTTCAATTCGGTTCTAGAAATTTTATATAACAGGAGATGGATATATATTTTATAATACCAAACAAACTATCAACTATCAATGTAGGTGAGTTGGTTGAAACTAGTCAATTTCACAATCAAGATTAGTGTTCAGATCTTGTTAATTGCTTCTATCTGCTTGTTTTTAATACAAAAATATTAAAAAATAATAAACAAATATATCACGGTTAACTGAAGCCTTAAAACCATGAACCGAATCAATTTGAATGGTTCTAGCATTTTTTAAACCAGAAACAGGACCAAAACTAATAAAAACCGGTGGTTTGGACTGGAATGAATTGATTTACCGGTTCCACCAGATATTTTGAATAACCCTAGAAACAACTGACATTGTTATTACTAAAACTTTCCTCACCATCTCTGAGAGGCTTCTCCGCAATTACTTTGGCATTTACCCTCCTTGAAAGTTCCAGCATAGTTGCAGCTGCCACAGTTACCACGTGCTATGTATCCCGGCCAGTGGCGTCCTATGCTTTCGCCATTTATCCATATTTGACCCTTTCCCATGGTATTCATATCCAAACCTAACGGATCATTTCCTTCTGGTGCATTGAACGTAGTCTGGAAAGATCGTCAAATGAATTAAAAGATTGATTCATAAATTCATTTACGTATTTACAGAAATGAAAGAACAATAAAAAGAATTTATTTATTAGGGTTTTGGGAAGATTATCACCTTGTACCATGTCAATGGTTGCTTTTGAGCCAAGACTGATCCTTGTGTCCACTCAACAGAGGAACTTCCACCAAGTGTATGGAGATTTAAAGCTTCCCCTTTCAGACCAACCTGTGCGGAAACATGTATTCAAAGGTAACCTCATTGCCTCAAATTGGTCTGTTTGGTTGTGTTTGTGTTTTCATTTTGTGTTTTCTGGTTTCATTATCTAGAAAATACAAAACCTTCCTGAAATGCAAGCACTATATTGGCAACAGAAAAATGGATTGGAAAATATTGTGAAAACAAACCTTGTAAGACCAAGTTTGCTTTGTCAAGTCTCTTGTCCCCTCATTGAGACCCTTCAACATGATCGGACCAAGAACCCCAGTATTCCATGTCTCAAAATGCAAACCAACATTCTGAAATTTATCCAATAATCAAATTAGCATCATTAACATCCAACGAACATAAACTTTTGTCAGAAAGCAAAAACTAACCGGAAGACCAACAGCAACGCTAAGTAAAGATAACTTGTTAATGCCAGCTCTCAACTTCACATTGTCACTAAATGTCAGCTTTGGATTCTCTAGCCCCCCATACACGGTTCCTGTCAAAAAACATATATCAGTAAATGAGGATACAGATTAAAGCATATTTAATGATACTTCTTTTTCCATTTACAAAAATGCTTAGCAAGTCCATATTACCTGATAGTTCCCCATTGATGAAAACATGCAAAGCATGGCCCGCTGACATAATTGTAAGAACAGGATATTGCCCGTTCCTTAAAAATCCTTCATCAGGCTGTATATTCACACTAGAGGGAAAACAAGAGTGTAGGAAACAAGAAAATCAGTTTAAATTATCAACTAGATTATGATGAGCTATTATTAAATTTGTAATGAAAACTGTCTCTCAACAACACTCACTCTGTGAGGTACCACAAATAGTCTGAGGCATCTCTGGTCACGTTTATTTGCTCCCATAGTCCATCCATTGCAACCGTGTCTGAATCATCGGCAGAGACAGTTTCTTCGATGTATGACTCCCAGAATGCTCCACTAATTACAGGTACCATCTTTATCTGTGAACTTTGGGAGCTTATCTGTAAAAAAATTTGATTGGATGTTAAAACCCATTTTTGGGAACTTTTTGAAAGAGATGTTCATTGAACAAAAGCTCAACCTTAATTTTCTCAAATGAAATCAAACTATAACACACTGAACAAAAGTGAGTTCTGCGGAAGGCAAGATGCATGCAGTTTTACTCCTATTTTCTAATATTTTTTATATTTACAAAATTATGACATAATGAAAGTTTTCTATAAATAAAATTAAAAGGGTGATGCTACACATACAAATTCGTATACAAAAAAAAAAAAAAAAAAATCCTACAAAATGAATGATGTGTCTCGTTTATATAAATTCATTGGAAGTCAAAATGCTCGTTACTTTGGTTCATAATTGTAAGAATGTCATTGTCACATCATTCTTATCTTAAATCTCGCATGAAAATAATGTATGCATATCATTTTCAAAATTAAAAGTATCCAAAGTATCATTCCAAATTATGATGTTAAAAACATGACTTGAGAAGACATTAAAAAGCACCAAAAAAATGAATGGACTTCAAATAGCTGTGAAAAGGACACCAAAAAAAAAAAATGAGACAATAAGAGGACACTATTCAGTGTGTTTGATTTTAGTTTTTTGAGTTCAGTTTTCTATAACTTGAGGCTATGTTTGGTTGTGCTTTTGAAATGTGATTCTACATGCTAGTTTCAGCTCCATGTTTGGTAAGAGTTTTGGAATTAATTTTCCAAAACTCTGCCGAAAGCTCTGTCCATTTTGCGCGTCTCTTGTATTTTTTTTGGCCAAGAGAAGACCGCCCGGTCGTCCCTAGGGACTACCACCCGGACATCCTTGGGGACATCCACCCGGATGTCCTCTGCTATATAGATTTTTTTTTTTTTTTTATTTTTTTTTTTGCAATTGATTTATATAATTGGGAAAAATATTTTCTGAATTTTTTTTAATTTTTAATGTGCTTTAAAATAATTTTGAGTTGTATGTTTAGTTAGGAGTTGTAAATTTTTGTATCACATATCAAATATCACATCAACAATTCCCCACTCAAATCAAACCTCTTTTCCAAAACTATTTTCAAAACTCTTTACCAAACAAATTTTCTATACTCAAATCATAATTCTACAACACACAAACTCAAAATATAACTCATACTCTCAAATCACATTTACAAAACACAACCAAACGCAACCTGAGTTTTTTATTTTTTGTTTTTTTTTTTTTTTTTTTGTTTTTAGTGAATATTTTTAAATTTTTAAACAATTTTTTTACTTTTTTAGATGTAGGTAACTTAGATGTATCTAAATAGTAAAATATTTATGAAAAAATATTTTAAAAAATTAATAAATACACGAAAATACAAAAAATGTATTAAATTTTTGTATTTTTGTATTTTTTTTTTTTTTTTTGTATTTTTGGTATTTAGTAAATTTCTAAATATTTTTTTCACCAATATTATACTCTTTAAGTGTATTTATGTTAGGTGTATCCAAAAATTAAAAAAATTGCTTAAAATATTTTTAAAAATTAGTGAAAAGAAAAAAATATGAAAAACAAAAAAGTAGAATTTTCTAAAACATGTTTTCAGAAAACCCAAACCAAGCAAAGTGAAAACCCTATTTCTTCTTCTTCTTCATTTTTTTTTTTTTTTTTGAAGGATGTTTTTTAAAGGGAAAACCCTATTTCCTTACCCTTGCGGTGTTGAAAACCGCATGCTTGCAGTCGGGGAGAATGCTGACAGACCAAGGAGGGAGGTCATATCGCATATTTTGGAAGGTCACTGTTGCTGAAGATTTTGTGTCGTAGTTTGCAAGGAATGCAGCACAACCAGACTTTGAGTTAAATACATGAACCTGGAAAATGAAAAATAATGAGAAAAGGAGCAAATATTGATGATTGTCAAAATGATGCACATGAAGAAAATTGTAATAGATATGCATAGCTTTCTTGTAGCCTCAGAAGAGTTAATCAAACCTCGAGATTATTGCCCGGCCAAGTCACTGTAGGATATGTAGAAACTAAAGCCGGTTCACATAGCTTGATGGCTTTATGCAAATCTCTCAAATGTCCCCATTTTGGTTCCCTTTGTAATCCTTGCATATGATAAATTACCCGTCATAAAAATGCCAAAAATATCATTATTTGCATCAGAAAAGCCCTAACATATAACATATATACAGGCAGAATATCATGGGCAGAGCTAGCAAGTGGCAACTGGGAAATGTGCAAATATCTCAAATGCCCCAACTGAACTTCTGAAAAATTCTATTTTGACATATGTTTGTGAAAAAAGTTTCCAATTTTACCCTTTCAGATTTTATTTTTGCCCATGATTCTTATATTGAAGTCCTTACAATTGCTTGTATGTTATTTTGCTAAGAACATTTTCTTGAGATTCTTTTTTCTTTTTTTTCCTTCCCTCATTTCTCTTTTCCTTCTTTATTTTTCTCTCTATTTCCTCTCTTGTTCCCCAAAAATGAGATGCTCTTGCAAAGGTGAACCAATCTTTTCATGCCATCGATGTTCAATCTCTTTCACTCTCTTGCCTGTTTAGTTTAAAAATTATATCTGGGGATTGAACTACTGAATAATACTTCTATGTGATTGGTGTTTATGTGATATTGAATTGTGTTTTCTTTTTTATTATCACTTCCAATTGTTTACTTCTTTTGATTGTCAATTATGAAAAAGATCATATATAGTCCACAAAACAAAAATCTTTATTCTGCTCCCAGGTAGAATAATTGTGCTAATGATCTCTTGTGTTACATTGTACGGTCCCATTCCTTCCATGCAATGTGTGTTTGCACAAATAGACTACTTGTATGCATTGGCAACAATCTTAAATCTTAATTGCTTAGGTAAAGATTGTAATACAAACAAAAACCTCAGCACAATATAATCAAGTTATTTTCATGTGTATGCATACCATATTCGTCAATTGGAGCATCATAATCATAGCTAGTGGCAATGAAGAGACCAGCAGCCATCCGTCCAAAATTTGTTCCTCCATGGTACTAATGAAAGAAAAAAAAAATAAGAAATATAAAAAATATACTTTACTTGGTATAAGATAAGCATACAATTAAGAATTAACTCACCATATAATAATTAATAAAGGAACCATTATTTTGTATAAACCTTGCCACTGAAAATGCCAAGTCTTCAACAGGTCTCTGAGGAATTGGACCACCAAACCTTGTATACCTGATGATAAAACAGAGGAATCCAAAGAATCAATTAAGAAATTCAGAAAAAATTGTAACTGAGTTCTGTTGTTTGAAGGATGAAATAATTTATAATTAAAACAACAAAGAAATAGGGGGAAAAAAAAAGTTTTTAAGTTATATGGGTGACATATGTGTGACTTACCAGCCAGTCCAAGCTTCAGTCCACATTTTTGGGTTATGGCTCTTTTTCGGTCTGAAGCCTTCGCAGTAAAAACCATTGCAGGTGTCTATCTGTAAGATGATCAAGTAAGAGAGAGAGGGAGAGAGAGAGAATCGATAATTTGCCATTGTCCAATTCAAGAAAATGAAAATTCAATGCAAAATATTTTTGGGTAGGTACAATCCAAACTATGACTATCAAGAAAAAAACACATTCTCTTCTTTTCATTATTTTTCTAAACTCAAAACCCAGAAAAAAGATGTAAGAAAGATAACACTAAACATACAAATGGGGCCCCAACTGTGTTATGAAAACTATTCTACTTGAGGAACAATAAATAATGTTCAAGAACCCCACCAAGGAAAACGGGGCACAAATATAATCCACGAACCAACAGTACTTTCACTTGAAGGAAAATTACAAGTAACAGAAAAAAGAAACTGTCGAAGTTTGTTCTTAAAAACAATACTTACAATTGGATCAGGAACATCTTCTTGTTTGCACATAATCCACGGCACCCCTGTGTCAAGACCGACCGCCATTTCTGCGGCCCATTTCGTATACGCTTTACCGGGAGCACCAATTTGCCATTCTATAGGTGCATATTCATTCTCTATCTGTGAAATAAATAAATAACAGAATCAATAAAATGATTTTTAAAAACTCATTTCTAGAAAAAGAGCAAAGACTAGGATGAGGTAATTTTGAAACCTGAGACATGATAATTGGACCTCCCTGAGATTCGAACAAGTTTTCGGACTTCATCAAGTTTACAATTTTCTCTGTGAATTTTTGCATCGCTGCCTTTAATGTAGTCAAATGGAAATTAAGACTTAGTTAGTTTATAAATGAATATTTTCAAAATATGTAACGGAAAGATTTAAGGTGAACAACCTTGAAGGGCTCATTGTCTGTTCTAAAAGAAATGCCAGGAACATATTTCAGCCAAACAGGAAATCCCCTGTTTTCAAACAGAGCACAAAACAGAGATTCATTCATTCAATATTTAATATAAATATAAAAGTAAATTTAACATAAAACAGATTACTAAATACATGCATACATATACATCATACAATAGAGGTTTTCTTTTTCTTTTTTTTTTAAATCAAACCCACTAATTTTTTATTTTGTTTTTTAAGTGGTGTAATAAGTTCAAAATAACATTCATTTGGCAATTAATTCTTAAAACAACTTGGGTTTAATAAATAAATAAAAAATACAACAAATATTAAATGAATATTGTAAGTAATACCCAAAATTCCATTCAGCACAAATATAGGGGCCAATCCTAAGATGAAGATAAAGGCCAGCTTGTTGCACCAGTTTGATGAACTTAACCAGATCATACCTCCCCTCAAAATAATACTGAAAACAGTTACAAGTGAAAATATTAAGAAAATAAAATTAAAAAAAAATTGAAAAAGAAAATGGGTTTTTGATTACCTGTCCAGGAGAAGGCTCATGCCCATTCCAAAAAACATATGTCTGTATAACATCCAGTCCTCCCTCTTTTGCCTTTTGTATAAGATCAGGCCACATCTTCAACCGACCCAAAAAGCAAATAAATCAATCAAAAATCAAAATCCAATTGTACATTGAAAAAAGGGCAAAATTAGGGATACCCATTTGCAGAATCAAACATACACATAATACCCAGATAAATAAATCAAAATCCAAAGCATTATACATTTAAAATAAATAAATAAATAAATAAAAAAGGGGCAAAAATAGAGATACCCATTTGCAGAAACAAATAGACAAGGCATTCACACACCCACACATGTAGATATGCAGATATGTAGATGTGAAAGGCAATGGAAATGGTGGTTACCTCAGGGGTGCTTCTTGGGTAGTGAATGGAGCCAGAAATGAGAATCCTTCTTTTCCCATTAATGATGAAGGCTTTGTCATCATAAGACACAGAAGCTGTAACAGAAGATGAACAAACCCACAAAAACAACAACAACCAACCCATTGACACTAACACTGACATGTTGATGTTGATTCTCATCATCATGTTGTTGCACATTGAACCCGTGACACTCACTCTCTCTCTCTCTCTCTCTCTCTCTCTCTCGTTTGGAGGTCCTCAAAGCGATAGGGCCTTTTGTTTTTTTTTTGTTTTGCTTCTTAGTTCTTCACTTTTATGCTCTTTATTTTTTTTCTGTCCATACAAAAATGAAAAGAAATAAGAAGAATGAGCAGAGAGAGAGAGAGAGAATGAACACACGGTTTCTTCTTTTTTCAGACCCTTCTTAACTTCAGCTTTTGAGGATTGAGAACAACAAAATTGCACAAATTGGAAAGCTCTCAGCACATGCATTTTAAAGACCTTGGGAAGTGGGACCCACTTGCTCTTGGGGGCCTCACCTACTATTTTTATATTTTAGATTTTGGACTTATGTCACTATTTTGTAATACTTGAAAATTCAAGTGTTAGTTATACCAACACTACTCAATTATTCATTTAACCAAACATAATCTTACATTTTAATTCATTCAATATGAAATTTATTTTTACTTTTTTGGGATTTTACTCATAAATCTAATATTTATAATTTGTATTTTATTTGATCTTATTCATAATTTACAATTTCATTTAGTCCTATAACTTTTAAAATGACTAAAAAAATCTTATCTTCAAATTTAACAATGGAATCACAATTTAATATTTAGAATGATTTAAATAAATATATTTTTTAATTTTTTACGAAAAAATATACAGAAAAGTAAAAAGATGGTGTGACTCAAATAAGTACACTTATCTAAATAAGTGCACTTATATAAGTTATAGTTTAATTATAGGAAAAGATTTCATTGGAGTATCTAATCTAATTTATTTTTTACACTATGATTTATATTTTTATTTATGTAAATTTTCAAATAATGTAATGATTATGAATATGAATATCATACTTTTAATAAATCAAATATTGTGAATTTTAAAAAAAGTGTGAAAGTTGATGTAAATATTCACACTTTATTTATTTATTTTAAAATTATATTTTTCAAACATTCACATTTTCTTATTCATTGAAGTGTGAATATTCGTACTTTAAAAAAAACATTTATTTTTATTCATAACAAATATGAAGATTGACATATTTTATTCTATAAATTACTAAAATATTTAATAAAAATATATGAACTCGCACTTTTTACACTTCAAAAATACGAAAATTACTTTAAAAAAAGGGAGAGAATAAAGAGAATAAAGAATTATCTTACTATAAAAATTTACTGTCAAATTTATTTTTATTTTCTTACATTTCAAATAAGTGAAATTTCACACTATTATAAATTTAAATTTGAAAAAATTTCAATTTAAAAATTATGTGAAATTTTAGAAGTTACATTTTCAAATTCAAAATAGTGTGAAGGTCTTATATATTTTTTATAATTTTATATTCAATTGGGAACTTGTTTGATAGATGAGTAGTTTTTAAAAATATAAATTTTATAATAAAATAGATATGTAAATTGAAAGTTATAGAATTTTAAAGATGAAATATTAAAAAAAATAGCTACCATATAAGTATGCCGACTATTAATCTAGAGTTGAGCTTACACATAAATAAGTATAAAAATGTCTAAAATTTTGAAAAAAAAAAAAAATACTTGGCCAAGTTTGGGAAGACTAAAAAAGTGTACTTTTTGCCTTTTTGGACTAAAAAATTGAGGTTGAAAATATGGATGTTTGGGTTAACTTTTTGACTTTTTATTGAAAAATGTGTAATAAAAAATTGTAAAAATTGATTTGTAGAGAAAAATTTGAATTGGGAGTTGTGCAGCCGTAATTGTTGACTTTTGGTGAATAGTGTTAACTTTTTAACTTTTTGAGTAACTTTTTGACTTTTTGACTTTTTTGGAAGTACCCAAACTTGGCCTTAATCTTCCATACAACTTATATGATGGGACTTTATCATAGGAAAAAAATCATAGGACCAAATGGGATACAAATGCATGAAATAGGATTTTTTTTTTTAAAAATATATATATATATATACTTGTATGATTTTTAAAAGGATTAATTACATAAAAATAACTTACTTACTAGTAGATATTCGTTATTTACGAATGCGTACATATTGAGTCTCTCAACCATTAAAATCCTACGTATACATCTTTTTTGGAGCGGTAAAAGTGATACATTTTGATAGTTGAGAAGAGACAAAATGTGTATATAGTTCATAAATGATGGGGATAAATTGATATTCATTGATAGCTAAGGAGATCTTAATGTAATTAACCCTTTTTTAAAATTGAAGAATCAATATAGGTAAAGTGATATCAACAATGATTCATCCCCCCTCAAAAGTCCCACCCCCACCACCCCCACACACACTTGGGGGTTGGGGATTGAAAAAAAAAAAAAAAAAGTTAGCCAATCAAATACAAGGGGAGTGAGGGGGTCTCAACCCCTATTGAAGTGATATTCACTTCCATTTGAGTAGTTTTTTTTGTGTAATTAACTCAAAATTTAAACAAGCCGCCAAAAACATTTGAAAAGAAAAGAACTCTTATTTTGTATGTTGTTTACTTTTATTTTATATAACTTCTTTATAAATTTTTTTAATCCAAATAATACCAAAGCCATGCTTAATTAAGAGCAATAGGGTCACACGCACATAATTACAAATATAAAAAAAATGGGTGTAATTGTGTGATTTAAATTTCTTTTATGTATAGTCTATATAAAACTCAAGATAAATTTTAGAAATAATTGGTGATAAGTTCATTTCTATGGGGGATATGATATTTGGTCCAATGATTGATCTTTTATGGAGATAAGGGCATGGTTAATGAAACTATTTCGCAAAAAAAACAAAAAAAAAATTATTATTTTGAAGGAATTTTTTTATTTTTTTATTTTTATCCATTGCCGTTACATCATTGTTGAACTGTCAAAAACCAGTAGCTGGACCACTGTTGTCCTCTAAAAGGTTGGCGATGATGATGGCCGTAGGCGACGACTGGTGGTGATAGTAATATGGACAAATAAACAAATTAAGTGGACAAATTGATAACACATAGACAAATAGGGAATAGCACGTGAACAAATAGATGACACTTTGATATATAAGTAATGTGATAGACATAGAAGTAAGAATAATATGGTCTTTTCAAATTATTTTGTTCTCTTGGCCCCAAAAAAACAAACTTGAAGCTATTGCCACAAAAGTTTTTTAATTAAATTTATGAGCCGAGTGCCCTAAATTTTAATCACACATTATATATATATATATATATATTTGTATATTTTTTGTACTTTAATTTTATACACTATCATTTCTCAGTTTAGATGGACATGTTGTTTTTCACTAGAGAAAAGATGTCCTCCAAACAAGTTACAAGGGCATTTAACGAACCTAAATGTTTCTCATAATAAATTATGCTCTATTTTTCAGGCTTAATTCAACAGAATTTAATAGTCCATTAATGTCTTTAATCTCCTCTCATGACTATTGTGCATGTTCCTCTCGTCCAACCATGCCTTTCAGTTTTTAACTTGATCAAAGATTAAAATTAGTATGTCAATTCATTTTATTTATTACAAATAAATGCTAACAAATTCTCATGTGGCATAATCTAGCATCGAAATTCGATAAAAAATAATTTTTTTTAAAAAAATTAAAAATAATTTTGAAATCAGTCAAAATTATTTTAAAATTTATAAATTTTTCATATTATTTTTCTGCCCCCTCCCCCCCTCTCTCTCTCTCTCTTTTGGGGTGGGGTGTGTCCATGAGCACTTTTTAAACTTCAATATGAAAATCAACAGTTTATGCCACATGAGAATGTGAATTCAACAGTTTCTTTAAAAGAAATCATAAATTAAATTATCAATTTATATCTTTTATAGATTTTTGTCAATATTTTTTTTTTTTTTTTCCATTTAAACTTCAATATGAAAACGTAATCCTTAAGTTGCATTTAATTATTAGCAAGTCTATTAGATACAATACTATTATCAATTTATATCTTTTATAGATTTTTGTCAATATTTTTTTTCCATTTAAACTTCAATATGAAAATGTAATTCTTAAGTTGCACATAAATATTAGAAAGTCTATTATATACAAAACTATCGTTTTATCATATTGTTTGGGCAAAATATGTTAGGGCAATCATTATAAAAAAAAAAAAAAATGCTAGCAATTTAATGTATTTTTTAAACAAACAAATAAATAAATAAAGCTTGCAAAAATAATAAAAGTTAATATTATAAACTTTAGGCACTAATTATCGTATCTGGAACGAATAAAGAAATTTTTTTTTTTTTTTTGGATACTTTTAATGCTTTCCTTAATGGACCACAAAAAAGGGGTTGCTTTCTTGTATGAGTTCAGTTTCAATTGACTACAAGAAACAAAAACTTCTAAGCATAGATATAAAAAAAAATCATGGAGGGTAAAAATGGAAATTGATCAACTTGTAGAGCAATGCTCCTCCCTTATTAATTTATATACGAGATAAAATAATATATTATTTATTAAAAATATAATAATTACATTTAATTTTTTTATATTTATCTCTCATAAATAAAATTTTATATATAAGTTTAAAAGTTTTGTTTTAAATATTCCTTTACTATAATATATAGTATAAATAGATTAAAATTATTGTATTGATAATTAGTAATTAAAATTATGATTTGTTATAATAAAAAAAATAACATAGTTCCAATACTTCACTATTTTAGAATAAAAATATACGAATTATCACCAATGGGCCATCCTAATTGATAAGGGAGTATGCTCCTCTCCTTACTGATCATGATTCGAATCCCTTACTACTCAAGTGGAAATCCGACGGTTTAGGTGGATCAGTTAACTTCCCCCAGTTTGGCTTGTAAGGGTGGATCTTAAGGGTCCTGTCTTGGGAGTGTTCTGGGTATCAAAAAATATATATATATACGAATTTTAAAAAATTATCATATTGATTTTTGAAAGGAAAATAATTAAAGAAATTTTAAAAACTTAATGAGTAAAAAAGAATCATTGTAACATGTAGCCTTGGGAGTGTTCTGGGTATCAAAAAAAAAAATACGAATTTTAAAAAGTTATCATATTGATTTTTGAAAAGAAAATAATTAAAGAAATTTTAAAAACTTAATGAGTAAAAAAAAATCATTGTAACATGTAAAATCGCTAAAATCACGATTAAACGATTAAATCATTCAAACCAAAAACAATTTAGCTTAATCAGTTAGGTTTAAAGATCAACCAGTTTACACAAAAATTAATTAATTAGGTGATATTTGGTAACACTTACGTTTTCAATTTTCTGTTTATATTTACAAAAATTTTAAAAACTTAAATAAAAACTTGTTTGGTAAATTTTTGATTTATAAATCAGTGATCTCAGTTTATAAATTTGGCCAAAAAATGTAAACTCAAAAAATGTGTTCCCGTTTTGAGTTTTGAGTTTTTTTTTTTTTACCACCCAACATTAGCTACCACCCGCCATCATTTTCCACCACCGTCTTCCGCCACCACCACCCGCCACCACCACCTGCCACCACCAGCCACCCGTCACCCGCCACCACCTCCCACCTACCACCACCACCCACCACCACCCACCTGCCACCCCACTCACCACCACCACCCACCCATCGCCACCACCACCACCCACCACCACCCACTACCATCCACCGCCCGCCACCACCATCCGCCACCTTCCCGCCACCGCCACTCACCACCCACCTGCCACCACTATCCACCACCCGCTACCACCAGCCACCCACCACCACCACCATCCACCACCCACCTGTCACCACCACCCACCACTACCACCCATTCGCTACCACCCACCACCCGCCACCATCATCTACCCACTCGCTACCACTACCACCCGCCACCTACCCGCCACCACCCACCGCCACCCGTCATCCGCCACCTACCTGCCACCACCACCCACCACCTGCCACCACCCACTCGCTACCACCTACCACCCGCCACCGTCACCCACCCATCCACCCACCCGCCATCACCACCCGCCACTTACCCGCCACCACCATCCACTCGCCACCACCCATCACCACCTACTATCTGCCACCCATCTGTCATCACCACCCACCACCGCCACCGCCACCACCCACTCGCCACCACCCGCCACCGTCGCCGTCACCCTCACCCACCCACCCACCACCACCACTCGCCACCTACCCGCCGCTACCACCCACCACCACCCGCCATCCGCTACCCACCTGCCACCACCACCTGCCACTACCACCACCACCACCTACTCGCTACCACCCACCACCACCCGCCATCCGCTACCCACCTGCCACCACCACCTGCCACTACCACCACCACCACCTACTCGCTACCACCCACCACCTGTCACCGTCACCCACCCACCCACCCACCACCAGCACCCACCCACCACCACCTACCACCACCCGCTACCCACCACCCACCATCACCACTTTCCACCACCGTCTTCCACCACCACTTGCCATTTCTCACTCTTTTTTATATTTTAAATTTTTTTTAAACATTTTGTCAATTACCAAACGCGTTTGTAGTTTATGTTTTTCTAAAAATAAATAAAAATTAAACAAAAATCAGTTTATAAAATTTTTGTAAATATAAACTGAAAACATAAACGTTACCAAACAGACCCTTAAAATTTTTAAATTTTATTTTATTAAAATTTAAAATGTCACTGTAACGCCCCCAAAATGATACAATAAAGATAACTCATATGCAAAATAAATATGAGAAACAATATACTTTCATATATCAGAATTCACTGTCTAACAACCAGTTAAATGCCATGTAGGCTTACATCGTTCCAAGTCATCGCTTGGTTACACAAATTGAGTCTTGCTCATTACATCTTAAACCTTTGGCTTTACAAATAACAAATATACACACACAAGGCATAATTAAGAAGCTCTTGCTTTCCGAAAGTCTATCCACGCTATTGCCTTGGAGGAAACATCTCACTTGCACCTGAAAATAGTATTCCTATATAAGGTGAGCCAACAGCCCAGTAGAGATAATATAGCGATCCTGGGTTTGTCCCATTTATGTACAGTGTTCCGGTCTTAGGTTCTGTGGAGTTGGTGGTTGTATGTCATGTTGTCATCCTTTAAATTCCGTATATCTGAGTTCTAAGATGTGTTGGGCGTGTTTCGAACAGGTTGGTTGAGCCTTAGTCCCTTTCCTTGTTGCCCAGAGTTTTGGTGGTACGCTCGAGCGAGTACCTTTGCGCTCGAGCGGACTTGGATTTTTAGTTGTACGTTCGAGCGGACCATATCACGCTTGAGCGGAGTTTTCACACTTCCAGTATCTGTGCCTCTGCAAAATTTCTATAAATGTGTTTTTCACGCTCGAGCGGGTTTCCTCACGCTCGAGCGGGTCTGTTGGCGCTCGAGCGGGGTGTTCATTGTCTGCGAAAGTTCTGAGAGGGGGTAATCTACGCTCGAGCGAACTGGTTTTCGCGCTCGAGCGGGGTGTTCATTGTCTGCGAAAGTTCTGAGAGGGGGTAATCTACGCTCGAGCGAACTGGTTTTCGCGCTCGAGCGGATGTATTTTGTTCTTGTGTCTTGGTGCTCGAGCGGCTCCAGTTTTTGTGCTTGACGCTCAAGCGTTCTATTCTCCGCTCGAGCGGATCATGCGTATATCAGTTGGCAGCTGTGTATTTTTTAATCACATTTCAACATCCTTTCTCTCTCTTACTTTTTCGAAAAAGCTATTTGAGAGCTTCTCTCACTAAAACTCAACTTCTCTCTAAGTATTGATCTAGTAGGAGTGATTTCCCCTCCTTTGGCCTTTACAAAAGTTGTGTTGATCGTCGAGGGCTACGTTTTGATCCGAGCATATTGAGTTTTGGAGCACTTTGTGTTTCGTCATCTTCTCCCTTTGAGCTCTGAATTTGAGGTAGGGATATCTTACTCCCCCTTATGAGCTTTGTCTATGAATTTTAGCATTTTGATATGTTGGGGGTTGTTGGGTATTTTTGAGAAAGTTTGGGTCCTTGTGTAATTTTACAAAAGATGGGGGTTTGTTATATGTAAACCTATATGCATGTTTGATATAGAGAAATGAGGCTAATGTTGAACTATTGAAGAAAATGGAACCTTAGTGTTGTTATGTAGATTATGGGTAAAGCCCTAATTACATTGATAAATTAATTTGTACAAGAAATTTAGGGAATTGAGAAATTGAATAGGAAATATTCAAATTAGAAAGATATGGGGTTAAAGGGTGTAGTTGGACTCACTTATCACTCACCTAGTTAAACTGTTGATAATAGATCAAATTGGTGCATTTATTTCCTATTTAGAAATAACTGTATTGGACTATCGGTGGAGGATAGTTTTGATTGTTGTAGGCAATGTATGATGATTAGGCAAACTAAAGCTAATCTATTGAGTATGCTAATGAACATGGCAATTGGTTTAATACATCAAAATGTTGTATTGATAGGTTGAATTTGTATATGATAATTGTTTATATACATTGTATTGTGTGGGAGGAGAAAGGGGCTGTACTCCACGGTTTATTGGAAGAATGGGGCTGGACCTCTAAACCGAATTTTGTGTGATAGTGATACAGCACTACAATGTGTATCAGGCTGCGAATTAGAAGTGTTTTTGTTTCATTAATACAGCACTACAATGTGTATTATTTGAGACTTATGGAAGTGTTTGTTTTGATTTGATATAGTACTAAAATGTATATCATTATTATTCGTGAAATATGGAATTGTTTGTTTGATTTGATATAACACTAAAATATATATCATTGAGAAATATGGAAATGTTTTGTTTGACTTAGATATGACACCAACATGTATATCCATCACAAATTTTGAAAGTGTTCTAGTGGGGAATTATGATCTCATCAAATGATTTGGCCAGGGCACTGAGCCTTGTTTTCAAACTCTAAGTTGAATAAGAAATGAAAAGTGAATTGTAACACGAACACGAATGTCATGGAACAGTAATGTGAGGTAAACAAGTGTACAAGTGTTGACCATCTATCAACTGCTAATCTTTTAGTCATTGCTTCTAGTTGGTTTAGTGTATTTCTACTGGGCTCTGGCTCACCCTTTATGGGACACCATTTTTAGGTACAGGAAGCATGCCACCTCTAAGGACATAGCTTGAGAGGCTAGAGGCAGGCAGACGTTTGTGGTTGTGTTATCTTTTGTTGTATTACATGTAATTTCAAGCCAAAGGCTTAATGTGTATTTGAGTTAGTACTCTCCTCTTTGTAACCAAGTGTTAACTTGGAAAACTGTAAGCCAGTAGGGCATTTGCTTTTGTTGTTAACATGTAATGCTTTTGTAAAGAATTACTCTGATGAATAGAATGATGTTTATCTTTTATATCAATGCATGTCTAAATTGATGGGATTAATGTTATTATTTTGAGGGCGTTGCAGATAATCTAACACAATATATGGGATTTAGCAAAGGTATAAATACTACGTGCATAAACAATATCGATACTAAAACATCTACAAGGCCTGCATATTCATATGTCACTAAGACCCAACCTCATTCCATTTTCCTTCAATTCATTTCAAGTTCATACATGCTACTCAATTCATAAGTTAAATTCATTATCTTTCAACAACCAAAATGAGACTACAACTCAATAGTTTTCCAATTATGCACAACACACATAAACACTTCAAACTTGCCATTTTACGGATATTTCGTCCGAAGGAATCGACACCCATTTATATATAAATTTTCGGGTCTTTCACTTAGGATACTCCGGCCAACTTACTTTAAATGAAGTACATCATATTTCTCCTCCCAAACAAATATACATGTGCAATGTATTTATAAATATAATCACATATGGAGTACATCCCCTTTCTCCTCCCAATAAACATATATACAATATATTTATAACATGGTCATATTCAATGACACCAATAATGGATTAGCATTAAATCGCCTAATTTTCATGTAATTTCTATACAATCATAACTATCCTCCACCAATAGCCCAATGCAATTATTTCTAAAGAGTTGTTCAATATCAAAATAAATAGTTTATTCAAAACTTCCATAGGTGAGATATTACATATCCAATATCACCATTTATAGTCACAACCTTCCAATTTCACATTTTCAATGTTATTCCCACTTAGTTATGCGAAATAATGATTTAATCAAATTAGGGCAAAATCCCTCCCTCCCTTTTACCAAATATCAACCTAAACACCAAAAACAACTATTTTGGCACAATACAACCTTGTATCCAAACCTCAAACCCATTTATGCCACTTTCATCAAAAACCCCTCTTTTTCGTATAACACCCAAATCTTAGATTTGTCCAAACCACAACCCAATCTCATTATCTTTACACAATAGCAAATAACTAAGCTAAAAACCATATTAGAGTGTAGAAAATCCATATCTCAAGAAGAAAAGATGAGCAAAGCAAGGTTGAACTCCAAAAATAACAAAACCCACTTTTACTTAGATCAATGCGAAACTCTTGAAGCCCTCTACCTAATTCTCAAAGACACTAGGATCAAGAATTCAATGGGTTTAGATGAAATCTTAAAGAGAATGTGAGTTTCTAGAGAGAGAAGCTCAAGATCTGAAAATTTGGAGACTTTTAGAGAGAGAGAAAGCAGAAAATGATCTGAAATGTCACTTTCACGATCTGTTATAACATGGTCCGCTCGAGCATGGAAAGCCCCACTCGAGCGTAAGACACAAACTCCCGCTCGAGCGTGAAACCCTGCGCTCGACCGTGAAATACGCTCTCCCAGTATTTTGCAGACACAGTCCCCGCTCGAGCGCCCGAATTCCTGCTCAAGCGTAGAGTGAAATTTATGAAGCCCGCTCGAGCGCAAGAATGCCCGCTCGAGCCGAAAAGCCAAATTCTGGGCAACAAAGGCTTGGAAAAACAAGCAACCAACTTGTTCCAAACACACAACTAAAACCCAATAACCAACATTCAGGGGAAGACAAGGAAAGCAAGACATGAACGACCATTCAAACCATACAAACCCGAGTCCGGAACACCACAAGAGACGGGTCAAAACCAGGGTCGCTATAACCTCCCCCCTTAAAGAATTTCATCTCCGAAATTACAAATCATGTTTCAAAACCATGTTTTAGCCAATTTCCAAAATGATTACCAACAGCATATTCGATGCTTTCAAGAGTGATACAACACCCACAATATTCCACATTCTTAAAACATATACAATGCTTACATTGAATCCATGTTCTTCCCAAACAATTAAAACATATACAATTTTTACATTGAATCCATGTTCTTCCCAAACAATTATAACATATACAATGTTCTTACAAGTAAAAAAATAGACAATGCTTATACTTCTCATTAACAAAATTAATTCTCAATACATACTTTTGCATCAATAAACAAATCCGAATATTTCTCTCAGACTTCTAATTCACATTCCCAAGTCGCTTCCTCGACTCTGTGATGTTTTCACAATACTTTTACCAAGGGAATTCTCTTGCCTCGTAAGACTTGGTCCCGTCTATTCAAGACTCTTACCGGTCTCTCCTCATACGATAAACTGAGGAGACAACTTCCCACTCTCTCCAAACCTCATCAAACCCCGTTTAGGTGATATCTTCAAAAAGACATGATCTCCCACCTCAAAAGACAAAGGTCTCCTCTTATGGTCGGCACAACTTTTCTGGCGACTCTAAGCCGTAGCTAACCTCTTACGGATAAGTACTACTTTCTCCGTCGTTTCCCGAACCAACTCTGGACCTAACAAAGGTGCATCACCCACCTCGGCCGAACACATAGGGGATCTACACGGTTGACCATACAATGCCTCAAATGGTGTCATACCAATACTCGAATGGAAACTTTTATTGTAGGCAAACTCCACTAAGGGTAAATGCCTCTCCCACGAACCCATGAAGTCAAGGACACAACCTCGAAGTATATCCTCAAGGATCTGAATAGTACACTCGGACTGCCCATCAGTCTGGGGATGATACGCAGTACTAAAAGTTAATTTAGTGCCCAAGGCACTCTGCAAACTCTGCCACAACCGAGCAGTGAAACATGGATCTCTATCCGAAACAATCGTCATATAGACCCCGTGCAACCTCACTATGTCCCTAATGTACAAATCGGCAAGATAATCTACCGAATCACTCACACGCGTGGGAATAAAATGTGCTGACTTAGTCAAACAGTCAACTACCACCCAAATGGTACCATTACCCCGTTGAGTCCTCGGAAGACCCACAACAAAATCCATCCTGATATGTTCCCACTTCCACTCAGCTATAGGCAAGGGTTGCAACAAACCCGCTGGCCTCTGATGCTCGGCTTTCACTTGTTGACAAGTAAGGCACTTTGATACGAACACAGCCACATCCTTTTTCATACCTCTCCACCAAAACTGGCGACTAAGATCATGATACATCTTTGTGCCTCCCAGATACACAGCAAGGAGTGAATAGTGAAACTTTCGGAGTACTTCCTCTCAGCAAGACTCCAGTACAAACAAGCGATCACGGTATCTCACACTCAGGTCAGGATACACAGTTAAACCCCTTTCTACCTTTCCATTGGAGATCTTCTCTCCGAAGGATTCTACCTCAAGGTCACCCCTCTGTGCTTCTAACACTCGGTTCACAAGTGTAGGTTGTGCAACTACTGAAAACAAAGCTGCAGATTCAACAGACTCGCCCAGATGCAAGTCAAACTCATTAAGAGTACCCAACATTACCCATTCTTGGATAGCGATAGAAGCTACATTGCTAATGGGCTTTCTACTCAAAGCATCGGCCATAACATTGGCCTTACCCGAATGATAATGCAATTCAAAGTCGTAATCCTCTATGAATTCCATCTACCTCCTCTGTCTCAAATTCAAGTCTCTCTGTGTAAACAGATAATTTACACTCTTATGATCAGAGAACATCTCAAATTTCTCACCATACAAATAATGCCTCCAAATTTTCAAGGCAAATATCACCGCTGCTAACTCTAAGTCATGAGTAGGGTAATTCTTCTCATGCATTTTCAACTGTTGTGAGCCATAGGCTACTACTTTACCCTCTTACATCAATACACAACCTAAATCTTCCCGTGAAGCATCACAATATACTGAATAACCCAAACCCCTCTCCGGTATAATCAATACTAGAATAGTGGTGAGTCTAATCTTAAGCTCTTGGAATGACTTCTCACAAGTCTCACTCCACACGAATTTGATTTCTTTTCTCGTCAGCTTAGTTAAAGGTGAAGCTAACTTAGAGAAATCCTTCACAAATCTACGGTAATACCGGCCAACCCCAAGAAACTACGAATCTCGAAAGCATTTTTAGGTTGTATCCAATCTTGCATTGCCTCTATCTTGGATGAATCTACAGTCACCCATTCCCTGGATACCACATGGCCTAAGAACTTAACTTCCCTCAGCCAGAATTCACATTTTCCAAACTTAGAATACAGCTTGTTGGCTTTAAGTAACTCAAGTACTACTCGCAAATGTTCCCCGTGTTCTTCCTCAGAAGCTGAATAAATCAGAATGTCATCCACAAAGACAACCACAAAACAATCTAGGAGCTCCCCGAAGATTCGATTCATTAAATCCATAAACACCACTGGTACATTGGTTAGTCCAAAAGGCATCACAAGAAACTCATAATGGCCATATTGCGTACGGAATGCCATTTTCGGGATATCTTCCTCCCTTACTCTCAACTGGTGATAACCCGATCTCAGGTCTATCTTAGAGAAACAACAAGATCCTTTCAACTGATCAAACAGATCATTTATACGAGGCATTGGGTACTTATTCTTAACAGTTACCCGGTTCAACTTTCGGTAACCAATACAAAGTCGCAATGTTCCATCTTTCTTTTTAGCAAAGAGAGTTGGTGCTCCCCAAGGTGAAGTACTAGGGTGAATAAAACCCTTATCTAGCAATTCCTGGAGTTGAATCTTCAACTCGCTCAAGTCAATTGGCGCAAATCTATATGGAGCCATAGAAATCGGGTCGTACCACGTACTAAATCAATAGAGAATTCGATCTCTCGGTGAGGTGGTAAACTAGTAAGATCCTCAGGAAAAACATCTGAGTATTCGCACACCACTCTTTGCATCTCAATTCGAACTTCATCACACTCACTACTCATAAAGCTAGCAAGAAGACAACTAAGTTCATTCCGCCCACGCGGATCATACACCAGTGATAAAACTCTATCTACACGGTCACCCAAGAAAGAAAAGTGATCACCGCTCAAGATACATACAGTAACCTTCTGACGGTAACAATCTATAACAGTCCGGTATGACGATAACCAGTCCATACCCAATATGACATCAAAATTAAGCATGTCAAGTAATACGAATGCAAAAGGTAATCGACGACCAGCAACCTCGATGTCACAACCCCGACATCCCTATTTCAAAATAACCTCACCACCAATAGGTGACTCTACACAAATAGGAGATGCTAACTGTGCCAACTCCAAACCCAAAACTGATGCAAATGTAGAAGAAATAAAAGAATGGGATGCACCCATATCAATCAACAAATTAACAACTAAATTACAAAACAAAAAGGTACCTCTCACTACAGAAAGAGTAGGCACTAGATCTGGCGCTGCAATCGTGTACATACGCCCAGTAGGTCTCTGTTCAACCTACTCACCTCTCGGAGCATAAGCCTGATGCACTGACTGAGCTGAAGAAGCTTTCTAATTGGCCCTCGAGGCCTGTGCTGACTGTGCTGGCTGGTGACTTTGTGTCTGTCTCGAACCGGACGCACCAGATACACCACCTAACTGTGGGCAAAACCTTTTCAGGTGCCCTGCCTACCCACACTGATAACAAGTGAGTGGTTGGCCTCTTCCTTGACTCTGGCTCTGAAAATGAGCCGAAGATGATGCCGCCTACTGCCCTCTTCCTCTCTGAGGACAAGCTGGAGACTTGTGGCCCAACTGACCACACTTAAAGCAAGTGAAATTTCCCTGGCCACCACTCCCAGAACCCGAACTCGGTGCTGGAAAAGTAGACCTCGATTGAAACCCTTGGGACTGTTGAGAGTTAGAACCCCTCTGCCTCTTACTGTCCCCCCTGACTATTCTGACTACTTCTAGAGCCCCTCATTTCCTCCTTTTCTTGCATAACAATCTTGAGATGGGCTGCTGCCTCCACAAGGCACCTAAAATCTCTAAGCATGGACCCGACCACTCGAAGCTTGAGTCCAGTCCTCAGCCGCTTCTCAAATTCCAAACAACGGCGCTCCTCAGTTGCCACCAACTCCGGTGCGAACCTAGACAAGCTAGTAAAGGTTGCCTCAAATTCAGCCACAGGTGTACTCAACGACACCAATTTAGTGCATTGATCTCTCAGCCTTTCCCTAACTATTGGAGGTAGAAACTTGTCTTGGAAAGCATTGACAAAAGCCTCCTAAGTCATCTCAATGCGTCTATGCACGTACTTCGACCACTGACCAGCATCTCCCTTCAGCTAGAACGATGCCAAGGTCACCCTTAAATGATCATCCTCGATGCCAAGCATCTCGAATGTTTTCAATAACTGCTCTAGCCATTCATCTACCTTCAATGGCTCCTTACGATCACCCAAAAACTCATCTAGATTCAACCGGAAAAACTCCCTCTTTAAGAAAGATGGCCCTGCTTTAGCTACTTGGGCCTGGACTTGATTCTCAACTGGGAGAATGTCCATAGACTCCCTAAATGCTCCGGCTATTTCGCGGGCTAAGGCGCCTATGGCCTATTGATTAACCGGTTCAGCCACATTGGCTTGACCAACTCCTTCGTCCTGTGCCGGAATATCATCTGGTAAAGGCACCTCATGCCTCCTAGGCCTACCACGCCTATTACTACCACGTCCATATCCTGACATCCTAATAACGGTAACAACAGGATTAGCACGTTTATAAACGTGCTGAATTTAACTCACTCGCGGCATAATACATTGGACAACAATAAATCATTCCATGTATGCACATAGTCACATAAACACATACGAATTTTATTCCCAGATAATGACTATCCTGCAACGTTACTAGAGTTTCAATTAGAATTAGCAGCGATCAAGTGCTTTTCCAATAGGACTTCTAGAAAACCGTAGACTCAATCAACATCTTAGGAACCAAATCTCATACTCACATAAGCACATAAGCATGTTATCACATAAGCATACAGTACATGCTAACATCTCAATCAAACGAGAAAAACCCATTGTGGTACTAACCATTTCCTATGTACCCAAAGTATTCAAACCCGGTACGCTCTGATACCAAGTTGTAATGCCCGCAAAATGATACTGTGGGGACCGAATAATAGGAGTTGTAAAGAGGCCGAATAATTGGATCCGGAGAGTCGAAATATATACATCGCATTCGGCCCCATCTTGCACATTTAAATCCTGCCCTATTCGGCCAAATAGTCGGTTGAGTAAGGGGCCAAGTGAAAAGTGGTTTGCAACAAAAGGAGCCGAGAAAATAGTTATACGATGAATTGAAAGTGGGCCCAGCCTCGAGGCCCAAGAAAGAAAAGATATAAATAGAAGAACATCAGCCAGAAAGAGGTATGTGAGAATTAGTACGCTTAACTTAAAATACAAGTAACTAAGAGAGTATATACTGACTTGTCCGTCGGAGTGCTAATTCCGGCACCCCCGATCGGAGTGTTTATTTCTTTTCAAGTTGTCCAGGTCATTAGCCGAGGATCTCGAGCGTCCTAGTAGATTAAAAGAGTATTTCCAAACCACTTCCCCACAATTGGCGCCGTCTGTGGGAATACTCAAATACATCCATGGCGGGCGTACTGGAAAACCCTCTGATAGTCACTAACGAGACCACACAGAGAGACGACCTCACTCCAACAAACATGCTTGGACCGAAGACTATGGCCGCAAGATGCGCCTTGAACTTCGACTCACCCTCGACTTCAGCGCATGAGACAATGCAAGCGATCATGGAACACGCAAAGAAAAACGAGCAGAGGTTGGAGAACATGATCGCTGAGAACGAACGTCTCTATCAGGATTTGGCCTTAGAAGTGGCGAAGTCCAAACAAGCTATACGTCAAGATCCGGAACGACCTCTGAGGGCAAATGGTCGACGACCTCGAGCCCAATAACAAGACACTGATAGCGACTCCGACTCATTATCCCCGGAGCCCAAGAAGAACGGACGACCTGAAACTACCAGTTCTTCTGAAGAGAGTCCACATATAAGGCATAAGCGAAGACGAAATGGTTCAAACGAAGAGGACCAGCACAATCCCTTTGTGCGACGGATCGCAAAGGCAGCACTGCCCAAGAAGTTCAAAGCCTCGTCGTTCACCTTGTATGACAGGAAATCGGACCCCACTGATCATATCCGTCATTATAAGCAAGCCATGATGCTGTATGCAGATGACGAGGCTCTCATGTACAGAATATTTCTGAGTAGTTTTGGGCCATTGGCCGTCAGATGGTATTATAAATTAGAGCCGGCGTCGATTAAGAGTTTCCATCAACTATAGAAATCCTTCAGGGCAAGATTCATCACCAATGAGGTCCAGCCGAAGCAAGCCGACTCTCTCTGGGCAATGCAGATCCAGCCGGGAGAAACTTTTTGAGCGTATTCGGCGTGCTATTGGGAATGCTTTAATTTTGTTGATGATGCTTGCAATGACTCCATGGCCATTACCGCCTTTAAAATGGGTTTGCATCCTGATAGTGCTCTCCACAGTTCCTTGACTAGAAGACCCCCTAAAATAGTCTGGTCGTTAATGAAGAAAGTTAAGGAATACTGCAAAGTGGAAGATGACGCCTAGCGGGTTAAAGCCGAAAATATGGCCAACAAGACGGCCCCTTCTAAAATTGCTCAGCCGTTAAATTCTGTACCACCTCAGAGCCCTGAACCACGGCATCGGGCTAAACGAGACAAGAGACGGCATTCTCGTCGATCAAGCGACCAATGCTCCCACCGAGCAAATGAACAACTACAAGTCGATAACAGGCGCACAAGGCGCGTAGACAAGAAATATATAGAGTTGTCAAAGCCGATCAGTGTGGTTATGTCCAAAGTCCAGCACCCTCCGTTCTTCAAATGGGCGTCCAAAATGGTGGGACCTCCCGACATGAGAAGACGGGATAGGCGGTGCGAGTATCACAAGGATCATGGCCATGATATTGAGAGTTGTTATGCATTGAAAGATCACTTGGAGGAATTGGTACAAGATAGTCGGCTACAACAGTACGTCCGAAAAGGCAACTTAGCCAAAGCAATAGCCTTAAGACAGGATTCACCTCCACTTGGCATGATCCACATGATATACAGCTTGCCAATGTCATCCGCGGTGCATACGATTCAGTCGAATTCCGACCCTCAAAATCAACTCACTTCGGCTAAACGGCCCTACGAAGCTACGAGCATTGTTTTTGATGATTCAAATTTGGCCGAAGTGACACTTCCCCACATCGATCCCTTGGTAATCGAGTTACGCATAAACTGATTCACCATTGAGAGCATACTCATTGATCCGGGGAGCACATCGGAAGTTATGTATTACAAGACATGCACCAAACTCGGCTTCTCCGAATCGGATCTTTCTCCGGCTCCTTATCCATTATTCGGCTTCAACGCCAATCTAGAATACCCGTTGGGGAAAATCACATTACCCGTTCGAGCGGGCTCCCGAACAGTGGATGTGGAATTCTTGGTCGTCAAGCTGCCATCGTCATATAATCTCATCATGGGGCGAACTTGGTTGCATACTATGCAGGCTGTGCCAAGCACCTATCATTAGCTGCTACGCTTCCCGACAGAACGCGGCATTGAGCAAATCCGTGGCTCCTAGAAATCGGCAAAAGCATGTTATCTCTTTGTTGGAAAGACGCCAAAGGAGTTGCAAGTGAATTCTATTAAGGTGCTGGATCGGGAAAGTCTTGATGATGTTGGGCGGCTCCCAAGTGAAAAGGCCACGGAAGCCCTAGATCGAGTTGAAATCAACGGAAACCCAGACAGGTTCTTCATGGTTGGCGCCTCCCTGAATCAAGCTGACAGACAGCAACTAATTTTCTTCCTGCTCGGCAACCTTGATGTATTTGCGTGGACTCCATATGAGATGCCGGGTGTAGATTCGTCTGTTTCACAGCACCGTTTAAATGTTGACCCTAAATGCAAGCCGATCATTCAGAAAATCCGGCGGTCAGCCGCAGAGCACACTGCCGCCGTTGTTGAAGACGTTGACCGATTGCTTGATGCCGGGGCAATCAGGGAAGTGACCTACCCTACATGGCTCTCTAATACTGTGGTTGTGAAGAAGAAAAATGGGACTTGGCGAGTGTGTATTGATTTCACGGACCTAAACAAAGCCTACCCCAAGGATTGTTTTCCTCTTCCCAGAATAGATCAACTTATAGATGCGACGACACGCCATTAGCGTATGAGCTTCCTCGATGCTTACAGAGGCTACCATCAAATTGCCATGCATCCAGAGGACCAAGACAAAACTGCATTCCTCACCCCAAGAAGAACCTATTGCTATAAGGTTATGCCTTTTGGGCTGAAGAATACAGGGGCAACTTACCAAAGACTGGTCACTGCCATGTTCAAGGAGCAACTCGGCCACACTATGGAAGTGTACATTGATGATATGGTGGTCAAGTCCAAAGAAGAGGAAACTCATCTAGCCGATCTGGAAGAGACATTCGGCATTTTACGCAAATACAAAATGATGCTGAATGCTTCAAAATGTGCGTTTAGGATCGGCTCTAACAAATTCTTGGGTTACATTGTCAACCACCGAGGAATAGAAGCCAACCCGAGGCAAATCACAGCAATCTTGGAGCTCGGCTCCCCTCGGTTAGTGAAAGAGGTTCAAAAGTTGATGCGGATGGCCGCCACACTCAATAGGTTCATCAGTCGGTCCACTGATCGCTGTCAACAATTCTTTCATACACTACGGCAAGGCAAGGCTTTTAGATGGTCCGCTGAGTGCGAAGCCGCTTTCAACGACCTAAAGACCTACCTCCGGTCAGTTCCACTCTTGGCAACACCTTCGGCAGGTGACCCACTCATTTTGTATCTGGCAGTTTCCGACCGGGCCGTCAGCGCCGTACTGATAAAGGAAGAGCTGGGGGAGCAGCGGCCAGTGTATTATGTGAGCAAGGCAATGGTTGACGCCGAAACACACTACCTTCCGTTGGAAAAACTTATTCTGGCCCTCGTCATGGTAGCGAGAAAGCTGATGCATTACTTTCAGGGGCATACCATCGGGGTACTAACGGACCACCCCCTTCAGTCGGTACTCTGTAGTGCAGAAGCATCAGGGCGTGTTTCAAAGTGGGCTCTTGAACTTGGCCAGTACGATATTCAGTTTTTGCCTAGAACCTCAATCAAGGGACAGGTGCTTGCCGACTTTGTGGCCGAATTCACTGGGGGTCTTGCCGACTTCAAGTTTGATGAAATTCGACCTAAGCCGAACTGGAGAATTTATGTTGGGGACATTTGGCAGTTGTACTATGACAGATCATCTAATCAACGGGGCAGTGGAGCAGGAGTAGTAATCATGGCTCTCGACGACGCAATAATTGAGCAGGCCGTCAAACTCGGCTTTGAAGCATCAAATAATGAGGCCAAATACGAAGCCCTTCTAACCGGTTTGCGGAATGCACATCTTCTGGGTACTCAGCATTTTCTTTTATTTTGCGATTCAAAACTGTTGATCAATCAACTAAAGGGGGAGTACACGGCCAAAAATGACCGTATAGCGGCTTACATGAAAACGGCTAACTCCTTGCTGGCAAAATTTGACCATCATGAATTGAATCAAATAACATGAGATCAGAACACACATGAAGATGCCCTGGCTTGCCTAGCCTCCGCCATTAACTCAGAGATTAAATAGACCATCGAAGTAAGTTTCATCCTGGAGCCGAGCATTGGCCCTTCGGAGGATGTCCAGGTCAATGTCATAGAGTCAGGACCGAGTTGGATGGACCCTATTGCTGCATTCCTGTCTTCCAAACAGCTCCCAGCGGACAAGAAAGAAGCGCACAAGCTGTGAAACAAAGCCCCGCGATATTACTTGGATCCACAAGGAAAGCTTTATAAAAAATCCCTATCTGGTACATACCTGGAATGCGTGTATCCGGACAAAGTTGAAAAGCTTTTGACTGAAATACATAAAGGCAGTTGTGGCGCACATTCTGGCGAGCGCTCTTTGGTTCATCCAGCTGTAACACAGGGGTATTATTGGCCGACAATGAGAGCAGATGCTGGATATTATGTGAAAAAATGTGAACAATGCCAGAAGTTCTCTCCCTTAATCCATTTTCCTGCTGAAGAGTTAAGCTCAATCACCAGTCCCTTGCCGTTCGCCCAGTGGGGACTTGATATCGTCGGACCATCGCCGAGGGCCCCAGGGAACAAGCGATACTTGATTGTTGCAACAGATTACTTCACAAAATGGGTCGAAGCGGAGGCATTAACATACATTCGAGATGCTGATGTTAAGCGCTTTGTATGGAGAAATATCATAACACGATTCGGCATTCCAAGAGCACTTATCTCAGACAGCGTCACCCAGTTTGATTGTGGCGTCTACCGAGAGCTGTGCAGCAAGTATGGTATCCGACCTTACTTTTCCACGCCGGCTTACCCACAAAGCAATGGTCAAGCTGAAGCCTCTAACAAATTGTCACGCCCCAAACCCGCCCCTAAAAGCTTGGGCATGACCTATTTAGAAACGGACACAAATTTTGGTTACATAAACTATAGGGCTTGAACGGAAGCATTTAATAACATAAAATATCAAAAAACAAAACTACATCCATTAAGCGACCACTATTATGCCAGGATCACAAACAGTGCATCAGACAGATAGTTATATACATACACATATACAGACCCAGCCCCACGATTGGGTGTAACAAAAGTATTAGTGAGGAAGAGGTTATACACATCTCAAAATACAAAGCCAAAAGCTTGACAAAACTTCACAAAATGAACAGCTTCATCTAAGTGCCTGGACACACTGTAGTTGACAAAAGATGTACGAATGCCATGGATTAAGACTGACCTCCAGGTTGAGTGCCTACAGAAACAGACATAACATAAAGTGAGCGAAGCTCAGCGAATAATAGTACATGATAATCCAATAAATAACTTGAATCATAAGGTATATAAATGCAGAGAACTTATAGATAATCTTATCATATAATTGTTTCCAGAACGGCCTTGGACCCAGTCTTCGAACAGAGTAGCTTTAAGCCCAGAATACAGAACGGTCTTAGGCCTGACAGATTTTGCAGATTGGCCATAGGCCTAACAGATATCACAGATTGGCCATTGGACCAGATGTCACAGATTGGCCATAGGCCTAGATGTCACAGATTTCACAGAACAGCCATAGGCCTCACAGATTTCACAGAACGACTTTAAGCCCAAAATACTAACAGATTGGCTTTAAGCCCAGTTCATGTATGTATGGACTCAAGAGGTGTCTCGCACTGATTCTAAAGGTGACCCATACTGTAGCACTTAGTTCCGTAGAACACTTTGCTCCATACCAGAAACAATAGGTCTTACAGATTATACAGAATGGCCTCTGCCCTAGTAAATTATACAGAATGGCTTCTGGCCCAGATAACGTCAGAACAAACTAGTCTCAGAGTTATTCAGAGGCACATCGATTCTTTCAATCATTCACATGAGTTAACATAGTTAATTTTCATTTAACTGAGTGTTCATGATAACTATTAACAATAAGTAAAGCGTATCTTACAGATTGGCCTGAGGCCCAGATATTAACAAAGCAGAGTGATGCTAGAGTCATACCATTGTATGCAGATGTTCCAATCATTTAAAAATATTAATGTAATTAACTTACAAAGGGAAAAGCGTTAATAATAACGATTAACAAAAGGCAAATGCATTACTACATTAATAAGGACAGAGCAATTCACATCATAACGGCCTTCAACCACTTTTATACAGAATGATTTTAGGTCCATATCAATGCCACCGTTTCATCATGTTCGTTAACTCGGTCAGAGCACAATATTATTGGTATATGTCATTCTCGACAACCTTATATAAATGTTAATGTAGTCACTTACGAAGCATAGAACGTTAATAACAATAATTATTAACGGTAAGTAAAATGTACATCTACCGTACTACTACTCACAGTGTTGTGGTGGAGCAATCATTCCTCCTGGAGTACGTCCTACACACAAACATAATTCACAATTTAGTTCTCTTTTCCCTTTTTAAATCATTTTCTGAGTCGTTATGCTTCGAATGAATTTACAACCGGTCTAAGATTAACAAATAATTATTTTAATAACATCAGAGGATCAAGCATGCAAAACGGAGCAGGCAAATTTTCCGACCTGGGTCGCACGTGCGGCCATGACCTCCGCACGTGCGGTGGTGTTCCGCATGTGCTGCCATGACCTCTGCACGTGCGGCCGAAAGCAGAATGCAAATCCCATTTTTTTCCCTCTTGTCCGCACGTGCGGCCATGACCTCCGCACGTGCGGCCGTGGCCCCTATTTTGGGCAGTCCGAATTCAAAGCACAATTCCACTAGGTTACAACATATCAAGGCCCAAGAATGGAGGAATTAAGACAACATAATGGTATAATTATCACCTTAGCATGGATTACACATTCAATCAACTTTTAGTTTCTTAAAACTCATAAACACAATCCAATTCCAGGAATTTCCAACACAAATATACACACACTTAGCCGTTTGTTTACATAGATGAGCTCAAATGTATAATTGAAGAAATAAAATGTAAATTCTCACTAAATGGTTCAAAATAAAATCCATCAAACATGAGAGACATCATCCCAATTAATCACTTAATACATGCTTGACCCATATTATAAACCCTAACTTACATAACATGGAGGAATTCCTTCTCAAATCAAAGAGAGGGATCAATTAGAATAGGTTAAACATACCTTGAGTTAGAATCTCAACAAACCCTCTCAAATCCCCAATCTCTTCCTTGGTGAAATTCTCTCCCCTTTGTTCTTCTCCTCTACACTCACTCTTTCTCTCCCAGGGGATATTTTGAGGAATGGTTTCTAAGTCAAATTTGTAAAGAACATGGACATATATATCTAGAGGTGAATAAAGACGAAATTTAATCAGTTTAATCGTCCCAGATCAAATTTTTAGAAAGATGTTTATTATGACTTAAAAATTATGCTAATCTCAAATATAAAATCAATTTCAGATTATTAAGCCTCTAAGGCTCTCAATTTCTGATCCAAACGTTTTAATTGTGACAGATATGTTTTCTTATTAAACAGATACAGGTCTCTAATCATAAGATCCTTTTGCATAAACTTAATTTCACATGAAACTTCACATTAAGCATTTAAATGCACAGAATAAGGGACTGAAAGTACACCAAAAACATGTGCGAGGGTCGGGTTATTGCACAAATCCATCTTGGATGGCTTCAAGAAGAGGCTGGAGAAGACTAAAGACAAATGGGTCGAAGAATTGCCGAGTGTGTTGTGGGCTCATCGAACTACGCCGAGGCGATCCACCGGGGATACGCCAAGGCGATCCACCGGGGAAACGCCGTTTGTTTTATGCTTTGGAACCCAGGCAATCATACCCCTGGAGATCGGCCTCCCAACTTGAAATCAAAATTTTTTGATATGGGTCAAAACGACATGATGCTGGCCTTGGATTTGATTATGATTGAAGAACGAAGAGACCGTGCCCTTGCATCTATGGCACGGCATCAGCAGCAGCTTGCTAAGTCGTATAATCAACGTGTTCAACTACGCCGCTACACACCAGGAGAGTTGGTCCTGAAAAAAGTACTTCCAGCTGCCAGGAAACCTATTGATGGAAAATTGGGTCCTAACTGGGACGGCCCCTATCAGGTCGTTCGATCGTGGGAGTAGGGGTATATCAGCTCAAAGACATGTCTGGAAGGAGTCTGCCACGGCCTTGGAATTCAACGTACTTACGTAAATTCTATCATTAAACCTGACCTGTGGGGAATGATACTAGTTTTGAATGGTTCACCGTGTACATATTTCACTTTTACAATGTAAAGTTTCCTGTTTCCTTATTGCGCAATTCAGTTCAAAAGCCTCTGGATTCGGAGCGCCTTTCGTGGATATCACGATTGGCCAAGTCAAGTCTCCGGATTCGGAGCTCTATCGGTGCATGACACCTTTGGGCCGATTAAGCCTCTGGATTCGGAGCGCCCTTTGTGGATATCACAATTGGCCAAGTCAAGTGTCTAGATTCGGAGCTCCATCGATGCATGACACCTTTGGGCCGATTAAGCCTCCAGATTCGGAGCACCCTTCGTAGATATCACGATTGGCCAAGTTAAGCCTCCAAATTCGGAGCCTTATCGATGCATGACACCTTTGTGCTGATTAAGTCTCCGGATTCGGAGCCCCATCGGTGCATGACACCTTTGGGCCGATTAAGTCTCCGGATTCGGAGCCCCACCGGTGCATGACACATTTGGGCCGATTAAGCCTTCGGATTTGGAGCGCCCATTGTGGATATCACGATTGGCCAAGTTAAGCCTCCGAATTCGGAGCCCCATCGGTGCATGACACCTTTGGGCCAATTAAGTCTCTGGATTCGGAGCCCCATCGGTGCATGACACCTTTGGGCCGATTAAGCCTCCAGATTCGTAGCGCCCTTCGTGGATATCACGATTGGCCAAGTCAAGTCTCCGGATTCGGAGCCCCATCAGTGCATAACACCTTTAGGCCGATTAAGCCTCTGGATTCGGAGCGCCCTTCGTGGATATCACGATTGGCCAAGTTAAGCCTCTGGATTTGGAGCCCCGTTGGTGCATGACACCTTTGGGCTAATTAAGTCTTCGGATTCGAAGCCCCATCGATGCATGACACCTTTGGGCCGATTAAGTCTCTAGATTCGGAGCGCCCTTTGTGGATATCACGATTGGCCAAGTCAAGACACTGGATTCGGAGCCCCATCGGTGCACGACACCTTTGGGCCGATTATGCTTCCGGATTCGGAGCGCCCTTCGTGGATATCACGATTGGCCAAGTCAAGTCTCCAGATTTGAAGCCCCATCGGTACATGACACCTTTGGGCCGATTAAGCCTCCGGATTCGGAGCGCCCTTTATGGATATCACGATTGGCCAAGCCTTCATATTCGGAGCCCTATTGGTGCATAACACCTTTGGACAGATTAAGCCTCCGGATTCGGAGCACCCTTCGTGGATATTACGATTGGCCAAGACAAGCCTCCGAATCCGGAGCCCCATTCGTGTATGACACTTGTGGGCCGAATAAGACTCCGGATTCGGAGTGCCTTTGTAGATATCATGATTAGCTAACAAAAAGCCTCCGTATTCGAAACCCCAGCCGTGCATAACACGTTTGGGTCGAATAATACTTCGGATTCGGAGCGCCCTTCACGACAAAGGTTAAAGCATACAAATATTCAAAGTGGAATGCTTCATTAAGTTGAGCCGGCAAAAGCCGTTTACACATTAAAGCGTACAAACATTCAAATGAAATGCTTGATTAAGTTGGGCCAGCGTAACCGCATAAACAAATTAAAACATGCAAACATTCGAAATGAAATGCCTAATTAAGCATGTAAACATTCAAAATGAAACACAAACATTTATAATAAAATATTTCATTAAATTAGCCAATAGATACATAGCTGACGCCTAATCTGTGTTGGAGTGTTTACATTATATATTCAATTCTAATCGGCATCGCCCTCGTCATCGCTCTTCTCAATTTCGAAAGCGCTAAAAGGAAAGTGATGACGTTGATATAATGGCGACACCGATTCAACTCTTGCTCCTTGGAGTGCCTCTGAGGCTTGGAGAGCCTTAATCCATCCATGCCTAAAGCATCGATTCTCGTATCGGCATACCTCCTCTGCGAGTTTCTCTTTGGTTTTCTCTATCTCGACTTTTCAGCCATCGTGGAAGCGTCGTTCATAAGTCGCGGCCTTCGCATTCTCTAGTGCGAACATACTTGCCGTATCTCGATTGGCAATCACATGGCTTAACAGCCGTTGGGTCACTCTTTCATCAATGACCGGGTTGGATTCTCCGGCCGCATGCGGCTCAGCAGTTTGGGCCTTCCTTAACTCATGCTCGGCCTTCTCCGCACGAGCCTCCAAGTTTCGAATTCGTTCGTCCTTCTTCTCTATCTCCCGCCCCGCGGCGCGCAGACACATGCCGACTTTATAGGCGGTGTACAGCCCTCTCACTGCTCCGTGGATGCCCTCTCGAAATACTTCGAAATCCTGTCGACCAACCATCGACTGTTGGACTTCCGGTGGAAAAATCTATCGAGCGAACTCGACTGCTACACCTGGGTCGTTGACAATAGAATCCGCCTCCATCATCAGTTTATTCCCCACAAAAATCATAAAACTCAACGGCCGTAGCGTTGCACCGGCCTCATTTCTTGGTCGTGGTCGCGGGGAGCTTCCTCGCTGTTGTTTTTCCTTTTGGGGTGATCTGCTTCGACGACTTGGGGGCTGACGTTTTTCCCGTTCCTTGGACGTCCTACCTCCTGTACATGTGGGCTCGCTGTTGGGATTCATTTCAGTGTCAAGCTCAGCCAACGTTTGCCCTTCTCCTCTGCTGTTGAAGAACAGTCTATTTGACATTCGCACTTATCTAACCTTACGCAACAAACTGGTTTAAATTGAGTTTAAACACAATAAGTGGAATCACTGGCGCGAAGAGCCCACCCCATTTATTCTTAATGCATGCAGCGTCCTGGAGGCGATTTCATTAATGCTAAACTCCAAAAGCTCGATGCCAATCGACGTGAGCCGCAACCAGTCCATGAACTAATAATATTCGGCTTTTTGGAGTTCATGCATTGGCTAGGGTAAGGGCAGATTTATTAATTTGATCGGCCAAATATCTAAGCCCGATGCCGATCGATCTGTGTCGCAGCCACTCCATGAACTAATAATATTCGGTTTTTTGGAGTTCATGCATTGGCTGGGGCAAGGGCAAATTTATTAATGTGATCGGCCAAATATCTAAGCCTGATGCCGATCGATCTGTGCCGTAGCCACTCCATGAACTAATAATATTCGGCATTTGGAGTTCATGCATTGGCTGGGGGCAAGGGCAGATTTATTAATCTGATTGGCCAAATATCTGAACCTGATGCCGATCGATCTGTGCTGTAGCCACTTCATGAACTAATAATATTCGGCCTTTTGAGTTCATGCATTGGCTGGAGCAAAGGCATATTTATTAATCTGATCGGCTATTCGACGAGGATGCCATTCATCTGATCGGTTATTAATCTGATTGCCCAGTTATCTAATCGGCAAGTGTACATGAATGTTTTATCCAAAGTAGCAAAAAACAATCACCTTGCTTGTTTCCACTTTTCAAAAAAACACTTTTCAGAAAATTTTACTTTCTTATTTTCCGTATTTTTTTGTGTTTACTGAATTTTTTTAATATTTTAAGCAAGTTTTGTACTTTTTAGACACACCTAACATAAATACACCTAAAAAGTAAAAAAATTGTAAAAAAAATCTTTTAAAAATTCACTAAATACCAAAAATACAAAAAAAAAGTACAAGAATTCAATACATTTTTTTGTATTTTTATGTATTTATAAATTTTTTAAAATATTTTTTCACAAATGTTTTACTTTTTAGATACATCTAAGTAAGGTGCATCTAAAAAAAGTTTAAAAAAATGTTTAAAATTTAAAAAATATTCACTAAAAATAAAAAAACACGAAAACCAAAAAAGTCAGTTTTCAAAAAACTTAATCCAGAAAGCTCAAACCAAACACACTGAATACCATTCATCAATAGCAAAATTAAGAACAAATAATAGCAAAGTATAAAAGAGATTTTCATTAGTAAATTGGGCAGTCTGTAGCCATTTTACATATGAAAACTACCAAACAAAAAGCTACGAGTTTGCGTAAAGGCGCCTAGCAAAAACCTAAAAACTGTAGTCATTTTACACGTAAATAAAAACTACTAAACGAAAAATTCCAAATCCTTAAACAAAAACAACTAAAGTGTCGCCCTAATTAATCCTCGAAGTCTGACTCCAGCGGCTCAATATCCACTTGCTCGTATAGAATCAGCATAGCCAATGCCACATTAACAGCAGCAAGGCCTTTGAGCCAGTCGTGTTTAAATCCCCGATTTTCAAATTTGGAGACTTCTTTCACATAATTTGCGAGAGCAGCGCTTTGCCCGGCCTTGTACGCTTTGGAAGCCTCGGAGTCATGCTTCCTTCGCCTTCTTCGATTCTTCCAATTCAGCTTCCAGTTTGGCAATCGCCTCTTGGGCTAACTTGAGTGCATCTTCGCTCGCGTCTGCCCTCTTCTCGGCGGCCAATCTCAGCTGGTCCGCATTTCTCGCCCTCTCCATCTCGGCATTGGCCCTCGTGCCTTCCATCTTCGCCCTCGCCGCTTTGAAATCGGCCCTGCTCCTCTGGTCCTCTACTTCCGATTGTAAACGGCCAAGTCATTCGACGGCGTCATGCTGGCGACGGCCTATCTCAGCTATTCTCTCAACTGTCTGTAAAAAAGGAAATTAAAACCAACATAATATTTGCATAAAAGGGAAAGACAAGGTCAAGGTATATACTAGAAGAGCCGATTGAGCGACTAATGCTATTGTCAGCAGATCCGGCTCCGCCCGGAAAGCCGTCTTGTTAGCCGGCAATGAGATGAACGTAGCCATGCTCAACGCGATGGCTGGGTCTTTAATAGCCGACGCGTCAGAGGAGATTGGCGTGTTTTTTTATCTGTGGTTTAATGACAAAAGACACAATCACATCCGACTCCTCTAAACGCGGCCGTTTGTCAGCACGGTTTTCTTCTGAGTCGGTCTCGACCTCAGCAGGACATTTCTTTGCCCTTTGCTCAGCCTCTTAATTGGCCTACATAACTGCCTCGGACTTGGCACTTCGGGTTTGAGCTGTTTCCTCCTTGATAACAGGCAGGGAGGGCTGAGCTTCGACGGTAGGTGGCACTTTAGATCGAATGGCCTTTGCTCTTCGCCGCGCGGCCATTCTTTCCACATTTTTCTTTTTAGCAAGTTGTGTGAGGTTTAACCCAGCCATCTTTTCAGGGTATGCGCCGGGAAGGTCTTCCAAACCGGTACAAATGTCATCAAACGGAAGTTCCCCTCGGTCCGAAGTGGATGGAGGGTTGTCTGAATTGAGGCCGGCTTCCTCAAAGGGCAACTTCAAAGCCTTGTCTACTTCGGCTTTGGCTTCATCTACCTCATCTACTTCCGCCCGCTCCGAATTGGACCTCTCGAAACCAACTTGCAGCAAGTTTTTGAAGTCGGTCAAAATAAGAGTCGTAAGAAACTCTTCACCCCTTAGAATTGGGATGTTTTCTGCCGCTGAAAACATAGTATATGTCGGCTCATACCGAAGGAGAATGTGGGCCGCCCTCCCTTGCTTTTGAAGACTCGGACGGCCGAAATATTTGAGCGCGACTTTAATTTCTGAAAGAACGGTATCGTCGGTTGAAGTCAAGACTTTCTTCAAATCGTTTCCTGCACAAGCAAAACCACGAGATCTCAAAAATAAAGCTTTATAAATATAAGAAAAATAAACGCAAAAAGCTACACGGCCACCTGGTTCGCCCCTCCGTCTAGAAATAGGATCAAGGCGATCCTCGCTTTCGTCGAATTCCTAGTTACCTCGAACAACGACCATAACATCATCGACTCTCTTACCAGAGCTGGAAAGCATAGTCACTAGTTGATGATTGGTGTCCTTAGCCCTAAGGAAATAGCGTCCGTGCCGACCAGAAGACTTGGCCAAGGCGTAACAATGCCGAATAGCAGGTATGCCGAGGTTAATCCTAAGGTGACGGTTTAGCTTTATAATCCTCATTACGATTCTAAAAAAGTTGACATTGGGTTGGGAGGGGTTTAGACCCCAATGGTGAAGGACAGCCCTAAGAAATAGATGAAACGGGAAACAGATTCCGCCCTCTGCAATTGATAAGAGAGGAAAGATGATTGTGCTTTCATCATCCCTCTCTATATCGAGGGTGCCATCTGTCATAAGCGACAAATGGACGTCATCAAGGATAGAAAAATGGCATCGAAATCCAAAGATTCGATCCACGAAGAGGAGGTCTTTCAGATGTTTTGCCATTTCGGTTAGCCTATAGGAGCGTACTAAACTAAAGGCAAACCAGGAAAAGGGATTCAAAGCAGAGAGGAAGAGAACTTACAAGAAACGGAGAGGTCAATGAAGGATGAATGGAAGTTGCAGAGGTGAGTTGGAAAGCAGTCCAAAAACTCTAAGCATCCAAAAATGTGTGTTCGAAAAGACGACAAGATTTTAAATCACAATAAATGGAAGCGCACGAAGGGGCAGGAAGTTGAAATGATAACCGAGAGGCGTGTGCTCTGACATCCGCGTTAGAATGAGGTTAGCCGCCGAATTTCGGCTCTGAGTTTTCGAAATCAAAACCAAACACTCCAGCTAACTGTCGTTAGTGGAGTGCTTGGGGGGCAATTGTGGGGGCCGAATAATAGGAGTCGTAAAGAGGCCGAATAATTGGACCCGGAGAGTCGAAATATATACATCGCATTCGGCCCCGTCTTGCACATTTAAATCCTGCCCTATTCGGCCAAATAGCCGGTTGAGTAAGGGGCCGAGTGAAAAGCGGTTTGCAACAAAAGGAGCCGAGTAAATAGTTATACAGCGAATTGAAAGTGGGCCCAGCCCTGAGACCCAAGAAAGAAATGATATAAATAGAAGAACATCAGTCAAAAAGAGGTATGTGAGAATTAGTACGCTTAACTTAAAATACAAGTAGCTAAGAGAGTATACACTAACTTGTCCATCGGAGTGCTAATTTTGGCACCCCCGACCGGAGTGTTTGTTTCTTTTCAGGTCGTCCAGGTCATCAGCTGAGGATCTCGAGCGTCCCAGTGGATTAAAAGAGTATTTCCAAACTACTTCCCCACAGATACAATAAAGATAACTCATATGCGGAATAAATATGAGAAGCAACATACTTTTATATATTAGAATTCACTATCTAACAACTAGCTGGATTTTGGACTCATGTCAATATTTTGTAATACTAGAAAATTCAAGTGTTAGTTATACCAACACTACTCAATTATTCATTTAACCAAACATAATCTTACATTTTAATTCATTCTTCAATATGAAATTTATTTTTATTTTTTTAGAATTTTACTCATAAATCTCATATTTATAACTTGTATTCCATTTGGTCTTATTCATAATTTACAATTTCATTTAGTCCTATAACTTTAAAAATGACTAAAAAATTTTATAAGATTTAAATAAATATACTTTTTAATTTTTTACAAAAAGATGTAAAAAAATAAAATAAAAATAGAGGTGATATAATAAGTGCACTTATATAGATTATAGTTTAATTATAGGAAAATATTTCATTAGAGTATCTAATCTAATATATTTTTTACACTATGATTTATAGTTTTATTTAGTGTGAATTTTCAAAGAATGTAATGATTATGAATGTATTGATACTTTTAAGAAATCAAATATTGCGAATTTTAAAAAAGTGTGAAAGTTGATGTAAATATTCACACTTAATTTTTTTTTTTTTTATAAAAAAAATCATATTTTTCAAACATTCACATTTTCTTATTCATTGAAAGTGTGAATATTCATATTTTTTAAAAAAACAACATTATTTTTATTCATAACAAATTGACATATTTTATTCTATAAATTACTAAAATATTTAATAAAAATTTATGAACCCGCACTTTTTACACTTCAAAAATACGAAAACCAATTAAAAAAAAAAATTCTTTCAAAAAAGTGAGAGAAAAAGAATTTATATTACTTTAAAAATTTACTATAAAATTTATTTTTATTTTTTTTACATTTCAAATATGTGAAATTTCACACTATTATAAATTTAAATTTGAAAAATTTTCAATTTAAAAATTATGTGAAATTTTAGAAGTTACATTTTCAAATTCAAAATAGTGTGAAGGTTTTATATATTTTTTATTATTTTTTATAATTTTATATTCAATTGAGAACTTGTTTGATAGATTGATTAGTTTTTAAAAATATAAATTTTATAGTAAAATATATATATAAATTGAAAGTTATAGAATTTTAAAGATGAAATATTAAAAATAATAGCTACCATATAAGTATGCTGACTATTCACTACAAGAATTAACACTTTTGGCAACAAAAAAATTGGTCGCTAAAAGTCAATTTTTGGTCGGCAAAAGTTATCCGCGACCAATTTTTTTGGTCGCTACTTTGGTCGCCAATTGAGGGTCGGCAAAAGTAATTCGCGACCAAAATTGTGGTTGGTCGGCAAAAGTTGGATTTCGCGACTAAATTTTTAGTCGCTAAATGTTTAATTACCGCGACTAATTTATTTTGTCGCCAAAACACTTTGGTCGCGAAAAGTGAAATTTTCCCGACCAAAAAGTTTGGTCGCCAATTGTGACATTCCACGACCAAAAATTTTTGTCGCCAATCATGACATTCCGCGACAAAAAATTTTTGGTCGCCAATCGTCACATTCCGCGACCAAAAAATTTGGTCGCCCATTGTGACATTCTGCGACCAAAATTTGTTTGGTCGCCAATTGTGACATTTCGCGACCAAAAATTTTGGTCGCCAATTGTGACATTCCGCGACCAAAAAATTTGGTCGCCCATTGTGACATTCTGCGACCAATATTTTTTTGGTCGCCAATTGGGACATTTCGCGACTAATCAATTGGTCGCCAATTGTGACATTCTGCGACCAAAATTTGTTTGGTCGCCAATTGGGACATTTCACGACCAAAAATTATGGTCGCCAATTGTGACATTCTGCGACCAATATTTTTTTGGTCGCCAATTGGGACATTCCGCGACTAATCAATTGGTCGCCAAAACTATAAAAACAAAACCAAATTTTGGTCGCCAATACCCAACAAAATAAACCTGTAATTTATAATAATTCATCCAATTTATTCAATATAATCTGTAAAAAAAAAAAAAATCATTCAAACCAACAAATAAATTGAATCATCAACATTCAACAAAATACATATATCAACCATTTCTGAACCTGTTTAATTAAAGTCAGCAACTATTATAAGTTTACATCCGCAAATAATTCGAAACTACATATTTCATCTAGCATAAAAATTAAACACGTTTTAAATTTTTATCCATGTACATCAACCCAAAAATATAACTAGTTGTCTACCAAATATTTTCTATACACACCCATCCAAAAATATAACTAGTAGTGTATCCAAAAATATATTTTCTATATGCATCTATACAAAAATATATAATCCTTCCAAAAATCCAAAAAGTGCCAATTCGTCATGTACAATTCAGCTTTGTGCACGAGTTCATCCATCTGTACCATAAAATAAGAGAAATAATGTCAGGTAAAATTGGACAAATAACAAATTATGTCCATGAAAGCAAAGGTCACATTAGCAAATTCAATGACTATCATTATCAAATGATGTAAGCTTTCATTATCAAATGATGTAAGCTTTCAAAGGTCACATGCGCAAGCTTTCAATTATGATCCTTCTAATGATGTAATTTGTTTTAAGTAATCTCATTTATATATTTGATCCTCCTCCTATCTCAGTTTGAGATTTGGTTATAATCCTTCAAGTTAAATTGTTTTTTTTTTTTTTGGAGTAATATTTCTGTATATTGATCATAGAAAAGTGTTATGAAATTTGGTTTCTTTGTTATTGATTTGGAACTATTCAGCTCATATATCCGTTGCTCTGTGTGTGTGGTGTAGGGAGTAAATCTTCTTTGAAGGTATTTTGGAACCGCTTGAAGAAAAAACCAAGTATAGTGTTAAGCATCCTTTCTTTCTGTAATAAGACCGCAAGCATATAGTTGTTACCTTGAAGAGCAGGAAACTGGATGAGACCAAACATAGAGCTAGAACAGGTCATGTAAAGAGCAGCACGAATAAGAGACAAGGGGTGTGTCAAAGAATTATTGAAATGGATGCCCTAGCCTTCCTCCCTTTACCTTAAAATGCAGTAGCAAGGACATATAGACTTTAGGACCTCGCTTCCCGGTCCTCTAGGTTCGTTAGAAGGGAAATTACTTTTTCACGAAAAATGTGTGTCTGTGTGTACTTTTTGTTCATTTATGTTGGGTCAGTCTATCTGCCTACATCTAAATGTATAAATGTTGGCACTACATGTCATTGTTGTACTTCCATCTCTATATCTAAAGGAGATGCAGTATAAAACATTGTACAGAGACTTGACACCTTTTAGAAAGCTACAAACGTCTGCTAATGTAACAAAAACTTTCCATGTTAATTTTCCTACTCAATAACTAAAGACATTCTTGATCTTTTACAGTCTTTAATCAACAGCTTGGTAATAATTTTAGTGGATCTCATATCACATTCAAAAGTTCAACTAAAAAAAAAAAAAAAGAAGAAGGCACGACATGAAAGGGACATGACAACAAATCACACAGTTTAAATGTGATATGACATGGTGTTCGAGTTTACTTTGGGATTTTTATCACACATTTCATCAGGACCAACATACCCTCCTATTTGATTAGACTAAATACTTTCAAGTACAACATTCGAAAATTAAAAACTGAACAATAAATTTGTCTATCAAGATTATAAGTGAAAATCATGTTCCTCCAAGATAATTGAACATTCAGTGACAAATCAAGTCTAACTAAAATTTTAGGATCTTTCATAACCAACAAACAAAACAAACTCCCATCCTACATGCACATGAAAAGTGCACTTCTTCCATAATCCACACATACTATGAAAGAAATTAAACCATACCCGGACAGCTTGTACAACAGCCCCTTTTGTGTTACTTGAAAAGAAAGGAAATGAGAGAGAGAGAGAAAGAGAGAGAGAGAGAGAGAGAGAGAGAGAGAGAGAGAGAGACCTGTAGCCAAAGCTGTGACTGAACACTGTCCCGTGATCCAGCAGTGACCATTCCTCCTGCAACTGGAGTAGGAGGCGCCTTCCCACGCAGTGCAGGAAGAGTGGAAGAAGTTGCAGCACCCCAGTAGTCCATACCAATATTTAAGTTTGTGGTGGGACCAGGTACACCTGGAGCACCTGCTGCTGCCACTGGCATGATGGGCATTGTTTGGTTCACCATCATTGGAGGTGTATTTGGTCCTCCATTCTGAGAACCATGCATAGTTCCACCATTCTGAGATGCTTCAGCTGTAACAACGGCATTGCAAAAAAATTTCATTAAAATCATCGGAAAAAAACTGCAAAATTTAGTCACTGAAATTGAAAGAAACATTCTTACAGCCAAACCTTCGAAAGAATCTTGCCTGGATCCTGACTTCATTTGTGAGTCCTGCCCAAAATTAATAGAAAATACTAGATGTGAAAGTGAAATTTTTTGACATAGAAGACATGATCCTCATGCTTATATGGTACGTATGAATCACATGCCTTTAAGGAAGAATTTATGAAGGGTCAACCTCCAAAATAATAGATAACAAATTTATATGTAGTAGGATTAGCATGTCTAATCTATTTCATCCAGTGTGGTTCTCTATCTGGCACAAATACTTCTTAAAGGCAGCCTTGTCATTCTGTGAATCTTTGCAATACAAGATTTTTCCAATACTCATGGGAAAACAATCAAAGCACGCACCCCAAACATGTCTAAAATCTATTAGTAATTCTGATATCATAGCATGACAAAAATAGGTCAATTATGTAGCAGACATACGCATACTGATTCATTCCAAACAATGTAATGAGACACACACACACACACACACACACACATATATATATATATATATTTGCATACCTACATAAATATAACCTGCATAGTTGTGAATTACATTTGTTAAGTTTGGTCTTCTAATAAAAGCAAATTACTTATTAAAACATCTTATGCAATCTCAAACAAACAAATTTTCATAAATTAATTAGAATCATATAATTACTGCACATAATAGAAGTATATACAGTAAAATATCTCGATATATTGTCTGCCCTCATTGTGTCTGTGCCCATGTCCTTGTGTCAATGCATTTCTGTCATGCGTCCAATTCCATATGTAATACAGTACATCTAATATTGGTAGTGATACTTTTTTTGGCGGCAGCAAGTAAACAAGTGTTGTTGTGGCTGAATGTCAGAATACATGAAGGCAATCTTTTTTTGTAGAGAAAAAAATATGGAGTTATTTATTATTTGAACCTGTGACTCTGTCTACCACAGCAACCTCAGCTGTAAGAAACCATTGACATTACCCTATACTTCTATTTATGCAAGCATTTTGTATGTAAATCACTTAAATTATCACAACAATTGTAGCATTAGATCTTCAGTGAGACCCTCTAGTTACAAACAATTCCTAACACATGCCTTCAAGATCATAATTTATGCCAAATCTGTTACTTCTAATTGTGCCTCTCTAACTCTCTTAGCAGACACTAGTTTGTCATAAAATGTCAACCTAGAGTGGTGATCTTGTGGTGTAAAAATTATACTATGAGATAAGACCCGTTAAAACTAACAAAATGTAACTTCATGGAGCACAACACCAAACTTTAAGACATTCTACACAATATAATCAAATTTTTATTGGATCTAACATACCCAAGCACTCAAGTCATCCATTTATAAAAACCATGTCACATAATACATACATTTTGAGAAATTGCATCACTTCCTTCGCTTGAACCTTCACTCGCACTTTCAGCACTGCATGCATACACAAAATCAGATATGTCAGTATCAATTGATTAATAGTGAGGAGAAGTCAATCAAGTCACTAGCTTAGGCAATAAGCCAAGAAGCAAAAAAGCAGGCCCCAGGTCAACCATGAGCCATTAAATAGATTCATCAAATATAATACACTAACCACATAAACATTAATGCTACTTTCATCAACATGTCCTTGTGATCAAGGTGAAAATGATAAGCTGCGTTCCTTTTCTTTTTTTTCTGTTGGGGACCCAGTGATTAATCTGAAGATTTGTTTGTCCATTCACATGGTTTTCTTTGTTGCAAACTTGCAATACTAACAATTCAAGCTCAAAGCTGCATATGTTTCCAATTTTGAGTGATCATACACATAACAAAAATTTCTACTCCATCCAGTATGTCACATGAAGATGTAAGGGCAATAATCTCATTGATTTTTTTTTTCTTTTCCCCAAGGTCCCCTTGATGAAGAAAACATGACAGCTTTCTAAAGTAATTTCATATACATTTACAATAATACAGTGGTGAGGCAGTGCAGCACGCACATGATCCATAAGGCATAGTAATAGGACTTTAATTCAAACATTTGGCATCCACATCCTGTACACCAAATAACAAGGTTCAAAAGACAAGGCAGGGACATGATACACATGAAGCAATGCAGCATGTATGTAGCCCAGAATGCATGCTGAGAAAACGTCAAATTCAATTTTTAGCATCATGTAAACCAAACAAAACAGATCAAGAGTCAAAGCAGGGACATGACACAATGAGCAAATGTATTATTAGAATTATTTAACTTTGACCTTGTCCTCCATCCCAATCAGGGGATGGGTCCAAAAGGGTGTTTTACACTAAGTAGTTCCTAAGAGACATTTTATCAAATAGTTTGAAGGCAAGAAAAACAGACATATATGTAGGCAAATTGGTACAAACGTATACACATCATTTCATATACACATACAAATAGGTACAAACATATAAATCTACAAATTCAACAAAAGTTCATAGTTTCCTCTACAATGTGCAAATGATTATTAGTACCTTCAAGATTCCAAGTACTCTAGTGACATCTTCCTTCATGAGCTTCTTCCTTAAATCCTTACAATACATCAAACTTAGAGCCTCAATGTAAACTTCAACATCATCACAGTCAGCAATCTCGACAATGTAGGGGTTAGAAGTTCGCTGCTGCTTCGACCACCGATCGGAAAGCTTAACCGCGAAGAATTGGTTGTGAGCAACCAAGATCTGCCGAGAGAGAGATTGATATGATTCAGGGGGGGGGGGGGGTTGGGAAACGAAGAACTTAACTAATTAAAATACCTGTTTCGGATCTCCTTGAATATTGACGACGACCGAGTACCGATCTCCCTGGAGACGGTGGTGGTCCAGTGAAATCTTCCTTTTTGTAGTGGCTCTTTTCGAAATCTCCCCTATGGCTGAAATAGGAAGTTTGGCCACCACTGTTGATGAAGATTGGGATGGTGGAGAGAGGGAGTGAGGAAGAGAGAAAATGAAGACAATAATAGGGGGTTCGGGGTTGTGTCTGCGACAGGGAATTGAGGAGAGAGAGACAGAGAGAGAGAGATAAGATTGAGGAAGAAATGTTGGAATCTGGACTGGAATTGGCTGCAATTCTTGAGCAATTGCAAGCCGATTGAGAGAGAGAACACAGAGAGAGGGAGAGTAGGAGGCAGAGGAGATCAGGGCCTTCTTTTATTTTTATTTTTATTTTTGGTTTTCCAGGTACAAAACGACGTCGTTTTTACTTTGGCGACCAAATTTTTTTTGTCGCCAAAAAATTTCATTTCCCCCCTCCCTGTTTGAAATTTCCCTCCCAAACACTTTTGGCGACCAAAACACCATATTAGTCGCAAAAAAGCTACCTTCGGCAACAAATTTTTTTAGTCGCTAAATCTCAATCAATGGCGACTAAAATATTAGTCGCTAAAAGTACAAATTTGGCGACTAAATTTTTTTGGTCGCCAAAATGTAACCTTCCGCGACCAAATTTGAAGTTAGTCGCCAAAAGCATACCAATTTCTGCGACTAACTCATTTTTGGTCGCCAAAATGTGACCTTCTGCGACTAACTCATTTTGGTCGCCAAAAATATTGATCATTCGCGACTAATTAATATTTTGGTCGGCAAATGTCATTTTTTTGCGACCAAAAATTTTTTGGTCGGCAAAAGTGGTCGCCAAATATGTAAATTCTTGTAGTGATTAATCTAGAGTTGAGCTTACACATAAATAAGGATAAAAATGTCTAAAACTTTGAGAAAAAAAAAAAGAAAAGACTTAGGGTGTGTTTGGTTTGTGTTCTAAGATAAATTTCCAAAAAATTTTTTTGAGGAGAGAGTTTAGAAATTTTTTTAGTTTGTTTGGTTGTATATTTTGAAAATAATTGTGGAGTTTGGAAGTTTGGAATGATTTAATATTTTGTTATAATTGAATAGATGTATGTAAGATAAAAAGTGATTAAGAAAGAGAGAGGACAGAGAAAAAATGATTGATTGATATGTAATAAAGAGAGAAGTAGTTTTAAAATTTTTTTGAGAAAATTTATAACTAAACATATTTTTGAAAATTTTCTTCCAAAAACATGTTTTAAAATGCAAACCAAACACACCCTTAATCTTCCAAACAACTTATATAATGGGACTTTATTGATTAGGAAAAGAATCAAGTGCATGAAATAGGATTTTATTTTATTTTTTTTAAATATATATATATATACTTGTATGATTTTTAAAAGGATTAATCACATAAAATAACTAACTTATTAGTAAATATTCCTTATTTATGTATGCATACATGTTGAGGCTATTAACCGTTAAAATCCTACATATACATCTTTTTTGGAGTGGTAAAAGTGATACATTTTGATAGTTGAGGGGAGGCAAAATGTACAAGTTCATAAATGATGAGAGTAAATTGATATTCATTGATAACTAAGGGGATCTTAGTGTAATTAACCCTTCTTTAAAATAGAAGAATCAATATAGGTAAAGTGATATTCATTTCTAAGTGAGAAGTTTTTTGTGTAATTAACTCAAAATTTAAAGAAGCCACAAATAAAATTTGAAAAGAAAAGAACTCTTATTTTGTATGTTGTTTACTTTTATTTTAATATAACTTCTTTATAATTTTTTTTAATCCAAATAATACCAAAGCCATGCTTAATTAAGAGCAATAGGGTCACATGCACATAATTGCAAATATAAAAAAAGGGTGTAATTGTGTGATTTAAATTTATTTTATGTTAATCTATATAAAACTCAAGATAAATTTTAGAAATAATTGGTGATAAGTTCATTTCTATAGGCGACATGATATTTGGTCCAATGATTGATCTTTTATGGAGCTAAGGGCAAGATTAATGAAACTATTTAGCCAAAAAAAATATATTATTATTATTATTTTGAAGGAAGTTTTTTTTCTATTTTTATCCATTGCTGCTACATCATTGTTGAACTGTTGAAAACCAATATCTGAAACACTGGTGTCAACCTAAAGTTGGCGGTGATGATGGCCGTAGGCGACGACTGGTGGTGATAGTGACATGGACAAATAAGCAAATTAAGTGGACAAATTGATGACACGTAGATAAATAGGGAATAGCACGTGGACAAATGGATGACACTTGGATAGATAAGTAACTAGCGGTAATCCGTGCTATGCACGGGCAAGTAACAAAAAATGGTAAATAATGTTGAACATGTTAAAAATTAACAATTAAATATTATGATATTTATTTAGATGGGTATTGAAATAATATATTTAGTGATCTTACTATATTTAATTAAATAAATTTTAGAAGAAAAAAAAGTTGAACTGAAAATTAAGAGTAAGAGTGGATTCTGTAAATATAAGATATAGATAAAAACAAATTAAGTTTAAATTTGAAGATAAACTATAAATATATATATATATATATATAAGAAAATTAGGCAAATCCTAGAAAAATGAGTTAGAGAGAAATTCAGTAATTGAAAAAAAAAAAAAAAACAAAGTTGAAATTTAAAATTAAAAAATAAGATAAGACAAACTTGAAAAGAAAAATAAAATCTAATATAACTCTAATAACAGAAGAAATGGAGAGGGTAATAATTAAAAAATTAGATAAGAGTGAAATGCCACTTATAATTTTTTAAAATTTGTAAAAAAAAAAACTAAAATAAAATCGAGGTAGTATGTTAAAAATCAGATAAGATTAAAGTGCCAATTATAATTTTTTAAAATTTAAATTTTGTGTAGTTAAAAAATAAGCAATTATGTTATCTTATTATACAAATTTTAACTCTATTTTGTGTCTACTACCTATAATTTAATCAAATTTTGTCTTCTAAGCTACTTAATTGAAATAAGAAAGAATAAAAAATTATAAGAATATAGAAAGTGAAAATCAGATAAAAATAGAATAAATTTAATTAAAAATCAAAAGTAAGAACCGATCCTGTAAATATAAGATACAGATTTTTAAAAAAAATCAAATGCAAATTTGAAGATAAATTATACGAATATAGAAAGAGAAACTTAGATAAATTGCAAAAGTAAAAGAGAGCAAAAAACACAATATGAGATTTAAAACATGTGCTTCTTTTCACATAAGATGCTAAAAATCTTGCATAATTGGTTAAATCACCCGTTTAATTTCTTTAGAACGTTATTTTTGTTCTCCAATCTTTTTGCCTAATTTCATATTGTCATAGAAGTTAGGTTTTGAGATTTATAAATTTATTTATTTATTTATTTCAAATATCCTTGGGTAAGACATAAATTGATGAAGAAATTTGAATTAGAGTCAAACTCATCTTTTATTTTTAAATATTTTGAAAATCTTTTTTCTTTAAATATTTTGAAAATCTTTTATATCCATGCCATAAGTAATTAAAAAGTGAAATAAAAAATATAAAAAAGATAAGAAAAAATAGAAAAATAGAATGAGAGAAGAATGGATGTGCCACGTAGGAAAGAGGGTCATGAGATGTTAGGATTGAGAGTTTTGATGAAGAAATTTGAATTAGAGTCAAACTCATCTTCTATTTTTAAATCTTTTGAAAATCTTTTATCTTTAAATATTTTGAAAATCTTTTATATCCATGCCATAAGTATTTAAAAAGTGAAATAAAAAATATAAAAAAAGATAAGAAAAAATAGGAAAATAGAATGAGAGAAGAATGGATGTGCCACGTAGGAAAGAGGTTCATGAGATGTTAGGATTAAGAGTTTTGAATTTTTTAAGAGATCACTACATTTGCTTATATATATAGTATAGATGTGATAGACATAGAAGTAGGAATAATATGGTCTTTTCAAATTATTTTGTTCTTTTGGCCCCAAAAAAACAAACTTGAAGCTATTGCCACAAAAATTTAAAAATTAAATTTATGAGCCGAGTGCCCTAAATTTTAACCACACATTATATATCTATATATATTGTACTTTAATTTTATACTACTATCATTTCTCAGTTTAGATGGATTTGTTGTTTTTCACTAGAGAAAAGATGTCCTCCAAACAAGTTACAAGGGCATTTGAGGAACCTAAATGTGTCTCATAATAAATTATGATCTATTTTTCAGGCTTAATTCAACAAAATTTAACACTCCATTAATGTCTTTAATCTCCTCTCATGACTATTGTGCATGTTCCTGTCGTTGAACCATGCCTTTCAGTCTTTAACTCGATCAAAGATTAAAATCAGTATATCAATTCATTTTATTTATTACAAATAAATGCTAACAAATTCTCAAGTGGCATAATTAAAATAAAATAAAATTTAAAAATAATTTTGAAATCGGTCAAAAATATTTTATAAATTATAATTTTTTCATATTCTTTTTCTACCCCCCTCCTTTTTTGGGTGGGGTTGTCCATGAGCACTTTTTACATTTGTATGAATTTAATTTGAAAAGTTGTCTATATTTCTTTTTTCGTAATGGATTTAAAATCAAGCTTGCAAGATGTGTCTTGAAGGAATATGTTATATAACAAAATTTGTTCCTTGCAGATAATAATATACAAAAATCCTAAACCAAACCAAAAGTTTTAGAACCCTTCACGCAATAATTTTTAATGTAATTTTGAAATCTTACACCAAAACTCACAAAAATAGAAGAAGAAAACAAAAGCATAGCTTTAATATTTCCATCACTCCAAACTTGAAAAAAAACAAAAAAATAAAAAAAAACAAAAGCAAAAACAAAAACAAAAACAAAAGCAAAAACAAAAAAAAAAAACAAAAAAATAAAAAAAACAAAAAGGAAGAAGAAGGAGAAAAGGAAAGAGGATGTGAATTCAACGGTTTCTTTAAAAAAATCATAAATTAAATTATCAATTTATATCTTTTCTAGATTTTTTTCAATATTTTTTTTTTCCATTTAAACTTCAATATGAAAATGTAATTCTTAAGTTGCACATAAATATTAGAAAGTCTATTAGATACAAAACTGTCGTTTTATCATATTGTTTGGGCAAAATATGTTAGGTCAATCATTATAAATCTTTGTACAAGCAATTAACATAGCTTAATAATAAAAAAATGCCAGCAATTTAATGCATTTTTTAAATAAATAAATAAAGCTTGCAAAAAATAATCAAAGTTAATATTATAAGCTTTAGGCACTAATTATCGTATCTGGAACGAATAAAGAATATAGATTTTTTTTTTTTTTTTTTTTGATACTTTTAATGCTTTCCTTAATGGACCCCCCAAAAAAAAAAAAAAAACGTTGCTTTTGTGTATGAGTTCACTTTCAATTGACTACAAGAAACAAAAACTTCTAAGCACAGACATCAAAAAAATCATGGAGGGTAAAAATGGAAATTGAACAACTTGTATAGCAATACTCCTGTCTTATTAATTTACTATTTACTAGATGAAGTTTTTGAGAGTAATATCATTATGAAATTTTTTTTTTTTGATAAATAATATCATTATGATTTATTATAGGAGAAAGATTCCCTCCAGTTTAGATTTTAGATTGTGGGATGTTATTTGGGTCTATAGGATTCAGTATAAGTCTCATTTTGATAATTTAAACTGTTCACTTTATCGGACACTTCGTGTATTTCATCCAAAAATAAATAAATTAAATCGATCCGATAACTGTAACTTGTTTAATTTTTCACAAAAAAAGGCAATAATTGTGTTTTTAAAAATAAATCATACATTTTCTCAATGATAAATACAATAAATTAAACAAATTACAGTTATCGAATCAACTTAATTTTTTTTTGTAGATGAAATACAAGAAATGTTCGACAAAATAAACAATTCAGATCATCAAAATTAAACTCATAATAAGGCTTATGGGACATGTTGTTGGCCCTATGAGCCCAAATAACACTCTCCAATCTAAAATTATACTGAAGGAAATCCTCCTCCTTTATTATAATATGCGGGACAACAACCAATCACTTATTTAAACAAATAGAGGATAAAATGGTGGAGTGTATCACCCCATAAGTTAAATTTATTTTGAAAAGAATAAAGTTTGGAAACACACAAACTGATTACATGTTTAAACACAATCTTTTTACATGATGTGCATTTCACATTCAGTCATGCTAAGTATCATGAAAAACCTTTCATGAAAATAATCATGAAAGGTTTGTGACCTTTGGATTATGTAAAAGAATTGTATTTGGTTATTAATTATATTGTATTTTGTTAGCTATTATATTTTAAAATGGTCAAAGTTTTGAATGTTGTTAATCAAGGAGATTTGTTAGTAAAATTTGGCTACATGCTAGCAACTGAGAAGTAACTATTGAGCATATCAAGGTGAAGAGAAAGCATTTGGAGAATGCTAATTAAGAGAAATAAATGAAAAGAGGTTATATTCTCATTACCATCCATCAATAAAATTAAACTACCTTTTCAAAAATAGTAATAGGGTCTTGTTAACATGTGCCTTAAGGATAACCTCTGCCAGTGTTTATTGACATTGCTAGAAATAAAATGTAATAAAATTTAACCATCCATCTCTCCCTTTTGTAAAGTAAACTAGCAAGTAAAATAAATTATTCCTTTTGTTAAATAAAAAATTAAGCATTGATCACAAAAAAGTATAAAAAATGATATTTATTATCAAAAGTATTTCACTATTTTACTCATCCACATAACAATCACCATTTACTTGTGAATAACACATCATTATATAATATAAGCAAAAACATTAATGCCTTTGATTCAAAGTCTCAATATATTTTTTCTCAATTTTTAAAATTTTAAAAATATAAAAATACATATGTCAAGAAACTATTAGTCATTTGTGATTTGATGAATATGGTAATATATATTTAACATTTAACCTTAACTCTTTTAAAACATCTTATACGGAAATCAAAACAAATCTTTTTACGTTTCAAAATACCAAAAATCATGTCATTTATTGATCAATAAGATAATTTATCATGATAATTTTTGAAAAATATGTTTTTTTTTAATTTATAATATGAAAAAACACATATTATAAAATGATAAGATTAATAAATATCATTTCCTAATATTATTAAATTTTATCAATCATGATTTTTTTAAAATTTATTTACACACTTACTATCTATTTAACAAAACGTTATGGGTTCTTTAATTATGTTATTAGTTATTTCTTATTTATTATTATCTTCTTTTCATTTAATTTAAATATTTTGTAAATCAATATGGCAAGTTTTTTAGTTTTTTTCAATTATAATTCTCAATCTCTAATGAACAGTAATCTGACTTTTATTTCTATAATAGAAAGCATACATGTTTTGAAATTATCATTTTATTTTTTATTGACAAATTATACTTTACTTATTATTTGTGAGTGATAATTTTTCTAAATATATTATTATCTATATATTAATGCCAAATAACCTTTTGTCCAAAATGTTTTAAGAGTTTCAAAAAGTGACAATTCATTTTAGGTGACCACACGAGCGGTGGAAAGACCGCTTGAGCGGAGATGAGGTGGTTCTAGTAGTTTGTTTTGCAAGTCGAGGGACCTAATACGAAATGAGGGCATAGTCGGTAGTTGGTAGTTTTAGAGTATGCTAACCTAAATGAGGGCATAATTTATATTTATTTTTATTTTTATTTTGGCAATTGGCAATTGGTGAAAGGGGGATAAGAGAAGGGAAAACTACATGACGTAGCAGGTAAGACTTGAACCCAGCATCACGTCTGATAAAGGAACACTTTGTTTATTAGGTCAAACTAGGGGTGAGCATATGTTAGGCTGGGCCGGGTTCGGACTAGGTTGGCACTACATAATAAGGGATTTTGTGTCTTCCCAAGCCCTACCTGGTCCTAACATCGGGCCTCTACATTGCCCAAGCCTGACCTAAAAACTAATTATAAATCCAAGCCCACCCATCGAGGCTATATTTAAAAAAAAAAATTTAAAACATTCCATAATTAAATTCAACAAAGATAAAGTCTAGATCCCAACCAAAAAAATAAATAAATATTTATAATGCATTATAATTAATTAATTTTTTTATTTGGGAAGAAAGGTAAGTTAGCACCTCGTTACATCGGCTCATTTTAAATTCTTGAGGAGTTAACCCCATTGCCTGCCGACTTTCTTTGTCACTGGAATTAAGTCAAGTCCACAATGTGTTTCATGTTTCGATGTTGAGGAAGTATATTCGGGATCCAGTGCATGTGATTGATCATTTCAAGATTGTGGTTAACGAAGATTTAGGTTATAGGGAGAAGCCAATACAGATTATTGATAGGCAAATGAAATAGTTGAGAAATAAGTCGATACCAATGGTGCAAATTGAATGGAAAGAACATTACGACAAAGATGCTACATGGGAAATGGAAGAGAAAATGAAAACCCGATATCCAGAGTTGTTTTCGAGGCAAGATAACTTAAGTTTGGGAACCAAACTTCTTTAAGGGGGTAAACTATAACAACCCTTATTTTGCCTTAGTCATATTCGTGAGAATTTACGTGATTTTGGTTTGTTAAGCTTGCATATTGTGAACTTTAATATTTTGTCTAAGTATGGGAGCATGTCTTGTTTTGTGTTGTTGTGTTTTATCTAAGTATAAGATCTATGCTTTGTTCCTTACTTTGTGTGTTGAACCTAGGCCATCTATCTTTGCTACTCCCATACCTAAGATCATCTTGAAACCATCTTGGTTGACCCTACCTTCAACCGAGGTCTTTAATCCTTGAACCTTGCAACCTTGTTGTGCACCTTAGCCAACACCTAACAATTTTGTTCCTTGACTTGTACAACCCAGGCCAAGGTGTGTCATAACTAGGCCAAATGTTACCCATCTTACTTGAGATCGGGAAGACCTCACTTATCCTTCACTAGTCCGAAGCCTATGTTTTGATCCAGGATCCTTGCCTTGTCAGAGTGCCCATGCCACCTTACTTGTTGTATACACTTCAATCTACTCTTGTCTTTTCATTCTGACACCTTTTTTAAGAGACTTGATCAGATAATGCCATGTGTCCCAGTAGTGAGTATTAGTCAATAGCAGTTGAGAAACCCATATCATTTTCCATATCTTTGTCTTGAAGAGAGAGAAACTCTAGGAAGAATAAGAAGTTCTTAGAGTGAGAGAGCCAGACTTTCCAAGCTTGATTTTCAAACCTTGAACCATTTGGATTTGTGTTTTGAGGTTAGACTCTTGATCTATTCTTGTTGCTCTTTATGTTAATCTGATCACATTGCATGATCTACCATGTTTCATAAGTCATGCATTGATTTAAAGTTATATTTTAGAGAAAGAAAGTAATGTTCTTGTGTTCTTAAAGAAAAACTTTGTTTTGATCCAAAAGTTTATATCAAGTTCTATGTTTTTGTGTTTGTTCTCATGAAATCTTCAAGTATGAGTACCCAGGTCTATGTTTTTGAACTCATATCATGAAATTTCAGATTTTGAATAAGAAATTATGATTTTAGCATTCTTGTTCTTTATGTTCTTCATGCTCTTTATGCTCATGTTCTTCATGTTCTTCAAGAGGAAACCTAGATTTCTAGACTTCATTTCACTAAGTGTGGTCACTGAGACCCACTCTTGTCCAGCTTCCACACTTATGCCAAGTATTGCATCTCACCTTGGTCTACCTTGCATAATCACTTGCATCTTAGTCTACCTTGCATGCACACCTAGGCCAACCACTGCACACCTAGGCCGACCATAGTATACCTTTGCCGACACCTTGTAACATCCCAGGCGAGGAGCCCACATCTCGGCCAAGGAGACCACAACTTGGCCAAAAGGTGTGGAATCTCGGCCAAGACCTTCTGAGTTGGGCCTAAAGTTCGCCCAACTAGGCCATTTCGGCCCAATTCATCTCTGTGCATCCATTCTGAGACCTGGTTTGTACCCTGCATACTTTTCAAAGAAGAAAAATATTGATTTAACTCCAAGCACATGTTTTGTTTTGTTTTGTTTTGACTTGGTTTTGGAAAGCAATGCTGAGATTTATTTCACTCATTTGAAACTTGTTTTGAGAGTGTATTTCATAACCATCTTTGAGCATATCTTCTTACCTTCTTGAAGTGCATTCAATGGAATTACTATGTACTTGTAGGTCTTCGATCTTTGCCATAATTTCCTCGACCGAAGAGCTATTGTGAGTGACATTTTTAATAAAATTATGGTATAATTTCTTGATAAAAGCTTTTCTTTGTTTTGGAAAAGCATTTGATCAAGCATGAATGATTATCCCTTATTTTTTGTATAAAGTATTATATTTGTTTTGATGACATTCTTGAAAAGTCCTTAGTGCTAAAGGACCTTAATGCAACTAGTAACTTTGTTTGAGAAATCTCCTTTGCCACCGATAAGTGGGCTTGTCTAATCGATTCCGGGTCGGTTATTCCTTTGTTTTGTCAATGAGTGTCATCATTTGTATTATGTAGATATTAATAAAATCTCTTGAAACTTTGAAAGCCTTTGATTGATGGACATAGCTCATCCTATGTTTTGTTGCAAGCTATGATATGTATTGTTTTGATAAAATATCGGATATCATTCATTCAAACCTTTATTACTCCTCTCCCTTACATATATGTAGGTGATGATCAAGAAAGCAATGTCGCCTAAGCTTTATTTGGAAGATTGTTTTGGTTTACGTTTTGTAGCATCTTGAAGATTTTGCTTCTTAACTTTGTAGATCATTTGCCTTGTATATTTGGGCTTAAGAAGCCTTTTTGTCAAGATGTATTATTATTATTATTATTATTATTATTATTATTATTATTATTATTTTAATTTTTGTATTCAAGTTGTAAAACTATGTTAATATGTATATCATTAATTAGAATTTAAATTTATTACTTCTGCACATGTATGCCCCATATGTATACTTTGTATATGTGAATCTTTGTAAGTTGGCCTTGGGTAATCTCAGATTACTGGCCATCATGGTATCATTCTACTAGGGGTGAAGTGGGGTAGTGACAGATTAGTATTAAAGCACAAGTTCCTTATAGTACATTTATTCACACATATTTGGTCCTAAAGAGTATAGGATTTCCCTTAGAATGATGTTACGATTACATCATATTGCTTGCTATTTGATATGGTGTACATTATTTCGGTATGTTTATTTGCTACTTGCCTACCTGCCTTTTTGTTCATCTTGTTTTAAAGTCACGTTTCGCATATTCTTAGCATCATGAGAAGGGAAAGACCTCTAATTAGACAAGATCATCCCGAGGACAGGTTGGACAGATTGAAAAGTTTGGTAGAAGGTTTGACCCGTGAGTTAAGGCAAGTAAGGCAATAGAACACTAGTACCACCTCTACTCAGGCCAAGCAGACAAACGGCCGAAATGCGGTTCCACCTCCACCTCCTCCAATACAGCAAGTGCCTTCACAACCAACTTTATATGGGGATGGCACGCTAATTTTGATCAAAGCATTTAAGAAAATGAATCCACCGAGGTTTTAGGTGGGTATAGAGCCATTGAAGGCAAAAGCATGGGTTCTCAAAATGGAGAAATTATTTCTTTCCTAGTATCGACACCTAGGCGATGTCATTGGCAGCATTCGCACTGGACGACAATACTCGTAGGTGGTGGATGACGACCCGAGAAGGTAATCCGAGTTTGACTTGTGCTAGATTTTTGGAATTATTTTATGACAAGTACTTTCTCCTTAGTGTCTGAGATCGCAAGACCACGAAATTCCAGACTCTAACACAGGATAACAGAACAGTAGCTAAACATGATCGTATTTTCATCGAGTTGGCGAGGTATGCACCTCACATTGTCAATACCGAATATGGAAAAGCTAGAAAGTTTGAAAGTGGGCTTCGTGGACCGATACAAGACCGGGTTAATATGCTCAACATATCAACTTACGTCGAAGTATTGGACAAAGCCATCCTGATAGAAGCTAACTTGAACATATATCAGAGTTCATGAGAGAATCAGAGAAAGAGGCAGAATTATGACAATCGCCGAGCACCATTTGATGCCAAGAAGAAGGTGAATGTGGGCATTTCAAGCAACTCAAATAAAAAAAGTATTACTGAGTCGACATGTACAAGTTGCGGAAAGCAACATTGGGAAGTTTGTCAACGGGCATCTAGAGCATGCCTTGAATGTGGTGAGATGAGTCATCGTGTTAAGGACTATCCCAAGACAAAGGTTAAGGATGGTAAGAAATGTGAGAGCACCTCGGGTTCTGCACAGAAAAGCAAAGTCGGGAAAGGACATACGAGGTAGGGTAGAGTCTTTGCATTAGTGCCAGGAGACACTCAAAACACCGAGACAGTAGTGTCAAGAGACACTCAAAACACCGAGACAATAGTGTTTGGTATACTTTCTATTTGCACTCAAGATGCATACATATTGATTGATTCGGGTTCTACACATTCATTCGTATCTACTAAATTTGTCGAGAAGTTAAATAGAGAACTAGAACCCCTTGGTTATTTATTATCTGTGTCTACTCCATCTGGAAGAACTATGACCGTTGCATCTATTTATAGAGCATGTGTTGTTAAGATTGAGAAGGTTGAATCATTAGTTGATTTGATGCAGTTGAACATGACTCATGCATCCATTAATTGGATGCATCCATTAATAGAAAATCATGCATCCATTAATTGTGTTTCTAAAATTGTCACTTTTAAACCCCCGCACCAAGCCGAGGTTGCATTTCATGGTAAAGGAGTAGTATTCCCACCTTACTTGATTTCATCCATGAAAGCTTATAAGTTGATCCAAAAAGGATGTCAAGGTTTTTGTGTAGTGTACTAAGTAATCAGAATGGAAGTGTTGAATTGTCTGATATTCCAGTTGTTAGTGAATTCCCCGACGTCTTTTTCAACTGATTTGCCTGGCCATTTGGTTGATAGAGAGATAGAATTTACTATTGATATTATAACGGGAACACAGTCTATTTCCAAAACACCCTATATGATGGCCCCAGCCGAGCTTAAAGAGTTAAAAGTTCAGTTACAAGAGTTGTTGGATAAAGGCTACATTAGACCAAGCACTTTACCTTGGGAGATGCCAATTTTATTTGTTAAGGAAAAGGATGGCACACTTCGCCTTTGTATTGATTACCGAGAACTGAATAAGGTACCATTAAGAATAAATATCCATTGTCAAGGATTGATGATTTCTTTGATCAGCTATAGGGAGCATGAGTGTTTTCTAAAATTGATCTCAGGTTAGGCTAGCATCAGCTCAAGGTTAAGACCGAGGATGTAGAGTAGACTACTTTTCAGACAAGGTGTGGCCATTATGAATTTTTAGTAATGCATTTTGGAGTAACCAATGCTCTTGCTGCATTTATGGATTTGATGAACAGGGTCTTTAAGTCATACTTAGATGAGTTTGTGGTTGTTTTCATTGATGATATATTAATCTATTCCAAGAGTAGAGATGAGCATGAGAATCATTTGAGGCTTGCCCTACAAATTTTAAGGGACAAAAAATTGTATGCTAAGCTTAGCAAGTGTGAGTTTTGGCTTTCAAGCATTTCATTTATGGGTCATGTGATTAATGAAGAGCATATTTCTATTGATCCTAGCAAAATTGAAGCCATTGTAAATTGGCTAAAGCCAACTAATGTGTCCGAGGTTCGTAGTTTTCTAGGTGTGTGTAGCTCGCTTTTCGTGCTCTTCGGAGGGGTTTATTCTCCTCTGATATGATAGCCCTACAGTTCGGACTCCCGTGGTTTTGAATCTGATTTCACAAGTGCAATCTAAAATAAATAAACACAAAAGAGTCCAAATCCAGCAAATCTTTGAAAAATTGATTTTTTAATCAAAAATGCCAAAAATTAACTACTTTGCCAGATTTCAGAGTCGCCACCTAAATTTTTTAGAAAATTTAGGAAACCCGTGACTCGTGCCAAAGGCCACGTGTCCGTCAACACCAAAGTGTCTCGGCTCGAAAACTTAGGTATGAGAGGGGAAGGTCATGAATTGAGCACCCTACTCACCTGATAAAAAATCGGCATCTACTAATCATGATGTGATTCTTATGTACAATACATGCTCTTGTTCCAATTATTATGCTATCTTTACTATGTGATGCACACAAGTATAGACTAATTTCACAAAATTTGGAACGCTTTGATTTCATGTTTTGTTTTGAAAAGTGTTTTGAATATGTACCACTTGAAAAAATGATCTCATATGTACATTAATCAAATTATCCCAACTTAAGAAAAAAAGCCTTCATCCACCAACATTCGAATAGGTATATCAATTAAGCACTTAGCCTCATAGTAAATATGCTTAACATGACAACAATCGCACACATGCAAAATACTAAAGCAAAAATGCTTACCCCAAATAGCCAAGGCGAGCCAAAAGAAAGAAAATAGTTTGAAAAAAATGCATGATCCTAATGATGCAAATGAGTAATGCAATACATACAAAATGAAATTAATAGGCTCGGCTACTAGCATGGCATGTGAGTCAATTCAAGGCATACGAGTCAATTCAAGGCATGCGATAAAGCATGTATTTAAGTAAGGAATTTAAAATTGACATTGATTAGTATGATGAGCTGAACCCTTATGCATGCAAAACGAATAGATGCAAGTCATGAAAAATGCTAAGGAAAACATGATACGATATAACAATGGTAAGCAGATAAATAAAAGGAAGAAAGAAATAAAGGTTGGAAGACATACACAATCTGACAAGTTGCCCTCGCGCAGGAGGGTCCAAATGTCCAAATGTCTGAATTTTAACTAGCTATTACAAATCCAAACGAATGAATTAACTACAACACATTAATACTAAGCACTTAATTTAAAGGACGAGAGGCGAGGAGCAGCGCGCATGCAAGTGAGAATATCCTCCCAGAAATCTCTCTGTTCTGCTATCAGATTCTTTTATGTTCACAGTCAGAAAATAATTCTGTTTTTGCCTCAACTTCTGCCCGTTCTGCCATAACAATGGCACTGCCTATAAAAAGTGGAGTGGTCAGTCGGCCATGGAAAGTGGTCGGCCAGACAGGAATAGTGGCCGGCCAGCCACTATTTTTAGGCTCTGCCCTATTGCAACAGAATGGAAATAGAGCACAAACAGAGTGTTTTCAGGAGATGTTTATACTCTCTACCACTCCCTATCATGAAATTGATCAAGGGAGGAGTAGAATCAATCCACAAATCATCAATGGTCGCATGGTTGTTACATGATGATCTATGAATCGATAAGACAAAGGCTCAATGACTAAAAATAAAAGACCAACAAAACCTCCTCCCTATCATGGAGTTACCTCAATGGAAGTGGTAGACATTGATTCTTGAGCCATTGTCATCACTAAAGAGTATGAAATGACTCAAGGCTCAATGGGTTCAATATAACGTCTGATTGAACCTAACTCAATTTTATTATCTTGTGCATCTTTTCATCCAATTTTATTAGCCCTTTTTATTGCCTTTCCATTTTTTAACCATTTTGTCCAAAAGTGATAAGTACATCCACTAATGAAGAGAAGTGTCAATCAAGAAGTTATTCTTGGCATTAGAGAGATGTAATGCCTTGGTAATGAACCTTCGAAGAGATTAAACCATTAAGCATGGAAAGTCTCTTTCGCATGCCTTAAACAACAATTGTTTGAACCAACTCTTAAACAAATAAAACCAAGAAATGAGGGAGAGTGTAAAAATGGTTATTGCAAGTGTGAGTACATACATGAAAATTATGAAATAAAAGCTATCAACTCCAATAGGTTGGTGTCTAAGGCTTAAACCATCAAACCTATGAGACTTACAACAGCACAAGTCTAATATTCAAAGCATGAACAAAATAACACACTAAAACAGTCCTAAAAACAGCAAAACAGTGCTGGAAAATAGGTTTGAAAAGCCTAAAAAAGTAAGCAAAAATGAGAGAGAATTGAAGCTAGTAAGCAAGCCTAAGGAGGGGTGGCTAACACCTCCACTTTTTGGACATCAAAACCACATGTTTTAGCCTCTTGAAACTTTGAAAATCAGTGGCCAAAAGTTGAGAAACAAATGGTAAACACAAGGATAAAAGCTTATAGAACAAGTTTCAAAGAAGGGTGGTTAATCCCTCTACCTTTAGTAGCTTTAAATCACAAGTTTCAAGCCATAGAAACAGTCCAAAATAGTGTAAAAATAGCAAGAAAAGAGAGGGAAGAAGTAGTGTAAAGATGGTCAAAGTTATACCTCTTGAAGAGGAGTGACTCTTTGATTCACAAATCAACAAGTGATCACCCTCAAGGGCTAAGATTTTAGCTCAAGATCCTCAACAAGGAGCCCCAAATTTTAGGTTTAGGAAGTGTATCTAGAGTGTATATAGATTGAGAGAGAGAGAGTTTTACAAGTTTTTGAGCTTTAATAAATTTTTCTAACCTAAAACCATACAGGGATGATCAAGTATATATAGCAAAACAGGTTGCTATCTCGGAAATATCTATATTAAGCCAACTAGTGCAGTGCATGCACATGGAGGGACAATTGGCAGCAAACATCTGTTTTGCAGGGAAACTTAGCTGACCGGCCAGGTAGGGGACGGCCGACCACTAATTTTTGGCCAGCCGTCCACCTGGTGGCCAACAGGCCTTTGGGTGGTCAGGCTAGAAAAAATTAGGTTTTGGCTCAAAGGGAATGCAAGGTTCTAGGCTCTGAAACTCAAAACCGAGGCTCCTTGTTGAAGAAATCGAACGTTTATACAACATAGTATTTCATCATCGAGTGATCAACATGAGATGGCCAAGTCTTAAGGGAGGTAAAAAATGGGGTGTCTACAGTGTGACTGGTTATTATAGAAAGTTTGTGAAGGACTTCTCAAAGATAGCAGTGCCATTGACACAGCTAACTCAGAAAGTAGTGGCATATGAATGGATTGAGGATAGAGATTCAGCTTTCTAGGAGCTAAAGAGGAGGTTAGTCACATCACTAATTCTTGTACTACCATCAGGTAATAAGGAATTTCAGATTTATAGTGATGCTTCATATAAGGTTTTGGGTTGTGTGTTGATACAAGGAGGTAAAGTCATAGCATATGTATCTCGTCAGTTGAAACCTCATGAAAAGAATTATCCTACCCATGACTTAGAATTAGCAGCCATGGTATTTACTTTGAAAAGTTGTTATCATTACTTATATGGAGCTTCTTGTCAAGTTTTCAAAAATCACAAGAGTCTGAAGTATTTGTTCACTTAGAAAGAGATAGAGAAGATGGCTTGAGTTGTTGAAAGACTACAACATGCAGATTTAGTATCATCCAAGTAAAGCTAACTCAGTGGTAGACACGTTGAACATGAAATTCATTAGGAGTTTGGCATGTTTACTTACTGAGCAGAAGAGCATACTTCGGGATTTACAAAACCTAGATATTGATGTTGTACTTCACCAAGATGAGGGAATTTTGGCAATGACTTCAGTAGAGCCAACTATTATTGAGGAAGTAAAGACAAGACAGATAGAGGATGAATTTTTCAAGAAGGTAGTTGATGAGATTATCACAAAGCCGAGACTAGGATATGCCATTGATAATCAAGTACTAAAGTTTGAGGGAAGATTGTGCGTGGCCAATATCCCAGAGTTGAAAAGGAGAATTTTGCAAGAAGCTCATAGTTCTCAATTTGCTGTTCATCCAGCAAATACCAAGATGTACCAAGATGTGAAGCAAACTTTTTGGTGGCCGAATATGAAAAGAGAAATAGCCAAATTTGTATCATGGTGTTTGTATTGTCAACAGGTGAAAGCAGAACATCAGAGGCCAGCCAAACTTCTTTAACCTTTGTCAATTCCCAAGTGGAAATGGGAACACATCTCCATGGATTTTGTTGTGAGTTTGCCGAGGACACAAAAAGGTATAGATTCAATTTGGGTTATTATTAATAGATTAACTAAATCAGCACACTTTTTTCCTATTAAGACTACATTTAATGTCGACAGACTTGCTTCATTGTATATGAATAAGATTGTTAGACTTCACAGGGTACCGATGTCTATTATGTTAGACTAAGATCCGAAATTTGTTTCTAGATTTTGGCAAAGTTCACAAGGAGCTTTGGGAACCAAGTTAAGATTTATCACAGCTTTTCATTCTCCAACCGATGGGCAAATAGAGAGAATGATTCAAACACTTGAAGATATGCTCAGGTTATGTGTATTAGACTTTGAAGGAAGTTGGAAATTACATTTTCCATTAGTAGAATTTTCTTACCACAATAGTTTCCAAGCTACCATTAGCATGGCGCCGTATGAAGCTTTGTATGGGAGAAAGTGTAGATCATCAATTTGTTGGACCGAAGTAGGAGATAAAACATTGATTGGTCCCAAGATAGTTCAAGTGACAACCGAAAAGATTAAACTCAATCAACAAAGGATCAAAACCATTTAGAGTTGACAAAAGAGTTAAGCTGACCAAAGAAGAAGAGGGATAGAGTTTGAAGTTGGAGATCATGTATTCTTGAAAGTTTCACCAATGAAAGAAGTTTCAAGGTTTGGGAAGAAAGGTAAGTTAACATCTCGTTACATCGGCCCATTTGAAATTCTTAAGAGAGTTAACCCCGTTGCTTACCGACTTGCTTTGCCACCAGAATTAAGTCAAGTCCATAATGTCTTTAGGTTTCAATGTTGAGGAAGTATATTTGGGATCCAGTGCACGTGATTGATCATTTTGGGATTGAGGTTAACGAAGATTTAGGCTACGAGGAGAAGCCAATACAAATAATTGATAGGCAAGTGAAGCAGTTAAGGAATAAGTCGATACCAATAATGAAAATTGAATACTTGGCCAAGTGTTACTCCTCCTAGTCGAAATTAGGAAGACCTCACATATCCTTCACTTGTCCGAAGCCTATGTTTTGATCCAGGATCCTTACCTTGTCAGAGTGTCTATGCCACCTTACTTGGTGTATACACTTTAACCTACTCTTGTCTTTTTATTTTGGCATCTTTTGAGAAGGCTTGATCAGATAATACCATGTGTCCCAATAGTGAGTATTAGTCAGTAGTAGTTGAGAAACCCATATCATTTGCCATATCTTTGTCTTGAAGAGAGAGAAGCTCTAGTAAGAAAAATAAGTTCTTAGAATGAGAGAGCTAGACTTTCCAAACTTGATTTGCAAATCTTAAACCATTTGGATTTGTGTTTTGATGTTAGATTCTTGATCTACTCTTGTTGCTCTTTATGTTAATCTGATTACATTGCATGATCTAGCATGTTTCATGAGCCATGCATTGATTTAAAGTTACATTTTAGAGAGAGAATGTGATGTTCTTGTGTTCTTAAAGACAAGCTTTGTTTTGATCCAAAAAATTTATACCAAGTTCTATGTTTTTGTGTTTGTTCCCATGAAATCTTCAAGTATGGATACCCAAGTCCATGTTTTTGAACTCAGATCATGAAAATTTTGAATAAGAAATTATGATTTTAGCATTCATGTTTTTCATGTTCTTCAAGAGGAAACTCAGATTTTCAAACTTCATTTTCCTAAATGTGGTCCCTGAGACCCACTCTTGTCCAGCTTCCACGCCTAGGCCAAGTATTGCATCTCACCTTGGCCTACCTTGCATGATCACTTGCACCTTAATCTATCTTGCATGCACACCTAGGCTGACCACTGCATACCTAGGCCGACCATAGTATACCTTTGCTGACACCTTGTAACATCCCGAGCAAGCAACCCACATCTTGGCTAAGGAGACCATAACTCGGCCAAGAGGTCTGAAACCTCGGCCAAGACCTCATGAGTTCACCCAGCTAAGCCATTTTGGCCCAACTAATCTCTGTGCAGCCATTCGAGACCTGGTTTGTACCCTGCATACTTTTCCAAGAAGAAAAACATTTATTTAACTCCCAACACATGTTTTGCTTTGTTTTGACTTGGTTTTGAAAAAAAATGTTGAAATTTATTTCACTCATTTGAAGCTTGTTTTGAGAGTGCATTTCATAACCATCTTTGAGCATATCTTCTTACTTTCTTGAAATGCATTCAATGGAATTACTATGTACTTATAGGTCTTGGATCTTTGCCTTAATTCCCTCGGCCGAGAGCTATTGTGAGTGGTATTTTTAATAAAGTTATGTTATAATGTTTTGATAAAAGCTTTGCTTTATTTTGGAAAAGTATTTGATCAAGCATGAATGATTATCCCTTAGTTTTTGTATAAAGTATTATGTTTCTTTTGATGACATTCTTGAAAGGTCCGTAGTGCTAAGGGACTTTAATGCAACTAGTACTTTGTTTGAGATATCTCATTTGCCACAAACAGGTGGGCTTGTCTAATCGATTCCAGGTCGGTTATTCTTTTGTTTTATCAATGAGTGACATCCTTTGTATTATGTAGATGTTAGTAAACATCCATTGAAGCTTTGAAAGCCTTTAATTGATGGACTTAATTCATCATTTGTTTTGTTACAAGCTATGATATGTATTGTTTTGATAAAATATTGGATATCATTCATTCAAACCTTTATTGCTCATATCATTCGTCGAGTTTTCAGCTCACCCCTCTGCCTTGTATATATATAGGTGATAATCAAGAAGGCGATGTCGCCTAAGTTTTATTTGGAACATTGTTTTGATTTACGTTTTGTAGCATCTTAAAGATTATGCTTCTTAGCTTTGTAGATCATTTGCCTTATATGTTTGGGTTTGAGAAGCCTTTTGATCAAGATGTAATATTTAGTTTTTTTTTTTTTTTTTTTTTTTTTTGTATTCAAGTTGTAAAATCATGTTAATATGTATGTCATTTCATTTAATCTATGCACAGCTCTTATAGACTAATTAGATTTAAATTTATTGCTTCCGCACATTTATTCCCCATATATATACTTTGTTTGTATGAATCTTTATAAGTTGGCCTTAGGTAATCTTGGATTGCTAGCCATCACGACATCATTCTACTATGGCCAGAATGGGGTTGTGACAAGAACTGCCTTAATTTGTGAGGAATATGCTTTTATTCCACGATTGGTCGCCAAGAAACCTAAAAATTTGCTCGATCCCACACTAAATGCATACTTGAATGCATTCAAACACAACTTCTGAGTCTTTAGAATTTGAAACATCTTTGAAAGGTAGCCAAGATGGTCTGGCTCATTTTTGCTCTTGATCACCATGTCATTAATAAATGCTTCCATTGTTTTGTCGGGCAAAAAGGCGAACATTTTGGTGACCATCCTTTGAAAGGTTGCCTCTTCATTCTTTAAACCAAATGAAATGACCTTGTAGCAATACAACCCCCTTGAAGTTGTGAAGGAAGTGATCTCTTGGTCCAGCTCGTACATAGCAATTTGATGATATCCACAATATGCATCTAGAAAGTTAAGCCAGTTATGTCCTGTAGTTGAATCCACCAACTAATCAATCCTTGGCAATAGAAAGTTGTCCTTTGGGCATGCCTTGTTAACCATTTTATAATTGATGCAAACACACCACTTGCCATTTTTCTTCGGCACAATGACAATATTTGAAATCTACTTGGGGTAATGGACTTCTCTAATTGCTCCTACTTCCAATAGATTCTCCATTTCCTTAGCCACAAGTCGACCTGTGGGTTCTCTGTATAACCGGTCTGGCATGTGGGTTGACGTTGAGTTGATGCAAATGAAGCTTGGAATAATGCCAGGCATGTCGTAAGGCGTCCAACAAACACTTCTATATTGGAAAACAAAAAATCCATGATTTCCTTTCTTTCGGTGCTAGACAATGATGAACCTAGCAAAAAGAACTTTTCAGGATCATCATCATCAATTCTTACTTCCACCAGTTCTTCAACGGCTTTTTCCCCGGCCTCCTTACCCCCATCATCTAAAACCTCCTTGTTTTTTGGCTCTTCAATCATTAGAACAAACCCTTTGGCGGCGTGGCTGCCATTCATAGTGACGAAACATTTCTTCGACATGACTTGATCTCTCAAGACTTGTTCAATTATTCTTAAAGCATTGAGGAACCGAACTACCTAGTGGTATGTTGACGCTATGGTTCGCATGGCGTGCAATAATGCTCTTCCAATGATAATGTTGTAAGCGGATGAGAGTTTCAACACTCAGAACTCTACTTGTTTAACCACTGAGCCCGCTTTGACCAGCATTATAATTTTTCAGGCATCGAATTAAAGCCTACCAAAAGAGACGTGGCAGGTGCCAAGTCTCTTTCATCCAACTTGAGTTGTTTGAAGGCATCATAATACATGATCTCGACCGAGCTACCTTAGTTGATCAAGATCCTCTTGATATCATAAGTCTTGACGCACAAAGTTATCACTAGTGCGTCGTTGTAGGGATTCTGTAATCTCGTCAAAGCCTTATCGAAGAAAGATATTACATTCTTCTCATCTCCCTTCATTTTCTTGAAAGTCGGTTGAACACTGAGTACTTCCCTTATGTGCTCAGCCTTCTTAATCATTCCTTTGAGTTTGCAAACTCGTTCGGACTCAATGATCCCATAGATTACGTTAATGACTCCTTGAGGAGGGGTGTCAAGTGACATTCCATTCAATATGTCATCATTTTGAGGGGTTGCCCTAGCTCCACACTCAATATAACGATCCAAATGTCCTGCTACCACTAACTCTTCTAAGTATTGTTTGAGTAGCACATAATCTTCTATTCAATGCCCCTTTTCATTATGGTAAGTATAAAGGTACCTCTCGTCATAACCCTTCCACGCTTCACCCAACTTAGCCGGCCATTAGATGTATGGCTCATCCCGAATTTCGCTAATGATTCGGTAGATGGGCTTCTTGAACACCATAGTGATGGCAGTGCGAACTTTCAACTTCCTTGCTTTGTCCTTTGTACTATTGCGAGGTGGATCAGCCTAGTTATTATTAAGGTTTTTGTTGCTTTGCTTTCCATTCTTTCCAATCGTATTAACTTTGGCAGAAGCCTTTTTGTCCGCCACTACCGTGCCAGGCTTCGCTTTCACACGAGCAATATCTTCCCTCAACCCTAATGTGTTGGTTAACCCTTTCCATCAGAGCTTCCGTGGTCAGGAGGGCATCATGGTTAGCAAGTCCCTCAGCCTATCCCCGATTGGTAAACCACACTTGTATTGAGCAAAAGCAAGGTTGGAAGGGCATTCGCCAATCTCATTGAATGTCTCCCAATACCTGTTGTTGTAATCTTATAAGTTGTAACATTTAGAGGATTGTAATATATTATCAATTGAATTTGATCAGTTTTGACCTCTTAATTATATGGATTCACACAATATACACCGTGTTTATATATACATAAGACCCACGCACACTACATGAAAGATTTTCATAACAAACACTAACAAAAAGGATGACGTTTGTGGACTTGGGGATACTGCTGTGAGCAAATCATAGTAGCCTCCTGTGGTGCTCTAGCGAAGGCCTTTTTCAAGTCTTTTTTGATAATTCAAATTATTTATATTATAAGGTTTGTCGAGTATATTATCTATGCAAAAGATTAAATTAATAAAAAATCTGTGACCCTATGATCAAATACTAATTATTTTTAAAAAATTATAAAAATGAAGTTAACCGTTTATTTTTTTTTACATGAATGATCTAATTAACAAGTCATATACAATATAAACATAACAAATTATCAAAAAAGATTCGAAAAAGACCTCCACCGGAACACCACAAGAAACTACTGTGAATGGTTTACAATAGCATCCCAAATTATGACATTTGTTGGATAAATTCACATGAAAAGTTTTAAAAAAATGGTGAAATCTATTTGGTAGCATTTCCTAGCATTTATTGCCAACAAGTTTGAAATAACTTATATAGTTTTCAAAACCCTTATTAAATGCATAAGGAGTATTAGATCAAGACAAGCATATTCAATTCTGATCTAGGCTTAAAATTTGAAAGATTTAAGGAGGCATAGCATTTTCATTTTGTGTGTGTGTGTGTGTGTGTGTGTGTGTGTTTGTTTAGGTGAGGAAAATTTAAAGAATGTATATTATATGTATTTTATTACATATATTTTTAATTTATGCTAGGTATTTTTGTGGTAAATTTATATAATATTTTAATAGACTTACGACAACTTTTTTTAGCCACAAAATATGTAACATTACCATAAAAATGTATAAAATTACTACAAAACTGTATAACTTTATTTACAAACAATAAATTATAACTTTATCATAAAATTACATAACATTTACTACAAAAATTCAAAACACATACCTAAAAAAAATGCATAATAAGATGTATATGTTGGACAATCTTCACTGTATTTGAAAAAAAATTCTGTTTGTGTACTTAACAACAAACGAAATACAAAAGAAATAGAGAAAATGAGAGAGATTATTTGATTACAAAAATCAAACCAAAATATAAAATAAATAAATAAAAGGGATTTTTATTTTGTTACAAAAACAAAATCAAAATCTGAAACAGAAAAAATAATAAAACAAAAAAATAAATTAATTATTTACCAAATTAATTTGTTGAACAAATTTTCTAATAAAGTCTAGTGTTTAACACTGTGTCCTTAAGACAGATTCGTCCTCTCCATGGTGCTTTCAGATTGTGGACGTCTATCTCCTAGGATAAAATGATCAACAACAAACAATAGTAGCACTACAAATTGTTTGTACAACGAACACACTTTGTATTTGCACTCTTTCTCACAGAAAATTGTATGTAGCAAAACGCAGAGAGTATTGACAGAATTAGGGACGAAAATTTAGTGCATATGAATCAAATGAGAGACTTGCCTGTTTATAGATGCAGTGGTACCCTTCCAGTTTGAATTAAACAAGTAGCATACCTGTTTGAACAGGTACTGAACCTGTTGGGTTTGAATTTGAATAGATATAGAACTATTTGGGTTCAAATTTGAATTCGGGCAGATATAAACTTGTACAGAATTCCAACTGAATTTTTGAAACCAAAAATCGGACAGATTTTTTAATTTAATTTCAGAAATTTAAATTCCAAAAAATTAGAATTTAATCTTAGAAGAATAAAATTCAAATGTTTTTGGTCTAAAAGATAAGTATTAGGCCGGACAAGTCCAATCTCACATCACGTACTTGCGCCCAAGCCCAAGCCCAGGCCCAGTCCAGCCCGCCCGCCCGACTGACCGGACGGACGAACGGTGGTGGTGCGCGCGTGTGTGTTTATTTTTGAGTCTAATGGGTCTAGCCTAATTTGCTCATAACCTCTCTGTCACGACCCAAACCTACCCCTATGGGTTTAGCACCGTAACCGGCCAGTAATCCAAGATTACCGAAGGCTTGCTTAACAGTAATACAGTAACATAGAGTACAGGGGCTGGCGGAAGCCAAAACAGTAGTTAAAAGATGTCCAATGAACTGTGACAGTCTGTATGCAAAAAGACTTTTCATATATATATATACAATCAGTACCAAAACAGTGTGTACAATATATACAATCATTCAAGACAGGGACTTAATCCCTATTAGAACAGTACAGTATAACATTATTCAGTCTATATAGTAATCACAAAACAGATACAAAAAGGGGGAAACTAAAACACCCCAAAAGCCCTGGCTTAAAGGACTTGGAACCTCGCAATGAGGCACAGTGGTTGGCTTTGACAAAATGGGAGCTTAGTCTGACGCTCCTAGCAACGGTCTGGTGCCTGTACACCTACATATATATATGAACAGTGAGCTAAAGCCCAGTGAATAACATATGCGTAAAGAGGTTAAGAATGAATGTCCTTTCAGTATTGAAAATAGTCATTTAAACAGTATTTCAGTCATTCAGAACAGTTATTCAGTCATAATAGTCATATGTGGTACATCCAATAGCAAAGCAGTACAGTAGGTTTTAATAGGCCAAACAGTCGGTTGATGGCCATCATATCAGTAAACAGTAGTGGTTCCAAACATGGGAACCGACAGAGATCTCTATGACAGTAGCAGTACAGTTCAGTAACAGTATGTTGCTATGGATGCCACGAATACAGTTCACAAATAGGACATCATTCATTCAGTAACAGTATCATTTCAGAAAATAGTACAGTTCAATTGTTCAGAAGATAATCATCATTGAACATATCTTTACAACATTGTTACTCACAGAGTTCTGGGCTACAGATAAGCTAGTACGCGTCCTTGGATGCCAACCCTACACAGTTACAGAGTGAACACACACTAAGCTACACAGTTAGGAAAATAATAACTTAATCCTTATCTTGACTCGGTGTGGTTCTATATCAATATCCTCATTAAGATGCCTTAAATTAGGCTTAGGAATGCCTAGGATGGAATGAGGATGCAAAGATGAACTTTAAAAACATTTTCAGAATTTTCAGAAAACAGGGGTCCCGCTCGAGCATAGGTTTCCCCGCTCGAGCGGACATGCAAACAAAAGTCTCCGCTCGAGCGTAAACTTTCTCGCTCGAGCGTACTGCAAAAGTACTGGATGTGTGAAAATCACGCTCAATGGGCGCTCGACACCCGCTCGAGTGTGTTACACAAGTCCTCGCTCGAGCGTGTAAAACCCCGCTCAAGCGGACTGTAAACAAGACCAAAGTGCTGGGAGCACGAATTTCACGCTCGAGCGCTAGTCACCCCGCTCGAGCGTGAGTCCAAAATTTGGAATTTCCAAATTTGAACCTCAAGCTCAAAACTCAACTTTAAATCATCAAATTCGATCATCTTGGGCTAATTTTCTGGAAAACACTTCAAAACCCATAATATTACATGTTTCAAAGATCGATTTGAGAAATCAAAGCCCAAGGGTAGTTCAATTAAACACAATTTTGAACCAAATTTCAAGAACATAGCTTTTATGTGACATGCAAGTATTTAACCAAGATCAAAGCTTCAATTGCATGCTCTAATGAACCAATTTCCTAAAAAACAAGATGAATTCATGGTCCATTGCAAAAATATGAACATGCATGTGGAATTTCATGAACATTAACTTCAAAACTCAAGAATGGGAACATGCAGGCATGGATTAAGCTCTTAATTCAACATATGAAGCTAATTCATGTCTTTAATCTCTAGACTTCCATGCCATGCAACAAAATGACTCGAATTCATAAACAAGAAGGTATAAACTCTACCTTAAGTCAACAATTATAAGACTAGAAGCTCAAGTAGGCAATCTTTTCTATGATTATTCAAATTCCAAGCTAAAACTCTCAAGAACAACTCAATTCTCTCACTCTCTCTCTCTCTCTTAGTCGGTTGAGGGCTCAAGAATGGCTGAACAAATGTTTTGTTTGAATGTAATAAGGCTTCAATATGTGTTGCCTAAGTGGTCCACTAACATGGCATTATGGTATACTTGGACTTTTGTGCTTCAATGTTATTTAGTCTAATTTAATCATACCGAATCACATTTCAAGTAAATATACCATAAAATCCCATAAATTCTAATTAGCACATAACGGTAATCAATTCTTGGTTCGGCCACCGATAAGGCCTTCAATTTGCAGTTTAAAGCATGAAACATGAACAGATAATTTGACAGTCGAACAGATAGAGATGCACTTAAACAGATATAAACAATCAATCAGTTCAGGATTTCAGTCAATTCAGTCAATTATCATGATCAGTCTCAGTTTAGCAGTAATCAGTGGTGTTATCAGTAAACAGTGGTGAGGGTTATTACACTCTTCCTTCTACAAACTTGGGGTGCCCCTTGGAGCCCTCTCCAAGTTACAAACCCATGCCTTATAAATTCACAAAATTCTTCGGCCAAACTAATGTGGGACAAGCCTTTATTCAAACCTTATGGAATTTCCACCAAAAACCCCATTTCCATAGAGCTCACTTTGGCTTCAATTTTCCATTCACCTGATAATGGTTTTGTGCAAACAAATATACCACGTAAATTATAACGTGGCATAGAACGCGTTACCATTTAGATCCGCCAACTTTGGCGTATGGGTCCCACCTAAAAAATAGACCAAAGTTAAGAAAAAATCATATTTTTCAAAACCATTTCTAACAATCCCCCACATGAATGGAATTTGATGACAACGGAAATGCAACAATATGCAGAATTTGTCGAAAGAGTATAAATCAAAAATATCTTGCATTAGGATAGGTAGCTTTCGACCTTGAACCTTCCCTAGTGATAACCTATCGGACTTACTAGCTAACCAATGGACGTGATGCCTTGAATTGTTTAGCCATTTGTGTAAGACAAAATAATAGATTTCACACAAAATATCTTCTAACACATCGTGGTTCTCACGGTTGTGTTCATTTTGACCTTGAACGCTTCTGGTTGTTCATGAGTGCTTCTTGAGAATTTAGCCTCTTCATTCTCACAGAACCGGCCTCAGTTCGACACTCATATAAGTGATTCTTAGTGTGAGTATCTCTTATACTCGTCCTGATTTCATGTCTAAATCAAGATATAAGTAATCATTAAAAGAAAAACTTATCCTTAAATCCTTGTATACAACAAATGTTGCAGATATCACTCTCACCATAGGAATGGGTAGGGAATTTTAAATCCCTTGGTGATTTCTAGTGAGCCACACATAACTTAGTTGTCCCTTTGAACTTAGTTCTTAGGATCTGCAGTCATATAAGCAGGGTTACTATTATGATGACTCTTATGTAATAAGCTTTAATGCCATCCCCTTCGATGAACTATACACTTGCTCTTTTGTCAAATCTTTTGTTAATGGATCTGTAATATTCTTTTTAGATTTTATATAAGCTATTGAGATTATTCCATTTAAAAGCAATTGCCTTACGGTATCATGTCGACGACGAATATGTCGTGACTTATCATTATACATATGATTTTGTGCCATGCCTATTGCAGATTGACTATCACAATGAATGCAAATAACTGGCACAGGTTTTGGCCACATCAGAAGGTCTTCCAAGAAGTGACGAAGCCATTCTGCTTCTTCTCCTGCTTTGTCTAAAGCAGTGAACTCAGATTCCATTGTGGATCATGCAATGCATATTTTTTTGTGGATTTCCAAGAAACAACAGCACCTCCCAGAGTAAAGATATATCCACCAGTAGATTTTGAATCTTTAGTATCCGATATCCAATTGGCATCACAATAACCTTCAAGTACTGCTGGATATCAAGTAAAGTTCAAACCATGATCACGGGTAAATCTTAAATATCTAAGAACCCGAATGATCACTTTCCAATGGTCTTCTCCGGGGTTACTAGTGTACCTACTCAATTTACTAACAGCATAAACTATATCAGGACGAGTACAATTCATTAGGCTTCCAATGATTTGGGAGTATTTTAACTAAGACACTACATCACCTTTATTTTTCGATAAATAAAGACTGATGTCTACAGATGTTCTAGCTACATTCATATTATCCTTGATAAATTTACCAAGAATTTTTTCAATATAATGTGATTGAGATAATGCATATCTGTCAGATGTTTTAGTAATTTTCTTTCCTAATATTATATCTACGACCCACATATCTTTCATATCAAATCTTTTGTTCAGCATTTGCTTAGTTGATTTGATCATGTTTTGACTGTTTCCAATGATAAGCATGTCATCCACATAAAGACAAACTATGACATATCCTTGGTCAGTATTTTTAATATAGACGCACTTGTCACATTCGTTTATCTTAAACCCATTAGTAAGCATAGCATGATCAAATTTTTCATGCCATTGCTTAGGCGCTTGTTTTAATCCATATAGAGATTTTACAAGCCGACAAACTTTATTTTCATACTCTGGCACTACAACCCCTTCAGGTTGTTCCATATAGATCTCTTTATTTAGATCACCGTTTAAGAAAGTTGTCTTAACATCCATTTGATGTATTTCTAAATTATACAACGCTACTATGGTAATAAGCATGCGGATGGATGCTATTCTTGTCATAGGAGAATGTGTCAAAATAGTCCAGACCTTTTTTTTGTCTGTGACCTTTTACTACAAGTCTTGTTTTATACTTGTCTATTGAACCATCTATTTTCATTTTTCTCTTGAATATCCATTTATATGCAAGAGGTTTAGAACCAGGTGGAAGATCCACTAATTCCCAAGTATGATTTTGCTTAATGGATTCAATTTCATTATTAATAGCCTCTTTCCATAAAGGTGCTTCAGAACCTGTCATTGCTTCTTTAAAGTTTTGAGGTTCATTTTCTAACAGGTATGTCAGAAAATCTAGACCAAAGGATGTTCTTTCTCTCTTACTTCGTCTTGGTTCATCATCAGTTAAATCCTACTGGTCGAGACCATTACTAGTCTCTTGTGTTTGATTGTCATTAGTCTCTTGACTTTGTGTACAATCATAAGTTCTTTTCTGTGAACTTAATTCTTGTCCTTTTTTGTAAGGAAAGACATGTTTAAAAAACACAGCATTTCTTGACTCTACAATAGTGTTCACATTTATATAAGGTATTTCTGATTTATAAGTCAGAAACCGATATGCACTACTATTCTGAGCATAACCAATAAACACACAATCCACTGTTTTTGGTCATATCTTAGTCTTTTTCGGAACGAGAACTTCTACCTTTGCTAAACACTCCTACATTTTTAAGTATTTGTAGGAAGGTGGTCGACCCACAATTCATAAGGAGGGCTGTTGGTTTTCTTGTGGGGTATTCTGTTAAGAACATAATTAACAGACAATATTGCTTCCCCCCACAAGTTCCGCGGTAAGCCTGAACTTAGTAACATGGCATTCATCATTTCTTTAAGGGTTCTATTCTTCCTTTCAACAATTCCATTTTGCTGTAGAGAATAGGGTGCTGTAGTTTGGTGAATAATGTCATGTTGCGCACAAAATTCATTTAAAGGTGCATCATATTCACCACCCCTATCACTTTTAACTATTTTAATGGTTTTACCAAGTTGATTTTCAACTTCAGTTTTGTAGATTTTAAACATTTCTAAGGCTTCATTTTTACTTCTAAGTAAGTATACATAACAATATCTTGTGCAATCATCGATAAATGCTATGAAATACTTTTTGCCCCCTCTAGTTTGAGCAAATTTAAGGTCACATGCATTTGTATGAATTAATTCTAGAGGTTTGATTTTTCTTTCAACCGATTTAAATGGAGCCTTAGTTAGTTTCGCTTCTACACAAATCTCACATTTGTGATTAGGATCAATTTCAAACTTTGGTATATAATCCAAACCAATTAATCTACGCAAAGCATCAAAATTTGCATGTCCTAATCTATCATGCCATAAATTTGACTAAAAAATATAAGCAAAAGATGTGTTATTCTTATTAAAAGCAAGTTTTGGTACAACCGTCATTACATTCAACTTGAAGAGACTATCACTCATGTATCCCTTACTAACATACATACCACTCTTTGTTAATACAAATTTATCATACTAAAAAACAAGCCTAAAACCATTTTTACTTAACAAAGAACCATAAAACTAAATTCTTTCGGATGTCTGGTATACACAGTACGTTGTTGAGGGTCAGTTCCTTGCATGATGTCATCTTCAAGATCACCTTTCCTTGTCCAGCCACAGTAGAACTAGAAGAATTTTCCATGAAAAGTTGTTCACCATTTGTAGCCTCATTGTAAGTAGTGAACATCTTCTTGTCCGCACAAATGTGACGAGTTGCCTCAATGTCAACCCACCATTTCTTGAGATTTCTAGCCAAATTAGCCTCAGACACCACAACAGAGAGATTGATGTCATTTACCCCGTTAGAGATATAATCTAATTCCGTCACATTGACTTGATTGGTGGTCTTCTTACTTGTACTTCTGCGGTTCTTCCTAGGGCGGCAATTAGAAGCTCGATGTCCAGTCTTGCCGCAATTATAGCATTTACCTTTGAACTTTTTATTGCCATTGTTGTTGCCTTGTTTAGGACCATCTCCAGTAAACTTCCTCTTTTTGTTATGTGGTTTGTACACTTGTTCAACCACATTAGCCTTGGACTCAATGGGATTTTTACCATTCCTCTTTTTAGCCTTTCGGTTATCTTCTTCAATTCTTAGTCTTACAATCAATTCATCCATGGTCATCTCCTTACTTTTATGTTCTAAATAATTTTTGAAATATTTCCAAGCTAGTGGTAACTTTTCCACTACAACAGTGACTTAGAAAGACTGGCTAAGAGACATACCTTCAGAATGAATATTATGCAAAATTAATTGAAAATTTTGAACTTGAAAAATTACCGTTTTGGAGTCTACCATAATGAAGTCCAGAACTTTACCGACAACAAATTTCTTTGTGGCGACATCCTCTGTCTTGTATTTTTTCTCCAAATAATCCCACAATTCTTTTGCTATTTTCAAAGGGCTATAAACATAGGCCATTGAGGATGTAGTTTCTACACAGAAAATCAAAATGTTTCTAAACGTCTACAGCGGCAACAACTTGCCGATCACTTTCATTCTCTCTAAGTACTGGAGCCTCTTCAAGGAGAAACCAGGGCAAATTTAGAGTTGTAAGATAGAACAACATTTTCTGCTGCCATCTCTTAAACTCAATGCCATTAAATTTTTTCGATTTTTCTCCATGATTTATTGGAACTTGAACATGGTTCTGGATAGAAACCGGAGTTGTTGTAACGATCGGATTTGGATTACTACTTTCAGCAGTCATAATATTTGATTACAAAAAATCAGAAAAAATCAAAACCAAATTAATTTTCGAGTTACTAAAACCAGAAAATAAATTATAACACAAAATAATTTTATTTTCCTTGTTACTAAAACTAGAAAAATTAAATACTACAATAATTTTCTATATCACAAATTAATATTTTGCAATTGTTAATAACACTAGTATATTATAACTAGTTGTCAAAGAAAATAAACAGTATAATACTACTATTTATATTTTCCAACTAAAATATCACTTTTTGAAAGCACAGAAAAATAAATACAATGAAGATACCAAAAAATATTTTGTCTTAAGATTGTTGGACAATTTTTACTGTATTTGAAAAATAAATTCTGTTTGTGTACTTAACAACAAACGGAATATAGAAGAAATAGAGGAAATGAGAAAGATTGTTTGATTACAAAAATCAAACCAGAATATAAAATAAATAAATAAAACATATTTTTATTTTGTTACAAAAACAAAATCAAAATTTGAAACAGAAAAAATAATAACACAAAAAAATAAATTAATTACTTACCAAATTAATTTGTTGAACAAATTTTCTAATAAAGTCTAGTGTTTAACACTATGTCCTTAAGACAGATTCGTCCTCTTCACGGTACTTTCAAATTGTGGACGTCTATTTCCTAGGATAAAATGATCAACAACAAACAATAGCAACACTACAAATTGTTTGCACAACAAACACACTTTGTGTTTGCACTCTTTCTCATAGAAAATTGTATGCAGCAAAATGTAGAGAGTATTGACAGAATTAGGGATGAAAATTTAGTGTATATGAATCAAATGAGAGACCTGCCTATTTATAGATGCAGTGGTATCCTTCCAGTTTGAATTAAACAAGTAGCATACCTGTTTGAACAGGTACTGAACCTGTTGGGTTTGAATTTGAATAGATACGGAACTGTTTGGGTTCAAATTTGAATTCGGACAGATATAAACCTATATAAAATTCCAACCGAATTTTTGTAACAAAAAACTGGACAGATTTTTTAATTTAATTTTTGAAATTTAAATTCCAAAAAATTAGAATTTAATTTTAGAAGAATAAAATTCAAATGTTTTTGGTCCAAAAAGATATGTATTGGGCCGCCCAAGCCCAATCCAATCTCACACCACGCACCTACGCCCAAGTCCAACCCACCTGACCGACCGACTGGACGGCAACGGCGCGTACGTGTTTATTTTTGGGTCCAATGGGTTTAGCCCAATTGCCCATAACATATCCCTTCTACAAACTTGAGTGCCCCTTGGAGCCCTCCCCGAGTTACAAACCCATGCCTTATAAACTCACAAAATTCTTTCCACCAAACCAATGTGGGGCAAGCCTTATTCAAACCTTAAGGAATTTCCACCTAAAACTCCATTTCCATGGAGCTCACTTTGGTTTCAATTTTCTATTCACCCGATAATAGATTTGAGTAATCAAATATATCACGTGAATCACAACGCGGCATAGAACACGTTACCACTTAGACCCGCCAACTTTAGCGTATGGGTTCTACCTAAAAGATAGACCGAAGTTAAGGAAAAATCATATTTTCCAAAACCATATCTAACAGTATATGTGCCAAAAGGGTTCTCGGTACTATAACATATTTTTTACATCATTTTTTCTCTTATAATGATTAAAAACAGTATTATTAATATGTGTTTTAAGGGCATATGTTACAAATATTTAAAAAGATTGTACATTATATATATTCTTTATTACATACACGTTTAAGCATAATGTATAATTATTTTAAATTTTCTTAACACATTAGCAAAATCCATTAAAAAAAGGTTTATTATGTATAGAATTTCATTGGCTTGGGTTGATAATGGCATAGTAGGCCATGTAACCTATCTTAGGGAAAGTATCTTACTTTGTTCATGGCTATTTTTTATTAAGTGATATAATAATAAGAGATAATAAGCTTTAATGCATGATAGATGCTTTGCCTAGCTGAGATTGTCAAAATTTGTAATAATTCTTGCTTAACTCAATGAGATGGAATAAAATCAGCCATCTTTATACATTTTAATTCATTTCTATTTATTTATCTAACAAGACAAGAATTCCTAGATACTGTGGAAGCCATCTATCTATATCATTAGATAAAATTAGGTCCACGTGGGAATTGATTATTTTAGTTGAAAAATATTAGGGAATTGATTATGTTAGTGAGATTGTTAATAAATGTGTTAATATACCTAACATTATTGATTTTAGTTAGTTTTTCAACTTTCACAAAAAAAGATATGCAAAATGTAGAGAGAGTGATGTGATAATTTATAATTATTTTTTGACTTTTTCGTAGAAAATATTTTAACAAAAATTCAAAAAAACTGTGTAAAGAGAAATTTGTATATACCAATAGGGTGCCACGTGACACTACTTTTCACCAATTACAAATATATATGCCCACTATTATTTTTCAAACACTCAATATAAATATAGTAGATTTTATTATCAAAATCAATCACAATAATAAAATATATCACAATACATATACCATATCTATATATAAAAACAGAAATGCCTCATACACCCACTGGGGGTCGACCCCCAGTGAGGTGGCACTCCATCATTTGACAAAAAAAAAAACAGTTTTTTTTTTTTTTTTTTTTTTTTTTTGGATTTGAGCCAGTGGGGGTGCGACACCTCACTGGGGGTGCGACCCCCACTGGGGGTATGCATCACTGTTGATATAAAAATTACTCCCGTGAAAGTCATCCATATTGAATGGTAAGTCCTTTCCTTATTGCAATTAATTTACGAATAAATTTTATTTGTTCTTGTCCTAATCAAAGCAATTGTACAGCTTAGTCTAAGATTCTCGGCATCACGACAAGTAAAGGAGCACATCATCCTCGTGAGCCATTTTTTCCGACTCAATAAAAAAAGTAAAGTGATGACAAGATTTTATTTTTCCCGCCCCGTTTTAACTTACCTCCACCAAAATTACATTCATTAAATATTTATTTGTAATCGTTTAATTTTTTTCAATATAATAAGATTAAGTCACTAAAATAATAAACCTACCATTCATTTTCACTAATTTATTTGTTATTTTACATATTTTAAATTTCATTAATTATAAATTATTATTCATAATATACTATATGATATCTAATTATTATTAGTACTTTCATTTTTTTTTTTTTTTGGTTACAAAATCAACATGTTCCCGACACCGGCCTGATTTGTCAAGCCCTTGATATAATATGGGGTGAGGACGAGAAATTACAAACCTACCCCAAACCTTTCCATGGCCATCCCTACTTCCAAGCGTGTAATGTCGAAGAAAAATTATAAAAATTAAATAAAATGACAACAATTGCATACTATTGTGCATAGTCAGGAAAATCCGGTTGCTCATTGCTTGGCTCGAATGGCAGTGGACCTTGCAGAGTCGACAATTTGGATGGAAGAAGTCGCGGCTTCTTTGTCTTTTTTTGTTCTTAGGTCTCTTTGAAGAACATGCTATTCTAGTAATTTTTTGACTTTTTACAAAAGATATACAAAAAAATAGAAAGTGATGTGATAATTTATAATTTATAATTTATTTTTTAATTTTTTAACTAAAATATATAATTAACAAATGAGACCTTAGTAAAGCTTTAGTTGTTTGAGTTTAGTTAACATACCTATGCTATCTTTAAAAAAAAATGGGATTTTTGGTGGAACTCCCTTTTTGGGCCTTTTTATTAGGGTAAAGGATAATCCAATTAATTTCTTTCAAAAAGTCCCTGAGTAAGAAATGCTTACCTTAATAAGGACATTTTATAATTTCTATTTTTTTTATCACAATATTGTCCTTATATATATAGTATCATACGTATGAAAAATTTGAAATTTGAGCTAGTAGCCGATGAAGACGATGAAGACGATCTCCAAATCGATCATACTTCACAAAATCGATGAAGACGATCTCCAAATCTAAAGATCTCGCAGCCGTTACATTCCTCATTCAAGATTTTGAGAATATGTATATATATATATATTTGTGTGTATGAGTGTTGTTGAACATATGTATTCTTTTCATTGAGATTTGTGATTGTTGATCGAGTTTTAGAAATTTTTCTTCTCAATTAGATATGTTGATTTGTTGATTAATTTGTTTTGTTTTTGTTTGTTTTGTTTTTGATTTATTTTTGTTGTCTTTTTATCAAATTTCATTTGATAGAAACAGAGTAAAATTTTACTCTGGTTCTATTGTTCTGTTTTTTCATTTGACAGAACCAGAGTAAAATTTTACTTTTATACAGAGTAAAATTTTACTTTTGTGTAGAGTAACATTTTACTAGTTTTTCAGAGTAAAATTTTACTGTTATACAGAGTAAAATTTTACTTTTAGCTTCAAAGTCTCACAGTTTACTCGTTTTTCAGAGTAAAATTTTACTTTTATACAGAGTAAAATTTTACTCTTAGTTTCAAAGTGTAAAATTTTACTTTCATACAGAGTAAAATTTTACTTTCATACAGAGTAAAATTTTACTTTTAGCTTCAAAGTCTCACAGTTTACTCGTTTTTCAGAGTAAAATTTTAATTTTAGTTTCAGAGTGTAAAATTTTACTTTCATATAGAGTAAAATTTTACTTTCATACAAAGTAAAATTTTATGAGGGTAATATGGTAAAAGAAACAAGTTTTAAAATATTAGGGAGTTTTGAAAGTACTTATATAATTCTTGTCCTTTTGAAAGATAAATTAGATAGTGAGAGGGTCATCACCAAATCTCCAAAAAAAAAAAAAAATCTCCCTATACCTAGTCTCTAATACATCCAGACACCTGACCAACAAATTACTGTCACCTTTCTGTTTTGGGGCAATTATAGATTAGCGTAGTTGACTAAACGTAATTGCAATTACATGAGGTGCAACTCTTTCTTACGTAAAAAAAAAAAAAAAAAAAAAGAAAAAAAAAGAAAAAAAAAAAAAAAACTCTACAAAAATTCTCACATTTTTGTAAATATTTATCTCATAGCTTTTCATTTATTCGTAGTTTCTCTTATATATATATATATATATATTTGTTGTTAATAACTTCTTATAATTGATTTTAATAAAGGTCAATAGCATCACCAATATTTTATGGGAAAATAATTAATAAATCTTATTTGCTGTCAAGATTATTATTGAATCTTATCAAGTTTTAAAGTGTTGTTTTGAGAAATTGATAAAAAATTAGTTTTTGACTTTTTGATTTTTTGGTGGCTTTTTTGGCAAAAAAGATGGCTTCTTTGGCTAAAAAAACTGCATTTTTTGGCTAAATAAGTTAAAAAGTTAAAAAACTGGCTTTTTTAACTTCTTCCCAAAGTGCCACTAAATCTTATTTGTGATAAAATATTCGTAAAAGATTCTTTACTCCATAATGGTATATATTTTCCTAATTTTACACTTTTCATTTAATATGAACAATAATTTTATAAATAATTTAACTTAATTAAAATTTAAAAATTTAATTACAAAAATTATTAATACTATATTAAAAAAAATCATAAATAACAATTCGATCGAAATAAATATAGGATAAAATGCATCATTTTCTGTTATTTCAAATTATGAATTTTTTTAGTATAAGCAATCTAAAAGGACTAAATTTTTATCAAAACTACAAAGAGCTATGAAAAATAATACTATGAAAATATTATATATTTTTCAATGCATGAGATAGTTGACGAATCTTGTACTTATGCTTTTGTTTATTAAAATTCATTCAATTTCAACAATTAAAAATATTTTCATTATAAAATTTTAAATAAATCACAATTATTTATGAAATTTTTGGTTCATATTTTAATGAGAAAGATAAAATTAAAATAAAATATACTATTATGAATAATTAAATTTTTTTTATAAGAATTTATAAAATAAAATGAAAAAAATTTATTTGTTAATATTAAAATTTGATATAACTCAATAGTAATTTTTAAAACAAAAAAGAACTTATTGATACTTTTTTTTATTGTGGTTTATAATTTTTTTTAATACAGTGTCATAATTTTTATAATTAACATATATAATTTTACTTAGATAAAAAATATTTATGAAAAAGTTATTTATATTAAATGATGGGTAAAATTGGAATAATATATACCATTATAAAACAATGAACTTTTTAAAAATATTTTATGAAATATAGAATTTAATTGTTCATTTTAAAATTTGATAGGATTAATAGTAATTTTAAGAGAAAAATAAAACTTATTAGTTATTTTCCCTAGTTTTATTTTACTTCATATATATACCAATGGGGTGTTTTCAAACCTTGTTTTTCTTATAAACTTCATTTAAATCTGATTGGTATAAAGTTTATTCCTTTTTTCTTTTTTTCATTTTTCACAAACTTTCACCTAATCTCTAATGGCCAATCATGATAAAAATGTTTCTTAAATTGGTCAAAAAGAAGCATCTTTGTCAAGCAGTCCTATCAGGTGAATTAAAATATTCATTTTGGTACAAAAAGTTTTTTTTTTTATTTGTTAATTTCTCAAAAATACATTGCACCCAACCAAATAAAAACAGTAAAGTTGAGTAATATTATAATTTATACATAGAAAAACAAAAAAATAAAAATCCAGAAATGATAGATGGAGTGATGTGACTGAATTGGAACTTTTCATTTTAAAAGAAAAGTACCCACCATGGTTACTTTTAAATACAAAATGTCATTAATCATTTTATAGAAAAATTGAGTAAGAATAGAATTTTCCTTGCCTAGAAGGAATTTAAATGTTTTCACACACTGTTGAAGTGTGTAAATAAAAACATATTAGTCTGATTGATCTGAAACTCTGAGGCGTAGGTCTCGTCTGGATGTCATCTTTTTAATTTAAGGGCAAATTACATATACACCCCTCGAGGTTTGTCTAAATTACAGATACCCCCTGAGGTTTGAGAAATTACGAATTCCCCCCTGAATGCTATATTTGCATAAGAAATTAGGGGGTAATTTGTTATGAAATATAAACCTCAGGGGGCGAATTGTTATGAAAATACAAACCTCGGGGGGCGGGATGTAATTTTCAAAACCTCAGGGGGGTATCTGTAATTTAGCCATACCTCAAGGGGGTATATGTAATTTGCCCTTTATTTAATTAGTCAAAAAGTTATTAAATTAGTTAATTAGTCAATTAGTCATACCAAAAAGTCAACAATTACGGCTCCTCTCTATTTTTTGCACAGCTTTTCGTAATTAGTCAAAAAGTCATCTAAAACATACAAGTTTTTTTTACCTACCTTTTTAGCCAATTAGCAAAAAAGTTACTAAATTAGCATGTTCCCAAACGAGGCCTTAGTCTATTAACCACACTTACAATTGTAAATCTTGTGGTTTTGAGCTAATAAACACTTATATTTTATTTGAAAAATGTTTGGTGACCCAAATTTGTGTGACCCGAATGACTCGAATGTATTAAAACAACGTCATTTAAAAAAATTAAGAAGTAAACTGGTTATTTTAATGTTTATTTGGTGTTTTTAATTTTATTCGTGTGATTTCATGTATTTGTTGACGATGGAGAGGATAAAAAATGGAAATAAATTTATTTATATCTGTTCATTTTTCTATAGACAGCCTAAGAAAAAAGAGAATTTTCACAAATGATCATTTTTATTATTTTTTTTGCCATCATAACCCAACTAGATAAGAAAATTAGCTTTTCTGGTTTCATTTTAAATTACGAATATTTTTTTAAGATCTCTGATATTAATATTTTATAAGATAAATTACATGTAATACATAGTAGTTAGGGTCTTCCTACATTTTTCTAGAGAAATTTCGATCCAAATAAATTTCAATCCAAAAAAAATTCAAAACACAGAAACATTTCAAAAACTTCAAACAAACTTCTGTGTTTTGAAATTTCCTTGATTTACTCAAATTCTTTGATTTTCTTTGTGCTTTCAAATTTTTTGTGTTTTGAAATTTTTTTAGGTTGAAATTTCTTTGATATGTTCATAAATTTCTTTGGTTTGCTCACAAGTTTCATTGTGTTTTCAACAAACCAAAGAAAATTGAGCTACTCAAAAACCGAAAACAAAAACAGAGAATTTAATTACTAGAGCTAGAGCTAGATGAAACAAGAATGAACAAAGCAAGAAGAAAACGATAATTCCAAAATGTATTGGATAGGGTGGTAGGCATCGTCGACGGCAACGACATCCCCGAGCTCTACGCTGGCCAATAGTATGAACATTATGGTGATTACCGAGTACACTAACTCGAACACCTCACGATTTTTCGTTCCATTGATGGAGTTCAAAAGAGACAGATAAGAGAGAGAATGAGAGAGTGGGTGTGATATATGGGTGTGGATGAGATACAAACTCATAAACGGGTGAGGGACCTTACGCTACAAAAGAAAAAAATATATTAAATAAGAATGTTAGATTAAATATCCCTTTAAATTATCTCCTTTTCTTTTTTTTACTTTTTCTTTCCCTCACCATATATAAAATTCAAATACAACGTTAATCTCTAACACTATTTCAAGTCAATACCTTTTCTTTCTTTTTGTATATTTGAAAAAATAAAAAATAAATAACAATAACAACAACTCTGTCTTAGGACCAACCCCAAAATTTCCAACTGGTCATTACGCAAAGCAAAAACTTTGAGACCCAAAAATCATACCAAAACAAAACAAAAAAAAACAAAAACTTTGATGTGGTAAATTTAAAATATTGTGGACCTTTTTTGTCTCTCATGAGTTATTTATTTAGTGCATACCCCTCTCTAATAAAAGAAAGAACCAAATCTTCTCTGAATTCTCTATAGGCCCATATTTTGATGGGTCAGACCCACCATATCCACAAAGTTTAGAACCTGCCTTGCGTATGGGTTTTTCCGGATTTCGTGCTCGAATTTTTAATTTTGAACTTAATTAATTTAGTAATACAATTTTATATTACAGTTATACTCGACTTTACTTTATCAAAGTTCTCTCAAAGTTTTTTTTGATAGAATTGGATTAGGTCAAATATAATCGGGTCGACAAATTTTTACCATCTAGAATCATTATCTATTAAAAAGGATCGCAATGCTTCAACCTAATTAAAGGCCTTTTCAGCTTTATAAAAATGCAAATATAAAAAATTATTAACACACGTACTTAATTCAAATTCTAGAAATTTTAGATAATTTGTTTTGGATACATTGTAATTTTGAAAAACAGATGCAAAAGCAAAAGGAAAATATTTGGGACCCCCTTTGGGGATGACCCCACACCCCCAAAATCATTCTAACCCTCCATGTATGTGTGGGGTCCACTCATGTATGTATGGGATCCACATCATGAGTGGTTCAAATTTGTGAGGGTCATGTGAGGGTGTTGTGGGAGTGCGGGTCTCAATCATCACTCAAAGCAAAATAGACACTTTCCAATCAATGAACTTACATTTTAATGATGTGTCGGAATTCTGATTAATTACGCACTAGAATTGATAGCTCTTTTATTTAACAACAAAGTTTTTAATCTCTTCCACCCGTAACCTTGAAAAAAAAATCATTGTGTGATTATTTTTATCCCAAACTTGTTTATGATGCATGTAACAAAATAAAAATCATGATTTTTTTTTTTTTTTTAATAAAAAGATTCAAGTTATGGATGAGAATGTCACATATAACATGCACGAATCTTTGTTTAATAATGCATATAAAAGTATATAAAGAAAAAAGAAATTGGTTTTGTGCGGCCAAGGGTTGCTAACCAGTCAAATCAAATTTTAATATGTTTGGACTTATTTATTAAGATTTTAACATGTTCAAATTCAAGCTCAAGTTCAATAAATATTTAACTAAATGAGCTCGAACTGAGTTGACTTAGACCTGACTCGAGCTTGAGTCTATTCACAAGCCTTAACGAGTCCAAAAAAAAAAAAAAAAAAATTTATACTTACATATGAGACTAAAATTATAATTGAAATTTTCATTATACAATTACATATATAATATATGTAAACATACTAAAAAAAGTTAATAATATTTCATCAAAATAATAATATCTACCACCACTATTTGTATTATCTATAATTAGCTAATTATTTACATTTATATTTTTAAAATATATAGATAACATAATTATCTTATTTTTTATACGTATTTATATATTATTTAATATATAAATAATAAATGTTAAACGAGTCAACTTACGAACTGAGTTTTAATATGTTTAGACTTATTTATTAAATTTTAACGAATTCGAGTTCGAACTTGAACACAAAAAAATAAAAATAAATAAATAACAAATCGAATTTAAACGATCTCTTACAGACTTAAACTCGAGTGTATTCACAAACAGTTAGATTGATTTCTAGGCCTGCGAGACCCTTCCTTTGAGGTTTATTAAGCGGGTGGGCCCACAATTGGGCTTCCACAATAATATTTGTTGGGCATAATTTCTAATCAAATTCTTTTTCCACATATAAGGGAGGCCCACCATGTTGTTTAACTCAAAGGATCATTGACTCCTAACCCGACTTGGTGGCCCACTTGAAAAGGCTTCCCCACCCGTTTACAACGGGTTTGCTGTAATATTATTTTGATTTGGAATAGACATTTTCAAAATTCAATTGGTGTTTTATGAAAATATAGTCATGGTACAAATTTTCTGATGTAGTTATCAATTGTTAGTTAATTATATAACAATGTTAACACATAAATAAAATATAAAAAACATAGATTGACAAAATTTTACAAAATCTATTAGAGGAGCCCATTTATCCATTTATTTTTTGTATCTAATTTTGTGATTGGTTTATGTGTTTCTAAACTTTATTATTAAATAAAAGTGGCGTGTATATATGATCATTTTTTTCCCCAGAGAAATAAGATTATGAAATGTATGATTGAATTCAAAAGTTTAAAATTAAAATAGTTTATAAATTTGAAAAGACCTACAGTTGAGAGATTTAAAAAAAAAAAAAAAAAAAAACTGAATTCATAACTGTGCATGTAAGTAGTATTGGATTTGAAAAAAAATAAAAAAATAACAATACTAAATCTGAATATATAGCATAACGGCCAATGTAACTGCTATTGGGGGTATTTTGGAAAAAAGTGCTCATATTATTGGTGGGTTTGGGTTGGGTTTGGGTTGGGTTTGATGTGATGTGTTAGAGAGGTGATGTGATTTAAATAAGATGATGTGACTTAAATAAGATAGTGACTTTTTGACTTTTTGACTTTTTGGCTTATTTAGTACATGCCAAACTAGCCCTAAATCTGAATATATAGCATAACGGCCAATGTAACTGCTATTGGGGGTATTTTGGAAAAAAGTGCTCATATTAGCATTTCATAAGTTATTTTGGATCTCTTAATTTTTAATCTTTTATTATTATAATAATAATCTCAAATAAAATTATTACAAAATACATCGTTATTTTGGACCCCCAATCTTTCTCTCCTATGCATACCCATCAACCTCTCTCTTCAACTGTAAGTAATCACTAAAATTTCAGTTCATTTTCTTCATTTTCAGTCTCTTGGTTTTCAATTGTCTTACCGGTATATGTAAACATAAATTTCAGAACATAAACCTTACACTTTGGATCATTTACCATGTGTATTATCAAGAAATCAAGACAAAATGACATACCTGAATCCATTGATGAACGGTTAAACGGAAGCGTCTGATTGTCAATAAAACCTTAATATTGACTTTGTTAGAGCCTTCTAATCCTTTCCCTTTGGTGCCTTATGTTTCTCCTTGAGAGGATTTAAAAAAACAAAACAGTATTCTTATTTTTTCGCCTTGGGAAGGAATATGGACCATAACCTTTTAAAGGTTGTAATTGGTTTTCATAACTGAAACGTAATGAAAACCAATAAATTAACCATTATTGGTTTTAAAACTGAAAGGTAATGAAAACCAATAAATTAACCATTATTGGTTTTTAAAACTGAAAGGTAATGAAAACCAACTTTAACCAATATGTTTTAATTTCTATTTCTGTCCCTCATAGAAATAGAAATTATACAATTAGTATCTACACATTAAGTCCATAACACAGGGCCACAAGTCTCGAGTTCGAGTCACCCCTTGGGGCCACTGGAGGTTTGCCCGGTCGTTAACTTCAGGGCCCTCAGGATTAGTCCTAGCTTCCCTTAAAATCAGCGGGTTGGGGATACCTGAGTTATCCAAAAAAAAAAAAAAAAAAACATTAAGTCCATAACACATATACCCTTAAGCCTATTAACTAAATTGAATCACTTAAATGGTAGGCTTCTTATAAATGATAACACCATATTTAATTATGTGGTCCCATTGAGACATTATCTAACAGTATATACCTATTTAATCTCTATTAATTCAAATTTCTAGTATTAACAGATCTGTGTATATATAAAACTCGTAACTTAGTTTGCAATTGTAACTAATTTAATCTGATTCTTATTAAATATTAAAAATGAAAAAAATGAATACTTGTAGCTATATTGGAATTTCCACAATGAAACCCTACTGTAAAATCTTGATTAGTTAAAATTCATCAATTTTCGGATATCCGTATCTGAAATGCAATCACTTGGTTGCTGATAATTGGTCGAAATCTCAATTGAAAGCAAATAGTTTACGTCGATATCACACTTGTAACAATAAGATTTTAGGGTTTAGATGTGTTATTGATTTTTGAGGGAGAGAGAGAGAGAGTATACCAAGTGTGACAATGGTTAAACCGGCAGAGACAATATTTTTCTTTTTCTTGTTGGGTTTTGAAAACGATGAAACTCTTCTTTTTCTTAGTGGGTTTTGCTAGGATTTTTTGGAAATAAGATTTTTTTTGGGGTGTTGGTAGGTGGTGTGCATTCAATGAGTGAAATGTTTAAGGATAATTTTGGTATTATTTTGAGGAAGAAATATTAAGGGTTTCAAAATTTATAAGTAGGAGTCCAAAATAATTTATGGGGTGCTAATAGTAGCACTCTTTAGAAAAAGTTAGACATCAACACTGACTTTAGTCTTCACTTTATAATAGTACTAGACTAATAGTTGACTAGTGTGATGCACAGGTTAATTTTTCTTTTTAAATAATATTTTATAAAATAAAATAAAAATATTTATATATGTCTATAGATAAATTATTGTTAAAAATATGTTGCAATGTATGCATTACAAAAGAATAATATTAATTTTATCATGATATAAAATATAGCATAAATAAATATATAATAATTTTAATTGAATTATTTATGTATATATCTATGTATATCTATGTATATATATATATATAGAACTATTTAAAAAATATATTACAAAATATGCATAGCAATTTTCATTCTGTGAAACTATGAAAGTGTAGTTTAAATATATATATATATATATATATATATATATATGTGATACTTTTGTACTTAATTTCAATATAATAAAATAAATATTCATTTTAATATTAAAAATGATGATTAAATTGGAGAAAAAAAAGTCATTTAAAATTAAAAAATGATTCTAATTATTTATTTTGATAGTCTTAACATTATCGTTCTATAAAAGTGTTATTTAAACAATTATATATAATAATTTTATTTCAATTATTTATGTGTACTTAAATAATCTTAGTCCTATCGTGCTATAAACGTGTAGCTGAAATAAATATATAATGAATTTTTATGATATTAAATTATAACATAGTAAAACAAACATTCAATTTGACAATAATAATATAGTTAAATTGGAAAGAAAAATTGTAACATACAATTAAAAGTGATTATAATTATTTATTTATTTTATTCAGTTGGAAATAAAATAAAAAAAAGTAGGAATGAAAGTTATAAAAAAAATTATTTTAAAAAATTGAATAAAAGTATGTTGCGGTTAGATTACGAAAAAATAGATAGATTAAGTATGTTGAGTATTGATTTTTCTTTAATATCTATTTCAAAACTATTTATCATATTATATATAATTATATATGTATATAAAGTTTAAATTAAATATAAAATTTTCCTAATAAACAACTTCATGTTAAATAGAAAACTCAATATAAATTAATAATAAAATATAAATAATATAGACAAAAAATAAGAAATATATTTAATTTTAATATAAAAATTGAGTACTTGAATAAAAGTGAAAAAGATAGAAGAAAACTAATTCGTAAAGTATTTTTTAGTGCACATAATTATTTTAAATTTTATTTATGGGTAATTTAGATTAATTAGAAGTCTTTTAATATTACATTTTAAAAATAATTAAGTATAAGGATATGTTACGTGAAACTTTAAGAAAAAAAAGAAAAAAAGAAGAGGGATATGACACAGGAGAGAAAAAACTTTTGAGGGTGAATACTAGTTATATATATATAACTAAATATAAATTAATATTAAGATATCAATAAGATAGATAAAAAATAAAAAATATAAAAGAATATTAATTTAATCCGTGCGATATACATAATTAAGCACATTTTGTCTTATTTATTTATTTGCACATCGAGATAATTTTTTTTGAAAAATATCATAATAATTAAATTATAATTATATATATGAAAAATAACTATTTTTCAAATAGAATCTATATAAAATTAATTATTATAATTAAAATTAAATTCGTATAAAATTTAATATGTAAATAGAAAATGTATACTAATATGGATTTTTTAGAAAAAAATGTAAGCCTTTAGAATATGCCAGCTAAGTAGAACTAGTGTGGAATTGAAATTGAGATTTGCAGGTTTGTTGATTAGTGTGGAATTGAAATTGGGATTTGTGAGTTTGTGAAAAGAGATAAAACGTTTTTTTTTTTCCCTAATACAAAGAGATAAAACGTATGTAAATAGAAAAGGAGGCAGATTTATATTTTATATATATATATATAAAGCCTGACGTGGCTCTCTTAGTAAAATTTAGAAAATGTTTGGGACCTCTTTTGGGGAGATCCCCACTACCTCCACAGTGATGTGGACTAATGATATGTTTATATTGTTTTGTTTTTTTTTTTTATTTATTTCCTTTTCTTACTTGGATCAATCATAAGTGAATGAGGGTTATAGGCGTAATATTTTGTGGGGGTCTGAATCATTACTGGTAAAAAAATAAGGCATTATAATGTACCACCTAAACATAAAAAAAAAAAATTACTACTTTTAATTTTATATATATCTATATAATAAAGCAAGATGATTTTTAAATTTGTCCTACAAACATTTGTCATACTAGGACATTTCAACGGTTTAGATCTATCCAAATTATAAAACAACAGCTGACATATATTTTTCAAAAAATCTCCTACATGTACATTTTCTATTTTCCCGCCTCTCTCTCTTACTTTTTCCCTTTCTCACTCATCCTTCCATAATCTCATGATTCCACCTTCCTATCTATTTATTTATTTATTTTTTTTATATTTTTATTTTCTCCCATTTTTATTTTTCTCTCTATTTGTTTTTATTTTTCCTTTTTGTTCACTTATTTTTGTTCATGTTATATGGAAAAAGTCTACAATCTCAGAATTAGAAGCCAAATTTACTATGTGTAGTGGAGATTAAATCAATGAATTTTGTAGTCCATAAATTAAATGAATTTGAACAATTAATTATTATTTTTAGATATATTAAATACCTGATAGACTTTATAAATTTAGATCTTATATGAATCTTCAGCATATTTTAACAAAGCAGGATGGTTTTTGAATTTTCAATATATTTTTGTCCTATTAGGATATTTAGATGGCTCAGACCTGTTCAAATTATAAAACAATGGGGGTGTTTGTTTCAGCTTTTTAGAGCCAACTTATGGCTTTTAGCTTTGAAAAAGTTATTTTGGACTGTTTTGTTAAACTTATTTCAAACAGCTTCTGATTCTAACAGCTTATTTTAACTCAAAAAAGCTGATTCTGAGAAGCTGCTCACCCTATGCTTCTGATTATCAGCTTCTGCTGTGGACATGTTAATTTATGGTTATATTCTTAAATTTTTTTATTTTTTATTTTTTTAAAAATAGAAAAAGACTAAAATGGACTATAGATTATTATTATTATTTTTTATGAGAAATGTAGACAAACAAAAAATAAAAATTAATTAAAAAAGTTATTTCACAGCTTATTTAACAAACACTACTCAGCAACTTAAATCTATAATCCAACAGCTACACCAAACAGATTAACAACTTTTGATTAAAGTCATAATCTATAATCTGTTAAGCTATAATCTATAAGCTATTTTAACAGCTACACCAAACGGGGCCATGACCGAGGTATATTTTTCTAAAAAATACCTTACACATATATTTTATACTTTCCTGCTTCTCTCTCTCTTACTTTTTCCTTTTCTCACCCATCATTCCATGATTTCATGATCCCACATTCCTCTCTCTTTTATTTTTATTTTTTTTATTTTCTCCCGTTTTTTTTTCTCTTTATTTTTTATTTTGTTTATTTTTTCATTTTTGTTCAATATATTTTACACATATTTTTATAGAATGTATGTATGCCTGTAATACACTACGACATTATGGGCATACATACAATTTTCAAATAATTATATAAGCAAAAATAATATTATATGTGAGCCTGTGGAAATTGTTTGTATGCCAAGCACATCTATTTATCTAGCTATCTATTATATAAATAAAATCGAGTTTTCGTAAGGAGTTTTGTAATAATTTCAAAATTTTATAATAAATTTGTGATTTTATCAAATTAAAAAATAAATTTAAATAGTGTTGGGAGTACATTTATATTCTAATTCTAACATTATTTATATCGTGCCTTCAGGCACGGACATACGCTAGTCTATATAATAAAACAGGATGATTTTTGAATTTGTTCTACACACATTTGTCCTACTAGGACATTTGGATGGCTCAAATATGTTTGAATTATAAAATAATGGCTGAGATATATTTTTTTAAAAAATGTCTTACATGTACATTTTTATTTTCTCGTTTCTCTGTCTTACTTTTTCCTTTTCTCACCCATCCTTCCATGATCCCAGGATCCCACCTTCCTTCCTCACTCTTTTCATTTTATTTTTTTATTTTCTCCCACTTTTATTTTTCTCTCTATTTTTTTATTTTTTTATTTTCTTCTTTTTGTTCAATATATTTTACATATATTTCCATGCAATGTATGTATGCCCGCAATACACTAAGGCATTACGGCCATACATACAATTTTTATATAATTACATAAGAAAAAATATTATTGTATGTATGCCCGTGAAAATTATATGTATACTAGGTATATATATCTATCTAGCTATATATTATATAAGCAAAAACGAGTTTTCATGAGGAGTTTTGTAAGAACTCCAAAATTTTATAATATATTTATGATTTTATCAAATTAAAAAATAAATTTAAATAGTGTTGGGATTAAAAAAAATTTACATCATATATATATATATATATATGATGTAAGCACACACAAAGTGTACAATTAAAGAAATTATTTGAGAAAGAGGGAAACTTGTAAAGCAGTTATCATATTTTGAGTCGTTTGAAATAGTTATCACGTTGGAGATATTGTCGGAAAGCTATAAAATTGAGATACCTACTTCAAGAGCCTTATTCATTTATCAAGACTTGTTGAATATCATACAAAAAATTAATATAATAGTAGTTATGTTGAATTAAATTTATATTACAAAAAAATGAATAACTTCTTAAAATTATATTTATCATTTATTTTAAATATAAATATAATTTAAATATATAATTTAACTTGGGAAAAGTTAAACCTTCATGGATAATATAAATAGATAAATAAATATTGGCACACCCAATTTTCGCTAATTTTGGGTTCCACGCACTATCTCTGTACGTAACTTGGGCACTAATAATTACTTTAGTTCTTAACCAAGCTAGCCTTTTATATTTATTTATTTATTTTTAGGAGAAACTAGCTATTTAGTATGCATAAATTTTGCTTTATTTCCCTGTGATATACAGCTATATACTAAAATTTTTCAAATTTAATTTAAATATATTGTGTAGTTCCGCATTATCATCTCATAATAGAAAATGGTTGAGACCACTAATTAGTGATAGCACTAACGATATAACAGTGGGTCTTGTTTTTTTTTTTTTTTTAAATGTGTGCCAACTCACTAGTGGTGCTTTAGAGCACTACTTTTACTGGTATGTATCATTGCCCTCTCATAATAATCATGTTAACCAATTATATTAAGACAAAAGTTTGGTTAGAATAATCAGGCCTCATTTGAGAACATATTATTTTAATAATTTTTTTTAATATTTTATAAAAAGATGTGCTAAAAAGTAGAAAGAGTGATGTGCTAATTTATAGTGATTTTTTTTTCATTTTTTGACTAAAATTAAAAATTGCCAAACGTGGCCTCAATAGTAAGCTATATGACATAATTGATATTTTGGACCAAAAACCTATTAAGGAACCGCAATTATTAGAGGCTATAAAAAATATAGAACACTTATTTGAGTTTATAAAATGAGAATCTTAGTAGAAATTTGAAAATAAATATATTGTTTGGTTATGTATTACCAAAGATTATCCTTAGAAATAAATTGAAGAAAAAAAAAAGTTAAAAAGAAAATATTATCCTTAGTTAATGGAAAATTGTACAATAGTCTCAAAATATCACGTGACATACTCCCTCAGTAATCACTATTTATTATAGCCTTCAATTTCTTAATCACCTAACATAAATAATTAATATTTTATATTCTTATCAATCATACTATCATGAAGCATCACATGACCATACTGCAGACCACCAAATAATAACATAATCATTAGACTCAACTACTATTAATGCAATTGGTATTAGGTCCAACTAATTAATGTTTAAGCCTTTCGTAATCAAAAAGTATCATGGCTTCTTGAAAGATTTGGTACGTTCAGATTAATTATTAGTGTCTAATCATGGTTAGTTATGAGTAACAGAAGCTTTACTTCACATTATTGTAACCATTATGCCTTCATTTGTTCAACTACTACTAACTGTAAAATTCTTCAAAAGTTGACACACTTTCTATCGTAGGATTAAGAACTTTGAAGTGGAAATTGCACTTAAGAAAATAAAATCAAATAAGGTTTTAGGACCCGATGATGTCCCTATTGAAGTTTGGAAGTGTTTGGGTAAAAAGGGGTTGCTTGGTTGACTAAGTTGTTTAGTAAAATTTTGTTGACTAAGAACAGGTCAGACGAGTGGAGGAAAAATATTTTAGTGTTAATCTATAAGAATAAAGGAGATATCCAGAATTGCAACAACTATAGAGGAATTAAGCTAATGTGCCATATAATGAAAGTGTGGAAGAGGGTGATGGAACGTCGATTGCGAGATATAACAGAGGTGTCAGATAATCAATTTGGGTTTATGCCTAGCAGGTCAACAATAGAAGCGATTTATCTTTTAAGGAGAGTAATAGAAAAGTATAGAGAAAAGAATAGAGATATTCATATGGTGTTTATCGACCTTGAGAAAGCATATGATAGAGTGTCTCAGGATATAAATGGTGGGTGTTAGAGAAGAAATGAGTGACAAAATGTTACATTGATGTGATTAGGGATATGTATGAAGGGGTGGTAACCACTATTAGATCACCTGTTGGAAAGACAAATGAATTTTCTATCACTATAGGGTTACACTAAGGATCTGCCTTAAGTCCTTATCTTTTTGCTTTAGTTATAAATGAGTTGACGAGAAATATTCAAGATGACGTGCCATGATGTATGCTTTTTGCAGACGATATTGTGCTAATGGATGAGACTAGAGAAGGAGTTAACTCGAAGTTAGAGATTTGGAGAAAAGCTCTTGAATCTAAAAGATTCCGGATAAGTAAAACTAAGATAAAGTACATGGAGTGTAAATTTAGTAACAGTAACAGTAACAGTAACAATGAAAACAAATGATAAGTGAAGATTGAGAATCAAGAACTGCCTAAGAGTGAATATTTTCGTTATCTAGGGTCGATTATTACAACAGTGGGAGAGATTGATGTGGATGTGGCCTATAGGATTAAGGCGGGATGGTATAAGTAGAAAAGCGTTTGGGGTACTATGCGATAAACAAATACCCATTAGACTAAAAGGTAAGTTCTATAGAACGGCTATTAGACCAGCGATGTTGTATGGGACGGAGTGTTGGGCAACCGAGAAACAACACACTGATAAGATGAGTGTGGCTGAGATGGGGATGCTAAGGTGGATGCGTGGTAAGACTAGACAAGACATAATTAGGAATTAGTGTATTCGAGAATGAGTAGGAGTAACACCGATAGAAGATAAGTTGAGAGAAAATCGATTGAGATGGTTTGGTCACATTCAACAGAGACCAATAGAGACAATAGTGAAGAAATGCGATATTGTAACGGTAGATGAGAGTGTTAGGAAATGGGGTAGACCTAGATTAACGTTGGCTAGCGTTGTAAATAGAGATATTGATCTACTTAATTTGACTAATGAAATGAAAAGAAAGATTTATGTAGCCGACCCCATTTGATGGGACTTAAGGTTTAGTTTGGTTTGGTTTGGTTTGATTTATCTCACTTGACCTCCCCAACTACATTCCTTTCCCAACTTTGTTTGGTGCACCTCTGGACAAATTAGTAGTTCATAATTTAAACTCAGAAGTTAAAAAAAAAATGTTATACAAATAAACAAATTTTATAAATTTTCATACTATTTTTATTAATTAACGTGGCACCTATCATATTATTGCAAGTCTCGTTTTGAAATTCAAAGTTTATTATTACATGCTACGCTAGTGAATAATTTTTTTATTTTTTTGTAAAATTAGTTAATTTGCAAAGCATTTTTCAAGTTAAAGACATTCTCAAACTACCGAATAATATATATATATATATATATATATATATATATATTTAAGTTATAACATAGTATCTACTTCATTTTATCTTATAATAATTTTACAAAGCTTATATTATGTATAAATGTTCGTTGCCTCATGCATGGTTTTTATTTATTTTATTTGATTCGTGATGGAATACTTGGTTATGTAACCTATGTAGAGAAAGTATCTCACTTTGTTCATGGCTGTTTTATTAAGTGAGATAAGAAGGTTTAATGCTTATTGATGCTATGCCTAGCTCTAGTTTCGAAAGTGGTTTTCAATAGTAATTCTTTCTTAATTTAATGAGATGGACTAAATTAGACATCTTTATTAACTCAAGTTTCAAAAGTGATTTTCAAAAGTAATTCTTTCTTAATTTAATGAGATGGACTAAATTAAACATCTTTATCTATTTTAATTCATCACAATTTATCCAATAAGAAATCTAAGATACTGTGGAAGTCATCCATTTCACTCAAGTGGATGTTGCCACCAGAACTAAGCCACCAGAACTAAGGTATTTGGTTTAGTAGCTGTGTAGCACCTTTTGTGATGTAATGTTTCGAGTTTAACTTTTATAGAAAGAAATTTGATATCGTCTGTGATGATATTTATTTCTCTCTTATTATGGAAGTTATATGTGATTAGTGGTGGGTTTGGTGAGCTTTGTTTACCGGTTGTTAGACTTTGTTGACTGTCTAATCATTATGAGCTAATGGTCTGTTTGATAATATAAATATTTCTCATATTTGTAATTTCACTTATGTTATGGAGGTTATATGTGATTTCTTCCCTATTATAGAGGTTGTATGTGATTAATGGTGGGTTTGGTGGGTTTTGTTTATTGGTTGTTAGACTATGTTGACTTTTTAACTATAATATAAATATTTTTTGTCTTATTGATAATATAAATATTTTTTTGGAATTACTCTCCCATCTATTGACAAATCTATATATTATATAAAGAAAATGGAATTTCTAACCTACAAGCCTTGTGAGAATTCTAATATTACAATCTCAATTTTCTAATTTGCTGATTTAAAAAAGAAAAATCCCCCCCCGCCCCCACCATTCAATTTCAACTTTTTTGAAATTAAAAAACCCTAAACTGCACCGTTGCTTATTATTTTCAATTGACACCTCTCCATACCGCCACAGATCATTTTTTTTATTCACCTCTACAGCCTGACACCTCTACAACCACAATCTTCAATTCAACACAATCTTCACAATTTTCAATTCAATAGCATGTATGTAATGGTTCCTTTTTTTTTTTTTAATTTATTTATTTTTATTATGGTTTCTTATATATTGTCACCTTAAAACGTTGCAAACGAATGGCCAAAATGAAAAATCACGTAAATCAATTTAAGAAGAGTCCATAAATTGATGTTTTAGTTTCATTTAAATATATATAAACTAATGTTCGGTTTTGAAAAATTTATTTGGTAATCTCAGATATGAATGAAAATGGCAATCATTGCATGTAAGGGTGTAAATTTGGCCCGTGTCATTGCATGTAGCGGTGTAAATTTGGTCTGATCCGGTCCACCTGGGTTGGGCTTGGGCCAACCAATGTCAGGCCGCGTGGGGTCCCGCCAAAATTCTAGCCTAGTTGGGCCAGCTCAAAAGTCAAAAAAATTAGGCCTAGGCACAGGAGGTATTCGGGCCTTGGGTGGGTGAGCCTGAACATTTTTTTAAAATTCTTTTTCTATTTTTCTACTAAAAATGACACTGGGTCTCGGGCGGGTTGGGCCTCGAGCTGGATTTTGAGTGGGCCTTGAGCGGGTTGATGGACCGGTCCACAGATTGAGTCTGGCTTCAAAATGACAGCCCAGACCTAGGCCCAAGGTCCTGGGCTAGGCTCAGGCTTGGGCCTAACCGAGCCGCGGGCAGACTTTGGGCCACCCACGGGCCGCGAGGCATTTTTACATCCTTAATTGCATGTTGGTAACACTCTACACACATCTAATAGAATATTCTTATAAAAAATTAAAATGATCAGATATCAATAGTTATATATTTTTATATTACGAAAAATGGATAATACGATTCAAACATAGAATTATCAATGTCCGATCATTTTACTTTTTGCATAAATATTCCATTGAATAATTCTTAAAAAGTAAATGGTTTGAATCACTGAGATCGGTCTTCTTAACTTCTTTTTTTTTTTTTTTTTGTTTAAAAAATTCGTGAGGCCAAGGGGTTGGTTGTCTGGATGCGAGTAGCAGTAGTAGGGGTAATTTGTACTTTTCAAATCTCTCTCGATGCATGTTATCTTCCTATGTCTTTAATTTCATGCTGTTAATGAAATTTTCTTTGCTGATCAAAAAAAAAAAAAAAAAAAAAGGTCTATCAAGCCCACGTAGTCTCTCAAGTTGGATGACTTGAGAAAATTCAAACCCTTCATTAATGAACCACAAATCTTGATCAAGAATATTACACTAACATTTTCTTTTTGGTATTTTTCAAAATAAAAAATAATTAAAATGTTAGAAATAATAATTGTTTTCATTTTTGTATGAAAATAATTTTTAAAAACTTTTTTTTTTATATTTGTTTTCAAAAGAGAAAATTGGTGATAAATCCAATCTAAAGAGGGTGTAAGGCATTATTAAGTCAAGTGAATATTTTTTGTTGGTGAGAAATCCACGATTTATGAAATAGTTTAGTGAGAAGTCCTAGAAGACATTTTGTTTTCAATTTTACCTTTTGACTTTTTTTTGGGGAGGGGGTTCTATTTGACTTTTCGTTGACTATTGTTCAAATTCATATCTATTTGTTCCATTTTTTTTCCATATCTATTCAATTTTTCTCCTAAATTCTATCTATTTGTTCAGTTTTTCCCATAAATTCTATTTATCTATTCAATTTTATATCTTATCTGTTTAATTTTTTCCCTATCTGTTCAAAATCTGTGGGTTTTTCTCTCTATTTGTTTAAGATTTGTGGATTTCTCTCTTTATCTGTTTAAGATCTGTGGATTTCTCTCTCTCTGTTCAAATTATCTTTTACAAAAAATCTATCTATTAAAATTATTTGTTGAAAAATCTATCTATTATAATGTATTTGTTCAAATTCTCACTATCTTTCTTCCCATTATTTGACCAAATAAAATTCAAATTCAATAACAACTACAACAACAATGACAACAACAACAACAAATGTCTACGTTTGAAAATCTATCTATTTAAATTCAACAACAACATCTCTGTCCTCTCTAACATTATAGTTTCTATCTTTTTACTCTACACAACACCATTTATCATTTCTCTCTCTCATCCCCACATCCCTTGATATATATGTGCAGAGACTTGGTTTTTCTTTTATCATAGTGGCCCTCACCATCTGATCGATAGGTTATACATACACACATACACACACACATACATACGGGTAGGATCAAGTTAAAGAACATGTCCTAAACTAAAAAATTGGCTAAGATCTTGATCTTAGCCATTGTGATGATAAACTAAATAAATAATAAAAAAAGGTCCTAAGCAAACACACATACACATAGGGCTGCAAATGAACTGAGTCCAGTCGAGATTTGCTGAACTTGAGCTCGGCTCGTTTATTGAGCTCGATATGGAACTGGGTTTGAGCTCGACTCGTTAATATTAATGGAACTCGAGCGTGGTGTTTGGCTCTGCTTGATAATTTTTTTAATATTATTTATATTATTTAAATAAAAAATAATATTTATATTATTTAATATATAAATAATATATTTATTATATAATTTAAATAAAGATAAACAAGCCGGGCTTATGAGAGCTCAAACTCAGCTCGCTTACTAAATGAGCCTAATATTCGAGTTTGAGCTCAACTGATTTACTAAATGAACCGAGCTGAGTTGAGCTGAGCCCTTAACGAGCCGGGCCGAGTCTGTTCATAAACAGCTCGGTTCATTTGCAACTCTACACACACACATAAAAATTAATAGGTGGAGTGTGATGACCGAGTATGTTATCCGTCTCATTTCTCTTTGTTTGCTTTGGGTTTGCCCGTGTTAGAGTGACGGGTTTAACTTGGGACCTTGTTAACCATTGGGTTTGTTGTGTTCGGAAGTCTTTCTCAAAATTCTTGTTTTTGTTTATTCCGTGTTGAGTTTCACTTGTTTGGAAGGTGCAGAGTTAGGTTCAGAGTGGCTCATGTTGAGCTGCAGAGTTTTCTGGCTGGGAAGGGCAGAGCTGTATGTGTGGGGCCTTGGGCCGCACGTGCAGGAAATAGGGAAAAATTCTGGGTTGCCTACTGCATAAGGTGCGGAAGGGAGGTGTGGGAGAGTGCCGCACGTGCGGGGGATCAGTGCTGCACGTGTGGGAAGGACGCTCCGCAGATGAAGGAAACGCTAAGTCCAAATTTCTGCTTTTCTTCTTTTCTTGGGTTGAGTGTATATCATTCTATACATCTCTCTCTCTCTCTCTCTAAAGACCCTTTTCTCTTCCATCTCTCTACATTTCTTACATCAAAACTCACTAAATCTTTGATTTCTCCAAATCCATAAACATTTTGACCCTTGTTTCTTGATCAAAGTTGGAAAACTCTTCGAGGGCTTCGTTGTGTGCGGTGGTGATCGGATTTCAACAACGTCAAAATTAGGGCTTTCATCTATTTTCTTTCAACAAGATTGAGGTAGGGATCTTTCTTTGAGTTATATATATATTTTTGCAAGTTCTTGATGATTTTCAAAAATCCTCTTTAATAGCTTGAAATTTTGTTGTTGGCTTAAGAAGATGAGTGATTTTTTTTTTTTTGAAAGTGGGTTATCTCTTTTCTTTTAAATAATCACATGAGGGTTTTAAATTACTATTGTTGGAAGAAAGATGCCTTGGGTGTGATTCTTTCAAATGTTTTGGAGATGTGAAGTTGTGGTGAGGAAACCTAGAAAATTTAGGGGTTTTAAATGATGCTAGGAATTCATGAAAGAAATGGCCATATTTCCTTTGGGTGCCAAAATGAATGAATGTTTCTTTTGAGAAAATTTTTCTTTATGTTAATATACATGTTGAGCTCCATGAAATATAAGAATTGTGATTGTGGAAGTTGATGTTCAAAACATTGCATATAGTCTTGAGATAACTAAATTGTTAAGAATACTCAAAATGTGGGAAATGTGCTATCCCTTGGATGAATTGGAATAAATGTATGTATGTATATTCATCTCGTGAAATTGCATTGAGAAGAGGATTGGGAATTTTGGTCACAATGGTAATATTGTGTGGAATGATGGAAAACGGAAGGAATGTTGCATTGCATTATTAATTGACACATTGTTTCATCGATTCAATTGATTATGTTAAGCTTTGAATTTAAATTTGAAAACTTTTGCATTGAGAAATGAATGTTGTGAAATAAGTTTTCCTGGAATGGTTTTCGGGTAAATACGTTGGTAAGTCCAGATAGGAGGTGTAGATGAAATTGTTTAAGTTGGCCTGAGTGTCCGAGGTAAAAGATCGAAAACACGCACGGAGGAGGTACCACTTCCGTTCCGGTTAGCAATCGGTAAAGTGGGGTTTTGGTAGTACTAGTTATGCCTATTTGTAGACACCAACCTAGGAATTATCTGAGTCGTATTTACCGCCCCTTGAATTAATTGATAAACTTTAAAATTGTTGAAGATATCATAATATTATTGAGCATGATGGTTTTCAAAAGATGAGGAGAATGTGAGTTTCTTTCGAAAGAGCATAACATGGCATATGCATTTCATTTCCCTGAGACTTGTATAAATGTATATACTTTGTTAAGAATTTTCTACTGGGCTTTATGCTCACCCCTATGGGATTTTGGTGTAGGAAAAGACGTGGTGAATGCGCCAAATTAGGGCATGGATATATGTATTGAGAGCACGAGACTCTATTTTGTTGTGATTGTAAATTTTTTGCAAGCCTAGGGCTATAACTATTTGGGTCCGAGAGACTATTTTTGTGTAATTGGGCTTAAGCTTTGGAATATGTAAGCCCTTGAGGGCATTTTATTCATTTTTGGATTTGACGTTCTACATGCTATAGATTCATGTACTTTGATATCATTGAATGTATATTTCGCATGTAGGACTATTTTGTATAAACCTTAATGATCAATGATATGAAGGTTGGAGAATTGCTATTATTTCTTTAATGAATGTTGGTTGATGTACCTAAATTATGTTGGAAAATTTTGGGGCGTTACATGGAGTGTTTATATGTGTGTTAACTAATTTCAATCAACAAAATTATCAAAGTTTAGTAGTGCTCTAAGTCATGAAATTGATTGAACATGAAGTTCCACAAAGTCTTATGTCAAAATATACATATCAATGGTTTACTGATTGAAGCTAAACAAAAATGATACCTCAATTGGCGACGGAGGTGGACTCGGCGACGATAGAGGTAAAGAGGAGAGAGGAGAAATGAGATGAGAGAGAGAGCGAGAGATGAGGGGGTTGCTATGCTATTGATGCCGTCGCTGATGGTGGTTGAGAGAGAGGTCTCGATCGGTGACAGAGTTGAGAAGCACTAGTGCGACAAGCCACTGTAGAGACGATCTATTCATGGATTGTAGCTCTTAGACGGCAACGACCAGTGGAGGGCGACTGAGCCCAACGGCGAAGGAGTCGGAGTCGGAGTGGCAGAGAGCGGTGTCGATATCAACGATGATGTCGATGCCTACGATGGTGCTTGAGCAATCTAGGGTTTTGAGTGTCTCTCTCTTTCTCTCTCTCTTGCTCCGTGTGAAATGATTCTCTTTTCTGTTGCTCTATGTAAACCGTTGATATATATAAGGGTAGTTTGGTCATTGTATAAAAGTATGTCCTTATGGACATACTAATTTTATGCTTGGACCTTTGGGCAATAAAAATCTGAATTTGGACTTTTGAATCGAACGCCCTTTTCAAAAAGGGGGTTGTTTACAAAACATTTCTAAAAAATTATTGCCAAACAAGTTTTTTGTAGTTTGTTAAAAATAAAAGCAGAACACAAAAATATAACAAAATAGTTCACTATCAAGTTTTTTTTTTTTTTTTTTTTTTTTTTTTTTTTTGTGAAAAAAAAAATCAAGAACAAAAGAAAAATATTGAGTTGTCAAAAAGTGGGAGAAGATGGAGATAATGAAAACTTATGTTGAAAATAAACAAAAAACATTTTTATTCTTAAAATTTTATTCATTTTGAAAGCTATTGCTACATTTTGAAAATGAAATCAATTACCAAACATATGTTTTTTAGAAATTTGGTCAAAACTTCCTTACAACAGAACTTTCATTCATTAAGGGGATGGGGGAGGGTGATGTGAGTTTTGTTGTTAAATAAACAAAAAATGATTATTTCTTGAAAAATGGTTAGTTTTGGGGTGAGCTATTATCCAATAGGAAACACATTTAACAAGTTATATTAATAATTGAGATGCATATGATCATGATATGCACTTGTAAGGATGAAATTCATTCTCTCTCATTTAAAATCCAAAAATGTTCCATGCATGACTTTCATTCAACGTCTCATCTATAACTGTAAACGGTAAATCCGCTATGATGTCCCAAGTAAGAGTCGCAAAACCATACGTACATATATAGATTTTATATACAAAAAATATTTGTGATGCCCCCAAATTTTGATAATACAATACAGCGATACACCGGGGTTTAACTAGTGGATATACGTCATTTTAAGCACAAATTACAAATAATTATACTAAAAGAAAATATTAATAATAGTTACAGATAAAATTCTTCAAGTCTTTAAATACAGATTGGTTCCTTGATACAAAAAGATTATCCAAAATACAGGAAATATACAATCTAATTTCTAAGGCAGCCATGGTTCCTCAAAGCTTTTAGGGATTCTGTTCTCAGTGTAAAACTCGCCTTCACCTGGCATAAAATGCCATGAGCTTGGAATGCCCAGTAAACACACACACCCGACCCTTTTCCCATTCCAAATACACAAGTAACATAACGACACGATTATAACATACAACGAAAACAATAATTAAGTAGACCTTATAATTAAATTTCAATTCTCATGAATAATAGTCAATTTTAGTTAGTTCTAGGCAACTCCCCGCGGAATGCCATTCCTACCCAACCACTAACACTGGCCACGGGAAATTCTGACTCCCCCTTGGTTAATACAATACCAATGCGTCGCTTACCGCATAACCACCAGTGCGTTGCTTACCGCACAATTACTGATGATGCCCACGCACCTTGGTTACATACCCGAGTGGTGACATCATGGTCTACCCGAAGGGAACGGGCTTCCAGGGATACTCTCCCTGTGCGAGACCCTCACTGCCACCCTTATGCCTCCCATTTCCGTTAAGCAGCCATAATACCTTCCGTGCCATGTTAGGGTTCGAAAACACACTTGCGCAAGACTTCACAAAAATGGAACACATTCCACTATATCATACTCTTGAATCCATCGTTCATTATCTCATAAAATTTAATACAATGATCGCAACCCATTACCATCCCATTTGATTTTCCTTTATTAAGTGCATTATGTTCTCAGTTATAGCAAAGCATGGTCAGTATAATTATGAATCCAAACTAAACAACAAGTAATTTATTCATGATAAATCAAATTCACAATTTATCATAGATTACATATCGAGACTAAAACATTCAAGAAACATAGAATATAAGAGTTGCAAACCAAATAAGAGTATATGAACACAAATTTTTAGATTTCTAGAATTGAACTAATTTGAAAATAATTATGAAAAAAATACTTTTATTGGCCCTAAGTGCCTGGTCTGATGTGAGTTTGTAGATAAATAAGTCTAGTTTCAAACTCAATTTACGAACGTAGGATAGCTATTTTAGATTTTAAGATAATTCAGAATTACTAAGATCTATCCAGATTCGTTGACCGTTACGCAAATCGGTTTTTCTCTCAAACCATTCACTCTCTTGAGTTCAAACAAATTTTTGTTGAAATACAACACCAAGATTAAGATTTTGGCATAAATTTGGACTCAAGATTATTTTTCTGGAATTTTCTAAAAATAGAGGAAGTTGACTGTTTTTCTGGTTCTATGAGTAACAAACTTAGAAAAATTGTTTAGGTCATGAAAATACATCCTTAGGTCCTACCAAAATTACCACATACTCTAGACATACCAAATATTACACCATAAAAACAAATTTTGAGTTTACGGAGTCTTGGTAGGAAAATAAATTCAAGAGAGGGAAAAGATTTGCTGTTGGAAATTTAAGAAAGAAAGAGAAGCATAACATTTCTTGATTAATACACATTTATACAAGAGTGTAGGCCTAGACTACAACATATATATACAAAGAGCATGTATTAGGAGGGGAAAAACAAGTGGTAAAAGAACTTGAGAGAAGAGGTGATGTATGTGTTACCTTTGTTGTACAAGACTCAACAAAATTCTTCTTCTTTTTTCTTCTCTTCTCTCTCTCTCTCTCTCTCTCTCTCTCTCTCTTCCTCTCTCTTTTTTTTCCCAAGATCACTCTCTCTCACTCCTCTAGTGCATGGTTGAAAAATGTGTAAAATGAGGGGATATAGAGAAAGAAATGGAAGGTTTCTTAGGGACTAAGTTCCCAAAGTGCAAATTGTCAAAGTTGCCATTATGGCCCTTTCATCCATCACATGGTCAACAACTTGGGCTCCAAGACATATATATATATATATATATATATATATATAAGATATTTGTATTTATAAACATAAAATAATAGGCACAATTACATTAATTAATAAAATATTACAATTAAGGGTTGGAATGAAATAAAATAGAAGTATATAGGGACCAAGTTTAAATTTATGAAACCTTGATATTTAGTATACAATATACTAACATTAGAAAATAGTTAGAATAATAAATTTGGGTCCTGTTAAATTAAAGCGCAAAAAAGGCGAGAAACAGAGCGAAAATGGCATTACCGAGAGTTAAGATTTTTAAAGTGATTAATCTATAATTATCGGGTTTAATAATTAATAATAGGGTTTTAAACATGATTATTAATCTACGGGATCGATTAGGGTTTACTTGAATTAATTTGCAATGCTTCCCGATTCTAGGGTTTAAAACGCAATTAAGTGAAAATTCAAGGACTTTATTGAAATAAACTCAAGGTTAGGGATTTAATGGTAATTACAAAAATTAGGGTCTCTACAATATTCTTACATTTATCGACTCTAATAATGGCGGGGCAATGGGTACCCAAAACCTTTCCGTTTCCACTTTCGTGGACTCCTGAAATGGCTTTATAAACGGCAGGCTCGTGGACACCCAAAAACCTTTCCCACTTTCGTCCGGTGATATGTGCAGACAGGGCAATTGAGGACTTTGACTCCCTGCACAGGTACCAGATACAACACACTACTCAATTCCTAAAACCCGACTCAACTACCGGGACTCATACGCTATTTACCTCCTTGAAATTTTCTGAACATCCACAAGGTGGTTGAATCACATAAGAAATCATGATGCACATGATGCATGAGTTTTCAAATAAAATTTTCCTAATTTTGTTCAATCCACAACAACATTAATAATAATATTTATCACACAATATATTCTTCAATTTCACAATTTCACCATCTCCAAATCTCAAGGATTTATGTCCACAAGTTATCAAAAGTCCATATCTTAATGCCAAAGTAAACTTAATGCATTCAAATTCACCATTCAAGAGTCAATTGAACAAAATCCCTTTTATCAATTTAATTGGAAAACTAGGGTTTAATAGAATTTGGGGCTTTCCTCCCATAGCATATAAAGAAGTCAATGTCCATCCCTAACATAAAGAATCAAGAAGAAACTTTTACAATATTTCTTAAAATTGTTAGGTACAAGCTCCCATTAGCTAAACAACCCACTTTATTTAACAAAAACACCTCATACCATATTATACCTAAGAAATTATCACACACACACACACACACGCGCGCGCGCACACACACACACACACACACACACACACACACACATACACATACATAAATCTCAAATCAAGAATATAATGAGTTAAAAGTACTCCTACCTCAAGATTGAAGGAAAAAGGTGAATATCCAACTTCAAGCTTCAAGAAATGAGAAAACAATTGGTAGTACTTTTGATCTAGGCTTGTTCTTCATCCCTCTTTGAAGATCTAAGGTGGATCTTGGTAGAAATCAAGGAAATCAAGTGTTTAGGGTTGGGATTTCGGAAATAGGGTGCTAGAGAGAGAGAAGAGTTGGAAAAAGTGAGAAAAAAAGAGTGTTTGATCGACTTTTAAGTGAGCTGTCCCGACCAGACCGCTTGAGCAGTAAATTCAAGGGTCCAAAAGTTTTACAAAGCTATAGTGAAAATACTGGGAGCCTGAATTATGCGCTCTAGTGGTCTTGCCTGTAAACATGCAAGATACTGCGAGCTGCGCATCTATGCTCGAGTGAGCAAATGACCGCTCGAGCGGTCACCTAAAACAAACTGTTATAGCTGACGTGACAGATGCTTGATGTGGAAAAAGTTGCTGATATAGTAAAAGGGATGTCATATGTGATTATTTTTAAAGGATAAGGATCCCAGAGAAAGGAAATGGTTATAGAAAATCAGGGATTCGAAGATCAAGGGGGATCAATCCTTAAAATGTTAGGATAAAGATGCAAAGAGATATAGGATTAGGGAATATCAGAACTGAAAGCTGGGTAGGTCAGGTATAAAAGGGAGCTGGACGAAAGGAAAAGGATCATGAACAACCACTCACAAATAGTGAAGAATTATTTAGAAGTAGTTTAAGTTAGCCATTTTAGGAGTAGATTAAGTGATAGTTTTTCCAACTCTCGTTTCTCTTCTTTCTGTTGATTGCTTTATTTTTCATTTCTTTGTTCTTGTTTAAGTTATTGTAACTAGTAACAAGTGACAATTTGATTAAATAAATACATATTCTGTTCTGCTTTGTTTCGTCTTTGTTCATTTACCTCCAAAGAAGTCTTTAATATGTTTAAGGCATAGAACTCAACCACAAAATCTGATTTTTATTTATGTTTATTTAAATTTATTTAAGTTTATCGATCAATCATCGTCGATTGGGCTTAAACCAAATTTTTGCTAACATAAATTGGCACGTCCAATGGTGTAACAACCTTGATCTATGATTAACTGTTAAACCATGATTAAGCATGCCTAATAAATGATTAAGAGGAAATTCTACAGTAATTGCATGTGTATTGTGTATATGTGTACTTATATCTGTTTGGCGTAGGAAAATCTGTATTTGTTTTGATTTTATTAGTTGAACTGAAGGCCTTATCGACATCTGATCATGAAATTGACTTGGTTTATGTGTTATTTGGAATTTTTTGGATTTTATGGTAGGTTTGATTGAAATTTGATTTGAAACGAATTAATTAGAATAAAATAATGCCCATTTGATTAGTGGTAATCCTAGTTTGATTAAGCCGACTAACCAAGCCTATATAAGGCTTATACACACATTAGAATCTCTTGGTTCATCATCTTTTGAGGAGAAAAATGTGTGTGTGTGTATGTGTGTGTGTGTGTGTGAGAGAGAGAGAGAGAGAGAGAGAGAGAGAGAGAGAGAATGAAGAAATTGAGATCAAAGATAGAGAAGGGAGATTAACTAGGAATTTTGGAGGAACTAGCTTGGAGACTTTGAGAATTGGTCATTTAGAGCCCAATTGAACACTTAAGGTAAGAATCCAAACCTTTAGATTTGTACTTGAGTTGGTTAATGCATGAACTTTAGATAATTGAGCTAAGATATGCAAGAAATAAGCTAAAGAAGTGGAATTGAGACCATATCAAGCATGCATGTACATATCATGGTATTTTGAAGTTGTTTACCAAAAAATTTTCACATGCATGACCTTACATTGGCTATGTTTTGAGAATTCAACATGTTTTTGTACCAAACGTCTTAATTGATTATGTTTTGGAAAGTTGAAGCTTATATCATTACATGCAAGTCATGTTCTTTGAGTTTCAAGTTGAATTTTGGACAATTGACTTACTCTTGGGCCTTGATTTTGTGAATGATTCTTAATTCTTGATGTTTTACAAGTTTAGACATGTTTTCTCAAGTTTTGAGCCCAAATGATGTGTTTTAAAGTTTTGAAATTGAGTTTTGCATCTTGAACATCAATTTGGAAATTCCAGAATTCTGCATCACCGCTCGAGCGACAGAAGCTACGCTCGAGTGACCACTCTTTGTTTTGAACTTTCGCTCGAGTGACCAAAAGTTGGATAGAGCATAAAATTCATGCTCCCAGTGCTTTTGCTGACATTAGCCTCCGTTCGAGTGACTACGCCTATTTTTGAAACTTGGCTCGAGCAACCAGAAGTCGTGCTCGAGCATAAAATGAGAGTTCCCAGAAGTTTTACAGAATTTTACAGTCCGCTCGAGCGACCAAAGTTGCGCTCGAGTGAAGACCCTATTTTCAAAAATTTGGCTAAGTGTTACAACACATATTTTGGTATCCTTATTGCATCTTAAGCATTCATAAGCCTTAATTAAGACATAATGAGGATAAGGAGTAGAAACACATCGAGATAGAAAAGAAACAAGTTAAGTGTTTTCCGAGCGTGTGTTTCAATGTGTATCCATTATGTGTTTGTGTAGGTCACGCGCCATAGATCGTTGATCCGATTGTTCTGACTCTTCTGCTATTGGAGCTATTTGTGAGTAACAACTCCGTAAAGCTATTTTGATTATAAGTATTTGACCGAAATGATATGATCAGTCTTCTGAAATGCTATTTTGTGAATCATGAATGAATGTCCATTTTTCTGAAATGTATTTGTGGCATCCTTAGTTTCGTGGCCCTTGCCCGGGGGTAACAATACCATGGCCAATATGTACGTGGCCCTCGCCTGGGGGTAACAATACCGTGGCTTATGTTCATGTGGCCTTTGCCCGGGTTGTAACAATACCGAGGCCTATCTTCACGTGGTCCTCGCTTGGGGGTAACAATATCATGGCTATTTATGCACAAAGATGTTGACCTTTATAGTCGTCGGTACCGACTATACATGTGGGTCTTACGACCAATTTGATTTGATAGATAATTGATGTACCACATATAACTGCTTACGAAATCTGTATAAGTATGCGAATCTGAATATGTTTTTGATATGAACTTTGATTTCTGAATCTGTTTTGGACATCATTCATAACCCATTACTCTGTTGTTCTTCACTAGGCTCCAGCTCATTTTATTATTTATATATATAGGTGATTAGGTGCGGGACTAGACTCAGTAGATCGCCTGGAAATCTGTTTGAGTTAGCCAACCAGTATGCCTTCCAAGGAGGTTCCAAAATGTTTTGTGGTCGAGTTGTGTGAACCTGATTATGACTTTTGTTTTTCCTTTTTCTTTAAAGTTAAACTTGACTTTTGTTTTATCTGTAAAGTGGTGATGTAAGGCTAATGTATTTATGACATCATATATGTTTGTAAATATAATATTTAAATTTCCTGTCCCATGTATGTCTACATAGCTATATGGACGTTATATATTTGTAATTACTTCCGCTAGCCCCTTTATTCTGTCTATTTTGTTTAGAGGCCTTCGGTAATCCCAGGATTATTGGCTAGTTACGATGCTAAACCTATAGGGATGGGTTTGGGTCGTGATAGAGTGGTATCAGAGATCGTGTTTTACCGCCCACACGAGTCCATATGAGCCATAGGGTGTCCTAGTAAGAATTAGGGACATTACATCTGCATGTGTGAGTGTGTGATATCAAGTGAACATATCTGAACCATTAAAGAACTGAAATTGAACACTGTAAAGAATTATCTGCTTGTGTTTATTAGTGCTTTGTTTATCTGTAGCAAATGGAAAATCCAAGAAGTGATGGTACCGCTGAATCTTCCAAGACTCGGATGAATCGAATGGAACGAATGATTGAAGCTTTGACGGAAAAGACAACAACCTTTGCCTCCTCTGCCCTCTGCGGTCCAAGTAGAGCCGATCAACAATGGCATTCTCAGTTTGACTCAGAAATTTAACAAGATGAAGCCACCGACTTTTCTGGGTGGTATTGAACCTCTAAAGGCTGAAACATGGATGCTAGAGACCGAAAAAATATTTGAAGTTTCTCCATGTTCTAAAGTTTAGAAAGTTTTGTTGGCAACCTATACTTTGTAAGATAATGCAATGCCCGGTATTTTATTACATGGATAACATTACCATTATTCATTAATTAAGTCCATTTACAAATGACAATTCATCTTTGGATGAAATGATGAATAACTAAATATACATGTTCTCTCTCGTTATACAACAAAGACATTTACATACAATTAAAAGAAATGCCTTGAGACTTACAATAAAAGAGAGGATAGTACTATTTACAAAAAATAGCATTAAGCCAAATAAACAAATGAAATAATACAATCCATCACTACATTACACTCACGAAATGGTAAAACCCATTGTTCGATCTTCAAATCCGAAAAGCATTCCTTGTACACATGTACAGGTAGGGGGTGAGCAATCACTAGCTCACCAAATAATCTCATATTATAACATTAGATGATATGCGGGTACAAAGATACTCATATATATACGTAAAATTATATCATGTCAAAACCATATGATTTTATTATATAATCTCTTAAATTCAATTTATTTAATTAACCACAACTAGTTAACTTAAATAAATAAGCATGCCTCAAATGCAACATGACATCATTTTCAATTCATTCAATTACCCATTTGTTAATTGAATCAAATAATTAAACAATTCATAATGACATTTAACAAAGCATCAAATACATTTTATACAGTCTTATGAGATGAATGCATATGCCATGTCATGCTCAAAATATTTTTCTCATCTTTTGAAAATCTCGTGCATAATGTCAATTTGAAAACACATTAATCCAACGATTTCAATAAAATTTTAAGATGGTAAATACAACTCAGGTAATCCTAGGCTAGTGTTTGCAAGTAGGCATATCAAGCACTACCAAATCCCTACTTTACCTGTCTCTCACTGGAAGGGCAGTGGTACCTCCTCCGCGCGCGTTTTTGGTCTTTCACCCTGGACACTTAGGCCAACTTAACCAACATCAAACTACACCCCCCTGTAGACACCCCATTTTTGACCGACCTTAAGACTCAGACATCACCGATTGAGCGCTCGGTGACGTTGCATATGTGCTCGTTCAGAAGTTTCAGAGTCGCGGCCGCGAGCCCTGCCTCCGGACTTCCGAACCCTCTTCTGTGCCTTGCCTCGGTTTGCGAACCAGACTCGGTTTTCTCTGTTTCTTTTCCTGAGGGAAGGGAGAGGTCCCGTAGACCATCTCTCAGTGGCCGTAGGCTACGTTTCGTGGTCGTAGGCCATTTTGCCCGTTTGGAGTCCGGTTTTCGATTTTTCGGAGCCGTTGGCCGTGTGCCTCGGTTTGGGACCGCTTAACCATCTCCATTTGCTCTGAATTTTGGCATACTTCCTATTTGCTCCCTTTGGAGGGACACTGGGGTCTGAGAAACCCACTTCGTGGCCGAACGCCACTTTCGGTGCTTAACAGCCCATTTTCGGAACCCCGAACTGCGTGTTTTGGCCCCCGAGCATTCGTTTTGCATCGGTTTTCGTTCATTTTTGGCAGGTACCTCTGTTTTATCACCAGGAAGGTCACTGGAGGGTGGGAGGCCAGCAATTATCTTAGCCTGTCTTGCTTGCTGATTTGAGCTTTGTGTATAACATAAAAAAGTTATATTTTTTTTTTGTGTTTAAGATACTTCATTAAGGTCACTTTTGTGTTTGGGGTCGTTTACCCCCTCTTAGGCCTTGTTTGGCTCCATATTGTGCTATTTTTGGTGAGCTTCGGGACCATCTTGTTGGGGCCTCCTCACCACTGAAATCTTGAGGGATTTCAGTGGTGAGGATGGTGTCTTAAGGTCCTAAGAAGGAGAGGGTCATCCCCTCTCCTTGTTGCCTTCAATATGGGCCATTTTAGCCTCATGTGTCAGCACCATTTTTAAGTTCATGTTGGCCATGTCTTAAGTGTTATTTGTGCTTATTTTGTCATGATAAAGCACTGTTTTAACTTGGTTTAGACACACCATGCTTGCTATGCATACTTGTCTTGTAATGCCATGAATTGCCTTAACATGTGCCTAGCATTTAGACCACTATGCTTACTTGTTTTGGCTTAGCTTTGTGAAGTTTTTATTCTTGTTTTAGTATGCTAAGGGACTATTTTTAGTCATTTGAGTCATCCATGCTTTGCTTTGTATAGCTACCATGCAAACTTGCTTGTATGCCTTGAGCATTGACCCCTCTAGCATGCCATCCTTGCATCATTTCAGTGGTTTGGAACCACTTGTCATGTTATTTCAGTCCTTGTGGCATGCCTATATGTTTGCATTTGATACCCCTTTAATGTGTTAAAAGGTTGTTGTCTTATGCTCCTTGTTTGGGCCCTTCTGCATGCTTCCATACTTAAGCCATTTAGATGCCATTTAGATGGGTTTTGAGGCTCATTTTAGCATGTCACATCTCTGTTTTCAGTCACTTAATTCATGCCATGTGTGGTTGCACTAAGTGTAGTTCAATGCTTCTTTGGTGAGCCTTAGGCTTTAGATCATTTGTTGCATGCTATGCTTGTCTTGTTTGCTTGTTTTGGCACCATCATTAACATGATTTTCAAAGCTTACATTGCATGCCATATGCCCATGTTGTTCCTCTTTTAAGTGTGCTTAAAAGTTGTCTCTATGAGCCTAAGTGTTGGACCTTGCATGCATGCCTATTTGTATGTGTTTTGGCTTCCATTCTTGAGCATGGTGGCCACTGATTTGGGCCTATTTGAGAGCTACCCACTTTGGTTTAAGACCATTTCCACATGTCGTCGCATGCTCATCCATCTTGCATGCTTGTTAGTTTGCATAACTTGCATGCTTGCATGTTTACATTGCTTGTTCACATGCTCATATTGCATGCTTAGCTTCCACGCCTAGGTTGCATAACATTAAGCATGCATCTCTTGCCTCTTGAATTGATTATGATTGAGGTTGGGGCCCATTGTTTGTTTTGTGCATTTCATTCCATATTGAAATTGCACACTTTGACTCTTTAGGCCATCACGCATTGAAATACGCGATTGGGGGTCCGAGAATCGAATACCATGCCCCTTTGAGTCATGAACATGATAAGGAGGGTGGTGGTGCAAACATTGCTTTGAAAATGCATTGTCATGCTTTGTCTGCCCTCTGCTACTGTTAAACAGGTTTTTGCAGGAAGTTTTGGTCGGCCGACCATATATACTGCCGACCGAACAAATATATTTGGCCGAGAGCTCAATGGATGGTCGATGACCACTTCAAAATGGCCGGTGATGATCCCACTTGGTCGGTGATGCTCCCCAATATCCATAGAGTGCTCCTTGGGAGTTGTGCAATTTTCAGAAGAGCAGAGCAGGGTAAACAGAGGCAGTTTGTGCATGGCGATGAATTTCCGAGCAAACCCGAGCACGCGTGCATTGGACCCTCTTCCTGAGGCCTTTACTGCTTTCTTAGCTTAGTTAATTTGTTTAATTAATTAAGGGTTTGTAATATTTAATTAGCTAGAGTAGTTAATTACTTATTCAGTTTGGATTATTCTTTTGGTCCCTCCGAGCGAGGGCGAATTTGTAATAAGTGTGGGTGCGTGTGTGCATGTCTTCCAATCCCCCACTTCTTTCTCCCTTTTACTTACCTGCTTTTGATGGTTAGTATTAGGGCATATTTAAATTAGCATACCTTATGCTATGCATGCGTGCATCCATACATTTGTCCTACATGTACCGGGCTCGGTACATCATACTAACTGCATTTGTATTTCAATCCCAAAGTTGAATACATGTTAGTTGTAGCATCATCACATGCCATCTTAGAATAGCCAAGCCTATTGTAGTTACATCTTGTATGTGTTGCATTAGCGATCTTAACATGAGCTAGGATCATGCATTAATTACTAACTAGCTTTTGTTTTGGCTCGGAGTACTAGGTAAGCATTTATGCTTTAGCATACCACATGCGTGTGAGTGTTGCCATAATAGCGTGATTACCATGAGGCTAGCTGCTTATGTGATATAACTGCTTGAGTGCCTGTGGGTGGAGGTCGAATTACCTAAATTGGAATAATGCATTAAAACTGTGAGTTTTAAGCCCACCAGATAGTGGCAAAAATCATATTTTCTAAAGCCCACTCGAGGGTGGTGAAATCTACATTTTTAGCCTACTTGCGAGTAGCAAACCATTTTTAAAACAAGCATGAAATGTTTTGTTCCAATTTAGGCGATTTGGTCTATACTTGTTTGCTGTGCGCATAACGTAGTAATTCTAGGCTAATAACCGGAATAGGAACACATAACGTTTTCAAAATAGGATATCACAGTTAGTAGAGGCCGATCTTCGGATCGGGCGAGAGGCGGTGCTCATAGCTGACCTTCCCTAATCGTACCCAAGTTTCCGAGCCGCGGCAACTTTGGTGATGACGGACACGTGGCCTTTGGCACCGAGTCAGGGTTTCCTAAATTCCCCCATAAAAAATATTTAGGTGGCAACTCTGTATTTGGCAAAGCAGTCCATGTTTGACACTTCTTTTCTTTCAAAATCTGTTTTTCTCAAAACAATTTGTCGGATTTGGACTCTTTGGTTCAGATTAAGAACCGTGACAATTTGAGAGTCCTGAACTGCAGTGAACCCAAAACGAATGGAACGAGACTCGTCCTCCCGGGGCTTTCGGGCGCGTCTACAGTTTCTGGCGACTCTACTGGAGATTTAGAGAGCTTGACTCGAACTCGTGATATCCTGTTTTGATTTCACTTATGTGTTTCTTTGCATTGCATGTGCATTGGTGCGCCTAGGACACCGTGTTTGCCATCTACCATTCCTGAACGGTTTGCCGGAGGCTTGACTTTGTCAAAGCATGCCATAAGGCTGACCGGTTGTGGGCTCTGACAGTATGGGAACACAAACCCCGGTTTTACCGGGGCACCCTTTTCGACCATTCGACCTAGTGCATATCGAAATCCATAGTGACTATTCCAAACTAGGACAGGTTGCTTACCCGATGTTAGATTGTTTGAAAACTGCTGCGTGCATAGTGAAACCCTAGCTCTTGACAAAATAGGACAGGGAAACCCTACCCCAACATAGGGGTGTTTTGGCTCTCACTTGTTTGCTATGTGCTCTAGAGTGTATCTCTACAGGGAGTGCATGTATCAGTTTGCAAGTTTGAGTATCAGGCCTGTGGGCATCAGGATCAGTATTTGGGGAATCAGTTTTACCTGAGGGTATCAGTTTACAGGCAGAATTTTGGGGCAGAATTCAATAGGAGGCATAATCATCCTAGTATGCTCATATCTGTTCTGGTAAAATCGGGCTGAGATGCTGCTTGTTTTCTCTTTTGCAAGGTAGTCTTGGAACTATAACTTCAGAAGGCTCCAATATCCCCCGGTACATTGGATTTGTGCTGATAGACTTTGTCAGGTCAGAGACTCAGTTCAAGGGTAATCAGGGCCAGAGATGGCTAGTTAGGCACAGACCACCAATACAACAGCTACTAGATCAGTGATCTTTGAGCAGTCAGGTTGAGATTTCCGAGCCTACTGCAGACACAGATATACCGGTTGCCCAGTTAGATCAGGACAATATGTCGGGTCTGGAAGAGATGGTGCGCCAACTCCAAGATAGTATGAAGCCCATGCAGCAAGACGCTGTTCGTCAAGCAGAATTCGCCAAGCAACAGGCTGTGGTCATAGCCCAACAGGCAGAGACAATTGCCAGGTTAGAGTAGCAAACTAGAGTATCTACTTCACACCAGGCTCCTCCCTCACCAAGAGTTCCAACACTCGGGGAGACAGTTAATGTCCAGGAAGATACGGACATTCCGACAGGGCCAGCTTCGCCCCCAGTTCTACCCCAGCTATCTAAAACACCCACCAACCTACCAGACCTCCTCTTTGATGTCGAGACGGACCCCACAACATTGAAAGTGAGCAAGCTTGAGAAATTGTTCAAGAAGTCTCAGGGGGTCCACTCCATTCCTGACATTGAAGATGGGTATACAGACTCGGCTGTGACGCTGTCGGACAGATTTAAGATGTCGCACATCGACCGCTTTGATGGATCTGGGGATCCCATGGTGCATTTGCGACTGTTTTCGGACATACTAAGGCCAATGGGCCTCACCAGATTACAGAAGCTATCATTGTTTGGCCAGACCCTATCTGGGATAGCCGCAATCTGGTATGCAAAATTGGAGAACTCTGTGAAAAAGAATTGGGAAGAGATGGCTGAGGCCTTTAGTGATCAATACTCCTACAACGCACAGATTGAGGTCACAACTCGTGATCTTGAAGTCACCTGCCAATAGCCAAAGGAGAGCTTCTCAGAATTCGTGGCCCGCTGGAGGGCCAAGGCCTCAATGATGATCATTAGGCCAACAGATAAGGATCAAATACGGATGGTTGTGCGCAACCTCCAGCCCAAACTAATGCAGAAAATGATCGTGCTCCCCTTCCCTATCTTTTCAGATTTGCATGAGATGGGAGTACAGATCGAGGACGCTATGAAGCAGGGCCTCATTGACCAGGAGAAGGAGCAGCCTAGGAGGGCGTTTTCCCGCAATTCAAGTGCAACCACCAGCGGTGATGCAGCTGCTAAGACTTCAGACGTGGGCATGGTCGCCACCACCATACCAAGAGCAGCCACCCCCTTTGTTGATGCATCCACTTCAAACCCCCAAACTTCGGACTATCTACCCCGAGGCAAGAGGGCTTTCACCCCACTCTTTATGCCTTTGTCTAAAGCTTTAGGGGTCCTACTCAGAAAAGGACATCTGAAACCGTTAGAACAACGGCTTCTACCCGATCCTCTCCCTACAAAGCATGACCCGACTAAGTACTGTGCTTTTTATCAACAAACGGGTCATGACATCGACAGTTGCGTCCGTCTTCGCCACGAGATACAAAATCTGATTGACAATGGGGTCATCGTCGCACCAAGCTCTGCAAAGTCTATCGGCACTTGATCAGTGAACTTGTGGGGGATAATGTGACTTTGTGATTAGGGGATGAACCACCTGCAGGCGGCGCTCAGTTTACTCCGGATGTGGCGTATGGCACGCACTATTTTGAGCATTTTGCGAATGCTAGTTTTTGTGCTTTCTGACTTGGGTATTGGGTCAATCTTGTCATTTTGTATTAAGTCAGTCTTTTCATATTGAGTCAGTCGAGTCTGTGTTGTTGTGTCGAGTCAATCCTGTTTTATTAGAGTCGGGTGATTTTGGGGATGTTACTTCGGACATCACTTGTTTGTTTTGTGTTTGTCTTTTTTGCTTTCTTTTGAGTCAGTTTCTGCCTTGGAGCCAGTTACGCCAACAGATCTGAATGAACAACAATGGTTTTTCATGCTTTTGTGTTTGCTTCTGCCGTGTGCCAGTTGTGCCAGAAATTCTAAATGAGATGACAGTATTTGACTAGAAGCTGTGTCTTTTCTGTGCCTTGAATTCATTGCATTGACCTAAGTTTTCCAAAACTTTTTGTCGAAACATTGTGATAAAAAATGAAGAGAAAGGAATTCCTTGGGTTTTGCAAAACTTGATCAATTGAGAGAAAGAGAGGCGTGCTAAGCCTTTAATGATTGAGATCATGCTTGTTAATGTGAATATTGAGAACGATCCTGGTTTGATCCAGATTGGTCCTACATTGTCTTCAGCGCAAGCGACTAGTCGCTTTCTTAAAAGATTTCAAAAAATGTTTTGCACAGTCCTGCGAAGACCTGTGTGGAATCGCTCTTGAGATTGTGCAGTTTAGGGTCATTCTCAGCCTCGAGACTTAGGCCGTTGCCTTCAAACCTTGGACCTTGGGTTCAGACTGTTCAACGATCAACCGCAACGTGAGGCCTGTGTGGCCAGATTCAAAGCAGCCCTCGAACAAAAGGCAAGAAAGTCCGATCAAGAAGATCAGATGTTATCAAACGAAGCTTGCAAAGCTAGATCAGAAGCACCCCTGGAACTAGGGGCAAAGAATTTCAAATGTGCTCGAGGAGCCGAAGATGGATCATTCCACAAATCAAAGAAGGTCGGCAAGAATGCCAAATCCCAGAAGGAAGGAAAGAAGACAGTTTCTGCTGAAGAACAACTGAGTTCCTATCCGCAACACTAGGGGCAAATTCAACCCCCTATTGGATGGACTTCTGCATCGTCAGCGAACAATAGCCATTCTCCTAGATTCAGATGACTTCGGGATCTCAAAACCATTTAACATGGACAAAGCTACACTTTTACCCTTGAGAGGCTTGCTGGGCCGAAAACCCGGAAGGGCGACCCAGGCAAAATTTAGAGCAAGAAAAAGAATGAAGAAAAGAACAAAAAAAAAAAAAAAAACAAAAAAAAAAAATGAAAATAAAGAAAATGAAAAGAAAAGATGAAAAAGAAATGAAGAAAAAAGAAGATGAAAAGATTTGAAAAGAAAAGAAGAAAAACATAGCTCGCAAGGTTGAAAACCCGGAAGGGCGGCCTTGGCAAAAGTTAGAGCGCAAAAGGAGAGGTTAAATACCCGAGTGTACCTTAACCCGAACTACGTAAGGCTTGATTCCCATGTTTGGGATACGTAGCCAACTTCATTTTGAAGTCCAACAGTGAAACACTTCAAATTCGATTGTGTCCATGTGATGGTTCTAGTCATCTTTGTCTTTTTTGTATCCAAGAATTTGGTTGTGTTCGTCACTCTGAGGACTGACTGCAATGTGCTGTGGTGCCATTCAAACAAGGGGCAACTTTCTGTTGCCATTCAATGCACTGCGGTGCTATTCAAACAAGGGGCAATTTTCCATTGCCTTCGATCCGAGGTCGTGCATCTCAAGAGTAGGTTCTGTCCTCGTTGAACAGTGGCCGTTTGCAAAGACAATTTTTGAGAATTTTTACTGAGGTTGACTGATCCCTCAAAAATTATTCCATCTTTTCCAAAATTGGACCATTTCTTGCACCCAAAAAGGGAAAATTTTCAGTGCTCATAACCTAACTTGCATGATTTTCAAATCAAAAATCGAACAAGTATGTTAATCTAACTCTCATATTGGTCAAAATTGTTTTAGTAGAAAACAAAAACAAAAAAATGGTCAAAATAATGAACTAGGGGCACAGTTGAGTCAGGCTTCCTGTTTTTCCCCCGTTGTCAATGCATTTGGCAGAATGGGCACCATACTTGCCAAGAAAGACACCTTGTTTGCCAGAAAGGGCACCACTGAAGCTAACCGCAAAAGGGCAGCAAGCTCTCACATCGTCCAAGCAACGAGGTATCAAGCCAAGTGCGAAGCACGAGCTGGAATGGATCAAGATATTCCACTCCCTCATATGGACAGATCTGATCACGTCCAAGCTCCCCAGCAGAGCATCGTCAACCGATGTCAGCTGCAGATTTGCTACATACCTGATTGTAGCGCAGCCCCTCTGTGGAAGAAACCCACTGTTGTGAGCAGAATAAGAGAATCTAGCAGAATGCTAGGGGCAAGAGCCCGCAACTTCCTGTTTATCCGTCAACCACCTTGGGAGAGGGATGAAAAATGAGAGATTAAAGAATAGAGAGAGGTGCGCTGAGAGAAAAAGCAAGAAAAGGGTTTTGAGAGAAAAATCGAGCTTGAGGGCCGAGTGATGTGAGAATCACAAACGGAGAATGGGTGGGAAACAATACCCGGAGAAACAGGCTCCCTGTGCACGTCTGTATGTCGTGTCTTTTGTTTTGTTAGTCTCAAATCTTGTTTTGAGTCGTTTCGAGTGTTACTTAATGTGTTTAGGTTGTTTACCTTTGTTTTTCCTTTGTCGAGTCGTTTTGGCTGTGGCCAGTCGTAGGCTCAATACCCAGTCGAGAACTCATTTCTCAATTTCAATCAAATCGTTTTGTGCTCGGAGTGTTGTGCCATTCTCCACATTTGTGCAAAACAAGAATTTGTTCTTTCATAAAACTGCAGGGTCCACCCCTGATAAGTGTGAACAGTAAAACAAGGACCTACCTGAAGCTATGTGGGTTCCAGACTGCAAAGCAAAAGAAAAGAGGAAAAATTTGGAGCATCTTAGTGTGTTTCAACTTCAGCAAATTCCGAGACTGCATTTCGGATGCACCTTTTCAGGCCTCGCCATTTCTCTGGAGTATGAGTGTATCTCAACCCCAAGCTTAAGCCTGTTTCAAGTCAGAATAGCAAGATGTTATCTCTTGCCAATATAAACATGGTGTACCCTTTTTAAACGGACTGTGTTACAAACCCCTCCGAGAGGTAAATCGGAGGTCGCGTTTGGATTTGGTCTCGTTAAGGCTTGTATTTCCTTATTCGGCATTTTGTTTCAAACGCACTTTTGAAGTTGCACATTCATCGCATCGTTATGCACACCATTTCTCGCATTGTTACGCACACCATTCGTTGCATTGTTATGCACATTTATCTAGCATTGTTATGTACCATTACACCTGCATTGTTTTGCACATCTCTAACATGCGCTGTCACGTACTTTCCACTTGCATTGTTATGCATGTTTCAATCTCATTGTTTTGCACGCCCTTTTACACCTTTTTGAAACACCGGGATACGTCCCTATGTTTCTTCTTCTTTTCCGAAACACCGGGATACGTCCCTATGTTTCTCCTTCATTCCGAAACACCGGGATACGTCCCTATGTTTCTTCTTCATTCCGAAATAGCGGGATATGTCCTAATGTTTCTCCTTCTTTGGTTACGAGCATTTGAAATACGTTCCAATGCTTATACCTTTTCGAAATACCGAGATATGTCCCTATGTTTCTCCCTCTTTGGTTAAGAGCATTTGGAATACGTTCCAATGCTTGAACCAATTCGGAAACACCGGGATACGTCCCTATGTTTCTTCCCCTTTTTTCGAAACACCGGGATACGTCCCTATGTTTCTCATTCCTTTCGGAAACACCGGGATACGTCCCAATGTTTCTTCCCCTTTTTCGAAACACTAGGATACGTTCCTATGTTTCTCATTCCTTTCGGAAACACCGGGATACATCCCCATGTTTGTTCCCCTTTTTCGAAACACCGGGATACATCCCCATGTTTCTCATTCTTTTCGGAAACACCGGGATACGTCCCCATGTTTCTTCCCCTTTTTCGAAACACCGGGATACGTCCCTATGTTTCTCATTCCTTTCGAAAACACCGGGATACATCCCAATGTTTCTTTCCCTTTTTCGAAACACCGGGATACGTCCCTATGTTTCTCATTCCTTTCGGAAACACCGGGATACGTCCCTATGTTTCTTCCCTTTTTTCGAAACACCGGGATACGTCCCTATGTTTCTCATTCCTTTCGGAAACATTGGGATACGTCCCTATGTTTCTTCTCCTTTTTCGAAACACTGGGATACGTCCCTATGTTTCTCATTCCTTTCCAAAACACCGGGATACGTCCCTATGTTTCTTCACCTTTTCGAAACACCGGGATATGTCCCTATGTTTCTCCCCCTTGGTTAAAAGCGTTCGGAATACGTTCCAATGCTCACACCATTCCGAAACACCGGGATACGTCTCTATGTTTCTCACTCAATTCGAAACACCGGGATATGTCCCTATGTTTCTGTCCTGGTTCCTTCCTCACACAGTTTCGGCGTGTTTGGAATTTGACTTAGGTTGCGTTGTATGCACTCCTAATTGTTTGTTTTGGACCTCCTTTCATGATTCTGGCATGGTTGGAGTTTGTCACCCTTTGCATCTTTACTATCATAGCATTTCATTCGCGCTATCTTGCGCACCTCATTTGTACTTGTTAGTACATTGCATTGTTTTGAATACAAACTTGCTTCGCGTCAGCGTATAAGTCCAATTACAAACAGGCTTCGTGTCAGCGTATAAGTCCAATTACAAACCGGCTTCACGTAGTGTATAAGTCCAATTTTCAAACCGGCTTCGCATAGCGTATAAGTCCAATTTTCAAATGGGCTTCGCGTAGCGTATAAGGCCAATTCTCAAAGTCTTCTTGCATATCATTTGCATCCTGCCCCTGAACTACGCTGGTTTGATTCCTTGCAAAGGGATATGTAGGCAGCCTGCGGGCACAACCATTTATTTATCGGTAGCTTGTGTGCTTTGTCTAAGTCTTCGGCCTTGTCAAAAATGGGTCGTCTCTGGGCTTTGACATTCACTCCCGTCATTTTTATAACTTTCGAGTTCTGTCAAAGAGGGGCAACTGTAGACACCCCATTTTTGACCGTCCTTAAGACTTGGACGTCATCGTTTGAACACTCGATGATTACCCTTGTTTGTGTTCGTCTTGAGTTCTCGGAGGTTCCGGCTATGCGCCTTACCTCAAGACCTCTCGACTTGTTTGTTTTGTGTTTGGTTTTGTATCAAACACTTGTTGTTTTGCTTCTGAGGGTGGGAAGTAGCTTGTGGGCCATCCCCACACCTCACCGGCCATGGCTTGAGGCCACCGGCCATTGGTGATGGCCGGTTAGCACTATTGATGGTCGGTCGGCATTGTGTTTGGTCGGCCGCCCACTGTTTCTGATCAATCGGCCACTTTTCCTGGCCGAGACCTTTTCTTGAGGGAGCTTGGCCCTTTTGAACCTTTTTTTTAGCTTCTTGAGGAAGGTTGAACCTTTTTAGCTTCCCCAAGAAGCTTGACCCTTTTTTAGCTTCTCCAAGAAGCTTGATCATTTTTTTTAGCTTCTCCAAGAAGCTTGAACCTTTTGACCCTTTTTAGCTTCTCCAAGAAGCTTGACCGTTTTTTAGCTTCTCCAAGAAGTTTGATCCTTTTTTTTAGCTTCTCCAAGAAGCTTGAACCTCTTGACCCCTTTGCCTAGCTTCTCCAAGAAGCTTGGACCTTTTGCTCTAAGCTTCTAAGAGAAGCTTGGCCTTTTTGCTCAAAGCTTCTAAGAGAAGCTTTGCCCCCTTGGTTTCTCTATAAAAAGCGGGCCTCTCCTCCCCTTTAGAGGGTTCGAAAAATCTGATATATATCATATATATATATCACTCCCTCTCTATATCTCCCTCTCTCTCTATATTTGTGTGGGTTAGAGGGTGCAAAAGGGTGTAGTTCTTGGCCATTTGAACTACACCTCCTAGCACAACACCTCCATCATCAACCTAAGGAACTTGGAGGTCATTTTCAGAGGCTAAGGGACTGTCTTTTGGACCAAGAGGTTGCTGTCCCCTTTTGGCTACAAAGGTAACTCCTTTTCCCTCTTTGTTCCCCGTTTTTGCACACACTTTTAGCCTGTCTTGCTTGCTGATTTGAGCTTTGTGTATAACATAAAAAAGTTCTTTTTTTTTTTTTTTTTTTTTTTTTGTGTTTAAGATACTTCATTAAGGTCACTTTTGTGTTTGGGGTCGTTTACCCCCTCTTAGGCCTTGTTTGGCTCTATATTGTGCTATTTTTGGTGAGCTTCGGGACCACCTTGTTTGGGCCTCCTCACCATAGAAATCTTGAGGGATTTCAGTGGTGAGGATGGTGTCTTAAGGTCCTAAGAAGGGGAGGGTCATCCCCTCTCCTTGTTGCCTTCAACATTGGCCATTTTAGCCTCATGTGTGAGCACCATTTTTAAGTTCATGTTGGCCATGTCTTAAGTGTTATTTGTGCTTATTTTGTCATGATAAAGCACTGTTTTAACTTGGTTTAGACACACCATGCTTGCTATGCATACTTGTCTTGTAATGCCATGAATTGCCTTAACATGTGCCTAGCATTTAGACCACTATGCTTACTTGTTTTGGCTTGGCTTTGTGAATTTTTTATGCTTGTTTTAGTATGCTAAGGGACTATTTTTAGTCATTTGAGTCATCCATGCTTTGCTTTGTATAGCTACCATGCAAACTCTCTTGTATGCCTTGAGCATTGACCCGTTTAGCATGCCATCCTTGCATCATTTCAGTGGTTTGGAACCACTTGTCATGTTATTTCAGTCCTTGTGGCATGCCTATATGTTTGCATTTGATACCCCTTTAATGTGTTAAAAGGTTGTTGTCTTATGCTCCTTGTTTGGGCCCTTGTGCATGCTTCCATAGGGCCCTTGTGCATGCTTCCATACTTAAGCCATTTAGATGCCATTTAGATGGGTTTTGAGGCTCATTTTAGCATGTCACATCTCTGTTTTCAGTCACTTAATTCATGTCATGTGTGGTTGCACTAAGTGTAGTTCAATGCTTCTTTGGTGAGCCTTAGGCTTTAGATCATTTGTTGTATGCTATGCTTGTCTTGTTTGCTTGTTTTGGCACCATCATTAACATGATTTTCAGAGCTTACATTGCATGCCATATGCCCATGTTGTTTCTCTTTTAAGTGTGCTTAAAAGTTGTCTCTATGAGCCTAATTGTTGGACCTTGCATGCATGCCTATTTGTATGTGTTTTGGCTTCCATTCTTGAGCATGTTGGCCACTGATTTGGGCCTATTTGAGAGCTACCCACTTTGGTTTAAGACCATTTCCACATGTTGTCGCATGCTCATCCATCTTGCATGCTTGTTAGTTTGCATAACTTGCATGCTTGCATGTTTACATTGCTTGTTCACATGCTCATATTGCATGCTTAGCTTCCATGGCTAGGTTGCATAACATTAAGCATGCATCTCTTGCCTTTTGAATTGATTATGATGGAGGTTGGGGCCCATTGTTTGTTTTGTGCATTTCATTCCATATTGAAATTGCACACTTTGACTCTTTAGGCCATCACGCATTGAAATGCGCGATTGGGGGTCCGAGAATCGAATACCATGCCCCTTTGAGTCATGAACATGATAAGGAGGGTGGTGGTGCAAACATTGCTTTGAAAATGCATTGCCATGCCTTGTCTGCCCTCTGTTGCTGTCAAACAGGTTTCTACAGGAAGTTTTGGCCAACCGGCCATATATATTGCCGACCGACCAAATATATTTGGCTGAGAGCTCAATGGATGGTCGATGACCACTTCAAAATGGCCGGTGATGATCCCTAATATCCATAGAGTGCTCCTTGGGAGTTGTGCAATTTTCAGAAGAGCAGAGCAGGGTAAACAGAGGCAGTTTGTGCATGGCGATGGATTTCCGAGCAAACCCGAGCACGCGTACATTGGACCCTCTTCCTGAGGCCTTTACTGCTTTCTTAGCTTAGTTAATTTGTTTAATTAATTAAGGGTTTGTAATATTTAATTAGCTAGAGTAGTTAATTACTTATTCAGTTTGTATTATTCTTTTGGTCCCTCCGAGCGAGGGCGAATTTGTAATAAGTGTGGGTGTGTGTGTGCATGTCTTCCAATCCCTCACTTCTTTCTCCCTTTTACTTACCTGCTTTTGATGGTTAGTATTAGGGCATATTTAAATTAGCATACCTTATGCTATGCATGCGTGCATCCATACATTTGTCCTACATGCACCGGGCTCGGTACATCATACTAGCTGCATTTGTATTTCAATCCCAAAGTTGAATACATGTTAGTTGTAGCATCATCACATGCCATCTTAGAATAGCTGAGCCTATTGTAGTTACATCTTGTATGTGTTGCATTAGCGATCTTAACATGAGCTAGGATCATGCATTAATTACTAACTAGCTTTTGTTTTGGCTCGGAGTACTAGGTAAGCATTTATGCTTTAGCATACCGCATGCGTGTGAGTGTTGCCATAATAGCATGATTACCATGAGACTAGCTGCTTATGTGATATAACTGCTTGAGTGCCTGTGGGTTGAGGTCGAATTACCTAAATTGGAATAATGCATTAAAACTGTGAGTTTTAAGCCCACCAGATAGTGGCAAAAATCATCTTTTCTAAAGCCCACTCGAGGGTGGCGAAATCTACATTTTTAGCCTACTTGCGAGTAGCAAACCATTTTTAAAACAAGCATGAAATGTTTTGTTCCAATTTAGGTGATTTGGTCTATACTTGTTTGCTGTGCGCATAACGTAGTAATTCTAGGCTAATAATCGGAATAAGAACACCTAACGTTTTCAAAATAGGATATCACGGTTAGTAGAGGCCGATCTTCGGATCGGGCGAGAGGGGGTGCTCATAGATGACCTTCCCCAATCGTACCCAAGTTCTCGAGCCGAGGCAACTTTGGTGATGACGAACACGTGGCCTTTGGCACCGAGTCAGGGTTTCCTAAATTCCCCATAAAAAATATTTAGGTGGCGACTCTATATTTGGCAAAACAGTCCATGTTTGGCACTTCTTTTCTTTGAAAATCTGTTTTTCTCAAAACAATTTGCTGGATTTGGACTCTTTGGTTCAGATTAAGAACCGTGACAATTCGAGAGTCCTGAACTGTAGTGAACCCAAAATGAACAGAACGGGACTCGTCCTCTCGGGGCATTCGGGCGCGTCTACACTAATGCACTTGCTCATGGACCTAATGGATAGGGTGGTTAAACAATTTCTTGACGAGTTTGTTGTTGTGTTCATTGATGATATATTTATTTATTCCAAAAGCAGGGAAGAACATGAAAGTCATCTGAGAAATGTGTTACAAATTCTAAGAGAAAAGAAATTATATGCAAAATTCTCGAAATGTGAATTCTAGCTCGATAGTGTGACATTTCTGGGGCATGTGATCAACAAAGATGGCATATCAGTAGACTCGCAGAAAATTAAAGCTATTGTGAATTGGTCAAGACCAACAAATGTGTCAAGAGTTAGAAGTTTTCTGGGACTTGCCGGCTATTACAGAAGATTTGTAAAAGACTTCTCCAAACTTGCTATGCCACTGACACAGTTGATACATAAAAATGCACCATTTGATTGGAACGATCATAGAGAGTCCGTTTTTCAAGAATTGAAGACTAGGTTGGTGACAACACCAATCTTAACCTTGCCAAATGGTATTGATGGGTTTCAAATCTATAGTGATGCTTCGTACAAAGGCTTGGGATGTGTGCTAATGCAAAACAGAAAGGTAATTGCCTATGCTTCTTGGCAACTCCGCCCCCATGGAAAGAATTATCTGACATATGACCTAGAACTTGCAGTTGTCGTGTTTGCTTTAAAAATGTAGCGTCACTGTCTATATGGCACAACTTGTGAGGTGTATACGGATCATAAGAGTCTGAAATACTTCTTCACTCAGAAAGAACTAAATATGAGACAGAGGAGATGGCTCGAGTTGATTAAAGACTATGACTTATAGATTTTGTATCATTCTGGAAAAGCAAATACAATTGCAGACGCTTTGAGCTGAAAATCTATTGGGAATTTGGCATGTTTACTTACTGGTCAGAAAGACTTATTGTATGAGCTAGAAAGAAATGAAATTGCAATTGAAATTATATTACGTGAACAAAGTGGAGTCCTAGTTGTCATTTCTATACAACCAGCTATCATAGAGGAAGTTAAAGAAAAGTAGTTAGAAGATGAATTTTTGAAGAGGTTATTGAAGAAATTAACTTTAAACCAAGGTTGGGACTTGTGTATGTGAATAATGTGTTGAATTTTCAAGGTAGGCTCTGTGTGCTAGATTGTTCAGAATTGAGAAAACACATTATGACTGAAGCTCATAATTCCAAATTTGCTATGCATTTGGGGAATACAACGATGTAACATGATTTGAAACAAAATTTCTAGTTGCCTAGAATGAAAAAATGTATTGTTGACTTTGTCACTAGATGTTTGCATTGCCAACAAGTAAAAGTTGAGGATTACTTCAGCCGCTTCCAACACTGAAATGGAAATGTGAGCATATTACGATGGATATCATTGTTGGTCTACCTCGTTCTTCTAGACGTATGGATTCTATCTGGGTAATTATTGATCATTTGACTAAATCCGCACATTTCTTACCTGTCAAAACTTTTTATTATGTGGATAAATTGGCTAACATATATGTGAATGAGATTATGAGGTTACACGGTGTACCAGTATCTATTGTATCTGACAGAGATCCCAAGTTCACTTCGAGATTTTGGTAGAGTTTGCAACAAGCTTTGGGGATTGAATTGAGATTGATTAGTGCTTATCACCAACAGACAGATGGTTAATCAGAAATAATGATACAGACTTTGAAGGATATGCTCAGAAAGTGTGCCCTAGATTTCCTTCAGAAAGTGTGCCCTAGATTTCCAAGGAAATTAGGAAACTTATCTACCTCTGGCCAAATTTGTATATAACAACAGCTACCACTTAGGCATTGGAATGGCTTTGTATGAAGCTTTGTGTGGTTGAAAATGCTGATCTCCAATTTGTTAGACCGAAGTAGGTGATAGACTATACAAGAGATGACGGAAAAAGTAAAATTGATTCAGCAACGTTTGAAAACCGCCCAAAGTCGCCAAAAGAGTTATGCAGATGTCCGGAGGAGAGACAGAAAATATGAAATCGGTGACCACGTGTTTATAAAACTAACACCAATGAAAGGGCAAACTCGATTTGGGGTTAAAGGCAAATTGGCTCAGCGGTACATTAGCTCGTATGAAATTATTGAGAAAATTAACCCAATAACGTGTCAAGTGGCCTTACCTCCAGTTATGTAGAATATACACAATGTTTTTCATGTCTTAATCCTTCTGGATTATTTGGGAGATCCATTACATGTGATTGAGCCAACTTATGTTCTTTTGAAAGAGGATTATACTTACAAGTAACGACCGATCCAAATTGTCAACTGAAGAATCAAAAGATTAAGGAATAAGAAGATTTCATTAGTGAAGGTTGGTTGGCAAAATCATGGAGGAACTTATGCAACATGGGAAATAGAAGAAGATATGATGAAGAGATATCCAGATTTATTTCCATTGGACGCAACGTTCTTCCAAAACGAAGGTAATTCGAGTTTGAAGGACCAAATTCTTTTAAGGGGGGAAGACTGTAACAACCCCGATCTATGATTAATTGTTAAACCATGATTAAGCATGCCTAATAAATAATTAAAAGGAAATTCTACATTGATTGCATGTGTATTGTGTATATATGTGCTTTTATCTATTTGGCGTAAGAAGATCTGTCTGTGTTTCTGTTTCATTAATTGAACTGAAGACCTTATCAGCATTTGATCACGAAATTGACTTGGTTTATGTGTTATTTGGAATTTTTAGGATTTTTATGGTAGGTTTGATTGAAATTTGATTCAGAACGAATTAATTAGAATAAAATAATGCCCATTTGATTAGTGGTAAGCCTAGTTTAATTAAGCCCACTAACCAAGCCTATATAAGGCTTATACACACATTAAACTCTCTTGGTTCATCATCTTTCGAGGATAAAAATGAGAGAGAGAGAGAGAGAGAGAGAGAGAGAGAGAGAGAGAGAAGGAAGAAATTGAGATCAAAGCTAGAGAAGGGAGATTTGCTGGGAATTTTGGAGGAACTAGCTTGGAGACTTTGAGAATTGGTCATTTAGAGCCCAATTGAACACTTAAGGTAAGAATCCAAACCTTTAGATTTGTACTTGCATTGGTTAATGCATGAATTTTAGAGGATTGAGCTAAGAGATGCAAGAAATAAACTAAAGATGTGGAATTGAGACCATATCAAGCATGCATGTACATATCATGGTATTTTGAAGTTGTTTACCCAAAAATTTTCACATACATGACCTTACCTTAGCTATGTTTTGAGAATTCAACGTGTTTTTGTACCAAACATCTTAATTGATCACGTTTTGGAATGTTGAAGCTCATATCATTACATGGAAGTCATGTTCTTTAAGTTTCAAGTTGAATTTTGGACAATTGACTTACTTTTGGGCCTAATTTTACGAAATGATTCTTAATTTTTGATGTTTAACAAGTTTTGACATGTTTTCTTAAGTTTTGAGCCCAAAGGATGTGTTTTAAAGCTTTTAAATTGAGTTTTGCATCTTGAACATCAATCTGGAAATTCCAAAATTCTGCATCATCACTCGAGCGATAGAAGCTACGCTCGAGTGACCACTCTTTGTTTTGCACTTTCGCTCGAGCGACCAAAAGTTTGCTCGAGCATAAAATTCATGCTTCCAGTACTTTTGTAGACATTAGCCTTTGCTCGAGCGAGGGAACCTGCGCTCGAGCGACAACGCCTATTTTTGAACCAAGGCTCGAGCAACGAGAACTTGCGCTCGAGCATAAAATGAGATTTCCCAAAAGTTTTACAGAATTTTGCAGTCCGCTCGAGCGACCAAAGTTACGCTCGAGCGAAGTTCCTGTTTTTAGAAATTTGACTAAGTGTTACAACACATATTTTGGTATCCTCATTGCATCTTAAGCATTTATAAGCCTTAATTAAGACATAATGATAAGGATAAGGAGTAGAAACAAGTTAAGTGTTTTCCGAGCGTGTGTTTAAATGTGTATTCATTATATGTTTGTGTAGATCACACGTCATAGATCATTGATCTGATTGTTCTGACTCTTCTACTATTGGAGCTATCTGTGAGTAACAACTTGGTAAAGCCTTTTCTGACTGAAATGATATGATCTGTCTTCTGAAATGCTATTTTGTGAATCATGAATGAATGTCTATTTCATGAAATGTATTTGTGGCATCCTTAGATCACGTGGCCCTTCCCCGGGGCTAACAATACTGTGGCCAATATGCACGTGGCCCTCGCCCGGAGGTAACAATACCATGGCTTATGTTCATATGGCCCTTGCTTGGGGTTAACAATACCGATGCCTATGTTCATGTGGCCCTCACTTGGGGGTAACAATACCATGGCTATTTGTGCACAAATATGTTGACCTTATGGTCGTCGGTACTGACTATGCATGTGGGTCTTATGACCAATCTGATTTGATAGCTAATGGATGTACCACATATAACTGCTTACGAAATCTATAAAGTATGTGAATTTGAATCTGTTTCTAATACGAACTCTGATTTCTAAATGTGTTTTGGACATTATTCATAACCTTTTACTCTGTTGTTCTTCATTGGGCTCCAGCTCATTCTATTATTTATGTATGTAGGTGATTAGGCGCGGGACAAGACTCAGTAGATTGCCTGGAAATCTGTTTGAGTCAGCCAACCAGTATGCCTCTCGAGGAGGTTCCGAAATATTTTGTGGTTGAGTTGTGTGAACCTGATTATGACTTTTGTTTTTCTTTTTTCTTCAAAGTTAAACTCGACTTTTGGTTTATCTTTAAAGTGTTGATGTAAGGCTAATGTATTTATGACATCATATATGTTTGTAAATATAAGTTTTAAATTTCCTGTCCTATGTATGTCTACACAGCTTTATGGGTGTTCTACATTTGTAATTACTTCCGCTTGCCCCGGCATTTTGTCTATTTTGTTCAGAGGCCTTCGGTAATCCTAGGATTATTGGCCAGTTACGATGTTAAACCTATAGGGGCGGGTTTAGGTCGTGACAAGTGGAACCATTCTAAGTTGGAGTGATGGTGAAAAAGAGAACTGAGAAAATTGAAACTACTGACACCAACAAGAAAGTTGTTGATGAATCAGGCCATATTGGGGATCCAAGTAAGAGGCCTATCAAAGATATAGGTTTCCTCATTGGTTTTCCTGCATTTGGAGAAGACATGGAAGCCATTGTGGACAACCAATTAGTAGTAGCCAGGTATGGAGAAAGAGTGAAGGATGGTCAGTATGCAACCAATGAAGGCCACTACCATGACCTGAGAACTAAGCAAGTGGAAGAAATGATTGCCCAGCTTGGTCATACCTTTGAAATGAGCCCTAACTCAAAATGCTTGGTGGAATTCAACCCCACTCCTAGTCTTCCATCTCTAACAAAGTGGAAGCATAAGTGACTAAGGTATAGTTTCAAACCCCTAAAACAAATAAAATTCATCAGGGTAGTGCCGCCTTTTATAGGCCTCGAACTCTCCAAGAAGAGGAACAAGAGAGGTTTCAAATGAACCCTAATATGATATATAAAGAAACTAAGATTAAGATTAGGTATGGAGGACAATTTGGCCCTTCTAGGCCTTGTGCTCATAGAGAGGCCATGGAAGAAAAATCATATTATAATCCAACTTTTGAGATAACTAATGAAGAAATAAATAGATGAATAAGGGGGCAAAACTGGCTTCTAGGGTATGAAAAACCAATGAGTGAGAAGGCCATGCCTATGCCAGGGGGGCAATTTAGGAGCCCAGGGTATGAGGAACCTACCATCGACATACCAAGATTAGGGAATTACAACTTTGCTGACCAAAGGTTTAGGCAACCAAATTATGATAACCCTAGGCCAGGGGGTAACCAAAGACCTAGGCAACAAAATTATCAGGAGCAGTGTTTTAGAAATCATGAGCAATAGTATATAGAGCAGAGGCCCAGAGGGCTTGGGCCACCCCTTCAGCATTTTGAGGAATGAGGTTTTGGTTTTCAGTCACCTCGACAACAGTACTTCTAACCTTATGAGGGGTTTGCTGCACCAAACCCTCAGGCACAAATAAATGAAGGGGTAGGGTGTGGTGCTTATAATGAGAAGCCAAACTTTGAGCTTTCCTAGATTAACAAACACCAGATAATGGAGGTAATTCAAGAAATGTATGGCTTAGGACTAAGGAGGCCTAAAAGGCCAATGTTTAGAAAACCATACCCCTATTGGGTGGATGAGACCCCCTTTCCCAGAAATTTTAAGATGCCTGAATTCTCCTTGTTTGCAAGGAAAGAGAGGCAGCCTACTATAGGACACATAAGAAGGTTCACCATGCAATGTGGAGAGGCTAATTTAGATAACCTAAAACATAGACTTTTTCCACATTGTAGACACCTCATTTTTTACGGCCCTTACAACTTGGACGTCATCGTTTATACACCTAATAATGAGTCTATATGCTTGTCAAGTGCTCGAAGTCCTCAGGGGAATTCCACAACTTTGAGCCTTTCAAACCTTGCACCCCTGTTGCCTTGTTTTGGACCAAACCTAGTGCTTTTCAAGCCTGCAACCCCTGGTGGCCTGCCGGCCACCTCTTTGGTCTGCTGGCCATCACTCTTGGTTGCCGGCCACTGATGTGGCTTGCCAGCCACCAATGTCTTTTGCAGATATTTTGTGACAGCTGTGCCAGCTGTTTACACAGATGCTTGCATCTATTCCCACGTGTAGAGCTGGATGTTCTTAAGGGAAATTCATGTTTTCTATATATAGAGAGCCTCCCTTTTTGCCATGGGGTTAGAAAAATTTTGAGCAATTTTTTTCCTCTCTCTCTGTACAATTCTCTCTCTCTAGCAAATTTCTTAGTCTTTGCCTATACACTCTTAACCAAACCTCTCTATCTTCAAGTTGAGGTATCTTTGAGCCTTGTTTGAGGTCTTGAGTGTGTGTTTGCCTTGGTTTATTGCTTGGAATTGATTTCTCTTCAAGAGGTATAAGGCTTTGCCACTTCACTTGCTTTAACTACTATTTTTCTTGTTATTTTCCAACTATTTTTGGGCTGTAAAAACTTTGTAATTTTGGGCTGAAGCTTGGGTTTTAAGGTCATTAAAGGTTGAGGGGTGGTTCACCCTTCTTTGCACCTTGTTTGGAAGGCATTTTCCCTTGTGTTTCCCATCATTTTACTATCTGTTTATGAGCTTTTAAAAACTATTTTTTAGAGTTATTTTAGTAGCCAAAATCATGTTTTGAAGTCCAAATTTGGAGGGGTTAGCCTCCCCTCCTTGTGTCTTGCTTACTAGCCTAGCTTGTGCTATGTTTTAGCATATTAATCTACCTATTGTAGACGCGCCCGAACGTCCCGGGCTCCACGCGCGAAATCGGCGTAAAAATCCATTTTGTTCATTAGGCTTACCACAGCTTGGACTCAATGTCACGGTTCTGAATCTAATCTCGCAAAGTGCAATGCAAGACTGATAAATCACCAAAGAGTCCAAATCCGACAAATTGTTTTGAAAACTGATTTTTTATAAAGAAGTGCCAAATATGGAATGCTTTGCCAGATACAGAGTCGCCATCTAAATATTTTATTTTGGGAGAATTTAGGAAACCCTGACTCGTGCCTAAGGCCGTGTGTCCGTCATCACCAAAGTTGCCTCGGCTCGGGAACTTGGGTACGAGAGGGGAAGGTCATACAATGAGTACCTCTGCTCGCCCGATCAAAAATCGGCCTGTACTAAGCATTATATCTTGTTTTTGAAAACACATGTACTCTTATTCCAGTTATTAAACCTAGAATTACTATGTGGCGCGCACAGCATATAAGTATAGACTAGATCGCCTAAGTTGGAACAAAACATTGCATATTTGTTTGTTTGAAAATAGTTTGAAGTTTGCTACTCGCAAGTAGGCTAAATCGACGATTTCAATGAATTGTTCCAATTCAAGTAATCCAACCTTCACCCATAGGCATTCAGGCAGTTATATCAAATAAGCAGTTAGCCTCATAGCAAGTATGCTTTCATGGCAATCAATAACACACATGCAGTATGCTAAAGCGTAAAAAGCTTACCTAGTACTCCGAGCCAAAACAATAGCTAGTTAGTAATGAATGCATGATCCTAGCTATGTTAAGATGGCTAATGTAACACATGTAAAATGAAAATAGAAATAGGCTCGGCTATTCTAAAATGGCATATGAGATGCAACTTGATAATCATGTATTCAAGTAGGGTTTGAAACACGATGCAGTTAGTATGATGTGCCGAGCCTGGTGTATGCAAGACAGATGAATGAATGCACGCATGCGAAGCACAAGGATGCTAATTGAAAAATGACCTAGAACTAACCATCAAAAGCAGGTAAGTAAAAGAGAGAAAGACGTGGGGTTGGAAGACATTCACACACTCATGCACACTTATTACAAAAATATGCCCTCTCGACGGAGGGTCCGAATAAAAGCTACACTAAGCTACACAACTAATCTAATTAGACTAATTATTACACAACCGAAATGAATAGTAAGCAATCTACTTACTAATTATTACAACACTTAACTAATTAACAAATTAACTAATCAAATTACAAATTAAAACTAACTAACAAGTAAGCATTAAACCAAGCTGTTCCAGCTCTGGTTGAAGGAGAAGAAGATGCATGCTCGGTTGCCGTCCTAAAAAGCTCTCCAGTCGCTCTCTTGAGGCTCTGTCTGCAGGGTGTCCTTGAAAACTTACTGTTGAATCTTACCAAAACAGTGCTGAGGAGTGCACTAGTGGCCTGCCGGCCATGAGGAGCTGCTGCCGACCCCCCTGCCGACCAAAAGAAGGCACTGCCGGCCAAGAATGAAGGGCTGCTGGCCAACAATAAGAGGCTGCCAGCCACTGGTGTGCTGTGACACCAAGCTACAGCAGAGCACAAAACAAAGGAAATTGAGGGTCTCCCAAGGATATGTACGCACTATGCCACCCCATATCACCTCGAAACATCAAGGGAGAGGCATAATCGGATCCAAGACCATCAATCACGCATCTCGATGCATGATGGCCAAAGATCCAACTTGTGCATTTCAATGTAAAATGAATGCACAAAACACAAGAATGCCTAGAACTCTATCATGCATTGTCAAGAGCATCGGCGATCGAGAATTGAGGCACGTTTCATCACTTCAAGTATGAAACGTCCATCGTTTCTTGTGTTTGGCTTAACACCCAAGCCAAACACAATGCAATGCATGCAACATGGAGATGCCATGCAATGCATTATAAACATGCCAAATGCAATGTAATAAGCATGCAAAATGCAAAGCAACATAAACAACCTAACAAGGCTAATGGCATGCACAATGCACAATGCTAAGAACAACAACTAGTATACACAATGCTATGAACATGGCATACACAAATGCAATGGTACAACAAGGCATACCCAATGTGATGAACTACATGGCATATACAATGCTCAATGGACATAAACCAAAATGGACAGACCTAAATCATGCCCAAATCAGTGGCCAATAGTATTGAAATGATGGTATGAAAAGCATGAAAAGGCAAGGCAAACATGCATGCCAATTGGCTCAAGGATTAAAGCACAAAGATGCGACTCTTAAGAACACTCAAAGAGTGACAAGCATGGATATGTAGCAACACCATAAGTTCTGAAAACATGCATGGAATGGTGCCAAACCACCCTAGCAAGACAAACATAGCATGCAAGAAAGCTCAAAGCTCGAAATTAGCAAAGGGACTTAAGCCAAGGCTATACAAAGCAAGCCCCAAAGGGCCAAGGGCATCAAAAATAGTCCCAAGGTAGGTCAAGGTGAGTCTAAAAACATGTTTGAACCTAGCCAATAGAAGCTAGAATAATGAGCCAAAACATCATGCATATAAGGCTAGTAAGCAAGATGTGCACTACAAGTACATTAGCTACTCAGGAGACAACCAAACCAACTTTATACAGAGTTATGAGATGTCAAATGATGGCCAAAAACCTACTGAAATGGAGCCAAAACATGCTAGCAAGACATGCTACTTTGATGAGTCACAAATGGGATTACACTACACATACAAGATACATGCACAAGGTGACCAAACCAGCCATGGATAGAGTTAAGGTAGGCCCTAAAAGTCACAAAAAAGGGCCTGAACTAAGCCTCAAAAGTATAGAGATACATGGTCATTTGATAGGCCAATAACTCAAGCAAACAAAACAAAAAGAGAGAGGGTCATCCCCCTCTGATTTGAGGCCTCAAAACCACATGCCTACCACTGAAAATCCACTAGATTTCAGTGGCTAAAAGGCCAAACAAGGCATACAAGAGGGTAGAACACCCTTAAGACCAAAGAGACCTTAAACAATCATCAAAAGCATTTAAATACAGAACTGTTTTTAGTTGAAAGCAAGGCCTAAAACAATATGCAAGGATGGCCAAAATGATATACAAATAAATTCTCAAAAAGGGAATATACTCACCCTTGAAGCTGAACTTCGAAACCAGCAACCTCTGAGGCCAAAAACCAACTTTCAAAGCTCAAATAACACTCCCAAGAACCTCAGCTCAAAGATGGCTGTGTATCACTAAGTGTTGTAGTGCAATAGTGAGAGGAAAATGGACCTCAAGGCACAAAACAACAACAATATAGAGAGAGAGTGAGAAATATACAGAGAGAGAGATATATTTTCTCTAAATATGATGAACCTCTGTAAGGGAGGAGATGCCTCCCCTTATATAGAAGAGAGGCAATGCAAAGCTTGTTAAACAAGCTTGAAAAGAGCCTCATCCCTCCATACACGTGTATGGAGGAGAGATGAGTGAAAACCAGCTGGCTAAAAAGATCTCGAGTGAAATTTGCTGAGACAAAGTGTTCTGCCGGCCATCAGTTGTGGTCGGCAGTGCCTCAATGATGGCCGGCAGGCATCATCAGCAGCAGGCAGGAAAAAATACATGGCCGGCAGTGGCAGAATGTGGCCGGCAGTGCACCATGAGAATCATGCTGAAAGGACCAATACATGGTCCAAAAATGGGGTAGAAAGGATACAGGGTTTGGAAAGCTCAAACCTGTGACGTTCCGCCGCGAAAGTCGAGTACTCGACGAGCAATCGAACTTGTGGCTGGATGTACTTGCAAGCACAACCAAGTCTTGAGGATGGTCAAAAATGGGGTGTCTACACCTATTTTTGTCTTAATTCCAACATGTTTTAGGACTATTTTTAGACTGTTTTAGCACTGTTTTTGGTTTATAGTTGCATTTGAGTTTTGTTTTGCGTGCTTTAGTGTAATTGTCCTCATAAGTTTGGTGTTCTAGGCCTTAGATACCATCTTATTTGAGTTGATTGCATTTATTTATGGCTTTCCATACTCGTGATCACTCTTAATTACCTCTGCAACCTCCCTCCTATCTTGGCTTTTGTTATGCGTTGAAAGTGGTTCAAACTACATATTTGTTTTAAGTATGAGATTGAGATGTCATGTTTAATGGTTTAATCCCTTTGGGGGTTCATTACCAACGGTATGATGTCTCTTTCATGCCCAAGACAACACTTGGTTTGAGCCTTTTTTCCATTAGAGGACTTAAACTCACCATTGTACTCAATGAATTAAAGGATGGTTGGTAATTAAAATGGGACTAAAATGGTGCAAGATAAGAATTTTTTTTGTGTTCAATCGGACGTTAATTGATTACATGGAAGCTTGAGGCATTTCATACTCATTGGTGATGAAATGATTCAAGTTTCCAAGGTCACCACTTCCCTTGATCAATTCATGAAAGGGAGGAGGTTTGAGTCTTGTTTTGATGCATTTATCGAACTTGCACACCTTAGTTCATAAGCCATCATGCAATGAAATTTCTTGAGTTGATCATTTGTAGACCAAGTTTACTCCTTTGATTTGTTCATGATAAGGAGGGGTGAATTATGCAAACAAACTCTTGAGAACACCCTGTGCATGCTCTGCTTGTTCTCTGCTACATCAAGATGAACTGTGCAGCAGTGGCCGGTAGGCCACTTTTTATGCCCAACAGGTCACCTTTGATGGCTGGCCGGCCATCACTGGTGGCCGGCAAGCTATCACTCCTGGCCGGCCAGCCACTAATGTAAAATCCAACAGTGTGTTTTTTGAGCAGAGCAGAGATATTTTGGAAGTGGACAAAAGTGTAAGTGTTCTACTGTGCAATAGAGACTTTCTGAAAGCAAAATAGTAGCCTTTTCGGGTGGAAACCGAGCACGTGTGTGAGCATTCCTGGCGTATCGAGCCTGTTTAGTTTAAATACTTAGCTTAGCTATTTGTTGTAATTTATTAGTTGTAGCTAACTAATTTTGTAAAGTGATGTAATTATTTGATTAGCCAGAATAGTTAGTTAATTAGTTCATTTGTTGTTGTAATAATTAGTTAAGTAGTTTAACTATTTATTAATTTGTGGGGGCCGAATAATTAGAAGAATCAGAAGCGTACTCTAGAAGACAGATATTACTCGTCTCTTTCCTGCACGATCAGGAAGTCGAATAAAATAGATAAGCCGAGTAGATACTGAACTATGGAGCCGAGTAAATAAACGGATAATGAGTGAAAAGTGGACCTGGCCCTGAGGCCCAGGAAACAAGTATAAATAAAGGAATAACAAACTAAGAAAGGTATGCGAGAATTGTTGTGCTTAATTTAGAATATAAGTAATCTTGAGTGTTGAGATTGATTTGTCCGTCAGAGTGCTAATTCCGGCACCCCCGACCGGAGTGTTTATTTCTTTTCAGGTGACTATCAACGGATCACGTGCGTCCCAAGATCAGAAGAGTCTTTCCAAACCGCTTCTCCACAATTGGCGCTGTCTGTGGGAATACTGAAGCATATCCATGACGGGTGTGACGGAGGACCCTCCAATAGTCACTGATGGAACCACGCAGATAGACGATTTCACTCCAACAAACATACATGGATTGGAGATTATGCCAGCAAGACGCGCTTTGCACTTCGCTTCACCTTCGACTCCAGAGCATGAGGCAATGCAAGCGATCATGGAACAGGCAAAGCAAAACGAGCAAAGGTTGGAGAACATGATCGCTAAGAATGAGCGTCTCCGTCAGGATTTGGCCTTGGAAGTGGCAAAGTCCAAACAAGCCATGCACCAAGATCCGGAACAACCTTTGAAAGTAGGTGGTTGACGACCTCGAGCCTGGCAACAAGACGCTGGTAGTGACTCCGACTCATTATCCCCGAAGCCCAGAAAGAGGGGCGAACCAATCAGCTCAGTCATGTCCAAAGTTCAACACTTTCCGTCCTTCAAATGGCCGTCCAAAGTGGTGGGACCTCCCGATATGAGAAGACGAGATAGGCAGTGTGAATATCAAAAAGATTACGGTCATGACACTGACAGTTGCTATGCTTTGAAAAACCACCTTGAGGAGTTGGTGCAAGATGGACGGCTCCAACAACATGTCCGAAAGACCGCAACCAAGACAGTTGCACTGCAGCAGGATTTGTCCCTGCCCGGCGTCATTCATATGATATACAGCTTGCCAACGCCTCCAATCGTGCATGCAATTCAGTCACACCTAGTACCCCAAAAGCAACTAACGCCAGCAAAAAGGCCACGTGAAGCTCTGAGTATTACCTTCGACGATTCTGGTCTTATCGACATAATAGTCCCCCACATTGATCCACTGGTCATTAAACTACGCGCAAACTGATTTACCGTTGAGTGCATTCTCATAGACCAGGGGAGTACTTCAGAGGTTATGTATTACAAGACCTTCATCAAACTCGGCTTCAACAAATTAGACTTGTCCTCGGCTCCTTATCCACTATTCGGCTTCAACGCAAAGCCAGAGTATCCATTGGGAAAAACCACACTACCCATTCGAGCAAGCTCCCGAACAATGGATGTGGAATTCTTGGTAGTCAAGCTTCCTTCGCCGTATAATCTCATCATGGGGCGAACTTGGTTGCATACAATGCGCGCCGTTCTAAGCACCTATCATCAGCTGCTGCGCTTCCTGACAGAACACGGCATTGAGTAAATCCGTGGTTCTCAGCAATCGGCACATGCATGTTATCTCCTTTTCGAAAAGACGCCAATGGAATTGCAAGTTAATTCCATTGAGGTACCAGATCGAGACAGCCTCGACGATGTCGGGCGACTCCCAAATGAGAAAGCCACGGAAGACCTAGACCGAGTTGAGATTGACGGCAATCTAGGGAGGTTCTTCATGGTCGGCGCCTCTCTGAGTCAAATCGACCGACAGCAGCTAGTATCCTTCCTACTCGGTAATCTTGATGTATTCGCGTGGACTCTATATGAAATGCCGGGCATAGACCCATCTGTTTCGGAGCACCGTTTGAATGTTGACCCTAAGTACAAGCTGATCATTTAGAAAAGCCGACGATCAGCCGCAGAGCACACTACCGCCGTCGTTGAAGAGGTAGACCGGTTGCTTGATGCCGGAGTAATCAGGGAAATGACTTACCCCACATGGCTCTCTAATATTGTGGTTATGAAGAAGAAAAATGAGACTTGGCGAGTCTGCGTCGATTTTACGGATCTAAACAAAGCCTACCCCAAAGACTGTTTTCCTCTTCCCAGGATAAACCAACTTGTTGATGCTACGGCGCGTCATCAGCGTATGAGCTTCCTTGATGCCTACAGAGGTTATCATCAAATTGCTATGCATCCGGAGGACCAAGAGAAAACTGTATTCCTCACCCCAAGAGGTACCTATTGCTATAAGGTTATGCCTTTTGGGCTGAAGAATGCAGGGGCAACTTACCAGAGACTGGTCACCACCATGTTCAAGGAGTAACTCGGCAACACTATGGAAGTGTACATTGACGATATGGTGGTCAAGTCCAAGAAAGAGCAGAATCATATAACTGATCTGGAAGAGACATTCGGCATCCTACGCAAATATGGAATGAAGTTGAACGCTTCCAAATGTGCGTTTGGTATCAGCTTTGGAAAATTCTTGGGTTACATTGTCAACCACAGAGGAATTGAAGCCAACCCAAGGCAAATCACAGCAATCCTGGAGCTCGGCTCCCCTCGTTCAGTAAAAGAGGTTCAAAAGTTGATGGGGATGGCCGCCGCACTCAACAGGTTCATCAGTCGGTCCACAGATCGCTGCCAGCAATTCTTTCATACACTACGGCAGGGCAAGGCTTTTGAATGGTCTGCCGAATGTGAAGCCGCTTTCAACGGCCTGAAGACCTACCACTGCTCAGTACCACTACTGACAACACCCTCTGCTGGTGACCCGCTTATTTTGTATCTGGCAGTTTCTGACCGAGCCGTCAGCGCCATACTGATAAAGGAAGAGCCGGGGGAGCAGCGGCCAGTGTATTATGTGAGCATGGCAATGGTTGACGCCGAAACAAGCTACCTTCCGCTAGAAAAGCTCATCTTAGCCCTAGTCATGGCGGCAAGGAAGCTGATGCATTACTTCTAGGGGCATAGCATTGGGGTGCTAACAGATTATCCCCTCCGATCAGTACTACGCAGTGCGGAAGGATCTAGATGTGTTTCAAAGTGGGCTCTAGAACTCGGCCAGTACGATATTCAGTTTCTATCCAGAACCTCAATCAAGGGACAGGTGCTTGCCGACTTTGTTGTCGAATTCACTGGGGGCCTTGCCGACTTCAAGTCTGACGAAATTCGACCGAAGCCGAACTGGAGGATTTATGTTGGGGACATTTGGCAGTTGTATTGTGATGGATCGTCCAACCAATGGGGCAGTGGTGCCGGAGTTGTAATCATGGCCCCTGACGGCGCAATAATTGAGCAGGCTGTCAAGCTCGGCTTCGAAGCATGAAATGATGAAGCCGAATACGAAGCCCTCCTAGTCGATTTACGGAATGTGCATATCCTGGGTGCTCGACGTTTGCTTGTGTTTTGCGACTCAAAACTAGTGATCAATCAGCTAAAGGGGGAGTAAGCGGCAAGAAACGACCGTATGGCGGCCTATATGAAAATGGCCAATTCCTTGTTGGAAAAATTTGACCATCATGAGTTGGACCAGATAACACGTGATCAGAACACCCATGCAGATGTCTTGGCTTGCCTAGCCTCCGCAATCAACTCAGAGATTAAACGGACCATTGAAGTAGGTTTCATCCCAGAGCCAAGCATTGGCCTTTTGGAGGAAGTCCAGATCAACGTTATAGAATCTGCTCCAAGTTGGATGGATCCCATTGTTGTATTCCTATCTTCTGAACAACTACTAGAGGAAAAGAAAGAAGCGTACAAGCTGCGAAACAAAGCCATGTGATACTACTTGGATTCGCAAGGAAGGCTTTATATAAAATCCCTCTTTGGCCCATATTTGGAATGTGTGCACCCAGACAAAGTCGAGGAGCTTCTGACTGAGATACATGAAGGCAGTTGTAGTGCCCATTCTGGCGGACGCTTTTTGGCCCATCGAGCTATAACGCAGGGGTATTATTGGCCGACAATGAGAGCGGACGCCGAATGTTACGCAAAAAAGTGTGAATAGTGCCAGAAGTTCTCCCCGTTAAACCATTTGCCTGCTGAAGAGTTGAACTCTATCACTAGTCCCTGGCCGTTTGCCCAGTGGGGGCTTGATATCGTAGGACCATTGCCGAGGGCCCCAGGGAACAAGCAATACCTGATTGTCACAACAGATTACTTCACGAAATGGGTCGAAGCGGAGGCATTAACACACATTCGGGATGCTGATGTTAAGCGCTCTGTGTGGAGGAAAATCATAACACGATTCGGCATTCCAAGAGCTCTTATCTCAGACAACGGCACCCAGTTTGATTGTGGCGTGTACCGAGAGCTGTGCAGCAAGTATGGTATTCGGCCTTACTTTTCTATGCCGGCTTACCCTCAAAGCAATGGTCAAGCCGAAGCCTCTAACAAATCCATCTTGGACGGCATCAAGAAGAGGCTGGAGAAAGCCAAAGGCAAATGGGTCGAAAAATTGTCGAGTGTATTGTGGGCCCATCGAACTATGCCGAGAAGATCAACCGGAGAAACACCGTTTGCCCTATGCTTTGGAACCCAGGCGATCTTACCCCTGGAGATCAGCCATCCGACCCTCAAGTCGCAAGTTTTTGATACGGGCCGAAATGACATGATGCTAGCTTTGGATTTGATTCTAATCAAATAATGAAGAGACCGAGCCCTTGCGTCCATGGCACGGTACCAGCAGCAGCTGGCAAAGTCGTATAATCAACGCGTTCAGCTCTGCCGCTACACACCAGGAGAGTTGGTCCTGAAGAAGGCGCTTCCAGTTGACAGGAATCCAGCCGATGGAAAACGGGGTCCAAACTAGGACGGCCCCTACCAGATTGATTCTATTGCGGGAGCGGGGGCGTACCAACTGAAAGATATGTCATAAAGGAATCTCCCACGACCTTGGAATTCAACACATTTACGTAAATTCTGTCATTGACTCGACTTGTGGGACTTGATATTTGTACAAATTTCACTTCTGCAATGCAAAGTTTCTTATTTCTTAATCACACGATTTAGTTCACGAGCTCTTTGGGCCGGTTAAAGCTCCGGATTTGGAACGCCCATCGTGGATATCACGATTGGCCGATTAAGCCCCCGGATTTGGAGCACCCTTCGTGGATATCACGATTGGTCAATGCATGTCTCCGGATTCAAAGCCCCTCTGGTGCATGACAACTTTGGGCCGGTTAAGCCTCCAGATTCAGAGCGCCCTTCGTGGATATCACGATTGGCCGATTAAGCCTCCAGATTCGGAGTGCCCTTCGTGGATATCACGATTGGTCAATGCAAGTCTCCGGATTCGGAGCCACTTTGGTACATGACACCTTTGGGCCGGTTAAGCCTCCAGATTCGGAGCACCCTTCGTGGATATCACGATTGGCCGATTAAGCCTCTGGATTCGGAGCGCCCTTCGTGGATATCACGATTGGCCAATTAAGTCTTCGGATTCGGAGTGCCCTTCGTGGATATCACGATTGGCCGATTAAGCCTCCAGATTCGGAGCGCCCTTCGTGGATATCATGATTGGCCGATTAACCCTGCGGATTCGGTGCGCCCTTCGTAGATATCACGATTGGTCGATTAAGCCTCCGGATTCGGAGCGCCCTTCGTGGATATCACGATTGGCCAATGCAAGTCTCCGGATTTGGAGCCCCCTTGGTGCACGATGTCTTTGGGCCGACAAAGCCTCTGGATTCAAAGCGCCCTTCGGGGATATCACGATTGGTCAATGCAAGTCTCCGGATTCAGAGCCCCTCTAGTGCATGACACCTTTGGGCCGGTTAAGCCTCCCTATTCGGAGCCTCATCGGTGCATGACGCTTTAGAGCCGATAAGGTCTCCCTATACGGAGCCTCGTCGGCGCATTACGACTTTGAACTGATAAAATGCCCGAATTCGGAACCATGTTTGATGAAGAACTCATGACAAGCCGGCAAAACCCGTTTACACATTAAAGCATGTAAACATTCGGAATGAAATGCTAAAACAATGAAACACGAAATACGTGTATGCCGAATAAATATTCAATGTTTATACATATATTCAAAAATTTATGCAATGAAACACAAAACATACAAACACGGGAGTGCTGAATGAAAATTACAATAAAACATTTTATTCAATCAGGCAATAATTACATAGTTTTGAACGCGCTTTGCATTCGAACATTACAATGTGTTTTTATACGGTGTCGCCCTCATCCTTACTCTACTCGACTTCAAAGGCGGAAAACGGAAAATGGTTACATTGGTAGAGTGGCAATGCCGAATCGACGCCCGTTGCTCGGAGAGCTTCCTCGACCTGAAGCGCCTTGCTCCAACCGTGCTTAAATCCAAGATTTTCACATAGGCAAACTTCCTCGGCAAGCTTTTCCTTGGTTTTCTGTATCCCTACTTTCCGGCCTTCATGGAAGCCTTTTTCATAGGCCCTCCCCTTCGTGGACTCAATTGCGAACATGCTCGCCGTATCGTGGTCGGCAAGCGCGGTACTGATGAGCCGCTGGGTAACCCTTTCGTCCACGATTTGGTTAGCCTGTCCGGCAGGTTGTGTTTGAATGGCCTTGACCTTCCTTAGCTCACGCTCAGCCGCTTCCGCGCGAGCCTCCAAGCTTCAAACGCGTTCATCCTTCTTCTCTATTTCTCGGCGGGCAGCACGGAGATGCATGCCGATTTCGTAGGCGGTGGCCCCTTCACCGCACCGTGAATGCGTTCACGAAACACTTCGAAGTCCTGCCGACCTACGATCGACTGTTGGACCTCGGGTGGAAAAATCTGTCGATCAAACTCGACTGCCACATTTGGATCTCGAAGGATCGAGTCTGCCTCTGTCATCGGTCTATTCCCCACGAAGATTGTAAAACTCAATGGGCGTGGTTTCGCGTCGGGCTCCCTTCCACAAAGGGGTTGTAGAGATTTTCCATGTGGCTCCTTGTCCCTCCTAGTCAACCTACTTTGACGACGAGGAGATTGGCGTCTCTCCCGATCCCTCGAAATCCTACCTCCCGCGCGCGAAGGTTCGCCATTTCGATCCATGTCTCCTCCCAGCTTAGCTAGCGTCCTCGCTTCCCCTTTGCTGTTAAAAAAGAGTCTATTCACATTCGCACTTGTTTAATCTTCCTTAAAGAGCTAGACTGAGTTGTTTACTGAGCACATAAATAGGACGTCCATTCATTTATTCCCTACGAGGGCAACACCTCCGAGGCAATCTCATTAATATTGAAAACCTCAACAGCTCGGCGCCGACCGAGTCATGTGCCCTCATCAAACATTGTTATTCGACAGTCTTAATGTCGTCAAGGGCAGATTCATCTCAATATTCATAAGCTCATGTTATTCGGCGTTTGATGTTCATGAACCAGCTGGGCCAAGGGTAGATTCATTAATCTATTCGGCTTGAGTGCCCTAGCCGTTCCACGAATCGATTCATCAGTACAATATTCGGCACCTCATGAATTCATTTTGATTAGATTAGATCCATAAATGTAATCGGTTTTTAAGTTCCCTGTCTCACAGGGGACAAGGGAAGATTCATCAATCTATTTGGCCTGAGTGCCCCAGCTGCCTCATGAAGCAACTCAATATTCATAAGCTCGTGTTATTCGGTGTTTAATGTTCATGAACCAGCTGGGGCAAGGGCAGATTCATCAATCTACTCGGCTTGAGTGCCCCAGCCGCCCCATGAGTCGATTTACTAATAGAATGCCCATGAACTAATCCTATTCGGCGCCACAGTAGTGAAAGGCAAAGCTCTTCATTAATATCAAAAACTACGTACAAGTAATAGTGAAATGGAAAGGAAATTTTCATTAATAAATTAAGCGCAGAAGTAACTAATTTATACTTGAAAATTACCTTGTACTAGCAGAAATCCACTAAACAAAAACATACATTGAAATTGAAAATAATTAATAAAACTAGAGTGTCTCCCAGATCAATCCTCGGGATCAGACTCAAGTGGCTCAACGTCCACTTGCTCATATGGAATTGGCAAGGCCAATGTAACTCCACCGGCAGCAAGAGCCTTGAGCCACCCATGTTTGAATCCTCGATTCTCGAATTTGGGGACTTCTTCTACGTAATCTTTAAAGGCGGCGCTCTTTCCAGCCTCGAACGCTGCAGAAGCCTCAGAGTCGGCTCTTTCCTTGGCCTTTTGCAACTCTTCTAACTCAGCCTCCACCTTGGCAAGCGCCTCTTTGACTAACTTGAGCGATTCCTCGCTCGCGTTCGCTCTATCCTCGGCTTCAGATCTGAGTTGGTCAGCAGTCTGAGCCCTCTCCTTCTCAGCTTCGGCTCGAGCACTTTCTATTGTGGCCTCATCGCCTTGAACTCAGCCCTACTCCTCTCACCTTCAGCTTCAGACTTCAAGCTGCCAATTCTTTCAATGGCATCGTGATGCCGGCGGCCTAGTTCGGCTATCCTTCTAACCGTCTCTAAAACAAGGAGTTGGGATCAGCACATACCAAGAAATATCAAACGAAAACCAAACCAAACAAGAAAAAGAGTCACATACCAGAAGGGTTGACTGGGCAGCTAGCGCTATAGCTACCAACTCTGGCTCTCCTCGAAAGGTGGCCTTGTCAGCCGGCAGCGAAACTGAGGCGGCCAAGCTCAACGCTACGGCTGGATCCTTCATGGCGGATGTATCAGAGGAGATCGGCGTGTTTTTGATATTTGGTTGAACAACGAAAGGGACCACGTTCGATTCCTCTAATCGAGGCCGTTTGCCAACAGGGCGATCCTCTGAGCCGACTTCTTCCTCGGTGGTACATTTTTCGCCCCGCCTTTCTGGAATCAACTGTTCTTCTGTAAACTGCTGGTCGACGTCCGTCTCCATCTCGACCACAATAACTTAAGCTGTCTCTCCTCCAATAACGGTTTGCGAAGACTCAATCGGGGCAGGTTCAAAACGGGTGACCTCAGCTTTCTTTCAGGCGGCCATTCGTTCGGCATTTCTCTTTCGGGCCATCTGCGTAAGATTTTCCCCAGCCATACCTTCAGAAAAAGAGCCGGGTAGGTCTTCCAAATTTATAAAAATATCTCCGAAGGAAAACTCCGCCCGACCCAAAGTGGACGACGAGTTAGGCTGGTTAAGACCGGCTACCTCGAATGTTGAGTTTAGAGCTTCGTCGACCTCTTCGGCCTCTACAGCAAACTCTCTCGTTGATTCGGCAACTCCCTCGACCATCAACGCTACGTCTTGCTCTGAATCGGAAGCTTCGAGACCAATTTGCCTAAAGGTCTTAAAGCTGGGGAAGATTAGAGCCGTAAGGTGATGTTCGCCGGTCGGGATCGTAATGTTGTCCGCAGCCGAGGTCAAAATCCTCTTCAACTTATTGCCTGCAAAAACAAATAATTAGACTTGAAGAAAAAGCCGAATAAAAGAAAGATCAATAGACACAAGGGGTTACACGGCAACCTGGTTCGCCCCTCTTTCTGGGTATAGGGTCTAGGCGATCTTCGCCCTCGCCACGGACATTGACCATTACATCATCAACTCGATTGACAGAGCTGGAAAGCATGGTTACCAAGTGATGGTCGGTGTCCTTAGCCCTGAGAAAATGGCGCCCGAGCCGACCAGAGGATTTGGCTAAGGCGTAGCAGTACCGAATCACCGAAATGCCAAGGTTGATCCTAAGGCGCCGGTTCAACTCCACGATTCCTATTATGATTCAAAATAAATTCACATTGGGTTGGGAAGGAATCAGACCCCAATGCCGGGGGACGGCCCCAAGAAATGGGTGAAGGGGAAAACGAACCCCGCCCTTCGTAAGGGGTAGAAGAGAAAAAATGATGGTATTTTGGTCTTCCCTCTCCATATCAAGGGTATTGTCCGTTACTAGAGATAGATAGACATCGTCAGGGATAGAGAAATGTCATTGGAACCCAGAAATTCGACCCTCGGAAAGGAGGTCTTTCAAATGTTTAGCCATTCTTGTAAGGACCCAAGGATATTCTACATCAAAAATAAATACGGAAAGTAGGATTAAAAAGAAAAGAGAAGAAAACTTACGAAAAGCAAAGGAGTCAAGAAGAGACGGAGAGGAGTTGCAGAAGACGCGAGTCAGAGAAGAGATATCGACTGGCAATCCAAGAGGCTCAAATATTCGAAAAAGCGTGCATTCGAAGGGACTGAAGTTTCAAATCGTGATAAATGCGAGAGAAGCATGAATGAGGCGGGAAAGCGTTACAATGACCAAAAAGCATGTACGCGTTCTGACACGCATCCGGGAGATGATTAACCGCCGAATTTTTGACTTCCCAGACTAGAAGCCAAACACACCGACTAACTGGTGCTAGTAGGGGTGTTTTGGGGGCAATTGTGGGGGCCGGATAATTGGAACAATCAGAAGCGTACTCTAGAAGACAGATATTACTCGGCTCTTTCCTGCACGCTCAGGAAGCCGAATAAAATAGATAAGCCGAGTAGATATTGAACTATGGAGTCGAGTAAATAAAAGGATAATGAGTGAAAAGTGGACCTGGCCTCGAGGCCCAGGAAGCGAGTATAAATAAAGGAGTAACAGACTAAGAAAGGTATGTGAGAATTGTTGTGCTTAATTTAGAATATAAGTAATCTTGAGTGTTGAGATTGATTTGTTCGTCAGAGTGCTAATTCCGGCACCCCCGACCGGAGTGTTTATTCCTTTTCAGGTGACTATCAGCGGATCACAAGCGTCCCCCAGGATCAGAAGAGTATTTCCAAACCACTTCTCCATAATTGGCGCCGTCTGTGGGAATACTCAAGCATATCCATGGCGGGCGTGACGGAGGACCCTCCAATAGTCATTGATGAAACCACGCAGATAGACGATTCACTTCAACAAACATGCATGGACCGGAGATTATCCCAGCAAGACGTGTTTTGCACTTCGCCTCAACTTCGACTCCAGAGCATGAGGCACTGCAAGCGATCATGGAACAGGCAAAGCAAAACAAGCAAAGGTTGGAGAACATGATCGCTGAGAACGAGCGTCTCTGTTAGGATTTGGCCTTGGAAATGGCAAAGTCCAAACAAGCCGTGCGCCAAGATCCGGAACGACCTCTGAAAGGACGTGGTCGATGACCTCGAGCTCGGTAACAAGATGCTGATAGCGACTCCGACTCATTACCCCCGAAGCCCAGAAAGAGGGGCGAACCAATCAGCTCGGTCATGTCCAAATTTCAACCTTCCGTCCTTCAAATGGCCGTCCAAAGTGGTGGGACCTCTCGATACGAGAAGACGGGATAGGCAGTGTGAATATCAAAAAGATCACGGTCATGACACCGACAGTTGCTATGCTTTGAAAGATCACCTTGAGGTGTTGGTGCAAGATGGTCGACTCCAGCAACATGTTTGAAAGAGCGCAACCAAAATAGTTACACTGCGGCAGGGTTCGCCCCCGCTCGGCGTTGTTCATATGATATACAAGCTGCCAACGCCTTAGCCAAATCCGAAATAATTCTTGGAGGATTTGAGTAATGTTCATATGTGATCACTTTTCAAGTGGTACATATTTCGAAACAATTTTCATAACAAACACGAATCAAGTGTTACAATTCTTGCAAAGTTAGTCTATACTTGTGTGTGCGCGCATCACATAGTAATGCTAGCCTAATAAACCGGAACAAGAGCATATAATGTAGATAAGATTCATATCATGATTAGTAGTGGCCGATCGTTGGTCGGGCGAGCAGGGGTGCTCAATTCATGACCTTCCTCTCTCGTACCGAAGTTCCAGAGCTGAGACAATCTTGGTGATGACAGACACGTGGCCTTTGGCACGAGTCATGGGTTTCCTAAATTTCTTAAAAAATATTTAGGTGGCGACTCTGTATCTGGCAAAGCAGTTCATTTTTGGCATTTTTGATTCAAAATTGATTTTTCGAATGATTTGCCGGATTGGGACTCTTTGGTATTTATCTATTTCACATTGCACTTGTGGAATCAGATTCAGAACCGCAGGAGTCCGATACTGTAGGGCTTATTTCGACTCCAGAGAGGGGGCATGAAAAAACCGAGCTACAGTTTCTGTCGACTCTGTTCGGGAAATAAAGAACTTTACTCGAACTTCATGATGTGAAATGGTATCTACACTTATACGTTTTTTTGCATTGCATTTGCATTGGTGTGTTTAAGTCATTGTGTTTGCCATCTGCTATTCCCGGACGGTTTGCTGGAGGCTTGCCTGAAAAGCTTGCCAAAAGGCTAATCGGTCAGGGGCTTTGCCATGATGGGAACACAACCCTTGGGTCTGGACTACCGCTATACCGTTTGATCCTCCTTTCACTTCTCGGTGTTAGGTGTGAGACGTATATTAGGTAGTCTTGCTGAGGTACACTTCTGATCATTTGGCCTAGTTGCATATTGAAAGGCCATAGACTGTTCCAAATTAGGACAAGATGCTTACTCGAATACAGGATTGCGTGAAACCGCTTTGTTTGAATAGTGAACCCTAGTTCCTGACGAAATTGGGATAGGGTAACCCTACCCTCCCATAGGGATGTTTTGGCTCTCACTTAACTGGTATGTGGTTTACAGTGAAATTGTACAGGAATGTGTGTATCAATTGCAAGTTGGGTATCCATTTTTGGGGGCAGAATTCAGTGTTGAGTACAGTCCAACAGCTTTGATTACATCTGTGTGTTGTTAACATCAGTAACTGAGGTGTTGTGCGGTTTTTGATTATTGCTTTCTTTTTGCTTTATTTCTTTTTGCTAGATAGTATAACACCATAGCTTTAGACAGTTCGGATATCCCCCAAGCACTCTGGACCCGAGTCAGAAGGCTGTGCAAAGCCAAAGATCTTGTTAGGGGACAGCTCGTGTTTACTTCGCTCCTACCGATTATTAGATGGAGGAGAGTCAGGCAGAGTTCACCGGTCCAATTTTTACAGCAGTCACCCCTCACTTCACCTGTATCTAGTTAGGCTCAGTCTTCTACATCTAGCCCAGTACGAGATCACTCGCCTATTCTGATGGCACAGTATCCCCTGGTTAGTATGGACGAATTGATCCATCACCTTCAGCAAATAGTTAAAACCCTGCAGCAAGATGCTACTCGTAAGGTCGAGGTCATAGCTCGTCAAGTTGTGGTAATAAACAGGCTACAACAACAACAACCACAACCAACAACAGATTCTGCATCTCATGGACCTCCTATGGGTATTCCAACACTTGGAGCCACTACCCATACTGCTAATGCCCATGCTGAAAATTAGGGCAATCCAAATCAGGGAAATCTAACAGAGCTGATCCCACCACAAGCCTCCAAAGCACCTGTGTAACAAACTGAGGCTTTGTTTGAGTTTGAGGTTGACCTAACTGTACTTAAGGTCAACAGGCTGGAGAAGCTATTCAAGAGAGAACAAGGTGTTAACTCCATCCCCGACATAGAAGATGGGTATACCAACACTGCAGTGACATTGCCAGATCGGTTCAAAATGCCACACATCGATAGATTCGAATGCTCTAGAGACCCCATGGTTCATTTACAGTTGTTTTTAGACATCCTGCGGCCAATGGGCCTGACCAGATTGCAAAAACTCTCTCTCTCTTTGGCCGAACCATGCCAGGAATAACAGCCATATGGTATGCGAAGTTAGAGGATTTTGTGAAGTAGAATTGGGAGAAATTGGCTGAGGCCTTTATTGCTCAGTACTCGTACAACACACAAATCGAGGTCACGACTTGTGATCTTGAGGCAATGCGCCAGGAGCTGAAGGAGGGCTTCTCAGAATTTGTGACAAGGTGGAGGGCTAAGGCTTCAATGATGACCACTAGGCCTTCTAAGAATGACCAGATAAGGATGGTAGTCCGCAATCTGCATGGGATGTTGTTGCAGAAAATGATTGTCTTACCTTTGTTCATGTTCACTGAGCTCTATGAGATGGGGGTTCAGATTGAAGAGGCCATGAAGCAGGGGCTGATTACTGATGAGAAAGAACAGGAAGAAAGGCCTTTTGTGCGCAGTTCCAATGCAACCACTAGTGGTAGCACAACTGCCAGCCGTCGGATGTGAGCGTTGTCACCACCACAACCAAGACTGCCAATCCCTTTACCAATACAGCTCCGCAAACTTCAAACAACTCTGCCCGATCCCAGAAGATCTTCACCCAACTCTACATGACCCTATCTTAAGCCATGAAGGTGTTGGTCAAAAAGGGGCACCTCAAACCATTAGAGCCTCGCCCACTACCTGATCCTCTTCCACCCAAACACAACCCAGCCAAGTACTGTGCGTTTCACTAGCAGCACAGTCATGATACCGACCAATGCTTCAGACTCCGTCATGAGATTCAAGGCCTCATTGACAATAAGGTGATCACACCTCCCCAGAAAACAAATGTAACTACAAACCCTCTCTTGGCCCACAATCAAGTTCCCCCACCTCGAGACCTAAACCTAATCCATACACTGGCTATCCCCTACAACCGTAGCATATATATTGCCCCTTCCCACCTACCCAGACTGGCGGTGTTCATTCCTGAAAGCACAGATTTGTGTGTGATAGACACGTCTGCACATCAACCTAAACCTGTGGTGGTGACAATTGCAGTAGGAGGGAGGTTGGCCTTAGAGGAGAGTATGAGTCTGTTGCCTGAGTGCTTTGAGGACCTGTCTAAGGGGGTGTACGATCCAAGATGCTACATTGTGCCGATTGATCAAGCCAAGCCAAAAGTGGTATTGCCAACTATAGTGGAGGTCAATGTGGTTAGGGAGGATGGCCTGTGCCAAGGTTTGGATGATTTGGTGGAAATTGAGGAGAACTTAGACAACCTGCAGTTCTTTGACAAACAAGATCAAGGGGATGTGTAGATTGATTGGTTCGATTTGAATGGATCAACAGACAACTCTGGGTGGTTGAGTGATGAACTAGACAAGGAGGAAGGAACTGAAACAAAACTGGAGGAAAAAAGAGCAGGAATTGCTGTAGTGGCCGAAATGGCCGATAAAAAGAGGAAACTGCCGGAGAACACTGGCGTGGAAAATTCAGCTCAGGAGCTGGGCACTGTGAGTACTGTGGACACAGAACAGGAAGCCATGCTGAAGCAGTTTGCACAAGAAAGAATTGAAGATGACCAGGAAGCTGTAATGGCCCAACACCATGCAGGGGATGCCTGTGAGGTGAAAGTGGTATAAACAGAGTCAAACAACTGTTTATCGGCTGCCGGAGGTATATAGTGGGAGGATGACGATTTACATCTGGCTCACACTGGCGAAGATTAGGGTGAGTGCCTTCCAGAAAACACGTGGTATGCAGAAGAGATAGATCACATGACAAGAAGTGGATGGTATTTCAAGCCACCGCACTTAGATCAAGCTGAGGCATCTGGAAAAGACAGAGAGGTTGAGAAACAGAAAGAGAAGCAGCTGGAAGAAGAAGCAGTGTTGAAGAAACTAAAGAAAATCTAAGCTACATCTCAATTTGGGGTCTTCTCATGGCCTCCTGGGTACGTCGACAGGCAGTATTGTCAGCAATGGACAAAGCTAAATTGTCCATTGACACTACCCCTGAACAGCTTGCGGGATTGGTCTTCCTAGGTGGTGCCGGGCCGACCCTAACCTTTTCTTACAAAGAACTGCTACCGGAAGGCTGAACTCACAACAAACCCCTATAAATATCTGTTGAGTGTAAGGAAAAATGGGTACCGGTGGTGTTGATAAACACCAATTCAGCTATCAATGTATGTTCTTCTCACATAACTTATGCAATCGGCCTTAGACTGGCAGACTTCGTGCCTACGGCCTAAGTAATTCAGGTATATGATAATACAAGTAGGGAGGTTATGGACACGGTGCAAATTAGAGTCCAGGTAGGCCCAGCTCAGCAGGATGTCGAGTTCTATGTCCTGGACGTGCCAGCCACCTTCAACATATTGGTAGGGAGGCCCTGGTTGCACCTTGTGAAAACTATCTCCTCTACGCTCTACCAAATGTTAAAGTATCCCCATGAGAAGGCAGTGGTGATTGTTTTCAGGAATTCATCTATCCATCCTCTGCCAGAGATAACTGCACCAGTGTTGGAGATCACTCATGGCGAGGAGGATGTATTCCTCTTAGGGTTCACTCTGGTCGAGGCCCGGGTAGTGCAAACTATTCTGGCTGCTGATGAGGGCATGTATGTCAGTGCCCAATCTATCTATGTCATTAACAAACTGAATTATGTGCCCGGAATGAGATTCATAAGAAGTAGCGAGAAAGGTGTCATAGCATTGGTCGATGTGCCGCACAATCCACATGCCTTTAGTTTGGGTTATATACCCACCAAAGAGGACTGGATCAGGAAAATGGAAGAGATGACATGTAGAGCCAGAGCCAAGCAGACCGGGAAATACTATGAGCTTATTCACAGGCCAATCCAGGGAACGCTGAATGGCCACTTTGTTCGCGAGGGAGACAATTTTTCCTTTTGCCCCTTTCCTAAGCCCTGGATGAATTCCACAAGGTAGTGTGTCCCCGGATTTGAAATCTTCTTCGACTTACAGTTGCAAGATAGTGATGCCGAGGAAAAGGCTGGACCAAGTACTGAAGCTGAACAGAGCATGGAAAGTGATTCCGACAATAGCGAGCTTGGAGTAAAGGCAGCACTGGCATGTGTCCTCGCAGATCCTATGGCTAACTCAGAGAACTTGAGGGATAACCTTACCATTTCCATAATCGGGGACCAACCGGGTGCGAACCCATCCAGCAGCATTTTGAATGCATCGAAAGCACCATCTCTTATCTGGCAGTTGATGGAGGGCTACATGTCTAGTTTTGAGTCGGGTGATGAGCTAGAATCTGATTCCACCGAGTCTGTGGAGTCAGAATCTGATTCCGGTTCTTCTGAGTCTAAGTCCAGTATCCCTGGGGGTGATAACTTAGATGGTAGGGTCTTGTCCAGGTCCTTTTTTTCTTTTGCTTTTGAGTCAGTTTTAACCGAAGATCTGGATCTTATGAATGAGAACGCTACTGGTTTTGAGTATTTCTCTGTGCTGCTTATTTATTATATTGACCAAGACTTTTAAAATTTCAATGAAAATGAAGAGGAAGGAATTCCTTTGGTTTTGAAAAACTAGATTAATCGAGAGAAGGAGAGGTTTATAAAACCTTGTGCTGATGAAATCATTGCTGTTAACGTGGGTACTGAGAAGGATCCGTATCTGGTTCAGATCAGGTCCACGTTGTCTTTGGAGGAGCGCGAGCGCTTAGTCGCTTTATTAAAAAATTTCAAAGATGTTTTCACGGGGTCCTACGAAGGCATGCTTGGAATCAATCCTGAGATTGTACAGTATCGTATTCCTCTTAACCCCGAGGCTTGACTAGTTAAACAGAAGTTGCGAAGAGTTTACTCGAATCGGGCGTTGAAAATCAAAGAAGAGGTCACCAAGAAGATCGAGGCAAGTTCTTGTTAGTATCTGAATATCTTAATTGGTTGGCCAACATCGTCCCAGTGCCGAAAAAGGATGGTAGAATCCAGGTGAGTGTGGACTTCCCTCTACCGCACATTAATGAATTAGTGGAATTCACTGCGGGTCATGCATTGTTATCGTTCATGGTTGGGTTTTTCGGGTATAACCAGATTCTGATGGTGCCCGAGGATAGAGAGAAAACCACATTTACTACGCCGTGGGGTACCTACTACTATCGGGTTATGCCGTTTGGGCTGAAGAATGCCAGGGCTACCTATCAGAGGGCTGCGACCACTATTCTGCATGATATGATCCACAAAGAGGTCGAAGTCTACGTGAAGGACATGATTGTCAAGTCCAAAGAAAGAGAGGGCCACTACACCGCCTTGGAGAAATTCTTTCAATGGATCAGAGAATATAGACTGAGGTTAAATTCGCAGAAATATACTTTCAGCGTAACAGTAGGGAAAATGCTGGGCTTTTTGATCACACAGAAAGGGCATTGAAGTAGATCCTTCCAAAATCAAGGCCATCTTAGAAATGCCATCACCAAGGACTGAAAAGGAGGTGCAAGGTTTTCAAGGTAAAGTGCAATTCATAAGGTGGTTATTTCCAAATTAACGTTGACTTGTGAACCACTATTTGGTCTCCTGAAGAAAGGGAAGAAATTTTGATGGGATGATTGATGTCAATTCACCTTTGAGCAGATTAAGCATTACCTTCAGAATCCGCCTGTGTTGTTGCCGCTAGAGCCGGGGAAGCCTTTGATTCTATACCTGTCAGTAACAAACACGGCTATAGGATGCATGCTTGCTCAGGAATCTGAAGACAGGGTGGAGAAAGCCATCTACTACTTGAGCAAGAAAATGTTGGATTATGAGACCTGCTACACTCCATTGGAGAGAGCTTGCCTAGCCTTGGTATGGGCCACTATGAAGTTGAGGCACTACTTGTTAGCTCACTCCGTAATTCTGGTTTTGAGATTAGATCCCATCAAATATCTCTTCGAGAAACCAGCGCTTATGGGTAGGCTAGCCCATTGGTTGCTTCTCCTCTCCGAATTTGATCTCAAGTATGTTACCCGCAAGTCGGTCAAAGGAAGAGCTGTAGCGGAGTTCTTGGCAGATCACCTAGTGGAAGGGGATGAAATAGTGGAATGCCTATTCCCAGATGAAGCCATTCTACATGTTGAGGAGGAGACTTGGACGATGTACTTTTACGGAGCGTCTAATCAATACGGTTATGGGATAGGTGTGTTGCTGATAACACCCAACGTCTCCCATATACCTTTAGCATTCAAACTCCGATTGAAGGTGTCCAATAACGAAGCAGAATATGAAGCGTGTATCGTTGGTTTAGAAGCCGCCTTGGAACTAGAGCAAAGAGGTTGGATGCCATCGGGGACTCGAACTTAGTTGTTTCTCAAGCAAATGGAGACTGGAAGGTCAAAGCAGAAAAGATGAAGGTTTATCACTAGACCCTGGATGTTCTGATTCCTAGGTTTGAAAAGTTGACTTTCACGCATCTATTAAGAGAGAACAGTAGGTTCGCTGATGCTTTAGCAACTTTACCTTCTATGGTAGACATCCCACTTGGAGTTCGAATACGCCCTATTATCATTGAGTAGAAATACACGCCGACCTATAAAACTATCGCCACAATAGATGAAGCACAAGACAAAAACCCGTGGTACTATGATAGTTGGAACTTCTTGGAAAAGGAGATTTATCTACCAAGGACAAATGCCAAGGACAAAAGGGGAATACGGTGAATAACCACCCAATTTATTATCTGCAGAGGTAAACTGTGTAAAAGAGGTCATCTGGGAATGCATAAGTTGTGTGTGGAAGAAGAGGAATCAAAGCGCCTGATGGAGGCCATCCATGGAGGAGAGTGCAGAGTGCACATGAATGAAGTGATGTTAGCTCGGAAGATTCTCAGGCAAGGTTACTACTGATCCACCATAGAGGAGGATTGTGTTGGTTTTGTTTAGCGATGCCACAAATGCCAAATTCATGCTAATCGCATGAATATCCTACCGTCAAAACTGTACAATATGACTTCGCCATGGCCTTTCTCAGTCTGGGGAATCGACGTCATCGGTGCTGTCACACCAAAAGGGTCAAATGGGCATGAATACATTTTGGTGGCAATTGATTACTTTACAAAGTGGATGGAAGCTCAGTCCTATGCAGTGTTGAAAGCATCGCATGTGGCCAAGTTCATCAGAAACAACATCATTTGCCGATATGGAGTCCCAAATGAGATCATATCAGATAAAGGCTCCCACTTCAAGAAGGAGGTGATAGACTTGTTGGAGGAATACAATGTGACTTTTCATAAGTCATCTACATATAGGCTGCAAACCAATGGAGCCATTGAAGCCACCAACAAGAACATCAAGAATATCCTGCAGAAGATGGTTGAGACCTACAAGGATTGGCTAGATAAATTGCCATGCGCACTCTGGGGCCATAGAACTTCAATCTAGACATCTACAGGGGCAACTCCTTATTCTCTGGTCAATGGGATGGAGGCTGTTTTTCCAATTAAAATATAAGTCTCGTCGCTACGAGTTATGGCTGAGTGTCAGATAGTAGAGGCGGACTAGCAACAGAGCAGATTTTAGGAGCTAATGCTATTTGATGAGAGAAGGTTGAAAACATTGTATCATGTTCAGGGCTACCAGCACAGAATTGCCAGGGCTTTTAATAAGAAAGTTAAGTCTCGGAATCTCAAAGAGGGAGATATGGTGCTGAAAGCCAACCGAGCTCCTATTCATGACCCTGGGGCCAAGTTCAGACCCAATTGGACTGGTTCTTACATCATCAAAACTATATGGTTGGGTGGAGCTATTACTCTCGTGGACCTGGATGGCTTGGAATTTTTACAGCCGATTAATACAGACAAGTTGAAGAAATAGTATCCCTGAGAGGCTTGTTAGGTCAAAAACCCGAAAGGGTTACCTAGGCAAAAGTTAGAGCATGAAAAATTAGAAATAAAGAAAAATTGAGCTCGCAAGGTTGAAAATCCTAAAGGGCGACTTTGGCAAAAGTTAGAGCGCAAAATGCGAGAGTAAACACTTGAGTGAACCTGAATTGAGCTACATAAAGCCTGATTCCCATCTTTGGGATACATAGGCAATTTCATCCTGAAGTTCGGCCGTAATCACCTCCAATTGAATTGTCCTGTCCATGTGTCTGATCAAGTCATCTTTGTTTGTCCTTTACCTAAGAGTTCGGTTGTGATCTTTACTCTGAGAAAAGAGCTGGTTACAATGCAGAACAATGCTGTTCAATCAAGCGACATTTGTGATCTTTTGATTCGAGGTTATACATTTTGAGGATTGATTCTGTGCATGTCTGGTGGTGATCCTTTTTGAACATAGTCTTGAAAAGTTTTGATAAAAGTTGATTTTGTTCAAAATTTTACCTTTTACAACTTAGACCATTTTTGGAGCAAAAGGAAAATTTTCAATGCTTACAACTTTAATTTCATTGATTTTAGCATAAAAGTTCTCCAACTCTCTGATACAAATCAAATTTACTTTTATTACATTAAAAAAACTTGAAAAGAAAGGTCAAAACAATAAACTAGGGGTGTAGATGAGTCAGGTGCTCCTACGTCCTTTGCTCGTGCTTGTGGAAGCTTCTGAAGCCAAAGTGGGCCCAGTTTGTGCCTCATCCTCGAGCCAAGCCAAGCACTCGCCAGAAAGAGCATAACTGAAACTAGGGGCAGGGGCTAGAAGCTCTCTCATCCTCCATTCAGTGAGGTACCTAGCCAAGTGTGAACCACGGATGGGGAATGAAACCAGGTACTCTACCCCTTCCTATTGGCGGGTCTGATCATGCCTGAATTGATGTCTAGACCGAAAAAGGAAGTAGAACACGTAGTGCATCAGGCCAATCAATTGTATACCATGTTATAGAGCCATGCTGTAACTCATCTCGGTCAGATTTATGGCAGGGGAAATGCCAAGCTATGTCAGCAGCATACTTGTTGCACATCCAGTCGCACCGCCATCCCTCATTTAGGAAATCCACTAGTCGGTGGCGAAAGAAATAACCTCGAGCTGGGTACTCAGGGCAAGAGTCCACTACCTTCAACTTATCCATAAGCCACACCTGGGGAGGGATGAAAGAAAAAAGAGATTAAAGAATAGAGAGATATATGTTGAGAGAAAAGTGAGAAAAAGGCTTTGAGAGAAAAATAGAGCATGAGTGCTGAGTGATGTAAGGAACACATATAAGAAAGGGTGGGAAACAATACCTGGAGAAGTAGTGGGCTTCCCGTGAATCTGGTAGTCTCTCGTCGATGAAAGGTGTCTAAGCCCATCAAGGTCTCGGCCAGTGCCAAGCCAATGCAACTCTTTCTTTCTTTCAAACCTTGGGCCACTTTGATCAACCGAATGTTGGACCCGCCAAAGCTAGGGGCAAGAAGGAAATGAGCAAGCATACATATGCAGAGGGCATGTTGTTGAAAACCACACCAAAAAAGTTTTCCATTGTCACGGACGTTAGAAAATCGATGAATCAGGCTGGGACTGTCTAGTTCTCCGTTATGCGCCAAAGATCGAGCCTCTTGCAGAGTGAGCCCACACATCCATCCCAAAGCTTGGGTGTGGCCAAAACGGGGTTGAGGCATGATTTTCTCATTGCGCCGAGATTCCATTAGTGCTTGAAATTCTTCAATTGTCGAACATATTTCTTGTCCCTCGAAGCGAAAGACATATGTAATCGGCTCCCAGCATTGAGTCGTGGCGTGAAGGAACGGAAAACAAAGTGGAGTACAGCTCAGCAGAAAAAGTGCATTTATGCCAAAACCCTGAAAATTTTGTCTAAAGTCGCTATCCAATCCGAGAGCTTTTCGGCAAAAAATGGCTCCATTTGTGGAAAAAATTACAGCTGAAATGAGGTTCCGAAGAGAAATCACAAAGCCAAACCTTTTGTAGAAGATAAGGCTGTGAGTGGAAGCTAGCTGTCAACAATCTGGCGATTCTCACATTTGTGGCCGGCAGGCCACCCTCTATGGCCGGCAAGCTCTATCTCTGGTCGACAACTTTCTTTTGAGGCCTGCCGTCCACCTGTGTGCTGAGCAGTGCTGGAAGCGTGTGTTTTGTTTTGATCTTTATGTGTTTTAAGGTCTTGTTTTGAGTCTTTTTGGTTTTAGCAAGTTTGTTTATTTGTATTTGAGTTTTGTTTATCGAGTTGTATGTTGTATTTTGTATTTTTAGTTGGTTGGCTCATTACCCGATTAAGAATATCATGCCAATACAAGTGTTCAGTTTTGCAAATTCGACTCCATGTCCATTTTCATGCTAATATGGTGCTCATGATGCAAAAATGACAACACTTTTTATAAAAATTGCGAGGTTTTATTCCGATAATGGTTTTTACAAAAGAGGAGTACAAGTTTCCAAAGGGAATAAAACCTATCTGAAGCTATACATCTGCTAGTGCAACCAAACAAAAAGAAACTAGGGAAAAAATAAAAAATTAGCGCCAGTCGCCTCAGGCCCGAGAGGCCCTCTTCGTTCTCTTCCTCGAAGAGGAGGACTTGGGGGCACTATCTTCATCAGCGCCGCTGTCTGAATCAGTCTCGAAGCTAGAACCCAAGCCGATATCATTTCCGCTCTCTGCCCCAGAACCCTTCTCGGTAACACCTCCGCTCTCAGAACCTGAGCCAGTATCATCGTCCCCACTCTTGGATGACTTATAATGCCGACTCACTGCCTCATCAGATTCACTAGTCTTAGCATCATCATCGCTCAAGATGGGCTCTAAAGGGCTGCTTTGGCCTCGGGTTCCCTTATCTCTGCCTTTCCTCTTTGCTACTGGAGGATGTGTTGCCGGTGCTAGTGCTGGTACGGGTGCTGGTGCTGTTGCTATCGTCAGTGCAATCCGTACAGATGGGATCTGAAAAAGACAATTATCAACATATCAGTTACCGTGTGTGTATCAAATGCAAGCATAATATGCAGAATGAGTGTATGCAGAAATCAGATATAGTATGAGTACAGTGTATAAGTACAGTGTGTGAGTACAGTATGCCAATGTAGTGTATCAAATATAGTGTGTCAAATGCAATTTGGGAAAGACTACAGTCGAAATGTCAGTGTATCAGTGAAAAGATGATAGCATGAACCGCAAACTGACGGAAATTACCAGGATGCCGTGGAGGCCAAGCAGCGTCTCTCTCTTCTGCACCATGCCTATCAGGGAAGCTATCAGCTCGAGAGCGCCCCCCGTGTACTCTATAGATGCTTGCAAATGCATTTAAATAATTAGTGTTCATAATAAACATTTCTAAAATGAAGTGTGGGGTGCAAATCGTAAAGTATGGTCCATACCTGAGACGACCCTCGAACTCCGACAAACTAGTGCCTAGCTGCTGTAGGCTCAATCGAGATTTGGTAAATAACCCCAGTATGACGCCAGCATATGAGCGTAGTGGGAAGCTCTGGCCAACGGGTGCTCTGCTCTGTTGGGCGAGCCCCTCTAATACGGGCCCTGGTCACCTTAGTCGCCTCTCTCGCTGCAGGAGTGCTCGCCTTCTCGCCTCTACGAGCGTCTATTAGAGATGGCATGAGGTGGGTTTGAATAAAGGTCGCGCAATCGCCCTCTACTTCGAATTAATTAGCATCCAAGCCTACCATGAATTATGTAACTGCATCAACAGATAGGCTGTCTGACGAGCTCATAGACTCTGGCGGTGGCATCGGAATGACTGGATTCGGCAAGCCCACGGTCTATCGAACAAACTGCTCACTCAGGAACTAGGCTTGGCAGACTGGGCCCTCAAGTATGATCTGGAAATGAGAAGTGGCCCAGGCCCCTACATACTAGTCCCTTACTCTAGCTGGCATCATGGCTTAGAGAGTGTACTGATTGTTAGTTGCTGTCAGTTGCTAAAGTGTGAATTAGAACAGTTGTAAAGCAAAAATGACTGTGTTTTGGGTTACCTCGTGGGCAGCCACTGTGTCAAAATAATGGCGGAAGAAGGCGAAGGACTCGTGACTCTGACGCTGACACTTGCCATCATACCGCCTCGAGTGAAGAGCTGCCAAGGAGAGCTCTTCTATGGGCTTTGGAGCAAGAGCTGGAAAATATGAATAAACCCACAGCTGCAATGAATATGCAGTGATATGTGATCAACAGGCCATGAACAGATGCAAAAAGTGTAAATCAGAAAGCACACGACATGAACAAATGCAGAAAGTGTAAAGCAGAAAGCACAACATGAACAGATATAGAAAGTGCAAAGCAGAAAGCACAGGTGTTGAACAAATATAAAGCAGAAAATGTGAAGTAGAAAGCGAAAAGTGAAAAGAGGGAACTGAAATATATACCTCCCAGGCTAGCCAGTAGCCTCCGATCAGCTCTCCCCTCAGACGGGAGGTAGAGCCCATATAGCCGTATAGAGTGGTGAGGCCAGCTCCAGCCCTGTCATAGAAGCATACCTGGGGAAGGGTCACTAGGGCACTCAACAGATATAAGCCCACGATGTTTCACCTATTCGAAAACAAGGTGGTATCGAGGACAAACATCAGGAAGCCTCTGGCATACTGCTCCATCTTCTCTAATGTCTTGGGCTCGCTCCCTCAGAACTGCTTAGCGAACTAGCTATATCTAACCATAGCTGGCCGATACAAGGGCGAGCGCGCTCCTAGCAGCTCGATCCAGGTCACCTCACACTCCCCTATGTCGGTGTCAAAAGGGATCGGATCACCCCCTACTCCTAAGCTTGTGATCATGGCGAAGTCATAGGGAGTCATCGCATCTCCCCGGCAGTAGAGAAGTGGAAGGAGTTGGTGGTGTCCCACCACCTCTCCACTAGTGCTTCCAGAAGAGGTCGGCTCGCAATGACCAGTGTCAGGCCGGAGCAGAAGAGGCCGAAGCCAGTCTTGTCCACAATGTCACGGGCCTCGATAGGGAGCTCGTCGTACAAATCTCTAGTTATCGTGGCTCTATACCGCCTATATGTCCGGGACTCTCCTTGTGGCAAAGAATAGATGAATTAGATCAGGCAGTGATGAGAGTATAGTCAGATGAAAGGCAGTGCGAGAAATGCAGTTAAAAGACAAGCATGAATGCTTGAAAACAGAGTTCATACCTCAGTGGCGCTAGAAGAAAGGTGGGAGGTTGGCTCTCTCAACAGGAGGTCTTCTGTATACCGCGAGCAAAGTCCCTAAAGTGCTTAATGCCTCCGGGTGGCAATATGTGTGTGCGGGGATGATATCTCGCCGGATCAAAAGGTCGTACCCTCAATGGTAGCGGCTCTAGTTCAACCTCGGGCTCAAACTCCGCCTTGAGGTCGGCCTTGATGCCCTCTGCCGCCATATCGGCCTCGGCAACTGTCGGTTCCTCTGCCTTGGGAACGGGTGGGAATGCAGACAGAACCTCTGGAGGGGCCCCGTCATGTGGAATCTCATCTGCCATCTGGAAAATGGGTGAAAACTAGGTGAAAAGTGAAGAAAAATGGAGAAAAGAAGGTAAACTTGGAAAAAGTCAACCCTAGGAGAGAGAAAATGAGAGAAAAAGTCAAAGCCTGAAAAAGTTCACGAAACCCGAGAGAAACTCGAGGGGAACAAGCCTAAAGTGGTGGAAATTCAAGAAAAGGCGTTGAAAACAAATTTTGATCGATTTAAAAGGAAGAGACCTAAGAGGGTTTAACAAAGAAAGTGTGCGTGGGGTGTTGAAAAACGCGTGTAAAGCTCGGATCTAGAGAGGGAAAGTGTCTAGAGAGAGAGGGAGAGAGAGAAGATTTTCAGACCTAGGGTTGTGAGGAAATGAAGCCTTGCGCCTTATACTTAAAGACCCGTGCATGAAAAGACCAAAAAGCCCCGAACTGCCATCGGTGGCTAGCAGGTGGCCGGCAAAGCGTTTTGATGGCCAATAGGTTGCCGGCAGCCTCCCCCTGTGGCTGGCAAGTGGCCGGTGGCCTTTCTCTGTGTCCTGATGCTGTTTTGTGTGTTTCTTTCCCAAGAAGTGTAAGGAAGGTTCATTGTTGGGTTCAGATTGTTTCTGAGGGAGCTCAAAACTATGTTTGGTGCATGATGTTCATCACTTGTCAACATGAACGAGGTGTATCCTTTTGAACGTGTTATAATTCCTCTGAGAGGTAAATCGGAGGTGCCACCGAGTATCGTTTTATTCGTTTTATGCTTTTGTTCTTTTCGCTTGCATAGAATATGCATTTCTCGTATATGCATGCCGCACGCCTGTCTTACATCATTTGTCATTTTTGCATAGAACATGCCGTCAATTTTGCATAGAACATGTTTTTGTTTCTTACATAGAACATGCTTTCAATTAACATCATACGTCAGTTGTCTATCTTGCATGGAACATGCGTTGTCACTGTATTTGTTTGTAATCTTGTCCACTTTGTGCATTTATCGCACACATTCAACTTGTGCATCTATTGCACACGTTCATTTTGTGCATCTATCGCACTTATTCACTTTGTGCATCTATCGCACACGTTCACTTTGTGCATCTATCGCACACGTTCATTTTGTTCATCTATCGCACTTATTCATTTTGTGAATCTATCGCACACGTTCATTTTGTGCATCTATCGCGCACCTCTTTATTTTATCTAGGGAAGTGTGAAGCACGAGCCCAAGCGGTTTCCCTTGTTTCACAGGACGCGTGAAGCGTGGCTCTGGGCGTGTTGTATCTCAGGATGCGTGAAGCGCGAGCCCGAGCAATTTCTCTTGTTTCTCAGAATGCGTGAAATGCAGTTCTGGGCGTGTTTTATCTCGAGACGTATGAAGCACGAGCCCGAGCTATTTCTCTTGTTTCTTAGGATGCGTGAACCGCGGCTTTAGGCATGTTGTATCTCGGGACGCGTGAAATGCGAGCCTGAGTGGTTTATCTTGTTTCTTAGGACGCGTGAAGCGCGACTCTAGGCATATTGTATCTCGGGACGCGTGAAGTGTGAGCCTGAGCGGTTTCTCTTGTTTCTCAGAATGTGTGAAGCGCGTCTTTGGATGTGTTTTATCTCGGGATTCATGAAGCGCGAGCCCGAGCGGTTCTCTTATTTCTCGAGATGTGTGAAGCGCGACCTCGAGCGGTCTTTCTTGTTTCTCGGGATGTGTGAAACATGACCCCGAGTGATTTTCGTTCCTCTTGTTTCTCGGGATGCGTGAATCGCGAGCCTGAGTGATTTGTCTTGTTTCTCAGGACGCATGAAGCGCGACTTCGAGCGGTCTTTCTTGTTTCTTGGGACATGTGAAACACGTCCCCGAGCAGTTTTCGTTTCTTAGTTTCTCAGGATGCGTGAAACGCAACCCTGAGTGGTGTTTTTCTTTCCTTGTCTCATTTTTTGGCGTGGCTAGAGTATGTTTTGTGTCGGTTTTAGGCTTAAAGCTGCTTATTCATATGTTATTATCTCGTTATCTTGCTTATTGCATCATTTCGCGTGATCATGAGTTTTCAAAATAGCCGGCTTCGCAAAGCGTGTAAGTTTATCTTTCAAAGTTGCATTGTGCATATCATTTGCATCTTGCCCTTGAATTACGCTGGTTTGATTCCTTACAAAGGGATACGTAGGCAGCCTACGGGCGCAACCATTTGTTCTGTCTTGATTGTTTGTCCAAGTCTTACGGCTTTGTCAAAATGGGTTGTCTTTGGGCTTTGACATTCACTCACGTCATTTCATGGCTCTGAGTTCTGTCAAAGAGGGGCAATTGTAGACACCCCAGTTTTAACAGCCTTTACGACTTGGACGTCATCGCTTACACAACCAATGATGAGTCTATATGCTTGTCAAGTGCTCGAAGTCCTCAGCGGATTGTCACAACTTTGAGCCTTTCAAACCTTGCACCCCTGTTGCCCTGTTTTGGACCAAACCTAGTGATTCTCATGCCTGCAACCCCTAGTGGCCTGTGGGCCACCTGTTTGGATTGCCGGCCATCGCTCTTGGTTATCGGGCACTGACGGCCGGCCGGCCACTAGTGTCTTTTGTAGATATTTTGTGACAGCTGTAACAGTTGTTTGCACAGATGCTTGCATCTGCTCCCACGTGTAGGGCTGGATGTTCTTGAGGGAAATTTATATTTTCTATATATAGAGAGCCTTCCCTTTTGCCATGGGGTTAGAAAAATTTTGAGCAAAATTTTTCCTCTCTCTCTAGCAAATTTCTTAGTCTTTTCCTATACACTCTTCACCTTTGCCTAGACACTCTTAACCAAACCTCTCTATCTTCCAATTGAGGTGTCTTTAAGCCTCGTTTGAGCTATTGAGGGTGTGTTTGCCTTGGTTTATTTCTTAGAATTGATTTTCTCTTCAAGAGGTATAAGGCTTTGCCTCTTTACTTGCGTTAATTACTCTTTTTCTTGCTATTTTTCAACCGTTTTTGGGCTGTAAAAACTCTGTATTTTTTGGCTGAAGCTTGGGTTTTAAGGTTAATAAAGGTTGAGGGGTGTTCACCCTTCTTTGCACCTTGTTATGAAGGCCGTTTCCCTTATGTTTCCCATCTTTTTACTCTCTGTTTTTGAGCTTTTAAACACTATTTTTTAGAATTATTTCAGTGGCCAAAATCATGTTTTGAAATTCAAATTTGGAGGGGTTAGCCTCCCCTCCTTATGTCTTGCTTACCAGCCTAGCCTGTGCTATGTTTTAGCATATTAATCTAGCTATTTTTTCTTAATTTCAGCATGTTTTAGGAGTATTTTTAGACTGTTTTAGCACTGTTTTTGGTTGATAGTTGCATTTGAGCTTTGTTTTGCATGCTTATACTGTAATTGTCCTCATAAGTTTGGTGTTCTAGGCCTTAGACACTATCTTATTTGAGTTGATTTTATTTATTTATGGCTTTCCATACTTGTGATCACTCTTAATCATCTCTGCAACCTCCCTCCTTTCTTGGCTTTTGTTTTTCTTTCAAAGTGGTTCAAATTACTTGTTTATTTTAAGCATGGGATTGAGATGTCATGCTTAATGGTTTAATTCATTTGGGGGTTCATTACCAACGGTATGATGTCTCTTTCATGCCCAAGACAACACTTGGTTTCAGCCTTCTTTCCATTAGAGTACTTAAACTCACCATTGGACTCAATGAATTAAAGGATGGTTGGTAATTAAAATGAAGTAATTAAAATGGGACTAAAATGGTGCAAGATAAGAATTTTTTTTTTATGTTCAATTGGACGTTAATTGAACACATGTAAGCTTGAGGCATTTCATACTCATTAGTGATGAAATGATTCAAGTTTCCAAGGTCACCACTTCCCTTGATCAATTCATGAGAGGGAGGAGGTTTGAGTCTTGTTTTGTTGCATTTATTGAACTTGCACACCTTGGTTTATAAGCCATCATGCAATGAAATTGCTTGAGTTGATGGTTTGTAGACCAAGTTTACTACTCCTTTGATATGTTCATGATAAGGAGGGGTGAATTATGCAAACAAACCCTTGAGAACACCCTATGCATGCTTTGTTTGTTCTCTGTTGCAGCAAGATGAATTGTGCAGTAGTGGCTAGCAGGCTACCTTTGATGGCCGGCAGGCTATCACTCCTAGCTAACTGGACGCTAATGCGAAATTGAGTAGTGTATTTTTGGAGCTGAGCAGAGATATTCTGGAAGTGGACAAAAGTGTAAGTGTTCTACTATGCAATAGAGACCTTCTGGAAGCAAAAAAGTGGCCTTTTCGGGTGAAAACCGAGCACGTGCTTGAGCATTCCTCACGTGTCGAGCCTGTTTAGTTTAAATACTTTGCTTAGCTATTTGTTGTAATTAATTAGCTTGAGCATTCCTCACGTGTCGAGCCTGTTTAGTATAAATACTTTGCTTAGCTATTTGTTGTAATTAATTAGCTGTAGCTAATTAATTTTGTAAAGTGATGTAATTATTTGATTAGCTAGAATAGTTAGTTAATTAGTTCATTTGTTGTTGTAATAATTAGTTAAGTAGTTTAGTTATATATTCATTTGTTTTGTAATAATTAGCTTAGCTTAGCTAGTTAGCTAGTTAGTTAGTTTATTCATTCGGACTCTCGTTCGTGAGAGCGTAATGTTGTAATAACGTGTATGTCTTCCAACTCCACGTCTTTCTCCCTTTTATTTACTAGCTTATGATGGTTAGTTTAGGGACATCACATTTTGTTTAGCATACTTCATGTTTGCATCCATTTGTATTGCTTGCACCGAGGCTCGATTCATCATTCTAATTGCATTGTTAGTTTAAATACTTCTTTGAATACGTGCTTAGACCACATGCTATCAAAGTGATTCATATGCCATATTAGTAGCTAAGCCTATTAGTTGCATTTTTGCATGCGTTGCATTAGCCATATTGTATAGTTAGGAATCATGCATTTTTCTAACTATTTTGTTTATTCTGGCTTGGAGTACTAGGTGAGCCTTTACACGCTTTAACATATCGCATGCGTGTGATTGTTGCCATGTTTAGCATGCTTGCCATGAGGCTAATTGCTTAAATTCTATAACTGCTTGAATGCCTGTCAATGAAGGCTTGTTGCTTGAATTGAAATAATTTGAGTAATGTTCATATGCGATCACTTTTTCAAGTGGTACATATTTCGAAACAATTTTCATAACAAACACGAATCAAGTGTTCCAATTCTTGCAAAGTTAATCTACACTTGTGTCTGCGCGCATCACATAGTAATGCAAGCCTAATAAACCGGAACAAGAGCATATAATGTAGATAAGATTCATATCATGATTAGTAGAGGCCGATCTCTGATCAGGCGAGCGAGGGTGCTTAATTCATGACCTTCCCCTCTCGTACCTAAGTTCCCAAGCCGAGACAATCTTGGTGATGAAGGACATGTGGCCTTTTGCACGAGTCGTGGGTTCCTAAATTTTTCAAAAAATATTTTGGTGGCGACTCTGTATCTGGCAAAGTAGTCCATTTTTGGCATTTTTTATTCAAAATCGATTTTCCAAAAGATTTGCCGAATGGCACTCTTTGGTGTTTATCTATTTCACATTGCACTTGTGGAATCAGATTCAGAACTGTGGGAGTTCGATACTGTAGGGCTTATTTCGACTCTCGAGAGGGGGCACGAAAAAGCCAAGCTACATACATTCATTGTCAAAAGTAGCTTTCACATAGTTTATCGATCTGCCAAAAAACATAGTACTCACATGGCAGGACATGGAAAACAAGTTCCATGTACAATTCTATAGGACTAAACCTGATATAAGCATGGTCGATTTAGCTAAGTTTAGACAAAGCAAGGGTCATGCATTGAACAATATATTGACAGATTCAAAAAGGCTAGAAATAAGTGTCATGTTTATATGCCTGAGATAGATGTGATAAGGTTGGCCCAGAATGGGCTTGACTTTGAATTAAGGAAAAAATTTGAAGGAATGGAATTTAGGGATTTATTTGAACTCTCATCTACGGCAACCAGTTATGAGTCCATCCTTGGGGAAGAATAGCAAATGAGGGCTACTTCTTTAGGAACATATTACTAAGATGTAGAATTTGAAACAGAAATGGACATAGACATTGCCCAAATAATTTGCAAAACAACAATGATTTGTGAAGCCTTAAGAAAGGAAGAAAAATTAGTAAACTTGCCTTCTATTCACCCAGTTAGGAAAAATTTGTCAATAACACATCGACAGTACTCCTTTGATCTATCAAAGGCAGATGCTTTGTTCGATGAGTTGTTGGATAAGAAGTTTCTAACCTTGTCCTCAGGCCACAGTATCCCAGAGGAAAAAGATAGAATTGGAAAAGAATACTGTAAATGACATAATTCATTTAGCCAGTCAACGAATAAGTGTGTAACCTTTTGCAATTGTGTGCATGATCTGATCTAGAAGGGAATGCTGAAGTATGCTAAGAAGGACAAAGGGGTTATGGCTGTTGATGGGAACCTTTTTCCAGAGGTGGTGGACATAAATATGGTGTCTACCAATCTGAGTGACCAAAGTAAGAATCCAAGAGTATTGCTAAGTGAGCTATAAAGAGTTCACAACTTGAGGAAAGAACTTCTAACTGAAGGGAAGAAGCTAGTTGTTCATTAAGAATAGCTTGTTTGCTTTCAAATGTGGGACTGAAAGGGAGAAAGCACAAGCTATTGTGGCTAATAAGGTGCATAAGCAAATGAAGGATTGTGGCCTGAGGTTTAACACCATGGGCCAAAATGATTTGCAGATGTTCAATGGTGCAAATTTGTTATATGATGGAGTGGATCCAAGTGTTTATATAGCAGGAGTGACAGATTATGGGGAGCATGATGGGCCTTTTATATATATATATATATATATTTTATAACCAAGGACAGCTAATGAATCCTTGCCTGGAAGGGGCCAATGCTATTAGAGCAAATTTGAGGGAGCATAAACAAGAGTAGAATGGCTAGGTTTAAAATTTCAGGCCACAAAGAATTTACAATGAGCCAAGATTTATAAGGAATCAAAAGGTTAGGACATACTCATATGACCTAGAGTATGACTGCGCAAAATATTACCCAATCCGCTAAAACCGCACTGATCCGCATCAATCTGCACCACTCTGTTGCTAATCGTGGTTTAAACTTTAAAATTTATAATCCGCCAACCGAACAGCTCCAATTTGCTATAGTTAATACATATATATTTTTTAACCTCCAATGAAATATCAATGTAAAAATGAGTGTAAAAGAGATTTAAGATGTGAAATTTATTACAAATTAGTGGTTATATATATGAAACATATTATGTAAAATTACTGTGTTATATATCTAAAAAATATTATACAAATTAGTATTATATATTATGCAAATGTTTGACAATTAGTTAGAATATTTTTCAATCTGGCAATCTGCCAAAAACTGCCCAAACCATAATTTGCCAATTCGCAAATTTGCCAACCCGGCATTCGGTTTGTAATTTTACTCTCAAACCACCCGAACCGTATCACTTATACCCCTAGCTTGGAGAAGGGGCCAGAAGAGGGTATTGTTTCCAGGCCATACAGTGGCCTAGCAGAACCTAGATCAATTAGAGAGTCAGAATTGGAGCAGCCTAGAATGATCAAGCATCCAGTGCTAGCAGACTATGGTTGGCAGGGAGTGGTACATCCAAAATTTCACAGGGGTAGTTGGAGACCTATAAGAACATAAAAGAGGAGAGAGCAAAGGAAATTCCATGCAATGATGCCTAGGCTTGAAAGCTAAGGCATAAAACCACCAAGGGCTCAAAACATGACTTGGTCTAAGGGAAAAGGGGGTGAAGAACCTTATACACGAAAGGATGCAGTGATACTAACTGCATGGAATAACACAGGGGGAGTTTCTAAACTAGTAATGACATCTAAAGAGCCCAAACCTATAACAGAGGAGGCTCTGCTGTAGATACCCCATTTTTGACCGTCCTCAAGATTTGGGTGTCACCGTTTGAACACTCAGTGATCATCCATGTTTGTGTTCGTCTTGAGTTCTCGGAGGTCTCGGCCACGTGCCTTGCCTCAAGATTGCTCAACTCGACTGTTTTGTGCTTGGTTTTGCACCAAACACTTGTGTTTTTGCTTTGGAGGGTAGGGAATGGCTTGTTGGCCACCCCCACACCTCACCGGCCATGGCTTGAGGCCACCGGCCATTGTTTTGTTGCCATCGGCCATATATTTGGCCGATCGGCACTATTGATGGTCGTCGGACCATTGTTTTTGCCAATTTGTCATTTTTGGCTGGCCAATCACTGTGCATCTACTTTTGCAGATATTTTTATGCCAGCTGTGCTAGCTGGCATACACTTTGCACCCCCTCCATACACGTGTATGGAGGGATTTCACCCTTGCTTAGCTTGTCTTGTAAGCTTTGGAAGATCGATCCTCTATAAGAGGAGGGCTTCTCCTCCCTTCTCAGAGGTTAGAGGGTTGAGTTCCAGACGTCTGGATTAGGGTTAGCCATAGTGTATCTATTCTATCTCTATATCTCCCTCTCTTTGTGTATAAGGGTGTGTTTGTCCTTATTTTTGTGCACAAACACCTAGTTTTACACCTTACCTTGGTTGTTGAGGAGCCATTAGTTTGTTCTTGAAGTTTTTGAGCTAGTTTTGAGCTAAGGAAAGCAGCTGGAGTGCTATTCTTGAAGAGGTCTACAAGGGTAAGAACTTTACCTTTAAATACCTCATTTTTGCATAGTTTTTTTGCCTACCTTGCATCTGTTTTTGAGCTTAGTGTATAACATACAAAAGTCTTTTTTTTACTTGCTTAAAATAGTTGTTTAAGGTTGCTTTGAGCTTTGGGGTTGTTTGACCCCTCTTAGGCCTTGTTTGGCTCCCATTTTGTGCTATTTTGGTGAGCTCCGGGACCACGTTGCTTGGGCCTCCTCACTACTGAAATCTTGAGGGATTTTAGTGGTGGGGATGGTGCTTTAAGGTTTGAAGAAGGAGAGGGCCATCCCCTCTCCTTGTTGCCTTCAATATTGGCTATTTTAGCCTCATGTGTGAGCATCTTGTTAAGACCATGTTGGCCATGTCTTAGTGGGTATTTGGTAGTATTTTTCCATGTTTTACCTTTGTTTTAAGTTGGTTTGGACACACCATGCTTGCTTTGCATACTTGTCTTGTAATGCCATGAATTGCCTTAACATGCTTTGTGCTTTGAGCCTCGTTTCTAGCATGTTTTTGGCCTAACTTTGTGAAGCTTTTATGCATATTTTAGCATGCCTAAGGTCTGTTTGTGGTTGTTTTGGCCATCCATGACATGCCTTGTATAGCCACCTTGCATTTTGGCTTGCTGGCCTTGGGTGTGTGAATGTTGAGCATGCTTTACTTGCTTTGTTTCAATGGTTTGGAACCACTTACCATGTCATTTCAGTCCTTGTGGCATGCTCGTATGCTTGTATTTGATGTCCCTTTAAGGCCTTAGAGGGTTTGTGTTCCATGCTCCATGAATGTGCCATTGCGTGTGCCATCGTGTTTAGCCCTCTAGGATGCCATATCAATGTGTTTTTGGTTTTGTTTTAACATGCTAAAACTCTGATTTTGGTTGTTCAAATCATGTCATATTTGGTTTTGCTAAGTGTAGTTCAATACCCCTTTGGCGAGCCTTAGGCCTTGGACCTTAGTTGTATGCTTGGCTTGGCTTGTCTTGTTTACTTGGTTTGGCACCTTTTATAACATGATTTCAGAGCTTAGTATGCATGCCATTAGCCCACGATTGTCCTCCCTTTTAGTGTGCTTAAAGGTTGCCTTTTGATGCTTAAGAATTGGATCATGTATGCATACATGTTTGTATGTGCATTTGGCCCCATTTCCATAGCCTTTGGCTACTGATTTTGGACATGGCTGAGGCTTGTCCATATTAGTTTAAGTTCACCTTTTGCATGTTGCTCAAATGTTGCTACATTGCTTCATGTTTGCATGCCTTGGTCGCATGATGTTTTGCATGCTCATTATTTGCATTGTTGACAAATGCTTAGCCATATTGCATTTTGTTGCATTGCTTGAGCTATGTGACATGTTGTTGCATGCTTAGGTTGTAATGTATTTGGCATGTATTCTCTCTTTTAGCCACTTAACATGTTGTTACATGTTTGTGTGTTGTCCATGTTGCATGTTTACATTGCTTGCCCTCATATTCATGTTGCATACTAAGCTTGCATGCCTAAGTTGCATTGCATTTTGCATGCATGCTTTGCCTCTTGAAATCACCATGATTGAGATTGGGCTTTATGTGCTTATTTGGTTTGCATTTCATTTGACATGAAAGTGCACAACTTGGTTTCTTGGGCCATCACGCATTGAAATGCGCGATTGGTGGTCCGAGAATCGTGTACTATCCCCCTTTGAGTCATAAACATGATAAGGGGTGTATTGGTGCACACATTTGCTTGAAATACATTGCCATGCCTTGTTTTGCCCTCTGCTGCTGTCAAAACAGGTTCTGCAGGAAGTTTTGGCCGGTCGACTACATCAAGTGCCGATCGACAAATTATTGATGGCTGATAACTCCATAGATGGTCGATGACCACTTCTATTTGGCCGGTGACCATCCCTCATGGCCGGTGGCATTACCCAATGTTCATAAGGTATACCTTGGGAATTGTGCCATTTTCAGAGGAGTAGAGCAGGGAAAACAGAGGCAGCTTGTGCATGGCATTGGATTTCCGGGCGAAGCCAATCCGGGCATGCGTGCATCCCTCATCCCGAGGCCCTTTGCGGCTTTCAGTAGCTTAATTGATTCGTTAATTAGTTAAGTGTTGTATAATTTATTTAATTAGATTTTAGGTTAATTACAGTGTATTATTCTTTTGGTCCCTCCGAGCGAGGGTGAATGTGCAATAAGTGTGGGTGCGTGTGTGCATGTCTTCCAACCCCCACTTCTTTCTCCCTTTTACTTACCTGCTTTTGATGGTTAGTATTAGGTCATATTTAATTTAGCATACCTTATGCTATGCATGCGTGCATCCATTCATTTGTCTTGCATGCACCGGGCTTGGCGCATCATGCTAACTGCATAGTATTTCAAATCTGACTTGAATACGTGTTACTTGTTACATTCCATACGCCATCCTAGGATTGGCCGAGCCTATTATAGATTGCATTTTGTATGCGATGCATTAGCCATTTAACTTGGACTTAGATCATACATTTGGTTACTAACATGTTCATTGTCTTGGCTTGGAGTACACTGTAAGTGTTTTATGCTTTAGCATCTTGCATAAGTGTGAATGTTAACATGACAGCATGCTTACCATGTGGCTATATGCTTATGTGATATATCTGCCTGAATGCCTGTGGGTGAAGGTTGGATTGTTTGAGTTGGAACAACTCGTTGAAAATCCGTGTTTTAGCCTACTCGTGAGTAGCAAATTTCAAACCATTTTCCAAACAAACGGATATGCGATGCTTTGTTCCAAATTAGGCGATCTAGTCTATACTTTTGTGTTGTGCGCATCACATAGTAAGATTAGCTAATTAATCGGAATAAGAACACATAACGTTTTCAAAACGAGATATCATGGTTAGTAGAGGCCGATCTTCGGATCGGGCGAGCGGGGGTGCTCATAGCTGACCTGTCCCAACGTATCTAAGTTCCCGAGCCGAGGCAACTTTGGTGATGACGGACACGTGGCCTTAGACAAACAAGTCAGGGTTTCCTAAATTCCCCCATAAAAAATATTTCGGCGGCGACTCTGTATCTGGCAAAGCAGTCCATGTTTGGCACTTCTTTCTGAAAGTCTATTTTCTCAAAACGATTTGCCGGATCTGGACTCTTTGGTTCAGATTTAGAACCGTGACAATCTGAGTCCGAACTGTAGCATGGGGCCCACGGGTGCGTCTACATCTTCTAAGACAGAGAATTAGAGAGTTGGAAAAAGAGCTGTAAGTTGATGATGAGGCCATGAAAGATAGCCAATAAGTGGCTCCATAAATGAAGATGGCAGAGCTTGTCGACATAGATAAAGATGAAGCTAAATTTGAGAGTTCTGGGGATTTTGAAGAAAAAATGGCCATCCAGTTTGGTAGTTTTCTCTTTACTAGTTTCAATGTGGTCATGACCATTCCTAAAAAGTTTCAAGCCAGACCATACCAGGTATCACACCTAGTAGGGGACGTGGAAGACTTGAGATAAGCAATGGCCCAAATAGCAGAACCCAAGGCCAAGGCATCAAGGTCAATAGAGGTGGTTAAGTCCATAGATAGAGATCAGGTGGTACTACAAAAGCCTGGAGAGGAGTTAATTAAACACTCGAGGCCTTTATATATGCAAGTACATTTGGATAGAGTTCCTGTTGACAATGTCTTGGTCGATAATGGAGCTATTGTCAATATCCTTCCTTCTAACACATTAAGAATGCTAGGAAAGACAGTAGATGACCTAATGCCTACTGACATTTCCATTAGTAATTTTGCAGGGGTTCTTCTGATACCAAGGGAGTGATAGTTCTGAAGTTACAGATTGAAACAAGAGCCATGAGCATAACTTATTTCTTTGTGATTGATTCCACCTCCAACTACAATCTGTTGCTTGGGAGGGATTGGATCCACTTGAATAGGTGTGTACCATCTTTGCTATATCAGGCTCTCATCTTCCTAACTAGCCAAGAAGGAGGCAAGCAATGTGAGAAAGATGGTATGGAAGTCTATTGGGCTGATGCCAACTCTTTTGTGATAGATGTTCATAACATAGAAGCAGCACTATATGAAAAAGGTCTGGGACTAGTTTAAGTGATTTATGAGGAAATAAAGACACAAGGAATGAGCATAACTCCTGAAGAATTTCAAGATTACATAGATGAAGGGTTTTGAAAGATTGTATAAGACTTGGCCAAACCTAGCTTGATGCAAATAAGGTAGGGCGAGCCAGTTATTAACTGGCTGCTAAACAAGAAGATTGTTAAATGATGAGTGTAGTTATTAATGATGAGGACATTAGTGTAGTTAGGTCTACTTTCTTTAGATTATTTTGTTTTGTTTTGTTTGTTTTGTTTTTGTTTTGTTTTGTTTTGTCTTTTGTCTTTTGTTTTTTGTTTTTTTTTTTTAATTTAGAAAATAAGATTAGCCCTAAGGTTCTACCTTCTTGTTCATGGGCTAAATGTGTGATCGACAATAGTCCTCTTAGCTATAAAGAGGTTCAGTTGGAACATTTGTAAGAAGCACTTGCTAAATTGGATGATCTAAAGGCTGATGTACATGATCCCTTAAAGGAATTTAACCTAGGCAATGAAGCGTATAAGAGGCCTATCTTTGTTAATGCAAATTTATGTAATAAATATATAGAAAGGCTAGTTGGCATTTTTTTTGATTATATGGATTGTTTTGCATGGAATTATAATGAGATACCTGGTTTAGATAGATCACCGGTTGAACATAAACTCCCAATAAGAAATAATTATGTTCCACATAAGAAACCACCAAGAAGAATGACCAATGAGGTGACTTTATTGGTTAAAGAGGAAATTGAAAGGTTGCTTAAAGCAGGCTTCATAAGAATTGCCTAATATGTTGAATGGTTGTCAAACATAGTTCCTGTTATGAAAAAGAATGGTAAGCTATGAGTTTGCATAGATTTTAGGAACTTAAATACTACAACTCCTAAGGATGAATACCCAATGCCTGTTGCTGATCTGTTAGTAAATTCAATAGCCAAGCATAAGATCTTGTCCTTCATGGATGGACATGCTAGGTACAATCAAATATTTATCAGTCTAGAAGACATCCATAAAATACCTTTTAGATGTCTTGGTGCCTTAGTCACTTTTGAATGGGTTATTATGCCTTTTGGTCTAAAGAATGCAGTGGCAACTTACCAAAGGGCTATGAATTTGATCTTCCATAACTTGATTGGTAAGTTTCAAGAAGTCTACATAGATGATGTAGCCATCAAATCAGAAGATTTTTATGAACATTTAGAGCCTTTCAACAGACCTTTCAGAGGATGAGGTTTTACAATCTAAAAATGAATCCATTGAAGTGTGCTTTTGGGTTGACTACTGGAAACTTTTTAGGTTTCCTGGTTCACCAAAAGGGAATTGAGGTGGATACAAATAAAGCTAAAGCCATATTGGCAGCACGACCACCAACTAATAAGAAAAAGATGCAAAGTTTCCTTGGCAAAGTGAACTTTCTAAGGAGGTTCATAGCTAATTTGGCTGGGAAAACTTTGGCTTTCTCACCTTGGTAAAAGTCAAGTCTGATACAAATTTTAAATAGGGCAAGCCTTAATAGGAGGCCTTTGATTTAATCAAAGAGTATTTAATGAGATCACTAGTTTTGATGCTCCCTATAAAGGGAAAGCCACTAAAGTTGTACATTTCAGCATGTGAAGGATCTATTGGTTGTCTTTTGGGCCAAGATAATGAGAGTGGCCATGAGCAGGTAATTTAATATCTTAGTAGAAGACTAAATGATGCAGAAACCAGCTATAACTCAGTGGAGAAGCTGTGCCTGGCATTATATTTTGCTGCCATCAAGTTGAGGCATTATATGCTACCTTCAAAAGTGTATTTGGTAGCATAGACTGATGTCATTAAGTATATGTTGTCTAATCCTATAATGAAGGGAAGGGAAGGGAAGGCAAGTGGTTACTGGCTCTACTAGAGTATTGCTTCAAATATGTTCCTCAGAAAGCCATTATATGACAAGCATTGGTTGATTTTTTTGGTAGAATATCCCTGTTTGTCTGTCAATAAGGACTTGTTTGAAATTAATTATGCAGAAGGTACCCCTTGGAGGCTGATGTTTGATGGCTTCAGAACAGAAGACGAAATTAGAGCTGGTGTTGTGTTTGTTGCCCCTAATGGGCAAATGCATCAGCTTTCTTGTTCATTGGATGAGTAGTTTGTTTTATCCAATAATCAGGCAGAATATGAGGCTTTGATTACAAGTTTAGAGTTAGCTATAGAGTTCAAAATCACTTGCTTGCAAGTTTTTAGTGATTCACAGTTGGTGATGAAACAAGTTAAGGGTGAATATAAGTGCACCAACAAAGCTTTCGAAGAATATCTAATTGAGGTCAAGTGGCTGATAAGTTTCTTTAGCAATGTGACTTTTTAACACATGTTTTGATTGGAAAACAAGGTGGCTAATGAAATGGCCCAAGTGGCTTGTAGTTTGAAAGTTTCGAAATGATGTTAAGAAAGAATAATAAGAATTCAAAAAAGGAACTTCTCTAAACTTAGGGATCGACAGAGGAATTTTTTGCCAATAATGAATTTAGAGATGGCAGAAGAGGATTGGAGGCACCTCTAGTCAAGTACCTTATGAAACCCAGTGCAAAAACTGGTAGGCAAATCAAATACCAATTCCTAAATTAAGGCACCATGGGAGATGATTTATTCAGAAGGGCTCATGATAGCATGACCTTGTTATGCATTGGTCAAAATGAGCAAATGAAAGTAATGGCTAAAGTATATGAAGGTATATATATAGTGCTCATCAAGCTGGGAAAAAGATGAGATGGATGATCAATGGATATGGCTATTTTTGGCCAACAGTGACAAATGGTTGTATGACCAATGCTAAAGGGTGTCAAGCATGCCAAAAGCATGGCAACCTCCAAAGAGTCCCAGCAGTTGTTCTGCATTTTGTGGTAAAGTTATGGCCTGTTAGAGGATGGGCAATGGACTTGATTGGGCAAATTTTTTTACTATGCTTAAGCTATCATTCTTACCTGTTGGTGGATGCTGATTATTTCACTAAGTGGGTGGAGGCAGTGCCATTGAAAGTGGTGACCTAGAATCATGTAATTGATTTCATAAAGAAATATGTAATACATAGGTTTGGCTTGCCTCCGTCAATCATAGTTGATCAAGCCACTATGTCAATGGAGATGAGATCAAAGAGGTTGCCAAAGCATATGGCATTCAAATCCTCAATTCATCATCTTACTATGCTTAAGCTAATGGGCAAGTTGAATCTACTAACAAGATAGTAAAAAATACGTTGGAAAGGATGATGAAAATCCTAGAGATTGGCACAATTTGCAATCCAATTGATTGTGGGCTTACAAGAATTCCAATAGAAACAGCATTGGGACGACACCCTATGAATTAGTATATGGCAATGATGCAGTGTTACCTTTGGAGGTGGCAATCCAGTCCAGTCAAGTGGTTTTGTATTATGGCATTCCTATTGATGAATATGTTGAGGCCATGATGATGGAATTACAGGATTTGGAAGAAACAAAGATTATGGCCTACAGTTATCTTGTTGCTCAGAAAAGAAAGGTAGAGAGAGTTTATAATAAAGGTGTGAAAACCAAGATATTTTCAGAAGGGAGTTTGGTTTGGAAGACCATATTTTCTATAGGCAGTAAAGATTCTAAATATGGAAAGTGATCCCCAAATTGGGAAGGGCCAATTAAGGTTTATAAGGTCCTTAAGGGAGGAGCTTATCATCTTGCATCCATAGAATGATTCCCATGTAGGAGAATCGTAAATGACAAATATTTAAAATAGTATTATCCAACTATGTGGGAAAGTGTAAAATAGACATAAAGGAAAGAAAACATACATTAAAAAGAAGGAACAACAAATTGAGCCTCATGCTTTAAGGAAGATTCAGGCCCAGTCATGGGTACTTGCTCTTCTATCTTTTGTGATTTTGTTTAAGCTTTTAAGGATGAAGCATCATCTTGTCGACAGAGTCTCAGTCGATGTTAGGGGTCAGCACTGCTGCTACTTGAGGTTTTACAGCTAGAGTAATGATGGGCCCTAGCCTCCTCATCCGAAAGAAGAACAGATTGAAAAGGTGTGACCATAATAGCAGTTGCAGCATGATGTGACAGCTTAGCAGCTAATTCTGCTATAGATGGGACAAAAGTGTCCTCCTGAGGGTTTGTCTGAAGTGTCTTCGGAGGGGCTATTGGTATCTTCGGTTGTTAGTGTAGCTTAGCTTTTCGGGCCTCATTTCGGAAGACGAATAAGCTCTATAGTACCGGACTCCAGCGGTTTTGAATCTGATCTCACAAGTGCAATATGAAATAGATAAACACCAAAAAGTCCCAATGCAACAAATCTTTTGGAAAAATTGATTTTGAATCAAATTGCCAAAAATGGACTGCTTTGCCAGATACAGAGTCACCACCTAAATATTTTTGAGAAATTTAGGAAGCCCATGACTCGTACCAAAGGCCACATGTCCGTCATCACTAAGATTGTCTCGGCTTGGGAAATTAGGTATGAGAGGGGAAGATCATGAATTGAGCACCCCTGCTCGCCCGATCAAAGATCGATCTCTACTAATCATGATATGAATCTTATTTACATTATATGCTCTTGTTCCGATTATTAGGCTAGCATTTACTATATGATGCGCACAAAAGGTATAGACTAATTTGCAAGAATTGGAACACTTGATTCATGTTTGTTTTGAAAATTGTTTCGAATATATACCTCTCGAAAAAGTGATCACATATGAACATTATGCAAATTATCCCAATTCAAGCAATTAGCCTTCACCCATGGGCATTTAAGCAATTTGCCTCATGGCAAGCATGCTAGACATGGCAACAATCACAGACATGCGATATGCTAAAGCGAGTACAGGCTCACCTAGTACTGAAAGCCAAAAAGATGATAAAGTTAGAAAGATGCAGGATCCTAATTAGGCAATATGAGTAATGCAACACATGCGATATGCAATTACTAGGCTCAGCTACTAATGTGGCAAATGAATCAATTTGATAGCATGCGGTCTAAACACGTATTCAAAGAAGTATTTAAACTACAATGCAAGTTAGAATGATGAACCGAGCCTCGGTGCATGCAATACGAGTGAATGCAAATATGAAAAATGTTAAACAAAACATGATGCCCTAAATTAACCATCATAAGCTAGTAAATAAAAGGGAGAAAGACGTGAGGTTGGAAGACATACACGTTATTGCAACATTGCGCTCTCACGAAGGAGAGTCTGAATGAACTAACTAATTAGCTAAACTAATTAACTAGCTATTACAAATTCAAATGAATAATTAGCTAAACTACTTAACTAATTATTACAAACTGGATTAATTAACTATTCTAACTAGCTAAAATAATTACAACACGAGATGCATTAGCTATTCTAACTAATTAAGTACAAAGCCATTATTTTAACAACACTAACATGTACAACACGAATCCCTTGGATTGATGGAGGCCTCATGCATGAACGCGGTTTTCACCCAAAAAAGCCACTGTTTCTGCTGCTGAATGCCACTATTGCACAGTAGAACATTTACACTCATTTTCATCTCCAGACTAACTCTGTTTTTCTTCTGAAGGACATTGCTTGATTTTGCACTGGTGGCCGGCAGAGGGCCTGCCGTCCACTGATGATGGCCAGTCGGCCACAAAAGATGGCCTGCTGGCCACTGATGGCTGAACTTCCCTGCTTCAACATAAAGCAAATAGAGCAGAGACAGTGTATTCTCAAAGGTTTGTTTGCACAATTTACCATTCCTTATCATTTGAACAACTCAAAGGAGTAGTAAGATTGGTTCACAAACCATCAATCTATGCAATTTCATTGCATGATGGCTTATGAACCAAAGTGTGCAAGTTCAGTAAATGCAATAGAACTAGACTCTCAAAACCACCTTCTTATCATGAAAGATCAAGAAAAGTAGTTGAAAATGAATCTTGAACCGTTTACATCAATAAAGAGTATGAAACGACTCAAGACTCAAGGGTTCAATTAACGTCTGATTGAACCCAAACAAGTTATTTTCATGCACCTTTTTTAGCCTCAATTTTATTACTTCATTTTAGATTACCATGCATTCTTTAGTCAATTGAGTCCAAAAGGAAAATTTTAGTCCTCTAATGGAAAGATGGCTCAAAACCAAGAGTTGCTTTGGGTATGAAAGAGACATCATACCGTTGGTAATGAACCCCCAAAGGGATTAATCCATTAAGCATGACATCTCAATCACATGCTTAAACAAACAAGTAGTTTGAAACCACTTTCAAAGAAAAACAAAAGGCAAGAAAGGAGGGAGGTTGTAGAGGTGATTAAGAGTGATCACAAGTATGGAAAGCCATAAATAAACACAATCAACTTAAATAAGTTGGTGTCTATGGCCTAAAACACCAAACTCGTGAGGACAATTACACTACAAGCATAGAAAACAAAGCTCAAATGCAACAAACACTTAGAAACAGTCCTAAAACCTGTTGGAATTAAGACAAAAATGGCTCTAGTAATAAGCTAAAATATGGATCATGCTAGACTAGTAAACAAAACACAATGAGGGGAGGCTAATCCCTTCAATTTTAGACTTTAAAACTTGATTTTAGCCACTGAAATAACTTCGAATATCAGTGTTTAAAAGCTCAAAAAAAGATAGTGCAAACGTGGGAAACACATCGGTAAAGGACTTGAGAGCGAGGTATAAAGAAGGGTGAACCACCCTTCAACCTTTATTGATCTTAAAACCTAAGTTTCAGGCCAAAAATACAGATTTTTAACAGCCTAATAATAGTTGGAGAATAGAAAGGAAAAAAAATGAATACAACAATGTAACAAGCCCGCGGGGGACCTCGCTACAGCTCGGAATCGACTTTGTAGTCACGGTTCTAAGTCTGAACCAAAGAGTTCAAATCCGGCAAATCGTTTTTGAGAAAAACAGATTTTTGAAAGAAGTGCCAAACATGGACTGCTTTGCCAGATACAGAGTCGCCACCTAAATATTTTATTTTGGGAAATTTAGGAAACCCTGACTCGGTGCCAAAAGGCCACGTGTCCGTCATCACCAAAGTTGCCTCGGCTCGGGAACTTGGGTACGATTGGGGAAGGTCACTTCGTGAGCACCCCCGCTCGCCCGGTCATAGACCGGCCTCTACTAATCATGATATCAATTTTTGAAAACATTGTGAGTTCTTATACCGGTTATTAGCCTAGGTTACTATGTGATGCGCACAGCATATAAGTATAGACCGGGTCGCCCGAATTGGAACAAAACATTTCATGCTTGTTTTTGAAAATGGTTTGCTACCCGCAGGTAGGCTTGAAACATTTTGATGATTCATTCCAATTCAGATAACCCAACCTTCACCCACAGGCATTCAGGCAGATATATCAGATAAGCACATAGCCTCATGGTAAGCATACTATTCATGGCAACATTCATACGCATGCAAGGATGCTAAAGCATAAAAACTTACCGAGTACTCCAAGCCAAAATAGACATTTATTAGAAATCATGCATGATCCTAAGTATACAAAAATGTCTAATGCAACACATGCAAAATGCAACTATAGTGGGCTCGGCTATTCTAAGATGGTATATGAAATGCTACAACTACCATGTATTCAATTTGGAATTGAAAGTACAATGCAGTTAGTATGATGCGCCGAGCCCGGTGCATGCAATACAGATGAATGAATGCAAACATGCTGTCATACTGTATGCTAATTTAAACATGCCCTAATCTAACCATCAAAAGCGGATAAATAAAAGGGAGAAAGACGTGAGGTTGGAAGACATACATCACACTCACGCACACTTATTACAGTTATGCCCTCGCACAGAGGGTCCGAATAAATATACAGTCCAAATATTACAGTCCCGAATAAAAGAATATTACAGATTTCTAATTAATTAATGAATTAACTAAGAAAGCAAATAAAACTGGCGTGCAAGCCAGGGACTGCCTTGCTTCTGATGGATGACGCATATCTGGGTTGTCTTGCGCGGAAATCTACCGGAATGCCCCAATTAGCCTCTGTTTACACCTGTTCTTGAAACGCGTGCCAAGTCCCAAAAAGTTGTTGATTCTGCGTTTTGCTGCAACAGAGAGCAGGAAAGGGGCATAGCAATGTATTTGCACAGATATATGCATGTCTCGATCCTCGTGCCACCAATCGCGCATACCGAGGCATGATGGCCGAGGAATCGAAATGCACAACTCAATATAGGATGAATGCACATGAAACTACAGCTAAAACCTAACTCCATCATGGATAATCCGGAGTGTCGGTGACTGGGGAATTGAGACACATTCCGTCACTCGGAGTACGAAATGTACCTCGTTTCTCGTGCCCGGGCTATCTCCTATTCCGAACACGATGCAATATGCATGATATGCATGAAATGCAACTAAGATATAATCCTAACATACAGAATGCTATGGAAATGAGATGCCTCGAAATGCGTGCACACGGGCACGCAAACCGAGAAAATGGCAGAATGATATGAAGATGAGGTGCCTCGAAGTGTGTGCGTACGGACACGCAAACTGAGGCGATGGCAAATATAATGAAAATGAGATGCCTCGAAGTACGTGCACACGGGCACGCAAACCGAGGCGATGATAAATGCAATGAAAATGAGGTGCCTCGAAATGCGTGCACGCGGGCACGCAAACCGAGGCGATGACAGATACAATGAAAATGAGATGCCTCGAAGTACGTGCACACGGGCACGCAAACCGAGGCGATGACAGATACAATGAAAATGAGATGCCTCGAAGTACGTGCACACGGGCACGCAAACCGAGGCGATGACAGATACAATGAAAATGAGATGCCTCGAAATGCGTGCACACGGGCACGCAAACTGAGGCGATGACGAAATGCTGAAAATGAGATGCCTCGAAATGCATACACACGGGCACGCAAACCGAGGCGATGACAGATACAATGAAAATGAGATGCCTCGAAGTACGTGCACACGGGCACGCAAACCGAGGCGATGACAGATACAATAAAAATGAGATGCCTCGAAATGCGTGCACACGGGCACGCAAACCGAGAAAATGGCAGAATGATATGAAGATGAGGTGCCTCGAAGTACGTGCACACGGGCACGCAAACCGAGGCGATGACAGATACAATGAAAATGAGATGCCTCGAAGTACGTGCACACAGGCACGCAAACCGAGGCGATGACAAAATGCAATGGAAAGACAAATGGGCTTATACCAACATGAGTGAGCCTCAGCCACACTCACATCGGATGCCGTCGGATAATAATAAAAAAAAAAAGGTGCCTCGAAATGCGTGCACACGGGCATGCAAACCGAGGCGATGATATGATGCAATGTAATGACATGGAAATGACAAGTGGACTTATACCAACATGAGTGAGCCTCAGCCACACTCACATGGGATGCCGTCGGATAAAAATGAGGTGCCTCGAAATGCGTGCACACGGGCATGCAAACCGAGGCAATGATAAAATGCAATGAAATATGACAAAATGATATGCAAGCATGCTAATGGAATTTCAGCAACAAAATATGGGGGAAAACAGTCCCGAAATGAAGCGAAATGACATGGAATGCAAGGAAATGTCCCGAAATGCGACATTAGGCACCCGAAATGGCCTATAGCTATGCTAAATATGCACAATATGGACATGCAATGCAAAGACAGAAGCTAGACAGTCCCAAAAGATGCACTTTCACAGTTATAAACATGGCCAAACAGCAAGTATAGGTAGGGGAAAAATAGCATGCAAGAATAGGGGCCAAAAGAAGGGTAATGAAGCAAGTGGTATAAGAAAAACCCAAACTGAAAAATTTCCTTCTACAACATTGAAGAGGGACCAAAAATATGAATATTTAAAGTATATGGCAGACCTCAAATCAGTATACAAATATGCTAAAAATGTGATGCAAAATAAGGCTCAAAAGGTACTAAAACATGAAGTGTACCAAATAATCACCAAACAGAAAAAAAGTGTGAATGAAACATGAAGTATAGGCCAAAATAAGACAACTTTAAGTTCGGACCAAGGTCCAAAAACAGAAGCAAAGAGGGCTACCAATTTATGCAAAAACGGGGCCAAATAAGGGATATAACTACAAGTGACACATTGAGACACCAAACAATGTTGAGCCCTTCTCCAATGTTAAAGAGGGGCTCAAAATAAGCCTTGTATCAGTTTACAACATGCTCGAAAATAAATTGGTCATGGGCCAAAAATAGCATGCAAAATCATGACATACAAGAAGGTCAATGAAGCAAGTGTGTCATGGAGGGCTCAAACAGGGTTGAGCCCTTAATGAGAAGTGAAGATGAGCTCAAAAGATGGCCCTTTTCAGTTAGGGCCGGAGCTTGAATCAAAAAGGAAGTGGGGCTTAGAAATATATCAAGAAAAAGGTTCAAAAGGGTAAAAGTGTAACTTACCCTTGAAGATTCGAACTTTTGTTGCTTCTTGGATGGATTTGCAGCTTCTTTAGCCTTCAAGAATGCTTCCTTGTTGCTGGAAATGAGATGATGGTGGTAGAGCTTGGTGGTGTAGAAGGAATGATGGTTAGTGACTTAGGGTTTTTTGAAGAATTGAGAAGGAAGAAGATGGAGTTGGCTATGGAAGCTTGAAGAGTAAATTTTCTAACCCTTAGAAGTGAGGCCACCAGCTGGTTATATGGACAAAAAGAGGGTGTAAAGGTGGGGCAAAAAGGAGGGTAAAACTCCCCCACAAAATATCCCCCGGACACAGAAAATATCTGGGGGATATTGCCCCACAGCTGTAAAGTGCACAGTGCAAGGAATACGGCCGGCCTATCACTTTTTCTGCAGGTGGCCGGCCAGCCACACCCCCTAGCCGGCCAGCCACCCTCCCTAGCCGGCCAGCCACCCCCCCTAGCCGGCCAGCTAGGGGTCAAAAGGGTCAAGTTGAATTAATGGCCGGCCACCACTTTTTAGTGGCCTCCCATGTGTGTACATCACAAGTATGTGGTTGGGGTTTGAAGAAAATGGCTCCAAGGTGTTCAACATTAGCCCGGAAGGAGGGGTTCAAAAGGGTCAAAAGGAATTAATGGCCGGCCACCACTTTTTAGTGGCCTCCCATGTGTGTACATCACAGTTATGTGGTTGAAAGTTGGCAACACTAACCCTAGGGTGTTCAACATTAGCCCGGAAGTGCGAAAAACGGGCGCCGGGAGGCTCCGGAGGAGAGATAACTGGTTGCTGCAACAATTACTAGCCTCCCACCCTTCAGTGACCTTCCTGGTGATAAAACAGAGGTACCTGCCAAAAATGAACGAAAACCGATGCAAAACGAATGTTCGGGGGCCAAAACACGCAGTTCGGGGCCCCGGAAACTGCCCGTTAAACACCGAAAGTGGCGTTCAGCCACGAAGTGGGTTTCTCAGACCCCAGTGTCCCTCAAAAGGGAGAAAATAAGAAGTATGCCAAAAACCGGGGCAAACGGAGATGGTTAGGCGGTCCCGAACCGAGGCACACGGCCTGACGGCTCTGAAAACCGGAAACCGGACTCCGAAATGGGAAAAATGGCCTACGGCCACCAAATGTAGCCTACGGACATTGAGAGATGGTCTGCTGGACCTCTCCCTCCCCTCAGGAAAAGAAACAGAGAAAACCGAGTCTGGTTCGCAAACCGAGACAAGGCACAGAAAAGGGTTCGGGAGTCCGGAGGCAGGGCTCACGGCCGCAACTCCGAAACTTCTGAACGAGCACATCATGCAACATCACCAAGCGCTCAATTGGTGACGTCTGAGTCTTAAGGTCGGTCAAAAATGGGGTGTCTACAGTTGCCCCTCTTTGACAGAACTCGGAAGTCACAAGTGACGGGAGTGAATGTCAAAGCCCAGAGACGACCCATTTTTGACAAGGCCGAAGACTTAGACAAACATACAGGATAAACAGAGATGCGCCCGCAGGCATGCCCTCAGGCAGGGGGCAAAATGCAAAATGATACGCAGAAAGATTTTGAAGATTGGACTTATACGCTACGCGAAGCCGGTTTTTGAAAGTTGGACTTATACGCTACGCAAAGCCGATTTGAAAGTTAGAGATTCATGCAATGCACTGTAATGTAATAACTGAAATGCAATGTAATAGCTAGGAAATGAAGGTACCTCACAGGGGCAATTGGTAATGACTTACCTCATGCTGCTGGGGATCTCTCGCTTCTTCTTGGTTGAACCGCAGGTACTACTTTTCTCCCTGACTATGGTCGCAGCTTTCCCTATTCTCCAACAGGGTGACAGACTAGGTTGGATCAGTATCCAGAATTGAGGTGCATACAGATGCTATCTCAATCTATGGGGCTGCCATACAGATTTCAAGCCGAGGATATACCCCTGGGTATTGAAACCAGACTTTAGTCTCGGAAATCTCGAACCTTTGCGTTCTAGGCATAAGCCATTCGAACTCTAGTTTCCACCGTCGCAGTTAGTCTCCTAGGAACTCACTGCAAACACAGGCAGGTGGCTATACCGGACCACCGGAAGTCGTTTGGGCACGACAAACACCAAAGGAATTACACCTTTAGAGGATTTAAGGTCTCCTAGACCGGGGAGTGCTCAAGACAGTGCGAATAAAGATGCAGGATTTAAGGTCTCCGCAGACCGGAGGATTTAAGGTCTCCTAGACCGGGGAGTGCACAAGACAGTGCGATGCAGAGTGAATGCACAAAACAGTGCGATACAAATAAGGTGCGCAAGATAGCGCGATACAATGCACTAACAAGTACAGGTGAGATGCGCAAGATAGCGCGATGGAATGCATGCAAAATGCAAGTAAGGTGCACAAAATAGTGCAATGCGCAAGAAAGCGCGAGTGATTTGAAATGCACAGGACAGTGCGATACGCTAAACAGCGCGATTGAAAATGCACTAAACAGTGCGATGCGCTAAACAGCGCGATTGAAATGCACTTAACAGCGCGATACGCTAAACAGCGCGATTGATTTGAAATGCACTAAACCGTGCGATACGCTAAACAGCGCGATTGAAATGCACTAAACAGTGCGATACGCTAAACAGCGCGATTGATTTGAAATGCACTAGACAGTGCGATACGCTAAACAGCGCGATTGAAATGCACTAAACAGTGCGATACGCTAAACAGCGCGATTGATTTGAAATGCACTAAACCGTGCGATACGCTAAACAGCGCGATTGAAATGCACTAAACAGTGCGATACGCTAAACAGCGCGATTGATTTGAAATGCACTAAACCGTGCGATACGCTAAACAGCGCGATTGAAATGCACTAAACAGTGCGATACGCTAAACAGCGCGATTGATTTGAAATGCACTAGACAGTGCGAGTGAGATACAACCACAAGATGCACAAGACAGTGCTAGTGAGATACAAAGTGTAAGTGCACAAGATAGTGCGAGTGAATGCATGTTCTATGCAAATGAGGTGCATTTTCTATGCAAATATGGAAGAGTGCATTTTCTATGCAAATATGGAAGAGTGCATTTTCTATGCAAAAGATACGAGCATTTTCTATGCAAGAAACAGGAGCATATTCTGTGCAATATTGAAAGCAAATTCTATGCAGAATCGAAAGTAGGCATATTCTATGCATGAATCATAACGGTGTGTGGCACGCATGCAACAGAAGTGTATATGAAAGTGCACATTCTATGTAGTAGAGGAGCATCAAATATGTACTCTGGTGCCTCTGATTTATCTCTTAGAGGACTTTGCAACACACTCAGCTCAAAAGGGGCACACCCTGTTCATATTGGCGGGAGATAACATCTGCTGCTGCTGCTTTAATTGCCGTTCCGACTTGAAGCATGCTTAAGCTTGGAGTAGAGGCACGCTCATTCTTCAGGGCACTGGCAAGGCCTGAAGAGGTACATATGGAATGTAATCTCAGAATTTTCTGAAGGTGAAACACACTCAGATGCTCAAAATTTTCCCTATTTTCTTTTGCCTCGTAGTCCGGAACTTATATAGCTTTAGATAGGTCCTTGTTTTACCGTTCACACTTATTGGGGGTGGACCCTGCAGTTTTATGAAAGAACAAATACTGTTTTGCACAAATGTGGAGAATGGCACAGCACTCTAAGCACAAGATGATTTTTTTTTTTTGGAAATTGAGAAATGAGTTCTTAACCGGGTATTGAGCCGACGACTGGCCACAGCCAAAACGACTCGACAAGAAAAAAAAAACAAAGGTAAACAACCTAAACACATCGGGTAACACTCGAAACGACTCAAAACAAGAATCGAGATAAAACAAAAAGACACGACACTCAAATGTGCATAGGGAGCCTGTTTCACCGGGTAGTGTTTCCCACCCTTTCTTATTTGTGGTTCTCACATCACTCGGCCCTCAAGCTTTGTTTTTTTTTTTTTTTTTTTTTTTTTTTTTTTTTTTTTTTTCTGAAAAAGCCCCTTTCTCACTTTTTCTCTCATCGTACATCTCTCTATTCTTCAATCTCTCGTTTTTCATCCCTCCCCTGGGTGGTTGATGGATGAACAGGAAGTTGCGGGCTCACGCCCAACATAATCAGCTTGCGGCTTTTTCCTTCGGTGACATCTGTCGATGCGCCGGATGAGGGAATGGAGCATCTTGATCCATTCCGAATTGTGCTTCGCACTCGGCTTGATACCTTGCTGCTTGGAAGATGAGGGAACCTTCAGCCGTTTTGTGATAAGCCTCAGTGGTGCCCTTTTCTGGCGAATATGGTGCCCTTTCGGCAAGTAGAGTTCCCTTTCTGACAAGTAAGTTGACAACAGGAGGAAGACAGGACATCTGACTCAACTGTGCCCCTATTTCATCATTTTGACCATTTTTTAGTTTTAGTTTTCTCCTAAAAAAAAATTGACCAAAATGAGAGTTAGATTAACATACTTGTTCAATTTTCTGATTTAAAATCATGCAAGTTAGGCAGTGAGCACTGAGAGTTTTCCTTTTTTGGGTCCAAGAAATGGTCCAGTTTTGAAAATGGAATACTTTTCGAGAAGATTAGTCAACCTCAGTAAAAATTCTCAAAAACTATTTTCGTAAACGACCACTGCTCTACGAGCATGGGACCTACTCTTGAGATGCGCAACCTCGGATCCATGGCAATGAAAAATTGCCCCTTGTCTGAAGGACACTGCATGGCAACGGAATGTTGCCCCTTGTTTGAAATGGCATCGCGGCGTTCTGAATGGCAACGGAAAGTTGCCCCTTGTTTGGATAGCACCGCAGCGCATTGAATGGCAACGGAAAGTTGCCCCTTGTTTGAATGGCACCGTAGTGTATTATAGTCAGTCCTCAGAGCGACGAACGCAACCAGACTCTCAGATATAGAGAAGGCAAAGATTATCAGAACCATTACATGGACATGATTGAGTTTGAAGTGTTTTACGGCTGGACTTCAGAATGAAGTTGCCTACGTATCCCAAAGATGGGAATCAAGCCTTACGTAGTTCGGGGTTAAGGTACACTCGGGTATTAACCTCTCCTTTTTAGGCTCTAACTTTTGCCAAGGCGCCCGTTGCGGGTTTTCGACCTTGCGAGCTTTGTTCTTCTTTTCTTTTCAATTCTTTTCATTTCTTTTTCCTTTTTTTGATTTTTTTCGTTCTTTTCTTTGCATCTTTCTTTTTTGTTCTCTTTTTTTTTTCTTTTTGCATTTTTTGCTTCTTCTTTTTTGTATTGTTCTCTTGCTCTAACTTTTGCCTGGGTCGCCCTTCCGGGTTTTCGGCCCAGCGAGCCTCTCAAGGGTAAAAGTATAACAAGTCCATGCCAAATGGTTTTGAGATCCTGGAGTCATCTGAATCCGGGAGAATGGCTGCTGCTTTGCTTTGTAAGCTTCTTCTGATGAGATCTGATCTTCTTGACCTGACTTTGGTGCCTCTTGTTCGAGGGCTGTTTCAAATCTAGCCACACAGGCCTCACATCGTAGTTGACCGTCGAACCTTCTGATTTCAAGTTCAAGGTTTGGAAGCGAAGGGGTTGAGTCTCAAGGCTGAGAGCGATCCTAGGCTGCACAATCTCAAGAGCGATTCCACACAGGTCTTCGCAAGACCGCGCAAAACATTTTGTTTTTGAAAGTTTTTAAGAAAGCGACAAATCGCTCGCGCTGAAGGTAGTGTGAAACCAGTCTGGATCAAGCCAGGGTCCTTCTCAGTACTCACGCTAACAAGCATGATTTCATTCATTAATGGCTTAGCATGCCTCTCTTTCTCTCAAATGATCAAAGTTTTGCGAATCCCGAGGAATTCCTTCCTCTTCGTTTTCACCGCAGTGTTCAAAAAGTTTTGAAAAAAACTTAGGTCAATGCAATGATTTTGGGGTGCAGAAAAGTAAGCGAAAAAAGTACTGTCGTTTCATTCAAACTTTCTGGCACAATTGGCACATGGCAGAAGTGAACACAAAGCATGAAAAAAAACACTGCTGTTTCATTCAATATCTGTTGGTACAACTGGCTCCCTGGCAGAAACAGACTCAAAACAAAACGAAAAGACAAACATAAAACAAAATGGTGACGCCCGAGGTAACACCCCCCCCCCCGGAATCACCCGACTCCTATACAACAGGACTGACTTAATACAACAAGACAGACCCAAAACAAAAAAAAAGAGACTGACTCAAAACAAAAGACAGACTCAAAAACAAAACAACAAGACTGACCCAATACCCGAGTCGGAAACCGGCATTCGCAAATGCTCAAAACAGTGCATGCCATCCACCATGTCTGGAGTAAATTGAGCGCCACCCGCAGCTGGTTCAACCTCTGATCAGATCACATTATCCCCCAAGTTCACTGATCAAGTGCCAATAGACTTTGCAGGACTTAGCAGGGGGATGACCCCATTGTCGATCAGATCTTGTATTTCGTGACGGAGACGAAAGCACATGTCAGTGTCATGACCGGTTTGCTGATGGAAGGCACAGTAGTCGGCTGGGTTGTGCGAGAGAGGGAGGTTCTTTGGTAATGGCTGCGGCTCCAGGGGCTTCAAATCCCCCTCTCTAACCAAGATCCTAAAGGCCGCTAATAGAGACATGTATAGTGGTGCGAACACCCTCTGGCCTCGAGGTGGGTATTTTGAGGTTTGTGGATTTTTACTGGGTGCACCAGCAAAGGGATTGGCAGGTGCTGGCCTGGTTTGCCGATCTCTTCCGAGTAAGGGTTTAGAGCTGAAAGGAACATTCCTGGTACAGCGGCCCTTCTCCCGGATTGCCCCTTGATTCAGACTAATCTCATGCTGAGTGGCGAAAGTGTTATCTACAATTTCTGCAACAACTGCGAGTACTTGCTGCTTGTTCAGCCCTTCGGCTTTCAAAGCCTCAATATCCCACCGAAGGTGTTCATGGGGACCAATGCCTGCCCCTACCTTGCTCTTACCAGTCGCTTCCACTTTGCCAAGGGATTGGCCTTCCTCAAACGCAGCTCCTCCCAACATCGGGGAGTCTTTTGACATGAACTTCCCGGTATGTGGTGTGGTCGATGATGGAGCCAATGTCCCGGAGGCCAGATCTGTCATGGTTTTTTGAAGATCTTTAATCATTCCCATCAACTCAGAAATAGTGGGTTCACGGGTTTGAGATGGTTGAGGTTCAGGTGCATCCATCATGCATAGGTCTATGCTTTCTGGGATAAACACCTCAGGCTTGGGTAGATGGGCCGGGGTGATGTATATGCTGGGGTCAAAGGTGGATGGCAGTATGTGGATGTGATTGAGGTAGGCAGGAGATGTTTGGTCATTAGGGTCTGAAGGTGGAGCTATCGCCCGGTTGTCGATGAGATTTTGGACCTCATGACGAAGGCGGTAGCAACGGTCGGTGCCATGACCGCGCTGCTGATGGTACATACAATACTTGGCGGGGTTATGTCTGGCTGGGAGTGGGTTGGGAAGAGGTTGAGGATCGAGGGGTTTGAGATGCCCTTTTTCCATCAAGGCTTTCAGTGTGCTAGTCAGGCTCATATAGAGGGTGGTGAAAGTTCTACCCTGAGCTCGGACTGGGCCAGCTGTTTGTAGGCTTGGTTTGGCAAAAGGGTCGGCTGTGGTGACCGTATTGATTTCGGTGGGTTTGGGAATACTACTACCAGCGTTGGTACTCCTTGAAATTACCTTCCTTGTCAGTTCCCTTGTCCTGGGAATGATCCCGCTGTTGAACGCATTCTCGACTTGAACCCCCAGTTCATGCAAATTTTTGAAAGTGAATAGTGGAACGACTATCAACTTTTGCAACATATCATGCTCGAGGTTTCGGACCATCATCTGCACTTGATCCTTCTCAGAAGGGCGACGATCTGTCATTTGTGCTGCCTTGGCTCTCCACCTTGCAATGAATTCCACAAAAGGCTCTGTTGGGTTCTGGCGGGTTGCTTCAAGCTCTTGGATGGTCATTTCAACTTGGGTATTGTAGGAATACTGATCGACAAAGGCCTCAGCCAGTTCTTCCCAGTTTTGCTTCACTGTATCTTCCAATTTGGTATACCAGGTGGCTGCTACACCCGACAGGGTTCTTCCATACAGAGAGAGTTTTTGTGGCTTAGTCAGACCCATCGGTTTTAGGACATCCAAGAAAAGTCGGATATGTACCATTGGATCTCCAGACCCGTCGAAACGGTCGATATATGGCATTTTGAATCTGTCTGGGAGCCGGATGGAAGCCTCGGTGTGCCCATCCTCAATGCCAGGAATGGAATTAAGGCCCTGTGCCCTTTTGAATTGCTTCTCAAGGTTTGCAATTTTCACTGCAGTTGGATTGAACTCATCAACATGAAAGGGTTGAGTTTTCTCATTAGGCTGCACCAGGGGTCTGAGCACCTGAGCTTGAGCCAAGCCTTCTCGAGGATTCAGACACTGCAAGTCTTCAACTGGCGGAATTGGATCAAAGTTCGGCTGGGGTCCCAAAGCTGGATGTGAGGTAGATGCCCCAGATGGGCGCTGCGTTTCAATACTGGTCTCAGCCTGCATGGTAGTTCCCTGATTTAGCGCTGCTGTTACGGCCGCAAATTCTTCCGAACCTTGTGCCATCACGGCCTGCTGGGTCTGAACAAAGGTGATGTGACTGGTGACTGACGGATTAGATGAACAAATGAGCCCTGACCGGATTTTCTTTACCTTGCCTCAGCGAAAAAAACACTGGTTGCCCTTGAACTGAATCTCTGACCTAGCAAAGTCTATCGGCACAAGTTCGATGAACCTTGGGGGATATCAGAGCCTTCTGAAGCTATGGTTCCCAGACTACCTTGCAAAAGAGAAAACAGACAGCATCTTAGCCTGATTCCATCTGAACAGATACGAGCATAGTTGAATGAGTGTGCCCTCTACTGAATTCTGCCCCAAAATTCGGCCTCAAAAACTGAGTCTGATACCCACAGGTAAAGCTGACTCCCAAATACTGATAGTAATGCCCGCAGGCCTGATGCCCAAATTCGCAAACTGGTGCCCGCAGGCCTGGCGCCCAAACTCATATACTGATACATGCATTCCTGTAGAGACGCACTCTAAACCACATAACAGATAAGTGAGAGCCAAAACACCCCTATGTTGGGGTATGGTTTCCCTGTCCTATTTTGTCAGGAGCTAGGGTTTCATTACGCACACAGCGGCTTCAAACAACCTATAAACGGGTAAGCAACCTGTCCTAGTTTGGAATGGTCACTATGGATCCAAATATGCACTAGGTCGAATGGTCAAAGAGGGTGCCCCGGTAAAACCGGGGTTTGTGTTCCCATACTGGCAGAGCCCACAACCGGTCAGCCTTATGGTCATGCCTTGACAAGACAAGCCTCCGGCAAACCGTTCAGGAATAGCAGATGGCAAACACGGTGTCCTAGGCGCACCAATGCAAATGCAAATGCAAAGAAACACACAAGTGTAGTCAAAAACAGATATCACGAGTTCGAGTCAAGTTCTCTAAATCCCCAGCAGAGTCGCCAGAAACTGTAACAAGCCCGCGGGGGACCTCGCTACAGCTCGGACTCGACTTTGTAGTCACGGTTCTAAGTCTGAACCAAAGAGTCCAAATCCGGCAAATCGTTTTTGAGAAAAACAGATTTTTGAAAGAAGTGCCAAACATGGACTGCTTTGCCAGATACAGAGTCGCCACCTAAATATTTTATTTTGGGAAATTTAGGAAACCCTGACTCGGTGCCAAAAGGCCACGTGTCCGTCATCACCAAAGTTGCCTCGGCTCGGGAACTTGGGTACGATTGGGGAAGGTCACTTCGTGAGCACCCCCGCTCGCCCGGTCATAGACCGGCCTCTACTAATCATGATATCAATTTTTGAAAACATTGTGAGTTCTTATACCGGTTATTAGCCTAGGTTACTATGTGATGCGCACAGCATATAAGTATAGACCGGGTCGCCCGAATTGGAACAAAACATTTCATGCTTGTTTTTGAAAATGGTTTGCTACCCGCAGGTAGGCTTGAAACATTTTGATGATTCATTCCAATTCAGATAACCCAACCTTCACCCACAGGCATTCAGGCAGATATATCAGATAAGCACATAGCCTCATGGTAAGCATACTATTCATGGCAACATTCATACGCATGCAAGGATGCTAAAGCATAAAAACTTACCGAGTACTCCAAGCCAAAATAGACATTTATTAGAAATCATGCATGATCCTAAGTATACAAAAATGTCTAATGCAACACATGCAAAATGCAACTATAGTGGGCTCGGCTATTCTAAGATGGTATATGAAATGCTACAACTACCATGTATTCAATTTGGAATTGAAAGTACAATGCAGTTAGTATGATGCGCCGAGCCCGGTGCATGCAATACAGATGAATGAATGCAAACATGCTGTCATACTGTATGCTAATTTAAACATGCCCTAATCTAACCATCAAAAGCGGATAAATAAAAGGGAGAAAGACGTGAGGTTGGAAGACATACATCACACTCACGCACACTTATTACAGTTATGCCCTCGCACAGAGGGTCCGAATAAATATACAGTCCAAATATTACAGTCCCGAATAAAAGAATATTACAGATTTCTAATTAATTAATGAATTAACTAAGAAAGCAAATAAAACTGGCGTGCAAGCCAGGGACTGCCTTGCTTCTGATGGATGACGCATATCTGGGTTGTCTTGCGCGGAAATCTACCGGAATGCCCCAATTAGCCTCTGTTTACACCTGTTCTTGAAACGCGTGCCAAGTCCCAAAAAGTTGTTGATTCTGCGTTTTGCTGCAACAGAGAGCAGGAAAGGGGCATAGCAATGTATTTGCACAGATATATGCATGTCTCGATCCTCGTGCCACCAATCGCGCATACCGAGGCATGATGGCCGAGGAATCGAAATGCACAACTCAATATAGGATGAATGCACATGAAACTACAGCTAAAACCTAACTCCATCATGGATAATCCGGAGTGTCGGTGACTGGGGAATTGAGACACATTCCGTCACTCGGAGTACGAAATGTACCTCGTTTCCCGTGCCCGGGCTATCTCCTATTCCGAACACGATGCAATATGCATGATATGCATGAAATGCAACTAAGATATAATCCTAACATACAGAATGCTATGGAAATGAGATGCCTCGAAATGCGTGCACACGGGCACGCAAACCGAGAAAATGGCAGAATGATATGAAGATGAGGTGCCTCGAAGTGTGTGCGTACGGACACGCAAACTGAGGCGATGGCAAATATAATGAAAATGAGATGCCTCGAAGTACGTGCACACGGGCACGCAAACCGAGGCGATGATAAATGCAATGAAAATGAGGTGCCTCGAAATGCGTGCACGCGGGCACGCAAACCGAGGCGATGACAGATACAATGAAAATGAGATGCCTCGAAGTACGTGCACACGGGCACGCAAACCGAGGCGATGACAGATACAATGAAAATGAGATGCCTCGAAGTACGTGCACACGGGCACGCAAATCGAGGCGATGACAGATACAATGAAAATGAGATGCCTCGAAGTACGTGCACACGGGCACGCAAATCGAGGCGATGACAGATACAATGAAAATGAGATGCCTCGAAATGCGTGCACACGGGCACGCAAACCGAGGCGATGACGAAATGCTGAAAATGAGATGCCTCGAAATGCGTGCACATGGGCACGCAAACCGAGGCGATGACAGATACAATGAAAATGAGATGCCTCGAAGTACGTGCACACGGGCACGCAAACCGAGGCGATGACAGATACAATAAAAATGAGATGCCTCGAAATGCGTGCACACGGGCACGCAAACCGAGAAAATGACAGAATGATATGAAGATGAGGTGCCTCGAAGTACGTGCACACGGGCACGCAAACCGAGGCGATGACAGATACAATGAAAATGAGATGCCTCGAAGTACGTGCACACGGGCACGCAAACCGAGGCGATGACAAAATGCAATGGAAAGACAAATGGGCTTATACCAACATGAGTGAGCCTCAGCCACACTCACATCGGATGCCGTCGGATAATAATAAAAAAAAAAGGTGCCTCGAAATGCGTGCACACGGGCATGCAAACCGAGGCGATGATATGATGCAATGTAATGACATGGAAATGACAAGTGGACTTATACCAACATGAGTGAGCCTCAGCCACACTCACATGGGATGCCGTCGGATAAAAAATGAGGTGCCTCGAAATGCGTGCACACGGGCACGCAAACCGAGGCAATGGTAAAACGCAATGAAATGACATGGAAATGACAAGTGGACTTATACCAACATGAGTGAGCCTCAGCCACACTCGCATAGGATGCCGTCGGATAAAAATGAGGTGCCTCGAAATGCGTGCACACGGGCACGCAAACCGAGGCAATGATAAAATGCAATGAAATATGACAAAATGATATGCAAGCATGCTAATGGAATTTCAGCAACAAAATATGGGGGAAAACAGTCCCGAAATGAAGCGAAATGACATGAAATGCAAGGAAATGTCCCGAAATGCGACATTAGGCACCCGAAATGGCCTATAGCTATGCTAAATATGCACAATATGGACATGCAATGCAAAGAAAGAAGCTAGAAAGTCCCAAAATATGCACTTTCACAGTTATAAACATGGCCAAACAGCAAGTATAGGTAGGGGAAAAATAGCATGCAAGAATAGGGGCCAAAAGAAGGGTAATGAAGCAAGTGGTATAAGAAAAACCCAAACTGAAAAATTTCCTTCTACAACATTGAAGAGGGACCAAAAATATGAATATTTAAAGTATATGGAAGACCTCAAATCAGTATAAAAATATGCTAAAAATGTGATGCAAAATAAGGCTCAAAAGGTACTAAAACATGAAGTGTACCAAATAATCACCAAACAGAAAAAAAGTGTGAATGAAACATGAAGTATAGGCCAAAATAAGACCACTTTCAGTTCGGACAAAGGTCCAAAAACAGAAGCAAAGAGGGCTACCAATTTATGCAAAAACGGGGCCAAATAAGGGATATAACTACAAGTGACACATTGAGACACCAAACAATGTTGAGCCCTTCTCCAATGTTAAAGAGGGGCTCAAAATAAGAATTGTATCAGTTTACAACATGCTCGAAAATAAATTGGTCATGGGCCAAAAATAGCATGCAAAATCATGACATACAAGAAGGTCAATGAAGCAAGTGTGTCATGGAGGGCTCAAACAGGGTTGAGCCCTTAATGAGAAGTGAAGATGAGCTCAAAAGATGGCCCTTTTCAGTTAGGGCCGGAGCTTGAATCAAAAAGGAAGTGGGGCTTAGAAATATATCAAGAAAAAGGTTCAAAAGGGTAAAAGTGTAACTTACCCTTGAAGATTCGAACTTTTGTTGCTTCTTGGATGGATTTGCAGCTTCTTTAGCCTTCAAGAATGCTTCCTTGTTGCTGGAAATGAGATGATGGTGGTAGATCTTGGTGGTGTAGAAGGAATGATGGTTAGTGACTTAGGGTTTTTTGAAGAATTGAGAAGGAAGAAGATGGAGTTGGCTATGGAAGCTTGAAGAGTAAATTTTCTAACCCTTAGAAGTGAGGCCACCAGCTGGTTATATGGACAAAAAGAGGGTGTAAAGGTGGGGCAAAAAGGAGGGTAAAACTCCCCCACAAAATATCCCCCGGATACAGAAAATATCTGGGGGATATTGCCCCACAGCTGTAAAGTGCACAGTGCAAGGAACACGGCCGGCCTATCACTTTTTCTGCAGGTGGCCGGCCAGCCACACCCCCTAGCCGGCCAGCCACCCTCCCTAGCCGGCCAGCCACCCCCCCTAGCCGGCCAGCTAGGGGTCAAAAGGGTCAAGTTGAATTAATGGCCGGCCACCACTTTTTAGTGCCCTCCCATGTGTGTACATCACAAATATGTGGTTGGGGTTTGAAGAAAATGGCTCCAAGGTGTTCAACATTAGCCCGGAAGGAGGGGTTCAAAAGGGTCAAAAGGAATTAATGGCCGGCCACCACTTTTTAGTGGCCTCCCATGTGTGTACATCACAGTTATGTGGTTGAAAGTTGGCAACACTAACCCTAGGGTGTTCAACATTAGCCCGGAAGTGCGAAAAACGGGCGCCGGGAGGCTCCGGAGGAGAGATAACTGGTTGCTGCAACAATTACTAGCCTCCCACCCTTCAGTGACCTTCCTGGTGATAAAACAGAGGTACCTGCCAAAAATGAACGAAAACCGATGCAAAACGAATGTTCGGGGGCCAAAACACGCAGTTCGGGGCCCCGGAAACTGCCCGTTAAACACCGAAAGTGGCGTTCAGCCACGAAGTGGGTTTCTCAGACCCCAGTGTCCCTCAAAAGGGAGAAAATAAGAAGTATGCCAAAAACCGGGGCAAACGGAGATGGTTAGGCGGTCCCGAACCGAGGCACACGGCCTGACGGCTCTGAAAACCGGAAACCGGACTCCGAAATGGGAAAAATGGCCTACGGCCACCAAATGTAGCCTACGGACATTGAGAGATGGTCTGCTGGACCTCTCCCTCCCCTCAGGAAAAGAAACAGAGAAAACCGAGTCTGGTTCGCAAACCGAGACAAGGCACAGAAAAGGATTCGGGAGTCCGGAGGCAGGGCTCACGGCCGCAACTCCGAAACTTCTGAACGAGCACATCATGCAACATCACCAAGCGCTCAATTGGTGACGTCTGAGTCTTAAGGTCGGTCAAAAATGGGGTGTCTACAAACAAGTAAATAGGCAAAGCCTTATACCTCTTGAAGAGGAGATCACTTTCAAGCAATAAACCAAGGCAAACACACCCTCAAGAGCTCAAACAAGGCTCAAAGATACCTCAACTCAAAGACGGAGAGGTTTGGTTAAGAGTGTATAGGCAAAGGTGAAGGATATGTAGGCAAAGGTTAAGAAATTTGCAAGAGATAGAGAATTGTAGAGAGAGAGAGGAAAAATTTTGTTCTAAAATTTTTCTAACCTCCAAATATGAGAGGGAGGTCATCTATATATAGAAAACATGAATCTACCTCATAAACATCCAGCCATACACATAGGAGCAAATGCAAACATCTATGCAAACAGTTGGCACAGGTGTCACAAAATATCGGCAAAAGATATTGGTGGCCGGCTGGCCATCACTGGTGGCCGACAACTAGAAGTGATGGCCAACAGCCCAAAGTAGTGGCCGACAGGCCACCAGGTGTTGCAGGCTTGAAATCCAAAGTTTTGATCCAAAAACAAGGCAACAGGGGTGCAAGGTTTGGAGGGCCCAAAGCTGTGGCATTTTGCTGAGGATTTCGAGCACTTGACAAGCATAGGCACTCATCATTGGGTGTGTAAGCGATGACGTCAAAGAAGTAAGGACCATAAAAAATGGAGTGTCTACAGTTGCCCCTCTTTGACAAAACTCAGAGTCATGAAGTGATGAGAGTGAATGTCAAAGCCCGAAGACGACCCATTTTGACAAGGTTGTAAGACTTGGGCAAACAAACAAAATGCAGATACAGTTGGTTAAACCTGAGGGTTGCCTACGTATCCCCATTGCAGGGAATCAAACCAGTGTAGTTCAGGGGCAAAATGAAAAATGATATATAGCACAACAAAACAATGTAAATGATATACAATGTAATGAAATAATCAAACCACAAACAGTGCAAAACCACACAAATACCATAACAGAACCAAATTACATTTTATATAGAAAAGAAGTGGGCATAGCCAAACGACGCCTAACATAGGCCAAGTGCCTACACCTTAATACTGGCCTCAGCACAGCATGAATGCTTACACATAACAGAACCATGTTTCAATGTGAAAGGGGTGTGAGCACATGCAAAACTATGTTTTTCGTAGAAAGAGAAAGAATACCGGTAATTAGGAGGTATGATATAAGTGAGGAATGATCTGCTGGGGAAAGATAATGATCCTAAATGCTGAATGCAACAAGACAAAGTACAATGCAATGAATGTAATGAATGAAGTGAATAAAAGGCATAGGCCGAACCACATTTACCTAGAAAAGGTATGGATACAAAATAAACCATGTCTAACATAGAAAAGGTGTTGACACCCTCAATATTGGCCTTAGCCCAGCATGGGTATTTACACATGACAGAACCGTGTTTCAACGAGGGAAATGTATGAGCACATGCCAAACTAAGCTTAACGTGGAAATAATGCAGGCGATAAAATGGAATGATGCAGTAGATGCTATATGCCATACAATAGAGGTAATAAATGTGATGCAATAGATAATAACTATGATGTAACAGTTAGGAAGTGATGCCTTAGAAAGCACCTTACAGAGGCAATTGGTGATGTCTCACCTTATGCTGCTGTAGATCTTTCTCTTCTTCTCAGTTACGCCACAGGTACTACTTTTCCCTTTAGCTATGTTCGAAACTTTCCTTATTCTCCAACAAAGTGACAGACTAGGTTGGTTCAGTATCTAGAATTGAGATGCATACAAGCTACCTCAACCTATGTGGCTGCCATATAGATTTCAAACCGATGATACGCCCTTGGGTATTTAAACCAGACTTTAGTGTTGTAAGTTCCAAACCTTTGCGTTCTAGGCCTTGGCCATTCAAAATCTAGTCTCCACCATCTCAGTTGGTCTCTCAGGAACTCACTATAAACACAGTCAGGTGGCTATACCAGACCTCTTAAAGTCGTTCGGGCACGACAGACACCAAAAGAATTGCACCTTTAGAGGATTTAAGGTCTCCTAGACCCAGCGAGTGCATAAGAAAGTGCGAGTGAGGGGAAGTGCACATGACAGTGCTACATAGGTGCACAAGACAGTGCGATGTAAGTTGCACAAGACAGTGCGATATGGGTGAACAAGCAGGATAGCGCAATGCAGGTGCACACGATAGTGCGATGCAGGAGTGCACAAGACAGTGCGATGTGAGTTAATGCACAAGACAGTGCTGTGGAAGGTGTGATGTAGGTTAAATGCACAAAACAGTGCGATGCAAGTTTGCACAAGGCAATACGGTACAAGGTGAAATGCACAAGATAGTGTGATGTGGGTGCACAAAACAATGCGAATGAGGGTGGATGAATGCATAAAATAGTGCTATATGAGTGCACAAAACAGTGCGATATAGGGATGAATGCACAAAACAGCACGATACAATGATGAATGCACAAAATAGTGCTATGCATGGTGCACGAAACAGTGCGATACGAGTTAAATGCACAAAAGAGTGCGATGCAATGTGCACAAAAGAGTGCGATGCAATTTGAATGGTATGTAGAGGAAAATGAGCAGTATATAGAGTAGTGCATCATGTACCTTATGAAATTGCCACAACTCATTGAAACGTAACACAAAAGGAGACAACTAGACAAAACTCTGTTAAGTGTAAAACAAAGTGAAGAATAAGAGCAACCGACCATGCAGTTCAAAGCAACCAGAGTATATGAGAATGCATGCATAATCCAAAACACATGTATTAATCAAAGGGAATATGGCAATCCCAAGAGAGCTTTGAACTGGTCAAAGACAACTTTCGAAAGCTGAATCATATGAGAATCATCATGGGGGGTGAGCTCACCCTAATCCAGGGAAAAGTGCCTAACAAATGGCTCTGAGCGGGTTGAAAGAAAGGTTGGGTTCATGCCCCTTGTTTAATTGATAACCCAATTAGATGCACTGAAAATTGCCCCTAGTGTCTAGTCATTGGCCACTGGTTGGGTTCATGCCCCTTGTTTGATTGATGACCTGATCAGATGCACTGAAAATTGCCCTTAGTGTCTAGTCACTGGCCACTGTTTTCATCATTATGAAGGCACATGCGATGGAGATCATCAGACTCATGCCTCTCTTCTGTTCCAGCATATTGAGAACTTATTCCAGTCCCCTCCGAAGCAGTGACAGATTCCTCATATACACCGATCATGAATGTGTTGCCCCTTGTATAGGCACTCTCAACTTGTTTATGAATTCCACACATGGACTTGTTTTTGAGTTTGGAGCAAACGCCCCTATATGGAATTTTGATCATGCCACCCTGTAAAACTTTTGAGCGACAAACTCGCTAGGGTGACTCGATGAGGAGCGCTTTTGAGCGACATACATGTTATGGTGACTTGATAAAGAGGGCAAACCGAGACAAACACCAGGCGCAACACAATAGAACTCACAACTGACCCAAAAGCAGAAAAAGACTCAAGGTAACTGATCATTCACAGTGCCCCTAGTTTTACTTATGCTCCCTTTAGAAATCAATTTCACAAAACCCAAGTTTCAATTCCTTATTTACTCAAGATAAAGATTCTACTGATAAGTTCAAGTATTGAAAATTTCTCCACTTGTTGATTCAAGCTAGTTCTTTCTTACCCAATGCAAGTATGATATGTGTAACAGTCGGTGTAGCTCATGGATTAATGCGAAGCTAACGATGTGAATTGGGTAAGATGATTGGGTTGAGATGAAAGAGATGGATATGGTTGAGACCGAACTTCATGATGAAGTCGCCTACGTATCCCAAGATAGGAATTAGGTCAACGTAGTTCATGGCTGAGGTTTACTCAGGTGTTAACACTCTCCTTTTGCGCTCTAACTTTTGCCAAAGTCGCCTCTTCGGGGTTTTCAACCTTGCGAGCTCTTTATTTTTTTGATTTCTCATCTTTTCAATGCTCTAACTTTTGCCTAGGTCACCCTTTCAAGTTTTTGGCCTAGTGAGCCTCTCAAAGATAGTGTTACAACACTTGTGGTGAATTTGATCAATATTCATTCTTACCCTAACACCGGAACTGGCTTCGCCTTGATTTGAGCTTGGTTCTCCATTTTCTTATGCATGTCTTTCTCCTTTATTTTCGCTTCATTTTTAGAGTTGGTTCTTCTAACAATGTGACATCTTCTTGCATTGGCCTCCCCGAATTCAGACGGAAGTTCCCTTCCTCACAGTTGATTAGATTTCATTCCAATGGATGCCCCTAGCTTAATGATTGACTTCTTTCTTTTTCTTCTTTTTTTTTTTTCCTTTCTTTTGTTCTTTTTCATTTTTTTTCTTTTTTTCCTTTTGGTTTCTTTTATCTTTTTCTCTTTGAAATAATGAAAACACCAGGGGAGCAATTCTATGATTATAAGGTTTGAAAGTCGCCTTGTACTTGTAGGTCTGAAAGCCGCCTTATGCTTGCAAAAATGATCGCCTAACAGCGATAAAATTTCCAGGACAATGTAAAATACCACATACAATTCTGAACCTATCTTCACAAGTTTTGCAAAAGAAATAGCTAAAATTTTTTGAATCATGAGTGGCTTTGCGCCGATAAGTCAGAATTCACTCAAACCGTTCAGGGGATCCTTCTCAATACTCGAGCTTATTAACAGAATCTCATTCAACAAATATAAATCCCTTTTCTATTTGCAAAAGGTCCCACATGAATCACTATAGGCACAATAAAATGATCAGAAACTTGACTCCCACTTTCTTACACAAATGAAGACCTGAGGGTACACAAGAGTGACTCATAGGGAAAGACTCAACTAACGCAACAATGCAAGAAAAGACAAAGAAAATAACACTCACAACACAACTATTTGCAGGACATAACTTAAAACAAAATAAGCATTTCTAAGACAAAAATGGGTTTCCTTTCTCCATGTCCATCTGTAGAATTTCAAAAACAACTTCAAGTAGCCTATGGGAAGGTCCAGACCTACCTTTAATTCAACAATACACATCCATACGCAGAAGGATTGATTTTTGACTTTCAAATCGGGTCTCACAGATTGAACCTCATAGTTACATTGCCCCCACACATCTTCTTGACCGAAACAATTGCTTTTTCACACTATGCCGCCAGTTCAGAAGGTCCTTCCCAAGTGCTTTCGACAACTACCCTAGCCGAGACTGAGATTCATCATTCAAACCACCAGTGCTGGCATCACTGCTTCATCAAGCTTGAACTCACCAAGATTGAGTAAACTTTTCATCTCTTCAAAGATTTTGTTCTTTTTGCTCAGATCGGAATCAGAAGATTCAGGCATGAACACAATGGGTTTGGGCTCATTGGTGGGTATGATGTGTTGTCTAGGGTAATGGTTGGTTGTTGACAAGTTGTGGATGGGTTTTATGTTATGGAATAGCAATCTATTACGGTCAGGGAGAGGGTTATTGATAGCTTTGGGATTTTCAGGTGGGGTGATGACTTTGTTGTCAATCAAGTCTTGAATTTCATGGCGAAGGCGGAAGCAACGGTCAGTATGATGACTGTACTGCTGATGGAATGTGCAATATTGGGTAGAGTCGTGTTTAGGTGGGAGAGGATTAGAGAGAGGTCGAGGATTAAGAGGTTCGAGATACCCTTTCTCCATCAATACCTTCAATGCATAGGTTAGGCTTATATGGAGTTAGGTGAAGGTTCATTTTTTGGAGGAGGAAGCATTAGGTTTAGAAACATTGGCAAATGGGTCGGCGGGTGTTGGTCGAGTATTCATGGGCTTGGGACTGGAATTAGGATTGGTATTTATGGTAAAGCATCCCTTTCCATTTTTTGCCCCCTGATTCAAAATGCTCTCATCCGAGCAACAAACGTGGTATCCACAGTCTGTGCAACAACTTCAAGCACTTGCTGCTTGTTCAACCCTTTAACCTTCAAAGTCTTAATAGCCCACCGAAGTTGTGCATTGGAATCAATACTTGTCTCGGCTTTGTTTTTGCCACTTGTTTCTGCTTGGCCAAGGGATTGGGTGGCTATATCAAAGCGAAGCCCGTTTGTTGTTGACCTATTATGACTCAGACTTGAGATAGTTTTGGGTTGGCCTTTTTCAACTGCAGCTCACCCCAAGATTGGGGAGCTTTTTGACGGGATTGAAATCCGAAATGTTAAATCTGCCACCATTCCTTGAAGGTCTTCAATCATTCCCAACATCTCAGCAGTAGTGGGTTTGGCCATTTGGTGCTTTTGGTGTACCCGAACCGGATTGGGTGCATCCATCATGGGCAAATTAGTGCTTTCTAGAATGAACACCCCAAGTTTGGGTAAATGGGCCAGGGTGATGTATATGCTGGCATTGAAGGTGGGAAGTAGCATATGGATAAGGTTAAGGTAGGGAGGAGATACTTGGTCATGGATGGGAAATGAGTTGGTGGTAACATTGGTTTCTTGGGTGGAGCTATTGTCTGGTTGTCGATGAGATTTTGAACTTCATGACAAAGATGGTAGCAACGATCGGTGCCATGACCGCGCTGTTGAGGATACACATAGTATTTGGTGTGTTTATGTCTAGCACGGACTGGGCCAGGATGTGGTTGGGGATCAAGGGGTTTGAGATACTCTCTTTCCAAAAGGATTTTTAGTGCGTTGGTTAGGCTCATATAGAGAGGAGTGAAAGTTCTGCCTGAGCTCGGGTTGGGCTGGTTATTTGTGGATTGGTATTGAAAAACGGGGTTGGCAATTTTAGGAGTGGCGACAATAGTATTGATTTCAATGGGTTTGGGAATAGTGCTCTCGGAAAACACCCTCCTTGTTAGTTCACTTGTTCTGGGGATAATCCCTTTGTTAAATGCACTCTCAATCTGAACCCCTAATTCATGCAAAATTTTGAAAGTGAACAGTGGATCGACTATCAATTTTTGCAACATATCAGACTCAAGGTTCTGCACCACTATCCGCACTTAGTCCCTTTTAGAAGGGCGATCTGTCATTTGTGTTGCCTTTGCTCTGCACCTTGCAACAAATTCCACAAAAGGTTTTGTAAGATTCTGGTGGGTTGCTTCAAGCTCTTGAGTGGTCATTTCAATTTGGGTGTTGTAAGAATACTGATTAAGAAACGCCTTAGCCAAATCTTTCCAATTTTGCTTTACTTTATCCTCTACTTTGGCGTACCAAGTGGCTGCTATACCTGACAGGGTTCTCCATACAGAGAGAGTTTCTGAGGCTTAGTCAGACCCATCGATTTCAAGATGTCCAAGAAAGGTTGGATATGTACCATAGGATCTCCAGACCCGTTGAAACGGTCAATGTGTGGCATTTTGAATCTGTCTGGAAGCCTTACAGCTGCCTCGGTGTGCCCATCCTCAATGTCAGGAATGAAGGTAATTCCCTATGTCTTTTTGAATTGCTTCTCAAGGTTAGCAATTTTTACCAAGGTCGGATAGAGATCATTAGTATCAAGGGGATAAAGCCTCTCATTAGGCTGCACCAGGGGTCTGAAAACTCGAGCTTGAGCCAACTCTTCTTGAGAATCTGGACCGTGCAAATCTTCAGTTGGTGGAGGTGGATCAGAGCTCGGTTAGGGGCCCAGGACTGGATATGTAATAGATGCCCCAGATGGGCGTTGCATTTCAGCATTAGTCCCATCTTGCATGGTAATTCCCTGGTTTAACGCCGCTATCATGGCCACAACTTCCTCTGGACTCTGTGTCATCACGGGTCTGCTGAGTTGGCAATCAGGGAAATGGATTGGTGTAAGCTGAGAGTTGACTAACAAGGATTTTGACCCGATCATATTTGATGTATCTGAACTGGATTAGTCTTAACAATTTGACTGGATTGGGCTTTTTTAGAATTGATCTTTTGGCGTTGGATGGATCTTTTCTGAGCTAGCCTTTTGGGGGTTAGATGGACTGGGCCTTTGCTGAATAGGTTTTTTATGGGATTGGATGGATTGTGATGGGTTAAGGCTGGTACTGCTCCTTCTCTAGCTTAGACAAACCTGGCATTAAGAAACAAATGCCTCTCATCAAATCAGGATACCAGGTATGCTAGTCAAAACAAACCAAGATGATACCAGGTATGCTAGTCAAAACAAACCAAGATACAATATTGGATCGTGGTTTTGGTTTTGCTGAAAACTCACCCATATCAAACACAAACCCCAGGATTTTGACCCAAATCTGATTCTGATATGATTATCAAGTTTGAGAGGAAACGCCTCAAGATTAAGACTCTCCCAAGATTGCATCACACATTTCCAAAGATTTCGTATTTTGCACAAAAGCATTCAAAACACCCTTATGAGAGGATTAGGGTTTCCCTGTCCTAGATTTGGAGTGATCTATAGCTTTACTACTCAAACAAGCGATATCACATCATCTTGCATATGGGAGAGTATCCTGCCCTAGTTTTGAAAGGTCACTAGAGCGTACTATATGCACTAGGCCAATTGGTCCAAAAGGGTACCTCAGCAAGATTTCTTAATATGCCTCTCACACCTAACACGTAGAAGTGAAATGAGGATGAAACGGTACAGCGGTAGTCTAGATCCAAGGGATGTGTTCCCATCATGGCAGAGCCCGTGACCGGTTAGCTTTTTGGCAAGCTTTTCGGGCAAGCCTCTGGCAAACCGTCTAGGAATAACAAATGGCAAACACAATGACTTAAACGCACCAATGCAAATGCAATACAAAGAAACATATAAGTGTAGATAAAATTTCATATCATGAAGTTCGAGTCAAATTCTCTAAATTCCCCAGCAAAGTCTCTAGAAGCTGTAGCTCGGCTTTTTGTGCCTCATTTCGGAAGACAAATAAGCCTTACAGTATCGGACTCCCGCAGTTCTGAATCTGATCTTAGAAGTGCGATGTGAAATAGATAAATACCAAAGAGTCCCAATCCGACAAATCTTTTGGAAAAATCAATTTTGAATCAAATTGCCGAAAATGGACTGCTTTGCCAGATACAGAGTCACCATCTAAATATTTTTGAGAAATTTAGAAAACCCATGACTCGTGCCAAACGTCACGTGCCCGTCATCACTAAGATTGTCTCGGCTCGGGAACTTAGGTACGAGAGGGGAAGGTCCTGAATTGAGCAGCCCCGATCGCCCGATCAAAGATTAGCCTATACTAATCATGATATGAATCTTATTTACATTATATGCTCTCGTTCCGATTATTAGGCTAGCATTTACTATGTGATGCACACACAAGGTATAGACTAATTTCCAAGAATTGGAACACTTGATTAATGTTTGTTTTGAAAATTATTTCAAATATATACCACTTGAAAAATTGATCACATATGAACATTACTCAAATTATTCCAATTCAAGCAATTAGCCTCCATCTACAGGTGTAGACGTCCCCGAACGCCCCGGGAGGAACGAGCTCCCGTTCTGTTCATTTTGGGGTCACTACAGCTCAGGACTCTCAAATTTGTCACGGTTCTAAGTCTGAACCAAAGAGTCCAAATCCGGCAAATCGTTTTGAGAAAAAACAGATTTGTAGAAAAGAAGTGCCAAACATGGACTGCTTTGTCAGATACAGAGTCGCCACCTAAATGTTTTTTAATGGGAAATTTAGGAAACCCTGACTCGTTGCCTAAGGCCACGTGTCCGTCATCACCAAAGTTGCCTCGGCTCGGGAACTTGGGTACGATTGGAGAAGGTCACTTCGTGAGCACCCCCGCTCGCCCGATCAAAGATCAGCCTCTACTAACCATGATATATATTTTTGAAAACTTTGTGTGTCCTTAATCCTGTTATTAGCCTAGGTTACTATGTGATGCGCACAGCATACAAGTATAGACTGGATCGCCTGAATTTGAACAAAACATTTCATGTTTATTTTTGAAAGGTGGTTTGCTACTCGCAAGTAGGCTTAAAATGCAGATTTTTCCAACCTCAGGTGGGCTTAGAAAAGATGGTTTTGCCACTATCTAGTGGGCTTAAAACTCACAGTCAATGATTTGTTCCAATTTAAACAACCCAACCTTCACCCACAGGCATTCAGGCAGTTATATCACATAAGCATTTAGCCTCATGGTAAGCATGCTATTCATGGCATTCACTCACACGCATGCAAGGATGCTAAAGCATAAAACTCACCAAGTATTCCAAGCCAAAACATAAACTATATTAGAAATCATGCATGATCCTTAAGTATACAGAGATGCCTAATGCAACACATGCAAAAATGCAAACTATACCAGGCTCGGCTATTCTAAACATGGCATATGAAATGCTACAACTAACATGTATTCAATTTGGAATTGAAATACAAATGCAGTTAGTATGATGCGCCGAGCCCGGTGCATGCAAAACGGATAAATGATGCAAACATGTTATCATACTGTATGCTAATTGAAATATGCCCTAATCTAACCATCATAAGCGGATAAATAAAAGGGAGAAAGACGTGGGGTTGGAAGACATACAACACACACACGCACACTTATTACAGTTATGCCCTCGCGCAGAGGGTCCGAATAAATAATACAGTCCCGAATAAAAGAATATTACAGTCCAAATATTACAGTCCGAATAATATACAAATTCCTAATTAATTAATCAAATTAACTAAGAAAATAAATAAAACTAGCATGCAAGCCAGGGACTGCCTTGCTTCTGATGAATGATGCATGTCCGGGTTGTCTTGCGCGGAAATCCACCGGGATGCCCCAATTAGCCTCTGTTTAGCAGTTATTCTTGAAACGCGTGCCAAGTCCCGAAAAGTTGCTGATTCTTCATTTTGCTGCAACAGAGAGCATGAAAGGGGCATAGCAATGTATTTTCACAAATATATGCATGCCTCGATCCTTGTGCCACCAATCACGCATACCGAGGCATGATGGCCGAGGAGTCGAAATGTGCAACTTAATATAGAATGAATGCACATGAAAACACAGCTAAAACCTAACTCCATCACGGATAATCCGGAGTGTCAGTGACTAGGGAATTGAGATACATTCCGTCACTCGGAGTACGGAATGCACCTCGTTTCCCGTGCCCGGGCTAACTCCTATTCCGAACACGATGCAATATGCATGACATGCATGAAATGCAACTAAGATACAATCCTAACATACACAATGCTATGAAAATGAGATGCCTCGAGATGCGTGCACACGGGCACGCAAACCGATAAAATGATAGAATGCGATCTAAGATACAACCTAGTATGCACTATGCTGTAAAAATGAGACGCCTCGAAATGCGTGCACATGGGTACGCAAATCGAGAAAATGACATACGCAATGCAAATGACAGAGAAATATGATATGGGCTCACACTAACATGAGAGAGACTCTCCCACACTCACATAAGAGGCCGATGGACGAAAATGAAGTGCCTCGAAATGCGTGCACACGGGCACGCAAACCGAGACAATGGTATATGCAATGCAATGGCATGGAAATGGCATATAGAATGCAACATGGACTTATACTAACATGAGAGAGCCTCAGCCGCACCCACATAAGAGGCCGATGGATGAAAATGAAGTACTTCGAAATGCGTGCACACGGGCACGCAAACCGAGGCAATGGCATACGCAATGCAATATGGCTAAAATGGCATATAGAATGCAACATGGACTTACACTAACATGAGAGAGCCTCAGCCACACTCACATAAGAGGCCGATGGATGAAAATAAAGTGCCTCGAAATGCGTGCACATGGACACGCAAACCGAGGCAATGGTATATGCAATGCAATGTGGCTAAAATGGCATATGCAAGCATGCTAATGGATTTTCAGCAATGAAATGTGGGGGAAAACAGCCCCGAAATGAGGCGAAAACACACCCGATGCATGGAATCTCTCCCGAAATGCAAATTAGGCGCATAGAATGAACTACAGCTATACAAAGCGTGTATAATTGGTACATGGAATGAAAATACAGAAGCAAGGCAGCCCCAAACTAAGCATTTTACCAGTACAAACCATGGCCAAACAGCAAGCAAAGATAGGGCAACAATGGCATGCAAAAATGGCCCTAAACATGAGATTATGAAGCAACTCGTAGCTGCCAATTCCAAATAGGTTAGGGCCCTTCAACAACAATGAAGAGGGGCCAAAAATAAGCCACTTTACAGAATTGTAAAAACCCTAAAAACAAACATAGATATGGCGAAGCTTTTATGCAAGAAAAAGGGCCAAAAGGTGGCCAAAGAAGCAAGTGGTATATGCATAGCCCAAACTGAAAAATTCCCTTCTACAACATTGAATAGGGACCAAAAATATGCATATTTACAGAACTGTAAAAACCCCAAAACAGTATATAAACATGCTAGAAATGCAATGCAAAATGAGGCTCAAAAGTGGCTATAACACAAAGTATACAAAATATTCATCAAACGGCCAAAGACCCTTAATGAAACATGAAGAATGGGCCAAAATAAGACTATTTTTAGTACTATAAAAAGGCCAAAAACCGAAGCATAATAGGCTACCAAAGCATGCAAGAAAATGGCATTCAAGGGGGATATTGAAGCAAGTGCAATATGGAGGGCTCAAACAGGGTTGAGCCCTTAATGAAACAAGAAAATGAGCTCATAAAAATGACCTTTTCAGTTTTGGTCGGAGCTCAAATCAACAAGCATGTATGGCTTACAAATGATACAAGAAATGGACCAAAAACAAGGGAAATGAGACTCACCATTGAAGACAAGCCTTTAGCAACTCTTGGCTTGAGTTTGTAGCACCCTTAGGCCTTGGAGAACACCTTCAAACTTCTGGAATGGAGGATGGAAGGGTGGGGGTTGGTAGTGTAGAAGAAATGGTGGTGTAGGGCTTGGAGGTTTTCAAGGAAATGAGAGAGATGGAGGAGGATTCTTGCATCAAGGCTTGAAGACCAAATTTTCCAACCTCTAAATGTGATATCACCTGCTGGTTATAAGGACAAAAAAGAGGGAGTAAAGGAGGGGCAAAGGTGGGGGAAAATTAGGCAAGTTTTCCCCCACAAAATATCCCCCGGATTGGGATATTTTCTGGGGGAAACAGCTATGCAGCTGTAAAGTGGATGTTGAGAGGAACATGGCCGGCCCCTTTTTGGAGCTCCAAGTGGCCGGCCGGCCACCTCCCCTAGCCGGCCGGCTAGGGGTCAAAAGGGTCAAGTTGAAATAGTGGCCGGCCACCACTTTTTAGGGTCCTCCCAAGTGTGTACATCACAGATATGTGTTTCAAAGTTCAAGAAAAAGGGCCCAGATTGTTCAACATTAGCCCGGAAGGAGGGGTTCAAAAGGGTCAGGAAACATTACTGGCCGGCCACCAACTTTTAGGATCCTCCCAAGTGTGTACATCACAGATATGTGGTTCAAAGTTCAAGAAAAAGGGCCCAGATTGTTCAACATTAGCCCGGAAGGAGGGGTTCAAAAGGGTCAGGAAACATTACTGGCCGGCCACCAACTTTTAGGATCCTCCCAAGTGTGTACATCACAGATATGTGGTTCAAAGTTCAAGAAAGTGGCCCCAAGGTGTTCAACATTAGCCCGGAAGTGTGAAAAACGGGCGTCGGAGGGCATCGGAGGATATATAACTGGTTGCTGCAACAATTACTGGCCTTCCATCTTTCTACGGCCTTCCCAGTGATAAAACAGAGGTACCTGCCAAAAATGAACGAAAACCGTTGCAAAACGAATGTTCGGGGGCCAAAACGCGCAATTTGGGGTCCCGAAAATGGGCTGTTAAGCACCGAAAGTGGCATTCGGCCACGAAGTGGGTTTCTCAGACCCCAGTGTCCCTCAAAAGGGAGTAAATAGGAGGTATGCCAAAAACCGGGGCAAACGGAGATGGTTAGGTGGTCTCGAACCGAGGCACACGGCCAACGATTCCGAAAAATCGGAAACCGGACTCCGAAATGGGCAAAATGGCCTACGGCCACGAAAAGTAGCCTACGGACATTGAGAGATGGTCTACGGGACCTCTCGCTCCCCTCAGGAAAAGAAACTGAGAAAACTGAGTCTGGTTCGCAAACCGAGGCAAGGCACAGAAGAGGGTTCGGAAGTCCGGAGGCAGGGCTCGCAGTCGCGACTCTGAGACTTCTGAACAAGCACAACATGCAATATCACCAAGTGCTCAACTGGCGACGTCTGAGTCTTAAGGTCGGTCAAAAATGGGGTGTCTACAGTTGCCCCTCTTTGACAGAACTTGGAAGTCATAAGTGACGGGAGTGAATGTCAAAGCCCAGAGACGACCCATTTTTGACAAGGCCGAAGACTTAGACAGACATACAAGATAAACAGAGAGGTGCCCGCAGGCATGCCCGCAGGCAGGGGGGGCAAGATGCAAAACAATGCAAGAAAATTTTGAAGATTGGACTTATACGCTACGCGAAGCCGGTTTTGAAAGTTGGACTTATACGCTACGCGAAGCCGGTTTTGAAAGTTGGACTTATACGCTACGCGAAGCCGGTTATCACTCATGATCATGCAAAGAGAGCTGTAATGAAGCAATTATGCGAAATAAATGCAACATTTTAAGCGAATGCTAGGCAAGCAAGTAAACTCGAGCCAAACTACACTTCGTGCAGAAAGGATGTAAGAAAATTATGGAATTCTCACTGCAAATACAGTGTGCAAGTGTGATAGATACACAGAGCGAACATGTGATTGATACACAAAAAGGTGAACACAAAGTGTGATAGATGCACTAAGTGAACAAGTATGATAGATACACAAAAAGGTGAGCACAAAGTGTGATAGATGCACTAAGTGAGCAAGTACGATAGATACACAAAGCGAGAGTGTGTGATTGATACACTATTTGAGCAAAGTGTGATGGATACACACTAAAGGTGAACATAAAGTGTGATAGATGCACTTAGTGAACAAGTATGATGGATATACTAAAAAGGAACACAAAGTGTGATAGATGCACTTAGTGAACAAGTATGATGGATATACTAAAAAGGAACACAAAGTGTGATAGATGCACTTAGTGAACAAGTATGATGGATATACTAAAAGCGAACACAAAGTGTGATATATGCACTTAGTGAACAGAGTATGATTGATATACTAAAAGCGAACACAAAGTGTGATAGATGCACTTAGTGAACAGAGTATGATTGATATACTGAAAATTAACACAAAGTGTGATAGATGCACTTAGTGAACAGAGTATGATTGATATACTGAAAATTAACACAAAGTGTGATAGATGCACTATGTGAGCAAAGTATGATTGATATACTGAAAGTTAACACAAAGTGTGATAGATGCACTATGTGAACAGAGTATGATTGATATACTAAAAATTAACACAAAGTGTGATAGATGCACTTAGTGAACAGAGTATGATTGATATACTGAAAATTAACACAAAGTGTGATAGGTGCACTATGTGAGCAAAGTATGATTGATATACTGAAAGTTAACACAAAGTGTGATAGATGCACTATGTGAGCAGAGTATGATTGATATACTGAAAATTAACACAAAGTGTGATAGATGCACTTAGTGAACAGAGTATGATTGATATACTGAAAATTAACACAAAGTGTGATAGATGCACTATGTGAGCAAAGTATGATTGATACACTAAAAGGGAACACAAAGTGTGATAGATGCACTTAGTGAACAGAGTATGATTGACATACTAAACGAATGAAATGTGATTGATACACTAAGGGTGAATAAGGTGTGATTGATACACTAAAGAAATGAAGTGAAGTGTGAAGTGTGATTGATACACTAAATGAATGATCTTAAACAGAACTTCTTTGAATGAACCGCACATACAATATCGTGTATGAATGAGAAAGAAACTTGATAGGTACAATGCAATACAATACATGATGCTTAATAAAGAGACAAAACAGCGTTTTAGAAAGCACCTCATGAGGTGAGTGGCGGTGAACCGCTCTGCTCCGATAGGGATCTTCCCCTGTGCTCTTCGAACACTTACCTTCAACTTACAGTACAAAGGCTCTGAAATACTGACAAGGGTTCTTCATGTAGAACACTTTGGACGTTGCCTTTCTTCCTGATCATATTCACAACTTTCCCTATTCTCCAACGGGGTGACAGACTAGGTTGGTTCAGTATCCAGAATTGAGGTGCATACACGCTATCTCAACCTATGGGGCTTCCATACAGATTTCAAGCCGAGGACACGCCTCTGGGTATTTAAACCAGACTTTAGTCCCGGAAATCCCGAACCTTTACGTTCTAGGCATCAGCCATTCGAACTCTAGTTTCCACCGTCGCAGTTGGTCTCCTAGGAACTCATTGCGAACACAGCCAAGATGCCTCTAGCAGGGAATGGTACTCAGGGAGAGCACTTTTGATCGCCATTTTGGCTTGAAGCAGACTTGATCTTGAGCTTGAGGTAGAGGCACACTCATACTTCGGAGCTTTGGCAAGACTTGAAGGGGTACACACGGAATGTAGTCTTGGAACTTACTGAAGTTGAAAAAAATTCAGACACCCGACATTTCCTCTTTTCTTTTGCTTTGCAGTCTGGAACCCATATAGCTTCAGATAGGTCCTGATTTTATTGTTCTGACATGACCTGGGTTGAACCCAGCGGTTTTATGAAAGAACGAATCTTATTTTGCGCAGATGTGGAGAACGGCACGGCACTCGGAGCACAAAACGATTTTATTTTGGAATTGATAAATGAGCTCTCGACCGGGTATCGAGCCTACGACTGAACACAGCAAAGCGACTCAACAAGGAAATAAAAGGCACACAACCTAGACACATCGAGTAACACTCGAAACGACTCAAAACAAGAATCGAGATAAAACAAAAAGACACGACACTCAGACGTGCACAGGGAGCCTGTTTCACCGGGTAGTGTTTCCCACCCTTTCTCATTTATGGTTCTCACATCACTCGGCCCTCAAGCTCTGTTTTTCTGAAAAAGCCCTCTTCTCACTTTTCCTCTCATCGCACGTCTCTCTATTCTTCAATCTCTCATTTTTCATCCCTCCCCTGGGTGGTTGATGGATAAACAGCAAATTGTGGGCTCGTGCCCCTAACATTCTGCTAGATTCTCTTTCTTCCACTCACAACTAGTGAATTCCTCCGACGGAAAGGTTGTGCTACAACTGGATGTGTAGCAAGTCTGCAGCTAACATCAGTTGATGATGCTTTGCAGGGGAGTTTGGACGTGGTAAGATCTGTCCAGATGATGGAGTGGAATATCTTGCCCCATTCTAGTTCGTGCTTCGCACTTTGCTTGATACCTCGTTGCTTGGAGGATGTGAGAGCTTTCTGCCCTTTGTTGTGCCCTTCTCTAGCGAATACGGTGCCCTTTCCGACAAGTAGAGTGCCCTTTCCGGCAAGTATTTTGACAAAGGGGAAAAGACAGAACACCTGACTCAACTGTGCCCTTAGTTCATCATTTTGACCATTTTTGTTTTAGTTTTCTCCTAAAAATTTTTGACCAAAATGAGAGTTAGATTAACGCGCTTGTTCGATTTTCTGATTTAAAATCATGCAAGTTACGCTGTGAGCACTGAGAGTTTTCCTTTTCTGGGTCCAAGAAATGGTCCAGTTTTAAAAATGGAATACTTTTCGAGAAGATTAGTCAACCTTAGTAAAAATTCTCAAAAACTATTTTTGCAAATGACCACTGTTCAACGAGTACGGAACCTACTCTCGAGATGCACAACCTCGAATTTGAAGGAAGATTGCCCCTTGCTTGAGGGGAACTGCATGGCAACGGAAAGTTGCCCCTTGTTTGAACGGCACCGCGGCGCATTGAATGGAAACGGAAAGTTGCCCCTTGTTTGAACGGCGCCACGGTGCATTGAATGGCAACGGAAAGTTTCCCCTTGTTTGGATGGCACCGCAGCGCATCTAATGGCAACGGAAAGTTGCCCCTTGTTTGGATGGCACCGCAGCGCATTGTAGGCAGTCCTCAGAGCGACGAACACAACCAAACTCTCGGATATAGAGAAAGCGAAGATGATCAGAACCATCGCATGGACACAATCGAATTGTTTTACGGCTGGACTTCCGAATGAAGTTGCCTACGTATCCCAAAGATGGGAATCAAGCCTTACGTAGTTCGGGGTTAAGGTACACTCGGGTATTAACCTCTCCTTTTTAGGCTCTGACTTTTGACAAGGCGCCCGTTGCGGGTTTTCGACCTTACGAGCTTTGTTCTTCTTTTCTTTTCAATTCTTTTCATTTCTTTTCCTTTTTTTTTGATTTTCTTTTTTGTTCTTTTCTTTGCATATTTCTTTTTTGTTCTCTTTTTTGTATTTTTCTCTTGCTCTAACTTTTGCCTGGGTCGCCCTTCCGGGTTTTCGGCCCAGCGAGCCACTCAAGGGTAAAAGTGTAGCTTTGTCCATGTCAAATGGTTTTGAGATCTTGAAGTCATCTGAATCCAGGAGAATGGCTGTTGTTTTGCTTTGTAAGCTTCTTCTGATGAGATCTGATCTTCTTGACCTGACTTTCCTGGCCTCTTGTTCGAGGGCTGCTTCAAATCCGGCCACACAGGCCTCACATCATAGTTGACCGTTGAACCTTCTGAATTCAAGTTTCAAGGTTTGGAAGCGAAGGGGTTGAGTCTCGAGGCTGAGAGCGATCCTAGGCTGCACAATCTCAAGAGTGATTCCACACAGGTCTTCGCAGGACCGCGCAAAACATTTTGTTTTTTGAAAGTTTTTAAGAAAGCGACCAGTCGCTCGCGCTGAAGACAGTGTAGAACCAATCTGGATCAAGCCAGGATCCTTCTCAGTACTCACGCTATCAAGCATGATTCCATTCGTTAAAGGCTTAGCACGCCTCTCTTTCTCTCAAATGATCAAATTTTTGCAAAACCCGAGGAATTCCTTCCTCTTCGTTTTCACCGCAGTGTTCAAAAAGTTTTGAAAAACATAGGTCAATGCAATGATTTTGGGGTGCAGAAGAGTAGGCGAAAAGTACTGCCGTTTCATTCAAACTTTCTGGCACAATTGGCACACGGCAGAAGTAGATGTGAGAGTGTGGAAATCACTGCTGTTTCATTCAAAATCTGTTGGTACAACTGGCTCCCTGGCAAACTCAAAACAAAACGAAAAGACAAACACAAAACAAAATGGTGATACCCGAGGTAACACCCCCCGGAATCACCCGACTCCTATACCACAAGACTGACTCGATACAACAAGACAGACCCAAAACAAAAAGACTGACTCAAAACAAAAGGACAGACTCAAAACAAAACAACAAGACTGGCCCAATACCCAAGTCAGAATGCAAAATTAACTGCACTTGTACATTGCTCAAAACAGTGCATGCCATCCACCACAGCTGGAGTAATCTGAGCGCCATCCGCAGGTGGTTCATCCCTTGATCACATCACATTATCCCCTACAAGTTCACTGATCAAGTGTCGATAGACTTTGCAGGATCTGGTGCGGGGATGACCCCATTGTCAAACAGATCTTGTACATCATGGCGCAGACGAAAGCAACTGTCGGTGTTATGACCGGTTTGTTGATGGTAGGCGCAGTATTTGGTATGATCATGCTTTGCAGGGATAGGATCGGGTAAGGGCCGTTGTTCCAATGGCTTCAGATGTCCTTTTCTGATTAAGGCCTCTAGAGCTTTTGACAAAGGCATATAAAGCGGGGTGAAAACCCTTTTGACTCGGGGTGGATATTTGGTTCCTTGCGAGCTACTTCCGGACGCACCGGTGAATGAGGTAGCTGTTTTTGATACAGTGGTAGCCACCATGCCCACATCAGAAGATCTTGCAGCTGCATCACCACTGGTGGTCGCATTCGAACTGCGGGAAAACGCCCTCCTGGGCTGCTCCTTCTCCTGGTCAAAAAGGCCCTGCTTCATAGCGTCCTCGATCTGTACTCCCATCTCATGCAAATCTGAAAAGGTAGGGAAGGGAATCACAATCATTTTCTGCATTAGCTTGGGCTGGAGATTGCGCACAATCATCCGTATTTGATCCTTATCCGTTGGCCTAATGGTCATCATTGAGGCTTTGGCTCTCCAGCGGGTCACGAATTCTGAGAAGCTCTCCTTCGGCTCCTGCCTCATCGTCTCAAGATCACGAGTCGTAATCTCGATTTGGGTATTGTATGAATATTGTGCGACGAAGGCCTCGGCCATCTCCTCCCAGCTTTGTTTCACTGAATCCTCCAATTTGGCATACCAGGTGACTGCAATACCCGACAGGGTCCTGCCAAAAAGGGAGAGCTTCTGTAATCTTGTCAAGCCCATCGGGCGCAAAACATCTGAAAACAAGCTCAAGTGGACCATGGGATCTCCTGACCCATCAAAACGGTCGATGTGAGGCATCTTGAACCTGTCCGGCAGAGTTACAGCTGCGTCGGTATACCCGTCCTCAATGCCCAGGATGGACTTTACCCCCTGGGATTTCTTGAACAACTTTTCAAGCTTGCTTAACTTCAACGCTGTGGGGTCAACCTCGAACTAGAAGGGAGAGTCCGGTAGATTGGTAGGTGTTTTGGATAGTTGAGGTAAAATTGGGGGCGGAGCCGGCCCGCCTGGGATGTCCGTATCATCCTGGACGTTTGGTGTCTCCCCAGGCGCTAGAGCTCCTGCTGGGGGAGGAACTTGTTGTGAAGCGGACGCGCCGCTTTGCTGTTACAGCTTGGTGATGAGCTCGGCCTGCTGAGCCATGATCGCAGCCTGCTGTTTGGCAAATTCCTCCTGACGAGCAGCATCCTGCTGCATGAGTTTCATACTTTCTTGCATCTGGCGCATCATTGCCTCCATCCCTGACGTGTTCTGCTGTTCCATCTGACTGATTGGTATCTATCCCTGCAGTAGGAACTGAGACCTCAGCCTGACTGTTCACTGGTGGGGTGGATAAGGGCCACTGATCTGGTAGCTGCCGAACTGGTGATCTGTGCCTAACTGGCCCCTTTTACCCTGTCTCTGGCGGAGGAACACTGATTTTCCTTTGAACTGAATCTCTGACCTGACAAAGTCTATCAGCACAAGTCCGATGAACCTCGGGGGATATCGGAGCCTTCTGAAGCTATGGTTCCCAGACTACCTAGCAAAAGAGAAAACAGACAGCATCTCAGCCTGATTTCATCTGAACAGATACGAGCATAGTTGAATGAGTGTGCCCTCTACTGAATTCTGTCCCAAAATTCTGCCCCAAAATCTAAGTCTGATACCCACAGGTAAAGCTAACTCCCAAATACTGATAGTAATGCCCGCAGGCCTGATGCCCAGACTTGCAAACTGATACATGCATTCCTGTAGAGACACACTCTAAAGCACATAACAGATAAGTGAGAGCCAAAACACCCCTATGCTGGGGTAAGGTTTCCCTGTCCTATTTTGTCAGGAACTAGGGTTTCACTACGCACGCAGCGGTTTCAAACAACCTATAAACGGGTAAGCAACCTATCCTAGTTTGGAATGGTCACTATGGATCCGAATATGCACTAGGTCGAATGGTCAAAGAGGGTGCCCCGGTAAAACCGGGGTTTGTGTTCCCATACTGGCAGAGCCCACAACCGGTCAGCCTTATGGTCATGCCTTGACAAGACAAGCCTCCGGCAAACCGTTCAGGAATAGCAGATGGCAAACACGGTGTCCTAGGCACACCAATGCAAATGCAATGCAAAGAAACACACAAGTGTAGTCAAAAACAGATATCAAGAGTTCGAGTCAAGTTCTCTAAATCCCCAGTGGAGTCGCCAGAAACTGTAGACGTCCCCGAACGCCCCGGGAGGAACGAGCTCCCGTTCTGTTCATTTTGGGGTCACTACAGCTCAGGACTCTCAAATTTGTCACGGTTCTAAGTCTGAACCAAAGAGTCCAAATCCGGCAAATCGTTTTGAGAAAAAACAGATTTTTAGAAAAGAAGTGCCAAACATGGACTGCTTTGCCAGATACAGAGTCGCCACCTAAATGTTTTTTAATGGGAAATTTAGGAAACCATGACTCGTTGCCTAAGGCCACGTGTCCGTCATCACCAAAGTTGCCTCGGCTCGGGAACTTGGGTACGATTGGAGAAGGTCACTTCATGAGCACCCCCGCTCGCCCGATCAAAGATCGGCCTCTACTAACCATGATATATATTTTTGAAAACTTTGTGTGTCCTTAATCCGGTTATTAGCCTAGGTTACTATGTGATGCGCACAACATACAAGTATAGACTAGATCGCCTGAATTTGAACAAAACATTTCATGTTTATTTTTGAAAGGTGGTTTGCTACTCGCAAGTAGGCTTAAAATGCAGATTTTGCCACCCTCAGGTGGGCTTAGAAAAGATGGTTTTGCCACTATCTAGTGGGCTTAAAACTCACAGTCAATGATTTGTTCCAATTTAAACAACCCAACCTTCACCCACAGGCATTCAGGCAGTTATATCACATAAGCATTTAGCCTCATGGTAAGCATGCTATTCATGGCATTCACTCACACGCATGCAAGGATGCTAAAGCATAAAACTCACCAAGTATTCCAAGCCAAAACATAAACTATATTAGAAATCATGCATGATCCTTAAGTATACAGAGATGCCTAATGCAACACATGCAAAAATGCAAACTATACCAGGCTCGGCTATTCTAAACATGGCATATGAAATGCTACAACTAACATGTATTCAATTTGGAATTGAAATACAAATGCAGTTAGTATGATGCGCCGAGCCCGGTGCATGCAAAACGGATAAATGATGCAAACATGTTATCATACTGTATGCTAATTGAAATATGCCCTAATCTAACCATCATAAGCGGATAAATAAAAGGGAGAAAGACGTGGGGTTGGAAGACATACAACACACACATGCACACTTATTACAGTTATGCCCTTGCGCAGAGGGTCCGAATAAATAATACAGTCCCGAATAAAAGAATATTACAGTCCAAATATTACAGTCCGAATAATATACAAATTCCTAATTAATTAATCAAATTAACTAAGAAAATAAATAAAACTAGCATGCAAGCCAGGGACTGCCTTGCTTCTGATGAATGATGCATGTCCGGGTTGTCTTGCGCGGAAATCCACCGGGATGCCCCAATTAGCCTCTGTTTAGCAGTTATTCTTGAAACGCGTGCCAAGTCCCGAAAAGTTGCTGATTCTTCATTTTGCTGCAACAGAGAGCAGGAAAGGGGCATAGCAATGTATTTTCACAAATATATGCATGCCTCGATCCTCGTGCCACCAATCACGCATACCGAGGCATGATGGCCGAGGAGTCGAAATGTGCAACTTAATATAGAATGAATGCACATGAAAACACAGCTAAAACCTAACTCCATCACGGATAATCCGGAGTGTCAGTGACTAGGGAATTGAGATACATTCCGTCACTCGGAGTACGGAATGCACCTCGTTTCCCGTGCCCGGGCTAACTCCTATTCCAAACACAATGCAATATGCATGACATGTATGAAATGCAACTAAGATACAATCCTAACATACACAATGCTATGAAAATGAGATGCCTCGAGATGCATGCACACGGGCACGCAAACCGATAAAATGATAGAATGCGATCTAAGATACAACCTAGTATGCACTATGCTGTAAAAATGAGACGCCTCGAAATGCGTGCACATGGGCACGCAAATCGAGAAAATGACATACGCAATGCAAATGACAGAGAAATATGATATGGGCTCACACTAACACGAGAGAGACTCTGCCACACTCACATAAGAGGCCGATGGATGAAAATGAAGTGCCTCGAAATGCGTGCACACGGGCACGCAAACCGAGACAATAGTATATGCAATGCAATGGCATGGAAATGGCATATAGAATGCAACATGGACTTATACTAACATGAGAGAGCCTCAGCCGCACCCACATAAGAGGCCGATGGATGAAAATGAAGTACTTCGAAATGCGTGCACACGGGCACGCAAACCGAGGCAATGGCATACGCAATGCAATATGGCTAAAATGGCATATAGAATGCAACATGGACTTACACTAACATGAGAGAGCCTCAGCCACACTCACATAAGAGGCCGATGGATGAAAATGAAGTGCCTCGAAATGCGTGCACATGGGCACGCAAACCGAGGCAATGGTATATGCAATGCAATGTGGCTAAAATGGCATATGCAAGCATGCTAATGGATTTTCAGCAATGAAATGTGGGGGAAAACAGCCCCGAAATGAGGCGAAAACACACCCGATGCATGGAATCTCTCCCGAAATGCAAATTAGGCGCATAGAATGAACTACAGCTATACAAAGCGTGTATAATTGGTACATGGAATGAAAATACAGAAGCAAGGCAGCCCCAAACTAAGCATTTTACCAGTACAAACCATGGCCAAACAGCAAGCAAAGATAGGGCAACAATGGCATGCAAAAATGGCCCTAAACATGAGATTATGAAGCAACTCATAGCTGCCAATTCCAAATAGGTTAGGGCCCTTCAACAACATTGAAGAGGGGCCAAAAATAAGCCACTTTACAGAACTGTAAAAACCCTAAAAACAAACATAGATATGGCTAAGCTTTTATGCAAGAAAAAGGGCCAAAAGGTGGCCAAAGAAGCAAGTGGTATATGCAAAGCCCAAAATGAAAAATTCCCTTCTACAACATTGAAGACGGACCAAAAATATGCATATTTACAGAACTGTAAAAACCCCAAAACAGTATATAAACATGCTAGAAATGCAATGCAAAATGAGGCTCAAAAGTGGCTATAACACAAAGTATACAAAATATTCATCAAACAGCCAAAGACGCTTAATGAAACATGAAGAATGGGCCAAAATAAGACTATTTTTAGTACTGTAAAAAGTCCAAAAACCGAAGCATAATAGGCTACCAAAGCATGCAAGAAAATGGCATTCAAGGGGGATATTGAAGCAAGTGCAATATGGAGGGCTCAAACAGAGTTGAGCCCTTAATGAAACAAGAAAATGAGCTCATAAAAATGACCTTTTCAGTTTTGGTCGGAGCTCAAATCAACAAGCATGTATGGCTTACAAATGATACAAGAAATGGACCAAAAACAAGGGAAATGAGACTCACCTTTGAAGACAAGCCTTTAGCAACTCTTGGCTTGAGTTTGTAGCACCCTTAGGCCTTGGAGAACACCTTCAAACTTCTGGAATGGAGGATGGAAGGGTGGGGGTTGGTAGTGTAGAAGAAATGGTGGTGTAGGGCTTGGAGGTTTTCAAGGAAATGAGAGAGATGGAGGAGGATTCTTGCATCAAGGCTTGAAGACCAAATTTTCCAACCTCTAAATGTGATATCACCTGCTGGTTATAAGGACAAAAAAGAGGGAGTAAAGGAGGGGCAAAGGTGGGGGAAAATTAGGCAAGTTTTTCCCCACAAAATATCCCTCGGATTGGGATATTTTCTGGGGGAAATAGCTATGCAGCTGTAAAGTGGATGTTGAGAGGAACATGGCCGGCCCCTTTTTGGAGCTCCAGGTGGCCGGCCGGCCACCTCCCCTAGCCGGCCGGCTAGGGGTCAAAAGGGTCAAGTTGAAATAGTGGCCGGCCACCACTTTTTAGGGTCCTCCCAAGTGTGTACATCACAGATATGTGGTTCAAAGTTCAAGAAAAAGGGCTCAGATTGTTCAACATTAGCCCGGAAGGAGGGGTTCAAAAGGGTCAGGAAACATTACTGGCCGGCCACCAACTTTTAGGATCCTCCCAAGTGTGTACATCACAGATATGTGGTTCAAAGTTCAAGAAAAAGGGCCCAGATTGTTCAACGTTAGCCCGGAAGGAGGGGTTTAAAAGGGTCAGGAAACATTACTGGCCGGCCACCAACTTTTAGGATCCTCCCAAGTGTGTACATCACAGATATGTGGTTCAAAGTTCAAGAAAGTGGCCCCAAGGTGTTCAACATTAGCCCGGAAGTGTGAAAAACGGGCGTCGGAGGGCGTCGGAGGATATATAACTGGTTGCTGCAACAATTACTGGCCTTCCATCCTTCTACGGCCTTCCCAGTGATAAAACAGAGGTACCTGCCAAAAATGAACGAAAACCGTTGCAAAACGAATGTTCGGGGGCCAAAATGCGCAGTTCGGGGTCCCGAAAATGGGCTGTTAAGCACCGAAAGTGGCATTCGGCCACGAAGTGGGTTTCTCAGACCCCAGTGTCCCTCAAAAGGGAGTGAATAGGAGGTATGCCAAAAATCGGGGCAAACGGAGATGGTTAGGCGGTCCCGAACCGAGGCACACGGCCAACGATTCCGAAAAACCGAAAACCGGACTCCGAAATGGGCAAAATGGCCTACGGCCACGAAAAGTAGCCTACGGACATTGAGAGATGGTCTACGGGACCTCTCCCTCCCCTCAGGAAAAGAAACCGAGAAAATCGAGTCTGGTTCACAAACCGAGGCAAGGCACAGAAGAGGGTTCGGAAGTCCGGAGGCAGGGCTCGCAGCCGCGACTCTGAGACTTCTGAACAAGCACAACATGCAATATCACCAAGTGCTCAACTGGCGACGTCTGAGTCTTAAGGTCGGTCAAAAATGGGGTGTCTACAACAGGTATTTAAGTAATTTATCAATTAAGCAATTTGCCTCATGGAAAGCATGCTAGACATGGCAACAATCACACACATGCGATATGCTAAAGCGAGTAAGGGCTCACCTTGTACTTCAAGCCAAAAAGATGATAAAGTTAGAAAGAGGCATGATCCGTACTAGGCAATGTGACTAATGCAACAAATGCGATATGCAATTACTAGGCTCGGCCACTAATGTGGCAAATGAATCAATTTGATAGCATGCAGTCTAAGCACGTATTCAAAGAAGTATTTAAACTATAATGCAAGCTAGAATGATGAATCGAGCCTCGGTGCATGCAATACGAGTGGATGCAAACATGGAGAATGCTAAACAAAACATGATGCCCTAAACTGACCATCATAAGCTAGTAAATAAAAGGGAGAAAGACGTGGGGTTAGAAGGAGAATGCTAAACAAAACATGATGCCCTAAACTAACCATCATAAGCTAGTAAATAAAAGGGAGAAAGACGTGGGGTTAGAAGACATACACGTCATTACAACATTGTGCTCTCACGAAGGAGAGTCCGAATGAACTAACTAATTACTAGCTATTACAAATTCAAATGAATAATTAGCTAAACTACTTAACTAATTATTACAAATCAGATTAATTAACTATTCTAGCTAACTAAAATAATTACAACACGAGATGCATTAGCTATTCTAACTAATTAAGTACAAAGCCACTATTTTAACAACACTAACATATACAACACAAACCCGAGGATCGATGGAGGCCTCATGCATGAATGCGGTTTTCACCCGAAAAAGCCATTGTTTCTGCTGTTGAATGCCTCTATTGCACAATAGAGCATTTGCACTCATTTCCATCTCTAGACCAACTCTGTTTTGTATCTAAAGGACATTGCTTGATTTTGCACTGGTGGCTAGAAGAGGGCTTGTCGTCGACTTAAGGTGGCTTGCCGGCCACTGATGGCTGAACTTCCTTGCTGCAACAGAGAGCCAATAGAGCAGAGACAGTATATTCTCAAAAGTTTGTTTGCACAATTTACCTCCCTTATCATTTGAATAACACAAAGGAGTAGTATGCTTGGTTCACAAACTATCAATCTATGCAATTTCATTGCATGATGGCTAATGAACCAAAGTGTGCAACTTCAATAAATGCAATAAAACAAGGCTCTCAAAACCACCTCCATATCATGAAAGATCAAGAGAAGTAGTTGACAGTGAATCTTGAACCGTTTACATCACTAAAGAGTATAAAACGACTCGAGACTCAATGGTTCAATTAACATCCGATTGAACCCAAACAACTTGTTATCTTGCACATTTTTTAGCCTAAATTTTATTACTTCATTTTAGATTACCATTCATTCTTTAGTCAATTAAGTCCAAAAGGTGAATTTAAGTCCTCTAATGGAAAGAGGGCTCAAACCAAGAGTTTCTTTGGGCATGAAAGAGACATTATACCGTTGGTAATAAACCCCCAAAGGGATTAAATCATTAAACATGACATCTCAATCTCAGGCTTAAACAAACAAGTAGTTTGAAACCACTTTCAAAGCAAAACAAAAGGCAAGAAAGGAGGCAGGTTGCAAAGGTGATTAAAAGTGATCACAAGTATGGAAAGCCATAAATAAACACAATCAACTCAAATAAGATGGTGTCTAAGGCCTAAAACACCAAACTCAAGAGGACAATTACACTACAAGCATACAAAACAAAGCTCAAATGCAACAAACACATAGAAATAATCCTAAAATAATCTAAAAAAAGTCCTAAAACATGTTGGAATTAAGACAAAAATGACTCGAATAATAAGCTAAAACATGGATCATGCTAAACTAGTAAGCAAAACACAAGGTGGGGAGGCCAACCCCTCCAATTTTGGACTTCAAAACATGATTTTAGCCCCTGAAATAACTCTGATAATTAGTGTTTAAAAGCTCAAAAAAAGATAGTGCAAAGGTGGGAAACCCAAGGATAAAGGCCTTGAGAGTAAGATATAAAGAAGGGTGAACCACCCCTCAACCTTTATTGACGTTAAAACCCAAGTTTCAACCAAAAAATACAGAGTTTTTATAGCCCAAAAACAGTTGGAAAATAGTAAAAAAAATAAAAAATGAATACAACAAGCAAATAGGCAAAGCCTTATACCTCTTGAAGATGAGATCAATTTCAAGTAATAAACCAAGGCAAACACACCCTCAAGAGCTCAAACAAGGCTCAAAGATACCTCAACTCAAAGATGGAGAGATTTGGTTAAGAATGTATAGGCAAAGGTGAAGGACATGTAGGCAAAGGTTAAGAAATTTGTAAGAGAGAGAGAGGAAAAATTTTGCTCTAAAATTTTTCTAACCTCCAAATATGAGAGGGAGGTCATCTACATATAGAAAACACGAATCTCCCTCATAAACATCCTGCCGTACATGTGGGAGCAGATGCAAGCATCTGTACAAACAGTTAGCATAACTGTCACAAAATATCTGCAAAAGACATTGGTGACCGGCCGGCCATCACTGGTGGCCGGCAACCAGAAGTGATGGCCGACAACCTAAAGCAGTGGCCGACAGGCCAGCAGGGGTTGCAGGCTTGAAAATCCAAGGTTTTGATCCAAAAACAAGGCAACAAGGATGTAAGGTTTGGAGGGCTAAAAGCTATGGCATTCCGCTGAGGACTTCGAGCACTTGACAAGCATAGGCACTCATCATTGGGCGTATAAGTGATGACGTCCAAGCCGTAAGGGCCGTCAAAAATGGGGTGTCTATAGTTAGGCGTTTTCTTTTTTCAAGGGCAGGTTATAAAGGCTAGGTAATGAAAAATTGCTTTGAGAAAGAGAAGTAATGAGCCTGAAGGGCTTTGGTCCCATAAGTGGTCAAGAAAGGTTTATTGTTTTTGTTTTGTTTTTGTCAAGGAACCCAGAATAAAATCATTCAAGGCAAAAGACCTTTTACCTTGAATGAAGGGGGGCATTGTTTGTGCTAAATTTTGGAAACCCTCTATTGACAGGTTGCTGATGCGGTTGGATGGTTGTTATGGTATAAGTTGCTGATATAGCATAGTAAAAGGGGTGTGACATATGATTATTTTTAAAGGATAAGGAACCCAAAGAAGGGAGATGGTTTCAGAAAATCAAGGGAGAAATCAGAATTCGAAGATCAAGGGGGAGCAATCCCTAAAATGTTGGGATAAATATGCAAATAGATAGAGGATCAGGGAAGATCAGAACTGAAAGCTGGGTAGGTCAAGTATGAAAGGAAGTTGGAGGAAAAGAAAATGATCATCAACAACCACTCACAAATCGTGAAGAATTATTTTGAAGTAGTTTAAGTTATCCATTATAAGAGTAGATTAAGTGATAGTTTTTCTAACCCCCATATCTCTTCTTTTTATCGATTGTTGTATTTTTCATTTCTTTGTTCTTGTAACTAGTAACATGTGACAATTTGATTGAATAAATACATATTCTGTTTTGCTTTGTTTCTTTTTTATTCATTTAACTCCAAGGAAGTCCTTAATTTGTTTAAGGCATAAAACTCAACCACAAAGCCTGATTTTTATTTGCGTTCATGTAAAACTTATTTAAGTCTGCAATCACTATCGATTAGGCTTAAACCAAATTTTTGCTAACAATATCCGATTAATTTGATTTTTAATTTTATGAGTGATCTATTCAATGAACCTTACAATATGAACGGTATGAATAGTGTAAATCAATGAAATAGGCTCGGAATACATCTCCACAAACCCTTCTAACATTGGTGCTCCTACACCCCCTATTCATGGCACCCTTTTTCTGAGCTCACAGCATGAATTTTATTTTATTTTATTTTTATTTTGTTTTTTTACTCAACAGTAAAACATTGCTGTTTGTGGTCACAACACCCTCCCCCAACCTAAATTACAGACACATAAAAAAAGTTTCTTAGAAAGTCTAATATGTACTGCTATTATCAAAATATCTTTAGGACTCATTTGTTTTCAAAGTTAAGTTGGGTGTGATTGTTAGTGTGTAGACTCTTAGTGAGGACATTGTTAGTGTAGAAATTGTTAGTGAGGGGACAAAGAAAAATTATATTTGTTATGATACATTTTAGTGAGGGGATTAACTATATAAAATATCATAAATACCTTTTGGTGTTTTTGATATATTTTAATATTAAAAAAATTGTACTATATTATTTTAATATATATACATATATATATACTGATATAATAACCAAAAAAAAAAAAAAAACGCACAAATACACAACACGCAACATGGATAAAATAGTATTTTTTCCAAGCTAATCCCCTTACTAGCTTTGAAATCCAACCCATAGAGACCTTTGCTAATCCCCTTCTCCAAGGCCTATCATAGTCCCTTCAGACTATAAATCTCCTTTCCCTATTTTGTAAACAAACACCACTAGTCCAATCCCCTCCTCTATCACCCATAACAAGCGGGATCACCAGGAGAGATATTAAATAAAAAATCTATTAAAGCAACAAAATGATGGTGTGAGTAGAGTAAAATTTTACAGTCACTTTTAAATAGAGCATCAACAAACAAAAGACATATTATATATTGACATGGCAAATCATATTATATATTGTCATACTGTCACTTTTAAATAGTGAATCAACAAAACAAAACAAAAGCCACCTATTATCAGGCAAACCAAAGTAAAATTAATCCAAGGACAAACAAAAATATCATTATTCAATTAAATTCAATAAAAAATAATCATAACAAATGAAATATGTATTGTTGAATTTTCAATTTACTTGAAAAAATCTTCAATAATGATTCATTGTTCAAGAAACAAATGAAATACATATCAAACTCGTGATCTCATCCAATCTTAGCTACCTTGAAATTCACTTTTGGGGTGCAAATAGAGCTTATTTTTTTTTTAAAATTATTATTTATATATATCTTTAATTTATGAGAAATAAATTTCAAAGGATTTTACACATTAAAAAAATATTCACATGTCCTTTCAACACTACACAAATATGTTAGGGACTTTTCACTAATTTTTTTTTTCTTCTAAATTTTAAATTTAGTAAAACAAAAGTAAAAAACAAAATATTACCAAACAAGTCAAAATGATAAACCTGGGCTTCGACATCAGGTCCTTCCAGTTTTCTCCAAAACTAACAGATATCTATCATTTCTGATGTATTAACAAAGATAACCCTTATAAATAAATAAATAAAAGAGATTAAAAAAATAATATTATCCTTATAATCATTAGACTCAACTACTATTAATGGAAATGAAATTGGTATTAGGTCCACCTAATAAAAGTTCTAACGCGCTCCGGGTTTTCTTAATCGAAACATCATAGCTTCTTAAAAGATATGATGGGTTGGAATTAGAATGTCCAATCTTGGTTAGTTATGAACAACCATGATTTTTAAAAGTCTTAGGCTAAATAAATGAAAAATTATTTAATTAAATTTTTTAAAAGTTGACACTTTTGACAAAAATTTAATTTTTTTTTTATAAAAAAAATCTTAAATAACAATCTAAATAGCTCAATGATTAAACTCTCTCTATAAAAAAACATAAGTTTTAGGATTGTTTTGAGAAGTGATTTATAAGTTGATGTTTTAACTTATTATAAAAAAAATATATAAAAAAAAACATGATGTGACCTAAATAAATATCAACTTAGAATTTTGTTTGCTTCCCAACGAGGCCGTTGATATTGTCGAGTTGAAGTCATTGTAACCATTACACCTCCATTAATATTTGTTCAGCTACTACTACCACCACCAACTGTAACATTATAAAGTTCAAAGTTCAAACACACATCTTTGGATGTCGTGTTATTGTTGGCAAATTAAGGACCTACCATGTCAAAATTTAAAAATTAATAGTTTAAATTTAAAGGTTATATGTATCTCTCAACTTCTTAAAATTTGTAGTGAGTTAAAATTTTTTTTTTTATTATAATTGAAAATTTTCCATTAAAAAAAATTACAAAAGTTTATATTTTCAGTGATGATTGTTTTTTTATTATTTTATTTTATAAATCCTTCTACGCTAGATGGAGCTGAAAAGTAAAAAGATTTATATAAAATTTCTAAAACTTCATTAAAGACAACAAAATTTGAAAAAAAATATAATTATTTTAATTATTGCTAAACAAAGGCTTAAAGTCATATTTATTTCATAAGTTGTGAGCAAAAGTTACATTAAACTTTTTGGACTTGTTTGGTACAACTTATTAGAGCGGCTTAAAACTTTCTTCTTCTTCTTCTTCTTTTATTTTTTGAATTTTTTTAAGAGTATGTGTTATAGTGTTTGTGCAACTTGTTCTTATTATGACAAAAATAGCTTAAATATTACATGTAAAAAAATTAAAATTAAAAGCATCATTCATTTAAACTAGTTTCAAAAATTATAATATAAAGTTGTATCGCACACTCTAGTGGAAACTCTCAAAATTATAAATTATAAATTATAAAAAATCTAAGTAGCTCCTGTAAACAACATCAAACATGGCCATTAGACATAGACTCACAAATTGAAATATATATATATATATATATATAGGAAAAAATCCATTTTATCTCCCTCTAATATAATTTGATAGCATTTTATCTCACTGTCTTTAAAAATAGCCATATCTTGCTTATGTGATTTTATACTAAAATGTAACCGTTAACACCGTTAACTATAGACATAAAATGACTATAATACCCTCAAACTCTAGATCTTTTGATTTTTTCTCTCTCTCTCTCATCTCTTATATGCATAATTTATAATATCTATTATTAATTCTATTAAATCACTAGTAATTATAAATTATAAATTATTTATTGTAATTCTTAAATTTTTATTCTAATTTTAATTGAAATATATTTTAGATCATAATTAATCGTAAATATTTAACTATTTATTGTAATTACTAACTTTTTAATCTCATTTTAATTTAATTATATTTTAGATCACAATTAATCCTAAGTTCTTAATTATTTATTCTAATTTCTAACATGTTAATCTAATTTTAATTTAATTACATTTTTGATCAATTATTGTTTATTTTATATTTTATTTGATTATATTTTAAATCAATTCTTAATTATATTTTAATTTAATTTATTTTATTTTAATTAACATATTAATTTAATTTTAGATTTGTAGAAAATAAGGGTAAAATTGTCCTTTTGTTGTATTAATTTTATTCTAATTTTTCAGAAAATAAAATATACTCTAAAAATGGCATGTGCAATAGATCTTCTGTTAGCTTGGATAGAAAAGCTAATAGTATCACTTTAGTCCAAAATTACGTGGGGACTTTCTAACTATATTTGAATCTTTTTTTTTTTTTTTTTTTTGGGGGGGGGGGGGTGTGGATAAAGTGCTCCAATCCTAAATTACAAGAGAATAAAATGAATTTAACTCATATATATATATATATGGATTCCCATAAATTAGTCAAGAATTTTTTATTTTTGAATCTTTTTGTTTCTTTATTGTAATGCATTGTTAGGCATAAAATTATGTGAGAATTGCGAGATATGTGAATCTCAAAGCATAATTTTTAAATTATGTAAAAATCCTAAAATATAAGAATTTTGAATTTCATGATTGAAAATATATTAAAACAGATACAAAAAGATTTGAAGATAAAAAATCTGAACTCTCCACAAACTACACCAAATGGGAGCCATTGCGTAATTTCCTTGTAAGAGAAGTTGGCAAAACTTCTTAACAAACCCCAAATGCATATGTGGGTAAGTTGGTTGAGTTGGGTCAAGTTCTCAGGTTTTGTATTGTGGGTAACTGTACATTTGGAAGTGATTTGAGTGTAGTTTGCTTTAACAGAATTCCTTTATGACATTTGACCAAAGTTATAAAGTAGAATAGAAACAAAGTCTTTTTTTTTTTTTTTAACCAACCCAAGTCATGCAAGAGAAGTTCCTTAATTGTGTTCATATGATGATTTTGAGGCATAATCTACATGGTCATTGATGACAACCATATCCAATGTCTTTACCTTTTGGCTAATGTTAACAAGTGTTTCAAGACGTTAGAGAAAGAGTGTTTAATGTTGTATTGTATTAACTTGTGTTGATTTTAGTAAATTTTTAGTTTTAGAATATTTATAAAATTGTTTGCATTAATTATTTAACTATTGCGTTGTTTGTGTCATTCTGATTCTTAATGTCAAAATTATGTCCAACCTAGTCCCTAGTGTGTAACAAATGTTTTAATTTGGTTTCCCAATCTAATTTTGTCAACAAACTCCATTAAAAACAGGATATGTGTAATTTTGAAGACCAAAATGACACAAAACACATTTTTTAGGATCTAAGGCCCCGTTTGGGGACTTATCTTTTTCGCTAAAAAGCCAAAAAGTTACATTTTTAGCCAAAAAGTCAACAACTCATACAAAAAAAATCAAAGATACTTTTTTTTCTCTACTTTTTGCACATCTTTTCGTAATTAGCCAAAAAATCATCCCAAACATATAAGTTTTTTTTACCTACTTTTTTAGCCAAATAGCCAAAAAGTTACTAAATTAGCCTGTTCCCAAACGAGGACTAAAAGTGTAATTTTGTAAGTGATTTTTCAAATTAATGACACAAATCACACATATTTTAGTTATTTTAAGTGAATTTTTACATTTAACCATGATATTAATAGAGTTATGTTGAGAGATCAAATTCAAATATTTTTTAGAGTAATGATATAAAAATAGAAAATTCATACAAATTTGTTATACATAATAATGTAACTCAATATTCATCTTTCGCTTTACAATTAATTGTGATCTAAAATATAATTAAATTAAAATTAGATTAAAAAGTTAGTAATTACATCAAATAGTTAAATATTTAGAATTAAGTGTGATCTAAAATACATTAAATTAAAATTAGAATAGAAATTTAAGAATTACGATAAATAATTAAGAATTTATAATTAATTGTGATTTAATTGAATTTATAATTAATTGTGATTTAATTGAATTAATATTAGACATTATAAATTATGTCCATGAGAAATGAGATAGAAATAAAATAACAAAAAATATAGGATTTTAGAGTATTATAGTCATTTCACATCTATAAATTTCGATTTTAATAGTTGTATTTTAGTCCAAAACTACATGGGTTTATGGTTATTTTTGAAAGACGAGGGATAAAGTGCTATCAAGTTATATTATAGGAAAGTAAAATAGATTTTGCCAAAAAAAAATTCATTCACAAATTCAATATTCAAACAAACCATTCCTTATATGGATGTTGTTTGTGTGCAGACCGTAGACCTATTTCGGCCCATACCTGCTGGGCCTAGTCTGAAATATTATCCAAATCATTGCGCTTATAAAATGCCACTGTATAAATGGACATTGTTTGGAAAATTAAGGGCCACTCGTAAATTAGACTCAAAGTAAATAAATTTAATCAATAAGATCGGTCCGTAGGTATTCTTAAATAAAAGGAAAAATTATCAATAAATCCTATATGGTAGAAAGTTAAATTATTTAGTCCTAAACAAATTTTTACACACCATTTAGTCCTATTTTTTTGATAGGTTTTTTAAGGATGATTTTATCTATTTTTTGTTCACATGAATACCCTTGGTGTGATTTGTTACCTAAATGGTTGATTCTGTTTTTGGGTGGATAAAGCAATGTCAGCGTGTGAGGTGGGATTCTGATTGATTAACATTCATCTTATTGTACATGGAGGAATATTGTGGGCTGTGTTTGGTGGTGTTGTGGGCTGTTTTCTCCGTCGGCAACCATTGTTCCTCACAGTGACTACACTACTAGAAAACAGGGTTTTTGAGTCGGCAGCGTGCCGTCACAAATAGTGTATTTGCCGACGCAAAAACTTTTTGCGACGGCGTTTCGACGGCAACTCAAGGGACGAAAATGGTGGGGTCGCAAAAAGTTTTTGAGTCGGCAATCTGCCGACGCAAAAAGTTTTAATTTTTTGAGACGGTAGATTGGCGACTCAAAAAGTGGTTAAATGTTTTAAAAAATTTAACTCATAATTTTCTCATTGAGGCTCCCAAATTTCGAACACACACCATTTGGACAATTTGACCCGAGGTCACCGCACTAAATCCATTTCACCACCATACCTCTTTCAGATATTAAACGAGATATATATTATTTATAGTATATACACTCAATATTAATATAAGAGTATATGTATAAATAAATATATTTATTAAATATAATCAAGTAAATATATATATATCTTGGCTATAAATTTTTTTTTTTTTGCTACGGCATCAGTTGCCGACACAAAAAGGTCTAATTTTTTGCGTCGGCACAAATTTGCCGACGCAAAAGGTCTATGCCGACTCAAAAGGTCTATCTTTTGCGTCGGTAAATTCAACCGACTCAAATAATGCTATCAAATATTAATTTTTTGTGTCGGCCAACGGTGCCGACGCTAAAGGTTTGGTATTTGAGTCGGTAACTCTGTGTCGTCTCAAAAAGGCTACCTTTTGCGATGGTAAAATTTGCCGACTCAAAAAACTGACTCAAAAGGCCCTTTCTTTAGTAGTGCTAGTTCTGTTGATGTTTTGTTGGGGGTTTTATGGTGTGAATTACGCTACCGCAACAATGATTTTTGGTGGGTTCGTTCTGTTGTAAATTATGCCGGCTCAACAAGTGGGTGTTCTCTAATGGTTTCGTTGTTTTTTTTTTTTTTACATTTCTTTGTTTGTTTCTGCATGGTTGTGATTGGGGGGTGTTGGTGTTTCGTTTTTGGCTCGTTTTGTAACGTTTTGGTTCCTTGTTAAACGCAATGCTTGTTGTGTGTATGTAGAGTTTGTTAAATGAACATCACAAATGCCATGTCGACCTTCAGTCCTCAAATTGTGTTCTTTTTTTCCCGATGTTAACTGGGTCGGAAATGTTCTCGTCTTACGTATAGAGGATGGGATGCTGGTCGTGTGTACCCACAGACAGACCAGTGTTCGGTCCTTTTTTTTTTTTTTTGCGATGTTAGCTTGGTTTGAAATGTTGTCGTTTTAGGTATGGAGGATGGGATTTTGCACTCGTGCGCACTTACTTTCAATGTCCCTTTGCAACAGACTTACTTTCATTTTAACATTTTCTAATTCATCTTTCATTCCCGTTGGTTCTCGCCAAATGCCGTCACCATCCGGTGTGCTTGACAGTTCTAGAAGATCCGGAAACATACCGGCCATACTTCTCCATATCCCAATTTTTTCCCCTCCACCTTTTCCTTACTAGCTGGCGTGCTGTTGTTGTGTTTCTCATTTACATCTACTCCTTCTGTCCTGATATGATCACTCTCTGCTGAATCAGTTTGCCAACAATTGAAGCTAGGATCCACATTTCCCCCATCTGTCACTGGATCCACATCCATCACATTTGGACCGCCTTCAGTACGATCAATCAATACTGGCTCATGCTTGACAATATGACAATCTCTAATTGTCCCAACAAGTTTATCGTAGTGCACCTGAAAAAAAAAACCAAACATTACACACATTACAATACATTCATTGTAACGCAAACAACGCGCTTCAATTTGTTTTCATGTCATACCTCAATACAACCTTCAGCCCACAAGTTTATCCCTTTCAGTTTCCCTGCGACGGTTCCAAGGTTCCATCGGCAAAATCTTGGCGTCAACTCAGGCCGTTCTGGAGTCACTATGGTCGAATGTTCACATATGAGAAACTGCAAACACAATTTCACTCAAAATAATTAATTCCATCAAACAAAACATTATCAATTTCACATCTGGGAACAATGCATGATGTTTGAAAGTTTCATTTCGTACGTACCAACAGCACCATAACACACCCTGTTACCCTCTCTGGCTTGTCGTGCATCTCATTCAGAGAATTGATTAGTCGCAGCCTAGTCGTACTGCTGTACCGTCTCCAGTTTGTCAATCACACGCACAAACGACCAGCCTATATGTTTGCCGGTTGTTGCAAAAAATAATTTCGCACAGATGTAAAGACACAGCAACTTCGCCACGTCTTGTTCATCACGCTCCGTGCGGCCACGGATTGCTTCCATTAGCAGATCCTTAATAACTTTGGACGACATGCGTCCAACGTTCGGGCACCTCCTTTGCATGAAAGCTGAAGGCCCTTTCTGACCTTGTGACAAGTCCAACTTGTCTTTTCTACATTGTACCCCAAAAATCAAACGAATGTCGTTGTTCCTCAAGGGTAGCTTTGCTCCAACAATGTGAAACTTTTCATCTTTTGGGTTGTAAGTTTGTATAATTCGGCACACCGTGGCGTCGCATTTTTTGAACAACTTTGGATTTAGTTTGTGAACACGGATAGCATCTACCATTGCCGCGAATAGTGTTTTCCGAATTTCCCGAATGTGACCATCCCCAAATTCCAACTCTAGCACGGTGTTAATTACACCTGATATGTTTGACCGATTTGACCGATACATTGCCTTAGATGTATCAACATCTGCCTTCTTACCAACACTAACACACACCTTCTGTTTCTTGTATGGCAGTCTCGATTGCCTCCTCGGGGCTTTTCTAGTTGATGTTTGACTGGCCTGCTATGACCACGATGCACTAGCGCTCCGTTTCCCATTCCTCTCCCCCCACAGCTACCTGCATTGTGTGCCACATATACATTTCAGATTGTAATCCTAACCAACACCAACATACACAAAACAATATGCATAACCTTACCACATTCTTTTGAAAGAAACAACATCTACAGTCCATTCTACCAGTAGTCCAATAGTTATATGTGAAACAAAAGAATATCGCATCTCACTACCATCACACGACACAACAACACCATACGCAACACATCATAAATATAATCATTCCCACACACCAACCACAAACACCCCCTTACTTTCTCCACGCCAAACATTACAAAATCATATTGGCCACCCAATTCACCGACGACAAATTACATTGCACATCACATGACATCGTTATGTGCCCAACACCTTCCATTACTGTAACCCCCACTACTTTTACTTTCAACTATGCACAAAACATCATGCATAACATTACACTCCAACGTTATTGAACGACTACCATTGCGTAACGTAAAATTTAAAAAACATCAAAAACCTATAATTACACAAAATGGACACATCATAACACCACCCAAAAGCATACCAAACACATACAACGAAGGACAACAACATTACACTACAAACACATATAGCAAAACCCACAACATTTCATTGCCACAACCAAACAAATGCAACCCCACAAAACCACTAACCTTACATTTCAAAAACCAAACAACTACAACTTCATAAAACCACTAAACATTTCATCCTTAAATTCACCAACACCAGTAACATTACATTTGAAAAACCAGACAACTTCATATGTATGAAAAAAACAAGCCTAACAAATTCCTTCCCCCCCCTCCCCCGGGGCCAATTATGACATCACACCACAAACATCACCCTCAACTACACCAAAAACAAAATGAATGCAATTCCATAAATTATCCAACAAAATTAACACACTAATACCGGCACTAATCATCCCTCCCAGTGACGACAACCAACAATAAAACTCAAATTTTACAATAACGGCACACAAATTATTCTAAATCCTAATGTGCACAACATATTGCACACACCAACATACTCACACACATTAACCAATTCAACATATATGAAATCGACGCCTATCACAAACAAATCAACAACGTACTTGACGCCATTTTCAACTAACACATTATGCGTCGGTGACCAGTGAGCAATGTTCAGATGGTGTACGCGAACAACAGGGGAGAACGACAATGGCTTATCAGTTGTTCATATTTTCTAGGGTTTACAACGCTAATGGCTTTGTAATTTAGGATACCAATCCATAGCGCGTCGTCGTCGATTGCGACAAATGACTCACACCCCCACCAACATTACGCCATTAACATCAGAAACTACAATCATTTCCATCTATGACTCTTCCATTCAAGACACTTCGACCGGATAACACGAACACATTGCATTAAATATTTGGGTATAAGCGTAAATTTCACATTGTGAAAACTCACATTTGCCCCGATCATAAGTTCCCACACGTGAGGTAATGCGAATAATTTGGTCATTAACATTGGGTTAGGACCTAATGGTTCATAAGAAAAATAATAGGACCAAATGGGTCACAAGATACAAATTTGGAATTTATTGGTGCATTCCCCTAAATAAAAATAAAGGATTTATTTCACTTTATACTCTTAAAGTATAATCATATTATCTATTTAGTTTTTAAACTATCAATTGAGTTTATTAAGTCCCTAAAGTATATAAATCAAATTTTATATAATTCTTAAACTATCGATTGAATTTATTAAGTCGTTAAAGTATTTGATTCAAATCTATTTAGTCTCTAAAAGGATTACAAAAATAAATTATATGTCCATAAGTATTATAAATTAGTAAAATACTCTACATATTAAAATTTTATTATTAAAAAAAAAAAAAAAGCCTGCAACTTTTATTTATCTTTAAAAGGTGTTTTATTTCATTGCATGTTTAAGGTTGTTTGGCATCCCCTATATTAGTATGCTTATTATTATTATTATTATTATTATTATTATTATTATTATTATTATTATTATTATTATTATTATTATTATTATTATTATTATATCTTTCTTGGGTCATATCACCTCTTTACTTTTTTACATATCTTTTTTGTAAAAAGTCAAAAAATGCACGTATTTAGATCATTCCAAATAACTCCTAAATTAGTATTTGAGTTTGGTTTATCATTCTTATCAATAAAATTATATGAGTATTAGATATATTGAAAAAGTAGAATTAGATGATTTAAATAATAATACTTTGCTGAAAATAATAATAAAACAAAATAATACATTTATTAAGTTATAAAAACAACTTAGCAAAAAATTAAAACAATCAATTTAGAATTATAAACGAATTTGACATATAATACTAGATAAAGACAATGCATAGCTATTATAGAAGCTAAATAAGAAAATACTATAGATAATTACTCTTACCCTTGTAAAAGAAATTCACCATAAAAACTGACGCACACTTTTCAAAGACAAAATAAAATTTTAAATATTTTTTGAAATGAAATTTAACTAAATATGGTTTTTTACTAATATTATGGGTGCATATTTTATTTCCATAATATTTTCAAAGACTAAACAAGTTTGAACTAAATATTTTAAGAACTTAATAGATTTAATCGATAGTTTAGGAACTATATACTATAGGAATTGAGTAGTCTCAATTGATGGTTCAGGAACTAAATAGACAACTTAACTATAGTTTAAAGGTAAAAAGTGTGAAACCCCTAACTTTTGTAAACTCTATTAAGTTTCTAACTTTTGAGTTATTATAATAGATGTAATGCCTCGGGGTCTTGACCATACTGAACGTGCCCTTCAGACCTACTTTCTTTTCCTTTTGGTACCTTAATGGTCTGTATTGCATTCATGTTTGGGAGGTTGAACTTGTTTAATCCACTTAACGTTAGACTGATTTATATATTTTGAGTTTTGGGCGTAGGGACAAAATTGAGGGGACTGGGATCACCTCAAGAAGTTCAAGCCGAGTTGGGTAGAACCACATGTGTGGGGCCTTAGGCCTCGCATGTGGATTGGGAGCCGCATGTGTGGGGTTGAGCTGGGTTGAAGTTTTGGTTCTGCATTAATTGCACATGCGGTGGGAAAATTCCGCACGTGCAGGAAGGGCTCCACATGTGTGGTGAAGGGCTCCGCGCATGCAGCCAGACACGTGAAACTACCTCAATTTTCATGCTTTTCAGCCATTTATTGATCATTGGCCCCTCTTCCTCTCATTTTCTGAATATATCTCTCTATACAATCTTTCTCTCTTTTTCTCTCATCTCTCTTTACCCAAACCCTCAAAACTTTACATTTCCTTTTGATCCCATGAATTCATTGAGTTTTGGGTACTAGTTCCTTATACCAAAATGACGAGCATACCGGGGGCCTCGTTTTGACTGGTGGAGATCAAATTCTGGCGAAGTTGATTTTTTGGCTTTTCTTCTCTTCTCTCTTTGAGGTAGAGATTTCTTTGATCTTTTTCAATACCACATGTGGTAGGTTTTATTGCATAAAAACCATGTTTGTTATGAATTTTTTCGAAAATCGTGAAATGGGATCTAAGATTTGATATTGAGATTGAGATTTTGTGAAATTGAATGTTGATTGGATTAATTGGGGAGTAGTTTAACATGTTCATGTTAAGAATAAAACCCTAATTTTTGTAATAATGCCTAATAGGTAAAAAGGGTTGAAATTGTGAAATAATCATGTCATGAATTAAGGATTTTGATTAATGATTTGGTAATCAATTTGAGATTAAATCGGGGTCTCATGATTTTAGCATTTACTTTGTGTTGCGTTGATTATAGTTGAGTATAACGAATTGGTAGTTTGTTAATTGCTAAAAAGGTAGGGGTTAACCATGAGATTAGAATCATTGGGTTTCACTTGTTGAGTTGAAATTGAGTGGATTATGGTTTTGTTATCCATGGATTGGGTTTTTGGTTAAATGAAGCAAATGAGTTTTTTTTTTTTTTTTTTTTTTTTTTTTTTTTTTTCTGGTTGGTGAATTGTGAATTGGGATTGTGGAAATTGATTTTGGAAAGAAGAGGTAATTTTTAACTCTCTTGCAAATTGAGAAAGAACTTTAGGTACAAGTTGAAAACCTTTGAATATTATTGTTGCTGTTGGACTTAATGCCTCATAAGAATTGGATAATTGTATCATATGTATTTAATACATATTGTTTAGAGGTTTTGTCCTTGATCATCGGTGGAGGATGACATTGTGATGTTGAAATGATTATGTGTATGCAATGCACTCAAGTTGATTATGCTTGTTGTACAAAGTGATGGTTGGAAAAATGTGCATGCGCTGAGAATATGAGGTACTAGTACCTTTCAACTAGCGCTTGGAGAACTTGGCCGCGCTAAGAACAAGAGGTACCAGTACTTTCCAACTAGCACCTAGAGAACTTGGCAGAGGTACCATTACCTTCCAGCTGGTGTCTGAAAAATTGACATTTTATTGAGAAAAGATATACCGTTGGCTTACCGTGCTTAAGGTAGGTAAAGTGGAGTTTATTATTATTGTTTTAGTGTGACTGTGATATGTCTTGTGTTATGATGATTGTGGCTCTAGGAGACCGAGTTGTCTTAAAAGTTAAGTAGGTGATGGTTGGGTGTGTGTTGTTTTCATCTCTTGAGTTAAATGGTTATGTGTACATGTGGGTGTATCAAATTGATTGTTGATAGTATTTTCCTTAACCTTGGGTTTAAGGCATGGAAATGGGATGAATGTATTTATGCATTGAGGTTATAAGAAACAAGGAAAAGAAAATTGGATCTTATGATTTGTTTCAAAGGCAATGCGACTATTTTGTCATACCTTGTTAAAGATGGAAAATACGGTTATTATGTAATATCTTGTTAAAGATGGGAAAATGAGAAGTAAATGTGAACTGGTTGTGTTGTTGAATAAATCGGATGATTTTGAGAAAAGTATCTATGTATGTATACTTTGGTTATAAACCGTCACAATATGTATATGATATGATGTCAAGCATTCATGATCATAGCTATCTGTATGCCATTATTGTTTAGGATCATGTTGGGATCCCTACTGGATTTTATGTTCATCCTATGATGCTAATTCTTTTCAGGTGATGTTAAGAAGTGCTTGAGATCAAGGATCACCCTTAGTTGTTGGCCACGGGTCTTTTTTATTTGTGTGCGGAATGCCGTTATTGTAAAAAGGGTTAAACCCTTTTTTTTTTACTTTTAAAGATGTAAACCTACTGGCAATTTATTTAGTTATGTTTTTGTTGCATTCATTTTGTATTCGGATGAGAGAATCTTTATTTATTCTTTTTCGTTGATGTAAAGAGTTTCTGTATGTTATCTCTGGAATTGAATTAATTTAATGATTTTGGTAATGGTTTCCGAGTTATAAAAAGTGGGGCATTACAATAAAGACCTAAGTTTCTCGTTTATTCGCAAATTAATCCTAGAACCAAAGACGCATCATGAATGAATCCATACGAACCCTAATCGACCCCGATAGGTTAGTAATCATTTCTACACCCTAATAGTAATGAGGCCTCTAACCTTTGTAATTTTGTTTCGACCCTTACTTTTGAATTATTCCAATAAAGATCCTCGATTCCTTATTTTTTTCAATTTTAGCCATAGAGTCGAAACTGTGCGCCAACCGAAAATTTGCAAACCCTGATTGAACTCAGGAACTCAAGGATCATTTCCAAATCCCTAATGATAATTAAATTAATTCCCTAATTATATTTTTTGTTCAAAACCCTAGATTTCTGGTTCTCATTACGATTCGCCGTTTAATCCGATACGAAAAAACTTTATCCGACTTGAATTTTCAAATCCTAATTTAATTAAATAATACACTGTAATAAATGTTCCAATTTATAAATGAAGGCTTTTGCCCTTATATTTTACTTGAATCACAATTTGACCCTAAGTTAGTGCTATTATATATATTTGTACCTTTTATTCATCAAATTTTTTTGTACACAATATCTATGGAATTTACACAAAAAATAAATAGGAAAATCCCCCAAAGCAGGAGCACATGGCCAGCCATCATACCTCTCATAGGCTATAATCATCGTAATTTAGAGACAAATCTCTTGAATTATGGAAATAATTATGACTTTTGGTACCAATTCTGTATATGCATGTATATATGCATTGTACTTGTAACTAGAGTAAATTAATTAAGACCTACGCCTAACTAGATCATGATTAAGTACATAATTAAGGTCCTAATCATCCACTATTCTATTTCATTCAAATAAATCAAAGAACTATTCAATTGAATTGGAAGCAAGGGTATTTTAGACAATCCACACCATTTTTCTTATAAAAACATTTTCACTCTCCACATTTTGAAACACAACACACACTCAAAACACACGGCTGGGAGAGAGGAAAGAAAGAGAGAAAGAGGTTGGTGGTGGAGGAGAGGAAAGGAAAATTATGTAAATCATCTCACCTAGACGCCAAGTAAGCCACAACGCAACTCTCTCTTATGTTTTTCTCTTTCAAATACATATTCTTAGAGGTTCTAAACATTAATTTCAGATGTGTTTCAATGGTGTTCTTGTGTTAAAAATGAAAAGAGTTGAGCCTTGTTATACCCTTACTTGTGTTTTCTTTTAATCGGTACAAAACTATCTTTTTCTACACCCATCTCTCATAATTTCCAAATGCACACCTTCAATCCAAATTTCTGAGTTTAATATATATTATTTAACATGTTTTTATCACAATAGAAGTGCAAAATTATCCATGGTTACCTTATTTTCTTGCATTTTCTCTTATTTCAAGCTTTGTGCTCAAAGAACCGATATATATAGCCTACTTACAAATATTCTAGAAATTTTCAAAACAAAACTCATTAACCTCATTTTTATGTCAAAACCTTCCTTTAAGTGTTAGCTTTCATGGAATTTTTATTTTTTATTTTTATTTATTTTTATTTTTTTTATATTAAAAAAGAGTGAGTAGTTTGAGAGAAAACCTGATTTTCGTAGCAGTTGACTGCAACATGCCTTGGGGGTACTCACGTGTGTTAACAGTTCGAACCCTCGGTCTCTTGAATGTAGTCTCATGAGTGCAATGTGAAACGTAGATGAGAGTTCGCATTTGGCAACTTTTAGAAAATTCATTTTATTACAAAAAAATAATTTGCCCGAAATAGACTGCGTCATTAAATCTCAAAGTCACCACATAATATTTATTTTGGGAGAATTAGGAAACCCATGACTCATACTAAGGCCACTGTTCGTCGTAACCAAGGGTGTTTATCTTGGAACCTTAGGTATAAAGGAGGAAGGTCATTAATTGAGCACCCCCGCTCACCCGATTAAAAGATTGGCCTTTAATAACCATGATATGATTTTTATTAGTTTTATATGTTCATATTCCGATTATTTATTAAATCCTAAAATTTACTATGTAAGGCAAAGCAAATATAGACTGTGTCATGCAATTTGGAGCAATTTGATTTTATTGTTTTAAAAGTGTTTTTAGTAGTGAAATTATGAAAATCAATTTTATTCCAAATTAAATAACACAATCTTCACCGACTGGCATGGATAGAGTTATATCAAATAAGCACATAGTCACATGGTAGGATGCTAGACATAGTAGAAAATCACACACAGACAGGATGCTAAAACATAAAAGCTTACATATTTACTGACGTCCCGCAAAAAGGTACAAAACAAAGTTAGTAAAATATGTATGATTCTATATACAAGATCCTAATACAATTCACTCATGAGATGTAACTCCAAATCCGGCTTCTAATAAATGACATGTGAATCATCTCAAAACATGAAGTAGCACAAATTCACATAATAATCAATTAAACTCGTAAATGCAAATTTTAGCCGGATCTTAAGGCATAAAGCATGGATGCAAAGCATAAATATGATGACAAGCATAACGTACCACATATGTACAGATTATGGAAAATAAAGAACGAGATAGAAAGAAACGGGGCGGGAACTTATTACAACTTTGGAATATTACATATCCGAATAGGGGGGAAAGAGGATAATATATTACAACAATTTAAATCCTCACAAACACTCTAATTAAGTAAATATAGAAAAATAGAAGTTTTAGGGGGTCTCGGAGACCGTCGAAGACTGTTCTGCGCGACATTGGAACGCTGCTGGGTTCTGTCTAGGAGAAGGGGGCCGACTGACCAAAAGAGGAGCTGGCCAACCAAAAGATTGGTCGACTGGCCAATGACGCCAGGCCAAGTGCTCTGTTTTGTTTAAACACCAAAAAAACAAATGGGAAATATGGAAGTGGCTCAACTAACCACTTCCAATTAGTTTACAACAGGTTTATAACAGGAAATCAAAGAAAAAAAAAAAAAATAGAACAATAAAGTAAAAAGTGTACACAATTTACCTTCCAAGGAAAGGATTTGATTTCTGAACTTCCTTTTGATCACCCTTAAGGTTATGGAAGTGTGTTCTCAATTCTCAATTTGAAAGTTCGAAAATTCTAGTTAGAATGGTGTTTTTGGGTGTTTAACAGTGTGTGGGGGGAAAGAGTTATACAACTCTGTTTTTCTCTTAAATTGATAACACCCACTCTCTTTTTTATCAAGGCTCGAGAATATGGCTTTTATAGAATTCATTGGCTTGGTTTGATATATGGAAAGATGGTATATGTAGCTTGCTTTTCGTGCTCCTCGGAGTGGTTTAATCTTCTCGGATACGATAGCCTTACAGTTCGGACTCTCGTGGTTCTGAATCTAGTTTCACAAGTGCAATGTGAAACAGAAAAACACAAATGAGAGTCCAAATCTGACATATCTTTAGAAAATCCATTTATCATCGAAGAAGACAGAAATGGATTGCATTGCTAGATTTTAGAGTCACCATCTAAATATTTTTAGGAAATTTAGGAAACCCGTGACTCATGTCAAAGGCCACTTGTCCATCATAATCAAAGTGTCTCGGCTCGGCAACCTAGGTATGAGAGGGGAAGGTCATGAATTGAGCACCTCACTCACCCGATCAAAGATCAGCCTCTATTAATCATGATGTGATTTTTCTGTACATTATATGCTCTTGTTCTGATTATTAATGCTAACTTACTATGTGAGTCACACAAGTATAGACTATTTCACCCACTTTTGAATGCTTTGATTTCATATTAGTTTGAAAAGAGTTTTGAATGTGCTACTTGAAAAAGCAAGCTCATATGTACATTTAATCAAGAATCATCCCAACTTAAGAGAAATAGCTTCATTCCACTGGCATGAATTGAGGTATATCAAATAAGCACTTAGTTTTATGGTAAATATGCTTGATATGGAAACACAAACATATATGCAATATGCCAAAGAAAAAAATGCTCACCTAGTACTCAACCGAGGCAAGCCAATAGAGAAGAAAATAATTAGAAAAAATGCATGATCTAATATACAAGTGACTAATGCAATATATGTAAAATGCAGCTACAAGGTTCGGTTTATTTGCATGACATGTGAATCAACTCAAAGCATGCAATAACGTGCACATATTCAAGTAAGTAGGAAATGACAACAATGTTAGAGTGATGAACCGAACGCAATGCATGCAAAAATGAATATTAAGCATGGCAATGATATGAAACCAAAAATATGATACAACATGTAACCATCGTAAGCAAGTAAATAAAAAAGAGAAAGAATGGGGGGTTGGAAGACATATAAAATATTACAAGCGTCCTTTATACAAGAGGGGTCCGAATGAATGCCCTAATTAACTAATTATTACAACACCAGAATGAATTAACTAAACTAACTAATTATTACAAATTCGAATGGAGCCGACTAATTAATCACAACACATTAATATTAAAGAACTAATTTAATCGGATGGAAGACGAGAAGCCACATGCGCGTAATCAAGAAAATACTCCCAGAAACCTCTCCATTTGTTGCCAGAATCTGTTTTGTTTGCAGTCCGAAAATTATTCTATTTTGGCCTTAGATTCTGCTTTGTTCTGCCACAAAAATGCCACTGACTATACAAAAAAGGGTGGCCGGCCGGCCGACCTTGGAAAGTGGTCGGTCGGACATAATGGTGGTCGGCCGGCCACTATGTTTGGGGATTACCCTGTTGCAACAGACTTGAAATAGAGAAAAAAAAAAGTGTTTCAAGGAGATGTTTATCCTCTTTACCCTTCCCTATCATGAAGATGATCAAGGGAAAAGTAGAATCGGTTCACAAATCATCAATTGTCGCAAGTTTGTTGTGTGATGATCTTAGAACCGATAGGACAAAAGCTTAATAAAAGGAAATGAAAGACCAACAACACCTCCTCCCTATCATGGAGTTACCTTAAGGAAAGGGGTGGACATTGCTTCTTGAATCATTTAACATCACTAAAGAGTATGTAATGAGTCAAGATGCAATAGGTTTAATGTAACGTCCGATTGAACCCAACTCAATTTTATTACCATTTTTTTACCTCTTTTACTCCAATTTTATTAGCCTATTTTACATTACCTTTCCAATTCTTATCTTTTCTTCCTTTTTGTCCAAAAGTGATAATTACGTCCACTAAGTTCAAAACGCGATAAAGAGTATCAAGCATTGACTTAACTCGAGACATGAGCTTTTCAAACCCTTTTCTACGAGGCAAATTATAAAGGAGGAATCAAACTCATTTATGAGCAATAATGAATTTGGAGTCAAACCCGAAAAGGGCGATAATGACCCTAAATCCAAACTTGATAACAAGTTATAATGAAACATTCCTTTATGATTTCCAGGTGTCTAAACTAGACAGTTAGGTCCTTAAAAGTAAATGCACTGGCGATAAAAAGAAGTGTTAAACAAGAGATTGTGCTTAGCATGAGAGAGATGTGATACCCTGGTAATGCACCTTTGAAGAGATTAAACCATTAAGAATGGAAAGTCTTTTTCTTATGCTTGAACAACAATCTTTTGTTAAATACAACTCTTTAATCAAAATAAACAAAGAATGGAGGGAGGTTGCAGAGATGATTATGCAAAGGTGATTACAATAGTATGAACAGGTATGAAAGCTATAGAAAAAAGTGCAAGAAAAGGCTATCAACTCAAATGGATTGAAAGCTTTTTCCATGAGGACTTAGAACAACACATCTACAATATTCAAAGCATTATTTAACACACAAAACAACACAAAAACAGTGCTGAAAATCAGGTTTTTGAGGTAGCAAAAAGTGAGGAAAAATAGGCTAAAACCAAGAGGTTTCAAACATCCAGCAAGCCTAAGGAAGGGTGGCTAACCCCTCATTTTTTGTGTGACTTAAAATCACATTTTAAAGCTAAAATAAACTCTGAAAAATAGTATGAAAAAGCAAGGGAAAGAGATGGGCAAGATGGAATAAAAGCTCAAAGTATACCTCTTTCAAAGAGAGGATGCTCTTTAGTTTACAAACCACAAGATGAACTCTCTCAAGAGCTGAAGTTTTGCGTTCAAGAATCTCAGCAACAGGCCTCAAGTTTTGACTTAGGAAGTGAATGTATAGTGTGTGTATTGCAAGAAAGAGAGGTAGTGTGTTGGGCAAGTTTTGGCACTTGGAGAATTTTTCTAACCCCAAACCATGAGCAATGGTCATGTATTTATAGAAAAACACTATCTCACGTCAGAAATATCTGTAATGAGTCAGCTAGTCCAAGACATGTACATGGGGACAGTTGGCAGCCAAAAATATCTATTTGTCACTGAACATGGCCGGCTGGCCATGAAAGCGGACAGCCGGAAAACCAAAAATGGCTTGCCAACCACTTGTTGGCTAGCAGGTCTCTGAGTGGTCAGGCTAGAAAAAAATTAGGCTTTTGGTTCAAAAAGAGGGTTCAAGGTTTAGGTTCTTAAGCTTGAAACCTAAGCCTTTTGCTAAACAAATTGAATGATTTATATAGTGTAACAATTCATCATCAAGAGTTCAAAGTGAGGTGCCCAAGTCTTAAGGGTGGTCAAAATGGGGTGTCTACAATTGCCACTCTTTGACAAAGCTCGAGGTCATGAAATGACGTGAGTGAATGTCAAAGCCCAAAGACGACCCATTTGACAAGGCCGTAAGACTTGTGCAAGCAATCAAAATGTAAAATGCAATTGGTTGAACTCAAACGTTGCTTACGTATCTATTTGCAAAAAATTAAACCAGCGTAGTTCAGGGGCAAGATGCGAAAGATATGCACAAAGAAATACTTGGAAGCTTGACTTACACGCTTCATGAAGCCGGTTATTTAAATCCATGATCATGGAAGACAATGCAATGAACAATAACAAGATGACAACATATGAATGAAAACAAATTTAACCGTGCCTCACGCGGAAAGAGGAAGCAAATAAGAATTCCAAACATGTTTCACGTGAAAAGAGGAAAAACGGTGAAACCAACAAGCATATCTAACAATATTTCATATAGAGAGAGGGAAGGTTGTAACTAGGGAAAGCAACATCCTAACACGTTTCACGCGAAAGGGTAAAAGCTCCATGCCAAACTACACTTCGTGCAGAAAGGGTGGAGGGTGCATGCCAAGCTACGCTTCGCACAGAAAGGGGAAAAGCTCTGTGCCTATGCTTTGCGTAGAAAGGGTGGAGGGTGCACACCAAACTACACTTCATGCAGAAAAGGGGAAAAGCTCCATGCCAAACTATGCTTCATGCAGAAAGGGCGGAGGGTGCAAGCCAAATCACACTCACGTGATAAGGGGAGGGGCTACAAGCCAAACTACGCTTCAGGTAGAAAGGGGAAAAGCTCCATGCCAAACTATGTTTCGCGTAGAACGGGTGAAGGGTGCAAGCCAAATCACACTCACGTGATAAGTGGAGGGGTGGAAGCCAAACTATGTTTTGCACAGAAAGGGAAAAAGCTCCATACCAAACTAGGCTTTGTGGAGAAATGGTGGAGGGTGCAAGCTAAATCACACTCACGTGATAAGGGTGGGGGGTACAAGCCAAACTACGCTTCGCGCAGAAACAGGAAAAGCTCCATGCCAAACTACGCTTCGCGCAGAGAGGGTGGAGGGTGCAAGCTAAATCACACTCACATGATAAGGGGAGAGGGTACAAGCCAAACTACACTTCGCGCAAAAAGGAAAAAGTTCCATGCCAAACTATGCTTCGCGGAGAAAGGATGGAGGGTGCAAGTCAAATCACATTTACATGATAAGGGAAGGGGTACAAGCCAAATCAAACTCACATGATAAGGGGAGGGGTGGAAGCCAAATCACACTCATGTGATAAGGGGAGGGGTGCAAGCCAAATCACACTTACGTGATAAGGGGAGGGGTACAAGCCAAATCACACTCACGTGATAAGGGTGAACATAATAAAATGAAAAGCACGATGTACATTCATACAACATAATTGCAATATAATTGTTGTAATTGATGCGAAACACAATATGATGCATGTTCCATGCAACATGATAGCCAACATAATTAAAGATAAACAAAAAACGGTGATTTTGAAACCATCTCAGAAAGATCTCTGTCTTACAATTCGAAAATCCTCAAATGCTTAGAAAGAGATACAACTTGCTCAGGTTTGAAATCAGGGCACTTTCACACTTCAGAGAAATGACAAGACTCAAAATGGTGCAACTAGAACATAAACTTGGGACTTTCTAAAGTTAAAATAACCTCAAACACTCCAATCTTCCTTCTTAAGATGAATACAGGACCACCTATACATCGATCCGACAAGACCATAGCGAAAATACCTTGGAGGCCACTTGGGGGGTCGGCCGGTCAAAACAATGGGCTAGTTATACACTTGTTTGGCCAGTCGGCCAACCACCCAACACGAGTTCGGGGGAATTTTGGGGTTTTCGGCCCATAGCTTATTTCAAACACAACAAAGGCTCATTCAAACTCATATACACCATCCAAAAACACTCTCCCTCTCTCTCTTGGTGTTCTCTCTCTCTCTAGATTTTCACTTTACCTAACGATTTACGCAAACTTTAATTGTAAAGTCCTTTTGGCCCTCTACACTTTGAACCGATTAGATTTTGTTTTGGTTGAGGTTTTGGGCTTTTCATTGTTTTTGGCTCATTCTTACGGGTTTTTCTTGTCCTTTGGTACTTTCTCTCGAGTTTTGAATTTTTTTAATCTTTTTCTCTCTCCTAGGGTTTGACTTTGGGGTTTTCACCTACTTCTCTCATTTTTCCTCATTTTCTCTCACTACCCACTATTTTTTCATAGTGGATGATGTTCCACATAATGGTGCTCCTCCCGAGGTACCCATGCTTTCACCTGTTGCTGGTGTTGAGGAGTCGATAATAGATGAGGCAAATTGAGCGACAGAGGACATCGCCACTGACATTGCGGGAGAGGAGATCTATCCTTCTAAGCCTGAGCCTGAAGTACTACCATTGGGGTTGAGGTCTTTTGAGCCTGCCACCTACAATCGACGCACGCATGCCATGGCCCCTGGAGGTGTGCTGCGTTTTGAGGACTTCGTGGGGGTGTAGACGCGCTTCCAGGAACTCTCCGACATCCGCACGTGCCTGGCGATGGGGGGCGGGGATCTCGTTTTGTTCTGAGCTACTACAGTTCGGACTCAAATGTCACGGTTCTGAATCTAATCTCACAATGTGCGATGTAAGACTGATAAATCACCAAAGAGTCTAAATCTGACAAATCGTTTTGGAAACCTGATTTTTAGAAAGAAGTGCCAAATATGGACTGCTTTGCCAGATACAGAGTCGCCACCTAAATATTTTATTTTGGGGGGAATTTAGGAAACCCTGACTTGTGCCTAAGGCCACGTGTCCGTCATCACCAAAGTTGCCTCGGCTCGGGAACTTGGGTATGAGAGGGGAAGGTCATGCAATGAGCACCTCCGCTCCCCTGATCAAAGATCAGCCTATACTGAGCATGATATTTCATTTTTGAAAACACATGTGCTCTTATTCCGGTTAATTAGCTAATCTTACTACGTGATGCGCACAACATACAAGTATAGACTAGATCGCCTAATTTGGAACAAAATATTGCATGTTCGTTTGTGAAAATGGTTTGAAGTTTGCTACTTCTAAGTTGGCTAAATCGAGGATTTTGAATGAATTGTTTCAATTCAAGTAATCCAACCTTCACCCACAGGCATTCAGGTAGTTAATCAACTAAGCAGTTAGCCTCATGGTAAGCATGCTTTCATGGCAGTCAATAACACACATGCAGTATGCTAAAGCGCAAACACTCACAGTGTACTCCGAGCCAAAACAAAGAACTAGTTAGAAATCATGCATGATCCTAGTTCATGTTAAGATGACTAATGCAACACATGCGAGAATGCAGTTAAAATAGGCTTGGCTATTCTAGTCATATCATGTGAAATGTAACTTGGTACATGTATTCAAATAGGTATTGAAATACAATGCAGTTAGTATGATGCGCCGAGCCCAGTGCATGCCCGGTGCATGCAAGACAGATGAATGAATGCACACATGCAAGCATAAGGTATGCTAATTGAAATATGCCCTAAAACTAAGAATCGTAAGCGGTTAAGTAAAAGGGAGAAAGAATGGGGGTTGGAAGACATGCATCACTGTAGACACCCCATTTTTGACCGTCCTCAAGACTTGGATGTCACCTTTTGAACACCCGGTGATCATCCATGTTTGTGTTCGTTTGGAGTTCCCGGAGGTCTCGGCTACGCGCCTTGCCTCAGGATCTCCGAACTCGACCGTTTAGTGTCTGGTTTTGCACCAAACACTTGTATTTTGCCTTCGAGGGGCAGGGAATGCCTTGTGAGGCATCCCCACACACCACCGGCTGGTTTTTGTCGCCGTCGGCAATATATATTGCCGGCCGGCACTATTTATTGCCGGTCGACACTCCTTTTTGTCAAAATGGCAATTTTGAGTAGCCGACTACTGTTCATCTACTTTATGTAGATATTTTGTGCCAGCTGTGATAGCTGGCACCAACTCTGCTTCCATCCATACACTTGTATGGAGGGATTTCCCTCTAAGCAAGCTTGTTGTGTAAGCTTGGCAAAAGGGACTTCTATAAGAGGAGAGGTCTTCTCCTTGTTCTAGGTTAGAAACTTTGAAGGCAAAACCAGAGCTTATACATATAGATACACCCTCTCTCTATATTTCCCTCTCTCTCCTCCCTTGTGTGTGTTTCTTGGCCTAAAAGTGTGCTTTTACCTTACTTTTGCACTAATACACACACTATTACACCTTGTTCTGAGATTGAGGGACTTTGAGGGTTGATTCTTGAGTTTTTGGGCTGTTTTTGATCAAAAGAAGAGGGCTGCATTGGCTGTTCTTGAGGTGTGCTTCAAGGGTGAGCACTTTGCTTTAGTTTCCCCAAACTTGCATTAGTCTTTTGCCTATCTTGCTTGCTGATTCAGTTTTTGTGCATAACATAAAAAAGACTTATATTTTCATGCTTAAGAACTTTCATTAAGGGTCCTTTGTGGTTTGAGTTCAAACTCACCCTCTTAGGCCTTATTTGGCCTTTTTTTGTTGCCTCCTTGGTAAGGCCTTGTTTGCTTAAGTGTTTTGGTCTTTTCACCACTGAAAACCAGTGGATTTTCAGTGGTGAGGAAGGTGGTTTGAAGTTTTGCATAGGGGAGGGACACCTCTCTCCATTCATTGTCTTACTTCCTTGCATTTTGGCTTAAAGGGTAACATGCATGCTTGATTGGTTTTGGCCCTTTTTCAGAGGTTTTTGGGTGTTTCTAGGTCATATGTAATCTCTGTTTTTGGTCGGATTTGTGCCACTTTGCATGCCTAACATACTTGCTTTACATCCCCCTAGTTGGCCTCGGAATGCATCTTGTGTTTAGGCCATGATTCTTGCATGTGTTGGCTTAGTCCCATGAAGGTGTTGGCATTATTTTACCATGTTTAGGGCCTGTTGGCCATCTATTTCAGTCATGCTTGCCTTATTTGGTGTCCTCTCTTCGTGTTTTGGCTTGTAAGCTTTGAACATTTTGGCCTCTAGCATGCATAGCTTAGACCATCCTCATGATTTGGCATCATTTAGGATCGTTTTTCAGTCCATAAATCAGGTTTGTATGTGTATATAAGTGACCTCTTCCATGCTTTGAGGGTATGCCCTTTTATGCCTAGATATGAGCTTTGGTGCATGCATCTCATTGGAGCCACTTTAGCTGCCATGTTAGTAGGTTTTGGGGTCTATTTTTGCATGCTGAGTTTCTGTTTTGGCTTGTCCAATTCATGCCATGGGTGGTCATGTTGGTGGAAGTGAAGTGCCCCATTTTGTGCCTTAACCTTAGGACCATTGGCTTGCTTGTTGGCATGAGTATTTGTCCACCTTTCTAGGCACTTTTGGCCACTATTTTGGGGTGGATCAAGGTCTGCCCTTCTATGGTTTAAGGCCCCTTTGCATGCTTGTCTCATGTCCATTGCATAATTGCTTCATTAAGTGTTGTAATATGTTGATCCTATTGCTTAAATTGTCCATGTTTGCATTGCATTTGCATCTTGCATGCCTAGCATTGCATACTTGCCATATTAGTTGCATGGCATTTGGCATGCCTTGCATTTCCAATCTCATGTTGTACCTTTGAGTCATTGTTCCCATAACATGCATTGCATTACTTGGTTTGGGGTGTCAAACCAAGTGTGAGGGTCAAGGGGCATTCATACTATAAGTGATGTAATGTCCCTTCACTCTCGGTCACCGGGGCCCTTGACTTCGGTATGATAGGGTCTTGGTCCTCATTTGTGTGATTGCATGCATTTTTACATCAAGTGGCAAGCTTGATCTCTTGGGCTATCATGCACCATTGATGGCTCGAGGATCGAGGGCCATGCTTCCCTGAGTTCAAAGCGTGATGGGAAACATGACCGTGCTCACATGTGCCTGAAATCCCATGCCATATACTGTCTGTCTTCTGTTGCTGTCAAAACTGTCCTCTGCAGGAATCTTCTGCCGACCGGCAGCATCCAATGCCGACCGGCCATGTGTGAATGGCCGATAACTTCAACAGCAGCCGATGGAAATTACATTTGGCCGGTGGGAATTTCCTCCAGCCGGTGGTATTCTGCAGCATGCAAGGAACCTGTCCTAGGGCTTTGGCAATTTTCAGAGAGACAGGGAAGTATAAACAGAGGCGATAGTGGTATGGTACGGGCTTTCTAGGCGAGCCGGGTTTCGAGCATGCATCATTCGCGCATCCCGAGGCGGAGGCTGTGGCCACCTTTCTCCTTTTTTGCATTCTTTCTATTAATTAATTAGAAATTCTGTAATAATTAATGTATTTGTTATCCGGACTGTAATATTTATTTGTACCCTCTGAGTGAGGGCAATTGTGTAATAAGTGTGCGTGAGTGGGTGTATGTCTTCCAGCCCCTCGTCTTTCTTCCCTTTTATTTACCTACTTATGATGGTAGACTAGGGCATCTTTAAAATTAGCATACCTTATGCAATGTATGCGTGCATTCATACATTTGCCTCGCGTGCACCGGGCTCGGCGCATCACGCTAACTGCATTTGTACTTCAATTTCAAATTGAATACGTGATAGTTGTAGCATTTCACATACCATGTTTAGGTTAGCCGAGCCTATCTAATTGCATCCTGTATGTGATGCATTAGTCAATTTAACATGAACTAGGATCACGCATGTTTGCTAACCAGTTTATTGTTTTGGCTTGGAGTACAATGTAAGTATTTATGCTTTAGCATCTCGCATGCGTGTGAATGTTAACATGATAGCATGCTTACCATGTGGCTAGATGCTTATGTGATAAACTGTTTGAATGCCTGTGGGTGAAGGTTGGATTGTTTGAGTTGGAAAAACTCGTTGAAATCCGTATTTTAGCCTACTTGCGAGTAGTAAATTCCAAAACATTTTCCAAAACAAACGAATACGCAATGTTTCTTTCCAAATTAGGCAATCTAGTCTATACTTGTTTGCTGTGCGCATAACGTAGTAATTCTAGGCTAATAAATGGAATAAGAACACATAACGTTTTCAAAAACGGATATCACGGTTAGTAGAGGCCGATCTTCGGATCGGGCGAGAGGGGGTGCTCATAGCTGACCTTCCCCAATCGTACCCTAGCTCCCGAGCCGAGACAACTCCGGTGATGACGGACATGTGGCCTTCGGTACCGAGTCGGGGTTTCATAAATTCCGCCATAAAAATATTTAGGTGGCGACTCTATATCTGGCAAAGCAGTCCATGTTTGGCACTTCTTTTCAAAAATCTGTTTTCTCAAAACGATTTGCCGGATTTGGACTCTTTGGCTTAGATTAAGAACCGTGACACAAATCGAGTCCGAACTGTAGCGGGGTCCCTCGCGGACTTGTTACAGTTTCTGGCGACTCTGCTGGGGATTTAGAGAGCTTGACTCGAACTCGTGATATCCTGTTTTGATCTCATTTATGTGTCTCTTCGCATTGCATGAGCATTGGTGCTCCTAGGACACCGTGTTTGCCATCTGCCATTCCCGAACGGTTTGCCGGAGGCTTGTCTTGTCAAGGCATGACCATAAGGCTGACCGGTTATGGGCTCTGACAGTATGGGAACACAAACCCCGGTTTTACCAGGGCACCCTTTTCGACCATTCGATCTAGTGCATATCGAAATCCATAGTGACCATTCCAAGTTAGGACAAGTTGCTTACCCGATGTTAGGTTGTTTGAAAACTGCTGCGTGCATAGTGAAACCCTAGCTCTTGACAAAATAGGACAGGGAAACCCTACCCCAACATAGGGGTATTTTGGCTCTCTTTACTTGCTATGTGCTTTTAGAGTGTTCTCTACAGGAACGTGCATATCAGTTTACAAGATTGAGTATTAGACCTAAGGGCATCAGTATCAGTTTATGAGAATCAGTTTCAGTTTTGGGAATAGTGATTTTGGGGAACAGTGATCAGTGTCGAGGAACAGCGTGTTCAGCTTACCAACTGTGTATTATGGATACCCAACTGTGCGTTGTATGCGTTTATTTTACGCTGTTGTGCTGTCCGATTGTTTGTTTATTTACTGCTTTATTTATCTTTTTGCTAGGTAGTTTAGCATCATTGCTTCAAACCCAGTAGATATTCCCCAAGCACTCTGGATTAGAGGTCGTCGACTCCATCGATCTGAGGATCTGGTAGATGGACAACCAGTGTACCACTCTCTACCCCCGGTTACTAGACGGAGGGCAACTAGGCAGAGGGCATCAGTTCAACAGTCAGTACAGAGGGCTTTATCTACCGCACCTGTGTACAGTAGGGATTAGGATCTTGTTTCACCCACAGAAAGGGAACATATACCGACAATTCAGTCAGGACAGAACAGCATGGCTAGTTTAGAAGAGATGGTGCGCCAACTCCAAGAAAGCATGAAAGTGATGCAGCAGGATGCTGTCCGACAGACAGAATTCGCCAAATAACAAGCCACAGTTATGAATGAGCAAGCGGAGTTAATCGTGAGATTGCAACAGCAAACTGGAGCGTCAGCTTCACAGCAAGTACCTCCCCCACTAACGGTTCTGATACCCGAAGAGACGCCAAATGCCCGGAATGTCCAAGAAGATACAGACATCCCAACGGGGCCGGCTCCACCCCCGATTCTGCCTCAACTATCCAAGGCACCCACTCCTATCAATCAATCGGATTCTCCCTTCGAGTCCGAGGTGGACCCCGTGGCATTAAAAATGCACAAGCTTGAAAAGCTGTTCAAGAAATCTCAAGGTGTGAAGTCCATTCCGGACATTGGAGACGGATACACTGACGCAGCCGTAACGCTGCCAGATCGGTTTAAGATGCCACAAATTGATCGTTTTGACAGATCCGGGGATCCCATGGTGCACCTGCAACTTTTTTCAGACGTCCTACGGCCAATAGGCCTCACTAGGGTTTTTGATTACACAAAGGGGCATCGAGGTCGACCCTTCCAAAATCAAGGCCATCTTGGAAATGCCACCACCAATGACTGAAAAGGAGGTGCGAGGCTTTCTAGGTAAAGTGCAATTCATAAGACGGTTTATCTCGAAATTTACCTTGACTTGTGAACCACTTTTTGGTCTCCTGAAGAAAGGAAAGAAATTCCAATGGGACGGCCGATGTCAAGCAGCTTTTGAACAAATCAAGGAATATTTACAGAACCCGCCCGTGTTATCACCACCGGAGCTAGGGAGACCGTTGATATTGTACCTTTCAGTAACTGAGACTACCATGGGCTGCATGCTTGCACAAGAGTCAGGGGACAAAGTGGAAAGGGCCATCTACTATCTGAGCAAGAAGATGCTGGATTACGAGACCCGCTACACTCCGCTGGAGAAGGCTTGCTTGGCCTTGGTATGGGCTACCAGGAAGCTGCGGCACTACCTGTTAGCTCACTCTGTAATGTTGGTTTCACGCTTGGATCCCATCAAATATCTTTTCAAGAAACCAGCACTTACGGGTAGGCTAGCTCGTTGGCTGCTGTTGCTTTCTGAATTTGATCTGAAGTATGTAACACGCAAGTCAGTAAAAGGAAGAGCAGTAGCGGAGTTCCTTGCCGACCACCCGGTTGAAGGGGATGAAGCGGTTGAGTACCTGTTCCCAGATGAAGCCATTCTGCACAACGAAGATGAAACTTGGACGATGTACTTTGATGGAGCATCGAACCAATACGGGTATGGGATAGGAGTGTTGCTGATAGCGCCGGACGATTCCCGTATCCCTTTAGCATTCAAACTCCGGTTCAATGTCTCGAACAATGAAGCAGAATATGAGGCATGTATTGCTGGCCTAGAAGCAGCCCTAGAACCAGGGGCAAGACGGTTGGACGTCATTGGGGACTCGAACCTTGTTGTATCTCAAGCAAAAGGAGACTGGAAAGTCAAAGAGGAAATGATGATAATTTACCACCAAACCTTGGATTTGTTAATTCCTTGATTTAAGAAGCTAAATTTCACCCACCTAGTAAGAGAGAACAACAGGTTCGCAGATTCACTAGCAACTCTATCTTCCATGATAGACATCCCGTCCGGAGTCCGGATGCGTCCAGTCATTCTTGACCAGAAATTTGCGCCAGCGTACAAATCAGTCACTACCATAGATGAGGCTCAGGACGACAACCCCTGGTATTACGACATTTGGAACTTCTTGGAGAAGGAGGCGTATCCACCAAGGGCAAATGCCAAGGATAAAAGGGCAATCAGAAGAATGGCTGTTTAGTTCATCATCTGCGAGGGTAAGCTGTACAAGAGAGGTCATCTGGGAATGCATAAGCTCTGTGTAGAGGCTAAGGAATCGAAGCGCTTGATGGAGGCCATCCATGGAGGGGAGTGCGGTGCACACGTGAATGGAGTAATGCTGGCCAGAAAGATCCTCAGACAGGGCTACTACTGGTCTACCATGGATGAGGATTGTATCGGTTTTGTTCGGCGATGCCACAAATGCCAGATCCATGCAAACCGTATGAACATCCCGCCGTCAAAGCTGTACAACATGACGTCCCCATGTGATCGGAGCTGTTACCCCGAAGGGATCGAATGGGCATGAGTTCATCCTGGTAGCGATAGATTATTTCACGAAGTGGGTCGAGGCCCAATCATACGCGTGTAGACACCCCATTTTTGACCGCCCTTAAGACTTGGGCACCACTGATGTTTTGCTTGGCGGAGAAAGGTGTGCAGGGCAAATGTTCAGTTTCTTCGGCAAGGAGAGAGGCAAATCCTTCAAAACACTTTGTTTAGGGGTTTGATATTGTACCTCACTTGTACTTGTTAGTACATTGCATTGTTTTGAATACAAACCGGCTTCGCGTAGCGTATAAGTCCAATTGTCAAAGTCTTCCTGCATATCATTTGCATCCTGCCCCTGAACTACGCTGGTTTGATTCCTTGCAAAGGGATACGTAGGCAGCCTGTGGGCACAACCATTTATTTATCGGTATTTTGTTTGTTTGTCCAAGTCTTCGGCCTTGTCAAAAATGGGCCGTCTCTGGGCTTTGACATTCACTCCCGTCATTGTTATGACTTTCGAGTTCTGTCAAAGAGGGGCAACTGTAGACACCCCATTTTTGACCGCCCTTAAGACTTGGGCACCACTGATGTTTTGCTTGGCGGAGAAAGGTGTGCAGGGCAAATGTTCAGTTTCTTCGGCAAGGAGAGAGGAAAATCCTTCAAAACACTTTGTTTAGGGGTTTGGAGTTGAAGAAGAGAGGAAAGGAGAGGAGAAAACTAGTTTGGGAAAAGTTCGGCATGAATCCGGGTAGAAGCGAGTTGAGCAGCCCTCGCTGAATCGGGCTTATCTATCTGTACCCTTGGAGTTTAGCTATGAGGCCACCACCGTTGGAAAGCTTACTTTCGGGGCTTCATTTTGCACTCAAGAATCTCCTAGAGCCAAGTCCGGGTGGGGGAGATATGATCAGTTGAAGTCGGGCATCATCCCGGTTGGATCAAATCTGCGCGGCTTCACGAAAAAGGGCATAACTTTTTGTACAGAAGAAATTTTAATGCAAGGTTTGCGCCATTGGAAAGATAACTTCCGGGGCTTCAATTTGGACACCAACCGGCCATTTTTTGACCTTACCGGCCATCCACCGGCACTATATTTATCCGACGGGCCAGTATAAATTGCAGGTCGGCAATATATTGTGCCGACCGGCCATTTATTTTGCCGATGACCTCCTTTCATGGCCGATATGCCCCTTTTTCATCCCTCAAGCATGGTGCATGCCAGCTGTGCCAGCTGGGATGCACAGACCCTACTCCCCGTGCATATATGTGGCTATTTTGCACCCTTTGCACACCCTTTGGCCCCTTTTCTTGCACCCTTTGCTCAAGGCTTCTTGAGGAAGCCTTGACCCCTTGTCTTGGCTTCCCCAAGAAGCTTACCAGCTGTCCTAGCTTCTCCAATAAGCCTTGACCTCCCCTTAAACCCCTTTGACCCTTTGTAGCTTGTCTTAGAAGCTTAGTCTTGCCTATATAAGGGGCCTCTCCTCCTCCATTGCTTTGGTTGGATTTTTGGAACAAAAAACCAGAGATATATAGATATATCTGATATATACATACATATATCCCTTCATCTCTCACTATATCTCTCCCATTCAACCATCAAACACCCTTGTTCTTGGGCCATTTCTTCATCAACTCATAGCACAAGGCATCCTTACTCCATTCCAGCAGCTTGAGGCTGTTCTCCAGAGCTTAGAAGCACCTAAACTTGGTCCAAGAGGTGCTGGTTTGCTGGTCTTCAAGGGTGAGTCCTCCTCTTCCCTTTTCTAGTCTTTTCTTGCTTCATATCTAAGCCATAGTTGCTTGCATTTTTGGGCTCCGACCCAAACTGTAAATCATCATATTTTGAGGTCCTCTTCATGTTTGATTGAGGACCTCTTGATGTTTGAGGACAGTAGCTTGCACTTGCTTCAATATCCTCCTTGAATGCCATAATCTTGCATAGAATTTTTGGTTTGCGTGTGATCTGTTTTAGAGCCTGATGTAAATTGAAAATAGGCTTATTTTGAGCCCCTCTTCAACATTGAAGAAGGGCTCAAACTGTTTGGGACCTCCATGTTATACTTGCCTTTATATCCTCTCTTTGGTCCCCATTTTTGCATGCTTTGGCAGCCTATCATGCTTCTGTTTTTGGCCTTTTTACAGTTCTGTAAATATGCTTATTTTTGGTCCCTCTTCAATGTTGTAGAAGGGAATTTTTCAGTTTGGGATGTGGACATACCACTTGCCTCTTTGGCCACCTTTTGGCCCTTTTTCTTGCATAAGAGCTTAGCCATATCTATGTTTATTTTTAAGGTTTTTACAGTTCTGTAAAGTGGCTGATTTATGGCCACTCTTCAGTGTTGTTGAAGGGCCCTAACATGTTTGGGGTCAGCAGCTGTGAGTTGCTTCATAATCTCATGTTTAGGGCCGTTTTTGTATGCCATTTTAGCCCTATCTTTGCTTGCTGTTTGGCCATGTCATAAACTGTAAAAATGCTTGTCTCAGAGCTGTCTTTCTTCTGTCTTCATGCTCCATGTCCATATTGTGCATGCTTTGTATAGCTGTAAGCCATTTCGGGTGCCAAAAGTCCATGTTTCGGGACTATTCCATGCATCGGGTGTGTTTTCGCCTCATTTCGGGGCTGTTTTCCCCCACATTTCAGTGCTGAAATCCCATTGGCATGTTTGCATATCATTTTCCATGCCATTGCATTGCATATGCCATTGCCTCGGTTTGCGTGCCCGTGTGCACGCATTTCGAGGCACTTCATTTTCATCCATCGGCCTCTTATGTGAGTGTGGCTGAGGCTCTCTCATGTTAGTATAAGTCCATGTTGCATTCTGTATGCCATTTTAGCCATTGCATTGCATATGCCATTGCCTCAGTTTGCGTGCCCGTGTGCACGCATTTCGAGGCACTTCATTTTCATCTTATGGCCACTGATGTGGGTGCGGCCGAGGTCCACTCACATTGGTGTAAGTCCATCTCGCATTGTGTATGCCATGTTTCAATGCGTTGTGCATGTTATGTTGTTAGCATTGTGTGTGCCATGTAGTTATATTGCATGTTTGTATGTTTGCTTGCATGCTTAGGTCGCATGTGCATTGTTGTGCATTGCCTCGCCTCTTGACCAACCATGATTGAGGTTGGGTCTCTTGTTTGTTTTGTGTGCATTGCATTTGACATTGATATGCATACTTGACTCTTTGGCCATCATGCATCGAAATGCGTGATTGGTGGCCCGGGGGTCGAGGGCCATGCTCCCTTGAGTCCATTACGTGATAGGGAGTGTGTCCATGCATACATTTGCCTAAAAATTCCATGCCATACACTGCTTGCCCTCTGCTGTTGCCAATTGCAGGTTCTGCAAGAAGTTTCTGCCGACCGGCAGAATTCAGTGCCGACCGGTAATCCATCAATAGCCGATAACTTCATCAACGGCGGGTGACCATTCCCCATGGCCGGTGGCCATCCCTCCCAGCCGGTGGTATTCCCCAACATCCAGAGAGCATGTCCTTAGACTTTGGCAGTCCTTAGAAGAGCAGGGCAGTGAAAAACAGAGGCAACAGTGCTATGGCAGCGAGTTTCCGGGCGATATGGGTCAAGCATGCATCATACGCGCATCCCGAGGCGGGGGCCGTGGCCACCTTCCCTTTGCATTTAATTTGTTAATTAAATAGGAATTCTGTAATAATTAATTAAGTAGTTAGTTAGTTATTCGGACTGTAATATTTATTCGGTCCCTCCGAGTGAGGGCGTATTTGTAATAAGTGTGTGTGGGTGGTGTGCATGTCTTTCAATCCCCACTTCATTCTCCCTTTTATTTACCCGCTTATGATGGTAGACTAGGGCATATTTAAATTCGCATAACGGTATGATAGCATGCGTGCATCCATACATCTGTCTTACATGCACCGGGCTCGGCACATCATGCTAACTGCATTTGTATTTCAATTCCAAGTTGAGAACTAGTTAGTTGCAGCATTTCACATGCCATCTTTAGGATAGCCGAGCCTGTTTAGATTGCATCTTTGCATGTGTTGCATTAGCCATTTTTAACATGAACTAGGATCATGCATATGATTACTGACTAGTTTCTGTTTTGGCTCGGAGTACTAGGTAAGCTTTTATGCTTTAGCATATCGCATGCGTGTGAGTGTTGCCATGACAGTATGATTACCATGAGGCTAGCTGCTTATGTGATATAACTGCTTGAATGCCTGTGGATGGAGGTTGAATTACCTAAATTGGAATAATGCATTAAAACTGTGAGTTTTAAGCCCACTAGATAGTGGCAAAATCATCTTCTCTAAAAGCCCACTTGAGGGTGGCAAAATCTGTATTTTAGCCTACTTGCGAGTAGCAAACCATTTTCAAAACAAACATGAAATGTTTTGTTCCAATTTGGGCGATTTGGTCTATACTTGTTTGCTGCGCGCATAACATAGTAATTCTAGGCTAACAATTGGTTTAAGAACACATAAAGTTTTCAAAAAAGGATATCACAGTTAGTATAGGCCGGTCTTCGGACCGGGCGAAAGGGGGTGCTCATAGCTGACCTTCCCCGATCGTACCTAAGCTCCCGAGCCGAGACAACTCCGGCGATGACGGACATGTGGCCTTCGGCACCGAGTCAGGGTTTCCTAAATTCTTCCATAAAAAATATTTAGGTGGCGACTCTGTAATCTGGCAAAGCAGTCCATGTTTGGCACTACTTTTTCAAAAATTTGTTTCTCAAAACGATTTGCTAGATTTGGACTCTTTCGTTCAGATTAAGAACCGTGACACAAATCGAGTCCGAACTGTAGAATAAGGCCCCCTCCGCAGGCGCGTCTACAACGCGGTGTTGAAGGCGTCACACGTCGCAAAGTTCATCAGAAACAACATCATCTGTCGCTACGGGGTGCCAAACGAGATTATTTCGGATAATGGATCCCACTGTAAGAAGGAAGTGATTGACTTGTTGGAGAAATATAACGTGGCTTTTCATAAGTCATCCACATACCGGCCGCAAACCAACGGAGCAGTTGAGGCCGCCAACAAGAACATCAAGCATATACTGCGGAAGATGGTGGAAACCTACCGGGATTGGCCAGATAAGTTGCCGTTTGCTCTGTGGGGCTACAGGACTTCAATTAGAACTTCTACCGGAGCGACTCCTTATTCATTGGTTTATGGGATGGAGGCTGTTCTACCTATCGAAATTAAGGTTCTGTCCTTACGGGTATTGGCTGAGTGTCAAATAGCCGAAGCAGATTGGCAGCAGAGCAGGTTTGAGGAACTCATGCTCTTTGACGAGAGAAGACTGAAAGCACTGTACCACGTTCAAAGTTATCAGCGCAGAATTGCCCGGGCTTTCAACAAGAAGGTTAAGTCCATAAATCTAAAGGAAGGGGATTTGGTGCTCAAGGACAACCGAGCTCCCATCCACGACCCAAGGGGCAAGTTCAGACCCCATTGGACCGGTCCCTACATCATCAAAGCTATCTGGTCAGGTGGAGCTGTGGTTCTGATGGACCTAGATGGCCTGGAGTTCTCCCAACCGATCAACATGGACAAGTTGAAGAAATATTACCCTTGAGAGGCTCGCTTGGCCGAAAACCCGAAAAGGCGACCTAGGCAAAAGTTAGAGCACAAAAAATTAGAAAATATAAAAACTGAGCTCGCAAGGCTGAAAACCCGCAAAGGGCGGCTTTGGCAAAAGTTAGAGCGCAAAAGGAGAGTGAAAATACCCGAGTGAACCTAAGCCTGAACTACGTAAGGCCTGATTCCCATCTTTGGGATACGTAGGCAACTTCATCCTGAAGTTCAGCCATAATACTTCCCCGATCAACTTTGTCCATTTGATCATCTCAGTCATCTTTTTCTATCAGCATCCATTGGAACCTCCAGCGCGGTGCTCTTCAGACTAGGGGCAACTTTCCGTTGCTGTGCAGTGCTGCGGTGCTCTTCAGACTAGGGGCAACTTTCCAGTTGCAGGGATCTGGGGTTGTGCATCTCAGTGACAGATCTCAGGCATGTCCAATTCTGATCCACATCGAAAATGATTTTTGAGAAGTTTTAATAAAAGCCGACTTTGTTCAAATAATCTTTTTACAACTTTGACTATTTTTGGACCAAAGCGGAAAATTTTCAGTACCACAACCTTCAATTTCATTGATTTCAAAACAGAGTTCTCCTGCTCTTGCATACAATCGAAGTTGCTTTTCATTACATTCATAAAGAAAACTTGAAAGTACTAATAAAGCAATAAATCTGGGGCATAGTCAAGTCAGGTGCTCCTGCGCCCCCTCCCAGAGCTGGTCGAAACTTCTGACGCTAAGCTGGGACCAATCTGTGCTTCTTCGTTGAGCCAATCCACGCACTCGTCAGACAAAGTGCAACTGAAAGTAGGAGCGGGGGCCAGGAGTTCTCTCATCCTCCACGCGGTGGCCGGCCAAGCAAGCTGTGCGCCTCGGGCTGGGAATGCAGCAGGATACTCTATCCCCTCTGGCGGGCAAGTCTGATCATGGCCAAATTGGCGTCGAATCCGAAATGGGAAGTAGAATACACAGTGAGTGAGACCAACCAATTGAATCCTGGTCTGCCGGGGCATATTGTAACTCATTGCCGGAAGTCTCAGCCAAGGGCACCGCCAAGCAATACGGTCTGCGGACAAGCAGCACATCCAAGCGAACCACCATCCCTCATCCAAGGCATTGACTAGACGGTGCCGAAAGAAGTAGCCACGAGCCGAATATGCTGGGCAAGAGTCCACAACCTGCAGTTTGTCCATCAACCATACCTGGGAAGGGATGAAAAATGAGAGAGTAAAGAATAGAGAGATGTACGAGGAGAGAAAAGCGAGAATTGGGTTTTGTGAGAAAAGACCGAGCTTGAGGGCCGAGTGATGTGAGCAAATACATATGCGAGATTGGGTGGGAAACATTTCCTGTAGTAGTAGTGGACTCCCTGCTAATCGGGTCGTCTCATGACGATAAAAGGTGTCTAAGCCCATTAACGTCTCAGCCAGAGTCATGGCGATGCAGCTCTTGCCCTCCTTCAAGCCTTGGGCAACCTCAATTAGCCGGACACTAGACCCTCCAGAGCCTGAGACGAATAGAAAATGGGATAGCATGCACAAATAGAGGGCATGTCGCCGGAAGCCTTGCCAGTGATGGTTGTTGCGATCACCAGCATCAGAAAACCGATCGGTCAAACTCGGAATGTCCAGCATCCCGTCACAAATCAGAGACCGAGCGTCACGCATGCTGAGTCCACACATTCGCCCTAGGGATTAGGCATGGCCAAAATTAAGTTGGGGCAGGAGCTCCTCGTCGCGCTCGGACTCCATTAAGGCTCGGAAATCTTCAAAGGTAGGACATATCTCTTGCCTAGCAAAGCTAAAGACATGCGTCACCGGATTCCAAAACCTTGCCGCAGCTTGAAGAAACGGGAGGTGCAACGGGGTACGACCCAGAGTGAATAGTGCATTTATGCCGAAACCCCGGAAATTCAACTTTTCCGAGCCATCCAAGCTAGCAATCGAATCTGTGAGATTTTAAGCAAGAAACTCTTCAATCAGAGCAAATCAGTGTGGAATTGAGAAAAACTACGAAGTTGGGGTCTTTTGTAGGAGATAAGGTTGGGTGGAGGACAGGTGTCAACATTCTGGTGATTCCCTCATTTATAGCCGGCCGGCCAAACATCCTGCCGACCGGCCATCATCTTTTGCCGACCGAACAAATTTCTGGCCGATGGCCATTCCTTGTGGCCGATGGCCTCTCCCCCTGGCCGATGGGCTTCCTCCTGGTTCCCCGAGCTGTTTATGCTAGGGATTGGGGAACTCCACCACCTCCGATCCCTCCCCCGGTGATCGATTCTTGTAGAGTCACACCTGTCTGCCTATTGAGTTATTGTACATTTGCTTATCGATTTGTATTTCACTCTCTTTGAGTTTTTGATTTATTTATCGAGTTGTACTTACGCTTGTTTGGTTATATCATGCCTTTGTTTTGCATATCGAGTTGTAAGTCGGTTCACTACCTGATTATTACGATGCCAATACTCGGCGTTCAAAATAAGTTCAATTTCGTTCACATTGTGGTGTGATACCTTGCGATGCGATGCATAGAAAGTTTACAAATGCAAACATCTTTTGAACAAAATGGTTGTTTCCTTCCTGTCACGTACTTTGCAAAATGTGTAATTTTGAGAAAGAATAAAATCTGCCCGAGACAGTGCAATGTGCTTAAATTACCAGTAAAAAGGAAAGTAAAACATAGAATGACCGGGTAGCAAAGTGTCGGAATTGATACCAGTAAAACTCCCTTTGCGGCCAACGCACCTCCCGAGCCTTTGTTCGGGTCAACTGCATGGCTTGGCACCTTCATTACTTGAGACCCTGCGGGGAAGCACACTTTTGAAACATGGACCTTCGAGTTGACCTCAGGCCACAACTTCTGCGAATGATGCTCGATACGTACGAAGAACGTCCCTTCTCGTATCCATTTCATGTCTTAAGGATTCCCACAAATCGCTTCAATTACGCTGTGTTACAGTGTCTTACACCCCTGCATTATGAATGATATGTTCTCACTCACATGTGTTCAAGTTTCTCTTAATTACGTTACTTGCGTAGACCGCATGTTTGTAATCAATTTCATTACTTGCGTAGACCGCATAATTGTTCAAATTCCATTACCTGCGTAGACCGCATGTTTTGCCTGCGTAGACCGCATAATTGTTCAATTCCATTACCTGCGTAGACCGTATGTTTTGCTTGCGTAGACCGCATGTTTGTTCAATTTCATTACTTGCGTAGACCGCATGTTTTGCTTGCGTAGACCGCATGTTTGATCAATTTCATTACTTGCGTAGACTGCATGTTTTGCTTGCGTAGACCGCATAATTGTCCAATTCCATTACCTGCGTAGATCGCATGTTTGTTCAATTTCATTACTTGCGTAGACCGCATGTATTGCTTGCGTAGACCGCATGATTAATCAATTTTATTACCTGCGTGGACCGCATGTTTTGCTTGCGTAGACCGCATAATTGTTCAATTCTATTACCTGCGTAGACCGCATGTTTGTTCAATTTCATTACTTGCGTAGACCGCATGTATTGCTTGCGTAGACCGCATCATTAATCAATTTTATTACCTGCGTAGACCGCAAGTTTTGCTTGCGTGGACCGCATAATTGTTCCATTCCATTACCTGCGTAGACTGCATGTTTTGCTTGCGTAGACCGCATGTTTGTTCAATTTCATTACTTGCGTAGACCGCATGTTTTGCTTGCGTAGACCGCATAATTGTTCAATTCCATTACCTATGTAGACCGCATGTTTTGCTTGCGTAGACCGCATGTTTGTTCAATTTCATTACTTGCGTAGACCGCATGTATTGCTTGCATAGACCGCTTGATTAATCAATTTCATTACCTGCGTAGACCGCATGTTTTGCTTGCGTAGACCGCATAATTGTTCAATTCCATTACCTGCGTAGACCGCATGTTTGTTCAATTTCATTACTTGCGTAGACCGCATGTTTTGCTTGCGTAGACCGCATGTTTGTTCAATTTCTTTACTTGCGTAGACCGCATGTATTGCTTGCGTAGACCGCATGATTAATCAATTCCATTACCAGCGTAGACCGCATGTTTTGCTTGCGTAGACCGCATAATTGTTCAATTCCATTACCTGCGTAGACCGCATGGTTTGCTTGCGTAGACCGCATGTTTGTTCAATTTCATTACTTGCGTAGATTGCATGTTTTGCTTGCGTAGACCGCATGTTTGTTCAATTTCATTACTTGCGTAGACCGCATGTATTGCTTGCGTAGACCGCCTGATTAATCAATTTTGTTACCTGCGTAGACCGCAGGTATTGCTTGCGTAGACCGCGTAATTGTTCAATTCCATTACCTGCGTAGACCGCATGTTTTGCTTGCGTAGACCGCATGTTTGTTCAATTTCGTTACTCGCGTAGACCGCATGTATTGCTTGCGTAGACCGCATGTTTGTTCAATTTCATTACGTGCGTAGACCGCATGTTTTGCTTGCGTAGACCGCATGATTGTTCAATTTCATTGCCTGCGCAGACCGCATGATTTGCTTGCGTAGACCGCATAATTGTTAAATTCCATTACCTGCGTAGACCGTATGTTTGTTCAATTTCATCACTTGCGTAGACCGCATGTATTGCTTGCGTAGACCGCATGATTAATCAATTTTATTACCTGCGTAGACCGCATGTTTTGTTTGCGTAGACCGCATAATTGTTCAATTCCATTACCTGCGTAGACCGCATGTTTTGCTTGCGTAGACCGCATGTTAGTTCAATTTCATTACTTGCGTAGACCGCATGTTTTGCTTGCGTGGACCGCATAATTGTTCAATTCCATTACCTGCGTAGACCGCATGTTTTGCTTGCGTAGACCGCATGTTTGTTCAATTTCATTACTTGCGTAGACCGCATGTTTTGCTTGCGTGGACCGCATAATTGTTCAATTCCATTATCTGCGTAGACCGCATGTTTTGCTTGCGTAGACCGCATGTTTGTTCAATTTCATTACTTGCGTAGACCGCATGTATTGCTTGCGTAGACTGCATGATTAATCAATTTTATTACCTGCGTAGAACGCATGTTTTGCTTGCATAGACCGCATAATTGTTCAATTCCATTACCTGCGTAGACCGCATGTTTTGCTTGCGTAGACCGCATGTTTGTTCAATTTCATTACTTGCGTAGACCGCATGTTTTGCTTGCGTAGACCGCATGTTTGTTCAATTTCATTACTTGCGTAGACCGCATGTATTGCTTGCGTAGACCGCATGATTAATCAATTCCATTACCTGCGTAGACCGCATGTTTTGCTTGCGTAGACCGCATAATTGTTCAATTCCATTACCTGCGTAGACCGCATGTTTTGCTAGCGTAGACCGCATGTTTGTTCAGTTTCATTACTTGCGTAGACCGCATGTTTTGCTTGCGTAGACCGCATGTTTGTTCAATTTCATTACTTGCGTAGACCGCATGTATTGCTTGCGTAGACCGCATGTATTGCTTGTGTAGACCGCATGATTAATCAATTTCATTACCTGCATAGACCGCATGTATTGCTTGCGTAGACCGCGTAATTGTTCAATTCCATTACCTGCGTAGACTGCATGTTTTGCTTGCGTAGACCGCATGTTTGTTCAATTTCATTACTCGTGTAGACCGCATGTATTGCTTGCGTAGACCGCATGTTTGTTCAATTTCATTAATTGCGTAGACTGCATGTTTTGCTTGCGTAGACCGCATGATTGTTCAGTTTCATTGCCTGCGCAGACCGCATGTTTTGGTTGCGTAGACCGCATATTTGCTCAATTTCATTACGTGCGTAGACCGCATGTTTCACTTGCGTAGACCGCATGTTAATTACCTTACTTGCGTAGACCGCATGATTGTTCAATTTCGTTACTTGCGTAGACCGCATATTCTACTTGCGTAGACCGCATTCTTATGTCCAATTTCATTGCTTGCGTAGACCGCATGCTTATGATCAAATTCATTGCCTGCGTAGACCGCATGTTCCACTTACACATCTGTACCTTCACAGCATTGTTATGCTCCCCACTTGCTTTGCGTTGTCACGCATTTCGAGTACACTATTATGCATGTTGCTAACGATATTGTACCTGTTAAAATTGTTTTCTTTGCAGGCACGATATTGTATGTACGGTTCATTTGAGGCTGGTGCAACCAGATGAGCCGCACAGGTATTGTATCCTCCGAGTGAGACTTATTGAGAATTACATAATTCTCTTACATCCCTTCTGCATTGTAGTGTAGTTCGGTGTATGCTAGCTTAAAATTGTCGCATGTGTGCTTCGTTACAGCTTTCTTTGCATTATCATAAGTTATGTTTGGTTTTGTGCATTGTCTTGCATTTTGCCCCTGCTTTCGGGCGCATACCCTGATTGTCTTGCATGTTTGTCTAAGTCTTCGGCCTTGTCAAAAATGGGTCGTCTCTGGGCTTTGACATTCACTCCCGTCATTGTTATGACTTTCGAGTTCTGTCAAAGAGGGGCAACTGTAGACACCCCATTTTTGACCGTCCTCAAGACTTGGACGTCACCGTTTGAACACTCGGTGATCATCCATGTTTGTGTTCGTTTGGAGTTCCCGTAGGTCTCGGCTACGCGCCTTGCCTCAGGATCTCCGAACTTGACCGTTTAGTGTCTGGTTTTGCACCAAACACTTGTATTTTGCCTTCGAGGGGCAGGGAATGCCTTGTGAGGCATCCCCACACACCACCGGCCATGGCCAGAGGCCACCGGCTGGTTTTTGTCGCCGTCGGCAATATATATTGCCGACCGGCACTATTTATTGCCGGTCGGCACTCCTTTTTGTCAAAATGGCAATTTTGAGTAGCCGACTATTGTTCATCTACTTTATGTAGATATTTTGTGCCAGCTGTGATAGCTGGCACCAACTCTGCTTCCCTCCATACACGTGTATGGAGGGATTTCCCTCTAAGCAAGCTTGTTGTGTAAGCTTGGCAAGAGGGACTTCTATAAGAGGAGAGGTCTTCTCCTTGTTCTAGGTTAGAAACTTTGAAGGCAAAACCAGAGCTTATAAATATAGATACACCCTCTCTCTATATTTCCCTCCCTCTTCTCCCTTGTGTGTGTTTCTTGGCCTAAAAGTGTGCTTTTACCTTACTTTTGCACTAATACACACACTATTACACCTTGCTCCGAGATTTGAGGGACTTTGAGGGTTGATTCTTGAGTTTTTGGGTTGTTTTTGATCAAAAGAAGAGGGTTGCATTGGCTGTTCTTGAGGTGTGCTTCAAGGGTGAGCACTTTGCTTTAGTTTCCCCAAACTTGCATTAGTCTTTTGCCTATCTTGCTTGCTGATTCAGTTTTTGTGCATAACATAAAAAAGACTTATATTTTCATGCTTAAGAACTTTCATTAAGGGTCTTTTGTGGTTTGAGTTCAAACTCACCCTCTTAGGCCTTATTTGGCCTTTTTTTGTTGCCTCCTTGGTAAGGCCTTGTTTGCTTAAGTGTTTTGGTCTTTTCACCACTGAAAACCAGTGGATTTTCAATGGTGAGGAAGGTGGTTTGAAGCCTTGCATAGGGGAGGGACACCCCTCTCCCTTCATTGTCTTACTTCCTTGCATTTTGGCTTAAAGGGTAACATGCATGCTTGATTGGTTTTGGCCCTTTTTCAGAGGTTTTTGGGTGTTTCTAGGTCATATGTAATCTCTATTTTTGGTCGAATTTGTTCCTCTTTGCATGCCTAACATACTTGCTTTACATCCCCCTAGTTGGCCTCGGAATGCATCTTGTGTTTAGGCCATGATTCTTGCATGTGTTGGCTTAGTCCCATGAAGGTGTTGGCATTATTTTACCATGTTTAGGGCCTGTTGGCCATCTATTTCAGTCATGCTTGCCTTATTTGGTGTCCTCTCTTCGTGTTTTGGCTTGTAAGCTTTGAACATTTTGGCCTCTAGCATGCATAGCTTAGACCATCCTCATGATTTGGCATCATTTAGGATTGTTTTTCAGTCCATAAATCAGGTTTGTATGTGTATATAAGTGACCTCTTCCATGCTTTGAGGGTATGCCCTTTTATGCCTAGATATGAGCTTTGGTGCATGCATCTCATTGGAGCCACTTTAGCTGCCATGTTAGTAGGTTTTGGGGTCTATTTTTGCATGCTGAGTTTCTGTTTTGGCTTGTCCAATTCATGCCATGGGTGGTCATGTTGGTGGAAGTGAAGTGCCCCATTTTGTGCCTTAACCTTAGGACCATTGGCTTGCTTGTTGGCATGAGTATTTGTCCACCTTTTTAGGCACTTTTGGCCACTGTTTTGGGGTGGATCAAGGTCTGCCCTTCCATGGTTTAAGGCCCCTTTGCATGCTTGTCTCATGTCCATTGCATAATTGCTTCATTAAGTGTTGTAATATGTTGATCCTATTGCTTAAATTGTCCATGTTTGCATTGCATTTGCATCTTGCATGCCTAGCATTGCATACTTGCCATATTAGTTGCATGGCATTTGGCATGCCTTGCATTTCCAATCTCATGTTGTACCTTTGAGTCATTGTTCCCATAACATGCACTGCATTACTTGGTTTGGGGTGTCAAACCAAGTGTGAGGGTCAAGGGGCATTCATACTATAAGTGATGTAATGTGCCTTGACTCTCGGTCACCGGGGCCCTTGACTTCGGTATGATAGGGTCTTGGTCCTCATTTGTGTGATTGCATGCATTTTTACATCAAGTGGCAAGCTTGATCTCTTGGGCTATCATGCACCATTGATGGCTCGAGGATCGAGGGCCATGCTTCCCTGTGTTCAAAGCGTGATGGGAAACATGACCGTGCTCACATGTGCCTGAAATCCCATGCCATATACTGTCTCTCTTCTGTTGCTATCAAAACTGTCCTCTGCAGGAATCTTCTGCCGACCGGCAGCATCCAATGCCGACCGGCCATGTGTGAATGGCCGATAACTTCAACAGCAGCCGATGAAAATTACATTTGGCCGGTGGGAATTTCCTCCAGCCGGTGGTATTCTGCAGCATGCAAGGAACCTGTCCTAGGGCTTTGGCAATTTTCAGAGAGACAGGGAAGTATAAACAGAGGCGACAGTGGTATGGTACGGGCTTTCCCGGCGAGCCGGGTTTCGAGCATGCATCATTCGCGCATCCCGAGGCGGAGGCTGTGGCCACCTTTCTCCTTTTTTGCATTCTTTCTATTAATTAATTAGAAATTCTGTAATAATTAATGTATTTGTTATCCGGACTGTAATATTTATTTGTACCCTCTGAGTGAGGGCAATTGTGTAATAAGTGTGCGTGAGTGGGTGTATGTCTTCCAGCCCCACGTCTTTCTTCCCTTTTATTTACCTACTTATGATGGTAGACTAGGGCATCTTTAAAATTAGCATACCTTATGCAATGTATGCGTGCATTCATACATTTGCCTCGCGTGCACCGGGCTCGGCGCATCACGCTAATTGCATTTGTACTTCAATCTCAAATTGAATACGTGATAGTTGTAGCATTTCACATACCATGTTTAGGTTAGCCGAGCCTATCTAATTGCATCCTGTATGTGCTGTATTAGTCAATTTAACATGAACTAGGATCATGCATGTTTGCTAACCAGTTTATTGTTTTGGCTTGGAGTACAATGTAAGTATTTATGCTTTAGCATCTCGCATGCGTGTGACTGTTAACATGATAGCATGCTTACCATATGGCTAGATGCTTATGTGATAAACTGTTTGAATGCCTGTGGGTGAAGGTTGGATTGTTTGAGTTGGAAAAACTCGTTGAAATCCGTATTTTAGCCTACTTGCGAGTAGTAAATTCCAAAACATTTTCCAAAACAAACGAATACGCAATGTTTCTTTCCAAATTAGGCAATCTAGTCTATACTTGTTTGCTGTGCGCATAACGTAGTAATTCTAGGCTAATAAATGGAATAAGAACACATAACGTTTTCAAAAACGGATATCACGGTTCGTAGAGGCCGATCTTCGGATCGGGCGAGAGGGGGTGCTCATAGCTGACCTTCCCCAATCGTACCCTAGCTCCCGAGCCGAGACAACTCCGGTGATGACGGACATGTGGCCTTCGGCACCGAGTCGGGGTTTCCTAAATTCCCCCATAAAAGTATTTAGGTGGCGACTCTATATCTGGCAAAGCAGTCCATGTTTGGCAATTCTTTTCAAAAATCTGTTTTCTCAAAACGATTTGCCGGATTTGGACTCTTTGGCTCAGATTAAGAACCGTGACACAAATCGAGTCCGAACTGTAGCGGGGTCCCTCGCGGACTTGTTACAGTTTCTGGCGACTCTGCTGGGGATTTAGAGAGCTTGACTCGAACTCGTGATATCCTGTTTTGATCTCATTTATGTGTCTCTTCGCATTGCATGTGCATTGGTGCGCCTAGGACACCGTGTTTGCCATCTGCCATTCCTGAACGGTTTGCCGGAGGCTTGTCTTGTCAAGGCATGACCATAAGGCTGACCGGTTATGGGCTCTGACAGTATAGGAACACAAACCCCGGTTTTACCAGGGCACCCTTTTCGACCATTCGACCTAGTGCATATCGAAATCCATAGTGACCATTCCAAGTTAGGACAAGTTGCTTACCCGATGTTAGGTTGTTTGAAAACTACTGCGTGCATAGTGAAACCCTAGCTCCTGACAAAATAGGACAGGGAAACCCTACCCCAACATAGGGGTGTTTTGGCTCTCTTTACTTGCTATGTGCTTTTAGAGTGTTGCTCTACAGGAACGTGCATATCAGTTTACAAGATTGAGTATTAGACCTAAGGGCATCAGTATCAGTTTATGAGAATCAGTTTCAGTTTGGGGAACGGTGATCAGTGTCGAGGAACAGCGTGTTCAGCTTACCAACTGTGTATTATGGATACCCAACTGTGCGTTGTATGCATTTATTTTATGCTGTTGTGCTGTCCGATTGTTTGTTTATTTACTGCTTTATTTATCTTTTTGCTAGGTAGTTTAGCATCATTGCTTCAAACCTAGTAGATATTCCCCAAGCATTCTGGATTAGAGGTCGTCGACTCCATCGATCTGAGGATCTGGTAGACGGACAACCAGTGTACCACTCTCTACCCCCGGTTACTAGACGAAGGGCAACTAGGCAGAGTGCATCAGTTCAACAGTCAGTACAGAGGGCTTTATCTACCCCACCTGTGTACAGTAGGGATTAGGATCTTGTTTCACCCACAGAAAGGGAACATATACCGACAATTCAGTCAGGACAGAACAGCATGGCTAGTTTAGAAGAGATGGTGCGCCAACTCCAAGAAAGCATGAAAGTGATGCAGCAGGATGCTGTCCGACAGGCAGAATTCGCCAAACAACAAGCCACAGTTATGAATGAGCAAGCGGAGTTAATCGTGAGATTGCAACAGCAAACTGGAGCGTCAGCTTCACAGCAAGTCCCTCCCCCACTAAGGGTTCCGATACCCGAAGAGACGCCAAATGCCCGGAATGTCCAAGAAGATACAGACATCCCGACGGGGCCAGCTCCACCCCCGATTCTGCCTCAACTATCCAAGGCACCCACTCCTATCAATCAATCGAATTCTCCTTTCGAGTCCGAGGTGGACCCCGTGGCATTAAAAATGCGCAAGCTTGAAAAGCTGTTCAAGAAATCTCAAGGTGTGAAGTCCATTCCGGACATTGGAGACGGATACACTGACGCAGCCGTGACGCTGCCAGATCGGTTCAAGATGCCACAAATTGATCGTTTTGACGGATCCGGGGATCCCATGGTGCACCTGCGACTATTTTCAGACGTCCTACGGCCAATGGGCCTCACTAGACTGCAGAAGCTATCTTTATTTGGCCGGACCCTGTCGGGTGTAGCGGCCACATGGTATGCCAAATTGGAGGATGACGTCAAGAGAAGTTGGGACGAGATGGCTAAGGCCTTCATCTTGCAGTACTCATATAATACACAAATCGAGATCACGACCCGGGATCTCTAGACAACGAGGCAAGAACCCAAGGAGAGCTTCTCACAATTCGTAACCAGATGGCGGGCTAAGGCTTCAATGATGACCTTACGACCCACGGACAAAGACCAGATTCGGATGACTGTGCGCAATTTTCAGGCGAAGCTAATGCAAAAGATGATTGTACTCCCCTTCCCTACCTTTTCTGATCTGCATGAAATGAGGGTGCAGATCGAGGATGCCTTAAAACAAGGCTTGATTGATAATGACCGGGAGTAACCCCGCAGAACTTTCAATCGTAATAATGCAGGCCCGAGTGGCGCTACAACTACCAGGACCTCCGAAGTGAGTATGGTCACCACCAACCCTTCCCCGAGAACTATGGCAGCCACACCATTCTCCGGTGCGTCCGGAAGCAACCCACAAACAGCCAAATACCCTCCCAAAAGTACCAGAACCTTTGCTCCGCTTTATATGGCCCTGTCCAAAGCTTTGGGGGTTTTGATCAGAAAAGGGCATCTGAAGCCCCTAGAGCCGCGGCCCTTACCGGAAAGACTTCCCGCTACCCACAATCCAGCCAAGTATTGTGCATTTCACCAGCAGCACGGTCACGACACCGATCTGTGCTTTCGATTACGTCATGAGATTCAAGATCTCATTGATAACGGGGTGATTTTACCTCCTGAGAAACCCAATGTTACCACAAATCCTCTCCCCACACATAACCAAGCTCCACCACCCAAAAGAATCAATTTCATCCATACTGGGGTCGTGTCCTACGATCCTAGTATCTATATCACACATTCCTACCTGCCTAAGCCAAAAGTTTTCCTTCCTGATTGCACCGATTTGTGCATGACGGATGTCTCCATAACCCAACCCAAGCCAGCGGTGGTGACCATCGAGAGCAGGAGAGAGGAGACTCCAAAGGAAAAGGGGGTTGTTGAGCTAGAGTCTGCGGAATCTGGGAGTGATGTTGGGAATGCTTATAGTCCGAGTGACTACATTTCGCCGATGGGCCAGAATAGACCATATGTGAAATTTCCAGCAGGAGGAGAGCTGTGTGCAATCTAAGGGGACAGTCCAGGACAAGGAACGGACGATTTGACAGTTGTGGAAGAAGATCTTGCCAAGTTCCAGTTTTACAGTAACCAAGATCCAGAAGACTCAGCCGTCAACTGGTTCGATTATGAGGAATCGACAGAGGCCACGGTATGGTTGGACGATCAGCTAGATGTGGTAGGGGAGTTTCAGTCAAAACAAGGCCCGGCAGGGGCAGGAATGTTCGTAACAGCCGGGAGGGTCGAAGAACAGAGTACATCGCTGGAGAGCACCGGTGTCAAGAGTTTCGCTCGGGATTGGAGCATTTTGAGTACAGGGATTATTGAACAGTCTACTGCATTGACACAGTCAGAACGGGAAAGATTCAAAGATTCCGAGAGAATTAGGAAGGCAAAAGCCCATGTGGGGGTTGAGACCGCCGCAAGTACAGAAATGGAGAATGCCGCGAGCATAGGAATAGAAGGTACTGCAAGTATCGGAACAGTCATGCCAGAACCGGACAGGTGCCTGTCAGCTGCAGATGGCATGTGGTGGGAAGACGATGATCTATGTCTTGCCCGCATGGACGAGGATTGGGGAGGTAACCAACCAGATGATACCTGGTATATCGGCGAAGTCGATCACATGACTAGGAGTGGACGATACTTCAAGCCTCCACACCTAGATCAACCGGAGGCGTCTGGAAAAGATAAGGAGGCAAAGAAGCAAAAGGAAAAGCAACTCGAGGATGAGGCCGTATTGAGACAATTGAAGAAGATACAAGCAGACATCTCCATCTGGGGGCTGCTTATGGCTTCTCGAGTACATAGACAGGCTGTCCTTTCAGCCATGGATAAAGCCAAGCTTTCTATAGACACCACGCCCGAACAGCTGGTGGGCCTAGTTTTTTTCGGGAGGGACTACCCCGATGTTGACCTTTTCTGACAAAGAACTGCCACCTGAGGGTGCGAACCATAACAAGCCACTCTACATCTCTGTGGAGTGCAGAGATAAATGGATACCCGTGGTGCTTGTCGACACGGGGTCCGCTGTCAACGTCTGCCCGGCAAGGACAGCCTATGCGATCGGTTTGAAAATCGTGGATTTTGTGCCAACGGCCCAGGTAAATCGGGCGTATGACAACACAAGCCGGGAAGTAATGGGAACAGTTAAGATTCAAACAAAGGTTGGGCCGGGATAGCATGAGATAGATTTCCATGTCTTGGAGGTTCCTGCAACTTTCAACCTGCTTTTAGGGCGGCCATGGCTGCATCAGGCAAAGGCAGTCTCCTCCATCCTACATCAAGTGGTGAAATACCCCTATGGAAAGGGAGTAGCCATCGTTTTCGGAAATTCATCGATTCATCCGCCGCCAGAAGTATCTACGCCTGTTCTAGAAATTGAACACGGTATGGAAGATGTGTTCATATCGGGTTTTACCTTGGCTGAGGCTCGGGTTGTATAGGACATCATGGCTGCTAGTGAAGGGGTATATGTCAGTGCTCAGGCAGTCTATCTCATGAACAAACTCCAACACATCCCCGGGATGGGATTGGGCAAGAGCGGCCGGAAGGGCGCCGCGGCATTGGCCGAAGTGCCACACAACCCTTATACCTTCGGATTGGGTTATCTACCCACCAAAGAGGACTGGATAAGGAAAGGAAAGGAAATGGCCGGAAGAGCCAGAGCAAAGAAGGCTGGGAAGCCTTTCGAGTTGATGCATGGGCCCATTCAGGGTACCCTAAACGGACGCTTCGTCCGGGAGGGAGAGGACTTTCCGTTTTGTGGCTTCCCAGAACCATGGCTGAATGCGGAGAAGAAGCGCGTGCCGGGTTTTGAGATTTTCTTCGACCTGCAGCTACCTGAGAATGACATCGCCAAAGGGCAAACAGATCTATCGGTTGAGGCTGAACAAAGTAAGGAAGTGCAGTCTGAGGACGCTGAAAATGAAATGGGGGTAGCACTGGCATGTCTGCTTTCAGATCCTCCGATCGAACAGAAGTGCTTGGGGGATAACTCCTCGGTATGCGTGATCGGGAACGAAACGGCTGCGAGCCTACCGGCAACTATTTTGGATGCATCCATCGCACCCTCTCTCGTCTGGCAATATGAAGAAGGATTTTTGTCTAGCAGCACCGGGTCAGGTAGTGAGCCGGAATCTGATTCCACCGAGTCCTGTGAGTCGGAATCAGGTTCCAGCTCGACTGAGTCTGAGTTCGGTATTCCTGGGGGTGATAACCCGGATGCCACAGTACTGTCTAGGTCGTCATTTTCTTTCTCTTTTGAGTCTGTTGTAACAGAAGAATCAGACGGCTTGGAAGTATTTAATGAGAACGATGTGAATGTGGTTTCTGAGTATTTTTCTGTGCCTTTGATTTATTGCTTAAATCAGGATTTTCAAAATTTTGATGAAAACGACGAGGAAGAAATTCCTCCGATTTTGCAACGATTAATTGATCAAGAGCAGAAAAGATTTGTTAAACCCTTAATGGATGAAATCACTACCGTGAATGTTGGTACTGAGAAGGACCCGCGGCTGGTCCAGATCGGGTCCACGTTGTCTTCGGAGGAACGCGAGCGCTTGGTCGCTTTATTAAAAGATTTCAAAGATGTTTTGGCGTAGTCCTACGAAGACATGCCTGGAATCGATCCTGAGATTGTACAGCACCGGATCCCTCTTGATCCCGAGGCCCGACCTGTCAAGCAGAAACTCAGAAGGATCCGTCCTGATTGGGCCATTAAGATCAAGGAAGAGGTCACCAAGCAAATCGATGCAGGCTTCCTGCTGGTATCCGAATACCCGACTTGGTTGGCCAACATTGTTCCGGTGCCGAAGAAGGATGGCAGAATTCGGGTATGTGTAGACTTCAGAGATTTGAACAGGGCCAGTCCGAAGGACGACTTTGCCTTGCCGCACATTGATGAATTGGTAGATTTCACGGCGGGGCACGCCTTGCTTTCGTTTATGGATGGCTTCTCAGGCTATAATCAGATAGTAATGGCACCCGAAGACCGGGAGAAGACTGCATTCACTACCCCGTGGGGTACATATTGCTACAGAGTGATGCCATTTGGGTTGAAGAACGCTGGAGCTACTTATCAACAGGCAGCAACCACGATATTACATGATATGATCCATAAAGAGGTCGAGGTGTACGTGGACGACATGATTGTCAAGTCCAAAGAAAGAGAGGGCCACTACACTGCCTTACAAAATTTTTTTCAAAGGATCATAGAGTTTCGGCTGCGGTTGAATCCCCAGAAGTGTACATTCGGTGTTACAGCAGGGAAAATGCTAGGTTTTCTGATTACACAAAGGGGCATCGAGGTCGACCCTTCCAAAATCAAGGCCATCTTGGAAATGCCACCACCAATGACTGAAAAGGAGGTGCGAGGCTTTCTAGGTAAAGTGCAATTCATAAGACGGTTTATCTCGAAATTAACCTTGACTTGTGAACCACTTTTTAGTCTCCTGAAGAAAGGAAAGAAATTCCAATGGGACGGCCGATGTCAAGCAGCTTTTGAACAAATCAAGGAATATTTACAGAACCCGCTCGTGTTGTCACCACCGGAGCCAGGGAGACCGTTGATATTGTACCTTTGAGTAACTGAGACTACCATGGGCTGCATGCTTGCACAAGAGTCAGGGGACAAAGTGGAAAGGGCCATCTACTATCTGAGCAAGAAGATGCTGGATTACGAGACCCGCTACACTCCGCTGGAGAAGGCTTGCTTGGCCTTGGTATGGGCTACCAAGAAGCTGCGGCACTACCTGTTAGCTCACTCTGTAATGTTGGTTTCACGCTTGGATCCCACCAAATATCTTTTCGAGAAACCAGCACTTACGGGTAGGCTAGCTCGTTGGCTGCTGTTGCTTTCTGAATTTGATCTGAAGTATGTAACACGCAAGTCAGTAAAAGGAAGAGCAGTAGCGGAGTTCCTTACCGACCACCCGGTTGAAGGGGATGAAGCGGTTGAGTACCTGTTCCCAGATGAAGCCATTCTGCACATCGAAGACGAAACTTGGACGATGTACTTTGATGGAGCATCGAACCAATACGGGTATGGGATAGGAGTGTTGCTGATAGCGTTGGACGATTCCCATATCCCTTTAGCATTCAAACTCCGGTTCAAAGTCTCGAACAATGAAGCAGAATATGAGGCACGTATTGCTGGCCTAGAAGCAGCCCTAGAACTAGGGGCAAGACGGTTGGACGTCATTGGGGACTCGAACCTTGTTGTATCTCAAGCAAAAGGAGACTGGAAAGTCAAAGAGGAAAGGATGATAATTTACCACCAAACCTTGGATTTGTTAATTCCTCGATTTGAGAAGCTAAATTTCACCCATCTAGTAAGAGAGAACAACAGGTTCGCAGATTCACTAGCAACTCTATCTTCCATGATAGACATCCCGTCCGGAGTCCGGATGCGTCCAGTCATTATTGACCAGAAGTTTACGCCAACGTACGAATCAATCACTACCATAGATGAGGCTCAGGACGACAACCCCTGGTATTACGACATTTGGAACTTCTTGGAGAAGGAAGCGTATCCACCAGGGGCAAATGCCAAGGATAAAAGGGCAATCAGAAGAATGGCTGTTCAGTTCATCATCTGTGAGGGTAAGCTGTACAAGAGAGGTCATCTGGGAATGCATAAGCTCTGTGTAGAGGCTGAGGAATCGAAGTGCCTGATGGAGGCCATCCATGGAGGGGAGTGCGGTGCACACGTGAATGGAGTAATGCTGGCCAGAAAGATCCTCAGACAGGGCTACTACTGGTCTACCATGGAAGAGGATTGTATCGGTTTGTTCGGTGATGCCACAAATGCCAGATCCATGCAAACCGTATGAACATCCCGCCGTCAAAGCTGTACAACATGACGTCCCTATGGCCATTTTCCGTTTGGGGAATTGATGTGATTGGAGTTGTTACCCCGAAGGGATCGAATGGGCATGAGTTCATCCTGGTAGCGATAGATTATTTCACGAAGTCGGTCGAGGCCCAATCATACGCGGTGTTGAAGGCGTCGCACGTCGCAAAGTTCATCAGAAACAACATCATCTGTCGCTACGGGGTGCCAAACGAGATTATTTCGGATAATGGATCCCACTGTAAGAAGGAAGTGATTGACTTGTTGGAGAAATATAACGTGGCTTTTCATAAGTCATCCACTTACCGGCCGCAAACCAACGGAGCAGTTGAGGCCGCCAACAAGAACATCAAGCATATACTGCGGAAGATGGTGGAAACCTACCGGGATTGGCCAGATAAATTGCCGTTTGCTCTGTGGGGCTACAGGACTTCAATTAGAACTTCTACCGGAGCGACTCCTTATTCATTGGTTTATGGGATGGAGGCCGTTCTACCTATCGAAATTGAGGTTCCGTCCTTACGGGTATTTGCTGAGTGTCAAATAGCTGAAGCAGATTGGCAGCAGAACAGGTTTGAGGAACTCATGCTCTTTGACGAGAGAAGACTGAAAGCATTGTACCACGTTCAAAGTTATCAGCACAGAATTGCCCGGGCTTTCAACAAGAAGGTTAAGTCCAAAAATCTAAAGGAAGGGGATTTGGTGCTCAAGGACAACCGAGCTCCCATCCACGACCCAAGGGGCAAGTTCAGACCCAATTGGACCGGTCCCTACATCATCAAAGCTATCTGGTCAGGTGGAGCTATGGTTCTGATGGACCTAGATGGCCTGGAGTTCTCCCAACCGATCAACATGGACAAGTTGAAGAAATATTACCCTTGAGAGGCTCGCTAGGTCGAAAACCCGAAAAGGCGACCTAGGCAAAAGTTAGAGCACAAAAAATTAGAAAATATAAAAACTGAGCTCACAAGGCTGAAAACCCGCAAAGGGCGGCTTTGGCAAAGTTAGAGCGCAAAAGGAGAGTGAAAATACCCGAGTGAACCTAAGCCTGAACTACGTAAGGCCTGATTCCCATCTTTGGGATACGTAGGCAACTTCATCCTGAAGTTCAGCCATAACACTTCCCCGATCAACTTTGTCCATTTGATCATCTCAGTCATCTTTTTCTATCAGCATCCATTGGAACCTCCAGCGCGGTGCTCTTCAGACTAGGGGCAACTTTCCAGTTGTAGGGATCTGGGGTTGTGCATCTCAGTGATAGATCTCAGGCGTGTCCAATTCTGATTCACATCGAAAATGATTTTTGAGAAGTTTTAATAAAAGCCGACTTTGTTCAAATAATCTTTTTACAACTTTGACTATTTTTGGACCAAAGCGGAAAATTTTCAATACCACAATCTTCAATTTCATTGATTTCAAAACAGAGTTCTCCTGCTCTTGCATACAATCGAAGTTGCTTTTCATTACATTCATAAAGAAAACTTGAAAGTACTAATAAAGCAATAAATCTGGGGCATAGTCAAGTCAGGTGCTCCTGCGCCACCTCCCAGAGCTGGTTGAAACTTCTGACGCTAAGCTGGGCTCAATCTGTGCTTCTTCGTTGAGCCAATCCACGCACTCATCAGACAAAGTGCAACTGAAAGTAGGAGTGGGGGCCAGGAGTTCTCTCATCCTCCACGCAGTGGCCTGCCAAGAAAGCTGTGCGCCTCAGGCTGGGAATGCAGCAGGATACTCTATCCCCTCTGGCGGGCAAGTCTGATCATGGCCAAATTGGCGTCGAATCCGAAATGGGAAGTAGAATACACAGTGAGTGAGACCAACCAATTGAATCCCGGTCTGCCGGGGCATATTGTAACTCATTGCCGGAAGGCTCAGCCAAGGGCACCGCCAAGCAATACGGTCTGCGGACAAGCAGCACATTGAAGCGAACCACCATCCCTCATCCAGGGCATTGACTAGACGGTGCCGAAAGAAGTAGCCACGAGCCGAATATGCTGGGCAAGAGTCCACAACCTGCAGTTTGTCCATCAACCATACCTGGGAAGGGATGAAAAATGAGAGAGTAAAGAATAGAGAGATGTACGAGGAGAGAAAAGCGAGAATAGGGTTTTGTGAGAAAAGACCGAGCTTGAGGGTCGAGTGATGTGAGCAAATACATATGCGAGATTGGGTGGGAAACATTACCTGTAGTAGTAGTGGACTCCCTGCTAATCTGGTCGTCTCATGACGATAAAAGGCATCTAAGCCCATTAACGTCTCAGCCAGAGTCATGGCGATGCAGCTCTTGCCCTTCTTCAAGCCTTGGGCAACCTCAATTAGCCGGACACTAGACCCTCCAGAGCCTGAGACGAATAGAAAATGGGATAGCATGCACAAACAGAGGGCATGTCGCCGGAAGCCTTGCCAATGATGGTTGTTGCGATCACCAGCATCAGAAAACCGATCGGTCAAACTCGGAATGTCCAGCATCCCGTCACAAATCAGAGACCGAGCGTCACGCATGCTAAGTCCACACATTCGCCCTAGGGATTGGGCATGGCCAAAATTAAGTTGGGGCAGGAGCTCCTCGTCGCGCTCGGACTCCATTAAGGCTCGGAAATCTTCAAAGGTAGGACATATCTCTTGCCCAGCAAAGCTAAAGACATGCGTCACCGGATTCCAAAACCTTGCCACAGCTTGAAGAAACGGGAAGTGCAACGGGGTACGACCCAGAGTGAATAGTGCATTTATGCCGAAACCCCGGAAATTCAACTTTTCCGAGCCATCCAAGCTAGCAATCGAAGCTGTGAGATTTTGAGCAAGAAACTCTTCCATCAGAGCAAATCAGTGTGGAATTGAGAAAAACTACGAAGTTGGGGTCTTTTGTAGGAGATAAGGTTGGGTGGAGGACAGGTGTCAACATTCTGGTGATTCCCTCGTTCATAGCTGGCAGGCCAAACATCCTGCCGACCGGCCATCATCTTTTGCCGACCGAACAAATTTCTGGCCGATGGCCATTCCTTGTGGCCGATGGCCTCTCTCCCTGGCCGATAGGCTTCCTCTTGGTTCCCTGAGCTGTTTACACTAGGGATTGGGGAACTCCACCACCTCCGATCCCTCCCCCGGTGATCGATTCTTGTAGAGTCACACCTGTCTGCTTATTGAGTTATTGTACATTTGCTTATCGAGTTGTATTTCGCTCTATTTGAGTTTTTGATTTATTTATCGAGTTGTACTGTAGACACCCCATTTTTGACCGTCCTCAAGACTTGGACGTCACCGTTTGAACACTCGGTGATTATCCATGTTTGTGTTTGTTTGGAGTTCCCGGAGGCCTCGGCTCGCGTGCCTTGCCTCAGGATCCCCGAACTTGACCGTTTAGTGTCTGGTTTTGCACCAAACACTTGCATCTTGCCCTTGAGAGGCAAGGTGGGGCTTGTAGACCATCCCCACCCATCACCGGCAGTGGCTAGATGCCACCGGCTGGTTTTTGTTGCCACCGGCAATGTAGTTTGCCGGCCGGCACTACTTGTTGCCGGTCAGCACTTTTTTGTGCCGGTCGGCACTCTTTTTTTGCCAAGATGGCATTTTTGGCCAGCCGATTACTGTGCATCTGCTTTTGCAGATATTTTAAGACAGCTGTCTTGCTTTTGCTCCCCTCCATACACGTGTATGGAGGGATCTCCCTCTTGCAAAGCTTGTCTTGTAAGCTTTACAAGACAATATAGAGAGAAGCTCTCTCTAAGGCAAAAAGGGGAGGCTTGGTTAGAGGACTTAGGATATTTTGAGAGCAAAGCAGCCATTGTTGAGCTCTTGTTCTAGGGTTTGGGTGAGATACACATTCTATCTCTCTTTCCCTCTCTTTTTGTTCACTAGGTGTTTTGTGTCTTACTATTGCACACAAACACCTAGTGTTTCACCTTCCTCTTGAAACTAGGGTTCTAAGGGCTTGTTCTTGAGTTTCTTGACTGGTTTGGAGCCAAAGGATGCCATTGGAGCATCATTTGTAAAGGGGTCATCAAGGGTGAGAATCTAGTCCCTTTTTTCCCCATTTTTGCATTGATTTTATACCTAGCTTAGAGCTATTTTTGTGCTTATTTCATAACATAAAAAAGTTCTATTTTTAGGCCCTCTTTATTGTTTGTTAAGAGTGTTTTGTTGTTTAAGGGTTGTTGACCACCCTTAGGCCTTAAAAGGCCTCATTTTGAGCCATTTTGTGCTAGCTCCGGGATTTTGGTGTTGAGGTCTCTTCACCATTGAAATCTTGAGGGATTTCAGTGGTGAAGATGATGCCTTGAAGTCCCAAGAAGGAGAGGGCCACCCCCTCTCCTTGTTGTCCTTGAAAAGGACACATTTTGGCCTCTTAAGGAAGCCTATGCTTAAGTGTGTGTTGAGCATGTTTGGTTTGTTTTTCATGCTTATATATCCATGATATAACATGATTTAAAGTTGGTTTTGGAACTCCATGCATGCTTAGCATAGTTGCCATGTAATGCCTTGTTTATGCCTTAATGTGCCTTAGGTTGTTAGCCTTTGTTGGAGCACGTTTTAGGTTTAGTCTTGTGAAGATTATGTGCTTATTTTACCATGTTTTAGGTCTGTCCATAAGTGTTTGGGTCGATTTTGGCATGCTTGATATAGCTCCTTTGTATTTGGGCTTGTTAGCCTTGAGTATGTGCATGTGTAGCATGGCATCTTTGCATTGTTTTGGTGATTTGGGATCATTCTATATGCCATTTCAGTCCCATTTCCATGCTTGTTTGATTGCCTTGCATGCCTCTTTAATGCCTCATAAGCTTGTGTAGCAATGCTCCATGTTTTGGTGCTTATTCATGCTTTTGTTTTAAGTCATTTGAATGCCATTTAAGTGATCCTTGAGGGTTGTATTAGCATGATTTTAATGCTTATGTTGCATGCTAATCGCTCTTGTTTGTCCCTTTCAAGTGTGCTTGAACGTTGCTTGATTTGTGCTTAAGTGTTGGTCCTTATGTGCATGTGTGAGTGCATCCCATTTAGCCCTCACTTTTTAGCACTTTGGCTACTGTTTTAGGCCTATTTTAGAGCTGCCTAATTCATGTATAAGACCACCTTTTCATCTATTTGCATTGCCATATGTATGCTTGTATGCTTGCATAAGTGCCTTGCCATGCCATGTTGCATCCTTAGCTTGTATGCCTAGGTTGCTTTGCATCTTGCATGCATTCCTTGTCCCTTGACTTGGGTGATAGGGACTGGGAGTTTTGTTTGATTGGTTTGCATACATTTGAAATCAAAGTTGCATACTTGGTTCTTTGGGCCATCATGCATGGAAATGCGTGATTGGTGGTCCGAGAATCGAGGCACATGCCCCTTTGAGTCATTATCATGATAAGGGACATGGTTGGTGCATACATGCCTTGAATTGTGCTGCCATGACTTGTTTTGCCCTCTGTTGCTGTGAGTTGCAGGTTCTGCAGGAATACTCTGCCGACCGGTAGTGTAATGTGCCTACCGGCAACAATTTCTCTGCCGACAGATTCAATTTTGTGCCGATGGCCATACCACACTGCCGGTGGCAATCTCAATCAGCCGGTGGTGATCCTCTCTGTCCAAGGGATCAGTCCTGAGGCCTTGACAGCCTCCAGAGGAGGAAAGGAAGGAAAACAGAGGCAGCCCATGCATGGTGGCGCGCTTCCCGAGGCGTTTTCCTGTTTTAATTAGTCTATTTAATTTGTTAATTAAATTAGGCAATTTGTAATATTAATTAACTTGCGTAGTTAATTAATTTGTAATATTTATTCGGTCCCTCCGAGCGAGGGCAAGTCTGTAATAAGTGTGTGTGGGTGGTGTGTATGTCTTCCAACCTCACTTCTTTCTTCCCTTTTACTTACCCGCTTTAATGGTTAGTATTAGGGCACGATTAATTTAGCATACCTCATGCTATGCATGTGTGCGTCCATGCATTTGTATTGCATGCATTAGGCTCGGTACATCACGCTAATTGCATCAATTCTTCAATTCCCAAACTGAATACGTGATAATTGTGCATTTTCACATGACATGTTTAGGATAGCCGAGCCTATTCTAACAACACTTTGTATGCGATGCATTAGGCACTTAACATGGACTTGGATCATGCATGTTTGCTAACAAGTTCTCTGTTTTGGCACGGAGTACGATGTAAGTATTTATGCTTTAGCATCTCGCATGTGTGTGAATGTTAACATGACAGTATGCTTGCCATGCGGCTAGATGCTTATGTGTTAAACTGCTTGGATGCCTGTAGGTGAAGGTTGGATTGTTTGAGTTGGAAAGACTCGTTGAAATCCGCATTTTTAGCCTACTTGCGAGTAGCAAATTCCAAAACATCTTCAAAACCAAACGGATATGCAATGTTTATTTCCAAATTAGGCAATCTAGTCTATACTTGTTTGCTATGCGCATAACATAGTAATTCTAGGCTAATAACGAGATAAGAACACATAACGTTTTCAAAATTGGATATCACGGTTAGTAGAGGCCGGTCTTCGGACCGGGCGAAAGGGGGTGCTCATAGCTGACCTTTCCCGATCGTACCCAAGCTCCCGAGCCGAGACAACTCCGGTGATGACGGACATGTGGCCTTCGGCACCGAGTCAGGGTTTCCTAAATTCCCCAATTTTAAAATATTTAGGTGGCGACTCTGTATCTGGCAAAGCAGTCCATGTTCGGCACTACTTTTTCAAAAATCTGTTTCTCAAAACGATTTGCCAGATTTGGACTCTTTGGTTCAGATTAAGAACCGTGACACAAATCGAGAGTCCGAACTGTAGCGAGGTCCCCCCCCCCGCGGGCTTGTTACAGTTTCTGGCGACTCTGCTGGGGAATTTAGAGAGCTTGACTCGAACTCATAATATCCTGTTTTGATTTCATTTATGTGTCTTTTTGCATTGCATGTGCATTGGTGCGCCTAGGACACCGTGTTTGCCATCTGCCATTCCTGAACGGTTTGCTGGAGGCTTGTCTTGTCAAGGCATGACCATAAGGCTGACCAGTTATGGGCTCTGACAGTATGGGAACACAAACCCCGGTTTTTCCGGGGCACCCTTTTTGACCATTCGACCTAGTGCATATTCGGAATCCATAGTGACCATTCCAAACTAGGACAGGTTGCTTACCCGATAGGTTGTTTGAAACCGCTGCGTGCGTAGTGAAACCCTAGCTCCTGACAAAATAGGACAGGGAAACCCTACCCCAACATAGGGGTGTTTTGGCTCTCACTTATCTGCTATGTGCTTTAGAGTGCATCTCTACAGGAATGCATATACCAGTTTACAAGTCTGGGCATCAGGCCTGTGGGCATCAGCATCAGTATTTGGGGAATCAGTTTTACCTGAGGGTATCAGTTTACAGGCAGATATTTGGGAAACAGTGATCAGTATTGGGTACATTCATCGTAGTATGCTCAAATCTGTTCCAGTGAAATTAGGCTGAGATGCTCTCTGTTTTCCCTTTTGCAAGGTAGTCCTGGAACCATAGCTTCAGAAGGCTCCGATATCCCCCGAGGTTCATCGGACTTGTGCTGATAGACTTTGTCAGGTCAGAGATTCAGTTCAGGGGTAATCAGGGCCAGAGAAGGCTAGTCAGGCACAGACCACCAGTACAACAGCTACCAGATCAGTGATCTTTGAGCAGTCAGGCTGAGATTTCCGAGCCTATTGCCGACACAGATATACCGGTTGCTCAGTTAGATTAGAACAGTATGTCGAGTCTGGAAGAGATGGTGCGCCAACTCCAGGATAGTATGAAAGCCATGCAGCAAGACACTGTCCGTCAAGCAGAATTCGCCAAGCAACAGGCTGTGGTCATAGCCCAACAGGCAGAGACAATTGCCAGATTGGAGCAGCAAACTGGAGTATCTACTTCACACCAGGCTCCTCCCCCACCAAGAGTTCCCATACTCGGGGAGGCAACCCATGTCCAAGATGATACGAACATTCCAGTCGGGCCAGCTCCACCCCCGATTCTGCCTCAACTATCCAAGGCACCCACTCCTATCAACCAATCAGATTCTCCCTTCGAGCCCGAGGTGGAGCCCGTGGCATTGAAAATGCACAAGCTTGAAAAGCTGTTCAAGAAATCTCAAGGTGTGAAGTCCATTCCGGGCATTGAGGACGGGTACACCGACGCAGCTGTAACTCTGCCGGACAGGTTCAAGATGCCTCACATCGACCGTTTTGATGGGTCAGGAGATCCCATGGTCCACTTGAGCTTGTTTTCAGATGTTTTGCGCCCGATGGGCTTGACAAGATTACAGAAGCTCTCCCTTTTTGGCAGGACCCTGTCGGGTATTGCAGTCACCTGGTATGCCAAATTGGAGGATTCAGTAAAACAAAGCTGGGAGGAGATGGCCGAGGCCTTCGTCACACAATATTATATTCATACAATACCCAAATCGAGATTACGACCCGTGATCTTGAGATGATGAGGCAGGAGCCGAAAGAGAGCTTCTCAGAATTCGTGGCCCGCTGGAGGGCCAAGGCCTCAATGATGACCATTAGGCCAACAGATAAGGATCAAATACGGATGATTGTGCGCAATCTCCAGCCCAAGCTAATGCAGAAAATGATCGTGATCCCCTTCCCTACCTTTCCAGACTTGCATGAGATGGGAGTGCAGATCGAGGATGCTATGAAGCAGGGCCTCTTTGACCAGTAGAAGGAGCAGCCCAGGAGGGCGTTTTCCCGCAGTTCTAATGCGACCACTAGTGGTGATGCAGCTGTAAGATCTTCTGAAGTGGGCATGGTTACCACCACTGCATCAAAAACAGCTACCCCGTTCACCGGTGCATCCGGAAGTAGCTCACAAAAAACCAAATATCCACCTCGAGTCAAGAGGGTCTTCACTCCACTTCATATGCCTTTGTCAAAGGCTCTAGAGGTCTTACTCCGGAAAGGACATCTGAAACCGTTGGAACAACGGCCCCTACCCGATCCTATCCCTGCAAAGCATGACCAGACTAAGTACTGTGCGTACCACCAACAAACCGGTCATGAGACCGATAGCTGCTGTCGTCTGCGCCATGATGTACAAGATTTGTTTGACAACAAGTCATTGCCGCACCAGCTCAGTAAAGTCTATCACCACTGGATCAGTGAACTCGGGGGATAGTACGAATATGTGATCAAGGGATGAACCACCTGTGGGCGGCACTCAGTTTACTCCAGATGTGGCGTGTGGCACGCACTGTTTTGAGCATTTGCGAATACTGGTTTTTGTAGCTTCTGACTTGGGTGTTGAGTCAGTTTTGTGGTTTTGTTTTGAGTCTGTCTCTTTGTATTGAGTCAGTCTTTTCATACCGAGTCAGTCCTGTTTTGTTAAAGTCGGGTGATTCCGGGGGTGTTACTTCGATATCACTATTTTGCTTTGTGTTTGTCCTTTTGAGTCTGTTTCTGCCAGGGAGCCAGTTGTGCCAACAGATTTGAATGAACAGTAGTGATTTTCACACTCTTGTGTTTGCTTCTGCCGTGTGCCAGTTGTGCCAGAAGTATTGAATGGAATGACAGTGCTTTTCGCCTGCCTTTTCTGTGCCTTGAAGTCATTGTAATGACCTAAGCTTTTCAAAACCTTTTTGAACACTGCGGTGATAAAAATGAAGAGGAAGGAATTCCTCAGATTTTGCAAAATTTGATCAAACTGAGGGAAAGAGAGGCGTGCTAAGCCCTTAATGAATGAGATCATGTTTGTTAATGTGAGTACTGAGAAGGATCCTGGCTTGATCCAGATTGGTCCCACACTGTCTTCAGCGCGAGCGATTTGTCGCTTTCTTAAAAACTTTCGAAAAATGTTTTGCGCAGTCCTGTGAAGACTTGTGTGGAATCGCTCTTGAGATTGTGTAGCCTAGGATCGCTCTCAGCCTCAAGATTCTGTCCATTTGTTTTCAAACCTCGGGACTTAAATTCAGAATGTTCAATGGTCAACCGCCATATGAGGCCTGTGTGGCCAGATTCGAAGCAGCCCTCGGACAAGAGGCAAGAAAGTCAGATCAAGAAGATTAGACCTCATCAGCAGAAGCTTGCAAAGCTAAAACAGAAGTACCCTTCAAACTAGGGGCAAAGATGTCAGACATGCTCGAAGAGCCGAAGATGAGTCCTCTTGCAAATCAACAGCCACTCTCCTGGATACGGATGGCTTCAAAATCCTACAACCATTTGGCATGGACCAAACTACGCTTTTACCCTTTGAGAGGCTCGCTGGGCCGAAAACCCGGAAGGGCAACCCAGGCAAAAGTTAGAGCAAGAGAAAAATACAAAAAACAAAAAAATGCAAAGAAAAGAAGAAAAAAAAAGAAAATCAAAAAAAGGAAATGAAATGAAAAGAAAAGAAATGAAAAGAATTGAAAAGAAAAGAAAAACAAAGCTCGCAAGGTCGAAAACCCGCATCGGGCGCCTTGGCAAAAGTTAGAGCCTAAAAAGGAGAGGTTAAATACCCAAGTGTACCTTAACCCCCGAACTACGTAAGGCTTGATTCCCATCTTTGGGATACGTAGGCAACTTCATTCTGAAGTCCAGCCATAAAACACTCCAAATTCAACTTGTGTCCATGTGATGGTTCTAGTCATCTTTGTCTTTTCTGTATCCGGGAGTTCGGTTGCAATCATCGCTCTGAGGACTGATTACAATGCGCTACGGTGCCATTCAGACAAGGGGCAACTTTCCGTTGCCATTCAATGCGCTGCGGTGCCGTGCAAACAAGGGGCAACTTTCCGTTGCCATGTAGCTCTCTTCGAGCAAGGGGGCAATTTTCCTCCAAATTCGAGGTTGTGCGTCTCAAGAGTAGGTTCCTTTCTTGTTAAGCATTGGCTGTTTGCAAGAATAGTTTTTGAGAATTTTTACTGAAGCTGACTAATTTTCTTGAAAATTGTTCCATCTTTTCCAAAAACTGGACCATTTCTTGGACCCAAAATAGGAAAATTTTCAGTGCTCATAGCCTGACTTGCATGATTTCAAATCAAAAATCGAACAAGTGTGTTAATCTAACTCTCATATTGGTCAAAAATTGTTTTCGTAGAAAACAAAATAAAAAATGGTCAAAATGTTGAACTAGGGGCACGATTGAGTCAGGCTTCCTGTCTTTTCCCCATTTTCAACATACTTGCCAAGAAGGGCACTCTACCTGCCAGAAAAGGGCACAACTGAAGTCAACAACAAAGGGCTAAAATCTCTCTCATCCTCAAAGCAACGAGGAATCAAGTCAAGTATGAAGCACAAACTGGAATGGGGCGAGATGTTCCACTCCCTCATCTGGACAGATCTAACCACGTCCAAACTCCCCAGTAGGGCATCATCAACTGATGTCAGCTACAGATTTGCTACATACCCAGTTGTAGCGCAACCCCCTCTGTGGGAGGAATTCACTGTTGTGAACAAGAATCAAAAGCTGGTAAAATACCAGGGGCAAGAGCCCACAATTTCCAGCTTATCCATCAACCACCCAGGGGAGGGATGAAAAATTAGAGATTAAAGAATAGAGAGATGTGCGCTGAGAGAAAAAGCGAGAAAAGGGTTTTAAGAGAAAAACCGAGCTTGAGAGCCGAATGATGTGAGAATCACAAATAAGAAAGGGTGGGAATAATACCCGGTGAAACAGGCTCCCTGTGCACGTCTGTGTGTCGTGTCTTTTGTTTTGTTTGTCTCGATTCTTGCTTTGAGTCGTCCCGAGCGTGTCTCGACGTGTTTAGGTTGTTTACCTTTTGTTTTCCGTTGTTGAGTCTTTCTCGCTGTGTTCAGTCATAGGCTCAATACCTGTTCGAAAACTCATCTCTCGATTTCAAAAATAAATCGTTTTGTGCTCAGAGTGCTGTGCCATCCTTCACGTTTGTGCAAAACAAGATTCTTTTTTCCATAAAGCTGCAGGGTCCACCCCCGATAAGTGTGAACGGTGAAACCAGGACCTATCTGAAGCTATGATAGTTCCAGACTGCAAAGCAAAAGCAAAAGAGCGAAAATCGAAGTATCTGAGTTTGTGTCAACTTCAGAAAATTCCATGATTGTACTCCGGACGTACCCCTTCAGGGCCTTGCCAATGCTCCAAAATATGAGTGTACCTCTACCTCAAGCGCAAGATCAATCCTGCTTCGAGGTTATGCACTCTTCCACTTACATTGTTATGCGTCCACTTCACTTGCGTTGTAATGCATTATACCTATCAAGTTTCTTCCTCAGTCATGCACCATATTGTATGCACGGTTCATTCAAAGAAGTTCCATTTTGAGGTCATTCACTTTCGTGTATCAATCACACACACTCACTTTAGTGTATCAATCACACTTCATTCGCTTAGTGTATCAATCACACTCTAATTTCAATTACACTCTAATCTACTTAGTGTATCAATCACGCTTCAGTTACGCTCTCATTCATATAGTGTATCAATCACACTTCATTTGCCTTAGTGTATCAATCACACTTCATTTGCCTTAGTGTATCAATCACACTTCACTCGCTTTGAGTATCTATCACCCACATTCTCATTTAGTGTATCAATCACACTCTCTTCACTTAGTGTATCAATCACATTTCTTTCATTTTGTGTATCTATCACACACATTCTCGTTTCCTGTATCACACTTTCAGTGTATCAATCACACTTCATTGATTTAGTATATCAATCATACTTGTTCACATAGTGCATCTATCACACTTTGTGTTCACTTTTAGTGTATCAATCACACTCTGTTCACATAGTGCATCAATCACACTTTGTGTTCACTTTTAGTGTATCAATCACACTCTGTTCACATAGTGCATCAATCACACTTTGTGTTCATTTTCAGTATATCAATCATACTTTGTTCACACTGTGCATCTATCACACTTTGTGTACACTTTTAGTGTATCAATCACACTCTGTTCACATAGTGCATCTATCACACTTCGTGTTCACCTTCAGTATATCAATCATACTTTGTTCACACTGTGCATCTATCACACTTTGTGTTCGCTTTTAGTGTATCAGTCACACTCTGTTCACACAGTGCATCTATCACACTTTGTGTTCCCTTTTAGTACATCTATCATACTTGCTCACTAAGTGCATCTATCACACTTCGTGTTCGCTTTCAGTATATCTATCATACTTGTTCACTAAGTGCATCTATCACACTTCGTGTTCACTTTTAGTGTATCAATCACACTCTGTTCACATAGTGCATCTATCACACTTTGTGTCCATTTTCAGTATATCAATCATACTTTGTTCACACTGTGCATCTATCACACTTTGTGTTCGCTTTTAGTGTATCAATCACACTCTGTTCACATAGTGCATCTATCACACTTTGTGTTCCCTTTTAGTATATCTATCATACTTGCTCACTAAGTGCATCTATCACACTTCGTGTTCACTTTCAGTATATCTATCATACTTGTTCACTTAGTGCATCTATCACACTTTGTGCACACCTTTTGTGTAACTATCACACGCTCACACTTTGCCTCATATAGTGTATCCATCACACTAGCTTCACCTTTTATGTATCTATCACACTATGCTCACTTTGTGTATCTATCACACGTTCACTTTGTGTGTCCATCACACGCTCCCTTTGTGCATCCACCACACACGGTTGCTTAGTGTATCTATCACATATTTGCTCAGTGTATCCATCACACTTGTTTCACTTTGTGTATCTATCACACTTTGCTTTGCTTAGTGTATCAATCACACTTTATTCATGTAAGCATGTCCATCACACTCTCTTCACTTTTGTGTATCTATCACGCATGTTTGTCCACTTAGTGTATCTATCACACTTCGTTCACTTTTGTGTATCTAACGCACATGTTCGTGAGAATTGCATAATTCTCTTACATCCTTTCTGCATGAGGTGTAGTTTGGCTCGAGCTTACTTGCTTGCCTAGCATTCGCTTAAAATGTTGCATTTATTTCACATAATTGCTTCATTACAGCTCTCTTTACATGATCATGAGTGATAACCGGCTTCGCGTAGCGTGTAAGTCCAACTTTCAAACCGGCTTCGCGTAGCGTGTAAGTCCAACTTTCAAAACCGGCTTCGCGTAGCGTGTAAGTCCAACTTTCAAACCGGCTTCGCGTAGCGTGTAAGTCCAACTTTCAAACCGGCTTCGCGTAGTGTGTAAGTCCAACTTTCAAACCGGCTTCGCGTAGCGTGTAAGTCCAACTTTCAAACCGGCTTCGCGTAGCGTGTAAGTCCAACTTTCAAACCGGCTTCGCGTAGCGTGTAAGTCCAACTTTCAAACCGGCTTCGCGTAGCGTGTAAGTCCAACTTTCAAAACCGGCTTCGCGTAGCGTGTAAGTCCAACTTTCAAACTGGCTTCGCGTAGTGTGTAAGTCCAACTTTCAAACCGGCTTCGCGTAGCGTGTAAGTCCAACTTTCAAAACCGGCTTAGCGTAGCGTGTAAGTCCAACTTTCAAACCGGCTTCGCGTAGCGTGTAAGTCTAACTTTCAAAACCGGCTTCGCGTAGCGTGTAAGTCTAACTTTCAAACCGGCTTCGCGTAGCGTGTAAGTCCAACTTTCAAAACCGGCTTCGCGTAGCGTCTAAGTCCAACTTTCAAAACCGGCTTCGCGTAGCGTGTAAGTCCAACTTTCAAAACCGGCTTCGCGTAGCGTGTAAGTCCAACTTTCAAAACCGGCTTCGCGTAGCGTGTAACTTCAACTTTCAAAACTGGCTTCGCGTGGCGTATAAGTCCAAGTATCAAAGTCTTCCTGCATATCATTTGCATCCTGCCCCTGAGCTACGCTGGTTTGATTCCTTGCAAAAGGATACGTAGGCAGCCTGTGGGCACAACCATTTATTTATCGGTATTTTGTTTGTTTGTCCAAGTCTTCGGCCTTGTCAAAAATGGGTCGTCTCTGGGCTTTGACATTCACTCCCGTCATTGTTATGACTTTCGAGTTCTGTCAAAGTGGGGCAACTGTAGACACCCCATTTTTGACCGTCCTCAAGACTTGGACGTCACCGTTTGAACACTCGGTGATTATCCATGTTTGTGTTTGTTTGGAGTTCCCGGAGGCCTCGGCTCGCGCGCCTTGCCTCAGGATCCCCGAACTTGACCGTTTAGTGTCTGGTTTTGCACCAAACACTTGCATCTTGCCCTTGAGAGGCAAGGTGGGGCTTGTAGACCATCCCCACCCATCACCGGCAGTGGCTAGATGCCACCGGCTGGTTTTTGCTGCCACCGGCAATGTAGTTTGCCGGCCGGCACTACTTGTTGCCGATCAGCACTTTTTTGTGCCGGTCGGCACTCTTTTTTTGCCAAGATGGCATTTTTGGCCAGCCGATTACTGTGCATCTGCTTTTGCAGATATTTTAAGACAGATGTCTTGCTTTTGCTCCCCTCCATACACGTTTATGGAGGGATCTCCCTCTTGCAAAGCTTGTCTTGTAAGCTTTACAAGACAATATAGAGAGAAGCTCTCTCTAAGGCAAAAAGGGGAGGCTTGGTTAGAGGACTTAGGATATTTTGAGAGCAAAGCAGCCATTGTTGAGCTCTTGTTCTAGGGTTTGGGTGGGATACACATTCTATCTCTCTTTCCCTCTCTTTTTGTTCACTAGGTGTTTTGTGTCTTACTATTGCACACAAACACCCAGTGTTTCACCTTCCTCTTGAAACTAGGGTTCTAAGGGCTTGTTCTTGAGTTTCTTGACTGGTTTGGAGCCAAAGGAGGCCATTGGAGCATCATTTGTAAAGGGGTCATCAAGGGTGAGAATCTAGTCCCTTTTTTCCCCATTTTTTCATTGATTTTATACCTATCTTAGAGCTGTTTTTGTGCTTATTTCATAACATAAAAAAGTTCTGTTTTTAGGCCCTCTTTATTGTTTATTAAGAGTGTTTTGTTGTTTAAGGGTTGTTGACCACCCTTAGGCCTTAAAAGGCCTCATTTTGAGCCATTTTGTGCTAGCTCCGGGATTTTGGTGTTGAGGTCTCTTCACCATTGAAATCTTGAGGGATTTCAGTGGTGAAGATGATGCCTTGAAGTCCCAAGAAGGAGAGGGCCACCCCCTCTCCTTGTTGTCCTTGAAAAGGACACATTTTGGCCTCTTAAGGAAGCCTATGCTTAAGTGTGTGTTGAGCATGTTTGGTTTGTTTTTCATGCTTATATATCCATGATATAACATGATTTAAAGTTGGTTTTGGAACTCCATGCATGCTTAGCATAGTTGCCATGTAATGCCTTGTTTATGCCTTAATGTGCCTTAGGTTGTTAGCCTTTGTTGGAGCATGTTTTAGGTTTAGTCTTGTGAAGATTATGTGCTTATTTTGCCATGTTTTAGGTCTGTCCATAAGTGTTTGGGTCGATTTTGGCATGCTTGATATAGCTCCTTTGTATTTGGGCTTGTTAGCCTTGAGTATGTGCATGTGTAGCATGGCATCTTTGCATTGTTTTGGTGATTTGGGATCATTCTATATGCCATTTCAGTCCCATTTCCATGCTTGTTTGATTGCCTTGCATGCCTCTTTAATGCCTCATAAGCTTGTGTAGCAATGCTCCATGTTTTGGTGCTTATTCATGCTTTTGTTTTAAGTCATTTGAATGCCATTTAAGTGATCCTTGAGGGTTGTATTAGCATGATTTTAATGCTTATGTTGCATGCTAATCGCTCTTGTTTGTCCCTTTCAAGTGTGCTTGAACGTTGCTTGATTTGTGCTTAAGTGTTGGTCCTTATGTGCATGTGTGTGCATCCCATTTAGCCCTCACTTTTTAGCACTTTGGCTACTGTTTTAGGCCTATTTTAGAGCTGCCTAATTCATGTATAAGACCACCTTTCCATCTATTTGCATTGCCATATGTATGCTTGTATGCTTGCATAAGTGCCTTGCCATGCCATGTTGCATCCTTAGCTTGTATGCCTAGGTTGCATTGCATCTTGCATGCATTCCTTGTCCCTTGACTTGGGTGATAGGGACTGGGAGTTTTGTTTGATTGGTTTGCATACATTTGAAGTCAAAGTTACATACTTGGTTCTTTGGGCCATCATGCATGGAAATGCGTGATTGGTGGTCCGAGAATCGAGGCACATGCCCCTTTGAGTCATTATCATGATAAGGGACATGGTTGGTGCATACATGCCTTGAATTGTGCTGCCATGCCTTGTTTTGCCCTCTGTTGCTGTGAGTTGCAGGTTCTGCAGGAATACTCTGCCGACCGGCAGTGTAATGTGCTGACCGGCAACAATTTCTCTGCCGACAGATTCAATTTTGTGCCGATGGCCATACCACACTGCCGGTGGCAATCTCAATCAGCCGGTGGTGATCCTCTCTGTCCAAGGGATCAGTCCTGAGGCCTTGACAACCTCCAGAGGAGGAAAGGAAGGAAAACAGAGGCAGCCCATGCATGGTGGCGCGCTTCCCGAGGCGTTTTCCTGTTTTAATTAGTCTATTTAATTTGTTAATTAAATTAGGCAATTTGTAATATTAATTAACTTGCGTAGTTAATTAATTTGTAATATTTATTCGGTCCCTCCGAGCGAGGGCAAGTCTGTAATAAGTGTGTGTGGGTGGTGTGTATGTCTTCCAACCTCACTTCTTTCTTCCCTTTTACTTACCCGCTTTAATGGTTAGTATTAGGGCACGATTAATTTAGCATACCTCATGCTATGCATGTGTGCGTCCATGCATTTGTATTGCATGCATTAGGCTCGGTACATCACGCTAATTGCATCAATACTTCAATTCCCAAACTGAATACGTGATAATTGTGCATTTTCACATGACATGTTTAGGATAGCCGAGCCTATTTTAACAACACTTTGTATGCGATGCATTAGGCACTTAACATGGACTAGGATCATGCATGTTTGCTAACAAGTTCTCTGTTTTGGCACGGAGTACGATGTAAGTATTTATGCTTTAGCATCTCGCATGTGTGTGAATGTTAACATGACAGTATGCTTGCCATGCGGCTAGATGCTTATGTGTTAAACTGCTTGGATGCCTGTGGGTGAAGGTTGGATTGTTTGAGTTGGAAAGACTCGTTGAAATTCGCATTTTTAGCCTACTTGCGAGTAGCAAATTCCAAAACATCTTCAAAACCAAACGGATATGCAATGTTTATTTCCAAATTAGGCAATCTAGTCTATACTTGTTTGCTGTGCGCATAACATAGTAATTCTAGGCTAATAACGAGATAAGAACACATAACGTTTTCAAAATTGGATATCACGGTTAGTAGAGGCCGGTCTTCGGACCGGGCGAAAGGGGGTGCTCATAGCTGACCTTCCCCGATCGTACCCAAGCTCCCGAGCCGAGACAACTCCGGTGATGACGAACATGTGGCCTTCGGCACCGAGTCAGGGTTTCCTAAATTCCCCAATTTTAAAATATTTAGGTGGCGACTCTGTATCTGCCAAAGCAGTCCATGTTTGGCACTACTTTTTCAAAAATCTGTTTCTCAAAACGATTTGCCAGATTTGGACTCTTTGGTTCAGATTAAGAACCGTGACACAAATCGAGAGTCCGAACTGTAGCGAGGTCCCCCCCCGCGGGCTTGTTACATGTACTCACGCTTGTTTGGTTATATCATCCCTTTGTTTTGCTTATCGAGTTGTAATCAATTTCATTACTTGCGTAGACCGCATGTTTTGCTTGCGTAGACTACATAATTGTTCAAATTCCATTACCTGCGTAGACCGCATGTTTTGCCTGCGTAGACCGCATAATTGTTCAATTCCATTACCTGCGTAGACCGCATGTTTTGCTTGCGTAGACCGCATGTTTGTTCAATTTCATTACTTGCGTAGACCGCATGTTTTGCTTGCGTAGACCGCATAATTGTCCAATTCCATTACCTGCGTAGACCGCATGTTTGTTGAATTTCATTACTTGCGTAGACCGCATGTATTGCTTGCGTAGACCGCAAGATTAATCAATTTCATTACCTGCGTGGACCGCATGTTTTGCTTGCGTAGACCGCATAATTGTTCAATTCCATTACCCGCGTAGATCGCATGTTTGTTCAATTTCATTACTTGCGTACACCGCATGTATTGCTTGCGTAGACCGCATGATTAATCAATTTTATTACCTGCGTAGACCACATGTTTTGCTTGCGTAGACCGTATAATTGTTCAATTCCATTACCTGCGTAGACCGCATGTTTTGCTTGCGTAGATCGCATGTTTGTTCAATTTCATTACTTGCGTAGACCGCATGTTTTGCTTGCGTAGACCGCATAATTGTTCAATTCCATTACCTGCGGAGACTGCATGTTTTGCTTGTGTAGACCGCATGTTTGTTCAATTTCATTACTTGCGTAGACCGCATGTATTGCTTGCGTAGACCGCATGATTAATCAATTTCATTACCTGCGTAGACCGCATGTTTTGCTTGCGTAGACCGCATAATTGTTCAATTCCATTACCTGCGTAGACCGCATGTTTGTTCAATTTCATTATTTGCGTAGACCGCATGTTTTGCTTGCGTAGACCGCATGTTTGTTCAATTTCATTACTTGCGTAGACCGCATGTATTTCTTGCGTAGACTGCATGATTAATCAATTCCATTACCAGCGTAGACCGCATGTTTTGCTTGCGTAGACCGCATAATTGTTCAATTCCATTACCTGCGTAGACCGCATGTTTTGCTTGCGTAGACCGCATGTTTGTTCAATTTCATTACTTGCGTAGACCACATGTTTTGCTTGCGTAGACCGCATGTTTGTTCAATTTCATTACCTGCATAGACCGCATGTGTTTCTTGCGTAGACCGCATGATTAATCAATTTTATTACCTGCATAGACCGCATGTTTTGCTTGCGTAGACCGTATAATTGTTCAATTCCATTACCTGCGTAGACCGCATAATTGTTCAATTCCATTACCTGCGGAGACCGCATGTTTTGCTTGCGTAGACGGCATGTTTGTTCAATTTCATTACTTGCGTAGACCGCATGTATTGCTTGCGTAGACCGCATGATTAATCAATTTCATTACCTGCGTAGACCGCATGTTTTGCTTGCGTAGACCGCATAATTGTTCAATTCCATTACCTGCGCAGACCGCATGTTTTGCTTGCGTAGGCCGCATGTTTGTTCAATTTCATTACTTGCGTAGACCGCATGTTTTGCTTGCGTAGACCGCATGTATTGCTTGCGTAGACTGCATGATTAATCAATTCCATTACCAGCGTAGACCGCATGTTTTGCTTGCGTAGACCGCATAATTGTTCAATTCCATTACCTGCGTAGACCGCATGTTTTGCTTGCGTAGACCGCATGTTTGTTCAATTCCATTACTTGCGTAGACCGCATGTTTTGCTTGCGTAGACCGCATGTTTGTTCAATTTCATTACCTGCGTAGACCGCATGTGTTGCTTGCGTAGACCGCATGATTAATCAATTTTATTACCTGCATAGACCGCATGTTTTGCTTGCGTAGAACGTATAATTGTTCAATTCCATTACCTGCGTAGACAGCATGTTTTGTTTGCGTAGATCGCATGTTTGTTCAATTTCATTGCTTGCGTAGACCGCATGTTTTCCTTGCGTAGACCGCATAATTGTTCAATTCCATTACCTGCGGAGACCGCATGTTTTGCTTGCGTAGACCGCATGTTTGTTCAATTTCATTACTTGCATAGACCGCATGTATTGCTTGCGTAGACCGCATGATTAATCAATTTCATTGCCTGCGTAGACCGCATGTTTTGCTTGCGTAGACCGCATAATTGTTCAATTCGATTACCTGCGTAGACCGCATGTTTTGCTTGCGTAGACCGCATGTTTGTTCAATTTCATTACTTGCGTAGACCGCATGTTTTGCTTGCGTAGACCGCATGGTTGATCAATTTCATTACTTGCGTAGACCGCATGTATTGCTTGCGTGGACTGCATGATTAATCAATTCCATTACCAGCGTAGACCGCATGTTTTGCTTGCGTAGATCGCATAATTGTTCAATTCCATTACCTGCGTAGACCGCATGTTTTGCTTGCGTAGACCGCATGTTTGTTCAATTTCATTACTTGCGTAGACCGCATGTTTTGCTTGCGTAGACCGCATGCTTGTTCAATTTCATTACTTGCGTAGACCGCATGTGTTGCTTGCGTAGACCGCATGATTAATCAATTTTATTACCTGCATAGACCGCATGTTTTGCTTGCGTAGACCGTATAATTGTTCAATTCCATTACCTGCGTAGACTGTATGTTTTGCTTGCGTAGATCGCATGTTTGTTCAATTTCATTACTTGCGTAGACCGCATGTTTTCCTGGCGTAGACCGCATAATTGTTCAATTCCATTACCTGCGGAGATCGCATGTTTTGCTTGCGTAGACCGCATGTTTGTTCAATTTCATTACTTGCGTAGACCGCATGTATTGCTTGCGTAGACCGCATGATTAATCAATTTCATTGCCTGCATAGACCGCACGTTTTGCTTGCGTAGACCGCATAATTGTTCAATTCCATTACCTGCGTAGACCGCATGTTTGTTCAATTTCATTACTTGCGTAGACCGCATGTTTTGCTTGCGTAGACCGCATGTTTGTTCAATTTCATTACTTGCATAGACCGCATGTATTGCTTGCTTAGACTGCATGATTAATCAATTCCATTACCAGCGTAGACCGCATAATTGTTCAATTCCATTACCTGCGTAGACCGCATGTTTTGCTTGCGTAGACCGCATGTTTGTTCAATTTCATTACTTGCATAGACCGCATGTTTTGCTTGCGTAGACCGCATGTTTGTTCAATTTCATTACTTGCGTAGACCGCATGTATTGCTTGCGTAGACCGCATGATTAATCAATTTCATTACCTGCGTAGACCGCATGTATTGCTTGCGTAGACCGCGTAATTGTTCAATTCCATTACCTGCGTAGACCGCATGTTTTGCTTGCGTAGGCCGCATGTTTGTTCAATTTCATTACTCGCGTAGACCGCATGTATTGCTTGCGTAGACCACATGTTTGTTCAATTTCATTACTTGCGTAGACCGCATGTTTTGCTTGCGTAGACCGCATGATTGTTCAATTTCATTGCTTGCGTAGACCGCATGTTTTGTTTGCGTAGACCGCATATTTGCTCAATTTCATTACGTGCGTAGACCGCATGTTTTACTTGCGTAGACAGCATGTTAATTACCTTACTTGCGTAGACCACATGATTGTTCAATTTCGTTACTTGTGTAGACCGCATATTCTACTTGCGTAGACCGCATTCTTATGTCCAATTTCATTGCTTGCGTACACCGCATGCTTATGATCAAATTCATTGCCTGCGTAGACCGCATGTTCCACTTACACATCTGTACCTTCACAGCATTGTTATGCTCCCCACTTGCTTTGCGTTGTCACGCATTTTGAGTACACTATTATGCATGTTGCTAACGATATTGTACCTGTTAAGTTTGTTTTCTTTGCAGGCACGATATTGTATGTACGGTTCATTTGAGGCTGGTGCAACCAGACGAGCCGTACAGGTATTGTATCCTCCGAGTGAGACTTATTCAGAATTACATAATTCTCTTACATCCCTTCTGCATTGTAGTGTAGTTCGGTGTATGCTAGCTTAAAATTGTCGCATGTGTGCTTCGTTACAGCTTTCTTTGCATGATCATAAGTTATGTTTGGTTTTGTGCATTGTCTTGCATTTTGCCCCTGCTTTCGGGCGCATACCTTGTTTGTCTTGCATGTTTGTCTAAGTCTTCGGCCTTGTCAAAAATGGGTCGTCTCTGGGCTTTGACATTCACTCCCGTCATTGTTATGACTTTCGAGTTCTGTCAAAGAGGGGCAACTGTAGACACCCCATTTTTGACCGTCCTCAAGACTTGGACGTCACCGTTTGAACACCCGGCGATCATCCATGTTTGTGTTCGTTTGGAGTTCCCGGAGGTCTCGGCTACGTGCCTTGCCTCAGGATCTCCAAACTCGGCCGTTTAGTGTCTGGTTTTGCACCAAACACTTGTATTTTGCCTTCGAGGGGCAGGGAATGCCTTGTGAGGCATCCCCACACACCACCGGCCAGCACTATTTATTGCCGGTCGGCACTCCTTTTTGTCAAAATGGCAACTTTGAGTAGCCGACTACTGTTCATCTACTTTATGTAGATATTTTGTGCCAGCTGTGATAGCTGGCACTAACTCTGCTTCCCTCTATACACGTGTATGGAGGGATTTCCCTCTAAGCAAGCTTGTTGTGTAAGCTTGGCAAGAGGGACTTCTATAAGAGGAGAGGTCTTCTCCTTGTTCTAGGTTAGAAACTTTGAAGGCAAAACTAGAGCTTATACATATAGATACACCCTCTCTCTCCTCCCTTGTGTGTGTTTCTTCGCCTAAAAGTGTGCTTTTACCTTACTTTTGCACTAATACACACACTATTACACCTTGCTCCGAGATTGAGGGACTTTGAGGGTTGACTCTTGAGTTTTTGGGCTGTTTTTGATCAAAAGAAGAGGGCTGCATTGGCTGTTCTTGAGGTGTGCTTCAAGGGTGAGCACTTTGCTTTAGTTTCCCCAAACCTGCATTAGTCTTTTGCCTATCTTGCTTGCTGATTCAGTTTTTGTGCATAACATAAAAAAGACTTATATTTTCATGCTTAAGAACTTTCATTAAGGGTCTTTTGTGGTTTGAGTTCAAACTCACCCTCTTAGGCCTTATTTGGCCTTTTTTTGTTGCCTCCTTGGTAAGGCCTTGTTTGCTTAAGTGTTTTGGTCTTTTCACCACTGAAAACCAGTGGATTTTCAGTGGTGAGGAAGGTGGTTTGAAGCCTTGCATAGGGGAGGGACACCCCTCTCCCTTCATTGTCTTACTTCCTTGCATTTTGGCTTAAAGGGTAACATGCATGCTTGATTGGTTTTGGCCCTTTTTCAGAGGTTTTTGGGTGTTTCTAGGTCATATGTAATCTCTATTTTTGGTCGAATTTGTGCCTCTTTGCATGCCTAACATACTTGCTTTACATCCCCCTAGTTGGCCTCGGAATGCATCTTGTGTTTAGGCCATGATTCTTGCATGTGTTGGCTTAGTCCCATGAAGGTGTTGGCATTATTTTACCATGTTTAGGGCCTGTTGGCCATCTATTTCAGTCATGCTTGCCTTATTTGGTGTCCTCTCTTCGTGTTTTGGCTTGTAAGCTTTGAACATTTTGGCCTCTAGCATGCATAGCTTAGACCATCCTCATGATTTGGCATCATTTAGGATCGTTTTTCAGTCCATAAATCAGGTTTGTATGTGTATATAAGTGACCTCTTCCATGCTTTGAGGGTATGCCCTTTTATGCCTAGATATGAGCTTTGGTGCATGCATCTCATTGGAGCCACTTTAGCTGCCATGTTAGTAGGTTTTGGGGTCTATTTTTGCATGCTAAGTTTCTGTTTTGGCTTGTCCAATTCATGCCATGAGTGGTCATGTTGGTGGAAGTGAAGTGCCCCATTTTGTGCCTTAACCTTAGGACCATTGGCTTGTTTGTTGGCATGAGTATTTGTCCACCTTTTTAGGCACTTTTGGCCACTGTTTTGGGGTGGATCAAGGTCTGCCCTTCTATGGTTTAAGGCCCCTTTGCATGCTTGTCTCATGTCCATCGCATAATTGCTTCATTAAGTGTTGTAATATGTTGATCCTATTGCTTAAATTGTCCATGTTTGCATTGCATACTTGCCATATTAGTTGCGTGGCATTTGGCATGCCTTGCATTTCCAATCTCATGTTGTACCTTTGAGTCATTGTTCCCATAACATGCATTGCATTACTTGGTTTGGGGTGTCAAACCAAGTGTGAGGGTCAAGGGGCATTCATACTATAAGTGATGTAATGTGCCTTGACTCTCGGTCACCGGGGCCCTTGACTTCGGTATGACAGGGTCTTGGTCCTCATTTGTGTGATTGCATGCATTTTTACATCAAGTGGCAAGCTTGATCTCTTGGGCTATCATGCACCATTGATGGCTCGAGGATCGAGGGCCATGCTTCCCTGAGTTCAAAGCGTGATGGGAAACATGACCGTGCTCACATGTGCCTGAAATCCCATGCCATATACTGTCTGTCTTCTGTTGCTGTCAAAACTGTCCTCTGCAGGAATCTTCTGCCGACCGGCAGCATCCAATGCCTACCGGCCATGTGTGAATGGCTGATAACTTCAACAGCAGCCGATGGAAATTACATTTGGCCGGTGGGAATTTCCTCCAGCCGGTGGTATTCTGCAGCATGCAAGGAACCTGTCCTAGGGCTTTGACAATTTTCAGAGAGACAGGGCAGTATAAACAGAGGCAGTAGTGGTATGGTACGGGCTTTCCAGGCGAGCCGGGTTTCGAGCATGCATCATTCGCGCATCCGAGGCGGAGGCTGTGGCCACCTTTCTCCTTTTTTGCATTCTTTCTATCAATTAATTAGAAATTCTGTAATAATTAATGTATTTGTTATCCGGACTGTAATATTTATTTGTACCCTCTGAGTGAGGGCAATTGTGTAATAAGTGTGCGTGAGTGGGTGTATGTCTTCCAGCCCCACGTCTTTCTTCCCTTTTATTTACCTGCTTATGATGGTAGACTAGGGCATCTTTAAAATTAGCATACCTTATGCAATGTATGCGTGCATTCATACATTTGCCTCGCATGCACCGGGCTTGGCGCATCACGCTAACTGCATTTGTACTTCAATTTCAAATTGAATACGTGATAGTTGTAGCATTTCACATACCATGTTTAGGTTAGCCGAGCCAATCTAATTGCATCCTGTATGTGCTGCATTAGTCAATTTAACATGAACTAGGATCACGCATGTTTGCTAACCAGTTTATTGTTTTGGCTTGGAGTACAATGTAAGTATTTATGCTTTAGCATCTCGCATGCGTGTGATTGTTAACATGATAGCATGCTTACCATGTGGCTAGATGCTTATGTGATAAACTGTTTGAATGCCTGTGGGTGAAGGTTGGATTGTTTGAGTTGGAAAAACTTGTTGAAATCCGTATATTAGCCTACTTGCGAGTAGAAAATTCCAAAACATTTTCCAAAACAAACGAATACGCAATGTTTCTTTCCAAATTAGGCAATCTAGTCTATACTTGTTTGCTGTGCGCATAACGTAGTAATTCTAGGCTAATAAATGGAATAAGAACACATAACGTTTTCAAAAACGGATATCACGGTTAGTAGAGGCCGATCTTCTGATCGGGCGAGAGGGGGTGTTCATAGCTGACCTTCCCCAATCGTACCCTAGCTCCCGAGCCGAGACAACTCCGGTGATGACGGACATATGGCCTTCGGCACTGAGTCGGGGTTTCCTAAATTCTCCCATAAAAATATTTAGGTGGCGACTCTGTATCTGGCAAAGCAGTCCATGTTTGGCACTTCTTTTCAAAAATCTGTTTTCTCAAAATGATTTGCTGGATTTGGACTCTTTGGTTCAGATTAAGAACCGTGACACAAATTGAGTCCGAAATGTAGCGGGGTCCCTCGCGGACTTGTTACAATCACACACGCGCATGCTTATTACAACATTGTACCCTCTCGAGGGAGGGACCAAATAAGAAGCCAACTAGCTAATCTAAGCTAATTAAACTAATTATTACATCACAATGAATAAGCTAATTAACTAATCCTAGCTAACTAACTATTACAAAGCAGTTAAGCAGCTAAACGCATTAACTACTTAAGTAAAAAACGAATGCTTAATCTAGCTAAGTAAAGAAGCTAAATAAAGAAATAAAGGAAGGCCCTTAGAGGGAAGAATGCATGCATGCCCGGTCACCTCGTTCAGAAATCCAATGCGATGCCCCGATTTGCCTCTGTTTTCATTTGTTGTCAGAACACTGCACCAAGCTCCATAAAGCTGAAACTTTACCTTGGGAGTCCTATGGGAGGGTGGCCAACCACTTTTGGTCTCTGCAGCCACTTACAGACCACTTTCTTTGTTGAAAGCTAGAAAAAGTGGTCGGCCAGCTAGTTTTTCTGGCTGGCCGACCAGTTGTTGCTGCTGAATTCCAGTTTGTTACAACAGAGAGCAAGAAAGGGCATGGCAATGTATTTGCAAGATATGTGTGCACAACCACCCTCCCTATCATGTCATGAACTTAAGGGAATGCGGTTCTCGACCCTCGGGCCACCAATTGCGCATTTCAATGCATGATGGCCGACAGGCGAAGTTGCACAATTTAATGTAAAATGAATGCACAAGTAAACACATAAGGCCTAGAACTCTATCATGTATGATCAAGAGCGTCGACGGCTGGTAATTAAGGCACGTTTCATCACTTTAAGTATGAAACGCCCCTTGTTTCCCGTGTTTGGACTAACACCTATTTCAAACACAATGCAACACATAACATGTCATACACAATACGACTCAAACATGCAAACACGTAATGCAACTTAAGCATGAAAACATGCAAGGGACAAGTGTGCAAACAAGCAATTAGCATACTAGCATACACAATGTTAAGAACTACATGGCATACACAATGCTCATGACAACTAGCATACACAATGCAAATGGTAACTAGCATACACAATCCAATGAACATGGCATACACAATGTTAAATTAATCATGCAAACAGCATGGCATACTCAATGCTATGAACTACATGGCATACACAATGTTAAATTAATCATGGAAACAACATGGCATACACAATGCACAATTGACTTAAACCAAAATGGATAGGCCTCAGCCATGCCCAAATTAGTGACCATAATGATGAAACAAAGGCACAAAAGGGAAGGCAAGCATGCACAATGCCATGGTCAACCAACTAGGCCTAAGAGCACACTTCTCGAGAGGGCTCAAGGAGTGACAAATGCAGAAGTGTAACAACACTAAATGTACTGAAATAAAGTAAGAAATGATGCCAAATCATTCAATCAAAGACAAGTGTAGCATGCAAAGGTCTTAAAGCATGAGGGCTAATAAGGAGGACTACAAAGGAGGTATGCAATACATGACACAAACGCATGACCCAACCACAAACAAAGCTGAAATAGGTCAATACATGGACCTAAACATGCTGAGCTGAGGGCTCAAAGACCTAGGCATGCAAGCATACAAGCTAAGCCATAAACTAGGCAACAATGCACAACACGCAAAGACACTTAAAGCATGAGAGAAGTGGGAGCTTGGCAATGCTATAAGCTCTGAAATGAATTATTAAATGATGCCAAATCATCTAAATAGCTCAAAGATAGCATGCATGAGTCAACAAAACACAAAGCTAGCAAGGCCAATTGCACTATAGCTATACAAAGCATGAAGCATGTTACCAAGGCAACCCAAAACAGTCCTAGAACATGTCAAAATGATACTAAAACATGCATGGAACGAAGCCAAAACAAGCTAGCATGAGGTGCATAAGGCATGATGCGTACAAGGCAAATAAGGTGGGTTACACTACACCTATTAAGACCAATCATGGGATGCCTTAACCAATAAAAATCAGAGTTATATCATGGTAAAATAACCCCAAATAAGCATTGAAATGATGGCTCGCAAGCTAAGGCATGAAGGCATACGCAATGATTGATGTTAAGGCATAAAAGGGCAAACCCTCCAACGCATTGAATGAGTGATAAATGGAAGTGCATGACCATGAAACATGGACTGAAATCACATAATAAATGATTCCAAATCATTCAAATAGTCCAAGTAAGGCATGCTAATGGACTTGATGCACAAAGCTAACAAGCTAGAATGCACTATAGCCATACAAAGCAAGTCATGCATGGCCAAAACAACCAAAATAAGAGCTAAAGTATGTTAAAACATGAACAAAAGCTTCTTAGAGTTAAGCCAAAAGCATGCTAGAATGACATGTTAAAGCATGATGCATGTTAGGCGAATTCATAGAAATGCATTACAAGTGCATGGAGCATGCAAGGGCCAACCAAACCAAACCAAAACAGAGTCATGACATGGCAAAAAATCACCAAAAGCATGCTGAAATGGAAACAAAACAACCTAGAATGACATGCTACTTCATGAAGCGTACGAGACTAGTTTGTGTGATTTACACTACAAGTGTATAAGGCATGCATGGAATGAGCAAAGAAAGTAAAAACAGTGACATGCCACAGTAAAATAACCACAAATACAAGCTAAGATATGGCCAACATAAGCTCAACAAAGATGTTCAAACATGAGGCATATGAAGCAAGTAAATAAGACATAAGGAGAGTGGATGACCCTCTCCTATTTAGGACTCCAAACACGCCTTTCTACCACTGAAAATCCTTTGGATTTCAGTGGTAGAAAGGTCATGCAATGGCTACAACAATAGCCTAAAGGGATGGCTCAAAACAAGGCCTAACAAGGCCTAAGAGCGGGTAGACCACCCCCAACGAAAAAGTGGCCTTAAACAAATTTTTTAAGCATGCAAAAATAGAACTTTTTCTAGTTAAGAGCTAAGCTTAAAAAAGTATGCAAATAAGGCTAAAAGCTTAAGCAAGAATGGGGGATTTAAGGGTTAAAGACTCACCCTTGAAGACCTTCTTTACTACTGTAACTCCAACAACCTCTTTGTGCTCAAACCAGCCCAAGAACACCAAAAACAACTTCAAGAAGCCTCAGCAACACAAGCAAGGTGTTTGAGTGTGTGTTTGTGTACAAAAGTATGACAAATCGACACTTTAAGGCACAAAACAAAAACAAAAGAGAGATATAGATACAAGACTATATGTATAACTCAAACCCTAATTTTCTGAACCTAGAGGAGGGAGGAGGAGCCTCCCTCTTATAGAGAACAAAAGGCAAAGCTTCTCCAAGAAGCTAAGGCTCAAACCAATCCCTCCATACACGTCTATGGAGGATGGCTCTGGTGCCCTCCAACTGTGCCAGCTGGAGCAAAATATCTCCAAAAAGGTGCCAAAAAGCAGCCGACCACTTTTAAGTGGTCGGCCAGCTACAAAAAGTAGTCCGCCAACCACTTTAAATGGTCTCCCAAAAATGAAACTGGTCGGCCATGGTGGGAGAGAGTCCAGAGGATGAAAACAAGCAAATGGTATGGTGGCCGACCACTTTTGATGGTCCAAAGACCAGGGAGACCAGTTGTCAGACCAGAAAACTGGCTGGCAGGAGGAAAAGTGGTCTCCAAGGGGAAATACTGGTCTCCCACCCTTGTATCACCTTCCAAACAAGGAAAACAAGGTTTGTACCAAAAACAAACCAAAACGGATGCAAGATGAAAGTTCGGGAGGCAAAGTGCGCAGTCGAGAGCCTCGAAAACTAGCTGACAAGCACCAAAAGTGGTACACGACCACAAAAGTGGTCTCCCGGACCACAGTGTTCCTCTAGGAAGAGGCAACAAGGTATGGTTCAAAAACCACGCCAAACGGAGAATGTTAAGCGGTCCTGAGACATGGCGCGCGGCCGAAGGCTCCAAAAATCAGAAATTAGTCTCCATATGGGAAAAGTGGCCTACGACCAGAAAAAGTGGTCTAGGACCACAAAGAGATGATCTACAAGACCTCTCCCTCCCTCCGGGAAGAGAAAACAAGATTCAGTCCACAAACCAAGCCAAAACACAAAGAGTTCAGAGGCCCGGAGGCAAGGCTCTCAGCCAAAACTCTGGAAACTCGAAACGAGCACAACATGCGCAATCACCGAGCGCTCAATTGATGATGTCTGAGTCTTAAGGTCGGTCGAAAATGAGGTGTCTACAGGGGGGCATGCCTAAGGACTTTCTTTTGAGGGAGTGTGCCTCTCATCTCTCCCACGATGCCGTTGAGGTAAGAAACTTTACTCCTTTTATGCATTTTGCTTGCTTTGATATTTCATTACAGTCTTTCATTTGCCATGTACTTAACAAATTACTCTTTCAACACTAGGTGTTGCTCTCGCTTGGAGAGGCTACGGAGTAGTGACAACTAGAGATTGGTATTAGGAGCTTCATACTCGAGTCAGACAGCTAGTGGATAAGGCAAGCTTTGGCCTATTCTGCTCAAGGCTTGCGCGGCTATAGGCTAGTCGAGCCTTATTTGGTGCTTTGGTGGGGAGGTGGTGGGACACCATCAACTCCTTCCACTTCTCCTCCACCGGGGAGATCACAACAACCCTGTATGACTTCTCCATGATCACGGGGCTGAGAGTAGGGGGTGATCCGATCCCCTTCGACATTGACATGGACCAGTGTAAGGTAGCCTGGATACATCTGCTCGAACCACGTCCTCCCTTGGACAGGCCAGCCGTGGTGCACTATAGCTGGTTCTATGCCCACTTCCACGAGAGCCAGCTGGAGACTGAGGAGTAGATCGAGCAGTATACTCGTGGATTTTTAATCTACCTCCTCGATACCACCTTGTTTATGAACAGGTGGAATACCGTAGGTCTGTACCTGCTGAGTGCCTTGGTGGTCATGCCATGAGTACGATTCTATGATTGGGGTGGTGTTGGCCTCGCCACCCTGTACGGATATATGAGCTTCGGTTCCCGTAAGAAGGGGAACAAGGTCAGAGGCTACTGGAGAGCCTGGGAGGTACTACTGCACTTTCTGTCTCCATTTCTGTTATACATCATGCTTTCTGCTTTGCACATTCTGTCTTTATTTCTGTTGTACATTATGCTTTCTATTTTGCACTTTCTGTCTTTATTTCTATTGTACATTATGCTTTCTGCTTTGTGCTTTCTGTTCATTTATGTTTTTACCTGTTGACTTACAAACTGATCTTTTCTTGCAGCTCTGGGTCTATGCATATTTCCCCACCCTTGCCCCCGTTCTGAAAAAGGAGGTAGAGGCTGTTACGCCCTACTCTAAACGGTACGATGGTAGGTGCCATCCTTGGCACTGTGGTGTTACTGTCTTCGCCTATTCTCGCTGTTTCTTCGATATGGTGACAACGTAAGAGGTACTCTAAAACTCAAACTCATTTCTGCTCCATTTCCATTTTTCATGCCTCGGCCTATATTCTAACAACTGACAACTATGATTTCTTTATTTGTAGGTGACCTGGCAGTCGTGGGTGATGATGCTAGTGGGGACAAAGGATATGTATGCCGGGTCTTGAGACACCTCCATGCTACGGATCTTGTTGGAGGGTCTTTTCTACAAGAACTGGTATTTGGGGGAGAGATTCATATGCCAGACCCTGGGTCTACCTGCCCCTGTTGTTCTTGCTCCTCCACCTGCATCGACGATGACAATCAATGGTCTACCTGTCGAGGCCATTGTTTAGTTTATAGTGGAAAAGGATATTGATCTTTTCCACGGGGTAGGGGATTACGTTGAGTTCGTTCAGACCCACCTCATGTCACCCCTGACCAGAGCTCATGTAGGAGGTGCTGCAGATGCACCGGCAGCCAGAGGAGCTACTCGCATGGCTGAGCCTAATGCTATAGGGGCTGCCCCTGCTGTATATGTTGTGGGTCTGCCAGTGATCCTGACTGCGATCACACATTGGCAGCCGAGTGGGACGACCTACCAGATTTTGATCAAGCACTCGAAGAAGAAGCATGAGTACGTCAGGGACCCTGATGTATAGTCTGTATTTCATATTTCCTTTTCTGTATACTGATGTTCAAACTCATTTGCAGGTGCCAGTGGGTTACGTAGATGACCTCCTTCAGTTGGTCGGCTCTTTGATCCACATGGTGTGGAGAAATGAGGCATTACTTACTCTCTATGGTTATCAGGTATTCCGCTTTTCGCATGTATCTGACTGTTCTGATTCTCTTTTTGCCATACCCATATTGATTCTGCATTATACTGTTCTAATTTACCATACTCGTACTGATTCTGCCCTGATATTGTTCTAATAGCCTATTTCTTGCTTTTAGCCTTCGTCTGCACCTGCAGCACCAGCGGCACCTCCTCTGGCTGCGGGGAGGAGATGTAGATAGGCTTCTGTACGCGGTAGGGGTAAGAGTAGAGGATGAGGCAGAGGTAGGGGTGCCTAGAGTTAGAGCGAAGAGTCCCAGGAGCAGGAGACTTCCTCATCCTCAGAGCAAATTTTGAGCAGAGATGATGCCGAGACCAACAGCACTGAGGATGTGAGGCCCTTAAAAATTTTATTTTCTTAAAAGTCCCTCGCTTTTAAATTATTTCTTTGAAGTCCCTTTGTTTCTTAATTAATTGCCATTCTAACCCTAGGACCAAAATGCATGCACCAACTAAAACCACGCAAACCCTAATCGATTTCGGTAACTTAGGAATCAACTTTAATACCCTAATACTGATTAATTGACTCCCTAAATGTGGAATTACCACTTGAAAATCCTAGACTTTCCAATTTTCATTTTGTTCGTTGGTAGATAGCCTTTTTATTTGAAACAAGAATCCGGACCGAATCAAACTCTATAACCCTAATTTAATTTAATTTAATTCTAGACTAAAATAAATATTCCAATTCATAATTAAACCCAAAACCCTCACGTTTTTATTAAATAACACAAAGACCCCAAACAAGTACCATTATATACTTATATATATACACTTGTATCCTAAATCTTTTTTTAAACATTATTTTACAAATTCCAACAATTGTACACAAATATATATATATATATATATATATATATATAAAAGTCCCTCAAATGTCTAGCTATGGCCAGCCAATACCTATGTAGTTGAAATGAGTATACTTTTGGAGGCAGGCTTGCATAATTCAAGGTAAAAATCTTTGACTTGGTACAAACTTATATATATATATATATATATATATGTATGCAACTAGGTTGGTTTGATTAGGAGGAAAACCCTAACTAGATCATGTTTAGGAACATAATTAAGGCCTCTAATCCTCCACTACTCCATTGAATTGAAACTAAATCCAAACTATCCAATCCAATTCCAACCAATGGGCATTTAGGACTGTAGCTTGCTTTTCGTGCTCCTTTCAAATACGATTAGCCCTATAGTTCAGACTCCTGTGGTTCTGAATCTGATTTCACAAGTGCAATGTGAAATAGATAAACACAAATGAGTCCAATTCCGAAAAATCTTTTGGAAAATCAATTTTGAATCAAAATTGCCAAAAATGGACTGCTTTGCCAGATTAAAGAGTCGTCACCTAAATATTTTTGAGAAATTTAGAAAACCCGAGACTCGTGCCAAAGGCCACTTATCCGTCATCACCAAAGTGTCTCAGCTCGGGAACTTAGGTACGAGAGGGGAAGGTCATGAATTGAGCACCCCACTCGCCCGATCAAAGATCGGCCTCTACTAATCATAATGTGATCCTTGTTTACACTATATGCTCTTGTTCTGATTATTTAGGCTAATTTACTGTGTGAAGCACAAAAGTATAGACTAATTTGCAAAAGTTGGAACATTTGATTTCATGTATGTTTGAAAAAGAGTTTTGAATACACGTCACTTAAAAAAGTGAACTTGTATACACATTGGTCAAAACATCCCAACTTAAGCAATTAGCCTTCATCCATAGGCATTCAAAACAGATATATCACTTAAGCTCTTAGCCTCATGGAAAACATGCTTGATATGGTAACAATCACACACATGTGATAGGCTAAAGTAATAAGTGCTAAACTCGTACTCCAAGGCAAGCCAAAAGAAACAAAAGAGTTAGAAAACATGCATGATCCTAACAATGTAAATGACTAATGCAATGCATGCAAAGATGTAACTAATAGGTTCGGTCATCCAATATGTCATGTAAATCACTTTGATAGCATGCAGTAGTGCACATATTCAAGGAAATAATAAATGACAATGTTGTTAGAATGATGAACCGAACCTTATGCATGCACGACAAATGGATGCAAATCATGGAAAATGCTAAGAGAAACATGATGCCCTATGCTATCCATCATAAGAAAGTAAATAAAAGGGAGAAAGATGTGGGGTTGGAAGACATACACATTATTACAAGTTTGCCCTCGCGTAGGGTCCGAATGAATGTCCTAGCTAATTACTACGAATTAACTAGCTATTACAAACCAAATGAAATAAATTAAATACACTAGTTAATTATTACAAATTAAGATTAACTAGCTACCACACCTAACTCATTAATTACAACACAATTTTGCTAGCTATTAGAATTAAACTAATTAAGCATAATATAAAACTAAGTTAATTAACTATTATGGGCCTCGAGAAACGAGGGATGACTCATGCATGCGCATGGATTTTCACCTGAAAATGCTCTCTATTCTGCTGCCAAAATGCTTCTGTTGCGCAGTCAGAAATTTGCACTGATTTTCACCTCAGCCTCTGCTCTGTTTTGCAGGAAAAATAACACTACATGGCTGAAAAAAGGTGGCTGATCAGCTAGAAGAGTGATTGGCCGTACAGTAAAGGTGGCCGGCCGGCCACTAATGTTTGGTACTACCCTGCTACAATAAATATGAAACAAAGCACAAACAGAGTATTTTCAAGGGATATTTCTCCACCCTACCTCTCCTTGTCATCAAACAGATCAAAGGAGGGATAGGCTTGATTCGCAAGCCATCAATCGATGCAAATTCATTGCATGATGGTCTATGAATCAGGGGATACAATTTCGATGAATGACAAGGAAAGGCTAATGAACCTCCTCCATATCATGGAATTGATCAAGGGAAGTGGTTAACATTGATTCTTGAACCATTTTCATTACTAAGAGTATGAAATGCTTCAAGACTCAATGGGTTCAATTAACGTCCGATTGAACCCCAAACTTGATTTTATCATCTTGTTACCTCTTAGTTCGATTTTAGTACCTCCTTTAATTACCTTCCCATTCATTAGTCATTTTAGTCCAATAATGAAGATTAAGTCCACTAAGGGAGAGAAGTGTCAAACAAAGGGTTGTTATGGGCATAAGAGATGTGCCACGCCTTTGGTAATGAACATCTGAAGAGATTAAACCATTAAACAGAAAGATCTCTATCTCAAGCTTAAATAATGACCATTTGAAACAACTCTCAAAGCAAAGAAAAAGCTAAGAAAAGAGGGAGGTTGCAGAGGTGATTAGAGGTGAACACAAGTATAGAAGGCACTAAATAAATGCTATTAACTCAAATAGGTTGGTGTTTAATGCCTAAAACACCAAACCTATGAGGGCTATTACACTACAAGCAAGCCATACAAAGCATAAATGAAACCAACACCTAAAAACGGTCCTAAAATAGTCAAAAATAGTGCTGGAATACACATGGAAAGGCTTGAAAAAGTAAGCTACAATATTGAGCAAATCAAGCTAGTAAACAAGCACAAGGAGGGGAGGCTAACCCCTCCATTTTTGGGACTTCAAAAAAAAAAAATTTTACCTCTAAAAACCTTTGAAAATCAGTGGTAAAAAGCTCAAAAAAGGTGATGAAGAGATGGGAAACACAAGGGTAAAAGCTTAAGAAGTAAGGTTCAAAGAAGGGTGGTCACTCCCTCTACCTTGGATAGCTTTTGACCACAAGTTTCAGCCCATAAAAACAGTTGAAAAATGATATAAAGAGCTAGGGGTTATACCTCTTTAAGAGGAGTGACCCTTTGAGTTACAAACTACCAATTTCACACCCTTAAGAGCTAAGATGCAAGCTCAAGTACCTCAGCGAAGGGACCTCAAAAAAATTGTTTTAGAAGTCTAGGTAAAAGGTGTATAGGTTGCAAGGAAAAGAGAGAGAGATATTTTTTCCAAGAATTTTCCTTCTCCAAAATTTTCTAACCTAATTTCATGAGAGGGGGTCAAGTATATATAGAAAAATATGTTAAGCTCTTGGAAATATCAATGCAGAAATAGCTGGTGCAGTGCATGCACCTGTGGAGACAGCTGGCAAAAATATTTGGTTTTATTGACACAAGTGGCCGACTGGCCACTAAGGGGACAAAAGTACACTCGTTTGTGGTCGGTCGGCCACCAAGTGGCCTGTAGGCCTCTGGGTGGTCAAGCTTGGTCAGGCTTGGAAAATTACTGTTTTGGTTCAAAAATGGTGCATGGTTTGTAGGTTTCTATGGCTCAAAACCGAGGCTTCTTATTGAGGAAATCGAGCGTTTGACAAGCGTAAAATTCATCATTGGGTGATCAATCGGCGGCACCCAAGTCTTAAGGGAGGTCCAAAATGGGGTGTCTATAGTTGTCCCTCTTTAACAGAGCTCAAAGTCATGCAATGGTGTGTGTGAATGTCAAAGCCCAGAGACGACCCATTTTGACAAGGCTGTAAGACTTGGGCAAACAATCAAGACATAAATAAATTGGTTGAACCTGAAGGTGGCTTGTGTATCCCTTTGCAAGGAATCAAAGGAAGATGCAAAGGTGGCTTGTTCAGGGGGTAAGATGCAAAGGAATGCATAAAAGAATTTAGTAGAAAACTGGATTTACACACTTTGCGAAGCCGGTTATTTTGAAAATTCATGATCATGCAACACAATGCACTAAGACATAACAAGATAATAGCATTTGTAAAACTTAAATAGAAATAGATCCAACCAAATAAGCAAAAGTCAATTCCAAACACGTTTCACATGAAAGGAGGAAAAACACACTCTACTCATGCTAAAAACATGAGAAGAGTAAGAGAAAAACTGCTCAGGGTCATGGTTTTGCACACCCTGAGATATTCTCATCACGCTGAAAATGTGAGAAGAGGAAATGTGAAGATGTGATAGATGCAATGAGTACAATGATTGTGCGATAGAATCGGGAGATAGATGCACAATGTAGTGAGATTGGGCGATAGATGCATACTACAATGAAATTGAAATCGTGTGATAGATGCACACTGTAATGAGATTGTTCGATAGATGCACGGAGTGGTACGACCGTGTGATAGATGCACGACGTAGTATGATTGTGTGATAGATGCACAGTGTGAAATCGTGCGATAGATGCATAGAATGAAATCGTCTAATAGATGCACGATGTGAAATCGAGGTGCAATAGATGCACAGAGTGAAATTGTGCGATAGATGCACGATGTGGTATGAAGATGCGATAGATGCACAGAGTGAAATCATGTGATAGATGCACGATGTGGTATAAAGGTGAGCACCGCTCATGAATACGACACAAGGCGACGTAATTGAAAACCAATGTGATGACAATGCATGTTCTATGCAACATAGCAGATGTAATGCACGTTCTATGCAAACAAGATGGTAGACGAGTTACGATGTAATGCGCACATGCAACGTAAGAGATATGTGAGAATGCACATTTTATGCAAAAGATACGTGAATAAAAAAGACAAACAAAAATGATGTTTGCCAACGACCTCCAACTTACCATTGTGAGGTTCTCCAAAATGCTAAAAAAGGATACAACTTGCTCACTTTTGAAATCGGGGCACGTTCATGCACTAGAGACACAACAAGATTCAAAATGATGCAATCGAAACATAATTTTGAGGTCTTCGGAAACCAAATCCACTTCAAGTACTTCAATCCTCCTTCCCAGATGCACAACAGGACCTCCCATACACTGTTTGAGGAAGATGGTAGCAAAAACCAGCCCCTCGACCACAAATGAGTGTACAACCGGCCACTTGTGGCATTTTGGGGATAGGTTCATCCTTTTGCCTCAGGTTTTCTTTAAATCACCACCAAACCTCATTTGGCACACACACATACCACCAAAAACACACACAAACTCTCTCTTGGTGCTTCTTCTCTCTAGATTTGTGCTTTGTACACGTTTTCCAACGGCCCACGTAAACTTTATTTGTAAAACCTCTTTAGTCCTCTACACTTCGAACTAATCAAATTTTGTTTTCGTTGCTTCTTTTGAGTTTTCATCATTTTGGGCTTATTCTTCTCGAGTTTTTCTTGGGCCCCACGAGTTTTCTCGAGTTTTGACTTTTTCCAAGTTTTCCCTCTTTTCCCTCATTTTCTCCATTTTTTTCACCACTTTTCACCCACTTTCCAGGTGGCAAACAATGTCCCACTTGACGGTGCCCCTCTCGAGGTACCCGCGCTTTCATCCATAGTCGAGGTAGAGGATCCAACAGTTGTCAAGGCCGGCAGGCGGTGGAGGATATCACCACCGATTTTGAGGCTGGGAAGGTCTTCGTTCCAGGGCCAGAGCCCGAGCTATTGCCATTAAGGCTGAGATCATTTGATCTAGCCACTTACCACCCACAGATGCACTCGATGGCCCCCGGTGTCATAATGCAGTTCGATGATTTTGTCGATGGCGTGTTGGAAGACGCTTTGCTGAGGGAGCGGACTTCCCACCTTTTTTACAATGCTTCTGAGGTACAAACTTTGATTTCATGCAATTTCATCTAACTGTCTTTTATTCAGTTCATCACTGGCTTTCATCGGACTCATTCTTTTATTGTTCGACTTATTCTTTTATTGTCAAAGGATGACTGTCGCTCATGAAGAGGATATGGGATAGTGATGGCCAGGGACGGGTATCACGAGCTTCCCCCTAGGTCCGCGACCTTGTCGATGAGGCAAGCTTTGGCTTATTCTGCACCGGGCTCTCCGGGCTTTACTTGGAGCGTTGGTGGAGCGTTGGTGGAGAGGTGGTGGGACACCACCAACTCCTTCGACTTCTCTTCCACAGGGGAGATGACAATGACTTCCTATGATTTCTCGATGATCACTGACTTGGGAGTAAGGGGTGATCCGATCTCCTTTGACATGGATATAGGCCAGTAGGAGGCAGCTTGGATCTACCTGCATGGCACGAGCCTGCCTTTATACAAGCCATCTATGGTTAGATAAAGCTGGTTCTACGAGCGCTTCCACAAGAGTCAGCCCAAGACTCAGGAGAAGATAGAGCAGTAAAGGTTATAGCGATCCGGTCTGTCCTTCCTTTATTTATTGTATTCCGGACTAGGTTCCACAGTTGTGTTGTCGTCTCATTCTCATTTCCATCCTTTACTCTTTGTACTTGAGTCTTGGGTTGTGTTGGACAGGTTTGAAACAGGTTGGTTGTGCTTTGAAACCAAAAGTTGATGCCCAGAATTTGGCCTTCACGCTCGAGCGGGGCTTTTGACGCTCGAGCGGGCCCTTTGTTATTGCTTCTCCGCTCGAGCGGGAGTTTTGACACTCGAGCGTGAATTTTCATCTCCAAGTATTTTTCTCTGCAGGTGTTCGGACGCTCGAGCTGGTGTTTTGACGCTCGAGCGTAACCCTTTAATTTTGTTCCTCTGCTTGAGTGGGGAGTTTGATGCTCGAGCGGGGACCATGTCTGCAAAACTTCTGCAGGTGTGCAATCGACGCTCAAGCGGCTCTTTTCACGCTCGAGCGTGAGTCTGTGTCTGACGCTCGAGCGGGGGTTTCCACGCTCGAGCGGGGAGACGTTTATATGAGTCCGAGTTTTGACTTTTTGGATTAGTTTTCAACATCTTTTCTCTCTCTTACTTTTCAAAACCTCCATTGGAGAGCTTCTCTCTCTACAAACACAACTTCTCTCTAGGTATTGATCTAGTTTGAGTGAGCTACTCCCTTTGTTCCCTTGTAAAAAGTGTGGAGTTCGTTGTGGGCTATCTATCAATCCGAAAATTTCTTGGTTTGGAGCATTTTGAGATTTCTTCATCTTCTCCATTGGGTTTCATCTCTTGAGGTAGGGATAACTACTCATTCTTATGATCTTTGACATAAGTATTTAGTCATTTTGATTTAATGTTGAAGTTGGATGATTTTGGGTGTTAGTGTTTCAAATGAACAAAGAGTGGTTTTGTTATTTTGACTCATGAATGTGTATTTTGGGTCATAAAATGATAGTATTGATGTTGTTGATAATATTTGGACCTTTGAGTCAATATTGGGAAAAAGGAGAAAAATGCCATGTTTGGGCATATTTGGGTCATTAGTATAATTAATGACATTTATCATGGAATCATGAAATTGAGTTGGAAATAATGAAATTGGTATAATATGAGATGGAATAGTGGAGTTGGATTTATTAATCACTCATCTTTGAAAATTGTTGATAAATTATCTGTTGATGTAATTACTTTCTGTTTAGAAATAATTGATTTGGGCTATCGGTGGAGGATAGTCTTGATTTGTTGTAGACAATGCATGATGATTAGGCAAACTAAAACTAATCAATTGAATATGTCATCAAATATGACGATTGGAATAATACATCAAATTTGTGTATTGGTTGATTATGTATATGATATGTGTTTATATACATTGTATTGTGTGGGAGGAGATAGGGGATGTACTCCACGGTTTAGGGGAAGATAGGGGATGGAGTCCTAAACCAGATATTGCTTGGGAGGAGAGAGGGGATGGACTCTATCGATATAGCAAATATGTGTATCTATTGAAGTATTGATACAGCAAATCTGTGTATCATATATGAAGTAGGGAAGTGTTTTGTTTGAGATTGATATAACAATTATGTGTATCTATTGTGAAGTAGGAAGTATTTAATTTGAGTTGTTATCTCAATTGAAATGAAAGTACTGTTGATATGAGATGTAATCTCATTTAAATTGCTTGGCCAGGTTCTGAGCGATAGTCGTGAATTGAGAAATTGGATAAGAAATGGAAAGTGAAATGAAACATGGACATATTTATCATATAATTGAAATGGGTTATGAATTGATTATGTGAGTTGAACATTTATCAAATGCTAATGTTTTAGTTATTGCTCATATTATGTTTAGCATATCTCTACTGGGCGTTGGCTCACCCTATATGGGACATCATTTTCAGGTTCAGGTAGTATGCTGCCTCCGAGGTCATAGCTTGGATGGTTGTGGGAGTTGAAGACTCTTTTGTTGATTTTTGTGTATTACATGTATATCATGCCTAGGGCTTATTTGTGTAGAGTTAGTACTCTTTCTTTTGTAACCAAGTGTTGGCTTGGAAAGTTGTAAGCCCGTGGGGCATTTACTTTTGTTGTCAACATGTAATACTTTTGGACTAAACATTCTGATGAATAAAAATATGTTTATTTCTCTTACATTTATGGTTGTTGTGTATGCATGATTTATGGGTTTATTTTGAGGGCGTTACACTCGGGGCTTCTTGATATACCTTCTTGACACCACTTTGTTTGCGAACAGGTGGAATACCGTGGGCTTGTATCTGTTGAGTGCCCTTGTGACCTTGCCCCGAGTCCGGTTTTATGACTAGGGTGATGCTGGCCATGCCACCTTCTACATCTACATGAGCTCTGGTTCCGGCATAAACGGGAACAAGGTTGGAGGTTAATGGAGAGCCTGAGAGGTACGCACTGCACTTTTAGTTTTTGTTTCCTTCTTATGCTTTCTGCTTTCCATTTTCTGCTTTCATATCTGTTCATGCATTTTGCTTCCTGCTTTGCACTCTCTGCTTTTACACTGGTCCATGCAATGTGCTTTTTGCTGTGCACTTTCTGTTTACTATCTGTTCACATATATGGATTCACACTTTATCTTTGCCTTACAACTCTGGGTCTATGCTTATTTCCCAGCCCTCGCCCCAGTACTGGTAGAGGAGATAACACCAGCCGTGCCCTACTCACGACGGTATGATGGCAGGTGCCGGTGCCAGTGCCGCGTTGACATGACATTTACTTACTTCTGCCAATACTTCGACACGGTGGTAGTGCACGAGGTAATCCCAAAGCTTACAATCATTTCTTCTTTATATCCATTACTACTGTTCTGATCTATACTCTGACAACTAACAGCAACTAACAACTTGTAAAAACTCCATTTATAGATCACGTGGTAGCCATGGGCACTGATGCCTGCCGGAGTCAGGGACTAGTACGCTGGGGCTTGGGCTACCTCCCAGTACCGGATCTTGTTGGAGGGCCCGTTCTGCCAGGCATGGTTTTTGGGCGAGCGTTTCATATGCTAGACCATGGGTCTACCTACCCCAGTTATTCTTGCTCTGCCTCCAATATCATTGAGGTAAGTTGATAGCCTCCCAGTTGAGGCTATTATTCGGTTCATGGAGGGACCGGATGTGGACTACTTCTGGCAAGACGAAGACTACACAGCCTTCATCTGGACTTACCTCATGCCACCACTGACTGGAGTTCGCGCCGGCCATGCCGCAGGTACCCCCTTTGCTGGGGAGGCTGCCCAAGAGGCCAAGGCTGATATTGGAGAGGCCCCATCCACCGTATAAGTAGCCGGTTGGCAAGCGATTTCTACCGCGATTCCTTATGGGCGACCGAGCGGGATGACCTATCAAGTCCTGATAAAGCCACCGAAGGTAGGGCATGAGTATGTCAGAGCCCCAGGCGCACCTCAGGTGTAGACCACACTTCACAACTTGCATCCCGTATTTTCCCTTTCAAATACTGATTAGTCAAATTCATTTGCTGGCAACTACAGAGTATATAGAGGGCCTCTTTCAGCTGGTTGCTTCTCTAGTCCACATGGTGTAGAAGAGAGAAACAATGCTCGTTCTTCACGGTGTCCAGGTATATTTTCCTTTTTCTCGTGCATTGCATTACTTACTCAGATTGTTGTGCACCATATTACGCAACACCCACACTAATGTGTGCAACACACACTGATACACTGTGCACTAACATGCATTTTGATACTACTTTACACTGCACTGATACACTACACTGACACACTATACTGACACTGAATCTGTTTTCTGTATCATATTCATATTGTATCATACATTCTGCAACATACTATATCTGATATTCTGATACTTGTTTTCTAGATCCCACCTGCACCAACGGCAGTGGCAGCACTGGCAACACCTTCTTCAGCTGTAGGAATGAGAGGTAGACAAGCCCCAGCATGCGTCAAAATGAGCGTCGAAGTCGAGGCAAGGGTAGAGGTGCTCGGGGTCAGAGCAGCGAGGCCTAGACAGAGGGGACCTTCTCCTCCTTGGAGCGGATTTTGAGTGGGGATGATACTGAGACCAGCGGCATTGAGGAGGCGATGGACCAATGCTCTGAGCCATTTGAAAGCGAGGATGATGATGCTGGCTCGGGGTCAGGGAGCGAGGAGAGCGCCGAGGTCGGCTCTGGGAGTGAAGATAGTGATGCCAGCTCTGGGTCAGGGTCTGATTTTGATAGCAGTGTCGACGGAGACAATGCCCCTGAGTCCCCTCTGAGGAAGAGGACAAAAAGGGCCTCTCGAGCTTGATGCGACTAGTGCGAATTTTTGTACTCTTTTTCTTAGTTTCTTTTATTTTGGTAGCTTAGTACATGTATAGCTCTAGATAGGTCTTTACTTTTGTTTCTGAAAATACTTGTATTCTCTTTTTGTAAAAACTATGATCGGGGTAAAACCTTGCAGTTTATAAAAGAAGAGCCTCGTTTTTGCATCATGAGCACCACACTTGTATAGAATGAAAATGGAATGGTAGTTGAAGCCAAAACTACTTGTATTTGGAATGATGTTCTCAATCGGATAATGAGCCGATCGACCAAAATTCAAAATACAACTCAATAAATGAAAAACAAAATAAAAACACCCTAAACACAGCTATTTACACTTGCTAAAAGCAAGACCTCAAAACATGAAGACCGGAACAAAACCAAACTGCTGAACTGACAGGCCCACAATAGTGGACGACCAGCCAGTCACTGTGACCGATTGGCCAGTCGTGGTGGTTCATTAGCTAGCTAACAACTGGCATCCCCTCACATCTTTATCTTCTACCAAAGGTCTTCTTAGGAAATTTCTTCGGCAAAACCCCATTTTTGCTGCTGTTTCTTCCACAAATGGAGATATTTCTCGCCGTGACACTCAAAGATTGGATAGCCACTTTAGACGGCATAAAAAAGGTAAATTTTTGAGGTTTTGGCATAAACGCACTTTTTTCGTTGAGCCATACTTCATTTTGTTTTTCGTTCCTCCATGTCGCGGTTCAATGTTGGGACCCAATTACACATGTATTTTGCTTCGAAGCACAAAAAATGTGTCCGACTCTTGAAGAATTTCAAGCACTAATGAAGTCTTGGTGCGATGAGCAAAATCATGCCTCAGCCTCGTTTTGGCTATGCCTAGGCTTTGAGACGGATGTGTGGGCTCAATTTGAACAAAGCTCGATCTTTAGCTCATGACGAGGAGATAGATATACCCGGCTTGATTCATTGATCTTTTGACATTGGCGATAGAGCTCTAGCGAGATTATCAGTAACATGCCCTCTGTTTATATATGCTCGCGCACTTCCTTCTTGCCCCTAGTTGCGGCGGAGCCACCACTAGGTTAATTGAAGTGACCTAATTCCTGAAAGAGGGTAAGAGTTACATTGGTCTAGCCCTGGCCAAAACTCTAATGGGTTTGAACGCTTTACATAGGTGAGAGACTACTCGATTCGCAGGGAGTCCATTGTTACTTCAGGTATTATTTCCCACCATTTCTTACTTATGATTCACACATCACTCGGCACTCGCACTCTATTTTTCTCTCTAAGCCCTTTTCTCTACTTTTTTCTCAACGTACATCTCTCTATTCTTTAATCTCTCTTATTTTTCATGCCTTCCCAGGTATGGCTAATGCATAAGCTGAAACTAGTAGACCCTTGCCCCGCGTATTCAGCCAGAGCTTACTTTTTTTTGCCAATGGCTAGTGGACTTCCCTTCAAAGGGATGGTGGTGCAACTAGATGTGCAGCAAATTTGCAGCTGACATCGCCTGGTGTTGCCACTGGCTTAACTTGGCTGAGATAAGCTACAGCTTGTCCCGACAACCAGGCATACAGTTGATTAGCCTTACGCATTGCGTGTTCTACTTCCCTTTTTGGTTTAGGATCCAATTTGGACATGACCAGATCTGACCAGAAGAGGGGGTGGAATACCCAGCTTCATTTCCCATTTGTGGTTCACACTTGCCTCGGTACATCACTGCTTGGAGGACAAGAGAGCTTCTGGCCCTTGCCTCTAGCTTCAGTTACACCCTTTCTGGCGAGTGCTTGGCTTGGCTTGAAGACGGGGCACAGGTCGAGCCAACTTTGACTGTGGAGACTTCTGCAAGCACGAGCAGAGGATGCAGGAACACCTAACTCACCTATGCCCCTAGTTTATTACTATGACCTTTCTTTTCAAGTTTTATGATGTAAAAGCAACTTTGATTTAAATCAGAGAGTTGGAGAATGCACTTTGTGTTGAAATGAATGGAATTAAAGTTGTGAGCACGAAATTTTTTCCCTTTTGGTCCCAAAATGGTCTAAGTTTTAAAAGGTAAATTTTGAGCAAATCCACTTTCATTAAAACTTTTCAAAACCATTTTCAAAAAATGATCACTGCCTGACACACGCGGAATCAACCCTCAAGATGTACACCCCCGAATCATCAGATCGCAACTGCCCATAACAACATCCATCGTACTGGCCCTTCTGCCAAAATGAAGCTCATATAACTGAACTAATAGATAATGGAGAAAGATGGCCTGATCAAAATGAATGAATAGAACAATTGAGTTGGAGACGGTTACAGCCAAACTTCGGGATGAAGTTGCCTATGTATCCCAAAGATGAGAATCAGCCCTTACGTAGTTCAGTTTGGGTTCACTCAAGTATTAACTCTCTCATTTTGCACTCTAACTTTTGCCAAAGTCGCCCTTTAGGGTTTTCAACCTTGCAAGCTCAGTTTTTCTTTATTTTAAATTTTTCATGCTCTGACTTTTGCCTAGGTTGCCCTTCTGAGTTTTCGGCCTAGCAAGCCTCTCAGGGATAGTATTTCATCAACTTGTCCATATTGATCGGCTGTGAAAACTCTAGACCATCGAGGTCCATGAGAATGATCGCCCCTCTTGACCAGATACATTTGATGATGTAAGGATCAGTCCAATTGGGTCGGAACTTGCCCCTAGGGTCGTGGATGGGAGCTAAGTTGTCTTTTAGTATCATGTCTCCACCTTGAGATTCCTGGATTTAACTTTCTTGTTAAAAGCCCTAGTAATTCGGCCTTGGTAGCCTTGAATATGATACAATGCGTTCAACTTCCTTTTATCGAACAACATCAACTCCTCAAAGCTGCTTTGTTGCCAATCTGTCTTTACTATTTGACATTCAACCATAATTCGCAAGGACAGTACATCAATTTCAATTGGCAAAAAGAATTCCATCCCGTACACCAGAAAATAGGGGGTTGCCCCTGTGGATGTCTGAATCGATGTTCTGTAGCCCCAGAGAACAAATGGCAGTTTATCTGGCCAATCCCTATAGGTCTCAACCATCTTCCACAGGATGTTCTTAACGTTCTTGTTGGCGGCCTCAACAACTCCATTGGTCTGTGGTCTATATGTTGATGACTTGTGAAATATCATGTTGTATTTCTCAAGCAGATCCACCACCTCTTTCTTGAAGTGTGGGCCGTTATCTGATATGATCTTGTTCAGAATTCCATACCGGCATATGATGTTATTTCTGATGAACTTGGCTACATGTGACACTTTCAACACCACATAGGACTGAGCTTCCACGCACTTTGTAAAGTAGTCAATCGCTACTAGGATGAACTTGTATCCATTTGCCCCCTTTGGCGAGACTGGTCTGATGACGTCGATTTCCCAAATTGAGAAACGCCATGGCGAAGTCATATTGTAAAGCTTAGACAACGGTATGTTCATGTGATTGGCATGAATTTGGCATTTGTGGCATCGCCATATAAAACCAATGCAATCCTCCTCCATGGTTGACCAGTAATAACCTTGTTTAAGGATCTTCCGGACTAGCATCACACCATTCATGTGTGCCTCGCACTCTCCTCCGTGGATAGCCTCCATGAGACACTTCGATTCCTCTTTCTCCACAAACAGCTTGTGCTTTCCCAGATGACCTCTTTTATACAGCTTATTTTCGCAGACGATAAATTGGACGGCCAGATGCCGTATTTCCCGTTTGCCCTTGGCATTTGTCCTTGTTGGATATGCCTAATTTTCTAGAAAGTTCTAAATGTTATAATACCAAGGGTTTTTTCCTTAAACTTCATCTATTGCGGAAATGGTCTCATAGGCCAGCATATATTTTTATTTGATAATAATCAGACGCATCTTCACTTCCAGCGGGATGTCCACCATAGAAGATAGAGTTGCCAAAGCATCAACGAACCTGTTATTCTCTCTAAGTAGGTGTGTAAACATCAGCTTTTCAAACCTCGGAATTAGAATATCCAGGGCCTGATGGAAAACCTTCATTTTCTCCTCTTCGACTTTCCAGTCTTCGTTTGCTTGAGAAATAACCAAGTTCGAGTCTCCGATAACATCCAACCTTATTGCCTCTAGTTCTAGGGAAGCTTTTAAACCAGCAATACATGCCTCATATTTTGCTTCATTGTTGGACACTTTGAACCGAAGTTTGAAGGCTAGAGGTATATTGAAATCATCGAGTGCTATCAGCAATACACCAATCCCGTAACCGTACTGATTAGATGCTCCGTCAAAGTACATCATCCATGTTTCCTCTTCCACTTGCAGAATATCTTCATCTGGGAATAGGTATTCCACTGCCTCATCTCCTTCTACTGGATGATTTTCTAGGAATTCTTCAATAGCTCTTCCTTTAATAGATTTGCGGGTGGAATACTTGAGATCAAATTCAGAAAGGAGGAGCAACCAATGAGCTAACCTACCCGTAAGCACTGGTGTAGACTCCCCATTTTTTACGGCCCTTCTGACTTGGAGCAACCAATGAGCTAGCCTACCTATAAGCGCTAGTGTAGACTCCCCATTTTTGACGGCCCTTACAACTTGGACACCATTGCATGCACATCTGATGATGAGTCTAAATGCTCGTCCAACGCTCGAAGTCCGCAGCCGAAAGCTGTAGCTCTGAGCCTTTCAAACCCGACATATTTGTTGCTTTGTTTTTGGACCAAACCCTGTGCTTTTCAAGCATGCAGCTCCTGGTGGCCTGCCGGCCACCCTTATGGGCTGTCAGACATCACTTTTTGGCTGCTGGCCACTGATGTGGCTTGCCGGCCATCACTGATGGCCAACCGGCCATCAGTTTCTTTTGCAGATATTTTATGCCAACTGTGCCAACTGTTTGCACAGATGCATGCATCTTTACCCACGTGTAGGGATGGATATCCTTGTAGAGAATTCATGTGTTCTATATATAAGAGACCCCTCTCTCATGTTTTAAGGTTAGAAAATTTTGAGATCAAAATTTTTCCTCTCTCTCTCTCTATAATTCTCTCTCTCTATAGCAAATCTCTACACTTTTGCTTACAAATTCCTAACCTTTGCCTATACACCCTTAACAAAACCTTCTTATCTTTGAGTTGAGGCACTTTTGAGCTTGGTTTGAGCTCTTGAAGGGTGTTTTGTCTTGGTTTTGTTGCTTGAATTGCTTCTTCTCTTCAAGAGGTATAAGGATTTGCCTATTTGCTTGTTTTCTCTACTATCATTCTTGTTGTTTTCCAACTATTTTGGGGCTATAAAAACTCTGTGTTTTTGGACTAAAGCTTGGGTTCTAAGGCCATTAAAGGTTGAGGGGTGTTCCACCATTCTTTATTTCTTTTTTTGGAGACCTTTGCCCTTATATTTCCCACCCTTTTACTATCTTTTTCTGATCTTTTAAACACTGATTTCCAGAGCTTTTTCAGTGGCCAAAATCATGTTTTCAAGTCCAAATTTGGAGGGGTTAGCCTCCCCTCTTTGTGTCTTGTTTACTAGTCTAGTTTGTGCCATGTTTTTCCATTTTAATTTAGCCTTTTTTAGCTCAATTCCAGCATGTTTTAGGACTTGTTTTAGACTGTTTTAGCACTATTTTTGAGTGATATTTTCATTTGAGCTTTATTTTGCATATTTATAGTGTAATTGTCCTCATGAGCTTGGTGTTCTAGACCTTAGACATCATCTCATTTGAGTTGATAGCATTTATTTATGCTTTTCTTACTCATTTTTAGCACTAATAATCTCTGCAACCTCCCTCCTTTCTTGGCTTTTCGTTTTTCTTTGAAAGTGGTTCAAACAACTTGTTTGTTTGAAGCATGAGATTGAGATGTCACGCTTAATGGTTTAATCCCTTAGGGGGTTCATTAACAACAGTATGATGTCTCTTTCATGCCAAAAACAACTCTTGGTTTGAACCATCTTTCCATTAGAGGACTTAAACTCACCCTTTGGACTCAATTGATTAAAGAATGGTTGGTAATCTAAAATGACGTAATTAAAATTGAGACTAAAATGATAAAAGATAATAATTTGGTTGTGTTCAATCGGACGTTAATTAAACACATGGACACTTGAACCATTCCATACTCATTAGTGATGAAATGATTCAAGTCTCCTAGGTCACTACTTCCCTTGATCTTGCATGATAGGGAGGTGGTTTTGACAGTCTCATTTCATTGCATTTATTAAACTTGCACACTTGGTTTCATGAGCCATCATGCAATGAAATTGCATCCATTGATGATTTGTGAACCTAACTTGCTACTCCTTTGATTTGTTCATGAAAAGGAGGGGTGAGTGGTGCAAACAAACCCTTGAAAATACCCTGTATATGCTCCGTTTGTCCTCTGTTGTAGCAAGGAGAACTGGGCAATAGTGGTCGGTAGGTGGCTGTCAGACCACCTTTGATGGCCGGCAACCTTCATCACTGGCTGGCCGGCCACTGATGCAAAATTTGGCAGTTTGTTCTTCAGGCAGAACAGAGTTATTCTTGAAGTGGGAACAACGTATGTGTTCTATTGTGCAACAGAGGCTCTCCGGAAGCAAAACAGTGACTTTTCGAGTGGAAACTGAGCACGTGCATGAGCACCCCTCGCATTCCGAGCTTATTTAAAGTTTAAATATTTAAAATAAATAATTGTTGTAATTAATTAGTTGTAACTAATTAATTTTGTAAAGTGTTGTATCTAATTAGTTAATTAACCATAATAGTTAGTTGATTTATTTGTTGTAATAATTAGTTAAGTAGTTTAGCTAGTTATTTATTTCGGTCTGTAATAGTTAGCTTAATTAGCTTAGCTTTAAGTAGTTAGTTAATTAGCTTAGTTCATTCGGATTCTCCTTTGTGAGAGTACAATATAATAATGTGTATGTCTTCAAACCCCACGTCTTTCTCCCTTTTATTTACTAGCTTATGATGGTTAGTTTAGGGACATCACGTTTTGTTTAGCATACTTCATGTTTGCATCCACTTGCATTGCTTGCACCGAGGCTCGGTTCATCATTCTAACTGTATTGTTAGTTTAAATACTACTTCGAATACGTGCTTAGACCGCATGCTATTAATTGATTAATATGCCGTGTCAAGTAGCCGAGCCTATTTAGTTGCATATTGCATGTATTGCATTAGTCATATTGCATAGTTAGGAATCATGCATTTTTTCTAACTCATTTCTCTTTTTGGCTTGGAGTACTAGGTGAGCCTTTGCTTGAATGCCTGTGGATGAAGGCTTATTGCTTGAACTGGAATAATTTGAGTAATGTTCATAAGTGATCATTTTTCAAGTGGTACATATTCGAAATAATTTTTCAAAAAAAAACATGAATCAAGTGTTCTAATTCTTGCAAGTTAGTCTATACTTGTGTGTGTGCGCATCACATAGTAATGCTAGCCTAATAAATTGGAACAAGAGCGTATAACGTTGATAAAAATCATATCATGATTATTAGAGGCCGATCTTTGATCGGGCAAGCTGGGGTGCTCAATTCATGACCTTCCCCTCTCGTACCTAAGTTCTCGAGTTGAGACAATCTTGGTGATGACAGACACGTGGCCTTTGGCACGAGTCATGGGTTTCCTAAATTTTTCATAAATATTTAGTTGGTGACTTTGTATTTGGCAAAGCAGTCCATTTTTGGCAATTTGATTCAAAATTGATTTTCTAAAAGATTTGTCGGATTGGGACTCTTTGGTGTTTATCAATTTCATATTGTAGTTGTGAGATTAGATTTATAACCGCGGGAGTCCGAACTGTAGGGCTTATTTCGAACTTCTTAAAGGGAGGCGCGAAAAAGTCGAGCTACAGTTGGTTTCTCAAAGAGATATTTGATGGGATCTAATCTCAAAACCAAGATTACAGAGTGAGCTAACAAGTAGTGCCTCAACTTCCTGGTAGCCCATACCAAGGCTAAGCAAGTTTTTTCGAGGGGAGTGTAACGGGTCTCATAGTCCAGCATCTTCTTGCTCAAGTAATAGATGGCTTTCTCTGTCTTATCTTCAGATTCTTGAGCTAACATGGACCCCATGGCCTTCTCCATCTTATCTTCAGAATTAGAGGCTTCCCCGGCTCTAGTGGTGACAACATAAGCGAATTCTAGAGGTATTGCTTGACCTGCTCGAAGGCAATCTGACATCGATCATCCCATCGGAACTTCTTCCCTTTCTTTAGGAGACCAAATAGTGGTTCACAAGTTAAGGTTAACTTCGAAATAAACCGTCTTATGAATTGCACCTTACCTAGAAAGCCGCGCACCTCCTTTTCAGTCCTCTGTGGTGGCATTTCTAAGATGGCCTTAATTTTAGAGGGATCTACTTCAATTCCCCTCTGTGTGATTAGAAATCCCAGCATTTTCCCTGCCATTACACCGAAGGTGCATTTTTGCGAGTTCAACCTCAATCTGTATTCCCTGATCCGTTGGAAGAATTTTTCCAGTGCAGTGTAGTGCCTTTCTCGCTCTTTGGACTTGACAATCATATTATCCAAATACACCTTAACCTCTCTGTGGATCATGCCATGCAAAATGGTGGTCGCAGTCCTCTGATAGGTAGCCCGAGCATTCTTCAACCCAAAATGCATGACTTGGTAGCAGTACGTACCCCATGGTGTGCTGAAAGCAGTCTTTTTCCTATCTTCCAGTGCCATCAGAATCTGATTGTACCCAGAAAACCCGTCCATAAAGGAAAGCAAGGCATGGCCTGCGATGAAGTATACCAACTCATCAATGTGCCGCAGAGGAAAGTCATCCTTTGGACTAGCTCTATTTAAGTCCCAAAAGTCAACACAAACCCAGATTCTACCATCCTTCTTCGGTACTAGGACGATATTGGCCAACCAAGTTGGATACTCAAACACCAACAAGAATCCTGCATCAATCCGCTTGTTGACCTCTTCCTTGATTTTCAATGCCCAATTTGGACGAAAGCTGCGTAGTTTTTATTTGACTGGTCGGGCCTTAGGGTCAAAAGGGATCCGATGCTGTACGATCTCAGGGTCGATTCTAGGCATGTCTTCGTAGGACCACGTGAAAACATCTTCAAAATCTTTTAACAAAGTGATTAAATGCTCGCGTTCCTCCGAAGACAACGTGGACCCGATCTGGACCAAGCATAAATCCTTTTCAGTACCCACATTAATGGCAATGATTTCATCAATACAGGGCTTAGCACGCCTCTCATCCTCTTGATTAATTAAGTTTTTCAAAGCCAGAGGAATTTCTTCCTTTTCGCTTTCGTTAAAATTCTGAAAATCTTGGTCAATACAATAAATCAGCGGCACAGAGTAGTGCACAAAATCTGCAATATTCTCATTCATAAGGTCTAGTTCTTCTGTTGTAACAGACTCAAAAGCAAAAGAAAAAGAAAACAGCGACAGGACCTTGGCATCCGGGTTACCACCGCCAGGAATGCCAGACTCAGACCCCCCCGGACTAACTTGAATCTGATTTTGACTCCATAGACTTAGTGGAATCAGACTCTGGCTCATCACCCAATTCAGAACTGGAAGGAAAGCCTTTCTTCTGCTACCAAGTAAGACATGCTGCCCTCGATGCATCCAAAATACCATTGGTGGGATCCACACCCGATTCCTCCGATCATAGAGACAGTAATGTTATCCCCTAAGTTCTTTATGTCGACCACGGGATCTGTCAAGAGATCGGCCAATGTTGCCCCTATGTCAACCTCACTGTCATATGAGTCACCCTTTTTGCTCTGGTCAGTGTTGATGCTTGGTTCAACACTTTCCTCATCACTGTCCTGTCGTTGATGGTCAAAGAAAATCTCGAATCCGAGGACACTTTTTTGAGGAATTTACCCAAGGCATGGAAAAGCCGTAAAAAATAAATCCTCTCATTCTCGAACAAAAAGGCCATTCAATGTCCCCCGGATTGGCCTGTGGATGAGCTCATAATTCTTCCCAGCTCTCTTGGCTTTGGCTTTGGCTTTGCCTCTTATCTCTTCACCCTTACTTATCCAGTCCTTTTTGGTGGGCACATAGCCCAATCCAAAGGCATACGGGTTATGTGGCACATCTGCCAGTGCTGTAACACCTTTCTACCCACTCCTGTCGAGCCCCATTCTTGGAATATGCCGCTGTAGACTCGACTTTCTTCGCGTGCCCCCTTTTGGTGAGGCACGAATTGGTCTCCTACAGTTCGAACTCCTGTCATGGTTCTGAATCTAATCTCACAAAGTGCAATGTGAGACTGATAAACACAAAAGAGTCCAATCCGGCAAATCATTTTGAAAAATTGATTTTAGATCAAATAATGCCAAAACTGGACTGATTTGCCAGATTATAGAGTCGCCACCTAAATATTTTATTTTTTGAGAAATTTAGGAAACCCTGACTCGTGCCAAAGGCCACGTGTCCGTCATCACCAAAGTTGCCTCGGCTCTGGAACTTGGGTACGAGAGGGGAAGGTCCTGAAATGAGCACCCCCGCTCGCCCGATCAAAGATCAGCCTCTACTAAGCATGATATGTTGTTTTATAAACTTCATGTGTTCTTATCCGGTTATTAGCTAACTTTGCTATGTGGCGAACACATACAAGTATAGACTAAGTCGCGAGAATTGGAATGAAATCGACTCATGTTTGCTTTCAAAAATGGTTTGAAAGTGCCACTCGCAAGTGGGCTAAAACGCAGATTTGCCACCCTCAAGTGGACTTAAAACATGATGATTTGCCATTTTGCAAAGTGGGATTAACACTCACATTTATCGAATTCTTCTAATTCAAGCAACAATGCCTTCACCCACAGGCATTCATGCAGTTAATCACTTAAGCAAATAGCCTCATGGCAAGCATGCTATCATGGCAACACTCACACTCATGCAAGTATGCTAAAGCGTAACACTTACAATGTACTTCGAGCCAAAACAAAAGCAAGTTAGAAATATGCATGATCTTAACTATACAAGATGCCTAATGCAACACATGCAATAATGCAACTAAATAGGCTCGGCTATCTAAGATGGCATATGAATGCAACGATTTAATACATGTATTCAAATAAGTATTGAAATACGATGCAGTTTGAATGATGTGCCAAGCCCGGTGCATATAAGACAAATGAATGGATGCAAACATGCAAAGCATAAGGTATACTAATCAAAACGTGCCCTAAACTAACCATCAAAAGCGGTTAAGTAAAAGGGAGAAAGACATGGGGTAGGAAAACATGCACACACACGCACGCTTATTACAACATTGCGCCCTCGCGGAGGAGGGTCCGAAGGAATAGGCTAAGCTACACTAAGATAAGCTAATCAAATTAATCTAATTAAACTAATTAGAATAATTATTACACAACAAAATAAAGAAATAGCTAAGCTAAGGTACTTAATTATTACAACACTTAACTAATTAGCAAACTAATTAATTAAATTACAAAACTATGCTAACTAACAAGTAAAGCATTAAACTACACTGCCTCAGCTCTGCTTTGGAAATAAAAGATGCATGCACTCGGCTTCCGCCGCGAAACGCCTTCCGGTTTGCTCTCGAGAGGCTCTGTTTGCAGGGTTGCTCCAAGAACTTTTTGCTCCACCTTACCAATTCAGTGCTGAGGAATGCACCAGTGGCCTGCCGGCCATCTGCTGGCCAAAAAGAGTCACTGCTGGCCAAAGATGAAGCACTGCCGGCCATCAATGTACTAGTGCCGCCCACTGGTGTGCTAAAGCACCACACTGTAACAGAGCACAAAAAGAGGAAAATAGAGGGTTTTCCAAGGATATGTTTGTATTGTGCACCTCTTTATCATCTCAAAACATCAAATGAGTGGCACTCTTAGATCCAAAACCGCCAATCAAGCATTTTCAATGCATGATGGCCAAAGATCCAAGTTGTACACTTTCAATAAATGCACAAAAACAAGACTCTAGACCACTACCTTATCATGGATGATCAAAGGCAATGGAGACAAAGGAGATTGGCTCATTTCATCACTTTGAGTATAAAATGGACCAATCTACCTTGTGTTCAATATAACATTCGATTGAACAGAATGCAATGCAAACACAATATGCTTATCTTGGTCATGTTTTACTTGTCTAATTCTTGTTTACACATTTTAACATTACTAAGCCATTCTTTAATCAATTTGTCCAAAGTGATTGTCCACTAATGAGAGAGGGGTCAACCAAAGGATGGTTTAAGACAAGAGAGAGATCATGCCTTTGGCTAGGAGGAACCCTCAAAAGAAGGTTAAAGCCATTGAGCACAAGCTCCATCTCAAGCTTAAACATAAGCATAAGGTTAACCAACCCTAAAAAAAATGGAAAAATGAAGAAATAAGGGAGATTCCCGACTTTTTTAGTGTTGGAATGGCATGCTAAAAAAAATGCTAAAACATGCAAGCAATACAAGTACAACATGTTAAGAGCCAAAAGCATTAAAGCCAGTGAAGAGCATTACACTAGAGGCATGCCATATCAAACTCAAATGACAAAACTAGCTCTGGACAGAGTTTAAACATGCCAAAATAGTGGCTAAAACATGCTGAGATGGTAGCACAAAAGGCAAGAAAAACATGCTTACATGTTAGGCCACAAACAAGGCTGAAGGCACAACTCTCAAAAGCAATGAAAGAGTGAAATATGTGAGAGTGTGATAGAGCTATATGCACTTAAATCACATGTAAAATGATGCTACAACATGCAAGCAACACATGCACAACATGTTAGAGGCCTTAAAACATTAAGCTAGTAAAGGCATTTGCACTATAGCTATACAAAACAAGCCTCAAGTGGCCGAACCAGCTCAAAACAGAGCTAAAGTAGGTCAAAAAAGTAGCAAAAACATGCTGAGATCAAGTCACAAAATGGTAGAAAAACATGCTCACATGTTAGGCTATCTACACATGCAAACAAGACACAAGGAGGGGAGGCCAACCCCTCCTATTTTGGACTTCAAAACATGGTTTTTGTCACTCAAAAACCTCTGAGTTTTAGTGGTAAAAAGGCCCAAAAAGTTTGATTTGAAGGTGATGAGAAATGGTGCAAAAAGTTTAACAAGCTAAAGAGCAAAAGGGTGGGACAACCCCCTAACTCACAAAGGCTCAAACCACCACTTTTAGGACTGAAAAATAGAACTTTTTACATGCCAAAACCAGCCTTGAAATGGTGGAAAAAGATAGCAAAGCAAGTATGAAAAACAAGCTTAAAGGGAGAGAGTTATATCTCTTGAAGCCAAGCACACTTTGAGGCACAAAACCAAGTCAAAACCACCTTAAGGAGTTCCAAGAGAGCCTCAAGCAACCTCAACCCAAAGATCAACAACTTTGATTAAGGGTTGATAGGTTAAAGTTTGATGTATGCAAGCTTCTACGCATAAAACTCTAGAGAGAGAGGAATCTAGAGAGAGGATTGTCGAGAGATAGGCTCCCAAAGCTCTTCCTAAAAATGTTCTAACCTCTAAAACCATAGAGAAGGCTCTCTACATATAGAAGAATCAGGCTCCAGGTCAAAAATATCCCAAAAGGGACAGCTGTAATAGCTGGAGAACAAATATCTGCAAAAAACTGACTTTTTCCATCGATGGCTGGCACTGCTTCATTGATGGCCGGAACATGATCATTGTTGGCCGGCATGGATTAGTATTGGATGGCAGGGGGTCAGCAAAGGACATTAATGGCCGGCACATGGCCAGAAAAGCCCTTTTATGGCCAGTATCCTCCACCTCTGGTTTGCCAGAAAAATCTGCTTTTTGGGCCCGACTTCAACCGGACATAACTCCTTCATCTCATTCTTGAGCCTAAATTGAATCCCTTGAAGTTTTATTTCCAATGGTGTCAGCCTCACATCAAAATTCCAACTGTACAAAAAGATATAACTCTTTTAGTGAAGACTGCTCAGTTTCGATCCTACCCGGATTCATGCCAAACTTCTCCCAAACTAGTCTTGTTCTCTCCTCTCCTCTTTTCTTCAAATCCAAACCCCTAAATAAGGTGTTTCGAAAGATTTTTCAAAGAGTTCACCTCTCTTTCATTCATTTCCACTTTGTTCTTGCTCGATTTACCGAAAAGCTCAACATTTAACAAAATGCGAGCCTTGGAACATCGTAGAAGCATTTTCAAAAATATTTTGAAAAAGAGTGTTTTAAGGTCTAAAATCTTTGGTCGAAATAGTTTTAGTCCAAAAATGGGGTGTGAGGTTGGGAGTTGAAGCTCCTCTTGCTGAAGAAACCGAACCTTTGCACTGCACAACTTTCATCACCAAGTAAACAATTAGTAGCGCCCAAGTCTTAAGGGCGGTCAAAAATTGGGTGTCTACAGCCGCAGCTTGTTCATGAAGTTTATGGACTGGGCACTAACATACATGCCTTCGTCCCCAGCCAGAATTGTCTGCACTACTCGGGCTTCCACCAGAGTGAACCCCGAGAGGAATACATCCTCATTGCCATAGTTGATCATTAGCACTAGCATAGTCACCTCTGGTGTTACGTGGATAGATGAGTTCCCAAAAACAATTGCTACACCTCTCTCATGAGGATATTTCAACATCTGATGGAGGGTGGAGGGGACAGCCTTCACATGACGTAACCAAGGCCTCCCTAACAGTAGGTTAAAGGTAGCTGGCACATCCTGGACGTGGAACTCGATCTCTAGCTCAGATGGGCTAGCCTAGACTCGTACTTTCATTGTTTCCATGACTTCTCTACTTGTATTGTCATACGCCCATATCACTTGGGCTATGGGGATAAAGCCTTCCGGTTTGAGGCCAACTGCATAGACAGTTCGGGAAGGACAGACATTAATGGCAGAACCAATATCTACAACCACTAGCACTCACTTTTCTCTGCATTCCACAGTTATGTATAACGGTTTGTTGTGAGCTAACCCTTCCGACGACAGCTCTTGGTCAGAGAACATGAGCATTGGATTGGCTCCACTTGGAAAAACCAGGTCCACAATTTGCTCGGGCATAGTATCAATGGACAATTTAGCCTTGTCCATTGCCGACAATACTGCCTGCCGATGCACCCATGAAGCCATGAGGAGTCCCCAGATAAAGATATCGACTTAAATCTTCTTGAGTTTTTTCAGAACTAACTCCTCTTCTAATTGCTTCTCCTTCTGTTTCTTGACATCCATGTCCTTTCCTGATGGCTCTGCTTGATCCAGGTGTGGCGGCTTAAAGTACCGTCCACCTCGAGTAAGATCATCTATCTCCTCAGCGTACCATGTATCATCTGGGACGCAGTCTCCCCAGTCTTCATGAGTATAGGCCAGATGCAAATCATTGTCATCCCACTACTCACCATTAGCCATTGACAAACAATTGTCCGGCTCTACTTGAATCATTTTTACAGTGCAAGTGCCCCTCTTAGGGCGACACATGGTTGTAGTTTCCATGCTGTCTTCATTTCTTTCTCTCTTAAACTACCTCAGTGCAACTTCCTGTTCAGTATCCATAGTGTTCACAACACCCACTTCCTGGGTTGGGTTTCCCTCACATACACCCTTCGGCAAGCTTCCTTTCTCATCAGCCTTCCCGGCCTCTACAGCTACCTCTGTTTCCTTTTCCTCCAGTTTTATCTCAATTTTTTCTTCCTTATCTGGCTCATCGCTCAACCATCCAGTAGTATCAGTCGATCTGTTCAGGTCGAACCACCCATTCTGTACATCTTCCTGATCATGTTCATGAAAGAACTATAAGTTGTCCAAATATTCTTCGAGATTTGCTAGGTTGTCCAACCCTTCGTTCGAGCTATCCTTTCTCACTACATTAATTTTCACTGAGGTTGGTAGCACCACCTCAGGCCTGAGTGGAGTAGTATGAGCAATATAATGGCTCGGGTCGTACTCGCTTTCAGATAAGTCCATGGGACATTCCGATAGCAAAGCAGTACCTCCCTCCGAGGTCAACATCTCTTCTATTGCAGGTGTTGTCACCACTGATTTGGAAAACTCAAGTTGTAGATTAGACGTGTCCATCATGCACAAGTCTGTGCCCTCAGGAATGAACAACGTCGATTTTGGTAGGTGGGAGAGGGTAATATATACGCTGGGGTCATAAGAGGTGGCCAGGGTAAGGATAAGGTTAAGGTTTCGAGGTGGGGGGACTTGATTATGGGCCGGGAGCAGATTTGTGATTACATTTGGTTTCTGGAGTGGAGCGATGACTTTGGTTTCAATGAGATCCTGAATCTCATGACACAAACGGAAGCACTGGTCAGTGTCATGACCATTCTGCTGGTGAAAAGCACAATACTTTGCGAGGTTATGCTTGGGTGGAAGGGGATCAGGAAGTGGGCGAGGTTCTAAGACCAGCACTTGCATGGCTTTGGATATGATCAGGTATAGTTGGTTAAAAGCTCTACCTTGAGGTCGAGTAGAGTTCGATGATGTTTGTAGGCCTATGTTGGCAAAGGGGATGGCAGTTTTTTTTTGTGACAACACTTACGTCTGATGGCCTCGCAACTGTGCTACCACTGGCAGCATTAGAATTATGAAGAAACAACCTCTTGGCCGATTCTTCATCATTAGTAATAATCCCCTGCTTCATAGCATCCTTGATTTGAACCCCCCATCTCGTGAAGCTCTTTGATTGTAAATAGGGGGAGAACAATCATTTTCTACAATAACTTCCCATCTAGATTTCGGACAACCATTATGATCTGATCTTTCTCTGAAGGTCGAACAGTCATCATGGATGCTTTAGCCCACCATCTCGTCACAAATTCAGAGAAACCTTCCTTTGGCTCTTGACGCGTCGCCTCGAGATCACAAGTTGTGACCTCAATTTGCGTGTTGTAAGAGTATTGCGTGACAAAGGACTCGGCTAACTCCTCCCAGTTCTGCTTTACGAAATCTTCCAACTTGGGGTACCAGATGGCCGATATACCCGACATAGTGCGACCAAAGAGGGATAGCTTTTGCACTCTAGTCAAACCCAACGGCCACAAGATATCTAAAAACAACTATAAGTGAACCATGGGGTCCCAAAAACCATGAAAACGATAAATGTGTGGCATCTTGAATCGCTCTGGTAATGTAACCATAGATTCGGTGTATCCATCCTCTATGTCTGGAATGGAATTGACCCCTTGCGCTTTTTTGAACAGCTTCTCCAATTTGTTGGCTTTCAACACAGTATGATTAACCTCGAATTTGAACGATGCCTCAGTCTCATAAATTGAGGCTTTGGAAGCTTGTGTTGGGATAGGTTCTGTTGGGACTGGGAAAACCAGATTACCTTGGGTTCGTGGATCTTCAGCAGTGACAGTATTAGCAGTGGCATCGGGTACAGGGATAGCCGCGGTGGGTACATGGGACGCAGAGGCCGCAGCCGGTTGCAGTTGCTATTGCTGTAGCCTAGTTATGACCTCGGCCTGATGGGCCACATAATGCTGTAGTGTCTCAACTGTTTGTTACAGTTGGAGTATTAAGTCCTTGATATTTGCTGGGGGATACTGTGCCATTAGAATAGGTGACTGTTCTTGAATTGAATTGGAAGTAGCTAACTGTTCTTGAATCGAGCTGAACACAGGCGAGTTGAGAGGTGACTGCTGTAAGAATTGGACTGGTGAATTTTGTTTGATACTCCTCCACCTTGCAACTGGTGACAGCGAAACAAACATAGGTTGTCCCCGAACATGATCTCCAACCTTGCAAAGTCATCCAACATGGGTCCAGAGTACTTGGGGGATATCAGAACCTTCTGAAGTTATGGTTTAAACTACCTAGCAAAAGAAATAAAGTAAAAGAGCAGTAATCAGAAACTGTACAGCACTTCAGCTAAGACATTTATCAACATAGACATGATCAAAGCTGTAGGACTGCACTCCATACTGAATTCTGCCTCAAAACAGATACTAACGGTGCAACTGATATGCACATTCCTGTACAGTTTTACTATAAAGCACATACCAATTAAGAGAGAGCCAAAACATCCCTATGAGGAGTAGGGTTACTCTGTCCTAGTTTTTGTCAGGAACTAGGGCTTCACTAGTTCAATCAAATAGTTTTATGCAATCCTGCATGCAGGTGAGCATTATGTCCTAGTTTGGAATAGTCACCATGGCTTACTACATGTAGCTAAGCTAAATGGTCAAAGAGGGTACCTCAGCAAGACTACCTAATATACCTTTCACACCTATCATCGAGAAGTGAAAGGAGGATCAAGCGGTACAGCAGTAGTCCAAATCTAAGGATTATGTTCCCAACATGGCAGAGCCCATGACCGGTCAGCCTTTTGGCAAGCATTGTTGGTAAGCCTCCGGCAAACCGTCTTGGAATAGTAGATGGAAAACACAGTGACTTATAATAACAATGCAAATGCAAATGCAAAGAACATATATATGTAGATAAAATTTCACATCATGAAGTCCAAGTCAAGTTCTCTACTTTCCCTAGCAGAGTCGCTAGAAATAGTAGCTTGCTTTTCGTGCTCCTTTCGGATATGATTAGCCCTACAGTTCGAACTCCCGTGGTTCTGAATCTGATTTCACAAGTGAAATGTGAAATAGATAAACAAAAATGAGTCCAACTCTGGCAAATCTTTTGGAAAATAGGTTTTAAATCAAAAAATGCCAAAAATGGACTGCTTTGCTAGATTAAAGAGTCATCACCTAAATATTTTTGGAAAATTTAGGAAACCCGAGACTCATGCCAAAGGCCACTTATCCGTCATCACTAGAGTGTCACGGCTTGGGAACTTAGGTACGATAGGAGAAGGTCATGAATTGAGCACCCCACTCGCCCAATCAAAGATCGACCTCTACTAATCATGATGTCATTCTTACTTACACTATATGCTCTTCTTCCGATTATTTAGGCTAATTTACTATGTAATGCACAAAAGTATAGACTAATTTGTAAAAGTTGGAACATTTGATTTCATGTATGTTTGAAAAAGAGTTTTGAATACACGTCACTTAAAAAAGTGAACTTGTATACACATTGGTCAAAACATCCCAACTTAAGCAATTAGCCTTCATCCACAGGCATTCAAAACAGGTATATCACTTAAGCACTTAGCCTCATAGAAAACATGATTGATATGGTAACAATCACACACATACGATATGCTAAAGTAATAAGTGCTAACCTCGTACTCCAAGGCAAGCCAAAAGAAACAAAAGAGTTAGAAAACATGCATGATTCTAACAATGTAAATGACTAATGCAACGCATGCAAAGAGGAATCTAATAGGTTCGGTCGTCCAATATGTCATGTAAATCACTTTGATAGCATGCAGTAGCGCACGTATTCAAGGAAATAATAAATGACAATGTTGTTAGAATGATGAACCAAACCTAATGCATGCATGACAAATGGATGCAAATCATGGAAAATGCCAAGAGAAACATGATGCCCTATGCTATCCATCATAAGCAAGTAAATAAAAGGGAGAAAGACGTGGGGTTGGAAGACATACACATTATTACAAGTTTGCCCTCGCACAGAAGGGTTTGAATGAATGTCCTAGCTAATTACTACAAATTGCCTAGCTATTACAAACCAAATGAAATAAATTAAATATACTAGCTAATTATTACAAATTAAGATTAACTAGCTAGCACACCTAACTCATTAATTACAACACAATTTTGCCAGCTATTAGAATTAAGCTAATTAAGCATAAAACTATTATAGGCCCCGAGAAACGAGGGATGAATCATGCATGCGCACAAATTTCCACCCAAAAATGCTCTCTGTTCTGCTACCAGAATGCTTCTGTTGCGCAATCAAAAAATTGCACTGATTTTCACCTTAGCTTATGCTTTGTTCCGTAGGAAAAATAACACTGCTTAGCTGAAAAAAGGTGGTCGACCGACCCAAAGAAGTGGTCAGCTGTACAGTAAACATGGCCGGCCGACCACTAATGTTTGGTACTGCCCTACTGCAATAGATATGAAACAGAGCACAAACAGAGTATTTTCAGAGCATGTTTGTCCACCCTGTCTCTCTTTTTCATCAAACAGATCAAAGAAGGGTAGGCTTGATTGAAAAGGCATCAATCAATGCAAATTCATTACATGATGGTCTATGAATTAAGGGATACAATTCCGATGAAGGACAAGGAAAGACTCATGAACCTCCTCCTTATCATGGAATTGATCAAGGGAAGTAGTTGAGATTGATTGTTGAACCATTTTCATCACTAAGAGTATGAAATGGTTCAAGACTCAATGGGTTCAATTAACGTCTAATTGAACCCCAAACTTGATTTTATTATCTTGTTACCTCTTAGTCTGATATTAGTATCTTTTTTAATTACCTTCCCATTCATTAGTCATTTTAATCCAATAATGAAGATTAAGTCCACTAATGGAGAGAAATGTCAAACAAACGGTTGTTTTGGGCATAAGAGAGATGTCATGCCTTTGGTAATGAACCTCCGAAGAGATTAAACCATTAAGCACAAGGATCTTTCTCTCAAGCTTAAACAATGACCATTTGAAACAACTCTCAAAGCAAAGAAAAAGCCAAGAAAAGAGGGAGGTTGCAGAGGCGATTGGAGGTGAACACAAGTATGGAAAGCATTAAATAAATGCTATCAACTCAAATAGGTTGGTGTCTAATGCCTAAAACACCAAACCTATGAGGACCATTACTCTACAAGCATGCCATACAAAGCATAAATGAAACCAACACCAAAAAAAATTCCTAAAACAGTCAAAAATAGTGTTGGAATTCTCATGGAAAGGCTTGAAAAAGTAAGCTACAATATTGCGAAAATTAAGCTAGTAAACAAGCACAAGGAGGGAAGGCTAAGCCCTCCATTTTTGGGACTTCAAAACAACATTTTTAGCCTCTGAAAACCTCTGAAATTCAATGGTAAAAAGCTTAGAAAAAGGAGATGAAGAGATGTGAAACACAAGGGTAAAAGCTTAAGAAGTAAGGTTTGGGAAACACAAGGGTAAACGCTTAAGAAGTAAGGCTCAAAGAAGGGTTGTCACCCCCTCTACCTTGGATAGCTTTTAACCACAAGTTTTAGCCCATAAAAATAGTTAGAAAATGATCCAAAAACAGCAAAAAAAGAGAGGAAATAAATTGTGCAAAAGAGCTAGGGGTTATACCTCTTGAAGAAGGGTGACCCTTTGAGTTACAAACCACCAATTCACACCCTCAAGAGCTAAGATGCAAGATCAAGTACCTCAGCAAAGAGACCTCAAAAAACATGTTTTAGAAGTCTAGGTATAAGGTGTATAGGTTGCAAGGAAGTGAGGGATATTTTTTCCAAGAATTTTCCTTCTCCAAAATTTTCTTACCTAATTTTATGAGAGGGGGTCAAGTATATATAGAAAAATATGTTAGGCTCTCGGAAATATCAATACAGAAACAGGTGATTGTAGACGTCCACGAATGCCCTGGGAGGGAGATCCCCCCCCCCCCCCGGCCGCCGTTCTGTTCATATTGGGCTCACTACAGTTCGGACTCTCAAATTGTCACGGTTCTTAATCTGAACCAAAGAGTCCAAATCCGGCAAATCGTTTTCAAAAACAGATTTTTAAAAAAAAGTGCCAAACATGGACTACTTTGTTAGATACAGAGTCGCCACCTAAATATTTTATTTCGGGGAAATTTAGGAAACCCTGACTCGTTTGCCTAAGGCCACGTGTTCGTCATCACCAGAGTTGCCTCGGCTTGGGAACTTGGGTACGATTGGGGAAGGTCAGCTATGAGCACCCCCTCTTGCTCGATCCAAAGATCGGCCTCTACTAACCATGATATCTTGTTTTGAAAACATTATGCGTTCTTATTCCGGTTATTAGCCTAGATTTACTATGTGACGCGCACAACACAAAAGTATAGACTAAATCGTCTGAATTGGAACAAAACATTTCATGTTTGTTTTGAAAACGGTCTGCTACTCATAAGTAGGCTAAAATGCAGATTTTGCCACCTTCGGGTGGGCTTAGAAAACATGATTTTGCCACTATCTAGTGGGCTTAAAACCCACAGTTTTAATGCATGATTCCAATTCAGGTAATTCAACCTCCACCCACAGGCATCCAAGCAGTTATGTCATATAAGCAAATAGCCTCATGGTAAGCATGCTGTCATGGCAACACTCACACGCATGCAAGGATGCTAAAGCGAAAAGACTTACAGAGTACTCCAAGCCAAAACAAAAACTATGTTAGAAATCCATGCATGGTCCTAATTATACAGAAATACCTAATGTAACACATGCAGGAATACAACTTCAGTAGGCTCGGCTATTCTAAAATGACATGTGAAATGCTACAGCTAACACGTATTCAATTTGGGATTGAAATACAAATGCAGTTAGTATGATGCGCCGAGCCTGGTGCATGCAAAACGAATGAATGTATGCAAACATGCTATCATAAGTATGCTAATTGAAACATGCCATAAACTAACCATCGAAAGCTAGTAAATAAAAGGGAAGAAAGACGCGGGGTTGGAAGACATACACACACTCACGCACACTTATTACACAATTGCCCTCGCTCGGAGGGTCCAAATAATATTACACAACCAAATGAATACTGCTAAATTAATTATTACAGAACTTCTAATTAATTAACGAATTAAATATAGAAGGAAGATGGCTGCAGCCCTGGCTCGGAATGCGCAAATGGTGCATGCTTGACTCGTCTCGCCCGGAAACCCGTACCATGCCACTGTTGCCTCTATTTACACTACCTTGCTCCTCTGAAAATTTTCACGAGTCCCAAGGATGCTTCTCTGGACATTGAGGAGCATCACCGACCAAGTGGGAACATCACCGGCCGAAGGGAATAGTCATCGACCATTGGTTTAACTATCGACTAATTGTATTTGGTCGGTCGGCACAATAAGTAGTCGGTCGGCCAAATGTTCCTGCAGAAATCTGTTTTGACAACAGCAGAGGACAAACAGTGTATGGTATGGGATTCTCAAGAAAATGTGTGCGTGGCCGCACTCTCTATCATGCAATGGACCTAAGAGAGCGTGGCTCTCGACCCTCAAGCCATCAATTATGCATTTTGATGCATGATGGCCTAAGAAGCCAAGCTTGCCATTCAATGTAAAATGCATGCAACAAAAGAGATGAGTGCCTTACACCTTATCATGCTTGAGATCAAGGGCATTGGCAACCGAGGAGTGAGACATGTTTCGTCACTTTGAGTATGAACACACCTCACCCCTCATGCTCGGTTTGACACCCCAAACCAAGCAATGCAATGCATGTATACTAACATGGCCCAAATGTGCGAAATGACTAAGGCACAAAACATGCCAAATGCAATGTAACCTATGCATGCAAATGTAATGTATTAAGCATGCGAGATGCAATGCAATGCAACCTATCATGTAATGCAAACATGGTACATTGCAAGCATGCAACTAGAGGCAATAAATCAAACATACCACTATACACAAGGATGGACTTAGACTGAAATGGGAGGCCTCAGCCACACCCCAAAACAGTGGCCAAAAGAGCCAAAAATGGCACAAATTATGCATGCAAGCATGCACACACCAAGGCCTATCACCTAAGCATGGGAGGGGGAGCCCTCAAGGACACTTAAGGGTAACAAACAAAGACATCAAACACTCACATTAAACTCTGAAAAACATACGAAGGATGATGCCGAAATATGCTAGGAAATGGATATAAAAAAAATGGAGCATTCAAGGCCTCTAATGAGGGCATTACTCAACACCTACACCAAGCAAATAAGGCATGGATTTTTCAATGCAAAACAGAGTTTTAGCATGCAAAAGGGACCCCTAAAACCCAATGTCATGGCAACCCAAAGCCTCAAACACATAAGCATGCACAATGCTCATTTTAAGGCTCAACAAGACAACTCTTCGAGGCATGAAAGGGATGATGAATGCAATCATGCAAGCATGGATTAGGGACTAAGACGGCATGTAAAATGACCCCAAATCATTGAAGCAACCCAACTAAAGCATGCTCATAACTCACACCCTCAAGGCTCACAAGCCAAAATGCAAAGAGGCTATACCAAACATGGCAAATATGATCAAAACAGCACCCTACAGACCTCAAGCATGGTAAGACATGGCAAAGAACTTCACAAAGTTAGGCCAAACTATGAGAGCATGGTAGGCTAGATGCAAGATGCACTTCTAGGCAAAATGGGGGAATACAAGGCAAGTATATTAGGCATGAAAGGGGTCATTAATCTGACCAAAAACAGAGGCATATTGTGACCTAACAACATCCAAAAACCTCTAAAATGGTACCAAAGACAACTACTCATGCATGCTACCATTAAGAGCCAAAAATGCAAGAAAAAGAGACAAATGGGAGAGGGGTGTCCCTCCCCTATGCAAGACCTCAAAACCCCTTCTTCACCACTGAAAATCCATTGGATTTCAGTGGTGTGAAGGCCAATACACAAAAGTCCCCAAAGCTTACCAAAGAGAGCACAAAAAGGGCCAAACATGGCCTAAGAGGGGGAGGTCGACCCCCAACACCGAAATGACCTTAATAAAAGATCTTAAGCAGGCAAATACAAGACTTTTTTTAGTTATACACGAAGCTCAAATCAGTATGCAAAGCAGGTCAAAAGCTAGTGCAAGATTGGGGAATTTAAAGTAAAAGTGTTACCTTTGAAGAACACCTCAAGAACAGCAAGTCCAGCCACCTTCTTCTGATCAAAACCAGCTCAAAACCTCAAGAATAAACCCTCAACACCTCCCAAAGTCGAAGTATGGTGTAATGGTGTGTGTCTTAGTGCAAAAGTAAGAACAAATCACCCTTTTAGGCCCTCAAACACACACAAATGAAGAGAGAGAGGGAGATATAGAGAGAGAAGATGTATGTATTAGAATATATATGTTTTAGGTCTGATTTTGCTGAACCAAAACAAAGGAGAGGGCTTGTCTCCTTATATAGACCATCAAAGGTGCTAAGCTTCCAAGAGAAGCTAATTAAAAGGATCAAGGCTTCTTCAAGAAGCCAAGGCAAAGGGGCCAAGGCTTCCTGAGGAAGCTGAGGCAGGGTCCAAGCTTCTTGAGGAAGCTAAGACAAAGGTCCAAGCTTCCTCAGGAAGCTAGACCAAAAGGGTGCAAAAGGGGCAAAACAGCCACGGATGTGCACGGGGGCAGGGTTTGTGCATTCCAGCTGGTACAGATGGCATGCACCACGCCTGAAAAAGGAAAAAAGGTGGTACCGGCCAGAAAAGGATGCCTTCGGCCAAACAGGTGGTGGGCCGGCCACACAAAATGCCGACCGGCCAATGGACTATTTCACCAATGGCCAGTAGCCTCAAAACACGGCTAGTGGCCTCAAGCCATGGCCGGCGGGTATCAAGGGTAGCTAGCAAGATACTCTCTACCCTCAGGTGCAAAAGCAAACAAGTCCTTGATGTAAAACCAAGCACAGAACAAGGAAGTCAAGAGATCCTGAGGCAAGGCGCGTAGCCAAGACCTCCGGGAACTCAAAACAAACACGAACATAGATGATCACCGAGTGTTCAAGCGGTGACATCCAAGTCTTGAGGACGGTCAAAAATGGGCTGTCTAGAGTTGTGCCTCTTTGACAGAACTCGAAAGTCATAACAAAGACGGGAGTGAGTGTCAAAGCCCAGAGATGACCTATTTTTGACAAGGCCGAAGACTTAGACAAACATACAAGCTACAGATAAGATATGCGCCCGAGGGCAGGGGAAAAATGCAACTGACAATGCAACAAGCCGAACATAACTTATGATCATGCAAAGAAAGCTGTAACGAAGCATATCATGCAACAGTTTTAAGCAATCAAACACAAATCCAACTACATTACAATGCAGAAAGGATGCAAGAGAATTATGTAATTCTCGCTACGTTTCACGCAGAGAATACAATACCTGTGTGGTTCGTCTGGTTGCGCCAGCTTCAAATGAACCGTACATACAATATCGTGCCTGAAAGAGAAAGAAAACTTAACAGGTACAATATCGTTAGCAATATGCATAACAATGCAACTGAATGTGCATGACAACGCAAGTCGAATAGAACGGATGAAAATATGATTTGAAACAAGCATAACAATGCTATGAAGGTAAACACATGTAAGTAAAGCATAACGCGACAACGCATGCAATGTGTATAAGAAGAACTTGAACACATGTAAGTAAAGCATAACGCGATAACGCATGCAATGTGTATAAGAAGACCTTGAACACATGTAAGTAAAGCAATGCACGTATGCAATGTGTATAGAAAGAAACATGAACACATGTAAGTAAAGCATGCGAGTTAACGCAAGCAATGTGTATGAAAGGGTGTAGATGTCCCCGAACGTCCCGGGAGGGAAATCCCGTTTTGTTCATATGGGGCTCACTACAGTTCAGGACTCAATGTCACGGTCCTGTATCTAATCTCGCAGAGTACAATGCAAGATCGATGAATCGTCAAAGAGTCCAAATCTGGCAAATTGTTTTTGAAAACAGATTTTTTTGAAAGACGGGCCAAACATGGACTGCTGTGCCAGATACAGAGTCGCCACCTAAATATTTTATTTTGGGGGAAATTTAGGAAACCCTGACTCGTGCCTAAGGCCACGTGTCCGTCATCACCAAAGTTGCCTCGGCTCGGGAACTTGGATACGATTGGGGAAGGTCACTTCGTGGGCACCCCCGCTCGCCTGATCAAAGATCGGCCTCTACTAACCATGATATCGAGTTTTGAAAACGTTATGCGTTCTTAATCCGGTTATTAGCCTAGATTTTCTATGTGATGCGCGCAGCATACAAGTATAGACTGGATCGCCTGAATTGGAAGAAAACATCTCATGTTTGTTTTGAAAATGGTTTGCTACTTGCCCGTAGGCTTAAAATGCGGATTTGCCACCCTCGGGTTGGCTTAGAAAATAAGATGATTTGCCACTCTCAAATGGGCTTAAAACTCGCATTTAATGCATTATTCCAATTCAGATAATCTAACCTTCACCCACAGGCATTCTGGCAGGTATATCACATAAGTAGTTAGTCTCATGGTAAACATGCTATCATGGCAGTCACTCTTACACATGCAAGGATGCTAAAGCATAAACACTCACCGAGTACTCCAAGCCCAAACAAAAGCTATGTTAGAAATTCATGCATAATCCTAACTATACAGAAATGCTTAACGCAACACATGCATGAATGCAACTACAATAGGCTCGGCTATTCTAAGATGGCATATGATGATGCTACAGCTAACACGTATTCAATTTGGAATTGAAATACAAATGCAGTTAGTATGATGCGCCGAGCCCGGTGCATGCAAGACAGATGAATGATGCAAACATGCAAGCATAAGTATGCTAACTGAAACATGCCCTAAACTAACCATCATAAGCTGGTAAATAAAAGGGAGAAAGACGTGGGGTTGGAAGACATACATCACACACACGCACACTTATTATAATTGTGCCCTCACTCAGAGGGTCCGAATAAATAATACAGTCCGAATAAATAATTAAATATTACAAAACCCTAATTAATTAACAAATTAACTAGGAAAGTGGATAAACTAGCATGCAAGCCTATGGACTGCCTGAGCTCTGTTCCGAATGATGAAAGATGCATCCTGGAGTTTCCTGGCGCGGGAATCCATTGCGATGCCCCGATTCGCCTCTGTTTGTAATTAATGCCGGAATGCTGTGCAAGGCTTTAGAGAGTTGTTGATTTCTGATTTGCTGCAATAGAGAGCAAGAAAGGGGCACAGCAAAGTATTTTCACATATGTATGCATGACTACTCTTCAGGGAGTGTAGTCTTCGATCCTCGTGCCACCAATCACGCATCTCGATGCATGATGGCCGAGGAGTCGAATTGCACGACTCGATGTGAAATGAATGCACATGTAAACACAACAAGACCTAAACTCCATCATGGGTAATCCAGAGTGTCAGCGACCGGGAATTGAGACACGTTCCGTCACTCGGAGTACGAAACGTCCCTCGTTTCCCGTGCTTGGGCTAACCCCTATCCCAAACACAATGCAAATGAGATGGCATACACAATGCGACTAACATACAACCTACCATACACAATGCTATGAAATGGCATATACAATGCTCGATGTAACATGGCATACACAATGCTCTAACATGCAACCAAACGTACGCAATGCTATGGACTGAAATGGCATACACAATGCACGATGGACTTACACCAACATGAGTGGACCTCAGCCACACTCACATCAGTGGCCATTAGATGAAAATGAGACAACCAAAATGCGTGCACACATGCACGAATACCAAGGACCAAACCTAAGGCATGTCATGCAACTCTAACAAGGCATAGAAAAGGATGAAACATGACATGGAATAGCATAAACTACAGCTCTGAAACAGCATGAAATATGGTCCCAAAACATGCAAATATGGCACACAATGCAAGCTAGGGGGCCCGGGTACCGAAACTAGTGAAGTGCGTTACACTGGAGGTACCCAAAGCAATGCACCAAAGGCAAAACCAACCCCAAATAGACCCTAGGCAGGTCTGAAATAGTGGGAAATTGGTCTAAAACGACGACTCGAAATGCAACAAAATAGAGCTCATTCAATGGTCGGTAAATGGGACATACAAGCCCGACTCTCAAACGCATTTAAAGAGATGAAAACATGGCAACATGGCATTCAAAAAAGCTCTGAAATGTGATGAATAATAGCCTCAAAACATGAACACACCTCAGTATATGCATGGAATGAACCTCGAAACTCAAAGCTAAGCATGGACCTTGAACTACAAGCATGCAAAACTAACATCATTCAACCACAAGACCCAAAAACAGAGCTAGGGCAGTCCAAAATAAGCACATTATCAGTTTAAGGAATGGCCAAAATATGCTAGAATCAATGGCCTATAAAGGATGCAAAGAAAGCTAGTGAACCATGAGTTATTCTACAACTATATGAAGCATATGCGGACTCACCCAACCAGCCAAAAACAAAACTATTTCATGCCAAAATATGCCCAAATAACCCCTGAAACTCAGTCAATTCATGCAAAAATGATGGGCTCCTTTGAAAGGCCAATAAGAGGGTTACTCTACACACACATGATAGACAAACAAAAGGGCAAAACCACCTCTAGAAATGAGTTATGAAAGCCCTAAAACCCACCAAAAAGATCCTGAAATTGGTCTAGGAAGCATGCAATGAAAGGCCCCTTTGAAAGGCCTTGAATGGAATTGTTCTACACATGCATCATAGACATAAAATATGGCCAAAGGGGCTCTGAACAGAGCTAAGGAAGGCCTCAAAACTCACATAATAGGTCCTGAAACAAGACTTCAAAGCATGCAAGATGGAGCCCCTTTGGAAGGCCAAAAAGGCCAACAAACAAGACAAGGAGAGAGGGGGTCACCCCTCTCTGATTTTAGGGCTCAAAGACACATCTAAGCCACTAAAAATCCACTAGATTTTAGTGGCTAAAAGGGCAAACCAGGGACAATGCAAATACATTAATGCATAGCCCCAAGCATGAGGGAATGAAGCATACAAAGGGGAAGGTGACCCCAAACAGAAAAGTGACCTTAAGTAGACATGTTTATAAGCTCAAAAGGAAACTTTTTTATGTTTATGACAAATCCCGAAAATGCTTGCAAGTAAGGCTAAGATATCATGCAAAACAATGCTTAAAAGAGGGAAATGGTGTGTTACCCTTGAAGCTCAAGAAGTCAGCAGCAAAAGGGGTCCAAACTCTGAGCTAAAACTAGATTTTGGAGCTCAAAATGATCCTCAAAGAACCTCAGCCCAATGGTAGTTGAGTTTGATCAACGGTGCCTAGGCAAAGGAGAGGTATATCTCCAAGTATAGCTCTTGCTATGCACACAAAGGCAAGAGAAGGAGAGAGAGGCAGAGATTTGGCTTTGGAATTTCTAGTGAGAGAGGGATTTTTTAGAGTGAGAAGCTCCCAAAACTTTCTTAGGAAGATTGTCCTTGAAAAATGAGAGATATAACTCATATATAGCCATATACAAGAGTTGGTTCAAAAAAATCTAAGTTTGGAACAGCTGGAGGTTGTGGAAGACAGCTGGAGGATAAATATATGTGTTTGGGACCTGTAGACCACTTTTTCTAGTTGGCCAGCCACTTTTTCTGGTCGGCCAGCCACTTTTTCTAGATGGCCGACCACTTTTTCAGGAGAGGGTGGTCGGCCAGCTAGTTTAGGAAAATTCTGATTTCCAGGTCCAACTTAAAATGGTCATAAATCCTTCATATGAACTCATTTTCAGGTCATTATTGTGTCAAAATTGAAGCCCCGGAAGTTATATTTCCAATGGCACTAGCCTTGCATTAAAACTCCTCCTGTGCAAAAAGTTATGCCTGTTTTGGTGAAGCCACGCAGATTCGGTCCAACCGGATTCATGCCGAACTTCTCCCAAACTAGTTTTCTTCTCTCCTTTCCTCTTTTCTTCAACTCCAAACCCCTAAACAAAGTGTTTTGAAAGGTTTTTCAAATATTTCATCTCTCTTTCATTCATTTCTACTTTGTCCTTGCTCGGTTTACCAAAAAGCGCAACATTTGACAAAATGCGAGTCTCGGAACATCGTAAAAACTTTATTTCAAAAATGTTTTGAAAGAGAGGGTTTTGAGGTCTAAAATCTTTTGATCAAGATTGTTTTGGTCCAAAAAGGGGTATGAAGTTGAGATTTGACTCTCTCCTTGCCGAAGAAACTGAACCTTTCCCCTACACACTTTTCTCCACCATGTAAACCATCAGTCGCGTCCAAGTCTTAAGGGCGGTCAAAAATGGGGTGTCTACAGTTGCCACTCTTTGACAGAACTCGGAAGTCAAGAGGTGACGGGAGTGAATGTCAAAGCCCAGAGATGACCCATTTTTTACAAGGCCGAAGACTTGGACAAACAAACAAAGTACAGACAAATAAATGGTTGCGCCCGCAGGCTGCCTACGTATCCCTCTGCAAGGAATCAAACCAGCATAGTTCAGGGGCAGGATGCAAAATGATATGCAGAGAGATTTTGATAATTGGAGTTATACGCTACGCGAAGCCGGTTTGATAATTGGACTTATACGTTACGCGAAGCCGGTCTGATAATTGGACTTATACGCTACGCGAAGCCGGTCTGATAATTGGACTTATACGCTACGCGAAGCCGGTTTGAAAATTGGACTTATACGCTACACGAAGCCGGTCTGATAATTGGACTTATGTAATGCACTGTAATGACTAAAATGCAATGTGATAGCTAGGAAAAGGGAGGTACCTTAAATGGGCAATTGGCAATGACTTACCTCGGCAATGTCCTACCTCATGCTGATGTGGGAATCTTCCTTTTCTTCTCAGTTGAACCGCAGGTACTACCTTTCTCCCTAACTATGGTCGCAGCTTTCCCTATTCTCCAACAAGGTGACAGACTAGGTTGATTCGGTATCCAGAATTGAGGTGCATATACATGCTATCTCAATCTATAGGGCTGCCATACAGATTTCAAGCCGAGGATATACCCCTGGGTATGTAAACAAGACTTTAGTTTCAGAAATCCCGAACCTTTGCGTTCTAGGCACGAGCCATTCGAACTCTAGTTTCCACCGTCTAAGTTGGTCTCCTAGGAACTCACCGCAAACACAGGCAGGTGGCTATACCAGACCACCAGAAGTCGTTCGGGCACGACAAACACTAAAGGAATTGCACCTTTAGAGGATTTAAGGTCTCCTAAACCAGAGAGTGCACAAGACAGTGCAAATGAAGATGCGGGATTTAAGGTCTCCAAGACCAGACAATAAAACAGATATGATGCAATAGATAATAGATACGATGCAACAGAGAGTACAATAGATGCAAAGGGTGACATACACCAACCATGTTGGACTCGTGAGTGGAGGCAGAACAAAGAAAATTGATCAGGAGCGCATTCCACGCAACCTAAGATAAATTCCAAACACGCTGAAAATCTTTTGAGGAAGGGGAGGCTCCAATCACGCTGAAATCGTGAGAAGAGGTAAACAAATTCCAAACAAGCTGAAATCGTGTGAGGAAAGAAGACACTCTAACCACGCTAAAATTGTGAGAAGAGGTGCGAAAACAACTTCTCCGGCTCACGCTTCACGCGTCCCGAGATAAATTCCAAACACGCTGGAATCGCGTAAGGAACGGGACACTCAAACCACGCTGAAATCATGAGAGGAGGCCTAACAATCCACCCAACGCGTCTACAACGCAACCTGGGATAAATTCTAAACACGTTGAAATAGCGTAAGGAACGGGACACTCGAACCACGTTGAAATCGTGAGAGGAGGCCTGAAAACAACCGCCCAGGTGCGTACACAACGCAACCTAAGATAAATTCCAAACACGCTGAAATCGTGTGAGGAAACGGCACTCAAACCACGCTGAAATCGTGAGAAGAGGTCCGAAAACAACTGCCCAGGTGCGTACACAACGCAACCTGAGATAAATTCCAAACAAGCTGAAATCGTGTGAGGAAACGGGACACTCAAACCACGCTGAAATCGTGAGAGGAGGTCCGAAAACAACCGCCCAGGTTTGTACACAACGCAACCTGAGATAAATTCCAAACACGCTGAAATCGTGTAAGGAAACGGGACACTCAAACCACACTGAAATTGTGAGAAGAGGTGCGAAAACAACCGCTCGGGCTCGCGCTTCACGCATCCCGAGATAAATTCCAAACACACTGGAATCGCGTAAGGAACAAGACGCTCAAACCACGTTGAAATCGTGAGAGGAGGTCCAACAATCTGCCCAGCGCATCTACAACACAACCTGGGATAAATTCCAAACACACTGAAATCGCGTAAGGAACGAGACACTCGAACCACGTTGAAATCGTGAGAGGAGGCCTGAAAACAACCGCCCAGGTGCGTACACAACGCAACCTCAGACAAATTCCAAACATGCTGAAATCGTGTGAGGAAACGGGCACTCAAACCATACTGAAATCGTGAGAAGAGGTCTGAAAACAACCGCCCAGGTGCGTAGACAACGCAACCTGAGATAAATTCCAAACACGCTGAAATCGTGTGAGGAAATGGGACACTCAAACCACGCTGAAATCGTGAGAAGAGGTCAGGTAACTCAGGAGCACATTCCACGCATCCTAAGTTAAGTCCCGGGAGACCACGATCCTAAATGCTGCCCGACGTAAAAGGATAAACAATAAGAGATAATACAAGATGCAAATAAATGCAACAAGTGCGATGATATAGTACATGTTACAAGCGATGTAGAGCATGACATTTAGGGAATGCAATAAACAAACAAAGTGGCACTTTAAAAAGCACCTCATGGAGTGAGTGACGGTAAACCGCTTTACTCTGACGGGGAATGGTATTCAAGGAGAGTACTTCTGATCACCATTCTGGCTTGAAACAGTGAAACAGTCAACACAGTATTCTGTTCACTTTGAACACACAGCTTGTATCAGCACACTGCTCATTCTGAACACGCAGCTCATAACACAATATTCGGTTTACTTGGCACACAGCTCAGTCTGAACAGACAGTCCGATCTGAAAAGATGGGATGCAAAAACGGAACCTGTAGAAGTTGAAACAAACTCGGATGCTCCAAATTTTCCCTCTTTTCTTTTGCTTTGCAGTCCGGAACTTTCATAGCTTCAGATAGGTCCTGGTTTTACTATTTTCACACGATCTAGGTTGAACCCTGCGGTTTTGTGAAAGAACAAATCTTGCTTTGCACAAATGTGGAGAACGACACGGCACTCCTGAGCACAAAACGAATCATTTTGAAATTGAGAACCGAATTCTTAACCGGGTATTGAGCCTGCGACTGAACACAGCGAAAAAGACTGAACAACGGAAAACAAAAGGTAAAATAACCTAAACACAACTCAACAAAGGAAAAACAAGGTAAAACAACCTAAACATATTTATTGACACTCAAACGACTCAAAACAAGAATCGAGACAAACAAATCACACAGACACAACACTCAACTGTGTTGGAAAGGCAAGATACCTCTTGGTACACGAGGAGCCAGTTTCTCCGGGTATTGTTTCCCACCCTTTCTTATTTGTGATTCTCACATCACTCGGCCCTCAGGCTCGGCTTTTCTCACAAAACACTTTTCCTCACTTTTTCTCTCAGCACATATCTCTCTATTCTTTAATCTCTCGTTTTTTATCCCTCCCCTGGGTGGTTGATGGATAAACAAGAAGTTGCGGGCTCTTGCCCCTAGCATTCTGCTAGATTCTCTTTCTTCTGCGCACAGCTAGTGAATTCCTTCCACAGAGGAATTGTGCTACAACTGGGTGTGTAGCAAATCTGCAGCTGACATCGGTTGACGATGCTCTGCTGGGGAGTTTGGACGTGATCAGATCTGTCCAGATGAGGCAGTGTAATATCTTGCCTCATTCCAGCTCGTGCTTCGCACTTGGCTTGATACCTCGTTGCTTGGAGGATGTGAGAGCTTTCTGCCCTTTTGTGGCCAGCTTCAGTGGTCCCCCTTTCTGGCAGGTAGAATGCCCTTTCTGGCAGATAGAGTGCCCTTTCTAGCAAGTTTGTTGACAATGGGGAAAAGACAGAACACCTGACTCAACTGTGCTCCTAGTTCATCATTTTAATCATTTTTTGTTTTTGGCTTTCTGTTCAAACAATTTTGACCAAAATGAGAGTTAGATTAACATGCTTCTTCAATTTTCTGATTTAAAATCATGCAAGTCAGGCTATGAGCACTGAAAATTTTCCTTTTTTGGGTCCAAGAAATGGTCCAGTTTTAGAAGAATGGAATAATTTTTGAGAGAATTAGTCAACCTCATTAAAAATTCTCAAAAACTATTTTTGCAAATGGTCACTGCTCAACGAGCACAGAACCTACTCTTGAGATGCACAACCTCAGATATGAAGGAAAATTACCCCTCGCTCGAGGAAAGTTACATGGCAACGGAAAGTTGCCCCTTGTTTGAATAACGCCACAGCGCGTTGTATGGGAACGGAAAGTTGCCCCTTGTCTGAATGGCACTGCAGTGCATTGCAATCAATCCTCAGGGTGATGATCACAACCGAACTCCCGGATATAGAAAAGACAAAGATGACTAGAACCATCACATGGACACAGTTGAATTTGAAGTGTTTTACAGCTGGACTTCAGAATGAAGTCGCTTACGTATCCCAAAGATGGGAACCAAGCCTTACGTAGTACGGGGTTAAGGTACACTCGTGTATTAACCTCTCCTTTTGCGCTCTAACTTTTGCCAAGGCCGCCCTTCTGGGTTTTCAACCTTGCGAGCTATGTTCTTCTTTTCTTTTCAATTTTTTTTTCTTTTTTCATCTTTTCCTTTCATTTACTTCATTTTTCTTCTTCTTTTTTTTTTTGCATTTTTTTTTGTTCTTTTTCTTCTTTTTTTCTTGCTCTAACTTTTGCCTGGGTCGCCCTTCCGGCTTTTCGGCCCAGCGAGCCTCTCAAAGGTAAAAGTGTAGCTTTGTCCATGTCAAATGGTTCTAAGATCTCGAATCCGTCTGAATCCAGGAGAGTGACTGCTGTTCGCTAACGATGCAGGAGTCTATCCCATGGGGGTTGAATTTGCCCCTAGTGTTATGGATCGGAACTCAGTTGTCCTTCAGCGATACCTTCTTCTTTCTTACCTTCTAGGATTTGGCATTCTTGCCAGTCTTTGTTAGCTTGAGAAACATCCCACTTTTTGACTCTTCGAGCGCATCTGACATTTTTTGCCCCTAGTTGGAGGGGTGCTTCTGATCTGGCTCTGTAAGCTTCTTTTGACGACGCATGACCTTCTTGATCTGACTTTGTTGCCTCTAGTTCGAGGGCTGCTTCGAACCTAACCACGTAGGCCTCACATTATGGTTGACCTTTGAACATTCTGAGTCCGAGTTCGAGGTTTGAAAGCAAGGGGTCGAGTTTCGAGGCTGAGAGCGATCCTAGGCTGTACAATCTCAAGAGCGATTCCACACAGGTCTTCACAAGATCGCGCAAAACATTTTTTGAAAAATCTTTTAAGAACGCGACTAATCGCTCACGTGAAAGACAATGTAGAACCAATCTAGATCAAGCCAGGATCCTTCTCAGTACTCACGTTAACAAACATGATTTCATTCATTAAGGGCTTAGCATGTCTCTCTTCCTCTCAGTTGATCAAATTTTGCAAAACCCGGGGAATTCTTCCCTCTTTGTTTTCACCGCAGTGTTCAAAAAGTTTTGAAAAACTTAGGTCAATGCAATAATTTCAGGGCACAATGAGAGCAGGTGGAATGCACTGTGGTTTCATTTAAATCCCGGCATAACTAGCACACGACAGAAGCAAACACAACAGTGCGAAAATTATTGTTGTTTCATTCAGATCTATTGGCACAACTGGCTCCTCGGCAGAAACAGACTCAAAAGAAAACGAAAAGACAAACACAAAACAAGCAAGTGATGTCCGAGGTAACACCCCCAAAATCACCAGACTCCAACAAAACAGGACTGACTCGGTACAACTAGACAGACCCAACTAACTCAGTAAGAAAAGACTGACTCTATACAAAATAACAAGACTGACTCAATACCCAAGTCAGAAAGCACAAAAACTGGTGTTTGCATATTTCTTAGAACAGTGCGTGCCATTCCCACGTCTGGAGTTAATCGAGCGCCACCCACAGCTGGTTTATTCCCCGATGACATCACATTATCCCCCAAGTTCACTGTTCCAACGTCGATAGACTTTGCTGAGCTCGGCGGGAGGATGACCCCGTTGTCAAATAGATCCTGTACTTCATGGTGAAGACGGAAGCAGTTGTCGGTAGTATGGCCAGTTTGCTGATGGTACGCGCAGTACTGGGTAGCGTCATGCATAGCCGGAAGAGGGTTCAGGAGAGGCCGAGGCTCAAGGGGTTCGAGATGGCCTTGTTCAAAAAGGATTTGGAGAGCTTTGGACAAAGGCATATAAAGGGCATGGAAGACCCTTTGTCCTCGGGGTAGATACTTCGAGGTTTGTGGATTTTTGCTTGATGCACCAGTAAAGGGATTGGCAGGCGCTGACTGGGTTTGCTGATTTCTTCTGAGCATGGGATTAGAGCTGAAAGGAACATTCTTGGTACAACGGCCCTTCTCTAGGCTTGCCCCTTGATTCAAACTGCCCCCAACTTGAGTGGCGAAAATGTCGTCCACAGTTTTTGCAACAAATGCGAGCACTTGCTCTTTGTTCAGTCCCTCGGCTTTCAAAGCCTCAACAGCCAACAGAAGATGTTCATGGGGATCCATGTCCGTCCCTATCTTGTTCTTTCCACTCGCCTCTACTTTGCCAAGGGATTGGCATTCCTCAAATGCAGCCCGTTCCAAGACTGGGGAGCCTTTTGACATGAACTCCCTGGTATGTGATGTGGTTGATGACGGAGCCAATGTCCCAGAGGCCAGATCTATCACAGTTCTCTGAAGATCTTCGATCATTCTCTTCAGCTCAAAAGTAGTGGGTTCATGGGTTTGAGATGATTGGGGTCCAGGTGCATCCATCATGCATAAGTCCATGCTTTCTGGAATTAACACCTCAGGCTTAGGTAGATGGGCTGGGGTGATGTGTATGTTGGGGTCGAAGGTGGATGGTAGTGTATGGACGAGGTTGAGGTGGGGAGGTGATGAGTCAGTACTAACCTGAGGTCCTTTGGATGGAGCTAGGGTCTCTTCGTCAATAAGATCCTGAATCTTATGACGGAGGTGGATGCAACGGTTCGTATCATGACCGTGTTGTTAATGATAGGCATAGTATTTAGCTGGGTCATACCTTGGTGGAAGAGGATTTGGAAGGGGTTGGGGTTCTAGGAGTTCTAGGTGCCCTTCTTGTTGCAGCCTTTTCAAAGCTTGAGAGAGACTCATGTAAAGAGGATGGAATTTTCGGGCTTGGGGCCGATTTGAAGTGGCGTTTTTTTGGCCATTTATGGAAGTGGTGATAGAGTCTACTTCTGAGCATTTCACAGCTGCACTACCATCAGTTGTAGCATTGGAACTGCGAGCAACATTTCTCTTCAACAGCTCATTATCTTCTGCAAAGATCCCTTGTCGGATGGCATCCTCGATTTGAACCCCCATTCCATGAAGGTCTAGAAAGGTAAACAGCGGTGGTACGATCATTTTCTGTAATAACATGCCATGTAAATTTCGAACAATCATCCTGATTTGATCTTTGTCGGAAGGCCTTGTAGTCATCATTGAGGCCTTTGCTCTCCATCTCATCATGAATTCTGAGAAACCCTCCTTTGGTTCTTGGCGGGTGAATTCGAGATCACGAGTTGTGACCTCGATCTGTGTGTTGTAGGAGTATTGAGCAATGAAGGCATCAGCTAGCTCTTCCCAGTTCCATTTCACGGAGTCCTCCAATTTCGCATACCAGATTGCGGCTATCCCAAACATGGTTCGGCCAAAGAGAGACAACTTCTGAGCTGTGGTCAAACCCATTGGCCTCAAGATATCAGAAAACAGGTGGAGGTGCACCCTTGGGTCTCCAGAGCCATCAAAACGGTCGATATGCGCCATTTTAAATCTGTTCGGCAGCGTCACAGCTGCGTCGGTATACCCATCCTCGATGTCCGGGATGGACTTTACTCCCTGAGATTTCTTGTACAACTTTTCAAGCTTGCTCAATTTCAATGCTGTAGGGTCCACCTCGAACTCAAAGGAAGAGTCCGGTTGATTGATAGGCGTAGGTGCCTTGGATAGTTGAGGTAGAATCGGGGGCGGAGGTGGCCCTGTGGGAATGTTCGTACCTTCCTGGACATTAGCTGTCTCCCCGAGTGATGGAATTCCGGGTGGGGGAGGAGCTTGATGCGAAGCAGATGCTCCGTTTTGTTGTTGCAACCTGGTGATTAGCTCTGCCTGCTGGGCCATGATCGCAGCCTGCTGTTTGGCAAACTCCGCTTGACGGGCAGCGTCCTGCTGCATGAGTTTCATACTTTCTTGGAGTTGGCGCATCATTTCCTCCATCCCTGCCATGTTCTGCTGTTCCGGCCGACTGTCTGGTATATCTATCTCTGTGATAAAAACTGAGGCCTCAGCCTGACTGTTCACTGGTGGGATGGATAAAGGCCACTGATCTGGTAACTGCTGAACTGGTGATCTGTGCCTAACTAGCCCTTTTACCCTGCCTCTGGCAAAGGAACACTGATTCCCCTTGAATTGAATCTCTGACCTGCCAAAGTCTATCAACACAAGTCCAATGAATCTGGGGGATCTCAGAGCCTTCTAGAGCTATGGTTCCAAGACTACCCTAGCAAAAGGGAAAATAGAGAGCATCTCAGCCTGATTTCACGATAACCCATATGAGTAGAGCTGAATGACTGTGCCCTCAAAATTCTGCCCGTAAACCGATACCCTTAGGTAAACTAAATCCTAAAATACTGAACTGGTGCTCACAGGCCTGATGCCCAGACTTGTAAACTGATACATGTATTCCTGTAGAGACGCACTCTAAAAGCACAGAACAAGCAAGTGAGAGCCAACACACCCCTATGGTGGGGTAGGGTTTCCCTGTCCTATTTTGTTAGGAGCTAGGGTTTCACTACGCACGCAGTAGTTTCAAACAACCTACAATCAGGTAAGCAACATGTCCTAGTTTGGAATGGTCACTATGGATTCCGAATATGCACTAGGTCGAATGGTCAAAAAGGGTGCACCAGTAAAACTGGGGTTTGTGTTCCCGTCGTGGTAGAGCCCACAACCGGTCAGCCTTATGGCACGCTTCGCAAAGTGAGCCTCTGGCAAACCGTTCAGGAATAGCATACAGCAAACACGGTGTCGTAGGCACACCAATGCAAATGCAATGCAAAGAAACACATGAGTGTAATCAAAACCAGATATCACGAGTTCGAGTCAAGTTCTCTAACTACCCAGCAGAGTCACCAGAAACTGTAGATGTCCCCGAACGTCCCAGGAGGGAAATCCCGTTTTGTTCATATGGGGCTCACTACAGTTTAGGACTCAATGTCACGGTCCTGTATCTAATCTCGCAGAGTGCAATGCAAGACCGACGAATCGTCAAAGAGTCCAAATTCGGCATATCTTTTTGAAAATAGATTTTTTTTCAAAGAAGTGCCAAACATGGACTGCTTCGCCAGATACAAAGTCGCCACCTAAATATTTTATTTTGGGGGAAATTTAGGAAACCGTGACTCGTGCCTAAGGCCACGTGTCCGTCATCACCAAAGTTGCCTCGGCTCGGGAACTTGGGTACGATTGGGGAAGGTCATTTCGTGAGCACCCCCACTCGCCCAATCAAAGATTGGCCTCTACTAACCATGATATCGAGTTTTGAAAACATTATGCGTTCTTATTCCGGTTATTAGCCTAGATTTACTATGTGATGCGCGCAGCATACAAGTATAGACTGGATCGCCTAAATTGAAACAAAACATCTCATGCTTGTTTTGAAAATGGTTTACTACTCGCCAGTAGGCTTAAAATGCGAATTTGCCACCCTCGGGTGGGCTTAAAAAATAAGATGATTTGCCACTTGCAAGTGGGCTTAAAACTCGCATTTAATGCATTATTCCAATTCAGATAATCCAACCTTCACCCACAGGCATTTAGGCAGGTATATCACATAACCAGTTAGCCTCATTGTAAACATGCTATCATGGCAGTCACTCACACACGTGCAAGGATGCTAAAGCATAAACACTCACCTAGTACTCCAAGCCAAAACAAAAGCTATGTTAGAAATTCATGCATGATCCTAACTATGCAGAAATGCTTAATGCAACACATGCAGGAATGCAACTACAATAGGCTCGGCTATTCTAAGATGGCATATGATGATGCTACAGCTAACACGTATTCAATTTGGAATTGAAAAACAAATGCAGTTAGTATGATGCGCCGAGCCCGGTGCATGCAAGACATATGAATGATGCAAACATGCAAGCATAAGTATGCTAATTGAAAAATGCCCTAAACTAACCATCATAAGCTAAGGGAGAAAGACGTGGGGTTGGAAGACATACATCACACACACGCACACTTATTATAATTGTGCCCTCACTCGGAAGGTCCGAATAAATAATACAGTCTGAATAAATAATTAAATATTACAAAACCCTAATTAATTAACAAATTAACTATGAAAGCGGATAAACTAGCATGCAAGCCTATGGACTGCCTGAGCTCTATTCCGAATGATCAAAGATGCATGCTTGAGTTGCCCGGCGCGGAAATCCATTGCGATGCCCCGATTCGCCTCTGTTTACAATTAATGCCGGAATGCTGTGCAAGGCTTTAGAAAGCTGCTGATTTCTGATTTGCTACAACAGAGAGCAAGAAAGGGGCACAACAAAGTATTTTCACATATGTATGCATGACTACTCTTCAGGGAGTGTAGTCCTCGATCCTCGTGCCACCAATCACGCATCTCGATGCATGATGGCCGAGGAGTCGAATTGCACGACTCAATGTGAAATGAATGCACATATAAACACAACAAGACCTAAACTCCATCATGGGTAATCCGGAGTGTCGGCGACCAGGAATTGAGACACGTTCCGTCACTCGGAGTACGAAACGTCCCTCGTTTCCCGTGCTTGGGCTAACCCCTATCCCAAACACAATGCAAATGAGATGGCATACACAATGCGACTAACATACAACCTAGCATACGCAATGCTATGAAATGGCATACACAATGCTCGATGTAACACGGCATACACAATGCTCCAACATGAAACCTAACGTACGCAATGCTATGGATTGAAATGGCATACACAATGCATGATGGACTTACACCAACATGAGTGGACCTCAGCCACACTCACATCAGTGGCCATTAGATGAAAATGAGACAACCGAAATGCGTGCACACATGCACGAATACCAAGGACCGAACCTAAGGCATGTCATGCAACTCTAACAAGGCATAGCAAAGGATGAAACATGACATGGAATAGCATAAATTACAGCTCTGAAGCAGCATGAAATATGGTCCCGAAACATGCAAATATGACACACAATGCATGCTAGAGGGCCCGGGTACCGAAACTAATGAAGTGCGTTACACTAGAGGTACCCAAAGCAATGCACCAATGGCGAAACCAACCCCAAACAGACCCTAGGCATGTCTGAAACAATGGGAAATTGGTCTAAAATGATGACTCGGAATGAAACAAAATGGAGCTCATTCAATGGTCGGTAAATGGGGCATACAAGCCCGACTCTCAAACGCATTTAAAGTGATGAAAACATGGAAACAGGGAATTCAAAAAAGCTCTGAAATGTGATGAATAATAGCCTAAAAACATGAACACACCTCTGGATATGCATGGAATGAACCTCGAAACTCAAAGCTGAGCATGGACCTTGAACTACAAGCATGCAAAACTAACATCATTCAACCACAAGACCCAAAAATAAAGCTAGGGTAGTCCAAAATAAGCACATTATCTGTTTAAGGGATGGCCAAAATATGCTAGAATCAATGGCCTATAAAGCATGCAAAGAAAGCTAGTGAACCATGAGTTGTTCTACAACTATATGAAGCATATGAGGGCTCACCCAACCGGCCAAAAACAGAAGTATTTCATGCCAAAATATGCCCAAATAACCCCTGAAACTCAGTCAATGCATGCAAAAATTATGGGCTCCTTTGAAAGGCCAATAAGAGGGTTACTCTACACACACATGATAGACAAACAAAAGGGAAAAACCACCTCTGGTAATGAATTATGAAAGCCCTAAAACCCACCAAAAAGGGCCTGAAATTGGTCTAGGAACCATGCAATGAAAGGCCCCTTTGAAAGGCCTTGAATGGAATTGTTCTACACATGCATCATAGACATAAAATATGGCCAAAGGGGCTCCAAAAAGAGCTAAGGAAGACCTCAAAACTCACATAATAGGGCCTGAAACAAGACTTGAAAGCATGCAAGATGGAGCCCTTTTGGAAGGCCAAAAAGGCCAACAAACAAGACAATGAGAGAGGGGGTCACCTCCCTCTGATTTTAGGGCTCAAAGACACATCTAAGCCGCTGAAAATCCACTGGATTTTAGTGGCTAAAAGTCCAAACCAAGGCTAATGCAAATGCTCTAATGCATAGCCCCAAGCATGAGGGAATGAAGCATACAAAGGGGAAGGTGACCCCAAACAGAAAAGTGACCTTAAGTAAACATGTTTATAAGCTCAAAAGGAAACTTTTTTATGTTTATGAAAAATGTAGAAAATGCTTGCAAGTAAGGCTAAGATATCATGCAAAACAATGCTTAAAAGAGGGAAATGGTGTTACCCTTGAAGATCAAGAAGACAGCAGCAAACGGGGTTCAAACTCTGAGCTAAAACCAGATTTTGGAGCTCAAAATGATCCACAAAGAACCTTAGCCCAATGGTAGTTGAGTTTGATCAAGGGCGCCTAGGCAAAGGAGAGGTATATCTCCAAGTATAGCTCTTGCTATGCACACAAAGGCAAGAGAAGGAGAGAGAGGCGGAGATTTGGCTTTGGAATTTCTAGTGAGAGAGGGATTTTTTAGAGTGAGAAGCTCCCAAAACTTGCTTAGGAAGATTGTCCTTGAAAAATGAGAGATATAACTCATATATAGCCATATACAAGAGTTGGTTCAAAAAAATCTGAGTTTGGAACAGCAGGAGGTTGTGGAAGACAGCTGGAGGATAAATATCTGAGTTTGGGACCTATAGACCACTTTTCTGGTCGGCCAGCCACTTTTTTTGGTCAGCCCGCCACTATTTCTGGACGGCCGACCACTTTTTCAGGAGAGGGTGGTTGGCCAGCCACCTTTTCGGGTCGGCCAGCTAGTTTAGGAAAATTCTACTTTCCAGGTCCAACTTCAAATGGTCATAACTCCTTCATATGAACTCCTTTTCAGGTCATTGTTGTGTCCAAATTGAAGCCTCGGAAGTTAGCTTTCCAATGGCACCAGCCTTGCATTAAAATTCCTCCTGTGAAAAAATTTATGCCTGTTTTGGTGAAGCCGTGCAGATTCGGTCCAACCGGATTCATGCCGAACTTCTCCCAAACTAGTTTTCTTCTCTCCTTTCCTCTTTTCATCAACTCCAAACCCCTAAACAAAATGTTTTGAAAGATTTTTCAAAGATTTCATCTCTCTTTCATTTATTTCTACTTTGTCCTTGCTCGATTTACCGAAAAGCGCAACATTTGACAAAATGCGAGCCTTGGAACATCGTAAAAACTTTATTTCAAAAACGTTTTGAAAGAGAGGGTTTTGAGGTCTAAAATCTTTTGATCAAGATTGTTTTGGTCCAAAAAGGGGTATGAAGTTGAGATTTGACTCTCTTCTTGCCGTAGAAACTGAACCTTTCCCCTGCACCCCTTTCTCCACCATGTAAACCATCAGTCGCGTCCAAGTCTTAAGGGCGGTCAAAAATGGGGTGTCTACAAAGGGGCTTGAACACATGTAAGTAAAGCATATTGCGACAACGCATGCAATGTGTATGAAAGGGGCTTGAACACATGTAAGTAAAGCATAACGTGACAACGCATGCAATGTGTATAGAAAGGAACTTGAACACATGTAAGTAAAGCATAACGCGACAATGCATGCAATGTGTATAGAGAGGAACTTGAACACATGTAAGTAAAGCAATGCACGTATGCATGCAATGTGTATAGAAAGGAACTTGAACACATGTAAGTAAAGCATGCGCGTTAACGCAAGCAATGTGTATGAAAGGGGCTTGAACACATGTAAGTAAAGCATAACGCGACAACGCATGCAATGTGTATAGAAAGGAACTTGAACACATGTAAGTAAAGCATAACGCGACAACGCATGCAATGTGTATAAAAAGAACTTGAACACATGTAAGTAAAGCAATGCACGTATGCATGCAATGTGTATAAAAAGAACTTGAACACATGTAAGTAAAGCATAATGCGACAACGCATGCAATGTGTATAAAGAGAACTTGAACACATGTAAGTAAAGCAATGCACGTATGCATGCAATGTGTATAAAAGGAAAAGAGGGGCAGATTCAACTTGAAGCATGGTAAAGACATGTTATTCATGATGTTGAAATGCAAAGCACTGCAACACAGTATAATTGAAGCGATTTGCGAAATTCGCAAGAGACAAAAAGGATACGGGGAGCGGTGCTCTTCTCACGCACCGGGCATCGCTCATAGAAGTCATGGCCTGACGTCAACTCGAAGGTCTACTAACGTTCCAAAAGTGCACTTCCTTGCACTGTCTCGAGAAATGAAGGTACCAAACCACATAGTTGACCCGAACAAGGGTGCGGGAGGTGTATTGACCGCAAGGGGAGGTTACCGGTATCAATTCCGATACTCTGCTGCCCTGCTCTCCTTTTGCTTTACTTTTCTTTTTACTGGTAGTTTAAGCACATTGCACTGCCACAGGCAGGTTCTTACTTTTTTTTTTTTCAAAACTGTGTACTCTTTGCAAAATACATGATGAAATGAAATAGTTATTTTGTTCAAAAAGGTGTTACATTTGTACGTTCTATGCATCGTATCGCATGGCATCACATAACAATGTGAATGAAATTGACATTCGTTTGAAAACCAAGCGTTTGCCTCGTAATAATCAGGTAGTGAGCTGACCAACGACAAAAAAACTCGATAAACAACAACAAAGAACTCGATTAGCTGACCAGGTGTAAATACAACTCGATTAAGCAAATGCAAAGATTTGAGGAATGTGACATACAACTCGATAAGTAAATTTACAACAACTCGATAAGCAAATAGGAGTGACTTCACAAAAATCATCATCGGAGGGCATTGGAAGTGGTGGCATTCCCCAAATTCTCCACATGTTCAACCATATAAACAGCTCAGGGGACAAGAAGGAAGACCACCGGCCACCAGGGAAATCCTTCGGCCTCATGAAGTGGCCATCGGCCAGTAGATCTGATCAATCGGCCAAAAATGATGGCCGGTCGGCACTATATTTGGCCGGCCGGCCATAAATGGCAGAGACCAGCAAAATGCTGACATCTATCCTCCACTCAACCTTATCCCCTACAAAAGGCTTCAACTTCGTAGTTTTTCTCAATTCCACACTGATTTGCTCCAAATGGAAGAGTTTCTTGCCCAAAATCTCACAGCTTGGATTGCCAACTTGGACGGCTCAGAAAAGCTGAACTTCCTGGGTTTCGGCATAAATGCACTATTTACTCTGAGTCGCACTCCGCTGCACTTTCCGTTTCTTCATGCCGCGGCAAGGTTTTGGAATCCGGTAACACATGTCTTTAGCTTCAGCGGGCAAGAGGTATGTCCTATCTTCAAAGATTTCCAAGCTTTAATGGAGTTTGATCGCGACGAGGACATCTTGCCCCAACTTCACTTCAGCCACGCCCAAGCCTTAGGACAAATGTGTGGGCTTTCAATACCCGACGCTCGCTCTTTGATTTGTGACGGGACGTTGGATGTTCCGAGTTTAATTTGCTGATTTTCTGACGCTGGTGACCGCGATGACCATCTTTGGCAAGGTTTCCGACGATATGCTCTTTGTTTGTGCATGCTATCCCATTTCTTGTTTGCCTCGGGCTCCGGAGGATCTAACGTCCGGTTGATTGAGGTTGCCAAGGCTTGAAAGAGGGCAAGGGGTGCATTGCCATGACTCTGGCTGAGATGTTGATGGGCTTGGATGCCTTTTATCGCCGAAAGACAACCAGATTTGCGGGGAGTCCACTACTGCTGCAGGTAATGTTTCCCACCCAATCTCACATTTGTATTGCTTACATCACTCGATCCTCAAGCTCGATTTTTCTCACAAAACCCTTTTCTCACTTTTCTCACATCGTACATCTCTCTATTCTTTATTCTCTCATTTTTCATCCTTTCCCAGGTGTGGTTGATGGACAAGTTACAGGTTGTGGACTCTTACCCAGCATACTCAGCTCGCGGCTACTTCTTTCGGCAACGCCTAGTTGATGCCCTTGATGAGGGATGGTGGTTTGATTGGATGTGCAGCTTGTCCGCAGACCACATTGCTTGGCAGTGCCCTTGGCTCAACCTAACGATGATGAGCTACAGCATGACCCATCAACCTGGGATTCAATTGATTGGCATGACACACTGTGTGTTCTACTTTCCGTTCCGGATCCGGCGCCAGTTCGGTCATGATCAAACTTGTCCACCAGAGGGGATAGAGTACCCAGCTACATTCCCGGTCCGAGGCGCATAGCTTGCCCGGTATGCTACAGCATGGAGGACTAGAGAGCTCCTAGCCCTCGCTCCCACTTTCAGTTGCACTTTGTCTGATGAGTGCATTGATTGGCTCAATGAAGAGGCACAGATTGGGCCCAGCTTAGCATCAGAGGCTTCGACCAGCTCTAGGAGGGGGCGCAGGAGCACCTGACTCATCTATGCCCCAGATTTATTACTTTATTAGAACTTTCAAGTTTTCTTTATGAATGTAACAAAAAAAGCAACTTTAATTTGTATGCAAGAGCAGGAGAACTCTGTATTGAAATCAATGAAATTGAAGGTTGTGGGTACTGAAAATTTTCCGCTTTGGTCCAAAAATGGTCTAAGTTCTAAAAAAGATTAATTTGAACAAAGTCAACTTTTATCAAAACTTTTCAAAGTTATTTTCGATATGGATCAGAACTGGACATGCTTGAAATCTGTCACTGAGATGCACAGCCTCGGATCCTAGCAACTAGAAAGTTGCCCCTAGTTTGAATAGTATCGCAGCACTTCATGGCAACGGAAAGTTGGCCCTAGTTTGAAAAGCACTGCACCGGAGATCATAACCGAACTCTTGAATGCTGAATAGACTAAGATGGCCGAGGTGATCAAATGGACAAAGTTGATCAGGGAAAAGTTTATGGCTGAACTTCAGGATGAAGTTGCCTACGTATCCCAAGGATAGGAATCAAGTCTTATGTAGTTCAAGCTCGGGTTCACTCGGGTATTTTCACTCTCCTTTTACGCTCTAACTTTTGCCAAGGCCGCCCTTTGCGGGTTTTTAACCTTGCAAGCTCAGTTTTTATAATTTCCAATTTTTTGTGCTCTAACTTTTGCCTAGGTCGCGCTTTCGGGTTTTCAGCCTACCGAGCCTCTCAGGGGTAATATTTCTTCAACTTGTCCATGTTGATCGGTTGTGAGAACTCTAGGCCATGTAGATCCGTCAGAACCACAGCCCCACCTGACCAGATCGACTTAATGATGTAGGGACCAGTCCAATTGGGCCTGAACTTGCCCCTTGGGTCATGGATGGGAGCTCGGTTGTCCTTGAGCACCAAATCTCCTTCTTTTAAATTCCTGGACTTAACTTTCTTGTTGAAAGCTCGGGCAATTCTGCGCTGATAACCTTCAACATGGTATAGTGCTTTCAGTCTTCTTTCATCAAAGAGCATGAGTTCCTCGAACCTGTTCTGTTGCCAATCTGCTTTGGCTATCTGACACACAGCCAGTACTCGCAATGACGGAACTTCAATTTCAATAGGTAGAACGGCCTCCATCCCATAAACTAACGAATACGGAGTCGCCCCTGTTGAAGTTCTAATTAAAGTCCGATAGCCCCACAGAGCAAACGGCAACTTATCTGGCCAATCCCGGTAGGTTTCCACCATCTTTTGTAAAATGCCCTTGACATTCTTGTTGGTGGCCTCAACCGCTTTATTGGTCTGAGGCCGGTATGTGGATGACTTGTGAAAAGCCACATTGTATTTCTCCGACAAGTCAATCACTTCCTTCTTGAAGTGAGAACCGTTATCTGAAATTATCTCATTTGGGACCCCATAGCGACAGATGATGTTGTTTCTGATGAACTTCGCAACATGTGAAGCCTTCAACACCGTATAGGATTGGGCGTCAACCCACTTTGTAAAGTAATCTATCGGGACCAGGATGAACTCATGCCCGTTTGACCCCTTCGGAGTGACAGCCCCGATCACATCAATTTCCCAAACTAAAAATGGCCATGGTGAAGTCATATTGTACAGCTTCGACGGTGGAATGTTCATGTGGTTTGTGTGGATCTAACATTTGTGGCATTGCCAAACAAAGCCGATACAATCTTCCTCCATGGTGGACCAGTAGTAACCCTGTCTGAGGATCTTCCTGGCTAGTATTACCCCGTTCATATGTGCACCGCATTCCCCACCATGGATGGCCTCCATCAGGCGCTTCGATTCTTCAGCTTCGACGCACAGCTTATGCATTCCCAAATGACCTCTCTTATACAGCTTACCCCCCACAGATGATGAGTTGAACGGCCATTCTTCTGATTACCATTTTATCTTTGGCATTTGCCCCAGGTGGATATGCCTCCTTCTCCATGAAGTTCCAAATGTCGTAATACCAGGGGTTCTCGTCCTGAACCTCATCTATAACAGCAATCGACTCATAGGCTGGCAAAAATTTCTGGTCAATAATGACTGGGCGCATCTAGACTCCAAACGAGATGTCTATCATGGAAGATAGAGTTGCTAGTGAATCTGCGAACATGTTGTTCTCTCTTACTAGATGAGCAAAGTTTAACTTCTCAAACTGAGGAATCAACAAGTCCAAGGTCTGATGGTACATTATCATCTTTTCTTCTTTGACTTTCCAATCTCCTTTTGCTTGAGACATAACAAGGTTCAAGTCCCGATGACGTCCAACCGTTTTGCCCTTAGTTCCAGGGCTGCTTCTAAACCGGTAATGCACGCCTCATATTCTGCTTCGTTGTTTGAGACTTCGAATCGGAGTTTGAAGGCTAGAGGGATACGGGAATTGTCGGGTGCTATCAACAACACCCCTATCCCATACCCGTACTGGTTTGACGCTCCGTCAAAGTACATAGTCCAAGTTTCATCGTCGATATGCCAAATGGCCTCATCTGGGAATAAGTACTCAACTGCTTCCCCCCCTTCCACCAGGTGATCGGCTAAGAATTCTGCCACTGCTCTTCCTTTAACTGACTTGCGTATCACATATTTCAGATCGAATTCGGAAAGCGACAACAACCAATGAGCCAGCGTACCCGTAAGTGCTGGTTTCTCGAAAAGATATTTGATGGGATCTAGTCGTCAAACCAATATTATGAAGTGAGCTAACAGGTAGTGTCGCAGCTTCCTGGTAGCCCATACCAAGGCTAAGCAAGCCTTTTCCAACGGTGTGTAACGGGTCTCATACTCTAGCATCTTCTTACTCAGATAATAGATGGCTCTCTCCACCTTGTCCTCTGATTCTTGCGCGAGCATGCAGCCCATTGTAGTCTCAATCACTGAAAGGTATAATATCAACGGTCTCCCCGGCTCTGGCGGTGACAACACGGGTGGGTTCTGTAAGTATTCTTTGATCTGTTCAAAAGCAGCTTGGCATTGGCCGTCCCACTGGAACTTCGTTTCTTTCTTCAGGAGACCAAAAAGTGGTTCACAAGTCAAGGTTAATTTTGAGATAAACCGTCTTATGAATTGCACTTTACCCAGAAAGCCTCGCACCTCATTTTCAGTCCTTAGTGGTGGCATTTCTAAGATGGCCTTGATTTTGGAAGGGTCGACTTCGATACCTCTCTGTGTAATCTGAAACCCCAGCATTTTCCCTGCTGTAACACCAAACGTACACTTTAGAGGATTCAGCCGCAACCGAAATTCTCAGATCCTTTGAAAGAACTTTTGCAAGGCGGTGTAGTGGCCCTCTCTTTCTTTGGATTTGACAATCATGTCGTCCACGTACACTTAAACATCTTTGTGGATCATGTCATGCAATATTGTGGTCGCAGCCCGTTGATATGTAGCTCCAGCATTCTTTAACCTAAACGACATCACTCTGTAGCAGTAAGTCCCCCACGGGGTGGTGAATGTAGTCTTTTCCTGGTCATCAGGTGCCATCACTATCTGATTATAGCCTGAGAAGCCATCCATGAACGAAAGCAAAGCATGCCCCGCTGTGAAGTCCACTAACTCATCATTATGGGGCAAGGGAAAGTTGTCCTTCGAACTGGCTCTGTTCAAATCCCTGAAATCCATGCATACCCTGATCCTGCCATCCTTCTTTGGCACTAGAACAATGTTAGCCAACCAAGTCGGTATTCGAATACCAGTAGGAAACCTGCGTCAATTTGCTTGGTGACCTCTTCCTTAATCTTGATGGCCCAATCGGGGCGGATCCTTCTGAGTTTCTGTTTGATGGGTCAGGCCTCAGGGTCAAGAGGCATCCGGTGCTGTACAATCTCAGGATCGATTCCAGGCATGTCTTCGTAGTACCACGCGAAAACATATTTGAAATCTTTTAATAAAGCGACTAAGCGCTCGCGTTCCTCCGAAGACAACGTGGACCCGATCTGGACCAGCCGCGGGTCCTTCTCAGTACCAACATTCACAATAGTGATTTCATCAACTAAAGGTTTAACAAATCTTTCCTGCTCTTGTTCAATTAAGCGTTGCAAAACTGAGGGAATTTCTTCCTCGTCGTTTTTATCAAAATTTTGAAAGTCCTGATTCAAGCAATAAATCAAAGGTACAGAAAAGTACTCAGAAACTACATCCACATCATTCTCATTAAGCGCATTCAAACCATCCAATTCTTCTGTTACAACAAACTCAAAAGGGAAAGAAAAAGACGACCTGGACAGGACTGTGGCATCCCGGTTGTCACCCCCAGGAATACCGAACTCATACTCAGTCGAGCTGGAACTCGATTCCGACTCACAAGACTCAGTGGAATCAGATTCCGGCTCACTACCTGACTCGGTGCTGTTTGACAAAAATCCCTCTTCATACTGCCAAATGAAAGATGGTGCGATGGATGCATCCAAAATGTTTGCTGGTAGGCCCGCAGCCGTTTCATTCCCGATCATGGACATCGAGAAGTCATCCCCCAAGCACTTCTGTTCGATCGGAGGATCTGAAAGTAGACAAGCCAGTGCTACCCCCATTTTAATTTCAACATCCTCAGACTCCACTTTCTTGCTTTGCTCAGCCTCAGCTAATGGGTCCGTCTGTTCTTCGGCAACGTCATCCCCGGATAACTGTAGGTCGAAGAAGATCTCAAACCCTGGCACGCGCTTCCTCTCCGCGTTCAACCATAGCTCTGGGAAGCCTCAAAATGGAAAGTCCTCCCCCTCCCGGACGAAGCGTCTGTTTAGGGTACCCTGAATGGGTCGGTGCATTAATTCAAAAGGCTTCCCCGCCTGCTTCGCTTTGGCTCTTCCAGCCATCTCCTTGCCTTTCCTTATCCAATCCTCTTTGGTGGGCAGATAACCCAAGCCAAAGGTATGTGGGTTGTGTGGCACTTCGGCCAATGCTGCGACGCCCTTCTGGCCACTCTTTCCCAATCCCATCCCGAGGATGTGTTGGAGCTTATTCATGAGGTATACTGATTGAGCACTGACATACAACCCCTCATTAATAGCCATGATGTTCTGAACTACCCGAGCCTCGGCCAAGGTAAAACCCAACATGAACACATCCTCCATACCGTGCTCAATTTCCAAAACTAGCGTAGATACTTCTGGTGGTGGATGGATCGACGAATTTCCAAAAACAATGGCTACTCCCTTCCCATGGGGGTATTTCACCATCTGATGCAAGGTGGACGAAACTGCCTTCACCTGGTGCAACCACGGCCGCCCCAAAAGTAGATTGAAGGTCGCAGGAACTTCTAAGATGTGAAAGTCTACCTCATGCTGTCCCGGCCCAACCTTGGTCTGAATTTGCATGGTCCCCTTCACCTCTCTGCTTGTATTATCATACGCCCTTATCACCTGGGTGGTTGGCGCAAAGTCTGCGGGTTTCAACCCGATTGCATAGGCAGTCCTTGCCGGGCACACATTGATGGCGGATCTGGTATCAACAAGAACCACCGGTATCCATTTGTTCCTACACTCCACAGAGATGTAGAGTGGCTTGTTGTGATTCGAACCCTCAGGTGGCAGTTCCTTATCAGAGAAAGTCAACATCGGGGTAGCTCCTCCCGGAAAGACCAGTCCAACTAGCTGCTCTGGTGTGGTATCTACGGAGAGTTTAGCCTTGTCCATAGCAGATAGGACAGCCTGTCTGTGCACTCGCGATGCCATAAGCAGTCCCCAAATGGAGATGTCTGCCTGTGTCTTTTTCAATTGTTCGAGCACGGCCTCGTCTTCAAGTTGCTTCTCTTTCTGTTTCTCAGCCTCCTTATCCTTCCCAGACGCCTCTGGCTGATCTAGGTGCGGGGGCTTGAAATACCGCCCGCTCCTTGTCATATGATCGACTTTGCCGATGTACCAGGTATCGTTTGGCTGGTTACTTCCCCAATCCTCATCTGTGTGGGCAAGGCATAAGTCGTCGTCCTCCCACCACATTCCATCGGCAGCCGACAGACACCTGTCCGGCTCCAGTATGGCTGTTCTTATATTCGCAGTATCTTCCGTCTGCATGCGCGCAGTATTCTCTGTCCTCGTACACACAGCACTTTCAGTTCCCACATGGGCCTTAGCTTTCCTGATTCTCTCAGAATCCTCAAACCTTTCCTGTTCCGACTGTGTCAATACAGCTGCTGTTCAATAATTCTTGTGTTCAAGATGCTCCAATCCTGAGCGAAATTCTCGACAACGGTGCTCTCCGGTGATGTACTCTGCTCTTCGGCCCTTTCAGCCGTCACTGACATTCTCGCCCCTATCGGGCCTTGTTCTGGTTGGAATTCTTCCACAACATCCGGTTGATCATCCAACCACCCGGTAGCCTCTGTCGATTCCTCATAATCAAACCAGTTGACTGTTGCGTCCCCTAGGTCTTGGTCATTGAAAAACTGGAGGTTGGCAAGGTCCTCTTCCATAGCCGTCAAATTATCTGTACCCTGCTCAAATCCATCCCCTCGAATCATACACAGCTCGACCCTCTCCGACAATTCTACAATGGGCCGAACCTGGCCTACTGACAGAATATAATCACTCGGATTGTAGGCTTCCTCAGCAGAACTCCCAGATTCCTCAGATTCTGGCTCAACAATCCCATTCTCCTCTGAAATCATCCCTGTCCCATCTTCGATGGTCATCACCATTCGCTCTGGTTAGGTTCTGGAGATGTCCAACATGCACAAGTCAATGCTGTCAGGAAGGAACACCTCCGGCTTAGGTAGGTGCAAAGGAGTGATATATATGCTAGGATCGTAATACACGACCCCAGTCTGGATAAAATTGATTCTTTTGGGAGGTGGAGCTTGGTTATGTGGTGGGAGAGGGTTTGTTGTAACATTAGGTTTCTCAAGAGGCAAAATCACCCCGTTATCGATGAGATCTTGAACCTCATGATGTAATCGGAAGCACTGGTCGGTGTCATGACTGTGCTGTTGGGGAAATGCGCAATATTTGGCTGGGTTGTGGGTAGAGGGAAGTCTTTCCGGCAATGGCCGCGGCTCTAGGGGCTTCAAGTGCCCTTTTCTGATAAAAACCCCCAGAGCTTTGGACAGGGGCATATATAGTGGAGCGAAGGTTCTTTGGTTTTTGGGTGGGTATCTGGCTGTTTGTGTATTGCTTCCGGGCGCACCAGAGAAAGGTGTAGCCATGGGTCTTAGAGGGAGAGGGGGAATGGTGGTGACCATGCTTACTTCTAAGGCTCTTGCAGTTGTAACGCCGCTCGGGCCTGCATTGGTGTTGCGATTGAAAGTTCTTCTAGGTTGCTCCCGATCATTATCAATTAAGCCTTGCTTCAAGGCATCCTCAACTTGTACTCCCATCTCATGCAAATCAGCAAAGGTAGGGAAGGGGAGCACGATCATTTTCTGCATCAGCTTAGGCTGGAGATTATGCACAATCATCTGAATTTGATCTTTATCTGTGGGCCTTAGGGTCATCATTGAGGCCTTAGCCCTCAATCTGGTCACGAACTCCGAAAAGCTCTCTTTAGGCTCCTGCCTCGTTGTCTCAAGATCACGGGTCGTAATCTCGATTTGCGTGTTATATGAGTATTGCGCAATGAAGGCCTCAGCCATCTCGTCCCAGTTTCTCTTGACATCATCTTCTAATTTGGCGTACCAGATGGCCTCCACACCCGACAGGGTCCGTCTGAATAGAGACAGCTTCTGCAGTCTGGTGAGGCCCATCAACCTTAAGATGTCTGAAAATAAACGCAGGTGTACCATAGGATCCCCGGATCCATCAAACCGGTTGATGTGCGGCATCTTGAATCGGTCCGGCAGCGTCACAGCTGCGTCGGTGTACCCATCTTCAATATCAGGGATGGTCTTGACTCCCTGGGATCTCTTGAACAGCTTTTCAAGCTTGCTCAACTTCAATGCGGTGGGATCTGTCTCGAACTCAAGGGGAGAGTCCGGTAGGTTGGTGGGTGTTTTGGATAACTAGGGTAGGATCTGGGGTAGGATTGGGGGCAGAGGTGGCCCTGTGGGAATGTTCGTATCATTCTAAACATTAGCTGTCTCCCCGAGTGTTGGAACTCCTGGCGGGGGAGAAGCTTGATGCAAAGCAGATGCTCCGGCTTGCTGTTGTAGCCTCACGATTAACTCTGCTTGTTCAGTCATAAACGTGGCATGTTGCTTGGCGAACTCCGCCTGTCGAATAGCGTCTTGCTGCATAGTTTTCATGTTCTCTTGGAGCTGGCGCACCGTCTCCACTAAGCTTGCCATACTGCTCTGATCTGATTGAATTTCTGGTATATATTCCCTCTCTGCGGGAGAAACAGAACCCTGATCTCTACTGTACTTAGGTGGGGTAGATAAAGCCCTCTATACTGATCACTGAATTGATATTCTCTGTCTGACTGCCCTCTCTCTAGGAACTGGGGGTAATGAGTAGTACACTGGTTGTCTGTGTACCAGATCCTCAGATCGATAGAGTCGGCGACCTCTAATCCAGGGTGCTTGGGGAATATCTACTGGGTCAGAAGCAATCGTGCTAAACTACCTAGCAAAACGATAAATAAAGCGATAACAAGGAAATAAATGACCAGACAAACAGACAACATAACAACTTAAATAAACATAACACATGGTTAGGCATGACAACACCCTGTCGATAAGTTGAATACGCTGTTCTCAAACACTGATCATTATTCCCCAAATCACTGTCCCCAAAGCTGGATCTGATACCCGTAGATAACTGATTAAAATACTGGTGCCCGCAGGCCTGATGCCCAAACTTGCAAACTGATACGTGCAGTCCTGTAGAGGCCAACTCTAAGAGCACATAGCAGATAAGTGAGGGCCAAAACACCCCTATATCGGGGTAGGGTTTCCCTGTCCTATTTTGTCAGGAGCTAGGGTTTCACTACGCACGCAGCGGTTTCAAACAACCTATAATCGGGTAAGTAACCTGTCCTAGTTTGGAGTGGTCACTATGGATTCCGAATATGCACTAGGTCGAATGGTCAAAAGGGTGCCCCGGTAAAAACTAGGGTTTGTGTTCCCATACTGGCAGAGCCCGCAACCGGTCAGCCTTATGGTCATGCCTTGACAAAGCAAGCCTCCGGCAAACCGTTCAGGAATAGCAGATGGCCAACACGGTGTCCTAGGCGCACCAATGCACATGCAATGCAAAGAAACACATAAGTGTAGTCAAAACAAGATATCATGAGTTCGAGTCAAGTTCTCTATTCTCCCCAGTAGAGTCGCCAGAAACTGTAGACGTCCTCGAACGCCCCGGGAGGGAGATCCCCCCCCCCCCCCCCGCCGTTCTGTTCATATTCGGCTCACTACAGTTCGGACTCTCAAATTGTCACGGTTCTTAATCTGAACCAAAGAGTCCAAATCCGGCAAATCATTTTGAAAAACAGATTTTTAGAAAGAAGTGCCAAACATGGACTACTTTGCCAGATACAGAGTCGCCACCTAAATATTTTATTTCGGGGAAATTTAGGAAACCCTGACTCGTTTGCCTAAGGCCACGTGTCCGTCATCACCAGAGTTGCCTCGGCTTGGGAACTTGGGTACGATTGGGGAAGGTCAGCTATGAGCACCCCCTCTCGCCCGATCCGAAGATCGGCCTCTACTAACCATGATATCTTGTTTTGAAAACATTATGCGTTCTTATTCCGGTTATTAGCCTAGATTTACTATGTGATGCGCACAGCACAAAAGTATAGACTGGATCGCCTGAATTGGAACAAAACATTTCATGTTTGTTTTGAAAACGGTCTGCTACTCGTAAGTAGGCTAAAATGCAGATTTTGCCACCTTCGGGTGGGCTTAGAAAACATGGTTTTGCCACTATCTAGTGGGCTTAAAACCCACAGTTTTAATGCATTATTCCAATTCAGGTAATTCAACCTCCACCCACAGGCATCCAAGCAGTTATGCCATATAAGCAAATAGCCTCATGGTAAGCATGCTGTCATGGCAACACTCACACGCATGCAAGGATGCTAAAGCGAAAAGACTTACAGAGTACTCCAAGCCAAAACAAAAGCTATGTTAGAAATCCATGCATGGTCCTAATTATACAGAAATGCCTAATGTAACACATGCAGGAATACAACTACAGTAGGCTCGGCTATTATAAAATGACATGTGAAATGCTACAGCTAACACGTATTCAATTTGGGATTGAAATACAAATGCAGTTAGTATGATGCACCGAGCCCGGTGGATGCAAAACGAATGAATGTATGCAAACATGCTATCATAAGTATGCTAATTGAAACATGCCATAAACTAACCATCGAAAGCTAGTAAATAAAAGGGAAGAAAGACGCGGGGTTGGAAGACATACACACACTCACGCACACTTATTACACAATTGCCCTCGCTCGGAGGGTCCGAATAATATTACACAACCAAATGAATACTGCTAAATTAATTATTACAGAACTTCTAATTAATTAACGAATTAAATATAAAAGGAAGATGGTCGCAGCCCTGCCTCGGAATGCGCGAATGGTGCATGCTTGACTCGTCTCACCCGGAAACCCGTACCATGCCACTGTTGCCTCTGTTTACACTGCCTTGCTCCTCTGAAAATTTTCACGAGTCCCAAGGATGCTTCTCTGGACATTGAGGAGCATCACCGACCAAGTGGGAACATCACTGGCCGAAGGGAATAGTCATCGACCATTGGTTTAACTATCAGCTAATTGTATTTGGTCGGTCGGCACAATAAGTAGTCGGTCGGCCAAATGTTCCTGCAGAAATCTGTTTTGATAGCAACAGAGGACAGACAGTGTATGGTATGGGATTCTCAAGCAAATGTGTGCGTGGCCGCACTCCCTATCATGCAATGGACTCAAGGGAGCGTGGCTCTCGACCCTCGGGCCATCAATTATGCATTTTGATGCATGATGGCCTAAGAAGCCAAGCTAGCCATTTAATGTAAAATGCATGCAACAAAAGAGATGAGTGCCTTACACCCTATCATGCTTGAGATCAAGGGCATTGGCAACCGAGGAGTGAGACGTGTTTCGTCACTTTGAGTACGAACACACCTCACCCCTCATGCTCGGTTTTACACCCCAAACCAAGCAATGCAATGCATGTATACAAACATGGCCCAAATGTGCGAAATGACTAACGCACAAAACATGCCAAATGCAATGTAACCTATGCATGCAAATGTAATGTATTAAGCATGCGAGATGCAATGCAATGCAACCTATCATGTAATGCAAACATGGTATATTGCAAGAAAGCAACTAGAGGCAATAAATCAAACATACCACTATACACAAGGATGGACTTAGACTGAAATGGGAGGCCTCAGCCACACCCCAAAACAGTGGCCAAAAGAGCCAAAAATGGCACAAATTATGTATGCAAGCATGCACACACCAAGGCCTATCACCTAAGCATGGGAGGGGGAGCCCTCAAGGACACTTAAGGGTAACAAACAAAGACATCAAACACTCACGTTAAACTCTGAAAAACATACGAAAGATGATGCCGAAATATGCTAGGAAATGGATGTAAAAAAAAGGGAGTATTCAAGGCCTCAAATGAGGGCATTACTCAACACCTACCCCAAGAAAATAAGGCATGGATTTTTCAATGCAAAATAGAGTTTCAGCATGCAAAAGGGACCCCTAAAACCCAATGTCATGGCAACCCAAAGCCTCAAACACATAAGCATGCACAATGCTCATTTTAAGGCTCAACAAGACAACTCTTCAAGGCATGAAAGGGATGATGAATGCAATCATGCAAGCATGGATTAGGCACTGAGACGGCATGTAAAATGACCCCAAATCACTGAAACAACCCAACTAAAGCATGCTCATAACTCACATCCTCAAGGCTCACAAGGCAAAATGCAAAGAGGCTATACCAAACATGGAAAATATGATCAAAACAGCACCCTATAGACCTCAAGCATGGTAAGACATGGCAAAGAACTTCACAAAGTTAGGCCAAAATATGAGAGCATGGTAGGCTAGATGCAAGATGCCCTTCTAGGCAAAATGGGGGAATACAAGGCAAGTATATTAGGCATGAAAGGGGTCATTAATCCGACCAAAAATAGAGGCATATTGTGACCTAACAACATCCAAAAACCTCTGAAATGGTACCAAAGACAACTACTCATGCATGCTACCATTAAGAGCCAAAAATACAAGAAAAAGAGAGACAAAGGGAGACGGGTGTTCCTCCCCTATGCAAGACCTCAAAACCCCTTCTTCACCACTGAAAATCCATTGGATTTTAGTCGTGAGAAGGCCAATATACAAAAGTCCCCAAAGCTTATCAAAGAGAGAACAAAAAGGGCCAAACAAGGCCTAAGAGGGGAGGTCGACCCCCAACACCGAAATGACCTGAATGAAAGATCTTAAGCAGGCAAATACAATACTTTTTTCAGTTATACATGAAGCTCAAATCAGTATGCAAAGTAGGTCAAAAGCTAGTGCAAGATTGTGGAATTTAAAGTAAAAGTGTTACCCTTGAAGAACACCTCAAGAACAGCAAGTCCAGCCACCTTCTTCTGATGAAAACCAGGTCAAAACCTCAAGAATAAACCCTCAACACCTCCCAAAGTCGAAGTATGGTGTAATGGTGTGTGTCTTAGTGCAAAAGTAAGAACAAATCACCTTTTTAGGCCCTCAAACACACACAAATGAAGAGAGAGAGGGAGATATAGAGAGAGAAGATGTATGTATCAGAATATATATGTTCTAGGTCTGATTTTGTTGAACCAAAACAAACGAGAGGGCTTGTCTCCTTATATAGACCATCAAAGGTGCTAAGCTTCCAAGAGAAGCTAATTAAAAGGATCAAGGCTTCTTCAAGAAGCCAATGCAAAGGGGCCAAGGCTTCCTAAGGAAGCTGTGGCAGGGTCCAAGCTTCTTGAGGAAGCTAAGACAAAGGTCCAAGCTTTCTCAGGAAGCTAGACCAAAAGGGTGCAAAAGGGGCAAAACAGCCACGGATGTGCATGGGGGCAGGGTTTGTGCATTCCAGCTGGCACAGATGGCATGCACCACGCCTGAAAAAGGAAAAAAGGTGGTACCGGCCAGAAAAGGATGCCTTCGGCCAAACAGGTGGTGGGCCGGCCACACAAAATGCCGACCGGCCAATGTACTATTTCACCAATGGCCAGTAGCCTCAAAACACGGCCGGTGGCCTCAAGCCATGGCCGGCGGGTATCAAGGGTAGCTAGCAAGATACTCTCTACCCTCAGGTGCAAAAGCAAACAAGTCCTTGATGTAAAACCAAGCACAGAACAAGGAAGTCGAGAGATCCTGAGACAAGGTGCGTAGCCAAGGCCTCCGGGAACTCAAAACAAACACGAACATAGATGATCACCAAGTGTTCAAGTGGTGATGTCCAAGTCTTGAGAACGGTCGAAAATGGGGTGTCTACACTGGTGTAGTGCATGCAATGGTGAGACAGCTGGCACATTTGGCAAAAATATCTAGTTTTATTGACACAAGTGGCCAGCCAGCCAGCCATTAAGGGGACGACTGTACACTCATTTGTGGCTGGCCGGCCACCAAGTGGCCTGTAAGCCTCTGAGTGGTTAGGCTTGGCCAAGCTTGGAAAACTGCTGTTTTGGTTTAAAAATGGTGCAAGGTTAGTAGGTTTTTGAGGCTCAAAACCAAGGCTTCCTATTGAGGAAATCGAGTGTTTGACAAGTGTAAAAATCCATTATTGGTGATCAATCGGTGGCACCTAGTCTTAAGGGCGGTTAAAAATGGGGTGTCTACAATGACGTTTTGCACCAAATTCATCATAAAAACAATCCCTCCCATAGCATTTTACATGCAAGAACACACCCATACACACTATATTCCACCGAGAGAGTAGAGAGGAAGGACGGTGAGCTTGGTAAAAGAGAGGAGAGGAAGAAAAAGTTTGCTAGCAATTCTGACAACCCTCAAGTAAGCCACAACACAACTCTCTCTTATTTCTTTTCCTTTCAAATACATACTCTTAGAAGTTTTAAACATTCATTTCAGAAGTGTTTTCATGGCATTCTTTTGTTAAAAATGAAAGGAGTTGAGCCTTGATTCTACCCTTCTTGTATTTCTCTTAATCGATATAAGACTACCTTTTTCCATATCAAACTCTCAAAATTTCCAAAGGCACACTTTCACCTTAAATTTTTTAGTTTAATACATATTATTTAGCATGTTTTCATCACAAGAGAAGTGGAAAATCGCCCCTAGTTGGCCTCTTTTCTCACCAAATTTCTATTTTCAATAACAGTGCCAGAAAAATCTGTTTTACAGCAAACTTGAGAAAATTCTAGAAAAATGTATGAAAGTATTCTGGGCCTCCATTTTATGTCAAAATCTTCCTTAAGGAGTTAGCTCTTAAGGAAAATTGGTTTCATGGAAAACAATTAAAAATCTGGAAAAGCTATTCCATTTCCGAAAAATGTTCTAAAAACTAGATGAAATTCTCTACGAACCATAGGAAGGCCAGATTTGGGAAAAATCTAAAATAGTTCTTTTAATGTTGATCTTTAAGTGACTCTAAATTTGAAAATTCTATTTACATTGATGTTTTGTGCTCTTGACTTTATGAATGTGCTTACTTATATCTAATCATGTCTTTGTATGGTATTATACATGTCATGGTTATGTTTTTTTTTTTTTTTTTGTCCTTTAATGACGCTTACACTTATACAAATTTATTTTCCTTCTCGCTTATACTAACTAATTACAACGATTAATCTAACGGAAAACTTAATGGGGGTGGCTAATGGGGTTTCGATCACCTCATTATTATTATGAGAAGAAGCTACTAGTTAGTGGGATGCGTTCCCTTTGGTAAGTTCAATCTTGCGCAAGTGGTTGTTTCGGAACCCGTGAATGGAGCAGTTGTATTTGGACCCTAGGTAGTTTGGTGTAAGGAGGGATTTCGACAAGGCCCATCATTGCCATCTCTTTCAAGGCTCTACGGTTGGTGCTACGCTGTATATAACCATTAGTAGGCATCCAAGGTAAGGTCTGCAACAAACCAGCAAAACAGGGAGCATGCCGAATAATCTGCGTCCAATTCTTGGAGTTAGGAGGATGAAATCTCTTTGGGGGATTTCTAGACTACTAACAATTAACCATATAATTTGTGCTATGAATTTAAATGCCATGACCCTTTCCTCTTTTTTTGTGTGTATTGAACTGGGAAAAAGAAATGGGTGTGTGTGCATTTATTGGGCATTCATTGCTCACAGCGTATCATGCCAGGTGTCGAAGGGGAGCTTGCAGCAGAAGACGACGAACCAGAAAACTTCGAAGACATTTTGCTATCCTGGAAAAGTTAGGAATTTCTTTTGTTTTTTTGTAAAGTCCATATGAAACTTTAAATTTTCTTTTGGATGTAATGTTGATGGAACGAGCTTTTGTAATTAAGGATATTTGTAATTACTCTATTGCTATGTATTTATATTCCAATACCAATATAATTCCCGACGTTGCTTATGAGACCTTGTGTCAAAACCTCTTAAGATTTGTCAAAAAGATAGTGCGCTACCTAAGAAAGTTAGACTTAGAAGGGTGGCTAATTTTACTCCTCTGGCGATCTGGGATCTTACTTGGTTATTGGCCATAAGACTCATTAGTAACCCTTGACTACAAGCCTTAGTGTAGATTTGGGACATCACAGAGGAGACAGTGAGCGGGCGTTCTGAGTCTGGGAGCAAGGAGAATGAGGCTGGTTCTAGGTCAAGGAGTGGAGAGGATGACGCCGGCTCTGAGTCCCACTCCTCTGAGGACAGCGGTGTCGATGGTGACAGTGCTCCTAAGTCCCCTTCTCGGAAGAGAATGAAAAGGGCCCCTCGAGCCTGATGTGATTGATACCGATTTTTGTATTCTTTTTGGTCTTTTCTTTTCCTTTGTAGTGTAAAACTTTGTATAGCTTCAGATAGGTCTATTATTTTTTGTTTTGAAAACTTGTTTTTTTCTCTTTTGTAAAAACTATAATCGGGGTCAAATCTTGCAGTTTTATAAAAGAAAGAACTTTATTTTGTACAGCATTTCGAGAATGGCACCACACTTGCACAAAATTGGAACTGAGTTCAAAACTGAAAATGCTTATATTTAAATAATGTTCATAATCGAATATTGAGCCTTCAGCTGACCAAAACACAAAATACAACTCAATAAAGGAAAAATAAAGTAAAAACAACTTAAACATAGCTATTCACACTTGCTAGAAACAAAAGACTGAAAACAGAACTCAAAAGCAAAAAGGGCCAATCATAACACCGTTCCCCAATTGCCTAGCCAGCACACTTGGTCGGTCAGCTGGGAAAGGTGGCCGGCCGGCCAAAATCGATGGCTGGATAGTTGGCAATAGCTGTCAACCACTCACAAACCTTATTCTCTATAAAGGTCTTCTCTTGCTCTTTCTTCGACATAATACCATTTTTTCTGTAGTTTTCTTTGAAAATGGAGATATTTCTTGTTGAGAGGCTCAAGGATTGGATGGCCATTTTGGACGGCACGAAAAAGGTAAATTTCAATGGTTTTGGCATAAACGCTCTTTTTCCGTTGAGTCGCACACTGCTTTGTTTTCCATTCCTTAATGCCACGGTCCAATGTTGTAACCCCGGTTACTCATGTGTTTCGCTTCAAAGCACAAGAGATGTGTCCTACTCTCGAAGAGTTTCAAGCATTAATGGAGTCCTGGCGCGATGAGGAGATTATGCCTCAACCCTGTTTTGGTCATACACGGGCTCTTGAATGGATGTGTCGGCTTACTTTACACCAGGCTTGGTCCTTGGCTTATGACAGGGAATTGGATATACCCGGCTTGATTCATTGGTTTTCTGACATTAGAGACAGAGGTGATCTTCTCTGGCTAGGTTATTCTCAACACGCCATCTGCTTATGTTTACTTGCACACTTCCTACTTGCCCTTAGTTGCAGTGGAGCTAGCATTAGGTTGATCGAAGTGGCCCAATGTCTCAAGGAGGGTTAGAATTGCATAAGTTTAGCATTGGCTGAAACTTTGATGGGTTTGGATGCTTTCCATCCATGGGAGACATCCCGGTTGGCGGGGAGTTCATTGATTCTCCAAGTATTATTTCCCACCCTTTCTTATTTATGATTTCTCACATCACTTTGGCATTCACTCTCTGTTTTCCCTCAAAACCCTTCCTTGCTTTTTCTCTCAACATATATCTCTATATTCTTTAATCTCTCTCTCTCTTTTTCTTTTTTTTTAATCCCTTCCTAGGTGTGGTTGATGGATATGCTAAAGGTTGTGGACCCTTGCCCTGAGTATTTGGCCAGATCCTACTTCTTTCATCCGCAGTTAGTAGACTTTCCCACAGAGGGATTGTGATCAGATTTACAGTTGACATTGGTTGGCATTGCCCCTAGTTAAACTTAACCGAGATAAGCTACAGCATGTCCTGCCAGCTAGGTGTACAGTTGATCAGCCTCACACATTGTGTAGTCTACTTCCCCTTCCAATTTAGAAGCCAATTTGGGTGTGATTAGACCCATCCAGATGAGACAGTTAAATATCTAGCTCCATTTCCAATTCGTGATTCGCATTTGGTTTGATACCTCGTTGGTTGGAGGACGAGAGAGCTTTTGGCCCCTACTACCAACTTTAGTTATGCCCTTTCCAGCGAGTGTTTCGCTTGGGTTGAGAACGAGACATAGGTTGGGCCATCCTTGGCTGTAGAGAATTCCGAAAGTGTGGGCAGGAGGCAGAGGACTATCACCTAACTCATCTGTGCCCATAGTTTATTGCTTTGACTTTTTTTTTTCTTCAAGTTTTTATGATGTAAAAGCAACTTTGATTAATCTTGAGAGTTAGAGGATGTACTTGTGTTGAAATCATGTAATTAAAGTTGTTAGAGCTGAAAATTTTCCTTTTGGTTCAAATAATGATCTGTGTTGTCAAAAGTGAAATTTTGAGAAAATCAACTTCATTAAAACTTTTCAAAACAATTTTCGTCAACAGTCATTACCTGACAGACATGGAATCAATCCTTAAGATGTACAACTCCGAATTAAAAAGATCATAACTACTCATAACTACATTCACCATCACTGCTCTGTCTTACAATTGGCTCTTCTGCCAAATGGAGGTAGCACAACCAAGCTAACAGATGACAGAAAAAGATGGACTGATGAACAAATGGACAAGGTAGTTGAGTTGAGAATGGTTATGGCCAAACTTCGGGATGAAATTGCCTACGTATCCCAAAGATAGGAATCAAGCCTTACGTAGTTTGGTTAGAGTTCACTCGAGTATTTACTCTCTACTTTTGTGCTCTAACTTTTGCCACAGTCGCCCTTTCAGGTTTTCAGCCTTGCGAGCTCTATTTTTCTTTGTTTCTAATTTTTCATGCTCTAACTTTTGCCCAGGTCGCCCTTTCAGGTTTTCAGCCTAGTGAGCCTCTTAGGGATAGTATTTCTTTAACTTGTCCCTGTTGATCGATTGCGAGAACTCCAAGCCATCTAGATCCATGAGTTTGATTGCTCCCCTCGACCAGATAGATTTGATCATATAAGGACCAACCAATTGGGTCTGAACTTGCCCCTGGGGTCATGGATGGGAGCTCAGTTGTCTTTGAGCACCATGTCTCCTTCCTTAAGGTATCTAGACTTGAGTTTCTTGTTAAAGGCCCCAAAAATTCTACGCTGATATCCTTGGATATGACACAACACCCTCAACCTTCTCTCGTCGAACAACATCAATTCTTCGAACATGTTCTGCTGCCAATCTGCCTCTGTTATCTGATACTCGGCCACAATTCTCAACAACGGTACTTCGATCTCGATTGGCAAAACAACTTCCATCCCATATACTAGAGAGTAGGGGGTGGCCCCTGTAGATGTTCGAATTGACGTTCTATAACTCTAGAGTGCAAAAGGTAGTTTATCTAGCCAGTCTTTGTAGGTCTCCACAATCTTTTGCAGGAGGTTCTTGACATTTTTGTTTGGGGCTTTAACGGCTCCGTTAGTCAGTGCTCTATACATTGATGACTTGTGAAAGACCACATTGTATTTCTCAAGCAAATCCACCACCTCTTTCTTGAAGTGCGAGCCATTGTCCAATACGATCTCATTTAACACTCCATACCTGCAGATGATGTTGTTTTTGATGAACTTGGCCACATGTGACGCTTTCAACATTGAGTAAGACTGAGCTTCCACTCACTTGCTAAAATAGTCAATCACCACCATGATGAATTCATGTCCATTTGAGCCCTTTGGTGAGACTACTCCGATGACGTCAATTTTCCAAACTGAGAAAGGCCATGGCAAAGTCGTATTGTAGAACTTTAACGGCGGGATATTCATGCGTTTAGCATGGATTTGACATTCGTGACATCACCGAACAAAGTTAATACAATCTTCTTCCATGGTTGACCAATAATAGCCCTGCCTGAGGATCTTCCTAGCCAGCATCACACCATTCATCTGTGCACCACACTCTCCTCCGTGGATGGCCTCCATGAGATGCTTCGACTCCTCTTCTTCAATGCAGAGCTTGTGCATCCCCAGATGGCCTATTTTGTACAACTTATTCCTGCATATAATGAACTGAACGACCAAACACCGTTTTCTCCGTTTATCCTTATCATTTGCCCCTTGTGGATACATGTCCTTCTCCAAGAAGTTTCAAATGTCGTAATACCAAGGGTTCTTGTCTTGAACTTCATATATTATTGCTATTGTCTCATAAGTAGGCATATACTTCTATTCAATGATGATCAGATGCATCTTAACCCTAAGCAATATGTCTACTATGGAGGATAAAGTTGACAGGGCAACAACAAACTAGGTGTTTTCTTTTAGCAAATTTGTGAATGTCAGTTTCTCAAACCTTAGAATCAGAATGTCTAGGGCCTGATGATAAACTTTCATTTTGTCTTCCTTGACCTTCTAATCTCCGTTAGCCTGAGAAACAACTAGATTTGACTCTCCGATGACGTCCAACCTCATTGCCACTAGTTCTAGGGTAGCTTTCAATCCAACGATACACGCCTCGTACTCTGATTCGTTGTTAGATACTTTGAACCGAAGTTTGAAAGCTAGGGGTATATGGGAATCATCGGGTGTTATAAACAACACACCTATCCCATAACCATATTGATTAGCTGCTCTATCAAAGTACATTGTCCAAGTCTTCTCCTCTACCTGCATAATTTCCTCATCTGGGAATAGATACTCTACTGCTTCATCTCCTTCCACGGGGTGGTCCGCTAAAAATTCCATTACCGCTCTCCCTTTGACGGACTTACGAGTGACGTACTTGAGGTCAAACTCAAAGAGAAGAAGCAACCAACGAGCTAGCCTACTCGTAAACGCCGATTTCTCAAAGAGGTATTTGATGGGATCTAATCTTGAAACCAAAATTACGGAGTGAGCTAACAGGTAGTGTCTCAACTTCCTAGTAGCCCAAACCAAAGCTAAGCAAGCCTTCTCTAGAGGAATGTAGCGGGTCTCATAATCCAACATCTTCTTACCCAGATAGTAGATTGCCTTCTCTCCCTTAGCTTCAAATTCTTGCGCTAGCATCTACCCCATGGTTGAATCTATCACCGATAGGTACAGGATTAGTGGCTTCCCTAGCTCTAGCGGTGACAACACATGCGTATTTTGAAGGTACTGCTTAATTTGTTTCAAAGCGAACCAACATCGATTATCCCATCTGAACTTCTTCCCCTTTTTCAAGAGACCAAATAATAGTTCACAAGCCAAGGTTAATTTGGAGATAAACTGTCTTATAAATTGCACTTTCCCTAGAAAGCCACGCACCTCCTTTTCAGTCCTTGGTGGTGGCATTTTTAAGATGGCCTTAATTTGGATGGATCTACTTCAATTCCCCTCTGTGTGATCAGAAAACCCAACATTTTCCCTATAGTCACCCTAAAAGTGCACTTTTGCGGGTTCAACCTCAGTCTATACTCCTTGATCCATTCAAAGAATTTTTCCAACGAGATGTAGCAGCCTTTTTGCTCTTTAGATTTTACAATCATGTCATCCACGTACAGCTTGACTTCCTTATGGATCATGTCATGCAACATTATGGTCGCATCCCTCTAATATGTAGCCCCAACATTCTTCAACCCGGATGGCATAACCCTATACTAGAAGGTACCCCATGGCATGGTGAATGCAGTCTTCTCTCTATCCTCAGGCGCCATCAAAATCTAGTTATACCCGAAAAACCCATCCATGAACGATAGCAATGCATGGCTGGCAGTGAAGTCTACCAACTCATTAATGTGTGGCAATGAAAAGTCGTCCTTTGGACTAGCCTTATTTAGATCCCTGAAGTTGACATGAACTCTGATTCTGTCATCCTTCTTCGGAACTGGAACAATATTGGCCAACCAAGTCAGATATTCAGACACCATCAAAAATCCGCCGTCGATCTGCTTGCTGACTTCCTCTTTAATCCCCAGTGCCCAATCTGGACTAATCTTGCGGAGTTTCTGCTTGACTAGTCGGGCATGTCTGAAATCTTTGTAGGACCACGTGACTGGTTAAGATCGATTCCAGGCATGTCGTTGTAGGACCATGCAAAAACATCTTTGAAATCTTTTAATAAAACGATTGGACACTTGGGTTCCTTTGAAGACAACATGGACCCGATCTGGACTTAGCAGGGATCATTCTTGGTACCCACATTAATTGCAATGATCTCATCTATGCAAGGCTTAGCACGCCTCTCCTCCTCTTGATCAATCAAGTTTTTCAAAGCTCGAGGAATTTCTTCCTCTTTGTTTTCATTAAAATTTTGAAAATCTTGGTCAATACAATAAATTAATGGCACAGAGAAGTAAATGTAATCTATAGCATTCTTATTTAGAAGTTCTGGATCCTCGATTACAACAGACTCAACAGAAAATGTAAAAGAGGACCTAGACAGGACTTTGGCACCTGGGTTACCACCCCTGGAAGTGTCAGACTCAAACTCCTCAGATGGACTTGAATTTGATTCTAACTCAACAAACTCGGTGGAATCAGATTCAGGCTTTTCATCCGATTTAGAACTGCTAAGAAAGCCCCTCTCAAGTTGCCAAACTAGGCATGGAGCCTCGCTTGCGTCCACAATGAGACCAGAGTAATCTTCCACTAGTTCACCCTTAATCACAGAGATAGTAAAACTATCCCCCAAGTTAACGGGCTTAGCCCCAACGTTGGAGTTCATCAGTAGGTCAGCTAGTGCCATCTCTAACAGTGCTTCTTCATTGCTATTTGGGCTTACGTTCCTGCCTTGCCTCATATCGATGCTTGGGTCAATCCTCTCCTCTTCGCTATCTGACAACTGGTGATTAAAGAAGATCTTAAACCCAAGGTATCTCTTCTTTGTTCCTCGATTGACCCATGGCTCCGGGAATCCACAGAAAGGGAAGTCTTCTCCTTGGCGGATAAAGCGTCTGTTTAGGGTTTCCCTAATCGGCCTGTGGATTAATTCAAATTGCCTCCCGGCTTTCTTTGTTTTAATTCTCTCCTTCAATTCATTCCACTTTCTCTTCCAATCATCTGCATTGGGCTTGTACCCCAACCCAAAAGCATGGGGTTATGGATTACTTCTTGGGCTACAATGTCTCCATGTCACCCACTTTTTTCAAGCCCCAATCCGTGAAGGTGTCCTTGCTTATTCATCATATAGATAGATTTGGCGCTCACATAGTTCCCCTCATCCTCTGCCATGATAGTCTGCACCAACCAGGCCTCTACTAAGGTGAATCCGGAGAGGAACACATCCTCTTCTTCGTGCAGTATTCCTAACAAGGGTGTGGTGATTCCTGGGGGAGGATGGATCGAAGAATGGCCATAAATAATCGCAATCCCCCCTTTGAAAGGATACTTCACTAGTTGGTGTACCGTTGAAGAAGCCGCCTTCATTTGATACAGCCAGGGTCTGCCCAAGAGTAGATTGAAGATTGTTGGCACATCCATCACATTGAATTCAACCTCGTGTTTAGATGGGCCAATCAGTATCTAGCTCTTAAAGGTCCCCATGACATCACAGTAGGTATTGTCGTAAGCTCGACTAGCATAAGCGGTTCTCACTGGACATACGTTGATTGCAGAGCCGGTGTCCACCAACACTACCGGGATCCACTTCTTCCGACTTTCCAAGATTACATATAGGGGTTTGTTGTGGTTGGCCCCCTCGAGTGACAGCTCCTTGTTAGTGAAAGACAACAATGGAGTAACATCCCCAAATGTAACCAAAGACACCAGTTGGTCGGTCATGGTGTCTATTGGTAGCTTGGTCTTGTTTAGTGCCTCCAACAATGCTTGATTGTGTTCCCAGGAAGCCATCAGCAGCCCCCAAATCGAAATGTCTACCTTGATCTTCTTAAGTTGCCTTAATACTAGGTCTTCTTCTATGTCCTTCTCCTTCAACTTCTCAGCCTCTTTCCTGGAGGGTTCTGCTTAATTTAGGGATGGGGTTTGAAATAACAACCACTTCTGGTCATGTGGTTAATCTCATTTGTGTACCATATATTGTCAGGGGTACCGGTTTTCCACCCCTCATCAGTGTGCGCAAGGCTCAGATCACTGTCCTCCCACCATTGTCCTAAAGCCATTATCGGGCTCCGCCCAGATCATGTTTACGTCGTGCCTTTCATTGGCACGCCACTCCTCCTCTATGTCTGATTCAATCTATGCCTCCCGATACCATCTGAGTTTCGTTGGCATCTTTTCCTTGTCAACGGATTCCCATCCAGGCTTTTGTGTAATTCAGATATCATCCGTCCTTGACTCGACATCTTCTTTTCTTTTCCCTTTCTCCTACTCCCAGGCTATTTTTCTCTGTATTTCCTCTATTCTCTCTCGTTGGAACTTTTTCAATGTTCGCTCATTCTCAGTGATAGGCATGTCCTCAGCCTTGCTATTCTCACCAATTTCCTCTCCTTTCGGATTCTTCTTTGTTTGCTCTTCTGTATCGGATTCCTCTTCGCTACTCAACCACCCGTGGCTGGATTCAGGTTAGCTCGAATCCCACCACCTGATCTGAACGCTGCCTATATCCTTTTCCTTAAAGAAATAGAGGTTCTCTAAGTCTTTCTCTATTTCCGCCAGGTCATCAAGACCTTGTTTAGGCCAGTCATCTAGATTTTGCCCAGGCCCATTTTCTTCAATGGCGTTGATGCTGAGCGAATCTGGTAGTATGATTGCAGGCTTTGGGTGGTCAGAAGCCACAATATACCAGTTGGGTCATAGTCTTCCATAGGTAAGGGCCCTTTCTCCACAACTTAGGTATCAGACAGCCCTTCTTTTGGTGAATTTCTTTTCTCTTCAACTTTCGCCACCACAGGCTTTGATTAGATTTTGGGTGTTATAGCCATCATGCACAAATTTGTGCTTTCCGAAATAACCACCTCATGTTTAGGCAAATGGGATGGAGTGATATATATGCTAGGGTTAAAGGTGGGTGGTAGTGTATGGATAAGGTTGATATTTCTAGGTGGGGGAACTTGGTTGTGGACATGGAGCGGGTTAGTGGTCACATTTGGCATTGAGAGTGGAGCTATGATTTTATTGTCAATGAGATCATGGATCTCATGATGAAGGCAATATCAACAATTAGTGGGGTGACCATGTTATTGGTGGAAAACACAATATTGGGTTGGGTCGTGTTTGGCTGGGAGTGGGTCAGGGAGAGGTTGAGGATCAAGGGGCTTAAGGTGCCCTTTTTCTATTAGAAGTTTGAGAGCACGGGTTGGACTCATGTGTAGGGGGTGAAGGTTCTATATTGGTTTTGGGTTGGACTGACGGGTTGTGAGGTTGCACCGGCGAATAGATTAGCTATCTTGGCCGTTGTGGCGACGGCACTGATCTCAGCAGGCCTAGGAATAGTGCTATTTCTGGCATTGGTACTCCTAGTAAACAGCCTCTTTTCTTGTTCACTTGTTCTCCAGTCACTTGTTCCCTAGATAATCCCTTCCCGGGTGTAGTTGAGGGATAAGCTGGAAGTTGTGGACCTTATAAGAGGGGTCAAATATCCAGCATTCGTGCTTCGCACTTAGTTCGATACCTCACAACTCGAAGGATGAGAGAATTTTTGGCCTCTGCTACTAGCTTCAGTTGTGCCCTTTTCTACCGAGTGTATTGATAATGGGGAAAAGACAGAAAACCTAACTCGACTGTGCCCCTAGTTTATCATTTTGATCATTTTTCGTTTTTGGCCTTCTGTTAAAACAATTTTGACCAACATGAGAGTTAGATTAACATGCTTGTTCAACCTTCTGCTTTGAAATCACGTAAATCAGGTTATGAGCACTCAAAAAAATTTCTTTTTTTGGGTCCAAGAAAAGGTCCAGTTTTGGGAAAATGGAATAATTTTTGAGAAAATTAGTCAACTTCATTAAAAATCCTCAAAACTATTTTTGCAAATGGCCAATACTCAACCAACAAGGAATTAACTTTTGAGACGCGCAGCCTCAGACTTGAACTTGAATTGTCTTGCAACTAAATCCTTCTAACAGAATAGGACAACCGATTTTGAACGAAGATGAGCACGAAGATAAGCCAATTTGCACATGGATAGGATAGCTGAGTTTGAATAAGGATAAGCCAATCAACATGGATGAGACAAGTAGGCTAAAAATGGTTGGGACCGAACTTCAAGATGAAGTTGCCTACGTATCCTAAAGATGGAAATCAGGTCGTACGTAGTTCCAGGGTTAAGGTGCACTCGGGTATTAACACTCTCTTTTTGCGCTCTAACTTTTGCCAAGACCGCCTTTCCAGGTTTTCAACCTTACGAGCTATTTTTATTTTCATTTTTCTTTGTTTTTTTTTTCTTTTCTCTTTTGTTCTTTGTTTCCATTTTTTCATTTTTGTTCTTTTTTCTTTTTTTTTTCTCTAACTTTTGCCTGGGTCACCCTTCTGGGTTTTCGGCCCAGCGAACCTCTCAAGGATAGAAAAGTTTAACTTGTTCATGTTGATCGGTCATAGGATCTCTAAGCCATCTGAATCCAGGAGAATGATTGTTGTTCGCTAATGATGTAGGCGCCCATCCAATCAGGTCTGAATTTGACCCTAGTGTTGTGGATAGGAACTTGATTGTCCTTCAGCAAAATTTTCTTATCTCAGATTCTGGGGTTTGGCTTTCTTGTCAGTCTTCATTGGTTTGAGATGGCCTATTTTTTAATCTTTGAGCACCTCTAACCTTTTTGTGCCCCTGGTTCAAGGGATGCTTCTCATCTAGCATTGCGAGCTTCCTTTGATGACATCTAACCTTCTTGCCCCTCGTTCAAGGGTTGCTTCAAATTATGCCATGCAAGCCTCATATTGTGGTTGACTGTTGAACATTCTAAATCAAGGTTCAAGGTTTAACAACAAAGGGGTCAAGTGTCGAGGCCGAGAGTGATCCTATGGTATACAATCTCAAGATCAATTCCAGGCATGTCGTCATGGGACCACACAAAACATTTTTTATGAAATCTTTTAGTAAAGCGACTAGTTGCTCGTGCCCTTCTGAAGACAATGTAGAACCAATCTGGATCAAGCCAGGATCCTTCTTAGTACTCACATTAACAGAAATTATCTCATTCATTAAGGGCTTAACACGCCTCTCTTCTTCTCTATCGATTAAATTTTTGCAAATCCCGAGGAATTCCTTCCTCTTTGTTTTCACCACAATTTCGGAAACAATTTTGAAAAAAACTTTGGTCAATGCAATGATTTAAAGGCACCGTAAAAGTAAGTGGAAAAATACTGCCATTTCATTCAAATCTTCTGGCGCAACTGGCTCAATGATAGAAATAGACTCAAAAGAAAGAGTGTAAAAGACAAACACAAAACAAGAAAGTGATGTCCAAGTTAGCACCCCCGAAATCACCAACCTCCAACACAAAAAGACTGACTCAATACCTATGTCCAAAAGTACAATAAACAACATTTTTAGAGTGCTAAAAAGTACGTGCCATCCACCACATTTTAAGTAAAATGAGCGCCATCAGCAGGTGGTTCATCCCCAATCACATAGTCACATTATCCCTCCAGTTCATCAATCTAGTGCCGATAGAGTTTGTAGGACCGGGTAGAGTGATGACCTTATTGTCAATCAGATCTTGAACTTCATGGAGAAGACGAAAACAACCATTAACGTCATGGTCGGTTTGTTGATGGAAGGCACAATACTTGGCAACATTATACTTGGATGGAAGGGGATCAGGGAGAGGCTGAGGGTCAAGGGGTTTGAGATGGCCTCGTCCTATGAGGATTTGGAGAGCTTTCGACAAGGTCATGTAAAGGGGATTGAAGGTGCGGTTTCCAGTCGTGCCAGGGTTGACAAAGGGGTTGGCAGGTGTTGATTGGGTTTGAAGATGTTCATAGGGATAAATTCTTGCCCCAGCCTTGTTCTTGCCTCTTGCCTCCACTTTGCCAAGGGATTGGGTTGCTATATCGGAGCAGAGCCCAGTTGTTGTCAACATGTCATCACCTAGACTTGAGATAACTTCAGATTGGCCATTTTCAATTGCAGTTTGCCCTAAGATTAGGGAGCCTTTTGGCGTGAAGTTTCTGGCATGTGATGTGGTCAATGATGGAGCCAAAATCCCAAATGCTAAATCTGCCACAGTTCTCTGCAAATCTTCAATCATGCTCATTAGCTCAGAAGTAGTGGGTTCATGGGTTTGAGATGATTGGGGTTCAAGTGCATCCATCATACACAAGTCTATGCTTTCTGGAATGAACACCTCAGGCTTGGGTAAATAGGCCGGGGTGATGTATATGCTGGGTTTGTAGGTGGATGGTAGTGTATGGATTAGGTTGAGGTGTGAAGATAATGGGTTAGTGGTGGCTTGAGGTCCTTTTGGTGGAGCTATGATCTCTTCGTCAATAAGGTCCTGAATCTTATGAGGCGGATGCAACGGTTTGTATCATGGCCATTCTGCTGATGATAGGCACAGTATTTAGCTACATTATATCTTGGTGGAAGAGGATTTGGGAGGGGTCGGGGTTCTAGGAACTATAGGTCCCCTTTTTCTAGCAGCATTTTCAAAACTTGAGAGAGACTCATGTAAAGGGGATGGAAATTTCGGGCTTAGGATCGAGTTGAAGTGGTTAGTTTTTGGCTATTGATGGGAGTGGTGACAGTGTTTACTTCTACGCATTTCGCAGTTGTCCTACCATTGGAGCTGCAAACAACATTCCTCTTCATAGGTTCATTACCTTCCACAATGATCCTTGTCTGATGGCATATTCGATTTGAACCCCAATTTCATGGAGGTCCTTAAAGTTAAATAGTGGGAGGACTATCATTTTCTGTAATAGCCTTTCATGTAGATTCCTAACTATTATATAAACTTGCTCTTTCTCTGGAGGCGTATTTGCTATCATAGCCGCCTTTGCCCTCCATCGAGTAACAAACTCTAAAAAGCCCTCCTTCAGTTCCTGACGCATTGCCTTAAGATCACGAGTTGTGACCCCGATCTGCGTGTTGTAGGAATATTGGGCAACGAAGGATTCGGCCAACTCCTGCCAACTCTGTTTCACAGAGTCCTCCAATTTAGCATACCAAATGGCGGCTATTCTAGACATGGTTCAACTGAATAGTCACAATTTCTGTACTCGGGTCAAACCCATTGGTCATGGGATATCAGAAAACAAATGCAAATGCACCATCGGATCTCCAGAGCCATCAAAGTGGTCAATATGCAGCATCTTGAACCGCTCCGGTAAGGTAACCGCCGATTCAGTGTGCCCATCATCTATGTCTGGAACAGAGTTGACCCCCTATGCCTTTTTGAACAGCTTTTCCAGCTTGTTGACTTTGAGCGCGGTTAGATCAACCTCGAGTTCGAACGGTGCCTCAGTTTGATACACCGGGGCTCTGGAAGTTTGTACTGGGATGGGTTCTGCTTGGACTGGAAAAATCAGAACACCCTCGGTTTGTGGATCTCGAGCAGTGGCAGCATTAGCTGTGGTACGGGGCATAGAGATAGCTGCGGTTGGTACATGTGATGCCGAGGCTGTTGCTGGTTGTTGCTATAGGCTAATTATAACCTCGGCTTGACAAACCGCGTCATGCTAGAGGGAATCAATTGTTTGCTGCAGATAGAGTAATAATCCCTCCAAATTTGTCAAAGGCTGAGCCATGATAGGGGTAGATGCCCGGGATGAGCTAAACGACGGTAATCTAACTGGTGAATGTCGGAACAGTGGAACTAGTGAACCCTGTCTAGCACTCCTTCGTCTCGCCACCAATAAAAGTGAAGCAAACACAGGCTGCCTCTAAACTAAATGTTTGACCTTACAAAGTCTATCGACACGAGTCGAGAGTACATGGGGGATATCGGAGCCTTTTGAAGCTATGGTACCAAGACTACCTAGCAAAAGACAAACATATAGCACCTTAGCCCAATTTCACTAGAACAGATATGATCACAACTTAGTGACTATACTCCACATTGAATTCTGCCACAAAACAAATACCAACCTTGTAACTGATATGCACATTCCTGTACAGTTTCTCTGTAAAGCACATACCAGTTAAGTGAGAAACAAAACACCCCTATGAGGGAGGTAGGGTTACCCTGTCCTAGTTTCGTCATGAGCTAGGGTTCACTATTCAAACAATGCGATTTTACATAATCTTACATTCGGGTAAACATCATGTCCTAGATTGGAACAGTTTCTATGGCTTTCGATATGCAACTAGGCCAAATGGTCAAAAAGGGTACCTCAGGAAGACTACCCAATATACCTTTCACATCTAACACCGAGAAGTGAAACGAGGATCAAACGGTACAGCGGTAGTCCAAATCCAAGGGTTGTGTTGCCATCGTAGCAGAGCTCGCGACCGGTCAGCCTTTTGGCAAGCTTTCGGGCAAGCCTCTGGCAAACCGTCTAGGAGTAGCAGATGGCAAACACAGTGACTTAGGCGCACCAATACAAATGCAATGCAAAGAAAAATATAAGTGTAAATAAAATTTCATATCATGAATTTCAAGTCAATCTCTAAATTCCCCAACAGAGTCACCAAAAACTGTAGCTCGACTTTCGCGCACCCTTTCGGAAACTCGGAATAAGCCCTACAGTTCGGACTCTTACGGTTCTGAATCTAATCTCACAAGTGTAATATGAAACTGATAAACACTAAAGAGTCCAAATCCAACAAATCTTTTGGAAAATCGATTTGAATAAAAAATGCCAAAATTGGACTACTTTGCCAGATACAGAGTCACCACCTAAATATTTTATTTTGGCGAAATTTAGGAAACCCATGACTCGTGCCAAAGGCCATGCGTCCGTTATCACCAAAGTTGCCTCGGCTCGGGAACTTGGGTACGAGAGGGGAAGGCCATGAATACATTTGAGCACCCCGCTCGCCCGATCAAAGATCGGCTTCATTAATCATAATATGATTTTTATCAATATTATATGCTCTTGTTCTGATTTATTAGGCTAACATTTACTATGTGATGTGCGCACACAAGGTATAGACTTGTTTGCCCAAATTGGAACAATTCAATTTCATGTTTGTTTTTCGAAAAAGGGTTTGATTTTGCCACTTAACAAAATGTGCTTAAAGCTTGTGAATTTGCCACTTGACAAAGTGGGCTTAACACATACATTCATTGAATCATTCCAATTCAAGTGACAAGCCTTCATCCACAGGCACTCAAGCAGTTTAACAAGTAAGCACTTAGCCTCATGGCAAGCATGTTAGTCATGGCAATTACTCATACTCGTGCAAGTATGCTAAAGCACTAAAAACTCACCTAGTACTCCAAGCTAAGATAAAACAAAAGAGTTAGAAAAATATGCATGATACCTAACTATGCCAAATGTCTAATGTAACACATACAATATGCAATTACTAGGCTCGACTACTAATATGGCATATGACTCAGTTCAAGACATGTGCTCTAAGTACATATTCAACGAAGTATTTAAATAACAATGCAGTTAGAATGATGCACTGAGCCTCGATGCATGCAATACAAGATGAATGGATGCAAGCATGCGATATGCTAATTGAAACGTGATGTCCCTAATCTAACCATCAAAAGTGGATAAATAAAAGGGAGAAAGACGTGGGGTTGGAAGACATACACATTATTACATTGCGCTCTCGCGAAGGAGAGTCCGAATGAATAAAAGCTAAGCTAAACTACTTAACTAATTATTACAAACCGAATGAAATAAATTAACTAACTATTTTAAGCTAACTAATTATTCTCAACCGAATTAATTAACTATTCTAGCTAACTAATTATAATTATAACACAATACGAGTTAGCTATTCTAACTAATTATCACAAAAGCCACTAGTTAAGCATAACATTAATATATTACATCACGGATCCCAAGGATCGACGAGGAACTCATGCATGAACATGGTTTCCACGCGAAAAGCCATTGTTTTGCTGTTGCATGCCTTTGTTGCTTAGTAGGACACTTACACTAATTTCCACTTCCAGACCAGCTCTGTTCTGTCTCAGAAGGACACTGCTAAATTTTCACTGGTGGTCGACAGGGGGCCGGTCGACCACTGATGATGGTCGGTCGGCCACTGATAACTAGACTTCCTTGCTCTAACAGAGAGCAAACAGAGCAGGACAGTGTATTTCTCATGGGTTTGTCTGCACAATTCATCTCCCTTTTCATGGACAAATCAAAAGGAGACAAACCATAGTCCACAAAACATCAACTCAAGCAATTTCATTGCATGATGGCCCACGAATCAAATTGTGCAATTTCATTAAATGCAAAAACAAGACCTACAACCTTCACCCTATCATGCATGACCAAGGGTAATGGAGACCTAAGAAACTTGGCACATTTCATCACTTTGAGTATGAAATACCCCAATTTTCCTTATGTTCAATTAACATCCAATTGAGCACACAAAAACAAAATCAAATTCTTATCTTTGCACAATTTTAGTTTCAACTTTTAGTTACTCATTTTAATTACCCCTCCATTCTTTAACCAATTAAGTCCATTGGTAAGAAGTCCTCTAAAAGAGAAGGAAGTGTCAAACAAGGGGTAGTTTAAGGCAAGAGAGAGGTGTCATGCGGTTGATAATGAACGCACAAAAGAGAACTAAACCATTAAACATGGACCCCAATCTCAAGCTTAAACAATCCTAAGGTTGAAACAACCCTCAAACCAAACAAAAAATCAAGAAATTATGGAGGTTACAGAGATTATGCTCGTTGAAATTAAGTGAGAAAAGCACTAAAACAATGTAATTAACTCAAACAAGTGGTGTCTAAAGGCCTAAAACACCAAGCTTGTGAGGACACTTACACTAAAAGCACGCAAAACAAGACTCAAATACAACTATCAGCCAAAAATATAGGCGAAAAAGTCTAAAATACAGTCTAAAACATGCTGGAATTAAGCTATAAAAGGCTAGAAAAAGATGCTAACACATAGAGCTATCTAGGCTAGCAAACAAGGTACAAGGAGGGGAGGCTAACCCCTCCAAATTTGGAACTTCAAAACCAGTTTTTAGCCTTTGAAAACCTCTAAAAATCAGTGGTAGAAAGCTCAAAAAAAAGTTGAGAAAAGAATGGGAAACATAAGGGCAAAAGCTTAGAGAATAAGGTTCAAGGAAAGGAGGTTAACCCCTCTACCTTTGGTAGCTTTAAACCACAAGCTTCAGCCCATAAAAATAGTCCAAAAATGATCTAAAAATAGTAAGAAAATATGGTTAAGAAGTAGTGCAAAGATGCTCAAAATTATATCTCTTTAAGCAAGGTTACTCTTTTGTTCACAAACCAACAAGTTCTCACTCTCAAGGGCTAAAATTTGGACTCAATAATCTCAACAAGGAGAGCTCCAATATTGGTTTAGGAAGTGTAGAGAGAGGGTGTATAGGTTGCAAGACAGAGATAGAGAGAGAATTTCAAGTTTTGAAACTTTTGGTATTTTTTGTCAACCTTAAACCATGAAGGAAGGTCCTCTATATATAGAAAAATAGCCCCTCAGGTGAAAAATATCAAGCTTGGAATAGCTGGCCAAAAATATCTTGGTTTTTCACCAGTGACTGGCCAGCCAGAAGTGTGCATTGTCGGCCATCAATGGTGGTCGGTCGGCCACCAAAAATCTGCTTCCAGACCCGACTTCAAATGGACATATCTCCTTTATCCGGACTCCTTTTCAAGTCATTCTTAAGTCTAAATTGAAGCCTCGGAAGTCTACTTTCCAATGGTGGTAGCCTCACATCTAAATTCTAAGTGTGAAAAGAGATATATCTATTTTAGTGAAGGTTTCTCATTTCTAGCTTAATCGGATTGATGCCTAACTTCAAACAGCCATATCTCCCTCATCCAGACTTGGCTTCAAGAGATTCTTGAGTCTAAATCCTCTAAATAAGATGTTTAAAAGATTTTTCAAAGAGTTTACCTCTCTTTCATTTATTTCCACTTTGTCCTTGCTCGGTTTACCGAAAAGTGCAATTTTTAACGAAATACGAGCTTCGGAACATCATAGAAACATTTTCAAAAATATTTTGAAAGAGAGGATTTTAAGGTCCAAAATAGTTTCGGTCCAAAATAGTTTAGTCAAAAATGGGCTGTAAGGTTGGGATTTAGAAGCTCTTCTTGCTGAAGAAATTCAATGTTTGTACAACATAACTCTCATCATCGAGTGATCAACCTGAGGCGCCCAAGTCTTAAGGGCAGTCAAAAATCGGGGTGTCTACACGAGGTTCGGTTTATTTACATGTCATGTGAAATCAACTCAAAGCATGCGATAACACATACGTATTCAGGTAAATAGGAAATGACAACAATGTTAGAGTGTTGAACTAAACCCAATGCATGCAAAAATGAATATTAAGCATGGCAATGATATGAAACCAAAAAATATGATACTGTATGCAGCCATCGTAAGCAAGTAAATAAAAGGGAGAAAGAATGGGTGGTTGAAAGACATACAAAATATTACAAGTGTGCCCTCATACAAGAGGGTCCGAATGAATGCCTTAATTAACTAATTATTACAACACCAAAATGAATTAACAAAACTAACTAATTATTGCAAATTCTAATGGAGTTGACTAATTAATTACAACACATTAATATTAAAGAACTAATTTAATCAAACGGGAGGCGAGGAGCCACATGCGTGCAATCGAGAACGTACTCCCATACTGCCAGAATCCATTCATTTTGCAGTCATCAAATTATTCTGGTTTGGCCTCAAATTCTACTCAGTTCTGCCACAAAAATGCCACTGTCTATACAAAAAAAAATGGTGGCCGGCCGGCTGGCCTTAGAAAGTGGTCGGCCGGATGTAATGGTGGATGGCCGGCCAACCACTGTTTTTGAGGATTACTTTGCTATAACAGAGCTGAAACTGAGCAAAAAAAACTGAGTGTTTCTAGGAGATGTTTATCCTCTCTGCCCTTCCCTATCATGAAGATGATGAAGGGAGGAGTATAATCGATTCACAAATCATCAATTGTCATAAGTTTGTTGCGTGATGATCTTAGAACTGATAGGACAAAAGCTTAATAAAAGTAAATAAAAGACCAACAACACCTCCTCCTTATCATGGAGTTGCCTCAAGGAAAGGGCTTGACATTACTTCTTGAATCATTGAACATCACTAAAGAGTATGTAATGAGTCAAGAAGCAATAGGTTCAATATAACATCCGATTGAACCTACCTCAATTTTATTACCCCTTTTTACCTCTTTTACTCCAATTTTATTAGCCTCTTTTACATTACCTTTCTGATTCTTATCTTTTCTTCCTTTTTGTCCAAAAGTGATAATTATGTTCACCAAGTCCAAAAAGCGATAAAGAGTATCAAGCATTGACTTAACCCGAGAAGTGAGTTTTTCAAGCCCTTTTCTACGGAGGAAATTATAAAGGAGGAATCAAACTCATTTACGAGCGGTAATGAATTAGGAGTCAAACCCAAAAAGGGCAATAATGACCCTAAATCCAAACCCGATAACAAGCTATAATGAAACCTTCCTTTATGATTTCCAAGGGTCTACAGCAGAAAGTTAGGCCTTTAAAAGTCAATGCACCGGTGATAAAGAGAAGTGTCAAACAAGAGATTGTGCTTAGCATGAGAAAGATGTGATGCCTTGGTAATGAATCTCCGAAGAGATTAAACCATTAAGCATGGGAAATCTCTTGCTTATGCTTGAACAACAATCTTTTGTTAAACACAACTCTTTAATCAAAATAAACAAAGAATGGAGGGAGGTTGCACAAATAATTATGCAAACGTGATTACAATAGTATAAACATGTATGAAAGCTATAAAAAAGTGCAAGAAAAGGCTATCAACTCAAATGGATTGAAAGCTAATTTCGTAAGGACTTACGACAACAGATCTACAATATTCAAAGCATTATTTAACACACAAAATAGCACTAAAACAACACGAAAACAGTGCTGAAAATCAGGTTTTTTAGGTGGAGAAACTAAGGAAAAATAGGCTAAAGCCAAGAGATTTCAAACAACAAACAAGCCTAAGGAAGGGTGGCTAACCCCTTTTTTTTGTGACTTAAAATCACATTTTTAAGCTAAAATAAACTCTGAAAAATAGTATGAAAAGCAAGGAAAAGAGATGGGAAAGATGGAATAAAAGCTCAAAGTATAACTCTTTCAAAGAGAGGATGCTCTTTAGTTCACAAACCACAAGATGAACTCTCTCTCAAGAGCTTAATTCTTGTGTTCAAGAATCTTAGCAAGAGGCCTCAAGTTTTGGCTTAGGAACTGTATGTATAGTGTGTGTATATTGCAAGAGAGAGAGGTGGTGTGTTGGGTAAGTTTTGGCACTTGGAGAATTTTTCTAATAGTAAACCATAAGAGGTGGTCATGTATTTATAGAAAAACACTATCTCACGTCGGAAATATCTGTAATGAGCCAGCTGGTGTAAGGCATGTACATGGGGATAGTTGGCAACCAAAAATATCTAATTGTTGTTGAACATAGTCGGCCGGCCATGAAGGCGGACGGCCGGACAACCAAAAATGGCCTACCGACCACTTTTTGGCCAGCAGGTCTCTGAATGGTCAAACTAGAAAAAAATTAGGTTTTTTGTTCAAAAAAGGGTGCAAGGTTTAGGTTCTTAAGCTTGAAACCGAAGCCTTTTACTGAAGAAATTGAACGATTTATACAGCGTAACAATTCATCATCGAGTGTTCAAAGTGAGGCGCCCAAGTCTTAAGGGCGGTCAAAATGAGGTGTCTACAGTATATCAGTGTATGCTAGCTTATGGAAGTTTTGGTTCAAGACTTAAGCTTTTCTCTCTTTTCTATCTAACTCTTTTCAATTCTCCCTCAATTCAATTCTCTTCTTAAATTTTGATCCTCCTTATCTCTATAAGCAATCAGAGAGGATTGCTAAGTCAAAAAGAAGGAACACAAGGTGGGAGACAAGGGTAATGGGGTGATATGGATGGTTTGAAATGGATGCCACCTTTTGGGAAGATGACAATCTTCTTTTTGACAATTGAGACCAAAGAAGGATCATGGAGGAGTTCCAGATGCACCTCGTGCATGAATGTATCATCAAAATATTTGAAATGGCATGACCCACACGCTTTCATCAAGAATTCTGCCGAAATTGTCATGTTTCTAGGCAAATTAGACGGCCAGCCAATTTTTTGGCTGTGTGGCCAAAACCTTGGCTTGCCCAACCAAAAGATGATCTAGCCGGCCAAAACATTGGCTAGCTAGCCAATAATTTGGCTGGCTAGCCAAAGCAATGTCTAGGGCCGACTACTTTACATGAAATAGGATTTTTTTTTATAGAATTCTCATCCTTTCCTCCTATTTCCACATTGTTGTTTGCTCAATTTCCTAAGAAAATGTTTCATTTTGAAGTTTAAAAGTGAGCCTCGAAGCAATACGAAAATATTCGGAACATAGCGCGGAAACAAAGTTTCAAAAGAGTGTTTTGAACGGGATTTTGAACACTTGGCCAAAATAGGCTTAGGTTTGGAAATGAAGCACAAATTTCATCTTTCTTATTGAGAATCATGCAAGAAACATATTCTGGTTTTCATCATCGGGTAATCAAAAGAAAGTGCCCAAGTCTTAGGGTCGGTTAAAATGGGGTGTCTACCGTTGCCCCTCTTTAACAGAACTTGAAGTTATTTTCTTAACGTGAGTGAATGTTAAAGCCCAAAGACAACCCATTTGACAAGGTCCTAGACTTGAGCAAACAACACAATGCAATGCAAGCTGGGTGAACCCGAAGGTTGCCTACGTATCGCTTTGCAAGGAATCAAACCAGTGTAGTTCAGGGACAAAATGCAAATGACAAAATGCAATTGAAATAAAATTTGAAAGACGAACTTACACGCTTCCAGAGGCCATTTTTGTTTTGAAAAATTCATGATCTACAATGTAATGCAACAGGTAATATGAAGCATAACAAGAAATACAATCCAAACACATTCACATAAGAGAACGAAATGTAACTAACGACTAGTTTTAACTTACAACCCAAAACAGGGGAGATATTAATCGATGAATAGTCTCAACTAACAACCCAAGAAAAGAGAGGTATTAACCACAGGTGGTTTGGACTACCAACCCAAGAAAGGGATACTTTCGTCATCCCGAAAAAGGGCCAGTACAAACTAGTGGTTTTAACCTACAACCCAAAAAAGGTGACCAGCAGTAATTGATGAAAAATATTGTAATCAAATGTTGATGTGAATGAATTGTAGCAAAGTAATGCAACAGTGGTAGTTGTAACCATGCAAATATGCTAATACAATTGAAAGTTGAATTTTTTTTTTTTTCTTTTCTTTTTGAAAATGCATGGCATGTGCAATGCAATATGATAGGTGGTGAGGCAAACCTCATACACATGAAGCAAAACAAAGGGGTACAATCCTAACACACTTACAAGGGAGGTGAGAAGAGGGTTTTAATCAAACAGTGAGACCTAGACCATACCTTAATATGAAATAGGGGATTGATTTCAACCAGGTAAAAGGAAAAAATGGGTCTTAACCAACAAGTGAGACCTAGACTGTACCGCAATACGAAATAGGGGATGGTTTTCAACCGGGTAAATGAGAAAGGAATCTTAACTAACAAATGAGACCTAGACCGTACTGCAATACAAAATAGGAGATGGTTTTCAAGCGGGTAAATGAGAAAGGGGTCTTAACCAACAAGTGAGGCCTAGAACGTACCGCAATACGAAATAGGGATGGTTTTCAACCAAGTAAAGAATAAAGGTTGTAACCAAAAAATTGGAACAATAGTGGTGCGAATGGATTGTAACCATGGATGATTGATGTAATACACAGTGCAAGTGTAATAGTGAATGCAAAAACACAAAGGGGCAATGTAAGACAAACAATATGCAATAATGGCTAGATGCAAAATAGATGAAAACGATTTTTTTTTTCTTGTTTTCAAAATTCTCTTCTTTTTTTCAAAATTTTCTTTTGAATTTTTTATTTTCTTTGAAAATTTCCTTTCAGTTTTTTTTCGACAATTTCTTTTTGAATTTTGTTTTTGTTTTTGAAACTTTCTATACATACCATATACACGTATACGGATACAAAATAAACATATAGATACATATACGATATACACACATACATATACACATACATAAACAACTATATACATAACAGATACATACATATTACATACAAAATATATACATATACGTTTTACATATACTTATATACAGAAACATATATATGGGTACATACATGGTGTACATACGGATACACACTAACAGACGCATACATATACATATACTCACATACAAATACACATATATATACATAATATATACAAATATATATACAGACCCCTCCCTCTCTCTCTCTCTCTCTCTCTCTCTCTCTTATTTTTGGTCCCTCTTTCTCTACTCCGTTCGTCTTCTTCGAGCATTGTGTCTGACGCGCGATTTCAACAATCACGGCGCGCCTGATCGACAGTAGCTGGACGGCCCCTGTTTGTCAAAGATTGCTTCGGCAATCTGCTCTTCTTTGGCCTCTTCTACCCCTCAATTCTTCTTCTTTAACATAGCTTACGAGAGACAGAGCTGAGAGCTGCAAAATGCACCATTACTCTGTAAATTCCCCTTCTTGGCATTACCCTCCCCCTGACATGGCTTCTTTCTGCCGTCTCCTCACTCTCTTTCCAAACCTTAACACTTCCCCAATTAACAATGATAAGGCCAGCTCCTCTAAACCTCAGCAGAGTGCCCCTGCCCCTCTCCATATTCTCAATTATCCTGCAATGTCAATCAAGCAAACAATGGCAACACAATCTGATATTGATGCCAACCACTTCACACTGAACTCATGTGTGGAGACGGTGACCTTAGTCTCCAATTTGTCTCACCAACTACAAAATAGGACAAGTGAAGTACAATGATTAAACGCCTAACTCTCCCTGGTCCAGAGTATGTACAGGGATGCTCAAGCAGAGATTAGTGCACTGAAGAAGCAAAACAAGTAGCTCAAATGGTAGGCAATCTCTGCAGCCCGATTCAGAGGTCCTTCGTACTTCGCCTTTGATGGTCGGCGGGGAGTAATTTCTTTCAGAAGCTCTGCTAATGCCAAGGCAAAGTCTTCAAAGGCTTCCCGAGAGTTATGTTGAAGTGAGGCAACTAACAGTAGCAACAAAGCTTCCTGCAAATGATGTTGTAATCTTCGCCGCCGACTTACTGCCGGAAAATCGAAATGGTCCCTCTGTTTTTTTTTTTCCTTTCTTTGTATTATCAATTATTTTTTTTTCTTTTTTCTTTTCTTTCGTTTTCTATTTTGCTTAAGAAAGAGCACCAATGCTTTAGAATTCCTTTTTTTTTTTCCTTTTGTTTCGAAATTTTCTTTTCTGATTTTTTTTTTTTTTTTTTGTATTGCTAATCGGGGGCTTCACCCTAAATTTCAATAAAATTATTTACGTTGTTTTCACATCATGGCATGAATGACATAACACTTGAGATTGAAAACATTTTCTTTTTTAATTTGAATCTAATGATTAAATCAGAACGAATTCTAAAGTGGACGCCGATCCCTCAACTGACCTGAAATCAAAAAATGACTTAATGAAAGAAAAACAAAGCAAAAGCAATCCAAACACACCTATTTACATTTGTTGGAATGGAAGACACTCAAAGCACGACTCAAAAGGACAAACCATTGAGCCTATACACATTCTGCAATTTTTCATTCTGGGTTCATAAATTGGCCAACAGGCTAATTGATTGATCGACCAGCAAATTTGTTGTCTAACCAACTAAAAGACTGACAAGTCAACTGATTTATGCACCGCTCAGCTGAATGAACTAATGAACTGGCTGGAAAATTGGCTGGATGGCTAAACAAGTGGCTAAAAATAAAAAATGACTCAAACAAAGCGAAAACAACACAAAAAAATGTATTGACACTTGCCGGAATGAAAAACACAAAACTTAAACGCAAGCACAATTAGAAACAACGCAGGCTCGACGATTGAGGGTGCGTTTTAGAACATCACGGGCGTGATGAATGCAATTTAGAATATCGTGGGCACGATACATTGCCAGAAACAACTATTACGCACTTTCTAGCAAGTGAGTTGACAATGGAGACTTTCAAGAATATAGAAAAAAGATAGAAAACGTGACTCAACTGTGCCCCTAATTCATCGCTTTGACTATTTTTTTTATTCTGCTAAAAAGATTTTGACCAACATGAGTGTTAGATTAACATGTTTGTTTCACTCTCTGTTTTGAAATCATGTAAGTCAAGTTATAAGCACTAAAAATTTTCCTTTTTGGTTCAAGAAATGGTCTGGTTTTGGAAAAATTAGTTAACTTCACCAAAAGTCCTCAAAAAGTATTTTCGCAAATGGCCACTATTCGACTAACATGGAATCAACCCTTTAAGATGCACAATCTCAAATCCGAACTTGATTTGTCTTGCAATTGAATCTTTCACGACGAGGAGATAGGATAATTGAATTGAATGAAGATAAACCAATTGAACATGGACAAGACAACTGAGTCAAGTAAAACTATACCAATCAAACATGGACGGGACGAGTGAATTGAAAATGGTTGGGGCCGAACTTCAAGATAAAGTTGTCTACATATCCCAAAGATAAGAATCAAGCCTTACGTAGTTCATGGGTAAGGCTCACTTGGGTATTAATACTCTCCTTTTATGCTCTAACTTTTGCCAAAGTCACCCTTTCGGGTTTTCGACATTGCGAGCTTTTTTTATTTATTTTTTTCATTTCCCATTTTTTATGTTTCTTTTTTTTTTCTTTTTTTTTCTGCTCTAACTTTTGCTTGGGTCGCCCTTCTGGGTTTTTAGCCCAGCGAGCCTTTCAGGGATAGAAAATTTTAACTTGTCCATGTTGATTTGTTGTGAGAATTCTAGGCCATCTAAATCCATGGAAATGGCTGCTACACTTAAATAGATACATTTGATGATATAGGAAGCCCTCCAATTAGGTCTGAATTAGCCCCTAGTGTGTGTTCACAATTTACCTTCCAAGGAAAGGATTTGATTTCCAAACTTCCTTTTGATCACCCTCAAGGTTATGGAAGTGTGTTCTCAATTCTCAATTTAAAAGTTCAAAATTCTGGTTGGAATGGCGTTTTTGGGTGTTTAACAATGTGTGTGGCCGGGGGGGTGGGGGGGGAAGAGTTATACAGCTCTGTTTTTCTCTCTAATTGATAGCACACTCTCTTTTTTATCAAGGCTTAAGAATATGGCTTTTACAGAATTCTTAGGTTTGGCTTGATATATGGAAAGACGGTATATCAGTGATACAAGCTTATGGAAGTTTTGGTTCAAGACTTAAGATTTTCTCTCTTTTCTCTCTAACTCTCTTCAATTCTCCTTCAATTCAATTCTCTTCTTCTTACATTATGATCCTATCGATCTCTATAAGCAATTAGAGAGGATTTCTAAGTCAAGGAGGAGGGACACAAGGTAGAAGACAAGGGTAATGGGGTAATATGGATTTGCCTTAGAATTCTGAATGACTTGGAATGACTGTGATGAATTACTGAAATGAATTACCGAATTGAACTGCGAATCGTTTCCTAACTGAGAAATGAAATGAACTCCTATGGCATAGCTAAATGGGCAATTAAAGAGAAGTAATGCCCTGGTAATGAACCTTTGAAGAGATTAAACCATTCAGCATGGAAGGTCTCTTTCTCATGCTTAAAACATAACTAAAAACAATATATGTGGAACTCTCAACTCACCACTTTCAATTAGATTACAACAATATATAATATAACAAGAAATCAAAGCAAAAGAGCAGAATAAGTAAGAAATGCAAGAAAATGAAATAAATTGAAAATTCACCTCTTCAAGAAAGGATGAACGTCATGATTTCCACACTTCATTTTGATCCCCTCAAGTATATGAATTAATGTCTTCAATCCTCAATTTGAAAGCTTGGAATTCTTGCTAGAATGATGGTTTGGAGGTGTATGTGGTAAAAAGTGATTATCTCTATTGTTTTTGTTCACTTTTACCAGCACCCACTCTTCCTCTTGATCAAAGCTACTAAAATTCAAGTATTTCAGAATTTTTGGAGGAGTTTTGGGTGTAGAAAAGATGGAATTTCAGTTTGTATGGAAGGTATGGGGTGTATACGGAAAATAGAAATGTTTTTAGCTCAAAAACTCAACTTTTCTCTCTTTTTTCACTTTTTTCTCTAGCTCAAATGTTTTCTCCTTTCTCTATCCTCTTGCTCCTCTCAACAATCTGATGTATACATATAGGCTAAGCAAAGGAAGATAATAGAGCACTAATGGAGCTAATGGGAGACAAAAGTGGAGCCTTATCTCTAATGGATCAAGCACTAGATAATGGAGGCTGAGTGTATATGCATTTGGTGATGAATATATCAGAAAATGGGAGAATGAGGTGTCCCAACTGAACCAAAACCAAAAACAAAAACAAAAAGCAAAAAAACCGGGTCTGATGCTGTTTTAGGTTGGGTCAATAAAATATGCTCTTAAGCCCAACTACAAATGGGCATATCTCCCTTATCCGGACTCGGCTTTAGGTGATTCTTGGGTCTAAATTGAAGCCCTGGAAGTCTACTTTCCAATGGTGGTGGCCTCACATCTAAATTTCAAGTGTACAAAGAGATATGTGTAATTTAGTGAAATCTGTTCATTTCCTTCTTAACGATTTGATGCTCATCATTTTCCTAAACCAGTTTTCTTCCATCCCATCTTATTTCCATCAACTCTAAACCTATAAAGAATATGTTTTTAAATATTTTTCAAAGAGTTCACCTCCCTTCCATTTATTTCCACTTTGTCCTTGCTCGATTTATTAAAAAGTGCAATATTTTAATTGAAATGGGAGCCACAGAACATCATAGAAACATTTGGAAAAATATTTTGAAAAGAGGATTTTAAGGTCTAAAATAGTTTAGCCAAAAATGCATGAAGGTTGGGATTAAAGCTCAAATTTTATCTCTCTTCTGAAGATTCTATGAGAAACACATTCTGATAGTCATCATCGAGTAATCAACAGAAAGAGCCCCAGTCTTAGGGCCAATCAAAATGGGGTGTCTACAGTTGCCCCTCTTTGAAAGAGGTTAGAGTCATTTCATGACATGAGTGAATGTCAAAGCCTGAAGATGACCCTTTTGACAAGGCCGTAAGACTTGGATAAACAAATAAGATGCAATGCAAGTGGTTGAACCTGAAGGTTGCCTATATATCCCATTGCAAGGAATCAAACCATCATAGTTCAAGGGCATGCTAATGATATGCAGGAAGATTTTGGGAACTGGACTTAAATGCTACGCAAAGCCAATTATTTTTGAAAAACTTATGATCATGCAATGATCATGCAAAATAACATAATAAGCAATGTGATAACATGAATGAAAAGCTTAAATCAAAACAAAAAGAAAGCCATGTCTCACACGGAAAGAAGTAAGCGAATAAGACGGTGCAAGCAATTAGAAACATCTCCTCGCGTTGCATACGGAAAGAGAGGGAATACCTCAACCAAGAGAAATCAACAACCTAACACGTCTCACACGAAAGAAGGAAAGGTGGTGTGAACAACAGGCGCACCTGATGTTTTTAACCGAGTGAAACAATAACCTAACGCATCTCACGCGAAATGAGAAAAGATGGTGTGAACAAAGGAGCACCTGATGTTTTTAACTGAGTAAATCAACAACCTAACGCGTCTCATATGAAAGGAGGAAAGATGGTGTGAACAACAGGTGCACTTGATGTCTTTAACCGAGTTGAAACAATAGCCTAACGCGTCTCACGCGAAAGGAGGAAAGATGGTGTGAACAACAGGCGCACCCGATGTCTTTAACCAAGGTGAAACAACAACCTAACGCGTCTCACACGAAAGGAGGAAAGATAGTGTGAACAACAGGCGCACTTGATGTTTTTAACCGAGTGAAACAACAACCTAACGTGTCTCACACAAAAGGAGGAAAGATAGTGTGAACAACAGGCGCACCAGATGTTTTTAACCAAGGTAAACCAACAACCTAATGCGTCTCACGCGAAAGGAGAAAAGATGGTGTGAACAACAGGCACATCTGATGCTTTTAACCAAGTGAAACAACAACCTAATGCATTTCACGCAAAAGGAGGAAAGATGGTGTGAACAATGGGTGCACCTGATGTCTTTAACTAAGGTGAAACAATAACCTAACGCATCTCACGCGAAATGAGGAAAGACGGTGTGAACAACAGGCACACCTGATGTGTTTAACTGAGTGAAACAACAACCTAACGCATCTCGCACGAAATAAGAAGAGATGGTGTGAACACCAGGTGCACCTGATGTTTTTAATCGACTGACTAAACAGCCTAACACGTCTCACGTGAAATGAGGAAAGATGGTGTGAACACTAGGTGCACTTGATGTTTTTAACCGAGTAAATCAACAACCTAATGTGTCTCATGTGAAAGAAGAAAAGATGGTGTGAACAATAGGCGCACCGGATGTATTTAACCTAGGTGAAACAACAACCTAAAGCGTCTCACGCAAAAGGAGGAAAGATGGTGTGAACAACAAGCGCACCTAATGTTTTTAACGAAGTGAAACAACAACCTAACGCATTTCACACAAAAGGAGGAAAGATGGTGTGAACACCGGGCACACCTGATGTTTTTAACCGAGTGAATCAACAACCTAACGCGTCTCGTGAGAAATGAGGAAAGAAGGTGTGAACACCAAGCACACCTGATGTTTTTAATCGAGCAAATCAATAACCTAACGCGTTTTACGCGAAAGAAGGAAAGGGTGAACAAATCCAAACGCGTCTCACGCGAGAGGAGAAAGGTGAAAACCAACCAACAGACGTACCTAACCGTTTCCTGCAAGAGGGAAAAGATTTTAACCGGGTAAATGTCACATCCTAACACTTTTCTCATGAAAGGAACGAAGGTAAATTTGAAGTCCAAATGCGTCTCACGCAAGTGGAAGAAGGTATAATAGAATGATATCTCTTCTTCTTTTTTTTCTTTTTTTTTCAAAAATTAAAAAAATTATTATTATTATTATTATTATTATTATTATTATTATTATTATTATTATTATCATTATTATTATTATCATTATTATTTTGTATACTAAATACCAAATATCATATACATAATACAAATACGTATACAGGCACGTACAAGCAAGCTATATACATATATAGACAGACAGACACACACACACACACACACATATGTATGAACAAAAACACATATACGGTATACACATATTCATATACAGACAAAATACATACAGATATGTACGCACAATATACATATGCACATTCGGGAAATATTCCGTTACTGACAAGGAATATTCCGTTTGTTGATGTCAACGTATGCAAAACACACAAAATTAAGGGAAAAACACAAATACGTTGATACGGGGGTTCGAACCCCCAATGTCAAGCTCAGTCTCCCAGTCCTTAACTATCGAACCAGACCACCTAACCAAACTACTCTTGTAACAAAATATTCAAACAAATATATATATATATATATATATATATATATAATACATAGGTATACAATACATGTGCACATAAAACCAAAACACAAAAAAGAAACACTCTCTGCTATGGGGGTTCGAACCTCTGACCTCAGGCTCAGCCTCTCAATCCTTAACCATCGAACTAGACCACCTAACCACGCCACTCTTGTGACAAAATATTAAAAAAATATATATGTAATACAATACATATACACATATGCATGGAACTCTCCCGCCTCTCCTATTTTTTTCTCTCTCTTCCTTTAAATGTCACGCCTGACACGTGGCTTCGACTTTTGTGTCAGTCGGCCGACAAAGCTAGACCCTTCCCGATTTTTTTTGTAACGATTGCCTCGACTCTCTCTCCCTCTTTGTCATCTTCTCTTCCATCTTCTTCTTAATCTCTGCTTGAGAGAGACAGAACATAAAGACTGAGCGGAGGAGAAAGGCTACCAAAACTCAGTCTGCTCTCTGCTATTACTCTGTGACTCCTTTCTTTTACACCTCTCTCCTCTAACACATGGCCTCGGCCCGTCCCCTCACTTTCTTTCTAAACCTTAATGATCTCATAAACTCCTCTGGACAGAGTACCCCTACTCCTGCTCTTCTTAACTTTCCTATGCTGTCAGTTGAGCAAATAATGGCAGCTCAATCTGGCATTGAAGCCAACCACTACACACTAAAATCTTGTATGGAGATAGTGGTTGCAGTCTCTAATTTGTCTCACAGACTGCAGAACAGGACAAGTGAGGTACACCGGCTAGACACCTAACTTTCTCTGCTTCAACACATATACAAGGATGCACGAGCAGAGATTAGCGCACTGAAGGTAGATAATAAAGAACTGAAATGGCAAGCTACCTCTATGGCCCGATTCAGAGTTCTCTTGTACTCTGCCTTTGATGGTTAGCGGGGAGTCAACTCTCTCGGCGGTTTTGGAAGCACTGAGGCAGGGTGTACAAGGATCTCCCAAGACAAAATCAAGGTGAAGAGATCGGCGGGAGAATAGAGTAAGTGAGGTCGACGTGTGGCCTTCATCGGAAAACAAAACAAATCCCTATTTTTTTTGTATATATGCTTGTGCAAATTTGATCGGGGTAAATCCCTATTATTAACAAAACGAGTTTGTTCTACACATCCGGATGGCATGAATGACACAACACCGAGCATAAAAATCATTTTTTTTTGAATTTTGAACTTGAAAATGGCTGCATTTTAATGAATTCTGAACTGAATATTGAATCTATCACGGACCAAAACACAAAAATACAACTCAATGAAAGGAAAACAAAGCAAAAACTATCCCAAACGCACCCCTTTACACTTGCCGGAATAAAATGGACACAAAACAAAGCAACACCGCTCGGCTGCCCTACAGAAAAGCATCGCCAGTGACAACGAGCAAAAACCATCCCAAACGCACCCTTTTATGCTTGCCGGAATAAAATGGACACAAAACAAAACATCATCAGTCAACCGCCTAACAGAAAAGCATCGTCAGCGACAACTACTGTGCATTTTCCGGCGATTGCCTGATTAAGGTGACAAGAATTCAAAGTGTGGGTAAAGGACAAAAACCTGACTCGACTGTGTCCCTAATTCATCACTTTGATCTTTTCTTTTGGTTTTTATGATGTAAAAGCAACTTTGATTTAACCAGAGAGTTTGGGAATGTACTTGTGTTGAAATCAATGGAATTAAAGTTGTGAGCACTAAAAATTTTCCTGTTTGGTCTAAAGAGTGGTCTATGTTGTTCAAGGTAAAATTTTGAGAAAAATCCACTTTTATTAAAACTTTTTAAAATAATTTTCGGAAATGGTCACCACCTGACACACATAGAATCAGTTCTCAAGACGGACAGCACCGAATCAGAAGATCATAACTGCTCACAATTGCATTCACCATCACCACTTTATCTTGCAACTAGCCCTTCTACCAAATGGAGACAACACAGCCAAGCACAGAAGATACAAAAAGATGGACCCATCAAACAGAATAGATAGGATAGTTGAGTTGAAGATGGTTATGGCTGAACTTCGGGATGAAGTTGCCTACGTATCCCAAAGATGGAAATAAAGCCTTACGTAGTTCGGTTAGGGTTCGCTCGAGTGTTAACTCTCTCCTTTGGCGCTCTAACTTTTGCCAAAGCCACCCTTTCGGGTTTTCGACCTTGCGAGCTCTATTTTGCTTTATTTCTAATTTTACATGCTCTAACTTTTGCCTAGGTCGCCCTTTCGGGTTTTCAGCCCTAGCGAGCCTCCCAGGGATAGTATTTATTCAACTTGTCCATATTGATCGGCTGTGAGAACTCCAGGCCATCTAAATCCATAAGAATAATTGCTCCTCCTGACCAGATGGATTTGATGATATAAAGACCAGTCCAATTGGGTTTGAACTTGCCCCTAGGGTCATGGATGGGAGCTCAGTTGTCCTTCAGCACCATATCTCCTTCTTTGAGATTCTAGACTTAACTTTCTTGTTGAAGGCCCTGGCAATTCTGCGCTGATACCCTTGGATGTGATATAATGCCTTCAACATCCTCGTGTCAAACAATATCAATTCATCGAACCTGCTTTCCTGCCAATCCGCCTTTGTTACCTGACACTTAGCCATAATTTTCAACGAGAGTACTTCAATCTCAATCGGCAGAACAGCTTCCATCCCATACACTATAGAATAGGGGGTTGCCCCTTTAGATGTTCGAATTGATGTTTTGTAACCCCAGATTGCAAATGGCAGTTTATCCGGCCAATCCTTGTATGTCTCAACCATCTTCCGTAGGATGTTCTTGACATTCTTGTTAACGGCTTCAACAGTCTCAACCACGTTGTATTTCTTTAGCAAATTGTCCATCTCTTTCTTAAAGTGTGAACTGTTGTCTGAAATGATCTCGTTTGGTACCCCATACCTTTAGATGATGTTTCTAATGAATTTGGCCACATGTGACGCCTTCAACATAGAATAAGACTAAGCTTCCACCCACTTAGTAAAATAGTCAATCGCCACCAAGATAAACTCATACCCATTCAAACCCTTTGGTGAGACTGCCCCAATGACATCAATTCCCCAAACTAAGAAAGGCCATGGCAAAGTCATGTTGTAAAGTTTTGATGGTGGGATGTTCATACGATTGTCATAAATTTGACATTTGTGGCATCGCCGAACAAAGTTAATACAATCTTCCTCCATAGTTGACCAATAATAGCCTTGTTTGAGGATCTTCCTGGCCAGCATCACACCATTTATATGTGCTCTACACTCTCCTCCATGAATAGCCTCCATGAGACACTTCGACTCCTCTTCTTGAACGTAGAGCTTGTGCATTCCTAGATGGTCTCTCTCATACAGCTTGTTTTCGTAGATGATGAATTGGACGACCAGACACCGTATTCCTCGTTAATCTTTAGGATTTGCCCCTGATGGATACATATCCTTCTCCAGGAAATTCCAAATGTCGTAATACCAAGGGTTCTTGTCACGAACCTCATCTGTCGCAGCAATGGTCTCATAAGCAGGCGTATACTTCTGCTCAATAATGATTGGATGCATCTTCACTCCCAGTGAGATGTCTACCATGGAAGATAGAGTTGCTAATGCATCAGCGAACCACTTGTTCTCTCTTAGCAAATGAGTGAATGTTAGTTTTTCAAACCTCGGAATCAGAACATCCAGGGTATGATGATAAACCTTCGTACTCTTTTCCTTGACCTTCCAATCCCCGTTGGCTTGAGAAACAACCAGGTTGAAGTCTCCAATGATGTCCAACCTTATTGCCCCTAGTTCCAGGGCAGCTTCCAATCCAGCGATACACGCCTTATATTCTGCTTCATTATTGGACACTTTCAACCAGAGTTTAAAGGCTAGGGGTATATGGGAGTCATCAGGTGCTATTAGCAACGCGCATATCCCATAACCGTACTGATTAGACGCTCCGTCAAAGTACATTGTTCAAGTTTCCTCTTCTATATGCAAAATGTCCTCATCTGGGAAAAGATACTCAACTGCTTCATCTTCTTCCACTGGGTGGTCTGCTAAAAATTCTGCTACGGCTCTCTCTTTGACAAATTTGCACGTGACATACTTAAGGTCAAACTCGGAGAGAAGGAGCAACCAACGAGCTAGCCTACCCGTAAGTGCTGGTTTCTCAAAGAGACATTTGATGGGATCTAATCTTGAAACTATAATTACGGAGTGAGCTAAAAGGTAGTGCCTCAACTTCCTCGTTGCCCATACCAAAGCTAAATAAGCATTCTCAAAGGGAATATAGCGAGTCTCGTAATCCAGCATCTTCTTGCCTAGATAGTAAATGGTCTTCTTCACTTTAGCTTCTGATTCATGAGCTAGAATGCACCCCATAGTCGAATCTGTTACTGATAGGTACAAGATCAGCAGCTTCCCAGGTTCTTGTGGCAACAATACAGGTGGATTCTGTAAGTACTGCTTGACCTATTCAAAGGTGAACTGACAACAATCATCCTATTGGAACTTCTTCCCTTTTCTTCAAGAGACCAAACAGTGGTTCACAAGCTAAGGTTAATTTTGAGATAAACTGTCCTATGAATTGCACTTTACCCAAAAAGCCACGCACCTCCTTTTCAGTCCTCAATGGTGGCATTTCTAAGATGTCCTTAATTTTGGAAGGATCTATTTCAATTCCCCTTTACGTGATCAGAAACCCTAGCATTTTCCCTGCAGTCATACCAAGGGTGCATTTCTGTGGGTTCAACCTCAATCTATACTCTCTAATTCATTCAAAGAATTTTTCCAGTGTGGCTTAGTGGCCTTCTCGCTGCTTGGACTTGGCAATCATGTCGTCCACACACACCTCAACTTTTTTATGGATCATGTCATGCAAGATTGTGGTCACAGCCCTCTGATATGTAGCCCCAGCATTTTTCAACCCAAAAGGCATGACCCTGTAGCAGTAAGTACCCCACGGCATAGTGAAAGTAGGCTTCTTTCTGTCCTCTAGTGCCATCAAAATCTGGTTATTCCAGGAGAACCCATCCATAAACAAAAGTAACGCATGGCATGTGGTAAAGTCCACTAGTTCATCGATATGTGGCAATGGAAAGTCAACCTTCAGACTAGCTCTGTTCAGATCCCGAAAGTCAACGTAAACCTTGATTCTGCCATCCTTTTTCGAAACCGGGACGATATTAGCTAGCCAAGTCGGGTACTCAAATACCATCAAGAAGCCAACATTAATCTATTTGGTGACCTCTTCTTTAATTTTCAACATCCAATCTGGACAAACTCTTGGAGTTTCAATTTAACCAGTCGGGCCTCAGGGTTAAGAGGGATCCGGTGCTGTACAATTTAATAATCGATTCCAGGCATGTCTTTATAGGACTATGCGAAAACAACTTTGAAATCTTTTAATAAAACGATTAAACGCTCACGCTCCTCGGAAGACAACGTGGACCCGATCTGGACCAAGCGAGGATCCTCCTCAGTACCCACGTTAATTGCAATGATTTCATCTGTGCAGGGCTTAACACGCCTCTCCTCCTCTCGGTCAACCCAAATTTTCAAAGCCTGAGGAATTTCTTCGTCTTCATTTAAGTCAAAATTTTGAAAATCAAGATCAATGCAACAAACTAAAGGCACAGAGAAGTAAGTGAAATCCATTGCGTTCTCATTAGCAAAGTCTTCATCCTTTGTTATAGTCGACTCAAAAAAAAACTAAAAGAAGACATTCACATAACTTTAGCACCTGGGTTACCACCCCCGAAAGTACCAAACTCAGACCCCTCAGAAGAACTCAAGTCTGATCCCGACTAAATAGACTCAGTGGAATCAGATTCAGACTTATTATCCGGTTCAGAACTGGTAGTGGTGCCTTTGTCAAACTGCCAGACTAGACGTGGAGCCTCAGACGCGTCCACAATGAGACTAGAGTAATCTATCACCGGTTTATCCCCTATCATAGAGATAGTAATACTATCCCCCAAGTTAACTGACTCAGCCCCAGCATTAGAATCTAATAGTAGGTCAACCAGTTGTAGATGCGCCCGTGGGCCTCACTACAGTTCGGACTCAATTTGTGTCACGGTTCTTAATCTGAACCAAAGAGTCCAAATCCGGCAAATCGTTTTGAGAAACAGATTTTTGAAAAGAAGTGCCAAACATGGACTGCTTTGCCAAATACAGAGTCGCCACCTAAATATTTTATTTTGGGGAGATTTAGGAAACCCTGACTCGGTGCCAAAGGCCACGCATCCGTCATCACCAAAGTTGCCTCGGCTCGGGAACTTGGGTACGAATGGGGAAGGTCATCTATGAGCACCCCCTCTCGCCCGATCCGAAGATCGGCCTCTACTAACCGTAATATCCGTTTTTGAAAACGTTATGTGTTCTTATTCCGGTTATTAGCCTAGAATTACTATGTTATGTGCACAGCACAAAAGTATAGACTAGATTGCCTAATTTGGGAATAAGCATTGCGTATCCGTTTGTTTTGGAAAAATGTTTTGGAATTTGCTACTCGCAAGTAGGCTAAAACACGGATTTCAATGAGCCATTCCAACTCAGGCAATCCAACCTTCACCCACAAGCATTCAAGCAGTTTATATCACATAAGCAGCTAGCCTCATGGTAATCATGCTATCATGGCAACACCCACACGCATGCAAGGATGCTAAAGCATAAATACTTACATCGTACTCCGTGCCAAAACAAAGAACTCATTAGCAATCAATGCATGATCCAAGTCCATGTTTAAATGTCTAATGCAACGCATACGGAATGTCACTAGAGTAGGCTCGGCTATTCTATGAATGACATGTGAAAATGCACAAGTAGCATGTATTCAAGTTAGATTTGAAATACCAATGCAGTTAGCATGATGCGCCGAGCCCAGTGCATGCAATACTTATGAATGATGCACGCATGCATAGCATAAGGTATGCTAAATTAAACATGACCTATTACTAACCATCAAAGCAGGTAAGTAAAAGGGAGAAAGAAGTGGGGGTTGGAAGACATGCACACACTCACCCAAACTTATTACAATTGTTCCCTCGCTTGGAGGGACCGAAAGAATAATACAAATTAACTAACTCGCAAGCTAATTAATTATTACAAATCACCTAATTAATTAACAAATTAACTAAGCATAAGGAAAGCAATAAAAGGGGGGCTCGGGGAGAGGGTTCGATGCGCGCGTGCTCGGGTCTTGCTCGAAAGTACACTGCCATGCATAGGCCGCCTCTGTTTTCCCTGCTCTGCCTCTTTGAAGACTGCCAAAGTCTCAGAATTGCTTCCTTGGACATTGGGAGACACCACCGGCTGAGTAGAATAGTCACCGGTAGTGGTATATGATCATCGGCTGTTGGTGAAACTATCGGCCACCAATGGATTGCCGGTCGGCATTAAACACTGCCGGTCGGCAAAGAATGTCTGCAGAACCTGTAATTGACAGCAGCAGAGGGCAAGGCATAGCATGGTAATGCAATTCAAGCAATGTATGCGCCAATCCTATCCCTCATCATGTGTATGACTCAAAGGGACATGGTCCTTGGTTCTCAGACCATCAAGCGCGCATTTCAATGCGTGATGTCCCAAGGGACCAAGTGTGCAGATTTTGATGTCAAATGCAATGCAAACCAACAAACCAAAGCCCAATTCCTATCACTAGATCAAGGAACAAGACATGCATGCCAGATGCAATGCAACCTAGGCATGCATGCTAAGGATGCAACATGGGCATGCAAGATGTACATGCAAGCATACAAACAAACATGCAAGGTAAGCATGCAAGCAAGCAAAGAATGGACTTAAGCATGATTTAGGCAGCTTTAATTAGGCCCAAAACAGTGGCCATAAGTGCTATGAAATGAGGACTAAACACACATACAAACATGCAAATGTTAAAGGGCTAACACTCAAGCACAAAAGGGGAACTCTCAAGCACAAAAGGGGAACTCTCAAGCACACTTGAAAGAGGCATAACATGGACTAATGGCATGCAAGGTAAGCATTGAAAATCATGTTACAAAAGGTGCTAAGCCAATTAAACAAGATAAACAAGGCATGCAAACAAAGCCAAAAATCCAAGACAAGCCAAGAGGCTTAAACCAAGACTAAGTCAACCAAGCCTCACAAGGCTAAGAGGACTTAAAATAGGTCTAATGCGAACCTAAACAACACCCAAGGGACACCTAGATGGCATCTAAGTGGCTCAAATTCAAAAGCATGCACAATGACCAAAACATGGAGCATGCAAGACAAGCTTTGAAAGCTTCAAAGAGGCATCCAAGGCAAGCATATAAGCATGTTAAAGGGACTAAAATAACATGGCAAATGGTCCCAACCCACTAAATTAAGGCAAGGATGCATGCTATACATTCACACACTTAAGGCCAATAAAACAAAAATGCAAAGGGGCTATACTAAGCATGCCAAAGTCGACCCAAACAACTAAGGACAGACCTCACACATAGCAAAATAAGCACAAAAGCTTCACAAAGCAAAGCCTAAAACATGCTAGAACAATGGTTTACAACCTAAGGCATGTTAAGGCAATAAAGTGGCATTACAATGCATGTATGCTAAGCAAGCATGGTGTACCAAAACCAACATACAACAATGCTATTTCATGGCAAAATAAGCATAAATAACAGCCAAGGCATGGTCAACATAAGGCTTAGCTAGGTGCTCATTAAAGAGGCAAAAATGGTCCTTTTCAAGGATAACAAGGAGAGGGGGTGGCCCTCTCCTTCTTGGGACTTCAAGGAACCATCCTTACCACTGAAATCCCTCAAGATTTCAGTGGTGAGGAGGCCCAAACACCAAAGTCCCGGAGCTCACTCAAAATAGCACAAAATGGAGCCCCTCAAGGCTTAAGAGGGATCAAACACCTCCAAACCACAAAACACTCTAAACAAACTATTTAGAGGGCCCAAAACAGAACTTTTTTATATTATACACTAAGCTCAAAAACAGTTCTAAGATAGGCAAAAATAGTATGCAAGAATGGGGTAAAAAGGGGTAAATTTGTTACCCTTGTTGACCTTCTTCACAATTGGTGGACTAGCCCCTTCCTTTGAGCTCAAAACAGCTCCAAAGCTTCAAGAACAAACCTCTGGCCCTTCAAGAACCGAGAAAAGGTGTAACACTATGTGTTTGTGTGCAATAGTAAGCCTAAACACACACACTAAACACAAGAGGAAGAGAGAAATAGAGCTAGGATATAGACAAACCCTAACCCTAGAACTCAAACCCTAAAATGGTTGTCTAAAAATGTCTAACCCTTTCAACAAGAGAGAAGACCTCTCTTTATAGAGCTTTTTGTCTTGTAAAGCTTACAAGACAAGCTTCTAAAGAGAGAGATCCCTCCATACACGTGTATGGAGGGGAGCCAAATGCAAGACAGCTGTATTAAAATATTTGCAAAAGTAGATGAATAGTAGTCGGCTGCTCAAAATTGCCATTTTGACAAAATGGACTGCCGACCGGCAACAAAGAATGCCGACCAGCAATATACATTGCCGATGGCAACAAAACACCAGCTGGTGGCCTCTGGCCATGGCCGATGATGTGTGGAGATGCCTCACAAGGTATTCCCTGCCCCTCCAAGGCAAAACACAAGTGTTTGGTGCAAAACCAGACACTAAACAGTCGAGTTCGGAGATCCTGAGGCAAGGCGCGTAGCCGAGACCTCTGGGAACTCCAAACGAACGCAAACATGGATGATCATCGGGTGTTCAAACGGTGACGTCCAAGTCTTGAGGACGGTCAAAAATGGGGTGTCTACACCAGTGTCATCCCTAGTAGCTCCTCTTCATCGATGTCTAAGCTTACAGTCTAGTCTTGCTCTGTATTAATGCTCAGGTCAATCTACTCATCCTCATCTTCTGATAAATGATTCCCAAAGAAGATCTCAAATCCCGAAGTACCTTGTCTTTGTTTCCCGGTTGACCCATGGCTCCAAAAATCCACGGAATGGGAAATCTTCCCCTTGACAGACAAAGTGTCCGTTCAGGGTTCCCTAAATTGGCTTGTGGACTAGTTTATATTGCTTCCCAGTCCTTTTTGCTTTAAGTCTCCCTCTCAACTCATCCCCTTTTTTTCTTCCAGTCTTCAGCAGTAGGCTTATACCCTAGCCCAAAAGCATAGGGGTTGCGACTTATTTCTCTGGCAATAGTACCTCATTGCCTGCCACTTCTGCCCAGTCTTGATCCAGGAATATGTCCTTGTTTATTCATCGTATAAATGAACTGGGCGCTCACATAGTTCCCGTCATCCTTTGCCATGATAGATCGAACCAGCCGAGACTCTACTAAGGAAAAGCCAGAGAGGAACACATCCTCTTCTCCATGGAATATTTCTAACAAGGGCATGGTAGTTCCCTAGGGAGGGTGGATAGAAGAATTGCCATAAATAGTAGCAATCCCACCCTTGAATGGATATTTCACCAGCTGGTGAACCGTTGATGAGACTGCCCACATCTAGCGCAACCAAGGCCTTCCCAAGAGCAGATTGAAAGTTGCTAGCACGTCCATAACGTGGAATTCAACCTCATGCTCAGACTGGCCAATCAGTATTTGGCTCTTGAAAGTCCCCATGACATCTCAACTGGTATTGTCATAGGCTTGAACAGTTTAAGTTGTAGGCGTGAAGTCAGCTGGCTTCAAGCCTATGGCATAAGCGGTCCTTGTCGGACATATGTTAATTGCCGAGTCGGTATCCACTAGTACCACCAAGATCCACTTCTTCTGGCTCTTCAGAGTCACATACAGCGATCGATTGTGATTAGCACCCTCAAGTGGCAATTCTCTGTCCGTAAAAGACAATACGGGAGTAACATCCTAGGATGTGACCAATGACACCAATTGATCAGTGGTGGTGTCAATAGGTAGCTTAGTTTTGTTCAATGCCTCAAGCAATGCCTGCCTGTGCTCCCGGGAAGCCATCAGTAGCCCCCAAATTGATATATTTTCCTGGATCTTTTTTAGGTTCTTTAAGACCAAGTCTTCCTCTATGTCATTCTCCTTTGATTTCTCAGCCTCTTTCCCAAAGGATTCTGGCTGATCTAGAGCTGGGGTTTTGAAATACCGACCACTCGGGTCATATGGTTGATCTCATCTGCAGTCATCACCAAGCCATTATCGGGCTCCACCCGTAGCATATTCACATCACTCCCTCTGTCGGCACGCCACTCATCTTCTGTGATTGATTCAATCTCTGCCTTCTAATATTATCTGAGTTTCTTTGGTATTTTTCCCTTGTCACCAGATTGCCACACAGGTTTTTCTATGGTCTATACATCGTCTACTGTTGACTCGGTCCCTTCTTTCCTCTTCCCCTTTTCCTTTTCCTTTTCCTTTTCCTATTCCTGGGCTAAATTTCTTTGAAGCTCCTCTATTTGTTCTCGTTGGAACTACTCTAACCTCTCATTCCTTCTCGGTTATAGGCATGGCCTCATTCATAGGCATGATCTCAACCTTGGGTACGGCCGCAGCTTGACTACTGTCACCCATCTCCTCTCTTTTTAGATCTCTCTTCATCTGCTCCTTCGTGTCTGATTCTTTTTCACTCAACCACCTGTAGACACCCCATTTTTGACCGTCCTCAAGACTTGGACGTCACCTTTGGAACACTCGGTGATCCTCTTTGTTTGTGTTTCGTCTTGAGTTCCCGGAGGTCTCGGCTACGCGCCTTGCCTCAGGATCTCTCGACTCGACTGTTTTGTGTCTGGTTTTGCACCAAACACTTGTTGTTTTGCTTCTGAGGGTGGGAAGTAGCTTGTAGGCCATCCCCACACCTCACCGGCCATGGCTTGAGGCCATCGGCCTTGTTTCCTTGCCACCGGCCATTGCTGATGGCCGGTCGGCACTATTGATGGTCGGTCGGCATTGTGTTTGGTCGGCCGGCCACTGTTTTTGATCAATCGGCCACTTTTCCTGGCCGAGACCTTTTCTTGAGGGAGCTTGACCCTTTTGAACCCTTTTTTAGCTTCTTGAGGAAGCTTGAACCTTTTTAGCTTCTCCAAGAAGCTTGACCCTATTGAATCTTTTTTTTAGCTTCTCCAAGAAGCTTGAACCTTTTGACCCCTTTTAGCTTCTCCAAGAAGCTTGACCCTTTTTTAGCTTCTCCAAGAAGCTTGACCCCTTTTTTTTAGCTTCTCCAAGAAGCTTGAACCTCTTGACCCCTTTGCCTAGCTTCTCCAAGAAGCTTGGCCCTTTTGCTCCAAGCTTCTAAGAGAAGCTTGGCCTTTTTGCTCAAAGCTTCTAAGAGAAGCTTTGCCCCCTTGGTTTCTCTATAAAAAGAGGGCCTCTCCTCCCCTTTAGGGGGTTAAAAAAATCTTATATATATCACATATATATCACTCCCTCTCTATATCTCCCTCTCTCTCTACATTTGTGTGGATTAGAGGGTCCAAAAAGGGCTTGTTCTTGGCCTATTGCACACCACGTCATAGCCACACACTTCCATCATCACTTGGAGGTTCTTGGAGCTTGTTTTCAGAGGTTGAGGACTGGTTTTTGAGACCTAAAGGCTGCTGGTTCTTGCTGGTCTTCAAAGGTAACTTCTTACCTTCTTTATTCCCCGTTTTTGCACACCCTTTTAGCCTGTCTTACTTGCTGATTTGGGCTTTGTGTATAACATAAAAAAGTTCTGTTTTTTTGTGTTTAAGATACTTCATTAAGACCACTTTTGTGTTTTGGGTCGTTTACCCCCTCTTAGGCCTTGTTTGGCCCCTTTTTTTGTGTGATTTTGGTGAGCTCCGGGACCACCTTGTTTGGGCCTCCTCACCACTAAAATCTTGAGGGATTTCAGTGGTGAGGATGGTGGTTTGAGGTCCTAAGAAGGAGAGGGGTGACCCTCTCCCTTGTTGCCTTGTTTGATGCCCTTTTTGGCCTTCCAAGGGGCTCCTATTTCCATGCTTCCAATCCTTGTTTCAAGCATTTTTCAGTGGGTTTTAGGACCCCCACAAGCCATTTCCAGAGTTGTTTTGGTCTTGTTGAATGTCCTTATTGCATGTGTAGAGTAACCCTCTTGTTGGCCTTTCAAAGGAACACCCCATTCTAGCATGTGTGGACCTTGTTTCCATGGGTTTTGGGGGCTTATTTGACATGCCATGTTACTGTTTTTGCTTAGTTTAATGGTCCCTTGCATGCACCTTACACTTGCCTTGCATTCCTTTATTTTGCCTAGAAAGGCATCTTGCATTTGGACCACCATGCTTGCATGTTTTGGCTTAGCTTTGTGAAGTTTTTAGTCATGTTTTAACATGTTTAAGTTCTGTTTGGTGTCGTTTTGGTCATGCTTGTCATGCTTTGTATAGCCTCTTTGCATTCTAGCTTGTTAGCCTTGGATGTGTGTGTCACTAGCATGCTTTACTTGGCTTGTTCTCATGATTTGGCATCATTGGAGACCATATTTCAGTCCATGTTCCATGCTTTCATACTTGCATTTTCCATCCCTTTTCGTGCTTTGGAGAGTTAATAGCTTACGCTCCATGTTTAGGCCTTTGTGCATGCATGCTTGTGAGTGAGTTTTCATGCCTTTGTCACATCATTTTGGCCACTGATTTTGGCATGCTTGAGAGCCACCTATATTAGTTCAAGTCCATCTTTGCATGATGTTGCATGCTTGTCTTGCATATTGTCCCATCCTTGCTCCATTTTGCATGATTGTTGCATGCTATACATATTCACATGTTCATGTTGCATACTTAGCTTCCATGCCTAGGTTGCATAGTATTTTGGCATGCATACTTTGCCTCTTGAATTGAGTATGATAGAGGTTGAGTTCATTGTTTGTTTATGTGCATTTCATTCCATATTGAAATTGCACACTTTGGTTCTTTGGGCCATCACGCATTGAAATGCGCGATTGGGGGTCCGAGAATCAAGTACCATGCTCCTTTGAGCCATAAACATGATAAGGAGTGTGGTTGGTGCAAACATTGCTTGAAATGCATTGCCATGCCATGTTTTGCCCTCTGCTGCTGTCAAAACAGGTTTCAACAGGAAGAATTGGCCGGCCTGCAGTGTTTGGTGCCGACCGAAAAAATAGGTTTGGCCGAGAGCATAATGTTTAGCCGATGACCATTCTAAATGGCCGGTGATGGTCTCACTCAGCCAGTAGTGTCCCACAGCATTCAGAGAAGCAACCCTGGGACTTGTGCAGTCTTCAGAGGAGGATAACAGTCAAAGTGGAGGCAACTTGTGCATGGCTGTGACTTTCCGAACAGAACCGCGCATACATTGCATGGGGCCCTTTACCCAAGGTTGTTTATTGTTTTCCTAGATTAGTTAATTTGCTTAACTAGTTAACGGACTGTAATAATTAGTTAGCTCGTAGTTAATTAATTGTATTATTCTTTTGGTCCCTCCGAGCGAGGGCGAATTTGTAATAAGTGTGGGTGAGTGTGTGCATGTCTTCCAACCCCCATTTCTTTCTCCCTTTTACTTACCTGCTTTGATGGTTAGTAATAGGTCATGTTTAATTTAGCATACCTTATGCTATACATGCGTGCATCATTCATCAGTACTGCATGCACCGGGCTCAGCGCATCATGCTAAGTGCATTAGTATTTCAAATCTAATTTGAATACATGCTACCTGTGCATTTTCACATGTCATTCATAGACTAACCGAGCCTACTCTAGTGGCATTCCGTATGTGTTGCATTAGGCATTTAAACATGGACTTGGATCCTGCATTGATTGCTAACGAGTTTTTTGTTTTGGCTCGGAGTACTCGATAAGCATTTATGCTTTAGCATACCGCATGTGTGTGAGTGTTGCCATAACAGCATGATTACCATGAGGCTAGCTGCTTATGTGATATAACTGCTTGAATGCCTGTGGATGGAGGTTGAATTACCTAAATTGGAATAATGCATTAAAACTGTGAGTTTTAAGCCCACTAGATAGTGGCAAAACCATCTTTTCCAAAGCCCACTTAAGGGTGACAAAACCTGCATTTTAGCCTACTTGTGAGTAACAAACCATCTTCAAAACGAAAATGTAATGTTTTGTTCCAATTTAGGCGATTTGGTCTATACTTGCTTGCTGCGCGCATAACATAGTAATTCTAGGCTAATAAATGGAATAAGAACACATAACGTTTTCAAAACTAGATATCACGGTTAGTAGAGGCCGATCTTTGATCGGGCGAGAGGGGGTGCTCATAGCTGACCTTCCCCAATCGTACCCAAGTTCCCGAGCTGAGGCAACTTTGGTGATGACGGACACGTGGCCTTTGGCACCGAGTCAGGGTTTCCTAAATTCCCCCATAAAAAAAATATTTAGGTGGCGACTCTGTATCTGGCAAAGCAGTCCATGTTTGGCACTTCTTTTCAAAAATCTGTTTCTCAAAACGATTTGCCGGATTTGGACTCTTTGGTTTAGATTAAGAACCGTGACACAAATCGAGTCCGAACTGTAGCGGGGTCCCTCGCAGACGTGCTACACCACCCATTGCTAGATTCGGGCAGGCTTGGATCTTACCACCCAATTTGTACGATGTCCACATCCTCTTCTTTGAAAAAGTAGAGGTTCTCCAGATCTTCTTCTAAATCCCCCAGGTCTTTTTCTAATTCTGCCGGGTCATCCAGACCTTGTTCAGGCCAATTATGCAGATTTTACCCCAGTCCATCTTCCCTAATGGCATTGATGCTGAAGGAATCTAGCAGTATGACTACAGGCTTTGGCTGGTTAGCAGCTACAATGTACAGGTTGGGGTCATATTATTTTACAACTGAGGCCCCTTACTCTATAATTTGGGTGTCAGACAACTCCTTTTCTAGTGCATTCTTCTTCTCCTCCTCTTGTACCACCACAGGCCTTGGTTGGGTTTTGGGTGTTATGTCCATCATGTACATATCCGTGCTTTCCAAAATAACCACCTCTGGCTTAGGTAGATAGGATGGGGTGATATATGCATTGGGGTTAAAGGTGGGTGGTAGTATATGGATTACATTGATGTTTCTGGGTGGTGGGACTTGGTTTTGAGTGGAAAGTGGGTTAGTGGTCACATTTGGTTGGAGGGTGGGTCAATGATTTTATTGTCAATGAGATCCTGGATCTCATGACGTAGGTGATGGCAACGATCTGTAGGGTGACCGTGCTATTGATGGAAGATGCAGTATTGGGTGGGATCATGTCTAGATGGGAGTGGGTCAGGGAGAGGTCAAGGGTCGAGGGGTTTAAGGTGCCCTTTCTCCATTAGGAGTTTAAGAGCGTGGGCTGGACTCATGTGAAGAGGGGTAAAGGTTCTTTGGTTTTGGTTTGGACCGGTGGGTTGTGAGGTTGTAACAGTGAAGGAATCAGCCATTTTGGCTGCCGTGGTGAGGGCACTAATCTCGGCGGGCCAAGGAATAGCGCCATTGCTAGCATTGGCATTCTTGGTAAATGGCCTTCTTGCCGGTTCAATGGTTCGCTGAATGATTCCTTTCTTGAATGCACTTTCGATTTGAACCCCTAACTCATGCAGAGAAGCAAATGTAGACAATGGCGCTACTATCATTCTTTGCAACATATCTGTGTAGACACCCCATTTTTGACCGTCCTCAAGACTTGGATGTTCTTGCAGGTACATCCAGTGGCAAGTTTGATTTCTCGTCGAGCACTCGAATTCCATGGCAGAACGCCACAGGTTTAAGCTTTCCAAACCTACATCTATTCTGTCTCATTTTCTGACCATGTTTTGGTCCTTTTAGCATGATGTTTGTGATGCACTACCGGCCACTTTTGGGCAATGTCGGCCATGGACTTTGGCATGCCAACCATTGATGTGGCCTGCCGGCCACCAGTGCATCAGTAGATATTTTTCTGATATTGTGCAGCTGTTGTGCAGATTAGAGCATCTGCTTGCACGTGGATGGCTGGATCTTTTCAAGAGGATTTTGTATCTTCTATATATAGAGGCCTTCCTCTTACATGCAAGGGGTTGAAAATTTTGGAAGATAAAATTTCTCTCTCTCTCTCTCTCTCTCTCTCTCTCTCTAAAATCCTCTCTCTAAATATTTTGCCTTAAAAGCTTGAATTCTCTGCACTTTTGCTTGTAAGCCTTTGATCAAACTTGATCATCTTGGTGTTGAGGTTGCTTGAGGTCCTATTGGAGGTCTAAAAGAGGGTTTTAGCTTGGTTTGGCTTGTATTTGTTGCCTATATTGTATCTTCTCTTCAAAGAGGTGGAACTTCTTGTGTTTTTGGCTTAATTTAAACACTTGTTTGGCCATCTTTGCATGCTATTTTGAGGCTGATTTTGACCTCTGAAATCTCTATTTTTATGGATTAAAATGGTGGTTTGAGGTTTGTTTTAGAGTTAGGGGTGCTTCACCCTTCTTGTGGCTTGTTTGATTAAGTGTTGTTCCATCTTTTAAAGCTTTTAAAAAAACTTTTTTTGGCCTTTTAACCACTGAATTTCAGGGGAATTTCAAGGTAAAAACTTGGTTTTGAGGTCCAAAATAGGAGGGGGTAGCTTCCCCTCCTTGTGTCTTGTTTATAAGTGTAGATAGCCTAACATGTGAGCATGTTTTTCTACCTTTTTGTGACTTGATCTCAGCATATTTTTGCTACTAATTTAGCATGCTTTAGCTCTGTTTTAAGCCTTCTTGGTCATATGAGTCTTGCCTTGTATGGTTGTAGTGTAAAATGGCTTCACTGGCTTAGTGATTCAAGGCCCTTACCATGTTTTGCTTGAGTGATTTGCATGTTATAGCATCATTTAGCATGTAATTTTAGTGTATATATCTCTGCCACACTCTCACATATTCCACTCCTTCATTGCTTTTGAGAGTTGTGCCTTGTGTCTTGCTTGCAAGCTAAGATGAGAGCATGTTTTTCTTGCCTTTTGTACTACCATCTTAGCATGTTTTAGCCATTGTTTTGGCATGTTTAAGCTCCGTCCAGAGCTAGTTTGGTCATTTGAGCTTGATATTGCATGCCTCTAGTGTAGTGTTCTTCACTAGTTTAATGCTTTTGGCTTTTAAGGATGACTTGCATATGTGGTTTGCATGGTTTAGTGTCTTTTGCATGCCATTTCAGCACTAAAAAAGTCTATAACCTCCCTCATTTCTTCATTTTTCTATTTGTTTTGAGGGTTGGTTAACCTTAGGTTATGTTTAAGCTTGAGGTAGAGCTTATGCTCAATGGCTTTAATCTTCTTTTGAGGGTTCCTCCTAGCCAAAGGCATGATCTCTTTCATGTCTTAAACCATCTTTTGGTTGGCCCCTCTCCCATTAGAGGACACTCATCTTGGACTTAACCAACTAAAGAATGGCTTGGTAACGTTAAAATGAGAAAATAAAATGAATCAAGTAAAACATGACCAAGTTAAGCATTGTTGTGTTGCATTACATCGTGTTCAATCGGACGTTATATTGAACACAAGGTAGATTGGTTCATTTCATACTCAAAGTGATGAAATGAGCCAATCTCCGTTGTTTCCATCACCCTTGATCATGCATAATAGGGTGATGGTCCTTTGAGTCTTGTTTTGTGCATTGATTGAAAGTGTATCACTTGGATCTTTGGCCATCATGCATTGAAAATGCTTGATTGGTGGTTTTGGATCGAAGAGTGCCACTTCTTTGATGTTTTAAGATGATAAGGAGAGGGTACAGTACAAACATGCCCTTGGAAAATCCTCCATTTTCCTCTGTTTGTGCTCTATTGTAGTATGGTGGTTCAACGCACCAGTGGCCGGCAGTGGCTCACTGAAGGCCGGCAAGGCTTTATTTTTGGCCGGCAGTGCCTCTCTTTAGCCAATAGATGGCCGGCAGTAACCCTTCATGGCTGGCAGGCCACTGGTGCATTCCTCGGCATTGTTTTGGTAAGGTGGAGCAGAAAGTTCTTGGAGCAACCTTGCAAACAGAGCCTCTCAAGAGCAAACCGGTGGGCTTTTCGGGACGAAGAACCGAGTGCATACATCTCCTACTTCCTGGAGCAAAGTAGTAGCAGCATAGTTTAGCATGCTAATTAGTAGCTTTAGATTAGCTATTTCTTTATGTTGTGTTGTACTAATTAGTAAGTAGTTTACTAGTTAATTAGTTGGTTTGTAATAATTAGCTTAGCTATAATTCATTCAGACCCTCCTTCGAGAGGGCGTAATGTTGTAATAAGCGTGCGTGTGTGTGTGCATGTCTTCCAACCCCACGTCTTTCTCCCTTTTATTTAACCGCTTTCAATGTTAGTTTAGGGCACGTTTTGATTAGCATACCTTATACTTTGCATGTTTGCATCATTCATTTGTCTTGCATGCACCGAGGCTCGACGCATCATTCAAATTGCATCATATTTTGATACGTGTTATCAAATTGTTGCATTCATATGCCATCTTAGATAGCCGAGCCTATTAATTGCATATTGCATGTGCTGCATTAGGCATCTAACATAGTTAGGATCATGCATTGTTTCTAACTAGCTTTTGTTTTAGCTCGGAGTACACTGTAAGTTTTATGCTTTAGCATACTCGCGTGAGTGTGAGTGTTGCCATGATAGCATGCTTGTCATGAGGGTATGTGCTTAAATGATTAATTGCATGAATGCCTGTGGATGAACACTTTGTTGCTTCAATTGGAACAACTCGATGATTGTGAGTTTTAAGCCCACTTTGCGAAGTGACAAATCATGTTTTTAAGCCCACCTGAGGGTGGCAAATCTGCGTTTTAGCCCACTTGAGAGTGGCACCTTCAAACCATTTTCGGAAAAAAAACGTGAGTTATTTTGTTCCAATTCTCGCGATTGAGTCTATACTTGTATGTGTGCGTCACATAGTAAAGTTAGTGCCAATAACCGGATAAGAACACATGAGGTTTTTTAAAACGACATGTCATGCTTAGTAGAGACCAATCCTTTGATCGGGCGAGCGGGGGTGCTCATTTCAAGACCTTCCCCTCTCGTACCCAAGTTCCCGAGCCGAGGCAACTTTGGTGATGACGGACACGTGACCTTTGGCACGAGTCAGCGTTTCCTAAATTTTTCAAAAATAAGATATTTAAGTGGCGACTTTGTAATCTGGCAAAACAGTCCAGTTTTGGCATTATTTGATTCAAAATTTGATTTTCCAAAATGATTTGCCGGATTGGACTCTTTGGTGTTTATCAGTCTCACATTGCACTTTGTGAGAATATATTCAGAACCTTGACAGGAGTCCGAACTGTAGGACCAATTCGAGCCTCTCCGAAAAGGGGGGTGCGAAGAAAGTCGAGCTACAATCTGGCTCAAGATTCTGAACAGCCAACCGGACTTGCTCCCGTTCTGAGGTCCTATTTGTCATCCTGGCTGCCTTTGCCCTCCATCTTACAACAAAATCAATGAAGGGTTCCTTGGGATTTTGAGTGCTCACTTCCAACTTGTTAATTGTTACTTCTATCTAAGTATTGTATGAGTATTGGCTAACAAACCCCTCAGACAATTCTTCCCAATTCTGTTTAGTCGAATCCTTCAGTTTGGCGTACTAAATAGCCGCCACGTCCAATAGAGTTCTTCCAAACAATGATAATTTTTTAACCCGAGTCAGGCCCATTGGTCGCAACATATCCGAGAACAGACAAACATAGACAATAGGGCCTCCACTCCCATCAAATCTATCAATATGAGGCATCTTGAACTTTTCTGGTAACCTGACAGAGGCCTCGGTATAGCCGTCTTTAATATTCGGGATAGAATTGAAGCCCTGAGATTTCTTAAGCGCCTTCTTTAGCCTGGCAATTTTGATCAGAGTCGGATCGATATCATTGATGTCAAAGGGAAGGACTCCCCCGTGGGGCTTTGCCAGAGCTGAAAGCTGGAACCTGTGGAAACATCTCTTGAGGCTTTGGGACCTGAGGGTTTTCAACTGGTGGGGTTGAATCAGGATTCGACTGGGCAGGTGGGACTGGATGTACAGTTGATGCTGATGCTCCAAATAAGCATCACATTTCAGCAATGGTTTCGTCCTAAGTAGCAATTTTGTGATTCAAGGTATCCATAGTTGTTTGAAAAGCTGCCATCATAACAGCAAACTCTTCTGCACTTTGCGTCATAACAGGCCTTGGAAAGTTAGCTATTGGTGAGCGGACAGGTGACTGTTGAGTGATCTGTGTTGGTGGTGATAACTGCCTATTTCTTCTTCTTTAAGTAACTAATAGGAGAGAAACTAACGTTGGTTGACCATCAACAAGATCCTAGATTTTGCAAAGTCTGCCGGAGCGAGTCCATAAAACTTGGGGGACATTAGGTCTTGTCTGAAGCTATGTTTGCAAACTACCTTGCAAAAACAATAGGACCCCCAATCAGAATTTCAGTAGCGTTTCGACTCAACTGATCACTAATTATTGCTAACTCATGCTGACACACTGAACAAAACCTCACAAATTGAAATGCCTGAACCACACATCTGAATTTGAGATTTTCTATATCGATATAGCCTCTCTTCGGAGTCTGAGAACCTTAGGTAACAGAGCTTAGATAGCAGAGCTACCTTTTTGACAAATCTCAAAAGGTTATAACATAAGGCCTCCAAAGTAACGTAGAGATAGTTGTAGTGTCACAAAAAGTGTGCTTGTGCTTCCACTAGTATCTAGGCAACACAGGGACTTTAAGTGCACCAATACATGCAATTCAATAAACATATAATTGAAAATGAAAGTCATATCATGAAGTTTGAGTCAAGGTTTCATAAAATCCCCAACAAAGTCGCCAGAAACTGTAACATGCCTGGGGGGTACCCGTGCGCGTTAAACTGTTTTGACCCTCGATTTCTTTGATCTAGTCTCACGAATGCAATGTGAAGCATAGATGAGAGTGCAGATTTGGCAACTTTATACAAAATCCATTTTATTACAAAATTATTGCCTCAAATAGACTGCGTCATCAGATCTCAGAGTCGCCACCTAATATTTATTTTGGAAAAATTAGGAAACCTGTGACTCATGCCAAGGCCACTGTTTGTCGCAACCAAGGATGCTTAGCTCAGAACCTTAGGTATGAATGAGGGAAGGTCATTAATTGAGCACAACCACTCACCCGATCAAAAGATCGGCCTCTACTAAACCATGATATGAATTTTATTTTCTTTATATATTCATGTTCTGATTATTTAATAAATCCTAAAATTTACTATGTGAAGCATACAAGTATAGACTATGCCATTCATATTGGAACAATTTGATTACATCTATTTTGAAAGAGTTTTGAAGATGTACAACCCAAATAAATTGAGTTTACAAACATAAAAAACCAACATCATTCCAAATTAAGCGACACAACCTTCATCCACTGGCATTCATACAGTTATATCAAGTAAGCAAGTAGCCACATGGTAGGATGCTCAAACATAATAAGAAAAATGCACACAAACGAGATGCTAAGGCACAACAACTTACATATTTACCGACGTCCCACGAACAATTACAAAACAAAATTAGTAAAATATGCATAATCCTATATACAAAATCCTAATGCAATACATACACAAGAATGCGTCTAAAGATCCGGCTTCTAAAACATAACATGTTGCAAAACATGCGATAGCGTATAAAATCATATAATAATCAATTAAAGCAGAAATATGCAAATTTAGCAGGATGTAGGCATGAATCATGTATGTGAAAGTATGAATATGCATGGCATGCAAGATATATACATATGTACAGTTAGGGAAAGCAATTAAAGAATAGGATAGATAAGAAGTGGGGATAGGGAATTATTACAACACTTTAAATATTACAAATCTAAGGGAGATGAATAAATATTACAACACAATATAAAAATCCTCACAAACAGTCAAAATAAAATAAACATAACAAAATAGCAACTTCAAGCGCCTCAAAGACCATCGGAGGTTGATCTTTTCAACGTTGGAAGACTGCCCGATTTTGCCTAGAGGTCACGGGTACGGTCACGAAGGTCACGAGCGTGATGGTGTATTTTTAGGTGGCTACCAGACCAACTAACAGGCCGGGTAGCCCATTAGGCTTGGCCAAATCTATTTTTTTAGATTTCCACAACAAAAACAGAACTGAAAACAATATATATGGGAGTCTTAACTCACCACTTTCAATTAGATTACAACAATATATAATATAACAAGAAATCAAAGCAAAAGGGCAAATAAGTAAGAATTGCAACGGGTTCAATATGACATCCGACTAAACCCAACTCAGTTTTATTATCTTGTGCCTCTTTTAGTAAAAAGTGCATGAGAGAAATGTAATGCCTTGGTAATAAACCTTCGAAAAGATTAAACCATTCAGCATGGAAGGTCTCTTTCTCATGCTTAAAACAGAACTAAAAACAATATTTATGAGACTCTCAACTCACCACTTTCAATTAGATTACAACAATATATAATATAACAAGAAATCAAAACAAAAGAGCAAAATAAATAAGAAATGCAAGAAAATAAAATAAATTGAAAATTCACCTCCTCAAGAAAGGGTGAATTCCAGATTTCCTTTTGATCCCCTCAAGTATATGAATTATGTTCTCAATCCTCAATTTGAAAGCTTGGAATTCTGGCTAGAATGATGGCTTGGAGGTATATGTGGTAAAAAGTGATTATCTCTATTGTTTTTGTCCAGTTTTGCCAACACCCACCCTTCCTCTTGATCAAAGCTACTGAAATTCAAGTATTTTAGAATTTTTGAAGGAGTTTTGGGTGTAGAAAAGATGAAATCTCAGTTTATATGGAAAGTATGAGGTATATATGAAAGATAGGAATGTTTTCAACTCAAAAACTCAACTTTTCTCTCTTTTTTCACTCTTTCTCTGGCTCAAATGTTCTCTTCTTTCTCTATCCTCTTGTTCCTCTCAACAATCTGATGTATACATATAGGCAAAGCAAGTGGAAAAATGGTGGAAGATAAGGTAGAAGACAAAAGGAAGATAATGACTGATGTGGAGGGTTCATCAGCATGCCATACATAAACATCATTCAAAAGAGAGAGAGATTTGAAACATAGAACCAAAAAATGGTTAAAACAAGGGGGAAACTATGGAAATAACAGAACTGTGAAATCGTTTTCTTTGGACCCTGGTGCTAAGATGATGAAAAAATTAGAGCTTCAGAGTTTGTCTTTAATTTTGGTCATTAAGCATGCACGCAGGCAAGAAAGTAAATGCAATTGCACAAAAGCTCTCTTTTTTTAGTAGTACGAGTCACTTATCCACAATGTTTTAAAAATTAGACCGATGAGCAAATCCAAAAAAAGATCAAGTAGACGGGTTTTCGGTTCAACCGCCAGATTGAACTGGAATCGAACTGTGATATTGTAAATATATTAAAATTATATTCAAATAAAATTATAAGTAATAAAATTATAAATAAAAAAAAAACTAAAAATTTTGAATTATCTTAAATATTTCTCTCAATATTTTTTTTGCTAAAAAAATCTTATTAATTTTAATATTGGAAGAGGAAACCAAATAATGTTCCCTCTGTATGATTTTAATTCAAATAATTTGATTGAAAGAAGAGCAAAAATTTTGGAAAGATGTCAAAATTTCAAATCTCCTTCAAATAAATTTGATTAAATTCCACATGAATTTCTTAAGTTTCTTTTGGAAGAATTTTTTTTTCTTATAAATAGGTAAAGACTTTCATAATAATTTCAAACTTTCAATGGGATTTCTCACAAGATGAAACCCTTGAAAGAGAGTTTCTAATTAAAATTTATATATATATATATATATATATATACATATATAATAGAAAGAAAGAAAGAATAAAAAAAATAGTTACCTTTTCTTTTTTTTTAAAACCATGCTCATGCAGTGCTCTTGAATGGACTGGGCTTCTTTTTCTTTTCTTTTTTTTTGGGGGGGGGGGGGGAGGATAAGTTGCTGAAGGTAAGAAAAATTCAACAAGTATACAGCCAACCTTCACAACAATTTGGGGAAAATGATCCAAGAGAACCAAATCAACAGTGTTTCTTTAAACTTCTTTAGTGCAGACTTTTCTTTGTAGGAACTAATAGCAGGAAGGGATTGGATTTTCTCATCCAAGTTGAGAGAATATTTGAGTTTAGCGGGCCCATTTTGGAGGCTGATCTTGGCAATTCAAATTATTAACTTTTTAGAACTCATTAAATAAAATATTAATGCAAAAAAATTTTAAAAAATCGAACATCAATAACTATATATTTGAATCACATTTTTTTTAAAAATGAACTACTATTATAATTTCAAAGTAGCTATCCATTTCTTAAAATACAAATATAATTCAAACACATAATTACCAATATTCGATCATTTTAATTTTTTACATAAATATTTTACTTAATAAGTATTAAAAATGAATTATTTAAATCATTCAAATTGCCCCCAAAATAAACTCACCAAATTCAAATATTCTCCGTAGTTGAGATAATCAACTTACGGGAATTCAAACTCTCCTGAGAAAGTGCTTTCTAATTAGGTTTAAAGCTCAGCTTTTGAATAAAAGGTTTTAAAAGTGGCTAGATGGTTATCGTTTTCCACTTTTGTCAACTTTAGTTGGGATATGTTCTATTAGGTTTGGTACAACTTTTAATTTCTTATTTTTGTCTATATAACACTCTTTGTAATATGAATCACAAAAAGGGAATCATATATCATCCTATCATATCATATCATAACATATATTATATATATCATATCATGTTATATAAATATAATCATATAAAGTAGAGACTTTTATTAGGAGACTCTAAGAATCCTCCATTTATGTATATAATTATCTGACAAGTGTTATTTGTGAATTGTCTGATCATATTCTTATTTATGTCAGGTAGTTTTAAATGCACTCCAAAAATTAGATTAGGCATCCCAATTGAAAATTTAAATTTTTATTTATTTTTTGGACACTCCAAATTAATAATACCTATTATGCCCATAAAAACCTTAGAAATATATTAGAAACCTACTTTCTATACCCCATTAGTCTAATAGTTACAACAAACTCATCCTTCATCAACCCGTTGTCTCCAACACCCACAACACTAACTCACCAACTCTAACCCGTTGTCTCCAACCCTTCTTTGTTTCTAACCCCCATCATTTTAGGGTATTTTGGCATTCCATCAATTTGGGGCTGTTCGATTTTGATTCTTTGAAAAATGTGAGTTCTACTATTTCTTCAGACACTCAGTGCTAAATAAATAAAATATGTTCGAATACTTTGTTCCAAACAACAAAAAATTGTTTCTAGCTTTTTCATTCAGATACTCAGTGTCAAACAAATTAAATATATCCAGATACTCGATTTCGAATAACAAAAAATTAGTTCCAACTATTCTATCCGAATACTCAATGCCGAACAAATTAAGTATGTCCAAATACTTAATTCCAAAATTATGAAATTGCTTCAAATACTTAGTGCCAAACAAATGAAACATGTGCGGATACTCAAGTCCGAACAACTAAAAATTGGAATATACGTAATACCGAATAGTTCTTTTAGTTCGAAATTGAAATATGAAGAAGTTAAAAAATTAAATATTTGAGAATATAGAGCTGAACATAGACAATTGTTCAAATATTAAATACTGAACAATGACCATTATTTCGAAAACACACTGTTGCGGGATCTCCTAGACAGGGGGGTCCGAGCGTGCCCGATAGTTAGAACCCTTGGTCTAGTTCCATTAGTGCAATGTGGAACAAAATGAGAGTTCAAATCAGGCAAATCTATAGAAAATCCACTAGTCACAAGAAGTGTCAAAAATGGACTACATCACTAGACTCAGAGTCGCCACCTAATCTTTTGGGAAAACTAGAAAACCCACGACTCGTTCCAAAGGCCACTATCTGTCATAACCAAAGTATCTCATCTCGTGAAGTTAGGTATAAAGGGAAAAGGTCATGAATTGAGCAACCCCGCTCACCTGATCAAAGATCGGTCCCTACTAATTCTAGATATGAGATTTATTACCAATATATACTCATATTCTGATTATTAATGCTAAAAATTGCTATGTTAAGCAAATAAGTATAGACTAGATCGCTTACTTTGAAATGTTTTGATTTCATGCGTTTTTAGAGAAGAGTTGAAAATTTGCGACTCAAATAAAAGATGAGTTTACATGCATGGAAACCAATATCATCCAAACTTAAGCGAAATAAAAGAGATATATCAAGTAAGCATGTAGCCGCATGGTAAAGAAGCTAGACATGGTAAATAAAAAAAAACATACACAATCGGGATGCAAAGAGAAAAAACACACACACACACACAGAACTCCTCAGCACTACGCCAATAGCAAACAAGCGTTAGGAAAACATCCATGATCCCAGATGTAAGGAAATTAATGTAAAACACACAAAATGCCACTAAAAACTTCGCTACTTAACATGACATGTGAATCATCTAAAGACATGGGATAACGAGCATAGTCACATCAGAAGTAGTGAAATGAGAGATAAAATGAGCCAAGTCTTATGCATGAAAAATGGATGCAAAACATGGAAAATTATAAAGAAAACATGATGCGAAGATAGGGAAAGCTCTAAATAAAAGGGATAGAGAAGAAAATTTTGAATACACAAGCATCTATACTAAGAAGAAGCAAAATGACAAGAATAATGGAAGCTAACTACTAATGCTACCAAATGAAAACACATAAGAAATTATCAAACAATACTATATCATGGAAGCAATCAAGTGATAAAGGAAATGAAAATAGGCTAAATCCACCATTTTCACCATGATGGTCTTCCTTAATCACCAATTGATATGGAAAATCAAATGATAACCAAGGAAGCAAAACAAGAAAATATAACTACCATACTCATAATGGAAGAAGAGAAGAGATGATAGACTTCTTTGATCATCAAAGATATAGAAGATCAATTATGATCATAAAAGAAACAATAATGGAAACTAAATAATGAGTAAATCAAAGAAATGAGTAAGAATCTACATCATCTTTCACGAAAATGAGGAAATAGATGCTCCAATTCATATTAGAAAATGGATGGGTGAGTAGATTGTAAAATCATTTCTAGGTGGAAACCATGCTTGGTTTCCAGGAAAATAGAGAGAAAATAAGAGAACGTAAGAGAAAATGAAAGAAAATGAAATTGAAATACATTCTAATCACCAATTCAAACCCTATAGATCACTCAATTAATCCCACAAGACAATCTTAAAAGCTCATTAGAATGTAAGCAAGGATTGAATTATGAAAATTAAAATTGTTTGGATGATAAGAAGATTGGTGAAAAATTAATGGAAAATGAAAGAAAATGAAAGTAAACAAAACAATTATCCAAACAAGCTGTAGAGTAGGACTAGAACCCTTTATACAAGTCCAAAACTAATCTAAATTACCAAAGAAAATCAGAAAATGGAGTGTTTAGGAGGTGAGAAAATGAGAGAAAGTGAGAATTCAAGTAATCCAAGCAATCCTATAAAGGGGTGGCTAATTCCCTCCACTATCCATAGGCCCAATCACATTATAATCAATACATAATCTTCGAGTTATAATGTTTGGCAAGAGATAAAAGAAAAGAAAATGGGAGAGAAAGTGATGAGAAAGTTGGTGGACTTACTTCAATTAAAGAAGATAAGCCTCTTGAATAGCAATCCTTTCCTCCAAGAACCCTCAAATCTTGTCAGCTTAATCTTCAATCTCCAGCAACTTGAGCTTCAATATGAGGTCTTCAAGGGTGTGTGTATATATATATATATATAGAGAGAGAGAGAGAGAGAGAGAGAAAATTTGAAGAATTTCAAACTTAGAGAATTTTGGGTGTCTCTAGGCTTAACAAAAATTCTTCCCTCGTTTACTCTCTTGAAGGAAAGGTGTTTATATAGACCTTGAGATTGCTTGGTACGCAGTTCACACGAGCATTGCGGAGGTATGGGGAGACCATCTCCTTGAAACTACTTCGTTTCTCGACAAACTTGTTTGGCCACCTAAAAGATGTTCGGCCATCTATTTTATGACAGGCCAACCAATTTATGGCCAGCTAGGCATAAAAGTTGTACGGTTGGGCTTCTTTTTATACGACTAAGGCAATTTTTCCGGGAAAACAAGGTTTTTCGAGAGGATTCTCCTCCTTTTCACTCATTCCTATTTTGTTCTCACTCAGTTGCTGAAAGTTGCAACAATTTGATTTTGAAAGATGAGCTCGAACATTATAAAAATGATTGGATTTACACATGGCTAAAGAAAACATTTTGAAAAATAATTTTTTAATAGTCTGAAAATATTTGGCCAAAATGGGTGAAAAGGTTCGAATCAACTTCTGGATAAATCTCTTTGTTGAAGGGATTGAAGGATTTGCGTGTTCCAATCTTTCATCATCAGGTGCTTAAAGAAAAGGAACCAGTAGACATTCAAATTGATGTACTATATCCCCAAAGTACGAAAGGCAGCTCATTCGGCCAATCTTTATATGTCTCCATCATCTTTCGTAGAATGTTCTTGTTATTCTTATTTGCAACTTCAACGACTCCATTGGTTTGTGGCCTACAGGTTGATGATTTGTGGAAAGCCACATTGTATTTCTCAAGTAAATCTATCATTTCTCCTTTGAAGTGTGAACCATGGTCTGATACTATCTTATTTGGTACCCATACCTACAAATGATGTTGTCTTTAATGAACTTGGACACATGTGATGCTTTCAGCACTGAATACGACTACGCTTCTACCCAATTGGTTAAATAGTCAATTACAACCAAGATGAACTCATGTCCATTCGATCCCTTTGGCGTAACTGCTCCAATGACATCTATGCCCCAAACTGAGAAAGGCCATAGTGAAGTTATATTGTAGAGCTTTGATGATGGGGTATTCATATGATTAGCATGGATTCGACATTTATGGCATCGCCAAACAAAGTTGATACAATTACTCTCCATGATTGACCAATAGTAACCTTGCTTGAAAATTTTTCTTGCTAGCATTATACCATACATGTGCACTCCACACTCTCTATTATGAATTGCTTACATGATCCGTTCAACTTCTTGCTTTTCCACGCACAACTTGTGCATTTCCAGGTGCTCTCTTTTGTACAACTTTTCTCCATAGATAATAAATTGGGTGGCCAGATTCTGTATTCCTCTTTTGTCCTTGGCATCTGCCCATTGTGGGTATGTACCATTTTCCAAGAAATTCCAAATATCAAAATGCCAAGGGTATTCATCTTGAACCTCTTCTGTTGCAGCTATCATCGCATATGCAGGCGCATATCTCTGTTCGATAATAATCGAACGCATCTTTACCCTTATCGGTATATTTATCATTGAAGCTAGAGTTATTAGAGCATCAGAGAATTGATTGTTCTCTCTCAACAAGTGGGTGAAAGTCAACTTCTCAAATCTCGGGATCAGGATATCCAAAGTTTGGTGATTGCCCTCCATTATCTCTTCCTTAACTTTCCAATCCCCTTTGGCTTGTAAGATGACCAAATTCAAATCCCCAATGACATCTCACGTTGTTGCCCCTAGTTCCAGAGTGACTTCCAACCCAACAATACACGCCTTATACTCGGCCTGATTATTGGACACTTTGACTCAGAGTTTGAACGCTAGAGGTACGTGGGAATATTCGAGAGCGATAAGCAATACCCCTATCCCATAAGCGAACTGATTAGATGCCCCATCAAAATATAGCATCAGGGTGTTTTGTTCTAATTGCAAGATCTCTTTATCTGTGAATGTGAACTCTACATCTTCTCTTCCCTCCATCAAATGGTTTGCTAAGAATTCTGCTATTACTCTTCCTTAGACTAACTTGCGAGTGACGTACTTAATATCAAATTAAAAAAGAAGAAGTAGCCAACAAGCTAGTTTACCAGTAAGCACTGGTTTCTTAAAGAGATATTTGATGGGATCTAGTCTTAAACTAGAATTACCGAGTGAGCTAGCAGGTAGTGTCTCAACTTCCTGGTGGCCTATACTAAAGCTAGACAAGCCTTCTCTAAAGGAGTGTAATATGTCTAGTACTCCAACATCTTCTCGCTCGAGTAATAAATGGTCTTTTCCACCTTTGCTTCCGACTCTTGTGCTAGCATACATCCCATGGTTGTTTCTGTTATTAACAAGTATAAGATCAATGGTTTCCCTAGCTCTGGTGGTGATAGAACAGGTGGATTCTGAAAGCATTGCTTGATCTGTTCAAAAGTGAACTGACACCGATCATCCCAATGAAACTTCTTTCTTTTCTTCAAGAGACTAAATAGTGGTTCACAAGTCAAGGTTAATTTAGAGATACACTGACTTATGAATTGCACTTTTCATATGAAGTTATGCACCTCTTTTTCAATCATTTGGGGTGATATCTCCATGATGGCCTTGATCTTTGACGGATCCACCTCAATACCTCGCTACGTGATTAAAAAAAAAAAAAAAAACCCTTAACATTTTGCCTGCAATTACTCCAAAGGTGCACTATTCAACCTCAACTTGTATTTCTTGATCCTCTCGAAGAACTTCTTTAATGTTGCGTAGTATCCTTCTTGCTCCTTAGACTTGACAATCATGTCATCTACGTATACCTTAACTTCCATATGGATCATGTCATGCAATAGTGTTGTTGTTGCCTTATGATATGTAGCCCTAGCATTCTTTATCCCAAATGGCATAACCCTATAGTAGTATGTTCCCCGTTGAATGGTGAATGCAATCTGTTCCCTATCTTCAGCACCATCAGAATCTGGTTATAGCCTAAGAAACCGTCCGTGAAGGATAACAATGCATGCCCTGTCGTGAAATCCACCAACTCATTAATATGGGGCAATGGGAAATTATCATTCAAACTGGCTTTGTTCCAATCTCTTAAGTCAACATAGACCCTAATTCTACTATCTTTCTTTGGAACTGGAATAATGTTGGCTAACCATGTCAGATACTTTTTGATGATCAAAAACTCGACATTGATCTATTTAGTGACCTCCTCTTTGATTTTCAGAGCCCAGTCTGAACGTATCCTTCTCAGTTTTTGTTTGATAGGTCGGGCTTCAAGGTTTAGAGGGATCCTGTGTTGTACGATCTCGGGATCAATTCCAGGTATGTCTTCATAGGACCACACAAAAATATCTTTAAAATCTTTTAACAAAGTAAAGAAGTGCTCCCGTTTCTCTAAAGACAACGTGGAACCGATCTAGACCAAGCGATGATCTTTTTTAGTACCTATATTAATTGGGATAATCTTATCTAATACGGGTTTAGCACGTCTCTCTTTCTCCTAATCAATAAATTTTTGTAAAGCCCGAGGAATTTCTTCCTCTTCATTTTCATCAAAAATTTCAAAATCATGATCAATGCAATGAAATACAAGCAGACAAGGGTAAGCAAAATCTACTTCATTCTCATTGACAACCTCCGGCTCAGTGGTTACGAAGGACTCAAAATAAAAGGAAAAGAAGACCTTGACAAGACAATGGTGTTCGAGTCATCACTCCCAGAAGGACCAGACTTTGACCAACTGGACTGACTCGCGTCTGACTCCTACTCCATAGATTTAGTGGAATCAGACTCAAACTCACTATCTGACTCAGAACTATCAACAAAATCATTCTCAAGCTACCAATCGAAGTGCTGACCCTCTACTATATCAAGGATAAGGCTAGTATAATCAACAAGTGGTATTTCCTCGATCATGAAAATTGATGCACCATCCCCCAAGTTCATCTACTCAGCTATGGTCTTGTAGTACATCAGAAAATCAACCACTGTTATCTCAAGAGCTTCCTTTGTGCTGCCATCTGAGTCACTATCTCTGTCCTGACCAATATCAATACTAGGGTCCACTTACTCCTCATCACTATCAGAAAGCTAGTGACTAAAGAAAATCTCAAATCTAGGATAACGCTTCTTCGTCACATGATCAACCCAAGGCTTGGGAAGCCACAAAAAGGGAAGTCATCTTTTTACATAACAAAATGCACATTCAATGTTCCTTTGATTGGCTTGTAAACTAGCTCATATTGTTTCCCAACTCTCTTCACCTTGACCCTCTCTCTCACTTCATCACTTTTTATTCTAATCTTTTACCGTAGGCTGATTTCTTAACCCAATGCATGTAGATTGTAAGTTACCTTCGCTACTTCAGCAGTGCCTTACTTATCACTCATTCCTAACCCCATTCTAGGAATGTGCCCCAATTTGCTCATCAGTCATGATACATGACATACCTCCTTTCGTTCTCAGTCATGATAGACTGGACTAGCTATGTCTCTACCAAGGTGAATCCTGGAAAAAAAAACCATCCACCCCATGCTGAATCTCTAGTAAGGGTGTCATGACTTCCGGTGGAGGATGAATAGATGAACTCCCCAAAAGAGTTGTAATTTCCCCTTTGTGCGGATACTTCACTAATTGATACACAGTGGACGACACTACCTTAATTTGATGTAACCAAGGTCTTCCCAATAACATATTGAAAGTTGCAGGAACGTCCATGACGTGGAATTTAGCCTCATGTTCAAATGGACCCACCATTATCTTCATTTTGATAGTCCTCAAAACCTCTCTGCTAGTGTTATCATATGCTCGGATTAATTAACTTGTGGGTGTAAAGTCTTCCAATTTTAATCCTATCGCATAAGCAGTGCGTGAAGGACATACGTTGTGTTGGAGTTATTGGTATTGATGATTATTTTTTTGTTTCTGATTTATTTAGAAGAGAAAAATAGATTGAAATCTTATATTTTATCCCATTATATTTTCATATTTTTTTTATCCTAATAATATTTTTGGAGTGTAAAAAAGTGCTTAATCATGTGTTAATTTTAGCCCAAAACAGCCCAACGCAGCAACAGCCGAAGCAGTCTAGCCCAAAGGGGGTCGAATGTCCAAGAGGACATTTGGCCAGACAATCAGCCAAGGGTTTTTGGCCCAGTTTTGCTCCAGTTTAGTTATGCTTCATACCGATTGTCAAACTAGCAATATACTCGACATCTGCAGAAGCCATCCTTGATGACCGGGACCTCACGAACATCTAGGAGGACAACCGAGCAGACGTCCCTCAAGAACAAAATTTCTTTTTGGACATCCAGGTGGATGACCACTCTATGCTGCAACGGCTCTTTTTAAAATATAGTTGTCATCGATCAGACCTATCTTTCAACTCCTTCAAGATTTAATAATGTATCGGGAATGAAAATTTGAGTAGAGTATATTTAACCAAAATCTTACCCAATCTTCTCAACACACAACAAACAACGGTTGATGATTTTCTCCTTGATAAATAGCAGAGCTTTTGCTAAAAAAAAAAAAAAAAATAGACAAGCAAGCAAACAACAACACAAGCAAGAAAATTTCTCTGATCTTTTATCACTCTCATCTTTCTCTATTCTATTCTCTGAAGTGTTCTTCATCCGGTTTTCATTTTCCCTTCAAAAACTATAGTGACCTTTAGCTTTAAGCATTTATACCTGTCAGAATTTTTTTTGATATAACTCAGAGCTTCAATCTTTGTAATATTTCTTGAGACAGTTTCATTTCAAGCTTTTTGTAAAAGCAAAAGGTATCGTTCAAATATTGTAAAAGTGTAGTACACTCAAATTTCTTGACTCTTTGAGTGTGATTGAGAATCAGCTAAAGAGGGCAAGGCTTTGGACTTGGTATAGTCTTTGTAAAATCTATGGAGGATTGCTCCATTTGTGAAGAGGTTGATAGCACCTAGTGAAGCTAGAAGACAATGGAAAATCTTAAGTGAAGCTTGAAGAGTGGATGTAGGCTTGGTTAAAGCTGAACCACTACAAATCTGTTTGCATCTTCTTCCTTATTCTCTTTACTTAACTAATATAACTATTTACTGTGATTACATACTTCACCGTTAAATTTCTTCATTAAGTATTATCATTAACTGTTATTCATCTACTACTTGGAATTAATTATTTGTTGTGCAAGTTGCAATTTTTATTGGTGTATTATTATTTTTTATTTGTAAAAACCTAATTCACCCCCTTCTCAAGTTGTTTTTTGGGTAACAATTAATATCAGAGCCTAGACTCTTGCTTAGATTTAACTATCTGAGAGTTTTCGATCCATGGCAACTATAGCTAGTACTAGCACTGTTGAAGGACAAGCCACCAATAGGCCACCCTTGTTTGATGGAATTAACTATAGTCATTAGAAAGACAAGATGACCCTGTATCTTCAAGCCACAGATTATACTATGTGGATTATAGTCACCAAAGGTCCAAAAATTCCTACCAAATTAGTAGACAATATTAGTGTACCTAAAACTGAAGATGAATATGATGAGAGGGATTACAAATTATTGCAAGATAATGCTAAAGCCAAACTCACCCTTGTTTGTGGATTAGACTCTAAGAAGTATGATAGAATATCTAGTTGTGACTCTGCTAAAGAAATTTGGGACAAACTTGAAATAACATATGAAAGAACTAACCAAGTTAAAGAATCTCGTATTTATATGCTTATTCATAGTTATGAATTATTTAAAATGAAATCTGATGAATCTATTTCAAGCATGTTTACTAGATTTATTAAAATTGTAAACTCTTTGAAATCTCTTGGCAAAACCTATACTAACAGTGAGTTGGTGAGAACAAATTTTAGGTGTTTACCAAAGAATTGGAAAGCTACAGTCAGTGCAATTATTGAAGCAAATAACCTCTCCACACTTGGATTGGATGAGCTCATAGGTTACCTGATAACTTATAAGATCACTATGAAGAGACATGAGTATAATGAGGATAAAAAGAAGAATAAAATTGCATTCAAAGCCTCATCCCATGAAGAAGAAAATGAAGATTCTAGTGAAGATAAAGGATATGCCATGTTTAGTAGGAATCTCAAAAAGTACTACAAGAAAAACAATCATAGAGGAAGAAGACCTTTTAAGAAAGAGTACAACAAAGATGACATCCAAAAGAAAGAATCTATTATTTGCTATGAGTGCAAAAATTTGGGACACATGAAGATGGATTGTCCAAAATTGAAGAAAGTTGAAAAAGACTACAAAAGAAATAACAAGGCCATGGTAATAGCTTGGGGGAGAAAGTGATGATGATAGCTCAAATGATGAAGCTGAAAGAAATGAAGTAGCCAACATGTGTTTCCTGGCTCTAGGAGAAGATGATTTCACTCAAGATGAGGCAACCTTTAATTATGAAAAACTTGAGACTGCTTTCAATGAATTACAAGATGAGTTTAGAAAAATAGAAAATCTGTGGCATCTTTATCTAACAATGTGGATGAACTAAAGAAAGAGAACAGTGCATTGAAAAATGATTTTGCCACCATCTCTAATAAGAAAAATGTTTTGAAAAACAGTGTTGATGATTTGAATAAAACTCTTGAAAATTTTGTAAAAGGAAAAGATAATCTTAACAAACTTCTTGGTAATCAAAAATGTGTTTTTGATAAGGCGAGCAGTGGATATGACCCTATTAAGAAACAAAAGAATCTCAAAACAGTTTTTGAAAAAGCACCTCCCATGACACATCCTCATATTACTTGTCATTATTGTAGAAAGAAAGGTCATTATATATCTACTTGTCCATTCAATAAGAATATGAACATGGGAATTAAAAAGATTTGGATTGTTAAGAGAACTAACAAAACTAACCAAGAAGGACCCAAGAAATTATGGGTACCAAGATCCAATGTTTGATTGTCATTTTGTAAGGATGCCTTAAGTCCAAAGCCAAAGAAGGGAGGTGATACCTTGATAGTGGATGCTCTAGACACATGACTGGAGATAAATCTTTCTTCACTATTCTATCATCCAAAGATAGAGAATTTGTCACTTTTGGAGACAACAAGAAAGGAAAAATTATTGGTATTGGTAGCATCAATATTTCTCCTAACCCTTCTATTGAAAATGTTCTCCTTGTAGATGGACTAAAGCATAACCTACTTAGTATTAGTCAATTATGTGATAAGGGTAATAGAGTTATTTTTGATAAATCACATTGCACAATTGATCACAAAGCTCTATTTGTTGGTAATCGCCATGATAATGTTTATGTTTTTCATCTCAATAATTTCTATGCTAGTGATGTTAATTGTTTATATGCTAATAGTAATAATAGTTGGTTATGACATAGAAGACTTGGTCATGCTCATGTAGATCTAATTGCTAAACTTTTGAGAAAGGATTTGGTCGTTGGACTTCCAAAAATTAAATTTAAAAAAAATCGACTTTGTGGTTCTTGTCAACAAGGAAAATAAACCAAAACATCTTTTAAATCAAAATCTCATATTTCCACAACTAGATCTTTACAATTATTGCATATGGATTTATTTGGTCCCTCAAGGACATCTAGTCTTGGTGGTAAACATTATTGTCTTGTTGTTGTTGTTGATTATTCAAGATTTACATGAGTTAGGTTTTTAGCACACAAAGATGAAACATTTTCTTCTTTCACAAAACTTTGTCGTAGAATTCAAAATGAAAAAGGTTTTCTTATTACTAATATTTGAACTGACCATGGTAGAGAACTTGAAAATAAAAAATTTGAATTGTTTTGTGATAAGCATGGTATTGGACATAATTTTTCAGCACCTACCCCTCAACAAAATGGTGTAGTAGAAAGGAAGAATAGAACTTTAGAAGAAATGAGTAGAACAATGCTTTGCGAAAATAATCTTCCTAAATATTTTTTGGTCGAGGCCATTCACACCGCATGCTATATTTTAAATCATGCATTGGTTAGACCAATTCTCAAAAAGACTCCTTAAGAACTTTGGCATGGTAGAAAGCCCAAGATTAGTCTTTGGCATATTTTTGGTTGTAAATGTTATGTGCATAATAATGGTAAGGACAACTTAGGTAAATTTGATTCAAAATTTAATGAAGCAATTTTTCTTGACTATTCCTTAACTAGCAAAGCTTATTGTGTTTTTACTAAAAGAACTCTTGTTGTTGAAGAATCTATACATGTGGCATTTGATGAAACTAGCATCTCTTCTCAAAAGCAAGTTGCTAGTGATGATATAGATTTGGAACCAAATGTCAAAGATTCAAGTATCTATAAAGTAGAGGACCAACCGTGTGAGCTGAACAAAGAGGTTGAACAACCTATTCTCCCACCTCAAGAAGAATGAGGAACCAACGATGATTTTCCAAGAGAATAGAAGTTTGTTCACAATCACCCTAAGGATTTAATCCTATGTGATCCCACCAAAGGTGTTGCCACTCGTTCTTCATTTAGAAACATTTGTGGTAACTTAGCTTTTCTTTCACAGATTGAGCCAAAGAGTTTTCAATAGGTCGAATTCGATGAACATTGGATGACAGCTATGCATGATGAGCTCAACCAATTTGAGAGAAACAAATTGTGGAATCTAGTGCCAAGGCCTAAAGATCATTCCATTATTGGCACAAAATGGATCTTTAGAAACAAACTTGACGAATCTAGCACCATTGTTAGAAATAAAGCTAGACTTGTAGCTCAAGGGTACAATCAAGAAAAGGGTATTGATTTCAATGAAACCTTTGCTTCGGTTGCTAGATTAGAAGCCATTCACATGTTACTTGCATTTGCATGTTATAAAGATTTCAAACTTTATCAAACGGATGTAAAAAGTGATTTTCTAAATGGTTTCATAAATGAGGAAGTTTATTTAACCAAAATCTTACTCAACACACGCAACATGCAACGATCGATGATTTTCTCCTTAATAAATAGTAGAGCTTTTGCTGAACAAAAAAAAAGTAGACAAGCAAGCAAGCAAGCAACACAAGCAAGAAAATTTCTCTGATCTTTTATCACTCTCATCTTTCTCTATTCTATTCTCTGAAGTGTTCTTTATCTGGTTTTCATTTTCCCTTCAGAATTTACAGTGAGCTTTAGCTTTAAGCATATATACATGTGAGAATTTTTTTTGATATAACTCAGAGCTTTAATCTTTGTAATATTTCTTGAGAGAGTTTCATTTCAAGCTTTTTGTGAAAGAAAAATCTATCATTCAAATATTGTAAGAGTATAGTACAGTCAGATTTCTTGACTCTTTGAGTGTGATTGAGAATCAGTTAAAGAGGGCAAGGTTTTAGACTTGGTATAATCTTTGTAAAATCTGTGGAGGATTGCTCCATTTGTGAAGAGGTTACTAGCACCTAGTGAAGCTAGAAGATAGTGAAAAATCTCAAGTGAAGCTTAAGGAGTAGATGCAGGCTTGGTTGAAGCTGAACCGCTATAAATCTGTTTGCCTCTTCTTCCTTAATCTTTTTACTTAACTGATATAACTATTTACTATGATTATATACTTCACTGTTAAATTTCTTCATTAAGTATTATCATTAATTGTTATTCATCTATTACTTGGAATTAATTATTTGTTTTATTTGTAAAAACCTAATTCACTCCCCATCTTAGGTTATCTTTCGGGTAACACATTGATTGCTGATATAGTATCTACAAGAACCATGGGAATCCACTTATTCCTGCACTCAAGTGACACTTACAAGGTGTAGACACCCCATTTTTTATCATCCTTAAGACTTGGACGTCATCATTTGAACACTCGATGATCATCCATGCTCGTGTTCGTTTTGAGTTCTCGAAGGTCTCGGCTGCGCGTCTCACCTTAGGATCTCTCAACTTGTCTGTTTTGCACTTGGCTATGGACCAAGGACTTATCGTTTTGGTTCTGAGGGAAGAGGGTGGCTTGTTGGCCATCACCTCAACCCATCGGCTAAGGCATTGTGCCATCGGCCACGTTTTCTTGTCATTGGCCAAAAGTAGTGGCCGATCGGCACTTTTTTTGGTCGATTGGCACTTTTTTTGGTCAATCGGCCATATTTTTTAGCCGAGACCTTTCCATCTTCTTTTTGCAGATATTTTCTGCCAGCTGTGACAGCTGGTATGCACAATTCTGATCCTTCATACACGTGTATGGAGGGATTTGTTTCAAGACTCAAGCTTGTTGAACAAGCTTGAGAATTGAAATCATATAAGAAGGAAGCCTCCTCTCCCTTTCTAGAGGTTCTGAAAATTGCATACACAACTTATATAACTCTCTCTTTATATCTCCCTCTCTCTCTATATTTTGTGTGTATTTGTGCCTTAAAGTGTGTTTTTTTTCACACTTTTGCACTAGAGCACCTAGCAATACACCATCCTTTGGTTGCTGAGGTCCTTAGGAGTTGGTTTTAGAGTCCTTTGCGTGGTTTTGGTCAGAGAAAGTTGTTGGAGTTGTGTTCTTGAAGGTGTTCTTCAAGGGTGAGTAAACTACCTTTTAATCCCCCATTCTTTCTTAAGCTTTTAGACATATTTGCATATTGTTTTAAGCTTAACTCTAAACTGTAAAAAGTTCTAATTTTTCATGCTTGTGAAGTTTGTTTAAGGTCACTTTTTGGTTGGGGGTAGTCTACCCCCTCTTAGGCCTTGTTTGGCCTTGTTTTGTGCCTTCCCTTTTGAGCTTTGGAACCATCTTGTTTTGACCTTCTCACCACTAAAATCTAGAGGATTTTCAGTGGGGAAGAAGTGGTTTTGAAGTCTTGAATAGGAGAGAGACATCCCCCTCTCCTTGTGTCTCATTTGCTTGTATTTATGGCTCATAATGGTAGCATGCTTGCTTAGCATGTTTTGGCATCATTTCAGCAAGCATTTGGTGTTATTTGGCCATGCTATACCTCTATTTTAAGTTGGTTTGATAGCCTCTTACATGCATCATGCACTTGTCTTGCAATCCTCTCATTTGCCTTAACATGCATCATGCATTTTGACCATCATGCTTGCATATTTTGGCTCAACTCAAACAAAATTTTAGTCATGTTTTACCATGTTTAAGCTCTATTTGGTGCTGTTTTAGTCATGTATGCATTGTTTTGTGTAGCCTTGGTTCAATCTAGCTTGTTGGCTTTGAGTGTCCAAGTCATTAGCATGCATTGCTTAGACCATTTTCATGATTTGGCATCATTCCATATGTGATTTCAGTCCATGTAGAGTAGTCATACATTTGCACTTGTCACTCCTTTAATACTTTAAAGAGTTAGTGTTTTATGCCTCATGAATGGATCATTGTGCATGCCCCCATGCTTAGGCTTTTGGGATGCCATCTCAGTGGGTTTTTGGGCTTATTTTAACATGCCATAACTCTATTTTTTATTGATTAAGTCATGCCATGTTTGGTTGTAATAGGTGTAGTGTAACACCCCTTTGTTAGCCTTGCATGCTTCATGCCTTTGGTGCTTTGTTCTAGCTTGTGTTGGCTAGGTTCAAGCTTGCTTTTGGTCTTCTATTGACCTGCCTTAGGACTTTTTTGGTTGCCCTTGGCCCTTTGAGGCTTTCTTTGCATGGCCATAGTGTAAGTCCCTTGGCTAGCTTTAAGCTTTGTGTAATAACCCGACCCTCGTACATGTTCTTTATTAAATTTTCAGATCTTATTTCATGATTTTGAATGCTTATTGTGGAATCCTATGGGAAATGTAAATTAAGTAAGTAAACCATTTGATTAAGGATGTCTATCTGTTCAATAAGGAAAGTATCTGTTACATGAGAATGCTTAGATCAGGAATTGGAAGCCTTAGAGGCTTGATTATCTGAAATTGATTTCACATATATAAACAGCGCAATTTTTAAGTAATATTAAGCATTTATGGGGAATTTCAATTTCGGATGTTTAAACGATTGATTTTCGTCTTATTAGCCTTGTATATATATATGTGTGTTCTTTGAGCTTTGAGGAGAGTTCAACACATTTCATGGAAAAAGAATAGTGAGAGTAAGAGTGGAGAGGATTGAGAAGGGAGTCTCACTAAAGGCTAGAGGTTGCATAATCTAGAAAGACTTTGGGAGATTTCAACTCAAGGTAAGTTTGTCTAACTTTTATAATTCCTCTCTTGAATTTGAGGATGATACAACCATGACAATTGAACCCAAGGGATAATTGAACCATGTTTTATCCATTGGATGAGCTTGAACTAGGTTGCTTATGTATGTATGTGGAGAATTTGGCTTAGTTTCTTTCCTTCTCATGAAAGATCATGAAGAACATACCTTATATATGTATGTTGATGCAATATATGTGATGTTGTTGAAAAAGGAGAACATTTGATCATAGTTAAGAATTCAAGAACTAATGTTACCTACTTTAATGTATGTACTTGAAGCCTTTGTAATATGAATTTTTGATTAAGTATTGTCAACTAAATATGTCAAAATGAGCCTTGTGGGGATGTACCAAAAGATGGGATTTTGTGAGAAATTTTCGGACATTTTGGGCAGAATCGCCGCACGTGCGGGGGTCATGGCCGCACGTGCGGGAGGTGCTGCCGCACGTGCGGGAGTCATGGCCGCACGTGCGGGAAATGGTGAAAAACATGGGCTTCTGTTCTGCTAAAAAGGCACGTGCGGGACCTCAAGGCCGCACGTGCGGGGCCAACTGCCACACGTGCGGGGCTCACAGCCGCACGTGCGGCTCATGCTGAAAAACACTGTTTGCTCCGTTTTGCGTGTAGAACCCTCCAGTGTTGTCGGAATATGTATTTGATGCTTTTTAATATGTATAGATTTCTTCGAAGTAAAACGAAACAGAAAATGATCTAATATGGAAAGGAAACTAAATTGTGTAAGGTTGAATGTGTGCAGGGCACACTTCGGGAAGAACAAGCACATCATCGCAACACTGTGAGTAGTAATATCACTCTCCGCTTTGCATATGGCTAATGATTTTCATTAGCATTCCGTTCACGCAATTATATCAATGTTTTAAGTATGCAACTATGTTTATAATTCAAGCATTATGTTAATGTTCAAGTACGTATGAATATATGTTAATGCTCAAGCATGTTTCAAGTATGTAAGGAAAGAAATGGGAAAGATAAAAGACGTTTACTCTATAAGACTTTGGGCCTACGGCCACTCAATATAAGCTATTATGATATGAAACAAAGTGCTACACGGAACTAAGTGCTACGATGTGAGCCACCTCTAGAGTTTGTGTGAGACACCTCTTGAGTTCGTATAAATATGTTTCAAGGACTTTATGCCACTTTTAAGGGCTTTATGCCACTTTCAAGGGCTTCAATGCCAACACGTTTCAAGGGCCTTGTGCCACACGTTTCAAGGGCCTTAGTGCCATATGTTACAAGGGCTTTGTGCCACCATGTTTAAGGGCCTTGTGCCACTATGTTCAAGGGCATTATGCCACCATGTTTAAGGGCTTCGAGCCGTTATGAATTAAGAATGTGATATATCAAGCTTTCATATTCAAGATTGGGCCTAAGGCCGTTATAAGGCGCATACAGAATCAGGCAGACTTTGTAATCTCTGCATTTACGCATATATTGATATATGTCATGTTTCAAGTTGAACATTGCTTCATCATGTATTACTATTCACTGAGCCCGGCTCACTCTTTGTTATGTCTGTTTCTGTAGGCAACCAATCAGGTGGTCAATCCTAACCTATGATGCCCGGTTCCTTTTGACAACCTTCGTGTATCCAAGCACTCACAAGGCCACCCATTTTGTGAAGTCTACCAAGATAATTAGCTTATTTCTTGGCTATCCTTCCAAGGTTGAATGTATATGACTCCTATAATTTTTGTTACACGCCCGAGGACAGGGCTGGGTCTGTATATGTGTATATATATATATAAATACTGTTAAAATTATGGTGCATGCAATGTATGAGATCTTGGCATGTTAGAATTAGCTCAATGGAGTTTGTTGGTTTTGCATTCTTCTTATATTTTGTGCTTCCGTCAAGGCCCCATATGCTACATATACCAGGTTATATGTCTGTTTCTGAAAGGGTCACGCCCGAACTTTTAGGGGCAAGTTCGGGCTGTGACACTTTGAGTCCATTAGCATGCTATGTTTATCGTATGTGCATGATTTGGCATCATTCCTTGCATGATTTCAGAGCCTATTTCACTGCCATACTCTCACATTTTGTACTTCTTCCATGTTCTTGAGAGTTGGTGCCTCGATGCTTGGTTTGTGAACCAATTGACTAGCACGCTTGCATATACTTTTGGACCATCATTTCAGCACCATTGGCCACTAATTTTGGGCATGACTGAGGTTTGTCCATTCTTAGTTTAAGTCCATTTGCCATGTTGTTCAAATGTTGTTACATTGCATCATGTTTGCATGCTCGAGTTGCATGACATTTCCATGCTTGTCCCATTGCATTATTGTTTGCATGTGGTTACATACTTGGTGCATTGCATGTTTGTTTCATTCCATGATTTTTGTATACTTGTTGCATTGCATTGTGCGTGCATGCCTTGCATTGCATTGTGTTTGGGTCGAATGTTGATCCAAACACGGGGAACAAGGGGCATTTTATACTTGAAGTGATGAAATGCGCCTCATTCCTTAGGTCGCCGAGCCTCTTGATCAAGCATGATAGAGGTGTAGGCATTCATATGTTCTTTTGTGCATTCATTTGACATGAATTTGTGCAACTTGACCCCTTTAGCCATCATACATCGAGATACGTGATTGATGGATCGAGGGTCGAGCATTACACTCCTTTGAGCCTTAGACATGATAAGGAGTGTGGTGGAACAAACATTTTCTTGAAAATACCTTGACATGCCTCTGTTAGTGCTCTGTTGCAGCAAAAGCAGGAATTTGCAGGAAGTGTTGGCTGATCGACCATCAGAACTGCCGACCGGCCACCTTAGTCTGCCGATCAGCTATCAATTTGGCCGATAGCAATAATCTTTGGCCGATGGCCACTCCTCTTGGTCAATGACCTCTCAGCTTGACCATGAGGTGGATCAGAAGTGTTTTGGAGATTGGCACAATTTTCAGAAGTCTAAGACAGTGCAAACAGAGGCAACATGAGGCATGGTAACGGATTTCCGAGCGAGGCGATCGAGCATGCATCATTCAATCATTCCGAGACGGGGTTGTGGCAGCCTCTTTAGTATCATACTTAGTCTGTTTTGTAACTTAATTAATTAGCTAGGGTAGTTGATTATTTAGTTGGTTTGTATTATTTATTCGGACCCTCCGTCGAGAGGGCGAATTTTGTAATAAGTGTGCATGAGTGTGTGAATGTCTTCCAACCCCACGTCTTTCTCCCTTTTACTTAACTACTTACGATGGTTAGTTCTAGGGCAAGTTTCAATTAGCATACTTATGATAGCATGTTTGCATACATTCATCCGTATTGCATGCACCGGGCTTGGCGCATCATACTAACTGCATTGTATTTCAATTCCTACTTGAATACATGTTATCAAGTGTTGCATTTCACATGCCATTTTAGAATAGCTGAGCTTATTTCTAGTTGCATTTTGCATGTGTTGCATTAGCCATCTTGACATAGATAGGATCATGCATTAATTACTAACTATCTATTGTTTTGGCTCGAAGCACTAGGTAAGCTTTTATGCTTTAGCATCTTGCATGAGTGTGAGTGATGTCATGTTTAGCATGCTTGCCATGAGGCTAACAGCTTATGTGTTTAACTGCCTGAATGCCTATGGGTGAAGGTTGGGTTACTTGAATTGGAACAATTCATCAAAATGCGAGTTTTAAGCCCACTTGAGAGTGGCAAAATCATGTTTTCTAAGCCCACTTGAGGGTGGCAAATCTACGTCTTAGCCTACTTGCGAGTAGCACCTTCAAACCATTTTCAAACAAACAAACATGAAATGTTTTGTTCTAACTTAGGCAATCTAGTCTATACGTGTGTGTTGTGCGCATCACATAGTAATTTTAGCTAATAACCTGAATAAGAACATATGTGTTTTCAAAAACAAAATATCATGTTAGTAAAGGCTGAACTTTGATCGGGCGAGCGGGGGTGCTCATTGCATGACCTTCCCCTCTCGTACCCAAGTTCCTGAGCAGAGGCAACTTTGGTGATGACGGACACGTGGCCTTAGGCACGAGTTAGGGTTTTCTAAATTCTCCCAAAATAAAACATTTAGGTGGCGACTCTGTATCTGGCAAAGCAGTCCATGTTTGGCACTTCTTTATACAAATTAGTTTTCCAAAACGATTTGCCTTATTTGAACTCTTTGGTGATTTATCGGTCTTGCATTGCACTTTGCGAGATTAGATTCAGAACCGTGAGATTGAGTCTGAACTGTAGTAGCCTAATAAACAAATCGAATTTCTGTGCCATTTTGCGCGCGGGGCCCGGGGCATTCGGGCACGTCTACAGTTTCTGGCGACTCTGCTGGTGGTTTAGAGAACTTGACTCAAACTCATGATATCTTGTTTTGATTACACTTATGTGTCTCTTTGCGTTGCATTTGCATTGGTATGCCTAGGACACCGTGTTTGCCATATGCTATTCCTGAACGGTTTGCCAGAGGCTTGCTTTGAGAAGCGTGCCGTAAGGCTGACTGATTGCGAGCTCTGCCACGACAGGAACACAAATCTCGATTTTTACCAAGGCACCCTTTTTTACCATTCGACCTAGTGCATATCGGAAACTGTAGTGACCATTCCAAACTAGGACAGGTTGCTTACCCGATTATAGGTTGTTTGAAACCGCTGTGTGCGTAGTGAAACCCGGGCTCCTGACAATAGGACAGGGAAACCCTACCCCTCCATAGGGGTGTTTTGGCTCTCACTTGTTTGCTATGTGCTTTTAGAGTGTGTCTCTACAGGAATGCATGTATCAATTTGCAAGTCTGAGTATCAGGCCTGAGGGCATCAGTATTTGGGAAATCATTTTACCTGAGGGTATCAGTTTACAAGCAGAATTTTGGGGCAGAATTTAGCAAAAAGTGCAGTCATTCAGCTGTGCTTATATTTGTTCTGTTGAAATTGGGCTGAGATGCTGCCTGATTTCTCTTTTGATAGGTGGTCTTGGAACCGTAGCTTCAAAAGGCTCCAATATCTCCCGAGTACACCAGACTTATGTTGATAGACTTTGTCAGGTCAGAGATTCAGTTCAAGAACAGCCAGTGTTTTTCCTCGCTGAGGCAAGGCAGAGAAGGGCCAATCGAGTCTTACCAGTTTATCTGATCCGGCAATCACCAGTCACATCACCTTTTGTTCAGACTTAGCAGACCATGATGTCACAGAGTTCGGAAGAGGCTGCGGCTGCAGTAGCAGCATTAAACCAAGGAATCGCTATGCAGGGTGAGACCGATGCTGAAATGCAACGCCTATCAGGGGCACTTACCACACATCCAGTCTTGGGACCCCAATCATTTCAAACCCGTGAGCCCACTACTTTTGAGCTGATGGGAATGATCGGTGATCTCTAGAGAACTGTGGCTGATCTAGCCTTTGGACTATCGGCTCCGCCATTGACCACATCATATGCCAAAAATTTCATGCCAGAAGAGCCCCCACTCTTGGGGCGAATTGTAATTGAACTCAACCAACCTGAAGCCATCCCAAGTTTGGGCAATGACGTGTCGGCAACAACCAGGCTTCGCACTGATGTAGCAATCCAAACTTTCGACCAAGCTGAGGCGATTTGAAAGAATAAGGTAGGGGCAATCATCGATCCCTATGAACACCTTCTGTGGGTTGTTGAGGCTTTGAAAGCCGACAGATTGAACAAACAGCAAGTGCTCGCAGTGGTTGCAAAAACTGTGGAGGACACTTTCGCCACTCAGAATGAGAGTAGTTCAAATCAAGGGGAAAATCGGGAGAAGGGCCGTCGTACCAGAAACGATCCTCTTAACTCTAAACCCGCACTTGGGAAAGATTAGCAAACTAAGCCTGCACCTGCCGATTCCTTTGCTAGTGCGCCCAGCAAAAATCCCCAAACCTCGAAGTATAAACCCCGAGGTCGCAGGGTCTTTCATTCTCTCTACATGCCGTTATCCAAGGCTCTTCAAATCCTTGTTGGACAAGGTCATCTCAAACCCCTTGAGCCTCAGCCTCTCCCAAATCCTCTTCCAGCTAAGCATGATGGCACCCAGTACTGTGCCTACCATCAACAAACTGGCCATAGCACCGACAATTGCTTTCGTCTTCGCCACGAAGTACAAGATTTGATTGACAACGAGGTCATCATTGCACCAAGATCAGCAAAGTTTATCGTCACTAGATCAGTGAGCTTGGGAGATAATACAAGTATGTGATCGGGGGATGAACCACCTGCAGGCGGCGCTTAGTTTACTTAGATGTGGCGTATGGCACGCACTGTTTTGAGCATTTGCGAATGCTAGCTTTTGTGCTTTCTGACTTGGGTATTGGGTCAGTCTTGTTGTGTTGTATTGAGTCAGTCTTTTTGTACAGACTCAGTCAGGTCTGTCTTGTTGTATCGAGTTAGTCCTGTTTTGTTAGAGTCGGGTGATTTCGAGGGTGTTACCTCGGGCATCACTTGCTTGTTTTGTGTTTGTCTTTTCTCTTTCTTTTGAGTCTGTTTCTGCCATGGAGCCAGTTGTGCCAACAAATGTGAATGAAACAACAGTGATTTTCAAACTCTTGTGTTTGCTTCTGCCTTGTGCCAGTTGCACCAGAAGTTTTGAATGAGATGGCAGCATGTGACTAGAAACTGTGTCTTTTCTGTGTCTTGAAGTCATTGCATTGACCTAACTTTTTCTAAAACTTTTTCTAACTTGTGATGAAAACAAAGAGGGAGGAATTCCTCGGGATTTATAAAAACTTGATCAAATTGAGAGTAAGAGAGGCATGCTAAGCCCTTAATGAATAAGATCATGTTTGTTAATGTGAGTACTGAGAAGGATCCTAGCTTGATCTAGATTGGTTCTACATTGTCTTCAACGCAAGCGACTAGTCGCTTTCTTAAAATATTTCAAAAAAATGTTTTGCGTCGTCCTGTGAAGACCTGTGTGGAATCGCTCTTGAGATTGTACAGCCTAGGATCGTTCTCAGCCTCGAGACTCATCTCTTTTTGCTTTCAAACCTTGAACTTGAATTCAGAATGTTCAATGGTCAACCACGATGTGAGGCTTGCATGGCCAGATCAGAAGTGACCCTTGAACTAGGGGCAAGAAGGTCAGATATGATCAAAAGAAAGCTTACAAAGCTGGATGAGAAGCAGCCCTTGAACTAGGGGTAAAAATGTCAGACGTGCTTAAACAGTCAAAAATTGGGACATTTCTCGAGATAACGAAGATCAACAAGAATGCCAAATCCCAGAAGGGAGGAAAGAAGAAAGTATTGCTGAAGGACAACCGAGTTCTTATCCATAACACTAGGGAAAATTTAGCCCCCAATTGGATGGACTCTTACATCATCAGCAAACAGCAGCCATTCTCCTAAATTCAAATGACTTCAAGACTCAAACTATTTGACATAGACAAAGCTACACTTTTACCCTTGAGAGGCTCGCTGGGCCGAAAACCCGAAAGGGCGACCCAGGCAAAAGTTAGAGCAAACGAAAAGAAAAGCAAAAAAAAAAAAAGAATGAAAAAAGATGAAAAGAAAAGATGAAAAAAGAATGAAAAGAATTATAAAGAAAAGAAGAACATAGCTCGCAAGGTTGAAAACCCGGAAGGGCGGCCTCGGCAAAAGTTAGAGCGTAAAAGGAGAGGTTAATACCCGAGTGTACCCTAAGCCAGAACTATGTCAGGCTTGATTCCCATCTTTGGGATACGTAGGCAACTTCATTTTGAAGTCCAGCCGTAAAACACTTCAAATTCAACTGTCCTGTCTATGAGATTGAACTGTCTATGAGATTGAACGGGTCATCTTTGTCTTCGCTGTATCTGAGTGTTTGGTGATGATTGTCACTATGAGGACTGGTTACAATGTGCTATGGTGCTATTCAAACAAAGGGCAACTTTCCGTTGCCATATAGTGTGCTGCGGTGCTATTCAAACAAGGGGCAACTTTCCGTTGCCATGTAGTGCCATTTAGACAAGGGGCAATTTTCCATTGTTTTAGATCTGAGGTTGTGCATCTCAAGAGTAAATTCTGTGTTGGTCGAGTAATGGCCATTGGTAAAAATAGTTTTTGAGAATTTTTAATGAGGTTGACTAATTCTCTCGAAAATTATTCCATCTTTTCCAAAACTAGACCATTTCTTGGACCCAAAAAAGGAAAATTTTCAGTGCTCATAACCTAACTTGCATGATTTCAAATCAAAAAGTTGAACAAGTATGTTAATCTAACTCTCATATTGGTCAAAATTGTTTTAGTAGAAAACCAAAACAAAAAATGGTCAAAATGATGAACTAGAGGCACAGTTGAGTCAGGTGTTCTGTCTTTTCCCCATTGTCAACATACTTGCCAGAAATGGCACCATACTTACCAGAAAGGGCACTCTACTTGCCAGAAAAGGCACAACTGAAGCTAACAGCAAAGGGCCAAAAGCTCTCAACATCCTCCAAGCAACGAGGTATTAAGCCAAGTGTGAAGCACGAATTGGAATGGATCAGGATATTCCACTCCCTCATCTGGACACAATTGATCACGTCCAAATTCCCCAGCAGAGCATCGTCAACTGATGTCAACTGCAAATTTGCTACACTCCCAGTTGTAGCGCAACCCTTCTGTGGGAGAAACTCACTGTTCTGAGCAGAAGAATGAGAATCTAGCAGAATGCTAGGAGCAAGAGCCGCAACTTTCTGTTTATCCATCAACCACCCAGGGAAGGGATAAAAAATGAGAAATTAAAGAATAGAGAGATTTGCGCTAAGAGAAAAAATGAGAAAAGGGCTTTTTTAGAAAACAAAAGATTGAGTGCCAGAATGATGTGAGAATCACAAATAAGAAATGGCGGGAAACAATACCCGGAGAAACTGACTCCTCTGGAACTGAGAGGTCTCTTGCCATTAAAATACGTCTGAGTGTCATGTCTTTTGTTTAATTGTCTCGATTCTTGTTTTGAGTCGTTTCGAGTGTTACTCGATGTGTTTAGGTTGTTTACCACTTGGTTTTCTTTGTTGAGTCGTGGTGCACTATGTTCAGACATAGGCTCAATACCCGGTCGAGAACTCATTTCTCAATTTCAAAAAATCGTTTTGTGCTCAGAGTGCTGTGCCATTCTCTACATTTGTGCAAAATAGGATTTGTTCTATCATAAAACCGCAGGGTTCGACCCAGGTCATATGAAAACAGTAAAATCAGGACCTATCTGAAGCTATATAGGTTCCAGATTGCAAAGCAAAAGAAAAGAAGAAAATTTGGAGCATCTTTGTTTGTTTCAACTTTAGAAAAATTCTGAGATTGTATTCCGGATGTACCTCCTCAGGTCTTGTCAATGCTCCGAAGTATGAGTGTACCTCTACCTCAAGCTCAAGATCAAGTCTGCTTCAAGCCAGAATGGCGATCAGAATTGCTCTCCCTGAGTACCATTCCCTGCCAGAGACATCTTGGCTGTGTTTGCAATGAGTTCCTAGGAGATCAACTGCGACGGTGGAAACTAAAGTGTGACTGGCTGATGCCTAGAACGCAAAGGTTCGGGATTTCCGAGACTAAAGTCTGGTTTAAATACCTGGAGGTGTATCCTCGGCTTGAAATCTGTATGGCAGCCCCATAGGTTGAGATAGCATGTATGCACCTCAATTCTGGATACTGAACCAACCTAGTCTGTCACCCCGTTGGAGAATAGGGAAAGTTGTGAACATGGCCAGGAAGAAAGGTTGTTCCTACAGCTTGGAGGCATAAGAAGCAGAAGCAAGAAAACCCTAATAGCACGAGAAGATGCAAGGGAAGTACTTTTTTTTTAAGCTCAAGTGACCTGCACGGGAGCTCTAGAATGTGTTTTTAGCATGTGATGCTCAGCACGTACGAGGTTTATCCTTTTAATTTGTTGCAACTCCTCCGACAGGTAAACCGGAGGTTGCATTTGAATCGGTCTTGTCAAGACACGCATTTCTTCATTGAGCATATTACATCGAATATGCATTGATTATTGTGCACAGAATATGTATGCACGTTTCAGTTGCATTGTTATGCGCACTTTTTACTTGCATTGTTATGCATGTTCTAGTTGCATTGTTATGCACACTTCACTTGCATTGTCACGCACGTTCTATTTGCATTGTTATGCACCGTTCTACTTACATTGTTATGCACACTTTACTTGTATTACTATATATGTCTCACGTGCATTGTCATGCACCTTTTCACTTGCATTTCTATCCCTGTATCATGTGCATTGTTATGCACTGTCGCACTTGCATCTATCACACTTATTCACTTTGTGTATCTAGCACACAATTTTAATACAATTGTGTATTTGTGGTACAGTCTCGTACCTATTTCTGTTATCTCAAGATGCCTGAAGCGCAGCCCTAGGCGGGTTGTATCTCGGGACGCATGAAGCGCAGGCCCGAGCGATTTTTTGGACCTCCTCTCACAATTTCAGTGTAGCTTGAGTGTCCCCTTCCTCACACGATTTCAGTGTGTTTGGAATTCGTTTACCTCTTCTCTCAATTTTAGCGTGGTTGGAGTGTTCTTTTCCTCATATGATTTCAGCGTGTTTGGAATTTATCTCAGGTTGCGTCGAGCACGCTCCTGATTGGCTGTTTTGAACCTCCTCTCATGATTTCAGTGTAGTTAGAGTGTTCTTTTCCTCACACGATTTCAGCATGTTTGGAATTTATCTCAGGTTGCGTCGAGCACGCTCCTGATTGGTTGTTTTGGACCTCCTCTCACGATTTCAGCGTGGTTTGAGTGTTCCTTTCCTCACACGATTTTGGCATGTTTGGGATTTGTTTTTCCTCCTCTCATGATTCCAGCATGGTTGGAGTATGTCACCCTTTGCATCTTGTACTATACTTACTCTTGTTGTCACATAGAATATACACGTTACATTAGATGTACGTCGTTGATCCTTTGGCATAGAGTATGTACATCGCATGGAGCACGTTTTTACCCTATTTGCATAGAAATTGCTCATATCTTTTACATAGAAAATGCACTCTTCCATACTTGCATAGAAAATGCTCGTATCTTTCGCATAGAAAATGCACCTTAATCGCATAGAACATGCATTTTATTGCACTTTTTTGTGCACCTTACTTGCATAGAAGATACATTTTATCGCACTGTCTTGTGCACTAACACTTTGTATCTCACTCGCACTGTCTTGTGCTTCTTGTGGTTGTGTTTCACTCGCACTATCTTATGCATTGCATTACACTCACGCTGTTTAGCGCATCACGCTTTTTTTGCGCATCGCATTGTTTTGTGCAGTTTGCATTTGTGCTATTTTGTGCATTGCACTGTTTTGTGCAGTTTGCACTCATGCTGTTTAGCGCATCGCACTTTTTTGCGCATCGCACTGTTTTGTGCAGTTTACATTCGCGCTATTTTGTGCAGTTTGCATTCGCGCTATTTTGCGCATCGCACTGTTTTGTGTAGTTTACATTCGCGCTATTTTACGCATCGCACTATTTTGTACAGTTTGCATTCGCGCTATTTTGCGCATCGCACTGTTTTGTGCAGTTTACATTCACGCTATTATGCACATCTTACCTGCACTTGTTAGTGCATTGCATTGCTTGCGCTATCTTGCGCGCCTTAATTGCAATGTTATGCACCACTCGGCTTGCGTTGTCGCACATGCCCTCCTCGCATTGTTATGCGTACATGTAGACACCCCATTTTTGACCGTCCTCAAGACTTGGACGTCACCCTTTGAACACTCGGTGATCATCCTTTTTTGTGTTCGTCTTGAGTTCCTGGAGGTCTCGGCTACGCGCCTTGCCTCAGGATCTCTCGACTCAACTGTTTTGTGTTTGGTTTTGCACCAAACACTTGTGTTTTTGCTTTGGAGGGCAGGGAATGGCTTGTTGGCCAACCCCACACTCCACCGGCCATGGATTGAGGCCAGCAGCTGTGTTTTGTTGCCATCGGCCAAATGTTTGGTCGACTGGCACTCTAGATGGTCGATCGGCCATCTATTTTGGTCAAATTGCATTTTTGGCTGACCAACCACTGTACATCTGCTTTTGCAGATATTTTTATGGCAGCTGTGCTAGCTGGCATACACTTTGCTCCCCTCCATACACGTGTATGGAGGGATCTCCCTCTTGACTAGCTTACTTGAGAAGCTTTGCAAGAGTGAGCTCTATAGGAGGGAGCCTCTTCTCCCTCCATTAGAGTTAGAAAAAAAAGCTCCAGAGGTCTGGTTTTAGGGTTAGAAGTGTGTGTCTATTCTATCTCTATACCTCCCTCCCTTGTGAGTTAAGTGTGTGTTTGTCCTTATTATTGCACACAAACACCTACCATTACACCTTTCCTTAGTTGCTGAGGCATTAAAGGATTGATCTTGGACTTTTTGAGCTGGTTTTGATCCAAGAAGTGGTCTGGTCCTGTGATCTTGGAAGTATTCTTCAAGGGTGAGTGTTCTTGCCCTTTATTCCCCATTTTTGCATAGCTTTTTTGACTATCTTGCGACTATTTTTAGACTTTGTATATAACTAATAAAATTCTTGTTTTTTCCTGCTCTAAATAGGTGTTTGAGGGTGTTTTGTTGTTTGGGATTGTTTGACCCCTCTTAGGGCTTGTTTGGCCCCATTTTTGTGCTATTTTGGTGAGCTCCGGGACCACCTTGTTTGGGCCTCCTCACTGCTGAAATCTTGAGGGATTTCAGTGGTGAGGATGGTGGTTTAAGGTCCTAAGAAGGAGAGGGCCACCCCCTCTCCTTGTTGTCTTCAAAATGTGTCATTTAAGCCTCATGTGTGAGCACCATTTTTGAACTCATGTTGGTCATGTTTCTGTAGGTATTTGGTTGTATTTTTCCATGCTTTACCTCTGTTTTTACTTGGTTTAGACACACCATGCTTGCCTTGCATACATGTCTTGTAATGCCATGATTTGCCTTAACGTGTACATAGCATTTAGACTACCATGCTCATGTGTTTTGGCCTAGGTTTGTGAAGCTTTTATACTTGTTTTAGTGTGCTTGAGGTCTGTTTTTGTTCATTTGGGTCATCCATGCTTCGCTTTGTATAGGTACCATGTATTCCCTCTTGTAGGCCTTAAGTATCGGACCCTCTAACATGCTATTCTTGCATCATTTCAGTGGCTTAGAACCACTTATAGCATCATTTCAGTCCTCATGGCATGCTTGTATGCTTGCATTTGATGTCCCTTTAATTCTTTATAAGGTTGTCATCTTATGCTCCATGTCTGGCCTCTTTTGTATGCTTGCATGTTTAAACCATTTAGACGCCATCTAGGTGTGTCTTTGGTCTTGTTTAGACCTGCATTGGGGCTATTTGGAGTCCCCTTGGCCCTTTGAGGCTTGGTTGGCATGGCCATGGTTTGAGCCTTTTGGTTGGCCTCAAGCTTTGGGCTTGTTAGCATGCTTTGGTTGCTTGGTTTAAGTTGGTTTGTCATCATCCTCATGTGATTTTCAGAGCTTATATTGCTTGCCCTATGCCCGTGTTTAGCCTCTTTTAAGTGTGCTTAGAAGTTTCTCTTTGATGCCTAAGTGATGGACCATGTTTGCATGCATGCTTGTATGTGCATTTGGCCCCCATTTTCTTAGCATTGGCCACTGTTTTGGGCTTAGTATAGAGCTGCCCAAATTAGTTTAAGTCCGTTATTCGCATGTTGTTGCATGCTCACCTTGTGTGTTGTTGCATACTTGTGTGTTGTTACATGTTCAGGTTGTTTAACATGTTTGCTCCATGTGTTGCTACATGCTTGAACGTCCACATTGCATCTTGCATACTTGTTGGTTTGCATTGCCTCATGCCTTGCATGCTTGCTTGCATAGGTTGTATGCCTAGTATGCATTGTGCATTGCATGCCCATGTTGCATACTTAGTTAACATGCCTAGGTTGCATTGCATTGGCATGCATGCTTTGTCTCTTGAATTGAGTATGATAGAGGTTGAGCCTCACTTGTTTGTTTGATGTGCATCTCATTTGAAATCAAAGTGCATACTTGGTTTCTTGGGCCATCACGCATTGAAATGCGCGGTTAGTGGTCCGAGAATCGAGAACCATGTCCCTTTAAGTCACAAACATGATAAGGGATGTGTTGGTGCACACATTTGCTTGAAATGCATTGCCATGCCTTGTTTTGCCCTCTGCTGCTGTCAAAACAGGATTCTGTAGGAAGATTTGGCCGGCCGACCATCTTTAGTGCCGACCGACCAACAATTGGTGGCCGATAGCTTAACCAGTGGCCGGTGATCATTTACTTTGGCCGGTGACCATTTCCCTTGGCCGGTGGTATCCCACAGGGTTCATAGAGTGCACCTTGGGAATTTTGCAATGATCAGAGAAGGAAAATAGTGTGGACAGAGGAAACCTGTGCATGGCAGTGGACTTCCGAGCAGAGCCGAGCACGTATTGCATTGGACCCTCTTCCCGAGGCTATTTACTGTTTTATTAGATTAGTTAATTTGCTTAACTAGTTTAATTGGTCTGTAATATTTAATTAGCTTGTAGGTTAATTAAATCTGTATTATTCTTTCGGTCCCTTTGAGCGAGGGCAAATTTGTAATAAGTGTGGGTGCGTGTGTGCATGTCTTCCAACCCCCACTTCTTTTTCCCTTTTACTTACCTGCTTTGATGGTTAGTACTAGGACATATTTAATTTAGCATCCTTATGCTATGCTTGCGTGCATCATTCATCAGTATTGCATGCATCGGGCTCGGCGCATCATACTAACTGCATAGTATTTCAAATCTAACTTGAATATGTGGATCAAATGGTTGCATTTCACATGCCATCCTAGGATTAGCCGAGCCTATCCTAATTGCATTCTGCATGCGTTGCATTAGGCACTTAACATGGACTTGGATCATACATTGATTGCTAATGAGTTCTTTGTTTTGGCTTGGAGTACACTATAAGTATTTTGTGCTTTAGCATCTCGCACGAGTGTGAATGTTAACATGACAGCATGCTTACCATGTGGCTAGATGCTTATGTGATATGAACTGCCTAAATGACTGTGGGTGAAGGTTGGATTGCTCAAGTTGGTACAAACTCATCAAAATCCGTGTTTTAGCCTACTCGCGAGTAGCAAATTTCAAAACATTTTCCATACAAACGGATATGCGATGCTTTGTTCCAAATTAGGCGATCTAGTCTATACTTGTTTTGCTGTGCGCATCACATAGTAATTCTAGCTAATTAATCAGAATATGAACACATAACGTTTTCAAAATTGGATATCATGGTTAGTAGAGGCCGATCTTCGGATCGGGCGAAAGGGGATGCTCATAGCTGACCTACCCCAATCGTATCCAAGTTCCTGAGCCGAGGCAATTTTGGTAATGACGGACACGTGGCCTTAGGCAAACGAGTCAAGGTTTCCTAAATTCCCCCATTAAAAAATATTTAGGTGGTGACTCTGTATCTGGCAAACCAGTCCATGCTTGGCACTTCTTTTCTAAAAATCTGTTTTTCTCAAAACGATTTGCCGGATTTGGACTCTTTGGTTCAGACTAAGAACCGTGACACAAAAAGGGTGTCCGAACTGTGGTGGCATAAAGCCCGAGGGCGCGTCCACAGTTTCTGGCGACTCCGCTGGAGAAATTAGAGAACTTGACTCGAACTCGTGATATCTTGTTTTGACTACACTTATGTGTTTCTTTGCATTGCATGTGCATTGGTGCGCCTAGGACACCGTGTTGGCCATCTGGTATTCCTGAGCGGTTTGCCGGAGACTTTACTTTGTCAAAGCATGCCATAAGGCTGACCGGTTGCGGGCTCTGCCAGTATGGGAACGCAAACCCCGGTTTTTACCGGGGCACCCTTTTGACCATTCGACCTAGTGTATATTCAGAATCCGTAATGACCATTCCAAACTAGGACAAGTTGCTTACCCGATTATAGGTTGTTTGAAACCGCTGCGTACGTAGTGAAACCCTAGCTCCTGACAAAATAGGACAAGGAAACCCTACCCCAGCATAGGGGTGTTTTGGTTCTCATTTACTTACTATGTGCTTTTAGAGTATATCTCTACAGGGAATGTGCATATCAGTTTGCAAGTTTGAATACCAGGCCTGAGGGCATCAGTATCAGTGTTTTGGGGAATCAGTTATATCTGCGGGTAACAAACTCAGTTTTGGGACAGCGATTTTGGGGAACAGTGATCAGTAGTAGAGTACAGTTATGCAGTCATGTCTGTTCCGTCTGGGCTAAACTACTTTCAGTTCAGAGATTTGGGTTCAGAGACTTGATGTTCTCCTTCGCTAAGGCAAGATAGATATCTGATCCGTCAGTCACCGTTCAGTTCAGCGAACTTATGATGACCCAAAGTTCAGAGAAAATTGTGGTTATGGCAGCCGTGTTAGACCAAGGGATCATCTTGCAGGATGAGACCAATGTTCATGTACCGCATCCGCCCAGGTCGCCTGCTACATACCCGATCTGTACCCCCCAGTTATATCAGGCTCGTGAACCACCACATTTGAGTTAATGGGAATGATCGGCGACCTCCAGAGATCTGTGGCCGATTTGGCCTATGGAATGTCGGCTTTGCCACCAGCTGCACCGTATACTGGGGATTTCGTACCACAAGAGCCCTCGCTACTGGGGCGGATTGTGATCGAGCTCAGCTAACCAGAGGTTGCCTCCAGCTACAACAACGATGTGTCAACAACAACCGGGTTTCGCTCTGATGTAGTAACCCAAACCCTCAATCAGGCTGAGGCTAGAGGTAAGAACAAAGTGGGAATAGATGCTGATCCCGTTGGACAACTGTTGTGGGCAGTCGAGGCTTTGAAAGCCGGGGGAATGAATAAGCAGCAAGTGTTCGCAGTCATGACTAAAGCTGTGGATGATGCTTTCCCCACTCCAACCGAAGGCAGTTCAAGCCAGGCGAAAAATCGGGATAGGCCCCGTCATGCCAAGACAGTTCCTTTCATTCCCAACCTTGCACCAGGAAAAGATCAGAAACCCAAGGCAGTGCCTGCCGACCCTTTCGCTAGTGCATCTAGCAAGAACCCTCAGACTTCGAAGTACCTGCCTCGAAGGCGCAGAGTCTTTCACGCCCTCTACATGCCTTTGTCTAGGGCATTTCAAATTTTGGTTAAAAAGGGGCATCTTAAACCCCTCGAGCCTTGGCCTCTCCCGAAGAATCTCCCTCTCTCACATGATGCTACCTTGTACTACACGTACCACCAACAGTCCGGTCACAACACCGATGGTTGTTTCCACCTTCGTCATGAAGTGCAAGATTTGATCGACAATGAGGTCATCCTCCCACCTACCTCAGCAAAGTCTGTCACTACTAAGCTATTGGACTTCAAGGATACTACAAGTTTGTGATCAGGGGTTGGACCACCTGCGGGCAGCACTCGATGCATTTCAGATGTGGCGTCTGGCACGCACTTTTGAGCATCTGCGAATCCCTTTTTATTTGTGGTTTCTGACTTAGGTGTTGAGTCAGTTCGGTGGTCTTGTTTTGAGTCAGTCTTTTTGCTTAAGGGTCTATCTTGCCGCGTCGAGTCAGTCCCATTATATAGAATGTCGGGTGATTTCGAGGTTGTTCCCTTGAACACCCTTTTGTTTTGTAATTACCCTTTTGCTTTCTTTTGAGTCTATCTCTGCCGTGGAGCCAGTTGCAACTAGGGAATCTAAATAAAACAGCTGCGGCTATCATGTTTCCGTGCTTACTGCTATTTTGAGCTAGTTGTGCCAGAGGATTTGAATGGAATAGCAGTACATTCCACCTGCTCTCTTGTGCCCTGAAAATCATTGCATTGACCTAAGTTTTTCAAAACCTTTTTGAACACTGCGGTGAAAACAAAGGGGAAGGAATTCCTCAAGATTTGCAAAACTTTAATCAAATTGAGAGAAAGAGAGGCGTGCTAAGCCTTTAATGATTGAAATCATGCTTGTCAGCATGAGTACTGAGAAGGACCCTGGCTTGATCCAAACTGGTTCCATACTATCTTCAGCGCGAGTGATCTGTCGCTTCTTTAAAAATGTTCAAAAACAAAACGTTTTGCGCAGTCTTGCGAAGACCTGTGTGGAATCGCTCTTGAGATTATGCAGCTTAAGATCGCTCTCGGCCTCAAGACTTGAGCCCTTGCTTTAAAACCTTGAACCACAATTCGGAGTGTTCAACGATCGATCATCAAGAGAGGCCTGCGTAGCCAGATTGGAAGCTGCCCTCGAACAAGAGGCACCAAAGTCAGATCAAGAAGATCAGATCTCATCAGAAGACGCTTGTGAAGCTAGAGCAGAAGCACCCCTCCAATTAGGGGCAAAAATGTCCGATGTGCTCGAAGAACCGAAGATGGGTCCTTCAGCAAAGCAATACAACAGTCATTTTCCTAGATTTAGATGACTTCAGGATCTCAAAACCATTTGGCATGGACTTGTTACACTTTTACCCTTTGAGAGGCTCGCTGGGCCGAAAACCCGGAAGGGCCCAGGCAAAAGTTAGAGCAAGAGAAAATACAAAAAAAAAGAAAAAAAATGCAAAAGAAATGAAAAGAAAAAGAAAAAAGAAAAGAATTGAAAAAGGAAAGAAGAACAAAGCTCGCAAGGTCGAAAACCCGCAACGGGCGCCTTGGCAAAAGTTAGAGCCTAAAAAGTGAAGGTTAATACCTGAGTGTACCTTAACCCGAACTACGTAAGGCTTGATTCCCATGTTTGGGATACGTAGGCACTTCATCTTGAAGTCTAGCCCCCAACGCTTTCATAGCGACTAAGTCCATGTAATGGTTTTGATCATCCTTGCCTTCTCTGAATTCGATAGTTCGGTTATGACACCATGAACTACGTAGGCCTGATTCCCATGTTTGGGATACATAGGCAACTTCATCTTGAAGTCCAGCCGCCAACGCTTTCAAAGCGACTGTGTCCATATATTGGTTTTGACCATCTTCGTCTTCTCCGTGTCCTAGAGTTCGGTCGTGATCATCACTAACGAGGACTGTTTACAAAATGCTGCGGCGTTATCCAGACAAAGGGCAACTTTCCGTTGCCATGAGTCGCCATTCAAACCAGGGGCAACTTTCTGTTGCCATGCAACATCCTTCGAGCAAGGGGCAATTTTCCATTTCCTCCGATCCAAGGTTGCGTATCTCAAGAGTAAGTTCTACGCCCATCGAGCGGTGGCCATTTGCCAATAAAAAATAGTTTTTGAGAATTTTTACTGAGGTTGACTATTTTCTCGAAAATTATTCTATCTTTTCCAAAACTGGACCATTTTCTTGGACCCAAAAAAGGAAACTTTTCAGTGCTCATAGCCTGACTTGCATGATTTTAAATCAGAAAATCGGACAAGTATGTTAATCTAACTCTCATTTTGGTCAAAATTGTTTTAGTAGAAAACCAAAACAAAAAAATGGTCAAAATGATGAACTAGGGGCACAGTTAAGTCAGGTGTTTTGTCTTTACCCCGTGGTTAACATTCCTTGCCATAAGGACACTCTACCTGCCAGAAAGGGCACAGCTGGAGCTGTCTGTAAAGGGCTGAAAGCTCTCTCACCCTCCAAGCGACAAGGAATCAAACCAAGTGCGAAGCACGAACTGGAATGGATCAAGGTACTCCGTTCCCTCATCCAGAACATCAACTAGACGTCCTTGGAGGAAATAGCTGCGAGCTAACAGTGTTGGGTTTGAACCCACAACTTCCTATTCATCCATCAATCACCCTGGGGAGGGATGAAAAAATGAGAGAATAAAGAATAGAGAGGTGTAAGTTGAGAGAAAAGTGAGCAAAAGCATTTTTGAGAAGAAAAAAAAAATCAAGCTTGAGGGCTGAGTGATGTAAGAATCACAAATGAGAAAGGGTGGAAAATAGTGCCCGAAGGAACTAGCTCCTCGTGATTTAAGGTTTCTCATTTTTGTAAACACGTCGGTATGTCGTGTCTTTTGTTTTGTTTACCTCAACTTTTGTTTTGAGTCTTTTCCGAACATGTCTCGTTGTGATTAGGTCATGTACTTTCTGTTTGAGTCTTTTTTCACCGAGTTCAGTTGTAGGCTCAATACCCCGGTTTGAAAAACCCTTTTTCAATCTCAAAAAATTTTAATCATGCTGTGCTCAGAGTGCTATGCCATTCTCCACATTTATGCGAAGCAAAAGAAAAAAGGGAAAATTTAGGGCATCTGAGTGTGCTTCAACTTCAGTCGATTCTACCTTTGTATTCTGTCTTGTCAGATTGAACTGTTTGTTCAGGGTTTGCCGTGTGCAGAATAAACAGAATGGCCTATATGCAGATTAATTCCCAGCAGAGTATGGGCCGAGTGTTTAGACTAAGCAGTGGGTTGTATGAGTTGTTTTGTCGTTGGCCAGTTCGTTACCTGGTTATTACAATACAAATATTTGACTTTCATACAGGAGATCAATTTCATTTACATTGTTATGTGATGTGATGTAATGTAATGTACCAAAATGTAACACTTTTTCAGATAAAAAGCTTTGTTTCATTCCATCATCTTTTTCAAGTACAAAGTTTTGGAAAAAACAAAACCTGCCTGCGGCAGTACAAGGTACTCTAGCTACCAACAAACAAGAAAAGTAAAAAAAAAAAGAAGAAAAGCAGCAAAAATCTGGATCAATGTCAAGCGGCCTCAGGCCTAAGGGTCTGTCCTCGTCCTCTTCCTGGACGAAGGTCCAGGAGCATCGTCATTAACGCCGTCATCTGAGCCTGAGTCAGTGCCATCTCCGGTCTCATCCTCAGATGACTCCGCCTCTGCCTCCGCCTCCATCTCCACCTCGGACTCATCGTCATCGGGGACTGGTGCCCGTGAGCTACTCCCAACATAAGTGCGCCCCACCTTAGTGCGGGGGTATACTCTGCCCTCTCCATCTCCCCCTCGAACAAGAACGGATGGTCCAGCTGGAGCACCTCCTACAGTAGGAATCTGGAAAGGATGCTGAAAAGTACAAATGGAAAATGCATCAGTATGCTATAGAATGCAGTATATGAATACAGTGTGTGAATACTGTGAGCAGCATATCAGTTCAGAATGCAGTGTATGAGTACAGTGTATGAATGCTGTGAGCAGCATATCAGTTCAGAATGCAGTGTATGAGTACAATGTATGAATGTTGTGAGCAACATATCAGTTCAAAATACAGTGTATGAGTACAGTGTATGAATGTTGTGAACAGTGTATCAGTTCAGAATGCAGTGTATGAGTATTGTGTATGAATGCTGTGAACAGTGTGTCAGTGCAGAATGCAGTGTATGAGTACAGTGTATCAGATGCCGTGAGGGCCGTGTATCAAGTGTTATGTTGTGCATCAGATTGTGTGAAACAGTTTACGGTTTAAGACCATGGTCAGAAGAACATACCGGAATACTGTAAATCGCCAGAAAGACGAGGCTCTGCTGGAGCATCCCCATCACAGAGGCGGTCAACTCTAGGGACTGGCGAGTGTACTCGGAAGAAGCCTGCAAAAGTGTTAGAAGTCTCAGTATTCTGTAGAATATCAAATGAATTGAAATGAACTAACTGTGCAGAATGCAAAATACAGTAGTACATACCGGAGGCAAGCCGTAGAACCCGACTAGCTCGTGATCAGCCGGAGGGGGAGCAATGGGGATCTGGTAAGTCACCCCACCACACCCTCGGCATGTCATCATCATAGGTAGTGTTAGCCAACTAGCCCCCAGCCCTCTCCGAGCTCCGCTCCTGCCACGGGCCCGAGCCATCTTCTGTGCTCCCGCTCCCGCTCCTGCCCCTACTCCAGCCACTGACGCCGCAGGCCTCTCTCTCTCGGCTCGACGGCCGCTGCTCAAAGGCCACATGTTATACGTCTGAACGTACTCTGAGTAGTCGCCTATGCCTCTGAAGCATGTCGCATCCCAGCCGATCGTATAGTTGGCCATCTGCTCAGGAGTGAACCTCTCGGTATCCCTCATATGCTCAGGAGGGTGAACCGGGACTATCTGCTCTGGCAAACCAAGGGTCTGGCATAGGAAATGCTCACCTAGGTACCAAGCCCGATAGACCGGCCCCTCCAGCAAGATCCTGAAGCGTGCAGTCTCCTCGGCACTGACAAATTGCTCCTGCATCACGGCTAGCAATGGAGCCCAAGGCTGCCAGGTGATCTGTAAATGGCATGCAGTTTGTTATCTACTATTATTAAAAATATAGTGTAAAGCGAAGTTTAAATAAACTCTAAAGTTGAACATACCTCTGCAGGGGTGATGGTGTCAAAGTAGCAACGGAAGAAGATGAATGTCTCCCGCGATCTCCGCATGCATCTCACGTCGAAGCGTCGGGAGAATGGAACGACAAAAGGGGTCTCCTCGTCAGGCACTGGCGCAAGCCTCGAAAAGTAGGCGTAGACCCACAACTGCAGAGTAAGTATCAGTATGCTTATTAGATAAAGCGGAATACAGAATAAAGCAGAAATTATAGAACCGTGTATTGTACAGTGTATTGTGCAAAGTGTACAGTGTGTGCAGTGTACAGTCAATGTAAAACAGAGTATATGTGTGCCATGTGTGCAGTATACAGTCGACGTGAAGCAGACTGCAGTGTGTGCAGTGTACAGAGTATAGAAAATGTAAAGCAGAAACGTAAAGCAGAAAAAAAGATGTACCTCCCAAGCCCGCCAGTAGCCTCCGAGCAACTGCCCGCTGCAACGGGAGGCTGAGCTCATGTATCTGTACAAAGTGGCCAAGGCAGCGCCACCCCAGTCGTAGCGCAGGATCTGCGTGACGTCCACTAGTGCACTCAACAAGCAGAGAGGCACGGTGTTCGCCCGATCGGCAAAAATGGTTGTCCCCAGCAGAAACATCAGGAAGCCGCGAGCGTACTGCTCCACTTCCTCCTAGGTCATCGGTGCCTCCTCAGCCAAGGCTGGCTGAACCCTGAACTGGACCTCGAACCATGAATATCTAACGAAGCCGGGGCATGCGAGAGATGGCATCTCACCCAGCAAATAAATCTGACCGGCCCTCCACTCGTCCATGTCGGTGTCGAAGGGGATCGGATCACCCCCTACCCCGATGCCGGTGAGCATCGAGAAGTCATAAAGAGTCATCGTCATGTCTCCCGCAACTGAGAAGTGGAACAAGTCGGTGGTGTCCCACCACCTCTCCACCAGAGCAGTGAGAAGAGGCCTGTTCGTAGTAAGTCGGGAAAGTCCTCTGCAGAAGGCGCCGGAGCCGGCCTGGTCTACGATGTAACGGACCGCATCTGGCAGCTCCATGTACCAGTCCTGAGCAACAACGTTCCCATACCCCTGGAAGGCATGGGAATCTCCCTGTGTTCAAGCAAAACAGTTGCGAAGCAATATAAAATGTACAGTTTTGAAGAGCATTCAGAATTGGTGACAATACAGCATGTGTGCACACTTTAAGTTCAAACAAATATTGGGTGTCGGTGTGCTCGAAGTGAACTACGGCATATGATGTGTCAGTGTTTTCAAGTGGTTCAGTACAGATACAGCGTGTGTGCACGTTTTCAGATTCAAACAAACATCGGGTGCCGGTGTGCTTACCGTGAACTACAACATGCGATGCGCCAGTGTGTTTGGCTGGTTCAGTGACAATACAGCGCATGTGCACGTGTTCAAGATTCAAACAGACATCAAGTGCAAGTGTGTTCACAGTCAACTACAGGGTGTAATGTATCGATGTATCCGGGCTAAGCAGTTAGAGAACGAGTCAACTATGGCAGTTATGTTCTACATTGCGGAAAATAAAGAGGGAAGACTGTACCTCAGAAGCGCCGAAAGACAGATGAGACTCTGGCTCGCGCAGAAGCAGCTCTGGTGGCACCCTCCTGTCGAAACTCCAGAACTGGCGGAGACCATCGGGAGGTAGCACGTGAATCGTCGGCCTGTAGGTCGCCAGGTCGAACGGGCAGACGCTCAGAGGCAAGAGCTCGGCCTCGGGATCCATCTCATGCTCTGGGGGAGTCCCCTTTGTGGAAGATCGTCTGCCATCTCAGAGAGAGTGTGAAAATGACCGGGAATGTGAAAACCAGGTGAGAATACGAAAAGTCAACGGAAAGTCAACCCCGAGAGGGCGAAAAATGGCCGGAAAAGCCGGAATGTGGAAAAGGCATGAAGATCAAGAGAAACTCGAGGGAAACAAACCCCAAGAGGAGGAAATCAAGAAAGAGACACCGAAACGAAGTTTCGTTCAGTTCAAAACGTTCGAAACGCGAAGGTATTCGCGAATCAAACGTCGAAATAAGCGCTAAAATCGAGGAAAACGGTGAATGGAAGAGAGAAAAATGCTCTAGAGAGAGAGGGGGAGGATTTTCACAGAAAAGGCAAGTGCCAAAATAGGGTTTGAAGCCCTATTTTAAAAGACCCGAGGCCAAAAGACCAAACTACCCCGAATCAGGCACTTTTGGCCGGTCGGCCACACTGTTGGCCGGTCGGCCAAATATTTGGTCGATGGAACCTTTTGATGGCCGGTGGGCAGCCGGTGACCTCCTCTGATGGCCGGTGAGCCTCCTACAACCTTGTTTGGGTCAGATATGTGGTTTGGGGCCTTCATTGCTCAAGACAGTGCAAGACAGTGCATTTTTGAACCTCAACTGGCCTCCGCTTTGACCTCAGACTGTGTCTTCTGTGCGCAACACTTGAATATGTCCAAGGTGTATCCTTTTTGTATCCTTTTATCCCTTTCGAGATTTGAAAGTTGCCCTACACGCGTTGCTTTACAACGCTTTGATGTGAACGCGCATTGAGTTGTACGTCATTATGCTTGCATTGTCATACACCTCGCACGGTCTGGCGAGACCCTAAACACGCACGGTCTGGCAAGACCTTAAACACGCAGGGTCTGGCGAGACCCTAAACGCATACGGTCTGGCGAGACCTTAAACGCATACGGTCTGGCGAGACCTTAAACACGCGCGGTCTGGCGAGACCTTAAACCCGCTCAGTCTAGGAGACCTTAAATCCGTCGGTCTGCATTGTCATGCATGATCCTCGTCACGCATTGCCATACGCACCTTACATGCGTTGTTATGCATCTTCCTCATTTGCATTGTCATGCATTTCAAGCCGCACGTTGTCGCGCATTTCAAATACACATGCATTACCATGCATTTCAAGCCACGCGTTGTCACACATTTCAAATTCACATGCATTACCATGCATTTCAAGCAACTTACGTTGTCGCGCATTCAAAACAACATGCATTTCAAACAAGCAAAAACATGCATCATTTGCATTTCGAAAGAAAAATCAAAAAAAAAAAAACATGCATCATTTGCATTTCGAAAGAAAAAACAAAAAAAAAAAAACATGCATCATTTGCATTTCGAAAGAAAAAAAAAAAAAAAAACATGCATCATTGCATTTCGAAAGAAAAAACAAAAAAAAAACATGCATCATTTGCATTTCAAAAAACAAAAATATATGCATATGTCATGCACTGTAAATAGCATGCATTTTCATACATTTGTCATGCATCCACTATATATAGCGCATATGTCATGCATTACATTGTAAATAGTGCATATGTCATGCATTCACTGTAAATACTATTCCATTCCATTGCATATTGTGAATATTGCATTGTAGCCTGCATGCATTCATTGCATCACCTTCATTTATGGCTTGCGCCTTTCCATGTTGAGCTTGGTCTGGTATGTGCCCATATCTTTCACGTCAAAGCACAGTTATGATATTATGTGTACGCACCTATTCCACGCTGGTATGTTGGTTTGAGGGTGACGGCACCGTTTCTGTGTTAGACGCGGCTTGTATGTGTCCATGCCTTTCCTAGGCATAATACGGTTTGGCCGCAGGCCTTATCCATTGCATCCATTGCATTCTCCCCGCGAGATCGCATTGTACATAGAATTCATTGTATATGATGCATTATACATCCATTCCATTCATTGCATATTGTAAATATTGCATTGTAGTCTGCGTGCATTCACTGCATCACCCCCTCCATCTATGGCTTGTGCCTTTCCATGTTGAGCTTGGTCTGGTATGTGCCCATATCTTTCACGTCGAAGCACAATTATGATATTATGTGTACGCACCTATTCCATGCTGGTATATTGGTTTGGGGGTAACGGCACCGTATCTGTGTTAGACGCGGTTTGTATGTGTCCATGCATTTCCTAGGCAAGATTTGGTTTGGCTACATGCCATATCCATCGTATATATTACATTGTAGTGTAATTTTTGCATCCAGCATTAGGATCATTGGTCTTTCCTCAACGGGTCATTTCCCTACTTATGTCATTCCACCCAATTACTTGTTCTTGTGTCCATCTACATCACTCATAGTTCTGCATGTGTACGCACCTATTCCACGCTAGTATGTTGGTTTGAGGGTTGCGGCACCTTTTCTATGGTAGACGGACTTTGCATCTCCATCATTTCTTAGACATTTGTGTGGTTTTGAACCGCTCATGATTGGATCATGATTCAATTGCATTGCATATCGTTTGCATTGTTTATACATAGTTTTGTATGTTTTGCATATTATTTGCATTGTTTTTACATTGGTTTTGTAATTTTGTATATCATTTGCATTACATTAGATTAATTGCATATCATCGCACTGTTTGTGCACCCCTTGGTCTAAGGAGACCTTAAATCCTACATTCGCGTTGTCGCGCACGATATTGCACCTGTTGAGTTTTCTTTCTCTTTCAGGCACGATATTGTATGTACGGTTCATTTGAAGCTGGTGCAACCAGACGAGCCGCACAGGTATTGTATCTTCCGAGTGGGACGTATCGAGAATTGCATAATTCTCTTGCACCCCTCTGCATTGTAGTGTAGTTTGGTTTGTGCTGGCTTAAAACTGTTGCATTGTATGTGCTTCGTTACAGCTTTCTTTGTATGATCATAAGTTATGCTCGGCTTCTTGCATTTTCAGTTGCATTTCGCCCCTGCCTTCGGACGCATATCTTTATTGTCTTGCATGCTTTGTCTAAGTCTTCGGCCTTGTCAAAAATGGGTCGTCTCTGGGCTTTGACACTCACTCCCGTCATTCTTACGACTTTCGAGTTCTGTCAAAGAGGGGCAACTGTAGACACCCCATTTTTTATCGTCCTCAAGACTTGGACGTCACTGTTTGAACACTCGGTGATCATCCTTGTTTGTGTTTGTCTTGAGTTCCCGGAGGTCCCGGCTACGCGCCTTGCCTCAAGATCTCTCGACTCAACTGTTTTGTGTTTGGTTTTGCACCAAACACTTGTGTTTTTGCTTTGGAGGGCAGGAAATGGCTTGTTGGCCATCCCCACACTCCACCAGCCATGGATTGAGGCCAGCAGCTGTGTTTTGTTGCCATCGGCCAAATGTTTGGTCGACTGGCACTCAAGATGGTCGACCGGCCATCTATTTTGGTGAAATTGTATTTTTGGTTGGCCGACCACTGTACATCTGCTTTTGCAGATATTTTTATGCCAACTGTGCTAGCTGGCATACACTTTGCTCCCCTCCACACACGTGTATAGAGGGATCTCCCTCTTGACTAGCTTACTTGAGAAGCTTTGCAAGAGTGAGCTCTATAAGAGGGAGCCTCTTCTCCCTCCATTAGGGTTAGAAAAAAAAGCTCCAGAGGTCTGGTTTTTAGGGTTAGAAGTGTGTATCTATTCTATCTTTATACCTCCCTCCCTTGTGAGTTAAGTGTGTGTTTGTCCTTATTATTGCACACAAACACCTACCATTACACCTTTCCTTAGTTGCTGAGGCATTAGAGGGTTGATCTTGGACTTTTTGAACTGGTTTTGATCCAAGAAGAGGTCTAGTCTTGTGATCTTGGAAGTATTCTTCAAGGGTGAGTGTTCTTGCCCTTTATTCCCCATTTTTGCATAGCTTTTTTGACTATCTTTCCACTATTTTTAGACTTTGTATATAACTAATAAAAGTCTTTTTTTTTCCTGATCTAAATAGTTGTTTAAGGGTGTTTTGTTGTTTGGGGTTGTTTGACCCCTCTTAGGGCTTGTTTGGCCCCATTTTTGTGCTATTTTTGTGAGCTCCGGGACCACCTTGTTTGGACCTCCTCACTGCTGAAATCTTAAGGGATTTCAGTGGTGAGGATGGTGGTTTAAGGTCCTAAGAAGGAGAGGGCCACCCCCTCTCCTTGTTGTCTTCAAAATGTGTCATTTAAGTCTCATGTGTGAGCACCATTTTTGAACTCATGTTGGCCATGTTTCAGTAGGTATTTGGTAGTATTTTGCCATGATTTACCTCTGTTTTTACTTGGTTTAGACACACCATGCTTGCCTTGCATACATGTCTTGTAATGCCATGATTTGCCTTAACATGTACATAGCATTTAGACTACCATGCTCATGTGTTTTGGCCTAGCTTTGTGAAGCTTTTATGCTTGTTTTAGTGTGCTTGAGGTCTATTTTTGGTCATTTGGGTCATCCATGCTTCGCTTTGTATAGCTACCATGTAATCCCTCTTGTAGGCCTTAAGTATCGGACCCTCTAACATGCTATTCTTGCATCATTTCAGTGGCTTAGAACCACTTATAGCATCATTTCAGTCCTCATAGCATGCTTGTATGCTTGCATTTGATGTCCCTTTAATGCTTTATAAGGTTGTCATCTTATTCTCCATGTTTGGCCTCTTTTGTATGCTTACATGTTTAAACCATTTAGACGCCATCTAGGTGTGTCTTTGGTCTTGTTTAGACCTGCATTGGGGCTGTTTGGAGTTCCCTTGGCCCTTTGAGGCTTGGTTGGCATGGCCATGGTTTGAGCCCTTTGGTTGGCCTCAAGCTTTAGGCTTGTTAACATGCTTTGATTGCTTGGTTTAGGTTGGTTTGGCATCATCCTCATGCGATTTTCAGAGCTTATATTGCTTGCCCTATGCCCATGTTTAGCCTCTTTTAAGTGTGCTTAGAAGTTGCTCTTTGATGCCTAAGTGATGGACCATCTTTGCATGCATGCTTGTATGTGCATTTGGCCCCCATTTCCTTAGCATTGGCCACTGTTTTAGGATTAGTATAGAGCTGCCCAAATTAGTGTAAGTCCATTATTCGCATGTTGTTGCATGCTCACCTTGTGTGTTGTTGCATACTTGTGTGTTGTTACATGTTTAGGTTGTTTAACATGTTTTCTCCATGTGTTGCTACATGCTTGAACGTCCACATTGCATCTTGCACACTTGTTGGTTTGCATTGCCTCATGCCTTGCATGCTTGCTTGCATAGGTTGTATGCCTAGTATGCATTGTGCATTACATGCCCATGTTGCATACTTAGTTAACATGCCTAGGTTGTATTGCATTGGCATGCATGCTTTGCCTCTTGAATTGAGTGTGATAGATGTTGAGCCTCACTTGTTTGTTTGATGTGCATCTCATTTGAAATCAAAGTGCATACTTGGTTTCTTGGGCCATCACGCATTGAAATGCGCGGTTGGTGGTCCGAGAATCGAGAACCATGTCCCTTTAAGTCACAAACATGATAAGGGATGTGTTGGTGCACACATTTGCTTGAAATGCATTGCCATGCCTTGTTTTGCCCTCTACTGCTGTCAAAACAGGATTCGGCAGGAAGATTTGGCCGGCTAACCATCTTTAGTGTCGACCGACCAACAATTGGTGGCCGATAGCTTAACCAGTGGCCGGTGATCATTTACTTTGGCCAGTGACCATTTCCCTTGGCCGGTGGTATCCCACAGGGTTCATAGAGTGTACCTCGGGAATTTTGCAATGATCAGAGAAGGAAAATAGTGTGGACAGAGGCAACCTGTGCATGGCAGTGGACTTCCGAGTGGAGCCGAACACGTATTGCATTAGACCCTCTTCCCGAGGCTATTTACTGTTTTATTAGATTAGTTAATTTGCTTAACTAGTTTAATTGGTCTTTAATATTTAATTAGCTTGTAGGTTAGTTAAATTTGTATTATTCTTTCGGTCCCTCCGAGCGAGGGCAAATTTGTAATAAGTGTGGGTGCATGTGTGCATGTCTTCCAACCCCCACTTCTTTCTCCTTTTTACTTACCTGCTTTGATGGTTAGTACTAGGACATATTTAATTTAGCATCCTTATGCTATGCTTGCGTGCATCATTCATCAGTATTGCATGCATCGAGCTCGGCGCATCATACTAACTGCATAGTATTTCAAATCTAACTTGAATATGTGCATCAAATGGTTGCATTTCACATGCCATCCTAGGATTAGCCGAGCCTATCCTAATTGCATTCTGTATGCGTTGCATTAGGCACTTAACATGGACTTGGATCATACATTGATTGCTAACGAGTTCTTTGTTTTGGCTTGGAGTACACTGTAAGTATTTTGTGCTTTAGCATCTCGCACGAGTGTGAATGTTAACATGACAGCATGCTTACCATGTGGCTAGATGCTTATGTGATATGAGCTGCCTGAATGCCTATGGGTGAAGGTTGGATTGCTTGAGTTGGAACAAACTCATCAAAATCTGTGTTTTAGCCTACTCGCGAGTAGCAAATTTCAAAACATTTTCCAAACAAACGGATATGCGATGCTTTGTTCCAAATTAGGCGATCTAGTCTATACTTGTTTTGCTGTGCGCATCACATAGTAATTCTAGCTAATTAACCGGAATAAGAACACATAACGTTTTCAAAATTGAATATCATGGTTAGTAGAGGCCGATCTTCAGATCGGGCGAGAGGGGATGCTCATAGCTGACCTTCCCCAATCGTTCCCAAGTTCTCGAGCCGAGGCAACTTTGGTAATGATGGACACGTGGCCTTAGGCAAACGAGTCAGGGTTTCCTAAATTCCCCCATTAAAATATATTTAGGTGGCGACTCTGTATCTGGGAAAGCAGTCCATGTTTGGCACTTCTTTTCTAAAAATCTGTTTTTCTCAAAACGATTTGTCAGATTTGGACTCTTTGGTTCAAACTAAGAACCATGACACAAAATGGGAGTCCGAACTGTGGTGGCATAAAGCCCAAGGGCGCGTCCACAGTGCACTTAGGTTGCATTGATATGCACCCCTCATTTGCGTTGTCGCGCATGTTTTACTTGCATTGTCATGCTTGTTTCAAATTGCATTGTTATGCACCACTCGGCTTGCATTGTCACGCATGCCCTCCTCACATTGTTATGCGTACACTTAGGTTGCATTGTTATGCACTCCTCATTTGCGTTGTCGCGCATGTTTTACTTGCATTGTCATGCTTGTTTCAAATTGCATTGTTATGCACCACTCGGCTTGCATTGTCGCACATGCCCACCTCGCATTGTTATGCTTGTTTCAAATCGCATTGGTATGTGTACACTTAGGTTGCCTTGTTATGCACCCCTTGCTTGCATTGTCGCGCACAATTGTTGCATTGTCATGCACCCCTCACTTGCGTTGTCGCGCACAATTGTTGCATTGTCATGCACCTCTTCACTTGCGTTGTCACGCACTTTTCACTTGCATTGCTATGCATATTTCTAACGATATTGTACCTATTAAGTTCATTTCTTTCGCTGGCATGATATTGTATATACGGTTCATTTGAAGCTGGCGCGACCAGATGAACCAGACGGTATTGTATGTACTCCGCGTGAGACGTAGCGAGAATTGTATAATTCTCTTACATCCTTTCTGCATGTAATGTAGTTTGATTCTTATGCACTTGCTTAAATTGTTGCATATTATGCTTCATTACAGCTCTCTTTGCATGATCATAAGTTATGTTCGGCATCGGGCATGTCATTTGCATCTTGCCCCTGCCTGCGGGCACATATCTTTGTTATCTTGTATGTTTGTCTGAGTCTTCGGCCTTGTCAAAATGGGTCGTCTCTGGGCTTTCACATTCACCCCCGTCATCTTATGACTTTCGAGTTCTGTCAAAGAGGGGCAACTGTAGACACCCTATTTTTGACCGTCCTCAAGACTTGGATGTCATCGTTTGAACACTAGATGATCATCCATGCTCATGTTCATTTTGAGTTTCCGAAGGTCTCGGTTGTGCGCCTCGCCTTAGGATCTCTCAACTTGTCTGTTTTGTCGTTGGTTGTGGACCAAGCACTTGTGGTTTTGCTTCTAAGGGAAGAAGGAGGCTTGTTGGCCATCCCCTCAACCCATCGGCTAAGGCATTGTGCCATCGGCCATGTTTTCTTGCCATTGGCCAAAAGTGGTGGCCAATCGGCACTTTTTTTGGTCGATCGGCCATATTTTTTAGCCGAGACCTTTCCATCTGCTTTTTGTCGATATTTTCTGCCAGCTGTGACAGCTGGTATGCACAATTCTGATCTTCCATATACATGTATGGAGGGATTTGTTTCAAGACTCAAGCTTGTTGAACAAGCTTGAGAATTGAAATCCTATAAGAAGGAAGCCTCCTCTCCCTTTCCAGAGGTTCTGAAAATTGCATACACAAGTTATATATCTCTCCCTTTATCTCTCTCTTTCTCTCTCTCTCTCTCTCTCTCTCTCTCTCTATTTTGTGTGTATTTGTGCCTTAAAGTGTGTTTTCTTCACACTTTTGCACTAGAGCACCTAGCAATACACCATCCTTTGGTTGCTGAGGTCCGTAGGAGTTGGTTTTAGAGTTCTTGGAGTGGTTTGGTCAGAGAAAGTTGCTGGAGTTGTGTTCTTGAAGGTGTTCTTCAAGGGTGAGTAAACTACCTTTTAATCCCTCATTCTTGCTTAAGCTTTTAGACATATTTGCATATTGTTTTAAGCTTAACTCTAAACTGTAAAAAGTTCTAATTTTACATGCTTGTGAAGTTTGTTTAAGGTCACTTTTTGGTCGGGGGTAGTCTACCCCCTCTTAGGCCTTGTTTGGCCTTGTTTTGTGCCTTCCCTTTTAAGCTTTGGAACCATCTTGTTTTGACCTTCTCATCACTAAAATCCAGAGGATTTTTAGTGGTGGAGAAGTGGTTTTGGAGTCTTGAATATGAGGGGGACACCCCCCCTCCTTGTGTCTCATTTCCTTGTATTTATGGCTCATAATGGTAGCATGCTTGCTTAGCATGTTTTGGCTTCATTTCAGCAAGTATTTGGTGTTATTTGGCCATACTATACCTCTATTTTAAGTTGGCTTGATAGCCTCTCACATGCATCATGCACTTATCTTGCAATCGTCTCATTTGCCTTAACATGCATCATGCATTTGGACCATCATGCTTGCATATTTTGGCTCAACTCAAAGGAACTTTTAGTCAAGTTTTACCATGTTTAAGCTCTGTTTGGTGTTGTTTTAGTCATGCATGCATTGTTTTGTGTAGTCTTGGTTCAATCTAGCTTGTTGGCTTTAAGTGTCCAAGTCATTAGCATGCATTGCTTAGACCATTTTCATGATTTGGCATCATTCCATATGTGATTTCAGTCCATGTAGAGTGGTCATACACTTGTACTTGTCACTCCTTTAATGCTTTAAAGAGTTAGTGTTTTATGCCTCATGAATGGATCATCGTGCATACCCCCATACTTAGGCTTTTGAGATACTATCTCAGTGGGTTTTTGGGCTTATTTTAACATGGCATAACTCTGTTTTTTATTGATTAAGTCATGCCATATTTGGTTGTAATAGGTGTAGTGTAACACCCCTTTGTTAGCCTTCCATGCTTCATGCCTTTGGTGCTTTGTTCTAGCTTGTGTTGGCTAGGTTCAAGCTTGCTTTTGGTCTTCTATTGACCTGCCTTGGGACTGTTTTGGTTGCCCTTGGCCCTTTGAGGCTTGCTATGCATGGCCATAGTGTAAGTCCCTTGGCTAGTTTTAAGCTTTGAGTCCATTAGCATGCTATGTTTATCATATGTGCATGATTTGGCATCATTCCTTGCATGATTTCAGAGCCTATTTCACTGCCATACTCTCACATTTTGTACTTCTTCCATGTTCTTGAGAGTTAGTGCCTCCATGCTTGGTTTGTGAACCAATTGATTAGCACGCTTGCATATACTTTTGGACCATCATTTCAGCACCATTGGCCACTAATTTTGGGCATGACTGAGGTCTGTCCATTCTTAGTTTAAGTCCATTTGCCATGTTGTTCAAATGTTGTTACATTGCATCATGTTTGCATGCTCGAGTTGCATGACATTTGCATGCTTGCCCCATTGCATTGTTGTTTGCATGTGGTTACATACTTGGTGCATTGCATGTTTGTTTCATTCCATGATTTTTGTATGCTTGTTGCATTGCATTGTGCATGCATGCCTTGCATTGCATTGTGTTTGGGTCGGATGTTGATCCAAACACGGGGAACAAGGGGCGTTTCATACTTGAAGTGAAGAAACGCGCCTCATTCCTTAGGTTGCCGACCCTCTTGATCAAGCATGATAGAGGTGTAGGCATTCATATGTTCTTTTGTGCATTCATTTGACATGAATTTGTGCAACTTGGCCCCTTTATCCATCATGCGTCGAGATGCGTGATTGATGGCTCGAGAGTCGAGCATTACACTCCTTTGAGCCTTAGACATGATAAGGAGTGTGGTGGCACAAACATTTTCTTGAAAATACTTTGCCTTGCCTCTATTAGTGCTCTGTTGCAGCAAAAGCAGGAATTTGCAGGAAGTGTTAGCCGATCGACCATCAGAACTGCCGACCGGCCACCTTAGTCTGTCGATCAGCTATCAGTTTGGCCGATAGCAATAATCTTTGGCCGATGGCCACTCCTCTTGGCCGATGACCTCTCAGCTTGACCATGAGGTGGATCAGAAGTGTTTTGGAGATTGGCACAATTTCAGAAGTCTAAAACAGTGCAAACAGAGGCAACATGAGGCATCACTACAAGAAAAAACACTTTTGGTGACCACCTATTTTTTTTTGTCGCAAATAGTTCACTTTCTGCGACTAAAATCTAACTTTTGGCGACCACAATTTTTTGGTCACGAAAAATCACCTTTTGGCGACCAAAAAAAAAGTTAGTCGCGGAAAGTATACCTATTGGCGACCAAAGGCTTTTTTGGTCGCGGAAGGTCACCTTTTGGCGACCAAAAAAATGTTGGTCGCGGAAAGTATACCCTTTGGCGACCAAAGACTTTTTTGGTCGCGAAAAGTATACCTTTTGGTGACCAAAAAAATGTTGGTCGCGGAAAGTATACCCTTTGGCGACCAAAAAAAAAGTTGGTCACAGAAAGTATACCTATTGGCGACCAAGGACTTTTTTGGTCGCGGAAGATTACCCTTTGGCGACCAAAGAAAAAAGTTGGTCGCGGAAAGTATACTATTGGCGACCAAAGGCTTTTTTGGTCGCGAAAGATTACCCTTTGGCGACCAAAAAAAAAAGTTGGTCGCAGAAAGTTATGGCGGGATAATTTTTTTAAAAAATGGATACTACTGTAATTACATGCTATTTTTCTGTTTAGGCATTAAAAGTTTTATAAAATAATATATAACCCAATTTTTATGGGTTATATATTTTCTCTACCAAATATAAACAAGAAGCATGTTACTAGCAGAGTGAATTGGGTGCATGGTGACTCCTTGGCCAGGGGTTCGAGTCTTAGGCAGCGCAAAAGAATTAATTTTTTAAGGTTAAGGCGCTGACTTTTGGCGACCAACTTATCTTTGGTCGCTAAAAGTTCTCTATTAGCTAATATGAATTGGACTTTTTGCGACCAAAAAAGTTGGTCGCCAATGGTCACTTTTTTTGGTCACTAAAAGTTCCCTTTTGGCTAATATGAATTGGACTTTCCGCGACCAAAAAAGTTGGTCGCGAATGGTCACTTTTAACGACCAAAGGCTTTTTTGGTCGCAGAAAATTATATGTCACGAGACTTTAGCGACCAACTCGCGACCAACGTATTTTGGTCGCGAAAAGGTTTTAGCGACCAAATATGGTACTTTTCGCGACCAAACATATTTGTCACAGAAAGTGTTTTTTCTAGTAGTGCATGCTAACGGATTTCCGAGCGAGGCGATCGAGCATGCATCATTCAATCATTCCGAGGCGGGGCTTTGGCAGCCTCTTTAGTTTCATACTTAGTCTGTTTTGTAACTTAATTAATTTTCTTAATTAGTTAAGAGTTTTGTAATAATTAATTAGCTAGGGTAGTTGATTAATTAGTTGGTTTGTATTATTTATTCGGACCCTCCGTCGAGAGGGCAAATTTTGTAAGAAGTGTGCGTGAGTGTGTGAATGTCTTCCAACCCCACGTCTTTCTCCCTTTTACTTAACCGCTTACGATGGTTAGTTCTAGGGCACGTTTCAATTAGCATACTTATGATAGCATGTTTGAATACATTCATTTGTATTGCATGCACTAGGCTCGGCGCATCATATTAACTGCATCGTATTTCAATTCCTACTTGAATACATGTTATCAAGTGTTTCATTTCACATGTCATTTTAGAATAGCCGAGCCTATTTCTAGTTGCATTTTGCATGTATTGCATTAGCCATCTTAACATAGCTAGGATCATGCATTGATTACTAACTAGCTATTGTTTTGGCTCGGAGTACTAGGTAAGCTTTTATGCTTTAGCATCTTACAAGAGTGTGAGTGTTGCCATATTTAGCATGCTTACCATGAGGCTAACTGCTTATGTGTTTAACTACCTATATGCCTGTGGGTGAAGGTTGGGTTACTTGAATTGGAACAATTCATCAAAATGCGAATTTTAAGCCCACTTGAGAGTGGCAAAATCATGTTTTCTAAGCCCACTTGAGGGTGGCAAATCCATGTCTTAGCCTACTTGCGAGTAGCACCTTCAAACCATTTTCAAACAAACAAACATGAAATGTTTTGTTCCAACTTAGGCGATCCAGTCTATACTTGTGTGCTATGCGCATCACATAGTAATTCTAGCTAATAACCGGAATAAGAACACATGTGTTTTCGAAAACAAAATATCATGTTAGTAAAGGCCGATCTTTGATCGGGCGAGCGGGGGTGCTCATTGCATGACCTTTCCCTCTCGTACCCAAGTTCTCGAGCCGAGGCAACTTTGGTGATGACAGACACGTGGCCTTAGGAACAATTCAAGGTTTCCTAAATTCCCCCAAAATAAACATTTAGGTGGCGACTCTGTATCTGGAAAAGTAGTCCATGTTTGGCACTTCTTTATAAAAATCAGTTTTCCAAAACGATTTGCCGGATTTGGACTCTTGGGTGATTTATCGGTCTTGCATTGCACTTTGTGAGATTAGATTCAGAACCGTGACATTGAGTCGAAACTGTAGCAGCCTAATGAACAAACCGGATTTCCGCGCCATTTCGCGTGCGGGGCCCGGGACGTTCGGGCACATCTACACAAGGGCTTATTATGACTCGTCCCCTTTGGCGTCTATTCTTTGTCAGAAAAAGTTAATGCTGGAATTGTTCCTCTGGCATAATCATGGATACGAGTTGATGTAGCTTAGTGTCAATTGATAATTTTGCCTTGTTCAAAGCTATTAACATCGCTTGATAGTGTTCATGAGAAGCCATGTAGAGTCCCCAGATCTAAATGTCCGCTTGAATCTTCTTCAGCTACCTCAACGCCGAGTCTTCTTTTCTTTTCTTTTTTCCCTCTCCTTTCTTTTCTCAACATCTTTTCCTGAAAGTTCTCATTGATCTAAGTGTGGAGGCCTGAAGTAACACCCACTCCTAGTTAAGTGATTTATCTCTTCTGTATACCATGTATCATCGGGAGCATTCTTCCATCATCCTTCATCTGTATAAGCAAAGTGCAGGTCATTGTCTTCCCACCAATTTCTTTCATCCACTAACAGGCAATTATCTAGCTTAGCTTGAATTATCCCCACACTATGATCCTCATTGTTTGGCTGATAAGGTGATTTTGATCAAATTTTTGTGAAAAATTCCCTTCTTCTTATGTATACCCATGCTCTGCTCGCTCTATTATTTCCCTTCTATTGTTGGTCCAGTTCTTTTCCATTGGTGATGTTTTGGTATTTCTTCCTCTTCTTCTTAAGAATCCTCTTCTTCATTACTCTTTCTGTATTTATCGATCTCCTCAACTTTCCCTTTTCTCTTTGTATCTATTTTTGGTTTATCTTCCTTTACTTTCATCTTAATCTCCTTATCCTCCTCTGTTTCAAAATTTTCCCTGCTGCTTGTCCAACTATGGTTAGCCAACTATGGTTAGCCTATAAGTTGCTTGGATCCCACCATCCTGTTTGCACATTCCCAAGGTCTTGCTCTTCAAAGAACTAGAAATTGTCCAAATCTTCTTCTACATCTACTAAATCATCCAAATTTTGTTCTGACCTTTTTTCTTTTATGGCATTAATGCGGGAGCTTCTATTTACACACACCAAATACCCTCTTTGCACACACTTAATGATATTTAATTTTATTACAATTTTATCCTTAAATGAAATTACTATTTTAGACATCTACCCATTTCAAAAGTCTCAATGCACATACGTCCATCACGTTGAAGCTGAAGTGAGCATCATAGAGTCGAAGTTAGTCATCCATCAAGTTAGACTCACCTTCACAGAGCATCACTTATTCATCATTCATCATTGTTCTGGAGGATTTGCATTGGAAATGAGCAGAGTCCGATTTGCCTGTGGAGGATATCCAAATGAGCATCACTTTTTTTTTTCCAGCGTCGTTCGGATAACCAGGGTCGGATTGTATTATTTGGTTCAGAAATCTACAATCAAAATAATTATTTACTTTTGGAAGTTTTTGTCCCAACAAATTTATTAATTTCGGAACTTGTTGTCCGAACAAAGTATTTAAATTCGGAAGTTGTTTTCCGAACAAAGTTAACTTGTACAACATTCAACTTCTGAAATTTTAAAAAAAATTCAGACAACTACTTCCGAATGAAGTAAAAAAAAAAAAATTCCATTTTATATTCCAAATTTGCAAATTGCAAACTAAATTTACATTTCGAATTGCAAATTTATGTTTATAATGCCATTAAAAATTTGTAATGTTATACAAAATGTAAATGTTTAAAAATTTGTAATGTCAATTCACATGGATTTTATGGATTCACATGGATTTTAATATTAGTAAATGTTTACAAATTTGTAATGTCAATTCACATGTTTAAAAATGTTTAAAAATTTGTAATGTCAATTCACATGGATAAAAATTTGTAATATTAGTAAATGTTTAAAAATTTGTAATGTCAATTCACATGGATTTTATGTTTCGAATTGCTCACCAAATGTAAATGTTTGGTAATAAGAAAATATCACTTACAAAATCAATGACCACTGTTACCATTCCATTCTAAAAATAAAATGTCATTACAATACCATTGTTGCCATTCCATTGTAATAAGAAAAATGTTAACCACTGTTACCATTACAACAATATCATCTTACAAAAATCACCAAAACAAATTGCCACCAGCAGAAGAAACCTCTTCATGTGCTGCACGTTCAGTAATCCCCAAGCCATAAACAAGTAATGTAACTCCATGATGATCTGTCACATCTGGTATGCTGACTGATTTGCCTACAATGGGAAGGCCAAGAATAGTGCCAACATCATGAGTAAGGTACTCTTCCTGGACACGAGGAGAATCAGGTAAAGAAGTATCCTCCACAGCAATGTCAGGCATATCATAACATTCAACTCGTCTTTGGCTTCGGCCCCCACTTTGACTGGCACTGAGAATATCATATTCTACCGAAACTGGATCACGACCTTGACCACGACCTTGACCTCGTCCTCGCCCACGCCCTCGTCCCCGTTCATGGTCTACATCCAATTCACGACGTCGTCTATTTGAAGCAGTAGGTGGGACACGTTGTTGATATTCAGAATCCATATTATTTGCAAAAAATACTAAGTGTGTGTGTAAATAAACAGAATGTGTAAATAAAGAGAGTGTGTGTAAAATTAATGAGAGTGTTTTAAATTATAAGTGTGTGTGTAATGAGTGTGTGTGTAAAATTACTGAGAGTGTGTGTGTAAATAATAAGTGTTTTAAATTATAATGAGAGAGTGTGTGTAAAATTAATGAGAGTGTGTGTAATGAGTGTGTGTGTGTAAATAATAAGTGTTTTAAATTATAATAAGTGTTATAATTAAGTGTTTTAATTAAGAAGGGAAAAAAAAAAAACTTGTTCGGAAGTTCACAACCGAAAATACCTATTCTGTTCGGAAGTTGTTGTCCGAAATAAAAGCATAATTTCAGAGGTTGACTGTTGTCCAAATTCAATTTTTTCGGAAGTTGACTATCGAATGAATGTAAAACTTTCGAAAATCTACTGATGAAAATATTGAATTTTTTCGGATTCCTACGTCCGAATACATTGTTATGTTTCGGATAACCAGTTCCGAACGACGGTTCCAAATCACAAACTCTACATTCAAACTGAAAAACTCTACATTACAGATGAAAATGAGGATTGAATAGGAATGATGATTCAAAAGTAAACTCACCTAATGAGGATTGAAAATCTGACGGAATGCTTCAATGGGATGCAGCTTCGTGGATGAAATGCTTCAATATATTTGCACACGGTAAGGAGATGGAATGCTTCAATGTGTTTGCAGATGTGCTTCAATGCTTCAATAGGTGCTTCAGCGGTGATGGAATGCTTCAAGGTTGAAGATGTGCTTCAGATTCAATAGGTGTGTGTATTTGGGGTCGGGTGTGTGTTTGTGTGTTTGTATGAGGGTACATTTGGAACTCACCGTGTGTGTAGTGAGGAAATTAATTAAGAAATAATTTTTTTGGTGTGTGTTTTGAGAAGGATGTGCAAAGAGGGGATTAGGTGTGTGTATATAGAAGCTCCCCATTAATGCTGAATGAATCAAGTAATATGACTTTTGGCCTTGGTTGTCCAACAGGCACAATGTACTTGCTTGGGTCATAGTCTTATTTGGATAACTTTTCTTTTTCCATGACTGGTACTTCGAAGGCTTCTCTCTGGCTTTACCTCTTCTTTCTTTAAGGTCAGACTCTTCCCTTCTTCTACCACTACTTCTCCTTTTTCGAGACCTACTGCTACAGGGTTTGGGTTAGGTTTAGGTGTGTCTACCATGCATAAATTAGTGCCATCTGGGATGAACACCTCAGGTTTAGGTAGGCAAGATGGGGTGATGTATATATTGGGGTTAAAGGTGGGTGGTAATGTATGGATGATGTTCAGATTTGGAGGAGGTGGCACTCGGTCATTGGTGGGTAATGGGTTGGTGGTGACATTGGGCCTTTATGGTGGAACTATTATTTTGTCGTCGATGAGATCTTGAATCTCATGACGAAGGCAAAAGCAACGATTAGTGTCGTGGCCATGCTGCTGGTGAAAGGGGTAGTATTTGGTAGGGTCATGTTTGGTTGGAAGAGGATCGGGGAGGTTGAGGGTCAAGGGGCTTAAGATACCCTTTTCCATTTGGATTTTCATGGCTCGAGTTAGGGTCATACACAGAGGGTGGAAAGTTTTGTTCTGGGGTTAGGCGAAGTTGGTTAATTGTGGGCTGGCATTGGCAAATGGATTGGCTAGTTTGGTATTGGTAGTAATGGCATTGACTTCTATGGGTTTGGTATCTATGCTACTAGTAGCATTGGAGCTATGAGTGAACGTCTTCTTTGTGGGCTCATTTTCTTCCACTATAATTCTCTGGCTAATTGCATCTTCGATCTGGACCCCAATCTTATGTAGATCTTTGAAATTGAAGAGAGGGAGAACTATCATCTTCTGTAGTAGCTTACCATGCAAATTCCTCACAACAGTTCGAACTTGATCTTTTTTTGAAGGCCTATTGTGAGCACCGTGCCTTTTTCGAGTCCAAGGCATGCATCTCACACCGACTTGTTTTTACCAACAAAGAGTCGCCACTTAATTTTTAAAGAGGAATTAAGAAACCTTTAACGATAAAAACTAAGCCAAGGACCAGTCCATCACAACCAAGAGAATTCCGAGTTTAGGAGCTTAGGTACACGAGGGGAAGGCCATTGAATGATAGCACCCCTTCTTGTCCAATTCAAAAATCGGCCTTTACACACTTTCTATTTTATGATTTTAGTGGTTAATTATTCACATAAATTCATTTTAATCCCTAAAACCTTTAACCAACCTAAAACTATGTGATTGGAGTAAAAATGAATATCATATATTTTATATTGAATTAATAAAGCCATATATTTTATAAAAAGTGATTATTTTTTTTAAAAAAAAGTGGATTTTTGATAATCCATGGCCTTAAACGTAAACTAAAATACACAACATTCATGAAAAAAACACACAATTTTGCACATAAAGAGCATACAGACTTGCATTATATAAAAGATAATGCAAATAGCATACGTATGCCAAGAAGGTGGAGAAAACTCACCTAGATGCCCACTTACGCATCTTACACGCAGTTCAAAAATTAAATGTGTCCTAATGTGCTTCTAAACATGCAAAATATGATCCTAAACTGGGTTAAGGCTGCTAACATGGTGATTATGCAAGAGAAACAAATAACAAGTAAAAAAGTAAAAACATCTCTAAACTATATGATGATCAAGTCAAACTTATGCATGCTTATTACATGATTAAAGCAAGACTACAACATGTTTTTCTAATGGCATAAAAGAAAATTGCTAGAAAGATGTGAAAAAGTAAGTAAAATGAACAAACTATATGAGTTACATGATGATCATGCCGTGACAACTACCCTATATGCTTACATATTAAGAAAAGAATAATAAATAAGTACTGAAATCTCAAAATGAATAAGGAGATGCTGTTGGTTCTCAAGAATTGAAGAGCACGCAAAAGAAAAGCAAGAAAAAGCAAGTTCCTTGCTTGCAAGCCTCCCTCAAGCTTGGGGTCTGAGTTTAGTTCAAGTTCTTCATGTCCTTAGAGTATTTTCAGAGGTCTAAAGTTGTTATAAGGGTAGGAATTTCGGAGCTAAGGCGAGAGGAGGGGAGAATAAGGTGTTTGGCTCTCAAAATCACTCAAAAAGCTTTCAATTTCTTAACCCTTTGAAAGGGAGGTGGAGGGGCTCCTTATATAGGTAGAGGGGAAGGTTTTGGAGCCCCTCCTAGGGTTTCATCGCTTTCTCCCTCTGTCCTCCTCCAAAAATGCACCAAGATTAAGTTGCCAAAAATAACTCTATCACGCTTGGATGTGAGCACACACAAACCTTCTACACACTCACAACTAACGTCCACACTCACATTATTGCGTTGGTACACATGCTAGGCACGCATCCACAAGTGTAAGGTCTCCTGCCATTGGCTTGCTTTGGACACGGACTGGCTTTTCTATTGTTCAAACTTTTGAAAGTCTTCAGCCGGTGGAGGTAGATCGGGAATTAGATGAGTGAGTGGAATAGGTCAAACAATAGATGCCCCAAATGAGTGTTGCAACCCGACAATGGTTTCAACTTGAGCAGCAATGATGTAGTTAAGAGCATCCACAATCTGTTGAAGAGTGGTCAACTTCTCTACCAGGTCAACACGGATTTGTGCCATCACTAACTTTAAGGATGTAGGTTGATGCAAACTAAAGGATGCGGAATGAGAATTCTGTACCCATTGTGATTGCTTGACTTTTCTCTTTCTGACTACTAGCTGAAGTAACGCTAACACTAGCTGTCTTTGGACCAAATCACTAATCTTACAAAGCCTACCGATGTGAGTCTAAAGAACTTAGGAGATGTCATGTTTCTTGGAAACTATGATGACAAGACTGCCTAGCAAAAAAATAAAGAAAATAAAATCAAAAGAAAAACCCCGATTAGACGATACCTAGGCCAAATCTTACTATTCACACAAGATCATTGCAGAAACCCCCCCTACTGTGGCAGAATCACTGTACCCCACTAAAAATGTTGTACTCAAACCCCACAACTGGCATGCCTGAACCACTATTCTGAAGTCAAGAACCCCTACATTGATCCAAGTATATTATAGCACATAACAAACAAAGGGAACAAACAACCCTATAGTGTGTTCGAGTTACCCTATCCTAGTTTGGAATAGATCTATGGTTTCTCTATTCAAACAAAGGCATTACATCATCCTGAAAATGGGAAAGTATCATGTCCTAAGTTAGAAGGCAATATAGCTCACTATATACAATGGGTAGGATTGGTCAAAATGGGTTCCTTAGCAAGATTCACTGATATACCTCTAATACCTTCTACCGAGCAGTGAAAGGAAAATCAAGTGATACATTGGGAATCCAGATCTAAGGATTGTGTTCCTACTATGACAGAGCCCATGACCGACAAGTCGTCCAGGATATCAGGTAGCAAACACAAGGATTTAAAGTGCACCAATACAAATGCAATGCAATGAACATAAATAAATCTCATATATAGAATTCTCAAGTCAAGTTCTCTTAGTCTTCTTAACAAAGGCCCTATTTGGTATAGCTATTAAAACAAATTATAGATTATAACTTAACAGATTATAGATTATGACTTTAATCAGAAACTGTTAATCTATTTGGTGTAGTTGTTGGATTATAGATTTAAGTTGCTGAGTAGTGTTTGTTAAATAAGCTGTGAAGTAACTTTTTCAATTAACTTTTATTTTTTGTTATTCACTACTTGTCTACATTTCTCATAAATAATAATAATAATAATAATAATAATAATAATAATAATAATAATAATAATAATAATAATAATAATAATAATAATAATAATCTATAGCCCATTTAGGTCTTTTTCTATTTTAAAAAAAAATTACGAGTATAACCGTAAATTAATATGTCCACAACAGAAGTTGATAATTAAAAGTAAGAGGTGAGCAACTTCTCAAAATCAGCTTTTTTGAGTTAAAATCAGTTGTTAGAATCAGAAGCTGTTTGAAATAAATTTAACCAAACGGTCCAAAATAAGTTTTTGAAAGTTAGAAGTTATAAGTTGGCTAAAAAAAGCCCAAACAAACACCCCAAAAGTTGCCAAAAGCTGTGGGATCTCCTAGACCAGGGGGTCCAAGCTCACCCGACAGTTTAAACCCTTGGTTTAGTTCCGCTAGTGCAATGTGTAACAGAATGAGAGTTCAAATCTAGCAAATCCATAGAAAATCCACTAATCACAAGAAATGCTAAAAATGGACTACATCACCAGGCTCAGACTCACCACCTAATCTTTTGGAAAAACTAGGAAGCCCATGACTTGTGCCAAAGGCCACTGTCCGTCATAACCAAAGTGTCTCGACTCGGAAACTTAGGTATGAAGGGGGAAGGTCATGAATTGTGTACCCCCGCCCACTCGAACAAAGATCGGCCTCTATTAATTCTAGATATGAAATTTATTACCAATATATTCTCATGTTTCGATTATTAATACTAAAAATTACTATGTGAAGCAAACAAGTATAAACTAGATCACTTAATTTGGAATGTTTTGATTTCATGCGTTTTTAGAAAAAGAGTTTGAAAATGTGCGACTCAAAGAAAAGATGAGTCCACATGCATAGAAACCAATATCATCCCAACTTAAGCGAAATAACCTCTATCCGCGGGTATCCAAAGAGATATATCAAGTAAGCATGTAGCCGCATAGTAAAGATTCTAGACATGGTAAATAAAAAGCATACACAATTGGGATGCAAAGAGGGAAAAAAAAAAAAAAAAACTCACTTAGTACTCCTCAGCACCAAGCCAAGCAAACAAGGGTTAGGAAAACATGCATGATCTTAGATACAAGGAAACTAATGCAAAACACACACAAAATGCCACAAAAGACTTCGCTACTAAACATGACATGTGAATCATCTCAAGACATGAGATAGCATGCATAATCATATAAGAAGTAATAAAATGAGAAATAAAATGAGCCAAGTCTTATGCATAAAAATGGATGCAAAACTTGGAGAATGATAAAGAAAACATGATGCAAAGATAGGGAAATCTCTAAATAAAATGGATAGAGAAGAAAGAAATGAATACACAAGCATCTATACTAAGAAGAAGTGAAATGACAAGAATAATGGAAGCAAACTACTAATAATGCTACCAAATGAACACACATAAGAAGCTACCAAGCAATACAACATCATTGAAGGGATCAAGTGATAAAGGAAATGAAAATAGTATAAATCCACCATTCTCACCATGGAAGAGATGAAATGATGGTCTTCCTTTATCACCAATCGATATGGAAAATCAAATGATGACCAAGGAAGCAAAACAAGAAAATATAACTACGATACTCATAATGGAAGAAGCGATGAGATGATAGACTTCTTTGATCATCAAAGATATAGAAGATCAATTATGATCATAAATGAAACAAATACGTAATGGAAGCTCAATAATGAGTACATCAATGATATGAGTAAGAATCTACATCATCTTTCATGAAAATGAGCAAATATATGCTCCAATTCGCATTAGAAATGGATGGGAGAGTAGATTGTAAAGTCATTTCTAGGTGGAAACCATGCTTGGTTTCCAAGAAAATACAGAGAAAATAAGAGAAAGTATGAGAAAATGAGATTGAAATACACTCTAATCACCAATTTAAACCTATGGATCACTCAATTAATCCCACAAGACAATCCTAAAAGCTCATTAGAATGTAAGCAAGAATTGAATTATGAAAATTAAACTTGTTCGGATGATGAGAAAATTGGTGAGAAAGTGATGGAAAATGAAAGAAAATGAAACTAAACAAAACAATTATCCAAACAAGCTATAGGATAGGACTAGAACCCTCTATACAAGTCCAAAACTAATCTAAATTACTAAAGAAAATTAGCAAATTGAGTGTTTGAGAGGTGATAAAATGAGAGAGAAAATGAGAGAAAGTGAGAATTCAAGTAATCCAAGCAATCCTATGGAGGGGTGGCTGATCCTCTCCACTATCCACAAGGCCCAATCACATGATAATCAATACATAATCTCATTAATATAATGTTCGGCAAGAGAGAAAAGAAAAGAAAATGGGAGATAAAGTGATGAGAAAGTTGGTGGACTTACTTCAATTAAGGAAGATAAGTCTCTTGATTGGCAATCCTTTCCTCCAAGCACCCTCAAATCATCTGAGCTTGATCTTCAATCTCTAGAAACTTGAGCTTTAATCTGTAGTCTCCAATGGTGTATGTATATGTAGAGAAAGAAAATTTGAAGAATTGCAAGCTAAGAGAATTTTGGATGTCTCTGGGCTTAACAAAATTTCTTCTCTCATTTACTCTCTTGAAGGAAAGGTGTTTATATAGACCTTGAGGTTGCTTGGTCCACAATTTGCACGAGAATTGCGGAGGTTGCACCTCCACATGCATGGGGGGACCACCTCCCGAAAACTACTCTATTTCTCTACAAGCTTATCCAGCCAACCAAAAGATGTTTAGCCATCTATTCTATGACCGACCAGCCAAAATATGGCTAGCTAGGCATAAAAGTTGTATGGTTGGGTTTTTTTTGTACGACTGAGGCAATTTTGCAAGGAAAATAAGGCTTTTCGAGAGGATTCTCCTCTTTTCCACTCATTCATACTCTATCCTTGTTCGGTTACCGAAAGTCACAACATTTTGATTTTGAAAGATGAGTTCGAACATTATAAAAATGATTGGATTTATGCATGGTTAAAAAAAAAACATTGTGGAAAAGGCTTTTTTAAAGATCTGAAATATTTAGCAAAAACAGGTGAAAAGGTTGGGATCGACTTCTAGATAAAGATCTTTTTTTAAGGGATTGAAGGATTTGTGATGTCTAGTCTTTCATCATCAAGTGCTTAAAGAAAAAGAGCCAAATTCTTAGGACCAGTCAAAATAGGGTGTCTACAACTGCCAAATATATGAATTTTGTTTAGAAACAAGTTTCCGAACAAATATAATTTGTTCAATATTGAATTTTTGTACAAATTTTGTAAATCCAATAGTCGAAAATGATGAACGTAAATAGAAAATTTAGGTTGCGTTTGGTAGAACTTTCTAAATATGATTTGAGAGTATAAGTTGTATTTTGAGTTTGTAAGTTTTGAAATTATGATTTGAGTGTGGAAAATTTGTTTCGCAAAAGAGTTTTGAATTGAGTGGAAAATTTTTGATGTGACATATGATATTTGATACAAAAACTTACAACTCATAACCAAATATATAACTTAAAATTCTATTAAAGTACATAAAAAAAAATTTTAAATTCAAAAAATATTTTTTTTCAAATATATAAAAATTAATATGTCAATTGCAAAAAATAAAATAAAAAAAATTGCACTGTTCCGGTCAACCGGTGGGACGTCCGGTAGGACATCTGGTGAGACGACTGGTTAGGCCAAATTTGAAATTTTTTTTTTTAAAACGCGCCCCACAGAATTTTCTACAGAGTTGTGGAAATGTGATTTGAAAATCCGTTCCAAACATCATATTCAAATATGGGTGTAGAATCATTGTTTGAAAACACAACCAAACACAACCTTAACTTCTCTATTAAAAACTGCTTAAAAACATCTTCTTCATTGTCCGTTGTTAACTTCAATATGAAATAGAATACAAAAATAATGGATTCTAGCAAAATAGAGCCGAGTATGAAAATGCAAAATGAAGAGAGTAAGAAAAAAATGGAAAGAAAAGTGAAGATTGAGTTTGATTATGAATGGAGTGTTCAAAACACTTTGATTTGTATTTTTTTCAATATTAAGTATTTTTTGATCATTTTAAATTGAGACATACTAGTAATAAAAAAAGTTTCATTAAATTGGGTAGCCAACCTAATTTTTAGGGTGCAAATAGAGCCTTCCATTTTTGTCTTTTATTTTCTATATATTTACTTACCACTTTAGTGTCTACAAAAGTCATGTATTATCCTTTTGTTTTCTTCTGTTATTTCTTTTTCTTTATTTTTTTTCTTCTCTCAATTTTTATATTTGCTTTAGAATAATATTACCGTTTTTTAAATTTAAATAACAAAAATAACTTTGTTTTATTTCTCAGAAAATGAAAAAAAATTAAAACAAAAAGTCGTAACAGTTTTTTTTTATTATAATCATCTTGCTACTACATATTTATAGTTGGTATATTTTGTTAGGAAAATATTTGAGACTCCTAATAAAACCCTCACAATTTTATCTATAATGATGTGAAATAATAGGTGTCAACTTTTAATTTATCACATATTCAATTATGTGATGCTCTATTTTTTTGCCACATTATTGGGAGTGTATTTGGAAATCTCTAATGTGGATCTCTAGCATTACTCTAATTTATTATATATAAAGCTATGGTTCTACGGTAATGAATTTATTCTCAAAATATTAATCCAGCTCAAATTTATAACACATAAATATATGGGATTTTTATTGATAAATCATATTTAGAAGTGCTCTAATTTAGGAAGTTCATGAATGAATTTTTTAACCTGCTTAGTCTCATGTATTTATACTTTTATTTCATAAAGTCATTTTTCTTCATTTATACTATTTTCTTAGACTCTTATTCTCTTATATTTAATATTGATAGTTAATGTTGGGGGAGGAGAAATAAAGGAAAGGACCAAGGCATAGGAGATTTCATACACAAATTAAATAACATTGATGTAATTATTTTATATTATTATATAATATAAATATATTTTTAATTGACAATACATTAAAAATAATGTGGATATTCTCTCTCATCTTATATGAATATATTTTTAATTGACAACACATTAAAAATAATGTGAACATTCTCTCTCATCTGATGTGAACGTTCACAACACCTTTCTGAAAAATTCTCTCTTATCTAATGTAGTGATGTGAACGTTCACAACATATGAACCTTCATATTTTTAATTGACAACACATTAAAAATAATGTGAATATTCTCTCTCATCTGATGTGAACGTTCACAACACCTTTTCAAAAAATTCTCTCTCATCTAATATAGTGATGTGAACGTTCACGACATGTTATATTTTTAATTGACAGCACATTTTTATTCATAACATATAGTAATGTGAACGTTCACAACATGTGAATATTTTCTCTCATCTAATGTAGTGATGTGAACGTTCACATTCGTATGTTCTAGTATAAATATTCACATCATGTAATTGACAATATAATGAGAAAAATTCATTTCAAATTAATGTGAATATTCATTTAAATTACATAATATGAATATTCGCATCATGTAATTCACAACACAATGACAAATATTCATTTCAAATTAATATGAATATAATGACAGTCAACATCTTGAGGAATAGAAATTATCAAAACATAATGAAAATCAATATTAAATATCAATATTAATAGGGGCAGGAGAAATTAGGGGTGTTTTGGTCTTCTTACCCCAAATAGGATCTAATGGAATAGTCAAAAAGAATATGAATTGGATGGAATAAAATTCTTAAAAAGATAACATATTAAAAAAATTCCCTAAATATATATATATATATATATATATTAATTAAAAATGTTAGTGATCATAAAAATAGGTTTGGCAAAAAATGCCTACAAACTGTGGCCGAACAATCGTAAAATTAATTGATCGGTCAATAAGGATTTGTAGATAATTTGTTGTGTGATTTTTTTTACGGTCCAGATTATCTTACTGGACTGGACCGTGCCCACTATGGGTTCTACCTTGATAATTTAACATTTCATTTTTTAAATTATGAATTAATTATTTTAAAATCTTATTTACAAATATTATGATAAATTAAATCTTATTTTAAAAAAATTGAACCAATAAATTCTATTTAGTAAAACTGAAAATATTATTAGTTTTTTTTTATTTTTGAAACTAAGGACGTTATCAATTTTTTATAATAATATTCAAGATAATTGTTTCACTAATTAATGAAAAAAACAAGGCATGATATTAAACATTTTTACACTTCTATTTATTAGCTTGATTCAAGTATACAATAAAACCGAAAACATTATAAATTTTTACCAGTTTTAAAACTGAGAACATTATCCATTTTTTCATTTTTTAAGTTTTTGTTTTTTTGTTTTTTTGAGTTTTGCACATTAATGTTCCATTATCATGCTTCTTTATAAACACAAAAATTTTAATTTTGCACAAAAAATAATTCAATTTTAAAAAAAAAAAAACATTCACATAATTTTTTTTAGTTTTTTCAATTTGAAAGTTGATGCTTTATAATTTTGAAAATCAAAATAAATGTCAAATCATCATATTCCTTTATAGATAATCATAAATGATGAACAATCATTGTTTGAAGGGCAATTTCGACTATTAAAAATTTAATGAGACTTGAAGGTCCAAAAAATCTTAATTAGGACTTAATGGAGTATAAGTTTACAAATTAATATTTATGTGTAAATGCTCCATAAATCATAATGTGTAGATTATTTATGAAAAAAAATTAAATTAATCTAACAACCATAACCACATTAATTTATGACTTTTATTTACAAAATAAAAATATAACAATAGATATTATTCAAAAAGTAAATTTTTTTAATTTTTTTAAAAATAAATATTATAGACTAATGTGATTATAATTTGAGAAAATTATTGAAAAGTCAAACCAAGCAATGAATAAGACATTAGGTCTAGTGGATATTTTTTATTGGTGAGGGATCCACTTTTTATGAAATAGTTTGGTTAGAAATCTTTTTGTTAATTTTGAAGGACATTCTATTTCTAATTTTACTCTTAATTTTTCTATTTGATTTTTTTAAAATATCTCTTCAAATTTATATATATATCTGTTCAAATTTTTATTTATTTGTTCAAATTTGTTAATTCTATGATTTGATTTTAATGATGTCTAACATGTTATTAGAAAAATTGTGATTTTTTAATATATATAATTTTATAACCATTTGACACAAAATATGAAAATAAATTTTATCTTTTTAGTATATGTTGTACTGATTTCAAAATAATTAAATATTTTTTGTGCATCTTTTAAATGATTTAATGATATACAATATAATAAAATATACCATAGAAAGATCACGACGTGGTGGTGTCTCATGGAAAATAAATTTCCATTTTACTCTCTTTTTCTCCTTTAATTTTGTTGTTGATTTGTGCAGTTTAGGAAGGAATCCGGATCCTCGGCCGCCCTACCCGGCCGCCCTACCCGGCAGCCCCCCAAAACGACGTCGTTTTGGGGGTTTTTTTTTTTTTTTTTTTCCCTTTTTCTTCTTCTGCTTCGTTCTTTTCTTCTTCTTCTTCGTTCTTTTCTTCTTCTTCTGCCATAACCAGAGGGGAGGGGAGGGGAGAGGGAGAAGAGGGAGGAAGGAGGCTCGTCGCCTCGCCGCCGGCATCGCAGCTCGTCGCCTCGCCGCCGGCCGTCGCAGCAGTCCGATCGTCGCAGCCGTCGCCTCGCCTCGCCTCACCGCCGTCGCCTCCGCCTCCTCCTCCTCCTCCCCCACTGGTTATGGCCCCCTCCAGTCCGGCCTTCCCTTCCTCCTCCTCCTCCTCCCTCCTCCTTCCTCCCTCCCTCTTCCTCTCCTTCCTCTGCGTTTTTTTTTTTTTGAAAATTTGCCCCCAAAACGACGTCGTTTTGGGGGCTGCTGGGTTTGGCTGCCGTTTAGGGCGGCCGAGAATCCTTGCTCGTTTAGGAAGACGGTTTAAAATAATTTCAGTGGCAGGAAGAAAAAGGAAAGTGATGTATGCACAAAATCCCCTCCAATGGCTAAATTTTTTTGTGGCTGTAAAAGAAATTTTGTGGAGTAAAGAAAAGATATGGAATTGGATAAAAATTTTGGTGATATTGAAGAATTCTGAAAATATTGTGTGATATATTTTTATTGAGTTATAATTTATTTTGAGAGAAAGTTTATTAAGAATTTGAGCTTTTATTGTAAAAAGGTTTTGTATCCCTTAGAGATGGGCGCGGGTCGGTTGCGGTCACGGAACCTCCAAATCGCCATCCGTCTGTCAAATTAGCAGATTAGAGAAAATCAATCTGCATCCGTCCACCAATCTGGTGGATGGATTGAGCGGATTGGCGAATAGATGTAAATTGGATTGGCGATTTAAAATTTTATAAATTTTCAACATGATTCAACTTGTGTACTTTCTCAAAAAAAAAAAAAAAAAAAAAAAAAAAGTATTACATGCCTCATCCAAAGAAAAAAAAGTTTGAAACTTTAGAATATTACAATCACTGCATGTCTCATCCACATATTATAATCACAGCATGTCTCATCTCTATAAAGTATTACAATATGTACTTCTTAAAATATAAAAACAATTCAAACCACCGAAACCATGAACAGAGCAGCAGTAGAGATTCTATGTCTCGGTATTATTACATCTATATCTGTTTTTGAAAACAAAAACCAACCAACATATATCATCTTTTTTATTTATTATTTTTAGAGTTAGATTTAAAAATAAAAAAATATATATAGATAAATAATACATTTATTTTTTTCAATTCAAAAAATATATTCAAGTTGAAAACTCTTTTTCAACAGAATATTTAAACTATTTTTCAAGTGAAAACCCAAACATAATATTTAAACAAATTAAAAACACAAAGTCTTACAAATTACTAGGGGTGTTCACGGTTTGGCAATTCGGTTACGGAAAAAAAAAATTTCAAATCCGACATCCATCAAAAACTAGGCAGATTGAAAAAAATCAATCCGCAACCGTCCGCTCGTTATCACATATCCATCCAAAATGCAATGGATCGGTTCGGTTCAGTAGATTTGGGCAAATTAGTATATCCGCTGCTCACCCCTAGTATCCCTTAATATTTTCTTGTAAAAGAGAGAGATAATTTTTGTGAGTGGTTTTTGATAAAATCACTTGGGCTAAATGTGACTAGCACCGAATTCATAGCTAGTTAATTGGAGTGATCGGAGTTGATCAATTATTAGGGTTCACTAGTACTTGTGAAGATGGGATTGTAACTACTATTTGACGAATAGTAAATAAATTTCAAAGAGGATCTTGAGGAATGAACGTAAGCTTAGTTTGAACCAAACTACTATAAATTTTATGTTTGTGTTGGCTACATATTTTGTATAAGCCAATTACAATTCGACGCATGACAGAATAAGGGTAATATAGGAAGACTATTCAAGTCGTCGATCATGATCGTACACATGGCAGTTAGTATTGGTTATTATGAGATCTGAGTAGCATTGGATCAGCAAAGAGATGCAAAGTGATGTGGCTTCAACGGTTACTCACATTCAAATTCAAAATTAAAAGGGAAGCCTAACTGCAAGTGATGGCATAGTGGAGCTAATTATAAGGCAACATAATCAGCGATCATGGAGGAGCAGTTCGACGGTTGGAAATGCAGTTCGATGGTAATCCTTGAGAAGTATAAATAGCAGAGAAAGCCCCAGAAAAAACCTCCAGACTCAGATCCAAAAAACCAGTCTTATTCTACTTTATTTCCTTTCCAGTTTTACATTTCCTGTTATTTACATTTCTATACTTTAAAATTCCTGCACTACACTTCATTCATAGGAGTAGTTTCAAGTAGATTGTTGCTGTAAACCTCTACGAGGCTGAATTGGATCATTGTAAGTTTTTTCATTTTTATGAAATGCTTCAATTGTTCTTCATTTAATTGTTATTTGCTTAATTCTCCTAAATCAAGCCATCAGTAAAAGTCCTCTTCATTGAGGCTGAAAGAACTAAAACACAATCGTCTGATAATTGGTTGGCAATTAATTTTCTGGAAGGATTGATTGATCCTTGCTAGCACGCTAATAATTACAAAAATAACCTTCGAAAGCCAAAAAGCCAACAGTTTGCTTGCTTTCTCTTCCCTTCCCTTCGCTTTATTTACTATTATTAGTTTTATTTATATTGCTTCATATTTTTTTTGTTTATTTCTAATTTGGATTAAATTTTGATTTATTACTCTCATCTTTATTGCTTCATGTTTTTATTTGTTTATTATTTGGGTTAATTTTTTTTTTAATTTAGCAATTCATTTAGAAACTTAATTCACCCCCTCTTGGATTGTTTTCTGGGTAACAAAATTTATATCTATCTGTTCTAATTTTTTGACTATATGTACAATTTTTTTTTCTCTTTACCTATTTAAAATTTTGTTATTTGTTGAAATTTACCACTTGATATGTAGAATTTTTGCACTTATTTCTGTGTGTGAGTGTGTGTTGAAATTCTCATTTTAACTTATCTATCTATTGGAATATCTATATGTCGAAATTCCTCTTTAGTTCAAATATTTGTCCAAATTTTATTATCTATTCACTTTTCTCAATTATCTGTTTAAATATTTTATCTATTTAAAATTTTTTATTTGTTCAAATTTTGAATATATCTGTCCTATTATCTTATCTGTTCAAATCGTATTACCCGTTCAAAATTTGAATAGATCTGCTCAAAATATGTGAATTTGATGCTATCACAGATCTTTTTTCTCGTCAAACAACAACAACAACAACAACAACAACAACAACAACAAACCCTAACAAAAGAAAGCCCTACTAAAAAAAACAAAACTATCAATAACAACACTTGTTTAAAGCCTCAACTTCCATTAATGTTGCGAGATAAAATCATCAAATGTTGTTTTTGTTCAAGCTTTTGTTGAAGCTTGTTTCCAGATTTGGATCTGGAACCTAGATCTGGAAAATCAAAACCCAAATCATCTCTATGAAACATATATATACAGATCTGGAAAATCAAAACACAAATCATCTCCATAAAATATTACATATATTTATATATATATATATATATATATACATATATATATATAAGAGAATGGGAGAAGAGAAAAAGAGAGAGAAGATAAAAGGCGGTGACGAAGGTATTGGCGTCGGCAGTGATAGTGGTCGCAACAGTAAAGGAGAGTCTCGGACTTGCCATAGGTAAAAGCTTTGCGGATGAAAAGACCTAGGTCTTCGCTGTTGTAAATGGAAGGGGAAATGAGGAGTTGGTCAAGTGGATTGACTCCACTGGTTGTTGGTGTCACCACCTCGGAAAGATAAAAATGATGGAGATAGCAGTGGTAGACCTCGTTACAGAAGAGAGCGATCTGGTAGAGAGAGAGTAGAGAGCTCTAGTGGTGGCGTTGTCGACGATGAAGACTTCGTCGAGGTGGTTGGCATAGATGAGGAGTAAGAGAGATGTATTATGGAGATGTGGATGAGAGAGATCTGCAGTGGAAGAGATTGGTGGAGAAAGGAGATCGGCGATGGAAAGAGAGAAAGAGTGAGAAAGAAAGAGAAAGAGACAAACGGTTTGGGATTAGGGTTTGAGTGGGGAGAGAGAGAGTGTGTTTGACATCCCAAAAATTAGGAACATCAAGGGATATATTAACAATAAATACATGATTTTTTTAAGGTTACAAGTCCAAAAATAAATAATAATACATTAGAGTTAAATGTATTACAAACAATGTTGCCTTAAGTTTACAAATTATAAGTAAAAACAAAATAAATAAATAAATCCGACTTTGTACTGAGGCTGCAAATCCGACGCCAGTCCACACATGATGCACTTTCCAAACTTTTTCACAATATCTTTTTTGTCAGTGAATTCTTCCAAAATCTGGCATTAATGCCAAGGCAACGAAAATAGACATGAGCTCTTGATGCCTAATAAGAACACACACACCCCTCAACTTTCTATACTCTTGAAATATATAAACAAGTACAGACAATACGAACAAGTAAAAGTACAACATATGATTTGCGTAAATAGAAAATTATAGGAAATTACGAGTAGTTACATCAATGCACAATCACAAACAACAATTAGGAATAACAACGATAAGTCACAATCGGTTAGTAACACTTATCAGTTAGTAGCAATAGTGAGATCAAGGCCACTAGAGTCCTCCCAAAGAGACCCATCCTTCGAACCAGAAAGATTGGACTCGGATTATTCAGTACTCCCCATTTTGCTACTTTGTAGACCTTACTTTAGATACCTAAGCCGATTTTTATCAGGTAGCCCTAACCGAGGACATCAAAATGTACGGCAAAAACAAGGGTCAACACCCTGAATATCCCTGACTAGCCCTAACCTTATCCCTCTGAAAATAAGCTGTTGCACAGAGCCTGAGTATAATTGATCCCTTATAGGGCTACGATACAACCGCTTGCGCAAGACTTAACTCAAAGGGAACATGTCCAATCATCATTTCAATATTGCAACAACAATTACAAATATCGTTATCAACCAACTATTATCATCGTCTTTTTAGATCATCTCACATTAATGCAACCCATTATCACCCGATTAAGTTTTTCCTTTCTTAGGTTTATTATGAAATTTAGTTAGATCAATGATTAATCACAACAGAGTTAACCAAAGTTAAACATGAAACAATCAATGTATGATAAAATAAGTTCACAAAATAAGTATATACGATATCACAAACCTAAAACACGCAAGATATATAGCATATAGATGATAATCTATAATTTCACCAATAATTTCATATACTTTCTTAACAATTACTTAGACTATTAAAACACATTTTTTTAGACTTTACCAAAAATCACAAATTATACATATACCAAATAATCCCCTATTTAAACAAATTTTGATTTCATAATTATCTACTATTTTAACAATTTCTGAAATAATGGGGATTACTTACCGAATAAATAAGAAGTCATGTTATAATCACCAATCTCGTACATTATATAATTATTTTATCTAACCAACATATAATATCACACATATCATCATCTACATAGTAAAGTAAAAGAACAAAATAAGGTAGAACAAAAAGAAGAAAAATGAAGGGTTTAAGGGAGTTCTTACAATGCTTAGGTTGTTAATGGTTTAATGTACGACTTTAGCTTATGATTCTGACTGTAGGATATCTCTATCCTGGCTCCATGATCGTCCTGCTGAAATTTCATGTTGATTGGACACGATCTCATCATTGATCTTCTATTTTATGCCTCTGAATTTGTCGATTGTTGATCATTATTTTGGACATGGAATTTATAGAATCTGACCATTATAATGAATTCTACATGTCAAAAAACCTTAATGAGGTCATCCCCGAAGTCATCAAGCCACCTGATTAACTTGAATGCACCGTAACATTATAGTTTGAGATGCACTGGATAAAATTTAGCTCGTCTTCTCCAAGCCAACAGCACGCAGAGACCTAGAAAATTCATATTCAAACGCTCCACTTCAAACCCTTATATCTCCTTCGTCGTAAGTTTGTTTCACCTCATTTTTATTTCATTAGATTCATTTCACAACCTAGATTTTTTTGCACGTCTCACACATCTCGTTCCGCCTCTTTTTACATGTCTCAAAGCTTTAAAATTTGACCAACAATAAGATTTTTCTTTTTGTTTTCCATGTCACGCCCCGAAAATTCCCGTAATAAATATTCACCAACTCCCATTGTTAAATATAAATATGAGTAAGTGTTCAATGTTAACATCATCTGCAAATCTCCAACATTTGTATTCATTGATCATTAAGAGATTTACAAAAGGTATTCCACATGCAAACATACATTCAACATCCTTAGTATATGAATCTATAGCATGTAGCATAGCAGTTCAAACACAATTAAATGCCTCAAGGACTACAATTTCCAAGGCTTAAGTCCGGTTGCACAAAAACAGTTTCAACCTATGCACATAAAGCCCTTGGCTTGCCAAAAATAATTACAACAAAAGAAAAGAGCCTCGTGCTCTCAAAACATATCACATGTCAACGGAATCACCACATCTTTTCATGCACAAAATCCCATAGGGGTGAGCACAAAGCCAAGTAGGAAAACCTTAACAAAGTATATATATTTTATACAATTTGATGGGATAAATGCACATGCCATGCCATGCCATGTACAAAATAACATATATCTTTATCTTTTGAAAACCTTCGTACACAATGCAATCATAAGAATTCAACATTTTAACAATTTCAATGTAGTTAACAGGGGTGGTAAATACGACTCAGGTAATCCTTAGGTTGGTATCTGCAAGTAGGCTTAACAAGCACTACCAAATCCCCATTTTACCGGTAGCTAACCGGAAGGCACGTGGTACCTCCTCCATGTGTGTTTTCAGTCTTTCACCATGGACACTTAGGCCAACTTAACCAATACCATCTGCACTCCCTATCCGAACTTACCAACGTATTTACCCCAAAATAAATCGATATGATCTTGTTTCACAAATCAATTTCCTTTCTCAAAATAATTTTTTTCCAATGCAATATTTAAAATCAATTGTATCAATGATAAAAGAGGATGGTAATGCAAATGTCCAATGCAATAATGAAGTTCCATTAAATAATCTCAATTTTCTCAATTTGTCTACACAATCTTCTATTGTGATCAAATTCTACATCTTCATCAATGCGAAATCATGATACATTATAAGAGATAAAATAATACAACATTAGCCTTCAAGCATCTTTCATATATTAATCATCATAATATGATTCTAAAGGATGATATAACAATCTCAATCTTCATGTATTCTCCCCATGTAAATCTCTATTTTCCACTTGGTCATTTCAAGACCAAACATTAATAAGCTATACAACAAGCTTCAATTAAGTTACTAATTTTGTTTCCATGGAATTTCCTCTTCATACACAATCATAGGAACATTCCAATCACACATTCACCATAATACTAGACGACCATAGATTTCATAACATCATGAAATTTTCTAAAAAACAAATCTCCAATTTCTAGGGTTTCCACAAAACTAAGTTTTTCATCATTTTTGAAAGGATTTTCCAAAACAACATCCCTCTTCAACAATACAGTTCATGTTGCCAAGAGTTTTTAGAAGACGTTGAGAAAAACCCCTTTTAAAATCATCAAGAACTCATGAATCAAAATTAAAGTTTCATACTACAAGAGGGAGTTCCAAAATCAATATAAACTTGCAAAAATGTATATATAACTCAAAGATTATCCCTATCTCAAGCTTTGGACAAGAAGAAAGAAGAAAACCCCCGAATTTGACGGTGTTGAAAACCGATCTCCATCACACAAAATGTAGTCCTCAAGGAGTTCTCTAATTTTAATGAAAGAACTAAGGTCAAAGCTCTAATGGATTTGGAGAAATCAAAGGATTAATGTGATTTGGTGAGAGTAAAGTAGAGAGAAGAATGAGAAATGTGTTTTAGAGAGAGAGTGAGAGAAAAGTGAGATGGGCGTTCAGCCAAGAAAAGAAAAAGAGAAAATTTCAGATACACTGAGTTCCCGCACGTGCGGCACCATTTTTGCACGTACGTCACTTACTTTCCGTACGTGCCCCACTCTCCCCTGCACGTATGACTCACTTTCCGCACCTGCCCTCCACTTGTACATATAAAGCAGTGTTGCATCATTGACGGCCTCACCTTACCATACGTGTGGCCTCACTTCCACACGTGCGGCCTCACCTCCCGCACGTGCGGCCTCACTTCCACACGTGCGGCCCAAGCCCCACACTTTTGGTCTGGCTTTCTACCTAGAAACTGCACTACCTGAAACTGAGACACCTCTAATCCAATTTCATGCTTTCCAAAACAAGCTAGACTCAACTCCGGAATGAAATAAAGATGAGGATCCGAGGGAAGTTTCATGAACGGTGAACTCAAACGGTCGACAAGACCTTAGATTAAATCCCAAAACTCCCAGCACGAGCAAGATAATCACAATTAAAAAAAACGAGGTGGGTTATACACCCAGGCATCACATTCTGGCTCTTCTTCGAGCCATCTTTGGGATTCCACAACGTTTTTTATTCTTAATGGTTTTACTCCATTATTTTGCCAATATCTTCACCTTACTTCGTACTTCATCTCAAGCTACTCGCAGAAACTGTAGACGCGCCCGCGTGGGGGCCCTCGCTACTACAGTTCAGACTCGATTTGTGTCACGGTTCTTAATCTTGAACCAAAGAATCCAAATCCGGCAAATCATTTTGAGAAACAGATTTTTGAAAAGAAGTGCCAAACATGGACTGCTTTGCCAGATACAGAGTCGCCACCTAAATATTTTTATGGGGGAATTTAGGAAACCCTGACTTGGTGCCGAAGACCACATGTCCGTCATCACCAGAGTTGCCTCGGCTCGGGAGCTAGGGTACGATTGGGGAAGGTCAGCTATGAGCACCCCCTCTCGCCCGATCCGAAGATCGGCCTCTACTAACCGTGATATCCGTTTTTGAAAACGTTATGTGTTCTTATTCCATTTATTAGCCTAGAATTACTATGTTATGCGCGCAGCAAATAAGTATAGACTAGATTGCCTAATTTGGGAAAAAACATTGCATATCCATTTGTTTTGGAAAACGTTTTGGAATTTGCTACTCGCAAGTAGGCTAAAAACATGGATTTCAATGAGTTATTCCAACTCGGGCAACCCAACCTTCACCCACAGGCATTGAAACAATTTATAACACATAAGCACTTAGCCACATGGTAATCATACTATCATGGCCACATTCACACGCATGCAATATGCTAAAGCATAAATACTTACATCGTACTCCGTGCCAAAACAATAAACTAGTTAGTAATCATGCGTGATCCTAGTTTATGTTAAAGTGGCTAATGCAACACATACAGAATGCGATTAAGATAGGCTCGGCTAATCTATAATGACATGTGAAATGTTACAACTAACCATGTATTCAATTTGGAATCGAAGTACAAATGCAGTTAGAGTGATGTGCCGAGCCTGGTGCATGCAAGGCAAATGCATGAATGCACGCATGCATAGCATAAGGTATGCTGATTTGAAATATGCCCTAGTCTACCATCATAAGCAGGTAAATAAAAGGGAAGAAAGACGTGGGGTTGGAAGACATACACACACTCACGCACACTTATTACATAATTGCCCTCACTCGGAGGGTCCAAATGAATATTACAGTCCGAATAATAAACGCATTAATTATTACAGAACTTCTAATTAATTAACAAAATGAATGCAAAAAGAAAGGTGGCCACAACCCCTCGCCTCGGGATGCGCGAATGATGCATGCTCGAAACCCGGCTCGCCCGGAAAGTCCGTACCATACCACTGCCGCCTCTGTGTACACTGCCCTGTCTCTCTGAAAATTGCCAAAGTCCTAGGACAGGTTCCTTGCATGCTGCAGAATACCACCGACTGGAGGAAATTCCCACCGGCCAAATGTTATTTCCATCGGCTGTTGATAGGGTTATCGGCCATTCACCAATGGCCGGTCGGCATTGGATGCTGCCGGTCGGCAGAAACTTCCTGCAGAAGACAGTTTTGACAGCAACTGAGGACAGACAGTATATGGCATGGGGTTTCAGGCACATGTGAGCATGGTCATGCTTCCCATCATGCTTTGAACTCAGGGAAGCATGATAGCCTAAGTGATCAAGCTTGCCATTTGATGTAAAGATGCATGCAACACACAAATGAGAACCAAGACCCTATCATGTCTAAGTCAAAGGCCCTGGTGACCGAGAGTTAAGACGCGTTACATCACTTATAGTATGAATGCTCCTTAACTCTTATACTTGGTTTGACACCCCAAACCAAGTAATGCAATGCATGTTGTGCAAACATGACTCAAAAATGCAACATGAGATTTAAGATGCAAGGCATACCAAATGCTATGCAACTACCATGGCAAGTATGCAATGCTAGGCATGCAAGATGCAAATGCAATGCAAACATAGATGGTTTAAGCAATAGGATCATCATGTTACAACACCCTATGAAGCAATTATGCAACAAACATGAGACAAGCATGCAAGGGTGGCCTTAAACCATAAAGAGGCAGACCTTAATCCACCTCAAAACAGTGGCCAAAAGTGCTCAAAAGGTGGACAGACACTCATGTCAACATGCAAGCCAATGGACCTAAGGCTAAGGCACAAAAGGGGGGTACTTTACATCCACTTACATGACCATTCATGGCATGAATTAGACGAGAAAAAACAGAAACTTAGCATGCAAAAATGGACTCCAAAACCCACTAATATGGTAGCTTAAGTGGCTCCGATGAGATGCATGCACCAAGACTCATGTTTAGGCATAAAAGGGCACATCTTCAAAGCATGAAAGAGGTCACATATGCAAACATATAAACATGATTTATGGGCTGAAATATGATCCTAAATGATGCCAAATCATGAGGATGGTCTAAGCTATGCATGCTAGAGGCCAATATACTCAAGGCTTACAAGCCAAAACACAAAGAGATGACACCAAACAAGGCAAGCATGACTGAAACAGATGGCCAACAGACCTTAAACATGGTAAAGTGATGCCAATACCTTCATGAAAGTAGGCTAACACATGCAAGAATCATGGCTTAAACACAAGATGCATTTCTAGGCCAAATAGAGGAATGTAAAGCAAGTATGTTAAGCATGCAAAAGGGCACAAATCCGACCAAAAACAGAGATGACATACGACCTAGAGACACCCAAAAACCTCTGAAAAGGGCCAAAATCAATCAAGCATGCATGTTGTCCTTTAAGCCAAAAGGCAAGGAAATAAAGCAATGAAGGGAGAGGGGTGTCCCTCCCCTATACAAGACTTCAAACCATCTTTCTTACCACTGAAAATCCACTGGTTTTCAGTGGTGAGAAGGCTAAGACTCTCAAGTAAACAAGACCTTACAAATGAAGCACCAAAAGGGGCCAAATAAGGCCTAAGAGGGTGAGTTTGAACTCAAACCACAAAACACCCTTAATGAAAGTTCTTAAGCATGAAAATATAAGCTTTTTTTATGTTATGCACAAAGCCTGAATCAGCAAGCAAGATAGGTAAAAAACTAATGCAAGTTTGGGGAATCTAAAGCAAAGTGATTACCCTTGAAGATCCTTTGAAGAACAGATGATCCAACCACCTTCTATTGACCAAAACCAGCCCAAAACCTCCACAAACAACCCTCAAAGTGCCTCAAAGTCGAAGCAAGGTGTGGTAGTGTGTGTGTTAGTGCAAAACTAAGGTAGAAATACACTTTAAGGCCACCAAACACACACAAAGGAGGAGAGAGGAGGAAATATAGAGAGAGAGTGTATGTATATGTATAAGCTCTGGTTTTCTCTTCAAACTTGCTAACCAAGAACAAGGAGAAGAGCTCTCCTCTTATAGAAGTCCCTCTTGCAAAGCTTACACAACAAGCTTGCTTAGAGGGAAATCCCTCCATACACGTGTATGGAGGGGAACAGAGTTGGTGCCAGCTATCACAGCTGGCACAAAATATCTACATAAAGTAGATGAACAGTAGTCGGCCGCTTAAAAATGCCATTTTGACAAAATTGAGTGCCGACCGGCAACAAATAGTGCCGACCGGCAATGTATATTGCCGATGGCAACAAAACACTAGCCGGTGGCCTCTGGCCATGGCCGGTGATGTGTGGAGATGCCTCACAAGGCATTCCCTGCCCCTCCAAGGCAAAACACAAGTGTTTGGTACAAAACCAGACACTAAACAGTCGAGTTCGGAGATCCTGAGGCAAGGCGCGTAGCCGAGACTTCCGGGAACTCCAAACAAACATAAACATGGATGATCACCGGGTGTTCAAACGGTGACGTCCAAGTCTTGAGGACGGTCAAAAATGGGGTGTCTACAGTTGCCCCTCTTTGACAGAACTCAAAAGTCATAACAATGACGGGAGTGAATGTCAAAGCCCAGAGACGACCCATTTTTGACAAGGCCGAAGACTTAGACAAACATGCAAGACAAACATGGTATGCGTCCAAAGGCAGGGGCAAAATGCAAGACAATGCACGAAGCCGAGCATAACTTATGATCTTGCGAAGGAGAGCTGTAATGAAGCATACATGCGACAATTTTAAGCTAGCATATACCAAACTACACTACAATGCAGAAAGGATGTTAGAGAATTATGCAATTCTTAATACGTCTCACTCGGAGGATACAACACCTGTGCGGTTCGTCTGGTTGCACCAGCCTCAAATGAACCGTACATACAATATCGTGCCTATAAAGAAAACAACTTAGCAGGTACGATGTTATTAGCAACATGCATATTAATGTATTTGAAAATGCGTGACAACGCACAGCGAATGGGAAGCATAACAATGCTGTGAAGGCACAGATATGTAAATGGAGCACGCGGTCTACGCAGGTAATAGAATTAACATGCGGTCTACGCAAGTAAAACATGCGGTCTACGCAAGTAAAACATGCGGTCTACGCAAGTAATGAAATTAATTACAAACATGTGGTTTACGCAAGCAAAGTAACTAACATGCGGTCTATGCAAGCAAAACATGCGGTCTACGCAGGTAATGAAATTGAATAAGCATGCGGTCTACGCAAGCAAAACATGCGGTCTACGCAAGTAATGAAATTAATATGCGGTCTATGCAAGCAAAACATGCGGTCTGCGCAAGTAATGAAATTAACATGCGGTCTACGCAAGTAATGAAATTAATTACAAACATGCAGTCTACGCAAGTACAGTAACTTACATGCGGTCTACGCAAGCAAAACATGTGGTCTACGCAGGTAATGAAATTAACATGCGGTCTACGCAAGTAATGAAATTAATTACAAACATGCGATCTATGCAAGTACAGTAACTAACATGCGGTCTACGCAAGCAAAACATGCGGTCTACGCAGGTAATGAAATTGACATGCGGTCTACGCAAGTAATGAAATTAATTACAAACATGCGGTCTATGCAAGTACAGTAACTATCATGCGGTCTACGCAAGCAAAACATGCAGTCTACGCAGGTAATGAAATTGACATGCGGTCTACGCAAGTAATGAAATTAATTACAAACATAAGGTCTACGCAAGTACAGTAACTAACATGCGGTCTACGCAAGCAAAACATGCGGTCTACGCAGGTAATGAAATTGACATGCGGTCTACGCAAGTAATGAAATTAATTACAAACATGCGGTCTACGCAAGTACAGTAACTAACATGCGGTCTACGCAAGCAAAACATGCGGTCTACGCAGGTAATGAAATTGACATGCGGTCTACGCAAGTAATGAAATTAATTACAAACATATGGTCTACGCAAGTAATGAGATTAAACAAACATGCGGTCTACGCAAGTAAAGTGTATAAAGAGAAACTTGAACACACGTGAGTGAAAACATATCATTCATAATGCAGGGATGTAAAATACTGTAACACAGCATAATTGAAGCGATTTGTGGGAATCGTCAAGACATGAAAAGGATACGGGAAGGGACGTTCTTCGTACGTATCGAGCATCGTTCGTAGAAGTTGTGGCCTGAGGTCAACTCGAAGGTCCATGTTCCAAAAGTGTGCTTCTCCGCATGGTCTCAAGTAATGAAGGTGCCAAACCATGTCGTTGACCCGAACAAAGGCACGGAAGGCGCGTTTGACCGCAAGGGGAGTTTTGCTGGTATCAATTCTGACACTTTGTTACCCTGTCATTTTATGTTTTACTTTCCTTTTACTGGTAGTTTCAGCACATTGCACTGCTTCGGGCAGGTTTTATTCCTTCTCAAAATTACACATTTTGTAAAATACGTGACGGGAATGAAACAACCATTTTGTTCAAAAGATGTTGCATTTGTAAACTTTCTATGCATCGCATCGCAAGGTATCACACCACAATGTGAACGAAATTGAATCTATTTTGAACATCCGAGTATTTGCATCGTAATAATCAGGCAGTGAACCGACTTACAACTCGATAAGCAAAACAAAGGTATGATATAACCAAACAAGTGTGAGTACAACTCGATAAACAAATCAAAAACTCAAAGAGAGTGAAATACAACTCGATAAACAAATGTTCAATAACTCGCTAAGCAGACAGGTGTGACTCCGCAAGAATCGATCACTGGGGGAGGGATCGGAGGTGGTGGAGTTCCCCAATCCCTAGCATAAACAGTTTAGGGAATCAGGAGGAAGCCCATCGGCCAGGGGGAGAGGCCATTGGCCACAAGGAATGGCCATTAGCCAAAAATTTATTCGGTCGGCAAAAGGTAATGGCCGGTCGGCAGGATATTCGGCCGGCCAGCTATGAATGAGGGAATCACCAGAATGTTGACACCTGTCCTCCACCCAACCTTATCTCCTACAAAAGACCCCAGCTTCGTAGTTTTTCTTAATTCCACACTGATTTGCTCTAATGGAAGAGTTTCTTGCTCAAAATCTCACAGCTTGGATTGCTAGCTTGGATGGCTCGAAAAAGTTGAATTTCGGGGGTTTCGGCATAAATGCACTATTCACTCTGGGTCGTACCCCATTGCACCTCCCGTTTCTTCATGCCGCGGCAAGGTTTTGGAATCCGGTGATGCATGTCTTTAGCTTCGCTGGGCAAGAGATATGTCCTACCTTTGAAGATTTCCGAGCCTTAATAGAGTCCGAGCGCGACGAGGAGCTCCTGCCCCAACTTAATTTTAGCCATGACCAATCCTTAGGGTGAATGTGTGGACTCAGCATGCGTGACGCTCGGTCTTTGATTTGTGACGGGATGCTGGACATTCCGAGTTTGACCGATCGATTTTCTGATGCTGGTGATCGCAACAACCATCACTGGCAAGGCTTCCGGCGACATGCCCTCTGTTTGTGTATGCTATCTCATTTTCTATTTGTCTCAGGCTCTGGAGGGTCTAGCGTCCGGCTGACCGAGGTTGCCAAAGGCTTGAAAGAGGGCAAGAGCTGTATTGCCATGATTCTGGCTGAGACGTTGATGGGCTTAGACGCCTTTTATTGTCATGAGACGACCAGATTAGCGGGGAGTCCACTGCTACTACAGGTAACGTTTGCCACCCAATCTTACATATGTATTTGCTCACATCACTCGGCCCTCAAGCTCGGTCTTTTCCCGCAAAGCCCTATTCTCACTTTTCTCTCCTCGTACATCTCTCTATTCTTTACTCTCTCATTTTTCATCCCTCCCCAGGTATGGTTGATGGACAAACTGTAGGTTGTGGACTCTTGCCCAGCATATTCAGCTCGCGGCTACTTCTTCCGGCACCGTCTAGTCAATGCCCTGGATGAGGGATGGTGGTTCACTTGGATGTGCCGCTTGTCCGCAGACCGTATTGCTTGGCGGTGCCCTTGGCTGAGCCTTCTGGCAATGAGTTACAATATGCCCCGGCAGACTGGGATTCAATTGGTTGGTCTCACTCACTGTGTATTCTACTTCCCATTTCGGATTCGGCGCCAATTTGGCCATGATCAGACCTGCCCGCCAGAGGGGATAGAGTATCCTGTTGCATTCCTAGCCCAAGGCGTACAGCTTGCTTGGCAGGCCACCGCGTGAAGGATGAGAGAACTCCTGGCCCCCGCTCCTACTTTCAGTTGCACTTTGTCTGACGAGTGCGTGGATTGGCTCAATGAGGAGGCACAAGTCGGGCCCACTTTGGCGTCAGGAGCTTCGACCAGCTCTGGGAGGGGGTGTAGGAGCACCTGACTTGACTATGCCCCGGGTTTATTGCTTTATTAGTACTTTCAAGTTTTCTTTATGAATGTAATAAAAAACAACTTCGATTATATGCAAGAGCAGGAAAACTCTGTTTTGAAATCAATGAAATTGAAGGTTGTGGTACTGAAAATTTTTCGCTTTGGTCCAAAAATGGTCAAAGTTGTAAAGAACAAAGTCGGCTTTTATTAAAACTTTCCAAAATCATTTTTGATGTGGATCAGAACTAGACATGGTTGAGATCTATCACTGAGATGCACAACCCCAGATCCCTGCAACTGGAAAGTTGCCCCTAGTCTGAAGAGTACCGTGGCACTGCATGGCAACGGAAAGTTGCCCCTAGTCTGAGTAGCACCGCAGCACTGCACAGCAACGGAAAGTTGCCCCTAGTCTGAAGAGCATTGCACCGGAGATCATAACCGAACCCTTGAATGCTGAATAGACAAAGATGGCCGAGATGATCGAATGGACAAAGTTGATTGGGGAAGTGTTATGGCTGAACTTCAGGATGAAGCTGCCTCCGTATCCAAAGATGGGAATCAAGCCTTACGTAGTTCAGGCTTAGGTTCACTCGGGTATTTTCACTCTCCTTTTGCGCTCTAACTTTTGCCAAAGCCGTCCTTTGCAGGTTTTCAACCTTGCGAGCTCAGTTTTTATATTTTCTAAATTTTTGCGCTCTAACTTTTGCCTAGGTCGCCCTTTCGGGTTTTCGACCTAGCGAGCCTCTCAAGGGTAATATTTCTTCAACTTGTCCATGTTGTTCGGTTGGGAGAATTCCAGGCCATCTAGGTCCATCAGAACCACAGCTCCACCTGACCAGATAGCTTTGATGATGTAGGGATCCGTCCAATTAGGTCTGAACTTACCCTTTGGGTCGTAGATGGGAGCTCGGTTGTCCTTGAGCACCAAATCCCCTTCCTTTAGATTCCTGGACTTAACCTTCTTGTTGAAAGCCCGGGCAATTCTGCGCTGATAACTTTGAACATGGTACAGTGCTTTCAGTCTTCTCTCATCGAAGAGCATGAGTTCCTCAAACCTGCTCTGCTGCCAATCTGCTTCGGCTATTTGACACTCAGCCAATACTCGTAAGGACGGAACCTCAATTTTGATAGGTAGTATGGCCTCCATCCCATAAACTAATGAATACGGGGTCACTCCGGTAGAAGTTCTAATTGAAGTCCTGTAGCTCCACAGAGCAAACGGCAGCTTATCTGGCCAATCCCGGTAGGTTTCCACCATCTTTTGCAGTATATGCTTGATGTTCTTGTTGGCAGCCTCAACCGCTCCGTTGGTTTGCGGCCAGTATGTGGACGACTTATGAAAAGCCACGTTATATTTCTCCAACAAGTCAATCACTTCCTTCTTGAAGTGGGAACCGTTATCTGAAATTATCTCGTTTGGGACCCCGTAACGACAGATGATGTTGTTTTTGATAAACTTCGCGACGTGTGAAGCCTTCAACACTGCATAAGATTGGGCCTCGACCCACTTCATAAAGTAATCTATCGCTACTAGGATAAACTCATGCCCATTTGATCCCTTCGGGGTAATAGCTCCGATCACGTCGATTCCCCAAACTGAAAACGGCCACGGGGACGTCATGTTGTACAACTTTGACGGCGGGACGTTCATGCGGTTTGCATGGATCTGGCATTTGTGGCATCGTCGAACAAAGCCGATACAATTCTCTTCCATGGTAGACCAGTAGTAGCCCTGTCTGAGGATCTTTCTGGCCAGCATTACTCCATTCATATGTGCCCCACATTCCCCTCCATGGATGGCCTCCATCAGGCGCTTCGACTCTTCAGCTTCTACACAGAGCTTATGCATTCCCAAATGACCTCTCTTGTACAACTTACCCCCGCAGATGATGAACTGAACAGCCATTCTTCTGATTGCTCTTTTATCCTTGGCATTTGCCCCTGGTGAATACGCCTCCTTCTCCAAGAAGTTCCAAATGTCGTAATACCAGGGGTTTTCGTCCTGAACTTCATCTATGGCAGCGATTGATTCATACGCCGGCACAAACTTCTGATCAATAATGACTGGACACATCCGAACTCCGGACGGGATGTCTATCATGGAAGATAGAGTTGCTAGTGAATCTGCGAACCTGTTGTTCTCTCTTACTAGGTGGGTGAAATTTAGCTTCTCAAATCGAGGAATTAACAAATCCAAGGTTTGGTGGTAAATTATCATCCTTTCCTCTTTGACTTTCCAGTCTCCTTTTGCTTGAGATACAACAAGGTTCGAGTCCCCAATGACGTCCAGCCGTCTTGCCCCTAGTTCTAGGGCTGCTTCTAGGCCAGCAATACATGCCTCATATTCTGCTTCATTATTCGAGACTTTGAACCGGAGCTTGAATGCTAAAGGGATACGGGAATCGTCCGGCGCTATTAGCAACACTCCTTTTCTATACTCGTATTGGTTCGATGCTCCGTCAAAGTACATCGTCCAAGTTTCGTCTTCGATGTGCAGAATGGCTTCATCTGGGAATAGGTACTCAACCGCTTCATCCCCTTCAACCGGGTGGTCGGCAAGGAACTCAGCTACCGCTCTTCCTTTTACTGACTTGCATGTTACATACTTCAAATTAAATTCAGAAAGCAACAGCAGCCAACGAGCTAGCCTACCCGTAAGTGCCGGTTTCTCGAAAAGATATTTGATGGGATCCAAGCGTGAAACCAACATTACAGAGTGGGCTAATAGGTAGTGTCGCAGCTTCCTGGTAGCCCATACCAAGGCCAAGTAAGCCTTCTCCAGCGGAGTGTAGCGGGTCTCGTAATCTAGCATCTTCTTGCTCAGATAGTAGATGGCCTTTTCCACTTTGTCCTCTGACTCTTGTGCGAGCATGCAGCCCATGGTAGTCTCAGTTACTGAAAGGTACAATATCAACGATCTCCCCGGCTCTGGTGGTGACAACACGGGCGGGTTCTGTAAATATTCTTTGATCTTTTCAAAAGCTACTTGACATCGGCCGTCCCATTGGAATTTCTTTCCTTTCTTCAGGAGACCAAAAAGTGGTTCACAAGTCAAGGTTAATTTTGAGATAAACCGTCTTATGAATTGCACTTTTCCTAGAAAGCCTCGCACCTCCTTTTCAGTCATTGGTGGTGGCATTTCCAAGATGGCCTTGATTTTGGAAGGGTCGACTTCGATGCCCCTTTGTGTAATCAGAAACCCTAACATTTTCCCCGCTGTAACACCGAATGTACACTTCTGGGGATTCAACCGCAGCCGAAACTCTCTGATCCTTTGAAAGAACTTTTGTAAGGCGGTGTAGTGGCCCTCTCTTTCTTTGGACTTGACAATCATGTCGTCCACGTACACCTCGACCTCTTTATGGATCATATCATGCAATATCGTGGTTGCTGCCCGTTGATAAGTAGCTCCAGCGTTCTTCAACCCAAATGGCATCACTCTGTAGCAATATGTCCCCCACAGGGTAGTGAATGCAGTCTTCTCCCGGTCTTTGGGGGCCATTACTATCTGATTATAGCCTGAGAAGCCATCCATAAACGAAAGCAAGGCGTGTCCTGCCGTGAAATCTACCAATTCATCAATGTGTGGCAAGGGAAAGTCGTCCTTCGGACTGGCCCTGTTCAAATCTCTGAAGTCTACACATACCCGAATTCTGCCATCCTTCTTCGGCACCGAAACAATGTTGGCCAACCAAGTCGGGTATTCGGATACCAGCAGGAAGCCTGCATCGATTTGCTTGGTGACCTCTTCCTTGATCTTAATGGCCCAATCAGGGCGGATCCTTCTGAGTTTCTGCCTGACAGGTAGGGCCTCGGGATCAAGAGGGATCCGGTGCTGTACAATCTCAGGATCGATTCCAGGCATGTCTTCGTAGGACCACGCGAAAACATCTTTGAAATCTTTTAATAAAGCGACTAGGCGCTCGCATTCCTCCGAAGACAACGTGGACCCGATCTGGACCAATTGCGGGTCCTTCTCAGTACCAACATTCATAGTAGTGATTTCATCCATTAAGGGTTTAACGAATCTTTCCTGCTCTTGATCAATTAATCGTTGTAAAACTGGAGGAATTTCTTTCTCGTCGTTTTCATCAAAATTTTGAAAATCCTGATTTAAGCAATAAATCAAAGGCACAGAAAAATACTCAGAAACCACATCCACATCATTCTCATTAAATACTTCCAAGCCGTCCGATTCTTCTGTTACAACAGACTCGAAAAGAGAAAGAAAATGACGACCTAGACAGGACTGTGGCATCCGGGTTATCACTCCCAGGAATACCGGACTTAGACTCAGTCGAGCTGGAACCTGATTCCGACTCACAGGACTCGGTGGAATCAGATTCCAGCTCACTACCTGACCCGGTGCTGTTGGACAAAAATCCTTCTTCATATTGCCAGACGAGAGAGGGTGCGATGGATGTATCCAAAATAGTTGCTGGTAGGCCCACAGCCGTTTTATTCCCGATCATGCATACCGAGGAGTTATCCCCCAAGCACTTCTGTTCGATCGGAGGATCTGAAAGCAGACATGCCAGTGTTACCCCTATTTCATTCTCAGCGTCCTCAGACTGCTCTTCCTTACTCTGTTCAGCCTCAGCCGACAGATCTGCCCGCCCTTTAGCGATGTCATTCTCAGGTAGCTGCAGGTCAAAGAAAATCTCAAAACCCGGCACGTGCTTCTTCTCCGCGTTCAGCCATGGTTCTGGGAAGCCACAAAACGGAAAGTCCTCTCCCTCCCGGATGAAGCGTCCGTTTAGGGTACCCTGAATGGGCCTATGCATCAACTCAAAAGCTTCCCAGCCTTCTTTGCTCTGGTTCTTCCAGCCATTTCCTTTCATTTCCTTATCCAGTCCTCTTTGGTGGGTAGATAACCCAATCCAAAGGTATGAGGGTTGTGTGGCACTTCGGCCAATGCTGCGACGCCCTTCCGGCCGCTCTTGTCCAATCCCATCCCGGGGATGTGTTGGAGCTTGTTCATGAGATAGACTGCCTGAGCACTGACATATACCCCTTCACTAGCAACCATGATGTCCTGTACAACCCGAGCCTCAGCCAAGGTAAAACCCGATATGAACACATCTTCCATACCGTGCTCAATTTCTAGAACAGGCGTAGATACTTCTGGCGGCGGATGAATCGATGAATTTCTGAAAACGATGGCTACTCCCTTCCCATAGGGGTATTTCACCACTTGATGTAGGGTGGAGGAGACTGCCTTTACCTGATGCAGCCACGGCCGCCCTAAAAGCAGGTTGAAAGTTGCAGGAACCTCCAAGACATGGAAATCTATCTCATGCTGTCCCGGCCCAACCTTTGTTTGAATCTTAACTGTTCCCATTACTTCCCGGCTTGTGTTGTCATATGCCCGAATCACCTGGGCCGTTGGCACAAGATCCGCGATTTTCAAACCGATCGCATAGGCTGTCCTTGCTGGGCAGACGTTGATGGCGGACCCTGTGTCGACAAGCACCACGGGTATCCATTTATCTCTGCACTCCACAGAGATGTGGAGTGGCTTGTTATGGTTCGCACCCTCAGGTGGCAGTTCTTTGTCAGAAAAGGTCAACATCGGGGTAGTCCCTCCCGAAAAAACTAGGCCCACCAGCTGTTCGGGCGTGGTGTCTATAGAAAGCTTGGCTTTATCCATGGCTGAAAGGACAGCCTGTCTATGTACTCGAGAAGCCATAAGCAGCCCCCAGATGGAGATGTCTGCTTGTATCTTCTTCAATTGTCTCAATACGGCCTCATCCTCGAGTTGCTTTTCTTTTTGCTTCTCTGCCTCCTTATCTTTTCCAGACGCCTCTGGTTGATCTAGGTGTGGAGGTTTGAAGTACCGTCCACTCCTAGTCATGTGATCGACTTCGCCGATATACCAGGTATCATCCGGTTGGTTACCTTCCCAATCCTCGTCTGTGTGGGCAAGACATAGATCATCGTCTTCCCACCACATTCCATCTGCAACTGACAGGCACCTGTCCGGTTCTGGCATGACTGTTCCGATACTTGCAGTACCTTCTATTCTTATGCTCGCGACATTCTCCATTTCTGTACCTGCGGCAGTCTCAACCCCCACGTGGGCTTTTGCCTTCCTGATTCTCTCAGAATCTTCGAATCTTTCCTGTTCTGACTATATCAATGCAGTAGATTGTTCAATAATCCCTATACTCAAAATGCTCCATTCCCGAGCAAAACTCTTGACACCGGCGCTCTCCGGCGATGTACTCTGTTCTTCGACCCTCCCAGTCGTTACTGACATTCCTGCCCCTGCCGGGCCTTGTTCTGACTGAAACTCTCCTACCACATCTGGTTGATCGTCCAATCATCCCGTGGCCTCTGTCGATTCCTCATAATCGAACCAGTTGACGGTTGAGTCTCCTGGATCTTGGTTACTGTAAAACTGGAACTTGGCAAGATCCTCTTCCACAGCCGTCAAATCATCCGTTCCCTGTCCTAGACTGTCCCCTTGGATTGCACACAGCTCTCCTCCTGCTGGAAATTCCACATTTGGTCCATTCTGGCCTATTGGCGAAATGTAGTCACTCGGACTATAAGCATTCCCAACATCACTCCCAGATTCCGCAGACTCTGGCTCGACAAACCCCTTCTCCTTTGGAGTCTTCTCTCTCCTACTCTCGATGGTCACCATCGCTGGCTTGGGTTGGGTTATGGAGACGTCCATCATGCACAAATCGGTGCAATCGGGAAGGAAAACCTCCGGCTTAGGCAGATAGGAAGGTGTGATATAAATACTAGGATCGTAGGACACGACCCCGGTATGGATGAAATTGATTCTTTTGGGTGGTGGAGCTTGGTTATGTGTGGGGAGAGGATTTGTAGTAACGTTGGGTTTCTCAGGAGGCAAAATCACCCCATTATCAATGAGATCTTGAATCTCATGATGTAATCGGAAACACAGGTCAGTGTCATGACCGTGCTGTTGATGAAATGCACAATACTTGGCTGGATTGTGGGCAGCGGGGAGTCTTTCCGGTAAGGGCCGCGGCTCTAGGGGCTTCAGATGCCCTTTTCTGATTAGAACCCCCAAAGCTTTGGATAGGGGCATATAAAGCGGAGCGAAGGTTCTGGTGTTTTTGGGAGGGTATTTGGCTGTTTGTGGGTTGCTTCCGGACGCACCGAAGAATGGTGTGGCTGCCATAGTTCTCGGGGAAGGGTTGGTGGTGACCATACTTACTTCGGAGGTCCTGGTAGTTGTAGCGCCGCTCGGGCCTGCATTAGTATTACGATTAAAAGTTCTGCGGGGTTGCTTCCGGTCATTATCGATCAAGCCTTGCTTCAAGGCGTCCTCAATCTGCACCCCCATTTCATGCAGATCAGAAAAGGTAGGGAAGGGGAGTACAATCATTTTTTGCATTAACTTCGGCTGAAGATTGCGCACAATCATCCGAATCTGGTCTTTGTCCGTGGGCTTTAAGGTCATCATCGAAGCCTTAGCCCGCCATCTGGTTACGAATTCTGAGAAGCTTTCATTGGGTTCTTGCCTCGTTGTCTCGAGATCCCGGGTCGTGATCTCGATTTGCGTGTTATATGAGTACTACAAGATGAAGGCCTCAGCCATCTCGTCCCAACTTCTCTTAACATCATCCTCCAATTTGGCATACCATATGGCTGCTACGCCCGACAGGGTCCGGCCAAATAAAGACAGCTTCTGCAGTCTAGTGAGGCCCATTGGCCTTAGGATGTCTGAAAACAGTCGCAGGTGCACCATGGGATCCCCGGATCTGTCAAAACAATCAATTTGTGGCATCTTAAACCGGTCTGGCAGCGTCACGGCCGCGTCGGTGTATCCATCTTCAATATCCGGAATGGACTCCACACCTTGAGATTTCTTAAACAGCTTTTCAAGCTTGCTCATTTTTAATGCCATGGGGTCCACCTCGGACTCAAAGGGAGAATCCGGTTGATTGATAGGAGTGGGTGCCTTGGATAGTTGAGGCAAAATCAGGGGTGGAGCCGGCCCCGTTGGGATGTCTGTATCTTCTTGGACATTCCGGGCATTTGGCGTCTCTTCGGGTATCGGAACCCTTAGTGGGGGAGGGACTTGCTGTGAAGCAGATGCTCCAGTTTGCTGCTGCAATCTCACGATTAACTCTGCTTGCTCATTCATAACTGTGGCTTGTTGTTTGGCGAATTCTACCTGTCGGACAGCATCCTGCTGCATCACTTTCATGCTTTCTTGGAGTTGGCACACCATTTCTTCTAAACTAGCCATGCTGTTCTGTTCTGACTGAATTGTCGGTATATGTTCCCTTTCTGTGGGTGAAACAGGATCCTGATCCCTACTGTACACAGGTGGGGTAGATAAAGCCCTCTGTACTGACTGTTGAATTGATGCCCTCTGCCTAGTTGTCCTCCGTCTAGTAACCGGGGGGAGAGAGTGGTACACTGGTTGTCCGTCTACCAGATCCTCAGATCGATGGAGCCGACGACCTCTTATCCAGAGTGCTTGGGGAATATCTACAGGGTTGGAAGCAATGATGCTAAACTACCTAGCAAAAAGATAAATAAAGCAGTAAATAAACTAACAATTGGACAGCACAACGGCGTAAAATAAACACATATAACGCACAGTTGGGTATTCATAATACACAGTTTGTAAGCTGAACACACTGTTCCTCGATACTGATCACTGTTCCCCAGAATCACTATTCCCAAAACTGAACCTGATACCCGCAGATAACTGATTCTCAAAAACTGATACTGATGCCCTCAGGTCTAATACTCAACCTTGCAAACTGATATGTACGTTCTTGTAGAGAAACACTCTAAAAGCACATAGCAAGTAAAGAGAGCCAAAACACCCCTATGTCGGGGTAGGGTTTCCCTGTCCTATTCTGTCAGGAACTAGGGTTTCACTACGCACGCAACAGTTTTCAAACAACCTAACATCGGGTAAGCAGCCTGTCCTAACTTGGAATGGTCACTATGGATCAGAATATTGTAGACGTCCCCCGAACGCCCCGGGAGGGTGAGCTCCCGTTCTGTCCATTTAGGGTTACTACAGCTCGGACCCTCAAGTTGTCACGGTTCTTAATCTTGAACCAAAGAGTCCAAATCTGGCAAATCGTTTTGAGAAAAAATAGATTTTGGAAGAAGAGAAATGCCAAACATGGACTGCTTTGCCAAATTGCAGAGTCGCCACCTAAATATTTTATTTTTGGGGAATTTAGGAAACCCTGACTCGGTGCCGAAGGCCACATGTCCGTCATCACCGGAGTTGTCTCGGCTCGGGAGCTAGGGTATGATTGGAGAAGGTCAGCTATGAGCACCCCCTCTCGCCCGGTTCGAAGACCGGCCTCTACTAACCATGATTTCCGTTTTTGAAAACTTTATGTGTTCTTATTCCAATTATTATCCTAGAATTACTATGTTGTGCGCACAGCAAACAAGTATAGACTAGATTGCCTAATTTAGAAATAAACATTGCATATCCGTTTGTTTTTGGAAAGCGTTTTGGAATTTGCTACTCGCAAGTAGGCTAAAACACGGATTTTAATGAGTTTTTTCCAATTCAAACAATCCACCCTTCACCCACAGGCATTCAAACAGTTTTAACTCATATAAGCACTTAGCCACATGGCAAGCATACTGTCATGGCAACACTCACACGCATGCGGGATGCTAAAGCATAACTACTTACATTGTACTCCGTGCCAAAACAGTAAACTAGTTAGCGAATGCGCATGTCCTAGTTCATGTTAAAATGACTAATGCATCGCATGCAAAAATGTAATTAGAAATAGGCTCGGTTAACCTAAATATGGCATATGAGATGCAACCAATCGATTCACGTATTCAATTTGAAATTTTGAAAATATGAATGCAGTTAGTATGATGTACCGAGCCTAATGCATGCAATACTAATGAATGCACGCATGCATAGTATAAGGAATGCTAATTTCAAAAATGCCTTAATCTACCATCATAAGCAGGTAAATAAAAGGGAAGAAAGAAGTGGGGATTGGAAGACATACACACACTCACCCACACTTATTACATCATTGCCCTCACTCGGAGAGTCCAAATAAATATTACAGTCCCAAATAATAATAAACAAATAAAATTATTACAAAATTTCTAATTAATTAAAAAAAAGGATGCAAAAGAAAGAAGAGGGTGGCCGCAGCCTCTGCCTCGGGATGCGCGAATGATGCGTGCTCGGAAACCGGCTCGCCCGAAAAACCCATACCATGTCTTTGCCACCTCTGTTTACACTGCCCTGTCTTTCTGAAAATCTCCAAAACCCTAGGACAGGTTCCTTGAATGTTATAGAGTACCACCGGCTTAACAGAATTCCAACCGGCAGTCCAGAATTTCCATCGGCACTGTTTTGATTCATCGGCCATTCAAATAGTGCCGGCCGGCACTTAATTCTGCCGGTCAACAGAAATTTCCTGCAGAAGACAGTTTGGACAGCAAACAGAGAACAGACAGTGCATGGCATGGGGTTTCAGGCATATGTGAGCATGGTCATGCTTCCTATCATGCTTTGGACTCAAAGAAGCATGACCCTCGATCCTCGAGCCGTCAATGGTGCATGACAACCCAAGGGACCAAATTTGCCACTTAATGTAAAGATGCATGCAACATACAAATGAGATCCAAAGCCTTATCATGTCAAAGTCAAAGGCTCCGACGACCGAGAGTTAAGGTGTGTTTCATCACTTGTAGTATGAACACCCCTTAACACTCACACTTGGTTTGACACCCCAAACCAAGTAATGCAATGCATGTTATGCAAACATTACTCAAATGCAACATGATACCAATTATGCAAAACATACCAAGTGTCATGCAACTAATATGGCAAACATACAATGCTATGCATGCAAAGTGCAAGTGTGATACAAACATGAACCAATTTGGCAATGGGATTAACATACTACAAGGCTTAATGAAGCAACCATGCAACAAACATGAAACAAGCATGCAATGGGGCCTTGAACCATAAAGGGACAGACCTTGGTCCACCCCAAAACAGTGGCCAAAAGGTGCCAAAGTAGTGGACAAACAAGCATGGAAGCGTACACACTAATAGGCCCAAAGTCAAGGCACAACAAAGGAGCATCTTACTATCGCTACCCCAAGCCAACATGGTATGAGCCATGCAACCAAAAATGGAGTTTGAATACATTAAAAACAGCCCTAAAACCCAATGATATGGCAACCTCGAAGGCTCAAACACTTAGGCATGCAAAATATTCATTTCAAAGCATAAAAGGGGCACACCTTCAAAGCATGAAAGGAATGATAAATGCAAGCATGCTAACATGTTTTGGGGACTGAAATGACATGGCAAACAACTTCAACTCATTAAAGTAGACCAACTAAGGCATGCTCATGACTCATGTACTTGAAGGCTCACAAGCCAAAATACATAGCAACTATGTCAAACATGTGAAATATGACCGAATTGATAACCAACAGATTTTAAGCATGGAAAAACAATGCTAAAAACTTCTTAGTGCCAAACCAAAATCATGCTCAAATGGTGTGTTACAACATGGCACTCTTTAAGCCAAATAATGGGGTTTCAAAGCAAGTATGCTAAGCATGCAAAGGGCCATAAATCCGGCCAAAAACAGTGATCCCTCATAACCCAAAAACACCCAAAAAGTCCTGAAATGAGGCAAAAAACAAACAAGCATGCATGTTACCCTTTTGGGCCAAAACTCAAGGAAACAAGACAATGAAGGGAGAGGGGTATCCCTCCCCTATGCAAGACTTCAAACCAACTTTTTTAGCACTAAAAATACACTGATTTTCAGTGGTGAAGAGATCAAAACACAAAGGTAAACAAGGCTTAACCAAAGAAGCCACAAAAGTGGCCAAACAAGGCCTAATAGGGTGAGTTTGCACTCTAAACACAAAATAACCTTGATGAAAGTTTTAAAGCATGTAAATATAAGCCTTTTTCATGTTATGCACAAAAGCTAAATCAACAAGCAAGATAGGTAAATAACTATTGCAAGTTTGGGGAAAATAAATCAAGATGCTCACCCTTGAAGAACCTTTGAAGAACAAATGGTCTAGCCCTCTCCTTTTGATCAAAATCAGTCCAAAAACTCAAGAAACAACCCCCCAAGTCCTTCAATCTCGGAGCAAGGTGTAATAGTGTGTGTAATGGTGCAAAAGTAAGGTCAAAACACACTTTTGGGCCAAAAATCACACACAAAGGAGGAGAGAGAGAGGGAGATATAGAGATAGTATGTATCTATATCTCTAAGCTCTGGTTTTTGGTTGCAAAAGTCTAACCTAGATCAAAGAGGAAGGCCTTCCTCTTATAGAACTCCCTCTTGCAAAGCTTATACAACAAGCTTGGTTAGAGGGAGATCCCTCCATACACGTGTATGGAGGGAGAGAGAGTTGGTGCCAGCTATCATAGCTGGCACAAAATATCTCCATAAAGTGGATGAACAGTGGTCGGCTGCCCAAAAATGTCATTTCGACAAAAAAAGGTGCCGACCGGCAACAAACTATGCCGACCGGCAAACAAAAGTGCCGATGGCAGCAAAAAACCAGCCGGTGGCCTCTAGCCACTGCCGGTGGTGTGTGGGGATGTCTCACAAGTCATTCCCTGCCCCTCCAAGGCAAAACAAAAGTGTTTGGTGCAAAACCAGACACTAAACAGTCAAGTTCGGAGATCCTGAAGCAAGGCGCGCGAGTCGAGACTTCCGGGAACTCCAAACGAACACAAACATGGATAATCACCGAGTGTTCAAACGGTGACGTCCAAGTCTTGAGGACGGTCAAAAATGAGGTGTCTACAAATATGCACTAGGTCGAATGGTCGAAAAGGGTGCCCTAGTAAAACCGGGGTTTGTGTTCCCATACTGTCAGAGCCCATAACCGGTCAGCCTTATGGTCATGCCTTGACAAGACAAGCCTCCGGCAAACCGTTCAGGAATGGCAGATGGCAAACACTATGTCCTAGGCGCACCAATGCACATGCAATGCAAAGAGACACATGAATGAGATCAAAACAGGATATCACGAGTTCGAGTCAAGCTCTCTAATTTCCCCAGCAGAGTCGCCAGAAACTGTAGACGCGCCCGCGTGGGGGCCCTCGTTGCTACAGTTCGGACTCGATTTGTGTCACGGTTCTTAATCTTGAACCAAAGAGTCCAAATCCGGCAAATCGTTTTGAGAAACAGATTTTTGAAAAGAAGTGCCAAACATGGACTACTTTGCCAGATACAGAGTCGCCACCTAAATATTTTTTATGGGGGAATTTAGGAAACCCTGACTCGGTGCCGACGGCCACATGTCCGTCATCACCAGAGTTGCCTCGGCTCGGGAGCTAGGGTACAATTGGGGAAGGTCAGCTATGAGCACCCCCTCTCACCCGATCCAAAGATCGGCCTCTACTAACCGTGATATCCGTTTTTGAAAACGTTATGTGTTCTTATTCCATTTATTAGCCTAGAATTACTATGTTATGCGCGCAGCAAATAAGTATTGACTAGATTGCCTAATTTGGGAAAAAGCATTGCATATCCATTTGTTTTGGAAAACGTTTTGGAATTTGCTACTCGCAAGTAGGCTAAAAACATGGATTTCAATGAGTTATTCCAACTCGGGCAACCCAACCTTCACCCACAGGCATCCAAACAGCTTATCACATAAGCATCTAGCCACATGGTAATCATACTATCATGGCAACACCCACACACATGCGAGGATGCTAAAGCATAAATACTTACATCGTACTCCGTGCCAAAACAATAAACTAGTTAGTAATCATGCGTGATCCTAGTTTATGTTAAAGTGGTTAATGCAACACATATAGAATGCGATTAAGATAGGCTCGGCTAATCTATAATGACATGTGAAATGCTACAACTAACCATGTATTTAATTTGGAATCGAAGTAAAAATGCAGTTAGAGTGATGTGCCGAGCCTGGTGCATGCAAGGCAAATGCATGAATGCATGCATGTATAGCATAAGGTATGCTGATTTAAAATATGCCCTAGTCTACCATCATAAGCAGGTAAATAAAAGGGAAGAAAGACGTAGGGTTGGAAGACATACACACACTCACGCACACTTATTACATAATTGTCCTCACTCGGAGGGTCCAAATAAATATTACAGTCCGAATAATAAACGCATTAATTATTACAGAACTTCTAATTAATTAACAAAATGAATGCAAAAAGAAAGGTGGCCACAGCCCCCCGCCTCGGGATGCGCGAATGATGCATGCTCGAAACCCGGCTCGCCCGGAAAGTCCGTACCATACCACTGCCGCCTCTATTTACACTGCCCTGTCTCTTTGAAAATTGCCAAAGTCCTAGGACAGGTTCCCTGCATGCTGCAGAATACCACCGGCTGGAGGAAATTCCCACCGGCCAAATGTAATTTCCATCGGCTGTTGATAGGGTTATCGACCATTCACCAATGGCCGGTCGGCATTGGATGCTGCCGGTCGGCAGAAACTTCCTGCAGAAGACAGTTTTGACAACAACAGAGGACAGACAGTATATGGCATGGGGTTTCAGGCACATGTGAGAATGGTTATGCTTCCCATCATGCTTTGAACTCGGGGAAGCATGGCCCTCGATTCTCGAGCCATCAATTGTGCATGATAGCCTAAGTGATCAAGCTTGCCATTTGATGTAAAGATGTATGCAACACACAAATGAGAACCAAGACCCTATCATGTCTAAGTCAAGGGCCCCGGTGACCGAGAGTTAAGACGCGTTACATCACTTATAGTATGAATGCTCCTTAACTCTTACACTTGGTTTGACACCTCAAACCAAGTACTGCAATGCATGTTGTGCAAACATGACTCAAAAATGCAACATGAGATTTAAGATGCAAGGTATGCCAAATACTATGCAACTATCATGGCAAGTATGCAATGCTAGGCATGCAAGATGCAAATGCAATGCAAACATAGATGGTTTAAGCAATAGGATCATCATGTTACAACACCCTATGAAGCAATTATGCAATAAACATGAGACAAGTATGCAAGGGTGGCCTTAAACCATAAAGAGGCAGACCTCAATCCACCTCAAAACAGTGGCCAAAAGTGCCCAAAAGGTGGACAGACACTCATGTCAACATGCAAGCCAATGGACCTAAGGCTAAGGCACAAAAGGGGGGTACTTTACATCCACTTGCATGACCATTCATGGCATGAATTAGACGAGCAAAAACAGAAACTTAGCATGCAAAAATGGACTCCAAAACCCACTAATATGGTAGCTTAAGTGGCTCCGATGAGATGCATGCACCAAGACTCATGTTTAGGCATGAAAGGGCACATCTTCAAAGCATGAAAGAGGTCACATATGCAAACATACAAACATGATTTATGGGCTGAAATATGATCCTAAATGATGCCAAATCATGAGGATGGTCTAAGCTATGCATGCTAGAGGCCAATATACTCAAGGCTTACAAGCCGAAACACAAAGAGATGACACCAAACAAGGCAAGCATGACTGAAACAGATGGCCAATAGACCTTAAACATGGTAAAGTGATGCCAATACCTTCATGAAAGTAGGCTAACACATGCAAGAATCATGGCTTAAACACAAGATGCATTTCTAGGCCAAATAGAGGAATGTAAAGCAAGTATGTTAAGCATGCAAAAGGGCACAAATCCGACCAAAAATAGAGATGACATACGACCTAGAGACACCCAAAAACCTCTGAAAAAGGGCCAAAATCAATCAAGCATGCATGTTGCCCTTTAAGCCAAAAGGCAAGGAAATAAAGCAATGAAGGGAGAGGGGTGTCCCTCCCCTATACAAGACTTCAAACCATCTTTCTTACCACTGAAAATCCACTGGTTTTCAGTGGTGAGAAGGCTAAGACTCTCAAGTAAACAAGACCTTACAAATGAAGCACCAAAAGGGGCCAAATAAGGCCTAAGAGGGTGAGTTTGAACTCAAACCACAAAACACCCTTAATGAAAGTTCTTAAGCATGAAAATATAAGCTTTTTTTATGTTATTCACAAAGCCTGAATCAGCAAGCAAGATAGGTAAAAAACTAGTGCAAGTTTGGGAAATCTAAAGCAAAGTGATTACCCTTGAAGATCCTTTGAAAAACAGATGATCCAGCCACCTTCTATTGACCAAAACCAGCCCAAAACCTCCACAAACAACCCTCAAAGTGCCTCAAAGTCGAAGCAAGGTGTGGTAGTGTGTGTGTTAGTGCAAAACTAAGGTAGAAATACACTTTAAGGCCACCAAACACACACAAAGGAGGAGAGAGGAGAAAATATAGAGAGAGAGTGTATGTATATGTATAAGCTCTGGTTTTCTCTTCAAACTTGCTAACCAAGAACAAGGAGAAGAGCTCTCCTCTTATAGAAGTCCCTCTTGCAAAGCTTACACCACAAGCTTGCTTAAAGGGAAATCCCTCCATACACGTGTATGGAGGGGAACAGAGTTGGTGCCAGCTATCACAGCTGGCACAAAATATCTACATAAAGTAGATGAACAGTAGTCGGCCGCTCAAAAATGCCATTTTGACAAAATTGAGTGCCGACCGGCAACAAATAGTGCCGACCGGCAATGTATATTGCTGATGGCAACAAAACACCAGCCGGTGGCCTCTGGCCATGGCCGATGATGTGTGGGGATGCCTCACAAGGCATTCCCTGCCCCTCCAAGGCAAAACACAAGTGTTTGGTACAAAACCAGACACTAAACAGTCGAGTTCGGAGATCCTGAGGCAAGGCGCGTAGCCGAGACTTCCGAGAACTCCAAACGAACACAAACATGGATGATCACCGGGTGTTCAAACAGTGACGTCCAAGTCTTGAGGACGATCAAAAATGGGGTGTCTACAGCTTTCTACGCCTCCCTGAAATGGGTGGTCTCAACATGCCAAAATTAGCCTGAAACCAACTTCAAATATTCCAAAAATTTACCTTTGTTTCTTTCTTCTCCATCTTCCTCCTTATTCTTCTTCTTCTTCTTCTTCTTCTTCTTCTTCTTCATCTTCTTCTTCTTCACTTATGGCACAGAGGTTCTAGGTAGTAATGGGGTAAGGTGATAGTGGTGGTGGCGATCCAATAATAGCCACGATGATGCTCGCAGCTAATCGAGGTTGATGGTGTTGCGTGGTGGAAATGATATTAATGAAGGTAATGGTGATCAAAGTGGTAGCTATGGAGGTTTGACGAAGGTGATAAAGAAATGAAAAAATGAAGAGTGAGTGATGAAGGTGGGTTTGGTGTTGAAACGTCATGGTGATGGTGATGTTCTTGGTGGTGATGAAGTTGATGGGTTCGGGTGGTTCTTGAAGTAGAGGAGGAGGAAGAGAGAGCATTAAGAGATGGTGAGAATCAGGGATGATATATATATATATATATAAATGATTGAGAGAGCATGTGAGGGAGACAATCGAGAGAGGAGAGCAAGACAAGTATGGGGAGAGGAATAGTGAGAGACGCGAGGAGGAAGTTGAAATAGGCAACAAGTTGGGGTTAGGGCATATGCATATATCCCTGTCTAATTGTTTGATAGAGAAACGTTTGTGGGTATGTCAGGCAGTAATCCAAGTAACATCTTCGATCATTGTAATACATTTGAACTGGGAAAATCATCTGAGGAAGAGGATCATCTGATCAGAAGCACCAAGAAAATCAAGAGCTCGGTCTCCCAGATAGATAAAGAGATGGAGAATACTATAGATATGGAAACTGAAGTTCTCAAGGAAGCTACTACTGGCCAGGACTTCCCACATATAGAGATCTCTCCACCTAAATCGTTTAAAGAAGCCCTCACTACGGTAAAAAATGAGGATTATATGTTTGATAACAGAGTGGAAATCCTCTCATTAGATGAGGAGGATGAAGACAAAGAACAAGGGAGCCACTCCTCAATTGAGAATACCTACTCTGAACATATGGGCATCCCCAAAGTTTCACTCCCTAAGAAACTAGTGGAGAAGATAAGGAAACCATAGAAAAGTACCCTAAGAGTATTGGGTACCGAATGCTTTGCTCGAGAGTAAAGAATTTATGGGGATTGCTAGGTGAATTTAATGCCATAGATTTGGGGAGTAACTATTTTCTTTTCAAATTTTGTAAACATGAAGATTACACTAAAGTTTATGTCACGACTCAAACCCGCCCCGATAGGTTTAACATCATAACCGGCCAGTAATCTTGGGATTACCAAAAGCCTCTAAACGAATAAACAAAATACAGGGGCTAGCGGAAGTAAATAATAAATTATAGTATCCATAGAACTGTGCAAACATATATGGAACAAAAATTTTAAACTTTAATTACATAAACGTAATGTCATATAAGCAACAATATTACGTCAATTCACTTACAGATAACCAAAATGGGACATAGCCCAACATACAAATAAAACAAAACAAAACTTGAACGAAATTCTGGATTACAAAACATCGACCACAAGCAAGTTTTGGAACCTCCACTGGAGGCACTGTGGTTGGCTAGACAAAACTGACGGCAATAGCTTAGGCTTGGTCACGTGCCTAATCATCTACATATATAAATAACATAGTGAGCTGGAGCCTAGTTAATAACAACAGAGTGAAGGTTTTATGAATGATGTCCAAACAGATTCAGAAATTAGAGTTCATATCAAAAACAGATTCAGATTCATATATTTAAGCAGAAGTCATAAACAGTTATATATGGTACATCCATTAGCTATCATATCATCTTGGTCCTGGGACCCATATGCATAGTTAGTACCAACGACCCCAAAGGTCCATATCTTGTGCACAAGTAGCCATGGCATTGTTTCCCCCAGGCAAGGGCCATGTATAAACCACGGTATTGTTTCTCCTGGGTAAGGACCATATGATCATAAGCCACGATATTGTTTCCTTCAAGCGAGGGCTGTATAAACATATGCCACGGTATTGTTTCTCCCGGGCGAGGGCCATGTGAACTAAGAATGCCACAAATACATTTCAAAAAATTGGACACTTATCACTATTCATAAAATAGCATTTCATAAAACAGATCATATCTTATCATTCTGAAAATACTTATAATCAACTATAGCTTTACAGAGTTGTTACTCACAAATAGCTCCAATAGCAAAATGGACAGAGCAAACAGATCGGATAGCCTATGGCGTGTGACCTACACAAACACATAACAAATGCATATTGAAACACACTCCCGAAAAACACATAACTCATTCCTTTTCTATCTTGGTGTGTTTCTAATCCTTATCCTCATTATTATGTCTTAATTAAGGCTTCATAATGTCTAAGATGCAATGAAGATGCCAAAATGTAAGTTGAAACACTTAGTCAAATTTTCAAAAGCAGGGTAGTCCGTTCGAACGCAACCTCGGTCGCTCGACCGGTCTGCAAAGTCTACAAAAGTATTGGTTGCTTGATTTTTTCACTCAACGGATGCTCGACGGTCACTTGAGCCAAAGACTAAGGGGGCGTTTGTTTCAGCTTTTCAGAGCCAACTTATGGCTTTTAGCTTTGAAAAAGTTATTTTGGACTGTTTGGTTAAACTTATTTCAAACAGCTTCTGATTCTAACAGCTTATTTTAACTCAAAAAAGCTGATTCTGAGAAGTTGCTCACCCCTTGCTTCTGATTATCAGCTTCTGCTGGGGACATGTTAATTTATGGTTATACTCTTAAATTTTTATTTTTTATTTTTTTAAAAATAGAAAAAGACTCAAATGGACTATAGATTATTATTATTATTTTTTATGAGAAATGTAGACAAACAAAAAATAAAAATTAATTGAAAAAGTTATTTCACAGCTTATTTAACAAACACTACTCAGCAACTTAAATTTATAATCCAACAGCTACACCAAACAGATTAACAACTTCTGATTAAAGTCATAATTTATAATCTGTTAAGCTATAATCTATAAGCTGTTTTAACAGCCACACCAAACGGGGCCTAAGTAAACAGGGTCTTCGTTCTAGCATAACTTTGGTCACTCAAGCGGTCTGCAAAATTTTGTAAAACTTCTGGGAGCATGAATTTTATGCTCGAGCTTAGAATTTTTCGCTCGAGCAAAGGTACAAATATAAGGGTGGTCGCTCGAGCGCAGGTTTTGCCGCTTGAGCCAACCCCCAACTCTGCAAAAATACTGGGAGCTCGCATTTTTCACTCGAGTGCAGACTCCACTGCTCTGATTCAAATCCATACTCAATTTCAAAGCTCCAAAACACAACATTTGGGCCAAAACTTGGTAAAACATTGAGAAACTTATAGTATATGATGAATTACAAACCATTGCGCATAATCAAGCCTAGAAGTTTTGCCAATTGTACAAAACAAAACTTAGAACTTCCAAAACATAACATGCATGAATTGTTATGAACTCCATCTTTCCAAAACATGATCAAATGATATAAAATGGCATGAAACTTGTTGAATTTCCAAAACCAAGCTATGATCAATGCATACATGTGAGAATTCTTCAAAATAAAACTCCAAATGCAAGAGAATTTGCATGCAAGTAAGGTTATCTTCTTAATTCTTCTTCCTAGCTCAATTCTTTGGATTAATTATCTACTCTCTTGAATTTATGCATTAAGTGCCACAACTACACAACTAAATGAGTGAACTCTTACCTCAAGCTTTGAATTCTCGAGTGTAGTCTTCCAAGATTAAGCAATTCTTTGATCTTCCTCTTAATCTCTCCAATACCTCTAACAATTCCTATGTTGAGTTCAATATCATACCTCTCTCTCTCTCTCTCTCTCTCTCTCTCTCTCTCTCTCAATGTTTTGAGGCTCAAGAAATGAAGAATGAATTGATTCTAGAATATTCTGGCCTTATAGAGGCTAATTAGTGGATTTTAATTAATTCTTTCTTAGGATAATCCAAAATGATTATTTTATTCTAATTATTGGGTTTTGAATCAAATTTTAATTAAACCTACCTTAATATTCTAAAAATTCCAGATAACACATAAATGGAGTCAATTTCGTATTATGTGGTCGTAAGGCCTTCAATTCGCATCTTAATTACTTATTAGGCCTTCTTAATCAAAGATCATTAGCCAATCATAGGTCAGGGTTGTTATAGTTTACATAGGATGTCCCTGGGTAATCATGAATCACTATCTCACGATGGGGAAGTGAGAGCCTAACTTCAAACTATTGGAAGCTTTTGAAACCACGACCACAGTATGGGTTCGATTCCCAGAGCTTTCGATTGAATATTATCAGGATAAAGTCTTGTTTGCAATAGCCAAAACTATTGGTAAGCCTCTCAAAATTGATTGGACAACTCAATGGTTACTAGGGGAAAATTTGCTAGGATTTGTGTGGAGCTTGATCTTCGTAAACTGCTGAGATCCAAATTCATTTTAGAAGATGAGTGTTACAATATAGAGTGCGAATCCCTGCATTCTTTCTATTTTCTTTGTGGAAGAATTGATCGTCAGAAAGAAGCTTGTAGATTTAAGCCCCCAAGTACTCAAATGGCGGAGGAAAACATTGTTGTTTCTAGCGAAGGGTCACTATCACACCAAATTCATCAACCAACGATAACCTGCAACAAGCTAAAAGGGAAGAAGAGACATTTGGTCCATGGATGCTAGTAACTAAATGCAGTCGTAGACCAGCTCAGACTGAGAAAAGTCAAGAGCTACCAGGCCCAACCTCAAAGCCCAACAAATTTTAATATTTGGAAGAAGACCAAGATGGCTATAAGGAATATGCCAGAGGCAAGAAAACCACCAGAACTGGGCAGGAGAAGGCCTAAGGAGAGCCCATTACTCAAATAGGCCCAAATCAATCAAAAGATAATAAAGGTAAGACTAAAATTGGTCCAGTGCATTACAAAACAAAGGAACTAGAACCCCAACCCAAGGAACAATCTAGTTTGAAGATATTGGAAGCTAGCTCATCACATCATCACACTAAGCCCTATTCAGAATCATGTGCATTTGACCAGAAAAGAAACACCAGATGCACTAGTGATCAGTAAACACAGCAAAGGCCAACTGATATGATCTACACCTTGATAAACCCACCTCACCAAGAAGACTTAACCATGGTAGAGATTACTCACTTAGATAACCTGCCTAAAGAACCAACGCCTGAAACTATCAATAAACATAGTGATAAGGATCAGTTGAATAAGGAAGCAAAGCCCCTAGACCCAGGTGAACTGGACAATGGAGAATTAAGAAGTCAAGCACCAGACCAATAGAAAAAGGAAGTGTAAGAACACCAGAACCAGACCAGCTCAGTGGGTCTATTGTTAGATCCTGAGAGCAAAGCAATTCACCTCGTCGCTTTTGTTTGGTGGATAGAGTAAATCCGGTTGATCATAGAGCCATAAAAATTTTGTTCTAGCAATGCCGGCGATAACACCTTAAGCACAACCTTTCTAAGATCATTCGATCACACATAATTGAAATATTGATTCTTATGGAAACTAAGATAGCTTTTAGTAGAATGGGTAACTTCTTTAATAGCTTGGGATTCACTGCATCAACCATTGTTGACCCCATTGGTATAGTAGGGGGTATTTGGATTGTTTGGGACACTGACCAAGTCAATGTCAGAGCCTCTTCAATCAGTCCTCAAGTTATTCATGCTACTGTGCACAAAGCAAATTATGAGGATGCTAGTCCTAATCCTATTCTAAAAGAGGCTTTGTGGGATGAGCTTGAAGCAACAGTGGTAAACATGGTGAAGCCTTGGCTAGTTGCAGGAGGCTTCAATGACTATGGTAGCCAGAGTGAAAGACGTAGTTTCTCCACAAACCAAAGCTCTACCAGAACCCAAAAATTTCTTGATAGAGTTAACAACTGCAAACTATTAGAATTGGAAGCTCTGGCCCCAAAATGACATGGACGAACAATAGACAAGGCCTTGCCAATACCATGGAGAGACTTGATAGGGCTATGTGTAACAAAGATTGAAGGATCATGTTCCCTGAAGCTACTGTTAGAGTGCTCCCAAGAACCTATTCTGATCATTCTCCATTAATAGTATACACCCAAGGTATGCATTCACTTAACCCCCTCAATAGACCTTTTAGGTTTGAAGCTGCTTGGATGTCTTACCCTGGCCTTATTGAGGTGGTTAAATCCACATGGAATGATATGAACAATAACCTCTTTGAGGTCATGGCTGAATTTACTCTACGTGTCTCAAAGTGAAACAAGGAAGTTTTTGGCAACATTTTTAAAAGAAAAAGACATTTACTTGCCAAGATTGAAGGCATCCAAAGCGCTCTGACTAATAATTTTTCTCATAATTAACAAGTTTTAAAAAAGGATCTCATTAAACAATATAATGTAACTCTGTTTCAAAAGGAAATGCTTTGGTTCCAAAAATCCATATCTAAGTATATCTCCCTTGGAGATAGAAACACCAGGTTTTTTCCTGTGTCTACCATTAACAAGAGAAGGAAAATTAAGATTAATGCTCTCAAAGATGATGATGGAAATTGGATTACAGAAAATAAGGGAATCAAAGATATTATTTTAGGTTATTTTTCTAACCTCTTTAGAAGAGCTGATACCCAAATTCTTGATCGTTGGAGAAATATTGCACCTACCTGTTTTTCTAGAGAGAAGAATGATGACTTCATCAAACCCATATTAAAGCTTGAGATACTAAGAGCTATTAAGAATATTGGATCCTTCAAAGCACCAAGAAAAGATGGTATTCAAGCTATCTTCTATCAGAATTATTAGAACACTAGGAAAATCTATGTGTGACTTTGTTATAAACTGCTTTGAGAATAATAGAGTTCCTAATCAAGTTAATGAGACCCTGACTGTGCTAATTCTCAGAGCAGATAACCTTGAGAGTATCAAACAGTTTAGACCCATAAGCCTATGTAATGTCTCTTATAAGATCATCACCAAGCTTATTGTGGGTATAATAAGACCCCTTCTAGATAGCATTATTAGCCCTAACCAATGCAGCTTCATCTCTGGAAGAAACACCACTGACAATATCACTATCACTCAGGAAATCCTCTATACTTTGAGAAACAAAAAAGGTAAAAGGGGTGGTATGATATTTAAAATTGACTTGGAAAAGGCTTATGATAGACTATCTTGGGATTTTATTAGAGATACCTTGTTGGAATTCAAACTCAATACTAATTGGGTGGATCTGATAATGAGTTGTGTCACCAATAAGCATTCTTCTATTCTCTGGAATGGTGAAATCATTGAGGGAATTCAAAATGAGAGAGGTCTTAAACAAGGAGACGCCCTCTCACCTTATATCTTTGTGCTCTGTATGGAAAGATTGTCTAACATGATAAACCTTAAAGTTAGTGAGGGCTCTTGGAAAGGAATCACAACATCTAGAAATAGTCCTTCTTTATCCCATTTGTTTTTTTTTGCTAATAACCTTATCTTGTTTGCCACAGCTGATCATACCACTTGTGAAACTATTATGGAAGTGCTTAATGAATTCTATGAGGTCTCTGGGTAGAAAATTAACTACCTGAAATCTAAACTTTTTGTCTCTCCCAACCTACCTTGCAATAAAGCCAGGTCCTTAAGTGCTCAAAGTGGTATACCCCTTACCCAAGATCTAGGCAAATATTTGGGTTCTCCTCTCCTTCACAAAAGGGTTAACAAAAACACCTTCAATGAGACTATTGGGAAATTAAAAGCTAGACTTTCAGGTTGGAAAGCTAGAAACCTCTACCTAGCAGGTAGACTCATACTCATACAACATACAATCTGTTACATCTACTATCCCCGGCTATAACATGCAAACCATGGAGCTCCCTAGGAAAGTCTGTGATGAGATTAACAAAATTAATAGAAACTTCCTTTAGAGTGATACTGAGAATAATAAAAAAGTCCATTTAGTCAGTTGGGATAATGTGTGCAAGAGCAAAGAAGATGGAGGTCTTGGCATTGGAAAGGCTAGGGACCAAAACTCAGCACTTCTAACCAAGCTTTGGTAGAACATCCTGAGTGACAATAATAAGCTTTGGTGCAAAGTGCTCCAATCCAAGTATTTGGAAAACAGGTCCTCTTTTAGTTGGCTCATAAAAAAAAAAAAAAAATCCTCCCACATTTGGAAAAGTATTTGTAAGAATAGAAACACACTTAGGAAAGGTATTAAATTGAGAGTTGGAAATGGTGACGCTATTTTATTTTGGAATGATTGGTGGTGTGGGAAACAACCACTAGCCCAAACCTATCACACCTCACAAGTTAATGATCTTGACAAGGTTAGCTCTGTGCTTGATAATGAAGGGAACTGGAACATTGTTATGCTTGCCAACCTGGTCAATCAGCATGACCTCCAAGATATAATTAGGATCTATAGACCTAGGTATGTAACTTACAGTACTGATGTCTCATCTTAGATTGGATCCTCTAATGGTAACTTCTCTACAGCATCTGTCTATAAAATCATTACTGATCATGAAGGGGATGGCAGAGATTGGAAATGAATCTGGAAAATTAAAATTCCCCAGAAATTAAGATGTTTCCTTTGGCTTGTACTGAAAGAAAGATTGCTTACTAACCATCTGTGGCTAGTAAGAAGCATGGTATTTTTTGATCTGCGTCCTAGATATGGACTTTTCAGTGAGGATATAAGCCATCTCCTCAGGGACTATGTTAAATCCAAAGAAATTTGGACTAAAATCATGAATCACAATTGGTGGGAGCAAGAATGTGGACATCCCCTGTTTGAATGGGTTTCTTTCAATATGAGAGTTAAAAACTTATTTTTGGAAGCAAATGGTACCTCATTTTTGTAGTAACTCTTTGGCAGATTTGGAAGGATCGCAATAAATTGGTTTTTGAAAGCATATTTAATCCCATTCAAACTAGTCTCAAGAGCATAAGGAATTATGTTCAAGAGATTGAGCAGACTTTCCAATCCCTTCTCCACCCCCATACATCCCAACCTAAACTAATTAAATGGTGTCTTCTATCTGCAGGTAAACACAAACTCAATACAGATGGATACTCTAAAGGTGACCTCGGTCAGGCTGGATATGGAGGACTGCTACGAGATGAAGCTGGTATTTAGCTATGGGGCTACCATGGCAAACTAGGTCACCGCTCAAGCTTAGAGGCAGAACTATGGGGCATCTGCAGGGGCATTACAATCCTATTTCAGAAAGGCAAATTGGATGTAGAGATTGAGACAGACTCTGAACAAGTTGTCAACCTAATCCAAAATGGCCCAAGCCACAACTCCCCACATAGGGCCCTTATTGAAGATACAAAATTCCTCTTGAGAAGATGTAATTGCTCTCTCAGCCACATTCTTAGGGAGGGTAACAAAGTTGCAGATAAGCTGGCAAACATGGGTGTGGCCCAGGATGATCATGTAGTAATCTTAGAAGAGCCACCGGAAGACGTTAGAGCTCTAATCATTGATGATATGACTGGAGTTGCTACTGTGAGGGACTAATCCTCTAGTAGTTGTAATAGAGCTCTAATCATTGATGATATGACTGGAGTTGCTACTGTGAGGGACTAATCCTCTAGTAGTTGTAATATTTCTTTGAATCGTTGTATGGTTTGTTTTATTTTTGTTGAATCAAAAAAAAAAAAAAAAGAAAGAAAGAAAGAAGGAAACAAAAATATTATGTTTCTATATAATCTAGTTTGGAAAAAATAGAGAGAAAAATAGAAAAGATTCATAAAATGATATTGAATAATAATATAAAATTAAAAATATTTTTGAATAAATTTTTTTAATATAAAAATATACAACCTATTAAATTCAAAATAACATAAATAATTATATAAAGAAAATTTGTAAAAATATATTATTTTTATCATATAAAAATATGGAGTTTCAAAAAAAGAAAGAGAAAACAGTGGTTATTGGGGTTTGAACATAGAGAATTTAAAATTGAATTTATAGTCCGAGCGGCCTTATAATTATTATTTTTTTCATAAATAATGAGAGCTGATATTTGCATTTCATTTTATTTCAAATACACTCTATTTTTTATTCGTATTATATATAGTTATATTAATACATTTCACACATAATGCTTAAAAAAAACAAAATACACTGCTGAAAAAGCAAAATTACAAACATGTTAATATAATTATATATAATAAAAATTAAAAAAATATATTAAAATAAAATAGAGTGAAAATAACAATTCTTTAAATAACTTTATATTCATGATTTAGAAAATAAATAATTTAAATAATCAAAATAAAATTTTGTAAGCCCAAAATTCACAAAGAGTGTGCTTGTTTTGAGGGGTTATTCTATGGGATTGGACTATTAGACCATCTGGACCAATAGTCCACTGTTTGGTTTAATTTTTTTGCTCCGGATTAATAGTCCTTCCGGACTATTAGTCTCTCATATGAGGGAATTATTGTATCCTAAGGGGAGGGGTGTGATTATTTCCTTATGATTGGTATCACATGAGACTAATGTGTGAAATGTCCATTTTACTCTCATGTTATTACTTAATAAACAATTAAAAAAAGGTAAAATAGTCTTTTGAACATGTATAGATTAATTTTTTAGTGTTGTTAATTTAAAATTATATATTAAATAAAAATATAAAATATAAATTATAAATTTAATTAAATTAAAAATAATAAATTAAAAATTAAAAATTATGGCCTTATAATTTTTTTAGTGTTGTTAATTTAAAGTTATATATTAAATAAAAAATACAAATTATAAATTTAATTTAATTAAAAATAATAAATTAAAAATTATGACCTTATAAATCAAAATTTTTTAGTGTTGTTAAATTATAAATTATAGATTATAGATTACAAATTTAAAATTATCTATTAAATAAAAATTATAAATTATAAGGGTAAAATAGTCTTTTACACATTTATTTTTATCCAGTTCGTCCAATCAAATATTGGATTTACTAAAAATAATCTAATACAGATATCTAATTCTATAACTAAACAAACATTGAATACAAATCTAATCTAACCAAATACTCAATAAGAATATATAACGATCTCATGGGTTACAATCCCAGGCCCCGTTTGTTTTCAGAGGTAGAATGGAGGGGATTGATGTGAGGGATTGTTAGTGAGGGGATTGATAGTGAGAGAATTAAGTAAAATTATGTTTCTTTTGATGATAGTTGTTAGTGTAGAGATTGTTAAATTATTTTTATATAAAATAATAAAACAAATAAAAAAAATACAAAAATATTAAACATTAATGTTTTAAAAAAATGCCCAACATGTAAAAAATTTTAAAAAAATAAAAATAAAATAAAAAATTTCCAGAAAAAAATAAAACAAATAAAATAATGATTTTTACTTAACAAAAAATATAAAAAATTAAACATTAATATTCAAAAAAAAAAATACCTAACATATAAAAAGTAAATAATTTTTTTTCTGATACGCCGAATTATTTTTCTAATTCAAGTCCTGAAAATCCATCCAAAAAAGCCTATCCTAATTCAGAACTCACCATCAAATCCCGCTCTATCTCTCAAAGAAACACAATCTCAATCCCCTTCTAACTCTCCAGACAAACGGGTCCTCCGGTCCAAACAAACGTAGCCAAAGTCAACCGACACATGCATCTCTGCATAGAGTAATCCTTCTCTTCCTCTTTTTCTCCCTCTCCCTCTCCCTCTCTCCCTGCCACAATTTCTAAGCCCTAACCTTTTTTTTTGGCAGCGCAGCACCGTCGACTACAACAGCATCCCTCGACCTCGATAGCCAGGCAAGTCTCTCTCTCTCTCTCCTTCTCTCTCTCTCTCTCTCTCATTGTGTGTCTCCTCCAATTTTGTGTTTGTCTCTGGTTCTGTTATCAAGCAGATGTTGGTAAATTTACTGCTTGTTTGGAAAGAATTTTTAAGTTGAGAATGATTTCGAGGGTTCTTCTATGTATATATATATATATTATTTTTTTCTTTCTGTTTTCATGCCAATAAATATTTTGACCAAGAAATATATATCTAATTGGGACGAGGTTTGCTAACACTAGAAACACTTGCAATGGAATTTTCTCTCTCTCTCTCTCTATGTATATATATCAATTTTTATATGTTGCATTAGACATCAAATAGGGGAGACAAAGAGCTCTCTAACTTTATTAATTATTTCTATGCATAAAAATTAAAGCATTAATACAATATATATAAGAACATAGACTACCAAATTAAGCATTTTTTTGATTATATATGAACTGTTTATTCCTCTGTTGGTGTGTTCCAATTACACTCTTACGGTCATCTGATAGCATTGCCAAGCAAAAATAGTCCTTTATTTGATTGAGATCTATTCGCTACTTCGAATGACCCCTCAGGCTTAATAACCAAATTAGCTACCCTATTAGGCTGACTTGCTTTGAAGTGAAAGGTGATTGTAGGAAGATTTACATAGCCTTTTGCTTTGTCTCACTCACAGCACTAACCCAATTTTAATGGATTTAAATAGTGCCTCTTTAGGTACAACTTTGAGTTCTCCTCTGTAACATCATAGGTAGGTTTCACAATATGAGAATTTCTCATACTAGAGTCTATTATGCACCCACCCACAGTGCCATTGCTTCTCAATCCAAACACTGCTTCATCTATATCTTTTCTCATTAAAGCTAATGCCTTGCAATTGCGAGTAGTAAGCTGCCTTGTTGTTGTTACGTAGCAAACGTGTCATGGTTGGATGTTGTCTTTTTAGTAAATCTCCATCAAACTTGAGAAAACTCTTTGGCTTAAGAGAGGTAGTGGATTGGTTTACCACTGGAAGGTAGTGTGAGAGTACTTCATAGCTCATATAACCAATCTTGAGCACGAAAGAATCACGACCCCATCCCAGACCTATCACTCCATCTGCTCGATTCTTGTCACATCCATAACTAATGCTATTACGTCTAATCTAAAAATTATATTTCGAGCATTAAATATTCTACTAGTGTTGGAACTTAATGAGAAATTTTCTTTGCAAGAATTCCTAATGTGGTGTTGTTTGCAAAGTGAACAATGTAGGCACAATACACCCTGTTGCATTGTTTTGGCACACAGAGTGAGTCTTTGCAAACGTTGGGGCGGAATTTTTTGGAGGTGTTCTTAGAGAAATGCTTTGGTGTTTGTTTGGAGCACTTTGTACAACCTTTGCACTGGGTTCATAGAAAATTGTTGGTAGCATTCATTTCCCACTTCATTTTGAAGGGTGGGAAATTGTTTCTAAAGAGTTGGAGACCAAATCTAAGAGCTCTAAACACTACACCACCTTGAATCCAAACACGTCCAACTTTTCCACCTTTCTCTTCATACATACACCACCTATTCAAGAGCCTTTTGGGTGCTAAGAAGAGAGTTTGAGAATCAAAGAGTTCATCCTTTCTTCCATAGGTAGACTTTTAAACTTTTCTCATCTATTTTCCCCATCTTTCTCTCTTACCAAACACTATCTTTTCAAAACTTTCTTGTACTTTCATGTAATTTAGCTTGTGTAAGTTGAGGGCTTAGCCTCCCTATTTTTTTGTTATCTAGATCAAATATAGACTTGTGAAGAGGATTCTATATCTTACTTTCATGTTAAGTTGCTAGCTTCTTCATTTTCTAGAAGCTATAAGAGCTTCCTCATTAAAAGTGTTGAAAACTCTACTCAATCCATTTTTGAACATGGAAATGGATGTTGCATCCATATTCCGTGAGTAAGAAGATGAGTTTTCAACTACTTTTGAAAACTCTATAAAACTTCCGCCTAGAAATCCTACTTAGAAATGGTGGCAATCTACTCTCTTTAATTAATAGCATCAAGGAAGCACGGGTGCGGGTACATAATTATGGTTAAAGGATCCAACCTACAAATTAAAATTAAATATCAAAACTAAAAAGAGAACTACTCATTTTCCTATAATTTAAAACCATTAAGCGTTAAAAATAATATTTGTGAAATCTTCCATTTTGACCTGTTATGCACTGCTATGTTACACGGACTCTTTGGAATTTCGAAGGTACCCGTGTCGACACGACATGACACGACACGACACGACACGGGTACGGGTGCGGGATACGGCCAGGATACGGCTCCTTAGAAACGGATACGGCAGAAGAATCGAAAGAGAAGAGAGCAAGGAGAGAACCTGGCCTTCGACTTCAATCGGTTGCATAGCATCGATCGATCTGCGAAGTTGATCTGCGAAGTCAATGTATTGTGCCCCGTCGTCTTCCCCTTTGATCTCGATCTCGGACTCTCTTCGTCGCTTGATCTGCGAAGTCTCTTCGTCACTCTCTCTCTCTCTCTCTTATTTCTTTTTTGATCAGTCTCTCTCTGACTTTTCTTTTTAATATAATTTGAATTATATATAATATAAGTTATATTAATATAATATTATTCATATTATATAATATTATTTATTCAAAAAAATATTATATAATATAATGTCATAAATAACATAACTTTTATGTCTAAAATTAAAACAATTTATTTTATCATATATAATATAATTTATTTTATGTCTAAAATAATGTTTATAATTTTTATTTATTATTTATTTGTTATTTTTTTAATAAAATTTGTTATTCCTTAAACTTTTTAAACTCATCTTCATATAATAAGTATATTTAAAAATAACTATTTAACGTATTTCTGTACTCGTATCCTAATTTGGATCCGTATTCACGTATCCTTAATTTTTAATTTTAAAGTGTCTGACCTTTAGATACACACTCCGTACCCGATACCCGCACCCGAGTCCGTGTAACGTAGATGCACTGTGAATTTGTTATCATAATTTATTTTTAAAATCTATCTTTTTGCTCATCAATTTGCTATTTTTATAGGGTGAGACCAAAGAAATAACAGGAGACCAAAGAAAGATTTAAAGTTAATTGCCAAAAGTAAAGGAAAAAAAATTCTCAATTGAGGCAGGTTGCAATTGCAATTTGCATAATACATAAAATTGCATCATTTTCAACCACTACTAATCAACTAATACCGTATCAATTTTTAATGTTTTGTGCATAAACTTTAAAAGTTTGTTATGATTAAAGATTTTATAAAGAAAATCTTGGAGGATTTGAAGTAAAAGCATAATGCATAGTCATACACATAACTGCCCTTTATAGGCTTTGATATTTTTTTTGTTCAAATTGCTTTTTAAAAAAATCATTTGCTGATATGCTTATACAATTCATACAAATAGACAGAACAACAGAGAAACATCAAAATTGCTGATCTGCAAGGGCACTAAAAAAATAAAAAATAATAAAAAATAAATAAATTGCTAATCTGCAAGGGCACAAAAAAAAAAAAAGGCCCAGGCGTACCCATGGCGTACCCACGCCGTACCCGAATGAACCAAACGTACCGGGCCCCCTGTTGTTGTACTTGGTACGCGTACCCATGGCATACCCACGCCGTAGCCAAATGAACCAAATGTACCGGACCCCTTTTTGCCGTACCCGGTACGCATGCAGCTATACCGGTACACATACCCGCACCCGCACCCGCACCCGCACCTGGTAAGTACTCGGTACTCGTATGGCACTATTTTTGGAGTACCTGTGCTTCATAGAATAGCATGGATTTGGATATTAATTTACCCTTATTCACGAAGTGTTGAATGTAGGTTTCCATCTATTTCTTTGTTTAATTTATAGTTTTCATTTTCCTTTACTCTCTCTATTTTCTTAGAAGCTCTACAAAGCGTTCAACATCTCTATAAAGATTTCACTAGCTCTATAAAGCTTCCCCCTAGAAATGGTGGCAATCTACTCCAATTAATAGCATGGATTTGGGTATTAATTTATCCTTATTCACAAAGAAATGAATGTAAGTTTCTATTTATTTCTTTGGCTTGACTTTTTCTAGCTTCAACTTCCATACTTGTTAGATTTTTCATTTAATAGCTTTTGTACATATCATATAGCATCTCTTGTTGTTGAATGATGGGTGAAGCGTATCTACATCTTCCTTGAATATCCTCATGATAGGTAGGAGTAGAAAGGATGATCATTTGGAAATGCTTTGTTTACTCTGTTTTGGCTCTGCTGCACAAAAACAGGTATTTCTAGATTTTCTGTACGGGCGGCCCAATAAATTGTATGGCCAATAGTTATTTCATACGGTCTAACCATTTATTTGAACAGCCAAATGGTGTTTCTAGGCAAAATAGAGCAACTCCCTAGTAGCAAACAGAGCAATTTTTGACAGATGATCTCCTAGGCACTTACAGATTCTTTCATTTATATTTTTTTATGATTTGTTAGATTCAACTTTTGTTTAGTTGAATAGAGTTGCTTCTTGTAATAATTTCCAACCCTATTTCTTTCTGTTTCTTTCATTATAGTTGCTTGTTGTAATAATCTCCAACCCCACGTCTTTTTATTCCTTTCATTGTAAAGGTTTGATGAAATAACTTCCGACCTCTATTTATTTCTATCCCTTTCTATGTATGTCTTCTGTGGGTAATAGAGATTAGAGGTGATCGGTCGTTGACCTTTGGGAAGATGGTGGGCACTTCAATGGCCTGAGATCACTGGAGGTGGAAGAGGAGAAGACCAAGGCAGGCTTAGAGAGGAAAGGGGTGGCAGTGAGAGACCTTTTACACTTAGTGTATGTTATGTGATTTTTGTTGCTCTTATTGTGTTGATGTGGCTGCGCTTATGATCCAGTTATATAGACTCCAGGAGTATTGGAGCCCAAGCAACCTCCAGACAAGTGGCAAGTTCTCCTCGACTCGACAGGAGGGTGGTACCAGTCCTACTAGCTGTGTCTTATGATTCCAGTCCTTGGGAAGGTTGCATCATAGCAGCTGCAGGTGTAGGTATGATATCTTGAGAGGCGTATCATATGTGCATCAGATGTAAGTGTAAGGTCAACAACCCTTTCTCTAGGCCAAGTCAAAATGGGAGTTGTCACTGCAGGGAGACAACTACATGACCTTGACGATCCTGAGGCCTTGGCCTCTAATCCACAATCTTGCCTTGTACCATACCATACCCTTATTTTAACCTGAAATTCTTTCGGCACCTCTACGACTGTATATGGGGATGTTGGGTGTTGGACCCAAGGGGATTCAAATAGCAGACCTTGGAATTGCCATGGAGGCATGGAGAGCATTCTGCGAAAAAACTCACACACCTGGCGACGGCGGTGAGTGGGGGTGGAGCTCGAAGCTATAGAGTTGGAGTTCGAAGCTATGTAGTTTGAACCTCTTCAGTTTGAAGCCTTCTTGTTCACTAGCAACCAAACAATGTAGTTTGAACCTCTCTAGTTTGAACCACTCTAAAAATTAATAATAAAACATTATTTTGGTGGAGAGCCAAAGGATTGGAGAGCACTCTAAAAATTAATAATAGAATATTAGAGAGCTATGAAATTGGAGAACTTTTAGAATAATAAAAGAGGTATGAACTTGGAGAGCTCTAAGAATAATAATAAAACATTGGAGAGCTATTAAATTGGGGAGCTTCTAAAAATAATAATAAAATATTGGAGAGTTATAATTTGGAGAGCTCTAAAAATAATAAGAGAGCTGTGAAATTGGAGAGCTCTAAGAATATTCAGAGAGCTGTGAACTTGGAGAGCACTAAGAATAATATAATAAAATATTGGAGAATTATAAAATTGGAGAGCTCTTAAAAATAATAATAAAATATTAGAGAACTATGAAATTGGAGAGCTCTAAGAATACTAAGAGAGCTGTGAACTTGGAGAGCTCTAAGAATAATAATAAAAAATATTGAAGAGCTATAAAATTGAAGAGCTCTTAAAAATAATAATGAAATATTGGAGAGCTATAAATTGGAGAGCTCTAAGAATACTAAGAGAGCTGCAAACTTGGAGAGTTCTAAGAATAATAAAAAAAAAAATATTAGAGAGTTATAAGTTTGGAGAGCTCTAAAAATACTAAGAGAGTTGTGAACTTGGAGAGGTCTAAGAATAATAATAAAATGTGGAGAATTATAAAAGTGGAGAGCTCTTAAAAATAATAATAAAATATTAGAGAGTTATGAAATTGGAGAGCTCTAAGAATAATAATAATAAGTTACTGGAGAGCTATAAAATTGAAGAGCTCTTAAAAGTAATAATAAAATATTGGAGAGCTATTAATTGGAGAGCTCTAAGAATACTAAGAGAGCTGTGAACTTGGAGAGCTCCAAGAATAATAATAAAAAATGTTAATAAAATCGAAGAGATCTTAAAAATAATTATAAAATATTAGAGAACTATGAATTGGAGAGCTCTAAGAATTAATAATAAAATATTGGAGAACTATAAAATTGGAGAGCTCTAAAAATAATAATAAAATATGAGAGAGTTATGAAATTGGAAAGCTCTAAGAATACTTGGAGAGCTCTAAGAATACTAAGAGAGCTGTGAACTTGGAGAGCTATAAAATTGAAGAGCTCTTAAAAATACTAATAAAATATGGGAGAGCTATAAATTGAAGAGCTCTAAGAATAATAAGAGAGCTGTGAAATTAGAGAGTTCTAAGAATAATAATAAAATATTAGAGAGTTATAAAATTGGAGAGCTGTAAAATTATTAGAGAGCTATGAAATTGGAGAGCTCTAAGAATAATATATTACAGAGCTGTCACCATGTGAACTCCCGCTACTTCGGACACTTAGCAAGTTTTATGGAAAATTGGGGGCCAGCTCTTGAGCTCTACTTTGTGGGAGAGTTATGAAATTGGAGAGCTCTAAAATAATAATAAAATATTAGAGAGCTTTGAAATTGGAGAGCTCTTAAAAATAATAATAAAATATTGGAGAGCTCTGAAATTGGAGAGCTCTCACATGTGGGCTATCACCTAAGCTCTACTAGAGAGAGCTTTTCTTTGTCGACCTCTAATATCTTGGAGAGCCCTCAAAATAAATGATAATATGTTTGGAGCTATCATAATGTAGAGAGCCGAAAAATAATAATATATTTAGGGGTTGTTTGGGATGATCTAAATAAGTATACTTTTTGACTTTTTATGAAATATGGGTTGAGTTTGGGATGGGTTTGAAGTGATGTGTTAGAGAGGTGATGTGACTTAAATAGAATAGTGACTTTTTGACTTTTTGTCTTTTTTCAAGTATGCCAAACTTGGCCTTAGAACTATACACATTGGTGAGCCAAGAGATTGGAGAGCTTTACTTTGGAGAGCCAAGAATTAGGAGCCAGCTAGAGTTCTACTTCATCGGTAATCTTGGAGAGCCATGAAATTGGAGAGCTCTACTTGGAGAGCCAAGGAATTGGAGAACTCTACTTTGTTACTTCACCATTTTGGAGACATAACCAAATTTTGATGAGAAAATTGGGAGCCGGCTTTACTAAGGAGAGCTCTACTTCATTGGCCTCCGCCATCTTGGAGAGCCAAGAAATTTGAGAGCTCTACTTTATTGGAGACTTCGCTGAAAAAAATTGATGAGCCGAAAAATTGATAAAAATGTATTTGGAGATAACTCTACCAAGGAGAGCTTTACCACCTTGGAGTTTTTCTCTACCTAGTAGAGCTATATTTACCACCTAGCTCTACCAATGAGAGCTCGACCATTACATGGGCTCTACTTTTGTTGGCTCTACTCCTTTGGAAACTTAGCCAAAAATTGATGAAATCATTTGGAGCTAGCTCTATCAAAGAGAGCTCTATCACCTTGAAAGATAGCTGCTACTGAGCATGGCATGGTGTGTTTCAGGAACTCTATCTTGGTTAGTTCTTCTGAGAATTCTACCTTAGAAGTCAAGGTAGCGAAGGCACTTGGGTGTCGATTTTTGGAGCGTGGAGCGTGCTTTATCCTTACTGTGTCGAATTCATCTATCAGCTTTCAGACAATGGTTTTGTATGAAGCCAAGGGGGCTTTTTGATAGCATAGTCTCCATTGGTCTGCTTGACCACCAGATTAGAGTCGTCTTTCATACATAGGAGACTTACTCCTAGATGGAGTGTTGCTATAAGCCCCAATATCAGAGCTTCATCCTTTGCCTCGTTGTTGGAACATCTAAACTTCAGTTTGTATGATAAATTGACTTAAATTGTATTTGGAGAAGGACAATTCCAACTTCTTCTCCTTTGGAAGTAGATGATCTGTTGAAGCTCAAGCTCTGTTCTCCTTCGGTGTTCACTTCAATAGCATGGAATTCATCACCTGGAAGTTCATTTGAGGGTGGCTCATGTTTCTACTTAGGAAGTGAGCTAGGAGGTCAGTCGAACCTTGGCTCTTGATGGCCTTACGGGTTTTGCAAATGATATCATATTCTGCCACGAGAGAAGCCAGTGTGCTGGCCTATTGGAGAGGGCCGGTCTTGTAAGCTATGAGCATCCCTTCGATACACATTGACACCAGTTGATGTTCTTCCATCAGATCTTGAATGTCTACTGCTTTTTCTCTGAAGCAGCAAACATAAACCAAGATATCTTCTTCTTGTCGTTGTGTCTCTCTTATGAGGTGGAGAGTAGTTAATCTCTTTTCGACATAAAAGAACTTGATATAAAACTTCTTCACCAAGTCTTCCCACGAAGAGATGGAACCAACGGTGAGGTTGGCATACTAAGAAAATGCTTGGTTTGTGACGAATTTGGAGAACTCTCTCATGCTGAGGTTTCGGTAAGCATCAAGAAAGCGCGAAACGTGCTCTCTAGTATTCCCTTTTCGTCTGTCAAAGCAGACAAACTTGGGTACAGTATTCCCTTTGTTTGTCTGAAGTAAACTGTATATGTGTTCTTTCACCACGTCCAATGTTAATGGTTGGGCTGAAAGAGTTTGGTCTGGCAGAAGAGTTGGAGAGTAAGTTGAAGCTACTGCGGTGGGAGTTCCGCTGATCGAACCAACTTGTGGTGGAGGTACTTGGCTTGGAGCCAAACGGAGGGAGCATGGCAGATGTTTGTCCTCCTGTTTGGTTTTGCAAGTTGTTTGGTGGAGTGGGGCTAGCCTCTAAGCCATTCTGAGTTAATGGCAGCACGCCATTTTGTGATGAAGAAATGGGGTTAGATGATGATGGAAATGTAGGTGCCCTTCGTAAGGCTAGTAGGGCATCTATCAAGAGTTGTTGGTTCTGTTAGAGAGAGGTGACACTCTTAGTCAATACACGTAGCTGCTCCTCTATGGCTGATTGAGAGGATTGTTCCTTCGGAAAGTCGTTAGGGCTGTGTTTCGAGGTCTCCACCAGGGTCTCCCTACTGCCACCTTGGGATGTTGATGTGCCGTTTCTGGTGTTCTTTTTGGGGTGCCATGTGAAGTGAGCGCCACTCTTCCCTAGTGGAGTATAATATGGGTGATAGAGATTAGAGGCGATCGGTCGTTGACCTCTAGGAAGATGGTGGGCACTTCAATGGCCTAAGATCACCAGAGGTGGAAGAGGAGAAGACCAAGGCAGGCTTAGAGAGGAAAGGAATGGCAGTGAGAGACCTTGAACACTTAGTGTATGTTATGTGATTCTTGTTGCTCTTGTTGTGTTGTTGTAGCTGCACTTATGATGCCGTTATATGGATTCTAGGAGTATTGGAGCCCAAGCAACCTCCAAACAAGTGGCAAATTCTCCTCGACTCGATAGGAGGGTGATATCAGTCCTTTGAGCTGTGTCCTATGATTCAGGTCCTTGGGAAGGTTGCATCATAGGAGCTGTAGGTGTACGTATGATATCTTGAGAGGCGTATCATCTGCGCATCAGATGTAAGTGTAAGGTCTACATCTCTTTCTCTAAGCTAGGCCAAAGGGGGAGCTGTCACTGCAGGGAGACAGCTATACGACCTTGACGATCTCGAGGTCTTAGCCTCCAATCCACAATCCTCCAAGGATCCCAAACGGGAGTGCCTAGGTCCTGCTCCCAACCTAGGCAGCTCAGGGGGTGAGTGCATGGGTGAGCCAAGGGCTCATTCTGAGCAGCTAAGTAAACATAGGAGAGCCAAACATAGGTGAGCCAAGAGTTCAACTATTTTGCTATGGAGCTGGGGTGAGCGGGTAGAGAATATATTTCTTGAGTTATGAAGGGCCATGGAGAGCTCTAGGTAAGCCAGCTCTATCAAAGTGAGCTGTGGCCCTGTTTTCATACTTGGTGGTGTGCATGCCCCCGCTTAGGCTAGGCATACGACCCCAACTCATTGTGGTGCCTAGGGGTCTGCTACGTAGATGTGTGATGGTACTCATCATGGTGCCTCAGGGGTCTGTCATGTGTATGTATGATGGTGATGACGTGACACCCGTAGGGCTCGCCACATGCAAAGCATAATATAGATACCCACATCTTCCAATTCCCATTTCTTTCTGTCCCCTTTATTTCCATGCTTTTCATATCCGTTGATAGCATCATGTTTTCTTTATTATAATCCTTATTCTTCCATCCATGTTTCATGCATTTGGATTCGACTCATTTACATTTATGGACTCTATCATTTCCTATGTGATTTTGTGTGCTACCTCATGCTTTGAGATGACTCACACGTTATACATTAGTAGCCAAATATATAGTTGCATTCTCGTGTATGTATCGCATTAGTATTTTGCATGTAGGACCATGCATATTTTGCTTACTCTTTTCTTCATCTTTTTGTTGGATGCAAGTAAATACTAGGTGAACATTTATAGTTTTAGCATCCTGCTTGTACATGATTTTCTTATTATGTTTAGCATTTTACCATGCGTCTAATTGCTTAAGTGATTTATCTCTATGATTGTCAGTGGATGGAGGTTGTGTCGTTTAAATTGGAATGATATTGATTTTTATGCACGTGAGCTCATTTTCCCTCGAGCTGTACATTTTTCAAAACTCTTTTAAAATGTATGAAATCAAAACGTTCCGAGTTGAATGGTAGTCTATGCCTGATTGCTTCAAATAATAAATTTTAGCATTAATAATAATCGGAATATGAGCCATATATTGTTTATAAAACTCGTAGGAATATGAGCCATATATTGTTTATAAAACTCATATTATGGTTTAGTAGAGACTGATCCTTTGATTGGGTGAGTAGAGTGCTCAATTCATGAATCATGACCTTCTCCCCTCATACCTAAGGTCCCGAACTGAGACATCTTTGGTTGTGAGGGACAGTGGCCTTTGGCATGAGTCATGGGTTTCCTAGTTTTTTCAAAAGATTAGGTGGCGACTCTGTGATCTGGTGCAACCCATTTCTAGCACATTTTGTGATTAATGGATTTTCTATAGATTTGCCGGATATGGACTCTCATTTATGTTTCTCATTGCACTCGTGAGACTAGATTGAAATCGGGAGTTCAAACTGTTGGGCGCGCTCGGTTACCCCTAGGACATCCTATACAGAGTAATAGGCTTGGGCAAGTCATCATCCTTAATCAACGAAGTGCAGCACGTCATCCTTAACTGTTGACAAATAACTAGAGAATAACAGTACCAAAGAAGAACTTGAATAGGACAACAAAATCAAAGCACAACCAAGAACTACGAAGTTCACCCAACCAATCAGCCACAGTAGGACAAGAAGACACACAACAACATGAGGCATTAGAAACACTCAGAATAGAAACTATTACTCTTTCAAGCTTCCAAACAAGAATAGAGGGCTAATCCAGTCAAAAGTGGAACAAACTCACCATTAGTTCATCAAACAAACACCAAAGAAGACCTTATAAGTGCAAGTTGGCACCTAGAGAGGGGATTCCAACAACCAAAAACAATCAAAAGGGCCACAATCGTGATTCAAAAAAATAGGCCACAAAAATTACGAAAATCATTCAAAATTCACAAACTAACATCAAATGACTTCAATTAATTTTGTAAAAATCATCATAGATACCAAGAGGCAAAACCAAGTCACACCATGTGTTTTTCGGATCACAGCGCCTGTACAAACCTGACGTCACACTAACGTCATCATACGGATGATGATCTCAGCACGTCACCTTCACCTAGTGATGAGCTCCAGTCTGTTGAATGCTTGCTTGAGTAGAATTGAGTGCTGTGATACCAAGTTGAAGTGCAAAGTATGTACAAATTAGGGTTGGGGTTAGAGGGAGAGAGGAGAAGTACGAAGAGTACGGCAATGATAGGTTTAGGGTGATTGATTCAACCCTTCACCTCAGCATGCGTTTATACAATATGACAACATAACAATAGTATCCCTCATTATAGAATTAAATTGCACACATACGCAACACACGACTACGCTAACATATATTAAGCAATCTGACATGTATTATAGTAGGTTGGCCATTGGTTTTTCTTATGATTTCACCATTGACAAACTATGGAAATTGTTGTTGTTTAATTGCACATGCACCACGAGTTTAGTAACAATTCATTCTTGTAATTTGATAGGACTCTTGTGCTTGCTTGGAATGGGCTCTACTAATGGTTTAGTGAGTGCACAGGGAAAGCAAACAATTTTTTCCTTTGGAGTTATATCAGACGTCCAGTATGCTGACCAGCCTGTTCGCCGTTCATTTGCTGGTGTTCTTCGGTATTATCGACACAGCATTTGTGTGTTGCAAAGGGCAATCCATAAATGGAATGAGATACAGAAACTTAAATTTGTGGTCAATTTTGGGGACATTGTTGATGGCTGTTGCCCCAAAGATCAATCTCTTAATGCTGTTAAGCTTCTTGTTGATGAATTTGAGACTTTCAAAGGCACTATCTATCACATGATTGGAAATCACTGCCTGTACAATCTTCCTCGTGACATGTTACTTCCATTATTGAAAATTCCTAGTCTAAATGGTCATGCATACTATGATTTTTGTCCAATCTCGGAATACAGATTTGTAGTCCTTGATGGCTATGATATTAGTGCCATTGGTTGGCCTCAAGATCATCCAAACACTATTGAGGCATTAAAATTTCTTAGGGAGAAAAATCCCAATTCAGAAAAAAACAGTCCAGAAGGGCTGATGGGCCTGGAGAGAAGGTTTCTCAAGTTCAATGGAGCGGTTGGAAAAGAACAATTAAAATGGTTGGATGGAGTGCTTGAGGATGCAACAAAGTCGAACCAAAAAGTTGTACTCTGCTGCCATGTGCCTTTAGATCCTGGTACAACGTCCCAAGAAGCACTTTTGTGGAATTATGATGAAGTAATGGATGTGGTACATAGATATAGTTGTGTCAAGGTTTGCCTGGCTGGACATGATCACACAGGCGGACACTCAATAGACTCACATGGGGTACACCATCATGTATTTGAAGCGGCGTTGGAGTGCCCTCCTGGAACGGATGCATTTGGATATATAGATGTTTTTGATGATAGGTTACTGCTTATTGGAACTGATCGAATGAAGAGCACTGAAATGATTTTCACTCCTTAAGCATGCCAGATAATATCATCCCGCAGAATCTCCACCTCTTCTTCTTCTTCTTTCTTTCTTTTAAATGATAATCTACAACTTGTTCTTTTTTTCAATGTGATTTAGAGGAAAGTGTCCAAGGCTTTGAATGGATATCAATATTGAAATGGGTTTCCTCGCCAGGAGTTGAAATTAACAGCTAGCAAGTTTCTAGTGTTTTCTCCCTTGTTGAAAGAGGTATGGGTACAACTTAATTTGTACTAACAAAAAGCTATAAGCAATAATATGCAATTTCAGTATGCTAGATGTTTTATGACTTCAATTCTTACTTGTAATATTGCAATGGCTACCTCTGTCCTTGAAGTTTGTGGTGGAGCATCAGTTATGTATGCCTTATTGTTTGGAGTCAGTCTTATATAAGCCTTGTATAGTATTTAAAGCATTGATGCTTGTGTATCATGCATTGCTACTTAATTTTTGTTGAACAAGCTCTTACTTTTGAGATTCCAAATTTGGATAGTGATTTTGGCTTTTCATTTTCTTTCTCCATGTTGGATGTATTAGATGTTGATGGAAAATCAGTACCTGCAGTTGACACTCTCTTACATTGGCAACCAAAGAAAGTGAGAAAGTGACCAAACGGCATAATATATAGGTCATGGGCCCACTAATTTTCAATTGGTTATGGTTGCTGATGGTAACCATGGCCATTTAGTAATGGAATTGTTAAATTAAACATGAAACTATGTACAGATAGATTTGCCTTGTTTAAATATCAAATTGTTCTTTGGTACAATTAGTTTTGACCATCTTGTTGCAAAGGAAAAAATTTATATAGAGACTATATAGATCTCGTCACTCCAAACATTACTTTGATTCCCTAAGAGCTTCTGATGGAATTGTATTGATTTTTTAGTTATATTTAGTCGAGGTGCGCGTAAGCTGGTCTGGACATTCAATTATCAAAAAAAAAGAAAAAAAAAAAAGAAAAAAAAAGAAGGTTCTATGTCTATGTCAACTCCCTTATGGCACCTTTCCCACATTAGGCCTTATTAGCCATGGAAAACTATAGAGCACCTTATGTCACATAAGAAAAGTAAAGCTAAGACCAACAAATAAAACCTACATGTAAGTTCCACATATACAATTCAAATTACAATCTTCTTTTCTTCACTTCTGCTGGGACAACTTTGCCTTTCTCTTCTCCGTGTACAAGAACTTCATATGTACTAACAAAAATCTATAAGCAGTAATATGCAATTTCAGTCTGCTGGATGGCTTGTGACTTCAATTCTTACATGTAATACTGCAATGGCTATTTGGAGTCAGTTTTATATAAGCGTTGTAGAGCAGTTAAAACATTGATGCTTGTATATCATGCATTGCTACTTAGTTTTTGTTGTACAAGCTCTTACTTTTGAGATTCCAAATCTGGATAGTGATTTTGGCTTTTCGTTTTTTATCACCATGTTAGAGGTATTAGATGTTGATGGAAAACCATTAGCTGCAGTTCTCTCTTAAATTGGCAACCAAAGTGAGAAAGTGACTGAACAACATAATATATAGGTTATAGGCCCACTAATTTTCAATTGGTTGCGGTTGCTGTAGGTAACCATGGGCATTTACTAATGGAATGGTTAAATTTTGACACCTTGTACAGATAGATTTGCCTCATTTAAATGCCAAACTGTTCTTTGGTACTATTAGTTTTGACCATCTTGCTCCAAAAGAAAAATATCTATATAGAGACTATAGATCTTGTCACTGCAAGCATTACTTTGATCTCCTAAGGGCTTCTAATGGAATTTTGTTGATTTTTAAGTTAAATTTATAAAATGATTAAAGGCCAATGTAACTCAATACCGAAAGGCTAATGGAGGTCATTTTGATCATATTAGCCACAATTTAAGCACAAAGAAAAGAAAAAATCGTTAGAAATAAAAATAAAAAATCACATATATCTCTCTAGTAGTCTTGGGAAGTGAGAATATTGACAAAAACGCATTGGACATCAATGATAATGGAGAACATTTTACTTGGACTTTCTCAACAAACAAACAAAGATGATGACCCCAATCTACCATTGAACCGTACATTACATACATGTCTATGTCTATGTCAACTCCCGTAAAGCACCTTCCCCACAATAGGTCTTATTAGCCATGGAAAACTATAGAGCCCCTTATGTCACATAAGAAAAAGTAAATCTAAAGAAAAACTACATGCTAGTTCCACATACAATTCAAATTACATTCTATTTGTCACTTCTGCTGGGACAACTTTGCCTTTCTCCTCCATGTACAAGAACTTAATATGTACTAACGAAAAGAATAAGTAATAATATGCAATTTCAGTCTGTTGGATGTCTTGTGACTTCAATTCTTACATGTAATAATGCAATGGCTACCTCTGTCCTTAAAGTTTGCGATGGAAAATCAGTTACGTATGCCTTATTGTTTGGAGTCAGTCTTATATAAGCCTTGTATAGTATTTAAAGCATTGATGCTTGTATATCATGCATTGCAAGTTAGTTCTTGTTGTACGAGCTCTTACTTTTCAGACTCCAAATTTGGATAGTGATTTTTGCTTTTCATTTTTTATCACCATGTTGGATGTATTAGATGTTGATGGAAACCCATTGGCTGTAGTTGACCCTCTCTTGCATTCGCAATCAAGCAAAGTAAGAAAGTGACCGAATGGCATAATATATAGGTTATGTGCACACTACTTTTCAACTGGTTGCGGTTGCTGAAGGTAACCATGGGCATGTACTAATGGAATGGTTGAATTAAACATGACACTATGTACAGAGATTTGCTTCCTTTAAATGTCAAATTGTTCTTTGGTACTACCAGGTTTGACCATCTGGCTGCAGAGGAAAAAAATATATATAGAGACTATACAGATCTTGTCACTCCAAACATTTTTTTAATCTCCCAAGGGCTTCTAATGGGGTTTTGTTGTTCTTTTAGTTATATTTATACAATGATCAAGGCTAATGTAACTCAATACCGAAAAGCTAATGTAGGTCATTTTGATAATCTTGGCCACAAGGCATATATCTCTTTAGTAGTCCTGGAAAGTGAGAAGATTGACAAAAACGCTGTGGACATCAATGATAGTGGAGAAGCATTTTACTTCTGAATTTCTCACAAAACAAACAAAGATGATGACCCCAATCTTCCGTTGAACCATACATTACATGTCGATGTCTATGCGAACATAAAACACCTTCCCCACATTAGGACTTATTTGCTATGGAAAACTATAGAGCACCTTATGCTACATAAGAAAAGTAAAACTAAGACCAACAAATAAAAACTACATGTAAGTTCCACATATATAATTCAAATTACAATATTCTTTTCTTCACGTCTGCTGGGACAACTTTGCCTTTCTCTTCTCCATGTAGAAGAACCCAATCAAGGACACAATAGAGAAGGCAGAGAAGCAGGCTGATGCAATGTCAAGCGAGCCGTGGCGGCCAGTGATTGCTTGGATCTCAAACAAGTTTGTGGTCTTGTGAGCATCTGTGGTTTGGCCATAGGCAGCCTCAACACCATTAGAGTCGTAGGCATAGGCCCTTACAAAGTAAATGGCAGTCGGGATGTCCTTCTCAACTGTCCAAGTGGTTGAGAAGTTGCTGGAGGGGCTATATGGTTGAACAACCACCTTGAACTGGCAGGTCTTGTCCTTCATAAGGTTGTCCACTGTCTTCCTCCAAGCACGGTCTACTTGGCTGATGGGTGCATAGCAGAGCTTGACCGTCACGGTCTTGTAGGATGAGTCTGTCCCTGCTGGGAAGGTCTGGTCATATGACCATGTCACAGTCAGTTGGTCTTGCCCAGCTTTCAGCACTACAAGGTTCATTTACAATCAGAGTATTCACCAACCATATATACTTTTACCGAAACTGCAAAATTTGAACTAGTTTAAACTGCATTATTTTCTGGGAAAAAACTTTCATTTCTAAGGTGTGTACATCAGTACTTTGTATCATAGTGCCTTTGTTTAAACCTTTTGTTCTGGGCATCTGTTAGAACTTCAATTTGGATCATTCACTTCATGATGATCATAGGTTTAGGGCCTCAGCTTCTGGAAAATTAATTAGAAGTTGGTGAGAAAAAGGGGGTAAATTACATTTTTAACCCCTATAATTTGACTTCAATTTTATTTTAATTCTTATTGTTTGAAATTGAACAATTTGATCAATACACGGTAAGTTTAGATCCAATTTAATCTTTTCATTCAAGTTAGAGATTAAAATTAATAATTTTTAGACACTTGTCAATCTTTTGAACTATACACGTAGAAAAAATTAATAAAAATTTGGGCAGAATAACTAACTTGAAATTAAATTTAAAGTGTAATAATTAAATTGTTCAAATTAAAACAATTACAATCAAAATGGAATATACGTCAAACTATAAAAAAGAAAAATATAATTTAACCTTAAGAAACAGCAGCTAAAACAACCACTCTCACAGCCTCACTCAATTATGATATTCTTTCTCTTCTAACTTATTTAAATTATTTTTACAAAATAAACTTTTGTGTAGAAACTGCAGAAGTCTTGACATATATTTAAAGAAAAAAAAGAAAGCAATAAATGGTTGGATAAATTGCACCAAATAGGGATTTGAATAGTTTCTATTACATGAATGGAATAAAGATATTGATTCGCAGACTAGTGATTTTGGTTTTTATCCATTAGAATGGGGAAGATTTTATTCCAAATGTAACAGCGAGAGCATCAATTTGCCAAACAAACAGGGTGTCAGTTTCAAATCAATTTGATAAGTTTGTGATGACAATTGCTTGTACCAATATAAATTTATTGTATGCAAAGTGGTACCGCGCTGGCACGCATATTTGGTGCCTTCCACTAATAACAATTCAACAACCGAGTTAGTGAAGGCAGAGTTCTGTGAGTCCAGATCCCCTCCTTGAGCCCCCTCCTTCATTCCCTCCTTGCAGGGGCTTTCGGGTCCACTTTGAGGCCCAGTTTTGATAATCCGAACCGTTCATATTTTTAGATTTATTCAGTATATTATACCTGTGAAAAATCAAGTTGATTGGATATCAGAAAGTATGCATTCAGAAAATTGGGACTACAAACTATTTTTTAATAAACAGTTTTCCGAACACATACTTTATGATATTCGATCAACTTGATTTTTTACAGGTATGATATACTGAATAAATCTAAAAATATGAACGATTCGGATTATCAAAACTGGGCCTCAAAGTAGACCCGAAGGCCCCTGCAAGGAGGGAATGAAGGAGGGGGCTCAAGGGGAGGATCCCAATTCGAGTTCTGTCACATAATAACTTTTTTACCTTACATATAGAAAAGTACAAAAATAATTTGATATAATGACCAAAAAAAAAAAAATGCTATTTTAGTAGCATCTCAAAATTACGCAGTATTTAATTGAGAAATTTAAAAAAATAAATAAAAAAAGAGAAAAAAGTTATGAAATTAAGTAAAATATAAATTTATTTTATTCACATTTCACTTGTTTTTTCTTTTTCTTTTTTTCTTTCTAAATCTTCCAACTAAACACAGTATAATCTAGTGAAAAATTGTTCAACCCAACACCCCTGTTATTGAATTATGTTAGTGCCGCAAATATATTTATACGATCTTTTTCATGATCTAGGTTCTAAATTAAAGTAATGTCTTTGTGAAATGATTTTGTGGTGGAAGAGATCAAATCAAATTATTATTTTTTTTTTTACAGAAAAATTCTCCCACTCTGCTGCTGGTTCATGACAGCGTCTCTTAAAAAGATTATCCAATGTCCGGTTATCCCTTCCGAGTTAGAAGACTATAACTTGGTAACTTATTCAAACCTTTCAAGACAAGTTTTTTTTTAAGTTAAAACTCGCGCAACAGAAAAGTATTTGACCCACATCAAAGTGTGGTGATAACAATCAAACTACTTTCATGGAAGCTGAGAAGAGATGATTTTGTGAAGGGAGAAGAGTACCAGCGAAAGTGGGTTTCTTGGGAAATAAGAGGGAGGGAAAGAGGTAAGACAGAAAAAGTATTGTTGGATTTCATGAGTTGTGTATGTAATAAATTTGAAAAATGAAATTTGTGTGATTCGAATGGTTCTAATGTATGAAAATTCAAATTATCAAACATTATTAAATAAATTTTTGACTTTCTCTGTCAAAGGGAGCTGTTGTCTTCTAGTGATTTGCTAAAGGTACCACATCAATTATAGCATCTTCATCAGAGCTAGATTCAAAGTAATATATATATTGAGAGAGAAAGAGAGAGATGGGATTACATACCTTGTCCTGTTGTGGGAGAAGCGGTGACCAAAAGAGTTCTTTGAAGGGAAGAGAAAGTGACGCCATAGCAGGCCTCAGGGAAGAAAGAGAGGAGAAGAAGTGAAGAAGCCACAAGAAAACAACCAAAGGCCATTGACAAAGTTGTATATGAGCCCAATATGATGCTTACTACGATGCTGCTGCTACTTCTGATGATGATAAATAGAATAGATAGAGGGATGCGATGGAATCAGGATTTCTACTTGGTTTGCTTTATATAGACAAGGAAGGAAGGAAAGATGTTAGGGGCATGTAAAACCACAAATAGTCAACGCATATCCAACTCACAGGATTTTGCAGATTCTCCAGTGATTCCTACAATATTACAACAATGGAAATATTTCTTTTATAAGATGGGAATACCGTCTTTAAAGTATATTGAAGGGGTGGGGTCAAATATGATAGGATGATGCTGGTCACTGGTCCGAAATCGTACTGTAGCGTATTGTTAGATCTGTGGAGTTCATCATTAGTTTAATTTTAATAATCTAAATTGTTTAATGTCTACGACTGGTTGAGTATTTCATCTTTATAAAAAATCATTTTAATCGGATGTCGATAGTCACTTGATCAGATCATATTTTTATCAATAATACATATGATTTTTAAAAATAAATTGTTGACAAAATGTGTTCTGATTAAGTGGCTATCGATAACCGATCAATGTGATTTTTAGCAAGGATGAAGTAGTCGACGAGTTTTACATATTGAACAGTTCGGATCATCAAAATTAAATCTGTAGTGGGCCCTACAAGTCCAAACAATATTGTCTCGTCTACAAAGTAGGCTAGAGACAATCTGTATCCTACATGATATTCATACAAATTAAAGATGAGGAATTAATATTTTTGTATATCCTATATGATATTCATACAAATTAAAGATGAGGTATTAATAGATTTGTAAGTTTGTTTAGGGTGTGCTGTATAAGCATATTTTATCTTTTTTGAGTTATATTATTTTTTTATTTTTTTGTACATTTTTTCATAAAAATTTAAAATGTATATTTATTTAGATCATCAAAAAAATGTTATTTAATGAGTATTTTGTATTTAAAAATCAGAAATGCTTTGGAGCTCTGAAAAGAGATCCACTTATGATGTGATATTTTGGTTTTTTTTTTTTTTTTTTTCAATGTCACTTGTATAAAGCTCTATACCTAGAGCTCTCAATCACTAACCTACACCAAAAAATAAAATAAAAATAAAAAATAATAATTTCTTATTAGGCTTTTTTTTGTTTGGCATATCAGCACTTGGAATGAAAAATTGGAGTTCATACCATAAATTCAATTTTCAAAATTATTTGGCAATGCCTTCAAGTGCTAAACTCTTAAGAGCATCTTTATTGATCTAGTTAAAATTTTGTCATATTTTAGTTTAAAAGTTATTTATTTATTTATTTTAAATTTTGGCTATACTTTTTTTTTTTTGGGAAAATTTACAAAAAAAAAAAAGAAAAAAAAAATTCTAAAGCTTATTATAACAAATTAAATCCTAAACTTTCAATTTCTTCAATTTAAATCCTGAATTTTGAAATTAGATACAATTTGAACTTTCCTTTTATTCCTATTAATTGATTTAATAGAAAAAGGAAAAAATAAAAATAAAAATAAAAAACAAAATAGGTGTAATTTTTTCACTTGTTCTTGTAAGTCTTAGGGATTGTTTGGTAATGCATCAAATAAGTATACTTATTTAGATTATATCATTTTTTTACTTTTTTTACACATTTTTTTATAAAAAAAAATAAAAAAAATATACTAAATAAACAAACCCCAAACAACTCTTTAGTTTTCAACTTGACTACTCTAAGTTATTATCACAATTGTTATGAACATCAACTTGATCAAAAGCCTCCATTGTCACCGGTACAAGTGATTGACAATAGATACAGACGGTCATTTTGCCTTGCTTTTGCTCCGCCCCTAAATCCCTGTCTCGTCCAACACGAATTTTACCCGTCCTGATTAAAAAGTGCGGCGGAAACGGATTTTGCTTCTCCTATCCCATTACATTCGAATCTTCTTGATTATATTTATTAAATATATTTATATGTATATAAAATATATAATTTATTTATTTTTTATTATAATAAAAGTTAAAACATTAAAATATTATATTTTATATTAATTTTTATTTATTTATTTTTTATCTTATATAATATAATTTTCATTAAGTATAAATTATTATTCATAATATAATATATTATCTATGATTTTTATTTTTCAACTTATAAAATTAATCCGCCTCCTGCCTGCCCCACTTCTGTCACACCCTGATTTGCCCCACTCCCAATATGATACAGGGCGTGAGCGGATTTCAATTAACTTGCTCCAAACCTGACCGTGACCATCCCTAATTATAAAACAAAAAGTATAAAAATTTATTTCTATTGCATTACAATTTAACAAAATTTAGATTACAAATATATATATATATATATATATAAAATAGTTGAACTTCAATTAGTTGAATTAAATCTTTACTTTTTTGATTATCAATGCTATAATAACTAAAATTAATTGGGGGTAAGGATGAAAATTTTTGATACAATTTAAGCAATATATAAAATTAACAAGTTAGGGTCGACTATTTTTCAACATGAATCCAAGTATGAGACAACTCAATAACACGAATTATTGGTTATATATTTTAACGTTCACTAAGGGATGCCATGACGTCTTTTTAATATTTTATTTAACTCTATCTAACTGAATAAAAAAGTATGCAAAATAATAATTACGACTACTATCTTTTTTTCATTTAAGATATGTATTTTTTTATTACTTATTTTAGAGTCAATCTAGTAAAAAAAAATATAGTAATAAGGCATAATGTTTTTAATTAGAAAAATGTAATTAAATTAAAATCAAATATTCTATAAGTAATTTCATTTAGTAGAAATAAATTTTATAAAATTTAACTTATGGAAAAAAATTTAATCTCTCCATACACTTGCTAAGTTATTTTTAACTAAAAGTGAAAGTTTTCACATTAGACATCAATCGGACATGAATCAAAATAACACTATACAACAACATGAAAATAAATAAATTGAGATACTATTGAATTAATTATGAAAGAATACGACATAATATACTCTCTAATTAAGAACTTTAAATTTTGTTCAAAATTGAAAGTCCGAGACGACCGCCTTAGTTGCCTCACCTCAAGGCCGACCCTACATGCACCCTGCTCCTTTCCTTCCCCACAGCCTTTCCACCTCCTCCAGTGGCACCGCCCTCATCTCTGTCAACTCAAAATCAATCGAATTCGCTTTCAAAGCCTAGACCTCGAACCCTATCTGCTTTGTGGGGTCCTTGGGGGGATCGATCTTCGACATTAATATAGAGAAGACATTTTGATGAATTTCATGATAGTGGATGAGGTGAATGGTGCCTAGATTCTAGTGGGATGGAGAAGGCGAGAGATTAGGATGACGTTCTATTGACTACATATTTTGTGTAAACTAATTACAATTCAACACGTGGTAGAATAAGGGCAATACGGGAAGACTATTCATCGTGATCGTACACGTGGCAGTTAGTATTGGTTCTTACAAGATTTGCGTAGCACTGGATCAGCAAAGAGATGCAAAGTGATGAGACTTCAACGATTACTCACATTCAAATTCAAAATTAGGAGGGAAGCCTAACTGCAGGTAATGGCATAGTGGAACTAACTATAAGGCAACATGATCAGCGATCATAGAAGAGTGATTCGACGGTTAGAAGTGCAGGTCGATGGTCATCCTTGAGAAGTATAAATCGTAAAGAAGGCCCTAGAAAAATCCTCAGACTCAGATCCAAAAAATCGTTTTTATCTACTTTATTTTCTTTCCAGTTTTACATTTCCTGTTCTTTGTATTTCTGTGCTTTAAAATTCCTGTACTGCACTTCGTTCATAGGAATAGTTTCAAGTAAATTGTTGCTGTAAACCTCTATGAGGCTGAATTGGATCATTGTAAGTCTTTCGTTTTACTTAATGAAATACTGCAATTGTTCTTCATTTAATCATTGTCAGTTTATTCCTCCTAAGTAAAGCCACCAGTAAAAGTCTTCTTCATTGAGACTGAAAGAACTAAAACACAATTGTCTGATAATTAGTTGGCAATTAAATTTCTGTAAGGACTGATTGATCCTTGTTGACACGCTCAAAATTACTGTAATAACCTTCGAAAGCCAAAAAAGCCAACATATATTTTTGGCACGCCCAATGGGACTAATTGAAATGGCTAGACGTAGGAGACAAGGAGAAAATAAACGCTTGGAAAAAAGTGTGGAAGGAGAGATAGAAATGTTTAATCCAGAGGTTAATGTGATAACACATCCTGTAGAAACACCCACTTTATCAGAACCTACGGTTGAACAGACTAGCACTTCGGAACAAGTACCACATATTCATAATATTGGACGAGGCCAAGGAATTGGACCATCCACTGTTCTATTTACTCAACCAATAAATCTATGGGGTGGCCTAGTAGATGCCATGGGACAGCAATTAATGAACACAATAGAAAGATAGGCAACATCCTTTTTGGATCGAATGAATACCCACTAACCAACAAATGCAAGGCATATAGAGGAAAATTCAAATGCCCATCAGCAAAGATTGGCTAGAGATAAACAGCATATGTAGAGTAATGGGCATACTAATGGTCAAACTAGTAACCAAAATCATGAAAGACCACCACCTCAGTCTTGGTATGAGCCTCTTTCGAGGCCTATGGCAAATCAAAATGCTTCATTACTTAACAGTGAAGCTATGCAAATTGGTAGATCTGGCCCAACACAGGATAATGGTGTAAGGATGGTCCAAAATCCCATGTTCGAAGCCATACCTAGCACGAGGGGGTTCATTAATCCTTTGTTCGAATTTATACCCGGGGGGTTGGAAGGTTTTCCTACAACTAGAAAAGACACAACACCTGTTCCAGCGCCTTTCGCAGGTCCTTTTGTAGGACAGGCTCAAAGGGGTCACCCATATCCCCAACAGCAGCCAGCGCCATAGGGACAACCAGTCCCAAACATACCACCCTATGGACCAAGAGGACCCCAAACACAAGGTTGTCTACCAAATCCTGTGTTTGTTCCTCCGGTAGTGGTTCAACAAGCACAAAATATGGTCCCCAGGGACCAAATTGTTGATATTATTAAAGAGATGTGTGGACCAATGGCTCGGGGGTTCAAACTCCTATGTACAGGAAGCCATATCCAGAATGGGTAGATAGGGTACATGAATACCCAAGGGGGTTTAGGATACCCGACTTCGCTCTTTTTTTATAGGAATGAAAACCAGTCAACGGTTGAACATATTGCTAGGTTCGTTGCTCAGTGTGGTGAATTTACTAACAATGACTATATGAAGTTAAGATTGTTCCCAAATTCTCTAACTGGGCCAGCATTTGTATGGTATATAAACCTTACACCTGGCTCTATTCAAACTTGGAAACAAATGGAAGAGGCGTTTTATGCCCAATTCTGCCAAACAGAGCCAGAGGTTTCCATGGCAGACTTGGCAAGATTGAGTCAAAGGCCTGATGAGAAGGCTACTCAGTTTATTGCCAGATTTAAAAGAGCACGAAATAAATGTAGGATCATCTTACTAGAGCCTGAATTTGTGAGATTGGCTCAAAATGGTCTAGAGTTTAGGCTTCGAAAGAAGTTTGACTCAACTGAATTTAAAGACTTAATGGAATTAACCTATAAGGTGTCTAGGTATGAAGCATTACTAGAAGAAGAACAAGATCAAAGTAATGCATCATACAAGACGTATTATAGAGATCCTAATTATGAGATTGATGTAGCAGAGATTGTAGGGAAAGAACTTGTGATCTATGAAATATTAATTCATAAAGACACAACAATTGACCAGCAGTTTAAAAATAAAGACTTTCATAGGAAATACTCTTTCGATTTAACATAGACAGATGACATTTTTGATCGTTTGCTTGCTACAAATTTCCTGAAGTTACCAAAAGGAGTCAAAATTCCGTCTCTAGAGGAACTTAAAGGAAAAATGTATTATAAATGGCATAATTCTTGGTCTCACTCAACTAAAAGCTGCATTGTTTTTCGAGACAAGATCCAAGAACAGATTCGAAATGAGAGTTTAAAATTCCCAACTAAAGCAGAAAAGACCATGGGGATTGATACTAATCCATTTCCAGAAATTGGAGAGGTGGCAGCCAATGTTATTATGCCAGACTTCCAGAACTTGTCCTTGAAAGAATTGGAAGAAGTCAATGTGCAGATGCATGTTGCTAGCCAGATAACTGTCAAGAAAGACACAGAAAATCTACCAGCTATTGGACAAGGTTTCTCAGACCAGAGGGAAGACTCTGATGAAGAAGCATTGGATGATGATTCTTTAGAAGCAGCTGTCATGCAAAGAATATGTCCCAGATGCAGGCTGAGCTACAAGTGGTTAAAAGGGCTTCCAATTGATGGGAAACAATATTACAAGGATATGCAAAGGCGTCCTAAACCAACCAGTGCTTACAATAAAAGGCCATATCCAACTAGTATTAGGCAGCAACCATTAATGGCTGAGCTAACAACCGCTAGAATGCATTCTAAAGGCAAGAGGCCTTTATATGAGTTCAGACCACCTAATCATTACATAATGAAGAGCAATCATCCTGAAAACAGATCGGAGAAGGGTTTAGTTTATGGGATCAAAGCCAGAGGTTGGCCTCCTAGACCAGCCTCACACAGGATGGAAAGTGGCCACCTCTATCAAAGGCCTGAGGTGGGCCCAAAACAGGGAGTCAGGGCCAAGCAGTGGCCTTCACAACCAGCTTCGAAGATGGCTTCGAAGGAAGAAAGAAACAGTTCAACAACTGGGTCAGTAGGTTCGTGGGTACCTAGAGTTCCAGATTGGTTTGTTATGCAGAACAAATCTAGGGAGATGTCTACCCAAAGAAATATTGTTGGAAACCAAGGTAGGATGGTCAAACCTCCTTTGGTGGCTCCAAACAATTGGGTATTGCTTAAGCACCCGAAAACAAAAGAACCAAATATGGTCCTAATGATTTCTAGGTCCTAAAGAAGGAAGATCCAATAAAGGTACACTCAGTACCAGAAGGATCTGAAAGAAGGTAGAGCAAGTTCTTCATTGGTTCAACTAAAGAGCCAGGCAGAGGGAGAAGAAGATTCAAAGTTAGACCATAATCTAAAATCGACTCTTCCAGACAAAAAAAGTTGTAGCAGGGAGTAGTTGGCCAAAGTTCATTCCGAACTAAAGGCCAAGGAAAGAACCAGTTTGGTAGGATTGGAAAAAGCTTTGATGGAAAGTGATAGTGAGATAGAAGATGAAGTCGTCCTAGGCCAAAGGAAGAGGATGGTCAAGGAAGAAATGTTTGAAGCTTTCATGGTTGAACAGACATTTTTGGTCAAAAAACCAACATAAATAGACCATTCGAAGGAAGTCACTAATACAGAAGTTCCAAAATGCAGCATGGAGGACGCTTCTGAAGTAATTGAACAAGTTGACCAAGAGGGAAAGCAGGTACAGCCAGTCATCCAATTTGGTTCGTTCCCTCCAGTGTCAGTGAATATGTTGCTTATATTACCACAAGAGTTTCAAGCTGAAAATAAAAACCAAGGTCAGGAGATTGACCCAATTCCAGTCTCCAGTGAAGACTCACAAGTAAGTTTGGTGCAAGACGAATCCGAAGTAGCCACACCAATAGAAACTAAAGACGAGAGTGAGGATGAGGTAAGTATTAACCTCTCATACCCTTTTGAGTATCCCACGACGTCCATGACACAGCATGTCAAACCCTTGTATATCAAGGCCTTCTTCGATGGAATACAGATGAATCGGGTACTGGTGGATAATGGGGCAGCAGTAAACCTGCTTCCAAAATCTTTGTTGAAGAAACTAGGAAAGAAGAACCCCAGACTAATCCCAACCAGTACAGCCATTGCTGGTTTCGCTGGAGACAAACAAATGGCCCAAGGTATTTTACCCATCAAACTGAGTGTGGAAACCAGGGACTGCATGACAGCATTATTCGTTATCGACAGCAATGCTAAGTATGATGCTTTACTTGGAAGAGATTGGATTCACACCAACAAATGTGTGCCTTCCTCTTTACATCAGAAAATCATGACGGCTTGTGCAATGGAGAGACGGAGGAGATCAATGCAGATCCTCAACCCTTCATAGCTTGTGCAGATTTCACAGAGGCCAAATTATATATTGAAGGAGTAGCACCACTCAGTATATTGAGAAAACCTCATGGATCAGCCGAAGTGACGGCTGATGAGGAGTTTGCACATGTAAAGCACCTGGTCCAGGAGAGTGCTGATGAAGAGTTTGTCGTTAAGGATGACAATGATGCTTGGTTGTAGGCAAAGAGATGAAACCCAAGAAGCCAGGTCTTTGGCTCTAATTAAGTTCTCAGTATTGGATGTAAAATCAATAGTCCAGAAAATGCAAAAGCAAGAGAAAGAAGCCATGATGATTAGTTGTAAGAAGGAACATCAATAGGTACGATGTTTGGCCTTGGATAATACTATGCTTTGGATATTGAAATAAAAGTCCAAGAGATACAGAAGGAGGATGCCTTGTGGACAAACTTTGTCTATGAGGAGGAGGGTAAAGATGTTGAATCAAAGAAGCTGGGAGCAGAACAAAGCAAGGAGATTGCTTCGAAGTCAGAAGGAATCAAAGAAGGAGCATCAGTAAGTTCTCAGAAACAAGATCCCTTGGAAGAAGTGGACTTAGGGGAAGGTTCCATATAGCAGCCCACCTATGTAAGTGCTTGTTTAAATGCTCTTGACAGGGACCAGTTGTTGGTGGTCTTAAAGAGATACAAAGATTGTTTTGCATGGTCTTATAATGAACTACCAGGATTGGATAGACCATTAGTGGAACATAGGCTCCTTATGAGGCCTAATTTCCAGCCATACAAGCAAAAACCAAGAAGAATGAGTCCAAAAGTGATTCATAAAGTTAAGGAGGAAATTCTTAGACTCCTCAAGGCGGGCTTTATTAGGACATCCAGGTACATTGAATGGCTATCCAATATTATGCCTGTAGTTAAAAAGAATGGTAAAATGAGGGTATGCATCGATTTCTGAAACTTGAATTTAGCAACCCCAAAAGATGAGTATCCTATACGTATAGTGGATTTGTTGGTAGATAGTTCAGCAGGGCATCAAATTTTATCAATGATGGATGGGCACTCTGGTTATAACCAAATTTGCATTACAGAGAAGGATGTCCACAAGACAGCATTTAGATGTCCTGGGAATATTGGCACATTCGAATGGGTTAAAATGCCATTTGGCCTGAAGAATGCTGGGCTACATATCAGGGGGCTATGAACACTATCTTTCATGACCTCATTGGAGGGTATTTAGAGTGTTATATTGATGATATTGTAGTGAAATCCCAATCCATGGAGGAACATTTGATTCACTTAGAAGCAGCTTTCGAAAGAATGAGAAAGTTTAAGTTGAAACTCAATCCTCTTAAATGTGCTTTTGGCGTATCATCTGGAAACTTCTTGGCTATGTAGTACACAAGAAAGGAATACAGATTGACCAAAATAAAGCCAAAGCCATCATTGAAGCCAGACCTCCATCAAGTAAGAAAGAATTACAAAAGTTCCTTGGACAGGTTAATTTTCTTCGAAGATTCATTTCTAATATTGCAGGGAGAACTAAAGTATTTTCTTCCTTGTTAAGGCTAAAAGATGAAGAGGAGTTTGTGTGGACAGCAGAGCATCAAACTGCCTTCGAAGGAATCAAAGCCTACTTGGCCAACCCTCCAGTGCTGATGCCACCAAAGGGTGATAAGCCCTTGAAATTGTACATAGCTGCAGTAGAGGATTCATTGGGAGCTTTCTTAGCCCAAGACAATGAAGAAGGCAAGGAGCAAGCTGTTTATTACCTTAGTAGGTTTCTAAATTCTTGTGAATGTAAATACTCAGCTGTAGAAAAGTTGTGCCTTGCATTGTATTTTGTTGCAATGAAATTAAGATACTATCTTTTGCCTACAATTGTCTTGGTAATTGCAACCACAGATTTGGTTAAATATATGTTATCTAGACCCATGTTGAGGGAAAGAATTAGCAAATGGATACTAGCTTTATCAGAATTTCATCTAGAATACGTCCCCCCAAAAGGCAGTAAAAGGATAAGTTTTAGCTAATTTTTTGGCAGACCATCCATGTCAAACAGAAAGTCAAGAGATAATGGAACTAGGTATGGCTAGTGTTGAACAATGGCAAATGTGGTTCAATGGATCAAAAGCCAATGGTCTAATTGGAATTGGTGTAGTAATTAAGTCACCACAAGGAGTAGAAACTACGCATAGTTTGAGAGTGGATGAAATTACTTGTTCCAATAATCAAGCTAAATATGAAGCCTTAATAATGGGACTAAAAATACTTATTGGATTACAAGCTCATGCTGTTGACATATTTGGAGATTCTCAATTGGTAATTAACCAAGTGAAAGGGATTTTCAAATATCAAAGTATAAGCATGTTGCCATACTATGTTGTTACATTACATCTGTTTTTTCAATTTCAGATAGCAAATGTAACTCATGCCCCTTGAATCTTGAATAATAAAGCTAATGATGTGGCTCAGAAAGTTTCGAATTTCAAGAGAAGGGATAATACTCAAAGGGACATAAGCCAAACAACATATCATAAATTAATATCACCCTTAAATAAAAGAAATGTGGTCTTGGAAGTCAATCATAATGACTTACAAGAACAAGATTGGAGGCATCCAATAATACAGTATCTGGCTGGCCCATCTTCGAAGGCCAGTAGAAAAATTAAATTGTAGTTTATGCAATACATAATGTGCCTGTTTGGCAGAAATTATAATCAGCTTATTTCAGCTTTCAGCTTTCAGCTTAATTTAAGCTATTTTGATGTGTTTGGTTTAGCTTATAGCTTATACCTTATAGCTTTTTAAAAGTCAGAAATCAACTTATTCTTTGAGTGGGGCAGGAGATGCTTTAAGAATAAGTCAGAAATCAGTTTATGTTCATAGTTATAAGTTATAAGCTGTTTAGGCATAAGCTATAAGCACTTTCCCACAGCTCTACCAAACAGGGCTAATGTATGGTAATGCACTCTACAAAAGGGAAGGAGATAGGTTATTGTTAGAATGTTTAGGCCCAAATGAAGCATTGACAGCTATGGCTGAGGTTCATGAAGGCATATGTGGTGCTCATAAGCCCGGTGTGAAGATGAGATGGCTGCTTCGAAGGCATTCCTACTATTGGCCAACTATCCTTAAAGACTGCATAGAATATGCAAGAGGTTGCTAGGCAGGCCAAAAGCATGGCACAATAAGGCACGTGCCTATAACTGACCTACATGCAGTTGTGAAGCCTTGGCCATTTAGAGGATAGGCCATGGACATGATGGGGAAAATACACCCACCCTCTTCGAAGCATCATTGTTTCACCTTAGTGGCCACTGATTACTTCACTAAGTGGGTCAAAGCTAAGCCATACAAGGCTGTAGACCAGATTGAAGTCATTGGATTCATTAAGGAATTAATCTATAGATTTGGTATCCCACAGACTATAACGGTTGATAATGGGACTGTATTTGATGGAAAAATGGTAAAGTTTTTTGTGGCAGAGTTTGGAATTAGCCTTGTTAATTCCACCCCCTATTATGCACAAGCCAATAGTCAAGTTGAATCATCCAATAAGTCTTTGAAAAAAGGAATACAAAAAGTTATGGAAGACAATCCTAGGGATTGACATAACTTATTGTTGGATGTATTGTGGGCTTATAGAACTTCTCCAAGGTCAAGCACAAGAATCACTCCTTATGCCTTAGTATATGGGCATGATGCAGTGTTACCTGTGGAAATTAATGTTAAGTCCTTGAGAGTAAGATGCCAAGACTAGTTAGATCTTAAGCAATACCATCAGAGTATGTGCTTGGAGTTAGAAAGTATAGGTGAAGCTAGAATTCTGGCATTAAATGGCATTCTTTTCCAAAAGAATAAATTAGCCAAAAACTATAATAAGAAAGTCAAACACATTGCCTTTGATGAAGGTGATTTGGTATGGAAGACAATAATCCCAATAGGGATTAAAAGCCATAAGTTTGGCAAATGGTCACCTAATTGGGAAGGACCATATCAAGTTCATAGAGTCCTGTCTTTTGGAGCATACCATTTGAGAAATTTGAATGGATATTTACATTCCAAAAAGATTAATGGCAAATATTTGAAGCCTTATTATCCAACCGTGTGGGAAACACAAGGAATAGAATAAGTGCTAAATAAAAAACATGAGAACACTTCAATGATAAATAAGAATTTATTTCATAAAGAGTCAACTACATGTAGCCATAGATTGGCCCAAAATTCAGTACAATGTTTAAATTGTTCTTTTACAATAGATGCTCTATTCTTGAGAGATGAAAACAATTGAATGGTTGTAGTCATTTCTTGCTTTCAATCAGCTAGCTCTTGATTAGTGATTTGCAGCTTGGTAGTAGTCCGATTCAAAGCTTGGTTAACTGCTGATAATTCTTACTCAAGTTGAGCCTTTTTTTTAAATAGTTGAGCTTGAAATTGGGAGACAGAGGAATGTTGTTCTTTCAGTTCTGATACTTCAGCATGAACTTTAGAAACAAAACTCTGATCTCTCAGCAACTTCTCCTCTGCAGCCTTAACAGCATGACAGATGATGATGTAAAAATCTATGGTGGCTGCTGCCTGAGATAAATGACTTGAAACAGTTATGTCGGATTGTTCAATAATCTTGTAGCACTGCAGGAAGCCATTTCTTATTATAGGCCTCTGTAAGGCTTCGAAAGGGATCCTCGAGAAGGATGTCAGTAGCTCCAGACAGCTGCCCAAATCTATCAGAGGCAAGGAAGTCTTACTACTGGTGGAAGAGCTCTCAAAAATTTCTAGTAGAGAATCAGCCAGAACTAATGGCTCAGTCTCATTACTAGCCATTGGAGAGGTGAAAGGTATGTTGAAGAGACTAGCTAGTCTAGCTTCGAAGATATCCACCTCATCTGTGGACATGAAAGGTGCAGAAAGAGCTTTGGTCGAGGGAAGAAAGGACTGCATAGGAATAGGAGAAGAAGATGGAGTATCCTTAGTAGTCTCTATAGTTTTGGCTACCAGTTGGTCAAGTGAAGAAGGGCTGGAAATAGGCAGAGATAATGGACCATGAACTGGAGGGTTACCGGTACCCTCTTTATAGGAATCAACTATCATCGAAGATGAAATAGTAGCTGAAATTTCCTTAGGAAGGGGGGAAGAAGCAAAGTTTGAAAGAGAATCAAATTGAGTTGAATCGAAGGATAAATGAGGAAAATACGGTGTTAAGCCAAAAGAAGGAGATATAGGGATAATTGACCGCAAGGAGGGTACAGAGAATATAGTCCTAGAAAGTGGGAGTATTATCTGAATAGACTTCACATTTTGCGATTGATCAACTTCAACCGAAACTGAGGCAGTCCTTATTTGGAGAATAGGCACAGTAGTTGTCACTGCAAAGGAAGAGGTACAAAACAATGTTAAGTCTCAATATCAACAATTTGGGAAAAGAAAGTGGAGACATGAAAGAAAATTACTGGTTTCAGATGTGGTGGCAATGACAGGAGAATTACGGAGGGAATAATGCTCGGCAGTGTGTTGCCTTCTCATTGTTTTCCTTTGGGTTGCATCAGTGGCGGCTGCTTCATCCCTTAGTAATTGTTGTTGTCGCCTTTTCTCAATTCTTTGAAAAACAATTATTTCTTTGGAATGTTCCTCCTCTACTGCATTGGCAGCTGCCTCATGAGTGGGGTCTTCGACCAAATCAGAAGGAGAGACAGTCATCTTTTTTTTTTCTTTTTTTTTTTTTCTCTATGATGGTATTTCCTGCTCTTTCTCAATCGCTCTCTCTTCAATCTGAGATTTAGACTTTTCAGGAGTGAGTTCCTCCTCTACTACTTTGGCAGCTGCCTCATGTTTGGAGTCTTCGACCAAATCAGAAGGAGAGACAGTCATCTTCTTTCTCTTTTTTCTGTAATGGTGCTTCCTGCTCTTTCTCAATCTCTCTCTCTTCCATCTGAGATTCAGACTCTTCAGGAGTGAGTATTAGTTTCCTTTTCTTTTTCTGCTGATGTTTGTCTTTGAGAGTAGCTAGAGCTTCAACTCTCTTAGGAGATTCTTCTTGTGGAGACCCTACACCAAGAGATATAAATGTAAAGGAAACAAACAAAAGAGTCTAAAAGAAAAGAAACCTGAAAATACTTACCTTTTTTCAAAGCAGCTCTGGTAACTCTAGCAGGAGGGGGTGAGGCTGCAGGAACAGTCTTGGCAGCTGTGGAAAGAGAGGGAATGTTCTCGACTGCTGTTGGTTTAGCCTTAGAAGACACTCCTAACCCTATCAGTAAATCATGAGGGTGTATTGCTAGGCGCATTTTCATATTGGTTGTCCACCAGTTTTGAAATCTTTTCAAAGCCAAGCCAGAGGGAAGGAAGGGGACAAATTTGAACTCACTCAAATCTTTCAACAGTTTAAATGTTGCCTCTTCTAGTTTTGATTTGGGTACTCTCAGATCTCTAGCTGTAAGATGGACATTCGAGAGGCTGCAAAGTGGAATGGGAATCCCTTGAGTAAACCCAAACTACCTGGCAAACTGAGAAGGGCAGTATACCTCAGATATACACTTATAAGCTCGAGGGTTTAAAGTACCAATGAACAGCTCCCTCGGTAACAAAATGGAAGCCCATATATCTTTGTGTGATGGGATGGAACACTCTTTATCAGCCAAGAATGTTTGCAGCCAAGCTGGTCCTTTGTTGGCATCAAAGGGGCAGAAGAAGGGGGCAGATGGAGGAAGGGGGCAGTTGATGAAAAAAGGTGATGTAATAGGCAAATGAAGCAGGATAAAGAACAATTCAGGCATATTTTTCTCCATAGGTGCTAGGATCCTGAACTAAGAATTTTAAGCATTTGGGATGCAAATCAGTAAAGTAAGCAAAGAGCCAGAGTTGGAGCACCCAAAGAGGACCTCCTTGGTTGATATCAAGAGGTTTCTCACAAAATTGGGAGCAGGCTCTATAAACATGGCCTAAGAGATAAGGGGCCAAGGCTATGCGTTTCTTCAAAACAAGGGCCTTCACAAGTGGGGCGAACTCAGGCATGATCCGCTGAGATGATGTCCAAAAGAAAAATTTACACAACCAGTATAAAATAAAGGAAAAGAGTTCTCTATCTCTCACGGGGCCTTCCCTTTTATTTTCAGCCTTTACAAAATCACTGTAGGAGGAATTTAAGGGTGGAAGGGAAAACTTAACATAAAGGTTTGGGTAGCTGGGTGTAAAAGGAGTACCAAGTGGTGAAAGCCCTAAGAGATGCTAGATATCAAGAACCCCACACCAAAACTAAAAAAAATTAAAAGCCATGTTCCAAAAGCAAAGAGCAACAGAAATCAAAAAAGGATCTTCAGGAATGATAAACCTGGAAAGATGAAGGGAGTCGAGAATACAGAGCTTTTGCAGGTCACATTCTCTTGCAGACACAACTCTGTCATACAATTCCTCCCACTCAGCCCTTAATGTCGGCCAGCAATGGTGAGGTCGGGTCATTCTCCAATTTTCCCAGTCGAGCCCCCCTCTATAAAGAAGAAAGTGGTCCTCCAAACGAGGGTATAAAGCTGGAAGTTGAGTGAGAGCTTCCCGAAAGATGGGACCTACGACATATTCTTGTTTATCGCTATGGCGAGGAACAAAGAGACATCCGTCTATGGCACTTGACCCATCAGCTGTAAATTTGGCGATCTCTTCCTCAATACATCTCTTCAAAGCCATTGTTGGGCTTATACGATCACCAGTTGGTACTTTTAGAGAAGAAAAATCCATCAGTGGCAAGCAGTAAGGAAGAGAGGATTAATAGAGGGGAAGGGTTTATGTGTTGAGCAAACGAGTGAATTCAGAGCATGAAATAAAAGGGTTCTAAAACCTTTGTGTCTGGAAAATATATCGTGTAATTCGTAAAGAAGTACTAAAAGTACAGATATGAAGAGTTTTCTTCAATATTGATACTTTTGGAGGGAAACGCATCTCAGATGCTGATGACAGCTTCGAAATAAAATATTTGGCTTCGAAACCAGATTTTGGCACCAAAGTCAAATAACAACGGCTTTGATACTGGGAAGTCGGCTTCGAAGCACATTCCACACCTAAGGATGCAAGGATGCTCAAGTATTTGTTTACCTCAACAGGATTGAAAGCCTGTTTTAGGGTTTCTTAGTGAGAGTAGATCCTTCGAAGCAAAACTTGAGATCCCTTAAGGATGAAAATTGTTGTTCGAAGTATCAAAACCAATAGTTGGTTTGATAATATATGGAAAAGATTACTTTTTCGGATTAAAACAGTGTAGCCCTCGAGGGGGGCTTCCATATTTTTGAAAGTATGAACTGTTGTTCGAAGCAAAAATGGTCAATTTAAAACTGGTTGATCGTACTAACCATGACCATATGTTGGATATGATTAAAACAAGCTTTAAGTGGTAAGGTTGTTAAATTCGAAGCACTGATTCTAAATGGAAACTAGCAAAAGTTGTCAACTGTATTCCATGAATTGAAAAAGTTCATGTTGGTTTTTCAGTGTTTCATTTGAGATGATTGAATCTAGATTCGAAGGATGAGATTGTTGAGTTCGAAGCCCTAAATTTGCTTGTAAAGACAAACGGAGATAAAGTTAAATCATGCCAAACAAAGAGAAAAGTCTTAGTTGTATTGAAACAAAAGTAATTACATCAAAAGGCCCTCTTTGGGTACAAATTCGAGTTCATAAAAGTAAGGAACAGAATAAATAACAAGATCATGGAATTTGATCCAGTTATGGTCAATAAATTTATGTTCTTTTTTTTATTCTATCTTCTATTTTCTCCAAGCTTGGCTGCTGAAGTTGATGGGCTCTTACTTGATAAAAGAGTTCTTTTGCCTTTATTTCAAACGCTGTTTCTTTTAACCCTTGTTCCAACTCATCCATATCCAAGTCATCCCAGTACGCAGAGTCTTTATTCTTGAAGTCATCATATTCTTCGATTAGGTTCTCTGCTTCGTACTGGGTATGAACTCGAAGGAATGAAAGTTGGTTCAAAGATTGGGTGGTAACCACAGAAGTCCGGTGCCAATGAAAAAGCAACGGGAGTTGGTCCAAAAACATTTGAAGTTCTGCTTGGGGGATGGGGTTGAGGACGTGACCCCGAGTCATAACATCACAAGCCCATTGAAAGTTATTGAGAGGAACATCGTCTTTAAGAACATTGAAAAGCAAGCGAGAAAAAGCCGCAAGCAGAAGTTGGGCTTGCTTTCGTTGAGCTGGAGTAGGGGGAGGTGGAGGCTTATAGGGGGGAAAAACCTTGTCCGCAGAAAGTGTAAGCCTCAGTCTCTCTATCTAGCAGGGATTTTGCGGAGGAGGAGGTATAGAAGTTTCCATTTCAAAAGGAGGAGGAAACAGAGGGGCATTAACACAATCAAGCCAGTCAGAAGAGCAAAGCCTCGCCTTCTGGGCTAAGAACGATGGGTTATACCCTTGTGCCTCTTCTGGGCATTGGGTAGCTTGTACTATCTTTGTAGGCATGGAGGATGTGTACCATGCTACAATCAGATTGTCCTCTAAACTACGTCGGCGGTTGATGGGCACGTAAGGATAAACCATTGAACTCCGAGCATCATAATGGAATTCTAGAGGATCAGTGAACTCGACAAAGTGATGATTAACTCGCTCCCTTAACTTCCATGCCTCAAGTTCTGACCAGCTTCTCCAACCAGAAGCCTCAGAGGAAGAAGAAGCCACAACCTCATCCTATGCAGAAGATTGTGAATAAGAAGAAGAGCTTCCAATGTTCATTTTTGCAAAATTTTGGGTTAGAGAATTATGAGTAGCGGGTGCGTAATCCAAAGGTTGATAGTTTGCAAAAGCTTCCATGTCTTGAATATAGAGAGGTGGGTAAAGGTGGCTAATCAATGCATGAAGGTTCTTTCGAAGAAGAACAACATTATCAGATGACTTTTCGTATACTCGATCAATAGAAGAGAGAATTGGTTTGGCCATAAAAGATGTATCAGTCTGTTCGAATACTAAGGTGGTGGGGATGTTCAAAAGATTAAAAGAGAATTTAATACAAATGATGAATGACGGTTGCATTTCTGGAAGAATGCAAAGCCCATGCACGTTCTACGACATGGATAAAAGACCTTGATCCACTAATATCACCAAGTATTGGGTATATTAGTGCGGAGGGTAATGTTGACTACATATTTTGTATAAACCAATTACAATTCAACGCGTGGCAGAATAAGGGCAATACGGGAAGACTATTCAAGTCTTCGATCGTGATCGTACACGTGACAGTTAGTATTGGTTCTTACAAGATCTGCGTAGCACTAGATCAACAAAGAGATGCAAAGTGATGTGCTTTCAATGGTTACTCACATTCAAATTCAAAATCATGAGGGAAGCCTAACTGCAGGTAATGGCATAGTGGAGCTAATTATAAGGCAACATGATCAACGATCATAGAGGAGCGATTTGACGGTTAAAGGTGCAGTTCGATGGTCATCCTTGAGAAGTATAAATAGCAGAGAAAGCCCTAGAAAAACCCCTAGACTCCGATCAAAAAAATCAGTTTTATCTACTTTATTTCCTTTCTAGTTTTACATTTCCTGTTCTTTGTATTTCTATGCTTTAAAATTCCTGTATTGCACTGCACTGCACTGCACTTCGTTCATAGGAGTAGTTTCAAGTAAATTGTTGCTATAAACCTCTACGAGACTGAATTGGATCATTGTAAGTCTTTCATTTTACTTAATGAAATACTGTAATTGTTCTTCATTTAATCATTGTCAGTTTATTCTTCCTAAGTAAAGCCACCAGTAAAAGTCCTTTTCATTGAGGCTGAAAGAACTAAAACACAATCGTCTGATAATTGGTTGGCAATTAAATTTCCGTAAGGACTGATTGATCCTTGCTGGCACGCTCAAAATTACTATAATAACTTTCGAAAGCCAAAAAAGCCAACATGTTTAAAATGAGGGACAGTAGCCGAGAGAGATGTGAGAGAATGAAGATGGCATTGGTGATGGAACTGTTCATGGTGATGGTGTTTGTACAATACAAGAAGAGAAAGAGAATAAAGATTGAAAAATTAACAAAATTAACATAAATCAATAGATAAAAAGTTTAAGTAACATAAGTGAACGGATTAAAGAAACTTAAAGTTTGAGGTTTAATTTGTTATAAGGATTAAATTTTGAGAATTTTTTTTTTTACAATTTTTGTTTTTGTATTTTTTTTTAAAACTACACACATTTTAAATATATTTTTTAATAAATTGTCTATTCTTTTCTCATATTATTTAAATATTATTTTTGTTAATTTTAATTTAAAATTATTTTTTATAAAGTCTACCCAATTAATTTCAAACAATGTGGCTCCCCTAATTTTGCTCCATCTTTCAAGGCATGGTGACATAGAAGTGAGGTGGACAAAAATCAAGTCAACTCTCTTCCCTTTTTTTTTTTCTCTCTTTCTCTCTCTCACTCTCATTTTCCTCCTGACTCCTTGCTCTACAACCACCACTGTCGCATCCTACTTTTCAAAACTTAATTAGGTTAAAACTAATTAATCTAAGTATAATTTTTTTTTAAAGAAATCTCATTTTCATTCCTTTAATTATCAAAAAATCAATTTTCTTAACAATTTTTTTTTTTACCCTTAAAAAATTCATCCCAAATCTTTATTTCAAAAGATAGTATATTTGAAGAACAAAATAATAATAACATAAATAGAAATCATGAATGCACTCTCTGCGCAATAAATTTAATATAATATGGGCATGTTTGATTGGATGGATTAGAGCATGATATTGAGATTATTAATTCGTAGACTTAATTATTCTATGTTTGTTTTAATATTTTAGTTTAGGATCATTAATCTAATAGATAATTAATTTAACAAATTTGTAAAATTATTAATAATGGGGTAGGAGTGAGATTATTAATCCAATGAATAATTTGTCTTATTAATCTAATTAAATAGTAAATATTATATTAAATTAATAAAATTATTAATAATTTACTATTAATATTGAGAATCAAACATTGCTTATGTTTCTTACCAACCGAATGCCCAGGGGCTTACAATAATAATGAGGATATACAAGGGAAAGACACTCAACCGAAGAAATAAAGGTTTGAAGCCAAATATAACAAATAAGAGCATACTGCTCATCACCACATTACAATAATAATGTGACAAAACAAGACGTCTGATCCTCAAATCTGTAGATGTCCACTTGCAATTGTCTAATAGGGAGTCAGCAAACCAAACATTGACTAAATAATCTCATACCATTACTTTAAAAGACATACAGGTGCAATGATATTGTATATATACATAATATCATACCATGTCAAATTTTGTAGTTTAATTAGTTAATCTCTTAAAATCGATTTACTAACCCCACCGATTAATTTAACTAAATAATTGAACCAAAATATGATAAAACTGTCAACATGACATCCATCCCAACATATTTAATTTATCTGTTTTAATTAAATAAATAATTAAACAAAACACGGTGAGGACATCAATTTCGTTTTTATTTAATGTACTCATGTCAACTCAAATAAATAAACAATTATAGCCGCCAACGTCTAAATCTCATGTTATTTAATTAAATTACTCTAGATAACTTAAATAAATGAATAAATTTTGAAATATAGTATCCACTAACAGGACGTACAATTCCTGCCAATAGGAAAACAATCATAATAATTATCAGAAAGGGCATACAATACTTGTCAACATGGCAATAACCCGTCATTAACGACCCTGTTTGCTAGGGCGGTGAAAAAATACTTATAATTTATATCTTAACAGCTTATAACGCATAATTATAAACATAAGTTAATTTCTGACTTATAAATTAAACTTCTCCTGCCCTACTCAAAGAATAAGTTGATTTTTGACTTACAAAAAGTTATAAGTTGTATTATTAAGCTAAACCAAACACTTCAAAATAGCTTAAATTAAGCTGAAAGTTGAAATAAGCTGAAATTAAGCTGTACCAAACAGGGCCAATATCGTGTTGTAGCCGTAAAATCAATAATAGGGCCCGTTTGTTTTGGGAGATAGAATGCAGGGGATTGATAGCGAGGGGATTAATAGTACGGGGATTGTTAGTGAGGAGATTGATAGTGGGGGGTTTAATAGTGAGGGGATTGATAATGGGGGGAATTAATAGTAAGGGGATTGATAGTGAGGGGATTAATAGTGAGGAACTGTTAAATTATTTTTATATAAAATAATAAAACAAATAAAAAAATATAAAAAAATAAACATTATATTTAAAAAAAATTCCCAATATATAAAAAATAAAAAAATAAAAAAATTTCTAATCCTCTCACTATTTTTCTAATACCATCTCTATCTCCTCCTTACCAATCCCCTTTCCTCCTCCTTACTAATACCAAGGAATTACTAATCTCCTCCATATCTCTCAAAACAAACACTCCATTCTCAATCCCCTCCTCACTATCAAACCCAATCCCCTCCCCATAACCCCAAACAAACGGGGCCATAGATCTTACCCTTACCACACCTCAAGCTCATTCTGAGCTATGTGTCAGAAAGAAACTTCATCCACAACTACTGTGATTACTATTTCTCTCAATTGTGCAATGTACAAACTTCTACAGCACAGATAGTTAGTACCGCTATCTTTCACAACTTAGACCAATAATATCAGCTATAAGCCTATAACCCGAGTCATGACCATAAAATCAATAATCCCGACACAAATTCTGGAAATCAATTCAGTATAGTAAACACATGTGCAATTACTGCATACTTACGTAAAATCAATTTTCATTTAGCTTTCAACACTTATCTAATTTTCTCAAAATTCCCTTTGGACTATAACCAACCAATTATATCAAAATCCTGTTTTGACTATAAGTATGAGATATAATACAATTGTTTAGTTACCATTTTATGAATATTAACCCCATCCAGTTAATCCCAAGTGATATATTAATCACTCATTTCAAATTAATTCATGTAGGGGGTTCAAGGTTAGAGAAGTGATTAGAGAGACAAAACTATATTAATGGTCCAATAATGGAAAAAGTGGCTGAAGAATGAGTAGCAACAACTATCTGGGAATTGGAGAGTTTGTAGCTGGGTGAGTGTGAAGCAACTGGCTCAAGAAGAAAATAGTGACAGTGCCAAAATGGACAGCATCTCCCCCAAATCTCCCAAAATTCCCCTTGTTAAACCTTAGGAAATGGGTTCTATTTATAGGATTTTCCTTGGTACCAAGAGGAAACCAAGTGGCCAAATAGAGAGAAGACATGTGTCCTAGAGGATCAGATGAAATATTCTGCCTTGAGCCACCAGGCTGAAGGTGCCACGTGTCCCTTTGCATATACTGTGTACTATCTGTTTGCCTTTGCAACTACCTTTTTTGAGCCTTACCACGTGTAGTTGCGACGGGAATGTTTGGCGCTGCAACTCCCTTTTGAGCTTCAGCAAGTGCAGTTGTAGCGGGAGTGTTTCCCTCTGCACTTGCCTTCTTAGCTTGAACCTTAGCAAGTGCACTTACAGTGGTGAACCTTGCCGCTGCACTTGCCTTCGTAGTTCTATTTGGCTAGTACATGCATTCTCAGGACTCCATTAGTCTACTATCGACTACATTCATGTTCACCTTAGCGTAGCCTCCACCTTTAGCCACTTAATCACAAACTCCCCAGCTTCCCAGGGCGAAGGCCACAGCCAAGACTGCTATCAGCTATGTTGTGCCTTAGTACCAAGCCCAATGGGGCTTTCTTAGTCATGCCAGTATGACTAAGGCAGGTCCATGACCTGGGTAATGGAAATGGAGTCCTTTATGTTCGGGCTACCTTGCTCTCATCTTCGTGGGGTTGCCGCGATAAACTGGTATTTCTGGGCCTACTATCAGCTACAACCAGCAAGTCTTGGGGCCTGCTATCAGTCCCAAGTTAATAAACTTTGGGGCTTGCTATCAGCCCTAGGCTAGTAATGCCTTGGGGCCTGCTATCAGCGCCAAGCATTAGCCTCTACTTGCAGAGGGAAGCCTCTCTCAAAGGTTGCTATCACCTTGGTAGGATGTTCCCTCTGCAACTTAGTTGCTGCGGTAATCATTTCCTGCGGCGAGTCCAAACGGAAAAACTGAGAATATTAGAGATGGCGGCGCCGACATAATGCCTCCGCAACTTGGGCGTTGCAAGTACTGCCTCTGCAACTTAGTTGCTTCGGTTTTCTCCTTTCCTCAGTGATTCCAGATGGCTGTGGTACCAACATTACTTGGAATGGCGGCGGCACCGACATTACTTGAAATGGCGGCACTGAGACGAAGTGCCTCCGCAACTTGGTCGCTGCAAGTGTTGCCTCTGCGACTTAGTTGCTTCGGCTTTCTCTTTCCCTCAGCAACTTCGGATGGCAGCAGAACCGAAGATATTAGGAATGGCGGCACTGAGGCAAAGTGCCTCAACAACTTTCCCATTATACATGTTCCCTCAGTAACTTTACCGTTGCAGGTGTTGCCTCTGCAACTTGACTTGGGCATTTCTCCTCGAGGAGTCTATTTGGAGCCCTGGTGGGTCGGACCTGCCTCGACCCATTTGTTGGCCCACTTCCCTTGTGCTTTGGCCCGTGCTCCTTTCTTATCCCTGGTCGCCTCTTTGGGGCGATCTCAGTGCTTAGGTTCGTACTTAGTTTGGGGTTTAATTTTTGACCCTTTACATTTTGCCCCCTGCACGCGTGTGGGACATGCTCCTTGATTCTTGCGCGTGCATGACATCAGCAAGCAACCCAAGGATTGCATCAGTTGGGTCAGAAGTTGCGTCAGCTCTGAAAATGTGCCTCTTTGACTGCCAAGTCATAATGGCCTAGGGAAACGTATTGGCACCCTTTGATGATTTTTTTTTATAAATAATGCCCTTAGGTCCACTGGTCCCCTATTTCTTCCTAATACACCTTTCTGTCTCTTTTGTCTTCTTCTCTTTCTTGTCCCCACTTTCCAAATCCTTTTCACTATTCTTTATTCTCCCTCATGGCCAGCACGAGATTTCTTCTCGACAGGGCTGCCCCACTCCCTACTGAGCGGAGGAGGGCCCCATACTTCGGGGGGGCTGGCTGGCCCTTTCTGAAAGGCAGTTGACTCCTTTATTCTTGATGCCCTTCCTCTGGAGGAGCCTCTGCTTCCTTTTGGGGAGACCACTTTGGATGACGCGGACATGGTGAACCTAATCTCTGTGTTGCAGTTTCGCATGGAGCGTGGTGACTTTCCACATTCATATGTCTATTATCGCACTCACTCAGGTCCTCCAGCAGATTGGTCCCTCTGGGTTGATGACGTTATTGCTGATGATGGGTTTGAGCAGTGTTTGTGAGATGTCTGTCTTTTCAACGCCATTCTGATTTCAAGGGAGTTATCGGTGCCCAAGGTGCAGACCAACACTGACATGGTCGTCTTCTGCTGAAGTCGTGACACTCACACTTTTGCCTTGGCATGGGAGGAGATAACCCTAACCTTGGAAGATGTTGCTGTCCTTCTACACCTCAGCACCCATTGAGATCACCCCTTTGACCTAGCGTTCTTGACCTCTAAAGACCAAGTTGCCGTCATTGCTCTCCAAAGCGCCTTTTAGGAGATGTGAAAGTTTGGTTCCTCGTATGACCTTAGAACCGGGGAACTGCTCCAGGAGAGGCCTAAAAAGGACAAAACCACCTACCTTTCTTGGCTGAAACATTTCTTCAAGGACCTACAACTAGTTGTACGCGACGTCATCGAGGAGAACCGTGACTCTGTAATTGGGCCGGGCTACCGCAGCGACTTGTACTTGGCTTCCTTCATCAGCTATTTTATCTTTTTCATCATTCTACCAAGTAACCCTGCCGAAAGCATTAATCCCTTGGTGTTTCCTTTGGCTGTCAAGCTTTACAATGGCAATTAGATTCCTCTAGCCCCTCTTTTTCTAGGTTACTTATATTTTCGTCCTGACCTTATCCATTCAGACATGGAGCGATACATGGGCCGCTATGATGTGTGGAGCTTTGTATACACTCAATTCCTGATTGCCTTTTTCTATAAAAGATTTCCTGCCATGGGCCCTATCCCTAAGGAGCATGAATCTTTCTTCACCGATGAAGTCTTTGATGTGGAGGGTTGCCCTATTTTAGATGTAGAGGGCCGGCCTGTCACAAGGCAAGTGTGCCAATCCCTTCCTCGCATCTCTCGGTGGTCTGGTCTTGGCACCAACAGTCCTTTTGCAGACTATGTTGACCGTATGGAGGAGTGCGTGTCCTGCCCTTTCACTCAGCCTCTCCCAGGCATTTCTATGGTTCCATTTTATTTTTCAGAGGCTCGTCACGTTGATTTTTCTCTCGATAGTGTCCAGGCCAACTCCTTTCTCATTGCTGCTATGATACGCCCAGGATCTCTGCTCGTGTGGAATGAAGAGGGCATGTCCAGCGTCGTCTATTGACCGGACAGGGTCCTTAGGTAGTTCGGAATGGATCAGGGTATCCCACATGCCCCTCCTCCTCAGATTGATTTCCACCAGAGCTTTCAGCGGTTTGCGACTTCGTTGCTCTACTTGTGGAGGGCTTAGGCTTCATGGAGCTTCCTTCACTTAGGAGAGAGGGAGCCTTTACTCCCAGCAACAAACTATTCTGGCACCGCAACCTTAATTCTTTTTTCAATTGTGATAGTGCTCCCGTCGTTCCTGCGATGGAGCCCATCCCGCAGCCTGACTTGTCCCTTCGTCTACTCTTTGGCCGAGGGAAACAGACTAGCATATTTTGTCACTTCAAGCTTCTATCCCGGCCTGTCGTGGAAGAGCCTCACTCTTCCGGGGCAATGTTTGTTCAACCCTTGTAAATTGCTCCCCCTGAAGTGGGCGCAACAGTATGCATGACCCATTCCAGGCTGAGGGCAGGCCAAGTAGCAGCAACATCAGTTCCTGAGGTGCATGCCTCGCTCAGTAGGAAGAAACTCCGAAGGGTATCCATACTTAGAAAAAATATATATATATATATATATTTTTATATTACTTCTTTGGATTTCTTGTATTCACTTTAATAGCCGCATGATATTCTTCTTCTTTTTAGGGTCCATCGACCACACTACCCTCTGGTCCATGAGGTTCTTCTATTGCCATTGGCATTTCTTCAGACTCAGAGAACGATGACAACCTTCCCATTGCTACTAGGGTCACAAGATTTAGGACCGGCAGGACAGTTCTTCCAGATGTTGAAGAGGAACCAAGTGTGAGAGCCGAACCGACTACTTAGGCTGAACCAATTGCCGAGGTTGAGCCAGTTGTGGAGGCTGCAGACAATGTACAAGTTCCCCCTATTGTGGAAGTTGCAGTGATTGACATAGCTGCTGAGGGTTTAGAGCCTCCGCATCCTTCTGACTCTGTGCACTCCAGCCGTTCCTCTGTTGGCGGAGATGATTTCGTACCTGAGACCCTTAGAGAAGATCGCGACATGAGAGAGCCGCTGGATGTAGCGCCACCTCCCATCGGGGTTGCATCTGGCGGTTCTTTCCAGTCTACCGAGTCTCCGTTAATTCAGCAGACTCCACTTCCAGACGTTCAAGTGGCTGAGGGGAGTGCAGGTGTAGCGGCTGCTGCCATTGTTCCTACCGTGGCCCCTCTGAATTTGGACCGACTTACAGAGGTAACTGTCATCTTAGCCGCCCAGACTGCTACTGCTACCGTTGGGACCTCTGACCCAGTTACTTCGGTAACCTCTGAACAGCTGGCAGACTTGTACCCCACTCACTTCCCCGAAGTGCCAGCTGACCTTGGGATGTCCCAAGATTTTTATGCTGGGATGGATACCACTATTGTTCCAGATCTGAATGTTAGAGATTATCAGATGGACGACCTCTTTTCAAAGCGGCACGACGGTGCAGGCAGCTTTGGCCTTTCTCGTGAGGCCAGTTCGCCCGGGCGCCAGCCAGCATCTACTCACTCCAATGCTGTTAGGAAATCATCTTTAGGAGAAGTGTGCCGCCCTCAGACCATTGGTGGTTGCTCCATCAGTCTCCCTCTAGTGATTGAAGCTGGCGGTGGTGTGAGACAGTCCCCCCAGTCCTCAGAGAAAGTTTCCTTCCTAAGTTATTAGGTTTCTTCCGAAGCTGCTTCCACCTTTACTCATACCCAAGCACTGCATCCAGACACCTTTATTGCCTTTAATGTTCCTGGATCTATAGTACAGATGGCGCTGCTGGAGTCACTTGCTGGTTTTATTCGTGACCTTGCTACCAAGCAGATCCTGACGACTCCCAGTAAGTTCGTGGAGAGTGCCGAGGCCAATCTGAGCGGCTTTGAGAGGAATGGTTTGAACCTATCATGGATGAGGGACATGCTTCAGGCAGTTGATGGTTTCCTTGAGCACGCCGACAATGTGGCGATGATTGCGTCCTTGGAGGAGACTATTAAGGAGTGTGAGGGTGCCCTGGAGCAGCACCAGCAAAACCTGGCTCGGTTCAAAGAGAAAGACTTTACATTGGTTGCCCAGTTGCCTTGAGATGTGACTTTGATGGACTCCCTGTTGAAGGTTTTGACTTGATTTTCTGTAACTCTGTGACTTTGTTATGATTTCTTCCATTTTCCCCTTCTTTATTTTGTTGTTTCATCACGCTTGGTGCGCCTTTTTTATTCTGCTTCTATGTCATAACTTCTTTTCAAACATTGTAATCATGTTTTGGAAGTTTGACTTTAATGAAAAGCATGGATGTTTGGTAGTACTTTTGGGTTTCATTTCATCGCTTTCTTTACATTGCTTTTACATAGCTTCTAAAGATAAGCAAAACTCTTGTAGTGAGAAAAACTTCACCATGACTAATCTTTTAGAAGTGTAAAATTTCACTAAGTATGGAAAACTTTTCTCAAACTAAGTGTATATGAGAGCAAAAGGTTTACTAAGTGTATGACACTTGGCGTTGACAGGGCCAGTTCTGCACCCATAATCTATTCTTGTCAACTTGTAGTACCCGCTACTGCTTGCCTCAACAACTTTGTAGGGGCCTTCCCATCTGAGTGAGAATTTGGGAATTCGCAGCCCCTGCATAATTCCATCCACTATTTTCCATACTATGTCCCCTTCCTTGAACATTCTGTGTTGAATAGATTGATTATAGGTATGGGCTCTGGATTGATGATACTTTTCCACTGCCCGTGAGGCCCGATCTCTTCTTTCTTCAGCTGCCTCTACGTCATTCTTCCTGCTGTCTAGAACTAAGTGTGTTGACATAGCCATTCTTATTGAGGGTACTGCCAACTCAATTGGTAACACAACTTCAGACCCATATGCTAGGGAAAATGGGGTTGCCTGAGTTGGCTTTCTCTTTGACGTTCTATATGCCCAGAGCACGACGAGGAGTTGTTCGGACCATGTGCCCCCTGCTTTATCCATCATTTTACTTAGTATTCGGATAAGGGTTTTGTTGGTCGCCTCAGCTTGTCTGTTCCCTTGAGGGTAGTGTAGACGTGCCCAAACGTCTCGGCTCGGCGCGCGTAGGTATGAAATCGTTTTGTTCATTAGCTACTACAGTTCGGACTCAATGTCACAGTTCTGAATCTAATCTTCCAAAGTGCAATGCAAGACCGATAAATCACCAAAGAGTCTAAATCCGGCAAATCGATTTGGAAAACTGGTTTTTATAAAGAAGTGCCACACATGGACTGCTTTGCCAGATACAGAGTCGTCACCTAAATGTTTTGTTTTGGGAAATTTAGGAAACCCTGACTCGTGCCTAAGGCCACGTGTCCGTCATCACCAAAGTTGCCTCGGCTCGGGAACTTGGGTACGAGAGGGGAAGGTCATGCAATGAGCACCCCAGCTCGCCCGATCAAAGATCGGCCTTTACTAACATGATATTTTTTTTTTAAAACACATGTGTTCTTATTCCAGTTATTAACCTAGAATTACTATGTGATGCACACAACATTCAAGTATAGACTAGATTGCCTAATTTGGAACAAAACATTGCATATTTGTTTGAAAATGGTTTGAAGGTGCTACTCGCAAGTAGGCTAAGACGTAGATTTGCCACCCTCAAGTGGGCTTAAAAAACATGATTTTGCCACCTCAAGTGGGCTTAAAGCTCGCATTTTGATGAATTGTTCCAATTCAAGCAATCCAACCTTCACCCACAGGCATTCAAGCAGTTAATCACTTAAGCAGTTAGCCTCATGGCAAGCATGCTAACATGGCAACATACACATCTCATGCAGTATGCTAAAGCGTAGACACTCACAGTGTATTCCGAGCCAAAACAGAGAACTAGTTAGAAATCATGCATGATCTTAGTTCATGTTAAGATGGCTAATGCAACACATGCAAAAAAAGTTCAACTAAGATAGGCTCGACTATTCTAAGATGGCATATGAAATGTAACTTGATAACATACTGTTGAACACGTATTCAAGTAAATGTATTGAAATACAATGCAGTTAGTATGATGTACCGAGCCCGGTGCATACAAGACAGATGAATGAATGCAAACATGCAAGCATAAGGATGCTAATCAAAATATGACCTAGAACTAACCATCATAATCGGTTAAGTAAAAGGGAGAAAGACGTGGGGTTGGAAGACATTCACACACTCACTCACACTTATTACAAAATTTGCCCTTTCGATAGAGGGTCTGAATAAATCAACTAGCTAGCTATGCTACACTAATTAATTATTACAAAACCTTAACGAATTAAGAAAATTAATTAAGTTACAAAACAAGATAAGTAAGAAAAGAAAGAAGCTAAAACAAGCTACCACAACTCTTCCTCGGAATGATGAATGATGCATACTTGATCGCCTCGCTCGAAAATTCGTTGCCATGCCTCATGTTGCCTCTGTTTGCACTGTTTTAGGCTGCTGAAAACTATGCCAACTTCTGAAACACGTCTGATCCACCTTAGGGATATGCTGAGAGGTCATCGGCCAAGAGATGAGGGTCATCGACCAGTTTTGAGTCCATCGGCCAAATATTGATAGCCGATCGGCACACTAGATAGCTGATCGGCCATCTCTTCCTGCAAACTGCTCTTTTGCTGCAGCAGAGTACAAACAGAGGCATGGCAATACATTTGCAAGAAAATGTTGTGCAACTACACCCCTTATCATGTTTGAAGCTCAAAGGAGTGTAGTGCTTGGCCCTCGGGCCATCAATCACGCATTTCGATGCATGATGGCCAAAGAGGCCGAGTCGCACAAATCACTGTAAATGAAATGCACAGAAACACATAAGGGACCTTAACCTCTATCATGTTTGATCAAGAGGCAAGGCATGCACACACAATGCAATGTATACAACATGGAGATGCTATGCAATACAACAAAAGTATGCCAAATGCAATGCAACAAATATGCAAACATGCAATGTACCAAGCATGCAATGACAACAAAATGGAACAAGCATGCAACAACATGCAATCTAATAAGCATGCAACAATATGCAAAATGGAACAAACATGCAACAACATGCAAAGATGGACTTAAACCAAAATGGACAGACCTCAATCATGCCCAAATCAGTGGCCAAAATGATAAAATGATGACATGAAATCCAAAACAAAGCATGCACATGTAATGGCGTATCACCAAGGCATAAGAGCACAACTCTCAAGAGTGCTCAAAGAGTGACAAAAGTGGAAGTGTAACAACACTATCAGCTTTGAAATCATGCATGGAATGATGCCAAATCATGCACATAATACATGCATAGCATGCTAGGAGGTTCAAAGCATAAGGCTAGCCAAAGATCTTGTACCAAGGCCTCATGAATCAAGCCCCAAAAAGACCAAGGACAAACAAAAAAGTCCTAGATCATGCCAAAGTGAGTCTAAAACATGTATGGACCAAAGCCAAAACAAGTCAACATGAAAGGCATAAGGCATGATGCAAGTAAGGCCAACAAAGGGGATTGCACTACACCTATCAAAACGATACATGGTATGACTTAACCAATAAAAATCAGAGTTATGTCATGTCAAAATAAGCCCAAAAATGCACTGGAATGATAGCCCAAAGGCCTAAGCATGGAGACATACACTATGATCCATTCTTAAGGCATAAAACACCAACTCTTCAAAGCTTTGAAAGAATGACAAAGGCAAGTGTATGACCATGAAACATGCATTGAAATATCATTTCAAATGATACCAAATCATGAGAATAGTCTAAGCAATGCATGCTAGTGGACTTGGTACACAAAGCTAACAAGCTAGATTGAACCAAGGCTATACAAAACAGTGCATGCATGACTAAAACAACACCAAACAGAGCTCAAGCATGGTAAAACATGAGGGAAAACTTCTTTGAGTTGAGCCAAAACATGCAAGAATGATGATCTAAACACAAGATACATGTTAAGGCAATAGAGAGGACTGCACTACAAGTGCATAGTGCATGCAAGAGGCTATTAAACCAACCTTAAACAGAGGTATAACATGGCAAAATAACACCAAATACTTGCTGAAATGGAGCCAAAACATACTAGACAAACATGCCACTATTATGAGCCATTTATACTAGCATACAAGACACAAGGAGAGGGGATGACCCTCTCCTATTTGGGACCTCAAAACCACCTTTCCACCACTGAAAATCCTCTGGGTTTCAGTGGTGAGCAAACAAGGTGGTCCCAATAGCTTAAAAGGAAGGCACAAGAACATGACCGAACAATGCCTAAGAGGGGGTAGACAACCCCCAACACAAAAGTGACCTTAAACAAACATTACAAGCATGAAAGATCAGAACTTTTTACAGTAGAAAAGCTTAAATCAACATGCAAATAGGTCTAAAAGCTTAAGCCAAAACAAGGGATTAAGGGCTAGTTGACTCACCCTTAAAGAACACCTTCAAGAACACAACTCCAGCAGCTTTTCTGAGCTTAAACCAAACCAAAAACTCTAACATCAGCTTCTAAGGACCTCAGCAACAAAAGGATGGTGTTCTAGTAGGTGTTTGTGTGCAATAGTATGAAGATTTTACACTTTTGAGCACAAACAAGAGCAAATGGAGAGAGAGAGGTAAAATATATAGAGAGAGTGATATATGTTTTTGTATATCAACTTTTCAGAACCTCTGGAAAGGGAGAGGGGCTTCCCTTCTTATAGAAAATCAATTCTCAAGCTTGTTGAACAAGCTTGAGTCTTGATTAAATCCCTCCATACACGTGTATAGAGGATGAGAATTGTGCTCACCAACTGTCACAGCTGGCACAAAAATATCTACAAAAGCAGGTGGAAAGGTCTCGACCAAGAAATATGACTGATCGGCCAAAAGGGGTGTCGATCGACCAAAAGGAGTGCCAATCGGCCACCACTTATGGCTGATGGCAAGAAAACAAGGCCGATGGCACAGGGCCCTAGCCGATGGGTTGTAGGGATGGCCAACAAGCCACCCTCTTCCCTCAGAAGCAAAAACCACAAGTCCTTGGTCCACAACCAAGCATAAAACAAACAAGTTGAGAGATCCTAAGGCAAGGTGCGCAGCTGAGACCTTTGGGAACTCAAAACGAACACGAGCATGGATGATCATCGAGTGTTCAAACGATGACATCCAAGTCTTGAAGACGGTCAAAAATGGAGTGTCTGTAGTTGCCCCTCTTTGACAGAACTCGAAAGTCATAAGATGACGAGAGTGAATGTCAAAGCCCAGAGATGACCCATTTTTGACAAGGCCGAAGACTTAGACAAGCATACAAGATGACAAAGATATGCGCTCGCAGGCAGGGGCAAGATGTAAATGACATGCACAATGCTGAGCATAACTCATGATCATGCAAAGAGAGATGTAATGAAGCATTCATGCAAAACAAATACAACATTTTAAGCAAGCGAATTAGAAATAACAGTCCTACACATTTTAAGCAACCGCACATACAATATCATTCCTGCAAAAGAAAAAAAATTCAACAGGTACAATATAGTAGAAACACACGTCCAACGTTAGATCAAGATATCAGTTCAATATAAGATAAACACATGCATATACAATGCGAGTGAGAAGGTGCATGACAATGCGAGTGAGAAGGTACATGGCAATGCGAGTGAAAAGATGCATGGCAATGCAAGCGAAATGGGCGCATAATAATATAGGTCGAACGTGTGTGACAACGCAAGCAAAGTGTGCATAATAATGCAAGTAATGTGTGCATAACAATGCGAGTAGGATGTGCATGACAATGCAAGTGACGTGTGCATAACAATGTGAGTAGGATGTGCATGACAATGCAAGTAAAGTGTGCATAACAATGTGAGTAGGATGTGCATGACAATGCAAGTGACGTGCGCATAACAATGCGAGTAGGATGTTCATAACATTGCAACAACAAAAAGAGGCATATGTTCAACGGAAGCTTGGTAAAGGCATGTTATTCGCGATGTTGAGATGCAACTTTAAAGCAAGACGAGGCATGCTCAATTCAAGAGCGAAAAGAGATATAACAAGCGCGCTTATCACAAACATGACAAAACATTGTAATGCAACATATCAAAGCAATTTTCAAATCTCGCAATATACAAAAGGATACGAAAAAGGATACACCTTGTGCATATCGAGTGCCGCACATGGAAGACACGGTTCGAGGTCAACACGAAGGCCCCTTAAGCTTCAAAAGTGTGCTTTCTTGCACTTTCTTGAGAGATTAGGGTACCAATCAACAAAACTGACCCAAACAAGGGCATTGGAGGTGCATCGACCACAAGGGGAGGCCATTGGCCATCCATCAGCCGTCAAATGAGCTTATCGGCCAACAATTTAGCCGATCGGCTAACAATTTGGCCGATCGGCCAAAAGTAGCAGATTTGGGGCAATTTTGTCCATTTGCCTTGGGTCTTTAAATATAGGGTTCCAAACCATATTTCCTCACTCCTCCTTAGTTGAAAATCCTTGCTCTCTCTCTCTCTAGGTGATTTTCCTTCCTTCGATCCGCATTTTTCCTTTGTTTTCGAGCCTCCCACAACTTCCGATTCGCAAAAATCTCTTCGTTCCAAACACTTTGAACCGAACAAAACACGATTTCGGTGTCTCCTTCTCGATTTCCACCACTTGGGGTTTGTTTCCCCCGAGTTTACCTTGATTCTCGTGCCCTCTTCTGAGCCTTGTCATTTTCCTCTGTTTTTCACCCCTCGGGGTTGACTTTTGATTGACTTTTTGCATTTTCACCCATTTTCCATACCCTCGACCACTTTTGCACTCTTCTCGAGATGGCGAACAATATTCCACGAGGTGGGACTCCCCCAGAGATGGATACGGATCTTGAGGTCGAGCTCTTGCCTCTCAGTGTTCGACCGTTCGACCCGGTGACATACCGGCCGGCGATACACGTACTGCCTCCTGATAGCATCCACCAGTTCAGGAGCTACGTGCGAGGCGCGCCATTGGAGTTCCTGCTACATGAGCCAGAGTCGCATTTATCCTTCGGCGCCACTGAGGTATACTCTTCCTCTTTTTTATTTTCTGCAATGTAGATTAGATATCTAGAATAGTCAATTCTGTTATTCAACCGAATAACCCAAACACACTGATACATCATATGCTTAGTTCACCCTGAGCACAATCATACACGATATCTGTGTAAACTCGAACACATGCACACACACTGCATTTTTATCAATTCTGAACGCATTCAAACACTTATTTCTAACACTGTTTCATATCTGTTTGTCTTAAACATAGGGAGATTCCCATGCCTTCCGGGGGTATGGGAACACTATTGCCCGAGGTTGGTACATGGAGTTGCCCGACGTGGTTCGCCATATCGTCGATCAGGCCGGCTTCGGCATTTTCTGCATGGGACTTTCGCGCCTCATTGCGAGTAGGCCCCTTCTTGGCGCACTAGTGAAGAGGTGGTGGGACACCACCGATTCCTTCCACCTTTCCCCAGCGGGGGAGATGACGATGACTCCCTTTGTGAGAACCCGTATTTTTGCATATTAAATTATTTTGGTAATTATATTTAGCTACTTAAATTTTGTAATCAACATCTATAATCCAACTCCATAACAACATTTTGTGGCGAAATTCTATAATTAACTTTTAATTATTTAATTAGTACAATTTTTATCTTCATAGTATTATTATTATTGTTGTCGTTGTCATCACTTTTATGACTACAGAAATCTAATTCTTAATATTTATTATTCTGTATAATCGTTCTGTATAAAGTTTTGCATTAGCAATTTGTGTACAAGAAAATTGACCCATGGATATTAATTGGTTCAATCTCAAGTTTTTTAATTACATATAATAATATTATAATATTAAGTCAATTAATAGAGACTATTAAATTACTAAATTATTGAATTATAATGTTAATAGCATCATGGGTAATACCAATATTAGATTCCTTTAAATAAAATTATTTATCTTTTTGTGATAAAATTTTTTGTATCTAAATACAGTTGTGGAAACTAAATGAGTTAATCAAATAATAACTAAGTTAGTTATAGAATAGTAGAGAGCAAAATATTTAGTGACTACGATATATATATATATATATATTTATTGATTTTTATCTTTACACCAAAAAAAAAAAAAATGAAATCAGAATTTTTTTTGGGGCAAAGGAATTCGGCCCTTCATTTCCAAGAAAGAAGGCTGCTAAGCAAGCATGCTTACAGTCACCCCTAGGCTATACTTTTAGATAACAATTCAAGCCAATAGGAAAATTTAGTAGAGATAAATTAAAGTAAAACTATAATAATAATAATAATAATAATAATAATAATAATAAATTAGGCCTCAAACTTGTACAATTAGGAGCATTCTTCAGCAGTCCCTTGCACACACATACGTAACTAACCAAACAAGAGGGGGAGAGGAAGAGAAAGCAAGAGGGGAAGGAGAGAAGAGAGGAGTAGAAGGGCTCAATACTTGGAGAATTTTTTTCTTACTTCATTGAGGTAACGAAATACTCAACCCCTACCTTTCCTTTCGTTAGATGTTTTCTTAAACCTACACATTAAAAATATGCAAGTGTGTGTATTGATAATACACAAATGCTCAATGCATGTTATATTTGGATAGAATGATAATCTTATGATTATGTGATTTCTGTCTTTTTTTTTTACGAATATGGGTTAGGTGGCTTAGCTAATGGTTTTGCTCTTTATGTGATCAAGTATTCTCCATTATTGAATCAATCTCCCATGTTTATGAATTTATGCTTACTCTTCATCAATATTAATTTCTGCTATCACTAATGAAAGTAAATATGAAGGATTAGAGTTTCACATGGGAATAATAGTAAGAAACATTTTTTTTTTGTCTTGCATGTGATTCATGGTGGACACAAAGTGTGTTTTTCGCAAAACTAATAAACTTCTAGCAAAAAAAAAAAAAAAAACATATTTTAATCCGTTTTGAATAAACCCTAAACAAACTCATGAGAACCCTTTCATAAAATTCAAAACTACTGGAGTTAGTTTAGCATGTTTTCATGACACTAGAATATTGAAGAAAATTATTTGACAACGTTTTCATGGCCTGAATATATTTTTAACCTCATTGCTGTTTGGAGGCAGCAACAATGCTGATTTTACCAGGTCACTGTTTATTCCATAAAATGAATTTTCAAGTGATTCAAATTGGAAAAGTTATATTTTTAAGTTACCTTTCAAACGCCACTAGTTTCATATTTTTTTTCTAAGTATTGAGAGAGAAACACCAATTTTTTCAAAAGGTGACAGAATCTGTCCAGTTTTCTTATAAAAATCATTTGACCATCTTCGGCTGGTTTTCAGCCTTCACATTCTTCTGGAAATATGTTCTAAACTAAAAAATTTAGCAAAATGTTCTGACCATGACTATGTTTAACACCGTTTGAGGCCCCTATTTATTTTTCAAACCCAGATCACCTGTGCTGGAGGTGAATGTAACTCACTGTTCCAACAAACCAATCTTCTTCAAAAAAATTCTCCATTTTAAAATCATTTTTAGCCCTGGTATTCTTCTCAAAATATTTTCCTAACTCGATGAACTAGCACCAGTTAAAATATTATAATGGTTGAACATCGTTTGGTATGGGTTTCAAATTTTTTTTTTTTAACCATACAGTGCTGAAAGAAGTAGTGTGTGAATTCCTAAGAAATTTTGTGATAATTCCTAAGACATTTTATCATATTTATTTTGGTTTTCATACACGATTGTGTCGTGCTATATAAACATTATGTCACTATAGTTTTCAAACTAAAACTCGTACATGCATCAAAATGTGAATTGGACAAAGTAAAGGGACATGGAATCGAATAGGTACATCAAAATTTAAAAGAGATGGGGTGAGCCCGATTTAGAATTTTGCGCAAGCGAGTCGCGAACCCTAACATGGCACGGGAAGGTATTTCGGCTCTTATCGGTACAGGCGATATAAGGTTGGTGGTGTCACGCCACAAACCCGCCCCTAGACGTTTGGGCATGACCACTTCAGAAACGGACACTTAACCTGTTTTATATCTATATATATGGGGCCTGAACGGAAGCACTAAATATTAAAATTTGACATTGAAAACAAACTCCATCAAGCTACTACTATCATGCCAGGATCACAAACTTTTAATAAACAAATAAAATCTAAAACATACACCTGAACATCGGTTATATACATATATATATATATATATATATACAGACTCAGCCCTATTATTGGGCATGTACAAAAACATGAGAGCTATATACATCACTCTTAGATAGACATTCAAAAAGCAAGCCAACATCTTATCAGCTTAACAAAATCAATGACTGTGTATAATGCCTGGACACACGAAGGTTGACAAAAGAAGGCAGCGTCATGGCTAGGACTGACCATCTGATTGGTGACCTACAGAAACAGACATAACAGAGAGTGAGCCAGATTCAGTGAATAGTAATACATAAATAAAACGATGCTTAATTTGAAACATAACACAGGGCAATGCATATAAAGATGTGGAATTCAGATAGTTAGTCTGATTCTGTGCTAAGTACATAATGGCCTTAGGTTCAATCTTGCAACATAAACATGGTGGCTATAAGCCCTTGAAACATGTGGCATGAAGCCCTTATAACATATGGCACTAAGGCCCTTGAAACAAAGAACTTGTAACATCCTTAAGCTTGTAACAGACTTAAACTTGTAACATACACTTGAAACATACCTGAATATGCTTGAACTTGTAACATACTGGAAACATGCCTAAAACACACTTGAACATCATTCATTAATTCGAACGGAACATATCATAACTAGAGCATTTCTTGTTGTATCATGTCATTATCGTACGCTTAACAATGAGAGACTAATTCACATTTTCATGAGGTTCACACAATGATTCTAAACTTTGCACTTATAACGTAGATTCTGAATAACTTCCAATTTATAAGCATCATAGCAAAATAACTTCAATTCATATGGATGCACATAGTTACTCTTATATTTACTCAGAATCCATCATTCAAGAATGAACATAAGCTCTTTTGGGTAAATGACTTACTCTACGTGCTCTATTAATCAATAGCATACACCTTTGTTTAATCATTCATATATGTTAACATAGTTGCCTTGCCTTGTAATTAACAGAATCCTAATGGTAACCGTTACATCATTCCCATGAGTTGACATAATTAACGTAAAGTTGATAGGACATTCCTGATAATTAGTAACGAAAAGTAAGCACATTTTCATTAGATTACAGATGACTTTATCGGTTTCACAATTTCATAGTTCGGCCCTTGGCCTGAGAGGTTTTCACATTCACAATAGCCTTTGGGTTTCATAGAGTCACAACTTATCACATCGGCCTTCGGCCCTTTGGATTCACAAGTTCACAAGTGTGGCCCTTGGCCTCATAGCTTCATAAGTCACAAGTCGGCCTTTGGCCACATAGGTTTGATCTTCACATATGGCCCTTGGTCACATAACTTCATATTTCACAAATGGCCCTTGGCCACATAGATTCATAATTCACAAATGGCCCTTGGCCACATAGATTCATAATTCACAAATGGCCCCTGGCCACATAAATTCACAAGTCGGCCCTCGGCCTCATAAATTCACATTTCATAATTCGGAAATTCATACTTCACAAATTCGATATGCATATTTCACAAATCCTTTTTGATGTTTCCATAATTTCACAATGTTCCTCATATAGCATACACCTTTGATGTTACCATAATTTCACAATATTTACGTAGCATACATAACATACATGTCAACATAATTCTTATGACGAAGATCATAACGTCAATAACAATAATCATTAATGATTAAAGATACATCGAAGTACTACTACTCACAGTGCTACAACAGAGTGCTTGGCCCTCCTGAAGTGTGCCCTGCACACATATATATAACTTAGTCATTAGTTCTTTTTCCTTCCTTCATTATTCTTCACAAGCCTACCATTATCCATCCATTATACCACAATTTCCTCCATCTCAATATATCGATATATAGAAATAGAAGATTACTATTCTTGCAAACACAATATGGAATTTATAATCAATCACTTCGATTTCAAGATAGGAAGGAATTGTATGGACATCTTCCACATTTTTCCAAATATAAATCATTCACTTGATTTTAATAACTATGCAAGCCCACAAGTATTTAGCAAGATAATTTGGGATTAACCCATTTTGGAAAACTCCACATTTTAGGTCACAAAAATTAAAGTCAACATAGTCAATACCATCGCACATAATCATTATAATTCAACATAAGCGACATGATTCAACTCAACATCATTAAATATAATTCAAGAGGAATTCTTAAATTCCATTTCAACATTCCAAAACCAAGTTCATATCATTCATACCCTTAATAGATTATTTCCCCAATTTTCCCTTCACATGCTAGCATGAATTCCAATATTCATAACAAAGTTCATTCGCAAATTTTAAACATAATTTTCAAACATTTCCAAATTCTAATTAAACTTGAACACATATAATTCAATACCTTAATTTCATTATTCTACTTTCAATTTGGGCCAAATCATTGAGTATCATCATTAATCAACCTAGGGTTTCAAGAAAAATGAGGATTTTTAACAAAAATTCACACTTCTTAAATTACCACTTTTAATTCCAATTTTCCCAATGATTCTACATCTAGGATTCACAATTCATCATTTTAACCCATTAATTAACTCCCAACATCTTCAAACCATAAAACCCCAAATCTCATACTATACACTACATGCTCTAAACATGGAAATTTTGTATTTAGATAATAAAATGTCACAAATCTATCTATGGATATAAGTATTGAAGAGTATTTAAACCATTACCTCAATAATCAAGCAAAGAAGTGAGCTTGAGAAGAAGCCTTCACAAATCCAAGTTTTAATCGGGTAAAAACATTGATCCTCCCTTGTTCTCCATCCTTGATGCCCAAAAACCATGGTGGATCATGAGCAAAGTAAAGGAATTCAAGGATTTGGGGCTAGGGTTTCGGACATGGAAAAGGGGAGAAGAAGAGAGGAAAAGAAATTGCAAGAAATGGCCCAAAAATCCCGTTTTTTAGCTGCTGCCCCGCACATCGCCGCACGTGCGCCGCATTTCCCGCACGTGCGGTCCTGCTTCCAGCACAGATATGAAAACTTCAAACAGGCGTAACTCTCTCATCCGGACTCCGTTTTAGGTCATTCTTGTGCCAAAATTGAAGCCCTGAAAATAATCTTTCCAATGGTTCTAACCTCACATCCAAATTCCAAATGTGGAACAAGAAAAGGGAAAAAGAGTGACGGTTGGTCATAAACGAATTATTCAAATTAAAGTTTTTGATCCAATCTTACTTTACCATCATCTTATCATCTCAATCAATACCCCAAAATAAGGTAAGAATATTCCAAACACACTAAGAAGAACATAAAAAATGAGTCCACGTGTCTCAGAATCAAACTTAACCAGGCAACCCACTCGAGCGCCCACTTATACGCTCGAGCGGAAAATCACCTCTCCCAGAATTTCAATCCGTCTGCAAAATTACTGGAAACCCCAAAAGGACGCTCGAGTGCCAACTACTCCGCTCGAGCGGAGGGAAAATTTTTTAGATTGTTTGGTAAAGGTCACCAATTCCAGTTTCAAAGACATAACCCAACAGATAGTTCTTCAATTCCAATAGCAAGCACATTAACCCCTAATTAAATAAGGATAACTTTCTATACGCACTTTGGGGTCATTACAGGTGGTGTGGGTGTCACAGCATAGATCGTTCCCTTGGGGCAGACCGTGATGTCACGACTCGGGTACGTGACACTGGTGCGTGGGCATCATTGGTAGTTACAGTAAGTAACATTTGAATATTTGACCAAGGGAGAGTCAGAATTGCCCGTGGCCATTGCTTAGCGGTTGAGTGGAAATAGTACTCCGCGGGGAGTTACTTAAATTTATCTGATAAACTGAATCTATGGGAATTTAAAAAGAAAAGCATGGATTTTCCTTATGATGAATCACTATTTTCGTTTGCCATTTCATTTATTTATTTATTTATCTATTGTTATTATTTTAACTGTTGGCATTCCTATTATGCTTATTAGATGCTACATGTTATTCTGTTACTACGCATTATTCATTAATTGTGAGTATTATTATCGGGGTGGGTATTTTCGGGTTGTAGTATATTACTCAGCTTGTCGCTCATTGGCATTCTCTTTGCCCTTGCGTTTTATGCCAGGTACCGAAGAAAACGAAGGAAACACCGAGGCCTTGCAAGGTGACATTCAACCTTGGTTAGCTTGAAGAGTCCCCAGATTCCACGAACCATTTCCTATATTTCCTAGTTTTCTCTAGTTTTTCTTTCGTAGTTGTTTTATTTTCTTTCTGTGTACCGAGACTAAGTTTTAAGTTATTTGGAGTTGTAATTTAAGAACTTTTAGTTTCCGTGTTGTTAATTAATGGATGATGGTAAATTCAGTGGCAACATTGATGAGGATTCTTAATTAAGAAAATTGATTTTAAGTTTTAAACCTTATTATGATGTCCTCAAATTTTGGGGTGCCACACCCTTTGACTTCTCCATGCTCACTGGCATTGGGGTAAGGGGTGATCCGATTCCCTTCGACACTAATATGGACGAGTGGGACGCTGCCCAGATATTCTTGCTCGGCGCTCGACCATCTCTCTCCTGGCCAGGGTTCGTGAGGTATTCTTGGTTCAAGGACCAGTTCAGAGCGCAAATGCCGATGACCTGCGAGGAGGTGGAGCAGTATGCCCGAGGGTTCCTGATGTTCTTGCTGGGCACCACCTTATTCGCTAATCGGGCGAGCACTGTTGTCCTCTATCTGTTGAGCGCATTGGTGGATGTGACCCGGATCGGGTGCTACGACTGGGGTGGCGCAGGCTTGGCCACGCTTTACGGATACATGAATTCTTCATCCTGTCGCAGCGGACATCTACTCGGAGGCTACTGGCGAGCCTGGGAGGTACACCTTCCATTTCTGTTTTACAGTTCTGCTTTATACTATCTGTACACCACACACACTGCATACATGCAATTTGCTTTACACTGGTTGTACACTGCACACACTGCACAATACACTTCACGCACTGTACAATACACTGCACATCGTTCTTTGATTTCTGCTTTATCTACAAACTGCCTTACTGGTAAGCATACTCGTTGTTGCCATTTTACATTCTGTAGTTGTGGATGTATGCCTACTTTCCGAGGCTTGCCCCAGAGCCAGAGGTGGAGATGCCTCTTGCTGTCCCATTTTCTCATCGGTTCAATGTGAGGTGCGAGCGGAGGCCGCGGGAGTCTTTCCTGTTCTTCGGTAGATACTTTGATACCATTACCACCGTAGAGGTATTTCAAACATTACAGTTCATTTAAGCTTTGCTCTATATTGTACTTTTAATAGCAGATAGTAAACTGTGTATCCTGCCATTTGCAGATTACCTGGCAGCCCTGGGCTGCGTTGTCTGATGTAGTCAAAGACCAGTATAGGGGTGCTCAGGAGACTGCCCGATTCTGAGTCTTACTGGAGGGTCCGGTCTGCCGAGTTTGGTATTTTGGCGAGCGCTTCCTGCATCAGACCCTTGGCTTGCCTGAGTAGATAGTCCCAAGGCCACCTCCTACCTATACGAGGGCTACCGAGAGGTCACCGCACAAGAGATGATGGATTATATGATCGGTTGGGATTCTGATTTCTTCAGAGATAAGGGCGACTACACCGAGTTCATCCAGACTTATCTCATGAAGCCTCTGACCGGTGCTCGCCGAGTTGAGAGGGAGAGGCCTGCAGCGCCAGTAGGAGGAGCGGGAGCACCGAGGGTGACTCAGGCCCGTGATAGGAGTGGGTCCTAGAGAGGATGGAGAGGTGAGTGGCCAGAGTTGCCTACCACCATGACATGCCGAGGACAGGGTGGGGAGACTTATCAGATACCCATCGCTCCTCCTCCGACTGATCATGAGCTCGTCAGAGTTCGCGGCTCGACCCCGGTATGTGCTATACTTTTCATTCTGTACAGTCATTTCAATCATTTGATATCCCGCAGAATACTCATCACTCCAACACTTTTGTAGGCTTCGATAGAGTACACTGGACAGTCTCTGGAGCTAACGGCCTCGGTGATGGGGATGCTACAGAGGAGCATAGACCTACTGAGCATTTACGGTATCCCGGTAAGTTCCTTCAACCTCAGTCCTGAAACTTTGCATAATCTGTTCCATACATAATCTGATACATCACATTATCAATACCACACCTGATACATTGGACTCATATACCACTCACGGCACTGACACACTGCAATCATACACTGTATTTGATACCATACTCAGTTTCGCATAGCATAACTGATGCATTTGCCAAATTGTTCTGTTCAGGCCCCATTCCAAATACCGGCCGCAGCGGGTGTCTCAGCAGGACCTTCAGTGCCTCCCAGAGCAGCAGGGGGAGCGGGACGGGGGATGACGATACACAGCCGAGGCAGACATAGGCATACTCGTACTGAGAGTGGTTCACGAGAGGCTACCCCAGATGATGATGAGTCTGATGAGGAGGTAGAGTCGTCTCAAGATGAGGCTGGAGATGGCTCAGACAGTGGAGGTGACGGCGGCGATCTTGGACCTTCGTCCAGGAAGAGGACGATGACGGACTCCCGCACTTGAGGCGACTAGCGCCGATCAGACATTTTGCTGCTTTTCTCCTTTTTTGCTTTATTTTTTCTTTTTGCTAGTAGTTTAAGCACATTGTACTGCGTCAGGCAGATTTTTATTTTCTTCAAAACTATGTACTTTTGCAAAAGAAAATATGATGGAATGAAACAACTCTTTTGTTGAAAAAGTGTTACATTTGTATTCTATGCATCGCATCATATCATTTTGCACGAAAATGAGATTGAATGGAAATTAAACATGCATGTTTTGCCAAGTCAAGTAGTGAATCAACGTAACAAACAAAACAACTTAGCTCAATAAGCAACAACAAGACCTTAATAAGTTTACAACTCGATAAGCAAAGAGCAACAACTCGATAAACAAATCATAACAACTTGATAAACAAATCAGTAACAACTTGATAGACGAATGAGCAACAACTCGATAGACAAATGAGCAACAACTCGATAGACGAATGAGCAACAACTCGACAGACAAATGAGCAACAACTCGATAAGCAAATACGTTTTCTATGCATGAGACAAGCAAAGCATATTCTATGCAAAATTGAAAGCAAGCACATTTTATGCAAAAGACAGGCCTATTATGTGCAACATTGAAAGCACATTCTATGCAATATTGAAAGCATATTCTATGCAAAAATGAAAGCAAGCATATTCTATGCAATAGAGGGGGCATCAAACATGTACTCTGGTGCCTCTAATTTACCTCTCAGAGGATTTTGCAATACGCTCAGCTCGAAACGGGGACACCCTGTTCATATTGGCGAGAGATAACATCTGCTGCTGCTTTAATTGCTATTTTGACTTGAAGCAGGCTTAAGCTTGGGGTCGAGATACACTCATACTCCAGAGAAAGGCGAGGCCTGACAAGATGCACCTGGAATGCAGTCTCAGAATTTGCTGGAGTTGAAACATACTAAGATGCTCCAAATTTTCCCTCTTTTCTTTTGCTTTGCAGTCCGGAACCTAAATAGCTTCAGATAGGTCCTTGTTCTACTGTTCTCACATGACCTGGGTTGAACCCTGCGGTTCATGAAAGAAAGAATCTTATTTTGCACATATGTGGAGAACGGCACAGCACTCTGAGCACAAAACGATTTTTTGAAATTGAGAAATGAGTTCTCGACCGGGTATTGAGCCTACGACTGAACACAACACACCACGACTTAACAAAGAAAAACAAAAGGTAAACAACCTAAACACATCGAGTAACACTCGAAACGACTCAAAACAAGAATCAAGACAAACAAAATAGAAGATACGATACTCAGACGTATTCGAATGGCAAGGGACCTCTCAGTTCACGAGGAGCCAGTTTCTCCGGGTATTGTTTCCCACCCTTTCTTATTTGTGATCTCACATCACTCTGGCACTCAATCTCTAGTTTTCTGAAAAAGCCCTTTTCTTACTTTTTGTCTCAACGTACATCTCTCTAGTCTTCAATCTCTCTAATTTTTTATCCCTTCCTTGGGTGGTTGATGGATAAACAAGAAGCTGTGGGCTCTTGCCCCTAGCATTCTGCTAGATTCTCTTTCTTCTGCTCACAACAGTGAGCTTTCCCACAAAGGGGTTGTGATAGGATGTGCAGTAGATCCGCAGCTGACATTGGTTGACGATGCCCTTGGCCAGTTTGGATGTGATCAGACCTGTCCAGATGAGAGAATGGAATATCTTGATCCATTCCAGTTTGTGCTTCGCACTTGACTTGATACCTTGCTGCTTGGAGGCCGAGAGAGCTTTCGGCCCTTTGCTGTTAGCTTCAGTTGTGCGCTTTTTCGGCAGTTAGAGTGCCCTTTCTGGAAAGTGCGCTGATAAAGGGGAAAAGACAGAACACCTGACTCAAATGTGCCCCTAGTTCATCATTTTGACCATTTTTTGTTTTGGCTTTTCACTAAAACAATTTTGAACAATTTGAGAGTTGGATTAACATGCTTGTTTAATTTTCTAATTCAAAATCATGCAAGTCAGGCTATGAGCATCGGAAATTTTCCTTTTTTGGGTCCAAGAAATGGTTCAGTTTTGGAAAAGATGGAATAATTTTCGAGAGAATTAGTGAACTTCAGTAAAAATTCTCAAAAACTATTTTTGCAAATGGCCACTGCTTGACCAACATGGAATTGACTCTTGAGATGCACAACCTCAGATCCAAAACAATGAAAAATTGCCCCTTGTCTAAACGGCATTGCCTGGCAACGGAAAGTTGCCCCTTGTTTGAATAACACCGCAGCACACTGTATGGCAACGGAAATTTCCCCCTTGTTTGAATAGCACCGTAGCGCACTGTATGGCAACGGAAATTTCCCCATTGTTTGAATAGGAACCTAGCACACTGTAATCAGTCCTCAAAGTAACGATTACAACCGAACTCTCGAATACAGAGAAGACAAAGATGATCAGAACCATTACATGGACACAATCAATTTGGAAGTGTTTATGGCTGGACTTCAGAAAGAAGTTGCCTACGTATCCCAAACATGGGAATCAAGCCTGACGTAGTTCCGCTCGGGTTCACTCAGGTATTAACCTCTCTTTTTGCGCTCTAACTTTTGCCAAAGCCGCCTTTTCTGGGTTTTCAACCTTGCGAGCTATGTTCTTCTTTTCTTTTCAATTTTTTTCTTCTTTTTTCATCTTTTCATTTCTTTTTCTTTTCATCTCTTTTTCTTTTCATCTTTTTTTCTTTTTTTCGTTCTTTTTTTTTTCGCTCTAACTTTTGCCTGGGTCACCTTTCTGGGTTTTCGGCCCAGCGAGCCTCTCAAGGGTAAAAGTATAGCTTTGTCCATGTTGATCGGTTTGAAATCTCAAAGCCATCTGAATCTAGGAGAATGGCTGTTGTTTGCTGATGATGTAAAAGTTCATCCAATTGGGGGTTGAATTTCCCCCAAGTGTTGCGGATAGGAACTTGATTGTCCTTCAGCAAAAACTTTCTTCTTTCCTCCCCTCTGGGATATGGCATTCTTGCCAATCTTCATTGGTTTGAGAAATGTCCCAATTTTGACTCTTCGAGCACATCTGATATGTTTGCCCCTAGTTTAGGGGATGCTTTTGATCTAGCTTCGCAAACTTCCTTTTGATCATATCTGATCTTCTTGACCTGACTTTCTTGCCCCTAGTTCGAGGGCTGCTTCGAATCTGGCCACATAGGCCTCAAATTGTGGTTGATCGTTGAACATTCTAAATCCAAGTTCAAGGTTTGAAAGCAAAGGGGGTCGAGTCTCGAGGCTGAGAGCGATCCTAGGCTGCACAATCTCAAGAGCGATTCCACACAGGTCTTCGCAGAACCACGCAAAACATTTTTTGAAATCTTTTAAGAAAGCGACTAGTCGCTCGCGCTGAAGACAATGTAGAACCAATCTGGATCAAGCCAGGATCCTTCTCAGTACTCACATTAACCAACATGATCTCATTCATTAAGGGCTTAGCATGCCTCTCTTTCACTTAGTTGATCAAATTTTTGCAAATCCCGAGGAATTCCTTTCTCTTTGTTTTCATCACAGTGTCTAATTTTTTTTTGAAAAACTTATGTCAATGCAATGATTTCAAGGCACAGAAAAATAAGTGAAAAGCATTACTATTTCATTCAAATTTGCTGGCACAACTGGCTCAAGGTAGAAACAAACACAAAAGCGTGAAAATCACTGCTGTTCCATTCAGATCTTCTGGCGTAACTGGCTCCATGGAAGAAACAGACTCAAAAGAGTGTAAAAGACAAACACAAAACAAGATAATGATATCCGAGGTAACACCCCCGAAATCACGCCACTCTAACAATAGGACTGACTCGATACAACAAGACAGACCCAACTGACTCAGTACAAAAAGACCGATTCTATACAAAACAACAAAACTGACCCAATACCCAAGTTAGAAAGTACAAAGGCTAGCATTCGCAAATGCTCAAAATAGTGCGTGCCATACGCCATATCTAGAGTAAATTGAGCACCGCCTGCAGGTGGTTCATCCCCCGATCACATCACATTATCCCCCAAGTTCACTGATCTAGTGACGACAGACTTTGCTAAGCTTGGTGGGATAATGACCTCGTTGTCAAACAAATCCTGTGCTTCATGGTGAAGATGGAAGCAATTGTCGGTGCTATGACCGGTTTGTTGATGGTATGCACAGTACTGGGTGGTATCATGACCAGGTGGAAGACGATCAGGGAGAGGTCGAGGCTCGAGGAGTTTGAGATGGCCCTTTTCAGCAAGGATTTGAAGAGCCTTGGACAAAGGCATATAGAGGGCATGGAAGACCCTGCGACCTCGGGGTAGATACTTCGAGGTTTGTGGATTTTTGATGGACACACCAGCAAAGGGGTCAGCAGGTGCTGACTTGGTTTTCTGATCTCTTCCGGATGTAGACTTAGAGCTCAAAGGATCGTTTTTGGTATGACGGCCCTTCTCCTGGTTTTCCCCTTGATTTGAACTGCTCTCATTCTGAGTAGCAAAAGTGTCCTCCACAATTTTTGTAACAACTGCGAGTAGTTACTGTTTGTTCAGTCCTTCGGCTTTCAAAGCCTCAACAACTTACATAAGGTGTTCATAGGGATGAATGTCTACCCTTACCTTGTTCTTTCCACTCACCTCAGGTTGGTCAAAGGTTTGGGTCGCTGCATCAGAGCGGAGCTCTGTTGTTGCTGACATGTCATGGCCCAAACTTGGGATGGCTTCAGGTTGGCCAATTTTAATTACAATTCGTCCCAGGAGTAGGGGGTCCTCTGGTGTGAAATTTCTGACATGTGATGTGGTCGATGGTGGAGCCGATAGTCCAAAGGCTAGATCAGCCACAGTTCTCTGAAGATCATCGATCATTCCCATCAGCTCAAAAGTAGTGGGCTCATGGGTTTGAAATAATTGGGGTTCCAAGATTGGATGTGTGGTAGGTGCCCCAGATGGGCGTTGCATTTCAGCGCCGGTCTCACCCTGCATGGCGATTTCCTAGTTTAATGCTGCTACCATGGCCACAACCTCTTCCAAACTCTGTGCCATCACGGTCTGCTAAGTTTTGAACAAAGGTGTGATGTGATTAGTGACTGCTGGATCAGATAAACCGATGAGCCTTGACTGGCCTTTCTTTGCCTTGCCTCAGCGAAGGAAAACTGGTTGCGCTGAACTGAATCTCTGACTTGACAAAGTCTATCAGCACAAGTCTAATGTACCCAGGGGATATTGAAGCCTTCTGAAGCTATGGTTCCAAGACTACCTAGCAAAAGAGAAAACATGTAGCATCTCAGCCCAATTTCACTAGAACATATATGAGCATAGCTGAATAACTGTGCTCTCTACTGAATTCTGCCCAAAATTCTACCTGTAAACTGATACCCTCAGGCCGATACTCAAACTTGCAAACTGATACATGCATTCCTGTAGAGGCACACTCTAAAAGCACATAGCGAACAAGTAGGAGCCAAAACACCCCTATGGAGGGGTAGGGTTTCCCTGTCCTATCTTGTCAGGAGCTAGGGTTTCACTACGTACACAGCGGTTTCAACCAACCTACAATTGGGTAAGCAACATGTTCTAGTTTGGAATAGTCATTATGGATTCCGATATGCACTAGGTCGAATGGTCAGAAAGGGTGCCTCGGTAATAACCGGGGTTTGTGTTCTCGTCATGGTAGAGCCCGCAACCAGTCAGCCTTATGGCACGCTTCTCAAAACAAGCCTCCGACAAGCCATTCAGAAATAGCATACGACAAACACGGTGTCCTAAGCGCACCAATGCAATGCAATGCAAAGAAACACATAAGTGTAGTCAAAACAAGATATCATGAGTTCGAGTCAAGTTCTCAAAATTCCCAGCGGAGTTGCCAGAAACTGTAGAGGTGCCCGAACGTCCCGGCTCCGTGCGCGAAGGTCCGAAATCGTTTTGTTCATTAGCTACTACAGTTCAGACTCAATGTCATGGTTCTGAATCTAATCTCGCAAAGTGCAATGCAAGATTGATAAATCACTAAAGAGTCCAAATCTGGAAAATCGTTTTGGAAAACTGATTTTTATAAAGAAGTGCCAAACATGGACTGCTTTTCCAGATACAGAGTTGCCACCTAAATGTTTTGTTTTGAGAAATTTTGGAAACCCTGACTCGTGCCTAAGGCCACGTGTCCGTCATCACCAAAGTTGCCTCGGCTCGGGAACTTGGGTACGAGAGGGGAAGGTCATGCAATGAGCACCCCAGCTCGCCCGATCAAAGGTTGGCCTTTACTAACATTATATTTTTTTTTTGAAAACACATGTGTTCTTATTCCGGTTATTAACCTAGAATTACTATGTGATGCGCACAACATACAAGTATAGACTAGATCGCCTAATTTGGAACAAAACATTACATGTTTGTTTGAAAATAGTTTGAAGGTGCTACTCGCAAGTAGGCTAAGACATGGATTTGCCACCCTCAAGTGGGCTTAGAAAACATGATTTTGCCACCTCAAGTGGGCTTAAAGCTCGCATTTCGATGAATTGTTCCAATTCAAGCAATCCAACCTTTATCCACAGGCATTCAAGCAGTTAATCACTTAAGCAGTTAGCCTCATGGCAAGCATGCTAACATGGTAACATACACATCTCATGTAGTATGCTAAAGCGTAGACACTCACAGTGTATTCCGAGCCAAAACAGAGAACTAGTTAGAAATCATACATGATCCTAGTTCATGTTAAGATGGCTAATGCAACACATGCAAAAAAAGTTCAACTAAGATAGGCTCGACTATTCTAAGATGGCATATGAAATGCAACTTGACAACATGCTGTTGAACACGTATTCAAGTAAATGTATTGAAATACAATGCAGTTAGTATGACGCACTGAGCCCGGTGCATGCAAGCCAAATGAATGAATGCAAACATGCAAGCATAAGGATGCTAATCAAAATATGACCTAGAACTAACCATTATAACTGGTTAAGTAAAAGGGAGAAAGATGTGGGGTTGGAAGACATTCACACACTCACTCACACTTATTACAAAATTCGCCCTCTCGATAGAGGGTCCGAATAAATCAACTAGCTAGCTACGCTACACTAATTAATTATTACAAAACCTTAACTAATTAAGAAAATTAATTAAGTTACAAAACAAAACAAGTAAGAAAAGAAAGAAGCTAAAACAAGCTGCCACAGCTCTTCCTCGGAATGATGAATGATGCATGCTCGATCGCCTCGCTCGGAAATCCGTTGCCATGCCTCATGTTGCCTCTGTTTGCACTGTTTCAGGCTGCTGAAAACTGTGCCAACTTCTGAAACACGTCTGATCCACCTCAGGGATATGCTGAGAGGTCATCAGCCAAGAGGTAAGGCCATCGTCCAAGAGATGAGGGTCATCGACCAGTTTTGAGCAGTTTTGAGTCCATCGGCCAAATATTGATAGTCGATCGGCACACTAGATAGCCGATCGGCCATCTCTTCCTGCAAACTGCTCCTTTTGCTACAGCAGAGTACAAACAGAGGCATGGGAATACATTCGCAAGAAAATGTTGTGCAACTACACCCCTTATCATGTTTGAAGCTCAAAGGAGTGTAGTGCTTGGCCCTCGGGCCATCAATCACGCATTTTGATGCATGATGGCCAAAGAGGCTGAGTCGCACAAATCAATGTAAATGAAATGCACAAAAACACATAACGGACCTTAACCTCTATCATGTTTGATCAAGAGACAAGGCATGCACACACAATGCAATGTGTACAACATGGAGATGCTATGCAATGCAACAAAAGTATGCCAAATGCAATGCAACAAATATGCAAACATGCAATGTACCAAGCATGCAATGACAACAAAATGGAACAAGCATGCAACAACATGCAATCTAACAAGCATGCAACAATATGCAAAATGGAACAAGCATGCAACAACATGCAAAGATGGACTTAAACCAAAATGGACAGACCTCAATCATGCCCAAATCAGTGGCCAAAATGATAAAATGATGACATGAAATGCAAAACAAAGCATGCACATGTAATGGCGTATCACCAAGGCATAAGAGCACAACTCTCAAGAGTGCTCAAAGAGTGACAAAAGTGGAAGTGTAACAACATTATCAGCTTTGAAATCATGCATGGAATGATGCCAAATCATGCACATAATATAAGCATAGCATGCTAGGAGGTTCAAAGCATAAGGCTAGCCAAGGATCTTGTACCAAGGCCACATGAATCAAGCCCCAAAAAGACCAAGGACAAACAAAAAAGTCCTAGATCATGCGAAAGTGAGTCTAAAACATGCATGGACCAAAGCCAAAACAAGTCAACATGAAAGGCATAAGACATGATGCAAGTAAGGCCAACAAAGGGGACTGCACTACACCTATCAAAACCAAACATGGCATGACTTAACCAATAAAAATCAGAGTTATGGCATGTCAAAATAAGCCCAAAAATGCACTGAAATGATAGCCCAAAGGCCTAAGCATGGAGGCATACACAATGATCCATTCTTAAGGCATAAAACACCAACTCTTCAAAGCATTGAAAGAATGACAAAGGCAAGTGTATGACCATGAAACATGCACTGAAATATCATTTCAAATGATGCCAAATCATGAGAATAGTTTAAGCAATGCATGCTAGTGGACATGATACACAAAGTTAACAAGCTAGATTGAACCATGGCTATACAAAACAATGCATGCATGACTAAAACAACACCAAACAGAGCTCTAGCATGGTAAAACATAAGGGAAACATTCTTCGAGTTGAGCCAAAACATGCAAGAATGATGATCCAAACACAAGATGCATGCTAAGGAAATAGAGAGGATTGCACTACAAGTGCATAGTGCATGCAAGAGGCTATTAAACCAACCTTAAACAGAGGTATAGTATGGCAAAATAACACCAAATACTTGTTGAAATGGAGCCAAAACATACTAGACAAACATGCCACTATTATGAGCCATCTATACTAGCATACAAGACACAAGGAGAGGGGATGACCCTCTCCTATTTGGCACCTCAAAACCACCTTTCCACCATTGAAAATCCTTTGGATTTCAGTGGTGAGAAGTCCCAAACAAGGTGGTCCCAATAGCTTAAAAGGAAGGCACAAGAACAAGACTAAACAAGGCTTAACCCAACACAAAACAAACATTACAAGCATAAAAAATCACAACTTTTTACAGTATAAAGCTAAGCTTAAATCAGCATGCAAATAAGTCTAAAAGCTTAAGCCAAAACAAGGAATTAAAGGCTAGTTGACTCACCCTTGAAGAACACCTTCAAGAACACAACTCCAGCAGCTTTTTTGAGCTTAAACCAAACCAAAAACTCTAACACCAGCTCCTAAGGACCTCAGCAACAAAAGGATGGTGTTCTAGTAGGTGTTTGTGTGCAATAGTATGAAGATTTTACACTTTTGAGCACAAACAAGAGCAAATGGAGAGAGTGAGGTAAAATATATAGAGAGAGTGATATATGTTTTTGTATATCAACTTTTCAGAATCTCTGGAAAGGGAAAGGGGCTTCCCTTCTTATAGAAAATCAATTCTCAAGCTTGTTGAACAAGTTTGAGTCTTGATTAAATCCCTCCATACACGAGGATGAGAATTGTGCTCACCAGCTGTCACAGCTGGCACAAAAATATCTACAAAAATAGGTGGAAAGGTCTCGGCCAAGAAATATGGCCGATCGCCCGAAAGGGGTGCCAATCGACCAAAAGGAGTGCCGATCGGCCACCACTTATGGCCGATGGCAAGAAAACAAGGCCGATGGCACAAGGCCCTAGCCGATGGGTTGTAGGGATGGCCAACAAGCCACCCTCTTCCCTCAGAAGCAAAAACCACATGTCGTTGGTCCACAACCAAGCACAAAACAAACAAGTTGAGAGATCCTAAGGCAAAGCGCGCAGCCAAGACCATCGGGAACTCAAAACGAACACGAACATGGATGATCATCGAGTGTTCAAACGATGACGTCCAAGTCTTGAGGACGGCAAAAAATGGGGTGTCTATAGGTAGTATAGACTAGACTTGTGGTGCTTAATCTGGTAGGCATCCAACAGTCTTCTAACATGGCGATTTACAAAAGGAGTTCCATTGTCAGACAACATCACTTTGGGTATGCCAAACCTACAGATTATGTTGTCTCTGATGAAGTTGGCTACTCCTGCCACTTCTGCCTTCCTCATCGGTATAGCCTCTACCCATTTGGTGGTAACTTTAGTTGCTGTGAGTATCCAACTGTAGCCTTTGGATTTCTACGCTATAGGACCTACTAGGTCAAATGCCCAAGTATGGAACGGGTAGGGAGTCTTGATGTTGTGCAGTTTGACTGTCGGTGCATGTATCAAGTTCCCAAACTTCTGGCAGGATTGGCATCTCCTGACAATGTTTTTAGCATCTTCTTTCATTGTCGGCCAGTAGTAATCGAGGTGAATGAGATGTCCATATAATTGCTGCCCTCCTTGATGCTCTGTCTTGTGGGCTTCCCTCAGCACCTCATTTGCCTTATCTTTTGACAAACACACCAATGGTTCCCCTTCGAAGCTTCTTCGATACAGCCTGCCTTGGTCAAGGAAGAAGCAGAGGGCTCTCCTCTTAACTCTGATTGCATCTGCTTTATTCTTAGGTAGTGTGCCATTTCCTAGGTAGCTGATATATGGTTGTCTCAATTCTTCACTGCTTAAGAAATGGGATTCCTCTTTCTTAGGATGGGACTGACACTTTGTACATTGCCTCTGCAACTCAGTACTTTCCTTTTCCATCTCTAGCCAGTAATACCCTTGCTTTTGTATCCGTCAGTATAGATTGATATCTCTATCTCCACAGGACTTAGCATGGATCTGCTTAAGTCCGTAAGTTACTTCTTGCCTACCGACACATCTTGCTAGCAAGTTGTTGGGACTGCGAAAATACAACTCTCCTCTAAGGAGAAGAAATGATGTAAGTTCTGTTGGTCTGATCGTTCCCTGGCCTATTTTCAGTTGCCAGATTATATCTGCTTTCGACTCTTCAGCATCTTGTTCTGTATGTTCTTTGACTAGTACTACTGGTGCTGTTCTTTTCTTGATGACGATGGCTGTACTATCATTTGGTATCTCCACCTTTGCCCTCAGTGTAGCCAAGGCATCGAGGAAACGGTTATGTGTTCAAGGGGCATGTTGGATTTGAACATCCTCAGACTGAGTGAGCAACCTTTGAACTATAGTGCGGTAGGGGGCCAACAGAGGCTCATTCAAGGCAAAATCACCCATGGTTTTCTTGACAACTAACTTAGAGTCGCCCCAGATTTTCAACTTGTGGAGGCCCTTCTTTTGGGCAGCTATCAGACCCAGTATCGACGCCTCACATTCAGCCTCGTTGTTTGAACACTCAAAGTCAAGCTTACATGATAAAAGGAACTTCTCTCCTTCTTGACTGGTTGGTGTTACACCAGCTCCACCTTTCCCAGCTCCGGAGGCTCTATCAAACTTTAAGTCCCTATAAGTCTCAATTGTAGCTGCTGAGACACGGACCTCCCCTGGTAGAGGTACCTCTGCAGGTTCATGTTCACCAGATGGGAACTGGGCTAGTAAGTTTGCAAGCGCTTGGCTCTTAATAGCCTTGGGAGTAACACAAGTGATATCATATTCTGCTAGAGCCTAAAGCCATCTTGCCATTCTCCTAGTTAGAGCGAAAGCAAGTAGCAAATTGGATCACTTTGGATCACAACCTGGATCGGGTGTGCCAAAAAGTAGTGGCGCAACTTTTGCACTGTGAAGATTAAAGCTAAACAATGCCTCTCAATTGGGATATATCGCGACTCGGCACTGTTGACTTTGTGACGATGTAATAGACTGGCTTCTCAATCCCATCTATGTCTTGGACAAGTAGGGCTCCAATAGATCGAGGAGTAGAGGTCAAGTACAGTAGTAGAGGCTTTTCATGCTCTGGGGCAATCATTGTAAGTGGAGAGATAAGTACTTTCTTCACCATATCAAACACCTGTTGGTGTTCTTACAACCATTCAAATTTGTGATTCCCTTTCAACAGTGTCCCAAAGGAAAAGGTTATCTCAACAAGGGCTGGAATGAACCTCTTGAGGTATGACACTTTACGTAGGAATTTCTTCAAGGCCTTTTGAGAGTGTGGCAGTGGCATTTCATGATTGACTTGATCTTATCCTCATCTACTTTCAATCCCCCGCTAGTGTACAAGAAAGCCAAGGAACTTGCCGGAGGTAACTCCAAAGGCACACTTGAGAGGGTTCATCTTGAGGTAGAATTTGTGACAACGCTGAAAAACTTTTTCCAAGTCGCAGAGGTGGCGGTTTGCCTTAGTAGTCTTGACAACCAACTCATTTACATATACTTCAACTTCATGATTGTGGGGGCCGAATATTGGGAGTTGTAGAGATTCCGGAGAGTCGAACAATGAAGAATCAAGATTCAAAACATTCGGCCATTACCACGGAAAATCGGACCCAACCTTATTCGGTTAGATAGTCGATTAAGCAAGGGGCTGAGGGAAGATCGGTTTATTACAAAATATGCCGAATAGGAGGTTGGATTTGGAACTAATCCCGAGGCCCAAAGAAGAAAATATATAAATAGAAGAGACATCAGCCAGAAAGAGGTATGTGATAATTGTGTTGTTTAACTTAGAATACAAGTAATCTAGAACGAGAGACTGACTTGTCCGTCAGAGTGCTAATTCTGGTACCCCTGACCGGAGTGTTTACTTCCTTTCAGGTGCCTATCGGTAGATCACAAGCGTCCCCCAAGATCAAAAGAGTATTTCCAAAAACCACTTCCCCACAATTGGCATCGTCTGTGGGAATACTCAAGAATACCCATGGCGGACGTGACGGAGGACCCTCTAATAGTCACTGATGAAAACATGCAGGTAGATGTTTTCACTCCAACAAACACGAACGGATCGGAGCTTATCCCAGCAAGATGCGTTTTGAACTTCGCCTCACCTTCGACTCCAAAACATGAGGCAATGCAAGCGATCACGGAGCAGGCAAAGCAAAATGAGTAGAGGTTGGAAAACTTGATCGATGAGAACGAGCACCTCCATCAGGATTTGGCTTTGGAGGTAGCAAAATCCAAACAAGCCGTGCCCCAAAATCCCGAGCGACCTCTGAAAGCAGGTGATCGACGACTTCGAGCCCGACTTTAAGACAATGGACAATCTGAAGTTTTGAGTTCCTCCGAAGAAAGTCCGCATATAAAGTGAGCCCCCTCGTTTTACACCAGGCTATCAAAAGCGGTGGCACCTCCCGACACGACAAGAAGGGATATGCAGTGTGAATATCGCGAAGATCATGATCGTGACAGTAGCTATGCCATGAAAGACCTTCAGGAGTTGGTCTAAGATGTTCAACCCCAGCAACATGCCCAAACGTGCGCAACTAGACCCTTTGTACTTCGGCGGGAATCACCTCCGCTTGCAGTCATCCATATGACGTACAGCCTGCCAACGCCCTCAACCGTACATACAGTTCAAACACACCCTACATCCCAGAAGCAACTCACGCCGGCGAAATGGCCGCATGAAGCTCCGCATGACTCTGATCTTATCCGTTTTGACGATTCTGATCTTATCGGCATAACAGTCCCCCACATTGATCCACTGGTCATTGAACTACGTGTCAACTGATTTACTATCGAGCACGTTCTCATAGACCAGGGAAGTACTTCTGAGGTTATGTATTACAAGGCCTTCATCAAACTTGGCTTAAATGAATCACACTTGTCTCCAGCTCCTTATCCATTATTCGGCTTTAACGCAAATCCAGAATATTCATTGGAGAAAATCATACTACCCGTCTGAGCAGGCTCTCGAACATTGGTTGTGGAGTTCTTGGTCATCAGGCTGCCTTCGCCATACAATCTCATCATGGGGCATACTATGCAGGCTGTCCCAAGCACCTATCATCAGCTTCTGCGCTTCCCGACAGAATACGGCATCGAGCAGATCCGTGGTTCCCAACAATTAGCACAAGCATGCTATCTCCTCTCCGAAAAGACGCCAAAGGATTTGCAAGTTAATTCCATCGAGGTGCCAGATCATGAAAGCCTCGATGATGTCGGGCGGCTCCCGAATGAGAAAGCCACGTAAGACTTAGACCGAATTGAGATTGACGGCAATCCAGAGAGATTCTTCATGGTCGACGCCTCCCTGAATCAAGCCGACAGACAGCAGCTAGTATCCTTCATGCTTGATAATCTTGATGTATTTGCATGGACTCCATATGAAATACCGGGCGTCGACCCAACTGTTGCCAAGCATCGTTTGAATGTTGACCCTAAGTGCAAGCCGATCCTTCAGAAAAGCCGGCGATCTGCTGTAGAGCACACTACCGCCGTGATTGAAAAGGTTGACCGGCTGCTTGATGTAGGGGCAATTAGGGGAAGTTACCTACCCCACATGGCTCTCTAATATTGTAGTTGTGAAGAAGAAGAACGGTACATGGAGAGTCTGCGTTGATTTCACAGACCTAAACAAAGCCTGCCCCAAAGACTGTTTTCCTCTCCCAAGGATAGACCGACTGGTAGATGCTACAACACGCCATCAGCGCATGAGGTTCCTCGATGCTTACAGAGGCTACCATCAAATTGCCATGCATCCGGAGGACCAGGAGAAAACTACATTCCTCACCCCAAGAGGAACCTACTGTTATAAGGTTATGCCTTTTGGGCTGAAGAACGCCGGGGCAACCTACCAGAGACTAGTCACCACTATGTTCAAAAAGTAACTCAGTTGCACAATGGAAGTGTACATTGACGATAAGGTGGTCAAGTCAAAGTTAAAGCAGAATTATATAGCCGATCTTAAAGAAACATTCGGCATCCTACGCAAATATGGAATGAAGCTGAACGCTTCCAAATGTGCCTTTGGAATCGGCTCTGGCAAATTCTTGGGATATATCGTCAATCATCGAGGAATTGAAGCTAACCCAAGGCAAATCACAGCAATCCTGGAGCTTAGCTCCCCCGATCAGTAAAAGAAGTGCAAAAGTTAATGGGGATGGCCGCCGCGCTCAACAGGTTCATCAGTCGTTCCACAGGTCGCTGCTGACAATTCTTTCATACACTACGGTAGGGCAAGGCTTTTGAATGGTCCTCCGAATGCGAAGCCGCTTTCAACAGCCTTAAGACCTACCTCCGCTCAGTACCACTCTTGGCAATGCCCTCTCTTGGTGACCCGCTCATTATGTATCTGGCAGTTTCTGACCGGGCCGTCAGCGCCGTACTGATAAAGGAAGAGCTAGGAGAGCAAAGGCCGGTGTATTATGTGAGCAAGGCAATGGTTGATACCGAAACACGCTGCCTTCCATTGGAAAAGCTCATCCTAGCCCTAGTCATGGCGGCGAGGAAACTGATGCATTACTTCCAAGGTCATAGCATTGGGGTGCTAACAGACTATCCCCTCTGGTCTGTACTACGCAGTGCAAAAGCTTCCGGACGTGTTTCAAAGTGGGCTCTGGAACTCGGCCAATACGATATTCAATTTCTACCCAGAACCTCAATCAAAGGGCAGGTGCTTGCCGACTTTGTCGCCAAATTCACTGGTGTCTTGACCGACTTCAAACCTGACGAAATTCGACTGAAGCCGAACTGGAGGATTTATGTTAGGGATATTTGGCAGTTGTATTGCGATGGATCATCCAATCAGTGGGATAGTGGAGCCGAAGTTGTCATGTCTCCTGACGGCGCAATAATTGAGCAGGCCGTCAAGCTTGGCTTCGAAGCATCAAATAATGAGGCCGAATACGAAGCCCTCCTAGCCGGTTTACGGAATGCGCACGTTCTTGGCGCTCAGCGTTTGCTTGTGTTTTGTGATTCAAAACTAGTGATCAACCAGCTAAAGGGGGAGTACGTGGCAAGGAACGACCGCATGGCAGCCTACATGAAAACAACCAATTCCTTGTTGGCAAAATTCGACCATCATGAGTTGAACCAAATAACACGTGATCAGAACACCTATGCGGACGCCTTGGCTTTCCTAGCCTCCGCCATCAACTCAGAGATTAAACGGACTATCGAAGAAGGTTTCATCCTGGAGCCAAGCATTGGCCCTTCGGAGGAAGTCCAGATTAACGTTATAGAATCTGCCCCAAGCTGGATGGATCCCATTGCTGCTTTCCTGTCTTCTGACGAACTCCCAGAGGAGAAGAAAGAAGCGCACAAGTTGCGAAACAAAGCCATGAGATACTACTTAGATCCGCAAGGAGGGCTCTATAAAAAATCCCTCTCTGGTCCATATTTGGAATGCGTGCACCCAGACAAAGCCGAGGAGCTTTTGACTGAGATACATGAGGGCAGTTGTGGTGCCCATTCTGGCGGGCGTTCTTTGGCCCATCAAGCTATAACGCAGGGGTATTACTAGCCGACAATGAGAGCGAACGCCGAGTGTTATGCGAAAAAGTGTGAATAGTGCCAGAAGTTCTCCCCACTAACCCATTTGCCCACAAAAGAGTTGAACTCTATTACCAGTCCCTGGCCGTTCACCCAGTGGGGGCTCGATATCGTAGGACCATTGCCGAGGGCCCCAGGGAATAAGCGATACTTGATCGTCGCAACAGATTACTTCACAAAATGGGTTGAAGCGGAGGCATTAACACACATTCAAGACGTTGATGTTAAACGCATTGTGTTGAGGAACATCATAACACGATTCGGCATTCCAAGAGCCCTTATTTCAGACAACGACACTCAATTTGATTGTGGTGTTTATCGAGAACTGTGCGACAAATATGGTATCCGACCGTATTTTTCTACGCCAGCTTATCTCCAAAGCACTGGTCAGGCGGAAGCTTCGAACAAATCCATCCTGGACGGCATCAAGAAAAGGCTGGAGAAAGCCAAAGGCAAATGGGTCAAGGAATTGCCGAGTGTATTGTAGGCTCATCGAACAATGCCGAGGAGATCAACTGGAGAAACTTCGTTTGCCCTATGCTTTGGCAACCAGGCGATCTTATCCCTGGAAATCGGCCTCCCGACCCTTAAGTCGCAAGTTTTTGATACAGGCCGAAACGACATGATGTTGGCTTTGGATTTGATTCTAATCGAGGAACGAAGAGACCGTGCCCTTGCATCCATAGCACGGTACCAGCAACAGTTGGCCAAATCATACAATCAACGAGTTCAGCTGCGCAGCTACACACCAGGAGAATTGGTCCTGAAGAAGGTGCTTCCAGCTGACAAGAAGTCGGCTGATGGAAAACTTGGTCCAAACTGGGACGGCCCCTATCAAATAGATTCCACCGCAGGAACATGGGCATATCGGTTGAAAGATATGACAGGAAGGAATCTTCCAAGGCCTTGGAACTTGACCCACTTACGAAAGTTTTATCATTAAACCCGACCTGTGGGGAATGATTTTTGTGTTAAAAGATTCGCCATGTACAAATTCCACTTTTGTAATACGAGGATTCTAGTCGAAAATTGTTCTAAAAGTGTTTCGAAAAAGCCTCCGGATTCGGGGCGCCCTTCGTGGTTATCATGATCGACCACCCAAAGTCTCCGGATTCGGAGCCCCTTCGGCGCATGACGTTGTTGGGCCGAAAAAACCTCCGGATTCGGAGCCCCTTCGGCGCATGACATTGTTGGGCCAAAAAGCCTCCGGATTCGGAGCGCCCTTCATAGATATCACGATCGGCCACTCAAAGTCTTCAGATTCAGAGCCCCTTCAGCGTATGATGCCGTTGGGCCGAAAAAGCCTCTGAATTCGGAGCGCCCTTCGTGGATATCACGATCGGCCACTCAAAGTCTTTGGATTCGGAACCCCTTTGACGCATGACGTCGTTGGGCTGGAAAAGTCTCCAGATTTGGAGTGCCCTTCGTGGATATCACGATCGGCCACTCAAAGTCTCCGAATTCGGAGCGCCTTCGGCGTATGATGTCGTTGGGCCGAAAAAGTCTCCGGATTCGGAGCGCCCTTCGTGGATATCCTAATTGGCCACTCAAAGTCTCCAGATTCGGAACCCCTTCGGCGCATGACATCGTCCAAGCCTGAGCTTGGAGCCGAATAAATACCTAAAGAAAATGCCAGATTCGGAGTCTTATCAACACCGTTTTTGGGCAATGTGACGAGCATATTGAATAAATTAGTGACGTGCTCCATTATGACGAGCCGGCTAAAACTGTTTATTCGAACAATCTCTGTCCAATAAAGCACAAAACATGCAAACATATATACGCCACAGAATTACATAATTATGCAATTTGATAAGTAATTAAAAGGCAACAGGAATATTAACAACATAGCATTTTATTCATCTGACAAGTAATTACATAATTTTCGACGCAATCTGCGCCTGAACATTACAACGAATATTCTTATGCGGCCTCTCCCTCATCGTCACTCTTTTCGACCTCAAAGGTGGAAAAGGGAAAATGATTGCGTCGGTACCGCGGTAATGCCAAATCGACACCCTTTGCTTGAAGAGCCTCTGCGGCCTGAAGTGCCGTGATCCAGTTGTGCTTAAATCCCCGATTCTCACATCGGTAGACCTCCTCTGCAAGCTTCTCCTTCATTTTGTCGATCCCAACCTTCCGGCCCGCATGAAAGCCTTGCTCATAACCTTTGGATCTCGCATTTTCTATGGCAAACATGCTAGCTGTGTCTCGATCGACAATGGCATGACTCAATAGCCGTTGGGTCACCCTTTCATCCACGATTGGATTAGATCGACCCGTCACGTGTAGCTTGGCGGCTTTAGCCATCCTAAGCTCACTAAGTTCGCGCTCGGTTTTCTCCGCCCGAACCTCCGAACTACGGACCCGTTCGTCTATTTTCTCTATATCCCGCTGCGCTGCGCGCAGGCGTATGCCGACTTCGTAAGTGGTGTATAGCCCCTTCACTGCCTCGTGGATTCCCTCTCGAAAGACGTCAAAATCTTGTCGGCCAACCATCGACTGCTGCACCTCCGGTGGAAAAATCTGTCAAGCAAATTCGACCGCCACTACTGGGTCCCTGATAATGGAGTTCACCTCCGTCATCGGTTTATTCCCTACGAAAACTGCGAAACTCAACGGTCGCGGTCGGGGAGAGCTTCCCCGTTGTTGTTTCTCCTTTCGGGGCGATTTGCTTCAACGACTTGGAGGCTGACGTTTTTCCCGTTCTTTGGACGCTCCACTTCTTGCACGGGTGGTTTCTCTGTTGCGATTCATCGTAGTATCAAGCTCTGCCAAAGTTCGACCTTCGCCTTTATTGTTGAAGAAAACTCTATTTGCCATTCGCGATAAGTTGCCTTGAAAACACAGTAAGCAAAGTTATTGGCGCAAACCGCCACCCCCATTTATTTCTAATACTTGCAGCGCTCCCGAGGCAATTTCATTAATGCTACTCTTCAAACGACAAGGTAGATCAATATGTGCCGCAACCAGTTCATTCACCAATATTTGGCTTTTAAAACGGCCTAACTATCTAAACAACAATTTTTGATCAATGCCTTTGAAGTTCATGCACTGGCTGGGGCAAGGGCAGATTGATTAATCTAGCCAGCTGCGTACTGTAAAGGCCCCAAAATGCGTATAAGAAATCATTGGTATTTAATTATGAGATGAGGTGTTTTAATTTAATTATATCTTTTGGAATTGAAGCATTATCTATTGAGTTATGGATTGAAAATTGAAATTACCGACCTATATGGGTTCAGAAATCAAAATTAAGTACTTGGATATGTTAATGGGAATTTTTGGAACTATTTGGGACAATTAATTGGAAATCTAATTTCTCTGATTCGTTAATGCACGTTTGGGTAGTTAACTTTATACTGCAAATTGAAGGCATTAGAGGTTTCAGAAACCAGAACAGGGGACATATTTATGATCCTCATAATTTTTAGAGTTATCTGGGAAGTTTAATTGAAATTTGATTTCGTACGAATCGTAAGGCCACGTTTGGCTCTCTCTATTGTGTTATGTTGGTGTGTATGTTTATACTTATATTATGGGTGCCTTATGAGTGGATGGACTCATCTCTTAGACTCAAAAAAAATATCTAGAGGAAAGGGGGAGCCATGTGAGAGAGGGAGAGATAGAGAACTCAAGGAGAAGAAGGAAGGAAGAGCTTGAGAATGAAGAGGAAAGATGGGGAAATTGATGGAATTACTTCAAGAGATTGGCTCTAGGTATGTGAAATCAACTTGACCCCTTAAGATTGATCTAGTACTAGTTTAAATTCATGATCTCAAATGAAGAGAAACCACCTAATTGAGTTGGGGTTGATAGATATAAGTTTAGATGAACTCTTTTCATGAATTGAACCTTGATTCCTTAGGAGTTGGTTAATTGAAGAATTAAAGTCATTATATTTGTTATTTTGAGGTTAAGATGTTTGATGGAGAATAATAATGTGAAATTGGTCATGTATTAAAGGGTTTTGGGCTTTGATTTACATGTAATTAAGGTTTGATTTTGAAAAAGAGAAGTCCCAATTTTTCAGCCATTTTCGGACTGCAGGCTGTCCAGGGCCGCACGTGCGGCATTGTTTCCCGCACGTGCAGAGACAGCTCTGTCCAGCCAACTTTGAACAAGCATATCATTTGTATCCGGACTCCGTTTTGAGTGATTCTTGAGCCTAAAATCAATCCCCGGAAGTCTAGTTTCCAATGGTGGTGGTCTCACTCCCAAATTCTAAATACAAAAATAGTTATGCCCAAATTAGTGGCGACTGTTCACTTTCTGTTTACCAGTTTGTACCGTTTCTTCGTCTGAACCTTTCTCCTATCGATTCCTCCTAGCTATTATAACCTATGGAGGAATAATGAGTCTAGAACCACCCTAGCTATTGAGTGAAGAATAAAAAGAGATTGGTTTTATTCTCATAATCTGTTATATGCATTGTGTTTGTAGGTCAAGACGAGGACATCGTCCCATCGCTATCAGAGACCTACCGCTGTGAGTAGTAGTACTATAGTCACACGTTCAAGTATTGTTAATGATTCTCATTGTTAACATTCTGTCCCTTGCAAGTAATTAAGTTAACAATATGTTGATTAGAAAATCTAGAGGCATTATTGAGCAGTCCATTCTGTTTACTGTTGACAATGAATACTAACTTTATGTTATTTGCAAGATAGCTATAGTGATTCATGATGAACAAATAGAACGTATGAGGATTATGGAACTATGGTATTCCGGTATCTCTGGAATCATTCAATCGGTAAAATGTGTTTACCTTTCGTTAATAATTATCAAGAACGTTCTGTTAAACTTAAGTTAACTGCATTAACTCATGTGAATGATGCAATGGTTACCATTAGTACTCTGTTAATTGCAGGTCAACCATGTTAACATGTATGAACGATTAAACAAAGGTGTATGTTACTGATTAATAGCTCAAGTGAACCATGTCATTTCTTGATGAATAAAGAGAATTTGTGTTCATCTTCGAAGAATCAGAATAATTGGAAAGTTATGTGAATCCATATGAATTTGAAGTTATTTTGTTGTGTTACATATGAACTTGAAGTTATTCAGAATCTACGACATGAACGCAAAAGTTTAACATCATTATGTGACCCACATAAGAATGTGAATTATTCTATTTTGTTAAGTGCAAGGTAATGACATGATATACCAAGAAATGCTCTACTTTATGATATGTGACGCTATGAATTAATGAATGATTATCCATATATGTAAAAGTATTCATGGCATCCTTAGCACAAGGCCCTTACCCGGGGGTAATAATACCGTGGTCTTATGGCCCTTGCCCGGGGGTAATAATACCGTGGTTCAAGTATGTTACAAGATATCTCTTGCCACCAACGGTCTTGTACGGGTGGGTTATGTTTTGCCATCGACGGTCTCGTACGGATGGTACCACCGACGGTCTTGTACGGGTGGATTATGTTTTACCATCGACGGTCTTGTACGGATGGTACCACCGACGGTCTTGTACGGGTGGGTTATGATCAAGCATGAACTCTGATTTCTGTTTCTGATTCAAGCATAAGTAAGAATATGTATGAATATGTTTCTATTTATCCGCTCCGTTTATGCTATGTTATAACATGATATGAATTGATCGGTCTTTAAGACCTAATGATTTCTGGTATGGAACAAAGTGCTGTACGGAACTAAGTGCTGCAATGCAAGTCACCTCTAGAATCCGTACGAGCCACCTCTTGAGTCCATACATATGTTCAAGGGCTTAATGCCAACTTTTCAAGGGCTTCATGCCATATGTACAAGGGCTTTATGCCATATGTTTAAGGGCTTCATGACATATGTTCAAGGGCTATATGCCAACATGTGTAAAAGCTTAATGTTAATATGTTCAAGGGCTATCGCCAATCCATTCAAAGGCTTAAAGCCATAATGTTTCAAGATTGGGCCTAAGGCCGTTTTGAAATTAGTACAGAATTAGATTAATTATATGATCTCCGCATTTACATACGCATTGATATGTATTATGATTAAGTTGAATATTGAATCATTTATATACTATTATTCACTAAGCTTCGCTCACGTTGTGTTATGTCTGTTCTGTAGGTAATTACTTTGGGAGTCCGTCTTAACCCTTGATGCTTACCCTTCAATTGTCAACCTCAGTATGCCCAGACTCCCAGACCAAGCCCATGCATTTATGTGAAGTTTGTTAAGATTTTGGCGTGCACTTTAATTATTTACTTAAGGTTAAAATGTATGTATATACCCCCTTTCTTTACCAATGTTCGGATATACGCTCATTTATATGTATGGGTATGTATATAGATAAATGGCTCTCACGTATGTGATCCTGGCATGTTAGTTTTAGCTCAATGGATGTTATTCTATGTTACTTTGTAATATTAAATGCTTCCGTTCAGGCCCCGTATATTATGTATATCAGGTCATGTGTCCGTATCTGCATAGGTCATGCCCGAACTTTTAGGGGCGAGTTTGGGGCGGGACACGTACCCTGGCCTCATGCCGATCGATATGTGCCGCAGCTATATCATTCTCCAATTTTTGGCTTTTAAAACGGCCTAACTATCTAAACGACAATTTTTGATCAATGCCTTTGAAGTTCATGGACTGGCTGGGGCTAGGGAAGATTTATTAATCTAGCTGGCCGCGTACCCTGGCCTCATGCCGATCGATATGTGCCGCAGCCAGTTCATTCACCAATTTTTGGCTTTTAAAACTGCCTAACTATCTAAACGTCAATTTTTGATCAATGCCTTTGAAGTTCATGCACTGGCCGGGGCAATGGCAGATTTATTAATCTAGCCAGCCGCGTACCCTGGCCTCAAGTCGATCGATATGTGCCGCAGCCAATTCATTCACCAATTTTTGGCCTTAAAATGTCCTCACTATCTAAACGGCAATTTTTGATCAATGCCTTTGAAGTTCATGCACTGGCTGGGGTAAGGGCAGACTTATTAATCTAGCCGGCCGCGTACCCTGGCCTCATGCCGATCGATATGTGCCGCAGCCAGTTCATTCACCAATTTTTGGCCTTTAAAACCACCTAACTATCTAAACGTCAATTTTTGATCAATGCCTTTGAAGTTCATGCACTGGCCGGGGCAATGGCAAATTTATTAATCTAACCGACCGCGTACCCTGGCCTCATGCCGATCGATATGTGCCGCAACCAGTTCATTCACCAATTTTTGGCTTTTAAAATCACCTAACTATCTAAACGGAAAATTTTGATCAATGCCTTTGAAGTTCATGCATTGGCTGGGGCAAGGGCAGATTTATTAATCTAGCCGGCCACGTACCCTGGCCTCATGCCAATCGATATGTGCCGCAGCCAGTTCAATCACCAATTTTTGGCCTTAAAACAGCCTCACTATCTAAACGATAATTTTTGATCAATGCCTTTGAAGTTCATGCACTAGCTAGGGCAATGGCTGATTTATTAATCTAGCCGGCTGCGTACCCTGGCCTTATGCCGATCGATATTTGCCTCAGCCAGTTCATTCTCCAATTTTTGACTTTTAAAATGGCCTAACTATCTAAACGGCAATTTTTGATCAATGCCTTTAAAGTTCATGCACTGGTTGGGGCAAGGGCATATTTATTAATCTAGTCGGCAATTATACAACATTTGACCCAAAGCAATTCCATTCATCAGTAGCAGTGAGGTACAAAATGAATTTTCATTAAGTAAATTGGGTACAAATTGTAACCATTTTACATATGAAAATTACTGAGCAAAAAACTGTAAAAAGCTGAAAAATACACGCAAATCCTAAAACAAAAAACAAACGCCTTTGAAATAAGCCATCGGAATCAGACTCCGGCGGCTCAACATCTACTGGCTCATATGGAATTGGCGCAACCAAAGACACATTAATGACAGCAAGGGCTTTGAGCCAGCTGTGTTTAAAGCCCCGATTCTCAAACTTGGGAACTTTGTCTATGTATTCATCATAAGCAGATTTTTTCTCGGCATCAAATGCGCTGGAAGCCTTTAGGTCAACTGTTTCCTTCGCCACCTTCATCTCTTCCAACTCAGCCTTCAATTTAGAATTCGCTTTCTAGGCCAATTTAGGCGCGGCGTCGTTCGCATTTGCCCTCTCCTCGGCGACTGATCTCAAATCTTCAGCATTACGGGCTCTCTCTAACTCGGCCTCGGCACGAGCACCCTCGATCTGCGCCCCACTCCTTTGGCCCTCGACCTTTGCTTGTAAATGGCCACTCTGCTCCACGGCATCATGATAGCAACGACCCATGTCGGCTATCCTTCTGACGATCTGCAAAACAGGATGTTAAAACCAAAATAATGTGTAAGGAGAAAAGACAGAGTCAAGATATGTACCAAAAGAGCCGATTGCGCGGCCAACGCGATTGCAACCTGTAACGCCCCGATTCTACACTATTGGTTGTAGGCAAGGGAGAGTCACTGCTGAGTCCTATGGTCGATTTTGACAGATTCTAACAAGTATTGGCACAAGGTCTCATAAGCATTGATAAGGTGTATATCTCTGATTATACTGAATATAAATACATAACAACCACAAATAACCTTAATTGCAAAAGCTTGTTCCATTATATTACATCCCAAAAAGAAAATTTAAATCTTTGTACGAGTCTTACAAAAATATTAACAGAGAACTTTTTAGCTTTTCTAAGATAGCCAAAGGTCTTCGAAGGTTTTAGGCTCGTCGTCTCCAGCTATATGTTCCTCTTCATCACCTGGCATAACACGCCGTGAGCTTTGAATACCCAGTAAACACACACACACCCCACATTTTTTCGAGTCTAATACACAATCACAATATAACATCAAGTAGTAAAGCATGATACACGAATAAATAAATAAATGGTTACAAGTTAAATGTTAGTAACTTAGAAATCCCCCAAAGAGATTTCGTCCTCCCAACCACAAGAATCGGATTCGGTTTATTCAGTATGCCCCCTCTTTTGTTGCTTTGTTGCAAAACTAACCTCGGATGCCTACCATCAGTTATATACCGCGTAGCGCCAACCGCAGGGCCTCAAAAGAGATGGTGAAATAGGGCCTTGCCCAAAACCCTCCTCACGCCAAACCACCTAGGGTCCGAATACAACCGCACCGTTCAAGGGTTTCGAAAACCACTTGCGCAAGACTTTAACTTCCGAATAGGGTACGCATACCAACAAACCATATATCACAAATTCTCATCTTTTCATTTCTCAAGTTCTCGAAACCTAATACCGTCCCAATTAGGTTCCCAGTTGAGTTAAAAGTTTTAATCAAGGTTCGTCCAACTTACAAAATAATAATAACCACATAAGCATGCATCCTTAAGATGAGAAAGATAAATAACATAACATAACACATACAATATCATGCCAAGATATGATCATAAGCTATTAACATTTCCATGAATACAAGGGCCACATGCAATATCTATACATGACAAAATTTCCAGATTTAACATCGCCTAAATATTAAAATGAAAGGACTATTTTAGATCCTTCACAGGACTCAGTCTTCCTATGGTTCATAGAGAATTTGATCTAGTTTCTAGAACATTTTTCGGAAATGGGTTTGCTTTTCCAGATTGTAAGTTATTTAGAAAACATTCCAGCGTTGTCCAGATTCTGTCCAGACCCGTCGATCGTTACGAAAATTTGATTTTCTTGCAAACCACTAAACGTTTTTCGATGAAACAAATTTTAGTTGAAAGATAACTCCTTAAGAAAGATGTTGACCTAAAATAGAGGTCCAGAATAATTTTATACATTTTTCTAAAATTTTTGAAAGTGGCCTGCATTAACAGATTCTAAGGTAGAATGTCCAAAAGAAGAAGATTTATGAGAAAAGGGTTCCACCAAGGGAAAGTTTTCATTTCTTTTGTGATGAAAACATGCTAACCAACATATATCTAACTCAGAATGTTTGCTTGAAGGTGTGCCCTTGGAAAGTTGAGAGATTGCGATGGAAAAAAAATGGTTTCGTACCGAAATGGGAAAAAATACAAGAGTGATAGAATCAATACTCAACTCTTAGCATTTTTAACACAAGTAACTCCCAAATAACAGATCTGAAAAAACATTATTTAGAACCCTGAAGAACATGTATTGAAAAGGAAAATGAAGAGAAGGTTGTGTTATGGCTTACTTGCTAAGCTTTGAACAAGATGGCTCTCTTCTCCCTTCCTCTTCCTCTCAAAATTTCTCTCTTGTTCTCCTTCCTCTCCTTTAGTCGAATGTGGGTGTGTGAGAGTGTTTCTTGGTGATATTTATAGGCAACTTGGTGTAACAAGGAATTGAAAGGGCAAGTTAAGATTTATTGGTTCATTAAAGCCCACTAATAAACACTAGTTGGATTATGAAAAGACACTAGTTGGCATTAAATGGACACTAGTTGGATTAAATGAACACTAGTTGGACAATAATTTAAACATTATATACACTACTTCGAAATAAGTCTAGTAACTGAGGGGTTTTAAGCAAATAATTTAAACATTTTTTTTGTTTATTATTTTTTTTAGAGTAAACATTTTTCAGGGGCTTCACACAACCAGATCCGGCTCCCCTCGAAAATTCTCCTTATCAACAGGCAGTGAAACGGACGTCGCCAAACTAAGTGCAACCGCTAGATCTTTGATTACTGAAGCATCAGAGAAGATCGGCGTATTTTTGTTCTTTGGCTGAATAACAAAAGGTACAATCACATCCGACTCCTCCAAACGAGGCCGTTTGTCGGCGCGATCTTCTTCTGAGCTGGCCTCGACATCGGTAGGGCTCTTCTCCACTATTTGCTCAGCTTCTACACTGGCCTGCGCCAAGGGTTCCGTTTCGGTGCTTTCTCCCTTTGCCGTCACTTCCTCAATAACGGACAGGGAGGACTGAGACTGAGACTGAGACTGAGACTGAGACTGAGATTCGGCAGCCTGAATCTCCTATTTCCTTCGCCGCACAGCTATCCTTTCCGCGTTCGCTTTCTTGGCAAGCTTAGTGAGGCTCAACCCAGCCATATCTTTTGGGTACGCGCCGAGAAGATCCTCCAGACCCTGAAAAATATCGTCAAGTGGACGGTCCTCTCGACCCGAAGTGGACGGGCTATCAACCGAATTGAGGCCGACTTCCTCAAATGATAATTTCAAAGCCTCGTCAACCTCTGTTTTAGATTCGTCTAATTCAGCGGCCTCAGCTACTTCCGGTCGCTCCGAATCTGATTCCTTGTAACTGACTTGCCTCAAATTTTTGAAGTCAGTTTGAAGTCAGTCAAGATACAGGCGACAAGAAACTCCTCACTGATCAGAATTGGGATATTTTTTGCCGGAGAAAAGGTCGTATAAGTCGGCTCGTAACGGAGCAGAATGTGGGCCACCCTCCTCTGCTTCTGAAGACTCCGTCGGCCGAAGTACTTGAGCGCAGTCTTGATTTCTGAAAGGACGGCGTCGTCAGTTGAGGTCAAGATTTTCTTCAAATCGTTACCTGCAAAAGCAAAACCATAAGGTCACAAAAATGAAGCTTTATAAATTTAACAAATGAATAAAAGATGATACTTGGCCACCTGGTTCGCCCCTCCGTCTAGGAATACGATCAAGGCGATCCTCGCCTTCGCCGAATTCACAGTTTCCCTGGACGACGACCATAACATCATCGACTCGCTTCCCAGAGCTGGAAAGCATAGTCAATAGTTGATGGTCGGTGTCTTTGGCTCTAAGGAAATAACGCCCGTGCCGACCAGAAGACTTGGCCAAGGCGTAGCAATGTCGAATAGCGGGGATGCCAAGGTTAAGCCCAAGGCGGTGGTTTAGTGCGACAATCCCCATCACAATCCTAAAGGAATTGACGTTGGGCTGCAAAGGAATTAACTCCCAATGGCAAACACGGCCCTAAGGAGTGAGTGAAGGGGGATGGTCGAGACCGGGCATCGCATCATATGTCCAAGCAAAGACATCATTGTATTGCATTAGTGGTGTTATCAATTCTACCTTAGTTGCTGGAGCCATTGTATCACTGATAAACACCAGCTTGTTCTGCCCAGGCAAATCACTGAGGTTAATCTCAGCAAGTACCTCCTGTTGGGGTTTGGGCCTATCTTGCATGCATTCAGGAGCGGTCTCAGGTGTCTCTACTAACCCTTCTTGGGACTCCTCACCATCATATTTATTTGTCTCGGGGCCATCCTCCCAAGGTATGAAGTCTGGCCCCCAAGACCGTCATAGGTAATAAACTATCTTGTCGTTCGCGCGCACCTTAACAATCTTGGGCAGAGGACTTGTGGATTCGCTGCTCCTTTTCTGTCCATTGCTTTCTAGAGTAGCCTCCACATCTCAAATGTCTTCCCACTTCGGCAATTTTACCCTTGCAATTTTACCGGTCGTTGGAGTTTCATCCGTTGACAACTCAGTGAAGAATAGTGTGCTTCCTCTACTCCAAATGGCCTTTCAGATGCATTTATGGTTACTGTGCGCTTTCCCAATTTTGCCTTCATGCATTGGTGATAACTCGACGGGATAGCTCCATATCGGTGCATCCAAGCTCTGCCAAGTATCATGTTATGATTCGTGTCTGTTTTAATCACATGGAACTTAGTGGTGGAATGGATCTTGCGAACTAAGTCCACTACAATATAGCCCTTAGTTACCTTCTTCTCACCACCAAATCATGTTATAATGATGGGTTGGCAAACCATCCTAGACTTTGGGATACCAGTCTTTGCAACTGTTTTAGTAGTGATAATGTTTATGGATGCCCCCCATCAAGAAAAGCACGCTTGAACTCCACATCATTGATGTAAGCTATGACAAAAAGAGGACGATTATGAGGAAATGGGCATGCTCTGTCAGATTTTGAAAAAGTAATGGCCCCATAATCTTCCTGAATGCGCCGAGGCATATACTACTTAGCCTCAGCAACTTCAGCATGGTGCACTTTAGAGATGTTGATGAGGGCCTTTGTTGCTTCCATCCTGGCAGCTTGGCTCAGCCCTAGCTGGTCAAAGAAGGTACGAAACTTAACAGAGTTTTGCAAGGCTTGAGCATGAGTATCCTCTGTGAGTTTTGCCTCTACAGGCACTGTCTCAGGGAGCTGGCAACTGGCAATTTTTTCTAACTCATCGTAGTAGGATGCCATGTGCACTTGATCATGCACAAGCCCAAGATAGCCAATCATATGTACATTATTCCCTTACTCCTTGTGATTAGGATAGGGATCCTTCCTTACATCGCAATTACCGACATCTTTATGATAGACACAATAATCTGGGCTTTCTTTGTCCTTCTTGGTTGGAGTAACATCAATCGGAGGCAAAGTAAGTTTACCATCAGCGATCCATTCTTTAACCAAGGCCTTAACATTCTCAAGGCTGCAAGGATATGGATTCCTATCCTCATAACTTTTCCTCTTTTGAGAAGATGAGGCCTCTACTTGTGAGTGGCTCCCTTTGATAGAGGTTACCACAGCAACTCTGTTACTGCGGGAGTAGCAGTGGCTGTCACGAGATCTGTGTAAATGGCCAGTGGTACTGAGGTTTCTAGCTGTCTCAATCAAGGCTAAAAACGTAGGTGGATTATGGTTCACCAAGAACATTTTGTAGTCACGTATGGCACCCTCCACACATATGCTGACTAAGTGAGCCTCATCCACTTGCTCATGACAATCAATAGCCTTGTCTTGGAACCGTTTAACATAATCCAGTATATCTTTACCTTCTTTTTGGACATCTTGTCTAAGTGTGATGGTTGTAACTTTCTCTTGGACTTGGAAGAACTTCATGTGGAACTTGTTCACCATCTCCTCCCAACTCTTGATTGAGTTGGGAGCCAAGTTCACATACCAACTGTAAACCCTTTCAGTAAGCGATTTGGAGAACTCCCGAAGGCGTAGAGAGTGGTCATTGCCATGGACGCCAAGAGTTTCAATGAACCTCACCACATGTTCTCTAGCATTGCCTTGTTTTCCATCAAACTTAATGAACTTGGGCATTGTATACCTAGTTGGGTACAGCATGGTCAATATCTCCTGAGAGTATGGGGGCTTCACATCTGGGTCTGGGAGAGATGGCAGTTGCTTCTTGTTACGCTCTTGCTCGAGCATAGCTTTTACATCAGCTAGAGTAACAAAGTGAGTGGGCTGGAATGGTCCAATCTGCTCCTAGGTAGCTGAACCAGCAGCCGTACCGTTCGCCTGAGGTACCACCGGGGGCACTTGGGTCGGAGCCCGAACCTTAGGGAATAGGTTAGGCACTCGGTTTGAGACTGCTACAGGCAGAGGTGCTTGCACAGAAGTTGGTGAGAAGCCATGGCCATAATAGCCTCAGTGAGAGTTTGCAAAGCTGCCAGGATCTCCCTCTACATATCCTGGAGTGACTGAACTACCTCAATCACAATATTGTGGTCATGGTCCTCCGTATGTGCTACTCCGCCATTGGAAGAGCCCTGCTGCCGTGGGGGTTGCTGAACTTCATCTTCTACCATCTTTTCCAGCGAAGTGTGTAAGCCACTGCAGGTATGAACGATCAACAAACTAGCCTCCCCAGTGGAGTCGCCAGAAATGTAGGGGGGTTCAAGGTTAGAGAAGTGATTAGAGAGGCAAAGCTATGTTAATGGTCTAATAATGGCGGATGCGGCTGAAGAATGAGTAGCAGCAACTATCTTGGAATTGGAGTGTGTAGCTCGGTGAAGGTGAAATAACTAGCTCAAGAAGAAGACAATGACATTGCCAAAATGGGCAGTATCTCCCCCAAATCCCCAAAATTCCTCTTGTTGAACCTTGGGAAATAGGTCATATTTATAGGCTTTTCCTTGGTACCAAGAAAACACCAAATTGCCAAATAGAGAGAAGACATGTGTCCTAGAGGATCACATGGAATATTCTGCCTTGAGCCACCAGGCTAAAGGTGCCACGTGTCCCTCTACATGTACTGTGTACTAATTGTTTGCCTCCGTAACTACCTTTTTTGAGCCTCAACAAGTGTAGTTGCGATGGTAATGTTTGGCGCTGCAACTCACTTTTGAGCCTAGTAAGTGCAGTTGCAGTGGGAGTGTTTCCTTCTGCACTTGGCTTCTCAGCTTGAACCTCCGCAAGTGCACTTGCAGTGGTGAACCTTGCCGCTGCACTTGCCTTCTCTGTTCTATTTGGCTAGTACATGTATTCTCAAGACTCCATTTGTCTGCTATCGACTATGTTCGTGTTCACCTTAGCGAAGCCTTCACCCTTAGCCACCTAACCACAAACTCCCTAGCTTCCCAGGGCGAAGGCCACAGCCAAGCCTGCTATCAGCTATGCTATGGCTTAGTACCAAGCCCAAGGGGGCTTCCTTAGTCCTGCCAGTACGACTAAGGTAGGTCAATGACCTAGGTAATGGAAAGGGAGTCCCTTATGTCCAAGCTGCCCTACTCTTATCTTCGCGGGGTTGCCACGTTAAACTGGTATTTTGGGGCTTGCTATCAGCTCCAACCAGTAAGTCTTGGGGCTTGCTATCAGCATCAAATTAATAAACTTTGGGGCCTGCCATCAACCCTAGGCTAGTAATGCCTTGGGGTCTGCTATTAGCGCCAAGCATTAGCCTCTACTTGCAGAGGGAAGCCTCTCTCAAAGGCTGCTATCACCTTGGTAGGATATTCCCTCTGCAACTTAGTTGCTGTGGTTGTAGTTGCTGTGGTAACCATTTCCCGCAGCGAGTCTAAACGGCAGAGCTGAGAATATTAGAGATAGCGGCGCCGACATAATGCCTCCGCAACTTGGGCGCTACAAGTATTGCCTTTGCAACTTAGTTTATTCGGTTTTCTCTTTTCCTTAGCAATTCCAGATGGCTGTGGTACCAACATTACTTGGAATGGCGACGACACCGACATTACTTGAAATGGCTATTGTGGACGCGCCCTCGTGGGCTTTATGCTACCACAGTTCGGACTCAAATGTCACGGTTCTTAATCTGATCTCGCAATATGCAATGCAAGACTGATAAATCACCAAAGAGTCCAAATCCGGCAAATCGTTTTGGAAAACAGATTTTTAAGCAAGAAGTGCCAATCATGGACTGCATTGCCAAATACAGAGTCGCCACCTAAATATTTTATTTTGGGGGAATTTAGGAAACCCTGACTCGTGCCTAAGGCCACGTGTCCGTCATAACCAAAGTTGCCTCGGCTTGGGAACTTGGGTACGATTGGGGAAGGTCATCTATGAGCACCACCGCTCGCCCGATCCAAAGATCGGCCTGTACTAAGCATGATATCGAGTTTTGAAAACATGTGTTCTTATTCCAGTTAATTAGCTAGAATTTACTATGTAATGCCCACAACACACAAGTATAGACTAGATTGCCTAATTTGAAATAAAGCATCGCATATCCGTTTTGTTTTGAAAAATGGTTTGAAGTTTGCTACTCGCAAGTAGGTTAAAACATGGATTTCGGCGAATTATTCCAATTCAAGCAACCCAACCTTCACCCACAGGCATTCAGGAAGTTATATCACATAAGCAATTAGCCTCATGGTAAGCATGCTTTCATGTTAACACTTACACATATGCAAGATGCTAAAGCATAAATACTCACAGTGTACTCCGAGCCAAAACAATGAACATGTTAGTAATCAAATGTATGATCCAAGTCCATTTTAACATGGCTAATGCATCGTAGGCAAAATGCAACTAGAATAGGCTCGGCTAATCTAAAATGGCATATGAGATGCGACAATTCGATACATGTATTCAAGTTGGAATTTAAATACAATGCAGTTAGTATGATGCGCCGAGCCCGATGCATGCAATACATATGAATGATGCAAACATGCATAGCATAAGGATGCTAATTGAAACGTGCCCTAGAACTAACCATCGTAAGTAGTTAAGTAAAAGAGAGAAAGAAGTGGAGGTTGGAAGACATGCATCACACACACGCACACTTATTACAAATTCACCCTCTCGGCGGAGGGACCGAATAAATAACACAAATCAACTAACTAATCAACTAACAAGCTAATTAATTAATTACACAACCAAATCGAAATAAATAACCAGTCTAAGTTATTAAAACGCTGAAATGGCCTCGAGGCGAGGGATGCATGCATGCTTGCACGGCTTCGCTCGGAAATCCGTCGCCATACTCATGCTGCCTCTGTTTACACTGATCTGTACTTCTGAAAACTTCACAAGTCCCAAGGAAGCTTCAGAACCACTCCCCGAGGGTTGTAAGAGGTCACCGACCAAGAGGTGAGGCCACCGGCCATGGGGAACTGGTCATCGACCATAAATGGGGCTATCGGCCAAGTATGCGACAACATGCAAGGCCAAGTATGCGACAACATATTAATAGGCCAAGTATGCGACAACATGCAAGGCAAGCATGCAACAACATGCGGGAATGGTCTTACACCAAGATGGACAGCTCACTAATAGGTCCAAAACAGTGGCCAAAATGCTAAGGGCATGTGGGCAAATGCACATACAAACATGCATGCTAAATGGTCCAATACTTAAGCATAAAAGGGCTACTTTTAAGAACACTTAAGAGGAAAGGAAAGCATGCAAATGTGACAACATTACATGCCTTGAAATGAGGCTAGGAGTGATGCCAAATCACATAAGCAAGTCAAGCATGGCATGCTCAAGACTAAAGCCTAAGACTAGTTGAGGAACTTGAACCAAAGCTACACAAAACAAAGAGCATATGGCAAGTATGACCCAAAATAGTCCTAAATCATGCTAAAGTGGGCCTAAAACATGCAATGACCAAAGCCAAAACAAGCTAGAACAAAGGGGAAAAATCATGAGGCATGCAAGGCCATCAAAGAGGTGTTACACTACACCTAATACAACCAGACATGGCATGATTTAGGCAATCAAAATCAGAGGTATGACACGTCAAAATGAACCCAAAAACCCACTTAGATGTCATCCAAATACCCAAACATGTTGGCATACACAATGACACATTCATGAGGCATAAAACACAAACTCTTTAAGACATTAAAGGAGTGATAAGGGTAAGTTTATAAGCATGAAATATGAATTGAAATAACATTCTAAGTGATGCCAAACCACTGAAATGATCCACATAGAGCATGCTAGAGGATTCAATACCCAAAGCTAACAAGCTAGATAGCATGGTGGCTATACAAAACAATGAAAAACAGAGCTTATGCATGCTACAACAAGGCTAAAAGCTTCATGGAGTTGAGCCAAAATCATGCTAAAAACACATGTTACAACATGATGCATGTTAAGGCCAAATCATGGGATTAGAAGACAAGTGTATGAAGCATACATGGCATGTCTCAAAATAGAGGTGTACCATGGCAAAACAAAGCCTATTACATGCTGAAATGGAGCTCAAACAAACTAAACACACATGCTACCACCTAAGCCGTTTATACAAGCATTAAAGACAACAAGGAGAGGGGATGACCCTCTCCTTTTTAGGACCTCAAAACCACCTCTCCACCACTGAAAATCCTCTAGATTTCAGTGGTAGAGAGGTCATGCAAAGACCAAAAAAATGACCAAAATGTATGGTCTAAAACAAGGCCTAACAAGGCCTTAGAGGGGGGAGACAACCCCAAACCTCAAAGTGACCTTAAACAATGTTCTAAAACACAAAAAATCAGAACTTTTATTAGTTATAGTCGAAGCTTAAAACAATAAGAAAGATAGGCTAAAAGCTTGTGCAAAAATGGGGTATTTAAAACAAGGAACTCACCCTTGTAGAAACTCTTCAAGAACAAAGCTCCAGCAGGTTCCTCTGATAAAAATCAACTCAAGAATCCTAGCAATAACCCTCTAATGCCTCAACAACCCAAGCATCGTGTAATGCTAGGTGTTCTAGTGCAAAAGTAATACAAAACTCACCTTAGGGCACAAAATAGGATCAACAAGGGAGTATAGTTACAAAACTATATCTTATTCTCTAACCCTAATTTTTCTGAACCCTGGAGGAGGGAGGAGGGGCTCCCTCTTTATAGAGGCTCAAATTCTAAGGCTTCCAAGAGAAGCCAGGCAAAGACCAAATCCCTCCATACACGTGTATGGAGGTGGTATAATGTGGATGCCAGCTGTGATAGCTGGCATAAAATATCTGCCAAAAGCAGATAGAAAGGGGTCGGCTGGAAAATATGGCTGATTGACCAACAAAAATGGCTGGCCAACCAAAAACATTGTTGTTCGACCAAAAGCTTTGGCTGGTAGCAATAAAACAAGGCCGATGGCCTCAAGCCAAGGCCGGTGAGGTGTGGGGATGGCTAACAAGCCATTCCCTACCCTCAGAAGCAAAAACAGAAGTGTTTGGTGCACCACCAAGCACAAAACAAACAAGTTGAGAGGTCTTGAGGCAAGGCGCGCGACCAAAACCTCCGAGAACTCAAGACGAACACGAACATGGATGATCACCGAGTGTTCAAACGGTGACGTCCAAGTCTTGAGGACAGTAAAAAATGGGGTATCTACAGCTGTGCAGAGACGAAGTGCCTCCGCAACTTGGGCGCTATAAGTGTTGCCTCTGCGACTTAGTTGCTTCGACTTTCTCTTTCCCTCAACAACTTCGGATGGTGGCGGAACTGAAAATACTAGGAATGGCATCGCTGATGCAAAGTGTCGCAGCAACTTTCCCGTTACACATGTTCCCTCGGCAACTTTACTGCTGTAGGTGTTGCCTCTGCAACTTGACTTGGGCATTTTTCCTTGTGGAGTCCATCTGGAGCCTTGGTGGGTCGGACCTATCTCGGCCTACTTGTTGGCCCACTTCCCTTGGGCTTTGGTCGATGCTCCTTTCTTGTCCCTGGTTCCCTCTTTGGGGCAATCTTAGTGCTTAGGTCCATACTTAGTTTGGGGTTTAATTTCTAACCTTCTACAATTCAAAACTTCCATTTACCATAAACAAGTTAAAACTGCCATTTTTTTTCTTTTCTCATCAAAAGTCACCCAATAATTAAAATATCTCATATATAAAATTATGGAATGAAAATAACAAATTAAAATTCATCAACTAATAAAGCTAGTAATCAAATACCAGATCGCTTTCTCTTTAACAATTCTTTTCCCAAATCTCATTCTCGTCAAATCTTACCATTTTATTCCTACTATATTAGAAGTCATAGTATAATCTCAATAACATATTTTTAATCATATTGGATATAAAATAATAGAAAAAATAATTTAATTTACCAAATTAGTAACCTTGTCATATCTATAATTTTCAAAAAAAAAAAAAAAAAATCAAATGTGTAATACTTGTGCTTTATAAATCAATAGGACGCATTAATTTGTAACACTTCGTATTCCTTGGATTAGTGAGATTGCTCTTAACACTCTTATTATTGCACTTGGATCCTCTTTGATTCATTTTAGAGTATTGATTGGGGTGGTATCATAATGGTAAAGTAGGATTGAACCAAAAACATTGACTTAGATAATGTTCATATGAGAAGTCTTCACTCTTTTATCTTTTTCTCTTTCCACACTTTAAATCTTGATGTGAGGTTAGAACCATTGGAAAAATTATTTTTCGGGCTTCGATTTAGACACAAGAACAACCTAAAACAGAGTCCAGACGAGGAAGTTATGCCCATTTGAAATTTGAGTATCTATGTTGGATGTAAGTGCGCTCAAGCGAATTTTCGACCGATCGAGCGGTCTTTGCGGGATTATGAGATTTTGAGAGATTAATTTCACTGCTTAAGCCAGGCTTTGACCACTCGAGCGGTCTATTCAAAGTTAGGTACTTTAAAGTCACTTTTTGGCCCAAACTTTTCATTCTTCCTCTCTTCTTTCCCTCTTCTCCATACACGAAACCCTAGACCTCCAAACCTTGATTTCATTTTTTTTAATTATTATTATACCAAGAATCCACCATAGATCTTGCATTAAAGGTGAAGAACAACTGGAGATCAATATTTTGACCGATTGGTTTTCATCTTCTTGTCTTCATTCTTGAGGTAGGAATACTTTTACCCTTATATATCTATATTTTCGTTTGAATATGTGTTAATTTCATGGTATAGATATGTGATTGGGAGGGAATGATGATATATATATATATATATATATGGACATAAATGGTGATGGTGGGTTTAGCCTTAAGATTTTTTGATGAATTGATTAATTTTTAATGAAAACTAGTGAACACATCTTGCATTTAGGCAAATAAAAGAATGAAATGAAAAGCCCTAATTGTCTCGTAAAATCCTAATTAATGTTCATGGGTCTTGATTGGTCATAGAAGGGAAATCATGGGTAATGTGAAATGTATTGAGATTCCTTGTTTTGGAAGAAAATTTGAATTTTGATGGCTTGTTTGTTGTGTACAATGGTTTTACCTGCACGGAGAAAATTGAGGTGCCCACTTGCCCAATCATGTGAGGATGACAAATGTGGAGATGTTTGAGGTGTCCACGTGCCCGATCATGTGAGAATGATAAATGTGGAAAGTTGAGGTGCCCACTGGCCATTCGTGTGAGAACGGAGAAATGCGGAAGTTAGTTAAATAATGTGTGTAGAATTATGAAATTGGATAATTAAATGTTTTTGAGTAAGGGGTGTGATAATGCATATTTAAATCAAAGATTATATATTTGGTTAAATATATTCTTTACTAGGCAATTGCTTATTCCTATCTAACAACATTTCAGGACTTGGCAAACCGCAATCACATCAATGAAGAAGAAGTCGACCAACAATTTTGTATTAAATTTAAAGATATTCGAAACTTGTAAGCCCATGAGGCAATTGTTTTTTTTTCTTTAATTTATTGAACTGTGAACGGTTAATATGTAATATCAAACTTTGAAATTATAGTTCAATGTGAAAGAAAAAAGTTGGGATTTATTGTGAATGTGAGTTTATTATTATATGTACATCCCTGTTGTGTTGGATAGTTTATAGTTTCAAATTTCGGGGTGTTACATAATTTCATTATTTTTGTTATTGAAATCCTTTGGTTAGTGTATCTTGGTGTCTATTGAGTGAAATCTGACCTATACTTTAACAAGGATGTTAATTTGCGCTAAGGTTTGTCAGAAAAGTGCTTTAGAGCTTTGAATTTCCAATCTTGGTCAACACCTACATTCCTTTTATTTCTCTTGACGCGTTTTCTTTCTGGTATTGACACCACCTATTCTTGGTGTTAACACCGCCTTACTTTGAGTGATCTAGTCCAACACTGCTTTTTGGCATCAACACCTGGGTTTCTTGGTGTCAATACTCCACTTATGTTGAACATGCTGAAGCGTGCCACTGCACTTGGGTGTCAACACACCTTCTTCAGGTGTTAACACTTGATAGAAAATCTTAGAATTTCCATTATTTTTGGGATTTTTGATTTTATATTTTAAATACCCTTGGGCCTTGCAACCCACTTTTGTCCTTGCCCTATAAATAGAATAACATCCTCTCTCTCTCTCTCTCTCTCTCTCTATATGTATATATATATATATTCCTTTCCTCCATTGTTGAAGCTCCAAGTTTTTCAAGCCTTGGTTTCATCTATTTTTAAGCATAATCTATCCCAAGTTCTTGAGGGTAAAAGTTAGAGTGTGTCAAGAGCTACGATTGGGGACCTATTTGATCGTGTTTTTGTCGTCTTCAAAAATTGGATCTTCAACCCTTCTCTCTCATCTTTGAGATAGGAATACTTTTAACCTAGTGTATCTATGTTTTGATACGATTATGTGGTATTTACTTAACTATAGTAACATATGAACTATAGATTTGGATTAAGAGTGGTCTTTGGATAAAAAGGGGATATCTTTGAAAAGTCTTGAGTATATTTTCATGTTGACGACTAATGCTTGTTGATTTTGAGAGTTGACAAAGGAAATGGGGAAAACCCCTATTTTTTTAAAACCCTAATTTGTGATTTTGGTTTTAAAAGAGCGATTTGGAACCAATATTAATATTTGAGAAATTGACGACACCCAGAATGGATGAAAAGGTTTATATTCTTGATTTATATTGAGTTATTGTTGTTACATTTGGAAATATTGAAATGATATGAATTTTGGATTGATGTTCTAATCATGGATAACTATGAAAGCTATTGAAAATTACGAGATTTTGATTCCTTTTTTCTATGGATTATAATGTTTATTTCTTTAAAGTTAAATGGAACATTAGGAAAATTGTTACTTTTTGCAAACTCATTCATCACATTGCATTTTATGGGTATTAATTTATGTTGGTTTGTTACTTTGGATGTTTGGAATATTGGAAGGGGGTAAATGGCATAGTAATCTGGGTAGTGAGTTGGTTTTGGAAAAATGTGTTAAGTATTGTATTAGTACTCGCGTGGGGAGTCAAGGTGCTCAATTGCCATATCGCATGCTTGATGCCAAATAAATGTGGGAACTGATGTTTTCAAGGTGTCCAATTGCCCTTCCATGCTTGATCCCGATAAATGTGAAAAAAGTGTGTTTTAGGTGCCCATCACCCTTCCATATTTGAGTCAGTAAATGTGGGACTATTTTGATATAAAATCTATATATATGTATTTGACTCTTACTTTGTGATTCTAGTGCGTGTTTACCACCTAGTATTTGATATTAGTTTGTTTGAATAAAAGTGCATTGATGCATCATTCTTTTGTACAGAAACAATCAAATGTTTATATATTTTGTAAAATGTATTTCTCCCAGGTAATTTTACTCATTCCTGTTATAATTAACATTTTCAGGCCAGAAGGATATGAATCCACCTCGTTGGCTAGATGGTGGAGATATTTTGATGGAACATGTAGTCTCTTTTGTTATTTATGTGCTACAAGTACAAAGCTTATTTGCTTCATGTTAGTGTTCCAAAATTTTGGGTAATCAAGGCCATAACCTTGAAAGATGAAAGCCCTTAAGGCATTTTTATTTGTATTTCTCTAGCTCTTTGAACTACTTATGTATTTATTTGTATTTTGGAAAGATCCTAATGTAATGTGAACATGTAGCACTTTTGGAAAGTTCAATGAGAAAGAGAAGTACTTATAGATTGATATGTCTTATCATGGAATATTTTCTCAAAATAATTCTAACATGAATTTTAAAGCAATAAAATTGAGAAAATCCTACCTTAACTAGTAAAGATGAAGAACTTCGAAAATCTCATATTTAACAAATCAAAAATCAGAGATGGTAGTTACGTAGCTCTTGACATTCTAAGACCCTTTGATTAAGCAAAATAGTTATAAACCAAACTTGAATGCTTTCTCACTTTATCCTAAAATCAACCTGGTAGAAGAAAAAAAAAAGAAAAAGAAACGCAAGGAAAAAAAAGAGTAATGAAATGAAGAAGGACAACCCATGTGGGATTGTCCCTCACTTTCTCATTTTTATTTTTTTATATTTTATTTTTTATCCAACCCATCAATCAGTAGTGTATATATATATATATATATATGGGATTCTGTGTGTATCATATGCACCTTGATTACTATTTTTTTGATTTTCAATTATGACCTATTGTGATTATCATTGATCAATCTATGAATTTTATAAAATTAAGTACTTATCCTTTCACTCTAAAATTTTTATCCAATATATTAGATTCATATGGGAATAACATATAAAAGTGGGATTTTAATAGAAATCTAAACCCTAATATCTCAAGTCAAATCAATAGCAGAAAACAATAATAGTTGCATACCTGACACCTATTGATGGAGGTAATCCAAGTAGTAGATTTCTTGGTGGTTATTGTCTTCCACTCTAGAATTCTACTCTTGTTTCTTTCACACACCGATGAGAAATTTGAGATAGACGGTTGGGTTAGAGTGGGGATTGATCGGTCATTTTTAATCAAAAATAAAGTACTAAACTAAGGCCTCGTTTGGGAACAAGCTAATTTAGTAACTTTTTGGCTATTTGGCTAAAAAAGTAGGTAAAAAAAACTTATATGTTTGGGATGCCTTTTTGGCTAATTACGAAAAGATGTGCAAAAAGTAGAGAGAAAAGAGAATCTTTGACTTTTTGGTATGAGTTGTTGGCTTTTTGGCTAAAAAGGTAACTTTTTTGGCTTTTTGGCTAAAAATTTAAGTCCCCAAATGGAGCCTAAGCACTAATTCCGTAAAACAATGGATTGTCCAGGTATCGTAGCACGAGGATAGTGGGCTGAGTTGTATCAATTCAATTGGTAATTTCTAAATTAATTTGAAGAATAGAGGATACTTGATTAAAACTAATGAGAATTTAAATCAAAACTAAATTAATTGGGCAAATAAAAAGAGTTGTTCCAAATTTGGAGAAACTTAGGATCTAGAATTCATTACTAATCGCATCACATAATTTAAATGCCCAATTCTAATAAATTAATGGTCTAGATAATAGTGATGTATCGTGGTTACAAGCTTGGATATGATTGTCAAGAGGATGAGTATAATCAAATCGCAGGCATGAATCATCTTTAGTTGACACAAATTGTCCACACTAAACTTGGGTTGCGGCATGAATCATCTCCCCTAAGCATGACTCATCTCACGATTTGTATATGCAAGCAAGCAAAACAATTTTATGATCACGCATTCTCAATCACATAAATCAAATACATAAATTAGATGAAACCATTTCTTGAACAAAAAATCTTTAACAATGATACAACGATTATCCAAAACTGGAATTTGATTCAGTTTTCATCTCAATCCCAAAGAAGAAGAGTAGCTGCTCATGGTTGATGTAGAAAACCTCTTCTTCTTGCCTCTCTCAACTTTATTCTAGAATTCTCAATAACCCTAATGATGAATAAGCTTGTGTATTTAAGACATAGGAGACATCTAAATAATACACAAGTGCCTAGAATTTTCCAAAATAAAAGGAAAATTCAGATGTATTTATTACCGGATTTTTAGGCTCACCTTGTTGGCCTATTTTGACCTATTAAAAGTCATAATTGACACAAAATCGTATCCCTTTGAGTTATCTTTCCAATGTCACTTGAATCACTTCAATTCGATATCGAACGAGAGAGGTACATCCAAAATACTAAAGACTGTGTAGAGTGACTTCTATAGCGAGATTGCAATAATTTTAACTTTTCTTTCTTCAAATCTCATGAGTTGGGCTTTTGTTGCTTGATTCATCTTCGGAGCCTTTGGGTTGAGTCTTGTCTCTTGGGCTTCAAATACTTCAAACTAATGTCAATTTCATTTCACAAGCCCGAATCACATACACATATACAAACTCATTAAAATTGTCAAGTAACAATAATTCAAGGACTAACAATTTTATTTTAGGAAAATAAAATAAAATCTATTAAGCCATTTTCATAGGGATCATGATTGCATTTGGCATATGCAACAAGCCTTTCAAACCACTAGGTTACCCAGGTGGACGAGTGGAGTCTCATAAGAGTTTGCAGTGAATCTACCCACAAAATTCAAACAAAAGTAAAATACCCCCCTCTAACTTTCGAATTCAAACAGATACCCTATTAAGCAATCAGTATAGAATATCAAACTGTTAAGATGCATAGTTATTTATCAGTTATCATTCAAAAAATAAAATAGGGTTTATTACACTTTTTATTCCTAAACTATCGTCAAATTGTCTATTTAGTCCCTAAACTATCGATTAAATCTATTTAGTTCTTAAAGTATATAAACCAAAGTCTATTTAGTACCTAAACTATCGATTGGATCTATTAAGTCCCTAAAATATTTAATTCAAACCTATTTAGTCCCTAAAAAGATTACAAAAACAAAATATATGCCTATACGTATTATAAATTAGCAAAAAACCCTTTCCAATTTAGATTTTATTACAAAAAAATCTTTTAAAATTTCATTTTGTATTTAAAAGGTTTTTTATTTTGTTGTGTGCTTAAATTAATATTAGAGGCTGATTTTTCAATATTGCCAATAAATTGTATGAATATTAGATACACTAAAGAAGTAGAATTAGATAATTTAAATAATAATACTTCTCTACAAATAATAATAGAACAAAATAAACATTAATTAAATAATGGAAAGAACTTAAAGAAAAATTTAAAAACAATCAATTAGAAATTATAAACGAAATCTGACATATAATACTAGATAAAGGCAAGCACGTATCTATTGTAGAAGATAAGTAAGAAAATAGCATAGATCCCTTATCCTTATAAAGGAAATTCAATATATGGATTGACGTTCACTTTTCAAAGACAAAATAAAAATTTAAAGTTTTTTTTTTTGAAATAAAATTTTTACTAGATAGGATCTTTTACTAATTTATAATATTTATGGGCTTATATTTTATTTTTGTAATCCTTTTAGGGACTAAATAAGTTTAAATTAAAGACTTTACGGACTTAATGAATTCAATCAATAGTTTAGGGACTAATTAGATTTTGATTTATATACTTTAGGGACCTAGTAGACACAATAGATAGTTTAGAGACTAAATAGACAATTGAATGATAGTTTAAGGGTTTAAAGTGTAATAAACCCAATAAAATAAAATAAAATAAGAATTAATATAAGAATTAATTTTCAAAACCTAAACAACTGTGCTAATTGTCTCCGACAATGGCGCCAAAATTTAGTAGGTCGTTTTCACACCAAAAAATAAACTAAAATAAATCTCAATTTTGTGGAATAATGGTAAGTTCATATATTGATCCACATGGACAAAAAGACTAAGTTGTTTAAATATTAGAAAATCAACTGTTAATTAATCTAAATTAGATAAATATTTTGATTTTAATATAAAATTAAATACATGATTTAGATTTAAAAATAAAACCAAATAAATACATGCCCTAGGGGCTGCAATTTTCCAAGTCGATGCTTGGGTACAAGAAAATGAGTTTAAACTCAGTACAAGTAAAGCCCGATGCTTAAACAAAGATAATTACATCACTAAACAAAGATGAAGCCTTTAGCTCCAAGTCCTTCTAAGCTACGTCCTTGACCATATCATCAGCACTTGAAAGTTGTTTTCTGCATAGGGTTAGCTAAAACCTAGTAAAGATACTTTAACACAGCATATGAATCTTAGCAAAATTATAAGGTGAATGAACATGGATGCCATTTGTCAAACATTCCTTGTTTTTCATCTCAAAACAGTGCAATGCCAGATTATAAATCAATTCATGAAAATAATCCTTTTATACAGAAAATAGGGCAGTGGATACAAATCACTGGGAATCTCCACGTATGTATCTGCTAGTAGCGTATACAAACACCACCAAAGCCATTTTACCAGTACTAACTGGAAGGATTGACACTTAGTCGTGAGGGTTTCTGGACTTTCACCAAGAACACATAGGCCAACATCATAACCATAACTATACCTCCAAACCAGATTCTCCACGGTATTCACCAATTTTTCTCAAAACCAATACATTTACAATGTTAAATATGAAATGATGCTCAATGCACAATGTATGAGAAACCGGTTTCAATTTAACCTAATCCTCATGCAATGTCTACAACAATCAAGACTATCCTTCACCGATAGCCCAAAATAGATATTTTCACTCAACAGATAATTTCCAATCAAAAGATAAAATTTCATCATTTACAATGGAAGTAATATTACATATCCAATCCCACCATCATCATCAACATGAACATGGTTCCAATTTCACAATACTCAACATCATTTTCCATTTTCTTTCACAATTCCAAATATCCAACATTTAGGGAAAAATATTTTTTTTTGAAAAAAAAATCAATTTTACGAAAAGATATCCATCATTTTAAGATATTCCACCCATAACCATATCCTCACAACCATTTTCAAGAACCAATTTGGAAAACCCCTCTTTTGATTTCAAAACGAAACCCTAGGCTTTTCCAAAAATTCACAAATCAACAACCCTTTTCAAAGGACAAATAACTAAGCTAAAAATCATATAAAAGAGTCAAAGAAATTCCTACCTCAAAGTAGAAGATGTGGAGATGGGTAGAACTTGATAGAGCCAATTTCGATTAGAACGAAGCCCTCGATGAGTTCTATCTTTTACTCGAAAGGGTGAGGGTAAGGAAAACTAGAGAGACAGAGTGTGTAGATCTAAGGTTTTGAAATGTTTAGAGAGAGAAAGAGATGAAAAAGTGACTGAAAATGGCATTTTCTTAGACTGATATACGCACAAACCGCTCGAGCGCAAGAATGATCGCTTGAGCGACAGACACAATAAGTGATACCACTCGAGCGACCAAAACAACCGCTCGAACACACAATGACCCCCTCCTTGAAGTTTAGACCTGCAAAAGATCACCCGAGCACAAGAAAGACCACCTGAGCGAAGATATCAAACTTCTAGTATTTTTGCAGACTGTAAAAGACTACTCGAGCACAAGAATGGTCACTCGAGTGAACAAGCAAAATTCTGGGCAACAATTACCTTGAAAACTAACTTCGTAACCTATTTCAAACACAACCAAAACTCCCAATAGCCAAACTCAAAAAACAACAAGATGGAAATGAGATGAACAACAATTAAGTACATGGGTTCTCAGATCCAAAAGCAAGAAATAGGTCAGGTTTAAACCAGAATCGATATAGCTTGAACGTAGAATGTGAACTCCTAGAAGTTCAGATTGCAGACCAAAGTACTAGAAGACCCCTAAGACTGCTCGAGCAAACACTTCTTTGCTCGAGCAATGAAGAAAATTTTGCAGAATGTTACAATCTCTGCTCTTTAGAAAATTTCATCCCCATAATTTAAGATATACCAAACTTGGAAAGAGAAAACATCAACAAACTGGACCTACAATCAAAGGGCTAAATTCATCCATAGACTAACTTCCTAGATTCCTAAACTAATATCACAATATCTTCTTGACTCCTAGTAAAAGATAAATAGGTTAAAGAAAATGTGTCACTTCCAACTCGCCAACTATAATATATAAATAATAGACCAAACAAATGGAATCTCCTCGTAACAAGCAACTTTAAAAACTACAATTTGAACAAACATTACGAACAACCCCACTAGCCAGGCAACTTACCAAGATTCATGGAACTAAAACCCATCAAAAGAGCATTTATACCTGTAAGACACGTCACCCCCACTATAATAGTATACCCAACATCAAATAACCACTGGCCAATTAGTGTTCCAGAATTCAAGAACAATCGCACACCACAAGTTATAAACTATTAGAAAGAAATAGAGTTTGCCAAAAAAAACCTGGTTCAACCACTTAACTATGCCAACCCACTCAAAACAAAACACAAATACTTTTGGTAATTAACACCTCAAACTCATGACTAGCCCACATTTGCGACCAACTCGAATTCAATTCTCCTACTAGAGAGAAACTCGACCCATAAGTAATACTACGGTATAATACATTGAAATAGTATTAACTCGTCCACAATACGTTCAATTATTTGTTATCAACTCGGGTTCAGTGCATTACTGTAGACACACCATTTTGACTGCTCTTAAGACTTGGGTGCCTCATTCTGAACACTCAATGATGAAATGTTACGCAGTGCAATTGTTTGAAACTTTAGCAAAATGGTTTGGTGTCAAGCTTTAAAACCTAAACCTTGCACCCCCTTTGGACCAAAACCTTATTTTTTCTAGCCTAACCACTTAGAGAAGAGCTGGCCAACAAGTGGCCAGCCGTACCTCTTCATGGCCGGCTGGCCATGTTTGCTGATGGCAGATATTTTACAACAGCCAGCTATCCCCATGTGCATGCTTTGCACCAGCTGTCTCTTTACAAATATTTTCAATGTGAGATGTTGTTTTTCTATAAATACAAGACCTCCTCTCATGGTTTGGGGTTAGAAAATTTTGCCATGAGCCATAACTTGTCCAACACACTTTCCTCCTCTCTTGCAATACACATACATTATACATACACCTTCTAAGCTTAAACTTGAGGCTTTTGCTGAGGTTCTTGAAGATAAGTTCATATCATAGAGAGTGTTAAGCTTGTGATTTGTCAACCAAAAAGAACATCCTCTCTTTAAAAAGGCAATCTTTGAAATCTTTAACCATCTTTTCTCCCTCTTTTTCTTGTATTTTCATACTGATTTCAGTGCTATTTTAAGCTTAAAAATATGATTTAAAGTCAGGAAAAGAGGAGGGGTTAGCCACCATTCCTTAGGCCTTGTTCCATAGTTTTTTGCATTGCCTTTTCCTACTTTGTTTCTTTTGGTTTTGGCCACTATTTGTTTTTGATTTTAGGGGCTTTTAATGTGTATATTTAATTTATGCTTGGAATATTGCACTTGTGTTGTTGTAAGTTCTCATGGGTTTGGTGTATAGGCCATAACTTCCAATCAATTTGAGTTGATAGTCTTTTCTTTTTCTTTTTATAGCTTTCATATATATTTCATGGTACTGTAATCACCCACTTCTCATTTATAATCTGCAAGCTCCCCCCTTTGTTTGTTTATTTCGATTAAGAGTTGTATCAAACAAAAGATTATTGCTCAAGGCATAAGAAAGAGACCCTGTAGACAACCCATTTTTGACCGTCCTCAAGACTTGGACGTCATCATTTGAACACTCGATGATCATCCCTGTTCATGTTCGTCTTGAGTTCTCGAAGGTTTCGGCTGCGCGCCTTGCCTCAAGACCTCTCGACTTGTTTGTTTTGTGTTTGGTTTTACATCAAACAGTTATTGTTTTGCTTTTGAGGGTGGGAAATAGCTTGTAGGCCATTCTCACACCTCACCGGCCATGGCTTGAGGCCACCGGCCTTGTTTCCTTGCCACCGGCCACCGGCCACCGGTGATTGCCGGTCGGCACTGTTGATGGTCGGTCGACACATTTTGTGGTCGGTTGGCCAACAAAGTTGGCCGATTAGCCACTTTTTCTGGCTGAGACCTTTTCTTGAGGGGGGTTTGAACCTTTTGAACCCCCTGTTTTAGCTTCTTGAGGAAGCTTGAACCTTTTGAACTCTTGGTTTTAGCTTCTTGAGGAAGCATGACCTTTTGAACCCCTTTTTAGCTTCTTGAAGAAGCTTGAACCTTTTGACCCCTTTTAGCTTCTCCAAGAAGCTTGACCCTTTTTTAGCTTCTCTAAGAAGCTTGATCCTTTTTTAGCTTCGCCAAGAAGCTTGAACCTTTTGACCCTTTGTAGCTTCTCCAAGAAGCTTGACCCCTTTTTTTAGCTTCTCCAAGAAGCTTGATCCTTTTTTAGCTTCTTGAAGAAGCTTGAACCTTTTGACCCCTTTGCTTAGCTTCTCCAAGAAGCTTGGCCCTTTTGCTTCAAGCTTCTAAAAGAAGCTTGCCCTCTTTGCTCAAAGCTTCTAAGAGAAGCTTTGCCCCCTTGGTTTCTCTATAAAAAGAGGGCCTCTCCTCCCCTTTAAAGGGTTAGAAAATCTGATATATATCATATATATATCACTCTCTCTCTATATCTCCCTCTCTCTACATTTGTGTGGGTTAGAGGGTGCAAAAGGGTCTAGTTCTTGGCCATTTGAACTACACCTCCTAACACAACACCTCCATCATCAACCTAAGGAGCTTGGAGGCCATTTTCAGAGGCTAAAGGACTGTTTTTTTGGACCAAGAGGCTGCTGTCCCCTTTTGGCTACAAAGGTAACTCCTTTTCCCTCTTTGTTTCCCGTTTTTGCACACACTTTTAGCCTTACTTTCAAGCATATTTTGGCTTTGTCATAAACTGAAAAAGTCTTATTTTGAGCTCCTTTTGAAGCTTGTTTAAGATCACTTTTGTGTTTGGGGTCGTTTACCCCCTCTTAGGCCTCATTTGGCCCCATTTTGTACTATTTTTGGTGAGCTTCGGGACCACCTCATTTGGGCCTCCTCACTACTGAAATCTTGAGGGATTTTAGTGGTGAGGATGGTTTCTTAAGGTCCTAAGAAGGAGAGGGCCACCCCCTCTCCTTGTTGTCTTCAAAAAGTGCCATTTTAGCCTCATGTGTGAGCACCATTTTTAAGTTCATGTTGGCCATGTCTTAAGTGCTTTTTGTACTTATTTTGCCATGATATAGCACTTTTTTTACTTGGTTTAGACACACCATGCTTAGCTTGTATACATGTCTTGTAATGCCATGATTTGCCTTAACGTGTGCCTAGCATTTAGACTACCATGCTCATGTGTTTTGGCCTAGCTTTGTGAAGATTTTTTGCTTGTTTTAGTATGCTAAGGGACTGTTTTTGGTCATTTGAGTCACCCATGCTTTGCTTTGCATAGCTACCATGCAAACTCTCTTGTATGCCTTGAGCATTGACCCCTCTAGCATGCCATCCTTGCATTATTTCAGTGGTTCAGAACCACTTGTCATGTTATTTCAATCCTTGTGGCATGCCTATATTCTTGCATTTGATATCCCTTTAATGTGTTAAAAGGTTGTTATCTTATGCTCCTTGTTTGGGCCCTTGTGCATGCTTCCATACTTAAGCCATTTAGATGTCATTTAGGTGGGTTTTGAGGCTCATTTTAGCATGTCACATCTCTATTTTCACTCACTTAATTCATGCCATGTGTGGTTGCACTAAGTGTAGTTCAATGTCTCTTTGGTGAGCCTTTGGCTTTAGATCATTTGTTGTATGCTATGCTTGTCTTGTTTGCTTGTTTTGGCACCATCATTAACATGATTTTCAGAGCTTACATTGCATGCCATATGCCCATGTTGTTCCTCTTTTAAGTGTGCTAAAAAGTTGTCTCTATGTGCCCTAGTGTTGGACCTTGCATGCATGCCTATTTGTATGTGTTTTGGCTTCCATTCTTGAGCATGTTGGCCACTGTTTTGGACCTAGTAGAGGGCTATCCAAATTTGTTTAAGACCATCCCTTTGGCATGTTGTTGCATGCTATACATGTTTGTATTTTTAGGTACTTAGCCTATTAACATGTTGCATGTTTAAGTGTCATTGTATTTGGCATGCTTCTTATGTTAAGTCGCTTTGCATATTTACTTGTGTTATGTCTTTCATGTTGTTGCATGTGCGTCATTAACATTGATGTTATATGCCTTGCATGCTTAGTTGTTTAGTTCATGTGCCTATTGCACATGGTTTTGTTGTTTGCATGATCATGTTGCACACTTAGCTCACATGCCTAGGTTGCATTACATTGGCATGCATGCATTGCCTCTTGAATTGAGTATGATAGAGGTTGAGTTCATTGTGTGTTTGTGTGCATTATATTTGACATTAAAATGCACAACTTGATTTCTTGGGCCATCACGCATTGAAATGCGCGATTGGTGGTCCGAGAATCAAGTACCATACCCCTTTGAGTCATAAACATGATAAGGGGTGTGTTGGTGCACACATTTGCTTGAAATGCATTGCCATGCCTTGTTTTGCCCCCTGCTGCTGTCAAAACAGGTTCTGCAGGAAGCTTTGGCCGGCCGGCCATCTTTAGTGCCGACCGACCAAGTATGGATGGCCGAGAGCTTAACCAGTGGCCGGTGACCACATCCCCTTAGCCGGTGATCATTTACCATGGTCGGTGGCACTCCACAGTGTGCAGAGAGCATACCTTGGGACTTGTGTAGTCTTCAGAGGTGCCAAACAGTGAAAATAGAGGCAACATGTGTCATGGCAATGGATTTCCGAGCGAAGCCAATCCGAGCATGCATTCATCTCTCTTCCCGAGGCTATTTTACTGCTTTAGTAGCTTAGTTAATTTGTTTAATTAATTAAGGATTTGTAATATTTAATTAGCTAGAGTAGTTAATTACTTATCCGGTTTGTATTATTCTTTTGGTCCCTCCGAGCGAGGGCAAATTTGTAATAAGTGTGGGTGCGTGTGTGCATGTCTTCCATCCCCCACTTCTTTCTCCCTTTTACTTACCAGCTTTTGATGGTTAGTATTAGGTCATATTTAAATTAGCATACCTTATGCTATGCATGCGTAAATCCATACATTTGTCTTGCATGCACCGGGCTCGGCACATCATACTAACTGCATTGTATTTCAATTCCAAGTTGAATACGTGTTAGTTGTAGCATCATTATATGCCATCCATAGATTAGCCGAGCCTATTGTAGCTGCATGTTGCATGTGTTGCATTTTCCATCTTAGCATGAACTAGGATCATGCATACGATTACTAACTAGTTTCTGTTTTGGCTTGGAGTACTCAGTAAGCATTTATGTTTTAGCATCCTTGCATGTGTATGAGTATTGCCATGACAGCATGCTTACCATGAGGCTACTTGCTTATGTGATATAACTGCTTGAATGCCTGTGGGTGGAGGTTGAATTACCTAAATTAGAATAATGCATTAAAACTGTGAGTTTTAAGCCCACTAGATAGTGGCAAAATCATCTTTTCTAAAGCCCACTTGAGGGTGGCAAAACCTGCATTTTAGCCTACTTGCGAGTAGCAAACCATTTTCAGAACAAGCATACAATGTTTTGTTCTAATTTAGGCGATTTGGTCTATACTTGTTTGCTGTGTGCATAACATAGTAATTCTAGGCTAATAACCGGAATAAGAACACATAATGCTTTCAAAACAAGATATCATGGTTAGTAGAGGCCGATCTTTGATCGGGCAAGCGGGGGTGCTCATAGCTGACCTTTCCCAATCGTACCCATGTTCCTGAGCCGAGGCAACTTTGGTGATGACAGACACGTGGCCTTAGGCAAACGAGTCAGGGTTTCCTAAATTCCCCCAAAATAAAATATTTAGGTGGCGACTCTGTATCTGGCAAAGTAGTCCATGTTTGGCATTTCTTTTCTAAAAATATGTTTTTCTCAAAACGATTTGCTAGATTTGGACTCTTTGGTTCAGATTAAGAACCGTGACAATTCGAGAGTCTGAACTGTAGTGAGCCCAATATGAACAGAACGGAACTCATCCTCCTGGGACGTTCGGGGACGTCTACAGACCCCCTCATGCTAAATGGTTTAATCTCTTCGGAGGTTTATTACCAGGGCATTACATCTCTCTTATGCTAACCATGATCTCTTCTTTGATGCCGGTGCATCACTTGTAAGGGACTAATTTTCTAGTTAGACCATTGGAAATCACAAAGGAAAGAGTCATTATAGCTCATTATGGGGTTTGGATTTGGAGTTATTATTGCTCATTTTGGGTTTGACTCCAAATTCATTATTGCTTGTAAATGAATTTGATTCTTCCTTTGTAGTTTCCCCTATAGAAAAGGGCTTGAAAAGCTCATATCTTGGGTCAAGTCATGCTTGCTATTCTTTATTGCTTTGGACTTGGTGGACGAAATCACCACCTTTGGGCAAAAAGGAAGAAAAGATAAGAAAATGGAAGGGTAAAGTAAAAAAGGCTAATAAAATTGGAGTAAAAAGGGTAAAAAGATAATAAAATTTGGTTACGTTCAGTCGGACGTTATATTGAACCAATTGCGTCTTGAATCATTGCATAATATTTCAGTGATGTTAAATGATTCATGAAGCAAGTCTACTCCCTCCCTTGATGTAACTTCATGATAGGGAGGAGGTATTGTTTATCTTTTGTTTCATTTATTGAGCTCTTGTCCTATGGTTTCTAAGATCATCACGCAACAAATTTGCGATGATTGATGATTTGAGAATCGAGTCTACTCCTCCCTTGATCATTTTCATGATAGGAAAGGGCAAAGAGGATAAACATCTCCTAGAAACACTATTTTGCTCTATTGCAATAGGGTATTCCCAGAAACAGTGGCTGGCTGGGCCTCATTCTGTACGGCCGACCACTCTCTTAGGTCAGTCGGCCACCAATTTTTGTACAAGCAGTGATATTTTTACAGCGAAACAGAGTAGATCCTAAGGCCAAAACCGAACAATTTTCTAACTGTAAATAGAGCAGGTTTTAACAGAAAACAGAGGGTTTTTTGAAGGGTGTTCTCGGTTGTGTACATGCGGTTCCTTACCTCCAGTTCAATTCCATAAGATTAGTAGTGTTTAGATACATGTGTTGTAATTAATTTGCTCTAGTTTCATTTGAATTTGTAATAGTTAATTAATTAATTCATTCTATTGTGTTGTAATAATTAGTTAATTAGGACATTCATTCGGACCCTCTTGCGCGAGGGCAAGTTTGTAATATTTGTATGTCTTCTAACCCCCATTTCTTTCTCTCTTTTACTTACATTCTTATAGTGGTTGCATATTGTTTCATGTTTTAATTTCACATCATTTCCTGAGCTCATATAGCCATATAGTATGGCGAGGCCAATGCCACCCCAGTCATAGAAACGGATCTGCGACAATACCACCAAAGCACTGAGCAGATATAGGCCTATGGTGTTCCACCTATTTGCAAACAAGGTAGTACTGAGAAAATAGATCAAGAAGCCCTGGGTGTACTACTCAATTTACTCCCGAGTCTCTGGCTGATTCCCATGGAAGTAGTTATAGAACCAGCTGTACCTCACCATAGTTGGCCTGTCCAAGGGAGGGCGTGCCCTAAGCAGATAAATCCAAGTAGCCTCACATTGGCCCATGTCAAGATCGAAGGGGATCAGATCACCCCTTACTCGCAACCCTGTAATCATGGCGAAGTCGTATGGGGTCATTGTCATCTCCCTTGTGGAAGAGAAGTGGAAGGAGTTGGTGGTGTCCCACCACCTCTCTACCAGAGCACCAAGCAAGGGCCGGCTCGCCTGTAGCTGTGAGAGCCCCGAGCAAAATAGGTCAAAGTCTGCATCATCAACCAACTCTTGGACTCTGGCAGGGAGTTTTTGATACCAATCCCTCGCAGTCACTGCCTCATAGCCTCTCTAGGCAATAGCATCACCCTGTGTTAAAAGAGGAATTTGTTAAAATGAATGGCAGATGAAAGACTGTAATGAATGGCAAAGCAAGCAAAGTACATAAAAAGGAGCAATAGTTCTTACCTCTAAAGCGTTGTGGGAGACGTGTGATGCATGCTCTCACAAGAGAAAGTCCTCGGGTGCACCCCAAGCAAAGTCCTCGAACTGTAACATGCTACCATTGCATGTGTGTGTGGATGGTATATGGCTCAGTCAAAAGGCCTCATCCTCAACGACGGTAGCTCGGGCTCAGGCTTTGGAGGGTAGATCTCCTTCGTGGCAATGTTAGCGGCAATGTCTCCTGCCGCTCCGTCCTCCTCCTCAGACATAGGCTTCTTCACACCCACAGTGGGTGGAAACACTAGCACCTTGGGAAGGGCACCGTTATGTGGGATATCATCAGCCATGAATAATATAGTGGGTGGTGAGAGAAAAATAAGGAAAATGAGGAGAAACCTAAAAACTAAAACCCTAGGAGAGAGAAAAAGGTCAAAACTTAGAAGAGAGTATAGAAAACCAAGAAAAACTTGTGAGAATGAGCCAAAAATAATGAGAAACCTAAAAACTTGACCAAAAAAAAAATCCAATCGGTTCAAAACGTAAAAGGCCAAATGGGTTTTGCGAATAAAGTTTGCGTGGGTCATTGGGTAAAGTGAGTAGTATGAAAATCTAGAGAGAGAGAGAGAGAGAGAGAGAGAGAGAGAGAGAGAGAGAGAGGGAGGTGATTTTTGGCATGTGTGTATGTGAAATGAGGGCCCAAAGATGATTTTTAAAGAGCCACGGGTTGAAAACCTATAAATGCCCCCGATGTCGGCACGTTTGGCCGGTTGGCCAATAAGTTGTACGGCTAACCCCTTTGTTTGGCCGGCTGATTCTTCAAGTGGTGCTGATGTGTTTTTTGCTGAGATCTTGTTCATTCTATGCATATTTGATCTTATACTCATCTTAAAAGTGGAAAATTGAAGAATTTGGGTTTGTTTCAGTTACAGAAATTTATGAAATGTCATTTTGGATGCACCGTTCTAGGTCTCGCCACTGCTCTAAAGTATGAATGTGTTTCGACCTCGAGTTCAAAGAAAGTTTTATCCTCTTTTCAATATATGAAAACCTTTGATTGTGACTTGAAGATAGGAGTTTGAAAAAAAATAGAAAAAGAAGAGGAAGATCTCCGGCAGAACATGGTTGGTCATCGCCACTTCCCCCGTGAGGTGTTTTCAAAACTACTGCTTTCTGTTTATCTTTTTGATTATGTTGCATGGACCATGCATCACATTGTATTTCTCATCAACTATAGAAATTATATTGCATCATGTTGCATCCATGTGCATCATGCCTATTCATCTTATTGCGTCTATCCTTATCATGCGACATTGGATTTGGCTGGTTGCATGCTTTAAGCTTGTTCATTCTTTCTATGTGAGGGATAGGTTGGCTTTTACTCCTCTCTTACACTCTATATGTGAGACGTAGTTTGGTTTGCACCTTTTCATCCCTCTGTACGTGAGACGTAGTTTGGTTTGCTCCATTTTATCGCTCTCTACATGAGACGTAGTTTGGTTTGCACCTTTTCATCATTCTCTATGTGAGACGTAGTTTGGTTTGCACTTTTTCATCCCTCTCTACGTGAGACGTAGTTTGGTTTGCATCTTTCATCCCTCTGTACATGAGACGTAGTTTGGCTTGTACCTTTCCTCTCTACGTACGATGTAGTTTGGTTCACATTTTTAATTTTGTCTACTTGAGATGTAGTTAGAATTGCATTTCTCACACCCTCTCTACATGAGACGTTGTTAGGACTGAGTCTTTCACCACCTCTCTACGTGAGACATAGTTTGGTTCGCATTTTCCACTCCTCTTTGCGTCAGACGTAGTTTGGCTTGTATCTTTTATCTATGTGAGACGTAGTTCGGCTTAAACCTTTCCTCTCTCGGTATCAATATGGTTGGATACGCTTGTTGGTTACACCATCTTTCCTCCTTTCATGTGAAACATGTTTGGAATTATTGTTTCCTTACTCCTTTTCGTGTGAAACACGGTTGGATTTATTTTGATTTAAGCTTGATGCTTGTTTCATTCATATGTTGTCATCTATTTATTACTCATTGCATTGTCTTGCATGATCATGGATTTTCAAGATAATCGGCTTCGCGAAGTATGTAAGTCTAGTTTTCAAAGTGTTATTTTGTCTATATCATTTGCATCTTGCCCTTGAACTACTTTGGTTTGATTCCTTGCAATACGTAGGAAACTTTCGAGTTCAACCAAATTCATTTGCATTTTGTTTGCTAGCCCATGTCTCATGGACTTGTCAAAAGGGTCGTCTACAGGCTTTGACATTCACTCACGTCGTTTCTTGACTTCAAGTTCTGTCAAAGAGGGGCAACGGTAGACACCCCATTTTGACTGCCTTTAGGACTTGGGTGCCTTATTTTGAGCACTCAATGATGAAATGTTATGCTGTGTAATTGTTCAAAACTTTAGCAAAATGGTTCAGTTTCAAGCTTTAAAACCTAAATCTTGCACCCCCTTCGAACCAAAACCTTATTTTTTCTAACCTAACCACTCAGAGAAGAGCTGGCCAATAAGAAACCGGCAGGCCATTTTCAGGTGGCTGGCCATACCTTTTCATGGCTGGCAGGCCATGTTTGACGACAACAGATATTTTACTGTAGCTAGCTATCCCCATGTGCATGCTTTGCACCAGTTGTCTCTTTACAGATATTTCCGACGTGATATGTTGTTTTTCTATAAATGCAAGACCTCCCCTCATGGTTTAGGGTTAGAAAGTTTTGCCAAGAACCATAACTTGTCCAACACACTTCCCTCCTCTCTTACAATATACATACACTATACATACGCCTTCTAAGTTCAAACATAAGGCTTTTTTTGAGGTTCTTGAAGGTAATTTCGTATCCCAGAGAGTGTTAAGCTTGTGGTTTGTCAACCAAGAAGAGCATCCTCTCTTTAAAGGGGTAATCTTTGAACTCTTTAACCATCTTTTCTCCCTCTTTTTCTTGTATTTTTATACTGATTTTAGAGCTATTTTAAGCTTAAAAATGTGATTTAAAGTCACAAAAAGGGGAGGGGTTAGCCACCCTTCCTTAGGCCTTGTTCCATAGCTTTTTGCTTTGCCTTTTCCTGCTTTGTTTCTTTTGGTTTTGGCCACTGTTTTTTGGAGTTTAGGTGTTGTTTAATGTGTTTATTTAATCTATGCTTTGAATATTACACTTGTGTTGTTGTAAGTCCACATGGGTTTGGTGTACAGGCTATAACTTCCAATCCATTTGAGCTGATAGCCTTTTCTTTTTCTTTTTATAGCTTTCATATATGTTTAATGTTATTGTAATCATCCACTGTTCACTTATAATTTGCAACCTTCCACCTTTTTTTGTTTATTTTGATTAAGAGTTCTATCAAACAAAAGATTACCGCTCAAGGCATAAGAAAGAGACCCCTCATGTTAAATGGTTTAATCTCTTCGGAAGTTCATTACCAGGACATTACATCTCTCTTTATGCTAAGCATGATCTCTTGTTTGGCATTTCTCTTTATCGCCACATTACTTCTAAGAGGCTAATTTTCTAGTTAGATCATTGGAAATCACAAATTAAAGATTCATTTTAGCTCATTATTGGGTTTGGATTTAGAGTCATTTCAGGTTTGACTCCGAGTTCATCATCGCTTGTAAATGAGTTTGATTCTTCCTTTGTAGTTTCCCCCGTAGAAAACGGCTTGAAAAGCTCATTTCTTTGGTCAAGTTATGCTTGCTATTCTTTGTTGTTTTGGACGCAGCGGATGTAATCGTCACATTTGGACAAAAAGGAAGAAAATGGGAAGTTCAAGTAAAAAGGCTAATACAATTGCAGCAAAAAGGGTAAAAAGATAATAAAATTTGGTTAAGTTCAGTCGGACATTATACTGAACCTATTGTGTCTTGAATCATCACATACTATTTCAGTGATGTTTGATGATTCATGAAGCAAGTGTACCCCCCCCTTGAAGTAACTCCATGATAGGGAAGAGGTATTGTCTATCTTTTGTTTCATTTATTGAGCTCTTGTCCAATCATTTCTAAGATCATCACGTAGCAAATTTATAATGATTAATGATTTGAGAATCGAATCTACTCCTTACTTGATCATCTTTGTGATAGGGAAGGGCAAAGAGGATAAACATCTCTTGGAAACACTCTGTTTTTCTCTCTTTCAGCTCTGTTGCAGCAGGGTATTCCCCAAAAATAGTGGTCAGCCGGCCATCATTCTGTACAGCTAGCCACTCTCTTAGGCCGACTGGCCACCAATGTTTGTATAGCCAATGGTGTTTTATAGGAGAACAGAGCAGATCCTAAGGCCAAAACTGAACAATTTTCTTACTGTAAACAGAGCAGGTTCTGGCAACAAATAGAGAGGTTTTCGGAGGGTGTTCTCAGTTGTGTACATGCGGTTCCTCACCTCCCATTCAAATCCATTAGATTAGTAGCTTTTAGATTCGTGTGTTGTAATTAATTAGTTGCTTTGGTTTCATTTGAATTTGTAATAGTTAATTAATTCATTCAATTGTGTTGTAATAATTAGTTAATTAGGACATTCATTCGGACCCTCTTACGCGAGGCAAATTTGTAATATTTGTATGTCTTCCAACCCCTATTTCTTTCTCCCTTTTACTTAATGCTTATAGTGGTTGCACATCATCTTATGTTTTAGTTTTAACATCATTTCCATGATTTGCATCCATTTTTTCATGCATTGGCTCAGTTCATCATTTTTGAGTATCATTGCCATTTCCGACTTACTTGAATACATTCGTTACCGCATGTTTTGAGTTGATCCATATGTCATGTTAATAAGCCGAACCTAGTAGTTGCATTTTGTATGTGCTGCATTAGTCATTTTGCATATAGGATCATGCATTTTTCTAAATTGCTTTCTTTTTCTTTGGCTTGCCTTGGAGTACTAGGTGAGTATATTTTGCTTTAGCATATTACATGTGTGTATGTGTTGCCATAAAAAGCATACTACCATGAGTCTACATGCTTATTTGAAATACCTCTTTGAATGCTTATGGATAAAAGCTATTTTGCTTAAGTTGGAACGACTTTGATAAATGTACATGTGAGCTTGCTTTTCATTTAAGTAGCACATATTCAAAACTCTTTTCAAACAAACATAAAAGCAAAACATTCCAAAGTGGGTGATGTAGTCTATCTTTGTGTGCCTCACATAGAAATTTAGCGTAATAATCAGAACATGAGCATATTATGTCTATAAAAATCACATCATGATTAGTAGAGGATGATCTTTGAATGGGTGAGTGGGATGCTTAATTCATGACCTTCCCCGCTCATACCTAAGTTCCCGAGCCGAGACACTTTGGTTATGACGAACAAGTGGCCTTTGGTACGAGTCACGGGTTTCCTTAATGTCCCAAAAATATTTAGGTGGCGACTCTGAAATCTGGCAATGCAGTCCATTTTTGGCATCTCTGATAATTCATGGATTTTCTAAGATTTGCCAAACTTGGACTCTCATTTGTGTTTTTCTATTTCACATTGCACTTGTGAAACCAGATTCAGAACCATGGGAGTCCAAACTATAGGGCTATAATATCCGAGGAGACTAAACCCCTCCGAGGAGCACGAAAAGCAAGCTATAATTACTCACGCCAACTTGGCAAAATTAAGGAATTAGTTGCTTACCGTAAAATTTATCATTGTTTTGATAACACTTCTTTGATAAATGATTAAATAACATAACATAACATAAAATGTTCCAACTCAGGCCTCATGTAAAACAAAATTTTCAAGAACCAACAATAGTGATTTCAATTTCAATCCCAGCCAAGGTCACAATATTAGAAATTGCATTTCCACATCCCTTTTTCAACATCACCTCTAGTGACCATTAACTGTTACTCAAGATCACCAACAATAGTGATTTCAATTTCAATCCCTTTCTTCTTGGCCTCTTATTGGGCCTAATGCACTCTCTAACCATAGGACTCGCCAATATAGCCTCTTTCGCTCCATCCCGTCCAACCTTAAAATTCGTGGCTTCCACGTGAGGCACCGCTTCTACTAGTGTGTGATAATTCCTATGCATGCACCCAATAACCTTCCATCAAATATCATCACATAACCTCTCTTCATACTCAATGCAACGATGTTCCTCTATTGCTACCAACTATGGAGAAAACCTATACAAACTAGTGAATCTCGCCTCAAACTGTGCTAAAGGAGTAGTACCTTGATGCAGCTCCACAAATTGTTTCCTTAATCTTTCCTGAGCAAAAGGAGGAAAGTACTTGGCCCAAAAGGCCTTAGTTAATGCAGCTTGGGTGGTGCATATGATAGGGCTTGCATACGTCCACCAAAACCTAGCATCTCCCTTCAGTAGAAAACTCGCTAATGCCACTCTCAACCCCTCATCCGTGACTCTGAGCATATCAAGAGTCTTGGTGACTTGCTCTAGCCAATTCTCTGCCTCCAATGGTTTAGGCCCTTATGTGAACTCTAATAGGTTTAAATGAAAGACTCCTTAGTGATCTTTAGGGCACGAGAATTGTCCCCCTCATTGCGAGTTAAAGCCTTCCTTACAACTCTTACAATTTCGCGTGCAATCTCCTCGCCTACAGTCAGAACTGCAGGTGTGGGTGTTATTGGACCTGTTGTTCCCCTACCGGCACTTCTAGTCCCGATATGACCTCTACTTTCTCGCCCTGACATCCTATCAATAACAACACCAAGCTTAGTAAACATAACTGTAGCCTTTCCTAAAACACTTACTCAACCCCTACCAAGTTAAAAAGCTTACCTAGCATATAGCCACATAACACATAAACAATTTAAACATCCAACCACACAATTGAGCGAAGTCTACAAGAATGACCACTGGTCCCAGAACTCCCAATGTACTCTCACCAGAAACCACATTGATCAGACACGTTTCCAATGAGATCTCGAAGCAAGTTAACTAGTTACAAGCGTTATCCCTGGCACTTAACTCCATGCCCACACAAATGTAACATATAATTTCCTACACCTCATACTTTCTACACGTAAACGTCCTCACCAAATGAAGTCAAACCCATTGTGGTAAAAATCACTTCCTACGAGCTTGAGGTTTTCAAACTAGGTCAACTTTAATACCAAGTTGTCATGCCCTAGATTTTATTGCTCGGATACATTACCAAATTCCTTATAAACACCCATTTCCAAATTATAATTACAGAAATTAGGCGAGTTAGATAGAATAAATAAGCTTTTGTTTCTCAAAATTACAATGATGGAAATGTTCTACACAAATGTTCACAATATGTGCCTCATGGCTTACATAAAAGATTACACAATAACCATATACAATAGAAGGATCAAATTCTAACACTTTCTTTACACTTTACGAAATAAGAAGTCTTAATGAATTAGGACTTCATGATCTTCAAACCGTTGAACCCGACTTCATTCCTGTAAAATGGTTAAACAACATGGGATGAACAATAGGTCCAATAGGTATCTACAATGATTTCCGACAATAAGATCAATAGATATATGTGATCATGAATACTATCAAGTGATAGATACATAAATAATGTGTCCTTTGTATGGAAAATAGATTATATAATAAATAAGCTTTTTCATAAAATCCCACTTGCCATCTCATAGAAACCTCCTTTGTTAACCATTTATCTTACAAAAACTCAGTCCACTAACTCCCTTAGATCTCGTCTCCTTAAATTAAAGTTTTAAGCATACTTATCATGTACTACTTCAAATTCCCTTTTCACGCTCATTAACCCACAAAATGCCAAACATTTACAGGCCACAACACATTTTGCATATTATAGTTATTCAGTTCGATTTGTTTTCCATCTTGTCTCATTTACACGTTTCACTGTCTAATATGACTCTTCATCTCAACACAATCCATATAACACTGGATGCATACATAAGTCAACACATTCCAAATATTTGGGTTATAAGCAAGGTTTTGAAAAGTGGTTACAGCTGCCATAATGGTTGCAGTAGCGCAGTTGCGGTTGTGGGTTGTAAAGGTCGTAGCGTAACAGTTGCGGTAACCAGAACCGTGATTTTTTTTTTTTTATAAATTTTTTGCACAATGAGAAGAAAACTTACTGATATGAATATGTATATATATATATATATATATATATAAAATCACATTTATTGAGGTTTAAAATAGATTGTGATAAGTTTTTGTTAATTTTTAAGTATGATCCAATATATTTCATATTTTCAAATCACTATAAAAAGAATTTTTTTACATGTTATTTCAATAGTTAATGACTTTAAGAATCATTGATTTTAAACGTCTATAAATTATTTTTGACCAATACCTAAACTAACTGAATAAAAAATATGCACAATTATTAAATGGAATGATTATAAAAATAACTTTACCAGTCACGAGCCGGAAGGAAACAGACTCTCATTCCTAACTTTATTCCACAATTCATCATGTTAATTTGAACAAAATTATGTTAACAACACAATGATTAAAACATAATCTATCTTATTGCAAGAACATAATTTGTTCTCTACAAATATCCCATACTCCAAAATCAATTATTTTTTATTTAAATCACACAACCCATTTAATTCTATATGCATTACATTGTTTATTTCACCAATTCTAATTACCCATTTACTATACATGAACCCATTTCTCAAAGATCATTCTTACCACATTTAATAATAAACATTTGTACCCAATTCAACCAAACATTAACTCAATTTCAATAGCTCAAAACTTTCATAATCAACTTTAAATCGTGGGTTATCTCTTTTGAATTAGAAACCCTAATATTTCTCTAGATGAAATTGAAGAAAATATTTTTCAAGTAAAGATTTATGCAATAAAATCATACCACCCATCTATCTGTATGAAAATATTGAAGAGAAGCAAAGAAAGTACTACCTCTAGCAAAGAGAGAAGGAGACCTGAAAAACTAACGTTGATGGTAACGCAATCCGCTTAGATTAATAAGAAGTCCTCTTTGTGTGATGACCCAAATCTGTCGCTAAAATTTTGGTTCCTAACCGGCCAGTAGTCACACGATTACCTACGACCTCATATAAAAAACAAATGCTATTAATAATGGGGCCTTAAGCAGAAGAAGATTTAAGAAATAACGTCCATTGAGCGGTGCTTAAATGGTCAAGATAAAATAGTTATATACATAGGAGTCAAGACATAAGTTACACATCCACAAAACCAATATAACAAACACCAGACAAAATCATATAATTCACATAATTAAACATGCAATTTCATATCAAACACATAATCATATGCATAATTAAGCATCATACAGGTTGGGTTAGTACACTTTGTGCTCTTCAATTTTGTAGAAGGAACGTGGGTGGGATTCTCACTCGAAGTATATGAAATCTAAGGTTTAGGAGGTTTGGAACTTAACAATGGTAGAAAAGTGGAAGAGGAGAGAGAGAAATATGAAAAGAATAAAAAGTGACCCAAAAATGACTTTTTAAAGTGCTAATCTTGAACATATTGCTCGAGCGACGAAATTTACGTGCGAGCGTTAGAGATAGAAGACTACTCGAGTGATGAAATCTTCGCTCGAGTGTAGAATGCAGACTCCCAAATGTTCAGACTGCAGACCAAAGTACTAGAAGACCCCTCAGACCACTTGAGCACACACTTTTTCGCTTGAGTGATGAAGAAAATTTTGTAGAATGTTACACTCTTGGTCATTATTGTCTTCCATTGCAAAACCTTACTCTTGTTTCTCTCACACACCAATGGAAAAATATGAGATAGAAGCTAGGGTTATAGTGGGGACCTTAACCACATATTTATAAAGTCCCAATTTCATATTAGCCCATCATAAATAATAAAATTACAAGTGGGCCTAAACTGGTCTTTACACATATGGTTTAACTTGTACCCTTTTAATGCATGTAACATAACAAAAAATATGTGCTATTAGAGATGTGCCCATGACCCGATCAATATGTGCTATTAGAGATGTGTCGATGACACGGTCATGTTTCTGCATAGATCACAATTTTAATGGGTCTAACTGACACCACTTATACTTTATTTAAAGTATACATTATACAATTATTTGATCTATGCAGACTAACTATAGAAAATTCCTTACAATAAAAATTTCACAATTTTTTGATATAGGAAACTATTTTAAAAAATACAAAATCATAAAATTTTCTCAAATAAAATTTCCACATCCAATCCAAATACCACTCGGTCCAAGAACTTTATAAAATTAATCTTTAAGATTTATGATCTGAAATTTTTACTATATTCATTATACTCATATATGAACCGTGTATAAAAATTTCATAAACTTATGAATTTTGAAACTATTTTTTTAAAATTCATAAAAGTAAACCCTGTAACTTAGAGATACAAATTCTAATTCAAACGTGTATGACACTAAAAATTTTGTTTCAATCATCATAAACTAATCTACAAATGATTTTTTTTTTTGATTTTTTTAATATTAAAACAACCACTAACCACATAGTATATCAAAATTTTCAATTAATTTTCCTAATGATTTTAATAAAATAAAAAAATTTCAAGTCATTACAACCCATCAACCATTTAAGCCAAGCTCCCTTCCATAATTCAAACACTCATAAGCTAATTAAAGATCTTATCAAATGTCTCATTAACTACTTATCACATAACCTAGCCCCAAGCAATCACCGCCAACATAAATGTCTGCAACACCATGGATTCTAATGAATTTATTTATTGATTTATATTTTAAAATCTTCTTTTCTTCTCCTTCGTTTTGTTTTCTCTTCTCCTTCACTAGTTCACCAACTCAATCAACAATATCTAATAACAACAACAATATGTTGTATCAAACCCACTTGTCAATTTGTAGCAACAGTAGTATATTCTCATAAAAATATTAACAATAAGATGCATTTGATGTCAAAATCTTAGCCATTAATGGGAATAAGTTTCATAAAATTAAATCTTCATGATGCTAAATCTAACAATCACACAAGATCGACAAAGGAATTTGAATGATTTGTTGAGAAAAAAAAATGAAAAATAAACATTTTTGCCAAGAAAAAAAAAAACAAAAAATTATCTTATAAGATTAATTTGGTCCAACCAACATAAAAAAAAAAAAATATTTTCTCTAGGCTTTATCACTACAAAGCTGTGCACTCGCTAACTTAGCCCTCACCACTGTGGTTAATGTGAGAGCCATTGCTTTGGGAGTAGGGCGATCTTCACTCGAGAGGTCTTCTATAGTTTGCAATACTTCAAGGAGGGGGTCCTTGTGGGCTTGAGCAGTGTTTTGGTTGCTTGAGCGGTATCACTTACTTGTGTATGATGTTGGAGTAGTGATTTGGTCGCTTGATCGGTCTGTGCGTATATCAGATCGGGGAAAGGTCCCTTTCTATCACTTTTTACTCTCATTCTCTCTCTAAAATATCCCAAAACCTAATTTCTTCACTTTCTCTCTCTAGTTCTTGTCTAAGTCCTCCCATACACCCTAATTCATTGATTCCACCACCATAGTGTTTTGGAGTAAAACGTAAAGCTTGTAGAGGAGATCAATCTAATTGAAGAAGATTTTTTTTCGGGCTCTGCCAAACTTCAACACTTGTTCTCTTCTTCTTCTTCTAATATTAAGATAAGGATTTCTGCAACTCTTGTATGATTCTTAGCCTTGTCATTTGCTTTTTAAATAGGGGATAATGATTGAGAGTTATGGATTTTGACTTAGGGTTTTGATTTTGAAAATGTAGGAGGGGTTTTCAAATCGATTCTTGAGAAGGGCTGTGGGAATAAGTACATTGTTGAGTTGTGTTGAAAGATTGGAAATTTCTCCTAAAAATGGGTTTTTGTAAGTAAAAGATGTTTTATTGAAAATCATTAGTGTATGACCTATGAAAGAAAGGGGAAAGATATTGGATTTTGAAAATATAAAATGAATGTATCTGTTGATGATGTGAGTGAAGTTGGATATGTGTTATCTCTTTCATTTTGAGATTATGAAATTGTTATTGTTGTTGGAAATTATAGCTGGTTTTTCGTGTTCCTTGGAGGGGTTTAGTCTCATCGAGTACGATAGTCGTACAGTTCGAACTCCCGTGGTTCTCAATCTGGTTTCACAAGTGCAATGTGAAATAGGAAAAAAAATGAGAGTCCAAATCTAGCAAATCTTAGGAAATCCATCAATCATCAGAGATGCCAAAAATGGACTGCATTGCCAGATTTCAGTGTCATCACCTAAATATTTTTGAGAAATTTAGGAAACCCATGACTCATGCCAAATACCACTTGACCATCATAACCAAAGTCTCGGGAACTTAGGTATGAGAGAGGAAGGTCATGAATTGAGCACCCCTCTCACCCGATCAAAGATCGGCCTCTACTAATCATGATGTGAATTTTATCAACATTATATGCTCTTGTTCTGATTATTAATATGCTAACTTACTATGTGAGGCACACAAGTATAGGTTATTTCGGTTGCTTTGGCAATGACTTGATTTTTATGTTATTTGTGAAAGAGTTTTGAGTGCACATAACCCAAAAGTAAAGTAATGAGCTCATACATATAATTGATCAAAATCATCCCCCAATGCATGTAAAATAACATTCATCTATCGGCATTCAAACAGTTTATTTCAAGCAAGCACGTGGCCTCATGGTAATATGCTAAACATGGCAACAAGTACATACATGAATATGCTAAAGCCAAAATTGCACACCTTGTACTCCGAGGTAAGCCAAAGAAAAAGATATAATTAAAAAAATGTATGACTAATGCAACACATACAAAAATGTAAGTATCGGATTTGGCTTCTTAACATGACATATGAATCAATTCAAGGCATGAGATAGCGTACGTATTCAAGCAAGAAATAATTGATGGTATCAAGTATGATGAGCCAAATCCTAATGCATGCAAAAATGGATACAAGTCATGGGAATGATTGAAGAAAATATGATACTAAACAAATATGGTAGGCAAGTAAATAAAAGGAGAAAGAAATGTGGGTTAGAAGACATGCATCAAGCGTTACATATTTACTCTCTATCCAAGCGAGAGTCCAAATGTCCTACTTTTAACTAATTATTACAAATCCAAATGAAAGCTACTAATTATTACAATACAAGCAAATGAAGTAATTAATTACAAATATAAGTGAATTAGCTAACTAATTATTTACAAAATACAACTAAAAGGAGGTAAATTAAAGGGATCAAAGGAGAGGCGGTGAATCAAGTGGTCAAGGGCGAGAACATCCTCTGGAAACCCCTATTGCTCACTGCTGAAAGCTACTCTGTTCGCAGTCTAAAAATCACTTTGTTTTAGGCCTTTGGATGTACTTTGTTTCACTAGAAATGCACCATGGCCATCCAAAAGAAGGAGATGGCTGACATTAAGAAGTGGTTAGCCGTACAGAGGCTTGGTTGGCTGGCGATTGGTTTTGGAGGAGAATCTGTTGCAACAGAACTGGAACAGTGCACAAATAGGAGGTTTCTAATGGATGTTCATCTTTCCTTCTCTCTCCTGTCATTAAAATTTCTCAAGGAGAGAGTAGGTTTGCTTCGCAAATCATCAAACATCCCAAGGGTATTTAAATGATGATTAGTGAAGCAAAGAGATGGAAATTAATGGAAGCAAAGCTAACTAATGCTTGCTATGAAAGATACAATCAAAGACATGGTCAAAACCTACTGAATCTCATGGAAAACAAGAGCAAGTGAATACTCAAGCTTAGACATAATAGGTTTAAAAGAAGCCATTCTTGAAGGTAAAGCATATACACAAGAGATTCCATCATCAAGAAGACGAATGAGACTTATCTTCCTACTCATGGAAGATGGATTAAAACCTTTATTTTCATGCTTCAAAGGAAATAGAAGAGAGCCTCTAATGGTCTTGATGAAGAGCTCTCATGTAGCTTTAAAACAAAGACAAAACTAGACTAAGTAAAAGCAAGAAATGAAAGCTATGGAGAGATGATTGCAAGCTCATCTTCCTACTCATGGAATATGGATGAAATATCCATTTCCATGCTGCAAATAAGGAATTAGAAGAGAGCTATGTAAGATTTAAACACATATATACAACTTATATTTAATCAAAATCTAACTAAAACAGTATTGGAAATGAAGCCTAAATATGAAGAACAACAAGAGAACAATATGATACAAGAATCAAACTATCTATGTAAGCTTTAAATACATACATACAACGGTTATTTAATCAAAATCTATCTAAAAACAATGTTGGAAATGAAAGAAATGAAGCCAAAATATGAAGAACAATAAGAGAGAAAAGCTAAAGAATAAGCCTATGGAAGGGTGGCTAACCCCCTTTAAACAAGATTTCAGATCACATTTTAAAAGCTAAAATAATGTAAAAAACAGCATGGAAATGAAGAACAATGAACTTTAAAGAAAAAGAAATGAAAAGAGTTGAAGAATTAGCCTCTTGAGAAGAGGAAGAGTCTCTTGGTTCACAAACTCCAATCCAACTCGCAAGTATTTGTAATCACTCTCAAAGTTTTAGCAAAACCTTTAAAACCATATGTTGATGGTGTATCTATAGTGTATCTATAGCAAGAGGGTAGAAAAGATAAGAATATGGCTTGCTCACTAAGTTTCTCCACTCTTTGGTCATTCACTATCCCCCAAACACTGAGGGTCGGTCCTCTATTTATAGGCTTTTACCTTCTCACGTCAAAAATATCTGAAAGAGAACAACTAGCTTGGAGCTCGTGCATGGGAGCAGCTATAACTATCAAAATATCTGCTCTTGGTAAACATGGCTGACCGACCAATTTATTGTATGACCAGCTCATAAATTGGCAGACTAACCAATTATTTTGGCCCTGCTGCTCACTGAGTGGTCAGGCTAAAAAAAGGGTTTTGGTCCAAATGGTGTGGAAGACATGGGTCTGATGCTCGAAATCGAATTCGTTTGCTAAAGATTCAAACAATTTGCATAATGTAACTTTCATCATTGACTGTTTGGATTGAAGCGCCCAAGTCTTAAGGGGGGTTAAAAATGGGGTGTCTACAGAAATTTATCTGTTGTATAGAGATATTTGTTTTAGGCTATCAGTGGATTATAACTTTGATTGTTGTAGACATTGCATGAGGATTAGGTTAATTGAAACCAACTACTGATACATCTTGCATTGAACATTACTTTATACTTAAACATTGAAAATGTATCGTTTTGAGAAAAAGGGGTGTAAACCTTGGTGAATCTAGTTAGGAGTATGGTTGTGGTTTTATTATGTTGGCATGTGTGTCCTTGGTGAAAGTCCAGAAACTCGCACAATTAGGTGCCGATCTTTCCAGCTAGCATAGGTAAAATGGCTTTGGTAGTGCTTGTATAGCCTACTGGTAGATACGTACCTAGAGATTTCCAATGTTTTGTATCTATTGCCCTATTTTTTGGTTTTTTTTTTATTTTTAAAAAAACATTGTTTTATAGATTGACATATAACTATGGCATCTCATTGTTTTGGAAAAGATAATGTAGTGCTTTGGTAAATGGCATGCATATGATATTGTTAAGCATCATACATTGTGTTAAAGTGTCTCTACTGGGCTTTAGCTCACCCTATGTGGAAAACCAACTTTCAGGTGTTAATGATATGCCTCCACCGAGGACATAACTTGGGAGGATTGTGGAGTTGAAGGACCATGTTTTGTTTATTTCATTGTAATTATCTTTTATACAAGCCTCGGGCTTTTTAATTGTTTTGAGATTTGACTTTGTTGTAATGAAGCATTGTCTTGGAAGCATAAACTTATCTGTATTTCTTTTTGTTCTAGTTTATTCATACTCGTCATATGCTAAAGATTCAAGATCTAGAAATTATGAATCTACATATGCATATGTCATCTTTTGTACGGGAAAAGAATATCAATGAAAGGTTAATGTTATGTATGTTTATGCTTTTCCATTGAATATCCGGAGATGGGTTGTTATTACAACTTGGTATTAGAGCTACTAGATTTGAATACTTTCGGCTCGTAGGTCATGGTTTTTACCACAATGGGTTTATCTCGCTAGATAATATTAGAAGTAGACTTGGTATGCTATGTGATAACATGTTTATGTGATTAAATGAGTATCGGGTTTTGTTTCTAAGATATTGATTATGTTTATGAGTTTCTAGAAGTCCTGTTAGAAGAGCACTCGATCACTGATAATTCTAATTGGAATTTTGGCAAAGTTGTGGAACAATTTTTATATAGAAAGGAAATTCGTTTGTGACTATATGACTCAGTGCTTATGTGGAATGAACTAATTGTTGTCCTCTATATTAGGACATGAATGAGTTAGCTTTGGCACATTTATAAATGTACTAAATTTTTATGTTATCTTTATCAGTCTGTCAGGACGTAGACGTAGACGTGGAGGTGGTAGGCATGGCAGATCTAGGCAACAAGAGGTGTCAATACTGAATGAAATTCTAGCACAGGAGAAGGGAGCTGCTCAGGCTAATGTGGCTGAGCCAGTAGGTCATCAAGCCATGGGTATCTTAGCCCCTGAAATGTCATGAATATTGCAGGAATCCATGGACATTCTCAGGGCAGAGAATCAAGTCCATGCCTATGTTGCAGAGATAGGGCCATGATTTCTAAAGAGGGAGTTTTTTTGGTTGAATCAGGATGAGTTTGTCAGGGATTCAAAAGATCCACTGAAGGCCAATGAATGGCTCGAGTAGATGATGAAGACGTTCAAGATGCTTGGCATCGAGGACGACAAGTTGAGGGTGACCTTGGTGTCTTTTCAATTAAAAGGCAATGCAGCTCAATGGTGGAAGTATGCGAGAGGATGTATCAAGGTGACTTGGGAGGTTTTTGTTAACGTCTTCTAGGACAAGTTTTTGCCACCCACAGCGATGGAGAAAAGGAGAAGTTTTTGAAGCTTAACAGTTAAACACACTAGTGGCTGAGTTTGAGGCAGCTTTCACTAGCCTTTCGAGGTGTGCATTAGAACTTGTGGCGACGGAGGAATGTCGTTGCATTGAGTTCGAGAAGAAGTTGAGGACCGAGCTCATTTTCAAGGTGGCCGGGTCTATGATTAGAGATTACAGTCGTCTCATGGAGTCAACAACCCACTTAGAGATTGTGATCCAAGTAGAGGATGAGTGGATAAGGGGCTCCAAGCAGAGGAGTTAGAATGTTCAAGGTGAAGCGAGGGACAACAAACGGCAAAGGGGTTCCACCTTGTAGCAATCCTAGGCTATTCAGTCTAGATCTACCTTTCCTGTGCTGAGTTTGGGCTTGGGGAGAGGGAAACCACCTACCTGTTATTAGTGTGGGCAGTTAGGGCACTTGAGGAGGTTTTGCCCGTAGTCTAGTGGTATTTCTGGTGCATCAGGTATGAGGCAAACATAGAGCCATTAGCCAGCACAGTCATCACAGGCCTCGAGAACCAATTAGGGAGCCACTTAAGCTCAATCCATGTATTAGGCCTACCCCAAGGGGTGAGTAGGTGGATTAGAGGCTTTTAGAGAGTATGTATGTTGTTACCACACCTGATTAGTGGCCAGTATCTTCTGTTATGGGAGGTAACTTCTTGTTGTTCAACTCTATTACCAATGTGTTAATTGATACTGGTGCATCTCATTCTTTCATATCGTCTTCTTTTGCATCCGCTTTAGGGTTGGAGTTTGAGCTGTTGGAGTCTCCTCTATTAGTTGAGACACCTATTAGGAGTAGAGTGACAATGGGTCGCGTATGCCGATCCTGTGAGATTGAGATTGCAAATTGTCAACACACTTTTGACTTTATTGTTCTTGATATGCATGGTTTCAACATAATTATGGGTATCGATTAGTTGAATTATTACCGGGCTTCAATAGATTGCCATCGTAGGAAGGTGTCGGTGTGTACACTATTAGCAGAGTGTTTCTACTTTATGTGTAACCATGCAATAGTCTTATTCCTCCGTTGTATGATCTTAGGGTCGAGGAGAGTTGAGTTTCCTTTTTGCCATCTCTGTAGCTAATGAGGGTAATATGATTTGGGGTGAATTGCCGAGAGTAGTTCGAGAATGTCTAGATGTCTTTCCGGAGGATCTTACTGAGTTACTGTAACGCCCTCAAAAAAAAAAAAAAAAAAAAAAAACATAATACCCAACATTTTAGACATGCATTGATACAAAAGAAATCAACCACTTCTATTCATCAGAGTAATTCTTACAACTGTATTACATGTTAACAACAAAAGCAAATGCCCTATGGGCTTATAGCTTTCCAAGTTAACACTTGGTTACAAAAAGAAGAGTACTAACTCAATACATATTAAGCCCTTGGCTTGAATTTACATGTAATACATCAAAATAAAGAAAAAAAAAGAGTCTTCAACTCTCATCATCATCCAAGCTATGTCCTTGGAGGTGGCATACTACCTGTACCTAAAAATAATGTCCCATAAAGGGTGAGCCAACGCCCAGTAGAGATATGCTAAACACAGTATGAGCAATGACTAAGATATTAGCAATTGATGAATGTTCAGTTTCCATAAATCAATTCATAACCCATTTCCATTTCACTTCAGTTTCCATTTCTTATCAATTTCACAATTTACATCAACGGCTCAGAACCTGGCCAACCACTTATATGAGACAAGGACTCATATTAAACTTTTCCCATTTTTACAATAGATAAACACACTAGTTATATCAACATCTCCACAGATAAGCATACAAGCTATATCCACATTTCAACAGATATGTATATTAGCTATATCAACACTTCCAATGATAAGCATATGAGCTGTATCAACACTTCCAATGACAAGCATATGAGCTATATCAACACATTATCTGACAAGCATATGAGCTGTATCAGTGGAGTCCATCCCCTATCCCCTCCCAAACAACATCCGGTTTAGAGGTCCATCCCCTATCTTCCCCTAAACCGTGGAGTACATTACCTATCTCCTCCCACACACACAATGTATATACACATAGGTCATATACACAATCAATCAATACATAATGTTAATGTATTCTATCAACCGTCATACTCTATGACATATCCAATTGATTAGTTTTAGTTTGCCTAATCATCATGCATTGTCTACAACAATCAAAACTACCCTCCACCGGTAGCCCAAGCAATTATTTCTAAACAGATAATAAAAGCTCCAACAGATAAAATATCAATGTTTTCAAAAGTGAGCGATTTATAAATCCAACTCCATCATTTCACAATATAATGAGCCAATTTCATTATTTCTAACTCAATTCCATAAGTCCACAATTTTCCTCAAATTAATTATACCAATTAATTTATTCAACGAATTAGGGTTTTCTACCCCATATTGACCCAATGGCCTATATATATCAACAACCAACAACAACATCATTATTTTGAAACCCAAAATACATGTTTAAGAATCAAAATATCAAACCCTCGTTTATACCCTTTTTGAAACCCTAAGTCCCAAAATCAACCAACTTCAACACTTTATCAAAACTACCAATAATCTATGTCGAAGACCATAATAGTGAGTAGGAATCCCTACCTCAAATTCGGAGCTCAAGGGAAGAAGATGACGAAACTCAACGTGCTCCAAAACTCGAAATTTTCGGATCAAGGTAAAGCCCTCGACGATCAACCCAACTTTTGTGAAGATCAAAGGTGAGGAAAACACCCTAGCTAGATCAATACTTAGAGAGAAGTTATGGTTTTAGAGAGAGGAGCTCTCAAATGGCTTTTTGGAAAAGTAAGAGAGAGAGAGAGAGAGAGAGAGAGAGAGAGAGAGAGAGAGAGAGAGAGAGAGAATGCAAAAAATGATTTTAAAATGTTCAGCTGCCAACTGATATACGACATTCCCGCTCGAGCGGAGAACACAATGCTCGAGCGTCAAGAACAAAAATCTGGACACGCTCGAGCGCAAGAAGGCCCGCTCGAGCTCCAAGATACATGAATAAAACACATCCACTCGAGCGCGAAAACCAGTCTGCTCGAGCGTAGATTTCCCCCTTCCAGAACTTACACCAAAAAGGTACTACCCGCTCGAGCGCCAGAACACCCGCTCGAGCGCCACCGCTCGAGCGTAAAGAAACCCGCTCGAGCATAAAAATCACACCTGCAGAAGTTTTGCAGGGACACGAAAAACTGGGAGTGTGTAATATCCGCTCGAGCGCAAAAAGGCCCGCTCAAGCGAAACGACCAAAAACCCGGCAACAAGATTTCAGACCAAGGTTTAACCCACCTGTTCGAAACAAGCCCAACACATCCTATAACTCAAACAAACAGAATTAAAGGATGACAACAAGATAAATACAACACTAAACTCCACGGAACTGAGTCCAGAATACAACAGAACAGTAAAGGGACAACCGGGATCGCTATAACCTCCCCCTCTTAAAGAATTTCATCCCCGAAATTAAACACAAGTTTTTTAAAAACAGGTTTTCTCTATTCTCAACAGTATTACAACATTTTAACAACCCGACCCATTACCGGTCGATCCCATCTCTTTTCAAGAGGCAAAACACATTATTCATAACAACCCGCATGATCAACATGCATTCTTTTGAAATCTACCAATTTCAACCTTTTTCTCACAATTTCTTAACACATGCAACATTAATATTATGCTTGCATTTCCACAATATACTTAACATACGCAATGTTAAAACAAACTTCCATTAACCAAAACATTCACAATGTTTTACAACTTAAGACATATACAATGCTCTTAAAGTTCAACAATATTACAGAATTTCATTATAAAATTACACATCAATAAACATGTCCGGATACTTCTCACGGACTTCCAACTCACGTTCCCAAGTGGCTTCCTCCACTCCGTGATGTTTCCACAAAACCTTTACCAAGGGAATGGTCTTGCCTCGCAAGACTTGACCCTGCCTATCCAAGACCCGAACCGGTCTCTCCTCATACGAGGCATCCTCATCTACCTCCAAGTCGGTCCAATCTAACACATGGGATGGATCCAGCTCATACTTCCGAAGCATACTAACATGAAAGACGTCATGAACCCTGAACAACTGCGGTGGCAAAGCCAAACGATAAGCAACTTTCCCAATCCTCTTGAGGATCTCAAAGGGACCAATAAACCGGGGGGATAACTTCCCACTCTTTCCGAACCTCATCAAATCTCGCCTAGGTGATATTTTCAAGAAGACATGATCACCTGCCTCAAACGCCAAAGGCCTCCTCCTACGGTCGGCATAACTCTTTTGGCGACTCTGGGCTGTAACAAGCCTCCTACGGATAAGCTCAACTTTCTCCGTCGTCTCCCTAACCAACTCCGGACCCAACAAAGGTGCATCACCCACCTCGGCCTAACACACTGGAGACCTACACGCTCGGCCATACAAGGCCTCAAACGGTGCCATACCGATGCTAGATAGAAAACTGTTGTTGTAGGCAAACTCCACCAAGGGTAAGTGTCTCTCCCACGTCCCATTAAAGTCAAGGACACATCCTCGAAGCATATCCTCAAGGATCTGAATAGTACGCTTAGACTGCCCGTCAGTCTGAGGATGATAAGCCGTACTAAAGGTCAACTTAGTTCCCAAGGCACTCTGCAAACTCTGCCATAACCTAGCAGTAAAACGAGGATCTCTATCTGAGACGATCGTCACTGGGACCCCGTGCAATCTCACTATGTCCCGAATATACAAGTCGGCAAGATGATCTACCGAATCTCTCACGCGCATAGGAATGAAATGCGCCGACTTTGTCAACCGGTCTACAACCACCCAAATGGCATCACTACCCCGCTGAGTTCTCGAAAGACCTACAACGAAGTCCATAGTGACATGCTCCCACTTCCACTCGACAATAGGCAAGGGTTGCAACAAACCCGCTGGCCTCTGATGCTCGGCCTTCACTTGCTGGCAAGTAAGGCACTTAGACACAAAAACAGCCACATCTCTCTTCATAGCCCGCCACCAAAACTGGCGACCCAAATCCCGATACATCTTAGTGCCTCCCGGGTGCACCGCAAGACGTGAATGATGGAACTCTTGGAGTACTTCCTCTCGGCAAGACTCCGGCACAAACAGACGGTCTCGGTATCTTACACTCAGGTCGGGATACACCGTCAAACCCTTCTCAACTTTCCCATTGGAGATCTTCTCTCGGAAGGACTCCACCTCAAGGTCACCTCTCTGTGCCTCTAACACTCGAGTCACAAGTGTAGGCTCCGCAACAACAGAAAACAAGGTCGCAGCCTCAACAGATTCGCCCAGAAGCAAATCAAACTCGCTAAGCGCACCCAACATCTCCCATTCCCGGATGGCTATACAAGCTACATCACTAATGGATTTCCTACTAAGGGCATCGGCCACTACATTGGCCTTTCCCGAGTGATAGTGCAACTCAAAATGATTGTCCTCAATGAACTCTATCCATCTCCTCTGCCTCAAATTCAAGTCTCTCTGTGTAAACGGATACTTCAAACTCTTGTGGTCCGAGAACACCTCGAACCTCTCACCATAAAGGTAGTGCCTCCAAATTTTCAAGGCAAAGATCACTGCTGCTAACTCTAGGTCGTGTGTAGGGTAGTTCTTCTCATGTATTTTCAACTGACGTGAGCCATAAGCTACCACTTTCCCCTCTTGCATCAACACATAACCCAAACCCTCTCGTGAGGCATCACAATAAACTGCGTAACCCGACCCTCTCTCAAGAATAATCAAAACCGGAGTGGTGGTTAATCTAACCTTCAACTCTAAGAACGACTTTTCACAAGTCTCACTCCATACAAACTTGACTTCTTTTCGCGGCAATCTAGTCAACGGCTAAGCTAGCTTGGAGAAATCTTTCACAAACCAGCGGTAATACCCAGCTAATCCTAGAAAACTGCGGATCTCAAACACACTCTTATGCTGTGCCCAATCTTGCACTGCCTCTACCTTGGATGTATCAACAGACACCCCTTCCCCGGATACCACATGGCCTAAGAATTTCACCTCTCCTAGCCAGAACTCACACTTCCCAAACTTGGCATACAGCCAATGGGCTCTAAGCAACTCAAGCACCACTCTCAAGTGTTCCTCGTGCTACTCCTCAGAAGGCGAATAGATAAGAATGTCGTCCACGAAAACGACTACAAAACGGTCTAAGAATTCCCGGAAGATCTGGTTCATCAAATCCATAAAGACTGCCAGTGCATTGGTAAGCCCAAATGGCATCACCAGAAACTCATAATGGCCATACCGCGTACGGAATGCCGTCTTAGGAATATCCTTCTCCTTGACCCTCAACTGGTGGTAACCCAATCTCAAGTCTATCTTAGAGAAACAACGGGAACCCTTCAACTGGTCAAACAGATCATCTATACGGGGCATAGGGTACTTATTCTTGACCGTAGCCCGATTCAACTTCCGGTAGTCTATACACAATCTCATGGCACTATCTTTCTTTTTAGCAAAGAGGGCCGGTGCCCCCCACGGCGAAACACTAGGGCGAACAAAACCCTTATCTAGCAATTCCTGGAGCTGGATCTTCAACTCACTCAACTCGGCTGGGGCAAAACGATAAGGTGCCATAGAAATCGGCGCTGTGCCGGGCACTAAATCAATAGAGAACTCTATCTCTCGGTGAGGTGGTAAACTAACGAGATCCTTGGAAAAAAACATCCGAATACTCACAAACCACCCTCGGCAAAACAATCTGGGTCTCATCACACTCACCACTCATAAAGCTAGCAAGTAGGCCACTATGCTCATTCCACCCTCGCGGATCATACATCGGTGGCAACACACTACCAACCCGATCCCCCAAGAAATGGAAACACTCCGCACTCAAGGTACAAACAGTGACCCTCTGGCGGTAGCAATCAATAACAGCCCGATATGACGATAGCCAGTCCATACCCAAAATAACAGCAAAACCCTTCATAGGCATGACAACAAAAGGCAAAAGGAAGCCTATGGTCGGCGACCTCTATGTCACAACCTCTAACACCTTGTTTCAAGATCAACTCACCACCAACAGGCGATACTACACATATAGGAGATACTAACTGTGCCAACTACAATTCCAAAACAGATGCAAATGCAGCAGGTACAAAAGAATGGGAAGCACCCGTATCAATCAATATACTAGCAACCGAGTTGCAAAATAGAAAGGTACCTCTCACTACTGATGGAGCTGGTACTAGGTCCTGCGCGGTAACAGCATACACGCGCCCTGTAGGCCCCTGATCCACCTACTCACCTCTAGGAGCAAAGGACAGCTGCACAGACTGGGACGACGAAGGTCCCGGATTGGCCCTCGAGGCCTGCACAAACTGAGCTGGCTGATAACCCTGAGTCTGCCTGGAACCAGATGCGCCCGAAGTGGCAGTCAACTATGGGTAAAACCTCTTCAGGTGCCCAGGCTGACCACACTGGTAGCAAGACAAAGGCCGGCCCCTGCCCTGACTTTGGTCCTGAGGTCTAGCTGAAGAAGAAGCAGCTCATTGACCCCCTCCCTTCTGCGGGCAAACCGAAGACTTGTGACCCAGCTGGCCACATGCAAAACAAGTCAAACCTCCCTGACTACCTCTCCCAGAGCCCGCACCCGGTACTGGAAAGGTCGATCTGGCCAAACCACCTTGAGACTATTGAGGGTTAGAACCCCTCTGTCTCCTGCCGTCACCCTGACCATCTTGGCTCCTCTTGGAGCCTCTCTGCCCCTCGTCTTCCTCTTGTATCATAATCTCCATATGAGCAGCAGCATCCACCAAACGTCTATACTCCCGGATAAACGACCCTCCAACCCTTAGCTTGAGCCCACGCCTCAACTTCCGTTCAAACTCAAAGCAACGGCGTTCCTCAGACGCCACCAGTTCAAGTGCAAACCTTGACAGACTAGTAAAAGTAGCCTCAAACTTGGCCACTGACAAGCCCTGCTGTTTAAGCTGGTAAAACTGTTCCCTCAGCTTCTCCCTTGCAGCTGAAGATAAAAACTTCTCCTGGAAAGCATTTACAAACGCCTCCCATGCACCACCAACACTGCCCTTCTCGTACTTCCACCATTGACCCGCATCTCCCTTCAACTGGAAAGATGTCAAGGTCACCTTCAAAGTCCCATCCTCGATGCCAAGCATCTCGAACGTCTTCTCCATCTGTTCCAACCACTCGTCAGCCTTAAGTGGCTCCTTCGGATCCCCAACAAACTCGTCCGGGTTAGACCGGGAGAATTCCCTCTTCAAGAAAGAAGGCCCTACCTCAGCAACCTGATTCCCAGCTCTGAGAATACCCGAAGCTTCCGCTATCTCTCGGGCCAAGGCGTCCATAGCCTGCTGACCCGCTAGCTCGGCCACGTTGGCCTGACCAACTCCCTCCTGCATTGCTGGAACGTTATCCGGTAAAGGTACCTCCTGCCTACCATGCCTGCCACGCCTACCACGCCCTCATCCTGATATCCTAATAAAGGTAACCAAGACTATTAGCACATTCACAAATGTGCCGAAGCTATAACACTCGCATCCTAATGCATGGACAACTGTAATTCACTCCACGTAAGCACATAAACACATAAGCACTTACGAATTTCATTTCCGGATAATGATAGTCCCGAGGCGTTACTAGAGTTCTGGTTAGAAACAGCATTGATCAAGTGCTTTTCCAACAAGACTCCCAGAAATCCAAGGATCCAATCAACATCCTAGAAACTACATTCCATACCCACATAGTCATATAAGCATGTTATCAATTAAGCACGTAGCATATGACACTACATCTAAGTCTCTATCAAGCGAGACAAACCCATTGTGATCCTAATCACTTCCCACGTACCCAAAGTATTCGAACCCGGTACGCTCTGATACCAAGTTATAATGCCCTAAAAAAAAAACATAATACCCAACATTTTAGACATGCATTGATACAAAAGAAATCAACCACTTCTATTCATCAGAGTAATTCTTACAATTGTATTACATGCTAACAACAAAAGCAAATGCCCTATGGGCTTACAGCTTTCCAAGGTAACACTTGGTTACAAAAAGAAGAGTACTAACTCAATACATATTAAGCTCTTGGCTTGAATTTACATGTAATACATCAAAATAAACAAAAAAAAAAAGAGTCTTCAACTCTCATCATCATCCAAGCTATGTCCTTGGAGGTGGCATACTACCTGTACCTGAAAATAATGTCCCATAAAGGGTGAGCCAACGCCCAGTAGAGATATGCTAAACACAGTATGAGCAATGACTAAGATATTAGCAATTGATGAATGTTCAGTTTCCATAAACTAATTCATAACCCATTTCCATTTCACTTCAGTTTCCATTTCTTATCAATTTCACAATTTACATCAACGGCTCAGAACCTGGCAACCACTTATACGAGACAAGGACTCATATTAAACTTTTCCAATTTTTACAATAGATAAACACACTAGTTGTATCAACATCTCCACAGATAAGCATACAAGCTATATCCACATTTCAGCAGATACGCATATTAGCTATATCAACACTTCCAATGATAAGCATATGAGCTGTATCAACACTTCCAATGACAAGCATATGAGCTATATCAACACATTATCTGACAAGCATATGAGCTGTATCAATGGAGTCCATCCCCTATCTCCTCCCAAAAAACATCCGGTTTAGAGGTCCATCCCCTATCTTCCCCTAAACCATGGAGTACATCCCCTATCTCCTCCCACACACACAATGTATATACACATAGGTCATATACACAATCAATCAATACATAACGTTAATTTATTCTATCAACCGTCATACTCTATGACATATCCAATTGATTAGTTTTAGTTTGCCTAATCATCATGCATTGTCTACAATAATCAAAACTACCCTCCACCGGTAGCCCAAGCAATTATTTCTAAACAGATAATAAAAGCTCCAACAGATAAAATATCAATGTTTTCAAAAGTGAGCGATTTATAAATTCAACTCCATCATTTCACAATATAATGAGCCAATTTCATTATTACCAACTCAATTCCATAAGTCCACAATTTTCCTCAAATTAATTATACCAATTAATTTATTCAACGAATTAGGGTTTTCTACCCCATATTGACCCAATGGCCTATATATATCAACAACCAACAACAACATCATTATTTTGAAACCCAAAATACATGTTTAAGAATCAAAATATCAAACCCTCATTTATACCCTTTTTGAAACCCTAAGTCCCAAAATCAACCAACTTCAACACTTTATCAAAACTACCAATAATCTATGTCGAAGACCATAATAGTGAGTAGGAATCCCTACCTCAAATTCGGAGCACAAGGGAAGAAGATGACGAAACTCAACGTGCTCCAAAACTCGAAATTTTCGGATCAAGGTAAAGCCCTCGACGATCAACCCAACTTTTGTGAAGACCAAAGGTGAGGAAAACACCCTAGCTAGATCAATACTTAGAGAGAAGTTATGGTTTTAGAGAGAGGAGCTCTCAAATGGCTTTTTGGAAAAGTAAGAGAGAGAGAGAGAATGCAAAAAGTGATTTTAAAATGCCCAGCTGCCAACTGATATACGACATTCCTGCTCGAGCGGAGAACACAACGCTTGGGTGTCAAGAACAAAAATCTGGACACGCTCGAGCGCAAGAAGGCCCGCTCGAGCGTGAAAACCAGTCCGCTCGAGCGTAGATTTCCCCCTTCCAGAACTTACACCAAAAAGGTACTACCCGCTCGAGCATCAGAGCACCCGCTCGAGCGCCACCGCTCGAGCGTAAAGAAACCCGTTCGAGCGTAAAAATCACACCTGCAGAAGTTTTGCAAGGACACAAAAAACTGGGAGTGTGCAATATCCGCTCGAGCTCAAAAAGACTCGCTCGAGTGGAACGACCAAAAACCCGGCAACAAGATTTCAGACCAAGGTTCAACCCACCTGTTCAAAACAAGCCCAACACATCCTATAACTTAAATAAACGGAATTAAAGGATAACAACAATATAAATACAACACTCAACTCCATGGAACTGAGTTCGGAATACAACAGAACAATAAAGGGACAACCGGGATCGCTATAGTTACCACCACATAGAGAGATTAAGTTCTCTATCGACTTAGCACCAGGCTCGCCTTCGATTTCCATGGCACCATATAGGTTTGCACTAGCCGAGTTTGTGTGAGTTGAATGTACAGTTTCTTAGAGCACACTGATTATATGCTAAGTTTGGGAAGTGTGGGTTTTAGCTCAACGAAGTTAAGTTCCTAGGCCATGTGGTGTTCAGAGAAGAGGTGATCGTGGATTCATCTTAGATAGATGCAGTGCAAGATTGGGAACAACCTAAGAACGGCTTTGAGATCTAAAGTTTGTTGGGCATAGCAAGGTACTACCAATGTTTTGTATAGCGTGAGGCTTGTGAAAAGTCATTCCAAGAGCTTAAGGTTACACTCATTTGATTATTCTGGAGTGGGGTTTGAGTTATTTGGTATATTGTGACGCGTCTCGGGAAGGCTTAAGTTGTGTATTGATGCAGGAATGGAAAATGGTAGCATATGGTTCACAACAATTGAAAACACACGAGAGAAACTATCCTACACACGACTTAGAGCTTGCGACAGTGATATTTGTCTTAAAAATTTGAAGGCATTACCTGTATGGAGAAAGATTTGAGGTGTTTTCCGATTACAAGAGTCTGAAATATCTATTCTCACAAAAGGACTTGAATTTGAGGCAGAGAAGATGGATGGAGTTTATGGAGGATTACGACTTTAAGTTGCATTATCATCTGGGGAAGACCAATGTAGTGGCCGACGCTTTGAGTAGGAAATCTGTGAACATAGTGGCGAGTAATGCTATCTAGGAGTGGGAGATGTTGGGCGCTATTAGCAAGTTTGACTTGTATCTTGGTGAGTTCGTTAAATTGGCCACTTTATTTACCGGAGTTGCATAACCTACCTTAGTTGACCGGGTTACAGAGGCATAATAAAGTGATCAAGAAGTAAAAGTTATACAAGGAAAGATATCTAGTGGAAAGGTAGAGAAGGGCTTGAATGTCCATTTGGACTCTAGTATAAGATATCTAGACCGCCTTTTCGTGCCAAAGTCTTGTAAAGAGGAGGTACTCCGAAAGTTTCACCATTCACGCCTTACGGTACACATGAAAGGCATGAAAATGTATCATGACTTTAGACGTAGCCTTGTTGTTTCGAGGTGCCTTACTTGTCAACAAGTGAAGGCCGAGCATCAGCGACCAACGGGTTTGTTGTAATCTTTACCTATAGTCGCTTAGAAATGGTAGCATGTTACGATGGATTTTGTTATGGGTCTTCCGAGAACTCAACGGGGTAATAATGTCGTGTGTGTGGTAGTCGACCGGTTAACCAAATCTGCACATGTTATTCTTATGCGCACAAGTTATTCGGTGACTACCTTGCCGATCCATATGTTAGAGATATAGTGTGACTTTATGGGGTCCTAGTGACTATCATCTCGAATAGGGATCCGCATTTTATGGCTCGGTTGTGGCAGAGTATACGGGGTGCCTTTGGTACTAAGTTGACTTTTAGCACCGTCTATCATCCTCAGATTGACGGGCAGTTCGAGTGCACCATTTAGATTTTAGAGGACATGCTTCGAGCTTGTGTTCTCGATTTTAAGGGGATGTGGGAGAGGCATTTTCCTTTGGTCAACTTTGCCTACAATAATAGCTTTCAAGTGAGTATTCGTATGGCACCTTTTGAAGCCCTGCATGGCCGACCATGTAGATCTCCTCTATGTTGGGCCGAGGTGGGTGACACACCTATGTTAGGTTTGGACTTTGTCTAGGAAATGACAGAGAAGGTTGCACTTATTTGTAAGAGGTTGGTTTTAGCTTAGAGTCATCAGAAAAGCTATGCCGACCGAAGGAGGAGAGCTTTGTCTTTTGAGGTGTGTTTATTGGCCCCTTTGAGATTCTACAGCAAATTAGGAAAACAGCTTACCGTTTGGTCTTGCTGCCCCAACTTTCTACGGTTCATGATGTGTTTCATATATGTATGCTCCAGAAGTATGAGCCCGATCCTTTACTTGTGTTGGATTGGACCGATTGAGAGGTACATGAGGATGCCTCGCATGAAGAGAGGCCGGTTCGGGTGTTAGATACTCCGGATCAAGTCTAGAGGGGCAAGACTATCTCATTGGTTAAGGTGTTGTAGTGACACCATAGAGTCGATGAGGTGACTTGGGAACGTGAGGCAGAAGTTTGTGAGAAATATCCGGACCTGTTTGGTGGTGTTTGAGTTTTGTATTCAAATTTCATTATGTTGTAATATGTAAACATTGTATGTGTTTTGGAGATTCGAATTGTAAAATTTTGTTTGCTAGATGACATTGTTTTATCATTGTTAGTAGTGTAGATTGTCATTGGGATTAGTTTGCAATGATTATTGTTTTGATTTAAATTTCAGGGACAAAATTTCTTAAGGGAGGAAAATTATAATGGCTTTGGTTCAACCCGATCCTTCCAAGTTCTTGGATTTGGGATCCGATTTTGGAGTTGTTTGTTGTGTTGAGAACAAGTCAGTAGTTCATTTTTTCAAAGGACTTCAGGCATGTTTTTTCCAGGTTCGCTCGAGCAGTCTTTTCTTCACTTCACTTGAGTGGTCCTTTCTTCCCTCGAGCGATCTTCTATAGTATATATGCAGAACTTCTAGGAGGGGGTTATTGCATGCTTGAGCAATGTTTTGGTCGCTCGAGCGGTATTACTTACTTGTGTCTAATGCTGGAGTAGTGATTTGGTCGCTTGAGCGGTCTATGCATCTATTAGATCGGGGAAATGTCCTTTTTTTATCACTTTTCTCTCTCTATCTCTCTCTCTCTCTAAAACATCCTAAAACCTAGTTTCCTCACTCTCTCTCTCTAGTTCTTGTCTAAACCGTCCCATACACCCTAATCCATTGATTCCACCACCATATACAGTGCTTTCGAGTAAAACGTAGAGCTCTTACAAGAGAACAATCTAATCGGAGAAGATTTTGTTTTCATCTCCACCAAAGTTCAACACTTGTTCTCTTATTCTTCTAATCTTGAGATAGAGATTTCTTTAACTCTTGTATGTTTCTTACTCTTGTTATTTGCTCTTTAAAAGGGGATAGTGATCAAGAGTTACGGATTTTGATTTAGGGTTTTGATTTTGAAAATGTAGAAAAAAAGGGGCTTTCAAATGGGTTCTTGACAAGGGTTATCGGAATAAGTATATTGTTGAGTTTTGTTGAAAGATTGAAATTTCTCCTAAAAATGGGTTTTTGAAAGTAAAAGATTTTTTATTGGAAATCATTGGTGTATGACCTATGAATGAAAGGGAAAAGATGTTAGATTTTGAAAAGATAAAATGAATGTATCTATTGATGATGAGAGTGGAATTGGATATGTGTTATCACTCCCATTTTGAGATTATGAAATTATTTATTGTTGTTGGAAATTTATCTGTTGTATAGAGATATCTGTTTTGGGCTATCAATGGAGTATAACTTTAATTGTTGTAGAAATTGCATGAGGATTAATTGAAACTAACTACTCATACATCTTGCATGGAGCATTGCTTCATACTTGAACATTGAAAATGTATCATTTTGAGAAAAATTGGTATATACCTTGGTGAATCTAGTTAGGGGTGTGGTTGTGGTTTTATTATGTTTGCCTGTGTGTCCTTGGTGAAAGTCTAGAAACCCGCGCAGTTTGGTGCCGATCCTTTCAGTTAGTACTGATAAAATGGCTCTGGTAGTGCTTGTATAGCCTACTGGTAGACACGTACTTAGAGATTCCCAGTGTTTTGTATCCACTGCCTTATTTTCTGGTTTAAAAAAAAGCATTGCTTTATGGATTGACATATAACTATCGCATCTCATTGTTTTAGAAAGAAAATGTAACGTTTTGGTAAATGGCATACATATGCATTCATCATATGATATTGTTAAGCATAGTACATTGTGTTAAAGTGTTTCTACTGATCTTTAATTCACCTTATATGGAAAACCAACTTTCAGGTATTGATGATATGCCTCTACTAAGGACGTAGCTTGGGAGGATTGTGGAATTGAATGCTCATTTTTTGTTGTTGTTGTTGTTGTTGTTGTTTCTTTCATTGTAATTATCTTTTGTACAAGCCTCGGTCTTTTCAATTGTTTTGGGATTTGATCCACTTTTGTCGTAACGAAGCATCGTCTTGGAAATATGTAGCCATTAGGCTATAAACTTATATATATTTCCTTTTTTTCTAGTTTATTTATACATGTCATATGCTATAAATTCAGGATCTACAATTTATAAATTTATACATGTATATGTCATCTTTTGTACGGAAAAAGAATATTAATGAAAGGTTAATGTTATGTAAGTTTCTGCTTTTCCATTGAATATCAGGAGGTGGATTTTTGTTACTATTTCGGGGCATTACAATGCCTTTCGTAGTTCACCCTTCTTCCGCCGCTAACAAATCTCTCTAATGGTGGTGGAGATCTACTATAGTTTTGGTGGCTAAGTTCTATTGGATGAGGGAAACCAAATTTGACAATTTTTTTATTTTTTATTTTTTAAGTACACATAGACATACGCATTGGGATGTAAAAGGGTGGTTTGCAAGTGTGGTGTGTGACTTACATAGAGTTCCCACCTAAGAGCATCTCCAATGGAGTTGTCAAAGTTATAATTTGGCAAGAGTGACAAAAAAAGGATCTCCAATGGCCTACTATTCTTATTGTCAAATATAAGAGATGCCATTTATGTTGTCAAATTTGACAGGAAGAATAGCAGATGCTAAACATACCACATGATCAAAGATCAACAGATTTTTTGACTCTAAATCATTTGAAAAAAAAAAAAAAAAACATAATGCCTTCACTAGGAAAACCTTCCAAAATCTCTAATTTTTTTTTGCTAGAAAATTCACCATTTTTTTATCACAGAATGTTCACCATTCGTTTAGTTTTGCAAAGTTCACCAGAATTAAGGAAAAAAAATAAAATTCCCAAAGACAAATTTATCCACAATTTTAGAATGGTCATTCAAAAACTAGTTTCACAAATTCACAAATTTTACAAACTTCAGTCAGGAACAAATCACAAATTTCAGAATGAATTTCGAACAAATCAAACCCAAATTTTAGTGAAGAACAAATCAACCCAAATTTTACAAATTTATATAAATTTCTAAAACGAATTTACAAGATAAATACTCAGATTCCAGTATGACTGATGAACTTGTTTTTCATCTCAACCACCATCGACCTCTAGAGCTTGTTCTATCGAACTTCGCGATCGGTGGTGTTCCATCAAACCCAAACAGTGGTGTTCCAAACAAGATCCAGAACTTAGCAACAAGAAGAGTGCCTTTTTACATCTAAAAAAAAAAAAAAAAAAAAAAAACAAGAACAACAAAGAATTGTTCGATTCAATCGAATTGAAATCCAAAAGCGTCATAGAAAAACCCTTTTAGATCGAGTAAAAAAGATAAAGATAAACAAACGATTATATATATATATGATTATAGAAAGTGAAATCTAACCCATACAGAGAGAGAGAGAGAAAGAGAGAGAGAGGGAAAAGCTCTCAGTAGCACTGGCTTGGATGCAAGAGAGAGAGATGGGATGTCATGGAATGCATAAATGGATGATTTTGGATGCTTTACCTCAACCGTTTGATCGTGGTTAGGGGATGCTTTCAGATTCTTTATTATTTCTTTATATATATATATACTAGGAAAAATGATTTTTCCCCATAATTTCGTGCCCCCAAACAGCCCGAAAAAGAAGAGAAGAGAGAAAGAGAGAGAGAAAGAGAAGAGAGGGGAAGAGGAGGCAGGTCGTCGCAGCCGTCGCAGCCCTCCGACCGATCGTCGCAGCCCTGCCTCTTCCGTCGCCTCCGCCTCCGCCTTTGCCTCACAGCCCCCGCTTCTGCCTCCGCCTCCACCCCTGCATTTGCCCCCTGCATCTGCCTCCGGCCCCCGCCCCCGCCCCCGCTCCCGCCCCCGCCCGCCGCCTCAGCCTCCGCTCGCCGTAGCTGCCTTCTTCTTCCTCCTTCTTATTCTCTTCTTCTTCCTTCTTCTTCTTCTTTCTTCTTTCTTCTTTCTTCTTTCTTCTTCTTCTTTTCTAATTGAAAAAAAAAAAAATTCAAACGACGAAACGACGTCGTTTTTGGATTCAGGAGATTCGAGGGCAGCTCTTTTCGAGCTACGTAGCACAACTCATATACTAGTAGTTGCCACACGCGATGCATGTGCAATTCAAATAAATAGAAATAAAATAAAACATTTATCATTTATTGGGTGTTAGTTAAGTGGTAAGAGTCTTATTCATTTGACATAAGTCTAAGGTTCAAATACCCTCATCTCATCTATCTAATCTAATTTCTTTTTTATTTCAAATAAAAAAGTAAACACGTGGCAGCATAAGAAACAAAGGTTTGAAAACACCATAAGGGGTATTCACTTTATAATAGATAGATTTCTAATGTAATGTAGTGGTTCAAGTAACTTTAATGTAGTTAATAAATTTTTTTTTTTTTTTAAAACATTTTGTAGTTGTATGCTTTTTTGGTCAGGTGAATTATAATAAAAAAAATTCAAAATTTTCAAATTTTTAAATTTTTTATATTTGTCTAGTTGATTACAATGTAAATATATAATTTTTTTAAAAAAAAGTTTAAAAAAAAAGGTCACAAAATATAAAAATAAATAACAAAAAAAATTACAAAAAAACCTATATCCAAACAATGCTAATAAAATTGGAGGGAAATTTAGTCGAGATTTGCCACAAACGCATGTGACCGTTGGAACACCATTTTTATAATTTGACTATTTACTACTATTCATTGTCAAGCAATGTTATTATAACATTTTCCATTGGAGATATTTTAACAGTCAATTTGTGGATCTAAACAATGTAGGAGTGACTAAAGCCTTTTTCAATTCCGAAATGTCAAATTAATATTTTGCAATGTTTGGTTAGTCCAAACCACTAGCTATATTTATTTAGCCCAATCTACTAAAACTAAAATAGTTGCCTTAATAGCTAATTTGATGAAATTGAAATTTAATAATTTATTCACTTTTTTAACTAAAAAAATAAAAATAACTAGTTTTATGGAAATGCTCTAAAACTATAAGAATATACATTTTTTGTTCCACAAAATTAATCTAATTTTAATTTTGTACTAAATTTTTTTAAAATCTCATAATTTGAGTTTTACAAATAGGTTTTTAATAAAATTGATATATGTATGTTTTTTTTTTTCTCGAGAAGTTTCAAATAAGATCAATATTGAATATAATTTAATAAAATAAAATTTTGGTCAATCAAAACAAAAAAAATAACATTATTATTATTATTATTATTATTTTGCAAAAGTAAGTTCTCGAAATCACCTGTAGCAGGTTCATATAAGTATATCTCGAAAAAAATACACGAAATAAAAAAACTTCATCCAAAATGGACTATTGAGTATGAGATTCTGACATGTTGAAGTTTTAACGCCATAAATGATTTTCTTTCTTTTAAGCTTTACATACCTATTTGTCCAAATTGAGGTATCTCTCCAAAATATGGAATATGTACGGGCACAAAATAATCTTCTCGTATAATCTTGTTGATCAAGTTTGCACTCCTCCAAACGTCGTCGCTTTACTTCCTGAAAACACAAACGTGAGCTAGTCGGCTGGTGTGTGCCGGATACCTCTTCGATACTTAAGTCAGCAAATAGACAATAGACAAAAAGATCTGTGTTTTTTAGAGTAGAAATTGTGATACCTGTACATAGGTCCTGTTATGAGCTTTTGTAGATTATACCTGGCACAATCCTAGTAGAATTCCAACTCTCCTTATAAGAGTCCTCCTAGGAATCACACTCCCAGTGAAGAGTGTTTGTCATGATAACACTCTGCTCACTACCAACCAAGTGAGATGATTTGCACAATCCTAGTAAGGCTCTACTCTATTCAGCAGAGTTCTCTTAGGAGTCTCATACCCAAAGATAATGCTTATCCTTAAAACACCCTCATCACTGCAAACCAAGTGAGATGGCCACTCCCTTAGGCTCGGATACACATTCCTGACCGAGTTGCCTTATCTCGGTCCCCTGTCGTTCGAGCCGTGTGACCGGAAGTTGATTTATCGAATTGCACCCTGCCGAGCTACACATAGCTCGGCCCTCTCCATTGACAACGTCTCGGTTTGATACAGGACTATCTTTAGATAGCTAGGTCTAGGCCCTAGCAACCCATCTCTGGCTGACCTAGTGTCTTCTTAGCCCAAGATCGAGCTACATCAGCTTTTATCTTGGCCCATTGCGCGGCCTAACTTCCAAATAAGACTTTTCCTAGCTCGGCCCAATTTGTTCACAAATTACCCTCTCAACAAACCCTTAATTCCATCTGCATAGCATGTTTGGGACTATTTTTCTCCAGCCGAGCTAAGAACTTTCGATCTCTTGGTGCGGTTACTATGCTTCTTTTTCAATATTTTGCATCATTTTGATTGCATGTCTAGCAAAACTAATTAGCTTGGCCTTACTTGATCCTGTCAACCTTCTTTGGCTGAGATACGTATCTCAGTAGAAGAATCCAAAAAACTTGTTGGTCAAACCTGCCAACCTACTTTGGCCGAGGTAACTGTCATTCCGGCCAAAGAGTACAAAAATTTTGTTGGTCAAACTTGCTAACCACCTTTAGCCTAGATTCTGATATCGGCTTAAGGATCTAAAAAAGTTTTGTTGGTCAAACCTGCCAACCCGCCTTTGCCCCCTAGTTGGGCAAGGAGTCTAAGAATTTTTGTTGGTCAAACTTGCCAACCCTCTTTAGCCTAGATCTTGATCTCGGTTGAAGGGTGCAAAAAAGTTTTGTTGGTCAAACCTGTCAACCGCCTTTGCCCTCCAGTTGGGCAAGGAGTCCAAAAATTTTTGTTCGTCAAACCTGCTAACCCCCTTTAGCCTAGATCCTTATCTCAGCTGAAGGGTGCAAAAAAGTTTTGTTGGTCAAACCTGCCAACCGCCTTTGCCCCCTAGTTAGGCAAGGAGTCTAAATTTTATTTTTGAAAAGAGTTTGTCAAATCTGCCAACCCCCTTTGCCCCCTGTTGGGCACAGATTTGTTCGAAAGAGTTGGTCAAACCTGCCAAGCCGCTTTGCCCCTAGTTGGGCAAAGACTTTTACGCAGTCGGTCCTACTTGTTGATCGTGGTAACTTTCGCCAAAGGCTTTTTGTCTAGTATCACTGTTGTGTCAGACTCTTCCTTGATACGCACCCCATCTTCCTCTACCTGGATGTGTTGGTGCACTCTCTCCAACAGGGTTTCCATAGTAAGGGGCGGCGTCATTGTCATTGAATCTCTCAATTTATTGCCTGCTGGCAAACCTCGTTTCTACTGTTCGATAGCTATGTTTATGGGGCAATCTCCAATCTGATTAAAAATCTCCAATACCGATTGTTGTAGGACTTTAATGTTTCCTTCTCGCCCATATCTATAGAGAGTAGCTGGTCAATCTTCATCGGTGTATTGGTGTTTGTTCTGAATCTGGTTACAAATGCTTCTGCTAGTTGCACCCATAAAGCTATTCTACCTTCTGGTAACCTTTCAAACCATGTTAGACCTAGGTCACCAAGGCTGGAAGGGAATATGATACACATTAGAGCCTCGTTTCGCCGATACACTGCCATGACCTGGCGGAAATGGCTCAAGTGCATGTAGGGGTCCGACTTCCCCTCATAGGTTGTGAATTTAGGTTGATGGAAGCCTAAGGGTAATGGTGCATTCTCATTTGCCGAAATGAACGGCGAGCTCTGTAACCTTGCTAACACTTTGCCTACTGGTTCATAGGCAAGGCGCGGCTTTGGCATTCCTACCTTGATACTCTCATTTGTTCTAGGAACCAATCGTTGTAGTGTGGAGACTCTACAGGGGTCGCGAGCCTGAGTGTCTTCTCTCCTTCGAGCCCTTTCCTCAAGCACTGTCCGCAGATCTGCCGACCTAGGCAACTCCACGTGCCTAGATGTCGTTCGGTGTGAATGCGAGGGCCGATAATTGCTTCCCTCCATGTAAAACCTTTCAGTCCTCGTTCTCTCAAACCTGGAGTAGCACGTCCTGAAAGTCTTTGATTGTGTATCGCCCGACTTGAGGCCTCTACTTTCAGCTTGTGATGGTGTGACTTGTCTGTCACGATCTTTTGAGTGGCAAGAGTGTGTGTTACTTTTGCGCCCCTCTTTTGTTGCCACCCCTTTGCCTCTTATTTGACATTTCATAGTCTCCATGTCTACTGCTATCCTCCTTATTAATTCGTCTTGCTCTCTTACATGATCCTCCAAAACCTGAGGATCCATCCTCCGCCTCTGCCTTTCAGGACATTGAGAGCGACTAGGACTGGTGCCTCGTCTCTCCCGTGTGTCCCTCTGGGAGTTCTGTCATTGGGGGTCTAATTCTGCCATGGGTGGGATAGAAGGTAAACCTTCGCGCCTTCTGCCCCCTTTCGGGGTTTGCCCATCAATGGTAGAGTGTGGCAAGTTTTCATTGTGCGCCATTGAAATCAGTTGAAAGAAAACTTAATCAAGAGGTTAGTTCTTTGTGATTGCGTTTTCTACAGATGGCGCCAATTGTACGAGCACGAAATAATCTTCTCATATAATCCTGTTGATCAAGTTCACACTCCTCCGAACGTCGTTGCTTTACTTCCTGAAAACACAAATGTGAGCTAGCTGGCGGGTATGTACCGGATACCACTCCGATGCCTAAGTCAACAAATAGACAATAGAGAAAAAACTCTATGTTTTTTAGAGTAGAAATTGTGATATCTGTACATAGGTCCTGCTATGAGCTTTTTTAGATTCTGCCTGGCACAATCCTAGTAGGATTCCAACTCTCCTTATAAGAGTCCTCCTAGGAATCACACTCCCAGTGAAGAGTGTTTATCCCGATAACACTCTACTCACTACCAACCAAGTGAGATGGTTTGCACAATCCTAGTAGGACTCTACTCTACTCAGCAAAGTCCTCTTAGGAGTCTCATACCCAAAGATGATGCTTATCCTTAAAACACCCTCATCACTGCAAGCCAAGTGAGATGGCCACTCCCTTATGCCCGGATACACATTCCTGACCAAGCTGCCTTATCTCGGTCCCTTATCGTTCGGGCTGTGTGACCGGAAGCCGATTTACCGAATTGCACCCTACCGAGCTACACATAGCTCGACCCTATCCATTGACAACATCTCGATCCGATAAAGGACTATCTTCGGATAGCTAGGTCCAAGCCCTAGCAACCCATCTCTAGCCGACCTAGTGTCTTCTTAGCCCAAGACCGAGCTACATTAGCTTTTATCTCGGCCCATTGTGCGGCCTAACTTCCAAAGAAGAGTTTTCGTAGCTCAGCCGAATTTGTTCACAAATTACCCTCTCAAAACAAATAAACTAAAATAATTTGAAGACATAACTAAAAATACTAGGGTAGATTAATTAAAATAATTTGGACAGATAGATTCAAAAATTTACAATATTGGCATATGTTAAAATAATTTGGACTGATAAGTTTAAATTTGGATGAATTATATTTATGCCATGTACTTTCTCAAAGATCTAGCCGTTCAAAATTGCTAAAGGTAGTTTCGAGCGCGTAGTTAAAAAAAATGTTATATTTTGATCCATTGAAAAATCAATCTATTATTTTTTAAGGATAAATTACAATTACACTCATTGAGATTTGCTTAAATTACAAATTGCCCCATGTGATTTTGAAAATTACATCTTGCCTCTTTAAATTTCTTATCGCAAAACAAATGAGCTCTTTTTTTAAAAAAAAAAAAAATCATTAAATCAATTAACACCTTTTAAGGTAAATTACAAATACTGCTCCTGATGTTTGCTTAAAGTATAGATTGCCCCTGTGGCTTGAAAAATTACAAATACCTCCTTGTAGTATTTTTTATTTAACAGAATTAACTAAAAAATATGAAATTCATAATTGCTCTCCTATACAATAATAAAATTACCTACATTATTAATTGAAACATATTTCTAACATCATTAAAAACTGTTAATTGACTTGATGATTTATTAATAAAAGGGGCGATTTGTTATGAAATTAGAAACCTTAGCGGGTGGAATGTAGTTTCCAAAATCACAGGAGGCAATTTGTATTTTAATCAAACCTCAGGGGGTGTATTTGTAATTTACCCTTATTTTTAATGATGTTAGAAATTTATTTCAACTACAAAATCCTACTAATTTTATTATTGCATAGAAAAATAGTTATTCTTTTAATTTTTTTTTCTATTAATTCTGTTAAATAAATTTTTTTGACATGAAGGTATTTGTTTTCTAAAATCACAAGGAACAATTCGTATTTTATACAAATCTCAGCGGATATATTAGTAATTTAGTAACTTATCATTTTTTCTTAAAATTTCAAATTCAATATTGATCTTGTTGGAAAGATCTCGAAAAAAAACCAAAACCATAGATATCAATTTTGTTAGAAACATATTTGCAAAATTCAAGTTATGAGATTTTTTAAAAAATTTAGCAAAAAATACACATAAAAGGCAAAATAATTTGTCACATAGGTTAAAACAATTTTAACAGAGATGTTAAAATTATTAGGACATATATGTTAAAATAGATTAGATTGATAAAATAATTTAAATAAATTTATTAAAATAATTTGAACAAATGTTTAAAAAAAATCATTTATGGTATTAAAATTTCAATTGGTCATAACTAGTCCATTTTGGGTATTTGTTTTATTCCATGTATTTTTTTCAAAATTTATCCATCTAAAATTAATTCATACAGATAGATTAAAATAATTTGAACAGTTAAAATTATTAGGAAAAATGTGTTAAAATAAATTTATTCTTAGTGGTCGGTTTTGAACAATTTCTTTTATTCCATGATTTTTTTTTTTTTTTGAGATCTATCCCTTCAAAACTATCAGAGTTGGTTTCGAGCGCTATTTTGTTTAGTCAAAAAATCAATCAATTACTATTTTCTAAAATTACATATTCATCATTGATCATATTTGAAAGATCTCGAAATGAAAATTTCACATATATCAATTTTGTTAAAAAAGAATTTGTAGAACTTAAGTTGTGAGATTTTAAAATCTTTTACTACAAAATACATATAGGTAAAAATTATAAGGAGAAATATATCAGCATAATTTAGACAGATAGGTTCAAATATATGGACAAATACGTTCATAATATTTGCATAGATAAGTAATATAATGCCCACTTTTTAATTACTTGGATAACATTACCAAATCATTATTATAAACAATTTCAGAGATAGCAAACAGAAGTTCCAATATCTTAGTAAAGATAAGTAAATGAAGATTCTCTCATTTACTTACATCATTACATGAAAGTGAAAGGGTTCAACCCCTTTAACAAAAATGGAATTCAACCAACAAATAAAAGGCCCCGTGGCCAACAGATAATGAAGATCCTCGATCTTGAAACACTTTTTGATATTCACCTAAAAAAGGATTAGCAAGGTGGGATAAAAGTAGAGATCGCAACATGAACCTAAACAATAACAGTGCACAAATAGCTATGACCATGAATGCTTTAAGTCATACCATATACATAAGTGCCGGTTTATACATAAAGATATACTTACATGCGTACTGTTCTCAAAAGCATTCAATTTATCCAACAACCAAAACCATTTGCTTTTCTTTCTTTTTGTTACCCCTTTTTATTTAAACTTGCTAGACAATAATAGGTATTTGAAAATAAACCCACGAAATCCAATTACATTTCCCTTCAATTACTAAACTTACACCCAATTCCAAATTACGATTTCTAAATAGAAACATCCCAAATGACATGATGACGATATGTATAAAATGCTCCTTACCTAACCATGTAAGGCAATTGACACCCTCCACGCAATGATCATTACTATGCATGAAACACATAAATAGAACCGAGGTGACAACGAGAAACCCAACAATGCTTTTCCAGCCTCAAGCACAGTAAGCCAAGGATACACCTTTCCAATACTCACGCCAATTTACCAGTCACAAGGTAGAAGGTAATGGTACCTCTGCAATTTCTCCAGGCAGTAGCTGGAAGGTACTGGTACCCCCACATTCTTAGCGTAGCTAATTCTTCAAGTGCTAGCTGAAAGATAATGGTACCCCTTATTCTCAGCACATGAACATTTCCAAGCATCACATAATTCAACAAACATAAATAATCCGATTTGTGCTACATACACAAAATCTATTCAACATCACAATGTCATCATCCACTGATGACCAAGGAAAAAATCTCTAAGCATAAATATTTAAACATACGTAATACGATAATTCGATGCTCACTTGACCTTAAGTCCAACAATAATGATAGTAACAACAATATTCAATGGTTTAAAAATCCAACCTCAAGTTGAAATTCTAAATTTACAATGCATCATGGTTTCTTTCTCTTTCCAAAATCAACTCTTTTATTTTCCAAGTTTAACTTGCCCAAATCCTTTTCTTTCAAAAAGACCAATTTCCACATTTTAGATAAAACCACATCCATGGATTCCAAGCCATAACCCAACTCAACTTAACATGATTATCCAATTAAAATTCCAATACCAAAATTAATTCTCCCTTTATGCTAACAATACAATAACATAACTCAAATTATCAAAACAAAAACATTGTTCAACTTTACTCCTTTTTAATTCATTAGGTTAAATTATTAAATTAGGGCTTTCCCTTCCTCATAACATAAACATGTTGAATTACTCCCCAATTGACCCAAACAACCATCAATTTTCCAATTTCAACCCCAAACATTCAAATCCTAGATCCCCTTTATATGATTTTTTTTTTCCCATAATGAACATGTTTTTATGCAATAAAATCTACCACATGTCTATCTATAGACGAGGTATTGAAAAGGAACAAGGAAATCCCCACCTCAAGCCTAGAAGACAAATCAAGCAAGGATGAAGCTTTAACGGAGCCAAAAACAACTTCTTTCCTGATAGAAATGAAGCTCTAGGCGAGCTCTACCTTTTTCTCCAAAGGTCACTGGTGTAGAGATCAATGGATTGGAAGTATATGGGGCTAGAAACCAAGAATTAGAGGCAGATGGAGTGAAGAACTAGGGCTCTTGAAATGTTTAGAGTGAGAGAGAGAGAGGAGTGAAAAAGTGATCTAAAAGTCATTTTTCAAAACTGATATAAGTGCAGACTGCTCAAGGGAAGAAAACACTACTTGAACGACTAGACACAATACGTGAGACTACTTGAGCGAACAAAGTTACTGCTTGAGTGCATAGACACAAACGAAGACACCGCTTGAGCGGAAGAATGGTCGCTCAAGCGCATAATGCACCACTCCCAGTAGTTCAGACCTGTAAAAGTTCACTAGAGCGCAAGAAGCGTCGCTTGAGCACAGACATCAAACTCTCAGTAGTTTTGCAGACTATAAAAGACCGCTCGAGTGCAAGAAACTTCGCTTGAGCAAACAAGCAAAATTCTAGGCAAAGGCTCCTTTGGAAAACGAACTCCCAACCTGTTTCACGCACAACCACAATGCTCACACAACCCAATTCAACAAGGAAAAGATGAGCAAGAACATGAACAACCATCAAGACAAAGAATCCCAGATCCAAAACAATAAACGGGTTGGGCTAAACTAGAATTGTTATAAGTAAAAATATTGACATACATAAGTTAAAATAATTTAGACAAGTGGGTTAAATTTCAACTAATAACTATTTGAAAGTGTAAAATAAATTGTTATGGTGTTAAAACTTCAAGCTCAAAATTTACGATCGATAATCCATTTTGAATGATTTTTTATTCCATATAATTTTTCGAGATCTATCCATCCAAAATTACCGAACATGGCTTTGAGCGCTTACTTCTTGAATTTTTTTTACTATTTTGCTATGTTGATTAACCACAAAAAATTAATCCATTATTTTTTTTTGAAACTTCATATTCCATGTCACGCCGTGGATTTATAGGGTTAGACTAATGATAAATAAACTCGGATAACAACAAAAAGACAATGATAAACATAATTAAAAGCGGTCTCTCTCATATATATACACAAAAATCATTCAACACATGATGATTTTCAAGTACAATACGAAATTCCAAAGCACTAAATATCAATTTAAATTTAAATGTCCTTAGGCCTACATCAACAAAAGAAAATGGTGTAACCCTTAATACACATATGGGATTCTGCCTACAATTAAAAGTCTCGTGGCCAAAATCAAAAGAGCTACTCAAGTTCGTGGTTATCTTCCGCACAAACTCATGATTGTGGTGCACCGCCAGTACTTGAATTTTTTTTAACACGTAGGATCAACATATAGTTTAGTAGGTAAAATCGTTAAATCCAATCAATATAATCCTATATATGTATATGATCATGATACTCCAAATTATACATATATAATACGTTATTTTTTTTCCCTATTTGTCTAAAATATTCAAACATTTTCATTACCTCTTCATTTTATCTCAAACTCATATCTATGTATACTCAATAACAAACAAGTCTACTAAATTCATAATAAGCTCCAACGCATACATGATTCATACTAGACCCAATAGCTATACATAACCCATACTAAATCTCAAAACATACATATGAACAATGAATCACAAACATATATACGTATTTGTGGTCTCACCAAACCTCACCTAAACTCTCCCAATTTACCATTTGTTAGCTAGAAGGAACATTGGTACTCTATATATGTTACAACCCCAACCAGCCCCTAGAGGTTAAGGATTATGACTGGCCAATAATCATAAATTACCTACGACCTCAAAAACAAAATTTCAAAATATTCAAATAATATCGGGGCCTAAAGCAGAAGCAAAGAAAAAATAACAATATCCATGAATTGTGCATACATGATAAACTGAAATACTTAAAACATTTTTTAATACACTTTTAACATACATATTTATATACACGTGCATATCTTATACAACTAAGATTATACACATAAGACTTGACGAAATACAAATCTTAACAAGCTTAACAAAAACAAAGCTAAAGCCTGAACAAGGAAGCACATATTGGGTGGCTTGACGAAAAGGGCGGACTTCGAGGTAAACTCTAAGGCTGATCTTCCAGTCGCTTACCTACATATATATAAGGGAGAGGGGTGAGCTAGAGCCCAGTGAGTAATACCAAAATAAAGAGGTTAATGAATGAAGTCCATCATAATATAAAATATGTCTTACATTTTCGAAATGAATCTTGTATCATTTTCCAAACAAAGCATTTTCCATATCTTACATTTTCAAATGAATCATATATCGAATTCAAGCAGAGCATTTTTCATATCAAAATTCAATATCAAAGCATCATACGTGGTACATCCAGAAGAGTAACGAAGGGGCAGAAAGCTTAAATCAAAGGGACCATGAAGGTCTAATGAAGGGACCTGTAATGCCCCGACTTTTATTACCCAATTTCATTATCAAATCCTTTATATTATTACAATTTTTAAATCATTCCATCCATTCAAGAATATGAACAAAAAATAAAGAATAACAATCTCTCACAACAATGATGATGACATATAAATAAAACATGGTACAATGCCTTTAGGCTTACATTGAATAACAATAAATAGAATTAATGGGATTCACCCTTATACAATACATGGCACTCAGCCAACAGATAGAAGGCCCTGTGGCCAAACATAACAAAAGGCTTCAAGTCCCGAACAATCTTCCAACCATGTGCTTGAAAAATTTATCAGCACATAGGATAAGCACTAAACCCAGTAGAGATCTTGAAGATCCTAACCAATCACAATGTATAGCTAGAAATGATCATGCATGCACCACGATATACCATATAAATAGTGTGACAGTTGATATCCAAAAGTATACTCGTATAGATACATTTTTTTTTTTTTCAAAAAATTCTCTTGTCACAGCACAGTTGTAGACACCCCATTTTGACAGCCCTTAAAACTTTGGCGCCTCACTCTAAACACTTAAAGATGAAATGTTACACTGTGTAATTTTTTGAATCTTCAACAAACAAATTCAATTTTGAGCTTCAAAACCAAACCTTGCACCCCATTTGAACCAAACCTTATTTTTCTAGCTTGACCACTCAAAAAGCAGTAAAGCCAAAAATGACCAGCATGCCACATTATGTTAGCCGGCCGGCCGGCCATGTTTGCCGAGAAAAGATATTTTGCAGCTGTAGTTGCTCACATTCACGAGCTCCAAGCCAGTTGTCCTTTTTCAGATATGTCTGACATGAAATGCTGAAATTCTATAACTACAACACCTGTCCTCAGTGTTTGGGGTTAGGAAACTTAGTAAGCAAGCCTTTTTCAATGATATCCAAACCTTTTCTACCCTCTTGATATAGATACACTAAATATACACGACTAAAGCTTGATTGTCAAGCTTTTTGCTGATATTTTGAACGCTATTTCAGATACTTGAGAGTGTTCAGCTTGTGGTTTGTGAACCAAGAAACTCTTCTTCTTCTCTAGATGTTGATTCTTCAACTCTTTCCATTTCATTTTCTTTTAAGCTTCTTATTCTCCATTTCAATACCGTTTTTCATAATATTTTGGGCTCAAAATGTGATTTGAACATTGTTGTAGGTGGAAGGGTTAGCCACCCTTTTATAGGCTTGTTTTCTAGTGTTGCTCTCTTGTTGTTCTTCATGTTGTTGCTTCTTTTATTTCATTTTCAGCACTGTTTTAGGTAGATTTTGATTAAACATGAACTGTATATATGTGTTTAAAGCTTATATGGATAGCTTGATTATTGTCTCATATCTCCATTCTTGGAAGATATTGCAAAGCTCTCTTCTAGTTCTTTCTTTGTAGCATGGAAATGGATGTTTCATCCATGTTCCATAAGTAGAAAGATGAGCTTACAATTATCTCTTCATAACTTTGATTTCTTGCGTTTAGTTAATTCAGTTTTGCTTTTGCTTTAAAGCTATATGAGAGCTTTTTCATCATGATCATTAGAGACTTTTTTCTAGTTCCTTTGAAGCATTGAAATGGGGGTTTCAATCCATCTTCCATGAGTAGAGAGGGGAGTTTCTTTGGTTTTCTTAATGATGGAACCTCTTGTGTATGAGCTTTGCCTCCAAGAATGGCTCCTTCTAAACCTTTTCTCTTTAAGCTTTAGTATTCACTTGCTCTTGTTTTCCATGAGATTCAGTGGGTTTTGGCCATATCTTTGATTGTATCTTTCATAATTAATTTTAGTTAGCTTTGTATCCATTAATTGCCATCCCGTTGCTTCACTAATCATCATTTAAATACCCTTGGGATGTTTGACGATTTGTGAAGCAAACCTACTCTCTCTTTGAGACTTTTTCATGTTAGGAGAGAGAAAGAAGAATGAACATCTATTGGAAAAAACCTATTTTGCTCTATTCCAGTTATGATTGCAGGAGATCCTTCATAGAATCAATGGCTGGCCGGTCAGTCACCTGTACGGCCGACTACATTTTTGTGTATGGCTGTGGTGCTTTTTTAGTGAAATATAGCAGATCTTGAGGCCCAAAATAGAGTCATTTTTTAGACTGTGAACAGAGCAGCCTCTAGTAGTGAGTAGTGGGGGTTTCTAGACGATATTCTTGGTTGTGCGAATGCGGTTCCTTGCCTTTCGTTTAATATTAGTCGCTTTGATTCATTTTTAATTAATTAGTTGCTTTCATTCAAACTTGTAATAATTAAGTAGGTCATTTATTTGTATTGTGTACTAATTAGTTAATTAATCGGTTTATTTATTTGGGTTTGTAATAATTAATTAATTAGGCCATTCAGACCCTCTTGTGCAACGAAAACTAGTAATATTTGTATGCCTTTCAACATTCATTTCTTTCTCCCTTTTATTTACGTACATACTCTGGTTGCATGCAGTATCATGTTTTTGTTTCATAACATTGCCATGCTTTGCATCCATTTTTGCATGTATTAAAGTTTGGTTCATCATTCTTGAATATCATTGCCATTTCCTTGAATATGTGCATTACCATATGCTTTAAGTTGATCCATATGACATATTAATAAAACCGAACCTAATAGTTACATTCTTGCATGTGTTGCGCTAGTCATGTGCATTGATAAGGTCATGCATTTTTCTAATTCTTTTTTTTTTCTATTTTTTTTTCTTTTTCTTACCTCAAAGTACCAGGTGAGCATTTTTTTGCTATAGCATATTCATGTGTGCGACTGTTGCCACGTTAGCATCTTACCATGAGGCTACGTGCCTACTCGAAATAAACTGTTTCAATGCCTATGGATGAAGGTTATTTTACTTGCATTGGGAATGATTTTGATCAAATGTATGTACGAGCTCATTTATTTCCTTTTAAGTTGTGTGCACTCAAAACTCTTTTAACAAAAATCACATAAGATCAAGTCATTTCCAAAGTAAGCGAAACAGTCTATACCTTGTGTGCCTCACATAGTAAGTTAGCCAACAAAATCAGAGCAAGAGCATATAATGTTGATAAAAATCATATCATGATTAGTAGAGGCCGATCTTTGATCGAGTAAGTGGGATGCTCAATTCATGACCTTTCCCTCTCATACCTAAATTCTTGAACCGAGACAACTTTGGTTACGACGGACAAGTGGCCTTTAACACAAGTCAAAATATTTAGTTGGCGACTCTGAAATCTGGCAATGCAGTCCATTTTTGACATCTCTGATGATTAATGGATTTTCTAAGATTTGCCAGACTTGGCCTCTCATTCATTTTTCTGTTTCACATTGCACTTGTGAAACTAGATTTAAAACCACGGGAGTCCGAACTGTAGGGCAATCGTAACAAATGAGACTAATCTCACCGTGGAGCACAAAAAACCAGCTATAGTTTCTGGCGATTCTGCTGGGGATTTTGATAACTTGACTTGAACTTCATGGTGTGATATTTTATCTACATATATATGTTATTTGCATTGCATTTTCATGGTGTTCTTAAGTCACTGTGCTTAACATCTAATATCCTCGACGACTTGTCGGAGACTTATCAAAACCTTGCCAAAAGGATGGTCGGACGTATGCAATGTCATGTTGGGAACACAACCCTTGGATTTGGGTTACCGCTGTACCGTTTGATCCTCCTTTCACTTTTCGGTGTTAAGTGTAAGAGGTATATTAGGTGAAACCACTTGTTTGAATAGTGGAACTCTAGATCATGCCATAGCTAGGACAGGGAAACCCTAACCTCTTATGGGGGTGTTTTGAATGTCTTTTGGTCAGAATATGAAATCTTTGGTAATGTGTGATGCAATCCTTGGAGAGTCTTAATCTTGAGGCGATTCCTTTCAAACTCGAGGGTCATATCAGAATCAAAATTTGGGTTAAAATCCAGGGGGTTTGTGTTTGATGTGGGGGAAATTAAAAAAACATCAGGATCTGGGGATTGTATCTAAATGGGGGACTTTGTAGCAAGATCAGAACTAGGGCAAAAAATTGTATGTTTCTTTGTTTTTAACTAGCATACCTAGTACCCTAATCTGATGGGGCATTTGTTTTAATGCTAAGTTTGTCTGAGCCAAGAAGGAGTAGTACCCAACTCAGCAAAGGCCCATCCAAATTCGACCGAGAAAGCCTTAACCCATCACAGTCCATCCAATCCCTGAAAAAACCCACTCTACAAAGGTCCAGCCCATCTGATCCCCAAAGGCCAGCTCAGAAAAGATTCATCCAATGCCAAAAGACCCACTCTTAAAATCCCAATCAAGTTAAACCCGTCTAGACTAATCCAGTTCAAATACATCAAGTGTAATTGGGTCAAAATCCATGTTAATCAACTCTCAAGTTACACACATCCATTTCCCCAATTGCCAACTCAGTAGAACCGTGATGGCATAGAGTCCAAAAGAAGTTGTGGCCATGATAATGGCCTTTCAAAAAACCATGGATACACTAAACCAGAGAATTGTCGTGCAAGATGAGACCAGTGCTGAAATGCAACACTTATCTAGGGCATCTACCACACATCCAGCCTCGGCTACCCCGTCGAACCTTGATTCACCTCCGCTAGCTAAAAATCTCCAAGCTCCGGGTCTCTAAGAGGTGTTAGCACAAGCTCAAGCTTTCAGGGCTCCCACAGCCTCACGAAGGGCTTCTTCCTTTCAATATCAATGACATCGATCCCGCCATGATAAAAATCGCCGAACTAGAGAAGAAGCTTAAGAAATCTCAAGGCTTCAATTCAATCCCGGACACTGACGACGGTTATATCGAGGCTTCTGTAAGATTGCTAGAGAGGTTCAAAATGATGTACACTGATAGATTTGATGGAAACGAAGATCCTATTGTCCACATCTATCTTTTCTCGGATGTCTTGAAACCAATAGGCTTGACGTGGGATCAGAAACTGTCATTAGAAACTATCATTATTTGGAAGGACCTTATCAGAAGTGACAGCCACCTGGTATGTAAAACTGAAAGACTTGACCAAGCAAAACTAGGAAGAACTATCTGAGGGATTTGTTAATTAATATTGCTACAATACTCAGATGGACACAATAATCAGCAAATTGGAGGCAACCTCTCAAAATCTCGAGGAACCCTTTATCGACTTCATTGCTAGATAGAGGATGAAGGCATCCCGAATGACAAACAGGCCTTTAGAGAGGGAACAAGTTCTCTTAGTAGTTCAGAACCTTGAACCAGTCATGTTATAGATGATGATAGTCGCGCCACTCTACCTTCGCTGCTTTACATGAATTGGGGTTTAGACTGATAGCGCTTTCAAGAAGGGAATTACCTAGAGAACAAGTGAACCAACAAGAAAAGTGTTTTTCAGGAGTACCAATGCTAGCAGTAACACTATTCCTAAACCTACTGAAATTAATATTGTTGCCACCGATCCCAAAATTACCGACTGCTTTGCCAATACCAACCTACAAATAGCCGGCCCAACCCGAGCTCAAGGCAGAACTTTCACCTCCCTCCATATGATTCTAACCCGCACACTAGAAGTCCATATAGGAAGAGGGCATCTCAAATCCCTTGATCCTCGACCTCTTCCTGACCCACTTCCTGCTAGACATAACCCCACCAAATACTGTGTGTACCATCAACAGAGTGGTCATGACACCGATCGTTGATACCACCTTCGTTATGAGCTTCAAAATCTCATCGACAACCAGATGATAGCTCCACCTCAAGAACCCAATGTTATCACTAATCCACTTTCTATCCATGACCAAGTACCTCATTCTCACCTTAACCTCATCTATACACTGCCTCCTACCTTCGACCCCAGTACATATATCACTCCATCCTATCTGCCTAGGCCAGAGGTGTTTATTTTCAAAAATACCGATTTGAGCATAATGGATACGCCCAATCCGATTCGGATACACCAAGAGTGCCAAATGGCTGAACCCACTACTGCTGAGATGTTAGGAATGATCGAAGACCTTCAAGTAATGATGGTAGATTTAGCTTTTGGGGTTCTGATCCCGTCCTTTACCACACCTTATGCTGGGGATTTTGTACCAAATAATTTTCCAATCTTGGGACAAGCTAAAAATGCAAGGGGCCAATCAAAAGCAAACAAGCGTTGCCTAGATATAGCCGTTTGACTTTTGACAGAGTTGAAGCAAGTAGCAAGAATGAGTCAGGGGTGACTATTGAGTCTTGGGCACATCTCTGATGGGTTGTCAAAGCTCTGAAGACCAAAGGCCTGAACAAATGGCAAGTCCTTACAATTGTTGAAGGGGTTGTGGATAAATTTTTCACCACTCAATGCACCAATGCTCAAGTGGGGGTGACTATGAATGAATTCTATGTAAAACGCCAAGTTATGGGTACTTTGAATCACAAGTTGGCAAACAAGGGAAGACCAAACAATGAGGTGAGATGTTTTACCAGAAACACACATCCTGGTTCCAGTCCCAAGCCCATGAATACCGAGCCAACACCCGCCAACCCATTTGTCAATGTTTCTAAACCTGGTGCTTCCTACTCCCAAAAATGAACCTTTGCCGATCTCCATATGAGCCCAAGCAGTGCCTTAAAAGCACTGATGGAAAGAGGGTATCTCAAACCCTCAATTCTCAACCTCTCCCAAACCCTCTCCCACCTAGACACAACCTTACCTAATATTGCGCATTCCATCAGCAGTACGGTAGTCATACTGACCATTGCTTTGGCCTTCGCCATGAAATTCGAGACTTGATTAACATTGAGGTCATCATCCCATCTGAAAATCCCAAAGTTGTCAATAACCCTCTCACTGACCGCAATAGATTGCCACCCTATAACATAAATCTCATCTATGGCTTGCCAACAACCAACCTTGACCCTAGCCAGCACATTATACCAACTAATGAGCCCAAACCCATTGGGTTCATTCCTAAATCTTCCAATCTCTACCTCCTTAAAAATTCTAAGAAAGAAAAGCAAAAGGAACAAATTCTTTGGAGAGTTGGAAAGCTTACTTAATCTTGATGAGTTCAAGTTTCATGGTGTTGAAATAAAGTAGTGGGCTCCCTTAACTAATGCCAAGAATGATGGTTAGAATGATGAACCTCAATCTCAGCTAGGGGAATTGTTGAAAGCATTTGAAAAGGACCTTCTGAACTAAGGGCATGGTACGAAAAAGAAATTGTTTCGATCAAGGAAATATGTGGGGACTACTAGGGAAATTATGAGGCTCAATTTGTGAGACTTAATTTGAAAGTTTGAAATCAATCCTACTGGGTGTGGATGTTAATAATGCTGAATTGAAGGTAGGTTTGGACCCTCCCAAAGGCTACTTGAAGTTTTTCATGAATCCTACAGATGGACTTGGAGAGTGAAAACCCTTTGTCACAAGAACGCCGATTTTGTTTTGAGTTGTGTCTTGCAAATAGTTGAGTTATGTATTGAGTTTAGAGTTTTATTTTCTTTGTCTTTTCTTGTATTGTTGCGTTAGTTGAGTCTCTTCCTTTAAGTTGCTCTCGTGTACCCTCAGGTTTTTGTTTTTATATATATATATATATATAATAAGAAAGCGAGAGTCAAGTTGTTGATCATTTTGTTGTGCCTACAGCAATGCATGTGTGACCTTTTCAAAATAGAAAAGCTTCGAATTTGTTTTTTGAAAGAGATTCTGTTAATAAGCTCGGGTGTTGATAAGGATCCCCTAAATGGTTTGAGTGGATTTTGACTTATCGGCTCAAAGTCATTCATGATTTCAAAATTTTAAGTTGTTTCTTTTGCAAACTTACGAAGATAGGTTCAGAATTGTGCATAGTATTCTACATTGTCCCGGGGATTCTTTTCACCTTTAGACGATCATTTTAGCAAGCACATGACGGCTTTCAGACCTCACAATCATAGAACTTCTCTCCCTGGTGTTTTCATTACTTTAAAAAGAAATGGATAAAAGAAGCCAAAAAGAAAGAGAAAGAAACCAAGAAAAAGAAGAGAAACGAATAAGAAAAAGAGAAAAAAGAAAGGGAAAAAAAGGGTCAACCATCAAGCCAGGGGTATCCATTGGAATGAAATCCAATCAAATGCGAGGAAGGGAACTTTTTCCTGAATTCGAGGAAGCCAATGCGAGGAGGTACCACATTATGAGAAGAACCAACTTTGAAAATGGTGCAAAAGAAAGAAAGAAGACTTCCATAAGAGAATAGAGAACCGAGCTCAAACAAAGGTGAAACTAGTTCTAGTGTTACGGCAAGGATGGCTACTGATCAAATTCACAACAAATGTTGTGACACTATCCTTGAGTGGCTCACTAGGCCAAAAACCTAAAAGGGCAACCTAGGCAAAAGTTAGAGCGTGCAAAATGAGAAATCAAATAAATAGAGCTCGCAAGGTTGAAAACACGATGGGGTGACTTTGGTAAAAGTTAGAGCACAAAAGGAGAGTGTCAACACTCTAGTGAGCCTCAGCCATGAACTACGTTGCCCTGATTCACATTCTTGGGATACGTAGGCAACTTCATCCAGAAGTTCAGTCACAACCACATTCATCTCATCCATCTCGACCCAATCATCTTACCCAATTCAAGTCTTCAGCTTTACATCAATCCATGAGCTACAACTATTACTGTCCATATCACATACTTGTGTTGCGTAAGGAAGAACTAGCTTGAATCAACAAGTGGAGAAATTTTCAATACTTGAACTTATTAGCAGAATCTCTAACTTGAGCAAAAAAGGAATCGAAACTCGAGTTTTGCGAAATTGAGTTCTAAAGGGAACATAAGTTACTAGGGGCACTATGAATGATCAGTCACCTTAAGTCTTTTTTCTGCTTTCGAGTGAGTTATAAGGTCTGTTATGTCATGCGCAGTATTTGTCTTGGTCTGTGCTCTTTATCGAGTCACCAAATTGTGTCTGTCGCTCAAAGTTCAACAGAGTGGCATGGTAAAAATTTCCATACATGAGTGTTCGCTCTAAACACAAAAACAAGCACATGTGTGGAATTCATAAACAAACTGAGAGTGTCCATACAAGGGGTATCGCGTTCATGATCAATGTGTGTGAGGAATCCGTCACTACTTTGGAGGGGACTGGAGTAAGTTCTCAACATGCTGGGACAAAAAAGAAGCATGAGTCTGATTGGTTGGCAACTGTTCCAGGATCTAATAATCCCTGTCACACGTGCCTGCATAATGTTAAAAAAGGTGGCCAGCGACTGAACACTAGGGGCAATTTTCAATACATCTAATTAGGCTATCCATTGAACAAGGGGCATGAACCCAACCTTTCATTCCACTCAAAGCTATGTTGTTGGGCACTTTTCCTTGGGTTAGGATAGCTCACCCCCATGATGATTCTAATATGCTTTAGCTTTGAAAAGTTGTCTCTGACCATTTCAAAACTTTCTTGGGATTGCCATCTTCCCTCTGATTAATACATGTGCTTTGGATTATGCATGCATGCTCTGGATGATTTGAATTGAATGCTTGGTTGCTCATATCCTTGACTTTTCTCTGTACTTGTAATAACAAAGTTTCGTTCAGTTACCTTCCGCAGTGTTTTCAGTTACATTTCAATAAGTTGTGGCAAGTTGCCCTGCACTGATCCCATAAGGTACATGATGCACTGTCTTGTGCACTTGCATCGCACTGTTTTGTGCATTCATCCCACATAGCACTGTTTTGTGCACCCATATAGCACTGTTTTGCACACCCATATAACACTTTTTTGTGCACCCCCATAACACTGTTTTGTGCATCCCCATCACACTGTTTTGTATCGCACTGTTTTGTGCAGCCACATCACATTATTTTGTGCACCCCCATAGCACTGTTTTGTTCACCTACATCGCACTGTCTTGTGCACCCATATAGCACTATTTTGTGCATTCACCTACATCGCACTGTCTTATGCACCTACATAACACTATTTTGCGCATTCACTTGTATCGCACTATTCTGTGCACCTATATCGCACTATTTTGTGCACCTCACCCACACTGTCTTGTGCACTCACTAGGTCTAGGAGACCTTAAATCCTCTAAAGATGCAATTCTTTTGGTATTTGTTATACCCGAACGACTGCAGGCGGTTTGGTATAGCCATCTAACTGTGTTTGTAGTGAGTTTCTAAGAGATCAACTGAGATGGTAGAAACTAGAGCTCGAGTGGCAAAGGCCAAGAACGCAAAGGCTTGGCATTTCCAAGACTACAGTTTGGTTTGAATACCCAGGGGTGTATCATCGGTTTGAAATCTATATGGCAGCCCCATAGGTTGAGCTAGCATGTATGCACCTTAATTTTGGATACTGAATCAACCTAGTCCATCGGAAGGTTATAAATATGATCAGGGAGAAAAGTAGCATCTGTGGCTTCCACATGCAGATTTCACCCCTTTTTCGTACTTGAGGATCTTTGATTGCAAGTTAAAAGAAGAAGTTTGAAAAACAGAAGAAGAGGAGGATCCCTAGCAGAATATGGTGAGTCATCGCCGATTGCAGGTAATTTTTAAAAGCGCCACTTCCTAGCTGCTACATCGTACTATTATCAAGTACCTCGTATTGCATATAGTATCTATCACATGCATCTACTACACTATCCATTACACCCATTACATCATACCATTTTACTGCTTGCATCCTTTCCATGTTAAGCTTAGTTTGGCATACGCTCATACCTTTCCCACATTAAAGCATAGCTCTGCATGTATATGCACATATTCTACAAGAATTGTGGTCTGAGGGTGTCAACACCTTTTCTGTGTTAGACGTCATTTGTTTGTGTCCATGCCTTTTCTAAATAAGACGTAGTTTGGCCTGCGCCCCTTATTCACTTCATCCATTGCATCCATTGCATTGGACTCTTTTTTGTTGTATTCATCCTTTTCGCAGTCAATGCATTTAGGATCATTAGCATCCCATTGCATTGTTATTTCCCAGTAGATTATTACCCATCAGATCATTCCTTACCTATATCATACCACCCAATTACTTGTACTCTTTCTGCAAAAGACATAATTCTGCATGTGCTCGGCACCCCTTTGACGTTAAAACCTGGTTCTAATATGTATAAGCACCCATGCTACACTGAGGCCAGTATTCAGAGTGTAGGCACTTAGCCTGTCTTAGGCGTCATTTGGCTCGTGCCCACTTCTTTTCAATATTCAATGTAGTTTGATATCCCATCCCCATTCCTTTATGATATTTGTGTGGTAAACACTGCTCGTGGTTTTGATTGGTGCATTGCGTTATGTATTATTTGTGTCTTGCCCCTGAACTATGCTAGTTTGATTCCTTACAAAAGGATACGTAGGCAACCCTCGGGTTCAACCAACTGCATCTGTATTTTGTTTATTTTGCCAAGTCTTACAGCCTCGTTAAATGGGTAGTCTTCAGGTTTTTGACATTCCCTCACGTCATTTCATGACTTCGATCTCTGTCAAAGAGAGACAACTGTAGACACCCCATTTTGACCGACCTTAGGACTCGGGCGCCTCACTTTGAACACTCAATGATGAAATGTTATACTGTGTAATCTTTTGAATTTTCAGCAAACAAATTATGTTTTGAGCTTCAAACCCAAACCTTGCATCCCATTTGGACCAAACCCTATTTTTCTAGCTTGAACACTAAAAAAGCAGCAAAACCAAAAATGACCAGCATGCCACATTATGTTGGCTGGCCGGCCATCCTCTTGGCCGATTGACCATGTTTGCTGAGAACAGATATTTTGCAGCTGTAGCTGCTTCTATGCACGAGCTTCAAGCCAGCTGTCCTCTTTCAGATATTTCTGACGTGAAATGTCGAAATTTTATAAATACTATCCTCAGTGTTTGGTGTTGAGAAACTTAGTAAGCAAGCCTTTTTCAAAGATATCCAAACCTTTTCTACCCTCATGATATAGATACACTAAATATACACCATTGAAGCTTGATTTTGAAGCTTTTTACTGATATTTTGAACACTATTTCAGATACTTGAGAGTGTTCAGTTTATGGTTTGTGAACCAAGAAACTCTTCCTCTTCTCCAGAGGTTGATTCTTCAACTCTTTCCATTTCATTTTCTTTTAAGCTTCTTGTTCTCCATTTCAATACTGTTTTTCAAAATATTTTGGGCTCAAAATGTGATTTAAAAATTGTTAAAGGTGGAAGGGTTAGCCACCCTTCTATAGGCTTGTTTTCTAGTGTTGCTCTCTTGTTGTTCTTCATGTTGTTGGTTCTTTTATTTCATTTTCAGCACTGTTTTAGGTAGATTTTGATTAAAAATGAACTGTATATATGTGTTTAAAGCTTATATAGATAGTTTGATTCTTGTGTCATATCTATTTTCTTGGAAGATATTGCGAAGCTCTATTTTAGTTCCTTCTTTGTAGCATGGAAATGGATGTTTCATCCATGTTCCATGAGTATAAGGATGAGCTTGCAATCATCTCTCCATAGCTTTCATTTCTTGCTTTTACTTAATTTAGTTTTGCTTTTGCTTTAAAGCTATATGAGAGATTTTTTCATCAAGACCATTAGAGACTCTCTTCTAGTTCCTTTGAAGCATGGAAATGGGGTTTTCAATCCATCTTCCATGAGTAGTGAGAGGAGTTTCTTTGGTTTTCTTAATGATGGAATCTCTTGTGTATGCGCTTTACCTCTAAGAATGGCTCATTCTAAACCTATTCTCTCTAAGGTTGAGTATTCACTTGCTCTTGTTTTCCAAGAGATTCGGTTGGTTTTGGCGATATCTTTGATTGTATCTTTCATAATTAGTTTTAGTTGGCTTTGTATCCATTAATTGCCATCTCGTTACTAAACTAATCATCATTTAAATACCCTTGGAATGTTTGATGATTTGTGAAGCAAGCCTACTCTCTTCCTTGAGAATTTTTCATGACAGGAGAGAGAAGGAAGAATGAACATCTGTTGGAAACCCCTTATTTTGCTCTATTCCAGTTCTGATTGTAGCAGATCCTTCCCTAGAATCAATGGCTGGCCGGCCAATCCCCTGTACGGCTGACCACTTCTATAGACCGGCCGACCACATTTTTTTGTATGGCTGTGGTGTTTTTTTAGTGAAACAGAGTAGATCCTGAAGCCCAAAATAGAGTCATTTTTTAGATTGTGAACTGAGCAGCCTCTGGCAGTGAGCAGTAGGGGTTTTCGAAGGATGTTCTTGGTTGTGTGCATGTGATTCCTCGCCATTCATTTAATAATAGCCGCTTTGATTCATTTGTAATTAATTAGTTTCTTTCATTCAGACTAGTAATAATTAAGTAGTTTATTTATTTTTATTGTGTAATAATTAGTTAATTTATTAGTTTAGCCATTTAGGTTTGTAATAATTAATTATTTAGGCCATGTAGACCCTCTTGTATGAAGGTAAACTTGTAATATTTGTATGTCTTCCAACTCCCATTTCTTTCTCTCTTTTACTTATGTGCTTACTGTGGTTGCATGTAGTATCACGTTTTCGTTTCATAACATTGCCATGCTTTGCATCCATTTTTGCATGCATTAAAGTTCGGTTCATCATTCTTGAATACGTGCATTACCTCATGCTTTAAGTTGATCCATATGACATATTAATAAAGCCGAACCTAATAGTTGCATTCTTGCATGTGTTACGCTAGTCATATACATTGATAGGGTCATGCATTTTTCTAATTGCTTTTCTTTTTCTTTTTCTTACCTTGGAGTACTAGGTGAGCATTTTTTTGCTTTAGCATATTCATGTGTGTGATTGTTGCCATGCTTAACATCTTACCATGAGGTTACATGCCTACCCGAAATAAACTACTTAAATGTCTGTGGATGAAGGTTATTTTACTTGCGTTGGGAATGATTTTGATCAAATGTATGTACGAGCTCATTTCTTTACTTTTGAGTTGTGTGCAGTCAAAACTCTTTTAACAAAAATCACATAAAGTGAAGTCATTTCCAAAGCAAGCAAAATAGTCTATACCATGTGTGGCTCACATAGTAAGTTAGCAAAAGAAAATCAGAACAAGAGCATATAATGTTGATAAAAATCACATCATGATTAGTAGAGGCTGATCTTTGATCGAGTGAGTGGGGTACTCAATTCAAGACCTTCCCCTCTCATACCTAAGTTCCTGAATTGAGACAACTTTGGGGTTTCCTAAATTTTCTAAAAATATTCAGGTGGCGACTCTGAAATCTGGCAATGCAGTCCATTTTTGGTATCTCTGATGATTAATGGATTTTCTAGGATTTGCCGGACTTGGACTCTCATTCATTTTTTTGTTTCACATTGCACTTGTGAAACTAGATTCAGAATCACAGGAGTCCGAATTGTAGGGCAATCGTAACTGAGGAGATTGACCCCTCCGAGGAGCACGAAAAACCAGCCATGATAGCATGAAAATCATTTCTTATTTTTCAAATTCATGTTTTACTTCCAAAAACATTACAAAACCCCATTCTTCTTTTAATGAAACCTTTCACGCTAACATAAAAGAATCTCACTTAAACATCTGTTCTGAAAACACAACCCCACATGTAAGTTATAACCCAACCCCACATCTCAATACACTATACATATCTACACACCAATACATCTACTATCCTCCCTAGCCAGAAGCCCAAGGGCATGAGACAACCATAACACGAAACTGAGAACACATATATCGAAAAATAACCAACCGAGAGTAATACACACACACACACACACACATATATATATATATCTATATAAATTCATCTTTTCTCCTTCATCTCTCTACAAACCCATCCAAACTCAAACTTTTCTATCAGATTTAGAAAAAACTATCAAGATTTTGATACGGGTTCTCACACCAAATTGAAGTGGGTGACGAGGGCTACATTCTTACCAATTGAATCAAGATTTCATAGACGTCGAATTTTAGGTTTTTTCTCACCTTCCTCTCATAAGCTTGAGGTAGGGACATTCTTACAGTTTTATATATATATATATATATATATATGTAAGTCTACGCTTGTTTGAAACATTTTCTTATATTTTGAACTATGATTTTGGATTCATGAGCTCTTGATGATTTTAAAAATGGGTCTCTCTATACTTCTGCAGACTTTTGAGAGTATGAGCTATGTTGTTAAATATAAGTGTAGTTTTGGAAAAATCCTTTCAAAAAACAAAAACAAAAAAAAAAAAAAAAAAAAAAAAAAAATTGGGGGGGGGGAATTTGGGGATTTTGGGAAAAATGTTAAGATATTATGAAATTCTTGCTTGATAAATTATTATGGTGAATACATGATGGAGGGATTGCTATATTTGTATCTAATGAGGGATTCCATGGAAAAATGAGAAATGATTGATTTTGAAGCTTGATGAATAGCCTATTATTGGGTTGTCTTGAATAGACCAAGTATGAAAGTGATGATGAGAATGCATGTAATAGGGTATTGTAATTTATCTCTTAGAAGATATATTGTGAAATTGCATTGAGAAAGATGTGGAAATTTAATCACAATGGAAGATTGTGTGGTGGAATTGAAAATGGAACCATTATAATGCATTGTTACTTGTTGCATTGCCATTCAATTTCATCTTCGTTATCATTGATTTCAAATTTGCATTTAAAAAATTGTTACTTTGAGAATGGAATTGTTTTGTGAAATAAGGTCATCTTGAATTGGTTTGGGGTAGATATATTGCTAAGTCCGAATAGGGAGTGCAGTTTGGTATTGGTTAAGTTGGTTTTAGTTTCCATGGTGCACAAGATTTCCAAAACATAAAGAAATATGTGTTGAGCATGACACGACATATGCATTCATCTGAAGAGGCTGTATAAAATGTATATACTTTGTTAAAATCTCCTTATTGGGCTTTGTGCTCACCCTAGAGGATTTGTGCAGGAAAGGTTGTGGTGATTCCACCATGTTAAAGGCAAGAAGTGTATTTTGAGGGCCCGTGGCTCTTCTCTTTTGTTGTTATTTTGACAAGCCGAGAGCTTTACATGTATGGGTTTCAATAACTATTTTGTGTAACCAAGCATAAGCCTTGGATCTTGTAGCCCATGAGGGCATTAAATTGTATTCGACTCGCAGTAGCACATGCTATAGATTCATATTCTCGGAAATGTTTAATGTATTATTGTATGTGGAATACTTTCGTCAATCTCTGGGGTATAATGAATACAAATTTTAGAGATTTTATGATGATGTAAATGATGAGACATTATATTTCGTATACATATATGCAATGGAAGATATTAAGCTTGGAACAAAATCATGCTGATGGAGTAAATATGAGTTTTTTTTATGTTAATAATTTTGGGGCGTTGCAAATTGGTATCAAAGCTACCGGGTTTGAATACTTGGGGCTTGTGGAAAGTGGTTGTTTTCTCACAATGGGTTCATTTTGCTAAACTAGGAGATGTTCCATGTTTTAGGTGTTATGTGATAACATGTTTACATGACTAGATGGGTATGTGATTGAACTTTTAGGATGTTGTTTACACCTATTAAATTCCTTGAAGTCTTATTAGAAGGGCACTTGATCAATGCTCATTCTAATAAGAATTCTCAGTATTTCATGTTACAAATTTCATTGTAAAGGAGTAATCCATATGTGTTTATGTGATTAAGTGCTTACAAGGAGTGAAACTAAGTGTTTACATGTAATAGAAACTTATAAAATTATTGTGATGGGACGTATGAGATAAAGTTGCGAGCACATATATGATTGTGTGCTAAATTTTTTATTCTTGTCCTTAATTAGGACGCCAGAAAGAGACAAAGCATGTGGTGGTAGAGGCAGGAGCCGTAGTAGGCCTCGTCGAGGTGTTCATGAAGTACCGGTCCATGAGGTTCCGATGCAAGAAAAGGGGTTTTGCCAAGCTAATGTGGCCGAGCAAGCAGGCCAAGCTAACGTAGCCAAGCGAATGGGACAAGTGGGAGTCCCAGAGCAAGCGGGTCAAGGTACTATGGGTGCCCTAGCCCGAGAAATGGCGGGGACTTTGAGAGAGTCAATGAACATCTAGTGGGCAGTGATTTAGCAAACCACATGTTTGAGATTTGTTGCGGGTTTGTTTTATTTTTTATTATCATGTCCTAATTGGAGTTTGTACTTAGCCTAACAGCTTCTTACTAATCTGAATTGGAAATGGTTATCTGGGTATTTACATTTTCTTTGGTTGATAGGTTTTATTAATCTGTGGAGGAACATTGCTGCCGTGTAGTTCGAATGCTCTTAGTTTGAAGGATCACATTGTCGAGGCTGCATTGGTGCGCCAAAGCGTGTGGAATCTAATGGAAAATTCTTAGTCTTTCTTTGTTGAGTTGTCTTTAGTTTTGGTTTTGGTTTCCACAGTTGTTGTGGTTTTCTTTATTGCCTATTCCCACAGGCTGTGTTGGGGAGAATCATTTTTTGTTGGACTGTTGGGCATGTTGCCTTTTTGGGTTTTCTTTGGCTGTTTCTCGAGGATATTTTGCTTTGGTTCTCTGGTTCAGTTTGGTCTTTGGGTTGTTTTCTTTTATTTTTTATTATGTTTCTTTTCTTCCCTTGTTCATCTTCCCTTTTGTGGTAAATGGTTGCTAAACAGGTGGTTTGTAGCCATGTTCTAATTTGTTTTCTCTTTTGTTGTTTTATTTGCTTTTTTTCATTCAGGTTGTGCTAGGCATTTTATCTGTATAGTTTGGCCAGGTCCTGGGGCATGCCCCTTGTATTCATGTATTTTTTCTCCTATTTTATTTTATGACTTATTCACCCCAAAAAAAAAAAAAAAAAACCAAACCCGAGAGAATGCTGTAGAGATAATGGCGGGCTTTCTTACTCGAGAGTTCTTGCGGCCAAGCCGGATGAGTTTTACACTGGCCTAGAGCCTAAGAAGGCAGATGAGTGGCTAGAGCAAATGGTGAAGACATTTGAGATGCTTCACATTGATGATAGTGAACAAAGCGTGACTCTGGTGAGTTACTACATCAAAGGGGATGTGGGCCAATGGTAGAAGTACGACAAAGGCAGAGTGAGGCCGACATGGGAAGCTTTCGTCATCCCTTTTAACGACCAATACCTACCTCCCACTGCTAGGGAGAGACTGAGGCAAGAATTTGAAAACCAGTGGTCGAGTTTGAAGTGGTCTTCACTAGTTTGTCCTGATTTATACCGAAGTTGGTAATAGAGGATCATCGTTGCATAGAATTTGAGAAGAGATTGAGAAAAAAAATTTGTTTAAGGTTGCTAGAAACATGATCTAGAACTATGACAATCTTATGGAGGTGGCAGCACATGTAGAGATTACAGTGCATGCCAAGGAAGAGAGACTTCGAGGTTCGAGTTCTAGGGGTCAGGAGTCGGAGGGGGACTTTAAACTTAGCAAAAAGCATAGGGGCTCCACTTTATCCCAGCCCCAATCATAGTAGACTAGATCCACTTTCTTGTTATCGTGTATTGGCCCTGGGAAGAATGTTCAGGGTGGATTTACTTGTTTTAAGTATGGCTAGCAAGGTCACAAGGCCAATGCTTGCCCACAAAAGGGAGGAGAGCAACAGATGTTACCACTACCACTACCACCACCTAACTGATCTTAGAGTCAGTCCCAAAGTAGGGAACATGGACCTACATGTTTTCAGTGTAGTTAGTCAGGGAATTTGAGGAGAGCTTACCAGTAATTGGAAGGCACATCTAGCGCATCAGAGTTAAGGCAAATTCAGAGCCACCAGTAGGCTCATTTAGTTTAGATCTCACGAGCCAATTAGGGAGCCACCCTTGCTCAATTAGTATAAGAAGCTTATGCTTTGAGATGAGTAGGTTGATCAGAGGCCACAATGGCACGTGTGTGCTGTTATAGCGCTAGAGCAGTTGCCAAGATCCTCTGTTGTGAGAGGTAATTTTGTTGTGTTCAATTCTTTGGCTAGTGTGTTGATTGACACAAGTGTGTTGCATTCATTTATATCTACTATATTTTCTTCTGCATTGAGTTTAGAGATTGATCAATTGGAGTCTCCAATGTTGGTTGAGTCACCGTTTAGGGGTAGAGTGGTATTAGGGCAAATGTGCCACTCTTGCGAGATTGAGGTTGCAGATCGTCGACTCTCTTTTGACTTCATCATCTTAGATACGCACACTTTTGACATTATTTTAGGTATGGATTGGATGACACACTTCCGGGCTACTATAGATTGTTAGCGCCACCGAATGTCCGTATGTACACCTATCAACGATTGTTTCTATTTTCTATGTGATCGGGGTGATAGTTTGATTCCACTGTTGTTTGACCTTAAGAGTCGAGGAGGAATGAGTTTCCTCTTTGCTAGTTCCTTCCCTAGTGATGGCAGCATGGTTTGAAATGATTTACAAAGGGTAGTTTGTGAATATACAGATTCTTTCCCAGTAGATCTTACCGGGGTGCCATCTCATCGGGAGATTAACACACTCAGTGTCCCTCCAAGGACTACCAAACACCCATGCCCACGCCGAGGGCAACGATATCAAACAATTCCTAACTACTCACGACCTAACTCAAAATCAACTCTCTACTACACCACCAACTCTACGCCCGATATAAGAAACTTTTCTGCCGGTTGCCGCTCACTAGGCCTCTTATTCTTCGACAATAGGAAACGCCAATATCGCCGCATCATTTTTCCATTCTCAGATACATACCCTACAACATTTCCTTAAACAACCACACATAAAAACCCTCTCTTCAACCCAACACAACCATATCTCCCTATGGCTATTAGCCCCAAAACGCACCCTGACAACAAACATACCTCGCTTCTAATCTTTGCCATAAGAATAGTTTTCTGGCATACTCAACAAATAGTTTCCTCAACCTTCTAGAGTGGAAGTAGTAAGAACAAAACAAAACCTAGCTCGAAGAGCCTCGTTAAAACCGCCCCCGATACCAACCCAAGTCGTAGTGACTTGTGCTAACCGACCACACAAAACCAACCCAATAAATACTCACTGGTCTTCTCTCAAGGCACTTACCACCACTAATAGCTAAACCCACTGAGCACCAAACTACAAACCACAAAAGTAAAGAAACACTCCACATACTTGAGCCAAGTCCACTAAGATAACTACTCATCCCAGAGCTCTCAAGGAATTCTCATAAGAAACCACGTTGATCAAGCGTGTTTCCAATGAGACCTCTAAGCAAGTTCATCGGCGACAAGTATTATCCTAGAAACTTAACCCCATGCTTAAATAAATGCACACATAAAGTCTTAACACATAAATCATCTATATGCAACGTCCTCACCTAGCATAGCGAACCACCGTTATAAAAACCACTTCCTACGAGCCCAAAGTATTCGACCTAGCTCGCTCTGGTACCAAGTTGTAATGCCTCGACTTTTATTACCTGAATTCATTACCAAATCCTTTATAGTATTACCATTTTAAAATTATTTCATCCATTCAAGAATATAAACAAAAATGAGGAATAACATTCTCTCACGAAAATAATGATGATATATAAATAAAACATGGTACAATGCCCTTATACAATACATGGCACTCAGCCAACAGATAGAAAGGGCCTATGGCCAAACATAACAAAAGTTTTCAAGTTCCGAACAATCTTCCAGCCATGTACCTGAAAAATTTATTAACACTTGGGATAAACACTAAGCCCAATAGAGATCCCAAAGCCCAATAGAGATCCCAAAGATCCTAACCAATCACAATATATATCTAGAAATAATCATGAATGCACCACGATATACCATATAAGTAGTGTGATAGTGGATATCCAAAAGCATACTCGTATAAAAACCTATATTTTTTTCCCCAAAAGCATTCTCTTGTCACAGCGCAGTATGAATATCATTTCTTCTCTTTCAAATTCTCGTTTTACTTCCACAAACATTACAAGACCCCATTATTCTTTTAATGAAACCTTATACACTAACATAAAAGAATCTCACTTAAACATCTATTATGAAAACACAACCCCACATGCAAGTTGTAACGCAACCCCACATCTCAATACATTGTATGCCTTTATGCACCAATACCCAAACACTATGCACATCTATGCACCAATACATCTACTATTCTCCCTGGCCATAGGCCCAAGCACAAGAGACAACTATAACACAAAACCGACAACACATCCAAAAATAACCAACTGAGAGTAATACATACTACCAATCCCATCTCTATCGACATACAACATGGATGACAGATCCTACAACACAGATAACACATAAAACTTCATCGGCCTCACCCGAAAGGAGGCGCTCCTCAGGTTATACTTTAATGGGGAGCAAATCGGAAGGGAGAAGAACCTATCATAAGGAACCATGCTTTGTCACCCTAGATACAGTGGGAAATAGACTTCCTTTCACACTTTACCGAATGCAAGCCAGAAGGGACAAAGAAACCTCTATCAAGGTGCCACGCTTTGCCAGCTCAATACAGCGAGAAATGGATCCTTTAAAAATATCACAACCACATAACATAGTAGATACCCAAATAGATATACGCATGTAACACATACACCTAATCCTCTCAACACATCAGCAATCACTAACAGTCAAATGCATTAACCCCTTTCTGTAAACAAAAATGTTCTCCGCGTACCACCATTAAACAACGGGTTTTCTTACATTTCCAACACGTTTCCAAAACCTAATATGAATCACTAAACATCAAACCATAACTATCCAACAAACCTATAACGTAAACAACACTCATAAACGTTCCAGTTCCTTCTCTAACCACATAATCCACGACTCATAATGGGATTGTTTGTTCACATTGTCCATTTACAACCAGCAACATATCATCCTACATTACATAGCCCACACTACAATAGTACTCATAGCCTTTATCTAGCAACAATCAATACCATCCTCCACCGATGGCCAATGATAGAACTCTAGATGCTAGTTATCTAACAACAACAATAACTATATGCATAAATTAGATCCTACTTCTCTAGTTTATTAATGAATTAACCAAAATATCTATTTGTTTTGAAAACCAATTCTTAAGCTGTCAATTTCCCAATAAGCTTAACTCATCAATACCCATTTAATTGTTTACCAAAAATCCTCAATTTAGTTATATTCAACATAACCCAATACCACACTACACAAATCACATTATTTTTTCCCCATTTCTTAGTTAGAAGCTCAGACTTCCGAACCCCATATTCCTAATATCATCAATAACACATAATCAACTACCAACTCAACTCATGGCCCATAAACTCAAACCTAAACCAACCCACATGGTTTTAATATATATATATATACAACTATGTTTTTAATGCCATAAAAATTACTATACATCTATCTATAGTAGGGTATTGAAAAGAAGCTCAAGAATCCGTACCTCTTGAAATGAAGAGGAGAAAAGCTGAAAAACCACTAGCGACGAAAACACGATCCTCTCAAATTAAATCGAAGCCCTCACGACCCTCTACATTTTGGCCTATGGAACTAGGGGCACTCTACAACCCTACAACCCATCGGCCAAGCCTTGTGCATATGGGCCTTGTTTTCTTTCCATTGGCCATTGGTAGTGGCCGATCGGCACTCTTTTTGGACTATCGGCCATATCTTTTGGCCGAGGCCTTTTTACCTGTTTTTGCAGATATTTTTGGTGCCAGCTGTGATAGTTGGTGAGCACAGATTTCATACTCAATACACGTATAGAGGGATTGAAACAAGTCTCAAGCTTGCTCAACAAGCTTGAAATTTGATTTTCTATAAGAAGGGAGACCCCTTTCCCTTTCCAAAGGTTCTAAAATCTTGATATAGAAGATATATATCACTCTCTCTATATATTTCCTCTCTCTCTCTCTCTCTCTATATATATATATATTTGTGCTTGTTTGTGCTCAAAAGTGCATTTTTTTCACACTTTTGCACACAAACACCTAGTGAAACACCATACTCTTGTTGCTGAGGTACTTGAGGGTTTTGTTTGAACTCAAAGGTTGGTTTTTAGCTCAAAAAGTTGCTGGAGTTACCTCTTTGAAGTTGTTCTACAAGGGTGAGCCACTAGCCCTCTTTTAAGCTTTGTGTCCATTGCTTATTTTGCCTTATTTGCATGCTTATTTTGGCTTAACTCTCAACTGTAAAAAGCTTCATTTTCATGTGTTTGAAATGATTGTTTAAGGTCTTGTTGGTGTTGGGGGTGATCTACGCCCTTGAGTGCCTTGTTTTGGGTCACCCCTTTAAGCTTTTGATTTAGACTTTGTTTGACCTTTCTACCACTGAATTCCAGAGGAATTTCAGTGGTGGAAAGTGTGTTTTGAGGCCTTAAATCCTCTCCTTGTGTCTTGCATGCTTGTATAGATGGCTCATCAAAGTAGCATGTTTACCTAGCATATGTTGGCCATATCTCAGCATGTTTTTGGTGTTGTTTTGCCATGCTATACCTCTGTCTAAGGTTTGTTTGATATCATCTTGCATGCTCCATGCACTTGTAGTGCAATTCTATTCAATAGGCCAACATGCATCATGTGTTTGGACCATCATTCTTGCATGTTTTGGCTCAACTCCAAGAAGCTTTTGGCCATGTTTTATCATGCTTAAGGTCTAATTTGTGTTGTTTTGGTCATGCATGCCATGCTTTGTATAGCCATAGTGCATTCTAGCTTGTTAGCTTAGAGTTTCCAAGCCACTAGCATGCATTGCTTGGGCTATTTGCATGATTTGGCATCATTTTTCATGAGATTTCAGCGCATGTTTCATGTTCATGCAATCACATTTGTCACTCCATCAATGCTTTGAGGAGTTGGTTCTTTATGCCTTAAGAATGATCCATTGCGTATGCCATTTTGCCTAAGCTTGTAAGCTGCCAAATCAGTGTGTATTTGGTCTCATTTTGCCATGATATAACTCTAATTTTTGTTATTGAAGTAACCTCATGCTTGGTTTTGATAGGTGTAGTGTAATACTCCTTATTAGCCTTGCAAGTTCATGCTTCATGCCTTCTTGCTAGCTTGTTTTGGTGATGCTCCATGCATGTTTTAGACTCATTTTGGCATGTTCTAAGACTGTTTTGGGTTGCCTTGGCTATATGCTTCATGTTTTGCATAGCTATCGTGTAAGTCCCTTTCCTAGCTTCAAGCTTTGAGCCCTCTTGCATGCCATACTTGTGTTGTTTGAGTGGTTTGACACCATTCCATACCTGATTTTAGAGCTTATACTGTTGTCACAAGTCCATGTGTAGACGCGCCTGCGTGGGGGGCCCTCGCTACTACAATTCGGACTTGATTTGTGTCACGGTTCTTAATCTGAACCAAAGAGTCCAAATCCGGCAAATCGTTTTGAGAAACAGATTTTTGAAAAGAAGTGCCAAACATGGACTGCTTTGCCAGATATAGAGTCGCCACCTAAATATTTTAAAATGGGGGAATTTAGGAAACCCTGATTCCGTGCCAAAGGCCACGTGTCTGTCATCACCAGAGTTGCCTCAGCTCGGGAGCTAGGGTACGATTGGGGAAGGTCAGCTATGAGCACCCCCTCTCGCCCGATCCGAAGATCGGCCTCTACTAACCGTGATATTCATTTTTGAAAACGTTATGTGTTCTTAAACCAATTATTAGCCTAGCATTACTATGTTATGCGCACGGCAGACAAGTATATACTAGATTGCCTAATTTGGAAATAAGCATTGCATATCCGATTGTTTTGGAAAATGTTGTGGAATTTGCTACTCGCAAGTAGGCTAAAAACATGGATTTCAATGAGCTATTCCAACTCAGGCAACCCAACCTTCACCCACAGGCATCCAAACAGTTTATCACATAAGCATCTAGCCACATGGTAAACATGCTGTCATGATAGCATTCACACACATGCGAGGATGCTAAAGCATAAATACTTACATCGTACTCCGAGCCAAAACAATAAACTAGTTAGCCAACATGCATGGTCCTAGTTCATGTCAATTTGACTAATGCAACACATACAGGATGCAATTAGAGTAGGCTCGGCTAACCTAAACATGGCATGTGAAATGCAACCAATTGATGCACGTATTCAATTTGGAATTGGAATACAAATGCAGTTAGTATGATGCGCCGAGCCCGGTGCATGCAAGACAAATGTATGAATGCACACATGCATAGCATAAGGATGCCAAATTAAACATGCCCTAATCTACCATCATAAGCAGGTAAATAAAAGGGAAGAAAGAAGTGGGGATTGGAAGACATGCATCACACACACGCACCCACACTTATTACACATTCGCCCTCGCTCGGAGGGACCAAAAGAATAATACAATTTGAATAACGAATTAACTAACCTAGCTAATTAATTATTACAAATTACCTAATCAGTTAACAAACTAACTAGGCTAGGAAAAACAGTAAACCGCCTCGGGAAGGGAGCTCAATGCAATGCATGCTCGGTCGTGCTCGGAAGTGCACTGCCATGCGCAAGCTGCCTCTGTTTTCCTTGCTATACTTCTCTGGAGGCTGCCAAAGTCTCAGGATTGCTTCCCTGGACATTGGGAGACACCACCGTCTGAGTAGAATGGCCACCGGCAGTGGTATGTGATCACCGGCCGTTTGTGAAGCTATCGGCCCAGGAAGGATTGCCGGTCGGCACTAGACACTGCCGGTCGGCAGAAAGTTCCTGCAGAATCTGCAATTGACAGCAGCAGAAGGCAAGGCACAGCATGGCAATGCAATTCAAGCAATGTATGCACCAATCATCTCCCTTATCATGCTAGTGACTCAAAGGGATATGCTCCTTGGTTCTCGGACCATCAATCGCGCATTTCCATGCGTGATGGCCCAAGGGACCAAGTGTGCACATTTTGATGTCAAATGCAATGCAAACCAACAAACCAAAGCCCAATTCCTATCACTAGATCAAGGAACAAGACATGCATGCTAGATGCAATGCAACCTAGGCATGCAAGCTAAGGATGCAACATGGGAATGCAAGATGTACATGCAAGCATGCAAATAACATGCGAGGTAAGCATGCAAGCAAGCAAAGGGTAGACTTAAACATGATTTAGACAGCCCTCACTAAGCCCAAAAACAGTGGCCAAAGTGCCCAAAATGAAGGACTAATGGCATGCAAACATGTATGCAAATGATCTCCAACACTTCAAACATTAAAGAGCAATTCTCAAGCACACTCAAGAGGGTGCAAACATGGACAAATGAGATGCATTAAGCCCTGAAAATCATGCAAGAACATGGTGCCAAACCAAGCAAACAAGATAGGCTAAGCATGCAATAAATGGCCCAAGTACTTGAAGCAAGTCAAGGGGACTTAAACCATGGCTAAGCCAACCAAGCCTCACAAGGCCAAGAGGGCTTAAAACAGGTCCAAGACAGACCTAGACCATGCAAAAGGGACCCCTAGATGGCATCTAAGTGGCTCAAATTCAAAGGCATGCACGATGGGGAAAACATGGAGCATGCAAGACAAGCTTTCAAAGCTTCAAAGAGACATCCAAGGCAAGCATACAAGCATGCTAAGGGGACTGAAATGATGCTATAAATGATGCCAAACCATTAAATCAAAGCAAGTAATGCATGTTATACCCTCACATACTTAAGGCCAACAAGCCGGAATGCAAAGGGGCTATACTAAGCATGCCAAAGTCGACCCAAACAACCTAGGACAGACCTCAAACATGGCAGAATATGCACAAAAGCTTCACAAAGCTAAGCCTAAAACATGCTAGAAAAAGGGTTTACAACCTAAGGCATGTTAAGGCAATAAAGTGGCATTACAAGGTAGGTATGCTAAGCATGCATGGTGTACCAAAACCAACAAAAAATAGAGGCACATTATGACATAATAAGCACAAAAAAACAGCCAAGGCATGGTCAACAAGAAGCTTAGCTAGGTGCTCCCTCAAGAGGCCAAAAAATGTCCATTTCAAGGACAACAAGGAGAGGGGGTGGCCCTCTCCTTCTTGGGACCTCAAGGCACCATCCTCACCTCTGAAATCCCTCAAGATTTCAGTGGTGAGGAGGCCCAAACACCAAGGTCTCGGAGCTTACACAAAATAGCACAAAATGGGGCCTCTCAAGGCCTAAGAGGGGTCAAACACCTCCAAACCTCAAAACACTATAAACAAACTATTTAGAGGGCCCAAAAATAGAACTTTTTTATATTATACACCAAGCTCAAAAATAGTTCTAAGATAGGAAAAAATAGAATGCAAAAATGGGGTAAAAAGGGACTAGTTTCTTACCCTTGAAGACCCCTTCAACAATGGTGGACCAGCTGCTCCTCCAAGCACCAAACCAGCTCCAAAACTTTGAAAAGAATCCCTTAGAACCTCAATAGCCAAGAGAAGGTGTAATGGTAGGTGTTTGTGTGCAATACTAAGAACAAATGCACCTAGAACACTCAAGAGAGAAAAAGAGAGATAGAATAGCTACAACTATACTAACCCTAGAACCAGATCTCTCCTCTATATTTTTTGTCTCTAAAATGTCTAACCCTAAAGCTAAGAGGGGAGGGCTCCTCTTATAGAGGAGCCAATCTTGTAAAGCTTACAAGGTAAGCTAACAAGGAAGCCATCCCTCCATACACGTGTATGGAGGGGAACAAAATGCCATACAGTTGTATTAAAATATCTGCAAAAGCAGATGAACAGTAGTCAGCTGCTCAAAATTGCCATTTTGTCAAAATGGAGTGCCGACCGGCAACAAAGAATGCCGACCGGCAATATACATTGCCGATGGCATCAAAACACCAGCCGGTGGCCTATGGCCATGGCCGGTGGTGTGTGGGGATGCCTCACAAGGCATTTCCTGCCCCTCCAAGGCAAAACGCAAGTGTTTGGTATGAAACCAGACACTAAACAGTCAAGTTCGGAAATCCTGAGGCTAGGCGCATAGCCGAGACCTCCAGGAACTCCAAACGAACACAAACATGGATGATCAATGGTGACGTGCAAGTCTTGAGGACGGTCAAAAATGGGGTGTCTACAGTTGTCCCTCTTTGACAGAACTCGAAAGTCATAACAATGATGGGAGTGAATGTCAAAGCCCAGAGACGACCCATTTTTGACAAGGCCGAAGACTCAGAAAAACATGCAAGATAAACAAGATATGCGCCCGAAGGCAGGGGCAAAATGCAAGACAATGCACAGAGCCGGACATAACTTATGATCATGCAAAGAAAGCTGTAACGAAGCATAACATGCGATAGTTTTAAGCTAGCATATACCAAACTACACTAGAATGCAGAAAGGATGTAGAGAATTATGTAATTCTCAATACGTCTCACTCGGAGGATACAATACCTGTGCGGCTCGACTGGTTGCACCAGCCTCAAAAGAACCGTACATACAATATCGTGCCTGAAAAGAAAGCAAACTTAACAGGTACGATGTCGTTAGCAACATGCATGACAATGCAAAAATGGATGCAAAATGATATGCAATATATACAAAACAATGTATGCAAAAGAAAATGCAATGCAATTGAAACAATGCAAACTATATGCAAACAATTGAATCATGATCCAATCACGAGTGGTTCGAAACCACACCTATGTCAAATAGATTGATGGAGGTAACAAGTCCGTCTACCATAGAACGGTCTACTGAACTATGAGTAATGTAGACGGACATGAGAACTAGTATTGGGGGGAATAACATAAGTGGGGAAACGACTCGCTAGGGAAAGGACTACGATCCTAATTCTGGATGCAAAAATTACACTACAATGTAATATATATATGTGGATATGCTGGGGAGATGGCAATGGATATGGCATGCAGGCCAAACCAAATCTTGCCTAGGCAAGGCATGTACGCATACAAGCCGCGGCTAACATAGAACGGTCCACTGAACTATGCTTTGACACGAGAAGTATGGGCACATACCAGACCAAGCTCAACCTGGAAAGGCGCAAGCCATAGATGGAAGGTGATGCAATTAATGCATGCAAGCTACAATGCAATAGAAATGGATACAATGGATATGGCACGCGGACCAAACCAAATCTTGCCTAGGAAAGGCATGTACACAAACAAGCCGCGGCTAACATAGAACGGTCCACTGAACTATGCTCCGACGTGAAAAGTATGGGCACATACCAGACCAAGCTCAATCATGGAAAGGCGCAAGCCATAGATGGAAGGTGATGCAATGAATGCATGCAAGCTACAATGCAGCAGATATGGCACGCGGGCCAAACCAAATCTTGCCTAGGAAAGGCATGTACACAAACAAGCCGCGGCTAACATAGAACGGTCCACTGAACTATGTTTCGACGTGAAAAGTATGGGCACATACCAGACCAAGCTCAATCATGGAAAGGCGCAAGCCATAAATGGAAGGTGATGCAATGAATGCATGCGAGCTACAATGCAATAGAAATGGATACAATGGATATGGTACGCGGACCAAACCAAATCTTGCCTAGGAAAGGCATGTACACAAACAAGCCGCGGCTAACATAGAACGTTCCACTGAACTATGCTTCGACGTGAAAAGTATGGGCACATACCAGACCAAGCTCAATCATGGAAAGGTGCAAGCCATAGATGGAAGGTGATGTAATGAATGCATGCGACCTACAATGCAGTATGCACTATGTTCTAATGATGCATGACAATGCAACTATTTACGATGATGTGTGACAATGCATGTTTTTTGTTGTTTGTTTTTTGAGATGCAAATGATGTATGAAATGCATGTTGCATGGAATACGCGACAACAAGCGGCTTTAAAATAGATGTATAATACAACTTATCAAAAGTCGTTCGGGCACGACAAACACCGAAGGACTTGCACCTTCAGAGGATTTAGGGTCTCCTAGACTGTCGAGCACGACAAACGCCGAAGGACTTGCATCTTCCGAGGATTTAGGGTCTCCTAGACCGTCGAGCACGACAAACGCCGAAGGACTTGCACCTTCGAAGGATTTAGGGTCTCCTAGACCGTCTAAATATCTGTGCGGTTCGTCTGGTTGCTCCAACCTTAAATGAACCGTACATACAATATCGTGCCTGCAAGGAAAGCAAACTTAACAGGTACGATGCATATTAATGTATTTGAAAATGCGTGACAACGCAAAGCAAGTGGGAAGCATAACAATGCTGTGAAAGCACAGACATGTAAGTGGAGCACACGGTCTACACAGGCAACAAAATTGATCATAAGCATGCGGTCTACGCAAGTCATGGAATTGATTACAAATATGCGGTCTACGCAGGTAATGAAATCGAACAAACATGCGGTCTACGCAAGCAAGACATGCGGTCTACACAAGTAATGAAATTGAACAAATATGCGGTCTACGCAAGCAAAACATGCGGTCTACGCAAGTAATGAAATTTGAACAAATATGTGGTCTACGCAAGCAAAAAATGCGGTCTACGCAAGTAATGAATTTGAACAAACATGCGGTCTACGCAAGCAAAACATGCGGTCTACGCAAGTAATGAATTTGAACAAACATGCGGTCCACGCAAGCAAAACATGCAGTCCACGCAGGTAATGAATTGAACAATCATGCGGTCTACGCAAGCAAAACATGCGGTCTACGCAAGTAATGAATTGAACAATCATGCGGTCTACGCAAACAAAACATGCTGTCCACGCAAGTAATGAAATTTGAACAAATATGCGGTCTACGCAAGCAAAACATGCGGTCTACGCAAGTAATGAAATTTGAACAAATATGCGGTCTACGCAAGCAAAACATGCGGTCTACGCAAGTAATGAAATTTGAACAAATATGCGGTCTACGCAAGCAAAACATGCGGTCTACGCAGGTAATGAATTGAACAATCATGCGGTCTACACAAGCAAAACATGCGGTCTACGCAAGTAATGAAATTTGAACAAATATGCGGTCTACGCAAGCAAAACATGCGGTCTACGCAAGTAATGAAATTTGAACAATCATGCGGTCTACGCAGGTAACGAAATTGAACAAATATGCAGTCTATGCAAGCAAAACATACGGTCTATGCAAGTAATGAATTTGAACAAATATGCGGTCTACGCAAACAAAACATGCGGTCCATGCAAGTAATGAAATTTGAACAGACATGCGAAATGCAATGAGATGCGCAAAACCGCGCGATGCGTTAGACAACGCGAGTGCACAAGACAGTGCAATTGATATGCATGGGGCAACTTTTGAGTTTTGTAAAAATCAAAAGGATACGGAAAGGATACACCTTGCACGACTTCGAGTGCCAAGCACAGAAGACACGACCCGAGGTCAAAGCGGAGGCCGGTTAAGCGTCGGAAATGCACTGTCTTGCACTGTTTTGAGCACTAAAGGCCCTGAACCCCACACATAACTCAAACAAGAGTGTAGGAGGCTCCAAAATTACTGTAGGAGACCACCGGATGCCCACCGGCCATCAGAATGCATCACCGGCCGTCCATCGGCCTTCATAAAATTCCATCGGCACAATATATTGCCCACCGGCAAAGAGTGTGGCCGACCGGCAAAAACTCCCTGTATCGGGGCAGTTCTGTCATTTCGCTGCGGGTCTTTTAAAATAGGACTTGTAGCTCTATTTTGTTCACTTCCTCTTGCTCGAAAATCCTCTCCCTCTCTCTCTAGAGTGTTTTCCTCCTTCGATTCTCTCATTTTCGTGCGTTCTAGCTCCCATTTCGTTGTTTGATTCGCGATCTCCTTCGCGTTTCGGACATTTTCAAACGAACGAAACTTCGTTTCGGTGTTTTTTTTTTTATTTCCGCCACTCGGGGCTTGTTTCCCTCGAGTTTTCCTCGATTCCCGTTCCTTTTCCGTACTCTGGCTTTTCTGGCCTTTTCCGACCCTCTCGGGGTTTGAATTTTTGTTGACTTTTCACCTTCTTGCTCGGTTTTTCGTCTTCCGGCTATTTTCACATTCTCTTCGAGATGGCAGGCGATTGTCCACATGGCGGGACCCCTCCAGAGCACGAGATGGACCCTGAGGCCGAGCCCTTACCACTCCGCGTCCGGTCATTCGATCCGGAGACCTACAGGCCCGCGGTTCACATGATGCTTCCTGACGAACTACGCCAGTTCAGGAGCTTTGATAGGCACGTGCCACCCGAGCTACTACTGCGTGAGCCTACCTACCACTTGTCCTTCGGCGCTTCCGAGGTAACTTTCCTTCTCTGCTTTACTTTCTGCAATGTAGGATACAAAACTGCCATAGCTGGTTATGCTCTTTAACTGCTTAATTATGATATATTGTATACTGTAGTTGATCGTAAACATACGTGCAACTGATATCTGTTTGAGACTGACACATGCCCACACACTGCACTGGCTTTTAATCACCCAAACACGCGGCGCACACTGTATTTCACTGCATACACACTTGTACCCAGTATCTGCTTGAGTCTGAAAATATGCACACATGCTATACTGTACTGAACCACCCAAACACGCTGACACATCACACGTCGTAGTTCACTGTAAGCACACCGGCACCCGGTATTTGTTTGAATCTGTTAAAACTTTCACGCATGCCACATTGCCCTAAACCACCCAAACACGCTGACATATCACACGTTGTAGTTCATTGTAAGCACCTTGGAATTGCATTTTGAATATTGCCTTGCAATTGTTGTTTTTGTTTACAGGGGGATTCCCATACCATCCGCAGGTATGGGAACACCGTTGCTCGGGATTGGTACCTCGAGCTGCCAGATGCGGTTCATGACATCATCGACGAGACCGGCTTTGGCATCTTCTGCAGGGGGCTCTCTCGTTTGACTACCTGCAGGCCCTTGCTCGCTGCTCCAGCGGAGAGGTGGTGGGATACCACCAACTCCTTCCACTTCTCTGTCGCAGGGGACATGATGATGACCCCTTACGACTTCTCGATGCTTACTGGCATTAGGGTAGGGGGTGATCCGATCCCCTTTGATACGGATATAGATGAGTGGGACGTTGCCTAGCTGTACCTGCTTGGAACTCAGCCTCCACTCGCTCGAGCGGGGTTCGTCAGGTATTCATGGTTTGAGAGCCACTTTCGGGTCCAGCAGGCTTTGGCAGAGGAGGCGCAGATGTCCCTGGAGGAGGTGCAGATGTCCCCGGAGGAGGTGGACCAGTATGCGCGGGGCTTCATCATGTTCCTTTTCGGGACGACTCTCTTCGCCGATCGGGCGAACACCGTGCCCTTATGCCTGTTGAGCGCGCTGGTGGACGTCAGGCAGATCCGCCATTATGACTGGGGTGGCACCGCTCTGGCCACTTTGTACGGTTATATGAGCTCTTCTTCCCGCCTCAGCGGACAGCTCCTCGGTGGCTACTGGCGAGCCTGGGAGGTACGTCCTCTTCTCTTTTTACATTTCTGCTTCCTGCTTTTTGTATTCTGCACACTGCACATATACTGTACACTGCCCCATACTGACTGTACACTGCACACCCGGCACACATATACTCTGCTTTACACTGACTGCGCACTGCACACACTGCACATTCTGCACAATACACTGCACAACACACGGTTCTGCCATTTCTGCTTTATTCTGTATTTTGCCTTATCTGATAATCATACTGATATTTATTCTGCAGTTGTGGGTGTATGCCTACTTTCCTAGGCTTGCCCCAGTACCCAATGAGGAGATCCCATTCGGCGTCCCCTTCTCTCATCGCTTCGATGTGCGATGCGTGCGGAGACCGCGGGAGTCCCTTACTTTCTTCCGCCGATACTTCGACACCATCACCACCGCGGAGGTATGTTCAACTTTAGAGTTTATTTTTTGGTTTTTCTTCGCACCGTATGTTTTCAATAACGGTAGATAATAAACTGCATTTCATTTTCAGATCACCTGGCAGCCCTGGGCTCCGTTGCCGGCTGTGGTGAGGGATCACTATGAGGGCGCAGAGGAGACCGCCCGTAGTCGGATTTTCTTGGACGGCCCAGTCTGTCGGGCTTGGTACCTGGGCGAGCATTTCTTGCGTCAGACCCTAGGTTTACCGGAGCAGATAGTGCCAGGTCCACCTCCTACCCACATGAGAGATACAGAGAGGTTCACCGCCCAGGAGATGAAGGACTACACCATTGGCTGGAGAGCAGAGCATCTCAGAGGCGAGGGCGACTACGTAGAGTACGTCCAGACCTACATTATGCGACCCTTGAACGGTGGTCGCCGAGCTGAGGGGGTGAGGCCAGCGGTGTCAGCAGCTGGAGATGGAGCTGGGGCTGGAGCAGGCACATCGAGGAGAGCTCGAGTGCATGGCAGGAGCGGAGCTCGGGGGGGACGGGGGACTAGCTGGCCCACCCTGCCCACTGTACTGTCATATAGAGGGTAGGATGGGGTGACCTACCAAATCCCCTTTGCTCCTCCCCCGGCTGGTCATGAGTTAGCCGGTATCCCCGACTTGCCTCCGGTATGTATTACTTCATTTTGCATCTTGCATTTGCATTTTATTTCAGTTTATTTGATATTCTGCGGAATACTGATGTATCTTATACTCTTGCAGGCGTCTTCAGGGTACACCCGACAGTCCGTGGGGTTGAACGCCTCCTTGATGGGGATGCTACAACGGACGTTTGACCTCCTGGCCCTCTACAGCATTCCGGTATGCCCTTCTGACGATAGTCTCAAACCATTCATAAGCTGATTCGCGTAATCTGATGCATGACATAACACCCGACGCACTGATCTCACATCATCTGATACACTGCATACACTGCATTTATACACTGCGTTCTGCAATGATAAACTATTCACGGCATTCACACACTGTATACTGCATCCTGCACTGATAAACTGTTCACGACATTCTCACACTGTACACTGCATTCTGCATTGATAAACTGTTCACAGTATTCTGACACTGTATACCGCATTCTGCACTGATACACTGCTCACAGTATTCTCACACTGTATACTGCATTTCTGCACTGATACACTGCTCACAGTATTCTCACACTGTACACTGCATTCTGCACTGATACACTGCTCACAATATTCTCACACTGTACACTGCATTCTGCACCGATACACTGCTCACAGTATTCTGATGTTTTTTCCTTTTGTGCTCTTTAGCCTCCCTTCCAGATTCCACCGGTGGGTGGTGCTCCAGCTAGGCCCTCTTTTCCTGCTCGAGGAGGGCGTGGAGACATTGCACGTCCCCGTACCAGGGGAGGGCGTACTCATGTCGGGAGTAGTTCTCAGGCGCCGACCCCTGATGATAATGATGATGATGATGATGACGAGTCTGAGGCAGAGGCAGAGGCCGGGTCATCTGAGGAGGAGACCGGAGGCGGTTCTAGCTCTAGCTCTGATGACGATGCTAATGATGCTCCTGGACCTTCGTCCAGGAAGAGGACTAGGACAGACCGATAGCCCCCGGAGTCGCTTGACACGGATACAGATTTTTGTTGTTTTTCTTCTTTCTTGTACTTTTCCTTTCTTTTTCTTTTCTTTCCTTTCTCTTTGTTGGTAGTCAGATTACCTTGTATTGCCGCAGGCAGATTTTTGTTTTCAAAGCTATGTACTTGAAAAAAATAGATAATGAAATGAACAAACTTTTTGCTTAAAAAGTGTTACATTTACATATCTCATGTATTGCATCGCATCACATCATTTTACACCTCAATGTGAATGGAATTGACCTGTTGTCTGAAAAAAAATTAAGCACTTGCATTGTAATGACAAGGTAACCAAACTAAGTAGTAGCAAAGCAACCCATACAAACCACTGCTTAACCTGAACACGCGGTCCATACTCTGCTGAGGATTAATATGCATACAGCCCATAACCCAACACTTGGTTTATTCTGAACATGGCAAACTTTAAACAAAATAGCCCAATCTGACAAGACGGCCTTCAAAGGTGAAACTGGCTAGGGTTAAAACAAGCTCGGATGCCCCAAATTTTCCTTTCCTTCTTTTGGTTCGCCCAAATGTAGAGAGTGGCATAGCACTCCGAGCACAAACGATTAACTTTCGGAAAAAGGGGTTTTCTTAACCAGGGTATCGAGCCTACAACTGGATACAGCGGAAAAGGACTCAACAAAGGTATACGACCTAAACACAACGAGACACGCTCGGGAAAGACTGAAAACAAAAGACGAGACCGACAAATCAAAAAGACACAACACACAGACGCGTCAATGAAGACGGGGGACCTCAGATCACGAGGAGCCAGTTTCTCTGGGTATTGTTTCCCACCCTTTCTGATTTGTGATTCTCACATCACTCGGCCCTCAGGCTCGGTTTTTCTCTCAAAACCCTTTTCCTCACTTTTTCCTCAACTTACACCTCTCTATTCTTTATTCTTTCATTTTTCATCCCTCCCCAAGGTGATTAATGAATGAATAGGAAGTTGCGGGTTCATGCCCAATGCCGTTAGCTCACAGCTATTTCTTCTGGTGGGTAGAGTGCCCTCCTGGCGAGTATGTTGACGACGGAGGAGAGACAGAACGCCCGACTCAACTGTGTCCCTAGTTCATCATTTTGACCGTTTGTTGTCTTGGTTTTCTACTAAAACAGTTTTGATCAAGATGAGAGTCGGATTAACGTACTTGTTCGATTTTTGATTTGAAAACCATGCAAGTCAGGCTGTAAGCACTGAAAATTTTCCTTTTTGGGTCCAAGAAAATGGTCCAGTTTTGGAAAATGGAATAGTTTTCGAGAAAATAGTCAACCTCAGTAAAAATTTTCAAAAACTATTTTACAAACAGTCAATGCTCAACGAGCATGGAACTTACTCTTTGAGATGCGCAACCTCGGATCGGAGGCAATGGAAAATTGCCCCTGGCTTAAAGGGGGTGGATGGCAACGGAAAGTTGCCCCTTGTTTAGATGGTGTCGCAGCAGTCCGCAAACAGTCTTCATTAGTGGTGGTCGAATTCTTGGACACAGAGATGATGAAGACGGTCACAACAAATATATGGACACAGTCACTTTGGAAGGTGTTGGCGATTGGACTTTAGGATAAAGTCGAAACCATTGTATGGACTGAGACGCTATGAAAGCGTTGGGTGCTGGACTTCATGATGAAGTTGCCTACGTATCCCAAACATGGGAATCAAGCCTTACGTAGTTCCGGTTAAGGTACACTCGGGTATTTTAACCTTCACTTTTCAGGCTCTAACTTTTGCCAAGGTGCCCAATGCGGGTTTTCGACCTTGCGAGCTTCTTTTTATTTTCCTTTGTCTTTGTTCATTTCTTTTTTTTTTCTTTTTCGCATTTTTTATTTTCTTTTCTTTTCATTTTTGTATTTTTTGCTTTTTTGTATTTTTCTCTTGCTCTAACTTTTGCCTGGGTTGCCCTTCCGGGTTTTCGGCCCAGCGAGCCTCTCAAAGGGTAAAAGTGTAACTAGTCCATGCCAAATGGTTTTTGAAGTTGAAGCCTCTCTATATCTAGGAGAACGGCTGTTGTAATGATTTGTAGGAGAATCCATCATGGCTGCTCCACAAGCTTCTTCTGGCGAGATCTAATCTTTTGACTCGGCTTTGGTGCCTCTTGCTCAAAGGCTGCTTCAAAACTGGCCACACGGGCCTCCTCAGACAGTTGACTGTTGAATGTTCCGAATGAGTTTGAGGTTCAAGACAACAGGTCGAATCTTGAGGCTGAGAGCGATCCTAGGCTGCACAATCTCAAGAGCGATCCCACACAGGTCTTCACAGGGCCGCGTAAAACATTTGTTTTTGAAAGTTTTTAAGAAAGCGAAAAATCGCTCGCGCCGAAGATAGTATGGAACCAATCTGGATCAAGCCAGGGTCCTTTTCAGTACTCACGCCGACAAGCATGGTTTCATTCATAAAAAGGCTTAGCATGCCTCTCCTTTTCTCAATTTGATCAAAGTTTTGCAAAACCCGAGGAATTCCTCCCTCTTCGTTTTTATCACCGCAGTGTTCAAAAGGGGTTTTTGAAAAACTTAGGTTAATGCAATGAGCTTGGCACGCAGGAGAGCAGGCGAGATGTACTGTCAGCCTATTCAAATCCTCTGGCACAACTAACTCGTACTGAAAGCAAGCATGAAAATGAGATAGCCACAGCTGTTTCATTCAGATTTGTTGGTATAACTGGCCCCTCGGCAGAAACTGACTCAAAAACAAAAACGGGTAATTACAAGACAAAACGGTGTTCGAGGCAACAACCCTGGAATCACCTGGTATCCTATACAAAGGGGACTGACTCGATACAACAAGACAGACCCTTAAGCAAAAAGACTGACTCAAGACAAAGAGACAGACACAAAACAAAAGACTGACTCGATACTCAAGCCGGAATTTACAAAGCTAGCGTTTACAGATGCTCAAAAATGCGTACCAGACGCCACATCCAAAATATACCGAATGCCGACCGCAGGTGGTTCACTTTCTAATTACATACTTGCAGTATCTGTGTCCTCAAAATCCAATAACTGGGTGGTAACGGACTTGGCTGAGGTGGGCGGGAGGATAACCTCGTTGTCGATCAAATCTTGCACCTCATGACGAAGGCGGAAGCAATTTTTGGTAGCATGGCCTGTCTGCTGGTGGTACGCGCAGTACTGAGCAGCATCATGCGTAGTAGGGAGATTCTTCGGGAGAGGCCGAGGCTCCAAGGGTTTAAGGTGTCCCCTCTCGGCAAGGATCTGAAGTGCCTTAGACAGAGGCATGTAGAGAGCATGAAAGGTCCTGCGCCCTCGGGGCAGGTATTTTGAAGTCTGAGCGCTCTTACTAGCCGCACAAGCAAAAGGGTCGGCAGGCGCTGCCTTGGCTTTCAGATCTTTCCCGGATGCAGGGCTGGGAATAGGAGGAAATGTTCTGGCATGACGGGGCCTATCCTGATCTTCTGACTGACTTGAACTACCCTCAGGTGGAGTGGGAAAATCATCCTCCACAGTTTTTGCCATAACTGCGAATATCTGTTGCTTGTTCATCCCTTCGGCTTTCAAAGCCTCGACTGCCCGCAACAGTTGTTCAATGGGATCGGCATCTGCCTTCATTTTGTCTCTTCCTCTGGCCTCAGCCTGATCGAGGGTTTGGTTTGATGCAGATATGTCATTACCATAGCTGGAGGCCATCTCCGGTTGGCTAAGTTCAATCACAATTCGCCCCAACAGCGGGGGCTCCTGGGGTACAAAACTCCCGGCATATGGTGCAGCTGGAGGTGAAGCTGATATTCCGTAGGCGAGATCCGCCACAGACCTCTGGAGATCACCTATCATCCCCATTAGTTCAAATGTAGTAGGCTCGCGAGCCTGGTACAGTTGGAGGGCCCAGACTGGGTGTGCAACAGGCGACCTGGGTGGATGTGACATATCAATGTTGGTCTCACTTTGCAGAGTGATCCCTTGATCTAATGCAGCTGTCATAACCACGATCTCTTCTGAATTCTGCGTCATCATAAGTCCTGCCTTAGCAAGGGGGAGCACTAGCTAGTTTGTACTAGCTGTCCGAACTGAAAGAGACAACAAGCAGCATTTCAGCCCAAATAGATCAAACACGGGTGTAGCTGAACAACTATACTCTACTGCTGATCACTGTTCCCCAGAAATCACTATCCCCAAAACTGAACCTGATACCCGCAGATAACTGATTCTCATAAACTGACACTGATGCCCTCAGGTCTGATACTCAAACTTGCAAACTGGTATGTACGTTCCTGTAAAGATACACTCTAAAGCACATAGCAGATAAGTGAGAACCAAAACACCCCTATGTTGGGGTAGGGTTTCCCTGTCCTATTTTGTCAGGAGCTAGGGTTCCACTATGCACGCAACAGTTTTCAGACAACCTAACATCGGGTAAGCAACCTGTCCTAGTTTGGAATGGTCACTATGGATCCGAATATGCACTAGGTCGAATGGTCGAAAAGGGTGCCCCAGTAAAACTGGGGTTTGTGTTCCCATACTGTCAGAGCCCATAACCGGTCAGCCTTATGGTCATGCCTTGAGAAGACAAGCCTCCGGAAAACCATTCAGGAATGGCAGATGGCAAACACGGTGTCCTAGGTGCACCAATGCACATGCAATGCAAAGAGACACAAAAATGAGATCAAAACAGGATATCATGAGTTCGAGCCAAGCTCTCTAAATCCCCAGCAGAGTCGCCAGAAACTGTAGACGTGCCCGCGTGGGGGGCCCTCGCTACTACAGTTCGGACTCGATTTGTGTCACGGTTCTTAATCTGAACCAAAGAGTCTAAATCCGGAAAATCGTTTTGAGAAATAGATTTTCGAAAAGAAGTGCCAAACATGGACTGCTTTTTCAGATACAGAGTCGTCACCTAAATATTTTAAAATGGGGAAATTTAGGAAACCCTGACTCGGTGCCAAAGGCCACGTGTCCGTCATCACCAGAGTTACCTCGGCTCGGGAGCTAGGGTACGATTGGAGAAGGTCAGCTATGAACACCCTCTCTCGCTCGATCCGAAGATCGGCCTCTACTAACCGTGATATTCGTTTTTGAAAACGTTATGTGTTCTTGAACCAATTATTAGCCTAGCATTACTATGTTATGCGCACGGCAAACAAGTATAGACTAGATTGCCTAATTTGGAAATAAGCATTGCATATCCGTTTGTTTTGGAAAATGTTTTGGAATTTGCTACTCGCAAGTAGGCTAAAAACATAGATTTCAATGAGCTATTCCAACTCAGGCAACCCAACCTTCACCCACAGGCATCCAAACAGTTTATCACATAAGCATCTAGCCACATGGCAAACATGCTGTCATGATAGCATTCACACACATGCGAGGATGCTAAAGAATAAATACTTACATCGTACTCCGTGCCAAAACAATAAACTAGTTAGCCAACATGCATGGTCCTAGTTCATGTCAATTTGACTAATGCAACACATACAGGATGCAATTAGAGTAGGCTCGACTAACCTAAACATGGAATGTGAAATGCAACCAATTGATGCACGTATTCAATTTGGAATTGGAATAAAAATGCAGTTAGTATGATGCGCCGAGCCCGGTGCATGCAAGACAAATGTATGAATGCACACATGCATAGCATAAGGATGCCAAATTAAACATGCTGTAATCTACCATCATAAGCAGGTAAATAAAAGGGAAGAAAGAAGTGGGGATTGGAAGACATGCATCACACACACGCACCCACACTTATTACACATTCGCCCTCGCTCGGAGGGACCAAAAGAATAATACAATTTGAATAACGAATTAACTAACCTAGCTAATTAATTATTACAAATTACCTAATCAGTTAACAAACTAACTAGGCTAGGAAAAACAGTAAACCGCCTCGGGAAGGGAGCTCAATGCAATGCATGCTCGGTCCTGCTCGGAAGTGCACTGCCATGTGCAAGCTGCCTCTGTTTTCCCTGCTATACTTCTCTGGAGGCTGCCAAAGTCTCAGGATTGCTTCCCTGGACATTAGGAGACACCACCGGCTGAGTAGAATGGCCACCGGCAGTGGTATGTGATCACCGGCCGTTTGTGAAGCTATCGGCTCAGGAAGGATTGCCGGTCGGCACTAGACACTGCCGGTCGGCAGAAAGTTCCTGCAGAATCTGCAATTGACAGCAGCAGAAGGCAAGGCACAGCATGGCAATGCAATTCAAGCAATGTATGCACCAATCATCTCCCTTATCATGCTAGTGACTCAAAGGGATATGCTCCTTGGTTCTCGGACCATCAATCGCGCATTTCCATGCGTGATGGCCCAAGGGACCAAGTGTGCACATTTTGATGTCAAATGCAATGCAAACCAACAAACCAAAGCCCAATTCCTATCACTAGATCAAGGAACAAGACATGCATGCTAGATGCAATGCAACCTAGGCATGCAAGCTAAGGATGCAACATGGGAATGCAAGATGTACATGCAAGCATGCAAACAACATGCGAGGTAAGCATGCAAGCAAGCAAAGGGTGGACTTAAACATGATTTAGACAGCCCTCACTAAGCCCAAAAACAGTGGCCAAAGTGCCCAAAATGAAGGACTAATGGCATGCAAACATGTATGCAAATGATCTCCAACACTTCAAACATTAAAGAGCAATTCTCAAGCAAACTCAAGAGGGTGCAAACATGGACAAATGAGATGCATTAAGCCCTGAAAATCATGCAAGAACATGGTGCCAAACAAAGCAAACAAGATAGGCTAAGCATGCAATAAATGGCCCAAGTACTTGAAGCAAGTCAAGGGGACTTAAACCATAGCTAAGCCAACCAGGCCTCACAAGGCCAAGCGGGCTTAAAACAGGTCCAAGGCAGACCTAGACCATGCAAAGGAGACCCCTAGATGGCATCTAAGTGGCTCAAATTCAAAGGCATGCACGATGGCCAAAACATGGAGCATGCAAGACAAGCTTTCAAAGCTTCAAAGAGACATCCAAGGCAAGCATACAAGCATGATAAGGGGGCTGAAATGATGCTATAAATGATGCCAAACCATTAAATCAAAGCAAGTAATGCATGCTATACCCTCACATACTTAAGGCCAACAAGCCGAAATGCAAAGGGGCTATACTAAGCATGCCAAAGTCAACCCAAACAACCTAGGACGGACCTCAAACACGGCAAAATATGCACAAAAGCTTCACAAAGCTAAGCCTAAAACATGCTAGAACAAGGGTTTACAACCTAAGGCATGTTAAGGCAATAAAGTGGCATTACAAGGTAGGTATGCTAAGCATGCATGGTGTACCAAAACCAACAAAAAATAGAGGCATATTATGACATAATAAGCCCAAAAAATAGCCAAGGCATGGTCAACAAGAAGCTTAGCTAGGTGCTCCCTCAAGAGGCCAAAAAAGGTCCATTTCAAGGACAACAAGGAGAGGGGGTGGCCCTCTCTTTCTTGGGACCTCAAGGCACCATCCTCACCTCTAAAATCCCTCAATATTTCAGTGGTGAGGAGGCCCAAACACCAAGGTCTCGGGTTTTACACAAAATAGCACAAAATGGGGCCTCTCAAGGCCTAAGAGGGGTCAAACACCTCCAAACCTCAAAACACTCTAAACAAGCTATTTAGAGGGCCCAAAAATAGAACTTTTTTTATATTATACACCAAGCTCAAAAACAGTTCTAAGATAGGAAAAAATAGAATGCAAAAATGGGGTAAAAAGGGACTAGTTTCTTACCCTTGAAGACCCCTTCAACAATGGTGGACCAGCTGCTCCTCCAAGCTCCAAACCAACTCCAAAACTTTGAAAAGAATCCCTTAAAACCTCAATAGCCAAGAGAAGGTGTAATGGTAGGTGTTTGTGTGCAATACTAACAACAAATGCACCTAGAACACTCAAGAGAGAAAAAGAGAGATACAATAGCTACAACTATACTAACCCTAGAACCAGATCTCTCCTCTGTGTTTTTTGTCTCTAAAATGGCTAACCCTAAAGCCAAGAGGGGAGGGCTCCACTTATAGAGGAGCCAATCTTGTAAAGCTTACAAGGTAAGCTAACAAGGAAGCCATCCTTCCATACACGTGTATGGAGGGGAACAAAATGCCATATAGCTATATTAAAATATTTGCAAAAGCAGATGAACAGTAGTCGGCTGCTCAAAATTGCCATTTTGTCAAAATGGAGTGCCGACCGGCAACAAAGAATGCCGACGGGCAATATACATTGCCGATGGCATCAAAACACCAGCCGGTGGCCTATGGCCATGGCCGGTGGTGTGTGGGGATGCCTCACAAGGCATTTCCTGCCCCTCCAAGGCAAAATACAAGTGATCCTGAGGCTAGGCGCGTAGCCGAGACCTCCGGGAACTCCAAACGAACACAAACATGGATGATCACCGGGTGTTCAAACGGTGACGTCCAAGTCTTGAGGACGGTCAAAAATGGGGTGTCTACACCATGCTTTTCACTCTTTAAGTGCTCTTAAGAGTTGCATCTTTATGCCTTAATTCTTGGACCAATATGTGTGCATGCATGTCTTGCCTTTTGGTGCCTTAGTTTGATGTTATGGCCACTGTTTTGGACCCTCTTAGGTCTGTCCATATGTGGTTTAAGTCCACTAAGTGTTGCATTACATGGCACTTACCATTGCATTGTTGTTTGGACATTGTTGCATGTTTGTTAGATAGCATGTTGTTGCATGCTTGTTAAATAGCATGCTTGTTCCATTGTATTGTTGTTGCATGCTTGTTGCATTGCATGATTTTCGCATTGTTGTTGGCTTGCAAGCATTGCATTGTATTTGGCATACTTGTGTTGCATTGTGTTTGGGATAGGGTGTTAGTCCAAACAGGAGGAACGAGGGACGTTTCATACTTGAAGTGCTGAAATGTGCCTCAATTCTCGGTCGCCGACCCTCTTGATCATGCATGATAGAGGTTAAGGCATATATGTGTTTTTGTGCATTCATTTGGCATTGATTTGTGCAACTCGACCTCTTTGGCCATTATGCATTGAAATGCGTGATTGATGGCTCGAAAGTCGAGCACTACACTCCTTTGAGCTTTGAATATGATAAGGAGTGTGGTTGCACACACATTTTCTTGCAAATACACTGCCATGTCTCTGTTTGTGCTCTATTGCAACAAAAGGAGAAGTGTAGCAACCCTAATTTTCTTTAGTCATTATTTATTATTATTATTATGGTTATTATTATCTTATTTTATTTTTGACTTTATTAATTGTGTGATCACATGAGAGTTAATGTGATATTTAATGAATTTAATATTGTAATTATTAATTGGGTGGTTACATGAGATTTATTGTGATATTTAATGGATTTAATGATGTAATTATTAATTGGGTGGTTACATAAGGTTTAATGTGATATCTAAGGCATTTAATGTTGTAATTAATAAATTTACTACATATTATAGTTTATTAAGCTATTATATATTGAGATTTAGGTTTATAGTATAATATTATTAGGTTATACTAGCTCTTGGGTTATTATATATATAATAACATAGAAGTATTCAACTAGGTTTAGGAGACCAAAAGGAAAAGAGAGAGAGACCAAGTTGTGAGAGAGAGAGAGAGAGAAATCAAAGAAGACAAAGAAAGGGGTGGCAGCAAGGAAAAAAGAGGAGTGGGAAGAAAAGGAAAGATTATGGTTTTGTTTTGGCGACTCTAATAGTTTTCTAAATATTCTTTGATCTTCAATAAAGTATTGTGAGTACAAAACCCACTTCCCTTGATTTATGTTTAATTCTTGTTTTAATCTATTTGTTTGATATTAGTTTGATTTTGTGCTTACCTAAAGATGATTGATTAATTTTAATTATTTTGGTTAGTTGTTTATATAAGGTTTAGGATTTTTAGATGATTGATTGATTTTAATTATTTTGATTAGTTGTATATGCAAGGTTTAGGGTTTCAATATTGATTAATGTTATGATTGTAATCACACTCATGATTATATAAAATTAAAATAAACTTAGAATCCATAGATATTGGTTAGATGATGAATTGATTCGTTGTTTTTATTTATTTATTTTTAATTGATGTTGGATTGATTTTGTATTTGCATGTAGATGATGGATTGATTTTAATTATTTTGATTAGTTGTGTATACTATGTTTAGGATTTTTATATGGATTTATTTTATGGTTGTAATTACACTCATGGTCATATGAAATTAAAATTAATTAAGAACCTATAGATAAATTCCTTATACTCCACTATGACTCCATGGATTGTTGTTTTATTTGAGTGATGGTGAGAAAGAGTGTATAAAAAAAGTAAGGATTATGAGATTTATTTGAATGCCTTAGGCTCGGCATTGTTATGTTTATTCTCATGTATGAGATATAGTGTATATATATATTGTTGCCTCGTTCTCATGAGTAGACGAGTGCTTTGATTTGTGCGCGTACGTATATGCTAACCATCCAGGGAGTGTGAGTCAAACTCGGGACGATATCCCCGTGCAAGTTTGGCTTTAGAGCGGTGTTAGGTATACGGGAGGCACGTGGGATCTATGTGTAGGCCGGAAGGGGAGGGCCGAAGTGGTGGAGTTAAGGTACAAAAATTTAATTATGAGTGTATTGATTTGTACATTTTGAAATATAGTAATCGACCTCAAGAAATTGTGAGATTTGAGGAGAGGCATGTATACGTGATTTTGGACAACTTTTGTGTTGTAGCTTTTTATTAAAAAGATCGATTAGAACTTATAATCGGATGACATTGGTTATTGTCGGTTTGATTCCTTTTGGTAATATAGATGTTATAGGCTGTTTTAACCCACGAAACGAGTTCATTTTTATTGGTTTTGCGTAAACTGAAGTAAAACATTATTCTACACACTTTTCATGATTTGAATTTTTTTCAAAAAAAAATCATCTAAGGGCAGTTTTTGTTCTTTTTCAGCTTCAGATTTTTCGATTGAATTCTGTCTAGATTTTTATATCAAGTTTTTCTCTTAACCTGTTCAGTTCTGTTAAATTTGTTCACGTAGTCTTTTAGGAAATTTGATTCTGTACAACTTTCATTCTTTGAGTTTTGATCAATTCGAATTATTTAAGTACGAAACAATGTAATTTTATATATTTTTTTCAACAAGTTACTTATGATTAAAGTATACCAACTTTATTTGTTTTGCAGGATGGTGGGTCTTACTAACTTTTTATGCAGGACTGATCCACTATATTTTTATTTCTATTTTTTCTATTTTATAATCAATTTATATTACGTTGTGTACCGACAAGAAACTAAATGCCACCGTATCTCGAGAAACTACCCATTCGTCTCGGTGCGGTTGGACCTGCTTGTCTTGTTCCATAGTAAGAATTTAATGTATTTTGGTTTGCGTCTGGTAGACACATGGGTGTTACATCTTGTACTCATACCAGTATACCTGTATACTAACCCGTTTTGTCTCTTGGCAACTCGGGTGCGTTCTGTTTGAGCGCAGCTGAGCTTCCTTTGCAGGATTAGTAGAGGCTTTGGTGGTGACGTGGATTTACTATAGAGTTGGACATGTCGTTTGGACTTCTTTTGTTTTCTTGAGCTTAGGATTAATATTAGACTATGTATTTATTATTCTCTTTATGACATAGTATTGGAATAATTTGGCACGGTTTGTAACCGTACTTTATTTAAGTTGTGTTGACAAGTTATTGTTACCTTGATATTGAGGTATTGGTTAGTTATGAATTTATGGTGGATGGTTTGGTTTGCGTTTAGTTTTTTTGTTTCACCCCTAAGATTTGGATGATGGAATATTGATTAGGGTTAGGTTTAATATAATATTTAATTGTCCGAATTTTGGGGCATGACAAGAAGTTTGCAGGAAGAAGTGTCTGATCGGCTATCAATAATTGGCCGATAGCCTCAAAATTGGTCAAAGGCCATTATTTTTTGGCCGATGCCCACACCTTTTGGCCGACTACCCCTCAGATGGTTCCTAAGGTAGGTCAGAAGAATCACAGAAGTTGGCATAATTTTAAGAGGTGCAGAAGTGTGCAAACCGAGGCAACATGAGGCATGGTAACTGATTTCCGAGTGAGGCGATCAAGCATGCATCTTCAAACTCTTAGAACTGAGCTGAGGCTTTGTAATTTGTAATTAGATTTACTTGTTAGTTAGCTTTTGAATTTGTAATTAAACTAGCTAATTTTTTAATTAGTTAACATGTTGTAATAATTAGCTTAGTGTTAGCTAGTTATTCAATTTGATTATGTAATAATTAGTCTACTTAGATTATTAGATTAGTTAGAATAGCTTAGCGTAGCTAGCTTAGCATACTCATTCGGACCCTTCGTCGAGAGGGCCAACTGTGGTAATAAGCATGCATGTGTTTGATGCATGTCTTCCAATCTCCATTTCTTTCGCCCTTTTACTTACCCGCTTACGATGGTTAGTTTTAGGGCATATTTCAATTAGCATCCTTATGTTTGCATGTTTGCATTCATTCATTTGTCTTGCAAGCACCGGGCTCGGCGCATCATACAAACTGCATTGTATTTCAATACATTTACTTAAATACCTATTCAACAACATGTCATCAAGTTACATTTCACATGACATCTTATAACAACCAAGCGTATCTTAGTTTCATTTTTGCATGTGTTGCATTAGCCATCTTAACATGAACTAGGATCGTGCATGATTTCTAACTAGTTCTCTGTTTTGGCTCGGAGTACACTATGAGTGTTTACGCTTTAGCATACTGCAAGTGTGTCAAGTGTTGCCGTGAAAGCATGCTTGCCATGTGGCTACTTGCTTAATTGCTATAATTGCATGAATGCTTGCGGATGAAGGTTGGATTGCTTGAATTGGAACAATTCATTGAAATGTGAGTTTCTTAAGCCCACTTGAAGTGGCAAAATCATGTTTTCTAAGCCCACTTGACGGTGGCAAAATCCCCCGACTTAGCCTACTTGCGAGTAACATCTTTAAACAGTTTTCAAACAAACGAACATGAAATTCTTTGTTCCAACTTAGGTGATCTACTTTATACTTGTATGTTGTGCGCATCACATAGTAATTCTAGGTTAATAACCGGAATAAGAACACATGTGTTTTCAAAAACAAATTTTCATGTTAGTAAAGACCGATCTTTGATTGGGCGAGCGAGGGTGCTCATTGCATGACCTTCCCCTCTCGTACCCAAGTTCCCGAGCCGAGACAACTTTGGTGATGACGGACACGTAGCCTTAGGCATGAGTCAGGGTTTCCTAAATTTTCCACAAACAAAACATTTAGGTGGCGACTCTGTATCTGGCAAAGCAGTCCATGTTTGGCACTTCTTTATTAAAATCGATTTTCCAAAACGATTTGCCGGATTTGAACTTTTTGGTGATTTATCGGTCTTACATTGCACTTTGTGAGATTAGTTTCAGAACCGTGACACGAGTCCGAACTGTAGTAGCTAGAGAACAAAACGATTCGCGCCCCCGCGCGCGGAGAGCGGAGTTCTCACGGGCGGTCTACAGTTTCTGGTGACTCTGCTGGGGACTTAGAGAACTTGGCTCGAACTCATGATATCTTGTTTTGTCTGCACTTATGTGTTTCTTTGCATTGCATTTGCATTGGTGCGCCTAAGTCACCGTGTTTCTCGTCTGTTATTCCTGAAGGGTTTGCCTGAGGCTGCATGCCATAAGGTTGACCAGTTACGGGCTCTGCTACGATGGGAACACAAACCTCGGTTGTTACCGAGGCACCCTTTTTGACTATTCGACCCAGTGCATATCGGAAACCATAGCGACCATTCCAAGCTAGGACAGGTTCCTTACCCGATTGTAGGTTGTTTGAAACCGTTGTGTGCGTAGTGAAACCCTATCTCCTGACAAGATAGGACAAGAAACCTTACCCCTCCATTGGGGTGTTTTGGCTCTCACTTGCTTGCTATGTGCTTTTAGAGTGTGTCTGTACAGGAATACATGTATCAGTTTATAAGTCTGGGTATCAGGCCTGTGGGCATTAGTATCTAGGAAATCAATCTTACCTGAGGGTATCTGATCTGGGGCGGTGATTTTAAAACAGTGACCAGCGTTTGAGAACAATGTGTTTAGCTTACAAATGCCAACTGTGTGTTGTCCTGATTTAAGCCGTTATGCTATCCGTTTTGATGCTTATTGTTTCCTTATTATGCTTTATTTATCTTTTTGCAAGGTAGTTTAGCACAATTGATTTCGACCAGGTAGATATTCCCCAAGCACTCTGGACCAGAGGTCGCAGACTTCATCGATCCGAGGATTTGATAGACAGAGAACCAGTGTTCCACTATTTACCCCTGGTTATTAGACGGAGGTTGGTTGGGCACAGTTTATTAGTACAGCGGTTACCAAATCAGTGGTCCTTATCCGCCCCACCAGTGAACAGTCAGGCTGAGATCTCAGTTTCTACTGCAGGGACATATACCGTTTGTTCAGATAGACTAGCACGCAATGGCATCTATAGAAAAGATGATGCGTCAGCTCCAGGAGAGTATACAAACCATGCAGCAGGGTACTGCTCGCCAAGCAGAATTTGCTGCACGCCAGGCTAAGGTTATGGCCCAACATGCAAAGCTGATTGCTAGACTTCAGCAACAACAATAACCACAGCAAGCCGGAGCATCTGCTTCGCACCCACCTCTCCCTTCACTAAAAGTTCCAACACTCGGGGAGACAGCAAATGTCCTGGAAAATACGGACGTTCCAACAGGGCCAGCTTCGCCCCCAATCCTACCCCAGCTATCTAAAGCACCTACTAACCTACAGGACACACCGTTTGAGTTCGAGGTGGGTCCAACATCGTTAAAAGTGAGCAAGCTAGAAAAGCTTTTCAAGAAGGCTCAAGGCGTGAAATCCATTCCGGATATAGAGGATAGATACACTGACTCGGCCGTGACTCGGCCGGACCGATTTAAAATGCCGCACATAGACTGCTTTAACGGTTCTGGAGATCTGATGGTGCACCTACAGCTGTTTTCGGATATCCTAAGGCCGATGGGCCTGTCCAGATTGCAGAAGCTTTCCCTGTTTGGCCGGACCTTGTCGGGTGTAGCAGCTATTTGGTATGCAAAGCTGGAGGACTCTGTTAAGAGGAACTGGGAGGAGATGGCTGAGGCCTTTGTAGCTTAACACTCCTATAATACACAGATCGAGATCACAACTCGTGATCTTGAGACAACTAGACAGGAACCAAAAGAGAGCTTCTCCGATTTTGTGACCCGATGTAGGGCCAAGGCCTCGATGATGACCATCAGGCCGGTTGACAAAGATCAGATAAGGATGGTTGTGCACAACCTCCAGCCCAAGCTCATGCAAAAGATGATTATGCTCAACCTACCCACCTTTGCAGATTTACATGAGATCGGGGTGCAGATTGAGGACACCATGAAACAGGGTCTGATTGACCATGAAAGGGAGTAGCCTAAGAGGGCATTCAACCGCAATACGAATGCAGGCACAAGTAGTGCTATAGCTGCCAGAACTTCAGATGTGGGCATGGTCACCAACACCACCCCAAAAACCCTTGTAGCTACACTATTCACCGGTGCGTTCGGAAGTAGCTCACAAACCGCAAGGTATCCACCTCGAAGCCAGAGAACCTTTACCCCGCTATACATGTCTCTGTCCAAAGCTTTGGGGTCTTGATTAGGAAAGGCCACTTGAAGCCCCTAGAGCCGCGGCCATTACTGGACAAGCTCCCTTCCTCCTATAACCCAACCAAGTAGTGTTCCTTTCACCAACAGCATGGTCATGACACCGACCAGTGCTATAGATTGCGTCACGAGATTCAGGATCTCGTTGACAACAGGGTGATCGTGCCTCTGGAGAAACCGAATGTCACTACCAAACCTCTCCCACCACACAACCAAGCTCCACCTCCCAAACATATCAACTTGATCCAAACTGGGGTTGTGTCATATGACCCTAGCATATATTTCACTCCTTCTCACCTACCCAAGCCGGAGGTGTTCATTCTTGACAGCACTAACTTGTGTATATTGGACATCTCCCAAACCCAACCAGAAACGGTGGTGGTAACCATCAAAGATAGAATTGGTTCGACTGTGGGGGCAGATGAGAATGCGAATTCAGAGCCTGAGGGGTTTGCGAGCTTCATGTACAACTCGAGCGGTTACATCACATCAATAGGCCAGGCTAGGCCAAATGTGGAATTGCCAATGGGGGTAGAGATTTGTGTAGTTCGAGAGGATGAACCTAATCAGGGGCTAAATGACCTAGCTGATTTGGGTGAGGACATTGCCAACCTTCAGTTCTTCAACGAACAGGATCCGGGGGACGTGACTGTCAACTAGTTTGATCTAGAAAGGTCAGTAGAACCTACTGGGTGGCTCAGTGACGAGCCAGATGTTGTTGAGCAGTCTTAGCCAGGACAAGGTCCGTCAAGGACGGAGACACCAGCAATGGCCGGAAGGGCCGAGAATCAGAATGCACCGTCAGAGAGCACCACTGTTAAGAATTTTGCTCAGAATACGGGCAGTTTGAGTACAGAAGATACTGAACAGTAGGCTGCACTGAAGTAGTTTGAGTGGGAAAAGATCGAAGATCTAGAAAGGGCTAGAAAGGCCAAAGTCCCTGCGGAGACGAAACGTGCTATAAGAACAAGAACAGAATGTGCTGTGGGCACAAGAATAGTTGTAACGAAACCAGACAGATGTCTCTCGGTTGACGATGGTATGTGGTGGGAAGAAGATGACTTATGTCTTGCCCACACCGATGAAGATTGGGGACAAAGCCAACCGGATGATACCAGATATGTGGGAGAGGTTGACCACATGACTAGGACTGGGCGGTATTTCAAAGCCCCACACTTGGATTGACCAGAGGCATCCGGAAAGGACAAAGAGCCAGAGAGGCAGAAACAAAGGCTGCTCGAGGAGGAGGTTGTGGTGAAATAGCTGAAGAAAATCCAAGCAAACGTCTCCATCTGGGGACTGCTTATGGCCTCAAGAGTTTATAGACAAGCTGTCCTTTCTGCCATGGACAAAGCCAAACTTTCAATTGAGACCACTCTTGAGCAGTTGGTAGGGTTGGTTTTTCCGGGAGGAGCTTCCCCGACGTTGACCTTCACTGACAAGGAACTACTGCCTAAGGGCTCAAACCATAACAAACCTCACTACATCTCTGTGGAGTGCAAAGAGAAATGGATACCAGTGGTCCTTGTCGACACAGGATCTGTAATCAACGTGTGCCCGTCTAGGACGACATATGCTATCGGGTTGAAGCTCGCTGATTTTGTGCCTACTGCCCAGGTGATAAAGGCATATGATAATGCTAACAGAGAAGTGATAGGGACTATACAGATTCGGACTTAGGTTGGTCCAGGGCAACAGGATATTGACGTTCATGTCTTGGACATTCCCACAACCTTCAATCTACTCCTAGGGTGGTCGTGGCTGCACCAGGTGAAGGCGGTCTCTTCCACCCTGTATCAAATACTGAAATACCCCCACGGGAAGGGGGTGGCCATAGTTTTTGGGAATTTGTCAATGCATCCGCCGCCAAAGGTTTCTACACCAATTATGGATATTAAGCATGGCGCAGAGGATGTGTTCCTATCAGGATTTACCTAAGCCGAGGCCTGGGTTGTACAGAACATTCTAGCTGTTGATGAGGGGCTATACGTCAGCACACAATCTATGTACCTTATGAACAAACTCCATCACATCCCCGGGATAGGATTAGGAAAAAGTGACCGGAAGGGCATTGCAGCATCGGCCGAAGTGCCACATAACCCACATACCTTTGGCTTAGGTTATCTGCCTACCAAAAGAGGACTGGGTCAGGAAAGGCAAAGAGATGGCCAGAAGAGCCAGAGCCAAGCAGGTCAGAAAGCATTATGACTTGATGCACCGACCTATCCAGGGGACCTTAAACAGACGCTTTGTCTGGGAGGAGGAAGACTTCCCGTTCTGTGGCTTCCTAGAGCCATGGCTAAACGCAGAGAAGAGGCGCCTGCTAGGGTTTGAGATTTTCTTTGACTAGTAGTTGTCCGCGGATGATGTTACCGAAGAGCAGATAGACCCACCAGCTGAGGCTGAGCAGTGCAATGAGGAGGAATTCGAGAGCATAGAGATTGAAATGGGGGTAGCATTGGCTTGTCTACTCTCAGATCCTTCGATTATACAGAAGTGCTTAGGGGATAACTTCTCAGTGTCCATGATTGGGAATGAAGCAACAGTGAGCCCATCTTCAAACATTCTGGATGCATCCATCGCACTCTCCTTTGTCTGGCAATACGAGGAAGGATTCTTATCGAGCAGCACCAGGTCAGGTAGTGAGCCAGAATCTGATTCCACCGAGTCGGTGGAGTCAGAATCAGGTTCCAACTCGTCTGAGTCTGAGTCCGGTATTCTTGGGGGTGACAACCCGGATGCCACAGTCCTGTCTAGGTCGTCTTTTTCTTTTTCCTTTGAGCCTGTTGTAACAGAGGAATCAAGCGATTTGGAAGTGATTATTGAGAATTGTGCGGCTGTGGCCTTCGAGTACTTTTCTGCGCCCTTAATTTATTACATTAATCAAGACTTTCAAAATTTTGATGAAAACGACGAGGAAGAAATTCCTCCGATTTTGAAATATTTTCTTGATCAAGAGCAGGAGAGGTTTGTAAAACCCTTGCCCTGAAATCACCCAAATTAATGTTGGTACTAAGAAGAACCTGCAGCTGGTCCAGATCAGGTCCACGTTGTCTTCGGAGGAGCGCGAGCGCTTAGTCGTTTTATTAAAAGATTTCAAAGACGTTTTCGCGTGGTCCTATGAAGACATGCCTGGAATCGATCCTAAGATTGTACAACACCGGATCCCTCTAGACCTAGACGCCCGACCTGTTAAGCAGAAGCTCAGAAGGATCCGCCCAGACTAGGCTCTTAAGATGAAAGAAGAGGTCATTAAGCAAATTGACACAGGGTTCCTGCTCGTATCTGAATACCCAACTTGGTTGGCCAATATAGTTCCAGTGCCGAAGAAGGATGACAGAATTCGGGTATGTGTGGACTTCAGGGATTTGAACAAAGCCAGTCCGATGGACGACTTTCCTCTGCCGCATATCGATGAATTAGTGGATTTTACTGATGGGCATGCGCTGCTCTCATTCATGGTTGGGTTTTTTGGCTACAATCAGATTTTGATGGCACCCGAGGACAGGGAGAAGACTGCTTACCTATTATTATAGGGTGATGCCGTTTGGGCTGAAGAACGCTGGGGCCACGTATCAACAGGCTGCGACCACAATTTTGCATGACATGATCCATAAAGAGGTTGAGGTGTATGTGGACGAAATGATTGTCAAGTCCAAGGAAAGAGAGGGCCACTACACCACCTTGCAGAAACTCTTCCAACGGATCAAAGAGTATCAGTTGCGGTTGAATCCTTAGAAGTGTACATTTGGTGTTACCGTAGGGAAAATGCTGGGGTTCTTGATCACACAGAGAGGTATCGATGTTGACCCTTCTAAAATCAAGGCCATCTTAGAAATGCCACCACCGAGGACTGAAAAGGAAGTGCAAGGCTTTCTGGGTAAAGTACAATTCATAAGACGGTTTATTACTAAATTAACCTTGACTTGTGAACCACTCTTTGGTCTCCGGAAGAAAGGAAAGAAATTCCAATGGGACGGTCGATGCCAAGCTGCTTTTGAACAGATTAAGCAATATTTACAGAACCAACCTGTGTTATCACCGCCTGAGCTGGGGAAACCGTTGATTCTGTACCTTTCAGTGACTGAAACTACAATGGGTTGCATGTTTGCACAGGAACCTGAGGATAAAGTGGAGAAGGCTATCTACTACCAGAGCAAGAAAATGCTGGATTACGAGACCCGCTACACGCCGCTAGTGAAGGCTTGTCTGGCCTTGGTATGGGCTATCAGGAAGCTGCGACACTACCTATTAGCTCACTCTGTAATACTGGTTTCGAGATTAGATCCCATCAAATATCTCTTCAAGAAACCAGCACTTACGGGTAGGCTAGCCCGTTGGTTGCTTCTGCTTTTCAAATTCGATCTGAAGTACATGATGCGCAAGTCAGTGAAAGGGAGAATGGTAAAGGAGTTCCTAGCCGATCACCCGGTGGACAAGGATGAAGTAGTTGAGTATCTATTCCCAGACGAGGCCATTCTGCACGTCGAAGAAGAGACTTGGACGATGTACTTTGACGGAGCGTCAAACCGATACCGATATGGGATAGGGGTGTTGCTGATAGTGCCCAACAATTCCCGCATACCTCTAGCATTGAAACTCCGCTTCAGAGTATCAAACAATGAGGCAGAATATGAGGCATGTATCGCCGGACTAGAAGCCACCCTAGAATTAGGGGCAAAACGGTTGGACGTCATCGGGGACTCGAACCTTGTTGTATCTCAAGCTAAAGGAGATTGGAAAGTTAAAGTAGAAAAGATGAGAATCTACTACCTGACCTTGGACGTGCTGATTTCTCGATTTGAGAAACTAAATTTTGCTCATCTGTTAAGAGAAAACAACAGGTTTACTGATTCATTAGCAACTTTATCTTTTATGATAGACATTCCTTTCAGAGTCTGGATGCGTCTGATCATCATCGAATAGAAATTCGTGCTGGCCTACGAGCTGATTGCTACCATAGATGAGGTACAAGATGAGAATCCCTGGTATTACGATGTTTGGAACTTCTTGGAAAAAGAGGCGTATCCACCAGGGGCAAATGCCAAAGATATGAGGGCGATTCAAAGAATGGTTGCTCAGTTCATTGTCAGCGGAGGTAAACTGTACAAGAGGGGTCATCTCGGGATGCATAAGCTGTGTGTTGATGCTGAAGAATCCAAGCGCCTGATGGAGGCCATCCATGGAGGAGAGTGCGGAGCACACATGAACGGGGTGATGCTAGCCCGAAAGATCCTTAGACAGGGTTATTATTGGTCCACCATGGAGGAGGATTGAATTGGCTTTGTCCAGCGATGCCACAAATGTCAAGTCCATGCAAACCGCATGAACATTCCGCCGTCGAAGCTGTACAACATGACTTCGGCATGGCCGTTTTTAGTCTGGGGTATTGAAGTGATTGGGGCTGTCACTCCGAAGGGGTCCAACGGGCATGAGTATATTCTAGTAGCGATAGACTACTTTACAAAGTGGGTTGAGGCCCAATCTTACGCGGTGTTGAAGGCATCGCATGTTGCTAAGTTCATCAGAAACAACATCATCTGTCGCTATAGAGTCCCGAATGAGATTATTTCAGATAATGGTTCCCACTTCAAGAAGGAGGTGATCGACTTGTTGGACAAGTACAACATGGTTTTTCACAAGTCATCTACATATCGGCCGCAAGCCAACGGAGCAGTTGAGGCTGCCAACAAGAACATCAAGCACATCCTGCAGAAGATAGTGGAGACCTACCGAGACTGGCCAGATAAGCTGCCATTTTCTCTTTGGGGCTACCGGACTTCAATTCGAACTTCTACTGGGGCAACTCCATATTCCTTGGTTTATGGGATGGAGGCTGTTCAGCCTATCGAAGTTGAGGTTCCATCGTTATAGGTATTGGTTGAGTGTCAGATAGATGAGGCAGATTGGCAGCAAAGCAGGTTCGAAGAACTCATGCTCTTTGATGAAAAAAGGCTGAAAGCACTGTATCATGTCCAGGGTTATCAACAAAGAATTACCAGGGCTTTCAACAAGAAGGTTAAGGCCAGGAATTTGAAAGAGGGGGATCTTGTGCTCAAAGACAACCGAGCTCTCATCCACGACTCTAGGGGCAAGTTCAGACCCAATTGGATTGGCCCTTACATTATCAAGTCTATTTGGTCGAGAGGAGTTGTCGTTCTGATGGACCTAGATGGCCTTGAGTTCTCCTAACCGATCAACATGGACAAGTTGAAGAAATACTTTCACTGAGTGGCTCGCGAGGCCGAAAACCCGAAAAGCCTCACATAAAATTTAAAAATAATAAAAACTGAGCTCGCAAGTTTGGAAACCCAGAAAGGGCGGTCTTGGCAAAAGTTAGAGCGTAAAAGGAGAGTGTTAATACCCAAGTGTACCTTAACCGAACTGCGTAAGGCTTGATTCCCATCTTCGAGATACGTAGGCAACTTCATTCTGAAGTCCAGCTATAAACACTTCCAAATCAAGTTTGTCCATGTGATCATGTTGGTCATCTTTGTCTATTCTGCATTCAAGAGCTCAGTTGTGATCTCCAGTGCGGTGCTATTCAGACTAGGGACAGCTTTCCAGTTGCTGGGATCCGAAGTTATACATCTCAGTGATAAATCTCGGGTGTATCTAGTTTTGATCCATGTCAAAAATGGTTTTGAAAAGTTTTAATAAAATTTGATTTTTCTCAAATTAATCTTTTTACAACTTAGACCATTTTTGGACCAAACGGAAAATTTCAGTACCCACAACCTTCAATTACATTGATTTCAGTACAAAGATCTCCTACTCTTGAATACAAATTGAAGTTGTTTTTTATTACATTCATAAAGAAAACTTGAAAGTACTGATAAAGCAAATAAATTCGGGGCATAGTCAGGTGTTCTTGCGTCCCCTCCCAGAGGTTGTGGAAGCCTCTGATGCCAAAGTAGGCCTAACCTGTGCCTCTTCATCAAGCCAAGCTATGCATTCATCAGAGAGGGTGTAACTGAAAGTGGGAGCGGGGGCCAGAAGCTCTCTCGTCCTCCATGTTATGGCATACCGAGCTAGCTCGGACCGGAAATGCAGCAGGGTACTTTATCCCCTCTGTCGGGCAAGTCTGATCATGTCTGAACTGTCGCCGGAATCGAAACGGGAAGTAAAAGACATAGTGTGTCAGGCCGATCAACTGAATCCCGGGCTGGCGAGACATGCTGTAACTCATCACTGGCAGATTAAGCCGAGGGCAGCGCCAAGCAATACTGGTAGTGGATAGACTACACATCCATTCACACCACCATCCCTCATCAAGGGCATCGACTAGACGTCACTGGAAGAAATAGCCGCGAGCTAAATATGCATGGCATGAGTCCACAACCTTCAATTTATCCATCAACCATATCTGGGGAGGGATGAAAAATGAGAGATTAAAGAATAGAGAGGTGTACGCTGAGAGAAAAGTGAGAAAAAGGGTTTTGAGAGAAAAACCGAACCTGAGGGCCGAGTGATGTGAGAAATATATGTGAGATAGGGTGGGAACCATTACCTGCAGTAGTACTGGACTCCTCGCGAATCTAGTCGTCTCTCGGCGATGGAAAGCATCCAAGCCCATCAATGTCTCAGCTAGTGTCATGGCAATGCAACTCTTGCCGTCTTTCAAGCCTTGGGTGACCTCAATCAAACAGACGCTAGATCCTCTGAATCCCAAGGCAAGCAAGAAATGAGATAACATGCATAAGCAAAGAGCACGTCGCCGAAAACCCTACCAGTGATGATCGCCGCGGTCACCACCATCAGAAAACCAATGAACCAAGCTGGGGATGTCCAAATCCCCATCTCGGATCAAAGACCGAGCATCATGCATAGTGAGTCCGCATGCCCGTCCTAAGGCCTGGATGTGGCCGAAGCGGAACTGTGGCAAAATGTCTTCCTCGCGTTCGAACTCTATCAAAGCTTGGAAGTCTTCAAAAGTGGGACACAATTGTTGTCTGCCAAAGCTAAAAACAGGCGTAATCAGATTTCAATACCTTTCCATGGCATGAAGGAACGGAAAATGCAGCGGGGTGTGGCTCAAGGTGAATAATGCATTAATTCCAAAGCCTCGAAAATTTAGCTTTTTCGAGCCATCCAAGGTGGCAATCCAATTTGTGACATTTTGGTCAAAAAATGCTTCCATTTGGTGCAAAAACTGAGTTGAAATGGAGAAACTACGAAGCTAAGGCTTTTGTAGAAGATAAGGTGTTGAGTGGAAGATAGGTGGCAACATTCTGGAGGTTCTTGCCATTTTTTGGCTGATCGGCCAAAAAGAGTGCCAACTAACCATCTTTTTAGCCGATCAGCTAGTAATTTTGGCCGATGGTCATTTCCCTTGGCTGATGGCTTCTCACCTTGGCCGATGGCCTTTCCTTTTGTTCTCTAAGGTGTCTATGTGTTGGAGATGTTGAGAACTTGTGACTTGTTCCACTTCAAATGCCTTTCGGTGATGATTTTGTGAAGTCACGCCTGTGTTACTTCAATTTGTTTATCGAGCTGTTGTACTTTTGTTTATCGAGTTGTATTTTGTTTTCTCAAGTTCTTTGTTTTGCTTATCGAGTTGTTTTGTTGTCAGTTGGTTCACTACCTGATTAATGCAATTCGAGTGTTTAGTTTTCAAAACAAAGTTCAATCTCATTTACATTGTTATGTAATGTGATGCGATGTGATGCTTAGAATGTACAAATGTAACACTTTTTCAACAAAAAAGTTGTTTCATTCCATCATGTTTTCTTTTGCAAAAGTACATAGTTTTGAAAAAAAATAAAATATGCCTGACGCAGTACAATGTGCAAAAACTACTAGTAAAAAAAAGAAAAATAAAGCAAAATGCAGTAGCATCTGGATCGACACCGGTCGCCTCAACTGCAGGAGTCTCTCCTCATCCTCTTCCTAGACGAAGGTTTAGGATCGTCACCGTTGGCTCTGCAATAAGAGTCTGAGCCCGAGCCATCTCCACCCTCATCCTGAGATGAATCTGCCTCTGCATCAGACTTGTCATCATCTAGGCCAGGCGCCCATGAGCTACTCCTAGAGTGAGTACGCCCGACTCTGCTACGGCTGCGTGTCGAAATCCCTCGTCCGGCTCTCTCCGCTCCTCGAGCAGGTACTGAAGGTCCCGCTGAGGCCCCCCCTGCGGCCAGTATCTGGAATGGGGCTTGAAAAGAGCAAATTGGCAGATGCATCAGTTATGCTGCGAGCAGTGAATGAATGCCGTGAACAGTGTATGATTACAGTGTATGAATGCTGTAAGCAGTGTATAAATGCCGCGAGCAGTGTATGATTATAGGGTATGAATGCTGTGAGCAGTATATGAGTTACAGTGTATCGGTGTCGTGAGTGATATGTGAGTGCAGTGCATCTAGTGCCGTATTGATAATGTGATGTATCAGATCAGTATGGAACAGACTATGGAAGGTTTTGAGACTGAGGTTGAAAGAACTTACCGGGATACCGTATATACTCAGCAAGTCCATGCTCCTCTGCAGCATCCCTATCACTGAGGCCGATAGCTCTAGAGCCTGCCCAGTATACTCGATCAAAGCTTGCAAAAGTGTTGAAGTAATTAGTATTCTGCAGGATACCAAATGAAATGAAATGACTATACAGAATGCAAAGTATAGCACATACTGGGGTCGAGCCACAAACTTTGACGAGCTCATGATCAGCCGGAGCTGGAGCGATGGGTATCTGGTAAGTCTCTCCACCCTGTCCTCAGCATGTCATAGTGGTGGGCAAGTTTGGCCACTCTACTCTTCGTCCCCTTCGAGAATCACTCCTGTCGCGGGCCTGAGTCGCCCTCCGTGCTCTTGATCTCCCTACTGGAGCTGCAGGCCTCTCCCTCTCAACTCGACGAGCACTGGCTAGAGGTTGCATAAGATGAGTCTGGATGAAGACGGTGTAGTCGCCCTCATCTATGAAAAAGTCAGCGTCCCAGCCAATAGTGAAATCGATCATCTCCTGCGGGATGTACCTCTCTGTATGCCTTATATGGGTAAGAGGTGGCCTCGTGACTATCTGCTCAGGTAAACCAAGGGTCTGACACAGGAAGCGCTTTCCCAAATGCCATGCCCGAAAGACCGGACCCTCCAGCAAAACTCGGAACCGGGCAGTCTACCGAGCACCCATGTACTGGTCCTTCACTGCGTTAGGCAGCACTGCCCAAGGCTGCTAGGTGATCTGCAAATGACAAGATATACAGTTTATTATCTATTATTGAGAGTGCAATACAGAGCAAAGCTTAAATGAACTGTAAGTTTTGAAATACCTCTGCTGTGGCTATGGTGTCAAAGTATCTGCGGAAAAACAGGAAAGGCTTCCGCAGCCTCTGGTCGCACCTCACACCGTATCGATGAGAATAGGGAACAACGAGGGGCATCTCCACCTCCAGCTCTGGAGCAAGCCTCGAAAAGTAGGCATACACCCACAACTACAGAATGTAACAGGGTAAGAATGAGTATGTTTTATCAATAAAAGCAGTATGCAGATAAACCAGAAATTAGAGAATGGTGTGCAGTGTATTGTGCAATGTGTGCAGTGTACAGCCAGTGTAAAGAAGATTGCGTGTATGCAGTGTGTGTGGTGTACAGGTAGTGTAAAGTAGAACTGTAAAACAGAAGGGAAAGGTGTACCTCCCATGTAAGTGAACCATATGTTTAAAGGAAGTCTATTTGTTCAACAAGAAAAGTATCTGTTACATTAGAAGGTTTGAATCGAAATTGGAGGCCTTAAGGGCTTAGTTATCTGAAATTGATTTTATATATGTGATCAGCATAATTTTTGGGTAATATTAGGCATTTTTGGGAAATTTCAATTTCAGATGTTTAAACGATTACTTTTTGTCCTTATTCAATCAATATATCTATATATATCTATAAGCTTCTCATAGAGCTAAAGACTTAAGGCCTACTTCATAAAATATTCTCTGGGAGTAAAGTGTTGAGAGGAAGAACAAGGAAGCCTTGAGAGGGATTGAAGCTAAGGTAAGTTCAATTTCCCCTAGTCCAATCCTCTTCCCCAAGGTGAAATAGGAAGTTTTGATATAAAATGATCTAAATTGTGATGGAGGTCTTGTGTGTGTGTGTGTGTGTGTGTTGAAATTTTGGTATGTTAATCCTATCATCATGTGCTTCCTTCATTATCAAGTTGGTATTCATTATTATGAGCATGATTTTGTGTATCTATGTTATGTTATGTACATGTGAAGCTAAGAACCTCAAGACATGGAAGTGTGTTTATGAGTTTCAACTTTTGGTCCATTGAATTGAGTTGTGTGCATGGATTTAATTCAAGCTAGAGTGTTGTATATTGTACCTTAAGTTTCATGCTTTTTGAACCATAATTTGGCAATGAAAAGATCCATTTTAGAGTCTTGCAAACACTTCCAAAAGAATGGGATTTTGATGCAAATTTCGGACCAAAACAGGGGAATCGCCGCATGTGCATGAGTCACTGCCGCATGTACGGCAAATGCTGAAAATTTTGGGTTTGGTTCTGCTTAAAAGGCACGTGCGGGGGCATTTTGCCGCACGTGCGGGGGAGTTTGCCGCACATGTGGGGCTCACAGCCGCACGTGCGGCCCATGCTGAAAAACATGGATCTCTCCGTTTTGCGTGTAGAACCCTCTAATGTTGTCGGAATATGTGTTTGATGTCTTTTAATATGTATAAATTCCTTCGAAGTAAAACGAAACAGAAAGTAATTTGATATGAAAAGGAAACTAAATTGTAAAGGTTGAATGTGTGCAGGGCACACTCCGGGAGGAACAAGCACATCATCACAACACTGTGAGTAGTAGTATCACTATCCGCTTTACATATGACTAATGATTCTTATTAGCATTTTGTTTATGTATGATATGCAACTATGTTAATGTTCAAGTATGCAACTATGTTTATGTTTCAAGTGTGTATGTATGAAAAAGAAAAACAAAAGGGGAAATGGAAAAGATGAAATACCTTCCTTCTATAAGATTCTGGGCCTACGGCCATTCAATATGAGTTGTTATGATATGAAACAAAGTACTACACGGAACTAAGTGCTACGACGTGAGCCACTTCTAGAATCCGTATGAGACACCTCTTGAGTTCGTGCAAGTATGTTTAAGGGCTTTATGCCGCCATGTTTAAGGGGTTTATGCCATCATGTTCAAAGGCATTATGCCACCATGTTTACGGGCTTTAAGCTATTATGATTTAAGATGTGATGTTACAAGCTTTTATGTTCAAGTCTGGGCCTAAGGCCATTATGAAATAACACAAAATCAGGCTAACCATGTGATCTCTGCACTTCCATATGTATTGATGTATGTCATGTTTCAAGTTAAGCATTGTTTCATTTAAATATTACTATTCATTGAGCCTGTCTCACTCTCTATATGTCTGTTTCTGTAGGTAACCAACCAGGTGGTCAGTTCTAACCCATGACGCCCGGTTTCTTTTGTCAACCTTCGTATGTCCAGGCACAATCCCAGGCCACTTATTTTGTGAAGTTTGTTGAATGTTGGCTTACTTTTGATTGGCCACCTAAGGATGAATATATATAACCTCAATAGTTTTGTACATGCCCGATTTTAGGGCTGGGTATGTATATGTGTTTGTGTATAAGTACTGCTAAGGAATATTTTTGAACCATATCGGCCTATTATGGTGCATGTGATGTATGAGATCCTGGCATATTAGCAATAGCTCAGTGGAGTTTGTTTGGTTTAATATTCTTTTAATATTTTGTGCTTCCGATAAGGCCCCATATGTTATATATACCAGGTTATATGTTTGTTTTTGAATGGGTCATGCCCGAACTTTTAAGGGCAAGTTTGGGGTGTGGCAAGTGGTATCAGAGCACGAGTTGCTATCTCACACACGGATCCATTGAGCTTTAGGGTGTCTAGCTATGCTTTAGGCATCTTGCATGACATCCTGAAAGTATATGAAAGATCGATGGCAACGTTAAGTATACTCTGATAAGGCTAACAATTTTGAATATATCTATTGTATATAAATGATTGTTGTGCAGGCTATGGTGAGGACAAGGACAGAGGATGCAGAAGATGCTACTTATGCAAGGTTGGATAGAATGAAGAGAACGATTATGGAAATGGCGGAGACCCTACGGCAACAACAGCAACAGCCACAACAACAACCACCACCACCGGTACCTCCACCTGTAATGCAAGATTTTCATGCTGAAGATCGAACCATTGCTCTGACCAAGGAGTTTAAAAAGATGCAACCCCCATCATTCAAAGGAGGGATAGAACCAATGAAAGCTGAGGCATGGGTGTTCGGAATAGAAAAACTATTTGAAGTCTTTCCTTGCACCGAAGCTCAAAAAGTGCAACTGGCTGCCTTCACACTTGAGGATGAGGCGCGGAGATAGTGGATGCTTACAAGGATTACACACCCAGGATTAACATGGGAAAGATTCCTAGCACTGTTTTATGACAAGTATTTCCCTCAAAGCATGCGAGATAAGAAGGTAACAGAATTCGAAACTCTCAGACAAGGGAACAAAACCGTCACCGAGTACAAAGCCCAATTTGCAGAATTAGCTCGGTTTGCACCTCATATGGTGGACACGGATTATAAGAAGGCGTGTAAATTTGAAGGGGGATTACAGAGTGCTATCCTGGATAAGGTCAACATGTTGAAGTTACCCACTTACGTTGATGTGTTGGAGAGAGCCGTTATAGCGGAAGGGAATCTTGCTACTCAAAGTCGAATTTTGGAATGGAAAGGGAAAAGGCAAAATACTCAATGGTCAAAGGGGTCACCTACTCCACCAAACAAGAAGCAGACTTTGGGGAGTTTAAATACTTCCACCCTTAGTCAGGAATCAATACCGACTTGTCCGGAATGTGGAAAGAAGCATCGTGGGACGTGTTATCGGAAGTCTGGAGCCTGTTTTCAGTGTGGTAAGACGGGTCATTTGATCAAAGATTGCCTTCAAAGAAGTCAACAGAGTAATAATAGGACCGCTACGAGTTCAGCAGGGTCTGCACCAACTTCCAACACCAAGGCAACTGCTAAACCTACTAATAATAAAGACACTGCGAGACAAGGCAGGGTGTTCGCATTGGTTTCGGGAGATGTGCAAAATGCGGCAACAATGGTGTCAGGTACATTTATTGTTCACGGTCATTTCGCTCATGTATTATTTGATTCTGGCTCCACCCACTCTTTGGTGTCGAAACTATTTGCTCCTAATTTAGATAAAACTGAAGAAAAACTGTCTTATATGTTATGTGTGTCTTCACCTCTGGGAGGCCCTATGATTTGTACTTCTGTATATGCTGCTTGTGAACTCCAACTTGGGGATATTCGGGTATATGCCAATCCGTTACCTCTTGATATGGCCTATTTTGATATTATTCTGGGAATGGACTAGTTGGGTGAATATTGTGCAACTATAGATTGTTTGACTAAACAAATCAGTTTCCACCCTTCGGGACAGTCAGAGTCTACCTTTCAGGGACATGGAGTGACTTCTCCACCTTATTTAATTTCCGTAGCAAGGGCTTGTAAATTAATTCAGAAAGGGTGTTAGGGGTATTTATGTAGTGTTCTAGAGGGGCAAGTGGTGAATAGGAATACTGATATGATTCTAGTTGTCTGGGAATTACCGGACGTCTTTCCAGAAGAATTACCAGGACAGTTAATAGACCGTGAAATTGAGTTTACAATTGAAGTAGCACCGGGAACTCAACCCATTTCTAAGACTCCGTACAGAATGTCACCAGTTGAGATGAAATAATTGAAAATGCAGTTGCAAGATTTACTGGACAAAGGATTTATCCGTCTGAGTGTGTCTCCGTGGGGTGCACCAGTTTTGTTCGTAAAGAAGGATGGGACACTCCGGTTTTGTATCGATTACAGAGGACTTAACAAAGTCACAATCAAGAATAAGTATCCATTGCCAAGAATCGATGACCTATTTGATCAGCTTCAAGGGGCACAGGTCTTTTCTAAGATTGATCTACGGTCTGGATACCATCAATTAAAAGTCAAGGCTGATGATGTTGAGAAGACAGCTTTTCGAACTCGGTACGGTCATTATGAATTTTTGGTTATGCCCTTTGGAGTTACTAATGCCCCAGCAGCCTTTATGGATTTGATGAACCGCGTCTTTAAGTCCTATTTGGATGAATTTGTGGTGGTCTTTATTGACGATATCCTCATTTATTCAAAGAATGCGGAAGCTCATGAGACCCATCTTCGCATAATTCTTCAAACCCTCCGGGAAAAGAAATTGTATGCAAAGCTAAAGAAATGTGAATTCTGGCTACTCGAGGTGGCATTTCTGGGGCATATTATCACAAAGGAAGGAGTTTCTGTTGATCCACACAAAATTAAGGCGATTGTGAAATGGCCGACTCCTACCAATGTGACCGAAGTGCATAGTTTTATGGGGTTAGCTGGCTATTACAGGAGATTTGTTCAAGATTTTTCCAAAATTGCTGTGCCACTTACACAATTGACTCGAAAGGGAGTTGCATTTGAATGGTCAAAAGAGCAGGAATCTGCTTTCCAGGAATTGAAGATGAAGTTAACCACAGCTCCAGTTCTGGCTTTACCGTCTGGTACTGAAGGGTTTGTAATTTACAGTGATGCGTCCCATAAAGGATTTGGGTGTGTGCTTATGCAAGGTGGAAGGGTTATCGCCTATGCTTCATGACAGCTTAAACCCCATGAAAAGAATTATCCCACGCATGATCTTGAGCTCGCGGCGGTAGTTTTTGCTTTAAAGATATGGCGGCACTATTTGTATGGTACTACCTGTGAAGTTTACACCGACCACAAAAGTCTCAAGTACCTTTTTACCCAGAAGGAATTGAACATGCGGCAGCGTCGGTGGTTAGAGTTAATTAAAGACTACGATTTACGGATCCATTATCATCCTGGTAAGGCCAACACGGTTGCAGATGCTCTTAGTCGGAAAAATATGGGAGGTTTGGCTAACCTGGTTACGGAACAAAAGGAATTGATAAGTGAGTTGGATAAAATGAATGTGGAGCTTGTGATACATGGACAGGAGGTAGTATTAGTCTAATTAGATTATTAGATTAGTTAGAATAGCTTAGCGTACTCATTCGGACCCTCCGTCGAGAGGGCCAACTGTAGTAATAAGTGTGCATGTGTGTGATGCATGTCTTCCAACCTCCATTTCTTTCTCCCTTTTATTTACCCGCTTACAATGGTTAGTTTTAGGGCATATTTCAATTAGCATCCTTATGCTTGCATGTTTGCATTCATTCATTTGTCTTGCATGCACGAGGCTCGGCGCATCATACAAACTGCATTGTATTTCAATACATTTACTTGAATACCTGTTCAACAGCATGTTATCAAGTTGCATTTCACATGACATCTTAGAATAGCAAAGCCTATCTTAGTTGTATTTTTGCATGTGTTACATTAGCCATCATAACATGAACTAGGATCATGCATGATTTCTAACTAGTTCTCTGTTTTGGCTCGGAGTACACTATGAGTGTTTACGCTTTAGCATACTGTATGTGTGTTAAGTGTTGCCATGAAAGCATGCTTGCCATGAGGCTACTTGCTTAATTGCTATAATTGCATGAATGCCTGCGGATGAAGGTTGGATTACTTGAATTGGAACAATTCATTGAAATGCGAGTTTCGTAAGCCCACTTGATGGTGGCAAAATCCCCAACTTAGCCTACTTGCGAGTAGCATCTTTAAATCATTTTCAAACAAACGAACATGAAATGTTTTGTTCCAACTTTGGCAATCTAGTCTATACTTGTATGCTGTGCGCATCACATAGTAATTCTAGGTTAATAACCGGAATAAGAACACATGTGTTTTCAAAAACAAAATATCATGTTAGTAAAGGCCGATCTTTGATCGGGCGAGCAGGGGTGCTCATTGCATGACCTTCCCCTCTCGTACCTAAGTTCCCGAGCCGAGGCAACTTTGGTGATGACGGACACGTGGCCTTAGGCACGAGTCAGAGTTTCCTAAATTTCCCACAAACAAAACATTTAGGGGGCAACTCTGTATCTGGCAAAGCAGTCCATCTTTGGCACTTCTTTATTAAAATCGATTTTCCAAAAGGATTTGCCGGGTTTGGACTTTTTGGTGATTTATCGGTCTCGCATTGTACTTTGTGAGATTAGATTTAGAACCGTGACACGAGTCTGAACTGTAGTAGCTAGAGAACAAAACGATTCGCGCCCCCGTGCGCAGAGAACGGAGTTCTCATGGGTGGTCTACACCTGGTCGCGGCCCGCTCAAAGCGCGACCTCCAGATCAGCTCATTCGGGGTGTGATTTGGCTCAGCCATAAAGTCCTAGGCTGCTCTCTAAGTCTAGCCCGAGATGTCACAAGGTCAAAACTCACAAGGCAAGGTCAAAGTCACTTGGGACAACCTTGTGTCCTAACCAAAAAGAATAAAATGGATTGGCTCCAATCCCAATCCACTATAGGACCACTTGGGTCTAACATCAGAGATCTCTGTAAGTCCATTAATCAAAGGGCTATTGTATTGTTTCCTCCAGGTGAGGCCCTTACTAAATAAAATGGATTGGCTCCATACCTAGTCCACTATAGGACCACTTGGGTCTAACATTAGAGATCTCTGTTATTCCATTAATCAAAGGGCCGTGGTGTTGTTTCCCCTAGGCGAGGGCCTCACTAAAGGATGCCACAATTACTTTTCAAAATGGGACTTTCATTCATTTATATAAAATATAATTTCATACACATGATTCTCAAAGCATTTTTAAAATACTTTACGAACATATATTTATAAAGATATTACTCACAGTGGGCTTGAGCGAATATTATTCCTTGAACGTCTAACCTACACTAAGTGCACAAATATACACATTGCAACATTATTATTCACTTGATCTGATCGAATCTTGCTTTGATTATTCTCTCTTCCCAAATAAATCGAATTCTTACTTTACTTCCCAAATTAATTAACTTATGTTAGTTATTAACTTGTTAATCCTCAATGAGTCTTAATTCATGCCTAGGTATGCTCGAAAATAGATGACAACGAAATATAAACAAGATGCAATTTCCCAAAACATGCTGAAATGGCCTAACCACTTGAGCCACCACTTGGTCCATCGAGCGGACTACACAGTCTGCAAAAATGCTGCATGGGTCTAATGTGCGCTCGAGCCAACACTTGGTCGCTCGAGAGACTAGAAAACATACAATGAGTTCACTCAAGCCACCAATTGGTCGCTTGAGTGGTCTATAAAGAATGTAAAAGCTTTGGGAGCTCGTAATGATCGCTTGAGCCACCACTTGGTTGCTCGAGTGGTTTGTGAAAAAATTGGGTTTCAAAACTGAAAGTTTAAGCTCCCAAACACCATTTCAAAACTTGAGGTCATGCATGGCTTGTTTGAAAACATAAAAATACTTTGGAAAATAACAATACATGACCTTTTAGAAATCATTTGCTCAAAATCTCATCAATTTAGAAAAACTTAATTCAAATCTTCATTCATGCAAAGAATTTCCAACTCCTTTCTCTTGATTTTCAAAACATGAAATTAGACATGTAAACCATGAATTTTTTGTTAAAATCATAAGCAATTCAAAAGCTTTCATGCGTGCAAGAACTTCAAAATTCAATCCCAAAATGAGAAATCAAAGATTAACTTTTATGAACATGCGTGCAACCCATCTTCTTGCTCAAGACCAATTCCTTATTAACTTTCTTAAATTATCTAATTTCAAAAATATAATTCGAAAACTCTCTTAATTCATGATGGATAGAGGATTCTTTACAAAATATGAGCATGAATTCCTTACCTAAAGCTTCAATTTCAAGAATAGAAGTGATTTCCCTTTTAATTTCTTCAATTCTTCATCAAAATCTTGAACTTCTCACTCTAATGGGGAGCTCTCTCTCTCTCTCTCTCTCTCTCTCTACAAAGCTCTAGCAGAATGAGTAAAAAGAGAATGAGTGAAGCCTATCTTCTTCTAACTCACATATAACACACCTCACTTCTTGATACCACAATACACAAGCGCACACTTCCTTGAGCTCCAGCACAACAATTGACATGCATACACACAAGGGTATAATCCTCTACACACCACTTCATAGTGAATCACATGAGTAGCTTACCTCTTGATCACACAATCAGCTTGATTAAACCACACTTAACCATACTTAGTCTTAATTAATGAATCCCTAAATAACTCAATTAGTCTAATTAGCTTCAATTAAGATCCAATCAATCATATTTAAATTTATTAATCTGAAACAGATTTTTAATCAAACTTCCAAAAGGCTCCAAATATTAAACTTATTGAGCTCATCAATTTTGGTTTCTCAAATCATTAAAACCTTCAATTGCAGATCAGACTCAAAATTTCACTCTATAAATTACATATACAAATTAGACACCTCACAAGTAAATTCAGTTCAAAATAATCACAATTTCCTATCACCGTAACTGAATTAGCTTAATTAATTCCAATTCGGACCCAATTAATCAAATTTTAATTTTACTAAACTAAATCAAATATTTAATTAAACTCTCATATGGTTCAATACATGCAATTAAACTGATTCAACTTGTCAATTTTACCTTCTTAAGCCATTTAGGCCTCCAATTTCTAATTCCAAAATAAATCATCACCAAGTTCATATACAGATCAAACTCAGTAACTCTCCTCAATTCCACGATTAATTTAGAATAATAGGAAATTAAAATTCAAATCTCCTTAATTCATTAAATGCCAAATATTATACGTGATGGGGTTGTCACAGTCTCTCACCCATGGAAAGTTTGGTCCTCCAAACTTATGGTGCTTGTACCGAAACAAATCATATGTCTCTTCCTCATTTCATTTTTCTTTTTCCCCAAGAAACTTCCTTTCCACTCAATTTCCTTATTGGAGTTTCCAATCATTTAGTAGTTAATAACCCAAATTGGTGATTCATCATAGTCTATATCATCATCAAAAGCTATTCAATAATAATCAATAATATAAAGTAGGTCTCGAGTTAACCTTGTAACATCAAAACATACAATTCGCTAATTATTGATGTACTATTCTTATTAATCACATAATTCATGTACTCTAGTTCATTGATCTGTAATTTGCATACCCCAAATAGTCAGAGATTAATCTCCAATGATGTTCACAGTCCTCCTTACTTTTCAAATAAATCAAAATATTCCACTATTGGTATCCCATATGAAGTCTTCAAAATGAATTAAGTGTTTGATATAATATCAATACCAAATTTAAGTTCTCAATCCACCAACTCTCTAGCAATAATAATCTGGATATTCGTTCCTATGCAATTCATAAGCCTTTATAAACAAATCAAACAGGGCAGGGATTTACTCCATTAGTTCCAGAAGAAAAGTCATTTAATCTCGAAGGTTGAAAATAACTCGCTTAGGCATATGATCAACGTTTACTTAATAGGTAGAAAGACTATTCATACACAACATTACATCCTAATGATCCGTATCAAAGGCATTAAGTCATATTCATAGTATAACATTCCTGAATAATATAAATCCTTTGGATGAAGAAGAAACATTTTCCACACAATAATTGTTCCAATGATCTATTCATCTTATAAACAAACGGTTCGAAACAAAGGAAAGAGGTCCTGAGTCAATTATCATACAAACATTTTGCTCCCAGAGAGTAAAGGTACTTGAAATAGCTGTCTTAATACATTGAATCGTTCTCATTCTAATTATCTTAACAATTTCAAATTAAGTTCCAAATGCCTAAGCAAATGAATTCTAAATTTACCAATAATCAATTCAAACGAATATAATAGGATATAAATTCTAACTCAAGACTTCTTGTATTTACTAAACATATTCTGATTAATCTCATCATTAAGTACCAACCTTCAATCTTATCTGTTTGACTTGATGCATCCTTTGCTTTTGGGCAATCTTCACTCGATGTCCTATTTCTCCGCATCTGAAGCATGATCCCGTAAGTCAATGAAAAAACTGCCTATGTGGCTTTTGACACATTGGACATGTTGGGACAGGTCTACTTCTTCTACGACCTTGCATAGGATTGCTTGGTTTTCCTACCACAAAATTTCTAAACACATTCTTTGATTCTTTTATCGATTTCACACTTGGCCTTTTCTTTTGATCTTGCTGTTTCTGATGACTTGATTGCATATTTTTCATCTTATTTTCAAGCACTTCTTCAACTTTGTCTAGTCGCTCCGACAAAGATGCAACTTTCACTTCATTCTTACTTTTCACCATATTTTCCAAAAGGCACAAGACAAAGGTGAGTAACAGTTGGGGTAATATTGACTGACTTATAACATAACATCACATAATCAACCATAAGACATATAGTCATACAAAGACATTGGTAGGGTAACCTATTCATTCCCATGGAATCTATGAAGAATTTCTTATTCGAAACTATGTAGGCCGAACATAATTCTAATTGGACTTGCAAGGTCATTCAACAAAGGTATGAGACTCTATGGTTGAAGATTTCAAACAATAGGTCCCTCACCAAATCAACATACCTTCTTTCATATCAAACAATTACATTATCCCATGATCACCATAATTCCATACGCTTCATTGATTATCAAATACCTTAACTTTTCCCAATATTCCATAATCTAATTCTACATATAAACCATATGACTTCCATGGCTTCCACCAAAAAATTTAATTTCTTACAATACCATATTTCCACAAATTAGTATACTTGTATTACCAACATTCTAGTCAAAAATTCCGATTTCCTTATAACATCAAAATTCCACAATAGCTCTTAATTCTTAGTCCCAATACTAAACTTTATTACAAAACACATATACATATTCTTGAATGCACAATTTATCACATAATTATTAGACGTATGCAACTTAAATCGATTCTAAACATTCTAATGCTCAACGGACACGTGTGTGAGATATTAACTCATGCTCTGATACTACTCTGTTACGATCTCAACCCGTCCCTAGAGGTTAAGGATCATGACCGACCAATAATTATAAATTACCTATGGCCTCAAAGATAAAATTTCAAAATATTTAAATAATATCGAGGCTTGAAGCAGATGCAAAGCAAAAATAACAATGTCTATTGAGCTGTGCACACATGATAAACTGAAATACTTCAAACATTTTTTTAATACACTTTGACCACACATATTTATATACAAGAGCATATCTTATACAACTCAGATATATACATAAGACTTGACAAAATACAAATCTTAACAAGCTTAACAAAAACAAAGCTAAAGCCTCAACACAGAGGCATATCTTGGGTGGCTTGACAAAATGGGGGGACTGTGGGGCAAACTCTAATGCTGATCTTCCAATTGCTCACCAACATATATATAAGGGAGAGGGGTGAGCTAGAGCCCATTGGGTAATACCAAAATAAAAAAGGTTAATGAATGAAGCCCATCATAATATAAAATATGCCTTACATTTTCGAAACAAAAATTGTATCATTTTCAAAACAAAGCATTTGCCATATCTTATATTTCCAACTATCATATAACGAATTCAAATCAGACATTTGTCATTTCGAAATCCATACATTTTCAAATGAATCATATATCAAATTTAAACAAAGCATTTTTCATATCGAAGTTTCATATCAAAGCATAATACGTGGTTACGTCTAGTAGAGTAAGAAAGGGGCCCGAAGGCCTAAATCAAAGGGACCGTAAAGGTCTAGCGAACGGATAACTTGGATCTGACATCAAAGATCTCTGTAATTCTATTAATCAAATGGCCATGGTATTTTTTTCCCATATAAGAGTCTCACTAAAGAATGCCATGAATACTTGTCACAAAGGGACATTCATTCATTCATATAAAAGACAATTTCATAAACATGATTCTTGAAGCATTTTCAAAATACTTTATGAGTCTATCTTTATAGGGATAATACTCACAGTGGGCTTGAGCGAATATTGCTTCTTGCTCAAGACCAATTCCTTATTAACTTGCTCAAATCTTCTAATTCTATAAATATGATTCCAAAACTCTCTTAATTCATGAGGCACGAAGGATTCTTTACAAAATATGAGCATAAATTCCTTACCTAAAGCTTCAATTTCAGGAATAGAAGTGATTTCCCTCTTTGTTTCTTCAATTCTTCTTCAAAATCTTGTACTTGTCACTGTAATGGTGATCTCTCTCTCTCTCTTTCTCTCTCTCTCTCTCTCTCTATACAAAGCTCCAACAGAGCGATTAGAGAATGAGCTTAGCCTCTCTTCTTCTTACTCGCAAATAACACACCTCACTTCTTGACACCACAATACACACATGGACACTTCCTTGAGCCCCAGCACAATAATTGACACAAGCGCACGCACGCACGAACACACACACACACACACACACAAGGGTATAATCCTCTACACACCACTTCACAATTAATCACATGAGTAGGATTAGATTACCTCTTGATCACACAATTAGCTTGATTAAACCATACTTTGTCTTAATTAATCAATCCCCACATAACTCAATTAGTCTAATTAGCTTCACTTAAGACCCAATCAATCATATTTAAATTTATCAATCTGAATCAGATTTTTAATCAAACTTTCAAAAGACTCCAAATATAAAATTAAACTTATCTCGCTCATCAATTTTGGTTTTTCAAATCATTAAAACCTTCAATTTTAGATCAAACTTGAAATTTCACTCAATAAATTAATTATACAAATTAGATACCTCCCTTGTAAATTCAGTTCAGAATAATCCCAATTTCCAGTCTTCATAACTTAATTAGCTTATTTAATTTCAATTTGGATCCAATTAATCAAATCTTAATTTTACTAAACTGAATCGAATATTTAATTAAACTCCCATATGGTTCAATACTTGTAATTGTACTGATCCAACCCATCAATTTTACTTTCTTAAGCCATTTAGGCCTCCAATTTCGAATTCCAAAATAAATGCTGAACAAGTTCATATACGAATCAAACTCAATAATGCTTACGAATTCCACAAGTAATTCAGAATAATAGGGAATTAAAATTCAAATCTTCTTAATTCATTAAATGCCAAATATTATACGTTGTTGGGTTTTCACAATATCGCACACCTCCATGGTACCGGTTGTTAGTCAAAAGGAAATTTAGAACTGCTATATATCACGACATAATTTATCGAGTGCTAACCAGAAGGAAATTGGAACCTCTATATAGCATACCAGCACACACATTTCGAGTGTACTTCAAATTATTTTCATTTATCACCATTCAAGTTACATAGTCAGGCAACTCATAAAATCCATACATTGCTATCACCCCATAAATTTTTACTTCACTAATCATTAACAATTGGGTTTCAATCCAACTTAGGTTGAAATATCTGTACAACAATGCAATCCTCCACTGATTACCAAAAATAATTATCTCTATCAAAAGTAGTCCATCAATTTCCAACATTTCCAAGTAGCTGAATTAATAACATTCCTCATCAAGTTCACATATAAAAATGATATTTTCGAATTTTCTAAATTCATAGAATTCAAGGAATTTATTTATTTATTTTTGTCCAAAATTAAGGACTTCTGGCAATTTTAAGTCTTTTCTTCACATTAAAGGCTCAACATGCAATAAAGCTTTTGAAATTTACTTTTAATAAAGAAAATTTTGACAAATACTTAATATATATCAAACCATAGGTTGTTATATCACATGCTTCGAAATCTCTATACATTTCCTAAATTTATGTAAGAAATACCACATATCCATCTATATAATTATATTAAGAAAAATGAAAGAAATCCATACCTCAAACTAGAAGAGGAGGAGGGAGATGCTAAATACTCCAAAATACTCCAAACGAAAAATCAAGCTACATGAAGTTGATGCCCTCAATGAGTTCTACAACTTTAATAAACAAGTTTTTTGCGAAAAACTCACTCTAAATAGATGAATTTCAAGATAAGTTTTACAAAGAGGCGCATCTCCCTATTTCAGAATCAGAAATTGGTCAATTTTATATCTAAAATGAAGTCTTGGAAGCAAGCTTTCCAATGATTCTAGCTGTTGGAAATGGTTATAAAATTCTGGATAAAACCAGAATTTTTTCCTAAGTTCGGTCTATTTTTTAGGTGGGCCCCGAGTGTCGATTTACTCGGGTCAAAGTGGTAACGCGTTCTATACCGCGTTGTGATTCACGTGGTATATTTGGTTGCTCAAAACCATTACCGAGTGAATGGGAAATTGAAGCCAAAGTGTGCTCCATGGAAATGGAGTTTTGGTGGAAATTCCTTAAGGTTGTAAATTGGCTTGTCCCACATTGATTTGGTGGGAAGTTTTGAAAGGGTTTATAAGGCTTAGGGTGAGATACTTGGGGTGTGCCCCAAGGGGTACCCAAGTGTTTTAGAGAGAGAGGTTATGGGCAAAATGGGCTAGACCTATTGGACCCAAAAATCACCACACGCGCGCCCAATCTTTTTGGGCCAAAAACATTTGAATTTAATTTTATTTTTTATTAAAAATAAAATCCAGAATTCAAATTAAATTGGTTTGGATTTTTTGTTCATCCAAACAGGGCCCTTCCCGTTTTCAAACAGAAATAAACTGTTTTGGAATTAGTGCACACCCAAACAGGGCCCTTCCCGTTTTCAAACAGAATTAAACTGTTTTGGATTTATTGCTCATCCAAACAGAGCCCTTCCCGTTTCTATCTGTTTGAATAAACAGATTCAAATCTGTTTAAATTTGAATCTAACAGGTTTCATACCTGTTCAATTCAAATCCAAAAGCCACCTTTACATCTATAAATAGACTAGCCTCCCATTTGGATTGAATTCCAATTTTCGTACTCCATACTCTGCAAATTATATTCTTCATCTTGCTGCATTTTATTTCCGAAAGAAAGAGTGTAAACACTTAGTGTGTTCGTAAGGCAAACAATTTGTAGTGCTGCTATTGTTTGTGGTAGATCATTTCATCTTGGGAGATAGACGTCCATATTCTGAAAGCACCGTGGAGAGGACGAATCTGTCTTAAGGACACAGTGTTAAACACTGGACTTGATCAGAAAAATTATTCATTTAAATTAACCAAGTAAGTTGTTTAATTTAATTCTGTTTTTATTTGTTTATTTAATCAGATTTTAATTTTGTTTTTGTAACAAAATAAAATCTGTGGTTTTATTTATTTATTTTTATTTTGAATTTGATTTTTGTAATCAAACATATTCTCTCATTTTTTCTATTTCTTTTGTTCTTGTTGTTGTTTTGTACACAACAGAATTTAATCATTTTAAATACAGTGAAGATTGTCCAACACTAGCCTCACAACTAGATTCAAAGTGTGGAAGGAGAAAAGAGCAAAGGAGTGAACACTACTCAAAAATAAATATTGAAATTTTAGAATTTTTGGTTCAATCTTGCCCAATTATCATGTTAACACATACATCAACCAAGGTTCTAAATATGTCCTAATTATAATAACTAAAGGTTAAATACAAATCCATCAATTTCAAAAGTCCGAAAATAATACAAGTACAAGATAATGGGTATCAATAAACATAAACAAATTTAAGATCCGAAATTCTACCATCATTGTTAATCTTGTTTAAAAGATTTAAAAAAAAAAATCACATATATCAATTTTGTTAAAAATAAATTTGCAAAACAAAAGTTATGAGAGTTTAAAAAAAAATTTAGCTCAAAATACATATAAAAATTAAAATAATATAGACAAATATGTTAAAATAATTAAAACATATAAAGTAAAATTATTGGAACAAATTTTAAAATAATAAGTGTTTTGTCACTACCACAGAACATGTTACCTTTTCACATGATCACATGTACAGCTGCCCGAGAACTTGAAAGTTGCTAAAATGGGCATCTTACAAGAGAGATTGTTGGGAGAAATTTGTGGATAAAATTATAAAATCAAATCAAGAATTATGAGATTTTATTAAAATAAAATTAAATATTATTGATAATGAAAATATATGTTAAATAATTTTGAAATTATTATAGAAAAATGATAAAACTAATATATTGCATGTTTTTATGCTAATATAATTAGAGGATACACTAGTAAAGGGAGTTCACACTCAAATTTTTTGATAGATATACCTATCACTATAAAAGAAATTATGGTTTTAGGGACCAAAATTCAGGAATAAAATTATTTTTTAGGGATTAAATATTTTTGTTGTGAAAAGTATCGTCATTATATTTTTAGCAACGAAAATTAAACATTAGTGATGAATTATTGTCAATTTCGAACCAAATTTTTTATCTCAAAAAATAAACCATTTTGAGACCAAATTAGTTTTCTCCTAAAAGGCGATTTATTTGTGACATTTTTAAAATTTTGTCGCTAAGAGCCTTTTTTTTGACTTTTTGAGACGATCTTTTAGTAATTATCCTCACGACGATAGAAATTGGTCCCTAAATGTATTTTGTAACAAAATTTTCACTTTTAGATATCAAAATATTTAGTCTCTAAAACTCTTATATGTTATAGTGTATATAATAGATAAATAATATTAAAAAAATTAATAGGATCAGGACCATAGTATATTTAGGATCGCCAAAAAACGTATAAGGATTTTAGACACTAGGCCTCGTTTGGCAAGAGGCTATTTTAGCCAATTAGCCAAAAAGTTACTAATTAGCCAAAAAGCCAACAACCCATACCAAAAAGTCAAAGATTCTCTTTTCTTTCTACTTTTTGCACATCTTTTCGTAATTAGCCAAAAAGTTATCCCAAACATACAAGTTTTTTTTACCTACATTTTTAGCCAAATAGCCAAAAAGTTACTAAATTAGCCTGTTCCCAAACGAGTAAATCTTTTTTTTCAAAAAAAAAAAAACATATGCAACAATTTTGAAAATGTTGTAGTTTTAGGAAGAAATAAATTAGTGCCAAAATGGTTTACTTTTTAAAACAAAAAGTTTGATCCCAAAAGGATCCAATTTTTTTTTACTGAAAATGCAACAATTGTACTTTTGACAACTAAAATATTTAATTCTTAAAAAGTGATTTTATTTTTAAAATTTCAATTTGATGTAGTAGATTTTATGATTAGTACTATAGCTACTTTAAAATTTTACAAAATTTAATATCTTAATGTGATTTGAATAATTGAATGGACCTACTGATGAGAGAGAGACAGAGATGGGGCCTCATTGACATTGAGGAAAGTGTCATGTAACTAATTGGCAAGGGCCCTTGAGATTTTGAAGCGCCAATTTGAAAACTACATGGAATTGGACACACCTTATATAATTATATTAGTGACAGCAAAGAATGATGATTTGTTCACAATGTCACCATCCATGTCTACCCTCCAACATGTACAGGAGTGACTGATGAACGGCATACGTAGCTCACCTCTTCATCATACAAATTCATTCTTTTTTTATTTCTAACTTTTTTTTTTTTTTTTTTCCTTCCTATTCATTGGATATTATCAAGTTTTATGAACGTACACAAAGAGAAGAAATTGGATAAAATGGTGAACTTATTTCAGGTTTATTAATAAAACACTAAAACTATCCGTTTGATAATTGTTGACACCATAGTTTATTTTAATTTATCATTGTGACTTGTTGATTATGGTCAAATTTAATTTAATTAATTGTGGCCTATCAATTATGATTTATGGATTCATTCTATAAACCAACTTTAAATAGTGAAAGCCACATTTATGACTATTATTATTAGTACCATCTTTATCATTATTATTATGGTTGCTAGTTTTGGGCAAAATGTGAAGGAATTAGGTGGGTGGTCAAACATGGGATATGTATGATATTGAGAAAATCATGAGTTTAAATTACCCCCCTTCTCTCTCTCTCTCTCTCTCTCTCTCTCTCTCTCTCTCTCTCTCTCTCTCTCTCTCTCTCTCTCTCTCTCTCTCTCTCTCTCTCTCTCTCTCTCTCTCATTCATGTGGCTAATCCTATAAATAGGCCAAAAGATATACAAAGAAAAGACAAACAACTCAACTCACATAACATGCTTTTTAGTAGTTTCTATCTAAGAGTAGTCACTTAGCATTTAGGAGTAGTTCAGCTATACCTCGTTACTATCGATCTATCGATTGATGTAAGTTTAGTTTCTTTGTTCTTCTTTCAGTTCATGTAACTTATGGCAAGTGATAATTTTATTAGTTTTATATCAATTTATTTACTTTTGTTCATATTCTTCTTTACTTATTTTTCTCCAAAGAAGTCTTTAACTTGTTCAAGGCTTAGAACTCAACCAAACTGCCTGATCTGTTATTGTTTTGTGAAGATTTTGCTTTATCTGTTGATTGGCTTCTGTCGATCTCACTCAAACTAATTTTTTGCTAAAATAAATTACTACGCCTTGTGGGACCATTTTAATTTGGAGTTATGGCAATGAAGAAGCAGACTGATGCATATGGAATCATGCCTTCAAGTGCCATGTTTATATCTTGTGCACCCATGGATGCAAACCACTAATGGACTGTCAATGTTCCCATGGATACAGATTATCAATGGAATGGCTTATACTCCATGTCTAAAAATTGTCAGTGTTATGGTGGTAGTTGTACCAATTGTTGCCAACATGATCGTATGACAAATTACATGGAAAGAATGATTCGACGTTGTTAGGATGAAATTTATCGGTGCAAAAGTGAAACTTTGGCCCTACAAGGAGAAATTAATTCTCTTTATCGGAAAGGCATAGAACTCAACCACATTGCCTGATCTGTTATTGTTTTGTGAAGATTTTGGTTTATCTGTCAATTTGCTTCTGTCGATCTCATTCAAACTATTTTTTTGCCAAAATAAATTGTTACACCCAGTGGGATTGTTCTAATTTGAAATTATGGCAATGAAGAAGTAGGCTGATGCATATGAAATAATGCCTTCAAGTGGCATGTTTACATCTTGTATACCCATGGATGAAAACCACCAATGGAGTGGCAATGTTCCCATGGATATAGATTATCAGTGGAATGCTTTATACTTCATGTCCAAAAATTGTCAATGTTATGGTGGTTGTTGTACCATTTATTGCCAACATGATGGTATGACAAATGGCATGGGAAAAATGATTCGGCATTGTAAGGATGAAATTTATTGGTGCGGGAGTGAAACTTTGGCCCTACAAGGAGAAATTAATTCTCTTTATCGGCAAAGATTTCAAGTAATTTGATCATCTTTGTATTATTTGATGCAAAGAGATTTAGATTACTTTGATTAAAAAATTCATCAACTTGAAGGCCAAATTTACCTAATTGATTAAGAAATTCGACATTGGGAGTAGAAATTCGAAGGCATAATAGCCAATAAAAAATTAAGGTATGAAAATAATATGACTCGTAAACTTAATACACCTGCTTTTAGAGAGCCAATTATTTATGAAGAGCCAAAGTATGTGGCTCAGATGGTTAATACACTTATTTTCAGAGAGCAAATAATTTATGAAGAGCCAAGATATGTGGCTCGGGAGGTTTATTTTTAAATAGCCAAGAGCCAAGGTATGTGGCTTTTGGGGTTAATATACCTGTTTTTAGATAACCAAGTCATAAAGATAAAATGAATAGGGAAGGTTTTCATAATTCATTAATGGCTAAAAAAGAAAAACAACCAATTTTCTCCAAATATATATATATATATATATATATTAAAAATACATCACAAAATCATAGAAAAAAATCATTTAGGATGCATATTTTTTGCCAAACATAGCAAAAGAGTGACCAGCCATTAATGGCTAAAAAACAAAATGTCAAGCCCTGTATTTTAGAACTCGATTCACATTACGACATCTACCATCATTTGTCATTTTCATAAATAAAAGTGCAAAATCTATAACATTAACTAGAATAAACAATAAAAGTTCACTCTCATATGTACATGATAACTCATTAGTTTCAATGCATTCACAAATGCCCTTAGGCTTACACAGTCATAAATAAAGAGGTGTTACCCTTATTACAAAAGATGCCAACCACTCTACGAATAAAGGCCCTATGACAGAAATAAATTAAGGGAGCTTCTGTAATGCCCCAAAATAAATAGACATTCTTCTCCCGTATAATATTACTATCATGCGGAACACAACAATAATCTGATTATACAACATGATTTCCAACACGTGCCTAAGTAAATTCTTTTAGTCCTACAACATGAAATCTTATTAAAATGAAAAAAATTAAACTATTACAGGTTAATGCCTCAAACGCTGCAAATTTCCAAGGCCTTGCCGGGTTACAACATATGAGTCACAACTATAGCGATCATGATTTGACCCGACCCATTTTATTGCTTTTGAATATGGGAAACCGTATTCGTAGCGGTTGTTCTTCTTCTTATTATGTTTGATTTCTGCTTCAGGGGTTGACACTAGTTTTGGGGGTGTCGACATTGCCTTCCTTTTCTTGTTTTGTTCAGCTTCTAGGGTCGACATTAGTCATACTAGGGTCGACCCTTGTCTCTTGCTTTGCTCTTGGTATTGCTACTAGTTTTTGGGGTCAACACCTTGAGTTCCTAGGGTCGGCCATTCCCTTACTGTTTTGTACTGGGTTGTCTATCGAAATATAGGGTTGACACCACAGGTTCCTAGGGTTGACCCTTATTTGCTGCAAACATAAGTGCCTCAGCATTTCTTCTTGAGGATCGACACTGCTGCCTTTGGGGGTTTTTGATTTATTCTTTTCATTGACTTTTGGGATATATCCTACTGCTATAAATAGACCCAAACACTCTTTTCTGTTTCATTCTTCTCTCTCTCTCTCTCTCTCTCTCTCTCTTTCTCTTTCTCTTTCTCTCTCTCCCTCTTTCTTCCTTTAAATTGTGAAATCTCTCTCTCTCTGTCTCTCTAAAACTCAACTTTTCTCTCATAGATCTCTAGATCTACTTAGTTGGAGACATCTTTACACCTTGGTCCTTTGAGAAAGGTTGTAAATCATGTTAAAAGCTTCCTTTTTGTCCAAGAGGTTCGTGATTTCATCAAAGTTGAGTTTTTTCGAGTTCTCCTCTTCCACCTTTGCACTTGAGTTAGGGATTTCTAGACCTTTGGTATGATTTTTACCCTATTTATTTGTTATTTCAAAAGATCTGTGGATTTGGGGTTTTGGGTTAAACTTAGGGTTTAGATTTGAAATGTAAAAGAGATATTTTTCAAATGAGTTCTTGAACAAGGTTATGATATTGTATTGTGGTTGAGATATGTTGAAATAGTGGCTTTCCTTTACTGAAACGTGATTTTGAAAGAAAATGAGGTTTTCTTCTAAAACTATGGGTTTTGGCTTGTGTTGGAAAACAATGAAAAATGATATTGGTTTTTGTAAGATTGGGAAAAATGTGCACATTGATGATGATGGTGGAGTTAGATATGTAATATCGCTCACATCTTGGAAATGATGAAAATATATTTATTGTTATTGAAACTTTCTATTGGTTAGAAATATCTATTTTGGGCTATCAGTGGAGGATAGCTTTGATTGTTGTAGAAATTGCATGAGAATTAGGTGAACCAAAACTAAATCATCATCCATATCGCATTGAGCATTGTTGCATATTTAATCATTGAAAATGAATTTGTTTTAAGAGAAAGGGGTGAATACCTTGGTAAATCTGAGTAAGTGATATGGTTCCTTCAAATTATGTTGGCCTGTGTGTCCATGGTGAAAGTCCTAAAAATCGTGCGTATATATGGGTACCGATTCCCATAGAAGAAATTTTCGTGAAATGGTAATAATAGTGCTTGTATAGCCTACATTTACATGAGTGCTGGTTTACGGTTTCCTACGAATGAAATTTCCATGAAAGGTTGTATTTGTTTAGAGATTCACAATGTGTTGTATTCACCACCCTGTTACTAATGTGAAAAGATTATTTCATGAATTGATATATAATCTGGCATTGCATTGTTTTGAGATGGAAATGTGGAATTGTTTTACAAGGGCATGGCATATGCATTCACCGTATAACTTCATTAAGATTCATACATTACGTTGTTGTATCTCTACTGGGCTTTGGCTCACCCTATGTGGAAAAAAAATTTCTGGTGTTGATGATATGCCTCTACCAAGAACTTAGCTTGGGAGGGCTAGGAGTTGAAGGCTTCCTTTTGTGAGTTGTTGTAATTATTTTGTAACAAGCCTAGGGCTTTATTTGTATTGAGTTGAAACTCACTTTTGATGTAACCAAGCATCGCTTGGAGAGTTGTAGCTGTTATGGCATTTAATTATTTGTTCTACTTTTATTCCATTTGTTCGTATGCAGCATATGCTATAGATTGATGATTAGGGCTTATGAATGTATAACTGCATACGTCACCTTTTGAATAATCAATTTATATGAATGGAAGGAAATCATTTGGAAATGTATCATCATTTACTGTATATGGTGAAATGGGATATCATTTTTATTTCGGGGCTTTACAACTTGGAATCAGAGCGTACCAGGTTTGCATACTTTGGGTACGTAGGAAGTGGTTCTTACCACAATGAGTTTATCTCGCTTGATGGAGATAATTATATGTATGGTATCTATGTGATAACATGCTTTTGTGACTAAGTGGTATGGAATTTCATTTCTAAGATATTGATTGTGTCAACGGGCTTCTAGAAGTCCTTTTAGAAGAGCACTTGATCATTGCTATTTCTAATTAGAACTCTGACAACATCGCAGAATGGTCATTATCTAAAAAGGAACTTCATTTGTGTTTATGTGATTATGTGCTTATGTGGAGTGAATTAATTGTTGTCCACTGTATTAGGACATGAGTGAGTTAACTTCAACACATATGTGAATGTGTTAATTGGTCGTGTTACCTTTAGTAAGATGTCAGGACATGATAGTGCTAAGCGTGGCAGGCCTAGATGGCAAGAAATGCCGTTACCGGATGAAATTTCAACGCAAGAGGAAGGAGTTGGCCCGACCAATGTGGCCAAACCAATGGATCAGCAGGCCATGGGTGCTTTGGCTTGTGAAATGGCCGAGGCTTTGCAGGAATCTATGGATATTCTCAGGGCTGATAATCAAGTCCAGGCCAATGTTGCTAAGACAGGGCCATCTTTCTTGAAGAGGGAGTTCTTCCGGTGTAATACGGATAAGTTTTTTGGGTGATCCAATAGAACCGCTAAAGGCAGATGAATGGCTCGAGCAAATAGTGAAAACGTTTGAGATGCTTGTTATCGAAGACGATAGGCTGAGAGTGACCTTGGCATCCTTCTAGATGAAAAGAGATACGGGTTAATGGTGGAAGTATGTGCATGGGTGCATTGAAGTTACTTGGAAGGCCTTTGTTGATGCCTTCCAAGACAAGTTTTTGCCTCCCACTGCTAGGGAGAAGTTGAGAGATCAGTTTCTGAAGCTCAAGCAATTGAGCACACCTGTAGCTGAATTTGAGGTAGCTGTAGCTCGTCTTTTTCGCGTCCCCTTTTGGAAACTGGAAAATAGCCCTCCGGTTTTGACTCTCACAGTTCTGAATCTAACCTCACAAGTGCAATGTGAAATTGATAAACACCAAAGAGTCCAAATCTGAAAAATCTTTTGGAAAATCGATTTTGAATCAAATTGTAAAAAATGGACTGTTTTGCCAAATACGGAGTCGCCACCTAAATGTTTTATTTTGAAAAAATTTAGAAAACCCATGACTCGTGCCAAAGGTCACATGTCCGTCATCACCAAAGTTGCCCCCAGCTCAGGAACTTAGGTATGAGAAGGAAATGCCATGAATTGAGCACCCCTGCTCGCTCAATCAAAGATCAGCCTCTACTAATCATGATATGTTTTTTTATCAACATTATGTGCTCTTGTCCCGGTTATTAAGCTAGCTTTGCTATGTGGTGTGCACAAGCATGTATAGACTAGTTTGCTCAAATTAGAACAATTCAATTTCATGTTTGTTTTTGCGAAAAGGGTTTCAATTTACCACCTCAAGTGGGCTTAAAATTTGCGAATTTTTCACCAAACAAAGTGGGCGTAAAACTGATTTTCCACTCAACAAAGTGGGCTTAAAACATACATTCGTTGAATCGTTCCAATTCAAGCAACAAGCCTTCATCCACAGGCATTCAAGCAATTTATCAAATAAGTAAGCATTTAGCCACATAGCAAGCATGCTAGTTATGACAATCACTCACACTCATGCAAGTATGCTAAAGCACTAAAAACTCGCTTAGTACTCTAAGCTAATAAAATATTAGTTAGAAAAATATGCATGATTCCTAACTATATAAGATGACTAATGCAACACATGCAATAATGTAATTAATAGGCTCGGCTACTAATTTGGCATGTGATTCAATTAAATAACATGTGGTTAAACACGTATTCAAATAATGTATTAAAATGACAATGCAATTTGAGTGATGCAGTGAGCCTCGGTGCATGCAAGACGAAATGAATGGATGCAAGCATAAGATATGCTAATTGAAACATGACCCTAATCTAACCATCGTAAGTGATTAAATAAAAGGGAGAAAGACGTGGGGTTGGAAAGCATACACATTATTACATGACGCTCCCACGAAGGAGAATCTGAATGAATAAGGCAAACTAACTAGCAACTAAGTAGGGCTAAGCTAATTAAGCTAATTAAGCTAATTATTGCAAACCAAATGAAATAAATAGCTAAACTAATTAACTAATTATTACATCACTTGAATGAACTAACTAGTAAGCTAATTAATTAAGTTACAACACAAATATAAGCAAAGTAGTTAAAGTCTTTAACTATGCTGCCACTACTCCGCCTCCAGAAATGGAAGATGCACATGCTCGGATACCACCCGAAAAGACCTCTGTTTTGCTTTCGAAAGCCTTTGTTTGTAGAGTTGAACATTTCCAGAACCATTCTGCTCCACCTTACCAACATTCTGCTGAGGTTTGCATTAGTGGCCAGCCGGCCACTGGTAAATACTAGCGGCCATCTGCCAGCCATAAAAGTTGTCTGCCGGCCATCTATGGTGCTCTGTCGACCATGAATGGTGGCCTGCTGGCCACTGATGCACTATTTCATCTGCTATAATAGAGGACAAATAGAGCATATACATGATATTTTCAAGGGTTTGTTTGCACACTTCACCACTCATTTTCATGAACAAATCCAAGGAAAGGTGAACTTAAACCACAAACCACCAGCTCAAGCAATTTCATTGCATGATGGCTTGTGATTCAAGAGGTGCAGATTCAAGGGGTGGAAATTCAATAAATGCAAAATGAGAAACAAACCTCCTCCCTTTCATGAAAGATCAAGGAAAAGAGTTGACCTTGGAAACTTGGATCATTTCATCACTAACAAGTATGAAATGGTCCAAGTTCCACGTGTTCAATTAACGTCCGATTGAACACATGCGACACAAACAAATGCTTATCTTGGCTCACTTTTAGTTCCAACTTTTAATTACTCATTTTAACTTACCAAGCGTTCTTTAATCCAATTAATTCCAAAAGGTGAGTTAAAGACCTCTAATGGAAAGAGAAGCTCAAGACACAAGTTGCTTTGGGTATGAAAGAAGTATCATACTGTTGGTAATGAACTCCCTAAGGGATTAAGCCATTAAGTATGAAACCTCAATTTCACACTTTAGACAAACAAGTGACTTGAAACCACTTTCGAAGTAAAATGAAAAGCCAAGAAATGAGGGAGGTTGTAGAGATGATTAGTGCTAAAATGAAATATGAAAAGCTCTAAAAACATGCAATCAACTCAAACAAGGGGTGTCTAATGGCTTAAAACACCGAGTCTGTGAGGACCTTTACACTACAACCATGCAAAACAAGACTTAACTAACCCAAACAGAGCTAAAGTAGGCTGAAACAAAGGCAAAAACATGCTGGAATGTACCTACAAAAAGCTAGAAAATCATGCTAACATATAGAATTAACTAGGCTAGCAAACAAGACTCAAGGAGGGGAGGCTAACCCCTCCAATTTAGGACTTCAAAACATGTTTTTTGCCATTGAAAATACTCTGAAATTCAGTGGTTAGAAGCCCAAAAAAGGTTGGTTTGAAAGTGGAAAACAAAGGTGCAAAAGCCTTAGAAGTAAGGAATAAAGAAGGGTGAGACACCCCCCTGACCTTAAATGGTTGAAAACACCAATTTTAGCCCTTTGAAACAGAGATTTTTACAGCTCAAAAATGGCCCAAAAATAGTGGGAAAAGATAGAGAAACAAGTGTACTAAAACAAGTTAAAAGACAAGTGTTATACCTCTTGAAGCCATGCACAACTTTAGGCACAAATACAAATCAAAACCACCTTCAAGAGCTCCAACAAGACCTTAAGAGACCTCAGCTCAAAGGTAATCAATTTTGGTTAAGGATGTGTATGCAAAAGAGTGATGTAACTAGGCAAGTGTGTACAAAATTGCAAGAGGGAGAGAGAGAAATCTAGAGAGAGAGGGAGATATTTTGGTCCCAAATATTCTAACCCTCAAAAATGGGAGAGGACACCCCATTTATATAGAAAAACATGCAATCTATACAAGGAGATCCACCCCTCCACGTGTGGACAGATGCAAGCATCTATGCAAACAGCTGGCATAAAATATCTGCAGAAAACATTGGTGGCCGGTCGGCCATCAATGATGGTAGGTAAGGCATCATTGATGGCCGACAAGGCACATCAATGGCCGACAGACAAGAAGTGCTGGCCGGCAACCTCCAAAGACGGCCGGTAGGCCACCAGAGATTGTAGGCTAGCAAGACCAAGGCATGGTCCAAAAAGGAGACAAAATGGATGCGGGGTTTGAAAGGCTCAAAGCTGTGGCATTCCACTGAGGACAGTACTCGACCATCAATCAGAGTTATCGGATGTACTTGCAAGAACATCCAAGTCTTGAAGGGCTGTCAAAAATGGAGTGCCTACAGTAGCTTTCACCAGCTTCTCTACACTTGCACCCGAGCTTGTGACAACGGAGGAACGCCATTGCATAGAGTTTGAGAAGAGATTAAGGACTGGGCTACTTTTCATGGTAGTCGCGTGTGTGATTAGGAATTATAGATGCCTTGTGGAGGCGGCGACTCATCTTGAGACTGTTATGCAATTAGAGAAGGAGTGGATGAGGGGCTCCAGCCAGAGGTCCCCTGATGTTACGAGGGATACTAGGGACAACAAAAGGCAAAGTTGTTCAACCCCATAGCAGTTCGATGGAGCACAATCTAGATCTACATTTCCTGTACTGAGTTTGGGTTTTGGAAGAGGTAATCTGAATGATTTCACTTGTTTCAAGTGTGGCTAGTTGGGCCACAAGTCTTCGGCTTGCCTACAGTGGGGAGGAGGGCAACAGTCTGCACCATCTTTGGCTCATCCTCAGAGCCAAAGTCAGGGTAAAGGTCAACTGCTTACCTGTTATTAGTGTGGACAGGCGGGGAACTTAAGGAGGTTTTGTGTAACAATCTTGAATTGTGATTAGTCACTAAACCATGATTAAGAATTCCAAATAAGTAACTAAGAAGAAATTCTGAGTTAATAGGATGTGTATTGTGTTATTTGTCTTTATATCTGTCTAAGGTAGGAATATCTGTCTGAATTTCTGAATCAGTATGTGAATTGAAGGCCTTATCGGCATTCGAACACAAAATTGAGTAAGACCATGTGTTATTTAGAATTTTTGGAATTTTATGGTGAGTTTAATTAGAAATCGATTCATAATCAAATGATTAGAATAAAATGATTAGATTAGAATTAATCTAACTTAATTAAGCTAACTTAATTAGACCAATAAATAGACCCCTTAAATTGAGACAAACATTTTCTTCACGTCATCCTTGGCCTCAAAAAAGTGTGACGCGAGAGAGTGAGTAAGAAAGGCTTGGAATTTGGCATTCTAGCATGGAAATTGAAGGTTTGGCTATAGGAGCTCAAAAATTTGTTGATTAAAACTCAATTAAACACCTTAGGTAAGTAATTGACTCACAATATTTGTATCTAAGTCATTAATGAAGAGAATTTAAGAAGACTTTGTGATCAAGTTTAAGAATTGAGCAAGAAATGAAGGAATTTAAGTCATACCATGCAAGTATGCATATTTCCTTACGTTTTGAGCTTAATTGTCAAGAATTCTCATATGCATGCAGTCATTCTAGCTTGGGTTTGAAAATTCATCACGTTTCATACCATTTTAGTTCAATAGATCATGTTTTGGAAGTTGAGACTTGAATCAATATACTCATGTTATATACATACAAAGTTGCAATTTAATTTTGAAGAATTGGCATGCTTTTGGAGCTTGATTTTGTGAATTGAGTTTTATTCCATGTTTTCCACAAGTTTCTACATGTTTTTTTACACTTTTGGCCCAAAAGAATGAGTTTTGATAAGTTAAAGATGGGTTTTGATCTTGAAGGACATATGTGGAAATTCCAGAATTTGGTCGCCCCGCTCGAGTGACCAAAGCTTCGCTCGAGAATAAAGTTCGAGCTCTTAAAAGTTTTGTAGAATTTAGGGGGTTAGCTCGAGCCACCAAAGTTGCACTCGAGCGATCACCCATTGTTTTAAACCTTGGCTCGAGTGAGCAAAAGCTGGCTCGAGCATAAAATGCAAGCTCTCGAAACTTTTGCAGGCATGGGCCTTTGCTCGAGCGATAGAATCTGCGCTCAAACGACCACCCTTTATTCTGAGTACTTCGGTCGAGCGATTGTCAAGCAACGGTCAAGCATGAAAATTGAGCATCCAGTACTTTTTCAGACCTTGCAGAGGTGGGGGTTTCTAGTTCTCCTTTAATACCCTCATTTGTAGATAGATTTGTGATATTTTCTTTATATAAATACAGAAGTTATATTTTTAAGCATATCATGAATAAATCATGAGATTAGGGATTAGGGTTTGAAGAGTTGGGTTATGATCTTAGGTCATAAGTTTGGGTGTAAAAGTAATAGAAGGGTTGGAATAAAATGTGTTTGGTGAAAGCATTAATTTCTCTTAAAAGCCCTAGTTTGGTTCATGAAAATAGACGATGGTTTTGCTTAAATTGAAAGTAGTATCATGAAATTGAGGCTTCTAATTACACGTGTACAAGTTTAATTGAAACTGTAAAGAGTTTGAAAATGTATGTTAAAGTTGCGATTGAGCCCTCAATGTTGATATTTCAAATTATGTTATAACATGAAACCAAACTTTGAGGGAGGGGGGGGGGGAAGAAATTACTAATGGTATTGATGATATGAGCTTTGTGATGAAATGATGATGCGGAGGTCTAAGAGTTGTGTTGAATTCTGCCGAATTGTATTGAATGGTGTTGAAATGGTTGTGTTGAATTTTGTTGTGTGTTATGTTGAATTGTATTGAGTTATGTTAAATTATGTTGAGTTGAGTTGGGTTATGCTGTGTTGGGTTTAGTTGAGTTATGTTGAGTTTGATTGAGTTGTGTTGTGTGGAGTTGAGTTGTGTTGGGTTGTGTTGTGGTTAGTACCCATGCGGGGAGTCGGAAATGTTTTTGGGGGCCCACGTCCCACCGTATAATAGCTGGCAAAAATGGGGATGGTTTTAAAGTTGAAAAATGTTTTGGGGGGCCTACGTCCCACCGTATAATAGCCAGCAAATGTAGGGGTGGTTTTGAATTCAAGGTCCCCAAATGCCTTGTCTAGGCTTATCGCTGGACGAATGTGGGAAAAAAATATTTTTGGGTGTCCACACAGTCCCGCTGTATAATAGCCAGCAAAAGTGAAAAAATGATTTTTCGGTATCCACACAGTCCTATCGTATAATAGTCGGCAAAAGTGAAAAAACGGATGGTTTTGAAAATGGTTTTGGGTGCCCACTCCCTGCCATATAATAGCAGGTAAATGTGGGGATGGTTCTAAAGTTGAAAATGTTTTTGGGGGTCCACGTCCTGCCGTATGACAGTTGGTAAATGTAGAAAAACATGATTTTTGGAAAAATATGATTTTTGAGAAAAGGGTTTTTAGGAGTTCACTTATTGCCGTATAATATCCAGCAAAAAATGGAATGTGCCATGAATTGGGTGCCCGCTATCCCGTCATATTAAGTCAGCAAAATGTGGAATTTATGTTGTGACATGTGCTGAGGTCGGTGACGATATGTGTGCTTGTGATGAACTTGTGAAATTGCCATTTGATGTGTAATTTGGTATGGAAGGGGAATATATATAGAAATTATTTGAAAAAGAATGGATAATGGTATAGTAATTGGATAAGGGTTTAGGAATAATGAATTCACCAGGTTGTTTGTAACTATAAAGAAAGATTAAGAGTTTTGTTTTGTAATTAATGAAGAAATTGAATTAAAAAGGGTTTATTATCCTTGTGATATGTTGAATTATAATTGATAATGCAAATGTGGATGTGATGCAGTTGTTAGACAAGTAGTAGTTGAGTGTAGGAGAACTGTTAAGGAGTTATAGGAATGATGGATTGATAGGTGGGAATGGAGTGTATGAGGGTTATTTCTGAATAATAAGGGAACTTGAACTTGAGGTTATGGAGTTATAATAAATCTAATTAGTAAAAAGGGAAATGGAAATAAAAAGAGGAATATTTTGGAATTGGTTAATAAATTTAAAATGATGTTTTTCTTTAAACATATTTGTTTCAAAAAGGATTTATGGTTTTTCTGATGATAAGGGAAAATGTTTATGGCTAAAGGTTTTCCTTAAATGTTCAAATAAGTTTTGAGAAAAAGGTACTCTACGTATGATATTTTGAAATTACAAAACATCACCTTACTATATGGTATTACTCTGTATGCATGATCATTTCTATCTATAGGATGGTTATTGTTTTAGAACTATGAGATTCTTACTGGGAAATTGTGCTCACCCCTTATTGTTTCATTTTCTTACAGGAAGAGAATTCATATTGATTGGTTGGAGGGTTAAGAAGTTGATGTATCTCTTATGTGTAATCTCATTGCACATTGATGTTTGTATTTATTTATTTGTAGCTCCACAGTGGAAGTTGGAATGTATTATTATTGTTGTTGTATTCATTGAGAGAGAGAGAGAGAGAGAGAGAGAGAAAGAGAGAACAAGTGTTATTATGTTTTTATTACTCACGAGTAATAAATATTTGTTTTAAAAAAAAAGATCTAAATTAAAGGCCTTTGGTAATGTTTCCGAGTAATTAAAATTTGGGGCGTGACAGTATGCATCCCTTTATGGGTCATTTGTATAATCTCATGTAATCATGAGTCATCTATTTGCACTATTGGATGTACCACGCATGTACCATGTACAATTATTAGTGAGCATCTAATATGAATATGAATTTGTTTCTAAACTCTGATTTATGAATTTGCAATGGATATCATTCATAAAATCTATACTTTGTTATTATTCACTCGGCTCCAGCTCAGTGTATATTGTATATATATAGGTGCTCAAGTGCGTGACCAGGCCTAAGCTGTTGCCTGGAGTTCTATTTTGGTCAGCCAACCACTGTGCCTCCCGAGGAGGTTCCCGAATTAAGAAGTGGTCAAGTTTGGTGAACCATGTTTAAGACTTTTGTTTTGTTTTGTTTTGTCTGAACAAGTTTATGTACTGCCTGTGTATTGGGCTACGACCAATTTTGTTTAATCTGAATATTACGTTGACGATGGACTAGTGTATCTGTATGACATCACTTATATGCATATAAAGTTTAAATTTTTTCGTCCCATATATGTATGCATAGCTCTATGGACATTTTATTTTGATATTTGCTTCTGCTAGCCCCTTTAATGTTGTTAATTTGTTTCAGAGGCCTTCGATAATCTCAAGATTACTGGTTGGTTACAATACTAAACCTATAGGGGTGGGTTTGGGTCATGACAGAGTGGTACCTGAGCACGTGTTATACCGCATACACGAGTCCATATGAGCTACAGGATGTCTTAGAAAAGAAGTAGGAACATCGCATCAGCATGTGTGAGTGTGTGTGATAATCATGTGAACATGTCTTAACGAAATGAACATACAAACATGTGTAACATGAAATGAATGAAACCGAATACTATGAACATTGTGAAAAGATTTATTTGGCTATGTTTATTATTGTTTTGTGTACCTATAGTAATGGAAAGAAAAAGAAGTGATGATATATCTGAATCATCTGATGCACGAATGAACGTAATGGAACGAATGTTGGAAGCTTTAACATAATCAATAAGACAACAACAAAGACAACAACCTTTGGCTCCTCCACTTGCTTTGGTACAGTTTAAGGCGATGAACAACAATATTGTCTCATTGACTCAGAAGTTCAACAAAATGAACCACCGACATTTCTGTGGGGTATTAAGCCACTAAAGGCTGAGGCATGGATGTTAGAGACCGAAAAATTATTTGAAGTCTTTCCATGGACTGAAACTCAAAAAGTGCTACTAGCCACGTACACTTTAAAGGAGGAAGCCCGACGATGATAGATGTTAATCCAAGATAATAATGGGGCCATGACATGGAATCAATTTAAGGAGATCTTTTATGAAAGATACTTCCCTCAAGCCATGTTTGATTGGGGGTTTGGGACCCACCAAACCCTTGTTTGGATGCAACAAAATGTCATAAGATTTGTAGTGAAGGGGGCTTAGTAATCCCTCTCTATAGGGGGATTAGTTTGGGTGAATTTTAGATGAGATTAGGAAAACAGTGAGGGGATTGAGTGTATTTTACATAAAAAATTTATTATTTTAATTTTTTTTTACCAAGTGCATCTATTTGTTTTAATATTTGTTTTAATTTTTTTAATAAATAAATAAATAAATAATTTATTTGTTTTATATCAAAATAATTTAACAATCCCATCACTAATTGTCTCCCACATTATCATCAAAACAAACACACTTTTACTTAATCCTCTCACTAACAATCTATACATTAACAATCTCGTCACTAACAATCCTCTTACTAATAATCCCATCCAACCTAATCCACCAAACAAGCGTGGCCTCAATGCTTTTGAGACCGAAAAGTGTCAAAATTTGAGCAGTTGAAGTAAGGCAACATGTCTGTAGCTGAATATGATGCCAAATTTACCGAGTTAGCTCGATTTGCTCCACATATGGTAGAAACAGATTATAAGAAAGCTCGGAAATTCGAAGAAGTGCTGAATCTAGATGTGTTTGACTGAGTGGGTGTTCTGAAATTGCCTAAGTATGTAGATGTATTGGATAGAGCTTTGATGAGAGAAGCCAAACCAAAGCCCCAACAATTGAATGGAGAGGCAAACGGCTCGGATTTTATTTCAAAAAGGGCCGGTCTGTGAGACCCCTAAATTTTGTAAACCCTATTAAGTCCCTAAATTTTGAGTTATTATAATAAAGCCCTTACTTCTTCGTTTATTCACAAATCGACCCCGATAGTTTAGTAATCATTTTTACACACTAATATTACTTATTTGACTATGAGGCCCCTGACCTTTTTAATTTTATTTTGACACTTACTTTTGAACTATTTCAATAGAGACCCTTGATTCCTTATTTGACTTCAATTTTAGCTGTAGAGTCGAAAACACGCACCAATTGAAAACTCGCAAGCCCTAATCGATTTCAAAAACTTAGGAGTCAATTTTAATACCATAATATTGATTAATTGGCTCCCTAAATGTGGAATTACCACTTGAAAATTGTTTTTCAGGTTCGTATCACGTTCGTCGGTTGATCGCCTTTTTATTCAAAACTAGAAATCAAAACCAAATTAGATTCTCTAACCCTAATTTAATTTAATTCTACACTAAAATAAATGTTCCAATTCATAAATTAAACCCAAAGCCCTCACATTTTTATTAAATAACAAATTGACCCCAAACAACTACCATTATATATATACACTTGCACCCTAAAATCTATTTTATACACCATACTTTACAATTTTCAACATTTGTACACAAAAAAAATAATAAAAGAAGTCCCTCAAATAACCATCATATGGCTAGCCATACCTACATAGATACAATGAGTGTACTTTTGAGACAAACTTGCATAATTTAAGGGAAATCTTTGACTTTGGTTACAAACTTATATATATAAATGTATATATGCATTGTACTTGTAACTAGGTTGGTTTGATTAAAATAAAACCCTAACAATAAGATCATTCTTGACTAGTCAATTAAAGCCTCTAATCCTCCACTATTCCATTGAATTCAAACTAAATCCAAAATATCCAATCCTATTTCAACCAATGGGCATTTTGGACCTTTTGCACCAATTTTGTTATATAAACCACCTCTCCCTTAGCATTTTACCTAGAAGAACACACACACAAACACTTCATTCATCTGGAAGAAAAGTGAGGAATGAGAGTGAGCTTGGTGGAGGATAGAAGAGAAAGATAAAGTTTCTAGTAATTCAATCAAGCCTCAAGTAAGCCACGTCACCATCGCTTCTTGTATTTCCTTTTTCAAATACATGTTATTAAATATTTAAAACCACATTTTCATATGTGTTTTGATGGTATTCATGTGTTCAAAGTAGATGAATTAGACTTTAATCCGTCTTCTATTCATATTTCCTCTTAATAGATGCAGCACTACTTTTTTTTTCCTATATCTCACATTTTTTCCAAAGGTATACCATCACTCTAAATGTGATAGAAACGCAGTTAAACTGAACTGGAACTTCTCTGAATGAACCATACATACAATATCGTCTAGTTTCACCAACTTTAAATGAAACGTACATAGAATATCGTGCCTGTACAAAAGAGAGATTTTGACAAGTACAATGTAGTAGAAACACATGTTCAATGCTATATCAAGATACAATTTCAATACGAGATAATCATGTGCACATATGATGCAAATGAAAAGGTGCATAGCAATGCATGAGAGACGTGCATAACAATGTAAGGGAAACGGTGCATAACAATGCAAGTAAAACAATATATAACAATGCAAGTGAAGAGGGTGCATAACAATGCAACTGGAATGTGCATAGCAATGCAAGTGAAAAATGCATAGCAATACAAGTGAAAAGTGCATAACAATGCAACTGGAATGCGCATAACAATGCAAGTGAAGTGTGCATAACAAAGCAAGTGAAAAGTGTGTACGCATTCCGTGTACAACAACAATGCACTTTGGCTGCAACATTAATAGAATGGTTGAAGTAAAATGTCTGATAAGGAAATACATGCCTTAACGAGACCAATTCAAATGCAACCTCTGATTTACCTCTCAGAGGAGTCAGAATGTGCTTAAAAAAGGATACACTTCGCTCCTAACGATTGAAGATGAGTCGCATATCAAAGACGTGAATCGAAGCCCCTACGAGGACATTTTGAGGAGAAAAGTGAACTTTGCTTGCACTTTCTCGACAGCCAAGGCCTCCAAACAGCATAAAGAACACACATGGAGAACCATGAACACCTGTAGGCCACCCCTAGGGACTGTCATCCACTTTTCCAGGTTGTAGGCCACTTAAGTGGCCGGTCGGCCATAAAACCTGGCCGATCGGCCAGTTTACAAAATTTTGGGGCAGTTTTGTCTTTTGGCCTCGGCTCTTTAAGTAAACAACCCCAAGCTCCATTTCATTCATACCTCAAGTGCCGAAATCTCTTGCTCTTTCTCCCTAGACCCTTTTTCCTCTTAGATCCAGACTTTGCACGTGTTTTCCAATGCCCCATGCGAAGTTGATTTGCTAAAATCTTTCGATTTCCTTCATTTTGAACCGAATAGAATTTGTTTTCGGAGCTTCTTTCCCCATTTTCACCATTTGAGGTATGTTTCTCTCGAACTTGTCTTGAGTTTGACACCCTTTCCCGGGTTTTGAGTTTTTCTCTTCCCAAGAGTTGACTTTTGGCCATTTTTGCTCATTTTGCTCATTTTTGCCCATTTTTTAACTTCCTTTCAGATGGCGAACCATATTCCACACGATGGGGGTTCTCTGAGAGCAGAGGATGAGCCTAATATCATGCCATTGCCGCCAAGGATTCGGTCTCTCGACCCGACGAGGTACTGCCCTTAGGAGCACATACTACCACCAAGCACTGTTCATCAGTTTACAGACTTTGCACGACGGGCACCCGCGGACCTGCTACTATGGAGCCAAAGTCCCACTTGTCCCATGACGCACCGGGGGTATGCACTGCACTTTTACATTTTCTACAATGTACTTTAAATTTTTTGTATAATTTGTACTTTAGCACTGTATTTCATCTGCTCATACTGAACACACTTCGTGCACTGTAGTCTGCTCATACTGAACACAGCTCACACACAACACTCTGCTCATTCTGAACACGGCTCACACACAGCATTTTGTTCATTCTGAAACTGAATATAGCTCACACACAACACTATGTTCCTTCTGAAACTGAATATAGCTCACACACAGCACTCTGTTCATTCTAAAATTGAATATAGCTCACACACAACACTCTGTTCATTCTGCACACAGCTGATACACAACATTCGGTTCATTCTGCACAAAGCTTATACACAACATTCTGTTCATTCTGAATACAGGTGATTTCTCGCTTCACTCGAGGGTATGGATTGACTTTTGCGAGAGAATGGTACTCAGACCTCCCAGACGTCGTCCGGCATATTGTTGATGAGGCAGGCTTTGGCCTATTCTGCACAGGGCTCTCGCATTTGATGGCGAGCAGGATGGCTTTGGGTGCATTGGTAGAGAGGTGGTGGGATACCACCAACTCCTTCTACTTTTCTGCCACTAGGGATATGACGATGACCCCGTATGATTTCTCTATGCTGACAGGCCTCGATGTGGGAGGTCGGCCGATTTCGTATAACCCAGACATGGAGGAGTGAGAGGCAACCTGGATCTACCTGTCGGGAACACCCCCATCTATCTTCCGATCCAGCACAATCAGGTACACATGGTTTTCGGACCACTTCAGAGGGACCGAGCCCGTGGCTGTCGAGGACATAGAGCAATATGCCCGTGGATTCTGGATGTATCTCTTCGGCACCACACTGTTCGCCGACAGGTCGAACACGGTTGAGCTATATCTTCTGAACGCTTTGGTAGACCTGTCCTAGGTCCGGGATTATGATTGGGGCAGTGCTGGCCTTGCCACCCTCTATTGCTATACGAGTTCGGTCTCCCGTAGGCGCAGGGTGAGAGCAGGCGACTATTGGAGAGCTTGGGAGGTGTGCTTTACTTTTCAGCTTGGCAGTTCCTGCTATGCTTTCTGCTTTACATTTTCTCGCTTACTGCATTCCCTGTATTTGCTGCATTCGACATTGCACACATGTTCTGCTTTTTGCATCATCTCTGTATTCTGTATTCTCATTGCCATTATCTCATTTTTCCATAGTTATGGATGTACACCTATTTCCCAGCGCTAGCCCCTGAGCTCGAGGTCGAGACACCTCTCGAGATCCCTTACTCACATCGATACGGCGAGAGATGCCTGCCGAGGCCTCGGGAGACCCTACCATATCTATGGCATTACTTCGACACGGTGCAGGCGATCGAGGTAATCCTGAACTCTCAGTTCTTTATAGTTTCAGCTTTAACTCATTTTGTATGTCTAATGGAAACTAATCAATTTCATGCACTTGCTACCTGCAGATCACTTGGCAGCCTTGGATAGTGATGCCAGGGTTCTCTTGGTTCCAGTTTGCTAGGGCAAGGACCGTCTCCCGGTACTGGATCCTGTTTGAGGGACCGATTGGTAGAGCTTGGTTTCTTGGAGAGCGCTTCATGCGCCAGACACTGGGCGATCCCCTTTAGGCAGTCCCTTCATCTCCTCCGTCAGACATGCGCACCACAGAGAGTCTCTTCCCTCGGGAGGTCAGCGACCTCATGCATGGTGCTGACGCAGTCCTTTTCCTCAAGGAGGGAGAGTACACAATATACCTCCATACATATCTGATGCCCCCATTGACAGGTGTTCGTATCCCTATGAGGAGAGTTGTTGACATTCCCTAGTCGAGCAGTGCCTAAGCTACAGACGTCCCCTCGATGAGCTGGGCTAGTGCATCAAGGGGTAGGGCCAGGGGGATGCCTCCTACTAGGCAGTGTGCTGGATGGCCAGATCCTCCGACAGAGCTGACAGGTTGGCGGTATGGGACGCCTTATCAGATTCCACTTGAGCCTCCATTGCCAGATCATTGATATGTCAGGGCTTCTGACTCAGCACCGGTATGTATTATAACTTTCATTTATCGGTCAGATACTTAGCCATTCATTCACTGATGATTTTAACTTGCACTTGCAGCCTTCCACAGAGTATGTCGAGGGGCTACTCGGGGTGATGGCCTCCTTTGAGAGCATGATCTTGAGGAAAGAGACCATGCTTAGCTCCCACGGGATCCAGGTAAATTTTCACTTTTTTTTGTATTGCAATACTTTTGCTGATATACCGAAACTGAACACTTCATTGCACTGATTCGCTGTATGCGTAGATCACATCTGGCATGACATATTGCATGCACACATCGTATCTGACTTCCACACATACTCTTCATATTGCATTTGTACTTGACACTTGCTGATAAATTCAAAATGTCTTTTTAGGTCATACCCTTGCAGACAGGAACCTCTGAGCCTTCTTGAGCAGCAGAGAGAGAGGTTCCGGCACACGACCGAGGGAGACGTCGGGCGCCTGCTAGACGCGTTGTCGAGTCCAGCGAAGAGGAGGAGGAGGCGAGAGAAGAGAAGTTCTGGCTCCCGCTTCCACTTTCAGTTGCACCTTCTCTGATGAGTGCATAGCTTGGCTCGATGAAGAGGCGCAGATTGGGCCTACTTTGGCATCAGAGGCTTCGACTAGCTCTGGGAGAGGGCGCAGGAGCACCTGACTATGCCCCGAGTTTATTTTCTTTAATCAGTACTTTCAAGTTTTCTTTATAAATGTAATAAAAAAAGCAACTTCAATTTGTATTCAAGAGTAGGAGAACTCTGTATTGAAATCAATGCAATTAAAGGTTATGGGTACTGAAAATTTTCTGTTTGGTCCAAAAATGGTCAAAGTCGTAAAAAGATTAATTTGAGCAAAATCAACTTTTATTAAAACTTTTCAAAACCATTTTCGATATGGATCACAACTGGACACGCCGGAGATCTATCACTGAGATGTACAACCCTTGATCCAAAACAACTAGAAAGTTGTCCTTAGTCTAAACAGCACTGCACTGGAGATCATAACCGAGCTCTTGAATGCAGAATAGACAAAGATGACCAACGTAATCACATGGACAAAGTCGATTTGGAAGTGTTTATGGCTGGACTTCAAAATGAAGTTGCCTACGTATCCCGAAGATGGGAATCAAGCCTTACATAGTTTGATTCAGGTTTACTCGTGTGTTAACCCTCTCATTTTACGCTCTAACTTTTGCCAAGGCCATCCTTTCTGGGTTTTCAACCTTGCGTGCTCAGTTTTTCTTATTTCAAATTTTCTATGCTCTAACTTTTGCCTAGGTAGCCCTTTCGGGTTTTCAGCCACTCAGGGATAATATTTCTTCAACTTGCCTATGTTGATTGGTTGGAAGAACTCAAGGCCATCTAAATCTATCAGAATGACAGCTCCACCCGACCAGATAGACTCGATGATATAGGGACCAGTCCAATTGGGTCTAAACCTGCCCCTAGGGTCGTGGATGGGAGCCCGGTTGTCTTTCAACACCAAGTTCCCTTCTTTCAAATTCTTGGATTTAACTTTCTTGTTGAAAGCCCTAGTAATTCTTCGTTGATCACCCTGGACGTGATACAGTGCTTTCAGCCTTCTTTCGTCAAACAGCATGAGTTCTTCGAATCTGTTCTGTTGCCATTCTGCCTCAGCAATCTGGCACTCAGCCAATGCCCGTAATGACGGAACCTCAACTTTGATAAGCAGAACAGCCTCCATCCCATAAACCAAGGAATACGAAGTTGCCCCAGTAGAAGTTCGAATTGAAGTCCGGTAGCCCCAAAGAGCAAATGGCAGCTTATCTGGCTAGTCCTTGTAGGTTTCCACCATCTTCTGCAGGATATGCTTGATGTTCTTGTTGGTAGCCTCAACAGCTCCATTGGTTTGCTGTCGATATGTAGATGACTTATGAAAAGCCACGTTGTATTTCTCCAACAAGTCAATCACCTCCTTCTTGAAGTGGGAACCATTATCCGAAATAATTTAATTCGGGACCCCATAGCGATAGATAATGTTAGTCCTGATGAACTTAGCAACATGCGACGACTTCAACATAGCGTAAGATTGGGCCTCAACCCACTTCGTAAAGTAGTCTATCGCTACCAGAATATACTCATGCCCGTTGGACCCATTCGGAGTGACAGCCCCAATTACATTAATCCCCCAGACTGAAAACGGCCATGGCGAAGTCATGTTGTATCGCTTCGACGGCGGAATGTTCATGCGGTTTGCATGGATCTGACATTTGTGGCTACGCAGGACAAAACCAATACAATCCTCCTCCATGGTTGACCAATAATAACCTTGTCTAAGGATATTCCGGGCTAGCATCACCCCGCTCATGTGCGCTCCGCACTCTCCTTCGTGGATGGCCTCCATCGGACGCTTGGATCCTTTAACATCAACGCATAGCTTATGCATCCCAAGATGACCCCTCTTGTACAGTTTACCCTCGCAGATGATGAACTGAGCAGCCATTCTTCGAATTGCCCCCTTATCTCTGGCATTTGCCCCTGGTGGATACGCCTCCTTTTCCAAAAAGTTCCAGATGTCGTAATACCAGGGGTTTTGATCTTGTACCTCATCTATGGCAGCAATAAGCTCGTAGGCCAGCACGAATTTCTATTCAATGATGATCGGACGCATCCGAACTCCAAAAGGGATGTCTATCATAGAAGATAGAGCTGCTAATGAATCAGCAAACCCGTTGTTCTCTCTTAACAGATGAGCGAAGTTCAGTTTTTCAAACCGAGGAATCAGAACGTCCAAGGTCTGGTGATAGATTCTCATCTTTTCTTCTTTAACTTTCCAATCTCCTTTAGCTTGAGATACAGCAAGATTCGAGTCTCCGATGACATCCAACCATTTTGCCCCTAGTTCCAGGGCAGCTTCCAGTCCAGCAATACGTGCTTCATACTCTACCTCATTGTTCGACACTTTCAGCCGGAGTTTGAATACTAAAGGTATACGGGAATTGTCGGGTGCTATCAGCAACACCCCATCCCATACCCTTACTGTTTTGACGCTCCGTCAAAGTACATCGTCCAAGTCTCTTCTTCGACATGCAGAATGGCCTCGTCTGGGAACAAATATTCAACTGCTTCATCCCCGTCCACTGGGTGATCGGCTAGGAACTCCGCTACTGCTATCCCTTTCACTAACTTGCCCGTCATGTACTTCAGATCAAATTTGGAAAGCAGAAGCAACCAACAGGCTAGCTTACCCGTAAGTGCCAATTTCTCGAAGAGATATTTGATGGGATCTAATCTCAAAACCAGTATTACAGAGTGAGCTAACAGGTAGTGCCTTTGCTTCCTGGTAGCCCATACCAAGGCCAGACAAGCCTTCTCTATCGGAGTGTAGCGGGTCTCGTAATCCGGCATTTTCTTGCTTAGGTAGTAGATAGCCTTCTCCACTTTGTCCTCAGACTCCTGCGCAAGCATGCAGCCCATCGTCGTTTCGGTCACTGATAGGTACAGAATCAACGGTTTCCCTAGCTCTGGCGGTGACAACACATGTGGGTTCTGTAGATATTGCTTGATCTGCTCAAAAGCAACTTGGCATCGGTCATCCCATTGCAACTTGTTTCCTTTCTTCAGGAGACCAAACAGTGGTTCACAAGTCAAGGTTAATTTTGCAATAAACCGTCTTATGAATTGCACTTTACCCAAAAAGCCTTGCACCTCCTTTTCAGTCCTTGGCGGTAGCATTTCTAAGATGGCCTTGATTTTAGAAGGATCGACCTCGATACCCCTTTGTCTAATCAAGAACCACAGCATTTTCCCTGCAGTAACACCAAATGTACATTTCTGAGGATTCAGCCGCAACCAATACTATCTGATCCGTTGGAAGAATTTTCTGTAAGGCGGTGTAGTGGCCCTCTCTTTCCTTGGACTTGACAATCATGTCGTCCACGTACACCTCAACCTCTTTGTGGATCATATCGTGCAAAATCGTGGTTGCAGCCCGTTGATACGTAGCCCCAACATTCTTCAATCCAAACGGCATCACCCTATAACAGTAAGTTCCCCACGGGGTGGTGAAAGCAGTTTTCTCCCTATCTTCGGGTGCCATCAAAATCTGATTGTAGCCTGAAAAACAATCCATGAATGAGAGTAGTGCATGCCCAATAGTGAAGTCCACTAATTCATCGATATGCGACAGAGGAAAGTCGTCCTTCAGACTGGCTTTGTTCAAATCCCTGAAATCCACACATACCCGAATTCTGCCGTCTTTCTTCAACACCGGAACTATATTGGCCAACCAAGTTGGATACTCAGATACTAACAGGAACCCTGTGTCGATCTTCTTGGTGACCTCATCTTTGATTCTTAGAGCCCAGTCCAGGCAGATCCTTCTGAGCTTCTGCTTAACAGGTTAGGCCTCTGGGTCAAGAGGGATCTGGTGCTATACAATCTCAGGATCGATTCCAGGCATGTTTTCGTAGGACCAGGAGAAAACATCTTTGAAATCTTTTAATAAAGCGACTAAGCGCTCGTGTTCCTCTGAAGACAACGTGGACCCGATTTGGACCAACTGCAGATCCTTCTTAGTACCAATGTTAATTGAGGTGATTTCATCAACCAAAGGTTTTACAAACCTCTTCTGCTCTTGATCAAGCAAATATTTCAAAATCGGAGAAATTTTTTCCTCGTTGTTTTCCTCAAAATTTTGAAAGTCTTGATTAATGCAATAAATTAAAGGCATATAAAAGTACTCGGAAGCCACAGCCGTACCATTCTCATTAATCAAATCCAGTCCGTCCGATCCTTCGGTTACAACAGACTCAAAGGAAAAAGAAAAAGACGACTTGGACAAGATAGTGGCACCCGAGTTATCACCCCTAGGAATACCAGACTCAGGCTCAGAAGGGCTGGAATCTGATTCCGACTCCACAGACTCTGTGGAATTAGATTTCGGCTCACTACCTGATCCAGAACTGCTCAATAAAAAGCCCTCCTCATACTACCAGACGAGGGAGGTTGCGATGGATGCATCGAGAATGCCTGAAGATGGGCACACAACCGCTTCATCCCCGATCATAGAAACTGAGAAGTTATCCCCCAAGCACTTCGGTACGATCTGAGGATCTGAGAGAAGACAAGCCAGCGCTACCCCAATCCCAATTTCTGTGCTCTCGGAGTCTCCCTCCTTGCACTGCTCAGCCTCAACTGGTGGGTCTTTCTGCTCTTCGGCAGCTTTATCCCCCGATAATTAAAGATCAAAAAAGATTTCAAAGCCGGGCAAGCGCCACTTCTCTGAATTTCATCTAGGGCTTCGGAAAGCCACAAAATGGGAAGTCTTCCCTCTCCCGGACAAAGCGTCCATTCAGGGCCCCCTAGATAGGTCTGTGCACCAACTCATAGTGTTTCCCGGCTTACTTTACCTTGGCTCTTCCGGCCATCTCTCTTTCTTTCCTCGCCCAATCTCCTTCGGTAGGCAAATAACCTAGGCCAAAGGTATATGGGTTGTGCGGCACTTCGGCCAATGTTGCAACACCCTTTCGGCCACTTCGTCCAAATCCCATTACGGGCATGTGTTGAAGCTTGTTCATGAGGTAGACAGATTGTGCACTGACGTACAGTCCCTCATCAACAGCTAGCATATTATGTACAACCCGAGCCTCAGTTAGGGTGAATCCTGACAAAAACACATCTTCCACACCGTGCTTAATCTCCAGAACTGGTGTAGAAACCTCTGTCGGCGGATGCATTGAAGAATTCCTGAAAATAATAGCTACCCTCTTCCCGTGGGGGTACTTCAGCATTTGGTGTAAGATGGAAGAGACGGCCTTCACTTGGGGCAGCCACGGCAACACAAGAAGTAAATTGAAGGTGGCTCGAACATCTAAGACATGGAACTCAATGTCCTGCTGCCTCGGGCCAACCTGAGTCTTAATCCGTACGGTCCCCATCACCTCCCGGCTGGTATTATCATAGGCCCCATATTACCTGGGCTGTAGGCACAAAATCTGCGGGCTTCAACCCGATAGCATATGCCGTTCTCGACTGACATACATTGATTGCAAATCTTGTGTCGACCAGGACCACCGAGATCCATTTCTCCTTACACTCCATAGAGATATAGAGCAACTTGTTATGATTAGAGCCCTTAGGCGATAGCTCTTTGTCAGTGAATGTCAAAGTTGGCGAAGCTCTGCCCGAAAACACTAATCCCACCAACTGCTTAGGAGTTGTATCGATTGAAAGCTTGGCCCTATCCGTGGCTGTAAGGACGGCCTGTCTGTGAACCCTCGAGGCCATAAGCAGTCCCTAGATAGAGATGTCTACTTGGATTTTCTTAAGCTGCTTCAGTACAGCCTCTTTCTCCAGCAGTTTTTCCTGCTGCCTCTCCATTTCTTTGTCCTTCCTGACGTCTTCAGCTAGTCAAAGTGTGGGGGCTTGAAATGCCGCCCCACTCCTGGTCATATGGTCAACCTCCTCAACATACCAGGTGTCATCCGGTTGGTTCTGCCCCCAATCTTCGTCAATATGGGCAAGATGCAAGTCGTCGTCTTTCCACTACATGCCATCGGCAACTGACAGATACCTGTCTAGCTCCGTTGTAACTATTTCTGTGCTCACAGCACATTCCGTCTCTGCAGGGGCTTTTGCCTTCCTAGCGCTCTCAAGATCCTCGATCTTTTCTTACTCAAGTCGCTTTAATGTAGCCTCCTGTTCAGTGTCTACTGTTCCCAAACTGCCCGAATTCCGAGCAAAATTCTTCACACCGGTGCTCTCCGGCGATTCCTCCTGATTCTCAGCCATTCCAGCCACTGCTGATGTTCTCATTTCTGACGGTCCTTGTTCTGGCTGAGGTTCCTCAACAACATCTGCCTGGTCACTGAGCCACCCCATATTCGCTATCGATCCATCCGAGTTGAACCAGTTGATGTTCACATCTCCTGAGTCCTGCTCTTCAAAGAACTGCAGATTTGCGATGTCTTCTTCCAGCTCTGCTAGGTCATCTAGCCCCTGACTAGGTCTATCTTCCCGGACCACACTGATTTCTGCGCCAGTTGGCAGCTCTACCATCGGCTTAGCCTGATCTATTGACACAATATAACCACACAGGTTGTATGCTTCCTCAGTAAAACTCCCAGATCCCTCAGGTTTTGAATCAACACTCTCATTTTCCTCCAAAGCCATCCCAGTTTTGTCTTCAACAGTCACCACCACTGACTCGAGTTGGGTTAGGGACGTGCTCAACATGCACAAGTCTTTGCTATTTGGGATGAACACCTCAGGGTTAGGTAGGCGGGAGGGTGTGATGTATATGCTTGGGTCATATGGAATGGCCATGGTTTGGATCAGGTTGATGTGTTTGGGTGGAGGAGCTTGGTTATGTGGTGGGAGTAGTTTGGTGGGGATATTTGGCTTTTCTGGAGGCGCAATCACCTTATTATCAATGAGATCCTGAATCTCATGATGAAGTCTGTAGCACGAGTTAGTGTCATGACCGTGTTGTTAGTGAAAGGCATAGTATTTGGCCGGGTTATGGGAAGAAGGAAGTTTGTCTAGCAATGGTCGCGGCTCCAGGGGCTTCAAATGCCCTTTCCTGATTAGAACCCCTAGTGCTTTGGACAGAGGCATGTACAGTGGAGTAAAGGTCCTCTAGCCTCGGGGTGGATATATGGCTACTTGTGAGCTAGTTCTGGACAGACCGGTGAATGGGGTGGCCGTTTTTGGTGAGGTGGTGGTGATCATGCCCACATCGGAAGTTCTGGCAGCTGCAGCACTACTCGTGCCTGTATTCAAATTGTGGGTAAATGCCCTCTTGGGCTATTCCTTATCTTGGTCGATCAGATCCTGCTTCATGGCATCCTCAATCTGTACCCCAATCTCATGTAAATTAGTAAAGGCGGGGAGGGGTAAGATGATCATTTTTTCCATCAGCTTGGTTTGGAGGTTGCGCGCAACCATCCTTATCTGATCCTTCTCGAGTGGCCGAGTTGTCATCATGGAGGCCTTAGCCCTCCATCGAGTGACAAGGTCAGAAAAGCCTTCCTTCGGCTCTTTCCTGGTCGCTTCAAGATCACAGGTCGTGACCTCAATCTGGGTGTTGTATGAATATTGTGCGATGAAGGCCTCAGCCATCTCCTCCCAACTTCTTTTCACTGAGTCCTCCAGCTTGGCGTACCAGATGGCCGCAATACCCAACAGGGTCTGGTCGAAGAGTGACAGTTTCTGGAGTCTCGTCAAGCCCATCAGGCGCAAAATATCCAAGAACAGCCTCAGATGAACCATAAGGTCGCCCGAGCCATCAAAACGGTCTATGTGGGGCATCTTGAATCTGTCCGACAATGTTACCGCCGAATCAGTAACCATCCTCTATGTCCGGGATTGAGTTGACTCCCTAGGCCTGTTTAAATAGCTTTTCAAGCTTACTCATCTTCAGAGCGGTTGGGTCCATCTCAGATTCAAACGGTGTATCTGTTGAGAAGGCTGGGGTCTTTGAAGCTTGTGGTAGGACTGGTGGCAGGGCTAGCCCTGTTGGAGCGTCCTTATCTTCCTGGACGCTATCCCCGAGTTTTGGAACTCTAGGTGGGGGCGGGGGTGGATGCCAAGCAGATGCTCTGGCTTGTTGCAGTTGCTGTTGTTGTTGGAGTCTAGCAATCAGTTCTGCCTGTTGGGCTACAACCTCTACTTGACGTGTAGTAATCTCTACTTGGCGAGCAGCATCCCGCTACATGGCCTACATGGTCTCTTGGAGTTGACGCATGATGTCCTCCATTTCGACTATAAAGTGCTGATCTGACTAAACAGGTATGTATTCCCTCTCCGAGGTGGAAGCAGATATCTTAGCCCAACTGCGAACAGGTGAGGTGGATAATGATCGCTGAACCAACGATTGTTGTACTAATACTTTCTGCCTAACTACCCTCCGTCTTGTAACCAGGGGTAATGAAAAGAACACTGCTTGTCCGTCAACTAGATCCTCAGATCGGTGAAGCCTTTTACCTCTAACCCAGAGTGCTTTGGGGGAAACTGCCTCCTCGGAAGCAATGATGCAATACTACCTTGCAAAAAGATAAATAAAGCAAAATAAGGAAACAATAAGTAGAAAAACGGACAGCACTTCGGCTTAAATAAACACAACATACAGTTGATAATCACAAGCTGAAAGAACTGCTCTCAAACACTGATCTCTACCTCCAAATCACTGCCTCAAATCTGATACCCCAAATACTGATGTCCTTAGGCTGATACTCAAACTTGCAACTGATACATACAACCCTGTAAAGACACACTCTGATAGCACATATCGAACAAGTAAGAGCCAAAACACCCCTATGGAGGGGTAGGGTTTCTCTGTCCTATCTAGTCAGGAGCTAGGGTTTCACTATGCACACAGCGGTTTTCAAACAACCTACAATTGGGTAAGCAACCTGTCCTAGTTTGGAATGGTCTTTACGACTTTCGATATGCACTAGGTCGAATGGTTAAAAATGTTGCCTCGATAACAACCAAGGTTTGTGCTCCCATCGTGGCAGAGCCCGTAATCGGTCAGCCTTATGACACGCTTTTTCATGCAAGCCTCCAGCAAACCGTTCAGGAATAGCGGATGGCAAACATTGTGACTTAAGCACACCAATGCAAATGCAATGCAAAGAAAGACATAAGTGTGAACAAAACAACATATCATGATGTTCGAGTCAAGTTCTCTAAATCCCCAGTAGAGCCGTCAGAAACTGTAGACCGCCTGAACTCTCTCCGTGCGCCCCTCTTTCGGAGAGGGCATGAATTGGGTTCTAGCTACTACAGTTTGGACTCCTGTTGCGGTTCTGTATTTAATCTGACAAAGTGCAATGTAAGACTGATAAATCACCAAAGAGTCCAAATCCGGCAAATCGTTTTAGAAACCTGATTTTAATCAAAAAGCGCCAAACATGGACTACTTTGCCAGATTACAGAGTCGCCACGTACATGTTTTATTTTTGGAAAATTTAGGAAACCCTGACTCGTGCCTAAGGCCACATGTCCGTCATCACCAAAGTTGCCTCGGCTCGGGAACTTGGGTACGACGGGGAAGGTCATGAAATGAGCACCCCCGCTCGCCCGATCAAAGGATAGGCCTCTACTAAGCATGATATGTTGTTTTGAAAACACATGTGTCCTTGTTCCGGTTATTAGCTATATTACTACGTGATGCGCACAACATACAAGTATAGACTAGATCGCCTAAATTGAAACAAAACATCTCATGTTTGTTTTTCAAAAATGGTTTGAAGTTGCTACCCTCAAGTAGGCTAAAATGCAGATTTGCCACCCTCAAGTGGGCTTAAAACATGATTTGACACAAACAAGTGGGCTTAAAACGCACATTTTAATGAATTGTTCCAATTCAAGCAATGAAGCCTTCATCCACAGGCATTCAAACAGTTATAACAGCTAAGCACATAGCCTCATGGCAAGCATGATATCATGGCAGTCACTTACACACGTGCAAGAATGCTAAAGCATAAACACTTACAGTGTACTCCGAGCCAAAATAGAAAACTTGTTAGAAATTAATGCATGATCCTAATTATGTTAAGATGCTTGACGCAACACATGCAAAAATGCAACTAAATAGGCTTGACTATCTATGATGGCATATTAAAGCTACAATTTGATACATGCATTCAAATAGGAATTGAAATACAATGCAGTTTGAATGATGCGCCGAGCCCGGTGCATGCAATACGAATGAATGATGCACGCATGCAAAGCATAAGCATGCTAATTGAAACATGCCCTAAAGCTAACCATCAAAAGCTGGTAAACAAAAGGGAGAAAGAGGTGGGGTTGGAAGACATGCACACACACACGCACAGTTATTACAACATTTGCCCTCTCGACGGAGGGTCTGAATGAAAGAGAGATAACTAGCTATGCTAATTAAGCTAACTATTACAAACCAACTAATTAACTATTCTAGATAACTAATTAATTATTACAACATATGCCTTGAAATTACCTAACTATTCTAAGCTAGCTAAATATTACAAAATGAATCATTTAGCCAAACACATTAGCTAATTGATTACAAAACCAATAAATTAACTAGCTAAGTGAAGCAGTTAAGAAAAGCAGGGGTGAGAGATGCATGCATGCTCGGTTGCTTCCTCCCGAAAATTCGTCGCCTTGCCACCGGTTGCCTCTGTTTGCATTTGCCTTGATTCCTGAACACTGAACCGATTCCCAGGCTGCTTTTACTCTAGAACCAGAACCACTTTGAACCACCTTCAACCTGGTGGACTGTCGGCCACCAGGAGAGGTTGTAGGCCACTTGCCTGCCACTTAAGGAGGCTATATGCCACTTAAAGTGGCCGGTCGGCCACTTCCTCTGGCCGGTGGGCCGGTTGTTTCAGCACACTGCAATTTTGCAGCAAACAAAGTACAAAAGGGGCAAAGCAAGGTATTTGCTGGGTATGTGTGTACAACCACCCTCCTTATCATTTCTCAGGCTCAAAGGAGTGCAGTAATTGACTCTCAGGCTACCAACCGAGCATCGCAATGCACGATGGCCGAGAAGCCAAGTTTGTACAAGTTAATGACTGCACAAGTAACATACAAGACTCAAGAGGCCTCCATCCTATCATGCACAATCAAGGGGGACAACAACCAAGAAATGAGGTGTGTTTCATCACTTCAAGTATGAAACGCCCCTCGTTTCTCGTGTTTGGATTAACGTCCGATCCAGACACAATGCAATGTAACACACATGCAAACAACATGCTTATCTATCAATGCTAGAGTGGCATGCACAAGGCTCTATCATGTAAGCAATGCATGCATGGCATGTTTAGAAGCTAAGGCATCAAAGCTAATGAAGTGTATTACACATGAGGCATGCACCATCAATCTCAAATGGTCAAACCTACCTTATGCCACAATAATGGTACAATCATGCTAGAAATGAAGGACCAAAAGCTACAACAACATGCGCATGCATTGGCTCACAATCCAGACATTAAACGTAACTCTCAAACACAATGAAGAAGTGATAAATAAGAGAGTATGGCAGAGATGAAGGCATTGAAATCATATCCCAAATGATCACATATCATGCAAACAACACACGTATGGCATGCTAGAGGGCTTAAGGATTAAAGCTAGTGAGGTACACAACACTAGGACTATGCAATACTATGCACAAACAACCAAACCAGCCCAAAACAGAGCTATATCATGGCAAATTAGTGGCAAAAACATGCTCAAACTAAGGCTCAAAGGAGTAGAAAATCATGCTCCTTCAGTAGCTCACAAATAAGGCACAAAGGCATAACTCTCAAAAGCTCTCATGGAGTGAAAGAAGTGAGAACATGACACATGTATATGCTCTGAAATTACATGCTAAATGATGCCAAAACATGCAACCATCACAAATATAGCATGCTAAGGGTCCCAAGATACAAGACTAGTAAAGGCCATTACACTATGGCCACACAAGGCAAGCCCCAAAGGGCCAAGATCATTCCAAACAGAGTTTAAGCAAGTCAAAACAAGGCTAAGAACTTGCTAGAGCAGAGCTAAAACAAGCTAGAATTAGAGGCACAAAGCATGATGCATGTTAAGCCTACAAGGAGGATTGCACTACAAGTACAAAGACCAAGAAAGAGATGACCCCACCAACTAATATCAGGGTTAAAGCATGCCAAAATAACAACAAAAACATGTTGGAGTAAAGCCAATACATGCTAGAATAACAAGCTAACTTATGAAGCATGTTAGGCTAGTGAACAAGTTTACACTACAAGTGCGAAAAGCAAACAACATGAGGCCAAACCAACCCAAAATAGAGTTATAACATGGCAAAATAAGGCCTAAAACACGCTAAGATAGAGCCTCAAGAGGGTAGAAAAACATGCCAAAGTGTTAAGCCAACAACACATGCAAACAAAGCACAAAAAGGGGGGGGGGGACCACCCCCATCCATTTTGGGTCTCAAAACCCACTTTCCACCACTGAAATTCCCTTGGAATTCAATGGTGAAAAGGCTAAAAAAATGTGATCTCAAAGGCCTTAAAGAATAGCTCAAAGCAAGGCAAAATAAGGCACAAAAGGGGGTAGACCACCCCTAACTCAAACAAGCCCTCAAACAAACATTTTAAACACTTAAAAACAAAGTTTTTTGTAGTTGAGAATAAGGCCTAAAAGTGCATGCAAGGATGGCCAAATACTTAAGAAAAATAAAGCTTAAAGAGGGTAACTACTCACCCTTGAAGAACCACAACAAAACTGCAACTTCTGAGGTAAAAACCAACTTTTTAGAACCCAAGTATGACCTCCAAGAACCTCAGCTCAATGATGGTGGTGCTTTACTAGGTGTTTGTGTGCAAAAGTATAAAGAAACAACACTTTTGATTCAATATAGCACAAATATAGAGAGAGATGGAAAATTCTAGTGAGAGAGGGATATCTTTAGCTCTCTAAAAATTTGAACCCTTGAAAGAGAGAGAGAGCTCCCTTCTTATAGAATTCCAAGCCTCAAGCTTGTTGGATAAGCTAGAAGCTTGGTGCAATCCCTCCATACACGTGTATGGAGAATGCCTTCTGTGCCTAACAGCTGGCACAACTGGCAATAAAAATATCTGAAAAAGTAAGAAAATGGTCGTCGGCCACCTCAGGTGGCCGACCGACCACTTCTACTGGCCTACCGGCCACCTAAAGTGGCCTACAGGAGGGACAAGTGGCCTACAAGAGCCAAAAGTGGCCGACAGCCTCTCCCCTCCCTTTTGGCAAGGGGGAACAATGTATGGCACAAAAACAAACCAAAAGGAAGAGAGTTAAGAGGCCACAAGACAAGGCACTTAGCCGGAGGCCCCGAAAACTAGCCTACGGGCCACTACAAGTGGCCTACAAGAGAGATAAGTAGCCTATAGCTACAAAAAGTGGCCTACAAGCCTCTCTCTCCCTCCAGGCAAAGGTACCAAGGCAATGGTCCAAAAACAAATCAAGAAGAAGAGAGTTAGGAGGTCCCGAGACAAGGCGCTCAGCCGAAAACCCGAGAAACTTGAAACGAGCACAAACGTGCGCGATCATCGCGTGTACGAACGATGACGTCTGAGTCTTAAGGTCGGTCAAAAATGAGGTGTCTACAATAACACTTAGACAAAACATAATAGCACAAAACGAATCATTGCTAAGATTCCCTCATCTTGGCAAAGTACAACATCAATATCCAGGTCTTGCAAATCTCGAAGTATGCTTTTTTGCTCGGTTAGTAAACATGCTAAACTTCCCACAGATTTTCTGCTCAATGCGTCAGCCACTAAGTTAGCTTTACCTGGTGATACTGAATCAACATGTCATAGTCTTTCAATAATTCAAGTCGTCTTCTCTATCTCATATTCAATTGTTTTTGAGTGAACAAGTACTTCAGGCTCTTGTGATCTGTGAAAACTTGACAAGAAGCTCCGTACAAGTAATGACGGCAAATTTTCAAAGCAAATACCACAGCTGCTAATTCTAAATCATGGGTAGGATAATTCTTTTCATGAGGTTTCAACTGACGAGATGTATATGCTATGACTTTACCCACTTGCATTAATACACAACCCAAACCGTTATATGAAGCATCACTATAAATTTGAAATTCCTCATTACCTAGTGGCAGTACAAGAATTGGTGTTGTGACAAACCTTGTTTTCAACTCCTGGAAAGCTGATTCCTTGTCCACCGTCCATTCATATGCCACTCCCTTCTGAGTCAACTGTGTCAATGGTACTGTAATCTTTGAAAGTCCTTGCAAACTTTCTGTAATAACCTGCCAAATCTAGAAAACTACGAACCTTAGACACATTAGTCGGCATCGGCCAGTTCACAATGGTTTCAATTTCGTTAGGATCAACATAAATGCCCTTTTCATTAATCACATGACCCAAAAATGAAATACTGGAAAGCTGAAACTCACACTTGCTAAGCTTAGCATACAATTTTCTGTCTCTCAAAATTTGTAATGCAAGTCTTAAATGAATCTCAAGCTCATCTCTACTCTTGGAATAGATCAATATATCATCAATAAAAATAACCACAAACTCATCTAAGTATGGCTTAAATCAAATCCATAAATGTAACAGGAGCATTGGTTTCTCCAAAAGGCATTACCAAAAATTCATAGTGGCCATACCTTGTCCGAAAAGTAGTCTTCTCAACATCCGAGGCTTTAACCTTGAGCTGATGGTAGCCCGACTTGAGATTGATTTTAGAAATGACTCGTGCTCCCTGTAACTGATCAAACAAATCATCAATCCTCAACAATAGATAGTTATTCTTAATGGTTACCTTATTCATTTCTCGATAATCAATACAAAGACGAAGTGTGCCATCCTTTTTCTTAGCAAATAGAATGGGTGTTCCCCAAGGTGAAGTGCTCAGCCTAATAAAACCCTTATCCAACAACTCTTATAATTGAACTTTTAACTCCTTAAACTCGGTTAGGGCCATCCTATAGGGTGTTTTAGAGATAGATTGTGTTCCCGGTATAACATCAACAATAAATTCTACCTCCTTATCGACTAAATGGCCAGGCAAATCATTCGAAAAGATGTCGGGGAATTTATTAACAACAGGGATATCATGCAATTCAATATTTCCATTCAGATTACTTAGTGCACAACACAAATAACCCTGACATCCTTTTTGGATCAACTTATAAGCGATCATGGATGAAATCAAGTAAGGTGGGGATACTACACCTTTACCCTGAAATGTAACCTCGGCTTGGTGCGGGGGTTTAAAAGTGACGCTTTTGGAAAAACAATTAATGGATACATGATTTGCTATTAACCAATCCATTCCTAATATAACATCGAAATGAGTTATCTTCAACGACATAAAATCAATTAATAATTCAACATTCTCAATGACAACAACATATGCTCTATAAATGGATGCAACAGTCATAGTTCTTGTAGATGGAGTAGACACAAATAGTAAATAACCAAGGGGTTCTTGTTCTCTATTTAACTTCTCGGCAAATTTAGTAGATACAAATGAATGTGTATAAACCGAATCAATCAATATGTATGCATCTTAAGTGCAAATAGGAAGTATACCTGACACTACTGCCTCAGCGCTTTGGGTGTCTCCTGGCACTAATGCAAAGACTCTACCCTGTCTCATTTGTCCCTTTTCGACTTTGCCTTTCTGTGCCGAACCTAAGGTACTCCCATTTTTCTTACCATCTTTAGCCTTTGCCTTAGGACAGTTCTTAACTCGATGACCTATCTTACCGCATTCAAAACATGCTCCCGATGCCCGTTGACAAACTCCCCAATGTCGCTTTCTGCAACTAGTGCACGTTAACCTAGTACTATATCCATGATTTGAGTTGCTTGAACTGCCTACATTCACCTTCTTCTTGGCATCAACCGATGCTCGGTGATTGTCATAATTTTGCCTCTTTCTCTTATTCTCTCCTGAATCTGTTCAAGTTAGCTTCTGTCAGGATGGCTTTGTCTAATACTCTAACGTAAGTTGGCATGTTGAGCATATTAACCTGGTCTTGTATCGGTCCACGAAGCCCACTCCCAAACTTCTTAGCTTTTTTGTATTCGATATTGACAGTGTGAGGTGCATACTTGGCCAACCCGATGAAAACACGATCATATTTAACCATTGCTCTATTACTCTGTGTCAAAGTTTGGAATTCTGTGGTCTTGCGATATTAGACACTAAGGGAAAAGTGCTTGTCATAAAATAACTCAAAATAATCTAGCCCAAGTCAAGCCTGTATTACCTTCTCGGATCATCATCCATCACCTATGAGTATCGTCGTCTAGTGCGAATGCTACCAATGACACCTTCTGGGTATCGGTACTAGGAAAGATTTCAAACAACTTCTCCATTTCACGAACCCATGCATCTGTTTTCAACACCTCTATACCCCCATGGACTCTTGGCGAATTCATTTTCTTAAATTCTTTTATCAAAGTTAATGTGTTGTCCCTATATAAACTGGTTATGGGGCACTTACGGTACTGGAAGGGGTGGAGGTGGAACTGCATTTTAGCCATTTGTCTGCTCGGCCTAGGTCAAGGTGGCACTAGTGTTCTGTTGTATTGCTTGTCTCAACTCTAGGAACCAACCTTTCCAATCTGTCCAACCTGTCCTCAAAATGATCTCGTCTAATTGGAGGTCTCCCCCTTCTCACGATGCTAGGAGTATGCAAAATGTGACTTTAAAACAAGATGGACAAATAGACAAATAGGCACTTAGCAAATAAACATGCAGGAATAATGCACACCTTGTCAGATAAAAAGCAATATGATGCAATCCTAAGATCACCCTAAGGGAAATCCTATGCTCTTTAGGACCAAGAGTGTGTGAATAAACGTACTATAAGGAACTTGTGCTCTGATACCAATCTATCACGCCCCCATTTTACCCTTAATAGAATGATGTTGTGATGGCCAGTTATCTGAGATTATTGAAGGCCAACTTATAGAGATTCACACAAACAGAGTGTATGGGGCATACATGTACAGAAGTAATAAATTTAAATCTAATTAGTCCATAAGAGTTGTGCATAGATGTAGACACCCCATTTTTTATTGCCTTTAGGACTTGGACGCCACTGATTGATCACCCAATGATGAATTTCTTATGCTTGTCAAATGCTTGATTTCCTTTGCAGGAAGCGTTGGATTTGAGCCTCATAAACCTATAAACCTTGTGCCTTATTTTTGGACCAAAACAACAGTTTTTCAAGCCTAACTAGCCAGAGACCTGCAAACCCACAACCACTATTAGTGGTTGGCCGACCACTTGTGTAAAAAACCAGATCTTTTTGCTAATTATGCCAGCTGTCTCCACAGATGCATGCACTACACCAGCTGTGTCTATACGGATATTTTCGAGATAGTCTCACATATTTCTATATATAGATGACTCCTTCTCATAATTTAGGGTTAGAAAAATTTATGGGGTAAAGTTTTGGAAAATATTTCTCTCTCTCTCTTGCAACTTCCATACCCTTTGCCTAAACACTCTAAACCCAACCTTAAAAGGGTTCTTTGCTGAGGTGTTTGGGCTTGTATTTTAGCTCTTGAGGGTGTGACATTGGTGGTTTGTAAGTTAAAGGATCACTTCTCCTCAAGAGGTATAATTCCAAGCTTATTTTCCCCATTTATTTTCCATAATTTATTGCTATTCTCGAACTATTTTTCAACTGTATTTGTGGGCTAAAACTTGTGGTGTAAATCCATTAAGGGTAGAGGAGTAAACCACCTCTCTTTAACCCTTATTTTCTAGGCTTTTTCCCTTGTGTTTCCCACATTTTCATTATCATTTTTTTGGAGCTTTTTACTACTGATTTTCTGAGGCTAAAATGTAGTTTTGAAGTCCCAAAAATAAAGGGGTTAGCCTTTCCTCCTTTTGCTTGTTTACTAGCTTAATTGCTCCATTATTTTAGCTTGCTTTTGAAGGTGTTTTTACCTTAATTTCAATGCTATTTTAGGACTATTTTATATTGTTCGTGTCATTTATGCTTTGTATTGCATGCTTATAATGTAACGGTCCTCATAGGTTTGGTGTTTTAGGCATTAGACACCAAACTATTTGAGTTGATAGCATTTATTTCAGGTTTTCCATGCTTGTGTTCATCTCTAATCATCTCTGTACTTCTCTCATCTCTTGGTTTCTTTCTTGCTTTGAGAGTCGGTTCAAACCAATTGTCTGTTTATGCTTGAGATAGAGATTGTTGTGCTTAATGGTTTAATCTCTTTGGAGGTTTATTACCAACGGCATGACATCTCTCTCAAGCCTAAAACAACCCTTTGTTTGACATTTCTTTCCATTAGTGGACTTAATCTTCATCATTGGACTAAAAGGCTTAATTAATGAAAAGGTAATGAAATAGAGTAATAAGAATGGAATTAAATGGAGCAAGATAATAAAATGGTTTGGGTTCAATCGGACGTTAATTGAACCCATTGAGTCTTGAGTCGTTTAATACTTGTTAGTGATGAAAACGGTTCAAGAATCAATGTCAACCACTTCCCTTGATCGATATCATGATAGGGAGGAGGTTCATGGGTCTTTCATTGTGCATTTATTGAAATTGTATCCCTTGGTTCATAAGTCATCACGTAATGAGTTTGGGCCGATTAAAGGCTTGCGAATCGAGCCTACCCCTCCTTTGAGCTAATTGATGATAAGGAGAGATAGGGTGGACAGACATCTCCTGAAAATACTTTGTTTGTGCTCTGTTTATTATCTGTTGCAGCAAGGCAGCACTACAAACTAGTGGTCGGTCAGCCACTTTTTCTGTACGGCTATCCACTACTTCTGGCTAGCCGGCCACCTTTTCTTCAGGTAAGTAGTACCATTTTTCCTACAAAACAAAGCAGAGGCTGAGGTGAAAAATAGTGCAATTTTTCGACTGCAAAACAGAAGCATTTTGGCAACCAAATATAGGCATTTTCAGGTGGAAATCCACGTTCATGCATGAGTCATCCCTAGCATCTCGAGGCCCATTTAAATTATGTTGTTATAGTAGTATGTTGTACTTAAAATGGTGAACTTGTAATAGTTAATTGCTTAGTTTAATTCTTATTTGTAATAATTAGCTAGTGTAGTTAATTTATTTCATTTCGTTTGTAATAGTTAGCTAATTTGGTAATTAGCTAGGGCGTTCATTCAGACCCACTTGTGCGAGGGAAAATATGTAATAATGTGTAATGATGTATATGTCTTCCAACCCCACGTCTTTCTCCCTTTTATTTACCTGCTTATGATAAATAGCATAGAGCATCATGTTTACTTAGCATTTTCCATGTACAAAGTATCCATTGTCTTGCATGTGTTAGGCTTAGCGCATCATTCTAACTCACATTGTTATTTATTGCTTCTTTGAAAACGTGCTCAAACCACATGCTATCAAATTGATTCACATGCCATGTCAGTAGCCGAGCCTATTAAATCAATATTGCATGTGTTGCATTAGTCATTTACATTGTTAGAGCATGCATTTTTCTAACTCTTTTCTCTTCGCTTGCCTTGGAATACTAGGTGAGCACTTATTGCTTTAGCATATCGCATGCGTGTGATTGTTGCCATGTCAAGCATGATACTATGAGGCTAAGTGCTTAAGTGATATAACTCTTGAATGCCCGTAGTTGGAATAATTTGAGTAATGTATATCATATATACATATCACTTTTTCAAGTGGTACATATTCGAAACAATTTTCACACAAACATGAAATCGAAATGTTCTAATTTTTGCAAATTAGTCTATACTTTTGTGCGTCACATAGTAATGCTAGCCTAATAATTGGAACAAGAGCATATAAGGTAAGAAAGAATCACATCATGATTAGTAGAGGCCGATCTTTGATCGGGGTGAGTAGGGTGCTCAATTCATGACTTTCCCCTCTCGTACCTAGGTTCCCGAGGAGTGACACTTTGGTAATGACGGATAAGTGGCCTTTGGCACGAGTCCTGGGTTTCATAAATTTTCCAAAAATATTTAGGTGGCGACTCTATAATCTGGTAAAGTAGTCCTTTTTTTGCATTTTGATTCAAAATCAATTTTCCAAAAGATTTGTCGGATTTGGACTCATTTGTGTTTATCTATTTCACATTGCACTTGTGGAATCAGATTCAGAACCACGGGAGTTTGAACTGTAGGGCAAGTCGTATCCGAAAGGAGTATGAAAATCAAGCCACAATAGATTAAATGAAATGACATACATATTAACATGGTTTTAGAACTTGAATACAAAATAAGATAAAGTACATCTTACATCATGATCAAAAGGCTTCTCGAGCCAAAACATACAAAAGAAATGAACTATAAAGCCAAGAAGCATAATCTTCAAGATGCTAAAAACCAAGAACCAAAACATCTTCCACAAAAAGCTTAGGCGACATCACCTTCTTGTTCATCAAATACATATATATATATATATATATCTATATAATAAGGGAGAAAGTTTTTTGAAAATGTATAAAAATGTACGTGAGATACATTTTGATCCAATGGTTGAGATGAATCTTAGATATATATCAATGATTCAGATCAATCCTCTCAAATATTAGTTCTCGCCCAAAAACTCTTCTCTCTCCAATGTCTCTGAAAGGTCGCCGACCTACCCCCCTCTGTCTCTCTCTCTCCCTCTCTCCTCATCCTTGATTTTAAACTCTGTTCATCATACTGTCACACAAACCTTCTCCATCTCTCTGTCCAGTTCTCTGGTTTCGGTTCTGGACTGGAAAGTTTTGATTGTGTAACCTCCAGCAAATAGGTTTCTAACTCTGTTTCTATCTCCAGCAAAGTTTTGATTTCTCTTGAATATGAAATGGGTTTTGATTTCTAATATATTATTTCTTTTGATTTCTATCTCCAGCAAATGGGTTTTGATCTCTTGAATATTATTCCTCTTTGTGTAACCCCCAGCAAAGGTTTTTGTGGATTGCCCATTGGGTTTAACCTCCATTATTTGAAATGTTTAATCATATATAATTAATTTCAAACATTGGGTTTTTATGGAGGTTTTTGTGTAACAAAGCACTATGTGTTGCAACAAATTAATTAGTTTTGGTTTAACCCAATGTTTAATTATATATGCTTTTGTTTAATTATATATGATTCCAATGTTTGGAATGTTTAACCTCTAGCAAATTATATATAAATCAAAACCATGTCGTCTTTCGTTGCTTTGTAATTGATTTTTGTAAATTGAGTCGTCTTTTGTTGCTTTGTAATTAATTTTTGTGGATTTGATGGGTAGTTTGATCCTGTTTTCAATTTTTTGTACTCTTTCATGTGTGAATCTTGAGCAGCATTAAATTTTGCTTATTTCTTGAAGGTTGCCCAATTGCTTGGTTTGCATGAAGCATCTGTTCTGCCTAAAAAAAGCAATTCAGGTGTGTATTTTTATTTATTTTTTGTTTTGCTAATTATGATATATATAATTTGCTTATTTGTATATGTGTATATATGATTCCAATATGTATGTTTAATTTGAAATGGTTAATTTGAACTGTTTGCAGACACCCTCTGTAATCTAATGTTTGAAACATTGGGAAAACATTTCAAACATTTCAAACATTACCAGAACTTCAGATCTTGAGTCTAAGATCCAACGGGATATCAGGTCCTTTCCCTTCAGATTTTTCCAAACTTGGAAACTTGACTGGCCTCTATCTTCAATTCAATAATTTCTTTGGCCCTTTGCCTTCGGATTTCTCGGCTAGGAAAAGTCTCTCAATCATCAATTTATCCAACAATGGTTTCACTGGTAGTATCCCTTCTTCAATTGCAAATTTAACTCACCTCAGACCAACTCGCTTTCTGGTGAACTCCCCGACTTGAATCTCCCTAGCCTGCAAGTGGTCGATCTATCCAACAATAATCTCACCGGTACTGTACCTCAATCTCTTCAAAGATTTCCAAGTTGGGCATTCTTAGGTAACAATCTTTCTGCTGGAAATTCATCCCCTCCTGCACTTCCACCCAATGCTCAACCATCAAAGAAATCAACAAAACTTAGTGAACCTGCAATACTGGGAATCATAATTGGCGGTTGCGCTCTGGAATTTGTGGTACTTGCTTTCCTGATGATTGTCTGCCGCTTAAAGAAAGATGGTGAAAAAGGGGTCTCGGCCAAATCACAGAAGAAAGAAGTGTCTGCAAAGAAAGCAATTTCCGGGAGTCGAGATGGGAATGGAAAGCTTGATTATTATATAGAACATTGATTAGAAACATTGATTAGTAATATATAGAACATTGATTAGAAATGAAATCCATATTCAAATTCTCAAATCAAAAGCAGCCTAATGTAAACTTGAGTATATAAATATGAGTGTTAGAAAGCCAACATCCCATTCAACAAAAACACTTTAAAGTTCAAATAGCGACGTCACAAACTCAAGCATGCTACCAGGCAAAAGAATAATCCAAACAGTAGAATACAATATAAATTTAATATACAGCTTCAGTGTTGCAGGTTAAGGCAACCTTGGAAAAATCAAGATATAGACATATATCTGTACACAGCTAAAGAGATAGTAAGCCTCAGCTCCCAAAATAACAAACACTCACTTGCCCAGAAAAGCCAAACCCACAAACAAACACATCAAATTAATAACATCAGATTCATACACAGACGAAAAAAAATAAAAAACACATTCAAATTTGAAAGAGAACAAAAAAGAGTACCAATTTGGCTTATTGGATCACAAACAGGGGAAATTTCACAAACCACTGTAATGTAAACATAAAAAGGTAGCCCTAAATCAAAGCCGTAATTTTCAATTTAAAGCATAACTTTTCAATCCGCAAAAAAATGTTATATAAGCTAATTTTCTTTAGGTGTTTTAGAAAAAATAAGCTACACATTCCTAATTTTACACATCAAGTAATGTTCAATTTTGATCTCTTAAACCTATGCTCAACTGATGTTACACAGGTTTCTAATGTATAGAACATTGATTTGAAACGTTTGAAATGTTTGCCCAATGTTTCTAATCAATGTTCTATACATTTCAAATCACATTCCTAATCAATGTTTGCCCAATGTTCACGGGCATACGCTATGTTTCTAATACATTTCACGGGCATACGCTATGTTTCTAATCAATGTTTGCCCAATGTTTCTAATCAATGTTCTATACATTTCAAATTGGAATCATATATAATTTGAAATGTTTGAAATGTTAACCCAATGTTTGATTTTTCACATGGTTTTGATTTATGAAATGAGTTTGATTCTTATATATATAATTTTGAACACACACCCTCTGTAATCTGATGGCTCTGTTAATTTGGTCCCCTGTGACTCTTTATTGAAACACCCATTATTCATCTTCTTTATGTAAAAAATTGTGCATATTTGTTGACCTTAAGTTGTGTTCGTATTAATTTTGGCAAAGTTTCTTTTGAATCTGTTAAACCCAATGTTCTATTTTATTTTTTTGGTGCAAACCCATGTTCTAATTTTGGTTTGATGAGAATGTTTTTGTTTTCTGTTATTTCTCACTTTTTCAAATTTTGTGAAAGTTAAACCCATGTTTTCAAATTGCTCACTTTTGTGAAAGTTAAACCCATGTTTTAAATTTTGTGAAAGTTAAACCCATTTTGTGAAGTTGTGTTCGTATTGCTCACTTTTTCAAATTTTGTTCTAATTCTTGATGCTATCAATAGGATATTCTTGGTTTAAAATTATATTTAAGCTTGCCATCTCAAATCGATTAACAGAAAGAGCTGTACAATCATGATATTTCTATGTCTTTCTCTGTATTTATTTATTTCTATGTCATATGAACTTATGAAGGTTAAGTTGCATTTGTTGCATGCTAATTCTTATTTGGGCATAATCTGATCTCCATCGTCGCATCGCGTCGCCTCCGATCTCAACCCACTACGGCACCTCCGTCCTCCATTATTTGGGCATAACTGTAAATCATCTATACCCATCTCTGATTTTTATATTTTTTGAATAAGGGAGAACAATTTTTTTTTTCTTCTTCCATTAATTTATTATTAGGTTGGATGCTCTGTATTACTTTGGACAAATATTTGAACAAAATTCAAATATTGGATGCTCTGTATTACTTTGGACAAATATTGGGTTTGCTCACTCTGTATTATTCACTAAAACTGGCTTCTATTATTATTTTAATAATATTGGGTTCTTTTTTTATTTTTAATTTTACATTTTGTTTGAATGGCTGAGATTTTTTTATTTTTTATTTTATATTTTTTGAATACGGGAGAACGGTTTTTTTTTTTTTTAATTTATTTGCATTGGCTTTACATGGATTATTCTTAGCTATATCACTTGGTTGCATCATGACTTTCAAAGTTGATAAAAAAAAATATTTTTTCTTTGGTTTCCATGTCAGAGAATTTCCTGTTCGATTGGAGAACCCTCATGTTATATCAGCAAATCGGATATGGGCTAGAGTTGTACCAGCTGGTCCATCTGGTTACCCTTTGAACTCTTCATATCGGAGTCGTGATTCCATAGAATACAAGTTGGAGCTTGGTAATGCTATTGGTACGTAATTAGGTACTAATAATGATGGTTTTAGGTGTTGGGTATCACAAGTACTATCAGTGGGTCAATGATTTGCATACCATGCACAATGATAGTTACAGGGGGTGATAAATTCTTTGACCCCCCTTGGTTTAGCCAGAATGTGAGCTTTTTTAGATCTGATCCTGTTGAGCTTTTTTAGATATGATCCTATTTTCCTGATAGAGGGAAATTTGGGCTTTTCAGTGCACTTGATGAAGATGTCATTAACATTCTTAGCTAGGAAAATTGCAAATGAACCTTTGATTAAATTAGTCTTCTATTTGATATCAGTAGCCTCATTGCCATAATAACTACTTCATAAATTATTTGTTCCTTAAATTTGATGCTGCAGTCAATTTTGCATTATTTAATAAATTATTTTGTATAAGCATTATTTGACAATTTTTCATTTTCCATTATTTTGCAGTCAATTTTCCATTTTTGTAAGCATTATTTGAATTTTCCTGTTTAAGTCATTTTATATTTGGATTTTACATTTTATATTTTCCCTTATTATATAAATTCAAAAACCCTCTTCACTTACTTGACAATATGTTAAACACGTTTTTTTATTTTATTTTACTGTTTTTGTTGATTTTTCTTTCTTTTGGGTCAAAAAATAAGTTTTTGTTAAAGTTTTCATTGCCTAAGTTGCAATACATTTGCATAAGTTTTTTCTTGAATGACTTTATCTTCTTTTTTTTTTCTTTGTTTTTGGGCCCATGATTTTATTATTGGTATTTATTGCAGAGGTGCAATTTTTTAATGGACCTATTTTGAATGAAGTAACTTTCCATACATTTTGGTGATTTTTTTATTATAGAGCCAATGCAAATAATGCTTATTTTGAATTTTGTCTAGGAACATTTTGTTTTGCTCTGAAGTCTATTGTGTAGTGTTCTGCTTTGCTTAATTTGATGGAAGGGCTGTGATGGTGAGATAGTGGCAAATGGTTGTGTTCAAGAAATACTGTATGAAGTTCTGACACAGTTGATTCTTATGCTATGAATGAGAAGAATATACAAATGAAGCATATTTTTGTATGAATATTTTTGTACATGGTGCAACTCATTTTTTGAATAGGAATGCAAAAAAAATATGTGAAAGACAAACCCCGCAAAGGACTGATGGCTACTTCTTCCTACCGATAAATTGTCTTTCAACACAATTTTTTCTTCCTAAAGATAGACCCCACATGAATATATTAAATTTTAAGTTTTTTTTTTTGGTTAATTTTTCCTAAATTTTAATGATACCTACAATTATTCAAACAAAACTGGATTATGTGTGGTGGCAGTTCATGTTCTCCATGATTAATTAAATGTTGAGGTTGCATTAAATTAATTAATTAATTGACATTATTTACACTGAACATTATAATTATATTTTAATCCCAACATTATTTACGCCGTGCCTTCAGGCACGGGCATACGCAAGTATATATATAAGGGAGAGGGGTGAGCTGTAAACTTAAGGAATGATATAAGTAATAAATGTTTGAATGAATGATATCCAAGATTTTGTCAAAATAATAAATATCATAACTTGTAACAAAACAAAGGATGAACCGAATTCATTAATCAAAGGCCTTCAAAGCTTCTTGGGATGGTTACTAACATCTACATAATACAAAGGATGACATTCATTGATAAAACAAAGGAATAACCGATCCGGAATCAATTAGACAAGCCCACCTGTCATTGGCAAAACAGATATCTCAAACAAAGGTACTAGTTGCCTTAAAATCACCTAGCACTAAGGACCTTTCAAGAATGTCAGCAAAACAAACATAATACTTGATACAAAAACTAAAGGAAAATCATTCATGCTTGATCAAATACTTTTCCAAAATAAAGCAAAGATTTTATCAAAACATTATAACTTAACTTTATTAAAAATACCACTTACAATAGCTCTTCGGATGTAGGGCTTAAGGCAAGGATCCAAGACCTTCAAATGCATGGCAAAGTCCACTGAATGCATTTCAAGAAGACAAGAAGAGATGCTCAAAGATGGGTATGCAATGCAATCTCAAAACAAGCTTCAAATGAGTAAAATAGATCCCAACATTTCTTTCCAAACCAAGTCAAGACAAAGCAAAACATGTGTTGGGAGTTAAATCAATGTTTTTCTTCTTGGAAAAGCATGTTGGGTACAAACCAGGTCTTAGAATGATTGCACAAAGATGAGTTGGGCTGAAATGCCCTAGCTGGGTGAACTCAGGAGGTCTTGGCTGAGGTTCTACACCTTTTGGCTAAGGTGTGGTCTCCTTGGCCGAGATATGGCTGCCCGCCAGGGATGTTACGAGGTGTTGGCAAAGGTGTACTGCGGTCGGCCTAGGTGTGCAGTGGTCAGCCTAGGTGTGCATGCAAGGTAGGCTAAGGTACAAGTGATTATGCATGGTAGGCCAAGGTGAAATACAATTCTTGGCTTAGGTGTGAGGTCTGGACAAGAGTGGGCCTCAGTGACCACACTTAGGGAAATGAAGTCCGGAAATCTAGGTTTCCTCTTGAAGAACATGAAGAACATGAATGCTAAAATCATTATTTCTTATTCAAAATTTGAGATTTCATGATATGAGTTCAAACACATGGACCTAGGTACCCATAAATGAAGATTTCATGAAAACAAACACAAAAGCATGGAACTTGATAGAAACTTTTGGATCAAAACATGATTTTTCTTCAAGAACACAAGAATAACACTTTTTTCTTTCTTAAACAAAATTTTAAATCAATGCATAGCTTATGAATCATGCTAGATTATGCAATGTGATCAGATGAACGGAAAGAACAATAAGAGTAGATCAAGAATCTAACCTCAAAACACGAATCCAATGGTTCAAGATATGAAAATTAAGCTTTGAAAGTCTAGCTCTCTCACTCTAAGAACTTATTCTTCTTCTTCTTCTTCCTAGAGCTTCTCTCTCTACAAGGCAAAGATATGGAAAATGATATAGGCTCTTAACTGAAACCTAACTTAGACCTACTACTGGGACACGTGGCATCATCTGGTCAAGTTTCCTCAAAATGATGATAGAATGAAAAGACGAGTTGGTCAAAGAGTGTTTAACAAGTAAGGTGGCATGGGCATTCTGACATGACAACCTTGGCCTAAGTTATACAGGTCAAGGAACAAGATTTCTAGGTTTTGGCCAAGGTGCACAACAAAGCTCGAAGGTTCAAGGATCAAAGATCTCGGATGCCTAGATGATAAACATCTCGGCCTAGGTGATGCACACCTCAGCCTAGATGATGCACATATCGGCCAAGATGCCAGGGTGAAACTGGAGGTCAACCAGCATGGTTCCAAGATGATCCTAGGTGTTGACGCTCAACGGCCTAAGTGTAAGAGGTTTAAAGATGTGACCTAAACGTGAGATAGCAAAAATAGATAGCCTAGGTTCAACACACAAAGCAGGGAACACAACATGCGTATAACACTTAGGCAAAACATAATAGCACAAAACCAAACATGAACCTTTCCTTAGGCAAAAAATGAATCAAAGTCTGCAGATGCAAGCTTAATAAGGCAAAATCATGTAAATTCATATGAGCATGGCTAAGACAAGAATGACGGTTGTTATATCGTTGTATATTAGGTAGCTATTTTTTCCAGGGTGCTTAGACTTTATCGGAGGTTAATGTGCCGTAGTGTTGTCTGTTAAACCAAGTTTTATTTTGCATTCCCATTTTACGAGAATTGGCCGAAAGCCTTGTATGCAAATGGTTTCCTCATTTTCTGTGTTTAAGTGTTAAGCACTCAATGGTGGTTTGGGTATTGTAGGTAATTGAAACGTGGTGGACATCTTGGAGTCTAATTTGTTATTGGTTGTTGTTGTTTTATAGTTAATCACCATTTTGTTATGGTGTTTTCCTAAATTTCGGGCATATGAGAGTGCCTTGTATGAAAGAGACTGGTTCAGGTTTTAGATAATTGGGGTCGAATCTTGTGAAGCATGACGTTTTTATTGGTTAAGGTGTTATGGAGACACCATGGGGTTGAGAAAGCAACTTGAGAACATGAAGCGAAAGTTCGTGAGAAGTATCTGGACCTATTCATTAATGTTTGAAACTTGTATTAAAGATTTTATTCATATTATATAATATGAAAACATTGTGTATGTTTCGAAGAATGTGAACCATACCGTTGTGTACTAGATGATGTTATTTTATCATTCTGTGAATGATCGGTGACCAATGGAGTTGAGTCATTGAAGTTTTTGGTGTGGTTTAAAATTTCGAAGACGAAAGTCCCTAAGGGGGAGGTTATAGCGATTATGATTTGACCCGACCCATTTATTGCTTTTGAATCTAGGAAATCATATCCGTAGCGATTGTTCTTCTTCATATTATGTTTGGTTTCGGCTTCAGGGGTCAACACCAATTTTGGTGGTGTCAACAGTGCCTTCATTTTCTTGTTTTGTTCAGCTTCTGGGGTTGGCACCTGTCTTCCTAGGGTCGACCCTTGTTTGTTGCTTTGCTCTTGGTGTTGCTACTGGTTTTTGCAGTCGACACCATGAGTTCTGAGGGTTGACCCTTCCCTTGCTGTTTTGTTCTAGGTTGTCTATTGAAATATAGGGTCGACACCACGGGTTCCTAGGGTCGACCCTTATCGGCGGCAAACATAAATGTCTCAGCATTTCTTCTTGAGGGTCGACAGCACTGCCTTGGGGGGGGGGGAGGGTTGACCTCTGGGAGTTTTTCTTAGATTTTTGGACTCGTTTTCGGCCCTACCTTCTGGTGGTTTTTGAATTATTCTTTTCATTGGCTTTTGGGATATTATCCTAGTACTATAAATAGACCCAAACACTCTTTTCTCTCTCTCTCTCTTCCTTCCTTTAAATCATGAAATCTCTCTCTCTCTCTCTCTCTCTCTCTCTCTTTGAGACTCAACTTTTCTCTCATAGATCTCCAGATCTACTCAGTTGGAGACATCTTTACACCTTGGACTTTGAGAAAGGTTGTAGATCGTATCAAGAGCTTCCTTTTTATCCAAGAGGTTCGTGATTTCGTCAACGTTGCGTTTTTTCAAGTTCTCTTTACACTTGAGGTAGGGATTTCTAGACCTTTGGTATGATTTTTACCCTACTTATTTGTTATTTCAAAAGATCTACGGATTTGGGGTTTTGGGTTAAACTTAAGGTTTGGATTTGAAATATAAACGAGAGATTTCTCAAATGAGTTCTTGAACAAGCATATGATTTTGTATTGGTGGTTGAGATATGTTGAAATAGTGGCTTTCCTTTACTCAAATATGATTTTGAAAGAAAATTAGTTTTTGTTCTAAAACCATGGTTTTGGTTTGTGTTGGAAATAATGAAAAATGATGTTGGTTTTTGTAAGATTGAGAAGAATGTGGATATTGATGATGATGTTGGAGTTGGATATGTGATATCGCCCACATCTTGGAAATGATGAAAATATATTTATTGTTATTGAAACTTTCTATTGATTAGAAATATCTATTTTGGGCTATCGGTGGAGGATAGCTTTGATTGTTGTAGAAATTGCATGAGAATTAGGTGAACTGAAACTAATTCCTCATCCATATCGTATTGAGCATTGTACCATACTAAATCATTGAAAATGAATTTGTTTTGAGAGAAAGGGTTGAATACCTTGGTGAATCTGAGTAAGTGATGTGGTTCTTTCAAATTAAGTTGGCCTATGTGTCCATGGTGAAAGTCCTAAAAACCGCGCGTATACATCAGTGCCGATTTCCGCGGACGAAATTTTGATGAAATGGAAATAGTAACACTTGTATAGCCTACGTTTACATGGGTGTCGGTTTACGGTTTCCTACGGATGAAATTTCCGTGAAAAGTTGTATTTGTTTAGAGATTCACAGTGTGTTGTATTCACCGCCCTGTTACTAATGTTAAAAGATTATTTCATGAATTGATGTGCAATCTAGCATTGCGTTATTTTGAGATGGAAAATGTGAAATTGTTTTACAAGGGCATGACATATGCATTCACCTGATGACTTCGTTATGATTCATACATTGTGTTGCAGTATCTTTACTGGGCTTCGGCTCACCCTATGTGGAAAAAAGCTTTTAGGATTTGATGATACGCCTCTGCCAAGAACTTAGCCTGGGAGGACTTGGAGCTGAAGGCCACCTTTTGTGATTTGTTGTAATTATTTTGCAATAAGCCTAGGGCTTTATTTGTATTGAGTTGAAACTCACTTTTGATGTAACCAAGCGCTACTTGGAGCGTTGTAGCCATTATGGCATTTAATTATCTGTTCTATTTTTATTCCATTTTGTTCATATGCGGCATATGCTATAGATTCATGATATGGGCTTATGAATGTATAATTGCATATGTCATCTTTTGTAGAATCAATTTATATGAATGGAAGGTAATCATTTGGAAATATATCGTCATTTACTGTGTATGGTGAAATGGGATATTATTATTATTTTGGGGCGTTACAATAACTCAATACAAAGAAGCCCGTGGCTTAAATTACAAGCAAATAACCAAAGAAAACAACAGCTATGAGCCTCAAGCTTCAAGATCCTCCCAAGTCATCACCTTGGCGGAGGCACATCGATTCACCTGAAAGTGATTTCCCTCGTAGGGTGAGCAAAAAGCCTAGTAGAAATAAACTTAATGACATGTATGAAGCTTAACAAGGTCATAAGATGATAAGATGAATGCACATGAAATGATATGATAAAACATGTATTTTCTCTCTTTGAAACAATGTAATGCGAGATTTCCAAAACATCTTTCCAAATCAACAATATTCTTTCAAAACAATCAAGTGGTAAATATAACGAATAAATCTCTAGGGCTAGTGTACGTAATAGTAACCATACAAGTCACAATATCATTTTTACTAGTACTAATAGGAAGGCTCGGCACCTAGCGCGCGGGTTTTAGGTCTTACACCTTGGACACTCAAGCCAACTTAATTCTGCTTTAACATCCCCTTATAGCTTCACCATTTTATTTACCCTTTCACTAATACGATACATGTATCTCAAAACGACAATACGTTTTCCACAACATTGAAATCCCCTGTTACAAATCCATGATATGCACAATACGATGTATGATTCGTAAACATTTCCATTCCCTAATCCATGTGCAGTTTCTACAACAATCAATACAACCCTACATTGGTTGCCAAAAGCAATTATCTCTAATTAAAAGACAACAACAATAATAATATTCCAAAATCATAACCAAATTGGAATCCTAATAATTTATACAAAATCTCATGATTTGCAAACAACATTCACACTCCTTACGAATCTTGTGATTTATACGAATCTTGTGAATCTCAACTAAAAATATACAATTTTTCCAAAACTGTTCATATCATTTCAAACGAAACCACTATTTCAAAAGAGTAAATAATACTCGGTATTTTTCCACTAATTCAAACATTTCTCAACCAAACCTCATTTCAATTAAAATCCTACAACCAATCCAATTTCTTCTTTTTTCCATCAAAAGAACACCCAAATCCTAGTTTTTGATTAACTTTTGAGAAACCCCTTAAAACCCAATTTTTTTCAAAAACTCATAACACCACAACCACTAGGTTACCAATCCCAAACCATAACCGAAAACATGTCTTTTTTCCCAAATTTGTACATGAATAAATATATATCCAAAACTACTTTTTCGAAAACCCATAACTAACAAGAATAACAGATAACGAAGCTAAACAACATGCAACCGATTAAGAAAATCCCTACCTCAACTCCGGAAGAGAAGAAAGCCCCAAAACTCAACGTCGATAAAAACACAAACTTCTCAGAGTAAAACAAAGCTCTCAATGTAACCTATCTTTTCTTGAAAGGACAAAGGTGTAGAGATCAAGGGTGAGGGTGTATTTGAGGTTTAAAGGTGAGTTTTAGAGAGAGAGAGAGAGAAAGAGAGAGAGAGCATATCTAGGTTTTTGAATGTTTAGAGAGAGAGAGAAATGAAAAAATGATCCAAAAAATGACTTTTACGAACTGATATATGCGCAAACCGCTCGAGCGACCAAAACATTGCTAGAGCGAATAGATACAATGAGTGAGACCGCTTGAGTACACAATGACACCCTCCCAGAAGTTTTGTAAATAGAAGCTAACCACTCGAGCGCAAGTAAGGTTGCGTGAGCGAACTACGCAAATTCTGGGCAGCAACTCTTTTGAAAAAGTAACTCCCAACATGTTCCAAACGCAACTATGACACTCCAACAACCAAACTCAACAAGGAATAGAATGAATAAAGATATGAATAACCATTCAAGAATAGGAATCCTGGATCCAAAACTATAAACTAGTCGGGTCTAAACTAGAATCGTTATAAACTTTCCCCTTAAGGAATTTCTTCTCTAAAATTTAAATAACGCCGTAACACCCACATGCACAATCACAACCACAACAATACTGCCCAAAAGCCATAACACCACAAGCTACTCAACCATGATCACCTCCTTCTCAATAGTAATGGAATAAAATAAAATGAAATTTGAGCTATAAACACACAAGAAAACTCATCAAAATCACTTACGACACTAACACATAACAAGGTACAAATAACACTTCAAGCAAGGAAATTCAAACCCACATCACACTCGATTATTTCGAACCCAAAAGCACCTCAGCTCATAAAACCACCCTGAACGCTCTATTCACCCAAAATCTTCATCTTTCCCTTCACATGACGATATACACATTCCCAAAGAAAAACCTCTCAAAAGGCGAAATTCTAACCCACAATAACCCAACTACGCCGAGGAATACAACCACACACAAAAGAGAATAAAACCTTGCCTAGCACCCATCATAAACTTTTGTTCTTGCTTGTTTTGTTTGCCATAAAAACAACACCACTGTTATGCCAAGACCCAAACCACAACATCTGCAAGACAACTCCTGAAACCAACGCCGGGTTACCTGCCCACACAAAATTCAAAATCTCCTTTTTACCTAGGTGCATTACACAAACCCACTACTAATTTAAAACAACCAAATTTCCAACAAGAAAAGTTTTAGTTCCCAATTTCCCTTCCAAAAGACTTTAATTGATAATGCTCCCAACCGTCACTCGACCAATGACACAATCATTTCAAACAGAGAATGGTAATCCTGTTACGACATAGAAATAGACAAGTCAACACATGACAACAAGAAGTTAAACAGCAACAAAAAATCACCCAAAAATTACATTCCATTACCACAAACTATGACATCCACCGACCACCTATGACTACACCTTTCCCAATAAAACAAGCTGCTACAATCGTCCCCACCTAGGGACTAACAATACTGATCGAAACACATACTCGGATAACACTCTAAACAAATGATCTCATGATATACATAAGATTAAAAACACCTACGGATTAACTCACCCACTTCACGAGAATACCAAGAAAGGACTACCCTCACTATGCCCTGTGCCGAATTTCTACCCAAGGTATCAGTCACTACCATAACTTTCCTCGTTAACAACACACTTGAACCCCTTTCCATCTACTACCTTGGCTCACTGCCTTTCCTCAAATCCAACGACTCTCAGAATTTCACCTCATGAGCCCAAAATTCACATTTCCCAAACTTAACTAATCATGAAGGGGTCTAAACAGCTCAAATACTAACAAATCTTCCACATGCTTTTATAAAGAAAGGATAACTCAACCAAGCCAAAGAAAGCTATTTGCACTCAATCTTGAACTTACAAAGGATCCTGTCAACCCAGGATAAAGGGTCACCCTAACACATACTTGGCTCTATAATTACTTCCAAGACTTCCTCATAACTCTCTTAACGCCTCACTGCCACCGAACTCAAAATATACATATGAAATGAGCGACCCTAGTACAACTACCATTTCTCCCAATTCTAATCAAACAAGGGATCAACATCTCAAGTTCACAACCCTCACCACACTAATACAAAATACACCTATTCCGAGGACAAAAGTTGCAAAGTGAACCCTACCTTTAGTACAGGAAACATGCAACAAACCACATCAACACACTTCTGTATACCACCAATCCAAAACAAAGTGAATCCATAATTAAAAGCAACCACCATAAAACAAAACTAACTGCCCCCAGTAGACTAGTAATAACTTTCTATAAAAGAAACTCAAGTCACTCCACGCCAACCACTCTTAACTACCCCCCAACACCCACGCTATCAACTCCCAATAACCTGATAACGAATTCTTAAAGGTGTACTAAGGACATTGATTCTTCTAACCCATTTCTTGGAATGATAACAACACCTTACCCTACACTGACCCATTAGACTCACACTTTATTCGTTCAACCACTCTCCGTACTTAGCACCAAAAAAATAATACTCCAACACTGAACACCCCTATATGGGGTTCTACAACCTCTCCCACGCCCTTTTAAGTCTGAAGTGGACTCTTGAGGCGAAAACCCCCAATTCCCCTTCGCAGAACAATATACACCACCAACGAAAATCACATACAACCACACTACACCAAAGACCAATTAGGTCCATGATAGGCTCACTACCCACACCAATCTACATGTATCTGACAACAACCACAACACTACTTTTGTCACTACAAGACACAACCCTCTTGCTCTCCCAAGAAGCCTCCACTGCAATAAATTAAACTTATACCTTTAACATAAGCCAATATCAACCAAACAGAACACACTGACTGGTATAATTCCACCCTCGCAATATTCTAACTAATCTTGACGACCCTCAAAATACCCATCTTCCACAACCAACTTTATTGTCCACCCATTCTAAATCAATTTCAACCAAACAAAAATTATCTAACATAGTAAACAATCTCTATGTCAAAATAAGGCTCTCTGACCATCACATTCCCAAGTCAAAACGCAATAATTCATACACGTCAATTTGAAAATTTCCAAATTCCATAACAATTCATCACATTAAGGAAAACTCAAAATCCCAACGTATCTAACTCATAAAATAAACAACCCGACATATATACATACATAAACAAAAATAACTTTCTCTCCAATGGTCCACACTGTACCAGTTACAAAACAAAATGACTACATAATAATTACAACCATTTGCCTTCCAGTCATAAAACAAGATAACCAAAACTAATTACCCCAAATAGTTATCCCTCCGCCACCACCACTGTTATATTCCTAACCAGACTGCCAAGATGGGTTATTCTCAATCCCCGAAGCCCTCTACGAACTATAACGCCAAGGACAAGAGCTACTGACACAACCTAGCTGGCCACACTTGAATCAAACACACATCTCCCCACTATGAGGATAAAAGTTCAACCCTCCAAAGGCCCACGACATCTGGCCTACTCGATTTTGGTATTGGTATCGCTCCTATCCAGACGTATAAGGCTGAACCCGACTAGAATGCAGAATACCCAAAGAAGTTCCAGATTACATACAAAAACGCTTAGTACGACCCGGTTGATTACACGAATAACAAATAGGTGGTCCCTGAACATGTGATTGGTTTAAAGTCTGAACTGGTAAGGATCCCAATGATTACTCCCCCTGTGAGCACTCGATCGCCCCAAGTCCCATTTGGCTAGATTTGCCAAGATTTGCCAGTTGATGCCATGATGCCAAATCTAATTTCGAGGAATATTTCTACCATGCCAAGTGATTTATATGCCAGTGCCAATGCCATAGTTGATAAAACAATTATGACTCGAAAGAAGTGTCAATTCTTGTGCCTCGAAAAGTGTGCCAATGCATGAGATGACAAAATTATGTGCCTTAAAAGGCATGCCAATGCTTGAGTTTGATGATATGCCTTGAAGGGTGTGTTGGTGTCTAGGATGATAAAATGATGTGCCTTAAAAGGTGTCTAGAGCGTGTCTGAACCAAAGTAATCAAGAAGGTCCTGACTTCCCATGCCAATCAACTTGTCATTTTCGTCCAACTCAAATCTTGTCTTTATAATGATCATCATGGGAGGCTAAACTATTCCATGATCATTACCAAAAATTTCTCTTTTGTCGAATGCTTCACCAACTGGTATGACTGAAGTGCCCTGCCTATGTAGCTCCTTATCTAGAAGTTCTACAAATTTGCTATGGATTTTCACTCTCTTTGATCCTTTAGCCTTTGCATGTGTGGTGAGAGATTGCAGACTTCGATACGAGTCAGTTGCACTAAGATCATTTTGGTATACCAAACAATGCCTCTATCTAGTTGGTTCCATGGCACTTTATGAAAGATTTCATGGAAAGATCTGAAACCTATGTTTTCCAGAGAATGCAGCTTGTGTATGCCAGTTCCATCCATGTTCCAAAGGAACAGGTGTAATAGCTTGAAATACAATCATAGTTTGATGATTGAAGCCTTAGGATTTTCATGCTTCAGTGTGGTCTAGATTTGGTAGTGTTTCTACATTTTGAGGCCATTTCTTTGGGCAAATGTTTTCAATGACTTCTTATGTAGTGAATTCAATTGACAAGAGCTGTGATGATGACGGGGATGAGCCCTTTTCCTACTGTGACTGGCTCAGGTGTACCTCTCTTTCTTTTGATGCCTTTGAATGCCCTGAGAATTTTTCTTGCACTAATTCAGAAAGTATTCCTCTAGCTTTCCCCTTGTGCCAAATGCCTAAGGGAAAGATTTTTTTCACAATTCACGAAATGGAGTTTTAACTAGATTCCTTCTAATTGTGCTTTGTTTATTAAATCTGACAACGACTCCTTATATAAAGTTTAAATAGGAGCATAAATAAAAATTACAACTTGAAAATGATACTTTACGAACATCCTAACCACCTAAGACTGATCAGACTGCCCTTATTGCTTCTTTGAGACGTGTGAACCCTACCTTGAAGTGAATCAAATTGCCATGCCTACTGCGTTTGCGGGTTAGCTGGATCGACTATTGGTGAATTGTTCTATATATCTGCTTACTTCCCCAATCCTTTAGTGATGCCAAGTAGTGGAGTAATCAGCCCCTATCTTGACAGATGCGCCAACAAAGGTTAGGGACAAGAAAAGCTTGGTTGGGTTGATATGATAACCCTGTTCCGTATTATGCTAATTGATCTTAATTATGATTGTGATTGTATACTTGATATGGTTTTGTGTGGTAGCTACATGATTATATGTGTCTTTGTATTTTTATCTATTCACCGTAGGAAAATCTATTTGATTTTCTGCTTTAGAATTTAAACTGAAGGCTGTAGAGGCATCAGAAACAGAAATTGACTATGCCATTGTGATTAGCATAATTTTTGGAGCCTATGGTGAAATTTAATTGAACAATTATTTGGATCAAAATAATTAGATTCAGAACGATTAAATTAGGCTCAATTACTTAGCCCTAATCAATTTGATTAGGCAAACATATATAAGTGGCCTATATACATTTTTTAGCATTATTTTTGGAGCTCATTTCTCTCCTTTTGCTGAGATTACACTCTAGAGAGAGTGAGAGTGCCGGATTTAGAGAGAGGGGGAGTTCAAGATAGAGAATTGATCAAGGAGCATGGTGATCTTGAAGATGAACCAAAGATTTAACTACATTTGTGAAGATTGGAGCTCCTATGTGAGTAAATTCATGAGTTTGAGTTTGTAATTTTGTGAATTCAAAATTAAATGGTAATCAAGAACATGAATTGAATTGATTATGATGAAATTGAAGTTGGTATATACATGCATGAAGATAATTGCCATGAATTTGCATAATCTAACATGTAGCATGTCAAGTATGGGAAATTGAGATTTGAATCAGGCATGCAAGCATGGTTTTGTTGAGCTTCATGAGAATAACATCACTTGTGTGATTTGAAATGGTATTGGGGTCTATATTACACCTGCATGTATAATTCATGAAGTTATGGAGTTTGGTTATATGTATATTGAAGTTTAATCAAGAAGCTATGGGTTTTGTTGAGATGATTTGAGAATTGGATCATGGTTTTGAATAATTGATCTCAAATCTCCTATGCTCTCATGTTACATAGTGATTTCACATGTTTTGAAACCTAAAATTTGAGCTTTGGGCCTTTGAATGCTAAGTTTGAACTTCAAGAACAATTCTGGAAATTCCAAAATTTGGCATGTCCGCTCAAGCGGGGAAAGCGCCGCTCGAGCGTGAAATCTTAGTTCCCAGAACTTTTACAGGCATTGATGTATGCTCGAGTGCAAAGAGTCACACTCAAGCGCCCATCCATGTATTTTGACTCTCAGATCAAGTGTCCGAGGTCACGCTCGAGCACAAAAATGAGGCAGCCAGTACTTTTACAGACTAGAGGGGCCCGCTCGAGCGGCGAAAATCGTGCTCGAGCGGGTAGCCCTGTTTCAAAAATTTTGAGAAGTTGTTTTGTGCTTCATTTTTTGTTCCCTTTTATTTCTAAGCACTCTTAGGCATACATTGAGCATTGTAAATGAATCAAGAATATAAGAAAGAGGCCTAAGAGGAATGTATAAGTTAGGAATAGATTGAATAGCTTGTGACCCAATATGTGTTATGTATTGTGTAGGGTTAAGCACGAGGGCAAATCCACCGGCTGAACACTGTGAGTAATATCTTAATAAAGATATTTTGAAGTATGTTATTTGTCCAATTGCTTACTCCTATTTGAGCTTCATAAATTTATTAATTTGAACGATTGGGCCAAAGGTCGTTGGACATGAATGATTGGGCAAAAGGCCGTTTGACATGAATGATTGGACCAAAGGCCATTGGACATGAATGATTGGGCCAAAGGCCATTGGATATGAATGAGAAAGGCTTGAGGCCGTTTGATACGTCTCGATCTGTAGTCGCTTGATGCACTAGATAGAAACATGAATTGGGCCCAAGGCCGTCTGATGTATTTGTTTCAAATTCCGTTCATGTATCTTCTTTATTTGATGTTATTTACTGGGCTTTCGCTCACTCTCATTCTTGTGTCTGTAGGTGAGCCAAGAGATGTCCAAACCCAGCCTCAGTAAAGTATGTGAGAAAGAGTCAAAGTTTTGGAGAGTCAGCCCGAACGTCTCACGCACGAGACTCGTTTTTGCCCTTTTGTTCTTTTGTGATAATTTTGCTAGGATTGGCGAAAACGTTGGACCACCTTTGTATATATAAGCTTTGGGTTTGACTGACTAAGATTTGAATGATCCTGTGTGTATGGGACCTTAAGTTATTTCCTTTTTGGTGTGGGTTATTAATGAATATATCTTTGGGATGTTTTGATGTGCTATGTAAGCATAGCTCTATAGACAATTTGTAAGTTCACTTCCGTTTTGGCCCCTTAACTCTGATGAAATATGTTTTATTTGGTTTGAGGCCGTAGGTAATCCCTTGATTACTGGCCGGTTATGACCTTAATCCATAGAGGCGGGTTCGGGCCATGACAGAGTGGTATCAGAGCACGAGTTAATAACTCACACACTTGTCCAATAAAGCAATTAGCATCTAGAAAAGATCTAGGGTGCATTCATGTGATAAGTATGAATATTAAAGCATCAAGAACATGTTTAAATGCTTCAAAGTGAATGATTATGTACTATAAGTTTGTGGTTTGCTTACATTGCAAACTATTTGAATATGTGTGCTCTTTAGTGTATGCATGCTTGTGAATCTTTTGTATAAAGAATAATGCAAGTCTAATCAGATGGTGAGAACAAGAGGTGATGAAATAGATGAGTCTTCTACTGCTATAATGGATAGAATGGAAAGACTGATTCAGGAAATGGTAGAAACATTGAGGCCACAACAATAGTGGCAATAACAGTGGCAACAACCACATCCTCCATCTCCTCCTCTAGTGCCACCTGTGCAAGACATTCAGAATGATGACCGAATAATTGCTCTCACCGAAGAGTTTAAGAAAACGAAACCGCCAAAGTTTCATAGGGGATTAGATCCGTTAAAGGCAGAAGCATGGGTCCTTGGGATAAAAAAGTTGTTTGAAGTGTTTCCTTGCTTAGAAATGCAGAAAGTATTGCCAGCCACTTTTACTCTTGAAGATGAGACAAGAAGGTGGAGGATGCTAATGCATGAAAGCAATAAGGATATTAGTTGGGCACGGTTCTTGGAGATTTTCTATGACAAATATGTTGCACAATGTGTCCGTGATAGGAAAGTATCGAAATTTATGGAACTTAAACAAAACAATATGATAGTAGCAGAGTATGAGGCCAAGTTCACTGAATTGGCCAGATTTGCACCACATATGGTCGACAACGACTACAAGAAGGCGAGACATTTTGAAGGAGGACTTCGAGATGATATCTTAGAAAAGGTGAATGTTCTCAAGATGGAAACCTACGTTGAGGTGCTAGATCAGGCCATAATATCAAAAGCTAACATAGCCAGGCAAGCCAAATCAACAACTGTCTGGAAGGGTAGTGAAAGACAAGGCTTTTTTCCGAAAAAGAAATTTTCAAAGAAGCAGAATACGGGCTCCTCAAGTACTTCTAATTTTTCCCGAGATACATCTCCAATGTGCAATATTTGTAGTAAAAGGCATCGCGGAGTTTGTTACCGTGTGTCAGGAGCTTGTTTTAAGTGTGGAAAAACGGGGCATATGGCCAGTGATTATAATCAGAATAGCGGAAAGTTAGCTGCTAGCTCCATCGCATCGATCCCGAAACCGGGAAATACTACGAGATCTATTACCACCGGAGATACCGTGAGGCAAGGGAGAGTTTTTGCTCTTGTTCTGGGCAATACACAGAATGCTGAAGTCGTTGTCTCAGGTACTATCTCTATATGCAAGCAGGATGCTTTTGTGTTAATTGACTCCGAAACAACACACTCTTTCATAACTTGTACATTTGCATCTAGACTGAGTAGACCTCTAGAATCATTGCCATATTTGCTATGTGTATCTGCTCCATCTGGGGAATCTGTGTTATGTATATCTGTGTATCGATTCTGTGACATGCATACTGGAATGCCATTCTGTATGTAGATTTGTTACCCTTGGATTTTAGACATTTTGATATAACTCTGGGTATGGATTGGTTAACTAAATATTGTGCCACCATTGATTGTGTAACAAAATGGGTTGTGTTTAAACCACCGGGACAAGAAGAAATTGTGTTTGTGGGTAACGGGGTAGTGCCTCCACCTTATTTGATATCTGCAATGAAAGCATATAAATTGATCAGGAAAGGGTGCCAGGGTTATTTGTGTTGTGTGCTATCTGAACAAAGTGTGAATGTTGAATTGAGTACTATCCCTATTGTTAGTGAATTTCCATATGTGTTTCCAAATGAATTATCAAGGGAATTAGTGGATAGGGAGATAGAGTTTACTATTGAAGTTGTGCCAGGCACTCAGCCTATTTCTAAAACTCCTTACAGAATGGCTACAACTGAAATAAAAGAAAGGAAAGAACAATTGCAAGACTTGCTCGACAAACGGTTCATCTAACCTAGTACTTCACCATGGGGTGCACCGGTGTTGTTTGTCAAAAAGAAAGACGGAACTCTACGCCTATGTATTGACTATCGAGAACTGAATAAGGTGACAATAAAGAATAAATATCCCTTACCTCGTATTGATGATTTGTTTGACCAGTTGCAGGGATCACAAGTGTTTTCCAAAATTGATTTGAGATCCGGGTATCACCAGTTGAAGGTGAAAGCAGAAGATGTTGAGAAAACCACATTCCGAACGAGGTATGGTCATTACGAATTTCTTGTTATGCCATTTGGGGTGACTAATGCTCCTACAGCGTTTATGGACCTAATGAACCGAATCTTTAAGATTTACCTTGATGATTTTGTTGTGGTTTTTATTGATGATATCTTGATATATTCAAAGAATAGACTTGAACATGAACACAACTTGAGAATTGTCTTGCAAACACTTAGAGAAAAGAAATTATTTGCCAAACTAAAGAAATGTTAATTTTGGTTGGATAAAGTTATTTTCTTAGGACATGTTATCAACAAAGAAGGGATTTCAGTGGACCCACAGAAGATAGAGGCAATTGTGAATTGGCCTACGCTGACAAACGTAACGGAAGGTTTGTGAAAGACAATTTGAAAATAGCTGTGCCTTTTACCCAACTGACACGCAAAGGACAACCATTTGAATGGAGCGACAAAAGAGAATCTGCCTTTCATGAACTAAAAACGAGACTGACGACTGCGCTAGTTTTGACATTACCATCAGGTACGGAAAACTTTGTGATTTTCAGTGATGCATCTTATAAAGGTTTGGGTTGTGTATTAATGCAAAATGGAAGAATGATTGCCTACGCCTCCCGGCTGTTGAAACCACACGAGAAGAACTACCCAACACATGACTTAGAATTGGCCATAGTTGTATTTGATTCAAAAATCAGGAGGCATTATTTGTATGGGGCAAAATGCGAAGTCTACATGGATCACAAGAGTCTGAAATACTTCTTTACGTAAAAAGATTTGAATATGCGACAAAGAAGATAGCTCGAATTGATAAAAGATTACGATCTTTGGATTCAGTATCACCCCGAGAAAGCCAATATAGTTGCTGATGCCTTGAGCAGAAAGTCGACGGGGAATTTAGCTTGCTTGCTTACTGAACGGAAAGAAATCTTATTAGATTTTGAGAGAATTGAGATTGAAGTTGTGTTACACGAACATACCGGGTTGGTCGTGGCCATTTCAGCTGAACCGGCAATAATTATTGAAATTAAACAGAGGCAAAAAGAGGATAAATTCCTCAAGAAAGTGATTGATGAATTTGAGACAAGTCCGAAAGCAGAGTTCAGCATTGTAAGTGAAATGTTGAGATTTCGAAACTGAATGTGTGTCCCAGATGTTCCGGAACTAAAGAAGAGAATTCTAGATGAAGCCCATAAATTAGTGTTTGCTATTCATTCGGGTAATAACAAAATGTATCGGGATTTGAAACAAAGCTATTGGTGGCCCAAAATGAAGAAAGTGATTGCAGAGTATGTGCCCAAGTGCCTTCAATGTCAGTAAGTTAAAATTGAACATCAGAAATCGGGCGGCCCACTTCAACCTCTCCCTATTCCTGAATGGAAATGAGAGCATGTGCCTATTAACTTTGTTGTTGGTCTACCTCGAACTCCTCGAGGTATGGATTCTATTTGGGTTGTAGTTAATAGACTGACTAATTCTGCACATTTTCTACTTGTTAGAACTACATTTGATGCTTATAGACAAGCTACTATATAAATTGATGAGATTGTTCGTTTACACGGGGTCCCGGTATCTATTGTCTCGGATAGAGATCCGAAATTTGTATCTAGATTGTGAAAAAGTTGGCAAAGAGCTATGGGGACAAAATTTAGGTTTAGTATCGCATTCTACCTACAGACAGACTGACAATCAGAACGGACAATACAAACCTTGGAAGATATGCTAAGAATGTGTGCCTTGGATTTTCAGGGGAGTTAGGAAGATTATTTGCCACTAGCAGAGTTTGTATACAATAATAGTTTCCACTCCAGCATCGGTATGGCACCATACAAGGCTTTGTATGGTAGAAGCTGTAGATCACCAATTTGTTAGACAGAAGTTGGGGATAGGGCTTTACTTGGGCCTGAAATTGTGCAGGATACTTCTGAAAAGATCAAAACTATTCAACAAAGGCTCAAGACAGCTCAGAGCTGGTAAAAGAATTATGCGGACGTACGAAGAAGACCTCTTGAGTATGAGGTTGGTGACAATGTGTTTATTCGCACGACTCTGATGAAGGGCCAAGTAAGATTCGGTAAGAAAGGAAAATTATCGCCCCGTTACATTGGGCCATTTCAAACTCTAGAGAGACTTGGTCCAACTGCTTATAGAGTTGCTTTGCCACCGGGATTCGAACAAATTCTTAATGTATTTTCATGTATCAATGTTGAGGGGTTATCTTCGAGATCCGTTTCATGTGATCGATTATCACTGGATAGCTCTCGACGAAAATATGGAATACGCAGAATGGCCGGAACGGATCACTAACCGTCATGTGAAACAATTGAGAAGCAAGTCCATCCCGATGGTGAAAGTGGAATGGAAAGAAGACTATGGAATGGATACTACATGGGAAAAAGAGGATGAAATGCGACTACGCTATCCACATTTGTTTCCAGACGAAGGTAACATAAGTTTGGAGGACCATACATCCTAAAGGAGGGAAGATTGTGATAACCATGTTCCGTATTATGCTAATTGATCTTAATTATAATTGTGATTATATGCTTGATATGGTTTTGTGTGATAGTTACATGATTATGTGTGTCTTTGTATTTCTATCTGTTCACAGTAGGAAAATTTGTTTGATTTTCTACTTTAGAATTTAAATTGAAGGCCATAGAGGCATCAGAAACCGAAATTGACTATGCCATTGTGATTAGCATAATTTTTGGAGCCTATGGTGAAATTTAATTGAAAAATTATTTGGATCAAAATAATTAGATTCAGAACGATTAAATTAGGCACAATTACTTAGCCTTAATCAATTTGATTAGGCGAACATATATAAGTGGCCTATTTACATTTTTTGGCCTTGTTTTTGGAGCTCATTTCTCTCCTTTGGCTGAGATTACACTCTAGAGAGAGTGAGAGTGCCGAATTTAGAGAGAGAGGTAGCTCAAGATAGAGAATTGATCAAGGAGCTTGGTGATCTTGAAGATTAACCCAAGATTTAACTACATTTGTGAAGATTGGAGCTCCTGTGTGAGTAAATTCATGAGTTTGAGTTTGTAATTTTGTGAATTCAAAATTAAATAGTAATCAAGAACATGAATTGAATTGATTATGATGAAATTGAAGTTGGTATATACATGCATGAAGAGAATTGCCATGAATTTGCATAATCTAACATGTAGCATGTCAATTATTGGAAATTGAGAGTTGAATCATACATGCAAGCATGGTTTTGTTGAGCTTCATGAGAATAAACATCACTTGTATCATTTGAAATGGTATTGAGTTCTATATTACACATGCATGTATAATTCATGAAGTTATGGAGTTTGGTTATATGAATATTGAAGTTTAATCATGAAGCTATGGGTTTTGTTGAGATGATTTGAGAATTGGATCATGGTTTTGAACAATTGATCTCAAATCTCCTATGTTCTCTTGTTATGTTTTGATTTCCCATGTTTTTGATACCTAAAATTCGATCTTTGGACCTTTGAATGCTAAGTTTGAACTTCAAGAACAATTCTAGAAATTCCAGAATTTGGCATGTCCGCTCGAGCGGGAAAGCGCCGCTCGAGAGTGAAATCTTAGTTCCCAGAACTTTTGCAGGCATTGATGTACGCTCGAGCGCAAAGAGTCACGCTTGAGCGCCCATCCACGTATTTTGACTCTCAGCTCGAGCGTTCGAGGTCACACTCGGGCGCAAAAATGAGGTAACCAGTACTTTTACAGAACAGAGGGGCCCACTCTAGCAGCGAAAACCGCGCTCGAGCGGGTAGCTCTGTTTCAGAAATTTTGAGAAGTTGTTTTGTGCTTTAGTTTCCGTTCCCTTTTATTTCTAAGCACTCTTAGGCATACATTGAGCATTGTAATTGAATCAAGAAGACAAGAAAAAGGCCTAAGAGGAATGTATAAGTTAGGAACAGATTGAATAGCTTGTGACCCAATATGTGTTATGTATTGTGTAGGGTCAAGCATGAGGGCAAATCCAACGGCAAAACACTATGAGTAATATCTTAGTAAAGATATTTTGAAGTATGCTATTTGTGCAATTGCTTACTCCTATTTGAGCTTCATAAATCTATTAATTTGAATTATGGACAAATATTCATTTGACATGAATGATTGGGCCAAAGGCCGTCGGACATGAATGATTGGGCCAAAGGCCGCCGGACATGAATGATTGGGCTAAAGGCCGTCGGACATGAATGATTGGGCTAAAGGCCGTCGGACATGAATGATTGGGCCAAAGGCCATCGGACATGAATGATTGGGCCAAAGGCCATCGGATATGAATGAGTTAGGCCCGAGGCCATTTGATACATCTGGATCTATAGTTGCTTGATGCACTAGATAGAAACATGAATTAGGCCCAAGGTCGTCTGATGTATTTGTTTCAAATTCCGTTCATGTATCTTCTTTATTTGATATTATTCACTATGCTTTCACTCACTCTCATTCATATGTCTGTAGGTGAGCCAAGAGGTGTCCAAACCCAGCCTCAGCAAAGAATGTGAGAAACAGTCGAAGTTTTGGAGAGTCAGCCCGAACGTCTCATGCACGAGACTCGTTTTTTCCCTTTTGTTCTTTTGTGATAATTATTCTACGATTGGCAAAAATGTTGGACCACCTTTGTATATATAAGCTTTGGGTTTGGCTGACTAAGACTTGAATGATACTGTGTGTATGGAACCTTAAGTTTTTTCCTTTTTGGTGTGGGTTATTAATGAATATATCTTTGGGATGTTTTAATGTGCCATGTAAGCACAGCTCTATGGACAATTTGTAAGTTTGCTTCCATTTTGGCCTCTCAACTCTGATGAAATATGTTTTATTTGGTTTGAGGTCATAGGTAATCCCTTGATTATTGGTCGGTTATGACCTTAATCCATAGGGGTGGGTTCGGGTCATGACAGTAGATCTTGGCAGAGACCCTGATTGGTTTGGATGAACTCGATGCTAATATGACCATGGAATTTGATGGAAGTCAATTATTACTCCATGTACCAGCCATCTCACTTGATTTCTCATCCCACACCTTTGGATTCTTTTATCTCTCTCTTTTTTTTTCTCTCTTTTACTAAATATGGTTGATGGACAAATTAAAGGTGCAGGCAGCTTCTATCTCTTATTTGGCTATTTCATACTAGGCTTGGGCCTGGTTAGGCGAGGATGGATTTTGTTGAAAACTGGCATAGTTGGATGGACTCTCAGACTTATAGAGATATAGTTGGGCGGGGAAGCCCCTTGGATCGTGTAATAACTTGGCAAGTAGATTCTTCGAGTATAGCATGGAATCATATCATGACATCAGAGCATATGAGAAATAAAAGCTGAACGACTTTTGACTTGACTCGCAGTGCCCCTAGTTCACAACTTTACCTCTACTTACATTGTTTATGTTTCAAAACTTTATTCGAATGGAATTTAATTTGTCTTGTTTGAAATTATTGTCAATAAAATAACGCAATGAGAGCTTTCATTGCGAAAAAAATGAATCACTCAGCATTCTAGATAGTTTCGGCAACCAATTCCTCTCATCAAAAAGCATCAGTTCCTCGAACCAACTTTTTTTTCCAATTAGCCTCCTCAATTTAACATTCCGCTAGAACACGTAGTGAAGAAATCTCAATTTTAATGGGTAGGATAGCTTCCATCCCATATACTAGAGAATAGGAAGTTGCCCCAGTTGAAGTTTTGATTGATGTTTGATATCCCCATAACACGAATGGCAACTTGTCTAGCCAATCTCTGCACCTCTGGATTGTCATTTGCAGAATGGTTTTTACGTTCTTACTTGCGACCTCAACTGCTCCGTTGGTTTGTGGTTGGAATGGTGATGGCTTATAGAAAGTTTACACCATATTTTTCGAGCAAGTCCACCACTTCTCCTCTGAAATGAGAGCCATGATCTAATACTATTTCATTCAGCACACCATATCTACAAATGATGTTGTTTTGATGAATTTAGCCACATGCATGTTTTGACGACCAAAAAAGATGCCACCTCGACCTATTTGGTAAAATAGTCAATGGCCACCTATATGCACTCATGCCCATTTGATTTCTTTGGCGTGACTGCCACAATTACATAGATTTCCCATATAAAGAAGGGCCAAGGCAAAGTTAGGTTGTGCAAATGTGATGGTGGTACGTTCATAAGGTTGGCATGAATTTGGCATTTGTGACACCTTCTAATGAATTGTATGCAATCACTCTCAAAGGTAGACCAGTAGTACCCTTGTCTTAGGATCTTCCTTGCCAGCATAACCCCATTCATATGTGACCCACATTCTCCTCTATGTATTGATTCCATGATTCTTTCCCCTTCTTCTGTATCTACACACAGCTTGTGCATCATCAAATGGCCACTCTTGTATAACTTTCCCCCCACACAAGATGTATTGTGTTGTTAAGCGTTGAATGGCCCTTTTGTCTTTATCTGTTGCTCCTTCTGAATACCCTCCTCTCTCTATGAAGTTCCAGATATTGTAATACCACCAAGGATGTCCATTTCAGATGTCTTCTATGACACCGATCATCTCATATACTCGCACATACCTTTGCTTATTTTTTTGTTGAGGCAATAGATAGCCTTTTCTTCTTTTTGCCTCTGACTGTGCTAGCATACATCCCATGGTTGAATTCGTTACTGATAAATATAGAATCAATGGTCTCCTAGTCTCCGATGGTGATAATACCAGTGGAGTTTGTAGGTAATACTTGTTTTGCTCGAAGGCAAATTGGCATCTTTCATCCCAATGGAACCTAGTTCCCTTCTTCCGAAGCTTAAGCAGCGATTCACATGTTGATGTCAACTTTGCAATGAATCAACTTATGAACTACACCTTACCTAGAAAGCTTTTCACCTCCTTCTTGGTCCTTGGTGGAGGCATATCTAGAATAGCTTTAATCTTGGAGGAATCCATTTCTATACCCCCTTATGTTATTAAGAACCCTAACATCTTCCCAGTGATTACCCTGAATGTGCACTTCTGTGGATTCAACCTTAGTCTGTACTTACGGATCTTTTTAAAGAATTTTTCTAGAGTGGCGTAGTGGCCCTCTCTTTCCTTGGACTTGACAATTATATCATCCACATAAACCTGTATCTCTTTATGAATCATGTCTTGCAACATTGTAGTAGCGGCTCCCTGGTAAGTAACTCTGGCATTTTTCAGTCCAAATAGCATGACCCTATAGCAGTATGTTCCCGACGGAGTAATGTGAGTTGTTTTTTCCTTGTATTTCGTTGTCATCATGATATGATTTCACCCAGAAAGCCCATCCATAAATGACAGAAGTGCATGCCCCACCATGAAGTCTACTAATTCATCAATGTGTGGTAGTAGAAAACCGTCTTTTGGGCTGGCTTTATTCAAATCCCTAAAGCCCACGCAGAATCAATGTAGACACCCCATTTTTGACCGTCCTCAAGACTTGGACGTCACTGCTTGGAACACTCGGTGATTATCCATGTTTGTGTTCGTTTGGAGTTCCCGGAGGTCTCGGCTCGCGCGCCTTGCCTCAGGATCCCCGAACTCGACCGTTTAGTGTCTGGTTTTACACCGGACACTTGTGTTTTGCCTTGGAGAGGCAGGGTAGGGCTTGTAGACCATCCCCACCCACCACCGACAGTGGCTAGAGGCCACCGGCTGATTTTTTGCTGCCACCGGCAATGTATATTGCCGGCCGGCACTATTTGTTGCCGGTCAGCACTATTTAGTGTCGGCCGGCACTCTTTTTGGCCAAGATGACCTTTTTGGCCGGCCGATTACTGTGCATCTGCTTTTGCAGATATTTTAAGACAGCTGTCTTGCTTTTGCATCCCTCCATACACGTGTATGGAGGGATCTCCCTCTTATGAAGCTTGTCTTGTAAGCTTTACAAGACAATAAGAGAGAGCCTTCTCTCTTGTTGTAAGAGGAGACTTAGGTTAGAGACTTAGGATATTTTGAGAGCTTAGACAGCCATTGTTAAGCTCTGGTTTTAGGGTTTGAGTTGCATACATTTTCTATCTCTCTTTCCCTCTCATTTGTGCTCTAGGTGTTTTGTGTCTTACTATTGCACACAAACACCTAGTGTTTCACCTTTGTCTAGCAACTGAGGTTCTAAAGGACTGATTTTGAAGTTTTGGTGTTGGATTCAAGCCAAGGGAGGCCATTGGAGCACCATTGTTAAAGGGGTCATCAAGGGTAAGAATCTAGTCCCATTATTCCCCATTTTTGCACCTTGTTTATACCTGCCTCTAATTCGATTTTGTGCTTAGTGTATAATACAAAAAAGTTCTGTTTTTAGGCCCTCTTTATTGTTTATTAAGAGTGTTTTTTGGTTTGGCGGTGGTTGACCCCTCTTAGGCCTTGAAAGGCCTCATTTTGAGCTATTTTGTGCTAGTTTCGGGATTTTGGTGTTGGGGTCTCTTCACCACTGAAATCTTGAGGGATTTCAGTGGTGAAGGTGATGCCTTGAAGTCCCAAGAAGGAGAGGGCCACCCCCTCTCCTTGTTGTCCTTGAAAAGGGCATGTTTTGGCCTCTTGAGGGAGCCTATGCTAGAGTGTGTATTGACCATGACTTGGCTGATTTTTATGCTTAATATGTCATGTTATGTCTCTGTTTTTACTTGGTTTTGGTACTCCATGCATGCTTAGCATAGTTTCCATGTAATGCCTTTTATGCCTTAACATGTCTTAGGTTGTGTGCCTTTGTTTCTAGCATGTTTTAAGCTTACATTTGTGAAGATTTTGTGCTTATCTTGACATGTTTTAGGTCTGTCCGTAAGTGTTTGGGTTGATTTTGGCATGCTTGATATAGCTCCTTTGTATTTGGGCTTGTTGGCCTTGAGCATATGAATGTATAGCATGACATCTTTGCATGGATTTGGTGATTTGGGGTCACCTTATATGTTATTTCAGTCCCATTTTCATGCCTATGTGTTTGCCTTGAATGCATTTTCAATGCCTCATAAGCTTGTGTAGCAATGCTCCATGTTTTGGTGTTTATGCATGCCTTTGTTTTTGAGTCATTTGGATGCCATCTAAGTGGTCCTTAGGCCTTGTATTAATGTCCCAAAACTCTGTTTTTGGTCAATGAGTTCATGCCATGTTTGGTCTTGCTAAGTGTAGTTCAATACTCTATTGGTTTGCTTTGAACATTTGGACTATTTGTTGCATGTTTTGGCTTGATTTTGTTGCTTGGCTTGGCACCGTCTTAGCATGATTTCAATGCTTATGTTGCATGTTATGTATCCATGATTACCCCCTTTCAAATGTGTTTGAGAGTTGTTCAATTTATGCTTAAGTGTTGGCCCTCAATCATATGCATGTGTATATGTATTTGGTCCTTCATTGTGGCACTTTGGCCACTATTTTGGGCCTATTTTGAGTTGCCTAAATCATGTATAAGTCCATCTTTTCATTGATTTGCATTGCCATATGTATGCTTGAATGCTTGCATAAGTGCCTTGCCATGCCATGTTGCATCCTTAGCTTGCATACCTAGGTTGCATTGCATTTTGCATGCATGCTTTGTTCCTTGACTTAGTGATAGGAATTGGGCCTTGTTTGGTTTGATTTGGTTTGCATGCATTTGAAATCAAAGTTGCATACTTGGTTCTTTGGGCCATCATGCATGGAAATACGTGATTGGTGGTCCGAGAATCGAGGCACATGCCCCTTTGAGTCATTATCATGATAAGGGACATGGTTGGTGCATATATGCCTTGAATTGTGCTGTCATGCTTTGCCTTGCCCTCTGTTGCTGTCATTTGCAGATTCTGCAGGAACACTCTGCCGACCGGCAGTGTAAGGTGCCGACCGGCAGCAATTTCTCTGCCGACAGCTTCATTTTGTGCCGATGGCCACACACCACTGCCGGTGGTAATTCCACTCAGCCGGTGATGTATCCCAGTATCTAAGAGAGCAGTCCTGAGGTTTTGACAGCCTCCAGAGGAGTGAAGGAAGGAAAACAGAGGCAGCCCATGCATGGTGGCACGCTTCCCGAGGCAGTTTACCTGTTTCCCTAGATTAGTTAATTTGTTGATTAATTAATTAATTTGTAATATTAATTAGCTTGAGTAGTTAATTAATTTGTAATATTTATTCGGTCCCTCCGAGCGAGGGCAAATCTGTAATAAGTGTGGGTGAGTGTGTGAATGTCTTCCAACCCCCACTTCTTTCTTCCCTTTTATTTACCTGCTTTGATGGTAGATTAGGGCACGTTTAAATTAGCATACCTTATGCTATGCATGCGCGCATTCATGCATTTGAATTGCATACATTAGGCTCGGTACATCACGCTAACTGTATCTGTACTTCAAGTCCCAAATTGAATATGTGATAGTTGATCGCATTTCATATGCCATGCTTAGGTTAGCCGAGCCTATCTAATTGCATCCTGTATGTGTTGCATTAGGCAATCTAACATGAACTAGGACATACATATTTGCTAACTAGTTTATTGTTTTGGCACGGAGTACGATGTAAGTATTTTCCTGCTTTAGCATCTCGCATGCGTGTGAATACTATCATGACAGCATGTTTACCATGTGGCTAGATGCTTATGTGATAAACTGTTTGAATGCCTGTGGGTGGAGGTTGGATTGTTTGAGTTGGAAAAACTCGTTGAAATCCGTATTTTAGCCTACTTGCAGGTAGCAAATTCCAAAGCACTTTTCAAAACAAACGGATATGCAATGTTTGTTTCCAAATTAGGCAATCTAGTCTATACTTGTTTGCTGTGCGCATAACATAGTAATTCTAGGCTAAATAAAGGGAACAAGAACACATAACGTTTTCAAAATCGGATATCATGTTTAGTAGAGGCCGGTCTTCGGACCGGGCGAAAGGGGGTGCTCATAGCTGACCTTCCCCGATCGTACCCAAGCTCCCGAGCCGAGACAAACTCCGGTGATGACGGACATGTGGCCTTCGGCACCGAGTCAGGGTTTCCTAAATTTCCCCAGTTTAAAATATGTAGGTGGCGACTCTGTATCTGGCAAAGCAGTCCGTGTTTGACACTACTTTTCAAATCTGTTTTCTCAAACGATTTGCCAGATTTGGACTCTTTGGTTCAGATTAAGAACCGTGACACAAATCGAGTCCGAACTGTAGCGGGTTCCCTCGCGGGCGTGTTACACTCTAATTATGCCATCTTTCTTTGGGACCGGAATTATGTTGGCTAGCCATGTCAGATTTTCCAATACTATTTTAAATCCAACATTGATTTGTTTCGTTACTTCTTCTTTAATCTGAAGGACCCAATCCGGATAGATTCTTCTTAACTTCTGTTTCACAGGTTTAGCCTCAGGGTCTAGAGAGATTTTATGTTGTACAATCTCATGGTCGATTCCAAGCATGTCTGTATAGGACTATGCAAAAACATCTGTAAATTCTTTTAAAAAGGCGACTAGGCGCTCGCCTTCCTTCGAACACAGCGTGGACCCAATCTAGACCATGTAAGGATTTTTCTCATTGCCTAGGTTTATCGAGATTATTTCATCCATGACAAGTTCAATGCACCTCTAATCTTTCTATTCAATTAAGTCTTTTATGCCTCGAGGAATTTTTTCCTCGAAAGCATTTTCATTTTTAAAATTAGCGAGGTTAATGTTGTTAACTAATGGCAATGTTAGGGTATTCAAAATCATCCGTTATTTCATTATTTAAAGTGAAAACTTACTTCAGACTTAAACTCAAAATAAAAAAAAAAAATTAGAGTCAACCTCGACCCCAGGATTTACAACTTCCAGATCGTGGGACACGTTAAAGTTTGGCATGTCAGATTCTAACTCATTTGACCTGCTGTCAAACCTATAAATGACACACTTTTCGATGGGCCAGTTTTGAACTTGGCCCTCAATTGCATCAACTATGTATTTGGTGACATCTTTGTCTAAAGTTCTATTCTCTAGCATTATCACAAAATTTAGTAGTCAAGCCAGTCTTCATATCAATCCCAGTTAGATTGTCTATCTAGTCTTCGTTTTCCTCACTTGAAATGTCATATCTATCTTGCCTATTCTCAATATCTGGGTTTCTGAATTCTTCGTCACTATCTATAAGCTCGTGGTCAAAGAAGATTTCAAACCCCGGATACCTTCTTCTTGTCGCATGATCAACCCAAAGTTCTGGAAATTCACAAAATGGGAAGTCTTCTCCCCAAGGTTTTGAAAAACGGTTGCAGTCGCCATAAAGGTTACGGGGTGTAAAGGTCGTACCATAATGGCTGCGGTAACCATAACCGTGATTTGTTTTTATTTTTCACACAATTTGAAGAAAACTTACTGATACACATATATATATATATATATATATATATTTTCAGAATCACATTTATTGGGGTTTAAAATTAATTTTGATCAATTTGTGTTAATTTTTAAGTATGATCAAATATATTTCATATTTTCAAATCACTATAAAATGAGCTTTTTACATTTTATTTCAATAGTTAATGATCTTAAGAATAATTGATTTTAAATGTTTACAAATTATTTTTTACCAATACCTGAACTAACTAAATAAAAAATATTCACAATTATTAAACGAAAGGATTATAATACAAAAATTGTGCCATAAATTAAAAAATATATATATAAAGAAAAAAAAATCATATAAGATTTTTTTCATTGGGTTTAGATCACTTGCGTATTTGTTTGTTTTTTTTTTTTTTTTGTAAACTTTTGCTTCTTTTTTTTTTTGTGTGGGAAAATGAAGCTATTCAGAATATTGTCAAAGGTTGTAACGGTGTCTAAGGGACCTTTACGGCCGTTAGGGTACTGCTACAGCCGTTATACATGTGAATTTCCGTTACACCGCTACAGCGGCCATAACGGGTAGCAAAACTACCACAACCGTTACGTAACAGTTGCGGCCGCTTTTTAAAACCTTACTTCTCCTTCTCTAACAAAACGCCCATTGAGGGTTCCTTGGATGGGTTTGTACTTGAGATTGTATTTTTTGCCCTCTATTTTTGCCCTTGCCTTGTCTCGTGCTTCATTAACTTTTGCTATAAAATCTTCTTTTGTTAGTTGGTATCCCAGCCCAAAGGTGAACAAATAGTTGTTGATTTATGGCATCTTTGTAGCTCCCGATTTATCGCTCCTTCCTAGACCAAAACTAAGAATGTATCCTTGTTTGTTCATTATAAGAATAGAGGGTGCACCAACATATCGATCCTCTTCAAGCGCCGTGATAGATTATATTGTTTGAGCTTCTGCCAAGGTGAAGCCTGAGAGGAACACATCCTCATCTCCATGGTGGATTTCTCATAAAGGAGTGGTCACGTATGGGGGTGGTCCCTTTTGTACGTCCACTCCCTTTAGCATACTTGAGTGGTCACATTGGAGACTAACATACTCCAAACTAGTATGTCAGTACCCAACATGACATTCTCATAAAGAAGTATGTCAAAGGGAACTCCATGGTCACGTTAACATACTTGATTGAGTAAGTTAGCCTTCAACTAGTCCCTTTTAACATACTTGATTCTTTGGTGAACAGTTGAAGGCACGGCTCAAAGTCGGTGCATCCACGGTCTTCCTAATAGCATGTTGAATGTGGCTGCAGTGTCCATGACATGAAACTCCATGTCATGTTCGTCCAGCCTGAGCTCGATCCTTAGTTTAGTGTTCCAAAAACTTCCCGCTGGGTTTTTTCATAAGCTATGACAACTTCTATTGTTACGGTGTAATCCTTGGGGCCTCAATCCTAGAGCATATGAGGTCCTAGCTGGGCACACGCTTATGTCATATCCATTATCCACGAGCACCACTAGTACCAACTTCTCTCGACACTTTAGTGACACATATAGAGGCATGTTGTGAGTTGCTCCTTCAAGCGGCAAATGTTTGTCCGAGAAAGTGATAGTCGGGTTTTTCTTTACAGGTGCAAGCAATGCCACTAGCTGGTCTGGGGTGCTGTCATAGACAGCTTGGCCTTCTTTAGTGCAGTAAGCATAGCCTGGTGATGTTCACGGGAAGCCATGAGAAGACCCCACATAGATATGTTTGCCTGAATCTTTTTCAACTGCTAAAGCACACAATCTTTATCATGTTCCTTTCCCTTCCCTGTAAAGGCTTCTGAAACTTTACATTGCTTAAGGAATGCGGGTTTGAAATGTTGCCCGCTACGTGTGAGGCAATCTACTTCCTTCATATACCAAGTGTCATCCAACTTAACATTCCCCCAGGTTTCATCAGTGTATGCCAGGTGAAGGTCTTCATCCTCCCGCTATGTGCCTTTTTCTATTTGAGTTACATCCTCTGTCAGAACCAAATAGTTGTCAGCCATTAGGTTGTTAGTTTGGCCTTCACTATCTAAGGACATTTTCTAAAGCAACACCGTTAGATCCCTTGATTCATTTTGCCAAGACATGGCTAGTAATTGATAAGACTGGTATAGCTTGCTTGAGTACGAGACACAGTAAATTGACTCAGAGAATTATTTTTCTAGAGGTGGCAGTTGTGAACACAATCTTGGGAATAAGGGTGTAAATTTGGCCCAAGTCGGACCCAAGCTCGGGCCAGCCCATGTTAGGCTGCTCGGGCTCCCTCCAAAATTCGGGCCGGGCCGGGCTGGGCCAGTCTACGGGGCAAAAAATTAGGCCCAGGCCCAATGGGTATACAAACATTAGGCTGGCTGGGCCTCGGACTGGGCCAACAGACCTGGGCCTAGGCTCAAGCTTGAACATTTTATTCATTTTTTTTTTTCTATTTTTTCCATCAAAATTTATTCTTTTCCACTGTAGCTCACCTTTTTCGCGCCCCCTTTCAGAAGATTTGAAAGAAAGCCCTACAGTTCGGACTCCCATGGTTTTGAATTTAATCTCACAAGTACAATGTGAAACTGATAAACACCAAAGAGTCCAAATCTGACAAATCGTTTTGAAAATTTGATTTTGAATCAAAAACTGCCAAAATTGGACTGCTTTGCCAGATACAGAGTTGTCACCTAAATATTTTTGTTTTGGGGAAACTTAGGAAACCCTAACTCGTGCCAAAGGCCACGTGTCTGTCATCACCAAAGTTGTCTCGGCTCAGGAACTTAGGTGCGAGAGGGGATGGTCATGAATTGAGCACCCCCGCTCACCCGATCAAAAATCGGCCTCTACTAATCATGATATGATTTTTTATAAACATTATGTGCTCTTATTCCGGTTGTTAGATAACATTACTATGTGATGCGCACACGCAAGTATAGACTAATTTGCTCTAGTTGGAACAATTCAATTTCATGTTTGTTTTGTGAAAATGGTTTGAATTTGCCACCAAACATAGTGGGCTTAAAACATGATTTGCCACTCAACAAAGTGGGCTTCAAACGCACATTTTATTGAATCATTCCAATTCAAACAACAAGCCTTCATCCATAGGCACTCATGCAGTTTATCATTTAAGCATATAGCCTCATGACAAGCATGCTAAACATGGCAACATTCACATTCATGCAAGTATGCTAAAGCATAAAAACTCACCTAGTACTCCAAGCTAAGAAGACAAAGTTAGAAAAATATGCATGTTCCTAACTATGCCGAATGTCTAATGCAATGCATGTGATATGCAATTAATAGGCCCGGCTACTAATATGGCATATGGATCGATTTGAACAACATGCGATTAAACACGTATTCAAAGAAGTATTGAAATGACAATGCAGTTTGAATGATGCGTCAAGCCTCGGTTAATGCAGTACGAATGAATGGATGCAAGCATAAGGTATGCTAATTGAAATATGTCCCTAATCTAACCATCAAAAGTGATTAAATAAAAGGGAGAAAGACGTGGGGTTGGAAGACATACACACACGCATGCACACATATTACAACATTACGCCCTCACGAATCTGAATGAATAAAAGCTAACTAGCTAACTATGCTAATTAAGCTAACCAATGCAAAACTTGAAACTAATTAACTAGCTATACTAGCTAACTAACTATTACAAACCGAATTCATTAACTATTCTAGTTAATTAATTACAAAACAAAATTGAATAACTAGTTAAACTAACTAATTATTTACAGCACTTAATTAGCTACAACTAATTAATTACAACACATATTTGATCTATTGCTAATTAAACTAATTAGCTAATCCCGGGAAGTTAGGGAGGCCCATGCATGCTCGGTTTCCACCCGAAAAGCCATTGCCTTACTATTGAATGCCTTTGTTTACACATTGAACACCAACAATTCTACCCACTTCCAGAACGCCTCTGTTCCACCTTACCAACACACTGTGCAAGCCGACAAGGGGCCGGTCGGCTACCACTGGTGGCTGGTCGGCTACTGGTGGTGGCTGTCGACCACTTATAACCTGGACTTCCTTGCTATAACAAAGAGCAAACAGAGCAAAACAATGTATTTCTCAAGGGTTGTTTGCACATTTTGCCTTTCCTTTTCATGGGGAAATCAAAGGAGGGACAAAATTTGGTTCATAAACCATCAATCAAAAAATTTCGTTGCATGATGGCTTGTGAAACCAATTGTGCAAATGCAGAATAAGACCAAAATGACCATCACCCTATCATGCATGATCAAGGGCAATGGAGACCTAGGAAAATGGCACATTTCATCACTTTTGACTATGAAATGTCCCATTTTCCTTGTGTTCAAATTAACGTCCGATTTGAACACATGCAATGCAACACAAAAAAATGCTTATCTTGCCACTTTTACTTGTCAATTTTGTTTACACATTTTAGTTACCAAATCATTCATTAATCAATTTGTCCATTGGTGAGTGACTTCTAAGATAAAAGAAGTGTCAACCAAAGGGATAGTTTAAGGCATGAGAGAAGCTTCATGCCATTGGTAATGAACCCTCAAAGGACGATTAAACCATTAAGCGTGAACCTCAATCTCAAGCTTAAACAACCCTAAGGTTGAAACAACCCTCAAAGCAAATGAAAAAGTGAAGAAATGAGGGAGATTGCAGAGATTATAAGTGCTAAAATTAGGTGAGAAAAAGCACCAAAACATGCAATCAACTCAAATCAATGGCGGTTAAAGCCTTAAAACACCAAGCTAGTGAAAGGATTTACACTACAACTATGCAATACAAGACTCAAAAGTACCAAACAGCCAAAGCAGTGGCAAAACAGCTCAAAACAGAGTTGAAAACATGCTGGACTTGAGCCACAAAAAGCTAAAGCATTAAGCTAATACATGGGGCTAACTAGGCATGCAAACAAGACACAAGGAGGGGAAGCTAACCCCTCCAATTTTGGACTTCAAAATGAGTTTTTTGCCACTAAAAAACCTCTAAAATTTAGTGGTTGAAAGGCTCAAAAAATTTGGCTTGAAATTAGTGAACAAAGGTACAAAAGCTTTACAAACTAAGGAGTAAGAAGGGCAAACCACCCCTTAATGGAAAATGGCCTCAAACCACCACCTTTGGGTCACAAAAATAGAGTTTTTGACAGTTCAAAACCAACCCCAAAACAGTTGAAAAAGATGGCAAAGCAAGTGTGCAGAACAAGTATAAAGGGAGAGTGTTATACCTCTTGAAGGGAAGACATAAATAAGGCAATAAACCAACCCAAGACCACCTTCTAGAGCTCAAAGAGGGTCTCAAGCTACCTCAGCCCAAAGACTAGAAACTTTGGCTAAGCGTTGATAGGCAAACTTGAAGTGTACCCAAGCAACTATGCACAAAATTGCTAGAGAGAGAGAGAAATGTAGAGAGACAGAGAATTTTGTTCCCAAATTGATAACCCTAAAAAATGGGGGAGGAACCCCCCTATATATAGAAAAACAAACCTTGAGCTTAGAAACATCCTACCATACATGTGTAGGGAGATGCAGCTCAATGTGCTAATAGCTAGCACAACTGTCAACAAATATTTGGAAAAAGACAATGGTGGTCGTCGGCCACCACTGGTAGCTGACCAGACTACCATGAGCCATGACCGACAACCTATGGTGGTGGCCAATAAGTCACCACAAGTTCCATGCATGAAACAACAAGGTTTTGATCCAAAACAAAGCACAAAAAGATAAGGCTAAAAGGCCCAAAGACAAGGCGTTCCACCGAGGACTTCGGGCACCAAAACGAGCACAAATAGGCACAATCATCGTGTGCACCAACGGTGACCTCCAAGTCTTGAAGACAATAAAAAACGGAGTGTTTACATCACCAAAAATGACACGGGCCTTGGGCGGGACGCGGCGGGACTTGAGCTAGGCTTTAAGTGGGCCTTGAGCGGGCTGATGGGTCGGGCCATAAGCCAGGCTCACGAGCCAAGCCGAGCTTCAAAATGATGATATAGGCCCAGGCCCAGGGTCCTACGCTGGGCTCGGGCCCTGGCCTAACCGGGTTACGGCAGGCTTTGGGTTACCCACGGGCCACGGGCCATTTTCACACCCCTAGGAAGTATCCAAATGAACCCAGTCAGACTCATATTTGATACTGATCATAGGGTCTCAAAATCATCATCATTACCAGTTTGGGGGAAGGTGCCCAATCAAGGAAATTTTGAGAAATTTTAAGGGTCCCTACCAGAGTAATCAACCTAAGCAGCTACCTTTTGATTATTTATTGCTTTACCAAAAGTGTTCCCCATTTGTATCTTAGAATCATATCATCAAATTACAACTCCTATATTTTTTCAAAAATCATTTTTCAAAGTAAAATCCCTTTTCTTTTTCAAATTTCAAAGTTTCCCTCTTTTCCTTTTTTCTTTTTTTTAACTTCAAAAATTTAAAGGAGTTCGGACTTTATTCCAAGGAATCAATCAAACAATCATCCTTTAACCAAATTTCTTCTAGAAGAATTAGAATTTTATTCAGAATGGAAGACTAGGTCATCACTTCCTTGTCTTTCATAAAATTGAGGTTCCTTTACAATCATTGGCCTAAAGATTTTTACTTGATGAAAAGAACTTTCCATAATTTTCGAACTCTACTCAAATTTTATTTTAAAAATTTTCCAAGGAATTTCAAATTTTATTCCAAGAAATCAATCAAACAAATCATCATCTAGTCAAATGCCTTCTAAGGAATTTCAAAATTTTATTTCAAAATGAAAAACTTGGCCATCACCTCCGTATCTAACACTTTTCCATAAAATCAAATTCCTTCCAAAGTCAACAACTTCAAGATTTTTGTCTAATCAAAAACTTTCAATAATTTTCAAAATTCTACTCTAATTTTTTTTTGTTTCAAAATTCTTTCCTTCCAGGGAACTTTGGATTTTATTCCAAGTATCAAATAAAACAATCACCCTTTAATCAAATATCTTTTAAGGGAATTGGAATTTTATTTCATAATGGAAGACTTGGTCACTACGTCCTTATCTACCATTTTTTCATAAAATTTGAAATTCCTTTCAAAGTCAATGACTTAAAGATTCTTATTCAATCAAACACCTTCCATAATTTCCAGGGCTCTACTTAAGTTGGGAATTTTATTTTTTATTTTTTATTTTTTTAGAAGTTGTCTTTTAATCACATATTTTCTTGGGAATTTAAATTTCAAAAAGGAAATCACTCTTAATTGATCACTAGGGTAAAAATTCAAATTCAAACTCAAATCCTTTAATTTAGGAAACAATCCCCTAATTTTCCACAGAACCATAATCCGAATCAAGTCGCTTCCTAAATTTTTATATTGAATCACTGCCCCTAAAAACTTAGATTGCTCCAGAATCAAATTACTGCCATTTCCGACTTGCCGGATTTTTGGAATGAAATCATTGTCTTTCTTCTTGTTGATCCACAGAATCAAATCAAACCATTTCCATTCAAGACAAAATACTATATAAGCACATAATTTGCATTCATGCCTATTTGCGAGTAGGGTTACCCTGCCCTAATTTTGGAAATAGGATCTAAGATTCACTAAATCATATAAAAAGGCAACATTGCAATCCTAGAAAGGAGGGTATCATGTCGTAGTTTGGAAGGTGGTAATGCTCTCCATATGCAAAAAGTAGGTTCGGTCACGAAGGGGTACATCAATTATTACTATTAATATACCTCTCGTTTCATAAGGGAATGATCAAATAGTACTAATACCGTAGTCTGACACTTGGCTTATTGACATAACATAGCCTGCGAATAGTGTCCAAGTTATTATGCGATAAAGCAGGTTTTCTTAGTTCTAAAATGATGCAAAGCAATTAAAAATTAACAACTAATTTCATAAAATAGAAATTTTCAAGTCAAGCTAACTTCATTCCTAAACAGAGTCGCCAATTGTGGGCACTGTGCCTTTTTTCGAGTCTAAGGCATACATCCCACACTGACTTGCTTTATTGACATAAAGTCGTCAATTAATTTTTGAAGGGAAATTAAGAAACCGTTAACAATGAAAACTAAGTTAAGGCCTAATCTGTCATAATCAAGAAAATTTCGAGTTCGAGAGCTTAGGTACAAAAGAGGAAAGCCATTTACATGGTCCCATTTTGCCCAATCAGAACATTGGCCTCTACTCACTCTATTTTATGATTTTTGTGGTTAATTGTTCACGAAAATCCATTTTAGATCTAAACACCTTAACTAACCTAAAATTACGTGATTGAAGAGAAGTGAATATCATATATATTAGATTAAATGAATTAAGCAATATTTATATTAAAGTGATTTTTTTATTAGGAAAAGTGGATTTTGATATTCCATGGCCTTAAACATAAACTAAAATATACAATATCTGCAAAAACATTCAAAGCAAACAACTTTGCACATAAAGAGCATAGAAACTGGGTTTATAGAAAGGACAATGCAAATAGCACACATATGCCAAGAAGGCCAAAGAAACTTACCTGGATGCCCACTTCTGTGTCTTACATGCATGCATAAAATAAATATGACCTAAATACAACTAATACATACAAGATATGAACCTAGGCCCTGTTTGACACTACTAAATAATGAATATGCCCAAAAATACAACTACCAAATAAAAGCAAAAATATAAACTAACTAAATGATGATTCAAACCGAGCCATGCATGTTGATTATATGATCAAAATAAACCTAAAAACATCTTGTTCTAACTATAATAAAAATAAAAATAAAAATAAAAATAAAAGAAAACATGCAAGAAGAGAAGAGAAAGTTTGGAAAACTATGAGACTACATGATGTTAAGATGGACTAATAACTTAGCATGGATTGACTACTGAAAATAAGCAAAGGGCTACTAAAATACAGAGAGCAGGAGGAGTTTACTTTCTGGTTTTTAAGAACCGAAGAGCACGCGGAGGATAACACTAAGAAACAATGAGTTACAGACTTCAAGTTCTTAACCCCTTCAAAGAGAGGGGGGGCTCTATTTATAGAGCTGGAGGAGGTCTCTAGAACCCTTATAGGGTTTCATCACTTCCCCCTCCACTGTTCCCACCAAAGTTGCACCAAAATGGAGTTTTCAAAAATAACTCAGTGGTACTTCAATGTGCACACACGTAACAACTATGGCACGTACAAACAATGTGCACATGCACATTTTACCTTGGTACACATGGCATGCATGCATGCACAAATACGCGATCCTATGCTCTTGGCTTCCTTGCAGCACAAATAAGCCCGAATTGCGTTTTGATCAATGTTTTTGATAAAAATGGGTCACTCGATTTGGAAAATACGATCAATCAAAGAACAATCAGGCTTTTCAGGATTAAGAAATTGGTTTTTGGCTAAAAATGGGTGTGGGGGTAAAATGGTCATTATTGCAAAAAAGTTTATTTTTGGCCAAAACAGGCTTGCACAACAACTGTAAACAATCCTTTAAGCATTCTAAAGATGAAGTAAGTGTCACTTCATTACCAGGAGGCTTGCAAGCGCCTGAAGTCTTAGGGTCAGTCAAACTGGGGTGTTTGTAGTTTAGCTTTTTGATCTTTGGTTCATCTTTTGGCTGTTCCAGGGGTGGAATGAGGACGATTGGGACTTCTTTTCTTGGAACTTGTTGTGTCTTCGACGGTGGTGGTGGCAGTGGTGCAGCAGCTTTGGCTTGCAGCTGGCTTAAAGTTTGGGCCTGAATGTCCATGGTCATAGACAGGGTGTCCATGGACCTTTGAAGTGCACATATCAAATAAGTCAACTCTTGGGCTTGGGACATTGACATTTCTGGTTTTGGACTCGAAAACCTAAAGTGTTTTGGGCTGGGAGGAGCTGAAAAATATAGGCTGGCCTGTTCTGTATCCACTAACTTTGAATCGGGCTGAACTGTTCAAACGGGCTTGGGCTTGGTCTTGGGCTTGCGACTCTTCCTTGCTGGTGGATTGAGTGAAACTAACACAGGCTTTTCGTCAACTAAATCTTGAGTACGAGACAATCGACTGAGTCTGACCCACTTAGCTTGGGAAAATTCCTTCCTAAAAGCGATGGCTGCAAATAATCTAGTGAATAGGCAGATGGACCTAGTTAAATTCTGTTCAAACTTACCATAGAACCCAAAATCATCATCATCATCAATTAAGAGATAGTTTCCCAGCCAAACAATTTTAAAGAATTTTCAGAATTCTTACCAAAGTAATCGATCAAACGACTGTCTTTTCGTTATTTATTACTTAATCCCATTTAGAAGTACATGATCAAGTTACAACTTTTAATTTTATTTTTTTTTTTTTTGAAAATCATTTTTCAAAGTAGAGGTTTTTTTTTTTTTTGCTTACAAATTTTGAGGAGTCCAGATTTTATTTCAAGGAATCAATCAAACAATCATCTCTCAGCTAAATATCTCATAGAGATATCAGAATTTTATTCAAAATAGCAGGCTTGGTCACCACTTCCTTGCCCACCGTTTTTCCAATAAGATTAAGGTTCTTCCAAAGTCAATAACCCAAACTTTTTTATCAAATTGAAAACACCTTCCATAATTTCTAAACTCTATCCAATTTTTATTTCAAAAATTTTTCAAGGAATTTTAGATTTTATTCCAAGAAATTAATCAGACAATCATCTTCTGGTCAAAATGTCTTATAGGGAAATCCAATATTCTTCCTTAAAAGCAAAATTCCCTCCAAAGTCAATTAACTTAAAGATTTTCATACAATAAAATTTTTTCCATATTTTCCAAAATTCTACTCATATATATATATATATATATTTCAAAATTCTCCTCCCAATGTGTCTCGAATTTTTTTCCAAATATTCAATCAAATAAATATCTTCTAGACAAATTCATTTTGGGGGAATTGGAATTTATTTCAAAATAGAAGACGTGATCACCACTTCTTTATCCACCATTTTTCCATAAAATTAAAATTCCCCTAAAGTCGGCTGACTTAAAGATTTTTCATTCAATCAAATACCTTCCATAATTTTCAAGGCTCTACTTAGGATGCAGATATATATATTTTTTTTAACTTCTTTGATCAAATTTTTCTTCTTCTTCTTTTTTTTTTTTTTTTTTGGATTTTTGTGTAAATTTTGGAAAGGCAATCATTTTTCAATTAGTCACTAAGGTAGAAATTCAAATTCAAACTCAAATCCTTTAAATTGGGCAATCATCCCCCTAATTTACCATTGATTGCTACAATCATAATCAAGATCAAATCACTGCCTAAATAGAACTCCTCGATTTTGGAATCAAATCACTGCCTAATCAGACCCCCAGATTTTGGAATCAAATCATTGTCTTTCCGATTGCTGATCCCCGGAATCAAATCAAATCTAATCTATTCCATTCAAGACAAAATATCACATAAGCACATAATTTGCATTCATGCCTATTTCGGGTAGGATTGCCATGTCCTAATTTGGAAAACTGATCTAAGTTTCAGTAAATCACACAAAAAGGCAATCATATAATCCTAGAAAGAGAAGTATAATGTCCTAGTTTGGAAGGTGCTAAAGATTTCCATATGAAAAGTATGTTTAGTCAAGAGGGTACATCAGCTATGACTATTAATATACCTCTCATGCCACCTTGGAGTGCAAGGGGTTGATTAAATGGTACTAATAGCAAAATCTAATGCTTGCTTGTTGACATAACATAGCCTACAAATAGTGTCCAGAATATTATGAAAGTGAAGCTAGGTTTTCTGAGCCTACAATGATGCGATACAATTTAATAATTAACCACTAATGTCATATAATAGAAATTTTCAAGTCAAGCTAACTTAATTCCCCAACAGAGACACCAACTATGGGTTCTATGCCTTTTTCGAGTCTGAGGCCCATTACCACACAAATATTGTGCAAACTTGCTTTAAACAATAAAAGGCTGCCACTTAATTTTTAAAATGGAATTAAGAAACCTTTAACAATGAAAACTAAGCTAAGAACAAATCCATTATAACCAAAAATCTTCTAGGTTCAGGAACTTAGGTACAAAAGGGGATGGTCATTGAATGATAGCACCCCTTTTTACCCATTCCAAAGATTGCCCTCTACTAACTTTCTGTTTTATGATTTTAGTGGTTAATTATTCATACAATTTCATTTTAAGCCTAAAAATCTTTAACTAATCCATAAAATAGTTGAAATGAATAAAGTAAACGAATAAAGCCATATTTTCCATATAATATGTGATTTTTAATAATAAAAAAAAGTACATTTTTAATAATCCATGGCCTTAAACATAAACTAAAATAAATAATATAATCATCTAAAACAAATAATTTTGCAAGAAAAGCATACAACTTGAATTATTTAAAGGACAATCCAAGAAGACACTAGCACATGCTATGAGGGACAAAGAGACATAACTGGTTGTGCACCATTGACGTCTTACATGCAATACATAAAATAAATTTGACCTAAACATGCAACTAATCATTCAAAATATGAACCTAGGCCCGATTTGAGACTACTAAATAATGAATATGCACGAAATGCAAATAGCAAATAAAAGAGAATAATGCAAAAACTACATGACGATTCAAATCAGGCCTAAAACATGTATGAAGAGAGCATGCAAGAAAAACACGAGAAAGCGAATAAAACAAAGAAACTACATGATAAGATGATATGTTAATGCCCTAGTAATGCTTGACTATTGAAAACAAATAGAAAATAGGTTTAGAAATTAACAAAGGAAGAAGTTTTACCAGCTAGTTTTCAAAAACTGAAGAGTACGCGAAGAACAAGTCAAGAAAACCTTGCTTTCTTGTTTGTAGGCCTCCCTCAAGCTTAGGTTCTAAATTTTGTTCAGGTCTCCAAGTCTTTAGGAGGTTTTAGTTATTGTGTAGGTGGTAATTTTCGGAGTTAGAAGGAAGGGGATTGTGTCTTTCTCTGAAACTCTCTAATGCTTCCAAAAAGTTCACAATTTTGTAACCCCTTGAAAGATAGAGAGGTGGGGAAGGGTGCTTTTATAAGAACTCCTAGCTTGGGAAAGAAGCCAAAGGAGGCTGCTAGGGTTAGCCATCGTTTTCTCCCTAGTGCCTCTCCTCAATGTCTCATTGTCATCCTTGCAAAGTTTTCATTTATGTCTGTTAGGGAAAAGTTCAGCCGTGCCTAGGAAGTGGAGCCGCACAATGGATATGCAAGCGCACATGTAGCCAGGGGTCTAGGTGTCAACTTTGCATGGCTTTTGCATACTTATGGCTCAAGTAAGCTCAAATTGTCCTTAGATCAATGTTTTTTTTTCTTTTATAAAATCAGGTCAATAATTTTGAAAAATATCATCATTCCAACTGCAATGGGGCTTCTCTTATCTCTCGGGATCGAAAAATTGATTTTTGGCTGAAAAATAGTTTAGGGGTATTTTGGTCATTTTTGTAAAAAGTCATTTTTAGGCCAAAGTAGGGTATAACAGCAATGTTAGGAAATTTTTAACATTCCCAAGGTGGAGATATTACCGTTTCATCATTGGGAGGCCTACAAGCTCCTAAAGTCTTAGGGTCAGTCAAAATGGGGTATCTACAGGTACCCTACACCCTATATGGGACAAATGGTTGGAACCTGAGTCTCGAGCATCCCCAAAGACTGGCAGCAAACTCGTTCAACCAAATACCAAACCCTGTAGTACATAAACCCCAGTGGGATCTGCTGCTTGGTGATCGCCCATGCCTTTAGGTACTAGTCAATGCCTGTTACATCAACATCGGCACATGTCACATATCGCATGAAATGGAAAATAGTTCTCCACAGTAGACACCATCATCAGTGTCCAAATGGAAAATAATCTATTAACTTTTCCCAAGCTAAGTTGTTATTAGAATGGGAAAATACTATAAAAAAATCATCCCTAGCATTGGAAAATTACATGATCAAAGTCACCTCTTTGGTGACTCACACTTTGGAAATCTTAAATATTGGAACCCAAATTTTTGAAAAATTAGAAACTTTGGAATGTAAAGCTTGTCAATAGCGAACAAAACCTGGAAACCTTTGGAATATAAAGCTTGTCAAGAACAAACAAAACTTGGAAAAATTTGGAACATAAAGCTCATCAAGAGTGAACATAATCTAGATATTTTTTTAAATGGGGAAATTTAGGAAACCCTGACTCGGTGCCGAAGGCCACATGTCCGTCATCACCGGAGTTGTCTCAGCTCGGGAGCTTGGGTACGATCGGGGAAGGTCAACTATGAGCACCCCCTTTCGCCCGGTCCAAAGACCGGCCCCTACTAACCATGATATTCGATTTTGAAAATGTTACGTGTTCTTAATCCATTTATTAGCCTAGAATTACTATGTTATGCGCGCAGCAAACAAGTATAGACTAGATTGTCTAATTTGGAAACAAGCATTGCATATCCGTTTGTTTTGAAAAGATGTTTTGGAATTTGCTACTCGCAAGTAGGCTAAAATACGGATTTCAACGAGTTTTTCCAACTCAGACAATCCAACCTTCACCCACAGGCATCCAAACAGTTTATCACATAAACATCTAGCCACATGGTAAGCATACTGTCATGATAGCATTCACACGCATGCGACATGCTAAAGCAGGAAAATACTTACATCGTACTCCATGCCAAAACAAAGAACTCATTAGTAATCAATGCATGATCCAAGTCCAGGTTTAAGTGTCTAATGCAACACATACATGATGTATTTAAAGTAGGCTCGGCTAACCTAAGCATGGCATGTGAAATGCTGCAATTAACAAGTACTCAACTTTGAAATTGAAATACAGGTGCAGTTAGCATGATGTGCCGAGCCCGGTGCATGTAAGACAAATGTATGGATGCACGCATGCATAGCATAAGGTATGCTAAATTAAACATGTCCTAATACTAACCATCATAAGCTGGTAAATAAAAGGGAAGAAAGACGTGGGGTTGGAAGACATACACACACTCACACACACTTATTACAGATTTGCCCTCGCTCGGAGGGACCAAATAAATATTACAAATTAATTAACTACGCAAGCTAATTAAATATTACAAATTGCCTAATCGACTAAGCAAATTAACTAAAACTAAGAAAACAGGAAAAATGCCTCGGGAAACGTGCCGCCATGCATAGGCTGCCTCTGTTTTCCTTCTTTCGCTCCTCTGGAGGCTGCCAAAACCTCAGGACTGCTCCTTTGGACAGAGGGGATCACCACCGGCTAGATGGAATTGCCACCGGCAGTGTGGTATGTCCACCGGCACAAAATGAAGCTGTCGGCAAAGAAATCATAGCCGGTCGGCACTTTACACTGCCGGTCGGCAGAGTGTTCCTGCAGAATCTGCAAATGACAGCAACAGAGGGCAAGACAAAGCATGGCAGCACAATTCAAGGCATATATGCACCAACCATGTCCCTTATCATGGTAATGACTCAAAGGGGCATGTACCTCGATTCTCGGACCACCAATCACGCATTTCCATGCATGATGGCCCAAGGAATCAAGTATGCAATTTTCATGTCAAATGAAATGCAAACCAATCAAACAAACTAAAGCCCAATTCCTATCATCAAGTCAAGGAACAAGGCATGCATGCAAGATGTAATGCAACCTAGGCATGCAAGCTAAAGATGCAACATGGCATGGCAAGGCACTTATGCAAGCATACAAGCAAACATGGGGCCATGCAAATGGATCAAAAGATGGACTTATGCATGATTTAGGCAGCTCTAATTAGGCCTAAAACAAGGGCCAAAATGCTATAGTATGGAGGACCAAATACATACACACATGCACATAATTGAGAGCCAACACTTAAGCACAAATTGGACAACCCTCAAACACATTTGAAAGAAGCATAATGTGGACTAATAGCATGCAACATAAGCATTGAAAAACATGCTAGGATGGTGCCAAACCAAGCAACAAAATCAAGCCAAAACATGCAAGAAATAGTCCAAGTGTTCAAAGCAAACCAAAGGGGCATTGAACTACACTTAGCAAGACCAAACATGGCATGGACTAAATGACTAAAAACAGAATTTTAGCACATAACATAAGGCCCAAAAGACCACTTAGATGGCATCTAAATGGCTCAAATTTATAGGCATGCACAAGTGCCAAAACAAGGAGCATGCAACACATGCTTCCAAAGCATTAAAGAGGCATGCAAGGCAGTCACACAAGCATGAAAATGGGACTGAAATAACATGTAGGGTGGCCCCAAATCACCAAATCAACGCAAAGATGTCATGCTATACATGCACATACTTAAGGCCAACAAGCCGAAATACAAAGGGGCTATATAATACATGCCAAATCCGACCCAAACACTTATGGACAGATCTAAAACATGGCAAAATATGCACATAATCTTCATAAGACTAAGCCTAAAACATGCTCCAACTAAGGCTAACAACCTAAGGCATATTAAGGCACAAACAAGGCATTACATGGCAACTATGCTAAGCATGCGTGGAGTACCAAAACCAAGTAAAAACAGAGGCATAACATGACATATTAAGCATAAAAAGCAGCCAAGTCATGGTCAATACACACTCTAACATGGTGCTCCCTCAAGAGGCCAAAACATGCCCTTTTCAAGGACAACAAGGAGAGGGGGTGGCCCTCTCCTTCTAGAGACTTCAAGGCACCATCTCCACTACTGAAATCCCTCAGGATTTCAGTGGTGGAGAGGCCCAAACACCAAAGTCCTGAAGCTAGCACAAAATGGCTCAAAATGAGGCCTTTCAAGGCCTAAGAGGGGTCAAGCACCCCAAACCAAAAAACACTCTTAATAAACAATCAAGAGGGTCTAAAAAAAGAACTTTTTTGTATTATATACCAAGCTCAAAAATGAATTTAAGGCAGGTATAAACAAGGTGCAAAAATGGGGAATAATGGGACTAGATTCTTACCCTTGATGACCCCTTCCACAATGGTGCTCCAATGGCCTCCCTTGGCTTGAATCCAATACCAAAACTTCAAAATCAGACCTTTAGAACCTCAGTTGCTAGACAAAGGTGAAACACTAGGTGTTTGTGTGCAATAGTAAGACACAAAACACCTAGAGCACAAATGACAGGGAAAGAGAGATAGGATGTGTATCTAATCCTAACCCTAAAACCAGAGCTTGGTCTGTGTTTTTCACTCCCTAAATATCTAAAAACACCAACCTCTTTCAACAAGAGAGAGCCCCTCTCTATATAGAAGCTTATTGTCTTGTAAAGCTTACAAGACAAGCTTCATAAGAGGGAGATCCCTCCATACACGTGTATGGAGGGATGCAAAAAGCAAGACAGCTGTCTTAAAATATCTGCAAAAGCAGATGCATAGTAATCGGCCGGCCAAAAATGCTATTTTGGCAAAAAAGAGTGCCGGCCGGCACTAAATAGTGCTGACCGGCAACAAATAGTGCCTGCCGGAAATAAATATTGCCGGTGGCAGCAAAAACCAGCCGGTGGCCTCTAGCCACTGCTGGTGGTGAGTGGGGATGCCTCACAAGACATTCCCTGCCCCTCCAAGGCAAAACACAAGTGTTTGGTGCAAAACCAGACACTAAACGGTCAAGTTCGGAGATCCTGAGGCAAGGCGCGCAAGCCAAGACCTCCGGGAACTCCAAACGAGCACAAACATGGATAATCACCGGGTGTTCAAACGGTGACGTCCAAGTCCTGAGGACGGTCAAAAATGGGGTGTCTACAGTTGCCCCTCTTTGACAGAACTCGAAAGTCATAACAATGACGGGAGTGAATGTCAAAGCCCAGAGACAACCCATTTTTGACAAGGCCGAAGACTCAGACAAACATGCAAGACAAACAAGATATGCGCCCGAAGGCAGGGGCAAAATGCAAGACAATGCACAGAGCCGGACATAACTTATGATCATGCAAAGAAAGCTGTAACGAAGCATACATCAAACTACATTACAATGCAGAAAGGATGTAAGAGAATTATGCAATTCTCAATACGTCTCACTCGAGAGATACAATACCTGTGCGGCTCGTCTGGTTGCACCAGCCTCAAATGAACCGTACATACAATATCCTGCCTGAAAAGAAAACAAACTTAACAGGTACAATATCGTTAGCAACATGCATGACAATGCAAGAATGGATGCAAAACGATATGCAATATATACAAAACAATGTATAAACAATGCAAATGAAGATGCAATGCAATTGAAACAATGCAAACTAAATGCAAAGCAATTGAATCACGATCCAATCACGAGTGGTTCGAAACTACACCTATGTCAAATAGATTGATGGAGGTAACAAGTCTGTCTACCACAGAACGGTCAACTGAACTGTGAGCATTGTAGACAGACACAAGAACAAGTATTGGGGGAGGGGGATTGACATAAGTGGGGAAACAACCCGCTGGAGAAAGGACAATGATCCTAATGCCAGATGCAAAAATTACACTACAATGTAATGGGAATGAATATGGCACGCAGGCCAAGCCAAATCTTGCCTAGGTAGGGCATGTACGCATACAAGCCACGTCTAACATAGAACGGTCTACTGAACTATGCTTCGGCACGAGAAGTATGGGCACATACCAGACCAAGCTCAACATGGAAAGGCGCAAGCCATAGATGGAAGGTGGTGTAATGCATGCATGCGATCTACGATGCAATGGATATGGCACGCGGGCCAAACCAAATCTTGCCTAGGAAAGGCATGTACACATACAAGCCATGTCTAACACAGAAAAGGTGCCACAACCCTCAAACCAACATACCAGCGTGGAATAGGCGCGTACACATGCAGAACTGTGTTTTACGTGAAAAGTAAGGGCACATACCAGACCAAGCTCAACACGGAAAGGCGCAAGCCATAGATGGAAGGCGTGATGCAATGAATGCACGCGATCTACGATGCAATATTTACAAAATGCATGACAATGCAGTATGATGCGATCTACTGGGGAAAATGCAATGGATGCATGCAAGCTACAATGGAAATGCATGACAATGCACTATGATGCAATGACTATGATTGCAACTTTCCCTATCTTACCAACAGGGCGATATACTAGGTTGGTTCAGTATCCAGAACTGAGGTGTAGACACGCCGCCTCAATCTATGGGGCTTCCATACAGATTTGAAGCCGAGGGTACACCCCTGGGTATTTAAACCAGACTTTAGTCTCGGAATTCCCGAACCTTTGCGTTCTAGGCATAAGCCGTTCGAACTCTAGTTTCTACCGTCCCAGTTGGTCTTCTAGGAACTCACCGCAAGCATAGGCAGGTGGCTTTACCAGACCACCGAAAGTCGTTCGGGCACGACAAACACCAAAGGAATTGCACCTTCAGAGGATTTAAGGTCTCCTAGACCGGGAATACCTGCGCGGTCCGTCTGGTTGCACCAGCCTTAAATAAACCGTACATACAATATCGTGCCTGAAAAGAAAACAAACTTAACAGGTGCAATGTTGTTAGCAGTATGCACGACAATGCAAATGAGCTGCACACATCAATGTGCCGAAGGTTTTGCACCTCCCAAGGATTTAAGGTCTCCTAGACCGTGCGTGTTTAAGGTCTCGCCAGACCATGGCGATGTGCGGAACAATGCAAGCATGAGGCATGCATGCCGATGCAAATGAAGCATGATACAAGATGATACAAATGAGACACGCGGGCCTCATAAAATGCAAAATGATACAAGTGTGACACGCATGCCACACGGAATGCAAAATAAAACAGATGAAACATGCGTGCCTCATAAGACGCAAAAATGATGCAAGTGTGACACGTATGCCACACGGAATGCAAAATTTTGAAAAATGGACTTGTACGCTACGCGAAGCCGGTTCATATTCAAAACAATGCAATGTACTAACAAGTACAAGTGAGGTGCGCAAGATAGCGCGAGAGGATACATGCAAGATGCAAGTAAGGTGCACAAAACAGTGCGATGCGGTGCGCAAAATAGCGCGAGCAATTTTGAAATGCACAAAACAGTGCGATGCGCAGAACAGCGCGAACAATTTTGAAATGCACAAAACAGTGTGATGCGCCGAACAGCGCGAACAATTTTGAAATGCACAAAATAGTGCGATGCGCAGAACAGCCCGAACAATTTTGAAATGCACAAAACAATGCGATGCGCAGAACAGTGCGAACAATTTTGAAATGCACAAAACAGTGCGATGCGCCGAACAGCGCAAACAATTTTGAAATGCACAAAACAGTGCGATGCGCAGAACAGCGCGAACAATTTTGAAATGCACAAAACAGTGCGATGCGCAGAACAGCGCGAACAATTTTGAAATGCACAAAACAGTGCCATGCGCAGAACAGCGCGAACAATTTTGAAATGCACAAAACAGTGCGATGCGCTGAACAACGCGAACAATTTTGAAATGTACAAAACAGTGCGATGCGCCGAACAGCGCGAACAATTTTGAAATGCACGAAACAGTGCGATGCGCAGAACAGCGCGAACAATTTTGAAATGCACAAAATAGTGCGATGCGCAGAACAGCGCGAACAATTTTGAAATGCACAAAACAGTGCGATGGATTACATGATCTACGCCAATGACGATACGCATGCCAATGAAAATGTGACACGCATGCCGATGAAAAGTAATACAAACGAAATAAATGAGACACGCATGCCTCACGAGATGCAAAATGATGCTCAGTGCGACACGTATGCCACACGGGATGTAAACGATGCTAAGTGTGACACGCATGCCACACGAAATGTAAAAGGACTAAAGATGCGTAACAACGCACATTTTTCGGAATGCATGACAATGCATGAAATGAAAATGCAATGACAATGCATGAGAAATGTGCATGACAATGCAAAGGGGTGCGTGTTACAACGCAGGCAGCATGCATAACAATGCGAATGTGAGGCGCATGACAGCGCGATGTAATGCACCAAAGTAGTGTGATGAACGCGTGCAACACACATGGGGCAACTTTTGAATTTAGAAGGATACAAAAAGGATACATCTTGCACGAATTCATGTGCCACGCAGAGAAGACACGACCCGAGGTCAAAACGGAGGCCGGTTGAGCGTAAGAGATGCACTTTCTTGCACTTTCTTGAGCTATGAAGACCAAAAACTACTCATATGGCCTAAACAAGGCTGTGGGAACCCCACCGGCCGGGAGAGGAGGCCACCGGCTATCCACCGGCTTCAAAATAGATCCATCGGCACAAAATACTGCCGGCCGACACAAAATATTGCCGACCGGCAAAAAGTTACTGATTTGGGGCAGTTTCGACTTTTCACTTCGGGTGTTTTAAAATAGGGCTTCAAACCCTATTTCCTCACTTCCCCACCGCCGAAATCCCTCACTCTCTCTCTCTAGAGTGTTTTTCTCTCATTTTTCGCCCGTTTCTTTGCGTTCTACGCCCATTTTGTCGCCGGATTCGTGATTTCCTTCGCGTTTCGGACATTTTCAACCGATCACATTTTCGTTTCGGTGCCTCGTTTGGCGTTCCCGCCTTTTCGGGGTTTGTTCCCCTCGTTTTCCTCTTCATTCCCGTGCCTTTTCACATTTCGGCCTTCCCGACCATTTCCGACCCTCTCGGGAGTTGACTTTCCAGTTGACTCTTCGTATTCCGGCCCGGTTTTCCTTTTTCCGGCCATTTTTCATCATTCTCTACATGGCGGACGACATTCCACATGGCGGGACTCCCCCGGACCACGAGATGGATCCCGGGGTCGAGCTCCTACCGTTGAGCGAGCGCCCGTTCGACCCGGCGACCTACCGACCAGCGGTTCATGTTCTGTCCCCCGACAGTCTGCGTCAGTTTCGGAGCTTCGAGAGGCACGTGGCGCCCGAGCTATTGCTGCGCGAGCCTACCTCCCATCTGTCCTTCAGCACTTCCGAGGTAACTCTTCGTCTTCTACTTTACTTTTCGCAATGTAGGATATAAAACTGCCGCAGCTAGTTGTATTCTTTAACTGCTTGAATCTGATATATCGTAGACTGTAGTTGACTGTAAACATACATACAATTGACATCTGTTTGAGATTGGCACATGCACACACACTGCACTAACCCCGAATCCCTCAAACACACGGCACACACTGTTTTTCACCGCAAACACACCGGTACCCGGTATTTGTCTGAATCTGTTAAATTTGCATGCATGCTATATCTGTTCTGAACCCCTCAAATATGTTGACGCATCACACACTGTAGTTCACTGTAAGCACACCGGCACCCGGTATTTGTTTAAACCTGTCAGACTTACACGCATGCTTTATCTGCTCGGAACCACCCAAACATGCTGACACATCACACGCTGTAGTTCACTGTAAGCACACCGGCACCCGGTATTTCTAGATCTGTTAAACTTCCACGCATGCTGCATCTGTATGCTTTTCAAAACTGCATTTTGAATGTTGTTTTGCCATTGTTATTTTCTGTTTGCAGGAGGGTTCCCATACCATTCGCGGGTATGGAAATACTGGTGCACGGGAGTGGTATGATGAGCTCCCTGATGCAGTCTGACGCATCGTGGACCGGGCGGGCTTCGGCGCCTTTTGCCGAGGACTCTCCAGGTTGTCCACATGCAGACCTCTCCTGGCCGCTCTGGCGGAGAGGTGGTGGGACACCACCGATTCTTTCCATTTTTCTGCAGCAGGGGACATGACGATGACCCCTTATGACTTCTCGATGCTCACAGGCATCGGGGTAGGGGGTGATCCGATCCCCTTTGACATCGACATGGACGAGTGGACCGCCGCTCAGGTCTATCTGCTGGGGGAGGCTCCACCTCTTGCTCGTCTGGGCTTCGTCCGATACTCTTGGTTCGAGGTCCAGTTTAGGGTCCAGCCCGTTTTGGAGGAGGAGGCTCAGATGACCCAGGAGGACGTGGAGAGGTATGCTCGCGGCTTCCTCATGTTCCTGTTCGGGACTACCATCTTCGCCGACCGGGCGAACACCGTGCCTCTCTGTCTTCTCAGCGCACTGGTGGACGTCCGGGACATCCTGCACTATGATTGGGGTGGTGCTGCTCTGGCAACCCTCTATGCGTACATGAGCTCGGCTTCTCGCGGCAGCGGCCAGCTCCTTGGTGGCTACTGGCGAGCCTGGGAGGTACACTTCTTCTCCGCTTTTCATTTCTGTTCTATCTTTTCTGTACTCTGTACACTGCACACACTGCGGTCTGCTCTATACTTGCTGTCTACTGTACACGCGGCACACACATACATTCTGCTTCATACTGGCTGTACACTGCTCACACTGTACACTATACACAATACACTGCACAACACACGGCTCTGCCATTTCTGCTTTATTTCGTATATTCTGCTTTTTCTGATGGTCATACTGACATCTGTTTTGCATTTGTGGGTTTACGCCTACTTTCCTAGGCTTGCCCCCGTACCAGTTACAGAGACCCCTTTGGTCATCCCCTTCTCAAGACATTTTGACGGGAGGTGCACCCGACGGCCGCGGGAGACTTTCGGCTTTTTCCGCCGATACTTTGACACCATCACCCCCACGGAGGTATGTTTTACTTGCAGTTCATTTAAGTTTCACTTTTCCACTGCATTTTTCAAAACAGTAGATAACAAACTGTGTGCCACTTTCAGATCACTTGGCGGCCGTGGGATCCATTGCCGGCGGTGACGCGGGGCCGTTTTGCTGGCGCTGAGGAGACCTCGCATTTCCGGATCCTACTGGAGGGCCCGGTCTGTCGGGCTTGGTACTTGGAGGAGCGCTTTCTACGCCAGACCCTAGGGTTACCTGAGCAGATAGTCCCGGTTCACCCTCCTGCGGATATGGAGGAGACCGAGAGGCTCACCACCGAGCAGTTGGATGATTACACTATCGGCTGGGAGGAGGCCGGCTTCCGAGGCACCGGCGACTATGGGGAGTATGTGCAGACATACCTGATGCGACCCTGAGGGGCGGCCGTCGAGCAGAGGGGGCCAGGCCTGTGGCATCAGCGGTTGGAGCCGGAGCGGGAGTTGGAGTAGGGGCTGCGAGCAGGGCCCGAGTCCGTGGCAGGGGCGGAGCTCAGGGAGGACGGGGGGCTGGTTGGCCCGCCCTGCCTGCTGTACTGACTTTCCAGGGGTAGGGTGGGGCGACCTATCAGATCCCCTTTGCCCCTCCACCTGCTGACCATGAGTTCATCGACGTCCTCGACTTACCACCGGTATGTATTACTGCATTTTGTACAGTCATTTCATTTCAGCTTATTTGATATTCCACAGAATATTGATGCACCTGATACTTTTGCAGGCTTCTTCCGAGTACACCCGTCAGTCGTTGGCGATGAATGCCTCGATGATGGGGATGCTCCAACGGACATTTGTCCTCCTAGCCCTCTACAGCATACTGGTATGTTCTTCTGACACTGGCCTCAAACCGTTCATACACTGCTTTGCATAATCTGATTCATGGCACAACACCTGATACACTGATCTCACAACATCTGACACACTGTATACACTGCATTCTGCATTGTTAAACTGCTCACGGCATTCTCACGCTGTACTCATACACTGCATTCTGCACTGATAAACTGCTCACGGCATTCCCATACTGTACTCATACACTGCATTCTGCACTGATAAACTGCTCACGGCATTCCCACACTGTACTCATACACTGCATTCGATAAACTGTTCACAGTATACTAATACATTTCTCTTTATGTACTTTTTCAGCCTCCTTTCCAGGTTCCCATGGCAGGAGGGGCTCCAGCGGGACCTTCCGTCCCTGCCCGAGGGAGAGATGAGGAGGGCAGGATATTTCCCCGTACAAGGGGAGGGCGTACTCATGTCGGGAATAACTCGCGAGCTCCGGTCCCAGATGATGATGATGACGAGGAGTCAGAGGCGGAGGCAGAGGCGGAGTCCGAGTCATCGGAGGAGGAGACCGGAGGCGGTTCTAGCTCAGGCTCTGACGACGACGCTGATGATGCTCCTGGACCCTCGTCCAGGAAGAGGACCAGGACAGACTGACGGCCCTTGGAGTGCTCGACATATATTTTTGTTATTTTTCTTCTTTCTTGTACTTTTCCTCTTTTCTTTGGTAGTTAGATTACCTTGTACTGCCGCAGGCAGATTTTGTTTTCTTCAAAACTTTGTACTTTGAAAGAGATTATGAAATGAACAAAATTTTTTGCTTAAAAAGTGTTACATTTACATATCTTGTGTATTGCATCGCATCCCATCATGTTACATCTCAATGTAAACGGAATTGATTGGTTGTCTGAAAATTGAACACTTGCACTGTAATAATCAGATAACTGAACAGCTAACAGCAAAATACACCCAAGCAATCCACTGCCTGATTCTGGATACACAGCCCTTACTCTGTTGGGGATTGATCTGCATACAGCCCAAAACACAGCATTCGGTTCATTCTGCACACAGCAAACTCTGAACAAACGGCCCAATCTGACAACACGGACTATGAGGGTGAAACCGGTTGAAGTTGAAGCATACTCCAATGTAGAGAATGGCACAGCACTCTGAGCACAAATAATTTTTTTTGAATGAGGGTTTTTCAAACCGGGGTATCGAGCCTACAACTGAACACAGTGAAAAAGACTCAATAACGAAAAAACAAAAGGTAAACAACCTAAACACAACGAGACACGCTCGGAACCGACTGAAAGCAAGAGTTTAAGGTAAACAAAACAAAAGACACGACACACAGACGCGTTATACGGAGACGGGGGACCTCAGACCACGAGGAGCCAGTTCAATCTGGGTATTGTTTCCCATCCCCTTCTGATTTGTGATTCTCACATCACTCTGGCACTCAAGCTCGGGTTTTCTCTCAAAACCCTTTTCCTCACTTTTCTCTCAACTCACACCTCTCTATTCTTCATTCTCTCATTTTTCGTCCCTCCCCGGGGTGATTGATGGATGAATAGGAAGTTGCGGGTTCATGCTCAACACCGTTAGCTCACGGCTATTTCTTCTGGCGGGTAGAGCGCTATTCTGGCAAGTACGTCGATGACTAGGGAAAGGCAGAATGCCTGACTCAACTGTGCCCCTAGTTCATCATTTTAACCATTCTTTTCGTTTTGGCTTTCTACTAAAACAAGTTTGATCAAAATGAGAGTCGGATTAACGTACTCGCTCGATTTTTGATTTGAAAACCACGCAAGTCAGGCTGTAAGCACTGAAAATTTTCCTTTTTTGGGTCCAAGACAAATGGTCCAGTTTTGGAAAACGAAATAGTTTTCGAGAAAATAATCAACCCTAGTAAAAAATTTCAAAAACTATTTTTCAAACAGTCAATGCTCAACGGGCATGGAACTTACTCTTTGAGATGCGCAACCTCGGATCGGAGGCAATGAAAAATTGCCCCTGGTTTGAAAAAAGGGGGGTGAGAGGCAACGGAAAGTTGACCCTAGTTCGAAATGGCGTCTCGCGACGATTCGTGGCAACGGAAAGTTGCCCCTTGTTTGGATGATGCCGCAGCAATCCGCAAATAGTCTTCATTGGCGGTGGTCGAGCTCTTGGACACAGCGATGACGAAGACGATCACAACAAATATATGGACACAGTCGCCTTGGAAGCGTTGGCGACTAGACTTTGGGATGAAGTTGAAACCATTGCATGGACTGAGATGCTATGAAAGCGTTGGGGGCTGGACTTCATGATGAAGTTGCCTACGTATCCCAAACATGGGAATCAAGCCTCACGTAGTTCCAGTTAAGGTACACTCGGGTATTTTAACCTTCACTTTTCAGGCTCTAATTTTTGCCAAGGTGCCCAATGCGGGTTTTCGACCTTGCGAGCTTCTTTTTATTCATTTTCTTTTTTCACTTCTTTTTCTTTCTTCTTTTTTTTTTGCTTTTCTTTTTTTCTTTTCTTTTCTTTTCATTTATTTTCTTTTTGTTTTTTTTTGTATTTTTCTCTTGCTCTAACTTTTGCCTGGGTCGCCCTTCCGGGTTTTCGACCCAGCGAGCCTCTCAAGGGAAAAAGTGTAACAAGTCCATGCCAAATGGTTTTTGAAGTTGAAGCCTCTCTGTGTCTAGGAGAACGGCTGTTGCAATGTTTTGCAGGAGAATCCATCCCGGTTGTTCCACAAGCTTCTTCCGGCGAGATCTACTCTTTCTGATTCGGTTTGGGTGCCTATTGCTCGAGGGCTGCCCCTGATCTGGCCATACAGACCTTACATGACGTTTGACCGTTGAACTTTCTGAACGTTCTGAACGGGTTCAAAGTTTGAACGGCTTGAATCTTGAGGCTGAGAGCGATCCTAAGCTGCGCAATCTCAAGGGTGGTTCCACACAGGTCTTCACAGGGCTGCGTAAAACATTTGTTTTTGAAAGTTTTTAAGAAAGCGACAAATCGCTCGCGCCGAAGATAGTGTGGAACCAATCTGGATCAAGCTAGGATCCTTCTCAGTACTCATGCCGACAAGCACGGTTTCATTCATTAAAAGGCTTAGCACGCCTCTCTTTCTCTCATAATAATCAAAATTTTGCAAAACCTGAGGAATTTCTTCCTCTTTGTTTTCATCACCGCAGTGTTCAAAAGGTTTGTTTTTTTTTTGAAAAACTTAGGTTAATGCAATGAGTTTGGCGCGCAGGAGAGCAGGCGAGATGTACTGTCAACCCAATCAAATTCTCTGGTACTTATGCTGAAAGCAAGCATGAATAGTGAGATAGCAACAGCTGTTTCATTCAAGTTTGTTGGTGTAACTGGCCCCTCGGCAGAAACAGACTCAAAAACAACAGATAATTACAAGGCAAAACGGTGTTCGAGGCAACAACCCCAGAATCACTTAGTATTATATACAACAGGGGGACTGACCCGCTACAACAAGACAGACCCTTAAGCAAAAAGACTGACTCAAGACAAAGAGACAGACTCAAAACAAAAGACTGACTCGATACCCAAGCCAGGATTTACAAAGTTAGCGTTCACAGCTACTCAAAAATGCGTGCCAGGCGCTACATTCAAAATACATCCCGCAGGTGGTTCACCTTCTGATTACATACTCGCAGTATCCTCGAAGTCCAACAGCTCAGTAGTGACGAAATTTTCCGAGGTAGGTGGAAGAATGACCTCATTATCGATCAGATCCTGCACTTCATGACGAAGGCGAAAACAACCATCGGTGCTGTGGCCGGACTGTTGGTGGTACGCACAGTACAAGGTAGCATCGTGCGTGGCGGGGAGATTCTTCGGGAGTGGCCGAGGCTCCAGGGGTTTAAGATGCCCCTTTTTAGCCAATATTAGAAATGCCCTAGACAAAGGCATGTAGAGGGCGTGAAAGGCTCTGCGTCCTCGAGGCAGATACTTTGAAGTTTGAGGACTCTTGCTAGATGTGCTAGCGAAAGGGTCGGCTGGCACTGCCTTGGCTTTTTGATCTTTCCCAGGTGCAGGAGCAGGAATAGGGGGAATTGTCTTGGCATGACGGGGCCTATCCCGATTTTCTGGCTGGCTTGAACTACCCTCAGGTGGAGTGGGGAAAGCATCCTCCACAGTCTTTGCCACAACTGCGGATACCTGTTGCTTGTTCATCCCCCCGGCTTTCAAAGCCTGGACTGCCCACAGCAGCTGTTCGATGGGATCGGCATCTGCCTTCATTTTGTCTTTTCTTCCGGCCTCAGCCTAGTCAAGGGTTTGGGTTGCTACTTCAGAGCGAAGCCCGGTTGTTGCTGACATGTCGTGGTTGTAGCTGGAAGCCGCCTCTGGCTGGCTGAGCTCTATCACAATCCGCCCCAGCAGCGGGGGCTCCTGTGGTATGAAATTTCCGGCATACGGTGCCGCTGGGGGCGAAGCTGACATCCCATAGGCGAGATCCGCCACAGACCTTTGGAGATCACCTCTCATCCCCACCATTTCAAAAGTAGTAGGCTCGCGAGCCTGGTATAACTGGGGAGCCCAACTCGGGTGCATAACAGGCGACCTAGGTGGATGTGACACATCAACGCTGGCCTCACCTTGCGGGGTGATCCCTTGCTCTAATGCAGTCGTCATAACTACAATCTCTTCTGAATTCTGCGTCATCGTTAGCCCCGCCGCGGCAAGGGGGACACTGACTATTCTGTACCGGCTCTGGGTACTCTGAACTAAAAGGAGAAACAAACAGCATTTCAGCCCAAAACGGATCAAACACTGGCATGGTTTGAACAATCTGTACCCTACCGCTGATCACTGTTCCCAGAAATTACTGTCCCAAAACTGAACCCGATACCCGCAGATAACTGATTCTCATAACTGACACTGATACCGGTGTCCTCAGGTATGATACTCAAACTTGCAAACTGATATGCACTTTCCCTGTAGAAATACATTCTAAAAAGCACATAGCAAGTAAAGAGAACCAAAACACCCCTATGTTGGGGTAGGGTTTCCCTGTCCTATTTTGTCAGGAGCTAGGGTTTCACTATGCACATAGCAGTTTTCAAACAACCTAACATCGGGTAAGCAACCTGTCCTAACTTGGAATGGTCACTATGGATTCCGAATATGCACTAGGTCGAATGGTCAAAAGGGGCGCCCCGGTAAACTGGGGTTTGTGTTCCCATGCTGTCAGAGCCCACAACCGGTCAGCCTTATGGTCATGCCTTGACAAGACAAGCCTCCGGCAAACCGTTCAGGAATGGTAGATGGCAAACACTGTGTTCCTAGGCGCACCAATGTACATGCAATGCAAAGAAACACATAAGTGAGATCAAAACAGGATATCACGAGTTCGAGTCAAGCTCTCTAAAGTCCCCAGTGGAGTCGCCAAAAACTGTAGACGCGCCAGGGAGGGGGCCTTGCTACTACAGTTCGGACTCGATTTTGTGTCACGGTTCTTAATCTGAACCAAATAGTCCAAATCTGGCAAATCGTTTTGAGAAACAGATTTTTTGAAAAGAAGTACCAAACATGGACTGCTTTGCCAGATACAGAGTCGCCACCTAAATATTTTTTAAATGGGAAAATTTAGGAAACCCTGACTCGGTGCCGAAGGCCACATCTCCGTCATCACCGGAGTTGTCTCGGCTCGGGAGCTTGGGTACGATCGGGGAAGGTCAGCTATGAGCACCACCTTTCGCCCGGTCCAAAGACCGGCCCCTACTAACCATGATATCCGATTTTGAAAATGTTACGTGTTCTTAATCCATTTATTAGCCTAGAAATACTATGTTATGCGCGCAGCAAACAAGTATAGACTAGATTGTCTAATTTGGAAACAAGCATTGCATATCCGTTTGTTTTGAAAAGATGTTTTGGAATTTGCTACTCGCAAGTAGGCTAAAATACGGATTTCAACGAGTTTTTCCAACTCAGACAATCCAACCTTCACCCACAGGCATCCAAACAGTTTATCACATAAACATCTAGCCACATGGTAAGCATACTGTCATGATAGCATACACACGCATGCGACATGCTAAAGCAGGAAAATACTTACATCGTACTCCGTGCCAAAATAAAGAACTCGTTAGTAATCAATGCATGATCCAAGTCCAGGTTTAAGTGTCTAATGCAACACATACATGATGTATTTAAAGTAGGCTCGGCTAACCTAAGCATGGCATGTGAAATGCTGCAATTAACAAGTACTCAACTTTGAAATTGAAATACAGGTGCAGTTAGCATGATGTGCCGAGCCCGGTGCATGTACGACAAATGTATGGATGCACGCATGCATAGCATAAGGTATGCTAAATTAAACATGTCCTAATACTAACCATCATAAGCTGGTAAATAAAAGGGAAGAAAGACGTGGGGTTGGAAGACATACACACACTCACACACACTTATTACAGATTTGCCCTCGCTCGGAGGGACCAAAGAAATATTACAAATTAATTAACTACGCAAGCTAATTAAATATTACAAATTGCCTAATCGACTAAGAAAATTAACTAAAACTAAGAAAACAGGAAAAATGCCTCGGGAAACGTGCCGCCATGCATAGGCTGCCTCTGTTTTCCTTCTTTCGCTCCTCTGGAGGCTGCCAAAACCTCAGGACTGCTCCTTTGGACAGAGGGGATCACCACCGGCTAGATGGAATTGCCACCGGCAGTGTGGTATGTCCACCGGCACAAAATGAAGCTGTCGGCAGAGAAATCATTGCCGGTCGGCACTTTACACTGTCGGTCGGCAGAGTGTTCCTGCAGAATCTGCAAATGACAGCAACAGAGGGCAAGACAAAGCATGGCAGCACAATTCAAGGCATATATGCACCAACCATGTCCCTTATCATGGTAATGACTCAAAGGGGCATGTACCTCGATTCTCGGACCACCAATCACGCATTTCCATGCATGATGGCCCAAGGAATCAAGTATGCAATTTTCATGTCAAATGAAATGCAAACCAATCAAACAAACTAAAGCCCAATTCCTATCATCAAGTCAAGGAACAAGGCATGCATGCAAGATGTAATGCAACCTAGGCATGGAAGCTAAAGATGCAACATGGCATGGCAAGGCACTTATGCAAGCATACAAGCAAACATGGGGCCATGCAAATGGATCAAAAGATGGACTTATGCATGATTTAGGCAGCTCTAATTAGGCCTAAAACAAGGGCCAAAATGCTATAGTATGGAGGACCAAATACATACACACATGCACATAATTGAGAGTCAACACTTAAGCACAAATTGGACAACCCTCAAACACATTTGAAAGAAGCATAATGTGGACTAATAGCATGCAACATAAGCATTGAAAAACATGCTAGGATGGTGCCAAACCAAGCAACAAAATCAAGCCAAAACATGCAAGAAATAGTCCAAGTGTTCAAAGCAAACCAAAGGGGCATTGAACTACACTTAGCAAGACCAAACATGGCATGGACTAAATGACTAAAAACAGAATTTTAGCACATAACATAAGGCCCAAAAGACCACTTAGATGGCATCTAAATGGCTCAAATTTATAGGCATGCACAAGTGCCAAAACAAGGAGCATGCAACACATGCTTCCAAAGCATTAAAGAGGCATGCAAGGCAGACACACAAGCATGAAAATGGGACTGAAATAACATGTAGGGTGGCCCCAAATCACCAAATCAACGCAAAGATGTCATGCTATACATGCACATACTTAAGGCCAACAAGCCGAAATACAAAGGGGCTATATAATACATGCCAAATCCGACCCGAACACTTATGGACAGATCTAAAACATGGCAAAATATGCACATAATCTTCATAAGACTAAGCCTAAAACATGCTCCAACTAAGGCTAACAACCTAAGGCATATTAAGGCATAAACAAGGCATTACATGGCAACTATGCTAAGCATGCATGGAGTACCAAAACCAAGTAAAAACAGAGACATAACATGACATATTAAGCATAAAAAGCAGCCAAGTCATGGTCAATACACACTCTAACATGGTGCTCCCTCAAGAGGCCAAAACATGCCCTTTTCAAGGACAACAAGGAGAGGGGGTGGCCCTCTCCTTCTAGAGACTTCAAGGCACCATCTCCACTAATGAAATCCCTCAAGATTTCAGTGGTGGAGAGGCCCAAACACCAAAGTCCCGAAGCTAGCACAAAATGGCTCAAAATGAGGCCTTTCAAGGCCTAAGAGGGGTCAAGCACCCCCAAACCAAAAAACACTCTTAATAAACAATCAAGAGGGTCTAAAAACAGAACTTTTTTGTATTATATACCAAGCTCAAAAACGAATTTAAGGCAGGTATAAACAAGGTCCAAAAATGGGGAATAATGGGACTAGATTCTTACCCTTGATGACCCCTTCCACAATGGTGCTCCAATGGCCACCCTTGGCTTTAATCCAATACCAAAACTTCAAAATCAGACCTTTAGAACCTCAGTTGCTAGAAAAAGGTGAAACACTAGGTGTTTGTATGCAATAGTAAGACACAAAACACCTAGAGCACAAATGAGAGGGAAAGAGAGATAGGATGTGTATCTAATCCTAACCCTAAAACCAGAGCTTGGTCTGTGTTTTTCACTCCCTAAATATCTAAAAACTCCAACCTCTTTCAACAAGAGAGAGCCCCTCTCTATATAGAAGCTTATTGTCTTGTAACGCTTACAAGACAAGCTTCATAAGAGGGAGATCCCTCCATACACGTGTATGGAGGGATGCAAAAAGAAAGACAACTGTCTTAAAATATCTGCAAAAGCAGATGCACAGTAATCGGCCGGCCAAAAATGCTATTTTGGCAAAAAAGAGTGCCGGCCGGCACTAAATAGTGCCGGCCGGCAATAAATATTGCCGGTGGCAGCAAAAACCAGCCGGTGGCCTCTAGCCACTGCCGGTGGTGAGTGGGGATGCCTCACAAGACATTCCCTGCCCCTCCAAGGCAAAACACAAGTGTTTGGTGCAAAACCAGACACTAAACGGTCAAGTTCGGAGATCCTGAGGCAAGGCGCGCGAGCCAAGACCTCCGGGAACTCCAAACAAGCACAAACATGGATAATCACCGGGTGTTCAAACGGTGACGTCCAAGTCTTGAGGACGGTCAAAAATGGGGTGTCTACAATGATCCCCATATTTCTATTAAAAGTTCTTTTTATCATTAATATTTTTAAAACATATATATCTTATTTTATAAATAAAATAGCCCCTTAGTATAAAATATATAAATCACATTTTTCTACCATCTTACATTCTCTTTTCAAAAAAATTATTTATCCTATTAAAAATTACTTCTATAGTACTAGATTTTTTTATTTTATTTTTTTTATGTGTATATGTAATGTATATCTCATATTGTACATACATGTGTGTTTGTATATATGGTGAAAAAAATTTATTTCTCTTTGACCCCTTCAATAATGAAATCCTGGTTATGTCCCTAGGTGCATGGTTGATCAACCAAAATCTCCTAAAAATATGAGAAATAAGAGATTCGAGGTGATCATGTATAATATTATTTTATTCCATTCAAAATGATTAAAAGCTCTCTTCAACGACAGCCAAATTAAGTAGTGTGGTTGGGCAAATGAGTCAAATTTGCGATAAATTATTGTAAATCTTTTTAAATTATGATTCATTTATATTTTAATGTACTTTGATACTTAACAATTAATTCACCTTAAACTATTATCTTATCATTTTTAACATTTTCCGTTAAGATTCTATAGGAAATTTAACCAATTTATGTTTGAAACATGGAACATTTATTGATTTTTAGGAAAATAATACTCTTATTTAGTGATCTCCTTTACACTTTATTTCTTTTATCTTAGTGGCAAAGTGCAAAGAAGATACTAGATAAGGGTGTCATTGTCATAAAAATTCAATAAGTGTGTCATGTGGTTCACACAAAATCTGTTTTCCTATAAATTCCTCATACAATCCTAAGAGAATGGGTTAAGTGTAACAATATATTCTTTTGAAATAATCAACTGTTAAGTTTTGAAGTTGAAGAGGGCAAAGTACAAACATGTCTTAGTTTAAGGGGTTTATTGTAATTTATCGTCAAATTTGGTGTCCTCATTAAAATTGGAAAGGCTAACAGTAATAAGATATGATTTTGAAATAGTTAACTTTGAGTTTTGAAATTCCAGAGAAAAAAATACAAACATATCATTGTTTAAGAGGTTTACTCTAATGTACCCTAAAATTATCATAATAACACTAGTAATAGATGTCGAGAAAGGTATAATTATAATACGAGTCTGGAAGACTATGTACTTGTGTGCATATTTAATAGTGTATTGTCATTCCTTCACTATTTTCTTATTTTTAGGTCTGTATAATTGTTAGACCCCATTATTGGTTCGGCACAGCACTAACGTGGAATTCCTAAAATACATGATAATTACTCGTCGAAAGGACACAATCTTATAAAATGATCTAAATAGGTAAATGAGTACAATCTTTGCTTAATGAACTATTATTTGAAATTGACTACCACAAATGTTGTGGTTGCTTAGAGCATCTCTAACCTACTAGGTATATAATACATGTTAGTTAAATTACCTCAACTAACATTCATTAGCCACATTTAGCTAGTTTGAAAAAGCTAGGCAAAATCTACTTGACAGTTTATGATTTTTTTTTCCCCCTCCATCTTTGTTATTGATGTGGCATTCCAAACAATTGAGTAGTATTTGGATGAATAGTTTAAAGAAAAGGGAAAACTTCACTTTATTCTCCTGTGGTTGAGGCCATGTGCGGTTTATTTCCCTAATGTTTAGAAATGACCACATAATCCCCACGTGATTTGTGGACCAAATTGCACCATCCACTTTTCCATTCAAGTTAACTGGTTGTGAGATTCACACGCCCATGAAGAGAGTAAACTATATTTTAAGATCAAAATATCCCTTGCACATCTTTAAATTTACAAAAGCATGCCATTCTTCTTTCTCTGTCTCTCTCTTCTATTTCTCTTTCTATTCCTTGTGGTTTTGGGCTAATTTTAATTAATAAAACCATCTCTTAAATCTAAAATTCAATTTATTTAATCTAAATAAATTCCTAAGTATATCCCCCCCCATATATATATATATACATATATTATATGTATACACACAAAGTGTTGTCTCAGATTTGAATGAATAAAAAAAAGAATTGAATGATCTAATCAAATAGTTTCTTGAATTGAATCTATTCTTTTAATGCCAACTCGAAATCTCATTTTGGTTAAGGTATATGTAGTGGTGGCATGGATTGGAGAGGAAAGAGAGAGTGGTAGAGGTGGGCTGGAAAGGAAGAGAGACCAACGACGACTGTCGGGAAAGGGAAATCGGGTACTAATCGAGTCTGGGAAATGAAGAAGGGTTGGCTAGAAGTGATGGGGATAAAAAGATGATGATGAAGAAAGGTTTCAATGGAGAAGATGTAGATAGGGGTGGGTTGTGCAATAGAAGAGATTATATATAATATATATATATATATATATATATATATGTATGTATAGATTTAATGTAGAAGAAAATAAGAAGAAGATGGTATAAAGGCCATGCACAAATTCTGTTTATAGAAGTTTTAGTGTGTGTTTTAGTTTACAAGTCATGTGGGAGTTATGTGGCCATTTATAAACATTAGGGAGTAACCCCACGTGATCCAAATTATAAGAGATAAAGTGAAATTTTCCTAAACAGGGTTCGAGTGAAAATATAAAAAAATGGATACGCAAAATAATATATATATATTGTAGTAATTTTTGAGGTTAATAACATTAGAGATGCTCAACTTAATATACCCTTTATCATGGTCTAAAGAGGGCTTGGGGTAGTAGTTATTGTTACGTGGTCTATTACGTCTATTTTGAGATTTATTTTGATTATTCATACAGTTTACTTTTTAGAATGTATCGATTAAAACTTACCTTCAAAACATTAAGTTTATCGAACCACTACAACATATAAGAGTTTTAGATACTAAGTGTTTTGGCTTTTAAAAGTGAAAATTTTGTTAAAAAAAACATTTAGGGACCAATTTCTATCGTCATGAGGATAGTCGCTAAAAGGTCGTTCCGAAAAATCAAAAATAAGATTTTTAGCGACAAAATTTTGAAAATATCACTAATAAATAGACTTTTAGAGAGAAAGATAACTTGGTCTCAAAATGGTTTATTTTTTGAAACAAAAAATTTGGTCCCAAAAGGATAATAATTCATCACTAATGTCTAATTTCCGTTGCTAAAAATATAATAACGACACTTTGCACAATAAAAATATTTGGTTCCTAAAAAATAATTTTGTTCCTAAATTTTAGTCTCTAAAATCTTAATTTTTTGTAGTGAAAATTGGTTGCCTTTTCATCAAATTATATTTATATCTTAAAAAATTGGATGATAAGTATAATTTGAAGTATAAAATTAAATACAAATGTGATTTGATAAAGGGGTTACAGATATATCGAATCAACTTAATTTTTTACAAGTATGTTTTATTCGATATATTCTAAAATGTGAACGATTTAAATTATCGAAATGACTTTCAGAATGGGCCTAATAGGTTGTGAAACAATAGTTTCTACATACTATTCCAAAACCATCTAAAGAAAGTTCATTTGGGGGTAATTTAATGATATATAAACAAAAATTTTGTAAACAATATTTATACAAAATTATATGTTGTTTTATTGTTTTTCATTTCAAAAAAATTGCTATTTTAACTTATAATTTTGACAATGTCACTGTTATATTAATTTAATTAAGTCTTTGAGTAAAATTTTATTTATTAATTATTTTTTCAAAAAAAAAACAAATTGAAAATAATATCACCACGTGCACATACACCTGGAAGATTGAAAGTTGGTGGTTGAGTCACTACTATTTAGGGGTGTTTGTTTGAGCTTTTTAAAGCCAACTTATAACTTTTAATTTTGAAAAAGTTATTTTAGACTATTTGGTTAAACTTATATCAAACAGTTTCTGATTCTAACAACTTATTTTAACTCAAAAAAACTGATTCAGAGAAGCTACTCATCCCTTACTTCTGATTATCAATTTCTGCTGTGGATATGTTAACTTACGGTTATATTCTTAGATTTTTTTTTTTTATTTTTTTTAAAAATAGAAAAAGACCCAAATGAACTATAGATTACTATTATTATTTTTTATGAGAAATGTAGACAAGTAATAAATAACAAAAAATAAAAGTTAATTGAAAAAGCTACTTCACAGCTTATTTAACAAACACTACTTGGCAACTTAAATTTATAATCCACCAGCTACACCAAACAGATTAACAACTTCTGATTAAAGTCATAATCTATAATCTGTTAAGCTATAATCTATAATCTGTTTTAATAGCTACACCAAACGGGGCCTTTGAAGCTGGAGAAAATGTTATGTGTAATAGTGACACTATTTACATTCTGTCATTGATCGATCAAAAATTTTAAATGGTATTAAGTGAATTTTTTTTTTTTTTGTCTCCCACAAACATAATAATGTTGCAGCCATCGTAAATTGAGATTATTTAGGTAGCGTTTAGTTGAATTTTCTAAATATGATTTGAGAATATAGTTATATTTTGAGTTTATTAGTTTTGGAATTATTATTTGAGTGTAGAAAATTTGTTTGGTTATAAGTTTTGAGTTGAGTATTGAATTGAGTTTTGAATGTTCGATGTGACAAATGAAATAAAAAAACTTGTTTGGTTATTGTAGCTCGACTTTCCGCGCTCCTTTCGGATACGACTAGCCCTATAGTTCGAACTCCCATGGTTCTGAATCTAATTTCACCAGTGCAATATGAAATAGTGAAAACACAAAAAGAGTTCAAATCCGGCAATTCTTTATAGAAAACCCACGTTTGAATCAAATGCCAAAAATGGACTGTTTTGCTATATTTCAAAGTCGCCACCTAAATATTTTTTGAAAATTTAGGAAACCCATGACTCGTGCCAAAGGCCATGTGTCCGTCACCACCAAGATTGTCTCACCTCGGGAACTTAGGTACGAGAGGGGAAGGCCATAAATTGAGGACCCCACTTGCCCGATCAAAGATTGGCCTCTACTAATCATGATGTGATTCTTATTTACATTATGTGCTCTTGTTCCGAATATTAGGCTATTGTTACTATGTGATGCGCACACAAGTATAGACTAACTTGTAAAAATTAGAACACTTTGATTCATGTTTGTTTGAAAATTGTTTCGAATATGTACCACTTGAAAAAGTGATCTCATATATACATTACTCAAATTATTCCAATTCAAGCAATTAACCTTCATCCATAGGTGTAGCTTTCTTTTCGTGCTCCTTTCGGATATGACTAGCCCCACAGTTCGAACTGCTGTGGTTCTGAATCTGATTTCACAAGTTCAATGTGAAATAGTAAAACAGAAAAAGAGTCAAAATCCGGCAATTCTTTTTAAAAAATCAATGTTTGAATCGAATACCTAAAATGGACTGTTTTGCCAGATTACAGAGTCGCCACCTAAATATTTTTGAGAAATTTAGGAAACCCAAGACTCGTGCCAAAGGCTATCATTCCATCATCACTAAAGTGTCTCGGCTCGGGAACTTAAGTACGAGAAAGGAAGGTCATGAATTTAGCACCCCATTCGCCCGATCAAAGATCGGCCTCTACTAATCATGATGTGATTTTTATTTATATTATATACTCTTGTTCCGATTATTAGCTATTTTTACTATGTGATGTACACAAGTATAGACTAATTTGCAAAAGTTGGAACACTTTGAATTTATGTTTGTTTTGAAATTTTATTTTAATACGCGTCACTTGAAAAAGGTGAGTTTGTATGCACATTAATCAATTTGTCCCAATTTAAGCAACTAGCCTTCATCCATAGACATTCAAATAGTTATATCATTTAAGCAATTAGCCTCATGGAAATATGCTTGGTATGGCAACACAAACATTCAATGCAAGATGCTAAAACTCAAAATTGCTCACCTAGTACTCCGAGCCAAAACAAAGAAAAATAATTAGAAAATATGCATGCTCCTAACTAATGCGATATGACTAAATGCAACACACACATTATGTAATTTTAATAGGCTCGGCTATGAACATGGCACATTGCATGTGTTGCATTAGTCATTTTGCATCCGTAGGATCATGCATTTTTTTCTAACTCTTTTATTTCTTTTGGCTTGCCTTAGAGTACTAGGTGAGCACTTATTGCTTTAGCATAACCGCATGCGTGTGATTGTTGCCATGATAAGCATAAATACCATGAGGCTAATTGCTTAAGCAATATAACTCTTTTAATGCCAGTGGATGAAGGCCTTTTTACATAAGTTGGGATAAATTGATTAATGTACATGCGAACTCACCTTTTCAAGTGACGAAGTATCAAAAATAATTTTCAAACAAACATGAAATCAAATGTTCCAACTTTTGCAAATTGGTCTATACTTGCATGTATCACCTAGTAAAGTTAATTTAATAATCTGAACAAGAGTATATAATGTAGATAAAAATTGCATCATGATTAGTAGAGGTCAACTTTGATCGGGCAAGTGGCGTGCTCAATTCATGACATTCCCCTCTTGTACCTAAGTTCCCAAGCCGAGACACTTTGGTGATGATGGATAATTGGCCTATGGCACGAGTCTCGAGTTTCCTAAATTTTTCAAAAATATTTAGGTGGCGACTCTGTAATTTGGCAAAGTAGTCCATTTTTGGCATTTGATTCAAACATTGATTTTTCAAAAAATAATAGCTAAATTTGGACTCTTTTGAGTTTTCACAGTTTCACATTGCACTTGTGAAATCAGATTCTGAACCACGGGAGTCTGAACTGTAGGACTGATCATATCCGAAAGGAGCACGAAAAGCAAGCTATAGTTTCTGGCAACTTTGTTGGGGATTTAGAGAACTTGACTTGAAATTCATGATTTGGAATTTTATCTACACTTATATGTTCTTTGCATTGCATTTGCACTGTTACTTTAAGTCAGTGTGTTTTCCATCTACTATTCCTGGACGGTTTGCCAAAGGCTTGCCCAAAAGGCTGACCGGTCATATGCTCTGCCATGTTGGAAACACAATCCTTGGATCTGGATTCCCGCTGTACCATTGGATACTCCTTTCACTTCTTGGTGTTAGGTGTGAGAGTTATATTAGGAAGTCTTACTGAGGTACCCCTTTTGACCAATTGGCCTAACTGCATATAGTCAGGCTTAGTGACTTTTCAAACATAGGATAGGATGCCCTCCTATTTACTAGGCTATTGTGATACCGTTTGTTTGAATAGTAAAGTTGTAGATCACTCCAAAGCTAGGACAGGGAAACCTTAACCTCTCATAGCGGTGTTTTGAATGCTTTTATGCAAAATGTGAAATCTTTGGCAATGTGTGATGCAATCTTGGGAGAGTCTTAATCTTGAGACGATTCCTTTCAAAACTTGAGGGTCATATCAGAATCAAAATTTGGGTCAAAATCTAGGGGTTTGTGTTTGATATGGGTGAATTTTCAACAAAGCCAGAACCATGGCCAAAAAATTGTATCTTGCATTGCTTTGACTGGCATACCTGGTATCTTGATCTGATAAGGCATTCATTTTTAATGCTAGGTTTGTCTAAGCTAGAGAAGGAGTAGTACCCGCCTTAACCCATCACAATCCATCCAATTTTAAGAAAAACCCACTCAACAAAGGTCCATTCTATCTGATTCGCAAAAGGCCAGCTCATTAAAGATCCATCCACTACCGAAAGATCCACTCTAAAAAAGCCTAATCTAGTCAAACCTGTCTAGACTAATCCAGTTCAGATACATCAAGTATAGCCAGGTCAAAATCCTTGTCAGTCAGATCTCAACTTACACCCATCCATTTTCCCAAAATTGATAACTCAGCAGGTAGACTTGTGATGGCACAAAGTCCGGATGATATTGTGGCCATGATAGTAGCCCTAAACCTAGGAATTGCCATGTAAGATAAGACCAATGCTGAAATGCAATGCCCATCTAGGGCATCGACTACACATTTAGTCTCGGGCCCCCAGCCGAACTTTGATCCACCTCCGCCAACTGAAGATTTGTAAGGTCCGGATCCCCGAGAAAGGTTAGCTCAAGCTCGAGTTTTCAAACCCCTGATGCAGCCTAATGAGGGGCTTTATCCCCTTGATATTAATGATCTTGACCCGAACTTGTTAAAAATTACTAACCTTAAGAAGCAATTCAAAAGGGCACAAGGACTTAACTCGATTCCCGACATCGAGGATAGGTACATCAAGGCTGCGTAAGGCTCCCAGATATATTCAAAATGCCACACATTGACCATTTCGACGGGTTTAGAGATCCTATGATACATATCCGGCTTTTCTTAGATGTCTTGAAACTGATGGATCTGACTAAGCCTTAGAAACTTTCTCTGTATGGAAGAACCCTATCGGGTATAGGAGCCACTTGGTACGCCAAGTTGGAGAATACAGTGAAGCAGAACTGGGAAGATTTGGCTGAGGCATTTGTCGATATGTATTCTTACAATACCCAAATAGAAATGACCACCCAAGAGCTTGAAGCAACCCACCAAAATCCTAAAGAACCTTTTGTGGAATTTTTTGCAAGGTGGAGAGCAAAGGCACCACAAATGACAGATCGACCTTCTGAAATGGACCAATTGCGGATAGTGGTGCAGAACCTTGAGCCTAATATGTTACAAAAGTTAATAGTCACTCCACTGTTCACTTCCAAAAATTTGCATGAGTTAGGGATTCAGATTGAGAGCGCATTTAACAAAGGGATTATTCCTAGAACAAGCGAACCCACAATGAGGATGTTTTCTAGGAGTACTGATGCTAGCAGTAGCACTATTCCCAAATCCATAGAAATCAATACTGTCACCACTCCTAAAACTGCCGACCTTTTTGTCAATACCAACCCATAAACAGCTAGCCCAACCTAAGCTCAAGGTAGAACTTTCACCCCCCTCCATATGAGCCTAACTAGCACACTAAAAGTCCTAGTGGAAAGAGGGTATCTCAAATCCCTTGATCCCCAACCTCTTCCTAGCCCACTCCCTGCTAGACATAACCCTACCAAATATTGAGCGTACCATCAGCAGCATGGTCATGGCACCAATCGTTGCTACCGCCTTCGTCATGAGGCTCAGAATATCATTGACAACCAAACAATAGCTCCACCTAAAGAACCCAATGTTACCACCAACCCACTTCCCATCCACGACCAAGTATCTCCTGCCCACCTTAACCTTATCCATACACTACCACCTACCTTCAACCTTAATATATATATCACCCTGACCCATTTACCCAAGCCTGAGGTTTTCATTCAAGAAAGTAATGATTTGTGCATGATGGATACACCCACTCTGATTTAGACACATCAAGAACGCCAAATGGCTGAACCCACTACTGTTGAGATATTGAGAATGATTAATGATCTTCATGGAACGGTGGCAGATTTAACCTTTGGGGTTTCAACCCCATCAAAGGATTCTCCAATCTTGGGACAAGCTAATAGTGGAATGAGCTAATCAAAAGCAAACGGGCCTTGCCCAGATATAGCCATCCGATCCTTTGACAAGGCTGAAACAAGTGGCAAGAACGAAGTCGGGGCAAGTATTGATCCCTATGCACATCTTCGGTGGGTCATTGAGACTTTGAAGGTCAAAGGTTTGAACAAGCAGCAAGTGCTCGCAGTCGTTGCAAAGACTATGAATGACACTTTTATCGCTCAGGTTGTGAGCATTTTGAATAGGGGGCAAGCAATAAAAAGGGATGTTTTACCAGAAACATGCATCTTGATTCTCGTCCCAAGCCCATGAATACCCAGCCAACACCTGCTAACCCATTTGCCAATATTTCTAAACCTAATGCTTCCCCCTCTAAAAAAAGAACCTTCGCCCATCTCCATATGAGCCCAACCCTCGCCTTGTAGGTACTGATGAAGAAAGGATATCTCAAACCACTCAATCCTCGACCTCTCCCTCATCCTCTCCCACCTAGACATGACCCTACCCAATATTGCACATTCCATCAGTAGTACGGTCACCATACTAACCGTTACTTTCGCTTTGCCATTAAATTCAAGACTTGATTGAGAACAAGGTCATCACCCCACTAAATCCCAAAGCTATCAATAAACATCTCCCTGACTACAATAGATTGCCACCCCATAACATAAATCCTATCCATAGTTTGCCAACAACCAACATTGACCCCAGCCAGCACATCCAAGGAGATGTGTGGGGACAACTAGGATAATTGTGAGGCTCAATCTGTGAGACTCAATTTGAAAGTCTGAAATCAATCCTGCTGGGCGTGGATGTTAGTATTGCTGAATGGAAGGTTGGTTTGAACCCTCACGTGGGTTACTTGAAGTTGTTTTTGAATTCTGCAGATGGACTTGGAGAGTGAAAACCCCTTTTGCCTCAGAGGTACTGATTTTGTTTTGAGTTATTTGCTTATAAATAGTTGAGTTGTGTATTGAGTTGTGAGTTTATTTTCTTTGTCTTTTCTTGCGATGTTGCGTCAATTGAGTCTTTTCCTTTGAGTCACTCTCATGTACCCTCAGGTTTTCATCTTTATAAGAAAGCGGGAGTCAAGTTTCTGATCATTTTGTTGTGCCTACAACAATGCATGTGTAACCTTTTTAAAAATGGAAAAAGCTTTGATTTTTGTTTCTGAATGAGATTCCATTAATAAGATCGAGTGTTGAGAAGGATCCCCCAAATGGTTTGAGTGGATTCTGAATTATCAAAGCAAAGTCCTTCATGATCTCAAAAGATTAAGCTTCTTCTTTAGCTGTTTCTTCTACAAAACTGACAAAGATAGATTCAAAATTGTGTGTGGTATTCTACGTTGTTCTGGGGATTCTCTTAACCTTTGGGCGATCATTTTGGCAAGCATAAGATGGCTTTCAAACTTCACAATCATAGAATTTCTTCCCCTGGTGTTTTCATTACTTCAAAAGGAAATGGATAAACTAGCTTACATTTCGTGTTCCTTTTGGATACGATCAACCCTACAGTTTGGACTTCCGTGGTTCTGAATCTGATTTCACAAGTGCAATGTGAAACAGTGAAAACTCAATTCGGCAATTCTTTTTTGGAAAATCAATGTCTGAATCAAATACCAAAAATGGATTGCTTTGCCAGATTAGAGAGTCGCCACCTAAATATTTTTGAGAAATTTACGAAACCCGAGACTCTGGCCAAAGGCCACTTATCTGTCCTCACCAAAGTATCTCGGCTCGGGAACTTAGGAACGTGAGGGGAAGGTCATGAATTGAGCACTCCACTTGCCCGATCAAAGATCGACCTTTACTAATCATGATGTGATTTTTATCTACATTATATACTCTTGTTCTGATTATTAAATTAACTTTACTAGGTGATACACGCAAGTATAGACCAATTTGCAAAAGTTGGAACATTTGATTTCATGTTTGTTTGAAAAAAAAAAATTATACTCATCACTTGAAAAGGTGAGTTTGCATATACATTAATCAATTTATCCTAACCTATGTAGAAAGGCCTGCATCCACTGGCATTAAAAGAGTTATATCACTTAAGCAATTTGCCTCATGGTATTCATGCTTATCATGACAACAATCACACGCATGCGGTTATGCTGAAGCAATAAGTGCTCAACTAGAACTCCAAGGCAAGCCGAAAGAAATAAAAGAGTTAGAAAAAAATGCATGATCCTACAGATGCAAAATGACTAATGCAACACATGCAATATGCCATTTTAAATAGGCTCGGCTATTAACATGGCATGTGAGTCAATTTGACAACATGTAGTAACGCACGCATTCAACGAAGTAATAATGATGAACCAAGCCTTGATACATGCAAGACAAGTATATGCAAACATGGAAAATGCTAAGAGAAACATGATGTTCTAAACTAACCATCGTAAGCAAATAAGTAAAAGGGAGAAAGACGTAGGGTAGGAAGACATACAACTTATTACATGTCGGCCCTCATGCAAGACGGTGCGAATGAGTGTCCGAAAGTCTGAATTAAACTAATTATTACAAAACCGAATGAATAAATAAGCAAAGAATTAACTAGCTAGCTATTCTATTACAACAAGGATAATAATGAGAAATAAACTAGTTATCTAAGTTAACTAGCTATAATGATTACAAATAAGCAATACTAATAATTACAACAATAATCGAAACATTAATTTACAACATTGATGTAAGCAAGGATACCCAAGGGTTGCATGCACAAGATCCAAGAACTGCTCTATCTGCCTAGGCCTGCTCTGTTTCACCTTCAGCCACTGCCCTCTGTTTTCTACAAAACATACTGCTGACCAAACATTGATGGCTGACCGTGCCACAATGAGGCCCGGCTGGGTCCAAAAAGGGCTGGCCATGCCCAATTTCAAGCAAAATCCTATTTTGTGCTATAAAGTGAAAACAGTGCAAATAGAGCGGTGTCAAGCCCTGTTTGTCCCTTCTGCCCTTCTTTGTCATGGAAAGCCTCAAGAGAAGGATGAAGTCGTTTCCAAAACCATCAATGAGCAAGTTGATTGTTTGATGATTTCGGGCATAATTTGGACAAATATCAATGAATGCAATGAATCAATGACCACCCCTCTCTCCTATCATGGAGTAACTCAAAGAGGGGGGTATAGATGCTTCAAGGTTCATCAAAACATCATGAATTGATGTATGACGACCCTTGACACGATGGACTCAGCATAACGTCCAGCCGAACCCAAGCAATATGACTCATTTTCTTTACGTTGGCTGGTTCATTTTAGCAATTTTTAGACCTTTCCATTCTTTAGTCCATTAAGTCCAAGGTGATGATTACGTCCACTAAATCAGAAGCGTGTCAAACAGGAAGTGATTCTCAACATGAAAGAGAGACTATGCTATTGGCAATAAACCTCTGTACAGATTAAGCTATTAAGCATAGATCTCTAGCTCATGTTTTGAACAACCATCAACCGGTTGAAACAAGTCTTAAATGAAAGAAATTAATGGTAAAATGACTATTAAAATGAGGCTCTTAACATGGAAATTAAACAAAGAAAGGCCAAGAACAACATATAACAAGCTATATGTGCGAACTTATGAGACAACAAACAAACTAATGAAAGCATGAATTAATTAAATAACCTAGGACAGTCCTAAAATATCCCTTAAAGGGTGAAAAATAATAGCTAAAACCATGTAAAAATAGCACAAAAGATAGGCAAAAACAAAGAGATACAAAGCTAGAAAGCAAAGCTAAGGAGGGGTGGTTAACCCCTCCACTTTTGGGACTTCTAAACCATATTTTAGCCTCTAAAAATAGTCCAAAAACAGCCCCAAAATAGTGGCTAAAATCAGAGAAATAAGTGGGAAATACAAGGATATAAGCTTGGAATAAGGTTCAAGGAATGGTGGTTAACCCCTCCACCTTTGGTAGCTCTTAAATCACAAGTTTCAACACACAAAAACAATCCAAAAACAATGTATAAAACAAGGAAAAGAGAGGAAAAGAGTAAAAGAGAAATAAGGAAGAAGATGCAAAAGTTATACCTTTTGAAAGAGAGGATGCTTGTAGTTAAACAAACTTGATTCCAACACCCTCAAGTTTTATGAAATATGGTTTGAAACTTCAACAAAAGCTTCAAGAACAAGCTCTAATGGTGTATGTATTGTGTATGTATAGCTAAAGAAGGTTTGAGGGTCAAAGGAGGAAGGAAGATAGAAGGAGGTCTATTTAACTCTTCAAAGCTTTTGGAAATTTTTGCTAACCTCAAAATCTGAAGGAAGAGGTCTTATTTATAGAATTTGAGCCAAAATGGTCAAAAATATCTTCAAACAAAGATATTTGTTGAATTCCCTCCAGCTGTTTGTCTGGCGCCATTGACACCCGACCGGGTCCCAAAACCCACAGCCAAGCCCAAAAATGCACGGCCAGGCCTAAAAAGCAAGTCTGGAAAAGTTTTCATTGAGAACCAGCCAGACCTCAATGAGGCACGGCCGGTTCTAAATGGACCCAGCTGGGTCTAAAAAGCTACACTTTAGACCCGACTTCAAACGGGCATATCTCCTTCATTCGAACTTGGTTTTAGGTCATTCTTGAGTCTAAATTGAAGCCTCGGAAGTCCAATTTCCAATGGTGGTGGCCTCACATATAAATTCTAAGTGTGCAAAGAGATATTCCTATTTTAGTGAAGACTACTCACTCTTTCTCAACGATTTGATGCTCAACTTCTTCCTAAACTAGTTTTCTTCCATCTTCCCCTATTTCCTTCAACTTCAAACCTATAAATAAGATGTTTTTACAGATTTTTAAAAGAGTTCACCTCCCTTCCAGTTATTTCCAGTTTTTCCGAACTCGATTTATCGAAAGTGCAATGTTTTAAATGAAATGCGAGCCTTGGAACATTATAGAAGCATTTGGAAAAATATTTTGAAAAAGTGGGTTGTAAGGTCTAAAATAGTTTTGGCCAAAATGGGTTGCAAGGTTTGGGATTAGAGCTTGAATCCAAATTTCTTCACTGAGAATTCAAAAGATTACACAATGTAACTTTTATCATTGGGTGTTTGGAATAAAGCGCCCATGTCTTAAAGGCGGTCAATAATGGGGTGTCTACAACAGGCATTCAAGAGTTATATCAATTAAGCACTTAGCCTCATGGTATTATGCTTATCATGGCATTATCACACATGCGATTTGCTAAAGAACAAAAATGCTCACCTCGTACTCCAAGGCAAGCCAAAAGAAACAAAAGAGTTAGAAAACATGCATGCTACTAATGCAACACATGCAAGATGCAATTTAATAGACTCGGCTACTAATATGACATGTGAATCAATTTGATAGCATATAGTTTAAGCACGTATTCAATGAAATAACAAATGGCAATGTTTGTTAGAATGATGAACCAGGCCTCGATGAATGCAGGACAAGTAGATGTAAACATGGGAAATGCTAAAAGAAACACGATGTTCTAAACTACCCATTTTAAGCAAGTAAATAAAAGAGAGAAAAACGTGGGGTTGGAAGACATGCACATTATTGCATATTTTGCCCTCGTGTATGAGGGTCCGAACAAATGTCCTAACTAATTACTACAAATTAACTAATCTATTACAACACAAATGAAATAAACTAACTACGCTAGCTAATTATTGCAACACCACGAATAAACTAACTACTTTATCTAATTAATTAAGTACAACACAAAACTAACTAACTATTCTAACTATACTAATTAATTAGTTACAAATTTGTTTCTTTAAGTACAACATACTACTATTACAACATTGCAACATTATTTAAACGGATCCAGAGAATCGAGGGATGGTTCATGCATGGATATGGATTTCCACCAAAAAAGCCACCATTTTGCTACCGGAATGCCTCTGTTGCACAGTTAGAAAATTGCACTATTTTTCCATCTCAGCCTTTGCTCTGCTGGAAAAGGGACACTGCCTAGCTGGAAGAAGTGACCGAATGGCCACTAATAGTGGCCTGCCACCTAGTAAAAGTGGCATGATTCCCTCTAATGTTGGTTCTTTCCTGCTATAATAGAGAACAAATAGAACACAAACAGAGCATTCTCAAGTGATGTTTGTCCACTCTACCTCTCCTTATCATCAAACAACTCAAAGAAGAGGTAGGCTCGATTCGCAAGCCATCAATCGGCCCAATTCCATTACGTGATGACTTATGAACCAAGGGATACAATTTCGATAAATGCATAATAAAATACTCAAAACCTCCTCCCTATCATGGGTTGATCAAGGGAAAAGGTCGACATTGATTCTTGAACCGTTTTCTTCACTAACAAGTATGAAGCGACTCATGACTCAATGGGTTCAATTAATGTCTGATTGAACGCAAACCATTTCATTATCTTGCTCCATTTTATTCCAATTTATTACCTCTTTTAACTTACCTTCCCATTCATTAGTCATTTTAGTCCAAAATGAGCATTAAGTCCACTAATGGAGGGAAGTGTCAAACCAAGGGTTGTTTTGGGTATAAGAGAGATGTCATGTCGTTGGTAATGAATCTTTGAAGAGATTAAACCATTAAGGACAATAATCTCTATCTCAAGCTTAAACAAACCATCAGTTTGAAACGACTCTCAAAGCAATAAAAACCCAAGAAATGAGAGAGGGTGCAGAGGTGATTAGAGGTGAACATAAGTATAGAAAGCTTGAAATAAATGTTATCAACTTAAATAGATTGGTGTCTAAGGCCTAAACCACCAAACCTATGAGGACCATTACACTACAAGCATAAATGAAATAAACAACCCAAAACAGTCCTAAAATAGCTAAAAACAGTGCTGAAATTAAAGGGAAAAACAACTAAAAGAGTAAGCTAAAAACATGGAGCAATTAAGCTAGGAAACAAGCACAAGGAGGGGAGGCTAACTCCGTCCATTTTTGGAATTTCAAAATATCATTTTTAGCCTCTGGAAAACTTTGAAAACCAGTGGTAAAAAGGTCAAAAAAAGTTGAGAAAAGAATGGGAAACACAAGGGCAAAAGCTTAGATAACAAGGTTCAAAGAAGGGTGGTTAACCCCTCCACCTTTGGTAGCTTTAAACCACAGGTTTCAACCCATAAAAACAGTGTAAAAATAGTTCAAAATCAGCAAGAAAAGATAGAAAACAAGTAGTGTAAAGATGCTCAAAATTATACCTCTTGAAGCAAGACAACTCTTTTGTTAACAAACCCACAAGTTCTCACTCTCAATGGTTGAAACTTGGACTCAATAATCTCAGTAAGGAGAGCTCCAATATTGGTTTTGGAAGTGTTTGGGTAAGGCGTGTGTGTTGCAAGATAGAGATAGAGAGAGAATTTCAAGTTTTGGCCCTTAAGGAATTTTTTGTAACCTAAAACCAAGAGGGTTGGCCAAATATATATAGAAAAATAGCCTTTTAGGTCGAAAATATCTGTATAGGAATAGTTGGAGCTTGTGGGGGACAGCTGGCCAAAAATATCTGGGTTTTGCACAAATGGCCGACAGGCCACTATTAGTGGGCGGCCCGGCCACAAAAATCTGCTTCCAAGCCCGACTTTAAATGGGCATATCTCCCTCATCCAAACTTGGTTTTAAGTCATTCTTGAGTCTAAATTGAAGCCTCAAAAGTCTAATTTTCAATGGTGGTGGCCTCACATCTAAAGTTTAATTTTGTAAAAAGATATACCTATTTTAGTGAAGGATGCCCAGTTCTCTCTTAACGGTTTCATGCTCAACCATTTCCCTAACTAGTTTTCTTCCTTCGCCTCATATTTTCTTCAACTCCAAACCCATAAATAAGAAGTTTTTAAATATTTTTGAAAGGGTTCACCTCCCTTCCATTTATTTCCACTTTGTCCTTACTCGGTTTACTGAAAAGTGCAATATTTAACGAAATGCGAGCCTCGGAACATCGTAAAAACATTTGAAAAAATCTTTTGAAAAAGAGAGTTTTAAGGTCTAAAATAGTTTTGGCAAAAAATAGGGTGTAAGGTTGGGATTTAGAAGCTCTTCTTGCTAAAGAAATCGAGCTATTGTACTGCATAACTTTCATCATCTAGTGATCAACCTGAGGCGCCCAAGTCTTAAGGGCGGTCATAAATGGGGTGTCTACAGTTATGAGTTTTGGAAAGAGTTTTCAAAACTTAATTCAAATTGTTATAAGTCATAACCAAACACACTATTCAAACTCTATTGAAAATTCTGATTAACATTTATAACCAAACTCTTTTTAAAATTCAATTAAAAAATTAATTATTAACCAAAAATAACATTAATCAATTTTTTTAATTGAAAATATTACAAAGGAAATAATTTTTTTCAAAATAAATATTCAATTGCTGATTTAAAATAACTTTATTGTATATTTGGTTTGAATTATTTTTTTAAAATATTTTTGATTTAAAATATAATATATATATATATATATATATTAGTTTTATTAAAAAAAATCAAAGACAAATTCCCATTTTTTTTTCCAAATAACATGTACCATTTGAAATAAAAAAAAAAAAAAAAAATTGTTCTGATCAATCGGCCAAATATCCGAGGGGATGTCCAGGAGAACGATCAGGTAGACCAAAATTGCTTTTTTCAAAATTCAAAATTCAAAAACTCATTGTGCTGTCAAATAGGTTTTTAAATAAGTTTTGAAATGTGACTTGAAATCAATTTTGGAAAACTTAAACCAAACAATGTGTTGAAAATAACTCTGGAATTAAGATTCCAGAGCTATACCAAACACAACTGTAGACGTCCCTGAACGCCCCGAGAGGGTGAGTCCCGTTCTGTTCATTTGGGGTTACTACAGCTCGGACTCTCAAATTGTCACGGTTCTTAATCTGAACCAAAGAGTCCAAATCTGGCAAATCGTTTTGAGAAACAGATTTTTGAAAAGAAGTGCCAAACATGGACTGCTTTGCCAGATACAAAGTCGCCACCTAAATATTTTTTATGGGGGGATTTAGGAAACCCTGACTCGGTGCCGAAGGCCACATGTCCGTCATTACCAAAGTTGTCTTGGCTCGGGAGCTTGGGTACGATCGGGGAAGGTCAGCTATGAGCACCCCCTTTCGCCCAGTCCGAAGACCGACCTCTACTAACCATGATATCCGATTTTGAAAACGTTATGTGTTCTTATTCCATTTATTAGCCTAGAATTACTATGTTATGCGCATAGCAAACAAGTATAGACTAGATTGCCTAATTTGGAACAAGCATTGCGTATCCGTTTTGTTTTAAAAAATGTTTTGAAATTTGCTACTCACAAGTAGGCTAAAACACGGATTTCAACGAGTTTTTCCAACTCAAACAATCCAACCTTCACCCACAGGCATTCAAACAGTTTATCTCATATAAGCACTTAGCCACATGGTAAGCATACTATCATTGCAACATTCACACGCATGCGAGATGCTGAAGCGTAAATACTTACATTGTACTCCATGCCAAAACAATAAACTAGTTAGCAAACATGCGTGATCCTAGTTCATGTTAGAGTGGCTAATGCAACACATGCAAAATGCAATTTAGAGTAGGCTCGGTTAACCTAAACATGGCGTGTGAAATGCAACCAATTGATTCACGTATTCAATTTGGAATTTGAAATACAAATGCAGTTAGCATGATGTACCGAGCCCGGTGCATGCAGGACAAATGCATGAATGCACGCATGCATTGCATAAGGTATGCTAACTTTAAAATATGCCCTAGTCTACCATCATAAGCAGGTAAATAAAAGGGAAGAAAGAAGTGGGGATTGGAAAACATACACACACTCACGCACACTTATTACACAATTGCCCTCACTCGGAGGGTACAAATAAATATTACAGTCCAAATAATAAGCAAATAAAATTATTACAGAATTTCTAATTTGCTTAATGGGAGGAATGCAAAAAGAAAGGAAAGGGATGGTCGCAGCCTCTGCCTCGGGGTGCGTGAATGATGCATGCTCGAAACCCGGCTCGCCTGAAAAACCCGTACCACATCACTGCTACCTCTGTTTATACTGCCCTGTTTCTCTGAAAATTCCCAGAGTCCTAGGACAGGTTCCTTGCATGCTGCAAAGTACCACCGGCTAGGGGAAATTACCACCGGCGGTGCACAATTTCCACCGGCTGTTTTTGGATCTATCAGCTGTATACAGATTGCCGGTCGGCGCAGAAGTATGCCGGTCGGCAAAAACCTCCTGCAGAAGACAGTTTTGACAGCAAGCAGAGGACAGACAGGATGGCATGGGATTTCAAGCACATGTAAGCATGGTCATGCTTCCTATCATGCTTTGAGCTCAGGGAAGCATGGCCCTCGATCCTCGAGCCATCAATGGTGCATGATAGCTCAAGGGATCAAATTTGCCACTTGATGTAAAGATGCATGCAACAAATATATGAATGTCGAGACCCTATCATGTTAGAGTCAAGGGGATTGGCGACCGAGGGTTGAGACGTGTTTTGTCACTTGAAGTACAAACACTCCTCGCCTCTCGAGTTTGGTTTGACACCCCAAACCAAACAATGGAATGCATGTATACAAGCTTGACTTAAAGATGCAACATGAAGTTAAAATGCAAAACATGGCAAATGCCATGCAAACCAAACATGCAAAGGTGATGTATTAAGCATGCAAAATGCGATACAATGCAACCTAAAATGAGATGCAAACATGGCACAATGCAAGCATATAACTAGAAGCAACAATTCAAACATGTAACCATAAACAAGAGTGGATTTAGGCTGAAATGGGAGGCCTCGGCCACACCCCAAAACAGTGGCCAAAGATGCCAAAGTAATGGACAATCAAGCATGGAAGCATACACACCAATAGGCCCAAAGTTAAGGCACAACAAAGGAGCATCCTACTGTCACTACTCCAAGCCAACATGGTATGAGCTATGCAACCAACAACGGAGTTTGAATACACTAAAATCAGCCCTAAAACCCAATGGTATGGCAACCTTGAAGGCTCAAATACTTAGGCATGCATAATGTTTATTTCAAAGCATAAAAGGGGCACACCTTCAAAGCATGAAAGGAACCATGAATGCAAGCATGCTAGCATGATTTGGGGACTGAAATCACATGGCAAACAACTTCAACTCATTAAAGTAGACCAACTAAGGCATGCTTATGACTCATATACTTGAGGGCTCATAAGCCAAAATGCATAGCAACCATATCAAACATGTCAAACATGACCAAATTGATAACCAACAGACTTTAAGCATGGAAAAACAATGCTAAAAACTTCTTAGTGCCGAACCAAAATCATGCTCAAATGATGTGTTACAACATGGCACTCTTTAAACCAAATGATGGGATTTCAAAGCAAGTATGTTATTCATGTAAAAGGCCAATAAACCCAACATAGGACAGAGGTATAATATGATCCAAAACACCCAAAAAAACTCTGAAAAGCAGTCATAAACAACCGAGCATACATGCTACCATATTAAGCCAAAAATGAGGACAAAAGAGGGACCAAGGGAGAGGGGTGTCCCTCCCCTATGCAAGACTTCAAAATCCCTTCTTCACCACTGAAAATCCACTGGATTTCAGTGGTGAGAAGGCCAAGACACAAGAGTGACCAAAGCTTAACAAAGATGGTACAAAAAGGGGCCAAACAAGGCCTAACATGGTGAGTTTGTACTCAAACCACAAAAAAACCTTAATGAAAGTTCTAAAGCATGAAAATGTAAGCCTTTTTTATGTTATACACAAAAGCTAAATCAGCAAGCAAGATAGGTAAAAAACTATTGCAAGTTTGGGGAATATAAAGTAAAGTGCTCACCCTTGAAGATCCTTTGAAGAACAAATGGTCCAGCCCTCTCCTTTTGATCAAAATCAGTCCAAAAACTCAAGAATCAACCCTCCAAGTCCCTCAATCTCGGAGCTAGGTGTAATAGTGTGTGTATTGGTGCAAAAGTAAGGTAAAAACACACTTTTAGGCCAAGAAACACACACAAAGGAGGAGAGAGAGGGAGATATAGAGATAGGATGTATCTATATGTAGAACCTCTGGTTTTTGCTTCCAAGTCTCTAACCTAGATCAAAGAGGAGAGCCTTCCTCTTATAGAACTCCCTCTTGCAAAGCTTATACAACAAGCTTGCTTAGAGGGAGATCCCTCAATACACACGTGTATGGAGGGAGGCAGAGTTGGTGCCAGCTATCACAGCTGGCACAAAATATCTACATAAAGTAGATGAACAGTGGTCGGCTGCCCAAAAATGTCATCTTGACAAAAAAGAGTGCCGACCGGCAACAAAATGTGCCGACCGGTAGAAAAGATTGCAGATAGAAGCAAAAACCAGCCGGTGGCCTCTAGCCACTGCCGGTGGTGTGTGGGGATGTCTCACAAGGCATTCCCTCCCCTTCCAAGGCAAAACACAAGTGTTTGGTGTGAAACCAGACACTAAACAGTTAAGTTCGGAGATCCTGAGGCAAGGCGCGTAGCCGAGACCTCCGGGAACTCCAAACGAACACAAACATTGATAATCACCGAGTGTTCAAACGGTGACGTCCAAGTCTTGAGGACGGTCAAAAATGGGGTGTCTACAACAACCTTAGTTTTCTCTTTTTTTTTTTATCTTTTAGTAATGTTAGAGGTCTCAAATGTTTTAACAAATATCTTATATTGGTGTGGGACCCACACCATGTGGGTCCCAAATGAGTCCCACACCTATGAGACATTTGATAGAATATTTGGTAAAACATTTGGGGTCCCTAACATTACTCTTTATCTTTTTCCTATTATAAGAATTTCTAATGGTGCAGTATTTTTGTGCTATTTTAACAAAATAAATAGGCACTTTACATATAAATTGCTACAAATTGATCTAACAGTATTTAGAATTTACTATGCTAAAATATCACAAAATGCTTTGACAAAATGTTATTTATTATAGAAAATTGTTGAAATGTCTAAAATAGGGAGGATATAAGGCATTAACTCCAATGGATATTTTTTTTGTTGGTGAGAGGTCCACCATTTATGAAATAATTTGGTGAGAAATCATTTTGTTTGTTTTGAAAGCTATTTTATTTCAATTTTACCCCTTAATTTATCTGTTGACTTTTTTTTAGCTGTTGACTTTTTTGACTATCTGTTCAAATTTATTTTCTATCGATTCAAATTTTTTATCTATCTGTTCAATTTTTTTCTATTCAAAATATTTATCTGTTCAATTTTTTCTATCTGTTCAATTTTTTCCCTTTATCTATTCAAATTCTCAAACATACATAGATAAAAGGACTTCTTATTTGTTGAATTTTTTTATCTATATATTCAAATTATTTTGCTATCTTTTTTTTTATCTATTCAATCTGCAATCTGTTTAGGTATGTTTGTCTACTGAGAAAAGCTAGAGCAAGAGAGAAAATATCAATTTAAACTTTTTTTTTTATCTGTTAAACACAGATCTATTCAAATTTACACACAGATCTTATCTTTTTGTTTTATATCTTCATCAACAACAATAACTACAACAACAATCTTCAACAACAACTACACAAAAAAAGAAAAATCTACAGATCTACCAAAAAAAAGATCTGGAAAAAAAAAGTAAATCCTTCACTGATGAAAGTAACTCATAGATCTAAACTACACAAGTTTCAACTACATTTTGGAATAGATTTTTGAATCAACGCAAGTTATTTTCAGAAATATGTTCAACATTCTGTTCAATAATTGCTATGAGTTAAAAAATCGAGCTAGGCTAGGAACTCCAAATAATCTACTAAATTTTTTGCCAAACCTTTCACATGGGTGAGACCCACACACATTTGAATTTGTGTGGGTCCACAACCATGTAAGAGGTTTGGTAGAAAATTTGGTAGATTATTTGGGGTTCATAGCATTTCCTAAAAAATCTATTCAATAATTCCTACGGGAAGATCTTCGAACTAGCTTCGAAGTAGACAATTACTTGAACTCTATATGTGTTTTGACGTAGAAATTAAATGAAAAGAAGAAATAGCTAACTCAAAGCACAAAAGCTAAATTCGAGGCTTTCTTCGTGATTTTCATAAGAGAAAACAACAAATAGTAGCCAAAAGAGCCTCGAGTAGTCAATCCTTAGCATAATCCTATCCATCTCCACCCCGACACTGAGATTGTGGGTGATTTCTCGGTAATATTGAGCAAAAAAGAATATTAAATAGATTAAAACAAGAGAAGATTAACGCAAAAAAGCTATAAAAAAATAAAAACAAACAAACAAAAACAATAAAATAAGAGTAACGCTTCGTTTGTTTAGGCAGAAAATATTTTTTAAGAAATGTTTTCCATATTTTCTAGTGTATGGTACAATGAAAAACGAGAGTCAATAGAAAACAAACTTATTTAGACCGAAAACATTTTTCCTTTTGGAAAGCAAAAAACATTTTTCAGACAAAAATCTTACAAGTCACCACACTACCATCATCACTCTTACATCCACCACTACACTACCATCAGCACAACCACCATCACTGTCACTATCATCGCTACTGCCTCCCCACCACCATGCCACCACCTCTACCTCCACCTCTACCTTCGTCCCACCACTATCACCACCAAACATAAAATATATATATATATATATATATTTTCTTTAAAATATATTTTTTGAATTTTTTTTTATAATTTTTTTTTTTTGCCTAAAAAACCAATAAGTTTATTTCATATTGTAGATTACCAACTGCCAATTTTTTCAATATTTTACTAATTTTTGTGGCTCTTTCACTCACTACTACAGTCTACAACATATAAGACTTTTGGTGACCAATTATTTTGGTCCCTAAATATTTTTTGTGACAAAACCAATGTTGTCACCAAAAAAGTCGCTAAAAGTCCGTCCAGGAAAGTCAAAATTGACTTTTAGCGAAGAATTCTTAAAAGTGCTGCTGAAAATGACAATTAGCGACGAATTTTCTATCGTCACAAAATGTTTGATTTTGCAAAACTAAAATATTTCGTCACTAATACTTCGTCACAAAATGTCTTCATTTTGTCGCAAAAAGCAAAATAGTGACCTTTTTAACAACAATTATATTTGGCCACTAAAGGTTAGAAATAACATTTTGAAAGCATTCGATTTCATAGCTACAAATTGACATCCACACCCCAAATATATTCTTGTATATAGAAAAAACAAGATCAAATCTTGCACACATGATCATCATCAGAAGTGTAAACAAGATCAAATCTATTTTTGTATATAAAAAAAAAAACAAATTACAAAAATCAAAACTCTCAGTATTCAAATTCACTTCAACATAGTTCATTATATGAATTAAATCCCCAAACAAGATCAAAATAGTTCAACATTGTATGAGTTAGAACTTTATGACGACTTCAACTTTGTCTCTCTCTTGCACCACCTCTTCACAAGTTCAGTTAGAAGAGCAACATGCCCTAAACAATTAGTTGTTCCATGACCACAAAAGGTTATCACCGTCTATAGTCATAGAGAAAGGAGGAAAATCCTACACACATGATCATCATTAGAAGTGTAAACAAAGTTCAAAATTGTAGAAGAGATGTAGATGAAATCCAAAAATGGATACCAACCTTGAAGAACTTAACTAAGGCATTTGAAGCAAATAAAAGCTCAAATTTTGGGGGCAAATTGAAAGAAAACTTTTTTTAAAAAAAATACTAACAATTTAGAGTTAGGCAAGGAAAAGTTGGGTATGAAGCACTACGATTTCTCATAAAGCAACAGTAACTTAGTCATTAAGTTCCTTTTAGTAAAAATGACAACATATCTTCCCAATAAAGGATTTAACAACAGAATAAATAAATAAATAAAAATTAACACCGCTGCACTAAAGCATTTTGTCCAATGACTTCAATGATGAAGGAAAAAGGTAAGGGAATTTATACTACCAGAAAATGAGGTGTTAGCCTCAGATAGAATACACATTCACACACACACACACACACACACACACACACACAAGAGACTAAAACTTAAATATAAAGTTGTTCTTAAATGTTTCTAGAATATTTTGCATAGCTAAATAGAAAATCATGGGTAACATTGCACTGCAGTGTATATCTTTGAAAAAGAAAGCGTGTAGATTAAGACACCAAAAAGTTTCTGGACAAACTTGGTAAAGAAATGGTATAGGAATTGCACTTTATGGTTCTTTAACTCTTAACAGATGTCTCACCATTCTTGGTTATTCTTCTCATTTTCCTAATAGGAAGATTACTTATCTAAAAAGGAGAAAGATCAAACTACAACGAAACCTTATTAAATGAAAATAACACCCTATACTTCAGCTGAAAACAGGGAAGTTTTATAGCCATGCTTTCTTACAAATTAAATATATATGAAATATGCAAACCATGAGACAATTATAGATAAAAACCTGTGCCAACCTCCCCAACACAAATGCTATAGCCACCACCACCACTATATCTATACTAAATTTAGAAATATGACAGATATCTATGTAGAGCAAAAGGTACTTACTATGATGATAAATCAGAAGTAAAACCTCCCCAACTAATCTGTTACAGCATCAAATCAATCTTGGCATTGACCACCATGCTATTAGACTCCACGTTGTGCACTCTTGCATTCAGTTCCTCATTGATTCTCCAGTGCTCTTCAAGCTCCCTTCTAGTTTCCTCATTTTCTATCTTAAGACCAGCACGAGTACGTCGACCAGATGTTGTTCTACTAGGCTTCGGACCACGTCCTAAACCACTTATGTAGCTAGACTTACGCCCATACACCTCAATGGAAAGCTGCTCATCAGATAGTGGGCCAGATCAATCTTTTATTGCTTCATTCTTCTATTCTTTAAGTTTTTTCTATAGTTGTTCATCAAAAGAAATAAAGCTAATTGTCCATTATATATCTAGAATTTGTTTTCTTTATGTTCACTACTAATGCCTTAGGCAAGTAATCATTAACAAGAAAATACTTACATTTAACATTAGAAAATTCTTACATGTCTAATTTCAGCTTCATTGTGGACCCATGCTTGCCTTTTCTAACTAAAGTGTGTCTTGTGATACAAATCAACAAGTCCAAGCTCCTTTCCATCCTTGTCTTGTTGTCAAAACCTTTATATACATCACCAAATAAAAGAAATAAATTTTTTTAAAAAAAGTACAACATAATACATCACTTAAGTGCCATATAGACCCTATGATTTAAAGGCCAGTTGTTTACCTCATTGTGTTGCATCTTTCTAAATGCCTTTCAGCCAGCAGTATGGAGAACTTTAAGCTCAAATCGATTTTCCTTGTTTTTCTGACATTTTCTCCTGCATGAAGTGTAAAAATGTATTCAAAAGAAATCAAGTCCATGTGCCCAAATGCTTAGCAACAACTATAGCTACATGCATAGCAGTAGCTTCAGCCACAGTAGCAGCTATAGCATCATCACCAGCCCAAGTAGAAACAGCCTACTCAAGAGCTGCAGCCTCAGCACAAGTGTGTGCAACTACATTACAAGTGTGTTCAACAATTAAATCTAATTTGTAGCATATGCAAAGGTATTAACTTCTATTATCAATTTCAGTATGCATTTTCTAAGGAATAATTTTAATATTTAAAATTCAAAACATTGCCTGGCATGTCTTAACATCCCATAATTAACACAGGTATCACTAAACCCCTTTTTCAATATCTTTATGTGGGTTTGCAAGGGTTGATTCCATTGTAGGGAAACTTCTAAAATGTTGGCGTAGATTAAAACGATAGTTCTTGTACCGAAGTTTCATCATGCCAAGGATAGAAGCAAAAACATAATGTTCATTACTAAAAATGAAACCTTCTGACCATACCAATAAAATTAAACACTTCAAAATATTAAGCAACATAATTCTTAAGCTAGAATGGACTATTAAACTAGACTAAAAAAAAACCTATCTTACTCAAAGGTGTGCAATTAGCGTTTCTTTATCCTCGAGGCTAATAAAACTCCACTTCGACACATTTTGTGGAGCAAATTGCCTAGTGACGATCCCCAACTCGGTGGTGAATTTATCAAACCACGATGCCAATGGATTCCCAGTAATCCTACAAATTTCAACATGCAATCGCTTCCCTTGATTTTTTATCTTGAGTAATGCGAGGCTTCGTGACTTCCCACATCCTTTCTTACGCTCGGTTATGTCTACTAAAAACAACATATAGAAAAAAACACATCAATGTCTAACATATGAATTAGATGAAAAAAATAAACAACCAACCAAAAAAGAATATAAAACTAAAATATTTTCAAGCCTACCAACAATACAACAGTATGTGCTAAAAGTATCCAAGCATGAAAATTATGATATAACTTCATGCATAGATGTTGATGTTGATGTAGAAGCTATTGGGGGCACTAACTTTGACGTAGATGAAGGAATTGACTGAGTGGATATGGATGCAAAAGATGTAGCTCTAATTTGTTGGGCACATAGCCTCTCCATCCTCTACCTCTGGTAGATATACTGATAAATGTAAGATCCAAAAGTGCTGTCAAATAAAATGCCAAACTAATAAATCTAGTTCTTCTCCTCTAAAAATTTAGGAAGTAAACTTCTCATAATCTATTCAAATACCATATCTTGCTAATAGAAGAATGAGATCAATTATTTCACCTTTCTTGCCAAAGCTTTTCTTCCATAGGATCCAGTGGCTCTTCCTTCACTACTTCAAGAATTTTTCCCTTTTGTACACTCGATTTTGCACTTGTCTTCTTGAGGACCTTTTCTGCAGTAGCTGCAGGTGCAGGTGCCTGATCATATCACATGAAAAACAACAAATTATGCACCAACAAATTCTGCAAATCAAAACCAGAGTAATAGCTCTCTACTACTGCAACCAATAAACCCTTTTGGCATTTAGGTGTATGTTGTCTTTTTTTCCTAGGAACAAAAACTCAAGCAATAATAATAGATAATAAGGAAAGATGCTTATTGATAATACCTTTGCAGCAATAGATTCACTACAAAAAAATTAAGGTTTTAGAACTAAAATTTAGGGACAAATTTATTTTTTAGGAACCAAATATTTTTTTTGTAAAAAGTGTTGTTATTATATTTTTAGCAACGAAAATTGAACATTAGTGATGAATTATTATCTTTTTGGGACCAAATTTTGTCTCAAAAAATAAACCATTTTGAGACCAAATTATGTTGTCCCCAAAAGTCTATTTATTAGTGACATTTTCAAAATTTTCTTGTTAAAAGCCTGGTTTTTTACTTTTCGGGACAACCTCTTAGCGACTACCCTCATGTTGATAAAAACTGGTCCCTAAATATCTTTTGCAACACAATTTTCACTTTCAAAGACTAAAAACTTTGGTCTTTAAAACTCTTATATGTTGTAGTGATTCCATTTCACGCTTCCTCCTTAGATCAGCTTTCTAAGTTTCAAATTCCTCTATGCTCATAATGAGGGCTCCAGGATTGATGCCCATCCTAAAATCTACAAGATCCCTATGATCAATAGAAATTTACAATCCAATTAATAGCATGAACATCAAACACAAATCTTAAAATAAGGTAATATGATAAATATGATACTAAAAACAAACAGCAAAACAAAGCATACATATTCAAAATAAGTTAGTTAGAAACAGAAGTACACACAGTACCTTTTCTCAAGTTTTTCCATCTTAAAGGATAAATATGATAATGTTCATTTTTAATTGCAAACACACTTTGGAAATAAGCAATAGCAATAATAAATCTTGCATGATGTTAAAATTGAAATCATTTGGAACGAAAACTAAGTATTCATCGATAGATATCATTCTCATCAATTTCATCTTCTAGATCACTATCATCATCAATCATATCATCATCAATTTGATCATCCATGTCAATGTCATCATCATTCGCATTATTATCATTAATGAGCACTTCGTCATCAACTTCAAATTCCTTCTCATGAAATTTGCTAGTAATATCAACATATATCATTTCCATGTCTTCTTTGCATAATTCTGTGGGCTGATCATCAATGTGCACCACATCCCCAAGCCCATACGACTCAAATTGCTGGTATGGTTCATCTTTGTGTTTCTCTTCCTCTTCCTCTTCTTCATTCTCTTTCACTAAGATGTCATAGATAGCCCATGGTGATACTCTTTGTAGAACTCAATAATTATTGCCCCACTTTGTATATTTCAAATAAAACACTTGTTCAGCTTGGTATGCTAACACAAATGGTTGATCTTTGTACCAAGTCTTCGTAACATTTACACTAATATAGTTAAACTCATCAACTTTTATTTCAATTTTTCCGTTGCCAACATCCCACCAATCACACTTAAAAAGAAACACACTATTCCCACCTAGATATTTCAACTCAACTATCTCTCTAACAACACCATAAAAATCAATAAGTTTCCCTTTATGATCTCCCTTCACAACCAGGCCACTATTTGAGTTTTTCGGTACATTTCACAATCTTAAGTGCGAAACCAAATTTCATTGATGATACAACCATTATAGCGTGTCACTCGGTTATCGGGACCTCATGCTAAGTTCATAAGTTGATTGGAAGCATCCATTGTCCCTTCAACTTGCAGCTTTGTGACCTAATTCCATTGACAACATGAAATGCATTAGCATACACTTAAATTCATTATTTAAATGCACAAATAATGTTAAAAAATCATAACTCTATGTATTTTAGAAACCATATATGGAACTCTGATTTTAGCCTCTCTTGCATATTTGTCAAACCTTGTCCTTCAAGTTCATCCATGTATGGCCTATAAATTGTAACAACATTATTCGACACGAATGGTTGCGGAAATAGTATAATTCAAAAAGTAAAATATTTTAATGAATATAATCATATGGTAGTTTACTTACTGCATATACAGTTGAACTTCATCACAATTATTCAACGCGTACCATCGAACTTTCTTCAAATTCGTTAAATTCAGCACATCATTAATTACAGCTCCTAATCCATGAACCTTTTGCCTAAATACATGCAAGTTTCCATCTTGTGATACCTCAATAGGGCCATCATAATTTTTTTCAGGTCTATTAAATATAGTCTCACCTTCATGGAAGTACATAGAGAAAAAAGTGAGAGCCTCATTGTCAATGTAACCTTCAGCAATATATCTTTCTAGACAAGCTTTGTTATGCACATAACCCTTAAGAATATGCATGTACCTTTCAAATCCATACATCCACCTGTACTGCACTGGTCCTACAAGGACTGCTTCACACGATAAGCGAACAAATAAATGAATCATAATATCAAAAAAATATGGTGGAAATATCTTCTCGAGCTTGCACAAAATTAAAACAATATATTTCTCAAGTTATTCTAAGACATCAACTCTTAATGTCTTTAACGATAACTCCTTAAAGAACAAGCTAAACTCAATTAATGCCTTGCTCACATCCTTTTTTCAAACATCCACGTAGAGTAATAGGAAGCAACCTTTGCAAGATAACATGGCGATCATGGCTTTTCAAACCTGTAATTTGACAGTTGCTAGTGTTCACACAATGTGATATGTTTGATGCATAGTCATCTGGCAGTTTAATTGAACTCAAGAATTCAGAAAAGTCCCTCTTTTCAATTAAAGACAACATGAAGCAAGTAGGAGGTAGGAATGTTTGGCCATGTACTTCCCTTGGATGTAATTTAGGTCTTATATCCATATCTATTAGATCAAGATGAGCCTTGTATGTGTCCTTGGTTTTTCCATCAATGTTCCTAGAACACTATCACATGCATATTTTTCAATGTGCATAACATCAAGGTTGTGATGAACTTTGGGGGTTTTCCAATAAGGTAAATCAAAGAAAATGCTCCTCCAATTTAAACATTGAGGAGAATGTTTTCGCTTCTTCCCACATTGATCTATTTTCACAAATAATGATGGGTCTATATGCCCTAATTATCCCAAAACCTCCTCTCCTGACAACAACTTTGATTCTAACCTAAGCTTTGGCTCACCATTAAATGACTTGCTTGTTCACAAAAAATAATCATGCGACAAAAAATGACGGTGTCCCATGTAACAAGTTTTTCTACAATGATGCAAGTATTGGTGAAATGCATTCTCAGTGCATGACGGACAAGTCAATTTGCCTTTGGTGCTTCAACCGGATAAGTTACCATACATAGGGAAGTCATTCATAATCCATAATAATGCCGCACACAATTGAAAATTAGAGCCACTTGATGCATCGTAGGTCTCTACCCCTACCTCTCATAACTCATTTAGCTCATCTATTAGCTGACGTAAAAACACATCAATGTCAAATCCAGGAGGGCTACGCCCAGGAATAAGCAAAGGCATCATTAAAAATGGATCTTTCATGCATTTCTATGGTGGCAAATTGTATGGGACAATAAAACTGGCCATATGCTATATGAGCTACTCATATTCCCAAATGGATTGAAGCCGTCACTTGCTAGTCTGAGTCAAACATTTCGAGGATCTTTGGCAACTGACTCATGCTTTTTGTCAAAGCCTTTCTATGCTTCAGAGTCCTCCAGATGGCGCATTACATTTTTCTCCTCTATGCGTTTATCTTTGTGCCACCTCATATCAGTAGCCATCTTCCTTGATATAAATAACCTTTGTAGCCTTGGTTTTAAAGGAAATTACCACAAAACCTTGTGAGGGATCCTTTACCTTTACCTGTATGAAACTTTTATCTAGGCTCCTTGCAAGTAGGGCATTTATCTTCATTTTCATACTCCTTCCAAAAAAGTATACAATCATTCTTGCATACATGTATTTTTTGATAATCAAGGTCCAAATCTCGAATTTTTGTTTAATTTCATTGTATGAGCATGGGAGCATTTCACCGATGGGAAGGACATCCTTCAACAGTTTTAGCATCATCATAAATGATTTGTTGCTACATTTATTGAGCATCCTTAGATGTAGCAACTTAACAATGAATGATAATTTGGAATATCACTGGAAATTCGGATGCAATTCGTGTTCTGTATCCCTCATTAATCTTGCAAATGTATTTGCTTCACCACCATGACCACCAGACAAGTCAGGATTATAGCTACTAGTTGCTTCCCCAGTATAAACAAATGTGGATGGTCCGCTATGTATGTCATGGATAATTTCTCGCACCTCAATATTGGGAGAATTTGATTTCTCTATCATATCATTGAAATATTCGTGATTTTCACTTTCCGAGGGATCACTGTCATTTAACTCAAAGTCTTTCCTATAATACACCCACCTAGTGTAAGTTGTGACAACCCCGTATGCAAATAAATGAATTTCAACTTCATCTATGTTTTTTTCGGTACGGTTGTTGCATCTATTACATGGACACCAAACCTTACTCATTCCTGATTTCATATGATCACGAGCAAACACGATAAATTATTTTACCCCATTAATGTATTGATGTAACCTTTTATTATGAAGTTGCATCCAACTCCTATCCATCCCAAAATCCCCATTACAAAGAAAGACATTATCCTTAAATCCCAATATGTTGAACAGGTGATTCTTCTAAATGGCAAAGAAAAGGCCAATATGATTCTGTAAATTGATTTCCAGGTATTAGATGTGTCATCCTTCATTTGCTATTATGCCAATCCAAACTAGAAGTTGGTAACATAAAATTAGAGTGCAAAAACAAAAATTTGAATATGGTTAGCTAATAAACACAATTCAAACTCACCCGAATAGGACATTTTCTGTTACCCACTCCTACCAACTTGTTCAACAATGTGATTATGTCTTTTAAATTAATTATTGTTTCTATACCAAACCAGTAAGTTATTTGGAAATTTATGAAAAGACCTTTACAAAATCCAGATTCTTATATACTTATACTCTAGTGTTGTGATTAGTTTTTTTTTCCTTCCCTCAACTACTTCCAATGGGACTAAACTAGTAATATTTTCTACTCTCTCTCTCTCTCTCTCTCTCTCTCTCTCTTTCCCTCTTTGTTGCCAAGAACATGCATAAATAAACAAGATAAGTTGATTAAAATGCAATGCATCATGGTTGAAGACATGGATTTTACAGTTGAATCAAAGACATGACTCTTGATAGGCTGCCATAGTCAAAGCAGGATTCATGCTCTTAACCATTGGGATTATCAATGAGCTATTCATCTAATGGTTATTCGGTGAACCGTGGGAAATATCAATTAAGAGAGGTGAGTTCAAAACTTGGCATATCGATCGAAAGGGTCAGGACTACTTGTATTATTTTCAAAAAGAAGAAAAACAATTAGGGATGATGTGATATTGATTGTTTGGTGACATAATTTGGCTACCATAATTGTCCAGCTAGAATTCCACTTAGGGCACACAAAAAGAATGTTATTTTCGTCAGTTAATTGTTTGCTTCTTTAGTCAGGGGTGATGAACTTAAATGCAACTCTATACAGTTTTAATGGCCCTTGTATAAAGCGTAAGATACATATATATACCTTGCAAAGATATTAAAAAAGAAAGTGTTGATTGGATCGTTGGAATAGATAGTGAAAGTAGATCTTCCAAATAGAAGCATATTAAGCAATGGAGTGGTATACTCACTTATCTTGTTTTAAGTGCCTAGATTTTGATCAATGAGGAAATATACCATGGGGTTTTGCTATCTACATGTGTATATTAATTTGTACCTTTGTATATTGGGAAGAAAATAAGATTTCCATGTTTCCATGAACTGGAAGTCTTACTATACCATATTCTTCTTCTTCTTCTTCCTTTATTTATAAAAAATTTAATTGTTTGAAGCTCAACAGAATTCACTAGTTTTGGGACTAATACAGACATTGGTGTTGAATTTGAAATAAGAAACCTTGATCATTTTCTCATGAAGCATCAGAAACTGTTTGCCTTCATACTGAATTCTTTTTCTTTTCATATGTTCATTTACGTATTATGTTGCAGCTGAAACTATTTTGTTAGCATTTCAGAACTACATATTGATGCTGGGCATAACTGTAATGATCCCTTCATTTCTTGTCCCACTAATGGATGGAACTAATGTGAGGTTACAATCCATGGTTAGCATCAAGCTGACTTTCAATTACAGATTTCTAGGTTTTTCCATTCCCTTTGCAGAAATTGTACATAAAACTTTTGTTAAGCGGGTATTGAAAGAGGTCTTCATATCTAATTTGCTTTGCGTAGATTTACACAAACAATGCAAACTATCCAAGGTGCTTTAATTGTAGTAGCATGCATAAAAATGCATTGCTAGTTTTTGATCAAGTAATGAACTCTTGAAATAAAATATACTCAATTCAATCATAGGCATAAAAGTCTTCATCCAATCAAATTTATCGATAAACACCCAAAATTTTGACTTCTAAAAATTCAAAGATATAAACCCTAGCACACAATGAATCAAAAACAAACTTCCAGAAATTAATATCAGAAACTTCATATATAAATATAAATATAAATATAAAAAAATCAGTAATTTTAACAGTTTAGAGAGTATTGACTGTAGCTCGACTTTTCCGCACCCCCTTTTGGAAGGCGAAATAGCCTTATAGTTTAAAGTTCCGCGGTTTTGATTCTAATCTCACAAGTAATGTGAAATTGATAAACACCAAAAAGAGTCCAAATCCGACAAATCTTTTGGAAAATTGATTTTGAATCAAATTGCCAAAAATGAACTGTTTTTCCATATACAGAGTCGCCACCTAAATATTTTTATTTTGGGAAATTTAGGAAACCCATGACTCGTGCCAAAGTCCACGTGTCCGTCATCACCAAGATTGTCTCAGCTCAGGAACTTAGGTACGAGAGGGGAAGATCATGAATGTATTTGAGCACCCCCGTTCGCCCGATCAAAGATCGGCCTGTACTAATCATGATATGGATCTTATGTACATTATATGCTCTTGTTCCGGTTTATTAGGCTAGTATTACTATGTGATGGGCACACACAACTATAGACTAAATTGCAAGAATTGGAACATTCCGAGTTATGTTTGTTTTTTAAAATTATTTTGAAATATGTACCACTTGAAAAAGTGATCGCATATGAACACTACTCAAATTATTCCAATTCAAGCAACAAGCCTTCATCCACAAGCATTCAAACAGTTATAACACTTAAGCAATTAGCCTCATGGCAAGCATGGTAGACATGGCAACAATCACACTCATCCAACATGCTAAAACGAGTAAAGGCTCACCTAGTACTCTAAGCCAAAAAAATAGGTTAGAAAAATGCATGATTCCTAACTATGCAATATGATTAATGCAACACATGCGATATGCAATCAATAGGCTCGGCTGCTTAACATGGCGTATGAAACAATTTTGATAACATGCGGTCTAAGCACATATTAAAAGAAGTATTTAAACTAACAATGCAGTTAGAATGATGTGCCGAGCCTCGGTACATGCAATACAAATGGAATCAAACATGAAGTCTGCTAAAAAAAACATGATGTCCCTAAACTAACCATCATAAGCTAGTAAATAAAAGGGAGAAAGACGTGGGGTTGGAAGACATACACATTATTGCATCGTTGCGCTCTCACGAAGGAGAGTCCGAATAAACAAACTAGTTAATTAACTAACTAATGAAAGCTAAGCTAATTAAGCTAACTATTAAAAAAACAAATGAAATTAGCTAAACTACTTAACCAATTATTACAACAAATGAACGAATTAACTATTCTAGCTAAATAACAACGGAATTGAATAACTAGTTAACCAACTAATTAAATAATTACAACACAAGTGCAATTAAAAGAATTAAGTAAGCTAAACAATCTAAATATTAAGCTAACTACTCCACCTTGGGATGCGTGGGATGTTCATGCGCATGCTCGGTTTCCATCCGAAAAGACCACCGTTTTGCTTCTGGAGAGCCTCTGTTGCGCAATAGAACACATACGCCGTTGCCCACTTCCAGAATAACTCTTCGCTGCTTTACAAACATGCTGTTGAAATTTGTATCAGAGGCCGACCGACCAGTGATGGTCGCTCGGCCATCATAGGTGGTCTACCGGCCATTGCTGCCCAGTTCTCCATGCTGCAACAGAGGACAAATAGAACATATACAAGGTATTTTCCAGGGTTGTCTACACAACTCACCTCTCATTTTCATAAACAAATCAAAGGAGAAGTGAACTTTGGCCACAAACCGCCAACTCAAGCAATTTCATTGCATGATGGCTTGTGAACCGAAGTGTGCAAATTCAATAAATGTAACCAAAAAAAAAAATCATACCACCTCCCTTTCATGAAAACTCAACGGAAGTCATGACCTTGGAACTTTAAATCATTTCATCAGTAATGAGTATGAAATGGTTCAAGCTTCCATGTGTTCAGTTAACATCCGATTGAGCATGACCAAATTATTATATTTCACCATTTTTAGCCTCAATTTTAATTACTCCATTTTAGTTACCAACCATTCTTTCATCAATTGAGTCCAAAGGGTGAATTTAAGTCCTCTAATGGAAAGAAGGCTCAAACTAAAAGTTGTTTTAGGCATGAAATAGACAACACGCCGTTGGTAATGAATTCCTAAGGGATTAAACCATTAAGCATGACATCTCAATCTCATGCTTTAAACAAACAAGTTGTTTGAACCACTTTCAAAGCAAAACAAAAGCCAAGAAAGAATGGAGATTGTAGAGATTATTAGTGCTAAAAATGAGTGAGAAAAGCATAAATAAATGCTATCAACTCAAATAAGATGGTGTCTAAGGCCTAGAACACCAAACTCGTGAGAACAATTACATTACAAGCATGCAAAACAAAGCTCAAATGCAACTAACAACCCAAAATAGCGCTAAAACAGCCCAGAATAAGTCCTAAAACATTCTAGAATTAAGACAAAAAAAAATAGTTAGATTGACATGCTAAAACATGGCACAAACTAGGCTAGTAAGCAAGACACAAGGAGGGGAGGCTAACCCCTCCAAATTTGGACTTCAAAACATGATTTTGGCCACTGAAAAAGCTTTGAAAATCAGTGTTTAAAAGCTTAAAAAAAATAGTAAAAGGGTGGGAAACACAAGGGCAACGCCCTCCAAAACAAGGTACAAAGAAGGGCTATCAACCCCTCAACCTTTAATGGCCCTTAGACCCAAGCTTCAGCCCAAAAATACAGAGTTTTGATAGCCCAAAAACAATGGAAAAATAGTAAGAATAAAAGCGAAGAAAGCAAGCAAATAGGCAAAGCCTTATACCTTTTGAAGAGAAGAAGCAATTCAAGCAACAAAGCCAAGACAACACACCCTTCAAGAGCTCAAACCAAGCTTGAAAACACCTTAACTCAAGATGAGAAGATTCGGTTAAGGGTGTATAGGCAAAGGCTAAGGATTTGTAGGCAAAAGTGTAGGCATTTGCTAGAGAGAGAGAATTGTAGAGAGAGGAAAAAATTTTATATCAAAATTTTCTAACCTTAAAACATGAGAGAGAGGTCTCCTATATATAGAAAAACATGAATTCTCTACAAGGATATCCAGCCCTACACATGGGTGAAGATGCATGCATCTGTGCAAACTGTTGGCACAGCTATCACAAAATATCTGCAAAATACACTGGCGGTCGGCCGGCCATCACTGGTGGGGCAAGCCACATCAGTGGCTGGCAGCCCAAAAGTGATGGCTAGTAGACCAAAGGGTGGTCGGTAGGCCACCAAGGGTTGCAGGTTTAAAGGACTAAGGCCTGGTCCAAGAATGAGGCAACAAGGGAGCTAGGTTTGAAAGGCTCAAAGCTGTGGCATTCCGCCAAGGACTTCGAGTAGTTGACGAGTATATAAACTCATCATCGGGTGTGCATGCAATGGTGTCCAAGTCGTAAGGGCTATCAAAAATGGGGTGTCTATAGTTTCCCCTCTTTGACAGAACTCAAAGTCATGAAATGACATGAGTGAATGTCAAAGCCCGAAAACGACCCATTTTGACAAGGCCGTAAGACTTGAACAAACAATCAAGACAAAAATAAATGGTTGCACCCACAGGCTGCCTATGTATTCCTTTGCAAGAAATCAAACCAGCGTAGTTCTGAGGCCAGCTGCGAATGATATTCACAATGCAACTTTGAAAGCTGGACTCACACACCACGCAAAGCCTAATATTTTTAAAACTCATGATCATGTAAGATAATGCAATAAGCAATAACAACACAATAAGAAAAATAACGAGATAATGACATGAATAAGCAGCTTCAAGTTTAAAACCAACACAGACTCTGACCACGCCAAAACAAGAGACGAGGAAAGAAAACACCGCTTAGGGTTTCGTTTCACGCATCCTGAGAAACTGAGAACAAAAACCACTCGGGGTTGCGTTTCACACGTCTCGAGGAACAGAAAATGAAAAACACTCAGGGTTTCATTTCACGCATCTTGAGATGAAAGAAAATCGCTTGGGATCACGTTTCATGCATCCCGAGATACAAGAAAAATCGTTAGGGCCCGCGCTTCGCATGTCCCAAGATGAAACCCGCCCAGGGCTGCGTTTCACACGTCTTGAGATACAACCGCTCGGGGTCATGTTTCGCACGTCCCGAGATGAAACCCATCTAGGGCCATGCGTCATGCGTCCTCAGATATAAGAAAATTGCTCGAGCTCACGCTTCGCAAGTCCCGAGATGAAACTCACCTAGGGCCGCATTTCACGCATCCTGAGATACAACCGCTCGGGGTCGTGTTTTGCACGTCCTGAGATGAAACCCGCCCAAGGCTGTGTTTCACGCGTCCTGAGATACAACTGCTCGAGGTCATGCTTCATACATCCCGAGATGAAACCCCCCTAGGGCTACGCGTCACGCGCCCTGAGATACAAAAGAACCACTCAGGCTCGCGCTTCGTACATCCCGAGATGAAACCTGCCCAGGGCCGCGTTTCACGCGTCCTGAGAAACAATCACTCGGGGTCGTTCTTCACACGTGCCAAGATGAAACAACAGAGGGGTGTGCAATAGATGCACAAAGTGAATAAGTGTAGGTTCTCCTATTGAGACACAAATGACTTTATCCGAAACTCCTCCTAATGAACCGTATATACAATATCATTTTCCTGTATTGGCAAAGGAAGAAAGAAAAGAACTTTCCTGTTTGCGAAAGCATAACTAACATAAATAACGTGCAATATAGTGACAATGCATGTTCTATGCAAGGTACTAAAGCATATTCTATGCATGATTGATAGCATGTTCTATACAAGAAACCAAAAGCATATTCTATGCATGAAATAAGAGCAAGAGCATATTCTATGCGTGAATAATAACCAATGCAAGACACACATGTAGGGCACGTATATGTGAAATGCATATTCTATGCAACAATATAGAGAGAAAGGAGAATGAAGGCAAAACAAATAAAAGCAACCTTCAATGACACCTTCCAATTTACCTCTCGGAGGAATTTCAATATGTTTAAAAAGGATATACCTCATTCATGTTGACAAGTGACGAACATCGTGTGCCGAAATCACAGTTTTGAGCTTCGGTAGAGACAATCTAGGCCCAACAGTGAACCTTCCTTGGAACTCTTGGAAAACAAAGACACAAAACAGCATCACGACTTAAGGAGAGGCTGCCGGCCACCTGTCGGCCACTGAACAACCTTGCCAACCACCAGTGAGCCTTGCCAGCCACCTGCCGAGCATCGATGGCAGACTAGGGGCATTTTAGACATTTTGCCTTGGGTCTTTAAGTATAGGCCTTGACCCTTCATTTCCTTATGACCTCATGTCCGAAAATCTTCCCTCTCTCTCTCTAGACACTTTCCCTCTCTAGATCTGAGCCTTTTATGCGTTTTCCAACACCCTACGCAAACTTTATTCGCTCAACCCTCTTAATTCCCTTTCTTTTGAACCGATCAAAATTTGATTTCGACACTTTTTTCCTCGTTTTCACCCTTCTAGGCATGTTCTTCTCAAGTTTCTCTCAAGTTTCGTGCACTTTTCGTGACTTTGACTTTTTCTTCCATTTTCTCTCTCCTAGGGTTGACTTTTTCCAAGTCTACCCTATTTTCTCCATTTGTCTTCACTTTTCACCCATTTTTCACCCATTTTCCACATGACGGATGATATACAACATGATAGGGCCCTTCCAAAGGTTCCCCTCATATTCTCACCTGTTCCTGAAGTAGATGAGTCGGTTATTGTCGAGGCGGCTGGAGGTATTGGGGCCGACCCCGTGGCAGAGTTCGACCTTGAGCCTGAGCCTGAGCCTGAGCCTGAGCCTGAGCCACTACCATTGAGGGTATGCCTTTTTGATCCAATGAGGTACCATCCCCACACACACATTTGGCCCGCTGATGGTATTAGGTGCTTTAGTGACTTGATTCTTGGTGTACCCGAGGACCTCCTGCTGAGGGAGGTGGCTTTTCACCTTTCATCCATCGCCGTTGAGGTATGAACTCTATTTTCATGCATTCCTGCCATTCTTTACTTCTATTCCTTACATTGCCTTTTATCTTATTGTACTTTCATTACTGCCTTATCTGATTCATATGTTCTTTGCCACAAGGCGAGTCTCGTGCCTTCAGAGGGTACAAAGCTAGGACTGCACGAGATTGGTGCGACAAGCTCTCTATTGGAGTTCACGACATTGCGGACGAGACTGGCTTCAGCCTCTTCTGCTCCGACCTGACGCGTGTCATCGCTAGTCATCCTCTTCTGGGAGCCCTTTCGAAGAGGTGGTGGGACACCACCAACTCCTTCCACTTTTCCATTGCCGGGGAGATGACGATGACTCCCTACGACTTTGCCATGCTCACTGGCTTAGGAGTAGGGGGTGATCCGATTCCTTTCGACACAGACATGGGAGAGTGGGATGAGGCTTGGGTCGAGCTGCTAGGAGCGCATCCACCCTTATATCGGACAGCCATGGTCCAGTATAGCTAGTTTGCTGAGCGATTTAGAGGGAGTGAGCCAGAGATGGAGCAATACGCCACGGGTTTTTGGATGTTTGTCCTAGGTACCACCTTGTTTTCAAACAGGTGGAACATTGTGGGCTTATACCTACTGAGTGCCCTGGTGACCTTTCCTTAGGTGCGCTTCTATAATTGGGGCAGAGCTGTCCTTGCCACCCTATATGGATACATAAGCTCTACCTCCTGCATAAGGAAAGAGTTGATTGGAGGCCATTGGCCAACTTGGAAGGTATGCATTTCAGTTCCCTCTATGTATTTTACATTTTCTGCTCTACATATTTTCTGCCTTATATCTATTCAATACCTGTGCTTTCTGTTTTGCACTTTCTACATCTATTCATACATTGTGCTTTTTGCTTTGCACTTTCTGCACAGGTTCATACATTATGTTCACATATCACTACATTTTCTCCGCAACTATGGGTGTATGCTTATTTTCTGACTCTTGCCCCAGAGCCCGTGGAGGAGCTCCCACTTGTAGTCCCTTATTCGAGGCGGTATGATGGCAGGTGCCAGCATCGGAGCCGCGAGTCGTTCACATTCTTCCGGCACTATTTCGACACAGTGGCTGCCCATGAGGTAACCCAAAACACAGTCATTTTTGCCTTATAACTATTTTGATTCACACTTTAGCAACTAACAGCAACTAACAATCTGTACACTCTCTATTTGCAAATCACGTGATAGCCATGGGCCATGATGCCAGCTGGAATACGGGACTAGTACGCCGAGGCCTTGGCTACTTCTCGCTTTCGCATTCCACTTGAGAGCCCAATCTGTCGGGCTTGGTTCCTGAGTGAGCGGTTCGTTCGCCAGATTGTGGGTCTGCCTGACCCGATCATTCCGATGGTGCCACTAGAGTCCATGAGATCAGCATATAGCATGTCCATTGATGAGGTCACTAAGTTTATGGTGGGCTTGGATGCTGATTACTTCAGGGCAGAGGGTGACTACCCAATCTTCATTTAGGCACACCTCATACCACCTTTGATAGGCACTTGCGGAGGCAAGGGGACGAGAGCTCTTGCTGCAAGAGAGGCACCTAGAGTGACTAGAGAGACTAGGGCAACCAAGGCCCGTGCTAGGGGGGCTCCTCGGGTGAGGCAGAGGACCGGCTGGCCAGAGCTTCCCACTGCACTAACATGCTGGCAGTATACTGGAGATGCTTACCAGGTCCCGATTAAGCCTGCCACGGCTGGGCACAAGCTTGTCGGGGTTCGAGGCCTGACTCGGGTATCGACCATACTTTCCGATTTGCACCCCACATTTCATTTCAGATATGTTTATCTGAAACAATGATCATCCAAATGCATTTGCAGGCATCCATTGAGTACACGGGGGGCGCTCTCGAACTGATAGCCTTATTGATGGGCATGATACAGATGAGGGAAACGTTGCTCAGTCTCCACGACATCCCGATAATTTCTTCAGTTTGCACTTCATGCTATCATCTTTCCACTGATACACTGGCATTTCAACTATAGTTATCTCCAAACTGCACCGATACACTGCATTCACACACTGTACTTACACACTATATTTGACTTCTTCATACATTCATTTTGCATACCCTGCTTCCATCTGATACACATATTGAAACTGATATGTGACAACTGTCCTTTTCAGATTCCAACCATACCGAGTGCACCAGTGGCAGCAGTAGCACCAGCACCAACACTGACACCAACAGTATGTCTGCCAGTGGCAAGGATGAGAGACAGAGACAGCCTAGGGCCAAAGCAATCCTCCAGGGCCCATCTTGAGCGATGACAATGCTGAGACCAACGACTCTGAGAAGGCAGGGAGTCAGCATTCTGAGTCATCAGAGAGTGGAGACAATGGTGCCAGCTTTGGTTTTAAGAGCGAAGGTGATGATGTTGAGGTAGGTTCTGGGGCAGAGAGCAAAGACGATTCCGGCTCGGGTTCAGAGATAGATTCAGACAATGGAGCTGTAGACACCCCATTTTTGACTGACCTCAAGACTTGTGGACTCGATAATTACGATTTTATTTGTTCGCTTTGAGTGCCCGAAGTCCTCGGTGGAACGTCCTGTCTTTGAGCCTTTAAAGCTTATATATTTTGTGCTTTGTTTTTGACCAAAACCTTGTTCTTTCAAGCCTGGAACTTTTGGTGACCTGTCGGCCACCACCATAGGCTGTCGGCCATGCCTCATGGTTGTCGGCCATTGGTGTGGCTGATTGGCCATCAGTGGTGGCCAGTTGGCTACCGGTGGTGGTGGACGGCCACCAGTGTCTTTTTCTAGATATTTGTTGACAGTTGTGCCAGCTATTGGCACATTGAGTTGCATCTCCCTACACATGTATGGTGGGATGTTTCTAAGCTCAAGGCTTGTTTTTCTCTATATATGGGGGTTCCTCCCCCATTTTTTAGGGTTAAAAAATTTGGAACCAAATTCTCTCTCTCTAGACTTCTCTTTTTTTTTCTTGTAATTTTATACACATTTGCTCACAAATCCTACACTTTTGCCTACACACCCTTGATAGAAGTTGCTAGTCATTGGGCGGAGGTAGCTTGGGACTCATTTTGAGCTCTAGGAGGGGGGTTTTGGCTTGGATTGTTGGCCAAATTGTGTCTTGGCTTCAAGAGGTATAACACTCTCTCTTTATACTTGTTTTGTACCCTTGCTTTGCCATCTTTTTCAATTGTTTTGAGGCTGATTTTCGAACTGTAAAAAGCTTTTTTTTTATGGCTTAAAAGTTTTGATTTGAGGCCATTTTCAATTAAGGGATTGTTCACTCTTCTTGCATCTTTGCTTGTAAAGTTTTTGTGCCTTTGTTCATCACTTTCAAACCAACTTTTTTAGGCCTTTTAACCACTGAATTTCAGAGGTTTTCAGTGGCAAAAACTCATTTTGAAGTCCAAATTTGGAGGGGTTAGCCTCCCTTTCTTGTGTCTTCTTTGCATGCCTAGTTAGCCCTATGTATTAGCTTAATGTTTTAGCTTTTTGTGGCTCAAGTCCAGCAAGTTTTACACTCTTTTTTGAACTATTTTGCCACTATTTGGTGCCTTCCGAGTCTTGTATTACATAGTTGTAGTGTAAGTCCTTTCACTACCTTGGTGTTTTAAGGCTTTAACCATCATTCATTTGAGTTGATTGCATGTTTTAGTGCTTTTTCTCACCTAATTTCAACACTTATAATCTCTGCAATCTCCCTCATTTCATCACTTTTTCAATTGCATTGAGGGTTGTTTAAGCTTAAGATGGAGGCTCATTGTAGACACCCCATTTTTGACCGTCCTCAAGACTTGGACGTCACCGTTTGAACACTCGGTGATCATCCATGTTTGTGTTCGTCTTGAGTTCCCGGAGGTCTTGGCCACGCGCCCTGCCTCAGGATCTCTCGACTCGACTATTTTTTGTTTGGTTTTGCACCAAACACTTGTGTTTTTGCATTAGAGGGTAGGGAATGGCTTGTTGGACATCCCCACACCCCACCGGCCATGGCTTGAGGCTACCGGCCATTGGTTTGTTGCCATCGGCCAAATGTTTGGCCGACCGGCACTCTTTGTGGTCGACCGACCATCTGTTTTGGTCAAATAGTATTTTTGGCTGGCCGACCACTGTACATCTGCTTGTGTAGATATTTTTATGCCAGCTGTGCTAGCTGGCATACACTTTGCTCCCTTCCATACACGTGTATAGAGGGATCTCCCTCTTGACTAGCCTACTTGAGAAGCTTTGCAAGAGTGAGTTCTATAAGAGGAAGCCTCTTCTCCCTCCATTAAGGTTACAACATTTTTTTCCAGAGAGAGCTCTGAACTAGGGTTAGGTCATAGTGTATCTATCCTACCTCTATATCTCCCTCTCTTTGCCTTAGTGTGTGTTTGTTCTTAGTTTTGCATTCAAACACCTAGTGTTACACCTTACCTTGGCTACTGAGGTGCTAAGGAGTCATTTTCAGACTTTTGGAGCTAGTTTGAACCTAAGGAGGCTGCTGGTCTTCCATTTTTGAAGAGGGTCTACAAGGGTAACAACTTTTTCCCTTTATTCCCCATTTTTGCATAGCCTTTTTACCAATCTCGCACCTGTTTTTAGGCTTTGTGTATAACATATAAAAGTTTTGTTTTTACCTGCCTAAAATAGTTGTTTAAGGTTGCTTTGAGCTTTGGGGTTGTTTGACCCCTCTTAGGGCTTGTTTGGCCCCCATTTTGTGCCATTTTGGTGAGCTCCGGGACCACCTTGTTTGGACCTCCTCACCACTGAAATCTTGAGATTTTAGTGGTGAGGATGGTGGTTTAAGGTCCTAAGAAGGAGAGGGCCCACCCCTCTCCTTGCTGTCCTTGAAAAGGGCCATTTTAGCCTTATGTGTAAGCACCATTTTTAAGTGCATTTTGGCCATGTCTTAGTTGTTATTTGTGCTTCTTTTGTCATAATATAGCACTGTTTTTACTTGGTTTAGACACACCATACTTGCCTTGCATACATGTCTTGTAAAGCTATGATTTGCCTTAACTTGTGCCTAGCATTCAGCCTATTATGCTTACTTGTTTTGGCCTAGCTTTGTGAAGCTTTTGTGCTTGTTTTAGCATTCTTAAGTTTCTTTTTTGGTTGTTTTGGTCGACCATGACATGCTTAGTATAGCCACCTTACATTTTGGCTTGTTAGCCTTGGGTGTGTGAGTGGGGAGCATGCTTTACTTGCTTTGTTTCAATGGTTTGGAACCATTTGCCATGTCATTTCAGTCCTCATGGTATGCTTGAATGCTTACATTTGATGTCCCTTTAATGTGTTAAAAGGTTGGTGTTTCATGTTTCATGTTTGTGCTATTGTGTATGCCTCTAGGATTAGGTCCTTTAGATGCCATCTAAGTGGTTCTTAGGGCTTACTTTTGCATGATTTAGGACTGTTTTGGTTCATTTTGGTCATTTGCTTCATGTGTCATATGATCATGTTTTAGGTCCTTGGGCTTGGTTGCATGCCTAGCTTGCATTGGTAGGTTGATTTGGCATCATTTCCTACATGTTCTCAAAGCTTATTATGTATGCCATATGTCCATGGTTATTCCCTTTTAAGTGTGCTCAAAAGATACTTCTTGATGCTTAAGTGTTTAGGCCTTAACATGTGCATGCTTGTGTGTGTTTTGCCTCTCATTTCCATAGCATTTGGCCACTGTTTTGGGCCTAATAGAGAGTTGTCCAAATTAGTGTAAGTCCCTCCTTTGCATATGTTGCATGCTTGCCTTATGCATTGTTGCATATTTGGCCTTGTTCCATGCTTGTTGACATTACACTTTGCATGCTTGATTAGTTGCATCCTTGCATGTTCATTTGCATGCTCATGTTGCATACTAGCTCACGTGCCTAGGTTGCATTGCATTGGCACGCATGCTTTGCCCCTTGAATTGAGTATGATAGAGGTTGAGCGATTGATGGTCCGAGAATCAAGGACCATCCTCCTTTGAGTCATAAACATGATAAGAAGTGTGGTTGGTGCAAACATTCATTGAAATGTATTGCCATGCCATGTTTTTCCCTATGCTACTGTCAAAACAGGTTTCTAGGAAACTTTGGCCGGCCCGCCATCTATACTACCGACCCACCAATTATTGATGGCCGAGAGCTCAACAAATGGTCGATGACCATCCGGACATGGTCGGTGGGGTTTCCACTTGGTCGGTGGTGATCCACAGTGTCCATGGAGCATACCTTGGGATTTGTGCAATTTTCAGAGGAACAAAGCAGGGGAAACAGAGGCAAACTTGTGCATGGTGGTGGGTTTTCGAGCGGAATCGAGCGCGCATACATTGGGCCCTCTTCCCGAGGCTGCTTTTACTGCTTAACTAGCTTAGTTAATTTTCTTAACTAGTTAATTGTCTGTAATATTTAGTTAGCTTGATGGTTAGTTAAATTGTATTATTCTTTCGGTCCCTCTGAGCGAGGGCAAATTTGTAATAAGTGTGGGTGCGTGTGTGCATGTCTTCCAACCCCCACTTCTTTCTCCCTTTTACTTACCTGCTTTGGATGGTTAGTATTAGGGCATATTTAATTTAGCATCCTTATGTTATGCATGCATGCATCATTCATCAGTATTGCATGCACCGGACTCGGCACATCATGCTAACTGCATAATAATATATTTCAAATCTAACTTGAATAACTGTTATTTGCGCATTCCACATGCCATCCTAGGATTAGCTGAGCCTATTCTAGTGACATTTTGTATGAGATACATTAGCCACCTTAACATGAATTAGAATCATGCATATGATTACTAACTAGTTCACTGTTTTGGCACGGAGTACAATGTAAGTATTTATGCTTTAGCATCTCGCATGAGTGTGAATGTTAACATGATAGCATGCTTACCATGTGGCTATATGCTTGTGTGATATAACTGCATGAATGCCTGTCGGTGAAGGTTGGATTGTTTGAATTGGGATAATTCATTGAAATCTGTATTTTAGCCTACTTGCGAGTAGAAAAATTCAAACCATTTTTCAAACAAGCGGAAATGCGATGCTTTGTTCCAACTTAGGCAATTTATTCTATACTTGTTTTGCTGTACGCATCACATAGTAATTCTAGGCTAATAACCGGTTTAAGAATGCATAATGTTTTCAAAACAAGATATCATGGTTAGTAGAGGTCGATCTTCGGATCGGGCGAGAGGGGGTGCCCATAGCTGACCTTCCCCAATCGTACCGAAGCTCTCCAACAGAGGCAATTTTGGTGATGACGGACACATGGCCTTAGGCAAACGAGTCAGGGTTTCCCAAATTTCCCCGAAATAAACTATTTAGGTGGCGACTCTATATTTGGCAAAGCAGTCCATGTTTGGCACTTCTTTCTAAAAATCTATTTTTTTAAAAATGATTGGCTAGATTTGGACTCTTTGGTTCAGATTAAGAACCGTGACGATTTGAGAGTCTGAACTGTAGTGAGCCCAAAACGAACAGAACGGGACCCATCCTCCCGGGGCGTTCGGGGACGTCAACAGTTTCTGGCGACTCTGCTGGGGAGTTTGAGAACTTGACTCGAACTCATGATATCTTGTTTTGACTACACTTATGCGTTTCTTTGCATTGCATGTGCATTGGTGCACCTAGGACACCATGTTGGCCATCTGCTATTCCTGAGCAGTTTGCCAGAGGCTCGCTTTGAGAAGTGTGCCATAAGGCTGACCGGTTGCGGGCTCTACCAGTATGGGAACACAAACCCCGATTTTACCGGGGCACCCTATTTGACCATTCGACCAGTGCATATTTGGAATCCATAGTGACCATTCCAAACTAGAACAGGTTGCTTACCCGACGATAGGTTGTTTGAAACCGCTACGTGCGTAGTGAAGCCCTAACTCCTGACAAAATAGGACAGGGAAACCCTACCCCAACATAGGGGTGTTTTGGCTGTCTTTTACTTGCTATGTGCTTTTAGAGTGTATCTCTGCAGGGAATGCGCATATCAGTTTGCAAGTTTGAGTGTCAAGCCTGAGGGCATTAGTATCAGTGTTTGTGAGAATTAGTTATATCTGCGGGAATCAGATTCAGTTTTTTTTTTTTTTTGGGCAGCGATTTTGGGGAATAGTGATCAGTAGTAAAGTACAATTATTCAGTCATGTCTGTGTCTATTCTGTTTGGGCTGAACTACTGCTTGTTTTCCCTTTCAAGGTTCAGAGATTTGGGTACAGAGACTTGGTGTTCTCCTTCGCTAAGGCAAGATAGATATCTGATCTGTCAGTCACCGTTCAGTTCAGTGGACTTATGATGACCCAAAGTTCGGAGCAAATTATGGTTATGGCAGCCGCATTAGACCAAGGGATCATCTTGCAGGATGAGACCAATGTTGATGTACTGTATCCGCCCAAGTCGCCTGCTGCACACTCGATCTGGACCCCCCAATTGTATCAGGCTCGTGAGCCCACCACGTTTGAGTTAATGGGAATGATCGGCGACCTCCAGAGGCCTGTGGCTGATCTCGCCTACGGAATGTCGGCTTCGCCACTAGCCACATCATATGCCGGGAATTTTGTACCACAGGAGCCCCCGCTACTGGGACGGATTGTGATCGAGCTCAGCCAACTAGAGGTTGCCTCCAGCTACAGCAATGACGTGTCAACAACAACCGGGTTTTTCTCTGATGTAGTAACCCAAACCCTCGATCAGGCAGAGGCTAGAGGTAAGAACAAAGTGGGAACAGATGCTGATCCCGTTGAGCTACTGCTGTGGGCAGTCGAGGCTTTGAAAGCCGGGGGATGAATAAGCAGCAAGTATTTGCAGTCCTGAGTAAAGCTGTGGATGATGCTTTCCCCACTCCAGCCGAGGGTAGTTCAAGCCAGGCAGAAAATCGGGATAGGCCCCGTCATGCCAGAACAGTCCCTTCTGCTCCCAACCCTGCACCAGGAAAAGATCAGAAAGCCAAAGCAGTGTCTGTCGACCCTTTCGCTAGTACGCCTAGCAAGAACCCTCAAACTTCGAAGTATCTGCCTCGAGGGCGCAGAGTCTTTCACGCCCTATACATGCCTTTGTCCAAGGCATTTCAAATTCTGGCTAAAAAGGGGCATCTTGAACCCCTCGAGCCTCAACCTCTACCGAAGAATCTTCCTCTCACACATGATGCTGCCCTGTACTGCACGTACCACCAGTAAATCGGTCACAACACCGACGGTTGTTTCCGCCTTCGTCACGAAGTGCAAGATTTGATCGACAATGAGGTCATCCTCCCACCTGCCTCAGCAAAGTCTGTCACCACTAAATTATTGGACTTTAAGGATGCTACAAGTACGTGATCAGGGGTTACACCACCTGCGGGCGGCGCCCGGTGTATTTCAGATGTGGCGTTTGGCATGCACTGTTGGGAGCATTTGCGAATGGAGTTTTGTAATTTCTGGCTTGGGTGTCGAGTCAGTTTTTTGTTTTGTTTTGGGGTCTGTCTCATTGTCTTGAGTCAGTCTTTTTGCTTAAGGGTCTGTCTTGATTGTGTCGAGTCAGTCCCATTGTATAGAATGTCAGGTGATTCCGGGGTTGTTGCCTCGAACACCGTTTTGTTTTGTAATCATCCTTTTGCTTTCTTTTGAGTCTATCTCTGCTGTGGAGCCAGTTGCAACCAGAAAATCTTGAATGAAACAGTTGCGGCTATCATGTTCTCGTGCTTATCGCTACTTTGAGCTAGTTGTGCCAGAGCATTTGAATGAAATGGCGGAGCATCTCACTCATTCTTCTGCACCCCAAACTCATTGCATTGACCTAAGTTTTTAACTTTTTGAACACTGCGGTGATGAAAACGAAGAGGAAGAAATTCCTCAAGCTTTGCAAAAACTTGATCAAATTAAGAGAAAGAGAGGCATGCTAAAGCCCTTAAATGAATGGAATCATGTTTGTTAACGTGAGTACTGAGAAAGACCCTGGCTTGATCCAGATTGGTTCCACACTATCTTCAACGCGAGCGATTTGTCGTTTTCTTAAAAACTTTCAAAAACAAAATGTTTTGTGTGGTCCTACGAAGACCTGTGTGGAATCGCTCTTGAGATTGTGCAGCTTAGGATCGCTCTCAGCCTCGAGACTTGAGCCCTTGCTTTCAAACCTTGGACCTTAGTTCAGAAGGTTCAACGGTCAACTATAACATGAAGCCTGCGTGGCCAAATTTGAAGCAACCCTCGAACAAGTGGCCAAGAAAGTCAGATCAAGAAGATCGGGCATCATTAGAAAAAGCTTGTGAAGCTAGAACAGAAGCACCCTTCGGACTAGGGGCAAAAATGTCCGATGTGGTCGAAGAGCCGAAGATGGATCCTTTTGCAAGTCAATACAACAGCCGCCCTCCTGGATACGGATGGCTTCGAAACCCTAAAACCATTTGGCATGGACTTGTTACACTTTTACCCTTTGAGAGGCTCGTTGGGCCGAAAACCCGAAAGGGCAACCCAGGCAAAAGTTAGAGCAAGAAAAAGAAGAAAAAGAACAAAAGAGAAAAAAAAATGCAAAGAAAAGAAAAAGAAAAGATGAAAAAAAAAAGAATGGAAAAGAAAATAAGAACAAAGCTCGCAAGGTTGAAAACCCGCAAAGGGCGGCCTTGGCAAAAGTTAGAGCATAAAGAAAAGTGAGGGTTAATACCCGAGTGTACCTTATCAGAACTACGTAAGGCTTGATTCCCATGTTTGGGATACATAGGCAACTTTATCCTGAAGTCCAGCCACAAACACTTCCAAATCAAGTGTGTCCATGTAATGGTTTTGATCATCCTTGCCTTTTCTGAATCCGATAGTTCGGTTGTGACGCACCCGGAACTACGTAAGGCTTGATTCCCATGTTTGGGATACGTAGGCAACTTCATCCTGAAGTCCAGCCCCATGCACTTTCAAAGTGACTGTGTCCATATATTGGTTTTGACCATCTTCATCTTCTCTGTATCCGAGAGTTCAGTTGTGATCATCACTAATGAGGACTGACTACAGTATGCTACGACGTTATCCAGACAAGGGGCAACTTTCTGTTGCCATAAGTCGCCATTCAAACCAGGGGCAACTTTCCGTTACCATTCAAAGCGCTGCGGTGCCATTCAGACAAGGGGCAACTTTCGTTTGCCATTCAAAGCGCAGCGGTGCCATTCAAACAAGGGGCAACTTTCCGTTGCCATGCAGTGTCTTTCAAAAAAGGGGCAGTTTTCCTTCCAATCTGAGGTTGTACATCTTGAGAGTAAGTTCTGCGCTCGTTAAGCAGTGACCGTTTGCAAAAATAGTTTTTGAGAATTTTTACTGAGGTTGACTATTTTCTCGAAAATTATTCCATCTTTTCCAAAACTGGACCATTTTCTTGGACCCAAAAAAGGAAAATTTTCAGTGCTCATAGCCTGACTTGCATGATTTTAAATCAGTAAATCAGACAAGCATCTTAATCTAAAACTCATTTTGGTTAAAATTGTTTTAGTAGAAAGCCAAAAACAAAAATGGTCAAAATAATGCACTAAGGGCAGTTGAGTCAGGCTTCCTGTTTTTCCCTCATTGCCAGCATACCTGCCAGAAAAGGGCACAACTGAGGTTAACAACAAAGGGGTGAAAGCTCTTTCACCCTCCGAGCAACGAGGTATCAAACCAAGTGCGAGGCACGAATTGTAATGGATCAACATACTCCATTCCCTCATCTAGGACACCGACGAGACGTCACCGGAGGAAATAGCCGCGAGCTAATAGTGTTGGGCATGAACCCACAACCTCTTGTTTATCCATCAACCACCCTGGGGAGGGACGAAAAATGAGAGATTGAAGAATAGAGAGATGTGTGAAGAGGGAAAGAGTGAGAAAAAGGCTTTTAGAGAAAAAACGAGCCTGAGGGCCGAGTGATGTGAGAACCACAAATAAGAAAGGGTGGGAAACAATACCCGGAGAAACTGGCTCCTCGTGATCTAGAAAGTCCCTCATTTTTTCATAACGCGTCTGTGTGTCGTGTCTTTTGTTTTGTTTGCCTTAACTCTTGCTTTGAGTCGGTTCCAAGCGTGTCTCGTTGTGTTTAGGTTGTTTACCTTTTGTTTTTCATTATTGAGTCTTTTTCACTGTGTTCAGTCGTAGGCTCAATACCCAGTTGAAAACCCTTTTTCTCAATTCGTGTTGTACTCAGAGTGCTGTGCCATTCTCCACATTTCTGTAAAACAGGTTTGGTTCTTTTGTAAAACTGCAGGGGTTGAACCCGGGTCACTTGGAAACAGTGAACATGTGGGTTCTAGATTGCATCTGAGTGTGTTTCAGTTTCTGCCAATTCTACCTTTGTATTCCGTCTTTTCAGATTTAGACTGTTTTCGCCGCGTGCAGAATGAACTAAGAATACTGTGTTATGGGCTATGAAGTTCAGAATGAGCAGAGTTCAAAATAAGTAGTGTTCAGAATCAAGTGTGAGTTGTGTGGGCTGTATGCAGATTAAACCAAGCACTGTGTTACGAGCCGAGTATTCAAAATGAGCAGTGGTTTGTTTGAGCTGTTTTGTTGTTGGCCGATCCATTATCTGGTTATTACAATACAAGTGTTTGATTTTTCAGACAGGAGATCAATCTCATTTACATTGAGGTGTAATATGATGCAATGCGATGCAGTGTATGCAATGTATCAATGTAACACTTTTTCAGATAAAAAGTTTGTGTTATTTCATCATCTTTTCAAGTACAAAGTTTTGGAGAAAACAAAAACCTGCCTGAGGCAGTACAAGGTACTCTAGCTACCAGCAAAAAGAAAAGAAAAATAAGAAGAAGAAAAAACAGTAAAAATTTGGATCAATGTCAAATAGTCTCAGGCCTAGAGGTCCGTCCTCGTCTTCTTCCTGGACAAAGGTCCAGGAGCATCATCATCAGTGCCATCATCTGAGCCCGAGTAAGTGCCATCTCCGGTCTCTTCCTCAGATGACTCTGCCTCCGCCTCCACCTCAGACTCGTCGTCATCTGGAACTGGTGCCCGAGAGCTACTCCCAACATGAGTGCGCCCCGCCTTGGTGTGGGGGTATACTCTGCCATCTCTTCCTCCTCGGGTAAGAACCGAAGGTCCGGTTGGAGCACCTCCTGTAGTGGGAATCAGAAATGGAGGCTGAAAAGTATAAATTGCAGACGTATCAGTATGCTACGCAAAACAGAGTATCAGTACAGAATGCGTTGTATGAGTACAGAGTATGAATGCTAGGAGCAGTGTATCAGTACAGAATGCAGTGACTGAGTGCAGTGTATGAATGTCGTGAGTAATGCTGTGAACAGTCTGTGGGCTACCGTGTATCAGATGCCGTGAGGGCAGTGTATTGAGTGTTGTGTTAACAGGGCAATGCATCAGATTATGTGAAACAGTTTATGTATGGTTTGAGACCGTGGTCAGAAGAGCATACCGGAATACTGTACATGGCCAAAAGATCGAGGCTCTGCTGGAACATCCCCATCACCGAAGCAATCCGCTCAAGGGACTGGCAAGTGTACTCGGAGGAGGCCTGCAAAAGTGTTAGAAGTATCAATATTCTGCGGAATATCAAACGAAATGAAATGAAATGACGATGCAAAATGCAAAATGCAGAAGTATATACCGGAGGCAAGTCGTAGAAACCGACTAACTCATGATCAGCCGGAGGAGGAGCGATGGGGATCTGGTAAGTCGTCCCACCCCGCCCTCTGCATGTTATCGTCGTGGGCAGTGCTGGCCAACTAGCCCCCCGTCCTCTCCGAGCTTCACTCCTGCCACGGACTCGAGCCATCCTCGATGTCCCTGCCCCTGCTCCAGCCGTTGGCGCCCCCAGCCTCTCTCTCTCAGCTCGACGGCCACTTCTCAAAGGCCGCATGATATATGTACGGACGTACTCTGTGTAGTCGCCTATGTCTCTATAATGTATCGAATCCCAGCCGATCGTATAATTAGACATCTGCTCGGGAGTAAACCTCTCGGTGTCCCTCATATGCTCAAGGGGCGGAGCTGGAATTATCTGCTCTGACAAACCCAGGGTCTGGCGCAAGAAGCGCTCACCTAGGTACCAGGCCCGACAAACAGGGCCCTCCAATAGAAGCCTGAAGCGGGCAGTCTCCTCCGCACCAGCAAATCGCTCCCGAATCCTAGCTGGCAATGGAGCATAAGGCTGCCAGGTGATCTGTAAATGGCATGCAGTTTGTTATCTACTGTTATCAGAAAATACATTGCAAAGCGAAGCTTAAATGAACTGCAAGTTCTAAACATACCTCTGTGGGGGTAATAGTGTCGAAATAGCGGCGGAAGAATATGAACGTCTCCCGTGGTCTCTGCACACACCTCACATCAAAGCGTCGGGAGAATGGAACGACAAGAGGGGTCTCCTCGTCAGGCACTGGCACGAGCCTCGGAAAGTAGGCGTAGAACCACAACTGCAAAGTAAGTATCAGTATTCTTATCAGATAAAGCGAAATGCAGAATAAAGCAGGAATCACAGAGCCGTGTATTGTGCAGTGTATTGTGCAGAGTGTACAGTGTGTGCGGTATACAGTCAATGAAAAGCAGGGTATATGTGTGTCGTGTGTGCAGTACACAGTTAGTGTGAAGCAGACGGCAATGTGTGCAATATACATAGTACAGGTAATAAAAAGCATAAATGAAAAAACAGAAGAAGCAAATGTACCTCCCAAGCTCGCCAATAGCCCCCGAGCAACTGTCCACTGCCACTGGAAGCTGAGATCATGTATTCGTACAGCGTGGCCAAACCGGTGCCAACCCAGTCGTAGCGAAAGATCCGCGTGACGTCTACAAGCGCACTCAACAAACAGAGCGGCACGGTATTCGTCCGATCGGCGAAAATGGTCCTCCCCAACAGAAACATGAGGAAGCTGCAGGCGTACTGCTCCACCTCCTCCTGAGCCATCGATGCCTCCTCGGCCAAGGCCGGTTGAACCCTGAAGTGGCTCTCGAACCATGAATATCTAGCAAATCCTGGGTGCGCAAGAGGCTACATCTCGCCCAGCAAGTAAATTTGAGCGGCCTCCCACTTATCCATGTCTGTGTCGAAGGGGATCGGATCACCCCCTGCCCCGATGCTGGTGAGCATCGAGAAGTCATAGGGATTCATCGTCATATCTCCTATGGCAGAAAAGTGGAAGGAATCAGTGGTGTCCCACCATCTCTCCACCAGAGCGGCCAGCAAAGGCCTGCTCGCAGTAAGTCGGGAAAGTCCTCTACAGAAGGAGTCGAAACCGGCGTGGTCTATGATGTGGCGGACCGCATCTGGTAGCTCCATATACCAATCTCTGGCGGCAACGTTCCCATACCCCTGGAAGGCATGGGAATCCCCTTGTATTCCAAAAGCAAACAGTTGCGAAGCCATATAAAATGTACAGTTTCGAAAAGCATTCAGAATTGGTGACAATACAGTGTGTGTGCACGTTCTCAAGTTCAAACAAACATCGGGTGCTGGTGTGCTTGCAGTAAACTACAACATGTGACGTGTCAGCATGTTTGAGTGGTTCAGGGCAAATACAGTATGTGTGCGCGTGTTCCAAATCAAACAGATATCAAGTGCAAGTGTGTTCACAGTCAACTACAGCATACAGTGTATCGGTGTATCCGGGCTAAGCAGTTAAAGAACAGAATCAACTATGGCAGTTAAGTGTTCTACATTACGAAAAATGTAATGGGAAAGAATATATCTCGGAAGCGCCGTATGATAGATGTGACTCCGGCTCGCGCAGGAGAAGCTCTGGAGGCACCGTCCTGTCAAAACTCCGGAACTGGCGAAGTCCGTCAGGAGGCAGTATGTGAATCGTCGGCCGGTAGGTCGCCGGGTCAAACGGGCGAATGCTTAGAGGCAAGAGCTCGGCCTCGAGATCCATCTCACGCTTCGGGGGAGTCCCGTCCTATGGAAGATCGTCTGCCATCTCAGAGAGATTGTGAAAATGGCCGAAAATGTGGAAACCGGGCTAGAATGCGAAAAGTCAACGGAAAGTCAACCCAGAGAGGACGAAAAATGGCCGAAAAAGCCGGAATGTGGAAAAGGCACTAAGATCAAGAGGAACTCGGTGGAAACAAACCCCAAGTGGCGGAAATCAAGAAAAAGACACCGAAACGAAGTGTCGTCGGTTCAAAACGTCCGAAACGGCGAAGTATTCGCGAATCAAACGACGAAAAAGTGTTGAAAACACAAGAAAACAGAGAAATGAAGGAAGGAAAATGATCTAGAGAGAAAGGGAGGGAGTTTTCGACCAAGAACAAGTGAAGAAAATAGGGCTAGAGGCCCTATTTTAAAAGACTCAAGGCCAAAAGACCAAACTGCCCTGATTCAGGCATGTTTGGCCAGTCGACCACACTGTTGGCCGGTTGGCCAAATATTTGGCCGGTAGAATTTTCTGATGGCCGGTGGACAGCCGGTGACCTCCCCTGATGTCCGGTGAGCCTCATAAAACCTTGTTTGGGTCAGAGGTGTGGTGTAATACCTCTGTTCCGTAATATGTTAATTGGTCCTTAACATGATGTGATTATGTGTTTTGATATGATTTTGTGTTCCATTATGTGAAAATATATGGTTTTGAAGTTCTATCTGCTCACCGTAGGAATATCTGTTGAATAATCTGCCTTGGGAATTAAATTGAGGGCCCTATCGGCCACAGAACCCAAAATTGACTACGCCCTTGTGATTAGCGTAATTGTTAGACCCTATGGTGAAATTTAATTAGAAATTGATTCTGGTCAGATTAAATTGATTCATTTAATGGCATTGTGCTCAAATTGTTTAATATTCTTAAATTGGGACTTAGTGGGATTTGTTGGATAGGAACACTACACCCCAATTCCCTCCTTTCTTGTATTTTGATTGACCTTGGACTCAAAACTAGAGGAAGGGCCGGTTATAGAGAGAGAAAGGGAGAGACTTGTGTAATTTGGGCTCAAGACTTGGGAATTTGAAGATTAAGCTCAAGATTTGGCTAGAACTTGGGTGTTTAAGGCTCCTAGGTGAGTAATTATCCCTTGAATCATGGATTCTTGTTTGCTATTTGTAAATTCAGAGTTGAACAAGGAGAAATAGCATGAGTTGGGTTAATTTTGTTGGATTGAAGCTTCATATGTGCATGCATGTAAGAAATTACCTTGAAATTGCATGTTTGAGCACAAATATGTATAATCCATGTAAAATGTTAAAGGAAACTCATGTTTTGACCACCTCTTCACCAAATGAGTTGAGAATGGTGAGCATCTCCCACATGCATGTAGAAATTATGGGAGAGTAAGTCTTGAATGTTTGAATTTGAGCATGTTGGTGATGAGTTTGACATATTTTGGGGCATACATGTGAATTATTTGTGAATTGAGCTTCATTGGGTTGTGATTTAAGGTTTACATCATGTTAGTATAATTATATTTGAGAATTGAGTCATAACATGCATGATTTGTTGGTTGAAAATCGAATTGGAGCTCAAGAACTCAATCTGGAAAACCCAGATTTTTTATGTCCGCTCGAGCGGGTTAAGTGCCGCTCGAGCGGGAAAATCGTGCTCCCAGCACTTTTTGCAGAGTTGGATTTCCGCTCGAGCGAGATATCTCACGCTCGAGCGAGGAGTTTTGTAGACAGGCCTTCCACTCGAGCTCTCTATTCCATGCTCGAGTGTATTTTTCATGCAACCAGTACTTTTGCAGGCCTTAAGGGTCCGCTCGAGCGGGTAAGTTGACGCTCGAGCGGGGACCCTGTTCTCTGAAATTTTGTATGCTCATTCTGTGTTTCGTTTTCCGTTCTCTTTAACTTGTAAGCACTCTTAGGCATATGTTAAGCATTGTAAATGAGTTAATGAGATAAGAATAAAGCCTAAAGAGGAATATGTGAATCAAAGAACAGATTGAACTGTTAGTGACCCCTTTTGTGTTCATGATATGTGTAGGGTCAATCTCCAGGGCAAATCCACAAGCCGATCACTATGAGTAATATCGATATTTGAAAGCTTAGTAATGTCCAACTGTTTATTCCCTTATAAGTTTTATGAGTTGCTAATTGGGATTGTGGACAAAAGTTTGACATGAACGAATGAATGGACCGAAGGTCATTTCGATATGAATAAATGGACCTATCAAAATGGATCTAAGGTCGTTTTGACATAAATGAGTGGACCGAAGGCCGTTTTGACATGAATGTATGGGCCGAAGGCTGCTTTGACGTAAACGAATGGACCGAAGGTCGTTTTGATAGAAATAAATGGACCTAAGGTCGTTTTGACATAAATGAGTGGTCCGAAGGCCGTTTTGACGTAAACGAATGGACCGAAGGTCGTTTTCATAGAAATGAATGGACCGAAGGTCGTTTCGATAGAAATGAGTGGACCGAAGGTCGTTTGGACATGTATGAATGGACCTAAGGTCGTTTTGACATGAATGAGTGGACCGAAGGCCGTTTTGACACGAATGTACGGGCCGAAGGCCGTTTTGACGTAAACGAATGGGCCGAAGGCCATTTTGACAGAAATGAATGGGCCGAAAGCCGTTTTGACATAAATGAATGGGCTGAAGACCGTTTTGACATGAATGGAAATCTGAATAGGCCAAAGGCCAGGATGTTTGGAACTACAGTCACTTGATTTGAATTTTGTATAGTTATATATCTATTAAATAGAAAGATGAATTGGGCCCGAGGCCGTTTGATGTATATTGTTCCAATGTATATTCTTTATTTGATATTATTCACTGGGCTATCGCTCACGCTCATTCATATGCTTGTAGGTGAGCCAAGAGAGGTCCAGACCCAGCCTCAGTGAAGTCAGTATGGGACAACCGAGTTTTGGAGAGTCAGCCCTTGCGCCTCACGTACGAGACCCGTCTTCGTCCCTTTGCTGTGTATTTATATTTTGTCATGTCGGTGAAGATTTTGCATCTGTGGTATATAGTTTTGACGGGTTGACTTACGTTTCAATGATCCTGTCTGTACAGAATTTTATGTTGTTGTATCTTTTTGACGTAAGTTATTAACATGTTTTCATATGGATTGTTATTGTGTGCCATGTAAGCACAGCTCTATGGACAAAGTTTAAAATTTGCTTCCGTTTGGCCCCTTTACTCTGATGAGTTTTGTCTGGTTTGATTTGAGGTCGTAGGTAATCTCACGATTACTAGCCGGTTATGGCCTTAACCCATGGGGGCGGGTTCGGGTCGTGACAGAGTGGTATCAGAGCACGAGTTAATAACTCACACACTTGTCCAAAAGTGCAATAAGCGTCTAGAAAAGATCTAGGATGCATTCATGTGATAAATGTGAACTTAGAAGCATCAAGAATATGCTTAATTGTTTCAAGATGAACAGTTATGTGTTATAAATTCGTGAATTGCTTGCATTGTAAACCATTGGAATATGTATGCTCTCTAGTAAATACATACTTGTGAATCTTTTGTATAAGGTATAATGCAAGTTTAATCAAATGGTGAACTTTAATTATTCTCTGATGATATGAAATGACAAGTTCCCTGAAATGCTATGTTTTGCATGAGTGGATCACTGTCTAAAATTTCTTCGAATGTAATTGTGGTATTCTTAGCAGAAGCCCTCGCCCAGGGGACATAATACTGTGGCTGATGGTCATGAGGCCCTAACCCGGGGGAAATAATACTGTGGCACAGGCCCTCACCCGGGGGAAACAATATCGTGGCTTATGAATGAGATATGTTACCAGTTATGCTTGACCAACATGATATGTTACGCTAAAGGAAATACCACACATGATTTGAATATGAGATATGAATTGTTACACTACTGTGTACAAGAAAATTTGTTTTGTTATAATGCACATACATGAACAAATGAACCATGAAAAGTTGCTTATGTGCATTCGATTCTGCCAATGGGTGTCTATGTGAAATATGAACATGATTTGAGTATATAATTACTTAGTAAATGTTCAGCATGCGATATCTGATAAGTATGCAATTATCTGTTACATATGTGATTAATTACGTACGATATGTGAAATGAGAATATAAAGACGTGCCTATGTGTGACTATGTGCTTATTTTTGTATTGGACATCCCCGTATTTGGCATGATTTAATAAGGGTTTGAGTAGAACGTGGTTAAAGTAAGGGCATACGAGTTGGCAGACTCTTTTACAGCCCAACCTGATAGACTGGAAAGAATGGTACAAGAAATGGCACAGATCTTAAGACAACAACGTTAGTTGCTGTTATGGTAAGAACTTTTACCACCACCAGTGTAAGAAACGCCGAGGAGTCGTTGTCAGATTTCTAGGGCTTGTTATAGGTGTGGTAAATGGACCGTATGGTAAAGAACTGTCCCCGAACTGAACAAAATGTGAATAAATGTTCTGTCTTAACTAGATTCGTACCAGTGGTAGGAATTGCTACTCAGGATAGAGTAATTACACTCATCCCAGAAAGCACTCAGAATACTGTGATTGTTATCCCAGGTATCGATATTGTTTACAAACAAATGCTTATGTGTTGATTGATCTTGAATTAGTACATGTGTACATCTTTGCTTGGGATATTATTTGATTCGAATCGGCATGTCCTTTCGTATCTGCTGCATGTGTATTTAGATTAGTTGGACTCCCAAGATCGAGACCGTATTCATTGAATGTGTATGTTCCATTTGGGAAAATTTGTGAAATGCGTATTGGGGTATCGATTAGCTTTGCACATGCACATGTAGATCTGAACCTATGCTTAGGGTGATTTGTTATATTACTGTTTCGATGACTAAACCACTGGAAGTATGATTCTATGATCGTGTGACCTAGTTGAGCACCCTAAATGATGAACTCTATAATTGTGAGACCATGTATTTTGATTGGTAGAAAGTTGAATGGATTACGTGACTATACTGGGCTCGACTCATAAGCCTATGCTTTTGTGGCTAATTTGGAACTTTTGCGTAACAATCCTATACTATGTGTACCTGAGGAGCTCTGTTTAATGTGTTACTGTGCACTGTGTTCTTGCATATAAGACTTATTTGAGAACTGCTATACTAATTATGATACGTACCTCCCGATATGAATAACTGCATGCATATGCGACTACCCCCGAATTTACGTAGACAATACCGTATTGTACCTGATTTGAAACACTTTGATATGAACTATCGTGGTGAACGATTCTGATATGACTTTGAGAAATGATGAACTTAGGGCAGTTGAGAAACCATCACCCATGTACCTAAGCAGACGAAGTATGCCTTACGGAACTGAATGTGCCCTATTTGAGAAATTTTGTTTTATCTGATTTCACTTGATAGAACCTTTGCCTGATATTGTCTTGATGGAAGCCTCATTTGATATAATCTGATAGAACCTTTGTTTGATTTAACTTGGCAAGACCTATGTCGGGATTAGTTTGATAAGACCCTCTATCTAATTTAATTTTGTAAAAAGGGATTGAGGATTGCCTGTAAATAAATAGCCAGAATATTCCTGGCAGAAAAACTGATAGACCCAAAACTTGAATCTGTTTGGTATACTTGACTTATTTGAAAGACCTTTTGTGGGCTGTCAACAGATTGATCTAACTATGAACACCGTTGATAACCAACCCCCGACTATTGAGGGCATATGTGTTAAAATGAACCGAATTGTGCAAACCCCATGATTGGGTGTCGCAAGGAGTATTGTCTCATCTTTGTTTGTTTGACGCTATGGGAACCAATGACGGCAGATTGATTTGACCATAAGCAGTACTGAACATTTGTCTTTGACTGATCAGAATATGTTTTGTAGGGGAGAGTGGTTGCTTCAGTGTTATTAGATTTTGGGAAATCAGGTTAAAGTGAATGGTATTATGTTTGTTTTGATGGCATTCTTGGAGCGTCCTTTCGTGCTAGGGGACGTTAAGCCTATGTAGCACCTTTGGTTAGGATATCTTTTGCCACCGACGGTTTCATATGGGTGGGTTTGTCTAATTGATCTCGGGTTGGCCACCGACGGTTGTGAACGAGTGTGCTTTGGTTCCGAGATGGTTATTCCTTTGGTTTGTCCGGAATGTCATCCCTTGGTATTATGTAGATGTTATTAACATCCAAAAAGCTTTGAAAAACCCTGATTGTCCGGAAATGTCCGAATTCAGTACGTCTTGTGAATAACTGCTCAGTGCCATTATATTCTGTGATTGGGGCTCTGAGGATGTGTAAATTGGGTCTAACATGTGGCTGATTGTTTTGATATTATCTTTGACATCATGGGGATTAATATATGAATTGCCTTCTGCTTTGGCGACTATGAAATAGTGTGGAAAGACTCGATGGAGTAGGAAATTGAATATTGAACTGAATTGTAGATCGTAACCTGTTGAATGAATTGAGAACACGTGTATTGTGCTAGAAATTAACTGCTTCGATATTATTATATCTTACAATCAATATTATGGGGATATACGGACTATGTGCATTGTATGGATAATTACTTCGATACTACCTTTGTTGGTTAGGGAATCAGTGTCTGGATCCACTTTGAATGTCTGAAGACTTTTGATTGACCTTGGATAACTGTGATAAGTCACTGGACTAAATACCGAATCGGATAATGAATTGTGGAACTATTGAAGAATGAATTGAACTTTTGTGACAAGGGAATAGACCGAACTTCTGTGACAAGTTAGCTGACATTTGAAATCAATATGTTAGTGACCTGCTTTGAAGAGGGTAATTGGTGAATGTGTGTCTAAGTATTTTTCGGGGCCAACAGGTCGAAGCCGAATATCAGATGGTGGCGGAACTACTTCAATCTCTCTATTTTGGAATAGAAATGGGAATATGTGACTACGAATTTTGTTGTGGGGCTACCTTGAGCACCCAAGGTATAAGTCCCATTTGAGTTTTTAAATATGGGATTACTAAGTTGCCTGTCTCCTCCCTGTGAAATCTTCATACGATGCTTGTAGACTAGTCACTGTTATACCAATAAGATTGCTCGTTTGCATGAGGTCCCAGTATCTATTGTTTTAGACAGAAATTTTAAAATGTGTTTGAATTTTGACAAGCCTTCAAGAGGCAATGAGAACTGAATTGGGATTCATCACTACTATCCATCCATAAATTGATGTATAGTCAGAAGGAACTATTTAGACTCTGAGAGAAATGCTCTGAATGTGTACTTTAGATCTTCGAGAAGTCAGAAAAATCTGTCCATTGTTGGCAGACTTTGCTTACAACAAAAGCTTACGCTCTAGTTTCAATATGTTACCATACATGCTTTGTATGGAATAAAAGATAAGTCTCTGACTGGTTGAGAACTGAGTTTTGTTTGACTTTGGGCCTAAGTAAGTGGCTATCAAAAAAGATTGGAACCATTGAATGAAAAGTGTTCTGAATTGTGCCTGACTAAAGGTAAATTAAGTTTGGAGGACCAAACTTCCTAAAGGGGGGAAGACTGTAATACCTCTGTTCCGTAATATGTTAATTGGTGCTTAACATGATGTGATTATGTGTTTTGATATGATTTTGTGTTTCATTATGTGAAAATATGTGGTTTTGAAGTTCTATCTGTTCACCGTAGGAATATCTGTTGAATAATCTGCCTTGGGAATTAAATTGAGGGCCCTATCGGCCACAGAACCCAAAATTGACTACGCCCTTGTGATTAGCGTAATTTTTAGAGCCTATGGTGAAATTTAATTAGAAATTGATTCTGGTCAGATTAAATTGATTCATTTAATGGCATTGTGCTCAAATTGTTTAATATTCTTAAATTGGGACTTAGTGGGATTTGTTGGATAGGAACATTACACCCCAATTCCCTTCTTTCTTGTATTTTGACTAACCTTGGACTCAAAACCAGAGGAAGGGCCGGTTATAGAGAGAGAAAGGGAGAGACTTGTGTAATTTGGGCTCAAGACTTGGGAATTTGAAGATTAAGCTCAAGATTTGGCTAGAACTTGGGTGTTTAAGGCTCCTAGGTGAGTAATTATCCCTTGAATCATGGATTCTTGTTTGCTATTTGTAAATTCAGAGTTGAACAAGGAGAAAGAGCATGAGTTGGGTTAATTTTGTTGGATTGAAGCTTAATATGTGCACGCATGTTTGAAATTACCTTGAAATTGCATGTTTGAGCACAAATATGTATAATCCATGTGAAATGTTAATGGAAACTCATGTTTTGACCACCTCTTCACCAAATGAGTTGAGAATGGTGAGCATCTCCCACATGCATGTACAAATTATGGGAGAGTAAGTCTTGAATGTTTGAATTTGAGCATGTTGGTGATGAGTTTGACATATTTTGGGACATACATGTGAATTATTTGTGAATTGAGCTTCATTGGGTTGTGATTTAAGGTTTACATCATGTTAGTATAATTATATTTGAGAATTGAGCCATAACATGCATGATTTGTTGGTTAAAAATCGAATTGGAGCTCAAGAACTCAATTTGGAAAACCCAGATTTTTTATGTCCGCTCGAGCGGGTTAAGTGCCGCTCGAGCGGGAAAATCGTGCTCCCAACACTTTCTGCAGAGTTGGATTTTCGCTCGAGCGAGATATCTCACGCTCGAGCGAGGAGTTTTGTAGACAGGCCTTCTGCTCGAGCTCTCTATTCCACGCTCGAGTGTATTTTTCACGCAACCAGTACTTTTGCAGGCCTTAAGGGTCCGCTCGAGCGGGTAAGTTGACGCTCGAGCAGGGACCCTGTTCTCTGAAATTTTGTATGCTCGTTCTGTGTTTCGTTTTCCGTTCTCTTTCACTTGTAAGCACTCTTAGGCATATGTTAAGCATTGTAAATGAGTTAATGAGATAAGAATAAAGCCTAAAGAGGAATATGTGAATCAAAGAACGGATTGAACTGTTAGTGACCCCTTTTGTGTTCATGAAATGTGTAGGTTCAAGCTCCAGGGCAAATTCACAAGCCGATCACTGTGAGTAATATCGATATTTGAAAGCTTAGCAATGTCCAACTGTTTATTCCCTTATAAGTTTTATGAGTTGCTAATTGGGATTGTGGACAAAAGTCTGACATGAACGAATGAATAGACCGAAGGTCGTTTCGATATAAATAAATGGACCTATCAAAATGGACCTAAGGTCGTTTTGACATAAATGAGTGGGCCGAAGGCCGTTTTGCATGAATGTATGGGCCGAAGGCTGTTTTGATGTAAACGAATGGAACGAAGGTTGTTTTGATAGAAATAAATGGACCTAAGGTCGTTTTGACATAAATGAGTGGGCCGAAGGCCGTTTTGACACGAATGTATGGGCCGAAGGCCGTTTTGACGTAAATGAATGGACCGAAGGTCGTTTTGATAGAAATGAATGGATCGAAGGTTGTTTCGATAGAAATGAGTGGACCGAAGGTCGTTTGGACATGTATGAATGGACCTAAGGTCGTTTTGACATGAATGAGTGGGCCGAAGGCCGTTTTGACCCGAATGTACGGGCCGAAGGCCGTTTTGACGTAAACGAATGGGCCGAAGGCCATTTTGACAGAAATGAATGGGCCGAAAGCCGTTTTGACATAAATGAATGGGCCGAAGGCCGTTTTGACATGAATGGAAATCTGAATGGGCCAAAGGCCACGATGTTTGGAACTACAGTCACTTGATTTGAATTTCGTATAGTTATATATCTGTTAAATAGAAACATGAATTGGGCCCGAGGCCGTTTGATGTATATTGTTCCAATGTATATTCTTTATTTGATATTATTCACTGGGCTATCGCTCACGCTCATTCATGTGCTTGTAGGTGAGCCAAGAGAGGTCCAGACCCAGCCTTAGTGAAGTCAGTATGGGACAACCGAGTTTTGGAGAGTCAGCCCTTGCGTCTCACGTACGAGACCCGTCTTCGTCCCTTTGCTGTGTATTTATATTTTGTCATGTCGGTGAAGATTTTGCATCTGTGGTATATAGTTTTGACGGGTTGACTTACGTTTCAATGATCCTGTCTATACAGAATTTTATGTTGCTGTATCTTTTTGATGTAAGTTATTAACATGTTTTCGTATGGATTGTTATTGTGTGCCATGTAAGCACAGCTCTATGGACAAAGTTTAAAATTTGCTTCCGTTTGGCCCCTTTACTCTGATGAGTTTTGTCTGGTTTGATTTGAGGTCGTAGGTAATCTCACGATTACTGGCCGGTTATGGCCTTAACCCATGGGGGCGGGTTCGGGTCGTGACAGATGGTTTGGGGCCATCATTGCTCAAGACAGTGCAAGAAAGTGCATTTTCGAAGCTCAGCCGATCTCTGTTTCGACCTCAGACCATGTCTGCTGTGCGTGGCACCTGAATACGGGTGCGGTGTATCCTTTTGTCTCTTTCAAGATTCGAAAGTTGCCCCCACATGCATTGTCTTGCACTCGCATACCTTGCTTGCATTGTTTTGCATTTTAAATCGTACGGTCTGGCGAGACCTTAAACACGTACGATCTGGCGAGACCTTAAACCCGCTCGGTCTGTTGAGATCTTAAACACGCTCGGTCTAGTACACCTTAAATCCTCTAAAGATGCAAGGCCTTTGGTTTTTGCATGCATACACACGTCGTAACAAGCACAACTTACGTTGATGTGCACTGCTCACATGCATTATCATGCATCTCAAGCAACACGCGTTGTCACGCATTCGAGTCCACATGCACTGCCATGCATTTCAAGCGACGCGCGTCGTCACATATTCGAGTTCACATGCATTTCAAAAGCCGCGCATTTTCGCGCATTCCAAGATCATTTGCATTGTCATGCATCTCAAAAGCCACGGGTTGTCGCGCGTTTCAAAATCATGCATCATCATGCATTTGCATTTCAAAAAAAAAAAAAACAACAAAAAGAACATGCATCATTTGCATTTCAAAAACAAAAACACAAAAAAAAAACATGCATTATCATGCATTTTACCTTCATCATGCATTGTCATGCATTCAAAAAATAAAACAAAAAACAAACATGCATATGTCGTGCATTTCACTGTAAATAGTGCGCATGTCGTGCATCATTGTAAATAATGCATATGTCATGCATTTCATTACATATAATGCATATGTCATGCATTTCACTGTAAATATTGCATATGTCATGTATTTTACTGTAAATATTCCATCCATTGCATATTTGTAAATATTGCATTATAGCTTGCATGCATTCACTGCATCACCCCCATCTATGGCTTGCGCCTTTCCATGTTGAGCTTGGTCTGGTATGTGCCCACACTTTTCACGTCGAAGCATAGTTCTGCATGTGTACGCGCCTATTCCACTGTTGGTATTGTGGTTTAAGGGTTGCGGCACCTTTTCTGTGTTAGACGTGGCTTGTTTGTGTCCATGCTTTTCCTAGGCAAGATACGGTTTGGGCTGCAGGCCTTTTCCATTGTAAATATTCCATTCCATTGCATATTTGTATATGTTGCATTGTAACTTGCATGCATTTGCCTCATCACATCCAGCTATGGCTTGCGTCTTTCCATGTTTAGCTTGGTCTGGTATATGCTCATACTTTTCATGTCGAAGCACGGATCTGAGACTTTTGTGTACGCGCCTATTCCATTGCTGGTATTGTGGTTTGAGGGTTGCGGCACCGTTTCTGTGTTAGACGCGATTTGCATGTGTACATGCCTTTCCTAGACAAGATATGTTTCGGTCGCACGCCATATCCACTATATATACTGCATTGTAATGTAGTTCGATTGCATCCAACATTAGGATCATAATCTTTTCTAAACAGAGCATGCCTCACTTATGTCATTCCACCCAATTACTTGTTCCTGTGTCCGTCTACATCACTCATAGTTCTGCATGTGTACGCGCCTATTCCACTGCTAGTATAGTGGTTTGAGGGTTGCGGCACCTTTTCTATGGTAGACGGACTTTGCATCTCCATCAATCTATTTGACATTTGCGTGGTTTTGAACCGCTCATGATTGGATCATGATTCAATTGCATTGCATATCGTTTGCATTGTTTATACATAGTTTTGTATGTTTTGAATATTATTTGCATTGTTTTTACATTTGTTTTGTAATTTTGCATATCATTTGCATTACATTAGATTCAATTGCATATCATCGCACTGTTTGTGCACCCCTTGGCCTGAGGAGACCTTAAATCCTACATTCGCGTTGTCGCGCAGCTTTCGATTGCATTGTTATGCATGTTGCTAACTATATTGCACCTGTTGAGTTTTCTTTCTCTTTCAGGCACGATATTGTATGTACGGTTCATTTGAAGCTGGTGCAACTAGACGAGCCGCACAGGTATTGTATCCTCCGAGTAAGACGTATCGAGAATTGCATAATTCTCTTGCACCCTCTCTGCATTGTAGTGTAGTTTGGTTTGTGCTAGCTTAAAACTGTTGCATTGTATGTGCTTCGTTACAGCTTTCTTTGTATGATCATAAGTTATGCTCGGCTTCTTGCATTATTAGTTGCATTTCGCCCCTACCTTCGAACGCATATCTTTGTTTGAAGCTTGTATGCATTGTCCAAGTCTTCCGCCTTGTCAAAAATGGGCTGTCTCTAGGCTTTGACACTCACTCCCGTCATTCTTATGACTTTCGAGTTCTGTCAAAGAGGGGCAACTGTAGACACCCCATTTTTAACCGTCCTCAAGACTTGGACGTCACCGTTTGAACACTCGGTGATCATCCATGTTTGTGTTCGTCTTGAGTTCCCGGAGGTCTCGGCCACATGTCGTGCCTCAGGATCTCTCGACTCGACTGTTTTGTATCTGGTTTTGTGCCAAACACTCGTGTTTTTGCTTCGGAGGGTAGGGAATGGCTTGTTGGCCATCCCCACACCTCACCGGCCATGGCTTGAGGCTATCGGCCATTGGTTTGTTGCCATCGGCCAAATGTTTGGTCGAACGGCACTCTTTGTGGTCGACCGGCCATCTGTTTTGGTCAAATAGCATTTTTGGCTGGCCGACCACTGTACATCTGCTTTTGCAAATATTTTTATGCCAGCTGTGCTAGCTGGCATACACTTTGCTCCCCTCCATACACGTGTATGGAGGGATCTCCCTCTTGACTAGCTTACTTGAGAAGCTTTGCAAGAGTGAGCTCTATAAGAGGGAGCCTCTTCTCCCTCCATTAAGGTTAAAACATTTTTTTCTAGAGAGAGTTCTGAACTAGAGTTAGGTCATAGTGTATCTATCCTATCTCTATATCTCCCTCTCTTTGCCTTAGTGTGTGTTTGTTCTTAGTTTTGCATTCAAACACCTAGTGTTACACCTTACCTTGGCTACTGAGGTGCTAAGAAGTCATTTTTAGAGTTTTGGAGCTGGTTTGAGCCTAAGGAGGCTACTGGTCTTCCATTTTTGAAGAGGGTCTACAAGGGTAACAACTTTCCCCCTTTATTTCCCATTTTTGCATAGCCTTTTTACCAATCTTGCACCTGTTTTTAGGCTTTGTGTATAACATATAAAAGTCTTGTTTTTACCTGCCTAAAATAGTTGTTTAAGGTTGCTTTGAGCTTTGGGGTTGTTTGACCCCTCTTAGGGCTTGTTTGGCCCCCATTTTGTGCCATTTTTGTGAGCGTCGGGACCACCTTGTTTGGACCTCCTCACCACTGAAATCTTGAGGGATTTCAGTGGTGAGGATGGTGGTTTAAGGTCATAAGAAGGAGAGGGCCACCCCCTCTCCTTGTTGTCCTTGAAAAGGGCCATTTTAGCCTCATGTGTGAGCACCATTTTTAAGTGCATTTTGGCCATGTCTTAGTTGTTATTTGTGCTTATTTTGTCATAATATAGCACTGTTTTAACTTGGTTTAGACACACCATGCTTGCCTTGCATACATGTCTTGTAAAGCTATGATTTGCCTTAACTTGTGCCTAGCATTCAGCCTATTATGCTTACTTGTTTTGGCCTAGCTTTGTGAAGCTTTTGTGCTTGTTTTAGCATTCTTAAGTTCTGTTTTTGGTTGTTTTGATCGACCATGACATGCTTAGTATAGCCACCTTGCATTTTGGCTTGTTAGCCTTGGGTGTGTGAGTGGGGAGCATGCTTTACTTGCTTTGTTTCAGTGGTTTGGAACCATTTGCCATGTCATTTCAGTCCTCATGGTGTGCTTGAATGCTTACATTTGATGCCCCTTTAATGTGTTATGAGGTTGGTGTTTCATGCTTCATGTTTGTGCTATTGTGTATGCCTCTAGGATTAGGTCCTTTAGATGCCATCTAAGTGGTTCTTAGGGCTTACTTTTGCATGATTTAGGACTGTTTTGGTTCATTTTGGTCATTTGCTTCATGTGTCATATGATCATGTTTTAGGTCCTTGGGCTTGGTTGCATGCCTAGCTTGCATTGGTAGGTTGATTTGGCATCATTTCCTACATGTTCTCAAAGCTTATTATGTATGCCATATGTCCATGGTTATTCCCTTTTAAGTGTGCTCAAAAGATACTTCTTGATGCTTAAGTGTTTAGGCCTTAACATGTGCATGCTTGTGTGTGTTTTGCCTCTCATTTCCATAGCATTTGGCCATCGTTTTGGGCCTAACAGAGAGCTCTCCAAATTAGTGTAAGTCCCTCCTTTGCATATGTTGCATGCTTGCCTTATGCGTTGTTGCATATTTGGCCTTGTTCCATGCTTGTTGACATTACACTTTGCCTGCTTGATTAGTTGCATCCTTGCATGTTCATTTGCATGCTCATGTTGCATACTAGCTCACGTGCCTAGGTTGCATTGCATTGGTACGCATGCTTTGCCTCTTGAATTAAGTATGATAGAGGTTGAGCGCATTGTTTGTTTATGTGCATTTCATTCTACATTGAAAATGCACAACTTGGTTCCTTGGGCCATCACGCATTGCAATGCGCGATTGATGGTCCGAGAATCAAGGACCATCCTCCTTTTGAGTCATAAACATGATAAGGAGTGTGGTTGGTGCAAACATTGCTTGAAATGTATTGCCATGCCATGTTTTGCCCTCTGCTACTGTCAAAACAGGTTTCTACAGGAAGCTTTGGCCGGCCGGCCATCTATACTGCCGACCGATCAATTATTGATGGCCGAGAGCTCAACAAATGGTCGATGACCATCCGGACATGGTCGGTGGGGTTTCCACTTGGTCGGTGGTGATCCACAGTGTCCATGGAGCATACCTTGGGTTTTGTGCAATTTTCAGAGGAGCAGAGCAGGGGAAACAGAGGCAAACTTGTGCATGGTGGTGGGTTTTCGAGCGGAATCGAGCGCGCATACATTGGGCCCTCTTCCCGAGGCTGCTTTTACTGCTTAATTAGCTTAGTTAATTTGCTTAACTAGTTAATTGTCTGTAATATTTAGTTAGTTTGATGGTTAGTTAAATTGTATTATTCTTTCGGTCCCTCCGAGCGAGGGCAAATTTGTAATAAGTGTGGGTGCGTGTGTGCATGTCTTCCAACCCCCACTTCTTTCTCCCTTTTACTTACCTGCTTTTGATGGTCAGTATTAGGGCATATTTAATTTAGCATCCTTATGTTATGCATGCGTGCATCATTCATCAGTATTGCATGCACCGGGCTCGGCGCATCATGCTAACCGCATAATATATTTCAAATCTAACATGAATATTTGTTATTTGCGCATTCCACATGCCATCCTATGATTAGCCGAGCCTATTCTAGTGAAATTTTGTATGAGATACATTAGCCACCTTAACATGAATTAGGATCATGCATCTGATTACTAACTAGTTCACTGTTTTGGCACGGAGTACAATGTAAATATTTATGCTTTAGCATCTCGCATGAGTGTGAATGTTAACATGATAGCATGCTTACCATGTGGCTATATGCTTATGTGATACAAATGCATGAATGCATGTGGGTGAAGGTTGGATTATTTTAATTGGGCTAATTTATCGAAATCTGTATTTTAGCAAACAAACGGAAATGTGATGCTTTGTTCCGACTTAGGCAATTTAGTCTATACTTGTTTTGTTGTACGTATCACATAGTAATTCTGGGCTAATAACTGGTTTAAGAATGCATAATGTTTTCAAAACAAGATATCATGGTTAGTAAAGGCCGATCTTCGGATCGGGCGAGAGGGGGTGCTCATAGCTGACCTTCCCCAATCGTACCCAAGTTCCCCAGCCAGGGCAACTTTGGTGATGACGGACACGTGGCCTTAGGCAAACGAGTCAGGGTTTCTTAAATTTCCCCGAAATAAAATATTTAGGCAGCGACTCTATATCTGGAAAAGCAGTCCATGTTTGGCACTTCTTTCTAAAAATCTATTTTTTTAAAAATGATTTGCCAGATTTGGACTCTTTGGTTCAGATTAAGAACTGTGACGATTTAAGAGTCTGAACTGTAGTGAGCCCAAAACGAATAGAACGGGACCCATCCTCCCGAGGCGTTCGGGGACGTCTACACTCATGCTTAATGGTTTAATCCTCCTTTAAGGGTTCATTACCAACGGCATGAAGCTTCTCTCATGCCTTAAACTATCCCTTGGTTGACACTTCTTTTACCTTAGAAGACACTCACCAATGGACTACTTGATTAAAGAATGATTTGGTAATTAAAATGTGTAAACAAAATTGGCAAGTAAAAGTGGCAAGATAAGCACTTCTTTGTGTTGCATTGCATGTGTTCAAATCGGATGCTAGTTTGAACACAAGGAAAATCGAACATTTCATACACAAAAGTGATGAAATATGCCATTTTCCTTGGTCTCCATTGCCCTTAATCAAGTATGGTAGGGTGATGGTCATTTGAGTCTTGTTTTGCACTCATTAAACTTGTACAAACTTGGTTCTTTGGCCATCATGCAATGAAATTGCTTGGTTGATGGTTTGAGAGCCAAGAGTATCACTCATTTGAACTTGTTTGATGATAAGGAGGGTAACAGTACAAACAAACCTTCAAAAAGTACACTGTTTTGCTCGGTTTGCTCTCTGTTGTAGCAAGGAAGTCCAAGTCAGTGGTGGCCGACGGGCACCACCAGTAGTCGACCGGCCACCATCAGTAGCTGACCGGCCACCATTGTTGGCCGACCGACCATCAACAGTGGCCGACTAGCCCCACTATCGACCATGAATGCAAATTCAATAGTGTGCTCCTAAGGCAAAACAGAGTTGAACTGGAGAAGGAGAAAGCGTGAGTGCTTCTGTGCAACAGAGGCTTGCAGCAGCAAAATAGTGGCCTTTCGGGTGAGAAATCGAGCATGCATGCATCCCTCGTTTCCTGTGGCCTTTTGTTTAGTGAATTAGTTGTAGCTAATGCTTGCAAGTGATGTAATTATTCAAGTAGATTAGTTAATTAGTTCATGTTGTAATTAATTAGCTTAGTTGCCTTGTAATTAATTAGTTAAGTATGTAGCTAATTAGTTTGCTTTGTAATATTTAATTAACTTAGATAGTTAATTATTTATTTGTTTTACTTAATTAACTTAGAATAGTTAGTTAATCCTTTTAAGTGTTGTAATAGTTAGCTTAATTAGCCTAATTAATTAGTTAGCTTTTATTCATTCGAACCCTCCTTCGCGAGGGCGTAATGTTGTAATAAGTGTGAGTGCGTGTATGTGTGTATGTCTTCCAACCACACAACTTTCCCTCTTTTATTTAATCTCTTTTGATGGTTAGATTAGGGACATATTTTAATTAGTGTATCGCATGCTTGCATCTATTCATCTTGTACAGCATACACCGAGGCTCAACGCATCATTCAAACTGCGTTGTAATTTCAAATACCTTCTTTGAATGCACGTTTAATCGCATGTTATTTAAATTGCTTCATATGCCATATTAGTAGCCGAGCCTATTAAATTGCATATCGTAGGCGTTGCATTCGACATTCGGCATAGTTAGGAATCATGCATTATTTTTCTAACCCATATCTTCTTAGCTTGGAGTACTAGGTGAGTTTTTACGCTTTAGCATACTTGCATAAGTGTGAATGTTGCCATGTTTAGCATGCTTGCCATGAGGCTATGTGCTTAAATGCTAAACTACTTGAATGCCTGTGGATGAAGGCTTGTTGTTTGAATTGGGACAATTAAACAAATGTGCATTTTAAGCCCACTTTGTTGAGTGGCAAATCAATTTTAAGCCCACTATGTTTGGTGGCAAATCCACAATCTTTAAGCCCACTTGAGGTGGCAAATTCAAACCATTTTCCCAAACAAACATGAGTTGAATTGTTCCAAATTGAGCAAACTAGTTTATACTTGATTGTGCGCATCACATAGTAAAACTAGCTCAATAACCGGAACAAGAGCACATAATGTTGATAAAAATCATATCATGATTAGTAGAGGCCGATCTTTGATCGGGCGAGCGGGGGTGCTCAATTCATGACCTTCTCCTCTCATACCTAAGTTCCTGAGCCTAGGCAACTTTGGTGATGACGGACACGTGGCCTTTGGCAAGAGTCACGGGTTTCCTAAATTTTCCCAAAACAAAAAATATTTAGGTGGCGACTCTGTATCTGGCAAAGCAGTCCATTTTTGGCATTTTTGATACTAAAATTAATTTTCCAAAAGATTTGCCAGATTTGGACTCTTTGATGTTTATCAGTTTTACATTGCACTTGTGAGATTAGATTTAGAACCATAGGAGTCCAAACTATAAGGCTTCTTTTCAAGTTTCTGAAAGGGGGCGCAAAAAAGGCGAGCCACAGGAGCCGACGAAGATAGTGCCCCTGAGTCCTCTTCTCCGAGGAAGAGGACGAAGAGAGCCTCTCGGGCATGAGGCGACTGGCACTAATTTTTTGTACTTTTGCTTAGTTTCTTTTCATTTGGTAGCATTAGCACATTGTATAGCTTCAGATAGGTTTTATGTGCTTTAAAACTTGAATTCCTCTTTTATAAAAAACCATGATCGGAATAAAACCTCGTAGTTTTTATGAGAAGTGCTGTTATTTTTGCATCACGAGCACCACATTTGCATGGAAATGGACATGGGATTGAATTGGCCAAGAGCGCACTTGATTGAAACCATGTTCTTAATCGGGTAATGAACGAACCAGCAAACAAAATACAAAATGCAAAATACAACTCGATAAACAAAACAACTCAAATACAAATAAACAAACTTGCTAAAACCAAAAGATTCAAAACAAGAGCTTGAAAAACTCAAAGAGCAAGACAAAACACAAGCTTCCAGCACTACCCAATACACAGGTGGATAGCAGAGCATAAAAGAAAGCTGCCGGCCACCTGCCGACCACCTGCCAGCCATCAAGTGCAAGAATGGCCAGATTGCTGACAGCTGGCTTCCACTCACTATCTTATCTTCTACAAAAGGTTGAGCTTCGTGAATTCTTCTCCAAAACCTCATTTCAGCTGCAATTTCTCCACAAATGGAGCCGTTTTTCGCCGAAAAGCTCTTGGATTGGATTACGACTTTAGACAGCTCAGAAAAGGTTAATTTTTGGAGTTTCAACATAAATGCACTTTTTTCATTGAGCCGAACTCCACTTTGTATTTCATTCCTTCATGTCACGGCAGGATGTTGGGACCCGATTACACATGTCTTTAGCTTCGGAGGACAAGAGATGTGCCCGACAATTGAAGAATTTCAAGCACTAACGAAATCTCGTCACGATGAGGAAATCATACCTCAGCCCCGTTTTGGCCACGTCCAAGTTTTGGGACGGATGTGTGGGTTCGTTCTACACAAGGCTCGATCTTTGGTTTACAACGGAGAGTTGGATATTCCCAGCCTGATTCATCGCTTTTCCGATGTCAGTGACTGAGGTGACCTTTTCTGGCAAGGTTTTTGGCAACACGCCCTTGCTTATGTATGCTTGCTCATTTCCTTCTTGCCCCAAGTTTCGGCGGGTCCAGCATTCGGTTGGTCGAAGTGGCCCAAGGTTTGAAAGAAGGCAAGAATCGCTTTGGCTTGGCCGAGACTTTGATGGGCTTAGACACCTTTCATCGGCAAGAGACTACCAGATTTGTGGGGAGTCCACTACTTCTTTAGGTATTGTTTCCCACCCTTGGTTATATGTGTTTCTCACATCACTCAACATTCATGCTCTATTTTTCTCTCAAAACCCTTTTCTCACTTTTCTCTCAACATACATCTCTCTTTTCTTTAATATCTTTTTTATTTCATCCCTCCCTGTGTGTGGCTTATGGATAAGCTAAAGGTAGTGGACTCTTGCTCTGAGTATTCAGCTCGAGATTATTTCTTCCGCCACCGTCTAGTGAATTTTCCGACGAGGGGTGGTTGTGCCACTGGATGTACAACAAGTCTGCTGCTGACATAGCTTGGCGTTGCCCCTAGCTTAACCTTACTGAGATGAGTTACACCATGACTTGGAAACCTGGCATTCAGCTGATTAGCCTTACACACTGTGAGTTCTACTTCCCCTTCCGGTTCAGACGTTAGTTTGGGCATGATCAGATCCGGCCAGAGGGAGAGTAAAGTACCCAGTTTCATTCCCCATCTGTGCTTCACACTTGACTAGGTACGTCACTGCTTGGAGAATGATAGAGCTTCTGGCCCCTACCCCTAGTTTCAGTTATGCCCTTTCTGGCGAGTGTTCGATGATGAGGCAAAAACCGGGCCCACTTTGGCTTCAGAAGCTTCCACAAGCACGAGCTGGGGATACAATAGTACCTGACTCATCTGTGCCCCTAGTTTATTGCTTTGACCTTTCTTTTCAAGTTTTCGATGTAATAAAAGCAACTTCGATTTGTATTAGAGAGTTGAAGAATTTTAAGGTGAAATTAATGAAATTAAAGTTGTGAGCACTGAAAATCTTCCTTTTGGTCCAAAAATGGTCTAAGTTGTAAAAGATAAAATTTGAACAAAATCAACTTTTATTAAAACTTTTCAAAACCATTTTCGAAAAAGATCACCACTTGACACGCACGGAATCAATCCTCGAGATGTACAACCCCAAATCCAAAGATCACAAATTGCCCCATGATTAAATAACACTGCTCAACATTGCACTTAGCTCTTCTCTCAGAGTAAAGATCGCAACCGAACCTTCAGGTAAAGAACAGACAAAGATCACCTGATCAAACACTTTGACAAGACAGTTGGGTTGGAGGTGTTTATGGTTGAACTTCAGGATAAAGTTGCCTACGTATCCCGAAGATGGGAATCAGGCCTTACGTAGTTCGGTTAAGGTTCACTTGAGTATTAACTCTCTCCTTTTGCACTCTAACTTTTGCCAAGGCCACCCTTTAGGGTTTTCAACCTTGCGAGCTCAGTTTTTCTTTATTTCCAATTTTTCATGCTCTAACTTTTACTTAGGTCGCCGTTTTCGCCCTAGTAAGCCTCTCAAGGGTAATATTTCTTCAACTTGCCCATGTTAATCGGTTGGGAAAATTCTAGGCCATCTAGGTCCATGAGAATAACAGCTCCACCAAACCAGATAGTTTTGATGATATAAGGACCAGTCCAATTGGGTCTAAACTTGCCCCTAGGGTCATGAATGGGAGCTCAGTTGTCTTTCAGCACCATATCCCCCTCTTTAAGATTCCGGGACTTAACTTTCTTGTTAAAAGCCATTGCAATTCTACCCTGATAACCCTGAACATGGAACAATGCTTTCAGCCTTCTCTCGTCAAACAACATCAGCTCCTCGAACCTACTCTGTTGCCATTCCGCCTCTACTATCTGACACTCATCCATAACTCGTAGTGACGGGACTTCTATTTCAATCGGCAGAATAGCTTCCATCCCATAGACGAGGGAATAAGGAATTGCCCCTGTAGACATCTGAATTGAAGTTTTGTAGCCCCAGAGTACAAGGAGCAATTTATCTGACCAGTCCCTGTAGGTCTCAACCATCTTCTACAAGATATTCTAGATGTTGTTGTTGGCCGCCTCAACAGCTTCGTTAGTTTGCGGCCGATATGTAGACGACTTATGAAAAGCCACATTGTATTTCTCTAACAAGTCTATCACCTCCTTCTTAAAGTGGGAGACATTATCTAATATGATCTCGTTTGGGACTCCATATCAGCAAATGATGTTGTTTCTGATAAACTTAGCCACATGCGATGCTTTCAGCACTGCGTAGGACTAAGCTTCCACCTATTTTGTAAAGTAATCAATTGCCACTAGGATGTATTCATGCCCATTCGACCCTTTTGGTGTAACTGCTCCGATGATGTTGATTCCCCAGACCGAGAAAAGCCATGGTGAAGTCATGTTATACAGTTTTGATGGTGGGATATTCATGCGATTTGTATGAATTTGGCATTTGTGTCATCGCCGAACAAAGCCGATACAATCCTCTTCCATGGTAGACTAGTAGTAACCTTGCCTGAGAATTTTCCAGGCTAACATCACTCTGTTCATGTACGCTCCGCACTCTCCTCCACGGTTGGCCTCCATCAGGCGCTTTGATTCCTCTTCTTCGACACACAATTTGTGCATTCCCAGATGACCAAGTTTGTACAGTTTACCTCCGTAGATGATAAATTGGGCGGCTATTTGCTGCATCGCCCTTTTGTCCTTGTCATTTGCCTCTGGTGGATAAATCTCCTTTTCCAAGAAGTTCCAAATATTGTAGTACCAAGGGTTTTTGTCTTGCGCTTTATCTATTGCAGCAATAGTCTCATAGGTCGGCGTCTATCTCTGCTCAATGATAATCGGACGCATCCGGACTCCAAGCGGGATGTCTATCATAAAAGATAGAGTTGATAAAGCATCAGCGAACCTGTTGTTCTTTCTTAGTAGATGCGTGAAAGTCAGCTTTTCAAACCTAGGAATCAGAACGTCGAGGGTCTGGTGATAAATCTGCATATTTTCTTCTTTACCATTTGCTTGAGAAACAACAAGGTTCGAGTCCTTGATAACATCCAACCATTTTGCCCCTAGTTCCATGACAGCTTCCAAACCAGCGATACATCCCTCATACTTTGCTTCGTTAATGGACACCTTGAACCGGAATTTGAAGGCTAAAGGTATATGGGACTTGTCGGGTGCTATCAGCAACACACCTATCCCATAGCCGTATTGATTGGACGCTCCATCAAAGTACATTGTCCAAGTCTCCTCCTCGACTTGCAGAATGGCTTCATCTAGGAACAGGTATTCTATTGTTTCATCCCTTTCTACTAGGTGATCTACCAAGAACTCCGCTACTACTCTCCCATGGACCGACTTGCGAGTGACATACTTAAGATCAAATTAGAAAGAGAAGAAGCAACCAACAGGCTAGCCTACTTGTAAGCGCTGGTTTCTCAAAGAGATATTTGATGGGATCTAATCTCGAAACCAGAATTACAGAGTGAGTTAACAAGTAGTGCCTCCACTTCCAAGTAGCCCATACCAAGGCAAAGCAAGCTTTCTCCTATGGAGTGTAGTAGGTCTCATAATCTAGCATTTTCTTGCTCAAATAGTAGATGGCTTTCTCCACCCTATTCTCAGATTCCTGAGCAAGCATGCATCCTATAGTGGTGTCTGTTACTGACAGATACAGAATCAAAGGCTTCCTCGGCTCTGGCGACAATAACACTGGCAGATTCTGAAGGTACTGCTTAATCTGCTCAAAAGAGAATTGACATCAATCATCCCATTGAAATTTCTTTCCTTTCTTCAGGAGACCAAATAGTGGTTTACAATTCAGGGTTAATTTAGAAATAAGCCGTCTTATGAATTGCACTTTACCCAGAAAGCCTCGCACCTCCTTTTCAGTCCTTGGTGGTGGCATTTCTAGGATGGCCATGATTTATGAAGGATCTACCTCAATGCCTCTCTGTGTAATCAAGAAGCCCAGCATTTTGTTACGCTAAAAGTACACTTTTGCAGATTCAACCTCAATCTGTATTCTCTGATCCATTGAAAGAATTTCTTCAAGGCGATGTAGTGGCCCTCTCTTTCCTTGGACTTAACAATCATGTCGTCTACGTACACCTCGACCTCTTTATGGATCATGTCATGTAGAATGGTGGTTGCAGCCCGTTGATAGGTTCCCACGGCATTCTTCAGCCCAAACGGCATAACCCAATAGCAGTAGGGACCCCACGGTGTAGTAAATGTAATTTTCTCTCTGTCCTTAGGCGCCATCAGAATCTGATTAAACTTGAAAAATCTGTCCATGAAGGATAGCAAAGCATGGCCCATAGTGAAGTCCACCAATTCATCAATGTCTGACAGGGGAAAGTCGTCCTTCAGACTGGCTCTATTTAAATCTAGGAAGTCCACACACACCCAGATTCTACCATCCCTTTTCGACACTAGGACGATGTTGGCCAACCAAGTCGGATATTCAGATACTAATAAGAAATCTGCTTTGATTTGCTTAGTGACCTCTTCTATGATCTTCAACGCCCAATCCGAACGGATTCTGCGCAACTTCTGCTTGCCGGGTCCGGCCTCGGCATCAAGAGGGATCCGATGTTGTACAATCTCAGGATCGATTCTGGGCATGTCTTCGTAAAACCATGCGAAAACATCTTTGAAATCTTTTAATAAAACGACTAAGTGCTTGTGCTCCTCTGAAGACAATGTGGACTCGATCTGAACCAGACGCAGATATTTCTCAATACCCACATTAATAGCAATGATTTCATCTGCACAGGGTTTTGCAAACCTCCCCTCTCGATTAATCAAGTTTTTCAAAACCAGAGAAATTCCTCCCTCTTCGTTTTCATTAAAATTCTGAAAATCTTGCTCAATGCAATAAACAAACAGCATAGAGAAATACTCAGAATTAGCAACATTCTTATTCATAAGGTCCAGCTCTTCGCTTACAACCAACTCAAAAGCAAAAGAAAAAGAGGACCTGGACAAGACCCTCGCATCCGGGTTATTACCCCTAGGAATACCAAAGTCAGACTCAAAAGAACCAGAATCTGATTTTGACTCCGTACACTCTATTGAATCAAATTCTGGCTCATCACCCGACTCTGAACTGGACAAGTAGTCCTCCTCTAGCTACCAGACAAGGATGGTGCTTCAGATGCATCCAAATTGCTGCTAGATGGGTTCACACCTGGTTGGTCCCTGATCATGGAGATGGTAAGGTTATCCCCTAAGCTCTCTGAGTCGGTCGGAGGATCTGTAAGGAGACATGCCAGTGCTACCCCTACTCTAAGCTTGCTATTGTCTAAGTCACTTTCCATGCTCTGCTCAACTTCAGTACTTGGTTCAGCCTTTTCCTCGGCATCACTATCTTGCAACTGCAGGTCAAAAAAGATTTTGAAGCCAAGAACACGCTGCTTTGTAGAATTCGTCCAGGCCTCGGGAAAGCTGCAAAAGGGGAAGTCTTTACCCTTCCGAGCAAAGCAACCATTCAGCGTTCCCTAGATTGTCCTGTGAACGAGCTCATAGTGTTTTCCAGCCTGCTTGGCTCTGGCTCTGCCTGCCATATCTTCTCTTTTCCTGACTCAATCCTTTTTGGTGGGTACATATCCCAGACCAAAGCCATGCGGATTATGCGGCACATCGGCCAATGATGTAACATCTTTTCAGCCACTTCTTCCAAGTCCCATTCCTGGCACATGTTGTAGTTTGTTCATTACATAGATTGATTGGGCACTGACATACATGTCCTCATCAATGACCAAGATGGTTTTCACTATTTGAGCCTCAGCCAGTGTAAACTCTAAGAGTAAAGCATACTCCTCGCCATGAACGATCTCCAGCACTAGCGTAATTATCACTAGCGGGGAATGGATAGATGAATTCCCGAAAACAATCGCCACTCCTCTCTCGTGAGGGTATTTCAGCATTTGGTGGAGGGTAAAGGAGACTGCTTTCACCAGATGCAACCAGGGTCTTCCTAGTAGTAAATTGAAGGTGGCCGAGACATCCAAGACATGGAACTCGACATCCTATTGAGCCATGCCCACCTAAACTCTGATTTGTACTGTGCCCATAACTTCTCTACTGGTATTATCATTTGCCTGAATCACTTGGGTTGTAGGCATAAAGTATGCTGGTTTAAGACCAATGGCATAAGTTGTGCGGGAAGGACGCACATTGATAGCCAAACCGGTGTCAACCAACATCACTGACACCCACTTTTCTCTACACTCAACAAATATGTATAGGGGTTTGATGTGAGCTGAGCCTTTGGGCGGCAGTGCTTTATCAGAAAAGGTTAGGGTTGGGCCGGCACCCCTTAGGAAGACCAATCCCACAAGCTATTTAGGGGTAGTGTCAATGAACAATTTGGCTTTGTCCATTGCTGATAATACAGCCTGTCGATGCTCTCGGGAGGCCAAAAGAAGGCCCTTGATCGAAATGTTGGCTTGGATTTTCTTTAGTTGCTCCAAAGCTGCCTCTTCTTCCCACTGCTTCACTTTTTGTTTTTCAACCTATCTATCTTTCCCAGAAGCCTCAGCTTGGTCTTAGTGCGGTGGCTTGAAATGCCGCCCACTTCTCATCATATAATCAATCTCTTCAATGTACCACATGTTGTCTGGAAGGCACTCACCCCAGTCCTTGTTGGTATGAGCCAGAAGTAGATCGTCATCCTCCCACCATACCACTCCGGTAGTCAACAAATAGTTATCCGGCTCCGTTTGGATCACTCTTACATCACAAGCATCCCTCGCAGGGTGTTGGGCCATTACAGCTTTCTGGTTATCTTTAATTATCTCTTGTGCAAACTGCTTCAGTGCAGCTTCTTGTTCTGCGTCCACAGTACTCACAATGCCTAGTTCCTGAGCTAAAATTTTCACCCCGGTGTTCTCCTCATGTTTTCCCTTTTCATCGGCCATTCCGACCACTGTAGTAATTCTTGCTCCCTTTTCTTCCAGTTTTGTTTTAGTTCCTTCCTCTTTGTCAGGTTCATCACTCAACCACCCAGAGTTGTCCACTGACCCATTCAAATCGAACCAGTTAATCTGCACATCTCCTTGGTCTTGTTTGTAAAAGAACTGTAGGTTGTCTAAGTCCCCCTCTAGCTCCGCCAGATCATCCAAACCTTAGCTTGGGCCATCCTCCCTAACCACATTGACCTCCACTACAGTTGACAATACCATTTCTGGCTTGACTTGATCAATCGGCATAATGTAGCAGCTTAGATCATACTCTCTCCCAGACAAATCCTCAAAGCACTCAAGCAACGGACTCGTACTTTCCTCTAAGGCCAGCCTCCTTTTTTCTGCGATTGTCACCATCACAGGCTTAGGTTGTAGTGGGGAAGTGTCTATCATGCACAAATCTGTGCTTTCAAGAATGAACATTGTCAGTCTGGGTAGGTGGGAAGGGGTAATATATACCCTGGGGTTGTAGGGGATGGCCAGTGTATGGATTAGGTTTAGATTGTGAGGTGGGGGAACTTGATTGTGGGCCGGGAGAGGGTTAGTAGTTACATTTGCTTTTTGGGGTGGTGCAATTACCTTGTTGTCGATGAGATCTTGAATCTCATGACGCAGCCTGAAGCATTGGTCGATGTCGTGACCGTGATGTTGGTGAAATGCACAATACTTAGCTAGGTTGTGTTTCGGTAGGAGAGGATCGAGTAGTGGGCGAGGCTCTAATGGCTTCAGGTGCCCTTTTTTTATCAACACCTTCATGGCTTGAGATAAAGGCATGTAGAGTGGGGTAAAGATCCTCTGGGATCCGGCAGGGTTGTTTGAAGTTTGTGGTGCTGTATTGGCGAAGGGATTGGCAGTCTTAGTTGTGGTGGTGACAACACTCACATCAGACGGCCACGCAGCTGTGCTACCACTAGTGGTTGCATTGGAACTGCGCACAAAAGGCCTCTTGGCCTGCTCTTTCTCATCAGTAATCAACTCCTATTTTATGGCGTCTTCAATCTGTACACCCATCTCATGGAGCTCGGTGAATGAGAATAGTGGTAGGACGACCATTTTCTGCAGCAACTTCCCGTGCAAATTGCGGACTACCATTCTTATATGATCTTTCTCAGAAGGCCGTGTGGTCATCATTGAAGCTTTGGCCCTCTACCTTGTCACAAATTTTGAAAAGCCCTCCTTTTGGCTCCTGGCGCGTTGCCTCAAGATCACGGGTTGTGACATCGATTTACGTGTTATACGAGTACTGTGCAACAAAGGCCTCGGTCATTTCTTCCCAACTCTTCTTCACAGAATCCTCTAGCTTTGCATACTATATAGTCGCTATTCCTGACATGGTCTGGCCAAAGAGTGAGAGTTTCTGCAGTCTAGTCAGGCCCATCGGCCGTAGAATGTCTGAAAACAAGTGAAGGTGAACCGTGGGGTCTCTAGAGCCATCGAACTGATCAATGTGCGGTATTTTGAAACGATCTGGAAATGTCACTACTAAGTTGGTATACCCGTTTTCTATGTCAGGGATAGAGTTGACACCCTGCGCTCTCTTAAGGAGATTCTCCAACTTGTTGACTTTAAGCACAGTCGGGTCAACCTCAAACTCAAATGGAGCCTCGGTCTGACACACAAGGGCTTTAGAGGCTTGTGGTGGGATTCGCTCTGCCAGATTCCCCTGATTCTCAACATGGGCAGTGGCTCCGAGTGCTGGGATACTCGTAGGAGGTGCATGAGATGCAGAAGCAGCTGCTGGCTGTAGCTGTTGTTGTTGCAGCCTGTTTATTACCTCAGCTTGACGTGTTGTGACCTCGGCTTGACGAGCAGCGTCTTGCTGCATGGTTTCAACTGTTTGCTGAAGATGATAGATTAGGTCCTCCATACTGACTGGGGGATATTGTGCCATCGGAATTGGCGAGTGATCTCGTACTGGACTAGATGCAAAAGACTGTGCCTGACTAGATGCAAGTGAAGTGAGGGGTGACTGCTGTAGAAATTGAACAGGTAAACTCTGCCTTACTCTCCATCGTCTAGTAACCGGTGAAAGAGAAGTAAACACTGGCTATCTCCTAACAAGATCTTCGGCTCTGTAAAGCCTTTTGACATGGGTCCAGAGCACTCGGGGGATATCCGAACTGTCTAAAGCTATGTTGTTATACTACCTACCAAAAAGAAAGCACTAATCAAAAATCGTGCAGCACCTCAGCTTAGATGTTAACAACACACAGATGTAATCAAAGCTATAGGACTGCATTCAATACTAAATTTTGCCTCCAAAACTGATACCCAACTTGTAACTAATATGCACATTCCTATACAGTTTCACTCCAAAGCATATACTAGTTAAGTAAGAGCCAAAACACCCCTATGAGGAGGTAAGGTTACCTTGTCCTAGTTTTGTCAGGAGCTAGGGTTCACTATGCAAACAAAACGGTTTCACGCAATCCTGTATTCGGGTGAGCATCTTATCCTAGTTTGGAACAGTCTCTACGGCTTTCAATATGCAACTAGGTCAAATGGTCAAAAGGGTACTTTAGCAAGACTACCTAATATACCTCTCCACCTAACACCGAGAAGTGAAAGGAGGATCAAATGGTACAGCGATAGTCCAGATCCAAGGGTTGTGTTCCCATTGTGGCAGAGCCCGCAATCGGTCAGCCTTTTGGCAAGCTTTTAGGCAAGCCTCTGGCAAACCGTCCAGGAATAGCAAACGACAAACACAGTGACTTAGGCGCATCAATGCAAATCCAATTCAAAGAAACACATAAGTGTAAATAAAATTTCATATCATAAATTTCGAGTCAAGTTCTCTAATTTCTCCAGTAGAGTCGCCAGAAACTGTAGCTCGACTTTTTCGCGCCCCCTTTCAGAAGACGAAATAGCCCTACAGTTCGGACTCCCGGGATTCTGAATCTAATCTCACAAGTGTAATGTGAAATTGATAAACACCAAAGAGTCCAAATCCGGCAAATCTTTTGGAAAATCGATTATGAATCAAATTGCCAAAAATAGACTGTTTTGCCAGATACAGAGTCGCCACCTTAATATTTTTATTTTGGAAAAAATTAGGAAACCCATGACTCATGCCAAAGGTCACGTGTCTGTCATCACCAAGATTGTCTTGGCTCGGGAACTTAGGTACGAGAGGGGAAGATCATAAATGCATTTGAGCACCCCTGCTCGCCTAATCAAAGATCGGCCTCTACTAATCATGATATGCTCTTGTTCCGATTTATTAGGCTAGCATTACCATGTGATGCGCACACACAGGTATAGACTGAATTGCGAGAATTAGAACATTCCGAGTAATGTTTGTTTTTGAAAATTGTTTCGAAATATGTACCACTTGAAAAAGGGATCGCATATGAACACTACTCAAATTATTCCAATTCAAGCAACAAGCCTTCATCCACAGGCATTCAAATAGTTATAACACTTAAGCAATTAGCCTCATGGAAAGCATGCTAGACATGGCAACAATCACACTCATGCGATATGCTAAAGCAAGTAAAGGCTCACCTAGTACTTCAAGCCAAAAAAAGAAACAAGTTAGAAAAATGCATGATTTCTAACTATGCAATATGACTAATGCAACACATGTGATATGCAATCAATAGGCTCGGCTACTTAACATGGCATATGAAACAATTTTGATAACATGCGGTCTAAGCACATATTCAAAGAAGTATTTAAACTAACAATGCAGTTAGAATGATGTGCCGAGCTTTGGTGCATGCAATACAAATGCATGCAAACATGAAGTATGCTAAACAAAACATGATGTCCCTAAACTAACCATCATAAGCTAGTAAATAAAAAGGAGAAAGACGTGGGGTTGGAAGACATACACATTATTACATCATTGCGCTTTCACAAAGGAGAGTTCGAATTAACTAAGTAGCTAATTAACTAACTAATGAAAGCTAAGCTAATTAAGCTGACTATTACAAAAACAAATGAAATTAGCTAAACTACTTAACTAGTTATTACAACAAATGAACGAATTAACTATTCTAGCTAAACAACAACGGAATTGAATAACTAGTTAATTAACTAATTAAATAATTACAACACAAATGTAATTAAAAGAATTAAGTAAGCTAAACAATCTAAATATTAAGCTAACTACTCCACCTCGGGATGCGTGAGATGTTCATGTACATGCTCGGTTTCCACCCGAAAAGACCACTGTTTTACTTCTGGAGAGCCTCTATTGCGCAATAGAATACATACATTGTTGCCCACTTCTAGAATAACCCTTCTCTGCCTTACAAACATGCTGCTGAAATTTGCATCAGTGGTCGGCCAGCCAGTGATAAGGGTTGCCGACCACCAGTGATGGCTGGCCAACCACCAAAGGTGGTCTGCCAGCCTGCGGGCCATGGAAAGTGACGTGCCGGCCACTGCTGCCCAATTCCCCTTGCTGCAACAGAGGACAAATAGAGCATATACAGGGTATTTTCCAACGTTGTCTGCACAACTCGCCTCTCATTTTCATGAACAAATCAAAGGAGAAGTGAACTTTAACCAAAAACCACCAACTCAAGCAATTTCATTGCATGATGGCTTGTGAACCGAAGTGTGCAAATTCAATAAATGCAACAAAACAAGACTCATACCACCTCACTTTTCATGAAAGATCAAGGGAATTGATGATCTTGGAACCTTGAATCATTTCATCACTAATGGGTATGAAATGGTTCAAGCTTCCATGTGTTCAATTAACATCCGATTGAATACGACCAAATTATTATCTTTCACCATTTTTTGCCTCAATTTTAATTACTCCATTTTAGTTACCAGCCATTCTTTAATCAATTGAGTCCAAAGAGTGAATTTAAGTCCTCTAATGGAAAGAGGGCTTAAACCAAAAGTTATTTTAGGCATGAAAGAGACATCATGTCATTGGTAAGAAACTCTCTAAGGAATTAAACTATTAAGCATAACATCTCAATCTCATGCTTTAAACAAACAAGTTGTTTGAACCACTTTTAAAGCCAATCAAAAGACAAGAATGGAGGGAGGTTGCAAAGATTATTAGTGCTGAAAATGTGTGAGAAAAGCATAAATAAATGCTATCAACTCAAATAAGATGGTGTCTAAGGCCTAGAACACCAAACTCATGAGGACTATTACACTACAAGCATGCAAAACAAAACTCAAATGTAACTAGTAGCCCAAAAAAGTGCTAAAAAAGCCTGGAATAAGTCTTAAAACATGTTGTAATTAAAACAAAAAATAGCTAGATTAACATGATAAAACATGGCACAAACTAGGCTAGTAAGCAAGACACAAAGAGTGGAGGTTAACCCCTTCAAATTTAGACATCAAAACATGATTTTGGCCACTAAAAAAGCTCTAAAAATTAGTGTTTCAAAGCTCATAAAAAAAGATAGTACAAGGGTGGGAAACACAAGGGCAACGGCCTCCAAAACAAGGTACAAAGAAGGACTATCAACCCCTCAACCTTTAATGGCCCTTAAACCCAAGCTTCAACCCAAAAATATAGAGTTTTTACAGCCCAAAAACAACAAAAAAACAGTAGGAATAAAAGCAAAGAAAGCAAGCAAATAGGCAAAGCTGTATACCTTTTAAAGAGAATAAGCTATTCAAGCAACAAAACCAAGACAACACACCCTTCAAGAGCTCAAACCAAGCTCAAAAACACCTCAGCTCAAAGATGAGAAGATTCGGTTAAGGGTGTATAGGCAAAGGCTAAGGATTTGTAGGCAAAAGTGTAGAAATTTGCTAGAGAGAGAATTGTAGAGAGAGTGGAAAAATTTTGATCTCAAAATTTTCTAATCTTAAAACATGAGAGAGAGGTCTCTTATATATAGAAAACATGAATTCTCGACAAGGATATCTAGCCCTACACGTGGGTGAAGATGCATGCATCGGTGCAAACAACTAGCACAGTTGTCACAAAATATCTACAAAATACATTGGTGGTTGGCAAGCCACATCAATGGCCTGCAGCCCAAAAGGGTGGCTAATAGGCCACCAAGGGTTGCAGGCTTGAAGGACCAAAGCCTGGTCCAAGAATCAGGCAACAAGGGTGCAGGGTTTGAAAGTCTCAAAGCTGTGGCATTCCACTGAGGATTTCGAGCACTTGACGAAGATATAAACTCATCATTGGGTGTGCATGCAATGGTGTCCAAGTCGTAAAGGCCATCAAAAACGGGGTGTCTACACTGACCTAGGGTTTATGATACCAGGTGAGAGAGAACTCGAAAGAGAAGTGAATCTAACTTGGTTTGATAAAGAAGAAACCCCTTTGTTTCAAAACAGCATCGTTAGAAGATGGAAAATCTTTGACTAGTCCGTAGACATCGTCATCAGTTGTTCCTTAGCAGAATCGTGATTCTTCTTCAATCGACGATGAAATCTTAGATTGATTAAAGCTTGTAAATGGAAGTGATGTAGAAAATTATTAAGAGAAAGGAAGAGAGATGATCAGATCAATATTGTAAATCATAGATCTAGAGATATTTATATATAGAGAGAGAGAGCGACGTACCAAATTTGCTGAATATTTGAAGAAGATGATAGATTGAAGCTGAGATCAGTACAAAGATTGATTCGGATTGAAGTGAAGATCGATTTTGATATGAGGTGGCACAAAGATTGATTCGAATTGAAGCTAAAGATCGATCAAAGTTGAAGATTGATTGAGTCCTAGATAGAGGAAATAACTGAGATCGATTGTAGTTGAAGATTGATTAAGTCCTAGTGAAGATCGATTCTGACATCAGTGCGTATTTGACAACCTTTAACAACCAAATTAATTGGTCTCCAGCTTTTTACCCATATCACACACGCAGGTCAAGTGCCCAAATGAACATAAGCGTTACAGTTTTTGGTCCCTAAAACCTTTAAATAATTTTTTTTGGCCTATCATAAAGGAATAAGGTGTGTTTGTATAATTTTCTCTTAAATTTTATTTTTGTCTCTAAATGATGGTTTTTAGAGACTATATTCAATTAGTCCCTAAATATTAGTCTCTAAATCACTATTTTCTTGTAGTGTGGGTACTAATTTGGGTCATATATGCAAGTCTAAGGATACCTTTTTTTTGTTTTCTTTCTTTTTGGAGCATTCTCTTTTATGCTCTTCTACTATAACTATAATATAATAAAACAAGGGTGAAAATGGCTCACTATTATTCACTCAAAAAATGGCTAACCATTCCCAAAAATTAAACTGAGGGCAATAGATGAAAATTAGTAAATAAACAAGGGCAAAATTTATACATGTGGTCCCTATAAAGAGTGATGCTATTAGCAACTCACTTATTAATTTGAACTCCAATATTTTTTGAAATCCCACTTATAAATTTTAAAATTCTTAAAAATTTTCTCGCTCCCCCCCCCCCTCCCTCCAATAATGCCAAAATTATTCTTTAAAGTTTTACATCTACTAAAATGCACAACCCTAAAACTATTCATCTCCCAAAATCCTAAAAGTTCAAATTTGAGCTTGACTGTCCTATCGATCACGTTTCTCACTCTCACGATGGTATCTCTATCGCTCTCTCTCACTGTGAATCTCATAATAAGAAAATAAGTTTTGCAAAACCCATATTCACAAGTTTCACGTCAACATATATATATATATATATATATATATATATATATGTCCCCATCAAACTTTAAGAAATTTCCTTATTCGGACATGTTAAATAACCTATATTTGAGCATGTGTTACCAAACAAATGATTGATATTCAGCCATGTGTTCCCGAGCCTTCGAAAACAAGAACTCTGCACATGTACACAAATTTGGCCTATCAAACTTTAAGAAATTCATTTGTTCGGACCTGTGTTCTCGAACAAATAACTTTTGTTCGGGCGTATGCTACCAAACAAATAACTAATGTTCAGCCTCCTCTTCCCAAACCTTAGAAAATGAAAACTTCTGCATGTTTTTGAAGTAACTGTTTTCACTATTTTTGCCAGTGTTTTTGAAGAAACTTATCATTACAAAGCCAACCTCCTCCAAACTACGAACAATATCTGAGTTATGAACCTTCTCTGAGCCTGTAATGTTATACTCCATTCATCTCATGGAATTGTAGTTACCAAACAAAATTTCACTCATTGTCATTACTAGAGAAATGTGTGTAATCGAATGGTTGCCACCATTGTTGCTGGAATATCACCACCTAAGAATTCTCAAGGTTTTGAGGGTGGGTAAATTTTGAAGATTTTGAAGTGTGTGGGTGGTGATAAAGGTGAATACTCTCATAAACTTTATCTTATTATTAAGTGGGTGTGTGAGTTTAATTGTAAAATAGGGTGTCCCAAAATAATTGATGTCTTCTTTAATAATTTCATTTGAGGTTATTATTGTAATAAAAAATTTAAAAAATTGGGGCTCCAAAGTAATAAGAGGGATGCTAATAGCAACACTCCTCTATAAATATTATTATTATTATTATTATTATTATTATTATTATTATTATTATTATTATTATATTTTTGATAATTTGATCCCTATAATTTTGATTATATTGATTTTGGCCTTTACTTTTTAACATTGTGTCAAACTTCAATTTATACATCCAATAAGAAATTGGACAGAAATCAATGGTAAAAATATTCATTCAAAAAAGGTAGGATCATTTCAAATTAGATGTCAACCAATTAATTATTTTGAGAGAGTGCTTAGACTACTTTTTCCTTTGATTGATTGTGGTTCAATTTTTAAATTGGCATCATTAATTGAACAAAATTGAAAATAAAATTGAAATAAAATGAACATTTTAAAAGTGCATTAATACAATTAGAATTATAAGTATCAAATTGACACAAGTTAAATAATGGATATTACAGGTGTAATTTTTCTATAAATAAATAACCATCTTTTTTTTTCTAATCGGAAAGAAAATCTTCATTGCATCAGATCAATCCGTTACAACGATATTATAAGATCTCAAAAAGATATAAATAACTTCCATAGAATGAAAGATTCAAGCCTCCATACAGGTGAAGAAAAGCCCCCTCCCCCCTTCCTCTTCAAGGGAGGGAAACAAATCTCTACACGTGAAGGATTATTACATCAACAAACTAAAAATTAAGAAAACTAAACAAAAAAAATATATATATATCCAAATTGCTACCAAAATTACCTAAAACTCTACTACTATGTAATCTTCAACTTGGAATCTAAAGACCCCGCATCTGCTGGTCAATATAGAATACTGAAGTTGAAATGGTCGCCTAGCATGAACCAAACATGTTATCAAATGTCGGCATTCGGATTATGAGAAGATTTGAGGCCAGATTTTAAAGTTTTGAGCTCAAGGGTGGGAAAGATATGGCGGTGATAGCCAAACTACTGAGGCAAACATCAAACCAAAGTTAAGAACCAGATCTGGAGAAGGATCGAACGGAGGGAGATCAAAGAGGTGGGGAACCACCATCATTTCTCTCTTTCCTGGTAGAAATTTTAGAGAGAAAAGTAAGAGGAATTTTTAAGATTTTTAGCTTCCTTTCTTTTTAAATAAATAAGCATATTGATCATATGTATTCTATAAAACAATTTAAATAAAGGCAAATTGCATTGATCTCTTTTGAGATTTGAACAAAATACAATAAGTTTCATAATTATATTGGGCCCCTTCAATTTTTCAATTCATATAACAGTTAGCCTATTTTTTATTAATAATTTGTTAGTTATATAGATAAATAAATAAATAAAATGATATTATCATCTCTTTTACATTAAAATATTTTTTTTTCTTATTATCCATGTGCTTTTTTATCATCTGCATTAGTTTCGATCATTTTAGTCTTTATTAAAATAGAAATTAATATAATTATGTCAAAATTATAATACTTGGTATGTTTTCTACAAATCTCAGGGAGGCCAACGTAATTTACTGTTGAAAAAAAAAAAAAGAAAAAGATATATTGGATGGCATAGATGTGGGGTGGGGTGGAAGCTGGCTGTATCTGCCCCTTGCCTGCACAAGCATTCAATTCCTTTGGCAAGACTAAGGTGATCATGAGAGAATCTTCCCACACAGATCTAACTCATCTCTTCCCAATGCCCTAATATATTTATATACACACACAAATAGCCATGATAAAATCCAAATGCCATTCATTGCAGAGAGATGTTATAGTGTCTCACAGGAGCATCTATGGTGCCCTCCATCTCAAGGCAATGACAAGAATATTATTAGGTATAACAATTTTTTTTAATGTTGGAGATACTAATAAACATATTAATAAGCATATTAACTAAGAGACGGAATTTGTATGTAATCCATTGATATAAGATTCACTCAATACTGCGTTTAGTTAATACGCTTATTAATCTTCCTAACATTATTGTCACCTTATGCCACTCTAAATATTTATTCCAAAGATGGGTCATGCACTTGCTCAAACATGCTGCTTCATTTTCTTGCATCACAAAATAAAAAATCTGATCTAGTTGTAAATTTGTACCTATCATTGCATGAGGACATACATACAAAAAGAGTATACAACCCATGTGATTATTTTTTTCCCAAATTGATTAATTTCACAAACCCACAAACCCATTTCATGGAGTAAATGTGTCACCCTTATACTAAATATTTGTTTCAATAATAGATTAAGCATATATAGGCATAGTAGTATGTTATGATGTTGGCTATGGTGAGTTGGTGAGTTGGCTATGGTCCCTGGTATGGTATGTTATGATGTTGGTGTGATGGTCCCTGCTCAGATAGGTTCAGGCTGTCTGTTTGTTCTGTGGCTCTATGTTGCTATGTCTGTTTTAGTGGATGTTTTTCTTCTTTTTTCTTGTTGGTTTCTCGCCAACTCTGGGAGTGCTAGCAAATGATAGAATGGACTTTTTGGTGCCAACCTAGTTGGGATGATTTAGCTCATTGTGATGTCTTTGCATTTTCCTTCCCTTTTTTGATGTAATGTGTTTTGCACTTTGTACTTCATTTTTACATCAATAAAGTTTTTTTCTTTTGCCGATAAAAAAGAAATATATATATATATATATATATATATAGACATAGTAGTACATGACAATGTTGTGCCTGTTGTTTTATCTTCTCTCTCGTATTAATCATTATTAGTGAAAAAATAATTATTGAGTATATATAGTTGAGATATTGGAGCCTGATTGTATTTGAGATCATATATTTGTGAGGAAAAAAAAAATGAGACCCCTAAAAGAAAACTATTTATTATGAAAATTTTTCCAAAAAAAAAATAAAATAATCGGTGCATTTTTACATCAATATATAGAATGAACACGAATCACACATTGATACTTTCGGCTAAATTAAAAAAATTTACATATAGTATTACTACTCCTAAAAAGCCTTTCGTAGTTTACCTATAATAACATAACAAGTTATATGTTAACTTTAACCTCAACGGGTTGGTCTAGTGGGTACAACTTGGGTCTGCGGAGTGTACTCTCTCCATGTCTCAGGTTTAATTTTTTGATCGGCAAAAAAAAAAAATCTTTATTGATGAAATCAAACAAAAAAGATGGAGAACATCAATAAAGAGGAGCTCAAAGCTAGATGAAGCTCAAAGCTCCGGTTGGTGAGAAACCAACAAGAGGAAAAAAGGAAAAAAAAACAGAAAGCAGCAGCAAAAACATCCAAAACAGAACACTCCTCTGAAGACGCAGACCAAGATCATGGAGTTCACCAAGAAGAAGGCAGCATAACAGAAATCAACTCAGAATTACAGAGCTTCACCCAGCAAATCAACAGATCAAAGAACAAGACAGCATGAAATGCATTCAACAGATCAGTCAGACGGATAGGAAGCAGTAGATCAGTAACCCTCCTGAGAATAACAATATAACATGAGCTGTGCGGAAGCCCTACCCATATCTGATCATAACAGAATTTCAGCCAAACTATCTAAGCAGCCAAAACTGTGCACCCTAACTGTGGAGGAGCTGATGCATCAGTGATCACAGCAGCAAAATGCAAATTAACAATAGAATCAGACCTAAACAAAGCCAGAACTGAGCACCAAGGAGGAACATGCTACTGCAGCAGACAGCCACCCAGACTGATAGCCGAACTGCCTTCCAGCAGGAAGAACAGACTAAAATAGCCGCAAGGAGGATCAATCTGAGCCCCTGATCTGCTTCCACTTGAAGACTATATCATCCACTGAGTAGGGGAAATCCTTGACTGATGCTTTGAGCCAGAGGGCAGATCTAAATTTGATGAGATCCAGCAGACCAGGAAGATTGGGCTAAGCCTTAGAAAAGGCACAATCATTCCTATGCTTCCAAAGAGACCACATTATGACTGAGGGGAGGGCTCTCCAAATTATTCTAACATACTTCTGAAATTTCTCACTCATCCACCAATGAAATAAACCAGCTACTGAATTTGAAATGCACCATTGAAGCCCCCATTCTTTAATCACTGAAGACCAAATCAGCCAAGAGAAAGGACAATGAATCAAGACATGGATATTGGTTTCAGGTTCAGAATTACAAAATGGACAGAGAATTGAAGTGCTGCTATCAAGTATGCCAATCTTGTGCAAGAACTCTGAAGATTTCACTTTATTTTCCAGGCCAGTCAGCAAAAGAAGGAGACTTTTTGGGGCAACAAAGAGTTCCAAACCTGTTTGCAAATTCTTAGATTAGGACCAAGGAGGGAAGAGCTGTAAGCATATAGGTCAGCTACAGAGAACTGATTATGGGCTGCAGCATCATTAGACCATATAAGGTAATCTGCATTTTCATTACATAAAGGAGGAGCATAGGATAAAGCTGCAATCAGATTAGCTTCTTCAATCAATTCCCAATCATACAATTCTCTTCTATACGGAAAGTTCCAGGCACATGAGCTGGTTTTCCTGGCAAAGAAGTGGTGGAGAGAACCTTCTTTATCAGTTGAGAGATTAAAGAGAAGTGGAAAATCAGTTTTCAGGCAAATATCACCACACCATCTATCAGTCCAAAACTTAATTCTATTCCCATTCCCTACTTTAATTAGACAATTGGACAAGAAGAAATTAGAGATGGAGTTGCTGGAGGCCCTGATGGATAAGATGTCACTCCATATTCTAGAGTGCTTATAAGAGGGCCTTACAGGAGGATGCCAACAGTCCTCGATAATCTTGTATTTGCTGCAAATTACTCTCCTCCAAAGAGCATTGATTTGGGTCCCAAATTTCCACCACCATTTAAGTAGTAAACAAGAATTTACATCTCTGATTCTTCTGATGCCCAGACCCCCTTGGTCAATACTTTTTGTAGTCTCCACCCACTTCACCAAATGAACTTTCCTTTTTAGATTATTGCCACCCCACAGGAATGCAGCCTCAATCTTTTCCAGCTCTTTAGCCACACCTTCAGGCATTTTAAACAGGGAAAGGAAGTAGATAGGTAAGCTTGAGAGTGTAGACTTAATCAAGGTTAGTCTGCCTGCAAATGATAATAATTTTCTCTTCCACCCTGACAGTTTAGATTTGATGTTATCAAGAACAGGCTTCCATGTAGATTTCCTACCAGGATTGGCTCCTAATGGTAGTCCCAGGAATTTTAAAGGGAGGCTCTGTACCTTGCAGTTGAGAAGATTAGCAAAGGAAAGCATAAGATCATCAGAAACACCAATACCACACACAACACTCTTATGATAGTTGATTTTGAGACCGGATATTACTTCAAAACATCTGAGAATTCTTTTGACTAACACCAATTGATCCCAGTGAGCTTCACAAAAGAGAATTGAATCATCAGCAAATTGCAAATGTGAGACACGAACATTATTAGCTCCAACTAGCACACCTTTAAGGATGCCAAGGTTAAGTGCTCTAGTTAGGAGGATGTTAAGCCCTTCAGCCACTATGTTAAACAAAAAAGGGGAGAGTGGGTCACCCTGCCGAAGACCTCGCTGGGGTGAGAATTCCTCAGTAGGAGATCCATTTACTAGAATGGAGATTCTTGATGTAGTCACACAAGCTTTCATCCAAGAGACCCATTGAACCCCGAAGCCAAAGTTGAACATCATGGAGAATAGGAATTCCCAATTTACAGAATCAAATGCTTTCTCGAAATCCAGCTTGAGGATCAACCCTTGCTTCTTGGTCTTCTTCCATCCATCCACTACTTCATTAGCAATTAACACCCCATCGAGAATATATCGCCCACCTATGAAGGCTGACTGGGCTTCACCAATGATGGAGGGAAGCACTAACTTCAATCTGTGTGCTAAAACTTTGGCTAAGATTTTGTAAATAGAACCCACAAGACTAATGGGCCTATAATCTGATAAGCCAATGGGATTTTCTAGCTTGGGGATAAGGGTAATGAAGGTGCTGTTAATGCCATAAGTGAGTTTGCTGTTAGAGTGAAATTCCTTAAAAAATTGCACAAGCTCTTGTTTCATAACCATCCAAAACTTTTGAAAACATAGCAGGTTGAATCCATCAGGGCCTGGAGCTTTGTTGTTGTTGCATTCTTTGATTGCTGCCAAAATCTCTGCAGCACTGAACACAGGTACAAGATGGTGAGAGACAAGATCAGCCGCAATAGTTGTGAACTCCCCACCTAGAGTAGGTCTCATCACCCATGATTCAGTGAATTGAGTCTTGAAGTGTTGAAGTACCTCATGCCTGACCCTGCTAGGATCCTCAAAAATTACACCATTAACTGTAATAGAGTTTATTAGATTTCGACTCTGCCTAGAGCTAGCAACAACATGGAAGAATCTAGAGTTTCTATCTCCATGAAGAGTCCAGTTCACTCTGGATTTTTGATGCCATGACCATTCTAGCATTCTATGAAGCTTCCATATTTCACTTCTAACCACATTTCTTCTTGCCTTTTCGAAATTCTGCAGAGCCCTTTCCTCTGCTTCGATGTCCAAAGCATGTAGCTCTTCCTCAAAGGCCTTGAGTTTTAAAGAAATGTTTCCAAACACCTCAATGTTCCAGGCTTTAAGAGTCAACTTAAGATGTTTGAGTTTTTGAACAAGAATATACCCAGACCACCCAGAAAAGGTAGCATTTGACCAGGAGGAGGCAAAGATCTGGGGGAAAGAAGGGTGAAGAGTCCAAGCATTTAAGAACCTGAAAGGTTTGGGGCCCCAATCTCTGTCATCCTCTTTCATCAACAAAGGGCAGTGATCTGAAATTAACCTGGGTAGCCCCCATAATTTCATTGAAAAGTTAATCAACCACTCAGGACTGAGCAAGATTCTGTCAATTCTGCTCCATTTCTCTGATTCTTGAGCATTGCACCAAGTGAATTTCCTACCATGGAGAGGTAAATCAGTGAGTTCACTTTTTTCAATAAACTCATTTAGTTGCCTCATTCCCCTATCTCTCCTGGAGCATCCTAACCTTTCACCCATATGCCTGATTTCATTGAAGTCACCCCCCAAGCACCAAGGATTAGGGAAAGGGACTTTGAGCTTAATAAGGTTGTCCCAAAAAATGGACCTGTTGTTTACTTCATTAGGAGCATAGATGTTAAGCAACACACAATTAAAAGAATTATATAGGGAACCAGATAGCAAGATGTACCTCCTACTACAGCAGCAACCAGAGAGTTGAAATACATCAGGGTCCCAAATACATAATAACCCCCCAGCTGTTCCTTCAGGATCTACAGACATATAATCCATATTTCTACAACCCCAGAGTCTTCTAGCAGCAATTTCAGACACCACTGCCTTCTTGGTCTCTTGAAAAAAGGCAACATCTATATGCCTGTCTTTTAGTAGTTTTTTTATCCTACCTTGCTTTTCAGCCTTTCCCAACCCCCTAATATTCCAAGATAGAAGCTTCATGAGGAAACAAATACTGCACTCAAAATCACCCATCTGCAGCAGCTTACTGCTGTGTCTTCCCACCCTGATTAATCTTCTCCTTATCCTTTAGTTCTAGATCAACAATCTTGCTGAGGACAACATCTTCTTCCCCATTGTATTGGATACCAAGAGTTGCCCCCAATTGTAGAGTGGCTTTGGCTTCAGTGAGTAGATAGTTGTTCAAAGGCGTAGCTCCCTCAGATAGATCTGATTGTGCAAAGGTAGCTGCTGCTGGCCTAAAGATGGCAGATTTAGATTGCTTGCTAGCTGCAGCTGATGTTAAGGCATGAAGCCTAGCAAAGCTTGTAAACCCCTCTAGGTGAGACTTCATCTTCCCTTTTTGCTTCTCTTTTCGCAGTAGAAGATTAGAGGAAGCAGATGGTGAATATTGGCTAGAACAATGTTTGGTTAATATGCTCTTCCCACACGGGCCCTTTTTTATCAAAGGCCCTGAATACTGTAAATCAGTGTTACATAGGGCTGGAATACCCTTACCTCCCGGGCTGACAGTAGTGTGCTCAATGGACTTAGAAGGAAGATCAGTAAGTGGGTTTTTATTCTTATTGGGTAGCTGGGCCAGGACCACTTCCAAATTGATGCTGGGCCCAAAACCTTCCCTAGATCCATTAAGACTCCGAATAAACCCAGGTGAGAAAACTTGCTCTACACCCCTTAGGCTGTCATCATTGTTTTCCTCTATATGCACTGACTTTTCCATCAGAGGCTCCTTGATGCATGCATCATCTCTGCTGGAGCCGGCTTCGCAAGCTGTCTCCTCAACAACCGTGTCCAGTTCCTCACCTAATTGACAGTCAGTAGGTTCCTTTGTCTGCATTTTCATCTGGTTACAAGCAAGCCCAGTGCCAAACGAGGCACTATCTTTTGCCACCTCATCATCATCTTCTTTGCCCCTCCCTTCCATCTCTGGTTTGTTTCCTACCTCAACACTGCAGCAGGTTTCGATGAAACTGTATTCGTCCATGACAGTAGGGTCAGGCACAAGTTCCTCACACACCAGGATAGAATGTGTTTTGCCCTTACAATCCAAGGTCAAAGTTTTATTGATGAACTCCATCAATGGGGTCGCCACTCGAATTCTGATATGAGAGAAGGATTTGGGATGACACACATCACCGTCCAAGTTAAGCACCGAGCCCCAAACACTACCAATGTTGTTGAATGTGTTTCTATTCCATACGTTCAAAGGTATGCCATAACATCGCAGCCATACACATCGTTCTGGTTGCAGATGGGATCCAGGCTTCCATTCCACCACAAATTGACTCCAATCTTTGAACCACTCTTTGATATGCCCAATGTGTGAGTGCAGCTCCTTCTGAGAGTTGAAAGTTAAGAGTACATCACGACCACCCCCTTTTCTGACCATGATCTGTTCCAGCCCTTTCTCTTTCAGAGCTTTGAGGATGCTGTGGGTAGAATATTCAGCTTTGAGACGAATTATGACACTATCGTAGAGCCATCCATGACCCTCCTCATTAACATCTATGGTGGTGGTAACTTTCCTAGCCTCCAATGGGGGGACACCTCTTAATATGTCAGCGAAGGATCTTTGGCCATCAGGTAGAGCTTGACCTCTGGATCTGTTAGTAGCAAAATCTCTATTAATAGTCTGAGGCTTTCTGATGAACTGATTCTTACTCCTGTTGGGCTCTTCTCTGTTTCTTCTATCATAAGTGGCATTTTTGACTTCTAGAATCTTATCTTCCACCAGGAGACCATTAGCTTTTTGAATGGCTACATCTGCTGCAACACTACAGTCGAATCGCACGAAACCGAATCTGGAATTTGACACTTTTCTCCGTTTGAATGGGATGAAAACATCTTTCACTATGCCAAAGTTTGAGAAAAGTTTGTGGACTGATTTAGCATCCATGCTTGAAGGAATGTGATCCACAAAGATCGTAAAGAGGTTATGCACTGATTCCTTATTTTGCCCTCGACCACCTTTCCATTGACTGACCACCGGAATCCAGCCACCATTTCTCCTTGACATCTTTCCCCTTTTCAAAGTTCCCTCCTAGCGATCATGTCTCAGGTTTAATAATCACTAATTGCAATAAAATTCTTGTAGCTAGTCTATACAAGACGTTTGTTTTGACTTTAAACGAGACATCTATACGAAAACTGTCCCAAACACTCAATTATCAAAAGAATAAAAAAAATTTATATGTTAACTTTTGATTCGTTAGAAGAATTCAATCATGTGAAACATAATTCTCTAATAAGAGAATTTGGAAATTTAAGTCCGTAATTGTTTAACCTTCATCTATATTTGTGTATTACGATAATTGTTCAGAAAAGCGATAGGTATATTTTTTTGTTTGTTTTATTTATTTATTTTTTGCCGATAGGGTTTTGTGGGAAATGGGCTCGTGTGGTAGCATTCGACTCTTCTCTTTTTGGTTTGTCTTTATAATAAGTTGTTTGTTTGGGTGTCACCAAGTCACGTGAATATCTTCCAAATCTCTGCTTCCACTCCTTCCTGACTCTTCTTTAAAATTGTTCCAGCTTCATTAGCCCCTTTTTGATGCTCCCCCATTATCCCTTTCTGTCTCTCTTCATCATCTCTCAGACATCTTCTTCTAACTTTGCTGGAGGAGCTCTCTCTCTCTCTCTCTCTCTCTCTCCATGACTCCAACTTACTTAAATTCATCTTCTTCTCCTTTTCCTGTGTCCTTTAGTGAAGATCAGAAGCAGCATCAACTCCACAGTAGTGCAAAGACTCAAGCTTCTTCTGTCGGAACTTCATCTTCTTCTCTCTTGACTCATGTTTTCACCAACTCAATTCAAGATCAAGGAGGATGTTATCATAAGGAAGAAGTACATCAACTAAAATATCAACAACAGGTACTACTAGCTAGCTACTTAGCTATTGATGGATTATGTGATCCGATCTTCTTCTTTTTTTTTTCTTTTTTTTTTTATATTCTTAACTTTTAGTTCTCTCTTCTTTCAAGCTGATCACTTGAATCATGATGGAGCCTCTTTGATTATGTTTTTTTTTCCCTTTGTTTTCGCTGTTTATTTTGCTATTTTATTTTTATTTTTATTTTTTATTTTTTTTTTTTTTGTGAAAACAGTTTTTGAAAATTAAAAAGAACATTTTTGGTGTTTCTTTGAAAGTGTAATCAGTTTTCCAAAAAGTTTAATGTGTTTTTCAAAAACTGAAAATAAAAAACGAAACCAAGACCAAATGCCAAGAATAATTGTATTTTAATCTCGTCTCTTGATGTGATGATCACTGGATCACTTTCTTGATCTTAGGCTAATAATTTTGCTTCTCAAGACGGATTGCATGATCATGCTATTCCCAAAAGTGTGAGTGATCATGGCTTAAAATCATCCTTATGGAAGAAACAAGATATTGAACACGAAGTCCATAGTGATCAGAATGGTTCAGCTAAGTCGAAGTCTTCGAAGACGAGGGTGATGCTTAAGATGAAGTTCGAAGATCAAAAACAACCTTCTTCTCCTTTGGAAACATATAACAGCAACAATAGTTTCTCTAGCAACATAAGCAACCCAAGTAGGGTTTGCGCCGATTGCAACACTACTAAGACCCCTCTTTGGAGAAGTGGACCTAGAGGGCCTAAGGTAAATATCACCCTCCATATCCATGAACGTCATTGTCTATCTATCTACCAGTAATATTCGGAATGAATCTGATCCACATATTCGGAATTTAGAATATTTTCTAATTTTGTTTTCTGGGTACATAATATTTTTGATCTATCTGAATAAATTTTACCTAATTTACAAAAAAAACATGGTGGTGCAGTCACTTTGCAACGCATGTGGAATCCGGCAAAGGAAGGCGCGGAGGGCAATGGCAGCGGCAGCAGCAAATGGTGCAACTCTTGCAGCTGAGACTTCAACAATGAAGATTACTAAGGTGCAACACAAACACCGGAAAAGGTCCAAACTTGCCACCAAATCTCATGGGAGAAAGAAGCTTTGCTTTGAGGACTTCTTGATTAGTTTGAGTAAGAACTTGGCTTTTCACCGGATTTTCCCGCAAGACGAGAAGGAAGCTGCCATCCTGCTAATGGCTCTATCTTGTGGTCTTGTTCGTGGTTGAGTTTTTTTTATAGTTTTTTGTTGGTTTATCTAAAGTAGGACCGCAGCATATTTGTGTGACAGTTCAGAGAGAGAGAGAGAGAGAGAGAGAGAGAGAGAGAGAGAGAGAGAGAGAGAGAGGATCAATTTGATCAAATCATGTGAGCAACAAAAAATTCAATAAAAAACAGAAATAAATTTGTGCTGTGATCTGGTGAGATTGAACAAGTTCATATCAAAATATGGATCTCTTCTTTTATCAGTATATTATGTGATTTTTTAAGAAAGTGTTTGGGTGGGTAAGGTGTATATCATATACACCTGCATAAGTTTTTCCAAACATATATAAGTTATCTTACAAAATCGTAAAATTTTCACAAATATATGCAAGTTATGATTTCTCAAATTTTATGGGTTAACTTACATATATTTTCGAAAATTTATGCAATTTTGTGAGTTAATTTACATATATTTGTGACAATTTATATAAATACATATAATATGCACTTACACACTTAAAAATTACCCCATTTTGAGATTAATAATTAGTTGAAGTTTTTTCTGCTAAACTTCTATTACTTATTTTTTACAAGTTAGCCACATCTTTCTATATGGGGCAAATCATGCCAGTACTACCTGTATTTTGGTCATTGGATTATTTTGGTCTCTGTAATTCTAATTCACTTACTATTGACCTTAAATTTTTAATTTTATCTCAATTTAATCTAATTGATTATAATAATTAGCATTTCTTAAGCCAATCAAAAAAATAATAATAATAATGAGCATTTCTTAATAGAAAATGTATACATAATTGGCTAGTGTCATGTTTTTAGGAAAAATTATAAACTTACTTAGTTGAGTGAGAGTTAATCTCAACCAATTTAATAATATTTTTTCTTTAAAAATACTAACGGTGTTATTGGATCAAATTGACACAAAATCTAAATTTAGAATAAAAATTAAGCTAATTAAAAATGTAAAGACCAAAATAATAAAAAAAAACAAAATGTATAAATTACCAGTATAATTTATCCTTTTGTATAATATCACTACAAAAAATTAAGATTTTAGAGACCAAAATTTAAGGACAATTATTTTTAGGGATCAATAATTTTGTTGTGAAAAATGTCATTATTATATTTTTAGCAACAAAAATTAGACATTAGTGATGAATTATTATCCTTCTGGAACCAAATTTTTTGTCTCAAAAAATAAACTATTTTAAGACCAAATTATTTTGTTCCTAAAAAGCTATTTATTATTGATATTTTTAAATTTTTGTCGCTAAATGCCTTATTTTATACGAGACGATCTTTTAGCAACTATCCTCATTGCGATAGAAATTAGTCCTTAAATTCCTTTTGGAATAAAATTTTTACTTTTAAAAACTAAAAGATTTGAATTCTAAAACTTTTATACGTTGTAGTTTATATATATTTCCAGTTAGTATAACATTTCTTGCTGCATACTTGATTGTCGCCAATTCAAAATGAAGTTAGCCATTACTTGTCTGCCTCTGTGTGAATGGGATTTGTAATAACATGAATGGGATTGGTAAACCAAGGTGTCACCAGACATTCAACTCAATGAACATATCAATTAAAGTTGTGTGTAACAGAACACGACTCTCTCAACCAATCTCAGGTGAGAAGGTTGCATCTGGTTCTTTTCTTTTTTTTCTTTTTTTTTTGTCACAGGAAAATCATCCCTACCCTCCCACAGGTCCAAGGCAACGCTCCTTGCAGAGATTACTAGGGTGTCCTGTTAGGCTTTCCGAGCGAGGAGACTATAACCTGAGAACTTGCCCCGACCTCCCAAGACAAGCTCCGCTTAAGTCAGAACTCGCACAACGGGGGAGGATTGAACCCACACCAAGTGTTGATTAGACAACTTGAGGTCCAACCTCCTAACCAACTGTGCTTCGCCCAGGAGATTGACCCAAGGGGAAGGGAATTGAACTTGTGACCTTGGGATTTAAACCCCAAGCCTTAACCACAATGCCACCCACCCTTGGGTTAGTTGCGTCGGGTTCAGTGACTGATTTCTATATTTTTAAATTTTATTCTATGCTTAAATATGTAACTTTTGTATGGTGATCTGATGAGTTCATTATGTGGAGTAAATTAAGACGATAATTAACCAAAATATAGATATCTTGTTCATCCATATTGATTATGAATTGAATGATTATCATTCAAACAAGTTTAAAAACACACAAATCTATCACAAAAAATAGACACAAATGTATATAAATGGAATATTTATTTATGTGTCTAGTTTTTCTATTATGAAGCAGGACTCTTTTTCTTCTTTTTTTTTTTTAATTTTTTTATCAGCAAAGTAAAAATTTCATTAAAAACATGAAATTAAAGGTATTGAAAGATGAAATGCATCGAGAAAGATTCGGGAAATACAAGTTGCCCCTACTATTATAACTCGCATCTATACAACCAATCCCTCAATCTCATTATTTTTTTTAAAAAAAAAAGCAAAAACTAAAATAAAAATAAAAATAAAAAGTTAAGGACTCAACTCCAAAAACAAAATACTTGAATCTAAAAAAAAAAAAAAAAAAAGCACGCAACCCAATGCTGAAACACCTATATCCAAATCATGCACTTTTTTTTTTTCTTTTTTAAGTTTGATTGACAAATTAAACACAGCCTAAATCAGTCTGTTGATGGTGGTTTCAAAGAGAATGATAGGGGTTGTAGGATGTGTTGTAGATCATGCATGAGAATGACAAAAGAAAGAAACAATAGAACTCACCTTTATGCAGCACTGCAAGAAGAGTGGTTCATCAATCATGATGGTGATAATTCAAAATGCGCCACAGCTTTTCTTTTTTGGGAGTTCTCACGATGTGGCCTAAAGGAGAATCACTTTTCTTAACCGACATTGGAGTGTTTGGGGTAGTTGTTAAATATATTTAAATTATAATTTAATACATTATAAATTATGATTTTAATTAGAAATTATTAATTTGTTTGGTGTAATTATTGGATTGTAAATTTAAGTTGTTGAGTAATATTTGATAAATAAGTTGTGAAATAACTTTTGATGTGTAAATGTCATTTTTATCCCTATCAATTGTAAATTGAATTAATTTTTGTTAGTTGTAAATTGAATTAGTATTTTTTTTTTTTTTTGTTATTAACTACTAGTCCCATAAAAATTTAAAAAAATAAAAATAAAAACTAGTCCACAATTAATTTGGGTCTTTTCTATTTTTTTTTTTTTTAAAAAAAATTCTATGGGTGCAATCGTAAATAAGTTTTTATAATCAAAAGCTGATAATCAGAAGCAGGATAGACAGCTTCTCATAATCAATTTTTTTGAATTAAAATAAATTATTAAAATTAGAAACTGTTTAAAATAAGGCTAACAAAATAGTCAAAATAACTTTTCCAAAAGTAAAATCTATAAGTGACTAAAAAAGCCACTCAAATGGAGAATCATTTTTATGGCCTAAAGGAGGATCCCTATTCAATAATTCTATGAACCCAGATGTAAATTTGCATAATTTTCCCAAATTAAATTGTGTGGTTAAAATTAAATTTGTACAGTGTTGGGTCTATATGTTCTAGATCTTTTTTGCGTAAAATTTCAAAAATTGTAGTATTAGTGCTTTAAAATTAGTTTGGATTTGTTTGGATTTACACTAGAAAAAATTACAAATCGGTCTATATTGTTAAAAATAATTACAAATATATAGTGCAATTTTTATTTATTTCTTTTTTTTTTTATTTGCGTCTGTAAAAAAATACAATAAAAATTGTATGTCGAGAAGATTCTCACTGTTTAATAGTAATTATTTATCACACTTTCCCATTGAATTCTAATTTCCCCTTTGCACTACCCTCTAGTCCCATCCTTTCATTGGGTCTAGTTTGGGAGCTAATTTTTGTGTACTTCTCACTAGGGGTGTTTAAGCAACCCGAATCACTTGACCAATCCGACCTGACCTGACCTGACCTGACCTGACTGACCCAAAGACATTATGAGTGGTTTTGACCTTAAAATTAGTTAGGGACGGGTCTATTTTTCATTTATAATTTCAGGTTTCGATTGGTTTTCAGTTTTAATCATAAAAATTGACTAAATCCGAACCGACTGAATGTATTACTCATGATGCAAAATCTTGGTTTCATTGCCATTTGTATTTACCTAATTAGTTTGGAAGATTACACACAACTTCCAAGACCATTATGTTTTCCCCTTCTTAACAGCCACAGATTTTAATCATATCTCTGTATCTCAAAAAACTCAACAAACAGATGATGATGAGTCTCACCAACCCCTTTTGTATATGTGTGTGTATGTGTGTGTGTGTGTGTGTGTCTCTCTCTCTCTCTCTCTCTCTCTCTCTCACACACACACACACACACACACACACAAATATCAAACCATCTTGTATCTCAAAAAACTCAAACGACAGATGACGATGTTGAGCACTCGTCTACCCCTTTCCTCTCTCACTCTCTCTCTCTCTCTAAAACCCTAATGCATCCATAGATTCTCTAATGGTCTCATCCCACGCGATCCGAAACCAACCGTGGAACCGAAAATCATCAACGAGCAGTTTTGGCAACCAATCTAGTTAGCAGTAGTTGGGTTTTTCATTCACCCGAATTATTTCGGTTCGACAGTAAATAGGGGCCTAACCCGACCCGAGCAGACCCATGTACACCTCTACTTCTCGCCTTGTTTAGATAGGTTCAAAAAATAAGGACAAATTATATTCCCTACATTTTGTCCCTAATATTATTTTAGCCCTTATCGTTTCAATTAGTTTTATTTTGACTCTTAATTTTAGATTTTATCTTGTGGAGAAGTGGTTTAGAAATATTCCAAGATCCAGCCAGACGTCCTTGATCCTCTGATTGCTACCTAAAAAGGGAATGAACACTCCGATCAGGGGTACTAGAATTAGTACTCCAACGGATAAATTAGTATGCTCTCTCGTTTACTTCTATCTCTAGTTATTTTTTCTGTTCTCACATACCTGTCTTTGGTTGATGTTCTTCTATTTATATTAACTTATGGGCCCAATGGTCAGGCCCACTCTTAATCCAGAGCATGATTGCTTATTCAGCCTTCCGGTTGTGTGTCGGTACCTACTCGACTCCTTACGCGGTTGACTTGTATAATTGACTCCAAGAGCCCTTGGACAGAGCCGAATTGTTTTTGGCCTGATCAAATTAATTTGGCTTTCCTTAGCATACAATCTATTCGGCCCCCACAATTGCCCCCAAACATCCGACTAACACTAATTAGTCGGCAAGTTTGGTTTTAAATATGAAAGTCAAAAATACGACGCTTGCACTCCTTCCAATACTGAAGCGTCAAAATGCCCACGTTTTACAAATCATTACAATTTCTCGCCCCTTCGCACAACGTCATTCATTTAATGCGATTTGAAACCATGTTGTCCCTTCGGATATTTTTTGAATATGCAAGGCTCTTTGGTTGCCTCTCAGCATCTTTCTTTCATCTCACGATCTTTGCAACTTCCATCTGTTCCCCAATGTCCTTTCTACACCTTGTAAGCTCTTCTCTTCTTCATTCCAACTCCCATTTCCTTGTTTGTTTTTTTGTTTAGAGTACTTTCTATTCTGACTCGAATGGCAAAATATTTGAAAACCCTTTTTTCTGCTGATCGTGTTTTCGTTTTTCGACGTCATTTTTCCATTTCAAACGACGTCTATCTGCCACTTGTACGATCATCTTTTCCCTCATGTCAATCGCTGAGGGCGGCGTCTGTTTCCCCTTTCACCCATTTTTTAGGGTCATCCTTCGTTACTGGGGTTTACTCCCTTCACAACCTAACCTAAACTTTTACCGAATCATAATGGGAATAGTAGAACTAAATCGCCGACTTAGGATTAATCTAGGAATCCCTACTATTTGGCATTGTTATGCCTTGGCGAAATCCTCTGGTCGACAGGGGCACTACTTTCTCAAGGCCAAGGACACTGATCACCATCTGGTGACTATGCTTGCTAGCTCTGGTAAGCGTGTCGACGGCGTCATGGTTGTTGTCCGAGGCAACCGGGAATTCAGCGAAGGCGAATATCGCCTAGATCCTGTGCCTAGACAAAAAGGCGAACCAAGTGGTCGTAAAGTCCCCTTTCTATGTGTATTTGTTATACGTTTACTTGGCTTAGATTCCATGTGCTTACCGTTTCATTTGTGTAGGTAACGATTTGAAAAAAGTACTTGTCTCGGCTGGCAACGCTGTGCTTGAGCAAATCAAAACTGCTCTCCAATTCTTTGGCCATCCAAACCTTCAAAAGCAAGAGAGGGCCGCCCACGTCCTTCTAAGATACAAGCCAACTTACACTACCTTTTCGGTCGCAGATCACATTCTGATTCCAAAGGGCGAACATCAGCTTATGGCACTCATTTTCCCAAATTTCAAGAATCTTAGGGAGATTCGTGTTGTAGTTTCGGATTCAGAGCCGGTCGCCGAGCAAATAGCCGAGCAAGTCGTTGAGCAGCCGAATCAATCCAACTTGGACAGATCCGATAGTCTAGGGGAGGAGGTCGACGCGGCTCTAAATTTGGCTTTTAAGGAAGCCAGCTTCAACCCTCCATACACTTCAGGCCGAGTAGACGTATCGTTAGAAGACGATATTTTCACCGACTTAGGGGACCTTCCCAGCACTGATCCTGAGAACATGGCTGGGGAGTCGCTCATGCAGAAGGCTAGGAGAAAAAATATGGAAAGGATGGCAGCCCGAAGGAGGGCCGAAGCTACCCGATCTGAACCCCCACCACATGTTGTTGGGACTGAGTCTTCTCCGCATGCTCTTGTTAAGGAAACGGAGCAAATTGTTTCGGCCAAAACGGAGCAAATTTTCCTTGATCAACCAGACAATCTGGTGGCCAAGCACAGGGGAGAGAAACGCCGCGTCGAGCACGAAATTGACTCTTTAGAAAACCTAACTGATAAACGGCCGAGCATAGAGGAGTCGGACTTGGTTGCACCGTATATCATATAACCAAGAATAAAGAACGTGCCGATTGCTTCTGATGCATTGGCCATGAAAGACGCCGTTGTGGCCTTAAGCGTGGCCTCTTTAATTTCTCTGCCAATTAACAGAGCAGCCTTTCGTGCAGAGTCGGATGTGGTGTTGATAGCATTAGTTGCTCAATCGGCAATATTGGTATATAACTTAATCTTTTGTTTGCAGCCTTTTGTTCCTTTTTATGACAGCTATCTTATTAATCTTTTGTTTTACAGGCGGCCGGCAGAATAGCTGAGATTGGCCGCCGTCATTATGACGCTATCGAACAAATTAGCTTGCTCAAAGCCGAAGTTGAAACTGAAAAAAGCAAGGCTACGGAGGCCTCTTTTAGAGTCGAGTTTGAGGCGATCAAAGCGGCGGAAGAGCGAACGAGAGCCGATGCCGAGGCAGAGAAAGCCAAGAGCTCCGATCAACTCAGGTTGGCCGCCGAAGAAAGGGCGAACGTAAGTGATGATGCACTCAAGTTAGTCAAGGAAGTGATTGCCAAACTGGAGGCGATTTGGAAGAATCGAAGAAGGCAGAGGAAATCGCCGACTCCGAGATCTCCAAGGTGTTCCAAGCCGAGAAAAATGCCGCCTTAGAAAAATACGTGGAGGAAGTACCCAAGTTCGAAAATCAGGGCTTCAAACACGGCTGGCTCAAAGCCCTTGCTGCCGCTAATATGACATTGGAGCAGCCAATTCCATATGAGCAGCTAGAGGTTGAGCCGCTGGGGTCTGACCCTGAAGATTGAGTAGGGTCAATGTAATTTTACTTTTTGTTTGGTATCTTCTGTACATAGTTTTTGTAGATTTTTGTTTGTTTACTTTGATTAGAAGTTAAATACAGGGTAATTTTCATGTGTAAAATGACGATTATTTGTACTCAATTTATTAATAAAAATTGCCTTTTTGTCTGTCTTCTGCATGTGCTAGTTAATAGCTAAGTAGGGTGATGTAATTTAATTTGGCGTTAACATAATTGGCTATAACACAATCTGTATGTGCTAACTAATAACGAAGTAGGGTGATTTAAATTAAAATATGGCTCAATGCCAAACTCGATTGGCCAATTGAGATATATTCAGATGGATAAGTCGTTAAAAAGCCGAATAAAACATACAGCTTGCACCGTTGAATATTTGTAGTTCATGGATTGGGTGGGGCACAGTGACTGGTCGGCGCAATGCATTGCGATTGGGCCGAATAGATTAATGAATCTACCATTTCCCAAGCTGATGAATGAACAGAACCGCCGAATATTGGTAGTTCATGGATTGGGTGGGGCACAGTAACTTTTTGACGCAATGCATTGCGATTGGGCCGAATAGATTAATAAATCTGCCCTTGCCCCAGCTGATTAATGAACAGAACTACTGAATATTGGTAGTTCATGGATTGGGTGGGGCACAGTAACTTTTTGGCGCAATGCATTGCGATTGGGCCGAATAGATTAATGAATCTTCCCTTGCCCCTGTTGATTGATGAACAGAACCGCCGAATATATATAGTTCATAGATTAGGCGGAGCACAATAACTTTTCGATGCAAAGCATTGAAGTGATTGCTTTGGGAATGCTGCATCCGTAATTAATAAGTGAGGTGGGGGCTGGGTGCGTGTAGGTTCTATGCTGTGTTCAAATTCAATAGATTGTGAGAGCGAAAAATGTATTGTGTCGAACTAGACTAGACAAATTTCGATGTCAAGAAGAATATTCTTCAACAATAGACGGAAGGGTAGGACATTAGCAGAACTGGACTCAAAGATGAATCGGGGTGGCAAATCTACACGAACGAGAAACAGCAAGTCGAAGGAGTGTGAGGGGCGTTGCTCCCCACGTCGTCGAAGTAGGTCACCCAGAAAGGAGAGGCAGCAGCGAGGGAACTCCCCCCGTTTGCGAAGCGAAACCAGTAGGCCACCATGCCCATTGAGTTTTTCGGTCTTCGTTGGGAATAAATCGATGACAAAAGCGGATTCGATTATCCACGATCCAAATGTGGCAGTCGAGTTTGCTTGACAGATTTTTTCGCCAGAAGTCCAGCAATCGATGGTCGACCGGCCTGATTATGAAGTTTTTTGGGAGGGCATCTATGGAGCGGTAAAGGGACTACATACCTCTTATAAAATCGGCATGCGTCTTCGTGCCACCAAAGAGAGTTAGAGCAGAAAGTTGGCCACATTCGGAGCTTGCAAGCTCGCGCAGAGAAAGCCGACAATGAGCTGAAGAAAGCTAAAGCTTTTGAAATGCGGTCAACAAGTCAAGTGAACCCGATTTTCGCGAAAAGAGTAAACCGGTGGCTTTTGGATCATGAAATTGCTGACTGAGACACAGCGAGCATGTTCGCAAGAGAAGCAACAAGAACGAAGGCCTACAAACAAGGCTTTTTTGACAGCCGAAAAATTGGTACTGAAAAGACGAAGGAAAAGTTAGTCGAGGATGTCTGTTGGTGCGAAAACCATGGATTTAAGCATGGATGGATCAAGGCTCTTCAGGCCATGGATATCGATTCGGCGTCGCCTTTATATCAGAATTACAAACTTCCCTTCGAAGTTTACGATGCTGAGAAGACCGACAATGAAGAGGGTGCCAGATAAATTTATATGTTAATACACATTATACCTTTGAGTTTGTCAAAAGCCATGTATTTATGCTTTATTTAATGAAACCCATATTTGCTATATTGTTTCAATTATTGTTTGTATATTAATCCATGACAATTGTATATTAATCCATGTCATTCTATTGCCAAATGTGGTCCTTCCAAATTTGGAGGGTTATTGGGCCATTCGTGGTAATAAACAAAGGGTGCTCCGAATTCAAAGGCTCATTGTGTTGGCCAACCATGATATCCACGAAAGGCGCTCTGAATTCGGAGGCTCATTGTGTTGGCCAATCATGATATCCATGAAAGGTACTCCCAATTCGGAGGCTTATTTGGCCCAAACGTGGCATTCACGGATGGGGCTCTTATTTCAAAGTCTTTTTGTTTCCCAATCGTGACATCCATGAAGGACGCTTCCAATCCGGAGGCTTATTCGGCCCAAACGTGGTATTCACAGATGGGGCTCTGTGTTCGGAGTCTTTTTGTGTTGGCTAATCATGATATCCACGAAGGGCGCTCTGAATTCAGAGGCTTATTCGGCCCAAACGTGGAATCCACGGATGGGGCTCCGAATTCGTACTCTTTTTGTTGCCCAATCATGATATCCACGAAGGGCGCTCCGAATCCAGAGGCTTATTCGGCCAAAACGTGGCATTCACGGATGGGGCTCCGAGTTCAGAGTCTTTTGGTGTTAGCCAATTGTGATATCTACGAAGGGCGCTCCAAATTCAGATGCTTATTCAGCCCAAAACGTGGCATCCACAGATAGGGATCCGAATTCGTCGTCTTTTTGTTGGCCAATCATGATATCCACGAAGGGCGCTCCGAATTCGGAGGCTTATTCGGCCCAAACGTGGCATCCACGGATAGGGCTCTGAATTTGGAGTCTTTTTGTTGGCCGATCGTGATATCCACGAAGGGCGCTTCGAATCCGAAGGCTTATTCGGCCCAAATGTGGCATCCACAGATGGGGCTCTGAATTCAAAGTTTTTTTGTTGGCCAATCATGATATCCACGAATGGTGCTTCGAATCCGAAGGCTTATTCGAGCCAAACGTGGCATTCACGGATGGGGCTCCAAGTTCAGAGTCTTTTATTCGCTACTAAACCATTATTAACGAGACTGAGGCAAGAAAGGGCATTGCATTGGGGAATTGAAAGATGTATACACAACATTTCAGCAAAAATTCAAAACAATCTAGCATGCCGTACAAGTTGGCTTAGTGATAAAATTTGCGCAAATGTGTAGAATTCCAAGGGCGTGGTAAACTTCTCCCAGCCATGTCTTTGAGCCGATATGCCCCAGTTCCGGCGTTTGAATCAACCTGATAAGGGTAATCCCTGTTGGGGCCAAATTTTTCGTCAGCCAGATTCTTAGTAGCAAGGAGCACTTTCTTGAGGACCAATTCTCCTAGCATATAACAACGCAACTGTACGCGCGGATTATATGATTTAGCGAGTTGTTGCTAATATTGCACCATGCAAGCAAGGGAATGATCTCGACGTTCTTCAATCAGAGTCAAGTCCAAAGCCAACATCATGTCATTACGGCCCATGTTGAAAACCTTAGATTTCAACATGGGTAGGCCGATCTCTAGGGGGATAATTTCCTGGGTTCCAAAGCACAAAGCGAACATCGTTTCCCTAGTGGATCGCCTTGGAGTAGTTCAATAAGCCCACAACACACTGGGCAATTCTTCGACCCATCTGCCATTAGCTTTTTCCAATCTTTTCTTGATGCCGTCTAGGATGACTTTATTGGAGGCCTCTGCCTGACCATTGCTTTGGGGATATGCCAGCGACGAAAAGTAAGGCCGGATACCATATGTGTTACATAATTTTCGGTAAATGTCACAATCAAATTGGGTGCCGTTGTTCGAAACAAGTGTTCGCGGCATGCCAAATCGTGTTATGATATTTTTCCATAAAAAACGCTTAACATCGACATCACAAATAAGTGTTAAGGCCTCTACTTCAACCCATTTTGTAAAATAATCTGTTGTGGCAACCAGGAATTGCTTGTTGCCTGGAGCTCGTGGTAGTGGTCCGACGATATCAAGTCCTCATTGAACGAACGACCAAGGACTAGTGATAGAGTTTAATTCCTCAGCAGGCAGATGAGTTAAAGGGGAAAACTTCTGGCATTATTCGCATTTCCTAACGTAGTTCTCGGCATTTGTTCACATGGTCGGCCAATAATACCCCTGTGTTATGGCTCGGTGGGCCAATGAGCGCCCCCCAGAATGGGTGCCACAGCTGCCTTCATGTATTTTAGTTAAGAGCTCCTCAACTTTATTTGGGTGAACACATTCTAAGTATAGCCCAGAAAGGGATTTTTTGTAAAGTTTTCCATGCGGATCCAAGTAGTATTGCAAGGCTTTATTTTGCAGTCTATGGGCTTCTTTCTTGTCCATTGGGAGCTATTCTGAAGAAAAGAATGCAATGATGGGGTCCATCCAACTTGTTCCTAGTTCAATGATGTTAATCTGAACTGGTTCAAAAGAAGTAATGCTCGGCTCATGAACGAATCCTACTTCGATTGTCCGCTTAATTTCTGAATTGATGGTAGAGACTAGGCAAGCAAGAGCATCCGTATGCGTGTTCTGATCCTGGGTTATTTGATTCAATTCGTGGTGGTCGAATTTCACGAGCAAGAGATTCGCCATTTTCATGTAGGTTGCCATGCGGTCATTTTTAGCTGCATACTCCCATTTCAACTGATTGATGACTAATTTCGAGTCATAGAAAACAAGCAACCGCCGTGCACCAAGGTGAAGTGCATTCCGAAGGCCGGTTAGCAATGCTTCATATTCTGCCTCATTATTTGATACATCAAAGCCCAATTTGACCGCTTACTCGATTATTGCCCCTTCGGGGGTCATGATTACTACGCCTACTCCACTACCACGTTGGTTGGATGACCCGTCACAGTACATCTGCCAAATGTCTCCAACGTATATTCTCCAGTTGGGTTTAGGTTGCACTTGATCGGCCTTGAAGCCGACAACACATCTTGTGAATTCGGCTACAAAGTCAGCGAACACTTGCCCCTTAATGGAAGTTCTAGTTAGAAATTGGATATCATACTGGTCGAGTCCCAAAGCCCATTTCGAAATACGCCTTGATGCTTCTGCGTAACAGAGCACTGACCGGAGGGGATATAGTCCGCTAGTACAGGTATGGTATGCCCTTAAAAGTAATGCATCAGTTTTCTTGCAGCCATGACGAGAGCAAGGATGAGCTTTTCCAGTGGTAGATAACGTGTTTCGGCATCAACCATTGCTTTGCTTATATAGTAAACTAGTCGTTGCTCCCTACATGCTTGCCTTAAAAGTACAGCGCTAACAACCCAGTCAGACACCGCCAGGTACAAAATTAGAAGATCGCCTGCCAAGGGGGTTGCCAATAGTGGTACTGATCGGAGATAAGTTTTCAAGCCATCCAAAGTGGCCTGGCACTCGAGGGTCCATTCGAAAGCTTTGCCTTGCCAAAGTGTGTCAAAGAATTGTCGGCAGCGATCTGTGGAACGACTAATAAACCTGTTGAGTGTGGCAGCCATTCCCATCAGCTTCTGAATCTCTTTGATCGACCAAGGAGAGTCAAGTTCTAGAATTGTAGTGATCTGCCTCGGGTTGGCCTCTATTTCGCAGTGGTTAACAATGTAGCCGAGGAATTTGCCGGATTCGATGCCGAATGCACACTTTGAGGCGTTCAATTTCATTATGTACTTTCGAAGAATGCCGAATGTATCTGCCGAATTGGCTAAATGGGCATCCATTTCCTTGGATTTGACCACCATGTCATCGATGTGAACTTCCACGGTACGGCCGAGCTGTTCCTTGAACATAGTAGTAACCAATCTCTAGTACATTGCCCCCGTATTCTTCAGCTCGAAAGGCATAACCTTGTAACAATAGGTTCCTCTTGGGGTGAGGAATGCGGTCTTTTTTTTATCCTCTAGATGCATGGCAATTTGATGACAGCCTCTGTAGGCGTCCAAGAAGCTCATGTGTTGATGACGTGCCGTCGCATCTACGAGTTGGTCTATTCTGGGGAGGGGGGAAACAATCCTTGGGACAAACTTTGTTTAAATCTGTGAAAGCCACACAAACACGCCAAGCTCCATTCTTCTTCTTTACAACCACGGTATTGGACAACCATGTAGGATAGGTTACTTCGCGAATTGCCTCAGCCTCAAGCAATTAGTCAACTTCTTCAACAACGGCCAAAGCGTGCTCCACGGTTGACTATTGACTTTTTTGAATGATCGACTCACATTTTGGATCAACGTTTAAGCAGTGGTTGGCCACAAATGGATCCACCCCTGGCATCTCGTATAGTGTCCACACAAGCACGTCGAGGTTGTCGAGTATGAAGGATACAAGCTCGTGCCTGTCAACTTCGCTGAAGGAAGTGCCGATCATGAAGAACTTGTCAAGACTCCCATTAATTTTGATCCGATCCAGGTCTTTAGTTACCTTTTCGCTGGGGATCTTCCCAATGTCCTCGAGGCTCTCCCAATCCGATACTTCAATCGAATTCACTTCCAGTTCTTTTGGTTTCTTTGCAACAGTAACAAGGTAGCATGCCTATGCCAATTTTTGAGAACCCCGAATCTGTTCAATGTCATATTCAGTCGAAAAACGAAGTAACTGATGATAGGTTCTTGGCACAGCTTGCATGGTATGCAACCAAGTTCTTCCCATGATAAGATTGTATGGCGAAGGAAATTTGACAACCAAAAATTCTACATCTACTGATCTGGTGCCCGCCTGATCTAGCAGTGTGATCTTGCCCAAAGGATACTCGAGGTTAGCGTTGAAGCCGAATAATGGATAATCGGCCGACGACAAATCCGAGTCAGTGAAGCCAAGTTTAACAAACATTTTGTAATACATTATTTTCGAAGTGTTCCCATGATCAATGAGAACACGTTCAACGGTGAATCTGTTCACTCGTAGGTTGATGATGAGGGGATCGGTCTGGGGGAGAGTCACTCCAATCAAGTCGGTGTCGTTGAAACTAATCCTCCCAGTTTCATGGGGCCGTTTTGCTAGTGTGATCGCCCTATGCAGGCTAGGATGCAATTGAATTGTCTGTACCTCAGCTAACGACGACAGGCTGTATATCATGTGAATTACACTAAATAGAGGTGAATATAGCTATATGGCTACCGTGTTCGATGGATTATTCTTTCGAACGTGTTGCGCCAACCGTCCGTCTTGTGCCAATTCCTTCAGGTGGTCCTTTAGTGCATAACAACTGTCGGTATCATAACCACGGTCCTTGTGGTACTTACACCGCTTGTCCCTTCTCCTTGTATCGAGAGGTCCCATCATTTTGGGTGGCCATTTAAAAAAAGAAAGGTGTTGAACTTTCGACAAAATCTTGCTGACCGACTCTGCTAACTCCGTGTACTTTTTGCCCGAGCGTCTTGTGCGCCTACTATCTACTTGATATTGTTCATTTGATTGGTGTGAACACTGATCACTTGATCAATGCGAGTCATGCCTTCTGTCTCGTTCAGCCCAATTTCACGATTCGGGGCTCCTTGACGGCACAACGCTTATCAGCTGAACGATTCCAGGCGGAGCCATCTTAACGACTTTGTATCCGGCTTTGACCCGCAGGGCATCGTCTTCCACCTTACAACATTCTTTAACTTTCTTCATTAACACCCAAACTGTTTTAGGGGGTCGTCTAGTCAACGAATTGCAGAGGGGACCATCAGGATGTAATCCCATTTTGAAGGCGGTGATGGTGTAGACACCCCATTTTTGACCGTCCTCAAGACTTGGACGTCATCGTTTGAACACTCGATGATCACCCATGTTTGTGTTCGTCTTGAGTTCTCGGAGGTTTCGGCTACTGTAGACACCCCATTTTTGACCAACCTTAAGACTCAGACGTCACCAGTTGAGCGCTCGGTGATATTGCATATTGTGCTCGTTCAGAAGTTTCAGAGTCTCGGCTGCGAGCCTTGCCTCCGGACTTCCGGACTCTTTCGTGCCTTGCCTCGATTTGTGAACCAGGCTCTGTTTTCTCTGTTTTCTCTTCCCAAAGGGAGGGAGAGGTCTTGTAGATCATCTCTCAGTGGCCGTAGGCTACGTTTTGTGGTCGTAGGCCATTTTTCCCGTTTGGAGCCCGGTTTCCGATTTTTCGAAGCCGACGGCCGTGTGCCTCGGTTCGGGACCGCCTAACCATCTCCGTTTGCTCCGATTTTTGGTACACACCTTATTTACTCCATTTTGGGGGACACTGTGGCCCGAGACCAACTTCATGGTCAAACGCCACCTTCGGTGCCTAACAGCCCATTTTCGAGGCCCCGAGCCGTGCGTTTCGGTCCCCCGAACCTCCGTTTTGCATCCGTTTTGGTTCATTTTTGGTGGTGACCTTATTTTCATAGTTAGGAAGCTTGTAGGAGGGTGGAAGGCCAGCAATTGTTCTGAAAAGCCAGCTTTATTCCTTCATCGCCCTCTGACGCCCGTTTTCCTCACTAAAAAGCCAATGTTGACCACCCAGGGGCCACTTTCTTGAACCCTAAACCCCATATTTGTGTTGTACACACCTGGGAGGCTACCAATATTTGGTGGCCGACCAGTAATTGTGCCTGACCCTTTTGACCCCCTCTAAAAAATGGTCTTTTCTCTCTCTTGGTTCACTTTTTTTGGGTTTCAACCACATAGTTGTGTTGTGCATACATGGGAGACCACCTTTTTGAGGTGGCCGACCAGTAATTATGCTTGACCCCTTTGGCCCTTGGTCGGCCGGCCACCTGAACCCTCAAAACCTGGCCGGCCATGACCCCCACACCCTATTCCTTCCAGCTGCACCCTCTGTTTCCCCCCAGATCCTGTATCCGAGAGGGGGTCTTTTCGGGGGGAAACTTGAATTTGATTTTCCTCCCCTTTTTCTCCATTCCTTTGCCTATATAACCAGCCCCTCAGCTTCATTTTGAGGGGTTACAAAAATTGTTTTAAGGCCTTTGCATTAAATCTCTCCCTCTCTTTATTCCAACCTTCAAAACCACCTTGCTCCTACCCCATTTCTACATCAACCCATAGCATAAGGCCTCCATCCTCTATTCCAGAAACTTGAGGCTACTTTCCAGAGGTCAAGAGCTCCCAAACTTGGTCCAAGAGCTGCTGGTCCATTGGTCTACAAAGGTGAGTCCCATTTTTCCTCTTTTGTGCCTTATTTTGCTTTGTATCTAAGCCGTACTTGCTTTCATTTTTGGGCTCCGACCCAAACTGTTAATAGTCATATTTTGAGCCTCTTTTCATGTTTGATTAAGGGTCTTTCTCTTTTTGAAACCTCCAGCTATCACTTGCCTCTTTAACTCTCTTTTAGGCCCAATTTTTGCATAGTATTTTAGGCCTATTTGTGAGCTATTTTGGACCTTACCATAAACTGTGAAAAATCTTGTTCTGATCCCCTCTTAAACATTGTTGAAGGGCTCTCCTCTGTTTGAGGCCAGCAGCCATCACTTGTCTTTTTACCCCTCTTTTAGGCCCTTTCCTTGCATAATAGTTTGGTCTTATTTGTGATTATTTTCGTGGCTTGATGTAAACTGTAAAGTGCCTTGTGTTAAGCCCCTCTTAAACTTTGTTGAAGGGATCTTTTCCATTTGGGGCCAGCTTATGTCCCTTTGTGTTTAATCTCTCTTTTAGGGCCATTTTTGCATGATAGATTAGCCCTAGTTGTGTTCATTTTTTAGGCTTGTTATAAACTGAAAATATGCATGTTTTGGGACTGTCTTACATCTGTCTTCATACTTCATGATCAAATAATGCATTCTTTGTATAGCTATAGGCCAATGCGTATGCCTAGTTTTGTGTTTCGGGGCCATTCCATGCATCGGGTGCCATGTTTCCACGTTTCGGGATCATTTTGCATCGCATTTCAGTGTTGAAACTCTCATGTTTGTATGCCATATTTCGTGCCTTGCCATGCCTTGTTAGAGTGGCGTTTGTGCCTTAGGATCGGTCCTCGGTTTGCGTGCATGTGTGCGCGCATTTCGAGTGTTTCATTTCCATCTCATGGCTACTAATGTGAGTGTGGCTGAGGTCCATTCATGTTGGTATAAGTCCATTGTGCATTGTGTATGCCATTTCATTTCATAGCATTTTGTATGCTAGGTTGTATGTTAGCGCGTTGTGTATGCCATGTTACCTCGTGCATCGTGTATGCCATTTCATAGCATTGTGTATGCTAAGTTGCATGTTAGGATTGCATTCATGCATGTCATGCATATTGCATTATGTTTGGGATAGGAGTTAGCCCGAGCACGGGAAACGAGGGACGTTTCGTACTTCGAGTGACAGAACGTGCCTCAATTCCCAGTCACCGACACTCCGAATTATCCATGATGGAGTTTAGGTCTTGTTGTGTTTATATGTGCATTCATTTCATATTGAGTCGTGCAATTTGACTCCTCGGCCATCATGTATCGATATGCGTGATTGGTGACACGAGGATCGAGGACTACACTCCCTGAAGAGTAGTCATGCATACATATGTGAAAATACTTTGCCATGCCCCTTTGTTGCTCTCTGTTGCAGCAAATGAGAAATCAGCAGCCTTTCGGAGCTTGGCACGCATCCCAAGAATAATTGCAAACAGAGGCAAACTGGGGCATCGCAAGGGATTCTCCGCACAAGGCAACCCAAGCATGCATCATTCATCATCCGGAGCAGATTTGAGGCAGTCCTTGGCTCACATGCCAATTTATTGCTTTCCTAATTTAATTTGTTAACTAATTAGGGTTTTGTACATATTTGGACTGTAATTATTTGGGACTGTATATTATTTATTCGGACCCTCCGAGCGAGGGCAATGTTGTAATAAGTGTGCGTGTGTGTGATGTATGTCTTCCAACCCCACGTCTTTCTCCCTTTTATTTACCCGCTTATGATGGTTAGATTAGGGCGTGTTTCAATTAGCATACAGTATGATAGCATGTTTGCATTCATTCATCTGTTTTGCATGCACCGGGCTCGGCGCATCATACTAACTGCATTGTATTTTCAATTCCAAGTTGAATACATGTTAACTGTAGCATTTCATATGCCATGTCTAGAATAGCCGAGCCTGCTATAGTTGCATTTTTGCATGTGTTGCATTAGGCATTTCTGTATAATTAGGATCATGCATGGATTTCTAATTAGCTTCTGTTTTGGCTTGGAGTACTCGGTAAGTTTTTATGTTTTAGCATCCTTGCATGTGTGTGAGTGACTATCATGAATAGCATGCTTACCATGAGGCTATATGCTTATGTGATATAACTGCCTGAATGCCTATGGGTGAAGGTTGGGTTATTCGGATTGGAACAAATCATTCATTGTAAGTTTTAAGCCCACTAGATAGTGGCAAAATCATGTTTTCTAAGCCCACCTGAGGGTGGCAAATTCACGTCTTAGCCTACTTGCGGGTAACACCATCAAACCATTTTCAAATAAACAAACATGAAACGTTTTGTTCCAATTCAGGCGATCCAGTCTATACTTGTATGCTGTGCGCATCACATAGTAATCTAGGCTAATAACCGGAATAAGAACACATAATGTTTTCAAAAATAGATATCATGGTTAGTAGAGGCCGATCTTTGATCGGGCGAGCGGGGGTGCTCACGAAGTGACCTTCCCCAATCGTACCCAAGTTCCCGAGCCGAGGCAACTTTGGTGATGACGGACGCGTGGCCTTAGGCAATGAGTCAGGGTTTCCTAAATTTCCCAAAAATAAAATATTCGGCAAATAAAAATGATTGAACTCTTTGGTTCAGATTGAGAACCATGATAATTTTAGAGTCCTGAACTGTAGTGAGCCCAATACGAACAGAACGGGGGGGAGCCATCCCTCCCGGGGCGTTCGGGGATGTCTACAGTTTCTGGCGACTCCGCTGGGGAGTTAGAGAACTTGACTCGAACTCATGATATCTTGTTTTGACTACACTTGTGTGTTTCTTTGCATTGCATGTGCATTGGTGAGCCTAGGACACCGTGTTTGCCATCTGCTATTCCTGAATGGTTTGCCGGAGGCTTGTCTTGTCAAGGCATGACCATAAGGCTGACCGGTCATGGGCTCTGCCAGTATGGAAACACAAACCCCGGTTTTACCGGGGCACCCTTTTCGACCATTCGACCTAGTGCATATTCGAATCCATAGTGACCCTTCCAAACTAGGACAGGTTGCTTACCCGATATAGGTTGTTTGAAACCGATGCGTGCATAGTGAAACCTTAGCTCCTGATATAATAGGACAAGGAAAACCCTACCCCAACATAGGGGTGTTTTGGCTCTCAATTATCTGTTATGTGCTGTCAGAGTGTGTCTCTACAGGGGTTGCATGTATCAGTTTATGAGTTTGGGCATCAAGCCTGCGGGCATCAGTCAGCATTTGAGAATCAGTTATCTGCGGGTATCAGATTCGGTCTTTAGGGATAGTGATTCAGGGGTAATAATCAGTGATTGAGGACAGTGTGTGTTCAGCTTACCGACTGTGTGTTGTTATGCCCGATTGTGTGTTGTGCATTTACTTTAAGCTGTTATGCTGCCCGTTTATCTATTTATTTATTTCCTTATTGCTTTATTTATCTTTTACTAGGGCAGTTTTAGCACAATTGCTTCTGACCAAGTAGATATTCCCCAAGCACCCTAGACCAGAGGTCGCCGACTCAATCGATCGAGGATCTGGTTGACGGACAGCCAGTGTTTCACTCTCTACCCCCAGTTATCAGACAGAGGCCAAGAAAACGCAGTGTGTCTGAGCAGAGGATACCAGAACAGGGGTCTACCCTAGCAGTGAATAGTCGGGCTGAGGTTTTAGTTTCTGCCATAGAAATACACATACTAGTCAGCCGGTAGAATTAGCAGAGCATAGCCGAAATGGAGGAAATGACACGTCAGATGCAAGAGACCATGAGAGCCATGCAGCAGGACGCTGTTCGCCGGGATAAGTTTGCCAAACAACAGGCCAAGATCATGGCCCAGCAAGCAAAATTAATTGCTAGGCTACAACAACAAGCCGGAGCATCTGCTTCACACCCGGTTCCTCCCCCACCAGGAATCCCAGCACCCGAAGAGGCTCCAAATGTCCAGGCAGATATGGACATACCAACAGGGCCAGCTCCGCCCCCAATTCTGGCCCAGCTATCTAAGGCACCTACGTCTGTCAATCAACCGAACTCTCCCTTCGAGTTCGAGGTAGACCATACAGCACTGAAATTGAGAAAGCTCGAGAAGCTATTCAAAAAATCCCAAGGGGTAAAGGCTATCTCGGATATCGATGACGGATATACCGATGTGGCCGTGACGCTACCGGATAGATTCAAAATGCCGCAGATCGATCGCTTTGACGGATCTGGTGATCCCATGGTCCACCTCCGGTTATTCTCAGATATATTACGACAAATGGGCCTCACCAAACCCCAAAAGCTTTCACTATTTGGCCGGACCCTGTCAGGTGTAGCCGCTATCTGGTATGCAAAGTTGGAGGATGACGTCAAGCGAAGTTGGGATGAAATGGCTGAAGCCTTTGTTGCGCAATACTCTTACAACACCCAAATTCAGATTACAACTCGTGATCTCGAAACAACAAGGCATGAGCCTAAGGAGAGTTTCTCGGATTTTGTGACCCGATGGAGGGCGAAGGCCTCGATGATGACTTTAAGGCCCACCGATAAAGACCAAATCAGGATGATTGTGCGCAATCTCCAGCCAAAATTAATGCAAAAGATGATTGTACTCCCCTTCCCCACTTTTTCAGATCTGCACGAGATGGGGGTACAGATTGAAGATGCAATGAAACAAGGTCTAATCGACCAAGATAGGGAGCAACCAAGGAGAACTTTCAACCGTAACAACAATGCAGGCCCGAGCGGCGCTGCAACTGCAAGAGCTTCAGAGGTGAGCATGGTCACCACCATTCCCCCTCCCCTTCCAAGACCCATGGCAGCCACGCCCTTCTCCGATGCATCCGGAAGCAACACACAGACCACCAAATACCAACCTAGAGGCCAAAGAACCTTCACACCCTTATACATGCCCCTGTCCAAAGCTCTAGGGGTATTAATCAGGAAAAAGCATTTGAAGCCCCTGGAGCCGAGGCTACTACCAAATCCACTCCCTCCCTCTCATGACCCAGCAAAATACTGCGCGTATCACGAACAACACGGTCATGACACCGACTGTTGTTTTAGATTGCGTCACGAGATCCAGGATCTTATTGACAAGCAGGTGATTGCGCCTCCCAACAAACCCAATGTCACAACCAATCCTCTCCCACCGCATAACCAAGCTCCCCCTCCCAATAGGATCAATTTTATCCAAACTGGGGTCACATCTTACGATCCTAGTATCTATATCACCCCATCCCACCTACCCAAGCCAGAGGTGCTCCTTCCTGACTGCACCGACTCTTTGTGCATGTTGGACATCTCCACAACCCAACCAGAGCCGACGGTGGTGACCATCAAAGATGGGGCAGGGCAGACTTCAGAAAAGAATGGAATTGTTGAGTCTGGGATTGAACAGTCTGAGAGTTTTGCTGGGGAAGCCTACGATCTGAGTGAGTACATCTTGTCAACAGGCCAGATTGGACCGGATATAGAATTGCCAAAGAAGGAAGAGCTGTGTATGATCCAGGGGGATGGATTTAAGCAAAAGGCAAATGATTTGACGGCTGTGGAGGAGGACTTTGCCAACCTACAGTTTTTCGATGACCAAGAATCAGGGGGCGCGGCAGTCAACTGGTTTGATTATGAGGAATCGGCAGAGGCCACTGGATGGCTGGATGATCAACCAGATGTGGCGGAAGAGGCCCAACCAGAATAGGGCTCGGCAAGGGCGAGAGTATCAATTATGGCCGGAAGGGCTAGAAGTCAGAATACATTGCCGGAGAGCGTCAATATGAAGAATTTCGCTCGGGACTTAAGCATTGTGGATGCACAGAAAGTTGAACAAAAAAACACACTGACACAGGCGGAACAAGAAAAGTTTTGGGATTCTGAGAGAATCAGGAAGGCAAAAGCCCATGAAAGGGCCGAGGGTGCTGTGGGCACAAGAACAGAATATGCTGCGGGCATGTGGGCTGAAGGTACTGCGAGTACGATCATACCGGGGCCGGACAGGTGTCTGTCGGCCGCCGACGGAATGTGGTGGAAGGGCGATGATTTATGTCTTGCCCACACAGATGAAGATTGGGGAAACCATCTGCCAAACGACACCTGGTATGTCGAAGAGGTCGACCATATAACAAGAAGTGGGCGGTATTTCAAGCCCTCGCACCTAGACCAGCCAGAAGCATCTGGGAAGGATAAAGAAGCTAAGAAACAGAAGGAGAAACAGCTTGAAGAGGAGGCTATACTCAAACAGTTAAAGAAAATACAAGCAGACATCTCCATCTGGGGACTGCTTATGGCTTCACGAGTGCACAGACAGGTTGTCCTATCTGCTATGGACAAGGCCAAACTCTCTATAGATACCACACCAGAGCAGCTGGTTGGACTGGTCTTTCCGAGAGGAGGTTCCCCGACACTAACCTTTTCAGATAAAGAACTGCCGCCTGAGGACGCAAATCATAACAAACCCCTTTACATCTCTGTGGAATGTAGAGACAAGTGGGTACCAATGGTTCTTATCGACACAGGATCTGCCATTAATGTATGCCCGTCAAGGACGGCATATGTGATCGGGTTGAAGCCCGCGGACTTCGTGCCGACTACTCAAGTGATCAGAGCCTATGATAACACCAGCAGGGAGGTGATGGGGATTGTCAAGATTCAGACCCAGGTTGGTCCAGGACAACACAACATTGAATTCCATGTCTTGGACGTTCCCGTAACCTTTAACCTACTTTTGGGGCGGCCGTGGTTGTACCAGGTCAAGGCAGTCTCTTCTACATTGCATCAGATGTTGAAGTACCCTCACGGGAAGGGGATAGCTATTGTTTTCGGGAATTCATCAATCCATCCACCGCCAGAAGTGTCTAAACTAGTCTTGGAAATCGAGCACGGCATGGAGGATGTGTTCTTATCAGGATTTACTTTGGCTGAGGCCCGGGTTGTGCAGAATGTCATGGCTGTTAATGAGGGAGTATATGTCAGTGCTCAATCTGTATACCTCATGAACAAGCTACAGCACATCCCCGGGATGGGATTAGGAAGGAGCGACCAGAAGGGCGTCGCAGCATTGGCCGAAGTGCCACACAACCCTCATGCCTTTGGCTTGGGATATCTACCCACCAAAGAGGACTGGGTCAGGAAGGGAAAGGAAATGGTTGGAAGAGCCAGAGCAAAGCAGGTCGGGAAGCCTTTCGAGCTGATGCATAGGCCCATTCAGGGTACCCTAAACGGACGCTTCGTCCGGGAGGGGGAGGACTTTCCATTTTGCGGCTTCCCAGAGCCATGGCTGAACGTGGAGAGGAAGCGCATGCCGGCGTTTGAGATTTTCTTTGACCTGCAGTTATCCGGGGATGACGTTGCCAAAGAGCAGACAGACCCATCAGCTAAGGTTGAACAGAGTAAGAAAGTGTAGTCTGAGGACACCGAACTTGAAATGGGGGTAGCACTGGCATGTCTACTTTCAGATCCTTCGATCGACCAGGAGTGCTTGGGGGATAACTTCTCGGTATGCGCGATCGGGAATGGAACGGCTGCGAGCCTGCCAGCAACTATTTTGGATGCATCTATCGCACCCTCTCTCATTTGGCAGTATGAAGACGGATTTTTGTCCAGCAGCACCGAGTCAGGTAGTGAGCCGGAATTTGATTCCATCGAATCTTGTGAGTCGGAATCAGGTTCCAGCTCGACTGAGTCTGAGTCTAGTAATCCTGGGGATGATAACCCGGATGCCACAGTCTTGTCCAGGTCGTCTTTTTCTTTCTCTTTTGAGTCTGTTGTAACCGAGGAATCGGACGATTTGGATGTGCTTAATGAGAATCAAATAACTGTGGTTTCTGAGTACTTTTCTGTGCCCTTGATTTATTGCATTAACTCAAACTTTCAAAATTTTGATGAAAACGATGAGGACGAAATTCCTCCTATTTTGCAACGCTTAATTGAACAAGAGCAGGAAAGATTTGTTAAACCCCTGGTTGATGAAATCACTACAGTAAATATTGGTACTGAGGAGGACCCGCGGCTGGTCCAGATCGGGTCCACGTTGTCTTCAGAGGAACGCGAGCGCTTAGTCGCTTTATTAAAAGATTTCAAAGATGTTTTCGCGTGGTCCTACGAAGACATGCCTGGAATCGATCCTGAGATTGTACAGCACCGGATCCCTCTTGACCCCGAGGCCCGACCTGTTAAGCAGAAACTCAGGAGGATCCGCCCCGACTGGGCTCTCAAGATTAAGGAAGAGGTCACCAAGCAAATCAACACAGGCTTTCTGCTAGTATCCGAATACCCGACTTGGTTGGCCAACATCGTCCCAGTGCCGAAGAAGGATGGCAGGATCCGAGTGTGCGTAGATTTCAGGGATTTGAACAGAGCTAGTCCGAAGGATGACTTTCCCTTGCCGCATATTGACGAGTTGGTGGATTTCACAGCGAGGCATGCTTTGCTTTCGTTCATGGATGGCTTCTTAGGTTACAATCAGATAGTGATAGCACCAGAACACAGAGAAAAGACTGCTTTCACCACCCCGTGGGGGACTTACTGCTACAGAGTGATGCCATTTGGGTTAAAGAATGCTGGAGCTACATATCAATGGGCCGCGACTACAATATTGCATGATATGATCCACAAAGAGGTTGAGGTGTATGTGGACGACATGATTGTTAAGTCCAAAGAAAGAGAGGGCCACTACACCGCCTTGCAAAAGTTCTTTCAAAGGATCAGAGAATTTCGGTTGCAGCTAAATCCTCAGAAGTGTACATTCGGTGTTACAGCGGGAAAAATGCTAGGATTTCTGATTACACGAAGAGGCATCGAGGTCGACCCTTCAAAGATCAAGGCCATCTTAGAAATGCCACCACCAAGGACTGAAAATGAGGTGCGAGCCTTTCTAGGTAAAGTGCAATTCATAAGACAGTTTATCTCAAAATTAACCTTGACTTGTGAACTACTTTTTGGTCTCCTGAAGAAAGGCAAGAAATTCCAATGGGACGGCCGATGCCAAGCTTCTTTTGAACAGATCAAGGAATATTTACAGAACCCACCCGTGTTATCACCACCAGAGCCGGGAGACCGTTGATATTGTACCTTTCAGTGACTGAGACCACAATGGGCTGTATGCTCGCACAAGAATCCGATGACAAGGTGGAGAGGGCTATCACTATCTGAGCAAGAAGATGCTAGAGTATGAGAATCGCTACACACCGTTGGAGAAGGCTTGCTTAGCTTTGGTATGGGCTACCAGGAAGCTACGGCACTACCTATTAGCTCACTCCGTAATGTTGGTTTCACGACTCGATCCCATCAAATATTTTTTCGAGAAACCAGCACTTACGGGTAGGCTAGCTCGTTGGTTGTTGTTGCTCTCCGAATTCGACTTGAGATATGTGACACGCAAGTCAGTCAAAGGAAGAGCGGTAGTAGAATTCTTAGCCGATCATCCGATGGAAGGAGGTGAAACAATTGAATACTTATTCCCAGATGAAGCCATTTTGCACATCGACAACGAGTATTGGACGATGTACTTTGACGAAGCGTCAAATCAGTACGGGTATGGGATAGGAGTGTTGCTAATAGCACCCGACAATTTCCGTATCCCTCTAGCCTTCAAACTCCGATTCAAAGTCTCGAACAACAAAGTAGAATATGAGGCATACATCGCAGGTCTAGAAGCAGCCCTGGAATTAGGGGCAAGACGGTTGGACGTCATCGGGGATTCAAACCTTGTTGTGTCTCAAGCAAAAGGAGACTGGAAGGTCAAAGAAGAAAAGATGATGATGTATCACCAGACCTTGGACTTGGTGATTCCTCGGTTTGAAAAGCTAAACTTTGCTCATCTTCCAAGGGAGAACAACAGGTTCGCGGATTCTTTAGCAACTCTATCTTCCATGATAGACATCCCGTTTGGAGTCCGGATGTGTCCAGTCATCATTGACCATAAATTTGCGCCAGCCTATAAGTCGATCGCTGTTATAGATGAGGTTCAGGACAAAAACCCCTGGTATTATGACATTTGGAATTTCTTGGAGAAGGAAGCATATCCACCAGGGGTAAATGCCAAGGATAAAAGGGCAATCAGAAGAATGGTTGTTCAGTTCATCATCTGTGGGGGTAAGCTGTATAAGAGAGGTCATCTGGGAATGCATAAGCTGTGTGTTGAAGCCGAGGAATCGAAGTGCCTAATGGAGGCCATCCATGGAGGAGAATGCGGTGCGCATATGAACGGAGTAATGCTAGCACGGAAGATCCTCAGACAGGGTTACTACTGGTCCACCATGGAGGAGGATTGTATCGGTTTTGTTCGACGATGCCACAAATGTCAGATTCATGCAAACCGCATGAACATCCCGCCGTCAAAGCTGTACAACATGACTTCGCCATGGCCATTTTCAGTTTGGGGAATTGATGTGATCGGGGCTGTCACTCCAAAAGGGTCGAATGGGCATGAGTTCATCCTGGTCGCGATAGATTACTTTACAAAGTGGGTCGAGGCCCAATCGTATGTAGTGTTGAAGGCGTCGCACGTTGCAAAATTTATCAGAAACAACATCATCTGCCACTACGGGGTGCCAAACGAGGTCATTTCAGATAATGGTTCCCACTTTAAGAAGGAAGTGATTGACTTGGAGAAATACAACGTGGCTTTTCATAAGTCATCCACATACCGGCCGCAAACCAATGGAGCGGTCGAGGCCGCCAACAAGAATATCAAACACATACTGCAGAAGATGGTGGAAACCTACCGGGATTCGCCAGATAAGCTGCCATTTGCTCTGTGGGGCTACAGGATTTCAATTAGAACTTCTACCGGAGCGACTCCGTATTCGTTGGTTTATGGGATGGAGGCCGTTCTACCTATTGAGATTGAGGTTTCGTCATTACGAGTGTTGGCTGAGTGTCAAATAGCCAAAGCAGATTGGCAGCAGAGCAGGTTTGAGGAACTCATGCTCTTTGATGAGAGAAGACTGAAAGCACTGTACCATGTTCAAGGTTATCAGCGCAGAATTGCCCGGGCTTTTAACAAGAAAGTTAAGTCCAGGAATCTAAATGAAGGAGATTTGGTGCTCAAGGACAACCGAGCTCCAATCCACGACCCAAGGGGCAAGTTCAGACCCAATTGGACTGGTCCCTACATCATCAAAGTTATCTGGTTAGGTGGAGCTGTGGTTCTGATGGACCTAGATGGCCTGGAGTTCTCCCAACCGATCAACATGGACAAGTTGAAGAAATATTACCCCTGAGAGGCTCGCTAGGCCGAAAACCCGAAAGGGCGGCCTAGGCAAAAGTTAGAGCATAAAAAATTGGAAAACGTAAAAACTGAGCTCGCATGGTTGAAAACCTGCAAAGGGCGGCCTTGGCAAAAGTTAGAGCGTAAAATGAGAGTGAAAATACTCGAGTGAACCTAAGCCTGAACTACGTAAGGCTTGATTCCCATCTTCAGGATACGTAGGCAACTTCATCCTGAAGTTCAGCCACAAACTTTTCCCCGATCAACTTTGTCCATTTGATCATCTCGGTCATCTTTGTCTATCAACTTCCATTTGAATCTCCCGTGCAGTGCTACTCAGACTAGGGGCAACTTTCCGTTGCCATGCAGTGTCGCGGTACTCTTCAGACTAGGGGCAACTTTCCAGTTGTGGGGATCCGGGGTTGTGCATCTCAGTGACAGATCTCAGGCGTGTCCAGTTCTGATCCATATCGAAAATAGTTTTGAAAAGTTTTAATAAAAGTTGACTTTGTTCAAATTAATCTTTCTACAACTAAGACCATTTTTGGACCAAAGCGGAAAATTTTCAGTACCACAACCTTCAATTTCATTGATTTCAAAACAGAGTTCTCCTGCTCTTGCATACAATTGAAGTTGCTTTTTAAAAGAAAACTTGAAAGTACTAATAAAGTAATAAATCAGGGGCATAGTCAAGTTAGGCGTCCCTGCGCCCCCTCCCAGAGCTGGTCGAAGCCTCTGATGCCAAGCTGGGCCCGATCTGTGCCTCTTCATTGAGCCAATCCAAGTACTCGTCAGACAAAGTGCGACTGAAAGTAGGAGCGAGGGCCAGAAGTTCTCTCATCCTCCATGCTGTGGCATATCGGGAAAGCTGTGCACCTCGAACTGGGAAGGCAGTCGGATACTCTATCCCCTCTGGCGGGCAAGTCTGATCATGACCAAAATGGCGTTGGAACCGGAACGGAAAGTAGAATACACAGTGAGTCAGACCAACCAACTGGATCCCAGTCAGCCGGAACATACTATAGCTCATTGCCGGGAGATTGAGCCAAGGGCAGCGCCAGGCGATGCAATCTGCAGACAAATTGCACATCCAGTCGAACCACCATCCCTCATCAAAGGCATCGACCAGGCGTTGTCGAAAGAAGTAGCCGCGAGCTGAGTAGGCTGGGCAAGAGTCCACAACTTGCAATTTATCCATCAACCATACCTGGGGACGGATGAAAAATGAGAGAATAAAGAATAGAGAGATGTGCGATGAGAGAAAAGTAAGACAAGGGTTTTGTGAGAAAAACCGAGCCAGAGGGCCGAGTGATGTGAGCATTACATATGTGAGATTAGGTGGGAAACATTATCTGCAGCAGTAGTGGACTCCCCGCAAATTTGGTCATCTCCCCGCGATGGAAAGCATCCAAGCCCATCAGCGTCTCAGCCAGTGTCATCGCAATACAACTCTTTCCATCCTTCAAACCTTGAGCAACTTCAATTAGGCGAATGCTAGACCCACCAAAGCCCGATGCAAGCAGAAAGTGAGATAGCATGCACAAGCAAAGGGCATGTTGTCGGAAACCTTGCCAATGATGGTCGCCACGGTCACCGGCGTCAGAAAAGCGATAAATCAATCCGAGGATGTCGAGTTCCCCATTACAGGTCAAAAACCGAGCGTCATGCGTGGTGAGTCCGCACATCCGCCCTAAAGCTTGGGCGTGACCAAAGCGAAACCGGGGCAAGATCTCTTCACAACTTTCGGATTCCATCAAAGCTTGAAAATCTTCGAAAGTTGGACATACCTCTTGCCCGCCGAAGCTAAAGACGTGTGTTACCGGGTTCCAAAACCTTGCCGCGGCATGAAGGAAAGGAAGGTGTAGCGGAGTACGGCTCAACGTGAATAGTGCATTCAAGCCAAAGCCCCGGAAGTTCAACTTTTCCGAGCCGTCTAAAGAAGCAATCCAAGCTGCGAGATTTTCGACGAGAAATGCCTCCATTTTGGTGCAAAACTAAGATGAAATGAATGAGCCACGGAGCTAGGACTTTTAAAGGGGATAAGGCACTATTCGGAGAGACACGTGTCGAAAAACTAGTGGTGCCTGAGCAAGGTGGCCAGCCGACCACCTTTTTTGGTAGGCCGGCCGCCTCTCCCCCTCTCAAATGCAAAAGCTGGTCGGCCAGCTCCCAAAAGTGGTCGGCCATGCTGCAATCTGTGTATTTGGCCCTGTTTTACTCTCCAGAAGAAAGTTCCTAGCATTTCTATGCATCGGGAGTGTCAAAAGCCTCCATTTCCTCAGTTTTGGATGCGTTCTGTCACCCGAATCGTCCGAAATACACTTTATTTATAGAGTTATTGTTAAAACTTGCTTATCGAGTTGTTGTTTTGTTGGTCAAGCTGTTTCGTGTACCGAGTCTTGTGTAATCGAGTCGCCGAGTCTTGTGTGTTTGAGTTGTTACTCTTTGTTTATCAATTTTGTTGTGTTTTGCTTATCGAGTTGTAAACTTGCTGGGGTTTTTGTTGTTGTTTCTCAGTAAGATTAGGTTGTTTAGTTTGTCGTGTTGGTTCGCTACCTGACTTGGCACATACACAATGCACATTTACCGTTCAAATCTCATTTTTGTGCAAAATGACACGATACGATGCTGGGAATATAAAGTACAACACTTTTTCGAAAAGCTGTTTCATTCCATCATGCTTCCTTTGTTACAACATTTTTACAGCCAAGGTACAATTTTTACAGAAAATAAAACTGCCTAATAATGTACAATGTGCTACAACTACTAGTAAAAAAGATAAATAAAGCAGGGAACAGCTGCACCAATGCTCTCAAGAGCAGGAATAAGAGGCCCTCTTCGTCCTCTTCTGTGGAACAGGCTCTGCACCACCGGCACCATCTGAGTCGGAACTGTCATCCGCAGGTTCCTCCTCACCACTCCCAGAACCAGGGTCGGAACCCTCCTCTCTGTCAGCAGAAGTCTCTGACTGACGATCTGTAGCCTCCTCCTCCTCCTCTTCCTCCTCCTCCTCCTCGTCCTCATCGGGCTCCTCCTCTACGATGTGTGCCCTGCGTCTGCGGGACGACTCCCCTCTCCCAGCCCCGCGAAAAGGCCGAGATGGCCCGGCTCCCCGAGAAGGTCGAGATGGCCCAGTTTGTGGCGGATATACTGGAGGCATCTGAAAATAAAAAGTACAATTTGAATACATCAGCTCAAAAATGTGTGTATCAGATATAGATGCAAACAAACTACATAAAATGAGGGTGCATGCAGATACAGTATATGAAAGTGGTGTGTGTCAGATGTGTTCTACACAGGCAACCTACCAATGCAGTAACATGATCAAGTGCAGCATGTCATCGGAAGTATGATAAATGCGAGAAAACAAAGAGTACCTGGACACCCATGATGGACAGCTCTGCCTCTCTCTGCAAGACCATGCCCTCGAGTGAAGCCATCAATCCGTTCACCCCCTCCATGTACTCTCTGGATGGCTGCAGATACAAGCTCAAATCATCAATGAATAAAGGAATGTCTAAGTATTTGAATGATAGAAGGCAGTGGGGCATACCAGCGGTGAGTCGGGATCAATGACATATCGATGATCAGGCATGGGAGGCTATCGGAATCGGGTAGGAGGTCCCGTATCGCCATCCTGTCAACTCGGTCGGCATGTCTAGCCATCCAGCATGATAATGAGTCGGAGGAATCGGGGGGACCAGTCCAACCCTTCCTCTCGATGTGCCAGCCCTGCTAGTAGAAGGGGCGCCTGCAGCTCGAGCTCGACCCAAAGACGACATGTCAGTAGACCTCCTCGAGGGAATACAGCCACCTGTCAACGGGGGCATCAAGTAGGTGTGATGGTAGGTCGCGTACTCCCCGTCCTCTATATTCAGCAGTGCATCAGTGCCCAGCCTAGCTTCAATGACACCCTGAGGAGTAAGCCTATCAGCAAGCCGCATATCGTCCGGAGGTGCTGAAGGAACACTTGGCTCAGGAAAGCCCATAGTCTGACGAAGGAAGCGTTCCCCCAGGAACCAAGCCCTACCAACTGGCCCCTCGAACAAGATCCTATATCGGGAAGAGCCCCATTCTCCGGCAAACCGAAATCGAAGGTCCCCACCCAAAGGCAACCAGGGCTGCCAGGTAATCTGCGAGTAACCAAGGCATAGGCTGATCAGAAACCATATAGAATAAACCAGAGATAAAAACATTTGGAATTGGGAGCCTTGGATTACCTCTGACGGGCGCACCGTGTCGAAGTACTGCCGTAGGTAGAAAAGAGTCTCCCGGGGCCGCGGCCGGTACTGGCCCTCGAAAACAAGCGAGTAAGGGGTCACAAGGGGTGCCTCAACCTCCAGCTCTGGCGCTAGTACGGGAAAATATACGAAAACCCATAACTGCAAAAAACGAGGCAGAAGCCATCAGAATACAGAATGCTGAGTGCAGGATGTCAAGACAGAGTATAAAGTGTGCCGTATGTGCAATATACATACATTGAAAAGTAGGAATGTAAATTAAGAGGGCAGAAGGTACCTCCCAGGCTCTCTAGTAGCCACCAACTATGTTTCCCTATCCGCGGGAGGTCGCGCTCATATAGCAATAAAGGGTAGCCAAGCTGGCACCACCCCAATCATACTGACTAACCTGTGTGAGGCCTGCCAGGGCACCCAGCAGATATAGCCCAACGGTGTTCCCCCTGTCAAAAAACAGAGTAGTCCCGAAGAGGAACATCAGAAACCTGCGGGCGTACTGCGTAATCTCCTCCAGAGTCTCGAGCGCAGTATGCCTAAAATGTGAAGAAAACCAAGTATACCGGACTCGGCCCGAGGATCGGTCGACCGGTGGACGAGCTCCCAGTAAGTAGATCCAAGCGGCCTCCTACTGGCCCATATCCTCGTCATATGGGATCGCCTAGCCTCCCATGTCAAGGCCAGTCAGCACGGCAAAGTCAAATGGGGTCATGGTCATATCCCCGGCAGATGAGAAATGAAAAGAGTTGGTGTTGTCCCACCACCTCTCCACCAGGGCGCCCATCAACGTCCTGCTAGCTGGATAACGAGATATCCCGGCACAGAAGGGCCCGAATCCTGCTAGATCAACCCAATCGCGGACAGCCTCTGGGAGCTTCGCGTACCACTCTCTCGCAACGATGGAGCCGTATCCCCGTGTAACACGGGAGGACACCTGCATTCACAATGAATACATATATTCAGTTTCAGAATGAAATATACAAGCTGCGTGCAAATGAAATGTATAAGCTATATGCAAAATCAGAATTCAGAGTTTGGGCTGTGTGTTCTACTCTCAACAAATCAGTGGGCTGTGTGTTCACCTCAACAATGGGCTGCGTGTTCAGAAATTCAGAGTTTAGGCTGTGTGTTCTACTCTCAAATCAGTGGGCTGTGTGTTCACCTCAACAATAGGCTGCATGTTCAGAAATTCAGAGTTTGGGCTGTGTGTTCTACTCTCAAATCAGTGGGCTGTGTGTTCACCTCAACAATGGGCTGCGTGTTCAGAAATTCAGAGTTTGGGCTGTGTGTTTTACTCTCAACAAATCAGTGTGCTGTGTGTTCACCTCAACAATGGGCTGCGTGTTCAGAAATTCAGAGCTTGGGCTGCGTGTTCTACTCTCAACAAGTGTGTGTTGTGTGCTCACCCTTGACTTGGGCTACGTGCTCAAAAATTCAGAGTTTGGGCTGTGTGTTCAACTGTCAACATATATGTGTGTTGTGTGTTCACCATCAGGTTATAGGCTGCGTGTTCAGAAATTCAGAGTTTGGGCTGTGTGTTCTACTCTCAAATCAGTGGGCTGTGTGTTCACCTCAACAATGGGCTGCGTGTTCAGAAATTCAGAGTTTGGGCTGTGTGTTCTACTCTCAACAAATTAGTGGGATGTGTGTTCACCTCAACAATGGGCTGCGTGTTCAGAAATTCAGAGTTTGGGCTGTGTGTTCACCTCAACAATGGGCTGCGTGTTCAGAAATTCAGAGTTTGGGCTATGTGTTCTACTCTCAACAAATCATTGTGCTGTGTGTTCACCTCAACAATGGGCTGCGTGTTCTACTCTCAACAAGTGTGTGCTGTGTGCTCACCCTTGACTTGGGCTGCGTGCTCAGAAATTCAGAGTTTGGGATGTGTGTTCAACTGTCAACATATATGTGTGCTGTGTGTTCACCATCAGGTTATGGGCTACGTGATCAGAAATTCAAACGTTCAAAACGCAAACAGAATACTATATCATGGGCTAAGCATCAGAACAAGCTACGTGCCAAAAGGAGCAGATATGCATAGCAAGAGGCATAAAACGTACAAAAATGCGGAATGCGTTGCAGAAATGTAAAAAATGGCGAAATAAATACCTCTCGTGCCTCATGAGAGAAGTGAGACTCCGGCTCTCGCAAGAGAAGATCCCTAGGCGCTCGATCATCAAAATCAGTAAAGTGATAAAAAATAGCCCTCGGAAGGATATGTGCCCGAGGGGCGTACCTCTCGGGTATGAAGGGTCGAACCCTCGGAGGCAGAGCCATAATATCAGGATCATCCCCGGCGCCCGCAGGACCTCCACCGTGAGGAAAATGACCGGCCATTTTAGAAAAACTGCGAAAGGAGCAAAAATGAGCCAAAATCGAAAAAAAGTCAACAAAAGTCAACTCTCGGGAAATGAAAAAGTCAACAAAAGTCAACCCCCGAGGAACTCTTCCAAATGTTGAGACAAACTTACCTCAAGTGTTGAAAATGAGAAAAGAAGCGCCAAAATCAAAATTTACTTGGTCCAAAGTGATGAAAAATGAAAGATTTCGCAAAAATAACTTGCGTGGGGCGTTGGAAAACGCGTATAGAGCTCAGATCTGAAGGGGAAAATGGTCTAGGAAGGTAGAGGAAGTGTTTTCAGAGCTGAGGTTGTGAGGAATGAAGCTTTGGCCGAGTGTATTTAAAGAAATGAGAGTGAAAGGACCGAATTGCCCCGAATTTGGGCTAAGTGGTCGGCCGACCACCTTTTGTGGCAGGCCGACCACCCCCTTTGCAAAACGCTGGTCGATGGCCTCTCCCTGGGACGAGACCTAGTCGGTGGTGTTCCCCAAGTGCCCACCAAGCTTTCTGCAAATTTTGGGAAGGATTGGAGTCCCCGAGACCTGAAAAAGTACAAGAAAAGTGCACTTTCCGTCGCGAAATCGCTCTACCGGAACTTCGACTCCAACTTTCGATGCGTCTTTCATCATTACTCGTCAAAAGTGAGATGTATCCTTTTCAAACATGTTGCAACCCCTCCGGGAGGTAAACCGAAGGTCGTAATTGAGTCACCCTCATCGAAAACTCGCATTTCTTTGCTCATCGTTTTATGACAAATTTGCATTCAAATTCACATTTATTCTGCATTGTTATGCACGTCACTCGCATTCTCATGCTCACCACTCATGCTCTTGTGCACGTTTTACAGGTGTTGTCAAATCCTCGTGCTTAACCCGCGTTGTCACGCGCGTTACTCCTCGCATCGCGATACACCTTTCTATCGGTGCCGTGATTGTCTTTATTCAATACCGCTTTGAACATGTGTTGTTAAATATATTGTGCTTGTTGAGTTTCTTCCTTTTTTAGGCACGATATTGTATGTACGGTTCATTTGAGGCTGGTGCGACCAGACGAACCGCGCAGGTATTGTATCTTCTCCGTGTTGAGACGTGGCGAGAATTGAATAATTCTCCGCATTCTTAACTGCACGAAATGTAGTTGTTGCTTTGCATTCTTGCTTAAAACTGTTGCATCTATTGTGAATATGTGCTTCATTACAGCTTGCTGCATTTCCATGATCATTGAGTTACCTTCGGCTTCTTGCATTGTCGGTTGCATTTTGCCCCTACCTACAGGCACATCTCTGCTTATCTCACCTGTTTGTCTAAGTCTTCGGCCTTGTCAAAAATGGGTCGTCTCTGGGCTTTGACATTCACTCCCGTCACTTATGACTTCCGAGTTCTGTCAAAGAGGGGCAACTGTAGACACCCCATTTTTGAACGACCTTAAGACTCAGACGTCACCAGTTGAGCGCTCGGTGATATTGCATATTGTGCTCGTTCAGAAGTTTCAGAGTCTCGGCTGCAAGCCTTGCCTCCGGACTTCCGAACTCTTTCGTGCCTTACCTCGGTTTGCGAACCAGGCTCTGTTTTCTCTGTTTTCTCTTCCCATAGGGAGGGAGAGGTCTCGTAGATCATCTCTCAGTGGCCGTAGGATACGTTTTGTGGTCGTAGGCCATTTTTCCCGTTTGGAGCCCGGTTTCCGATTTTTCGGAGCCGACGGCCGTGTGCCTCGGTTCGGGACCGCCTAACCATCTCCATTTGTTCCGGTTTTTGGTACACACCTTATTTACTCCCTTTTGGGGGACACTGTGGCCTGAGAGACCAACTTCGTGGTCAAACGCCACCTCCGGTGCTTAACAGCCCATTTTCGGGGTCCCGGGCCGCGCGTTTCGGTCCCTCGAACCTCCGTTTTGCATCCGTTTTGGTTCATTTTTGATGGAGACCTTATTTTCATAGTTAGGAAGCTTGTAAGAGGGTGGGAGGCCAGTAATTATTCTGAAAAGCCAGCTTTATTCCTTCATCGCCCTCCGACGGCCGTTTTTCTCACTAAAAAGCCAATGTTGACAACCCCGGGGCCACTTTCTTGAACCCTAAACCCCATATTTGTGTTGTACATACCTGGGAGGCCACCAATATTTGGTGGCCGACCAGTAATTGTGCCTGACCCTTTTGACCGCCTCTAAAAAATGGTCTTTTCTCTCTCCTGGTTCACTTTTTTTGGGTTTCAACCACATAGTTGTGTTGTGCACACATGGAAGACCACCTTTTTAAGGTGGCCGACCAGTAATTATGCTTGACCCCTTTGGCCCTTGGTCGGACGGCCATGGGAGGTGGTCGGCCGGCCACCTGAACCCTCAAAACCTGGCCGGCCATGACCCCCACACCCTGTTCCTTCCAGTTGCACCCTCTGTTTCCCCCCAGATCCTGTATCTGATGGGGGGTCTTTTGGGGGAGAAACTTGAATTTGATTTTCCCTCCCTTTTTCTCCATTCCTTTTCCTATATAACCAGCCCCTCAGCTACATTTTGAGGGGTTACAAAAATTGTTTTAAGGCCTTTGCATTAAATCTCTCTATCTCTCTATTCCAACCTTCAAAACCACCTTGCTCCTACACCATTTCTACATCAACCCATAGCATAAGGCCTTCATCCTCTATTCTAGCAACTTGAGGCTGCTTTCCAGAGGTCAAGAGCTCCCAAACTTGGTCCAAGAGCTGTTGGTCCATTGGCCTACAAGGGTCAGTCCCATTTTCCCTCTTTTGTGCCTTATTTTGCTTTGTATCTAAGCCGTACTTTTTTGCATTTTTGGGCTCTGACCCAAACTGTAAATAGTCATATTTTGAGCCCATTTTCATGTTTGATTAAGGGTATTTCTCTGTTTGAAACCTCCAGCTATCACTTGCCTCTTTAACTCTCTTTTAGGCCTTATTTTTGCATAGTATTTTAGGCCTATTTCTGAGTTGTTTTGGACTTTTCCATAAACTGTAAAATAACTTGTTTTGAGCCCTTCTTCAACATTGGTGAAGGGATCTCCTCTGTTTGAGGCCTCCTGCTATCACTTGTCTCTTTACCCCTCTTTTAGGCCAATTTTTGCATAGTATTTTAGGCCTATTTGTGAGCTTTTTTGGACCTTTCCATAAACTGTGAAAAATATTTTTTTGAGCCCCTATTGAACATTGTTGAAGGGCTCTCATCTGTTTGAGGCCAGAAGCCATCACTTGTCTCTTTACCCCTCTTTTAGGCCCTTTTCTTGCATGATAGTTTGGTCTTATTTGTGATTATTTTCGTGGCTTGATGTAAACTATAAAGTGCATTTTGTTGAGTCCCTATTCAACTTTGTTGAAGGGATCTTTTCCATTTGGGGCCAGCTGCTATCCCTTTGTGTTTAATCTCTCTTTTACGGCCATTTTTGCATGATAGATTAGCCCTAGTTGTGTTCATTTTTTAGGCTTGTTATAAACTGGAAATATGCATGTGTTTGGGACTTTCTTGCATCTCTCTTCATGCTTCATAATCAAATAATGCATGCTTTGTATAGCTATAGGCCAATGTGTATGCCTAGTTTTGTGTTTCGAGGCCATTCCATGCATCGGGTGCCATGTTTCCACGTTTCGGGATCATTTTGCATCACATTTCAATGCTGAAACTTGCATGTTTGTATGTCATATTTTGTGCCTTGTCATGCCTTGTTAGAGTGGCGTTTGTGCCTTAGGATCGGTCCTCGGTTTGCGTGCATGTGTGCGCGCATTTCGAGTGTTTCATTTCCATCTCATGGCTACTGATGTGAGTGTGGCTGAGGTCCATTCATGTTGGTATAAGTCCATTGTGCATTGTGTATGCCATTTCATTTCATAGCATTTTGTATGCTAGGTTGTATGTTAGCGCGTTGTGTATGCCATGTTACCTCGTGCATCGTGTATGCCATTTCATAGCATTGTGTATGCTAAGTTGCATGTTAGGATTGCATTCATGTATGTCATGCATATTGCATTGTGTTTGGGATAGGAGTTAGCCCGAGCACAGAAAACGAGGGACGTTTCGTACTTCGAGTGACGGAACGTGTCTCAATTCCCAGTCATCGACACTCCGGATTATCCATGATGGAGTTTAGGTCTTGTTGTGTTTATATGTGCATTCATTTCATATTAAGTCGTGCAATTCGACTCATCGGCCATCATGCAACGATATGCGTGATTGGTGGCACGAGGATCGAGGACTACACTCCCTGAAGAGTAGTCATGCATACATATGTGAAAATACTTTGCCATGCCCCTTGGTTGCTCTCTGTTGCAGCAAATAAGAAATCAGCAGCCTCCCGGAGCTTGGCACGCATCCCAAGAATAATTGCAAACAGAGGCAAACCGGGGCATCGCAAGGGATTCTCCGCACAAGGCAACTCGAGCATGCATCATTCGTCATCCGGAGCAGATTTGAGGCAGTCCCTAGCTCGCATGCCAATTTATTGCTTTCCTAATTTAATTTGTTAACTAATTAGGGTTTTGTACATATTTGAACTGTAATTATTTGGGACTGTATATTATTTATTAGGACCCTCCGAGCGAGGGCAATGTTGTAATAAGTGTGCGTGTATGTGATGTATGTCTTCCAAACCCACGTCTTTCTCCTTTTTATTTACCCGCTTATGATGGTTAGATTAAGGCATGTTTCAATTACCATACAGTATGATAGCATGTTTGCATTCATTCATCTATTTTGCATGCACCGGGCTCGGCACATCATACTAACTGCATTGTATTTTCAATTCCAAGTTGAATACATGTTAACTGTAGCATTTCATATGCCATGTCTAGAATAGCCGAGCCTACTATAGTTGCATTTTTGCATGTGTTGCATTAGGCATTTCTGTATAATTAGGATCATGCATGGATTTCTAATTAGCTTCTGTTTTGGCTTGGAGTACTCGGTAAGTTTTTATGCTTTAGCATCCTTGCATGTGTGTGAGTGACTGCCATGAATAGCATGCTTACCATGAGGCTATATGCTTATGTGATATAACTGCCTGAATGCCTGTGGGTGAAGGTTGGGTTATTCGGATTGGAACAAATCATTCATTGTGAGTTTTAAGCCCACTAGATAGAGGCAAAATCATGTTTTCTAAGCCCACCTGAGGGTGGCAAATTCACGTCTTAACCTACTTGCGGGTAGCACCATCAAACCATTTTCAAATAAACAAACATGAAACATTTTGTTCCAATTCAGGCGATCCAGTCTATACTTGTATGCTGTGCGCATCACATAGTAATCTAGGCTAATAACCGGAATAAGAACACATAATGTTTTCAAAAATAGATATCATGGTTAGTAGAGGCCGATCTTTGATCGGGCGCGCGGGGGTGCTCACGAAATGACCTTCCCCAATCGTACCCAAGTTCCCGAGCCGAGGCAACTTTGGTGATGACGGACACGTGGCCTTAGGCAACGAGTCCAGGTTTCCTAAATTTCTCAAAAATAAAATATTTAGGTGGCGACTCTGTATCTGGCAAAGCAGTCCATGTTTGGCACTTCTTTCAAAATCTGTTTTCTCAAAACGATTTGCCGGATTTGGACTCTTTGGTTCAGATTGAGAACCGTGACAATTTTAGAGTCCTGAACTGTAGTGAGCCCAATACGAACAGAACGGGGGGGAGCCATCCCTCCCGGGGCGTTCGAGGACGTCTAGTGCTATGCGTCTTGCCTCAAGACCTCTCGACTTGTTTGTTTTGTGTTTGGTTTTGCACCAAACACTTGTTGTTTTGCTTCTGAGGATGGGAAATAGCTTGTTGGCCATCCCCACACCTCCCCGGCCATTGAGGCCACCGGCCATTGAGGCCACCGGCCTTGTTTTCTTGCTGCCGGCCAAAACTGTTGGCCGGTCGGCAATGTTTTTGGTCGGCCGGCCATTGTTTTGATCAATCGGCCACTTTTCCTGGCCAAGACCTTTTCTTGAGGGAACTTGACCCTTTTGAACCTTTGTTTTAGCTTCTTGAGAAAGCTTGAACCTTTTGAACCCTTGTTTTAGCTTCTTGAGGAAGCTTGAACCTTTTTTAGCTTCTCCAAGAAGCTTGACCCTTTTGCTCCAAGCTTCCAAGTGAAGCTTGAACCTTTCTTAGCTTCTTGAGGAAGCTTGACCCCTTTGCTCTAGCTTCCTCAAGAAGCTTGACCCTTTTGCTTTAGCTTCTAAGAGAAACTTGGCTCCTTTGCTCCAAGCTTCTAAGACAAGCTTGGACCTTTGTTTCTCTATAAAAGAGGGCCTTTCCTTCTATTTCAAGGGTTGGAAAAATCTGATATATAAGATATATATATATATATATATCACTCTCTCTCTCTATATCTCCCTCTCTCTCTACATTTGTGTGGGTTAGAGTGTTCCAAAGTGAGTTTTTGTTCTTGTTTTTGCACTAGAACACCTAGGAGTACACTACTCCTTGGTTACTAAGGTGCTAAGGAGTTGTTTGTGGGGTTTTTGAGCTGGTTTTGAGCCAAAGAGGCTGCTGGTTCGATGTTCTTGGAAGTGGTCTTCAAGGGTAACTCATTTTCCCTCTTTTATTCCCCGTTTTTGTACACACTTTTAGCCTATTTTGGACACTGATCTAAGCTTAGCTATAAACTGAAAAAAGTTTTGTATTTTCATGCTTTTGAAGTTTTTTTAAGGTCATTTTGGTGTTGGGGGTCATCCACTCCCTCTTAGGCCTTGTTTGGCCTCTTTTTGAGCCTTCTTTGTTGAGCTTCGGGACCACCTTGTGTGGATGGTTTTTTGAGGTCCTAAGAGGGAGAGGGGACCCTCTCCCTTGTTGTCTTGTTTACTAGTATCTTTGGCCTTACAAAGGAGCCCTTATTTGCACACTTCTTGAGCTTGGTTCAGGCCTTTTTCAGTGAGTTTTAGGGCATGCATGAACTCTTTCCAGAGCTGTTTTTGTCATTTAAGGCTTGCCTCTTGCATGTGTAGAACAACCCTCTTTATAGCCTTTCAAAGTAGCACCTCATTCTTGCATGTATTGGATACATTTCAGTGGATATTTGGTCATATTTTGACATGTCATGAATCTATTTTTGGCTGGTTTGGTGGTCCCTCATATGCTCCATATGCTTGAAGTGTAAACCATGCATACTAGCTTACATTGCATGTTGTTTTGGCCCTTCATTCTAGCACATTTTGGCCATACTCCAAACTGATTTTGTCCTTATTTTAGGCTGCCTTAGCCCTTTTTTTAGGCCTCTTGGTCGATTGGTGCTTGCCATGCATGGTTGTAGTGTAATAGCCTTGCTTAGCTTTGAGTTTTGAAGCCTATTGCATGCTTATACTGAGGTGTTTTCATGTTTTGGGGTAATTGAGTATGTCATTTCAGAGCTTATATATATGCCATTGTATGCCATGTTTCATCCTTGCATTGCTCTTGGAGAGTTGCATTTTGTGCCTTAGGTTTGGAGCCTTTGCATTGTGCATGTTTGTATGAATCTTGGGCCTTGTTCTCATCTCATTTGGCCACCGATTTGAGTGTGGCTGAGGCCCACTCATTTTAGTTTAAGTCCATCTTGCATTGTGTATGCTATGTTACAATGTGTTGTGCATGTTATGTTGTTAGCATTGTGTATGCCATGTCACTCCTTGCATTGTGTATGCTAGGTGGTTAGTTGCATTGAGCATGCCATAGTTCATATAGCATTGTGGGTGCCATATAGTCTACAGCATTGTGCATGCTAGGTTGCATGTTTCCATATTTAGGTTGTATGCCTATTGCATATTGCTTGCTAGCAAACTCATTTTGCATTAGTTTGCTTGCATGCTTAGGTTGCATAGCATTGAGCATGCATCCCTTGCCTCTTGACCAATCATGATAGAGGTTGGGGCTTTGATGTGTTTTGTGTGCATTTCATTTGATATTGAAGTTTCACACTTGGCTTCTTGGGCCATCATGCATGGAAATGCGTGATTGGTGGCCTGAGGGTCGAGAACCATACTCCCTTGAATTCATGACATGATAGGGAGGGTGGTTGTACACACATTTGCTTTGAAAATGCATTGTCATGCTCTGTCTGTCCTCTGATACTGTCAAACAGGGTCCTGCAGGAATAGATGGCCGGTCGGCCATCTTTAGTGTCGGCCGGCTATCAAAATCCAGCCGATGGCCCCACTTTTGGTCGATGACCATGTTTCCATGGCCGGTGGCTTTTTATCTTGGCCAGTGGCATCCCATTCTGATCAAGGGGTGGTTTAGAAGCAACCTTGGGATTTGTGCAAGTCTTAGAGGCGCATAACAGTGTAAACAGAGGCAACAGTGGCATGGCATTAGGTTTTCGAGCGAAGCTAATCCGAGCATGCATTCATCTCTCTTCCCGAGGCTGTTTTACTGCTTTAGCAGCTTAATTAATTTGTTAATTAGTTAAGGGTTTTGTAATATTTAATTAGCTAGGGTATTTAATTATTTATTCGGTTTGTATTATTATTCGGACCCTCCGAGCGAGGGCAATTATGTAATAAGTGTGCGTACGTATGTGCATGTCTTCCAACCCCACGTCTTTCTCCCTTTTATTTACTATTATGATGGTTAGATTAGGGCATGTTTCAATTAGCATACTTATGCTCGCATGTTTGCATCCATTCATTTGTCTTGCATGCACCGGGCTCGACGCATCATACTAACTACATCGTATTTCAATTCTAAGTTGAATACGTGTTAGCTGTAGAATCATCACATGTCATCTTAGAATAGCCGAGCCTAGCTTAGTTGCATCTTGCATATGTTGCATTAGCCATCTTAACATTAACTAGGATCATGCATATGATTACTAACTAGTTTCTGTTTTGGCTCGGAGTACTCGGTAAGCGTTTATGCTTTAGCATCCTTGCATGTGTGTGAGTGACTGCCATGATTGCATGCTTACCATGAGGCTATGTGCTTATGTGATATAAATGCCTGGTTGCCTGTGGGTGAAGGTTGGATTGCTTGAATTGGAACAATTCATCGAAATCCGTGTTTTAGCCTACTTACGAGTAGCGAACCTCAAACTATTTTCCAAGCAAACGGATATGCAATGCTTTGTTCCAAATTAGGCGATCTAGTCTATACTTGTGTGTTGTGTGCATCACATAGTAAATTCTAGGCTAATAAACCGGAATAAGAGCACATAATGTTTTCAAAAAATCGATATCATGGTTAGTAGAGGCCGATCTTTGATCGGGCGAGCGGGGGTGCTCATAGCTGACCTTTCCTAATCGTACCCAAGTTCCCAAGCCGAGGCAACTTTGATGATGACGGACACGTGGCCTTAGGCAACAAGTCAGGGTTTCCTAAATTTTTCCAAAATAAATATTTAGGTGGTGACTCTGTATCTGGCAAAGCAGTCCATTTTGGCACTTCTTTCTAAAAAATCTGTTTTCCAAAAATGATTTGCCGGATTTGGACTCTTTGGTGATTTATCAGTCTTGCATTGCACTTTGCAAGATCAGATTAAGAACCGTGACAATTCGAAAGTCCGAACTGTAGTGAGCCCAAATGAACAGAATGGGATTTTCCTCCCGGGACATTCGGGACGTCTACAGATGGCCATAGAGTTGTTGTAGGCATTGTCTGCTAGGTTAAAGCATTCTCAATAGCGTGCCAAATGTTCACGAATGGTTTCTTTTGGTTTCATTTGCATTGCCCAGAGAGAATTGGCTTGTTTTGGCTGGATTTCATTGGTGATGAATCTTGCCCTAAAGGACTTTTGGAGTTGATGGAAGCTCTTTATCGATATCGGCTCCAGTTTATAGTACCATCTGACGGCCAATGGTCCCAAATTGCTCGGAAACATTCGGCACATGAGGGCTTCATTGTCAGCATGCAGTGTCATTGCTTGTTTATAATGACAAATATGGTCAGTGGGGTCTGATTTTCCGTCATACAGGGTGAACGACGGTGCTTTAAACTTCTTGGGTAGCATAGCCCTTGCAATTCGTCGCACAAAAGGGTCATGCTTGTCTTCTTTATCTGAATCATCACTTCTTCTCCCTCACTTCTGCCGTACATACGGACTTCCTTCGAATGAGATGGATATATCGACTCATCCCTTCTTTCTAAGTTCCGAGGATGGTGAGTCAGAATCACTGTTATTATCTTATTTCCAAAGTCGACGTCGTCAATCATCCTTCTTTCCTGAAGGTCTACCCCGATCGCGGCATGCGGCCTACTGGGATTTGGCTAGCTCCAGGGCCAACTCCTGGCGCAGGCGCTCGTTCTCAGCTATCTTGTTTTCCAGACACTGTTCATTTTGCTTTGCTTGATCCATGATTGTCTCATTGTCTCTTGCACCGATGTTGAGGGTGAGGTCTGGGCTATTGAGTCGAAGTTTAAAGCCCGCCGTGCGGTAATATTCTCTAGTTGAAGCATGTTTCTTAGAGTGATGTCATCTCTTGGCGTAATGTCGTTAGCAACTACCGGAGGATCATCTGTTACGCCCGCCATGGATGTGCTTGAGTATTCTCACATACGGCGCCAATTGTGGAGAAGTGGTTTGGAAATACTCCAAGATCCATTCAAACGTCCTTGATCCTCTGATTGCTACCTGAAAAGGGGATAAACACTCCGGTCGGAGATGTCGGAATTAACACTCTGACGGATAAGTTAGTATGCTCTCTCATTTACTTCTATCTCAAGTTATTTTATCTGTTCTCACATACCTTTCTTTAGTTGATGTTCTTCTATTTATATTAACTTCGGGGCCCAAGGGTCGGGCCCACTCTTAATCCAGCGCATGATTGCTTATTCATCCTTCCGGTTGTGTGTCGGTACCTACTTGGCTCCTTATGCAGTCGACTTGTATATTTGACTTCAAGAGCCCTTTGACAGAGCCGAATTGTTTTTGGCCTGGTCAAATTAATTTGGCTTTCCTTAGTATATAATCTATTTGGCCCCCACATATATTAATTTGGTATAATAATGGGGGTTGGGATTTTTGAAGAAAAATTATCACTGAGTTGGTTGACATTTACTATTAGAAAAGTATGACACATGCCGCTCACGTGCACATTTTCATAAAAAAACACAATTGTAATTAATTGGACTGAATTAAGACAAAATTGGACAAATTACACTAGTAGTCCATATATTTTGTCTATTGTGTCATTTTCGTCCCTATACTTTCAATTGGCTCAATTTTAACCCTTAGTTTTAAATTTTGTTTCAATTTGGTCCAATTGATAATGTCGTTAGTATTTTTAATAGAAAATTATCATTAAATTGGTTAAGGTTAACTCATTAAATTAAGTAAATTTATAATTTTGCCCTTAAAAATATGACATATGTCACTTTATGTTAATATTTTTCATAAAAAAAAGCTAAGAATTATAATTAATTAGACTAAATTGAAACAAAATTATAAATTTAAAATTGAAATTGAGCCGATTGAAATTATAGGGATCAAAATGACACAATGACAAAAATATAGGGACTATTGTGATAATGTACCCTAAACATTCGAGATAAAAATTGACTTAATGGAAATTATAGGGACCAAAATGATACAAGAATCATAATATAAACCTATCGAAGTAATTTGTCCAAAAAATTAAACATAAAAATAACGGGAAAAAAAAATTCTAGGGTTTGACCCTTATAATAAAATAAACCATGAGTTTTTAATTTTATTAATTCAAATCCTAATCTTTTGATTTATTTTCATTTAAACTATCTTCCTATTTTCATTAAATAAAACCGAAAAAAAATATATTTTAATCATTAAACTTAATGAAAAATGATAGTTTAGACATTCTATTTATACTTACATTGAGTTTAATTTTTTTTATCGGTTTTACTTGACGAAAATAGGTGAATAGTTTAGATTGAAAATAAATTAAAAGATTATGATTTAATTAATAAAATTAGGGTTTATTTTGTTATATGGGGCGAACCTTCAAAGGTTTTTTTGGTTATAATTTTCTCTTAAAATTTGGTTTGTAAAAAATTAAAAAATAAAAAATAAAAACAAGCAACGAAACTCGGCATTTTCAGGTAATTTTCATTTTTTTGGAGTAAAAGTTTTTTTTTTTTTTTTGTATTCTTCAAATTAGTTTCTATTTTTTTTAAATTAACAATAATAAATAAAATAATTTTAAAATTCAATCAAATAAGTGTCTAATACTCTATGGTAATTGATTTATATGATTGAGGTGATGATGCTGGTGGTAGTAGTGTGGTGATATTAGTAATATTTTAATTTGGGAAATATTTTTTACCTTTTAAAAATGAAATATATTTCCTATTCACATAAATTTGTTTTCAGTTGATTACAAAAACTAATTTATGTTGACTTCGTTTTTTATTGTATTAAATTCTTGAAAACATAAATATATATATATATATATATATTTAACAAATGAACATGAACTTATACTCCACAAGTTCTAAGACTTTTTAGACTTTTAAGTTCCATGAAATTTTTAATTGTCAAAATTGCCCTTCAAACAATGATTACTCATCATTTATGATTATCTACAAACGAACATAATGATTTGGCATTTATTTTGATTTTTAAAAGTTTAAAACATCAATTTTCAAATTGAAAAAACTAACCAAAAAAAAATATATATTATGAGCAAAAAATAAAATATAATTAATCAGTATGTTTGGTTTGAGTTTTTGGATTAAGTTTTTTTGAAAACTGAGTTTTTTGATTTTCGTATTTTTTTGTTTTTTGAGAATATTTTTAAAATTTTAAACATTATTTTTTTACTTTTTTAGATGCACCTTACTTAGATGTATCTAAAAAGTAAAAAATTTGTGAAAAATATATTTTTTAAATTAATAAATACATTAAAATATAAAAAAATGTACTGAATTCTCATATTTTTTTGTATTTTTCGTATTTAGTGAATTTTTAAAAGTTTTGTCACAAATTTTTTACTTTTTAAGCATATTTATGTTAGGTATGTCTAAAAGTAAAAATAAAATTGCTTAAAATATTAAAAAATTCAATAGAACCAAAAAAAACACGGAAAATAAGAAAGTAGAATTTTCTGAAAAGTGTTTTTGGAAAAATGAAACCAAGCATTTTTTTTTATATACAAAACTGACAATTGTGTCTATAAATGAGCAGGATGATGGACTATTGATGTGCAAAACTAGAAAAAAAAAAAAAAAAAAAAAAAAACTTTAAAAATGAAAAAACTGATAATGTTCTCATTTTTAAAACTTGAAAAAATTGATAATCTTCTTGATTTTTATTGGATAGATGAATCAAACCAATAAGTACAAGGACAAAAATATTTAATCTCATGCTCTCTTTTTTTTTATCAGTTAGTGAAACAATTATCTAGAATATTACTATACAAAATTGATAATACTCTTAGTTTTAAAAATTGGAAAAAAACTGATAATATTCTCAGTTTTACTATAGAGGACTTATTAGTTCAAAAAATCTTAAATAGGATCTGAACTACCATAATATTTGTAAATAGGATTTTTAGATAATTAATTCTTTAAAAAATATTTTCGGTCTAAAGAAACAAAGCCAAAATGTGAGCTAAATATTTCCTTTAAGAGGACGTCTAATGGTTACTTAGGTTGAACCATTTGACTTGGAGATCTTTTATCACATTTGTTTACTAGGAGATCAAATGACGATTGAGTACAATCAACAAATTTAGATTCATAATCCACGGTTTGAATTTAATTTGGAAACAAGTGAGCAATTGATTGATAAATTGATTGATTGTTAAGATTCACAATACAATCGAGTCCCTGTTGCCATTGGTAGTAATGCAATTCTGTGTTGGTGAGTAGCGTTTAATGGCTTTCGGAGCCATAGAACGTGTTGGTTGGAGAAGCCAGTCACAAAATATTGACGTGCTTAACATGGAGGCTTAACTTTGAAGACATTTTCATATGAATTGGACCTAATATAAACATGAGGTAGTTCTATTTTTACACATTAATTCTTCTCAATTCACATATGAAATATAAACATGAGGTAATTCTATTTTTACACACTAATTCTTCTCGATTCACATATTCAATAAAAGTTTTCTTTAATATAATTTTATTTTAGAATAATAATACCATAATACACACAAATCTTAATTCTAAAACACCACAATCATCCGCCATTACTAGTGCCACTTCTTTCTTCCACCATCCCTTCTCATCGCCTCTTTCTCTCTCCACTTGTGACCACCTTCTGCCATAAATCATACACTCTCACAAACCTTCCACCGCAAACCACTCATTTTTAAGGTTGACTGTGAAGGTCTAGTGTGGAAGGGGATGAACTAAAAGTGGCAGTGGTGGTGCCAATAAAGGGCTGAGAGTGGTGGTAACGACAAAGGAGGGGTGGATAAATGGAAGAAAAATTAGAATTTTTGAAATTGAAGATGCCGATATTATTGAAATAAAGAGATGTGTACTAAGAATTTTTTATTTTGTATGTGTGTACTAAGAAAGTGTTCATTAAGTATTTGCACTAAGAAAAATTGATGTGTGAAAATAGAATTATCCATAAACATGGATAATTACATGAACCTCCATTGAAAAATGGTATTATTACACTTGGTCTTATTGGTATGAGACAATTACAATGACCTCCTTTGCACTTCTTAGTTTTATAGCACTTGACCTAATTTTGTTAGTCTCATGTCTATCAATTGGACCGAATATAACGACCTTGTAAATTATTTTTTTGTTAACCTAAAATTTCAAAATTATCCCTTTTGTTCCTTCTTAGAGCAACTCAATCCTATTCCTGAAATTCACATTTAGTTGCACATCAACCAAGCCACCAACTTAGTTCTATTCCTAAATCCTAACCTTTAATCTTGTGTCTTCAATTCTAACATCATCTCCAATTTACCCACAACAAACCGTTAACCATAGCAACCCCATCCACACCTCAACCCCAACCATACTAGCCACTCAACTACCAATATTCTCAGCACAATCCTCATTCACAACTATCTCACATCTATCCTCTATTGTTATTGGTCAACTATCTTATCAGCCATTAATCAATGGGCTTTTAAGGGATCAGAGATTAGAAAAAGATAAAGGGTTTATGCAACATAGATGTTCTTGGTTGTACAATAGCTAGAGTTGAGAGTTGATGGACGGTAGCTAAAAGTAGCGATGTAAATGATGTTAGTGTGCAATGTGGTAGTTATGGTTGATGTAATGAAGAGTGGTGATTGATGCAATAGAGGAAGTGGCGGTGTTAGGGTATTGTGGATAAGGGGCTACATTTTTTTTTAGATCAACGAAAAAGAACAACTTTATTGATGAGAAAACAAACATACATTACATATGCATCAACAAAACAAGGCGAGAGCAAAAAGTATCATAGTACCACTTCCTACTCACAACTAGGTTCGCACCAAGAAGAGCACCCAATCATGTGCTAGTTAAAGCCAAAGAAGTTGGTGAGAAGCCAACAAAAAATAAACAAAGGAAAACAGACAACTCAAAACCCCAAACAAGCCCAAAAAGCAGCATCCTCACACCAAGTGAACAACACAAAGAGTTCGCAAGTCCACAATTAATTTGTTAGTCCCAAAGTTTTCAAAGGATTATATAAATTGATTTCGATGATAATACAACCTAAGTCATTGTGCTTATAATAAGTTCTTTTTAAATTTAAAGCTGATTAAAGTTTGTCTGACTTGTAGAATTGACAAGAACAATATTCTTGATTTGAGTCAGCTCATAAAGAAAGAGGAGCAAGCTCAAAGTATATTGTACCAAATAGAATCGAATCAGAAATGAAGGTGTCAACTCAAATATAGAATGACCCAGCTTAGAGCTTACTAGATTGCAAAAAGGAAATTTCCAAAATTTCCAAAGTTAGCTCAACACAGAGAGTCGGCTCAAAGAATTTTGCAAAGCAAATTATTCAAAATAAATCAAGCATAAAGAGTTTGAATTCAAAATATATTGAAGGATTTGAAATGAAAGATTTTGAGTGGATTTGATACACAATGAATATTTTCTCTACAAGGAAAAAATGCAAAATCAAAGGGATTTGTTCAGAACTTTTCAAGACAAATTACAACGTTCTGATATCCAAGAAAGGAAGCTTAGAGACAGAATTTGAATTTGAAGATTCCTCTAGTCTGCTATTTTAAACACAAGACATGTATAAGAAAGGAAGGCATAGAATATGGGATTAATTGAAGAGTACAGAAATTCAAAATTCAAATTGCTCTCATATGGAAAGGTTCAATATAAAAGGCGAATTTATTTGGGAAAGGGAATCAATCCTAATAGCTATATTTTTCAAGCTTCAACAGTCACATTTTTTAAGCTATAAAAGGAGCATTCTAGCCTCAGTTGAAGAATAGCAAAACAAAACAAATATACATTGGTGATATTCAAGAAAGCTCTGTTATACTATGAAAGCTCTAGATTGTTCTTTATTGGTGACATGGGTAAGCCCATAAAGGATATGGCCCACCACTTAAGGTCCAATCCATGATTCAAATACTAAAGCCCAACACTCTTGAAGCCCAACGTTGCACCAAACACCAATGACATCTAAACACTTGGCAAGTAGAGAACCACCCACATCAGCAGACAAAGATCCTGCAGAGTTATTGCACCACACATCAGCCATTAATGAGTTTCCCTGCAGCATTTATTACGATAACCCCTCACGTCGGAACGGCCTCACCATGAACAAGGCAAGCTAGAGCATAGACTTTCGGCAAACATGACAGCCCAGAGTGAACAAGGAAATGATGAGCAAAGAATATAAGCAGGCTGCTAAGGCAGAAAGAATGTTAAGCTTCTCTATCACCAATCTATCTCTATATTCCACCTCTCTCTAACTTGCTCGTTGGAGGGTTCGCTGGGGACTCCCCGTTCCCCGTTGAACTCTTGTGCAGGTCTCTCTATGGGCTTGGCACCTCGGGCACCAGTTTGGGAAACGTGGATCAATTCGACACGTTCCATCTGGAACACGCTGTATCATCAGTTGATAATCCTCTCCTGCCATTCACCAAGGTAGATGGTCATAACCAGATCCATGGCTTCTTAACACAGCGTTGCCGACCCCCAAGCCGACCCCCCTAACCCAAACAACCCACCGCAGTATTTCACTGAGCTCACCAACAGTATTAACCACCTAGCTGAACAAAAGCAAGCCCTAATCAATGCTTTACTTCAAAGAAACCTTCATATACCTCCTTCACCACCTCAAGGTGCACCACCCAATCGAGAACGAGCCCCGAGCCATCCCATCCAACAACCCCACCCTTCTAACTTTGAGGGCTTGCGACCCCCTTCCCAAGATATGAACCCACCACCTTGGGCCCCACAGCCATTGGCCCAACCACCTGCCCCCGAGGGAGAGGCCAGTAGTGTCCAGCCTCATTTGCATTCTGGTGGTGACAATGTTCCTCTTTGGGATGCCGAACTCCGAGCCATGAAGCTCCAGCTTCAAGGAGTCATGCAGAACATATAGAATAAACCCTCCACCATAGCTAACTCACCATTCGTTGCCTCCATTAAAGACAAACCACTACCTCCTAAGTTCAAAATGCCCTCGATCGACTCTTTCAACGGTATAACAGACCCAGTCGACCATTTAGAGACTTACAGGACCCTCATGATCCTTCATGCATTCCCTGACGAGATCATGTGTCGGGCTTTCCCCGTCACACTTAAGGGATCGGCCCGACTGTGGTTCGGTCAGCAGCCAACAGACTTTGTCTCTACTTTTCAGCACCTAAGTGACTCCTTCCTCAACCACTTCATTGGTGCCCAGCACCAGCAGCGTCCTGTAACTCAACTCCTCAACATCCGCCAGATCGAAGGGGAGTCGCTGCACAGCTTCGTCACCCGTTTCAACAACGAAGCCCTGCAAGTGGCGGAAAACGACAAGAAGGTCATCCTCACAGCTTTCATGGCCGTTCTCCGATCATCCGATTTCCTTTTCTCCCTCTCCAAAAATCCTTCAACCTCTATGGCAACCCTCTTCTCCAAAGCCCAAAAATACATGAATGCCGAAGATTCCCTAGCCGCCCGACAAGACTCCACAACCAAAAACCTGACTCCCAGAGAGAAGAGAAAGGACTGTGAAACCAGAACCACCCAAAACACACAGCAAACACCTCAGTATGCCGACTGACCACCTCGAACTGACCGGTCGACACCTACCCGATCGCCCGGACAGTTCGAACGATACACACCCCTCAATTCCCCTATGGAACAAGTCTTGAACCAGATTCAATGAGATTATCCCTTGAAATGGCCCCCCACCATCGTGGTCTCCTTCCAACCGGAGGCACTAGTCCAAATACTGCTGTTTCCATCAGCACCACGGCCACAATACTAAGGAGTGTGTTAACCTTAAAGATCAGGTCGATAACTTGATACGCCAAGGGCGCCTCAGTCGGTTCACAGTAGCCCGCCCTCAGTAACGGCCAAGAACCGAACCTACCAGAAATAACCACCGCCACACTCCTCCTCAACAACCTGCACAACCCAACCAAGGCAATGGTCGACCCCCACAAAAACCCTAAGCACAAGGAAACCCTACCCCCCCCCATTGGAGAGCTCATGGTTATTGCGGGGGGGGGTTTGCATGTGGGGGACCATCATATTCGGCTCAACGAGCAGAACTCAGAAAAATCATGCAAGGCTTCGATAAAGAAGTCGCGACATTAGACCGCCCCTTCAAACATCCCAAACAATGGATGGAGCCTATCACCTTCACGGAGGCCGACTGCACAGGCATCCGTTACCCTCACGATGGCCCCCTCGTCATCTCCGCTCTCCTGTCCAATTACAAAGTTAGACGAGTGCTTGTCGACAACGACAGTTCTTCAGACATCATCTTCCTAAACGCCTTTCGCCAGCTTAAGGTTGGGGAAGAAAGTTTGTCCCCTCTCCAAACCTCATTGGTCAGTTTCACTGGAGATCGGGTGACCTCCATAGGCTCCATCGATCTTCTCATCACAATTGGAGAATACACGCGGCAGACTACAAAGTTGCTCACTTTCCTCGTTGTCGACTGTCCCTCTGCTTACAACATTATCCTCGGCCGCACCGCCCTAAATGCTTTCCAAGCTGTCACATCCACTTTCCATCTAGCCGTCAAATTCCTTACCGACCTTGGGGTCGGCACTATAAGGGAAGAGCAAACCGTGGCCAGAGAATGTTACGTCGCTTCACTTAAATAGGTCAAGCTAAAGGAGGCTATGATCATTGAAGGACTCGACGTCAGAGACGAAGACGAGCTGGTCAAAGGGGATCCAGTGGAAGAGCTTGTCGAGGTCCTCATCGATCCTACCAACCCGACAAAAACTGCTAAGATCAGCAGCCAACTGTTCTCCCAAGCCAAGGCTGACCTTATAGTCCTCCTGATTGAGCACAATGACGTGTTTCTCTGGACCCACTCCGACATGCCGGGTATTAATCCCTTCTTCATCACTCATCGTCTCAGCATTGAGCCCTATTTCTGACCCTTCCGCCAGAAGCAGCACATCTTTCACCCTGAACGCAACACTCTTATTGCTTCTGAAGTAGATAAGCCCCTTAAGGCACAGTTTATCAAAAACGTGAACTACCCCAGATGGCTGTCAAATGTGGTCCTGGTTCGTAAAAACAATGGTAAATGGTGACTCTGTGTCGATTACTCCGACCTCAATCGAGCTTGCCCTAAAGATAGTTATCCCCTTCCTCTCATAGATCTACTTGTCGATGCCACGGTCGGACATCAAATGCTTAGCTTCATGGACGCTTTCTCCGGCTACAATCAAATTCTGATGCACCAATCAGACCAGGAACACACCTCCTTCATAACTGACCGGGGGACTTACCACTATCGTGTCATGCCATTTGGGCTGAAAAATGTTGGAGCAACTTACCAACGGTTAGTGAATGCCATTTTTCATCACTAGATAGGTCGGAACATGGAAGTGTACGTCGATGACATGTTTGTCAAGAGAAAACTCTCCTCTGATCATCTAGAAGACCTGTGGGAGACCTTCGACACTCTACATAAGTATCAAATGAAGCTGAATCTGGAGAAATGCGCCTTCAGCGTCGGATCTGGGAAATTCTTAGGTTTTATGGTCAATCAATGGGGTATCGAGGCTAACCCCGAAAAGATCAAGGCTTTGATAGAAATGCAGTCACCCAGAACAGTTAAAGAGGTTCAAAGGCTTACGGGCAGAGTCACCGCCCTCAATCGTTTTATTTCCCGCGCAACAGACAAGTGCCTCCCCTTTTTCAAAGTCCTTTAACAAGCTTTTGAGTGGACGACCGAATCCGAAGAAGCCTTCCAGCAATTAAAGTAGTGCATGGCCAACCCCCCTACTCTCTCAGGCAATCACGGGTGAGCCCATTTTTCTCTACTTAGCCGTATCGAACACCGCAGTCAGAGCAGCCTTCATCAGGGAAGACGGCTCTGTCCAGCGCCCGATCTACTACATTAGTCAGGCTCTCAGGGGAGTAGAACAGAACTACCCACTGCTGGAAAATGTGGCCCTGGCCTTGGTAATAGTCTCAAGGCGACTCCGACCTTACTTCCAGGTCCACTCCATTGTCGTCCTCACTGACCAACCTTTGAAGAAGATAATGCAACAACCAGAGTTGTCCGGTCGACTTATGCAATGGTCTGTCGAGCTCAGCCAAATTGAAATCTCCTACCGACCTCGAACAGTGATCAAAGGACAGGCTATCGCCGATTTTATCTTAGAGTTCACCGATCCCATCCCAACGACGGCCCCACCACCCAAACCATTCAACACTGAGATAGAAGACCACCACTCTTGGACCCTCAACGTCAATGGATCATCCCGCAAAGAAGGCAGTGGGGCTGGTCTCATCCTCACCGCCCCCGAGGGTGGTTATTTCAAGTGTGCTCTCAGTTTCTTGTTCGACGCAAGTAATAATGAGGCTAAATATGAGGCATTGATAGTAGGTCTCCGCCTAGCCAGAGACATTGGTGTAAGCCATATCCAGGTGTTCAGCGATTCCCAGCTCATCGTCGGACAAATTACGGGGGAATTCGTTACCAAGGAAGACACAATGCGAGCTTACAGGGATATTGCACTCCCCCTTGTTCGCCTCTTCAACACTTTCCACATCAAGCACATCCCTCGAACATAAAACTTCAAGGCATATGAAATGGCTCAATTAGCTTCTGCTAACTAGTCAGACCTCAGCCATGGCGTCCGCCTTGAATACCTGGCCCACCCTGCCATTTCCACAAAACAGCAACAAGTCCACTTCCTCCAAAATGAACCTATTCCATGGGCGGCAGATATCCTCCTATTTTTGACAAATGGGGAATTTCCAAACAACAAACAGTAGGCCGCCAGGGCTGGCTATCCAACTACATTCTTATCCGCAGCCTCTTCTACAAACGTGGCTTTTCACACCCACACCTGAGATGCCTCAATTCTGCTCAAGCAACCTACGTGATGAGGGAAGTCCACGAGGGTGTATGTGGTAATCATTCGGGTGCCAAGTCACTAGCCCATAAAATACTTCGCACCGATTACTTCTGGCCTACTCTCAATCAAGATGCCACTGAATTCATACTTAAATGTGATAAGTGCCAATGCTTTGCCAACATCCCTCATGCTCCTCCTACAGAACTTATCACACTTTGCAGTCCCTACCCATTCTCCAAATGGGGGATCGACTTAGTCGGCCCATTGCCCACCAGCCAAGGCCAAACCAAGTTCGCAATCGTCGCCATTGATTACTTCACTAAATGGGTGGAGGCAGAACCCCTCGCCACAATTACCAAGCGGAACACAACCAGATTCATTTGGCAATCGATCGTGTGTCGATTTGGCATCCCTCAAGCCATCGTCTCCAACAACAGCAAGCAATTTGACAATACCAAGTTCAGGAAATTCTGTGCAGAACTTCAAATCCAGCCATGTTTCTCATCCCCAGGTCATCCCCAAGCCAATGGCCAAGTTGAGGTTACCAACTGTTCTCTTCTGAAGATCACCAAAACCAAGTTGGAAGCTGCTAAGGGACTCTGGGTTGAGGAATTACCAAACGTACTTTGGGCCTACTGCACTACCGCCCAAACCCCCACTAGGGAGACCCCCTTTCGCTTAACATACGGCGCTAAGACGGTCATCCCAGTGGAAATCGGTCTGCCTACTCTGAGGGTTCTGCACCCGAATCCAGAACTAATTGAATAATTACGTTGGGCAGACTTAGACCTGATTGAAAAGCTCCGAGGGACCACTACTGTCAGATGGGCCTCATATCAACAGAAAATGAGAACACACTAGAACCGCAAAGTCCGACCGAGGGAGTTTGCCGTGGGGGACCTTATTTTACGGAAAGCAACTCTTGCCACCAAAAATTCAGCTGAGGGCAAGCTGGCAGCCAAGTGGGAAGGACCTTACGTTGTTAAGGCCAGACCTCACCCGGGCACTTACCGACTTCAAGACATGGAAGGTCGAGATCTCCCTCATCCATGGAACGCCGAGCACTTGAAGCGTTATTTTCAATAAAGTCCTATTTTTGTATTGATTAAGTGCTGCGTGTTCTTTTTGACAATCTACACACCTGGTTGTTTTTGTCATTTTCATACATGGTGTAAATTTGTGATCAATGGGCTACGCCTTAAATGACAACGATCTTATATCTTAGTTATCTGCATGGTATTTCAATAACACCTTGCCTAATTAAGTTACTTAAAGCCTCAACCATCCTGAGCACGAAGGGCTCAGCCAGACTGAGTTACTTAAAGCCTCAGCCAGACTGAGCACGAAGGGCCTAGCCAGACTGAGTTATTTAAAGCCTCAGCTAGACTGAGCACGAAGGGCTCAGCCAGACTGAGTTAATTATAACTCAAACCAAACTAAGCATGAATGAAGAGTTCGGCCAAGGCCATTCTTGTAACTTCATGATTACATCATAGTTTCCATACTCAGTTAAAATCCAGGTCCATACTATAACACTTTTAACTCCAAAAATCTGGCCCAAATCAAGTCTGGATTACCTTCTCGGACCATCATCCACCACCTACAAGCGTCGTCGTCCAATGTGAATGCTGCCAGTGACACTTTCTGAGCGTTGGTGCTAGAAAAGATCTGAAACAACTTCTCCATTTCCAAGACCCATGCTTCGGCTTTCAACGGCTTTATGCCCCCATGGAATTTCGGCAGATTCATTTTCTTGAATTCTTTGATCAAGGTCAACGTGCCATCCCCACACAAAGCTGGCTGCGGAGGCACCTATGGTACTAGGGGAGGTGGAGGTGGAACTGCATGTCAGCCATCTGTCTGCTCGGCCTGAGTACAAGTAGTAATAGTGTTCTGTTGCCTTGTTCGCCTCAACTCATGGCCAAACCCTCTACCATCCTCTCTAATCTGTCTAACCTATCCTCGGATTGATCTCGGCCAACTAGAGGTCTACCCCTTCTCATGATGCTAGAAGTATGCAAAGTGCGACCTTAAAACAAAATGAATAAATAGACATGCATGCAAGTAACATATAATCATGCCAAGATGATGCACATCATACCAAGTAGCAAGCAATATGATGCAACCCTAACATCATTCTAAGGGAAATCCTATGCTCTTTAGGACTCAAGGCGTGTGAATAACGCACTATAAGGAACCGGTGCTTTGATACCAATCTATCATGACCCCATTCCGCCCATAGTAGAATGGTGCCATGATGGCCAGTAATCCGAGATTACCAAAGGCCAACTTACAAGGATTCACACACAATCAGAGTATACATATGCGGCTTACATGTGCGGAAGAAATAAATTTAAATCTAAATAGTCCACAAGAGCTGTGCATAAGTCAAATGAAATGACATACATTTTAACATGGTGTACAACCTGGATATAAATAAAATAAGTACATATTACATCTTGATCAAAAGGTTTCTCAAGCCGACATATACAAAGGACATGAGATACAAAGCTAAGAAGCATAATCTTCAAGATGCTAGCAAAATATGAATCTGAACACAACTTGCAAAATACATCTAGGCGTCACCGCCTTCGTGCTCGTCACCTACATGTATATAAGGAGAGGGTGAGCTTGGATACTCAGTGAATGATATTAGTAATAAAGGTTTGAATGAATGTTATTCGAGATCTTTATCAAAACAATACATATCATAGCTTGTACAAACTCAAGGGATGAACCAAGTTCATCTATCAAGTCTTTCAAAGCTTCAAGGGATGCCTACTAGCATCAATATAATACAAGGGATGACATTTCTGACAAAACAAGGGAGTAATTGACTTGGAATCGATTAGACAAACCCACCCGTACAAGACCGTCGGTGGCAAGGGAGATATCTCAAACAAGGGTACTAGTTGCATTATAGTCCCCTAGCACTAAGGACTTTCCAAGAATGTCATCAAAACAAGATAGTACTTGATACAAAACTAGGAATAATCATTCATACTTGAACAAACACTTTTCCAAAATGAAACAAACAAAGCTTTTATCAAAACATTAGAACATAGCTTTATTAAAAATACCACTCACATAGCTCTTCGGGTGCAGGGATTAAGGCAAGAATCCAAGACCTACAAATACATGGCAAGGTCCACTGAATGTATTTTAAGAAAACAAGAAGGAATGCTCAAAAGATGGCTATGCAATGCATCCCTACAACAAGCCTTACATGAGTGTAAATAATCCCGGCATTTCTTTCAAAACTAAGTCAAGACAAAGAAAAACATGTGTTGGGAGTTAAAACACTATTTTTCATCTCGGGAAAATATGCTGGGTACCAACCAGGTCTTGGCCGAGGTATGGTCTCCTAGGCCTAGGTGCGTATACAAGGTAGACTAAAGTGCAGGTGATCATACAAGGTAGGCTAAGGTGAGATACAATGCTTGCCCTAGGTGTGAGATCTAGGTAAGAGTGGGTCTCGGTGACTACACTTAGGGAAATGAAGTCTGGAAAATCTAGGTTTCCTCTTGAAGAACATGAAGAATATGAATGCCAAAATCATAACTTCTTTATTCAAAATCTGAGATTTCGTGAGATGAGTTCAAAAACATGGACCTGGGTACCTGTAGTTGAAAATCTCTCGGAAACAAACACAAAACGTGGAAGTTGTTATAAACTTTCGCATCAAAACAAGGTTTTTCTTCAAGAACACATGAACATCACTTTTTCTTTTTAAAACAACTTTAAATCAATGCATGGCTCATGAATCATGCTAGATCATGCAATGTGATCATATATATACAAAGAACAACCAAAGAAGATCAAGATTCTAACTTTAAAACACGAATCAAACGGTTCAAACTCTAAGGATCAAGCTTGGAAATCTACTTCTCTCTCAAGAACTCATTCCTTTTCCTAGAGCTTCTCTCTCTTCCAAGGCAAAGATATATAGCAAATGATATGTTTTCTCAATAGCTTACTGACTTAACCCTCCGTTGGGACACGTGGCAACGTCTGGTTGGGTTTCCTCAAAAGGTGACTGAATGATAAGACAAGAGCATGACAAAGGGTGTACAACAAGTAAGGTGACAAGGGCGCTCTGAGAAGGCAATGACCTCGGATCAAGACATAGGCTTCGGGCAAGAAGGTTTTGATGATCTCGGCTAGGAAGGATAACACTTGGGCTAGCTGTGCCACACCTCAGCCTAGATGTGCCACACCTCAGTCTAGGTCATACTAATCTAGGAACAAGATCACTAGGTGCAAGGATCAAGGATGTTGGATGCCTAGATGATAACATCTCGGCCTAGACGATACACATCTCGGCCTAGGTGATGCACACCTCGGCCTAGATGATGACATCTCGGCCAATATGCCAGGGTGAAGGTGGAGGTCAACCAAAGTGGTTCCAAGATGGTCCTAGGTGTAAGAGGTTCAAGGGTGTGACCTAGGCTACACACACCAAGCAAGGAACAAAGCATACAAGCAATACTCAAGCAAATCACATGAGCACAAAACAAGACAGGGACCATTACTTTAGGCAAAACAAGTCAAAATCTACAAATGCAAGCTTAACAAAACAAAATCATATAAATGCACATGAACATGGCTAAGACAAGGATGAGGGTCATTACATCAGCGATCCTCTGATATGCTTCTTCCTTTTCCTTGATCGACTGAGCGCGTAGATCTTCATTACAGGTCATGGCCTCATCCCACCTTTCGTTGGCGGTGGTGCAGGCTTTCTAGGCCTCCTCAAGTTTCCTCTGCTCGCCAACTAACTGGAACTCAAGCGATACCACCTTGCGGCGTTTCGTTTCCAGCTCTAACTTGCTCGCGAGAAGCTCAGCATTAGCACGCTCTGCTGAATAGCCCTGCACCATCGCCAACACTTCCATCTTCTTGGCTTTCTGGGCGTACTCCAGCCCCCTAGCACACGCACTCTGCGTGGTTTTCCTCCAGCCCCCAATCTCCATCCTTAGACTTTCAAGCTGGGCATTCACCTCCTCCAGTTTTTTCTTTAGTGGCTCTACTTCTCCTTTTGCACACGCTGCTTTGCTCAACAAGGCTCTTGCTAAGGTCGTCGCCTCCATATGGGTTAAGCAAAGCCCCCTTAGCAGTTCAGCCCCCTTAGCAGTTCAGCCTCTATAAAACTTACCATCGAACGCACGGTTGCGTCCTCCATTACTCCCAAGAGCCGGTCTGCAGCAGTCCTGGCTTCACCTCCTTTTCCCACCAGTTGCTCGGACACAGCTCACGCATGGTAAATGGCGGTCTTCAACCTAGCCTCCCCTCCTTCTCCGTGAGGCACAGGACCCCCCTTGGGCAGTTGCTCCGTCCCCTGCTCAGGGCCAGTCGCCCCACTTTCCACTTGTGTTTCGGGGCCCATGGCACTCAAGTGTTCTTTTACCGCTTGGGCCCCTTGACCTTCGTCCTCTTGTGCCTCTGGGACAACCACCCCTTCTGGAGTTACCTCTACCCCTCATTCCTTCACCTTCTCCACCATGGGGGTGTCCTCGCTACTAACCTTCATCTTCTTTAAGCCTGGCGCATCCTTACTCCCCTCAATGGCAACTCTCTTCTTCTTCGACCTCTTCAGCACTGCTTCCACCTCTTGTTTGCCCCTCTCCTTCAGTGGATCTATGGGTGGCGGCAATGGGGCAAACTAAGTCAGGTTCTTGTCACCCAAAGGCTTAGGATGAGGTCGGAGCCTCTCCTTCATCACCAATTTCGGGGCAAGCCTCAGCTTTGTCTCCTTATATTTGTCCACTTTGGCGAACAATCTCCTCTCCTCCTCCTCCTCTGCCTTCCTCTGCACCTCCAGCTCCTCCCTTGCTAGATCCTCTCCCAATGGTTGCGGTCCCAAGTTCAGGGCAAACAATGTTGAAGGAAGGACCAGCTTGTCCCACCTCACTCCCTTCTCCTTCCTCCACTCCCTCACCTTCTTCACTCGGTCTTCGGTCGTCACGTCCAACCTGGGCTCAACTAATTTAGTGAGGACCTTCCATGTTGTCCAAACTCCCTTTTCCACCATTCACTGATATAAAAAACTATCTCGGCCTCCATCCATTCACCAAAGAGGGCAACCGCGCCACTACACCTCGCCCCGCTATTGCCTGCAACGTCACCCACGTCTCCTGTTGACTGGAGGCCTTGTAGAAGGAGAAAAATTCCTCCACAGTCATGGCCACCCCTCCAGTCGCTTGCTGCCAAGAACTTACACAAGCCATTAGTATCTTCCAGGCATTCGGCATCAACTGCCCTGGCGCCACTTCTAGCTTGTTCAACACGTCCACTACTATTTGGGGGAGAGGTAGCATCAAACCTTCTCGCAGCGCTTCCTTGTAGAGGCTGAATTCGTCCGGCCTCACATCCGACGCTTTCTCCTTGGATGTGGGCAGCCTCAGCCCTATTTCCAAGGGAATTTGGTACTTCCTCCTTATTCCCCCCAACTTCTCTGCCGTAAGTATGGATCTGTCTGGCTTGGTATGCCAGTGGTCCAGCTCCACTTGACTAATAGGTCTCGCGGCTGCAATCATTGCCGTAGGACGAGTCTGCACCACCTACCTAGCTGCCCTACCCTCTCTTCGCTCCGCACGGTACTGTTCCGCCAACCCCACCGTATCATCATCACCTAACAAATCAAGCCTTGTGGCTGGCTCTTCCTCTTGCGCCATTTCTCTTGCGTATCTATGAATTGCTTCGGACGCGGGCACAAGAAAGTTCACAAAGTGTTGCAGAGGTATATCACAAGACACAAATGAGTTTACCTCTGGGATGCTCTGATTTTTTGCAATAAGATAGGTAAAGCAGATAATCCCAAACGCCCAAGGTTTGTCTGTATTCCAAGGGTCAAGATTAAATTTTGCCAGTTTGAAAATTTTCAAATTTTTTTCCAAAACAGCATTTTCAACGCCCTATATTAAATCTATGCCTTCGTTTTTTGCCCAACGCCCAACCTCCCCCATTACGGGATTCTGCCATGTGGACAACCACAATCCACTACCCTCTTCCCCCTCCCTATCTATTCCACTTCACTTCACTTCACCACGTGCCCCGCCGCTCCTCGAACCCTGCACACCGCCACTTCTCCTTCTCACTCGGCCACCCTTCGCGGTCGGCCCTCCTCACGGTCAATCCGTCCACTGGGTCACCTTCGCGGTCGGCCCTCCTCACGGTTGGTCCATCCACTTGGTCACCCTTCACGGTCGGCCCTCCTCACGGTCGATCCGTCCACTGGGTCACCTTCGCGGTCGGTCCTCCTCACAATCGGTCCGTCCACTCGGCCACCCTTCACGGTCGGCCCTCCTCACTGTCGGTCCCTCCGCTCAGTCACCCCTTGTCATCGGTCCACCTCCTGGTCGGTCTTCGCCCCGTTGATCTCTCACAACCCCTGTTTTCCTCCTTATTTCCTTCGTTAGACTAAAGCTGCACTTGGGAATGGGGGACTACTGACATGGGTAAGCCCATAAAGGATATGACCCACCACTTAAGGTCCAATCCATGATTCAAATACTAAAGCCCAACACTCTTGAAGCCCAATGTTGCACCAAACACCAATGACATCTAAACACTTGGCAAGTAGAGAACCCCCCACATTAGCAGACAAAGATCCTGCAGAGTTATTGCACCACACATCAACCATTAATGAGTTTCCCTGCAGCATTTATTATGATAACCCCTCACGTCGGAACAGAACGGCCTCACCATGAACAAGGCAAGCTAGAGCATAGACTATCGATAAACATGACTGCCCGGAGTGCACAAGAAAATGATGAGCAAAGGATATAAGTAGGCTCAGGCAGAAAGAAGGTTAAGCTTCTCTATCACCAATCTATCTCTATATTCCACCTCTCTCAAACTTGCTTGTCGGAGGGTTCGCTGGGGGACTCCCCATTCCCCGTTGAACTCTTGTGCAGGTCTTTCTATGGGCTTGGCACCTCGGGCACCAGTTTGGAAAGCATGGATCAATCCGACCCGTTCCATCTGGAACACGCTATATCATCAATTGGGATATACACTTTTGAGTGAGATTTTGTTGAGAGTTTTAAACTTTATTGTAAAAGGATTTGCACTCCCTTCTTCTTACTCTTGCGAGAGTGATTTTTTTGTGAGTGATTTTTGGAATAAAATCACTTGGGATAGGCGTGACTAGGTGTAGACACCCCATTTTTGACCGACCTTAAGACTCAAACGTCACCGATTGAGCGCTTGGTGATGTTGCATAATGTGCTCGTTCAGAAGTTTCAGAGTCGCGGCCGCGAGCCCTGTCTCCGGACTTCCGAACCCTCTTTTGTGCCTTGCCTCGGTTTGCGAACCAGACTCGATTTTCTCTGTTTCTTTTCCCGAGGGGAGGGAGAGGTCCCGTAGACCATCTCTCAGTGGCCGTGGGCTACATTTTGTGGCCGTAGGCCATTTTGCCCATTTCGGAGCCCGGTTTCCGGTTTTTCGGAACCGTTGGCCGTGTGCCTCAGTTCGGGACCGCTTAACCATCTCCGTTTGCTCTAAATTTTGGCATACATCTTATTTGCTCCCTTTTGAGGGACACTGGCGTCTGAGAAACCCACTTCGTGGCCGAACGCTACTTTCAGTGCTTAGCAGCCCATTTTCGGGACCCCGAACTGCGTGTTTTGGCCCCCGGGCATTCGTTTTGCATCGGTTTTCGTTCATTTTTGGAAGGTACCTCTGTTTTACCACCAGGAAGGTCACTGGAGGGTGGGAGGCCAGCAATTATCTTGGCAACCAGTTATATTCCATTTTTTCCCTTCGACACCCGTTTTTCGCACTTCCGAGCCAATGTTGAACACCTTGGGGCCACTTTCTTCAACCCCAAACCACATATTTGTGTTGTACACACATGGGAGGATCCTAATATTATATGGCCGGCCAGAAACTCCAATTGAACCTTTTGAACCCCTCCTAAAAATGGCTTGTTCTCTCTCCTGTTTTAAAGTTTCCAAATTCGAACCACAGGGTTGTGATGAGGGGACCTAGGAGGCCACCTTTTTGTGGTGGCCGGCCACTAAAGCAAGTTGACCTTTTTGACCCCTAGCCGGCCGGCTAGGGGAGGTGGCCGACCAGCCACCTGCAAGTCCAAAAGGTGGCCGGCCATGATCCTCTCAATTGGCACTTTACAGTTGTATAGCTGTTGTTCCCCAGAAACATCTGTATCCGGGAGATATTTTGTGGGGGAAAGCCTTGGTCCTTTTCCCCACCCTTTCCTTCCATGCTCCCCCTCCTTTTGGTCCTTATAACCAGCTGCAAGCATTGGTATTGGGGGTTAGAAAAAATCATCTTCAAGCTTGGCATACAAAATCCTCCTCCATCTCTCTCATTTCCTTGAAAACCTCCAAGTCCAACACCACTATTTCTTCTACACCACCAACCCCCACCCTTCCATCCTCCATTCCAGAAGTTTGAAGGTGTTCTCCAAGGCCTAAGGGTGCTGCAAACTCAAGCCAAGAAGCATCCAAGACTTGTCTTCAAAGGTAAGTCCTATTTCCCCTCTTTTGAGCTTAATTTTGCAACATTTCTTAGCCATACATGCTTATTGTTTTGAGCTCCGGCCCTAACTGAAAGTGGCCTTCTTTTGAGCTCTTTTTCACTTTTTATTAAGGGCTCAACCCTGTTTGAGCCCCCCATCTTGCACTTGCTTCAATATCTTCCTTGAATGCTATTTTCTTCCATGCTTTGGCAGCCCATTATGCTTCCGTTTTTGGTCATTTTACAGAACTAAAAATAGTCTTATTTTGGCCCATTCTTCGTGTTTCATTAAGGGTCTTTGGCTTTTTGATGAATATTTTGTATACTTTGTGTTATAGCCACTTTTGAGCCTCATTTTGCATCGCATTTCTAGCATGTTTGTATACTGTTTTGGGGTTTTTACAGTTCTATAAATATGCATATTTTTGGTCCCTCTTCAATGTTGTAGAATGGAATTTTTCAGTTTGGGCTTTGCATATACCACTTGCCTCTTTGGCCACCTTTTGGCCCTTTTCTTGCATAAGAGCTTAGCTATATCTATGTTTGTTTTTAGGGTTTTTACAGTTCTGTAAATGTGCATATTTTGGGCCCCTCTTCAATGTTGTTGAAGGGCCCTAACCTGTTTGGGGTCCGCAGCTGTGAGTTGCTTCATAATCTCATGTTTAGGGCCATTTTTGCATGCCATTGTTGCCCTATCTTCGCTTGCTGTTTGGCCATGATTTGTACTAATAAAATGCTAATTTTGGGGCTGCCTTGCTTCTGTATTTTCATTCCATGTACTAATTATGCGTGCTTTGTATAGCTGTAGTTCATTCTATGTGCCTAATTTGCATTTCGGGAGAGATTCCATGCATCGGGTGTCATTTCGCCTCGTTCCGGGGCTGTTTTGCCCCTCATTTTGCTATTAAAAATTGCATGTTTGCATATCACTTTCCATGTTTTTGCCATGTCTCATTAGAGTGGCATTTCGGTGCCTGAGGGTCGGTCCTCGGTTTGCGTGCACGCGTGCACGCATTTCGAGTTGTTTTGTTTTCATCTGATGGCTTCCTATGTGAGTGTGGATGAGGCTCTCTCATGTTGGTATAAGCCCATTATTGCATTGCGCATGCCATTGCCTCAGTTTGCGTGCCCGTGTGCACGCATTTCGAGGCACTTCATTTTCATCCATTGGCTTCCTATGTGAGTGTGGCTGAGGCTCTCTCATGTTGGTATAAGCCCATATCATATTTTCATATCATTTGCATTGCGTATACCATTGCCTCAGTTTGCGTGCCCGTGTGCACGCATTTCGAGGCACTTCATTTTCATCCATCAGCCTCTTATGTGAGTGTGGCTGAGGCTCTCTCATGTTAGTGTAAGTCCATGTTGCATTCTATATGCCATTTTAGCCATATTGCATTGCGTATGCCATTGCCTCGATTTGCGTGCCCGTGTGCACGCGTTTCGAGGCACTTCATTTTCATCCATCGGCCTCTTATGTGAGTGTGGCTGAGGCTCTCTCATGTTAGTGTAAGCCCATATCACATTTCCATGTCATTTGCATTGCGTATGTCATTTTCTCGGTTTGCGTGCCCGCGTGCACACATTTCGAGGCATCTCATTTTTACAGCATAGTGCATACTAGGTTGTATCTTAGATCGCATTCTGTCATTTTCTCGGTTTGCGTGTCCGTGTGCACGCATTTCGAGACATCTCATTTTCATAGCATTGTGTATGTTAGGATTGTATCTTAGTTGCATTCACGCATGTCATGCATATTTCATCGTGTCCGGGATAGGAGTTAGCCCGGGCACGGGAAACGAGGTACGTTTCGTACTCCGAGTGACGGAACGTGTCTCAATTCCCAGTCACCGACACTCCGGATTACCCATGATGGAGTTAGGTTCTTGTTGTGTTTACATGTGCATTCATTCTATATTAAGTTGCACATTTCGACTCCTCTGCCATCATGCCTCGATATGCGTGATTGGTGGCACGAGGATCGAGGCATGCATATATCTGTGAAAATACATTGCTATGCCCCTTTCCTACTCTCTGTTGCAGCAAAATGAAGAATCAGTAACTTTTCGGAGTTTGGCATGCTTTCCAAGAATAACTGCTAAACAGAGGCTAATTGGGGCATCCCGGTGGATTTCCGTGCAAGACAACCCGGACATGCACCATCCATCAGAAGCAAGGCAGTCCCTGGCTTGCATGCCAGTTTTATTTATTTTCTTAGTTGATTTGTTAATTAATTAGGAATTTGTATATTATTCGGACTGTAATATTTGGACTGTACTATCCTTTTATTCGGGACTATATATTTATTCGGACCCTCTGTGCGAGGGCATAATTGTAATAAGTGTGCGTGTGTGTGTTGTATGTCTTCCAACCCCACGTCTTTCTCCCTTTTATTTATCCGCTTTTGATGGTTAGATTAGGGCATGTTTAAATTAGCATACAGTATGACAGCATGTTTGCATTCATTCATCTGTTGTGCATGCACCGGGCTCGGCGCATCATACTAACTGCATTGTACTTTCAATTCCAAATTGAATACACGTTAGTCGTAGCATTTCATATGCCATCTTAGAATAGCCGAGCCTGCTATAGTTGCATTTTTGCATGTGTTGCATTAGGCATCTCTGTATACTTAGGATTCATGCATGATTTCTAATGTAGTTTCTATTTTGGCTTGGAGTACTCGGTAAGTTTTATGCTTTAGCATCCTTGCATGCGTGTGAGTGAATGCCATGATAGCATGCTTACCATGAGGCAATATGCTTATGCGATATAACTGCCTGAATGCCTGTGGGTGAAGGTTAGGTTATTTGGATTGGAATAAATCATCAACTGTTTGTTTTAAGCCCACTAGATAGTGGCAAAACCATCTCTTCTAAGCCCACCTGCGGGTGGCATAATCTGCATTTTAAGCCTACTTGCGAGTAGCAAACCATCTTTCAAATAAACAAACATGAAATGTTTTGTTCCAATTCAGGCAACTCAGTCTATACTTATATGCTGTGTGCATCACATAGTAACCTAGGCTAATAACCGGAATAAGGACACACAAAGTTTTCAAAAATTGATATCATGGTTAGTAGAGGCCGATTTTTGATCGGGCGAGCGGGGGTGCTCACGAAGTGACCTTCCCCAATCGTACCCAAGTTCCCGAGCCGAGGCAACTTTGGTGATGACGGACACGTGGCCTTTGGCACCGAGTCAGGGTTTCCTAAATTTCCCATTAAAAAAAACATTTAGGTGGCGACTCTGTATCTGGCAAAGCAGTCCATGTTTGGCACTTCTTTTCAAAAATCTGTTTCTCAAAACGATTTGCCGGATTTGGACTCTTTGGTTCAGACTTAGAACCGTGACAAATTTGAGAGTCCTGAGCTGTAGTGACCCCAATATGAACAGAACGGGAGCTCGTTCCTCCCGGGGCGTTCGGGGACGTCTACACTAGGCACCAGATTCAAACCTAGTCATTTTTAATTTTTTTTTTTTTTTTGTGAGTAGTTTTGGGATCAAATCTCTTGGATTAGGTGTGGCTAGCACCATATTCAAAACTAGTCGACTTGAGTGATTAGGGATAGATCACTTGTTGTAAAGGTTCACTAGCACTTGTAAAGTTAGGGGTTAAAACGCTTTTTGAAGATAGTAAAGAAATTCTCAATGAGGATACTTAGGGAGTGGACGTAGGCTTGGGTTAAACTGAACCACTATAAATCGTAGTGTTGATATCTCTTCTCCTTTCTCTTATCACTGCTTATTTTTTTGTGTAATTATTTGCATTGCTTCTTCATCAGTTATAGTTTGATTGCGTAAGTTTTATATCTCTATTTTATTTCTGAGTTAGCTCAAACTGCATTAGTTTTCATTACTGCTTAAATATTTTGAAAAACCTAATTCACTCCCTCTATTGGATTGTTATTACTAGGATAACAATTGGTATCAGAACCTTGGCTTTATTCTTGACTTAATTGTCTTAGAGTTTGATCATAACAACTATTATGGGCACTTCCCTTGCCAAAGGCCAATCTAGTAATAGACCTCCTTTATTTAGTGGTGTGAATTATAACTATTGGAAGGCAAGAATGACTATATATGTGACATCCCAAAGAATGCCTTGTACTATACTATAACTATATCATTATCCATCTTTGAATTCTAGAGATAAATTTATGAATTGTTAGGATAACAACTTAGAAGATGAATACATTAGCTAGAAAACTTAGGAATGTATGTGCTTGATAGAGAACCTAAGGAGCCTAGAAGAATTTGAACATGTCCAAGAGAATTAGTAAGTATTGAACAGTTAGGGAATTCATCTTGAACTTGAATATTGAACACCTAGATGAATCAAGAAACCATAAGTGAAGATCTTAATGTTCTTAGTTTAACGAGTAGAATTTAATAAGTACTTTATTAGAAATTAAGTGGGATTAGCAAAAGTTAAGTAAGATCAACTAAGCGTAAGCAAGATTAATTACGCTAATGAAGATTAGGACTAAACATGATCAATTAGAACTAAGCTTAGTTAATTAAGGTAATGGGACAATTAGTAAAATACTTAAGCTAATTAATCTTTTACATCAAACAAAAGAAGCTTGGAGAGAGTTTGAGAGAAATCTTGAAGGTTGGCGGAGTTTGGTGATCTTGAGAGCTAGAACAAGATAAAGAAATGAGAAAAAAGAAAATCAATAGAAGATTGAAGATTTAGGCTTGAAAAATTATGAGAAATTCACTAAAAGGTGAGAAATTCAACCCTCCTTGTATTATTGATTTAATCTAGCTAGAAAATCATTTAGACTAAGTTTGAGAGATTAAAATTTAAAAGATAGGAAAAAGTTTGGAAAATAAAAAGGGTTTAAAGAATTTATAATAAAAACCATGTTTTGATTTGTTTAAGCTTAGAATTCATTGCATATAAAAGTTTACGTATGAAACACACATCATCTATTCATATTTAGAAGCCTTAAACATCATGTTTTGAAGGTTTGAAATGAAGAAAAATGAGAAAAGGTTTGAAAGAAAGTTAGGTTGAAGCATTCTTAGATCAAATCTGATTAGTTCGACCTTGAACTCATGCATTCAAATGAGTTTTCATGAACCTTACATCATATTTTCATGCTTTAGTATATCAAATATCATGATTTGAGACCTTAGGATGCAAGAAATGGAATTAGAACACCAAGAACATGTACTTGCCTGAAATTTTGCTTGGTAGGTGCTCAAGCGACCACCATCCACCGCACGAGTGACCAAAGCCAAAACCGCCACTGTAGGAACCAATGCTCATGCGGCCTAGGACATAGCACGAGCGCACAACCCACCGCACATGCAACCAAGTCCGACACACGTATAGCACTCCCTATTTAGCCCAACTTCAAATGGGCATATCTCTCATCCGTACTCGATTTTAAGCGATTCTTGAGTATAAATTCAAGCCCCGAAAGTCTAATTTCTAACGGTGGTGGTCTCACATCCAAATTCCAAGTATACAAAGAGATATGTTTAAATTAGTAAAGGCTACTCAATTTCTTCTTAATCATGTCATGCTAATTCATTTCCTAACTTAGTTTTCTTTCATTTGCTTCCTATTTCCTTCAACTCAAAACATCTAACATTATATTTTTTAATATAAAACATATAAAAATGTTGTAAGGTACTTAGGGATTTTTAATATGCACCTTTAGCACATGATTAACACTTGATACGACTTAGATTTGAGCTTAGAAAAGCACTAGATGATCTAAGAAAATATTAGAAAACATTAAGTTAAGCCATGAACATTTAGGACCCTTCAAAGTACGCCTTTGACACAAGCTTTGTACTTGACAACATTTAGAAAAGACTTGAGTTGGAACCAGAAACCCTTTAGAAAATGTTAAGCTAAACTAAAACACTTGAATTGATTTAAGGACTTGTAGGTTAAGATGTTTTCAATGCCTTGTTTATACTTTGTGAAGATTAAGCTTTGGAAGAAGGGAAAACCTCATTGTTCACGAGCCATTTGTGAGTAATATTATTGTAAAGTTATGTTTGAAAGCTAGTTGTAGAAACTCGATGATATATCATGGTTTATAAAATTCTTTGTTTATGAATGAATAATTATCCTATATTTTGTTTAAATCTATCAATGACATCCTCAGACAGTCCTAGCCATTAGCGAACAGTCTAAATGCACCATGGCCATTTTTAAGCTCCATTGCCACCGAAGTGTGGATTGTCTAATTGGTACACCAGTCGATTATTCTATTAAGAGGTTCTAATGGATATACCATGCTATCATGTTATGATTATGGAATATTCTTATGAGAAATGTTCAAATGCTTTTGGAAATAAGATATTATATCTACGCTTTGTAAATGTTATTGGAATTCATTCATTTACTACTTTACTATAAGGCAATGGCCCACCGCCTCACCCTTATATATATGTAGATACAAGCGAAGTATCATGAAGAAATTAGTTCCTTGAATTTTATGTATATGTGCTAAAGACAAGAGAGTTGTAATTAGCCTTGTATGTGTTAAATCCCTTATAAAAGAGTATGTAATCAAGAATGATCTATGTTTCATTTCATATAGTTATGCATTGCTCCGAATGGTTGTTTAAATGAACTTAATGGACTCAACTAAAGTAATCGTTAGCTTTCAAAACTTAATACAAGATTTTCCCCAATTATCATAAGAGTCTAACTTGCTTTTTGTCTAGTGAGGCTGTAGACACCCCATTTTTGACCGACCTTAAGACTCAGACGTCACTGATTGAGCGCTTGGTGATGTTACATAATGTGCTCGTTCAGAAGTTTCAGAGTCACGGCCGCGAGCCCTGCCTCCGGACTTCCGAACCCTCTTTTGTGCCTTGCCTCGGTTTGCGAACCAGACTCAGTTTTTCTCTGTTTCTTTTCCTGAGGGGAGGGAGAGGTCCCGTAGACCATCTCTCACTGGCCGTGGGCTACATTTGGTGGCCGTAGGCCATTTTGCCCATTTCGAAGCCCGGTTTCCGGTTTTTCGGAACCGTTGGCCGTGTGCCTCGGTTCGGGACCGCTTAACCATCTCCGTTTGCTCTAAATTTTTGGCATACTTCCTTTCTACTCCCTTTTGAGGGACACTGGGGTCTGAGAAACCCACTTCGTGGCCGAATGCCACTTTCGGTGCTTAACAGCCCGTTTTCGGGACCCCGAACTGCGCGTTTTGGCCCCCGAACATTCGTTTTGCAACGGTTTTCGTTCATTTTTGGCAGGTACCTCTTTTTTATCACTGGGAAGGCCGTAGAAGGGTGGGAGGCCAGTAATTGTTGCAGCAACCAGTTATATATCCTCCGACGCCCTCCGATGCCCGTTTTTCACCCTTCCGGGCTAATGTTGAACACCTTGGGCCCACTTTCTTGAACTTTGAACCACATACTTGTGATGTACACACATGGGAGGACCCTAAAAGTTGGTGGCCGGCCACTAATGTTGCTTGACCCTTTTGAACCCCTCCTTCCGAGCCAATGTTGAACACCCTTGAGCCACTTTCTTGGACTTTTAACCACAGGGTTGTGTTGAGGGCACATGGGAGGACACCATTATGTGGTGGCCGGCCACTAAACCAACTTGACCCTTTTGACCCCTAGCCGGCCGGCTAGGGGGTGTGGCCGGCCGGCCACCTGAAACAAAAATACCTGGCCGGCCATGATCCTCACACTGTTCACTTTATAGCTGCATAGCTTTATCCTCCAGAAAATATCCCAATCCGGGGGATATTTTGTGGGGGAAAACTTGCCTATTTTCCCCCACCTTTTGCCCCTCCTTTACTCCCCCTTTTTTGTCCATATAATCAGCTGGCAACATTGCATACAAGGGTTGAAAAAAAATTGCTTCAAGCCTTGATACACTAATCTCCCTCTATCTCTCTCATTTTCTCAAAAACACCCAAGTTTCACCTCATTTTCTTCATCACCACCAAGCTCTACCACCACCACTCCAATCCAGCAGCAAGGGGAGGAATTCCAACAGCTAAGAGGCAACAAATTTGGCCCAAGAAGCAACAAAAGTATTGATCTTCAAGGGTGAGTCCATTTTCCCTCTTTTCTAGTTCATTTTTGCACCATTCCTCTAGCCATCATGCTTATTGTTTTGAGCTCCGACCAAAACTGAAAAGGGAATTTTTTTGAGCTCATTTTCATGTCTCATTAAGGGCTCAACCCTGTTTGAGCCCTCCATCTTGCACTTGCTTCAATACCCTCTTTGTATGTCAATATTTTGCATGCTTTTTCTAGCCTACATGTGATCTATTTTGGAGTTTCTCATGAACTGATATTAGGTTTATTTTGAGCCCCTCTTCAACATTGAAGAAGGGCTCAACATTGTTTGGAACCTCCATACTACACTTGCCTTTATATTCATCTTTGGTCCCCTATTCTTGTATGACTTGGCAGCCTATCTTGGTTCCATTTTTGGTCATTTTACAGAGCTATAAAAGTTCTTATTTTGGCCCATTCTTCATGTTTCATTAAGGGCCTTTTATGGTTTGAGGCATATTTTATACACTTCATGTTATATCCCTCTTTTAATCCCCATTTTTGCATGATTTGTTAGCCTATCTTGCTTCGGTTTTTGGCCTTTTTACAGTACTAAAAATAGTCTTATTTTGGCCCATTCTTCATTTTTAATCAAGGGTCTCTGGCTGTTTGATGAATATTTTGCATACTTTGTGTTATAGCCACTTTTGAGCCTCATTTTGCATTGCATTTCTAGCATGTTTGTATACTGTTTTGGAGTTTTTACAGTTCTGTAAATAGTCATATTTTTGGTCCCTCTTCAATGTTGTAGAAGGGAATTTTTCAGTTTTGGCTTTGCATATACCACTTGCCTCTTTGGCCACCTTTTGGCCCTTTTTCTTGCATGGGAGTGAAGCCATACCTGTGTTTGTTTTTGGGGTTTTTACAGTTCTGGAAAACATCATATTTTGGGCCCCTCTTCAACTTTGTTGAAGGGCCCTAACCTATTTGGAGTTAGCAGCTATGAGTTTCTTCATAATCTCATGTTTAGGGCCATTTCTTGCATGCCATTGTTGCCCTATCTTTGCTTGTTGTTTGGCCATGGTTTGTGCTTAAAAAATGCTTATTTTGAGGCTGCCTTGCTTTTGTCTTTTCATTCCATGTACCAATTATGCATGCTTTGTATAGCTGTAGTTCATTCTATGTGCCTAATTTTGCATTTCGGGAGAGATCCCATGCATCGGGTGTGTTTTCGCCTCATTTCGGGGCTGTTTTCCCCCACATTTCATTGCTGAAAATCCATTAACATGTTTGCATATCATTTTTGCCATATTGCATTGCATATACCATTACCTCGGTTTGCGTGCCCGTGTGCACGCATTTCGAGGCACCTCATTTTCACTCATCGGCCTCTTATGTGAGTGTAGCTGAGGCTCTCTCATGTTAGTGTAAGCCCATATCACATTTCCATGTCATTTGCATTGCATATGTTCTTGTTCCGATTATTAATATGCTATCATTACTATGTGAGGCACACAAATATAGACTATTTCTCACACTTTGGAATGCTTTGTTTCATGTGTGTTTGAAAAGAATTTTGAGCATGCGCTACTTGAAAAGGTAAGCTAATATGTATATTAATCAAAATCATCCCAACTTAAGCGAATAACCTTTATCCACCGGCATTCAAGAGGTATATCAAATAAGCATTTAGCCTCATGGTAATATGTTTGATATGGCAACACAAACGTGTATTCGATATGCTAAAGCGTGACATGCTCACCTAGTACTCTGAGGCAAGCCAAAGGATATAAAACAATTAACAAAATACAGGCTCTACCATGGTGGTGTTTGGGAACCTAGGTTCCAAATTTTTTTCTCATTTTTTCCACTAAAAGACAAACTTTTTACAAAACCAAAAAAAACACATCCAAACAAAATATCACATCCAACCCCATAGTCATTTCACTTTTTCTCTCACAAACATCACATCCAACCACATAAAAACCCAACTATCTTCCCAAACACCAAAAATTTTTTATCCAATAAAAACCTACAACTAAAAAAACCTACATAAAAACCCACTTCCCAAACACCATCCATGTAAGTGACTAATGCAACACATACAAAATACAACTACTATGTTCGGTTTATTAACATTACATATGGCTCAACTCAAAGCATGCGATAGCACACGTATTCAAGTAAGTAGGAATGACTTTAGGATGATGAACCGAACCCGATGCATGCAAAAAAATGGATATTTACACATGGTGATGATATCAAGCCAAAATATGATACTACATGCAACCGTCATAAGCAAGTAAATAAAAGGGAGAAACAATGGGGATTAGAAGCCATACACAATATTACAAGTTTGCCCTCATGCGGGAGGGTCCGAATAAATATCCTAATTAAACTAATTATTACAACACCAAATTAACTAATTAACTACATTAATTAGCTATTCCATATTTGAATTAAGCAACTAATTATTTACAACGTACTAATATTAAAGTGCTAAAGGAATGAAACAGGAGTTGAGGAGCCGTGTGCACACAAATGAGAACATCCTCCCGAAAACTTCTCTGTTTGCTGCCAGATTCTGTTCTATTTTGCATTCAGAAAATTAATCTATTTTTGCCTCAACTTCTGCTTTGTTCTGCCATGAAAATGCCACTGTCTTTGCAAGAAAAGGTGGCCGGCCGGCCTTGAGAAGTGGTCGGTCGGACAGCCGACCGATCACTACTTTTGGGTTCTGCCCTGTTGCCACAAAATTGAAATAGAGCAAAAATAGAGTGTTTATAGGAGATGTTTATCTTCTCTGCCTCTCCCTATCATAAAACTGCTCAAAGAAGAAGTAGATTCAGTTCGCAAATCATCAATATTCGCAAAGTTGTTGCATGATGGTCTATGAATAGATAGGACAAAGACTCAATAAATGGTGTCATGGAGTTACCTCAAGAAAAGGGGTGGAAATTGATTCTTGAACCACTAAACACCACTACAAAGTATGTAATTATTCAAGACTCAATGGCTTCAATATAACGTCTGATTGAACCCAACTTAAGTTTATTACCTTTTTTTTACATTACCTTGCCATTTTCCTTATCTTTTCTTCATTTTTTTCCAAAAGTGACCACTACGTCCCCTAAGTACAAAAAGCGATAAAGAGAAGTGTCAAACAAGAAGTTATGCTTAACATGAGAGAGATGTAATGCCTTGGTAATGAATCTTCAAAGAGATTAAACCATTAAGCATGGAAAATCTTTTTCTCATGCCTTGAGTAACAAACTAGTGTTTAAGACAACTCTTAAGCAAAGGGAAAAAAAGAAAGGAGGGAGGTTGCAGAGATTATTATGCACATGTGATGAGTTGCAAGTGTGAGTATTAATACAAAAAAATAATGAATGAAAAGCTATCAACTCAAATGGATTGGTGCCTAAGGCCTAAACCCCCAAATCCATAAGGATTTTACAACACCTCATGCATAACATTCAAGGCATAAATTAAATAAACAATTAAAAAAGCCCTAAAATTGCAAAAATAGTGCTGGAATCATGTTGAAAAGCTAGGAAAAGTAAACAAACAAAAAACAGGAAATAAAGCTCGTAAGCAAGCCTAAGGAAGGGTGGCCAACCCCTTACTTTTTGGACCTTAAAATCACATGTTTTTGCCTTTGAAAACTCTATAAATCAGCAGCTAAAAGTGAAGGAACAAGTGGGAAACACAAGTATTTGAGCTATGGAATAAGGTACAAGAAATGGTGGTTAACCCTCTATCTTTGATAGCTTTTATATCACAAGTTTCAGCCCACAAAAACAATCCAAAACAATGTGAAAAACAGCAAGAAAAGTGCAGGAAAGAGTAGTATAAAGATGGCAAAAGTTATACCTCTTGAAAAGAAGATGTTCTTTGGTTCACAAACCACAAGGTGATCACCCTCAAGAGCTAACATTTAGGCTCAATAATCTCAGTAAGAAGCCTTAAAATTTTGGTTTAGTTCGTATGTAGAGTGTATATATATTGCAAGATAGAGAGGGAGAGTGTTTGGCAAGTTTTGGGCACTTGGCAAATTTTTCTAACCTAAAACCATGAAGGATGGTCACCTATTTGTAGAAAAACAAGTTCCTCTGTCGGAAATATCTATATTGAGCCAACTAGTGCAAGGCATGCACATGGGGGGACATCTGGCAGCAAATATGTGCTAGCTCCTGGACATGGCTAGCTGGCCATGAAAAGGGATGGCCGGCCATTAAAAATTGGCCTGCCGACCACTTTTTGGCCAGCAGGCCTCTGAGTGGTTAGGTTAGAAAAAATTAGGTTTTGGTCCAAAGAAGGTACAAGGTTTTAAGCTCTGAAACTCAAAATTGAAGCTCTTTGCTGAAGAAATTAAACGGTTTGTACAATGTATTATTCATCATTGAGTGTTCACCATGAGGCACCCAAGTCTCAAGAGTGGTCAAAAATGGAGTATCTACAATTGCCCCTCTTTGACAGAGCTCGAAGTCATGAAATGACGTGAGTGAATGTCAAAATCCGAAGACGTCCCATTTTGACAAGGCCGTAAGACTTGGGCAAGTAATCAAAATGTAAATGCAATTGGTTGAACTCGGAAGTTGCCTAGGTATCCCTTTGCAAGGAATCAAACCAACATAGTTCAGGGGCAGGTTGCAAATGATATGCACAAATGATATGCACGAAGCAAGTTATTTTTGAAAATCCATGATCATGCAAGACAATGCAATAAGCAGTAAATGAATGACAACATATGAATGAAAGAAACCTTAGTTTAAATCAAAACAAATCTAATTGTGCCTCACACGAAAAGGAGTAAGCAAACAATAATTCCAAACACGTTTCATGTGAAAGGAGGAAAGGCACACTCTAACCACACTGAAATCGTGAAAAGAAGAATAGAAGAACCACTTAATGTCGCATTCCTGCACGCCCTAAGATACTCTAACCACGCCGAAATCGTGAAATGAGAAAGAGAAGAACCGCTTAAGGTCGTGTTCCTGTATGCACTGAGATACTCTAACCACACTTAAATCGTGAGAAGATGAAGAGAAAAACTGCTTAGGGTCGTGTTCCTACACACCCTGAGATACTCTAACTACGTTGAAATCGTGAAAATAGGTCCTGAGAAAATCGCTCAGGGTCACGTTCCTGCACACCCTGAGATACTCTAATCATGTTGAAATCGTGAGATGAGGAAGAAAAAATTCCAAACACGCTGAAATCGTGTGAGGAGGAAGAACACTCTAACCACGCTGAAATCGTAAGAAGAGGTCTTGAAAAAAAACTGCTCAAGGTCACTTTCCTGCACGCCCTAAGATACTCTAACCACGGTGAAATCGTGAGAAGAGAAAAAGAAAATTCCAAACACGCTGAAATCGTGAGAAGAGGTCCTGAGAAAAAACCGCTCAAGGTCGCGTTCCTGCATGCCCTAAGATAAATTCCAAGCACACTGAAATCGTGTGAGGAAGAAAGAACACTCTAACCACGTTGAAATTGTGAGAAGAGGTCCTGAGAAGAAAATCACGCAGGGTTTTGTTTCTGCATGACCTGAGATAAATTCCAAACAAGCTGAAATCGTGTGAGGAAAGAAACACTCAAACCACGCTGAAATCGTGAGAAGAGGTCCCGCCGCTCAGGGTCGCGTTTTTGCATGCCCTGAGATACTAAAAAAAAAAAACACTCGAGTAACACTCTAACCACGCTGAAATCGTGAGAAGAGGTCCTAAGAAAACCACTCAGTGCCACGTTCCTACACGCCCTGAGATAGAAAATTGCTCGAGAACACATCTCACGCGTCTTGAAAAAAGCCCCGAGGCACAATGATCCTAAACGCATTTTAGTGTAAAAGGATAAATGATACAAGATAACACATAATGCGAATAGATGCAATAAGTGCGATAGATGATATGGTATGTGTGACAAGAAATGTAGTGGATGATGCTTAGAGACAAACAAAGCGGCACTTTAGAAAGCAGCTCACGGGGTGAATGGCGATGAATCGCTCTACTCTAACTGGGATCTCTCCTTTATGTTCTTTAAACTCTTATCTTCAACTCATAATTCAAGGATCCTCAAATGCTAACAAAGGGGTAAAATCTACATGTAGAAGCCACGAATGCCACTTTTCTCCCTGACCATATTCACAACTTTCCCTATTCTCCAACGGGGTGACAAACTAGGTTGATTCAGTATCTAGAATTAAGGCACATACATTTTATCTCAACCTATGGGGCTTCTATACAGATTTCAAGCCAAGAATACACCCCTGGGTATTTAAACCAGACTTTAGTCTCGGAAATTCCAAACCTTTGTGTTCTGGGCATTGCCAGTCGAACTCATCGCAAACACAGCCAAGACGCCTCTGGTGGGGGAATGGTGTTTAGGGAGAGCACTCTTGATCGCCACTCTACCTTTAAAGCAGGCCTGAGCTCAACGTCGAGATACACACATACTTCAGAAAAATGATGAGGCCTGAGAAAGTGCATGCAAAATGCAATCTCGAAATTTTTGGAAGTTGAAACAAACTCAAATGCTCTAGTTTTTCCTTTTCTGCTTTTGCTTTGTAGTCTGAAACTTATGTAGCTTCAGATAGGCCCTTTTTTTACTGCTCTCTCTTTTTTTTTTTTTTGAAAATGATGATTGGGGTTGGACCTTGCAGTTTATGAAAGAAAGAATTCTGTTTTGCAAACCATGTTGGGAATGGTACGGTACTCTAATGAGTTCTTAACTGAGTATTGAGCCTACAACTGATCACGGTATGACTCAACAAAGGAAAAACAAAGAAAAAACAACTTAAACACGCCTATTTATAGCCACCAAAATCAAAACGACTTAAAACAAGAATCAAAACAAACAAAATAACACAAACAAAACACTTGGATATTTGCTTCTGGCGAGAGATCTCTCAATTCACGGGGAGCCTGCTTCCCTAGATATTGTTTCCCACTCTTTCTCATTCATGATGCTCACATCACTTTGGCACTAAATCTCTTTTTTTTTTTTCCCTTAAAAGCCCTTTCCTTACTTTTTCTCTCAACGCACATCTCTCTATTCTTTAATCTCTCTTTTTTTTATCCCTCCCCAGGTGTGGTTGGTGGATAAGCTGGAAGTTGTAGACCCTATGAGGGGGTCAAATATCCAACTCTACTTCTAGTTCATGCTTTACACCTGGCTCGATACCTCACTGCTTGGCAGATGAGAGAGTTTTTGGCCCCCTCTGGCTAGCTCCAGTTGTGCCCTTTCTGGCGAGTGTGTCGACAATGGGGAAAAGACAAAAAATTGGACTCGACTATGCCCCTAGTTCATCATTTTGATCATACTTTTTTGTTTTTGGCTTTCTGCTAAAACAATTTTAACCAACATGAGAGTTTAGATTAACATGCTTGTTCAACTTTCTACTTTGAAATCATGTAAGTCAGGCTATGAGCACATTTTTTGGGTCCATAAAATTGTCTAGTTTTGGGAAAATGGAATAATTTTCAAGAAATTGTAGTCAACTCCATTAAAAACCTCAAAAACTATTTTTGCAAATGGCCTCTACCCGACCAATCGAGGAATCAACTCTTCAGATGCACAACCTCGGATCTGAACTTGATTTGTCTTGCAGCTAAATCTTTTAACGGAATAGGACAACTGAATTTGAACGAAGATAAGCCAATTGTACATGGATATGATAGCTAAGTTGAACAAAGATAAACCAATCAACATGGATGAGACAAGCAGGTTGAAAAATGGTTGAGGTCGAACTTCAGGATGAAGTTGCCTACGTATCCCAAAGATGGAAATCAGGCCTTACGTAGCTCCCAGGTTAAGGTGCACTCGAGTATTAACTTTCTCTTTTTGCGCTCTAACTTTTACCAAAGCCACGCTTCCGGGTTTTAAACCTTGTGAGCTCTATTTTTCTTTTTCTATTCTTTTTTTTTCTTTTTTCTTTTTTCATTTTCCTTTTCTTTGTTTTCATTTCTTCTTCTGTTTTTTTTTCTTTTTCTTTTTCTTGCTCTAACTTTTGATTGGGTCGCTTTTCCGAGTTTTCGGCCCAGCGAGCCTCTCAAGGGTAGAGAATCACGTTTGATTGGTAGTGAGATCTCTGAGCCACTTGAATCCCTGAGAATGGCTACTATTCTTGACCAAATAGTCTTGACGATGTAATGGCCCATCGAATTGGGTCTGAATTTGCCTCTAGTGTTGTGAATAGGAACTTGATTGTGCTTCAGTAAAAGAACCATCATCTTTTACACAAGCAGTTCGTGATTCTAAATGGCGTCTTGCTATGCAACAAGAGCTTGCTGCGCTCAAACCTAATGGCACATGGTCTCTTCAAGCTCTCTCTCTCTCTTGGGAAGAAATCGGTTGGATGCAAATGGGTGTACAAGATCAAATTCAAATCTAATGGTACTATCTTACGCTACGAAGCCCGATTGGTAGCAAGAGGATAGAACCAAATTGAAGGATTAGATTATCATGAGACTTTTGCTCCCGTTGCAAAGCTTGTGACTGTTTGTCTCCTTCTTGTTGTGGCATCAACCCAACATTGGCACCTTCACCAACTCAATGTTAATAATGCCATGGCAATCTTGATGAAAATGTCTACATGTCTTTACCTCCGGGTTTCAGACGAAAAGGGGAGACACGAGCTTGCAACTTGACAAATCATTGTATGGTCTCAAACAAGCTTCCCGTCAATGGTTTATCAAACTCTCAACTTCTCTCAAACAAGCTAACTACAAACAATCGAAGGCAGATTATTCCTTGTTCGCCCTATCCCAAGATGGAAATTTATTGATCTCCTCATTTATGTAGATGATGTCATTCTAGAAGGAAACAATCTACATGACATTAAAGGCACCAAGTCGATTCTGAAGGATCAATTTAAATTGAAAGACCTTTGACAATCGAAATATTTCTAGGCATAGAAGTTGCTCAATCCAACAAAGGCATTGCTCTTTCACAACAGAAATATGCTCGCAAAATTCTTGAAGACGTTGGATATCTTGGTGCGAAACCAGCTTCTTTTCCCATGGAACCAAACTTATCTCTCAGTAATTTGATGGTGACTACATTAGTGACCCTTCCTCATATCGAAGACTTGTTGGATGGCTGATTTATTTAACTATCACTCGACCCCACTTGGCATATATGGTCCATCTTCTAAATCAATTTATGGACAAACCACGGGTTCCACATTTAGAGGCAGCTCATCGAATCTTGTGTTATGTGAAACAAACACCCAGTTAAGGAATTTTTCTTCCTAATTAAATGAATTTTGTGATGCAAATTGGGCTAGATGTCATGATACTCGACAATCTGTTTCCGGGTACTGCATACTTCTTGGCAATTCGTTAGTTTCCTGGAAAACCAATAAACAAACTATGGTATCACGATCTAGCGTAGAAGCTGAATATTGATCTATGGCTACAACTTGTTGTGAAATTACCTAGTTGAAATACATTCTACAAGATTTGGGCATCAAGCATTCACACCCTGCCAACCTATATAGTGACAATCAAGCAACTCTCCATATTGCTTCAAACCCAGTTTTTTATGAGCAAACAAAACACATAGAAATTGATTGTCATTTCATACGAGAGAAGATTTAAAAAGGAATGATCAAAACGACTCACATATCCACATTACACCAGCCCGCCGACATTTTTACAAAGCCATTGAGTTCTTCACAATTCTTGACCTTACTTGGCAAGTTAGGAATTATCAACATACATTCCAAACTTGAGGGGAAGTGTTAAGGAATGTAAAGTCAATTAATGCACTGAATCTCGAATCTCCTACAATTTTGGACAGTCAATCCTCATTCATTTTTATTTGATTTGTTTTCCATTTTCATAGGAACGTAAATAGGCAATGACAGTGTATATGCTTTAATTCAGGATCTAAATTAGTTTATGCATTGTATATATATTTCCTCTCTTTCAATGAATACATAGAGAGAAAAGTTTATTGCTTCACATCGCCAATTTTGTGGTCCCGTCAGTTGGAAGTGACTATATCTGAACAAAAAGAAAAGGAGAAATTACAAAAAAATTAAAAAATTAAGATTTCACATGTTTTTCAAATTAAATCCGGAGTTTCAATTTTATCAATTTAAACTCTAAACTTCATTCTGTGCCACAATCTACTCCATCTCCATTTGTTGAACTAACGAAAAACTCAATTCTTGGCACCAAATCTCTATTAAATGTTTGCCCCCAGTCCCGTATATAACCCTCAAATCTCTAGTAAATGTTTAAAATACATTTTTTCATGGAATTTAGTAGCTAAAATACTATTTTTTTTCTGTCAATCATTTTTTTAACAAAAATAGACAGATGATTTTAAATTGAAAATAAATAAATAAAAATTTAAGACTTAAATTGATAAAATTAAAAAATTATTTTGATATGAAGGTCAAATCCTATATATTTTTTTAATATAATTTTCTTATTTTTACTACTATTAAGACGAGATAAATCCACTCTTGCAATTGAGTGTTTTGGGGTTTGAAACATACATAACCTATAATAAAAATAATTTTATTCATCTAGTGGAGAAGATTATCCATTCTTATAAACATCACTTATAAAAAATGACATAGTAAGAGATTGAGTTTTAATTAATTGATTCCTAAATAAATCAAAATTAACATGCAATAATTCATGTTAATGAAGGTAAATTCAAATGTAATTTTTAAGATAGCATTTTCCATATAACAAAAACCTATAGTTTCAAGTATTCCATTTGATTCAACTTATATAGTGCTTAACTGTGAGTCAAGTAAAAATAGAAATTAACAAGATATAGTCCTTAACTGTGAGTGAAGTAAAAATATCTCTATACTTGAGGGAAAATTCAAGAAAAAAAAATAAAATCCGCCATTAATAAGTCATGATAATAACATCCAGATTTCTATAAAATAACCCCTTCAAAGAATTATTTATTTATTTATTTACTTTCAATTTAAAATCATCTGTCTATTTTTCTTATTAAAAAAAATAAAATAATATTAATAAATGACAGAAAAAAATGGTATTTTAGCTATTAAATTCCATGAAAAAATGTTTTTTAACATTTTATATATTCTTAAATTGAGTTTAATGACTAAAATATTTAACTTATGTCTACATAAAATGTCTAAAATATTCAATTGAGTTGATTCACCTCAATTATTTTCACCCCAACTGTCACCTTCACTCATATTTGACAATCGGTGTGAAAATTGAGCTTTCTCTTGATTCATCTTCCTCCTTGCCCAAATCAAAGAAATGAGGGTAAAAAATGGGGCTGGGGGCAAACAACGTCATTTTCGGAGGGATTTGACGACAAAAATTGAGTTTATGTTAGTTCAACAGACGAAGATGGGAGGAAGGCATAAATTCTTACATGGAATGAAATTCAAGATTTAAATTAATAAAATTAAAATCACGGGGCTTAATTTGAAAAACAAGCGAAATCCTGAGATTTTTTTTTTTTTTTTTGTAATTTGCCCAAAAGAAAGCTATTATGGTGTAATGAGTAACCTCTTTAGGATTTTTGAAAGGGTGTGATTTAGGATTAATTTTGATACTACAAAGGGTGTAATGGGAATTTCAAATTTTTCTTAACGACAAAAAATGTGCAAAGATGTAAAACTATTGTGTAAATAGAATTACACAGTGAGAGGCTGTAGACACCCCATTTTTGAGCACCCTTAAGACATGGGCACCTCATGTTGAACACTCAATGATGAAATACTACGCTATACAAACTGTTCAATTTCTTCAGCAAAGAGCTTCAGTTTTGAGTTTTAGAGCCTAAAACCTTGCACCTCCTTTGAACCAAAACCTATTTGTTTTCTAGCCTGACCACTCAAAGGCCTGCTGGTGAATAGGTGGCCAGCAGGCCAATTTTATTAGCCGAGCGTCCCTTTTCTTGGCAAGCCGACCATGTTTCCAAGTAGGCAAATATTGCTGCTAACTGTCCCCCTTATGTGCATGCCTTGCACCAACTGGCTTCATATAGATATTTCCGACTAAGGAACCTATTTTTCTATAAATAGATAGCCACCCCTTTTGATTTTAGGTTAGAAAAATTTGCCACGACTCAAAAACTTGCCAAACACTCTCCCTCTCTATCTTGCAATATACATACACTATACATACACTTCCTAAACCAAAATTTTGAGGTTTCTTGCTGAGATTATTAAGCCAAAATTTCAGCTCTTGAGAGTGAACACTTTGTGGTTTGTGAACGAAAGAGTATCTTCTCTTCAAAGGTATAGTTCTTACCATCTTCACACTACTCTTTCCTTCTCTTTTCTTGCTGTTTTTAATGCTGTTTTGGATTGTTTTTGTGGACTGAAACTTGTGATTTAAAAACTACCAAAGATGGAGGGGTTAACCACCCTTCCTTGAACCTTATTCTAAGCTTATATCCTCGTGTTTCCCATTTGTTTCTCAACTTTTAGCTACTGATTTTCAGAGTTTTCAGAGGGTAAAACATGTGATTTTAAGGTTCAAAAAGTGAAGGGGTTAGCCACCATTGCTTAGGCTTGCTTAGTAGCTTTGTTCTCCTCTTCTTTTCCTTGCTTTTTCTAGCTTTTCAAACTAATTATCAACACTGTTTTCGTTAGTTTTGGGGCTGTTTTAGTTGTTTATTTACTTTATGTTTTGAATACTATGCATGTGTTGTTGTAAGTCCTCATAGATTTGGGGGTTTGGGCCTTAGACACCAATCTATTTGAGTTGATAGCTTTTTATTCCATAGTCTTCATGCATATACTTACACTTGTAATAATCATCTCTGCAACCTCCTTCCTTTCTTGGTTTTCTTTTTTTAAGAGTTGTTTCAAGCAATTGATTGTTGTTTAAGGCATGAGAAAGAGACCTTCCATGCGTAATGGTTTAACCTCTTTGGAGGTTCATTACCAGGACATTACATCTCTCTCACACTAAGCACGACTTCTTGTTTGACACTTCTCTTCATTAGTGGACGTAATTATCACTTTTTGGACAAAATGACTAAAGAGTGGCAAGGTAATGCAAAAGAGGTTAAAATTGGACTAAAAGTGGTAAACAAGAGTAATAAAATTGGTTTGAGTTCAATCGGACGTTATATTGAACCTATTACATCTCGAGTCATTACATACTCTTTAGTGATGTTAATGATTCGAGAAACAATGTATACCACTTCTCTTGAGGTAACTCCATGATAGAGAAGAGATTTTGTTGGTATTTTATTTCCATTTATTGAGCCATTGTCCTATCAGTTCATAGATCATCACGTAACAACTTTACGAATATTGATGATTTGAGAATCGAATCTACTCCTCCCTTGATCAGTTTCATGATAGAGAGAGGCAGAAAGGACAAACATCTTCTTGAAACACTCTGTTTTTGCTCTATTTCCTCTTTGTAGCAGCAGGGCAATACCCAAAAATAATGGCCAGCCGGCCACCCTTCCATCCGACCACCCACTTTCCAAGGTCGACAAGCCATCCTATTTTATGCAGGCAATGTCATTTTCACGACAGATTAGAGCAAAAACTGGGGTAAAAACAAATTAAGTTTTTTACTACAAAGTAGAACAATTTCTGGCAGCAAAACAAAGAAGTTTTTGGAAGGACATTCTCATTTGTGCGCATACGACGCCTCATTTCCTGTGGTCCTTTAAAAATTAATGCTTTGATAGTAATGTGTTTAAATTAATTAGATTCATTCAAAATTGTAATAGCTAGTTAAATTTAGTTATTTGTAATAGCTAGTTAAATTAGTTAATTTGGTGTTGTAATAATTAATTTAAATTCAAACATTCGAACCCGCTTACATGAGGGCAAACTTGTAATATTTGTATATGTCTTCCAACCCCCATTTTTTTCTCCCTTTTATTTATATGCTTATAATGGTAGCATCATGTTTTACATTTTCATATCATTGTCATGCCTTGTATCCATTTGTGCATGCAATTGGTTCGATTCATCATTCTAACCTTATTGTTATTTCCTACTTAATTGAATACGTGTGCTATCGCATGTTTTGAGTTAAGACATATGCCATGTTAATAGACTGAACCTAGTAGTTGCATTTTGTATGTATTATATTAGTCATTTCGCATATTAGGGCATGCATTTTTCTAACTATTTTCTTTTATTTTGGCGTGCCTCAGTTGAGTACTAGGTTAGCATTTTTGCTTTAGCATATTGCATGTATGTTTGTGTTACCATATCAAGCATATTACCATGAGACTAAGTTTTGATTAATGTACATATGAGCTCATTTTTTCAAGTGACACATATTCAAAACTCTTTTCAAAACAAACATAAAATCAAAACATTCTAAAAAGAGTGACTTAATCTATACTTGTGTGCCTCACGTAGTAAGTTAGCATTAATAATCGGAACAAAAGCATATAATGTACAAAAAAATCACATCATGATTAGTAGAAGCCGATCTTTGATCGGGTGAGTGGGGTGCTCAATTCATGACCTTTCCCTTTTATACCTATGTTCCAAAGCCGAGACACTTTGGTAATGACGGACAAGTGGCATTTGGCACGAGTCACGAGTTTCCTAAATTTTCCAAAAATATTTAGATGGCAACTTTGAAATCTGGCAATGTAGTCCATTTCTGGCATTTTTTATTGTAAATCAATTTTCAAAAGATTTGCCGGATTTGGACTCTTTTGTGTTTTTCTGTTTCACATTGCACTTGTGAAACCAGATTTAGAACCACGGGAGTCCGAACTGTAGGGCTATCGTTTCTAAGGAGCCTAAACAGCTCTGAGGAGTACGAAAAGCAAGCTATAGTTTTTGGTGACTCTGCTGTGGACATTAGAAAACTTGACTTGGACTTCATGATATGGCATTTTATTTACAGATATATATTCTTTACATTACATTTGCATTGGTGCTCTTAAGTCACTGTGTTTTCCATCTGTTATTCTTGGATGGCTTGCCTACAAAGCTTGCCAAATGGCTGGTCGGTCGTGGGCTCTACCATGTTGGAAACACAACCCTCAGACCTAGATTATTGCCGTACCGCTTGATCCTCCTTTCACTTCTCCGTGTTAAGTGTAAGAGGTATATTAGATAATCTTGCCGAGGTACCCCTTTTGACCAATTGACCTAGCTGCATATAATAAAGCCATAGTGACTATTCCAACATAGGATAGGATGCTCACCCGTATGCAGGATTTTGTGAAGCTACTTGCTTGAAGCAATGAACCCCTAGATCATGTCAAAGTAAGACAAGGAAACCCTAACCTCTCATAAGGGTGTTTTGAATGCTTTTGTGCAAAATGTAAAATCTTTGGAAATGTGCAATGCAAACCTGGGAGTCTTAATCTTGAAGAGATTCCTTTCAAACTTAAGGGTCATATCGGAATTAGAATTTGGGTCAAAATCCAGGGGTTTGTGTTTGATATGGGTGAATTTTCAACAAGACCAGAACCAAGGCTAAAAATTGTATCTTGCTTTGTTTTGACCAACATATCTGGTATCCTGATCTGATGGGGCATTTATTTTTAATGCTAGGTTTGTCTAAGCCAAAGAAGGAACCGTACCCAACTCAACAAAGGCCTCGTCCATCCAATCCCCAAAAAATAAAATAAAATAAAATAAAATAAAAAAACCCACCCAGCAAAGGTTCGGTCCTTTTAATCCGCAAAAGAAAAGATCCATCCAATGCCAAAAGACCCATTTTAAAAAGCCTAATCCAGTCAAACTCATCTAGACTAATCCAATCTAAATATATACACCCATCCATTTCTCCAATTGCCAGCTTAGCATACCCGTGATGACACAGAGTCCAGAAGAAGTTGTGGCCATGATAACAGCCTTTCAAAAAACCAAGGATACACTAAACCAGAGAATTGCCGTGTAGGATGAGACCATTGCTGAAATGCAATGCCTATCTGGGGCATCTACTACACATCCAGTCCCGGGCCCCAAGCCGAACTTTGACCCACCTCCACCAGCTGAAGATTTGTAGGGTCCAGATCCTCGAGAAGGGTTGGCTCAAGCTCAAGTTTTAAGACCCCTGGTCCAACCTAATGAGGGGCTTTTTCCCTTTGATATTAATGATCTCGACCCGACCTTGCTAAAAATTGCTAACCATGAGAAGCAATTCAAAGAGGCACAAGGAATTAAGTCCATTCCCGACATTGAGGATAGGTACACTGAGGCTGTCGTAACGCTCCCAGACAGATTCAAAATGCCACACATTGACCGTTTCGACGGGTCTAGAGATCATATGGTACATATCCGACTTTTCTCGGACGTCATGAAACTGATAGGTCTGACTAAGCCTCAAAAACTCTCTCTGCATGGAAGAACCCTGTCGGGCATAGCAACCACTTGATACGCTAACTTAGAGGATCAAGTGAAGCAGAACTGGGAAGATTTGGCTGAGGCATTTGTCAATCAGTATTCTTACAATACCCAAGTTGAAATGACCACCCAAGAGCTTGAAGCAACCCACCAGAATCTTGAAGAACCTTTTGTGGAATTTGTTACAAGGTAGAGAGCAAAGGCAGCACAAATGATAAATTGACCTTCTAAGAGGGACCAAGTGCAGATAGTGGTGCAAAACCTTGAACCTGATATGTTACAAAAGTTAATAGTCATTCCACTATTCACTTTCGAAATTTTGCATGGATTAGGTGTTCAGATTGAGAGCGCATTTAACAAAGGGATCATTCCTAGAACAAGCGAACCAACAAGAAGGGTGTTATCCAGGAGTACCAATGCTAGCAATAGCACTCTTCCCAAATCCACTGAAACAAATACAGTCGCCACAGATCCCAAAACTGCCGACCCTTTTGCCAATACCTATCCACAAATAGCCAGCCTAACCCAAGCTCAAGGCAGAACTTTCATCCCCCTCCATATGAGCCTAACGAGCGCACTAAAAGTCTTAATGAAAAGAGGGTGAGCCCAACGAGCGCACTAAAAGTCTTAATGGAAAGAGGGTATCTCAAACCCCTTGATCACCAACCTCTTCATGACCCACTCCCTACTAGACATAACCTTACCAAATACTCTGCATACCATCAGCAGCATGGTCATGGCACCGATCGTTGCTACCGCCTTCGTCATGAGATTAAGAATCTCATCAACAACCAGACGATAACTCCACCTCAAGAACCCAATGTTACCACCAACCCACTTCCCATCCATGACCAAGAACCTCTTCCTCACCTTAACCTCATCCATACACTACCTCTTACCTTCAACCCCAGTATATATATCACCCCAGCCCATTTACCGAAGCCTGAGGTGTTTATTCCAGAAAACACGAACTTGTGTATGATGGATGCACTTGAACCCCAATCATCTCAAAACCTAAAAATTGAACTCGAACTCCACAATAGCCCAATTCTAATCCAACCCACTCCAAGGAGTCCAACCCAACCAATTCATCAAGACCAAGTTAGTTCAAATACATTGTGGGCACTAATGCCCGAACCCACTACTTTTGAGCTGTTAAGCGTGATTAAAGATCCTAAGAGAACTATGACAGATTTAGCCTTTGGAGTCTTGGTTCCATCATCGACCACATCATATGCTAAAAAGTTCACATCAAAAAGTTTCGCAATCTTTAGGCAAGCTGCAGTTGGAAAGGGCTAATCTGAAGCTATCTCAAGTCTAGGTGATGACATATCAACAACAAATCGGGCCTCGCTTCGATATAACCACCCATTTCCTTGGCCAAGCTAAAGCAAGTGGCATGAACAAGGCCAGGATAAGTATTGATCCTTATGCACATCTTCGGTGGGCTATTGAGACTTTGAAGGTCAAAGGGTTGAACAAGTAGCAAATGCTCGCAGTTGTTGCAAAGACTGTGGATGACACTTTTGTTGCTCAGGTTGAGAGCATATTGAGTCAGGGTGTAAGCCATGAAAATGGATGTTTTACCAGAAACACCCATCCTAATTCTAGTCTCAAACCTGTGAATACCCAGCTAACACCCACTAACCCATTTGCCAATGTTTCTAACACCGATGCTTCCTTTTCCCAATAAAAACCTTCACCCATCTCTATATGAGAACAACCCTCATCTTGAAGGTACTGATGGAGAAAGGGTATCTCAAACCTCTCAATCCTCGACCTCTCTCTAAGCCTCTCCCACGTAGACACGACCCTACCTAATATTGGACATTCCATCAGTAGTACGATCACCATACTGACCATTGCTTTCGCTTTCACCTTCGCCATAAAATTCAAGACCTAATTGACAAAAAGGTCATCACCCCACCTAAAAATCCCAAAGCAGTCAATAAACCTCTTCCTGACTGCAATAGATTGCCACTCTATAACAAAAATCTCATCCATGGCTTACCAACAACCAACCTTGACCCCAGCCAACACGATCAAAGAGATATGTAGGGACAACCAGGGTAATTCTGAGGCTCAATCTATGAGACCTAATTTGAAAGTCTGAAATCAATCCTACTGGGTGTGGATGTTGCTAAATTGAAGGCAGGTCTAGACCCTCTCCGTGGGTTACTCTTTTTTTTTCAAATCTACAAATGGACTTAGAGAGTGAAAAGCCCTTTTTGTCTCAAGTGTGCTAATTTTGTTTTGAGTCTTGTCCTGTAAATAGTTGAGTTGTGAGTTTTATTTTCATTGTCTTTTCTTGTGTTGTTACGTCAATTAAGTCTCTACCTTTGAGTCGTTCTCGTGTACCCTTAGGTCTTCATTTTTCTAATTGAGAAATCGGGAGTCAAATTTTTGATCAATTAGTTGTGCCTACCATAATGCATGTGTGACCTTTTTAAAATAGAAAAAGCTTTGAATTTGCTTTTTGAATGAGATTATGTTAATAAGCTCGAGTGCTGAGAAGGATCCCCCAAATGGTTTGAGTGGATTCTGACTTATCGGTGCAAAGTCCTTCATGATCTCAAAAGTTTAAGCTACTTCTTCAGCTATTTCTTCTACAAAACTTGCAAAGATAGATTCGGAATTGTGCGTGGTATTCTACATTGCCCTGGGGCTGCTCTTCACCTTTAGGCGATCATTTTGGCAAGCACAAGACGGCTTTCAAACCTCACAATCATAAAAGTTCTACCCCTAGTGTTTTCATTACTTCAAAAAGAAATGGATAAAAGAAACCAAAAATAAGAAAAGAAAAGAGAAAGGAAAAAGAAAAGAAAAGGGAAAAAAAGTCAACCATCAAGCCAAGGGCATTCATTGGAATGAAATCTAATCAACCGTGAGGAATGGAACTTTTGTCTGAATTCGGGGAGGCCAATGCGAGGAAGTACCACATTGCAAGAAAAACTGTAATAACCCTCACCACTGATTACCGTTAAACATTGATTTCTGTTAAACTGAATTGATCAGGACTGATAATTGAACTGATTAAAAGTACTGAACTGACTGACTGACCGAATTGAAACTGAATGGAATGAATACATCTGTTTGAATTGCATTTTATCTGTTGACTGTTTGTTTGATCTGTTCATGTTTTATGTTTAAACTGCTAATTGAAGGCCTTATCGGCGGCCGAATCCGAAATTAATTGATGTTTTATGATCCTCATAATTAATGTGATTTTATGGTATATTTACCTGAAAACTGATTAGGTATGATTAAATTAGATTAAAATAAGCTAATTAAAGAGTTAGGCTTAATTACCATTAGACCATTTAGTGGCCACTACTTCACACATGTTGTTGAGTCTTGTATACACTTCAATCAAAACATTTCATCAGCTTTCTCCTTGCCATAGCCGACCAAGAGAGGAAGAGAGAGTGAGAGAAATTGGATTCTATCTTGGGTTTTGCTTGATAATTGAAGGTTGATTGTTAATTTGAACTCCAATCCTGCATTCAAGACTTAGGTAAGGGTTTCAACCCCTTAATTGTGTCTTAAAGTTGATTCTTGCATGGTTCATGTCATATTGTTGGAGTTTAGAGCCAAAACATGGTTTAGATGTTGACTTGTAGCTTGATTGTTGCATGCATGTTGCCATTCTTAAGTTTTGAGGTTGTAGTTCATAATACCTCACATGCATGTCCATCTTTTGGTCATACTCCATGAGTTCATCTTGTTTTTGAAGGTTTGAGCTCTTTTGAAACAGCATTAAAGCTTTGAAAAATGATTTAAGATCATGCATGTCATATTTGAGGATTGTTCTTGGAAAATGGTTTGAAATTGGGTTTGAATGAACCACCCTTGGGCTTTGATTTCTCAAAATTGAGCTTTGAACCATGTTATTCTATGTGTTTATAAATGTTTTCCAGAAAATGGGCCCAAAAGGATTGGTTTTGATGCATTTGATCATGAGTTTGAGCTTGGAGGTGCAATCTGGGTTTCCCAGATTCTGCACTTACGCTCGAGCGGGGAAAGTGGCGCTCGAGCGTGGAATCCGAGCATCCAGCATCTCTCTACACTGTTTTACAGTCCACTCGAGCGGAGGATTAGGCGCTCGAGCGGAGTCTTGTCTCAAGCTCAAGCGAGCGTCGAGCGGAGATTTCACCCATCCAGGACTTTTACAGTACGCTCGAGCGGGAAAGTTTACGCTCGAGCGTGTACCTTTGTTGCATGACCGCTCGAGCGGGGAAACCTGCGCTCGAGCGGGACTCTATTTTTCTGAAAATGTTTTAAATGTGCATCTTTGCATCCTCATCCCATTCTAGGCGTTCTTAGGCCTAGTTTAAGACATCTTGTTGAGGATATAGATGTGGAACACGCCGAGGCATTAGGGATTAAGTTGTTAATCTTTCCCAACTGTGTAGCTTAGTGTGTGTTCAATCTGTTAACTGTGTAGGGTTGGCGACTGGGGAGTCACGCTCTAGCATACTGTAGCCCAAACTCTGTGAGTAACAATTGTATAAAGATATGTTCAAATGATTATCTTCTAAATATTGAACTGAACTGTTTACTGAACTGATATTGTTTACTGAATGAATGTATGTCCTATATTCTAAACTGTACTGTGGCATTCTTGGCATCTACTGTTACTGTTACTGTTACAGAGATCTCTGTCGGTTCCCTCGTGGAACCACTACTGTTTACTGATTGATGGCCATCATTACTGCTCGGTCTTTCAGACCTACTGTTTACTGCTATGCTAATGGATGTACCACATATGACTGAATAACTGTTCTGACTGAAAGACTGAAGTATTGTTTAATGAACTGATTTCATTACTGTAAGGACATTTCATTCATAACCCCTTTACGCATTTTGTTATTCACTGGGCTTTAGCTCGCTGTTTATATATATATGTAGGTGCTCAGCCACCAGATCGGAGCTAGGAGCGTGGGTTAGACTCCAGTTTTGTCAAGCCAGCCTTTGTGCCTCACCGAGAGGTTCCGAGTTGCCATGCTATGGCTTTGGGGTGTCTTGTTTTTCCCCCGTCTGTCTCCATACTGTTTGAATTACTGTATAGACTGTTAATTGCTAACCGTACTGTTACCAAGGGATTAGGTCCCTGTACTGCGTGACTGTAAATTTTGGATAGACTGTACTGTTTGTATATGTGAATGCATGGAAAATCTTTTTGGCATACAGACTGTCACAGCTCAATGGACATTATTTATTTACTGTATTGGCTTCCGCCAGGCCCTGTACTCTGTTCTACTGTACTACTGTATCTGTAGGCCTTCGGTAATCTCGGATTACTGGCCGATTACGGTACTAAACCCATAGGGCCGGGTTTGGGTCGTGACAAAAACCAACTTTCAAAATGGAGCAAAAGAAAAGAAGAAGACATGCATAAGGAATGGAGAACCAAGCTCAAATCAAGGTGAAGCCAATTTTAGTGTTAAAGCAAGGATGACTATTGATCAAATTCATCACAAATGTTGTAACGCTATCCTTGAGAGGCTCATTACGCTAAAAACCCGAAAGGGCAACCTAGGCAAAAGTTAGAGCATGAAAAATGAGAAATCAAACAAATAAAGCTCGCAAGGTTGAAAACCCCAAAGGGGCGCCTTTGGCAAAAGTTAGATCGCAAAAGGAGAGTGTCAAAACCCGAGTGAATCTTAGCCATGAACTACGTTGACTTGATTTCCATCTTGGGATACGTAGGCAACTTCATCCTGAATTCGGTCTCAACCATATCCATCTTATTCATCTCGACCCAATCATATTGCCCAATTCACGTCGTAAACTTCTCATCAATCCATGAGCTACACCGACTGCTATGCACATCACATACTTGTGTTAGGTAAGAAAGAACTAGCTTGAATCAACAAGTGGAGCAATTTTCAATACTTGAATTTATCAGTAGAATCTTTAACTTGGACAAAACAAAAAACAAAAATAAATAAATAAATAGAAATTGAGTTTTAAAGGGAGCCTAAGTAATACTAGGGTCACTATGAATGATCAGTCACTTTGAGTCTTTTTCTGCTTTTGGGTCAGTTGTGAGTTTTGTTATATCATGCCCAGTATTTGTTTCAATATGTGTTCTTCATTGAGTCACCATAGCATGTCTATCGCTCAAAAGTGCTCTTCATCGAGTCACCTTGGCATGTTTGTTGCTCAAAGTTTAACAAAATGGCATTGCCAAAATTGCATACATGAATGTTTGCTCCAAACTCAAAAACAAGTCCATGTGTTCAATTCATAAACAAACTAGGAGTGCCCATAGAAGGGGCATCGCACTCATGAGCATTGCAAAGTGTATATGAGGAATCCGTCAGTGCTTTGAAGAGGACTAGATCTCAACATGCTGGAATGGAAAAGAAGCATGAGTCTAATTGGTTGGCAACTGTTGCAGGATCTGATGATCCCCATCACACGTGCCTGCATAATGTTGAAAAAGGTAGCCAGTGACTGGACACTAAGGGCAATTTTCAATACATCTGATCGAGTCATCCATCAAACAAGGGGCATGAACCTAACCAGTGGCCAATGACTAGACACTATAAGCAATTTTCAATGCATCTAATCGAGTCATCAATTGAACAAGGGGCATGAACCCAACCTTTCTCTCAATCCGCTCAGAGCCATTTGTTGGGCACTTTTCCTGGATTAGGGTAATTTACCCCATGATGATTCTGATATGTGTAGACACTCCATTTTTTACTGCCCGCAAGACTTGGATGCTTTGTCCTGCGCACTCAATGATGAAAGTTGCATTGAATGTGGTTCGAAGTCTCAACGAAGGATCTAAGTTCAAGTTTCGAAACGAGCCCAGACCTTTTATATTTACACTGTTTGTACCCTAGAATTTCATTTTTGAACCCTATGCTGACCTGCACTGAGCCTGAAACAGAGAAACAGGGGAGCACATTAGGACCTAGCCGTGCCTCATTGGGAGCCAGCCGTGGCCATTTGGGGCCGGTCAGGTCTTTTTGGCGAGAAACACTATTCTGGGCGGGAATCAGTCAGCTATCTTTTTTGAAGATATTTTCGACCTATTTTGCTCAAATTCTATAAATACGAGTTGATCCCAGTGTTTTGAGGGTTAGAAAAATTTTCAAAGAAGCTAAATCACCCTTATGAGCTCTTTTTTCTTGTGCAAGCTAGCTTTGAGATATTTTGTCACCCTTACACCATATACAACCTTAGAGCAAAGCCTTAGAGCCTTGGTTGAGACTTGTGAATCATAATTCACACTTGAGAGGTCCTTTGGATTAAGTTTGGTTTACACAAGAGCTTGTCCTCTTCAAGAGGTAGAAGCTTACCACCTTTCTCCTTGCTTTCATTTCTGTGTCTTTCTATATATTTCTAGTGTTTTTGTGTTGTTTTGGATCCATTCCAAGTGTTGGAACTTGGGGTTGAATAGCTACCAAAGGTAGAGAGGGCTAACACCCTTTCTTGTGCCTTAACTCGTAGCTCATACCTCTTGTTCTTGCTCTCTTTCTTTGGCTTTCAAACTAATTTTCAAAGTTTAAAACAACTAAAAAAACATGGTTTAGAAGTCTCAAAAAGTGGAGAGGTTAGCCATCTCTCCTTGCTCTTGTTTACTAGATTTGTGTCTCTTTATTCTTCCTCTCTTTTTGTGCACTTTTAGCCACTATTTTTCACATATTAGAGGCTGTTTAGAGCTATCCTAATTTATTTAATTAGTTTATGCTTTGAATATATAGCTTGTTGTGTTGTAAGCCCTCGTGGCTTCGATTGTTTAGGCCCTTGGACACCAAGTCATTAGAGTTTATGGCTTTGCTTTACTCATTTTTCATATCAAAAGTCTCATCCTAATAATCAAGTTTATGTGATCATTTTTGCGCTCTCCCTCTTTTCTTCTTTTCTTTCATTTGAGAGTTATTTTAAACGATTGATTGTTATTCAAGGCATGAGAAAGAGACCTATGCTCAATGGCTTAATCTCTACGAAGGTTCATCGTCAAGGCATAGTCTCCCTTTTGTGCTATGAATCACTTCTCGTTTGACATTTCTTTTCATTTAGTGGACTTAAACATCACTTTGGACAAATTGATTAAAGAATGGAAATGATTAATAAAATTGGTTTAAAATAAATCAAACCGACATAAAGGAAATGTTTAGATGGTTAGATTTGGCCGGACATTATGCCAAGTCCATCACTCCGAGAATTGTCACTTATCAATCCATGATACGTTGATAAAACTTAGAGTGTGTCTACTTCCCTCGTTGAGCCTTCATGATAGGAGAGAGGGGTGGTCGTATTCATTGCATTTATTAACTTTTTTGTCCAAACGTGCCCGAAATCATCAAGCAATCTACTTGCTATCGTTGATGCTTTCAGACTCAAATTCATTTTTCTTTTAAGTTCCCCATGACAAAGAAAAGCAGAAGGGACAAACAGGGCCTAGAAAGGCTCTATCTGCAGTGTTCTCACCTCAAAGCACAAAAACATTTTTGGCATGAAATCAAGGCACAGCCGGCTGTTTGTGGACCCGACCGGCCCCTATGTTTGGTAAACAGTACATTCTGGCAGAAACAAAAGCCAATAACTGAGGGTGAAACAGAGCAAGTCTAGGCAAACAGAGCAGTTTCTAGACACTATACATGCAATCGTTGTGCCTCATTGTTGCTTGTAATTATTATTGTTGTAAATAATTATTGTCGCAATTTCATTGTTTAAATTAGTATTGTTATAATATCCTTGTTGTAATAAATTAGATAGCTTGTTATTTATTTATTCGAATTTGTAATAAGTAGTTAGTTTATTTATTTATTATTCATTCAGTGTTGTAATAGCTAAGTAGTTTAATTCGGACACTGAGACATTTGAACCCTCTTGTGTGAGGACAAATATGTAATAATGGTGTATGTCTTCCAACCCCCATTTCTTTCACCCTTTAATTTGCCCGCTTATAATGGTAGCATAAAGCATCATGTTTCCTTAGCATTTTACATGTTTGCATACACTCGTCTCACATGCATTTGGGTTTGGCTCATCATACTAACCAATATCGCATTCAATTTTCTTAAATGAATACATGATTTATCATATGTCTTGAATTGGAACATATACCATGCTAGTAGCCGGACCTATTTACTTGCATGATTGCATGTGTCACATTAGTCATATTGCATTGTTTAGAGGCATGCATGCTTTCTAAATCTTTTGTTTTGTTGGCTTGCCTTGGAGTACTAGGTGAGCGTTTATTTCTTTAACATATTACATTGCGTGTGATTGTCGTCATATCAAGCATGTTTTCCATAAGGCTAAGTGCTTAAGTGATATACCTGTTTGAATGCCGGTGGATGAAGGCCTTTTTACTTAAGTTGGAATAAATTGACTAATGTAAATACAAACTCACTTTTTCAAGTGACATGTATTGAAAACACTTTTTCAAACAAACATGAAATCAAAGTGTTCCAACTTTTGCAAATTAGCCTATACTTGGGTGCATCACCTAGTAAAAAGATAGTGTAATAATCGGAACAAAAGCATATAATGTAAATAAAAATCACATCATGATTAGTAGAGACCGATCTTTGATCAGGCGAGTGGGGTGCTCAATTCATGACCTTCCCGTCTTGTACCTAAGTTCCCGAGCCGAGATACTTTGGTGATGACGAACACGTGGCCTTTGGCATGAGTCACGTGTTTCCTAAATTTTCCAAAAAAATATTTGTATGGCAACTCTGAAATCTGGCAAAGTAGTCCATTTTTGGCATTTGATTCAAACATCAATTTTTCAAATGATTTTCCGAATTTGGACTCATTTGTGTTTATCTATTTCACATTGCACTTGTGAAATCAGATTCAGAACCACGGGGAGTCCGAACTGTAGGGCTAATTGTATCCGAAAGGAGCACGAAAAGCAAGCTACAATATGATTCATCTTTCGAAAGTTGTCTCCGACCATTTCAAAACTCTCTTGGGATTGCCATCTTTCCTCTAATTAATACATGTGATTTGGATTATGCATGTGTGCTCATACACTTTGGTTAATTTGCACTGCATGATTGGTTGCTCTTGACTTCGTTCTGTACTTGTAATAACAGAGTTTCGTCAAGTTACCTTTCACAGTGTTTTTAAGTTACATTTTAATAAATTGTGGCAAGTTGCCCTACATTTATTCCATAAGGTACATGATGCACTGTCTTGTGCACTTGCATCGCATTATTTTGTGCATTCACCCCACATTGCACTGTCTTGTACACCCTGCATCGCACTATCTTGTGCAACTACATAGCACTGTTTTGTGCACCCACGTAGCACTGTTTTGTGCACCTACATAGCACTATTTTGTGCACCCTATATAGTACTGTTTTGTGTGTTCGCCTGCATAGCACTGTTTTGTGCATTCACCACATCACACTATCTTGTGCACCTTCACTCACATGTCTTGTGCACCTGCATTGCGCTATCTTGCACATTCACCCCATATCGCACTATCTTATGCATTGACATCACACTGCCTTATGCACCTACATATCACTGTTTTGTGCATTCATTCACCCCGCACTGTTTTGTGTACCTCACCTGTATTGTCTTGTGTACTCACAGGGTCTAGGAGACCTTAAATCCTCTAAAGGTGCAATTCCTTTGGTGTTTGTCACACCTGAACAACTTCAGGCAGTCTGTTATAGCCACCTGATTGTGTTTGTAGTGAGTTCCTAGGAGACCAACTGAGATAGTAGAAACTAGAGTTTGAATGGTTGAGGTCTAGAACACAAAGGTTTGGAATTTTTGAGACTAAAGCCTGGTTTGAATACCCAAAGGAGTAGAGATTATTTCAAAAGATCCTCATCTTGAAATATGTATGGCAGCCCCATAGGTTGAGGTAGCTTATATGCACCTCAGTCCTGGATACTGAACCAACACAGTCTATCACCCTGTTAGAGAATAGGGAAAGTTTCAAACATAGCCAAGGAGCAAAGTGTACCCATGGTTTGGAAGCGCAAGATGAAGGAAGAAGTCTTGAAACGAAGAAGATGAGGAAGATCCCCAGCCGCATAAGGTGTGAGACCTCACCAATTACCCTTATAAGGTGCTTTCTAAGGCACTATTTCCTAGCTACTACATCATATCTATTATTATTTATTACCTCTAGTACATTGCATATAGCATCTATCACATGCATCTACTACATTATCTGTTACACCCATTACATCATACCATGTTATTAGCCGTATCCTTTCCATGTTAAGTTTAGTTTGGCATGTGCTCATACTTTTCACATTAAAACATAGCTCTGCATGTGTACTCTCCTATTCTGCAAGAATTGTGGTCTGAGGGTTTCGGTACCTTTTCTGTGTTAGACATGATTTGTTTTATGTCCCATTCCTTTTCTACGTAAAACGTTGTTTGGCCTGCACCCCCCTATCGATTTTATCCATTGCATCCATTGCACTATACTCTATCTTGTTACATTCATCATTTTCGCGTAAACACATTTAGGATCGTTATCATCTCATTGCATTGTTATTTCCCAGTATATCTTTCCCCTGCAGATCATTTCTCACTTGTACACTCACCTAGCTCTGCATGTGTACGCTCCTATTCTGCAAGAATTATGGTCTAAGGGTTTCGGCACCTTTTCTGTGTTAAGCGTAGTTTGATTTGCATCTTCATTTCTTTATGATATTTGTGTGCTGAGCATTGCTTGTGGTTTAGATTGTTGCATTGCATTGTATATCATTTGCATTTTGTCCCCTAAACTGTGCTGGTTTGATTCCTTGCAAAGGAATACATAGGCAACTTTCAAGTTCAACCAACTGGATTTTGCATTTTGTTTGCTTGCCCAAGTCTTACAGCCTTGTCAAAATGGGTCGTCTTTGGGCTTTGACATTCACTCACGTCATTTCATGACTCTGAGCTCTGTTAAAGAGGGGTAACTGTAGGCACCTCATTTTTTACCGCCCTTAAGACTTGGGCGCCTCATGTTGAACACTCGATGATGAAATAGTACGTTGTACAAATTGTTCAATTTCTTCGGCAAAAAGCTTCGATTTTGAGTTTCAAAGCCTAAAACCTTGCACCTCCTTTAAACCAAAACCTTTTTTTTTTTCTAGCCTGACCACTCAGAGGCCTACTGGCCAACAGGTGGCCGGCAGACCAATTTTATTGGCCGACCGTGCCCTTTCTTGGTGGGCTGGTAGAAAAATTACTCAAAAACTTGCCAAACATTCTCCCTCTCTATTTTGGAATATACATACATTATACATACACTTCCCAAACCAAAAATTTGAGGTTTTTTGCTGAGATTATCGAGCCAAAATTTCAGCTCTTGAGAGTGAACACTTTATGGTTTGTGAACCAAAGAGTATCTTCTCTTCAAAGGTATAACTCTTACCATCTTCACACTACTCTTTCCTTCTCTCTTTTTTGTTGTTTTTCATACTGTTTTGGACTATTTTTTACTATTTTTGTGGGCTGAAACTTGTGATTTAAAAGCTACCAAAGGTGGAGGGGTTAACCACCCTTCCTTGAACCTTATTCCAAGCTTATATCCTCGTGTTTCCCATTTGTTTCTCAACTTTTAGCTACAAATTTTCAGAGTTTTCAAAGGCTAAAACATGTGATTTTAAGATCCAAAAAGTTGAAGGGTTAGCCACCCTTCCTTAGGCTTGCTTACTAGCTTTGTTCTCCTTTTCTTTTCCTTGCTTTTTCTAGCTTTTCAAACTAATTTTTAGAACTATTTTTGTTAGTTTTAGGGTTGTTTTAGTTGTTTATTTACTTTATGCTTTGAATGCTATGCATGTGTTGTTGTAAGTCCTCACAGATTTGGTGGTCTAGGCTTTAGACACTTATCTATTTGAGTTGATAGCTTTTCATTCTATAGTCTTCATACATATGCTCACACTTGTAATAATCATCTCTGCAACCTTCCTCCTTTCTTGGTTTTCTTCTTTAAGAGTTGTTTCAAACAATTGATTGTTGTTTAAGACATGAAAAAGAGACCTCCCATACTTAATGGTTTAACCTCTTTGGAGGTTCATTACCAAGGCATTATATCTCTCTCATGCTAAGCACAACTTCTTGTTTGACACTTCTCTTCATTAGTGGACGTAATTATCACTTTTTGGACAAAATAACTAAAGAATGGCAAGATAATGCAAAAGAGGTTAAAATTGGACTAAAAGTGATAAACAAGAGTAATAAAATTGGTTTGGGTTCAATCAGACATTATATTGAACCTATTGCATCTCGAGTCATTACATACTCTTTAGTGACGTTAATGATTCGAGAGGCAAAGTCCACCACTTCCCTTGAGGTAATTCCATGATAGGGAAGAGGTTTTGTTGGTCTTTTATTTCCATTTATTGAGCCTTCGTCCTATCGGTTCATAAATCATCACGTAACAACTTTACGAATATTGATAATTTGCGAACCGAATCTACTCCTCCCTTGATCAGTTTCATGATAGGGAGAGGCAGAAAGGACAAACACCTCCTGGAAACACTCTGTTTTTGCTCTATTTCATTTCTGTGGCAGCAGGGCAGTACCCAAAAATAGTGGCCGGCCACCCATCCTATTTGATGCAAGTAGTGTCATTTTCATGACAGAACAGAGCAGGAGCTAGGGTAAAAACAAATTAATTTTTTGACTACAAAGCTGAAACAGTTTCTGACAGCAAAACAGAGAAGTTTCTAAGAGGACATTCTCATTTGTGCACATGCAATCCTCCATTTCCCGTGGTCCTTTAAAAATTAATTCTTTGATAATAGTATGTTTAAATTAATTAGATTCGTTCGAAATTGTAATAGCTAGTTAAATTTAGTTATTTGTAATAGCTAGTTAAATTCGTTAATTTGGTGTTGTAATAATTAGTTTAAATTCGGACATTTGGATGTCTTCCAACCTCCATTTCTTTCTCCCTTTTATTTATATGCTTATAATGGTAGCATCATGTTTTACATTTTTATATCATTCCCATGCCTTGCATCCATTTGTGCATGCATTGGGTTCGGTTCATCATTCTAACCTTGTTGTGATTTCCTACTTTATTGAATAATGTGTTGTCGCATGCTTTGAGTTAAGACATATGTCATGTTAATAAACCGAACCTAGTAGTTGCATTTTGTATCTGTTGCATTAGTCATTTCGCATATCAGGGTATGCATTTTTCTAACTATTTTCATCTATTTTGGCTTGCCTCAATTGAGTTCTAGGTGAGCGTTTTTGCTTTAGCATGTTGCATGTATATTTGTGTTGCCATAGCAAGCATATTACCATGAGGTTAAGTGCTTGTTTGATATATCTCTTGAATGCAGGTGGATGAAGGCTATTTTGCTTAAGTTTGGATGATTTGATTAATGTACATATGAGCACACTTTTTCAAGTGGCAAATATTCAAAACTCTTTTCAAAACAAACATGAAATCAAAACGTTCTAAAGCGAGTGACTTAGTCCATACTTGTGTGCCTCACATAGTAAGTTCGCATTAATAATCGGAATAAGAGCATATAATGTACATAAAAATCACATCATGATTAGTAAAGGCCGATCTTTGATCGGGTGAGTGGGGTGCTCAATTCATGACCTTCCCTTCTCATACCTAAGTTCCCAAGCCAAGACACTTTGGTGATGATGGACAAGTGGCCTTTGACACGAGTCACGGGTTTCCTAAATTTTTCAAAAATATTTAGCTGACAACTCTAAAATCTGGCAATGCAATCTATTTTTTATATTTCTGATTGTAAATCAATTTTTCAAAGATTTGCCAGATTTTGACTCTTTTGTGTTTTTTGTTTGATATTGCACTTGTGAAACCAGATTCAGATCCACGAGAGCCTGAACTGTAGGGCTATTGTATCCGAGGAGTACAAAAAGCATGCTACAGAGTCCTAAGAAGAAAAGTGGGGATAATTAGCAACACTCTAAGGCCATGTTTGATTCACAAGACTAATAGGAAAGGTATTAATAATCCATCAAATTAGTGTGGTATTCAATATCCAATTAGATTAGTAGGATAAATTATCCCCTTGTCTATTGTTTGATTTGCATTGGATAAGAAAACATATTAGGGTGATTCTACTTACACCACTCTTTTACCTTTTTACACCCTCCATCTCATTACACCACTAAAAAACATATTAGATTCTCATTACACTCAACATATTACCAAAACAAACCCTAAGGTAAAAAAATCTTCAAAACCCATCTCTTTACAACCATACTTTTTCGGTATTCAGTTGCCAGAAACAATAGATCCTTCCGACATTTTGTTGCTATACATTTACAGAGCCACTTTCTCCTAAACAATGTTTGTTTAATTTGTGCTAGGCCTGTTCGGTAATACAATGCTAATCAATTTGACTTACTTCAGTGCCATGTTACCAGATACAATTTTTTTCCCAACATTATGTTACCGTTCAATTGAATAATTTCAATTTGCTTCACAACAAAGCTAGTGGAGCCCACATTGAAGTGCTTGTTTGGTCACACTGCGAAACAATTTACAAAACTTCTGTGTTATAACGCCAGAATGAATTGGTTTGTCCAGCCTTTTGTTCCTATACATTTACAGAATCACTTCCTTCCAAATAATGTGGTAATAATTTGTGTCGGGCCTGTTCAATAAGAAAATGCTAATGAATTTCAATTACTCCAGTGTCGTGTTACCAGACAAACTATTTTTTCCCAACAATATGTTGCTGTACAATTGAATAATTTCAATTTGCTTCACAACAAAGTCAATGGAGCCCACTGTGAAGTGTCTATTCGGTCACTCGGTACTAGACAAATTACATTTTTCCGATGTTATGTTGCTGGAAAAAATAAATTTGTCCAGCATTTTGTTGTTATACATTTACAGAGCCACTTTGTTCCAAACAATGATTTGGGCCTATTAGGTAATACAATGTTAACAAATTTGAATTAATCCAGTTTGATAAAAAAATATCCGTAAATCAAACACGCATCTATAAAATCATACATAAAAAGTATCCATAAAATTTTTCATAAAAAAAATCAAGTTTATGAATATCCATAAAATCTGTCATTATTTGCATCCATCAATCAAACATGTTATTACAATTCGTCTATATTGATTGTTTCAATAGTTACTACGTCAGGGCTAATAAAAGTATGGAATTGATGAATACGGATAGTATATGCTTTCTTCCATCCACTAGCACACGAGTGATGAAAATGAGTCCAATTATTTGTTATCAAAGGTACTGGATGACCAGGTTGCAGATAAACCTATAATAAAGAAATCAATAAGTAGAATTACAAAATAAGACATGGTAATGATCTAAGTGGGCTCAGTAGTTACCTGCACAAAATGGTTTCCATTTATAAATGCTATGCAAATATCTCTTCGATCATGTGTTGCAATCGGTACTGATCTAAGTGGTAGAAACGTCAAGCATCGTTACATGGATAAATGATAAAGAATAACTCGATAGTATGATGCTATCAAATGGCCCCATGTCAGGCATAGTCATCCAATGATTAAATCCACGGCCAGGTTCGAAGTAGAATAAGATAGAGTTACGGTCATCAACCTTTTCTTGTGAACCAAATAGTTGCACGAAATGCACTACATTCGAATACAACTCAATCAACAAGTTGCGCCTAACTTGTTGCCAATCATCTTCACCTAAACCAATCAATCCAGCTATTGCCCTGAAACCACAATTGCCATCTGCTTATACATCTTTTATGTGACGGATATATGGTCTTAACTTCTTCGAAAATTGTTCAAAGTAAGAGATATGATTTGTTGACTGCATCATACAAACCTGCATCACAAATATACAGCAATGGATATATGAAATAATTAAAATGAGGCTGAACAACTATTAAAATAAATTTTGTACATAGTTACAAGTTTAATGTAATTACATACATTATCGTTTTTTTGCCTTCTTTCGTTGCAGTTGCTTATGAACTGGTGCAGTTGAGATGGTAACACACTGTGAATAACTATATTCCCCAGATAGTACAAACTCAAACGCAAATGGCTCACATTTAGTAGATGTATCGATTTTGAATTAACCATGGCCGAGACCTCGGCCCCTGCCTTGCATGTCAGTCTTGAGTTCAGGTTCCATAAAAAATATACTGTCTAACTAATTAACCCCCTAAACTTCCTCAGAAATATCACTTGTTGCGTTTCGTCAATCGTTTGAATTTCTCAATAAAAAAACCAATCTCTATTTGCAATCCAACTCCACGAAAGCACTCTGAAACTGGAAACATATCAAACTTCCTCCAATGAGGATTTATGCATGAGAGGGGAATCAAACGACCTTGTTGAAAATACATGACAACCCATGTGTATGTCGAAAAATGCAGCCACATGCAGCAATATCTATTCCCACACTATTTGATCTCTTTGACTCTACCAATATTTTGTCCAAACTACAAATTGAAATAAGACCACGTAACTCAGTGAACTCAGTAGGTGTGTTGTTGTGTTGGACTATAATCAAACTCTGCTAAAATGAGGCTTTAATGTCTGCATGCTGCAACTCTAACAAATTGTGTATTTTGGTCCAAGATGTGTCAAAACTGCCTTTGACTTGATCTAAGTTGCCTCTTCAATTTAGCACGAGAACTTTCCGCCCTACAAGTATGTATATTTTGGTATTTAATATAAAAATCAAAAAATTATAGCAATTCATAAATGTAATGACCATAATTTACCTATTTGTAGTAGTATTTCCAAAATGCATACTATTGTCTGTCTAAGCTACAGCAAATTTTTCCTTGCATGGTTCTAACCAATTGGTAGTAACATACTTAATAGCTTGAGAATACATAATTGTTCATTGAATTCTCTTTTTGTTCTAACCAATACCAAAGCACTCCAACTATGCATGAACTTATTCTATTTATCTTTCATCTCAAAAACCTTCTTGCACTTCATTAGAACATTCTTGTTAATATGCAATATACATAAAAGATTAGTGGCCATAGGCAGAACTTTTGATATGCCTTTCATCAAAGCCAACTCTCTATCTGTAATAATGACTTTTGGAAAAGTTGTATTCTCCATAACAGTACGCAATATGCCTAAAGCCCATGTATAGTTGTCCTCCCGTTCATGACCAAGATAAGCAAAAGGAACTAAAAATTTCAAGTTCGTTGATATTACCCCAACAATCTCTAAGAGAGGGAGTTGATACCTATTAGTCTTGTATGTGCAATCCATAATCAACATATGTGGAAATGTACATAGCAACTCCAAACTAACAGGGTGTGCCCAGAACAAGTCAGTCACCATCTCTCTATCATCACATCGATGCCACTCAACATAATTTTGAATCGACAATTGCCCCAATAGTTGTTGCATCTGTGATCTTCACGCCCTCTGTATTACTCGATGTCGATGACGTGCAATGTAGATTGTCTTCATTGTTTTCGCATTAAAGGCATCCCTTTGTTTCAATGTAACCAATATCTCTTTTGGTTGCACCATACTCTTTGACATGTCAACTAATAAGGATGTTTCCTCCTTAGATAATCTGCCAGCAAACGAATGCCCTTCAAAATGTTCAGCAGATGGATGATTGTGCACTCCGCATAAGACATGCAACATCCACTCATCATTTGTAGATAATTTTTCCCCCTTAATAGAATTGGACATCCACACTTTTTAGAATCTATCAACCTTAATCGTTCCCCCTTGATCTTCCTGTTATATCTATAGTAACCACTTTTTTTCACAAGTAAGGGTAAGTCTTGGTTTTCTGCCGTTACCTCCCGCATCTGATGTTTTTACAATAATGGCAAATCCAGTCTTCCTTCCAACGTCAGAAGCCTATTTAATTAATGCTTGACGACTACTAAAATTCTAAACATAATAAATACATTTATACGTCAAATTATGATAAAACTCAATACCAATTAAAAATAAGAAAAAAATCGTATTCATAAAAAAACTTAACAAATCTCGTCTGTAATGAATTCATGACTGGAGTCCACTAATAATGCAGTATTTGCGTTGTTGCAATGAATATAAGTATAATCCTTCCAAGCAAAAAAAAAAAAAAAAAAGAAAGAAACTGAACATACATGGCAATGAGTAACCGAACAAATTTAAAAAGTCCGGCTTTATATTACCAAAAATGTATCTTTTATTCGACAGTTAGATACCAGACTTATATTTTTTGTTCAGCAGTTTGATACCGGACTTTGTTATTTTGTTCGATTTCGAAATACCAAACAAAAGTCGAAGACTAGCCTAGAAAATCAAAACAAAAACCTACCAAACAAATAAAAAAACTCACCATTTCACTCTTTTTATGGTTCTTCACCACCGTTTCTTCATCTATTGCTTTCTTTGATGATCAAAACACTACGATTCTCACCTTTTCAAAAGAGATGTGTAAGAGAAAAAAAAAATTGAGAAAAGAAAAAGATGAGTAAGGATGGAAGACCAAGAGGTGTAAGGAGATAATCAAATATATTTAATTTTAGTGTTTTGTCCTTAACACATGGATAAAATTGAAAGGAAAAAAAAAATTATATAAAGGGTGTAAAGAGGTAAAGTAGTGGTGTAAGTAAAATCACCCACCATATTAATGTAGGATTACAACTATATTTATCTTTTTTTCTAATCTTACCCTATATCAATGTTTTTTCACAATCTTTACTTTATCAAAATTTCTTCATAAACGTGGTTTTGAAAAAAATTATAAATAAATAAATGCAAGCTAAAAATACAAAATATAACGGCCATGGTTTGTTTTTTAATTTTTTTTAAATATAAACTAATTTGATAAAATAAATATCAAAAAAAATTTAAAATTTTTAAAAATTATTTTTAGCCTTCTAAAATGTAAAATTATATAAAAATAATAAGTGTTTTAATTTTTACTCAATGGTAAAATAGTCTTTTTATTTTATTTCTCAACTCGGGATATATATAATCCCACCCATACCCTATTACTAATAATCTTACAAATTTATTAGATTAATTATCTATTGAATTAATAATCCTGAAGTAAAATTTCAAAACAAACATAGCATTATTATACCCACAAATTAATAATTTTAATCTTATATTATAATTCTATTAATCAAACATGCTCTAAAAGATGTGTTGTGCAGTGCATATTGAGCCAAAGAAAAGTGACAAACAGCACAACCACTAGTGACAAAAATTGTACTAAGTCCATGAGAAGATAAGCTGCTCCAACCTGCAAAAGCGTTCAAGTACAGGCTAATGCTCCTTCTCAAGGTTTTAAAAAAAAGGACCAGACCGGCCGTTCAACCAATTGAATCTTTGATTCGTCGAGATTTCGGTCTGAATATATTTATTAAATCGTTTAAAGTGAAAAATCGGCTTATTTTAAGAGAATTGAAAAAATCAACAGTTGAACCGTCGAACCAGTGACGGTTCACCGGGTCAATAAAATCATTTTTTTTTTCTTTTTTTTTTATTCATTTTTTCTTTCTTATTTTATATATATATATATATATATAAGAAAATTTTAATTGTTAACTCTCTTTAAAGGGTCTCATTTTGTGACAAATCTCATTGAGAGTTTGAAATTATTATGAAAGCCTCTACCTATTTATAAGAAAAAAATTCTTCCAAAAAAACTCAAAAAATCTATGTGAAATTCAATTAAATTTATTGGAGAAAAATTTAAAATTTTAATGTTCATCCAAAATTTTTGTTTTTCTTTCAATCAAATTATTTGAATTAAAATCATATGGAGGGAATATTGAATATTTGATTTCTTTCAAAATTAAAATTAACAATATTTTAAAAAATATTTTTATATTTTTTAGTAAAAAAAATATTAGGAGAAATATTTAAGATTATTTAATTTTTTAATTTATAATTTTATTACTTATATTTTTATTTAAATATAATTTTAATATATTTATGGCATGGTTTGATTTCGATTCAACTCGACAGTTGAACCAGTGACCTGTCTATCCAATCATTTTTCCGATTCACTCATTGGTCCGATTTTTAAAACATTGCTTCTCTTCTTTTCTTTTTTTTAACTAGCTAATGCTCCCCTGCTCATGTAAAACTAATAAAAGACTGGATCCATTCTCCTAAGATTTGAAAAAAATATATAAAATGACAAAAAAAATAAGCCCCATAATTTTAGCGTAATTACACCGACCTCTTTTAGTAAGGTAAAGTGATTGGAATTAATGGACATAACGGTGTAGAGACACAGATAACAAAGTAAAGAGGGAATTTAACCAAATCTTGCCCGAAGCCATTTCCCAGATAGGGCAGTTAATTAAAACTAAATACAAGGATCCTCCTATTTGCAGTATTTGCACCTGACTATATGCTACAACCTAGTTTGGGCTTTCAAAGAGCATTCCAAAAGAGAACAAACTGACTATATATGCACAGCTAGTACAATGTCTGATATCTTTTATTTATTTATTTATTTTACAAATAAACAAACAAATGACGAATAATATCAATCGGAAAACCAAAACCGTTAACTCCCACAAAACAAATTAAAGCAACTGCAACTCTAGCATCCTAAAAAATCAGCATATATAGATTTCTGTTAAAACAGCTTATAGATTATACCTTAACAGATTATAAATTATGACTTTAATCAGAAGTTGTTAATTTGTTTGGTGTAACTGTTGGATTATAGATTTAAGTTGCTGAACAGTGTTTGTTAAATAAGCTTTGAAATAGCTTTTTTAATTAATTTTTATTTTTTGTTTGTCTACATTTCTCATAAAAAATAATAATAATAATCTATAATCCATTTGAGTCTTTTTCTATTTTTAAAAAAATAAAAAAATTTAAGAGTATAACCATAAATTAATATATCCACAGCAGAAACTGATAATCAGAAACAAGGGGTGGGCAGCTTCTCAGAATCAACTTTTTTGAGTTAAAATAAACTGTTAGAATCAGAAGCTGTTTGAAATAAGTTTAACTAAACAGTCCAAAATAAGCCTTGTTTGTCATCTACTATATAATCTATCTTTTTATCTTTTTATCTTTTTTCCATCACATCACCTCTCTACTTTTCTGCACATCTTTTCATAAAAAGACAAAAAATGTACTTTTTTAATACATCCCAAACCAACCCTAAAAGCCATAAATTGACTCTGAAAAGCTGAAACAAACACCCCCATAATGTAAGGGCTGTTAGATACTACAGAAAACTACATTGCAACTCCAGAATATTCAAAATTAGTTTCAATGCACGAACCAAAAGCTTGTGATGTACACTGAAATTGGATGTATAAGCAATTATCAACTGTAAAGAGCATTTTCTTAAATTTAAATCCAATTAATACAACAAGGGGAGACCTCTTTTGTTTTTCACTTAGTGTTCTCTTTTTTCTTTTGGGAAGAGAGAACAAGCGGCCATTCTAAGAGAAAATGGTTTTGTAATTGCTGTACTCCCATCTCCCATCTCCCACCTCCCATCTATCCCTTGTAGGGGTGCCGGTGTTATCCCAGCAACAGCGTAGACAAAATCTCTCCCATAGTCTTGTCAGACGTGTCACCATCATTGTCCACTTCCACACCCGACTCAAGAACAGCTGCATCCAATACAAGCTTCCGTTTAGCAATCTCGTAAACATTCTCATCAACCGTATCCTTGGTCACCAACCTGTAAAATTAGACATTGCTAAATTAAAAGAAAAAACTAATTGGCAAAGGAGAGAGAGCAGCAGGGGCTGCCCCACCTGTATATTGTGACGGGTTTTGTTTGACCAATACGATGACATCGATCTTCAGCTTGTCGGTCAATCTGTGGATTGAAATCCATGTCATGAATGACAACAGTATCAGCTCCAATCAAGTTCAGTCCCTGCCCTCCAGCTCTTGTAGACAGCAAGCATGCGAATATTGATGTGTCGTTATTGAATGTATCCACTATAGTTTGTCTCTCTGTCACCGCAGTACTGATATTTAGAAAAGAATAAAACAAAAAAAGAAACATATTAGTTTACTCTTTATGTATTTGATGCACAATAATAGCGTTCAACCCACACTCGCCACAAACTACCACCATGTCAAGACTCCACAGGTAGGAAGCACAGGTGCTGATATGGATACAGGTACAGGTACAATACAAGTAAGCCACAACGGAAAAACCTAAAAGAAAAAAAAGGATATGGGAACAATTGGAGTATTACCTTAAAAAATATATTTTTACAATATCTATTAGTGCATGATATATATAACCATTAAAAAATGAGACATTTATACACAAGTCCTAATTTATGAACTTATACTCCATTAAATCTTTAACTAAGATTTTTTGGACCTTCAAATCCCATTAAATTTTTAATAGTTGGAATTGCTCTTCAAACAATAATTATTCATCATTTATAATTATCTATAAAGGAACATGATGATTTGACATTTATTTTGATTTTCAAAACTTTAAAACATCCACTTTCAAAAAAAAAAAAAATTTGTGCAAAAAATAATAATAATAATTTTTTTTTTTTTTAAAAAACTGAATTATTTTTTTGTGCAAAATTAAAAATTGTCTATAACAGAGCATATGATGAAGGAACATTGATGTGCAAAACTATAAAATAAATAAACTAATTAATTAAAAAAAAACATCAAAAATGAAAAAACTAATAATGTTCACAGTTTTAAAACTAGAAAAAACTAATAATGTTCTCGGTTTTATTGGATAGTTGAATCAAACCAATAAGTAGAAGGGCAAAAACGTTTAATCTCATGCTCTGTTTTTATTTTCCCTCAGTTAGCGAAACAATTATCTGAAACATTATTATGCAAAATTGATAATGTTCTTAGTTTTGAAAATGGAAAAAAACTAATAATATTCTCAGTTTTACTAAATAGGTCTTATTGGTTCAAAAAATCTTAGATAAGACCTAAGCTACCACAGCATTTGTAAATAGAACTTTTAGGTAATTAACTCTTAAAAAATAAAATGCGAAAGTAAAATTAAATTAAAGTAAGGTACAAACTAGAGTTTAATAACAAAATTGGTTAAGGATCCAACCTACAAATCAAATCAAAGTTCATACAATGAAAAGAAAGCAGCTCTGTGAGAGAGATCAATACAGATGCTCTGTAATGGGCAACCAAAAAAAAAAAAAAGACGAAGTAATTTAAAATTTGCGTTAATTACAAAATACCTATATTTTTTAAGTTTTTAAAAATGGACACCATTTATTTGTTTCAGAGCCTCTATATTTAAAAAAAAAAAATTACACTTATGGCACTACATACTCACAAAAGTACCCAAAACATACCCAGCCATACCCATGCACCCAAACTGTACCTAACATTCAAGAAAATAAGAAAAAGTACCAGCCATACCTGGTAAGTACCAGATACTTGTGTGATGCTTTATAGCTCCACAGGTATTACTATTACAACTTAAGCAAAGATGATCTACTATTACAACTTAAACAAAGATTATCAGACCTCAAATAAATTGATCAAAGTTTTTGTCCCAAAAGTTGTTTACTACATTTATTCACAAATCCAAACACATCAATGAACCTTTCACAGATGCCCTCATCATAAAGAGGCCACATATGAAATCAACAACTTTCTCAAAGAGCAGATACTAACATTTCAATGGTCATAATGAGGTCAGACAATTGCATAGTTAGGTCATCTGTTTGCTCACCAAGGAAAAGTATACAAAAAGATAAGAACACAGGTCCAATTGAATCTATGGATGGTACACCAGATGAATAAGGCTGTATTTTGCGGTCAAAATGGAGACATAGCTACAAAGTAAGAGAAGTACAGCAGTACCTTCCATCAAGGCGCCTGTAGGTAACACCGATTACATCCAAAGTCCACTCCAAGATATCAAGCATGGATGTCCATTGGCTGAAAATCAGAACTCGATGCCCATTTTGCTTTAATGAAGGTAGAAGTTTGGATAATGCCTACATCACAGATATAGGAACTCAAATCATTTTGTGAGCACAAGATATTCTATACTATGACTCTCTGCAAACATTCAGGCAACATACTTATTTTCAAACCCAACACATCACTAAAAGCCTACCCGGCATTTTGCTGAAATCATAACTTCTTCATCTGAAAGAAGTCCCTTCGTATCAGTAACACCATGATAAAGCAACAGCTGCAAATAGGAAGTTGAAACGTAAATCAATATCAATCTATATGACAGATTTACACAAGCAGGCTCAGTATCAGTAGCCATGATACTGTTGGATAGAATGGTCTCAAGCTAAACACAGATATAACACAATGTCAGGAATGCATCCAGTGTCCAGCCAAAATACAACGCAACCAGGAAATGCAATAAGACAAAGGACGAGCACATATGGCATTTTCTAATGTCTAACCTAACTCCATTAGGCTCCTAATGATTGTTTTTGCTAGTGCATGCTTCCATGCCCCAAATAATAGCCAGCAACTGATTATGATATACAAGTTTAATCATAATTATCCAACTTATTAATTTCCCAAGAATGGTTACAATCGCCTTGCATTATACGAGTAGTAGTGGATTTGAACACCATAAGGAATTCTGCTCAACTAAACTCTCAGTCTTTATGCTGACACTTTTATACTTTTCATTTCATTAAGTTCATATAGGGCTGCAACCCGAACCGAGCCGAGCCAAGCTTTGCAGGGCTCGAGCCCGGCTTGTTCGTTTATTGAGCTTGAGCTCGGCTTGGTAACTAATCGAGCTTCAACTCAGCTCGTTAATATTAGTCAAGCTCGGCTCGAAGCTCAATAATGAATTTTTTTTACTATTATTTATATTATTTAAATATATAAATAATATATTTACATATTATTTAAATAAAAATATTATTTATATTTAACATATAAAAAATATATTTATGCTATTATTTATATATTTTTTTATATTATTTAATATATAAATAATATATTTATTCTATAATTTAAATAAATATAAACAAGCCGAGCTTATTCGAGCTCAAGCTCAGCTCGTTTACTAAAGGAGTCTAAAGGTGATGCTCAAGCTCATTTATTTACTTAACAAATCGAGTCGAGTCGAGATCTTAACGAGCCGAGCTCGCAAATAGCTCGGTTCGTTTGCAGTCCTAAGTTCACATCATCAACTTTCTTTGATAACGTAAAAATAATTTTCAATTTTAAGCACTTCAGTCAACACAATCCTGTGGTACGACACTTAGTCCACTATATTCTTTATTTTGCATAGCTACGGGTTACTAGTTTTCTAAATAATTAAATCCCCTATAAGAAATTCCCACATCACCACTTTTCTAGTGAATAAAAATAGGTGATGCATCGCAAAAAGGTTAAGGGAAAGTAGCATTGGGATTGGCTACTGTGCGTTTGGTGGCTCCAATTTCTTGCACCCAATTGATTTTGATTGACTTTAGAGCTTTTGGTACCAACAAGAAAGCCAAGGCTTTATAGGAATGTTGCGTTTCGCTCAACTCCATGTGTTGTTTGGTTGAAGTTCAACACTTGGATCTTTGAGCACTAAGTTGAGGACACTAATTCTCTTTGGGATAGAGTATTTTTTATCCTCTTTTTGGAATTCGGATTCCTCTCCCTCTAAGGAGATCTTTATTTTTTTATTTTATTTCTAGGATTCGTGGCAGTGTGACTTGTTTGGTACCTTAATTTGCTTTTTTCATCTCTTTTGTTTTCTTTGGTGGAGTTCTTGTCTCCCACTTTTTTGTAGTTCTTTTTACTTTTTATTATTAATATAATTACTTCTGATGCTGATTAAAAATAAAATAAAAAATAAAATAAGCATTAGCTATAGCATGCAAGACTTTCTGCAGTTTAGTAATGGAGATAATTAAACTACAAAAGATGCAGTTCAATAGATGCATAACCCAAGTAAGCAAATAAAAATGAAAGACCCTTGCAAACCCAAATCAAAGCATTTCTCTTCCCAAAGCAAATTCAAATTTCAAAGCCAATAACTATTTTATTAGAGAGTGAATTCCTTCTATTTTGGGGCCATAGTTGCAGAGCCACAGAAGAATATGCTTTTTGAGTTATTCAATTTCCTTCACAAAATTTGATAGATGCAACATAGTTTATGAAGTCACGGATGCCATTTCATAGCAATGTTATAACAGTATCATTAGGGCCCATTATAGAACGGATTGACAAAGCAGGCACAAATAAATTCACAACTGTAACAACCATTACAGCTAGCCATTCCAATGTCAAGCATTACAACCTACTACAATGCCATGATAACTATTGCAGGTCACTTAAAAAACACACCACGACCTCATTCAAATTATAAAAAACTAAGATATAACGAACTAGGACTTAAACATTCATAGCAAATAGTTTAAGGGTTTGTTAGCAAATACTAAAAAAGTATAGCTGTAATTACCAAATCTCATTTCTCCACAACCAATACTTCCCATATTGTATACTGACTGCAATTGTTACCATGACTTATACCTGCTAAAATTGTCAAGAGTGTTTTTTATGGAATTTTATATTCAGGGTATTATTGTTATATTGACATTATTGTTATGATACAATATGTGCTAAGATGATGATGTAGGACGACACAGTGAGGACTTTAAAGCTGAATTTTTGTGGGTTTAAGAAGATTAGTTTCTAGGAATCACTCCAAAAGGCCTTAGGCATCACACCTACCTAGGGTTCGGGTTGCATCACATAAACCCAAAAGAGACTTCAAAACTCTAAAATATTTATAAAATATCAACTCTATTGAATTAGAAGCATTACATGACTATACATAAACTTAGAGACTTTCTTCTTTTTTTTATAATACTTCCTTAAACCAAGGATTGTAAAATAGGAAACTACTAAAATTTTAAATTCTAAAACACACCTTAGACACAATAAAAAAAACATAAACAAAAATCAATTAAATCTTGACCCACAAGACGACTCAACCCCTACAGCCCATGTCAACATATCTAAAAATTAACAAAATACCCCTAACCTAAAAACTCTAGAAAGCATAAAATAATTATAAAATCAGACCCTAATAACAATAAAAACAAACTTATGTATGGTTCCTATTAATTTCTCTTTGAAATTTTGCCAATATCCAAATATCATTGCTTCTTTGAATTTAACATTCCTTCAGTTTCTTATACTCTTGCATCAGGTAAGGGTTTTCATTAATGTTAAAAATCTATTCATCATATTCTCTTCTCTCCACTTCTCTCTTTCTTTTCTAACCCTAACCCCAATTTCTTACACTTTGCACTTAAACTTGGTATCAGAACACTCCAATCTTACCCAAAAGTGTTATTTAAGTCTGAAAATCATCACAAGGTGACCTTAACTTGTCAATGTCATTGTTCGTACGATCGGGCAAATGCATGGTCTTGCTCTCCTAGTGATTATGGTATGTGTGGAATTTTTTAAAGCCATTTGATGTACGTGTTCAATTTTTGAAGTATTTTCATATTTTTTATGGTTCATTTTTTAATCCGCTCTTTGGAGCCTTACTCTTTTTTCTTCATTGAAATGACACCCATGGTTGCAGACAAGACCCTTGGATGCCTTCTTTGAGTTTAGAGATGATGTTTTGTAGTGTTGTGAATGGGTATTTTGACTCTCACTGTGGTTCAACTCTGTTGTCTTGCTATAATAGTGGTTTGATCTTGCTTCTTCCTCGAGCCTGCACATGTGCTAAGGTGAGTGTTTTAATTAACGCCAAAAAACCTGTTCATCGTACTCTCTTGACTCCTTTTCTTCTCTCTTTCTATTCAAACCCTAAACGTAGTTTCTTGCACTTTGCACTTTAATTAGCAATAGTACTTGACTCAATTAATTTAGTATGGTACTCAATCATGTTTATTTTAAATGAATTTTTTTGTTTTTTGGCACTAGGGTGTCCGGATCAAAGCCCGACTAATCCCCAAGGATGCACAAGCCCTCAATAAGGAGTTTCTCGCAACTACTCCACAATTAATTCAAAGATTTTCAACCAATTCGATGGCCGTAAGGAATTGTTAGCACCGAGGTTTTAAAAAGTGGCTGCAACCGTTACGTAACGCCATTACATAACAGTTGTGGTAGTTACCGCCACCCGTTGCGGCCGCTATAGCGGTGTGACGGAAATTCACATATGTAACGGCCGTAACGATACAGTAACGGCCTTAACGGTCCGTTGCACACCGTTACACCCTTTTATAATATTCTGAATAATTTCCTTTTCAAAAAAAATAAAATAACAGATTACAAAAAAAGAACAAATACTCAAGTAATCCAAACCCAAAGAAAAAATCTTATTTGAATTTATTTTCTTTATAATTTTTTATTTTTTTTCATTACATTAGCATTAGCATGTACATCAAAAAATATATAAACAGTAGTTGTATTTATTTTTACAATCATTTTATTTAATATTTAATTATAAATATTTTTTATTTTGTTATTGTAATGTGTTGTCTAAAAAATGTCTTTAAAAAACTCAAAATATTTTTTGTTTATGGCACAATTTTTATTATTATAATCATTTCATTTAATACTTAATTATAAATAATTTTATTTAGTTACCTGTAAAGCATTGTCTCAAAAAATATTTTTGTTTATAGCACAATTTTTATTTTTATAATCATTTTATTTAATAATTGTAAATATTTTTTATTCAATTAGTTTAGGTATTGGTCAAAAATAATTTGTAGATATTTAAAATCAATTATTCTTAAAGTCATTAACTATTGAAATAAAATGTAAAAAACACATTTTATAGTGATTTGAAAATATGAAATATATTGGATCATACTTAAAAATTAATAAAAATTGATCAAAATCTATCTTAAACCCTAATAAATGTGATTCTAAAAAAAGAAAAATACGCGTATCGTTAAGTTTTTTTCAAATTATGCGGGGAAAAAAAATCACAGTTCCGGTCACCGTAATCGTTACACTATGGGCTTTATACCCCACAACCACAACCGCAACCGCAACCACAACTGTGCGACCGCAACCGCTTTTCGAAACCTTGATTAGCACCTAAGAGGTTTTGATCCCTAAACCTTGGAGAGAGCACACCCCTAAGACCCAAGGCGTTACCACCAGGCCAACCCTTTGGGTTTGTTTATTTAAATTAAATTGAACCCAACTGGATGAATCAATTAATTCAGTTTGGTGGGTCCACTTTATATTTGAGCATGCTTTATTTATTTGGACTTGGGGTGTCAAACCCGTGACTTAAATATTTGTTAGTGTTTGTAAAATTTATTTAGACCGTTTGCAAGTTCATAAATAAATATTAGATCCAATACCCATGACCCACACAAATGAGATTGAATTTTTGAGTAAGCAATTCCATTTCAACTTTTGGAGGGAAATTCTCCCCCATTTTCCCTCTTGGCTGTTGACACCTCTCCCCTTCCCTTCCTTTTGTTTTTGTTCTATATGTATTACATGGTCAAATTTATTAGAAAGAGAGTTGAATGTTAGGTGATAGTTTGTCAAAGATTTTGAACACATTATATACTTGTAGGGAGACAACACAAACCCTTCTCGCATCTTTCCCTTCACTGCCGTGAGTTCCTCTCCCCCTCCCTATTCGATTTTTTTTTTTTTTTCCCTTCCATGGAACAGCTTGTTTCCTTGTGTATTTTTTAAGACATTTTTGTTGAGTTCTTGGTGCTCAAAGCCTTCTTGAAAGATTGGAAGCTTGGATTTAAAGCTTCTAGTTGGTGACATTACTCATCATCTCTTTTGCTCTCATTTAGAAAAATAGGGTAGGGATTTCATCTCTTTTACTTGAAATGTATAGAAAGCATGTTACGGTTACTATTATTATTTTATTTGATTGATGAGTATACTAAATCCATGAGTTATGATTCATTGTGTTAGTTTGCCATTCATGACTATATTATACTTGATTTGGTGTCCTTGAATATATTCATCTATGTAGTGGCATAACACCATGATTTCCATGTCACTAGTCTCAAGAAAATTAGGGCTTTTGTGTTATTTCATTTTATTTCAAGAAATGAAGTCACTAAAGTGAAATTGGTGGGCTAGTGGGTATCAATATGAAGAAAATGATATGCATCTAGCCAGTGTTGTGAAAAGCGTGCCTAGCGAGGCGAGGCGCACTGCCTGCGACTGAACAGGTACCAGGCAAGGCACTTTTAGTTAGGCGCGCGCCTTACCAGTGATTGGAACTAGGCGAGAGAGGCGCAAGGCTCTCGCCTAGGCACGACTAATTGTTTAAGAGGTAGATTTGATCTAACAACTCAGATGAACCCTTCGAATGGCTCGTAATCACAGAGGATTACAACTCATGTACCATATGAGCCAAATACGACTCAGATGAACCCTATCGAAGTCGTCTCTTCCTCTTTCGCCTCGCAATCAACTTCGACTTTGACTGGGCTGCTGGAGCTGGACTTCGACTGCGACATTGGACTTCGACTTGGGCTTCGCAGGTCTGTTCGACTTCGACTCTCTCTCCCCTTCTCCTTCTTCGTCTTCGACTTTCAGTTCTGCTTTTTTTTTCTTTTTTTTTTTTTGGGCTTCGACTTCTTCAGTGCTCTATTTTGCCTTCAACTCTTCCTCTCTCTCCTTCTTCAGTGCTCTGTTTTGCTTCTTTTTTTTTTTCAATTATTTGAGTTGAGTCTTTGAAAAAAAATGTAAGAGAAGAATTTACAAAAAAAATTTAAAAAATTAGGGAAAAAAAAATTATTTGTAATATGCAAAGAAAAAAAAATTTATTTGTAATATGTAAGAGAAGAATTTATCTGTTAGGGAAAAAAAATTACAAATAATTAATTATTCACATAATTAATTAATACAATGTGGTATTGGTCTTTTTTTTTCCTTCATCTGCTAGGGATTAAATTTGTTTTTCATTTATTCTTTTAATACAATTATTTTTTTATTTATTAAATTTGTTGTGTAGAAAATGACATCGGAAAGTAATAAAAAAGATCCGGCGCGGCAATATGCCCATTTGGTAGAGGAGAATAATTTAAACAAGTTCGAGTGTAATTTTTATGGTAAAGTATCAAATGGAGGTATTTATCGGGTGAAACAACACATCGCGGGAGGTTGTAGGAATGTCACTGCTTGCCCGAAGTGTCCTTCTCATGTAAGAGAAAAGATTAGAGAGTTCATGTAAAAACAAAAGACACAAAAAGAAGAAATGAACATGTTGCCTGATTTCGATGACATGGACATGGAAGATGAAGATGAAGATGAAGATGTCGTTGAGATCAATGTCAATCAACACCGTAAGTTGACAAGTAGTAGCCAAGGTTCATCCAAATCCAAATCCAAATCAAAAATGCCAAAGAGAAAAGGGCCTATGGATGTTTACTTCACACCCAATCCTAAATCAGTGGTGAAAAATCGAAGAGACCAAGCAAGAGGGAAACAAATCAAAATTGACGCAAATAACCCTTACAAAAAAGAAATGAGAGCTCGGGCAGTGCAAAGATTTGCAAGGTGGATGTATGATGCTGGTATCCCTTTTAATGTAGTAAATTATGAGAGTATTGGACCCAATGATTGAAGCCATTGGCCAATATGGTCCTGGTATGAAGCCACCAACTTACCATGAAGTGCGGGTTACCCAACTCAAAAAAGAAGTGAAACATACTGAAGATTTGATGAAGAATCATAAAGAGGATTGTGCAAAATACGGGTGTTCCATAATGGCTGATGGTTGGACTGATAAGAGAGGAAGGACATTGATTAACTTTTTAGTTAATTGTCCAAGAGGAACCATGTTTGTTGAGTCGGTTGATACTTCTAGCTATTCAAAGGATGAGCAAAAGCTATTTGAATTACTAGACAAGTTTGTGGAAAAAGTTGGAAAAGAGAATGTGGTGCCAGTTATCACTGATAGTGCTGCAGCCAATGTGTTGGCGGGTAAGAATATTTCCTCATTCCTTACATCAAAATTGTTTACTCATAGTTTGTTTTGTATTTAAAATTTAAAAACTTGAAAATAATAATTCTTTGTTATTGGCCCCGTTTGGTAGAGCTGTGGGAAAGTGCTTATAGCTTATGCCTAAACAGCTTATAGCTTATAACTTTTAGCTTAAGCTAATTTCCAGCTTATTCTTAAAGCATCTCCTGCCCCACTCAAAGAATAAGCTGTTTTCTGACTTCTACAAAGCTATAAGCTATAAGCTATAAGCTAAACCAAACACATCAAAATAGCTTAAATTAAGCTGAAAGCTGAAATAAGCTGAAATTAAGCTGTACCAAACAGGGCCATTGTTACATTATAGGGAGATTTTTGGAAGCTAAGTATGAACACTTGTATTGGACACCATGTGCTGCTCATTGTTTGGACTTGATGTTAGAAAACATTTTCAAGATACCTAGACTGAAAAAGACATTTGAAAGGGGCATTACAGTACATGGCTACATTTACAATCAGCCTACGTTGCTAAACATGATGAGGCGCTATACAAATTTGAAGAATTTGATCAAGCCTGCAAAAACTAGGTTTGCAACGGCCTTTTTAACTGTCTAGGATGCATCAACAAAAAAACAATTTGAGAAAGATGGTCACCTTCGAAGACTGGACCTCAAGCAAATGGGCAAAGGAGCCACAAGATAAAAGAATGGCACAAACTTTGTTGATCCCTTCATTTTGGAATACTGTTGTGTTTGCTCTTAAGGTCTCGGGTCCTCTTGTCAAAGTGCTTAGATTGGTTGATACCGAGAAGAAACCTCCCATGGGATACATTTATGAGGCAATGGATAGGGCAAAAGAATGCATTACAAGTTCATTTGATCGTAAAGAAGAGAAGTATAATGAAATCTTCGAAATCATCAACAAAAGATGGGATGTCCAATTGCATCGACCTTTACATGCAGTTGCGCATTTTATTAACCCAGAATTCTTTTACCCAAAAGCGTTAGAAGTGCAAAAAGATCATGAAGTGATGAATGGGTTTTATGAATGCATGCAAAGGTTGGTCCCGGATGTCACTGTTCAAGATTTGATCACTAAGGAGATGAGTATTTATATGAAGGCTGAGAGTCTTTTTGGCAAGTCTGTTGCGATTAGGCAAAGAAATACACGAGCACCAGGTAATATATTATAGACTCAGAGTTTATTTTTAGTAATACTTTTAGTAAAACTCAATACTTGGTAACAGTTATTTCTAACTAGTGGATTATCGCAACTGATTGGTGGGCATCATATGGTTCTTATACTCCAAACTTGCAAACTTTTGCCATAAAAATCCTTAGCCTAACATGTAGTTCATCGGGTTGTGAACGAAATTGGAGTGCATTCGAACATGTGAGTATTTAACATTCTAATAATTTTTTGTTCAACTCAAATATTTTTTAGTCTCATTATATAGAATTTAATATCCTTTTAATACTTGCAGCTTCATAGCAAGAAAAGAAATAGATTGGAACAACAACGACTCAATGATTTAGTGTATGTCAAATACAATAGAACATTGAGATTTAGGTATGACATGCGCAACACTCTTGATCCCATATCTTTGCAAAATATCGATAAAAGCAATGAGTGGTTGCTTGGGAGGATGGATGGAGAATCAGATGAAAATAATGAGCCTATGTTTGATGATGATGATGACTTGACGTGGGCCACTATTGCTAGAACTTCTGGAGTAGAAGAAAGTAGCCATGCAAGTAGAGCAACAAGTTCACGCTCAAAGGCACAACCGAGGATATCTAAATCATCAACATTGACTCCACTTCAATTAATAGATGAAGAGGAAGTGGGCTCAGATGACACAGAGGAGGAAGATGTTGAGAGATATAAATCAACGATGGAGAAGAAGATGTTGCCATTGATGTTAAGGATGATGATTGACTGACACCGACCTAACCTACCCTTTCTTTTGATATTGATGTTTTTAAGTGTTAACGCGTATATTAGTATTTGTTGGATATTTATGTTTTGGATGTTAGTGTTTATGTTTTTTTTTTTAATTTTATTAAATGTGGATTATTTGATCTTTGAAAATTGGAATGTTATGTAATATGCACTTTCATGGCTTTGAGAATTATTCTATATTTTGTCTTGAATCTTGATTACTTTTTATTTTTAAAAAAATTGTCTTAGTACTATGAATGATTAGTCTATGTTAATTTTTCTATTTTTTATGAAGACTGTGCGCCTTACTTCAATAAAGCCCGCGCCTCGCCTTGCGCCTAGGCCCAGGCCCCGAGAGACCTTCAGCGCCTTAGTGCGCTTTGAGCCTTTAAAAACACTGCATCTAGCTATACATTTGAATTTCATAGTGATTAGTATACTAATTTCTATAAAAAATTTGCATGTTAGTTTAATATCAATGGTTAGAGATAATGTTTATTGAATTTGAATGAGTTTTGGTGGTATTGTTAGTTTAGCGATGATGGATAATTGATAACTTATGAAGCACAGGCATGGGTACGGGTACGAGTACTGGTACTGATAAATCTAAAAAAATTAGACGGTTTGGTACATTTGTAAAAAAATATTTATTTTTAATTTGGAGTAATGCAAAAATTGGTTAAAATGGATTAATTTGTTAATATCCAACCTACAATTAATATTTAATGTCAAAAGTAAAAGTATAAACCAAAATTAAATGTCATTATATTAAATAACTTACAAACCATATATTAATTTAAATCGTGCTAAGCATAAAACTAAAATGAAATAATGACATGGGTACTAAAATGAATTACTAGGTACGGCTTGGGTATATACTAGGTATATACCTTTCACTAGACTTGGGTATACCCAAATACTAGGTACGGTATGACTTGGGTACGGTACGACTATACCTAAACGTACGGTACGGCCATTTGGTGTACCCATGATTTCATGCTATACCATTTGGATACCCATGATTTCAAAATGATTTCATGCTATACCGCGATTTCATACTACACCGTACCATACGGTATGATTTGAGTATATATTAGATACGTCTGGGTATACCAAAAATTAAGAAGAAAAAATTTGCATACGTGTTTCGTGTATCTGGTACGTTTGCAGAAATACCATATGCCAATAAATATCCAGTACAGGTACAACATGTTTGTCAAAATACCCATGCTTTATAGATGATAATAATAGATGAGTGTGATAAACTAGTAATTAATTATTGAAAACTTTGTAACTTGAAAATAAAACATTTTAAGAAAGTATCTATTTTTAGGGAATTTAAAGGTAAATGATGGAAATAAAGTGCTTTGTAAAGGAATGTGAATTTTAATTAGTGTTGAGAAACTTGGAAGTTGAAATTGGTTGAGTTTTGATATATTTTAGAGTAGTGATTTAGCTTTGGGCTTGTTTTCTTTGTTTGGGGCTCGTTTGGCCATTTGGTTAGTTGTGTACCTTGTAGCATGGATGGGTGCCACGTCATTCCATCGGTGAGAGCCCGTAAACCCACGTAGGGTTGATTTCTCCATAGTCCTTTGGTCTAGTAAGCCATGAATATGGGATTAGGGACTTGAATAGTCACCTAGGTTGAGGATATGACTATGTTCTAGTTAGACTCGACGGGTTTGACGAGGTTGGTGAGATATTTCATTGATTTTCGATACTATCAATTTTGTCTTGAATTTTGAAATACTTGTGTAGTATGATATCATCCTACTAACACTATAACAAAGATAATAAGGGTTGGTTTGGGAATAGGCTATTTTAATAACTTTTTGGCTTTTTAGCTAAAATATGAGGTGAAAAAAATTATTATGTTTTGGATATTTTTTGGTTTTTAAAGAAAAAACGTGCAAAACGTAGAAAGGAAAGGAAAACTCTCTTTTTTTGTATAGTTCTTTCATCTTTTGGCTTATTTTAGTGGCTTTTTGGCTATTATTGAGATAATATGATTCTTGCATGTAATTTATTCATTTCAAATGTCTTAGATGATTATTGGTGAGACATATTTGCTCACCCCCTACCATTTTAGGTACTCCACGTCCAGCAACAGAGTTGGGCGGTCATGCCTAACAATTAATTATTTTGCAAACTTACACATGTATATCCATGCTTAATTATATCTAGGCCCTTTTTGAGTTATTATTTTGGGCATCGGCATGTAAACCTAACTAGTTTGTTTATGAACTTGTAAAATTAGTTAGTTAGCATGCTTATATTAGTTGGATGTTTATGTGATTTGCATTTTGGGGTTGTGAGCTCATTCGTGGCTTTTAAAGCCTAAACTTGGGAGTTCTAACTTCATGACTGAATTTTAATTATCTTGTGTATTGGTATTTTATTCTAAGCAATTGTTATGAGATTTGAGCTTATGAACATTTGAAGTTACAGAAATAATATTTTATTTAAATTTGTCCCAAATTGGATTTCATCACTAATAAAATATTTGGGAGTTATTTGACTCCTTCATGTCATATTCTTCTAAATCTAAACTTTATCGGGTTCAATCACCGTAATTATTATAAATTAGTAATAATCCACCAGCTTATAAACCGGGGTGTGACAGTACCAAGGCAAACAGCCCACTCAAGCAACTCCCAATCCCGTTCGAGCTACCCCTTCTTCAGCATTCTCCATTGCATTTGTATATTGCGGACAAAAGTGAACCAATCATCTAATTGCCTACTCAAGTGGGTTGTATAGCCACATGATCAACTTCTTCACTCCTTTAGTAATAAGGGCTCTATCACCTCATCAATCTTCCACTTGGAGACTGATTCCAGACACGAATAAACTGCAAGCCTCAACTATTTATATCATCACAAAGTAACACAGCAACTCAATCCTCCATTTTCAAGTGCCAAGACCAACTGAAGTTGAACACAACTTTAGTTTCTCAATGATAACCACCCTGGCCATCATATCTGCAGGATTTTCTTTGCTGTGAATCTTGTCTAAACTAAATTGCCATCCTCAAAAAGCTATCATACAAAAAGATATTTGATGTCAATATGTTAGTCCTCATGTCAAACAATGAATTCTTTACAAGATGCATCACAATGTAGCTATCATTGTAAAACTTGCAATCCTCAAGCTTCATGCATCTATTTCCAAGCTTCTCTCCTTGCAACATATCTTGTGTCTATAGTGGAGATGGTCATAACCTCTGTACCTAAGAGACCCATCTAGCTGCAATGCTTCCAAGAGTAAACACATACACCATCCGCTTCTTTCTACTAATGTCACCTGCTACATTGGAGACAGCATATACATGCCCTAAATATCCATTTGATAGCTTCTCTATATTCCTTTCCTTCCCAATGCCCCTTTCCTAAATTGTACATGCATCCACTGACAACTCCTGTATAAGCGACGTTTGGCTTGTACAGAACATACATCAAATTGCCAACAAATTAAGCATTCAGAACCTACACCATGGACTCACCCTCGTGTCGTTTCATATTGTTCCTTCGTCAATATAAAATGGCTTGCTAACTAAATTGGGTCCCAAGAAGCTCCCCAGTTGTTAACTAAATTGTTCACTGATGGTGAGGAGGAACATAAAATATGAAAATTCATGCAACTTTTGAATCAATTTTTTTTATTTAATTTTATTTATTTATTTGGATTGGCACCAGGGTGTCCAAATCAAAGCCCGACTAATCCCCAGGAGTGCACAGGCCCTCAGCAACTTTTGAATCAATTTTGCAACCAAATGACACTAGAGGAACCTAAATCAAGCACAGATGCACACAACTTTCTTAAGAAAAATCACTTCACAAAATTTTTGTAGTGAAAAAAATTTATATGAAGAATCTATGAGAAAAATTAGTTGGGACTTATCCAATAGTGAAAAATATTTATATAAATATATATATTCAGTTGTGTATATCAAAAAGAGAACCACATGCACATCATGCGAAGAGTAATTATATATTAGTCCCAAAGTTGTTCCTCCATCCATTGTTTCCACAGAATAACTTGTTTTGCCCATTTTGGGGAATAAATTGAGATGGTTTGGTCATACACAACAAAGGTAGTAGTGAAGAGATGTGATACAGTGACGGGAGATGGAAGTGTTAGGGGAAGGGACAAACCTAAATTGACATGAGCTAGTGTAGTAAATAAAGATATGAATCTCCTTAATTTGACTAACCAAATGGCCTTTGATAGAATCGAGTGAAGAAGAAGAATTCACGTAGCCGACCCCATTTGATAGACGTTAAGGCTTGGTTTGGTTTGTTGGTATTGATAAGTAAAATTGTAATAGAGAAAATGCCAAGGGGATACTACTCTTTTAAGAGAGAAATGTGTACTAAAATATTATTTTAAAATATATAAATATAAATAAGCACAAACCACCTCTCCTACTCCATCACCTTGAAGCACCCCCTAGCCTTCAAACGGGTAAATTCTTCATAAACCCTCTTCTTACTGTTTGTAATTTTACCTAACACCACCAAACATAACCATATATTTTCGGCACAAAATTCTAAGAAACAAGGGGCTTTCTTATGACGAAAGTATAAAAAGAGATCTTTAATTTTACTTTTTGTCCATTAGTAAAATGAAGTTTGAATGTAATTATCCTTTTCGTGTGTAAACAAGAATGCCAAGGTGATGAGAAACAACCAGATTGCCTGAAGCATTAGCATCCCATTCAAGCTTCCCTTAAAACTCTCAAACATCTTAATGCTATAGTGTGAGACTTTTGAGAAAGGCCATAGTGTTCTGCATTGTTGAATTCGAGTTTGTTTACAAAGGCCTACGAACTAAGATGCAGAAGAATGTTTGATACTAGCCTCCAGAGTTTTAGACCTTTTAATAAGAACAGAGTCTAATATAGTTATTGGTTTTGTTTAATGCATTTCTCATTTTTTTTAGTTAAGTAAATGTTCATTAATAAGAAAGGATCCAACTCAAGTACATATGATGCTTGGTAGTAGTTAATGCAATTAAAATTTGAACTAATTAATATCTATTCCAATTGAATTAGGACACCAGGTGTCCTACTGTATGCCCAAAGTAAAGAATCAGAGTACCAGGTCAAATGATAGAAGAAAGAAAACCAAAAGAGGCATTGTCAAAAAGTTACCCGGTGAATAGAGAAATCATTGTAACTTTTGAGCTCCTCAGTTACTCGGTGCAAGGTACATTCAAAGCCAAACACTCCTTGAGGATGCAACTTTTTAGCAAACCGAACAACGTCCTCATCTGTGTAAATACGCCGCACCAGTAAAGGATGATTTGCAATCTAGAATAGGAAAAGTACACTTATCAGAAAGAAAAGTAAACACAGTCAGATCCAAAGCATTTAGGTTTAAAGCAAATGTAGTGAAAAAGAATCTGCAGCACCTTACGAAACTGAACAAAATAGTTTGAAATTTGACGTTGAGGAAGAATGCCAACAGCATTATTAGAGTCATCCTCTGAAAACTTTAAAACACGAGCTCGTGTAGCTGCACGATACTCCTCAATGGCCGCGTTATAAGCATCATGTTGTTGTTTTTCCATCTCTACATACTCAACCTGCAGCAATATATTCTATCCCTTGAATAACAGATAAAAACAGCAAAAGGCATTTCCAAATAATGAGATAAAGAAATAGGCATTTCCAGAAACCACAATACTAGTTGCAAATAAAACAGAAAAATGTAGATGTGCCATAAAGCCAAATAATGAGATACAGAAATAGGTGTTTCCGGAAAACCACAATACTTGTTGCAACTCCAACAGAAAAATGGATATGTGCCACAGAGCCAAATAATGAGATAAAGAAATAGGTGTTTCTAGAAAACAACAATACTAATTGCAACTTAAACAGAAAAATGGATATGTGGAATACCTGCTGTATCTTTGGCACTAGTTGCTGCATTACATCATATTTTAAACGCCTCAAAATAAATGGTCCCAATATGGACTTCATACGAGAAATCAAATCCCTATCTTCCGAATTGAAAAGCTTTTTCAAGTCTACATCTCCAGTTTCAAAGACATCAGGCATCATAAATGCCAACAATGACCACAGTTCCTGCAATGAAAACCACCAAGTCAAAGAAAGCATTCCAAGTAACTGCACAATAGCAATACAAACTTCAAGATCAGATGTCATATTCTTTTATAAGTATCAAGAGTAGATATCATATAAAACATAAATGAAATTGCTCAAATTTCAATACATTAATAATCTGTGCTGACTTCAGAAAATAAAAGTTAGCCCTGACAAGTGAGAATTAATGACTATACAGTCATATTATCACCACAGGTCACTAAATCAATTTTATTATAAAGAATTCTTACAAAGAGCACAATTCAGTCATACCCATTTACAATCTAAATCTAATTTCTTATGGGTAGATGTTGCAGGTCAAATGCAAAGTTGGTATACGAAAAAAACATTGACAATGTTCAAAGCCTCTAGTAATTCTGTCATTATATGGGAAACGTTAACAAACATCCAGCAATGAAATCGAAGATATATAATACAGATCAAATCTTCCAAAGATATGGTTATGACTTATGAGCTCAAGGAAAACATGTCTTTCACAAAGAAACATTAACAATATTCAAAGCCTCTACTAGTTTTTGTCATTATATTGGAATGGTTAACAGATATCTAGCATTGGCATAAAAAAAAATATAGCATATATATCACTTTACATATCAAATCTTCCAAAGATATGGTTATGAGCTTGAAGAAAATATGTCCTGTAACAAAATGATAAGTGAGTTGTTTAATTCTTTTAGCTTTTCTTTTTTTGCCAGGTAAGCAAATGAGACTTTACAGAAAAATAGGCAATAATTACAGAAACAACAGGCATACACAAGTGAATATGCAAAAGCCATAGAGAGAGAGCATCTAAGAAGATGGATGAGAACCCTATGTGTAAATGACAACACAGGTACCAAAAGGGAAATTAGCAAAGAAACATGCAAAAGTTAGAAAAAGAATAACCATAAGAACCCAAGCAACCTGAGGCACATAACTAAATCTGGCTGCTAATTAAGATGGTAAATCATTATACCCAAAACAGAAAGAATATCTTGCAAGAAGTGAAGATATTTATCTTACTAGTTCTAATGTGGGTGCAAAATATAACCCAAGGAAAAGGAAGTTGTTGAACAACTACTTTGTTGACAATGTCTGGCACATGAGGCCACAACTGATTCATTTGCTACAATTACGCACATCAAATTGTTAGTATTCGTCGTATGTTATTTTTGTGTTAAGTTGAAGGTACTATGGTCATATTGTGGTAAAGTGTTTTACAAGCCAAAAACATATACGTCTTCCCTCCTTTCTTCTCTCCTTCTATAACCCTAACCTTAGTTTCACATATTTTACATTTCAACTTGTATCAGATCACCAATCGACCTCATCAAGTGTTCATTATAATCTGGAGATCGACGCAAGGTGACAATGATGTGCTGATATCATCATCTGTACGACAACATCAGCGTGACGTCATGATGAACAAATTGGGTTCTGTGAACTTATTCTGTGCACTTGTGTTTGTTGGTTGCGGATCATCGATTTGCAATTATGATCCTCTTTTTTTTATTTTTCCCTATTTGGTTATCTTCTATAGGTGCCAAAAACCCTATGGGAGGCTTCCCTTGCAATTAGTTTGTGGATTTGAGGTATTGGTTGGAGGGTTTTTCTGGATTTTGAGTTCGCCCCTGCCTGGGTCCTGACAAATCTCGATTTTTTTTTTTTTTTTTTTTTGGGTATTCTTCTCTTGGAACTATTATATTTTAAGTTTTTTTGCTGACTTGTTTCTTTTTGGCGGGTGTTGAACTCTCACTGTGTTTTGAAACTATTGGTAAGATTACTTTTAGTTTATGGATCCTATTTCTTCTTTCCTTGAGAGCTTGCCTATATTTGTGTCCTGGTCATGTGCTAGTTGTCATGGCTGAGACAAAACCCCCCATGCTCAAGGATGATGAGTTGCCTATATCTATTACTACCAAGAAATTAAATAGTCTAAACTATCCAACATGGACTCATGCAGTAAAAGTGTTTTCGCATGGCAAGAAGTTGCGCTTTCTTACTGAACTTCCTCCTGATGCAGATGATAAAGCTTATGATGAGTGGCCCAGTGAGGATTTGTGTGTTATGGGTGGCTTTGGCATAGTTTGGAACCTCATATTTCTACTACAATGGAGTTTTGTGAAACCTCTAAGCAAATTAGGCACTCCCTTGCAGAGTCATTTTCCAATCAAAGTAATGTTTCTCGAGTATATGAGTTGTATGAGCAAATCTTCGCTACTCAACAGTGTGGTAATTCCTTATTTGAATATTATGATAGCTTTACGACCTTGTGGGCTCAATTATTGCAACATAGACCCTTTACTACTAATTTGCAAAAATTGAGAGGAGTTTATGATGGCATCCTTACTTTGTGCAAAGAGGTGAAAATTCAAACTTTGAATTTTCCGCCAAAGTCATTCCTTTGCTCGTAGTTTGTCTTGTCTTTCCATTCCATCTTATCAGTAGGCTATGTCCATGTTGTGTTGAAAGCATACTATGGATGAGGAAATGAGTGCTCTTCATCAGAATCAACCTTGAGCTTATCCCTCTTCATTTTGGGAAAGTTATTGTTGGTTGTAGTTGGATTTATACTGTGAAATATCTTCCTAACGGTAATGGTACTATTGAAGGGCTTAAGGCACGCCTAGTGGCCAAATGCTACACATAAATCTATGGTGTTATCTGTTCAAATTCTTCTTTATTGCAATCAGTCAGTCTTAGCCTTTATATGATGCTTGATATAAAGAATGTCTTTCTTTATGGAGACCTACAAGCAAGGTTCTGAAAAGCGGTTGCTGTCGCTGTAACGGTGGCGGTGACGCGGTTGCGGTTGCGGTTGCTGGGTGTAAAGGCTGTAGTGTAACAGTTGCGGTAACCGAAACCGTGAATTTTTTTATTTTTCGCACAATTTGAAAAAAACTTACCGATAGGCATATTTTTTTTCCATGATCATATTTATTGGGTTAAAAATAAATATTGATCAATTTTTGTAAATTTTTAAGTATGATCCAATATATTTCATATTTTTAAATCACTATAAACTGAGTTTTTTACGTTTTATTTTAATAATTAATGACTTTATATTATACAAAAAATCAATCACTAACTATCATATATAAGATAAACAATGACAAAAATAAGAGAATAAATAAGAGCCTAAATATATATATATATATATATATATACACATATTTTAACCAAGCCAAATAGATAATGACCACACTTATTATTATTATTATTATTTTCAAACAATATATCTAGATAGACACACACAAACAAAATGGTTTAGTAATAGCAGTTGAATAGAATAGCATAGATCTTACAGCTTAAACAAATCAGTAACATGTTCTTCATCTTCCCTCCTCACTCTCTATCTCTTGCTCCTTCATTTTCTCTCTATCCCTCTTCCCCCATTTTTAGCTTTTTTTTGTGTGTTTTTTCGAAAGAAACAGTTTGGAACCGTTACGTAACGGTGCGTAACAGGCCGTTACGGCTATTACAGCACCGTTACAACTACTACGGCAACCGCTACGGCCGACACACCTGTGAATCGCAATCACACTACAAAAGCGGCCATAACGGGTGGCGGTAACCGCCAAAACCGTTACGTAACGGCGTTACATAACGGTTGCGGCCGCTTTTTAAAACCTTGCCTACAAGAGAAGCTATATGGATTAGTTACCTGGCTATGTTGTTCTTGGTAGTGAGCATCTTTTGTTTGTCGGTTGCGAAAGTTTCTGTATAGTCTTAAGCAATCTCCTCATGTTTAATTTGATCGCTTCAGTGTAATTGTCCTGGCATATAGACTTCGTCGTTCTACTTCTTATCAATTTGTCTGTGTTCATCACTCTAATGGGATTATCGTTCTAATTGTATATGTGGATGACATCATCACTCCTAGCAATGACTCCACTAATATTGCTGATTTGAAACATTATTTAGGTCAACAATTTCACGATAAGGACTTGGGTCATCTCCGGTATTTTCTTAGAGTCGAGGTTGCTCATTCTTCCAGGGGACTATTTTCTCTCTCAATGCAAGTAAGTCGTCTTCTCTTTGAGACTGGTCTCAGTGCATATGTTTAAAATTATGGTTTTTTTCAATGAATATAAACATTATTTTCCAACACAATCTCACACTCTTCTCTTTATAGTAGCTCTTATTCCAACATAAGACATCTGTGCACTATATAGAAGCAGTTTTGCAGAGCAACCATTAGTTAATTAAATCAGCTTTGTAATGATGCAGTGCAAAGCAACCATTTCTTTGTTGAATTGTATACTACATAATATCCATTTTAGTAACTTAAACAAAGGCTATCACCAGTACCATACATGTAAATCATTTTGCAGTGGTGTCCCTGTAAGCATCAGACGCTGGTTGGCACTCCGCGCAATAGACATTAGGTTTTTCCACCTGTAGCTGTTTTTATCCTTCAATGCATGAGCCTCATCCATTAGCACACAACTCCACCGCCAAGATTTCAAAATTTTACGGTCATCTTTCTGCTGCATACTGCCAAAAGAGCATAATGATAAGAATAAAACTAATACCAAATGAACATACATAACATTGGCCTGGAAATTAAGGTAAAGCAAACCTGTGTCGTTCGAAAAGTGAGTAACACACAAGAATAACATTAAATGGAGGTGGCAATCCAGCCTTGGCCAGAGAGCTCAGCTCTCTTGAATATGCCGATCGCGCAGCCCCATGATACTGGAGAACAGAAAATGAGGGACACCACTTTTTCAGCTCCCTTTCCCAGTTCTCCAAAACAGAAGCAGGGCATACTATTAAATGGGGACCTGGATCATCTTCCAAGTGTTTCAACAAGGTTAAATATGTTATAGCCTGCTTGAAATCAGAAACATCACAATTTTTAATTATTAGGATGATAAATTTACAATCAGTATTGCTCATCAAAAAAAATTACAATCAATAACAAAGCAAAGGCAAATGAGTCTAGAGCTCAACTAACCTGAATTGTTTTACCAAGACCCATCTCATCTGCCAATATTGCTGCATGGAATAATAAATGTAAGGCATCAATTACTCTTAGAAACTAGCCTAGGATCATGTACACTACTCTCAGATATATATCAAACACCCAATCAACACTTTAATTACGGTTTCAGTAAGTCAAAATAGGTTTCAGCACATCCAGTTCTAACATGTCCCATCTAAAAATAAAAATAAAAATAAAAAGTTCTAACATGCAAGATAATCAGAACAAACTACTAAGGAGCACATGTTATATGGAAGAACTCATTTCGCAATTCAGAATGCAGTCAAAGGAGTACCACCCTTAATTGCACGAAGCAAAAGTGGAAGTGGGGCAGGCCAAGGTTGGAAGCGGGGGGGCACATAGAACATTCTAAGGTTGGGATTGCCAATGAAAAGAATTATATATTTGATATAAGTATATTAACATATTGTAAGAATTTTTTTTTTTTTTTTTTTTTGGCTTAGTTGTAATATATATATATATATATATATATATATTTTAAAATATTAATAAATATTGGAGATCGGTGTCAATGGAGAATTGTTTTTGTAAATATAAATAGATATTATGTATATGTGAAGTAATAGATTAAATTTGAGTTTTTTTCCCCTATAATCTGATGGGCTACGTATTTTCTCTTACTTGGTAGCTTCTTTTTTTTTTTTATATTTCTTTGTGATTTATTTGTTCAAGAGATTCTATCCCACTTGCAAACACGTTCTTTCTTTATGGGAACGCATTTCTCACTTGATTCTTGCTATGAATCACGGAATTGAGGTTATGGAGCAGATTGGTCAACCCCCAATAGGAGGTTCCTGCAACTAAGATACCACCGATATAACAAAGGCATCAAGAAACATATAACAATAAAAAATTATAATGATTGCATTCACAGGGGTAGACCTGTTGATAGAGGCAGTTTATGGGCGGAGTTGTCTCATGTTCATTCTAGCTGGAATTGTCCTTGGTGTATTGGATGGGTGTTTAATGTGATAAGATATCATAGTGAGAGAGATTGGGTTGTCTGTTGATTTCTAGTGAGTTTTTTCAGATTTTATTGCGAGAGAGGCACTGGTGGACCTGACTTTGGAAGGGGGAAGATATATGTCGAGCAGTGGACCTCTATGTCCAAGATCAATAGAGTTTGGTGTCCACTGATTGAGAGGAGTGCTTTCCAGATGTTTTTCAGTCTTTTTAGTCTCATATCATGTTCAGAATATGTAGATTGTTCAGGATTGTGTTTGGACCCAAGCCCCTTCAAGTTTGTGAATATGTGGCTTAGGTAGGAAGGCTTCATTGATTTGGTTAAAGGCTGGTGGGAAGGTTACAAGGTAGAGGGCTCATCGAACAACTATCTGGACAGGAATTTTGAAATTTTCAAAAGACAAAGAGATGGAACTGGGAAGTGTTTGGTAAGAGGGGTGTGAGGATAGCAAAACTTTTAGGTTAGATCAGATATATTGATCATAATGAGGGTAAAGATGACAATTCAAAAGTCGAGTAAGTGGAAAGGGCATAGATGAAAACAGAGGTTGGAAGACTTATGATTTTAGAGAAGATTTGCCGAAATTATAAGGCTATAGAATTATTGCTTAATCAAGGAAAAAGGAACAAACACACGCTTTTTTCACATGATGGCTAATGCACATAGGAGAGCTAATCAAATCCTCAAATTCCCAGAATAAGCTTTATGCCACCTTCGACTCTACTTTCCTACAAGCTTCTAAACTCTCATTCCCCTCTTTTTCCACAAGGTGCGCTTGGTAGAAAGATTGTATGTATGAGTCCTAAGTACTCTAAAAATTCAGACTTTGGGGTTTCTACCCTTTCGCTAAGGTCCTAAACTTGATAGGCAAGTTCATCCTATTCTTCTTCATTTTGAGCCAATCATAATACATCTCAATATAGGCCTCCTGAATTGACTCCTCATTCTCATTATCTGAAAACCCAACTTCTTTAGAGCACTCCCTTTGGAGCCAGCTCACCTCACTAGTCTCACTGTCTTTCTTCCTAAGCTTATGTTAGCAACAAGGGCCACAACATTTTCCAAGTCCACTAGAACATCAAAACAAGAAGACTTCCCCTCACTAGCGTCAGTATCACTCCATTTAGCTACTCAGCCCTTAGCCTTAGTCTTTTTTTTATTAGGACACTCATTAGCTATGTAAGCAAATCCTTAAAACTTATACTGACACCATGGGATTTCTTAACTTTGCTACTTTGGGACTTCTTTTCATTCTTACCCTGATTGGACTTTAAAATCTGCTCTTTCCTAGAAGACATGGCTAAGAAGTATGGTCATGGATACATTATACAAAATGAACAGGATAACCCGGTAATTTTCAAATTATTGTATGAAACAACACATGGGGAACACACAATATACAAGTTTATATATCTAATATGTCATATGTAGATATACCATTCAAATATATATATATATATATAATAAAACAAAAGCACCATAATACTAATTCCTATAAAAATACATTGCTTTTCTTTTATTATTGTATCTCAAGTAATTTTCTGCAAATTTATAATTAGTTTTATGTATATCCAAGCGATAGACACGTGTGTCCCCTGTCCAAAGAGTGTACCAATCTACAAAAATTTAAAAACTAACAAGACACATTTGGACGCATGTTCAACAAGTGTCAAGAAGCATCCGACGAGTGTCGATGTCCGACACATGTCAGAAACGGACATGTCACCTTCTCAAAAGTATCTGTGCTTCTTAGAGATGTGGAATTGCTACCTTTTTTGAGTTTGATGAACCCTTAAAATTTCTTCATAATTCTAATTAAGTCCTCTTCACCTATGTCACCATCATAAGAGAAGACTACATCCTCTCCAATAGCTTTGAAAGCCATTCGACTTCTTAGGTGGGCACATATTCCAGTTCAACTCAGGCTTGAAGGGATTCTAAATCCTTGATCTCTTCTATAGCAACGACCTTAGCCTAAAAAAGTTTAGGGGGAGACCAGAGGACCTTCCTCACAATCTTGGTTTCACTCGCGGGTTCCTTTAGGCTGCAACTGGAATTGACAATGTCACCAAGTCTAACATAAAACTCATCAAACGTCTATGAAGCACAGGTACTCTAAAAATGTTGCCGTACAAGTACCGGGTAGTTACCAGATGCGGCTATGCATACCAGGTACGGCAAAAATGCACCAAGCACGTTTTATGCGATCAGCTAGTACGCAATGGGTACGTTTTTGGGTACGCCGGAGTAAAAAACGAAATTTTTCTGCAATTTCAAGGGTATCGAAGCAATTTTTTTGTCCATTTCAAAAAATTAAATAAATTTGGGGTTCTTTTGTAATAATTAAAACATGAAACAAATTGAAATTAGGTTTACTTGGTTCGATTCGATTATCTCCTTCGAAAAAATACAGTCAACTCCAAGAGAGAAACGGTCAGTGATTGAAAAACTCCTTTGAAGGTGCTGATTCTCTCCTTCGAATAACACACTCCGGTGAGTTTCTCTTCAATTCTTCCTCTTCTTCAATTCTTCTTCCTCTTTCTTTCATTTTTTTTTTCAGATTTTTTTCTCTTTCTTCGCAGCAAATAAAGAGGTCTGTCGTTTTTTTTCCTTCGTTTTTCTTCGATTCTTCTTCCATTTTTTTTCAGATTTTTATTTTCTTTCTTCACAACAAACAAATTGATTTGCCCTCTTTTCTTTTTTTTCCTTCGTTTTTCTTTGATTCCTCTTCTTCTTCCATTTTTTTTTTCAGATTTTTATTTTTTTTCTTCGCAGCAAACGAATTGATCTGCCCTCTTTTCTTTTTTTCCTTCGTTTTTTTTATTCGATTCTCTCCTTTGATTTTCTCTTTCTTTCATTTGATTCTTATTCCTCTTTCTTGAACTCTCCATTTTTTTTTTAACATATATTTTTTATATTTTTTCCCCACAACCACTAGAATTTCATGTAACTTGCAAGTCTAGAGCCTTCTCTTTAATCATCTTCAAAAAAAAAAAAAAGAAAAGGTAATGTAGAATCACCCACGCTGTTATTTAACTTTGCCCATTTCTGTTGTAGATTGTAGTAGACACAATCAGAAAATTGTAAGTTAAATATTTGAAAAATCATATACTTGAATGAAGTGAGAGAATTCACAAATTATTTTGTTGATGGTTATATTACAGGAATATGAGTTCATCATGAAGTATAGGTTCAACTGCAAGTGCCCCTTCTATTGATACTAATCAAACTAGGGATGAAAATGCTCCTTTTTGAGGTTACGTTATGAAAATAGCTAAAAAGGGTGAAAGCATAAGTGGTAATACCAAATTTCGGTGTAATTATTGTAATATTGAGTTTCAAGGTTCATACTATAGAGTCAAAGCACATTTGTTGCTACTTTCTGGGCATGGAATTATAGTGTGTGCATTTGTGAAGAACAGGCCTGATCTTCTTGCTGAAATGCGAAAGGCAGATAAAGAAGCTGAGAATAGGAAAAAGATGACAAAGCTTAAAGATGTTCCTTTACCTCCTCCTTCCCGAATTAGTCCTAGCGTAAGAGTGGTAGGGGATGTTGGAACATTTAGACTGGATGGCTATGAACCAAAAAAAGAGAGACAAGTGGAAGTAGTGCCTTAGATAAAACATTCAATCAAGGTGCTTGAGAACATTTACATTCTTTAATTGCTCGCATGTTCTATTTAGCTGGTTGCCCTTTCATTTGGTTAGGAATCCATATTTTGTGGGTGCTTTTAAATTTGCTGCTGAGAATCAAATTATAGGGTTTGTCCCTCCTGGTTACAACTTATTGAGGATTACTCTACTTCAAAAAAGAAAGAGCAAATATTGACATGTTGGAACCAACAAACAATCATGGAATCAAAAGGAGTTGAGTGTAGTAGCCGATGGATGCACCGATACACAAAGGAGACCTCTTATCAATCTCATGGTAGCATCTAATGGTGGAGCTATGTTTGTAAGAGCTGTTAATTGTGAAGGTGAGTACAAAGACAAGTATCATGTTGCTAAATTAATTAGTGATGTGATTGATGAAGTAGGCCCTCATAATGTGATTCACGTAATTACCAACAATGCTCTTGTTTGTAGTGCAGCTGGATCAATCATTCAAGATAATTATCCGCAAATATTTTGGACACCTTGTGTAGTGCACACACTTAATCTTGCTCTTCAAAATATTTGTGCTGCTAAGGAAATTGGAGGTGCTACCTATGCTTATGATGAATGCCATTGGATTACAATTGTGATTGATGATGTGATGTTCATAATAATTTCATCATGAATCATTCTATGAGATTGACAATTTTCAATGAGCTTGTGCTTAGATACACGCTTTGCATCTGCAATTGTTATGCTAAAAAGGTCTAAGCTTATGTATCGTGGCCTCCAAGCAATGGTGATAAGTGAGAAATTCTCATCCTACAAAGATGATGATGTCAGAAAAGCGGCTCTTGTTAACAAAAAAGTGTGGGATGATATTTGGTGGGACAAGATAGAATACATACTCACATTTACTTTGCCAATATATGAGATGCTTAGATCTTGTGACACCAATAAGCCATGTTTACATTTGGTCTATGAAATGTGGGATTCAATGATTGAGAGGGTGAAGGCATCCATTTATAGGCATGAGGGAAAGTTAGAAAATGAAGAGTCGGCCTTCTATTCTATGGTGCACCAAATGCTAGTGGAGAGATAGACAAAAAGCAGTACACCACTTCATTCTCTCGCACATTCTTTGAATCCGAGGTTTAACTCATTTTTAAACTCTTTTTTAAGATGGTGAAAGGATAGAATTTACTTATTCTAGATATCATTTTTAAACTCTTAATAACATAACATAATTTACTTTTTATTTTTATTTTTTTTCCTAATTTTGCAATCTAGGTATTATAGGGAATGTGGCTTTATGATATAGAGGGCTAGAAATTAAGGTCAAAATTAAAGATGGACCTAAGTGCAGAGGCCGCCCCTATTAGGCGACCAGGAATGATTAAAGGAGTACGGCTAAAGGCCAAGGGAAATGGGTCAACAGTGGACCGGAGCAAGTCCAACCTGCCAAAGGTCCGAACAAGTTCCATAAAGAAAAATGGCTAAGTCAAGTTGCGAAGGCAACACTTGCAACGGTCAAGTTGTTGAGGCACTTTGTCTTAGTGCCGCCAAGTATTGTCTGCATCGTCATCTCAAGTATTGTCGGCGCCGCCATTTGAAGTTGCTGAGGTAAAGAGAGAACCAAAGCAACTAAGTTGCAGAGGCAATACTTGCAGCGACCAAGTTACTGAGGTACTTTGTTGGTGCCACCATTTGCACTTGCCATGAGAAACAGCTACTGCCGCAACTACAGTCGCCACAGCAACTACAACCGTCGCAACTAACTTGTGGAGGGAAGACTCCACCAAGGTGATAACAGCCTTTGGAAAAGCTTCCTCTCCATAAGTAGAGGCTAATGCTTGGCGCTGATAGCAGGCCCCAAGGCATTACTAGCGTAAGACTGATAACAGGCCCCCCAAAGTCATCATTAGCTCGGCGCTAATAGCAGGCCCAGAAGCTCACTAGCTTGGCATTTATAGCAAGCCCCAAAGCTTATTGGTTAGAGCTGATAGCAAGCCTAGAGATACCAGTGTACCGCAACAACCCCGCGAAAATGAGAGCAAGGCAGCCCGAGCACAAGGGACTCCCTTTCCATTTACCCAGGTCATGGACCTACCTTGGTTGCTCGGGCAGGACCAAGGAAGCCTCCTTGGGCTTGGTATTAAGGCACAGCATGGCTGATAGTAGGCCTAGCTATGGCCTTCGCCCTTAGAAGCTGGGGAGTTTGTGGTTAGGTGGCTAAGGGTAAAGGCGTCGCTGAGGTGAACACGAACATAGCGGATAGTAGGCTATAAAATCCTGAGAATGCATGTCTTGGCAAAATTGAACTGAGAAAGAAAATGTTGCAGCAAACATTACCGCCGCAAGTGCATTTGCTGAGATTCAAGCTGAGAAGGCAAGTTGCAACGGCAAACACTCCCGCCGCAAGTGCACTTGCTGAGGCATCTGTGCCAAACCGATAGTACATAGTACAGGCAAAGGGACACGTGACATCTTCAGCTTAGTGGTTCAAGGCAGAATATTCCATGTGATTCTTAGAGATACATGTCCTCACTTTATTTGACCACTTGGTATCCTTTGGTGCCAAGGAAAAGCCTATAAATAGGACCTATTCACCAAGGTCCAAGAAGAGGATTTTTGGGGACTTGGGGAGATGCTACCCATTTGTGCACTGCCATTCTTTTCTCTTTGAACCACTTGCTCCACCCTCACCTGGTTGCTCACTTCTCCAACAAGCCCAGATCTGTTGAACCATTAACATAATTTTGACTCTCTAATCATTGTCTTAATTACTGTTCACCTCGAACCCCCCTACACATGAAAATCCCATTCGTGTTCCTCCTCACAAGGATAAAGAAATTTCTGAAATGAAAACCAAGTGCCTTAAGAGATACTTTCCAAATGCAAAAGAAAGAAGGGTTGTGAATACAAAGTATGCCAAGTTTTCAGGTTTTTTGGAAAGTTTTGGAGACATTGACTCAATGTTTTTAAAGGCTCAAGGCGCACCAAGGCGTTGAAGGTCTCTCAGGGCCTAAGCGCACGGCGCAAGGCGAGACGTGGGCTTTATTGAAGTAAAGCTCATAGTCTTAGTAAAAAATTAAAAAAAAAAAAATTAACATAGACTAATCATTCATAGTACTAAGACAACTTTTTTTTACATAAAAAGTAATCAAGATTCAAGATAAATTATAGAATAATTCTCAAAGCCATGAAAGTGCATATTACATAACATTCCAATTTTTAAATATCAAATAATCCACATTCAATAAAATAAAAATAAAAAATAAATAAATAAACACCAAACATCCAAAGCATAAATATCCAACAAATACTAATATATGCCTTCACACTTAAAAACATCAATATCATAAGAAAGGATAGGTTAAGTCGGTCGGTCGGTCAACCATCATCCTCAACATCAATGGCAAGCAAACTATAATCTTCTTCTCCATCAGTTGATTTATATCCCTCAACATCTTCCTCATCTGTGTCATGTAAGCCCGCTTCCTCTTCATCTATTAATTGAAGTGAAGTTAATCTTGATGATTTAGATATCGTCGGTTGTACTTTTAAACGTGAACTTGTTGCTCTATTTACATGGCTACTTTCTTCTACTCCAGAAGCTCTAGCAACAGTGGCCCACATCAAGCCATCATCATCATCAAACACTGGCTCATTATCTTCATCCAATTCTCCATCCATCCTCCCAAGCAACCACTCATTGCTTTCATCAATATTTTGCAAAGATATGGGATCAAGAGTGTTGCGCATGTCATACCTAAATCTCAATGTTCTATTATATTTGACAAACACTAAATCATTGAGTGTTCCAATCTATTTTTTTTCTTGCTATGAAGCTGCAAATATTAAAAAGATATTAAATTCTATATAATGAGAATAAAAAATATTTGAATTCAAACAAAATTAATTAGAATGTTAAATACTCACATGTTCAAATACACTCCAATTTCATTCATAACCCGATGAACTACATGTTAGGCTAAGGACTTTTACGACAAAAGTTTGCAAGTTTGGAGTTTTAGAACCATATGATGCCCACCAATCAGCTGCGATAATCACTAAATAGAAATAATTGTTACCAAGTATTGAGTTTTACTAAAAGTATTACTAAAAATAAACTCTATGAGTCTATAATATATTACCTGGTGCCCTTGTATTTCTTTACCTAATTGCAACAGGATTGCCAAAAAGGCTCTCAGCCTTCGTATAAATACCCATCTCATTAGTGATCAAATCTTAAACAGTGACATCCGGGACCAACCTTTGCATGCATTCATAAAACCCATTCATCACTTCATGATCTTTTTGCACTTCTAAAGCTTTTGGGTCGAAGAATTCTGGGTTAAGAAAGTGCGCAATGCATTCTTTCAAAGATTTCATTATACTTCTCTTCTTTATGATCAAATCAACTTGCAATGCATTCTTTTGCCCTATCCATTGCCTCATAAATGTATCCCATGGGAGGTTTCTTCTCGGTATCAACCAATCTAAGCACTTTGACGAGAGGACCCGAGACCTTAAGGGCAAACACAACAGTATTCCAAAATGAAGGCATCAACAAAGTTTATGCCATTCTTTTACCTTGTAGCTCATTTACCCATTTGCTTGAGGTCCAGTCTTTGAAAGTGACCATCTTTCTCAAACTGTTTTTTTGTTAATGCATCCAAGACAAAATCAGAAAGGCGGTTGCAAATCTAGTTTTGCAGGCTTGATCAAATTCTTCAGATTTGTATAGCGCCTCATCATGTTTAGCAACGTAGGCCAGTTGTTAATGTAGCCACGTACTGCAATACCCCTTTCAAATGTCTTTTTCAATCGAGGTATCTTGAAAATGTCTTCTAACATCAAGTCCAAGCAATGAGTAGCACATGGTGTCCAATACAAGTGTTCATAGTTGGCTTCCAAAAACCTCCCTATAATGTAATAATTACGAAGAATTATTATTTTCAAGTTTTAAAATTTTAAATACAAAACAAACTATGAGTAAACAATTTTGACGTAACGAAGGAGGAAATATTTTTAACCGCCAACACATTAGCTACAGTACTATTAGTGATAACTTGCACCACATTCAATTTTCCAACTTTCTCTACAAACTTGTCTAGTAATTTAAATAGCTTCTGCCCATTCTTTGAATAGTTAGAAGCATCAACCGACTCAACAAACATGGTTCCTCTTTGACAATTAACTAAAAAGTTAATCAATGTCCTTCATCTCTTATCAGTCCAGCCAGCAGCCATTATGGAATACCCATATTTTGCACAATCCTCTTTACGATTCTTCATCAAATCTTCAATATGTTTCACCTTTTTTTTTAGTTGGGTAACCCGCACTTCATGATAAGTTGGTGGCTTCATACCAGAACCATATTGCCCAATGGCTTCAATCATTGGTCTAAAACTCTCATAATTTACTGCATTAAAAGGGATTCCAGCATCATCCATCCACCTTGCAAATCTTTGCCCTACCCGAGCTCTCATTTCCTTTTTGTAAGGGTCATTCGCATCAATTTTGGTTTGCTTCCCTTTGCTTCCCTTTTGCTTGGTCTCTTCGATTTTTCACCACTAATTCAGGATTGGGTGTGAAGTAACATCCATAGGCCCTTTTCTCTTTGGCATTTTGGATTTTGATTTGGATTTGGATTTGGATAAACCTTGGCTACTACTTGTCAATTTACGGCGTTGATTGACATTGATCTCAATATCTTCATCTTCATCTTCCATGTCCATGTCATCGAAATCAGGCAACATGTTCATTTCTTCTTTTTGTGTCTTCTTTTTTAACATGAAATCTCTAATCTCCTCTTACATGAGCTGGACACTTCGGGCAAGCAGTGACATTCCTATAACCTCCCGTGAGGCGGCGTTTCACCGAATAAACACCTCCATTTGATATTTTTCCATAAAAATTACACCCAAACTTGTTTAAAATTATTCTCCTCCACCAAATGGACATGTTGCCACGCCGGATCTTCTCTGTTACTTTCCGATGTCATTTTCTACACAAAAAATTTAATAAATGGAAAATAATTTCAATGTAATGTAATGTGTGATGAATTAATTATTTGTGATTTTTTTTCCTAACAGAGAAAGAAAAAAAAATAGAAAGGAAAAAAAAACAGACCAACAGCACAGTGTATTAATTAATTATTTGTGAATAATTAATTATTTATAAAAAAAAATTCAGTGTATTTTTTTTAGTTAATCAATCAGAATCAGTAATATAAGTCTTATTTTGTAACTTTATTTTTTTTTTTTTCTAACAAAGACTCAAAGGCATAATTGAACCCAAAAAAAAAAAAAAAAAAAATCGCGCAGTCGACAGAGACAAACAAAGCAGCCCAAAAGAAGAAAAAGGAGAAAGGGAGAGAGAGAGAGAGAGAGTCGAAGTCACAGAAGCCCCCCAAAAAAAAAAAAGACCACCAAAGCAACGAAGAAGAGAAAAAAACAAAGCAGTCGACAGAGACAAACAAGCAGCCCAAAAGAAGAAGAACAAGAAGAAAGAGAGAGAGAGAGAGAGAGAGAGAAAGAGAGTCGAAGTCGAAGAAGCCCAACAAAAAAAAAAAAAAACAGAGCTGAAGAAGTCGAACCAGAAGAGAAAAAAAAAAATTTGCACAGCAAACCAGAAGAGGAGAAGAAGAAGAAGAAGAAGAAGAAGTCGAAGCACACCTAAAATGTGGAAGTCAAAGTCCAGCAACCCAGTCAAAGTTGAAGTCCAAGGCGAGAGAGGAAGAGACGACACAGATTAGGGATTCATTTGAATCGTATTTGGGTCATATTGTATATGAGTTGTAATCCTCTATGGTTAGAGCCATTCAAACACACACCACAGCCGTTAGATCAGAATAAGCTCCTAAGCAATCAAGCACGCCTAGGCGCGAGCCTTGCGCCTCTTTCGCCTGGTTCAAGTCGCGTCTAAGGCGCGCAACTTCCTCAAAGCGCCTCGCCTGGGTCCTGTTCAGGCGCACAGCTTGCGCCACGCTTCACCTTGCGCCTAGGCGCACTTTTCACAACACTACATCGACTCAATATATGATAGAGGAGAAATGGAACCTGTGGTTTGGTGGTTGGCACATGGCTCTTCTGCACCTATGCTCCAATCATTAGTGGTGAAATTACTTGGCCAACCTCGTTTCTCTTCATGTTGTGAAAGTAATTGGAGCACATAGTCTTTCATTCACTCCATGCGAAGGAATAAAATGACTCTACAGTGTTGTAAGGATTTGGTTTTTGTGCACTCTAATATTCGCCTTCTATCAAGGAGTCGTCAACAATACACAGAAGGAGAGAGCAAGTTATGAGACATTGGTGGAGATGCTTTTGATTCATTGGAGGGCTCTGGTTTATTAGAAATTGCAAATCTTTCACTTGATGAGCAGGAGATGGAAGCCATATTGTTTGATGATGAAGTTGATGGAATTGAAAGTTGATGTTCCTAGTTTCATTAGGGTTATCATTTATTTTTGTTTAGCTTGTTTTTGGCATGAAACTCTCTTTTCTAATTTCTTCTATGTAATGACATTAAAATAGCTCGTTGACTTACTTTAGTATTAGTATTGTTGAAGAATGATTTACTTTTTTTTTTGGGTAATTGCTCCTTTTAATTATGTTATTAAACTTTGATTTGTATGTTGGATGTTAGCTATAAATTTAAAAAAAAATACATAAATAAATAAAAATAAAAATAAAAATACAATTAGCATACCACAGTCATACCAGTACCCTACTTTTTTAGAATTTTCCGTAACGGCGTACTCGTACCCACACCCACACTTTCTAGTCAAACGTTCCCGACACTTGCATAAGAGCTTGGAGTACGGAGTTTTTTATTGCGAGGGTTCCCTCATGGATAAATACACTTTCAAATGTCCCATGCACAGTGTTTTAAAAGGCGCACACCTAAGCGCGAGGCACAATGAGGCATAGCCTCATGCTTTAAACAAGTCGAAGCGAGGCAAGGCGAGGTGCAATACATAAGGCGCAGCAGCTTAGTCGCTGAGGCGACAGCTTTTTTTTGAGGCGCGAGGAGCGGGCTTCATGAGCTTTACCAATTTTTCTGCTCTAACTGTTAATTAAGTGCTTTTTCTTTTGTGGGCATACCCACTGGGAATCAAAGCTCTTCAATATAAAATGCTCAAACATGATCAAAAGAGAGCAGAAAGTGATTAAAAAAAACCATAGGTGGAGAATATTATAAAAAGCGATCAAAAAGTGAGAAGAAGACACGATTTCGGCTTCTTCATGTTCTTCTCTTCTTCTCCTCTACTTTGGTGGTTCTCTTTCTCTTCTCTTCTTCGATGGGTTATCTTGGTTGCATTTATCTCCCTGCCTTTATTTTTTCTTCCTTTAATTTTCTTCTCTTCTTTTCTTATTTTCTTCTTCTCTTCTTCAATGGGTTCTCTTCATAGGTCTGCCTCTATTTTTTCTTCTCTTCTTTTATTCTTCTCTTCTTTTGCTTTTTCACTGGATTATCTCTCTGTTTTTTCTTCTTTGTTATGCTTGTGAAGCTTGCTTTATGCTTTTTAGAATTCTATATATATTTGTTATATTGAAAAGTTTGCCTATTTTATCATTTTCTTTTCTCCTACTACTTGCACCTCGCCTCGCACTTAGGCTATAGGAGACCTTATCGCCACGGTGGGCCTAGAGCCTTTTAAAACACTACCCATGCATCCTTAGCAATTCCACAATATGAGATCCTCCTAAACTCATTGAGTGACACGACACAAAAAATCGCATTCAATGCCTTAGAGTTCCAACCATAATTTTCAATGCCAGTTTTATTATATCCAATTTTGACAAAACAGCCAAATATATTCATTAATTAGCTTCAAAAGGCTCTTATGTAAGGTTTCCAATAGTATCACTAGAACCATCAAATAAAGGGGGCTCATACCATAGAACCACCCTCTCTAGGCGTATCTATCTCCATAAACATGGTTAATAGGATCTACTTATGCTTTTACACTAAACAAGCAACCAAGAAGCTCCAATACCAATTGAAAAGGCGACAAAGGTGGGGACACATTTGTGCCCGGATGAAGAGTGAATACGTCAAACTCTCAATTCAAATTACCAAGCCATGGATTAATCAATTCAATTATTCAATCCCAATATATATATATATATATATGTGTGTGTGTGTGTGCGTGTGTGCGCATGTGTATATAATCATGCATATTCCAAATACAGTATACATAAATGAAGAATAAGAAACATGGCAATATATGGAAAACCATTTGGTAACAACAATCCCCACATGATGAACAATCACAAGCAGTCCCACCTTTTAGAATCCACTAGATGAAGTGGGCGTTAGCAGAGAGAATAAAATACCCAAAAGTCACTAAAAATGTCAAAAAGACAAAGCCTTATACAAAAAGTCAAAGATTCCTTTCGTTCTCTCTACTTTTTACACCTTTTTTTGTAAAAAGTTAAAAACCCATTCCTATAAACTTCAATTTTTTCACCTCATATTTTAGCCAAAAAGCCATTTCCCAAACCAACCCGTAATTTAAAGACTCAAGTAAAACGACTTACAACCCAAACCCTAGATGTGTTAGCCTTGATATCTACCCCTTCAAGCTCAAACTCCACTCACAACTGCCTTTAACTTCTATGTCAGCCTCCTCTTGTCTAGATCTACTCTCCTCTCGGTTCCAATCACAATCGAACAGTTGACAGGAATATCCAATACACAGTGAATGATTAAAATGTGTATGATGCAAGTGGTTTTTGCAAAACAATCAGAGAAACGCTTTCTTCAAATCAATTTGTATACCAAAAAAAAAATACTTCTCTAAATCAGTATGTATGGTCTAGCTTCCTAGGTATTGGAGGCTCTTTAAGAGGCTAGGGTTCCTCATGGATTATTTCTATATGTCTTTATATGTTTAATAAAGCATTAGCCTTTTCTAGTCTTTCAAAAACCAAGTCAAATTCATGTTCAAATCCGCATGCCCACTCAAAGTTGACTTTTCTTTTTACTCATGCAAAATGTCTTGAACTAATGCAATATGCTCATGCAATTTTACCCTAGATTGGATCGAAACACGCATTGTATTGTCATCAGACGTCTTCACTCTTCAGCACTTTAACACTTAGACCTCTACACCTAACCTAGACAACCACCACATGTTTTTGTCTACATCAATTGCCAGCACACTAAATCCTAAATCCTATAACAAAAGGAAAAGTACTTAACTACTAATAAGGAAATTTCTGTACATTCCATACTAAATTGGAAAAAAAAAACTAATGAACACATAAAACTCGAAAACACAGAATCTTATGGACATAATCAAACTATGCAATTCAACTCAACAAGGACATAATCCCTATTACAATGGGCTCGGCTACATTAGTTCTACACCAATCAACTTTTTGTGTAACCACATCATCTCTCAAATCGTATGCAATCAAGTCTTTTTCACATCCTCACGACCCATTGTTTTCAATCCTTTTCTCAAATCGTATGCAATCAAGTCTTTTTCACATCCTCACGACCCATTGTTTTCAATCCTTTTCTTATCCTTCTGGGGCCTTCAACTTAATCAAACCACTACACGATACCAATGCATTCAACATGTTGCACATAGCCAAACCATGTCACAGATAAATTTCCCCACTTTTAAAATTGCCACTCAATGGACTCACCCTTCTTAACGTGTCCAAACCAATCATTTAATGGATACACATTACAATTAGTGGTTAAAAGACAAAATAAAGCAATAAATTCTCTAGTTAATGAAAGGGCAATGTTATTAACTGTAAATTGTTTTGGTGCATGAAATGTATGAACAATGAATTACCCTCACCCAAAAATTGGTACAATGTGGTATTTTACATAGCTCACATATCTCACACTGAGAATTTTGAACATGATAAAGCAAATTTAAATACATGTGAGTCTAACATATTATGACAGTATTTTGAAAATGCAAAAGCCATGCCTAATATGAATTACCATCCGATGCAAATGCATAAACACTAGTTAACTATTTGTGTGGTTGCTAGACGTGCCACAACAATGAGGCCTCTTGGTTTAAGCTTTCATTCTTGTTTAGATTTTCATTTATCACAAAAAGGAAAAATAAAAGGAAATTTTTTAGATAGAGAAATTAAATTTTCAAGAAAACATAGAACATTCTGAGTTAAGCCATCTCAATGACAGTCTCACAGATCATCGGACTACAAGCAAATAATGATAAAGTAAAATACATCTCCGATTTTTAGCAAAATAAATCCAAAATTGATGTATCTAATGCTCAGTGTCTTTTCAAGTTTAAGATCCACTTATGGGCACTTAAACATAGGACAGGTTATTTCTGGCATAACAATTTACTGAAATCCTGTGCTTATCATGTAGGAGGATTCTTATCATATGATTTGGCCACTTCAACCCAAGTCTTAATCCTTCTACATCAATGCTGGAGCCTTCACATTTATAATTTTGCATACATATCCAGAGGACACCCATAAGTGTCATACTTGAACACCAATCAAGATCTCTGAGATATGACCTTGTTCAACTGTAAGCAAGAGGACACAAATTTATGCATACACAACATCATATGTGTTTCTGGAAGACCTGTCAAAGATGGTTATTAAATCAAAATATAAGAATATGAAAATTGGGATATTATTTTGGCAAATTATAGATGTTCAACATATTAGTGTAGTTGATAGGAGGTCCCTGACTAGAATATGTATAGTTCCAAACTTGAGGCAGGTTGTATATGCAAATAAAGATACATGAGTTGCTAAGTGCCTGAAAGCGTCCAACCAATTTCATAGGTGTGTCATGTCAAGCCTCACAGTCCCTGATAACATTTCTGCTCAAAGTTGTCTCCTTTGAGCCCAAAAGTCGCACCGTGACTTTTCTACAGTAGAATCAATTTGGACAATCCCCATCATCATTAGATAGATGGCTTGAAGCCACAATAAAATTTGGCCACCGCTCAACTCATAGAATCTCATCATAGGGTTTGCAATAAACAATATCTAATGCACATCATTTCAAAAAGGTAAATTACCAAGAGAAAGACAAAATTTTTACTGCTATTTGGCTCACATGATCTATCTGAAGAACTTTATCCCATAGCATTGAAATCACGCTCTTTCCATAACCTTTTTTTTTTTGTATCAATCAGCAACCTAGGAGTCCAATTCCTCTAACACTAAAAAAAAAAAAAAAATACTATCTAGATGGTTGCACATAGATTATTACAAGCACAGAAAAGGTACCTCCTCCTATTCTCTTTCTGTGCAAAAGAAGAAGAAAGTTGACACCAACAAGCTGGTATGGTTTGAGAATAGGCTGAAAATCCAAATCATCAGCCCCACATGCGGCGCATATATCATCCTACAATACCAAAGTTATGACTAACCAACCATCAACTCCCTCAAAACTACACATATATAGATGTATAAATTGTTATATATATACACACACACACATTTAGGAATTTGAAACTAGTTTATTCTCTTCAATTTGCCATCTAAGCATCAAAAACAATTAACCTGAGTAACAATCTTCACTGAAGAAGCATCAACCTCAGCATATCGATCACAGGCTGCCACCGCAGAACCATACAATTCCTTCCGCAGCTCCGCCGATATCTTCGCACACTTCTGCAAAGCCTTTCCCACCACATCCCCTTCCTCTACCTCTTCCTCATCATCATCATCATCATCATCATCATCAAAATCAAAACCAAGCTCGCTCTGCTCCGATTTCGATTCAATCGCCTCAGCAGAATCATCATCATCACTGTCCTCATCAACTACAAACCTCCTGCCTCGCCCCGTCTGCGGCCGAACCTCCCTCTCTTCGTCCACATCGTCATCATCCAAATTTTCCTCCAATTTTTCCACGATTTCAACAGAACTGTCGCTGCTGTGATTAGGACTGGATTGAATTTTCGATCCATAAGCGAAAGACTCGATTGGAGGAGGGATTTCGGAGGGTTTGATGACCCGGGATAGCTTGAAGGACTCATTTTCCCACTCGTCGTCGGAGATTTCGTACACGCGCTTCATTTGAATAGGTGGGTTGGAGTGATCAGAGCATGTGAAAACCCTAGAAATGGTTCTAGGTACTCTCTCTCTCTCTCTATCTCTCTCTCTCTCTCGCTTGAGACTAGTAGGGATTGACTGAGAGGAAGTATAGCTTGGGAGTGAAAGTCGAGAGCGCCATTTTTATGGGAGAGTGCGAATAAGAAAGAAAAGGACAGAAAAAAAAATAGAGAAGGCGGGGTACAAGAAGTAGAGGAGCAGAAATGTGACGAAGTATGTTGGATACCCTACGAGGACAATGAAGGAAAGTACCGCTGGTACGAATCCACATGTTAACATTTGTAGGGAATAGAAAGTTAGGAAGGTGATTAAAGGGGTAAAATTATGTTAATAGTTTAATAATGGTAAAATGGTTGGAGAAAGAGTAGGAGCAATTGTTTGAGGGATTTTTTTTAAGTGTATCTTATATATGCTACGCAAGGTAATTATACCTTTTTATTTTACATTTATACATTTATATGTATTAGGTTATATTAAAATATTTGAAAACTTACACATTGATGACCTGTTAAGCAGGTCACTTTCCAGGTAAATTAATAAAATAATATATTATATGACTAAAGGTGTAAATGGTCACAAAAAATGTATAAATTTTCACAAAAGGGGTATATTTTCACGAAAGGCGTAAGGAATTTCAGAAAAAGGCGTAGCTAATTTCTGAAAAGTTACACTTTTTTCTGAAAACTTACGCCTTCTGTGAAATCATTTACACCTTTTATGAACACTTACTCCTTTTGTGAGTTGACTTACCAAAGGTGTAAACAAACGAAAACTTACACATTTTGCTTAAGCTTACACCTTTTCGTGAAAATACTTACACCATTTTTGAAAATTTACTCCTTTTGTGTAAAAATTTTTGGCATAACATTTATACCTTTTCTTCGAACTTACACCTTTTGTGGAAGCCTAACTTAAAGCTTTTTCGGAAGTCACTTATACCTTTTGTGAAAAAATAAATTCATCAAATTTACACCTTTTGCTTAAGCTTATACCTTTTCGTGGAAATGCTTATATTTTTTTTGAAAAGTTACTCATTTTGTGTAAGAATTTTTTGGCATAACATTTATATCTTTTGCTTCGAACTTACACCTTTTGTAGAAGCCCAACTAAAAGCTTTTCGGAAGTCACTTATACCTTTTGTGAAAAAATAAATTCATCAAATTTACACCTTTTGCTTCAGCTTATACCTTTTCGTGGAAATGCTTATATTTTTTTTGAAAAGTTACTCCTTTTGTGAAATAATTTTTGTCATAAGATTTATACTTTTTTTTCAAACTTACACCTTTTGTGAAAGAGTATATAAGCGCAAAAGTATAAATGTTATGCCAAAAATTCTTACACAAAATGAGTAACTTTTCAAAAATGGTGTAAGTATTTTCAGGAAAAGGTGTAAGCTTAAGCAAAAGGTGCAAATTTCATGAATTTTTTTTTTCACAAAAGGTATAAGTGACTTCCGAAATAGCTTTAAGTTGGGCTTTCATAAAAGGTGTAAGTTCAAAAAAAAAGTATAAATCTTATACCAACAATTCTTACACAAAAGGAGTAACTTTTCAAAAATTGTGTAAATATTTTCATGAAAAGTATGAAGGAGTAACATTTCAAAGTGTTGATAACCAAAAAATGAGTAACAAAGGGTTCATTTCAAAATGTTCGTAAACACAGAAGGAGTAACATATGTTCATCTCAAAGTAGTAAACACAAAAGGAGTAACATTTCGAAGTGTTCATAAACCAATTGAGACAACCACTGAACAAATCAAAGGGTTCGTGACCCCCACTGACCACCCAAGCGTCGGTGGGCTCCGGTGCTCACAGCCTTCTGAGATCGGCACCTCCACTGGCACCGCCGTCGCAAATCAAAGTTTTTTTGAAAGATTGGCTATCGATCTTGGTCTCTCTCTGTCGATCCCTGTTTATCTCGGTCTGTCTCCAGTGATCTTGGTCTGTCTGTGTCCATGTAGGTCTCTTCTCTGTCGATCTCTGTCGATTTCGATCCCTTTGTCGATCAGTGTCCATCTAGGTCTCTATGTCTGTTGATCTCAGTCTATCTCTCTCTCTCTCTCTCTCTCTGTCCGTTGCTCTATATTAAAAACGGTTCTCTTTTACATTGACATACTTGGTTGGATTTGGACTCAGAATCACTATTCCAAGCCCTCCCAGACTCGTCTTCTCTGAAACGGAGTTCTACTGAGAGAAAGGCCAAGCCCTCCGAAACGCCCTTCTCTCTCACATTGTCATTATCTGAACAAGGCAAATACAGTGTGATTGGATTTTAGGAACTTACAGGTTTTTGGGGGAAAAAACGGAACTTAGACGTTTTGCAAAGTTACTTACATCTCTTTGTGGCATAAGATTTATACTTTTTCTTCGAACTTACACTGTTTGTGAAAGCCCAACTTAAACCTTTTGTGTAAGAATTTTTGTCATAAGATTTATACTTTTTCTCCGAACTTACACCTTTTGTGGAAAAAAAGATTCATGAAATTTACACATTTTCCTTAAGCTTACACCTTTTCGTTGAAGTGCTTACACCATTTTTGAAAAGTTACTCCTTTGGTGTAAGAACTTTTGGCATAACATTTATACTTTGTCTTCGAACTTACACCTTTTGTGAAAGCCCAACTTAAAGCTTCGTTGGAAGTCACTTATACCATTTGCGAAAAAAAAAATTCATAAAATTTACACATTTTTCTTAAACTTACACCTCTTTGTGGAAGTGTTTACACCATTTTTGAAAAGGTACTCCTTTTGTGTAAGAATTTTTGGCATAACATTTAAACTTTTTCTTCCAACTTACACTTTTTGTGAAAGTCCAACTTAAAGCATCTTCGGAAGTCACTTATACCTTTTGTGAAAAAAAAAAAAATTAATGAAATTTACACCTTTTGCTTAAGCTTACACCTTTTCGGGAACATATTTACACCATTTTTGAAAAGGTACTCCTTTTGTGTAAGAATTTTTGGCATAACATTTATATTTTTTCTTCCAACTTACACCTTTTGTGAAAGCCCAACTTAAAGCATCTTCGGAAGTCACTTATACCTTTTGTGAAAAAAAAAATTAATGAAATTTACACCTTTTGCTTAAGCTTACACCTTTTCGGGAACATATTTACACCATTTTTGAAAATGTACTCCTTTTGTGTAAGAATTTTTGTCATAACATTTACTCCTTTTGTGCTTATATATTCTTTCACAAAAGGTGTAAGTTGGAATAAAAAGTATAAATGTTATGCCAAAAATTCTTACACAAAAGGAATAACTTTTCAAAAATGGTGTAAGTATTTTCACGAAAAGGTGTAAACTTAAGAAAAATGTGTAAATTTGATGATTTTTTTTTCCCCAAAAGGTGTTAGTGACTTCCGAAGAAGCTTTAAGTTGGGGTTTCACAGAAGGTGTAAGTTCGAAGAAAAAGTATAAATGTTATGCCAAAAATTCTTACACAAAAGCAGTAACTTTTCAAAAATGGTGTAAGCACTTCCACGAAAAGGTGTAAGCTTAAGCAAAATGTGTAAATTTGATGAATTTTTTTTTTTCACAAAAGGTATAATTGACTTCCGACGAAGCTTTAAGTTGGGCTTTCACAAAAGGTGTAAGTTCGAAGACAAAGTATAAATGTTATGCCAAAAATTCTTACACAAAAAGAGTAACTTTTCAAAAATTGTGTAATCACTTCCACGAAAAGGTGTAAGCTTAAGCAAAAGGTGTAAATTTGATGAATTTTTTTTTTCACAAAAGGTATAAGTGACTTCCGAAGATGCTTTAAGTTAGGCTTTCACAAAAGGTGTAAGTTGGAAGAAAAAGTATAAATGTTATGCCAAAAATTCTTACACAAAATGAGTAACTTTTCAAAAATGGTGTAAACCCTTCCATGAAAAGGTGTAAGCTTAAGCAAAATGTGTAAATTTGATGAATTTTTTTTTTCACAAATGGTATAAGTGACTTCCGACGAAGCTTTAAGTTACCGCTCACAAACGGTAAAAATTCTTGAACAAAAGGAGTAACTTTTCAAAAATGGTGTAAGTATTTTCACGAAAAGTATGAAGGAATAACATTTCAAAGTATTCATAACCACAAATGGAGTAACAAAGCGTTCATTTCAAAATGTTCATAAACACAGAAGGAGTAACATCAAGTGTTCATTTCAAAGTATTCGTAGTAAACACAAAAGGAGTAACATTTCGAAGTGTTCATAAACAAATTGGGACAACCACTGAACAAATCAAAGGGCTCGTGACCCCCGCTAACCACCCAAGCATCGGTGGCCTTCGGTGCTCACAGCCTTCTGAGATCGGCACCTCCACTGGCACCGCCGCCGCAAATCAAAGATTTTTTTCTCTCTGGCTATCGATCTTGGTCTCTCTGTGTCGATGTCGGCCTATTCTCCGTCGATGTCGGTCTCTCTCTGTCGATCCCTGTTTATCTCGGTCTGTCTCCAGCGATCTTGGTCTGTCTGTGTCCATGTGGGTCTCTTCTCCGTCGATCTCTGTCGATTTCGGTCCCTCTGTCGATCTCGGAGTGGCTGCTCTGTCGATCAGTGTCCATCTAGGTCTCTATGTCTGTTGATCTCAGTATATCTCTCTCTCTCTCTCTCTGTCCGTTGCTCTATATTAAAAACGGTTCTCTTTTACATTGACATACTTGGTTGGATTTGGACTTGGAGTCGCTATTCCAAGCCCTCCCAGACTCATCGTCTCTGAAACGGAGTTCTATTGAGAGAAAGGCCAAGCCCTCCGAAACGCCCTTCTCTCTCACATTGCCATTATTTGAACAAGACAATTACAGTGTGATTGGATTTTAGGAACTTCCAGGTTTTGTGGGGAAAAAACAGAACTTACACGTTTTGCGAAGTTACTCACATCCCTTGTGAAAAAACTTACACTATTTGTGAAAGGTTACACATTTGTTAAATAATTTATTTTATAAAATTTAGACCTTTTTGTTGAAATACTTAAACCTTTTGTGAGAAGTTACTAATTTATTAAAAATCATGTCTATTAAAAAATTTACACGTTTTATTGGAACTTACACTTTTTCTGAGAACAGAACTTATACCTTTTTTGAAATAAGTTACATCTTTTTTGAACATGCTTACACCTTTTATGGAAATCTGAATTATATTTTCCTAAAATTTAAACCTTCAATGGAAAGTTACACCATTGTGACATAACTTTCATGTTTTGTGAAAACTACATACATGTTTTTGAAAATATACACCTTGCATGGACGGAGTATTTGAATAAAATTTATACCTTTTGTTAAAAACATAAACCTTTTCTGAATGATTACACCTTTTTGTGGGAATGCTTACACCGTTTCTGAATGGTTACTGCTTTTGTGAATAACTTTTTTCATAAAATTTACACTTTTTATGGGATATTACAACTTTTCTGCCAGCAAAACTTACACCTTTTTAAAAAATTTACACCTGCTATGGAAAATATGTTTTCAGCAAGTTTACACCTTATTTTAAAAGCTTACACCTCTTCTAAAAAGGTACTCCTTTTGTGAAGCAAACATGTTTAAAAAATTTTACACCTTTTAAATAGGAGTTACATCTTTGGTGAAGACAGTTAGACATTTTTTGAAAATTTACACGTTTTATGGAAAATAAGCTTTTGATAAAATTTGTTAAAAGAAATTATTTGACAAAAGGTATAACCTTTTCAAATATGGTGTATGTTTGTCCGAAGAAGGTGTAAATAACCATAGAAAAGATGTAAGTTTTGTTTTTCACTAAAGGTGTAACTTGAAATAATAAGTGTAAATTTTATGAAAAAGGGTTTTCCACAAAATGTGTAATTTTTCAAGAAGTTATAAATATTTCCGAGAGAAGGTGTAAATTTTTAGGAAAGGTGTAAAATTTAGGAATAGTTGTAAACTTTGTGAGTTTTTACAAAAGGTATAAGTTCCCAAAGAAGACCAATCATCGAAGCTGAATGTTTCGTTTTTACAAAAGATATAAGTTCCCAAAGAAGACCAATCCCAATAAAGCTGAATGTTTCGTTTTTAGAAAAGATCCAAGGTGTAACTTTTATTAAGAAAATTAATGTAAAGATATAAGTTCCAAGGTGTAACTTTTATGAAGAAAATTAATTTATAAATGATGTCAGTTTTCATTAAAAGGTGTAAGTTGTCAGAACAAGTATAAAATTTTCAAAAATGCCGAAGTGTTCAGAAGAGGTGTAAGTTCCGTCGGCCCGTCCGTCTCTCTTCCATCTCAGACCTCTCTCTTTGTTTGTCTTTCTCTCTGCCTGTCTCTCCGTTGTTCCATTTCCCCGTAGCTGTAGGGTTTTACAGAGAAAAATATTTGAGGGCCGAGCTTAAGTTCTTGGGAAGGCTAGCCATGGAAGTGGATGCATAAATACTTTTTTTAAGTTGATTTTTGTTGGTGGAGCACAACCGCAAGGGTTAATCGAGCACCACCGTCAGTTCGTCTGATCTGGTTGGTATTTCCTTTATTTCGTGCTGGTACATTATCTGTCTCCTTGTTTGTCTTCTATCATTCGCATATACCTTCACACCCAACCCGAAATCGACCCAATAGGAACTGTTCTGTACTCTATTTTCGTATTTTGTGCTATTCGAATAGGAACTCTTCCCTCTGCTAACCGAAATGGACCCAATAGGAACTGTTCTGTACTCAATTTTTGTATTTTCTCTCTTTCGAATAGGAAGTCTTCCCTCTGCTATCAGTGCTGCAAGTTGAACATAGGTATCATAGTAGTTAGCAACAAGCATAAAAGGTGTTCTGCATTTACATGGCGAACTTGTTAGGTTGGGTTATATATAACGAAAAAAGACTTTAAAAAAAATTTGTGTAATGTTGGCATGGGAAAAACAATTTTTTTTTTCGAGTAGCCAAAAAAGCAAAAATAAGAAACTCGATAAACAAACAATGACTAATCTTGTTTCCGCAACAGGTAGCACACTCGGTTGAATTCTGCTTTCAATTTTGTAGTACTCGGTGATTTTATATTGCCAGAACTTATGTTTAGAAACAATCTGTGGTACACGGACTCTTCAAAATAGATCAAATACCTGTGTCGGACACCTGAGAGTCGGACAAGGGTATGGGATATGTGTCGGATACTTTTCAACGGACACTTCTTATATAATTGTATATAACACAATTATTATATGTGCAAATTATTGTGAAATTACTATAAATGTGATTTTGACACTGTGAGTTACATATAGTACCATTTTATGTCACATATTAGATTAAAAATATGATATTTTTTCCCCACACCGCGTACCATTGAATGTAGGGTTAAGATTTAATGAGTCGGACCTGTACATACATACCGCACCTGGCACCCGTACCCGAGTCCGTGTAACACAGTAAACAACTCTTTCTTTCAGTGCTGAAGTTCATGCATAGTTGACGGTATTCAACTTAAAACATATGAAAGCCAAATTGAAAGAGTTGAAATGAGGATGACGATTTCCAAATTTTGTAGAGAGCTATTCGTTCCCACACCCAATTCTGAATCAAGAGTTGAAGCGTTCACTTTCATGGCTAGCCTTTCCAACAACTTAAGCGGCCGGAGACGATGGCTGAAAACCAATACCTTCTCCCCACCTGAGTCGGACAACCCTAACAGATTAAGGAAGAAGTTTGCCTTCAGTCCTTCTCTAACATCCAACTTTTCTAAGATGTGGTCCATCCGGGCATCGTCAATGCCCTCTGTTTCTGTGGTTGACGTGTCTGTAGGTGAACTCTTTAGGAGGGATCTCAACTGTGTGTGCACATACAGTGTGCTCCCATCCCAGGTGATGTTCAACTGCTTAACGAAGTTGTTCAGTTCTTCAACTTCACGAACTGTCGTAAGGGTGAGGTGAAGAAATTCAGAAAAGTCAACAAGCCCAGGCAATTCACGAAGAAAATCTCATTTGTAGAAATGGACAACCTTGCCTGTTGTAGACACCCCATTTTTGACCGTCCTCAAGACTTGGACGTCACCGTTTGAACACTCGGTGATTATCCGTGTTTGTGTTCGTTTGGAGAGGCAGGGTAGGGCTTGTAGACCATCCCCACCCACCACCGGCAGTGGCTAGAGGCTACCGGCTGATTTTTGCTTCCATCGGCACTTTTTATTGCCGGCCGGCACCTTTTTTTGCCGGTCAGCACTATTTAGTGCCGGTCGGCACTACTTTTGGCCAAGATGGCATTTTTGGCCGGCCGACTACTGTGCATCTGCTTTTGCAGATATTTTAAGACAGCTGTCTTGCTTTTGCTCCCCTCCATACACGTGTATGGAGGGATCTCCCTCTTATGAAGCTTGTCTTGTAAGCTTTACAAGACAAAAGCTTCTATATAGAGAGGGGCTCTCTCTTGTTGCTAAGGTTAGACACTTGAGATATTTTGAGAGCTTAGACAGCCATTGTTAAGCTCTGGTTTTAGGGTTAGGGTTAGATACACATCCTACCTCTCTCTCTCTCTCTTTTGTGCTCTAGGTGTTTTGTGTCTTACTATTGCACATAAACACCTAGTGTTTCACCTTTGTCTAGCTACTGAGGTTCTAAGGGACTGATTTTGAAGTTTTGGTGTTAGATTCAAGCCAAGGGAGGCCATTGGAGCACCATTGTTGAAGGGGTCATCAAGGGTAAGAAACTAACACCTTTATTCTCCATTTTTGCATTGATTTTCTACCTATCTTAGAGCTGTTTTTATAGCGATCCCGGGTTTACCCTTGTTGTACAGTGATCCGGACATGTGTCCATGGATGTTGGTTGTTGTTTATTATCGTGTTTTCATCCTTTGTACTTTGTATATTGAGTTATGGGATGTGTTGGGCAGGTTTGTTACAGGTTGGTTGTGTTCGGGAGCCTAGTGTTGCTGCCCAGAATTTTGGACCTTCGCTCGAGCGAGGAGTTGGTCGCTCGAGCGAGAGTGGGGTTCGAGTATGGTGGGTCGAGCCAGAGTGGCTCGCTCGAGCGAGCGGTTGCACCTGGTTCTAGACCTGAGAGCTGTCTTTCTTGGCTCGAGCGAGCTTCCTTCGCTCGAGCGGTCTGGATTTTTCTTCGCTCGAGCGAGAGTTTTCTGTGTCTGGTCGCTCGAGCGACCAAGCCTTCGCTCGAGCGAGCGTGTTTTATATCAGCGGACAGTAGCGTCTTAAACATCACTTTTTCAGTCCCTTTCTTTGATTAAACCCTAAATCCGACACCCTCTCTCTCTAAACTTGCACTCTCTCTAAGATTTGATCTCCCTAGGGTGTGAATCTAGCCTAGGGCCTTTGTTTAAAAGATAGAGGGCGTTGAGAGCTTTGATTTAATCTGAAAAAGTTTGGATTTTGAGCAAGTTGATCTTGGAGTCTTCATCTCCTTTTGGGCTAAAACTTCGAGGTAGGGATATCCTACTCCTCTCTATGGGTTTTGTCTTTAAATTTTGGTATTTTGAGATGTTGGGCTTGGTTTGGTAATTTTTGTGAAAGTTTGGGGCTTTTGTGTAATTTTACAAAAGTTGGGGTTTTATTCATAATAAACCTAGATACATGTTTGGCATAGAGGAATGGAATAAATGTTGAATCATTGATGAAAATGGGACCTAAGGGTTGAAATGGTAATTATGGAAAATGGCCTAATTACATTGATTGATTAATTGGGATAATTAATGGTGAGGAAAAGAAATGTTGATTGAATATCCATTGGTGCATTTATTTTCTGTTTAGAAATAACTGCTTTGGGCTATCGGTGGAGGATAGTCGTGATTGTTGTAGACAATGCATGATGATTAGGCAAACTGAAACTAATCAATGAAATGTGTCATGGAACTTGACGGTTGATAGAATACATTAACTGTATGTATTGGGTGATTGTATATAGAACCAATGTGTTTATATACGTTTTGTGTAGAGGAGGAGATAGGGGATGTACTCCACGGTTTAGGGGAAGATAGGGGATGTACCTCTAAACCGGTTAGTGTTGGGAGAAGATAGGGGATGAACTCCGTAGATACAGCTCATATGCTTGTCTAGAGAAGTGAAGATAGAGCTTATATGCTTATCTTTGTGATGTGTGGATATAGCTCATATGCTTATCTGTGGATATTGTGATTATACATATCTGTTGAGAATGTGGATATAGCTTTATGCTTATCTGAATGTGAGATATAGTTTTTATACATATCTGTGGAAATGATGATAGAGCTAGCATGCTTATCTGTTGAAAAAGGGAAAATGAAAGGTAACTTAGACTCATAAGTTGTAAGACATAAATGTGTAATTTATGTGAATGTATCTGTGTTGACCATCTATCAATTGCTAATATTTGAGTCATTGTTCATGGTTGGTTTAGTGTATTTCTACTGGGCTGTGGCTCACCCTATATGGGAATATCATTTTCAGGTGCAAGAAGCATGCCACCTCCAAGAGCATAGCTGGAGGCTAGAGGCGGACATACTTTTGTCGCTTAACTTTTGATGTATTACATGTAACTTCAAGCCAAGGGCTTAATGTGTAAACGAGTTAGTACTCTTTTGTTGTAACCAAGTGTTAACTTGGAAAGCTGTAAGCCCGTAGGGCATTTTGTTTATGATGTTAACATGTAATACTTATGTAATGGAACTCTAATGAATAAAAGAATGTGGTTAGTTTGTATGTAAATGCATGTCTTATCTGATGGGTTTATTGTTGTTATTTTGAGGGCGTTACAGTTTTCGTGCTTATTGTATAACACAAAAAAGTTCTGTTTTTAGGCCCTCTTGATTGTTTATTAAGAGTGTTTTGTGGTTTGAGGGTGTTTGACCCCTCTTAGGCCTTGAAAGGCCTCATTTTGTGCTATTTTGTGCTAGTTTCGGGACTTTGGTGTTTGGGCCTCTTCACCACTGAAATCTTGAGGGATTTCAGTGGTGGAGATGGTGCCTTGAAGTCTCTAGAAGGAGAGGGCCATCCCCTCTCCTTGTTGTCCTTGAAAAGGGCATGTTTTGGTCTCTAAAGGGAGCCTATGTTTGAGTGTGTGTTGAGCATGTATAGACTATTTTTCATGCTTATTTTTCCATAATATAACATGATTTTAAATTGGTTTTGGTACTCCATGCATGCTTAGCATAGTTGCCATGTAATGCCTTGTGATTCCTTAACATGTCTTAGGTTGTGTGCCTTTGTTTCTAACATGTTTAGGCTTACATTTGTGAAGATTTTGTGCTCATCTTGACATGTTTTAGGTCTGTCCATAAGTGTTTGGGTTGATTTTAGCATGCTTAGTATAGCCACTTTGCATTCCGGCTTGTTGGCCTTAAGTATGTGCATGTATAGCATGACATCTTTGCATTGATTTGGTGATTTGGGACCATCCACCATGTCATTTCAGACCTTATAGTATGCTTGCATGCTTGCTTTAGTTGTCCCTTTAATGCCTTGTAAGGTTGTCATCTCATGCTTCATGTTTTGGTGATTATGCATGCCTTTGTTTTTGAGTCATTTGGATGCCATCTAAGTGATCCTTAGGCCTTGTATTAATGTCCTAAAATTCTGTTTTTGGTCAATGAGTTCATGCCATGTTTGGTCTTGCTAAGTGTAGTTCAATACTCCATTGGTTTGTTTTGAGCACTTAGGCCATTTGTTGCATGCTTGGCTTGATTTATTGCTTGGTTTGGCACCATGTTTTAGCATGATTTTAGAGCTCATGTTGCATGCTAATTGTCCATGAAATCCCTTTGCGAGTGTGCTTGAATGTTGCTTGCTTAATGCTTGATGCTTGGACCACAACATGTGTATGTGTGCATGTGTGTTTAGCCTCCATTTTTGGGCATTTTGGCCACTGTTTTAGGCCTATTTAGGGCTGCCTAATTCATGTTTAAGTCCACCCTCTATTTGGTTTGCATGGCCCTATGCTTGCTTGTATGCTTGCATAAGTTTGTTGCCATGCCATGTTGCATCCTTAGCTTGCATGCCTAGGTTGCATTGCATCTTGCATGCATACCTTGTTCCTTGACTTGATGATAGGAATTGGGCCTTGGCTTGTTTGATTGGTTTGCATTTCATTTGACATGAAAGTTGCATACTCGATTCCTTGGGCCATCATGCATGGAAATGCGTGATTGGTGGTCCGAGAATCAAGACACATACCCCTATAAGTCATTACCATGATAAGGGACATGGTTGGTGCATATATGCCTTGAATTATGCTGCCATGCTTTGCCTTGCCCTCTGTTGCTGTCATTTGCAGATTCTGCAGGAACACTCTGCCGACCGGCAGTGTAAAGTGCCGACCGGCAATAATTTCTATGCCGACAGCTTTGTTTTGTGCCGGTGGCCATACCACACTGCCGGTGGCAATTCCATTCAGCCGGTGGCACTCCTCATTGTCCAGAAAAGCAGTCCTGAGGTTTTGGCAACCTCCAGAGGAGTGAAGGAAGGAAAACAGAGGCAGCTCACGCATGGCGGCGCATTTCCCGAGGCGATTTACTGTTTTCTTAGTTTATTTAAATTTGCTTAGCTGATTAGGCAATTTGTAATATTTAATTAGCTTGCGTAGTTAATTAATTTGTAATATTTATTTGGTCCCTCCGAGTGAGGGCAAATCTGTAATAAGTGTGTGTGGGTGGTGTGTATGTCTTCCAATCCCCACTTCTTTCTTCCCTTTTATTTACCTGCTTATGATGGTAGATTAGGGCATCTTTAAAATTAGCATACCTTATGCTATGCATGCGTGCATCCATACATTTGTATTACATACATTAGGCTCGGTACATCACGCTAACTGCATCTGTACTTCAATTCACAAATTGAATATGTGGTAGTTGATCGCATTTCACATGCCATGTTTAGGGTTAGCCGAGCCTGCCTAGATTGCATTTTTGCATGTGATGCATTAGCCATTTTTAACATGAACTAGGACATGCATGTTTGCTGACTAGTTTACTGTTTTGGCACGGAGTACGATGTAAGTATTTATGCTTTAGCATCCCGCATGTGTGTGAGTGTTGCCATAACAGTATGCCTGCCATGCGGCTAAGTGCTTATGTGTTAAAATGTTTTAATGCCTGTGGGTGAAGGTTGGACTGCTCGAGTTGGAAAAACTCGTTGAAATCCGTGTTTTAGCCTACTTACGAGTAGCAAATTCCAAAGCGCTTTTCAAAACCGAACGGATATGCAATGTTTATTTCCAAATTAGGCAATCTAGTCTATACTTGTTTGCTGCGCGCATAACATAAGTAATTCTAGGCTAATAAATGGAATAAGAACACGTAATGTTTTCAAAATCGGATATCATGGTTAGTAGAGGCCGGTCTTCGGACCGGGCGAAAGGGGGTGCTCATAGCTGACCTTCCCCGATCGTACCCAAGCTCCCGAGCCGAGACAACTCCGGTGATGACGGACATGTGGCCTTCGGCACCGAGTCAGGGTTTCCTAAATTTCCCCATTAAAAAATATTTAGGTGGCAACTCTGTATCTGGCAAAGCAGTCCATGTTTAGCACTACTTTTTCAAAAAAATCTGTTTCTCAAAACGATTTGCCAGATTTGGACTCTTTGGTTCAGATTAAGAACCGCGACAACAAAATCGAGAGTCCGAACTGTAATAGCGAAGCCCCCCACGCGGGCGCGTCTACACCTGTCATTGCACGCAACTTTTGAATGACGGTTACCTTTCTCTTGAAGTTATCATCTTGCATATATATACAACAATTACATTTGAAGAGGAAGGTAGCTGTCATTCATGAGTTGCGGGCTGTTTGGACTTTATTGAGCGAGTTCATGAATGCGTACTCTCATTTGTCTTTTTTATGACCTTCGTGCAGAATGAGAATGGATGGGTACGTTAGTAATATTTGTTGGTAGGCAGTGGCAGTCTTGCTTGTTTCATTGTCACATATAATTGGTAAAACTTGCTTGTACGCCCGGAAAGTATTCTTCTCTGATCTGCCCACTGTCTGAGCACCCGAAGGTAATGGAGCATGGGCCAGGATGTAGCCACCTCGATTCTTTGCAACCAAGTTGCTCAGTAGGAAATTGAAGCCCTCAACTTGATGGCTGGCCTTTCCAATAACTTAAACGGCCGGAGACGATGGCTGAAAACCAATACCTTCTCCCCACCTGACTCGGACAAGGCTAACAGATTAAGGAAGAAGTTTGCCACCTTTTAGGGCTGGTTTGGCATGTTTACAAAAAGCCAAAAGTCAAAAAGTCACTATTTTGACTTGAATCACATTATTTTAAGTCACATCACCTCTCACACACATCATTTCAACCCCCAACCCAAACGGAACCCATATTTCGCAAAAAGTGAAAAAGTACATTTATTTATATTTAAAAAGTGAGGAAAAAAATTGGACCAAAAAAGTGCAATTTTTGTCTTTGTGGATGAAAAAAATGAGAAAAAAAATATGGATGTTTGGGTTAACTTTTTGACTTTTATGAAAAAATGTGTATTACAAAATTGTATAAATTAATGTGTAAGGAAAAATTAGAATTCGGAGTTTTGTAGCCGTAATTTTTGACTTTTTGTGAATAGTAATAACTTTTTGACTTTTGGGTTTTTTTTCCCAACTTGCCAAACTTGGCCTTAATATGTAGTGTCACGTACGTTTCCGCTTCCCTCCCAAATTTGGAACAAAAACCAAAGTCGCCAGACAGCGCTTTTGAAATCCCACAGATGCAGTACTTTTCATGATGACCCACATGTCGTAGCCTTTCTAATCTCACCAACTCATTTCCATTTCCCACATACAAATTTCGACAACTTTGCTGTCCTTCATTCTCTCTCCATTTCGGTTTTGCTGTCTACCTCCAGTAACACACTCTCTCTCTGTCTCTCCATTTTGACTGCGCCAGGTCGCCGACGGTAACAGTCACCATTTTCTCGGGCATGTGTGAGTCAGTCTATTTTTTATTTCGGAGCATATTATTATTATGACCTACTCTGTTCCACTCGCACGACATTACCATTTCTCATCTATTAAACTGTTCCTCCTTAGGTCATTGAAACCATACGTACGATTAGGTATACAAACTACACGGGTGACAAACTGATATTGCCATTGAGGAGTTCCAAAGTGACAAACGGTCTTCGTTGAGCAGTGTAGTCGGGTTTTTGTTTCTCTGCATGAAGGTAAGTTGCGTATGGGTGCTGTTGGGTTGAATGTCCGATGTGGCCCTGTTTCAAGTGTGCGCATTGGTTGTTGATTCTGGCTTGAAGTCGTAAATACTATAAAACGAGTACAATATATGGCCAATTAATTTTCGTAAAACAGTGGCATGCCATATCTGCATAAATTAACGACAACATATCGTACTTGAAAATAAACGAAAAGTACCACTCGTACAATGCACGTACGACTCAATGGTCCGTTGATTGTAAGTTGTTAACAGTCAATTTCGTTTTGTTACAATTTGGGAGTAACGTTCTTTCTGCATCCTTATGAATATTGCATGAAATTCTTTGCAGGAATTATCGTAATTGGATATGGGCGACATGTCAGACAATGCGAAGCAACTGTGAGTTTATGTCGTTCCGTATTTGATACAGTTAGGTTTGCAAAGTTATGTTTCCTGTACCTACTAAATACCACGGTCTGTTCGTGTATGGCATATTGTGCCGTTATGTACCGCCATCAGGAGGTTGTGCGATTTGAGTTTGACACATTTGCGATAGCCTCAAATTGCACCATGAATTTCGTGTAATGGATTAAAACTGTGTCGATTTCTTACCAGAATATGTGCACATACGGCACATGTCGCGTATTCTGCAGAGAGAATTTGTGAAATCCATAATTCACTGAGTTATACTAAACCACTTCAGTTCATAATTTTCGGTGACAACGGAAAACAACGTTACCAATTTCACGAAAATAGCACAACTTTTGAAATGGGAAGGCAAGTTTGACTAACTTTAAAGTTAACCGACGAAGATGATAGAATGCACAAAACGTACATACCACCGATGTAATTTGGCCTTGAACAAAATTTCATTTACGCTGATATTTGTTACAGGCAAAGGAAAACATTAAAGGCAAGTGGCAAAGGTTCACGAATGAAAAGGGTTGACATTACCGAGCCCCCTCATCGAAAGCGGCCACTTGGGCCATTTATTTTTTATAGGTTCGATCCGTGTCCTTCAAAGCGGCTCACAGTACGAATCCCTCTCGTCAGAAACGTGTGACAGTATTTTTGTACAATTCTGCATTACATATTTTGAACTCATTGCTTGCGCCTGTGCAGATTTCAGTTTGTACTCACAAGAAATTAAGATTTTAGAGACCAAAAGTAAGGGCCAAAATAATTTGGACCATTTATAATTGTTGTTGCAGAAATGATGTGGTTATTATATTTTTAGCAACCAAAATTGGACATTACGGATGCATTATTATGTAGTTGGGACCAAATTTATTTGTGTCACAAATTGTGTACATATATGTATAAATATCTATCCATATCTAACATATACTTGCGTCAAAATTGGCAATGGTTGCAGCCAACAACAATTCAAGGAAAGACGAGAAGCAGACAACCCCGGACCGAATATGGTTAGTGTGTAGACATGTAGTAAGTAGAGTACCGTGATGGAAACACGTGACTACTGTGATAGCAAAGTATGGACTTCTATTCCATGCACACACCAGTCATGTGCTTCTATTGTGTCGCATTCAGCGATTTCCAGCAGTCATAGACGCCATATTGCATGTTCTTATAAAATCCGATTATTTGTAAAATTCCATGTCCGTTTTTATTTCAACTGTGTGCGAAATAGTAATTTGTATGTGCAAACATATGTAAATACTAGAAAATGTGCACACATTGCGAGTGATACAACTTTTGGTGACAATTATTTTGGACTTACAGCTCCTATTTGTCCTGTATGTGCGTCACGTTGGTGTAACACTTACAGAGCCGAAAGGATATTGGGGAAAGGTGGAAGGAACTCCCCTGTGATGAGAAGAAGAGGTTTCAGGACATGGCTAAGGCAAGTGCTAAGGAACTGGGCGAAGAAGTTGCAAAGAAATCTGCAAAGGTACTTACGTGCTTAGTGTTTTTGTAACTGCATTTGGGGAGGACCTGCTATCGACACAATGTTGGTTAATTTTTTGTATTAATGTTCACGTTAATAACATTGCAGAGTAAAATGCAAGTCCGCATATCATTGAAGGCAATTGTTGATATCGTGAACCGGTGTAACGAAGCACAAAAGCAGACAGTCATTGATATTGGGTTCGGTGGCCTCCTCGGGTTAAAGTGTACCCGTATAGATCACAACATGCGCCAATGGTTGGTACAGAACTTCGATCCCAACACGTGTTCGTTGACTGTTCATGGCCGTCACCTGAGGCTCACCTGTGAGGAAGTGCATGTCTTATTGGGTATACGGTCAGAAGGCAATGACGTGCAGTTCACTGGTTCAATAGACGCATATCCCAATATCTACGAAGAGGTTGGAGCTGTTAAGGGAATCATTCCTTTGAACCAGTTAAGAGTTTATCTGACTGAGAGTGATGGTGCGGATGACGAGTTTCGGCGGAAGTTTGCGCTGTACGTATTGGGGGCCATGCTGTGTCCTACCACAATGACCGCGTTGAGCCTGTCGTTCGTTCATGCCGTGAGGGATGTGACTGGTATGGGGGCATGTAATTGGGCAAAGGTGACACTGCAATTCCTTGTCAAAGGTGTTCGGAAGTATAAGATGAAAGTTCAGCGCGAGGCAACTGGATGTGTTTTCCTTCTAATGGTAACGTAATCGACCGTTGTTTGTTTGTACCATGCCGATTACATATTTCATCCATTGCTGTGCATATGGTTCAATAAAATGGCAGTCGTTGCGAAATACAAACTTACCTGTTATTGAACAGCATGACAAATATACCTGTACGGGCCACATTTTTTGTAACCACGAAAAGCTTATCTTTTTAACCGGAAAGCTGCATGGGAATTCTGCCATTGAGACACATAAACACATACATATGATTGTGTTGTAAGTTGTATGAATTGTTAGCGAATACAGATTATTTTGCTCGGAAGTGTAAAGTAAATATCTTTTCCCCCTTATAATGCAGCTATTTTACTTGGATCGTTTTGCCCCTCCCTGTAAGAGTAGGTCGGCTACTACACGCTCCATCCCTCGGCTAAATGATTGGGGTGATACCGAAATACGGGAGACGAGGCGACGTATGGGAAGGAAGCAAATGTTGCAGCAACATGAGGTAATCAACCCATTCGTTCTGCACATTTGACAGCATTGCCCCACCTGTGTTATGGATAACGGTGACAGACAGAATTTGTGTTCCTATGACTAGGTGACAAGCAGTGACAAACAGTGACCCATTCCTTAGCGTACGTCATATTTTCAGTTTGTCCCTCCCTATTTACTCTGAAATACTCGAACTTTTGGGGGAAAAACATGAAGTTTCCATATGGACGATGTTGTAGCCTTACAAATTCAATTTTATGTACTACTTTCGTTACGAAATGAATTTTGGTTAAGCCTTGAAGTCAGATTTTTGGAAAAGCTTAAAGATTTTGGTTTTTTAACCTTGTAAAAAGGTCAAAACATTGTCGTTCAGTTATTGTTAGTTAGTTTGTAATTGAAAGTTTCTCTTTGTTTATGTAATTGGGAAAAGGTAAAGTGGTAAACATGGGATCGACTGTGAAGTTTTTATCCACACCAGATGAGCATCATTTACAACAATTTTTTTTTTCATTTCAGACAAATGGAGTAATTAATTTTTATTAGATATATTTAATATGTAAAGTGTGTACACATATGTTGTGTGCAACTTAAGAAAGCAGACCGAAACTTTACGATTCACAGTTGAGATCGATTAACGATTCAGTGCATTACCATTTTCATTTATGATTTGAATCCCGATTTGACAACTATGTTAGGTGGAGTTTCATCCAACAAAAGCAGAAAGCAACGACATTGATGACGCAATTGACACACACCATGTCAATAACAAACAGAAACCACGGATTGATGATGTTCGTTTGAGCAAGGTTGAGACCGACATTGGTGAACGGAAGGAAACCATGAAGCAAGTGCTTCACAGCAATGAGGAAATAAGGGACATGTTGCTCAATTTCCGAGGGAAGGAAGCTGTTGACAATGCAAAGGTAAGCAAAAGCAATCAGTACACATGCTTCACACAGTTCACAGAGGTTACTTGAAGATGAAATATCGTAGTAAGTTAATGTATGTGTTTGTGTGATTAGGTGGAGTCGACTGAAAGAAATTGTAACATTAACATATCCTCCAGCATTGGTGAACTGAAAGGAATGCTGAACGAACTGGTTGCAGTTATATTGTCTGGAAAATAACCGTTTACTGAATAGATACATATTGCTGAAATGAAGCAAATGATGCAGCAAGTGCTGGCAGGTTTATCGGAAACAACACAATTGCCTCGCTCAGAGGAAAAGGATGTTGACCCTACCATGGGAGTCGAGTTGCATGATGGCGGCGTGGTCTTCTCAAATTATTATGGTAGCCCAAATGAGGGTAATGTTCAAGATTTATAGGGGGTGGATTGGGAGGACAATTATGTGAATGGAATGTTGTCCAATGAGATAATTGATATGCACGTTGGACAGTTGCGTACCGTCCAAGAAGTTGGGGACATGCACAACAACCGTGGCCTTGTGTTGGAGGAAACATACGCAAGCGAAGAAAGCAAATCTCTTTCGGTTCAGTTTCTGGCCATGAAGAACGTTGCAAAACAGAGTTTATTTTCCTTTGATGATTTGCAAACCTTGCCACCAATGCGAGGAGAAGCAGACAATGTGCATCCTTCTGCTGGTAAGGTTGCCCAAACATTGGGAGCGGGACAAATTGTAACAGGCACACGAAAGGGAAAAGGAAGAGGAAAAGGAAGAGGAAGAGAAAGAGGTGTTGAAGCGACAGACGTAGGGGATATGCATTCGTGCAACGATAGCAAAATAAGTACTCGACTTACTGCCGAAAAATTCCCAAGTCGCCACATCACTTCACCTTTCGTATGTTTCATTACCAATTGATGCTGACAGCATTACTGATCATAATAGAACCATTATTTGTGTTGTATTTTAATATTTGTCATTCTAGTGCAAGTTTGCAGTAACAAATGTTGTACAATTGTCTTACAGATTTCGAACAAAGTCTTGTCCAAAATGCACAGGTTGGACAGGCGGTTCCGTTCAGAGGTTAGACATCGCTTCACCAATTTTAGATGCATAAGGATGTGTTATGTACTTTGCAAATTAAATTTCTGAACAATGGTGAGTTAGTTAATTGTTTATATTAATAGGAGGAGTTGATGTTACTTGATTGTTTATATTGATAGAAGGACTTGATAACACTGGAGAGCATAGAGGTTTTATCAGCAGCCAAACACGAAATTGTTGACTTTGTACTTGATGACAGAAACAATGAAAGGTACGGATGAGTTTAGTACTCGCAATTAACCTGTTCCGTAGTATTTGTGAAATAAGTTTGAATTCCACAATTTTCATGTGTCGTGCTATGTTTATTTGATTCTTGTAGGTATCAGTTTTTGATTCTTGTAGGTATCAGTTCTTTAATTTTTCATTCTCTGTGATTTTGATGGGTTTATGATGGGTTTATCCATGTCGTATGTAGGATTTTCTTTGAATTTAATGCAGTGGGCTACGGAAAGATCAGTGGCTAAATTTCCTGTCTGAAGTTTTCTTCTTTTGGTCTTATCCTGCACACATGTACCTATTGGGAAAATTGCAAACCACTGATATTTTCATAAAAATATTTACAAATTCATGGAAACCTTTATAATTTTAATTATGAAACTTAATAAAGTTTACCAATGATTTGCAAATTTTTTTGAAAACTTATAATGAAGTGCAATTTTTCCTAGCTATTTTTTTCTACTTTGCTTACATTTTCCATTTTGATCATTTTGGGATATTGTTGGCTCCAGTTTGTAAAAAACGTGTTTCTTTTTTTTTAACTTGCTGACCTGTAAATGAGCATTTCAATTTTCACATATTATTTTAGCAAATACTATTGGACATGTCATAAGTTGTAATATCTAAAACTTTGTCTTTTCATTTTGTTTTTTAAAAACTTAAAACTAATCTTCATTGGATTGGAGCCTAGTAGAATCAGGAATATCTGCCATAGTTGTACAACAGAAAAAACTAATCTTATGTTGCAGAGTTAAGCCAGATACGTTTAAGTTTTACTAGGCTGTAGGTTGCTTCTTACTGGTTGATGTATACGTTTTATGTAGGGACATTGTCGTGTCTATGAATCTGCATGAAATGCCTTGTGAATGTGCTACGCGACGTGACATGCGCACGCTGAAACCAGGGGCATGGCTATCCGACACTGTAAGTCGTGGCATCTGACAATGTTATTTCCACTATATTTTCATAATGGACATATCCATGTAGGGACATTGTTATTTCGTATTACATTTAAACAAATGGCAAACCTTATTTCGCAAGTTGCCTGGTCTGTTACAATGTTCCAGCCAATCAACTTGGTCGCGGTTCAATTGACTAACGGACAGCGGCAAGTACACAAAGACGGGAGGCATACTGCGTGGTTCTTTCCAGTATATGTGTCGGTAAGTAAGTGTTTTAGGTCGGTTGTGTATTGCAAAAGACATATTTTCAGAAAACTTTGGCCGACTGAACTTTACACACTAAACATGCAGACTTTGATACTAAATCAAAAAACTCAACCTCTGAACCATAAAAATATCGTCAAATCATATTTTGGACATGACAGATATACTGGGGTGCTTGATGCATGTCAGAAGGTAATATGAATGTCCATCCCATTGAAGTGAGTAGATTTAATATGAACGTCGGTAATATGAATGTCGATCCCATTTACATGAATGTCAATATAAATATGAAAGTGCGTACATGTTCGCATGCCCTCTAAACAATGTCTTCACTTGTGTTTATGTGTAGATTTACATGCCTTTCAATTATAGAGGAGTATATTGGGTGTGCCTAAAAATAGATATGGTAGACCGTGTGGCGTACCTATTTGACTCATTGGCATCCGCCACACTGGACACCAACAAGTTGAACGCGGCAAAAATGTTGGTATGTCGTGCTGAATTTCACAAATCTACTTCCACACTGTCACATCCTTCACATAAACTAACCGTCTCATTCTGCAACAGGTTCACACAATGCATGCCTTACTGCAACTACAGTTTGGAAATGAATATGCTGTAGACGTGCGTACCTTTGACGTCCGCATGTTAGAACAAAGGCCATTACAACAGCTGGACGAGTAATCCACAAACCCTGCGTCACATTGACTTCACTCCTGAATCACTCATTTAACGAACCTGCTTATTTTTACGAGAAATTGAATGTTACATTTCATTTGTAGCACTTTCGACTGTGGGATGTTTGTGATCAAGTACACGCAGCGGCCTGATATACCCAGCGGTCCACACAAGGTACATTGTACCGTTTAATTTCCAATTGCGAAATAAATCCGTTTATTTCCTACCGCTGTAACTGTACCTGATTTGTGTTATTCGCTTTCTGTACATAGTTTCATCCTTCTGTGCGCTGGAAGTTGGTGTTTGACTTCGTTATGGATGTGAACAATACAAAGATGGGCGAGTATCGTTCGTGCATGTGATTGATTGCAATTACAACAAATAGGGCAGCGATTTTATCATGGCCTGCCAGTACGAGAGTAATTTCGATGCCCAACCACAACTGGATTACTGCATCAGCTTGTCGTGACAACTTTTTAGGTCACAGCTGTGATAATACTAATTTCCCACGCGTATTGATTGTACACATAATTCCAATGTTTGGGACTGGAACAAACGAGGGAAAGTAGTAATGTTTGTTTGCTTTTATCGTGGCCTGTACGTAATGTGATACACATAATTCCAATGTTATGGGTACAAAACAAACAATGCAATATCATATTTGCCCAAATGACTATAGTAATGTTTGTCCAGTGCAATGTGATATTTGTCCAACAAACAATGCAAGTTGAAAGTAGTAATGTTTGTTCGCTTTTACCACATGAATTATGTTTGTTCGATTTTTTTAAATGCCATAATTTTGTCCAAAACAAAGCAAAAAAAAGCCCACAGAACAAACAAATAGCGGTGACTATAATGCACTTTGAAGGGGAATTGATTACTTCATAACAATGCACAAACGGTGAAAAATTGCACAAAAAATAAAACAACCATACAACAGATCATTAAAAACACAAAGTATTGATATTCAATTTTTTTTTTTTTGTTCAGCAAAACAAAAACTGTATTGATGAAAAAGCACATACAAGGTGTCAATGATACATCAAGAAAGAGGAGGTTGGAGCTAAAAAAGCTCCAACCTCCTAGTTGGTGAGAGACCAACGAAGAGAAACAAAAACAGAAGGAAAACAATAAGAATGTAACTCCAAGCCCATCCTCACAAAACCACATAACAGGGCAACCAGATGAAACTCCAAGGCAGCATGAACAAACTTCAGACCATACAGCCACCATTGAGACTTGAGCCTGAACCTTCAACCTCCATTGAGACTTGAGCCTGATCCTTCAACCTCCAAAAAAAAAAAAAAATAACTACAGCAGCAGACCAACAATTACAACAAGGCCAGCAGCAGACCTCCAATAACTTTCCCCAATCCAGCAGCAGACTTCCAATACAGCACACCAAAACGTCATTCAAACAATTGCAAAAAGGCCAATATGCAGCAGCAGACTTAAGCCTATTCGTTGATCCCATATAGCAGCAGTAGAGTACATATAAGGCAGAGCAGAGTTGAAGCACAGCAGAGCAGTAACCAGAAATGAGCATGCTTGACCCCATAAACTAAGCCAGAGCAACAAGCCAAAAATAAGGGAAAGCATAGCAACATTGAAGCACAGCAGAGCAAAAGTAGCCACCAAGAAGATATGGTAATACCACAGACTGACCAAAATCCTGCATACCACAGATTGACCAAACTCCTGCACCCTTGTAGCAAAAAACACCAAACACCACCCCCTCAATCAGACTTTGATACTATCCAGAATACAATATATGTCGTCCACTGAATACTGTAGGCCTCTATAACTTTGCTTACAGCAAAATGTAACCCTCACTTTCACCATCTCAGCCAATTCAGGCCCATCAACAATCTTATCATTAAAAAGGCAATCATTCCTACCTTTCCAAATCATTCCTAGGTGTGCAATACAAAAGAATACATATATAAACTAGCCTAGGATTTGGAGAACAGAACGGCTAGAACACCCCACTCTGATTGAGCATCTGCCAGCATGGCTTGGGCTTGGTCCAACTCAGCTTTAGTTGTCTGAATGGATGCAGAACGATGTCTAATTTGGGAGAGCATCATCCTTGCTTCTTGATTAAGCTGGTCATGTTGCTGCTGCAGATGAGCCTTTCTTTGCCAGACAGAGGCAAGTTCTGCCATGAGTTTGGCTTCCTCAAGTTCAAGTGCTAAGTGTTGCTGAAGAATGACTGCAGAGGTTTGCTGGCTGAGTTTGAGTGAAGTAGATATGGTGTGGGCTTCATTTAGGAAATCCTTTTTGGTTTGAATATCCTTCGAGCAAGTCTGAACCATCTCTGAAAGGGTTGGCCATTCCGTGATGATCTTGGCCAATTGCTTTAGTTGAATGGGGTTGAAAGGATTAGGGGAGAGGTTTACAACAGTAGAAAGACAGGCCAAGGTTTCATCAGGTTTGTGGAGAATGATTTCTTCAACTGGGGTGTTAATGAGGTTGATGAAGGTGGTTAAGGTTTGTTGAGTTTCAGCATCAAACAGATGTAGCCTTTGAGGCAATGGTGATATTTCGTCTAGATCTTGTTGAAGAATAGAAAGTTCGGCCCAAATATCCTGGCATGGACCGACGGCCTGTGAACATTAATAGTTTGGTGAGAATATATGCTTGCAAGTAATAAAGAGTAAATAGGATGAGGTTGGAAATGGTAGTACCTGTCCTGATAACGTGCGCGTAGACGGTTGGCCTTGTTCAGCTGTGGTTGTGGCATTAGGACGAGTTGTTTCTGGTACTGATGAAATGGCAACATCAGCGCCTTGAGGCTCTTTCTCTGGTTCTGCTAACAGGGGAAAGTCATGAGGACCTTCAAGTTCTATCTCGCCCATTGGTCGTGGAGATGAGTCCTGTATTATGTCCATCCCTGTAAATTGGAGAACAATACCAGTTAAAGAAAAGTTTTTTTTTTCCTAAACGAACAGTAACATTTGTATTTCTATTTACCTTGGTTGTGGTGAACTTCTGGTTGAGGGGATTTTGTGTTGTCATCTGTTGGAGAGGATTGGCTGTTGATTGAAATGTCAAATTCAATCCTCTGTGATTCTTTGTTTGAAGTTTGGGAATTGGAGGGGTTGGATGGTGATGGTTGAGGGCTAGAGACAGAAGGGACAATGTGTTGAGGAGAAGTGGAAGGATGTTGTGATGCAGATTGTGTAGATTGCTGTGGCGAAGATTGTGAAGCAGGTTGTAAGGAAGTTTGTTGCGATGCAGATTGTGTAGATTGCTGTGGCGAAGACTGTGAAGTAGGTTGTAAGGAAGTTTGTTGCGATGCTTCAGGTGGTGGTGGAGTTGGTTGTACAGTGGGTTCTGTGGGTACATTGCTGATTGGACTGGGAATTTGATGAATGTGTTGAGGAGAAGTGGAAGCATCGTCATCATCAGCAGCAGCAAGGAGTAATCTCCTTCTTTTTCTCTGCACAAAAGTAAGTGATCAGTCGGGCGTGAATGGAAATTGAGATGCTGTAAATATGTAAAGTGAAGGCTTACTTTGTCACGCCCCAAAATTTGGACAATTAAATATTAAATTAGGACTAAACCCCAATTAATATTCCATCATCCAAATCCTAGGGGTGAAACAAAAAAACTAAAACGCCAACTAAACCATCCACCAAAAATTCATAACTAACAAATACCTCAACATTAAGGTAGCAACAATTAGTCAAAACAACTTAAATAAAGTACGGTTACAAACCATGCCATATTATTCCAATGCTAAAGTCATTAAAAATAATAATAATTACATAAGTTAGTATCAACCCTAAGCTCAAAAAAAAATAAATAAAAGAACTCCAAATGACATGTCCTACGATCACGGTTATTTCTTGTCACCACCAAAGCCTCTACTAATCCTGCAAAGGAAGCTCAGCTGCGCTCCAACAGAACGCACCCGAATTGCCAAGAGACAAAACGGGTCAGTATATAGGTATACTGGTATGAGTACAAGAATTGACACCCACGTGTCCACCAGACACAAACAAAAAGTACATTATTTCTTATCACGGGACAAGACAAGTAATTCTAACCGCATCGAGACGAATGGGTAGTTTCCCGAGATACGGTGGCATTTAGTTTCTTGTCCGTATACAACGAAATATAAATTGATTATAGACTAGACAACATAGAAATAAAAATATGGTGGGTTAGCCCTGCATAAAAAGTTAGTAAGACCCACCATCCTGCAAAACAAATAAAGTTAGTATAGTTTAATCATAAGTAGCTTGTCGAAACAAATATAAAATTACACCGTTTCATACTTAAATAATTCGAATTGATCAAAACTCAAAGAACGAAAGTTGTACAGAATCAAATTTCCTAAAAGACAGCGTGAACGAATTTAACATAAACTGAACAGGTTAAGAGAAAAACTTGATCTAAAAATCTAGACGGAATTCAATCGAAAAATATGAAGCTGAAAACGAACAAAAACTGCCATAAGATGATTTTTTTCGAAAAAGTTCAAAACATGAAAAGTGTGCAGAATAATGTTTTACTTCAGTTTACGCGAAACTAATAAAAATGAACTTGTTTCGTGGTTAAAACAGCCTATAAAAATTTGCATTACCAGAGTGAATCAAACCGACAATAGCCAAGGTCATCCGATTATAAGTTCTAATCGATCTTTTAATAAAAAGCTACAACACAAAAGTTGTCCAAAATCACGAATACATGCTTCTGCTCAAATTTCATAATTTGGCAAGATCGTTTACTATTTTTTTTTCATGTACATAACAGTACCATACACACTATACTAATAAATTCATAATTAAATTCTTTGTTCCTTAACTCCACCACTTCGGCTCTCCCCTTCCGGCCTACACATATATCCCATGTGTCTCCCGTATACCTAACACCGCTCCGAAGCCAAACTTGCACGGGGATATCGTCCCGAGTTTGACTCACACTCCCCGGATGGTTAGCATATACGTACGCGCGCAAATCAAAGCACTCGTCTACTCATGAGAACGAGGCAACAATATATATATACACAACATCTCACACGTGAGAATAAACATAACAATGCCGAGCCTAAGGCATTTAAATAAATCTCATAATCCTCACCTTTTTTTTTTTATACACTCTTTCTCCCCATCACTCAAATAAAACAACAATCCATGGAGTCATGGTGGAGTATAAGGAATTTATCTATAGGTTCATAATTAATTTTAATTTCATATGACCATGAGTGTAATTACAACCATAAAATAAATCCATATAAAAATCATAAACTATAGCGATCCCGGGTTTACCCTTGTTATACAGAGATCCGGACATGTGTCCGTGGATGTTGGTGGTTGTTTATTATTTTATTTACATCCTTTTACTTCGTATTTGAGTTATAGGATGTGTTGGGCGGATTTGTTTCAGGTTGGTTGAGTTTAGAAACCAAAACTAGCTGCCCAGATTTTTGGCCTGTACGCTCGAGCGGAGGTGTTGGCGCTCGAGCGGAGATTACACCCATTCAGTATTTTCCTGTGCAGCGTTGTACGCTCGAGCGTGGTATTGGCCGCTCGAGCGGGGTTGTTTGAGTGCCGCTCGAGCGTAGGGTTGGGAGCTCGAGCGGAGGCCTGGTTCTGCAAAAGTGCTGGGCGAGTGCATTCTGCGCTCGAGCGGGCGGTTGGCTGCTCGAGCGGAAGTCTGTGAGTGGCCGCTCGAGCGGGGTGTTTTACGCTCGAGCGGAGACCTGGGTTAAAGTCCCGAATTTGTGACTCTTCAAATCACTTTTTCACTTTCTCTTCTCTCTCTTTCTTTTCCAAAATCACCATTGTTGAGCCTCTCACTCTAGACTCTACCTTCTCTCTAGGTTTTGATCTAGTAGGAGTGATTTACTCACCTTTGGCCTTTACAAAAAAGTTGTTGATCGTCGAGGGCTTCATTTTAATCTGAAAATCTCGGGTTTTGGAGCACGTTGGGTTTTGTCGTCTTCTCCTTTGGGACTCCGAATTTGAGGTAGGGATATCCTACTCCTCTCTATGGGTTTTGTCTTTAAATTTTGGTATTTTGAGATGTTGGGCTTGGTTTGGTAATTTTGTGAAAGTTTGGGGCTTTTGGGTAATTTTACAAAAGTTGGGGTTTTATTCATAATAAACCTAGATGCATGTTTGGCATGGAGAAATGGAATTGATGTTGAATCATTGATGAAAAATGGGACCTAAGGGTTGAAATGGTAATTATGGAAAATGGCCTAATTACATTGTTTAATTAATTGAGATAATTAATTATGAGAAATGAGGAATGAAATGTTGATTGAATATCCATTTGTGCATTTATTTTCTGTTTAGAAATAACTGCTTTGGGCTATCGGTGGAGGATAGTCGTGATTGTTGTAGACAATGCATGATGATTAGGTAAACTGAAACTAATCAATGAAATGTGTCATGGAACTTGACGGTTGATAGAATACATTATTTGTATGTATTGGGTGATTGTATATAGAACCATTGTGTTTGTATACGTTATGTGTAGAGGAGGAGATAGGGGATGTACTCCGCGGTTTAGGGGAAGATAGGGGATGTACCTCTAAACCGGATAGGTATTGGGAGGAGATAGGGGATGAACTCCGTAGACACAGCTCATATGCTTGTCTAGAGAAGTGAAGATAGAGCTCATATGCTTATCTTTGTGAAGTGTGGATACAGCTTATATGCTTATCTGTGAATGTGGGATATTGTTGTTATACATATCTGTTGTGAAGTGTGGATACAGCTTATATGCTTATCTGTGAATGTGGGATATTGTTGTTATACATATCTGTTGAGAGTGTGGATATAGCTTGTATGCTTATCTGAATGTGAGATATAGTTTTTATACATATCTGTGGAAATGTTGATAGAGCTAGCATGCTTATCTGTTGAAAAAAAAGGGAAAATGAAAGGTAACTTAGACTCATAAGTTGTAAGACATAAATATGTGATTTATGTGATTGTATCAGTGTTGACCATCTATCAATTGCTAATATTTTAGTCATTGTCCATGGTTGGTTTAGTGTATTTCTACTGGGCTGTGGCTCACCCTATATGGGAATATCATTTTCAGGTGCAGGAAGCATGCCACCTCCAAGGACATAGCTGGAGGCTAGTGGCGGACATACTTTTGTCGCTTAACTTTTGATGTATTACATGTAACTTCAAGCCTAGGGCTTATTGTGTAAACAAGTTAGTACTCTTTTGTTGTAACCAAGTGTTAACTTGGAAAGCTGTAAGCCCGTAGGGCATTTTGTTATGATGTTGACATGTAATACTTATGTAATGAAATTCTAATGAATGAAAGAATGTGGATAGTTTATATGTAAATGTATGTCTTATTTGATGGGTTTATTGTTGGTTTTTTTTTTTTTTGAGGGCATTACAACTTGGTATCAGAGCGTACCGGGTTCAAATGCTTTGGGTACGTGGGAAGTGATTGGTATCACAATGGGTTTGTCTCGCTTGGTAGAGACTTAGATGTAGTATCATATGCTATGTGCTTAATTGATAACATGCTTATGTGACTATGTGGGTATGGGATTTAATTTCTGGGATGTTGATTGGATCCTTGAGTTTCTGGGAGTCTTGTTGGAAAAGCACTTGATCAATGCTGTTTCTAACCGGAACTCTAGTAACGTCTCGGGACTATCATTATCCGGAAATGAAATTCGTAAGTGCTTATGTGTTTATGTGCTTATGTGGAGTGAATTACAGTTGTCCATGTATTAGGACGTGAGTGTTTAGTTTCGGCACATTTATGAATGTGCTAACGTTCTGTGTTGCCTTTATTAGGATGTCAGGACGAGGAAGAGGTGCTAGGCGTGGTAGACCTGCGAGGCAGGAAGTACCGTTACCTGGTGAGATTCCGGCAGTACAGGAGGGAGTTGGTCAGGCCAACGTGGTCGAGCCAGTAGGTCAGCAGGCTATGGGTGCCTTGGCCAAAGAGATAGCAGGAGCTTTGGGTATTCTTAGAGCTGGGAATCAGGCAGCTGAGACAGGGCCTTCTTTCTTGAAGAGGGAGTTCTTCCGGTCTAATCCGGATGAGTTTATCGGGGATCCGAAGGAGCCACTGAAGGCTGATGAGTGGTTAGAACAGATGAGTAAGACGTTCGAGATGCTTGGCATTGAGGACGGAGCACTGAAAGTGACCTTGGCATCCTTCCAGCTGAAGGGAGATGCGGGTCAATGGTGGAAGTACGAGAAGGCTCGTGTGGGCAGTACTTGGGAGGCGTTTATAAATGCTTTTCAGGAGAGGTTTTTGTCTGCAGCAGCTAGGGAGAAGCTGAGGGATCAGTTTAGCCGGCTTAAACAGCAGGGCTTGTCAGTGGCCGAGTTTGAGGCTACTTTTACCAGTCTGTCCAGGTTTGCACCGGAGCTGGTGGCGTCTGAGGAACGCCGTTGCTATGAGTTTGAGCGGAAGTTGAGGCGGGGCCTCAAGTTGAGAGTTGGTGGGTCTTACATTCGAGAGTATAGACACCTAGTTGATGCTGCTGCTCATATGGAGATTATGATGCAGGAGGAGGAGGAAGAACAGAGGGGCTCCAAGAGGAGCCAGGATAGTCAGAGTGATGGCAGGAGACAGAAGGGTTATAACCCTCAGCAGTCTCAGGGTGCAGTCTTTAGATCGACCTTTCCAGTGCCGAGTGTAGGCTCGGGGAGAGGCAGTCAGGGGGAATTCACTTGTTATAAGTGTGGCCAGCTGGGTCACAAGGTTTCAGTTTGCCCGCAGAAGGGTGGAGGTCAGAAAGCTGCATCTTCTTCAGCTAGACCGCAGAGTCAGAGTTTGGGCAGGGGGCAGCTCTTGACTTGTTATCAGTGTGGACAACCTGGGCACATGAAGAGGTTTTGCCCACAGTTGAGTGCCACTTCGGGAGCGTCTGGTTCTAGGCAGACGCAGGGTTTTCAGCCAGCTCAGTCTGTGCAGGCCTCGAGGGCCAATCCGGGAGCTTCGTCATCCCAGTCTGTGCAGCAGTCTTTTGCTCCGAGAGGTGAGCAGGTAGACCAGGGGCCTACGGGGCGCGTGTATGCTGTTACCGCGCAGGATTTAGTACCGGCTCCATCAATAGTGAGAGGTACTTTTCTGTTTTGCAACTCAGTTGCTAGTGTGTTGATAGACACGGGTGCATCTCATTCTTTTGTATCTGCTGCATTTGCATCGGTTTTGGAATTGGAGTTAGCACAGTTAGCATCTCCTATTTGTGTAGTATCGCCTTTGGGTGGTGAGTTGATCCTGAAACAGGGTGTTAGAGGATGTGATATAGAGGTCGCCGACTATAGGCTTCCTTTTCCGTTTGTTGTCATGCCCATGAAGGGTTTTGATGTTATTTTGGGTATGGACTGGCTATCGTCATACCGGGCTGTTATTGATTGCTACCGCCAGAGGGTCACGTTATGTACCTTGAGCGGGGAGTGGTTCCATTTCTTGGGAGACCGGGTTGGTAGTGTTTTGCCACCGGGGTATGATTCGCGAGGGCGAAGTGAGCTTAGTAGTCTACTTGCTAGTTTTGAGAGTGGTGAGAGTGGTGAGACCCAGGTTGTATTGCCGAGGGTGGTCTGTGAGTATTCGGATGTTTTTCCCGAAGATCTTGTTAGTTTGCCACCTCACCGAGAGATAGAGTTCTCTATTGATTTAGTGCCCGGCACGGCGCCGATTTCTATGGCACCTTACCGTTTTGCTCCAGCAGAGTTGGTTGAGTTGAAAGTTCAGCTCCAGGAATTGCTAGATAAGGGCTTTGTTTGCCCTAGTGTTTCACCGTGGGGAGCACCGACACTCTTTGTTAAAAAGAAAGATGGTGCCTTGAGATTGTGTATTGACTACCGGAAGTTGAATCGGGCTACGGTTAAGAATAAGTATCCTATGCCCCGTATAGATGATTTGTTTGACCAATTGAAGGGTTCCCGTTGTTTCTCTAAGATAGACTTGAGATCGGGTTACCACCAGTTGAGGGTCAGGGAAGAGGATATTCCGAAAACGGCATTCCGTACGCGGTATGGCCATTATGAGTTTCTGGTGATGCCATTTGGGCTTACCAATGCACCGGCAGTCTTTATGGACTTGATGAACCGGGTTTTCCGGGAGTTCTTAGACCGATTTGTGGTCGTCTTCGTGGACGACATTCTTATCTATTCGTCTTCTGAGGAGAAGCACGAGGAACACTTGAGAGTGGTGCTTGAGTTACTTAGAGCCCATAGGCTGTATGCCAAGTTTGGGAAGTGTGAGTTCTGGCTGAGGGAAGTCAAATTCTTAGGCCACGTGGTATCCGGGGAAGGGGTGTCTGTTGATACATCCAAGGTTGAGGCAGTGCAGGATTGGGCACAGCCTAAGAGTGTGTTTGAGATCCGCAGTTTTCTGGGATTAGCTGGGTATTACCGTCGGTTTGTGAAAGATTTCTCCAGGTTAGCGTCACCGTTGACTAGACTGACTCGGAAGGGAGTCAAGTTTGTATGGAGTGAGACTTGTGAAAAGTCATTTCAGGAGTTGAAAGTTAGATTGACCACCGCTCCGGTGTTGATTATTCCGGAGAGAGGGTTGGGTTATGCGGTTTATTGTGATGCCTCACGAGAGGGTTTGGGTTGTGTGTTGATGCAAGAGGGAAAAGTGGTAGCTTATGGCTCACGTCTGTTGAAAATACACGAGAAGAATTACCCCACACACGACCTAGAGTTAGCAGCAGTGATCTTTGCCTTGAAAATCTGGAGGCACTACCTTTATGGTGAGAGGTTCGAGGTATTCTCGGATCATAAGAGTTTGAAGTATCTGTTTACACAGAGAGACTTGAATTTGAGGCAGAGGAGGTGGATGGAGTTCATCGAGGATTATGATTTTGAGTTGCATTATCATCCGGGAAAGGCCAATGTTGTGGCCGATGCCCTCAGTAGGAAGACCATTAGTGATGTTGCTAGTATAGCCATCCGGGAATGGGAGATGTTGGGAGCACTTGGCGAGTTTGATTTGCTTCTGGGCGAATCTGTTGAGGCTGCGGCCTTGTTTTCTGTTGTTGCGCAGCCTACACTTGTGATTAGAGTGCTAGAGGCACAGAGAGGTAACCTTGAGGTAGAATCCCTCCGAGAGAAGATCTCCAGTGGGAAAGTTGAGAAGGGTTTGACGGTGTATCCCGACCTGAGTGTGAGATACCGAGACCGTTTGTTTGTACCGGAGTCTTGCCGAGAGGAAGTACTCCGAGAGTTTCATCATTCGCGCCTTGCGGTGCATCCGGGAGGTACTAAGATGTATCAGGATTTGGGTCGCCAGTTTTGGTGGCGGGGTATGAAGAGAGATGTGGCTGTTTTCGTATCGAAGTGCCTTACTTGCCAGCAAGTGAAGGCCGAGCATCAGAGGCCAGCGGGTTTGTTGCAACCCTTGCCTATTGCCGAGTGGAAGTGGGAGCATGTCACTATGGACTTCGTTGTAGGTCTTCCGAAGACTCAACGGGGTAGTGATGCTATTTGGGTGGTTGTAGACCGGTTGACTAAGTCGGCACACTTTATTCCTATGCGCGTGAGAGATTCGGTAGATCATCTTGCCGACTTGTATATTCGGGACGTAGTGAGATTGCACGGGGTCCCAGTGACGATCATCTCAGATAGAGATCCTCGTTTTACTGCTAGGTTGTGGCAGAGTTTGCAGAGTGCCTTGGGCACTAAGTTGACCTTTAGTACGGCTTATCATCCTCAGACTGACGGGCAGTCCGAGCGTACTATTCAGATCCTTGAGGATATGCTTCGGGGTTGTGTCCTGGACTTCAGTGGGACGTGGGAGAGGCACTTGCCCTTGGTAGAGTTTGCCTACAACAACAGTTTTCAGTCTAGCATCGGTATGGCACCGTTTGAGGCTTTGTATGGCCGACCGTGTAGGTCTCCAGTGTGTTGGGCCGAGGTGGGTGATGTACCTTTGTTGGGTCCAGAGTTGGTTAGGGAGACGACGGAGAAAGTTGAGCTTATCCGTAGGAGGCTTGTTACAGCCCAGAGTCGACAAAAGAGTTATGCCGACCGTAGGAGGAGGCCTTTGGTGTTTGAGGTAGGTGATTATGTCTTTCTGAAGATATCACCTAGACGGGGCTTGATGAGATTTGGGAAGAGTGGGAAGTTATCCCCTCGGTTTATTGGTCCTTTTGAGATCCTTGAGAGGATTGGTGAGGTTGCTTATCGGTTAGCCTTACCACCGCAGTTGTCCGGAGTGCATGACGTGTTTCATGTGAGTATGCTTCGGAAGTATGAGCCAGATCCATCACATGTGTTGGATTGGACTGATTTAGAGGTAGATGAGGATGCCTCGTATGAGGAGAGACCGGTTCGGGTCTTGGATAGGCGGGATCAGGTCCTGCGTGGCAAGACCATTCCTTTGGTGAAAGTCTTGTGGAAACATCACGGAGTGGAGGAAGCCACTTGGGAACGTGAGTTGGGAGTCCGTGAGAAATATCCGGACTTGTTTGTTGATGTGTGATCTTGTATTTAAATTTTACATTTTGTTGAACTTAAGAGCTTTTATATATGTCTTAAGTTGTGAAATATTGAAAATGTTTTGATTATTGGAACTATATTTTAAGAACTTGCCTCATATGGAAGTTGAATGTAACACTATATATGTTGAATATATTGTTGAAATTGGAAAGATAGTGCATAATGTTGATGCATGTTGAAAATACATATGTTGTTTACATATTGTGATATGTCTCTTGTTAAAGGGATGGGATGACCGGTAATGGGTCGAATTGTTGAATGTTAAAGTGTAACATTGTTTAAAATGGAGGAAAACTTGTTTTGAAAACTAGTGCTTAATTTCGGGGGCGAAATTCTTTAAGGGGGGGAGGTTATAGCGATCCCGGGTTTACCCTTGTTATACAGAGATCCGGACATGTGTCCGTGGATGTTGGTGGTTGTTTATTATTTTGTTTACATCCTTTTACTTCGTATTTGAGTTATAGGATGTGTTGGGCGGATTTGTTTCAGGTTGGTTAAGTTTAGAAACCAAAACTAGTTGCCCAGATTTTTGGCATGTACGCTCGAACGGAGGTGTTGGCGCTCGAGCGGAGATTACACCCATTCAGTATTTTCCTGTGCAGCGTTGTACGCTCGAGCGTGGTATTGGCCGCTCGAGCGGGGTTGTCTGAGTGCCGCTCGAGTGTAGGGTTGGGAGCTCGAGCGGAGGCCTGGTTCTGCAAAAGTGCTGGGCGAGTGCATTCTGCGCTCGAGCGGGCGGTTGGCCGCTCGAGCGGAAGTCTGTGAGTGGCCGCTCGAGCGGGGTGTTTTACGCTCGAGCGGAGACCTGGGTTAAAGTCCCGAATTTGTGACTCTTCAAATCACTTTTTCACTTTCTCTTCTCTCTCTTACTTTTCCAAAATCACCATTGTTGAGCCTCTCACTCTAGACTCTACATTCTCTCTAAGTTTTGATCTAGTATGAGTGATTTACTCACCTTTGGCCTTTACAAAAAAGTTGTTGATCGTCGAGGGCTTCATTTTAATCTGAAAATCTCGGGTTTTGGAGCACGTTGGGTTTTGTCGTCTTCTCCTTTGGGACTCCGAATTTGAGGTAGGGATATCCTACTCCTCTCTATGAGTTTTGTCTTTAAATTTTGATATTTTGAGATGTTGGGCTTGGTTTGGTAATTTTGTGAAAGTTTGGGGCTTTTGTGAAATTTTACAAAAGTTGGGGTTTTATTCATAATAAACCTAGATGCATGTTTGGCATGGAGAAATGGAATTGATGTTGAATCATTGATGAAAAATGGGACCTAAGGGTTGAAATGGTAATTATGGAAAATGGCCTAATTACATTGTTTAATTAATTGAGATAATTAATTATGAGAAATGAGGAATGAAATGTTGATTGAATATCCATTTGTGCATTTATTTTCTGTTTAGAAATAACTGCTTTGGGCTATCGGTGAAGGATAGTCGTGATTGTTGTAGACAATGCATGATGATTAGGTAAACTGAAACTAATCAATGAAATGTGTCATGGAACTTGACGGTTGATAGAATACATTATTTGTATGTATTGGGTGATTGTATATAGAACCATTGTGTTTGTATACGTTATGTGTAGAGGAGGAGATAGGGGATGTACTCCGCGGTTTAGGGGAAGATAGGGGATGTACCTCTAAACCGGATAGGTATTGGGAGGAGATAGGGGATGAACTCCGTAGACACAGCTCATATGCTTGTCTAGAGAAGTGAAGATAGAGCTCATATGCTTATCTTTGTGAAGTGTGGATACAGCTTATATGCTTATCTGTGAATGTGGGATATTGTTGTTATACATATTTGTTGTGAAGTGTGGATACAGCTTATATGCTTATCTGTGAATGTGGGATATTGTTGTTATACATATCTGTTGAGAGTGTGGATATAGCTTGTATGCTTATCTGAATGTGAGATATAGTTTTTATACATATCTGTGGAAATGTTGATAGAGCTAGCATGCTTATCTGTTGAAAAAAAAAAGGAAAATGAAAGGTAACTTAGACTCATAAGTTGTAAGACATAAATATGTGATTTATGTGATTGTATCAGTGTTGACCATCTATCAATTGCTAATATTTTAGTCATTGTCCATGGTTGGTTTAGTGTATTTCTACTGGGCTGTGGCTCACCCTATATGGGAATATCATTTTCAGGTGCAGGAAGCATGCCACCTCCAAGGACATAGCTGGAGGCTAGTGGCGGACATACTTTTGTCGCTTAACTTTTGATGTATTACATGTAACTTCAAGCCTAGGGCTTATTGTGTAAACGAGTTAGTACTCTTTTGTTGTAACCAAGTGTTAACTTGGAAAGCTGTAAGCCCGTAGGGCATTTTGTTATGATGTTGACATGTAATACTTATGTAATGAAATTTTAATGAATGAAAGAATGTGGATAGTTTATATGTAAATGTATGTCTTATTTGATGGGTTTATTGTTGTTTTTTTTTTTTTTTGAGGGCGTTACATAAACATGGCATACACAACTAATCCAAATAAGTAAAATCAATCATTCATTTACATGCAAATAAAAAATCAATCCAACAACAAATAAAAATAAATAAATAAAAACAACGAATCAATTCATCCTCTAACCAATATCTATGGATTCTAAATTTATTTTAATTTTATATAAGTGTGATTACAATCATAAAATCATTGCATATAAAAATCCTAAACCTTGCATATACAACTCATCAAAATAATTAAAATCAATTAATCAACTAAAAACCCTAAACCTTACATATACAACTAATCAAAATAATTAAAATCAATCAATCATCTATAAACCCTAAACCTTACATACACATCTAAACAAAATAATTAAAATTAATCAATCATCTAAAAATCCTAAACTTTACCTACACAACTAATCAAAGTAATTAAAATCAATCAATTATCTAAGAACCCTAAACTTTACATACACCACTAGTCAAAATAATTAAAATCAATCTATCATCTTTATGTGAACAAAATCAAACCAATATCAAATAAATAAATAAAAACAAAGAATTAAATATAAATCAAATGAAGCGGATTTTGTACTCACAATTATTTTTGAAGATCAAATAATCACTCAAAGAATTAATAAAGTCATCCGAAATAAAACCCTAAACCTTGCATACCCAACTAATGCAAATAATTAAAATCAATCAATCATCCAAAAACTCTAAACCTTACATACACGTCTAATCAAAATAATTAAAAATTAGTCAATTATTTAAAAATTCTAAACCTTACATATCCAACTAATTAAAATAATTACAATCAATTAATTACCTAAAATCTTAGACCTTACATACACATCTAATCAACATAATTAAAATTAATCAATCATCTAAAAATCCTAAACCTTACATACTCAATTAATTAAAATTATTACAATCAATTAATCATCTAAAACCGTAAACCTTACATATACATCTAATCAACATAATTAAAATTAATCAATCACCTAAAAAAAATCCCAAACCTTACATACCCAACTAATTAAAATTATTACAATCTATTAATCATCTAAAAATCCTAAACCTTACATATACGTCTAATCAATATAATTAAAATTAATCAATCGTCTAAAAAAAATCCCAAACCTTACATACCCAACGAAATAAAATTATTACAATCTATTAATCATCTAAAAATCCTAAACCTTACATATACGTCTAATCAACATAATTAAAATTAATCAATCGTCTAAAAAATCTCAAACCTTACATACCCAACTAATTTAAATTATTACAATATATTAATCATCTAAAAATCCTAAACCTTACATATACGTCTAATCAACATAATTAAAATTAATCAATCGTCTAAAAATCCTAAACTTTACATATACATCTAATCAAAGTAATTAAAATTAATCAATCATCTAAAAACCCTAAGTTTATCTACACAACTAATCAAAGTAATTAAAAATCAATCACTTATCTAAGAACCCTAAACTTTACATATACTACTAGTCAAAATAATTAAAATCAATCTATTATCTATAAACCCTAAATCTTATATCCACAACTAATCAAAATAATTAAAATTAATCTATCATCTTTATGTAAAACAAAATCAAACTAACATCAAACAAATAAAAATAAATAAATAAATAAAACAGCGAATTAAACATAAATCAAGGAAAGTGGATTTTGTACTCACCATATTTTTTTTGAAGGTCAATAAAATATTTGGAGAACTAAAGGAGCCACCAAAACAAAACCTTATTCCTTTTATTTTTTCCCTCTTCCTTTTTCCCGGTGTTCCTCTTTATCTCGGCTTTCTTGGTTTTTTTTTTTCTTTTCTTGATCTTGGTTTTCTTTTCTTGATATCTCTCTCTCTCTCTCTCTCTCTCTCTCTCACGCCACACACACAGCACTCTCTTTTTCTTTCTTTTTGTTTATAACCTAATTGACTACATATTATATATATATATATAACTTAAATCTCATCCATAACAACCTAATAAACTATTATATAATATTATACAACAATTTATAATATATATAAATATAAATATACGATATTATATATATATATATATATATATATGTAAATAACAAATATAAATACACCTTTCTTTTTTTTTATATATAAAACAAATATAAATATTTAGATTAATTATATATAATTAAATAACACATTAAATTAATTAATTACCATATTAAATTCATTAAATACCACATTAAACTAATTAAATATCACATTAAATTAACTAAACAACACATTAAATTCTCATGTAACGATACAATTAATAAAGCCAAAAATAAAATAAGATAATAATAATCATAATAATAAAACAAAATAATGACTTAAGAAAATTAGGGTCGCTACAATATACACACCTCAAAAGAATCTCGTCCCGAGATTCGATCAGAAAGAATAGTAAAGAAAAAGCACCGGGTGCAATTCCCGACACTAAGTCAATGCACAATTCTACTACCCGTCGGGGTGGAGGCCTATGTGTCTCCTGAAATGTACCTTCAAACTCACATACCACATCTATCTCACTAATATTCTGCTTAGAGATTTCTACCGAGCACAGAAGACTTGTGCTCACTAACACTTCTTCTACCACTATAAGTGTGGATAAGCCGTGACCTACTAGTAATATCTATATTTATAGTCCTTCTAGCACAATCTAGAGATACAAAATGCTTTCGCAGGCAATCCATACCCAAAATAATTACAAACCCCGCAAACCCTAACATAATTAGGTCCGCATACAAAACTTTGCTCACAAGGTCAATCTCAAAATCTTTACACTTCTCATAAGGAGTAGCTGCCCCTCCTAAAGGGGTCTCAACACGAATAGGTCTAGACAAAAAAATAGTTACAAGGTGTTCTCTTTCTACAAATTACCTAGATATGAAACAAAGAGAAATACCAGTATCAAAAAGTACCCTAATGGGTTTTGGAAAAAGATTAAAGATACCTTCCAGCTATCATCTTCAAGTTAAACACACAAAAAGGATTCGTTCAAAAATACTTAGAATAAATTCAACCACCAACGTAAATCAGCTAACCCATGTTTCCACAATCCGAGGATCACCGAAACTCTCACAAGTCTAGGGTAACCTGGAGCTCTGATACCAAACTGTCACGCCCCAAAATTTGGACAATTAAATATTAAATTAGGACTAAACCCCAATTAATATTCCATCATCCAAATCCTAGGGGTGAAACAAAAAAACTAAAACGCCAACCAAACCATCCACCAAAAATTCATAACTAACAAATACCTCAACATTAAGGTAGCAACAACTAGTCAAAACAACTTAAATAAAGTACAGTTACAAACCATGCCAAATTATTCCAATGCTAAAGTCATTAAAAATAATAATAATTACATAAATTAGTATCAACCCTAAGCTCAAAAATAAATAAATAAAAGAACTCCAAACGACATGTCCTACGATCACGGTTATTTCTTGTCACCACCAAAGCTTCTACTAATCCTGCAAAGGAAGCTCAGCTGCGCTCCAACAGAACGCACCCGAATTGCCAAGAGACAAAACGGGTTAGTATATAGGTATACTGGTATGAGTACAAGAATTGACACCCACGTGTCCACCAGACACAAACAAAAAGTATATTATTTCTTATCACGGGACAAGACAAGTAGTTCTAACCGCACCGAGACGAATGAGTAGTTTCCCGAGATACGATGGCATTTAGTTTCTTGTCCGTATACAACGAAATATAAATTGATTATAGACTAGACAACATAGAAATAAAAATATGGTGGGTCAGTCCTGCATAAAAAGTTAGTAAGACCCACCATCCAGCAAAACAAATAAAGTTAGTATAATTTAATCATAAGTAGCTTGTCGAAACAAATATAAAATTACACCGTTTAATACTTAAATAATTCGAATTGATCAAAACTCAAAGAACGAAAGTTGTACAGAATCAAATTTCCTAAAAGGCAGCGTGAACGAATTTAACATAAACTGAACAGGTTAAGAGAAAAACTTGATCTAAAAATCTAGACGGAATTCAATCGAAAAATATGAAGCTGAAAATGAACAAAAACTGCCATAAGATGATTTTTTTCGAAAAAGTTCAAAACATGAAAAGTGTACAGAATAATGTTTTACTTCAGTTTACGCGAAACCAATAAAAATGAACTCGTTTCGTGGTTAAAACAGCCTATAAAAATTTGCATTACCAGAGTGAATCAAACCGACAATAGCCAAGGTCATCCGATTATAAGTTCTAATCGATCTTTTAATAAAAAGCTACAACACAAAGTTGTCCAAAATCACGAATACATGCTTCTGCTCAAATTTCATAATTTGGCAAGATCGTTTACTATTTTTTTTTCATGTACATAACAGTACCATACACACTATACTAATAAATTCATAATTAAATTCTTTGTTCCTTAACTCCACCACTTCGGCTCTCCCCTTCCGGCCTACACATATATCCCATGTGCCTCCCGTATACCTAACACCGCTCCGAAGCCAAACTTGCACGGGGATATCGTCCCGAGTTTGACTCACACTCCCCAGATGGTTAGCATATACGTACGCGCGCAAATCAAAGCACTTGTCTACACATGAGAACGAGGCAACAATATATATATACAAAACATCTCACACGTGAGAATAAGCATAACAATGCCGAGCCTAAGACATTTAAATAAATCTCATAATCCTCACCTTTTTTTTTTTATACACTCTGTCTCCCCATCACTCAAATAAAACAACAATCCATGGAGTCATGGTGGAGTATAAGGAATTTATCTATAGGTTCATAATTAATTTTAATTTCATATGACCATGAGTGTAATTACAACCATAAAATAAATCCATATAAAAATCATCATCATGGCATACACAACTAATCCAAATAAGTAAAATCAATCCTTCATTTACATGCAAATACAAAATCAATCCAACAACAAATAAGAATAAATAAATAAAAACAACGAATCAATCCAACCTCTAACCAATATCTATGGATTCTAAATTTATTTTAATTTTATATAATCATGAGTGTGATTACAATCATAAAATCATTCCATATAAAAACCCTAAACCTTGCATATACAACTCATCAAAATAATTAAAATCAATTAATCATCTAAAAACCCTAAACCTTACATATACAACTAATCAAAATAATTAAAATCAATTAATCATCTATAAACCCTAAACCTTACATACACATCTAAACAAAATAATTAAAATTAATCAATCATCTAAAAATCCTAAACTTTACCTACACAACTAATCAAAGTAATTAAAATCAATTAATTATCTAAGAACCCTAAACTTTACATACACCACTAGTCAAAATAATTAAAATCAATCTATCATCTTTATGTGAATGCAAAATCAAACTAATATCAAATAAATAAATAAAAACAAAGAATTAAATATAAATAAAGTGAAGCGGATTTTGTACTCACAATTATTTTTAAAGATCAAATAATCACTCAAAGAATTAATAAAGTCACCCGAAATAAAATCCTAAACCTTGCATACCCAACTAATGCAAATAATTAAAATCAATCAATCATCCAAAAACTCTAAACCTTACATACACGTCTAATCAAAATAATTAAAAATTAGTCAATTATTTAAAAATTCTAAACCTTACATATCCAACTAATTAAAATAATTACAATCAATTAATTATCTAAAATCTTAGACTTTACATATACATCTAATCAACATAATTAAAATTAATCAATCATCTAAAAATCCTAAACCTTACATACTCAATTAATTAAAATTATTACAATCAATTAATCATCTAAAACCTTAAACCTTACATATACATCTAATCAACATAATTAAAATTAATCAATCACCTAAAAAAAATCCCAAACCTTACATACCCAACTAATTAAAATTATTACAATCTATTAATCATCTAAAAATCCTAAACGTTACATATACGTCTAATCAATATAATTAAAATTAATCAATCGTTTAAAAAAAATCCCAAACCTTACATACCCATCTAATTAAAATTATTACAATCTATTAATCATCTAAAAATCTTAAACCTTACATATACGTCTAATCAACATAATTAAAATTAATCAATCGTCTAAAAAATTCCAAACCTTACATACCCAACTAATTAAAATTATTACAATCTATTAATCATCTAAAAATCCTAAACCTTACATATACGTCTAATCAACATAATTAAAATTAATTAATCGTCTAAAAATCCAAAACTTTACATATACATCTAATCAAAGTAATTAAAATTAATCAATCATCTAAAAACCCTAAGTTTACCTACACAACTAATCAAAGTAATTAAAAATCAATCACTTATCTAAGAACCCTAAACTTTACATATACTACTAGTCAAAATAATTAAAATCAATCAATTATCTATAAACCCTAAATCTTATATCCACAACTAATCAAAATAATTAAAATTAATCTATCATCTTTATGTAAAACAAAATCAAACTAACATCAAACAAATAAAAATAAATAAATAAATAAAACAGCAAATTAAACATGAATCAAGGAAAGTGGGTTTTGTACTCACCATATTTTTTTTGAAGGTCAATAAAATATTTGGAGAACTAAAGGAGCCACCAAAACAAAACCTTATTCCTTTTATTTTTTCCCTCTTCCTTTTTCCCGGTGTTCCTCTTTATCTCGGCTTTCTTGGTTTTTTTTTCTTTTCTTGATCTTGGTTTTCTTTTCTTTATATATATCTCTCTCTCTCTCTCTCTCTCGCCACACACACAGCACTCTCTTTTTCTTTCTTTTTGTTTATAACCTAATTGACTACATATTATATATATATAACCATTATATATATATATATATATATGTAAATAACAAATATAAATACACCTTTCTTTTTTTTTTTATATATAAAACAAATATAAATATTTAGATTAATTATATATAATTAAATAACACATTAAATTCATTAAATACCACATTAAACTAATTAAATATCACATTAAATTAACTAAACAACACATTAAATTCTCATGTAACGATACAATTAATAAAGCCAAAAATAAAATAAGATAATAATAACCATAATAATAAAACAAAATAATGACTTAAGAAAATTAGGGTCGCTACAATATATACACCTCAAAAGAATCTCGTCCCGAGATTCGATCAGAAAGAATAGTAAAGAAAAAGCACCGGGTGCAATTCCCGACACTAAGTCAATGCACAATTCTACTACCCGTCGGGGTGGAGGCCTATGTGTCTCCTGAAATGTACCTTCAAACTCACATACCACATCTATCTCACTAATATTCTGCTTAGAGATTTCTACCGAGCACAGAAGACTTGTCCTCACTAACACTTCTTCTACCACTATAAGTGTGGATAAGCCGTGACCTACTACAAATATCTATATTTATAGTCCTTCTAGCACAATCTAGAGATACAAAATGCTTTCGCAGGCAATCCATACCCAAAATAATTACAAACCCCGCAAACCCTAACATAATTAGGTCCGCATACAAAACTCTGCTCGCAAGGTCAATCTTAAAATCTTTACACTTCTCATAAGGAGTAGCTGCCCCTCCTAAAGGGGTCTCAACACGAATAGGTCTAGACAAAGAGATAGTTACAAGGTGTTCTCTTTCTACAAATTGCCTAGATATGAAACAATGAGAAATACCAGTATAAAAAAGTACCCTAATGGGTTTTGGAAAAAGATTAAAGATACCTTCCAGCCATCACCTTCAAGTTAAACACACAAAAAGGATTCGTTCAAAAATACTTAGACTAAATTCAACCACCAACGTAAATCAGCTAACCCATGTTTCCACAATCCGAGGATCACCTAAACTCTCACAAGTCTAGGGTAACCTAGAGCTTTGATACCAAACTGTCACGCCACAAAATTTGGACAATTAAATATTAAATTAGGACTAAACCCCAATTAATATTCCATCATCCAAATCCTAGGGGTGAAACAAAAAAACTAAAACGCCAACCAAACCATCCACCAAAAATTCATAACTAACAAATACCTCAACATTAAGGTAGCAACAACTAGTCAAAACAACTTAAATAAAGTACGGTTACAAACCATGCCAAATTATTCCAATGCTAAAGTCATTAAAAATAATAATAATTACATAAATTAGTATCAACCCTAAGCTCAAAAATAAATAAATAAAAGAACTCCAAACGACATGTCCTACGATCACGGTTATTTCTTGTCACCACCAAAGCCTCTACTAATCCTGCAAAGGAAGCTCAGCTGCGCTCCAACAGAACGCACCCGAATTGCCAAGAGACAAAACGGGTCAGTATATAGGTATACTGGTATGAGTACAAGAATTGACACCCACGTGTCCACCAGACACAAACAAAAAGTACATTATTTCTTATCACGGGACAAGACAAGTAGTTCTAACCGCACCGAGACGAATGGGTAGTTTCCCGAGATACGGTGGCATTTAGTTTCTTGTCCGTATACAACGAAATATAAATTGATTATAGACTAGACAACATAGAAATAAAAATATGGTGGGTCAGCCCTGCATAAAAAGTTAGTAAGACCCACCATCCTGCAAAACAAATAAAGTTAGTATAGTTTAATCATAAGTAGCTTGTCGAAACAAATATAAAATTACACCGTTTCATACTTAAATAATTCGAATTGATCAAAACTCAAAGAACGAAAGTTGTACAGAATCAAATTTCCTAAAAGACAGCGTGAACGAATTTAACATAAACTGAACAGGTTAAGAGAAAAACTTGATCTAAAAATCTAGACGGAATTCAATCGAAAAATATGAAGCTAAAAACGAACAAAAACTGACATAAAATGATTTTTTTCGAAAAAGTTCAAAACATAAAAAGTGTGCATAATAATGTTTTACTTCAGTTTACGCGAAACCAATAAAAATGAACTCGTTTCGTGGTTAAAACAGCCTATAAAAATTTGCATTACCAGAGTGAATCAAGCCGACAATAGCCAAGGTCATCCGATTATAAGTTCTAATCGATCTTTTAATAAAAAGCTACAACACAAAAGTTGTCCAAAATCACGAATACATGCTTCTGCTCAAATTTCATAATTTATCAAGATCGTTTACTATTTTTTTTTCATGTACATAACAGTACCATACACACTATACTAATAAATTCATAATTAAATTCTTTGTTCCTTAACTCCACCACTTCGACTCTCCCCTTCCGGCCTACACATATATCCCATGTGCCTCACGTATACCTAACACCGCTCCGAAGCCAAACTTGCATGGGGATATCGTCCCGAGTTTGACTCACACTCCCCGAATGGTTAGCATATACGTACGCGCGCAAATCAAAGCACTCGTCTACTCATGAGAACGAGGCAACAATATATATATACACAACATCTCACACGTGAGAATAAACATAACAATGCCGGGCCTAAGGCATTTAAATAAATCTCATAATCCTCACCTTTTTTTTTATACACTCTTTCTCCCCATCACTCAAATAAAACAACAATCCATGGAGTCATGGTGGAGTATAAGGAATTTATCTATAGGTTCATAATTAATTTTAATTTCATATGACCATGAGTGTAATTACAACCATAAAATAAATCCATATAAAAATCATAAACATGGCATACATAACTAATCCAAATAAGTAAAATCAATCATTCATTTACATGCAAATACAAAATCAATCCAACAACAAATAAAAATAAATAAATAAAAACAATGAATCAATCCATCCTCTAACCAATATCTATGGATTCTAAATTTATTTTAATTTTATATAAGTGTGATTACAATCATAAAATCATTCCATATAAAAATCCTAAACCTTGCATATACAACTCATCAAAATAATTAAAATCAATTACTCATCTAAAAACCCTAAACCTTACATATACAACTAATCAAAATAATTAAAATCAATCAATCATCTATAAACCCTAAACCTTACATACACATCTAAACAAAATAATTAAAATCAATCAATCATCTAAAAATCCTAAACTTTACCTACACAACTAATCAAAGTAATTAAAATCAATCAATTATCTAAGAACCCTAAACTTTACATACACCACTAGTCAAAATAATTAAAATCAATCTATCATCTTTATGTGAATGCAAAATCAAACTAATATCAAATAAATAAATAAAAACAAAGAATTAAATATAAATCAAATGAAGCGGATTTTGTACTCACAATTATTTTTGAAGATAAAATAATCACTCAAAGAATTAATAAAGTCACCCGAAATAAAACCCTAAACCTTGCATACCCAACTAATGCAAATAATTAAAATCAATCAATCATCCAAAAACTCTAAACCTTACATATACGTCTAATCAAAATAATTAAAAATTAGTCAATTATTTAAAAATTCTAAACCTTACATATCCAACTAATTAAAATAATTACAATCAATTAATTATCTAAAATCTTAGACCTTACATATACATCTAATCAACATAATTAAAATTAATCAATCATCTAAAAATCCTAAACCTTACATACTCAATTAATTAAAATTATTACAATCAATTAATCATCTAAAACCGTAAACCTTACATATACATCTAATCAACATAATTAAAATTAATCAATCACCTAAAAAAAATCCCAAACCTTACATACCCAACTAATTAAAATTATTACAATCTATTAATCATCTAAAAATCCTAAACCTTACATATATGTCTAATCAATATAATTAAAATTAATCAATCGTCTAAAAAAAATCCCAAACCTTACATACCCAACTAATTAAAATTATTACAATCTATTAATCATCTAAAAATCCTAAACCTTACATATATGTCTAATCAACATAATTAAAATTAATCAATCGTCTAAAAAATCCCAAACCTTACATACCCAACTAATTAAAATTATTACAATCTATTAATCATCTAAAAATCCTAAACCTTACATATACGTCTAATCAACATAATTAAAATTAATCAATCGTCTAAAAATTCTAAACTTTACATATACATCTAATCAAAGTAATTAAAATTAATCAATCATCTAAAAACCCTAAGTTTACCTACACAACTAATCAAAGTAATTAAAAATCAATCACTTATCTATGAACCCTAAACTTTACATATACTACTAGTCAAAATAATTAAAATCAATCAATTATCTATAAACCCTAAATCTTATATCCACAACTAATCAAAATAATTAAAATTAATCTATCATCTTTATGTAAAACAAAATCAAACTAACATCAAACAAATAAAAATAAATAAATAAATAAAACAGCGAATTAAACATAAATCAATGAAAGTGGGTTTTGTACTCACCATAATTTTTTGAAGGTCAATAAAATATTTGGAGAACTAAAGGAGCCACCAAAACAAAACCCTATTCCTTTTATTTTTTCCCTTTTCCTTTTTCCCGGTGTTCCTCTTTATCTCGGCTTTCTTGATCTTGGTTTTCTTTTCTTGATCTTGGTTTTCTTTTCTTGATATCTCTGTCTCTCTCTCTCTTGCCACACACACAACACTCTCTTTTTCTTTCTTTTTGTTTATAACCTAATTGACTACATATTATATATATATATATAACCTAAATCTCATCCATAACAACCTAATAAACTATTATATAATATTATACAACAATTTATAATATATATAAATATAAATATACGATATTATATATATATATATATATATATGTAAATAACAAATATAAATACACCTTTCTTTTTTTTTATATATATAAAACAAATATAAATATTTAGATTAATTATATATAATTAAATAACACATTAAATTAATTAATTACCACATTAAATTCATTAATGTGGTAATTAATATAAATATAAATACAAGTTGGCAGACCTTCAGTCAGTCGTCAACTTCATGATGCAGAATAATGTTATGCAGCCACCATACCCGCTGCAAGATACGCCGATGCCAACAACCAACGCCCAGAAGGGCGGAAGAAAAACAATCCCCGACGTCCCTCAGCATACCAGGAGCGGAAGGCATTCTCACCGGCCTTCCAGGGAAGTCGGACGAGAAGAGCCGAGGCAAGAGGAGTCCCGAAGGACGCACCACATGAAGAATCCAGAGCCCAAAGAACATCGGCATGTTCAAAGGCAAGCACTCTGCTTTGACACAACTCATGGAGAAAGATCCAAACGGGCCCACCATGAGGCCGAAAGCAGCGTACCAAAAAGACTAAAATCCATAGACAGCCGAGCTCCGGGGAGGAGCAAAGAAGACCTGAGGGACTACCTGAAAAGGAGGCAGCAGAATGTTGAAGCCGAGGTAAACTCCCCAGTAAAACCGAAGACAGCCTTCTCGGTGGAACTGGACAAATTCGAACCACCAAAGAGATTCAGTATGCCGAGGTTTCAAATTTATGATGGTAAGTCAGATCCAAACTTTCATGTTGGACTATAACTGAATTCAATGGTGTTATATAGCGGGAACGAGCCGTTGCTCTGCAAAGTATTCCCTTCATCCTTTGGGGAAATTGCATCTGATTGGTTCCATAAATTACCAAAGGGAAGCATAAAGACATGGGAAGGCCTGGCCGAGATGTTTGTGGCCAGGTTTGTGACCAACAAGCTGCAACCCCTGAGGGTTGATGCTTTGATGGCTCTAAGAATCACCAAGGAAGAAGGCCTTAGGGCCTATGAGAAGAGGTACTACGAGGTGTTCAACCGAATACCCGAATGCAACCAAGAGGTAGCGGTCGTGTCTTTCAAGAACGGTCTGAAAGATGACTGCCCGCTACGGAAGTCTTTGGCAAAAACATTGCCAAAAAGCATGGAAGAACTCATGGCAAGAATTGAGAAGTATGCCAGAGCCGAAGAAGATACATCGGGAAACAAAGAGATAAAGCAAGAAAAGGGAAACGGCTCGCCGAAGCGAAGCCGAGGCAACAATGGGCCGACCAAATAAGAAACAGAGTTGAGAAGTAAACAGGCGGTAACGACGGTATTCCGGATCCCAATCCATAAAGTCTTAGATCAAATTCGAAATCAACCTTATTTCAGGGCTCCGGCAAGAGCACCAGGGGAATTCATGGGAAGGAACGTTGGTAGACGTTGTGCCTACCACAATGAAGAAGGGCACCCAACTCAAGGTTGCAGAGCCTTGAAAGCACACTTGGAGGACCTGGTGAGACAAGGCCTTCTGAGGGACCTGGTCGATGAAGCCAGGACAAGGGAAGAACAGGCAAGGTTGCCTCAAGCACCAGCAGCACCGCCTCCCCCAGCACAGCTACCACAAGCAGGAGGACCGAGGGTGGTCAATGTGATCCACTGAAGGGTCAACGAAAACGAAGTCAGAGGGGAGACCCAGAGAGTAAGACATTTACAGTATGTCTACCAAGTCGGGGAGAAGAGACATCGGCCAGAAGAAGGCCAAGGGCCGATGATAGCCTTTACTGAAGCCGACCTGGAATTGGTCCAACATCCGCATAATGATGCCTTGGTCGGCTTTAATGGAACGCCGACATGGCCACTGGGCGCAACAAGCTTGGAAGTACAAGCCGGGACTAAGAGGATCAAGACGGAATTTCTGGTAATTAACACGCCCTCACCATACAACATCATCTTGGGAAGGCCGTGGTTGCATGCAATGGGGGCAGTTCCCTCAACGTTGCATCAACTACTACGGTTCCCAACAGAGCATGGGATTGAAGAAGTCAGAGGAGATCAACTGCAAGCAAAAAATTACTCCATGGCAGCAATGAAGTCCACCTGTAGTATACGGGAGTCAAGGAAAGCAGAAGTTGAAAATGAGGACATGAAGGTCCTAGAAGACGTCGGGAAAGAACCAGCCGCAAAGAGCGAAGAGGCACTAAAAAAAGTTTTCGTCCAAAAGGACGACGAAGAGCGCTTCTTTCTTCTCGGCTCAGGCTTAGCTGGAGAAGAAGAGAAAGAACTGGAAGATTTTTTGAGGACAAACATAGAGGTATTCGCCTGGACACCTTACGAAATGCCTGGCATTGATGCCGAGGTCACTTGCCACAGACTGAATGTCGACAGGTCGGCAAAACCTGTGATTCAACGAGCCAGAAGACCGACGTTGATGCACGTCGAAGCAGTAGAAGAAGAGATAGACAGACTCCTGGAGGCCAGGGCCATCCGAGAAGTTCAGTACCCAACATGGCTGTCCAACACAGTAGTAGTAAAAAAGAAGAATGGCAAATGGAGGGTTTGTGTAGACTTTACCAGCCTCAACAAAGCCTGCCCCAAAGACAGCTTTCCTCTGCCCAAGATCGACCAACTGGTAGATGCTACTTCAGGACATGAAAAGATGAGTTTTTTAGATGCATACAGAGGGTACCACCAGATTGCCATGTGCCCTCCAGACAAGGAGAAGACCGCGTTCATCACCCCTAAAGGCCTGTACTGTTACAAGGTAATGCCTTTTGGGTTGAAAAACGCAGGAGCAACCTATCAGAGATTAGTGACAAAGATGTTTAAGCACCTGATTGGCAAAACAGTAGAAGTCTACATCGACGACATGGTCGTGAAGACCAAGGAATCAAAGGGTCATCTTGCCGACCTAAAAGAGGTCTTTGACATACTCAAAAGATATCGGCTCCGACTCAACGCCTCGAAGTGCGCCTTTGGAGTTGGATCAGGTAAATTTTTAGGATATCTGGTAACAAGAAAGGGCATTGAGGCCAGCCCAGACCAAATCAAGGCCATCTTGGACTTACAGAGCCCGACATCAGCAAAGCAAGTTCAAGTGCTTACTGGAAGGGCCGCAGCCCTAAACAGATTCATCTGCAGAAGCTCAGATAAGTGCAGACCCTTCTTCAACCTGGTGAAAAAAGCCACAGACTTCCTATGGACAGAAGAATGTGAAGCCGCCTTAACCGACCTAAAAAAGTACTTGACCACAACTCCGGTTCTTTCCAACCCAGTACCAGGGGAGGAACTGTTTTTGTACTTAGCAGTCTCAGAACACGCAGTCAGTGCAATGCTAATCTGAGAGGAAAAAGGGGAACAAAAGGCTGTTTATTATGTAAGTAAAACTTTGGCCGACGCAGAAACAAGATACCTACCACTGGAAAAATTAATGCTGGCCTTAGTAATGGCTTCAAAGAAGTTGAACCATTACTTTCAGGCACACAAGATTGTGGTCCTAACAGAGCACCCACTGAAGTCCTTGTTGCAACAAGGAGACTTAACAGGAAGGATAGCAAAATGGGCAGTGACTCTGGGCCAGTTTGACCTGGAGTTTAGGCCGAGAACAGCAATAAAGGGCCAAGTTTTGGCCGACTTCGTCGCAGAACTCACACCTGAAACCATCGCACATCGGGCTCCGTCGAGCCAAGATAAGCATTGTCCCAACAAGCAAAAAGAATCCCAGCCAAAGACAAAAAAGCAAGAGAATGAGAAGCTCAGACCCTGCAGCATCTACATCGGCGATTCATTCAGACTATTTGTCGATGGAAGTTCAAACCGCCAGGGAGCAGGGGCAGGAGTACTGTTGATATCTCCAGATGGAGAAATAGTAGAACAGTCCATCCGTTTGGGGTTCAAAGCCTCCAACAATGAAGCAGAATATGAAGCATTAATTGCAGGGCTAAAGCTGGCAGCAGCAGCAGAAGCAGATGAGGTAATTGTTTTTTGTGATTCACAACTCATTGTTAACCAGTCAACAGGAGAATTTGCATCCAGGGACGAAAGAATGTCGGCATATGCAAAGGAAGTCATCAGATTGGCAGCCCTATTTCAGAACTACAGATTACTCCAAGTTAGCCGAGATGACAACACCCATGCCGACGCGTTGGCTAACCTGGCCAGTTCAATTCAAACTGGAAAAACAAGGACAATTATGATCGACTACATGTCGGCCCCGAGCATAGATAAACAGAGCACCGAACAAGAAGCAATGTGCGTGGACTTGGGACCAAGCTGGATGGATGCAATCATTGCATTCCTAAAAGAGGGGAAGCTGCCAGAAAACCATAAGGAAGCACATAAAATCAGACTGAAGTTGGCCAGATTCAGTCTAACAGCAGAAGGCCATCTCTACAGAAGGTCCTTCACTGGGCCGCTTTTAAGGTGCATACACCCTTTGCAGGTTGAAGATTTTCTTTACGAAATTCATGAAGGAATTTGTGGAAGCCATGCTGGGGGCAGATCATTAGCCTACTGGGCCATTACCCAGGGGTATTGGTGGCCCTACATGTAAAAGGATGCCGAAGCCTATGTGAAGAAGTGTGAACAATGCCAAAGGTTTGCACCTTTGATACATCAGCCAGCTGCTGACCTGAACCCAGTATCCAGCCCTCGGCCATTTGCCCAATGGGGGATGGATCTGGTTGGACAACTTCCCCAGGCAACTGGGCAAAGAAAATACTTGCTGGTAGCGACAGACTACTTTACAAAATGGATAGAGGCAGAACCTCTTGCCAAAATCCGAGATGTGGACGTCAAGAATTTTATATGGAGAAACATTATCACCAGATTTGGGATTCCAAGAGCAATAGTTGCCGACAACGGAACACAGTTTGACAGCAAACTCATCAAGAACTTTTGTGCAAAATTCAAGATCAAGAATTATTTCTCAACACCAAGTTTTCCTCAAAGCAATGGGCAAGCAGAGGCATCCAACAAAGTAATTCTGGATGGAATAAAGAAGAGGCTGCAGGCAGCAAAAGGAAAGTGGGTAGACGAGTTGCCTAACGTACTTTGGGCATATCGGACTACGCCGAGAAGATCAACAGGAGAATCCCCCTTTGCCATGACTTATGGCACAGAAGCAGTCATCCCATTGGAGATCGGCATCCCAGGGATCAGAACCTAGGGAGTAGAGAATGGCACAAATGACATACTCTTAGCCCGAAATCTGGATTTGTTGGAAGAACGAAGAGAGAAAGCTACAATTCAGCTTGCAGTATACCAGCAACAGCTTGCCAGAGCTTACAACAAGAAGGTCAATCCAAGAGATTTTCAAGTCGGCGACCTAGTCCTAAGAAAAGTCGTCGGGAACAAGAAGGATCCCAGGGAAGGCAAGCTTGGCCCAAACTGGGAAGGACCCTACAGAATTACTTCAGTATTAGGCAATGGAGCTTATCGGCTTGAGGACAATGAGGGCAAAGCATTGCCCAGACCTTGGAATACTTGTAATTTGAAATTTTTCTATCATTAGATATACATCATTTTTTGGCCGATATCATCAATAAAGTCTTTTCAGAATTCTTTCAACACATATGATTGATAAAGTTATACATTGATGTTTATTGAAGACATAATTAATGTGAACCCAAGTCAAACTTAGGTTCACATTGGGGGCAAAGAAAAAGCCGAGATTATTTCTTAATTCACTTGTTGAAATTTGTAGCAATTTACAAGTTGGAATTAAGCTGATTCCTTATCTTCACTTGTTGAAATTTGTAGCAATTTACAAGTTGAAGTTAAGCTGAGATTATTCCTTAATTCACTTGTTGAAATTTGTAGCAATTTACAAGTTGGAATTAAGCTGATTCCTTATCTTCACTTGTTGAAATTTGTAGCAATTTACAAGTTGAAGTTAAGCCGAGATTATTCCTTAATTCACTTGTTGAAATTTGTAGCAATTTACAAGTTGAAGTTAAGCCGAGGTTATTACTTAAGTTCTCATAGCAATATATGGGTTGCTTAAACCTAAGGAAGATGCTTAACACTTGTTGAAATTTGTAGCAATTTACAAGTTTATGTTAAGCCGACATATGATCACCCGCTGAGGTATACAGAAATTTACAGGTTGAAGTAAAGGCTAAGTATATTGTTTACTACTTGTTGAAATTTGTAGCAATTTACAAGTAGGATAGACCGAGATCACTGTTTAATACTTATTGAAACTTGAGAAGAAGCTTGCAAAGTTTACATTGAGTAGTATATGCTTTATACTTGTTAAAATTTATGCAAGGTTTGCAGGTCAGTATCTTGCCGAAGTAAAAGTTTTGTAGTTATACTCGAGGTATGTAACCCCGAGAAGATTGCACAAAGGAAGCAAAATGGAAAAGCATGCAAAAATTTCTAAGTATAGAATTACGCAGAAGCAATCAACGGAACATCACAAGATTAAAAAACATCTATAGAAAGAGCAGTTGCAGTTACATATTGAAAAAGTTACGTCGGCCATAAGGAGTTTTACATTATCCAGAAATTAAAAGAGAGTACAGAGTGCAAAGTACAGAAAAAGAAGAAAAAAGTACAAAAGGCATTTTAAATCAAGACTCTTCAGTATTAGCAGCTGCAGGGACTGGGACCTCGGACGATTCTGGTGGAACTTCGTCAGCCACTTTTTCCGCTTGTATCTCGGCATCAATCTCTACTAATGTTTTCTCAACACTTCTTTCTACCAAGAGAAGATCGGACGATAGCTGCCCAGTGACAATTTCCTTGGCTGCCTCCTTAACCTCATCACCCTCCTCATCCAAGGTTAAGTCCATAACCTGCTCAGCAGGAGGAGGGGACTTGGCTTCAGCAGCATCCTTGGATTTCCTCACCAAGGCTTCATCATCATTTTTCTCTTCATCCTCATCCTCAGCATCAGCCTCAGTCTCTGATTCGTCTTCAGTCTGACTTGGAGGAGGAAATGGTAAAGGAATGACATCGGCATTACGAAAGGGCGAGTCAATAGGGAGATCAAGTTTTTTAATCAAGGACATCCAACCAAGGGAAAATCCTCTGTTGCATGCCTACCTGACTTGAAGTTTATAATCCTCTGCGACGTCGGCCATACCCTGGGCATAGGCCTTTTCATCGGCCTCTTTGACTTCGGCCTCTTTGGTGGCTAGAGCTTGCTGGAGCTCTTTCTCCGCTTGGGCCTTCTTAGCCTCGGCCTCTCTTTTCTCAGCCTCAGCAACTTTTTTAACGGCCTCAGCGGATTCGGCCTTCTCAAGAGCTAAAGTTTGGGCTTTAGTTGCAGCCTCGGCCTGATCCTCCAGTTTTTTCATCTTTGATTCAAGAGATTTGATCTCCTTCTTTAGGGAAGACGCTTCCCTCTTCATATCAACCAATCTTTGCCGATTTTCAAAAGATTGCATTGAAAATGAATGGGCGTGTTGGATGGCCTGAAGAAAAAACAGAAGTGTTAGAAAATATTCAGAGTAAGAAACAGAAGAAAAAATCACGAGTGCAAAAAGGAACACTTACCTGAACGGAGTGTTGGAGCATAAGAGCGTAATTCTCATACTCACTGAGCTTAGCATTTCGCTCCAAATCATTCGGAAGGAGAAGAGCAGTGCTACGGCGAAACCTACGTTGATATCGTCGGCGCTTTCGCTGGCCATAATAGGCCTATCCTCCAGAGTTAGTTCAGGGGCCCATGGAACGTCGGGCTTCTTGGACGCCGAGGTCGTCGCAGACGATGACCTCGGCTTTTTTGATTGTGTAGACCCTGAAGGTTGGGCTTCAGCAGACCTCTTGGTGGAAGCAGAGGTTGATTTTTTGCTTTCTGCCAACTGAGAAATAGGCAAAGCATCCTTAGCCTCGGCATCAGTAGCCTTGGCCTTGGGCTGAGCCTTTTTTACTCTCTTCGGTTTTGGTGGGGGCATCGCATGCGTTGGGACAACATCGGCGTCGGTTGGAAGGTCGGCAAGCAGATCTTGAGCGACAGGCCTTGGACGAACCATCTCGGCAGTCTTCACAAGTCTTCGTCGATGTTTACGTTCTGGAATTGGTATTAAGTAGGGGGCCGAAGTGGATGGAAGATTGGTTGGGTCAGAGGTGGATCCTTGATCTGTTCGGGATGAAGAAGCGGTTACAGTTGTAGCAGTAGGTGGAGAGAGACTCTTTTTCTTCCTTTTTGGGATGTCGGGTAAAGTGGATTTATATGTAGGGATGAAGTTTAGTAACAGTGGGGCTTTTCGTTTATGAACTGGAAGGTCAAGGAGTTTTTTCAGATCTGTTCCTAGGAAGAAGGATTGACGGAAGTTTTTCGGTGGCTGATGAAGATCTGCAGGACAAAGAAACAGACGTCAGAAACAGAAAGTATTAAAGACTTAAATAAAAACAACTAAGTGTTGGCTCAGGGCTCTTACCCTTGCCCTCTTTTACTGTTCGAGGAAGGGGGTAGAGGTGGACATCTTCATCTGGGCCAAATTCCCAATTTCTCGAAGCGATAACAAAGTCATTCCCAGCCCCCTTGTTGGAGTCTGGGAGGTCGGCTACAATTTTGTACTTGGTAGACCTCGGCTTAAGGTAATAAACAAAGCCCCTTTCCTTCAGGTTGAGGGGGCACATTGTATAACAGTACTGAAGGTCGGCCAGGGTGATCCTAAGATTCTCTTGCCTAGCTAAAGCTATAATACCGTTAATCACCCTATAGGAGTTGATAGTAAGTTGCATGGGGTTTAGCTTGTAGAAATAAAGAACTTCACGAAACAGGGGATTTAGTGGAAGCCGAAGTCCACATTCGGTGAAAGCTACTATAGGAAAGGGCATCGTATGGTCTGTGGGCATAATGGTATCATTATCCCCAGCTAGCTTAAGATGAACATCGACTGGGATAGAGAATTCCTGCCTAAAGTATTCGAGTTTTGTTGGGGTATTAACCCTACCTCCACATACCCATTACGTCGACTTAAACAAAAGAAGAATGTATTTCAGAAGATGGGCGTTTAAAGAAAGGATGCAAGAACCTCGGCAAAGACCTATAAAGGGACTGACAAGGCTTGTTTCAGTTTTCCTTAAAAAATTGAAGGTTCTACACAGAAACTCCCAAGCCAAAGAACTATAAAGATCAAAATCGAAGGCACAGATCTGAAACAGATACGAAAAATCAAGAAAACAATGGCAAAGTTTCAGATTCAAGAACGACGGTGGGCTATCAGAAACACGAAGAATACAAAAGTCAAGAATTATGGCAAGAAAAGCGGTGAAATAGTGCAAATATTCAAGATGTAGCCACGATTCAAAATACAAACGAATCCAAGGCTTTGAGCAAAGCAGTAACGACAAACAGGCAGACGAAAGCACATAAAGAGAACTAAAAGTGAAAGGAACAGAATCTTACCAGAACAAATGAAGTCGGAGCAGTATTCGCCGAAATCAGATGTCGGTTGTGACAGCAAAGAAAGCTTCGCAAGAATGGAAGATTAAAGACAGTTGCAGAAGAGAGATTGAAGCAATGGCAGATTCGAAGAAAAAAGGGCTTTCGGAGAGAGAAAGAGCAAAAAATCAGAATGAAAAAGTGAAGAAAGAAAGGGGCAAAGAAAAGTTTTTGTCAAAAACTTAAAACGGCGGCAAAACAGGGCATTTATTGCGTCTGGAGCACCGGATACGTCAGACGGCGCAAACGGATGAAAAGACAGCCTTAAGGCGCGTCGTAGGAACGGGCCAATAAAAACAAAACACGTGAAAGGAACGGTTAGATATGCATGACAGCTCATGCGCGTGGAAGAGTACGTTCGAAACCTTGTTCTCCGAAGAGAACACATCGACTGGAAGCGGATTATCTCGGCTAAACAGTTTCTTGGCCACAATGCAGAAAGAAATATCAATATAGGTTCCATCACCTCAGAATGCCGAGGTAATAGAACCTAGGGGGCAGTTGTGGGGATATATTTTCTGAATACCGACACATGGCATGGTGACGCCGACGTGTCAGCCGAGGTGCCACGTGTCGTGGTAGTTAGGCCAAGGTGATCTCGGTGTTGCCGAGGTTATTTCCGAAGATATCGGAATCCGAGATAAACGGATAAGGGACAAGAGTCCTAAGACGAAGAGGGGACTTAACCAAGATAAGGATAAAGCTCTTAGGGAGTTTATCTTTATCTCTTGAGGAGTCCAAAGTAAGCACAAAATTGGAATTCATAGAAGTCATACTTCTAGTAGGACTTGGATTGAGTATATTATAAAAGAAAGGCACCCCCGTGGGTCTAAGGTATGCAATTTATGTTCTGAGTATTAAGTTTTGCACTTGATTATCTTTGAGAGATATACTGACTTGATCGTCGGAGTGCCCCTGGGTGGACGAACCACCGCCGGAGCCTTTTCTTTCTGTTTCAGGTTACTGAAGCCATCTATTCTGCCTGTGCTCTCCAGTTGATCACTAAGCAGGCAGTGTGGTCAGATTTTCACCCACACAATATATAACCTAAATCTCATCCATAACAACCTAATAAACTATTATATAATATTATACAACAATTTATAATATATATAAATATAAATATACGATATTATATATATATATGTAAATAACAAATATAAATACACCTTTCTTTTTTTTTTTATATATATAAAACAAATATAAATATTTAGATTAATTATATATAATTAAATAACACATTAAATTAATTAATTACCACATTAAATTCATTAAATACCACATTAAACTAATTAAATATCACATTAAATTAACTAAACAACACATTAAATTCTCGTGTAACGATACAATTAATAAAGCCAAAAATAAAATAAGATAATAATAACCATAATAATAAAACAAAATAATGACTTAAGAAAATTAGGGTCGCTACATACTTGGTAGAGCTGCCCTGAAGGATTTGATGTTGTTTGGCCAACCATTTGGCTGAGAGGGATATCCCACTCACTTAGGTCTGTGCTTAGAGTAGGAGCAGTGGAAGGCTCTTCTCTCTTCTTCGCCGTGACCTCTGTCTCAGCAGGGGTACGGGTGGTAGTTCCTCTCTGTGCTTGTGTCTGCGCGGCTGCGAAAGAGTCTGCCATTAATTTCGGAACTGAGGGGGTGTTTGTTTGAGTACTTGAATCCATTGGATCCTTGCCTTTACGTTGGTCTCTAACCAATGGTTCAGCAGCAGGCCCAATATTGGCTGTCAAAGGTTAAACAAGTTAGTGTTGTAGAGAAAAAAACAAAACAAATTGCATGACACAGTCAGGGATATGAAGTATATGAAGGAAGGATACCTATAGCCTTAAGCTTGGAAGGCGAGGATATGCGGCCATGAATATGAATACAAGTATCGTTAAGACAGCTTTCAAGTGGCTTACAGAAAATAATGGCAGACATAAGTCCCCACCAATGGTCAAAAGCAGCCGAGCAGTCCGATGCAGGTTTGAAGAAGAAGGGGCCAAAATCTTGGAAAAGTTTGGTGTTCTCTGTCAGAATGGATTCAGCTTGTGTAGGATCTTTGAAGTGGATTCTGGACCCAATCTCCTCATGGATGGTTGGGTGGAAATAAGAATAAGGGATAGCCTGGGAAAGACCAAATTGCCTGGACCATTGATTGGGACAGTATGTCTCAAAACTGCAGCTGGATAGCTTGGCGGAGGATATGGAACAACCAACCAAGACATGTCTAGAGGTGAGAATGTGTCTCCAACTCTCATTTTGTTCTTGGACTTGCTCATTGTGTAAATCAGAAGGGTCTGTGAAGAGGAAGCGAAGTCTACTGGAGGAGAATTCAAAGTTTTGAAATGGCATGTACAGGTTGGAAGGTCTCTGCGAAGGAAGGTTGTAAAACATGGTAAGATGATTTCTGAAAGTGAGGATGGGTTGGCTGTTATAAGTGAGCAGTTGCTCAGCATAGGAGTAGCAAACAGGTTTCAAGGTGTTAGGTGGTGGGGGTCATGCCTCAGGGAAATAGGCATACAACCAGGCCTGGAAGAGCCAGAAGGGGCCACAACAGTTGCCAGAAATCTTCTTGTCGACAAAGGAAAATAGGGCCTTGTAAAGGGTGGCAAGAAGATAAGGGGCTAAAGCCATAAGTTGGCCATATTGCATACACAAGGCAAGGGGGAGGTATTCTTTCGTGATCTTGTACCCAGGGACACAAAAAAGAAACTCACAAAGCCAAAGTAAGTAAAAAGTAGTTCTTTCTTTGTCATTGACAGGGGAACCAGGCTTGCCTTGGTATTTGTTTGGCAAAATCTGTATAGCACATGTCAGTGTTTAAAGTAAATGTCACTTTTGGAGGCTCAAGGAGAGCATGAATTGGATTGCCCAAGATTGGGAGACCAGTCAAGTGAGCTACATCTAAGATGGTAGAGGAAATCATACCAAAATTGAGGAGTAGGGAGTTACTAGACTGCGACCAAAAGCATGCAGCAGCATCAATCAGCCCTTTGTCCACATCATAAATTTTAGTCGACAGTCTAATTACTTCACCAATGCCCTGGTGCTTCCATACTTTAGCGTCATGACCTTCAATTCTCCTGGCCCAGCTTCGCCAATCAGAGTCTGGTGACCTCCACCCTCTGAGTGGGTTTTTGCTGACATTCCAGTTAGTCCACTTGAGTCCAGCTTGGTTGAGAAGAAGGTTCTCACCATTACCAAGAGGATAGTATGGAGCTAGCTCGTCTGGGAAGTAAGACGCGAAGGTAGGGCCTAGAGTAGCCTTAGCGACAGAGCTTGTGCTGGCAATAGGGTTGCACCAAATTTTAGAGGAGCGATACGTGCTCTGATAGGGTCTGGGAAGCGGAGTAGGTCTTCATTGTTCTCCTCAGATGGAGATGGTTGAGATTTTTTCGGCGCCATAGCTTAGGGTTTTGTGGTGCTCTGGTTTTGAATGGCAATGGTTGAGAAGAAGGAGTACAGTCTGGGGAGTTCGAATCAGAGGGAAATGAAGTGGTTTGAAGTTGAAAGGGTGGGTCTTTTATAGCTTATGATGGGGCCAGTATATTTAAAAGCTCTTATATTGGGCTGTAGTTTCTGTTTGTTTTGGGCCCGTATTAAGAAATTTGCTATTGGGCCCAAACAATGGCCCCCTCATTGAAGTTAAATATCATATGACTTGGACCCCCACAAGGGGGGGACCTCCATGACCCCCTCTCTCTCTGATTGGCCACTTTTTTTATTTATTTTTTTTCAATTTTTTCTTTTTTTTTCCTTCTCCAATCAGCAGCCCCCACGTGTGTGTGTGTGTGGGGGGGGGGGTAAGGGTGGTGCAGGTGGTGATTGGAGGGGGTCTCAATCACTTCCGCAATATTTAACTTGAACATGGGGGCCATTGTTTGCACCAAGTTTTGCCAGTCTCTGTCGACAGATGGTCCACTTAATCGAGGGCATGTGGCCAAGTCTGAAGGAATGTCCACGACCTGAAAGTGGGCTCTCTGCATGTGGGTCACCTAGAAGTGATAGGGGAAGTTTTTACCAGCAGTCATGGAGTTAGTGGGCACACTTTCAGGAGGAAGCATGAGACAAAGCAGGAGCCTTGCTCTGTCGACAGAAGTTTAAAACAGTTGGTGGCTATGAAATAAACACAAGAAAAGGGAGCTCGACAGATAGAAGTGGAGGTTTAGTATTGATATCCGTATACTGTTTTTGTGGCCTATCATTGCATGATCCCACACGTCTACACCATAACTGCCACTGTAACTGCCCCCTGACTTTGAATCTTCAAGTCCCTTGAAAACCAATATTGACTCTTCCCCGTCGACCTTCCTTTTCACCATTGTGGGGCATGTCCCTCATCATTATGAGTTAGTGGGCATACTTTCAGGAGGAAGCATGAGACAAAGCAGGAGCCTTGCTCTGTCGATAGAAGTTTCAAACAGTTGGTGGCCATGAAATAAACACAAGAAAAGGGAGATCGACATATAGAAGTGGAGGTTTAGTATACTTGGAATGCCTAGAATGGAGATCGTTGGTTTCGATATCCGTGTACTGTTTTTGTGGCCCATCATTGCATGATCCCACACGTCTACACCATAACTGCGACTGTAACTTGCCCCTGACTTCGAATCTTCAAGTCCACTCTGCCAAATATTGACTCTTCCCTGTCGACCTTCCTTTTCACCATTGTGGAGCATGTCCCTCATCATTATGAGACAAAAATCGACAGAATATTGTCCACTAAACACAACCACAATCCTTGCAAACTGGGCCACTGAACCGCAACACTTGGCCACTCACTGTTACTGCCCCTAACTATGAATCATCAAACTTTGCCAAATATTGAATTTTCCTTATAATTTAATCAAAATATATTCAATGTCGGTAAACTTGAAAATATGTTTGAAATAACCTTTTTCTGTATTGTAATGACTTAAACACAATTGTTGTCCTACATTTTACGTAACGAAAATACACAACTTATTTATATCAAAAACAATATATACATCTTGGGTTTATAATAAAAAAAAAGGGAACTACTTTTTTTTTAAAAAAAGTTCACTCATATTTTCAGCTACATTTTGATTGGATATTAGATTAAAAATTCCTCTTTGCACCTATTTTTCCCACATCCTCCCAACAGCTGCTCCATTCAACTAACATTGAATCTTGCATGCCACCTGACTTACACGCTGGAGCAGTTACTGGCAGTGCTCACGGTAGTTGTAGCGCCACTTGGGCCTACAGTAGTACTTCGATTGAAAGTTCTGCGGGGTTGCTCCCGGTCATTATCAATCAGGCCTTGTTTTAAGGCATCCTCGATCTGCACCCCCATTTCATGTAGATCAGCAAAAGTAGGGAAGGGGATTACAATCATCTTCTGCATTAGCTTCGACTGAAGATTGCACACAATCATCTGAATCTGGTCCTTGTCCGTGGGTCTTAAGGTCATCATCGAAGCCTTAGCTCGCCATCTGGTTACAAATTCTGAGAAACTCTCCTTGGTTTCTTGTCTCGTTGTCTCGAGATCCCGGGTCGTGATCTCGATTTGTGTGTTATACGAGTACTGCAGGATGAAGGCCTCAGCCATCTCGTCCCAACTTCTCTTGACATCATCTTCCAATTTTGCATACCATGCGGCCGCTACACCTGACAGGGTCCGGCCAAATAAAGACAGCTTCTGCAATCTAGTGAGGCCCATTGGCCTTAGGACGTCTGAAAATAGTCGCAGGTGTACCATGGGATCCTTAGATCCGTCAAAACGATCGATTTACGGCATCTTAAACCGATCTGGCAGCGTCACAGCTGCGTCAGTGTATCCGTCTCCAATGTTCGGAATGGACTTCGTACCCTGAGATTTCTTGAACAGCTTTTCAAGCTTGTGCATTTTCAATGCCACGGGGTCCACCTCGGACTCGAAGGGAGAATCCGATAGATTGATAGGAGTGGGTGCCTTAGATTGTTGAGGCAGAATCGGGGGTGGAGCTGGCCCCGTTGGGATGTCCGTATCTTCTTGGACATTCCGGGCGTTTGGAGTCTCTTCGGGTATCGGAACCCTTAGTGGGGGAGGGACTTGCTGTGAAGCTGATGTCCCAGTTTGCTGCTGCAATCTCACAATTAACTCCGCTTGCTCACCCATTACTGTGGCTTGTTGTTTGGCGAATTCTGCCTGTCGGACAGCATCCTGCTGCATCATTTTCATGCTTTCCTGAAGTTGGCGCACCATCTCCTCTAAGCTAGCCATACTGTTCTGCTCTGGTTGAATTACTGGTATGCGTTCCCTCTCTGTAGGTGAAACGGGACCCGGATCCCTACTGAACTCAGGTGGGGTAGATAAGGCCCTCTGAACTGACTGTTGAACAGATGCCCTCTGCCTAGTTGCCTTCCGTTTAGTAACCGGGGGTAGAGAGTGGTACACCGGTTGTCCTGCTATCAGATCCTCAGATCGATGGAGTCGGCGACCTCTGATCCAGAGTGCTTGGGGGATGTCTACTGGGTTGGAAGCAATGATGCTAAACTACCTAGCAAAAAGATAAATAAAGCAATAAATAAACCAACAACCGGACAGCACAACGGCATAAAATAAACATATAATACACAGTTGAGTATCCATAATACATAGTCAGTAAGCCGAACACACTGTCCCTCAATACTGATCACTGTTTCCCAAAATCTCTGTTCCCAAAACTGAACCTGATACCCGCAGATAACTGATTCATAAACTGATACTGATGCCCTCAGGCTTACTACTCAGTCCTGCAAACTGACATGCACGTTCCTGTAGAGCCACACTCTAAAAGCACATAGCAAGTAAAGAGAGCCAAAACACCCCTATATTGGGGTAGGGTTTCCCTGTCCTATTTTGTCAGGAGCTAGGGTTTCACTATGCACGCAGCAGTTTTTCAAATAACCTAACATCGGGTAAGCAGCCTGTCCTAATTTGGAATGGTCACTATGGATCCGAATATGCACTAGGTCGAATGGTCGAAAAGGGTGCCCCGGTAAACCGGAGTTTGTGTTCCCATGTTGTCAGAGCCCTTAACCGGTCAGCCTTACGGACATGCCTTGACAAGACAAGCCTCTGGCAAACCGTTCAGGAATGGCAGATGGCAAACATTGTGTTCCTAGGCGCACCAATGCACATGCAATGCAAAGAAACACATAAATGAAATCAAAACAGGATATCATGAGTTCGAGTCAAGCTCTCTAAAATCCCCAGCAGAGTCGCCAGAAACTGTAACAAGTCCGCGAAGGGGCCTCGCTGCAGGTCGGACTCAATTTTGTTACGGTTCTTAATCTGAACCAAAGAGTCCAAATCCGGCAAATCGTTTTGAGAAAACAGATTTTGAAAGAAGTGCCAAACATGGACTGCTTTGCCAGATACAGAGTCGCCACCTAAATATTTTATTAAGGGGGAATTTAGGAAACCCTGACTCGGTGCCAAAGGCCACGTGTCCGTCATCACCAAAGTTGCCTCGGCTCGGGAACTTGGGTACGATCGGGGAAGGTCAGCTATGAGCACCCCCTCTCGCCCGGTCCAAAGACCGGCCTCTACTAACCGTGATATTCTGTTTTGAAAACGTTTATGTGTTCTTACTCCGGTTATCAGCCTAGAATTACTATGTTATGCGCGCAGCAAACAAGTATAGACTAGATTGCCTAATTTGGGAATAAACATTGCATATCCATTTACTTTGGAAACACTTTGGATTTTGCTACTCGCAAGTAGGCTAAAACACGGATTTCAATGAGTTTTTCCAACTCAAACAATCCAACCTTCACCCATAGGCATTCAAACAGTTTAACACATAAGCATTTAGCCGCATGGCAAGCATACTGTCATGTTAACATTCACACACATGCGAGATGCTAAAGCATAAATACTTACATCGTACTCCGTGCCAAAACAGTAAACTAGTTAGCAAAACGTGCGTGTCCTAGTTCATGTTAAATTGCCTAATGCAACGCATACAGGATGCAATTTAGATAGGCTCGGTTAACCTAAGCATGGCATATGTAATGCGATCAATTATCACATATTCGATTTGTAAATTGAAGTACAAATGCAGTTAGCGTGATGTACCGAGCCTAATGCATGCAGTACAAATGCATGAATGCACGCATGCATAGCATAAGGTATGCTAAATTAAACATGCCCTAATCTACCATCATAAGCAGGTAAATAAAAGGGAAGAAAGACGTGAGATTGGAAGACATACACACACTCACGCACACTTATTACATAATTGCCCTCACTCGGAGGGTACAAATAAATATTACAGTCCCAAATAATAAGCAAATAAAATTATTACAGAATTTCTAATTAATTACAAGAAAGGATGCAAAAGAAAGAAGAGGGTGGCCGCAGCCTCTGCCTCGGGATGCGCAGATGATGCATGCTCGGAACTCGGCTCGCTCGAAAAACCCGTACCGTACCCCTGCCACCTCTGTTTGTACTGCCCTGTCTCTCTGAAAATCGCCAAAACTCCAGAACAGGTTCCTTGCATGTTGCAGAGCACCACCGGCCAGGCAGAATTCCCACCGGCAGTCCAAGATTTCCATCGGCATTATTTTGATTTACCGGCCATTCAAAGATTGCCGGCCGGCGCTTAATTCTGCCGGTCGGCAGAAACTTCCTGCAGAAGACAGTTTTGACAGCAAACAGAGAACAGACAGTGCATGGCATGGGGTTTTCAGGCACATGTGAGCATGGTCATGCTTCCTATCATGCTTTGAACTCAAGGAAGCATGACCTTCGATCCTCGAGCCATCAATGGTGCATGATAGCCCAATGGATCAAATTTGCCACTTGATGTAAGGATGCATGCAACAAACAAAATGAGAACCAAAGCCTTATCAAGTCGAAGTCAAAGGCCTCGGTGACCGAGAATCAAGGCACATTACATCACTTGTAGTATGAATGTTCCTTGATTCTCACGCTGGGTTTGACACCCCAAACCAAGTAATGCAATGCATGTTATGCAAACATGGCTCAAATGCAACATGATACCAATTATACAAGACATAGCAAATGTTATGCAACTATCATGACAAATATGCCATGCTAAGCATACAAGGTGCAAATGTGGTGCAAACATGGACCAATTTGACAATGGGATTAATATACTACAAGGCTTAACGAAGCAACCATGCAACAAACATGAAACAAGCATGCAATGGGACCTTGAACCATAAAGGGACAGACCTTGATCTACCCCAAAACAGTGGCCGAAAGGTGTCTAAAAGGTGGACAAATAATCATGCTAACAAACAAGGTAATGGTCCTAAGGTTAAGGCACAAGGGGGAGGCATTTCACTCCCACCAACATGACCACTCATGGTATGACTAAGACAAGTAAAGACAGAATTTTTACATGCAAAATGGGACTCCAAAGCCTCCTAATATGGCAGCTAAAATGCCTCCCATGAAATGCTACCACCAAGACTCATTTCTAGGCATAAGAGGGCACACCCTCAAGGCATAAAAGAGATCATACATGCACACATACAAACATGATTCTTGGACTGAAATGTGGTCCTAAATGATGCCAAATCATGAGGATGATCACAACCATGCATGCTAGAGGTCAACATGCTCAAAGCTTTTAAGCCAAAATGCAAAGCAACCCTAACAAACATGTCAAACATGACCAAATTGATAACCAACAGACTTTAAGCATGGGAAGACAATGCTAAACAACTTCATAGAACTAAGCCAACACATGTAAGAATCATGGCCTAATCATGAGGTGCACTTCCAAGCTAAATGGAGCAATGCAAAGCAAGTACTACAAGCATATAAGGAGGCACAAATCCGGCCAAAAACAGAGGTTACATATGACCTAAAACATCCAAAAAACTTCTGAAATAAGGCTCAAGATGATCAAACATACATGCTACCTTTTTAGGCCAAAATGTAAGGAAACAAGACAATGAAGGGAGAGGGGTGTCCCTCCCCTATGCAAGACTTCAAACCACCTTCTTTATCACTGAAAATCAACTGGTTTTTAGTGGTGAAAAGACCAACACACTCAAGCAAACAAGGCCTCTCAAAAGAAGCACAAAAGAGGCCAAATAAAGCCTAATAAGGTGAGTTTGCACTCAAACCACAAAACAACCTTAATGAAAGTTCTAAAGCATGAGAATACAAGCCCTTTTCATGTTATGCACAAAAGCTAAATCAGCAAGCAAGATAGGTAAAAAACTATTGTAAGTTTGGGGAAAATAAAGCAAGATGCTCACCCTTGAAGAACCTTTGAAGAACAAATGGTCTAGCCCTCTTCTTTTGATCAAAATCAGTCCAAAAACTCAAGAATCAACCCCCCACATCCCTCAATCTCGGAGCAAGGTGTAATAGTGTGTGTAATGGTGCAAAAGTAAGGTAAAATCCACCTTTAGGCCAAGGAAACACACACAAAGGAGGAGAGAGAGGGAGATATAGAGATAGAATGTATCTATATCTCTAAGCTCTGGTTTTTGCTTCTAAGTTTCTAACCTAGATCAAAGAGGAAAGCCCTTCCTCTTATAAGACTCCCTCTTGCAAAGCTTATACAACAAGCTTGCTTAGAGGGAGATCCCTCCATACACGTGTATGGAGGGAGGCAGAGTTGGTGCCAGCTATCACAGCTGGCACAAAATATCTCCATAAAGTAGATGAACAGTGGTCGGCTGCCCAAAAATGTTATTTCGACAAGAAAGAGTGCCGACCGGCAACAAACTATACCGTCCGGCAATAAAATGTGCCGACCGGCAACAAATAGTGCCGATGGAAGCAAAAGACCAGCCGGTGGCCTCTAGCCACTGCCGGTGGTGTGTGGGGATGCCTCACAAGGCATTCCCTGCCATTCCAAGGCAAAACACAAGTGTTCGGTGTGAAACCAGACATTAAACGGTCAAGTTCGGAGATCCTGAGGCAGGGCGCGCGAGCCGAGACCTCCGGGAACTCCAAACGAACACAAACATGGATAATCACCGAGTGTTCCAAGCGGTGACGTCCAAGTCTCGAGGACGGTCAAAAATGGGGTGTCTACAGTTGCCCCTCTTTGACAGAACTCGAAAGTCATAACAATGACGGGAGTGAATGTCAAAGCCCAGAGACGACCCATTTTTGACAAGGCCGAAGACTTAGACAAACATGCAAGACAATCAAGATATGCGCCCGAAGGCAGGGGCAAAATGCAAGACAATGCAGAGAGCCGGACATAACTTATGATCATGCAAAGAAAGTTGTAACAAAGCACACATGCGACAGTTTTAAGCTAGCATACACCGAACTACACTACAATGCAGAAAGGAAGTAAGAGAATTATGCAATTCTCAATACGTCTCACTCGGGAGATACAATACCTGTGCGGCTCGTCTGGTTGCACCAGCCTCAAATGAACCGTACATACAATATCGTGCCTGAAAAGATAACAAACTTAACAGGTACAATATCGTTAGCAACATGCATAGTAGTATACTCGAGATGCGTGACAGCGCAAAGCAAGTGGGGAGCATAACAATGCTGTGGAAATACAAACATGTAAGTGGAGCATGCAGTCTATGCCGGCAACGAAATTGATCATAAGCATGCGGTCTACGCAGGTAATGAAATCAACAAATTATGCGGTCTACGCAAGCAAAACATGCGGTCTACGCAAGTAATGAAATTAATATGCGGTCTACGCAAACGAAACATGCGGTCTACGCAGGTAATGATATAATGCGGTCTACGCAATCAAAACATGCGGTCTACGCAGGTAATAAAAATAATAATGCGGTCTACGCAATCAAAACATGCGGTCTACGCAGGTAATGAAATTAATAAATATGCGGTCTACGCAATCAAAACATGCGGTCTACGCAGGTAATGAAATTAATAAAGATGCGGTCTACGCAATCAAAACATGCGGTCTACGCAGGTAATGAAATTAATAAAGATGCGGTCTACGCAATCAAAACATGCGGTCTACGCAGGTAATGAAATTAATAAAGATGCGGTCTACGCAATCAAAACATGCGGTCTACGCATGTAATGAAATTAATAAAGATGCGGTCTACGCAATCAAAACGTGCGGTCTACGCAGGTAATGAAATTAATAAAGATGCGGTCTACGCAATCAAAACATGCGGTCTATGCAGGTAATGAAATTAATAAAGATGCGGTCTACGCAATCAAAACATGCGGTCTACGTAGGTAATGAAATTAATAAATATGCGGTCTACACAATCAAAACATGCGGTCTACGCAGGTAATGAAATGTACTGTTACTCAGCATAATTGAAACAATTTGTGGAATTCACAAGGCATGAAAAGGATATGGGGTGGGACATTCTTCGCACGCATCGAGTATTGCTCGCAGAAGTTGTGGCCTGAGGTCAACTCGAAGGTTCACATTTCAAAAGTGCGCGTCCTCGCACGGTTTAAAGTAACGAAGATGCGAAAACACGTCGTTGACCCGAACAAAGGTACGGAAGGTGCGTTGACCGCAAGGGGAGTTTTACTGGTATCAATTCTGATGCTTTGCTTCCTTGTCACTCTATGCTTTACTTTCCTTTTTACTAGTAATTTAAGCACATTGCACTGCCTTGGGCAGGTTTTATTCTTTTTCAAAGTTACACATTTTGCAAAACACGTGATGGGAATGAGACAAACCATTTTGTTCAAAAGATGTTGCATTTGTGGACTTTCTGTGCATCGCATCGCAAGGTATCACACCACAATGTGAACGAATTTTACTTTGGAAATTTGCATCGTAATAATCAGGTAGTGAATCGACTTACAACTCGATAAGCAAATGTACAAAGGCATAATAGGACCAAACAAGCGTGAGTACAACTCGATAAACAAATCAAGAGTTCAAAGAGGGTGAAATACAACTCGATAAGCAAATGCATAATGACTTGTCAATCGGACAGGCGTGCCCTCGCAAGAATCGATCGCCGGGGAGGGGTTGGAGGTGGTGAAATTCCCCAATGCCTAGCATAAACAGCTTAGGAAACCAGAAGGAAGCCCATCGGCTTGGGGTAGAGACCACCGGCTGCAAGGAATGGCTACCGGCCATAAAATTGCTTGGTCGGCAAACTATTATGGCCGGTCGGCAAAAAGTTTTGGCCGGCCGGCACTTAATGGGGGATCACTAGAATGTGGACACCTGTCCTCCACTCAACCTTATCTCCTACAAAAGATCCCAGCTTCGTAGTTTTTCTCATTTTCATACTGATTTGCTCCAATGGAAGAGTTTCTTGCTCAAAATCTCACAGCTTGGATTGCTAGCTTGGAAAAAGTGAATTTTCGGGGTTTTGGCATAAATGCACTATTCACTCTGGGCCGCACCCCATTGCACCTCCCGTTTCTTCATGCCGCGGCAAGGTTTTGGAATCCGGTGACGCATGTCTTTAGCTTCGCCGGGCAAGAGATATGTCCTACCTTTGAAGATTTCCGAGCCTTAATGGAGTCCGAGCGCGAAGAGGAGCTCCTGCCCCAACTTAATTTTGGTCATGCCCAATCCTTAGGGCGCATGTGCGGACTCAGCATGCGTGACGCTCGGTCTCTAATTTGTGACGGGATGTTGGACATTCCGAGTTTGGCCAATCGATTTTCTGATGCTGGTGATCGCAACAACCATCACTGGCAAGGCTTCCGGCGACACGCCCTCTGTTTGTGCATGCTATCCCATTTTCTATTTGTCTCAGGCTCTGGAGGGGCTAGTGTCCGGCTGATCGAGGTTGCCCAAGGCTTGAGGGAGGGCAAGAGCTGTATTGCTATGACTCTGGCCGAAACGTTAATGGGCTTAGACGCCTTTTATCGCCATGAGACGACCAGATTAGCAGGAAGTCCACTACTACTACAGGTAATGTTTCCCACCCAATCTCGCATTTATGTTTTGCTCACATCACTCGGCCCTCAAGCTCGGTCTTTTCTCACAAAACCCCATCCTCACTTTTCTCTCATCGTACATCTCTCTATTCTTTACTCTCTCATTTTTCATCCCTTCCCAGGTATGGTTGATGGACAAACTGCAGGTTGTGGACTCTTGCCCAGCATATTCAGCTCGCGGCTACTTCTTCCGGCACCGTCTAGTCAATGCCTTGGATGAGGGATGGTGGTTCGCTTGGATGTGCCGTTTGTCCGCAGACCGTATTGCTTGGCGGTGCCCTTGGCTGAACCTTCCGGCAATGAGTTACAACATGCCCCGGCAGACTGGGATTCAATTGGTTGGTCTCACTCACTGTGTATTCTATTTCCCATTTCGGATTCGACGCCAATTTGGCCATGATCAGACCTGCCCGCCAGAGGGGATAGAGTATCCTGCTGCATTCCCAGTCCGAGGCGCACAGCTTGCTTGGCAGGCCACCGCGTGGAGGATGAGAGAACTCCTGGCCCCCGCTCTTACTTTCAGTTGCACTTTGTCTGACGAGTGCGTGGATTGGCTCAACGAAGAAGCACAGATTGGGCCCAGCTTGGCATCAGAGGCTTCGACCAGCTTTGGGAGGGGGCGCAGGAACACCTGACTTGACTATGCCCCAGATTTATTGCTTTATTAGTACTTTCAAGTTTTCTTTATGAATGTAATAAAAAGCAACTTCAATTGTATGGAAGAGCAGGAGAACTTTGTTTTGAAATCAATGAAATTGAAAGTTATGGTACTGAAAATTTTCCGTTTGGTCCAAAAATGGTCAAAGTTGTAAAAGATTATTTGAACGAAATCAGCTTTATTAAAACTTCTCAAAAACATTTTTGATGTGGATCAGAACTGGACACGCCTGAGATCTGTCACTGAGATGCACAACCCCAGATCCCCGCAACTGGAAAGTTGCCCCTAGTCTGAAGAGCGCCGCAGCACTGCACAGCAACAGAAAGTTGCCCCTAGTCTGAGTAGCACTGTACTGGGGATTCCAACGAATGCTGATAGACAAAGATGACTGAGATGATCAAATGGACAAAGTTGATCGGGGAAGTGTTATGGCTGAACTTCAGGATGAAGCTGCCTACGTATCCCAAGGATGGGAATCAAGCCTTACGTAGTTCCGGCTTAGGTTCGCTCGAGTATTTTCACTCTCCTTTTGCGCTGTAACTTTTGCTAAGGCCGCCCTTTGCGGGTTTTCAGCCTTGCGAGCTCAGTTTTTATATTTTCTAATTTTTTGCGCTCTGACTTTTGCCTAGGTCGCCCTTTCGGGTTTTCGGCCTAGCGAGCCTCTCAAGGGTAGTATTTCTTCAACTTGTCCATGTTGATCGATTGGGAGAATTCCAAGCCATCTAAGTCCATCAGAACCACAGCTCCACCTGACCAGATAGCTTTGATGATGTAGGGACCAGTCCAATTGGGTCTGAACTTGCCCCTCGGGTCGTGGATGGGAGCTCGGTTGTCCTTGAGCACCAAATCCCCTTCCTTTAGATTTATGGACTTAACCTTCTTGTTAAAAGCCCACGCAATTCTGCGTTGATAACTCTGGACGTGGTACAGTGCTTTCAGCCTTCTCTCGTCAAAGAGCATGAGTTCCTCAAACCTGCTCTGTTGCCAATCTGCCTCAGCTATCTGACACTCAGCCAATACCCGTAAAGACGGAACTTCAATTTCAATAGGTAGAACGGCCTCCATTCCATAAACTAACGAATACGGAGTCGCTCCGATAGAAGTTCTAATTGAAGTCCTGTAGCCCCACAGAGCAAACGACAACTTATCTGGCCAATCTCGGTAGGTTTCTACCATCTTCCGCAGTATGTGCTTGATGTTCTTGTTGGCGGCCTCAACTGCTCCATTGGTTTGCGGCCGGTATGTAGATGACTTATGAAAAGCCACGTTATACTTCTCCAACAAGTCAACCACTTCTTTCTTAAAGTGGGATCCATTATCCGAAATAATCTCGTTTGGCACCCCGTAGCGACAGATGATGTTGTTTCTGATGAACTTTGCGACGTGCGATGCCTTCAACACCGCGTATGATTGGGCCTCGACCCACTTTGTGAAATAATCTATCGCTACCAGGATATACTCATGTCCGTTCGACCCCTTCGGGGTAACAGCTCCGATTACATCAATTTCCCAAACGGAAAATGGCCATGGGGACGTCATGTTGTATAGCTTGGATGGTGGGATGTTCATACGGTTTGCATGGATCTGGCATTTGTGGCATCGCCGAACAAAGCCGATACAATCCTCCTCCATGGTAGACCAGTAGTAGCCCTGTCTGAGGATCTTTCTGGCTAGCATTACTCCATTCATGTGCGCACCGCACTCCCCTCCATGGATGGCCTCCATCAGGCGCTTCGACTCTTCGGCTTCTACATAAAGCTTATGCATTCCCAGATGGCCCCTTTTGTACAGTTTACCCCCGCAGATGATGAATTGAACAGCCATTCTTCTGATTGCCCTCTTATCCTTGGCATTTGCCCCTAGTGGATACGTCTCCTTTTCCAAGAAGTTCCAAATGTCGTGATACCAGGGGTTGTCGTCTTGAGCCTCATCTATGGCGGAAATTGACTCGTATGCTGGCGCAAACTTCTGATCAATAATGACTGGACGCATCCGGACTCCGGACGGGATGTCTATCATGGAAGATAGAGTTGCTAGTGAATCGGCGAACCTGTTGTTCTCTCTTACTAGGTGGGTGAAATTTAACTTCTCAAATCGAGGAATTAACAAATCCAAGGTTTGGTGGTAAATTATCATCCTTTCCTCTTTGATTTTCCAGTCTCCTTTTGCTTGAGATACAACAAGGTTCGAGTCCCCAATGACGTCCAACCATCTTGCCCCTAGTTCTAGGGCCGCTTCTAGGCCAGCAATACATGCCTCATACTCTGCCTCATTGTTCGAGACTTTGAACTGGAGCTTGAATGCTAAAGGGATACGGGAATCGCCAGGCGCTATCAGCAACACCCCTATCCCATACCCATACTGGTTTGACGCTCCGTCAAAGTACATCGTCCAAGTTTCATCCTCGATGTGCAGAATGGCTTCATCTGGGAATAGGTACTCAACCGCTTCATCCCCCTCAACCGGGTGGTCGGCAAGGAACTCCACTACCGCTCTTCCTTTCACTGACTTGCGTGTTACATACTTCAAGTCGAATTCAGAAAGCAATAGCAGCCAACGGGCTAGCCTACCCGTAAGTGCTGGTTTCTCGAAAAGATATTTGATGGGATCCAAACGTGAAACCAACATTACAGAGTGAGCTAACAGGTAGTGCCGCAGCTTCCTGGTAGCCCATACCAAGGCCAAACAAGCCTTCTCCAGTGGTGTATAGCGGGTCTCGTAATCCAGCATCTTCTTGCTCAGATAGTAGATGGCCCTTTCCACTCTGTCCTCTGACTCTTGCGCGACCATGCAGCCCATGGTAGTCTCAGTTACCGAAAGATACAATATCAACGGTCTCCCCGGCTCTGGTGGTGACAACACGGGCGGGTTTTGTAGATACTCTTTGATCTGTTCAAAAGTTGCTTGACATCGGCCATCCCATTGGAACTTCTTTCCTTTCTTCAGGAGACCAAAAAGTGGTTCACAAGTCAAGGTTAATTTAGAGATAAACCGTCTTATGAATTGCACTTTACCTAGAAAGCCTCGCACCTCCTTTTCAGTCCTCGGTGGTGGCATTTCTAAGATGGCCTTGATTTTGGAAGGGTCGACCTCGATGCCCCTTTGTGTAATCAGAAACCCTAGCATCTTCCCTGCTGTAACACCAAAAGTACACTTCTGGGGATTCAACCGCAGCCGAAACTCTCTGATCCTTTGGAAGATTTTTTGTAAGGCGGTGTAGTGGACTTCTCTTTCTTTGGACTTGACAATCATGTCGTCCACATACACCTCGACCTCTTTATGGATCATATCATGCAATATTGTAGTTGCTGCCCGTTGATAGGTAGCTCCAGCGTTTTTCAACCCAAATGGCATCACTCTATAACAATATGTACCCCACGGGGTAGTGAATGCAGTCTTCTCCCGGTCTTCGGGTGCCATTACTATCTGATTATAGCCTGAAAAGCCATCCATAAACGAAAGCAAGGCGTGTCCTGCCGTGAAATCTACCAATTCATCAATGTGCGGCAAGGGAAAGTCGTCCTTCGGACTGGCCCTGTTCAAATCTCTGAAGTCTACACAGACCCGAATTCTGCCGTCCTTCTTCGGCACCGGAACAATGTTGGCCAACCAAGTCGGGTATTCGGATACCAGCAGGAAGCCTGCATCAATTTGCTTGGTGACCTCTTCCTTGATCTTAATGGCCCAATCAGGGCGGATCCTGCTGAGCTTCTGTTTGACAGGTCGGGCCTCGGGATCAAGAGGGATCCGGTGCTGTACAATCTCAGGATCGATTCCAGGCATGTCTTCATAGGACCACGCGAAAACATCTTTGAAATCTTTTAATAAAGCGACTAAACGCTTGCGTTCCTCAGAAGACAACGTGGACCCGATCTGGACCAGCCGCGGGTCCTTCTCAGTACCAACATTCACAGTAGTGATTTCATCCATTAAGGGTTTAACAAATCTTTCCTGCTCTTCATCAATTAACCGTTGCAAAATCGGAGGAATTTCTTCCTCGTCGTTTTCATCAAAATTTTGAAAATCCTGATTTAAGCAATAAATCAAAGGCACAGAAAAATACTCCGAAACCACATCCACGTCGTTCTCATTAAATACTTCCGAGCCGTCGGATTCCTCTGTTACAACAGACTCAAAAGAAAATGAAAATGACGACCTAGACAGGACTGGGGCATCCGGGTTATCACCCCTAGGAATACCAGACTCAGACTCAGTTGAGCTGGAACCTGATTCCGACGCACAAGATTCGGTGGAATTAGATTCCGGCTCACTACCTGACCCGGTGCTGCTAGATAAAAAGCCTTCTTCATATTGCCAGATGAGAGAAGGTGCGATGGACGCATCCAAAATAGCTGATGGTAGGCCCGCAGCCGCTTCATTCCCAATCACACATACCGAGGAGCTATCCCCCAAGCACCTCTGTTCGATCGGAGGATCTGAAAGCAGACATGCCAGCGCTGCCCCTATTTCATTTTCAGCGTCCTCAGACTGCACTTCCTTACTTTGCTCAGCCTCAACCGATAGATCTGCCTGCCCTTCGGCGATGTCATCCTCAGGTAACTGTAAATCAAAGAAGATCTCAAACCCCGGTACGCGCTTCTTCTCCGCGTTGAGCCACGGCTCTGGGAAGCCACAGAACGGAAAGTCCTCCCCTTCCCGGACGAAGCGTCCGTTTAGGGTCCCCCGAATGGGCTGGTGCATTAAGTCAAAGGGCTTCCCCATCTGTTTCGCTCTGGCCCTTCCGGCCATTTCCTTTCCTTTCCTTATCCAATCCTCTTTGGTGGGTAGGTAGCCCAAACCAAAGGTATGAGGGTTATGCGGCACTTCGGCCAATGCTGCGACACCTTTCTGGCCGCTCTTGCCCAATCCCATCCCGGGGATGTGCTGGAGTTTGTTCATGAGATAGACTGCTTGGGCACTGACATATACCCCTTCATTAGCTGCCATGATGTCCTGTACAACCCGAGCCTCAGCCAAGGTAAAACCTGATATAAACACATCTTCCATACCGTGCTCAATTTCTAGAACAGGCGTGGATACTTCTGGCGGCGGATGAATTGATGAATTTCCGAAGACAATGGCTACTCCCTTCCCATAGGGGTATTTCACCACTTGATGCAGGGTAGAGGAGACCGCCTTTACCTGATGCAGCCACGGCCGCCCCAAAAGCAGGTTGAATGTTGCAGGAACCTCCAAGACATGGAAATCTATCTCGTGCTGTCCCGGCCCAACCTTTGTTTGAATCTTAACTGTTGCCATTACTTCCCGGCTTGTGTTGTCATATGCCCGAATTACCTGGGTTGTTGGCACGAAATCCGCGACTTTCAAACCAATCGCATAAGCTATCCTTGCCGGGCAGACGTTGATGGCGGACCCCGTGTCGACAAGCACCACAGGTATCCATTTATCCCTGCACTCCACAGAGATGTAGAGTGGCTTGTTATGGTTCGCACCCTCGGGTGGCAGTTCTTTGTCAGAAAAACTCAATGCTGGGGAACTTCCTCCCGAAAAGACTAAGCCCACCGGCTGTTCGGGCGTGGTGTCTATGGATAGCTTGGCCTTGTCCATGGCTGTAAGGACGGCTTGTCTATGTACTCGAGAAGCCATAAGCAGTCCCCAGATGGAGATGTCTGCTTGTATCTTTTTTAATTGTCTCAATACGGCCTCATCCTCGAGTTGCTTTTCCTTTTGCTTCTCTGCCTCCTTATCTTTTCCGGATGCCTCTGGTCGATCTAGGTGTGGAGGCTTGAAATACCGTCCACTCCTAGTCATGTGATCGACTTCGCCGATATACCAGGTATCATCTGGTTGGTAACCTTCCCAATCTTCGTCCGTGTGGGCCGGACATAGATCGTCGTCTTCCCACCACATACCATCTGCAGCCGACAGGCATCTGTCTGGTTCTGGCATAACTGTCCCGATATTTGCAGTACCTTTTATCCCTATGCTCGCAGCATTCTCCATTTCTGTGCTTGTGGCAATCTCAACCCCCACGTGGCCTTTTGCCTTCCTGACCCTCTCAGAATCTTCGAATCTTTCCTGTTCTGACTGTGTCAATGCAGTAGATTGTTCAATGATCCCTGTACTCAAAATGCTCCATTCCTGAGCGAAACTCTCGACACCGGCGCTCTCCGGCGATGTATTCTGTTCTTCGACCTTCCCAGCTGTTATTGATGCTTCTGCCCCTGCCGGGCCTTGTTCTGACTGAAACCCTCCTACCACATCTGGCTGATCGTCCAACCATCCCGTGGCCTCAGCCGATTCCTCATAATCGAACCAGTTGACGGTTGGGTCTTCTGGATCTTGGTTATCGTAAAACTGGAACTTGGCAAGATCCTCTTCCACAACTGTCAAATCATCCATTCCCTGTCCTGGATTGTCCCCTTGGATTGCACATAGCTCTCCCCCGGCTGGAAATTCGACATCTGGTCTATTCTGGCCCATTGGTGAAATGTAGTCACTTGGACTATAAGCGTTCCCAACATCACTTTCAGATTCCGCAGACTCTGGCTCGACAATCTCTTTCCTGTTCTCGATGGTCACCACCACTGGCTTGGGTTGGGTTATGGAGACGTCCATCATGCACAAATCGGTGCTATCAGGAAGGAAAACCTCCGGCTTAGGCAGGTAGGAGGGTGTGATATAGATACTAGGATCGTAGGATGCGACCCCAGTGTGGATGAAATTGATTCTTTTGGGTGGTGGAGCTTGGTTATGTGTGGGGAGAGGGTTTGTAGTAACATTAGGTTTTTCAGGGGGTAAAATCACCCCATTATCAATGAGATCTTGGATCTCATGACGCAATCGAAAGCACAGGTCGGTGTCGTGACCGTGCTGCTGGTGGAACGCACAATACTTGGTTGGATTGTGGGCGGCGGGGAGTCTTTCGGGTAAGGGCCGCGGCTCTAGGGGCTTCAGATGCTCTTTTCTGATCAAAACCCCCAAAGCTTTGGATAAGGGCATATAAAGTGGAGCGAAGGTTCTGGTATTTCTGGGAGGGTATTTGGTTGTTTGAGGGTTGCTTCCGGACGCACCGGAGAATGGTGCGGCTGCCGTAGTTCTTGGGGAAGGGTTGGTGGTGACCATACTCACTTCGGAGGTCCTGGTAGTTGTAGCGCCACTTGGGCCTGCAGTAGTACTTCGATTGAAAGTTCTGTGGGGTTGCTCCCGGTCATTATCAATCAGGCCTTGTTTTAAGGCATCCTTGATCTGCACCCTCATTTCATGTAGATCAGCAAAAGTAGGGAAGGGGATTACAATCATCTTCTGCATTAGCTTCGGCTGAAGATTGCACACAATCATCCGAATCTGGTCCTTGTCCGTGGGTCTTAAGGTCATCATCGAAGCCTTAGCCCGCCATCTGGTTACAAATTCTGAGAAACTCTCCTTGGTTTCTTGTCTCGTTGTCTCGAGATCCCGGGTCGTGATCTCGATTTGTGTGTTATACGAGTACTACAGGATGAAGGCCTCAGCCATCTCGTCCCAACTTCTCTTGACATCATCTTCCAATTTTGCATACCATGCGGCCGCTACACCTGACAGGGTCCGGCCAAATAAAGACAGCTTCTGCAATCTAGTGAGGCCCATTGGCCTTAGGACGTCTGAAAATAGTCGCAGGTGTACCATGGGATCCTCAGATCCGTCAAAACGATCGATTTGCGGCATCTTAAACCGATCTGGCAGCATCACAGCTGCGTTAGTGTATCCGCCTCCAATGTTCGGAATGGACTTCGTACCCTGAGATTTCTTGAACAGCTTTTCAAGCTTGTGCATTTTCAATGCCATGGGGTCCACCTCGGACTCGAAGGGAGAATCCGATAGATTGATAGGAGTGGGTGCCTTGGATTGTTGAGGCAGAATCGGGGGTGGAGCTGGCCCCGTTGGGATGTCCGTATCTTCTTGGACATTCCGGGCGTTTGGAGTCTCTTCGGGTATCGGAACCCTTAGTAGGGGAGGGACTTGCTGTGAAGCTGACGTCCCAGTTTGCTGCTGTAATCTCACAATTAACTCCGCTTGCTCACCCATAACTGTGGCTTGTTGTTTGGCGAATTCTGCCTGTCGGACAGCATCCTGCTGCATCATTTCCATGCTTTCCTGAAGTTGGCGCACCATCTCCTCTAAGCTAGCCATACTGTTATGCTCTGGTTGAATTACTGGTATGCGTTCCCTCTCTGTAGGTGAAACGGGACCCGGATCCCTACTGAACTCAGGTGGGGTAGATAAGGCCCTCTGAACTGACTGTTGAACCGATGCCCTCTGCCTAGTTGCCTTCCGTTTAGTAACCGGGGGTAGAGAGTGGTACACCGGTTGTCCTGCTATCAGATCCTCAGATCGATGGAGTCGGCGACCTCTGATCCAGAGTGCTTGGGGGATGTCTACTGGGTTGGAAGCAATGATGCTAAACTACCTAGCAAAAAGATAAATAAAGCAATAAATAAACCAACAACCGGACAGCACAACGGCATAAAATAAACATATAATACACAGTTGAGTATCCATAATACATAGTCAGTAAGCCGAACACACTGTCCCTCAATACTGATCACTGTTCCCCAAAATCTCTGTTCCCAAAACTGAACCTGATACCCGCAGATAACTGATTCATAAACTGATACTGATGCCCTCAGGCCTACTACTCAGTCCTGCAAACTGACATGCACGTTCCTGTAGAGCCACACTCTAAAAGCACATAGCAAGTAAAGAGAGCCAAAACACCCCTATATTGGGGTAGGGTTTCCCTGTCCTATTTTGTCAGGAGCTAGGGTTTCACTATGCACGCAACAGTTTTTCAAATACCCTAACATCGGGTAAGCAGCCTGTCCTAATTTGGAATGGTCACTATGGATCCGAATATGCACTAGGTCGAATGGTCGAAAAGGGTGCCCCGGTAAACCGGAGTTTGTGTTCCCATGCTGTCAGAGCCCTTAACCGGTCAGCCTTACGGACATGCCTTGACAAGACAAGCCTCTGGCAAACCGTTCAGGAATGGCAGATGGCAAACACTGTGTTCCTAGGCGCACCAATGCACATGCAATGCAAAGAAATACATAAATGAAATCAAAACAGGATATCATGAGTTCAAGTCAAGCTCTCTAAAATCCCCAGCAGAGTCGCCAGAAACTGTAACAAGTCCGCGAAGGGGCCTCGCTGCAGGTCGGACTCAATTTTGTTACGGTTCTTAATCTGAACCAAAGAGTCCAAATCCGGCAAATCGTTTTGAGAAAACAGATTTTGAAAGAAGTGCCAAACATGGACTGCTTTGCCAGATACAGAGTCGCCACCTAAATATTTTATTAAGGGGGAATTTAGGAAACCCTGACTCGGTGCCAAAGGCCACGTGTCCGTCATCACCAAAGTTGCCTCGGCTCGGGAACTTGGGTACGATCGGGGAAGGTCAGCTATGAGCACCCCCTCTCGCTCGGTCCAAAGACCGGTCTCTACTAACCGTGATATTCTGTTTTGAAAACGTTTATGTGTTCTTACTCCGGTTATCAGCCTAGAATTACTATGTTATACGCGCAGCAAACAAGTATATACTAGATTGCCTAATTTGGGAATAAACATTGCATATCCGTTTGCTTTGGAAACACTTTGGATTTTGCTACTCGCAAGTAGGCTGAAACACGGATTTCAATGAGTTTTTCCAACTCAAACAATCCAACCTTCACCCACAGGCATTCAAACAGTTTAACACATAAGCATTTAGCCGCATGGCAAGCATACTGTCATGTTAACATTCACACACATGCGAGATGCTAAAGCATAAATACTTACATCGTACTCCGTGCCAAAACAGTAAACTAGTTAGCAAAACGTGTGTGTCCTAGTTCATGTTAAATTGCCTAATGCAACACATACAGGATGCAATTTAGATAGGCTCGGTTAACCTAAGCATGGCATATGTAATGCGATCAATTATCACATATTCGATTTGTAAATTGAAGTACAAATGCAGTTAGCGTGATGTACCGAGCCTAATGCATGCAGTACAAATGCATGAATGCACGCATGCATAGCATAAGGTATGCTAAATTAAACATGCCCTAATCTACCATCATAAGCAGGTAAATAAAAGGGAAGAAAGACGTGAGGTTGGAAGACATACACACACTCACGCACACTTATTACATAATTGCCCTCACTCGGAGGGTACAAATAAATATTACAGTCCCAAATAATAAGCAAATAAAATTATTACAGAATTTCTAATTAATTAAAAGAAAGGATGCAAAAGAAAGAAGAGGGTGGCCACAGCCTCTGCCTCGGGATGCGCAGATGATGCATGCTCGGAACTCGGCTCGCCCGAAAAACCCGTACCATACCCCTGCCACCTCTGTTTGTACTGCCCTGTCTCTCTGAAAATCTCCAAAACTCCAGAACAGGTTCCTTGCATGTTGCAAAGCACCACCGGCCAGGCAGAATTCCCACCGGCAGTCCAGGATTTCCATCGGCATTATTTTGATTTACCGGCCATTCAAAGATTGCCGGCCGGCGCTTAATTCTGCCGGTCGGCAGAAACTTCCTGCAGAAGACAGTTTTGACAGCAAACAGAGAACAGACAGTGCATAGCATGGGGTTTTCAGGCACATGTGAACATGGTCAGGCTTCCTATCATGCTTTGAACTCGAGGAAGCATGACCTTCGATCCTCGAGCCATCAATGGTGCATGATAGCCCAAGGGATCAAATTTGCCACTTGATGTAAGGATGCATGCAACAAACAAAATGAGAACCAAAGCCTTATCAAGTCGGAGTCAAAGGCCTCGGTGACCGAGAATCAAGGCACATTACATCACTTGTAGTATGAATGTTCCTTGATTCTCACGCTGGGTTTGACACCCCAAACCAAGTAATGCAATGCATGTTATGCAAACATGGCTCAAATGCAACATGATACCAATTATACAAGACATAGCAAATGTTATGCAACTATCATGACAAATATGCCATGCTAAGCATACAAGGTGCAAATGTGGTGCAAACATGGACCAATTTGACAATGGGATTAATATACTACAAGGCTTAACGAAGCAACCATGCAACAAACATGAAACAAGCATGCAATGGGACCTTGAACCATAAAGGGACAGACCTTGATCTACCCCAAAACAGTGGCCGAAAGGTGTCTAAAAGGTGGACAAATAATCATGCTAACAAACAAGGTAATGGTCCTAAGGTTAAGGCACAAGGGGGAGGCATTTCACTCCCACCAACATGACCACTCATGGCATGACTAAGACAAGTAAAGACAAAATTTTTACATGCAAAATGGGACTCCAAAGCCTCCTAATATGGCAGCTAAAATGCCTCCCATGAAATGCTACCACCAAGACTCATTTCTAGGCATAAGAGGGCACACCCTCAAGGCATAAAAGAGATCATACATGCACACATACAAACATGATTCTTGGACTGAAATGTGGTCCTAAATGATGCCAAATCATGAGGATGATCACAACCATGCATGCTAGAGGTCAACATGCTCAAAGCTTTTAAGCCAAAATGCAAAGCAACCCTAACAAACATGTCAAACATGACCAAATTGATAACCAACAGACTTTAAGCATGGGAAGACAATGCTAAACAACTTCATAGAACTAAGCCAACACATGTAAGAATCATGGCCTAATCATGAGGTGCACTTCCAAGCTAAATGGAGCAATGCAAAGCAAGTACTACAAGCATATAAGGAGGCACAAATCCGGCCAAAAACAGAGGTTACATATGACCTAAAACATCCAAAAAACTTCTGAAATAAGGCTCAAGATGATCAAACATACATGCTACCTTTTTAGGCCAAAATGTAAGGAAACAAGACAATGAAGGGAGAGGGGTGTCCCTCTCCTATGCAAGACTTCAAACCACCTTCTTTATCACTGAAAATCAACTGGTTTTTAGTGGTGAAAAGACCAACACACTCAAGCAAACAAGGCCTCTCAAAAGAAGCACAAAAGAGGCCAAATAAAGCCTAATAAGGTGAGTTTGCACTCAAACCACAAAACAACCTTAATGAAAGTTCTAAAGCATGAGAATACAAGCCCTTTTCATGTTATGCACAAAAGCTAAATCAGCAAGCAAGATAGGTAAAAAACTATTGTAAGTTTGGGGAAAATAAAGCAAGATGCTCACCCTTGAAGAACCTTTGAAGAACAAATGGTCTAGCCCTCTTCTTTTGATCAAAATCAGTCCAAAAACTCAAGAATCAACCCCCCAAGTCCCTTAATCTCGGAGCAAGGTGTAATAGTGTGTGTAATGGTGCAAAAGAAAGGTAAAATCCACCTTTAGGCCAAGGAAACACACACAAAGGAGGAGAGAGAGGGAGATATAGAGATAGAATGTATCTATATCTCTAAGCTCTGGTTTTTGCTTCTAAGTTTCTAACCTAGATCAAAGAGGAAAGCCCTTCCTCTTATAAGACTCCCTCTTGCAAAGCTTATACAACAAGCTTGCTTAGAGGGAGATCCCTCCATACACGTGTATGGAGGGAGGCAGAGTTGGTGCCAGCTATCACAGCTGGCACAAAATATCTCCATAAAGTAGATGAACAGTGGTCGGCTGCCCAAAAATGTTATTTCGACAAGAAAGAGTGCCGACCGGCAACAAACTATACCGTCCGGCAATAAAATGTGCCGACCGGCAACAAATAGTGCCGATGGAAGCAAAAGACCAGCCGGTGGCCTCTAGCCACTGCCGGTGGTGTGTGGGGATGCCTCACAAGGCATTCCCTGCCCTTCCAAGGCAAAACACAAGTGTTCGGTGTGAAACCAGACATTAAACGGTCAAGTTCGGAGATCCTGAGGCAGGGCGCGCGAGCCGAGACCTCCGGGAACTCCAAACGAACACAAACATGGATAATCACCGAGTGTTCCAAGCGGTGACGTCCAAGTCTCGAGGACGGTCAAAAATGGGGTGTCTACAACAACACAACTTACTTTCTACATTGTAACTTCTGTGTAGTTTTTTCCCTTCTACTTTCTACTTTGTTACAAACAACACAACAACACAACAACTTACTTTCTACTTTCTACTTTCTACTTTCTACTTTGTTACTTTCTACTTTGTTACCATCAGTTCATCGAAAGAAGTCTTCATCCATTTCAGGCATTTGAACCAATACCACAATTGCTTGATTTTCTTCTTGAACTTGTCAACTTTAAATTACTGCTTCGTTGCTGTTGATATAGGCCCACCATAATTTTACTAACAATAAACCCATACTTCCATAGTAAACATTAAATAATTTCACAACTCCTGTTCGTAACTCGTAATTCATGTACCAATCGGCATGGAGATAAAGTAACGAGTTCGTTGGGTTACTTTCTCCAAGTAACACCCAAAATTAACTGCCACTTGGATTATATACAAAATGCATGTGCTGGTATGTAATTTTGCAAACCCACTTGGACAAAATTCGTATTTTACTCGAAATATAATACTAATTTACCGACACAAGTCATAACAAATGAATACGAAGCGAAACACATCGTTAGTTGATAAACCACACTGCAAAAAACCCTTCAGTTAGATCCAACCAAATATGGAACAGAAACAAGCAACCCGCAATAGGGATCTTGGAATACAGACATAAGCCAATTTTCCACCCAAAACAATACATAGAAAACCCATATATATCTCACCTCACCTTCAATTAGTTTTCAAAATGACAAGTCACTGCAAACACAAATGACAACATCACTCTAAACAATATGGGAAATTTACAACTCGTGACCTTGTACATAAGTAACGTTGTGCCATTTCCTGGCATTGTACATAACCAATTATTTACACGTTACGTACAACAATCCGTGCAAAATGAAAACTACATACATTATTTCCATGTGTTTTCAATAGCTAGTACTGTCTACCTAATAAATTAAGGGAATAAGTAAATCATACAAATTATACAATTACCTGATTCACCTCATCAATTGTGTTCGAATCATTTTTCCACACTGCTGCTTCAACACTACCGTATTGGCCCACAGGCTGCTTGGAATCAGGAGAAACATTGAAAAATAGTCGCCGTTGCTTAATGTGCGGTGTACTTGGATCCACCAACCCAGTTTTGCAGTGAACGGGTAATGACTCCGCATTGTACTCACGGTCAGTTATGTGGGGTGTATCTGCATCTGACTTAGTACCCACTGTTCGGCTAAACCGAACCTTAGGACACGTTCGCTTTGTGTTCCCAATGCATTTGTAATTCCCACATTTTCTTGGTCTTCGACAGTTGGACGAGGCCCGTCCTGGGTTCCTTTTTGTCTTCACAACATCAAGATCTTCTACGCCAAATTGTCGACGGAATGAATGTTTCCCTTTGTCTCCATTCCCACCGTTCAAATTCCTCTCATATAACTCCTTCATCCGGCTCGTCATCGGAAGACATGCATCCCTAGCCTCTTTGAAACCTTCCGTTGATTGCGAGGCATAGAAACACATTTCGTTGTAGGAAGAACTCAATATCCCATACCGGGCCGTCTGTGTTGTAGTGCTATCAATTGAGGGTTGAGGCCATTACTGGCCATCCTTGCTTGCAGCCCTTGTCCATCTATGCAGCACACAAGTTGGGGAAATTTGCGTTAAATTTTCAGCTTTCATAACACATATCATGTGGCAGCAAGGTAGCCCCAATGACTTAAACTTCATGCAAGAACATCTCATTGCAGCATCCACTGGACTGTGTGTTACTATCCATGATCTGTCCTTCACTTTGTACTTATGAATATAGTAGCATTTCTGACCATCCGGCAAAGGGAACACGTTCTTGACATTCAACTTCCCCTCTTCTAAGATTTCATCACGGAACATTCTAAATATATTTCGGGTGAATAGCTCAGCTCCATGTCTCTCTATATCTCGCAATGGAGTAATCAATACCGGAAAAGTGTTATTTGTTTCAGCATCATCTCCAGCCTCGTTATACCTTATCCTTGCAAGAGCCCGATCATAGTGCCTAACAAATTCATATAGTTTCAATTTGTGTTGGAGGAAGGGATTGAAATAAGCATTCATACACTCCGAGCGCTGAGTGCTCTTCATCTCAGCAAAGAAATGTCCACGCATATATGCCTCACCCCACATATGACGCTTCTCATATGTCTCCAACACCCAACTGTTGGTTTGAAGTCCAAATTTTTCGACCATTGTCGTCCAGCCATGCTCAAACTTTGTCTCATCCGTTTCCATGTCCATGCACTGCTTGAAAGCATGTGCAAAGCCACTTATGTGAACATTTGAAACAACATTTTTCCCAAGATGCCAATTACATAATCGATGTCTTGCGTCTGGAAATACTCTTCTGATTGCCTCTCACATCGCCTTATCCCCATCTGTCAGTACGGACACAGGTGCTTTATTGCCCATCGCCTCCATAAATGTTTCCAAAACCCATGTGTATGTCTCAATTGTCTCATTAGCTAGCAAAACACATGCAAATATCGTGGTCCTAAAGTGGCTAGTCACACCAGCCAACATGACAAAAGGTTTCTTGTATGCATTGGTTCTGTAAGTTGAGTCAAATATCAACACATCACCAAACTTTGCGTAGTCGGCCCGCGATTTCAAATCTGCCCAGAACAGATTTTGTAACTTGTTATCGTTACACACATCATACTTGTAAAAAAAACGTGCATCAACATCAAGTTTTGCGCATAGGTAAACCAACGCACCCTGCGCATCACCATCCTCAACTTCTGCTCTACGTTCGGCTTGAATATGGTTGTGCAGATCCGTATGGATGAAACCAACATTCTCATAAGACTTGGACTGATTTACCATATAGTCCATGATTTGGCTAGTCTTCACACCGACATTGCGCATAGCCATTGCTTGAGCTTTGTCAGCGCTGTTTAAACTGCGATGTGACCTCAGATACATCACACAGTGTTGTTCCGCCAATTCATGGTTGTGGTCTGCGACGAAGTGAGTCACAACATACTTTCCCCCTTCACCAGCATCCGCATCGTACCGTATGCGAAATTGGGCTTTGCAACCTACTCTTGTTAGTGCCTTGGGAGCTCTACTCTTCTTAGCAACACGGTCCAAGTATTTTGGTAATCTCTGACCTTCCCTTGAACACAACCACAGCCTACTAACGACCTTTCCCTCTTTATTTGTGTTAAATCTGGATTTTCATATACTAAATCCCTTGGCTTTAGCATACACATTGTAGAAATCTTCTCCATCTTCGACCGAATCAAATTTCTATTCCAGAATAGCACGTTCAACATCACCAACCATGTCATTGCGATGAGCATCGTCAACCATTTCTTTTTTCACATCGGCTCCGCCATCTTCAACGTTCATGTTGGTTGCTTCTTCATTGCTCGGACCAGCTTCGCAACCATGATCAGGTTCTGCCCGACTTTCATTCATCAAACGAATGTCATCTGCTTCATTTGGAATGTCATAATCATCACATTCCCTTTTAACTTCCGCTGGGGCCATACTGCATATGACATTACTACAAACAATTACTTGATGACCGAAAATTGTTAACACAAACACAAACATGACATTTTCACATGGTTTAGCTATTTGTGCAAACACAAACACTCGCTTGAGAAAGAGAAAGAGAAAGGTTAGCTGCCAATGGAGGGGTTTCCGTTGGAGCGAAGCGTAAAGCGGTTGAAGTTAGGATGGGGGTTTAGTTGAGGGAAAATAGTTGAAGTGAACGGGCCAGAGAGACAGAGAGGGAGACAGAGAGAGGGAGACAACTCCATACCTCATATCTAGTTCGAGAGAAGGGCTTCACTTCAGCAATGGAACCAACACAGCCTTGTAGTTACATTGTTGTTGGAAATCGCCCGTTATACTGTTCCCTACAGAGCTTCGTCAATGGAACGAACCCAACAGGGGCTTCTCCCTGTTAATGGAAATCAACAGTTACACTGACTCAACCTTACACAGAGAGGAGAACAGAGAGAGATAGAGACAAAATACAGAGAGTGAGTGGGTAGGATGCAATCATGCAAATACAAGTATTAACTGGTTGCCCGGTTTCAACTTTTTCACGATTAAACAATTCAATGGTCTTGATCAATTATTGTAATCTAACGGCTAACAATTGGGTTGCATATGGTGTGCAACCTTAAGGGGGTTGCACACTTAAGCAGGACCCTTGTTTGAGAAGTTAAAGAGTGAGTAGTTGAGTGAGAGTGAAGTAACTAGTTCAAAAAAAAATGTATGACAATGCCAAAATGGGTGACATTTCCGCCAAATCTTGAAAATTCCTCTCATTAACCTCAGGAAATGGACCCTATTTATAAGTTTTTCCTTGATATCAAGAAGACACCAAGTGACCAGATAGAGAGAGGACATGTGTCCTATAGGATCTCACATGGAATATTCCTACCTAGAGCCACCAGGCTGAAGGTGTCATGTGTCTCTCTGCATGTTCTGTATACTATCTGTTTGCCTCCGCAACTACCTTTTTTTGAGCCTCAACAAGTGTAGTTGTGACAGGAGTATTCGGTGCTGCAACTCCCTTTTGAGCCTCAACAAGTGTAGTTGTAGTGGGAGTATTTGCTGCTGCACTTGCCTTCGCAGCTCGAACCTCAGTAAGTGCACTTGCAACGGTAAACCTTGCTGCTGCACTTGCCTTCTCAGTTCAACTTGGTCAGTACATGCATTCTCAGGACTCCATTAGTCTGCTATCGACTCTGCTCGTGCTCACCTCAACGAAGCCTCCACCCTTAGCCACCTAACCACAAACTCCCCAGCTTCCCAGGGCAAAGACCACAGCCAAGCCTACTATCAGTCATACTGTGCCTTAGTACCAAGCCCAAGGGGACTTCCTTAGTCCTGCTTGTGTGATTAAGGCAAGTTCGTGACCTGGGTGAATGGAAAGGGAGTCCCTTGCGCTTGAGCTGTCCTGCTTCCTTTTTCGCGGGGTCACTACAGTAAACTGGTATCTCTGGACCTTCTATCAGCTCTAACCAGTAAGTCTTGGGGCCTGTTATCAGCGCCAAGTTAATGAATTTGGGGACTGCTATCAGCCTTAGGCTAGTAATGCCTTGGGGCCTGCTATCAGCCCCAAGCATTAGTCTCTACTTGCAGAAGAGAAACTTTTCCCAAAGGCTGCTATCACCTTGGCGGGATGTTCCCTCCGCAAGTTGGTTGCGTCGGCTGTAATTGCTGTGACAATCATTTCCCGCAGCAAGTTCAAATGGGAAAACTGACAATATTGGAGATGACGGCGCCGACAAAGTGCCTCTGCAACTTGGGCACTGCAAGTAATGCCTCTGCAACTTAGTTGTTTCGGTTCTCTTATTCCCTTAGCAACTCTAGATGGCGGTGGAGCCGACAATACTTGGAATGGCGGCGTTGAGACAAAGTACCTCCGTAACTTGGTGGTCACAAGTGTTGCATCTACAACTTAGTTGCTTCGACTTTCTCTTTCCCTCAGCAACTTCAGATGGCGGCTAAACTGACATTATTAGGTAATGGCGATGTTGAGGCAAAGTGCCTCAGCAACTTGAAGCCGCAAGTGTTACCTCTGCAACTTGACTTAGGCATTTTCCTTCGTGGAGTCTATTTGGACCCTTGGCGGGTTGGACCTACTTCGGCCTTTTGTTGGCTCACTTCCCTTAGGCTTTAGCCCATGCTCTTTTTTCATTCCTGGTCGCCCTAAGGGGGCAATCTCAGCACTTAGGCCCATACTTAACTTGGAGCTTAATTTCTAACCCTCTACAACATTTGAATAGTATTTTTTGATTTTTTATAAAAAAAAATGTCAAAAAAAAAGAGAAAGAAAGTGATGTAATCTAAAATAAGATAAAAGGAAGATACTTCTCTTCAGTTCGGACTAGAGCGTATTGTTGGGCTTGTGAGGTCTACTACAAGTCCCATGATCGGCCATTTTCAATAAAAAATAAAGAACTAAACAAAGCACTAATTCAGTAGACTGTCCAGGTATCGTACTACGAGGACTTTGGGCTAACTTATATTAATTTGAATGGTAATTCTTAATTTAATTTTGAAGAAGAGATAATGATTTGGTTTTTGCTAATGAAAATCTAAATTAAAACTAAAATAATTGGGCAAATAAATAGAGTAATCTGAATGTGGAACTTAGGATTTCAAATCCACGACTAATCTCATATTATGTAATTAAAATATCTAATTGTAATAAATCAATGACTCAGATAATAATGATGTATCGTGGCTACAAGCCCCAATACTATCGTCAAGAAGATAAGCATATTCAAAACGTAAGCACGAATCATCTTCAGTCGGCACAAATCGTCTACACTAAACTATGGTTGCAACGCGATTCGTCTCCCCTAAGCATGACTCGTCTCACAATTTGGAAATATAAGAAAGTAAAACAATTGTATGATCATGCATTTTCAATCACAGAAATCGAATACATAAATCGAATGAAAAGATTATTTGAATAAAATATCTAAAAACAATCATACAAAGATGATCCAATTTCATACACAAAATACAATTGAAATACAAAATTACACGATACTTGATTAGACCTTTATCTCAATCCTAAGAAGAAAGCTTAGCCACTCATGAAGAGGTTGAACATTTAGAATGTTGAAGAGAAGGCCATGGATTGATGATTTGTTCTCCTTCTCTAGCTTCTAGCCATTTTCTCTAAGGTTTTAGATCCCAAAACAGGTTCCCAAAATTCCTTTTTATAACCTCCATTCCATTCAGAGTCAAAAACACACGCACACATATCGAAGCAAATTCGCTCTTGCGGATTGGGAATTTCACTCGAGCAGATCCAGTCAACGAGGAATTTTTCGTAGGGAAATCCGCTCGGGGCGGATTGGGAATTCCGCTCAAGCAGAATCAGTCAAGGACGGACTTTTCGCTCTTTTTGCCTTTGCTTGCGATCATTTTGTCTTCGGGGTGATATTAGCCTGAAAAAGATATATATATATATATATATAATAAAAAAAACAAAAAAAAAATCTATTGCATCAAATATCTTACAAAGACTAAAAATATAAGATAGGAAGCCTCAAAGTATAATATTTTGGCTCAGATCACACCCCCTAACTTACACTTTACTAGTCATCGAGTAAAGCAAGATAAAGCAAAATCTATCTAAGCCACTTTCATAGGGATCATGATTGCATTTAGCATATGCGTGGGGGCTGGGGCTGAATAATTATGTGCTCAAGAGTTTCAAACAGAGCATCGAGAATGCTGGTAAGGCTAACTCCGCTTGATCAAACCTATTGGACAAGAACAAGGTCGAGTAAAATCCAGCCCATAGGTCGAATATGCCAAATAGTTTCTAACGTGCCCGGAGGTCCCAAACATGATAATGAAAGGGTGGGCTCCAGGAGAGCAATATAAAAAGGAGAAAATCAGCCAAAGAGACGTATGTATGAATATAGAAGATAACTTGAGATAGAAGTAAATTGGATAGAATATGGACTTGTCCGTCGGAGTGCTAATTCTGGCACCCCCGACTAGAGTGTTCATCCCTTTTTTCAGGTAACAATCAGAGGATCGAGGATGTCTAACTAGATTCTGGAGTATTTCTAAGCCACTTCACCACAATTGGCACCGTCTGTGGGAATACTCAAGTGCGTCCATAACAAGCGAGACAAATGATCCTCCGACAGTTGCTGACGATGTTACACCAAGAGATGAAATTACTCCAAGAAACATGCTTGGACCAGAGAATATCACCGCACGACGGGCCTTGAACTTCGATCCAGTAGCTCAAACCTCACCTTCAACTTTTGTGCAAAAGATTGTGCAGACGATCATGGATCAAGCAAAACAAAACAAATAACGTCTAGAAGATATGATGGTTGAGAACGAGCGCTTGCGTAAGGAATTGGCCCTGCAGTTAGCCAAATCCCAACAGGTCGTACTCCATGACCAGGGTTGATCCTCAAAAAAGAAGAAGGATGATCGACGACGTCGACTTCGGAAACATGATAATGGCAATGATTCTGACTCACCATCTCAGGAACCCAGAAAGAAGGGGCGAGTCAATGTATCGAGATCATCCGAAGGAAGCCCATATGTGCGGCATAGGCGAGGGAATGGGAGTGATGATTCGGATGAAGAGAATAGGCATGACCCTTTCGTACGACGCATTGCGAGGGCTATGCTACCTAAAAAGTTCAAAGTACCAACATTCACCCTATACGACGAAAAATCAGATTCCACTAACCACATTCGTCATTATAAACAAGCAATGACGTTGCATACTGATGATGAAGCCCTCATGTGTCGAATGTTTCCAAGTAGCCTAGGACCATTGACCGTTAGATAGTACTATAAACTGGAGCTGGCGTCAATAAGAAGTTTTCATCAACTCCAAAAATCCTTTAGGGCAAGATTCATCACCAACGAAGTTCAACCAAAGCAAGCTGACTCTCTCTAGGCAATGCAAATTAAACCAAAAGAGACGCTCCGTGAGTATTCGGCGCAATATTGGGAACGTTTCAACTTGGTGGATGATGCTTGCAATGATTCCATGGCCATTACTGTCTTTAAGATGGGATTACACCCTAATAGTCCTCTCCGCAGTTCATTGACGACGGCCTCCCAAAACAGTTTGGGCGCTAATGAAAAAAGTTGAAGAATACTGAAAGGTAGAAGACGATGCCTTGCGCTTCAAGGCCGGACAGAAAGCCATTAAATCGGCTCCATCTGATCTGGTTCAGCCGATAAGTGTTGTGCCATCAAGGAGCCTCGAACCTCAGACTCGGACAAAACGAGACAACCGGCATGATTTGCGCCGTTCAAGCGGCCAATGTTCGCCCCGTTCAAACGAGCAATATCAAGTGGATAGTAGACACATAAGATGTTCGGATAAGAAGTATACGAAATTGGCGGAGCCGATCAATAAGATCCTACCCAAAGTCCAACATCTTCCATTCTTTAAGTGGCTATCCAAGATGATGGGACCCCTTGATATAAGGAGAAGGGATAAGTGGTGCGAATATCACAAGGACCATGGCCACGATATTGACAGCTGCTATATATTAAAGGATCATCTAGAGGAGTTGGTACTAGATGGTCGGCTGGGGCAACATGTCCGAAAGAAGAGCACATGTGTTTTCAAAAACAAGACATCATGCTTAGTAGTGGCCGATCTTTGATCGGGCGTGCGGGGGTGCTCATGAAATGACCTTCCCCAATCGTACCCAAGTTCCTGAGCCAAGGCAACTTTGGTGATGACGGACACGTGGCCTTAAGCACAAGTCAGGGTTTCCTAAATTTCCCCAAAATAAAATATTTAGGTGGCGACTTTGTATCTGGCAAAGCAGTCCATGTTTGGCACTTCTTTCTAAAAATCAATTTTTCAAAACGATTTGCCGGATTTGGACTCTTTGGTGATTTATCAATCTCGTATTGCACTTTGCGAGATCAGATTAAGAACCTTGACATTGAGTCCGAACTTTAGTGAGCCTAATGAACAAAACAGGATTTTTCCCGGGACGTTCAGGGACGTCTACAAGCTCCCTCGTTACTGCCTCTCCTTTCTTGGTAACTTCTCTACTCCACCGCCTCTTGGAGACCTACTTCGACGATGGGGGGAGTGACGCCTCTTACGCTCCTTCGACGTCTTGTTACCCGTTCGTGTAAGTTCGCCACCTCCTCGATTCATTTCTAAATCTAGTTCAGCTAGCGTCCTGCCCTTCGCTCTGCTATTAAAGAATACTCTTCTTGACATACAAATTTCCTCAATTCGACACAATGCACTTTTTTCCTCTCGCACTATGTTGAATTTGAGCAAAATATATTTAACGACAGCACAGGACCCACGCATGCCTAGCCCCCTCTCCCGGTCGCTTATTAATTACGGATACAGCGTTCCCGAAGCGACCGCTTTAAAGCATTTCGCCAAATGACTACAATGCCCCACCCAATCCCATGAACTATACATATTTGGGGGTTCTATGCAGTAAGCTGGGGCAAGGGCAACATTATTCATATATTATGCTTATTTTCAAAGCATTTCATCGAATAACTACAATGCCCCACCCGATCCCATGAACTATACAAATTTGGCGGTTATGTTCAGCGACCAGCTGGGGCAAGGGCAGAATTATTAATCTATTTGGCCTATTTTCAAAGCATTTTGCCGAATAACTACAATACCCCACCCGATCCCATAAACTATACATATTCGGCGATTATGTTCAACGATCAGTTGGGGCAAGGGCAGAATTATTAATCTATTTGGCTTATTTTCAAAGCATTTTGCCAAATAACTACAATGCCCCACCCGGTCCCATGAACTATACATATTCGGCGGTTATGTTCAGCAATCAGCTAGGGTAAGGGAAAAATTATTAATCTATTCGGCCTATTTTCAAAGCATCTCACCGAATAACTACAATGCCCCACCCAATCCCATGAACTATACATATTCAGTGGTTCTATGCAGTGAGCCAGGGCAAGGGCAACATTATTCATATATTTGGCTTATTTTCAAAGCATTTCGCCTAATAACTACAATGCCCCACCTGATCCCATGAACTATACATATTCGGCGGTTATGTTTAGTGATTAGCTGGGGTAAGGGTAGATTTATTATATTCGGCATATCTCAATTGAAACGATATTTGTTTTTCAAAATTTAATGATAACATTCAATAAACTGTGTACATCCACTTTATACACTTGTCATTTTGCCGAATTAAGATGTATAGGTCATGATCTCAGTTGAAATGACATACTTTTGTTTTTCAACATTTAATGATAACATTCAATAACAAAATGGACATTTTCATTAATAAACTGTTTACATTCACTTTATACATGAAAATGTCCTACATCTGAAATAAACTGCTAACAAAAAACTAATAAAAGCTAACAAAAAACAAATAACGGCTATTTATTACAAAACTGCCAATCAAGGGTCCAGATCCTCTGGATCCGATTCCAACGGTTCGACTTCCAGTTGTTCATAAGGAATCGGCTGATCTAGAGGCACCTTAGCGGCCACCAAAGCCTTCAGCCATCCATGCTTGAAGCCTCGATTCTCGAACTTCAAGGCTTCATCAGCGTAAAGCTCCTTGGCCTTTAGAAGGTTGGTTTCGAAGTCTTTGGCAGCATTCGCCTCAGCACGCTCCTTCGCCTTCTTCTCAAATTCAAGTTCGCCCTTCAACACTGAGATTTCTTCTTGAGCCGACTCCAGAGAGTCGTCCATCAAGTTTATTCTTTCTTCGGCGGCCCTGCGGAGCAAATCGGCGTATTCAACTTTCTATTGAGCAGCCACTACCCTTGTCTACTCTTCTTTGGCTTTTGTAGTCGATGTAGACAGATCGGTGAGGGTTGCAGTAACCTTGCCTTTCTCTTCCTCTAGCTAACGCTCAAGGACGCCGAATCGCTCCACAACGTCGTAATGACGATGGCCGATCTCTGCAAGCCTTCTCGCCATTTGGAAAAGCAATAAAATTAGTTTGGATAGGAATACGAATTTAAGCTATTTGAAAATTTGAGGTTTTTAACTTACCAAAATGGTCGACTAAGCAGCCAGAGCAATTGAGATTACATCCATTTTAGCACGAAAAGTCGCTCGGTCCGAAGACAAAAAGAGGTCTGAAGCTATACTTAGGGCCACAACAGGATCTTTGATTGCTGAGCCACTAGCAAGCACCAGCGCATTCTTCATCCTTGGTTGGATGACGAACGCCTTGGCCAAATCATCTTCGACGGGCGGCGTATCCACCATTGGCCATTTTTTGATCGGCGTCTTTTGCAAATCGATCACGGTATCGGTAGGATGCTTCTGTCTTATGAGATCGGCTTCCAGGACTTCAACTTGATTTTGTTCAGGAATTAACTCGGTCAATGTTGTTTCGTGGGCCGTTTCTTCCTAACGCACCTCACGAGTTAGCATTATTTGGCTCCCCTCTGACCCGCCGGCCTGTCTCCTGGCCTCCTTCTTCTCTGCATTTCGTCGCCTGGAAAACTGGGCAAGTGACTCCAAGCTCATCTCTTCAGCTTCGGATTCGGCTCTAGGAAGATTCTCTAAGATAGTGAAGATATCGTCCTCTGGAGTAACTGAATCTACTTGGCCAGAAGTAGAAGGAAGGTCGACGTATTAGTCTACGCCAATATTCTCAAACGCCAATTCAATTTCCCTATTCAACTCTTGGTCCCCTGTGTGGTCCTCTGATTGTGCGTCTTCACCAACCTCCCCACCGGCATCAGAACCTTCGATGCCAATGTTCCTTAGACTTTTGTAGCTAGGGAAGATGAGCACAGTAAGCTACCGTTTGTGTGTCAGCATAGGAATATTATCTGCAGCCGAAAAAGTGGAGTAAGTTAGGTCGTATCTCAGCAAGACATGGGCCGCATGCCCTTATCTTTGGAGGTTTGCACGACCTTTCTAATTATAAGGACCATCTTCACTTGATCCAAAACGACTTCGTCCATGGACGGCAATGCTCGTTTCAAATCGTTGCCTGTAAGAGACATATGATCAGAATACTATTTAAGCCGAATAAAATGTTTATTTTAAGACATGTTAGCAATTCTAGCTAGCAACCTGGTTCGCCCTTTTTCCTAAGTATTGGGTCTTGGCGATCTTCTCCCTCGTCGAGTTCCCAATTACCTCAGATGGCGACCATGGCATCATCAACCCTTTTGCTAGAGCTGGCGAGCATGGTTACCAAATGATGGTCAATGTCCTTGGCTGTTAAAAAGTAACAACCTTGTCGACCAGTTGATTTCGCCATAACGTAGCAGTGTCGAATAGCTGGGATTCCTAGGTAAAGACTCAGTCGGCGATTCAATTCCACTATGCCCATAATAATACGGTAAAAGTTCACGTTTGGCTGGGAGGGAATCGAACTCCACCCTCTGCGATTGCTAAAAGAGGAAAATTAATGGTGCTAGTGTTAGCCCTCTCCATGTCCACTATGTTGTCTAGAACGAGGGATAGGTGAACGTCGTCTGAAATGGAAAAATAATGACGGAAGGCTACAACTCGATCCTCGGAAAGAAGGGCTTTCAAATGCTTCGCCATTCGAGATGAAATGAAAATAGCTTATACAAAAAACAAAAGAAAAAATACGCAGGGAAATTGGAATGAGGAATAAAATGAGAAGAGAGAGGGGACTTACAAGATAAGGAAGGAGACAAATAGTAAGAGGCAGGGTTGTAGAGGTCTAGAAGGAGGTTGATATGAAGGATGCTCGAAGGATGACAATAACTTTTCAATTCAAGAGTATACAGGCGTAAAAAATGTCAATGGCTTTTCGATTCAAAAGTATACGGAGGTACAAATTTCAAAACGCATTAAATGAATGTCAAATACAAAGGGGAGCGAAACTGTAATGATTCAAGTAGCGCGTCTGCTCTAACGGCTCTGACGAATTAGTATGAAAAGACGTGCAACCTGCGTGTCTGTTTTTCGAGAGCTCTTGCTTTGATTGGCCGAGGAACCAAACACGCCAAGTAAATATTTTATTCGGGTGTTTGGGGGGCAATTATGGAGGCCGAATAATTATGTGCTTAAGAGGTTCAAACAGAGCGCAAAGAATGTTGGTAAGGCTAACTCGGCGTGATCAAACCTATTGGACAAGAATGAGGCCGAGTAAAATCTAGCCCATAGACCGAATATGCTGAATAGTTTCTGACGTACCTGGGGGTCCCAAACATGATAATGAAAGGGTAGGCCCCAAGAGAGCAATATAAAAAGGAGAAGATTAGCCAAAGAGAGGTATGTGTGAATATAGAAGATAACTTGAGATAGAAGTAAATTGGAGAGAATATTGACTTGTCCGTCGGAGTGCTAATTTCAGCACCCCCGACCGGAGTGTTCATCATTTTTTCAGGTAGCAATCAGAGGATCGAGGACGTCTAACTAGATTCTAGAGTATTTCCAAACCACTTCATCACAATATGTAATAAGCCTTTTAAACCACAAGGTTACCCAAGTGGACAAGTGAAGTCTCGTGAGGGTTTCCAGAGATGATACCCACAAACATTGACCTGATCAAAGGAATTGAAACTTGGGGCAAATTTATACACAATTACTCGACACCACCCATTTTCATCAAAACCAACCTCTCTCGCTTATGACGAATTTCGAGTATGCAAGTTAGACAAATCTTCAAACTATCCATGAGCCCATAAATATACAAACAAATAGCATCTAATTACAGTCGGATAGAAAGCATCACATGTTGCTTTCGTGTAAAGTGAGATTTGGTGTGGAAGGAAAGACAACATCTCTTCCTTATGAACTAACTTCCAACAACTAAGTTCCTTGAATCTTTGAAATCAAACATGGGTTCGAAACTACTTTATTTATTTATTTATTTATTATTATTATTATTGTTATTATTTTTTGATGAGTGGATCTTTTAAGCTTTCTAATTAACCCATGTAACAAGTGTTAGGCCAATGGCTCCCAATCCAGACAGACTTAGGGCGCTAGGTGTAGAGACACCCGAACAGGGGGCTTAATAACTTGAGTTAAAAAGGCTACAGACCAACCATTTTATTTAATTATTTTTTGTGACTATGCAATGTTTAAGTCCCTTAAACTTTCTAATTAATTTATGTAGCAAGTGTTAGGCCAATGACGCCTAATCCAGACAGACTTAGGGCACTAGGTGTAGAGACACCCCAACGGGATTAATAACTCGAGTTAAAAAGGTTACGAACTCAAGCTATTCGATTTTTTTTCACAAGAACCTATGCTTGTATCTCAAACCCGAATTCATCTTAAGCAGTTTAACTCCCACAACCAAATGTGAACATATAAGTACACAAAGTAACAAGTGATGCCAACAATCCTCATGCAATGATACCAAAATGAAGTCATATTTCATAGGTCATGAATAATCCAAAAATATCTAGCTCATGCACCCTCAACCCAAGATATAAGCAAACTAGGATGGTCGACATGATAAAGAGTGTAGCATAGCCATATTCACATATAAACTCTATACCAAGCATAATTTCCATTAATCAAACTAGAATGCAGACATAAGGTGACGAGTCACATCCCCCAAACTAAACATGGCAGTGCCCTCACTTGTGCATATGAAGAAATAAAGTAGCCAAGGAAACATAAGATAGGGAAAGAATAACACCAAAACAGTCATCGCCAATAGAAGATGAGGCTAGAGAGACACCCCAAAGTTTTGAGTACACGGACTGGCAATGGAAGACTTGATATGCCAAGACATAATGGGAAAAAAACTATACAAGAAAATAAGAACCAGAGTAAGGAGAGTTAGCCGCACAGATATATATGTATACCCAAAAATAAAAATATATATATATATATATATATATATAAAATAAAATACCATACAACAAAAAAATAAAATAAAAAGGAAAGGGGAAATAAAATAAAATAAAAAAACAATGGGGAGATAGTCATAATAACATAGCCTGAAAATAAAACAACATAGAAGAGCATGGTGTCACTGAGGGGCCGGTGGCGGTGGTGGGTGATATTCCGCAAACAGGGACCGCATAAGATCCTGCATTTCAGCGAAGGACTGCTGCATATAGGCCTGAGAGGCCTTATATCGCTATTGAAAAATAAAAATCAGTCTGAAAGGTGTCCACAGACTGTTGAAGGTGAAGGTGAAGGTGAAAGTGATCCTGATGGAGGGCCTCATAATCGAGTCCGGATCCTCGGCCGCCCTTTCCGGCGGCCGAGCCAGCAGCCCCCCAAAACGACGTCGTTTTGGGGGTTATTTTGATTTTTATTTTTTTTTTCTCTTCTTCTTCCTCGTTGCAAAGCCGAACCAGAGGGAGGGGAGGGAGAGAGAGAGAGGGAGGGGAGGGGAAGGAGAGAGAGAGGAAGGGAGAAGAAGAGGGAGCACCGGACTGGAGGGGGCCATAATCACCGGGGGAGGAGGAGGAGGAGGAGGAGGCGGAGGCGGAGGCGGAGGCGACGGCAGATCGGGCGACGATCGGACGACTGGCGAGCTCCACGACCTGCGACGGCGAGCTCCACGACCTGCGACGGCGAATCCGGACCTGCGACGGCGAGCTCCCCTCCCCTCCCCTCCCCTCCCCTCTGCTCTGTGCTCTCCCCTCCCCTCCCCTCCCCTCTGTGCTCTGGTTCTGCGACAAAAAAAAAAAAAAAAACGAAAAAGCCCCCAAAACGACGTCGTTTTGGGGGCTGGTGGGAACGGCTGCCCAAAAGGGCGGCCGAGGATCCAAATTCCTCATAATCAGCACGAGTCATAAAGACAGGGGCCGGTGGATTAGCAGGGCCGGGAGTAGTATCTGCCAGGGGAGCATCATGACCCAAACCCACGGGATCAACATGGGCAGCATGAGGTTGTATCCGAAGGGGAGGCATACAAGACAAATTGTGGAGCCAAGTCTGCTCAGTATACTGCAAGACCTCCTCCATGACCGCCTCATCGGGATCAAATCGGTAGCTCAAGTGAAGGCAAAAAAGATGAGTGATCAAGTTGGCAAAGGGAAGCGGTTAAGTCTGCGTGCTCCGAGTCTACTTGATTTGCACATCTGTCATGATCTTATGCATCTAATCCCAAATGAGTTGCAGGACATCCATCCAATAATCGAACTCAAAACGGTGTAGAGCCCGAATGAAAGCACCGCGAAGCTCCTCTTTATACCCCAAAGGAATGACATTGCGCCGAAAGATGACATCAATCAACCAGAGCTAGGAGGGCAAATTGTGGTGACGAACAAAGGTGTAACTCACATCACCCGCACGGTCTAGAAAATCGGTTTGGATAAGATGAGTGACTGGACGCGTGTCATCATAGTCCTGAAAGGGGGAACAGTGGGGACGAGTGCGGTGGCAACCAAGGATAGTGGCGAGATTCTTAGGGTGGATGGTAAGGGTGATGCCATCGACTGTAGTCCACAAACAATCCTTGAAATTTGGGTCTGTATACATATTCTAATAGAACAGTTGGACAAGCCGGGGGTAAGCGGGAACATCCACCTGAGATAAACCCAAAAGTTGACGGGCTGCCAAGTTGTTAACTGCCTAACTAGTGGAGGTGGTAGGCTGGAAGTACTCAAGATCAAAGGCAGTATTCCAAGCAATGGCTTTCTGGGCCTAGGTAGTGGTGGGGACCTCGAGGACACGGGTAGTGGAGGTAGACCCGGCGGTGGAGTGCCCTTTTTTGGTCAGCTGCCGGGGATGAGTGGGCATGTTTGCAAAACAAGGTAACCACAGAGAGCAAAGAGACATAAAGCATAGGCGCTAAAAAAACAAAAAAAAAAAAAAATAGATAACGTGCAAAGCTTAAGAGATAATAAGGAAATGCATGCAAATGTGAAAATTGGGCACACTCTCCCCGACTATCTCACGCCATAGCAACAGGTCAGCAGAATTACCCTTAACCTATGCAGCCAATCCTAATAAATTAATTAAGAAATAGGCACCGGGCAATAGATAAAAACAATAAGGCGTGGATTATCCTGTCTCCCATTACAATAACACATAAAGAATGTTCCAATTAGGCCTGACAAGTAGAATACAACAATAATAAGCTCAAGCACTGGTTTTTATTTATTTATTTAGTTATATATATATATATATATATATATATTTTGTTTTTTTTTTTGTTTCTATGATTATTATTATTATTATTATTATTATTATTATTATTATTATTATTATTATTATTAAGAAGAATAAGAAATAAAAAAAATAAATAAAGAAATCAAAAGACAGAAGATATAGGGAGAGAAACAGATCGGGAACCTGAGGTAAACAGATCGACGAGAGGACGAAGGAGGAGGATGGCCGGGGAGAGGGGATGCCGGAGATAGAGGTGCAACAACGGTGCAGTTGCAGATGGCAGGGCAACAACAGTTAAAGAGAGAGAGAAATGAGGGTGGTAAGGGGTGGCAAGCTGCGATGGTGGCAGCAGTGTAGTAGCGGAGCAAGACGGGGCGCAAGTGGCGGCTGAGCGGCGACGCTCTGGTGACAGCAAGTTTGATATTTCTGTTTGGTTTTTTTTTTTGGGTTGTGTTGGGGCAAACTGTGTGGAAATCCGCATGGGTGGAAAAAGAGAGGGGGCACGGGCGGATCAAGATAGAGACCAACGAATTAAGGCTACAAAAAATTGCTTGTGTAGCCTTGGAATCTGTAGGAGCAGTTTTTATTTTTTATTTTTTTATTTTTTTATTTTTTATACACAACAGACATAAAACCAAAATCCCCAAAATTTTACCTTAAGCAGGCATTGGACATTAAAATAAGCATTAACAAATTATAAAATGCTCAATCAAGATATAATCTTCACGCGAAAACCGCGGGTAGTACTTTTCTCCCTAACTATGTGTGCAACTTTTCCTATTCTCTAACGGGGTGACAGACTAGGTTGACTCGGTATCTAGAATTGAATTGCCTAAGCTACCTCAATCTATGGGGCTGCCATATAGATTTCAAGCCTAGGTAGTTGTGAAACAATCTTCACACCTCTGGGTATTTAAACCATACTCTAGTCTCGGAATTTCCAAGCCTTTACGTTTTAGGGTTTGCCATTCGAACTCTAGTTTCCGCCGTTTCAGTTGGTCTCATAGGAACTCATTTCCGCCGTCTCAGTTGGTCTCCTAGGAACTCATTACAAACATAGTAGGTGGCTATACTAGACTATCAGAAGCCGTTTGGGCACGGCAGACACCAAAGGACTTGCACCTTTAGAGGATTTAAAGTCTCTTAAACTCAAAGCAATTACAATGGAAGATATATTAGGTCCATCAAGTGAACAACCTCAACCATTTCCCCTCTCTCAATACCATCCACATAATGTTTTAACCTTTGGCCATTGACCTTGAAGGTCGTACCATCTTATGGATTTTTAATCTCAACCGCCCCATGCAGAAATACTTCGATAACCTCATATGGTCCATCTTATCGAGACCGAAGTTTACCGAAACAACCGCAATTTTGGCATTGAACAACCACATTTTTTGGTGAGGCTCGAAGGACTTACTAGAAATGTGTTTATCATGAAATGCCTTAGTCCTAGCTTTGTAAATTTTGTACTTATCATATTCATCATTGTGGAGTTCCTCTAACTCATTCAGTTGGAGTTTGTGTTGGTCACTAGCTTTTGCCATATCAAAATTGAACTTTTTAATGGCCCACAAAGCCCGTGCTCTAACTCAACAGGGAGGTGGCACGTTTTCCCAAACAGAATCATATATAGAGACATCCCAATGGGTGTTTTATATGTAGTGCGATAGGCCCAAAGTGCATTAATCAAGCTAGTAGACCAAACCTTCCTATCGGCCCTCACAGTTTTCTCGAGGATGTGTTTGACTTCCCTATTAGAAACCTCTATTTGATTACTATTCTGGAGGTGATAAGGAGTGCCAACTTTGTGAGTGATCATGTATTTGCACACCAATGCGTCGAAGAAGTGGTTACAAAAATATTTGCTACTTGTCACAACCCAAACCTGCCCCTAAAAGTTTGGCATCGTAACCGGCTAGTAATCCGTGATTACCAACGGCCTAACTATATAAATCAAACAAACGGGGCTAGCGGAAGCTAAGATATAAGAAAGTAAAACGTCCAATGAGCTGTGAACTCGCATGAGACAAAATGCATTACTATATATATATACATATGTTCATCAAGGTAGCACAAGTATCAAAATACAACTAAAAGAGGGAAGACATTCCTATCAACCACGGATATAATACCAACGGTAACTAACCATAACACGTGAGTGATTTCAAAAGGGTGCTCACTGGACCACATACGTGCTTCAATAGATAGGAACCTCGCTGTGAGGCACAAAAGGTAGATTGACCAAAACGGAGGCGAGATCGCCGTCATTACATCCCCTCCTAAACTGGATCACCTATATATATATATATATGAAAACATGAGCTAAAGCCCAGTGAATAACAACTGTGTAAAGGGTTTTGAATGATGATCATGATGTAAGACAAATCACAAACTGAACATATTCTTATCTTATACAAAAAGCATAAAAGTACACGTGGTACATCCCATAGCAAGCTAATACAGGCGGTCTAGAAGACTGAACAGGCGGTCATAAAGACCGGTACGAAGATATGATGGCCATCAACATAATAAACAGGAGTTCCAGGAATTGGAACTAACAGAGATCTTTGTAATCATGTAAACGGGTGCTAAGGATGCGACGATATACAGTGTAAGAAAAATAGGATCATCATTCATAAACATAAGAAAAAGTACGCCATAACAGAGTATAATATAAAGTAGGAAAGAGATATGTTAAGTTAAACATATTTTTATAACACTGTTACTCACAGTTGGCTCTGTGATGCACATGACTGGGACGTGGAGTTTAACCTACATAGACAGATATAAGCGTAGCACACTTAATTCGTTATATAAGCAACTAATTATTTCCATTATTCAGGAATTGGTCTTTTAGTCTCTTTTAATGCTCGTGAAATGCAAATGTACATCAAATGTGGATGCAAATTACGCTAACGGAGGCCCGGGAGTGGGGTAAACGAAGTAGAAAAATGAAACCGAGGCTGCCAAACAACCATACGTGTAGAGCCCCTTGGCCGCACGTGCGGTTCTAGGTGTCCAAAATCGAAAATTCTGTTATGTTTTTTGTGAGCTCTCCCTCTTCAAAACTCAAACCCAATTTGACCAAATCATAGCCCAAAAGTTATCAAACATGGTGTATAGACAAATACCAAGTTCAAACCAAGAATAGAACTTTAAATTCAAACCCAAGTCCCACAATCACATGAACGACTTTAAAGTTGAGAAGAAAACAAAACCTATGCATATGGGAATTCTATGTTTCAACTAAACCATGGAAATCTAACTTAAAATCATGCAAGACCAAGTAGGTGAGCTTTATTCATGCCAAGATTTGGAGAATTTCTCTTGTTAGGGTTTGTAACACAACTTACACTACCCAATCCCTCATTCTCTCCTTCAATTCCATGAGTTCAAGATAAAAATTATTCTCATGCAAGAAATTAGGAAGAATTCTTACCTCAATGAGTTAATTTAGTGAAGTTGCTTCAAGTTCTCCTCTTCTCTTTTTTTTTTTTCTCTTCTTCTCTTCTTGTTCTCTAGAATACTTTTTCTCTCCCTCTCAGATTATACCCCTCTCTCTTATTTGAGTTCATCATAGATATAAAAATTATCTAATTAATTAAATTATTTCTTATGGGCACCTAAGTTAGCTGAACCCTACTTTAAGGGGAATTAGGCTCTACCCACCTAGTCCATTAGTTAATTGGCAACCTTACAATTTAGCGAGTCAGACAGGTTTTTTTCATAATTTAATGTATCTATCAAACAAAACATGGTGCACATAACATGTAAATAAACATAAAATGCACATATAAATACATGATAAAGATAAACCATAAAATTAACGGCTAATTAAGAGGTGGGTGTTACAGCCACCTTCACTAATTATGGCACGTAGGAACCCAAAACAACAGAAAATGGTTTTATTGAGGAATTTGACCACAACTTTGTGATCATTCGTTTTGGTTGCCACTGCCTTAACCCACTTGGAGACATAGTCCATGGCCACCAAAATATATTCAAATCCAAAAGATGATGGGAAGGGACCTATAAAGTTAATGCCCCAAACATAAAATATCTCAACAATCAAAATAGGGATTGCAGCTTACTTTTCGTGCTCCTCGGAGGGGTTTAGTCTCCTTGGATACGATAGCCCTACAGTTCGGACTCCCGCGGTTCTGAATCTGGTTGCACAAGTGCAATGTGAAACAAAAACGAAAAAAAAAAACAAATGAGAGTCTAAATCCGGTAAATCTATTTATCATTAGAGATGCTAAAAATGGACTGTATTGCTAGATTTTAGAGTAGCCACCTAAATATTTTTGGAAAATTTAGAAAACCCGTGACTTGTGCCAAAGGCCACTTGTCCATCATAACCAAAGTGTCTTGGCTTGGGAACTTAGGTATGAGAGAGGAAGGTCATGAATTAAGCACCCCACTCACCCAATCAAAGATCAGCCTCTACTAATCATGATGTGATTCTTATCAACATTATATACTCTTATTCTGATTATTAATGCTAACTTACTATGTAAGGCACATAAGTATAGACTATTTTACTCACTTTTGAATGCTTCGATTTCATGTTTGCTTGAAAAGTGTTTTGAATATGTGCTACTTGAAAAGCAGGCTCATATGTACATTAATCAAAATTGTCCCAATGTAAGCAAATTAGCCTTCATCCATATGCATTCAAACAGGTATATCAAATAAGCACTTAGCCTCATGATAATATGCTTGATATGGTAACACAAACATACATGCAATATGCTAAAGGGAAAATGCTCATCTAGTACTCAATCGAGGCAAGCAAAAATAGAAGAAAGTAGTTAGAAAAATGTGTGCTCTAATATGCAAGTGACTAATGCAACACATACAAAATGAAACTACTAGGTTCAGTTTGTTAACATGACATATGGATCAATTCAAGATGTATGGTAGCACACGTATTCAAATAAATAGGAAATAACAACAATGTTAGAATGATGAACCGAACCCGATGCATGCAAAAATGGATATTTACAGATGCTAATGATATGAAACCAAAATATGATACTACATGCAACCATTGTAAGAAAATAAATAAAATGGAGAAAGAAATGGGGTTGGAAGGCATACACAATATTACAAGCGTGCCCTCATACAAGAGGGTCTGAATGAATATCCTACTTTGCTAAATATTACAACACTGAATAAATGAATAAGCTAAATTAACTAATTATTACCAATCCGAATTAAGCTAACTACTTAATTACAACACTTTAATATTAAAGCATCTAAATTAATGGGATGGGAGGCGAGGAGCCACAAGCGCACAGCCGAGAACATCCACCCGGAAACTTCTCTATTTTGATGCCAGATTCTGTTCTGTTCGCAGTCAGAAAATTAATCTAGTTTTACCCCAGCTTCTGCTCTGTTCTGCCATGAAAATGCCACTACCTGCACAACAAAAGGTGGTCGGCTGGCTGGCCTTAAGAAGTGGTCAGCTAGACAGAAAGGTGGTCGGCCGGCCACTGTGTTTGGGTTCTGCCCTACTACTACGGAATTGAAATAGAGCAGAAACAGAGTGTTTCTAGGAGATTTTTATCCTCTCTGCCTCTCTCTATCATGAAATTGATCAAGGGAGGGGTAGATTCGGTTCGCAAATCGTCAATATTCGCACATTTGTTGCGTGATGATCTATGAACCGATAGGACAAAGGCTCAACAAATGGAAATAAAAGACCAACAACACCTCCTCCCTATCATGGAGTTATCTCAAGAGAAGTGGTAGACATTGATTCTTGAATCACTAAAAATTACTACAAAGTATGTAATGATTCAAGATTCAATAGGTTCAATATAACGTCCGATTTAGCCTAACTCAATTTTATTACTCTTTTTTACCTCTTTTACTCTGATTTTATTAGCCTCTTTTGCATTACCTTGCCATTTTCTTATATTTTCTTCTTTTTGTCCAAAAGTGATAACTACGTCCACTAAGTGCAAAAAGCGATAAAGAGTAGTGTCAAACAAGAGGTTGTGCATAACATGAGAGAGATGTAATGCCTTGGTAATGAACCTCTGAAGAGATTAAACCATTAAGTATGGAAAGTTTCTTTCTCATGCCTTGAACAACACTTTAGTGTTTGAGACGACTCTTATTCAAAGAAATCAAAGAAAGGAGGGGGGTTGCAGAGATGATTATGCCAAGGTGATTATTACAAGTGTGAATATATGTATGAAAACTATGTAAAAAAAGCTATCAACTCAAATAGATTGGTGTCTATGACTTAAACCACCAAATCTATGACGACTTACAACACCACAAGCATAGTATTCAAAGAATGAACTACATAAACAATTAAAACAACCCCAAAACTAAGAAAAATAGTATTGAAATCATTTTGGAAAGCTGGAAAAAGTAAGCAAAAAAGGAAGAGAATAAAGCTAGTAAGCAAGCCTAAGAAAGGGTGGCTAACCCCTTCACCTTTTGGATCTTTAAATCACATGTTTTAGCCTCTGAAAACTTTGAAAAATAGTAGCTAAAAGATAGGGAAACAAGTGGGAAGAATAAGGCTATAAGCTATGGAATAAGGTTCAAGAAAGGGTGGTTAACCCCTCCACTTTTGGTAGTTTTTAAATCACAAATTTCAGCATTTAAATACAGTCAAAAACAAAGTATAAACAACAAGAAAATGAGAGGAAAAGAGTAGTGTAAATAAGGAAGAAGATGGCAAAAGCTATACCTCTTGAAGAGAGGATATTCTTTGGTTCACAAATCACAAAGTGATCACCCTCAAGAGCTAAAATTTTGGCTCAATAATCTCAGTAAAAAGCCTCAGAATTTTGGTTTATGAAGTGTATGTATATTGCAAGATAGAGATGGAGAGTGTTTGGCAAGATTTTGGCTCTTGGCAAAATTTTCTAACCTAAAACCATGAGGGATAGTCATCTAGTTATAGAAAAACAAGTTCCTCAATCGGAAATATCTATATTGAGCCAACTGCAAGGCATGCACATGGGGGGGACAGCTAGCAGCAAAATATCTGTTGGCCGTTGGACACGGCCGGCCGGCTATGGAGAGGGACGGCCGGCCAATAAAAATTGGCCTGCTGACCACTTGTTGGCCAGCAGGCCTCTGAGTGGTTAGGCTAGAAAAAATTAGGTTTTGGTCCAAAAGAGGTGGAAGGTTTTAGGTTCTGAAACGCAAAACCGAAGCCTTTTGCTAAATAAATTGAACGATTGTTTGACATAATAATTCATCGTCGAGTGTTCAACATGAGGCGCACAAGTCTTAAGGGCGGTCAAAAATGGGGTGTTTACAGGGGTCATCGGCATCATATCTCATCGTGACATAGAGCCCATTCATTGACAACATACACAAGCTCTATAGAAGTTATGGACATCTTTGAAGATAGAGGGCCAGTAAAACCCACATTGTAAAACCTTGGCGGCCATTTTCTACCCACCGAAATGGTCGCCTCATGCATGAGAGTGACAAAATGTGAGAATGATATAGGTCTCACTCTCAGGCACATAACGGTGAATCACTTGATCCGGATAATACTTGAATAATTCCGGGTCTTCCCAAAAATAGTGCTTGATTTATGAGAAAAATCGGTCTTTGTCTTGCTTAGACCAAGTTTTAGGAATTTGCCCACCCGCCAAGTAATATGTAAGTAAACCACAGGAGGGTCACTTGTGACACCGCAAAAACTTGCTCATTTGGAAACGAGTCGCGCAAAACTAAGAGGTCATTCGTGTGCTCAATAAGGATTTAGGATAGATAATATGCAACGACATTCTTAGATCCCTTCTTGTCTTGGAATTCTAGGTTAAACTCTTGAAGGAGTAGAATCCAGCTAATTAACCTAGGTTTGGTCTTTTTTTTGGACAATAAATACTGCAAAGCGGTGTGGTCTGTGAACACAATGACCTTAGACCCTAGGAGGTAGGATCGAAACTTATCAAGTCCAAAGACAACAGCTAGTAACTCTTTCTCAGCGGTAATGTAGTTTAATTAAGCATCAGAAAGAGTACGACTAGCATAGTATATAACATGGGGCACTTTATTCACCCTTTGGCCTAAGACGGTGCCGAGGGCATAATCAGATGCATCGCACATAATCTCGAAAGGAATGGACCAATTAGGGGATTGCATGATGGGGGCAGTAAAAAGTGTCGCTCGGAGTATTTCGAATGCCACCAAACATGCTTTGTCAAAGACAAACAGGGCATTCTTGGCCAATAGAGTGCACAAGGGGTGTGAGATTTTACTAAAGTCTTTGATAAATTGGCGATAAAAACCCGCGTTCCCTAAGAATGAGCGCACTTGGCACACGGAAGTAGGTGGGGGCAGGCCAGAGATCAAGTTGACATTGGCCTTATCAATCTATATACCACGGGGGGACACAATGTGTCCCAACACAATATCCTCCCAAACCATAAAGTGGCTCTTCTCCTAACTCAAAACAAGGTTTGTCTCCACAAAACGAGTAAGGACTTTAGTTAAGTTTTGGACACATTCCTCAAAAGACGGCCCAAACAAGGAGAAGTCATCCATCAAGACCTCTAAAAATTTCTCCACCATGTCAGAGAAGATAGCCATCATGCACCGTTGAAAGGTCGTTGGTGCAATGCAAAGCCGAAAGGGCATTTGGCGATAGGCAAAAGTGCCAAAAGGACATGTGAAGGTGGTCTTTTCCTAGTCATCAAGGTATACAAGAACTTGGTTGTAGCTAGAATAGCCGTCAAGGAAATAATTGTAGCTCTGCCCTGCTAATCATTCTAAGATCTGATTAATAAAAGGCAAGGAAAAGTGATCCTTCCTAGTCATTGAATTGAGTCAACGATTATCAATGCTCACATGCCACCTAGTCGTGGTGTGTATGGGGACGAGCTCACCCTTTTTGTTCTTAACCACAGTGATACCCGATTTCTTGGGCACCACTTGCGTCGGACTAACCCACTTGCTATTAGAGATAGGGTAGATGATACCCGCATTGAGAAATTTGACAACCTCTTTCTTAACAACCGCTTTCGTGTTCGGATTTAACCTCCATTGCGACTCACGAGAAGGCATAGCATTCTCTTCAATATAAATGCGATGCATGCAAATTGAGAGATAAATGCCCCTCAAATTTGCTTTCGACCAACCTATGGCACGCTTGTGCGCCTGGAGGACACTAAGAAGTTGACTCTCTGACGTGACAGTTAAGTCAGATGCAATTCTAACAGGTAAGGTATCGGTCGACACGAATTGTCTACACTAAACTATGGTTGCAGTACGATTCATCTCCCCTAAGCATGACTCGTCTCACGATTTGTATATACAAGAAAGTAAAACAGTTGGACGATCATGCATTCTTAATCACAGAAATCAAATACATAAATCTAATGAAAGATTATTTGAATAAAAGATCTAAAAAAAATCGTGCAACAATTATTCAATTTCAAAGACAAACTACAATTAAAATACAAAATTACATGATACTTGATTAGACCTTCATCTCAATCCTAAGAAGAAAGCTTAGCTGCTCTTGGAGAGGTTGAACACTTTGAATGTTGAAGAGAAAGCCATGGATTGATGATTTTCTCTCCTTTTCTATCTTCTAGTTGTCTTCTCTAGGGTTTCACATCCCAAAACAGGTCCCCAAAAATCCTTTTTATAGCCTTCATTCCATTCAGAGTCAAAAACATGTGCATACATATCGAGACAAATCCGCTTATGCGGATTAGGAATTCCGCTCCAGTGGATCCAGTTAGAGAGGAATTTTTTACAAGGAAATCTTCGCGGGCAGATTGGGAATTCCGCTCGAGCGAAGGCAGTCAGTGACGGACTTTTTGCTCTTTTTGTCGTTGTTTGCGATACTTTTGTCTCCGGAGTGATATTAGCTTGAAAAAGATGAAAAACACTTTATTGCATCAAATATCATAAGCTCAAAGACTAAAAGCATAAGATAGGGAGAGTCAAAGTATAACTGTAGACACTTCATTTTTGACCGACCTTAAGACTCAGACGTCATCGATTGAGCGTTCGGTGATAGTGCATGTTGTGCTCGTTTCGAGTTTCCGGAGTTTTCGACTGAGTGCCTTGCCTCCGGGCCTTTGAGCTCTTTGTATTTTGGCTCGGTTTGTGGACCAAGCTTGGTTGACCTTGTCTAGAGGGACACTGAGGTCTCGTAGACAACTTTTTGTGGTCGTAGACTACTTTTCCCTCGTAGACCGTTTTTGGTGCCCGTAGACTAGTTTTCGAAGCTTCCGGCTGCGCGCCTTGTCCCCCGGACTCTTGTTTTGCATCCTTTTTGGTTTGTTTTTGGTACAAACCTTGTTTCCTTGCTTGGAGGGTGGAATAAGGGTGAGAGACTAGTTCCTCCCCTTGGAGACTACTTTTCCTCCCTGCCAGCCAGTTTTCTGGTCGGCCAGCTGGTTTTTTTAATTGAGCAGTCCTCGCTAAATTAGGCCTATCCTTTTAAATACTTGGATTTCAGCTATGAGGCCACCACTGTTGGAAAGCTTACTTCCGGGGCTTCATTTTGCACTCAAGAATCTCCTAAAGCCAAGTCCGGATGGGGGAGATATGGTTGGTTGAAGTAGGGCATCAATTCGGTTGGATCGAAACTGCGCGGCTTCACCAAAATAGGCATAACTTTTTGCACAGTTGGAATTTTGATGCAAGGCTGGAGCCATTGGAAAGATAACTTCTGGGGCTTCAATTTGGACACTTGCTAGCCACTTTTTGGCCTTGGCAGCCACCTTCTGACCACGTGCTCTTCCTGCCGACCATAAAAAGTAGCTGGCCAACCAGTAAAAGTAGCTTGCCAACCACTTCAACTGGTCGGCAGCTTTCCTTCACCTTTCTGAAGATATTTTCTTGCCAGCTGTGCCAGCTGTTGGGCACAGAAACCATCCTATTGCTTAGAGCCTTAAGCTTGTCCAACAAGCTTGAACCTTTTTTTTTTTCTATATAAGGGAGCCTCCTCCTTCATGCCTTAGGTTCAGAATTTTGTGCTTGAGCTGTACATATCAACTATATCTATAATCCTCTATTTCTCTCTTGTTTTGTGCCTTAAAGTGACTATTCTTCACACTTATGCACACAAACACTACTCTTTTGTTGCTGAGGCCCTTCGAGGTTGGTTTTGGAGTTTTTGGACTGGTTTTGATCCAAAATAGCTGCTGGAGTTGTTGCTCTAAAGTGGTTCTACAAGAGTGAGCTTCTAACATCTTAAACCCTTGTTTTTGTTTAAGCTTTTGGCCCAACTTGCATGTTGTTTTAGGCCTAACTTTCTACTGCAAAAAGTTCTGATTTTGCATGCTTGTAATGTTTGTTTAAGGCTTCTTTGGTGTTTGGAGTGGTCTACTCCCTTGCATGCCTTGTTTGGCTTTGTTTTGCACCACCACTTTAGGCCCTTGAGATCACTTTCTCTTGGCCTTTTAACCACTGAAATCTAGTGGATTTTCAGTAATAAAACTTGTGTTTTGAGGTCCCAAATAGGAGAGGGCCATCACCTCTCCTTGCATCTTGAATGCTTGTCTTGTATGCCTCATGTTTGAGCATATTTGTTAAGCTTGTGTTGGCTTATTCTCAACTTGTTTTGGGGTTGTTTTGACATGACATACCACTGTTTTGACTTGGTTTGGTCACCCCATGCATCCTTTATACACTTGTAGTATAAATGTTGAAAACTAGCTTTGTGTGCTTCATGAAGTAGCATGTCTTTCTAGCATGTTTTGAGTCCATCTCAGTAGGTTTTGGTGTTTTTTTAACAAGCCTTAGATCTGTTTTGGGTTGGTTTGATGGCCCCATGCATGCTCCATGCACTTGTAGTGCATTTCCATTTACTAGCCTAACATGCACCTTGCTTTTGGACCATTATTCTAACATGTTTTGGCTTAACTCTAAGAAGCTTTTGTCCATGTTTTAGCATGCTTAAGCTCTGATTTGTGTTGTTTTGGTCATGCATGCATTGCTTTGTATAGCCATGGTTCAATCTTGCTCACTAGTTTTGTGTATTGAGTCCATTAGCATGCATTACTTGGACTATTTTCATGATTTGGCATCATTTGAAATGTGATTTAAGTACATGTAGTGTGGTCATACACTTGCATCTGTCACTCTTTCCATGCATTGGAGAGTTTGTACTTTATGCCTTAAACACGAGTCATTGCGTCTGTCTTCATGCCTAAGCTTGCGAGCTATCATCTCGGTGTGTTTTAGGGGTTATTTTGCCATGATATAACTCTAATTTTTGTTGGCGAAGCCATCTCATGCTTGGTTTTAGTTGTAGTGTAATCCTCCCTATTGCCCTTGCATGATCCATGTTTTTGGCCCTCCATGCTAGCTCATTTTGGCTTCCTTCTATACATGTTTTAGCATCATTTTGACATGCTCTAGGACTGTTTTGGGTTGTATTTGCCATATGCTTCATGTATTGCATAGCTGTAGTGCAATTGGCCTTGCTAGCTTTGAGCTTTGGGCACCATAGCATGCTTCATTTGTAACATGTGCATGATTTGGCATCATTTATCATGTTATTTCAAAGCATATAGGACTACCATGTTCCCACTTCTTTCACCCTTTGAGTGCCTATAAGGGTTGTGCAGTGTAGCCTTGCTTATGGCCTAGTGCGTATGCATGCATGCTTAGACATTTGAGCCCCCATCTCAGCATAATTTGGTCTTTGTTTAGACCTATTTGAGCTCTGTCCATGGTTGGTTCTTGCATTTGTGCCATGCATTGCATGTCCTTTGTGTAGTCCTCTTTGCTAGCTTTAATGCTTAAGGACCCTAGCATGCTATGCTTGTACTGTTTGAGTGATTTGGCATCATTTCTTACTTAATTTCAGAGCTTATAGTGTTGTTACACTTCCACATTTTTCACTCCTTGAGCACTCTTGAGAGTTGTGCTCTTAGGCCTAGTTGATGAGCCAATGCATGTGCATGCATTTACCTTGCATTTCATGCCATCATTTTAGCATTATGGCCACTGATTTGTGCATGATTGAGGTCTGCCCATTTTTGGTTTAAGTCCATTGAGCATGTTTGTTTTCATGTTATTTGCATGCTTATGTTGCTTTGCATTGAGTATGCATGACATTAGCATTGATAAGTTGCTTATGTTGCATTACATTGTGTATGCATGCCATTAGTATCGATAAGTTGCTTATGTTGCTTTGCGTTGAGTATGCATGCCATTAGCATTGATAGCATGCATTGCATTGTGTATGCTATGTTGTTGTTTGCATTGTGTATGCCATGTTATTGTTTGCATTGTGTATGCCATGTTACATTGCATTGAGTACGCTATGTTGTTGCTTGCATTGTGTTTGGATTGGGTGTTAATCTGAACAGGGGAAACGAGGGATGTTTCATACTCAAAGTGATGAAATGTGCCTCATTTCTCGGTCGCCGACGCTCTTGATCATGCATGATAGAGTTTAAGGCACTTATGTGTTATGTGTGCATTCATTTCACATTGATTCGTGCAATCTTGTCTTCTCAGCCATCATGCATCGAGATGCGTAATTGGTGGCCCGAGGGTCTAGAACTACACTCCCTTGAGCTCATGAAATGATAGGGAGGGTGGTTGTGCACACATATCTTGCAAATACATTGCCATGCCCCTTCTTGTTCTCTGTTGCAGCAAATTGGAGAAGTGCAGCATTTTCTGGTCGGCCGACCAGTAAAACTAGCTGGCCGACCACTTTATCTGGTCTGCAGCAATGGTAAGTGGTTGGCTAGTGGTCTACAACATCAACAACTGGTCGGCCATGCTCCTGAGGGTCCCCAAGGTGAGTTAGAAGCTATCTGGAGCTTGGTGCAAGGTTCTGAGAACAATTGCACATAGAGGCAAGTTGGGGCATCGCGATGGATTTCCGAACGAGGCGACCGGGCATGCATACACTTCTCGCCTCGAGGCTCCTATTTTATTGCTTTACTTAGCTTTTTTACTTAGCTATCTTACGCTTTGGTTTTGTACTTAAGTAGTTAATGCATTTAGCTGCTTATTTGTAATAACTAGTTAGTTAACTTGTTAGTTAATTAGTCTTGTGATGTAATAATTAGTTTAATTAGCTTAGATTAGCTAGTTGGCTTGTTATTCGGACCTTCCGTCGAGAGGGCCAACTGTTGTAATGAGGGTGTGCGTGTGTGATGCATGTCTTCTAACCTCCATTTCTTTCTCCCTTTTACTTAACCACTTACGATGGTTAGTTTTAGGGCATCTTTCAATTAGCATCCTTACGCTTCGCATGCGTGCACCCATTTATCTGTATTACATGCACCGGGCTTGACGCATCATACTAACTGCATTGTATTTTCAATACATTTACTTGAATACGTGTTCAATAGCATGTTATTAAGTTGTATTCATATGCCATCTTAGAATAGCCGAGGCTATCTTAGTTGCATTTTTGCATGTGTTGCATTAGCTATTTTAACATGAAGTAGGATCATGTATGATTTCTAACTAGTTCTCTGTTTTGGCTTGGAGTACACTGTGAGTGTTTACGCTTTAGCATACTGCATAAGATGTGTATGTTGCCTTGTTTAGCATGCTTGCCATGAGGCTAACTGCTTAATTGATTAACTGCATGAATGCCTGTAGATGAAAGTTGGATTGCTTGAATTGGAACAATTCATTGAAATGCGAGTTTTAAGCCCACTTGAGGGTGGCAAAATCTACGACTTAGCCTACTTGCGAGTAGCACCTCTAAACCGTTTTCAAACAAATGAACATGAAGTGTTTTGTTCCAACTTAGGCGATCTAGTCTATACTTGTATGCTGTGCGCATCATATAGTAATTCTAGGTTAATAATCGGAATAAGAACACGTGTTTTCAAAAATAAAATATCATGTTAGTAAAGGCCGATCTTTGATCGAGCGAGCGGGGGTGCTCATTGCATGACCTTCCCCTCTCGTACCCAAGTTCCCGAGCCGAGGCAACTTTGGTGATGACGGACACGTGGCCTTAGGCACGAGTTAGGGTTTCCTAAATTTTTCCAAAATAAAACATTTAGGTGGCGACTTTGTATCTGGCAAAGCAGTCCATGTTTGGCACTTCTTTATTAAAATCAGTTTTCCAAAACGATTTTTCGGATTTGGACTCTTTGGTGATTTATCGGTCTCACATTGTACTTTGTGAGATTAGATTCAGAACCGTGACACGAGTCCGAACTGTAGTAGCTGAGAACATACGATTCGCGCCCTCGCGTGCGGAGCGGGAGTTTTGAGCGGTCTACAATAACATTTCAGCATCGTCTGTTTCAATGATTCAAACCATTCAATATGTAGAGCTCGTCTAGTACTTTATACATGCAAAAAATCACGTTCATCAGTAGTCCCTTGATCGGAATACATTGAATGTAATTTTTTGCAGGCATAAAGTGCTCAATGAGCTCTACACATTAAATGGTTCGGATTATCGAAATGGGACCTATGGTAGATCCCACGGGCCCCACAATATGCTCTAGTAGTGGATTGGAGAAAAGCCATCTCCAAAGATAAAAAAAAAGTACACTTTTGTAGGAGATGCCAAATGGTGCCTTACAGAGAATTTGAAACAGTGGGGCAAATAAAAAAATTATATATAAGTGATTTTGTGATGAGATGTAAATGCAAGATTATGAGGGTGTAATTTTTTTTTTCTTCCATTGGTATGTAATTACCCCTAAAATTTACACCTCATTTGTGATGACCCTAACGTACATATTATTTTATTAAGAGAATTGCATGATTATGTGTTTAATTTTGTACTTATCTATTTATTTATGGAATCTGTTAGAATACCGACTTTGAATTTGAAATTGAAAGCCCAAAAAAATTCAGAAACCAAAATTGACTAGTCCAATAGGCTAATTAGAATATTTAGAATCATATGGTAAGTTTGATTAAAATTTGATTCGGATCAAAATAATTAGAATTGAATAGGATTAATTAGCCTTAATCCAGATTAATTAACCTTAATCCTACTTAATTAGCCTAACCTAATCTAGCCTATAAATATGTTATAAGCATGTTTAGAGTTCATTTTTCTTCAACACATTCGGCTGAAATTGTAGAGAGAGGTAGAGAGATTAGAGAAAAGAACAAGAATGGTGAAGGATTAAGAAGGGATTTAAGGGAATTAAGCTACCAATCTTCAATTACAAACACTAGGTATGAATTACGGTCATAAATTTTGTAGAGAATTCATATAGGAGTTGAATTCATGAAATAATAAGAGTAATCTTCATGTAATTGGTAGAAAAATAGAAGAAATGAGTTAATTGAGAACATGCATGCACAATTCATTATCTTCTAGCATGATTTCCAATAATTCATACATGCATGTGGTTTGTACTTGACATCTTAGAGGATTCTCCATAATTTTCACACGTATAATCATGTTTTGAAAGGAAAAGAAGTGAATTCATACATGCATGGTAGAATTTTAAGATTTTGAGTTTAATTTTGAGAATTGGCAAAGGATTTGAAGTTGTTGATTCAATTGGGTTGTATTTATATGATTTCCAAAGAGATTTGATGTTTTTGGACCAGCCATGCAGGTTTTTCCAACTTGAATACATGCTTTGGAACTCATAATTCAATTCTGAAAAACTTAGAGTTCAACCACTTCATTTGAGCGATGAATTTGTCACTTGAGCACACTTTGCATGCTCACAGTATTTTTACAAAACCTTGTAGTTAGCTCGAGCGACTAAGTGTGCGCTCGAGCGAACCCAACTTTGCATTCACTTGGCTCGAGTGACCAAGTTATGGCTCCAACCCATTTATCACCATTCAGTACTTTTGTAGTCAAATCACACCGCTCGAACGACCAAAGGTACGCTCGAGCAAACACTCTATTTTCAGCCAGTTTTAAAATACACTTTCATGTGCATGTCTACATCTTCATGTTCTTTTAGGCAACCTTGGGCATTGTTTAGGCATCCTTAATGATGGAATAAGCTAGAAACACACCTAAGGGAATTGATTAAGATTCATTAATTGTTTAAGACAATCATTATGTGCCTTTATTGTGTGTTTTGTGTAAGTGGTCGCCCAAAACTTATATCGATACAAACCCACTGTGAGTATTGTCTTTATAAAACTATGTTCATATGGTATTTTGAATTAGTCAAGAATGTTATTTGAAATCTTATTTTGCTATCTATGAATGGCGATCCTTTTTGAACTTGTAATCATGGCATCTTTTAGTGAGACCCTCGCTTAGGGAAAACAATACCATGACCCGTTGGCTTAATTGAAACACAGAGATCTATGATGTTAGACCTTTGTGGTCCATATTGAATTACCAATTGAGGATAATTGATTAACCCATTGCGATTTTATTGAACAACCCTTGGGTTGCTATTGGCTTCGACACAGTATCTATTTGTTACTCTATTGGATGTTACCACGTATTATGATTTGAATGGTTATCATTATCGAAAAGCTTTGATATGAATGAGATTTGAATTATTTTGATTGCCAAAGGATGTGTTTCAAGATGCATTGATCTTTATTCATTTAAACATTTATATTGATATTACTCATTGGGCTCCAGCTCACCTATCTCCCTTATATATATATATATATATATGTAGGTAAGCAAGTGGAATGACATGTTTAGAGATGCCTTTTGTGAAGCCGTTTTGTACGCCTCCGCAATGGGGCGTTTCTTGGTCCCTTGAGGAGCCAAGTTTTTGTCAACCCCTTTTTGATGAAGTTTTCGTTTGTTTTTTATAGTTGTGTAATATGTAAACTATAGAACAGGTTGTATGGTATGAAGTTGAAGTTTGAACCTTTTTGTAAATATGTTTTGGTTAATGTATGAAGATTAAAGTTTTAAACACTTATGAAATTTGTCATGTATGCACCGCTCAATGGACTTATCTGTATTTAAATATTGCTTTCGCTAAGTTCCGTTATTAATTATTGATGATTTGATTTTGTCTTTGACGCCAAGTAACCTGGAATTACTGACTGGTCACGGTCTAAACCTCTATGGGCGGGTTTGGGTCGTGACATCCTTTGATTAGCGAATTAGATTGGATAGTATTATGAATATGATCAAATTGAGTGACCAAGTTATTAATGAGTGGTATTGAGTGGGTTATAAATATAAGATAAAATATGTATTTGTACACTACCGTGATGATATTAGTTAATTAAAATTAAATTCTATTTTGGGAAGAAAGAAAAAAAAAAGCTTACTTTTGACTTATTTTCAAAAGTCAAAAGCTAGCTTATTTGAACAAAATAGTATTTGGGAAGTTGGAAATAAGTCAACAAGTGAAATTACAAAAATACCCTCATGTGTGTGAATAAGCCAAAAAAAAAAAAAAAACTAGAAAACAAAATTGCATGAGCCTAATATGTTTAATTTACAATTTTATAAGTGATGTGATACCACCATATTAAAATAATTTTGAGAAAAGTAAAAAAGTTACTTATTTCCATCTTCTCAAATGTCTTTGTAAATAAACCAAAAAGTAAGGAAATAAGCAAAAAAGTTACTTATTTTTTTCTTCTCAAAATAGGCCTAAATATGTGAATTACATAAATTTTTTTGTGACATAGAAGATAATTTTGTTGATTTTGCAAAAATGAGAGGCAAAATAATATTTTAACCATTAATCCTACTATAAGAGAGGATTGATAATCACATGAGATTAGCAATCTCATACAATTCCTTTACAAACATACATGGTATGAATGAGATCTAGAGATTACTAATTTAATCTCTCTTCCCAAACCTCCAATCAAACATGGACTTAAGGTATATTGTATTGGTAGTACTTGTATTTTATCTTTTGTATCATTTTGATCGTTGTAATTTTAATTAGCTCAATTTTGATGTGCCAATTTAATCCAATTGATAACGCCAATTAGAACTTTAAAGAAAAATAGTCACTGAATTGGTCAAAGTTAATTCACTAAGTTGAACAAGTTTACAATAGCATAATTAGGGGTGTACAAAAAACTGATGGAACCGATAAACCGATCTAATCCAATCTAAACCGTTGGTTTGGTTTGGTTTTTATTAGTTTCGGTTCTAATTTTGGTTTTGTTCTGAAAATAGTGAAACCATTTAAATCGGTCTAGTTCCCGATTCCAAAGCTTCAGTTACGGTTCTAAACCGTACTGAACCGGACCATGACATATTTATTTATTATGTTTTTATATTTTTATATAAAAATTAAAATATAAAAAATCTCTCATAAGATTTGAACACAACTTTCATTGCAAAATTGATAAATTCTAACCAACTTAACAAAATTAATTATCATTAATTAATTTATTAACATAAAATATATATCATATTTACTATTATATAAAATATCTAAAACATAAAACCGAACCGAACCAAACTAGTTTTTATGGTTTGGTTCAAGTCGGGTTCCCCAGTTTAATGGTTCGGTTACAATTTTAATTTTTTGTAACCAGTTCCTATGGTTCGGTTATTAGTTTACTTTAAAACCGGACCAATTTGATCCGTGTACACCCCTAAGAAAAATGCATGCAGATTATATGCACATTTTTTTATCGAAAAATACTAATAATTGTAATTAACTGAACCAAAGATAAAATCATAAATTCATGGTCAAAATAAAAAAGAATGAAATTACAATAATCAAAACAACACAAAAGTCAAAATATAAAGACTAATAAAAAAATTGAAAAAAATATTTAAATTTAATTTATTTATATAATAAGGTGATCTCATCTCTTCTGTACATCTCAAATTTTTTTAGAGTGGTACTATATATACCAATTGATATAGTAATTAGTGTACTAACTCATGTTATTTCAAAACTATGGATCCTATCCATTATACAAATTACAAGATCCAAAACCTCTAAAATTATAATATATTATTTGTTAGTACACTAATTAGTATACCAATTAGTTTATTTAATTTTTTAACATGAAATTTCATGCGGAAGTTAAACCCTTTGTCAAGACCGAAAGAAGTAATTTGGATTTTTTTTTTTTATTAAAAGGAATTGAACCTTAGGGTCCATAGGGTAGTCTGTCCAAATATAATTGGTGGAAAAAAATTGAGTATTGATTATTTATGTTGGGTGATTGATAAATATAAGGGGCATAATGAATGGTAATTGATGAGGGGGTATGACTACGTGATAATCCATGACTATTGTATAATTTTCTAATAGGGAAATTATCTATAAAATTAAAGGGACAGAATATTTATGTCCTTATTACATGAAAATTTTATTTTGAAAGTTTTTATTTATTAAAAACTATTAAGGTGTACTTTTCGCATTTAAATTTTTTGACGATTGCTTCTGGTCAAATTTATCAACCAAAAACTAAAAAAATAAAAAAAATTCATTTCCTATTTACACAATCGAATTAACTCATTACACCAAATTTCTTATTACACCACACATAAAAATTCAAATTTTTACTCTATCTCTTTATACTTATCATAATACCAAATATGCCCTCATCTATTACACCCCAAACTTTCTAATCCCTATCTCTACTTACTTCAATAGCCACTGTCACATCTCATACAACCACTCCTGCCACCTCCGACCTCCACCTCCCAATGACTAGTGTTTCCATCTCCAACCTCCACTCATTAGCCTGTTTCCCATCGGTGATTCACTTCGCCTACTAAAACCTCTGTCATCAATCTCCTTCCATCTGGGGACCCCACCATCACCACCATACCACCTTTCGTCCCATTTACCATATCGACCTTTCCTTCCCAACCCTTTCAGAACGACAATCCTTCTTTCTAAACCTCTTCGCCACAACAACCCCTCTCTCTTCCCTTTTTGTTTCTTTTTTAAATCTAGTAGAGAAGCGCAACGATAGAGGCAACACATGGTAGCCGTGAGTGGGTCACAAAGGTGGTTATAGATGGGTTGCAAAGTTGACTGTTAGGGTCACCGAGCTACAATGGAGCAATCATAGGGTAGGAGTGGTGGTTGTGAGATGCAGAGGTGGCGACGCAATGGAGTTGGGTACTGATTGGTAAGGTCACGAGATGGGAAAGGGCTGCGAGAGATGGTTGCAGAATAAGAGAGGTGCCGAAGGTGGAAGAGATAGGTGATAGAAAATAGTTTTGTGGTGGAGAAGTGAGTGAGATAAGCGACGGTAACAACACCAACCAAAAAGGCAGTGGAAGAGATTGGTGAGAAATTAGGGTTTGAAAATTTTAGATTTATGTCTATTTTGGTAATTTTATATGAGGATAAAATTGTAATAAAAAACATAGGGTGTAATAAGATAAAGAGAAATTCGATTTACAGACTACTAAACCACTCAGTTCACACCATATTCTCCTATTTGCTTAGTTCACACCACACCTAAATTGAAAATTCTAATTTTATCTCACTACACACCCCTATTTTTTTTTAATAATACCAAACTACCCTCTTCTTCAACAAACCCAAACCCTAACCCTAATCACTACCACTACTGACTACAGCAACAACCACAGCTCCTCTTCTTCGATCGTCGCCCCTCCATAACCTCTTTCCTCTTTTGTTGCCTCCATCAACCACTATATCCACCGCTCTTTGTCGTCGCCCTTTTCCCCCATCCCACTACTCATTGTCGTCATTGTCCCTCACCATCGCCAGCCTCCGCCTTAAATTATTGTTACTAGCCACTGTCGTAGATAATGACAACTCCACCACCACCACGAATAACCCCGTTCTCTTTTTTCCAACATCTCTATTTTCCATCATTGTTGTTGCGACAAACCCTGCCATTACGATTCATTCCTCACCATTATGAGTTGCAATGTCAACGGTGAAAGAGGGTGGCATAAGTTGTAGCAGCGATGCAAGTTGTGCACAAAGAGAGAAATACGAAGTCTAAAAGAAGAAGAAGAAGAAGAAGAAGAAGGAGGAGGAGAGAGAGAGAGAGAGAGAGAGAGAGAGAGAGAGAGAGAGAGAGAGAGAGAGTCACCGAAGAAAGAGAAGAGGTGACGGTGACGGGTGGCGGTGCCGGCAGCGACTAGGGTTAGGGTTTGTCGTGTCACGCCCCAAACCTATCCCTAAAAGTTTGGGCATGACCGCTTCAGAAACGGACATCAAATTTGATATGTATAACATAGGAGCCTGAACGGAAGCAAGTATTAACGTAAACAGTATCCATTGAGCTATCACTAACATGCTAGGATCATAAGCATTGCATCAGACAAACAAACATACGGTAAACACACACACAAGAAACTGTCATGTACATGCATATATACAGACCCAGTCCCATGATTGGACGTGTAACAAAAGCATCGGTGAGAAGAAGGTTATACGTGTTAATTACATTAGACAAAGGATGAAGGACCAACTAGGGGTCGTTAGGAAAATCCCACAAAATGCATAAGCTGCTCTATATAGCTTGACCAAAAAGGGGTGGCCGAAGCTTAACGAAGACCGACCTCCAGATTAATTGCCTACAGAAACAGACATAACACAAAGTGAGCCAAGCTCAGTGAATAATAGTACTTAAACAAATCACTAAATAAATGGAATTATAACGCATATAGGTGCAGAGGACATATGATTAATCTTATTCGGTAAATATTTTCAGAACGGCCTCAGGCCTAGATTTTATTCAGAGCGGCTTCTAGCCCAGAGATATACAGAATGGCCTTAGGCCTAACAGATTTCATAGATTGGCCATAGGCCTAACAGGTTTCGCAGATTGGCCATAGGCCTAACAGATTTCACAGATTGGCCATAGGCCCAGATATCATCAGAGCAGACTAGTTTCAGAGTTATACAGATATTAACAGATTGGCCTCTGGCCCACAGATCATACAGAACAGCCTCCGGCCCAATATTAGCAAAACAGAATAATCTCTTATTCATAAGAATACTATTCCACAACGGTGTACATAAATTTTCTATGGTTTATTACAAGTCGACATAGTTATCTTGCGTATAACATGATAGTAATATTAGCTATTAACAGAAGGCACATGTATTATTACAGTACGCTTAATAGGGACAGAATAATTCACATTCTAATGGCCTAACAGATTTTACAGATTCTACAGAGTAGACTAACATCAGAGTAAATACGAATGTACATAGATTTTTCAATTGTTCATATAAGTTAACATAGTTAACTAGCGAATAACAGAACGTTAATAATAATTATTAACGATAAGTAGAGCGTACTACTATAGTACTACTACTCACAGTGTTGTGGTAGAGTGGCAGTTGCTTCCGGTATGTGCCCTACATATACACACAGTTCAAGAATTAGTTCATTTTCCCTTTTTAATTCACTTTCTGATTCGCTTCACTTCGAATGAATTTACAAACATTTAAAGGCATCAAATATAGATTTCAATAATATCAGAGGGTTAAATACGTAAAACGGAGCAGACGAAATTTCTCAGTATGGGCCGCACGTGCGGCTGTGAGCCTCGCACGTGTGGCAAGGGTTCCCGCACGTGCGGCTGTGAGGTCCCGCACGTGCATATTTTTCAGAATGCAAAGTCCAATTTCCCCTGTTTTCCGCACGTGCGGCGATTTGCTCTGTTTGTGCAGTCCGAAATTCAAGCAACTCTTCACTTGGCAAATTCAACACAAAGCACAAAATAAGAAAGATTAATGCAATACAATGATTTAACATTACAATAACATGGATTATAAGTGTATAATGTTACAAGAATTGTAAGTCACAAACCCAACTAAGTTACTTCTTTTCAATTTCATGAACACAACCCAATCCTCTTAAACATGCAAACAATACACATGTACCTACATGTAATTCCAACATGAGAATTCTAGGCATGAGTTACAATTCCTCCATATAATCCAAAGTACCTCCAAACAACTAAATGTTAAGAATATTTCCCAAGAGAACAATACTCACACACTTGATCTCAATGACAAACTCTATGAAAGCAAGAGAGGTTTCAGAAGAGGTTAAAGAGAAGGTGATTCATACATACCTTGGCCCAAATCTTACAAACTCTCTCAATTCCTACTCTTCTCCCTTGAAGGACTTATTTCCCCTTGGTTCTTTCTCTCAACCTCACCTCTCTCTCACAGAAGAAGATATTTTGAGTTCAAGAATCCTAAGTCAATGATTTAAGGGGTTAAGTGTATATAAAAGATGAATAAGGACAAAAATCACCTAGTTTAATCATTCTAAATTAAATTTTTACAGAAAATCATATTATGCTCTAAAAATTATGCTGAACTCAATTATAAAGTTAATTTCAGATTATCAAGTTTTTAAGGCTTCCAATTTCTGATCCAAACATCATAATTGTAACATATATTTCTCTTATTAAACAGATATGAATCTATAATCATAAAATTCACTCAATTAAACTTAATTTCACATGAAATTTTACAGCAAGCATATAAATGCACAGAGTAAGGGATTGAAAGCATACCAGAAAACATGTGCGAGGCTTGGGTTATTACATGTGGAGTGGTGTTGATTGAGAGACGATTGATTTGTGTAAAGGTTAAAAATGTAATTGATTAAAAGGATAAAATTGTAATAAAAATTTGTAAAGAGATGGTGTGTATTAAGAGGATTAAAGATGTGTAAATAAAATTTTAAATATGTAGTGTAAGTAGAATTACCTTCTCTAGATAATGTTCTTAACAATATATGTAATAATTGGTTTTTACAAAAGTGAAACTTTAATAAAAATATTTATAATATGAAATTTTAAGAATAACTATTTAAATTAGTAATTTAAATATCAAATGACCTTAACTTGATATCTTGCGCCCCAAAAAATGGTTGAGCTGTCCGTATTACTTTTGATTCCCAGTAACTATCTAGGACTCCCTACTAACAACCATACAAATTTTAGGTTATGGATTATGTCTTAGATTTGCAATAGTAAATAAAAGGAGATATTGAAAAAATAATAAATGAAAAGAAACTAGGATAATGCTTATTGTTTTGACAATAGACTAAAATAATTAAAAAATTAAAAAGTCATTAAAAAAATTAATTATTTTCTCTATTTCTCTGTATATTTTTTTCCGAAAAAATAAAAAAGACAACTAAATTATAGGGTTTATAATTTCAGATTGTTCAACTGTGCAAAGTTCAAAAAAGAATATATTTTAATGCTAGCTTGGTAGATTCTCTAAGGGCATTACAGGTAAAAAAAAAAAAAAAAAAATTGCATATAGGTGAAAGGTTCAATCAAATCTATTTGGGAAGAGGATAGTTTTAGGAATAATTGGGTAAATGACACTTTACCTCCTAAAGTTTTATCTATTTTTTACTTTGGCTCTTTAAGTTTGATTTTTTTTACTTTGGCCCTTATGTTTACAATCCTTCACACTTTGGTCCTTTATGTTTGCAATCCTTCCCACTTTGACCTTCTAAGTTTGATTTTTCTCACTTTGGCCCTTTATGTTTGTAATCCTTTTCACTTTGGCCCTTTATGTTTGCAATCCTTCCCACTTTACTCATAGACTAACTTCCATAAACAAAAAGTAACAGAATTTGTCATATTACTAAGACATCAGCTCCATATATGATGTCAAAAATTCACTAAAGGTACAAAAAATAAAAAATAAAAAACAAAAAAAATTAGATTTTTCTTAGTCTTTAGTATTTTTTTTTCTCAAATGTATTCATAAACATTATTACATTATAAATGCATCTAGATTAGATGCAGCTAAAAAAATAAAAACAAATTTAATTAAAAGAAGAAAAAAGTTCATTAAAGACGAAAAAAAATGATATTAAAATTTTCATTTCAGAATTTGCAATACAAGTGTTTGAGTCAGCATATTTTCATTTTTTTGGTCTTTAGTAAACTTTTTTCTTTTTTTAGTTAAATTTGTTTCTATTTTTTTAGCTGCATCTAATCGAGATGCATTTATAATGTAATAACGTTTATGAATAATTTTGAAAGAAAAGTTCACTAAAGACTAAAAAAAATTTCAATTTTTTTGTTTTCTATTTTTTACTTTTTACATCTTTAGTGAATATTTTACATTACATATGGAGCTGATGTGTTAATGATGTGACAAATTCTGTTAGTTTTTTGGATGGAAGTTAGTCTAGGAATAAAGTGGGAAAGATTACAAATATGAAGGGCCAAAATGGGATGGATTGTAAACATGAACGGTCAGAGTGAGAAAAATTAAACTTGAATGGCCAAAATGAGAAAGGATTGCAAACATAAAGGGTCAAAATGAGAAAAATTAAACTTAAAGAGTTAAAATGAAAAATGAGTGAAACTTTAGAGGAGCAAAGTGTAATTGACCCACAATAATTAATAAAATTTGTTAGAGCATTTAATGCCAATTGCATCATGAATAGGGCTGAGCAAAGAATCTGTGAAATCCGTAATCCGATCCAGTCCAGTCCAATCCGATAGGTTTGGATTGGTTTTTTGAATCCGTGGTTCGGTTCCGGATTGAAGAATTAAAAATCCGTAGTCTACGGATTGGTTCTGGATTGAACCCCACGGTTTCGGATTGGAACCGATCCGGACCGTATACAAATAGTCTATATTTTTATTATACATCCTTACCGATAGTATCTTCACTTATTCCATATAAAACCTAAGCTCAAACCTAAACCCGTTTAATATCTTCTTTTATTACTTTTGTTTGTTAGTTTTTAGTTTTAACTTGTAATGGTCTAAATACTTATGGTGAAACTAATTTTCTTATGGTTGTTTAAATTCTAGAACAGTATGTCGTTATTATAAAGACATATTGCTATTGTGGAACTAATATAGTGCTATGTTTATGTTTTTATGAAATTAAAGTGTTATATATATATTTTTTTATTATTTAATTATGTGAATCCGTAGTCCTAAACCGATCCAATCCGTATTTAAATGGATTGGTTCGGATTGGTTCCATAATTTAAACGGATTGGATTGGTTCTAATTTTTCAGGAACCGTAAATAACGGATTGGTCCTGATTTTACACCAATCCGATCCAATCCGGACCATGCTCACCCCTAATCATGAATTAATTACCTCTCGACGCAAAACGTTAGACCAAGATCCCATAAATATATAAACATCTACATCCCAATTTCCTATAGTAGGGTCTCTCTCTCTCTCTCTCACTCTCTCCCCCCTATTGTGGGGCCATTCTCTCTCTCTCTCTCTCTCAAGATGGAGCATTTTATGCAATTTCCTTGCAACTGTTGTCTTCATGATGCTTCTCATGGCCACTGTTGACTCTTTTTCTTTCTAATTTACAAAGCCATTTTTTATGCCACAAAACTAATTTAGTATAATTTTGAAAATGTAAGCAACTTGATAAATGTGAATCTGGCCTAGCATTTATACATTTAGTATTCTTTAAAACTTTTGTTACAGTTTTTGCGTCAACTTACATTAATAACCGTTGGTTGCATGAAAAAATTAGACATGCTAAAGATTGCATTTGGGATATTATATAGTATTGGGATTGAGGTGAATAGTACCATGAAAATAAAAGGTTAAAAGGGAAATCAAATTAATGAAAAGTGTTTTAAAATTAGTGAAAAGGGTTCCGTATTTTATTTATTTATTTTTTATTATCCCAAGAACACTTGTTAGTAAGACCCAAAAATTATAAAGGCCATTGCCATAATTTGAAATTCTAACCACCTTGTCAAAATTAGAATAGTTTTCGAAAATGAATGCTACCTATTATGTGTTTTTAGGGTAACTTTTATACATTTTATTTTTCTTCAAAATGTATGTTTTTTTTTTTCTTCTTCTTCAAGTTAACCATAGTAGCAAAAAATCGATAAAAGGATCCACTACAAGAATTTGTTCAAAATTTATTTTAAATCATGGTAAGTCATTATGATGTCATCAAAATCAATGAATATGATAGAATAACGGGATTTGGTGATAAAGAATCCTTGATCTCTAATTTGAGATATTCAATACTCAAACTTAAGATGTTTCTCAAATTATGTGATTTTTTCCCCCTCCTCGTCCTTTTGTTCTCTTCACACACCATATTCTATGTGTTGGCTGTAGGGATGAGTCTAATGGTGGTTGGGGTGGATGCTAGGAATTGCGACTCACAAAGCCACCACTTCAAGGGATATTGCTCCAGTGATAGAAACTGGGCTAATGTCTGCCAAACAGAGGGCTTTGTTGATGGACAATGTGAAGGATTCCCTTCAAAATGCTTTTGCATCAAGGCTTGTCAAAAAATAATTAATGAAGAGTTTCAAAACAAAAAAGACAGAGAAGTTTGAATGCAACTTCTTTAGTGCATGCTTGTGTGCCTCTATAGTAAAAATAACATGTGTACGCGAGACTTTCTTTTAGTATGAATATATATATATATATATATATGCTTAATGGATATCATAGGTATATTGAAGGATTCTACTAATTTTGCATGTCTATGTTAATTTGTCATAAAATCTATAACTCTTTCAATCTTTCTCATTCATTGTTGGGAACACCCTATCCTGCATTGGATCCAAGAACTGGACAACTCCTGGTTGCTGTTAATTTTCAAGAAATTATTTGGCTCTTCAAACTAATCACAATATTGAATTCATCTTTTAGGAGTAATACTAGCCTTACCTATCTAGGAAAAGCCTACCAAGGTTCATGTAACGCCCAAAAAAAATGCTTTAATCAAACATGTTCATTTGGATTTATCCAACAAAGAAATGTGTGTGTGTGTGAGAGAGAGAGAAAGAGAGAGAGAGAGAGAGAGTAAATCCCTAATAATAATAATATAAACTCCATGACTACCTCTTTCCCATTGAACTATTTCAGTAATTACATCATTGCATGTTTACATCTATCAACAAAATAGCAATAGTTTAAAAAACAAGAGGTAATGTAAAGAGAGAGCCAAAAGGGTAAACATTTTCTTAAGGAGTGTCCTTGAATACACAAAAATAGAAGTCTAAGTTCCCATACAAAAATAGCCCGAGGCTTAAACACGAAACATCAAAACAGAGCTTCTGTGCCCCATCCAAAATCTTTTCCCAAGCCAATCATTTAGGTGGCGCATCAACATCATTTTCTGAAAGGTGGTTAGTTTTGGGGTGAGCTAGTGCCTAGTAGGAAATACATTTAACAAGTTATATGAATATTTGAGTTGTATATGATCATGCCATGTACTTATTAGGATAAAATCCATATTTTCTCATTTAAAACCAAAATGTTCCATGCGTGATTTTCATTCAAGTCTCATCAATAACCATGAGGTGGTAAATTCGATATGACGTCCCAAGCAAGAGCTGTAGAACCATACATATACATATATTTATATATAGAAAATATTCCTATATTTGCCGACTCTAAAACGGCGGAGCGATGGGCACCCAAAACCTTTCCCTCTCCACTTTTGCCGACTCATGAAACGACGGGCTTGTGGACACCCAAAATCAAGTTTTTCACATAAACAGCAGGCTTGTAGACACCCAAAAACCTTTCCTACATTTGTTCGGCGATATGCACAAGACAGGACAACTGGGCACATTGACTCCCCGCGTGGGTACCAAATACAACACACAACTCGATTCCTAAAACCCCGACTCAACTACTCGGACTCATATGCTATTTACCCCCTCTGACATTTTCCAAACATTCACAAGATAGTAAAATCACATGAGAAATTATGATGCACATGATGCATGAGTTTTCAAAATAAATTTTCCCTACAATTTGTTCAATCCACACAATATTAATGACAATACTCATCACATAACAAATTCTTCAATTTCACCATTTCATCATCTCCAAATCTCAAGGATTTCTTTCCACAAGTTATCAAAAGTCCATATCTCCATGCCAAAATACCCTCAATGCATCCAATTTCATCTTTCAAGAGTCGATTGAACAAAATCCCTTTTATCAATTCAATTGGAAAACTAGGGTTTAATAAAATTTGGAGCCTTTCTTCTATTTGCATATAGAAAGTCAATATTCACCATTTCTAACAATAATCAAGAAGGAGATGCGTAAACTTTTCCAAAACATGGAGGAAAACCCCTTTTTCATTAAATAAACCCAATTTATATCGCAAAATCATTTCATACAATACTATAACTAAGAAATTACCACATATATATGTCAAATTAATGATATAACAAGTTAAAAGTAGCCCCCTTTTGAAATGGTAGCTAAAAATTGAAGACCCAACAAGAAATTTGACCAAAGACACGATCTAATTGGTGAGAATCTTGAATCAAGCTTGCTCTTTACTTTTCTTGAAGGATTTAAGGTAGATCTATAGTAAAACTTGAGGAAATCAAGTGCTTTTAGGGTTAGGGTTTGGATATGGGTGATAGAGAGAGAGAAAAGAGTTCGACAAGGTGAGAGAGAAGAGTGTTAAATCAACTTTCAAGTAAGCTATCCCGACCAGACCGCTCAAGCGAACTTTTCACCACTCTGTAGACACCCCATTTTTGACCCTTACGACTTGGACATTATCGCTTGCACAACTAATGATGAGTGTATATGCTTGTCAAGTGCTCGAAATCCTCAGTGGAACGCCACAACTTTGAACCTTTCAAACCTTACAGCCTTGTTGCCTTGTTTTTGGACCAAACCTAGAGATCTTCAAGCCTACAACCTCTGGTGGCCTGCCAGCCACTACTATGGGCTGTCGGCCATTGATGTGGCCTACCGGCCATCCGTGATGGCCTGCCGGCCACCAATGTGTTTTGCAGATATTTTGTGACAGTTATGCCAGCTGTTTACACAGATGCTTGCATCTGCTCCCATATGTATGGCTGGATGTTTATGAGGGAGTTGCTTGCTTTTCTATATATAGAGGTCCTCCTCTTTTTCTTTGTGGTTAGAAAAATTTTGGAGCAAAATTTTTCCTCTTTCTCTACAATTCTCTCTCTCTCTCTTGCAAATTTCTTCACCTTTGCCTATACACTCTTCACCTTTGCCTATACATTCTTAACTAAACCTCTCCATTTTTGAGCCTTGTTTGAGCTCTTTAGGGTGTGTTTGTCTTGGTTTATTACTTGAAAGTGATCTCCTCTTCAAGAGGTATAAAGCTATGCCTCTTTACTTGTTGTATTTACTCTTTTTCTTACTATTTTCCAACTGTTTTTGGGCAGTAAAAACTCTATATTTTTGGGCTAAAACTAGTGGTTCACCCTTCTTTACACCTTGCTCTCAAGGCCTTTACCCTTGTGTTTCCCACCTTTACACTATCTTTTTTTGAGTATTTAAATACTGATTTTTAGAGTTATTTAAGTGGCTAAAATTATGGTTTGAAGTCCCAAATTGGAGGGGTTAGCCTCGCCTCCTTGTATTTTGCTTACTAGCCTAGCATGATCCATGTTTTAGCTTATTATTCTAGCTATTTTTGTCTTAATTCCAGTATGTTTTAGGACTTATTTAAGACTATTTTAGGACTGTTTTTAAGTGTTTGTTGCAATCGAGCTTTGTTTTGCATGCTTATAGTGTAATTGTCCTAATGAGTTTGGTGTTTTAGGCCTTAGACACCATCTTATTTAAGTTGATTGCATTTGTTTATGGCTTTCCATACTTGTGATCATTCTTAATCACCTCTGTAACTTCCCTCATTTCTTGGCTTTTTTTTTTTTGCTTTGAAAGTGGTTTCAAACTACTTGTTTGTTTAAGCATGAGATTGAGATGTCATGCTTAATGGTTTAATCCCTTTGGGGGTTCATTACCAACGGTATGATATCTCTTTCATGCCCAAAGCAACTCTTGGTTTGAGCCCTCTTTCCATTAGAGGACTTAAATTCGCCTTTGAACTCAATTGACTAAAGAATGGATGGTAATCTAAAATGAAGTAATACAATTGGTGATTAAAAAAGAGCAAGATAACAACTTGCTTGGGTTCGATCGGACGATAATTGAACCCTTGAGTCTTGAGTCATTTCATACTTGTTAGTGATGAAAACGGTTCAAGATTCATTGTCAACTACTTCCCTTGATCTTTCATGATAGAGAGGTGGTTTTGAGAGTCTTGTTTTATTGCATTCATTGAACTTGCACATTTGATTCATAAGCCATCATGCAATGAAATTGCATCCATTGGTGGTTTATGGGTCAAAATTACTACTCCTTTGAGCTATTCAAATGATAAGGAGGGGTAAATTGTGTAAACAAACCCTTGAAAATACACTGTCTCTGCTCTATTTGCTCTCTGTTGCAGCAGGGAAGCCCAATCCTCAGTGGCCAGCAGACCACTATTGGTGGCCGACAAGCCACTTTCAGTGGCTGACAGGCCATCATCAGTGGGCGACAGGCCCTCTGTCGGCCACCAGTGCAAAATCAAGCAGTGTCCTTTTGCAGCAGAACAAAGTTGGTCTAGAGGTGGAAATCAATGTAAATGTTCTATTGTGCAACAGAGGCATTCAGCAGCAGAAACAGTGGCTTTTTCAGGTGGAAACCGCATTCATGTATGAGCCTTCCATCGATCCTTAAGATCTGTGTTATAAGTATATTAGTGTTGTGCTTAAGATAGTGGCTTTGTAATTAATTAGTTAGAATAGTTAATTCATCTCGTGTTGTAATTATTTTAATTAGCCAGATTAGTTAATTAATTAGTTCATTCAGTTTGTAATAATTAGTTAAGTAGTTTAGCTAATTTTATTCATTCGTTGTTGTAATAGCTAGGTACTTAGCTCAGCTAGTTAGTTCATTTGGATTCTTCTTCGTGAGAGCGCAATGTTGTAATAATGTGTATGTCTTCCAGCCCCACGTCTTTCTCCCTTTTATTTACTAGCTTATGATGGTTAGTTTAGGGCATCATGTTTTGTTTAGCATTCTCCATGTTTGCATCCACTTATTTTGCATGCACTGAGGCTCGGTTCATCATTCTAACTTGCACTGTTGTTAAATACTTCTTTGAATACGTGCTTAGACCACATGCTATCAAATTTATTCATATGCCATATTAGTAGTCGAGCCTAGTAATTGCATATCACATGTGTTGCATTAGTCATATCTAACTCATTTCTCTTTTTTGGCTTGGAGTACTAGGTGAGCCTTTACTCGCTTTAGCATATTGCATGTTGATGTTGCCATGGCAATATTGCCATGTCTAGCATGCTTGCCATGAGGTTAATTGCTTAAGTGCTATAATTGCTTGAATGCCTGTGGATGAAGGCTAGTTGCTTGAATTTGAATAATTTGAGTAATGTTCATATGCAATCACTTTTTCAAGTGGTACATATTCGAAACAATTTTTTCAAAACAAACATAAATCAAGTGTTCCAATTCTTGCAAATTAGTCTATACTTGTGTGTGCGCGCATCACATAGTAATGCTAGCCTAATAATCAGAACAAGAGCATATAATGTACATAAGATTCATATCATGATTAGTATAGGCCGATCTTTGATCGGGCGAGCGGGGGTGCTCAATTCATGACCTTTCCCTCTCGTACCTAAGTTCCTGAGCCGAGACAATCTTCGTGATGACGGACACATGGGCTTTGGCACGAGTTATGGGTTTCCTAAATTTCTCCCAAAAAATATTTAGGTGGCGACTTTGAAATTTGGCAAAGCAATCAATTTTTGGCAATTTGATTCAAAATCGATTTTCTAAAAGATTTGTCAGATTGGGACTCTTTGGTGTTTATCTATTTCACATTGCATTTGTGGAATCAGATTTAAAACCGCAGGAGTTCGATACTGTAGGGCTTATTCGACTTCCGAAAGGGGGTGCGAAAAGTCGAGCTACAGTTTCTGGCGACTCTGCTGGGGACTTTAGAGAACTTGACTCAAAATTCATGATATGAGATTTTATCTACACTTATATGTTTTTTCACATTACATTTGCATTGGTGTGTTTTAAGTCATTGTGTTTGCCGTTTGCTATTCCTGGACGATTTGTCGGAGGCTTGCCTAAAAGCTTGCCAAAAGGCTGACCTATCATAAGCTTTGCCATGACGGGAACATAACCCTTGGATCTCGACTACCGCTGTACCGTTTGATCCTCCTTTCACTTCTCGGTGTTAGGTGCGAAAGGTATATTAGGTAGTCTTGTTGAGGTACCCTCTTTGACCATTTGGCCTAGTTGCATATTGAAAAGCCATAGAGGTTGTTCCAAACTAGGACAAGATGCTTACCCGAATACAGGATTGCGTGAAACTGCTTTGTTTGAATAGTGAACCCTAGTTCTTGACGAAACTAGGACAAGGTAACCTTACCCCCTCATAGGGGTGTTTTGGCTCTCGCTTAACTGGTATGTGCTTTACAGTGAAACTGTACAGGAATGTGCGTATCAATAGCAAGTTTGGTATCCGCTTTGGGGGCAAAATTCAGTGTTGAGTGTAGTCCTACAACTTTGATTACATCTGTGTCGGTAACATCATTAGTTAAGGTGTTGTGCGGTTTTTGATTACTACTTTCTTTTTGCTTTATTTCTTTTTGCTAGGTAGTTTAACACCATAGCTTCAGAAAAGTTCGGATATCCCCCAAGTGCTCTGGACGCGAGTCAGAAGGCTTTGCAAAGCTGAAGATCTTGTTAGGAGACAACCCATGTTTACTTCACTCCCACTGGTTACGAGACGGAGGAGAGTCAGGCAGAGTTCACTGGTCTAGTTTTTACAACAGTCACCCTTCAATTCACCTGCATCCAGTCAAGTTCAAGGATAGTCTTCTACATCTAGTCCAGCATGAGATCACTAGCTTATTCCGATGGTACAGTATCCCCCAGTCAGTATGGAGGAATTGATCCATCATCTTCAGCAAACAGTTAAAATCCTACAGCAAGATGCTGCTCATCAGGCTGAGGTCATAGCCTGTCAGGCTGAGGTAATAAACAGGCTGCAACAACAACAACCACAGCCGGCAGCAGCTTCTGCATCCCACGCACCTCCTACGGGTATCCCAGCACTTGGAGCCACTGCCCCTAGGGCTAATTTCCAAGAAAATTAGGGCAATACAGCAGAGCCAATCCCAGTACAAGCCTCCAAAGCACCTGTGTATCAAACTGAAGCTCCATTTGAATTCGAGGTTGACCCAACTGTGCTTAAAGTCAACAAGCTGGAGAAGCTATTCAAGAGAGCACAAGGTGTTAATTCCATCCCTGACATAGAAGATGGGTATATTGGTTCTGCAGTGACATTGCCATATTGGTTCAAAATGCCGCACATCGATCGATTTGATGGCTCTGGAGATCCCATGGTTCATTTATGGCTATTTTAAGACATCCTGTGTAATGCCCCAAAACTCGAGAACATCAGAGCATATATGAACAATTAAATACAGGGTTTATCTAAGGTTACAAGAATAGGAAATGTCACTAATGAGTGCTTTGGCTAACAACCAAGTAAGATCCCAAGAAGGTCGAAGGAGTCAAAATAGCCTCCCTTCAAATTCCAGCCACCTTAGATAACAAAGCTACCCTTTTGACAGATCTTAACAAGATATTAACACAAGGTCTACATGAGTCGTCGAGTTAATCAGGAATAAGTAGTATAAAAGATATGTATAGATATATAATCATTACAAAATCATGTCTTAAATACAACATGGGATCTATCACTTGCAATCTCAAAACACGTTTACAAACTAGTTTCTAATCCTCCTAGGGTCGCCGTACTTCTCAAATGCTTCAGCTTTGCCTTCAACCTATCTAATAGTCTTTAATACCTGGCATAAAATGCCATGAGCTTTGAATGCCCACTAAACGCACACATATCCCGTCCCTTTTTCCCAATCCAATACACCATCACATTTATAACAAGCAAGTAATGAAGCATGATATTCAAGTCAATAACAAGGATTACAAGGTTAGATGTTAGTATTCTAGAAATCCCCCAAAGAGATTTCATCCTCCCAATTGCAAGAATTGGACACCAGACTATTCAAAACTCCTCTTTTTGCTGCTTTGTTGTAGAACTTACCTCGGATGCCTACCAATGGTTATATACCACGTAGCGCCAACCGTAGGGCCTCAAAAGGGACAACGAAAAAAGTTTTATCCTCCCAAATGTTTTATCCTCCCAAATGTCCCATCTGGACCCAATCTTATCTCACCAATCAGACCATCACAAAGAGTTCGAATACATTCGTTCCATTCTAGGGTTTACGCGACAACCGTTTGCGCAAGACTTAACTTTCAATTAGGGAGCACATCCCATCAATCCATACTTAACACATTATCATCCTTCATTATTCAAGTGATCGAAACCCCGTTAGCCACCCAATTAAGTTTTCCGTTTGGATTAATGTTTTAAGTCAAGTTAGAACAAACTTAACAAGATAGTAATATCCACATAAGTATGAGCATCATTAAAATGAAGAAGATAAGGAACATAACCATAACACATGCAATGTCATACCAAGACATGATCATAAACTAATAAGCATATTCATGAACACAAGAGCATAAAACACGCATGAGCATAAAACACCCATGCAAAACTAAATTTCCAAATTCAGTACCATTTAAAGATTAAAATCAAAAAGGCTATTTCAGATTTTTCCTGAACTCGGACTTCCTATGGTTCATAGAGAATTTAATCTAGTTTTTAGAGCATGTTTCGGAAATGTGATAGCTTTTCTAGATTTTTAGTTATTTAAGAAACACTCAAGCGTTGTCCAGATTCGTCGATCGTTACGAAAATTGGATTTTCTTACAAAACGCTCACTATTTTTCAATGAAAACAATTTTCCTTGAAAGATAACTTCTTAAGGAAGATTTTGACATAAAATTTAAGTCCAGGAGATTTTTATAATTTTTTCTAGAATTTTCAATAGTTGGTTGTAAAATAGATTTTTTTGGCATAGTTCTTGAAATAAAAAAGTTGGTGAGAAAAGAGGTAAACTAGGGGAAATTTTCCACTTCTCTTATGATGAAAAGATGCTAAATAATATGTATTAAACTCATAAATTTAAGGTGAATGTGTGCCTTTGGAAATTTTGAGAGATTGATATGGAAAAAGGTAGTCTTATACCGATTAACAGAAATACAAGAAGGGTAGAACCAAGGCTCAACTCCTTTCATTTTTAACACAAGAATGCCATTAAAACACATTTGAAATGAATGTTTAAGAGCATGTATTTGAAAGGAAAAATACGAGATAGTTGTGTTGTAGCTTACTTGATTGCCTAGTAAAGTGTTTGCACAATTTTCTCCTCTTTTCCTCTCCTCCACTACCAAAGCTCACTCTTTTCCTCTTCTTTCTCTCTTAACTGAATGTGTACGTCTGTGCATGTATGAGATGTGTAACATGTAGGGTGGGGGTGTTTTTATAATAAAATTGATGTAAAAGGTCCAAAATGCCCATTGTTTATAATGGAATGGAATTGAGATGTATTTAGTTGGAATGTAATGGAATGAGGGATCATTAAGGAGCCTAATCATGTATTAAGGCATGATCTAGTTAGTGTTAGGATTAAGTTGAACCAAGATAGTTACAAGTACAAGACAACTTTCCTTAATTTGGGGGTACCAATGATATTTTTTCCATGATTTAAGGAATTTGCCTCTAAAGTACCTATGATTGTAGCCTAGAGAGGGTGATGGCTAGCCATGTGCTAGATTTGGGGAGATTTTTGTTGATTTTATATATATATATATATATGAAGATATTTGTGTACAAAATTATTTATTTAAGAAAGGTACAAGTATATATATGTATATATGTGTGTAATGGTACTAGTTTGGGGTCAAAATGTGATTCAAGAAAAATATGAGGGCTTTGGGCTTAATTTATGAATTGGAACATTTATTTTAGTGTAGAATTAAATTAAATTTGGGTTAGAGAGTCTAATTTGGTTTGGATTTCTTGTTTCGAACAAAAACACGATCAACCGACGAACGTGATAAAGACCGGAAAAACCTAGGGTTTTCAAGTGATAATTTCATATTTAGGGAGTAAATTAATCAGTATTAGGGTATTATAAAGTTTACCAAAATCGATTAGGGTTTTTGATTTTTCGATTGGCGAGCATGTTCGATTCTATAACTATAATTGAAGACAAATAAGGATTGAAGGGTCTTTATTGAAATAATTCAAAAGTCAAGGACTTAATAGGTTTTACAAAGGTTAGGGGCCTCACATCCTGTTGCCGATGGGCCTGATTAGATTATAGAAGCTCTCTCTTTGGCCGTACCATGTCTGGTATAGCGGCCATTTGGTATGCGAAGTTGGAGGATTCTGTTAAGCAGAATTGGAAGGAAATGGGTGAGGCCTTTATTGCTCAGTACTTGTATAACACGCAGATCGAGGTCACAACTCGTGATCTTAATGCAACGTGCCAAGAGCTGAAGGAGGGCTTCTTAGAATTTATGACGAGGTGGAGGGCTAAAGCTTCTATGATGACCACAAGACCTTCCGAGAAAGATTGGATAAGGATGGTAGTCCGCAATCTGCACGCGAAGTTGTTACAGAAAATGATCGTTCTACCTCTGTTCATATTCACCGAGCTTCATGAGATGAGGGTTCAGATTGAAGACGCCATGAAACAAGGGCTAATTACAGATGAGAAAGAGAAGGCAAAAAGGCCTTTTGTGAGCAGTTCCAATGCAATAACCAGTGGTAGCACAGCTACGAGGCCATTAGATGTGATCGTTGTCACTACCACAACCAAGACTGCCAATCCCTTTGCCAACATAGCTCCACAAACTTCAGCCAACTCTGCCCAATCCCAGAGAACCTTCACCAAACTCTACATGAGCCTATCTCAAGCCCTGAAGGTGTTGATAAAAAAAGGGCACCTCAAACCATTAGAGCCTCACCCACTACTTGATCCTCTTCTACCCAAACACAACCCAACAAAGTACTGTGCGTTTCACCAACAGCATGGTCATGATACCGACCAATGATTCAAATTGCGTCCTAAGATTCAAGACCTCATTGACAACAAGGTGATCACACCACCCCAAAAACCAAATGTAACTACAAACCCTCTCCAGGCCCACAATCCAGTTCCCCCAACTCAAAATCTAAACTTAATCCATACACTGGCCATCCCCTATGACCCCAGCGTATATATTACCACTTCCCACCTATCAAGACTGATGGTGTTCATTCCTGAAAGCACAGATTTGTGCATGATGGACACGTTCACACTTCAACCTAAGCCTATAGTGGTGATAGTTGCAGTAAAAGAGAGGCTGGTCTTAGAGGAAAGTATGAGTCCGTTACCGGAGAGCTCTGAGGACTTGCCAAAGGGGGTGTACGATCCAAGCTGCTACATTGTGTCGATTACTCAAGTCAAGTCGGAATTGGTATTGCCAACTGTAGTGGAGGTTAATATGGTTAGGGAAGATGACCGAAGCCAAGGGTTGGATGATTTAGCGGAACTAGAGGAGGATTTAGACAACCTACAGTTCTTTGACAAACAGGATCAAGGAGATGTGCAGATTGGCTGGTTCGACTTGAATGGATTAACCGAAAACTCTAGGTGGTTGAGTGATGAGCTGGATAAGGAGGAAGGAATTGAAATGAAACGGAATAAAATGAAGCAAGAATTGCTGTAGTGGCCGGAAGGGCCGATGAAAAGGGAAAACTGCTGGAGAACACTGACATGGAAAATTCAGCTCAGGAACTGGGTGCTATACGCACTGTGGACATAGAACAGGAAGCTGCGCTGAAGCAGTTTGAACAAGAGAGAGTTGAAGATAACTAGAAAGCAGTACTGGCCCAATACCCTATAGGAGATACCTGTGATGTTGAAGTGATCCGAACAGAGCTGGACAACTATTTGTCGGCTACTAGAGGTGTATGGTGGGATGCTTATGATCTGCATCTGGCCCACACCGACGAAGACTGGGGTGAGTACCTTCCAGAAAACAAGTGGTACGTGGAAGAGATAGATCACATGACAAGAAGTGGGCTGTATTGTAAGCCATCACACTTAGATCAAGCTAAGGCATCCGGGAAAGACAGAGAGGTTGAAAAATAGAAACAGAAGCAATTGAAAGAAGAGGAAGTGTTGAAGCAACTTAAGAAAATCTAAGCTGTCATCTCAATCTGGGGTCTTCTCATGGCCTCCTAGGTACATTGACAGACAGTACTATTAGCAATGGACAAAGCTAAATTGTCCATTGACATTACCCCTAAACAGCTTATGGGATTGGCCTTCCCAGGTGGCGCCGGGCCAACCCTAACCTTTTCTGACAAAGAACTGCCGCTGGAAGGCTCAGCTCACAACAAACCCTTATACATATCTGTTGGGTGCAGAGAAATATGGGTATTGGTGGTGTTGATAGACACCGGTTTGGCTATCAATGTCTGTCCTTCCCACATAGCTTATGCCATTGGCTTTAGACCAGCAGACTTTGTGCCCACAGTCCAAGTAATTCAAGTATATGATAATACGAGTAAGGAGGTCATGGGCACGGTGCAAATCAGAGTCCAAGTGGGCCTAGCTCAGCAAAATATCAAGTTCCATGTCCTGGATGTACCGGCCACCTTCAACTTACTGCTAAGGAGACCCTGGTTGCATCTTGTGAAAGCTATCTCCTTTACCCTCTACCAAATGCTGAAGTACCCTCACGAGAAAGGAGTGACAATTGTTTTCGGGAATTCATCCATTCACCCCCCGCCAGAGGTAACTACACCAGTGTTGGAAATCACTCATGGCGAGGAGGATGTATTTCTCTCAGGGTTTACTCTGGCTGAAGCCCGTGTAGTGTAGACCATTTTGGCCGCATATGAGGGCATGTATGTCAGCACCTAATCAATCTATTTCATGAATAAACTGCAGCATGTGCCAGGAATGGGACTTAGAAGAAGTGGCCAGAAAGGCGTCGTTGCATTAACAAACGTGCCACGCAATCCACATACCTTTGCGTTGGGCTGTGTACCCACCAAAGAGGACTGGATTAAGAAAGGGGAAGAAATCAGAGGCAGAGACAGGGCCAAGTAGGCCGGGAAACACTATGAGCTCATTCATAGGCCAATCCAAGGAACGCTGAATGGCCACTTTGTTCGGGTGGGAGAAGATTTCTCTTTTTGCGGCTTTCCCGAGCCCTGGATGAATTCCACGAAGCAGCGTGTCCCCGGGTTCAAAATCTTTTTTGACTTGCAGCTGCAAGATAGTGATACCGAGGAAAAGGCTGAACCAAGTACTGAAGCTGAATAGAGCATGGAAAGTGACTCAGAAAACAATGAACTTGGAGTAGAGGCAGCATTGGCTTGTCTCCTTACAGATCCTACGGCTGAATCAGAGAACTTGGGAGAACCTTCCCATCTATATGATCGGGGAAGAACCAGGTGTGAACTCGTCCAACAACATTTTGGATGCATCAGAGGCACCATCTCTCATCTGGTAGCTAGAGGAAAGCTATCTGTCTAGTTCTGAGTCGGGTGATGAGCTAGAATTTGATTTCACTGAGTCTGTGGAGTCGGAATCAGATTCCGGTTCTTTTGAGTCTTAGTCTGGTATTCTCGGGGGTGGTAACCTGGATGCCAAGGTCTTGTCTAAGCCCTCTTTTTCTTTTGTTTTTGAGTCGATTGTAACCAAGGAGCCGAAACTTATGAATGAGAACGCTGTCCATTTTGAGTATTTCTCTGTACCGCTTATTTATTGTATTGACCAAGATTTTCAGAATTTTAATGAAAACAAAGAGGAAGGAATTCCTCTGGTTTTGAAAAACTTGATTAATTGAGAGGATGAGAGGTTTGCTAAACCCTGTGCTGATGAAATCATTGTTATTAATGTAGGTATTGAGAAGGATCTGCGTCTGGTCTAGATCAGATCCACATTGTCTTCAGAGGAGCGCGAGCACTTAGTCGCTTTATTAAAAGATTTCAAAGATATTTTCACATAGTCCTACAAAGACATACCTGGAATAGATCCTGAGATTGTACAGCATCAGATCCTTTTTGACCCTAAGGCCCAACCCGTCAAGCAAAAGTTATGTAGAATCCGTTCGAATTAGGCATTGAAAATCAAGGAAGAGGTCACCAAGCAGATCGAGGAAGGTTTCTTGTTAGTATCTAAATATCTGACTTGGTTGGCCAACATTGTCCTAGTGCCGAAAAAGGAAGGTAAAATTCGGGTATGTGTAGACTTCCGGGACTTGAACAGAGCCAGTCCAAAGGATGACTTTTCTCTGCCGCACATCGATGAGTTAGTAGATTTCACAGCAGGCCATGCATTACTATGGATGGGTTTTTCGGGTACAACCAGATTCCATGGCGCCCGAGGATAAAGAGAAAACCGTATTCACTACGCCGTGGGGTACCTACTACTATCGGGTTATGCCGTTTGGGCTGAAGAATGTCGGAGCTACCTATCAGAGGATTGCGACCACTATTCTGCATGATATGATCCAAAAAGAGGTCGAGGTGCACGTGGACGACATGATTGTCAAATCCAAGGAAAGAGAAGGCCACTACACTGCCTCGGAGAAATTCTTTCAACGGATCAAAGAATACAAGTTGAGGTTGAACCTGCAGAAATGCACTTTCAGCATGACAGCAAGGAAAATGCTAGGCTTTTTGATCACACAGAGGGGCATCGAAGTAGATCCTTCCAAAATCAAGGCCATCCTAGAAATGCCGCCACCAAGGATTGAAAAGGAGGTGCGAGGCTTTCTAAGTAAAGTGCAATTCATAAGACGGTTTATTTCCAAATTAACCTTGACTTGTGAACCACTTTTTGGTCTCCTAAAGAAAGGGAAGAAATTCTAATGGGATGATCGATGTAAAATTGCCTTTGAGCAGGTTAAACAGTACCTCCAGAATCCGCCTGTGTTATTGCCACCAGAGCCGGGGAAGCCTTTGATTCTATACCTATCAGTAACAGACACGACTATAGGATGCATGCTCGCTCAAGAATCTGAAGATAGGGTGGAGAAAGTCATCTACTATTTGAGCAAGAAAATGCTGGATTATGAGACCCGCTATACTCCGTTGGAGAAAGCTTGCCTAGCCTTGGTATGGGCTACTGGGAAGTTGTGGCACTACTTGTTAGCTCACTCTATAATCCTGGTTTCGAGATTAGATCCCATCAAATATCTCTTTGAGAAACCAACGCTTACGGATTGGCTAGCGCGTTGCTTGTATCTCATCTTTGAATTTGATCTCAAATATGTCACCCGCAAGTCGGTTAAGGAAAGAGTTGTAGCGGAGTTCTTGGCAGACCACCCAGTAGAAGGGGATGAGGTGGTGGAATATTTGTTCCCACATGAAGCCATTTTGCAAGTTAAGGAGGAGACTTGGACGGTGCTTTGATGGAGCAACCAATCAGTACAGTTATGGGATAAGTGTGTTGCTGATAGCACCCGACAACTCCCATATACCTTTAGCCTTCAAACTTCGGTTCAAGGTATCCAATAATGAAGCAGAATATGAAGCGTGTATCGCTGGTTTAAAAATCGCCCTGGAACTTGGGGCAAAAAGGTTGGATGTTATCGAGGACTCGAACTTAGTTGTTTCTCAAGTAAATGGAGATTGGAAAGTCAAAGAAGAAATGATGAAGGTTTATCACCAGACCCTGGATGTTCTGATTCCTAGGTTTGAAAAGCTGACTTTCACGCATCTACTGAGAGAGAACAATAGGTTCACTGATGCTTTAGCATCTCTATCTTCTATGGTAGACATCTCACTTGGAGTCCGGATGCGTCTGATTATCATTGAGCAGAAATACATGCCGGCCTATGAAACTATCACTGCAATAGATGAAGTGCAAGACAAAAACCCTTGGTACTACGATATTTGGAACTTCTTGGAAAATGAGATTTATCCACCAGGGGCAAATGCCAAGAACAAAAGGGAAATACGGTGAATAGTCGTCCAATTTATCATCTGTGGAGGTAAACTGTATAAAAGAGGTCATCTGGGAATACACAAGTTGTGTGTCGAAGAAGAGGAATCAAAGTGCCTGATGGAGGCCATCCATGGAGGAGAGTGCGGAGCGCACATGAACGGAGTGATGCTAGCCCGAAAGATTTTTAGGCAAGGTTATTACTGGTCCACCATGGAGGAGGATTGTATTGGTTTTGTTTGGCGATGCCACAAATGCTAAATTCATGCTAATCGCATGAACATCCCGCTGTCAAAACTGTATGACATGACTTCGTCATGGCCTTTCTCAGTCTGGGGAATCGACGTCATCAGCGCTGTCACACCAAAAGAGTTGAATGGGCATGAATACATCTTCATGGCAATCGATTACTTTACAAAGTGGGTGGAAGCTTAGCCCTATGCAGTGTTAGCATCGCATGTGACCAAGTTCATTAGAAACAATATTATTTGCGGATATAGAGTCCCAAACGAGATTATATCAGATAATGGCTCCCATTTCAAGAAAGATGTGATAGGCTTGTTAGAGAAGTACAACGTGGCTTTCCATTAGTCATCTATATACAAGCTGCAAACCAATGGAGCTGTTGAAGCCGCCAACAAGAAAATCAAGAATATTTTGCAGAAGATGGTTGAGACCTACAAGGACTAGCTAGATAAATTGCCATTCACACTCTGGGGCTATAGAACTTCAATCCGAACGTCTATAGGGGTAATTCCTTATTCTCTCATCTACAGGATGGAAGCTGTTTTGCCAATTGAAATAGAGGTTCCGTTGTAGTGAGTTATGGCTCAGTGTCAGATTGCAAAAGCGGACTGACAACATAGCAGATTTGAAGAGTTGATATTGTCTGATAAGAGAAGGTTGAAAGCATTGTATCATGTTTAGGGCTACCGGCATAGAATTACTAGGGCTTTTAACAAGAAAGTTAAGTCTCGGAATCTCAAAGAGGGGGATATGGTGCTGAAAGATAACCGAGCTCCCATTCATGACCTTAGGGGCAAGTTCATACCCAATTGGATTGGTCCTTACATCATCAAAGCTATCTGGTTGGGTGGAGCTGTTATTCTCATGGACTTAGAATTTTCACAACCGATCAACATGGACAAGTTGAAGAAATACTATCCTTGAGGCTAAAAACCCGGAAGGGCGACCTAAGCAAAAGTTAGAGCATGAAAAATTAGAAATAAAGAAAAATTGAGCTCGCAAGGTTGAAAACCCTAAAGGGCGACTTTGGCAAAAGTTAGAGCGCAAAAGAAGAGAGTTAATACTCGAGTGAACTAGAATTGAACTACGTAAGGCCTGATTCCCATCTTCGAGATACACAGGCAACTTCATCCTGAAGTTCGGTCGTAATCACCTCCAACTCAACTGTCCTGCCCATGTGTCTGATCAGGTTATCTCTATTTGTCCTTTACTTGAGAGTTCGGATGTGATCTTTACTCCGAGAAAAGAGCTGGTTACAATGCAGATCAGTGGTGTTCAATCAGGGACATTTCTAATCTTTTGATTTTGGGGTTGTACATCTTGAAGATTGATTCCGTACATGTCAGGTGGTGATCCTTTTCGAAAATAGTTTTGGAAAGTTTTAAAAAAGTTGATTTTGTTCAAAATTTTATCTTTTACAACTTAGACCATTTTTGGACCAAAAGGAAAATTTTCAGTGCTCATAACTTTAATTTCATTGATTTCAACATAAAGTTCTTCAACTCTCTGATACAAATCAAAGTTTCTTTTATTACATTGAAACAACTTGAAAACAAAGGTCAAAGCAATAAATTAGGGGCATAGGTGAGTCAGGTGCTCCTGCATCCTCTACTTGTGCTTGTGGAAGCTTTTGAAGCCAAAGTGGGCCTAGTTTGTGCCTCATCCTCGAGCCAAGCCATGAATTCTCCAGAAAGGGCATAACTGAAACTAGAGGCAGGGACCAGAAGCTCTCTCATCCTCTAAGCAGTGAGGTACCTAGACAAGTGTGAACCACAGATGGGGAATGAAACCGGGTACTCTACCCCTTCCTTTGGCCGAGTCTGATCATGCCCGAACTAACATCTGAACTGGAAAGGAAAGTAGAACACGCAATGCGTGAGGCCAATCAATTGTACGCCAAGTTGCCGAGCCATGTTGTAACTCATCTCGGTCAGATCAAGCCAGGGCCAACGCCAAGCTATGTCAACAGCAAACTTGTTGCACATCTAATTGCACCACCATCCCTCATCGGGGAAATCCACTAGTTGGTGGCGGAAGAAATAACCACAGGCTGAGTACTCAGGGCAAGAGTTCACTACCTTCAGCGTATCCATAAGCCACACCTGGGAAGGGATGAAAGAAAAGAGAGATTAAAGAATAGAAAGATGTATGTTGAGAGAAAAGTAAGAAAAAGGCTTTGAGAGAAAAATAGAGTATAAGTGCCGAGTGATGTGAGAAATACATATGAGAAAGGGTGGGAAATAATATCTGAAGAAGTAGTGGACTCCCCGCGAATTTGGTAGTCTCTCATCGATGAAAGGTGTCTTAGCCCATCAAGGTCTTGGCCAGCGCCAAACCAATATAACTCTTACCTTCTTTAAGACCTTGAGCCACTTCGATCAACCGAATGCTAGATCGGCCAAAACTAAGGGCAAGAAGGAAATGTGCATGCATACATAAGCATAGGGCATGTTGCTGAAAACCTCACCAGAGAAGTTCGCCTCTGTCACTGATGTCGAAAAATCGATGAATCAAGTTGGGTATGTCTAGCTCTCTGTTGTGGGACAAAGATCAAGCCTCATGCAGAGTGAGCACACACATCCGTCCTAAAGCTTGGGCATGGCCAAAACGGGGTTGAGACATGATTTCCTCATCGCACCGGGGTTCCATTAGTGCCTGAAATTCTTCAAGTGTCGGACATATTTATTGTCCCCCGAAGCGAAAGACATGTGTAATTGGGTCTCAGCATCGAGTTGCGGCATGGAGGAATGGAAAACAAAGTGGAGTTCGGCTCAATGAAAAAAGTGCATTTATGCCAAAACCCTAGAAATTTACCTTTTTCGTGCCGTCTAAAGCAGTTATCCAATCTGTGAGCTTCTCGACAAAGAATATCTCCATTTGTGGAAGAAATTGCAGCTGAAATGAGGTTCTGGAGGAGAAATCACGGAGCTGAACCTTTTGTAGAAGATAAGGCTGTGAGTGGAAGCCAGTTGTCAACAATCTGGAGGTTACTTACACTGGTGGCCGGCAGACTATCTCCTCTAGCCAGTAACCTCTACCACTAGCTGGCAACCTCTATCACTGGCCGGCAGCTCTCCTTTCTGACATGTCGTCCACCTATGTGTTGGGTAGTGCTGAAAACATGTGTTTTGTCTTGATCTTTGTGTGTTTTAAGATCTTGTTTTGAGTTTTTTTGGTTTTAGCAAGTTTGTTTATTTGTATTTGAGTTGTTTTTGTTTTGTTTATCGAGTTGTATGTTGTATTTTGTATTTTGGTTGTTGGTCGGCTCATTATCCAATTAAGAATATTGTTTCAATCAAGCGCTCTCTTGGCCAATTCGATTCCATGTCTATTTCATGCAAATATGGTGCTCATGATGTAAAATTGACAACACTTTTCATAAAAACTATGAGGTTTTATTCCGATCATGGTTTTTACAAAAGAGAAGTACCAGTTTCAAAAGCAAAATAAACCTATCTGAAGCTATACATGTGCTAATGCTACTAACTAAAAAGAAACTAAGCAAAAAGTACTAAAAATTAGCGCCGATCATCTCAGGCTCGAGAGGCCCTCTTCATCCTCTTCCTCGGAGGAGAGGACTCGGGGGCACTATCTCTATCGGCATCGCTGTCAGAATTAGACTCTAAACCAGAGCTGATATCATTTCCATTCTCTACCTCAGCATCACCTCCACTCTCGGATCCCGAGCCAGCATCAACACCTCCACTCTCGGACCTCGAGCTAGTATCATCATCTCCGGATGACTCAGAATGCTGACTCATTGCATCCTCAAAGTCTCAGCATCATTATCGCTCAAGATCGGCTCTGAAGTACTGCTATGGCCTCGGGTACCCCTATCTCTACCTCGACCACGACTCACATCTCGGCCACGAGCTGGGGCCTGTCTCTCTCTCTCTCTCTCTCTCTCTCTCCCTCTCCCTCTCCTTCCTGTTGCTGGAGGAAGTGCTGCCGGTGTTGGTACTGGTGCTGCCGCTGGTGCCATCGGTGTAGATGGAATCTGGAAAAAAGAGTTGTCAACATATCAGTTACAGTGTGTGTATCAGATACAGGCAAGGTATGTAGAATAAGTGGTATACAGAAATCAGATACAGTAAGAGTGCAGTGTGCCTATACAATGTATCAATGCAGTTTGGGAAAGATTACAGTTGAAATGCTGTGTATCAATGGAAATATGATAGCATGAAGCGCAATCTGAAGGAAGTTACCTGGATACCGTGGAGAGCAAGCAACGTCTCCCTCCTCTACACCATACCCATCAAGGAAGCCACTAGCTCACGGAGGCTCCCCGTATACTCTATAGATGCCTATAAATGCATTTGTATGATTAATGTCTGCAATGAACATATCTGAAATGAAATGTGGAGTGCAAATGATAAAGTGTGGTCTATACCTGGGATGAGCCTCGAGCTCTAACAAGCTTGTGTCCAGCCTCTGTCGGCTCAATCGATATCTGATAAGCAGTCCTAGTAGGCCGCCAGCATGTGAGCGCAATGGGAAGCTCCGATCACCGGATAATCTGCTCCACGGGGGGAGCCCCTCTAGCATGGGCCCTAGTCACCTCGCCTGCCGCAGGAGCCCATGCCCTCTTGTCTGTGTGAGCACCCGTCAGAGGTGGCATAAGGTGTGTTTGAATAAAGGTCGTATAATCGCCCTCTCTTCTAAAGAAGTCAGCGTCCAAGCCCACAATGAGTTGTGTGACTGCGTCAATGTAGCTCGACTTTTTCGCACCCCCTTTTGAAAACTTGAAAGAAGCCCTACAGTTTGGACTTCCGCGGTTCTGAATCTAATCTCACACGTGCAATGTGAAATAGATAAACACTAAAGAGTCCAAATCCGACAAATCTTTTAGAAAATCGACTTTGAATCAAATTGTCAAAATTGGACTGCTTTGCCAGATACAGAGTCGCCACCTAAATATTTTATTTTGGGAAATTTAAGAAACTTATGACTCGTGCCAAAGGCCACTTGTCTGTCATCACCAAGATTGTCTCGGCTCGGGAACTTAGGTACGAGAGGGGAATGTCATGAATTGAGCACCTCACTGGCTCGATCAAAGATCGGCCTCTACTAATCATGATATGATTTTTATGTACGTTATATGCTCTTGTTCCAGTTTATTTAGGCTAGCATTTACTATGTGATGCGCATACACGAGTATAGACTAAAATTGCAAGAATTGAAACAACTTGAGTCATGTTTGTTTTGCAAAATTGTTTCGAAACATGGACCACTTGAAAAAGTGATCGCATATAAACATTGCTCAAATTATTCCAATTCAAGCAACAAGCCTTCATCCACAGGAATTCAAGCAGTTTATCAATTAAGCAATTAGCCTCATGGCAAGCATGCTAGATATGGCAACATTCACACGCATGCAAGTATGTTAAAGCAAATAAAAAGCTTACTTAGTACTTCAAGCCAAAAAATAAACAAAAACAGTTAGAAAAAATGCATGATTCCTAACTTATGCAAGAAGACTAATGCAACGCATGCGATATGCAATTAAATAGGCTCAGCTACTTAACATGGTATATGAATCAATTAAATAGCATGCGGTCTAAGCATGTATTCATAGAATTATTGAACTACCAATGCAGTTAGAAAGATGAACCGAGCCCCGGTGCATGCAATACGAATGGATGCAATCATGAAGAATGCTAAACGAAACATGATCTCCCTAAACTAACCATCGTAAGTGATTAAATAAAAGGGAGAAAGACGTGGGGTTAGAAGACATAAACATTATTACAACATTGCGCTCTCACGAAGGAGAGTCTAAATAAACTAAGCTAATTAAGTAACTAATTAAAGCTAATCTAATTAAGCTAATTATTACAAAATCGAATGAATACTAGCTAATTTACTTAACTAATTATTACAACAAATAAATTTATTAACTATTCCAGTTAACTAGCTAGTTACAAAACGAAATTGAATAATTAATTACAACATTTTACAAAATTAATTAACTAAAACTAATTAATCGCAACAAGATTAATTTACAACTAAGATAATTATAACACGAATGAAACAATTAATTACATTCGACAAAATGCGTAAGTGAAAATGAATGAAGATTGCATGCACAGCGCCTGAGAGCTACTTTGTCTGTCCAAGCCGCCTCTATTTCACCTTCAGACACTGCCTCCGTTTTCTACAAAACTACACTATTGGCCACACATTGAGGGCCGGCCGTGCATCACTGATGGCTAGCCAAGCCTACAGATGGTCAGATGTGCATCAATTTGGTGCAAAGCTCTGTTTTTGTGTCCTGAGGTGAACCAGTGCAAACAAAGTGTCCTCAATCTCTGTTTGTCCCTTTCTTCCTCCTCTATCATGGGAAAGCCTTGAGAGAAGGTTGAAATTGATTCCAAAACCATCAATGAGCAATTTTGCAGAAACAAAGGCAGTGGTTGAAGGTAAAATAGAGGGGGTCTGGGCAGACAGAGTAGCTTTCAGGCGATGCGCATGTAACCTCTATCCATCTTCCTTGGTGCTCATATCGAATGTGTTTGATCGTTTAATTGTTTCATTAGCATAATGAATCAAGTTGTAATGTTTAATTAGTATAATTAGTTGTAGCTAATTAGTTGATGTTAGCCTAGTTAATTTCTTAATTAATTAGCTTAGATAGTTAGTTAATCATTCTTTCAAATGTTGAAATAATTAGTTAATTAGTTTAGCTATTTATTCAAGTTTTGTAATAATTAGCTTAATTAGCTTAGCTTAGCTTAATTAGTTAGTTAGCTTTATTCATTCAGACTCTCCTTCGTGAGAGCGTGTTGTAATAATGTGTATGTCTTCCAACTTCACGTCTTTCTCCCTTTTATTTAATTGCTTTTGATGGTTAGATTAGGGACATGTTTCAATTAGCATACTTTATGCTTGCATCCATTCATTCGTATTGCATGCATCGAGGCTCGGCGCATCATTCAAACCGCATTGTCATTTCAAATACTTATTTGAATACGTGTTTAAACGCATGTTATCAAATCGATTCATATGCCATATTAGTAGCCGAGCTTATTAATTGCATATCGCATGTGTTGCATTAGTCATTTAGCATAGTTAGGAATCATGCATTTTTTCTAACTTTGTCTTCTTTTGGCTCGGAGTACTAGGTGATTTTTTAATGCTTTAGCATATTTTCATGATTGTGAATGTTGCCATGTCTAGCATGCTCACCATGAGACTAAATGCTTACTTGTTAAACTACTTGAATACCTGTGGATGATGGCTTGTTGCTTGAATTGGAACGATTCAAGGAATGTATGTTTTAAATCCCACTTTGTTGAGTGGCAAATCAATTTTTAAGCTTACTATGTTTAGTGGCAAATTCGCAAACTTTAAGCCCACTTGAGGTGGCAAATTCAAATCCTTTTCACAAAACAAACATAAAATTGAATCATTCCCAATTGAGCAAGCTAGTCTATACTTGCTTGTGCGCATTACATAGTAAAGCTAGCTTAATAACCGAAACAAGAGCACATAATGTTCATAAAAATCATATCATGATTAGTAGAGGTCAATCTTTGATTGGGCGAGTGGGGGTGCTCAATTCATGACCTTCCCCTCTCGTACCTAAGTTCTTGAGCCGAGGCAACTTTGGTGATGACGGACACATGGCCTTTGGCACGAGTCATGAGTTTCCTAGATTTCTTCAAAATAAAATATTTAGGTGGCGACTTTGTATCTAGCAAAGCAGTCTAATTTTGGCATTTTTGATTCAAAATCAATTTTCCAAATAATTTGCCGGATTTGGACTCTTTGGTGTTTATCAGTTTCACATTACACTTGTGAGACTAGATTCAGAACCGCGGGAGTCCGAACTGTAAGACTTTCTTTCAAACCTTCCGAAAGGGGGTGCGAAAAAGTTGAGCTATAAGTACGCTCGAGCGCAAATTTCACCACTCGAGCGGACCATAGACCCTTCCAGCTCCGTTTTTCAAAATTTTTTGAGATACTGGAAGCCTTGATTCACTGCTCGAGCGAACTGTTCAGAATCATATCATTAAAAGTCACTTTTTGGATCAAATCTCTTCACTTTTCACTCCATTTTCTCTCTCATTCCACCATTCTTGAGTTTTCAAGCTTTTTAGCTTTGATTTCATCTATTTCTACACATCTTTGACCCTTAGTTCCATATACCAAAATGTAGAGCTCGACGAGGGCTTCCATTTAATCTGACCGGATTGTGTTTTCGTTGAAGTTAGATTTTCGAGCTTCTTCTCTTCATTGCTTGATGTAGGGATTTCTTTGCTCCTTTTCAATACCTCATCCATAGATAGATATGTGGTAGATTTTATAGCATAAAAATCATATCCATTATGGATTTCTTTGAAAGTCATGAAAGGAGATCTAGGGTTTGATATTTGTAAATGAGATTGTTAAATTTGTTGTTGTTTTGATTAATTGAGGAGTAGTCTAACATGTTTATGTTTAAATAAATAAATAAATAAATGGGAGAAAAAGCCATAATTTAATATTTTGACTTGGTGAATTAAAAAAAAGGGGTAAAGTTGAATAATGTTTGTAATTTGTTAATATGGATTGTGTAAATGTGTTAATAGCTAAAAGGAAAAATTACCTATGGCATTGGAATTATTTTGGATTGATTATATTAAGTTGAGTTAGGTTGTGGCTTTGATATCCATGGATTTAGTTTTGTGAAAAGAAAATAATGTATTTTGGATAAAGATTGGAGTATGTTAACTTGAAAAATAAGAGAATTGATTTTTGAAGAAAGGAGGGAAATCATAACACTTTGTGAATTTTAGAAATGAGAATGAGGTTGGATTATGAACACTTTATTTATCATTTGTTGTTGTTGGACTTAAAGTCTCATGAGAATTGGAGTATGATATTACATGTATTAAATACAAGTGTTTGGAGGTTTTGTCCTTGGTCATCGGTGGAGGATGACACTATCGTGTTGAATAGATTACGTGTATGTATTATACTTGTGTTATTTATATTTTTAACATGTTGTGATGATTGGTAACGTGTACTGTGTTGAGAATGAGAGGTACCATTACTTTCCAGCTAGCGCTTGGAGAATTGTCCGCACTTAGAATGAGAGGTACCAGTACCTTCCAGCTAGTGCCTGGAGAACTTGGTAGAGGTATCATTACCTTCTAGCCAGTGTCTGGTAAATTGGTATTTCATTATGGAAAGCTATATCCTTGGCTTACCATTCTTAAGGCAGGTAGAACAGAGCTTATTTATCATTATTGTCTCAGTGTATCTGTATATATCATGCGTTATGATGGTTATGGTTCAGGAAGGCTGAGTTGTCTCATATGTTGAGTAGATAGTTGTTAGGTGCTTATTGTTTTTGTGTTTCGTGTTAGATGTGTATATGTATATTTGAACGTGTTGGAAAAGGATATAGATCGTGTATTGAGTTCGTAAATAATGTGAAGGAAATAAGAGATATATGAACATGTTTCCAAAAAAAAAAAAAATGGTTGTTATGAGATATTTTTGAAATGGGAAATGAAAGGGAAATGTGAACTGTCTGTATTGTTGAAAGAATTGAATGATTTTGGGAAAAGCACTTATATAAATATTCTTTGGTTATAAACCGTCATATTATTTATATAGTATGAGACTAAGTATTCATGCTCATAGCTATCTGTAAGTTGTTATTGTTTAAGATCATGTTGGGATCCCTACTGGACTTTATGTTCATCCTACGTTGCTAATCCTTTTTCAGGTGAATATCGAGAAGTGGTTCAAGATTGAGGATCTTCATTTTTTTTTTTGTTGGCCATGGGGCCTTTTAATTGTTGGTTGAATGCCATTGTTGTAGAAAAGGGTCGAACCCTTTCTCTTTCATGTAATGATGTAAGCCTGTGGGCAATTTACTGTAATTATGTCACATGCTGCATCTATTTTATATACGAATGAGAGAATCTTCATTGTGTTATCTTTATTAAGACATTGAAACTTCCGTTTGCTATCTCTGAAATTGTTTATAATAATGATTTGGTAATATTACCCGAGTAATAAAAAGTGGGGCGTGACAACTTGGTATTAGAGCGAGCTGAGTTTGAATACTTTGGGCTCGTGGGAAGTGGTTTTTACCACAATGGGTTTATTACGTGTGGTGAGGACAGTGTATATAGTTAGGATAAGTGTTAGGACTTATATGTTGCATTTATGTGAGCATGGGATTAAGTTTCTTGGATAGTACTTGTCGCCGGTGAACTTGTTTTAAGGTTTTATTGGAAACACACCTGATCAACGAGGTTTCTGATAGGAATTCCTTGAGAGTTCCGAGACGAGTAGCTATCTTTGTGGACTTGATTCGATTTTGTGTTTAGGTTTTTAATCGTTTATATGTAATAGAAATGTGTGTTTCGAGGCTAAGTGCGTCTTGTAACTTAAGGGTGGTGAGCGTGTGTGTCAGGGAAAGCTGTTGTGTTGTGCATCAAGTTTTTTTTTTTTTTGTTTTTGGGTTTTAAAGGATGTCTACACGAGGGAATAGAGGACGTATGGGTAGTAGAAGGGCTGGTAGGGCCATAACGGTTCCTTTAACACTTGTCGTTGCAGCATCGTTTGTCGGTGAGAAAGTTGCATGTGAGATTGTGAGAGCGGTGCGGGATACTCTAGCTCGCAATCAGGGTGACAACGGGCATGCCTTTAAGCTTACTAAGGAGTTTTTTCGCTCCAATCCACTAGAGTTTTTGGGGGAGGATAAACCGTTGGAGGAGGATGGTTGGTTGGAACAGATTACCAAGACTCTTAATATGCTAAGAGTCAAAGATGAGGGGTTAAGGATTTCTTTAGCGACTTTCCAAGTAAAGGAAGATGCGGGTTATTTGTGGAAGTATGCTAAGGACACTGTAGGTAATACGTACGAAGGCCTTTTTGGCCAAGTACTTCCCTCCTTCTGCTCGGGAAAGGTTAGGGGAACAGTTTGTTAAGTTACACCAGGATGTTACTCTTTTGGCACAGTTTGAGATGTGGTTTACTAGTTTGTCGAGATTTGCTCCGGAATTGGTGGCAACAGAAGAGCGTCGTTGTTATGAGTTTGAGAAGCAGTTGCATGATGATATCCAGGAGAAGGTAGTTGGATCTACGTAGAAGAATTACTATGCTCTAGTTGAGGTGGCCCCCCATGTGGAAGCCATGGTTATGAGTGTTGGTCGAGTTAGGGAAGAGTCCACCTCGGTGACTCATACGGTTTATAAGCGTTTTACGCTCAGTAAGAGGTGGAGGCGAGTGCATGCTCAATCGCATAGTTAGTCTTTGTCTTTGTCAGGGGTTTCAGACTCGTCAGTTGGGAGGCCTAGTGATGTTCAGGCTATAAGCTAGTCTCAAAGTAAGGAGTTTACTGTCTGTTTTGATTGTGGTCATGTGGGCCATGTTAGACGTTTCTGCACATTACGTGTGAATTCTTCGAGTGTTTCAGAACCTAGTCAGACTCAGTCTAATCAGTCAAGTCGGGGGCGATATCAATACTAGAATTGGGCAGGCCAGGTTTCGAGAGCTCTTGAGGGTCGACCTTTCAGCCAACACAATAGTATTACTTTAAGAGGGGCTTTTGTATTAGAGACCAGTGATACAATATATGAACTTTTTGTTGTCGAGCGGTGTACTGTTGGATGTTGAGACATCATGATTATGTGTTGTATATATATTGTTGTTTGTTTATCCTCATGTATTGGGGGGCACGCATTGAATTTTGAACTCTCTTTTATATATATGTGTAATGAGAAGTTATTAATGGGATTGATAATCCAAGTGTTAATGTATGTCTAGTATTAAATTATAAGATAGTTGTGTGATGGCCTGTGAGCCTTGTTCAGTTTGGAAGTTGTTTGTTGAGAACGGGAAATCCATGGGTTATGATTGGTGTGGTGGTATCGTAAGGGTCGAGTTATACAGCTTTGGATGTGTTGAGTTTAAGGGAATGTGAGGCTTTAGAGTTTTGTGGAATTGGCGAAGTTATGTGAGAATGTCTGAGGGAGTGTGAGATTTGTATCTCGGGTTAGTGAGAATGGTACTGGTGTGTTGTTTAGTGTTTTGGGTTTTGTTGGTTAGTGAGTTCGTTGTGATTCTATCAATCATAAACAGGGGTAGCGTTCATGTTGTGATTTGTTATGAGTTGGTAATTATGTGTGGGTCAAATGGGTTGGTGGTATTATTAGATATTGGATGGAGTTTATGAGTTTGAGGAGAATTTCGTGAGTAGATACTAGAAGTATTCCTTAGATTGGAAGGAGGAACTGTTTGTGTTCTCAGGTAACGAGGGTAGCATTGGTCGAAATTGTTTTGTGTGTTAGGGATTGTTTGATTGCCGTTGTCCATGTCGGTCTTGTGTTTGAGATGTAAGGACATGCTTGCTATGTATGCATAGGGCTGATGATTTCCTTAGGAACAATGATGATATGGTTTGATCTTGAGGAATCCGGTGAGATTCAAAAATATGGGGGATTGTGTGTGGAACTCCATTTTTGGAGTAAATGGTATTGAGTAGCACATCAGTGTTTGGTGCCGAGTGTAGATGTTTATCGAGTTGATTAGTCAGTTTGTTGATATTGCGGTATATTACATGTATTAAATACAAGTGTTTGGAGGTTTTGTCCTTGGTCATCGGTGGAGGATGACACTGCCGTGTTGAATAGATTATGTGTATGTATTACACTTGTGTTATTTATGTTTTTAACATGTTGTGATGATTGCTAACATATACTGCGCTGAGAATGAGAGGTACCATTACCTTCCAGCTAGCACCTGGAGAATTGGCTACACTTAGAATGAGAGGTACCAGTACCTTGGAGAACTTGGCAAAGGTACCATTACCTTCCAGCCGATGTCTGGTAAATTGGCTTTTTTTTATGGAAAGGCGTATCCTTGGCTTACCATACTTAAGGAAGGTAGAACAGAGCTTATTTATCATTATTGTCTCAATGTATCTGTGTATATCATGCGTTATGATGGTTATGGCTCAGGAAGGCTAAGTTATCTTATATATTGAGTAGATAGTTGTTGAGTGCTTGTTGTTTTCGTTTTTCGTGTTAGATGTATATATGTATATTTAAACGTGTTGGAAAAGAATGTAGATCATGTATTGAGTTCGTAAATAATGTGAAGGAAATAAGTGATTTATGAACATGTTTCAAAAAAAAAATGGTTGTTATGAGATATTTTTGAAATGGGAAATGAAAAGGAAATGTGAACTGTCTGTATTGTTAAAAGAATTGAATGATTTTGGGAAAAGTACTTTTCATTTTGTGAATTGTCCGTATCATTATTTATATAGTATGAGACTAAGCATTTATGATCATAGCTATCTGCAAGTTATTATTGTTTGGGATCCCTACTGGGCTTTATATTCATCCCACGTTGCTAATCCTTTTTCAGGTGAATATCGAGAAGTGGTTCAAGATCGAGGATCTTCATTTTTTTTTGTTAGCCACGGGGCCTTTTAATTGTTGACCGAATACCATTGTTGTAGAAAGGGCTGAGCCCTTTTTCTTTCATGTAATGATGTAAGCCTGAGGGCAATTTATTGTAATTATGTCACATGTTGCACCTATTTTATATACAAATGAGAGAATCTTCATTGTGTTGTCTTTATTAAGATATTGGAACTTTTGTTTGCTTTCTCTGAAATTGTTTATAATAATGATTTGGTAATGTTACCCGAGTAATAAAAAGTGGGTCGTGACAACTTGGTATCAAAGCGAGCTGGGTTTGAATACTTTGGGTTCGTGGGAAGTGGTTTTTGCCACAATGGGTTTGCTATGTGTGGTGAGGATGTTGCATATAGTTATGATAAGTGTTAGGACTTATTTGTTGCATTTATGTGAGCATGGGATTAAGTTTCTTGGATAGTATTTGTCGCCGGTGAACTTGCTTTGAGGTTTTATTAGAAACACGCCTGATTAACGTGGTTTCTGATAGGAATTCATTGAGAGTTCTGGGATGAGTGGCTATCTTTGTGGACTTGATTCGATTTTGTGTTTAAGTGTTTAATTGTTTATATGTAATAGAAATGTATGTTTCGGAGCTAAGTGTGTCTGGTAACTTAAGGGTGGTGAGTGTGTGCCTCGGGGAAGACTATTGTGTTGTATACTAAGTTTGGTTTTGTTTTTGGGTTTTAAAGGATGTATACACGAGGGAATAGAGGATGGATGGGTAGTAGGAGTGCCAAGAGGGGTACAATAGTTCCTTTAGCACCTACCGTTGTAGCATTGGCTGTCGGCGAGGAAGTTGAACGCGAGATTGTGAGAGCGGTGCAGGATGTTTAAGTTGGGTTATATTTGCAACATGTTTAAGTTAGTTTATTCTTGATATTATCATGCATTTTGCTCGGTTTAATCATTGTATAATGTTTATCATATTTAGCCTTATGTGTTAGTTGCTTTGTTTGTATTAAATCATGTTAGTAGCCATTAAACTAGGCTTAGGATTGCATTGTATGTGCTTAGTTACAAGTTTAGGCTCATGTGTATTTTATTTAATTATACTTTGCATGGTAAAACACTTGAAGTGGGATTTGGGTAAGTCTTCATGTCCTTCATAGCATGTATGCTTGTTTGGTTGCATTGCTTTTCCATAATTTCATGTGTTTTTCATGGAAAATTGTTTGTTTTGGATGTTTTATAAACATTGTTTATTTTCGGTTAAGTTTATGGCCATGAATCATAAAAATCAATTTTTGTTTGAAAAATTATTATTTTCAAAAAGGTGGCTTTATTCTTTAATCTAAAATAAATGATATTTATCTTTTATTCAAATCACATAGTTTTAGCTTAGTAAAGGTTTTAGAGTCTAATAATGGATTGTTTGAAATAATTAATCACTAATATTATAAAATAAAAAGTTGGTAGAAATCAATCTTTAGATTGGACAAAAGCGATGCTTTCATTTAAGAACCTTCCCATTTTATACCTTAGCTCCCAAACTTGAAATTCTTTGGTTATGACGGATCAAATCGTTTATAAAAGTTTCTTAATTTCCCATAAAATTAAGTGGCGACTCTATTAATGTGGGATAAAGCAAGTTGGCACAACATAGTATAAAAACGGACCTTAGGCTTGAAAAAGGCATGGCATCCACTCCTATCTAATTTATTCAAAATTTTTTAAAAAATAATAGTAATTGCACAATTTTGATTTTATTTTTTCCATTTTCGTTACCAGTGGCTCTTATGACTAAAATAGGTAACAGAATCTTTAGGAAAACAAAATAGACAAAGCTAAAAATAATAGTAGTTGTACAACCGAATTATTCAGACCAATAGTCTAAAAGCTAAACACATTTGATTTAAACCTCTTCAGTAGGGCCCCTAATTTGATTTAGAAATTAGTGCTTCATATAGTTAAAATAGATTAACTCACTTTCATTATATATGCTTATTCATCCACAAAATTAGTAAAAAAACCAACACAATTATAAACCTGATTAGGGACTTGCTACGAATTACATACCGAGTAGTATTGTTGGGAGTTTCTAAAATTTCAAGCTTCACCTGATTTGTTAAATTTGAATTCAGAGCCTTTCTATCCCAATTTAGAGCCTTCAATTCCTCTATTTTAATCTCATCTCGTTTAGTCATTCTACCATGGTAGAAACAAATTAAACTCTTTCCTAAGGCCTCGTTTGACAAGTGATTTTTTTAGTCAAAAAGTCACTAAAAAAATCAAAAAGCCAACAACTCATATTAAAAAGTCAAAGATTCCATTTTCTCTTTACTTTTTGTACATCTTTTCATAAAAAGTCAAAAAATCATCCCAAACATACTAGTTTTTTTTAACATCATATTTTAACCAAAAAATTAAAAAGTTACTAAAAAACCTGTTTCCAAACGAGACCTTAAGCCTCATTATTTATCAACTAAGCCAAATGAAGGTAGGGTTCTAAAAATCAGTTTATTTTCTTCTACTTATTTCTTTTAATATTTCCCGGGAAAAAGTGAGGTTTTTGTACAAAGAAGAAAGGGAGTTTTTTTGATAAATCCTTTTTCTAAGAGGTTTATTCCATCAAACTCATATTCTTTTTGACTATTCCATTAGGTCCTATTTGAGGTAAGAAGACCAAAATATCCTTTTCATCTACTTATGTTCCATTTAGTCCATATTATTTTCTTATGTTTCAATAAGTCCTATGGGTGACATAATTACCAAAATACCCCTAATGTGAATGTTCACATCCTATGTTTGACATAATTACCAAAATATCCCTAATGTGAATGTTCACACTTTCAATGTAAATGTTCACACCGTCAATGTGTAGGGGCTCGGCCCCGATGTGAATGTTCACACCGTCAATGTGAATGTTCATATCATTAATGTGTAGGGGTTTGGCCCCGATGTGAATGTTCACATTGTCAATGTGAATGTTTACACCGTCAATGTGTAGGGCTCGGCCCAGCTCGGGCCGGGGCTAACCCATGTCAAGCCTCTTGGGTGCTTGCCAAAATTCGGGCCAGGCCGGACCGGCCCACGGGCCAAAAAATTAGGCCTAGGCCCTAGCCTTGGCACAGAGGTATTCAGGCTTTGGGTGCCCCGGTGGGTCGAGCCAAGGGGCTTGGGCCTAGACTTGGGTTTGGGTCAGGCTTGGGTGAGCCTCGCCATTTTTTTTTATTCTTTTTAATTTTTTCTCCCAGAATTTTATTATTTTTCACAAAAAAGACATCGGGCCTCGGGCGGAGCCTTAAATGGGCCTTATGCGGGCCGAGCTTCAAAGTGATGGCCCAGGTTCTAGCCCAAGGTCTCGGGCTGAGCTCGGGCCCAAACGAGCTTGCCCTGGGCCGCGGCAGGGCTTTGGGCAGCCCACGGGCCGCGGGTTAATTTTACACTCCTATCAATGTGAATATTAACATATCAATGTGAATATTCACATTGTCAACAGGTCGGACCTGCTCCGGGCCGCGGGCCAATTTTACACTCCTATCAATGTGAATGTTAACATGTCAATGTGAATATTCACATTGTCACTGGCTGAGCCGGGCCCGCCCCGAGCCGCGACTGGGTTTCGGGTCGTCTACGGGCCGCGGGCCAATTTTACACTCCTATCAATGTTAATGTTAACATGTCAATGTGAATATTCACATTGTCACAGGCCGGGCCGAGCTCTCCCCAAGCCGCGACCAGGCTTCGGGTCGTCTACGGGCCGCGAATCAATTTTACACTCCTATCAATGTGAATGTCAATATGTCAATGTGAATATTCACATTATCAACGAACTGGGCCGGGCCCGCCCCGCCCCGGGCAACGGGCGGGCTTCGGGCCACCCATGGGACAATTTTACATTCCTATCAATGTGAATATTAACATGTCAATGTGAATATTCACATTGTAAACGGGCCGGGTTGGGCCTGCGGGCGGGATTCGGGCCGCCTACGGGCCGCGGGTCAATTTTACACTCTTATCAACGTGAATGTTAATATGTTAATGTGAATATTTATATTGTCAACGGGGCAGACCGGGCCCGCCCCGGGGTAGCCCACAGTCCGCAGGTGGGTTTCGGGCCACCCATGGGCCGCGGGCCAATTTTACATTTGTAACACCCTCAAAATAATAATATTAAACCCATCCATATAGGGACATGCATTGATACATAAAGGTCCACATTTATCTATTCACCAGGGTATTTCATTACAACAGTATTACATGTTTACAACAGAAAAGCAAATGCCCTGCGGGCTTACAGCTTTCCAAGTTAACACTTGGTTACAAAAGAGAGTGCTAACTCAATTACACCTTAAGCCCTTGGCTTGAAACTATATGTAATACAATCAAGGAAAACAAGACAGCCAAAATATGTCCGCCTCTAGCCTCCCAAGCTATGTCCTTAGAGGTGGCATGCTACCTGTACCTGAAAATGATGTCCCCATATAGGGTGAGCCACAGCCCAGTAGAAATATTCTAAACCAACTATGAACAATGACTAAGAGATTAGCAACTGATAGATGGTCAACACTTACACTTCCATTTACATCTTATTACAATTCCACGACGGTCAAGTCTAGGTTATAATTCACCTTCCATTTCTTATTCAACTTTGAGTTTGAAAACAAGGTTCAGTACTCTGGCCAAAACATTTGATGAGATTATAGTTCATCACTAGAACATTTTCGAAATTCAAGGTGGATACACATTTTGGTGTTGTATCAATAACACATAAACTACTTCCATACTTCACAAACGATGATGATATACATTTTAGTGCTATATCAAATCAAACAAACTTTTTAATAGATAAGCATATGAGCTATATCACTACTATAACAGATAAGCACATGAGCTATATCAATACTTCAACAGATAAGCATATGAGCTATATCAATACTTCAACAGATAAGCATATGAGCTGTATCAACACTTCAATGGGAGAGCATATGAGCTGCATCCCTGGGTCCATCCCCCATCTTCCCTTAACCATTAACCGGTTTAGAGGTACATTCCCCATCTTCCCCTAAACCGTGGAGTACATCCCCCATCTTCTCTCATACACAAGTAATGCATATAAACACAGAATCACATAAGCAATTAATCAATACATAAAGTTAATGTATTCTGTCAACTGTCTACACATAATGCATATAAACACACTGGCCATATGCACAATCAACCAACACATAAAGTTAATGTATTCCATCAACTGTCTACACATAATGCATATAAACACATTAGTCGTATGCACAATCAACCAATACATAAAGTTAATGTATTCTATCAACCGTCATACTCTATGACACATCCAATTGATTAGTTTTAGTTTGCCTAATCATCATGCATTGTCTACAACAATCAACACTACCCTCCACCGGTAGCCCAAAGCAATTATTTCTAAGTAGAAAATAAATGCACAAGTGGATAATATATCAACATTTCAACTAGATGAGCAATAAAATATTCGACTACACTCTTTAGTCCCATACATTCTCAATTTCAACATTCTCAATTCAATTCCTTGTTTTCTTCAATTAATTATATGCATTAATTAATTAAACCAATTAGGGCAAATTACCATAATTCACAAAACAACCCTAAGGTTCCATTTCCATCAATGTCCCAACATTAATCTCATTTCTCTATGCCTAACATGCATATAGGTTTATATATTTAAAACCCCAACTTTTGTAAAATTACACAAAGGCCCAAACTTTCTCAAAATTACCTAACAACCCCCAACATATCAAAATGCTAAAATTCAAAGACAAAGCTCATAAGATGGAGTAGGTTATCCCTACCTCGAATGATGGGACTCAACGAAGGAGATGAAGAAACGGAAATGCTCCAAATCCCGAAATTTTCAGATTAAAAGATAGCCATCGACGATCAACACAACTTTTGTAAAGGCCCAAGGTGAGAAAATAATTCCTACTAGATCAATCCTAAGAGAGAAGTTAGGGTTTTAGTGAGAGGAACCCTCAAAATAGCTTTTTGGAAAAGTAAGAGAGAGAAAGGATGTTGAAAAGTGAACAAAAAGGTCGGATCTCGGCTTTATATAAAAGTTTCCCTGCTCGAGCGGCAAAATCCCCGCTCGAGCGTCACTCACAGATCCCCGCTCGAGCGTCCAATCCCCCGCTCGAGCGGCGGATGCACGCTCCCAGAACTTTTACAGACATGGTGCCCGCTTGAGCGTCAAACTCCCTGCTCAAGCGTCAGATACAAACTCCCGCTCAAGCGGCCAATCCCCCGCTCGAGCGTCTACCATTGCAGACGAAAAACTGGATGGGTGATTTCCCCGCTCGAGCGCCAACACCCCCGCTCGAGCGGAAAAGCAACAACAGAGTCCCGCTCGAGCGTCAAAAGCACCGCTCGAGCGGAGAGACAAAAAACTGGGCAAAGATTTTACGTTTTTAAAGCACAACCATCTTATTCCCAACTTGCCCAACACAACCAAAAGCTCGAATACAAAGAGAAAGGGATAGAAAGAGGATAAGACAACAGCACCCTTACGAAACCGAATCCGGATTACAGTTAAGCATGAAAGGGAAAACCGGGATCGCTATAACATTTTTATCATTGTGAATGTTAACATGTCAATGTGAATATTCACATTGTCAACGGATCGGGCCCGCCCTGGCCCGGGGGCGAGCTTCGAACCGCCCACGGGCCACGGGCCAATTTTACATTCTTACTAATATGAATATTAAAATACGAATATTTACATCATAAAATTGCTAACCATTCAAAAAATATTTATAAAGGTATCAAAATTAAATATATGGGCATAAGAGCCTAAAAAAAGAGTGTAAATCAAGAAAATGGCTTTATAGAATAAAACTATACATACATGAGACTAAATGGGTTAATAAATTTTTTCATGGACTTTTTGAATTAAAATATTTTTAAATGGAATTTATCAATAAAAATCCCAAGAAGAAAAATGTAAAAAAGGAAAGTGGAAAAAAAAAAGGTAGTGAAACTCGATTTTTACGAAGCAAAGTTGGGGACAAACTTTAATTCCAATATTTTAGGTTTTTATTTAATGAAAATTCTAAAAACCAATTTATTTTCTTATCTTTTCCTCCTTTTTATCCCTTTAACATTTTGTAAAAAGATTGAGACCTTGAATTTGACGTTTCGAATACGGATCGAATTGGTTTTTTTTTTTTTTTTTTTTTTTCTTTGAAATTGTGTTGGTTTGGTTGTTTTTTTTATTATATTTTTTATTTATTTGTTGGGTTATGTTAGTTTGGTTGTTTTTATTTATTTATTTGTTGTAATTTTTTTTTTATGGTTATGTATAGGAGGAGTGGGTTTAGAGTTTATGATTCAAGGTTTAGGTTTTTATTTCTGCAGGGTCTTTCTGATTTAAAATAAAAATATAGTAAAGATTTGTATAAAACTATATGGAATTAATAAATTTTAACCAATAGTCTAACTGATTAGTCAATTTTATCACCCAATCAGTCTAATCCAACTCACTCATCATATCAAACCACATAGGCTAAATTGTTGTTGTTGTTGTTGTTTTTTTTTTTTTTTTTTTTTTTTGTTGGTTTGTTTGTTTGTTTTTTTTTTTAATTTTATTTATTGGGCTGTGTTGGTTTGATTTTTTATTTTTATTTTTATTAAGGTTTAGATTTTAAGGTACACATAAAAACCTTTTCAAAAAAAAAAAAAAAAAAAAACCAAAACCAAACCAACATAGCAAAAAAAATATATAAAAAAAAATTTTTCGAGGCAAATTCGCGTCTCTCTTTTCGAGACTTTTAGCACGGTTGTAACATTTTATCCCCGATTAAATGGGACATTTATACATACAAAGAAGGATTTTTTTTTTCTTTTCTTTTCTTTTGAATATTCTAAAAAAAAATTAGACAATTGACCAATTTTTGAAACTATTTAGGGAATCAATTTACTTTTTCAAATTGTATATTCAAAATGCGATTTTAAATTGAAATCACATCTTCAAGATGTAATTTTATGATGCCATGGACGGCTATCGTCGTAAGGCCAAGTTTGGCTATCCTAAATAAGTACACACTTTTTATCTTTTTTTCATCACATCATTTCTTTACTTTTCTGTACATCTTTTCGTAAAAAGAAAAAAAATACATTTATTTAAGTCATCCCAAACAATCCCTTAGAAATTGTGCATTGTAGATGTGATTTCATTAAAAACGTGAGTTAAAAATGCAATTTCTATAAAGACGTGTCAAATTTGAAATTTGAAATTTGAAAATGAACTTAAATAAATGTATTTTTTGGCTATCCTAAATAAGTACACACTTTTTATCTTTTTTTCATCACATCATCTCTCTACTTTTCTGTACATCTTTTCGTAAAAAGACAAAAAATATATTTATTTAAGTCATTCCAAACAATCCCTTAGAAATTGTGCATTGTAGATGTGATTTCATTAAAAACGTGAGTTAAAAATGCAATTTCTATAAAGACGTGTCAAATTTGAAATTTGAAAATGAAAAGAAACCCTTCAGGCCATGTTTGTTTGGGCGGACTGGATTAATATTTTCATAACTGTCTTAGGACTATGAATCCGTTGGATTATGTGTCCTATCTTAACTAATAGTCAAGTTTAAAATAATTAGCCGATACGTCAATTATTTAACCAAACATCAAATTAATAATTTTATTAGACTATTAGCCTAATTTCAAGCTCATTCCCCCCGTCAATTATTTTACCCCCCCCCCCCCCCCCCAAAAACAAACATGGTGTCAGTGTGCTATTTTCCTTCTACTGTTCTTGTCGTTCAGTCCATCACAGTAGTTCCGTCTGCCACCGTCATCAACCTACACCACCTCCACCATCGCTGCCTCTACCAACCAATGCCGCCTCTTCCACTGCAGTTTAAACTCTCACTGCCTCCATTGTAAACACAGGTACCTGCTCTCTCTCTTTCTCTCTCTGAGTTTTGTTATTTTTCTCTGATAATTTTGGTTGAATTGAATGTTGTTATAGTTTTTTCTTTGACGATTTTGGGTGAATTAATTTGGTACCAAATAGATTGAAATTTCCTATGGTACATGCTCAGTTTTTTTTTGTTTTTTATTTTTATTTTGTATGAACCTACTCTATCTTATGTCCAAGTGATTGGCATTTGCCTTAACAAAATTCTGTCATTACCATTAATCCCAAAAAACTCCAAGTATCAAGGTTTGTCGCAGGACCCCAGGTCAAATTTTAAGTTTATGCTTGTTCAAATTTCAGCCTTTGAAACTATTTAAGAAGTTATAAAAGCATTTTTCTAGCTTCATTAAGAAACATCAGTTGATATTGGACAATAATAGTTGAGGATGTTAGGTGCGATTGTTTGCTAGTGGTGACGACAACTTGGGCGGATACGATTATAGATATTGGTACATCTATTCTAAAGAGGGATGTAAATATATATCTTTTATATATAAGTAAGGTTTATACTCTCAGCAACAAGTGGGGAAACACACCCAAAAAAAAAAAAAACTACAACAACAAATTATAAAGTTTTTTCAGCTAATTGAATTAAAAGAAGTCTTCTACAAACCAAAAGTGTTTAACATACTTGATTTTTTAGTCATCAATCTCCATACTTCTTTCAGTCATCTTTACATAGTTATGGAATTTATATACTTAATTTAGCACAATTGTTAATAGGACCATATATAAAGAAGAACAATGGTAATTCTCATTCATATATTTTCAACACAAGTTATACATCTTCTTTACAATCAATCTAAGCTACTATACAATAAAATTGCAGTAGAAAAATCTAATTTCAAACACAAAAAAAACAAATACAAAATGAAGACGTATTTGGTAAGAGTTAGGGGGCCAGCAGAACCCTTGAAGATACTGAGAAACCTCAGTTGATATTGGATATAGATAATGTTTAAGAGTAGATTGGTCAGTTTAATCATGCGAAATAGTTGAAGGTGAAGATGTGATAAAGTTCTGTATTAAGGTGGCAATAGCATATTCCTGTTTTTGCTAAGGTTAAGCTTTCAACACTCTTCAAATATGGTTGTTTTGCCTAGCTTAGAAAACTTATCGCCAAAAGTAAATTAAAAATGTAGGTTGTTAGGGGCTGAGGTTTGTCTTGGAGCAAAGATAGAGATAAAAGCCAATTCAAATGCCCATTGACTTGTCCTGATATATATTTTAATTTACTTCCAATCCCCTTATTAGCTGTCTATTACTTAAAATCTTATTCAATCTGCTAAACTCTAATTGATTTGGTACAAAATAGATTGAAATTTCCTATGGCACATGATTGGTATTGAGTGTTGTTATATTGAAATATCCTAAGCCCTGTTTTCATGGAACAATCAATCAAAATTGGATATTAATGAATTCTCTAGTTAAATTTGATGGGAGAACTAATACAAGAAATAATGTTCATGAATCTGTTTTTCTTTGGGTCTGAGCTTATGCTTATCTAAACTTAATTAAAGCCAATTTTCAAAACAACCCATTAACCTAGTGGATTCAATTGTTATTTGTTTCTTTTTCTTTTCTTTCTGGGTACAATCTTGCATATAAATTGTTTGAAGAAGGATGTCAACTGCTGGAGTGCAACTTGGGCAATATTAATTTGAACAATCGGAGACCAACCTAAAACAGTTTATTTTTTTGATTGGCAAAACAAAGATTCATTGATAAATATAACATGACCAACACATAGCAAAAAGGATGACAAAAAAACACAATTCAATTTACCAAACTAGCCGAAGAAAAAAAAAGGGTGTTGGCAAGGATTCAACACACCATTCCATCCTATTTACCCAACAAATTAAATCAAAAACCTCCCAACTAAAGCAGTCTAACCCATTACCCCATTCCATTTTTTTCAATGTGAGATTTCTAACACTCTCAATGTTGTCCATAAAATCATGCACAGAAAAGCATCCAACGTCAACCTTGGATTTAACCCACAATGGTGCTTTTTTAATGGCATTTTTTTGAACGCAATGTTTTCTAATATTTAACGATGTTTTATAAATGTCGCAATTTGATTTAATTAAAACGATACTGTTTAACTAATACAAGTCGTTTAAAAACACTTTCAAATGTTATCCCACTCTCATGCGCTCTCTCTCCCTCTTCAAACCCTCATTCTGAATCTGAAAAACCCTTCAGTCTCAAAGAAACCCTTGAACCCTTGAGAAACCCTTCAACTCACTCTTACTCACTCAAATCTGAGAATCACAAATGTATGAATCTCGCTCGCTCACTGACTCTCTCTAAACCCTTCAGAGATTATGATTCAACCTTCTTCAGTTCAGTGGCTCATCTTAGAGTGATTTCGATTTCATAGAGCAGAATCGATTTCAATTTTGATTTGGAAGATACAATTCAACCTTATTCAACTCAGTGATTTCGATTTCGAAGTTCTCTCTCTCTCTCTCTCTCTCTCTCTCTCTCTCTCTCTCTCGCGATTTCGAAGCTCCACCACCACCACCACCATCTGCATCGTCTACTAAGGTGAGCACCACCATCTACAATCTCGATTTTTATGTCGAAGTTCTTTATCTTTCTCTCAAGATCTTCATTCCGTCGATTCTTCTCCTAGGGTTTACAATCTTGAATCTCCTCCAAAGGTTTGGATCAACTCTGCTCTTGCCTGACTTGCCCCTTATGATTTCAAGTGGTAAATTCTCTCTCTGATCTTGAAGTTTGTATTTAATTATAAATTTGTTGTGAGAGATTTGAATTTGAATCCATGTGCTCATTTGATTTGAATTTGAATATGAATGTATAGTTGTCAAATCCTGAAATTCAATCTGTGATGCTATGATGTTGAACTTGAGTGATTGCTTCCTCATGAATTTACTTGAGTTTTTGTGTACTTATCATCTCTAAGTTTATATTGCAAGGCTTCCGGTAGTTCTTGATATCATTGTCAATTATAGAAATTGACCACCTACACTTGATGGGAATAACTTCCATACATAAGAAGAAGAAGAAGAAGAAGAAGAAGAAGATGAAAAGCTTATCTGTCTCTGAGCTTATCCCTATGCATTAACATCTGTGAAAGTGAGTTTTGGTTTTAGATCTAAATTTGTCATGCATGCACCAGAAATGTCCAAATATAGCAGAATCTTGTAACAAACATCTTTGATACTCTTAACCAAATCAATCTCTCTCTGTGTTTCTCATTTATGTTCTTTTATCCCATTTTTGGATGGACATCATCAATATTCAGTAATCAGAACAGATGATTTAGGAAAAATCAGTAAAAAAGGATAATGAGATCAATTTGGGTAAGTATAGGTCTCTTGTTGTATGTCTAGAACAGCAAAAACAAGGGATTTTTATTATTTTTATTTATTTATAGGTCTCTTGTTGTAGATCATTTGAAGATAAATATTCATACCTTTTTTTAACTGTTCCACAGAACCTATAAAAATCAGGAAAGCCTTGTAACCTTGCATGTTCTCTGATGGTGAGGACCCGATCCTGCTCTGGATGTAATGCTGCCTAAAACAATAATGATAACCTTGATTTTTTTCCATTTAATTTAATCAAATAAAAAACACTAGCTAGAAAGGTACCTGATTGTGAAGACAAGTAACTATAGTTGGCAGTCTCATCCCACCATAATCTTGCACACCCAAAACTTTGATCAATTAATGCACAAGAATAACTATAGTTGGCACACCCAAAACTTTGATCAATTAATGCACAAGAATAAGTATACGAAATGCCTTTACAAAGAAAATCTCACCTTTTAGATTTCCCTTGTTCAAAAGCGAGGACATAATCTGGTACCTATAAGTAAACAAAGCATAATTTCGATAATATTAGTCCAAATCATTCATTCCAGCCTGTTCTGATCAAATATCTTGTTTCAGCAGGAAGTAAGACAACATTACACCCATTTTATAATGGCTAATTTTCAGCATTGGTTCTCATTGAGATAAACATAATATTGACTTGATCTAAAATCTTATTTCCTATTTCCTTGTCCATATGATCTTACAAGATGACAGATCTGTTTTGACTTGTTAGTTCAATATTTTGGAAAATTAAGGTTTTGTTGTCATTCTTTGCTTTATCCTTATTATCTCGTTCTATTTTTATATTTCGAGTTAATAATTTTTTTTATTTTTTTATTTTTTATGCTACAGGGTTCTTTGAAACTTGAAAAAGGTACAAGGATTGGTGGAGCTTGGGGTTCAAGCAGCAATATTCTTTTTATTTTCTTCTTAATGATTGTGTATTCATGAATTTTTACAATCACAACTAGTTGTTGAATGTTTGGTTGATGCAACAAACCATCAATTCATAACTAGTTTTTAATCTTATTACTGTTTGAGTTGATATGGGATAGGTTATGATATGGCTCTAAAACTAGTTCTTGTTTTTTATGTTGGACAGGTCTTGATCTTCCTTCTCATTTGATCTTTACTGTTATTCAAGTTGAATGAGAATTAGTAGTGTTGTTGTTGTTGTTTGTTTTTTTTTTTTGGGTATACTTTTGTTGTAATTGTCATAGTTTAAATTTAAATAAAAAAAAAAAGAAACAAACTACCACAATTTCAAAATTAAAATAAAAAAAATCTACCACAGCATTTTTTAAACGCCATTAAAAATGCCAGCATGACGTCATAATATTGTTGAAGGTATTTGAATTAGGAGACCATTGAAGATATTTGAATTAGCGAGACAGTAGGGAATTAATGGCATTTTAATAAACGTCATTAAAAATGGATAATACCATTGTGGGAATTTGAATTAGGAGAATTAACCGCGTTTATGGAAGTGCCATGTAAAGGTCAATAACGACGTTTCTTTAACGCCGTAGAGATATGCTGACGATCACGTCTTCAACATTTGCTAGTAAATGCCACTAAAGCCTTTAGCGGCGCTTCTTAGCACTATAGCGGCGGTTTTTAAATGCCGCTAAATATCGAATTTCCTATCGTGCCACAATGCAGTATTCATTTTGATTCTTTTGCAAAGAGCATCTCCATTGAAACTATTTGAGCAAACACCATTGCATTCCTGTTCCAGCCACAGATTCCACATGATCATGAAAAATAAGGTTTCCCAAATCTGCCTTAAAAGCCTCTTGTACTCTGCGTTAAACCACCATTCAATTAATTGATGTAGATTCCTTGGACACACCCATTCTACTCCCCACCACTAAAGTACGTGAGACCATACTACCCAAGAACACTTCCAATGTAGAAGGAGATGAACAAAATTCTTCTCCTAAACATCACAAAAAGGATAGTGCACTTTGGCATTTACAGGTAGGATTTTCTAGTTCTGTAAAAACTCCTTGTTGGAATCCAATCTTTCCTTACTTGCCAACAAAAAATTTGCATTTTAGGAGGAACAAAATTATTCCAAAGTCGCCAAACATTGTTATGAGGATCAGCCCCCCCTTCTTCTAGCAAAGAACACAAAGATTTGACTAAAAAACATCCATGTGGCTCTCCTTTCCACTGGACGCAATCCTTTTCCTCTACATTCAATCAAACTCCACTCAAACTTGGTAGCAAATCATTCAAAGAATCATTTTCCCATTGTCTAAGATTTCTTCAAAACGAAAAATTCCACTACCTAGCCTGATTCAGATTAACGTTCAGCAAAGCCACCTCCCTTATTGATGCTTCATTTACCAAGTATCACTTCAGAATTTAATTGAAGAGCCATTTCCCTACTTTAGACAAAGATTAAATTTGGCCAAAATAGTTTATGACTTGAACTATATAATTGTAAATTTGGTCAGGGTTAGTGTAAATTTGAACTGGAGTCTTCACAACTTAAGCAACCCTGAAGAATTGAGGAAAATGAAGGAGTTGTTACAAACTGCTCCAGAGCTTAGGTACGGGGTGGTAGATGGGTTGTCTTGGGCTGCGGACAGATCTGGAATATTTACCGTTTCGTCTGCGTACAAGTGGAGTGAGTTAACAACTACCATGCCTACACAAGTGGTGGAACTCATTTGGAAGAATGCAGCACCTCCGAAAGCGCAATTTTTTGCTTGGCTAGCATGGAAAGGGAGGATCAAGACTTCTACATATCTGCAAAGTATTCGAATCCTAAGTCCCAACTCTGATGTTAATTGTGTATTCTGCAGAAAGGAAAGGGAAACTGTATCCCATGTGCTGCTGTGTTGTTCATTTAGTTGGAGAGTTTGGTCTAATATTATTGGATGGTGGGGCGTATCATGGGTACAGCCAGGGTCAGTGGTGGGTCTTATTCAATGGTGGGCTGGGTTTAGATGCAAAAACAGATTGAAGGTAATTTGGAAGATAATTCCACTGGCAGTGCTTTGGTCGTTATGGAAGCTACGGAATGAAATCATCTTTAACGAGTCACAGTTGGATTTTGGAAAGTTGTGTGATCTTATCAAAACACGGGTTGCAATGTGGTTCAAGGCCTTTAGTCCTTCCTTTTGCTATTCTGTTGATGATCTGGTGTATAATTTGCAAAATGTGAAATTCTGCCTAATGCCCTGAGGTTATAACCTGTGTACTGCTGTTTCTGAGTGATTCTGTTTTGGTGCAACTGTTGCAGAGGATGATCTGTTTTGTAGGGCCGTAGTAGTGAACTGCAGGTGTGTTGGGCTAACAATCTTGGTGGGTGAACTGCTGATGCTGCTGTATTTAATCAGTTTGTAGGAATGCTGATCTATCCTGTTGCAATGTTGGTTTAAAGCATGGCTATCTGTCCTGTCTTGGTTGCTAACTAACTGCAGGTCCTCATCTGATTGGTGCTTCAACTGTGGGCTGTGTTGTCTGCTCTGGTTTTGGTGTTATTGGTGCTTCAATGTGGGCTATCTGTTCTGTTTTGGTTTTCCTTGTTTTTTTTTTTCCTTTGTTTTGTTGGCTCGTTGGTTCCTCACCAACTTGGAGGTTGGAGCTTGTTTTTAGCTCCAAGTTCCCCTTTATTGATGTAATCTTTGTTTTTCCATCAATAAAGTATTCTTTTTGCCGATCAAAAAAAAAAAAAACTTAAGCAACCCAAATAACCCAAGTTCTATTATTAATATATATAAATTGTATATAATGAATATAAAATATTATAAGTTATAGGTCATTTATCACTGTTTGGATTAAATCATATTATAATGTAATATATTTTAATATTTTATACACATAAGCCAAACTAATTTCTTAAGTTCATGTTTATATTTGTTGATTTTTTTTAAAGTACAATACATTAGTTTGTGACGACCAAAAATAAATTATGTACTTCAAGTTGGAAAGACCGGGACAAGCCCAAATTCTTTAAGTTAAACCCGAACTCAAGCATAGGCAAAAAGTCCATGCAAAAGTCAAACTTGAAATCAGAATTGGATAAATCTGTCTACGCTTTGGGGGTTAAGGTTAGAAAGACCCTCAACCCAAAAGAGACAAAAAAAAAAAAAAAATAAATAAATAACAAAACACTTCTTACGCAAACAAAATTTCTATTCAAGGATACAAAGTTTTCATCAAATAGTGCAACCAAAATATATTAATTAGTCTACAATCTCCTAGTGCACAAGAAATAAACAAAATGGATTCAAACGATGATGCTCTAATCTATTAAATAGTCAACAACTAAGAACTAAAACGTCCCAGAATATATATCTAAATTTAGTAGCCAACAAAGACGATTTTTCTAGAAATATCAACCACAACAGTGGTGTGATTCCAACATACAATAAACCTTGTTGTCTTTTATTGCATAACCAACAAAAAAATTATCTTATCTTTGTTCCAACATGAAAGAATATATATCTAATTTTACCATTTCATCATGAAATCAATTGATGATGGAATAGTTCATCTAATCACAATTGAATGACAATTTCTAGATAGCAATTAATCACAATTGAGTGACAATTTTTTACAATCACAATCCCAAACCCATGGCTACAATGACTTGTGTTAACCTATTTGACTACACTATCTTGTTGTGACCCATTTCTAAAAATAGATCATTCATTTTAATTAATTACAAGTTTATTGATTTATATTGTTGACACCTATTGTATCATAAATTTGAACACAAAGTTGATTTTATATGTTTGATATATTATTTGCAAGTTATTCTAGCGATGGTCTTGGGTCCATCTGATCCTAGTGTGTTGACGCTATAGCAGTCTCACCGATCCACCTTAGCATAGACTTTCTCGGTACGTATATATGACTTTTCCTTCACTTTATATTGTTACATTATATGTCAAGTGACATTGTATTAATTATTATGTGATTTTTACGTAGGATGATGTTGATTCCGTTGTACTTACCTGTCAAAGTCGCGAGACTATGGTAGCATGTCTGGGACGCCCTAATGCACACATAGTCCCATACTTGCAGAGAGTAGGATTTTCCGAACTCATCCATGTGCCGTTCATATAGTTAGATTGGCATCTTATTACAACACTAGTAGAGAGGTGGTGGTCAGAGACACACACAATTTACTTTACATCTGAGGAGGCAACCATAACACTACAAGATGTCAGTGTCTTATCCGGACTATGGGTTGATTGTAACGTTGTTACAAGGAATACTGGTTATGATTGGCCTGTTTTATGCAATCGTTTTCTAGGGACAGTTCCACCTACCAGCCAACTCAAAGGCTCTAGGTTGAACATGACGTGGCTTTCCTAGAGAATGCTAACTTACTCGTTAATGTTGACGATGTCACAGTTCAGCGATATGCTAGAGCATTCATTCTCCAGCTTTTGGGTGGTAGCATTTTTGCAGACAAATCTATTAATATGGTGCATTTGATGTTTCTGCCTTTACTAGAGGACTTTGATGCTGCTAGGGAATACAGTTGGGGGAGTGCAGCACTAGCTTGGTTGTGTCGAGAGTTGTGCCATGCATCAAGCAAACATATGCATGTCATTTCTGGTTGCTGCATCCTCATTTAGATCTGGTCGTGTTATAGATTTTTCCACATTGGTCCGCGTCGTTTTCTTAGACAACCAACAGCAGATGGTCTGCTTATCACATGGTATTAATCATTTACATGTTATTATATTTTAATTTACTATGATTATTTAGACATTATTATAGTATTGATTCATAATATAATTATTTGTTTAAAATCTTCAGTTGGTGGAATGCATTTAATGTTCGGGAGATTTCCTCTATCAGTATCGTTATTCCTTGGACGTGCAGACCCTTGCTTAGGTAAGTGTTTTGTTTATGTTTTACTATAGTAAACATTAGTTACTCACATTGCTCAAATTTTTAACTTATTCTTATTACTTATGCTGTAGGTGGTGTGGCTACCTTACTCTACTGAGTTGATTGAAAGGCTTCCAGCATATTGTTCGAATGGTGCAAATATATGGCAGATAGTAGTTCCATTGATTTGTTTTTACATTGTTGAGATGCACCAGCCTGATAGAGTACAACGACAATTTGAATTTTGCCAGACTATACCCCACAATTGTGACACTCGCATTGGTCTTCACGAGCTCGATCTAAGTGGAACCAAAACTAAAGATTGGGTGAAGCATCACAAAGAGTGGATTCAATTATGGGATCAATGCCGAACCTGCGTTGCTATAGATGAACCATGGGTTGGTGATATGCATGATGATGATCCTTACATGGTATGGCATCGACGTATCACTCATCAATACATTAGTCTCGTTGCATGTACATTTGAGATTTCGAGGTAAATTATAAGCACACCTCCTGAGGTTTAGTTAAATTACAAATACACCCCCTGAGGTTTAGTTAAATTACAAATTACCTCTTGTGGTTCTAGAAATTACATTATGCTCCATAATGTTTCTAATTTCATAACAAATAGTTTCTTTTATTAATAAATCATCAAGTTAATTAACAGTTTTTAATAATGTTAAAATTTTATTTCAATTAATAATTCAAATAATTTTATTATTGTATAGGTAAACAGTTAGATATTTCACTTTTTCAATTAATTCTGTTAAATAAAAAATTTTAACAGAGAAGTATTTGTAATTGTCCAAACCACATGAGGCAATTCATATTTTAAGCAAACCTCAGGGGGTGCATTTGTAATTTACCCTTGATTTCGTGGTACTTATATATATATATATATATATATTTATTTGTCAACTGCTTTACATATTACACATTGCTTATATTCAATATGGTTTTTCAATTTTAACATTTTTGTTATGTTTGTTAGAGTGGTCATTTGGTACAGATATGTATCGTATCTCCAGAGGGATCACATATTGGCACATTGGCTAGGGAACCGCTTGCAGCTCTTCAGGAGCAAGATTGCTTCACAGGGGTACATCTACCACAGCCTGACATTGAAGCACATGTAGAGGCAGAACCTCTAATGGGGTAGATACTAAGCCACACGTTGGGAGGGACTTTACCCTTACATGGGACCTCAGATCCATGTTAAATGATTGGTATCAAATCCCTATCCACATAGAAGATTTTGGGAATGCAATAACAGAACAAGATGAGGAATGGGTCACACATTCTGAGGGGGGTGTTTGTTATACAGTAGCAGGGGTTCTACATTCTGAATACAGACTGTTCTAGCCTTTATAGAGACTGTCACGCCCCAAATTTACACGGTCCGGCTCACGTGAATAAACCACTCAACGATGAACAGTAGATAACAACTCTCATACAAATGAATATAATATAGTCACACAATGCATGTGTTTTATCTGATTTTATACATTTCTAGATACAACATCTAAGTCAAATAGATGTTCTGTAACTAAAACATGCACAGATGTTATAAAATCAAATTAGATGCCCTGAGGCTTACATCATACACAAGGGTGTAACCCTTACAAGAGTGGCACACGACCAATAAATAACATAAATGGCCCTTGGCCTACAAATAACTGAACCACCTTACACGGTTCCGAACACAACTTCATGTCACAGTCCACATCCACACACGTGTACCTGAAAAACATTTCAGCCACGTAAGGTGAGCATAAAGCCTAGTAGAGAATATTTCAAAAACTAAACATGCTCTACCAGAATAAATGATCGTGATGCAATACATATATATAATATGTCTGAATGCCTTTTCAAATCCGTTTGCTTTCTCAACAAAATTCTTTCTTTCCAATTACCGAAACCTTACTGTAACTTGATTTTTCGTGCTCCTTTCGGATACTACTAGCCCTACAGTTCAGACTCCCACGATTCTAAATTTGATTTCACAAGTGCAATGTGAAATAGATAAACATCAAAGAGTTCAAATCCAAAAAATCTTTTAGAAAATCGATTTTGAATCAAATTGTCAAAAATAGACTGCTTTGCCAGATACAGAGTCGCCACCTAAATATTTTTGTAAAATTTAAGAAACCCATGACTCGTGCCAAAGGCCACGTGTTTGTCACCACCAAGATTGTCTCAGTTAGGGAACTTAGGTATGAGAGAGGAAGATCATGAATTGAGCACCCCCGCTCACTCGATCAAAGATCGGCCTCTACTAATCATGATGTGAATATTATTTACATTATATGCTCTTGTTCCGGTTTATTAGGCTAACTTACTATGTGATGCGCAAACAAGGTATAGACTAATTTGCAAGAATTTGAAACACTTGATTCATGTTTGTTTTGAAAATTGTTTCGAATATGTACTACTTGAAAAGGTGATCGCATATGAACATTACTTAAATTATTCAAATTCAAGCAATTAGCCTTCATCCACAGGCATTCAAATAGTTTATCAATTAAGCACTTAGCCTCATGGCAAGCATGCTAGACATGGCAATAATCACATTCATGCGATATGCTAAAGCGAGTGAAGGCTCACCTAGTACTCCAAGCCAAAAAAGATTTAAAAGTTAAAGTAATGCATGATCCTGACTATGCAATGTGAGTAATGCAAAACATATAATATGCAATTAATAGGATCGGCTACTAATATGGCATATGAAGCAATTAAATAGCATGCGGTCTAAGCATGTATTCAAAGAGATATTTAAATGACAATGCAAGTTAGAATGATGAACCGAGCCTTGGTACATGCAATACAAGTGGATGCAAATATGAAGTATGCTAAACAAAACATGATGCTCTAAACTAACCATCATATGCTAGTAAATAAAAGGGAAAAAGACGTGGGGTTGGAAGACATACACATTATTACATGATTGCACTCTCACGAAGGAGAGTCCAAATGAACTAACTACCTAACTAATTAAAACTAAACTAATTAATTATTTATTACAAACCGAATGAATAATTTAGCTAAACTACGTAACTAATTATTACAAACTAAATTAATTAACTATTCTAGCTAACTAATTATTATAATACAAAATTAGCTAACTAATTAATTACAAAATGAAGTAACCAAATTAACTACTCTAATTACTCCTCCTCGAGAAACAAGGAATGCTCATGCATGCACAAACTTTCCACCTGAAAAAGCTACTGTTTCTGCTGCTGAATGCCTCTGTTGCATAGTAGAACACTTGCACTATTTTCCACTTCCAGACCAACTCTGTTCTGCTTCAAAAATACATTGCTAGATTTTACACAGGTGGCCGGTAGAGGGCCTATCGTCCATTGAAGACTGGATTGTCCTGCTACAATAGAGAGCAAATAGAGTAGGGACAGGGTATTCTCAAGGGTTTCTTTGCACAATTCACCCCTCCTTATCATTTGAAGAGCTCAAAGGAGTAGTAAGTTTGATTTGTAAACCACCAATGGATGCAATTTCATTGCGTGATGGCTTATGAATCAAGGGTGCAAGTTCAATGAATGCAACAAAAAAAGACTCTCAAAACCACCTCTCTATCATAAAAGATCAAGGGAAGTAGTTGACAATGAATCTTGAACCGTTTCTGTTTTCATCACTAATGAGTATGAAACGACTTAAGACTCAAGGGTTCAATTAACGTTCGATTAAACCCAAACCAAATTATTATCTTGCTCCTTTTTATTCACCAATTTATTACTCCATTTTAATTACCACCCATTCTTTAATCAATTAAGTACACAAGTGAATTTAAATCCTCTAATAGAAAGAGGGCTCAAACCAAGTGTTGCTTTGGGCATGAAAGAGATATCATACCATTGGTAATAAACCCCAAAGGGATTAAACCATTAAGCATGACACCTCAATCTCATGCTTAAACAAGCAAATAATTTGAAACCACTTTCAAAGCAAAACAAAAAGCCAAGAAAGGAGGGAAGTTGCAGAGGTGATTAAAGGTGAGAACAAGTAAGAAAAGCACTAAATAAATGCAATCAACTCAAATAAGGTGGTGTCTAAGGCCTAAAACATCAAACTTATGAGGACAATTACACTACAAGCATGCAATATAAGGCTCAAATGCAATAAACACTTAAAAATAGTCCTAAAACATGCTAGAATTAAGACAAAAATGACTAGGACAATAAGCTAAAACATGGATCATGTTAGGCTAGTAAGCAAAACACAAGGAGAGGAGGCTAACCCTTCCAATTTTGAACTTCAAACCATGATTTTAGCCACTGAAATAACTTTGAAAATTAGTGTTTAAAAGATCAAAAAAGGATAGTGTAAATGTGAGAAACACAAGGGTAAATGCCTTGAAAGCAAGGTGTAAAGAAGGGTGAACCACCCCTCAACCCTTATTCTCCTTAAACCACAAGTTTTAGCCTAAAAATATAGGTTTTAAACAGCTCAAAAATTAGTGGAAAAGATGGAAAACAAGTGATGTAAAGATGGTACAAAAGTAAGAGAATGTATACCTCTTGAAGAGGAATGAACCTTTGAGTCACAAACCACCAATTTTACACTCTCAAGTGCTTCAAGAGCTCAAATCATCTCAGCAAGAAGCTCTCTAGGTTTGGTTTAGAGTGTTTGGGCAAAGGCTATGCAAGTTGTAAGAGAGAGAGAGAGAGAATTATAGAGAGAGAATTGTAGAGAGAGAAAATATTTTTGCTCCCAAAATTTTTCTAACCTCCAAACCAAAAGATAAGGTCCTCTATATATAGAAATATATAAGCTTCAGTCGAAAATATCTGTATAGAGACAAGTGGAGCAACGTGGGAATAGCTGGCATAAATATCTGCAAAAAATTGGTTTTTGACACTTGTGGCCGGCAAGACACAAAAGGGGAAAAAGTTTCACTACTGGCCGGCAGGCCACCAAAGTGGCCGGCCACAAAATCTGCTTCCAGGTCCGACTTCAAATGGGCATATCTCCTTCATCTGGACTCCATTTCAGGTCATTCTTGAGTCTAAATTAAAGCTCCGGAAGTCTACTTTCCAATGGTAGTGGCCTCACATATAAATTCTAAGTGTGCAAAGAGATATGCCTATTTTAGTGAAGGATTCTCAGTTTTGTTCAAACGGATTGATGCCTAACTTTTCCCCCAACTAGGTTTCTTCCCTTCCCTCTTATTTTCTTCAACTCCAAACCTTTAAATAAGATGTTTTGAAAGATTTTTCAAAAAATTCACCTCCCTTTCATTTATTTCCACTTTGTCCTTACTTGGTTTACCGAAAAGTATAATTTTTAACGAAATGCGAGCCTCGGAATATCATAGAAACTTTTGAGAAAAATATTTTGAAAAGGGGGGTTTTGAGGTCTAAAATAATTTTGGTCAAAAATGGTTTTGGTCCAAAATGGGGTGTAAGGTTAGGATTTAGAAACTCTTCTTGCTGAAGAAATCGAACATTTGTACAACATAACTTTCATCATCGAGTGATCAACTAGTGGCACCTAAGTCTTAAGGGCAGTTAAAAATGGGGTGTCTACACGTACGTTAAATCAAAATGTTTTTCGAGTCCAAAACATCAGTTTAATATGAAATTCCTTTTCAAAAACCAATCTAGGTATCTCAATACCAACCAGCAAATGCATTGCTAAATCAAATGCGAATAGATTGCTAAACAACAACAAATACATTGTTAAAAGCATTTTCCAAACATCTCGTTCCAAAACCAACATAATAGTAAATAAAATGGGTATATCTCTAAAACAGATACAACCTTTCACGGATATTTCATCCACGGAAAACCGTCAAACGGTACCCATGTAAACGTAGCCTATACAAGCGCTACTATTGTCATTTTATGGATATTTTGTCCACGGGATCGGCACCCATGTATAAGCACGGTTTTCAGGACTTTCACCCTGAACACATAGGCGAACTTATTTGATGTAACAATAAGTTTCTCCCAGATTCACCATTTTATTTCCCCATTTCAATAGTATAATACATGTAACTCAAAATATTGTTTTTCAAAACAATGCAAATATTTCAAAACATAATGTAAGAATTTCCAAAAACCTCTTTTCAAAACATATAGTTTCAATTTCCAAAATCCATTCAATGCTCCATGATATGAATGATTTAAAATTGCCTAATCCACATGTAATTTCTAACACAAGGCAATGCTATCTTCCACCGATAGCCAAAACAGTTATATCTAATGCAATAATCAAAAGATAACAATATAGATATACTTTCCAAAAGAGTAACGACACCCATTTTCACAATCCCACAACCATGTCCTTTTCATCTCTTTCTAACCAAACCATTTACCAAAATCACTCCAACTTTAGAAACAATATCATTTTTTCATTATTTTCCAACACAAGCCAAAACCCATGGTTTTAGAAGCAAACCTCGTTTTCTTTCAAAATCACTTTTGAGTAAAGGAAAGCCACCATATCAACATATCTCAACCACCAATACAAAATCATAACCTTGCTCAAGAACTTATTTTAAAAAAAAAATCTCTCTTTTACATTTCAAATCCAAACCCCAAGTTTAACCCAAAACACCCGAATCCATAGATCTTTTGAAATAACAAATAACTAGGGTAAAGATCATACCAAATGACTACCAAATATAAATAAAGAGACCCTACCTCTTGAAATAGACCCTACCTCTTGAAGCGAAGAGGAGAACTCCGAAAAACTCAAAGTCGATGAAACCACGAAACTCTTGGATCAAAAGAAAGCCCTTGAAAAGATCTACAACCTTTCTCAAAGGACCAAGGTGAAAAATGCCTCTAACCAAGTAGATCTAGAGATCTATGTAAGAAAGTTGAGTTTCTAAGAGAGAAAGGGATTCACGATTTAAGAAGGGAAGAGAGAGAGAGAGAGAGAGAGAGAGAGAGAGAGAGAGAGAGAGAGAGAGAGAGATAGAGCGAGAGAGCAAGAAACAATGAATGAGAAAAGTGTGTTTGTGGCCTATTTATAGTGGTAGAATAATAGCCCTAAAGTCAAAGGAAACTATAAGTCAAACCTCCAAAAAGCAGAGCTCAAAACCGAACCAAAAATCTAGAAATTTATTCACATGGGTCGACCCTTCAGACAGTGGTGTCGATATAACAACCCTGATCTATAATTAACGTTAATTTATGATTTCATGTGCTTAATAAGTCACTAAGATCAAATTTTGGATTTATTCCATATGTGTTGCATTATTTGTGTTTCTATCTATTTATTGTAGGAATATCCGTTTGAGATTCTGCTATATTTTGCGAATTGAAGGCCTTATCGGCATCTGATTTTGAAATTGATTTGATTTATGTGTTATGCAGAATTTATAGAATTTTATGGTAGGTTTAATTGAAATTTGATTTGGAACGACTAAATTAGAATGATTACTGTCAATGTGATTAACCTAAGTCAATCTTAATTAAGCCACTTTAATTAAGCCTATCTAAGGCTATTTAGACCCCCTTATTTTACTTTACACCCTCATTCCCTACTCCTTGAGCTCAAAAACGTGTGAGAGAAGGAGGGACCAAGAGTGAGAGAGAGTTGAGATCAACAAGAATTGTTGGAATTGGGAAGAATTAGCTTGGAATCTTAGTGTGCTCATCATCTAGATCTTACTTGAGAGGTTGAGGTACGAATTCAACACTTAGATTATATAATTATGATGTTTAGAACATGAATTCATGAAGATTATGTTGAGTTAAGCAAGACTTGAATTAAATAAGATGGTAGAAGAGCCATACCATGCATGCATGTCTATTCCTTTACAAATTGAGCATGATTTCCAAGAATTCCCTTATGCATGTCTTGAATTTACCTTGATTTTGGGAAATTATCAAGTTTTATGTTGTTTTATGGCATTTGATCATGTTTTGAGAAACTCAAGATCAAGAAAATTCATGCATGTTATGTTCATGAAACATTCATAAAGTTTAAGTTGAATTTTTGAACAATTGGCATGCTTTTGGGCTTGATTTCACGAAATGATCTTCAAAGCATGATGTTTTGTGAGTTTTTAAGTGTTTTCCAGAATTTTGGCCCAAGAGGATGAGTTTTGAAGTGTTTAGTTTGAGATTGAAGCTTAAAGATCAAATCTGGAAATTCCAGAGTTTGAATCTACGCTCGAGCGTAGGAGTTCACGCTCGAGCGAAGCACTCTAAGTGCGTGCACTTCCGCTTGAGCGACATGATACCCGCTCAAGCGTGAAATGCATGTATCCAGAAGTTCATGTGTTTTGCAGCACGCTCGAGCAGCAGAAGTCTGTAGACGTTCCCCGAACGCCCGGGAGGATGAGTCCCGTTCTGTTCGTTTGTGGGTCACTACAGTTCGGACTCTCAATTTGTCACGGTTCTAAATCTGAACCAAAGAGTTCAAATCCGGCAAATCTTTTTAGAAAATAGATTTTTGTAAAGAAGTGCCAAACATGGACTGCTTTGCCAGATACAGAGTCGCCACCTAAATATTTATTTTTTGGGAAATTTAGGAAACCCTGACTCGTTGCCTAAGGCCACGTGTCCGTCATCACCAAAGTTGCCTCGGCTTGGGAACTTGGGTACGATTGGGGAAGGTCAGCTATGAGCACCCCCGCTTGCCCGATCCAAAGATCGGCCTCTACTAACCATGATATCTAGTTTTGAAAACGTTATGTGTTCTTAAACCGGTTATTAGCCTAGAATTACTATGTGATGCGCGCAGCAAAACAAGTATAGACTGGGTCGCCTGAATTGGAACAAAACATTTCATGTTTGTTTTGAAAATTGTTTGCTACCCGCAAGTAGGCTTAAAATGCAGATTTTGCCACCTTCAGGTGGGCTTAGAAAACATGATTTTGCTACTGTCTAGTGGGCTTAAAACTCGCAGTCGATGCATTATTCCAATTCAGATAATCCAACCTTCACCCACAAGCATTCAGGCAGATATATCACATAAGCATATAGCCTCATGGTAAGCATGCTGTCATGTTAACATTCACACTCATGCGAGATGCTAAAGCATAAATACTTACATCGTACTCCATGCCAAAGCGATGAACTAGTTAGTAATCATGCATGATCCTAGTTCAATGTTAACATGGCTAATGAAACACATGCAAAATGCAACTAGAAATAGGTTTGACTACCCTAAGAATGGCATGTGAAATGCGACAACTCGATGCACGTATTCAAGTTTGGAATTAGAATACTATGCAGTTAGTATGATGCGCCGAGCCCGATGCATGCAAGACAAATGTATGGATGCACGCATGCATAGCATAAGGTATGCTAAGTTAAACATGCCCTAATACTAACCATCAAAGCAGGTAAGTAAAAGGGAGAAAGAAGTGGGGGGGGGGGGGGGTTGGAAGACATGCACACACGCACCCACACTTATTACAAATTCACCCTCGCTCAGAGGGACCAAAAGAATAATACAATTTAATTAACCTACAAGCTAATTAAATAATTTACAGACCACCTAATTAATTAACAAATCAATTAAATTAAGGAAAGCATTAAAAGGCCTCGGGAAGAGGGATGCACACGTGCTCGAATTGACTTCGCCTGGAAATCCAATGCCATGCACAAGCTGCCTCTGTTTTCCCTGCTTTGCTCCTCTGAAAATTGCAAAAGTCCCAGAGACCACTTTATGAACACTGGGGAATGCTACCGGCCATGAAGAATCATCACCAGCCATGGCAGGGTGGTCATCGACCATCCATGGAGCTATCGTCCATCCATCATTGCTCGATCGGCACTGTATGTGGTCGACCGGCCAAAGCTTCCTGCAAAAACCTGTTTTGACAGCAGTAGAGGGCAAAACATGGCATGGCAATGCATTTCAAGCAATGTTTGCACTAACTACACTCCTTATCATGTTTATGACTCAAAGGAGTTTGGTACTCGACCCTCGGACCACCAATCGCGCATTTCAATGCGTAATGGCCAAAGAGGCCAAGTTGTGCATTTTGATTTCAAATGCAATGCAAACCAAATAAACACATAAAGCCCAATCTCTATCATGCTCAATTCAAGAGGCGGAGCATGCATGCTCAATGCGATGCAACCTAGGCATGTGAGCTAGTATGCAACATGAGCATGTGGGCAAGTATACAAGCTAGCAAACATGCAAAGTATAATCTTAACCATGCAAGCATGCAAGATGCAACATGGACAACATGTTAAGTACAATGCATGCCAAATGCATTACAACCTAAGCATGCAAATGTGTAATGTAATAAGCATGGAACAAGGCCAAATATGCAACAACACATAAGGCAAGCATGCAACACATGCGAAGGATGGTCTTAAACTAATTTAGGCAGCCCTCAAATAAGCCCAAAACAGTGGCCAATGCTAAAGAAATGGGTCGAAATGCACATACAAGCATGCATGGATACATGGTTCAAGACTTAAGCATAATGAAGCAACTTTTGAGCACACTTAAAAGGGATAAACATGGACTGATGGCATGCATATTAAGCTCTGAGAATCATGCTATAAGAGGTTCCAAACCAACCAAGCAAAGCAAGCATATCATGCAACCAAGCCTAAAGCCTAAGACTCACCAAAGAGGCATTGAACTACACTTAGCAAGACCAAACATGGCATGATTTAAACAACTAAAATCAGAGTTTTAGCATGTCAAAATGAATCTCAAAAACCACTTAGATGGCACGACACCCTTTCAAACCACTTAGTTTTAGCATCTAAACGACCCACACATGGAAGCATACACAAATGTCCAAACATGGAGCATAGGACGACACCCTTTCAAATCATTGAAGGAGCATCAAATGCAAGCATACGAGCACACCAGTAGGACTGAAATGGCATGGCAAGTGGTTCCAAACCACTGAAACAAAGCAAGGATGGCATGCTAGAGGGGTCAATGCTCAAGGCATACAAGAGGGATTACATGGTAGCTATACAAAGCGAAGCATGGACGACCCGAATGACTAAAAACATATCTCAAGCACACTAAAACAAGCATAAAAGCTTCACAAAGTTAGGCCAAAACACATGAGCATGGTAGTCTAAATGCTATGTACATGTTAAGGCAAATCATGGCATTACAAGACATGTATGCAAGGCAAGCATGGTGTGTCTAAACCAAGTAAAAACAGTGCTATATCATAACAAAATAAGCACAAATAACACTTAAGACATGGCCAACATGAACTTAAAAATGGTGCTCACACATGAGGCAAACATGGCACTTTTTGAAGGCAACAAGGAGAGGGGATGGCCCTCTCCTCCTTAGGACCTTAAGACACCATCCTCACCACTGAAATCCCTCAAGATTTCAGTGGTGAGGAGGCCCAAACAAGGTGGTCCCGGAGCTCACCAAAATAGCACAAAAATAGGGCCTAACAAGGCCCAAGAGGGGTCAAACAACCCCAAAGCTCAAAGCAACCTTAAACAACTATTTTAAGCAAGTAAAAATAAGACTTTTATATGTTATACACTAAGCTTGAAACAGAAAGCAAGGTAGGAAAAAAGACTATGCAAAAATGGGGTAAAAAGGGCAAGAATCTTACCCTTGAAGACCTTCTTCACAAGGATCACTCCAGCAGCTTTCTTAGCTCCAAAATAGCTCAAGAACTTCAAGGACAGCCCCCTAATGCCTCAGCAATCAAGGTAAGGTGTAATGGTAGGTGTCCTAGTGCAAAACTAAGGACAAACACACACTTAGAGCAAAAGAGAGGGACAAATAGAGATAGAATAGATACACTATGCTAACCCTAGAACTAGAGCTCTTTGGAACTTTTTTGTAACCCCAGAGGAGGGAGGAGAAGCCTCCTCTTTATAGAGCTTCACTCTTGCAAAGCTTACAAAGCAAGCTAAGCAAGAGTGAAATCCCTCCATACACGTGTATGGAGGGGGTGCAAAGTGGGTGCCAGCTAGCACAGCTGGCACAAAATATCTGCCAAAAGTAGATGAACAGTGGTTGGCCAGTCAAAAATGCCAAATTAACCAAAACAATGATCGGCCGGCCACAAAGATTGCCGGTCGGCCATCACCAATGGCCGGTAACAACAAAACATGGCCGGTGGCCTCAAGCCATGGCCGGTGAGATGTGGGGATGGCCAACAAGCCATTCCCTGCCCCTCAAAAGCAAAACACAAGTGTTTGGTGCAAAACCAAACACAAAACAGTCAAGTCGAGAGGTCTTGAGGCAAGGCGTGTGGCCGAGACCTTCGGGAACTCAAGACGAACATAAGCAAGGATGATCACCGAGTGTTCAAACGATGACGTCCAAGTCTTGAGGACGGTCAAAAATGGGGTGTCTACAAAGTCACGCTCAAGCGAGGGCTTGAATCTCACGCTCGAGCGGAGATCGAGCGTGAAAAATAAGCAAGCAGTACTTTTTCAGAGTTTACAGTCCGCTCGAGCTAAGGAAGTCACGCTCAAGTGAACCCTCACTTTTTGCATGTCCACTTGAGCGGGGAAAGCTACGCTCGAGTGTGGACCCTGTTTTCAGCAAGTTTTGGAAAAAGTGTTTCAAATACATTTTTGCATCCTCATTCCATCCTAGGCATTCCTAGGCCAAGATTAAGGCATAATAAGGAGGATCAATGAAGAGACACACTACGAACAAGAACGTAATGGGCTAGATGTATTCCAACGTGTGTTTCAGATGTGTATTTTTTATGTGTTAATGTAGGTCACGTGCGGTAGACCGTTTGATTAGCCCGCTCTGTCTGTCTACACCCGAAGCCAACTGTGAGTAATAACTTAGTAAAGCTATATTCAACTTTATTTATTATCTGTATGATGAATTAAGATTTGTTTTCTGAAATGATATGTTCTGTATAATGAATGATTGTCCAATTTCTGACAATGTATTCATGGCATCCTTAGCATCATGTGATATCTGTTAGCTGTTACCTGGTATTGGAGGTTTTATTATGGAACTTAATATGTCTGCACTCTGTTACGCGTACCGAAGGCTCCATCATAGGGCTCAACATATCTATTCTCTGTTACCCGGATCCGGAGGTTCCTTGATGGAGCTGGTTATTCATAACCACCATATGTTCTGCATCTGTTCTGTATCTGTTCTGTTAGCACTAATGGATGTACCACGTATGATTAAGCATGAACTCTGATTTCTGTATATGATCTGAACAAGAATATGAATATGAATTTGTTATGAATCTGAATTATGATTTCTGAATCTGTATGGACATCATTCATTAAAACCCTTTACTCTGTTATTATTCACTGGGCTCCAGCTCACTATTTATATTATGTATGTAGGTGAGCAGACACGTGACCAGGCCCAAAGTTGACGGCCTATGTTTCAGTTTTTATCAGCCAACCTTTGTGCCTCCCGAGGAGGTTCCGAATGGAAACAAGTTTAGTGGCTATTTTTGTGATGTACTAGACTTTGCTCCTTTTAAGTGTGAGCAAGATTTCTGTTTATATGTTCATGGAGTGATGTGTAAATACTATATCTTTTGACTTCACTCGCAAGTTTCAAAAGTTTTAAATTATTTGTCTACCTGTCACATGTATGTCATCACAGCTCATTGGACCGCGTATATTTTGTATATTTGCTTCCGTAACCCCTAACTATATGATATTCTGTTAAGAGGCCTTTGGTAATCCAAGGATTACTGGCCGGTTACGATGCTAAACCCATAGAGGCCGGTTTGGGTCGTGACAGTCGACCCTTCAGGAAGAAAAGCTAAGACATTAATGTGTGTAGAGGACAAAGGTCGACCCTTGGAACCAGTCGTGTCGACCCTAAATTTCAGAATATAACCCAGAACAACATAGCAAGGGAAGGGTCGACCCTTAGAGCCCTTGGTGTCGACCCTAAAAACTAGCAAAGACACTAAGGACAGGGCAACAAGGTGGTGTCAACCCTCAAAAAGGCTAGTGTTGACACTGGAACAAATTTTCCAACTTCCCAAAGAAATTTTCAATGCAAACAAGTGGGAACGAACAATCCCAACAAGTCTAAATCAAATTGTACTCCTGCAAAACCAAAATACAACTCTAAAGACTTCCAAAATGAAAATAAAGGAATTAAATACACTCTCCAATAGTTTAAAGTACGCAAGTGCTACAACCTCCCCACCTTAGGAAATTTCGTCCCCAAAATTTGAGAAACACCAAAACTAAAAAGGCCACCCAATCTATAAAGGAAGCACAACGCTAACCCAAGCTTAGATCTATCTGGGGATACGTCTCGATCTAACACCTTGAGGCCCCGAAGACACCCGAACACCAAGAATGGTAAGAAAACCTCACTGATGACCCTTTGATCCACATAACTCGCTGTGGTCTACAAGACAAGAAACAACAACTACCACGACAATAATGACAACAAGAACTCCTCGGATTGAAAGACGTGATCTACGTCTCAACCACCGACAATACTCAAATTGCTACCGCATGCTCAATGGTCGGACACGGAGAATAAGAAAGCTACTAGCACACAAAGCTCCAGTCATGTAGCACGAGAACATAAAACAAAATATGATTAATCTTAACAACGTTATGGCACATCGATGCCTGACAATTCTAAGTCCTTACAAAAATAAACATATACCACATAGCTAGCAACTTAGGCTAGATCAAAACAAGCCTCCCAAATACAAGATAAAACACAACCCATTCAGGTAAAGAAAATTCCTTATTTTTCCCCATTTGTTTCAAAACACTTTGATTTCCCAAAAGGTGTTTAAATTCGCATCATCACAACCCAAATACATTTTCAACCGTTGACAACAAAATCCAAATATTTCAAAACCGTCTTCGTGAAATCATAGATGTTGTTTATAACACAAAACCATTTTCATTTTGTTTTGATTTGTTAGATTCAGCCTTTATTCAACCGAAAACTTACATTTCCAACCAAAATCATTTTAGTTCAAAAAGACAATGCATGGCCACAACATCAAAAGAAGATTTTTGTTTTCCTCAAAATCATTCTTTTTTGTTCCTTTAATGACTCACAACACAGTCACCCAATAAAATCCATCACGCCCATGGTGACGCCACAAAATCAACACAAATTTCCACAATAAAAATCCTTAGAAAATTTCCTAAGTGCTAACAACACAATAACACACGAGAAAGAAATTTCACACCTACCAATCACATAATGATGCAAAAGCATAGCATAAGACCAAAGTTCTCAACCGTAACCCCAAACTAGTTACCACAAACTCAAAACAACGTCCTAACTGTCAATACGGGACTTACATGCCACACCATGACACCGTTCAATTACACAACCCTCAATTCCAACTTATTTCTGAGGTGACTATATGTCAACCAACCTAGATATCAACCAATCAGTTAACTACACAACAACCTCACACTAGCCTCCAAACATCTATATACCACTTAACTTCGCACAACCCAACATCAACACCAACACCTTATGCAACCTTACTAGCTCTGAAATGGAGTTCCATACTCAACCTCTCATGTTTGTTGAATCCTTCTGGATTCCTTAAAGTTAACCTACAGTACTCTGGTTCTCAATTCACCTGTTACACATATGCCTAGTGGCATGCACATCTTCACTTCGCATTTGAGTCCGAAATGGGCTTTTCAAGTTAAAATACAATACACCCCTCAAGTCAACTCATACACCAACCTTTCACACCACGTACACAAGGACCAATAAGGTCAAAACAACTCTAACAGAGCGCACCAATCACTCTACACAATCTTACTGCTTCACTCGGAGTTCCGTTATCCAAACCAAACAACAAATACCTACCAAAGTGACTTGACACTATCGGACATTAGACCACTCCCAATCACATTAAACATACTATTGCTACACCAAGGCAACCTCCTAGGATAGTCCCATGACCAATCGCCTTTGATACAACATCAAACAACCCCTAACCATGCACCGGTACACACCACGCAAGTAAACCCATTACTTACTACACAACATCTCACCTTTTGACCCCAAATGGGTTGTCTCAACACTAATGCCCTCACTCTACCAATGTACTCACAATCCCGACCAAGTTCACAAGAATGAGGTTCACATATTCATTCTCTCTCTCTCTAAGCCAACTCTCATAAGCCTACCACGCTACCATTAACACGTAATAACCTAAACCAGACAACAAGTAAACACCACACTTCCATCCATTAGTGACCAATAGGGTCAACTCTTTAATCCACATTCTATCCCATCACCCATTATACAAGTACAACCAGATCACTAAGTCCCCTAGTCAATCTACCAGTTGCTAATACTCACCGAACAATTACTTGGAACCAAACCTCGACACGTACACACAACACTTACAAGGCTCTCAAAGTCATACCATCTTAACTCCACAGAAGAACAAAAGAAGTTCTCAACCTCTTCCACTCGAGTCATAGAACACTATATTTCCAACTACTCTTTTAAACAACCTGGAACCATCTCTGAAAATAATCATCTCCTCACCATCATTCCAAACCTCGACCACTAAACACTAGACCACTATGACCCTACACATTGGTCGCGCGACAACCACTGGTTACATACCCAACCAACCCTTCCGAAAACATCTCTTAACTTAACCAGAATTGATGTACACATCTCTCGCACCCAAATACAACAGATAAATTCTAAAACTTAAGAAATGCTCGCAACACTATTGCCCAAAAGACAACATAAGGTGTTCAGAACACACCACCCACCAAACACTAACAACCAATACTACGATAAGAGACTAACAAACCTTCACAAGAAACAACCAGCCAGATAATACCACGAACCACTAACATTACCTACCATTAAGATACAAGTCTATACCCAACGAAACCATATGCTATTCTCAAAATGCTAGTAACTCTAAGTCTCTCTATAGCCAGAATAAAGGAATATTCCACCTTTGCATACATCCCTACACTACACTATACCAACTCACTGGGTCAACCTTAGACTAGCCTACCGCGACAACCCGTCGCCAAAACACTAACTCAAAACCAATCATACATCATCTACAATGAACGACTTATGGCCGAGATGCCCCAACTAACTTCACCAACCCCGAGGGAAGTCAAACCACAACACTGCATCCCAACCAACCTCACTCCACAATATGGACTTCTAGATTACCAACACCGAAGTCGGAACCATACACCACCACTGCCAACACATACAAGTTCAAACCTAACTATTCGTGTTTTAGAAACTCTAACACCACCAACACCCCTTCCACAAGTTACAAAACTTAAAACAACACAATCAATTGGGAAACACACCCCATGTTACACCTCATACCTCTGACCACTCAAGGTCATAACTAACTAACACATACTAGTCCACAGACTAACAACCAACACCAAACATACCCAATACCAACCAAGTGAGCATCAGAACTCGACCCTCACATACTGTCACGGAGGACTCAAAAACACTACCGTCTCTCAAAGATGTACCAACCGCCACAAAGGCAACCAATGCCAACTCACAACCAACGCTTATACATAACCGATATAGCACACACCAAGGTACCCATTCTGAGTTCACTACTTCTTTCCATACGTCTCTATAAAAGAGATAATACCCACAACCTAGGATACATAACACTGGTATCCTTTCCCAAAATACTAACACAATCACATAATGATTATTCGAACAACCACATTGAGACTTCATTCAAATCGCAGTGCCTCTCAATCGGTGTATACCATGATTCAACGCCATTAACTTTTTGGCTAATGTAATAGACTGGCTTTTCAATACCATCTATGTCTTGGACAAGTAAAGCTCCAATAGACCAAGGTGTGGAGGTAAGGTAAAGTAGTAGAGGCTTTCCAGGTTGTGGGGCAATCATGGTAAGTGGTGAGATAAGTTCTTTCTTCACCATATCAAAGGCCTGTTGGTGGTTGTAGACACCCCATTTTTGACTGACCTTAAGACTCGGACGTCATCGACTGAGCGCTCGATGATCGCGCATGTTTGTGCTCGTTTTGAGTTTCCGGAGTTTTTGGTTGAGTGCCTTGCCTCGGGCCTCTGAACTCTTTATGTTTTGGCTTGGTTTGTGGACCATGCCTTGTTGACTTGGCTTGGAGGGAGAGAGAGGCCTGTAGGCCACTTTTCGTAGTCGTAGACTACTTTTCCCTCTTGTAGGCTAATTTTCAATTTTCAGAGCCTTCGGCCGAGCGCCTCGTCTCGGAACCGTTTAACGTTCTCCTTTTGGCCTGGTTTTTGGACCATGCCTTGTTGCCTCTGCCTAGAGGGAAACAGAGGTCTGTAGACCACTTTTTGTGGTCGTAGACCACCTTTCCCTCTCGTAGACCACCTTTTTGTGCCCGTAGACTAGTTTTCGGGGCTTCTGGCTGCGTGCCTTGTCTCGTGGACTTTCGTTGTGCTTCCTCCTTTTTGGTTTGGCTTTAAACCAAACCTTGTTTTCCTTGCCCGGAGAGTGAAAACAGGGGTGTAGACCAGTTTCTCCTCCTGTAGACCACTTTTCTTCCCTGCCAGCCAGTTTTCTGGTCGGCCAGCTGGTCTTGGTGGTCTATGGACCACCTAAAGTGGTCGGCAGCCATGCCACCACCTTCCTTTCTTTGTGCAGACCACCTTTCCCCTCTTGCTGACCACTTGTTGTCCTTGCAGACCACTTTTTGTGGTCGGTCAACTAGTGGGAGTGGTCGGCCGACCACCTTAACTGGTCGGCACCTTTTTTACATTTTTTTGCAGATATTTTCTTGCCAATTGTGCCAGCTGTTGGGCACACAAAGCATCCCCCATACACGTGTATAGAGGGATTGCTTGAAGCCCTTAGCTTGTTCAACAAGCTTGAAGCTTGGTTTTCTATAAGAGGGAGCCTCCTCCCTCTTGTCTCAGGTTCAAAAAAATTGGCTGAGGGCTATACATATCATCCATCTCTATACTTCTTCCTTTCTTTCTATATTTGTGTTCAAAAGTGCCTTTTCTTCACACTTTTGTACACAAACACCTAGTGAAACACCTTTGCTTTGGAGCTGAGGCACCTTGAAGCTGGTTTTGGTGTTTTTGGATTGCTTTTGGTCCAAAAAAGTTGCTGGAGTTGCTGCTTTGTCCTTGTTCTTCAAGGGTGAGTCACTAGTCCCTTAAAGCTTTGTTTTTGTTTAAGTCTTTGGCCCTATTTGCATAATGTTTTAGGCCTAACTTTCAACTAAAAAAAGTTCTAATTTTAAGTTCTTAAAGTATTTGTTTGAGGCTTTGTTTGTGTTAAGGGTGGTCTACCCCCTTTGTGCCTTGATTGGCTTTGTTTTGTGCCATCACTTTAGGCCTTTGTGATCACCTTTATTTGGCCTCTTCACCACTGAATTCCAAAGGAATTTCAGTGGTGGAAAGGGTGTTTTGAGGCCCCAAATGGGTGGGGGTTGTCCCCCCTCCTCTTCTCTTGTGTGCTGGTGTTGATGGGTCATCAAAATAGCATGTTTGTTAAGCTTGTTTTGGCTCCATCTTAGCCTATTTTTGGCCTTATTTCAGTATGGTATACCTCAGTTTTAGCTTAGTTTAGGCCACCCTTGCATGCTTTATACACTTGTAGTGTACTCCTTGCAAACTAGCCTTGTATGCTTAAGGTTTTAGCTCACCTTTCTAGCATGTATTGGTTCCATTTCAGCATGTTTTTGGTGTTTTTTTAGCATGCTATAGCTCTGTTTTGGGTCGAATTGATTGCTTCTTGCATGCTCCTTGCACTTGTAGTGCAATTCCACTCACTAGCCTAACATACATCATGCTTTGGACCATCATTCTAGCATGTTTTTTGCACCACTTCAGTAAGCTTTTACTCATGTTTTTCCATGCTTAAGCTCTGTTCTAAGTTGTTTTGGTCATGCATGCCTTGCTTTGTATAGCTATAGTTCAATCTTGCCCACTAGCTTTGAGTTTTGAGTCCACTAGCATGCATTGCTTGGGCTATTTGCATGATTTGGCATCATTTGATATGTGATTTTAAGGTATGTTTCATTTTCATACACTCACATGTGTCATTCTTTCAATGCTTTGGAGGGGTTGTGCTTTATGCCTTAAATATGAGCCAATTTGTATGCCATCTTGCCTAAGCCTTTGGGCTGCCATCTCAGTGTATTTTTGGTGTTATTTTTCCTTGATACAACTCTGTTTTTGGTTGGTTAGAGCATCCCTCACTTTCTTATTACACTTGTAGTGTAATCATGCTCATTGGCCTAGCTTACTTGATGTTTTAGCCTACCATGCTAGCTTGTTTTGGCTATACTCCATGCATGTTTTAGCATTATTTTGACATGATTTAGGACTGTTTTAGGTATTCTTGGCCTTTTGGGGCTTGCTTTGCATAGCTATAGTGCAAGTGCCTATGCTAGTTTCAAGCATTGAGCCTCCTAGCATGCTTCATTTGTGACATGTGCATGATTTGGCATCATTTAACATGATATTTCGGAGCATATAGCATTTCTATGTTCTCACTTCTTTCACTATTTGAGTGCTTTTAAGGGTTATGCCTTCGTGCCTCACTTATGGCCTAACTTGTGTGCATGCATGCCTAGGCTTTTGAGCTCCCATCTCGGCATGTTTTGGTCTTTGTTTTGACCTAATTAAGCTCTGTCCATGGTTGGTTTAATCATTTGTGCCATGTGTTGCATGCCTCTTGTGTAGTCCCTTTTGGTAGCCTTGTGCCTTAGGCCTTCTATCATGCTATGCTTGTGTTGTTTGGATGATTTGGCATTGTTTCACACATGATTTTAGAGCATATAGTGTTGTCACACTTCCATGTTTGTCACTTCTTGATCATGTCTGAGAGTTGTGCTCTTATGCCTAGTTGATGAGCCAATGCATGAGCATGCATTATCTTGCTTTTCATTCCATCATTTCAAAGTATTTTGGCCACTGTCTTGGCATGCATGAGGTCTATTTGGGACTGGCTTGGTCCATGGAGTATTGCATTACATAGCTCTTGTGTTGCATCCTTCACTAGCTTTCATGCTTAAGGACTCTAACTTGACATGCTCATGTTGCATTGCATTATGCTTTTGGAATGTTGTTGCATTGCATTGTGTTTGGATTGAACGTTAATCCAAACACGAGAAACGAGGGACGTTTCATACTTGAAGTGATGAAACGTGCCTCATTTCTCGGTCGCCGACCCTCTTGATCATGCATGATAGAGGTTAAGGCCCTTATGTGTTATTTGTGCATTCATTGACATTGAATCGTGCAAACTTGGCTTCTCGGCCATCGTGCATTGTGATGCTCGGTTGGTGGCCCGAGAGTCGAGAACCGTACTCCCTTGAGCTTGAGAAATAATAGGGAGGGTGGTTGTGCACACATACCTTGCAAATACACTGATGTGCCCCTTCTTGTTCTCTGTTACAGCAAATTGGAGCTTGGCAGGATTTTCTGGTCGGCAGACCAGTAAAAGTGGCTGGCCGACCACTTTTACTGGTCTACAGCATGTTTAGGTGGTCTACAGGTGGTCTACACCACCATTTTCTGGTCGGCAGCCCTTCTGGAGGTCTCCATGTTGGAGTAGAAGCTATCTGGAGGTTTGTGCAGTGTTCTGAAATCAAATGCAAACAGAGGCAAGTTGGGGCATAGTAATGGATTTCCGAATGAGGTGATCGAGCATGCATGCACTTCTCACCCCGAGACTCCTTTTAACTGCTTTGCTTAGCTAATTAGCTATTTGGTTCTGTACTTAAGTAGTTAATGCACTTAGCTATCCATTTGTGCTTGTAATTAGTTAACTTGTTAGTTAATTAGTTTCGTTTTGTAATAATTAGTTTAATTAACTTAGATTAGCTAGTTAGCTTATTATTCGGACCCTCCGTCGAGAGGGCAAATGTTGTAATAAGTGTGCGTGTGTGTGTGAATGTCTTCCAACCCCACGTCTTTCTCCCTTTTACTTAACTGCTTTCGATGGTTAGTTTAGGGCATATTTCGATTAGCATACCTTATGCTTCACATGCGTGCATCATTCATCTGTCTTGCATGCACCGGGCTCTGCGCATCATACAAACTGCATTGTATTTTAATACAAATTTGAATACATGTTATCAAGTTGCATTCACATGACATCTTAGAATAGCCGAGCCTATCTTAGTTGCATTTTGCATGTGTTGCATTAGGCATCTTAACATAATTAGGAGCATGTATGGTTTTCTAACTAGTTTCCTGTTTTGGCTTAGAGTACACTGTAAGTGTTTATGCTTTTGCATCCTTGCATGTGTGTAAGTGACTGCCATGACAGCATGCTTGCCATGAGGCTAACTACTTAAGTGTTTAAATGCATGAATGCCTGTGGATGAAGGCTCCACTACTTGAATTGGAACAATTCATCAAAATGTGCGTTTTAAGCCCACTTGAAGTAGCAAAATCATGTTTTAAGCCCACTTGAGGGTGGCAAATCCGCATCTTAGCCTACTTGCGGGTAGCAACTTCAAACCATTTTCGACAAACAAACATGAGATGTTTTGTTCTAAATCGAGTGATCTAGTCTATAGTTGTGTGCTGTGCGCATCACGTAGTAATGATAGATTAATAATCGGAATAAGAACACACGTGTTTTCAAAAACAACATATCATGTTAGTAGAGGCCGATCTTTGATCGGGCGAGCGGGGGTGCTCATTTCAGGACCTTCCCCTCTCGTACCCAAGTTCCCGAGCCGAGGCAACTTTGGTAATGACGAACACGTGGCCTTAGGCACGAGTTAGGGTTTCCTATATTTCCAAAAATAAAACATTTAGGTAACGACTCTGAAATCTGGCAAAGCAGTCCATGTTTGGCGCTTTTTGATTCAAAATCTGATTTTTCAAAATGATTTGCCGAATTTGGACTCTTTGGTGATTTATCAGTTTTACATTGCACTTTGTGAGATTAGATTAAGAACCGTGACAGGAGTCTGAACTGTAGTAGCTAGAACTACAATTCGCGCCCTCGCGCATGGAGCGGAGTTCGGGCGGTCTACAGTGGTCTTATAGCCACATGAACTTGTGATTCCCTTTCAGCGGCGTCCTAAAGGAAAAGGTTATTTCAGCAAGAGCTGGAATAAACCTCCTGAGGTATGACACTTTGCCTAGGAATTTCTTGAAGGCCATTTAAGAGTGTGGCGGTGGCATCTCCATGATTGACTTAACTTTATCTCCATCTGCTTCAATCCCACTTTGGTGTACCAAGAAGCCAAGGAACTTTTCTGTAGTAACTCTGAAGGAGCACTTGAGAGGATTCATCTTTAGGTGAAATTTTTGACAACGCTAGAAAAAAAAATTTCAAGTCGCAGAGGTGTTGATCTGCCTCGATGGAATTTACCACTAGATCGTCTACATATACTTCTACCTTGCAGTCATAGCCCATTGGTAGGTTGTTCCATATTTTTCAAACCGAAGGGTATCACCGTATAGAAAAAATTTCCCAAGGGCGTTCTAAATGCTGTCTTTTTTGCATCATTTGGTGTCATCTTTATCTAATTATAGCCACTGAATCTATTCATAAAGGAGAATATCCGATGGCCTATAGTAGAGTTGACGAGGGTGTCAACATGGGGCAATGAAAACTCTTCTTTCGAATAGGCCTTATTTAGGTTGTGAAACTCTATGCAGACCTTGATCGGGCCGTTCTTCTTCTTCATAGGTACAATATTAACTAGCCAAGTTGGGTACTGTATGAGCTCAATGAACTTGGCTTTCTACAACTTCTCTACCTCTTACTTAATCTTTGTTTCCAGATTAGGATGGTATTTTCTAGCATACTGCTTTACTGGTCTGGAGTTAGGAAATATGTCAAGGTGGTGGGTGACAAGAGATAGGTTAAGGCCAGGCATCTCGTCATATGCCTAAGCAAAGGCATCGTTGTAACTTGTACCACTTTAGCAGTGCTACTAACTCTGCCTTAGTTATTGGGGCTATGGTACTGTTGATAAACACAGGTTTGCTTTGCCCTAGTAAATCGCTGAGGTTGACCTTAACAAGTAGCTCCTGCTGCGACTTAGGTCTTTCTTGCATGCATTTTGGAACTATTTTAGGTGTCTTAACTAACCTTTCTTCAGACGATTCATCGTCACACTTATTTATCTCGGGGCCATCCTCCCAGGGTATGAAGTCCGGCCTCTCAAGACCATCACAAGTAGTAAATTTCCTTGCTACCTTCGCACACTTCAACAATTTTTGGCCAGGGACTTGTAGACTTGCTACTTCTCTTGTACACACTGCTTGCTGGAGATGACTCCACATCTCGAATGTCTTCTCACCTTGGCAACTTTACCCACGCAACTTTGCTAGTTCATAGGGTTTCATCAATTGACAACTTAGTAAAGAAAACTGCATTAGAGTAGTGTGCCTTCTCTAATCCAAACAGTTTTTTGGACACTTTTATGGTCACTGTTCTCTAACCCAGTTTTGCCTTCAAACATTAGTGATAACTTGATGGGATAGCCCCATATCGATGCATCTAGGCTCTGTCAAGAATCATATGGTAATTTGTATCTGCCTCAATCACATGGAACTTAGTTGCAAAGCAGATCTTGCCAACTGCTAAGTCCATTATAACATGACCCTTAGTAACTTTTTTGTCACTACCAAAGCCTATCAAAGTGATGGGTTGGCAAACCATTCTGGATTCTGGAATATCATCCTTCGTAAAGGTGTCGGTAGTCATGATATTTATGGATATCCCCAATCAAGGAAAGCACGGTTGAACTCCACATCATTTATGTAAGCTATGGCAAAGAGAGAGCAGTTATGAAGGAATGGATACGCCCTGTCTGCCTTTGAAAAAGTAATGGACCCATAGTCTTCTTGGATCAGCCAAGGCACATACTCCTTAGCCTCAGTAACTTCGGCATGATACACTTCAGAGATGTTGATGACGGCCTTTGTCATCTCTAATCTAGTGGCTTGGCTTAGCCCCAGCTGGTCAAAGAAGGTGCGAAACTTGATAGAGTTTTGCAAGGCATTGGTATGGGTATCCTCTGCGAGTTTTCCCTCCGTAGGTACTACTTCAGGAAGTTGGCCCATAGCAATTTCTTCCAACTCATCATAGTAGGATGCCATGTGCACTTGAACACGTACAAGCCTAAGATACCCAATCATATGTACATTCTTTCCCTTCTCCATATGGTTAGAATAGGTGTTCTTTTTTACATCGCGGTTACCCATATCTTTGAATTTCAACTCGTTCATAGCAACTTTCTTTTTGAAGATGCTTTTCAAAGTCCAACAGTCCCTAGTAGGTTGTTTACTGGCTCTATGATAGATACAATAATCTGGGCTATTTTTGTCCTTCTTGGTCCGGGGAACATCAACTAGTGGTAAGGTGAGTTCACCATCAGCTACCCACTCTTTGACCAAGGCTTTGACATTTTCAAGATTGCAAGGATAGGAATTTCTATCCTCATAACTCTTCATCTTCCTCTTTCGAGATGATGACGCCTCTCCTTGCGAGCGGCTCCCTCCTAGGGAGGTTACCATAGAAACTTTGCTACTGTAGAATAACAGTAACTGTCATGAGATCTGTGCAAGGGGCTCATGGTACTAAGATTCTTGGTCGCTTCAATCAATGCCGAAAAGGTAGGAAAATTATGGTTTACCAAGAAAAGTTTATAGTCGCGTATGGCACCTTCCATATATATGCTGACTAAGTGAGTCTCATTTACTGGTTCATGGCAATCAATGGTGTTGTCTTGGAATCGTTTGACTTAGTCTAGTATGTCTTCACCCTCTTTCTGAACATCTCACCCAAGTGTGAGGTTGTGACTTTTTCTTGGACTTGGAAAAATTTCGTGTGAAACTTGTCCACCATCTTCTCCGAACTCTTGATCGATTTGAGTGCCAAGTTCACATAGTAGTTGTAGGCCCTTTCAGTGAGTGATTTGGAAAAGTCCCAAAGGCATAGAAGGTGGTCACTACCACGGACACCAAAGGTTTTAATGAATCTCACCACATGTTCTTTTGTGTTGCCTTGTTTTCCATTCAACTTCATAAACTTGGGTACTGTATACCCAACTGGATATGGAATGGCCAATATTTCCTGAGGATATGAGGGCTTAACATCTGGATCTAGAAGAGATGGCACATGTTTCTTGTTGCACTCCTACTCGAGCATAGCCTGCACATCGGCTAGAGTGACAAAGTGAGTAGGCTTGTAAGGACCAATCTGTTCTTGGGTAGCTGAACCAACAGTCGTGTCATTTGCCTGAGATATCGCCGGAGGTACCTGGATTGGAGCCTGATTCTCAGGAAGCGGGTTAGGCATTGGGTTTGGAACTGTTACAGGTAGAGGCGCCTGCACTGGAACTGGCCTGGATTCCATGGCCATAATAGCGACAGTGAGAGTTTGGAAGGTTGTCAAAATATCCGTTTAAGTGTCTTGAAGGGACTGCAATACTTTAACTACAACACTATGGTCATGGTCCTCAACATGTGCTGCTTTGCTAATAAAAGAACCTTGCTGCCATGGTTGTTGCTAAACTTCATCTTCTTACCATTTTTTTTGGCGAAGTATGCAACCCACTATGAGTATGGACCATCAACAAAGCAGACTCCCCGGTGGAGTCGCCAAAAATGTAAGGGGTTTGAGGTGAACAATGGTTAAAAGAGTGATTAGAGAGGCAAAACTATGTTAATGATCCAAAGGATCCGGGTTGGCTGGAGAATAAGTCAACAAAAATCTGCGAAAGTTGGAGAATGAGTAGATGGGTAAGGGAGGAGCAAGTGGTTCAAGGAGAAAACAATGGCAATGCACAAATGGGCAGTAAGTCCCCAAAAATCCTTCTCTTGCACCTTGGGAAATGGGTCCTAATTATAGGCTTTTCATTGGCACCAAAGGATATCAAGTGGCCAAATAAAATGAGGACATGTGTCCCTAAGAATTACATGGAATATTCTGCCTTCGACCATCAAGTTGAAGGTGCCACGTGTCCCTCTGCATGTACTATGTACTATCTATTTGGCATAAATGCCTCAGCAAGTGCACTTGCAGTGGGAGTGTTTGTCACTGCAACGTGCCTCCTCAACATGAACCTTAGCAAGTGCACTTGCGACGGTAGTGTTTGTCGCTGCACTTGTCTTCTTAGTTCGATTTAGCCAAGGCATGCATTCTTAGGACTTCATAGCCTGCTATTAGCTATATTCGTGGTCAGTTCAGCGATGCCTCCACCTTTAGCCACCTAACCACAAACTCCTTAGCTTTCCAGGGTGAAGGCCAAAACCAGGCCTACTATCAGCCATTTTGTGCCTTAGTACCATGCCCAAGAGGGCTTCCTTGGTTCTGCCTCTGCAACTTTGTTTCTTCAGTTTTATCTTTCCCTCAGCAACTTCAAATAGCGACGCTGACAATACTTAAGATGGTAGCGCCGACAATACTAGGAATGGCGACGCTGAGACAAAGGACGTTAGTAACTTGGCTGTTACAAGTGCTGCCCCCATAACTTGACTTAGACATTTTTCTTCATGAACCTTGTTCAAACCTTTGGCGGGTCGGACCTGCTCCGGCCCACTACTGACCCACTTCCCTTGGGCTTTTGCCTAAACTCCTTTAATCATTCATGGTTGCTTAACAGGGGTAACCTTCGCACTTAGGTCCATACTTAATTTTGACCTTAATTTTTGACCCTTTACAACTTGAAAACAAGTGTGAAAATTGAGTTTTTTCAAAACTTATGATTTTAAAAATAATTGTGGCCATAATTGTTCCTTATATATTAAATAGTCTAATTTGATTTTATGGAATTTTTCTACAAAGTATTAACCCGTTTACTATAACATCAAACTTAGAAATTTCGGTCAAAAATTTATTTTGGTATTAAAATTGGGGGAACTACTTTTTGATTTAATTAGATTTTGATGTTTTTGTATTTTTCTTTGAATTCAAATGGGGAGGGGGGGTATTTCTTTACTTATATTGTAAATTTAAGTAAATGTTTTCATTTAACATTTACTTAAATGGTTACATATAGAAAGTGTAGATGTATAGGGAGTGCCTTAGGAACTGAGCCTATGTGAGTAACTGTTTCCAGATTGATCGCTTGAACAGTGGGTTTATTGCTCAAGCAATGAAGAATAGCCAATATCCTGTTTTGCAGGCAAAAATACTGGGAATGTGAATTCACCACTCAAGCAGTTTGCACGATATCAGCAACTTAAAAGTTACTTTTTGGATCATTTCTTTCACTTTTTCTTTTTCTTCTTCTTTCCCCTCTCCTAAGCTCCAAAAAACCCTAATTTTTCTCTCTAGAAAATCTTCCTTCTCACCAAGAATCAAGCCTAGATCCCTTGCAAAAAGTGAAGGCCATGTGGAGATTGTGATTCTCACCAATTAGAATTTGATTTCGTGAAGAGTTCTTTTTGAATCTTTCTTTTTTGCTCTCATTCTTGAGGTAGGGGTACTTTTAACTTGATATATCTATGATTTGATATATATATATATATATATATATATGGTATTTTCTTAGTTATAGTAATGTATGAGATGATTTTGTGATATAAAGTGGGTTTGATAAACAAAAGGAGCTTATACCTCGTGTTTTTGAGAAAGATTATGAATGTTCTTGTTAATTTTTGTTGTTGATGATGAATATTGACTCCTTATGTATAAAAAAGGAAAAAGCACCAATTTTATCAAAATCCCTAGATTTAAAACTTAGGGGTTGTTTGGGAAGTGCTAGAATAGTATACTTTCTGACTTTTTACAAAAAAAAAAAAACGTGAAATATGGATTGGGTTTGAAGTGATATGGTAGAGAGACGATGTGATTTCCAAACAACGACTTAATTTAACAATGGTGCTTGGTTCAATTGATTCGTAAATCTTGGAATTAGGTGAACGATTATGGTAATGATGTTGGGACATGGGGTTTGGTGAACCTTCTTGGATACCTGTATTGAAATAGATAAATGTTAAGATTGTGGAATTGAGAAGTTGGAGAAATCTTTGGTTGTTTGTATTGTTGAATTTTAATTATGAATTGAATAAACCTTAAGTAAATTGGATTTGGAAAACCTATGTATCATGTGCATTATAATTTCTCTCATGTGATTTTACAATCTTGTGGAGGTTTGGAAAAGGTTAAAAAGGGGTAAATATCATATGAGTTCAGACTGTTGAGTCGGGTTTTAAGTAATGGGTTATGTGTTGTATTTGGTACACGTGCGGGAAGTCAAGGTGTCCAATTGTCCTATCTTGAGCTTGTCGTCGCACAAATGTGGGAAATGATTTTTGGGTGTGTGTCCGCGAGCCTACCGTTTTTAGAGCCGACAAATGTGGACAAACATAGTTTTGGGTGTCCGCGAGCCCGCGATTTATGGAGTCGGCAAATGTGGAAGGGAAAGGTTTTGAGTGCCCATCGCCCTGTCAATTTTAGAGTCAGCAAATATGGGAATATTTTCTGTATATAAATCTATATATGTAAGTATGGTTTTGCAGCTCCTGCTTTGGACTTCATAGCGTATTTACTACCTTATGGTTGTAGATGAGACTTTGAAAGGAAATCCTGCATTGAATTTTGGTTTTAAAGGAGAAAATATGGATTTTATCCTAACAAGTGCATGGCATGATCATATGCATCTCAATTATTTATATGTTTTATTAATAGTATTTCCTACTAGGCCTTAGCTCACCCCAAACTAACAACATCTCAGGAATGAATGGTGTGACTTTGCCCAAGTGACAAGGCGTTGAAGATTTTTTAATGGAGCACATAGGCTAATTGGATGTTCTTTGTTGAAGCTCCGGAGTTAATGTGTTTCGGAATTGAATGTCCACCCTTCTTGTGAAATCAAGGACTATCTTTGAAAATGTGTATGCCATTAGGGCACTATACTTTCATTTTCTCTTACTCTTTGAACTGTTATTACTCATGATTGTATGTTAAAGGAATAATGATGTATAGTTCACCTAGAATAGTTCAATGAGAAAGAAATTATTTTGTGTAAAAGACCATGTTCTTTAATAGTGTTCATTGAAATGATTGGAAAATATTTAATGGTCTTAATTATAAATGGAGGATAAAATTTGGGGCATTACAATGGATTGGCGCAAGTCTCAAACCAAAAAAAAAAAAATTGTGGATTGTGTGGGCAATAGGGTCATAATCAGAGGAGATGTCCAAATAGCAATGTAACAGCCTCAAGTAATAGGTCACATAACTAATGATTATCTAAATTGATTGTACCATGTGTTGTACTTTAATATTGAATGTAATGTTATCAATCTTAAGTAACTACGTTGTATGATATGTCGTATCATTTCTTAATAAAAAAATGTGTTATAATATAATCCCCTTAAGTGATGTGTTGTAACTATCTCTGAGTGTTTCAAAAAGAGAGCAAGGGGCGCCGCATTGATGCCTGGGTGCAGTGAAAAATGTGCAAAGGTTGCCACATTTTTCTAGATGAACGTGGATAAAGAAGTTAGTCCAAGACTATAGGTTTAGGATAGCCACATGGAGGAACTTTAACTGGTAAGACTATGGAATTGGTAAATATCGTGATTAGGAGGGGAGTTAGTATAGCTTGTGTACAAGAAACTAAGTGGACGGGAAAAAAACTAGGGAAATAGAGGATACGGTTTTAAACTATATTATAGTAGCAACGATAGACACATGAATGGGGTAGGAATAGTAGTTGCCAAGGGTCTTATAGAAAATATAGTTGCAGTCATTAGAAATGATAGGATTATGTTAGTTAAACTAGTTATTGGAGATAATATAGTGAACGTTGTTAGTGTATACGCCCCCCAAGTAGGATTAGATGATTAGACTAAGAGAGAAATTTGGGACCAAATGGATGAGGTATTATAGGAGATACCCATAGGAGATAACCTAGTTATGGGTGGAGATTTTAACGGCCATGTAGGAATCGATAAATTAGGTTGTGAGAGGGTCCATGGTGGGTATGGTTTTGGTGATAGAAATCAGGTTGGAGAGCGTATTTTAGATTTTGCGTTAGCTTCTAATTTGGTGGTGGCCAATACTATGTATAAGAAGAAAGATGAGCATTTGATAACTTTTAAGAGTGGGTCAATTCAGCAATTGTAAGGTGATTCTTGTAGAGAGCCTGATGTCTCAACATAGGATCTTGGTACTAGATTTATGCTTTAAAGGACAAAACCAAGCTAGGAAGGATAGTGGGTGTTGTAGGATGAGATTGTGGGACCTAAAAAGGGAGAAACTAGAAGTAATTAAGAATTGAATGGATATAAAAGGTTCTTGGGATTTGGAAGATGATGTTAACACTATGTGGAACTTGATCGCCAATTCTATGAGGAGAATCTCAAGAAAAGTCCTTGGAGAGTCGAAAGGAAAGGAACCCAACTCTAAGGAAACTTGGTAGTGGATGGAGGAGGTTCATACGGTAGTAAAGATGAAAAAAGAGTGCTTTAAAAAGTGACAGAATGATATAACTGAAGAAAACCTTAAGAGTTATATATTGGTTAATAAGGAGGTCAAAAAAGTAGTAAGAGAGGCTAAGTTGAAAGCCTATGATGACCTATACACTAGACTAGATAATAAGGAGGAAGAGAAGAGAATATATGAACTTGCCAAGATAAGAAATATGAAAATAAGAGATTTTAATCAGGTTAAGTACATCAAGAGTAAGTACTTTAAGGTATTGGTGAAGGACGAAGAGATTAAGCAAAGGTGGAAGAACTATTTTGAGAAGTTGTTAAATGAGAAACGTTGAGGAAAGTCAAAAGGAAAGAAAGTAGCTAGTGTAACAAGCCCGCGGGGGACCTCGCTTACAGCTCGGACTCTCAAAGTTGTCACGGTTCTTAATCTGAACCAAAGAGTCCAAATCTGGCAAATCGTTTTGAGAAAACTGATTTTTGAAAAAGTAGTGCCAAACATGGACTGCTTTGCCAGATACAGAGTCGCCACCTAAATATTTTATTTTGGGAAATTTAGGAAACCCTGACTCGGTGCCAAAAGGCCACGTGTCCGTCATCACCAAAGCTGCTTCGGCTCGGGAACTTGGGTACGATTGGGGAAGGTCACTTCGTGAGCACCCCCGCTCGCCCGGTCATAGACCGGCCTCTACTAACCATGATATCAATTTTTGAAAACATTGTGAGTTCTTATTCCGGTTCATTAGCCTAGGTTACTATGTGATGCGCACAGCATATAAGTATAGACCAGGTCGCCTAGATTGGAACAAAACACTTCTTGTTTGTTTTTGAAAAGGGTTTGCTACCCGCAGGTAGGCTTTGAAACATTTTGATGATTTATTCCAATTTAAGTAACTCAGCCTTCACCCACAGGCATTCAGGCAGTTATTTCACATAAGCACATAGCCTCATGGTAAGCATGCTATTCATGGCAGTCACTCACACGCATGCAAGGATGCTAAAGCATAAAGCTTACCGAGTACTCCAAGCCAAAATAGGAATTCATTAGAAATCATGCATGATCCTAACTGTACAGAAATGCCTAATGCAACACATGCAAAATGCAATTTATAGCAGGCTCGGCTATTCTAAGATGGCATATGAAATGTTACAACTATCATGTATTCAACTTTGAAATTGAAAGTACGATGCAGTTAGTGTGATGCGCCGAGCCCGGTGCATGCAATACAGATGAATGAATGCAAACATGCTGTCATACTGTATGCTAATTGAAATATGCCCTAATCTAACCATCATAAGCGGATAAATGAAAGGGAGAAAGACGTGGGGTTGGAAGACATACATCACACACACGCACACTTATTACAGTTATGCCCTCGTAGAGAGGGTCCGAATAAATATACAGTCCCAAATAAAAGAATATTACAGTCCAAATATTACAGTCCGAATATGAGAATATTACAGAATCCTAATTAATTAATGAATTAACTAAGAAAGCAAATAAAACTGGCATGCAAGCCAGGGACTGCCTTGCTTCTGATGGATGATGCATGTCCGGATTGTCTTGCGCGGAAATCCACCGGAATGCCCCAATTAGCCTCTGTTTACACCTGTTCTTGAAATGCGTGCCAAGCCCCAAAAGGTTGCTGATTCCTGGTTTTGCTGCAACAGAGAGCAGGAAAGGGGCATAGCAATGTATTTGCACAGATATATGCATGTCTCGATCCTCGTGCCACCAATCACGCATACCGAGGCATGATGGCCGAGGAGTCGAAATGCACAACTCAATATAGGATGAATGCACATGAAACTACAGCTAAAACCTAACTCCATCATGGACAATCCGGAGTGTCGGTGACTGGGGGAATTGAGACACATTCCGTCACTCGGAGTACGAAATGTACCTCGTTTCCCGTGCCCGGGCTAACTCCTATTCCGGACACGATGCAATATGCATGATATGCGTGAAATGCAATTAAGATGCAATCCTAACATACACAATGCTATGAAAATGAGATGTCTCGAAATGCGTGCACACGGGCACGCAAACCGAGAAAATGACAGAATGCACTGAAAATGAGGTGCCTCAAAATATGTGCACGCGGGCACGCAAATCGAGGCGATGATATGCGTCTCGAAATATGGGTACGCGGGCACGCAAACCGAGGCGATGATAGGTGTCTCGAAATACGTGCACGCGGGCATGCAAACCGAGGCGATGATAGGTGTCTCGAAATACGTGCACGCGGGCACGCAAACCGAGGCGATGATAGGTGCAATGAAAATGAGATGCCTCGAAATGCGTGCACACGGGCACGCGAACCGAGGCAATGGTAAATGCAATAAAAATGAGATGCCTCGAAGTGCGTGCACACGGGCACGCAAACCGAGGCAATGGTAAATGCTATGAAAATGAGGTGCCTCAAAATGCGTGCACACGGGCATGCAAACCGAGGCAATGGTAAATGCTATGAAAATGAGGTGCCTCGAAATGCGTGCACACGGGCACGCAAACCGAGGCAATGGTAAATGCTATGAAAATGAAGTGCCTCGAAATGCGTGCACACGGGCACGCAAACCGAGGCGATGACAGAATGATATGAAAATGACATGAAAATGACAAATGGGCTTATACCAACATGAGAGAGCCTCAGCCACACTCACATCGGATGCCGGCGGATAAAAATGGAGTGCCTCGAAATGCGTGCACACGGGCACGCAAACCGAGGCGATGCTAAAATGACATGGAAAATGGCAAAAATGATATGCAAGCATGCTAATGGAATTTCAGCAACAAAATATGGGGGAAAACAGTCCCGAAATGTAGCGAAATGATACCAAATGCATGAAATTGTCCCGAAATGCAACATTAGGCACCCGAAATGGCCTATAGCCATGCCAAACATGCACAACATGGACATGCAATGCAAATACAGAAGCTAGAAAACCCCAAAATAAGCACTTTTCCAGTTATAAACATGGCCAAACAGCAAATATAGGTACGGCAAAAATAGCATACAAGAATAGGGGCCAAGATAGGGGTAATGAAGCAAGTGGTATAAGCTAAACCCAAACTGAAAAATTTCCTTCTACAACACTGAAGATGGACCAAAAATATGAACATTTACAGTATATGGCAGCCTCAAAATCAGTATACAAATATGCTAAAAATGGGATGCAAAACAAGGCCCAAAAGGTGCTATAACATGAAGTATATAAAATAATCACCAAACGGAAAAAAAGTGTGAATGAAACATGAAGTATAGGCCAAAATAAGGCCACTTTAAGTTCGGACCAAGGTCCAAAAACAGAAGCAAAGAGGGCTATCAACTCATGCAAAAATGAGGCCAAATAAGGGATTGAACTACAAGTGACGCATGGAGGCACCAAACAAGGTTGAGCCCTTCCCCAATGTTGAAGAGGGGCTCAAAATAAGCCTTAAATCAGTTTACAACATGCTCGAAAATAAATTTCTCATGGGTCAAAAATAGCATGCAAATCTATGACATACAAGATGGTCAATGAAGCAAGTATATTATGGAGGGCTCAAACAGGGTTGAGCCCTTAATGAGAAGTGAAGATGAGCTCAAAAGATGGCCCTTTTCAGTTAGGGCCGGAGCTTGAAACAAAAAGGAAGTGAGGCTTAGAAATGGATCAAGAAAAAGGGTCAAAAGGGTAAAAGTGTAACTTACCCTTGAAGATTCGAATTTTTGTTGCTTCTTGGATGGATTTGCAGCTTCTTTAGCCTTCAAGAATCCCTCCTTGCTGCTGGAAATGAGATGGTGGTGGTAGAGCTTGGTGGTGTAGAAGGAATGAAGGTTATGGACTTAGGGTTTTTTGAAGAATTGAAGAAGAAGAAGATGGAGGTGGCTATGGAGCTTTGAAGAAAAGTTTTTCTAACCCTTGTAGAGGAGGCCATCAGCTGGTTAAAAGGGCCAAAAGGGGGTGTAAAAGGTGGGGGAAATGGAGAGAAAAACTCCCCCACAAAATATCCCCCGGATACAGAAAATATCTGGGGGATATTGCCCAACAGCTGGAAAGGGTACAGTGAGGAGAATACGGCCGGCCTCATACTTTTACAGGAGGTGGCCGGCCGGCCACACCCTCTAGCCGGCCGGCTAGGGGTCAAAAGGGTCAACAATATTTTCTGGCCGGCCAGGTATTGGGGAGGTACCCCTATGTGTGTACAACACAACCATGTGGTTAAAATTCCAAGAAAGTGGGTCCAAGGGGTTCAACATTGGCTCGGAAAGAGGGGGTCAAAAGGGTCAAGTTGAATTACTGGCCGGCCATGAACTTTTAGGGGCCTTCCATGTGTGTACATCACAGATATGTGGTTTAAAGTTCGAGAAAAAATGTCCAAGGGGTTCAACATTTGCCCGGAAGAAAGGGGTCAAAAGGGTCAGATGACCTTAATGGCCGGCCACCAACTTTTAGTGGCCTCCCAGATGTGTAGATCACAGATATGTGGTTGAAAGTTGGCAACACTAGCTCTAAGGTATTCAACATTAGCCCGGAAGTTGGAAAAACGGGCGCCGGGAGGCTCCGGAGGAGAGATAACTGGTTGCTGCAACAATTGCTGGCCTCCCACCCTTCAGTGACCTTCCCTGTGATAAAACAGAGGTACCAGCCAAAAATGAACGAAAACCGTTGCAAAACGAATGTTCGGGGGCCAAAACACGCAGTTCGGGGCCCCGGAAACTGCCCGTTAAACACCGAAAGTGGCGTTCGGCCACGAAGTGGGTTTCTCAGCCCCCAGTGTCCCTCAAAAGGGAGCAAATAGGAAGTATGCCAAAAACCGGAGCAATAGGAGATGGTTAAGCGGTCCCGAACCGAGGCACACGGCCTGACGGCTCCGAAAACCGGGAACGGGACTCCGAAATGGGAAAAATGGCCTACGGCCACCAAATGTAGCCTGCGGACATTGAGAAATGGTCTACGGGACCTCTCCCTCCCCTCAGGAGAAGAAACAGAGAAAACCCAGTCTGGTTCGCAAACCGAGGCAAAGTACAAAAGAGGGTTCGGAAGTCCGGAGGCAGGGCTCATGGCCGCGACTCTGAAACTTCTGAACGAGCACAACATGCAACATCACCAAGCGCTCAATCGGTGACGTCTGAGTCTTAAGGTCAGTCAAAAATGGGGTGTCTACAGCTAGTAATAAGGAAAATCAAGACTAAAGGTATGGATGTTCGAAAAATCGAAAAATTGACCAAATCAATTGAACCGAACCGAACCGTTTGTGTTTGGTCTATTTTTTAACAAGAATTGGTCTATGCGGCTTTTAAATTTGACTTTTTTCGATTTTCGGTTCGGTATCGGTTTAAGCATCTTATGCACCGAACTAAACTGAAACCGACCGCTTCAACATATATTGTATTTATAATATATATAATTTAATAATATTAATAAGTATAATAAATTATTAATTTCAATTAATTAACCCTATCATCCATATAACCTAAGTTAGTATACCCTTATTATATATAATCTTAACTCTAAATCACTATTCATGAAGCCTTAGTATTTATTATTAGTTTTTGTTTGTATTTTTGTTAATTTAGAAATTGTAAAATATTTATTAAATGGATGGATAGGATATGTTTGAAATGGTTGACAAATGACTAATCGATATCTTTACATAAATGAGTGACTATACTAAAAAATGGCTTAAATTCGAAATCGATATCTTTACATAAATGAGTGACTATACTAAAAAATGGCTTAAATTCGAAAGATACTAAATTGAATAAACCACATCAAACCAAATCATTTCAATTAGTGCGGTTCAGTGCGGTTTGATGAGAGAAGCGGTCTGTATTGGTGCTCAAAATAATAAAACCAACATTATTGGTTCGGTGAAATGTTTTTACCTAAATATTGACCGTACCGAATCGATTACATCCCTAACTACATGTTCTATCGCTTAGGAACTTTGAAGTGGAGATTGTATTTAAGAAGATGAAATCGAATAAACCTTTAGGACCCAATGATATTCCTATTGAAGCTTGGAAATGTTTGGGTAAAAAGGGGGTTGCTTGGTGGACTAGGTTTTTTAGCAAGATTTTGTTGACTAGGAAAATGCCAGAGGACTGGAGGAAGAGTATTTTAGTGCCAATCTATAAGAATAAAGGTGATGTTCAGAATTGCAACAACTATAGAGGAATCAAGCTGATGTGTCATATAATTAAAGTGTGGAGAGAGAGTGATGGAATGTCAATTGCGAGATATAACAGAGGTGTCCGATGATCAATTTGGATTTATGCCGAGTAGGTCAACAATAGAAACGATCTATCTTTTGAGGAGAGTAATAGAAAAGTATAGAGAAAAGAAAAGAGACATTCATATGGTCTTTATCGATCTTGAGAAAGCATATGATGGAGTGCCTCGAGATATAATCTGTTGGGTGTTAAAAACAAAAATAAAAAGGGTGACAAAATGGTACATTGATGTGATTAGGGACATGTATAAAGGTGTGGTGACCATTATTAGATCGCTTGTTGGAGAAATAAGTGAATTTTCAATTACTCTGGGGTTACACCAAGGATCAACTTAAGTCCTTATCTTTTTACTTTAGTTATGGATGAGTTGACAAGAAATATTCAGGATGATGTGCCATGGTATATACTTTTTGCAGATGATATCGTGTTAGTAGATGAGACTAGAGAAAGCGTTAACACTAATCTAGAGACTTGGAGAGAAACACTTGAATCTAAAGGATTTAGGATAAGCAAAACAAAGACAAAGTACATGGAGTGTAATTTTAGAAATGATAACGATAGAAGTAGAGGAGAAGTGAAGAATGAGAACCAAGAACTACCTAAGTGTGAACATTTTCATCATTTAAGATCGATTATTACAACAGTAGGGGAGATTAGAGCGAATGTGGTACATAGAATTAAGGCATGATGGCTAAAGTAGAGGAGTGCGTTTACGGTACTGTGTGATAAACGAGTACTCACTAGACTAAAAGGAAAATTCTATAGAATGGCTATTAGACCAGCGATGTTGTATAGGACGGAATGTTGGACAACTAAGAAACAACATGTAGATAAGATGAGTGTTGCTGAGATGAGGATGTTAAGGTGGATGTGTGGTAAGACTAGAAAAGATAGAATTAAGAATGAGTATATTCGTGAATGGGTAGGAGTAACACCGATAGAAGATAAGTTGAGAGAGAATAAATTGAAATGGTTTGATCATATATAACGGAGGCCAATAGAGGCAGTAGTAAAGAGATGTAATACAGTGACGGTAGATGGAAGTGTTATGGAAAGGAGTAGACCTAGATTGATATGGGCAAGTGTGGTAAATAAAGATATGAATCTCTGTAATTCGACTAACCAAATGGCTATTGATAGAGTCAAGTGCAGAAGAATGATTCATGTAGGCGGTCCTATTTGATAGGACTTAAGGCTTGGTTTGGTTTAGTTGATTCAGAGAGTTGTCACATTTTCAAATTGACTTTATCTTTTGTAAGACTAATAATAATGCATGTGGCATTAGTGACTACCTATTAACATAGGTATTATGTTTTCTAAGGCTAATAATGCATGTTGCATTAGTGACTACATATTTAGGGTTGTGCAAAATATCGCTCGATCTGCTAAAATCGCACTAACTCGCATCAATCTGTATCGCTCTATCCACAAACCACGGTTTAAACTTTAAAATTTGTAATCCGCCTTTGAAACTGCTCTACTCTACTATAGTTAATACACACACACACACACACATATATATATATATATATATATATATTAACCTGTAATGAAATATCAAAGTAAAAATAAGTATAAGAGAGATTTAAGATACGAAATTTATTACAAATTAGTAATTATATATATAATATTATATAAAATTAGTTTGTGTTATACATATGAAAAATATTATGCAAATTAGTGTTACATATTATGCAAATGATTGATAATTGGTTAGAATATTTTTTTAATCTGCCAATTCATCCAAAACAGCACAAACCACAATTTGCCAATCTGCCAATCCGCTAATCCGTCATTCGGTTTATAATTTTACTCTCAAACTGCTCGAACCACACTACACACACCCCTATATCTATTATCATAGGTATTAACTTGTCGAATTAACCAACGATGCATTAGAGTTTGAATTTGTACCATATCATTATGTGGTTCTTCAATAAAAATCTTATGTTGTGCATTTATTATCTTTTAGGGCAAATTACACTGACCTCCATTGAAATTTAAAAAAAATATGAATTAAGCCTCACATTTTTCATATAATTACGCTAATCTCTCTTTTAGTAAAGTCAAATGGACCGAAACTAATGCAAATATTGTGAAAATACAAAAATATGCAATTTTGTTTAAAAATGATGACAATATTATTTTTTCATTCACATAACTAAAAAAAATTATTGATAAAAATTAAGTATTATACAAATTAAAATAAGGGAACTCAATCCAATTATGTTAAAATTATAGCGTTTACTATGTTACGGTAAGGGAGTTCTTATCTTTTCTCAAAATTCACTTCAAAATATAGGACAAAAAGACATACAAGGAGTGATGATTTGACATGAAAAAAAATTATATGCACTAAAATAATATGAATAGTTTGGCTATGTATGTTAAAAAATGTTGAAGCGAAAGGAATTTCGATCTACTAAGGAATTACTGAATTTCAATTTCAAATGTCATTTTCAGAATGAGTTTTATAATTACACAACTTAAAATCGCATTTTCAAAATGTAAGTTTATGTTGCCACATCATCGCAACAGAAAGCCATGTTAACTTGAAATCACATTTTCAACATGTGATTTCAACTTGCCACATCAGCGTATTGTTATCCATGTCAACCTAAAATCGCAGAAAATGCGATTTCAAGTTGAAATTGCATGTTCAAAATGCGATTCAAAAGTGGGTTCGTTTCCTAAATATTTTGAAAAGTTGGTTAATTTTCTAATTTGTTTTTTTAATTATTTTAGAATGTTCAAAAAAAAAAATGAACCTTGACAAAGAATGGGGAAATTTGAAAAAAAAAAATTAGGAAAGAGAAAGAAATAGAAAGAGAAATTTCATTATTTTTCCTAAACAATTGAGAAGGACAATCTTTTACAATCGTAGACTACTAATAACTTGTTTCAAACCATGTCAAAAAGAAAATTGAAAATTAAAATTTTTAACCAATCAATAAATAGATAAATATGCTGAAAATCAATACTACATTGACATAAAGAATAAAACTGATAATTCAAGCGCAGCAAACGATCAAGTAGGGGGAAAAAAATGACAACTATTATTTTAGAAAATGCCAAGTATTCTTCAAACTCACCCATGGGCCTTTGTTAGTGGAGATATAGTTTCTATCTGCATGTTTTAGTGATGGTTTTGTGATACCAAGTTTTGCTATTTTCTATTTTTCCACGGTTATAGGGAACAAGATTCAATAGATACAAACATAATATTATTTTTTCATCAAGGTTTTCCTTTCTTTCCTTGTTTCTTTCCTTCTATTTTTCCTTTTAAAATCTTAGATTTTCATATTTGAGTAAATATGTTTAAGGTGTCATATTTTTATCGACAAATGGTTGAGACACCTAATTTATCACCTTTAAAAATCACTTAATGATGTGTCTAACAAGTGTCAAATTTTGATTTGTGTTTCAAACATTCCATCATGGAGGGTCTAACCTCAATGCCACATCATTAGGGGTTATTTAAGAGTGATAAAGGGTAATGTAGCATTGTTGTTTTTTATAACTTTGGTTTTATTTGTTATGATGGTCACTTATAGTTGTTTTGTTGGTAATTCTCTTAGGTGAAAGAGGCATTTTTTCACTAGCTTGTTATGAGAGAGAGAGAGAGAGAGAGAGAGAGAGAGAGAGAGAAAGAATATAACTCTATATATTTCAATGAATTATATTAATGAATGTATACAATACAATAAGAGAAGCCAATATATATAGGCCAAGAAATCTAAGTATACAAGAAACCTAAGTAGTATAGGAATGGATAAGTATAGGAATAGATAAGTATAGAAGATATACATATCTAATATACAACTAACACCTCCCCTTAAGCTCAAGGTGGTAAGGCAGATATCAACTTGAGCTTGGAGAGAAGATCAGAGATGTAAAAGGTGGTAATGCAGATATCAACTTGAGCTTTGAAAGTAAGTCAGAAAAGCGTCCCGGAGAATGAGCTTTGGTTAAGATATCGGCTATCTGATCGGCAGACGTAACAAAGATAAGACAACAGTGTCACTAGTAACATGTTGTCGTTTGAAGTGACAATCAATCTCAATATGTTTGATGCAATCATGGAAGACATCATTGTGTGCAATCTGAATAGCACTCTGTAGACGCGCCCATGGGCCTCGTGCTACAGTTCGGACTCGATTTGTGTCACGGTTCTTAATCTGAACCAAAGAGTCCAAATCCGGCAAATCGTTTTGAGAAACAGATTTTTTTGAAAAGGAGTGCCAAACATGGACTGCTTTGTCAGATACAGAGTCGCCACCTAAATATTTTAAAATGGGGGAATTTAGGAAACCCTGACTCGGTGCCAAAGGCCACGTGTCCGTCATTGCCAAAGTTGCCTCGGCTCGGGAGCTTGGGTACGATTGGGGAAGGTCAGCTATGAGCACCCCCTCTCGCCCGGTCTGAAGACCGGCCTCTACTAACCGTGATATCTAGTTTTGAAAACTTTATGCGTTCTTATTCCGGTTATTAGCCTAGATTTACTATGTGATGCGCGCAGCATACAAGTATAGACTAGATTGCCTAATTTGGAAATAAACATTGCACATCCGTTTGTCTTGAAAAACATTTTGGAATTTGCTACTCGCAAGCAGGCTAAAACACGGATTTCAACGAGTTTTTCCAACTCAAACAACCCAACCTTCACCCACAGGCATTCAAACAGTTTATCACATAAGCATCTAGCCACATGATGAGCATGCTGTCATGATAGCATTCACACTCATGCGAGATGCTAAAGCATAAATACTTACATCGTACTCCGTGCCAAAACAATAAACTAATTAGCAAACATGCGTGGTCCTAGTTCATGTCAATTTGACTAATGCAACACATACAGGATGCAATTAGAGTAGGCTCGGCTAATCTAAGCATGGCATGTGAAATGCAGTCCATTGATGCATGTATTCAAATCGGAATTGAAGTATAAATGCAGTTAGCGTGATGTACCGAGCCTGATGCATGCAATACAAATGCATGAATGCACGCATGCATAGCATAAGGTATGCTAATTTTAAATATGCCCTAATCTACCATCATAAGCAGGTAAATAAAAGGGAAGAAAGACGTGAGGTTGGAAGACATACACACACTCACGCACACTTATTACACAATTGCCCTCACTCGGGGGGACCAAATAAATATTACAGTCCGAATAATAAACAAATAAATTATTACAAAATTTCTAATTTACTTAACAGAATGAAGTGTAAAAAAGAAAGGTAGCCACGCCCCAGTCACGGGATGCGCGAATGATGCACGCTCGAACCCGTCTTGTTCGGAAAGCCCGTACCATACCATTACTGCCTCTGTTTTCACTGCCATGCTTCTCTGAAAAATTCCAAAGTTCTGGGACAGATTCCTTGCACACTGCAGAATCCCATCGGCTGGAGGAAATTCCCACCGGCAATGTACAATTTCCATTGGCTGATGATGGAGTTATCGGCCATCCACCAATGGCTGGTCGGCATTGAATTCTGCCGGTCGGTAGAAACTTCCTGCAGAAGACAGTTTTGACAGCAACAGAGGACAGACAGCATATGGCATGGGATTTCAGGCACATGTAAGCATGGTCATGTTCCCCATCATGTGTTGAACTCAGGGAAGCATGGCCCTCGATCCTCGAGCCATCAATTGTGCATGATAGCCCAAGAGATCAAGCTTGCCATTTGATGTAAAAATGCATGCAACACACGAATGAGGACCAAGGCCTTATCATGTCGAAGTCAAAGGCTCCGGTGACCGAGAGTTAAGGCACGTTGCATCACTTATAGTATGAACGCTCCTTAACCCTCACACTTGGTTTGACACCCCAAACCAAGTAATGCAATGCATGTTATGCAAACATGACTCAAATGCAACATGATACTAATTATGCAAGGCATGCCAAATGCCATGCAACTACTATGGCAAACATGCAATGCTAGGCATGCAAGATGCAAATGTGATGCAAATATGGACCAATATGCCATAAGACTAGCATGGGACAACACATTAATGAACCAAATAAGCAACAAGCATATGATAAGCATGCAATGGTGGACTTAAACCATAAAGGGGTAGACCTCAATCCACCCCAAAACAGTGGCCAAAAGTGCCCAAAATGATGGTCAAACACTCATGCCAACATGCAAACCAATGGGCCTAAGGTTAAGGCACAAAAAGGGGGCACTTTACTTCCACCAATATGACCATTCATGGCATGAATTAGACAAGTGAAAATAGAATTTTAGCATGCAAAAATGGACTCCAAAACCCACTAATATGGCAACTTAAGTGGCTCCAATGAGATGCATGCACCAAAGCTCATTTCTAGGCATAAAAGGGCATATCCTCAAAGCATGAAAGAGATCACATATGCAAGCATACAAGCATGATTTATGGACTGAAATACGACCCTAAATGATGCCAAATCATGAGGATGGTCTAAGCTATGCATGTTAGAGGTCAATATGCTCAAGGCTTACAAGCCAAAACACAAAGAGAGGACACCAAACATGGCAAGCATGACTAAAACAAATGGCCAATAGGTCTTAAACATGGTAAATTAATGCCAATACCTTCATGAAATTAAGCCAATACATGCAAGAACCATGACCTAAACACAAGATGCATTTCTAGGCCAAATAGAGGAATGTAAAGCAAGTATGTTAAGCATGCAAAGGGGTACAAATCCGACCAAAAACAGAGATCATATGTGACCTAAGGACACCCAAAAAGTTCTGAAATAGGGCCAAAAACAATCAAGCATACATGTTGCCATTTAAGCCAAAAGGCAAGGAAATGAGGCAATGAAGGGAGAGGGGTGTCCCTCTCCTATACAAGACTTCAAACCACCTTCCTCACCACTAAAAACCCACTGGTTTTCAGTGGTGAGAAGACCAAAACACTCAAGCAAACAAGGCCTCACAAAGGAAGCACCAAAAAGGCCAAATAAGGCCTAAGAGGGTGAGTTTGAACTCAAACCACAAAATACCCTTAATGAAAGTTCTTAAGCATGAAAATATAAGCCTTTTTTATGTTATGAACAAAAACTAAATCAGCAAGCAACATAGGTAAAAAACTAGTGCAAGTTTGGGAAAACTAAAGTAAAGTGATTACCCTTAAAGATCCTTTGAAGAACAGTTGGTCCAGCCCTCTTCTTTTGATCAAAATCAGTCCAAAAGCTCAAGAATCAACCCTCAAAGTGACTCAATCTCGGAGCAAGGTGTAATGGTGTGTGTATTAGTGCAAAAGTAAGGTAAAAATGCACTTTTGAGCTACCAAACACACACTAAGGAAGGAGAGAGAGGGAAATATAGAGAGATATGGTGTATCTATGTATAAGCTCTGGTTTTACCTTCAAACTTGCCAACCTAGAACAAGGAGAAGACCCTTCCTCTTATAGAAGTCCCCTTGGCAAAGCTTACAAAACAAGCTTGCTTAGGGGGAAATCCCTCCATACACGTGTATGGAGGGGAACAGAGTGGGTGCCAGCTATCACAGCTGGCACAAAATATCTACATAAAGTAGATGAACAGTAGTCGGCTGCTCAAAATTGTCATTTTGACAAAATGGAGTGCCGACCGGCAACAAACGATGCCGACCGGCAATATACATTGCCGATGGAAACAAAACACCAGCCGGTGGCCTCTGGCCATGGCCGGTGGTGTGTGGGGATGCCTCACAAGGCATTCCCTGCCCCTCCAAGGCAAAACACAAGTGTTTGGTGCAAAACCAGACACTAAACAGTCGAGTCAAGAGGTCCTGAGGCAAGGCACGCAAGCCGAGACCTCCGGGAACTCAAGACGAACACAAACATGGATGATCACCGAGTGTTCAAACGGTGACGTCCAAGTCTTGAGGACGGTCAAAAATGGGGTGTCTACAGTTGCCCCTCTTTGACAGAACTCGAAAGTCATAACAATGACGGGAGTGAATGTCAAAGCCCGGAGACGACCCATTTTTGACAAGGCCGAAGACTTAGACAAACATGTAAGACAAACAAGGTATGCGCCCGAAGGCGGGGGCAAAATGCAAGACAATGCACAGAGCCGGACATAACTTATGATCTTGCAAAGAAAGCTGTAATGAAGCAAACATGCGACAATTTTAAGCTAGCATACACCAAACTACACTACAATGCAGAAAGGATGTAAGAGAATTATGCAATTCTCAATACGTTTCACTCGGAGGATACAATACCTGTGCGGTTCGTCTGGTTGCACCAGCCTCAAATGAACCGTACATACAATATCTTGCCTGCAAAGAAAAAAAAACTTAACAGGTACAATATTGTTAGCAACATGCATAATAGTGTACTCGAAATGCATGACAACGCAAAGCAAGTGGGAAGCATAACGATGCTGTGAAGGTACAGACATGTAAGTGGAGCGCGCGGTCTACGCAGGCAACGAAATTGATCATGAGCATGCGGTCTACGCAAGGAATGACATTGAATGTAAGAATGCGGTCTACGCAAGCAAAACATGCGGTCTACGCAAGTAGTGAAATTGATTACAAATATGCGGTCTACGCAAGCAAAACATGCGGTCTACGCAAGTGATGAAGTTGATTACGAACATGCGGTCTACGCAAGTAATGAATTTGAACAAATATGCGGTCTACACAAACAAAACATGCGGTCTACGCAAGTAATGAATTGAACAAATATGCGGTCTACACAAACAAAACATGCGGTCTACGCAAGTAATGAATTGAACAAATATCCGGTCTACGCAGGCAAAACATGCGGTCTACGCAAGTAATGAAACTGAACAAACATGCGGTCTACGCAAGTAAGACATGCGGTCTACGCAAGCAAAACATGCGGTCTACGCAAGTAATGAATTTGATTAAACATGCGGTCTACGCAATTAGAACATGCGGTCTACGCAGGTAATGGAATTGAATAATCATACGGTCTACGCAATCAAAACATGCGGTCTACGCAGGTTATGAAATTGAACAATCATGCGGTCTACACAATCAAAACATGCGGTCTACGCAGGTTATGAAATTGAATAAACATGCGGTCTACGCAAGCAAAACATGCGGTCTACGCAAGTAAGGAAATTGAACAAACATGCGGTCTACGCAAGGAAAACATGCGGTCTACGCAAGTGATGAAGTCGAATAATCATGCGGTCTACGCAAGCAAAATATGCGGTCTACGCAGGTTATGAAATTGAACAATCATGCGGTCTACGCAATCAAAACATACGGTCTACGCAAGTAATAGAATTGAATGATCATGCGGTCTACGCAAGTAATGAAATTGAACAATCATGCGGTCTACGCAGGTAATGAAACTGAACAAACATGTGGTCTACGCAAGTAAGACATGCGGTCTACGCAAGCAATGAAATTGAACAATCATGCGGTCTACGCAGGTAAGACATGCAGTCTACGCAATCAAAACATGCGGTCTACGCAGGTAATGTATATTGAGAAGAGTTGAATGTACACATATAAGTAGAAACGTGTCATTCATGCTGCTAGAATGTAAAGTACTGTAACACAGCATAATTGAAACGATTTATGGAATTCACAAGTCATGAAAAGGATACGGGACGGGACATTCCTCGTACGTATCGAGCATTGCTCGCAGAAGTTGTGGCCTGAGGTCAACTCTAAGGTTCGCGTTTCAAAAGTGTGCTTCCCCACATTGTCTCAAGCGATGAAGGTGCCAAACCATGTAGCTGACCCGAACGAAGGTGTGGAAGGTGCGCTGACCGCAAGGGGAGTTTTACCGATACCAATTCCGACACTTTGCTACCCTGCCATTCTATGCTTCACTTTCCTTTTTACTGGTAGTTTAAGCACATTGCACTGCCTCGGGCAGGTTTTATTTTCTCAAAATTATAAATTTTGCAAAACGTGTGATGAGAATGAAACAACCATTTTGTTCAAAAGATGTTGCATTTGTAAACTTTTTATGCATCGCATCGCAAGGTATCACACCACAATGTGAACGAAATTGAACCTATTTTGAACATTGAATATTTGCATCATAATAATCAGGTAGTGAACCGACTTACAACTCGATAAGCAAAACAAAGGCATGATATAACCAAACAAGGGTGAGTACAACTCGATAAACAAACCAAGAGCTCAAAGAGAGTGAAATACAACTCGATAAGCAAATGTACAATAACTTGATGAGCAGACAGGTGTGACTCTGCAAGAATCGATCACCGGGGGAGGGATCGGAGGTGGTGGAGTTCCCCAATACCCAGAATAAACAGCTCAGGGAGCCAGGAGGAAGCACATCGGTCAGGGGTGGAGGCCATCGGCCGCAAGGTATGGCCACCGGCCATAAAATTGTTCGGTCAGCAAAAGATTATGGTCGGTTGACAGAATATTTGGCTGGCCGGCTATTAATAAGGGAATCACCAGAATGTTGACACCTGTCCTCCACCCAACCTTATCTCCTACAAAAGACCCCAGCTTCGTAGTTTTTCTCAATTCCACACTGATTTGCTCCAATGGAAGAGTTTCTTGCTCAAAATCTCACAGCTTGGATTGCTAGCTTGGACGGCTCGGAAAAGCTGAATTTCTGGGGTTTCGGCATAAATGCACTATTCACTCTGGGTCGTACCCCATTGCATCTCCCGTTTCTCCATGCCGCGGCAAGGTTTTGGAATCCGGTGACGCATGTCTTTAGCTTCGCTGGTCAAGAGATATGTCCTACCTTTGAAGATTTCCGAGCCTTAATGGAGTCCGAGCGCGACGATGAGCTCCTGCCTCAACTTAATTTTGGCCATGCCCAATCCTTAGGGCGAATGTGTGGACTCAGTATACGTGACGCTCGGTCTCTGATTTGTGACGGGATGCTGGACATTCCGAGTTTGACCGATCGGTTTTCTGATGCTGGTGATCGCAACAACCATCACTGGCAAGGCTTCCGGCGACACGCCCTCTGTTTGTGCATGCTATCTCATTTTCTATTTGTCTCAGGCTCCGGAGGGTCTAGTGTCCGGCTGACCGAGGTTGTCCAAGGCTTGAAGGAGGGCAAGAGTTGTATTGCCATGACTCTGGCTGAGACGTTGATAGGCTTAGACGCCTTTTATCGTCATGAGACGACCAGATTAGCAGGGAGTCCACTATTATTGCTGGTAATGTTTCCCACCCAATCTCACATTCGTATTGCTCACATCACTTGGCCCTCAAGCTCGGTCTTTTCTCACAAAACCCTATTCTCACTTTTCTCTCCTCGTACATCTTTTTATTCTTTATTCTCTCATTTTTCATCCCTCCCCAGGTATGGTTGATGGACAAACTGCAGGTTGTGGACTCTTACCCAGTGTATTCAACTTGTGGCTACTTCTTCTGGCACCGTTTAGTCAATGCCCTGGATGAGGGATGGTGGTTCGCTTGGATGTGCTGCTTGTCTGCAGACCGTATCGCTTGGCGGTGCCCTTGGCTGAGCCTTCCGGCAATGAGTTACAATATGCCCCGGCAGACTGGGATTCAATTGATTGGTCTTACTCACTGTGTATTCTACTTCCCGTTTCAGATTCGATGCCAATTAGGCCATGATCAGACTTGCCCGCCAAAAGGGATAGAGTATCCTGCTGCATTCCCAGCCCGCGGCGCACAGCTTGCTTGGCAGGCCACCGCGTGGAGGACGAGAGAACTCCTGGCCCCCGCTCCTACTTTCAGTTGCACTTTGTCTGACGAGTGCTTGGATTGGCTTAATGAGGAGGCACAGGTCGGGCCCACCTTGGCATCAGAGGCTTCGACCAGCTCTGGGAGAGGGCGCAGGAGCACCTGACTTGACTATGCCCCGGATTTATTGCTTTATTAGTACTTTCAAGTTTTCTTTATGAATGTAATAAAAAGCAACTTCGATTTATATGCAAGAGCAGGAGAACTCTGTATTGAAATTAATGAAATTGAAGGTTGTGGTACTGAAAATTTTCCGCTTTGGTCCAAAAATGGTCAAAGTTGTAAAAAGATTTATTTTGAACAAAGTCAGCTTTTATTAAAACTTCCCAAAATCATTTTCGATGTGGATCAGAACTGGACACGCCTGAGATCCGTTACCGAGATGCACAACCCCGGATCTTTGCAACTGGAAAGTTGCCCCTAGTCTGAGGAGTACCACGGCACTGCATGGCAACGAAAAGTTGCCCCTAGTCTGAAGAGCACTGCACCGGAGATCATAACCGAACCCTTGAATGCTGAATAGACAAAGATGACCGAGATGATCAAATGGACAAAGTTGATTGGGGAAAAGGGTTATGGCTGAACTCCAGGATGAAGTTGCCTACGTATCCCAAAGATGGGAATCAAGCCTTACGTAGTTCAGGCTTAGGTTCACTCGAGTATTTTCAATCTCCTTTTACACTCTAACTTTTGCCAAGGTCGCCCTTTGTGGGTTTTCAACCTTGCAAGCTCAGTTTTTATATTTTCCAATTTTCTATGCTCTAACTTTTGCCTAGGTCGCCCTTTCGGGTTTTCGGCCCAGCGAGCCTCTCAAGGGTAATATTTCTTCAACTTGTCCATGTTGATCGGTTGGGAGAATTCCAGGCCATCTAGGTCCATTAGAACCACAACTCCACCTGACCAGACAGCTTTGATGATGTAGGGACCAGTCCAATTAGGTCTGAACTTGCCCCTTGGGTCGTGGATGGGGGCTCGGTTGTCCTTGAGCACCAAATCTCCTTCCTTTAGATTCCTGGACTGAACTTTCTTGTTGAAAGCCCGGGCAATTCTGCACTGATAACTTTGAACATGGTACAGTGCTTTCAATCTTCTCTCATCAAAGAGCATGAATTCCTCAAACCTGCTCTGCTGCCAATCTGCTTCGGCTATTTGACATTCAGCCAATACTCGTAATGATGGAACCTCAATTTCGATAGGTAGAATGGCCTCCATCCCATAGACCAATGAATACGGAGTCGCTCCGGTAGAAGTTCTAATTGAAGTCCTGTAGCCCCACAGAGCAAACGGCAGCTTATCTGGCCAATCCCGGTAGGTTTCCACCATCTTCTGCAGTATATGCTTGATGTTCTTGTTGGCGGCCTCAACTGCTCCGTTGGTTTGCGGCCGGTATGTAGATGACTTATGAAAAGTCACGTTATATTTCTCCAACAAGTCAATTACTTCCTTCTTAAAGTGGGAACCATTATTCGAAATAATCTCGTTTGGGACTCCATAGCGGCAGATGATGTTGTTTCTGATGAACTTTGCGACGTGCGACGCCTTCAACACCACGTATGATTGGGCCTCGACCCACTTCGTGAAATAATCTATCGCGACCAGGATAAACTCATACCCATTCGACCCCTTTGGAGTAACAGCCCCAATTACATCAATTCCCCAAACTGAAAATGGCCATGGCGAAGTCATGCTATACAGTTTTGACGGCGGGATGTTCATGCGGTTCGCATGGATCTGACACTTGTGGCATCGCCGAACAAAACTGATGCAATCCTCCTCCATGGTGGACCAGTAGTATCCCTGTCGAAGGATTTTTCGTGCTAGCATTACTCCGTTCATGTGCGCACCGCACTCTTCCCCATGGATGGCCTCCATCAGGCGCTTCGATTCTTCGGCTTTGACACATAGCTTGTGCATTCCCAGATGGCCTCTCTTATACAGCTTACCCCCACAGATGATGAACTGAACGGCCATTCTTCTGATTGCCCTTTTATTCTTGGCATTTACCCCCGGTGGATATACTTCCTTCTCCAAGAAGTTCCAAATGTCGTAATACCAGGGGTTTTCGTCCTGAACTTCATCTATGGCGGAAATTGACTCATATGCTGGCGCAAACTTCTGGTCTATAATGACTGGACGCATCCGGACCCCGGACGGGATGTCTATCATGGAAGATAGAGTTGCTAGTGAATCTGTGAACCTGTTGTTCTCTCTTACTAGGTGGGTGAAATTTGGCTTCTCAAACCGAGGAATTAACAAGTCCAAGGTCTGGTGGTAAATTATCATCTTCTCCTCCTTGACTTTCCAATCTCCTTTTGCTTGGGACACAACAAGGTTCGAGTCCCCAATGACGTCCAACCGCCTTGCCCCTAGTTCTAGGCCTACTTCTAGGCCGGCAATACATGCCTCATATTCTGCTTCATTGTTCGAGACTTTGAACCGGAGCTTGAATGCTAAAGGGATACGGGAATCGTCAAGTGCTATCAACAACACTCCTATCCCATACCCATACTGGTTTGACGCCCCGTCAAAGTACATCGTCCAAGTTTCATCTTCGACGTGCAGAATGGCTTCATCTGGGAATAGGTACTCAACCGTCTCATCCCCTTCAACCGGGTGGTCGGCAAGGAATTCCGCTACCGCTCTTCCTTTTACTGACTTGCGTGTCACATACTTCAGATCAAATTCAGAAAGCAACAGCAGCCAACGAGCTAGCCTACCCGTAAGTGCCGGTTTCTCGAAAAGATATTTAATGGGATCCAAGCGTGAAACCAACATTACAGAGTGAGCTAACAGGTAGTGCCGCAACTTCCTGGTAGCCCATACCAAGGCCAAACAAGCCTTCTCCAGCGGAGTGTAGCGGGTCTCGTAATCCAGCATCTTCTTGCTTAGATAGTAGATGGCCCTTTCCACTTTGTTCTCTGACTCTTGTGCGAGCATGCAGCCCATGGTAGTTTCAGTTACTGAAAGGTACAATATCAACGGTCTCCCCTGCTCTGGTGGTGACAACACGGGCGGGTTCTGTAGATATTCTTTGATTTGTTCAAAAGCAGCTTGGCATCGGCCATCCCATTGGAATTTCTTTCCTTTCTTCAGGAGACCAAAAAGTGGTTCATAAGTCAAGGTTAGTTTTGAAATAAACCGTCTTATGAATTGCACTTTACCTAGAAAGCCTCGCACCTCCTTTTCAGTCCTTGGTGGTGGCATTTCTAAGATGGCCCTGATTTTGGAAGGGTCGACTTCAATGCCCCTTTGTGTAATCAGAAACCCCAGCATTTTTCCTGCTGTAACCCCGAATGTACACTTCTGAGGGTTTAGCCGCAACCGAAATTCTCTGATCCTTTGGAAAAACTTTTGTAAGGCGGTGTAGTGGCCTTCTCTTTCTTTGGACTTGACAATCATGTCATCCACGTACACCTCAACCTCTTTGTGGATCATATCATGCAATATTATGGTCGCAGCCCGTTGATATGTGGCTCCAGCATTCTTCAACCCAAACGGCATCACTCTGTAACAGTATGTCCCCTACGGGGTGGTGAAAGCAGTCTTCTCCCGGTCTTCGGGTGCCATCACTATCTGATTGTAACCTGAGAAGCCATCCATGAATGAAAGCAAAGCATGCCCCGCTGTAAAATCCACCAACTCATCAATATGCGGCAGGGGAAAGTCGTCCTTCGGACTAGCTCTATTCAAATCCCTGAAATCCACGCATACTCGGATCTTGCCATCCTTCTTTGGCACTGGAACAATGTTGGCCAACCAAGTCGGGTATTCGGATACCAACAGGAAGCCTGCATCAATTTGCTTGGTGACCTCTTCCTTAATTTTGATGGCCCAGTCCGGACGAATCCTTCTGAGCTTCTGTTTGATCGGTCGGGCCTCGGGGTCGAGAGGGATCCGGTGCTGCACAATCTCAGGATCGATTCCAGGCATGTCTTCATAGGACCACACGAAAACGTCTTTGAAATCTTTTAATAAAGCGACTAAGCGCTCGCGTTCCTCCGAAGACAACGTGGACCCGATCTGGACCAGCTGCGGGTCCTTCTCAGTACCAACATTCATAGTAGTGATTTCATCCATTAAGGGTTTAACAAATCTTTCCTACTCTTGATCAATTAATCGTTGCAAAACCAGAGGAATTTCTTCCTCGTCGTTTTCATCAAAATTTTGAAAATCCTGATTTAAGCAATAAATCAAAGGCACAGAAAAATACTCAGAAACCACATCCACATCGTTCTCATTAGATACTTCCAAGCCGTCTAATTCTTCTGTTACAACAGACTCAAAAGAGAAAGAAAATGATGACCTAGACAGGATTGTGGCATCCGGGTTATCACCCCCAGGAATACCGGACTCAGACTCAGTTGAGCTGGAACCTGATTCCGACTCACAAGATTTGGTGGAATCAGATTCCGGCTCACTACCTGACCCGGTGCTGCTAGATAAAAATCCCTCTTCATATTGCCAGACGAGAGAGGGTGCGATGGATGCATCCAAAATAGTTGATGGTAGGCCCGCAGCCATTTCATTCCCGATCATGCATACCGAGGAGTTATCCCCCAAGCACTTCTGTTCAATCGGAGGATCTAAAAGTAGACATGCCAGCGCTACCCCCATTTCATTTTCAGCGTCCTCGGACTGGACTTCCTTACTTTGCTCAGCCTTGGCTAATGGGTCTGTCTACTCTTCGGCGATGTCATTCTCAGGTAGCTGCAGGTCAAAGAAAATCTCAAACCCCGGTACGCGCTTCCTCTCCGCGTTCAGCCACGGCTCTGGGAAGCCACAGAACGGAAAGTCCTCCCCCTCCCGGACGAAGCGTCCGTTTAGGGTACCCTGAATGGGTCGGTGCATTAAGTCAAAGGGCTTCCCCATCTGTTTCGCTCTGGCTCTTTCAGTCATTTCCTTTCCTTTCCTTATCCAGTCCTCTTTGGTGGGTAGATAACCCAATCCAAAAGTATGAGGGTTGTGTGGCACTTCGGCCAATGCCGCGACGCCTTTTCGGCCGCTCTTTCCCAATCCCATCCCGGGGATGTGCTGGAGTTTGTTCATGAGATAGACTGCTTGGGCACTGACATATACCCCTTCATTAGCTGCCATGATGTCCTGTACAACCCGAGCCTCAGCCAAGGTAAAACCCGATATGAACATATCTTCCATACCGTGCTCGATTTCTAGAACAGGCGTAGATACCTCCGGTGGTGGATGAATTGATGAGTTTCCAAAAACAATGGCTACTCCCTTCCCATAGGGATATTTCACCACTTAATGTAGGGTGGAGGAGACCGCCTTTACCTGATGCAGCCACGGCCGCCCCAAAAGCAGGTTGAACGTTGCAGGAACCTCCAAGACATGGAAATCTATCTCATGCTGTCCCGGCCCAACCTTTGTTTGAATCTTAACTGTTCCCATTACTTCCCGGCTCGTGTTATCATATGCCCGAATCACCTGGGCCGTTGGCACAAAGTCTACGATTTTCAGACCGATCACGTAGGCTGTCCTTGCCGGATAGATGTTGATGGCGGACCCTGTGTCGACAAGCACCACAGGTATCCATTTATCACTGCACTCCACAGAGATGTAGAGTGGCTTGTTATGGTTCGCACCCTTGGGCGGTAGTTCTTTGTCAGAAAAGGTCAGCATCGGGGTAGCTTCTCCCGAAAAGACTAGGCCCACCAGCTGTTCGGGCGTGGTGTCTATAGAAAGCTTGGCTTTGTCCATGGCTGAAAGGACAGCCTACCTATGTACCCGAGAAGCCATAAGCAGCCCCCAGATGGAGATGTCTGCTTGTATTTTCTTCAATTGTCTCAATACGGCCTCGTCCTCGAGTTGTTTTTCCTTTTGCTTTTCTGCCTCCCTATCTTTTCCAGACGCCTCTGGTTGATCTAGGTGTGGAGGCTTGAAATACCGTCCACTCCTAGTCATGTGATCGACTTCGCCGATATACCAGGTATCATCTGGTTGGTTACTCCCCCAATCTTCGTCTGTGTGGGCAAGACATAGATCCTCATCCTCCCACCACATTCCATTCGCTGCTGACAGGCACCTGTCCGGTTCTGGCATGACTGTTCTCATACTTGCAGCGCCTTCTATTCCTATGCTCGCGGCATTCTCCCTTTCTGTACTCGCAGCAGTCTCAATCCCCACATGGGCTTTTGCCTTCCTGATTCTCTCAGAATCTTCGAATCTTCCCTGTTCCGATTGTGTCAACGTAGCCGACTGTCCAATAATCCCCGTACTCGAAATGCTCCAATCCCGAGCGAAATTCTCGACACCGGCGCTCTCCGGCGATGCACTCTGTTCTTCAACCCTTCCGGCTGCCACTGATATTCTTGCCCCTACCGGGCCTTGTTGTGATTGAGACTTTCCACCACATCTGGTTGATCGTCCAACCATCCTGTAGCCTCTGTTGATTCCTCATAATCGAACCAGTTGACGGCTAAGTCCCCTGGATCTTGGTTACTGTAAAACTGGAGCTTGGCAAGGTCCTCTTCCACAGTCGTTGCATCATCCGTTCCCTGTCCCAGACTGTCCCCTTGGATCATACACAGCTCCCCCTCTGTTGGTAGTTCCATATCTGGCTTGTCCTGGCCTATTGACAAAATGTAGTCACTCGGACTATAAGCATGCCTAACACCACTCCCAGATTCCGCAGACTCTGGCTCAACAACCCCCTTCTCCTTTGGAGTCTTCTCTCTCCTGTTCTCAATAGTCACCACCGTTGGCTTAGGTTGGGCTAGGGAGATGTCCATCATGCACAAATCGGTGCGATCGGGAAGGAACACTTCCGGCTTAGGCAGGTGAGAAAGAGTGATATAGATGCTAGGATCGTAAGGCACAACCCCACCTTGGATGAAGTTGACTCTTTTGGGCGGTGGAGTTTGGTTATGTGTGGGGAGAGGGTTTGTAGTAACGTTGGGTTTCTCGGGAGGCAAAATCACCCCGTTATCGATGAGATCTTGAATCTCATGACGCAATCGGAAGCACAGGTCGTTGTCATGACCATGCTGTTGGTGAAATGCACAATATTTGGCTGGGTTGTGGGTAACGGGGAGTCTTTCTGGTAAGGGCCGCGGCTCTAGGGGCTTCAGATGCCCCTTTCTGATTAAGACCCCCAAAGCTTTGGACAGGGGTATATAAAGTGGAGCGAAGGTTCTGGTGTTTTTGAGTGGGTATTTGACTGTTTGTGAGTTGCTTCCGGACGCACCGGAGAATGGTGCGGCTGCCATATTTCTTGGGGGAGGGTTGGTGGTGACCATACTTACTTCGGAGGTCCTGGTAGTTATAGTACCACTCGGGCCTGCATTAGTGTTACGGTTGAAAGTTCTGCGGGGTTGCTCCCGGTCATTATCAATTAAGCCTTGCTTTAAGGCATCCTCAATCTGCACCCCCATTTCATGTAGATCTGAAAAGGTAGGGAAGGGGAGTACAATCATCTTCTGCATTAGCTTCGGCTGAAGATTGCGCACAATCATCCGAATCTGGTCTTTGTCTGTGGGCCTTAAGGTCATCATCGAAGCCTTAGCCCGCCACCTGGTTACGAATTCTGAGAAGCTCTCTTTGGGTTCTTACCTCGTTGTCTCGAGATCCCGGGTCTTAATCTCGATTTGTGTATTGTATGAGTACTGCAAGATGAAGGCCTCAGCCATCTCATCCCAACTTCTCTTGACGTCATCCTCCAATTTGGCATACCATATGGCCGCTACACCCGACAGGGTCCGGCCAAATAGAGACAACTTCTGCAGTCTAGTGAGGCCCATTGGCCTTAGGATGTCTGAAAACAATCTTAGGTGCACCATGGGGTCTCCAGACCCATCAAATCGATCAATGTGCGGCATCTTGAATCTGTCAGGCAGCGTCATGGCTGCGTCGGTATACCCATCTTCGATGTCAGGGATGGTCTTGACTCCCTGGGATCTTTTGAACATCTTTTCCAACTTACTCAATTTTAAGGCTGTGGGGTCCATTTCGAACTCAAAAGGAGAGTCCGGGATATTGACAGGCGTGGGTGCCTTGGATAGTTATGGCGGAATCGGGGGCGGAGCTGGCCCCGTTGGAAGGTCGGTATCCTCTTGGACATTCCGGGCATTTGGTGTTTCTTCGGGTATCGGAACCCTTGGTGGGGGAGGAACTTGTTGCGAAGCAGATGCTCCATTTTGCTGTTGTAACCTCACGATTAACTCTGTTTGTTCGCTCACAACCGTGGCCTGCTGCTTGGCGAACTCTGCCTGCCGAACAGCATCCTGCTGCATCATCTTCATGCTTTCTTGGAGTTGGCGCACCATCTCCTCTAAACTAGCCATACTGTTTTGTTCTGACTGAATTGTCGGTATATGTTCCCTCTCTGTGGGTGAAGCAGAACCCTGATCCCTACTGTACACAGGTGGGATAGACAAAGCCCTCTGTACTGACTGTTGAACTGATGCCCTCTGCCTAGCTGTCCTCCGTCTAGTAACCGGGGGTAGAGAGTGGTACACTAGTTGTCCGTCTACCAGATCCTCAGATCGATGGAGCCGACGACCTCTAACCCAGAGTGCTTGGGGAATATCTACCGGGTTGGAAGCAATGGTGCTAAACTACCTAGCAAAAAGATAAATAAAGCAATAAACAAACAATCGGACAGCATAACGGCATAAAATAAACACATGCAACGCACAGTTGGGCATTCATAATACACAGTTGGTAAGCCGAACACACTGTTCGTTGACACTGATCACTGTTCCCCAGAATCACTGTCCCCAAAAATTGAACCTGATACCCGCAGATAACTGATTCTCAAAACACTGAACTGGTGCCCGCAGGCCTGATGCCCAAACTTGCAAACTGATACATGCACCCTGTAGAGACACACTCTAACAACGCATAACAGATAATTGAGAGCCAAAACACCCCTATGGAGGGGTGAGGTTTCCCTGTCTTATTTTGTCAGGAGCTAGGGTTTCACTACACACGCAGCGGTTTTCAAACAACCTAACATCGGGTAAGCAACCTGTCCTAGCTTGGAATGGTCACTATGGATTTCGATATGCACTAGGTCGAATGGTCAAAAAAGGTGCCCCGGTAAAACTGGAGTTTGTGTTCCCATGCTATCAGAGCCCATAACCGGTCAGCCTTATGGTCATGCCTTGACAAGACAAGCCACCGGCAAACCGTTCAGGAATGGCAGATGGCAAACACGATGTCCTAGGCGCACCAATGCACATGCAATGCAAAGAGACACATAAATGAAATCAAAACAGGATATCACGAGTTCGAGTCAAGCTCTCTAAAAATCCCCAGCGGAGTCGCCAGAAACTGTAGACGTGCCCGTGGGCCTCGTGCTACAGTTCGGACTCGATTTGTGTCACGGTTCTTAATCTGAACCAAAGAGTCCAAATCCGGCAAATCGTTTTGAGAAACAGATTTTTTTGAAAAGGAGTGCCAAACATGGACTGCTTTGTCAGATACAGAGTCGCCACCTAAATATTTTAAAATGGGGGAATTTAGGAAACCCTGACTCGGTGCCAAAGGCCACGTGTCCGTCATTACCAAAGTTGCCTCGGCTCGGGAGCTTGGGTACGATTGGGGAAGGTCAGCTATGAGCACCCCCTCTCGCCCGGTCTGAAGACCGGCCTCTACTAACCGTGATATCTAGTTTTGAAAACTTTATGCGTTCTTATTCCGGTTATTAGCCTAGATTTACTATGTGATGCGCACAGCATACAAGTATAGACTAGATTGCCTAATTTGGAAATAAACATTGCACATCCGTTTGTCTTGAAAAACATTTTGGAATTTGCTACTCGCAAGCAGGCTAAAACACGAATTTCAACAAGTTTTTCCAACTCAAACAACCCAACCTTCACCCACAGGCATTCAAACAGTTTATCACATAAGCATCTAGCCACATGATGAGCATGCTGTCATGATAGCATTCACACTCATGCGAGATGCTAAAGCATAAATACTTACATCGTACTCCGTGCCAAAACAATAAACTAGTTAGCAAACATGCGTGGTCCTAGTTCATGCCAATTTGACTAATGCAACACATACAGGATGCAATTAGAGTAGGCTCGGCTAACCTAAGCATGGCATGTGAAATGCAGTCCATTGATGCATGTATTCAAATCGGAATTGAAGTACAAATGCAGTTAGCGTGATGTACCGAGCCTGATGCATGCAATACAAATGCATGAATGCACGCATGCATAGCATAAGGTATGCTAATTTTAAATATGCCCTAATCTACCATCATAAGCAGGTAAATAAAAGGGAAGAAAGACGTGAGGTTGGAAGACATACACACACTCACGCACACTTATTACACAATTGCCCTCACTCGGGGGGACCAAATAAATATTACAGTCCGAATAATAAACAAATAAATTATTACAAAATTTCTAATTTACTTAACAGAATGAAGTGTAAAAAAGAAAGGTAGCCACGGCCCCTGCCTCGGGATGCGCGAATGATGCATGCTCGAACCCGTCTTGTCTGGAAAGCCCGTACCATACCATTACTGCCTCTGTTTTCACTGCCTTGCTTCTCTGAAAAATTCCAAAGTTCTGGGACAGATTCCTTGCACACTACAGAATCCCATCGGCTAGAGGAAATTCCCACCGGCAATGTGCATTTTCCATCGGCTGATGATGGAGTTATCGGCCATCCACCAATGGCTAGTCGGCACTGAATCCTGCCGGTCGGCAGAAACTTCCTGCAGAAGACAATTTTGACAGCAACAGAGGACAGACAGCATATGGCATGGGATTTCAGGCACATGTAAGCATGGTCATGTTCCCCATCATGTGTTGAACTCAGGGAAGCATGGCCCTCGATCCTCGAGCCATCAATTGTGCATGATAACCCAAGAGATCAAGCTTGCCATTTGATGTAAAAATGCATGCAACACACGAATGAGGACCAAGGCCTTATCATGTCGAAGTCAAAGGCTCCGGTGACCGAGAGTTAAGGCACGTTGCATCACTTATAGTATGAACGCTCCTTAACCCTCACACTTGGTTTGACACCCCAAACCAAGTAATGCAATGCATGTTATGCAAACATGACTCAAATGCAACATGATACTAATTATGCAAGGCATGCCAAATGCCATGCAACTACTATGGCAAACATGCAATGCTAGGCATGCAAGATGCAAATGTGATGCAAATATGGACCAATATGCCATAAGGCTAGCATGGGACAACACATTAATGAACCAAATAAGCAACAAGCATATGATAAGCATGCAATGGTGGACTTAAACCATAAAGGGGTAGACCTCAATCCACCCCAAAACAGTGGCCAAAAGTGCCCAAAATGATGGTCAAACACTCATGCCAACATGCAAGCCAATGGGCCTAAGGTTAAGGCACAAAAAGGGGGCACTTTACTTCTACCAATATGACCATTCATGGCATGAATTAGACAAGTGAAAACAGAATTTTAGCATGCAAAAATGGACTCCAAAACCCACTAATATGGCAACTTAAGTGGCTCCAATGAGATGCATGCACCGAAGCTCATTTCTAGGCATAAAAGGGCATATCCTCAAAGCATGAAAGAGATCACATATGCAAGCATACAAGCATGATTTATGGACTGAAATACGACCCTAAATGATGCCAAATCATGAGGATGGTCTAAGCTATGCATGTTAGAGGTCAATATGCTCAAGGCTTACAAGCCAAAACACAAAGAGAGGACACCAAACATGGCAAGCATGACTAAAACAAATGGCCAACAGGTCTTAAACATGGTAAATTAATGCCAATACCTTCATGAAATTAAGCCAATACATGCAAGAACCATGACCTAAACACAAGATGCATTTCTAGGCCAAATAGAGGAATGTAAAGCAAGTATGTTAAGCATGCAAAGGGGTACAAATCCGACCAAAAATAGAGATCATATGTGACCTAAGGACACCCAAAAAGTTCTGAAATAGGGCCAAAAACAATCAAGCATACATGTTGCCCTTTAAGCCAAAAGGCAAGGAAATGAGGCAATGAAGGGAGAGGGGTGTCCCTCCCCTATACAAGACTTCAAACCACCTTCCTCACCACTAAAAACCCACTGGTTTTCAGTGGTGAGAAGACCAAAACACTCAAGCAAACAAGGCCTCACAAAGGAAGCACCAAAAAGGCCAAATAAGGCCTAAGAGGGTGAGTTTGAACTCAAACCACAAAAGACCCTTAATGAAAGTTCTTAAGTATGAAAATATAAGCCTTTTTTATGTTATGCACAAAAACTAAATCAGCAAGCAAGATAGGTAAAAAACTAGTGCAAGTTTGGGGAAACTAAAGTAAAGTGATTACCCTTAAAGATCCTTTGAAGAACAGTTGGTCCAGCCCTCTTCTTTTGATCAAAATCAGTCCAAAAGCTCAAGAATCAACCCTCAAAGTGACTCAATCTCGGAGCAAGGTGTAATGATGTGTGTATTAGTGCAAAAGTAAGGCAAAAATGCACTTTTGAGCTACCAAACACACACTAAGGAAGGAGAGAGAGGGAAATATAGAGAGATATGGTGTATCTATGTATAAGCTCTGGTTTTACCTTCAAACTTGCCAACCTAGAACAAGGAGAAGACCCTTCCTCTTATAGAAGTCCCCTTTGCAAAGCTTACAAAACAAGCTTGCTTAGGGGGAAATCCCTCCATACACGTGTATGGAGGGGAACAGAGTGGGTGCCAGCTATCACAGCTGGCACAAAATATCTACATAAAGTAGATGAACAGTAGTCGGCTGCTCAAAATTGTCATTTTGACAAAATGGAGTGCCGACCGGCAACAAACGATGTCGACCGACAATATACATTGCCGATGGAAACAAAACACCAGCCGGTGGTGTGTGGGGATGCCTCACAAGGCATTCCCTGCCCCTCCAAGGCAAAACACAAGTGTTTGGTGCAAAACCAGACACTAAACAGTCGAGTCGAGAGATCCTAAGGCAAGGCGCGCAAGTCGAGACCTCCGGGAACTCAAGACGAACACAAACATGGATGATTACCGAGTGTTCAAACGGTGACGTCCAAGTCTTGAGGACGGTCAAAAATGGGGTGTCTACACACTCTGATTGTCACAATAGAGGTTAGTGGCAGTAGGATGAGAAACTCTCATATCAGAAAGAAGCTAACAAAGCCACATAAGCTCTTGAGTAGTGTCAGCAAGAACACGATACTCAGCCTCAATACTAGAACGAGCAATAAGAGTTTGCTTCTTGCTACGCTAGGCAATGAGAGAGTCACCCAAAAAGAAATAGAACCCTGTAGTAGAACGACAATCAGTAGGATCCCCTACCCAATCTGCATCAGAAAATGCGTGTAGCTGTAGAGAAGAGTGTGCTGAGTAGTGAAGACCATGAAACATAGTGCCTTTGAGATAGTGCAAAATGCGAACCAGAGCATCATAGTGTGAAAAGCGAGGAGTAGCCATGAACTAACTGACAATGTGAACAACATAGGCAATGTCTGGATGAGTAATTGTGAGATAGACAAGACTGCCAACTAGCTGACAATATAAAGTAGCATTAGATAACAGGTGACCATCAAGAGGTATGAGAGGAGTCTGAGGATCAACTGGGGTAGGCACAGTCTTGTAATCGGTAAGACCGGCACGAGCTAAGAGAAAAAATGTATACTTGGCCTGGGTGAGAAAGTAACCAGAAGGATCTTGAGAAATTTCCAAGCCGAAGAAGTAGCTAACCAAATCTTTTATCTCAAACTGGTGACTAAGGAACTATTTGAGACTAAAGATACCCACTGTGTCATCCCCAACGATGATCATATCATCCACATAGAGAGGAAGAATAAGAAGAAGAAGAAGAAGAAGAAGAAGAATACCATGCTCTATCTTGTATATAAATAGAGAAGAATCATGGGCACTAGAGGAGAAGCCAAAGTCACGAATGGTAGAACTGAACTTGGCAAACGAAGCACGAGGAGCTTGTTTCAAACCATACAGTTTGCAAACTTTGGTGGACGGAACTGAGAAACCAGGAGGAGGTTGCATAGAAACTTCCTCAATGCGATCACCATTGAGAAAAACGTTCTTTACATCTATCTGACAAGGACTCCAATGGTGAGCAATAGCAATGGCAAGGAGGATGCGAACTGAAGTAAGACGAGCAACATGGGAAAATGTTTCCTCATAATCAATCCCATATTCTTGAGTAAACCCCCAGGCAACAAGTCAAGCTTTGTAACGCTCAATAGAACCATCAGAATGGGTTTTGATCTTGTAAATCCATTTGCATCTAGCAGCACTCTTTCCAGGTGGAAGGTCAACTATATTCCAAGGATGATTTTTATCAAAAGCTTGCAGTTCTTCAGTCATAGCTTGCTGCCAAAGAGGGTTAGAGCAAGCCTCTCGATAGGAAGTAGGTTCATGAGAAGAAAAAGTAGTAGAACCAACAATGAAATCACGAATTAAAAAAGGTTGTGTTATCTGAGTAGAATGACGAAGAGGTACCTCTAGTGTAGAAGATGATGGAATAGAATCAAGGAATGCATGAGGCTCACTGTGAGAGGGAATGAAGACAGAACTAGGAGGCGGGGTGGGAGCAGCAACAGAGCAGGCTCAAGATTAGAGAGTGAAGCAACATGACCAAAAGGCAGAGCAAAATTCTCAAGATGGGCCGGAGTCATTATGTCAGAAGTAGGGTCAGTATCAAGCTCATCAAATAGAAGAGCAAGATCTGTAAAAAGTAATGTAGTGGGAGAAGTGAACAAATGAAACTTAGACAGAGAAGAGAACATCTTGCGTTCCCAAAATACCACGTGGCGAGAGACACGAAGACAACGAGAAAGAGGATCCCAACAACGATAACCTTTATGTTCAATCCCATATCCTAAGAAAGAATACAAATGGGCGCGAGGTTCTAATTCGGTACGCTCATGAGTTTAAAGAAGAACAAAACAAGCACATCCAAACACACGAAGACTAGTATAGGCAGGAGGTGTGCCATACAGACGCTCATATAGGGTTTGATTGTTGATAGTAAGGGAAGGGACACGGTTGATAGTATAGAAGGCCGTGAGAGCAACTTCCCCCCAAAAACGTTCAAGGCACGAAGAAGATATTAAAAGAGCATAGACAGTGTCTAAGATATGGTAATGTTTGCGCCCAACACAACCATTTTGTTGGGAAGTACCAAGACAAGAATAGTGAGAAAGTGTACCACTTTGATGAAGGAATCTCAAAAAATGAGTTTCTTATATTCCTGAGCATTATTAGCACGAACAATTTTGATGGTGGAAGAAAACTGAGTTCTGACTATTTGTGAAAAATCATAGTATATTTGGTGCAACTCAAAACGAGATTTCATAAGAAATAGCCACGTAAAACGAGTCAAATCATCTACAAATATGACAAAGTATTTAGATCCCCCCATAGTGGTATTAGGTGAAGGCCCCCAAACATCAGAGTATATGAGATCAAAAGGTGCATAAAACATAGAGGTACTAGTATGAAATGGTAAAATAGTTGTTTGACAAGTTGACAAGACAGACAGTCGACTTTATCATTTGGAAACATGACCTAATTGACCACTTGAAACGAGAGATCGTAAATGACCAAAAGACACATGACCTAACCGAGAATTGTCACACCCCAAACCCAGGTATTACCGGCCGTAGCCCACAGGGCCTTAGCCCAAGGCACACGTAAGCCTAAATACGAAACCATACACATTGAATAACTATAAAATAGTCCATTAATAAATAACCAAAACTCAATCCAGTGTCATGCCACAAGTATAAACGGCAAAATCAACCGTAAACAATACACAATCCAAACTTATGGGATAAAAACAACCCACATATCAAAATAATCCTAAATGAACCTCAATAAAAATAAATATAAATATGCACAAACTTGACATAACAGTCTAAAACAAAATAAATGAAAGTCCTAGAGGTCCATGCAATTGAGTCCCCGCTACGCCATGAGTCCACTCTAAGTCCTTCTAACACCTGGAAATGGTAAACAACTAAGTCAGCTAATAACTCAGTGAGTAGCAACATGGATAGTATATACAGTTTTGAAACCAAGGATCAATTCCAAAATAAGATATATATCACAGAAACTAGATTGGCATACAGTTTGGTAAAGAGAATCTGTTTAAAAAAGAAGGTTCCACAGTTCAACAGTTAAAATACTCATGTCTCTCGAGAACATGATAAATGACATTTTTCACTTAAAACAAATTACAACATGAACACCAATAATTTTCTAGGTATCAAGAAAATAACAAGTAATATGCCACACATTTCTCAAGGCTATAAGCCCTGTTGGATCCAATACCGAACTAAGAGTCATTCTCAAGGTGGCAACCTGGGCCTTTTCTCAAAGACGATCTGATTGAAGGTCACCTAGCTTAACCTAGGTCTTTTCCTTACAATCGTTGAGCACTAGAGTCATCACGGCCCAACCCGGATATGTTCCCTAGTGGCCAGAGTCACCACACACAGTGGAATAATTTCCCTGGACTAAATACACAGATGGTCCCAATAATCAATACACATCAGTTTCGCAAAACATGGTAGTTCATCATTATAAACATGAGACCAAAAAAAATAGTTTACAGTATGCCAAGTTCACACATGTTTCAGAAATAATTTGATTCCATTGATAATATAATAATTTATCAAAACAGTTTAGTCATGAGACAACAATTTAATTTTCCAACAGTTCAGGGTAGGAAAACATTTATAAAAATATGTAGCATGAAACTACTCACCTGGAAATGAAATAATGTAATCCTTGAATAGAGTATAAAAGTCCAACTAGTGCCCTAAACCAAGTATAAAAACTACACGTCACTACTAATTTAAAAATATTAAAGAATATGAACTAAGTAACCTCAACTAAAGCGCACTAACAAGGCTCAACCCAACTCACTGTTACTCTTAAATATTATCTAAATTCATGTTCTTCAAGGTCTAAAATCACCCAAGACATGGGTTCCGGTCGAAACTTAATTAAATGTGACTTTGAGATAAAATAGAATTTTTGATAGGTTTTCCCGAACTATTCACTAACTCTGAAAATTAAAAAAACCCACTCTACACCATTCAAAAAATTCCAAAACCCTCCAGATATCAACTAATATATCCTAAGTTTCAAACCCAATTGGTTTTACTTGATTTGCTTATCAAAATAATTATTTACAATTAGTTATGCCCAAACAGGTTGTTTTCTGCAGCATTTTAAATAAATTAATGGTTCTCTTAGTATACAAGAGCAATCAACGCAAGGCCAAAAATATAAGAAACTAGACTCGTAACCGGTTCTAATGACGCTAATTTGATAATTTTCAGATTCATACTCAAAGAGAACAACACTCGCGAATTTACTGTTTAAACCAGTTTTCTGGACAGATTTGAACGCATCAGTTTATAGGGATTTTGACTTCCAAAAATTATGAAAAAATTCAGATATGTAATTGATCTACTGTAAAAATTTCAGTTCAAAATTCATTCGTTTGATATGGTTTCATGATTTCTAAAGTTTGCTGGCAGATTAATATTCTTAGGAGCAACACTATGAATTCAATTAAAATTTCTAGAATACTATCCCAATCAGCCAATCCATTCCTTTTTCTTCCACCAACTCACAACACCCACAAGCACCACAACTATGTAAACAACATATTATAATAGAACAAGAATAGATTGATTAATACGTTAGAGAGTTGTTGAGACACAAGGGTGCTTTCTCTCCCTCTCTCTTTTCTATCTCTTGCTCTCTCTTCCTCTCTCACGTTTCTATGCTGCTGCTGCTATAGTGTTGATTAGAAACCCCAGGGTTGTTATATATATATATATGAAAACAAAACTCTAAATAATTATCCTTTATTTTATATTATTTTTTTCTCTCCATTAATTTAAATAAAATACAAATATTATTAGATCAACATATGCTTACTAATTTGACACTTATTTATTTATTTATTTATTTATAAATAATAAATTTTGCTTCTAAATTAAAGGCTTTCACCATAAATTTATTTTAGGTTTTAAAATTAGTTGAACGACCCTCAAATAATATTTAATTTGCACTTAAAGATTCACAATAAAATATTTGAGATTGTAATATTATTATTATTTAATTATTTACTAAATCTTTATATTCGGGTTCTTACAAGAATGCCATAAAGCAACAGGGGAACTATTAGTTGCATAAGCAACAGTCTGGATAGGAGAAGTACTTGATGATGGAATGCGCAGATGAATGAGCTTGTACAGACGACCATGTCTATGACCTATCCCAAGAGTTTGTCTCGTCTTTGGATCTTGCACAACATAACCAGTTAGAGAAAATAAAATAGTGAGGCTAGGATCACATAGTTGACCAATAAAGATAAGATTAAGTGTAAGGTTAGGGATCAGATAAGTGTGAGGGAGAGAGATATTAAAAGTGGAGATATAACCTATATGACTAACATGCATTTAAGAGTCATCAGCAATGTGAATAACTGGTAAATTACAAGAAGATGTCATGGAAGAAAAAGTGTAGAGTCAGAGGTCATATGATTGCAATAAGCTGAGTCAAAATACCAAGAAGAGTTGCCTGAAGTGACTGAGAGAGCAGTAGAGGGTGTACCTGAGGTTGAGGTAGAGGTAGAAGTACAAAGAAAATTTTTCAATATCATGAAGAGTGTAGGTTGGTGAAGGTGCAAAAACGCAACCTGGAGAATGTTGAATATGTGGCTGGCGATGAGTAGTAGTTGAGGAAGTGTAAGCCGAAGTGTGATACCAACTATGAGTCGTAGGTGGTTTAGAAGAACCACTATTGTAGACACCCCATTTTTGACCGTCCTCAAGACTTGGACGTCATCGTTTGAACACTCGATGATCATCCTTATTCGTGTTCGTCTTGAGTTCTCGGAGGTTTCGGCTACGTGCCTTGCCTCAAGACCTCTCGACTTGTTTGTTTTGTGTTTGGTTTTACATCAAACACTTATTGTTTTGCTTCTGAGGGTGGGAAATAGCTTGTAGGCCATCCCCATACCTCACCGGCCATGGCTTGAGGCCACCGGCCTTGTTTCCTTGCCACCGGCCACTGGTGATGGCCGGTCGGCACTGTTGATGGTCGGTTGGCACATTTTGTGGTCGGTCGGCCAATTTTATTGGCCGATTAGCCACTTTTTCTAGCCGAGACCTTTTCTTGAAGGGGGTTTGAACCTTTTGAACCCCCTGTTTTAGCTTCTTGAGGAAGCTTGAACCTTTTTAGCTTCTTGAGGAAGCTTGACCCTTTTTAGCTTCTCCAAGAAGCTTGACCCTTTTTAGCTTCTCCAAGAAGCTTGAACCTTTTTAGCTTCTTGGGGAAACTTGAACCTTTTTAGCTTCTTGAGGAAGCTTGAACCTTTTTAGCTTCTCCAAGAAGCTTGACCTTTTTAGCTTCTTGAAGAAGCTTGAACCTTGTTAGCTTCTCTTAGAAGCTTGACACCTTGCCTTGGCCTATATAAGGAGAGCCTCTCCTTCCATTTTAAGGGTTAGAAAAATCTGATATATAGGATATATATATCACTCCCTCTCTATATGTCCCTCTCTCTCTACATTTGTGTGGGTTAGAGGGTTCAAAAGGGTCTAGTTCTTGCACATTTACACTACAACTCTTGGCCTAACACCTCCATCATCAACCTAAGGAGCTTGGAGGCCATTTTTAGAGGCTAAGGGACTGTTTTTTTGGACCAAGAGGCTGCTGTCCCCTTTTGGCTACAAAGGTAACTCATTTTCCCTCTTTATTCCCCGTTTTTGCACACACTTTTAGCCTATCTTGCTTGCTGTTTTGAGCTTTATGTATAACATAAAAAAGTTCTGTTTTTTTGTGTTTAAGATACTTCATTAAGCTCACTTTTGTGTTTGGGGTCGTTTACCCCCTCTTAGGCCTTGTTTGGCCTCACTTTTGTGTGTTTTTGGTGAGCTTCGGGACCACCTTGTTTGGGCCTCCTCACCACTGAAATCTTGAGGGATTTCAGTGGTGAGGATGGTGGTTTGAGGTCCTAAGAAGGAGAGGGCCACCCCCTCTCCTTATTGTCTTGATTACTTGCATTTCTGGCCTTACAAAGGAGCTCCTATTTGCAAGCTTCCAAGGTCTATTTTCAGCATTTTTCAATGGGTTTTAGGACCCCCATAAGTCATTTCCAGATCTGATTTTGCCATGTTAAGTGTCCTTGTTGCATGTGTAGAGTAACCCTCTTATTGGCCTTTCAAAGGAACACATCTTTCTTGCATGCATGGACCTTGTTTCCATGGGTTTTTGGGGCTTATTTGACATACCATGTTACTGTTTTTAGCTGGTTTGATGAGCTCTCACATGCTTCATATAGGTGTAGTGTAAACCATTCTTACTAGCCTATGTTGCATGTTGTTTTGGCCAAGCATGCTAGCTTATTTTGGCTACATTTCATACATGTTTTAGCATTATTTTGGGCTGCATAGGGACTGTTTGGGGCTGGTTTCATCATTCGAGCATCGCTTTGCATGTTTATAGTGTATTGCATTTCACTAGCTTTAGTGCTTGAGTCCTTAACAATGCATTACATGAGTGTTTGCATGCTTTTGAGTCGTTTTGGAGTCATTTGGCATGTCATTTCAGATCTGGAACATGCACCATTGTATGCCATATTCCCTCCTTGCCATGCTTTGGTAGAGTTGCATTTTTGTGCCTTAAGCTTGGTTAATGCATTGTGCATGCATTCCATGTATTTTGTTGCCTCACTTGCATCATTATGGCCACTGATTTTGGCATGTTTGCGAGCTATCCATGTTAGTTTAAGTCCATCATCGCATGTTGTTGCATGCCATATTTGTTTACATGTTTAGGTTGTGTGCCTATTGCATATTAAATGCATTGCATAATCATGTTGCATTAGCCTTGCTTGCATGCTTAGGTTGCATTGCATTGTGCATGCATCCCTTACCTCTTGATTAAGCATGATAGAGGTTGGGGCCTTTGATGTGTTTTGTGTGTGCATTTCATTTGATATTGAAGTTGCACACTTGGCTTTTGGGCCATCACGTATTGAAATGCACGATTGGTGGTCCGAGAATCGAGCACCATACCCTTTTGAGTCACAAACATGATAAGGGATGTGGTGGTGCACACATTTGCTTGAAATGCATTGCCATGCCATGTTTTGCCCTCTGCTACTGTCAAAACAGGTTCTGCAGGAAGCTTTGGCCGGCTGGCCATCTATACTACCGACCGGCCATCCATTATTGGCCGATGGCTTTACAGATGGTCGATGACCATCCGGACAAGGCCGGTGGTATTCTGTCTTAGCCGGTGGTTTTCCACAGTGTCCATAGAGTGCTCCCTGGGACTTGTGCAATTTTCAGAGGAGCAGAGCAAGGAAAACAGAGGCAAACTTGTGCATGGAGTTGGATTTCCGAGCGAAGCCAATCCGAGCATGCATTCATCTCTCTTCCCGAGGCTGTTTTACTGCTTTAGTAGCTTAGTTAATTTGTTTAATTAATTAAGGGTTTGTAATATTTAATTAGCTAGAGTAGTTAATTACTTATTCGGTTTGTATTATTCTTTTGGTCCCTCCGAGCGAGGGCGAATTTGTAATAAGTGTGGGTGCGTGTGTGCATGTCTTCCAACCCCCACTTCTTTCTCCCTTTTACTTACCTGCTTTCAATGGTTAGTATTAGGGCATATTTAAATTAGCATACCTTATACTATGCATGCGTGCATTCATTCATTCGTTTTGCATGCACTGGGCTCGGCGCATCATTCTAACTGCATTTGTATTTCAATTCCAAATTGAATACGTACTAGTTGTAGCATTTCACCTGTCATTGTAGATTAGCCGAGCCTATCTTAGTTGCACTTTGCATGTGTTGCATCAGCCATCTTAACATGAACTAGGATCATGCATATGATTACTAACTGGTTTCTGTTTTGGCTCGGAGTACTCGGTAAGTTCTTATGCTTTAGCATCCTTACATGCGTGTAAGTGTTGCCATGAAAGCATGCTTACCATGAGGCTATTTGCTTACGTGATATAACTGCTTGAATGCCTGTGGATGGAGGTTGAATTACCTAAATTGGAATAATGCATTAAAACTGTGAGTTTTAAGCCTACTAGATAGTGGCAAAACCATCTTTTCTAAAGCCCACTTGAGGGTGGCAAAACCTGCATTTTAGTCTACTTGCGAGTAGCAAACCATTTTCAAAACAAGCATGCATTGTTTTGTTCCAATTTAGGCAACTTGGTCTATACTTGTTTGCTGTGCGCACAACATAGTAATTCTAGGCTAATAACCGGAATAAGGACACATAATGCTTTCAAAACAAGATATCATGGTTAGTAGAGGCCGATCTTTGATCGGGCGAGCGGGGGTGCTCATAGCTGACCTTCCCCAATCGTACCCAAGTTCCCGAGCCGAGGCAACTTTGGTGATGACGGACACGTGGCCTTAGGCAAACGAGTCAGGGTTTCCTAAATCCCCTATAAAAAATATTTAGGTGGCGACTTTGTATCTGGCAAAGCAGTCCATGTTTGGCACTTCTTTTCTAAAAATCTGTTTTCTCAAAACGATTTGCCAGATCTAGACTATTTGATGATTCATCGGTCTTGCATTGCACTCTGCGAGATTAGATACAGGACCGTGACACCAATTGAGTCCGAACTATAGCATGAGGCCCAAGGGCGCGTCTACAACTGTGCTGAGAAGAGTTGTTTGAATTATCCATGGTGTGAGCAAAATACGACTCACAAAGCGAGTCTGGTGGTGTTGGAGTAGAACTGGGTAAAACTGAGTGCACTAGTGAGTTCGAAAGGTCGAAAATAGTTAGAGATCGGGCCAAAACATTCAAAATAGGCCAAAACTGGATGAAAAATAGCCAAAACAAGAAACAGCAGGGGATAGGGCTGACATCAACAGCAGGGGAGCTGACGTCAGCAAGGCGCGGAACATAGTAGAGCACAGGGGCATAGCGCAGGTTAGCGAAAAGGGTGCAGCGTACTTTAGCAACAGATGGACGCTATGCGCAGGAGACAGGAGGCGCACGTGCAGGCGTGTGTGAGAGTGCCGACGGAATGATGTGACGCATAATGATATAAGCGGCGCGTGAGGGCGCGTCACTGGTTTGTTGGAGATGATTTTGATGACGTTGGAATTTTCTGGAAATTCCGAGCAAGTTGATGGTTGTTTGAGAGAAAAATAGTAAGAAAAAAATACAGACCTTGGTACCAAAAAAGATATTCTATATTTTGGTGATGAGCAGAGAAAAAGAAAAATATTATAATTTTGATACCATGTTATGAGAAAAGAGAGAAACTCTGTGTGTGTGTGTGTGTGTGTGTGTGTGTGTGTGAGAGAGAGAGAGAGAGAGAGAGAATATAACTCTGTATATTTAAATGAATTATATTAATAAATGTATACAATACAATAGGAGAAGCCTGTATATATAGGCCAAGAAACCTGTTGGAAATGGTTATAAAATTCTGGATAAAACCAGAATTTTTTCCTAAGTTCGGTCTATTTTTTAGGTGGGCCCCGAGTGTCGATTTACTCGGGTCAAAGTGGTAACGCGTTCTATGTCACGTTGTGATTCACGTGGTATATTTGGTTGCTCAAAACCATTACTGAGTGAATGGGAAATTGAAGCCAAAGTGTGCTCCATGGAAATGGAGTTTTGGTGGAAATTCCTTAAGGTTGTAAATTGGCTTGTCCCACATTGATTTGGTGGGAAGTTTTGAAAGGGTTTATAAGGCTTAGGGTGAGATACTTGGGGTGTGCCCCAAGGGGTACCCAAGTGTTTTAGAGGGAGAGGTTATGGGCAAAATGGGCTAGACCCATTGGACCCAAAAATCACCACACACGCGCGCCGCCGCCGCCGTCCGTCCGGTCGGGCGGGCTGGCCTGGGGTTGGGTTGGGCTTCTAATCTTTTTGGGCCAAAAACATTTGAATTTAATTTTATTTTTTATTAAAATAAAATCCGGAATTCAAATTAAATTGGTTTGGATTTTTTGTTCATCCAAACAGGGCCCTTCCCGTTTTCAAATAGAATTAAACTGATTTGGATTTATTGCTCATCCAAACAGAGCCCTTCCCGTTTTGCTATCTGTTTGAATTCAAAACCAACAGGTATCATACCTGTTCAATTCAAAACCAAGAGCCACATACCTGTTCAATTCAAAACCAAGAGCCACCTTCACATCTATAAATAGGACCACCCTCATTTGATGTTTTCGATTTCAGAAATTTCGTATTTCACCTCTGCTAATTATATTCTTCATCTTGCTGCATTTTATTTCTGAAAGAAAGAGTGTAAACACTTAGTGGTGCTGCTATTGTTTGTGGTAAGATCATTTCATCCTGGGAGATAGACGTCCAAATTCTGAAAGCACCGTGGAGAGGACGAATCTGTCTTAAGGACACAGTGTTAAACACTGGACTTGATCAGAAAAGTTATTCAAATAAATTAACCAAGTAAGTTGTTTAATTTTATTCTGTTTTTATTTGTTTATTTAATCAGATTTTAATTTTGTTTTTGTAACAAAATAAAATCTGTGGTTTTATTTATTTATTTTTATTTCGAGTTTGATTTTTGTAATCAAACAAATTCTCTCATTTTCTTTATTTCTTTAAATTCTATTTGTTGTTGTGTACATAATAGAATTAAATCTTTTAAATACAGTGAAGATTGTCCAACAAAATCTAAATATACAAGAAACCTAAGTAGTATAGGAATAAATAAGTATAGAAGATATATACATCTAATATACAACAAACAAGCTACTAGCTAGCCAATGTTGTTAATGATTCTCTAAGTCTTCCTATGATATTTTTCTTTTTTTCATATGTGTATCAGATTAATCATTTCTGTCACTATTTTTGTATTATATATCTTTGCATAGTTTGTTATGTAGGACCAACTTTTTTTACATGAGAATTAGACAAATAAGAGGAAAAGAAAAAAACAAAGAACAACGAAAATTTAGACGGATATATATAGCTCTAAGTGAGCCATTCATATGTATTTTTTATCTAAACAAAGAAATTGGAATTTATGAATTTTGTAACGCAAATTTTAGTACTGTATTTTCTAAGAAATGAATTTGTAATGATATTTGAAATTGTATAGAGTGGGTAAAATATAGAAGGAGATATAGAAACAACATAGTGAATATATATATATATATATCAACAATGATTCATCCCATTAAAAACATCACCACTAATAGCACTAATACATTAAAAAAATAAAAATAAATAAAAAATACAACTCCAAAACCAAAACATCACATCATTAATGGCGGGACCCACTGCCACCTAATTAGTGGGAGTACTAATTAGTGCTCCGAAACATTTTTCTATATATATATATATTGAAAAAATAACTTTATATGGCATGTAAAAGTATGCCATGAAAAGTATAATTATTTATGGTAATACAAAAAAAAAATGCCATAAAAAGTCATATACAACATAAAAAGTATGTAGTAAAATGTTTCATGTGATGTAATCTATTAATTTTTACGACTTTATATCCACGTTGTAAATGATAATCAACTCTCTATGACATGTCATATAATGACATTTGCGTGCAAGCGATAAAAACTCAATTTTATTGTAGTGCTTACTCATTTTTCTTTCCATTTGTAAAATGGTCACCCTTACCAAGAAACTTCTAGACAAATCAATGGCAAATAAAATTAGACTTCATAAACTTTCCAACAGTGCAGTTCAAGAAAATCCAAGCTCGAATTAGCTCAATGTAGTGTCCTGTAGTTGGAGTTCCACTATTAAAAAAAGACTTTTCGAGTTGGTTACGTTCATTGCATATATTGGCCATTCCGCCAGAAAGGTATGTTAGGTATCATGAAAAAAATATCATGAAAATGATTATGAAAGATTTTTCACCGTTAGATTACACATACAAGAAAACACCACACACTAATCAAATGATAAAAAAATCTTTATAAAATATTTTATAATATTTTTTTCATGATCCCTAATATTATTCAAATGAGGGATGTACTTTTTGCAACCGGGAAAAATCCTCTGTAAAATTGATCAACATGGATTTTGGCAACGACTCTAATATGTCCACTAAAAATTTTAAAAACATTGTTTGCAATGGCCAAATATCTATGATGTATAAGCCTTTTAGTGAATGCATGATTTTGGTGAGGTAAATGACTAATATGGATTGCAACAATCATTTTTTGAGAATTGCCCAAGTGTTTGTGTGCGTTTAACATGGTGTAACTTTGCCGCTTTCAACTCAGAATGGCAAAGACCTACCCACTAAATAATAAGAGCAAATTGTAAAATTAAAAAATTATTCCAAATATGAAAAAATTATTTTTGGAAACTTTTAATGAAAAGGTTGTGTATATATATATATATTTGTAGTTAGTTTAAAGACTAGCTGACCTCATTTGATAGGATTTAAAGCTTGATTTGGTCTAGTTAGTTAGCTTAGCGACACAGAATTAACCACAAAAAAATACAAGTGGAGCAATGTGAAGCCGTGGCCAAAGAAGCTACAATAAATTAAATAAGAACAAAAAAATAGACATACGACTAAATCCTAACTAACAGATCTGAAGGCAACATTCATATATGGTTTGATTACACACAAGCCTATATGCCCATAACAAGAACAAAATTCAAGAACCAGGATTTTAGAACAAGAACTAAAAGAACTTAAAAGAAAGTAACAACCTAAAATCAGAAATCAAATAAACTATACAAGAAATTCTTAAAGAAGTGAAAGAACTGAACTAGAACTACAGAAAACAAAAACCTACTAACTTTTAATGTGAAACCACTTTGGGAAGTGCATTCTTGCCCTTAATCCTCCTTCTTCACAGAAAGTTGAACGCCTTAGGCTCAACAAAACTATCCCAACTATGCATCCAAAATAATAAATAAAAAGAAGAGCCAAGAGTGGTAACAGATATATATCTTTGAGCAAATGAACAGCCATAAAGGTCGATTGTGCATTTCAGAATCAACGAATATGATAACAATGAGAATATAGAAGTGTTGGGTTGGGTTTCCATTCTACGTGGAGGAAGGCCCAAAACATTTAGTAAGCCTATGTAAATTCCAAAGCCCACACGGAGAGGTTATGTTTTTTGAAAAGATCTGGCCCATAAGTTTAGGATTACAAACCCTTTATCTGTACACAAAAAGAGACGTAGAAGCTGCCACCAAAACAGAGAGGAGAGGAGAAATGCTGTCCAGCAGTGATCAAGCTATCCGATCAACAAGAATTTGTGGTCCGATTGAGCTGAAATTTGGTAGGCGAGTTCACAACTCAAGACTCTAAATTCTGGACGGTGGAGATCAGATTTGGAGTTTTCTACTGCTGGTTTTTGGCCCGTGAACAGTACCGTTTTTGGTGAGATTTTTCCTAAACTTTGTAGTTTGATCTTTGGTTGCCAAGGAAGCTTATTTGTAAGTTGTTCTTGATTGTTTGCCTCTAGTTCTATCTAGAGAGAACTCTTGTATACACATTATTTGTTTATAGTAGAGATATTTGGTGGACTACGGTCCCGTGGTTTTTCCTTTCCACATCGGGAATGTTTTCCACGTTAAAAATTGCTATCGCCTTATTGTGTGATTGTTGGATCATTGTTTTCAGATTATTTTCAAAATATATTGTGCTCTATTAAATTGCTTCCTAATAGGTTCACACAAAGAGGGAGAATAAACACTTCTGCTATTTTTGTGCCGGATTCAGATATTTCAAATTTGGTTTTTTTTGTTTTGTTTTCTCCCAACGTAGTGGTATCAGAGCTTGGTTCATATTTTTGTGCATCTTATGTTGAATAATGGAAGCAAATTTGAGTAGAATGGTTACCTTGAATGGTTCTAATTATCACACATGGAAAGGAAAAATGGAAGACCTCCTTTATGTGAAACAATTTCATCTACCGGTGTTTGCTACTGAAAAACCAGAAAATAAATCTGATGAAGAATGGACATTACTACATCGACAAGTGTGTGGGTACATTAGGCAATGGGTGGATGATAGTGTTTTGAATCATATTAGTGGAGAGACACATGCCCGTACACTCTGGAACAAACTTGAACAATTGTATGCTCGGAAGACTGGAAACAATAAAATGTTTCTAATAAAGCAATTGATGACCTTGAGATACCAAGATGGAACCCCATTGACAGATCACTTGAACACTTTTCAAGGAGTAATTAATCAGTTGGCTAGAATGGGTATCAAGTTCAACGATGAGGTACAGGGGTTGTGCTTGCTTGGTACATTGCCGGACTCTTGGGAGACATTTAGAATGTCATTATCTAACTCGGCTCCAGATGGTGTAATCAATATGGATCTGGCTAAGAGCAGTATTTTAAATGAAAAGATGAGGAGGAAATCACAGGGATCTTCATGAAAGGGCACATCAAGAAACAGTGCAGAAAATTGAAGAGAGAGAACAAGGAGAAAGGGATTGAGCATGATGGAAAGGATAATGATCAAGTTGCCACCGCTACTTCCGAAGACTTTCTCATTGTTTATGATGAAGATGTTATCAACATAGCATGCCATGAGACCAACTGGGTGATTGATAGTGGTGCCTCTATTCATGCTACATCTCGAAAAGATTTCTTCACATTCTACATACCTAGTGACTTTGGTTCAGTATAGATGGGTAATGATGGCTTGGCCAAAATTATTGGTGTTGGAGATGTGCACTTGGAGACGAATAATGGCACGAGGTTGCTTCTTAGAGATGTAAAGCATATTCCTGATATCCGTATGAATTTGATTTCTGCAAGTAAACTTAATGATGAAGGGTATTGCAACACTTTCAGTAATGGTCAGTGGAAGCTCACTAGGGGTACTATGGTTGTGGCTCGAGGCAAGAAGCATTCTACTTTGTACGTAATGCAAGCAAGGCTCCCCAAAGAAGCTATTAATGCAATGGATGATGAGTCTACAGTGGAATTGTGGCATAAAAGGCTTGCTCACATGAGTGAGAAAGGCCTGGCAATATTGGCTAAAAAGAATCTTCTGTCTGGAATGAAGAATGCACTTTTGAAAATGTGTACTTACTGTTTGGTAGGAAAGCAGAATAGAGTTTCCTTCAAGAGTTCCCCTCCTTCAAGAAAGCCAAATATACTTGGTTTGGTATATTCAGATGTCTGTGGTCCTATGAAGACAAGAACACTTGGTGGCTCCCGTTACTTTGTGACCTTCATAGATGATTATTCAAGGAAGTTGTGGGTCTACACTTTAAAAAGCAAAGATCAAGTGTTGGAGACTTTTAAACAGTTCCAAGCCTTAGTTGAGAGACAGACTGGGAAGAAGCTCAGGTGCATCAGAACAGATAATGGGGGAGAGTATTGCGGTCCTTTTGATGATTATTGCAAACAACAGGGTATTCAACATCAAAAGACACCCCCAAAGACTCCTCAGTTGAATGGTTTAGCTGAAATGATGAACAGGACACTGGTTGAAAGAGTTAGATGCTTACTTTCACAGGCACGGTTGCCAAGATCCTTTTGGGTTGAGGCTTTGAGTACAGTTGTACATGTTCTTAATCTCACACCATGTGTTCCTCTTCAGTTCGATGTACCAGACAGAGTTTGGACTGGCAAGGATGTTTCCTATGATCACCTGCGTGTCTTTGGATGTAAAGCATTTGTTCATATTCCCAAAGATGAGAGGTCTAAGCTTGATATGAAGACCCGACAGTGTATTTTTCTAGGCTATGGCCTAGATGAGTTTGGCTACAAGTTATATGATCCAGTTGATAAGAAACTTATGAGAAGCCGAGATGTTGTATTTATTGAAGATCAAACTATACAAGATATTGAAAAAGCAGAGAACACAATGTCCTGGCATAGTGATGGTTTAGTTGACTTGGATCCGGTTCCTCTGACAGATTTGCCTGCACAGGTTGAACATGATGTTCAGAATGACCAACAAGGTCTAGGTGATGCTGATGACCCCTTACAGGTCGAGACAGGTGATGAGACTCTTGAGCAGTTGGCAACACCAGAGATGCCACCAGATGTTCCAACCAGGAGGTCAACTAGAGACCGACATCCTTCCACTTGGTATTCTGCAGATGGCTATGTGTTAATGACTGATGGGGGAGAGCCCAAGGGTTATGCAGAAGCCATGGAAGATGATCATAAGCTGGAATGGGCTGATGCGATGCAAGATGAGATGCAATCATTGCATGACAATCACACTTTTGAGTTGGTGAAACTGCCTAAGGGCAAGAGAGCTTCAAAGAACAAGTGGGTGTACAGGGTGAAACATGATGAACTCACTTCACAACCACGATACAAAGCTAGACTAGTTGTTAAAGGGTTCAGTCAGAGAAAAGGCATTGATTTTGATGAGATCTTCTCACCAGTTGTAAAAATGTCTTCTATTCGTGTGGTTCTTGGCTTAACCACTAGTCTAGACTTAGAGATTGAGCAAATGGATGTGAAAACTGTCTTCCTTCATGGTGACTTGGAGAAAGAGATTTACATGGAACAACCAGAGGGTTTCAGGGTGAAAGGAAAAGAGGATTATGTGTGTTAGCTAAAGAAAAGTCTTTATGGTCTGAAGCAGACACCCAGGCAGTGGTATAAGAAGTTTGAGTCAGTTATGGAGGAACAAGGCTACATGAAAACTACTTCTGACCATTGTGTATTTGTGCAGAAATTCTCTGATGATGATTTTATTATTTTACTGCTCTATGTTGATGACATGTTGATTGTTGGCTGGAATCCTTCAAGAATTGACAAATTGAAGAAGCAACTAAGCAAGTTCTTTGCCATGAAAGACTTGGGGCCAACAAAGCAAATTCTTGGTATTCGAATCTATCGAAACAGAAAAGAGAAGAAATTGTACATGTCACAAGAGCAGTACATTGAAAAAGTGCTTGAAAGATTCAATATGAACAATGCTAAAGTGGTTAGCTCACCTCTTGCTACTCATTTTAAGTTAAGCACTAATCAAAGCCCTTCTACAAATAAAGAGAAGGAAGATATAGAAAGAGTTCCATATGCCTCAGCTGTGGGAAGCTTAATGTATGCAATGGTCTGCACAAGACCAGATATAGCTCATTCAGTTGGTGTGGTTAGCCGATTTCTTTCAAATTCAGGAAGAGAACATTGAAATGCAGTAAAGTAGATAATGAAATATCTTAGAGGCACTTCCAGGTTGACACTCAGTTTTGGAAATGGACAACAAATTTTAGTTGGCTACACTGATGCAGATATGGCAGGAGATGTGGATACCCGTAAGTCTACTTCGGGTTATTTGATCACTTTCTCAGGTGAAGCTGTTTCTTGGCAGGCAAGGTTGCAAAAATGTGTTGCACTCTCTATAACAGAGGCAGAGTTTATTGCGGCAACAGAAGCTTGTAAAGAGTTGCTATGGATGAAAAAGTTCTTGACGGAGCTTGGTTTCAAACAACAACAATATGTGTTGTTTTGTGATAACCAAAGTGCTATTCACTTGGCTAAGAACTCTACATTCCATTCGAGGTCGAAGCACATCGACGTGAGGTACCATTGGATAAGAGAAATTCTTAATCACAAGTTGTTGGAACTTGAAAAAATTCATACTGATGATAATGGTGCTGATATGTTGACAAAAGCTTTGGTAAGGGAGAAGCTTTAGACATGTTGCTCAATTGCCGGGATGGAGAATCCCTCCACCTAGTCGGAAAGGGGGAGATTTGTTGGGTTGGGTTTCCATCCTATGTGGAGAAAGGCCCAAAACATTTAGTAAGCCTGTGTGAATTGCAAAGCCCACATGGAGAGGTTATGTTTTTTGAAAAGATCTGGCCCACAAGTTTAGGATTACAAACCCTTTCTCTGTACATAAAAAGAGACATAGAAGCTGCCACCACAACAGAGAGGAGAGGAGAAATTCTGTCCAGCAGTGATCAAGCTATCCGATCAACAAGAATTTGTGGTCCGATTGAGCTGAAATTTGGTAGGCGAGTTCACAACTCAAGACTCTAAATTCTGGACGGTGGAGATCAGATTTGGAGTTTTCTACTGCTGGTTTTTGGCCCATGAACAGTACCTTTTTTGGTGAGATTTTTCCTAAACTTTGTAGTTTGATCTTTGGTTGCCAAGGAAGCTTATTTGTAAGTTGTTCTTGATTGTTTGCCTCTAGTTCTATCTAGAGAGAACTCTTGTATACACATTATTTGTTTATAGTGGAGATATTTGGTGGACTACGGTCCCGTGGTTTTTCCTTTCCACATCGGGAAGGTTTTCCACGTTAAAAATTGCTATCGCCTTATTGTGTGATTGTTGAATCATTATTTTCAGATTATTTTCAAAATATATTGTGCTCTATTAAATTGCTTCCTAATAGGTTAACACAAAGAGGGAGAATAAACACTTCTGCTATTTTTGTGCCGGATTCGGATATTTCAAATTTGATTTTTTTTGTTTTGTTTTCTCCCAACATGAAGAACCAGGGTGCTAGTGCATAACAATAACAATAAGAATGCAAGTTATTAAATCAACTATAATTTATGGGAATCATAACATTTTCAAATGGCCCTAATGTGATGCATAGAGAGGTAAAGATGTCATCAACCTTCTGATTTCTCTGTATTCGATGCCAATAAAATATCATAACATATAATTTAAAGAATTAAGTACAATTCGATCCCTTCTATCTAACTTCTTTTTTTTTTCTTTTTCGATGAGCAGTACTGAAGCACGTACATTACATTACATGGTGCCAAAGCTCTGTTGCAACCATTTTGCTTGGACTTGAAGCCCAGCATCCCTCAAAGCATTCAAAGCGGAGCGATAGAGCCTCCCATCTAACTGAGTTCCTTCTGTTTTCATATCCTGCAAAAGCTTTACCAACTCATCAATCCGACTCATCTTAGAGAACACACCAACCATGATTCCGGCCATTGCCCTATCAATCACACCTCCGTTAATCCTAAACTCATGGTAATATTTCATACACATTTCGAACTCCCTTGCCTTACTATAAGCACTTATGACACTCGTGTAACTCACCTTATCGGCCACAATCTTCCTTCTCTTCATCTCTTTCCATATCTTCTCCACCTGCCTCAATTTCAAGAGCCTTCCATGCATGTCGAGCAGAGAATTGTAAATCCAAACATTTGGCTCACACCCTCTTTCCTTCATTTTGGCTACGAGTCTCATTGCATCTCTAAGCTTACCTGCTTTACCATACATTGCAACCATGTTAGAGTAGGCCACAATACATCTATCAAACCCTTTGTTTTCCATCTCTGAGAATGCCTTCTCTGCTTTTAGATACAGCCCAAGACGATAATACACGTTTATAATCGAAGCATAGGTCACTTGGCCCGGTTCACAACCCTCCAAGATCATATCTTCATAAACTTCAATAGCAGCTCTAAGCCCTCTCCTCTTGGAGAAGCCATTCACAATTGCACAGAAAATGCAATCAGAGACTCTGATTTTCACACGCTTCATCGCAGCAACGATTTCCTTGGTTTTCTCTAACAATCCTTCTTCAACATACATCAAAACCAGTTTCAGAAAAACCGCTGGATCTCTCAACATCTTGTTGCTCTCTGCTTCCATGAGAAGCTCTTCTGCTATCTTAACTTCTCGAATTCTAGCAAATGAACAAATCAGGGAAGAGTAAATTGAATGATCCTCGGGAATACCCTTCTTTTTCATGTCTCTGAAGAACTCGAGAGCTTCAAAAGCACGCCCCGATTTCCCCAACGACTCACATAAAATCTCATAAATTTCCCTAAAAATTGGTTTTGGTGATGATGTTGAATCAATTATTGTTGTAGATGATCTAGTCTCAAGTTGTTCAAACAATGAAACAACTCTGTCAAAATCACCAGTTTTCATATAAGCTTCCATCACCCGGGAATAGCATCCGAGGTCTAGAACAATTCCAGAAGATTTCATAAGGCCATAGAGGTCAATAGTACTGCTATACATGTGAAGCTTGTTATAGCCTTTCATGGCTGAATCAAAGGCCAAAGTGGCAATTTCATTGTCAGTTTTGAAAACTTGTAGCAGAGTATGTGCAAGTTTGAATTTTCTAGCTCTAACACAGTAACTGACTAATCTACAGCAAGAAAAGCTATCAGGGAACACATGGAAAGTTTTGAAATCTTGGCAGATTGAAGTAACTAAACTCCACTTCTTTGAACGTATCAAGTACCTGATCAGATAGTTTAAAGTCGATTTCTTGGGTAGGAACTCATAATCTGGGTTTTGCTTTGCTTTTTCATAGAAATTATATGCAAGTTCTTGGGTTTGGGGGTCTTCAAACAAACTACATATGAAACCATTTACGTCCCCCCCAGAAAGAAAATGGGCATCTTCATCTTCTGCTGTAAAATGTTGAATTTTGGGGTTCAATGGAAGGATTGGTGGTGGTTGGGTTGTTGATGATGATGGGTCTTCCAAGATGGGTGATGGGCAACCAGTGGAGTTGGGTATGAAAACTCTCAAATTTCTGAATGGAAGACACAGAAAATGTAAGGATTTACATTTTGAATCCAAGGGAAAGACAGACTGGTGGGTTGTTGTTGTTTTGGAATAGTTGATGGAGGAAGCCACAGACCAGTCTGGAGAACTGGGGATGGCCATTGGAGAGAGATAAGGTCTGAAAGGGTGAGATTAGATTGCCTTGTCGGACCATATATATACACTGAATTTTTCCTTGCATCATGTGGATCACATGAAACACTGAATGAGTGCCACGTGGAAGATTATGGACTAGGAAATGCTTTTTTATTTTTATTTTTTATTTTTTTAATCTTAAGAATGATAGTCGGTTTAATCTCAAAAAAAATTTCTTATAGATAAATTAATTCTATTAATTTTAAAAAGATAAATTTAATATATTATTTAGAAATTGAATTTATAGTTATACCTTTATTTCTATTATGTTTTTTTCTTTCTTTTTTTAGAAAGATAAAAAACATAATCTATGAGAATCATATTTTGGATGAATTTTTGTATGAGAATATTTTTTATTTGTAATGACTTGAAATATGAGATTTTTCAAACATTTCGAAAGGAGTACAAAAATTATATGAAATATAAGATTCTTCAAATATTCCAAAAAGACTTGAGATTTTTGAAAATTTTAGAAGTACAAAAACTCCTTAGTAAATTTTAGACAAATATATAATTTCAAACTTTAACACTCCAATATAACACTTCAAAAAAAATTCTTAGTGTAACACTCTAATATAACACAAAAAAATTTCACAATGTACTTTTTCTAAACGTAACACTCAAATATAATACTCTAAAAAAAACTCCTTAGTGTAATACTTCAATGTAACACACAAAAAAATTCTTCAGTGTACTTTTTCTAAACATAATACTCCAATATAACACTCTAAAACAAACTCCCTAGTGTAACACTTTAATGTAACACGCAAAAAAATTCTTTAGTGTGATTTTTTTTCAAATATAACACTTCAATTTAACATTCCAAAAAAATATGTGAGATTCTTCAAACTATTCCAAAAAGAGTACAAAAATTTCTTAGTAAGTTTTGAGCAAATATATAATTTCAAACTGTGAGTGTTACGTTTGGAAAAAGTAAATTAATAAATTTTTTAGTATTTTTGTGTGATACAGTGTGTTACATTAGAATTTTACGTTAGAGATTATATTAATTAGAGTGTTACGTTTGAAAAAAAATACATTAAGGAGTTTTTTTGAAGTGTTATGTTATTAGGTTTGGAAAAATTATAATAAGAAATTTTTTAGTGTGTTATATTTGAGTATTACGTTATTGAACGTTCCTATTCGTAATGCGGAATTTATTCTGGACGGAAGAAAAATTCAAAACCTCTATAGTGTGGATTGCCTAAATGTGTAATTTCACATTTGAAGAAACCTACTTTTATTCCTCAAACATTAAACTCAAACATGTAAGTGACTACCTTTTTGTGTAATTTCCAGTTTAATGAGACCTGTGGATTCATAAGGAAAAAAAAAAGGACCAAATAGTTTACAAAATCATATTTTATGATTTATTGGTACTTCACAAAAACAAAACAAAAACAAAAAAAATCCATAATAATTTTTTTTGAGGCGTAAAATCCATAATAATTGAGTCAACAAATTTTAAGAAGGAAGAATTACAATTCAGTCTACTTTTTAAAAAATAATTACAAATATATATAAAAAAATATTTATATTTTTAATTATTAATATTTATAAAATTTAACATTAATTTGTAATTATTTTTTGTAAATATCATTGATTTGACATTTCTTCTTTTAAGAAAGACCATGGCTTCTTTGTAGTATGAAATCGGACTAGAGTGTGTTATTAGGTTTCAATGGGCTTATTATGGAGCCATATCTATGATATGAACCATTAACATATAAGATTCATCGAGTATTTCATCGTTAGAAAAAATCATATTGATCAGATATCAATAGCCACTGAAACAGATTAAATTTGTGTCAACGGTAAGTTTGATTTTAAAAATAAAATATTAACACAAATATGATATAATTTAGCGGCTATTGATTACCGATCAACGTGATTTTTTACAGGAATGAAGTATTCGACGACCCCTACACATTGAATAATTTGAATTGTCAAGATGAATCCAAAATGAACCGAACTGGGCCGTCCAGTTGAGACACCTAATTGGAGAGAGTCTAATTCCTTTAAAAAATTCGCACTTTTTTTTTTTTTTCATAATTACATTCCAAATTTTGTGCATTCAAAAACTATATTATACCCACACCCAATATATATATATATATATATATAATCAATTCAAGAAATATTCTTATATCTCGATAGGGGATTTGGGGTGGCTACTATGTGGGGTGCACAACAGTCACTGGTGTGCAGTCAAATGAGCCTATTTTGGGGCCTATTTCAATAATATGAACCGTTCACATTTTAGAATATATTAAATAGAACATGCCTGTAAAAAATTAATTTAATCACATATCATTTACCCATTCATCCACTCACATTTGTATCTACAAAAATAAATAACAATTATGATTTAAAATATTAAAATGAATACAAAGTATTTTAAAATGTAAACAATTCAAAATGGGCCTCGAAATGGACCCATTTGGTTGTACAAATGTGACTACTGTGCACCCCGCATAACAGCCATCTCAAATCTCCCAATAGGTATTATTATTTTGAAAATTTAATCTACCAAATCCGATTTCCTATATTTAAAATTTTATAGACATTTTTACCCTCATAGATATTTTTTTACTTCTATAGATATTTTATAATTGAATCTCCCTGTTTTGATATTCAACTTCACTTGTTTGTAAAAATCACTCTCTCTCTCTCTCTCTCTCTCTCTATATATATATATATATATATATTTATTTTTTTTTTTGAAGTTAGCAGGTTATCCAAACCACCACAACCACTATCACCCAAACTCCGAGATTGTCCACGATAACAAGATGGCGGCATACAGTGGCCCATTGAACCCAGGGCCGGCCATGCCCTAAGGCAGGTAAGGTTTGTGCCTTAGGCTTCATATTTTGGCTCAAAAATAGGGTTTTCAAATTTAAAAAATTGTTATAGGTTCAATTTTTTTTTTTTTTTTGGTTTTAAGATCAATTTAAAGGGCTCCAAATGTTTTATTGGGCCCATGTATAATTTAGTCCATATTTATTTATAAATGTGTTTGGCCCATATTTATTAAAATGAAAATATATAAATAAATAAATGAAAAACAATAGGGCCCCTAAATTTGGTAAAACATATAAACATATATAACATAGGGCCCCTAAATTTGGTAAAATATTATAGGCTCAATGTTTTTTTTTTTTTGGTTTTAGGATCAATTTAAAGGGCCCCAAAATATTTTTTTGGGTCCATGTATGATTTACTCCATATTTATTTATAAGTGTAGTTTGGTCCATATTTATTAAAATGAAAATATATATTAAAAAAAAAGTGTTTGGGCTCAAGAAAAATAATACATACAATATATGGGCCCTATTTTTTATATTTTTTATTTTTACCTTCTTTATCTATTAGATTTTAGTGGAATAAATAATTTTGCTCAAATTTTTTTACCTAGGTCATTATCAATTTTAATTGAATAATTTTTTCCTAATTTTTTTGTTCTAATTTTGTTTTATTAAATTGTTTTATTTATAATTTTAATGATTATATGTGTAAGTAAATTTTTTTATGATTACAAACAACTAAAAAATTATAACTTATCGGTTTATTCATGAATTTTTTTTCAATATAAAAGGACCCCCATTTCCGAAATTCGCCTTAGGTCCGGACGAACTCAGGCCGGCCCTGATTGAACCGGCCTTTAAACCAAGCAATCAGACGTTGCAAGTGTTTTGCTGGCAGACTTGGCGCCATGTTTTATTGGCATATTCCATTGATGATTCTTCCGACTTATTAATGTGAATATCTACATTATTAGAATATTGGAATATTTTAAACATTAACACTATGATGTGAATCTTCTCGTTCCTATGATTGTTCAAATTTGTTAATGTCAACCTCTAGATTGTTTAAAATATTATATGTCAAAAAAATTTAGAGAGAGAATCAAATTAACGGATAACATAATATTTGTGATGTGAATATTCACATTGAAATTTTGAATAATTTCAATATTAAATTTGATGTAAATATTTATATTGAAGCTGAACCGAATTTTCATCTAATAAGAATGCCTGATGTAATCAATGTGAATTTTAACACAGACAAATAAGAAGTCGATCTGAATGTTCAAGACGGGATAGGGTTTCGGTTGTTGGTGATAGAACGATGTGAAATTGTGACATCCCAAATTTCGAGTACATTAAGATAACACAATATAATAAAATAGTAGGGCTTAACTAGTAGATACACGATATATTACTGATAATTAAGTACAAAATAAAATATTAACTACTAAAACAAAAATATTAGTTACAGACATAAGTTTTTAAGTCAATAATTACAAATAAAAGTTTTGATTACAAAAAGAGTGTCCAAAATGGGAACCTGTCCTCAACATAGAATTTGTCTTCACTTGACATAAAACGCCATGGGTTTGGAATGCCCAGTAAATACATATACACCCAAAACTCTTAACCGACCTAGCACAAGCATAAAATAATACAACAATAAACACTTTAAACAAATAATAATAATGAAATAACAAAATTAACACATTTAAAAGTTATTAAGACCACTAGAATCCCTCAAAGAGATTCATTCTCCCAACCATAAGAATGGACTCGAATTATTCGGTAGTCCCTCTTTGGCTACTTTACTGATCTTACCTCAGATGCCTATAACGATTATTTACCGCATAGTGCTAACTGAGGACATCAAAAGAAACGATTATAATCACGGTTCAACACCCGAAATGTCACCTAATAGACCCAATCTTATCTCACCAAATAACAAAGTGTTGCGTAGAGTCTGAATTTAACCAAGCCATTCAAGGATCACACACCGACCACTTAGACAAGACTTAGGTAACAAGTCCATCACAACCTTTTTATTAATATACATTAATGAACCACTCCAAAACATCAACGGTGACATACCCATTACCAATTGCTTAAAGCACGTTTGGTACAATAAAATAAAATGAAATAAGAATGAAATAAGAGTAAGAATAAAATATAAGATCAAATGGAATAGAATGTCTATTTCCATTCCATTGTTTGGTTGCCAACATGAAATGATATAAGAATAAGATGATAATTCTCATTCTCATATTTAGTTATACCTATTAAACTCATGAAATAGAATAAGTTTTTATTATTTATTTATTTATTTATTTAACCAATTAGCAACAAATAAATTAAAACTTTATGTAGATCATAATAATATTCATAGTTGTGAAAGTAATGGTATGAGTCGTAATAGTGGCAATGGCGGTGAAGGCCGTGGCATCAGTGGTGGTGATAACAATGATAGTAGGATGGTGGTAGTAGATTAGTGTGACCTTAGTGGTGGTGGTAAGGTGGTGATGCAGTTGCAATGGTGGTGGCAGTTGCTGCAGCCAACGGTAGTGGTGGCGGAAGTAGTGACAACATCGGTATTATGGTGGGGGTACTATGGTGGTGTGGTGGTTGTGGCGGTTGTGGCGGCGACTGTGCTAGTAGTTGTGGTGGTGGTTGTGGTAGCAATAGGGTGGTGGTGGCGATAGAGTGGTGGAATGGGTGGTAGGAGAACAGAATGGTGATAATAGTTAAAGAATTATATTTTTTTTTAAGTGCTAACAAAAAAATTAATAATAAAATTTTATGATAATTTACATTTTATAACTATTCCCACTTAAATAAGGTATATCAAACAAGGGAAAGGAATGCAAAACTAGAATGGATATTCTATTCCAACTCATTCCATCGTACTAATGTACTCTTAACATTTCTCGTTTATTAGGTATTTTAAAAGGTGAGTTAGTCGCATTTGCGCATAAACATATGTGAGTCAAATATGAGAGGAAGTATAATACGAAATAAAGAATACAAAACATGGCAAAGCAATGAAAAAACAATAAGCATGCCAAATAAACATTTGAGAGCAACCAGCATTTAAACCTTTGTTTCCAGAAATTTTCAGAACAGTTGGTACGGAAAAATACGGAAAACATACTTCTAGGTCAAATTAGGAGCTGAAACTCAACAAACATATAAAACCAGTCTAATTTCATCTCCAATTTGTAGAATTAGCATATCACAACCAAAAATTAATAATTATGCATTTTACCAGACTCTGTCCAGAATTGTCACTCTTTAGAAAAAAAAAATAGATTTTCTCTCAAACTACTCATTAAATTTTGCTCAAATAAATTTTGTTGGGAAGAGGATTTAAATGCTAAATTTTGACATAAGAACCAACATCAGATGATTTTTCTAAAATTTTATAAAAATGCACGAAATGGACTGTTTTTTCTGGAACATAGGACCAGAAGCAAAAAAAAAAAAAAAAAAAAAAAAAAAAAATTGTTTAGGTGATAAAAACATATAATTAGGGGCTACTGAAATTTTGACATACTCTACACACCTCAAATATCATCCCATATAATCAGATTTGGAAAATAAGTAAGTTTGATAATTTTTTTCAAAAATGAGAAAGCTGCCGAAGTGCATGAATTGAGAAGAAAATGAAAGATAGACTTACTTTTTCACACTAACACTTGAACATACACCCTATGGCCATGCATATCAACATTACACACAAGAACATACTAGGAGGTAGAGTAAGAAGAAGTTAAAAGATTGGAGAAGAGAAGAGGGTGTGTGTCTTACATTGATGCTAGCTTGCTAACCTCTTCTTGTTTCACTCTTTCTTCTTCTCTCCTTTTCTCTCTATTTTTTTTTTTTTTTACCTTCCAACTCTTTTTCTCTATTTATAGGGGTGGATTTGGCGTAAAATGTATAAGTTAGCCCTAGTTTGGATGTGACTAGTTTATTACCATTTGGTTGCATAGAAATGGAATCAAGTTGGATTAGGGACTAATATTAGAAATTTAGTTCCATTGAGCCAATGAAATAGGGAACACAAGTACGCAGCACCACACCTCAATCTTGCTTGAATTTTATAAAATCAATGAAAATTGTCTTTCAAAAAGTAAACTAACGTTACCACCACCATGCCAATGGACGGCCAACCTCTTCTCCAAGGTACAATGATATATATATGTGATAATAGATAACACAAGAGAAATTATTAAAATATAAAAAAAAAATGTACTTTTTTTATTTAACTAATGCAATATAGGATTGAGAATACAATAAAATTAAAAGATAGAAGACCAATCTGAAAATGAAAATTTATCACTTATTATTAATATATAATTATAAGAAAACTATAAATAAATAAATAATTGAATCTGGGTCCCGTCAAATTAAATCACAAAGAAAGGCGAGAAAACAAACGAAAAAGCGGAAACTAAGAGTTTAATCCAAACCTAGAGGTTCTAATCATTATTATTAGGGTTTTAAAAATGATTATCAAACTCGCCTGCAATGCGATTTGGTTCTAAGGTTAAATTCGTGAGAAGACGATAATTTTTCAAGAGTTTTATTGAAATAACTTATAATATTTGGATTTTAAGATAATTACAAAAATTAGGGTCTCTACAGAAATCGGAGACGGAATAATGCAAAGTCGAGTGTAGATGATGGGTGGCTATTTTCGGCGCTTTTGCCACATCGACAAACTTGAATTCAAATATTAGCAAATTTTTGGGAATATTGGAGGCAACATTTCTTATTCTGAAACTTGTAAGAGTCTTTAAATTCCATAATATGTGCTTCACACTCACAAGATATTATTATAACTATGCCATCTATGAAATTTATTGGAACATGAGAAAATGATTTAAACTAATTGGAACATAAGTAGTAGGATAGAGATTTATGAAACAAATATCTTATGTTAAAGAAGAAATACTAAATGTACATAAAAAAAAATTGACATTAATCTCTATTGAGGGGAGGGGTGGGGTGGGGTGGGGTGGGGTGGGGTGGAGATAAATTACACTCACCACTCTTGAGGTTTAAAAATAATACGCTTAGTTTCATATTTTTGACATAATTATGTTGGTCTCTTTTGGAGTTTTGATTCACATAACAATTAGGTCTTTTTTTATCAATAATTCATTAAATGAAAAAAAAATGATATTTTCATATCTTTTATTTTAAAATGCATATATATCTTTATTTATTTCGATATTTACCCACCACGTGCTCTGATTTTTGTCACTTTAGTTTTATTAAAAGAGAAATCAATATAATTACGTCAAAATTATAGGACTCGTTGTAGTTCTCCAAACCTCATGGGAGCTGAGTGAATTGACCCTAAAAAAATTGCTATCAACTTGCTATTGATAACAACAAAATAAAATAAATAAAAAACATTATTGTGTCTTAAATATTATTGCTAATAAATATGAAATTGTTATAAATTTCTTACAAAAATGTATCTTTTGAAAAATGTATGGTCATTTTAAATTTTGGTAACAACTATTCTTAGAAGGCAGTGTCTTTTCTCCGGTCCAATTTCGAATTCAGACATGTTATTAGGTCTACATGGGCCCACTATAGAACCCACATTGATGAATCAAACCGTTCAATATGTATAGCTCATTAAGTACTTCATCTCTACAAAAAAAAAAAAAAATCATTGATTAGATTAAATTTGTATCAACGGTCAGTATGATTTTAAAAATAAATTATTGACACAAATATGAACCGATCAAATAGTTATTGATATTTAATCAATTTAATTTTTTTACACGGATGGCATAATTAACAAGCCTTATCTATTGAACGGTTTGAATCATTGAGACCAACTCAAAATGAGTTCAAAATTGGTACAGTCCAGTTCTAATATCCAATTGGAGCGAGTCGTGTCCTTTCTTAAAGTACTTGTTAACACGGTCTAATTTAAAAAAGGAAAAAGAAATAATAACATTATTGATAAAAAAAAAAATTTGCCCTCAAAAGTGTTTGGGACTTTCTAAGTATATGTAATTTCTAATTACGCAAATTACGAAATTCTTAAGCTTAGTCTTGAGACGACCTCAATAAATAATAGGGAATGAAACTACTCTTTTAAATTAAAATATATGACTTTTTATATAAGAGTTATGAAACTAACCAACTGATATTGTTAAGTTATAAGAATGGGGTAATGCTATGGTGTACCACAAGTAAGTTATGATATTTGTGATTTGATTATTATAATATCGCAAATATTATAACTCAATATATGGGATCATAACTTAAACAAACGAATTATAACTAAATATCAATTAAGGTATAACCAATAAGCTCTTAGATCATAATAAAAATAATGTTCTAACCAACATTACAATGAGTCATAATTACCACCATAATAAATTATAAACAAATACTACAAATGTCGTACATAAAATTTCCCATGACATTGACATAATTGAATCCCTTACTTGACCCACTCTTATTTTGATTTTATGTCAATTTTTTGCTATGTATAATTATAATGCCATTCCCACAAAAATAAATAAATAAATTCATTCAAATATTATCATAACTTAATTGTTTAAATGCCTATTTGGTACAATTTATTATAAATTAAAAATTCATAAATTGAGAGTAAAAGTCAAAAGTATTTACTTATTAGCTTTTAAAATAAAAAAAATAAATAAAATATTTAAGTTATTTTTGTTTAATAAATTAGAAGTATGAGCTGTACCAAATAGCCGGGTCAGCTCTGCGGACAAACCAGGCAAGCGGCCACTTTGGACCTTGAAAATTGGTTGCATAAAAAGGTCAAAAAAAGGTTTGGTATTACACTTGTTAAAAAAAAAAAATTTTAAAAAAACAAGAGAAAAACAAACTAACAAACAAAGGCCTCCCAAAAATAAATTAAAAAGCTGTGGTGAATTATTTGATACGGATGGATGATTGTTTCCTAAATATATGAATTGTGTATAAAATATTATTGATTATAATTGTTAAAATTGCTTCTGAAAAATGAAACTCACTACAACAAAAAGCACATTTGGCAACCAAAAAATTGGTTGCCAAATTTCGTCGCCAATAGAATCAACGACAAGTACCCAATTGGTCGCCAAAGGCCTGTGACTAAAAGTATTGGTGACCAAATCATAAATTGTTACCGTATGTAGATATTTAGCGACAAGCAAACTTGGTTGCCAAAAATCATATATTCTGTCGCTGTAAAATTCTAATTTGTCGCTAAAAGGTTATGATTTGGATAGGCTATGTAGTTTTTGTGACAAACAAATTCGTCGCGAAAAATACTATTTAGCGACAAAATTAAATTGGTCGCTAAAAATCAACTTTTTAGCAACGACTAAGTTTTGGTTGCTAAAAGTTCTTAGAATAGCCACTAACTTTTAGCAACAAAAACAATACGTTGTCGCCAAATATATTAACAACGACCAAAATATCATCTGTCACTAAAAATTCACTGCACAAATTTAAATTTTAATAATTTTCCTACTTAAAATAATCCAAAACACTTGTTTTTCTCTACACAATATATACACAAGTGCAATGTAAAATAGTAATGCACCTGTGCAAGACATTCATAGTAATTCAAAATTAATAGCTATTAAACATCCCAATAAACATAATTACGATTCTCTAACAATATGAAATATTCATACCAAAGTACTTACAAACTATTAACATCAAACCCACAAATCCATTACCAAATCCTATGTCAAAATATTTTCAAAAACACAAAACCAAATATTTTGATGCTAAACATCTAACCCACAAGTCATTTATCAAAATCCTATGTCAAAATATTTTCAAAAACACAAAACCAAATATTTTGATGCTAAACATCTAACCCACAAGTCATTTACCAAAATCCTATGTCAAAATATTTTCAAAAACACAAAACCAAATATTTTAATGCTAAATATCTAACCGATAAGTCATTTACCAAAATCCTATGTCAAAATATTTCCAAAAACACAAAATCAAATCTTTTGATACAGCCCGAACTATTTTTCATCATTGTCAATCTATCACATGAAATAGAAAAAATAATATTAGATTGACCAAAAAAAAACTTGTTATGAATTTCACAATTTTGATTTTAATTTTGTAACGGGAAGCCCAATCGGGGTGCTGTTTACTCATACAAGTTTATTTAGTCTTGAGCAAGCTACCCGTGCTAAGTTTTGGCAGTTTCTATGGTCATTTCGCAATTTCGCCCCCCGAATGGGCTTTTTAAGTCTTGTGTTTTACAATTTTCTTTCTAATTTTCTAACTAGAAATGCAATCGAGGTCCCGTTTGTTCCTACAAGTCTATTTAGGCTTGAGCATGCTGCTCGTGCTAAGTTTCGGCGGTTTCGGTGGTCATTTCACAAGTTCGGCCCCCGAACAGGCCTTTTAAGTCTTCTGTTTTACAATTTTTCTTCTAATTTAATAACCGAAAATCCAATCAAGATCCTATTTGTTCCTACAAGTCTATTTAGGCTTAAGCAAGCTGTCTGTGCCAAGTTTTGACAGTTTCGGTGGTCATTTCGCTATTTCGCCCTCCGAATGGGCCTTTTAAGTCTTAAGTTTTACAATTTTCCTTCTAATTTTCTAATCGGAAATTCAATCGAGGTCCTGTTTGTTTCTACAAGTCTATTGAGGCTTGAGCAAGCTGCTTATGCCAGTGCCAAGTTTCTGCAGTTTCAGTGGTCATTTCGTAATTTCACCTCCCGAACGGGCCTTTTAAGTCTTCTGAACCAGACTGTTTTATAGTTTGTTCAACACAACCAGACATATTAAGTGAAATGTTTGTAGTGATTTGAAAATTAAATTATGAAAAATATACTTACAAAAGTGCTTGTCAATAAGATTCCTCTAATGGATAATCATCTTCATCAACCTGCATGCCTACCCGATCCTTGTGCATCCTAATAAACTTCTCAATCTCTTCAAATCTTTTGTTTTACATTTCAATCATTTTAGCTTGCTCTTGTGCTACCAGGTTCTGGGCTGCAATTTGTTCTTGCTGGACCTCGGACAAATTCTTCAATGACTCTAGTTGTTTTTGTAGGCTCGAAACCACCTCAATATGTGAGAAGATCTGGATAAGGATGGTTTTGGACCAACTCCGAAGCTTTTTAAGTATCCTGATATCTTTCCAAGAACCTTAATTGACAGCTACTCATGAGTTAAAGGTACTGCCCCAAGCTCTGAAGACTCTTCACGTTGCTTTTTCAAAGCTTTCTATAAATTTGTAAACAACTTCAATAAATACAACCATTTACATAAATATGTACCCTATTAATTGGCATACTTACATGTAATTAACCACATAGTGGGGCTACCCAATCCGATTTTCTCTTGCTCCAATGGGAATCTCTGTAGAAGTCTACAATGTCTGTCTTCTCGGTACCCTAATTCCATTTAAAAGTAAGTATACATAAGTAATTTTAACTTAACCACACTTTTAAATATAATAAACGAATCATCTGTTTATACATTGCAGCTTGAAATGACTTGGAGCCCATTGTATGATTATATGGTAACCTCGATCGACTATCCCTTGCTTTTTCAGCCAAGTTCTACAAAATTAATTGATTAGTAAAATTAAATTGAAATTACAACATGATTCTTTAAATTAGGAAATTTTACCTGATGATCGCAATCAAGCCATACATGATTGATCATGCATACCCAAGCCTCATAATTGACCCCTTTGTATGGTTTACTGTAAAGGTCAACACCAGCGTCTACCAACTTCAAGTAATAAGTCTTCATCTTGTTACACCAACTTTTGTAAAGAGTTTTACTCTTTTTATGGACTCTTTTCCGAACCTCTCCATCCTCATCATAATCAACAATCTCAAATTTACTCTGCAAATATAATGAATACTTTTATTAATATCAAAATGCAAGTAATGGTGATAATCTAATTATTTTAAAAATAACAAATACATGTACCTGAATTGCTTCAATGATTGGGGCTTTATGAATCTCATCAATCTTGTCCCACTTTTTTATACCAATGATTGGTGCAGCCATCCTTGCCTGTAACCCAAGTTCATTTGCAAATGGAGTGGCATAAGGCCCTACTGGCACCTTTGCATCTACATGGATCCAAACAGGAAGTTTTTCACCACTGTTGTTGGCTATGGGACGTGCTATGCTCTTCCCTCGAGTCTGACCCCCTACTTCACCCCTTACTTGCTCTAACTGAGTTGACATTATTTATATTTATTCAATTATAGTTACTCCCACACATGGTTAATGAAACATATTTTATCCTTTTTTGTTATAAGTTGTTTTAAGATTCTAAGATGCTCATAAGGCATGTTTTGACCAAATGGCATCAATTATAAATACATATCTACATACAACATGTGCAAGTAATATTGATCTATTCACCCAACCTAAACAAACTCGATCAACACAACCTAACCAAACCTTATTGGCCTGGATTGAGTATGTTGAACTCAAGCTTCAGTTAGGTGGGGTTTGGGCAGCAGCATATTAAACTCAACTACATTCCCGTTTGTTTAACTGAACTTTCAGATTATATTTGGTTGACCTTTAATCTGACCCTAACTCGTCCCCAGCCCAACTCCTCTAATTGCAGCATGTCCATTTCACTTGACCAAGAAGCTGGTCAAATTCAAATCAACAAATGAACATGAGGGGAGTAGCTTTGCTCCAATAAACAGAACAATAGAATGGTTTACCATTATGACTATACTATTCTGAAAATATTCCTGAAATGAAAAGATTTGATCAATAGGGATCAACTGCAACCGACATACATCTGTTAAAACATTTAACTCAATCACTTGGCAATACTGGAGGGGCCTCTCAAGTTCAAAAGTTTAAGAGCACATCTGAGATCGAATAATCCACAAAACAACCACCATTCTTCAACCAAAAAAGAAATCTATCGTTTTCCATAATCTAATAGCAAACAGATTTTGAATATGGAACAAAGGTTCAAATCATAATGAATCTAAGAAATCATGCAAATAAAATATGGTTATTAAGGTTTAATAATTTGGGAAAAATCAGAGATTGAGTGAGAGAAGAGAGAGGGAAGAGCTCTTATGCTCCACCGATAGAGAGAATGAGACGAAAAACAGTAAGAGAGTGAGACAGTGAGTGAGAGAAAAGAAAAGACATACCTGGTGTTAGTGTGGATGGTTGACGGAGGCTGGACCAGCGTGTGACAAAGCGACGGCGTGCAATAGAGATGAGCAACAGTGAGCGATAGAGCTGAGAGAGAAAGGGAGAAAAGGGGTCTTTAGGTCTGAGGGCTTTTTTCTCACAGTCGAATGAAAAGGGTTGGTGGTTGGTGACCAAATTTCTTTAGCTTCAAAAATGACAGCGTTTTTTAGATAAGAAAAAGATTTGGCAATCAATTTTGGCTTGTTGCCAAAGATAAATTTTTAGCAACAAATATATTGGTCACCAAAGATAAAAAATAGTCACCATAAATTTTCCCTCTTCCCGCGCTTACTTTCGCTTGCACCAAAAGTCTTCCGTGATTAAATATTACAATTGGTCGCCAATTCTTCATCCTTTGGCGACAAGTTGTAATTTGGTCGCCAAAAATAGTCATCAAATGTGCTTTTTGTTGTAGTGACTTTTCAAGGTTGGAATTAATTAATTAAATAATTATGTTACAAGAATGATTGAACAGATTTGATGGACAAGTTACATAAAAACAAGTTTGATTAGTAATTTTGCAACTAAAAATGTGAAAATGGTCATGTTTAAGTGATTAACTTGTCATAGTTTGTTCATTTTTTATTTAGTACTCCAGCTTGGATTATTTCAATCCTTAATCTTGGGGTATATTTGAATGATAGTAATCTTGAGAGGGAATGAGAATGTGAATGTGATTTTGGATCCCTGTGATTCCATCATTTGAAGAGTCATAAAAACACCTCATGTCTATCATAAGCTTACTCATTGTAATTAGCCTATCCACACGGCTAATATTTCATACTTAGCCATAGGAAAGTTCAAAATTTAAAATAAAATTTAAATTACTAACTGGTTCGGTTTTGCCAACAAATCATTCAAAGTCCATATTAGAAGCTTGTTTTGGGACTTTTTTTTATTATTTTTTTATATGTATAAAAGACCCTATATTAAAAGGTTGCTTTTGGCTTTGAATAAGTCAGAGTCGGCCCTGCCCAACAGTATATGACAAGCTCATGGAACAAAAAAAGAAATTTTAAGCAACTCAAATAAGTTACACCAAACAACCAATAATTTTCATTATTATGAATACCTTGAACCACATAGGCCAATACACTTAGAAACTGAAGATGAAGAGAAACTAAAAGTTTACAAGCACGAAATAATCGTCACCTATATAATCTTGTTGAACAAGCTCGTGCTCCTCGAAACGTCTTGGTAACACCTGAAATCACAAATGTGAGCTAGCTGGCAGGTGTGTGCCGGAAATCCCTCTGATGCCTAAGTCAGCAAATAGACTCAGGAGATAAAAGCTCTATAAATTTAGGAATAATGATTGCAATATGTGAGATTAGGTTTGGTTTGAGCTTTTGTAAGTTCCGCATGGCACAATCCTAATAGGACTCTAGCTTTTCTTTGGAGAGTCTTTCTAGGAATTACATTCCTCAAGGATAATGTTTATCCTTTAACACTCTCATCACTGCAAGCCAAGTGAGATGGCACAACTCTTTGTATTGCTTCCAGCTGAGTAGCCGAACTAACTTTGTTGTCTGCCTCTAGATTAGTTGTGCAACGTACAGCTCCATGCAAGCATTACATGGCGCGCCACCATGCTAACATTGCGCGGCTCTTCTCCTAGTTCGATCAAACCCTTGACCGCCATTGTGAGGTAGCTCAGTCCTAGAACCTTGGCATTCACCAGTCCAGTCAACCTTCTTTGACCAAATTGACCGTTGTTCGGTCCAAACTACGCTATCTCCAAAACATAGCTCGGTTTGCCAACACGGCCCAAATCTTAAGTCCACTTTCACCTAGCTTAGTCCAATTTGGATACACAAATTACCCTCTCAATTGCCCCTTAATTCCATTTGCAATGCATGATTGGGATTATTTTGTCCAACCAAGCTAAAGTGCTCCATTCCACCGAGCTAATCAATATTACTTGGAACGAAACCTGTTCAGTCTAAAGCGGTCTATTTATACATGTAGCATGTTTACCAACCACACTAACACAACGCCCTTTCTAGACATGTGGCTCACACTGATTGATCCCATACAACTACTATAGCCGTCACATACATCTTCCCAAATTTCAAATCATTCTGCCTTTCTGCCTTCTATGTGTATATAACCCATACACACAAACAGGCCCCTACTATTGTTCATCTTCCTGATTTTGAACCCTAAATATCAGAGCTCTCAACCTTTCAAATTCTTGTAGTTCAACCCTAGACCAACTTGTCATTCTGTATCAACCGATTCGCAATTATCCACGAAGCATTTCTACTAATTAGAATCCGAACTAGCTTCTAGATTTGTAAGTTTCCCATCCCTTCTAGTATTTTTTCATTGAAGTTCATATTGTTCTTCATCTTCTTGCCATTCTTAGTCCATTATCTTGGTAATCATACCCACAAACAATGTTGTAATATCTATAGTCACTGACACGCGGGTAAAATAATGCCCAAAACCGGATTAGGACTCCAGATAACCCTTAAATCTCTGTTGTTTAACTGTAGCCCCTTTTTCTGAGATGAACACTTATGAATATGGGTAAAACTCGATCAAGGATCATACATTTGATTCGAAATCATGCTAGAACCGAACAACCTCTATATTTGCAACACCTTTAGAAACCAATCGGACTAGAAAAACATGACCAAGCTATAACATTCATCCTGAAACTGGGCTATATCATAGCCATAACACACGACCAAACTAAAACCTTGCTCGTCTACGTAACTGAGCTAACACCTCATTTGTTGTTTCCACCAAGCTAGCATAGCTCAATACGTCTAACTCAATGACCGAGCTAACAACAAGACTTTAACATGCACGCTCATTTCAACCGAGCAACTCCTTAGGGCCTCAGTTCACACTATACTTAGTCAAATCACACCGTTGCTTTAGCTCAGTCAACACTTGAGCGTAACACAATTCATTTTTGACCGTGCAAACTCAACTAGGATTGGTCAGGAACATCTTTAAAATTGCCCATTTGCGACACCTATTGACCGAGCAAACATATACCAAATTGAGACCGCGCTGAAAAGCCGAACAAACCCTTGTAATTTATTGCTTAAAACCAAATCCCATAAGCAAGTACCGCTTTATGGTGAGCTCCCCAGTGCCATCGCCGAATTCCACAAGGATTACAGTATCCCAGATAATGTATACTTTGAACTGGCCAAAAAAGATATTCGGCCCTGGGACTGAACAGGGTTCTGTCCCTTCACGATACTATCCATAGTTGAGGGAGGACTACGTTTCATGGTCTATATTATATGCGAATTCCTTAGGAGGACAAGACTTTTCTCAATCCAACTCTCCACAAACACTTATCGAATTATAAATGGCATAACCGAGCTGAACCAAAGGCTAAGCCTCAACTTAGGCTTATTCGAGATATTTCACCAATATTCTCTTGGCCAGACAGACGATGGCTGGTACTATTATTTAAAAATAAAAAGAGGCCATGAGAAGATCATCAAGAGGGCACCGAACAAAGACTTACATTATGACAACTTCTTATGGGTCTCTGGCTACTATAAGGCCATCAAAGCCCTAACACCGGGCTGGTACATAAACCACGAAAAAAGGATCAGTTGGTACGAGTAACACGGTATTCTTTCCTTTCGCTAAGCACTTGTTCATTTTGCACCGAGCTAACACTTGCTCTTTTTTGGCAGATATAAACTTGTTGAAGGCAACTTATGCCAATGCAAACCAAGATGCTTTCTGCGCCGTCTCAAGATACAAAAATAGAGATTGGACCAACCTGCTAAACTTCAAACTGACTTACCGATACATCAGTAAGTGAAAATGTAAGGTCACAGATTTTTTCCTAAAGCCTTCACTAGAACCAAATCCTTCACTACCTAAAATCAACCTTATTCCCCTAATCGAAGAAAAAGATATGCCCAAGAGAAGAGCTCCCAAGGCTTTTATTACTGAACAAAGTTCTTCAGCGCCTATGGACACACAAGCCGAACAACCGCTAACCGAACAAAAGAGAGTGGTTGTCGTTGCCCTTCCAATGGTGAGGGCTGCTTCATCACAGCCCAACAAAAAGGCCCAAACCACGTCCACCGAGCAACATTTGGTGGACAAAGAAGAGATCGAGTTTCAGGGCACTAACCAATTTGACTTGGATGTCTAACTCAAGGCAGATGAGACCGAGTAGGCTAACCCCTCTGCCCTCCCAGTATGGGCACTGATGCTAAGCTATAAAAGTAGTATTGTGCCTGCGGATGAATCAATCCATACCGATAAGGATAACCAACTAGCCTTCAATCTAGTCAAGGGGCTATATTTGCCTGTAGGCATTGAAAGACACGAGCAGCTGTCTGACCTAAAAGCCATCGGGTCAGCTACCAATTCTATGGTCTTAGTAAGTCTTAAGTCTCTTTTTCTTTTCACATTCATCTATTTGCTTAATTTTTTTTAACATCTATCATGTTTTGCAGGCTGTGCAAACTAGTTATGCTATACATCAGAGCATGATGGACTTGAGGAAGACCTTGAAGGCGGCCATTGCTGACAACAATAAGAATGAGGCTCAGTTGAAAAATCTAAAGATGCATCTGGCTGACCTCAGCACCGAATGGGACCAACTAGCTGAGCAAGTTTGTACGGCTGATGAAAGTGAGAAGAAGGCCATGGCAGACAAGAAAAATAGATACTTCGACGAGCTAAAGAAGCTCAAAGACAATTATGAGGCTCAGATCAATGCGCTTGAAAAGGATATAAAGAGAGCTGAGGACAAAGGCTACACGGATGGTTAAAACGTGTACGCTCGCCGATGTGAGGCCGCCAAAAACATCTTCTTCAAGTGTGGCTGAAAAGTGGCGACCGAGAAACTAGGTCAAGTCGTGGACTTTGAGGCCTTCATGGACATCCCTCATCACTTTATGCCAAACTACATGCAGAGTATACCAACGATGTACAACAAAAAATGTTTGCAAAAGACAAAGAGGATAGCCCGGTGGACCAGGGTATCGATGCAGTTGCTCGGCTTGTAAGAGTTGGCCAGAGTTAGCCCAGTGTTAAGGAAACGATCACTGACCTAATGGTTGGGGATGGTGCTGAAAAAGAGACCTCAAACATCTGACTGCGCATTAACCCTTTTTTCCCTTGGTTTTTTTTGTGATGTAATTGGGTTACCTGCCCCCCTTTTGTAATAGATTCTGATCGTAATGAAAGTTTTACAACTTTTTGCTCACCATGTTTGTTTTTATATTCCATTAAGACTTAAATGCTTATTTGGCCGAGCAGATTGGCTCAATCAAGGATTTTTCGAAGTTAGACAAACTTGCTAACCTTCTTTTCCGAGCTAACCATCTCAGTCAAAGATTTTCCAAAGCTGGACAATCCTGCCAACCTTACCTACTTTGTCGAGCTAAACAGCCGGGCAAAGATTTTCCAAAGTTAGACAATTTTGCCAACCTACTTTGCTGAACTAACTAGCCAGGAAAAGATTTTTCTCAAAGTTAGAAAACCTGCCGACCTACTTTGCCAAGCTAATCAGCTAGGCAAAGATTTTTCAAAGTTGGACAATCCTACCAACCTACTTTGTCAAGCTAACCAATCGAACAAAGATTTTTCTCAAAGTTATACAAATCTGCCAACCTACTTTGCCAAGCTAACCAGCTGGGTAAAGATTTTTCAAAGTTGGACAATTTTGCCAACCTACTTTGCCGAGCTAACCAGCCAAGCAAAGATTTTTTTCCAAAGTTGGACAAATCTGCCAACCTACTTTGTTAACAAACTAGCCGGGCAAAAATTTTCTAAAGTTAGACAATTCTGCCAACCTACTTTGTCGAGCTAATTACTCGGGCAAAGATTTTTTTTTTCCAAAGTTCATATTGAAGTAGTTACCCCTGGGCCGTTCTACAACTGCTAAGTTAGCCTACTTAGGGAAATCTATATTCGTTACAATCATATAGTGGAGTTACAATAAAACAAAGTCTGAAAAGAAAATAGTCTACTTATTTTATTAATGTCGAGCTAAAAGAGAGGAAAAATTACAAGTGTAAAAGCTAGAAATAAAACAACTTTAAATTGGTTGTATTCCACGGTCTTGGCACAGCTCGGCCATCCATATCTTCTAAGTTGTATAATCCCTTTCCAGCTAACCCCACTACTTTGTATGGACATTCCCAGTTAGGTCCTAGCTTGCCCTCAGCAGGGACCACAGTGTTGCCTATGACTTTCCATAGAATCTAATCGTCAACTTTTAATTTCCTTGGATGCATGGTTTTGTTATATTTTATGGATAGCTCTTGCTAGTAAGACGTTATGTAGATTAGAGTTTTCTCCCTTCTTTCCTTCACAAGATCAAGTTCCAAGGCTATCACTTCACCGTTCAAGTCTGGGTCAAAATTGTCACTTCTGATAGTGCGAAGGCCAATCTCCAAAGGGATAATAGCCTCCGTGCCATAAGCTAGGTGAATGACGTTTCCTCGGTCGACTGTCTTGGGGTAGTTTGGTAGGCCCACAAGACGTGGGGTAGTTCTTCAACCCACTTTCCTTTTGCTTTTTCTAACTTTTTCTTCAAGCCATCCAGGATTGCCTTGTTTGACGTTTCAGCCTGACCATTGGTCTAAGGATATGCCGGTGTGGAGTTGTAGAAATCTATCTTGTGCTCTTCACAGAAACCTCTAAGATCCTTCCATTGAACTGAGTGTCATTGTATGATTTCAAAGCCTTAGGAATTTCAAACTGTGTAATGATGTTCTGCCATACATATTTCTTCACGTTCTTCTCTTTGATAGATACAAGTACTTCTACTTCAACCCACTTAATGACATAGTTTGTCACTGCAATGAAGAACTTCATGTTGCCCGGTGTTGTTGAGAGTGGTGCCACTATGTCTAAACCCCACATGGCGAAAGGCCAAGGACTGGTCACAAGCAAGAGTTTTCTGGTTTGTTGGTGGATTTGGTACACAAACTTCTAACACTTTTCACACTTCCTGGCAGACTTCTCTGAATCTACCTGCATGCATAGCCACCAATATCCTTGCGAAATAGCTTAATAAGCCAATAATTTCTTCCCTTGATGACTTCCACATATTTCTTCATGAATTTCAAACAGAAAGGCCTCAACCTTGATAGAGTGGACACACTTCAAGTGCGGCCCTCTAAAAGACTTTTTATACAGCGTCAATGATAGGAAAAGTCAGAACCACTGTGACTATGCTCGAATTTGTTCACCTCATTCTTGTTTTCTGGCAAGATCCTGTTTTTCAGAAAGGTGATGATAGGGTCCATTCAAGAGGGTCCTAGCTTGGCGCACAGTACCTTTACCGCTTCGGGTTCTTCAATGCTTGGCCTGGGTACAATGTGAGACCCCTGACTTTTGTAAACCCTATTATGTCCCTAAATTTTGAGTTATTATAATAAAGCCCTTAGTTCTTCATTTATTCACAAAGTTAACCCTAGAAACGAACACACATCGCGAATAAACCCGTACAAAATCAAATCGACCCCGATAGCTTAGTAATTGTTTTTACACGCTAATATTAATTATTTAACTATGAGGCCGCTGACCTTTGTAATTTTATTTACACCCTTACTTTTGAACTATTTCAATAAAGACCCCCATTCCCTTATTTATTTTCAATTTTAGCTGTAGAGCCGAAAACGTGCGCCAACCGAAAACTTAAAAATCTTGATTGAACCCAGAAAAGCAGGGATCATTCCAAAGCCCTAATAATAATTAAATTAATTCCCTAACTATATTTTCTAATAAAAAACCCTAGGCTTTCGGTTCTCACTGCGACTCACCATTTAATTAGAAATAAAGAAAATTTAACCAAATTGAAGTTCCAGATCCTAATTAAATTAAATATTGCATTTAAATAAATGTTCCAATACATGAATTAAACCCAAAGCCCTCACATTTTTATTAAATTGCTAATTGACCCCAAACTAGTACTAATATATATATATATATATACACACACACTTGTACCTTTAAACCTATATTATACATTATATTTTGCAATTTCCAACAATTGTACACAAGAAAAAAAATAAATTAATTGCCTCAAATCAGTCCACGTGGCCAGCCACCCTAGGGTATAGAAAATTATGCTACTTTTTCAAACCATGTCCATGAAATCAAGGAAAAGAGTTGGCAAGTATCCCCAAAACATGGAACCATGCATCCACCCTAAGTCCACTCCTAACCAAATCCTAACTAGATCATGATTAATTGTATAATTAAGGCCTCTAATTATTCACCATTCCATTAGATTCCAAGTAAATCTAAAATATCAAATCCAATTCTAACCAATGGGCACTTTAGACCTTTTGCACCAATTTTTCTATAAAAGAAACCTCACCCTTAGCATTTTACATACAAGAACACACATAAAAACACTTCATTTGGCTGAGAGGAAGAGAGGGGAAGAGGGTGAGCGTGGTGGAAGAAAGGAAAGAAAGAGAAGGTCTTGTTAGTTAACCAACCAAGTCTCAAGTAAGCCACAACACAACTCTTTCTTTTATTTTCCTTTTTCAAATACATGTTATTAGAGTCTTGAAATAATATTTTCATATGTTTTTTAATGGTGTTCATGTGTTCAAAGTTGATGAATTGGGCTTGATCCTTCTTCTACTCATATTTTCTCTTCATAAATGCAAAACTACATTTTTCTTCCCATATCTTACATTATTTCCAAAGGCATACCACCACTTTATAAATCTAAGTTATCAACACATTATTTAGTATGTTTTCATCACAAAAGAAGTGAAAATTTTCTCTTAGTTGACCTCTTTTCTCACCAATCTTCTTATTTTGAGTATTGTGCATGAAAAAATTGTTTTACAACCAACTTTCGAAAATTATAGAAAAATTTAGAAAACTATCTTGGACCTCAGTTTTATGTCAAAAACTTCCTTAAAGAGTTATCTTTCAAGAAAAATTTCTAAGAAAATCAAATTTTTGTAACGGTCGACGAATCTGGACAGCACTGGAGTGTTTCTTAAATAACTAAAAATTTAGAAAAGCTATTCCATTTCTGAAAATATGTTCTAACAACTAGATAAAATTCTCTACGAACTATAGGAAGTCTAGGCTTGGGAAAATCTAAAATATCCGTTTCAATTTTAATCTTTAGGTTTCACTGAATTTGGAAATTCTGTTTGCATGGGTGTTTTATGCTCTTGTGTTCATGAATATGCTTATTAGTACATGATCATGTCTTGGTATGATATTGCATGTACTATGGTTATGTTCCTTATCTTCTTCATTTGTTGATGCTCATGCTTATGTGGATATTACCATCTTGTTAGGTTCTTCTAACTTTAATTTAAGACATCTAACTCAATGGAAACCTTAATTGGGGTGGTACTGGGTTTTCAATCACTTAGATAATGAAGAGATGATAATGTGTTATGTATGGATTGATGGGATGTGCTCCCTAATTGAAGGTTAAGTCTTCCACAAGCGATTATCGCGTAAATCCTAGAATAGAACGAACGTATTAGAATTCTTTGCAATGGTTTGATTGGTGAGATAAGGTTGAGTCCAGATGGGACATTCAGGACGATAAAAAAAAATTTGAAGGATAAGGTTGGATTGAGGGTGATAAAACATTTTTCTTTTCACTGTCCCTTTTGAGGCCCTATGGTTGGCGCTATGTGATATATTACCATTGGTAGACATCCGAGGTAAGTTCTGCAAGAAAGTAGCAAAATGAGGAGTTCTGAATAGTCTGGTGTCCAATTCTTGCAGTTGGGATGATGAAATCTCTTTGGCGGATTTCTAGAATACTAACATCTAACCTTGTAATCCTTGTTATTGACTTGAATATCATGCTTCATTACTTGCTTGTTATAAATGTGATGGTGTATTGGATTGGGAAAAAGGGACAAGGTGTGTGTGTGTTTACTAGGTATTCAAAACTCATGACATTTCTTGCCAGGTATTGAAGACTATTAAACCGATCGAAGGCAAAGTTGAAGCATTTGAGGACGTATGAAAACCCTAGGAGGATTAGAAACTAGTTTGTAAATGTGTTTTGAGATTGTAAGTGATAGATCCTATGTTGTATTTAAGACATGATTTTGAAATTATTATATATCTATATATATCTTTTATATTACCTATTCCTTATTTTCTCGTCGACTCATATAGACCTTGTATTAAAATCTTGTTAAGATCTGTCAAAAGGGTAGCTTTGCTACCTAAGGTGGTTGGACTTTGAAGGGAGGCTATATTGACTCTGCCGACCTTCCTGGGATCTTACGTGGTTATTAACCAAAGGACTCATTAGTGACGTTTCCTATTTTGTAATCTTAGATAAACCCTATATTTATTATTAATATATTCTATTATGTTCCAATTTTTTGGGCATCACATAGAAAGTCAATTAGCAAAGGGTTTGGCATGGAGGTGTTTGACATTGATGCAAAACTGGCCAACTCATCTGCCTTACAATTTTCATCTCGGTCGATTTGTTCTATCCGGACAACTTCAAACTTCTTGATCTCTGCTCTAACTAGCTTTTGATACTTGGCTATCCTATCGTCTTTCGCTTTATACTCACCAGATATTTGGTTAACCACCAATTGGGAGTTGCTATACATTATTAGCTAGGTAGACTTCATCCGAAGGGCAGATTTCAGACCGGCTAGGAGCGTTTTGTACTCTACTTCATTATTGGATGTTGGCAACCCCAAGTCTAATCGTCTGTTCAATAGCCAGGCCATCTGGCGGGATGAGCACAATTCCAAGTCTAGATTAATGTTTATTAGAAGCTCCATTCACAAAAAATACTGTATTTGATGATGAAGAGATCCAACAAAGAAAATGATCAGTGCCATCACATGATCTCCATCTACGAGACAAAACACCCCCAGCCTTAGCCCAGGGCCCTCCAATGCCCAAGTCAGTCCTCCAATATTATCAAAATATTTAATGGACAAATTCATAGAAAGAAATCGTGTACCTCAACCCATGGGAGTGTTGCCTATTTATAATATCTAGTGACATACCTAAGAAGTAGTTTGAATGTTCGAGAAGTCCTATATCCCAAAAAATTTCTGGTTGTTTAAGACTTCTATATCGATAAGACTTCATGTCCTGATGAGCTTTACACAACATAAAATACTAATGTAGTATTTGATAAGAATGTGATGTGATAATCCATAACCATGCCATGTGTGCTTGGACCCACATAATTCTTGTGGTTATTTTTATTGCCTCTCAATTGCCCCACGCTTTCATTCTCTTTGAGCCTAGTGAAAGAGTGGAAGCTTTATGTTGTTAATATTGCCTAGGTAGAACGATGTACTGGCGCAAGGGCTTATTCCAATAATGTCTAACTTATTTTGAAAATGCCTAACCCTACTAAAACTTATTCCAAGAATGCCAAACCTCATTAGGACTTATTCCAAAAATGCCTAGCCTAGCTAAGAACTACCAAAACACTAACTTGCATCTTGGCGAGCAAAATTTGCTTGGCAAGGAATCCCACTGTTGGACAAACAACCAACCTACTTTGTCAAGCAAAATGTCGCTTGGTAAAGATTTTCAAAGTTGGTCAAACTTACTAACTTACTTTGCTGAACAAAATATCACTCGGTAAAGACTTTCAAAGTTTGTCAAACTTGCCAACCTACTCTGCCGAGTAAAATGCCACTCAACAAAGATTTTCAAAGTTGGTCAAACCTATCAACCTACTTTGTCGGGCAAAATGTCGCTCGGCAAAGATTTTCAAAATTGGTCAAACCTGCCAACCTACTTTGCTTACTTTGCCAAGCAAAATGCCGCTCGATAAAAGTTTTCAAAGTTGGTCAAACTTGCCAACCTACTTTGCAGGGCAAAATGCTGCTCGGCAAATATTTTTGAAATTGGTCAAACATTCCAACCTACCCTACTAACCTACTTTGCCAAGCAAAACGTCGTTTGGCAAAGATTTTTAAAGTTTTAATCAAGACGTAGCGTAATTCATCTTGCCCCTGTGATTTATAAAAAGTTGATTCCATCTCAGCATATTTGACCCAAATAATTTATTCAAATATATTCTAAATCCAGCAACATATCTGATCAAATAACTGTCACCATCCACACTAGGTATATAAAAATTCTTTGTGGTTGGAGTAATAATACATAAAATAATGCTCTATAGATAACCAAAATCCAACGTAATACATAATAAAATATCTTCATGTGCGGAGTAATAATACATAAAATTCATACTCTTTATATAATAAAAATTCACGATAATAATTGATATAAATATCTCCACACCCGAAATTATAGAAAATTTATGCATATCGCAAAAGTCAATAATAAATAATTTCAAGGAGAGAAATTAAATGCTTCCCTTGTTTTGTAGCCTAGCCCAAATAGTGCTTCGGTGGCTTCATAGCTAACATAGGGTTATTTTGGGAAGATGGTTAAAAGTCATTTTTCAACTTTTAATCCATTTTGGATCACATCATCTCTCACATTTTTTAGACTTTTTTTTCAAAAAAAAAAACTCAAAAAAGCCAAAAGGTCAGCTTTTAACCATCTTTCCAAAACAACCCATAATTATTGACATTCTATTACATTTATTTGGGCTTTTGGATGGTCATATGGTAGTGGAGTTTCCATGCTATATATGTTAAAATAACAAGTCTATGGACGATAAAGCAGAATCTTAGGCCTCATTTGGGAATAAGTCATTTTAGTAATTTTTAAATTTTTACGAAAAGATGTGCAGAAAAGTAGAGAGAGTGATGTGAAAACTTATAGTAATTTTTTAACTTTTGAGCTAAAACACGTAGTTGTCAAATGAGGGCTTAATGAACAATAAAGCAACAGGGCCATCCATGACTTCATCGCACCACCAATAACTAATTTGGATGTTATCTCATACTTTAGCAACAATACTACGTTTGGATGCAAAAGTCAAGTTATGTAATTGATCCCAACAATCAACAATAAGAATAAAATTCCTTCTAGAAAATTCACCAGAGAAGTAAATTAAGATGATATCTCCAGCCAATACATTACGGTGAACATCCATAAAATAGGAGAACAAGCTTTGAAGGGGTTATTAGCGGTGCCTCGAGTGATGGTTATGTTCAAAGATTGAATTTTATGCTCCATAGATTTAGTTTCTGAAGATCACGAACTTGTGTTCCGGTTGCATCGTTCTGAATCTCATTGTGCCTCCGATGCATGAATGTGCCCTGATTTTAAATGTGAGCAAGTTGTGTCCTGTTTGAGCATTTTGCAAAAGCTCCAAGCGGTAAGTTGGAGGTCGTTGGCAAACATCGCTTTTGTCCGTTTTTTCGATTCGCATATCTTTTGCATAGAATATGTGTTCTCATATACCTCTTACGCTGCATGTGTGCATTGTATCCTATTTGTATAGAACTTGCATTACATCTTATGTTGCATGGAATATGAGTTGTTATCATGTTGATGTTCAATTACGTCACATTGTGTCATATTAATGTGCATTGTGGTGTTTACCCTTGTCATGAGAGTATGATTTGGGTTCCCTCCTTTTTACCTCACCACACAGTAGTGTGGCTTGGTTTGTCCTTTACCTTGCCACGCGGCAGGGTGGCTTGGTTTTCTATTATCCTCTCTATGTGGAAGTGTAGTTAGGATCACCACGCTACGCAGTAGTGTAGCATGGGTGATCTTGTTTCTCGCCACGCGGTAGTGTGGCTTGGTTTTCTTTTCTCTCTACATGGAAGTGTAGTTAGGATTATCTCGCCATGCGGTAGTGTGGCTTGGTTTGCTTTTGTCCTCTCTATGCGAAAGTGTAGTTAGGATTATCTCACCACGCGATAGTATGGCTTGGTTTGTTTTGTTCCTCACTACGCGGAAATGTGGTTAGGATTATCTCGCCACGTGGTAGTGTGGCTTGGTTTGTTTTGTTCCTCGCTACGCAGAAGTGTAGTTAGGATTACCTCTCTATACGGTAGTGTAGTTTGGGTTGTTATTGTTCTCCTTTCTACACAAAAGTGTAGTTAGGATCACCGTGCTACACGGTAGTGTAGTTTGGTTGCTCTTGTTCGCTACGTGGAAGTGTAGCATGGTTCGTTCTTGTACTCCTCTATGCGGTAGTATAGTTGGGGTTGTTTTGTTCCTTTCTGCGTGGAAGTGTAGTTAGGATTGTTTCTTGTTAACCACTTTACGCAGTAGTGTAATTTGGTTTGTTTCTCGCCTCTCTACGTAGAAGTGTAGTTTGGGCTCATCTCTTGTTAACCTCTCTCCACGAGGGTGTAGTTGGGATTGTTTCTTGTGTGCGGAAGCATAGTTAACATTGCTCTCGTTTGTTGATTTCATTTGTTGCATTGTTTTGAATCTCGTTTTCATAATTTTTGAGCGGTATACTCATTTGGATTCTTAGTTGTTGCATAGCATCTTTCGTTTATTACTTTGCATTTAGCCCCTGACCTACATTGGTTTGATTCCTTGCAAAGGGATACGTAGGCAACCCTTGGGTGAAACCAATTTAATTTATGTCTTGATTGCTTGCCCAAGTTTTACGGCCTTGTCAAAATGGGTCGTCTCTGGGATTTGACATTCACTCACGTCATTTCATACCGTCGAGCTTTGTCAAGGAGGGGCAACTGTAGACATCCCATTTTTGACCGCCCTTAAGACTTAGGTGCCACCGATTGATCACTCGATGATAAATTTATATGCTCATCAACCGATCGATTTCCTTAACAGAAAGCCTTGATTTTGAGCCTCAAAAGCCTACAAACCTTGCACCATTTTTGGACCAAAACAAGAGTTTTTCCAAGCTTGACCAAGCCTGAGCACCCAGAGGCCTGCAGGCCACTTGGTAGCCGGCCGGCCAGATGTGAGTGTATGGTCGTCCCCTTAGTGGCTGGCCGGCCACTTGTGTTAGTAAAACCAGATATTTTTGCCAATTGTGCCAACTATCTCCATAGGTGCATGCACTGCACCAGCTATTTCTATACTAATATTTCTGAGAGCCTAACATAATTTTCTATATATACTTGACCCCCTCTCATAAAATTAGGTTAGAAAATTTTGGAGAAGAAAAATTCTTAGAAAAAATATCTCTCTCTCTTCCTTGCAACCTATACACACCTTACCTAGACTTCCTAAACCAGATTTTTAGGGCTCTTTTCTAAGGTTGTTGGGCTCAAATATTAGCTCTTAAGGGTGAGAAATTGGTGGTATATAACTCAAGGTGTTTCTCCTCTTCAAGAGGTATAATTCCTAGCTTCTTTCCCTTATTTATTTACCATCTGTACTTGTTGTTTTTGGGTCATTTTTCAACTGCTTTTAATGGGTGAAACTTGTGGTTAAAAGCTTCCCAAGGTAGAGGGGTGGACCACCCTTCTTTGTACCTTGCATTCCAAGCTATTGCCCTTGTGTTTCCCATCTTTCCATTAGTTTTTTTTGAGCTTTTTCCCATTGGATTTCAGAGATTTTCAGAGGCTAGAAATGTGGTTTTGAAGTCCTAAAAATGAATGGGTTTGCCACCCCTCCTTGTGCTTGTTTACTAGTTCTATTTTTTCATACTTTTTCCATGTGAATTTTAGTGCTATTTTTGATTGTTTTAGGTTGATTATTCCATTTACGCTTTGTATAGCATGCTTCTAGTGTAATGGTCCTCATAGGTTTGGTGTTTTAGGTATTAGACACCAACCTATTTGAGTTGATAGCCTTTATTTAGTGTTTTCCATACTTGTGTGCACCTCTAAACACCTCTACAACCTCTCTCTTTTCTTAGCTTTTTCTTTTCTTTGAGAGTTGTTTCAAATAAGTATTGTTTATGCTTGAGATAGAGATCCTTGTGCTTAATGGTTTAATCTCTTCGAAGGTTCATTACTAACGACATGACCTTTCTCACATGCCTAAAACAACCCTTTGTTTGACACTCTTCTCCATTTAGTGGCCTTAACTATCATTTTTGGACTAAAATGATTAAGGAATGGAAAGGCAATTAAAAGAGGTAATAAAATTAGGCTAAAATGGAACAAGATAATAAAATCAAGTTTGGGGTTCAATCGGACAATAGTTGAACCCATTGAGTCTTGAATCATTTCATACTTGTTAGTGATGAAAATGGCTCAAGATTAAAGATCAACCACTTTCATTGATCAAATCCATGACAGGGAGGAGGTTCATGAGTCTTTCCTTGTCATTTATCGAAATTGTATCCCTTGATTCATAAGCTATCATGCAATGAATTTGCATCGACTGATGGCTAGCGAATCAAGCCTACCTCTCATTTGATCTATTTGATGATAAAGAGAGGCAGGGTGGACATACTTCCCCTGAAAATACTCCGTTTGTCCTCTGTTTCTTGTGTGTTGCAGTAGGGCAGTACCAAACATTAGTGGCTAGCCGGCCACTTTACTGTATGGCCGACCACTTCTTTTGGTCGGCCAGCCACCTTTTTCAGCTAGGCAGTGTCCTTTTTCCTGCAAAACAAAGCAAAGGCTAAGGCAAAAAAAAAAAAATAGTTCAATTTTCTGGCTGTGCAACAAAAGCATCTTGGCAGCAGAACAAAGAGCATTTTTGGGTGGAAATCCGCGTGCATGCATGAGTCATCCCTCATTTCTCAGGGCCCATAATAGTTAATTAACTTAGTTTTGTATTGTGATTAATTAGCTTAATTCTAATAGCTCGTTGTAATACTAGTTAATCTTAATTTGTAAATAAATAGCTAGTGTAATTAATTAATTTCATTTGGTTTGTAATAGCTAGGTAGTTCGTAGTAATTAGCTAGGACATTCATTCGGACCCTCCTGAGCGAGGACAAATATATAATAATGTGTATGTCTTCCAACCCCTATTTTTTTCTCCCTTTTATTTACCCGCTTATAATGGATAGCATAGAACATCATGTTTCTCTTAGCATTTTCCATGGTTTGCATCCATTTGTCTTGCATGCCTAAGGTTCAGTTCATCATTCTAACGGCATTGTCATTTATTACTTCCTTGAATACGTGCTTCACCGCATGCTATCAAAGTGATTTACATGACATATTAAACAACCAGACCTACTAGCTGCATTTTTGCGTGTGTTGCCTTAGCCATCGCATGCTATCATACATGCTATCATACATTTTTTTCTAACTCTTTTGTTTCTTTTGGCTTGCCTTGGAGTACGAAGTGAGCAATTATTGCTTTAGCATATCGCATGTGTGTGATTGTTGTCATATCAAGCATGTTTTCCATGAGACTAAGTGTTTAAGTGATATACATGTTTTGAATGCCTTTGGATGAAGGCCAATTGTTTAAGTTAGGATGATTTGCTTAAATGTACATATGAGATTGCTTTTTCAAGTGGTACATATTCAAAACATTTTCAAAACAAGCATAAAATCAAATGTTTTAACTTTTGCAAATTAGACTATACTTCTGTGCAGCACATAGTAACATAGCCTAAATAATCGGAACAAGAGCATATAATGTAAACAAGAATCACATCATGATTAGTATAGGCCGATCTTTGATCAAACGAGTGGGATGCTCAATTCATGACCTTTCCCTCTCATACCTAAGTTCCCGAGCCAAGACACTTTGGTGATGACGGATAAGTGGCCTTTGGCATGAGTCACGGGTTTCCTAAATTTTTCAAAAATATTTAGGTGGTGACTCTAAAATCTGGCAATGCAGTCCATTTTTGGCATTTTTGATTCAAAATCGATTTTTCAAAAGAATTACTAGATTTGGACTCATTTGTGTTTATCTATTTTACATTGCACTTGTGAAATCAGATTCAGAACTACGGGAGTCCGAACTATAGGGCTATCATATCCGAAAGGAGCATGAAAAGTAAGCTACAATTTCTGGCGACTCCACTGGGAAAATTAGAGAACTTGACTCAAACTTCATGATATGGAATTTTATCTACATATATATGTTCTTTGCATTGCATTTTCATTGGTTCTTTAAGTCACTGTGTTTTCCATCTGCTATTCCTGGACGGTTTGCCGAAGGCTTACCCAAAAACTTGCCAAAAGGCTGACCGATCATGGGCTCTACCATGTTAGAAACACAACCCTTGGATCTGGACTACCGCTGTACCGCTTGATCCTCTTTTTCACTTCTCAGTGTTAGGTGTGAGAGGTAATATTAGGTAGTCTTGTTGAGGTATCCTCTTTGACCATTTGGCCTAACTGCATGTAGTAAGCCATAGTGATTGTTCCAACCTAGGACAGGATGCTCACCCGCATACAGGATTACATGAAACCGATTGATTGAAGTAGTGAATCCTGGTTCATGACAAAAACTAGAACAGGGTAACCCTCCCCCCTCATATGGGTGTTTTGGCTCTCTCTTAACTGGTATGTGTTTTACAGTGAAACTGTATAGAAATGTGCATATCAATTGCATAGTTGGTATCTGTTTCGGGGTAGAATTGAGTATGGAGTGCAGTTCTACCACTTTGATCATGTCTGTGTTGATAACATCTTAGCTGAGGTGTTGTGCAATTTCTAATTACTGCTCTTTTGCTTTATTTCTTTTGCTAGGTAGTTTAAATCATAGCTTCAGAAGGTTCTGATATCTCCCAAGTACTCTGGACCCGCGTCGGAAGACTTTGCAAGGTCAAAGATCTTGTTCGGGGACAGCCCGTGTTTACCTCACTATCACCGATTACAAGGCGAAGAACGGTTAAGCAGAATTCACCAGTCTAGTTCTTACAGAAATCACCTCTCAACTCACCTGTGTTTAGTCCGATTCAAGAACAGGCAGCTACTTCCAGTCCAGATCAAGAACAGTCACCTATTCTAATGGCACAGTATCCCTCGATAAATATGGAGGACTTAATACTCCAACTACAACAGATAGTTGAGACATTACAGCAGGACACGACCTGTCTGGCCAAGGTTATAGATAGGCTACAGCAATAGCAACCGCAGCTAGCAGCGGCCTTTGCATCTCATATGCCCACCACGATTATCCCTGTGCCCAGTGTCACTGCTAATACTACCACTACTCAAGATCCACAAACCCAAGGTAATCTGGTCTTCCTAATCCTGGCAAAACCCATCCCAGCACAAGTTTCCAAAGCCTCGGTTTGTCAAACTGAGGCACTGTTCGAATTCGAGGTTGTTCCTACTACGCTCAAAGTCAACAAACTCGAGAAACTGTTCAAAAAAACACAATGAGACAACTCCATTCTAGACATAGAGGATGGATACATTGAATCGACAGTCACATTACCAAAGCGGTTCAAGATGCCGAGCATTGACCGCTTTGATGGTTCCGGGGGACCCAATGGTTCACTTACGACTGTTTTCAGATATCTTACGGCCGATGGGCTTAACTACATTGCAGAAGCTATCTCTCTTCGGTCGCACTATGTCAGGTATAGTAGCGATTTGGTACGCCAAGTTGGAAGATTCTGTAAAGCAGAACTGGGAGGAGTTAGCCGAGTCCTTCATTACTCAGTACTCTTATAATACAGAAATCGAAGTCCCAACCCATGATCTCAAGGTGACGCGTCAACAGCCAAAGGAATGCTTCTCCGAGTTTGTAATGAGATAGAGAGCCAAAGCATCTATGATGACTATTCAACCTTCAGAGAAAGATCAGATCAGAATAGTTGTCTAAAATCTGCATGGCAAGTTATTGCAGAAAATGATTATTCTCCCCCTATTTACATTCAAAGAACTTCATGAGATGGGGGTTCAAATCAAGGATTCCATGAAGCAAGGGATTATCACCGATGATAAGGAGCCGTCTAAGAGGCCATTTGTTCGCAATTCTAATGCTACCAGTGGTAGCACAGTTGTGAGGCCATCAGATGTAAGTGTTGTCACCACAACAAAAATTGCCGACCCCTTCTCTGCAAACACCATCACCACTATACATGGCCCTATCCAAAGCCATGTAGGTGCTAATCAAGAAAGGGCACCTCAAGCCTTTAGAACCTCGCCCACTTCCGGATCCTCTTCCACCCAAGCATAACCCCACAAAATACTGTGATTTTCACCAACAGCACGGACATGACACCGACTAGTGCTTCCACTTGCGTCATGAGATTCAGGATCTCATTGACAACAAAGTCATCGCTCCACCCCAGAAACCAAATGTGACCACAAATCTGCTCCCGGCCCATAATCAAGTCCCCCCACCTCGAAATCTTAAACTTATTCATACACTGGCCACCTTTTATGACCCCATCGTATATATTACCCCATCTCACCTACCAAAATCGATGTTGTTCATTCATGAGGGCACAGACTCATGCATGTAGGACACATCTAGACCACAACCTAAACCTCATAATGTAGTGACAATACCTGCGATAAAGGAGGTTTTGACCTCGAAGGGAGGTACTGGTCTGTTGTCAGGGTGTTTCGGGGACCTATTGGACAGGGCATATGATCCGAGTTGCTATATCATGCCAACAACTCAAACTAGGCCTGAAGTGGTGCTACCAACCTCGGTAGGCATTAATGTGGTTAGGGAGGATGGCCCGAACCAAGGGTTGGACGACCTAGCAGATCTCGAAGAAGATCTAGAAAATTTACAGTTCGTTAACGAGCATGATCAAGAAGATGTACAGATCGGGTGGTTTGACCTGAACAGATCAACTAATACTACTGAGCCAGACAAGGAAGAAGAAACTAGGATGCTAGAGGGAACGAAAGCTGAGATAGCTGTAATAGCCAGGAAGGCTGATAAGAAAGGAAAATTGCCAAAGGGCACATGTGTGGAAAACCTAACCCAAGAAGTGGGTGTTGTAAAAGCCACAGATACTGAACAGGAAGCCGCACTGAGGTAGTTTGAAAGAGAAAGAATTAAAGACAACCAGAAAATTGCAACTACATGTCGCCCTGAAAGGGACACTTATACTGTGAAAATAATTCAAGTGGAGCCAGATAACTATTTGATGGCAGCTGAGGGCGAGCGATGGGATGACAATGATTTGTATTTGGCCCATACTGACAAAGACTGGGGGAACTGCATCCCAAATAGTACATGGTATGCTGAAGAGATAGACCATCTTACCCGAAGCGGATAATACTTTAAGCCGCCACACATGGATCAAGCAGAGCCATTAGGAAAGGACATGGAGGTTAGAAACAGAAGGAGAAGCAACTAGAAGATGAGTTATTTCTGAAGCAGCTCAAGAAAATTCAAGTCAATATCTCTATCTGGGGACTCCTTATGGCTTCACGAGTGCACCGACAAGTAGTATTGTCGGCGATGGACAAGGCTAAATTGTCCATTGATACAATGCCCAAGTAACTTGTGGGCCTAGTCTTTCCAAGTGGAGCCAAGCCAATGCTCACTTTCTCTAACAAAGAGCTACCGCCAGAAGGCTCGGCTCACAACAAGCCATTATACATATTGTGGAGTGTAGAGAGAAATGGGTGCCGGTGGTGTTGTTAGATACCGGTTCTACCATTAATGTATGCCCTTCTCGTACTGCCTATGCGGTGGGCCTCAAACTGGTAGACCTTATTCCTACAGCCCAAGTGATACAGGCAAATAACAACACAAGCAGGGAAGTCATGGGCACAGTGAAAGTGTGAGTCCAAGTGGGCCCGTCAGAATAAGAGATCAAGTTTCACGTCTTGGATGTGTCGGCTAGCTTTAACCTATTGTTAAGGAGGCCTTGGTTACATCACATAAAGGCTATCTCCTTCACCCTCTATCAGATGTTGAAGTATCCTCATGAGGGAGGGGTAGTAATAGTTTTTGGGAACTCATCTATCCATCTTCCCCCGGAGGTGACCACGCCAGTGCTAGAGATCAACCATGGCGATGAGGATGTATTCCTCTCGGGATTCACTCTGGAGGAAGCCCGAGTAGTGCAGACCATTCTGGCTGCGGATGAAGGCATGTACGTTAGTGCCCAAACCATCTACTTCGTGAACAAATTGCAGCACATTCCGGGAATAGGACTTGGGCAGAGCAGTCGGAAAGGTGTTACAACACTAGCGGAGGTGCCACACAACTCGCATGCTTTTGGACTGGACCATGTGCCCACCAAAGAGGGCTACATCAGAAAGGGGGAAGAAATGAAGGGCAGAGCCAAGGCCAAGAAAGCTGGGAAGCATTATAAACTTGTCCACGGGCCAATCCGAGGAACGCTGAATGGTTATTTTGTTTGAGAGGAAGAGGATTTCGCTTTTTACGGATTTCTTGAGCCTTGGGTAAATTCCTTGAAAAATGTGTCCCTAGTTTCAAGATCTTCTGTGATCTACAACTACAAGACAGTGATGAGGAAAGGGCTGAACCAAGCATCAAAGCTAGTCAGAGCACGGAATATGACTCAGACAACAACGAGCTTACAGTAAGGATAGCACTGGCCAATCTCCTGATAGATCCGGCGACCAACCTAGAGAACTTGGGGGATAACTTTATTGTCTCCATGATCAGGGAACAACCGGGTGTGGACCTAACCAGTGGTATTTTGGATGCATCAAAGGCACCATGTCTTACTTCGTAGCTAGAAAAGGGCAATCTTTCCAGTTCTAATTAGGTGATGAGCCAGAATCAAATTCAGGTCAGTTCGGGGAGTCTGAGTCTGGCATTCCCGGGAGTGGTAACCCGGATGCCAAAGCCCTATCTAGGTCTTCAGTCAGCTTTTCTTTTGAGTACGTAACCGAAGATCTAGACTTTTTGAATGTTGCAGATTATGTGTACTACTCTGTGACGCCAGTTTATTGCATTGACCAAAATTTTCAGAATTTTAATGAAAACAAAGAGGAAGAAATTCCTCTGGCTTTGAAAAACTTAATTAATTGAGAGAATGAGAGACATGGTAAACCCTGTATTGATGAAATCATTACCATTAATGTGGGAACTGAAATAGATCCACGCTTGGTTCAAATCGGGTCCATGTTGTCTTCAGAGGAACACAAGTGTTTAATTGCTTTATTAAAAGATTTGAAAGATGTTTTCATGTGGTCCTACGAAGACATGTGTGGAATCGATCCTAAGATTGTACAGCACCGGATCCGTCTTGACCTTGAGGCCCGACCAGTTAAACAGAAACTATGCAGAATTCGTCTGGATTGGGCACTGAAAATCAAGGAAGAGGTCACCAAGCAGATTGATGCAGGATTTTTGTTAATATCCGAGTATCTGACCTAGTTGGCCAACATCATCCCAGTGCCGAAGAAGGATGGCATAATCCGAGTTTGTGTCGATTTTCGAGACTTGAACAGAGCCAGTCTGAAAGATGAATTTCCTCTGTCGTATATTGATGAGTTAGTAGACTTCACCATGGGCCATGCATTCCTATCATTCATGGATGGGTTCTCCAGGTATAACCAAATTCTGATGGCACCGGAAGACAGGAAAAAAATTGCATTCACCACACCGGGGGGTACTTACTGCTATCGAGTCATGCCTTTTGGGCTGAAGAATGCTGGGGCTACCTATCAGAGGGCTGCAACCACCATCCTTCATGACATGATCCACAAAGAGGTTAAGTTGTACGTGGATGATATGATTGTCAAGTCCAAAGAGTGAGAAGGCCACTACGCTGCATTGGAAAAATTCTTTCAACAGATCAGGGAATACAAATTAAGGTTAAACCCACAGAAATGCACCTTTTGGGTGACAGCAGGGAAAATGCTTGGATTTCTGATCACACAGAGGGGAATTGAAGTAGATCCTTCCAAAATCAAGGCCATCTTAGAAATGCCACCACCGAGGACTGAAAAGGAGGTGCGCAGCTTTCTGGGTAAAATGCAATTCATAAGACAGTTTATTTTCAAATTAACCTTGACTTGTGAACCACTATTTGGTCTCCTAAAAAAAGGGAAAAAGTTTTGATGGGACGATCGATGTCAACTTGCCTTCAAGAAAGTCAAGCAATACCTCTAGAATCCACTTGTGTTGTTGCCACCAGAGCCGGGGAAGCCTTTGATTCTGTATTTGTCAATAACGGACTCGACCATGGAGTGCATGCTAGCTCAAGAATCTAAAGATAGAGTGGACAAGGCCATTTATTACTTGAGCAAGAAGATGTTGGTCTACGAGACTCGCTATACTCTCCTAGAGAAAGCTTGCTTTGCCTTGGTATGGGCTACCAAGAAGTCGAGGCACTACTTGTTAGCTCACTCCGTAATTATGGCTTCGAGATTAGATCCCATCAAATATCTATTTGAGAAACCAGCACTTACGGGTAGCCTAGCTTGTTGATTGCTTCTTCTCTCTGAATTTGATCTCAAGTATGTCACGAGCAAATCTGTTAAAGGAAAAGCTGTAGTGGAATTCCTGGAAGATCACCCAGTAGAGGGAGATGAAGCAGTGGAATACCAGTTCCCAAATAAAGATATTCTGTAAGTAGAAAAGGAAACATGGATGATGTACTTTGATGGAGTGTCTAATCAGTATGGTTACGGGATAAGTGTGTTGTTAATAGCACCCAATGAGTCCCATATACCTTTAGCCTTCAAACTTCAGTTCAAAGATAACAAAGCCAAATATGAGACGTGTATTACAGGTTTAGAAGCTGCCCTAGAACTCGGGGCAATAAGGTTGGATGTCATCGGAGATTCGAACTTGGTTGTTTCTCAAGCTAACGGAGACTGGAAAGTCAAAGAAGAGAAAATGAAGGTTTATATCAGGCCTTGGATATTTTGATTCCGAGGTTTGAAAAACTGACATTCACGCATCTGTTAACAAAGAACAATTGGTTTGCTAATGTGTTGGCAACTCTATCGTCCATGGTAGACATCTCGCTTGGAGTCAAGATGCGTCCAGTTATTATCAAACAGAAATACACGTCAGCCTATGAAACCATCGCCATGATAGATAAAGTACAAGACAAAAACCCCTAGTATTATGATATTTGGAACTTTCTGGAAAAAGAAACATATCTACCAGGGGCAAATACCAAAGATAAACAGGGAATACGGCGTTTGGCCATCCAATTTATCATCTGCAAAAGCAAGTGGTATAAAAGAGGCCATCTGGGAATGCACAAGCTGTGTGTTGAAGAAGAGGAATCGAAGCGACTCATGGAGGCTATACACAAAGGAGAGTGCGAGGCACACATGAACGATGTGATGCTAGCCCGAAAGATCCTCAAACAAGGTTATTACTGGTTAACCATGGAGGAGGATTGCATTAGCTTTGTACGGCGATGCCACAAATGCCAAATCCATTCCAATCGCATGAATATACGGCCGTCAAAGCTTTACAACATGGACTTTCTCAATTTGGGAAATTGATGTGATTGGGGCAGTCTCACCAAAGGGATCAAATAGACATGAGTTCATTCTAGTTGCGATCGACTATTTCACGAAGTGGGTGGAAGCTTAGTCCTATGCTGTTTTGAAAGCATCGCATGTAGCCATGTTTATCAAAAACAACATCATCTGCCGGTACGGAGTTCCGAACGAGATCATATCAGATAATGGCTCATAGTTCAAGAAAGAGATGATGGATTTGCTCGAGAAATATAACGTGGCTTTTCATAAGTCATCAACATATGGACCACAGACCAATGGAGCTATTGAGGCTGCTAATAAGAATATCAAGAACATCCTACGGGAGATGGTAGAGACCTACCGGGACTGGCCAAACAAGCTGCGTTTTGCTCTCTGGGGCTACAAAACGTCGATTCGGACATCCACAAGAGCAACCCCCTATTCTCTAGTATATGGGATGGAAGTTGTTCTGCCAATAGAGATTGAAGTACCGTCGCTGCGAATTATGGCTAAGTGTCAAATAGCAGAGGCAGATTGGCAGTAGAGTAGGTTGTAAGAGCTGATATTGTTTGATGAGAGGAGGCTGAAGGCATTGAATCACATTCAGGGCTACCAACACAAAATTGCTAGGGCTTTTAACAAGAAAGTTAAGTTCAGAAATCTCAAGGAAGGAGATATGGGGTTGAAAGACAACCGACCTTTCATCCATGACCCTAGGGGGAAGTTTAGGCCTAATTAGACTGGTCCTTACATCATCAAATCTATCTGGTCAAGAGGGCAATTATCCTTATGGACCTAGATGGTCTGGAGCTCTCACAACCGATCAATATGGACAAGTTTAAGAAATATTATCCCTGAGAGACTCGCTAGGCCGAAAACTTGGAAGGGTAACCTAGGCAAAAATTAGAGCATGAAAAATTAGAAATAAAGAAAAACTGAGCTCGCAATGTTAAAAACCCAAAAAGGCGACTTTGGCAAAAGTTAAAGCGCAAAAGGAGAGAGTTAATACTCGAGTGAACCTAAACCAAACTACGTAAGGCCTGATTTCCATATTTGGGATACGTAGGCGACTTCATCCTGAAGTTCGGTCATAACCATCTCCAACTCAACTATCCTGATCATTGTTAGATTGGGCCATCTTTTCCCATTATTTGTTAGCTACGTTGTATGGTCTTTATTTTGGCAAAATGGCCGGTTGTAAAACAGATCAGTGATGGTGAATGCAGCTATGGGCAGTTGCGATCTGTTGATTCAAGCTGTGCATCTTGAGGACTGATTCCGTGTGTGTCAAGTAGTGATCATTTCCAAAAATGGTTTTGAAAAGTTTTAATAAAAATGGATTTGCTAAAAATTTTACTTTTTATAACTTAGACCAATTTGGGACCAAAATGAAAATTTCCAGTGCTCACAACTTCAATTTCTTTGATTTCAATACCAAGTACATTCTCCAACTTTCTGATTAAATCAAAGTTGCTTTTACATCATAAAACTTGAAAAAGAAAAGTCAAAGTAATAAACTAGGGGCATAGATGAGTCAGGTGTTCTTGCGTCCTCTACTCGTGTTTTCAGAAGCCTCTACAGCCAAAGATGGCCCAATCTGTGCCTCATCCTTAAGCCAAGTCGAGCACTCGCCAAAAAGGGCATAATTGAAACAACGGGCAGGGGCCAGAAGCTCTCTCATCCTCCAAGCAGCAAGATACCGGAACAAGTGTGAGGCATGAACCGAAAAGGAAGCCATGTATTCCACACCTTCATTTGGATGAATCTGATCATGTCCAAACTGACGTCTGAATCGGAGAATGAAATAGAACACGCAATGTATAAGGCCAATTAACTCTACACCCGATTATCAGGACATGCAGCAACTGATCTCCGTCAACTCAAGCTAGGGGCAACGCCAAGCAATGTCAGTTGCAGATCTGCTGCACATCTAATCACACCACAACCCCTCTGAAGGGAAGTCCACTAGTTGCTGGTGAAAGAAGTAGACTCTGGCTGAATATGCGAGACAAGGGTCCACCACTTTCAATGTGTCCATTAACCACACTCTTGAAGGGATGAAAAATAAGAGAGAGATAAAAGAATAGAGAGGTGTACGCAGAGAGAAAAGTAAAGAAAGGGGCATAGACAAAAATAGAGCATAAGTGCCGAGTGATGTGAGTATACATAAGAAGGGTAGGGAACCATACCTGAAGAAGTAGTGGGCTTCCCACAAATCAAGTAGTCTTTTGCCGATGAAAAGCGTCTAAACCCATTAGGGTCATGGCCAATGCCAAGCCAATGCAGGTCTTACCCTCTTTCAGACATTGGGTCACTTCAATTAACCTAATGCTAGCTCTGCCACAACTACGGGCAAGAAGAAAGTGTGTGAGCACACGTAAATAGAAGGCATATTGCCAGTAACCTTGCTAAAGAAGGTCACCTTTGTTGCCAATGTCAGAAAATCGATGAATCAAGCCAGGTATATCCAGCTCCCTATCGTGAGCTAAAGATTGAGCTTCGTGCAAAGTGAGCCCACACATCCGTCCTAAAGCCTGGGCATGGCCAAAATGAGGTTAAAGCATGATCTCCTCATTACCCTGGGACTCCATCAATGTTTGAAACTCTTCGAAAGTCAGACACATTTCCTATGCACCGAAACGAAATACACGTGTAATTGGGTCCCAACATTAGACCGCGGCATGAAAGAACGAAAAACAAAGTGAAGTACGGCTCAACGAAAAAAACACATTTATGCCGAAACCTCTGAAATTCACCTTTTTTGTGCCGTCCAAAGTAGCTATCTAATCTTCGAGCTTCTCGACAAGGAATATCTCCATTTGTGGAAGAAACAACAACAAAAATAAGGTTTTGTCAAAGAATTTGTAGAGGAAGACCTTCTGTAGAAGATAAGGCTGTGAGTGGATGCCAGCTATCAGCCAACTGATGAACTACCACAACTAGCTGGCCGGCCACATTTACTGGCCGACCATCCCCTTTAGTGGCCGGCCGTCCACTATTGGTGGCCTGGCAGTTGGGCAGTGTGGTTGTGTCCTGGTCTTTTCATTTTGGGGTCTTGTTTTGAGTCTTTTGGTTTTAGCAAATGTCAATAGTTGTGTTTAGGTTGTGTTTACTTTATTTTTTGTTTATCAAGTTGTATCTTGTATTTTGATCGATTGGTCAGCTCATCACCCGATTGAGAACATCATTCCAATACAAGCAGTTTGGTTTCAAATTCAATTTCATTTTCATTCTATGTAAGTGTGGTGTTCATGATGCAAAAACAAAGCACTTTTTATAAAACTGCAGGGTTTTACCCTGATCATAGTTTTTACAAAAAAGAGAATACAAGTCTCTTCGAAAAACAAAAGTAAAACTTATCTAAAGGTATACATGTGCTAAGCTACCTAAATAAAAGAAACTAAGCAAAAGAATACAAAATTCTGCGCCAGTTGCATCAAGCTCAAGAGGCCCTCTTCGTCCTTTTCCTCAGAGGGGACTCAGGAGCACTGTCTCCATCAACACTGCTATCAGAATCAGACTCCAACACAGAGCTGGCATCGCTATCTCCACTCTCTGACTCAAAGCCAGCCTCAGCATCCTCGCTCTCAAACTCAGAGCTTCGACTCACTACGTCCTCAGTGCCACTAGTCTCAACATCATCGCCACTCAAAACTGACTCCGAGGAAGGGGAGGTCTCCTCTGTCTAGGACTCGTTGCTCTAAACCCAAGCACCTCTGCCCCTATCTCGACCTCGAAGCTTATCTTGGCCGCGTGTTGGGCCATGTCTAACTCTTCTCCCTACCGCTAGAGGGGGTGTGTGCTCCCGCTACCGCTGGTGCCCTCGGTGCAGATGGGATCTGGAAAACAAGCATCATAGTATCAGATACAGTATATTGCAGAATGTATGATACGGTATAAATGTGAAATAGAAAACAGATTCAGCATAAGTGTAATGTGTTAGTGCAGTATGTCAATGCAGCGTATAAGTGTAGTGTATCAATGCAGTGTGTTAATGAAGTGCATAAGTGCAGTGTGCAAGGTATAGTGCATCGGTGTAGTATGAAGCAGTATCAGAATGCATGTCAGTGCAGTGTATCAGTGTTTGTTTCGTATAATAATGGGAGTATGGCATTTCAGTGCAATCTAGGAAGCAATGCAATGTGCGAGACGCAGGGAAGATACCTGGATACCATGAAGAGCGAGCAACGTCTCTCTCCTCTGCCCCATGTGAAATAGAGAAGCAACCAGTTGAAGAAGGCCCTCTATGTACTCTGTGGGCGCCTGCAAGTGAATTTGAATAATCAGTATCTGAAAGGGAAAATGCGGGATGCAAGTTGTCAAGTATGGTCCATACCTGAGGTGCGCCCGGGGCTCTGACATACCCGTGCCCATTTCCGGTGGCTCTATTGAGATCTGATAGGCTATCTCACTCGGCCGCCAGCAAGGAATCGTGGTAGGAATCGCTGGCCAATAAGTTGCATGTACAATAGGCGGGGCCTCCCCAATATCAACCTTGGCTTCTTGGGCAGCCCCTCCAGCAAAAGGGGCACCTGCATCATCGCTAACGCAAACACCAATCAGGGGTGGCATGAGGTAAGTCCTGATGAAGGCTATGTAGTTTCCGTCTCGCCGAAAGTAGTCCGCATCCTGTCTCGCCATGGACTGGGTAATAGCCTCAATTGAGAGGTTATCAACTGACCTCATAGATGCCGGAGGTGGCGCAAGAATAATTGGAACAAATAGAAACATGGTCTGGCGTATGAAACCCTCACCCAGAAACCAAGCCCGGCAGAAGGGGCCCTCCATCAAGATCCAGTACTAGGAGGTAGCCCAAGTCCCGGTGTACCGGTCCCTGACTCCGGCCAGCATCATCACCCATGGATGCCACATGATCTATAAATGGAGAATTTATAAGTTGTTAGTTGCCGTCAGTTATCCAGAATGTGAGTCAAATAAAGTAGAACTATAAGTTTTGGGATTACCTCATGCACCACCATCGTGTCGAAGTATCGGCGGAAGTAAGCGAATGTCATGTCATTGCGATGCCGGCACCGACACCTATCATTATACCGCCAGGAGTAGGGCACGGTCGGTGCTATCTCCTCTACAAGTACTGGAGCGAGGGTCGGGAAATAAGCATAAGCCCAGAGCTACAACGAAAGACCAATTGTGAATCAATATGTACGAACAGATATTAATTGAAAGTGCACAGCATAAGGCATAATGTGTGACCAGTGTTAAATAGAAAGTGCAAAGCAGAAAGTGCAATGCATAGACAGATATAAAAGTAGAAAATGCAAAGCAGAAAGCATAAGAAGGAAACAGAAACTAAAAATGCAGTATGTACCTCACAAGCTCTCCAATAGCCTTCGACCTTGTTCTCCTTCATACAGGAACCGGAGCTCATGTAGCCGTAGAGGGTGGCAAGGCTGGCTCTACCCCAGTCATAAAACCGAACCCGGGGCAAGGTCATAAGGGCGCTCAACCGATGCAAGCCCACGATATTCCACCTGTTCGCAAAAAAGGTGGAAATGCTCGAAGAACCAGCTGTATCTAACCACAGCTGACCTGCATAGCAACGAGCTTGCTCTAAGCAGGTAGATCCAGGCCGCCTCCCATTGGTCTATATCCATATCAAACGGAATCAGATCTCCTCCTACTCCCAAACTGGTGATCATCAAGAAATCATAGGGAGTCATCGTCATCTCCCCGGTGGAAGAGAGGTAGAAAGAGTTGGTGGTGTCCCACCACCTCTCCACCGACGCTCCAAGTAAGGCCCGGTTGGCCATATGGCGTGAAAGCCTAGTGCAGAATAATCCTAAGCCAAAGCCCGCTTAATCGACAAGGTTGAGGACCCAAAGGGGTAGCTCATGATACCAGTCCCTGGCCATCACCGTCTCGTAACCTCGCCAGGAGCGAGAGTCCTCCTGTGACAAGGAAATAGTGAGTCAAATGAAAGGCAGTCAAATGAAAGACAGTGATGAAATGGCTAAACAGATAAAGTGCATAGAAGCAAAGTTTGTACCTCAGAAGCGCTGTGGAAAAGGTAAGAGGTCCGCTCCCTCAGCAAAACATCCTCTGACACGCCACCGACAAAATCATCAAACCGCAACATGCTATCGGGGGCCATCGCGTGCGTCTGTGGGTGGTAAGCAGCTAGATCAAATGGCCTCATCCTCAGTTGCAATAGCTCAGGCCCGAGCCCTGGTGGAAAGACTGCCTCTGCCTCGACCTCAAAATCAGCGACGATATCCTCCGTCACCTCGCATGCCTCGGCAATTACTGGCTCCTCTACCTTGGCTATAAGTGGAAGCACAGGCACCTCAAGAGGAGCACCACCATGTGGGACATCGTCTACCATCTGGAAAGTGGGTGAAAATGGTGAAAATGAGGGGGGGGAAAAGAAAAACTTGAAAAAGTCAACCCTAAAAGAGAGAAAATATAAGAAAAAGTCAAAACTCAGAAAAGTTTGCAAAACCCAAGAAAAACCTGAGGGAAATGAGCCCAAAGTGATAAAAACTCAAAAAAATCAATGAAAACAAAATCTGATCGGTTCAAAGTGTAGAGGACCAAAGAGGTTTTACAAATAAAGTTTGCGTGGGGCGTTGGAAAACTTGTACAAATAACAAATCTAGAAAGAGAGAGGGAAGGATTTCAGTGGTGTGGGTGTGTGCCAAATGAGGTTTAGTGATGATTTAAAGGCTACCCAAGGGAAAAGGACAAAATTGCCCCCGAAATCCTCACAAGTGGTCGGCCGTCCACTTCTTAGCCGGCCGCACACTCATTTGTGGCTTGCCGGCCCCATTTGTGGCGCAGGGCTGGTTTTGGCTCCCCTCTTGCCCAATCAATGTATGAAAGGTCCTATTTTGGGTCTGGGAAGAAAGATTTAGGTACTTGAAGTGGATTTGGTTTTCGAAGATCTCGAACTTGGGTTCTGGTTGCATGGTTCCGAATCCCGTTGTGTCTCCGATGCATGAATGTGCCCTGGTTTTAAATGTGAGCAAGTTGTGTCCTTTTTGAGCATTTTGCAGAAGCTCCAAGCGGTAAGTTAGAAGTCATTGGCAAACATTGCTTTTGTCTGTCTCTTCGATTCACATATCTTTTTCATAGAATATGTTCTCATATACCTCTTACGTTGCATGTGTGCATTGCATTCTGTTTGCATAGAACTTGTATTACATCTTATGTTGCATGGAATATGCGTTGTCATCATACTAATTTTCAATTATGTCGAATTGTGTCGTATTCATGTGCGTTGTAGCATCCACCCTTGTCATGAGAGTATGATTTGGGTTCCCTCCCTTTTACCTCGCCACGCGGTAGTATGGCTTGGTTTGTCCTTTACCTCGCCACGCGGTAGGGTGGCTTGGTTTGCTATTATCCTCTCTACAGGGAAGTGTAGTTAGGATCACCTCACTACACAGTAGTGTAACTTAGGTGTTCTTGTTTCTCGCCACGCGGTGGTGTGGCTTGGTTTGCTTTTGTCCTCTCTACGCGAAAGTGTAGTTTGGATTATCTCGCCGTGCGGTAGTGTGGCTTAGTTTGCTTTTGTCCTCTTTACGTGCAAATGTAGTTAGGATTATCTCGCCACGCGATTGTGTGGCTTGGTTTGTTTTGTTCCTCACTACACAGAAGTGTGGTTAGGATTATTTCACTACATAGTAGTGTGGCTTGGTTTGTTTTGTTCCTCGCTACGCGAAAGTGTAGTTAGGATTACCTCTCTACACGGTAGTGTATTTTGGGTTGTTGTTGTTCTCCTCTCTACACAGAAGTGTAGTTAGGATCACTGTGCTGCACAGTAGTGTAGTTTGGTTGCTCTTCTTCGCTACGCGAAAGTGTAGCTTGGTTCATTCTTGTACTCCTCTATGCGGTAGTATAGTTAGGGTTGTTTTGTTCCTTTCTGCACAGAAGTGTAGTTAGGATTGTTTCTTGTAACCACATCACGCAGTAGTGTAATTTGGTTTGTTTCTCGACTTTCTACATGGAAATGTAGTTTGGGTTCATCTCTTGTTAACCTCTCTGCACGAGGGTGTAGTTGGGATTGTTTCTTGTGCGCAGAAGCATAATTAAGATTGCTCTTGCTTGTTGATTTCACTTGTTGCATTGCTTTGAATCTGGTTTTCATAATTTTGGAGCAGTATGCATGTTTGGATTCTTAGTTGTTGCATTGCATCAATCGTTCATTACTTCGCATTCTGCCCCTGAACTACGCTGATTTGATTCCTTGCAAAGGGATACGTAAGCAAACCTTGGGTTCAACCAATTTAATTTATGTTTTGATTGCTTGCCCAAGTCTTACGGCCTTGTTAAAATAGGTCGTCTCTGGGCTTTGACATTCACTCACCCGATGATGAATTTATATGCTCGTCAAACGCTCGATTTCTTCAGCAGAAAGCCTCGATTTTGAGCCTCAAAAGCCTACAAACCTTGCACCATTTTTGGACCAAAACAGCAATTTTTCAAAGCCTGACGAAGCCTGACCACCTAGAGGCCTGCAGGCCACTTGGTGGCCAGCCGGCCAGAAGTAAGTGTACGGTCACCCCCTTAGTGGCCGGCCAGCCACTTGTGTCAGTAAAACCAGATATTTTTGCCAACTGTGCTAGCTGTCTCCACAGGTGCATGCACTGCACCAGCTGTTTCTATACTAATATTTTCGAGTGCCTAACATAATTTTCTATATATACTTGACCCCCTCTCATAAAATTAGGTTAGAAAATTTTGGAGAAGAAAAATTATTGGAAAAAATATATCTCTCTTCCTTGCAACCTATACACACCTTACCTAGACTTCCTAAACTAAATTTGTAGGGCTTTTTGCTGAGGTTGTTGAGCTTAAATATTAGCTCTTGAGGGTGAGAAATTGGTGGTATATAACTCAAGATGTTACTCCTCTTCAAGAGGTATAATTCCTAGCTTCTTTTCCTTATTTATTTACCATCTTTACTTGTTATTTCTGGATCATTTTTCAACTGTTTTTTATATATTGAAACTTGTGGTTAAAAGCTACCCAAGGTAGAGGGGTGGACTACCCTTTTTTGTACCTTAAATGCCAAACTCTTGCCTTTGTGTTTCCCATCTTTCCATCAGCTTTTTTTTAGCTTTTTACCACTGAATTTCAGAGGTTTTCAGATGCTAGAAATGTGGTTTTGAAGTCCCAAAAAAAGATGGGTTACCCACCCCTCATTGTGCTTGTTTACTAGTTCTATTTCTCCATAATTGTAGTTAGCTTTTTCAAACTTTTCCATGTGAATTTCAATGCTATTTTTGATTATTTTTTACTATTTTAGGTTGATAATTCTATTTATGCTTTGTATAGCATGCTTTTAGTGTAGTGGTCCTTATAGGTTTAGTGTTTTAAGCATTAGACACCAACCTTTTTGAGTTGATAGCATTTATTTAGTACTTTCCATACTTGTGTTCACTTCTAATCACATTTACAACCTCCTTCTTTTCTTCGCTTTAAGAGTTGTTTCAAATGAGTATTGTTTAAGCTTGAGATAGAGATCCTTGTACTTAATGGTTTAATCTCTTCAGAGGTTCATTACCAACAGCATGGCATCTCTCTCATGCCCAAAATAACTCTTTGTTTGACACTCTTCTCCATTTAGTGGACTTGACTATTATTTTTGGACTAAAATGACTAAGGAATCGAAAGGTAATTAAAAGAGGTAATAAAATTGGGCTAAAATGGAACAAGATAATAAAATCAAGTTTGGGGTTCAATCGAACGTTAGTTGAACCCATTGAGTCTTGAATCATTTCATACTTGTTAGTGATGAAAATGGCTCAAGATTCAAGGTCAACCATTTCCCTTGATCAAATTCATAATAGAGAGGAGGTTCATGAGTCTTTTCTTGTCATTTATCAAAATTGTATCCCTTGATTCATAAGTTATCATACAATGAATTTGTATCGATTGATGGCTTGCGAATCAAGCCTACCCCTCCTTTAATTTATTTCATGATAAGGAGAGGTAGGGTGGACAAACATCCCCTGAAAATACTCTGTTTGTGTTTTGTTGCTTGTCTGTTACAGTAGGGCAGTACCAAACAATTGTGGCCGGCCAGCCACTTTACTGTACGGCTGACCACTTCTTTTGGTCAGCCAGCCACCTTTTTCAGCCAGGCAGTGTCCTTTTCCCTACAGAACAGAGCAAAGGCTAAGGCAAAAAAAAAAAAAAAACAGTTCAATTTTCTGACTATGTAACAGAAGCATCCTGGTAGCAAAACATAGAGCATTTTCAGGTGGAAATCCGCGTGCATGCATGAGTCATCTTTCGTTTCTCGAGGCCCATAATAGTTAATTAACTTAGTTTCGTATTGTGCTTAATTAGCTTAAATCTAATAGTTAGTTGTAATAACTAGTTAATCTTAATTTGTAAATAAATAACTAGTGTACTTAATTAATTTCATTTGGTTTGTAATAGCTAGGTAGTTCGTAATAATTAGCTAGGACATTCATTCAGACCCTCCTGCGTGAGGGCAAATATGTAATAATGTGTATGTCTTCCAACCCCTATTTTTTTCTCCCTTTTATTTACTCGCTTATAATGGATAGCATAGAACATCATATTTCTCTTAGCATTTTCCATGATTTGCATCCATTTGTCTTGCATGCCTAAGGTTCGGTTCATCATTCTAACGGCATTGTCATTTATTACTTCCTTGAATACGTGCTTCACCGCATGCTATCAAAGTGATTTACATGACATATTAAACAATCAGACCTACTAGCTGCCTTTTTGCATGTGTTGCATTAGCCATCTTGTATCATTAGGATCATATATTTTTTTCTAACTCTTTTGTTTCTTTTGGCTTGCCTTGGAGTACGAGGTGAGCACTTATTGCTTTAGCATATTGCATGTGTGTGATTGTTGTCATATCAAGCATGTTTTCCATGAGGTTAAGTGTTTAATTGATATACCTCTTTTGAATGTCTGTGGATGACGGCTAATTACTTAAGTTAGGATGATTTGCTTAAATGTACATATGAGATCGCTTTTTCAAGTAGTACATATTCAAAGCATTTTCAAAACAAACATAAAATCAAATGTTTCAGCTTTTACAAATTTGTCTATACTTGTATGTAACACATAGTAATATAGCCTAAATAATCGGCAACAAGAGGATATAATGTAAATAAGAATCACATCATGATTAATAAAGGCTGATCTTTGATCGGGTGAGTGGGGTGCTCGATTCATGACCTTCTCCTCTCGTTCCTAAGTTTCCGAGCTAAGACACTTTGGTGATGACAGATAAGTGGCCTTTGGCATGAGTCATGGGTTTCTTAAGTTTCCCAAAAATATTTAGGTGACGACTCTGAAATCTAGCAATGTAGTCAATTTTGACATTTTTGATTCAAAATCGATTTTCCAAAAGAATTACTAGATTTGGACTCATTTGTGTTTATCTATTTCATATTGCACTTGTGAAATCAGATTCAGAATCACGGGAGTCCAAACTGTAGGGCTATCGTATCCAAAAGGAGAATGAAAAGCAAGCTACAGTCATCAAACAAACCGACCTTCGCAAATATTCCTTTTCCTTTTTATTCAAGATCTTGCAATTCGATAAACTAATTGCAAAACAAAACATCGAGAATAATGTAATCTTCTTCATTGAATTATGTTGCTTCCTATAGACGCTGCCAATTGTGTGAACATAAAAAAAATACCGTATTTGTTGATGAAGAATCTAACGAAGAAGATGATCAATACCACCACGCGATCGCCATCTACAAGACAAAACACATCCAGCCTTAACAATGGCCCTCTAATGCCCAAGTCAGTCCTCCAATATTATCAAAATATTTAATGGACAAATTCATAGAGAGAAATCACATAGCTCAACCCATGGGGTGTTGTCTATTTATAATATTCAGTGACTTACCTAATAAGTAGTTTGAATGTTTCAGAAGTTCTATTCCAAACAATCTCCGGTTGTTTAAGACTTCTATATCAATAAGATTGCATCTCCTGATAAGCTTTACACAACATAAAACACTAATGGAGTGTTTGATAAAAATTTGACATGATAATCCATAACCGTGCCACGCAACAATGCTTGAACCCACATAATTCTTATGATTATTCTTGTCCCCTCTAAAAATGTCATACCTGTTTTTTGTTAGGGTAAATTACACGTTCACCTCTTAAAGTATAGTTCCTTTCTCACTATAAACTTACTTTAAAAAAAAAAAACAAAAAAACCTCAATTTCCCCTTGAAGAATCTTACTCTTTACTTTAGTCCAATTGTAAATGGCAATAACAATTAAAAGGCAATTTTGGTATTTTAAAAACACAAATTCAAACCAAATCGATGCAATATATTATAGATAACAAGTCGATAATTAAAAATCAAAAGTCAAAATACCCTCCATTAACTTTTAAATAATTAACTTTTTCTTAATTTATTTAAACTATTTATATTTAATAAAGTATGAGCCAAAAACACCCTCAGTGGCTCTTATGTTATCTTCTTTCCAACCAATGTTTGAAAACCCAGGTCAAACTGGCTGGTCGGATCAGTGACCGGACCTAGTTCTAATTCAGATGACCCTCCAAATTTGAATTAAGCTCAAAACCGACTTAGAATTTGAAAATCGAAAGAACTGCCGATTCAACCGGAATAACGTATGCACTGGTCACGGGTTGACATAAGAACCAGGTAGATTTGAAGAATTTAAATTTCTTTTAAAAATATGTTATGGAGAAGGGTTGAATATGGAACCTGTAGACGTCCCCGAACGCCCCGAGAGGGAATCCCCCCGTTCTGTTCGTTTTGGGTTCACTACAGTTCAGGACTCTCAGATTGTCACGGTTCTTAATCTAAACCAAAGAGTCCAAATCTGGCAAATCGTTTTGAGAAACAGATTTTTTTGAAAGAAGTGCCAAACATGGACTGCTTTGCCAGATACAGAGTCGCCACATAAATATTTTATTTTGGGGGAATTTAGGAAACCCTGACTCGGTGCCAAAGGCCACGTGTCCGTCATCACCAAAGTTGCCTCGGCTCAGGAACTTGGGTACGATTGGGGAAGGTCAGCTATGAGTACCCCCTCTCGTCCGATCCGAAGATCGACCTTTACTAACCATGATATCCAGTTTTGAAAACGTTATGTGTTCTTATTCCATTTATTAGCCTAGAATTACTATGTTATGCGCGCAGCAAACAAGTATAGACCAAATCGCCTAAATTGAACAAAACATTGCATGTTCGTTTTGAAGATGGTTTGCTACTCGCAAGTAGGCTAAAATGCAGGTTTTGCCACCCTCGAGTGGGCTTTTAGAAAAGATGGTTTTGCCACTATCTAGTGGGCTTAAAACTCACAATTTTAATGCATTATTCTAATTTAGGTAATTCAACCTTCATCCATAGGCATTCAAGCAGTTATATCACATAAGTAGTTAGCCTCATGGTAATCATGCTGTTATGGCAACACTCACACGCATGCGGTATGCTAAAGCATAAATGCTTACCGAGTACTCCAAGCCAAAACAGAAACTAGTTAGTAATCATATGCATGATCCTAGTTTAAGATGGCTAATGCAACACATGCGAAATGCAACTACAAATGGGCTCGGCTGTTCTAAACATGGCATGTGAAATGCTACAACTAACACGTATTCAATTTGGAATTGAAACACAATGCAGTTAGCATGATGTGCCGAGTCTGGTGCATGCAAGACAAATGTATGAATGTACGCATGCATAGCATAAGGTATGCTAATTTAAATATGCCCTAGTCTACCATCATAAGCGGGTAAATAAAAGGGAAAAAAGACATGGGGTTGGAAGACATACACACACTCACGCACACTTATTACACAATTGCCCTCGCTCGGAGGGCCCGAATAAATATTACAGTCCGAATAAATAATGCTAAATTAATTATTACAGAATTTCTAATTAATTAACAAATTAAACGCAAGATTAAAGTGGCCACAGCCCTTGCCTTGGGATGCGTGAATGATGCATGCTTGACTCGTCTTGTCCGAAAATTCGTACCATGCCACTGTTGCCTCTGTTTACACTGCCTTGCTCCTCCGAGGACTGCCAAAGTCCAAGTATATGCTCTTTGGATGCTGGAGGGGTATCACAGACCAAGTAGAAACGCTACCGGCCGGAGGGGATGATCACCGGCCACTGAATAAGCTATCGGCCAAACATGTTTTGCCGGTCGGCACCCAACACTGCCGGCCGGCCAATTCTTCCTGCTGAAACTTGCGGCTGGCAGTAGCAAAGGGCAAGCAGTGTATGGCATGGAATTTTCAAACAAATGTGAGCATGGACACACTCCCTATCATGCAATGGACTCAAGGGAGCATGGCCATCGACCCTTGGGCCACCAATTGCACATTTCGATGCATGATGGCCGAAGAGTCAAGTATGCATTTCAATGTCAAATGCAATACACACAAAACATACAAGGGACCCAACCTCAATCATGGTTGATCAAGAGGCGAGGCAATGCACAACGATGCACATGTGACCTAAGCATGCAAGCAAACATACGAACATGCAATGCAACTACATGGCACACACAATGCTAATAATATAGCATGCACAACGCATTGAAACATGGCATACACAATGCAGGATGGACTTATACCAATGTGAGTGGGCCTCAACCACACTCACATCAGTGGCCAATAAGATGGAAATGAGGCAACCGAAATGCACACAAATATGTCCAATACATGGACCGATCCTAAGATACAACATGCAACTCTAACTAAGCATAGAAAATGATGAAACATGCATATAAACATGCAAATTCCAGCACTGAAGTGTGATGCTAAACAGCCCCAAAACATGAAAAAATGGCACCCGATGCATGAGATGAAACCTGCAACTCGAAACTAGGCACATGGAATGACTTATAGCTATACAAAGCATGCATTATTTGATCATGAAGCATGAAGACAGAGCCAAGGCAGTCCCAAAACATGAACATTTCCAGTTCAAAGCATGGCCAAAAGATGCTAGCATGGTGGACGAAATAGCATGCAATCTTGACTAGCAAACATGGTTTACATGGCAAGTGTGTGAAGCATATGGAATCTCACCAAACTAGAAAAAATCAGTGAACAAAACATGTGAAAATAGGCCAAAATAACCACTAAAATGAAGCCAACACATGCACAAATGATGAGCTCCTTTAGAGGACTATGCAAGGGATTCTTAAACACATACAAGATGGGCACTTAGCATAGCCAAATCAACTTTGAAAATCAAATATGATAGTCCCAAAACTCACCAAATTGACCCTGGAAAGTGACTTTGAAGCATGCAAGGTAGGGTCTCTTTGGAAGGCCAAAAAGGCCATCAAACAAGAGAAGGAGAGAGGGGGTCACCCCCCTCTAATCTTGGCTCTCAAAACAGTGTTCCAGCCACTGAAAATCCACTAGATTTCAGTGGCTAGAAGGCCAAAACAATGCCAATGCAAATGCTCACATGTATGGCTCAAAACATGAAGAAATAAGGCATGCAAGGAAGGAGATGACCTCAAACAAGAAAATGCCCTTAATCAAACATCAAGAGGGACTCAAAACAAAACTTTTCCAGTTTATAACAAATCTCAAAAACAAACACAAATAGGGCTAAACTATCATGCAAAAATTGCCCTAAAAGAGAGAATAGAGACAAGGGACAGAATCTGGCCTCAAACAGTGAAGAGCCCTTCAACAAAGTTTAAGAGGGGCTCAAAATAAGGCACTTTACAGTTTAGCCCAAAGCCCAAAAATGCTTACAAACAGGGCTAACATATCATGCAAGAAATAGTCCTAAAAGAGAGATAAAGGGAAAGGGGTAGCAGGTGGCTTCAAACAGAGAAAAACCCTTGATCAAACATGAAGATGAGCTCAAAATATGACTGTTTCTAGTTCGGGTCGGAGCCCAAAAATTAAGCAAAAGGAGCTAAAATATAGAGTAAAATAGTACAAAAAAGGGGAACATAGGAGCTTACCCTTGTAGAACAACAACACAGCAGCTTTTGGTCCAAGGGAATGAGCTTCTAGCCTCTGGAAATCAGCCTCAAGTTGTTGGAATGGAGTGTGGAGGTTGTCGGCTATGAGTGGTAGTGTAAAGGGGGGGCAAGAACCTTAGGATTTGAAGGGTTTGGAAGAGAGAGATAGGGAGAGAGTTGAGAATTTTAGAGAGAGGAAATGTTTTTCTTCTTTCAAATTGTATCTCCCTTCTCCTTCCTCTTTCTCCTTTTGAGAGAGCTTGATTGATATAGAAATATCAATCTGCAGCTCCTCAGAACTCCCACGTCCAGGCATGGGCTGGGGTATGGCCTGGAATGACAGCTGCCAGCTGTCTACAGAGATATCTGTTGAAAACCACACTTGGCCGGTCGGCCATCAAAGTGGTCGACCGGCAGTCAAATCAGCCGGCCGGCCATCACATTTGGCCGAATGAAAATCAAGGTGGCCGGTGGGCAAGAGACTTGGTCGTCATGCTCCCCCCTTTCCTCAGGAGCACATCCACAAGCTCTTGGTGCAAAACCAGACACAAAGCAGTCGAGCCGAGAGATTCTGAGGCAAGGTGCGCAGCCGAGGCCTCCGGGAACTCAAGACGAACACAAACAAGGATGATCACTGAGTGTTCAAACGGTGACATCCAAGTCTTGAGGACGGTCAAAAATAGGGTGTCTACAGTTGCCCCTCTTTGACAGAACTCGGAAGTCATAAGATGACGGGAGTGAATGTCAAAGCCTAGAGACGGCCCATTTTTGACAAGGCCGAAGACTTGGACAAACAAACAAAATACCGATAAATAAATGGTTGTGCCCGCAGGCTGCCTACATATCCCTTTGCAAGGAATCAAACCAACGTAGTTCAAGGGCAGGATGCAAATGATATGCAGGAAGACTTTGATAATTGGACTTATACGCTACGCGAAACCGGTTTGAAAATTGTGAAATCTTCACGAACATGTGCGATAGATATACAAAGTGAGTAAGCATGTGCGATAGATATACAAAGTGAGTAAGCATGTGCGATAGATACACTAAGTGAGCATAGTGTGATAGATACTCAAAGTAAGTATAGTGTGATAGATACACAAGGTGAACAAAGTGTAATAAATGCATTAGGTAAGCGTATGATAGATACACAAACTGAAGCGAGTGTGATGGATACACTATATGAAGCAAAGTGTGATGGATACACTAGGTGAGCGTGTGATAGATACACAAAGGTGAGCGCAAAGTGTACTAGATGCACTTAGTGAACAAAGTATGATTGATATACTAAAGGTGAACATGAAGTGTGATAGATGCACTTAGTGAACAAAGTATGATTGATATACTAAAGGTGAACACAAAGTGTGATAGATGCACTTAGTGAACAAAGTATGATTGATATACTAAAGGTGAACACAAAGTGTGATAGATGCACTTAGTGAACAGAGTATGATAGATATACTAAAGGTGAACACAAAGTGTGATAGATATACTAAATGTGAACACAAAGTGTAATAGATGCACTTAGTGAACAGAGTATGATAAATATACTAAATGTGAACATGAAGTGTGATAGATGCACTTAGTGAACATGTATGATAGATATACTAAAGGTGAACACAAAGTGTGATAGATGCACTTAGTGAACAGAGTATGATAGATATACTAAATGTGAACACGAAGTGTGATAGATGCACTCAGTGAACAAAGTATGATTGATATACTAAAGGTGAACACAAAGTGTGATAGATGCACTTAGTGAACAGAGTATGATAGATATACTAAATGTGAACACGAAGTGTGATAGATGGACTCAGTGAACAAAGTATGATTGATATACTAAATCAATGAAGTATGATTGATACACTGAAAGTGTGATACAGAAAACGAGAATGTGTGTGATAGATATACAAAATGAGTGCAATGTGATTGATACACTGAGTGAGAGTGTAATAGATACACAAAAGTGAAGTAAGAAAGTGTGATAGATACACTAAGGGTGAATGAGGTGTGATTGATACACTAAATAAATGAAGTGTGATTGATACACTAACTGAATGGAGTGTGATTGATACACTAAATAAATGATCTCAAACGGAACTTCTTTGAATGAACCGTACATACAATATCGTGCATGAATGAGAAAGAAACTTGATAGGTACAATGCATTACAATGCATAATGCTTAAGGAACGCAATAAACAAGCGTAGCAGCGCTTTAAAAAGCACCTCATGGGGTGAGTGGCGATGAACTACTCTACTCTGACGGGGATCTCCCTTCATGCTCTTCGAACACTTACCTTCAACTTACAGTACAAAGGCTCTGAAATACTGACAAGGGTTCTTCACGTAGAACACTTTGGATGCCGCCTTTCTTCCTGATCATACTCACAACTTTCCTTATTCTCCAACGGGGTGACAGACTAGGTTAGTTCAGTATCCAGAATTGAGGTGCATACACGCTATCTCAACCTATGGGGCTTCCTACAGATTTCAAGTCGGAGATACACCCTTGGGTATTTAAACCAGACTTTAGTCTCGAAAATCCCGAACCTTTGCGTTCTAGGCAACAGCCATTCGAACTCTAGTTTCTACCGTCGCAGTTGGTCTCCTAGAAACTCATTGCGAATACAGCCAAGATGCCTCTGGTAGGGAATGGTACTCAGGGAGAGCACTTTTGATCGCCATTCTGACTTGAAGCAGACTTGATCTTGAGCTTGAGGTAGAGGCACACTCATACTTCGGAGCATTGGCAAGACCTGAAGAGGTACACACGGAATGTAGTCTCAGAACTTACTGAAGTTGAAACAAACTCAGATGCTCAACATTTCCTCTTTTCTTTTGCTTTGCAGTCTGGAACCCATATAGCTTCAGATAGGTCCTAGTTTTACTGTTCTGACATGACCAGGGTTGAACCCTGCGGTTTTATGAAAGAACGAATCTTGTTTTGCACAGATGTGGAGAACGGCACGGCACTCGGAGCGCAAAACGATTTTATTTTGAAATTGATAAATGAGTTCTCGACCGGGTATTGTGCCTATGGCTGAACACAATGCACTACGACTTCAACAACAGAAAACAAAAGGTAAACAACCTAAACACAAATACAGACACTCAAAAAAACGACTCAAGACAAGAATCGAGGTAAAACAAAAAGACATGACACTCAGACGCGCACAGGGAGCCTGTTTCTCTGGGTATTGTTTCCCACCCTTTCTCATTTGTGATTCTCACATCACTCGGCCTTCAAGCTCGATTTTTCTCACAAAACCCTTTTCTCACTTTTCTCTCATCGTACATCTCTCTATTCTTTATTCTCTCATTTTTATCCCTCCCCAGGGTGGTTGATGGATAAACAAAAAGTTGTGGGCTCTTGCCCCTAGCACTCAGCTAGATTCTTCTTTTTCTGCGCGCAGCTAGTGAGTTCCTCCCACAGAGGGGTTGTGCTGCAACTAAGCGTGTAGCGAATCTGCAGCTGACATCGGCTGTCGATGCTCTGCCGGGGAGTTTGGACGTGGTTAGATCTGTCCAGATGAGGGAGTGGGATATCTTGATCCATTCCAGTTCGTGCTTCGTACTTGGCTTGATACCTCGTTGCTTGGAGGATGAGAGAGCTTTCAGCTCTTTTGTTGATAGTTTCAGTTGTGCCCTTTCTGGCAGGGAGAGTGCCCTTCTTGGCAAGTATGGTGCCCTTTCTAGCAAAGGCATTGGCAACGGGGAAAAGACAGGAAGCCTAACTCAACTGTGCCCCTAGTTTATCATTTTGACCAATTTTTTTGTTTTGGTTTTCGACTAAAACAATTTTGACTGACATGAGAGTTAGATTAACATGCTTGTTCGATTTTCTGATTTGAAATCATGCAATTTAGGTTATGAGCACTGAAAATTTTCCTTTTTTGGGTCCAAGAAAAAGGTCCAGTTTTGGAAAAATGGAATAGTTTTCGAGAGAAACTCAGTCAACCTTAGTAAAAATTCTCAAAAACTGTTTTTGCAAACGGCCATTGGTCAACGAGCATAGAACCCACTCTCGAGATGCACAACCTCAGATTCGAAGGAAAATTGCCCCTTACTTGAAGGGAACTGCATGGCAACGGAAAATTGCCCCTTGTTTGAACGGCGCCACAGCGCATTGAATGGCAACGGAAAGTTGCCCCACAGCGCGTGGTATGGCAACGGAAAGTTGCCCCTTGTCTGAATGGCACTGCAGCGCATTGCAATCAACCCTCAGGGTGATGATCACAACCGAATTCTCGGATACAGAGAAAACAAAGATGACCAGAACCATCACATGGACACAGTCGGATTTGAAGTGTTTTACGGCTGGACTTCACAATGAAGTTGCCTACGTATCCCAAAGACGGGAATCAAGCCTTACGTAGTTCGGGGTTAAGGTACACTCGTGTATTTAACCTCTCCTTTTACGCTCTAACTTTTGCCAAGGCCGCCCTTTGCGAGTTTTCAACCTTGCGAGCTCAGTTCTTCTTTTTTTTTTTATCTTTTCTTTTTATTTTCTTCATTTTTCTTTTTTTCTTTTCTTCATTCTTTGCATTTTTCTTTTTTCTTCTTTTTTGTTCTTTTTCTTCTTTTTCTTGCTCTAACTTTTGCCTGGGTCGCCCTTCCGGGTTTTCGGCCCAGCAAGCCTCTCAAGGGTAAAGGTGCAGCTTTGTCCATGTCAAATGGTTTTGAGATCATGAAGTAATCTGAATCCAGGAGAATGGCTGTTGTTCGCTGACGATGTAGAAGTCCATCCAATGGAGGGTGAATTTGCCCCTAGTGTTGTGGATAGGAACTCGGTTGTCCTTCAGCAACATCTTCTTCTTTCCTCCCTTCTGGGGTTTGGCATTCTTGCTGATCTTCGTCTTTGACTTCTTCGAGCACATCTAACATTTTTGCCCTCAGTTTGAGGGGTGCTCCTGATCTAGCTTCACAAGCTTCTTAGTCTGACTCTTCTTGCCCCTAGTTCGCGGGCTGCTTCAAATCTGGCCACACATCATGATTGGCCTTGGAACATTCTGAATCCAAGTTCAAGGTTTTGAAATTAAGAGGGATCAAGTCTCGAGGCTGAGAGCGATCCTAAGCTGCACAATCTCAAGAGTGATTCCACACAAGTCTTCGTAGGACCGCGCAAAACATTTTTTGAAATCTTTTAAGAAAGCGACTAGTCGCTCGCGCTGAAAACAATGTTGAACCAATCTGGATCAAGCCAGGATCCTTCTCAGTACTCACATTAACAAGCATGATTTCATTCATTAAAGGCTTAGCGTGCTTCTCTTTCTCTTAATTGATCAAACTTCGCAAAACCCGAGGAATTCCTTCCTCTTCGTTTTCACCACAGTGTATGAAAAAGTTTTGAAAAACTTAGGTCAATGCAACAATTTCAAGGCACAAAAGAGCAGGTGCAAAGTACTGCCACTCTATTCAAACTTTCTGGTACGACTGGCGCAAGGCAGAAGCAAACACAAGAGTGTGAAAATCACTACTGTTTCATTCAAATCTGTTGGCACAACTGGCTCCCCGGCAGAAACAGACTCAAAAGAAAACAAAAGGACAAACACAAAACAAAATAGTGATATCCGAAGTAACTCCCCCGGAATCACCCGACTCTAACAAAACGGGACTGACTCGATACAACAAGACAGACCCTTAATCAAAAAGACCGACTCAAAACAAAGAGACAGACTCAAAACAAAACCACAAAACTAACTCAACACCCAAGTCAGAAGCTACAAAAACTAGTATTCACAAATGCTCAAAATAGTGCGTGCCACACGCCACATCTGGAGTAAACTGAGTGCCGCCCGCAGGTGGTTCATCCCTTGATCACATCACATTATCCCCCACAAGTTCACTAATCAAGTGCCGATAGACTTTGCTGAGCTGGTGCGGCGATGACCTTGTTATCAAACAGATCTTGTACATCGTGGCGAAGACGAAAGCAACTGTCAGTGTCATGACCGGTTTGTTGATGGTACGCACAGTACTTAGTCTGGTCATGCTTTGGAAGGAGAGGATCGGGTAAAGGCCGTTGTTCCAATGGTTTCAGATATCCCTTTCGGAGTAAGGCCTCTAGAGCCTTTGACAAAGGCATATAAAGTAGAGTAAAAACCCTCTTGACTCGAGGCGGATATTTGATTTTTTGTGAGCTACTTCCGGACGCACCGGTGGATGGGGTAGCTGTTTTTGACGCGGTGGTGGTAACCATGCCCACATCAGAAGATCTTGCAGCTGCATCACCACTGGTGGTCGCATTCGAACTGCGGGAAAACACCCTCCTGGGCTGCTCCTTCTCCTGGTCAAGAAGGCCCTGCTTCATAGCGTCCTCGATCTGTACTCCCATCTCATGTAAGTCTGAAAAGGTGGGGAAGGGGAGAACAATCATTTTCTGCATAAGCTTGGGCTGGAGATTGCGCACAATCATCCGAATTTGATCTTTGTCAGTGGGCCTAAGGGTCATCATCGAGGTCTTGGCCCTCCAGCGGGCTACGAAATCAGAAAAACTCTCCTTAGGCTCTTGCCTTGTTGTCTCAAGATCACGGGTTATGACCTCGATTTGCGTGTTATAGGAGTACTGCGCAACGAAGGCCTCGGCCATCTCATCCTAGTTCCGTTTGACATCATCTTCTAATTTTGCATACCAGATAGCGGCCACACCCGACAGGGTCCGGCCGAATAATGAAAGTTTCTGCAGCCTGGTGAGGCCCATCGGCCTCAAGATGTCTGAAAACAATCTCAGGTGCACCATGGGGTCCCCGGACCCATCAAATCGATCGATGCACGGCATTGAATCTGTCAGGCAGCGTCACAGCTGCGTCGGTATATCCATCTTCAATGTCAGGGATGGTCTTGACTCCTTGGGATCTCTTGAACAGCTTTTTGAGCTTGCTCAATTTTAATGTTGTGGGATCAGTCTCGAACTCAAAGGGAGATTCTGGTAGGTTGGTGGGTGTTTTGGATAACTGGGGTTGGATTTGGGGTAGGATCGGGGGTGGAGGTGGTCCCGTGGGAATGTCCGTATCATTCTGAACATTAGTTATCTCCCCAGGGGTTGGAATGGTGGGGGAGGAACTTCCTGCGAAGCAGATGCTCCGGTTTGCTGCTGCAGCCGGGCAATTAAGTCTGCCTGTTGAGCCATGATCTCAGCCTGCTGTTTGGCAAATTCTGCTTGACGAGCAGCATCCTGCTGCATGGTTTTCATGCTCTCTTGGAGTTGACGCATCATTTCCTCCATCCCTGCCATGTTCTGCTGTTCCGGCTGACTGACTAGTGAGGTGACTAAAAACTGATAAAAACTGAGGCCTCAGTCTGACCATTCACTGGTAGGGTGGATAAGGGTCACCGATCTGGTAACTGCTGAACTGGTGATTTGTGCCTGACCGGCCCTTTTACCCTACCTCTGGCAAAGGAACATTGATTGCCTTTGAACTGAATCTCTGACCTGACAAAGTCTATCAGCACAACTCCGATGAGCCTTGGGGAATATCGGAGCCTTCTAAAGCTATGGTTCCAAGACTACCCCCTAGCAAAAGAGAAAACATGCAACATCTCAGCCTGATTTCACCTGAACAGATATGAGCATAGTTGAATAAGTGTGCTCTCTACTGAATTCTGCCCAAAATTCTGCCGGTGAACTGATTCCCTCAGGTAAAACTGATTCCCAAATACTGATGCCCGCAGGCCTAATACTCAGACTTGCAAACTGATACACACAACCTGTAGAGACATACTCTGACAGCACATAGCAGGCAAGTAAGAGCCAAAACACCCCTATGTTGGGGTAGGGTTTTCCTGTCCTATTTTGTCAGGAGCTAGGGTTTCACTACGCACGCAGCGGTTTCAAACAACCTATCAGGTAAGCAACCTATCCTAGTTTGGAATGGTCACTACGGATTCTGAATATGTACTAGGTCGAATGGTCAAAAGGGTGCCTCGGTAAAACCAGGGTGCCCCGGTAAAACCGGGGTTTGTGTTCCCATACTGTCAGAGCCCATAACCGGTCAGCCTTATGGCATGCTTTGACAAAGTCAAGCCTCCGGCAAACCGTTCAGGAATGGCAAATGGCAAACACAGTGTCCTAGGCACACCAATGCACATGCAATGCAAAGAGACACATAATTGAAATCAAAACAGGATATCATGAGTTCGAGTCAAGCTCTCTAAATCCCCAGCAGAGTCGCCAGAAACTGTAGATGTCCCCGAACGCCCCGGGAGGGAATCCCCCCCCCCCCTGTTCTGTTCGTTTTGGGTTCACTACAGTTCAGGACTCTCAGATTGTCACGGTTCTTAATCTGAACCAAAGAGTCCAAATCCGGCAAATCGTTTTGAGAAACAGATTTTTTTGAAAGAAGTGCCAAACATGGACTGCTTTGCCAGATACAGAGTCGCTACCTAAATATTTTATTTTGGGGGAATTTAGGAAACCCTGATTCGGTGCCAAAGGCCACGTGTCCGTCATCACCAAAGTTGCCTCGGCTCAGGAACTTGGGTACGATTGGGGAAGGTCAGCTATGAGCACCCCCTCTCGTCCGATCCGAAAATCGACCTCTACTAACCATGATATCCAATTTTGAAAACATTATGTGTTCTTATTCCATTTATTAGCCTAGAATTACTATGTTATGCGCGCAGCAAACAAGTATAGACCAAATCGCCTAAATTGGAACAAAACATTGCATGTTCGTTTTGAAGATGGTTTGCTACTCGCAAGTAGGCTAAAATGCAGGTTTTGCCACCCTCGAGTGGGCTTTTAGAAAAGATGGTTTTGCCACTATCTAGTGGGCTTAAAACTCACAGTTTTAATGCATTATTCCAATTTAGATAATTCAACCTCCATCCACAGGCATTCAAGCAGTTATATCACATAAGCAGCTAGCCTCATGGTAATCATGCTGTTATGGCAACACTCACACGCATGCGGTATGCTAAAGCATAAATGCTTACCGAGTACTCCAAGCCAAAACAGAAACTAGTTAGTAATCATATGCATGATCCTAGTTTAAGATGGCTAATGCAACACATGCGAAATGCAACTAAAAATGGGCTCGGTTGTTCTAAACATGGCATGTGAAATACTACAACTAACACGTATTCAATTTGGAATTGAAATACAATGCAGTTAGCATAATGTGCCGAGCCTGGTGCATGCAAGACAAATGTAAGAATGTACGCATACATAGCATAAGGTATGCTAATTTAAATATGCCCTAGTCTACCATCATAAGCGGGTAAATAAAAGGGAAGAAAGACATGGGGTTGGAAGACATACACACACTCACGCACACTTATTACACAATTGCCCTCGCTCGGAGGGCCCGAATAAATATTACAATCCAAATAAATAATGCTAAATTAATTATCACAGAATTTTCTAATTAATTAACAAATTAAACGCAGGATTAAAGTGGCCACAGCCCCTGCCTCGGGATGCGTGAATGATGCATGCTTGACTCGTCTTGCCCGAAAATCCGTACCATGCCACTGTTGCCTCTGTTTACACTGCCTTGCTCCTCCGAGGACTGCCAAAGTCCAAGGATATGCTCTTTGGATGCTGGGGGGGGTATCACCGACCAAGTAGAAACGCTACCGGCCGGAGGGGATGATCACCGGCCACTGAATAAGCTATCGGCCAAACATGTTTTGCCGGTCGGCACCCAACACTGCCGGCCGGCCGGCCAATTCTTCCTGCTGAAACTTGCAACTGGCAGTAGCAGAGGGCAAGCAGTGTGTGGCATGGAATTTTCAAACAAATGTGAGCATGGACACACTCCCTATCATGCAATGGACTCAAGGGAGCATGGCCCTCGACCCTCGGGCCACCAATTGCGCATTTCGATGCATGATGGCCGAAGAGTCAAGTATGCATTTCAATGTCAAATGCAATACACACAAAACATACAAGGGACCCAACCTCAATCATGGTTGATCAAGAGGCGAGGCAATGCACAACGATGCACATGCGACCTAAGCATGCAAGCAAACTTACGAACATGCAATGCAACTACATGGCACACACAATGCTAATAATATAACATGCACAACGCATTGAAACATGGCATACACAATGAAGGATGGACTTATACCAATGTGAGTGGGCCTCAGCCACACTCACATCAGTGGGCAATAAGATGGAAATGAGGCAACCGAAATGCACACAAATATGTCCAATGCATGGACCGATCCTAAGATACAACATGCAACTCTAACTAAGCATGGAAAATGATGAAACATGGCATATGAACATGAAAATTCCAACAATGAAGTGTGATGCTAAACAGTCCCAAAACATGAAAAAATGGCACCCGATGAATGAGATGAAACCCGCAACTCGAAACTAGGCACATGGAATGACTTATAGCTATACAAAGCATGCATTATTTGATCATGAAGCATGAAGATAGAGCCAAGGCAGTCCCAAAACATGAACATTTCAGTTCAAAACATGGCCAAAAGATGCTAGCATGGTGGACGAAATAGCATGCAATCTTGACTAGCAAACATGGTTTACATGGCAAGTGTGTGAAGCATATGGAATCTCACCAAACCAGCAAAAATTAGTGAACAAAACATGTGAAAATAGGCTCAAACAACCACTGAAATGAAGCCAACACATGCACAAATGATGAGCTCCTTTAGAGGGCTATGCAATGGATTCTTAAGCACATACAAGATGGACACTTAGCATAGCCAAATCAACTTTGAAAATCAAATATGATAGTCCCAAAACTCACCAAATTGACCCTGGAAAGTGACTTCGAAGTATGCAAGGTAGGGTCTCTTTGGAAGGCCAAAAAGGCCATCAAACAATAGAATGATAGAGGGGGTCAACCCCCTCTAATCTTGGCTCTCAAAACAGTGTTCCAACCACTGAAAATCCACTGGATTTCAGTGGCTAGAAGGCCAAAACAAGGCCAATGCAAATGCTCACATGTATGGCTCAAAACATGAAGAAATAAGGCATGCAAGGAAGGAGATGACCTCAAACAATAAAATTCCCTTAATCGAACATCAAGAGGGCCTCAAAAAAAAACCTTTTCCAGTTTATAACAAATCTCAAAAACAAACACAAATAGGGCTAAACTATCATGCAAAGATGGCCCTAAAAGAGAGAATAGAGACAAGGGACAGAATCTGGCCTCAAACAGTGAAGAGCCCTTCAACAAAGTTTAAGAGGGGCTCAAAATAAGACACTTTACAGTTTAGCCCAAAGCCCAAAAATACTTACAAACAGGGCTAACATATCATGCAAGAAATAGTCCTAAAAGAGAGATAAAGGGAAAGGGGTAGCAGGTGGCTTCAAACAGAGAAAAACCCTTGATCAAACATAAAGATGAGCTCAAAATATGACTATTTCTAGTTCGGGTCGGAGCCCAAAAATTAAGCAAAAGGAGCTAAAATATAGAGTAAAATAGTACAAAAAAGGGGAACATAGGAGCTTGCCCTTGTAGAACAACAACACAGCAGCGTTTGGTCCAAGGGAATGAGCTTCTAGCCTCTAGAAATCAGCCTCAAGTTGCTGGAATGGAGTGTGGAGGTTGTCGGCTATGAGTGGTAGTGTAAAGGGGGGGCAAGAACCTTAGGATTTGAAGGGTTTGGAAGAGAGAGATAGGGAGAGAGTTGAGAATTTTAGAGAGAGGAAATGTTTTTCTTCTTTCAAATTGTATCTCCCTTCTCCTTTCTCTTTCTCCTTTTGAGAGAGCTTGATTGATATAGAAATATCAATCTGCAGCTCCTCAGAACTCCCACGTCCAGGCATGGGCTGGGGTATGGCCTGGAATGACAGCTGCCAGCTGTCTACAGAGATATCTGTTGAAAACCACACTTGGCCGGCCGGCCATCAAAGTGGTCGACCGGCAGTCAAATCAGCCAGCCGGCCATCACATTTGGCCGATTGAAAATCAAGGTGGCCGGTGGGCAGGAGATTGGTCGACAGGCTCCCCCCTTTCCTCAGGAACGCATCCACAAGCTCTTGGTGCAAAACCAGACACAAAGCAGTCGAGCCGAGAGATTCTGAGGCAAGGCGCGCAGCCAAGGCCTCCGGGAACTCAAGACGAACACAAACAAGGATGATCACTGAGTGTTCAAACGGTGACGTCCAAGTCTTGAGGACGGTCAAAAATGGGGTGTCTACAGAACCATATACATAAAAAAAAGCAAACACTTAAACTACTAAGTCATCAACACAATTGTTAACAATGTAACAAGTATATGTACTGAATATTCAGTATTATCTTAATTATTTTTACTAAAAATCAATGTATAAAAAACATAAAATAAATTTTACGAAAGTCATTTTTTTGTATTTGTTTATTATTTATTATTTTTTGTAATTTTAATATCTATATTTTTTATACTTATAAATTTTAATATATTTATGACATAATTATGACGTCACAATTCAATTCCAGTTCACTCACAGTTAAACTAATGACCCGTCTACACAATCACTTTTCTAATTTGCTCACCAATTCAATTTTCAAAACATTATTTCCTACCACCAACTTCCTACCCCAATCCCACTAAAACTCTAACAATTTTATTTTTTTTTATATTTATTTATTTTTGTCTTTTTGTAACTTGCACTTCTGATTTCCACATTTTACCCATGATTTAGGCAGAAAGAGATGACATTAAGTTGGGAGGCAAGATTGAAATACATTTTATATATTACAGATTAAATTCACATAATTTAAATAATAAAGAACAAAATGATATAGGTTGCATATTTTGAAGACTAAAAACGTAAATTTTTAATTGAGTTTCCACATTTACTCCTAATTTTAACAATATCTACCAACAGAGTTAGGTTAGGAGATTAAATTAATACACTTTTTATACATTATGAACTTAATCTATATAATTTAAACATTAGAGACCAAAATTATACAAATCATTTTCGTTGAGCATTAAAAAGGTAATTAATCCAAAAAACAAAATGAATAATTCCATTTGATTGTAGAATAATAATTTACATACATATTTATAGTAAAACTACCATATGCAAGTTTATGACATTTATGAGGTTGATAATCACAAATATCATAATTGAACCATTTTAGAGTCATAACTTAAAAAAATAAATAAATAAATTGAGTTATAATCAAACACCATAGGGTATAACTAAAGATGTTTTGCATAATAACAAAAATAATGTCATAAATAATATCACGGGTCATAATTAACACCACAATGTCTATAACTAATTTATAACCAAATCATAATTAAAACCAGTAAGTTATAACTAACACCATAATGGGTCGTAATTGGGGCATCATGTGGTACACACCCAAAAACAAGTGTATCATAGAATTTCCTTTCTAACAATTACATTTTAATTCTACACAAAAAATGACATATTTTTTTGAAAGAAAATTATATAAATAAATGAAAAACAATAAAACTTGTTGCAAAAGAAATGTGCATCTTAATTTCAACGTATGGTACAGATACAACTTTCTTGTAGAAGTATGTGTGTTTCATAATTTACTCATATACAATAATTTAAATAATATTTACAAAATTTGCTTTTGCCAAACATTAACGCCATTTATTCAATATATATTCAAAAGTAAACAAAAATAAAAATAAAAATATGAATCACATTCATTTTGCAAGTGATAAAATATCATTTTGCCATTTAAACTATCACTAAAAAATCAATTTAACTATATTATTTTAATAATATCAATTTTATATTTAAACTATTCGATTCTGCATCAATTTTATCCCACCATCAATTATCATCTATTAATCAAGCAAAAATTATTGATGATGTGGCACTCAAATTTCATTTGAAATTTCACTTTACCTCTCAAATTATCTCCCAAAATATTAATTAGACTACTAAAAATCTCTGGAAAAATCGCTAAAAAAAAAGATTGAACATGTTTTGGGAGTCTATTTTGGGATAGTTTGGGTAATAAAATGAAATTTCAAACGAAATTTCTGTGTCATGTCAATAATTTTTATTTGATTATAGATGGCAATTGACAATGGGATAAAATTAATATAAAATCGAATAATTTAAATATAAAATTGATATTATTTAAAAAAAATAAGAGTTGAATTAATTTTTAAATAATAATTTAAGAAGTAAAATGATATTTCTCATTGGAATCTCCATTATATACTTTATTTTGTAAATACCTTTCCTTTTTTTTCTTCTTCTTTTTATATTGCGCATAGCATTTTTCTTGTAAAAAAAAATTAATTATTTATTTATTTCAGCCGTATAACGCAATGCTCCTGTGGCATTAGTGGCACCCTATGGAATGGAAATATGGAAGGAATGAACACCTGAGTAGTTGTTTGGGGCTTCCTTACATAGTATATTTTTAAATTTTTTTATGATAAAATGTATAAAAAATAAAAAGTTGATATGACCTAAATAAGTGTATTTATTTAAAAAAAAATTATGTGTGCACTCCCTGCACACCCTACTACAAATTGACATAATTTTATCATAAAATTTTGTAATATTAATTACAAAATAGGTAATTCCATCATAAATCGGTATAACAAAAAAATGTTGTAACTATGCTATAAATTTTTGTTATATCAACCACAAAATTTTAAATCAATACTATATATTAAGCAAAAAAGGGTTTTTAACCCCAAGTCTTGTGAGAGCTCCAATCTCGTAATCTAAATTTCTTGATTTTTTGATTTTTTTTTTAAAAAAAATCTTAGCATTTATTAACTTCTCTCAACTTCCAAGTGTTACCATCATAATAACGCTTTAATACATTAAGAACAAGCATAAAAAAAAATTCTTTGAAATCCAACACATATGAATTTCTTGAAAAATCCCAACACATGTGATTATTATCCCTCATAAGAACACTTTAATGCATTAAGAACAAGTATAAAAAAAATTTCTTGAAAAGTTCAACACATATGATTATTATCAAAATATTAAACTTTAATATAATATAATAAAAAAAAAAGACATTTAATTTCTTGAAAAGTTCAATACATGTGATTATTATCAAAATATTAAACTTTAATATAATATAAAAAAAGGAAAAAACTAAGACATTTAAAAAATAATAAAAAAAAACATTTAAAAATCACAATTTACATATATAGATAATTGTAAACACAATCCGTGCGTAACACGGGTGATATGCTAGTATTTTGTTATGCTAATTTATAATAAAGTTATACATTTTGTAATCAATATTATAAAATTTTGTGATAAAATTAGGTGGATATATGATAAGGTGCATGCCGTTGGTTAGTCACCTTTGAAAATTAAGAGAAGTCAGGAAGGTAGAGAGGGAGGGAGGGAGGAATATGAGAAGACCCTCACACTCCTTAGTACAAGAAAACTGGTGCACTTCCCATTGAGTCTCTCTCTCTCTCTCTCTCTCTCTCCTATATATATTTACTATTTCTCTCTGTCTTCAACATCTGAAGTCGGTTCATTGTTAATTACTTGGTTGATTCTTTTTGATACTCAAGTAGAAGGAACAGTAAAAGACAGAGAAAGAGAAAGATGGATAAAGAAAAGGACTTGCTTGATTTAGTATTTTCTTGGTCCCTCGAAGACATTTTCAATGAAGATCTTTTCAAAAGCCAGGTATCATCATTACTATGTGATCATCATTTTTTAAATTTGATTTATGGCTTGTTTTTATTTGCTCAATGTTTTTATTAGTCAATGTATATAACAATGGTTATTTTAATTTACTTTTTTCATGTTCTTTGTGCACGTTTTCTTCGTCCTTTTTCATCTTCGAGAAGGAAAGCATAAATTCAATAACATTAGAAACACTAACTAGATACTTCAAATGTTAAGTGAGTTCTACATGTATGTTTTGTATTTTTGTTATTACACAAATTAGTGTTTCTAACATTGTTTAATGGTTTTACATTTATTTTGGTACGTTATGATTATTTGTATTTAGCTGAGAAAAATTGGCAAAAAATCATTGTCAGAATTTCTTTTGAAAAATGTTGTTTGTTATTAATTTTTCAAAAAGTAAAATATTTTTCTTTGTTATCTGAAGCCTTGAATTGTTGTATATTAAATACTAAATGGCATTGTGTGTGGTCTGTTGGGTACCGTAACCCACAGTCAATAAATTTTGGATAAAAATAAGTTTTTTAATTTGAGGTTTTATCATTGTCAGATTTCTTTCCACAGATACCTTACCAATTCATTGAGGGTGCCAGCCCCATCAGCTATCTCCTGTCTTCTGCCTTCTATACCTCAATTGTGAAAAGCCTACACCAGCCTTCAAACAATTCCCCTTCATGTTGTTTTCTTGATTTCAGAGAGAGAGGGAGAGAGATGTGGTGCATGACCTTAGAATTTGATGCACAATGGATTGTTCCTTTTCTCCACAGTTATGAGTTTTGACACAGGATTTGCATAAATCCTTTTTATATTCCTTAATGTAATGTGTACTTATTATTGTCTAGTTTGGTTGCTTCTATACATACACGACTGCATATTTTTATTTATAAGTTGCAGTAATAAAGAGTTATTAGTGCCTGGAAATAACTGCAGGGAATCTTTCTACTCTTCTTAGTAGTTTGTTTTTTTTTTTAGCTTTGCTTTTCTTTTACAAGACTTTGGCAATGGACACATAATTGTCGTAGTATATTCTTCGCTTGAAAATTTTGTCGGTTTGAATAATTTCATTGTCATTGTCATTGTTTTTAGGTGGAAAAGATTCCACAATCATTTGAGTCTGTCCAGAACTATCTGGGATCATTTGTTTCCCCATTGTTGGAAGAAATACGGGCAGAATTATCTTCGACTATGGAGGCTATATCCAGTGCACCTTTTGCCCAAATCATCTCTCTAAATGAATACAAACCATATCCTACAGCATCATTATTATATGATGTTGAGGTTGGTTTTTGGAGAAATGGAGGATCAAGTCGTCATGGGAAGGAGCCTTACAGAGCTCTTCCCAGTGACATATTTGTTTTCACACAAGCCAAGCCTGAATCTGTTTCTGATTTGCAACGGTCAGGAAGTGAATGGGCTTTTGGCACCATCACTAAAATATCTGGGGGGGATAACAAAAGAAATGACATTGCAGCTGCTACCCATTTCAATGTTAAAGCATCCAAGGACCTTATTAATATCAATGATGGGAGGAATTGCAAGGCCTATATGATTTTCTTGATGAATATAACAACTAGCAAAAGAATATGGACTGCATTGCATAAGGCAGGAAATGTGGAGGTTATCAAGAGACTTTTGTGCACTGAGACTCTGGTAAGAACTTTGAAGAGCTTCATTGAACCCCCCAATTGAATTTTTCGCACCTCAATTGAATTTATTTATTTTGGTTTTGACAGGTTGAAGAAATTTGTAATCAGTGTCCCATAGAAAGGAACCAGATTTTGGAAGAAAAATTGTTATGTTTGTCATCTGAGTTGAATGAGTCCCAATACAAGGCAGTAGTCAGTTCTGTACGGAAAATGCAGTGTGACCACAAGTCTAATTCAGAACTCATTTGGGGGCCACCTGGGACTGGAAAAACTAGAACTCTCAGCATGTTGCTGTGTACCCTCATTCGTTTGAAATGTAGGACTCTTATATGTGCACCAACAAATGTCGCAATCACAGAAGTGGCCTCTCGTACTCTGAAAGTAATGAGAGAGTCACTAGAGACAGGTTGTGGAAAGGATGGTTTGTTTTTCCCTTTGGGAGATATTTTGTTATTTGGTAACAAGGAAAAATTGAAACTTACTCCGGATCTCCAGGAAGTGTATTTGGATTATCGTGTTGAAAAGCTTGCTGAGTGCTTTGGATCAGTAGCTGGTTGGAAGGATTGCTTCACTTCAATGATTGATTTTCTTGAAGGTTGTGTTTCTCAGTATGAAGCTTTCTGTGTTGATCAATCAATCAATGAGAAATGCTGCGAAGGAAGCGAAGATAGGAATGTGATGAGTAAATCATTTCTTCAGTTTTTGAGAGACCAATTTGGATCTTCTGCTATTCCACTCAGAAGATGTGTGTCTGCTCTCTGCACTCATTTGCCCTTAAATTTCATTCAGGAATTTAATTTCCACAGCATGGTATCACTTATTAATTCACTTGATTCATTGGAGAAAATGTTGGACCAGAAAGATACAAGTTTTGAAAAACTGAAGGAGCTTTTTACTGAGTCAGAATCCATTGATGCTTTTGAGTGCAGCTTTTTATACTTTAGAAGGAAATGCATTTCTGCTCTAAGAACTATACATTGTTCACTCAATGAACTTAAACTTCCAAGTGATATGAACAAAGAGTCAGTAGTGAATTTTTGTTTTCAAAAGGCTTCATTAGTTTTGTGCACCGTTTCAAATTCATACAAGCTGCATTCAGCTGAAATGGAGCCACTGCGCTTGTTGGTAATTGATGAGGCGGCCCAAATAAAAGAATGTGATTCAATTATACCCCTAACACTCCCTGGAATAAAGCATATCATTCTCTTTGGCGATGAATGCCAGTTGCCGGCAATGCTTCGTAGTAATGTAAGTGATTTGCCACTTGGCCTTTTGATATATATTAGGGATTTAAGTATAAGGGCTAAATTATGGCGGTTGTTCTAAGTATTATTTTCTTTTATTTTCTAAATATGTTTGTCACACATGCATTATCTTGTTTTATAGGTTTCCCAGGAAGCAGGTTTTGGAAGAAGTTTGTTTGAGAGGTTGACCCTCTCGGGTCATTCAAAGCAACTTCTAAATATCCAATACCGAATGCATCCATCAATAAGCTGTTTCCCTAATTCCAAATTTTACCAAAATAAGGTCATGGATTCTGCAAATGTGAAGAGCCAAAAGTATACAAAATGCTTCCTTCCAGGGCCAATGTTTGGCCCTTTTTCTTTCATAAACATCTCTTGCGGTAGAGAGATGCTTGATGATCAGCGCAGTCGGAAAAACATGGTAGAAGTGGCAGTTGTTTTGAAAATATTGCATTTGCTTTCTGAAGGTATGCATGTTGATGGTATTTTATTCGTTAAGTGTTCATCTAACGACACATCATCAGTGTTCATCTAATAATGTCATCCAACAAATCCTTGTATATAATGTATAAACATCAAATCATTGACTAGTTAAATTTACTAAATGAGGCAATCTCTTTTGTTAAGCTTTGCGTTTACTTTTTTTGTGTTGTTTTGAATGTTACCTCTTTCCAAACAATAAGAAGTTATTTAAGTTGAACACTTGAAAATCAATCAATGATTAGGCAAATGAAATAATATTTAAAAGTCCTATTTAGATCTCTTTTGATGTACCTCTTTAGTTTTAGCTCTATCCAAATGATCGTATTATTTTTCCTTTCTTATTCCATATTTTTATTTTTTGGTACAGCATGCACTGCTTCAAAGAAGAAGCTTAGCGTTGGTATAGTATCCCCCTATTCTGCTCAAATTGCTGAAATTCAACAGAGGTTGGGCCGGAAATATGAGAAGCATGATAACTTTGTTGTGAATGTGAAATCTATAGATGGGTGTCAGGGTGGGGAGGAAGATGTTGTAGTAATATCAACTGTAAGATCCTCTGGTAGAGGATCAAATATTGGTTTCATCTCCAGTCCTCGAAGAATTAATGTTGCTTTGACAAGGGCTAGGTATGGTTTCATATGGGTTATTGATAATATTAGATTTACTATTTAGTATACTTTAAAGTTCTTGAACTATGTAGTTAACTTCTTTTTTTTATTAATCCTTATTTAGGCATTGTCTTTGGATTTTGGGCAATGAAACAATGCTGAGTAATAGTGGATCTGTGTGGGATGAACTTATCTCTGATGCCAAGGTTCGCCAGTGTTTTTTTAATGCTGATGAACATAAGGATTTTGAAAAAGTCATCTTAGAAGTCAAAAAAGAGCTCGATGAACTGGATGATTTCCTTAATGGGAATAGCATGCTGTTCAAGGGTGCCAGGTGGAAGGTATATAGAGCTACCTTTCATGTCTTAGTAATTTTCTTTCATTTTTTTTTTTTTTTTTTTTTGTCCCTTTTCTATATATATATATTGATAAACCATTTTGTCCTCAGATTCTCTTCAGTGACAACTTTAGGAAATCATTTGTCAAGCTAAAGTCACCAGAGACGAAGAATTTAGTTGTTCTTTTAATAACTAAGCTCTCTACTGGCTGGCGACCAAGGAGGAGAAATTTAGACATCAATTGTGAAGGCTTGTCACAGATGTTGAATAAATTCAAGGTCAGGGAACTATACATTGTTTGCTCAATTGATGTTGTTAAGGAATCATTGTACACCCAAGTCTTAAAGGTTTGGGATGTATTGCCATTGGAGGAATTTCCAAAATTGGTTAAACGTTTGGATGGCATATTTGGGATGTACACAGATGATTATCTCAATCGTTGCAAGGTCAAATGCCATGATGGGTAAGTAAATTCTCGTGTACCCTCCCTAGTGTATCTAAATCTTTTTTTGTGTTGACTTCTAAATTTTTAAAGTTTAAATTACCAACCTATGGAACATAATTAAGGTCATGCTCTACAAAATGGATATCAATTTTGTCTTTCTAATATTCTATCATTGTCGTCGTAATTGCTATCATCTTTCTTTCTTTCCTTTTTTTTTTTTTTTGGAGTTTAGGGATTTTGAAGTTCCCATGACATGGACACTCTCTTCTGGTCTTATTCAATATAAGAATCTCAGTGAGACCAAAAATGGGAAAGCTTTAATAAATGATGCTTCTTTGGTTGGCAAAGACTATGTTGAGGATGCAAAGGTGAGTGAGAGTTTGTTACTGATGAAATTCTACTCGTTGTCGATTGGGGCGGTCAGCCACCTGCTATCTGGCTGCAATGGTAAAGAACTGAGTCTTCCTTTGGAATTAACAAACCAAGAGAAAGAGATAATTCATTTCAACAGAAGCACCTTTATACTTGGAAGGTCAGGCACTGGGAAGACCACTGTTTTGACCATGAAATTATTTCAGAATGAGCAACTGTATCATTTAGCATCTGAGGGTTATCATGAAGTTCAGAGTAATCTATCCACTGATGATAGCTGGAGGCACCAGGAGGATAGTAGTGAGACTGGTCAGATTCAGGAGGCTAAAAGAGATATCTTGCACCAGATTTTTGTCACAGTGAGTCCAAAATTGTGCTTTGCTGTAAAACAACATGTTTCTCAGTTGAAAAGGTACTGCTGGTTGGTTCTATTTTTGTTGCTTTAGTGCTAGATCTATATATTATCATTGTGTTCAATTCTTTTTATTTATTTATTTTTATAGCTGAAGTTTTCATGTAGATGGCTCTGATAGTACATGTGAAATGGAATACATATATGTACATTATTCGAAGTCCACTAAACAGAATTTCTTTATGGTTTTCTAAAACGCCCTAGTTTTCTTACTTTAATTTAGCAGTATGCTATATTTCAGATTTTCAAAACATACACATAAATGTTTCTCAAGGAATTTTGAAAATTTGCATTAATTTAGGGGGTGTTTGGCATGTGCTAAAATAGCACATGCAATTTTAGCACACTATCCTATTTGGGTCACAATCATCTTATTTGAGGGTCACATCACTTCTCTACCACATCACTTCTCTACCACATCACTTCAAACACAACCCATATTTTACGTTTTTTTGTAAAAAGTCAAAAAAGTATACTTATTTATATCCTCCCAAACCCCCTCTTAATATTGTTGTTTTTTTCATTTGCCAAAGAGCCTTGAACATGTAGCTTGCAGTTTCTGATATTAGGTCTGTCCGCACAAGTGCACTGAACAAAACTTATTTGTTGCTTAAAGTTCCAGTAGTTAGCTTGCTTTTGACCCTCTAATTATTGCAACTGTTATCATTTAAGCCATCATCTATTCTAGATGCTGATAGGCTACTTCCCATGTGGCTATCTTTAAATCTAGGGCCTTGTCTTTAGCTTGAGCACAACATACCAGATCCCCTCGCAAACTATATGAATTAAAATAAACAGCTTACTCAAGGATCCAAAATGTTGCATTACAACTAGACCAGTATTGAAGTAGGAGAATGCAGGTTGACGTCTGAGGGCATGAAATTTGTCTCTTTTCTGAAAACTAATTCTATAACCATTCTAGCCCTCCCAGAACCCTCAATTATTGAGGGTCAAAACTTAATGATGTCCTTTTTCTAATGGATTCTTGAGCCAGTGAAATGATTAAGAACTAGACGTGTGAAGAAAATTAAGGTACTCCACCTAACTTTTACAAACAGGCCAGAAGAAAAATGAGAAGAAAAATATTCACAAAATGTTGAAATTTACCATATTTGGAAAGAACATATTGTTTTATTGACCAGGAACAAAAGGGTAAAAAAAATTGTGCCAAGCAAAATAGAAAATTGTCCCTCTAAATCTTTCAGTATCTTTGGTCCCAGTGAGTTGTGGAGGAAGTTTATGGCCCTTTGCTTGTCAAGTTTCATTTACTTGTTGCTCAACTAGGTGAGTCGATGTCTATACAATTATGATGGCTCAGAAATCGAGCAACCTATAAAAAAATCTACGGATAAGTGGATAGGCATGTGGACATGACTGATCTAATATGATTTCTCCATAATCAAGTACATGTCATAATTCCAAGTTTCTAAGGCAAAATTGACAAAAGCATGAGAAAATTATACAAAGAAATTTATGCAAACTAATTTCTCTTGTTTTAGATAAATTCTTTAAAAGTAATGTTTAGTTTCTATGATCATTTACGCCTTATCTTCATGGTATTTTTTATATGTAAATTTTTTTAGCATATACATTTTTACATTAGGTGTTGCAAAGCTATCTTGTTTTACACTGTTTCTGTTTCTAAATGTACAGCTTTGTATGTGGGAATAAATCTTCAGCGAAAAGCAGTTCGGTCCGTATGGATAATGACATTGATGATGCATTACAATTTGCAGATATTCCTGATTCGTTTGTTGATATTTTACCAGAGTCATACCCACTTATCATAACATTTTCCAAGTTTTTGATGATGCTTGATGGAACAGTTGGTACTTCGTACTTTGAAAGATTCCATGATGCAAGACAACTCGCTCATGGTAAATCTGGAAATTCAAGATCACTGGCATTCCAAATTTTTATCAGGACAAAGGAGGTTACGTTTGAGAGATTTAGCTCATCTTACTGGTCTCATTTTAACATCCTGCTAACTAAAAAACTGGATCCCAGTATAGTTTTCACTGAGATAATGTCTGTGATAAAAGGTGGGTTGATAGCTGGGGAGGTATGTGATGGGAAGCTCAGTCGGCAGGATTATGTTTCATTATCTGAGTGTCGTGTTGGGTCCAGTATAAGCAGGCAGAAAAGGGAGATAATATATGATATCTTCTTAGCATATGAGAAGAAAAAGGCGGTTAATGGAGAATTTGATTTTGCTGACTTAGTCATTGATCTTCATCATCGACTAAGAAATGAGAGGTATGCAGGTGATGAGATACATTTTGTATTTGTTGATGAGGTGCAGGACCTCTCAATGAAGCAAATTGCTCTTTTCAAGTATGTATGCCGAAATTTTAGTGAGGGTTTTGTCTTTTCGGGTGATTCTGCCCAAACAATAGCAAAAGGTATTGATTTTCGGTTTGAGGATATACGGTGTCTGTTTTATGTGGAGTTTTTGGGATTGAAAAGGGATGAAACTGATGGAAGAAAAGGGAAAGGTCAAATCTCAGACATGTTTTATTTGACCCACAACTTCCGCACCCATGATGGCGTTCTCAAGTTAGCACAGAGTGTGATTGATCTTCTTTACTATTTTTTTCCTCAGTCAATTGATGTTTTAACTCCTGAAAGTAGTCTTATATATGGTGAAGCCCCCACTATTATTGTGCCCAATCATAATGAAAATGCAATCTTAACTATATTCCAAAACAGTGGAAAGGATTTTGCCGGCTTTGGGGCAGAGCAGGTTGTTTTAGTTCGGGATGATAGTTCGAGGAGGGAAATTTCTGATTACGTTGGAAAACAAGCTCTTGTTCTAACAATCATGGAGTGCAAGGGCCTAGAGTTTCAGGTAAATGAACTTTCTAATTTATCTGTTTCATTGATTTTTGGATTGATTACAAGGACTTCCTCCTCAACAGTTACTGTAAGTCAAGAAAAAAAGTTTCATTTTTTATTTATTTATTATTTTTTAACTTTGTATAATTCTGTTTTTTAAAGTCTGATCTGAATATGATCTATTTAAGTTAAAAAATCATTTCATATCATGTTGCAGGATGTACTGCTGTATAATTTTTTTAGCTCATCCCCAATGAGAAATCACTGGGAAGTGATATACGAGTATATGGAGAAAAAAGATCTGAAGATTTCCACATCTCCCCAAAACTTTCAGGGGTTCAACCTGGAGAAACACACTGCCTTGTGCTCTGAACTGAAGCAATTATATGTGGCTATCACTCGCACAAGGCAGAGGTTGTGGATCTGTGAGGATGAAGGGCTCTCTGATTCAGTTTTTAACTATTGGATGAAGCTGAACCTTGTTAAAGTAAGAAAACTGGATTATGAATCTGTGAAGGAAATGCAAATTGTTAGCAGCCAAGAGGAATGGAAGTCCCGCGGCATCAAGGCTTGTTTTCCATCTATTCATGACCTTTGTTATTATTGCTATATATTCATGCTGCTTGTACATTTATTATTTTGAGATTGAACCTTCTGTTATTATTACTATCATCATCATCATCAACATCTTCCATGATATTATTGTGCTGCGTAAAATCTCCGAGCGTGAATGATGTCCCTTTGACTTCCATAGTCACAATGTCAAATTCATGAAATATCTAAACAATGTTAGATTCATATAAGATACCTAGAGTTTACTTTTCTGATACTTTCAAAACACTTACAATATTTCGCAATAAGTATTTTATTATTGCACACATCCCTATAAATGTCTATTTTTATTTCTTTCATGAATTTTGGTAATTATAAATTAAACGTTTATGTATATATCATTGCAATGTTCTCTCAATGTGTTGATATAATTTTTTTTTTTTCCCTTTACATTTTCCTCCCAATTTTTTGGTGTGGAATGTCAAATTCATGCTGTGTTCATATATGTAACGATGGTCATTCTTGAGAACTTCCTCATTACCTTTTATTCTTAAACATGTTGATTTCTTACTAAATTTTTTTCTCCCCTAAATGCAGCTCTTTTACGAGCATAACTATGAGATGGCAATGATGTGCTTTGAAAGAGCAGGAGACACATACTGGGAAAGTTATGCCAAAGCTGCTGCACTTCGTGCTACTTCTGAACATATGCATTTTTCAGACCCCAAAGCACCTCGCATTGCTCTGAAGAAGGCAGCTGAAATATTGGACTCTATTGACAAGTTCGAATTGGCTGCCCAATGTTATTTTGAGTTAAATGAGTTTGAAAAAGCAGGTTGGATTTTCAATTCTTATTTTTTTATTTGTTTGTTTTAATTTTTAAACTCTTGAACCATATTGCTACAATAGTTCTCTAGCTTTCAACTCTTTCATTCTGGTTTTGCTGCAATTTAACATATATTTTATTTTTTCAAGATAAGATAGTAATTTTTTTGTATTCATTGATTGAGAGTTTAATATTCGATACAAGTTTTTGTTGGATAAACTTAATTTTGAGATAAAAATGTGTGCCGTGTTTACTATTTGGCTCAACTACCATGGGTCTGGCATTGTTTTATGTGGCTTTCACATGTTGTGAACTTTGGTACAATTAGAGACTAACATTTTAACATGCATATGAGAGATATGAGACCTGCATTTGATGGGTCTTTCTAACAGATGTAATCATGTAGGTGTTGATGTTTCCAAATATGCAGATCAGCTGTTGTCTGCCACAAATTACTTAGTTTTGGGCACTTGCTGAAAATTAGTGCTGGATGAGCGCAATAATATTTAACATGATTATATTATTACATTCGAAGTGCTTGCGTTTTCTTCAAGTTCTAGTTTCTAATAATCCAAATTGTTCTAGCTTTGTGTCTTATTTGGAGTTGATAAAACTTTGGAATTCATTTAAATGTTATTGATACAGGCATAATTTATTCGGAAAAATGTGGGGAATCTAAGCTGGAGAATGCTGGATTTTGCTTCTCACTGGCACGACAGTATAAGCTTGCAGCTGAAGCATATGCAAAGGCCAACTTATATGAGCAATGTTTGTCTGCCTGCTCTGCTGGGAGGTTATTTGACATTGGCTTGCACTACATTCGTCGCTGGAAACAACATGCAGATCAAAAAATTGACAAAATTGGTCAAGATTTTCTTCAGGGGGCTGCTCTACATTATTATGAGCTCAAAAATAACTGGTTAATGATGAATTTTGTTAAATCTTTTTTTTCTGTGGACTTGATGCGCACGTTCTTGAAGAATTTAAATTGCCTCAATGAGCTTCTATTGTTGGAAAAAGAATGGGGAAACTTTTTGGAAGCTGCTAATTTAGCAAGGCTGATTGGAGATGATCCCCTTGAAGCTGATATGCTTGAGAAGGCTGGGAAATTCAGAGAAGCATCAATGCTCTTGCTTTGGTATGTTTTTGTCAATTCGATGCATCGACTTGAAAGCAAGCTTAGTGGTACTATTAAGCGATGGTTTACTCGGAAGGAACAGCTCTTAGGAAAAGCCAAGTCAATTGCAGTGAAGCACTCTAATCTCTTCTATGAGTTTGTTTGTAGGGAGGCTAAGATTTTATTTAGTGGAAAGACCATTGATGAACTCCCCAGCATGGGTTTGCAGTTCATTCGTTGCTGGAAAGAAGATGCACCCACAGATGTGGATAGAGCTAAAACAAGTTATGAAATCGAGAATGTTGAGCAAAATTTGCTTGACCGATGTGCACATTATTATCATTGGCTTAAAGATAAAAAGACCATGATGAAATATGTCAAAGATTTTCATTCAATTGACTTGATGCGCACATTTTTGAAGGATTTGAGTTGTTTTGATGAGCTTTTGTTGTTGGAAGAAGAATATGGTAACTACTTGGAAGCTGCCAACATGGCAGCGCAGAAAGGAGATCTTGTACGTCAGGCTGATTTGCTTGAGAAAGCTGGACATTTCAAAGAAGCATCTAAGCTTTTTCTCTGGAATGTTTTACCGTTCTCTCTTTGGTCTTCTAGAAGCAGAGGTTGGCCCTTGATGCAATTCAGGCAGAAGGAAGAGCTTCTGACAAGAGCAAAGTCATGTGCTCAGAATCACTCCGATGATCTATTTCATGAATTTGTATCTGTAGAAGCAAACATTTTATCAAACAGGGAGAGTAGCATGTCTGAACTGAGAGAATATTTGATTGCTTCCCATAGACATAAAAGTCTCAGAGGTGAAATTTTGTCTGTTTGGAAAATTTTGGATGCTCATCTCAATTCAGATACCTCAATATATGATTGGAGTAATGTATTGGTTAAAGATAAGAGAAAACATTCAGAAGAGATGATTTCTCATAACAAGATTTCTATTGAAACATTAGTTTACTTTTGGAACTTTTGGAACAAGAAGATTGTCGACTTAATTGACTGTCTTTTGAGCATTGGACGGCATGGTGTTAGTGAGAATATGAGTTATGAAGACTTTTGCTTGAATTACATGGGAGCAAGGAAGCTAAATGGTAATCGAGGTACAATCTACCAATTGCTGAATTCTGAAGCCCTATGGCTGCAAGAAATTAATTACAGATCTATTGAGAGGAATGGAAACACGATTTCTATTGGTGTTCGCGAGTTTGTCTCTGCCGCATTGAGTTATTGGAGATCAGAGTTATTTTCAGTTGGTCTGACTGTGTTGGAAACTCTCAAGGCACTTTATGATTATTCATTCAATAATACTTTTTCCGTGTTTAACCAAAGCATGTCACTTTTACATGTCTTTGAGGTTGTGAAGTTTCTCAAGGAATACAAGTTTCAGGACTGCAGGTACAATAGTGAGATTGTTGATAAGTTCCTTACATTATCTGTTCAGAACTATTTTGGACATGTATTTCCTCTAGACTCTCGCAAATCATTGACACTGAATATCGTTCTGCTCAGAGGAACCAACTTGTCCATGAGTTTGATAAATGAAGCTATCTTTGGAAACATCAGCACAAGCAGTAGGCTGACATATGGGCAAATGGGAATGGTGGCTATGATGATACTTGGGTCTGGGAAGTTATTTATTGAATCATATTCAAAGATTGTAACATGTTTTGGCGGGAATTCTAAATGGATGGCATTTGTTGAGGAACTCATTCTCGCTCGATCAGAAGTTGCACTGGGTTCTGAAATGGCAGATGTTGCTTTAAGAGAGGTATCACTGGTTAACAAGTTCTATGAAGCTCTTGAAGATGCTTGTTTAGCCAACCCAGTGTCAGATCAGGGTTATATGTCACCTGCTTGTTTCTTGTATCTTGTTGAGCGGCTCCTTTTTATGGTATCCTACTTCCAGGGATTGCATTTCTTCACTACAAAAGCTTCAGCTGTTGAATGGCTAATTTTCCAGGAATGGACTATCAATCCAAATGCCAATTTAGTTAACGATTTGAAGTTTTCATTGGATTTGGGACATATCTATGATTTAATGGCAAATGTTGTTCATGAGATGATTCTCAACAAGTATGATACAATGGAGTGGATCAGATCAACGACAAACTATTTGGATTTGGAGGACTACTATCCTCTCCTTGTTTTGAGATTGATTGTTCTGCTATGCATACTTTGTGTAAACTCTGGAAAGCATTTTGATAAGCTTTTTACTCTGCTGGGTAAGAGGGATATTAATTCTCAATTGCCATGTGCATTTTGTGATGCCATTCTTAGGAACGAATGCTACTTTGTTGATGCACTTGCTGAAGCACTAAAAAAGATTGACAACCCTCTGGTTGTAGTGGGTGTTGGAGAGAATTTTTCAAAATTTTCGTGCTCGGATGCATATTTTGTAGACCTTAGTGCAAACAAATGTGGGGAGGATGTAGTAAGGGAATTGTTTCCTGAGGAAGGAAAATCGTGTAGTAATTCAGTTTGTGTTGGTGTTGTTGGAGAGATGGATTCCACTACATTTTCAGACAATAGTTATGGTCACTTTTGGAAAACATTTCATGCTTTGGATTTGGAGAATGAAAAAGGTGGAAATATAATGAGTCTCATGTCCACTGCCCCAAAAATTAAGGTAATAATGCTAAACTGTTTCATAAATTATCAATTGCTGATGTAGTTTGTGAAAATTTTGTAACTTTTCTACTCCTTTATTCTATACTATACTTCCTTTCAGGTGGAGGTGCAGAAATATTTTCAATTATTATCTGCTGCAATAGATTCCTTTCCAAACAACACTTGCGATGATGATGGAAATCTTTTGCCTGAAGCTAGAAGCAAGCTGGATGATCTGAATCAGCTTTTTATTGCATTGGATATGAGGTCAGATAGTGTGTCACATCATCATTTCTATCGCAACTTTACTTTTTGTTGTGCTTAAATGTCTCTATTGTTTAAATGTTGTTTTGATTACATTTCAGTCCCTTTGTTTGCGATTTGATATGTTAGCAGTGGCTTAATGCATTTCAGAGGCACAAGTTAATAAAGTTTGAGGCTGATTTGCATCTGTTATTTGTTGAACAATTCGAACCTCCTCGTATTTGGAGACATGGAATTTTCAAACTTTACTATTCCGATAATCTTCAAACTTTTTAAACAAAAAAGAATCTTTGAATCTCTTTTTCTTTTGTATTGATGTCTTTCAAACTTCAAGATATTACAGTTGCCTGTCTCTGCTCTTCTTTCCTTCTCTTTCCAGATTCTCTTTTCCCGTTGTTTCTTATTCTTATTCTTTACTGCTATCTTGTTATAGCACTGGCACATGTAATGTGTGTCAAAATTGCTTCTTCATTGTTTCAAATATGCTGAAAATTTTCTGTTCTCTTGTCTTCCTTGTTTTTAAGCCTCAGTGGGCGAGAACTTGAGGAGGACAATGACGATGTCTCAGCAATCAGTGAACTCTTGAAGAGGTTGCAGTTAAGAAGAGCAAGGGTGGAGCCTGTCTTAAATCAGTCATGTCTTCCAAACTGAGACTTGTATATACATGCTGTGTAAAAGAGTAAAATATAGCAAGTCAAAGATAGGCGAACTTGAATGATGTGCCAGTTTCCAATTTTAAAAAAAAAATCTGTAAACATTGCATGAAAGTCCAAAATGGACTTTTTTCTGCTCTATTCTATGGTAGCTTCTTTTAATGGAGTTTTTCTTTGCTGTCATCAATTTTGTAATAGTTACCTCTAAATTACTTGTGTTCATGCTACATATTCAAAGCCAGCCCTTTATGCAATGCCACAAAGCGGTGGCTAAGGCTCCAAATTTTAAAAAAATTTAGGGGACCCGAATTAGGGGTGAGTGTTATTCACGGTTTTGTCACAGTTGTATGCTTGATCTCAGTAAACCTAACAATTTCGTCAGGGTTTTGATTGGTGATCTCAGTCCACCAAGCGATTCCGTTTTTGATTGGCAATATCAGTCCACCGACTCTGGAAATTGCTACTCTCTGTTCTAAAGAACTGAGAAGGGGGTGATAAAGGTTTGCACCATTTTTCTCTTTTTGAGTTTTTTATTTTCTCTGTTTAGACGTTGTTCTTTGGTCTCTGCAAAGAGAGTTATTAGGGAGAGAGCTAATCAAATAGCTGGATTTTCAAAATCACAACTGTGACTTTGATTTTGTATTGCATGATAACTGTTTGTTCTTTCCTTTTCCAAAAATAGTGTATTATTTTTTATTTTGATGCATTTGTGATTTGTGAGTTCCTTGTCCAATATTTTTTGTATCATGGAGATATATTGTTTTGTCAAATCTAGATACTGGACAGGAGGGGGAGAACTGAGATCCCTCTGTACCATCTAAACTTTAAATCATTATAATAGCTCAATTTCTAACCATAAGTCTTGTGCTCAATTTCTATTGGTGATGCCATAAGCCCCTTTTTAGATTGTTCATAAGATAATTTAATTTGGGTTAGACTGTTATCAGATTATTGGTTAAAGATCTCGATAACGTAAGCTGCTGCGGCAGCAACCAAGCCATACCCAGGCCCATTGGCAATATCAGTGGTGGACTTGGGAGGGTGATTTTGCAACTCAGGCTAGCTGAGAAAAAGAGCTGGACAGCAACCATGAATCCAGGCTTTTGAGGCCTCTTCAATGCAAGGTAATTGCATTTTTTCCTGCTGCTTAAGTACTCCCCAGTCCCCACACCACACTTGTTTTATATTTCTCTTTGTGTTGTTTTTACTTGTTTCATTCACCCAATGTGCCCTATTGTTTCATTGACTGTTTGTTAGTCTAGGAATTTGATGTTACTCACTGATTTGTGAGCTGTGGCCTGCTTTCCCTTTTTGAACAGGTCCATGTAGTCAGTCGACCATGTTTCAATAATTCACAAACCACAATGCATGTTTACTCCGTATGCATTTCCATCATGGTTCAGATCTGACACCAGTGACCTAAACAACACTGCCGAATCCACCATGATCGGACATAGTCTGTCCTTTGTAGTTGCTGAAATCTTGTCCATGATTCAGATTTACACGAGATTGATTCGAATGAGATGATGGACTTGATCTCCAATCCAAAGATTTAGATCTGCAAGACCTGAAGCTCATCTTCTGAGGCATCTCCGAAATCTGAAGTGGTTGACTTTGTTGATTACTCATGTTCACCAATGAGAAACTGAGGTGATGATTTATATATATATATATATATATATATGATCTCGTTTGTGAATAGACTAATTTAGTAATTTTTTTGTTATTTGACTAAAATATGAGTTTAAAAAATTTGGTATGTTTGGGAGGAGTTTTTAGTTTTTATGAAAAGATGTATAAAAAGTAGAGAGAAAAGAGAATTTTTGACTTTTTAGTACTCTCTCCGTCTCAAAATATTGGCCCCTTTTGGAAAATTCAACTTTTTTTGGTAGTACACTTATTGCATTTGAAAAAAGTTGGTTTTCCAAAATTACTCTTTTGATAGTACATTTTTTGGGAATATCAATGTCATAATTGTACTTTTTAAATTGTTTATTAGTTTAAAAGAAGGATAAAATAGGAAATTTATATTATTTTTGTACTTGATTTATAAAAAGGGACTAATATTTTGGGACAATAAAAAATAGAATAAGGGACTAATATTTTGGGACGGAGGGAGTATGAATTATTAACTTTTTGACTAATTTAACAATTTTGTTGACTTTTTAACTAAAAGAGAGTGTTTCCAAACGAGACCTATATATATATATATATATATATATATGCATGTATCAGTGTTCATATTTGTTTGTGTGGGAATATATATCAATTTATGTTACTAAAAATTGTAGATTTTATTATTTTCAAATGATTTGACTTAAGTACTGTGAACATTTCCTCCTTGTGCATTGTTATTAATTAGCCTATCATCCGTATTATACACGGAATAATTATACATATTTATATTTTTTTTAATTTGTTTTAATATATAAATTATGTTTTTTAAGATTTTTTATAAAAAATAATTTAACAATTTTATCACTAACTAACCATAGTGTACAGGAGAAATTAAAAAGGCTACTACAGTAACTATGCACGGGCTGTATCTATAATTATTTATATGAGGAGATTTTTAATGCTAATCAAAGATTTTGACCAAATCAATCAATGCAAGCATGTGGATTGGAAAAAGTTAATAAATGTTGCTCAAGGGATTTTGACCAAATCAATAAATGTTGAGTTTTTTTTTTTTTTTTTAAATCCAAAATTTAGAAAATTAAGATTGAGAAATTGGAGCTCCCACAAGACTTGGGTTTTAGAAATCCCCTTTTTCTTAATATATTTACTAGCTCATCACTCGTGCTATGCACGGGATAATTATAGATATTTATATTTGTTTTAGATTTTTTTTAATATATAAATTATGTTTTTTAATATTTTTTATAAAAATAATTTAACAATTTGATCACTAACCATAATATACGTGAGAAGTTGAAAAGGATACTGCAGTAACTATACACGAATTGTATCTATAATTATTTGTATGAGGGGATTTTAAGAGTAATGCTAGAGACCCCAAATATTCTACCAAAAGTTTTACCAAATGTCTCACATGGGTGTGGGACCTACACAATGTGGGTCCCATGTGGGTCCCACACCCATGTGAGACATTTGGTAAAACTTTTGGTAGAATATTTGGGGCCTCTAGCATTTTTGGGATTTTAAATGCTGATCAGGAGATTTTGACCAAATCAATAAATGCAGACATGTGGAAAGACATGTGGATTGAAAAAAGTTAATAAATGCTGATCAGGGGATTTTGACCAAATCAATAAATGCTGAGTTTTTTTTTTTAAATAAAAAATAAAAAATTTTGAAAATTCAGATTGAAATATTGAAACTCCCACAAGCTTTGGGGGTTAAAAGCCCTCTTTTGCTTAACACGGAACTAGCATATCAACCGTGCTATGCACGGGTTGCGTTTCACCACTGTCTTTTTTTCTTTTTTCTTTTTTTATACTATATTAAAATTTCATATTTTGATACTAATCATATGTGTTGGACTTTTCAATGAATTTTTTTCATGCTTGTTCTTAATTTATTAAAATGTTATTATGAGGGATAATAATCATGTGTTGTATTTTTTTTTCAATTTATTTAAGATGGAGTTGTGGGTATCTTTTTTTTTTAAATTTAATTTATCTATGGTTTCCATTTATTTTTAATTATTATTATTTAGGTAAGTTATGATGTGAGTTAGATATGTGATAGACATGTGAGTTTTATTGATTTAAAGTTTATTTAGATAAACTTTTAAAAAAAAAAATTAGTTTTTTAGTTTTTTTTTGTTATGTTATAATATAATATATAAAATATAGGTAAATATCTACAACTTTAATAAAAAAATATTATCTGATTTTTTGGGGAAGAGAAAAAGAATGCAAGTTTTATTATTTTTTTTTTTTTGAAAATTTGTGAGAGAGATTAGGAGGGAGAGATTATGAAATATTTTTGTTATTAAATAAATAAATCAGTCAATAGTTTTTTTTAATCTATTTTTTAAATTAAAAATCAATAATTTTGAAAAATTGATTAATTTTTCCTATTAAGTGATTTAAAATTTTGATAGATATACATAAAAAAAATACATAATTATATTATTAAATCATAATTCAAATTTAGATGTTATATCGTTTTGAGATTTATAGCTAAATTCTTATCTTTTTTTATTTATTTTTGTGTGTAACCATAGTGTATAGGAGAAATTGAAAAGGGTGTTGCAATAATTATAAAAGAAGTCAAAAGGGATTGTGGGTTAGGAGATGTCAATAAATGCTGAGGTTGGGTTGGGAGAAGTCAATAAATGTTGAGGTTTTTTTTTTTTAAATCAAAAAATTAGAAAATTAAGATTAGGAGATTAGAGTTCCCACAGGCCTTGGGGTTAAAAATCCCCTTTTGCTTAATATATAGTATAGATAATTATAAATATTTATATTTGTATTAGATTTTTTTTAATATATAAATTATGTTTTTTAAGATTTTTTATAAAAATAATTTAACAATCTTATCACTAAGCATAGTTTATGAGAGAAGTTAAAAAGGGTACTGCAGTAACTATACGCGGATTGTATCTATAATTATTTGTATGAGGGGATTTCAAATGCTGATAAGGGGATTGTATCAATAAATGCAGGCATGTGGAAAAACATGTGGATTGAAAAAAGTTAATAAATGTTGATCAGGAGATTTTGACCAAATCAATAAATGTTGAGTTTTTCTTTTTTTAATAAAAAATATAAAAAATTCAGATTCGGATATTAAAACTCCCACGGGCCTTGGGGTTAAAAATCCCTTTTTGCTTAATATATAGTATAGATATAGATAGATAGATAGATATAGATATAGATAATATAATATAGATAGATAGATGTGTTAAAATTTTCAAGGAATTTGGTTTATGCTAGTTTTTAATGCATTAAAATTTAATTATGAGGGGGTTTTGACCAAATCTCCCAAAAGGCATGGAGATTGGGAGAAATTAATAAATGCTGAGGTTTTTTTTTTAAATCAAAAAATTAGAAAATTAGGATTGGGATATTGGAGCTCCCACAAGCCTTGGGGGTTAAAACCCCCTTTTGCTTAATATATAGTATAGATAATTATCTATATATGTGAATTGCGATTTTTAAATGTTTTTTTATTTATTTATTTAAATGTCTTTTTTTTTCCTTTTTATATTATATTAAAGTTTAATATTTTGATAATAATTATATGTATTGGACTTTTCAATGAATTAAATATCTTCTTTTTTTTATTATATTATATTAAAATTTAATATTTTGATAATAATCATATGTGTTGAACTTTTCAAATTTTTTTTTTATACTTGTTCTTAATGCATTAAAGTGTTATTATGAGGGATAATAATCATATGTGTTGGGACTTTTTAAGGAATTCATATGTATTGGATTTCATATGTGTTGGACTTTTCAAAAAAAAAATTTATACTTGTTCTTAATGTATTAAAGTGTTATTCTGAGGGATAATAATCATATATGTTGGAACTTTTCAAAGAATTCATATGTGTTGGATTTCAAAGAATTTTTTTTGTGCTTGTTCTTAATGCACTAAAGTGTTATTATGAGGGTAAGATTTGGGAGTTGGGAGAAGTTAATAAATGCTAAGATTTTTTTTTAAAATCAAAAAATCAAGAAATTTAGATTGGGAGATTAGAGATTCCACAAGGCTTGGGGTTAAAAATCCCCCTTTTGCTTAATATATAACTAGCATATCACCCGTGCTATGCACGAATTGTGTTTACAATTATCTATTTATGTAAATTATGATTTTTAAATGTCTTCTTTTTTTTCTTTTTTTTTTGAATGCCTTCTTTTTTTTTTTTTATATTATATTAAAGTTCAATATTTTGATAATAATAATCATATGTGTTAGACTTTTCAAGGAATTAAATTTTTTTATTATTATATTATATTAAAGTTTAATATTTTGATAATAATCATATGTATTGAACTTTTCAAGAAATTTCTTTTATGCTTGTTCTTAATGCATTAAAGCGTTATTATGAGGGATAATAATCATATGTGTTGAAACTTTTCAAGGAATTTATATGTGTTGGATTTCAAAGAATTTTTTTTATACTTGTTCTTAATGCATTAAAGTGTTATTATGAGGGTAAGACTTGGGGGTTGGGAGAAGTTAATAAATGCTAAAAAAAAATTAAAATAAAAAAATCAAGAAATTTAGATTGGGAGATTGGAGCTCCCACAAGGCTTAGGGTTTAAAACCCCATTTTGCTTAATATATAGTATAGATAGATGTGTTGGACTCTTCAAAAAAAAATTTATGTTTGTTCTTAATGCATTAAAGTGTTATTATGAAGGATAATAATCATATGTGTTGGGACTTTTCAAGAATTCATACTAACCTATCACCCGTGCTATGCACGGGATAATTATAGATATTTATATTTGTTTTAGATTTTTTTTAATATATAAATTATGTTTTTTAAGATTTTTTATAAAAATAATTTAACAATCTTATCACTAGCCATAATGTATAGGAAAAGTTGAAAAGGGTACTGCAGTAACTATATACGGATTGTATCTATAATTATTTGTTTGAGAGGATTTTAAATGCTGATCAGTAGATTTTGACCAAATCAATAAATGCAGGCATGTAGAAAGACATGTGGATTAAAATAAGTTAACAAATGTTGATCAGAGAATTTTGACCAAATCAATAAATGCTTAGTTTTTTTAAAAAAAAAATAAAAAAAATTAGAAAATTCAAATTGAGATATTGAAGCTCCCACAAGGTTTCGGGTTGTGTTTACAATTATCTATATTTGTGAATTGTGATTTTTAAATGTTTTTTTTTTAAATGTCTTCTTTTTTTCCTTTTTTATATTATATTAAAGTTTAATATTTTTATAATAATCATATGTGTTGGACTTTTCGAGGAATTAAATGTCTTTTTTTAATTATTATTATATTATATTAAAGTTTAATATTTTGATAATAATCATATGTGTTGGACTTTTCAAAAAAAAAATTTTTATGCTTGTTCTTAATGCATTAAAGTGTTACTATGAGGGATAATAATCATATGTGTTGAAACTTTTCAAGAAATTTATATGTGTTGGATTTCAAAGAATTTTTTTTTATTTTTGTTCTTAATGCATTAAAGTGTTATTATGAGGGTAAGATTTGGGGGTTGGGAGAAGTTAATAAATGCTAAAAATTTTATTTTAAATCAAAAAATCAAGAAATTTAGATTGGGAGATTTGAGCTCTCACAAGGCTTGAGGTTTAAAACCCCCTTTTCCTTAATATATAGTATAGATATAGATATTAAAGTTTAATATTTTGATAATAATCATATGTGTTGGACTTTTCAAGATATTTTTTTTATATTTGTTCTTAATGCATTAAAGTGTTATTATGAGGGCTAATAATCATATGTGTTGAGACTTTTCAAGGAATTCATATGTATTGGATTTCAAAGATTTTTTTTTATGCTTATTCTTAATGCATTAAAGTGTTATTATGAGGGTAAGACTTGGGGGTTGGGAGAAGTTAATAAATGCTAAGTTTTTTTTTAAAAAAAAAAATCAAGAAATTTAGATTGGGAGATTAGAACTCTCTTAATGCACTAAAGTGTTATTTTGAGGGTAAGATTTGGGAGTTGGGAGAAGTTAATAAATACTAAGATTTTTTTAAAAAAAAAATAAAAAATCAAAAAATTTAGCTTGGGAGATTGGAGCTCCCACAAGGCTTGGGGTTAAAAACCCCCCCTTTCGCTTAATATATAGTATAGATATTAAAGTTTAATATTTTGATAATAATCATGTGTTTGACTTTTCAAGATTTTTTTTTTTATACTTATTCTTAATGCATTAAAGTGTTATTATGAAGGCTAATAATCATATGTGTTGAGACTTTTCAAGAAATTCATATGTATTGGATTTCAAAGATTTTTTTTTATGCTTGTTCTTAATGCATTAAAGTGTTATTATGAGGGTAAGACTTGGGGGTTGGGAGAAATTAATAAATGCTAAGTTTTTTTTTTTTAAATAAAAAAATCAAGAAATTTAGGTTGGGAGATTGGAGTTCTCTTAATGCACTAAAATGTTATTATGAGGGTAAGATTTGGGAGTTAGGAGAAGTTAATAAATACTAAGGTTTTTTTTTTAAAAAAATAAAAAATCAGAAAATTTAGATTGGGAGATTGGAGCTCCCACAAGGTTTTGGGTTAAAAACCCCCCTTTTGCTTAATATATAGTATAGATATTAAAGTTTAATATTTTGATAATAATCATATGTGTTGGACTTTTCAAGATTTTTTTTTTTATACTTGTTCTTAATGCATTAAAGTGTTATTATGAGGGCTAATAATCATATGTGTTGAGACTTTTCAAAAAATTCATATGTATTGGATTTTAAAGATTTTTTTTTATGCTTGTTCTTAATGCATTAAAGTGTTATTATGAAGGTAAGACTTAGGGGTTGGGAGAAGTTAATAAATGCTAAGTTTTTTTTTTTAAATAAAAAAATCAAGAAATTTAGATTGGGAGATTGGAGCTCCCACAAGGCTTGGGGTTGAAAACCCTCTTTTACTTAATATATAACTAGCCTATCGCCCGTGCTATGCACGGAATAATTATTGATATTTATATTTATTTTAGATTTTTTTAATATATAAATTATGTTTTTTAAGATTTTTTATAAAAATAATTTAACAATCTTATCACTAGTCATAGTGTATGTGAGAAGTGAAAAGGGTACTGCAGTAACTATACACGGATTGTATCTATAATTATTTGTATAAGGGGATTTTAAATGCTGATCAGAAAAATTTGACCAAATCAATAAATACAGGCATGTGGAAAGACATGTGGATTGAAAAAAGTTAATAAATGTTGATCAGGGGATTTTGACCAAATCAATAAATGCTGAGTTTTTTTTTTAAATAAAAAATAAAAAATTTAGAAAATTCAGATTGAGATATTGATGCTCCCACAAGTCTTGGGGTTAAAAACACTCTTTTGCTTAATATATAGTATAGATAGCTTATCACCTGTACTATGTACAGGATAATTATAGATATTTATATTTGTTTTAATTTTTTTTAATACATAAATTATGTTTTTTAAAAATTTTTATAAAAATAATTTAACAATCTTATCACCAACCATAGTGTACAGGAGAAATTAAAAAGGCTACTGCAGTAACTATGCACGGGCTGTATCTATAATTATTTGTATGAGAGGGTTTTAAATGCTAATTAAAGATTTTGACCAAATCAATAAATGTAGGCATGTGAATTAAAAAAAAGTTAATAAATGAGGATCAAAGGATTTTGACCAAATCTATAAATGCTGAGTTTTTTTTTTTTTAAATCAAAAATTTTTAAAATTTAGATTGAGAGATTGGAGCTCCCACAAGGTTTGGGATTAAAAACCCCATTTTGCTTAATATATAGTATAGATATAAATTTTTTAAAGTCCTTGATGGTTTGGTATGTTCTAGATAAGCCTTTCTTTTCTTTTTTTTTCCTTTTTCTTTTTTTTTTTTTTTTGTATGATAATTTTTGGATTAGCCAGTGTTAGAATTGTTTTTGGATTATTGGTGACAGATTTGGCAAACTATCGTGGTGGGATTCATGTTGATGGGAAGTGGCTCAAAACTCTCCCCTTTGTACCACGTGATTTGCGTTTTTTCATGCACTTCTAATGTTTCTATAAAAAATCTAAAGAATGAAGGCAGGCCTGTTTTCCCTAGAAAATATATTTATAGTGTTAAGAGCTTTTTCTTTCATTTTTGTAGATGGCTCTCGTACCCCGCTGCAATAATGGTGGATGGTTCAAAGGTTTTAAATTTCGAACTAGTTACTTTATAACCTTTCTTTTGAATTTTTACTCCTTGAATTTGATTGGCAATTGTGAAAAATTTTGCTTCTTTAAGCAAATCGTTAGTCGGCACTTGGCAGCCATTTTGGAGGACTCCATGGAAGCCCTTTCTGTCAGGTATGCCACATCCTAGTGAACAGACTCTCTGCTGCAGGTCAGTCTACAGTGTTACGATCATTTGTGGCTTTATAGTTTGTAGGAAAGGGTTCAAGAAAGAAGTTGAAAAATTTGAAGATTTTCGAAGATCCTTGAAGAACAATTTCGAATTCTTTAGAAGAAATGTGAGAGACTTAAATTCTTCAATGGTCTCAACTCAAGAACACAAAAGTAAAGGAAATGATGGAGATAAGAGATTGGGTGAAAAAGAAGGCAAAATGGTTAGAGAGAGAATAATGGCAAGGCTCTCCCATGGACCTCCCACTTTCACTCTCAAGGTTGATAATGGAGATGGGAAATTAGTTCTTTCCCAAGAGTTAACTCTCCAAAATCCATCACTTGTAAAGCTATGGGTGGGTGCTATTTATAGGCACCTCATGATGTAGGATGGAGCCCATGTGCAAGGCACATGGGGAATATTCTCTCTAACCACTTTATCCGAGGAGGTGACCTCTCCGAGGATGAGGAAAACCCCGAAGAAGAGATCAACCTCTCGGCGAACCCTTCTTCTTAGCCACACCTAACCAATGATCCCCAATCATCCCAAAAGGGTCAGGGGTAGTCCCAGAGGACGTTCTGCCGCAAAATATTGCCGAGTCTCATGGACCCCCCGGGGTCGTGCCACCTCGACCCGGGTATAGGCTAGTTTAACCGAAGAGTGAATTTATCTCCACTCACCGTCCTCGGGATCGGGTCCTTTGTTCGAACTCCATTACGCCCATGGTTTTGATGCGTAGACCCCGGAAAGCTCCGAGCCCGCAAGTGTTTTGGGACTCATTAACGGAGTGGCTTCTAGATTGCGTTTGAATCTATTCGAAGCCAAGTGCTGCGGATCTCTAGATTCGTGGATCCGAATCCTTTCGAGTCCGAGTGCCTCGGATCTCTAGGATAGCTCAATACCCTTTCGAGTCCGGGTCCGAGTAAGTCTCTAAGTTCGTGGATCCGAACCCTTTCAAGGCCTAGAGCGATTCAGCCCGTTTGATGGCGATAAATCCGGGCCCACTAATATTAGACTTGCGATAAATTCGGGCCCACTAATCTTGGGCTATTGGGCCTAATTAATTTAGCGGACTGAAATTAGCTTCTCTTACATTTGCCCCTTGCGTGTATGAGGAATTTTTTTTTAAAAATTTTTCGGGCACGCATATTGTCATTTTTCGGCCCTGCTTCGCGTCACGTTCCCCAAAAAAAAACATGTTGTCACGACAGAGCCTATGGATAAAGTTGATGACGCACTTCAATTTACAGAAAAAAAATGACAAGTAAAAATTTATTTTTTTGTACTTTTTTTTTTTTTTACAGAAATATACATTTTTATAAAATCTGAGAAAAATACACATATTCATGCATATATTTTAATTTAACCAAATAATAAAGTATAAAGAACGGATAATACCACACACTTTTCTTGTTTGGCAAGTTGGTGAGTCACCAGGCCATTATGTGTTTGTTATATGGATATACACAATTAACAAAAATCTTGAGGGAATATTCTAGCATCATACAGCATCACACCTCTCATTTTTTTCTATTTAAGGAAAGGCTCTAAACCCTAAACATCACCAACTATTTGCACAGCCGCCATACCTATTTCAACCTACTCTCTCTCTCTCTCTATATCGAGAGACCAATCTTTCTTCCTCTCCAAGAAGGCTACGTTTTTGGACTGCCAGAGGCCACCGCTGTGCTCTTCTTCTTCAACAAACCACATGGCTCTGCTTGCGTACTGACCTTCATCGTGACTCCAGGCCCCATTGCCGCCATCGTCACTACTGAAGACCCAGCTTCGACTGCCACAGACGCCATGACCGAGCTGCTAACTTGCTCCAGTTCTGACTACTGCGGACATCGCAACCCCGGATGCTGCTATTCTATGCCATCGCCAACTCTGTCTCACCGTAGGTGCTTCATTTCGGCCTAGAGATCCAGACACTCCGAAGCTCGGTTCCTACTGAAGTGGCCACCACCCTACGGACCATTGGCTTCTGCACGAACCCACCATGGTGCTGCCCTGTGCATGACCATTTCAACTCACGTGGCTCATCTTTCTTACGCGTAGTTCCTACACCGCCGTTGCACCTGTCAACCGTAACCGACTAGTGACGACCACACCGCCCCCTCAACGCGGCGTGGGTCTGTCCGTGGCCTTTCTCGAACACCGTCGCTGGTTCTCTTCCTCCTTTTTTTTATTTGTTTTAAAGCTTTGAATCTGTTGGTTGATGATGCTTGCTTTAATGGCTATTGATGCTTCAGTTTTTTTTTTTACTTTGCTGCTAAAAAATCTCTGGGCAAGAATATATATATATATATATATATATTTTAGCTTTGACTCCTCTTGAATGAGACCAACATAGCTTTTCTTCTTCATGAACAAAGCAGAGCTGCTGCCATTTGCACTGAACTCCCTCGTGGCTTCAAGCAACGCCGCCAATCTACCCCAACGCCGTGACACAGCCACTGTCCTGTTTCAGTGTCACGACTGCCGCAGACGTGCAATCCAGGCTGTTACTCGCCATCGGTGCTTCACTTCAGCCTAGTGAGCTCGGACATTCAGGCACGCCGGACCTTGGTTTTGCTCTTACAACTGCTGAAATCCACCTCTGTTTGCGTATCGATTGTTGTCTCAACCCTTCGAGTGTCGCTGTCAGCCTCTCTCTGCTCCACCTCCGATCACTATTGACTTCAACGGTTCCAACGCAGACCACACACGTTCGCCCTCTCAACGCAACGTGTGTGGTTTTGCTCGGCCTAGCTCAATCTTGTTGATCTTGATCGGCGCCGACTCAGCTACATTTTCAACACTGCCTTCATCCTCAACTGTCCAACGCTGACTACGCACGTTGCCCTTCCAACGCGACGTGTGTGTGGGCCTGCCTAGCACTGCTCAGCTCGGTGTCAGCCTCAGGTGTATCTGGCTCACATTTGTGGTCTTGCCACTACTTCCAGCCGTGCTCTTCCTCCATTGGCGTGAATCTGTAAGTAACTCTTTTAATTGTTTTTATTTATTTATTTATATATACATATTTTTTGTGTGGTGGCAGCTCTTGTATAAAATAAATAAATGAAAGAATCCACCTTCCTTCTTATTGATGGATCTTTGTGCTCAAAAAAATAAATAAATATATAAATCCATGCACTGCTATATTAAATAAAATGAATCCATGCTCTGATCCATGCTCTGATACATCCATGCTCTGGTAGATAAAATAAAAATAAAATTGGTGATTTGAAATTCCAATATGAAGCTTGAATTTGTTTAGGCTTTGCAATTTTTGAAATAGGCTGTGGGATTTATTTAAACGATTTTTCTGACTTGAAATTTGCCAAAGAAATTCTGGGCTATTGCATAACTTGAACCATTGCTGCTGAATTTTGCCGTCGTAATAGAATATTTGCCACTTGAATTGAGCAAATAATATTGACTTGGGAGGAACATTCTTGTAGCTTGCACGACAATCCATTAAATCTTGCTACTGATGAGCAATGCAATATACTTCGGATCTCGGGCTTGAAATTTGCTATTGAACTTCACTCTGTCCAAATTTTGAGCCCCGTATAAATTGAACCTTTAATATGGAACATAGTGACTTTGAGAAATTGACCCGATTGAACTTCATCACAAAGCGACCTATGACATTACACCTCTTATTGATGATAGAAACCGAAAATCTGTATGTTGATGATGCACCCATTGGTATTAAAATTTGTTGAGTTTGAAGAATATCCGAGAAAATGAATTGTTGATGACGTCCGAAGTTGAATTTGTTGATAAACCCATCATGTTGCATGTAACAATATTCTAAATTTTAAAACGGTCAACTCTTTGCTATTTATACCTGTTATTTCAGCCATATGTCTTCTCGAAAGAAACCCGTTGTCCCGGGGTCATCTGAACCAGCTCTCATGAAAGAGAGGGATGTACCTCTGGCATCTGAGTGGAGGAAATCTCCTTATTTTGGTCGGAAGGACCCCTTCTGGCGGGCAGCTACCTCCACCACTTCTCTTCTATCTCCGAAGGGGGCTCCATTATGTCTCACTAAGGATACTGACTCTGGACATGAGGCCCTCATTTCTCCTCCCTCGGTGCTACGCTTTCGGATTGAGCGAGGGGACTTTCCATACTGTTATCCTCAGTTCAAGGCCTTCTCAAACCCTTCTTTCGGTTGGCAGGAGTGGGTTGATGATGTCCTCTCAGACAGGAGCCTCTGTCAGCGGCTTTAGGAGGCCCGGTTATTTATCCCGGTGAAAATATCTCGATCCCTATCCATCTGTTGCAACAATGCTAGCCTTGAAACCATGGCTCTTCGGTGGAGCACCGAGACACACACCTTTATACTTGGCCAGCACAAGATGGGGCCCACCTTCGAGGATGTGTTCATGTTGCTGCGTCTGGAAGTGACCGGCCCTGATGCCTTCGACCCTGAGCGGACACCCCCCGAGGATGACTCTTTGATCCAATCTCTGAAGCTAAATCTTCAAGCTTGTGGCCGATGGAGTTCCGTTTTTGATGGTTCAGCGAGGAGGACTAGTCGAGTAAGGACGGACCGTGCCTCCTATACTGCATGGATCCGCTACTTCTTCAAGGATCTTCAGCCCTTGGCCAGAGATGCTGACCCTGACTCTCGGGAGTATGAGGCTGGTCCGATGTATGGCTCCAGGCTCTATTTCTTGGGATTTCTGGCTTGTTTCCTTTCATTCTTCATTCTTCCGAGCACACCTCTGGATTCCCTTAATTCTTTCGTCTTCCCCTTGGCAGTCAGGCTCTTCAGAGGAGATTGGATCCCTTTGGCTCCACTATTTCTTGGAAATCTCTACTATCGGCTGGATCTACTACATCGAGATATGGTTCGTTCCGTGGGTCGATATGAGCCTGTCTCCTTCATTCACAGCCAGTTCCTGCTTTGTTTCTTCTTCGAGAGGTTCCCCAAATTTGCCCCTGCTCCGTCTGTATTCGAGGCAGAGGTTCTTCGGGAGATAGTGGATAAAGATGGCATCCCGTGCTCAGTACTGATGGGTCTCGGACATTTGAGAAAGCGAAGTCTTGCCAACCGTTGATTACACGTTGGTCACGTACCATTTCCACCTTATCCTTGAATACTTTGGTGGATGATCCTCGGAGCTTTGTGGCACAACCGTATGTATGCCCACCGGTGGGTGTGGCCACACCGCTTATCTATCATGGTTCCTCCCGCTCGGTGTCCTTTCCTTTGCCGAAGAACATCCCTGCACCCTTTTTTGATATGCTGATCATGATCCGTCCGAGTTCATTACCGGTATGGCATGAGGAAGGCGTTGATAGTGCCGTTTATAGACCTGACCGTGTAGCATGTCAGTTCGGGTTTGACCAATGTGCCCCTGGGTCAGCACCTCCTTTGTTATCATTTTCAGAGAGCTATGGGCACTTCAGTCGTGGACTTGTACACACCGTGCTTCCTATATCCGGCTCTTTGACGATGCCAGGCTTGAGCCGAGTAGGGGGTTTCACCCCCTCTTTCAGGCGATATTGGCAGAAGAATATCGATGCGTTTATTGCATTTATCCAGAGCAGACCGACCGTATGTTTGCCTCCGTTGATCTATAAGAAGGACTCTTCTCTTCGGCTGCTTGAGAGCCGGAAATCGGATCACATGTACGAGAGTTTCTTCACTTCATCTGCTCCAACTGACCCTTCGGCTCAGGCGTCTGCTTCTAGCTTGGCAGTTACTTCTCCAGAGCCCGTCCCTTTGAATAGGGCCTCTGGTCCTCAGATGACCCGCCTTAAGAAGATGGCTTACAAGAGGGCTTCTGATGCCAGTCCTTCTGCTCATCGTCTTTCTAAAAGGCTTCATGAGGTACTCGAAATTTTTGATTTGAAGTTACTTTCCTTCTTGCGACCATACCTTCTAAAATGAAAACTTTTATTTGCCCATGTTGTGTAGGGCCCTGCGGTTGTTGATGTTCTCAGTACCGTGGCTCCTGGCCATGCTGCCTCCCCCAGGCCGGACTCAGACTTGGACGACACCCTCCCCTTGTCTGCAAGACTTGTGAAGATACGCATCCCTCGTATAGCAGTTATCGGTGACGATGATGAGGCTGAGTCCTCCGATCATTTTTGTGACCTTATTCCACGCATGCGTCGTCACCGCCCTACCGTAGCTGAGGAGGAGCGCTATCTTGGTGATGAGGTTATTGGGGCTCACCGTTTTGATGTTGAGATTGCTGGAGGGATTGATGCCATAGAAATTGATGCCGCAGGCCATGCTTCTAGAAGCAATGTAGAGATGAGGTGCGCCTCTGGGAATGGTGTGGAGGTGGATGTGCTAGAAATCTCTGAGACTCGCTCTGACACTTATGGTGATTCTCATCCTCCGGCCCTCCTTCCTTCTTCAGGGATGACTGCTACTGTTCAGGCTTCATCAGACATTGAGATCGATCAGGTGGTCTCTATACGGCCAAGTGACTTTGTTGATGCTAGGAGTCCTTCAGTTGCTCCGGCTTTGCATATTGATTCTCCATCTGGTAATCTTTCTTTCTGAAGTTTGTCATTTACTTCTATCTCTGAGAAATCTTTACTCCGATGGCTTTACCGTTCCCTACCCCTAATAAGACTTCCTTACCTTTTCTTCAGTGTTAGCCGCTACCGGGGTCCTGCCTTCACCTGCCTCAGACTCTGCTCCGACTCTCTTTGTGACTCCTCATGGTTCCCCTTCTCAAGGGGGGACACCTGCCTTTGAGACGACTGCTAGAGGTTCTTCCTCGCCAGTGCCTTCAAATATTTTGGATTTGAATCTCAGTGATTTCCACATTGATAGTGATGCTTTTGGTCTTTCTCCTTATCGCTCCGCATTCTCAGGCTCGGAACCTCTGCCGGGAGTTACCCCTCCGGGTGGTTCATCTAACCCGATAGACATTGGGGAGATTCCTGAGACTAGCAGCTTTCCGGCCCCAATTCCTCCTTCGGCTTCTGGCAAAGTATCATTTCTCCATTATTGGGTAGCTCCTGAGTTTGCTTCAGTTCTACAGCTTGTGCATTCGAGTTACCCGGAGACCTTTGCTTCATTTGCTTGCCAGTATCCACTCATTCAGATTGCTCTTCTCGAGTCTTTTGCCACTATCTTATATAGCTTGGACAGGCAACGGTTGTGTGACCTTAATGGAAAAGTAGTCGAGACGGCGTATCAGGGGATCTCAGACATGGAGCGTCACCAAGTGGACTTATCATGGCTTCGGAAGCGCCTGGATATAGCTTCGAACGCCAGTCATCGGGTGGAACTTATGTCTGTGCTTGCCTCTTACCGGACCTCTATAGATGAGACAAAGGCAACTCTTCGTGAACTTGAGTCGGGTTATGCTCGGGGCCTTGGAGACTTTAGAGGCACACTCTACTGTTTGTCCTTCAGATGTAGATGTGACGAGCAGCTTCTTCGAGGGTGTCTTTAGGAGAGATTGATTTTTTATTATTATTATTTTCTTGCCCCTTTCGATAAAAATGTTTTATCTAGGACAATGCAATGAAATGACATGACAAAATTTTTGCTGTTTGGATATTTTCGCATTGTTTTCTCATTCTACTTGATAAAATATTTATTTCAAATGATACAATGGAAAGAACAATCATACGCACATGTTTATAAAAGCTGAAATATTGTCATTAGTTCTTCAACTTTCTTGACAAAAATATAATAGATTCGCTGCAAGTGATGGGATAAAACATACACCATAGAGAAAGCCAGCTTCTTCATAACGTAAGGGAAATACAACTTTTAGACAAAGTAAGAAAATGAAAACGAACTTCAACATAGATGAGTCTAACTATGGGTAGTAATGCTTGATAAACTTTGCATTGAGCGGGCCAGTTCGGAAGCTATCCTCAACCCTTACAAGCTTGTAGTACACGCTTGAGCTCGCCTGAACCACCCTGTAGGGCCCTTCCCATTTTGGAGAAAACTTGGGCAAATGTTATCCTCGCATGATTGGGTCTACAATCTTCGATACTGGATCACCTTCTTCAAACTTTCTTGGTACCAAAGTCTGGTTATAGGCTCGGGCGATGGACTCATGATACCTTTCCATGACTTTTGCAGCTCTGTCATGCTTTTTCTCTAATGCTTCCAATCCGGTGGTTTGAGGCTCCAATACCATCCCCGAGGCGAGAGCCATCCGAGCAGATGGTGTTTCCAACTCTATAGGTAACACTGCCTCGGACCCATACACAAGGGAGTAAGGAGTTGCTTGAGTCGGCTTTCTCTTTGAAGTGCAATACGCTCATAGGGCTACTATCAACTGTTCGGACCAAGTCCCCCCAAATTCATCCATCATCTTGCTTAGAATCCTTATCAGTGTCTTGTTTGTGGCCTCTGCTTGCCCGTTCCCTTTTGGATAATATGGTGTGGATTTGTGATGCTTCACTTGGTAAGTCTCTAAGAGGCTCTTCACATATTTGTTTATGAAGGGAGTGCCGTTATCCGAAAGGATGGTGTTTGGTACCCCAAACCGGCAAATGATATTCTCCTTGATGAAGTTCGCGACTGCAGGCCCCGTAGCGTTCTTCAGAGGAATTGCTTCGACCCACTTTGTACTCAATTCTGTGGCTGCGAGAATCCACTTGTACCCCTTAGAAGGTGTGGAGATGGGCCCTATCAAAAGCCCAGGTATGGAACGGCCATGGCGTTCGGATACTATGCAGGTCTACAGCTGGAGCATGGATCAAATTTCCGTGTTTCTGACAAGTCTGGCACATCTTCACGTGATGGGACGCATCTGACTCCATGGTAGGCCAATAATACCCAAGGTGTATAAGTTGTTCGAACAGTCGAGCCCCTCCTTGATGCTCAATTTCGTGGGCTCTTCCGAGGACTAGATCTGATTCTTCTTTGGAAAGACACCTCAGGGGAGTGCCCTCAATGCTTCTTCTGTAAAGCTTGTTCTGATCAAGAAAGTACCGCCTTGCTCTTCTCTTGAGGTGCGCAATGTCCCTCGGGCTCTCAGGTAGTGTCCCCTCTTTGAGATAGTCAATGTAGACTTGTCTCCAATCAGGGGTATCAATTTCAAAGCAACTCTCATCCTCCCGGATGTATGACTGACACTTGGGGCATTCTTTCTATAGTTGATTCGAGGCCTTCTCCATCTCGGGCCAATAATAGCCTTGTCTTTGCATCCTTCTGTACAGACTAATATCTCCATCCCCACAGGATTTTTCATGAATTTGTTGTAGTCGGAAGCTTGCTTCTTGTTGGCCAACACACCGGGCTAGGAATCCAGTACCTCCTCGGAAGTAAAGTTCACCTTGAATTATTATGAATTGGGCAAGCTTGGCCATAGTCAGTTTTCCAACTTTGCTTCTGAGTTGTTTAAGAACTTCTCCTCTCCAATCCTCCGAAAGGTCTTTGTCTTCAAGTATTATTAAAGGTTCTATTCTCTTCTTGATAACAATGGTCGCCTCCTCCTCTGGAATGTCAACTCTTGCTCCTAATGTTGTGAGGGCATCTGAAAACTTGTTGTCGAAGCGAGGCACATGCTCTATTTCAACCTTCTGAAATTTGTCAAGAAGCCTTTGGACTGTTGTTCGATACATGGCCAAGGCAGGCTCCTTCAAGACGAACTGTCCTGAAACTTGCTTCACTATCAGCTTTGAGTCCCCCCGAATTCGAATCTTCTTGATATTGTGCTTCTCAGCTGCTATCAAGTCCAAAATAAGAGCCTCATACTCGGCTTCATTATTCGAACAATGGAAATCCAGTTTATAAGACAAATATAACTTTTCCCCACTTTTGCTTGTAAGGACTATCCCGGTTCCTCCTTTCCCTCCAGCTGCTGCTCCGTCAAAGCTCAATGTCCAGAAGCTTTCCTCAGAAGCCATAGCTGCATGCACCTCTCCTCTTAATTCTTCATTCACTGGTTCATAGTCACCACTTGGAAATTGAGCAAGGAGATCAGCTAAGGCTTGGCTTTTGATTGCCTTGGAAGCTATACATGTGATCTCGAATTCACCCAGTGCTAACAACCATCTTGCCACCTTCCCGGTTAGAGCAGGCTTGCTGAGGAGGTATCGGATTGGATCACTTCTAGTAACAATCTGAATCTGATGTGCTAAGAAGTAATGTCTGAGTTTTTGGGCGGTGAATACCAAAGCTAAACAATGTCTCTCTACCGGAGTATATCGGACTTCTACTCCTCGAATCTTCCGGTTGATGTAATACACCGGGCGTTCTGTTCCGTCTATATCTTGGACCAATAATGCCCCTATGGACTTGGGGGTTGAAGTTAGGTACAACATTAGAGGCACCCCGGGCTGCGGGGCTATCATGGTCTGAGGGGAGGTCAAGGCCGCCTTGATTCTCTCGAAGGCCTTTTGGTGCTCTTGGTTCCACTCGAACTTGGCATCTCCTTTTAATAAAGAGCCGAAGGGTGCAGAGATCTCTGCCAGTGCTGGGATAAATCTCTGAATATAAGACACATTTCCAAGGAACTTTTTTAACTCCTTCTGAGAATGTGGGGGAGGCATTGCTTTGATAGACTTGACCTTGTCTTCATCTGCCTCGATACCATGCCTATGTACAAGAAACCCGAGGAACTTCCCGGCCGTCACCCCGAAAGCACATTTGAGAGGATTCATCCTCATTTTGAATTTCTGGCACCTCTTGAATACCTTCTCAAGGTCTTCTTCTTTCTTGGATTTCACCACTAGATCATCAACATAATCTTCCACCTCGTGATGGATCATGTCATGAAAGATTGCAGTCATAGCCCTTTGGTAAGTTGCACTGGCATTCTTGAGTTCGAAAGGCATGACTGTATAGAAGAAGTTTCCGAGAGGTGTTCTAAAAGCAGTCTTTTCTATGTCCTCTTCAGCCATCTTAATCTGATTATATCCACTGAATCCATCCATGAATGAGAACATCTGGTGTCCCGAGGTGGCATCCACGAGGGTGTCGATGTGAGGAAGAGGGAATTCATCCTTCGGGCAAGATTTGTTCAAATCTCGAAAGTCTACACATACTTTGATTTGGCCATTCTTCTTCTTTACTGGCACGATATTTGCTAACCACGTGGGGTACTGTATTGGCCGGATGAAACCAGCCTGTTGAAGTTTTTCAATCTCCTCCTTAATCTTCTCTTCGAGATCTGGATGATATTTTCGAGCAACTTGCTTAATTGGCTTGGAGTTTGGGAACACATCAAGATAGTGGGAGACTAGGTCAGGATCTAGTCCGAGCATTTCCTTATATGACCAAGCAAACACATCTGAGTATCGGCTTATCAACTTTAACAACTGTTCCCGCTTCTCTGGGCTAAGGCTCAAACTTATGAATATCGGCCTCGGTGCATCTTGTCCATCACTCAGATCTATTTCAATAAGTTGTTCGGGCTGAGGCTTCGGTCCATCTTGCATGCATTCTGGAGCTACTTCATGCTTTATTACTATATCATTGTCAAGAGGCTCTTCTTTTGACTCGGAGTCGGTGACTGAAGAAACCGACTCCCCGCACCTTCATAAATAGTACACCATCTTGCCTCTTTCTCGGACTTTCATCACCTTCCGAGGAATAGGCGGGCTTTCTGGTCTAGACATCGCCCGTTTACTTGATTCTACCATCGGCTCCTTGTCATTTTTGATATCCTCCCAACGAGGAATTTTGACCCCCCGAGGCTTAGAGGTGGTGGGAACTTCTTCGACAGCCAGTTCAGTGAAGTAAATGGTATCAGAATAATGAGCTTCATGGATCTCGAAAGGCCTTTCTGTAGCCTGAATTGTCACCGTCTTCTTTCCTCTTTTAGCCTTAACACACTGATGATAACTTGATGGTACAGCCCCATATCTATGCATCCAGGTCCTCCCTAGAATGATGTGATAATTTGCCTCAGAATCGATAATATGGAACTTGGTGGCCGAGCGAATCTCTCTGACGGCTAAATCAACTGTTACGCATCCGATAGTAACTCTCCTTTCTCCACCGAAGCCAGTGATGACTATCGGCTGCTTCACAATGCGTTCTTCAGAGATTCCGGCCTTTTCTAGAGTAGCGCGAGTCATAATGTTGATAGAGGCTCCACTATCTAGAAAGGCCCTTTTGAACTCAACCCCGTTAATAAAAGCAGCCACATAAAGCGGGCGATTGTGAGAAAAATGATACTTCCGATCAGCCTCAGAGAAAGTAATGGCACTAGATTGCTCTTTTGCCTCCCTTGGGATAGATCCCTCAGTCGACATGCATTCCTCGTGGTGTGCCTCGGCTATATTAATGATAGACTTGGTGATTTCTGTTCTTGTCTCCCTGGAAAGTCCAAGCTGGTCAAAGAACTGCTTGAACTTTACACAGTCTTGCAAGGTTTTGGCATAGTGATCCGGATCTTTTTCCACTCTTGGAGGCTCGTAGTTAACCATCTCCTCGGTCTCTTCAAAATAAGATACCACATAAACATGGTGTCCTCCTCTTCCATAGTACTCTTCTCCTCCTTCTGGATCAAAGGGATCTTCGCCATGAGTCATAAATGTTCTGCCCTCTGGATCGAGAGCACTTCTATAGTAAACTTGCTCACCCTCTAGCTCGAGGATGTCGTCCAAATAACAATCATCGTCATCTAGATTGGCGATAGCCTCGATCATCAGGCCTTCATAAGCTATCATAGCAACATTCTTGCCATTGTCTCGGTGTTGAGGATATGGTTGTTCTCGGATGTCTTGAGTCCCTTGCTTTTTGAACCTTAATTCGTCTGCCTCGACTTTATCTCTGAAGATTTTCCTGAGAGTCCAACACTTCTCTGTCGGATGTTTCAATGTACGATGGTAGACACAGAATCCACGGCTCTCACGGTCCTTTTTTGATGGCATTTCTTCAACATAAGGCAATTTTAGCTCTCCGTCAGCCACCCATTCCTTAACTAAAGCTTTTACCTCCTCGATTCCACATGGATAAGAAACATTCCCCTTTTCACCATTATATTGCTTCCTCTTCTGGCCTCTATGACCTCCTCCTTGTGAATTTCGGGTATCTGAAGCAGAGGCAGCAGCAACAATAGGTCCACGAGATGATTTGAAGCTAGTCTTGTAACTGGCCTTAAATCTGGACTCCTGAGCCTGAGGAATGCTAATGTTCCGACCTGCTTCTATTAATGCCGAGAAGGTGGGTAGCTTGTGATTAACTAGAAACATTTTGTACCTGCTCAATGCCCCTTCTAGACAGATTTGAACCAGATAACTCCCCTCCACTGCTTCATGGCAATCCACGGCCTTGTCCTGAAACCTTTTGACGTAGTCAAGGATGTCTTCACTTTCCTGCTGCTTTTCTTTACACAATGTAAGTGTGGTCACCTTCTCCGCCACTTGAAAGAACTTAGAGTGGAATTTGTTAACCATTTCCTTCCAACTTCGGACAAAGTTTGGGGCCAAATTAACATACCAACTATATGCTCGGTCGGTGAGGGACTTAGAGAATTCTCTCAGCCGGAGGACGTGGTTTGAACCATGAATACCCAGAGTCTCGATGAATCGCACAACATGTTCTCGAGCATTTCCTTGTTTGCCATCGAACTTGATGAATTTCGGCACTGTATACCCCTCAGGGTATGGATAGCTCAGCATCTCAATAGGGTAAGGCGGCTTGACATCTGGATCAGGCAAAGAGGGTAAAGTCCTCTTGCCTCGTTCGAGATCGAACATGGCCTGCACGCCGGCGAGAGTGAGAAACTGTTGAGGGAGAGAGTTTGATGGTGGTATTCCCGGAACTTGGCTTATGGACCCGAAGACTGAGCTAGGGGCGACTTGGCCATTCTGGTACTGCGGATTCATCATTGGTGAGGACATTTGACGATACTGGCCATTAGCGCCTATTGACAAGCCAGTTGGTGATGGGATATTGAATTGAGGCCCGTAGAGTCCACCGCACGGCGCCGCTATACCGGGTTATGCTTGCAGATTTGTTGTTGGCACCAAAGGAGGCCCGGCTGGTACTTGAGTAACATTTACTGGTGGCGTAACAAGATTAGGTACGGGCAGAGCTCCCTTTTGCGCCATCATGCTCCTCATGTTTTCCTGGACACCAACAGTCGCCGGAGCGCCATTCATTACACCAGAAACTCCCCTAGTCACCACTGGATCTTGGCTTGGCACGCCATGGAGCCCGGGCATGGGCAAACTGCTGCCGCCTACTGCGGTTTGAGCATGTGTTACTGTGGCCGTGTTGCCATGAGCCATAGGTTGATTAGGGCCTATTCTCCTTGGATTTGATTTTGCGCTCCAGCGGGAATAACTCCACCACCAGTTTGATTTCCGTTTGGCGCCGATGCAAGATTAGAACTCATCACCAACATGGTGTGAGTAAGATTTTGAAGAGTGGTAAGAATCTCCTGCTGAGTGTTTTGAAGTCCTTGAATGGCTTCAAGCAAAAGTGGTTGATCTGGAGCCATGGTCCTGTCATCACCACCATTAGAGGATCCTTGTTGGTGAACTTCATCTTCTCCCGCCATCCTTGTTGGAGTTGTGCGGATTCCAGATCTCGTTGAGACCATTAACCAATCCGCCTCCCCAGCGGAGTCGCCAAAATGTCGGAAAGGGTTCAAGAAAGGAGTTGGAAAATTCGAAGATCCTTGAAGAACAACTTCGAATTCTCTAGAAGAAATGTGAGAGGCTTAGATTCTTCAATGGTCTCAACTCAAGAACACAAAAGTAAAGGAGATGATGGAGATAAGAGATTGGGTGAAGAAGAAGGCAAAATGGCTAGAGAGAGAATAATGGCAAGGCTCTCCCATGGATCTCCCACTTTCACTCTCAAGGTTGATAATGGAGATGGGAAATTAGTTCTTTCCCAAGAGTTAACTCTCCAAAATCCATCCCTTGTAAAGCTATGGGTGGGTGCTATTTATAGGCACCTCATGATGTAGGATGAAGCCCATGTGCACGGCACATGGGGAATATTCTCTCTAACCACTTTGTCCGAGGAGGTGAACTCTCCGAGGATGAGGAAAACCCCGAAGAAGATATCAACGTCTCGGCGAACCCTTCTTCTTAGCCACACCTAACCAATGATCCCCAATCATCCCAAAAGGGTCAGGGGTAGTCCCAGAGGACGTCCTGCCGCAAAATATTGCCGAGTCTCATGGACCCCCCGGGGTCGTGCCACCTCGACCCAGGTATAGGCTAGTTTAACCGAAGAGTGAATTTATCTCCACTCACCGTCCTCGGGATCAGGTCCTTTGTTCGAACTCCATTACGCCCATGGTTCTGATGCGTAGACCCCGGAAAGCTCCGAGCCCGCAAGTGTTCTGGGACTCATTAACGGAGCGGCTTCTAGATTGCGTTTGAATCTATTCGAAGCCAAGTGCTGCAGATCTCTAGATTTGTGGATCCGAATCCTTTCGAGTCCGAGTGCCTCGGATCTCTAGGATAGCTCAATACCCTTTCGAGTCCGGGTCCGAGTAAGTCTCTGAGTTCGTGGATTCGAACCCTTTCAAGGCCTAGAGCGATTCAGCCCGTTTGATGGCGATAAATCCGGGCCCACTAATATTAGACTTGCGATAAATTCGGGCCCACTAATCTTGGGCTATTGGGCCTAATTAATTTAGCGGACTGAAATTAGCTCCTCTTACATAGTTGTATGCGAAAAAGGTGCAAGGCTACAAACAAATCTTGGCACACATCTAGAATTTTCATATAGTTCATTTCTGACCTTGAATTGTTTCTATTGTTCCTCCTAAAAATTGATTGCGTTCACAAGAAATATCTAGAATGTAGAACTGTAGCTTCTTATTGCCATTGAATGAATTGGTGTGTATACCCTATATTGAATAGTCATGCGCTAACAAGCAGAACTCTCTCGTTGAGATCATGACAAACGATCAGGCTCTCTCTGTACTTGTTCAAGTAATTGATTTTAACATCTGAATTTGAAGAGCCTTAACTATAATATTTTAAGATTTTTCGTTTGTACAATGCTACTTGAATGGCCTCCTCTAGCTTTTGATGTACTTCTATCACCTAGAAGGGATGCTACTTCATTGTCAATCTGTATTGAAATATAGAACAGTTTCCAATTCATTTGCCGCTGTATAACGAGGATATTTGTTTGTACATTGCAACTCCATTTTGATGTGCTGAAGTTCATAGCTTGCATAGGAGGGTAGTTTTCAGGAACGCTGCTTCCTGTTTCTGATGCTTTGAAATTTTTTAAGAACATTATGAATGGCCTAACTATTTTCCAGATCCACAATGCTGGTTTCTCATGTCCATCATTGTTTTCATCAGGTGCGAAAAATGAAACAATGTTAGTGAGTTATGTTTGAAGCTATCTGTTAATTAATAATGCAGGAATTTGCAAAACTTATGGGTTTCAATGTTCACAAGGAAAACTATAAGGTAGTACTCATCTTTCATATGCTTTGCATCTTAATCTGCTTTGTTCAATTAGCTTGTTTATTTGATAAATTTGTTTTACTGTTTTCCATTTAACAAATTAATTGTATTTTTGTTTCCATAGTAATTCTGGTTTGAATATTTGAGCATACTTGCTGTTGGGCTCACGAGAGAGTGGTCATGGTCTTAACGGTTGAGAGAATAGCAAAGAAATTGAGCAAGAGCCCCGGGCAGGCGCTTCTTGTGAGATGGGCTGTTGGGTTAATGCTCTAGTACAAAAATTATGTGTAGGAATGTTAACAACACGAGTGAAATGATGATTGATATTGATGATAAATTGTATATTGTTTACTTAATTTTTCATGATGTATAGATAATAATGTAATATATACTGTCACACTTGACTTGCACGACTATTTCCTTTTTTTATTTTTTCTTTTCTTTTTTTCCCAAATTTTTATTGGTTCAGTGGGTTCACAATGAACTTACAAGTAATACCTTGAAAACCATTTTCCTAATTATTTGGTTGAGGTGTTATTATGAGTCGTAACCGAAAACCATTTATGTAACTGAGATTGTGCTGCCAATTGATTTAAGTCACTAGTTTTAAGAATTTCATGTAACTAAGATTTTATGAGTTTAACACTTACCATGCATCTCTTGGAGTTAAACAGGCATAAGGAGGGTATCTTGATTGCTATATTTCTTTCTTTAAGCTAGCCAACTGGTGTACAAAAATTATTACAAAAAAGATAAAAAGAAGAAAGAAGATATGGAGTACTCAGTGCCGGCCCTGGCCATGGCCAACAAGGCCATGGCATAGAGCCCCTCAAAATAGACTTAAAAAAGAAGCCCATTCTATTGTGGTTTAGTATAATATATTAGGTATGTTTTAAGTTTAAAAAAAAATTAAATAAGGTCCAAACTAACTTAAAATAAATTGATCCATTAAAAAATTTAAAGGCCCATTCAAAAAATTAACATTGTTATCCATTGAAAATAGACCAAAAAAAAAGTCCCTTCCTATTATAGTTTATTGTAATATATTAGGTATGTTTTAAATCCAAAAAAAAATTAAATAAGACCCAAACTAACTTAAAATAAATTGACCCATTAAAAAATTAAAAGGCCCATTTAAATAATTAGCATTGTTATCCATTAAAAATGATTTTGCAAAAAAACTAGATTATGCAAGTATGATTGATTTATTTGTTTCTAAAAATGCAAGAAAAGCGAGGATCAAGTGACACTTATTAATTGTTGTAATGTAATACTAAGTATTTTTTGTGATTTTGACACAAATCTTTTGTCTTTTATCTTTAATTTTTTTTTTTCATTAATGTGAAGGATCTAAAAAATTTATTAGTTGATTACTAGCTTTGAGCCTCGAAAATCTCAAAGCTGGGCCTAGGAGTACTTGATATCATATTACTCTACATATATGACCCAATTTATCTAAATTTAAGTTGTGCTTGTATATATGTTGTTATTTACTTTGGTAGGAAATATGAAAGAAGTGAAGCACTTAGATAGGAAATAGCATTTTTATAAATTATACTGCAATTTTTTATTTTTATTTTTTTTTCTGAGCAGCAATTGAGGACAGTTTCAAAGATGTTTGGTGATTCATGTCATTACAAGTGCCATCATCACACTTTTTTTACAGCAACTTAAATTCAAATTGTGATATACGAATACGAAGATGGTTTTTTGCTCTTGCGAGAATTTTTTTTTCAATTGATGTAAATGTAAATTGAAAAACTCTATCTGGTTATTAGATTGCTACATGTTGGGTGCAACATATATTTGTGGAAATTATGATGGAACCAAATTCTGGAGAAAGAGAAAATTACAGAGCCAAAAATGGAGAGAGAGAGAGAGAGAGATCAAATGGTTTGTATTGCTCTTGCTTGATGTTTATAAATGAGGAGCTCTTACCATTATATAGGCCAGGCTACCAAATTCTTAATTCAATGATAATGAACCATCTGCTTCAACAACCACACTAACTTCACCTGCTACAACAACCACACCAACTTAAACTCTATTAAAAATTATTAAATTTTAACACCCCCTCTTAATTTGAAATATGGAAGAATATTTTGAATTGATCTAATTTTTGTGACAACACTGCCCTGGTAAAAATATCTGCAAGTTGTCCGTTAGTATTAACGAAATGCAATTGAATTTCTTTTTTGCCAACCAAAATTCTGATAAAGTGATGACGAAGTTCAATGTGCTTTGTTCGAGCATGAAAAACTGGATTTTTTGTCATGCAATGGCTGACATTTTGTTGCAGTAAATTATTGTGGGGTCAATTTGCTTTTGCTGTAGATCTGCAAGAATTCTTCCAAGCCATACAGCTTCACAAGCAACATCGGTGGCAGCTATGTGTTCTGCTTCAACTGATGAGAGTGATATTGTCTTTTGCTTTTTTGAGGACCAAGAAATTGCTTTTGAACCCATGCAAAACACATATCCTGATGTGCTTTTTCGATCATCAATGGAACCTGCCCAATTACTGTTAGTGTATCCTACAAGACTATTGTCTTCTTCCTTTACATGCTTGATCCCAAAATTGTGTGTGCCTTGCAAATACCGTAGTATTCGCTTAGCTGTGGAAAAATGGATTTGGCTGGGTTCAGTCATGAATCTAGAAACCATACTAACTGGATAGACAATATCTGGCCTGGTGTTGGTGAGATACATAAGTGATCCAACTAGGCTATGATACAGTGTTGGGTTGACTTTTGGCACTCCATCTTCTAGCTGCAATTTTTCATTTGTCGTCATGGGTGTTGAAATTGGCTTGTATGTTGACATGTTGAATCTTTTCAACAAATCTTCTGTGTACTTTTCTTGAAAAATAAAAATTTCTCCTTTGGTCTGCCGCACTTGGATGCCAAGAAAATATTTCATTAAGCCAAGATCTGTCATTTCATATTTTTGCATCATAGCCTTTTTGAAATCATCTAGCATCACAGGATTAGTGCCAGTGAAAATTAAATCATCAACATAAAGGCAGACGATGAGAAAATCATTGGTACCTCCCTTTTTCACATATAGGGATGGCTCACTAGGATTTCTTTGAAAACCGCAATGAATGAACTATTTGTCTATGTTACTATTCCAAGCACGCGGGGCCTACTTTAGACCATAGAGTGCTTTTCTTAGCTGGTAGACCATATTTTCTTTTCCATCCACTACATAGCCTTGTGGTTGCTCCACATATACTTCTTCTAGATCACCATTCAAAAATGCCGATTTTACATCTAGCTAGTGGACCGGCAATTCCAGCTATGCTACCAGGGTTATTCTGATTGTTTCCATTCGGACAACTAGTGCAAATGTCTCATTGAAATCTACTCTAGGTTGTTGTGAGTAGCTTTTTGCAACAAGACGAGCTTTGTACTTTTGAACCGAGTTGTCTCCATTCATTTTGGTTTTGTAGATCCATTTTAGTCTAACTACATCTTTTTGTTTAGGATGATCCACAAGCTCCCAAGTTTGATTTTTGAAAATTGTGAACATCTCTTCATCCATTTCTTTTTACCAAACTTGACTTTTAGCTGCTTCTTCAAAATTTTGAGGCTCACAAGAGAAAAATGCAAAATTGCATAAATCATAAATTTCTCTTAAAGGCCGTACCTTTCTAATAGGTGATACTGAATTTGATTCCGAGTCACTTTCTTCAAAATGACTTTGTGGAATTGGTGAATCTAAATTAGAAGAACTTGGCTTGCCTTTATCTGGTTGTATGAATGTTTCAACCTCATGTGAATTTTTCCAATCCCATGCTTTTATTTCATGAAGTGCACATCCCTTGACGTCACCAATTTGTTGGTTTTTGGATAAAAAAGTCAATAACTTTTTTATTCGTTGCAATAGTCGATGAAAATGAATTTTTCTCCTTTTTCGTCAAAATTTTCCCTATATTGAGAAGGAATAAGGGAGTATGCAATGCATCCAAAAACTTTGAAAAAATTTACCACTGGTTCATAGGGAGTTTTGTTAACAAGAGCCTTTATTGGAGACCGGCTGAGGATGAAAATAGTAGTGTTGACTGCTTTAGCCCAAAAATTGTTGGGAAGATCTTTTGCTTTGAGCATACTCCTCGCCATCTCGACAATGGTGCAGTTTTTCCTTTCTGCCACTCCATTTTGCTGAGGAGTGTGTCGAATGGTCAATTGGCGCTTGATTCCTTCATCTTCGTAGTAACTTGTGAAGTCTTTAGACAAGAATTCTCCACCTTGATCTGTATTGAGCATTTTCAGACAATGACCACTTTGTCTTTGTAGCATCTTCTTGAACTGGAGAAATGTTGAGAAAGATTCTGACTTTTGTTCCAAGAAGTAGACCCACATCATCCTGTTGAAATCATCAACAAAGAGAAGAAAATATTTTTTTGTTTCCAATAGAGGGAGTTCTTGTTGGTCGACAAATATCTACATGTACTAGTTCAAGTGAAGCTTTTGCTCGCCAAGCAATCTTAGGAAAAGGTAATCAATGCATTTTTCCAAATATGCATCCTTCACATGTTTTGTCATTTTGTTCAATTTTTGGAAGCCCAATTACCATGCCTTTTTGACTGACTAAGTTGTTCCAGTCCTTTCTAGTTTAAATGTCCATGCCAGAGTATGGAATCATTGGTCTTGTCAACTTTCAATGCAAAATTTTCATCTAGTGGCATGGTAAGTGGAAACACTTTGTTTGGTGCCATTTTGACACTTGCCACTAGTGAATTATGTTTATCGTTTATTTTGCATTCTTCTCCAACAAAATTTACTGAGTATCCTTTTTTAATCAGCTGACCGACACTCAGTAAATTTTGAGTCAAAATTAGGGACATATAAAACATCATCAATGAGTTTTGTTTTACCTCCCTTGGTTTGTACCGCAATGGTTCCTTTGCCTTTGATTGGTTTTTGCTTTCCATCTCCCAATTTGACTTGAGAGGAGATTTGGTTATCCATTTAGACAAAGCACTTCTGGTTTCCTATCATATGGTTGCTACATCCACTGTCCAGGAACCTGGTGTTGAGTGCATCTTGTTGTGGGCTCATGCAAGAGAAGAGAACTTGAGTTGGATCATTTTCTTCAGAAAATTTGCTTCATTTTTCACTTCTTTTTTCTGATACCAGTAGTCCTTCTGTGAATAGTTAGGAATTTTGCACTTGGTGCATCTAAAATTACAATCCTTGGATTGATGATTAGATTTACCACACACGTCACAGCCAAAATTAAATTTTGTGTTACCAGCTCGATATGTTTCTTGGTGAAAATTTCTCTTTCCTCTTCCTTGCTACATTTACCAAAATTTTGGCGTCCCGTTCTTTGTTGTTGTTGAGCTATGCCACGACTTCTGTTCTCCGAAAGTCTACTTTCTGTGATATTTAGCTTTGATTGGAAGGCTTGCTCAATATTTGCTCTTGCATTTGGTCTATTGAATCTGGCCATTCTTTTTTCATGGGCTTCAAGAGAACCCATAAGGTCATGAAAAAAGAGTTGAAATAGGTCTTTTGACTCTTCAATTGCAGCAACAATGTGTTCAAATTTTTGTAGCAAACTTCTCAATAATTTTTCAACAATTTTTCTCTCTTCGATAGTATCTCCATAACTTCTGATTTGATTTATAGTTTCTGTAACTCTTGTGGAGAAAGATTGGACAATCTCATTTTCTTTCATGGCTAGATTATCAAAATCACACCATAACAGCTGAAGTTTAATGGTGACAACTTTTTCAGAACCTTGGAATTCTTGTTTTAAGATTTCCCAAGCCTCTCTAGAATTTTTTTCACCAATTATTCTAGGAAAATTAGATTGGCTTACCCCCTGTTGTATGTTAAGTGACGCCTTTGCATCTTTCTTCTTATTCTCTTTGTACTCGTTTTGTTTTCCTTGTGTCCTTGATGTTAATGTTTCATGATCTTCTGGAACAGGAAAACCTTCCTCCATTATCTCCCGTAGATCTTGAAAAATAAAGAGAGTCTTCATTTGAATACTCTAATAACCATAATTTTCTCCATCGAATATGGGTATTTGATTGGAAGTATAGTTGAAGATGGTGGTGATTGAATTTGGTGCCATGGACAAGATTTAGAGTAATGAGTATGAACAGAAAAAGGGTTTGGCTCTGATACCAAAAATATGTTGGGTGCAAGGTATATTTGCGAAAATTATGATGGAACCAAATTCTAGAGAAAGAGAAAATTAAAGATCCAAATATATACATATATATAGATAGATACAGAGAGAGAGAGAGAGAGAGAGAGAGAGAGAGAGAGAGGAGAAAAAAGAGTGCTCAAATGGTTTGTGTTGCTCTTGCTTGATGTTTACACATGAGGAGCTCTTACCATTATATAAGCAAGGCTACCAAATTCTTAATTCAATAATAATGAACCACCTACTTCAATAACCACACTAACATCACCTACTACAACAACCACCCCAACTACACCTACTACAACAACCACACCAACTTAAACTTTATTACAAATTATTAAATTTTAACACTACATACGCTTCTCTATTTTCAAGTATTGTAATATTTATTGTTAGTCCAATTTAAAATTTGAATATTTTGAATTTTGGAGCAATTTGGTTCCCATTAGACTAATTAAAAATTTATGATGGCCATTGATAATATTCATTTGATACAATATAATACATGGAAGGAAATATTCATTTGATAGAGTATAATTGCCATGATTCGTGTATTATGTTTCTCTATAAAGTTTGGATATTTTTATTTAATGATCATAATCAATTTGTTGGTTACCCTAAAGTCAGCAAAATGTGTCATGTGTGCCAGGTGGAAGAATCTAAACATGTCTCCATAAAGTGACCCACATGCCACATGAGTTTTTATTTATATTATTATATAATTATTATTTATGTATTTAATCAGTAATGTTTGGGTAATAACGTGTGTGATACCCATTACCTAATATGGTGGTTTCATGAAAGTTACAACTTCCCTGATAGTGGGAAGTTAATAGGAGTTATAATGGATCATGGGTCCAAGTCTATCTATAAAAGTCTATGATTGCCATCAAAACATTTTGTGAATAGAATATGTTTGAAACTTTATTCCTTCCACTTCTCCATATGCTTCTGTGAGAGTGTTCTTAGGGTGTTTATAAATTTGCCAGTGGTTTTGTTTATACATTCAAGACTTGATTAATTAATAACGTGATTCAAAGGCTTGAACAACATAACCGGAGGTATTCTTATTTCCTAATTCAAATTATTTTAATTCTCACAGAACTATGTTCATCTTGTTCTACTCTCATTCGTCATAGTAAATTTCTTCCCTCAGTCTTCAAATGGAAATCTTTCTAATGTAGCATGCATGGCCATGCACTTCTTGGATCAAAGGGATAGGCAAGGCAAAGGCAAAAAAGGGGGTCGGACTTGGAATCGCATGAAGTTTGGCGGGTCAATGGAAAATATGATTTTAAGAAGGATCCATAGCTTGGGAAAATTCAATCGTTTGGGGGGTCAATTTCGCAAATTTTCCATTTTTGAAAAGATTTCATAACGTCAATTACTTTTAACACAGGCATCATAATCCGATTCTAAAAAATCTGCCATGATCGTGGAAACATATATTAGTAGTTTCCTTATTTTATTACAATATTTCCATTTTTGGTAATTTTCATTATATTTCCTTATTTCCATATTGTTTTATGATTTTTGCCAACTTCGATTGTTTCCTAATTAAGTTAGGTTTGTCTTTTACATATAAATAATGGATCTAAGCCTTACGGCTCTTCAGTTTTGAGAATTAATATATTTTGAGTTTTATACTCTTTTATTCCAACTTTGGGCATTCTTTGTGAATCAACCATTGTTAAGCCTTTACTCTTGGTATTCTTTGTGAATCAACGAGTTTATAGAAGAATCTTACTTCTGGTATTCTTGTTATATCAACAAATTTTAAGATTGTTACTATTTTCCATTTTGTGCTACATCAGTTGGTATCAAAGCCTAGCTATGATGGCACTAAGAAAACGCCCCATGGATGACGTTTATGAAGCTGGCACCGCAAGGATGCAACAACAAATTAATGCACTGATTGAACAACTGGCGGCGATGCAACAACAACAGCAATAACGACCACCTCCAAACCCACGGTTTATGGAGGACAAAAACAATATGGAAGAGGCAGAAGACAACCTTGTTACTGGTAATTTCCATAGGGAAAGAGATCGACAAGGTCTGGAAACGGGTTCACGTCGATGAGAAGCAACTCTGAAAATTGATATCCCTGAATTTCAGGGCAGTGTTCAACCCGAAGAATTCTTGGATTGGCTTTTTGCTGTCGAAAAGGTTCTTTACTTCAAGGAGGTTCCAGAAAACAAACGAGTTTCCTTGATAGCCACACGTTTCAAAAGAAAAGCGACGACTTGGTGGCAACAGACAAAGTTAATTCGAAGCATACAAGGAAAGAATAAAATTTCTTTTTGGGAGAATATGAAGAAACACAAGCGTTTGGAGTTCCTTCCTCATAACTATACGCGCATGATGTACCAACAATTGTAGAATTTACGACAAAGAACAAAGACGATAGATGAGTATACCACTAAGTTTTATCAGTTGGTGCCACGTAATGACCTTGCTAAAACCAAAGACCAACTTGTTTCTAGGTACATCGGGGGATTGCAAGAACAATATTAGGATACCCTGAATTTATTTGATTCCTACTCTATTTCTAAAGCACACCATAGGGCTATACAATTGAAGAAAAGGTCAAAATGTCGATCAGGACGTTCTCGATAGTCAAGTGGGAATACTAGTGGCAACCGCAATCCTCCCACAATTAATTGGAATACAAATCAAGCAAGGGCAAGATGGAACACCACCAAGTCTGATACTGCTAGTAAACCACCAGTAGTACGGTCAAACAGGAATCATATTGCTAATTGTGGGATGCGCTACTTCAAGTGCAGGGAACCTTGTCATCGTGCAATAGATTGCAGAAAAGGTGATCGAAATGGCAAGGATCTATTTATAGATAGTGAAGAGATTGTCGAACATAGGACTGACGAGAGTCTACAAGATCCTACCAATGATCTTGAGGCTAGTAGTTATGAGAAGGAAGAACAAGTTGCTGGCGATGATGGGCCTTTGTTGGTCGTGCGCAAGGCTTGCTTTGCACCACGAGGGGTTAAAGAAAATGGGTGGCTATGAAACAACATCTTTCAATCCACGTGTACCATTAGTGGAAAAGTGTGCAAGTTCCTGATTGATTTAGGAAGTTGCGAGAGTGTAATTTCTGAGGAAGTTGTCACAAAATTGGGAATAAGCATAGACCAACACCCCAACCTATACAAACTGTCATGGCTTCAAAAGGGTAAAGAGGTAATTGTTTCCAAGTGTTGTCTTGTTTCATTATCTATTGGTTCTAACTACAAGGACAATGTTTGGTGTGATGTGGTTCAGATGGATGCTTGTCATATTTTATTAGAAAGGCCTTGGCAATTTGACCGACACGCTTTACATGATGGACGAAGGAGCACTTATTCCTTTGTATTTAACAAGGTCTGAATTGTTCTTGAATCTCATAGAGAAGAAGCACCAAAACTAGTCACTGAGAAGAGTTCTAGCTTATTGTCTATGCACTGGTTCTTGGAAGAAGTGGCTGAAATAGGAATGGTATTCATGCTGGTAAGGAAAGAAAGTGTTACAGAGAGTAATATCATTGAGCCTGTGAAGGCTCTGATTGAAGAGTTCCATGACATATTTTCTGAGGAGTTACCCCTAATGTTGCCACACATTATAGACATACAACATCAGATTGATTTGATTCCAGGATCGAACTTGCCAAATCGACCCCATTACCGCATGAGTCTGAAAGAGCATGAAGAACTTCGTCGACAAGTGGAGGAGTTGCTGGCCAAGGGACAAATCCGTGAAAGCCTCAGACCATGTGCACTGCCTGCATTATTGACCTCCAAGAAAGATGGTTCGTGGTGCATGTGTGTCAATAGTGGGGCAATTAATAAGATCACTATCCGATATAAGTTCCACATACCTAGATTGGATAACTTATTAGATCAGTTGAGCGGAGCAACTATGTTTAGCAAATTGGATTTGAAAAGTGGGTATCACCAGATTTGGATTTGGGAAGGTGATAAATGGAAGACAACCTTCAAAATACGAGAGGGGCTTTATGAGTGGCTAGTCATGCCGTTTGGTTTATCTAACGCTTCCAGTACCTTTATGTGTGTGATGAACCAACTATTTCGGCCTTTTATAGGGAAGTTCGTTGTTGTTTATTTTGATGATATTCTGGTTTATAGTGCTAATAATGAGTTGCACCTCCAGCGCTTGCGACAGGTTCTTTCATTATTAGGCATATTTCTTTGTACATTTAAAATTTAGATGTGAGGCCACCACCATTGGAAAGTAGACTTTCGAGACTTCAATTTGGACTCAAGAATCATCAAAAACCGATTCCGGATGAAGGAGATATGCCCGTTTGAAGTCGGGTTTGAGAGTGGTTTTTTGTGGCCGGCCGACCACTAAAAGCGGCTGCCCGACCAGTTGATGAAAAATAGGCCATTTTGAGTAGATTGGCCAGCCGGGTGTCCCCATAGGTCAATTTTGGTGGTCGGCTGTCCCCCAAGTGGCCGGCCGGCCAGCCATGTTTCCCGACAGAGTAGATATTTGTAGATCTTTGTTGCCAATTGTTTCCAAAGGTGCATGCACTGCACCAGTTGTCTCTATACAGATATTTCTGACAGAGGTACATGTTTTTCTATATATATGAGACCATTCCTTATGTTTTGGAGTTAGAAAAAATTATCAAAAGCTCCAATACTTGCATAGCACTCTCTCTCTCTATCTTGCAACCTACATACACTCTATCTACACTTCCTAAACCAAATATTTGAGGTTCTTGAGCTAAAATCTCAGGCCTTTAGAGTGTAAGCTTTGTGGTTTGTGAACAAAGGAGTTACTCTTCTTCAGGAGGTAGAACTTTGACTATCTTTACACTACTTCTTCCTTCTCTTTTCTTGTTGTTTTTGAACTGTTTTTGGACTGTTTTTTATGGGTTGAAACTTATGGCTTAAAGCTATCAAAGGTGGAGGGGTTAACCACCCTTCTTTGAACCTTATTCTCTTGCCCTTGTGTTTCCCATTTCTTTCTCAACTTTTTTCCAAATTTTTACCACTATTTTTCAGAGTTTTTCAAAGACTAGAATGTGGTTTTGAAGTCCTAAAAATGGAGGGGTTAGCCACTCCTGCTTAAGCTTATTTACTAGCTTCATTTCTCTATTGTTTTAGCTTACTTTTTCTACCTTTTCCATGATAATTTCAACACTGTTTTAGCGATTTTTAGGACTGTTTTAAGGTGTTTACTTCATTTAAGCTTTGTATAGTATAATTGTAGTGTTGTAGTCCTCATAGGTTTTGTGGTTTAGGCCTTAGTCACCAACCTATTTGAGTTGGTAGCTTTCATTTTATGTTTTTCATACATTTTCTCACACTTGTTCAAATCATCTCTGCAACCTCCCTCCTTTCTTGGTTTTCTCTTTGTTCGTAAGAGTTGTTTCAACCGAGTGTTGTTTAAGTATGAGAAAGAGACCTTCCATGCTAAATGGTTTAATCTCTTCGGAGGTTCATTACCAGGGCATTACATCTCTCTCATGCTTAAAACAATTTCTTGTTTGAAACTTCTCTTCATTAGTGGAATTAATTCTCATTTTTGGACTAAAATGACTAATGAATGGAAAGTTAAGTAAAAGAGGCAATAAAATTGAACTAAAATGGTACAAGATAATAAAATGGTTCGGCTTCAATCGGACGTTAATTCAACCCATTGAGTCTTGAGGTATTTCATACTCTCTAATGATGATAATGGCTCAAAAATCAAGGTTTACCACTTTCCTTGATCAATTCCATGATAGGGAGGAGGTTTTGTTGGTCTTTTATTTGCACTTATTGAGCCCTTGTCCAATCGAGTCATGGATCATCATGCAACAACCTTACAACCATTGATGATTTGTGAACCGATTCTATCCCTCCCTTGATCTATTTCATGATAGGGAGAGGCTGAGGGGATAAACATCCCCTGGAAACACTCTATTTTTGCTCTGTTTCTCTTTTATTGCAGTAGGGTAGTTTCAACAATAGTGGCCGGCCAGCCACCATTTGAATCCGGCCGACCACTTTTTCTGGCCAGCTGGTCACCTCTTTTCAGCCAGGCAGTGTCATTTTTCCTACAAAACAAAGCAGAAGCTAATGCAAAAATAGAAGTATTTTCTATAAACAGAACAGTTCTGGTAGCAAAACAGAGGCGTTTCCGGGAGGATGTTCTCATTGGCACATGTGGTTCCTTAACCCCCGCTCGAGTTCGATTAGTTTACATAGCTCTCTCAGTAAATTAGTTAATTATTTTGAACTTGTAATAGCTTAGTTAATTAATTCCGTGTTGTAACTAATTAGTTAGTTTAATTCTAATTTGTAATAATTAGTTAGTGTAGCTAGTTATTTCGGTGTTGTAATAATTAGCTAGTATAGTTAATTCATTTTGGTATTGTAATAGTTAGTTAATTTCATAATTAGCTAGGACATTTATTCGAGCCCTCTTGTATGAGGGCAAAATTGTAATAATGTGTATGTCTTCCAACTCCCATTTTTTCTCCCTTTTATTTACTCGCTTATGATGGATAGCCTAGAGCATCATGTTTTAATTGCATCCATTCGTCTTGCATACATAAGTTTTCGTCTCATCATACTAATCAATGTTAATTTCAAATTCCTTAATTGAATACGTACTTTATGCATGCCTTGAATTGACTCACATGCCATGTTAGGAAGCTGAATCCGATAGTTGCATTTTGTATGTGTTGCATTAGTCACTTGCATATTAGAGCATGCATTTTTCTAACTATTTTATTTCTTTTGGATTGCCTCGGAGTACTAGGTAAGCATTTCTTGCTTTAGCATATTGCATGCGTGCAATTGTTGCCATGTCAAACATGTTTACCATAAGAATAAATGCTTAGTTGATATACCTGTTTGAATACCCGTGGATGAAGGCCTTTTCACTTAAGTTTGGATAATTTGATTAATGTAAATATGAGCCCACTTTTTCAAGGAGCACATATTCAAAACATTTTTCAAAACAAACATGAAATCAATTGTTCTAACTTTTACAAATTAGTCTATACTTGTTTGCGTCACATAATAAGAATAGCATAATAACCAGAACAAGAGCATGTAATGTAGATAAAAATCACATCATGATTAGTAGAAGCCGATCTTTCATCGGGTGAGTGGAGTGCTCAATTCATGACCTTTCCCTCTTATAACTAAATTCCCGAACCAAGACACTTTGGTGATGACGGATAAGTGGCCTTTGGCAACAGTCTCGAGTTCCCTCTTATACCTAAATTCCCGAACCAAGACACTTTGGTGATGACGGATAAGTGGCCTTTGGCAACAGTCTCGAGTTTCCTAAATTTCCCAAAAATATTTAGGTGGCGACTCTGTAATCTGGCAAAGCTGTCCATTTTTGGCATTTTTTATTCAAAATCAATTTTTCAAAAGATTTGTCGGATTTGAACTCATTTGTGTTTATCTATTTCACATTGCACTTGTGAAATCAGATTCAGAATCACCGAAATCCGAACTATAGGGCTATCGTACCTGAAAGGAGCACGAAAAGCAAGTTACAAAACCCATCTTGAAAATATGTCTTTATATCTCAATTCAAACAAGGCTTGTTTTGGAAAGTAGGAAAAAAGCCAGTTTAATGACTTATTTTTGTCACATCGTTTCTCTACTTTTTTATACGTTTTTTTTTTATAAAAAAAATTTAAAAAAAAAACCAATAAGTTAGCTTTCTTCCTATTTCCTAAAACAAACATTAAGGCTTTGTTTGGAATGTGGGTTGGCTTTTTGGCTATTTTAGCCTGGGCAAAAAAGTCTCATTTGGGATGAACTTGGCTTTTTTGACTTTTGTGAGAGAAAAAATGAAATTATTATAATTTGAATATGACATTTTTTAGCCTTGAGCTAAAAAGCCTATTTTGTTTTTTTGTGACTATTTTAGCCCCAACCCATAATGCCAAACTAGTGCTAAATTATCAAGATTAGTTGCACAGCCTCAATTACAACTCTACCACTGACCCACAACTTGCTGCCAAGAGACCATCTGATTACAAATAAATATATATAAATAAAAAGATTTTTAATTTTGTAGAGTTATTTTCTTAAAAAATGCTATAATGTGCATCTCTTTATATCTATATATACTAGGTAGGTAGGTCCGTGCTAGGCACAGGTGAGTCTGCCATTTTGGTGTTCTATATTTATTTTTTTTCTTATTTTGCCCTTCACTTGTATTTATGTTGTCTATTTTGTCCTTTATTGTCTATTTTCCTCTTTGGTTGTCATAGAGGTATCATTTTTGAATAATTCTATTTATACATTATATAAACTTTCAATACACAACAAAAATGGTGTTCGAATATAAAGTTTCAAACAATGTCAAATGTTTGTATCTAAATTTATGAATTAAAAAAAGTGTTAAAGTGTTCAAATATACATATTGTAAAATATATTTGTATATTTCTATTATATAGTATATTTTTTGTATATACTTATCTTTTCTCCTATATAAAGGAGTGTGTACCTATTCATTATTCTTCAAATTGAATACAAGAGTTTCTCTTTTCTCTTCTCTTTCTACTCTCATAACATGATATTAGAGCCTAGGGTTTTCTCCTAGCCTTCTTTTCTTTTTCATCACTTTTTTTTTTTTTTTTTGATCTGGCAGATTGCTTTCTTTTTAAGTTGGTTTCAGCGTATTTAATCTTGTTTCAACGATTGGACTATACCACATTCTTCATCTCTTCAAGACGAAGCCAACGTCACCACAATCATCTCCATACGACGCTATGAAGATTGGCCACGCGCTGTGTCGCTTTTCCACTCACCCTACGTGCCTTCTACTCTTGTCTCACGCTATCATACGGCGCGACCTCATCTGCTAACATGAGCTGTATGTTTCTGACGTCAACCCTGGTTCCGTGTGCCGCTGCTACTCTGCTTGCTATCGTGCGCCGCATGTCTCTAGTTCCATGCGCCGCGCATCTCTGCTAACGTGCACCGTGCGTGCTGACATCATTCTTCTTACTGTGACATCAGCCCTAGTTGACCAGATTAGTCAAACCACTTTGACCAGCCAATTCACTGCCTTTCTAGTCGTGTTTTTGGCCCGTTCAGACCATATCCCAACTATTGTCGGCCTCCTGAATCTGCTAGTGTGTTCTGTTTTGACAAAATTAGCCTCTACAAAGCACCTTCTTCTTTTTTTTGCCCTGTTTGAGCATCATGGATCATTCTAACAACATCCATTCCGTCTCTGTTACACTTGATGGGTCTAACTATGTTCTCTGGGCCCAAGCTCTCTCTGGATTCATCGAGGGGAATCAACTTTGGCGTATTATCACTGCTGCTCTTTCTTAACCCATCCAGGAAGAAAAAGACTACATCTGCTTTCAATGAGCGTCTTAATGAATAAGAATGAAAGAACTACCAAATTATCACATGGTTCCGAGCTACTTTTGTTCCTTCCATTAACCTTCAGTTTGGACTCTTTCAGGATGATTGCTTTCATTGTCTCTCCTACTAAGGCAATTTGGGATTTCTTGAAGGACCGCTGTTAGACTACTGGACATGCTCACCAATATCAACTCCTACAAACTCTTCATCACATGCGCCAAGAGTCTAGTCAGTCCATCAATGATTTTTTATCCTAAATGGCATCTGTCTGGAACCAATTGGCTCTTTCTAAACCTACTTGGGCACATTCTGAGGATGCACAGTTATTTCTTGTTCATAGGAATCATCAGCGGCTATTGCAGTTTCTTATGGCTCTTCATAGAACCTTTGAACTTGTGCGTGCTTCCTTGATCCATCGTTTGCCCTTACTGACTTTGGAGCAAGCCATTACCGAACTCTTGTCAGAAGAAACTCGTTTTGGGATGCTCAAAACTCAAAACTTGGATTCTGTTCTTGCTACTCCATCATCACAGGGTTCTTTATCTTCACAGCCTCCTAGCTCATGTATTTATTGTCGCAACCGTGGCTTACCTGCTAATCATTCTTTACTTCAGTGCCAAGTTCCTAAATGCTTGACTTGCCACAAGACTGCTCCAGGTCATCTCCAAAGCAATTGTCCTCAAGCTCCCCGTGTTTCTTCATCCAGGAAAGGGTCTTCACGTTCTGGGCATCAGTCCAAATCTACTCTTGGTTCTCGTCCTGCTGTTGTTGTTGCTGCATCAAAGAGTTCTTGCACTCACCACTTTACTAATCCTATTGCTCCATCCTTTCTATGGATGATATTGAGTCTATTATCCGACAGGTGCTTGCCAAATTCGGTACTCTTCATTCTCCTACTCTTTCAGTCACATCAGGTAATCCTTCATGGTATTTTGATTCCGCTTGCTGTAATCATATGACCTTTGATTCTACTACATTTTTTTCTATCTCATTATCCTCTTTTGTTCCCTTTATACATACTACTGATGGCTCTCATATGTCAGTTAGTCACATTGGTCAAATTTTTACTTCCACTATTTCTCTTTCTAATGTTTATCACATTCCTACTCTTAAACTAAACCTTATCTCTTTTGGTCAATTGTGTGAACTAGGTCTTACCGTTACCTTTTTTGCTAATGGTTATTTAGTGCAGGACCCTCAAACGAAACAGATCTTTGGGATAGGCCGTAGGCGTGGACATCTGTTAGAGCTTCTTCATCTTTGTATTCTATCTATATCATCCACTGCTGCTTTTGTTGCCTCTTCCGCTGCTTCTACTTCTATGTCTTCTTTTCACCTTTAGTATTGTCGTTTAGGACATGTCTCTTTTAGTTTCTAGTGGTCGGTTAGGACGTGTTAGTTCTGAAAATGTTGATTGTTTACCTTGTCAAATTGCTAAACAACCTGCATTACCTTTTAATAAAAGTAATTCTATTCCTATTGCCCTGTTTGCTCTTGTGCATTCAAATACTTGGGGACCCTCCTCTACCCCAACCATGGGGAGGTCTAGATATTTTGTGATTTTTGTTGATGATTTTTATCGTTATACTTGGATATTTCTTCTCAAAAATCGGTCTGAGCTTAAATAGATTTATTCTCTGCCATGGTCCACACTCAGTTTTTTCAAACTATTAAAATCTTTCTTTCTAATAACATTATGGAATACTTGGATTATGGTTTTCTTTCCTTTCCTTGGGCACATGGTACCCAATCTCATTATTCTTATGCAAGCACATCCCAACAACATGGTCGCTGAAAGAAAGCATCGTCATATTCTAAACACTACTCTAGCCCTTCTTATCTCCTCTTCCTGTTCAGAAAAGTTTTTGGGGAAAGCTGTTTTCACTGCTATCTACACCATAAATTGTGTGTCTACTCCTCTCATAGCCAATCTCTCTCCTTATGAACTATATGGTTCTCCTCTTACATACGCCACTCTTAAAGTTTTTGGCTCTACTTGTTTTGTTCTCTTTCAACCTCATGAACACACTAAACTAGAACCTCGTTCTTGTCTTTGCTGTTTTCTGGGGTATGGTATAGAACATAAAAGGTATCGCTGTTAGGATCCAATCTCAAAGCGTCTTCGTATTTCTCGTCATGTGGTTTTCTGGGAACACAAAATGTTTTCTACTTTGTCTAAGTTTCACCTACCACCATCCAACCTATTCCTTTTTTTTACTGATCTTTCTGTAAACTTGTTGTCTTCTGAATTTGATGCAGATTTCGATCCAACGCCTTCACAACTGTCTATGCCTACCTTCAATCATGAGGTTTTTGTATCTAACGATGGTCCTATGCCTCCTCTATTACCTCTTGTGGAGCCTCCTCCATCATCTCTTATGGACCTTTCTCCATCCCCACTACCATCTCCTCCAACAGATCGTCATTCGACTCGAGTAAAACAACCTTCTGTTTTTCTCCGTGATTATATTGTTGGTTCCACTGCTTGTTCCTCTCATGAACCTACTTCATATCCTGAGGCTTGTTCTAACCCTCTTTGGCAGTAAGCTATGACTAATGAACTGCAGGCTTTGGATAAAACTCATACCTGGGACGTGGTTGATCTTCCTCCTAGCAAGATTGCTGTTAGTTGTAAATAGGTTTATAAGATCAAAACTCATTCGGATGGTTCCATTGAACATTACAAAGCCTGTCTTGTTGCTCGGGGATTCACTCAAGAGTATGGGATTGACTATGAGGAAACATTTGCTCATGTTGCTCGTCTTACTTTAGTTCGCAATTTATTAACAATTGTTGTTGCTCGTCACTAAAGTCTTTGTCAGATGGATTTCAAGAACGCCTTTCTCAATGGTGATCTCACTGATGAAGTTTATATGCAACCTCTGCCTGGTTCCTCTGTTCCATCTATCAAAGTTTGCAAACTTCGTCATGCTTTGTATGGTTTGAAAAAAGCTCCTTGTGCCTGGTTTTGCAAGTTCAGTTCTACCATTCATGACTTTGGCTTCTCCTCCAGTGCCTATGATTTTGCCTTGCTTATACGATAGACAGAGCATAGTATTATTCTTCTTTTTCTCTATGTGGATGATATGATCATCACTGGCGATGACACAGTGGGTATCTCTAGTCTCAGACAGTTCCTCAGTCACCAGTTTGAGATGAAAGATTTGGGTTTGCTTAGCTACTTCCTCGGTTTAGAAATTTCTCATGATCCTTCTAATTAGCTTCTCACCCAGGTCAAGTATATCTCTAATCTTTTGACTCGTGCTGGTCTTGCCAATTGCAAGACTGTTACGACTCCAATTGATCCTCAGACTCGTCTCACACCTCTCGATGGTCACCTATTATCTGATGCTACTTTATATTGTCAGCTAGTTAGCAGTCTTGTCTATCTCACGATTACTCATCCAAACATTGCCTATGTTGTTCACATTGTCAGTCAGTTCATGGCTACCCCTTGCTCTCCCCACTGTGATGCTCTAGTTCGCATTTTGCGCTATATAAAAGGCACTATATTCCATGGTCTTCACTACTCAGCACACCCTTCTCTACAATTACATGCATTTTCTGATGCAGATTGGATAGGGAATCCTACTGACCGCCGCTCTACTACAGGGTTCTGCTTCTTCTTGGGTGATTTTCTCATTGCCTAGTGTAACAAGAAACAAACTCTTGTTGCTCGTTCTAGTACTAAGGTTGAGTATCGTACTTTTGCGAATACTACTCAAGAACTTGTGTGGCTTCGTTGGCTTCTTACTGATATGGAAATTCCCCATCCTGCTACTGCTAACCTCTATTGTGACAATCAAAGTGCTATTCAGATTGCCCATAATGATGTCTTTTATGATCGTACCAAGCATATTGAGATTGATTGTCACTTCATCCGGCAACATGTTACTAGTGGCATTGTTCATCTTACCTTTGTTACCTCTGCTGGTTACATAACTGACATCTTTACCAAGGCTCAACCTCTAGAGCGATTTTCTTACTTACATTCCAAGCTCGACTTGATATCTACATTACCACCTTGAGCTTGAAAGGAGGTGTTAAATATATTTGTATATATATGTTATATAGTATATTCTCTGTATATACTTATCTTCTCTCCTGTATAAAGGAGTGTGTACCTATTCATTAATCTTCAGATTAAATACAAGAGTTTCTCTTTTCTCTTCTCTTTCTACTCTTATAACACATATTATTGTGTGTATTGAGAGATCATATGATGTTTAAATAGAATTTCTCATAATTTGTTATTGTTTTTCTGAATTATTGGAAAAAAATTCTTATTTTTAAAAAATAGCATAAAGTTCTTTTGAACAATTTAAAACATATCTAATTAATTAGAAACCATTGAATGCAATAAAAAATCAAAGATTAGAGAACACCCACGCTTTGAAGAGTTATTATAGACACTCCATTTTTGACTGCCCTTAAGACTTAGGCGCCTCAGATTACTCTCCCATTGATGAATTTATACGACGTGCAAACGCTCGATTTCCTCAGTAGGAAGCCTTAGTTTTGAGTCTCACAAGCTTACAAACCTTGCACCACTTTTGGACCAATACAGTGTTTTTCCAAGCCTGACCACTCAGAGGCCTGTAGGCCAACTAGTGTTCAGCTGGCCAAAAATGAGTGGCCAACCGTCCCCCTAGTGGCCGGCCAGCCAATTGTTCTAGTAGAACAAGTATTTTATTGCCAGTTATGCTAGTTGTCCCCACAGGTGCATGCACTGCACCAGCTGTCTCTATACTGATATTTTCGAGATAGTAACATATTTTTCTATATATACTTGACCACCCCTCTTGAAATTAGGTTAGAAAAATTTTGTGAAGCAAAATTCTTGAAAAATATTTCTCTCTCTCTCTACCTTGCAACCTATATACACCTTACCTAGACTCCCTAAACCAAATTTTGAGGACTCTTCGCTGAGGTTATTAAGCTTGAATTTCAGCTCTTGAGGGTAGGAATTCGTTGGTTTGAAACTCAAAGTGTTACTCCTCTTCAAGAGGTATAACTCCTAACTCTTTTGCACCACTTCTTTCCTATCTTTTCTTACTATTTTTGGACTATTTTTCAACTGTTTTTAAGGGCTGAAACTTGTGGCTTAAAGCTATTAAAGGTAAAGGGTTAATCACCCTTCTTTGAACCTTATTTCCCAAGCTTTTGCCCTTGTGTTTCCCATCTTTTTCTCAACTTTTTACCACTAATTTTCAAAGGTTTTCAGAGGGTAAAATTGTTGTTTTGAGGTCCCAACAATGGAAGGGTTAGCCACCCCTCCTTACGCTTGTTTACTAGCTCAAATTCTGCATTATTTTAGCTAACTTTTTCCAGCGACCGACCATCATTAGTAGCCAACCGGCCACCATCAGTAGCCGACCGGCCCCCTATAGGCCACCAGTGAAGATTCAGCAATGTACTTCTGGGGTATAACAAAACTGGTCTGGAAGTGAAAATCAATGCAAGTGTTTTACTTAGCAACAGAGGCATGTAGTGGCAAGATAGTGGCTTTTCGGGTGGAAACCGCGTTCATGCATGAGTTCCTCATCGATCCTTGGGATCCGTGTTGTAATAGATTAATGTTATGCTTAACTAGTGGCTCTTGTAATTAGTTAGAATAGCTAATTCGTATTGTGTTGTAATTATAATTAGTTAACTAGAATAGTTAATTAATTTGGGTAGCAATAATTAGTTAGCTAGTGTAGCTAGTTAATTAGTTTAATTTGTGTTAATAATTAGCTAAGTAGTTTAACTAATTCAATTTGTGTTGTAATAGTTAGCTTAGTTCAGCTTAGTTAGTTAGCTAGCTTATTCATTCGAACTCTCCTTCGTGATAACGCAATGTTGTAATAATGTGTATGTCTTCCAACCCCACGTCTTTCTCCATTTTATTTACTAGCTTGTGATGGCTAGATTAGGAATATCACGTTTCAAATAGCATATCACATGTTTGCATCCATTCATTTGTCATGCATACATTGAGGCTCGGTTTATCATTCTAACTGCATTGTCGTTTATTACCTCGTTGAATACGTGTTTTAACGCATGCTATGAAATTGTTGCAAATAACATGTTAAGTAGCCGAGCGTATTTAGTTACATTATTGCATGCGTTACATTAGCCATCTTGTATAGTTAGGAATCATGTATATTTTTCTAACTCCTTTTTCTCTTTTATCTTAGCTTGGAGTACTAGGTGAGTTTTTAATACTTTAGAATACTTGCATGAGTGTGAGTAGCTTGCATGAGTGTGAGTAACTGCCATGATCAGCATGCTTACCATAAAGCTAAATGCTTACTTACTTAACTGTTTGAGTGCCTGTGGAATGATTCAATGAATGTACGTTTAAACCCACTTTGTCAGGTGGCAAATTCACAACTTTAAGCCCACTTTGTTTAGTGGAAAAATCAAACAATTTTGCAAAACAAACATGACTTGAAATATTTCAATTCTTGCAATTTAGTCTATACTTGCTTGTGCGCGTCACATAGTAATGTTAGCTTAATAACCAGAACAAGAGCATATAATGTTGATAAGATTCATATCATGATTAGTAAAGGCTGATCTTTGATCGGGCGAGCCACGGTGCTCAATTCATGACCTTTCCCTCTCGTACCTAAGTTCCTAAGTCGAGACAATCTTAGTGATGACGGACACGTGGCCTTAGGAACGAGTCATGGGTTTCCTAAATTTTCCCAAAATAAAATATTTAGGCGGCGACTCTGTATCTGGCAAAGCAATCCATTTTTGACATTTTTGATTCAAAATCGATTTTCCAAAAGATTTGTCGGATTTGGACTCTTTGGTGTTTATCAATTTCACATTGCACTTGTGAGATTAGATTCAGAACCGTGGGAGTCCGAATTGTAGGGCTTCTTTCAACCTTCCAAAAGGGGGGCCCGAAAAAGTCGAGCTACAATAATCATCTCTGCGCTCTCCCTCCTTTCTTGGCTTTTTTTATTTCTTTGAGAGTTGTTTCAACCAAGTGTTGTTTAAGCTTAAGAAAGAGACCCTTCCATGCTTAATGGTTTAATCTCTTTGGAGGTTCATTACCAAGGCATGACATCTCTCTCATGCTCAAAACAACTTCTTATTTGACACTTCTCTACATTAGTGGACTTAATGCTCATTTTTTGGACTAAAATAACTAAGGAATGGAAAGGTAATTAAAAGAGGCAATAAAATTTGGCTAAAATGGAACAAGATAATAAAATCAAGTTTGGGGTTCAATCGGACGTTAATTGAACCCATTGAATCTTGAACCGTTTCATACTCTTTAGTGATGATAATGGTAATGTCAACCACTTCTCTTGATCAATTACATGATAGGGAGGAGGTTTGTGGGTCTTTCATTGTCATTTATTGAGATTTTGTCTCTTGATTCACAAGTCGTCACACAATGAGCTTGCGTCGATTGATGGCTTGCGAATCAAGCCTACCCCTCCTTTGTTCTGTTTGATGATAAGGAGAGGCAATGTGGACAAACATCCCCTGAAAATACTCTGTTTGTGCTCTGTTTCTTTTCTGTTGTAGCAGGGGAGAACCCAAAACTAGTGGCCAGCCGAGCACCTCTCTGTACGGCTAACCACTTTTACTAACTGGCCGACCACCTCATTTTAGGCCAGCAGTGCCATTTTCATGGCAGAACAGAACACAGACTGGGGTAAAAACAGTTCAACTTTCTGACTGCACAACAGAACCATTATGGCAGCAGAACAGAGACATTTTTGAGTGGAAATTCGCATTCATGCATGAACCATTCCTCGTTTCTCGGGCCCGTTAAAATTATGTTTAATAGTAGTATGTTGTACTTCAAGTAGTGAACTTGTAATAATTAATTACTTAGTTAATTAATTCTGTATTGTAACTACTTAGTTAGTTCAATTCTAAATTGTAATAATTAGCTAGTGTAGTTAATTTATTTTGGTATTGTAATAGTTAGTTAATTCGGTAATTAGCTAGGGCATTTATTCGGACCCTCTTGCATGAGAGCAAATTATAATAATGTGTATGTTTTCCAATCCCCATTTCTTTCTCCCTTTTATTTACTTGCTTACGATGGATTGCATGTAACATCATGTTTCGTTTAGCATTTTCCATGATTTGCATCCTTTCGTTTTGCATGCATAAGGGTTCAGCTCATCATACTAATCAAATGTCAAATTCAAGTTCCTACTTGAATATGTGTTTTTATCGCATGCCTTGAATTGACTCACATGCCATGTTAGGAAGCCAAATCCGACAGTTGCATTAGTCACTTGCATATTAGAGCATGCATTTTTTTAAAGCTGTTCATTTTTGGCACGAGTCACGGGCTTTCTAAATTTTTCCAAAATATTTAGGTGGCAACTCTGAAATCTAGCAAAGCGATCCATTTTTGGCATTTTGATTCAAAATCAATTTTCCAAAAGATATGCCAGATTTGGACTCATTTGTGTTTATCTATTTCACATTGTACTTGTGAAATTAGATTCAGAACCACGGGAGTTCAAACTGTAAGGCTATCATATCCAAAAAGAGCACAAAAAGCAAGCTATAGTTATATGTCACTTATTTTTCAAATTTTGAAAATCAAATGGTGTGTATACTTTTTTGAGTAATGATGCTAGAGAACTTGTAACTTCACCTTTAAATTATTTATCCACACTGGCATAGCAGGGGTTGGGTCTTTATTGATTAGTTTCTAAACTAGCTTAAAATAGTAGTTTAACTGATCATAGATTCAAATCTAATCAATAGTTCAAAATTGGAAAAATTGCCGAATAAATTTTTTTTGTTAGATTTATTTAGTTTTCTTGTGAAATACTTACTATATTACATTTATATAAGAAATTATAATCAATTAATAATGTACTAAAATTAACTCCATATTTTTTATGTATATACATTGACCCCTCCTTGACAAAATTTCTTATTCCACCCATGATTACAACACCATATAATTACATAAATTAAGGTTAAGTTGATTACACTTTTTATCTTTAAAAATCTAATTGATAATGTTTTTTCAAAAATTAGATTGAAATAAAATGATAAAATAATTTAGTTACAACATTGATGAGAATCAATACCACAAATGTCATCACTTATATACAATATAGACACCTTTTCTTAACACTTGTATCACCAATTTTGTATAATTAATTATAATTGTGAAAGTCTTTTTAGTGAAAAGATCACGCATCAACAACACACTTTATATTTTTATAAATCATATTATGGACTTGATCAAGAGTTCAGAATCAAAAATTAAACTATTTAAAATTTTAAAGACTAAAATAACACAAAAAAATAAAATAATATAATTACAGATGTAATTAACCCAAAATATTTTGTAATTATATTAATTATGTCCTGCTGAACTATATAAAAATAAAATAATATGATTTCTATTTTATTTTATTTATATGCAAAGCATGACAAAAGTCTTTAAAAAAATGCGTTTAATTGAGAGGTATAGAGTAAGTAGGAATATAAGATTTGAATATATATGTATATATATAAGAATACAAATCTCTTAAAATAGAACAGATTTCAAATCAGTCAGATTTAGAGCAAGTAATTCTATGCTCTAGAGAAGAAGGCCAAATTTAAAATTTCAAAAATAAGGTAAGATTTTGAGTTGTATGTGTAATTTGTATATGCAATGATTGGAAAGTGGCATCTCATATTATTGGAACAGCCAAATGAACCCTAAATTAATAAAGTTGAATCTACAAATTTGTGACTGTAAATTGATAATTTGACAATAAATAAAACTATAGTGATTAATCTCATGGCGGTTAACATAAGCCCCCAACCCTATATGTGAACAACAATCTCTAAAAAAATTAAATTGAGCCCTTGGATTACCATAACAGAAAAGCAAAAAATTAATAGAAGTGACAGAAGGGAAAAAAAAAAAAAAAAAAAAGACTCTCCAAGAATCCAACACCGACTCCATAGAAAAGAAAGCAAAACTTATCAGGCGAGTTTGGGAATTCCACCATGACCATGTACAGAGAAATACTCATGCTCATGATCAACGATGTTCCAAAAAATAATAACTTCTTACATTAAAAACCCTAATTGTAATGTCCCGAAATAAATAACACAACCCATCTCATAATCATTACGTACAATTGATCAACAACATTATATATTCTCTTTCATTATATCTCTAACAAACAAAAGATGACATATGCAATACATATTCATCAATCCTAAATCCTGAATCTATAGTATATGGCATGGATACAAGAAAAAAAAGAGGAATAAAAACCAAGTAATGAAATGCCTTAATGGCTACAACTTTCCAAGACAATACTCGGTTACATCAAAATAAGTTTAAACTTAATACAAGTAAAGCCGAGGCTTGAACAAAAATAATTACATCAATAAACCAAAAATGAAGCCTTAAGCTCCAAGTCCTCCCAAGCTACGTCGTTGGTGGAGGCATATCATCAACGCCTGAAAGTTGTTTTCCACAAAGGGTGAGCCACATCCCAGTAGAGATACTCTAACACAGTATATGAATCTTAGCAAAATTATAAGGTAAATGCACATGCATGCCATTTGTCAAATATTTCTCGTTTTCCATCTCGAAACAATGCAATGCCAGATTATAAATCAATTCATGAAAATAATCTTTTTATAACAGAAAATAGGGCAGTGAATACAACACACTGGGAATCTCTAGGTACGTGTCTGTCAGTAGGCTATACAAGCACTACCAAAGCCATTTTACCGGTACTAACTAGAAGGATATTGACACCTAATCGCGCGAGTTTCTTGACTTTCACCAAAGACACGCAGGCCAACATAATAAAATCACAACCACACCCCCTAACCAGATTCATCACGGTATTCACCCATTTTTCTCAAAACCCAATACATTTACAATGTTCAATATGAAATGATGCTCAATGCACAACATATGAGAAATTATTTTCTATTTGGCCTAATCCTCATGCAATGTCTACAACAATCAAGATTATCCTCCACCGATAGCTCAAAATAGTTATTTCTATTCAAATGATAATTTCCAATTATAAGATACAATTTCATCAATTACAAAGGGAACGATACTACATATCAAACTCTACCATCATCATTAATAGAAATATCATTCCAATTTCACAATACCCAACATCATTTTCCATTTCCCTTTACAATTCCAAATATCCAAAATCTAGGGAAAATTCCTTTTATTTTACAAAATCAATTTCAAGAAGAAATATCCACCATTATAACATATCTCACTCATAAATACATCCCCACAGCCATTTTCAAGAATCCATTTGGAAAACCCCTATTTTGATTTCAAATTCAAAATCTAGGTTTTTCCCAAAATGTCCCAAATCAATGCCTTTTTTAAAGAACAAATAACTAAGCTAAAAATCATATAAAAGAGTTAAAGAAATCCCTATCTCAGAGTAGAAGACAAAGAGGAAACAAGGGTAGAACTTGATGGAGTCAAAACACAAAATGCTCCGATTAAAAAGAAACCCTCGACGTACTCAATGTTTTTCTCCAAGGGAGTAGGGTGAGGAAACCCACGGATTGAGAGTATTTGGAGCTAGAGTTTAAGAACTAGAGAGAGAGTGAAGATCTTAGGTTTTGAAATGTTTAGAGAGAGAGATGTGAAAAAGTGACTGAAAATGGCTTCGTCTCAAACTGATATATGCACAGACCGCTCGAGCGCACATTGACCCCCTTTCAGTAGTTTTGCAGACTGCAAAAGATCGCTCGAGCGCAGATATCATACTCTCAGTAGTTTTATAGATTGTAAAAGATCGCTTGAGCGCAGGAATGATCGCTCGAGCAAACAAGCAAAATTTTGGGCAACAACTCTTTGAAAAACTAACTTCTAAACCTATGTCAAACACAACGAAAACTCCCAATAGCCAAGCTCAACAAGCAACAAGATGAAAACGAGCTGAACAATAGTTAAATACATGGGTTCTTGAATTCAAAGTCAAGTAAATGGGTCGGTAAACCAAAATCGTTATACTAATCAAAATAGTAATTCTTGAAAACAATAAAAACAAAAACAACAAGAAGAGCTAAAAACCCAATCAAAATCCAGCCCATTAACTAAAAAAGTAATTAGTTAAAAACAAACAGAATGGCCAAATTGCCATCGCTGCAGCTCTTTCTTCTGCTTCCATAGAGCCTTCTTATCCATTTCTACTGTAATGTATTTGTTGTACAAATTGTATAATTTAAATAAAATAAACAAACAAATTCATATTTAATTAAATTGATTTACAAATAAGAAATCATAGGACTAAATCATATAAGTTAATGAACAGAAATACATATAACAAAAATAAAAAAAAGAAAGAAAATCGAAACCTGTGTAATAGCATAGTCTCCTTAAAATAGATTAGCCGCCTCACCATGGGTGTTATTGGTATGTCGGTGTCTATCTCCTAGGATACGACGACATAGAGCTGCTAACGCAAAAGCACCTTCTATTTAGCTTTGGCTAACTGAAAATGGCAGTACTCTCTTACACAGAAAGAATATACAATAGGAGCAGACTGACTATAATTTGAGAGCAAAAGAATTCTGTGCTGACAACCAAAGAAGTTGGTCTCTATTTATACAAAAAGATGGAGAGAGAAAGAGCCTCCCAACCATGAAGCCTGGCAACAAATGCAGTCAAAACTGCCTAACTAATACAGCAAAACTGATAGGATAATTAGTGTATAAGTTATACACTCTATATACACATGTGTGTATATCTTCAACCACTTAGCAGACTTTGCCCAAAAAAATTAGGTTGATGGGGCAACCAATCCGACCCAGCCAAAACCTAACCCATTTCAGCAAGCCTCAAGCCTCATGCCTCAAGTCCAAGCCCAAGCCTAAGCCCTAAGATCCATGATCTATGATCCATGACCCACAGATCTCGAACACAGTCGGGTCCAGTACGGCCGAGCGGGCTGCTCGCATGCGCGCGTGTGGCAATTTTTGCATAACCAATTTGGACCATAGTTTTGGCCCAAGCCTATCCTTGAAGCATCCATAACTCCCTTCCTTCAGAAAACTTGGATGCCCCAAAGGGCTCATGCCCTTATCAAAATATTGAAGTTTAAATACCTATCAATGCTTTCCTCTACAATCAATGTGGGATTGGTATACACAATTCCCAATATCTCATTCATGAAGCCAATTTTATGAGACAATTTCTCATTCAATTCTTAATGATTTTCTTTTTGTGGTGTAAAGATCTTATTACAAAAAATCTAAACCTATTTGATCTCACCTCAGCCGGTGGTTGGGACCGACTTTAATTTCACATTAAAATTACCACAAAACCATTTTTTCCAACAATCCCCCACATGAATAAAAATTGACCAAATAAAGAAAAAGGACAACGTTTAACAACAAAGACTCGGAGAGAGAGCACACAGACTAACTATGCATCAGAAAAGGTAGTTGTTAGTCTTGAACCTTTCGTAGTGAAAGTCTATCGAATTTACTGGCTAACCAGTGAACATGATGTCTTGAACTGTTCTGCCATTTGTGTAAACCAAGACAATAGACCTTACACAGGAGTTAATTTAACCATTGTTCTTGTTCTCACTTGTGTGTCCGGTATGGCCTTGGAATACTGACTTGGTTCAGTGAGAATTTTTAAAGAATTCGGCCTTGTCAATTCTTAAAGAAGCGACCCCACTTTGCACTCACATAAATAACTTATATAAGGTATTTCACTATACCACGGTTGACTAATCACATCAATTAGGTCATTAAAAGCAATAGCTTATCTTTCCATCTCCACAGAGTATCACTGTACAAAGGAATGACCAAGAGTACTTACCTCTTCAGTGACTCACCCGCTACATGCAATTAGGTTGTCCCTTTGAATCTAGATCTTGGGATCTCCAGTCAAATAGGTTGGGTTTTCCATTCCGGTAACATTTACTCATTCCTCTTGACGACATTTTTACTAACTCTCGAGTTAACCCTTTGGTTAGCAGATCCATAATGTTGTCCTTAGACTTTACATAGTCTAGAGAGACAATTCCATTAGAGAGTAGTTGTCGTATGAAATTATGTCTACGATGAATATGTCTAGACTTTCCATTATACATATTACTCTGTGCCCATCCAATCGCCAATTGGCTATCACAATGAACAGGGATAGCAGGCACAGGTTTCGGCCAATATGGAATATCCTCAACGAACTGGCGAAGCCATTAAGCTTCTTCAATTACTTTATCCAAAGCAATAAACTCAGATTCCATTGTTGATCTCGATATACAAGTCTACTTGGAAGATTTCCAAGACACGGTTGCCCCTCCAAGGGCAAACACGTAACCACTAGTGGATTTGAAGTCCTTTATATCAAATATCCAATTAGCGTCACTATACCCTTCTAGTATTGCTAGGTATCTGGTATAATGCAGCCCATAATCTCAGGTGTAGCGTAGATAACCTAACACCCGCATAATGCCTCTCCAATAAGTGGCATTCGGATTACTTATGTATCTACTAAGCCTATTAACAGAGTAGGCTATATCTGGCTTTGTACAACTAATTAGATACATCAAACTTCCAATGACCTGAGAATAGTCTAGTTGAGAGACACTCACCATTATTATTGGTCAAATGTAGTCTCAAGTCTACCAGTGTCCTAGACACACTCGTATCTGATTTACCAAATTTCTCAAGTATCTTCACAACATAATGAGATTAATAAAGTACAATACTGCTAGATATTCTGATAATCTTAATCACATCTACAAGACCCATTTCTTTCATGTCAAACTTAGAGTTTAACAATCTCTTGGTAGTTTTAATCATCTCATCATTACTACCAACAATGAGTATGTCATCAATGTATAGACACAAAATGACATAACCTCTATCAGTGTCTTTGACATATTCACAGTTGTCACACTCATTGATTCTAAACCCATTTAACAACATAGCATTGTCAAACTTCTCATGCCATTGCTTAGGAGCTTGTTTCAAACCATACAATGATTTGACAAGCTTACAGACTTTCTTATTTTGCCTTGAAGCTGAAAACCTCTCGGGTTGCTCTATGTAGATTTCTTCGTCTAAATCTCTATTTAAGAAAATTGTATTTACATCCATCTGATGTATCTCTAGACCATGTAAAGCTGCTATCGTAATCAACATGCGAATAGATGTAATTCTTGTCACAGGTGAATACGTATCAAAGTAATCCAGGCCTTCTTGATGTCTATATCCTTTGATAACTAGCCTAGCTTTATATTTATCAATTGACCGATCAGCCTTCATTTTTCTTCTAAAGATCCACTTACTCCCCAAGGCCTTATTGCCTGGGGGTAAATCAACCAACTCCCAAGTATGGTCCTGTAAGATGGAGTCAATTTCATTCTTAATAGCTTCTTTCTATAAGGGACTTTCAGGTGAAGTCATGACTTCATGGAAAGTTTGAGGTTCTCCTTCTAACATATAGGTCAAGAAGTCCGGGCCAAAGGACTTGGCAGTCCTAGCCCTCTTACTCTTTCTTAGCTTATCTACTTCCTCATCTTGATCATTTGCTTGATCATCATCTTGATCATCTTCAAGTTCCTTCTCAGAACTTTGATCCTCTCCTCGGGTTCGACAAGGAAATATGTCTTCAAAGAAAGACACATTCCTTGACTCCATTATGGTATTTTTATGGATTGAAATATCAGACTTGTGCACAAGAAACCTATATGTACTACTATTCTGTGCATAACCAATGAATATACAATCCATGGTTTTCGAACCTATCCTAACCCGCTTGGGTGTAGGTACCACCACTTTTGCAAGACACCCCCACATTCGTAGGAAATTGTAAGAAGGAGTCTTGTCTATTTTCTTCCGAGGGATTCTATTTAGAATGTAATTCGTGAAGAGAATTGTTTCCCACCACAAGTTCTATGGCAATCCAGAACTTGTCAACATTGCATTCATCATCTCCTTTATTATCCTATTCTTCCGCTTAGCAATCTCATTTGACTAAGGAGAATAAGGCGCCGTGGTTTGATGGATAATCCCAGATTTAGCACAAATCTCAATAAACGGTGATTCATACTCACCACCACAATCACTTCTTAAAGCCTTAATCTTGCGGCCTAATTAATTCTCAACTTCATTCTTATAAAGAACAAACTTGTCAATAGCCTTATCTTTGCTTTTGAGCAAATACACATAACAATACTTAGGCCATGTTTGTTTGGCTCCATAGGTGGGGGGATTGGACTACCAATCCCGTGGGCCCTACATAACCCATGTTTGGTTGGAAAAAATAGGAGGGGACTAGTAGTCCCATGGCATTATGAATACCCTCACACAGGGGGATTAGCTTGGGTAGATTTTGGGTGGGATTAGGAAAATAGTGAGGAGATTTAGTCTATTTTATATAAAAAAAAATATTTTTTTAATTTCATTTTTTTTTACCAAGTGCACTTGTTTACTTTAATATTTGTTTTAATTTTTTTTAATATAGAAATTATTTATTTATTTATTTTATACAAAAATAATTTAACAATCTCATCACTAATTATCTCCCACACTATCATCAAACAAACACACTTTTACTTAATCCCCTCACTAACAATCCCCACATTAACAATCCATTCACTAACAATCCCAGCCAACCTAATTCGCCAAACAAATGTGGCCTTAGTGCAATCATCAACAAAAGTGATGAACTATTTATTGCCACCACTGATTGTATAAACTTTAAGTCACACACATCACTATGCACTAAGTCCAATGGCTCTGAGCTTCTTTCAATAGAATGAAATGAAAATCTTGTCAACTTCGCTTCAACACAAGTTTCACACTTATGTTTCGGATTAATCTCAAAAGATGGTATGTGATCTAACTTGATTAATCTACGTAAAGATTAAAAGTTCACATGTCCTAGTCTCCCATGCCACAAATTGGAAGACTCAAGCATGTAAGCAAAAGAAGATTCATCTTTATTCATCTTTGGGATAACAGTAATTACATTGAGTTTAAATATACCCCCAACATATAACCCTTACCCACATACGCTCCGTTCTTGGTCAGAACGAACTTGTCGAACTCAAAGACCATGCGAAAATCATGTTTGCTAAGAAGAGACCCTGAGACAAGATTCTGACGAATGTCCAGAACATACAGGACTTCGTTCAAGGTCAGCTCCTTTCCCGAGGTCAACTTCAAGACCACCTTTCCTTTCCTCTCAACAATTGAGGTAGCAGAGTTTTCCATAAACAACTTCTCATGGTTTGTAACAGCTCGAAAGCTGTAAACAATTGTTTCTCGAAGCAGATGTGGCCTGTAGCCCTAGTATCAATCCACCATTATCTTGGGTTTGAACCCACTAGATTCACCTCAAAGATAACGACAGACAAGTGCATGTCATCCTCATCATGGGAGTGCTCTTGCATATCTGCCATGTGAGCATGAGGTTTGGTCTTGTATGGCTTCTTCGACTTACAGCAGTCACTAGCCCGATGCCCCTCACTACCACAGTTGTAGCACTTCCCTAAGAACTGATAACTAGGTTCCAACGGCTTATACGCCGGCTTTTTTGCAACACCACCCCTTGGCCCCAGCTTTGAGCCCTTGTTCACAGGGGGCTTCTTCCTCACCCCAGAAGATTTGCCATGCTTAATGACATTGGCCTTCACAGAGGAGGTACTCTCTCATTTCTTTCTATTATCCTCCTCAATCCAAAGTTGGACAATCAGCTCTTCAACTGACATTTCCTTGCATTTGTACTTCAAGTAGTTCTTAAAGTCCTTCCAACCATTTAGAAGTTTCTCAATGATCACAATAACTTGGAATAACTCGTTCAAAGGCATCCCCTCAGCATGAATTTCATGCAAGATTACTTGGAACTCTTGGACTTGGGTTACCACAATTTTTGAATCTACCATTTTAAAGTCCAAGAATCGGCTAACAACAAATTTCTTTGCCCCAACATCCTCAGTCTTTTATTTCTTGTCCAGAGATTTCATAACTCCTTTGTTGAGTTCTTGGCACAAACACACTGTAAAGTGAATCTACCAAGCTGTTGAACACATAGTTCCGGCAAAGACAGTATGTCTGCTTCCATGTGTCAAGCGCCATGACCTTCTGCCTGTTTGGCTCATTCTCTACCACGACTGAAGGATCCTCGCTCAAAACCTTTGCAAGGTTCAGCGTGGTCAAGTAGAATAGCATCTTTTGCTGCCGTCTCTTGAAGTTCAACCTAGCAAATTTCTCTAAACGCTCATGATGACTGAGTGGTCCTCCTGTAACAACCAGAGTAGCACTCGGGTTGACCACAAAGGTCACAGTTGGGGTTGGCAAGCTAGTTGCCCCGGGGTTCAGATCCCCACCAACATTAGCAGTAGCAGTAGCAGTAGCATCGGTGGCAATTGCCATTTCTGAAAATATATAACAGAATTTCACTTTCTGTGTTTCTAAAAATTAAATTTAACACTAGAAAATCCCACAGTTGAAAACATTAATTCAAAATTAGTCTCACTACTAAACCTAGAATCGAACATGGTCAAGAATGTTCCCAGGAAGACTGAAGGAGGCACACCGGTCCCACTTAAAACCCAGTTAACGTTTTGGGAAAACTTTCAAGAGCATGTTGACTCCTAATCCGTGAGAAACAATTTTTAGAATTAAGTTTTCCAAGGGATGAACTAGGTTAAAACAAACCAAGGTTCAATACTTACAAGCAATCTAAAAATTGCTAACCAAATTACAAGCAATATAAAAAATTTCTACAACAATACAAGCAAATAAAACTTGCTTTTACAAATTGGTAAACAACCAAATAAATCTCAAGAAAAAAAAAATTGCTTCAAATATAAGACGAGTAAACCAATCCAAATTGAGGATTGTAAGTAGTCCAATTTTTATTTTTTTTTCCCCTTTCTTTTCCTTACACTCCCAAATTCTATTAATTTGGATTTGTATTGTTTCCATTCCCTTTCGTATAGGTCTGCCTACAAAGAAGGTTAGTAGCAAACTACACAATACAAACAAATAATCTAAAGAAACTTGTAAAACTAATCAATTAATTTAATAGCAAAGTTAATTATGCTAGACAAATTATACAATGAAACTTATAAATCCCAAATAAATTACAAACTTTATAACTCTAAAAATTAAACTAAAAATTAATTGACAAGAGTTATAGGGAATTATAACACAATAATCATGTAAAGAAATATATAATTAACACTTTCAATTGACAAGAGTTACAAAAAATAAAACTGTAACTGTAAGAATTAAATTAAAATTAATAGTCAAGAGTTATATATATATATATATAAATTTAGTTCACATTAAACATGCAAATAACTCTAGCAATTAAAATCATGCAAGTAGTCTAGAAAATAATAGACATGTAACAAATCAAAATCTAGAATATTTTTGATGCAAATTATCTTACAATTCTAGATTCTAAAACACATGTGAATTAACTAAAAAATAGAAGATATTTAGCATGTCAATATTAATATGGTAGGAAATTATTAATCATCCTCATAAAATAAAATTATTTTTAGAACTAAATAAGCATACAAATTATGCAAGAGAGAAAACATTCTAATCAAACTAGAAAAACCCAAAACAGACCCTTACATATATTAATTGGCAATTCTACAATATTCCTAATCATGTACTCCGGTTTGGAATATATTTTATTAGGCTAATCATGGATGTCCCAGGCATAAAAAAAAAACAAATAAATAAATAAACCAGGACTAGAACAATGTATAGACCATCAAAAAAAAAAAAAGTAAAAAAACCCTTAGCAAGAAACTGTTCTATTTTTTTATGTATTGTTCTAAGCATGCACTAGTAGCCTATCTATTTTCTAATCACGAGACAGTGAGGAAACGAAAAAAAAAAAAACAAAAGCAAAAACAAAACACTAACAACTGGGGAACAAAACAAGTAGCCCATGCATATATTGAATATATAACCAATATCCTATATGCACTAGTTGAAAAAACAATATATATATAAATATATATTAGTGGTCAACATACACAGTGGGCAGATTATTATTATCTTCTTTTTTTTTTCTAATCATAAACCTTCACTGTAAATGAAAACAGTGGGCTAAGTGCACAAACCGAAAATGAATCTGTGTCCTATTATATGAATTCTATATGTACAATTTCATGATAAACGTAATTAATCTGTCTTAGGATTTGAGAGGGGGATTTATGATCTGAAATTGGGCCGAGGTAACGGCCGAGCAGGTTGAGAGCCCAGTGGTGCATGTGGCCGAGATGATAGACTGTCCGCCCGGAGATGGGCTGCCAAAACTTGGGCCAGGCAGAAATTGGGCCAAGTGTGTGCCGCCCCAGACCGTAAAGAAGCTGCTCGGCAAGGCAGTGCTTGGTTGGACCGAGCCGCTTGATCAGGGGATGGTGGAAGCCAGACAAGCTAAGTGACCGGCGCCCGGAAAGGCGTGGTCAGCCGAGGTAACCGTTTGATCGGCAGGAAGGCCGACCACAGGAGGTGCCTCGGGCTCGGCTTTGCCGAGATGCCGCCTAGCCCGGTCCTCCCTGGGCTTAGCCAGTGAAGTGCTTGGGTATGAAGCACAGCACGGCCGTGGATAGAGAAGCTCGGCTGTCGAGCTCCAACTGAGAGGGCAGGCAGTTGGGATTAGGTGATGTTCAGCAAGGTTTATGCTGACAGATGGGATAGCAGAGCCACGTGTCGGGAGATGACTGGGAGTGGATATGAGGCGCAGAGGGTATATAAGCATGTCTGCGCCCCCCATACTGGATAGACGAACACTTTGTAAGAAAACTCCTACACTCTTAACATTCCTCTCTCTCTCTCTATCCTAAGGTGTGTGCTAACTTGATCGTCGGAGGGTTTTTCCGGCCACACACCGCCGGGCAGCTCATCGTTATTCGCTTGTAGGTGATCGGACATAAACGGAGCTTGGAAGAAAGGAGTACGGGCTTGCTGGAATATTTGCTCCCCGTACAATTGGCGCCGTCTATGGGAAGTTGACAGACAAAACCTTGTCTTCCAGGCTCATCTGATCGCCGTCCATGGCGAACAACGATGAGTTTCCGTTGTCTGCCATAGACGGAGCCACCCCGGAGTTCAACTGAAGGAGAGAAGGTCCTCCCGCCATCCATCCAATGGCGGACTTGGGGACGCCCACCATCGGACAGTCAGGAGACGCGCGGGATAAGCGCGGAAGAAGTCATGGTCATTCACGGAGTCCAGACGGTCACTGGCGGAGGAGAGATTCACACGCCAGATGACTGGAAAGTAAGTTGAGGGACCAAGACGCTGTCATCCGGCGAATGGCGGCGGAGATGGAGGAACTGAAGCGGCATGTCAAAGGGAAAGGTGTAGCTGGAGTGGGAGACCACAGTGAGCACACCCCATCCCGCCGTTCAGGCGGTCAGAGTCAGCGACGTACCCAGTCCATATCTATTACCAGAAGTTACCAGGTTGGTGATTCCGACGCGCATGCAGAAAAGTCTAGCGCGCAAGACAGCACCTACAAACCCTCACGTCCGGCGACGACGTCGAGGTACTCTTATTCCGCTCATTCAGAGGATTTACGGGCGGTCTTAAAGGAGCGGGCTCGCCGGCGCGAAGCTCAGAGAATACCGGCCTTCCAGCGGCTATCCTACGGGGTTCACACCAGCGAAAAGGTCGGAATGCCTCCACCCCGCCAAGCAGCGCCACTCTTCGAAGATACGGACTTGGCCAGGCTGAGCGCCACCCCTTTTTCTCTGGAAATAGAAACAACACCGCTTCCGGCAGGCTTCCACCAGCCTAAGTTCACACTCTACGATGGAAAAACCGATCCTTACATGCATGTGAGCCACTTCCGACAGGTTATGGCCGGACATAGGCGAAATGACGGACTGATGTGCCTAATCTTCCCGTCAAGTTTAGGCGAGCTGGGCTTAAAGTGGTTCGAGAGGTTGCTGGAAGGGAGCATACAAAGGTGGCATCAGTTGGCCGAGGCGTTTGTTACACGCTTCAAAACCAACACAAAAACACCGAAGGAAGTCGATCACTTGCTGAGTGTCAAGATGGAACCGTGCGACACACTGAAGGCGTACAACTCAGGGTACTGGGAAACCTTCAACGAGATCTTGGACTGCCCGGTCAACCTCGCAATCACGCAATATAAGCGTGGTCTCCCGGTCGGCCATAGATTGCGGGACTCGCTGACCATGCACCAGCCGACCTCCATGGGCCAGCTCATGCAGCGCATCAATGAACACATCCGAGTAGAGGATGACGCGTCAGCTTCTACCGTGAAGGCAATTCCAGTAGCAACAGACAAGAAGACAGCAGGCAAAGTGCACGCAGTTGGGCAAGAGTCCAGCCGCACAAATGAACAAGCAGAGGAATCAGACCGTGGCTCGAATCGCAAAAACCGGGGTAGAGGACGTCGGAACGACCGGGATGACTACGCCCGAGATGATGTTGCGGATGCTAACAGAAGATTGAAGGCAAGGACTGGCATCACCACGGTCTTCAAGATTCCAATTTATCGCATACTTAGCGAAATTCGAGACGAGGAGTATGTCCGGTTTCCTGCTAAGTTGGGCGATGGACAGAAGGGTTACAATCCGCGGTATCATTGCACATTCCACCGGGAGAGGGGCCACCGAACAGAGGATTGTTTTCCTTTGCGGCAACACTTAGAAGAGCTGGTCGCGGCCGGGCATCTAGATCTTTACATTGATGGCGGCGTAAAGCCGAATCAGGCTCCGGTCGATCCCAGGGGACAGGATAACCGAGACGCACCACCACAGGGAGTTATTAATGTCATCCACGGCATCGTGGAACCGGAGCGTGTTTGCGAACTCCAGGGCATGTTAAAAAAGGCAGAACATATGCGGGAAGTTTTGTCGGTACAGCCTGCCATCAAAAGGGGAAAGACTGAAGAAAAAGACGTGATCAGATTCACCTCAAAGGATCTAGAGCGCATCCAGACGCCGCACAACGATGCCCTATTAGTAACACTACGCGTCAAGGAATTTGATGTTAAACGGATCTTGATCGATCAGGGAAGCTCGGTCGAGATCATGTATTATGATGCGTTCAAGCAGCTCAAACTCCGGGAAACAGACTTGGCTCCGGCAACTTCGCCACTGGTTGGATTCAACTCACAACCGGAGTGGCCCTTGGGAAAGATTATTCTGCCGGTTAAAGCGGGATCCGTAGTCAAGCAAGTGGAGTTTTGGGTGCTGCAAGTGCCTTCGACGTATAACCTTATCCTTGGAAGGGGATGGCTTCACGCTATGCAAGCTGTAGCGTCAACTTACCACCAGGTGATGAGATTCCCCTCGGCTATGGGGGCAATCGAGGAGATTTGGGGTGATCAGGTCATGTCCAAACAATGCTTTGTGGCAGTCAACGGAAGCCGGGCTGCCAAAGGATTCGTTCAAATGATTGAGGGACCGGAGGACCAGGGTGTCTTGGACGATGTGGGCACCAAGGCCGAAGACAAGGCTGTTGAGGAATTGTTTGAGTTGCGAATTGATACAGAACAGCCGGACAAGTTCTTCTTGCTCGGCTCAAGTCTCACGGCCATAGAAAGAACCGAGATGGTGGAGTTTTTGATGGCCAACATCGAAGTCTTCGCGTGGTCGCCTTACGACATGCCTGGCCTCGATCCAAGTTTCATCTGCCATCACCTCAATGTCTTCCCTGGAGCAAAGCCAATCATCCAGCGAACAAGGAGATCGGCACTGCATCACGCCGAGGTAGTTGCAGAGGAGGTGAAGAACCTGCTTGAGGCACGAGCAATTCAGGAAGTGCACTACCCACGGTGGATTTCCAACACTGTAGTGGTGCCCAAGAAGAATGGAAAGTGGCGAGTTTGTGCCGACTATAAGACAGTCAACCGAGCTTGCCCCAAAGATAGCTTCCCCTTGCCGCGAATTGACCAGCTTGTGGACTTGACGGCTGGACATAATAGGCTCAGTTTCTTGGATGCCTACCGCGGCTACCATCAGATCGCCATGCATGGGCCTGACCGAGAGATCACCTCTTTCACGACACCAAGGGGACTCTTCTGCTACCGAGTCATGCCTTTTGGTTTGAAGAACGCCGGGGCAACTTTTCAGAGGATGGTGACCAAAATGTTTGCTCCTTTGCTCGGCCGTACAATGGAGGCTTACATCGATGATATGGTGGTAAAGAGCCGACATGAGGCAAACCATTTGTCCGACTTAGCCGAGATGTTCGCCATTTTAAAGAAGCACCAGCTGCGCTTGAATGCATCAAAGTGTGCCTTTGGCGTGGGATCCGGAAAATTTTTGGGGTTCTTAGTCACGAGCCGAGGCATCGAAGCTGACCCTACTCAGATCAGAGCCGTGCAAGAATTGAAGCAGCCCAGCTCGGCTAAGGACGTGCAGCATCTGGCCGGGATGGCCGCCGCGCTTAATCGATTTATAAGCCGGTCATCAGATCGCTGCCGCCCTTTCTTTCAAGCATTAAAGTCAAAGTTCTCATGGGACGAAGAGTGTGACCGAGCTTTGGCCGAGCTCAAGGAATATCTGTCCTCTCCGCCACTGTTGGTTACACCAAAGCCGGGTGAGGAGCTCTACCTTTACCTTGCAGTCTCCCAGCACGCGGTCAGTGCGGTGCTAATCCGTGCTGAAGGAATCAAGCACCTCCCAATTTTTTATGTCAGTAAGACCTTGCTGCCAGCTGAGACGAGGTACTTGCCGATGGAAAAGCTTGCGTTGGCATTGATGATGGCTTTAAGGAAGTTGGCGCATTATTTTCACGCCTATACCATCGTCGTACTGACCAAGTTTCCCCTCAAGGCCTTGTTTGAACGGGCAGACTTTTCAGGCCGAATTCTTAAGTGGGCGGTCGAGTTGGGACAGTTTGATGTGAAGTTCCAGCCGCGCACTGCAATCAAAGCCCAGACTTTGGCAGACTTCGTCGTCGAGTTCTCACCTGGCACTCATCCGGTATGCCCGGTCGATATTACCGTGGCAGATGATGAGATGCACGCAAGCCCATCCGAGATACAACCAGTTGGTAGAGGTAGCGACGCGGAGTTTGCGCGCACCGTCGAAGCGCCCTCAGTTTGCACGGTTTTACCACCTGGTGATGCGACGATGGAGTTAAGTATCACCGACCCATCTGCTCTGTCTGGTCCTGCATCACCAAGGGGGGAAGAAATGGAGGAAGAAATGGAGCCCCACAGCTTAGAACCTGCGGCCGGTGTAGCACCGCAACCTAATGATTCGCCTACGGACTTGGGCATTACAGACCGACTTGCTGAGTCCGGTGCCGAATCACCAAGGGGGGCTGGAGTGGAACCAATCAACACGGAACTTGAACCTAGACAGCCAAGAAACCATGATCCCATTTCCCTTCGTAACTCTCAAGACCCGTCAGACTGCTGGAAGCTTTTTGTGGGGGAAATGTGGAAGCTTTTTGTTGATGGAGCGTCCAACCGTCATGGTGCCGGCCTAGGTATCGTTCTTATCTCCCCGGATGGCCTAACCATTGAACATTCTATCACGCTTGGCTTCCTCGCATCTAGTAACGAGGTTGAGTACGAGGCCCTTCTCGCCGGGCTCAAGAGCGCTATTCAAATGAAGGCCTCCGAGCTACTTGTGTACAGTGATTCCCAGCTTGTGGTTAACCAAGTCTATGGGATTTATAAAGCAAAGGACGACAGGATGGCAAAGTACCAAGCTCTGGTGAGGGAACACATCAGGCAGTTTCAGGCAATCAGAGTCCAACAGATTGGCCGTGAAGGAAACAGCCGAGCTGATGAGCTGGCCGGCCTCGCTTCCATGGTAGATTGTACGTCTCCAAACCCCCTGTTAATTGACTTTCTTCCACGGCCAAGCATTAAAGACGTCGGGCAGTCGGATGTTCTCTGCGCCGCGCTAGGTCCTTCCTAGATGGACCCCTTAATCTTGTTCCTCAGAGACCGGACTCTACCAACTGACAAGAAAGAAGCACACAAAGTCCGGGTGAAGTCAGAGCGGTTTTGGCTCTCTCCATCCGGCGCGTTGTATAAAAAGTCCTTCACCGGTCCTTATCTAAAGTGCGTGCACCCGAGTAGTGTGGAGGCCTTCTTGTACGAAATTCACGAAGGCATTTGTGGCAGCCATATAGGGGGCAGGTCCTTGGCCTACAGAGCTATTTCACAGGGATACTGGTGGTCGTGCATGCAGGCCGACGCACAAAAGTACGTCCGTAAGTGCGAAAAATGCCAGAAATTCGCCCATCAGATCCATCAGCCTGCTAGGGAACTTCTCCCCCTCACCAGTCCTTGCCCCTTCGCCATGTGGGGGCTAGATATAGTGGGGCCACTGCCAACAGCACCGGGCAACCAGAAATTCTTCATTGCAGCTACAGATTACTTCACGAAATGAGTTGAAGCTGAGCCCTTGGCAACAATCAAAGAGAAAGACGTGAAACGGTTTGTCTGGCAGAACGTGGTCACGCGGTTTGGCATCCCAAAGATCTTGATCTCTGACAACGGCACCCAGTTTGACGGTCGCCTGTTCCGAGGATTTTGTGAAGATTTGAAGATTGAATTCTACAACTTTACTCTGGCTTACCCGTAGTCCAATGGTCAAGCCGAGGCATCGAACAAGACTATTCTGGATGGGTTGAAGAAACGACTAGAGAAGGCAAAGGGAAAATGGTCTGAGGAGTTACCCAGCGTCCTTTGGGCATACCGAACAACCCCGCGGCGATCTACCAGGGAAACTCCATTTGCTTTGGCTTATGGCATGGAGGCGGTCATACCTTTGGAAGTTGGCATGCCCACCCTAAGAAGCGAGAGTTTTGAGCCCGAACTAAACGCCGAGGCTATAGCCTTGGAGCTGGACCTAGTGGAAGAGCGTCGGGAGAGGGCCCTCATCCATGTGGCCGCCTACCAACAAGAGCTCTCAAAGAAATACAACAAGACGGTGCACCCCAGACCGTTCAAAGTTGGTGATTGGGTTTTGAGGAAAGTTATGGGTAACACCCTGGTGCCAGGTGAAGTCAAACTAGGGGCAAATTGGGAAGGACCCTACAAGATCACCGGTCTGGCGGGCAAGGCGGCTTACCACTTAGAGGATCTAGAGGGAAGAGCAATACCCTGGCCATGGAATACGGCCAACCTGAAACTGTATTACTTTTAAGTTTTTGTTTTCTTTTCTTGTGCAAAGGAATTTTTTGGCTTGCACTTCACAATGTAATTCTTTTTGTCAATCTATAGAAGTAATTTTGCTTTAGCACTGTTGTTTTAATGTAAAAAAAACCGAGATGATTTACTCCGGTTGGAGGAGTTGGTGTTCTGTCCAACTTAGGATTCCCAACCGAGATAATTTACTCCGGTTGGAGGAGTTGGTGTTTTGTCCAACTTAGGATTCCAAACTGAGATGATTTACTCCGGTTGGAGGAGTTGGTGTTTTGTCCAACTTAGGATTCCCACCCGAGATGATTTACTCCGGTTGGAAGAGTTGGTGTTTTGTCCAACTTAGGATTCCCAACCGAGATGATTTACTCCGGTTGGAGGAGTTGGTGTTTTGTCCAACTTAGGATTCCCAACCGAGATGGTTTACTCCGGTTGGAAGAGTTGGTGTTTTGTCCAACTTAGGACTCCCAACCGCGATGGTTGACTCCGGTTGGGTGAATTGGCGTTTTGCCCAACTTAGTATTTCCAATTGAGATGGTTTATTCCGGTAGGAAGACTTGGTGATTACCAACCGAGATGATTATTTCGGTTTAGGATTTTGCAGTTTTGTTCTGCTTTAGTACTTCAACCAAGTTATGAATTCCGGTTGGCGAGGTGTTTTGCTGAAAATGGAATTGATGGCAACCGTGCAAACACTTGGCAAAATTGAGTTTTTCATTCATAAGAAAGTCAATACAAAAGGTGGGGATAGAGCCCGGTTACATCAAAAGCGCTGAAAGCAAAAATACAAAAAGAGAAAAAAACTAAACTAGGGGGGAAAGATTGGTAAATTCATGCTCGGCGGCATCAAGGTTTATGGTTGGACTTTTGTCTTGGGCACCGGCCTCTTCATGACCGGGCTGCTCCTGCACCTCGGCATCTTCGGCCTCTGAATCTGTCTCGGCATCTCCTTCTTCAAGCCCTTCCTCGGCCTCAGCTTGCAAAGCGCTGAAGACGTCGTTCGCGTAAGGCACGAGGTAGACCGGTAGCGAAGCAGGAGGAGGATTGGCAAATACGTCGGTGTTAGAGCCCTGGCCGAGATGCTCGCAGGCGGACTTCCAGCCAGCCTTGAAGTAGATGTCTTGTGTTGCAAAGACTTGCTTCTTATAGCTCTGTTCGGCTTCGTTGAAGCCGGCGTTGTTAGCAGCCCGGCAGTCTTTCTTCTTCGACTTTTTGAGCGCGTTTACCTCGATCTGGAGCTCATCCCATTTTTTCTCGGCCGCATCCAGCTGACCGAGCAGTCTATTGTTGTCTGCATTAGCCATCTCAAGCGACGACTTTGCCCGGCCGAGTTCAGCTTGGAGGCTCTCGACTTGGCTGGCTGTGTCATTGGCCTTTTGCCGAAGTCTATGGATGCGCTCCAGTATGAGATGTTGTTTCTGAATGGCCTACAAGAAGCAAAGTTGATTAGAAAAGGAACCGGGCAAACACTTGTGAAATTTTTAGAGGTGCATTGACTTACCCTAGCCATTGACTTCACTAACGATTTTACCAACCGAGTGTCAGGGACGTGGTCGCTGCCGACCACGTCACTCGGTAGAAGTAGAGCTTTGGAAAGATCGAAGGCGAGCAAATGCTCTTTGTCGCCCTTGATCGAAGCCGTTGCCGGGATGTCTTGACCCCGGTGCTTCAGCTGTGGACGCCAGGCCGGCACTGGGATGGGAGCGTCAGATGGATGCTCGGTAGTCAGCTCGGCGACAAGCTCGGCAGATGGGTCTGCCCGTGCTCTTTTACCGGCACGACGTGGAGCAGGTTCTCGGCTGGACTGCCCGGTCGCTTGAGAGGCAAGAGCGATAACAGCGCCGCTGGATTGACCGGCGGCTGGCGAGCGAGTGACGACGCTCGGCATCTCGGCAGATGTGGCGGTGTGCAGGTTCTTGATTCTGTTTCGTTTGGCCATTTCTTGTTCCTCTATCAAGCGAATTAGGGGAACATCTGGCAGAGTTGGATCTGGTGGAGGTGTTGGAGCGCGGAGGAAGTCTATAACTTTACTCCGGCGGGGAGCGGAGTATCTGTATGTGGGACTGTAGCCGAGCAACTGGTTGCAATCTCAGTTGCGGTAGCGGAGCGCGGTCCTGATAGCCTCTATGTTGGGAAAATTATAGTTGGCTTGCAAGGCTTGGATGGCTACAAAAGAAACAAGAAAGAAAATGATAAAAGTACAGAAACATGAAGAAAGTGTATTAACCGAGGTAATTTGCGCAGCTTACATGTGCTGCAAAAGTTTTTCCTTATCATCCAGCCCGGTACCTCGGCTGTCTCATAATTGCCCGACACCCAGAAGAAATCATCATCATGAAGATCCTTGTCTGGCGTGCCCGTGTAGCACGTCCGCGAGGGAGGGGGCCCTTCGCTACTACAGTTCGGACTCGATTTTGTGTCGTGGTTCTTAATCTTGAACCAAAGAGTCCAAATCTGGCAAATCGTTTTGAGAAACAGATTTTTTGAAAAGAAGTGCCAAACATGGACTGCTTTGCCAGATACAGAGTCACCACCTAAATATTTTTTAATGGGGAAATTTAGGAAACCCTGACTCGGTGCCGAAGGCCACATGTCCGTCATCACCGGAGTTGTCTCGGCTCGGGAGCTTGGGTACGATTGGGGAAGGTCAGCTATGAGCACCCCCTTTCGCCCGGTCCGAAGACCGGCCTCTACTAACCATGATATCCAATTTTGAAGACGTTATGTGTTCTTATTCCATTTATTAGCCTAGAATTACTATGTTATGCGCGCAGCAAACAAGTATAGACTAGATTGTCTAATTTGGAAATAAGCATTGCATATCCGTTTGTTTTGAAAAGCGCTTTGGAATTTGCTACTCGCAAGTAGGCTAAAATACGGTTTTCAACGAGTTTTTCCAACTCAAACAATCCAACCTTCACCCACAGGCAATCAGACAGTTTATCACATAAGCATCTAGCCACATGGTAAACATACTACTGTCATGGTAGCATTCGCACGCATGTGATATGCTAAAGCATTAAAATACTTACATAGTACTCTGTGCCAAAACAAAGAACTCGTTAGCAAACATGCATGATCCAAGTCCATGTTAAGTGCATAATGCATCGCATACAAAATGTTGCTAGAATAGGCTCGGCTAACCTAAACATGGCATGTGAAAATGCACAACTATCACATATTCAGTTTTGAATTTGAAGTACAAATGCAGTTAGCGTGATGTACCGAGCCCGGTGCATGCGAGACAAATATATGGATGCACGCATGCATAGCATAAGGTATGCTAAATTAAACATGCCCTAATCTACCATCATAAGCAGGTAAATAAAAGGGAAGAAAGAAGTGGGGATTGGAAGACATACACGCCACTCACCCACACTTATTACAGATTTGCCCTCGCTCAGAGGGACCGAATAAATATTACAAATTAATTAACTACGCAAGCTAATTAAATATTACAAATTGCCTAATTAATTAACAAATTAAATAAGCTAAGAAAAGCAGTAAACCGCCTCGGGGGAGGGCCAAATGCAGCGCATGCTCGGATCTTGCTCGGAATCGCACCGCCATGCATAGTCTGCCTCTGTTTTCCTTCCTTCACTCCTCTGGAGGTTGTCAAAACCTCAGGACTGCTTCCTTGGACACTGAGGAGTGCCACCGGCTGAATGGAACTGTCACCGGCAGTGTGTTACGTCCATCGGCACAAAATGAAGCTGTCGGCAGAGAAGGGATTGCCGGTCGGCACTTAACACTGCCGGTCGGCAAAGTGTTCCTGCAGAATCCTTGAAGACCTCTTCAACAATGATGCTCCAATGGCCTTCCTTGGCTTGAATCCAACACCAAAACACTAAAATCAGTCCCTTAGAACCTCAGTAGCTAGAGGAAAGTGAAACACTAGGTGTTTGTGTGCAATAGTAAGACACAAAACACCTAGAGCACAAAGAGAGAAAAAGAGAGATAGGATATGTATGAATCCTAACCCTAAAAACCAGAGCTTCTCTCTGTGTTTTTTGTCTCTAAAATGTCTAAAGTCTCTAACCCTAAGGCCAAGAGACAAGGCTTCTCTTTATAGAAGCTTATTGTCTTGTAAAGCTTACAAGACAAGCTTCCAAGAGAGAAATCCCTCCATACACGTGTATGGAGGGGAGCCAAAAGCAAGACAGCTGTCTTAAAATATCTGCAAAAGCAGATGCACAGTAGTCGGCCGGCCAAAAATGCCATTTTGGCAAAAAAGAGTGCCGACCGGCAGAAAATAGTGCCGACCTGCAACAAAATGTGCTGACCGGCAACAAATAGTGCCGATGGCAGCAAAAACCAGCCGGTGGCCTCTAGCCACTGCCGGTGGTGAGTGGGGATGCCTCACAAGGCATTCCCTGCCCCTCCAAGGCAAAACACAAGTGTTTGGTGCAAAACCAGACACTAAACAATCGAGTTCAGAGATCCTGAGGCAAGGCGCGCGAGCCGAGACCTCCGAACGAACACAAACATGGATAATCACCGAGTGTTCAAACGGTGACGTCCAAGTCTTGAGGACGGTCAAAAATGGGGTGTCTACAGTTGCCCCTCTTTGACAGAACTCGAAAGTCATAACAATGACGGGAGTGAATGTCAAAGCCCAGAGACGACCCATTTTTGACAAGGCCGAAGACTCAGACAAACATGCGAGACAAACAAGATATGCGCCCGAAGGCAGGGGCAAAATGCAAGACAATGCACAGAGCCGAGCATAACTTATGATCACGCAAAGAAAGCTGTAACGAAGCACACATGCGATAGTTTTAAGCTAGCATACACCGAACTACACTACAATGCAGAAAGGATGTAAGAGAATTATGCAATTCTCAATACGTCTCACTCGGAGGATATAATACCTGTGTGACTCATCTGGTTGCACCAGCCTCGAATGAACCGTGCATACAATATCGTGCCTGCAAAGAAAACAAACTTAACAGGTACAATATTGTTAACAACATGCATAGTAGTGTAGTCGAAATGCGTGACAGCGCAAAGCAAGTGGGAAGCATAACAATGCTGTGAAAATACAGATATGTAAGTGGGGCATGCGGTCTACGCATGCAACGAAATTGATCATAAGCATGCGGTCTACGCAGGGGTAATGAAATTAACAAATATGCGGTCTACGCAATCAATACATGCGGTCTACGCAGGTAATGAAATTGAACAATAATGCGGTCTACGCAATCAAAACATGCGGTCTACGCAGGTAATGAAATTAATATGCGGTCTACGCAATCAAAACATGCGGTCTACGCAGGTAATGAAATTAATATGCGGTCTACGCAATCAAAACATGCGGTCTACGCAGGTAATGTAATTAACATGCGGTCTACGCAAGTAAAGAAAGAGATTACAAACATGCGGTCTACGCAGGTAATGTAATTAACATGCATAACAGTGCAAAGTGGATGCGAGACAATTCAGGTCGCAAGGAATGTAAGACAATGCAAACGAGGCACACATGCCAATGCAAATGAGGCACGCATGCCGATGCAAATGAGGCAAATGAGACATGCATGCCTCATTTGCAAAATGATGCCCAGTGCGACACGTGTGCCACACGGAATGTAAAACGATGCTAAGTGTGACACGCATGCCACACGGAATGTAAATGGATCTAAATGCGTAACAACGCACGTGTTTCGAAATGCATGACAATGCAAGGGAAGGGAATGCACGACAACGCGAACGATGCGCGAGGCGACGTATGTATTTGAAATGCGTGACAATGCTTGTAATAAAAATGCAATGACAATGCATGAGAGATGTGCATAATAATGCAAGGGGTGCGTGTTACAACGCATGTAGTATGTGCATAACAATGCAACTGTGAGGCGCATGACAGCGCGATGTAATGCACCGAAGTAGTGCGATGAACGCGTGCAACGCACATGGGGGCAACTTTTGAAATTAAAAGGATACAAAAAGGATACACCTTGCACGAATTCGAGTGCCACGCACAGAAGACACGACCCGAGGTCACAACGGAGGCCGGTTGAGCGTCGGAGATGCACTTTCTTGCACTTTCTTGAGCTATGAAGACCAAAAACTTCTCATATGGCCTAAACAAGGCTATGGGAACACCACCGGCCTGGAGGGGAGGCCACCGGCTGTCCACCGGCTGTGAAATAAATCCATCGGCATAATATTGTGCCGGCCGGCACAAAATGTTGCCGATCGGCAAACAATTCCTGAGTCGGGGCAGTTTCGGCAATTCACTTCGGGTGTTTTAAAATAGGGTTTCAAACCCTATTTTCTCACTTCCCTTCCGCCGAAAACTCTCACTCTCTCTCTCTAGAATGCTTTTCTCTCCTTTTTCGCCCGTTTCTTTGCGTTCTACGCCCGTTTCGTCGTCGGATTCGCGATTCCCTTCGCGTTTCGGACATTTTCAACCGAACACATCTTCGTTTCGGTGCCTCGTTTGGCGTTCCCGCCTTTTTGGAGTTTGTTCCCCTTGCTTTTCTCTTGATTTCCGTGCCCTTTCACATCCCGGCCTTTCCGGTCATTTTCGGCCTTCCCGGGAGTTGACTTTTCGGTTGACTCTTCGTATTCTAGCCCGGTTTTCCTTCCTCTGGCTATTTTCTCATTATTCTCGACATGGCGGATGACATTCCACGCGGCGGGACTCCCCTGGACCACGAGATGGATCCCGAGGTCGAGCTTCTACCTTTGCGCGAGCGCCCGTTCGACCCGGCGACCTACCGGCCGGCGATCCATGTTCTGCCCCCCGACGGACTCCGCCAGTTTCGGAGCTTCGAGAGGCACGTGCCACCCGAGCTATTGCTGCGCGAGCCTACCTCTCACCTGTCCTTCGGTGTTTCCGAGGTAACTCTCTTTCCTCTTCTTTACTTTCTGCAATGTAGGGCACAAAAACTGTCGTAGCTTATTTATGCTCTTTAACTGCTTGAATCTGATATGCTATACCGTAGTTGACTGTAAACATACATACAACTTATATCTGCTTGAAACTGACACATGCACACACACTGCACTAGCCCTGAATCACCCAAACACACGGCGCGCACTGTATTCCACTGCAAACACCGGCACCCGATATCTGCTTGAATCTGAACATATGCACACATGCTATACTGTACTGAACCACCCGAACACGCTGACGCATCACACGCTGTAGTTCACTGTAAGCACACTGGCACCCGATATTTGTTTAAATCTGTTAAACTTGCACACATGCTACATCTGTACTGAACCACCAAAACACACTGACACATCACACGCCGTAGTTCACTGTAAGCACACTGGCACCCGGTATTTGTTTAAAATCTGTTAAACTTGCACGCATGCTACATCTGTTCTGAACTACCCAAGCACGCTGACACATCACACGCCGTAGTTCACTGTAAGCACACCGGCACCCGGTATTTGTTTAAAATCTGTTAAACTTGCACGCATGCTACATCTGTTCTGAACTACCCAAGCACGCTGACTCATCACACGTTTATAGTTCACTGTAAGTACACCGGCACCCGGTAGTTGTTTTAAATCTGTTAAACCTGCACGCATGCTACATCAGTATGCTTCTTAAAGCTGTATTTTGAATGTTGTCTTGCCATTGTTATTTTCTGTTTACAGGAGGGTTCCCATATCATCCGCGGGTATGGGAACACTGGCGCTCGAGAGTGGTACGACGAGCTCCCTGACGCGGTCCGTCGCATAGTGGACCGGGCGGGTTTCGGCGCCTTCTGCCGAGGGCTCTCGCGACTCACTACTTGCAGACCTCTACTCGTCGCTCTAGCAGAGAGGTGGTGGGACACCACCGATTCATTTCACTTCTCCACAGCAGGGGACATGACGATGACCCCTTACGACTTCTCGATGCTCACAGGCATCGGGGTAGGGGGTGATCCGATCCCCTTTGATATTGATATGGACGAGTGGACCGCCGCTCAGGCCCATCTGCTGGGGGAGGCCCCACCTCTCACTCACCCAGGTTTTGTGTGGTACTCCTGGTTTGAGGTGCAGTTTAGGGTCCAGCCCACTCTCGGTGATGTAGATCCGATGACTCCAGAGGCCGAGGAGAGGTACGCCCGCGGCTTCCTCATGTTCTTATTCGGGACGACCATCTTCGCCGACCGGGCGAACACCGTGCCTCTCTGCCTTCTCAGCGCACTGGTGGACGTCCGGGACATCCTGCATTATGATTGGGGCGACGCCGTTCTGGCCACCCTCTATGGATACATGAGCTCGACTTCCCGTGGCAGCGGACAGCTCCTTGGTGGCTACTGGCGAGCCTAGGAGGTACATTTCTTCTCCGCTTTTCATTTCTGTTCTATATTTTTTTTCTGTACTCTGTACACTGCACACACTGTAGTCTGCTTTATACTTGTTGTATACTGTACACACGGCACACACATTCATTCTGCTTTACACCGACTGTACACTGTTCACACTGCACACTCTGCACAATACACTGCACAACACACGGTTCTGCTATGGTAACCGTTTGACCGGCGCCCGGAAAGGCGTGGTCAACTGTGGTAACCGTTTGATCGGCAGGAAGGCCAACCACAGGATGTGCCCCGGGCTCGGCTTTGCCGAGATGCCGCCTAACCCGGTCCTCCCTGGGCTTAGCCAGTGAAGTGCTTGGGTATGAAGCACAGCACGGCCGTAGATAGAGAAGCTCGGCTGTCGAGCTCCAACTGAGAGGGCAGGCAGTTGGGATTAGGTGATGTTCAACAAGGTTTATGCTGACAGATGGGATAGCAGAGCCACGTGTCGGGAGATGACTGGGAGTGGATATGAGGCGCAGAGGGTATATAAGCATGTCTGCGCCCCCCATACTGGATAGACGAACACTTTGTAAGAAAACTCCTACACTCTTAACATTCCTCTCTCTCTCTCTCTATCCTAAGGTGTGTGCTAACTTGATCGTCGGAGGGTTTTTCCGGCCACACACCGCCGGGCAGCTCACCGTTATTCGCTCGAAGGTGATCGGACATAAACGGAGCTTGGAAGAAAGGAGTACGGGCTTGCCGGAATATTTGCTCCCCGTACAGGATTGCTGTTCAAATTGTATACTTAAACAAGATAAATAGATTCATGATTTATTAAAATAGAACATCAAATAAGTCTATATTCGATAAATTACATTCTAGAATATGAAGCATAAAACATGATTAACAGATATACATAGTTAATTGAAATATTGAAAATAAGGAATCAAATCAAATTCTGTGTGATACCACAGTATCCTTAAAATAGATTAGCCGCCTCACCGTACGTGCTGGAGGAACGTCGATTTCTGTCTCCCAAGATAAGATGGTTTAGATCGGCTAACGCAGAAGCACCTTCTGCTATCTTTGGCGAACCGATAATGGCAGCACTCTCTCAACACAGGAAGAAAATTATATGGGAGGAGACTAACTTGACTATAATCTGAGAGCAAAATTCTGTACCAAAACCAAGGGAGATGGGTCTCCTTTTATACACTATAGGGGAGAGAAAACTGATGGGGCAATAATATATATGAGAGATATATTCTGTATACATAAGTGTATATATCTGCAGCAGACTTGGCCCAAAAAAATTAGATTGGTGGACTACTAATATGACCCAACCCAAATCTAACCCATCCCAGCAAGCCTCAAGTCCAAGCCCAAGATCCAAGATCCACAACCCACGGACCACGGTCTCGGGCCCGGCCCGATCCGGGTGGCGCGCACGCGTGTGGCAATTTTGCCATATCCAACTTGGACCATAATCTTGGCCCAAGCCCATCCTAAAAGCATCCATGCCTCCATTCCTTCGAAAAATTTGGATGCCCCAAAGGGCTCATGCCTTTCTCAAAATCTTGAGGTTTAAATACCCATCCAAGTTTTCCTTTACAATCAATGTGGGATTGGTTGTTGTACACAATTCCCAATATCTTATTCATGAGGCTATCTTTATGAGACAATTTCTCATTCAATTCTTAATGGTTTTTTGTCATTCTTTTTGTAGTGTAAATGCCTTGTTACAAAGAATATAAACCCATTTAATCTTATCTTGGGACCTACTTTAATTTCACATTAAAGTCACAAAAAAATCATTTTTTCCAACAACCATCATCTCCACCGACAGAGAGGAAGAAAGGCATAAAGGTTGGTGACCCATTTGATTAAAAAACACAAATGAAACATTTTCATGCTCTTTAAATAGCTCGTCCTCTCTCTCTCTCTCTCTCTCTCTCTCTCTCTCGCGCGCGCGCGCGTTAATCAAAAGACAAAGAAAACCCTCAATTTCAAACATCGTTTAACACGTTCACGCCATACTCTCTGGAGTTGTTTTTTAGCTTTGACTCCCAAATCATCGGAAATTAAAAAGAAAGAATCTGAATCTGAATCAAATTTAGATTTCTGATTTCAGATTTAAGGAAGCAAAGATTTGAAAGATCAAGATGGATGGTCTTTGTTTCATAATGGAGTTACACACTACAACTTCCCAAATCGCCGTCGCTAGCGAAGGCCTTGACGTTTGTACCAGCATCTTGATGAGATTGATAGCGGCTGCAAATGTGATTTCGGTTGATAAATCAACAATTTTGGTGGCGACGCCTTGGGGGTTTTCTTTCAAGTCCCCTCTTAGATCTCTATGGTTATGAGGTAATGGTGGGAAAGAATTAGGGTTAGGGTTTTTTAGGTTTTGGGTGTAAGGAGAAAGTGAAGGAGAAAGGTTAGGGATGAGGGTAGTAAAGGAATTATAGATATTATAAAAATAAAAAATAAAAATTGAATTTTTTGAGGGTGTAAAAAGTTAAATTGGTAGTATAAGTAGAATTTCCCTTTATAGTCTCTAAGGGGCTTTTGTCATTTGTCATTTGTCATTTGTCATTTGTCTCTTTTTCTTTTGTTTTTTTGTTTTTTTGTTGCATGTAGCTAGTGTTGGAAGCTGGGCAAATATTTTTCCCTACCATATTTATTGTCCAGCCTTCCAACGATCAGTTCTTTCAAAGATGAAGTATGAGTTATTTTGGGAAGTTGGTTAAAAGCTGTCTTTTTGGATTGTCATAGTTTTTTTTTGAAAAAACGTGTAAAAAAGTAGAGAGGTGATGTGATCCAAAATAGGTTAAAAGCCAAAATATGGCTTTTAACTATGTTCCCAAATTAGGCCATGTTTTCATCTCTTTCTCTCTCTTTATTTAAAAATATAATTGTGTAAAAATCTATATTATATTAAGTGAAAGTTGGACTTGGTGTCTAAACTATTGCTTACTTTTTATTATGCCACGTGTCCTAATTTTTTTATTTAAGAAAAAAATAGATATATGGGAGTAGTAAGACTTCAATCTTAGATTTTGAGTCTATTGAAGAAGATTCTTAACATTTGAGTGATATATAATATATAACAAAATATTTTATTTTATTTTTATTATTTAAATTGCACATGTATTACGCATGCCAACCAATAATATTATCATTTAAAAAAATAAATATTTAAATATATCACGTTAACAATCGCATCAACACAAGATGCATATGTGACATGACATGTCATAAAAAATATTATATTTTATTTATTTATGTTTTATAGTATTTTTATTTTAAAAATTAATTAAATTAATTTGATTGGTTAACTAAAATGAAGAGTGCAGTTGGAACCAAATAAAGAAGGTACTTTCCCGCATAGTTTACTAGGCATTTTGCCCAACACAGTTGGAGTTGCTAGTTGCAATTAATTGTAGGACAAAAGTAGTTATTATTTTTTTTTTTTTGAAAAAAATGAAAATTAGTTTAATAAAAATATGGTGAAGCACCAATAAATCTTAAAATATAATCTTATGAACTGTTTAATTCTTCTATTTTTCTTATGAAGCCAAAGGTCCCATTAAAGTAGAAATTACATAAAAGGATAGTCACTTTCATGTTTGAATTTAATTTTTTTGGAATAAAAGTTGGTTTCTTAAAATGTAAAAGTACACATTTTGGCAATTTGCACTATAGAAGTTTTGGATCTCCCCTCATTCTAGAACAAATCCCACATTATGAACAAAAACCTGACACTCTAATGTAACAGTCCAATAATGTAACACTTCAATGTAATATCCAAAAAAACTTCTTGATGAACTTTTTTCAAACGTAACAACGTAATACTCAAAAAAAACTCTTTGATGTACTTTTTTCAAATGTAACGCTCCAATGTAACACAATATATATATATATATATATATATATATCCTTAGTGTACTTTTCTCAAACATAACACTTCAATCAGTGTAATCATAAACGTAACACTCCAATGTAACATACTCTAATATAACACACAAAAATAATAAAAAAACTCCTTAGTATACTTTTTCCAAACGTAACATTCACAGTTTGAAATTATACATTTGTCCAAAACTTACTAAGAAATATTTGTACTCCTTTTGAAATGGTTTGACAAATCTCACATTCTTTAGTTTTTTAGTGTTACGTTTAAAAAAAGTACATTTTTTTTGTGTTACATTGGAGCGTTACGATTGAGAAAAGTACACCAAAGAGTTTTTTTTTTTTTTTTTTGTGTTACATTGAAGTGTTAAGCTAAGGAATTTTTTTGGAGTATTATATTGAAGTGTTACATTTGAAAAAAGTATGCTAAGGAGTGTTTTTGTGTGTTACATTAAAGTGTTACACTATGCAGGTTTTTTAGAGTATTATATTAAAGTGTTACATTTGGAAAAAGTACACTAAGAAGTTTTTTTGTGTGTTATATTAGAGTATTACACTAAGGAGTTTTTTTGGAGTGTTATATTAAAGTGTTATGTTTGAGAAAAATACACTAAGGAGTTTTTTTGTGTATTACATTAGAGTGTTATAATAAGAAATTTTTTTGTGTGTTATATTAAAACGTTATACTAAGGAGTTTTTTTTTAGTATTATATTGGAGTGTTACGTTTGGAAAAAGTATAGTAATGAGTTTTTTTTTATGTATTACACTAGGGTATTACACTAAGATTTTTTTTAAGTGCTACATTGGAGTGTTATGTTTGAGTGTTGATGGATCGTTTCATACACCAAAAATAAACATTAAACTATACCAAATTCCTCAGAATAATGGTAAATCCAGGTATCGATCCACAGGGACAAACGGGAAATTAAACTAATTTTGATGAAAGAAATAGTTGTTCATAACCTAATGATAATTAAATTAAATAAAGCGAATAACTAGCAATTAGAAGTAAAGATAAAGTTATTGATTTTGAGGAAAACCTAGGGGTAATGAATTCACCACTAGTTATATAAATAAGGTTTCGATTTAAAAATCAATTATGTTACAGTTTGAAGTAAATAATACTTTGTAACTACAAGTTCAAAGCATTGATCAAGAAAATTAACACGTTCAATGTATAGGCATGAACCATATTAAGTAGTATGAGTTGTTCACTTTAAACTAAGGTAGCAACATGATTCGTCCCTCATAGTATGGCTCGTCTCATACCTACAACATGAAAGAATAGAAAACTATTGCATGGAAAGCGTTCAACAATCACAAAAAGCAGAATACTTGAAGAAATAATAAAAAATGTATTTGAAAACTTTTTGAATACCATACAACTGTTCATACAATTACATAAAAGAAAACTAAAAAGAAAACCCTTCTTACTTGGCTAAGATTTCATTAAAACTGTAACGCCCCAAATTTCTAGCCGAAATGATATTACAACAATCATGGCTCTTTCAAGGAAAACCGAATATAAATTTCCAAACTTACATTACATGATACAATAATTCTTCATGCAACAATACATAAATCCAACAACACGTAAATAAACAAATAAATACCCCCAAGGGTTTACAAGTTTTCAAGGCTTGAGCCTGATTACACAAAACGGTTATTCAAACCCACACACATACAGCCATTGGCTTACAAACAGAGTCACAGCAAAATGAGAGTCGTACTCTCAACACACATTTCCTTGCCTCTAGTTAGGCGGCATCACCACATCTTTTCCTGCACAAAAATCCTGTAGGGTGAGCATAAAGCCTAGTAGGAAGTCTTTAACAAAGTATATACATTTTATACAAGTCTTAAGAGATGAAATGCACATGTCATGCTATGCCCTTTTGAAAGAAAATCACATATTCATCTTTGAAAACCATCATGCTCAATGATGTCATGCAATTTCAAATTTTCAAAACTTAACAATTCATTTCAAGAGCGGTAAATACGACTCTGGTGATCCCTACGTTGGTGTCTGCAAGTAGACTATACAAGTACTATTAATTTGTCATTTTTACCAGCATTGATTGGAAGGCTCGACACCTATAATCTGTTATTTTTACTAGTATTAACTGGAAGGTTCAACACCTATTCAATTTTAACTACACCACCTGTCAAGACTTACCACCGTATTTATCCCAAAACCAATTCATGGAAACTTGTTTCTTAACATTCTTTTCTCAATGCAAGTTTTCAAAATTTAATGTAATCAAATAAATTGATATGCCAATAACACAAGATGAATATAAATACTTTTATTCCAATTCATCATCTAAGGAATAACACAATTTCCTCTTCTCAAGTATCCTCAACAATTAGTCATTTCAAGACTATTACAACGTTTTGAACAATAATTTCCAAAATGAACAATAATTTTCATATTCCCTAAAATTCATCATTTATATAAATATAAATAAGAAATTTTCCAAACAACCATTGATTTTGACACACAAAATTAATATAACAATATCATTTATGGGTTTTCAATCTCTTTAAAAAAAAATTCCCAAATTCTAGGTTTTTTCACCAAAACTATACAACTCAAATATTTAAAATAAAACTTTCCAAAATCATATTTTCTTCAACAACGAAGATCAAAACCCATAAGATCATTTTAGAAGAACAAGAGACAAACCCACTTTCAAAATCGCTCAACTTCTTAAATTAACAATCAATTTTCAAAGCTATCGAATGATGATTTCGAAAATCATCTAGATCTTGCAAATATATATATATATAACTTTAAGAAAATCCCTACCTCAAGTTTTGAAGAAGAAATGAGATGAAACCCTCAAATCAACGGTGTCAAAACTCGATCGTCACCGCGCATAACGAAGCCTTCGAGAAGTTAACCAACTTTGACGAAGAACCTATTGCAGAACTCTAATGGATCTTAAGAAATCAAGGTTTTGATCCAATTTGACGTAGTGAAATGTAGAGAGAAGGGAGAGGAAATGTTTTTAGAGGAAGAGATATACAAAAGTGATCTGAAATATCAGATTCATGAACTGATATAACATGGTCTGCTCGAGCGTTGAATACACCTTCCCAGTACTTTTGCAGACAGGTCAAACTTCTGAAACCAAACATTCTCCGCTTGAGTGCATAAACGGCCACTCGAGCGAACAAGCAACTTTGAATGCATTTTGCATTTTTGCTTCGGGCGTGCTGCCTTTCAACCCCGCCAAGGGGAGCTGTCCCCTCAACTCCCGCGAGCTGACCGGGCAGCTTGATCCTCGGCCTGCCCAGTCGAAATAGCAAAACATTAAAGAAGGGTCGAAACCCGGATCGCTACAAAAACCATAGAAATAAGAGCCTAGCCACTCATGGAGACGTGAGAAGAAGTAAAAGAAGAAGAAGCCTCAATAGAAATTGTCCTTGAAGCTTGAGAATCCTTTTTTCCAAACCCTAGCCCCTTATTTCTTTGAAATATTTCAGACCCCTAAGAGCAACCTCTTTTCTTCTTTTTATTTCTAACAGAAAAAACTTGAATTTCCGCATACGTAGCCCTGGGTGGACTGTTCCAGCGCCCATATTTTTCGCTCGAGCGTTGGTGGGCCATACGTGCGATGAGGTGGCAAGCCGGGAATTTTCACTACTCGCACGAAGAATATGCTTTTACACCACTTTTTGTAGAGACCCTAATTTTTGGTAATTACACATGAAATCCTGAGCCTTAGTTTAATAGCATTTCAGCACCTAGTTTTGTAAAAGTCTGCAAAATGGCCTAATAAAGAATAATTTTCCTGTATATTATCAAAATTAAACTGAGAACACCACCTTACAATTGGAAATACCCTAAAACTTGGTTTTTATTTATTTACCTCTTAGTTTATAAATTAATTCATACATTTTATTTTTATTTTTATTTTTGTCTTTGTTGTTCTTTTATTTATTATTTATTTGAATATTTATTATTTATTTGAATAGAAAACTATTGTGTATTTGAATATATATATATATATATATATATATATATATATATATATAATATGTTGGTGGAAGAGTTGGTTGGATAACAACAAAAAATAAATAATAAAAAAAAAAACAAATATCTAGATATTTATTTAGTTTCCTTAGCAATTAAGCTACCTTATACTCTATAAATTGAGGGCTTGTCCAAATCCACTCCCACGTTTTTAAAAAGCCCAAGGAGAGGGTAAGAGAGGGAGAGTTGGCTCAAGGGAAGTAGAGAAGTAAGAAGAAGAAAAAAAAAAAAAAGAGAAAAAGAAGGAATTCTTGAAGGTAAGAACATACCTCTCCCTTAATTTCTCCAATCTTTTCATCATCTCATTCTATTGTCTAGTATGTCTCTTGTGTTACAAATTAATGGTCAATAGGGTTTTTGGTGTGTGTGAAAGTATGGGTATGATATAGTGTCATTGTCTTGCAAATTTGTGAAATTAGGCACTGCTGCAACTTCTCTAATTTAAAAGAAATATCAAATCTATCTAATTCTCAAATCTGAATTTATTGTTGGATATTTTATGTGTTTAGAGCTTGTGAAAAATTTGTTAGCTCCTAATTGTGTGTTTTTAGGGCTTGGGTAATTTGTTGAAAAATCTGGTCCAGAGTCTCTGAAAAACAGTCCATGTTTAGAAATTTTATAAAATTCTAGAAAAATCATCTCATGTTGGTTCTACTGTCAAAATTTAGGACTCTGAGTCCTGTTTCCAACAGATTTTATTTGAGTAAAAACCGTCGGGTAGATTGAGAGAAAAGCTAGTTTTTCCAAAGGGTGACAAATCTGGACAGGTTTTCGAATATAGTTTGTAGATGAATTTTTGGAGGTGCTGTGCAACTTCTGAAAATTGGAACAGAAACTAGACAGATTGAATATTGTTTCTGTGCAATTTTAGCCTCTAATTTGACCTATAAGTATTTTTACCAAAGCATTCTTGTTAGCCCTGCAGAACCGAACTGTGATGGAAATGGTGTTTTATTGTGTTATTTGTCTCTAAGTATTTCAAAGCATGCCTAATATTATTTGCTTGCCTTACCAATCTTATGTATGCGTATCATGGGCTATATTTCTTCTCTTATGTTTGTCTCATGCTCTTTTATATTACCGAATTACCGAATGTGACTAACTTGCTCGGCAAAAGATCCAATAAACGGGAAATGATGAGGGGTTGACAATGGGTGATGTTCACATTAGTGTTGGAATAATTTATATATATGAATGGCATGAATTATGATGGGATTAAAACCAAATGAGTTAAGTCTTGCGCAAGCGGTCTAAGCGAGCCCCTAGGTTGACATGGATGTATTCAGACTCTATGCGGTGGTTTCGGGGTGTAAGCGAGCCCTTTGGTATGGTATGTTATGTGCAGGGTGTAAGCGAGCCCTAGGCATGATTTGGTATGGTATGTGCAAGGTGTAAGCGAGCCCTAGGCATGATTTGGGTGTAAGCGAGCCCACTTGTTTGGCCGTCCCTTTTGAGGTCCATCAATGTCACTGACTGGTAAATAACTAGGAGGTGGGCATAGGTGATAAGGTCTGCAAAGCAGCAAAATGGGGAGTTCTGAATAGTCCGGTGTTCAATCCGTGTGGTTGGGTAGAAGGATCTCTTTGGGGGATTCCAGATGCCTAGTCTAACTACTAATTCGTAAAACCTTATTGTATGTATGTTATGTATTTCGATTTGTTCTGTGTATGGTTGATTGGTTGATAGAAGATATGGAGATGTGTGTGTTTTTACTGGGCATTCCAAGCCCATGGCGTGTCATGCCAGGTGATGAAGCAGTTTACAATGGTGAAGGTTATTTCGAAGGCAAATGAGATGAAGTGTTGGAGCTGTGGTTCATTTGAAGACTTAGACTAGTTTTTTTTTTTTCCTTTTGACTTTTGGTTTGGCAATGTTTTGGTAATCCTGTAATGGAATATAAACAAATTATCTGTGATATTAACACTGGTTATATATGTATATTAAGATATTTTGGTCATCTATCCTACTTGTGTTGTATTATTGTGCGTATTTAACGACCTGAAAATTGGGGCGTTACACTTTTTGCTTGAATTTATGTGTTGCCTGCTAAATCTATACAAGTGCACAAAAACATCATTCCATCAAATAAATAAAATTCAAAAACTATAAATGTAATTTAAGCAGCCTCATTGTGGTGCCTTTCAACCTATATCAAGTGTTACATTGGAGTATTACAGTTAAAAATTATACATTTGGCCAAAACTTACCAAGCAGTTTTTATACTCCTTTTGAAATATTTGAAAAATCTTACATCCTTTTGGAATGTTTGAATAATCCCATATTTTAAGTCATTTTTGTATTCCTTTTGAAATGTTTTCCAAATAAAAAAGATTTTTATATAAAAATTTATCTCGAATTTGATTTCCATATATTGTGTACCTACTTGTCTAGCACAAAAGAAAAAAAAGATAAGGAGCATAATAGAAATAAAGGTATAACCGTAAATCTAATTTTTAAATAATATATTAAATTTACCTTTCCAAAATCAATGAGACTAACTGGTCTACAAAAAAATTTTTAGGACTAAATAGATCACCATTCCTCAAGATGGGATTTATAGGTAAATTTTTCATAAAAATAATCAAAAATATATTTTTAAATTTTTAATAATCATTCGTGGTCTCCTAAAACATAAAATAATATAAAATTAAGAAGTATTTTTTTTTTAATTTCTTTCACCGATTTAAATTTTATATTTTTAGAAAAAAAATTATGAAATAAGTTATGGAAACCAAACCAAAGATGACTTTCATCTTTCACTTGATTCATTTATCAAATTTAAATTTAGTTAAAAATATTTATAATCCTTCATTAATGGTTCATTAAATTAATGAAGTTTTTCTTTATATTATTTATATATATATTTTTTTATCAAATAAAGAACTTATCAGAATTTAAAAAGATAAAAATATTAGAAATGATTATTTATTTATTCATCAAATTTGATGAAAAGTAAAACTTGAGACAAGAGGTAAATGGTTTTAAGGAATTGGGTAAATTATAAATACATCCTAAAGTTTGTTTAAAATGTGGATTGTCTCCTGTAGATTGAAAATTGTAAGTATCCCTTTGTCAGATTTATTATTTAATAGAATTAAGTGAAAAAATAAAATTATTAATTACTCTCCTATACAATAATAAAATTACTTAAATTATTAATTAAAATAAATTTCTGACATCATAAAAATTATTAATGGACTTGATGATTTATTTATAAAAGGGGTTATTTGCTATGAAATTATAATTTCAAGGTGCCTGATGTAATTTCTAAAATCATAAGAGAAAAATTGTATTTTAAGCAAACTCAAAGGTATATTTTTAATTTACCCTACAAAATTAAGGCTCTGTTTACTTTAGTTTTGAAAAAAAAAAAAAATTGGTTATGAGTTTTAGTTTTGAATTTTGAGTTATATTTTAAACTGTTTTGGGTTTATTTTTTTTAAATATTTAAAAATTTTCTTAATTTTATTTTTTTAGGATAAATATTTTTTATTGTAAATATTTTTTTAATGTATTCTGTATTTACTATATTTGTGTGCTGTATTTTTTTTAAAAATATTTTAAAATTTATATTAATTTTATTTTAAATATATAATTTTTATTTTAAATAATTTTCTTTAAATATTTATCTTTTAAAATTTTAAATTTTTTTGGATTATATTTAAATTATAACAAATTATTTGGTCAATGCTTAAAAAATAACAAAATATTTTTTCTAAAAGATAAAAAAATAAAAATATTTTTCTTCAAAAAAAAATATATTATAATTTTAAAGAACAAAATAAAAAAAATGATTTTTATTTTTGGTTTAAAAATAGAGTTTTGATTTTTTTTTTTTTTGATTATTATGACTTTTGAGAAAAGTTTTAAATTGAACATTTAGTTATGAATTTTGAAAATTTTTAATCTAAAATATAATTTCAAAATGCTACCTATTTTTTTTTTAACAAAAGGATAAATTACAAATAACCTTCTGAGATTTTCTTAAAATACGAAACATCTCTGTGATTCTGAAAATTATATTGCACCCTGACGTTTGTAATTTTATAATAAATGTATTATTTTATTAATAAATTATCAAGTTAATTAATAATTTTAATGATGTCAGAAATATATTTAAATTAACAATTTAATAATTTTATTATTGTAAAAAAAGACACTTATAAATTCTATTTTTTTTATTAATTTTGTTAAATAAAAAATTATGACAATTTATATTTTAAATATTTATAACCTCTAAAAAAATATATATACAATAAATTTTGTAGCTAGTAAAAAAAAAAGGAAATTACCAGGAAGTCTTGTTTGAAAAGCGTGTAGTCTATTTAGGCGTCGTTTAGAAACCCTCATTTTTAGCCAAAAAGTCAAAAAGTTACTAAAATTAGTCAAAAAGCCAACAACCCATATCAAAAAGTCAAAGATTCTCTTTTCTCTCTACTTTTTGCACATCTTTTCGTAAAAAGCCAAAAAATCATCCCAAACATACTAATTTTTTTAGCTCATATTTTAGTCAAATAGCCAAAAAGTTACTAAATTAGCCTGTTCCCATCTCATAACTTTTTACTTATACCCAAAAGTCCTATAACGTTATTATTCTTCTTCTCTGCCTCTCTTCTTTTTTGTCTTTTTTGCTCTTTGTGTTTTCCAGCGATTGTTGACGGGTAATCATATCTTGCTTCTTTTCTTTCTCTTTCCGATATATAGTCACCGACGACCGACGATTACCATCGATTGAGATTCATCGGCAACCACCGACCGTCGACTACTTACTTCACTTTCACCGACAATAAAGAAGATATGTTTCCGACGAAGAAGATGAGTAGATTTACATCAGATTTGATGTAGATCTATATTAGATCCGGCTAGATCTAAACAAAAAATAGTTGCCGGAGTACAATCCTCTCTCTATATTCGCCTCTCTCCTTCAATCTCTTATTTTTTTTTTTACATTTTTTCTGTTATATACTTCTTTTTTTCTATTTTAATGGAGAAAATTTTTAAGTTTTGAACAAGTTGTTTTCGAGTTTTAGTCACAGGCGATGAAAACTGTAAAATTTTGCCGTTTCAAATTTTTTTGGTGCTGTGTAGATTTACATCAGATTTGAGTAGATTTACATCAGATCCGGTTAGATCTAAACAAAAAATAGTTGCCGGAGTACAATCCTTTCTCTATATTCACCTCTCTCCTTCGATTTTTTTTTTTTTTTTTTACATTTTCTTTGTTATACGCTTCTATTTTTCTGTTCTAATTGAGAAATTTTTTAAGTTCTAAATAAGTTATTTTCGAGTTTTAGTTACAGGGGTGAAAAACTGTAAAATTTTATAATTTCAATTTTTTTTGGTGCTGGAATGAATCATGGTATAAAACTATAAAATTTTACAGTTTTAAAATTTTTTAGTGCTGGAATGAATCATGGTATAAAACTGTAAAATTTTACATTTTCATAACAGTCTTCAAAACTGTAAAATTTTATAGTTTCATAACATGCTTTTCAGTTTGATTAATAAGAATAATACTTAATAGATTTTTGCTTTGAAACTGTAATATTTTACAGTTTCAAAACTTATTTTTCAGTTTGATAAATATTGGAGATTATTTGTTTAAACCTTATAAAAATTGAAAAATAGAATATGTTTTTTCCATTATTGCTGTTTTTTGTCGTTCTATTTTTTTTTCTTCTAGTTTATCAATATTTAGTACATTTTGTTATATTTTTTCACTCTAATTTCTCTATTTATTATTTTTGTTTCCCGGCGATATTCTGGATATTTCGGTGAATCTCCAATGATGTTCTTAACGTTCCGTGAACGTTTTGAATATTTCGGCGATTTCCATTAATGTTCTTAACACTCCGGTGAACTTCCGGCGATATTCCGGTGACTTTTCGATGATGTTGAATAATCTGATGAGTTTTCGGTGACCGATTGATGAAAATTTGACGGTAATAAAATGTAACAGCATCTGTAAATTGAAAAAAAAAAAAAAAAAGATTTTTTTGACAACAATTAAAAATATTATAAGACTAATTTGTACAACGGTTTTATTTAGAAATTAGATAGATGTTGAACTTTGGATACGAGACTTTATTGATAAGTTTCCTCAAAAAAAAATAGTTTAATAAAACATTTGACAACGTAGTGGAAGGAGCAGAGTAGGGCGGCCATGATCACATCATCACTATGCAGCAAGCTGAAGCGGGAGAGTGAGGGGGGCGGGACTTTTTCAAAACTCATATTCGTTTTGGCGGGACTCTTCAATTCCATCCCCCTCCCTCGTAACTGGTGTCTGTCTGTCCGTCTGTGAGTGAGACATACAAACATATATATATACTACATACAGCATACTCGAGAAATTCTCTTATGTTGTTTGTTTGATAGGAACGTGAGGTGAGAAAGTGCCAAGAAAATAAAAGAGTTACTAGTGAAGTGAAGTGTGTGATTATGGAAAATAGCAAGGATTCTGTGGAGGAGCAGCAGAATGGCCAATATAGTCTTAGAAGCGGGCGACCAAAGAAGAATGAGACAGAGAAGAAAGCGACTCAGATTCAGACAAACAACACAAAATCATCGGCTAAGAGAAACAAGACAAAAAAGAATGGAGATTTGGATTGTTTAGGTTCAGGTAAGGATCAAAAGGAGGAGGAAGCTAATTCTCGGAGGAACAGAGCAAAACGAGTGAAAGAAGAGACTCCATTGATTCGTTCAAGAAAGCGAGATGAAAATGTGAGTGAGACTGAGGCAACTTCTTCTCTCAATTGGATTGGATTCATTAGCTGTGTCTTGTTTTATGTTGGTTGTTCTGATTTTATTTTTGTTGAATCTGAATAGGGGAACATAATCGAGTCAGTGATGTGTCATCAATGTCAGAGGAATGACAAAGGCCGTGTTGTTCGGTGCCAGAGGTGTAAGACCAAACGATTTTGTATTCCTTGTTTACACAGATGGTATTATTTTCTTCTACCCCTTTGTTTTTGTGTTTTTTGAATTCGCTCTAGCACCCTGATCATTATTTTAGTTTCATAAGAAATTGTTCTTTTTTTTGCCTACTGTGCATGAAATTAATTTGTATTAGGGGTTGTAGTGAACTTCATTATTCTAGATTATAAAGATTGTTGTTTCTGTTTCAATGTTGTTCTGTTTGTTAGAATTTTCTACCCTTGTGTTTCCCTCTCTCTCTCTCTCTCTCTTGAAGTCATCAAAAATTTAAGGAATTGCTTAATATCATAAAACTTTCCCAAGAAATACATTTAGTCACAATTCCCCTGTAACCATGCCAACATTGAATCAAATTAAAAGCTTCTTTTGATTTAAAGAACAGATTCTCAGTTGAATTTTGTCTATTCTAAAGTTTGAAGACATTGACAAGACAAAAATTGTTAATATTATATTTTTTCTTCTTTTAAAATTCCTTAGCCTCCGTTTGGGAAGTGGATTGGCTTTTTGACTTTTTTGGCTATTTTAGCCTGGGCTTAAAAGCTTAGTTTGGGAAGGACTTTTTGATTTTTTTGAGTTTTTTTGTGAGAGAAGAATGTAATGATTATGGGTTGGGTGTGATGTTTTGTTTGTTATGGTTAAAATAGCCTGTTTTGTTTTTTGTAGCTAAAATAGCCAAAAAAGCCTGCAAACTCACTTGCCAAACACAGGCTTAGCATGAAAACACTTGGTAGACATTAATCAACTTAATAATATTGAGATGTGAATTATGATTTATTTATTTATTTATTTTTATAAGTAATCAGTGTGGTTTGTTTTAATTTTTTGAATTCATTTTTCTAAAAATTGAGTTTTTTATTTTTTGTATTTTTTATTATTTTTTTTTTATTTTTAGTGAATATTTTTAAAATTTTAAACAATTTTTTTTAGATGCATTTTAGTTAAATATATCTAAATAATAAAATATTTGTAAAAAAATTAATAAATACACAAAATCCAAAAAAATGTATTGTATTTTTTGAATTTTTAGTATTTAGTGATTTTTTTTAATTTTTTTTACAAATATTATACTTTTTAAGTGTATTTATGTTAAGTGTATCTAAAAATTAAAAAAAATTGCTTAAAATATTAAAAAAATTCAGTAAAAATAAAAAAATTACAAAAAACAAAAACATAAAATATTTTGAAAAGTGAATCTTAAAAATTGAAATCAAATAGAGTGAATACTATTTGGGTTAATTTTGTTGGATCCACTGAACTTGGCTAAGTTTTTGTTTAGGAATAAGTTATTTTAATAATTTTTTATAAAAAATGTGTAGAAAAATAGAAAATGATGTGATAATTTATGATATTTTTTAAATTTTTTAGCTAAAATATGTAGTTGGCAAGAGGAATTCAACCTGATGTTAAGCAAAGTGCATCGGTTTCACATTTAATTCAATTTATTTTCCCCCTAAACTATACATCTACATAAACGGTGAAGCTGAAAAGCATGTAGCAGTCGCAGAGAAGCCATGGGTTTCCAATCAATTTATACTGGTGTGACTTTTAGCTTCACTTGTATAGTTGTATGCATTTCCCTAGAATGCTGATTCAACTTTGACTTGTAGTTGAAGAGAGGATGACAAAAGAAGGATCTAACTATCATTTAACACATATCACCTTTTAGCATATAAGGATTTGTAATGTCTACTCTGGGTGTTTGGGAAGAAGGCTTTTTAATTTTTTTTGGTTAAAATAGTACTAAAAGATAAAATAAATTAAAATAGTCAATAAAACAAAATGTTATGTCAAACTCATAATCATTTTATTTTTTCTCCCACAAACATCACATTCAATTATAAAAAAATTCGATCATCTTTTCAAATACAAAAATTTTAACACACTAAAATAGTCTACTAAAATAGCAATTTTCCAAACACCCATTATATTATGCACTGATGTGTGCGTATGCTCTGCTACTACATGTATTGGAAGATAGAACTTGGAAGAAATCGAAGCAAAATGATGTGGTTTGTTGTTAAACTATTCTATAATAGTTGTAGAATATCTGTGCAACACCTTGATTTTTAAAATTTTAGCTATTTAAGGCTTTTACGTCTTAAGTTGACACAATTTAAAATGGCTGAAAAATTCTTATGATATCCATTGACAAAATGGCAGAAAAATGTAGATGCAAATATAAGTGGAATTTTTAATTGAATAATGAATTGTAAGGTTCTGAAAACTATGCTTATTAGTTGTTGTATCTCTTTCTATGACACTACTTTATTGAGATGGTTGCATGAAATGAGATTTTTGCTTTCTACTTGCATGTTGGTACTTGCCAGTATACAAGTACAGTCAAGTGTTCTTTTGATATATCATATATATTATTTTGCTAATTATATTATCCTATACACTCATCTCCACTTAAGATCATAATGTAATTGTTGTTGAATTGGCTACAGATTCTGGAGGACACCCCATGTGAAAGGGGTGATCCTCATGTCAACAATGGAAGGCCACCAACCTCATGTCAACAATGGAAGGCCACCAACCATGTCAAAAGTCAAAGAATGAGGGCTCTCCCACCTACTCCTTTGTGTATAAATAGAGACGGGAGGGAGAGGATATAGATATCAAATGTGGAGCTGAGAGGTGTGAGTTGAGAGCAAAGAGAGAGAGAATTACAGAGAGTGTTGTAATTCACCATTTTGTTCAATATAGTGAATCCGCTGCCCGTGGACGTAGGCGACTTGCCGAACCACGTTAAAACTTGTGTGTTATTGCTTGTTTGAGTTCTCTGGTGTGCCCCCGATCCTCAACAATTGGTATCAGAGCTCGGGTTGCGAAAAATCGAATTTTTCCCGAAAGTGCCCAGATTTCGAAGTGCTCAAAATCCACTTTTGACCATACCAGGAGGAAGAACTCCCCGAGAGGAGTCCAAAACAGCAAAAACAGAGCCCAGAAGCTTCCAAACGCGCCCTCACGCGCTCTCTGAACAAAGCGCGTCACCCACAGTCTCAGCACGCGCCCCACGCGCCGTTCAGACAACCGGCGCGTGATACCACTCTCACGCACGCGCCCCCACGCGCTGACGGAGGAAGAAGACGAGTGGGGGAAGGCGCGTGTAATACACGCGCGTGCCACGTCATCCGACACGTCAGCCACGTGTCAGCCACGTGTCAGCCACGTGTCAGCCACGTGTCCTGCCCAGTCAGCCGGAGCCGCGTTGACCGAGCCGGAGCCTCGTTGACCGCGCCGCCTGCGCTGCCGTTGACCGCGCCGCCTGCGCCGTTGACTGAGCCGTTGACCAGCCGTTGACCGGAGAAAGTATCCGGTGCATCTCAGCGCACCAGATTCTGTAGATCTGACCCGTCCAAAGTGTTTTTGCCAGGTCGGAGCCATTCGGAGTCCGTTTTTGACGATCCAATAGTGCTTCCCAACTATTTGGAGTATTCCGGACACATCTGTACGGTCAGTTTTTTGAATTGAAGTTTCTAAAAAATGGCAGAATCTAGAGCATCCGAGTCCGTAAGTAATCCAGCCAGTACAAGCACTTCTAGGCATTGGACCCCGGTGTCCCATGCCAAGTTCGAGGTAGAGAAGTTCGATGGAAGCAGCAACTTCGGCATGTGGAGATGCGAAGTTAAGGATATGCTTGTCCAAATGAACCTGCACTTCACTCTGGGAGACAAACCAGATGACATGGACGAGATAGAATGGGAGAGGGTGAATCTCCTGGCCTGTAGTTCCATCCGACTTTGCCTTGCAAAAGAGGAGAAGTATGCCTTTACAGAATATGATATTGCGAAGAAGCTTTGGAAGGCGCTGGAAGATAAGTTCATGACAAAGAGCATTGAGAACCGGCTCTACTTGAGGAAGAGGTTGTTTCGTTTCGACTACGTTAAAGGTATTTCGATGAACGAACACCTAAATAACTTCAACAAAATTATTACGGATTTGAAGAATTTGGATGATCATGTTGGTGATGAAGATAAAGCACTGTTATTGTTAAATTCCTTGCCTGACTCGTATGATCATCTCACTACTACTTTACTGTACGGTAAAGAGAAGATCAAGTATATTGATGTTGCAAACGCCTTAGTGAACAATGAGTTCAGAAGGAAAGATAAGTCTGCAAACAGGGACTCAACATCCGAGGCATTAACAGTCAGAGGCAGAACAAATAACAGAAGAAATACAGGGCGAGGAAAGTCTCGCTCAAAATCCAGGGGGAAACCTTCAGACAAAAGACGTCTTGCAAAAGACGAGTGTGCAGCTTGTCGCCAGAAGGGGCATTGGGCAAAAGATTGTCCAAATAAAGACAAGACAGAAGAGAAGGTGAATATTGCACGAGATGGAGATAATGATGAAGGAGGAGCCTTCACAGTTTCATCATATGGCCAGTCGGATGAATGGATAATAGATTCCGGATGTTCATTCCATATGTGTCCTAACAAGCAGTGGTTCTCGAGCTTACGAGAGTTCGATGGAGGAGTTGTGCTGATGGGCAACGACCAAGCTTGCCAGACAAAGGGGATTGGAACAATTAAACTGAAGAGCCATGATGGAACAATCAGAATTCTTGAAGATGTACGGTATGTACCAGATCTAACCAAGAATCTCATCTCAGTGGGAGTTTTAGACTCCAAAGGTTACAGAATAACCATGGAAGGTGGAGTCCTTAAAGTTGTTCGAGGAGCATTGGTTGTAATGAAGGGTACTCGACAGGGAAATTTATATTTCCTAGATGGCTCTACAGTCACAGGGAGAGTGGCTGTCTCCACCAGTTCCAGCTCAGAAGATGATGCATCAGACACTTCCAAACTTTGGCACATGCGCCTAGGGCATGTCGGTGAGAAGGCTTTACAAGGATTGGTAAAGCAAGGCCTGTTGAAAGGCGCCAAGACGGGGAAGCTTGAGTTCTGCGAGCATTGTGTATTGGGCAAGCAAACAAGAATCAAGTTTGGTACTGCAATTCACCGTACCAAAGGGATTCTAGACTACGTCCACACTGATGTATGGGGTCCTTCCAAGACTGCTTCGTTGGGAGGTAAACACTACTTTGTGTCGTTCATTGATGATTTCTCTAGAAGAGTTTGGATTTATACAATGAAACACAAAGATGAAGTCTTAGACATCTTTCTTACGTGGAAGAAGATGATTGAGACCCAGACAGGCAGACGGATCAAGAAGCTCAGATCTGACAATGGTGGAGAATATACATCAGATCCCTTCTTTGAGGTTTGCCAGAATGCAGGGATAGTGAGACATTTCACAGTTCCTGGAACACCGCAGCAGAATGGAGTTGCAGAACGCATGAACCGCACTTTGGTGGAGAAAGTCCGGTGTATGCTGTCACAGTCTGGATTGAGCAAGGCATTTTGGGGCGAGGCATTGAACTATGCTCGTCATCTTGTCAACAGACTACCTACTGCAGTATTAGATGGGAAGACTCCCATGGAGGTATGGTCAGGAGTCCCAGTTACTGATTATGATCAGTTACGTATCTTTGGATGTCCAGCATATTTTCATGTTACAGAATCTAAGTTGGATCCAAGAGCCAAGAAAGCCATCTTATTGGGCTTCGGTGACGGTGTCAAGGGATACAGACTGTGGTGCCCTGAATCAAAGAAAGTTCTCATCAGAAGAGACGTTACCTTTGATGAGTCTGCAATGCTGAAGCAATCAGATCCTCAACAGAATGAGGAAGCATTGAAGAAGTCAGTGCAGGTGGAGTTTGAGACTCCAACAAAGACTAGTCAGCCAATCAACCATCCTGAAGAAGTCTCAGAGGATAGCTCTGAAGAGAGTTCAGATGAAAATGAAGATCCAGAGGCTCCGCATCAATCAGAACCCATTGCAATCAGGAAAGGGAAAAGGGTGACTAAGAAACCCAGTTGGATGACCGATATGGTAGCCTATGCACTTCCAATCATTGAAGACAATATTCCTTGCACTTTCAAAGAAGCCGTGCATAATGTAGAAAGTGTCAAATGGAAGGAGGCTATGGATGAAGAGATCGGGTCACTTCACAAGAACCAGACTTGGGAGTTGGTGCAACTTCCAAAAGGCAAGAAAGCAATTGGGTGTAAGTGGGTTTACACCAAGAAGGAAGGCATTCCAGGCAGAGACAACATCAGATTCAAAGCTAGATTGGTAGCTAAAGGCTATGCTCAGAAGGAAGGAATAGACTACAATGAGGTATTCTCACCTGTTGTGAAGCACACGTCTATTCGCATCTTGTTAGCTTTGGTTGCACAGTTTGATCTCGAGCTCGCCCAACTCGACGTCAAAACTGCCTTCTTACATGGAGATCTTGAAGAGGAGATATACATGTCCCAGCCAGATGGTTTCAAAATTGCTGGAAAAGAGAATTGGGCCTGTAAGCTGAACAAATCGTTGTACGGATTGAAGCAATCCCCGAGACAGTGGTACAAGCGATTTGATCGGTTCATGATAGAGACAGAATACACAAGAAGTCAATTTGATCATTGTGTATATTTCCGTAAGCTTCCCGACGGTTCCTTCATCTATTTGCTCTTATATGTAGATGATATGCTGATTGCATCTACGAGCAAGGTGGAGATTGACAAACTCAAGGCACAGTTAGCAAGGGAGTTTGAAATGAAGGATTTGGGAGAAGCAAAGAAAGTTCTTGGCATGGAGATCAAGAGAGACAGGAAGAAGGGCACGGTTTGTCTGACACAAACCCAGTATCTGAAAAAGGTGTTAGACAGATTTGGCATCAATGGGAAAACCAAAGCTGTAAGTACACCATTGGCCCCTCATTTCAAGCTTAGTGCTTCGTTGTCTCCACGCACAGAAGAAGAACGGAAGCATATGGCACAGGTTCCATATGCAAATGCAGTTGGTGCATTAATGTATGCTATGGTTTGTACACGGCCTGACATCTCGCATGCTGTGAGTATGGTAAGCAGGTATATGCATGATCCAGGAAAAGATCACTGGCAGGCAGTGAAATGGATCCTAAGGTACATACATGGCACGGTCAATCTGGGATTGAAGTTCGAGAGAGATAACCGACTCGGGCAGAATTTGGAAGGATATGTGGACTCAGATTATGCTGGTGACTTAGACAAACGCCGGTCAACAACAGGGTATTTATTTACGCTTGCTAAAGGGCCGGTAAGTTGGAGGTCAACGCTTCAGTCAACGGTGGCTTTGTCTACTACAGAGGCAGAGTACATGGCAGTAACGGAAGCCTTTAAGGAAGCTATTTGGCTACATGGATTGATTGAAGACTTGGGAATTGTTCAGAAGCACGTTGAGGTGTTTTGTGACAGTCAGAGTGCCATTTGTTTGGCAAAGAACCAGGTTCATCATGCCCGCACCAAGCACATTGATGTCCGTTTCCATTTCATCCGAGAAATAGTGAATGAAGGGGATATTCTGCTTCAAAAGATTGGTACTGCAGATAATCCGGCCGATATGCTCACAAAGGTAGTTTCTGGGATCAAGTTCCAACATTGTTTGGACTTGGTCAACATCTCTCGAAACTGAGCACCTTCGGGTGCATGGCAGTGTTGATCGATCACTATGTTGGATAAGAGAATCCTCGCCAAGGTGGAGATTTGTTGAATTGGCTACAGATTCTGGAGGACACCCCATGTGAAAGGGGTGATCCTCATGTCAACAATGGAAGGCCACCAACCTCATGTCAACAATGGAAGGCCACCAACCATGTCAAAAGTCAAAGAATGAGGGCTCTCCCACCTACTCCTTTGTGTATAAATAGAGACGGGAGGGAGAGGATATAGATATCAGATGTGGAGCTGAGAGGTGTGAGTTGAGAGCAAAGAGAGAGAGAATTACAGAGAGTGTTGTAATTCACCATTTTGTTCAATATAGTGAATCCGCTGCCCGTGGACGTAGGCGACTTGCCGAACCACGTTAAAACTTGTGTGTTATTGCTTGTTTGAGTTCCCTGGTGTGCCCCCGATCCTCAACAATTGTGGGTTTCAGTCATCAGATTATAGTTACGTTACATTTTTGTAGTTAAACTTGTGAATAATTTCTGATAGTTTCTGTTGTGATTGATATTAATAATAATTTTGTCATGTTTGCAGGTATCCTGATACAAAAGAGGAGGCAATTGCCGAGGCTTGCCCTGTTTGTTGTGGAAACTGCAATTGCAAAGCATGCTTACGTTTAGATGGATCTCTTAAAGTCAGTCAGTTTTCTTTGCTCCAGACATTTCATGATCTGTTCTATTGGTTCCTATTCTAGATATCCTCCCTATGAAGCACAAACACCTCTCCAGAGGTCATGTACTGATGTTGGACATGTGTTGGACACAGACATGCGCTGGACATGCTCTGGACACATATCGGACATGCTGGAGAGACTTGGATACACTGTGTCAGTTGGGACAAGATGGGGACATGTTGTAGACATGTTGGGACACACTGGGATCGTTTTTTAATTATATATATATATATTTCTAATACTGAAATAGCATATCCAAGGTTAATGAATTTAATGAAATTAAATATTTGATACAAGTAAATATATAATATTGAAAAATATGATATATAATAAATATATAAAGTTTATATGTTTTGCATGTTACCAAAATGTTGGATTCTGCATTTTTTGAAAATTTACAAGTTGTCGTGTACGTGTCCGTGCTTCTTAGTGTCCTCAACTTATACAAAATATATATATTATATGCTCTTCGTGGCTCGCTGTAGGAACTGAACAATTTAAAATTGAAGATCAACGAAGATGAAAAGGTTCACCACTCCATGTATTTGCTACATGCACTTATTCCATTTCTGAAACATTTTAATCAAGAGCAATTGATGGAGAAGGAAATAGAGGCCAAGATTCAAGGTAGTAATTCTTTGGTTTTGTGTAACATGAAAACTCGATAATTATGTTTTCCTATTAAAGCGATGAAATGGAGGTCACTACACTGAGTACAGAGATATTAAATAGAATAATAGAATTGTGATTTTGGCGATCAATGCTTAAAAGATGTTAGTAGTTTTGGTCTTGATGTGGTGGTGACGAAAACTTTTTTCTTATTTGAAACTAAGATAGTGATTTCATATGGATGTGAGAGTTGCACATGCACTTGGACTGTTCTAACGGATATAAGATGGATTTGCAATGCTATTTGATTGGCTTCACTGTAGAAGTGCTTTCTTTTTCATCTATTTCACTTCATTTAATTTGTTCATTTCAATGGTTGTAGATAGCTATCCTGGTTTCACTGATAGTAACTTCAATTTGCCATGTTTATACTTATTTTTTTTTTTCAATAAAAATTTTAGGGATTATGTTCTAAAAGGCCTTTAGGAGAAAATGTTCAATTTATACTAATGCTTCTTCATAGTTGCTTTAACACTTGTTCGTTCAATTAATATTCTAATCCAAAACCTATGAGAGAAGGCAATTATTTGCTAGTTGTATGTTTGTTTGGCCAGGGTTATCATTAGCAGCATTAGAGCTACAAAAGGCAGCTTGTGAAAAGGATGAGCGTGTTTATTGGTAGGTTTCATGAAAATTGTCTTCTTTATGTTAAATATTTCTTAATTTTTGCGTAATGATATCACATATTTTGTGCAGTGACTACTGTAAAACTTCTGTTGTTGACTTCCACAGAAGCTGTCCAAACTGTTTTTATGACCTTTGCCTTACTTGTTGCCGGGAGGTCCGTGATGGTCACTTGCAGGGAGGTGGGAAGGAAGTAATCTTTCAATATACTGACAATGGGTTAGCTTATCTCCATGGTGGCAAACCCAAGTCTGTTTCTTCAAGAAAGAGAGCAGCTTTGGGTATATCTGTTAACAAGAGCTCCACAGATTATGAGAAGTCAAATTCTGAGTGGAAAGCAAAGAAAGATGGTAGCATTCCTTGCCCTCCAGAGAATATGGGTGGTTGTGGTGTTGGCATACTAGAGTTGAGGTACTTGTTTCCTGAAGATTGGGTTTCAGACTTGGTGAAGAAAGCAGACGATACAATTAAAATGCACAAACTTTATGATATGCCTAGAACACCCTTGCAGGTCTGCTCCTGTTTCAATTCATCTGGTGACATTGACTTGGGCAGTGGTAAGTCACGTAAAGCAGCTTGTCGAGAAAATTCCAATGACAACTATCTGTACTGTCCTACGACTAGAGATATTCAACATGGGGACTTGAAGCATTTCCAGCAGCACTGGATCAAGGGTGAGCCAGTGATTGTGAGTAATGTGCTCGAACAGACATCTGGTTTGAGTTGGGAACCGATGGTTATGTGGCGTGCATTCAGACAGATGAAACATTTGAAGCATTCTCAGCATTTGGATGTTGTGGCCATTGATTGTTTGGATTGGAGTGAGGTCAGTTCAAGATTTAAAATTGTTCCTTAAGAGTTGAGCATCTAATAAAAAATCTTTGTTGAGCACCATAATCAATATAGTAGCCTGAAAAACTAATGGCATGGTAGTGACATTGAAGATGTTTCCAGTTCATCACATTTGCTTACAAGTTTTTCAATACATTAAAAGAGTAAGTTCACAATTAGGTATCCTTTGGTTAAGTGGAAGTTATGCTAGTGCAACATAACAGAGGGAAAAATGGCAAGCAGATAATATTTTAGCTATACAAAAGAAAGCTACAGAACAATTTTTTTAAGAACACCCCCCCCCCCCCCCCCCCACAAATAAAATAAAAAATACACATAATAATATCCTTATGCCTAACTTCGTTTAGACTTTTTTCTTTTTGTTTTTTGGTTAAGAGAGTTATATTGCCGTCTCTTAAACTAGAAGTCGGCTTGCTGCATGCATTTAACATTAGTACAGCTGATCTGGCCTTTTTATCAAATTAGATATGCTTGGTCTAATCAAGTATGTTTTCTACTCTGAAAAATTAGCAGATTGATAATTTAAGTGTTAATGGTTTTGTTTATCATACATTCTCAAACGCTGGAGGCTGGCCATCACTTGCTTGTGCTTTGTGTTTTTAATTAGGATTAAGATGCTATTATGTTGGTTTGAGTTGCCTAGGGTTATAACTTATAAGAGCTTGACATTGATACATAGATGGTTATTTTAAAACACAAAATTATTTCTACCTTGCAGCAGAAAGTTCTGATGGGAAAGAATTTATCGTGGAGGACCTTGCTACTGCTTTTGTACAAAAAAAAAATTGTTACAGTTTCATCATATGGTGGTAGTGATATGAAGCAATAGTCCCTCCAGGGAAAGATGTCAAGAAACTACCCCCAAAACAAATTCATATTGGCATTTTGTACATCAATTGAATTAGAGGAGAAAATACATCAAATGGAGAAGGAAACCTTGATTTAGGGTTTCCTCACCAGAAGACTTAAATATGATCTTTTGTTTTAGATGGCTTCTCATCATGTTGTTAAATATGGTTGTTTCTTTTTCTAAACTAAGGTGCTTGATACGTTTACTTTAGAAGCAACAAATTGAGTTGAAAGCAGTCAACTCTGTTTCTAGTCATTTTCATTCTGGAAGTGGTAAATAGACAACTCTTAGTAACTAACAAAAATGCTCTCTTTTTGTTGCAAACATTAATGCAAAAGAGCTTTGCACTCGCAAAAATGAGCAGCAGTATGAACTTTTCCTATTCCTCAACAGTTGTCGAGGCCAAGTTAACAATGATTTACTCCTCTAGTCTTTTGTTCTCTCTGATTACTCTTTTAGCCTTTTGTTCTCTCTACTTGAATCATTGTCACGTTGCTTTTCATTCCTCATTTAATTCTCTGTTTTTACTTTCGATTCCATGTTTCTCCTCATTATTTTTTCTCCTGTTCCAAAGCTTTTTGAAAAATTATCCTACTGTGCATGCTTGAACTAATGTTTTTCATGAATGGCTTGTATTAGAGTACACTGATGTAAAAAAGACTGAAATTTGACAACACTGGCCCTTTTAAATGATATGGTTTTAGATGTTCTTTCCTAGGAGGGTAGGCCCAAATGAAATACCTTCAATAGTATGTCTACTTTAACCCTTTTAGATGTCTTTTCATGATTGCCGAAGTTTTCTTTTCTTCTCTATTGTAAGATGAATTTGATAGGTGATTCTACTGGTGCGATGCATTGCAGGTAGAGATTAATATTCATCAGTTCTTTACGGGATATTTGGAGGGCCGATCTGACAGTTTTTCGTGGCCTCAGATTCTGAAATTGAAAGATTGGCCCCCGTCTAATGCTTTTGAGGAACGCTTACCTCGTCATGGTGTTGAGTATATCAATTGCTTGCCCTTCAAGGAATATACACATCCACGCAATGGCTTTCTCAATCTTGCAGTCAAATTGCCGGAAGGGACTTTGAAGCCAGACTTGGGGCCGAAAACATATATTGCTTATGGGGTTGCTCAGGAGCTGGGGCGTGGGGACTCTACTACCAAGCTTCACTGTGATATGTCTGATGCGGTAGGATATGTTTATGAGTTTCTGGTACCGTAGCTTTCACTTCTGGGAAACTCCTATTTAGCTTTTTTGTCATTTTGGTTCTCTTTGCCTTCACAGTTTTTGCGAATGTTGTGTTTGGTTATTAAACATAGGTTAGAGGATAAGCTAGGCACGTAAGGGTCCAAATCTATGTTACATGGACTTGGTTATGGGTATTGGATGCGGGTATGTATTTAAAGATCGGATTCATCAAATCATAAATTTAAGGATACGTGAATTTGGAAAAAAAATAGCATATTTTTATATTTTTAAATAAGTATGTGAGATTAAATGGTGTTATATGTAATTATATAACAATATATACATATAATAATAGTATTATATACTCTCTCCGTCCCAAAATATTAGTCTCTTATTCTATTTTTCATTGTTTCAAAATATTAGTCTCTCTTCAAAAATCAAGTACAAAAATAATGTAAATTTCCTATTTGGCCATTCTTTTAAATTAATAAACAATATAAAAACTACAATTATGACATTAATATTCCCAAAAAATGTACTATCAAAAGGGTAATTTTGGAAAATTAACTTTTTTTCAAATGCAATAATTGTACTACAAAAAAAGTTGGATTTTCCAAAAAGGACCAATATTTTGGGATGGAGGGAGTATAATTATGTAAGAAGTATCTGTTGAAAAATATTCGATATATATTCCATATCTTTGTTTGAGAGTCGGGTTTCTAACACGGATATTTGGTTTATTTTGAGGAGTCTGTGTAACGTAGGTTGAAATATGTTCGGCACTAGGTCTGGTTTGTGGTAAGGCCATGTTGAGGCAGGCTAGCCGCTCGCTGTCTGTAAAATAATTTATTACAGGACTATGGCCAGTACATCTATGGAAATCTCTCTTTCACACACTTTATGTATATGTATTGTGTCCATCTATGGAAATCTCCCTTTTACACACTATTGGCATGTTTGATTGGAAGGATTAGAGTATGGGATTGGGATTATTAATCCGTGGGCCCAATTATCTTATGTTTGTTTTGACATTTTGTTTTAGGATTATCAATCCAATGGATAATTAATCCAACAAATTTGTAGGATTATTAGTAATGGGGTAGGGGTGGGATTATGAATACCACACTAATTTGATTGGATTATTAATACCTCACTATTAGTCTTGTGGAATCAAACATGGCCTATATGTATTGTATGTGTATTTGTATGTCACTTTGGCATGTATATTGATGTATGTGGGTTTCTGTGCATCTTATATGTGTGTGTATGTATGCACATCGTCAATTGATAAAACATAAATGTGAAGTTTGATAGAAGGAATGGGCAAATGGGAATCTAGATCAAACCTAAAACCATTCTAGATGATGAAGGTGACTATCTTGTCTGCATTGGGTTTTAAATTTACTTTTTGGGATAAGAATTTTCATCCAAATTTTATTTTCAGCCACAAGTCCCAATAATTCTGAAAGAAACACTAAAAACTAGCAATTTGAGTGTTGAGGTTCTTAAATGTTAGATTAAAATGAAATTCTTTAGTGTTCCCCTAACTTTGCCCCCTTTTTGGTCATGGAGAAAAACGGGTTTTAGTATTTCTAGGATGGTGGAATGGAATACTTGTTAAGGCCCCACTGAAGTGATCTAGATTGACTGGTTATTGTTTGCATCTTGGATCATGGGCGGAGCTATTAAGGGGATAGGCGGGGCCAATTGGCCCTATTGAACTTTGGTAAAATTCTATTTTTACTTGAGTTTTTTTAAAAATGTTTTCAATTTGCTTGCTCTGAGATTTTATTTTCGCACTTGAATCTTATATTTTTCATTTGTTCCCTTTAAATTACTTGTTTGTTATTTTGCTAACTAGGCCTTTTTTTATTGAGCAATGATATTTTCTCTTTCTTTTTTTTTATCTCCTCCCAAGGGGAGTATGAGAGGTTAATAGTGCAGTATGAATATCCTTTTTTAATTAATTAATTTATTTTTATTGTTAATAAATTTGCTTCCCTCATTTCTCTCTTTCCTTTTATATATATATATATATATATATTTATTTTTGTACTTTCTATCTTGTTTCTTGACAACACCATTTTCTTTTGTGACAGTGAACTTGTCTTTTTGTGCTCTCAAAAATCTCAAGTGATGCATGTTCTTCAATCACTTTAGTTCTCTTGCTCGTTTAGTTTTGTAAAATTAAATTTGGTGATTGAACTATTGAATGTTCACTTATTTCACTTATTTCTGTTTATGCTTTATTAAATTATGCTTCCAATTTTATTATCATTTAAAAATATTTACTTCTTTTGATTGTCAAGTAAGAAAAAAATTTCATTTATAGTTCTAGACATCTAGTTAAGATTTTGGCCCCACTGAACAAAAATCCTAGCTCCACTGGTCTTGGATATACTATGGGAAGGAATTGTACGGACTGTAGCCACTACTTTCTGATCCTTAAATAATGGTTTAATAACATCCTTGTAACAGTCCTTAGACAGTCATGTTTCATATGATTGGAAGATACAGCAGCCGTTCTAATGTCATTTAATAAACATTGCCATAACCGTAATTCTGTTTGTAATTTTATATGTATGGTGCCTTTTTTTAATCTTGTAAATACCTGAAACAAATGTATAAATATTTTCAGAAAATTTATGATGTTTTTGTCAAAACTATTATGCCTATAAATGGCCAAAATGCATGAAGTTTGTGGCGGGCATACATGGCTTCTAAATTCTCCAATGTTTCTACACTGGTGAAGTAGTTCCTTGTACCATCAATTCTTCCCCTCTAGGGAGGCCCTTAAAATTAATGATTTTCTGTTTCAGGTGAATGTATTGACGCACACAAAAGCAGTGACTCTTAAACCAGAACAGCTTTCCAAAATAAAGAAGTTGAAACAAGAGCACCTTTCCCAAGATCAGAGGGAATTTTTTAAAAACGGTACTCAAATGTGCCAAAAGGTTGAGAAGCAGCAGCTTTCATCATTGGTGGAGAACTCCAGATCAGGTGACACTGGTGTCCAGTCAAGTACAAATGCTGCTGAAGCATCTAGCTGCTGCGTAGATGGTAGTGGATCTTGTGAAATACATTCTGATGGTGGACAATATAGTGATGGTATTGACAAGACAGGTTGTGTAAATGCTAAAGAAATTGCAGACCAAACTGGTCAAGATGATCTAAATGGTGTTGTGGCCAAGAAGGTAGCTGAAGAATGTGATTCTGCTTTGCCATCAAAAGAAAAAAGCAACAATGATGAGGCTGAAGCAAATGGAACGACAGGAAAAGGTCCTCAAAGAAGAGGAAGGAAGAGAGGGAAACATGTAGTTTTGGAAAGGAAGTCCAAAAAACTGAGAAAGAAGATAACTAGTGCAGAACCGGAGAATGAGGAAAAAAACAGCAATGATGAAGAAAGACAAAGGTATTTCAATGGCGAAGGTGAAGATGGTTTCTCTAATATCCAAGGATCTCCTGACAAGGACGGAGACATAAGTGGGAAGAATACTGAAACTGTGTCGGAAGGGTTGGAACATGCAGATGGAGGCGCTGTCTGGGACATTTTTAGGAGACAAGATGTTCCAAAGCTAAAGGAATATCTTCAAAAGCACTTCAGGGAATTCAGGCATATCCACTGTTCTCCATTGCAGCAGGTAAAACATTGTCCAATAATAAGTTTTGAGCTATGTAGATTTAAAGCATTTGATTAATGCATGTGATTTTCCATTTTGAGCAACATTAGTTTTCTTTCTATTTTATTTGACCTGATTAAATATTTCTGTAACTGTTTTCTTTAGGACTTCAGAAGTAGTAGGGACCTGTCGAAGTAAAACCATTGTGTTTGTTTCCACGCCTGTCTGTTCAAGTTTATACATATTGCATATATGTGTGTGTGGGTGTGTAAGTCTGTGAGTATATAACCAACACGATCAGTTACAGGAGAAAAAAGGAAAAGGTAAATGGATTTGATTGTTATATTAAAAGTTAATTCTTCATTTGAAAATGTGAATAATGATGCTCTTCTTATGAATGCATAGACTTGTTAAGCACTGTAAAAAACATCAAATCACTTTCAATTGCTTTTTAAACATTTAGTATAACCTCATTTTCTTCTGATGTCAGTATAATTTCAACTTCTGGTGTCCTTGTAAACCCTTGTGGGGGTCCTTAAAGTTGGTGAGGCCAATAGTTGGGCATTTGGGATAAGATTCTGTTGGTAACAATAGTTGTAAGGTAAAGGCATAAATGTGCAATACGTGGATTTGCTGACACAAGCATCCTCATGTACCATATGCTGTGGTGCTTTATTTTGTTGTAATGGTGTTTCACCTGAGTACTCTCATGTTGCCATTTATATATTTTCTGCTACAGGTTGTTCACCCTATTCATGATCAGACTTTTTATTTGACTCTGGAGCATAAAAGAAAGCTGAAGGAGGAATATGGTTAGTTTATTGTTTATCGCCCCTAAGGCAGTTTGATTTGATGCTGTATTACTTTGCAGTCATAATTGTCAAATGGATGCTGTTATGTAGGAATTGAACCATGGACTTTTGTGCAAAAACTTGGAGATGCAGTTATTATTCCTGCTGGCTGTCCTCATCAAGTTAGAAACTTGAAGGTATTGTAAGATATTTTATCTGATTTAAGAGGTTATAAATTTGAAGTGGCTTCTCTTTGAAGGATCACCTGTAAAATCAGCATATTTACCATTTTCCCAAATTAAGACAACAGCTCATGTCACCAAGGATATAAAAATATAAAAGACTGAAGTGGATATATGCATAAACATAATTAGCATAAAGATCCTTGTCTTTCCACTTGAATATCCCATCTTCTATGCACACATTTCTCCAATCTGTCTATATCTCATTTGCATTTTAGCTTTAAATACATTAGTCAGACTTATCATTTTGACAATTCTTTACTATTTGTAAGAGATTTTTGTGATTCTTGTAGTATCTACATTATTGTAGTGTTACTTAACGAGTGACAACAATGTCTTTTGGCCTATAGGTTTATTTAAAGTGATTGATTGTGGTGACATATGGATCCTCTTGGATCTTGTGGGACCCATCAAAATGCGATACTTGCTTAGCAAATTGCAATGTCATAAATTGCTTTCAATAGATGATCTTGTTTAGCTCATTCGTTGAGTTCAGAGTTGCTGTCTCAGCTCACACTGTGGAGATGTTTTGGTGTGCTTAAATTGAAGATTTTCGCCCTACAATTGTAGATTCGTCTTTCACTGAAAAGATTGATATTTTGTTCTCAAGATTTTATCTCTAATCTCAATAGAATAAATTGTTTCATAATATAAGTTAAGATGTAGTTTTCTGATACCCTTCTTGTTATCTTTGCAGTCATGTATTAAGGTTGCACTTGACTTTGTCTCACCTGAAAATGTTGGTGAGTGCATTCGTTTAACAGAAGAGTTCCGCTTGCTCCCTGAAAATCATAAGGCCAAGGAAGACAAGTTGGAGGTAGACCATATCATTTACTTCTTTAATGTGATATGGACTCTCTGTTGGATTTTTCACCTAAGTATTGGAATCCTACAGTTGTATGTTTATGAATTCTGTTTGAGTTTACTAACCAAATGAATTCTGCAAACATAAATTGGACCAAGTTATCCTTTCCACTAAGTCCCGTCCAAAAAGTAGAAAAAAATGATCTCATCCTAAGTAAATGTATTTGTTGAGCCTGAGCGGGAGCGAAAATGATAGCGAGAGCATCATTTGTGAAAATACTTTGTGAGCTAGAGTGCCATCAGGGCGTGTATAGACATGTATTTTAATTTTTAATAGAAAATATATTTATTTTAACTACTTTTATTTATATATGCACTGATTTATTGTAGAAAATATATGCTGTTTAGTAGGAAAAATGATGATAACTGAATACAAAAATAAATACTTGTAGATATTTTAACAGCTGAAGTGATGGCCTGGTGGTAACCATTCACTTTGGACCTACACTAGACTAGGTCGCACATTCCAATCTTCAAAATCTATTGCTCTTTAGCATTGGGTTGTGGCTCAAGTGTAGAATAAGATACACGTGGCCCTCCATCATTCATTGGTCAAAAGAGGATTAATTTCAAATTTGCAAATTTCACTAAACGAATGTGGATTTGACTTGAATTGGCCTACAATTAATGGATCTTGGACTAGAACGTGATTTGTTCACCCATTGGGATGAATTAGGTTACTTAGGTCTCCTCTTCTAAACAATCCAATAAATTATTATTTTCATTAATGGCCAGTTATTTTTAATTTTCAGAAAAAAAAATGCTTTTCTAACTATCAAGTTAGACTAGGCAAGCTTGTCTGTTAAAATCATGTTGTAGATAATTGTGATGTATTAGTTAATATATAAATATATTGACTTCTACCAAAAGAATAAAATGAAAGCATCACATGTTGAACATTAGATAACTTATGCAATTTTCTTGTCAACTTTTAATGACTTTCATGCTATGCATCAAGATGGTGAAAATAGGTTACAGTAGTTTATATCGCCAAGAACGGTAAATGTTACCATGGGAGGAATCAGAAACACATACATGGCATAGAGCAATGCAAGCATTTTACTCTAGGCATTGACTTTGTGGTGATAGTGATTCATATAGAATTTCATCGGGTCTTGACTTGTTATATGGCAATTGGTTGGGTCCCAAGGCTTGGTTTGGTTCATTGAGCGGTGTTGTACTGTTTAGCCTGTCTGGATTATTATATTACTTGAACTTTGTTTATCATCTTCAACATTATCTATTATTACCTTCGTGCACTACCTTATGATATTTTGTTCTACTGCATTTATTATTTAATAGATCTCTATGATTGCTTATATTGTGAAATACTTTCCATTTTTTTATTTTTAGTGCTAAGTTTGTAAATTCGGCAGTAGATGAGGCTTGCTTCTGTGTTGTGCTTTACATGAACAGGTAAAGAAAATGACTCTTCATGCTATAAACGAGGCTGTAAAAGAATTGGAGAAGCATACTGAGTGAGTATTTTAATCACACATAATATGCATATGACATTCATTGACAGATTTGACTTAGTATTTCAAAAGTAAAAATTTGCAAAATGAAGTCTGGTTGGTTGTTATCTTCTCTGGATCACTTGTGAAGGAGACTAATACTTCTTTTTTTTGTTTGTTTGTTTGGAGGGGACACACTACCGGCTGCATTGCTGAATCTTGTTCATGAGCAGTAGCATTCAAATTAATTTTTGAAGGAATGTGGATGAATTTTTTGAAGGTATGGTATGTGCATAGGGGATATTGCTTGGTTGGGCTTTTTCTTCCTCGATTTTGTTGTTTGGCACTTGTCATCGGGTGAAGCTTGCATGTATAGCGACAGCTCACTGAAAATAGTATAGTAGGTAGTTAAAAGTTGCAGCTGAAGATATCTGCAAGCATTGCTGATGCTATTCTCCTTGGGAGATTAAACAAAAAACTTGGCACCAGCTGTTTTGGTTTTGTTTTGCTCACTCACAATTTACCCAAAAACTATGGGCTTGGAATTATGGTTACCACATTCTTTTGACTGCTGATTACTGATCATATATATATACATACTAGAACTATTTTGGAATGTGAAAATTTATGCATTCAATCTTCTGTCTACACCAACTGAGATATTCACTTTATATAATGTAGTTTGTTTAATATTTGTACACGGATTAGTGGAATCTTGAAATTATGGATTTGATAGGGATCATTTTTGCATTATTGGTGGGGACTGAGGGTTGCTGTGTGAGCTCATTTAGGAGCTTTTTTAAGTTTAATTTGATAATTCGAACTGTTTATATTGTAACGTTTATCGAGTTTATTATTTATGAAAAAAATTAAGTAAATTAAACATCTAGTCTCACGATTAGGTTATAATTGTTTTAAAAAAATTATAAAAATTTTGTTAATTGTTTATTTAAAAAAAATGTGCTCTTTTTATGAGGTTATAGATGCCTAATTAATTTGTTTTTTTGCATAGATGTTTTATTTGACAATTTTATAATATGAACAGTTTGAATTATTGAAAGAAATTTGTGATAAGTCTATGTGGAATGTCACTGTAACTTGTGTCATGAGGCACAGCAGGATTTCCCATTCCCATGGGGTGGTTCGTTAATATTTTTTATCCAGCAATTTTTGTCAGCATGAAGAATAATGCTCTGACAAAAAGATTGTTCTTAATTTTCATGTTGATGTGGTGAGGGGGTTGGTTTTTATTTAGGTTGGGTTTGGATTTGGTTTTTTCTAACATCCTAAATATTAGTTTTTTATTTTGTTTTAAATTTCTAAAGAAATCAGAATGTAATTAAAAAGTTGATGGGCCAATTTTTTTGGTTGATAATAATAGCAATTGATATTCAGTGCTTGTTTGGTTTTTTCATTGGGGCTAAAAAAGTATAAAAAGACAAAATAAACTATATAAGTCAATAAGAAAAAAAATTATTTTTTATCTATAATTATTATATTTTTTTTTCTTATAAAAGTAAAAAAAGTTTCAAAACAAAAATCAAACGAGTTAAAAAAATTGGGTTAAAAAAATTTTAATACAAAAAAGTTGGTTATATTATTCAATGCCAAAAGAATCTTAGTTTGCATTATTGGTGATTATTTTGTAATGATAAACTCTTTTATACGTTTTATTAGGGATAGTTACGGGACGGGTTTGTCATTCCTTGCCCTTGTCCCGCCTCAGTCTTAGACTGTTTTGTAGTTGTCTTTGTTGATGACATTTTGATCTACTCACTCTCTAAGAAGGAACACGAGGAACATTTGCGGATTGTACTTGAGTTGCTTAGAGTTCACAAATTGTATGTTAAGTTCGGGAAAGTGTGAGTTCTGGTTGAAGGAGGTGAAATTCTTAGGTCATGTGGTATCTAGAAAAGGGGTGACTGTAGACTCTTCTAAGATAAAGGCAGTGCAAGATTGGGAACAACCTATGAATGCCTTTGAGATCCAGAGTTTTTTGGGGTTAGCCGGGTATTAGCGTCGTTTTGTGAAGGATTTTTCTAGATTGGTTTCACTTTTGACTAGATCAATAAGAAAGGAAATCAAATTTGAATAGAGCGAGACTTATGAGAAATCATTTGAAAAACTTAAGGTTAGAATTATCACTGCTCCAGTGTTGATTATTTCGGAGAGCGGTTTAGGTTATTCTGTGTATTGTGATGCATCTCGGGAAGTTTGGGTTGTGTCTTGATGTAAGAGGGAAAGGTAGCGGAATATGGCTCATGGCAGTTGAAAACACACGTATACAGAAAAACTAACCTGTTGCAGCCAAGATTTTCAAAGTTGTTTTTTTTTTTTTTTTTTTTTTTTTTGTTTTTTTTAAATGACTGTGCAATGCCTTGATCTATTAAGTTTTCTAATCAACCCATGTAACGAGCATTGGGCCAATGACTCCCAAACCAGACGGTTTTAGGGCACTAGGTGTAAAGACACCCCTACGGGCTTAATAACTCGAGTTGAAAAGGTTACGAATCTGAACAAGTCATTCTTCTTATTTTTCCTTAACTGTGCAATGTCCAAGTTCCTTAAGCTTTCTAATTAAACTATGTAGCAAGTTTTGGGCCAATGACTCCCAAACCAGACGGTTTTAGGGCATTAAGTGTAGAGACACCCCTACGGGCTTAATAACTCGAGTTAAAAAGGTTACGGACCCAAACCAGTTAAGTTTTTTTTTTTTTTTTGTAGGAATCTTGGCTCCTCATTTATTCTTTTCTGCAACTATAGCTATTATCAATGATGTACACTAGGGATTATAATAAAAAGATCACCACTATGATAGTGTGTTCATGTGAATTAAGACATACTCATGACAAGTGTACTAAAATCACAAACACAGACAACTCTCCTCGTGCAAACATGGCATGCAAGTATCTACCCAATAAATTCTTTTCATACAAGTCTACTATGATCTCCAAATAACATATGCAAATATCATCACCCTACTAGCAAAAAGTCACATCAGGTGAAGTAATGCAGTCAAGTAAAACAGGTATAAGCATGAATTATGAGCCAAATAGGAATGCACAAAATAAAATATAACCCTCATCTCCCAACTTGAATATGACATTGTCCTCAATGGAAAAGTAAAGAGAAATGAGAGAAAATTACCAGAATTGTAGGTGCACATCCAGGTAGGTAGAGAGTAACATATATACACTCACACTTTTCTTTGTCTTTTTTTTTTATTTATTTATTTTATTTTATAATAAAAACGAAAATAATTAAAAAAATGAATAAAAATGACCTTAAAATAAATTAAATAAATTGTAAACTAAACTAAGCGAAACGACTTATTCATTAAATGATAAACTAAACTAAACTAAACTACTTAAAAGAAGAGAAGAAAAGAAAAGAAAATAAAATAAAATAAAAACTAAACTGCTTATTCATTAAATGAACAATTACAGTATAGAAGAAAAATAAAAATAACATTACTAACTACACAAGTATAATAATAAAAAAAATAAAAATAAAACCAAAATCGACTAACTAATTAACTTAACCAGAGTTACTACGAAGTAATTTAAACTAAACAAATATAGCAAATAAAAAAAAAAAAAATTAAGATTATTGTTAGCACCATGCTTTCTGAGTTTTTTTTTTTTTTTTGAAAATAGAAAATAGAAAAAAAAAAATAAAAGTCGAATTTTTTTTTATATAAAAAAAATTATAAATAAAATAATTGTATATTTATTTATTTATTTATAAAATTTATTTATGTATTTAGTTAAAAATTATTTACATCAATAAATTAAAAGAAAAGAAAAGAAAAGAAATAATAATAATAATAAAAAATAAATAAAATATTAATAATAAAAGAAAAAAAAAAAACAAAATGTAATGTGCCGCACATGGCCCGCACCTGCGGCGATGTGCAACACCTCGCGATTTTTTTTTTTTTTTTTTTTTTTTTAATAATCGGCGTTCGGCACGTGCGGGGCCCAAGCCGCACGTGCGGCTTGGTCAATGTCCTTGGTGCCGCACCTGCTTATTTAGCAGTGCCCACAAAATGTTGTGGTGAATTTTGTTTTCATGTGCGTGCTCATTGCCGCACATGCGGGCCATCTTTTTGTTTTTATTTTTTATTTTTTATTTTTTTTGAAGTATAACACAGATTTTTTTTTTGTTTGTTTGTATTTTTGTATTTATTTATTTTTTTTACTTTGTAAAATTGAACAAGTATGAAAACTATTATTATTATTTATTATTATTATTTTTATATATTTAAATTGAACAAGTATAACCCTTCTTTTTTATTTTATTTTTATTTTTTTTAAATCAAAACTAAGCATTTCTACCTTCAATTGACATCCGAAATAAATATAATACATAAGAAAATAACGGAATGCCCACTAAAGGTATAATCTTCACACGAAAACCACGGGTACTACTTTTCTCCCTAACTGTGTTTGTAACTTTCCCTATTCTCCAACAGGGTGACAGACTAGGTTGATTCGGTATCCAGAATCGAGGCACATAAAGCTACCTCAACCTATGGGGCTGCCATATAGAGTTCAAGCCGAGGTAGTTTTGAAGCAATCTCCACACCCCTGGGTATTTAAACTAGACTCTAGTCTCGGAAATCCCAAACCTTTGTGTTCTAGGCTTTGCCATTCGAACTCTAGTTTTCACCGTCTCTGTTGGTCTCCTAGGAACTCACTACAAACACAGTTAGGTGGCTATACCAGACCGTTAGATGCCGTTCGGGCACGGCTAACACCAAAGGAATTACACCTTTAGAGGATTTAAAGTCTCCTAGACGCAAATAAAGCATGACGAGAACAAAGAAAAACAAAATAACATAGAAGGGAAAGAAAAGAGACTAAGGAATCAATCTATCAATTATAATAAAATGGGTCCATCAAACCCCTGGGTAAAGGAAAATGATCCTTCCTAGTCGAGGAATTTAATCTCCTATAATCAATGCAGCCTCGCCACCCAGTAGTGGTTCGTGTGGGGACTAACTCTCCTCCCTCATTCTCAACAACAGTGATGCCCGATTTCTTGGGTACTACTTGTGTGGGACTCACCCACTTGCTATTTGAGATGGGGTATATGATACCCGCATCCAACAATTTCAAAACCTCCTTAACTGACCCATCAATATCAAAATTTTCAAACCCAAAATGACCTAGACAAGCCTCTAAAGGGTCCTCTACAAGAATGGAGGGCAAAGCCTCCTCCACAATCTCATCCACAACATCCACTAATAAGCACTCCTCTCTCTCATGAGGTTGTTGGGATGCTTGGAAAACATTAAGTTTCACTTGCATGTTGCCAAATGAAACTTCCATAACCCTGGTCCGACAATTTATGCATGCATTGGCCGTAGCCAAGAAAGGTCGACCTAAGATCACCGGGATTTGTTTCTTAGAACTGGTTACCGGTTCCATATCTAACACCAAAAAATCAACAGGGAAGTAGAACCTATCAACCTTAACTAGCACATCCTCAATCATGCCACGTGGCACTCTGAGGAACCGATCAGCCAATTGAAGAGTGACAGTAGTGGGCTTTAACTCGCCAAGCCCAAATTCCTCGTACACAGAGTACGGCAATAAATTGACACTAGCCCCTAAATCTAATAAGGCCCTATCAATGAAATGGTCCCCTATAATGCATGCAATGGTTGGGGCACCCGGGTCCTTAAGCTTAGGAGGTGTGTCATTTAACAAGATGGAGCTTACTTGCTCCGTGAGTAGGACCTTTTGGGACACATGTGTCCTAGATTTACGCTTTTGCGTACAAACGTCCTTCAGAAATTTGACATATGATGGTACTTGCTTAATCGCCTCCAACAGGGGGAGGTTGATTTTTACTTGTTTAAAGACATCCATCATTGCCTCCATAGATGCCGCCTTCTTATTAAAAGGGGACGGTGCATCGAGGCATTGGGGAAAGGGTGCCTTAGGCACATATGGAGTGCTAGGGACTAACTTATCCCTCTTAAGTGTTTCCCCCTCACCCTTGCTCTCATTAGGTGTACCCCCATAGTCACCCTTCTTAACTCTAGTTGCATCAGACGCAACTGACTGAGGCTCTAACTCCCTACCACTTCTTAAAGCAACCACCGCCTGCACTTGCTCATGTTGCTTACCATTCCCACCCGAACTCTCTGCCCTATATTGTCCCTTAGGGTTGGCCACAGTTTGACTTGGTAATTTTCCCTCCTCTCTTCGATTCATGTAGTTAGCTATTTGACCCAATTGGGTCTCTATCTTGGCAATAGAGTGAGTGTGGGAGTGAACTATCGGTGCTAACCCCTTAAGTTCTGAAAGAACTTCCAACACCTGAGTCTCAAAGGTAGAGTTGCCCTGAGGAACAGGCAAGGGTTGTGGTTGCCGGTACAGTTGTGGGGGTCGATAAGGTTGCGGTGGTTGGTAGGATGATTGGTTGGCAGAATTATTAAAATTCTGCCTTGGTGGTGGAGGATTATAAGAAGTGCCTTGTGAAGGGGGTCTCCATGAGAGGTTAGGGTGATTTCTCCATCCCGGATTATATGTGTTGGAGTATGGGTCATTACCCGGGTTGGAGAATCCTTGAGCCACATTCACGACAATGGATGATGAATCTGTGTACGCGCAACTCCACGACAAGAGCATCGTCTTGGGGGAGCGTTACCACTTCAAGATCGGTGTTGTTGAAGCTGATTTTGCCGGTTTCATGAGGCCATTTGGCTGGTGTAAACGGCCTGGATGGACTGGGTTGTAGCTAGATCATATGTACCTGCGTTGGCAGTGACACACTGTATATCATGTGAATCACACCAAGTGGAGGTGAATCTGGCCGTAGAGCTACCGTGTTTGGTGGATTGTTTTTCGGATATGTTGGGTCAGCTGGCCGTTTTGCACTAACTCCTCCAGGTGGTCCTTTAGTGCATAATAGCTGTTAGTGTCGTGGCCATGGTCCTTGTGATATTCACATCGCCTATCCCTCCTTCTATTATCAGGGGTTCCAATCATCTTGGATGGCCACTTAAAGAACGGAAGATGCTGGACTTTGGGTAAGATCTTACTGATTGGCTCCGCCAACTCCGTATACTTCTTATCCAAATGTCTGGTACACCTGCTATCCACTTGATACTGTTCATTCAAATGGCGTGAACATTGCTCGCTTGATCGGCGCGAATCACGCCGACTGTCTCATTTAGCCCTACGATGTTCAGGGCTCCTTGGCAGTATGGCGCTTATCGGCTGAACTGAACTGGACTAGATGGAGCCGACTTCACGACATTCTATTCGGCCTTGACGCGAAGGGCATCGTCTTCCACCTTGCAATACTCCTCAACTTTCTTCATTAGAGCCCAAACTATTTTGGGAGGCCGTCTGATCAATGAAATTCGAAGAGGGCTATCGAGGTGCAACCCCATTTTCAAGGCGGTAATGGCCATGGAGTCATTGCAGGCATCATCCACCAAGTTGAAACACTCCCAATAGCGTGCCGAATACTCTAGGAGGGTCTCTTTCAATTTAATTTGCATCGCCCAAAGAGAGTCAGCTTGCTTTGGCTGAACCTCGTTGGTGATAAATATTGCCTTGAAAGATTTTTGGAGTTGATGAAAGCTTTTTATTGATGCGGCTCCAGTTTATAATACAACCTGACGACCAATGGTCCTAGACTGCTTGGAAACATTGGACACAAAGGGCTTCATCATTAGCATGCAACAACATTGCTTGTTTGTAATGACAAATGTGATCCGTAGGGTCTGACTTACCGTCATACAAGGTGAACGTTGGTGCTTAAACTTTTTAGGCAATACAGCTTTTGCAATGCGTCGTACGAATGGATCAAGTTTATCTTCTTCATCCGAACCATTATCTCCTTTTCCTTGCATGTGCCGTACATACGGACTTCCCTCGGATGAGCTGGACATGTCAACTCGCCGTTTCTTCCTGGGTTCCTGAGACGATGAGTCAGAAGCACTGCCATTACCATGTTTCCGATGCCGACGTCGTCGATCATCATTCTTTTTCTGTGGTGACTGACCCCGATCACGATGTAGCGCGGTTGGTTGGGATTTGGCTAACTCAATGGCCAATTCCTTACACAAATGTTCATTATCAGCCGCCATGTCTTCCAGACGTTGTTCGTTTCGCTTTGCTTGATCCATGATCGTCTGCATGGTTTCCTGCATAAAGGTCGAAGGCAAAGTTTGAGCCACTGGGTCAAAGTTCAGGGCCCTTCGCGCAAGCATGGTTCTTGGTGTAACATCATCTCTTGGTGTGACATCATTTGCAACAAGTGAAGGATCATCTGTTATGTCAACCATGAACGCGTTTGAGTATTCCTACAGATGGCACAAATTGTGGTGAAGAGGTTTGGAAATACCCTTTGGTCCTAGCAGACTCTCTTAATCCTCAAACTGGTACTTGAAATGGGGGTATGCACTCCGGTTGAAGGTACCGGAATTAGCTTGCCGACGGATCATTTAATATTCTCTCAGGTTTTTCTTTTGTCACAAGTTATCTCATTTTTTTCTTACATCCCCCTCCTTTGGCTGATGGTCCTCTTTTTTATATTGCTCTCCAGGGGCCCACTTTCTGTTATGGACACCCTGCCCTCACAGCTGGACCCCCAGGCATTTCCACACGATCTGTGGCCTATTCGGCCCTACGGACAAGTTCTAATCGGCCACGGCCCTATTCATCACTGTGTATTTGGCGGTCTTGTGGATAAAGCCCTTTTTGTTTTGTTGTTTAAATATTATGTGTAAACTAAGTTCGAATTTGGACTTCTCTCTTTTGTAAATGAAGTTGGCTGTGGACTTCTTCTCTCTTTTGTATATTTTAAATTGATTGTGAAGTTGAAATGCATAATGTTCTAATGTTGGAGCACACAGGTTAGAATGCTGGAATAGGTTAAAATGCAAACAGGTTGAAATGCTGGAGCAAACTACTTCTCTCTTTGGTTTCTCTAACAACCCATGAAATGTTGATTGTGAGCAAACTGTTGCTGGATCAATGATCCATTGTTGTTCATGTCCTATGTATCATTTCAAATGTATAATGCACAATGTTCTAATGTTGACTGTTTTTGGGGTTGGCATTTTTGCAAAATGCATATCAGACTAAAGGATCTAAAGGAGGTCAAACAAACTGCTACTCTGAATTGCAACATTTTCAGCAACATTTTAGTAGTATTTGTGCAAAATTTTAGCGTCATGTTCATCAACATTTGAACAAAAATTCCAACAACAGTTCAACAACATTTCAACAAAAATTCCAGCAACATATAGCGATCCCGGTTTTCCCTTTTCTGTTTGATCGTATTCCGGACTCGGTTCCGTGGAGTTGGTTGTTGTATATATCTTGTTGTCATTCTTTAATTCCCTATGTTTGAATTTTAGGATGTGTTGGGCATGTTCCGAACAGGTAGGTGGAGTTTTGGTCTCTAGTGTTGTTGCCCAGATTTTTGGTGTTACGCTCAAGCGAGTAATTCTATGCTCGAGTGGGTCTCTTTGCGCTCGAGCGGGTTTTACACACTCCCAGAATTTCGTGCCTCTGCAAAACTTCTACAGGTGTGTTTTTCACGCTCGAGCGGATTTTCTTATGCTCGAGCGGGTCGCGCTCGAGTGGGTATGTTGGCGCTCGAGCGGGTAGTTCATTGTCTGTAAAAGAACTGGGAGAGGAGAATCTACGCTCGAGCGGACTGGTTTTCGCGCTAGAGCGGATGTGTTTTGTTTTTGTGTCTTGGCGCTTGAGCAGGTCCAGTTTTTGTGCTTGACGTTCGAGCGTTCTATTTTCTGCTCGAGCGGGTCATGCGTATATCAATAGACTGCAGTGGGATTACACTTCACTTTTTCAGTCCCTTCTTTATACAAACCCTAGATCTGAGTTCCCTCTCTCTCTACAAACCTTCTCTCTAAGGTTTCATCTGCTTCTAGTGAGTTCCTAGCCTAGCCTCTTTGTATAAAAGATAGAGGGTGTTGAGGGCTTCGTTTTAATCTGAAAATCTTCGAGTTTGGAGCACGTTAGGTGTTGGTCTTCATCTCCGTTTGAGCTCTAACTTCGAGGTAGGGATATCCTACTCCATCTTATGAGCTTTGTCTTTAAATTTTTGCATTTTGATATGTTGGGGTTTGTCGGGTAATTTTGAGAAAGTTTGGGGTCTTTGTGTAATTTTCAAAAAAGGGGTTTTCAAGTTTAAAACTCATATGTATGTAATACATTGGAAAATGGAACCATGTGTTGGGTTATTGATGAAAAAGGAACCTTAGGGTTGGTATTGAGATTATGGGAAAAAGCCCTAATTGTTATGATAAATTAATTCGTATAATAAATTTTGAGAAATGAGAAATTGAATAGGAATTATTCAAATTGGAAAGGTGTGGAATTAAAGGGGTGTAGTTGGATTAATTTATCGTTCACCTAGACGAAATGTTGATATTTTATCCATTCGGTGCATTTATTTCCTGTTTAGAAATAACTGCTTTGGGCTATCGGTGGAGGATAGTCTTGATTGTTGTAGACAATGTATGATGATTAGGCAAACTAAAACTAATCAATTGAGTATGCCATAGAATATGGTGGTTGATAGAATACATCGAAATTGTGTATTGATTGAGTGAACATGTATATGATAATTGCTTATACATTGTGTTATGTGGGAGAAGATAGGGGATGTACTCCACGGTTTAGGGGAAGTTAGGGAATGGACCTCTAAACCGGATTTTGTTTGGCATTGATACAGCACAAAAATGTGTATCATTTGTGAAGTATGGAAGTGATTTTGACTGAGATTGATACAGCACCAAAATGTGTATCTATTGTGATATAAGGAATGTTTAACATGAGTTGTTATCCTAATTGAATTGGAAATATTGTTAATAAGAGATGTAATCTCTGTCGGATTATTTGGCCAGGTTTTGAGCCACGTTTTTGAAATGAAATATAACATGGACATGATTGTCATGGAATTGTAATGTGATGTAAGTGGATGTATAAGTGTTGACCATCTATCAACTGCTAATATTTTAGTCATTGTTTATAGTTGGTTTAGTATATTTCTACTGGGCTGTGGCTCACCCTATATGGGACATCATTTTCAGGTTCAGGTACTATGCCACCTCCAAGATCTTAGCATGGATCACTGTGGGAGTTAAAGACTCTTTTGTTTAATTTTTGTTGTATTACATATATATCAAGCCAAGGGCTTCTTTTGTGTAGAGTTAGTACTCTCTTCTTCTGTAACCAAGTGTTGACTTGGAAAGTTGTAAGCCTATAGGGCATTTACTTTTGTCGTCAATGTGTAATACTTTTTGTAAGAATATTCTGATGATATTAATATGAGATCCATTTTCTTTATCGTGATTGTATGATGTTATGGGTTTATTTTGAGGGCGTTACACAACAGCTCAGCAATATTTTTGCAAAATTTCAACAAAAATTTAAGCAAAAATACTGCAAAATTCCAGCAACATTTTAGCATTATTTCAGTAACATTTTAGCAAAATTTCAGCAATACTTTCAGCAACATTTCAACAAAAATTTCATCAAATTTTCAACGACATTTTAACTGTGTTGTCATTTCAAAACAAGAAAAATACAACTCAAAATACCCCAATCATTAAAGAGCACAACAATATTTTCTACATCCACATGAAAGGTTTTCAATATTACATAGACGAATACCGTATCCAAGAAAAAAAAAATCAACTCTAAGATATTGACATGTGATCCACATGATCATGCCCACGACCACGCCCATGACCACGCCCATGCCTATGTAGTTCCTAAAAAAAAAAGGAAATACTCTTATATCGAAGGAACCATAAAATAAATTGGAGCTTTAAATGAATGAATGAAAAAATAAAAGAGGAAAGGTGAAAAATAAATTACTTGACTACATGCAGGACTATTCGAGGCTTGCTAGTCATAACCGCTTGCATTGTTAAGCAATGCTTGATAGCTTCTATGCACGGAATACATTGATGGCATTGAAAAAGGCATATTACTTGGCTACAACAATCACAAACACATATCAATTTAAAATGGTAATAGTGACCTACAAATAGAAATAATAAAACTTCTTATTAAACTAACTAACCTACAAATAAAAATAATAAAACTTCTTATTAAACTAACTTACATCATAGGTGGGATACATAAATTGAGACGAAGAAGCATTAACTTGAGGAAAACTCGTTGAGAATGGAGGAAGTTGAGGAGCACTTATTGAAAATAAAGGAGCCGATTGAGGAATACTCTGCAAAAACAAAGGAGGTGGTTCAGGATCACTCGTCGAAAATAAGGGACGAGGTTGAGGAGTAGCAAGCATAGGAGTTTGAGAAGCATTATGTGAACTTGTTTTATTTTTCTTTACCAAAGCAAGCTCCAAACCACCTTTTGTCCACCTTCTTCCCTTGCTAGTGCACTCTCTTCTCTTGAGTCCTTTTACTTGAACTACATTTATATCTGCTACACCATCCATGTCAAAGCTTTCGGGGCATGTGTTGGGACGGCTTTCTTGTTCAATAGTATTTGAAAAAGGCATATTGAATTTTGCACTTAACATGCTTTCAATGATTACAATTAATTCATCCACTTTCACTCCCGTCAAGTTATATGTTTCCTCACTTTCGAAAGCTCTTGTAGACACCCCATTTTTGACCGACCTTAAGACTCAGACATCACCGATTGAGCGCTTGGTGATGTTGCATATCGTGCTCGTTCAAAAGTTTCAGAGCCTTGGCTGCGAGCCATGCCTTCGGACATTCGGACTCTTTCACGCCTTACCTCGGTTTACGAACCAAGCTCGGTTTTCTCTGTTTCTCTTCCCGAAGGGAGGGAGAGGTCTCGTAGATCATCTCTCAGTGGCCGTAGGCTACGTTTTGTGGTCGTAGGCCATTTTTTCCTGTTTGGAGTCCGGTTTCCGGTTTTTCGGAATCGTTGGCTGTGTGCCTTGGTTCGGGACCGCTTAACCATCTCTGTTTGCTCCAGTTTTTGGCATACATCTTATTTGCTCCCTCTTGAGGGACACTGTGGCCCGAGAAACCGACTTCGTAGTCGAACATCACTCCCGGTGCCTAACAGTCAGTTTTCGGGGCCTCGGGCTGCGCATTTCGGCCCCCGAACCTTCATTCTGCATCGATTTGAGTTTATTTTTGGCAGGGACCTCTGTTTCATTGGTAAGAAGGCCGTAGAAGGGTGGGAGGCCAGTAATTGTTCTGTCAGCCAACTTTATCCCTTCATCACCCTCCGTCGCCCGATTTTCCTCACTTCAAAGCCAATATTGACCATCCTTGGGCCATTTTCTTGCACCCTAAACCCCATATTTGTGATGTACACATCTGGGAGGCCACCAATATTTGGTGGCCGGCCAGTAATTGTTGTTGAACCTTTTGAACCCCTTTGAAAAGTGGGTTGTTCTCTCTCCTGGTTCACTTTTTCCAGTGTTTAACTACAGGGTTGTGTTGTGCACACATCAGAGGCTACCTTTTTGATATGGCCGACCACTAATTCTTCTTGAACCTTTTGACCCTTGGCCGGCCGGCCATGGAAAGTAGCCGGCCGGCCACCTGCAACCTAGATAGCTGGCCGGTCATGATCCTTGCACCCTGTTCCTTACAGCTGTGTATCTGTTTTCCCCCCAGATTGTGTATCCGGGGGAGTGCATTTTTTGAGGGAAACTTGTTTGTTTTCCCTCCATTTTTCACCCCTTTTCCCCCCTTGTCTTGCCTATATAACCAGCCTCCAGCTCTGGTTTTAGGGGTTGGAAAAATTACCTAAGAGTTTTGCATACATACACCTTCATCTCCCTCTCTTCCAAGCTCCAATCCTTCAAACCCTATACCATTTTGCACTACACCTCATAGCACCACATCCCCATCTTCCATTCCAGCAGCTAGAAGTTGTTTTCCAGAGCTAAAGAGCCACCAAACTCAAGCCAAGAGTTGCCTAAAGTTTGGTCTACAAGGGTAAGTTCCATTTCCCTTTTTTTGGTCCATATTTTGCATGCTTTCTAAGTCATATTTTCTTGATGTTTTGGGCTCCGACCCTAACTTGAAATAGGCTTATTTTGAGCTATTTTTCATGTTTTTTTAAGGGTATTTACCTGTTTGAGGTCTCCTTGTCGCACTTGCTTCATTATCTCCCTTGTATGCCATCTTCTTGTGTAGTATTTTTGGCCTATGTATAAACTGTTTTGAGCTCTGTCATGAACTGAAAAGTAGCTTATTTTGAGCCCTTATTCAACATTGTTGAAGGGTTCATTGCTGTTTGAGGCTTTCATTTATCAGTTGCCTTTATATCGCTCTTTTGGCTCCATTTTTGCATGATTTGTTAGCCTCTTATTCTTCTGTTTTTGAGCTTTGGTCCAAACTACAAATGACCTTATTTTGACCCCATATTCATGTTTCATTGAGGGTCTTTCACTGTTTGAGCCATCCTTTATATACTTTGTGTTATATCTTTATTTTTGGCCTTATTTTGCATAGCATTTTGAGCATGCTTTTGTACTGTTTTTGGCTCGGTCATAAACTGTAAAAGGTCATATTTTGGACCCCTCTTCAACATTGTTGAAGGGTCCTCATCTGTTTGGGGCCAGCAGCTGTGACTTGCTTCTTTATCTCACATTTAGGGCCATTTTTGCATGCTAGTTTTGCCCTATTTGTGTTTGCTGTTTGGCCTCGCTTAAAACTGTAAACATGCTTTTTTTTGGGCTGCCTTGAATCTGTCTTCACATGTCATGATCAAATAATGCATGCTTGATGTAGCTACAAGTCATTTCATGTGCTTAATCTTGCATTTCGGGACCATTTCATGCATCGGGTGCTATATTGTCATGATTCGGGGCTGTTTCGGGTCATATTTTAGCGCTGAAATTTGCATGTTTGCACGTCATATTTCATGCCTCGCCATGTCTTGTTAGAGTGGCATTTGGTGCCTTAGGGTCGGTCCTCGGTTTGCGTGCATGCGTGCACGCGTCTCGAGTGTCTCATTTTCATCTCATGGCCTCCTATGTGAGTGTGGCTGAGGTCCACTTGTGTTGGTGCAAGTCCATTGTGCATTGTGTATGCCATTTCATTTCATAGCATTGTGTATGCTAGGTTGTGTGTTAGCGCATTGTGTATGCCATGTTATCTCGTGCATCGTGTATGCCATTTCATAGCATTGTGCATGCTAGGTTGTATATTAGTTGCATTCATGCATGTCATGCATATTGCATTGTGCTTGGGATAGGAGTTAGCTCGAGCACGGGAAACCAGGTACGTTTCGTACTCCGAGTGACGGAACGTGTCTCAATTCCAAGTCACCGACACTCCGGATTATCCATGATGGAGTTAGGTCTTGTTGTGTTTACATGTGCATTCATTTCATATTGAGTTGTGCAATTCGACTCCTCGGCCATCATGCATCGATATGCGTGATTGGTGGCACGAGGATCGAGACATGCATACATATGTGAAAATACATTGCTATGTCCCTTTTCTGCTCTCTGTTGCAGCAAATCAAGAATTAGCAACCTTCCGGAGATTGGCGCGCTTTCCAAGAGTAATTGCAAAACAGAGGCTAATTGGGGCATCCCAGTGAATTTTCGCGCAAGGCAGCCCAGACATGCATCATCCATCATCTGAAGAAGAGTCAAGGCAGTCCCTAGCTTGCATGCCAGTTTATTATTTTTCTCAGTTAATTTGTAAATTAATTAGGAATTTGTATATATTTGGACTGTATTATTTGGACTGTACTATTTATTCAGACCCTCTGCGCGAGGGCACATCTGTAATAAGTGTGCGTGTGTGCGTTGTATGTCTTCCAACCCCACGTCTTTCTCCCTTTTATTTACCTGCTTATGATGGTTAGATTAGGGCATGTTTAAATTAGCATACAGTATGACAGCATGTTTGCATCATTCATCTGTATTGCATGCACCGGGCTCGGCGCATCATACTAACTACATTGTATTTTCAATCCCAAATTGAATACATGTTAGTTGTAGCATTTCATATGCCATGTTTAGAATAGCCGAGCCTGCTATAGTTGCATTTTTGCATGTGTTGCATTAGGCATTTCTGTATAATTAGGATCATGCATGGATTTCTAATTAGCTTCTGTTTTGGCTTGGAGTACTCGGTGAGTTTTATGCTTTAGCATCCTTGCATGCGTGTGAGTGACTGCCATGAATAGCATGCTTACCATGAGGCTATATGCTTATGTGATATAACTGCCTGAATGCCTGTGGGTGAAGGTTGGGTTATTTGAATTGGAACAATTCATCAAATGTGTGTTTTAAGCCCACTAGATAGTGGCAAAACATCTTTTCTTAAGCCCACCCGAGGGTGGCAAATCCACGTCTTAGCCTACTTGCGGGTAGCACCATCAAACCATTTTCAAATAAACAAACATGAAATGTTTTGTTCCAATTCAGGTGACCCAGTCTATACTTGTATGCTGTGCGCATCACATAGTAAATCTAGGCTAATAACCGGAATAAGAATGCATAACGTTTTCAAAAATAGATATCATGGTTAGTAGAGGCCGATCTTTGATCGGGCGAGCGGGGGTGCTCACGAAATGACCTTCCCCAATCGTACCCAAGTTCCCGAGCCAAGGCAACTTTGGTGATGACGGACACGTGGCCTGAGGCAAACGAGTCAGGGTTTCCTAAATTTCCCCAAAATAAAATATTTAGGTGGAGACTCTGTATCTGGCAAAGCAGTCCATGTTTGGCACTTCTTTCAAAAATCTGTTTTCTCAAAACGATTTGCCGGATTTGGACTCTTTGGTTCAGACTTAGAACCGTGACAACTTTAGAGTCCTGAGCTGTAGTGACCCCCAAATGAACAGAACGGGACTCACACTCCCAGGGCGTTCGGGGGACGTCTACAGCTCTACACGCTACTGCTCTGAATTATGCCATCAATGATCTATAGCGTAAAGTTTGATGCAATCTTACATCAACCTTAATATCATGCCCACACCTATCTTTCACATTTTCAGCTCTTGCTTTTGTAGTCCATCTCTTGAGAATATATTGTGAAGGAATCTCTTTGAATTTGAGGGTGTCTCCAAAGATTTTCAAACAATGACTACACAAAATGTCCTTCATTTCAAACTACCTACAATTGCAAGTCAATGAACCATCACACTCCACTCTCACCTTCCTCACCTTTACACCATCACTATCAAGAACCGTATACATGGTTACTCTCACCATCATGTTTAGTTTCTTCAATGTTTACTTCAAAGGACTTGACATACTCATCCTAAAATTCTGCATAAATTTTATTGGTGTAAACATCTGCAGCTTGCTCCATCATCTTCACTTTTATATTCACCCTTGCCAACTTTTGGCATAAAGCATATTCAGCTTGTAACTCTTTGTACCTCTTCTCACAAAGAACTTGATCAAAATGCATGAAAAATTGCATTAAGTTATGATCAAACTGAATGAAATCCTTCAAGAAAGCATTAAAGGATTCACTAAGTTAGGTGCTACTCATGACTGCACCCCATGCATTTCTAGCATATGGCCAACCCCATTTTTCCTTGACCCCAAATGTTAACTTCAACTAATGATTATCTCGCACTTCATACTTGTCAAACATTTCCTCCCATTTTAACGTAAACTCTTCTTTATCTTCAATGCCGTACATAAATTTGGATAAAACACTCTCCATCCCCTTATCCTTGACCTCCTTATCCTTGAAGATATAATTTGCATGCCTTAATGCATTTTACATCAAATGCCAAGTGCAAAGGCAGTGGTTTGTGTTAGGCATGACAATAGTTATGGCCTTAGTCATTGCAGCATCCTGATTCGTAAAAATTGTTTTCGGAGCCTTACTTGACATCGCCTCCAAGAATCTTCTAAAAAGCCATATAAAAGAATCGGTGATCTCATCATACGTCAAAGATGTGCCAAATATAATAGTTTCCCTATGATGGTTAAATCCAACGAAAGACACAGATGGTCTATGTGCACTATTTAACTTGTAAGTAGTGTCGAAAGTCACAACATCACCAAATTGCCCATAATCCTTGATCATTTGAGCATCAGCCCAAATTGTGTTTGTAATCTGCTCCTCATTATCTAATTGGACCGAGTAAAAAAAAGATGGATTCTCCAATGTTTTCTTACGAAAATATTGCAAAATGCTACCTGCCTCCCCATATGCTAAACTCTTTTGCCTCTTCGTTCTCAAATAATTTTTTTGGTCCAGTTTTGTGAAGCCAAGCGACTCCCTTCCACCAGCTTCATTACCCATGAGCTCAAATGTAGCATTAAGACAAATTCCAGATTTTTCGGCTAAATCTATTTCGGTTGCCTGTGATGCAGATGTTTTCTTAGGATTTTTTGTTAACAGATCTCGCTAGTCAGCAACCCGAAACCCCTCCTTATTACAAACAAATTGCCTTGAAGTGATTTGCCCCTCATTGCTTTTGTTTACATAACCCCTTCTAAAACTAAAGCCCAACCTTTCTCCACAAACATTATAGAAATCATATGCTTCTTGTTTTGTATCAAATGTTATGCGAACTCTAGGTTTCCAATCACAATCACCCCGTCATTCTCAACATTGTTAGGTTCCACATCAATGTGCCAAGTCACTTAAAAAATAAATAAGTGCTCAATATTAGCACAAAAACTGTAAATTATGTTTGCAAAATAATACAAACTGAATAAAAACACTACAAGAGTTGACTTATATTAGATTATATAAACAAAGGGGAACAAATCCCTTAAACAGTAAATTATGTTTTCAATGATCCATATTTAACCCAAATCCCTTAATTTTCTTATAATGAACATGTGAACATACAAAATCAAAATTAAACAACAAACAAGCCAAGCCAACAGTGATCAGAATTGGATTTTCCTTATAAATCAAAATCTGATGATAGGTAAGAATTTAGAGATTTTAAACGGTACTGATCAATTTGACTCAATAACACAACATAAAAGCAAACAAATCTTATAATGAACATGTGAGCATACAAAATCAAAATTAAACAACAAATATTATTAGTGGATCATGTTTAGTGCAGTTAGGTTACAAAGTTGTAATGGAAATGAATAACATTGTAATTAGTAAAAATGATATTTTTATTAGAAAAGGTTTTCTATGTGATGGTTTATTTAAATTAAATGTGTCTTTTGAAATTAATAATAGCTCTCATAATATTTTGAATCTTGAAGGTTGTGATTTGTGGCATGGAAGACTTGGACATGTGAATTTAAGAGAAATTAGGAAAATGATGGATTTAGAATTAGTACATAAGTCACCTATTGATGTCAAACACAAATATGAACTATGTGTCCAAGCAAAATAACCTAAGAAACATTATAAATTTGTAGAAAGAAATTCACAACTCCTAGACCTTATATAGAGTGATGTTTGTGATTCTAATAGACTGCCAACTAGAGCATGAAATAAGTATTTTCTAACCTTTATAGATGATTGTTCTAGACTTTGTTACTTGTATTTAATTAAAACCAAAGATGAAGTGTTTAGTAAATTTAAAATGTATAAAGCTAAAGTTGAAAATCAATTAGAAAGGAAACTTAGATCTGATGGAGGAGGCAAATATCATATAGGTACTCTTAGTAATTTTTGTGTAGAACATGGAATTATTCATGAGATAACCCCCACCTTATTCTCCACAATCTAATGGAATAGCTGAAAGAAAAAACCAAACTCTAGGGATATCACAAATGCAATGCTTATTAGGTCTGGTTTACCGGAGAGCTTGTGGGGGGGAAGCGATACTCACTACTTGTGTTATATTAAATAGAGTAATTGTGAATGATAATGATAAAACACCTTATGAAAAAAAAAGAAAAAAAAAGTACCTATTCTTAAAATGTTAAAAGTGTAGGGGTGTTTATCCAAAGTAACAATTCCATAACCTAAGCGTAAGAAAATAGGACCCAAAACTGTTGATACCGTTTTTTTATGATATGCTCAAAATAGTAGTACTAATAGATTTCTAGTAATAAATTCTGAAATTAGTAAAATTACTAACAATACAATAATTGAATCTCGTGAAGTTACATTTTTTGAAGATATTTTCCCATATAAAACTAGGATCTCAAATCAGGTTGTAAATAGAACTTCTAATACTAGTGCGAGTGTTATTTCTTTAAGACATGATTCTGAACATCTAGACTTAGAACTTAGAAGGAGTAAGAGAACTAGAATAGAGAAAACTTTGGAGATGATTTTTATACATTTTTAACTAAAGGAGAACTAAATACTTTTATAGAAGCTATATCATCCTTAGATGCACCATTTTGGAAGGAAGCTATTAATAGTGAGATTAAATCAATACTTCAAAATAATACTTGAGAGTTGACTAACCTACCTCCTGGGAGTAAAGCTATCGGTTGCAAATGTGTATTTAAAAAGAAATTAAAACCTAATGGAAGTATAGATAAATATAAGGCAAGATTAGCAGCCAAGGGATTTACACAAATGAAAGGAATAGATTATCTCGACACTTATTCACCTTTTTCTAGGATTACAACCATTAGAATCTTGATTGCCCTAGCATCTATCTATAATTTAGAAATTCACCAAATGGACGTTAAAATTGCTTTTTTGAATAGAGATTTAGATGAGAAAATTTATATGGAGCGACCTGAAGGTTTTGTGATTAAAGGACAAGAACATAAAGTTTGCAAGTTAGTTAAATTTTTGTATAGACTTAAGTAAGCTCCTAAACAATGTTATGAAAAATTAACAAGGTAATTCTAGAATTTGATTTTACGATCAATGAACATGATAGATGTGTATACTTTAAAGAAGAAAATGGATAATGCATTATTTTGTGTTCATATATTGATGACATCTTATTATTCGGAACAAATTTAGAGAAAATTAAAAATGTGAAATCTTATGTCTTCGAAATTTGATATGAAAGATTTACGAGAAGCTTATATAATTTTGGGTATGAAATTAGAGAAAACAACCAAAGGTATTACATTAAATCAATCTGGAATCCTAGAGAAGATGTTAAAAAAGTTTGATTATTATAATCTCAAACCTATTTCAATTCCTTTTGATCTTAGCATGAATTTAAAGAAAAATAATGGTACACCTGTATCTCAACTTAGATATTCTCAAATTATTGGATCACTTCTCTATATTGCTAATACGACTAGATTGGATATTGCCTATGCTGTTAGGAGATTAAGTAGACACTCTCATAATCCTAGTAAAGATCATTGAATTGTTGTGGAAAGAGTTTTTAAATATCTAAGAGGAACTCTAGATTATTCACTTTGCTTTAGTGGTTTTCCTAACATTGTAGAAAGTTATAGTGATGGTAATTGGATAACAGATAGCTTAGATGTTAAGTCTATTATCGGGTATATATTTATGTTAGGCGAAGCAATAATATCTTGGGGTTCTAAGAAACAAGTTGTTATCTCTAAAAATACAACATAATCAAAACTTATAGCCTTAAATACTACATGTACTGAAGCTAAGTGAATTAAAAATTTACTCTTTGATATTCCACTTGTGAAAAATCCTATACCTGTTATTTCCATACATTGTAAGAATAGAGCTGTAATAGAACTTGTGAGACAAGCACATACTAATAAAAAGATGAATAGACATATGCAATTAAGGTATAAATCAATATGAAGTTTGGTGAATAAAAATGTTATATCTTTGAATTTTGTGAAATCTGAAAAGAATATCACCGATCAGTTAATAGAAGGTTTATCTAAGAGTATAGTCTTAGATTTATCAAGGAGGATGGGTCTAAGCCCACAGTGAGTCGACGATGAAGGTAACCCGACTTTTGTGATTGGAGATCCTATGAAGAAAGTTCAACTGGTAGGAACAATTCTTATAGCTTGACTGGCATTCCAACACTTTAAATAAGGAGACTTTTATTAAATTTATTATTTGTATTCTCCTGCTTATCCCTAAGATATAAATGTTGATGTAAATGTAATGATTAAAGAAGAGTACTTACTCTAAATGAATCCAAGGCGGGCATGCACTTGCAAGGTAGACATCTGTCACTTCTATCTTTGGAGGATTCACTTAAATTAGAGCATTGTGAAGCCGCGACCGTAGGAATAGGGTCGTTCCCTAAAACTCTTATAAGAATCAAGATTGAGCACATGGTTGCTAATAGTGCTAACCAGTGCCATAATTATGTATCATACCATATGTGTGACATGTTGAATTTTGGTAAAAGGGATTTAGTTCAAGACCTGATTCGCTGATATTCCTTCAGAATGAAACTGTCAACACTAAGTGAGGTTCAAGTTTGAAAAACATCTACACCCATTATATGGTTTTAGAGTTGCCCATATTTTTATCATTATTATTTTTGTATTTATTTGATGGTTTTGCAAAGTTTTGAATCTTGTGGGGGATTGTTGGAGATTTCTTAAAAGTTTCAAAACTTTATTTGCATTTATTTATTTATTTTATTATTTGCATTTATTTATTTATTTCTTTTTCCAACAGTCATGTTTATTTATAATTCAAATAGTGTTTGAATTCAAAAAGCAAAGGGTGTGTCTGTTCCCAATAGACATTAGAGAGTCTTTATATATAGGACTCTAACTCAGGCAGAAGAAAAAAAATAAAACAACGTATTCTGTTTTGCTCTCTCTCTCTCTCCTCTTTATTGTATTATCTATATTCTATGTTTCTGGGCAACTGATACAAACTTAGCAAATCCTTATGCTACAACTGTGCATTATGTTAGATCCTGTGTATAGCGATCCCGGTCTTCCCTTCATGGTTTAACAGTATTCCGGACTTAGGTTCCGTGGAGTTGGTTGTTGAATATGTCTTGTTGTCATCCTTTGATTCCTTATATTTGAGTTTTAGGATGTGTTGGGCGTGTTTCGAATAGGTTGGTTGAGCTTTGGTCCCATTCCTTGTTGCCTAGATTTTTTTGTGTTCCGCTCGAGCGGGTTCATTTGCGCTCAAGCGAAGTTTGCACACTTTCAGCATTTTATACCTCTGCAAAACTTCTGCAGATGCATTTTTCACGCTCGAGCGGGTCGCGCTCGAGCGGGTACCTTGGTGCTCGAGCGGGTGTTCGATGTCTGTAAAAGTACTGGAGGCGTGTAATCTACGCTCGAGCGGGTGTATTTTGCAGTTGTGTCTTGGAGCTCGAGCGGGCATTTTTGCGCTCGAGCGGGTTCAGTTTTTTTTTGTGCTTTATGCTCGAGCGTCCTGTTCTCCACTCGAGCGGACTAGTCGTATATCAGATGGCAGCTGGGTGATTTTGAATCACTTTTCACATTTCCTTTCTCTCTCTTACTTTTCTAAACCCTCTTTTGAGAGCTCCTCTCTCTAGAATATACCTTATCTCTAGGGATTGATCTAGCTAGAGTGATCTAACCCCTTAGTGTCTTTGCAAAGAGTGTAGAGCTTGGCTTGGGCTTCCTATCAATTCGAAAATCTTGGGTGCTGGAGCATTTCGAAGTTTCTTTATCATCTCCTTTGAGTTCCATCTCTTGAGGTAGGGATTCCTACTCATCTTTATGAGCTTTAACCTAAATGTTGAGCTTTTGCAGAAATGGTTTGATTTGGAAAGTTAGGGTTTGTAATGTGCTATATTGGAAAGAGGGGTTTTGTTCTTTGATTCAGACATATGTGTTTTGGGTCTAAAAATGGGAGGTTATTGATGTTGTTGATAATATTTGGACCTTTGGGTCAATATTGATTTCAAGGGAAAAATGCCATATTTGGGTGTACTTAGGTCATTAGTGTAATTAATGACAATTATTATGGAAATGTGAAATTGAGTTGGAAATAATGAAATTGACTCATTATGAGGTAGATTGGTGGAGTTGGATTTATAAATCGCTCACTTTGAAAATGTTGAAATTATATATCTGTTGAGGCATTTATTATCTGTTTAGAAATAACTGCTTTGGGCTATCGGTGGAGGATAGTCTTGATTGTTGTAGACAATGCATGATGATTAGGCGAACTAAAACTAATCAATTGAATATGCCATTGAATATGACGGTTGTAATAATATATCAAATTTATGTATTGATTGATTATGTATATGATATGCGTTTATATACATTGCGTTGTGTGGGAGGAGATAGGGGATGTACTCCACTTTTTAAGGGAAGATAGGGGATGGACTCCTAAACCGGATACTGATTGGGAGGAGATAGGGGATAGACTCCATCGATACAGCAAATATGTGTATCTATTGAAATATTGATACAGCAAATCTGTGTATCATATATGAAGTACAGGAGTGTTTTTTTGAGATTGATACAGCAATTATGTGTATCGAATGTGAAGTATGAAATGTTTAATTTGAGTTGTAATCTCAATAGAATTGGTAGAGTTATTGATATGAGATGTAATCTCATTTAATGTATATGGCCAGGTTCTGAGCCAGGGTTGTGAATTGAGAAATTGGATAAGAAATGGAAAATAGAATGAAACATGGACGCATTTGTCATGTAATTGAAATGGGATATGAATTGATTTATGTGAATTAAACATTTATCAAATGCTAATGTTTTAGTTATTGCTCATATTATGTTTAGCATATCTCTACTGGGCGTTGGCTCACCCTATACGGGACACCATTTTCAGGTACAGGTATTATGCCACCTCCAATGACGTAGCTTGGAAGGCTTGAGGCTGTTGGACTTTTTTTGTTTATTTTGTTGTATTACATGTATAGGGCTTATTTGATGTAGAGTTAGTACTCTCTTTTTGTAACCAAGTGTTGACTTGGAAAGTTGTAAGCTTATAGGGCATTTACTTTGTCGTCAACATGTAATACCTCTTGTAAGAATACTCTGATGATTATAATATGAATTCTCTTTTCTTTATTGTGACCGCATGATATTATGGGTTTATTTTGAGGGCGTTACACTGTGAGTTTTTTGGGTTTTATCTTGGAGTCGTTTGTGATAGTTAAAACACGCACAGAGAGAGTGCATAACGACTTTAGAACAACGTTTTTGACTTGCCTCTTACAATTACACAAACTTTTTTCTGAATCTTCTTCTAATTCTTATTCTGTTATATATATATATATATATATATATAATTTTATCAAAATGTATAAAACCTATTTTCAAAATCTATTTTATTTAATATCATTATTCTGCAAAATTGATTTAGAGAAATTATTATTCAATTCTCACAACATTGTCTAGCACGTGACTTGCATTGGTTTCATTCTTTTAGGTTGTACTTAAATTTTGAATTTGAAGAAAAAAAACAAAATAATAAATAAAATTTATGAATAAGATATAAACTAATTTTCTTAATAAAAAAAATCCTTTATAAATCCCACATTCGCGTATGATTGTGCAATTGGATTTTTGAATGAGGAATCTGAAATTCCATCCAAACAAAATGGTTGCCTAATTTTTTTTTTGTCAATCGATAAGACATTAATTACAAATATATAAAGTATTACATCAAATAAACTACTAATCTAACGCGAGTTATTAAATCAACAATCATCAAACCTAACAATCAAGCACCAATTTCGGGCCTATAACCACTAATAGCTATATACAATCTCCATAAATGGAAAAAAAAATACTACTACAAAAAATATCAAACTCCTCTCTTTAGAAGTTGGATCTAAAATACTGAAACCCCAGTTAAAATGGGTACCTTTCATGTGCCTAAACTTTGATAGACGTTGGTTGATGGGTAGATATGAAAAATAATACATGTAGATGCTCCCTCTACTAGGTAGGATGATGATAAAATTCATATTCCTTTCCTTCTCAAAGTGTCATTTTTGTAAAGTTTTGATATGATTCCAGCAAACAATATCAAAGAGTGATAAGATTTTGTTTAAGTTGGAATTATTTTTAGGGAGTTTTGGCGAAAGCTGGCTCAGTCTTAATTTTTCTTGCAAAAAGGACAAACTAAAAAGTTATCATTCAGTAAGGACAAATATCATAATATAATTAAAATATGACAAAAATATCTCAAGTTTTATTAGTCTTCTTCCTCACCATCTCATACTACCACCACCTTATAATACCAACCACTGGTCATCGACAACTACTACCTTCGGTGGTTGTTAGTAATTTCTAGCAATTGTTTTTCGACTGCTCATTATCGGCAACCATTTTTTTAAACAAACACTTTTCTTAACATGAATCTCCAGCTTTTAACGACAACCACCACTGCCATACCATCACTACTACTGAGGAAAAACAAAAAGATCTATTCAAAATTTACTATTTTATATATAGTAAAATTTGACTTTATGGCTAATAAAATAAAAATAAAAAAATTGACTCGATGTATGACAATAAAATTTTACTGTATCAATTTAACATTTAAATAATAAATTTTTACACCACCACCACCACCAACTACAATACTTACTATGATTTTTCTATTACTAGTAGAAATATTAAACAAAAAATCTATTAAAACATTGAACAAATAATATCATGAGAGTAAAATTTTACCATGTGCTAATAGTAAAATCTTCCTATTCGCTACAGAGCCTAGATGGACAACTCTAATGAGCTTTTTCTAACAGATCTGAGGCCGTTAGTCTTAGATCTAAAGTCATCAATCTCAAATATTAGTTCATGGGTAGCATATCTGAGTTGTTGAAAGTTGATGATAAAAATGGTTGTCACCGGTTGTAGATCTGAGAGAGCGACGAATGGCAGTGATGATAAGTGACGCCAACTGATGGTAGAGGTGATGAGAGGTGATCAATGGACTTAAAGATGGTAAATATAGAAGAAAAAAAGTTGTACTAAAAGAGAAAAGAGAGAACATTGTAGAAGAGAGAGAGAGAGAGAGAGAGAGAGAGAGAGAGACGCACAAGATGAATATGATAATGAAATTCATTCTTATAATGAAGGACAAAGTTGTCCATTAATTTAATTTATGATATTTTTTTTCTTTGTAAACCTACGCAAAAATTAAATCAAGAACAGTTCCCATTAAACTTAATTGATATGTCCTTTTTCCCAATACAAATGAGTAATGAGGATATTTTGACCAAAAATATCTACTTTTTACCTCCCCATCCCCCCTTGTCCAAACCAAGACAAGAAAACTTGAACATTTTAGATTATTTTATATACAAGTAAGTGATCATCTATAAGTAATACCTGGCCCTTGCCATTCTCTCCTTAAATTGATTTTATTTATTTCAAAACACTCGTCAATAGTGTTGGGCTCCATTTAGGCTGTTGATAAGCTATGATGATGGGCACTTTGTCATTTTCTTAAAAATAGGTTCTTTTAAGGTTGCACGTTGTATGTAGATCATTATTTTGAGTAGAGATTTAGAAAGGAAACAGAAAATTACGAGGACAATATGAATAAAATATAAGTTAAAAGGGAAAGGAGACCCATTTGACTGTAGTAGATAACAATGGGGCATGAGAATTGATGTGTATTTAAATCATAAGAACTAGCAATTGCCCATATAATCATATTGGTGATGTTATTGTTACTATTATTAAAAGAAGCAGTACCAAATATGCTCGTAGAAAGATCAGAACTGTAATTGTATGCACCTGTAAAAAGCTCAAACGTGGTAACTACAAGATAACACAATATAATGACAATACTACAATTGTCATTGATCAAGAAGGAAATCCAAAAGGAACTAAACAATGTTGCAGTTGTCCTCACATATTTTTCTTTCTCTTTTTAAATATTTATGTAAATTTATGATCTAATAAGTTGTTATGCATACCCCACAATGGAAAAAGGCAGTCCACTAGTGACCTGCCTAGCAATTTTCTTATCAAGGGACAATTTATGCCTTGTTTGGAATGACTAAAGGACGAGTTATAATTCTAATGGAAACACACAGTTCATTGTTGCCTATTTTGTCCATATTCCTTGCTCATATAAGCATTGCCTCCTTTAGCATTAGGGGAATAGCTACTCTTCTTGGAAATTTGATACCTTCCAAGGGAGAGAGGACCATAGAGTTCAAACATAATTCTTAATTCTTTTTTCTTTTTCTTTCTTTCTTTTTTATTTATTTATTTTTATTTGAAAGAAAATCAAAGGTCACTATAGAATTGGTTGGAATATTGTTGTCATCACTATAGAATTGGTTGGAATATGGGTGTCACCACTCTTGATAAACTTCTTTGAAACATATGGATAAAAACCCATTTCCAAAAGAAAAGAAAATGTTAGCCCCTCACCATTTTTGATCATTTTCTATTGCAGTTTACAAGGCCAATCCATGCTAATTAATATATTATGGTTGCACAAGATGGATCGAGGAATTTTGCAACAATTAGAGATGCTATCCTTGCTGCTCCCAACTATACAGTGCATTTGAATGTTTGGAACTAATCTTACATTTTGTTAATGATGGGATGGATAGGAAATGGACAATTATTATATCAGGCAACAAGAGCAATGGCCAAGGTTTCCAAATCTTAAATACAGAAAACAGCATGTCAGTTTTATAATTGATCAATTGAGTTCAATTTGGAAACTTTTGAATTTGGATTTGAGCTAAGGATTCTTATAATTTTTTACCTTTCATTCATTAATATTTTGTCGTCTACTTCATTTCAGAACAAAGCTGGACCATACTAGAACCAGTAGTAGCATTAAAAATGAAGTAGAACCATTCAACCTTCTTTAGGTATTGATTAATTTCAAGGGTATCAGGATGCCCACTCCATACACCAAAACAAAGAATTCAATTTTTTAGAGATTGTGACATGTTCGACCTGCTGTGTCTGAATCAAAGGTTTTGACACGTATACTATTGCTCTTGTTGCCGGATATACTTGGCTTGTCCATCCCATCTTTGACACGTGTAAGATTTATTTTCTCTTTTCCAAAAAAATATGTTTTCTCTACACAAACTCTCTCTAATCTTTATGTAGTATGGACATGCACTGTAGTTAACAGCAGCAAGGATAATATCTCTGATTGTTGTGAAATTCCAATACTTCTTGTGCAACGATAATTTATTGATTGGCATGAACTGCCCTTGTAAACTCTACTAGAGAGTATGTAAAGTACACATAAATTATTTACAGAAAAAATGTCATTGAATTATGATCTTTCATTTCAAAACAATGTACTTAATATGGTAATTTTGTATTAGAATTTTGGTTAACTGAAGCAAGAGTTGGAAATAGAGTATGGTTCATTGAATTATAGAGTAGTTACTTATAACTTCTAACACACTAATAAATGCAAATAAGAAAGGAAGTTGCCTCATATTCCAAAAAAAAGGTCCCTTTGATTCATGGAAATTTCATTTCATAGAAATAGCTGTAAAAGATGCGCATGAAAAAAATATAATTTAAATTTAGAAAACATTACAAATATATATGTATATATATTCCAAAGTTTGACCCTTGTAACAAAATAAGAGTTTTTAACAAATCTTTTGAATCATGATTTTTTTTTTTAATTTAAACCATTTGTCTATTTTCATTAACTAAAATTGACCCCAAAAAAAGTATTTTAGCATCAAACTCAATGTACATAAAATGCCTAATATCTATGAAGCATAGGTACACTGCTACTGGTACGATACAGATACGTCATTTTAGTAAAATCTTTTAAAAAAAGGGTACATGTATGACTTAGTACGTTTGTAAAAAAATATTTATTTTTAATTTATAGTAATGCAAAAATTGATTAAATGGTTTAATTTGTTAATATCCAAATTACAATTAATATTTAATGCCAAAAGTAATAAACCAAAATTCCATAAATCCAAAATAAAATTTTATTAGTCTGAAGTCCACATTCTAAAACATTTTGTCTATAAGGACATGCATAAGTAAAAGGACCAAAAAACCCACCTATATATTTCTAATCAACAATGATAGACCACACAACCCCTCTCTCTCTCCTCTTTGTTCTGCAACTCTATCACTGCCTTGCCCTTGCCCTTGCCATCTTGCACATCTCTTCTCTCTCAACCAATGAACCACTACCTCGTCGCTGCACCTCTCTACTCGCACCTGTACCTCTCCCTCGACCAACAAACCACCACCAAAGACGATCCACTTTCTCTCTCTAATCTCTTTGAAAAATCTATAATCCCCAAGATATTGATTTGTGACTATGTTTCAATTTTAAACAATGAATAACAATCTCAATCAAACAGTTAAGACAAATCGACACAACGATTTAACATAGAAAAACCACAATTGGAGTGCCTTCAATTGTGATAAAAAAAAAATCACAGGCCAAAGTCACAAAACAATCCACTAAGAAAACAAAAAGAAATTACGCAAAAATATTTGAAATTACCTAGCGAATCCACGCCAAATTAAACCAAACCCGTTCTACCACCGTCTTCACCTTGGAATTGTCTTGCCCAATGTTGAATCCATGGCGATGAGCCACTCTGGAATCCACTAAAGCTTCATGCCCAAATTCCCCCATATCCACCAAAGAACAACTCTCTCTCTTTTGTGAACGAAATAATAAGAATAACCCTTGATGTTTGACAATCTGTAGATCGTTGATCAATCGATCGCCTTCTATGCACCAAAGAAACTCATATAAAATAGCCTTCAATAGAAAACATTTTGTCTTTCCTTATTCTCTCAAATTCTAGATGGCTTAAACCGTAAAACGAGCAAATAGCGCAGTTTATAGTAAACTGAATCACAAAGACCGCTCGAGCTGTGTAAGTAGGCGGTACAAAACATATAGATTGACTGTTTGAGCAGTAAAATTTTCTTCCTAGAAGTTTAGAGCCATTTCCCGCTCGAGCAGACAAATGGCCGCTTAAGCGATCAAGCCATTTTGGCTTCGAGAACGTTGCCCCTCGACCTCGCCTGGACCGTACTGTAGCTAGACTTTTTTCGCGCCCCCCTTTTGGAGAGCTCGAAATTGGGTCCTACAGTTTGTGTAACGCCCTCAAAAAGATACATAAGACCCAACAATCTCGACATGCATTGATATAAGAGAATAAAACATCCTTCCATTCATCAGAGTATTCTTACAAAAGATATTACATGTTGACAACAAAAGTAAATGCCCTACGGGCTTACAACTTTCCAAGCCAACACTTGGATACCAAAAGTGAGTGCTAACTCAAATACATATTAAGCCCTTGGCTTGAATTTACATGTAATATCAAATAACAAAACAACAAAAGGAGTCTTCAACTCTCAAAACCTCCCAAGCTAAGTCCTTGGAGGTGGCATATCGCTTGGACCTGAAAATGATGTCCCATATAGGGTGAGCCAAAGCCCAGCAGCGATATACTAAACCAAATATAAGCAATGACTAAAGCAATAGCATTTGATAGATGGTTAACACTTATAAACCAATTATATCACAATACAAGTCCATGACAATTATGTCCATGTTACGTTCCACTTTCCGTTACTTATCCAACTTTCCAATTATACAAACATGGCTCAGAACCTGGCCAAACAATAAAATGAGACTGCATCTCATATTAAAATTACTTCCAATATCAACAATTCAAATGAGATAACAACTCAAAATGAAACTCTTCCATAATTCAATAAGTACACATTAGTTTCAGTTTTCCCTAATCAACATACAATGTCTACAACAATCAAGACTATCCTCCACCGATAGCCCAAAGTAGTTATCTCTAAACAAATAATAAATTTATCAATAGATAAAATATCAACAATTCCGTAGGTGAGTGAATAAATTATCCAACTACACCATTTAATCTCATAATTCCCCAATTTCATTATCCTCAACTCAATTTCATATTTTCCCAAATTAATTATACTAATTAATTTATTTCAATAATTAGGGCATTTTCCCCCTTTCTCAATATCAACCCTAAGGCTTGATTTCACCAATTAAACAACAACAATACCATTTTCCAATATCTCACATACACATGAGTTTTAATATTTGAAAACCCCTCTTTTATAAATTACACAACAACCTTAACTTTTTCCAAAATTACCAAACATCACCAACTAATCAAAATGACAAAAATTTAAGACAAAGCTCATAAGATGGAGTAGGGTATCCCAACCTCGAAATTAGAAGCCCAAAGGAGAAGATGATGAAAACTCAAAGTGCTTCAAATCCACAAACTTTCAGATTAAAAGGAAGCCCAAGTCACCCTCTACCTTTCTTACAAAGAGATTAGGGTAGGAACACACTAATAATAGATCAATCCCTAGAGAGAAGGTAAGTGTAGAGAGAGAGAGAGCCGAATTCTAGGGTTTTGAAATTAAAAGAGATGAAAAAGTGAAGTGTTCCCCGCTGCTGCCTACTGATATAACATAGGCTCGCTCGAGCGATACAAAGAAACCTCGCTCGAGCGTAGAAAGCCTCGCTCAAGCCAACAATTCAAAGCTTCAGGTCTGTAACCCAGAAGCATGCTCGAGCGACAGAATGCTGGCTTGAGCAAAGAAACCCAAAACATAAACCTCGCTCGCTCAAGCAAAGGAAATCTCGCTCGAGCTAAGGATTGCAACTCTTAGGTCCAGTACTGGACGCAAACGCAAGCTCGAACGAAGGACTTCTTGCTCGAGCCACCAAATATAAAACTCAACTCTCGCTTGAGCGAAGGATCTAAAACCGGGATCGCTATAGTTTGGACTCCTGTCACGGTTCTGAATCTAATCTCATAAAGTGCAATGTGAAACTGATAAACACCAAAGAGTCCAATCCGGCAAATCATTTTGGAAATCAATTTTCAATCAAATAATGCCAAAATTGGACTGCTTTGCCAGATTACAAAGTCGCCACCTAAATATTTTGTTTTGGAAAATTTAAGAAACCTTGACTTGTGCCAAAGGCCACGTGTCCGTCATCACCAAAGTTACTTCGGCTCGGGAACTTGGGTACGAGGGGGAAAGGTCATGAAATGAGCTCCCCCGCTCGCCCAATCAAAGGATCAGCCTCTACTAACCATGATATGTTGTTTTATAAACTTCATGTGTTCTTATTCCGGTTATTAGCTAACTTTACTATGTGACGCACACACAAGCAAGTATAGACTAAAATCGCAAGAATTAGAACGAATTCAACTCATGTTTGTTCTCAAAAATGGTTTGAATTTGCCACTCTCAAGTGGGCGTAGAAATGTGGATTTGCCACCTCAAGTGGGCTTAAAACAAGATTTCGCCACTTCGCAAAGTGGGCTTAAACATACATTCATTGAATTGTTCAAATTCAAACAATCAAGCCTTCATCCATAGGCATTTATGCAATTAATCATTTAAGCAAATAGCCTCATGGCAAGCATGCTATCATGGCAACATGGCAATCGCACTCATGCAAGCATGCTAAAGCATAAAACTCACCAAGTACTCCAAGGCAAAACAAAAACTAGTTAGAAAGATACATGATCCTAACTATACAAGATGCCTAATGCAACACATGCAATAATGCAATTAATAGGCTCGACTACTAATATGGCATATGATTTGATTCAATTTGATAACATGCTTTTAAACACGTATTCAAAGAAGATATTGAATTTGCAATGTAGTTTGAATGGTGGACCGAGCCTTAGTGCATGCAAGACAAATGAATGGATGCAAACATGCGAGCATAAGGTATGCTAATTGAAAATGTCCCTAAACTAACCATCGAGAGCGGTTAAATAAAAGAGAGAAAGATGTGGGGTTGGAAGACATGCACACACGCACGTACACTTATTACAACATTATGCCCTCATGAAGGAGTGTCTGAATGAATAAAAGCTAACTAGCTACGCTAATTAAGCTAATTATTACAACACAATCGAAACTAATTAACTAACTTATTCTAAGCTAATTAATTACAACAAATTGGAATTGAATAACTAGTTACACGAATTAATTAAGTACAACACTTGAATTGAATAATTAGCTATGCTAACTAATTAAAGCAATTAAATGGCCTCAAGGGCGAGGGACGCATGCATGCTCGGTTGGTTTCCTCCCGAAAATCCACTGCCTTGCCTTTGGATGCCTCTGTTTGCACTCGTTTGATCTCTGAAAATTGTGCCAACTCCCAGAATGCCTCTGCTCCAACCCAGGAGCACACTAGTGCAAAATTCATTGATGGCCGGTCGGCCACAAAAGGTGGCTGTCAGCCACTACTGGTGGCCGGTGGGCCACTATTGGTGGTTGTCGGCCACTGCTGGTGGCCGGTCAGCCACCCCTTTCTTGGAATTCTCTTTTTTGCTGCAACCGAGAGGAAAAAGAGGCAAAGCAATGTATTCTCTAACAATATATGTACTATTACCCTTCTTATCATTACACAAGGTCAAAGGAGTGTAATTCTTGGCTCCAAAACCACCAACCAAGCATTTTCAATGCATGATGGCCAAAGAACCAAGTGGTACAACTTCATTGTATGCAAATACAAGACTCGAGATCATCACCTTATCATGTGTGGTCAAAGGCAATGGAGACCAAGGAGATTGGCTCATTTCATCACTTTGAGTATGAAATGCTCTAACCTTCCTTGTGTTCAATATAACGTCCGATTGAACACATGCAATACAACACAACATGCTTATCTTACTCAAGTTTTACTTGTCACTTTTGTTTACTCATTTTACATTACTGATTAGTCCTTTAATCGATTAAGTCCTTTGATCGATTAAGTCCAAGGTGAGAGTCCTCTAAAGAGAAAGAAGTGTCAACCAATGGATGATTTAAGGCAAGAGAGAGGTCATGCCTTCGGTTAGTAGAAACCCTCAAGAGATGATTAAAACCATTAAGCATACACTATATCTCAAGCTTAAAGGATCTCAAAATTGAAACAACCCTAAAAAACAATTGAAAGAGTGAGACAAATGAGTATGTGACAGAGATTATGATGCTGAGATTACATGCACAACAACACTGCAACATGCAAACAACTCGAGCACTTCATGCTTAAAGGCCTCAAACACTAAACTAGTGAAGCCCTTACACTATAGACATGCAATACAATGCTCAAAAGGTACAAACACTTCAAAACAGTCCTAAAACAGCCTAAAAGGAGTCCTAAAACATGTTTGAAGTAAGCCAAAAATAGCTAGAATGAGAGGCCAAAACATAGCACAAGCTAAGCTATGAAGCACAATTGCACTACAAACACACAAAGCAAGCCTCAAGTGCTCCAACTAACCCAAAACAGAGCTGAAACATGCCAAAATAGAGCCTAAAACATGCTTGAATTAAGCTAAGTTAAGCTAGAAAATCAAGTTATCATGTGAAGCAACCTAGGCATGGAAGCAAGATACAAGGAGAGGAGGCTAACCCCTCCTATTTTGGACTTCAAAAGTTGATTTTTACCACTGAAATAAATCTGAATTTCAGTGGTTAAAAGACCCAAAAATTTTGATTTAAAGGTGGTAAGAAATGGCACAAAAGGCTTCACAAGCCAAAGAACAAAAGGGGAGACAACCCCCTACCACAAAATGACCTCAAACCACCATTTTTAAACCATAAAAATAGAGTTTTTTGTAGTTGAAAACTAGGCCAAAAACAGTACAAAAAGATGGTAAAACAAGTAGTCAAAACAAAGCTTAAAGGGTAAAAGTTATACCTCTTGAAGCCAAGCACACTTTAGACACAAATGAGGCACTAAATCAAGCTAAAATCACCTTCTAAAGCTCAAAGAAGGTCCCAAGGAATCTCATCCCAAAGATAAGAAACTTTGATCAAGGATGTTTAGGCAAATAAGAAGTGTATCTCTACTTGTATGCACAAAACGGCAAGAGAGAGAAATCTAGAGAGAGAGAATTATAGAGAGAGAGAGAGAGAGAGAGAGATTTCATAGAGAGAGGCTCCCAAACTTTCCAACCTTGCAATATGAGAGATATGGCCTCTATATATAGAAAAAAGAGAGCCTTGGTCGAAAATATCAATTCAAAAATATCTGGAGCAGTGTAGAACAGCTAAAAGGGAAAGATCTGCACAAAATATCTTATTTTTGCACCCATGGCCAACCGGCCACCATTGGTGGCCAACCAGACACCACTGGTGGCCGACAAGGGTCACTCTTGGCAGACCTATGGCCGGAAAACTCCATTTTTGGCCGACACACTCCACCAGTGGCCGACAGCAAAAACTGGTTCTTGGCCCCGACTTCAAACAGACATATCTCCTTCATCTAGACTTCTTTGCAGGTCATTCTTGAGCCTAAATTGAATCCCCGGAAGTATTCTTTCCAATGGTGGAAGCCTCACATAAAAATTCAAAGTGTGATAAGAGATATGCTTATTTTAGTGAAGACTGCTCAGTTTCGGTCCTAACCGAATTCATGCCCAACTTCTTCTCCAACTAGGTTTCTTCTCTCTCCTCCAATTTTCTTCAACTCCAAACCTCTAAACAAGATGTTTTAATGATTTTTTCAAATATTTTACCTCTCCTTCATTTATTTTCACTTTGTCCTTGCTCGGTTTACCGAAAAACGCAACATTTATCGAAATGCGAGCCTCAGAACATCGTAGAAATTTTTTCAAAAATATTTTGAAAGAGAGGGTTTTAAGGTCTAAAAAACATTTTGGTCCAAAAAGGAGGTGTAAGGTTGGGATTTGGCTCTCTCCTTGCCGAAGAAATCGAACCTTTGCACAACATAGCCTGCACCATCGAATAATTAATCAGTAGCACCCAAGTCTTAAGGGCAGTAAAAAATGGGGTGTCTACACGTACATAGTTAGTGAAGTGGCAAATATGAAAGCCTTAAGATCACAAACTCCTCTGCATAAGCACAATTCGGGTTAGATTCACATCTACACACTCACATCCTCACTGAAACATAAGAGCGAATAAAATTATAACTGAAAGAAGTTTTGTCAAACGGGATTACTAATTACAAAAACTTAACAATCTCCCCCTTTGGAAATTCTATGACAAAACACACCTAACAAATAAAATCCTAATCACTCTAACCCATTATAACTAACCAAGATAGCTTTCTTAAGGTCAAGATCTGGAAAAATTAGTTATTAGTGCCACTAGAGTATATGAAAGTAACAAACATATCAAGATTATCTTGAAGCATGAATAGATGGAGATTTTAAGAACATGCAACATGAATAAATGAAAATTTTAGGAACACACATACACATAAAAAAAAAAAAAACTCTCAAAATACTCCCCCTCAAAATTCTCCCCATTTTTTGTCATGAATTGTCAAAGGAAGCTCAGTCAACTAAAGCACAAGCATAACCGACACAAGCATAACCCACACAAGCAATGACAGGATGTAATAATCAAAAGAATGCGAGAAATAAGCAATAAATAATTGGTGCATAGCAACATGCAAACCAACTAACACCAATCTCCCTTATAAAACCAATCAATGTAAGTCCATGCTAAAAAAAACCCCTGTAATGATTAACCAAACTCCCCCTCACTAAAAGTAACCACAAGCACAAAAAACAATGAATAAAAAGGAAAAGACAAAAACACTATGGCGGAGTAAGAAAGGAATTTCAGATTTGTAGCTTAAAACACACAAGAATATCCAAGAAACACAATTACTTGAAAACACAATGTGCACAACTTCTAGAAGATTCCACATGTAAGAATGTGATGCAACATGTAAATAAAAGTGTGTGTGTGTGGCTCTTGGAGTTCGACAAACACTAGATTCAAATCCTAGTAGTAATCTAATGGCTAGACCTCCAGCAAAAGAATATGTGAATGACTAAGAAAATCAAACCTCTAGTGGTCAAGGGGTGTTTGTTGAGTAAATACGGATGCTCCCCCTCCAACAATGCATACAATTTTCTTGGGCACTCATCTGCGACTTTCACACTCAAGAGTATGGAAACCAAACCAGAGAAGAGTAGAAAAGATAGTGAAGCCTGGTTAGTGCCTCTGAGGTAGCCTTTTCCTCATGCCATAGAGATGCAAATAGATGGTAGGGGGTTAAGAGATTCAACATCACCCAAGATATGCAAGCATTGGTCAATTTCTCAAGAAAAACACACGAAACACTGCTAGTAATCCGTAGAGAACTTTGATCACTTATGTGAAAGAGTCTGGTATTTGCTAATCCAAGAGTATGTACAAAATGAGATATACTAATCAAAATACACACAATCCAAAATGAGTAATGACTACAGAAAGCACACACATATTAACATGTAATTAATATTCTTATCAATTCGAATATGCACCAAGAACTTTTCAAAAAATTCAAACTTGCAAAACCATAATAGGAAAATCTTTTTGGATTTTTAAAATTTTTTATATTATATATATATATATATGGAAAGCAAGAGAGACACAAACAAATACACACAAAAGACCCAAAAACAACCAAACAAAAAACTCAAAACAAAAGGAGAAAACAAAAAATAAAAAATAAAAGACGAATGAACAAATTAACACAAGTCAAGCTTTCTTACACAAACCGCTTTAGTATGAACAAGGTTGTGAGAATTGCAGTTCTTGGGTGGTGACTTGACGTTGTGGTTCCCTTCCCCTTCAATGGGAGCCCTTCTCGATTTGGTTTCCAACCTCTTATTCCTAGGTCTAGCAAACACAACATCTCTTCATGTTTGATCTCAAGCAAATCAAAATAATGAGATCTAATATGACCCTTAACATCATTATGACCAAAGAAATGTCTCCTACTCCACGAGGTATTAGAATTTCTTCTACCTCTATGAGACATTATCCATGCAACTCATAACAATAAGGGCGAATATGACCATACATACCACAATGATGACAAATAAAAACAAGGTGTACCTTCTTTTCTTTGACCTTACCAACTCTAGGAAGATTGAGAAGCCTATCCTCGTGTTGAATTGTTTGCTCTTCATATCCTTGAGTTCTTGTATCATGAGATGTAGATGCACTCCATTTTTGCTATTTGTCACCACAAAAGCCAATGTCACTCTTGTCATAACACATTTGTTGAACCCAATGATATTGTCCAAAGTCTTTGATCCTTTATTCTAAAGACCGATAGTAACCATAGCACACTTGAGCTCTTCCTCTTTCTTGATGACTAGCTCTTCCAAGGCAATTTAAAACATCTCGAGAGTTTCAATCTTTTCTTCATATATTACATAGATTTGTTGTAGCTAATTCCTCTCTACTCACAAGTCTAGAGTTTTGCACAAAGAGCTTGTTGATCATTAGAGATCTTGACGGCATCATTCCTAGCCTCGAAAATCTCCTCTTTTAGTTTGATATTCTCACTTCCATAGGCTTTGAGTTTGGTAGTGAGTTTGTCATTCAATCTGGATAAGTTAAGAGATTCCTTGTACCACTTTTCATAAGCTTGTTGAAGGTCTTCACCATCTATATCATCATCACTCCTTAAGGATTCATCATCAACGGCAGTTTGAACTGGCCTCTTGGGATACTCCATTCATCCTTTAATTCTGGAAGCCACCATGAAAGCAAGAAATTGTTCACGCCCCTCTTTGCCTTGAGCCTCGTTGTCACTTTCATCTTTATCCGACTTTAATTCATCATCCTAAGTGATAGCGAATGCTTTCTTCTTCCTCAAATGATTAGGGTATTTTTAAGCAAAGTAGCAAAATCCTTGGTATTAATAGCATTGGACTCTTTCAGGGTTTTCTTATATTTTTCCTTTCTTCTTTTTGATTGTAGAATCAATTTTGAGATTATCTTTGCCTTTAGATTTATGAGTTGATTCCGAAAGATTAGGCTTCTTTTTCAAAAAAAACTTTTGTAAATTGTTTTACAAAAGCATCCAATATCTTGGAGTAATTCTCACAATTCCCATCAGAATCCTTTCTCACTCTATGAGCACTACTAAAAGCAATATCATCTTTTTGTTTCTTTTTAAAATTCATATGTGCCTTATAGGTTTGGAGATTTCCAACCAAATGATCCAGCTTGAGATTGTCAACATCTTGAGTCTCCTCAATAGCTGTAACTATTGGTTGGAACCAATCGGGCAAGGATCTCAAATTTTTTCCCACAATCTTGGATTCTGGTATTTTTTCACCTAAATTGAAGTTGTAATTTACAATGTCACTCAACTTCGCATAAAATTCATCAAATGTCTCACTATTTTTCATTGAAAGGTTTTTGAAACTAGAAGTGGGCCTTTGAAGTTTTGAGCATTTAACCAAATGAGTGCCCTTATGAATAGTTTGTAAGATATCCCAAGCCTCTTTTGCAACTTCACAATTTCAAATATGACTAAACTCTTCTAGTGTGACGACGCAAAAGAGAGAATTGATAATTTTACTATTCTAGCTACTATTTTGGTAATTAGTTTTGTCTCATTTATCAATTGGTTTGGGGAATGTTATTTTATCAATGGTAATCGTCGGTTCGGTCCACCCACACATGATAGATTGCCAAGCTTTTTCATCAATAGATTTCAAAAAATGTTCCCATCCTAGCTTTCCAAAAAGAATAATTAGATTCGTCAAGTAGGGGTGGTCGAACCGTAGAATTCGCCTCATGAATTGAATCCATTATCACAAATCAAACAAGATCTCGCCCTAATAGTTTTGAAAAAAAAAATGAACGACCTACTCTGATACCAATTGAAAAATCTAAAATCTTAAGATATTGATTTGTGATTACGCTTCAATTTTAAACAATGAATAACAACCCTAATTAAACAATCAAGACAAATCGACATAACGATTTAACATTAAAAAACCACAATTTGAGGGCCTCTAGCTGTGAGAAAAAAAAAATCACAGGCCAAAGTAGCAAAACAATCTACTAAGAAAACAGAAAGAAATTACACAAGAGTATTCCCAATTACCTAGCGAATCCAAGCCCAAATTGAACCAAACCCGATGTTTCTTTTCCACCACCGTCTTCACCTCGAAATTGTCTTGCCCAACGTTGAATCCATAATGCCGATATCGAATGCCGATATCGAATGCACGATGATGAGCCACTTCGGAATCCACCAAAGCTTTAGGCCTAAATTCTCCGGAATCCATCGAAGAACAACTCTCTCTTTTGTGAACAAAATAATAAGAACAACCCTTGATGTTTGACAATCTGTAGATAGTTGATCAATCGTTCAACTTCTATACACCAAAAGAACTCATATAAAACAACCTCCAATAGAAAACACTTTGTCTTTTCTTACTCTCAAATTCTAGACGGCTTAAACCTAAAATGAGCAAATAACAGACTTTATAGTAAATTGGATTGCGAAGACCGCTCAAGCACACATTTCACCGCTCGAGAGGTGTGAGTAGGTGGTGCAAAACATATAGGCTAACCGCTTGAGTGCAACCATCACTGGTTGAATGGTAAAACTTTCTTCCTAGAAGTTCAGAGCCATTCAATGCTCGAGCGCACAAATGACCGCATGGGTGATCAAGCCACTTTGGCTTTAGAGGCGTTGTCCCTCAAACCTACCTGGGCCTTACATAGTCAGCAAAGTGGCAAACATGAAAGCCTCAAGATCACAAACTCTTCTGCATAGGCACAATTCGTGTTGGATTCACATCTACACACTCACATCCTCATTGAAACATAAAAGAAAATAAAATTACAACTGAAAGGAGTTTTGTCAAACAAGATTGCCAATTACAAAAACTTAACACTCTTTTCTCTCTTCTTTCTTTGATCTTTTCTCTCTCTCTCTCTCCATCGCCGCCATTACCATACTTATCATCAATGATGACGAAGCGGCGACGACGAGGTCATTGAGGTCTCGATAGGGGGGGTCACTAATCTGTGCAATCAACATTCTCTCTTTACTCTTTATATGTACGTACATACATACAGTTGAGATCAACCAACAGACTATTCAAGTCGAGATCAACCAACTCCTCAGTCTCATCATCAACACTTTTAACTAGGATTGTGCAAAAATACTGCCCAATTCACTAAAACTACACTGATCCATATCAATCCTCACCATTCAATCTGCTAACCGTGAATTAAACTTTAAGTTTTATAATCTGCCTTCAAAACTACTCCGCTCTGCTATAGTTAATACATAGATATGTTTTAACCTCTAATGAAATATCAAAATAAAAATGAATATGAGAGAGATTTAAGTTATGGAATTTGTTACCAATTAATAGTTATATATATGAAAAATAATATGTAAAATTAGTATGTGTTATATATATGAAAAATATTATGCAAATTAGTATTATATATTATGCAAATGATTGATAATTGGTTAGAATATTCTTCAATCCCCAATCGGCCTAAAATTACCCAATCCACGATTTGCCAATTCGCCATTCGATTTATAATTTTTATCTCTAACCACCCGATCTACACCATGCACACCCCTATTTTCAACAAATTTGTTCAAAAATGATTATTTTTTAATTTGATTGATTTTTTTTTTCAATCAGATCTATTTAAAAATGGCTTAGATTTGTTCTTTTGCTCTGTTTTATATATATATATATATATACATATTATCTAGCTTGTATCATCTGATTATTTGTTGTTGTTACTGTTGTTCCTATTGTAAATTGCAACAGATAGTGGTAGAAATATCTGTGTAGTTGTTGTTGTTTGGTGTATCTAAATAGATAACGTCCTTCCTCTCTATAATTAAATAGATAACTCTCTATAATTAAAAGTTGAACAGATAGTTAAAAAATTTGAACAAATATATATGAATTTAAGTAGATAGTCAACAAAAAGTCAACAGATAAAAAAAGTCAACAAATAAATTAAATGGTAAAATTGAAAACAAAATGTCCTCCAAAAGTAACAAAAGAATTTCTCACCAAACTATTTCATAAATGGTGAACTTCTTTCTAAAAAAATATTCACTGGACCTAATATCTTATACCTTCCTTACCTTGGATTTTTTAACAATTTATTCTATATTAAATAACTTACAAAGCATACGCCGATAAGTACTCGATATGAATACGGTATATTTATCAAAGTACCCATACTTCATTAAAATATATTTTTTTATTAAATTTAATGATTAAAATTTAAAAAAAGAAAATGTGAGTTATATGAAAGTTCCCCAACAACTAACCTTGACAAGGAAACAAACAATAGCAATGAGCATACTACTTATGGTTCATCAAACACTTTTAATCAGCTCCATGTTTGTCCTTAAGTGTATATGTTTGATTGTGCAATCAAACGTATTAATCAAAGAGAGATTTGTTTTGTTTCAGTTGAGACATTCTTTGGATTTTTTTTTAGTTGAAACCCGTGAATATGATTTTTTGGATATTGGATTAAATAAAGTTACACTGACGTTATTTTCTATCCCAAATTGGTGGATGAAAAACATTTGAGATTGTTTCCATTGTCCACCCCAAACTAGAATGCTTTGCTTGTTTTTGGCCAAAATATTTTTCACATTTGTTGACATTTGATATAGCAAAAATTATAAATAAACCAATAATGTTTTCCGTAGTCAAAGACAAATGAGCTGATTTTCATTTTCTAAGAGAAATATTTCACTAATTTTTTTATCATTGTTTGTATCCTTTACTGTCATGGATACTTATGATTGATTTTAATATTTAGAAATAATTATTAAAAAATTAATGCTGCATATATCGACAATACAAATTGGTAACAAAAAGCCATGATATATATAACCCTTAATTTTTAAATGTAAAAAATATTTTTCAAATTAGAATTGTAAAAAATATAACCGACACAGTACCAGTGTTACCACCACTACCCTCACCCATATCATCACCACCATCACTTTCACCACAACTGCCACCACTATTGCATTTTTTCTAGGATTGTAACTAAATAGATAAAACCACAAAAAGACAATTTTTGAAAAATATTTTTTGCAAAAAAAAAATCCTCTATCAAAATGGAGGATAAATATTGGAACTTTTTTCTCTTTCTCTAGACTACCATACAATTGTTTTAAGTGGCATGAAATAATTCTAATTCAATTGGAATGAAATGGGACAATGTCATATTTTGCATTTTTTTTTAACAAATAAAATAAAATAAAAAATAAAAAAATTAACGTATGAACATATCTATAAACGATATTCCACTAAAAAAAAGTTGTATTATTTATTCAACTCAGATTTCTTAAAAAGTGAATCCCTCAATAATAGCTTCAAATAATTAAACAGAACTAATATGAAAAGAGGAAAATAGGAATACCTAATCCCATAAGACTATGGGGTTTGACCCAATGGTCTAACAGCTACACATTAAGGTGTTGTGAGGGGGAGGTAGGGGTTGAAATTGATAGAGTAACGATAAATTCTTTCAATTGTAATCTAACTATATTAACACTATCTTTGTCAAAAAGTAAAAAAATCCCATAGTAGAGTTTTATATGCTTCTTTAAATTGACGCATCAAATGTTTCAAAGCATAGTCTTCACTATTTACATATAACCTATAAAGATATTTCACAATAAAATAGTTTTAAGGTCAATTTTGTACATCATTATCCATGTCTATATGGTTCGCACCAAGCATGACTCCAAGAGCATTATTTGCTTATCTATCATTCCTATCCCTTTGTTCATATAAGTAGGGCAACTTCAGCATTAGGGGAAGAGCTACTCTTCTTGGAAATTTGAATGCTTCCAATTCCAAGGGAGAGGACCACAAAAATCATACCGAAATTTTGATCTGAAAGAAAATCAAAGATAAGATACATTTGGATTAGAATATGATCGTCACTCTTCCAAAAGTAGGAAAAGGTAACATGGAAGGAGAACAATAAATATTTCCAAGAATATTAATAAGATGGAAATGGGCATTTTTTGTATTACACAAACTTGTGAATTGACTATTTAAGCTCCATAACAATAGAAGTGGCTCCAAATCATAGTGTCTATCAAAATTAATATATCAAATCAAAGTGAATGGCTTCAACTTTTGATGTTTCTTGCATTTGGATAGAACTCTCTTACTCTCTTTTAAAGCCATTGTTCAATCAAATTTGTCAAATTCCTCTAAACAACCAATAGCTCATGACTACCTCGCCATTCTTTTCCAGAATCGATTATTTATTATACAAACACTCTCCAAAAACATCAAAAGGACTTCTCACCAAACTATTTCATAAAGGGTGAACCTCTTACTAACAAAAAAATATTCACTGAACCTAATACCGTTATACATTCCTTACCTTGGACTTTTCAACAATTTACTCTATATTAAATAACTTACAAACCATAACTTAATTTTAAAATCATGCTAAGTATAAAACTAAAAATAAAAAAGAAGTCCAATGAAAGGAATTTTATCTCTGTAGTATAAGAAAATATTATTTTGACAGGTACAGTATGACTTGAGTATATATTAAGTACAAGTTTGAGTATATCAAAAATTAATAAGAAAAATATTGGGTACATATTTCGTATACCCGATACGTATGCAGAAGTATAATACGAAATATCATAAGCCGATAAGTACCCAATACGAGTAGAGCATAGTTGTTGAAGTACCCATGCTTCATAGCTTAAAATATATTTTTTCATTAAGTTTAATGACTAAAATTTCAAAAAAAGAAAATGTGAGCTATATGAAAGTTCCCCAACAACTAACCTTGACAAGGAAACAAACAATAGCAATGAGCATACAACTTAATGGTTCATCAAACACTTTTAATCAGCTCCATGTTCGTCCTTAAATGTATATGTTTGATTGTGCAATCAAACGTATTAATCAAAGAGAGATTTATTTTGTTTCAGTTGAGACATTTTTTGGATTCTTTTTTCAGTTGAAACCTGTGAATACGATATTTTGGATATTGGATTAAATAAAGTTACACTGACACATTATTTTGTATCCCAAATTGGTTGGATGAAAAACATTTGAGATTGTTTCCTTTGTCCACCCCAAACTAGAATGCTTTGTTTGTTTTTGGCCAAAATATTTTTCACATTTTTTGACATTTGATATAGCAAAATTTATAAATCAATCAATAATGTTTTCCATAGTTAAAGACAAATGAGCTGATTTTCATTTTCTAAGAGAAATATTTCACTAATTTTTTATCATTGTTTGTATCCTTTACTATCATGGATACTTTTGATTGACTTTAATATTTAGAAATAATTATTAAGAAATTAATGATGCATAACAAAAAGCCATGATATATACAACCCTCAATTTTTGAATGTAAAATATTTTTCAAATTAGAATTGTACCAGTGTTACCACCACTACACCCACACTCATATCATCACCATCATCACTTTCACTGGACCACTATTGCATTTTTTCTAGGATTGTAACTAAATCGATAAAACCACAAAAAGACAATTTTTGAAAAATATTTTTAGCCAAAAAAAGAAAAGAAAAGAAAAGATAAATCCTCTATCAAAATAGAGAATAAATATTGGAACTTTTTCTTTTCCTCCAGACTGCCATACAATTGTTTTGAGTTGCATGAAATAATTCTAATTCAATAGGAATGAAATGGGACAATGTAATATCTTGCAATTTAAAAAAAAATAAAAATAAAAATAACGTATCAACATATATATAAAAGATATTCCACTAAAAAAAAATCGTATTATTTATTGAACTCATATTTCTCAAAAAGTGAATCCCTCAATAATAGCTTCAAATAATTAAACAAAATTAATATGAAAGGAGGAAAACATGATTGCTACTTCAATGCATACAGAAATTTTGATCTAAAAGAAAATCAAAGATAAGATACATTTGGATTAGAATATGATCGTCACTCTTCCAAAAGTAGGAAAGTTAACATGGAACAAGAACAAGAAATATTTCCAAGAATATTAATAAGATGGAAATGGGCATTGTTTGTATTACACAAACATGTGGATTGACTATTTAAGCTCCATGACAATAGAAATGGCTCCAAATCATAGTGTCAAAGTTGTATCTTTCTTCTTAGAAGAAATCAAAATTAATATATCAAATCAAAATGAATGGCTTCAGCTTTTGATGTTTCTTGCATTTGGATAGAACTCTCTTACTCTCTTTTAAAGCCATTGTTCAATCAAATTTGTCAAATTCCTCTAAACAACCAATAGCTCGTGACTACCTTGCCATTATTTCCCAGAATCGATTATTTATTATTCAAACACTCTTCAATAGTGTTGGTTCCAATTAGACTATTGATGAGCTGTGATGGACACCCCTTACCATTTTCCTAAAAAATAGGTGGCCTAAAGTGTATGGGCTATGCATTTGGAAACAAGTTCAGTTTTGGATACTCATCAAAATTTTACATTTTAGACCCTAGGACGCCTAGCAAATTGTCAACGGAAATGAGGCCTAATTTGGAACAAAGCCTAATAAGTAAGCAATAAAAACCAAGGAGTAAGAGAAAGAAAGAAATAATAAGAGTCAGAGGGCAAACCCCCTCCCAAAAATAAAAATAAACAAGAAAATGTTTAAAAAAAACAAAAGAAAGAAATAAAGAGTGAAGAAACAACAACACGTCAAATCATGTTTGTAGAGGAGATTAAGTGATGCCAAAATCATCACATCATAGCTCAACGGAGCAAATCATCTCGAATTGAATGGAGTAAGGGGATTCGCTACTACTATTGATCAAAATGAAAAATTAGAATAATGTCATAGAAGCATAATTTTTGTGTAAAATTTTAACACAAAAAAAGATATGGCCATTTGTGGTGCTTTCATTTTAAATCAAAATGACCCACCATCTGTTCATAATTTTAAAAGTACTACTACCAATGTCAAAAAGTGGTAAGTTGGAAAAATAATTGCAAATTCATGAAAGTACAAGTGATTTGTGCACTGAATTGTGCAAATAATGCTGTACTTTCATGAATTTACAATTATTTTTTATATTTCCCATTTTTTTTTTTATATTTCCTCATTATGTATACGTACTTTTTTTTGTATAAAAATTATGTTTGTATACTATTTTCTCAACACATAAAAAAAATTAAAAATTAAAAATTAAAATTAATAATAATAATAATAATAATTATGATAATGTGACACATCCCAATCTAAGAGTCTGTTTCAGCTAGCTAGACAAAAATTGCCAAGTAACCAAACCACTAGAGTTTCCTAATAACTATATTGATAGAAAGCTGCCAACTGTGAGTTATATGGAAGTCCAACAACTAACCTTGACAAGGAGACAAACAGTAGCAATGAGCATACTACTTAATGGTTCATCAAACACTTTAATCAGCTCCATGTTCGTTCTTAAGTGTAGATATTTGATTGTGCAATCAAACGTATTAATCAGAGAGTTTTATTTTGTTTCAGTTGATATATTTTTTGGATTCTTTTTTCAGTTGAAACCCGTGAATATGATTTTTTGGATATTGGATTAAATAAAGTTACACTGACATTATTTGTATCCCATATTGGTTGGATAAAAAACATTTGAGATTGTTTCCATTGTCCACCCCAAACTAGAATACTTTGTTTGTGTTTGGCCAAAATATTTTTCACATTTTTTGACATTTGATATAACAAAAATTATAAATCAACCAATAATGTTTTCCGTAGTCAAAGACAAATGAGCTGATTTTCATTTTCTAAGAGAAATATGTCACTAATTTTTTTTTTATCATTGTTTGTATCTGTTACTGTCATGGATACTTATGATTGATTTTAATATTTAGAGATAATTATTAAAAAATTAACGATGCATATATAGGCAATATAAATTGGTAACAAAAAGCCATGATATATATAACCCTCAATTTTTAAATGTAAAAAAATATAATTCAAATTAGAATTGTACCAGTGTTACCACCACTACCCTCACCCATATCATCACCACCATCACTTTCACCACAACCACTACTACTATTGCATTTTTTCTAAGATTGTAACTAAATAGATAAAACCACAAAAAGACAATTGTTGAAAAATATTTTTAGCAAAAAAAAAAAAAAAATCCTCTATCAAAATAGAGGATAAATATTGAAACTTTTTTCTTTTCCTCGAGACTGCATACAATTGTTTTGAGTCGCATGAAATAATTCTAATTCAATTGGAATGAAAAGGGACAATATCGAATTTTTTTTTTTTAAATATTCTTTAAAAAAAATTAGAAAATTGACCAACTTTTCAAACTATTTAGAAAACTAACTTGCTTTTTTAAATCGTATTTTGAAAATACAATTTCACCTTAAAATCGCATGTTGAAAATACAATTTATGATAACATGGACTTCACTTTTTGAAATTGAATTTCAATTTCAAAATTGCATTTTCAAAATGCGATTTCAAAAAACAAGTTAGTTTCCCAAACAATTTGAAAAGTGGGTCAATTCTCTAAATTTTTTTTTTTTAAATATTAAAAAAAAATCTTGACAATGTCATATCTTGCAATTTAAAATATATATATATATATATATATATAACGTATCAACATATCTATAAAAGATATTCTACTAAAAAAAAGTTGTATTATTTATTCAACTCATATTTCTCAAAAAGTGGATCCCACAATAATAGCTTCAAATAATTAAACAGAACTAATATGAAAGGAGGAAAACAGGATTGCCTACTTCAATGCATATATATATCTTGGTTATAAATATATAATCCCATAAGACTTTGGGGTTTGACCCAATGGTCTAACAGCTACACATTAAGGTGTTGTGAAGGGGAGGTAGGGGTTGAAATTGATAGAGTAGCGATAAACTCTTTTAGTGGTAATCTAACTATATTAACACTATCTTTGTCAAAAAGTAAAAAAATCCCATAGTAGAGTTTTATATTCTTTAAATAGACGCATCAAATGTTTCAAAGCATATTCTTCACTATGTACATATAACCTATAAAGATATTTCACAATAAAAGAGTTTTAAGGTCAATTTTGTACATCATTATCCATGTCTATATTGTTCGCACCAAGCAAGACTCCAAGAGCATTATTTGCTTATATGTCATTCCTATCCCTTTGTTCATATAAGTATTTGTTCATATAAGTAGGGCAACTTCAGCATTAGGGGAACAGCTACTCTTCTTGGAAATTTGATTGCTTCCAATTCCAAGGGAGAGGGGACCACAAAAATCATACAGAAATTTTGATCTGAAAGAAAATCAAAGATAAGATACACTCTTCCAAAACTAGGAAAAGTTAACATGGAACAAGAACAATAAATATTTCCAAGAATATTAATAAGATGGAAATGGGCATTGCTTGTATTACACAAACTTGTGAATTGACTATTTAAGCCCCATAACAATAGAAATGGCTCCAAATCATAGTGTCAAAGTTGTATTTATCTTCTTAGAAGAGATCAAAATTAATATATCAAATCAAAGTGAATGGCTTCAGCTTTTGATGTTTCTTGCATTTGGATAGAACTCTCTTACTCTCCTTTAAAGCCATTGTTCAATCAATTTGTCAAATTCCTCTAAACAACCAATAGCTCATGACTACCTTGCCATTCATTCCCAGAATCGATATTTGTTATACAAACACTCTTCAATAGTGTTGGTTCCTATTAGACTATTGATGAGTTGTGATGGACACCCTTTGCCATTTTCCTAAAAACTAGGTGGCCTGAAGTATACGGGCTATGCATTTGGCCACTGTTCAGTTTTGGATAATGGCAGCCCACAAGTTCAGCTAGGAGTGACATTGCCCAGCAAATTGTCAGGGGAAATTGGGCCTAATTTGGAACAAAGCCTACTAAGTAAGCAATAAAAATCAAGAAGAGAAAGAAACAAAGAATAAGAGTCAGAGTGCAAACACAAACACCCCCCCCCCCCCACCCAAAATAAAAATAAAAATTAACAAGAAAATGTTTAAAAAAAACAAAAGAAAGAAATAAAGAGTGAAGAAACAAGAAGAAGTCAAATCATGTTTGTAGAGAAGATTAAGTGATGCCAAAATCATCACATCATAGCTCAATGGAGCACATCATCTCGAATTGAATGGAGTCAGGGGATTCGCGACTACTATAAAATTAGAATAATGTCATACAAGCATAATTTTTGTGTAAAATTTTAACACAAAAAAAGATATGGCCTTTTGTGGTGCTTTCATTTTAAATCAAAACGACCCACCATTATGCTCATAATTTCAAAAGTACTACTACCGGGAATGTCAAAAAAGTGGAAAGTTGAAAAAATAATTGCAAACTCATGAAAGTACAAGTGATTTGTGCACTGAATTGTGCAAATAATGTTGTACTTTTATGAATTTGCAATTATTTTGATATTTCCCATTTTTTTTTTTTTTATATTTCTCCATTATGTATATGTACTTTTTTTTGTATAAAAATTATGTTTGTATACTATTTTCTCAACACATAAAAAAAATACAATACTTATGATAATGTGACACATCCCAATCTAAGAGTTTGTTTCAGCTAGCTAGACAAAAATTGCCAAGTAACCAAACCACTAGAGTTTCCTAATAACTATATTGATACAAAGCTGCCAACTGTTCTATTTATTAGAGTTCTCTACTAGTTATATTGTAGTAATGAGTTAGATCAAATGAGACAAGAATGTTACCCTTAACGTGTGCAACTCAATCTCAGTTGGACCTAGAAAAATACTCCTTGCTAGGAACTCAACAGCAAGTTTTGCTTATAAATACTACTCATTCTTTACAAGCTATTCACTCCTTTATGTTACATGAGCCTTTCACACCATAGAAACACTTTTGATAAACTTCTCTGAAACAAACACATAAAACCCTTTTACTAAAGAGAAAAACAATGTTGGCACTCACTGTGTTGATCACTCTCTGGTGGAGTTCACTAGGGAAGTCCATGCCCATTGACACTACAGTTGCACAAGATGGATCAGGGAATTTCAAAAGAATCGCAGATGCCATTCTTGCAGCCCCTAACTACAGTAAACGTAGATACTACATAAAAATCAAAGAAGGCTTCTATAGAGAGAACATTTTCGTTGGAGAACAAAAAACAAATCTAACATTTGTTGGGGATGGCTGGAACAAGACGGTGATATCAGGCAACAAGAGCAATGGCACAGGTTTCCACACCTATTATACAGCAACAGCAGGTCAGTCAACTAATTGGTCTTTAGAGTTGAATTTGGATACTTGGATTTTGACTTAGGTTATGAATTCTAAATCTAGGCATCAGAAATCCTTTTAAGTTTGAAATTTTGATTGAAGAGAAATAAATTAAATTAGTAGATTGAATTAAAATTTATACCAGTCCCAACTAGGGGTGTGCGCGGTGCGGGTCGGTGCGGTTTGAAAGAAAAATAGAAACCGTATGGCGGGTGGCGGATTGATAAAAGTGTCACTAGAATTTGTCATTTTTCTTATCAAAAACCGGCGGTTCGGTTGGCAAATAATGGCGGATTTGCCTTGGCGGTTCGGGCGGATTGGCGGTTTATAAAAAATATAATTCAAATTACAAAACTTAAATCAAAGAGTAAAAAAAAGACGAGAGATATCGTGATGTTAAGCATCTTGCGAAGCTTTCTTCTGATGTAGCAAGTGTAGCAACAACATGATAATATCAACGACTATGCCATCAATTCATTACAAGCATCTGTGAAGCTACAATGATCAAATACAATACATAAAATTCCCCTCGAGCAGTAATGTAATACTATATTCTAAGGTATAGGACAACAAGCAAACTTAAGTAAAAAAGAATTTTTAGAATCCTATAAAACATGATTTAATAGCGGTGCGGGTCGGTGCGGTTTGAAAGAAAAATAGAAACCGGCGGATTGATAAAAGTGTCACTAGAATTTGCCATTTTTCTTATCAAAAACCGGCGGTTCGATTAACAAATAATAACGAATTTGCCTTGGCGGTGCGGTTCGGTGCGGTTTTGGCGGTTTCGGCGGTTTTGGCGGTATTATGCACACCCCTATTGCCAATTGTATTCTTCCTTTAGTGCTAACTATGGTTCTCTGTTCTCATACTATGCATAGTAAACTTTGTCTAGACTATGGCCCCTTCATTCTAACCAACCCTTGGGATCAATTATGTCATCAAGGAAGCTTTGCATGATGATCATTCTTGAGAAAGTTTTCATGTTATATGAAGCTGTCTTTTAATTATGAAAAGAATGGACTCTTTTGTGCTGCAAGAATTTTCAGGCGATCATCACTTTTGTCCTGACACAATTCTCATCTTTGAATAGGTGTCTTCACAATGGGGGTTTGTAATCAGTCTAAATTAATCAAAGCATGATTAAGGTACTGTCCACGACTCTCAGATCTTTCTTTTATTTTCTGGTATTTGATTTTCATTGGGTGGTTAGTTTGGATCTGGAAAGATATCTATAAATCTTAAATTAGTTTGGTTTGGACTTATAGAGAACCCAGCTTGTACCGTGCTGTGAGTTTGGTTGAAGTCATCATAGGCTTTGATAGAATGGATTTTTACATGATAACTCTAGTTTGACATCTGACTTAAAATAATTTAAGTTCTGTGAGAGAGCAATTGTAGCTAACTTCTTGGTATCTAACAAAAGTTCCAATAAGAGGATTCTAGGTATAACTTTGAAGAAGTTGATGAAAGGTTGTGTAAATTTGGCCAGTACTGGACGAGGCAAGGCCAAAAACATAATATTTGGGTATATGAAATTCATTTATTGAATTCTAACAGCACTCAGATGTGCTAAAACACCAAAAAGAAATATATTTAGCCAACCGTAAAATGTCCATAATGTAAATGAAACACTTCCACATCATTGTCTTTGCATTGCAATCTTTGAAGGAAGTTGCGCAAGTTGAAAGGAAATGTCCATAATGGTATTGTACATTACAAAATTATAGTAAATCTAGAAAGAAGGGTATTCCTGTGGCCGGAATCCATTTGTCTCCCTCAATGAAATTTCTGAGTGTAAAATTAGTTGCTTCAATGGAGCTATTAATTACCTTTTCCCATGGTACTCTTCCTCCAGTATTGGCTCCGGGTCCTTCGTTCTTGTACTCTGCATAATAAACTCTGTCTGGACTACGACCATTCCATTCCAGCCAACCCTTGGGGTCAATTATATCATCAAGGTAGCTTTGCATGATGATTGTTCTTGAGAGATTCCCCCATGGCCTACCTAAAAATGTTTTAAATTTGAAATTTTCTTGGTGTAGGTCATCTGCAGCTTTTATAGTGCAATTTTGCATAATTGTACCAGTTTTTTCATCTTCTTCTTCTCTTTTTTGTGCTGTTATTGTGTTTGTCTGCAAGTTAAGAGGCTTCTTTGCGTAGATTATAGAATTTTGAAAGAATACTGCAGCATTCCCAAATATAAAATCTACTGTGCCGTAAATTTCGCATTCTCTGAAAAATTGTTTTCCTTTTGCAGTGTACAGGGTATCTTGATACCCTTCAAAACGGCATCTGAAGAATGCTGAATTTTCTGCTGAATTTCTTAATGCTACTGCTTGGTTCATGTATGGTCCGGCTGTGTTCTCAAAGGTAATATCTTGTGCAACAAAGCCTTCACCCTCTATCCCTATAAATGAAGGAAAGAAAAAAGAATGTCAGTCTAATGTTGGGACTAGGGGTGTGCATAATACCGCCAAAACCGCCGAAACCGCCAAAACCGCACCGAACCGCACCGCCAAGGCAAATTCGTTATTATTTGTTAATCGAACCGCCGGTTTTTGATAAGAAAAATGGCAAATTCTAGTGACACTTTTATCAATCCGCCGGTTTCTATTTTTCTTTCAAACCGCACCGACCCGCACCGCTATTAAATCATGTTTTATAGGATTCTAAAAATTCTTTTTTACTTAAGTTTGCTTGTTGTCCTATACCTTAGAATATAGTATTACATTACTGCTCGAGGGGAATTTTATGTATTGTATTTGATCATTGTAGCTTCACAGATGCTTGTAATGAATTGATGGCATAGTCGTTGATATTATCATGTTGTTGCTACACTTGCTACATCAGAAGAAAGCTTCGCAAGATGCTTAACATCACGATATCTCTCGTCTTTTTTTTACTCTTTGATTTAAGTTTTGTAATTTGAATTATATTTTTTATAAACCGCCAATCCGCCCGAACCGCCAAGGCAAATCCGCCATTATTTGCCAACCGAACCGCCGGTTTTTGATAAGAAAAATGACAAATTCTAGTGACACTTTTATCAATCCGCCACCCGCCATACGGTTTCTATTTTTCTTTCAAACCGCACCGACCCGCACCGCGCACACCCCTACACTGGATATAGGAAGTGTTAGGGGAAGGAAGAAACCTAAATTAACGTGGGCTAATATAGTAAATAGAGATGTGAATCTTCTTAATTTGACTAACCAAATGACTTTTGATAGAGTCAAGTGGATAAGAATGATTCATATAGCCGACCCCATCTGATGGGACTTAAGGCTTTGTTTGGTTGGTTGGTAACACAATCATTGGATATCACTCTCCAACAATTTCATTGTAGGCAGTGTATACATGCATAATTAACATTATTTATACTTGGAAAACTAATCCTGTGGATCAGCTTATCAAATCATCCCTTGTGCATGTTAATATTTATTTTATGCTCAAATTCAAAACCTTCGATAAAATGGCTATTAGCAAGAAAAAATAAAAATTGTATTTAAGTGAACTTGGAGCTAATAAAATCGATCATCCATTAAGTTTAAGAAATTTTGTAGTCATTAAGACCCAGGTAATGTGATATCTCCTTATAAAGCTCTTAATTCAGAAATGGCAAATTTGGCACACCAGTTACAATGAGAATGTGGGACTCTCATCTTGGTGTAAAGATAGACATATATTTACATATTTTGATTCATGTCACACTACTAAAAAAAAATTTTTTTGCGACCGCCACGAGCCGACACAAATAATAGAAATGTGATCACAAAAGACCTTTTGCGACCACTAGGGGTGTGCATAATACCGCCAAAACCGCCGAAACCGCCAAAACCGCACCGCCAAGGCAAATTCGTTATTATTTGTTAATCGAACCGCCGGTTTTTGATAAGAAAAATGGCAAATTCTAGTGACACTTTTATCAATCCGCCGGTTTCTATTTTTCTTTCAAACCGCACCGACCCGCACCGCTATTAAATCATGTTTTATAGGATTCTAAAAATTCTTTTTTACTTAAGTTTGCTTGTTGTCCTATACCTTAGAATATAGTATTACATTACTGCTCGAGGGGAATTTTATGTATTGTATTTGATCATTGTAGCTTCACAGATGCTTGTAATGAATTGATGGCATAGTCGTTGATATTATCATGTTGTTGCTACACTTGCTACATCAGAAGAAAGCTTCGCAAGATGCTTAACATCACGATATCTCTCGTCTTTTTTTTACTCTTTGATTTAAGTTTTGTAATTTGAATTATATTTTTTATAAACCGCCAATCCGCCCGAACCGCCAAGGCAAATCCGCCATTATTTGCCAACCGAACCGCCGGTTTTTGATAAGAAAAATGACAAATTCTAGTGACACTTTTATCAATCCGCCACCCGCCATACGGTTTCTATTTTTCTTTCAAACCGCACCGACCCGCACCGCGCACACCCCTAGCGACCACCATGTGTCGGAAAATAGGGGACGCGAATGTGGGGTGGCAAATACCATTTGCTACGGCAAAGCAACAGTCACAAATTATTTGCAACCGCCTAACCTACTTATGGCGTTTGTTGTTTTGTGGTCACAAAAAATAAAAAACTTGTTAACATTTATGTTTCGTTACATGGACTTGGGTATGGATGTCAGGTGCAGGTATGTATCTAGAGGTCGGACTCATCAAACTATAAATTTAAGGATAGGTGGACTCAACAAAAAAATGTCATATTTTTATATTTTTAATCAAATATGTGAGATAAAATTGTCTTACATGTAACATACAGTGTCAAGAAGTGTAACGCCCTCAAAATAATACATAAAACCCATCATTTCTATTCATCAGAGTAGTTCTTACAACAGTATTACATGTTAACAACAAAAGCAAATGCCCTATGGGCTTACAGCTTTCTAAGTCAACACTTGGTTACACAAAAGAAGAGTACTAACTCTATACAAAATAAGCTCTTGGCTTGATATACATGTAATACAGACAAAATAAACAAAAAAACGAGTTTTCAACTCTCATCATCATCCAAGCTATGTCCTTGGAGGTGGCATGCTACCTATACCTGAAAATAATGTCCCATATAGGGTGAGCCAACGCCCAGTAGAGATATGCTAAACACAGTATGAGCAATGACTAAGACATTAGCAATTGATAAATGTTCAATTCCCACAAATCATTTCATAAATCATTTCCATTACATTACCACTATGTCTGTGTTTCATTTCATTTTCCATTTCTTATCAAGTTCACAATTCACAACAACGACTCAGAACCTGGCCAACAACTTACATGAGACAGTGACTCATATTAAATATTTCCCACTTTACAATAGATAAGCATACAAGCTGTATCAACATTTAAACAGATAAGTATATTAGCTGTATCAACACTTCTTTAGATAAGCATATGAGCTGTATCTACACTTCTTTAGATAAGCATATGAGCTGTATCTACGGAGTTCATCCCCCATCTCCTCCCAACACTATCCGGCTTAGAGGTCCATCCCCATCTTCCCCTAAACCACGGAGTACATCCCCCATCTCCTCCTCTACACACAAAGCATATATACACATAGGTCATATACACAATCAATCAATACATAAAGTTAATGTATTCTATCAACCGTCATACTCTATGACACATCCAATTGATTAGTTTTAGTTTGCCTAATCATCATGCATTGTCTACAACAATCAAAACTACCCTCCACCGGTAGCCCAAGCAATTATTTCTAAACAGATAATAAAAGCTTCAACAGATAAAATATCAATGTTTCAAGATTGAGCGATTAATAAATCAAACTCCACCATTCTACCATATAATGAGCCAATTTCATTATTTCCAACTCAATTCCATATAACCACAATTTTTCCAAATTAATTATACCAATTAATTTATACAACAAATTAGGGTTTTCTACCCCATTCCCTAATATTGACCCAATGGTCTATATATCAACAACCAACAACAATACCATTATTTTGAAACCCAAAATACACATTTAGAATCAAAATAACAAAACCCTCCTTCAACATTTTCAAACCCTAGATCCCAAAATCAAACCATTTAACAAAATGCTCAAAAATCTAGATCAAAACCCATAGTTGTGAGTAGGAATCCCTGCCTCAAATTCGGAGCTCAAGGGAAGAAGATGACGAAACTCGAAGTGCTCCAAAACTCAATATTCTTGGATCAAAACGTAGCCCTCGACGATCAACACAACTTTTGTAAAGGCCAAAGGTGAGGAAGTAACCCCTACTAGATCAAACCTTAGAGAGAAGGGAGTTTCTATAGAGAGAGGCTCTCAAAATATCTTTTTAGAAAGTAAGAGAGAGAGAGGAAGTGTAGAAAGTGATTCAAAAGTGCCCAGCTGCTCTCTGTTATACGACATTCCCGCTCGAGCAGAAAACACAACGCTCGAGCGTCAAGAACAAAAAGCTAGGTCCGCTCGAGCGCAAGAAGGTCCCCTCGAGCGCCAAGACACAAGAATAAAGTACATCCGCTCGAGCGTAGATTTCTCCCTTCCAGAACTTACACAGACAAAGCACTACCCGCTCGAGCGCTAACAAACCCGCTCGAGCGCAGGAAATCCGCTCGAGCATAGAAATCACACCTGCAGAAGTTTTCCAGAGGCACGAGATACTGGGAGTGTGTAAAACCCGCTCGAGCACAAAAAGTTCCGCTCAAGCGTACAACTAAAAGCCAAACTCCGCTCAAGCGCAGAATTACCCACTCGAGTGTAACACCAAAAACCTGAGCAACTAGATTTGAGACTTAGGCTCAACCAACCCGTAACACACCTGCCCAAAACAACCCAAGACTCAAATATAAAGAGTAAAGGATGTAAACAAGGTATACACAACAACCAACTCCACGGAACCTAAGTCCGGATACAACAATTAAAGAAAAGGGAAACCGGGATCGCTATAAGAAGACATTTATAGCAATTATTCAACAATATGTACATATAATAACAGTGTTATATACAATTATATAAGAAGTGTCTGTTAAAAAGTAGCCGACACATATCCTATACATACCTATACCCTTGTCCGAGTGTTGAGTGTTCGACACAAATATTTGATTTATTTTGAAGAGTCCATATAAGTTGTAACATAGCATTTTGGCAACCATCTTGGTACCGTTGCAAACAGTCTTCAATGAAATTTCATAAAAATGCTAGAAGAATATCCTTATTATAAAAATAATTATTTGCAAATTATTATTTATTATAAAAATCGTATATACATTTGCTACAAAGAAATCAATTGCAAGCACCTAACGGTATTTTTAATGAAAAATAATATAAAATTAACAAATTAATTTAAATCTATAATAGATATATCAACCTATTTTCACATATATACTCAAATGTTATATGCAATAATAATAGACAAATAAAGTAATACATGTAAAGAGTTATATTTGTGAAGAATGTTCATACATGTATCACATGATATATAATGAAAGCTATGCCTTTCAAATGTTGCCATGTGTCCATGTAACAATCTACCATTTGTCCTCTCCAAGTAATATGTCTTCTATTTTCTCTATTCTATGTCATTTTGTTTTCCCAACAACCTCTCAAGTTTATTTATTCTCTTTCTTTTTGTCTTCTTTTGCAATATTTGATTCTCCATGTGTGATTGTTTTGTGATTTTTCATCTTTACATTAATTAAACTATTGCTTCTCTTCATTTTTACATTAATTAATTAAACTGCTACATCTCTATTAACTTTGCATCTATTCATCTTGCTCTAATCAATAGTATGCTCTAATTTGTTTTGTAGACAGTTCTTATATGTAAATTTCTTATTTTCTTATTGGTTTTTTTTTTTTTTTTGGGTAAGATTTTGATTATTTGTTCCAAGAAACTCCTTGTATTATGATAGTTGAACTTTGCAAAATATCATAATGTATAGTGATTCTGGTTTAGACCCTACCTGTTTATTGTTTTGGATCCGGGATTCCTTGTCTTATTTGGTTGTTCATATCCTTATTCATCTTATTCTTGATTGAGTTTGGTTGTTTGGATGTCTTTGTTGCATTTGGAATAGGTCGGGAGTTTGTTTCTCAATAGAATTGTTGCCCAGATTTTGGTCAGTTTGCTCGAGCAGTCTTTTGGTCACTTGAGCTGTCCTTGAGAACTTCCGATATATTTGCAGGTCTGCAAAAGTACTGGAAGGGTGTTTTTTTTTCCCGCTCGAGTGGTGTTTCTTGTGCTCTAGCGGTCCTTCTTGCGCTTGAGCAGTGTTTGCGAACTCTCTGCAAAAGTACTAGGAGGCGGTGTTTTATGCTCGAGTAGTCACTTTGTTCGCTCGAGCGAACTCACTTATTGTGTCCGGTTGCTCGAGCAGTGTTTTGGTCGCTCGAGCGGTCTGTGCGTATATCAGTTTGTAATAGGTACTTTTTTAGTCACTTTTTCATATCTCTCTCTCTCTCTAAACATTTCAAAAACCCTAAATCTAGACCTTTTCTCTCTAAAACTCATCTTCAACCTCCAAATACTGTCAATCTATTTATCTCTACACTCCAGTCCCTTTGATCAAAAGGTAGAGCTCACCTTGAGCTTCGTTTGAATTGGAACAAAGTTGGTTTTCGGCTTCGTCGAGGTTTCTCCACTCTCTTCCTTACCTTCTAGCTTTGAGATAGGGATTTCTCTACACTTTCGTATGGTTTTTAACTTGGTTATTTGCTTTTCTAAACAATATTGTGATTTGGAATTTTTGGATAAACCCAAGGTTTTGGTTTTGAAATCAAAAGAGGGGTTTTCAAAATGTTTGCTTAGAAATGATTGTGGGTTTGTAAATATGGTTGAGTTGTGATAAAATAGTGAATTTTTATCCTTGGAATTAATTTGTAAAGAAAAGGGAATTTTTCCCTAAAATGTGAATACTTGATTTTGTAAGGAGGAAATGAAAATTATGTTGGGTTTTATGAAATTGGAATGATGATGATGATGATGATGGTGGAGTTGAATATACATTATCACTCCCATCTTGAAATTTTAGAAAGTTTATATTTATTGAAAATTATCTATCTGTTTAGAGATATCTGTTTTGGACTATCGGTGGATGATAGTTATGATTGTTATAAAAATTGCATTAGAATTAAGAGAATTGAAACTAATTTCTCATATATTTGTATTGAGCATTGTGCATACTTAACACATTAGAAATGTATATTTTTTTTTTGAGAAAAATGGGTGAATACTCTAGTGAATCTGGGTAAGGGGTGTGGTTGTGGTATTATTGTTGGCCTGTGTATCTTTAGTGAAAGTCCAGAAACCCGCACGGCTAGGTGCCGAGCCTTCCGGTTAATATCAGTAAAAATAGCAATTGGTAGTGCTTGTATAGCCTACTTGCAAACACGTACCTAGAAATTCCCAGAGTTGTATCCACTGCCCTGTTTTCTATTGCAAAGAAAGTGGTTTTCATGAATTGTGATATAATCAGACATTGCATGGTTTTTGGAAAGAGATGTAAAACATTTTGACACGAGCATTGCATATGCATTCACCTTATAACTTTGTTAAGATTCATACACTGTGTCAGAGTATCTCTACTGGGTTTTGGCTCACTCTAAGTGGAAAACCATTTTTAGGTGTTGATAATATGCCTCCGCCAAGACCATAGCTTGGGAGGACTTGGAGCCAAGAGCTTCTATTTGTTATTGTTGTAATTACTTTGTACAAGCTTAGGGCTTTATTTGTATTGAGTTTCAAACTTACTTTTGTTGTAACCAAGTATCGTCTTTGGAAAACTGTAACCATTAGAGCATTTATATATCTGTTTAACTTTGGCAAGATTTAATATCAAATTTAAATTAAAATGAATTTAAATTTACAAAATTAATGTCATCACTTTTAATTACGTCAAATTGTCAAAAATTACTTTTAATTACTTACCAAATACAATATTATGATTGTATTTTAAAAAATAAAATTGATTCACTTGCTAATATAATATTTTCAAACTTAATTTAATAATGTTTGGCTTCTAAATTTAAAAGTGATTTACTGAGAAATATGTAATACATTAAAACCACATATACATAAAACAATTTCAAACATAACCATTGGATTCAATGGGTAGAACACTAGTATATATATATAATTTATACGTGTGCAAGCAAAATATAAGCTTCCATACATGCAAAACAAATACCCATCAATCATTCTTAAAAGTGTTTATACAAAACACTAAAAAATATAAGTCCTCAAAAATAAATAAATAATTATTTAACAAAACAAAAAAGAGGAGCATATTCTCAGTTTGGCTTTCAACGGCACCCGCTTGATTATGTCAACTACTCCCTCAACAAAACTTGCAACAAAACATATATTAATATTAAATTTTACACTATAATCTTAAATATATATATATATATATATATATTTTTTGATAAATTACACTATAATCTTAAATATGCCTTTTAATTTGTAGTTCAAAAATAAATTTGCGCATTATGTTTGTGGTTATGACTTTTTTGATTTAGAAATATTACAAAGAAAAAATACATAACGTTGCCACAAAAATAGGAAACTGTTTAGTGAACTACAAATTGTTGTAATCAAAAGATTGCAACCTTAATCCATAGAATGCAATCTAGTAACAACTGGCCCAAGTGATCTTAGTAGAGCATATAGCACACTAGATATTCCACCTCTCTCAAACTGGCAAATAGTGAACAAGTACTACTGAGGGAATTGCCATATTAATAGACAGAGTGAATACAATGATCAATGGACAATCCAATGGCAAAACCTTATACCGTATTATATTCATACCAAATTGACATTAACGCTTCAAATATAAGAAGTTACTAGACAACAAAGTTTAGTGTTACAAAAAAGTACCTAATAGACTAAGCGTAGATTTTCCAATCAGGATTCATAAGAAGCTCTCTCTTTAAATCCATTTATTTTCCAGCACTATGCATGTCCTTTGTGTGAGATTCCAAAGCATTTTCCAAGTTAAATGACCTGCAAAATCATAAAGGTTGCTTATTAAGAAAAGGACTCCATAGTTAGTAGTTTAACAACACAATTATTTAAGTGCAGCTCACATGTGCTTAACCATACTATTCTTGATAAACCTGTGCCTATATATGTACACATGTGCTTAAGCATATTATTCTTGACAATCCATACCATTGTCTTCCCATCTCCATAACTAGCCCTCCTTTCTGAAACCAAATCCCTTCTAGCAGCAAGAAAACCCTGACCCCTTCTCAGAAAGAATGAACTGAGGAGAAGAAAAGAGAGTAGGATTAGAAGAAAGAAGATGGGCCTTACTGTGATAAGTGAAATCAACAGCTGAAAAAATTGTCATTTTGATCTCAAAGATTCACATCACTAGCCAAAAACTAGGAGACTAATTTTCGCTGTCTCTCCCAAAGCTCGTAAGCTAACAAATCAGAGGGTTCCATATGCACCTCTGCCCCCAGCCCCCTTATTTTTCAGTCGCAACTGGAGGAACTAGAAAAATGGAAGGGTGAAACAAATGTTGAAATAGATAGTACGGTAGAAGAAAATAAGAATTGTGTATCACTGTCTCCATCAGTGTCTCCTAAATATGTCAGCCCTTGTGGTGTTATCTACTTCAAAACAGGGATGGTTAAGATTGACTAGATGGCATGAATTCATAATACTGTTTTACCAAATTCCTGCTTCTTATAACATGAAGATAAATTTTGTGAAAGATATGCCATCAGATCTGCTGTTCAAAAGGAAGAAAACCAATGAACTTTTAAGTTTCAAAGATAAAGATGTCTTTGGATCTTAACTAGCGGTGAGACAGAGTAACAACTCACTTATTTCCATAGCCTCGTGTTATCAAACAAGTGCAGAAGCATTTCTCTCTCATGTTACCACCCGCTGGCTTATTGCTTTTTCATACCCACACAGATTAATAAATAATCATTAATGCACCCTGGTACCAATGTACTTAAATTTTGAATTATAATTATTTCCGCTTGTGAAACAAGGTAAATAGGAGGTCGATAAGGTTAGACTACATTAAGAGTTGCAAATAGCAATTTCACATATTACTTATCTAGACTGACTGTGATGGAAGAGTTTAATAAGTAATCTGGTTTCCTTTTTGGACAGAATAATGAGTTCAAGACCAGAGTTTAAATCTAGTGGGAGGACAGGATATTATTTGTCGAATGAGTTTTCTACATCCAAGATCTACAGGTAAGGTTACATTTAGCTATTTGTTAGGGTCAAACTATGACAAGAAATAATATTGGTCAGAGGTTCAAATTAGAAAGAGGAGTGATCCAGTCAGATTGGTTAGAGCTCTCTCTCATATATTCCTTTCCCCAACCAATCTATTTGGCTCACCGAGCTTAATTTGAAGCCACACTGATCCAGATTCTGCTCTCTCATACAGAACTAAAATTCAAGTTCTCTTCATTCTCCTTATAGTCATTTAGCTTTCTTCTTGTCCTTTCTCCTTGGTGTTTACAAAGCATCAAAGGAGTTGCTACCAAGAAAGTTTCAGAGATCAGCCCTAAGATTTGTTGAAATCATCAAGCAGCATAAGCATCAACTCTGCATAAACAGATGTTGGAGAGTGCAAAACTCTCTTGCATGGCTCGGGAAACTCCTTGCCGAGGGCTTGTGCACCCCTGAGGATTGGTCGGGTAGGGCTTTGATCCAGACACCCCGGTGCCAATCAAAAAACAAAAAAAAAAAACTCTCTCGAGTGGCTCATTAAACCCTCCTAGTAACATGAACCATAAAAAAGCAAAAACAAAAGTGTAAGTTGAACGCAAAGGGACAGTACAAAGCTACAGCTCATGCAGCCATGTGATGATCTAGTTAATGCTCAAATAAAAAAAATGAAGTTTACCACTTAAAGCCATGAGGATTCTTTTTGTGATATCAACCCACGATTACTGCAAACTTCAAGTTACATGAGATGATGAAGCATGTCAAAGTGCACTGTCAAGTTGTTGATGATATGACAATAAAAAATTAGAATGTCATAATTTTATTTATTTATTTATTTAATTTTAATTGTTAAACTTCTCGCAATGCATGTTAAGTCAAAAGCTAGACAATTGATAATTTTTAAAACTAAGGCATGATAAAAATCAATTTTCCGGTGCAACAGGAACTGTTGACAAATAATATAACTGAAAGAGTAAGATAATAATTTTTCCTATTCTATTGATAACACAAATTGAAAGGAGTAACAATTGAGGGTTAGGGTTCTCGATGGAGGCAAGTAACAGCAGCCTACAGGAGATGAGGAAGAGATGCCTCTAAGCCCAAGTTGGATTTGGCATGCATTGGATGATGAGCAACTCATTTGGGCCCGTGGATAGTTTTGTCTTAGGCTTATGAGTCATGTTCTATTATTATTATTATTATTATTATTTAGGGTATTTTGGTAATTTCATAATTTCTAGACATGGTTACACGGGTCACCCATGGATCATTTTGTGGGTCAAGTTATTTAATTAGGTTTTATTTATGTTTTATTTATGTTTCATATTTGATCTAACATTAGTTTTAAAAGTCAAAGATATTATAATAGTTTCCTTTTTTTGTTCTAGTTGGTATAGGAAGTCTCTTAATTCTATATGAAGTCATGTAATGCTATTAATTCAATCAACAATGATTCATACCACTAAAAAAAAGACCACTAATAGCACTAATGTATTGGGGATGCCAAAAAAAAAAACAAGGCATTGGCAGTGGGTGGGGCAATCAAACCCTAGGTGTGATGCCTAAGAGATTCTAGGAATGATTCCTAAATCTATCTTCCTCTCCTCCTTTGTTTCTTTCTTAAATTTCAGCACTTTCAGCCCCAGAACAGCCCTCACAGCACTGTCCTGCATCAGTTCTATTCTAGTGTTACTAGAAAACATTGATAGCCTAGCGAATTACATTTTGGAATTCATGTTCCAAAGCATGATACACTTTCGTTCCAAAACTATAAACTTAGCAATCCAAAGCGATCCCATAGGTTTTTCCCAATATATTTCCTTATAATTCCCTTATGAGCTTAAAAAATAAATAATTAAAATATAAGGTGAGTGAAATTTTGAAATGACAAAACGTCAAACATAGGTTATAATGCTCATAGAAATGTGTTGCTATATGATTATTTATTTTTATTTTATTTTTTTTAAAAAAACTACATTTTATTAGATGTTTAAAAGTTAAAAAAATTTCTCTAGACTGAAGTACCTTCAATTCTTGTAGTGTAAAGAAGCCTACTCCTGCCATACCACAATTTAGATTATGTGAGATACTACTTTCCCCTTCCCCTTCCCGTTCCACGTACCGGAGCAATCCATGTTCCAGGAAATATAGCTCTATTCCTTCTCTTTCTCTGTGTGTAAAAGGATGTCTCTCCACTCCAGTCTCCACATATTTATATGTGGTATTAATTAAGAAAGTATAAAGCTGAAAGCTGAAAGGGGTGTCTTGTGTAAAAGGAAAAGTTGTAAGAATAACTCCTAGCAGTATTTCCACTTAGGCAAAAGCCACTGCCACCATCTACATCTACATCTACATCTACATCTACATCTACATCCTACATCTCACTGCTGGAAATTAGGCTTTTAGCGGCGTTTAAAAAACGCCGCTATAGGTACCAAAAACGTCGCCAATTCTTTTTGTGACGTTTAATACCAAACGCCGATGACGCGGCCGTCGCTATAACTTTATGGCGTTTGGAAAACGTCGCTGTATTAGTATAGGCGGCGTTTTTAAAAACGCCGCCAAATACCCTGCCCTAACAATACTGTGACGTCAGTATGATTTTAGCGACGTTTTTAAAACGCCTTCATAGGTTTTTTTAATTTTAAAAATTCCAACCGTTATAGTGGCATTTGAAAAACGCCGTCTTATCTTTCTTTTTTTTTTTGGTTTTGAAATTGTGCTAATTTTATGTGATTAAACTAAAAGAACACCAATAATAAAACTAAATAACACTAATATGAAATAATAACTCCCATTCAAATAACAAATATAGTATTAATTCACTTTCCGATTCAATTTAATATAGCATTAATTTTTCCACAAAATAACATATCAAAAAATTGAATTCACAATTCTCAATCAAAAAATTACTACCTTATATACAAAGCCACAAAAGTTAAATCCAATTGAAACATAAAACCAATAAGTACCTTAAAAATGTCTTGGCTTCGAATTTTGGAAGATACATTACAGGGATTTAAAATTATTAGAGAAACTTACTAGAAAAGGCTTATGCCGATGACTATGAATGGCAATATATTAGCTAGAACAACCACAACTAGCTGAGTCCTAATTAATGAATTAGGAATCATTTAGATTATCTAAGGCAATGGCAAATCATTCGTCTGCTTATATTAATGTTTCTCCTACGTAAAACATTTTCGGAAAGTGTTAAAAAAAGAATAAAGAATAGGAAATAAACTCGGCCGAAGTTCTGGGTTTTCTCCGCAGCATGCTTTTGATGAGGGCCTGACTGGAAAACAAAAATAGAGCAAGGATTAGATTAAGACACTAATTAAAGGCCACAATATACAAATAAGAACACAATTCCTCACAAGGAAAAATCTAAATTTTCATAGGCATCAAAAATATGCCAAGTTGCAACTTGCATTCATGATTGCATTATAACTTATATATGTATTTATGTGACATTTGTGTATACACTTACCCAAGGACCAAATGTCTGACTTAGAGCCATAAGGTATGTCAGCAAGAAGCTCAGGGCACATATAACTTGGAGTTCCTACAACCTGAGTTACGAAAAAGAAATCTTGAACAATAAAACTAATGCAAATGTTGAAACTTGAAAAATGAACCAGTTAACCACAAGACTTACAGAGGATGCAAGATCATCTGATGGCAACATCTTAGCAAGTCCAAAATCACCTGCAACAGGATTAATCAATGGTGATTCAGCAAAATACTGACACCTCTCAAGACTATTAAAGAAAGAAAACATATCACTTACCAAGACGTATAATCTAGGTGAGCAGAGGAAAACACATGTTGGATTTAGAGAACTACACAAAATAATATATATATATATATATATATATATGTATAGAAAGAGAGAGAGAGAGAGAGAGAGAGAAGTATCCATAAATGATGGCATTTAATGAGTAAAGTTTCAACAAATCAACCCAATTTATCCATAAATCACTCTAACAAATCAACCCAATTTATCTTTTTTTTTTTTTTTTTTTGGTACGTGTGTATGTAAAAATAAATAAATAAATCAGTTCCTAGACGAATTAATTTTCATTTCCTCATCTCCTTAAAATGGCTTATCCTCAGAGCTTTCAACTTCAACAGAACCACCAACAGACCTACTCTATCATCAACTATGGAGATAAACAAGCTTCTTCTGATCACCACCCTCTTCATTCTTCAATCTGTCTTGTTCCTCCCACCAATCCAATCGTCAAACTCAGGCCTCTTCCGAGAATACATAGGAGCAGAGTTCAAAAATGTCAAATTCTCAGATGTGCCCATAAATCCCAACATTGAATTCCACTTCATCCTCGCCTTTGCCATCGACTACACCGCCACCTCTTCTCCCTCTCCCACCAATGGCCAATTCAACATCTTTTGGGATACCGATAATCTCAGCCCGTCTCAAGTTTCCTCCATAAAAAACCAGCACTCCAATGTCAAAGTGGCTCTGAGCTTAGGAGGAGACAGTGTGGGAGATTCCAAAGCCTATTTCAGTCCCACCTCAGTAGATTCATGGGTTTCCAATTCCATCGCTTCACTCACACAAATCATCAAACAGTACAACTTAGATGGCATTGACATCGACTATGAACACTTCAACAACACCGATCCAAACACCTTTGCAGAGAGCATTGGACAGCTTATAACCAAAATGAAAGAAAATGGACTCATCTCTTTTGCTTCTATAGCTCCATTTGATGATGATCAAGTTCAGAGTCATTACTTGGCCTTGTGGAAGAGCTATGGCAATCTCATAGACTATGTCAATTTCCAATTTTATGCTTATGATCAGAGTACCAATGTTTCTCAGTTTATGGCCTATTTTCAGACTCAGAGCTCTAATTACAATGGAGGGAAGGTCTTGGTGAGCTTCATCAGTGATGGAAGCGGTGGGTTGTCACCGGAAAATGGGTTTTTTTCCGCTTGCAGTAGGCTCAAGAATCAGCAAGAACTTCATGGGATTTTTGTTTGGTGTGCTGATGAGTCCAAGGCAAAAGGATTAGGATTTAGCTATGAGAAGCAATCACAGGCATTGTTAGCCAATTAGTATGTATTTACTACCATTGAAATGGGTTGTGTGGCCTAGTCAGCTCCAAATATGTGAAAAATGGTCTGGCGTTGTATGGTTTCGATGCAAGTGATGATGTTCTGTAATTTCTCTTATGTACTGTTTCATTGTCCAACTGTCCACTAGCAAAAATTTGGTTCACTTTGCACCTGTGTATTTTAACTGTCCCAATTAACTCCCTACATTTCAAGTCAATTAGCAATTGGACATAGCCTATAATGTTCTTTCGGAGAATTGACAAAGGGATTGAAATAGAGGGACTAAAACATAATTCTGATAAAAGTATAAGGATATTTAGGATTAAAATGGATGGACTAAATTATAAAATGCAGATTATTTATTCTCTATTAGTCTTCCAAACGACATTATGCAAATAGAAATTTAATTTTCTAGACATCGCTTGCATGCCTAAATCAATGAAGTTAATTGTAGCAATCAACATTCTGGCTTCATTTAAGACAAGCAATTTTAGCCTATCGAAAGAAGAGACAAAATTCTTTTAAATGTTAAATATTAGATACAACTGATCCACGCCTTCGTTAATTTTGTAAACTAACCCTACTCCAACATCCTAAAACAAATATAAGAATAAAATAAACAAATAAACAGCAGTAAAGGACTTAGACTCACCCTGCTCCAACGTCCTAACCCTTGTTGTTTGGCTTGCTCTTCAAGGTGTAGCAGTTCCGCTAAGAAAGGACTAGCTTCTCCTTTCTGTTGACCCTGCTCCCTAACCTGCAAGCATCAGATTTAGCTAATGCCCATACATACAGAACAAATCCAACGTTGGAAATGTATGCACCAAAGAAAAAAGTGATATAACCTTTGCCCAGCCTCCAGCAACAACCATCAATGAGACATTCTTATCGCCGAGGAAAACTGAGCCGAATTCTCGCCCTATGGCTGGTACAGTATAATCCACTCTGAAAGTGACATCCTATTCAAAAAGATAAATTGGGTAAGATGCGATAATTCCAACTCGTTCATTAGAAAACTGATATGTTGCAATCATAGCTAAAGGCATTTAAATGAGCACCTTTCCTATACAAAGCTTCCTTAAATACTCTCTGCTCTCCCAGGCAAATGACTCGTCAATACCGCCTCTACGAGCCTAGAATGTAAATGGGGGGGAGGGATGAATAATAAAGAAATAAAAATTTGATAAAGAAAATGTACAAAATATGAAACATGTAATGCTAGTTAAATAGACTAACCAATCTAGGGGCAATAAGGGATGACAGAGTAATTCCGCCTTGGTGCTCCCCATTATCACCAAACTATCACCAGAAGGAACAGCTTTAACTTTTCCTCTTAACCATCCTGTGGTTCCAGCTGTTGACGCCATCTCAACAGCTAAGGATCTGATGAAAGAAAAATTAAATGTCAACATCCTACGTGACAAAGCACCAAGACACTTAATGGGAAAAGGACATCTTCAAGACAATTCCATTCAACCGCCATCTAAAGATGTCTTCCTTTTCTTTTCTAATTCTTTTTCGGTTCAATTATCCCATATTTAAAAGAGGTAAAAATCTCAAGCTGTAATGTGTGAAGATACAATTCGAGTATAAAAGAAAACATTATATCCAAATTAAGGCGAATTAGGTTTGTGTCTAGTTGATTTTTCAATTAACTATTATTGATAAGTTTTCATCTCATAGGACTTGTCGAATATGCTTGACAAGAATTCAGAAAAGCCCTTATGACCGAGCCGAAACAGTTGGACAAACAAGTCATAGATACACTCATAATGAAATCGGAGAAAACCAAATCGATCGATCGATCGATCAAACTTGTATCAAATTATTGAAACTGAACACAAACGAAGAACAATTTATGATTAGAATTGCACGAACAATCACAATTGATATGATGATTTATATATAGACATAAATATATATATATATATATAAGAGAGAGAGAGAGAGAGAGAGAGAGAGAGAGAGAGATGAGTACCGAAGAGATTGTGTCCGAGAAGGAGTCGGACAGCGGATCAGAGCGAAACACAAATCTGAAAATACTTGCAAAATCTATTTATAGAAGGACAAGGAACGTTAAGGATGAACATACCCTTCCATTTGTGGAAAATTACCCAAAATGCCATGACATTTCCGTAATCTGAAGTGTGCCTCAAATCCATCGAAATTTACTTTTCTTTGGATTGTGATAAAGACATTTAACTGCCCCGATTTGTGACCAAATTTAACGATTACAGTAATGATACCTCCCATTTTGGACCTTCAATTTTAAACTCCCAATGACATGGTAAATATTCATTAGATAAATACTTTAACGAAACGGTAAATATCCATTAGATAAGTATACTTTAATGAAACTTTGAAGTCACATGACTTATGATATATCACTTGAGATTAATTTAGGAATCTAAAGCTAGAGATTTAAAATATTTCTAAAATCATAATGAAAAGTCTCATTTTAGTTCGAAATCATAATGAAGAGTGAGGAAGGGCATTGTTAGCTCACATACTTGTGACTTCAAACAAACAGGGCATCAAAGAAAATGATAATGGGTACTCATTAAAGAATGAGCAAGTGTTGTATTCAATGAGCACAGAGAGTCAATTTGTTTTCTACTCGTAATCCTAGGAAGAGCCCAGAGGTCATGTCTAAATTAGCAATCTTTCACTTTCACTTTCTAGTTTGCATTCTCTACATCATGTATCTCCCTATTCTCAGACAATGTTAGCAATCTCTCAACTTCAACAAGAGCTTTGCAATTTCAATATTTTCTAAATTAGGATATTTCAAAGAATGATAACATTAAATTAAAACTCAAGATGGTATATAGCATGGAAAAAATACCAAAATCTGCAATATTTATTGATATGAAATTCTCAAAAGCAACCATTCAAGAAAATAAAAGACATCAACAAATATCAAAAATGCAATAAAAGTCAGGAAACAAAATACATACCTGAATAAATAGCCGATGGAGGCATGTGAGCATCACTGAAACTTGGGGATTCAGGCCAAATTCATGCTTTAAGCAGTGCTTAAAATTAATTGCAATTTCAGAGTGTGAGAGAGATATGTTGCAATTCATGAATGAAAACATCGGATACTTGTGGATATGTATTAGATACTTCCCTACTTTTTTTCATAATTTATCAATTTGATGTATCTAATATCTTATGCATGTGTCCCGTATCCGTATCTATACTTCATAGAAAGGGAAAACTATAGCATTCACACTTCAGCATATCAAGTGTGAAAAGGAAAAGCACATGGGCAACATAAGCAGTTTAGACTTGATATTGCAAATGAAATTTTTGTAGGACCTACTAGAAAATTAAAAAGTAAACTGCGCACTAACTCTTAAACTAATACATAATTTCTAAATAATGGTGAGGGCAAAATTTATAAAAAAAAATAAAAATAAAAAAGAGTGGCGGGGAAGCACATACCCAAATTGATATGAACATCATCATCCACCTTTACATATATTTCCGTATCCCATTTTGCAATTGCTATGGAAAAGAAGATTTTTGTCTTTGCTGATAGTTCATGATACCCTTCAACATGCTCCTGCAACAATAACATAACATTGTTCACCATCCTTCCTAGAAACATACATTTCATGTCAACAAAAAAAATAAGCTTTCCTTACAAGCCTAAGAAAATATTTATGTTGAGCATCCTCTGAGTCAATTGCTCAATCTAGAATGCTGTTGGATGTTGCGCTGCATTGATCAGTACAACAAGAAAGTTAAGGCCATATATTATTATGTATGAACCAGAGCAATCTTGTGTTGATTCAATCTCTGTAGAAAACAATAACACAACTGCTATTTTTTTCAAGGCATAGAAGTGTAATTAAGGTATAGAGATTCAAGAATTGCTCATATGAAAAATTGATTTTATAATTATTATATTGTATTCAATTTTTCAATAAAAGCAGACATCATGTCAAATATCGACAATCTCAGCAATTTAATCAAGCACATGTGGCCTCATTTTTGGGTGCTTTCTTCTGAGAGGAGATAAGGACATGGTGCGTGTGGAATGTTTCATTGCCTAGGTGGACCAATTTAAAGGAGAGCTCGTGACAAAGACCATGAGGGTGACCTCATTATCCACTTTCCATTTCCATTTTGGTTTCAATTACTGGCATCTTCTACAGCCGCTAGAGAGATGGAGAAAAGTAACCAATGATTCAGTTTGTCATATGCTGCAATAGTTAAGTGTTATTACTGATAATGGTACATTGAGATGGCCATCTGCAAATGCAATTCAGCTTACGAAAATTAGGAATTAAGTGCTATTCACATTTCAGCTAAATTTTCTACAAACGATAGGCTTAAGTGGGCTGCATCCTTTTAAAGATAAGATCACTGTTGCTTCGGCTTTGAAACTTGTGATCATCTTGAGTTAGCTGGGTTCAATTGTTATGGCATTCCAAGGCAATTTCAAGGGCTGGTTTTATTCTCTACAGGACTACAGGGTTTGAAATGTGAAAACTATTTTCCTAGTCAACCAATTAAGTCTCAAATTTTTTGTATAATAACAAAGTACACTGCGCTTGAAAACCAAATTATAACCAAAACAGATCAACCTCCTTTTGATTTCATTCCTTTGTTTTTCTCAGCAAACAAACAGAGATGATTGTGCGACCAATCCCAAAAGTGATGGAATCTAAATTATCTGTAAATTGAAATCTGTAAATAATGCTTCAAATTTGTGGCTGATATGATGAAACCAATACAGAGAGAAACACACAAAGAGGCAGAGAGAGAGAGAATTAATAATTTCAAGATTAACTGTTGTTAGGATGCTAAAAGCCTTCCTATTATTTTATTCAGTCAATATAATTTCCAACTTGATCAAATTACATCATAATGTGAAAATGATAAATATTCAATTCTCTGCAACACAGAAATGAGCTAGGAAACGGTATGAGTTGTGTATGAATCACTGACTGAACTAACTAGCAAACAGTATGAGTTGTGTATGAATCACAGTATGAGTTGTGTATGAATCACAGTCTTGTTTTGTTGATGCTTCCGTAGACATGATAAACAAGCACAGATCTAATGGGTCTCCATGATTTTAAACTTTTCTCTGCAAAATCAAAACGATTCTCTCTAAAATCATGCAGAAAATTTTGACTACAACCAACTGATTCACTGATTTTTTAGATTACTAGGAATGGCCATTGGTCAATCCATTTCTCATTTTGTCTTCCAGAACTTGAACTTAAAGATAGCTACCAAAACAATTAACAGCACTACGATGAGTTCAAATTTCAGTAATCACTGTCCAGTTCTGTTTGACCACAAACCATACTAAACATCATTACTATCTCAAATTTCTTCTCACAAAGCCACAATGGAAGGGGGGAAAAGAATATGTGTGGCACAAGCAAGTCCCACTTGTATAATTAATGTGTCTAAACTCTGAAGTTTTGTTATTCCAACTAACCTAATGAAGCACTAATTTTCTTAATTTCATTGCAAGAAAATTCTATCTCCTATATGAACTTCATGTTACTTGATTACTAAACAATTACCATCAATTAGGAAAAAAATCTACACACTTCTGAATATAATAAAGATGTTCATGCATTAGCAGATTTGGCTAAAATGCTAAAATAGGAACAACAACAACACTAATGTATTTAGCAAAGGTTCAGCCAAGTAGCAGAAATTTATACTAAAAACAGTAGTTCTCAATAGAGAGACAAACTTATAATTCAATAAGGAAAAACAAAAAATCAATCCCTCAGCATCTGAAAGGTTTAGACGTATTTAGAGAAGGTAAATCTAACAAAAGTATTCAATGTAGTAGCAAAAATGATGTCAATGACGATATAAAAAATTAAAAAATCCATCAGATGTTCGGTTTTAACTTCTTTCCATTATGTTGTGTTAAGTAATCTTTGTGTCTTTGATTGCTTTTAAGCTTATAACATTCATGGCCCTTAAAATTAGATAAAATGGCCATTCGGTGCTACAAATTAAAGGTTATCATCTGTCACAAGAATCTTATATTCCTCAAATCCAAGAGCAACATTCACATTGTCTACTCTCAGCAGGAGTTTGCTGTCACTACTCGCTACATTATGGCACCTGTACAACAGAGAGAGAGAGAGAGAGTAGCTCACCGATCCGAATCGATTCACCGATCTGAATCGATTTTGAGAGAGAACTTCGAAATGGTTCTGATGAATCACCGATGTAAGATCTTCGAAGCTCTGACTTCGATTTTGAAAGATTTCTGATGAATCACCGATGTAAGATCACCGATCCGAAACGATTTCGATTTTGAGAGAGAGAGAGAGAGAGAGAGAGCGAGAGGGCGAGTGAGAGTCAGATTCAAAATAAAGGTGAAACAGGGAGAGGAGATGTAAGATCTTCGAAGCTCTGACTTCGATTTTGAAAGATTTCTGATGAATCACCGATGTAAGATCACCGATCCGAAACGATTTCGATTTTGAGAGAGAGAGAGAGAGAGCGAGAGTGAGAGTGAGAGTGAGAGTGAGAGTCAGAGTCAGATTCAAAATAAAGGTGAAACAGGGAGAGGAGCGTGCGGGACAAAACCATTTCAAGGCGTTGATAAACGTCTTCTATTCATGAAACGGCGCCGTTTTGATTAGAGAAAAATGCGACGCTTATGAAACGCCATTAAATATTACAAACAGTAGCGTTTTTAAAAACGCCGTTAAAAATACGCCGCCAAATCTAATATTTCCTGTAGTGTCTACATCTACATCTACATCCTCAAGCAATCAACATAGTATAATAATCCATACACAAAGCCATTTAAAACTGAAAATAAAAGCTCTAATCATGAATTAATCATAAATTACACACAAACAATTCAAACTCGGCTAATTAAATGAAAAACAGTCAAGAAAAGGAGAAACATAAATAACAGAAAGATACCTGAATCACCAGAGACGAGACAGAGAAAATCAATTGGAGAAGAAATTAATGCCCTTCCAATATTAAACAAAAGCTGTGAGAGAGAGAGAGAGAGAGAGAGAGATCCATAGCCGAGCGCGAGAGTGAGCTGACGGTAGAGAAAGATAGAGCAATGAGTCACATAGGGGAAAACAATTTTACATATCTATCTATACTATTATCTATTATCTATCTATATCTTTATAAAGTGAACACCTCTTATGGTGTCCTGAGGCGACCTCTTATGGTGTCCTGAAGCTTTACTCACCTCATGCCATGTGGCAGTATTTTTTATTTTTTTTTAAAAAGTTAAACAAAGAGATGGGTAAGGCTTGAACCCATGACTATGGGTTTAAGTATGAGGACTCATACCACTTAAGCTAAGTACACATTATAATATTAATTTCATTTTTATTTTCTTTTATTCCTATTTATTTAAATTGCACACGTATCGCGTGTGCCCTCACCGCTAGTACTATTATAAAGTGAACACATAATATGGTGTCCTGAAACTTGCTTTACTCTCCTCATGCCATGTGGCAGTATGTTTTATTTTTAAAAAAAAAGTTAAACAAAGAGATTGGCAAGGCTTGAACCCATGACCATGGGTTTAAGTACGAAGACTCATACTACTTAAGCTAAGTACACATTACAATGTTAATTTTATTATTATTTTTTTTATTCATACTTATTTAAATTGCACACACATCGTGTGTGCCACCCACTAGTAATATTATAAAGTGAACACATAATATGGTGTCCTGAAGCTTGCTTTACTCTCCTCATGCCATGTGGCAGTATTTTTTATTTTTTTAAAAAAAGTTAAAAAAAGAGATGGGTAAGACTTGAACCCATGACCATGAGTTTAAGTATGAGGACTCATACCACTTAAACTAACTACACATTATAATATTAATTTCATTATCATTTTCTTTTATTCCTATTTATTTAATTTGCACACACATGGTGTGTGCCCAACCGCTAGTATATATATATGGCTGTGTAAAATATTATCCAATTCTTTAAAATCGTGTATGCTTTATTCGTTAATTACAAATTAGATTTTAAAATTTATAATTTGTTTTTGAAACAGTTCCACATTTGTTATAATTAATATATATATATATATATATATATTTTAATTCCTAATAAAATATTAAAATAAAAATAAGTGTGAAAGAAATTTATGATATGAAATTTATTACAAATTAATAGTTATATATATGAAAAATATTATGTAAAATTAATTTATGTTATACATATATAAAAAATATTATGTAAATTAGTGTTATATATTATGCAAATACATGATAATTGGATAGAATATTTTTCAATCTGTTAATCCGTCCAAAATCGCTCAAATCACAATTTACTGATCCGTCAATTTGCTAATCCATCATTCAATTTATAATTTTACTCTAAACAATCCGAATCGCACTGCGCACCCTGCATATATCTATTATCTACTACTATTATAAAAGTGTGAATGTTTTTTATTTATTTTTTTTAATCTCAATTTTACCTTTTTAAATTTATTATATTTTTTAAAAGTCATGAAGAGTCTAATATAAACCAATTATTTCTTTATTTTTGGAATTGAACACTCAAAACTAATATATCTGCTTTCAAGTCCTATATAAATATAAATAAATTGTCTTCCTTATTATCAAAAAAGGATAAATCGTCTTCCTATTTTTTAAATTGATGATGATTAAAGAACAAAAAATAGTTACTCTTTCTTATTTTCCGTGTCTGTTTCTATATTGATATACATAATATTTACAATTGTCCATCATGGATCAAATGATTGTGGATAATTTTGGTTGAATCTTAAAGTTGTATGCATTCATTTTTAAAACAAAGATTTATACTGCATCTCCAAATTTCGCAAGTATCTTCATACACTTTCTTTTTATTTAAATTATATTTTATGAACTATAATATTTTACATGGTGCTTTAATAACCAATGTATGATGTCAAAATTCTAAACAAGAATCACATTTGTTGGTTTTATTTTTTAAATCTATTTTTAAATTTTTGATTTTTCATATATTTTCTTAGTTTTGGTGATTAAAGATTGTTAAGTTTTTGTAATTGACAATCTCATTTGACAAAATTCCTTTCAGTTGTAATTTTATCTGCTCTTATGTTTCAATGAGGATGCGAATGTTTAGATGCTAATCCAACCCAAATTGTGCCTATTCAGTGGAGTTTGTGATCTTGATTATTTCATATTTGTCATTTTGTTGACTACAAAAACAAAAATGTTGTCAAAATTATTTGACTGCTTGAGTGATCATTTGTGCACTCGAGCGGAGAAAACCATCATCCAGTACTTTTGTAGAGAGCCTGAACTTCTGAGAAGCAAGTTTTACCACTCGAGTGATGAAAGTTGCACTCAAGCAGTCAGCCTATATGTTTTGCATTGCCTTCACTCACATCGCTCGAGCAATGAAGTGTGTGTTCGAGCGACCTTCGCGATTCAGTTTACTATAAAAGTGCGCAATTTGTTGGTTTTAAGGTTTAAGTCATCTAGAATTTTAAAGAGAAAGAAAAAATAAAGAGTTTTCTATTGAAGGCTATTTTATGTGAGTCTTCTTAGTGTATAGAAGGTGATTGATTGATCAACGAATTACAAATTATCAAACATCAAGGGTAATTCTTATTATTTCGTTCACAAAAGAGAGAGTTGTTTTTCAGTAGATTCCGAGAAATTTGGGCTTGAAGATTTGGTGGATTCCAAAGTGGCTTGTTGTCGTGGATTCGACATCGGTGTTGTGGATTCAACGTTGGGCAAGACAATTCCGAGGTGAAAACGGTGGTGGAAAAGGTATATAGGGGTCGGTTTAATTTGGATATGGATTTGCTAGATAATTGAGGGCATACTTGTGTAATTCTTTTTTGTCTTCTTAGTGGATCATTTTCTGGTTTTGGCCCATGATTTTTTATTACAATTGGAAGTACTCCAATTATGGTTTCTTCCACGGCAAATAGTTGTGTCGATTTGTCTTTAATAGTTTAATTGATATTGTTATTCATTATTTAAAATTGAAATATAATCACAAATCAATATTTCGGAGATTTTTAAATTTTTCAAAGATACTAGAATTTCTTCATATTTTATATTGAAATTATACTTTTACATGAAAATCTAATATCTAATAATCTAAATAGAATTAAAAAGTAAAATATTGATAAAAAAATTATAAATTCAAACATGTACTATTTTATTATTATTATTATTATTATTATTATTATTATTATTATTATATATTTTTTTATTTTTATTATTATTTAGTATTAATATTTTTTTAAAAAAAGAATACACAACAAATTATTTTCTAAGTGTATTTAGATTAAGTGAATTTAAATCAAAAAAATAAAATTAAAATTAAAAAATAAAAAGTATTAAAAAAAGTGAATCTAAAAAGAAAATAAAAGGGTTATTAAAAAAACAGAAAAACACGAAAATAAAAAAATTCAAAACAAAAGTTTGAAAAAATAAACCAAACCAAACACTATAAACTTCTCTTTCTTTTTTCTTTTTTCTTTTTTTTTAAATCTTTCTTCACTAATCTCTAATTTTACACAAATTATTCACAAATTCCTTTCAATTTTTATGTAAATTTAATAGTCTAATTAAAAAATGGTGTATACACACAAAAATGTAATACTAGACATTTACATTATAACCAACTATTTAATTATGAATAATTAACTTCTCACTGTTACCTGTATTATATTGTTACAAAAGATTTCATATATTACTTTTATGGTATCTTATATATATATATATATATATATATTTATATATATATATATAAATATATATATATATATATTTATATATCAATGTCTACGTCTATAACTATATAAAAATATATGAATGTAACTTTATATATGTTATTGTATTCATACATTTTCAATCTGTAATGCTATATTACCATCGGATACTTTTAATTTTCTAACATGTATCGCTTTAGTAATATAATTATATTTGTTAGGAAAAAATTTACAAAATATGTGTTGTTCTCCTATCAACTTATGTTCAATACATACATACATACATATCATACAAATAAGTGTCCACAACAAATTCTTTCAATAACAAAACAAGACACTGCAAAATACCTCTATCACAACAATAATTGTACTTTTTTTCCCTTTACAGAAAAAATCACATTATTGAGGGAAAATGAATTTTGAAATTCATAACAATATGATATCGTTTCAAACTCTTACTCATCAAAATATTTTTATTATAATGAGTTATAATGGCGAGCAATAAGAAAAATAAAAAAATGGTGAAACAAAAAGTACAAAAGATCTATTGCAATATACTCTCCAAACAAAGTTAAACGAGCTAAAGTAAAAATTGTCCTATCTGTTGTGAAGTTTAAGAAAAATAATGCACATCATGAACACATTTTAGTCAAATTATAAGGAAAAATCAAATGATACCCAAACATTATCGCAACAACTCAATGATACATGAAGTAAATACATCAAATAAAAAGTTTCGATCAATTTTTGTTTTATGCTGATTACTTATAGATACGATAATAAATTATGTAACTTGACAGTTTCATGAAAGTAACCCTGCAAACACTCATGGATCTATAAATATCTTGAAAATAATTGTGAAATTCCTATATCAATCAAAATATTAAGCTATAATATCATTCTATTTTCTTAAAAAAAAATATTCCGCATTTCCTACATAAATTAAAATATACTAATGCCCAACATTATATTTTTCATCATGGAAGATATTCGTGGCACAGAAAATGAGACTCAACAACTCTTGATGTGTAAAAATATATTACATATTGATATTAATGCATTCTTATACCAATAGTATGAAAATAATATGCAATGGTGGGTTCAATAAATTTGTATCACAAGATGAACTATTAAACAAAATTATGTAATTGTGCAATTAATTTCATACTTTCAATTGTATTATAGGTACGGATTATGAAAAATTGAAGTGGGAAGTTGATAGAAAAAGATTTACGTAATACTGGCCCCGTTTGGTAGAGTTGTGGAAAATTGATTATAGATTATAGCTTAACAGATTATGGCTTAACAGATTATGGCTTATAGTTGTGAACCTTAAGCTGTTAGCCTGTTTGGTGCAGCTGTGAGATTATGAATTTAAGCAACAGAGTAGTGTTTGGTTAATAAGCTGTAAAATATCTTTTTACTGTATAATTATCAATTTTTCCCTTATATGATATAAAAATGATTATTTTGTCATTTTTTCAGTTTTAATTTAAAAAAAAAAATTATTTCATTAATAAAAGTTAATGTAATTAGTATTACAAAAGTTAATATAATTAGCACCAATTAATACTAAAATTATTAATAGTATCAATTAGTATAATTTTTTTCATTTTTTCATTATAAATGAATTAGGTGTCAATTAATGGCTTAATTACCATCAATTAATACTAAAATTATTATTATTATCAATTAGTATATTTTTTTTTCATTTTTTCATTAGGAATGAATTAGGTGTCAATTAATGGCTTAATTACCATCAATTAATACTAAAATTATTAATATTATCAATTAGTATAATTTTTTTTTTCATTTTTTCATTATCAATGAATTAGGTGTCAATTAATGGCTTAATTACCATCAATTAATACTAAAATTATTAATATTATCAATTAGTATAATTTTTTTTTCATTTTTTCATTATCAATGAATTAGGTGTCAATTAATGGCTTAATTACCATCAATTACTACTAAAATTATTAATATTATCAATTAGTATAATTTTTTTCATTTTTTTCATTATGAATGAATTAGGTGTCAATTAATGACTTAATTACCATCAATTAATACTAAAATTATTAATATTATCAATTAGTATAATTTTTTTCATTTTTTCATTACAAATGAATTAGGTGTCAATTTTTTTAAGGATTAATTATCTAAAAATCCTATATACATATTTTGCGGTAGCTTAGGTCCTATCTAAAAATTTTTGAACTAATAAGTCCTATTTATAAATAAGAAGACATTTTTACCCTTCAATCCAACCAGTTATATATATAAGCACTCCCTAACTGAAAGAGGAGAAAGAAGCAAGTAAGCTATGATGTTCCGTCAGATTCATCAACCCAGGCTACTATCTTTGCTCGGTCAATGAAGTAAATTGAATCGACTGATTCAAGGTCAACATCTGGATTTGAAACGGGATTTGAAATTGAACCTTGTTTTCAATTTCAACATTCTCAATTTATAATATTTTCATTTTTAATCATAAAAAAAATTAAAAATTTTCTTAAAATTGACAATATTTTTAGAAAAAAAAATTGAGAAATTTATTAGTTTTTATAAACTGAAATTATTCTCTGTTTTGAAATTGAGAACATTCTCAATTTATAATATTCTCAATTTTAATCATGAAAAAAATTGAAAATTTTTTCAAAAATATCTAGTAAAATTGAGAAAATTTTCAATTTTTTTCAATATTAAAACTGAGAATATTATCATTTTTTCAATTTTAAACTGATAATATTCTCAATTTTAAAATTATAAAACTAAAACACACTGATGATTCAAATAAATCAGCAAGCAAATAAACTGACTTAAATACTAAAGGTCTGTTTGATAATGTTTACATTTTCAATTTATATTTACAAAAATTTTATAAACTGATTTTTGTTTATTTTTAAAAAAACATAAACTACAAACGCGTTTATTAATTGACAAAATGTTTAAAAAAATTTAAAAATATAAAAAAGAGTGAGAAATGGCAAGTGGCGGCGAAAGACGGTGGTGGAAAGTGGTGATGGTGGGTGGTAGGTAGCGGGTGGTGGTGGGTGGTGGCGGTGGTGAGTGGGTGGGTGACGGTGGCGGGTGATGGGTGGTAGTGGTGGTGGTGGTGGTGGTGGATGGCGAGTGGTGGTGGGTGGTAGCGGGTGGGTCGTGGTGGTGGGTAGGTGGCAGGTGGTGGTGGTGGTGGTGGTAGCTGGGTGGGTGACTGTGGCGGGTGATGGGTTGTAGCGAGTGGGTGGTGGTAGTGGTGGTGACGGCAGGTGGGTGGAGGATGGCCAATGGTGGTGGCTGGTGGTTATGGTGGGTGGGTGGGTGACGGTGGCGGGTGGGGGGTGGTAGCGAGTGGGTGGTGGCAGTGGTGGTGGCGGGTGGTGGGTGGCGGATGGCGGGTGGTGGTAGTGGTGGGTGGGTGGGTGACGGTGGCGGGTGGTGGGTGGTGGTGGTGGTGGTGGGTGATGGGTAGTGGTGGCAGGTGGTGGATGGTGGTGGCAGGTGGGTGGTGAGTGGTGGTTGCGGGCGGTGGTGGCGGGTGGATGGTAGGTGGGTAGTGGTGGTGATGGTGAAGGGTGGGTGGTGATAGTGAGTGGGTGACAGGGTGGCTGGTGGGTGGTGGTGGTGGTGGTGGCGGGTGGTGGTCACAGGCGGGTGGTGGGTGGTGAGTGGTGGTGGCGGAAGATGGTGGCGGGTGGTGGCTAGTGTTGGGTGGTAAAAAAAAAAAACTCAAAACTCAAAATGGAAACACATTTTTTGAGTTTACATTTTTTGGCCAAATTTATAAACTGAGACCACTGATTTATAAATCAAAAATTTACCAAACAAGTTTTTATTTGAGTTTTTTAAATTTTTGTAAATATAAACAAAAAATTGAAAACGTAAGTGTTACCAAACGGCACCTAAGAAGTTTTAGAGACTAAGCAAATAAAATTAATATTTTAATAGAAAAACAAGAAGTGAAATTAAATAAATAAATAAATAAAATACCTCTACTGTTAGGTCTCATCGCCACACTCAACAGATTTGATTGATTCCAAACACCTGCGTTATTTAGGTCTCATAGCCACACTCACTTGACTTCTCTCTCTCTCTCTCTCTCTCTCTCTCTCTCTCTCGATTAATCAATTTTTCTCTCTCTGGCGACATTTGTTCGTTCTCTCCCTTCCTGCTCCATATCCCTCACCATTCGGAGGTTCCCTAAAGCTTCTTCAATGGCGGCTGCTGCTACTGCTATATCCTTCAACTCTGTCGGAGTGGAATCGACGTCCAGTGAATCGAGCTTGGGGACCTGGTAGGGCACAGGAGGGTCGTCATACTCAATCGCGATGGAGTAATCGAGCTGTTCTTCGTTAGGCAATGGAGCTCCGACAGGTTACATCTTCCTCAGAACTTCTCCCCACCTCTTCGCGTGTTATCGACTAAGAGAGAGAGAGAGAGAGAGAGAGAGTAAGAGTAAGAGAGTGAATGAAGTACAACAATGGATGTAAATCATCTGTTTAATGTTTTGAATTGGTAAGGGTAGTTTCGTCATTTGAATGGATTATGGGACTTACTAGTTAAAAGTTTTTGAACTAGGACTTAATGGACCATTATTTGCTGAAACGGGACTTGGCAGTAAATCACCCTTTTTTTAATTACAAATGAATTAGGTATCAATTAATATTTTTGTTACAAATTATTAATTAGTATCAAATTATTAATTAATATAAAATTATTAATTATTAATCATTACAAATTATTAATTAGTATCAATTAATATAAAATTTACGTTATTAATGGCTAAAATGCTTAATTATTATTATTATTATTATTTTTATTAAAAAAGCACTGAAAACCTTAAAAAAAAAAAAAATTTGAACACTGAAACCCTAGCTCCGGCAGTCATAGCGGCGCTAGGGTTTTAGATCGCCTCGCACGGCCGATCGCGATAGGGGACGACGACGGAGGCCAAGATCTTCATCTTTATCTTCTTGTCTTCTCCGACGTGGATCGAGGCTGTCGAAAGCTAGGTTTGATCGAGGCTGTTACGATGGAGGCCAGATCTTCAGCAGGCCGTCGCCCTTCGCTACTGCGAGCCTCTCTAGGGCGATGATTGTCCCTCTCAATCGATTTTCTTCCTTCATATTTGAATCTGAACACACACAGAGAGAGAGAGAGAGAGAGAGAGAGAGAGAGAGAGAGACAGAGAGACAGAGACAGAGATAGAGATAGAGATAGAGATAGAGACAAAGAGAGACAGAGCTAGGGTTCGCCGGAAATCGCCTCTCTGATTCAAGGCGAGGACAAAAATGAGTGAGTTTGGTTTATATACATGGCACACTTGTAATAACTTCAAAGTGTGAGGGGCATTTAAGTCATTTTGCCCCTCAAATTTTAGCTCCCCGCTTAAGCTGATTTCCAAAAGCACCTCTCCCCCAACTCAAAGAATAGTCACTTTTTTGACTTAATTTAAGCTAAAAGTTGGTCACTTGAGCTACACCAAACACACAAAAATCACTTAATTTAAGCTAAAAGCTGAAATAAGCTGGATTTAAGTTCTACCAAACACCCCCACTATATATTTAAAGGACTTGCTTATTGTTTATTGTTTAGGATAAGATTGTGATCTCAATAATCTAGTTATAAATTAATGTTTTATATTTATAAAATTTCTCATTTATTATTTAAATTCTTCAGTCAAGTATGTATTTATTTCTTACTTAGTTGCATTTTGGATACAAATCAATTTAGCCATACAAGTCTCCATACTTTGTATACATATCACATACCAATTTCAGAGACACATAATTACAGTATTAATAGTTGATGAAAAATCATGTGTCACGTGAAGCGCACATACCCAATCACTAGTATAATATAAAAGGGTCACGGACAATTTTTCTCAATTTTACATATGACATCGCATAAAAAGCTTCCATTCTTGTCTCGATGGCCCTAGCCTTGTTAGCCCTTACCAATCACCATTCATTATGCCTTTATGTTCCTCAATCACCTAACATAAATAATTAATATTCCATATTCTCCACCAATTGTATTATCATGGAGTCCTAGACTACCGGATAATCACCCGAGCTTTATGGACAATTCTCTCTCTCTGTGGCTTGTTTATCTCCCTCTATCTCTGACAATAGTCGTCATCTACGTAGTTGTTAGAGTTGGCAAGGTTGATCAGAAACCTTTAATATACCTGCCTGCAATTTTATGGGTTTAGACCCGCTTATTTATCTTGTAGGTCAGAATTGGACTATACCAGCAAATTTGCTTCATATACAAGTAGTAAACAAGTTGTTAGTGGTGAGTTGTAAATGGTGGGTTGCAAACGAACTGAGTTGTTCATGAGTTGGCTCGGCTTGTTAAGAGCTCAACTTGATTTAGCTCATTTAGCAAACGAATCGAGTTTGAACTTGAATATTAGGCTCGTTTAGTAAACAAGCCTACCTCGAGTTTGACTCATTTATCTTTATTTAAAATATATATTATTTATATATTAACTAATATATAAATAATAGTGTAAATCTATTATTTATGTATTCAATAACATAAATAATAAATAAAATTCTTATAAAGTCGAGCTTCTTGGCTCATTTGCAACCCTCGTAAATGCAAAACGCGTTTCAAAAAACCCCTAGTGACCAAGTCTATTGCTAAACAAGCCTTTCACCTGTCGAGCCAATTCACCATTTGCTAGATTTTGTCACATATCAACCTAACATTTATGAATAATACTATATAAATAAAAAAATTATACATAATGATGTGACTCATTATGAATCTTTCACTTGAAAATAAAACACCATTGAAGATGGATTATTTACAATAATATCATTGTCACATCATTTTTATCAAATTTTTTATATGTTTAGAATTTTGCAATATTTATTTATAAGAATCGTATTATAATATTAAAATATTATGAAATTGACACTAATATTTTAGTATATTTAATATTTATAATAAACTCCAACCTATCTGTTTGGTATAATTTTTAAAATCTATTTTTATTTTTTTTTGAAAAATAACTAAATACTAATTTAGTAAAAATAAATAAATTAAAACAACTTATCATTTAATTTTACTTTTTATGAGGTAAAAATAATTTTTTTTTGTTCAATTTGTCAAATTAATTTTTATTTTTTAAAAACTAATTCTAAAATTAAAACCAAACAATTAAATACGTTGCTCCTTTTAAGTCTCTCTCTCTCTCTCTCCCTCTCTCTCTCTCTCTCTCTCTAATTTGGAATCTTGAATATATATATATATATACACACACAACATATTGCATGCACCACAACATACCGTATAAGTAATGTGACAATTGATATCCAAAGATATATAGATATGTTTTCTTATTTCCTAAAATGTTCTCTTAACTCAACACAGAATAAAATCATTCATTTTCTTTTTAACTTTTGTTTCATTTCAAAACCATTTTCTTTACTCTTAATTTTTTTTTTTGTTGACATACAAGAGTCCCATTCAAACTTTAGTTTTGAAAACGTGTTCACATCTACAAGTCATAACTTGGCTCCACATGCTAATACACTGCACACCTCACCAACATATCTACCACCTTTCCTGGCCATAGGCCTAAGGGCATGAAACAACCATAGTATGAAATCGAAAACGTACACATCCAAAAATAAATAACTGATAGTAATACATACTGCAAATCATATTTCCATCGGCATATAGCACATATGGCAAACGATACAACCCAACAACATATAATGCTTTATCGGCCTCACTTGGAGGGGAACGACACCAAATCCCATTTCCACCTATATACAACATAGATGGCAAATGATACACCAACAACACATAATGCTTTACCAGCCTCACCCAGAGGGGAATGACCCTAAGGTTATACTTTACCGAGCACAAACCTGGAGGAAGAAGAACCTATCACAAGATGCCACACTTTGCGGCTCAATATGGCAAGAAATGAACATCTTTTCACACGTTACCGGGCGCAAACCAGAAAGGACGAGAAAACTTCTGTCAATGTGCCACAATTTACCGGCTCAATACGGCAGGAAACGGACCCCCAAACAATATCACAACAACATACATATTAGATACACAAATAAATATACGAGTGTAATACATACACTTAATCCACTCAACATAACAATAATTGCTAACCGTTATGTAATGCCCTGAAACAATTGCTAAAACCCATACTCAACATTAATAAGAGATCAAGATGACAAAACAGTTATCTCTCATTGATTTACAATTAAGATTTACAAAAGTTGACATATTAGAGAGTCAAGATGAAAATTAGACAAATAAGAAATGCCCTAAAGGCTTACATCTTTCCAAGACGATGCTTGGTTACAACAAAAGTGGACTTAAGTCCAATACAGTTTAACCCCTTGGCTTGTACAAAAACAAATACAATAAACACACAAAAGAAGCTCTCGTTCCAAGTCCTCCCAAGCTATTGCCTTAGCGGAGGTATATCATCAGCACTTGAAATGTTTTTCCTACATGGGGTGAGCCAAAGCCCAGTAGAAATAATTTAACACAATATATGAATCTTAACAAAGCTATAAGTGTGAAATGCAAATGCAATGCTTGTGCCAAAATATTTTATCTTTTTCCAAAAACCATGCAATGCGAAATGAATATCATAGTTCATAAACATTCTCTTTTCAATGGAAAACAGGGCAGTGAATCACGTTCTGGGAATTTCAAAACAATATAACCTTTCCCGGAAATTTTGTTCGGAGGAAACTGTAAACTGAGACATATGTAAACGTAGGCCATACAAGCACTACTATTGCCATTTCACGGAAATTCCGTCCGCGGGATCGGTACCCATGTATACATGCGATTTTTGGGACTTTCACCCTGGACACACAGGCCAACTTATTTGATGTAACAACTTCTTTCCAGATTCACCCCTATTCTCAAAACAATATACATATGCAATGTATAGATGTGAAATAATGACCGATGCAAATGAATGAGAAAAATAGTTTCAATTCCCCTAATTTTCATGCAATTTCTACAACAATCATAGCTATCCTCCACCGATAGCCCAAAATAGATATTTTTAAACAGATATACAATTCTTAATATAGATGAACTTTCCAAATTTTAAGAGGTGAGTGATAATGCATATCTAACTCTACCATCTTCATCAATATCAATCCAATTTCGTAGGGGTGAGCATGGTCCGGATTGGACCGGATTGGGGTAAAACTAGGACCAATCCATTATCTACAATTCCTGGAAAATTGGAACCAATCCAATCCGTTTAAATCGTGGAACCAATCTGAACCAATCCATTTAAACACGGATTGGATCGGTTTAGGACCACGGATTTACATAATTAAATAACAAAAAAATATATATAACACTTTAATTTCATAAAAATATAAATATAACACCATATTAGTTTCACAATAGCAGCATGTCTTTTCATAATAGCGACATATTGTTTTAGAATTTAAACAATCATAAGAAAACTAGTTCCGCCATAAGTATTTAGACCATTACAAATTAACACTAAAAACTAGCAAACAAAAGTAATAAAAGAAGATACTATGCGAGTTTAGGTTTGGATTTAAATTTTATATGAAACAAGAGAAGATACTATGGAGGAGGGTGTATAATAAAAATATAGACTATTTGTATACGGTCCGGATCGGTTCCAATCCGGAACCGTGGGCTTCAATCCGGAACCAATCCGTGAACTACGGATTTTTAATTTTTCAATCCGGAACCAGATCACGGATTTAAAAAACCAATCCAAACTTACTGGATTGGACTAGACTGGATCGAATTACGAATTTCACGGATTCCTTGCTCAGCCCTACAATTTCGCAATTTCAACCTCAATTCATTATTTATACAAAATCAATATTTGAGGCAGTTAGGGAAAAATTACTTTTCTTTCCAAAATCAATCCCAAGTGTCAAAATCAACCATTTCCTCCCAACTCGACATTTTTACCAACATCATAGTCATTTTCAAGGATCCATTTGAAAAACTCCACTTTTGATTTTTATCCAAAACCCTAGGTTTGTTCCAAAAACCTCCCAAATCACAATGTTGTTTAGAAATCACAAATAACTAAGTTAAAACTCACAAAAGGTACAAAGAATCCGTACCTCAAGTTTTAGAAAATGATAAAGGAAATGTCGGAAATTCAAACACATCGAAAGCTGACTTTGCTCCGATTAGAACGAAGCTCTCGTCTAGCTCTATCTTTTTAACAAAGGCACACAGGGGCAAAGATCAACGAATCTAGGTGGATATAAGTGAAATAGATGAGTTTAAGAGAGAGTGTGAGAAATATTAGGATTTTGAAATGTTTATAGAGAGAGAGAGAGAGAGATGAAAAAGTGACTAAAAAAGGACTGTTTATGAACTGATATATGTACAGTTCGCTCGAGCGCAAGATGTGTCGCCCGAGTGACCAGAGACAATAAGTTTTACCGCTTGAGCACAAAATACAAACTCTGAAAAGCTTTACAGACAAAAAACCGTCGCTCGAGCGCAAGAAGCTTCGCTTTAGCGAATAATACACACTCCTAGTAGTTTTACAGATCTACAAAAATACTGGAGGTTCATAAAGACCGCTCAAGCGCAATAAGTGTAGCTCGAGCATAGAAACAAAATTTTGGGCATCAACCACTAGAAAAACAAGCTACAAACCTATTCCAAATGTACATAACATGTCGCAAAAGCCAAATTCAAGAGAGATAAGTGGGAAACATGACATGAACAACTGTATAAGACAATGAATCCTGGATTCAAAACATACAATGGGTCGGGTCTAAACCAGAAATGCTATAACCTCTCCCCTTAAGGAATTTCATCCCCGAAATTTAAACCAAACATCAAAACCAAGTTTAAACCAATTACAACAATGATAGTCATTCAAATTTGTCGCCATGACCCATTTACTGGTCATCCATTCTCATCAATAATATAAACATATGCTCATTACTGAATGTACAATTCACATTTCCAAACAAATACAATGTTCATATTACATTAACATAACAAAGTTTTCAATACATGCTCAAACATCAACAAATAGGTCTGGATACTTCTCATAGACTTCTGTCTCGCGCTCCCAAGTAGCTTCCTCAATTCCATGGTGTCGCCACAACACTTTCACTAAAGGACAAGTCTTGCCTCGCAAGACTTGGTCTCGTGTATCTAAAACTCTAACTGGTCTCTCCTTATACGGGGCATCCTCGTCTACCTCTAACTCCATCCAATCCAATACGTGTGATGGATCCGGCTCATACTTTCGGAGCATACAGTTATGAAACATGTCATGGATCCCAAAAAGCTGTAGCGGCAAGGCCAAACGATAAGCCACCTCCCCAATCCGTTCCAGGATCTCAAAAGGCCCAATAAACCTAGGGGATAACTTCTCGTTCTTCCCAAACCTCATCAAATCCCCTCTAGGTGATATCTTTAAGAAGATGTGATCTCCCACCTCAAAAGATAACAGTCTCTTTCTACGGTCGACATAGCTCTTCTGACGACTCCAAGCCGTGACCAACCTCTTACGGATAAGCGTAACTTTCTCTATTGTTTCCCAGACTAACTCTGGACCTAACATAGGTGCATCACCCACCTCGGTCCAACACAAAAGAGATCTACATGGTTGGCCATATAAAACGGTGCCATGCCAATACTCGACTGAAAACTGTTGTTATAGGCAAAATCCACTAAAGGAAAATGCCTCTCCCACGATCCCTTAAAGTCAAGGACACAACCTCGAAGCATATCCTCAAGGATCTGAATAGTACGCTTCAATTGCTCGTCAGTTTGAGGATGATAGGCGATACTAAAAGTCAACCTAGTGCCCAAGGCATTTTGTAGGCTCTGCCATAACCAAGCCGTAAAACACGAAATCTCTATCCGAAACAATAGTCACAAGGATCCCATGAAGTCAAACTATGTCCCTAATATAAAGGTCGACTAGATAGTCTACCGAGTCACTCGTGTGTATAGGTACAAAGTGCGTTGACTTGGTCAATCGGTTAACTACCACCCAAATGACATCACTACCTTGTTGAGTCCTCGAAAGACCCACAATAAAATCCATTATGACATGCTCCCACTTCCACTCGACTATGGGCAATGGTTACAACAAACTTGTTGGCCTCTGATGCTTGGCCTTCACTTATTGACAAGTAAGGCACCTTACACAAACACTGCTACATCATTTTTCATTTCTTTCCACCAAAACTGATGACTAAGGTTGTGATACATCTTTGTGCCTCCCTGATGCACCGCAAGGCCTGAATGGTGAAACTCTCGGAGTACTTTCTCTCGGCAAGATTCCGGTACGAAAATATGGTCGAGGTATCTAACACTCGAGTCAGAATACACGTTCAAGCCTTTCTTTACTTTTCCACTATAGATCTTCTCTCGAAGGGTTTCTATCTCAAGGTCACCCCTCTGCGCTTTTATAACTCGGCTCACAAGTGTGGGTTGTGTAACTACCGAAAACAAAGCTGCCGACTCAATGAACTCACCAAGATGCAAGTCGAACTCACCAAGATGCAATTCAAACTCACCAATAGCACCCAAGATCTCCCATTCTTAGATTGCAATACCAACTGCACTGCAAATGGATTTCCTACTCAAGGCATTGGCTACTACATTGACCTTTCCCGAATGATAGTGTAACTCAAAGTCATAATCTTCCATAAACTCCATCCACCTCATTTGCCTCAAATTTAGATCTTTCTGTGAAAACAGGTACTTTAGACTCTCGTGATCAGAAAACACTCGGAACTTATCACCATAAAGGTAATGCCTCCAAATCTTCAGGGCAAAGATCACAGTTGTTAGTTCTAAATCATTGGTAGGATAGTTCCTCTCATGTGTTTTCAACTGACGTGAGCCATATGCTACTACCTTTCCCTCTTGCATCAAAACACAACCCAAACCTTCCCGTGAAGCATCACAGTACCCTGAATAGCCTAAACTCCTCTCTGGAATAATTAACACTGGAGCAGTGGTAAGTCTAACCTTAAGCTCTTGAAATGACTTCTCACAAGTCTCCACACAAATTTGATCCCTTTCCTCGTCAGTCTAGTCAATGATTAGGCTAATCTAGAGAAATCCTTTACAAACCGACGGTAATACCTGGCCAAACCCAAGAAACTACGAATCTCAAAGGCATTCTTAGGTTGTTCCGAATCTTGTACTACTTTTATCTTGGGTGAATCTACAGTCACTCCTCCCCCGGATACCACATGGCCTAAGAACTTTACTTCTTTAAATCAGAATTCATACTTTCTAAATTTAGCATACAGTTTGTGGGCTCTAAGCAACTCAAGTACAACTCGTAGGCATTCCTCGTGTTCCTCCTTGGAGATGAGTAAATCAAGATGTCATCAACAAAGACGACTACAAAGCGATCTAAGAACTCACAGAAGATCCAGTTCATCAAATGTGTAAACATGGCTGATGCATTGGTTAGCCCAAAAGGCATCACTAGGAACTTATAATGGCTATACCGCATACAGAATGTTGTCTTCTGGATATCTTCCTCCTTAACCTTCAACTGGTGATAACCAGATCTCAGGTCTATCTTAGAAAAATAACAAGACCCTTTCAACTGATCAAACAAATCATCTATACGTGGCATTGGGTACTTGTTCTTGACAGTTACCCTTTTCAACTTCTGGTAATCAATACAAAGTCATAATGCACCATCTTTCTTCTTGTCAAAGAGAGCCGATGCTCCCTAATGTGAAGTACTAGGGCGGTTAAAACCCTTATCTAACAATTTCTGGAGTTGAATATTTAACTCATTTAATTTGGTGAGTGCAAATCTATATGGTGCCATAGAAATCAGTGTCGTTGCTGGCACTAGATCAATAGAGAATTCAATCTCACGGTGAGGTGGAAAACTAGTGAGATCCTCAGGAAAAACGTCCGGGTATTCACAAACTACCCTTGGCAACTTGACTCGGACTTCATCACACTCACTACCCAAAAAGTTTGCAAGGAGACAACTAAGCTCACTCCGACCTCGCGGATCACATACTGGTAATGAAGCTCTATCAGCTTTGTCCCCCATAAAAAAAAACAATCGCCACTCAAGGTACATACAGTAACCCTCTGACGGTAACAATCTATGACAGCGCGATATGATGACAACCAGTCCACACCCAATATAGCATCAAAACTCGACATGTTAATCAATACAAATGTAAAAGGAAGTCGGCGACCGGTAACCTATATCTCATAACCTTGACACCCTTGTTCCAAAATAATCTCACTACCAACAGGTGACTCTACACTGAGTGAAGATACTAACCGAGCCAACTCTAATCCCAAAGCCGATGCAAATGCAGACAAAATAAAAGAATGGGATGCACCCGTACAAATCAACGCATTGGCAATAGAATTACATAACAAGAAAATACATCTCACTACAGAAGGCACTAGTACTAAATCTGGCGTGGTAACAGCATACACACACCCTGTAGGTCTCTGCTCCACCTGCTCACCCCTCAGAGCATAAAGTCTGATACACTGACTGAACTGAAGAGGCTCCCTGATTGGCCCTTAAGGCTTGTGCTGACTATGCAGGCTGGTGGCTCTGTGTCTACCTCGAACCAGACGCACTAGGTGTGCCACCAAACTGAGGGTAAAACCTTTTCATGTGCCCTGATTGCCGACACTGATAATAGGTAGGCAGCTGGCCCCTCCCCTGACTCTAGCTCTGAGAACAAGCCACAGGCGGTGCAGACTGTTTCCCTCCTCCTCTCTACGGGCAAGCTGGAGACTTGTAACCCAACTAGCCACACTTGTAGCAAGAGAAACCTCATGGATTACCTCTCTTTGAACCCGAACTTGACACTAGAATGATGGACCTAGACTGTGCTGCCTGGGACTATTGCGGGGTGGAACCCCTTTACCTCTTATTATCCCAGCTCTCCCTTTGAACCTCTTGACTCCTCTTGGAGCCCCTCATCTGTTTCTCTTCTTCCTGAAATATGGTCTCAAGATGAGCCGTAGCCGCCTTCATAAGGTGTCTGTAGTCCCTAATCATTGACCTAGCTACCTTGAAAAGATCTCGATCCTCAACCCTTTTTCGAACTCTGTACAACGGCGTTCCTATGTTGCCACGAGTTCGGGTGCAAATCTAGAGAGGCTAGTGAAAACTACCTCAAACTCAGCTACTGGCAAATTAAGTTGCTTGAGCTTCAGAAACTGGTCCCTCAATGTCTCCCTAGCTGTGGGAGGTAAGAACTTGTCCAAGAAGGCATTGACAAAGGCCTCCCAAGTCATCCTAATGCGCCCACACGCATACTTCCACCATTGACCCACATCTCCCTTTAGTTGGAAAGATGCCAAGGTCACTTTCAGCTCGTCGTCTTCAATGTCGAGCATCTCGAATGTTTTCACCATCTGTTTTAGCCACTCATTCGCCTTTATTGGCTCCTTAGGATCACCCAAAAACTCATCCGGGTTAGATCGGAAGAACTCCCTCTTCAAGAAAGACGGCCCTGCTTTAGCAACTTGGGCCTGGACTTGATTCTTGGCCCTAAGAATATCTATGGATTCCCGTAAAGCTCCATCCATTTCATGGGCCAAAGCACCCATGGCCTGTGAACCAACCCCTTCTTCTTGCACTGAAATCTCATCCAATAAAGGCATCTCATGCCTTCTAGGCCTACCATGCCTACCACGCCTACCACCACCACGTCCACGTCCTGACATCCTAATGAAGGTAACAAAGAGATTAGCACATTTACAAATGTGCTGAGGCTAACTCACTCACGTCTTAATACAATGGACAACAATAATTCACTCCTCATAAGCACATAATCACATAAACACATACGAATTTCCTTCCTAGAAAATGACTGTCCCGCAATATTGCTAAAGTTCCAATTAAAAATAGTAGTGATCAAGTGCTCTTCTAATAGCACTTCTAGAAACCCGTAGACCCAACCAATATCTTAGAAATTAAATCCCATACCCATATAATCACATAAGCATGTTATCACATAACATTACAAACATACAAACATCTCTATCAAGCGAGATAAACCCATTGTGGTAAGAACAACTTACTACGTACCCAAAGTATTTGTAGCAACCCTCACCTTACTCTTGTCATACTTGCATACATTCATGCATGAACTTGTCTTGTTATGTTGTTTTGCAAGTTTTGCCTTGCCTTGTTTTGTTTAAGTATTGCTTGCATGATTTTTGTTCCTTGCTTGGTGTGTTGCCGAGGTCATCTTGAGCTTAGTTCACCTTTGAACCTTTGTACTTGGAACTGTTTTGGAACCACTTGGTCGACCTCCATCTTCACCCCGGGCAGGTTTGCCGAGATATTTTGCACTTAGTGATCCTTGTTCTTGGGCAGGTATGGCCTAGATCGAGATGTGGCACACCCCGGCCAAGGTGTGGCACAGCTTAGTCAAGTGTCGTCCTCCCTAGCCGATGTCTTTGTTACCCTGTTGCTGAAGCTTTGACTTTAGCCGATGTCATTACTTGCCGATGTGTCTTGCCCTAGCGTGCTGTGTACGCTTTGTCGTAGACTTGTCTTATCAATCAATCACCTTTTGAGTTGAACCAACCCGGTAGCGCCACGTGTCCGAGCTGATTGTTAAGACAGCCGGCAGACCTAGAAACAAATCATTTTTGTCTCAAATCTTTGCCTTTAGAGAGAGAAGCTCTAGAGAAAGGAGGAGAAGTTCTTAAGTGAGAATAGATCTTCCAAGCTTGATCTTCGAGGTTTGAACCGTTGGATTCGAGTTTTGAGGTTAGAATCTTAACCAACTCTTGTTGTTCTTATTGATCATCTAGCTGCATTGCATGATCGAATCTGTTTTGCATGTCATGCATCGATTTGAAGTTGGTTTCGGAAGAGAAAGATAGTATTCATGTGTTCTTGAAGAAAGTCTCGTTTTGATCCAAAAGTTTGGAGCAAAAACCATGTTTTTGTGTTTGTTCTTGCATGATCTTCTAGTATGGGTACCCAGGTCCATGTTTTGAACTTTTGGCATGAAATCGCAGATTTTTGTAACAAGTTATGATCTTGCATTCATCTTCCTCATGATCATATTCTTCATATTCTTCAAAGGGAAAACCAGGTTTTTCCTGACTTTGTTTTTGAATGAGGCCATCGGGACCACACCTCGGCAATGAGGTGTGGGACCTCGGCAAAGACTTGGTTGGTACCCAGTGTATTTTCATGAGTCAGGAGCAGTGTTTAAACTCCCAGCATGTTTTGCTTGTTACTGACTTAGATCTGGTAAGAATGCCGGGATCATCTGCATGCATATAAAGCTTGTTTTGAGAACGTGATTGCCATGTGATTGTAGGTCCTTGATCTTTGCTTTGAGCCTACACCTGAGAAGAACTAAGTGAGTGGTATTTCTAATAAAGCTATGTTATACTGTTTTGATAAATCTTGCTTTGCTTTGTTTTGACGAAAGTATTTGTTAAGCATGAATGAATAGCCCTGTTTTGATGTATCAAGTATAAGCCTTGTTTTGATGTCATTTTTGAAAAGTCCCTTGTACTGGAGGACTCTAAACTTTCGCAGTACCAAGTATAAAAGTCCCTTGTGTTGGAGAACTCTAAACTTTCGCAGCACTAAGTATAAAAGGATACGGTCCTTTCTTGGAAAGACTATTGTGTTAAAGCGGGCTACGGGGCCTAAGTAACACAAGACTATCATGTTAAAAAGAGCTACGGGCTTAAGTAACACAAGTCCCTTGTGCTGGAGGACTATAAACTTTCGCAGTACCTTTGGCTAATCGATTACGGATCGTGCAGTTCTTGTTTTGCCACTGCCCGTTTACCGCGTGGACTTGTTTGTTCGGATAGCTTGATTTGTGTTTTGCCGATGCCAGTGAGCATCCCTTGAGACTTGTAAGACTTGATATATGAATACAGTTCATCTCTTGTTTCGATAAAGTTTTGATGTGTTTTGCTTTGAAAATATCTCGGCTAATATTCGTATGGCTTTGGCATATTTTGTTTTGAAAGACTTCGGCTATATTCATGCAAAACCTTTATTACTAGTACCATTCACTGAGTATCCAAGCTCACCCTCTCTATATATATGTAGGTGATGAGTAGGACGTCGGCGACGCCTAGATGTGTTTTTGAAAGCTTGTTTTGGATCCATGATTTTGTCTGCTTTGTTTTGTATTCACGTCGGCGATGTCATTTCTTTTATGTCGGTGAATCTTGAAAATCATGCTACTTGGCTTGTATTCACTGTATTTTGTATATGTCGGCTCGAGAAGCATTTTGATCAAGATGTAATACGTATTTTACTTTGTTGTATTCAAATTGTAAAGCTTGTAAAGATGTATGCCATTACATTTGATCTATGCACTGCTCTTATGGACCACCTGTATTTTGATTTATAGCTTTCGCATTTGTGAGCCCCCTATATCTATACTCTGATTGTGTTAAACTTTTGAAAGTTGGCCTTCGGTAATTACAGATTACTGGCCATCACGGCACCAAACTACTAGGGGCGGTTTGGGGTCGTGACAGTATTCAAACCTGGTATGCTCTGATACCAAGTTGTAACGCCCTAAAATAATTGCTAAAACCTATACTCAACATTAATAAGTGATCAAGATGACAAAACAGTTATCTCTCATTGATTTACAATTAAGCTTTACAAAAGGTGACATATTAGAGAGTCAAGATGAAAATTAGACAAATAAGAAATGCCCTATAGGCTTACATCTTTCCAAGACGATGCTTGGTTACAAAAAAAGTGGACTTAAGTCCAATACAGTTTAAGTCCTTGGCTTGTACAAAAACAAATACAATAAACACACAAAAGAAGCTCTCGTTCCAAGTCCTCCCAAGCTATTGCCTTGGCAGAAGTATATCATCAGCACCTAAAATGTTTATCCCACATAGGGTGAGTAGCTGACCAGCTAGTTAAGTAGCTAACATAGAATTTTTTTTACAGATATTTCTCCTCCAGCTGTCCTCCAAGTGCTCCAGCTGTCCTAGCTCAGACATTTCGACCAAATGCTCCATTTTTGCTATATATTGAAGCCATATCTCTCATTTTGGAAGGTGAACAAGTTCGGGAGCCTCTCTCTCTAGAATCCCTCTCTCTCTCTAGAAAGTTTAGGAGCAAAAATTCTTCCCTCTTTCTCTAGAATTCTCCCTCTCTATATATTTTGTGCTTGAAAGGGCTTGAAAGTGGGAATTCTCCACACTCTTGCAAAGAGACCCTACACCAAACATCTCTAACTTGTTGCTGAGGTTCTTGGAGGTCCTATTTGAGCTCTCAAAGCTGGTTTAAGCTTAGAATTGGGGCTATTGTGTGCTTGTGCTTCAAGAGGTATAAGGCTTGCCTCTTAAACTTGTCTTGCATAGTTCAATTGCTATCCTTTTGGACAATTTTGGGGCTGGTTTTCAACTGAAAAAAACTCTATTTTTCAGTCCTTAAATTGGTGGTTTAAGCCCCTTTTGAGTTTGGGGGTGGTCCTCCCTTTTGCTCCTTGGCTTGTAAAGCCTTTTGAGCTATCTTTCAAGCTTTTCAAACAATCTCTTTTTGGCCCTAAAACCACCGAATTCTAAAGGAATTTCAGTGGTAGAAAACTTGTTTTGAGGTTCCAAATAGGAGGGGATAGCCTCCCCTCCTTGTCTCTCCATGCCATGCCTTGTTAGCACTATAAAGTAGCATCTTTTTGTGGCTTATGTTAGCTCATTTCAAGCATATTTTTGTGACTTTTTGGACCTTTCATAAATCTGTTTTTGGCTGGTTTGGTCACCTCTTGCATGTTTCTTGCACTTGTAGTGTAATCCTACTTGTTAGCCTTGCATGACTCATAAGTTAGCCCATTAACCTAGCATGTATTGGCTCTACTCCAGCATGTTTTTGGCATTGTTTTGACATGCTTTAAGACTGTTTTGAATGGTGTTGGCCTTTTAAGACTTGCTTTGTATAGCTGTAGTGTAAATGGCTTCACTAGTCATGTGTTTTGAGTCCTCTAGCATGCTTTGCTTGGGTTGTTTGCATGATATGGCATTATTTAATATGTGATTTCTGAGCATATATCACTATCATACTCTCACATATATCGCTCTTTTAATGCTTTTGAGAAGTTGAGCCTCATACCTTGTTTGTGAGCCAATACATGAGCATGATTTTCTTGCCTTTTGTACCTAAGTCTTAGCAGGTTTTAGCCACTGTTTTGATGTGTTTTAAATCTATTTTGAGTTGGTTCGACCATATAAGGCTTACCTTGCATGGTTGTAGTGTAAAGGGCCTTGACTAGCTTTGAGTTTTGAGGCCTTTAACATGTTATGTATGTGATGTTTGCATGGTATGGCACCATTTGGAATGTAATTTCAGTGCATATACTGTAGTCACACTCTCATATACTTCACTTCTTCATAACTTTTGAGGGTTGTGTATTATGCCTTACTTATAGGCCAACATGTGCGCATGTTCTTCTAGCATTTTGAGCTCTCATTTCAGCATTTTTAGACCATTATTTTGGCATGATTGAGCTCTGTCCAGAGCTGGTTTGGACATTTGTGCTATGTATTGCATGCCTCTGGTGTATTGCTCTTTACTAACTTTGATGTCCTTGGTTTTCAACATGCTATGCTTGCACTATTTGCATGCTTTAAGGTCTTTAACATGCCACTTCAGCACTGAATTTCTGCCACCACCCTCATTTCTTTATTTTTCCATTTCATTTAAGGGTTGGTTGGTCTTGAGTTTGTGTTTGGGCTTGGGATTGAGGCTTGCGCTTAAATGGCTTTAACCCTCTTTTGAGGGTTCCTTGTAGTCAAAGGAATGGTCTCTCCTATGCCTTAAACCATTCTTTTGGTTGACCTCCTCTCCTTAGATGACTTGCACATTGGACTTAACCAATTAAAGAATTGTAATACCCCTGTTCTGTAATATATTAATTGGTCCTTAATGTGAGTATGATTATGTGTTTAATATGATTTTGTGTGCCATTATGTGAAAATATGCGGCTTTGAACTTCTATCTGTTCACCATAAGAATATCTATTTGAATAATCTGCTTTGGAAATTAAATTGGAGGCCTTATCGGCCACAGAACCCGAAATTGATTATGCCATTGTGATTGGCATAATTTTTAGGGCCTACGGTGAAGTTTAATTGAAAATTGATTCGGGTTAGATTAAATCGATTAAATTAATGAATTAGTGCCCAATTACTCTATATTATTATATTATGACTTAGTGGGGCACTATACACTCAAATACCCTCTTTGTTATTCTTCTTGGCTGAATTAAACTCAAGAAATAGAGAAGGGAGTCGGCTAGAGAGAGGGAAAAGAGGAGAGTTGGGTGTTTGGCTCAAATTTGTGAAGAATTGGAGGATTAAACTCAAGAAATTGCTATAGTTTGGAAGATTGAGCCTCTAGGTAAGCATTTGGTCTTGAATTCATAAGTTTGAAATTGTGATCTTGTAAATTCAAGGGTTGTTTGTGATCAAGAGCATGTAATGAGTTGATTTTTGTTGAGTTTGAAGTCTTAGAACTCATGCATGTAAGAAATTACTTTGAATTTGCATGTTTGAGCTTGAAACACATGATTCATGTAGAGTTTTGGTTAAAGCTCATGTTATAATCACCATTTGTACCATCTAAGTTGAGAGTGATGAGCATCTCCAACATGCATGTACAAATCATGGGAGTATAAGTCTTGAATGTTTGAATTTGAGCATGTTGGTGATGAGTTTGAGATATTTTGGGACATGCATGTAGATAAATCATGAAATTGAGCTTCCTAATGTTGTAATCTTGTATTGGTAGCATGTTAGCATGTTTAAATGTGTAATTTGAGCCACAACATGCATGAATTGTTGGTTGAAAGTCGAAATGAAGCTCAAGAACACAATTCTGGGTTTTCTAGAATTTTGAGGTTCGCTCGAGCGTGGAACCTGCCGCTCGAGCGGGAAATGCGTGCTCCCAGTACTTTTTGCAGACTTGATGTCCGCTCGAGCGGGGTAATTCACGCTCGAGCGCCGCTCGAGCGGGGGAGCTATTTTGACAGGCCTTCCGCTCGAGCGCCCTATTTCACGCTCGAGTGTATTTTTGATGCAACCAGCACTTTTGCAGGCCTATAGGGTACGCTCGAGCAGGGAAATCCACGCTCGAGCGGGGATCCTGTTTTCTGAAATTTTGAAAATGCATTCTGTGTTCTGTTTTTTCGTTCCCTTTCACTTATAAGCACTCTTAGGCATACATTGAGCATTGTAATTGAGTTAAAGAGATAAGAATGAAGCCTAAAGAGGAAAATATGAATTTAGAACGGATTGAATTATTTGTGACCCATACGCGTTATGTGATGTGTAGGGTCAAGCTCCAGGGCAAATCCACAAGCCGATCACTGTGAGTAGTATCTTAATAAAGATATTTGAGATGTGCTAATTGTCCAATTGCTTAGCTTCCTATAAGTTGTTAATTTGGATTTTGGACTAACGCTTACTATGCCTAAAGAGCGAATGGGCCAAAGGCCGTTCCGATACGAATGATAGTTTGACATAAATGATTGGGCCGAAGGCCGTTTTGACATAAATGATTGGGCCGAAGGCCGTTTTGACATAAATGATTGGGCCGAAGGTCGTTTTGACATGAATGATTGGGCCGAAGGTCGTTTTGACATAAGTGAATGGACCGAAGGTCGTTTTGACAAAACATGAATGAATGGGTCAGAGGCCGTTTTGACACGAAAGTGTAAATAGGCCTAAAGGCCAATTTGATACGAGAATGTGAATGGGCCGAAGGCCAGTTTGATACGAAAGTCTGAATGGGCCTAAAGGCCAGTTTGATATGAAAGTTTGAAAAGGCTGAAGGCCAGTTTGACACGAGTAATGGTTTGACAATGAAACGAATGAATTGGGCCCGAGGCTGTATGATGTGTTTGGAACCACAGTTACTTAACTTACATATGTCTATATATGTATGTATTAGTTAGAAACGCAAATTGGGCCCGAGGCCGTTTGATGTATATTGTTCCAATGTATATTCTTTATTTGATATTATTCACTGGGCTATCGCTCACGCTCATTCATGTGCTTGTAGGTGAGCCAAGAGAGGTCCAGACCCAGCCACACTGAAGTCAGTATGGGACAACCGAGTTTTGGAGAGTTAGCCCTTGCGTCTCACGTACGAGACCCGTCTTCGCCCCTTTGCTGTGTATCTATATTTTGTCATGTTGGCGAAGTTTTTGTATATGTCTGCTTATAGTTTTTATGGGTTGACTCAGTTTGGATGATTCTATCTGTAAAAGATTTTATGGTACTGTATTTTGTTGTGGGTTATTAACATATATGAGTATGGTTTGTTTTGATGTTCATATAAGCACGGCTCTATGGACAAAGTTTTTAATTATTGCTTCCGTTTGGCCCCTTTACTCTGTTGACTTATGTCTGTTTTGGTCTGAGGCCGTAGGTAATCTCAGGATTACTGGCCGGTTATGTCCTTAACCCATAGGGGCGGGTTCGGGTCATGACAATAATGAATTGGTAATGTGAAATGTGTACACAAGAATTGAATCAACTAAAACATGCCAAGATAACATATGTGTGTTGCATTGCATGTGTTTGGATCGGACGTCAATCCAAACACAAGAAATACGGGACGTTTCATATTGGAAGTGATGAAACGTGTCACGTTTCTTGGTCGCTAACACCCATGATCAAGCATGATAGGGTGGAGGCTCTTTGTGTGTTGTTTGTGCATTCATAAACATGGTATAAGCTTGGTTTTTAGCCACCATGCATTGAAAATGCTTGGTTGGTGGCTTGAGAGCTGAGTGCCACGCTCCTTTGAGCTTGAGAGATGATTGGGAGAGTGGCAGTGCCTACATTGTCTTGCAAATACATTGTTGTGCCTCTATTGTTCTCTGTTGCAGCAAAACCAGAAGCCTGCAAAAGCAACTAGCCGACCGGCCAGTTTTAGTGGCTGGCAGCCACTTTTTCTGGCTGGCAGTCCACCAGCAAATTCCTGTTTTGAAGTAAAGGTATTCTGGAGATTGGCACAATTTTCAGAGATCAAGGCAAGTGCAAACAGAGGCAATTGACAGCATGGTAATGGATTTCCGAGCGAACGCCAACCGAGCATGCATGTCTCCATGTTATTTCTAACTATTTCAATGTGTTGTAACTAATTAGCTTAGATTAGCTAGTTGTTCAATTTATGTTTGTAATAATTAATTAGCTAAGTTAGTTAAGTAGTTGGTTTGTGATAAGTAGCTTAGCTTAGCGTAGCTAATTGGCTTATTTTTTTGGACCCTCCGTCGAGAGGGCACGTTGTTGTAATAAGCGAGCGTGTGTGTGTGTGTGCATGTCTTCTAACCCCACGTCTTTCTCCCTTTTACTTAACTGCTTACGATGGTTAGTTTTAGGTCATGTTTCAATTAGCATACCTTATGCTATGCATGTTTGCATCATTCATTTGTATTACATGCACCGGGCTCGGCGCATCATTCAAACTGCATTATATTTCAATACCTATTTGAATACATGTATCAAAGTGGTGCCACTCATATGCCATCTTAGATAGCCTAGCCTACTTAGTTGCATTTTGCATGTGTTGCATTAGACATTTTGTATAGTTAGGAGCATGCAATGTTTTCTAACTAGTTTCCTGTTTTGGCTTGGAGTACGCTGTAAGTGTTTACGCTTTAGCATCCTTGCATGAGTGTGAGTGTTGCCATGATAGCATGCTTGTCATGAGGCTATTTGCTTAAGTGATGAAACTGCATGAATGCCTTTGAATGGAGGCTTTATTACTTGAATTGGAATAATTCATCGAATGTATGTTTTAAGCCCACTTGAGAGTGGCAAAATCATGTTTTCAAGCCCACTTTAGGGTGGCAAATTCAAACCATTTTCGAAAAACAAACATGAGATGTTTTGTTCCAAATTGAGTGGTTTAGTCTATACTTGTGTGTTATGCGCATCACATAGTTGGATTAGATAAATAAATTGGAATAAGAACACATGTGTTTTCAAAAACAACATATCATGTTTTGTAGAGGCCGATCTGATCGGGTAAGCGGGAGTGCTCATTTCAGGACCTTCCCCTCTCGTACCCAAGTTCCCGAGCTGAGGCAACTTTGGTGATGACAGACACGTGGCCTTAGGCATGAGTCAGGGTTTCCTAAATTTTCCAAAACAAAATATTTAGGTGGCGACTCTGAAATCTGGCAAAGTAATCCATGTTTGGCGCTTTTTAGTTAAAATCGATTTTCCAAAACCAATTGCCGGATTTGGACTCTTTGGTGATTTATCAGTCTTACATTGCACTTTGTGAGATTAGATTTAAAACTGTGATAGGAGTCCGAACTGTAGTAGCTAGAACCCAATTCGCGCCCTCTCCGAAAGGAGGACGCGCGGAGCGAGTTCGGGCGGTCTACAGTTTCTGGCGACTCTGCTGGGGATTTAGAGAACTTGACTCGAACATTATGATATGTTGGTTTGTTTACACTTATGTGTTTCTTTACATTTGCATTGGTGCGCCTAAGTCACAGTGCTTGCCGTCTGCTATTCCTGAACGGTTTGCTGCAGGTTTGCTTGGAAAAGCGTGCCATAAGGCTAACCGGTTACAGGCTCTGCCACAATGGAAACACAAACCTTGGTTTTAAAGAGGCACCTTTTTGACCAATCGACCTAGTGCATATCGGAAGCCTTAGAGACTGTTCCAAACTAGGATAGGTTGCTCACCCGAATGTAGATTGTTTGAAACTATTTGCTTGTGTAGCGAACCCTTAGCTCCTGATGAAACTAGGACAGGGTAACCCTACCCCACTATAGGGGTGTTTTGGCTCTAACTTGCTTGATATGTGCTGTTAGGGTGTGTCTCTACAGAATGTATATATCAATTGCAAGTCTGAGTATCGGTCTGAGGATATCAGTTTATAGGCAGAATTTTGGACCGAATTCAGTAGAGAGCACAGTCATTCAGTTATGTTCATATTTGTTCTGATGAAATCAAGCTGAGATGCTGTATGTTTTCTTCTTTCGCAAGGTAGTCCTAGAACCATAGCTTCAGAAGGCTTCAATATCTCCCGGGTACATTGGACTCGTTTTGATAGACTTTGTCAGGCTAGAGATTCCGTTCAAGGGCAACCAGTGTTTCTTTCGCCAGTGGCAGGGCAAAGAAAGTCCAGACAGGTGTAGACACCCCAATTTTGATCGACCTTAAGACTCAGACGTCACTGATTGAGCGCTTGGTGATGTTGCATATTGTGCTCGTTCAGAAGTTTTAGAGTCTCGGCTGCGAGCCTTGCCTCCGGACTTTCAGACTCTTTTGTGCTTTGCCTCGGTTTGCGAACCAGGCTCGATTTTCTCTGTTTTCTCTTCGCGAAGGGAGGGAGAGGTCTCGTAGATCATCTCTCAGTGGCCGTAGGCTACGTTTTGTGGTCGTAGGCCATTTTTGCCCATTTGGAGTCCGGTTCCCGGTTTTTCAGAATCGTTGGCCGTGCGCCTCTGTTCGGGACCGCTTAACCATCTCCATTTACTTTGGTTTTTGGCATACTTCTTATTTTCTCCCTTTTGAGGGACACTGTGGCCCGAGAGACCGACTTCATGGTCGAACACCACTCCCGGTGCTTGACAGTCAATTTTCGGGGCCCCGGACTGCGCGTTTCGGCCTCCCGAACCTTCATTTTGCATCGGTTTGGGCTCATTTTTGGCAGGGACCTCTGTTTCATTATTAGGAAGGTCGTAGAAGGGTGGCAGGCCAGCAATTGTTCTGTCAGCCAACTTTATCCCTTCATCGCCCTCTGTCGCCCGATTTTTCTCACTTGAAAGCCAATGTTGACCACCCTAAGGCCACTTTTTCCAGCTCTAAACCACATGGTTGTGTTGTGAACATATGGGAGGCCACCAATATCATATGGTCGGCCACTAATGTTGATTGACCCTTTTGAACCCCTCCAAAAAGTGGGCTTTTCTCTCTCCTGGTTCACTTTCTCTAGTTTTTGACCACATGGTTGTGTTGTGCACACATGGTCGGCCACCAATATCACATGGTCGGCCACTAATTCTCATTGACCTTTTTGACCCTTGGCCGGCCGGCCATGGGAGGTAGCCGGCCAGCCACCTGTAGCTTGGATAACTGGCCGGCCATGATCCTCAGGGTTGGTACATTACAAATATGTATTCATTTTCCCCGGATTTGGTATCCGGGAGGGGGTTGCCATTTTGGAGGGAAACTTGGTTGGTTTTCCCTCCATTTTTTCCCCCTTTCCCCCCCCCTTTTTGCCTTTATAACAGCAGCTCCAGCTGCTAGTTTGGAGGTTACAAAATTTGTTTTGAGAGCCTTGCATCAATTCTCCCTCTTTTTCTACTCTAAGCCTCAAAACACCAAGTCCTACCCCCTTTTCTTCATCACCACCTAGCACCACACTACCACTTCCATTCTAGCAGCTTGGAGGTCTTCTCAGAGGCTAGGAGGTAGCTTTTCTTGGACCAAGAGGCAGCAAAGGATTGGTCTTCAAGGGTGAGTTGATTTCTCCCTCTTTCCAACTCATTTTTGCAAGTTTTCTTAGCCCCTTTTGCTTGCTGTTTTGAGCTCCGACCAAAACTAAAAGTGGCATTTTTTTGAGCTCTATTTCATCTTTCATTAAGGGTCTTACCCTGTTTGGGACCCCTATTTTGCACTTGCTTCATTACCCCTTTGTATGCCATAATCTTGCATAGTATTTTTGGCCTATGTGTAATCTGTTTCGGAGCATGATGTAAACTGTAGATAGGCTTATTTTGAGCCCTTCTTTAACATTGAAGAAGGTCTCATCACTGTTTGGGACCTCCATGTGCCACTTGTCATTATCCCCCTCTTTGGTCCCCATTTTTGCATGATTTATTAGCCTATTGAGCTTCTGTTTCTGGACCTTGGTCTGAACTGAAAATGGCCCTATTTTTACCCTCTCTTCATGTTTCATTAAGGGTCTATGGCTGTTTGGGACATCCTTTTTATACTTCATGTTATAGCTCTCTTGGTGCCATTATTTTGCATAGCATTTTGAGCATACTTGTATCTGTTTTTGGGGTTTTTCATAAACTGTAATACATCATATTTTTGGCCCCTATTCAATATTGGAGAAGGCCCCTTCTCTTTTTGGGGCCATAATTTGTGAGTTGCTTCATTACCCCTCTCTTGGCCCCATTTTTGTATGATAATTTAGTCCCACTTATGCTTACTGTTTGGCCATGCTTTGAACTGTAAAAATGCTTATTTTGGGGCTTCCTTGCTTCTGTTTTTTCATTCCATGTACCAATTATGCATGCTTTGTATAGCTGTAAGCCATTTCATGTACCTAGTTTTGCATTTCGGGAGAAATTCCATGCATCGGGTGTCATTTCGCTTTGTTTCGGGGCTGTTTTGCCCCTCATTTTGCTACTGATTTTTGCATGTTTGCATATCATATTCCATGTCTTTGCCATGTCTCATTAGAGTGGCATTTCGGTGCCTGAGGGTCGGTCCTCGGTTTGCGTGCACGTATTTCGAGTTGTCTTGTTTTCATCTGATGGCCTCCTATGTGAGTGTGACTGAGGCTCTCTCATGTTGGTGTAAGCCCATTATTGCATTGCGTATGCCATTTCATCCATAGCATTGTGTATGCTCGGTTGTGTATTACCTCGTGCAGCTTGTATGCCATTCCATAACATTGTGTATGTTAGGATTGTATCTTAGTTGCATTTCATGCATGTCATGCATATTGCATCGTGTTTGGGATAGGAGTTAGCCCAGGCACGGGAAACGAGGTACGTTTCGTACTCCGAGTGACGGAACGTGTCACAATTCCAAGTCACCGACACTCCGGATTATCCATGATGGAGTTAGGTTTTAGTTTTGCTTTCATGTGCATTCATTCTATATTGAGTTGCACAATTCGACCCCTCGGCCATCATGCATCGATATGCGTGATTGGTGGCACGAGGATCGAGGCATGCATATATCTGTGAAAATACATTGCTATGCCCCTTTCCTGCTCTCTGTTACAGCAAATCAAGAATTGGCAACCTTCCGGAGCTTGGCACGCTTTCCAAGAAAAATGGCAAAACAGAGGCTAATCAGGGCATCCCAGTGGATTTCCGCGCAAGGCAGCCCAGACATGCATCATTCATCAGAGTCAAGGCAGTCCCTGGCTTGCATGCCAGTTTATAGCTTTTCTTAGTTAATTTGTAATTTAATTAGGAATTTGTTTATATTCGGACTGTATATATTTGGACTGTACTATTTATTCGGACCCTCTGCGCGAGGGCAATATTGTAATAAGTGTGCGTGAGTGTGATGTATGTCTTCCAACCCCACGTCTTTCTTCCCTTTTATTTACCTGCTTATGATGGTTAGATTAGGGCATATTTCAATTAGCATACGGCATGATAGCATGTTTGCATTCATTCCTCTGTTTTGCATGCACCGGGCTCGGCGCATCATACTAATTGCATTGTATTTTCAATTCCAAATTGAATACATGTTAGCTGTAGCATTTCATATGCCATGTTTAGAATAGCCGAGCCTGCTATAGTTGCATTTTTGCATGTGTTGCATTAGGCATTTCTGTATAATTAGGATCATGCATGGATTTCTAATTAGCTTCTTTTTTGGTTTGGAGTACTCGGTAAGTTTTATGCTTTAGCATCCTTGCATGCGTATGAGTGACTGCCATGAATAGCATGCTTACCATGAGGCTATTTGCTTATGTGATATAACTGCCTGAATGCCTGTGGGTGAAGGTTGGGTTATCTGGACTGGAACAAGTCATTAATTGTGAGTTTTAAGCCCACTAGATAGTGGCAAAACCATCTTTTCTTAAGCCCACCTGAGGGTGGCAAAATCTGCATTTTAAGCCTACTTGCGAGTAGCAAACCATCTTTCAAAAACAAACATGAAATGTTTTGTTCCAATTCAGGCGATCCAGTCTATACTTGTATGCTGTGCGCATCACATAGTAAATCTAGGCTAATAACCGGAATAAGAACACACAATGTTTTCAAAATTTGATATCATGGTTAGTAGAGGCTGATCTTTGATCGGGCGAGCGGGGGTGCTCACGAAGTGACCTTCCCCAATCGTACCCAAGTTCCCGAGCCGAGGCAACTTTGGTGATGACGGACACGTGGCCTTAGGCAAACGAGTCAGGGTTTCCTAAATTTCCCAAAATAAAACATTTAGGTGGTGACTCTGTATCTGGCAAAGCAGTCCATGTTTGGCACTTCTTTCAAAAAATCTGTTTTTCTCAAAATAATTTGCCGGATTTGGACTCTTTGGTTCAGACTTAGAACCGTGACAAATTTGAGAGTCCTGAGCTGTAGTGACCCCAAATGAACGAAACGGGAGCTCCATCCTCCCGGGGCGTTCGGGGACGTCTACAACAGGGCTCATCGGTTCAACTGATCTGACAGTCACCAGTCACATCACTTTTGTTCAAACTCAGCAGACCGTGATGGCACAGAGTCCGGAAGAGGTTGTGGCTATGATAATGGCATTAAACTAAGGAATCTCCATGCAGGGTGAGACCAATGCTGAAATGCAACACCCATCTGACAAAATAGGACAGGGAAACCCTACCCCAACATAGGGGTGTTTTGGCTCTCACTTACTTGTTATGTGCTTTGGGGTGCGTCTCCATACGAATGCATGTATCAGTCTACGAGTTTGGGCATAGGCCTGCGGGCACCAGTTTAGTAATTTGGGCATCGGGCCTGCGGGCATCAGTATTTGGGAATCAGTTTACTTGAGGGTATCAGATTTGAGACTGAATTTTGGGAGGCAGAATTCAGTAGGGGGCACAGTCATCCTGCTACACTCGTATCTGTTTTGGTGAAGTTGAGCTGAGGTGCTGTCTGTTTTCTCTCTTGCTAGGTAGTCCTGGAACTATAGCTTCAGAAGGCTTCGATATCCCCCGGGTACATTGGACTAGTGCTGATAGACTTTGTTAGGTCAGAAATTCAATTCAAGGGCAACCAGTGTTCTTTCGTTGAGGCAAGGCAAAGAAAGGCTAGTCAGGGCTCACTGGTTCATTTGATCCGTCAGTCACCAGTCACATCACCTTTGCTCAGGCTCAGCAGACCGTGATGGCACAAGGTTCGGAAGAATTTGTGGCCGTAATAACAGCGCTAAATCAGGGAACTGCCATGTAGGCTGAGACTAGTATTGAAACGCAGCACCCGTCTGGGGCATCTGCCTCACATCCAGCTTTGGGACCCCAGCCGAACTTTAACCCACTTCCGCCAACTGAAGATTTGCAGGGTCCAGATCCTCGAGAAGGGTTAGCTCTAGTCCGAGTTTTCAAACCCCTGCTGCAGCCTAATGAGAGAACTCAACCCTTTCATGTTGATGAGCTCAATCTGACTGCAGTGAAAATTGCAAACCTTGAGAAGCAATTCAAAGAGGCACAGGGCCTTAACTCCATTCCCGACATTGAAGATGGGCACACCGAGGCTGCCATCCGGCTCCCAAACAGATTCAAAATGCCATATATTGACCGTTTCGACGGGTCTGGAGATCCAATGGTACATATCTGACTTTTCTTAGATGTCCTGAAGCCGATGGGTCTGACTAAGCCACAGAAACTCTCTCTGTATGGAAGAACCCTGTCGGGTGTAGCAGCCACTTGGTATGCCAAATTGGAGGATACAGTGAAGCAAAACTGGGAAGAACTGGCTGAGGCCTTTGTCAATCAGTATTCCTACAATACCCAAGTTGAAATGACCATCCAAGAGCTTGAAGAAACTCGCCAGAACCCAACAGAGCCTTTTGTGGAATTCGTTGCAAGGTGGAGAGCAACAGCAGCACAAATGACAGATCGTCGCCCTTCTGAGAGGGATCAAGTGCAGATGATGGTGCGAAACATCGAGCATGATATGTTGCAAAAGTTGATAGTCGCTCCGCTATTCACTTTCAAAAGTTTGCATGAACTGGGGGTTCAGGTCGAGAATGCGTTCAACAGCGGGATCATTCCCAGAACAAGTGGACTGACAAGGAGGGCGATTGCAGGGAGTACCAATGCCAGAAGTAGCACTATTCCCGAACCCACTGAAATCAATACAGTCGTCATAGCCAACCCTGTTGCCAAACCAAGCCTACGACCAGCCAGCCCAGCCCAAGCTCAGGGCAGAACTTTCACTCCCCTCTATATGAGCCTGACTAGCGCACTAAAACTCCTGATGGAAAAAGGGCATCTCAAACCCCTCGATTCTCAACCTCTTCCCGACCCACTCCTAGCCAGACATAACTCTGCCAAGTACTATATGTACCATCAGCAGCGCGGTCATGGCACCGACCGTTGCTACCACCTTCGTCATGAGATCCAAAATCTCATCGACAATCAGACGATAGCTCCACCTTCAAACCCCAATGACCAAACATCTCCTGCCTACCTCAATCTCATCCACATACTGCCATCCACCTATGACCCTAGCATATATATCACCCCGGCCCATCTACCCAAGCCTGAGGTGTTTATCCCAGAAAGAATGGACTTATGCATGATGGGTACACCTGAACCTCAACCATCTCAAACCCGTGAACCCACTACTTCTGAGTTGATGGGAATGATTAAAGATCTTCAAAGAACCGTGACAGATCTGGCCTCCGGGACATTGGCTCCATCATCGACCACACCACATACCGAGAACTTCATGTCAAAAGGCTCCCCGATGTTGGGACGGGCTGCATTTGAGGAAGGCCAATCCCTCTGCAAAGTGGAGGCGAGTGGAAGAAACAAGATAGGGGCGGACGTGGATCCCAATGAACATCTTCTGTTGGCTGTTGAGGCTTTGAAAGCCGAGGGACTGAACAAAGAGCATGTCCTCGCAGTTGTTGCAAAAGCTGTGGATGACACTTTCGCTACTCAGGTTGGGGGCAGTCCGAATCAAAGGGAACATCGGGAGAAGGGCTGTCATACCAGAGACGATCCTGTTATCTCTAATCCTCCACTCGGAAGAGATCGGCAAACCAGGCCAGCACCTGCCAATCCCTTTGCTGGTGCGCCCAGTAAAAATCCACAAGCCTTAAAGTACCAACCCCGAGGTCGGAGGGTCTTCCATGCCCTCTATATGCCTTTGTCCAAAGCTCTCCAAATCCTTGTTGGACAAGGCCATCTCTAACCCCTTGAGCCTCGGCCTCTCCCAAACCCTCTCCCGGCTACACATAATACTACCTAGTACTGCGCATACCATCAACAAACTGGCCATACTACAGACGACTGCTTCCGTCTTTGCCATGAAGTACAGGATCTATTTGACAATGGGGTCATCCTCCCGCCGAGCTCAGCAAAGTCTATCGGCACTGGATCGGTGAATTTGGGGGGATAATGTTATGTGATCGGGAGATGAACCACCTGCAGGCGGCGCTCGATTGACTCCGGACGTGGGAATGGCGTGCACTGTTCTGAGCAATATGCAAATACCAGTTTTTGTGCTTTTTGACTTGGGTATTGGGTCAGTTTGTTGTTTTGTATATAGTCAGTCTTTTGTACTGAGTCAGTTGGGTCCGTCTTGTTGTATCGAGTCAGTCCTGTTAGAGTCGGGTGATTTCGGGGGTGTTACTTCGGGCATCACTTGCTTGTTTTCTATTTGTCTTTTCGTTTTGTTTTGAGTCTGTTTCTGCCGAGGAGCCAGTTGTGCCAACAGATTTTGAATGAAACAGCAGTAATTTTCACGCTCTCGTATTTGCTTCTGCCTTGTGCCAGTTATGCCGGAAGTTCTGAATGAGATGGCAGTATTTGACTAAGAACTCTGCCTTTTCTGTGCCTTGAAGTCATTGTAATAACCAGAGTTTTTCAAAACTTTTTGAACGTTGCGGTGAAAACGAAGAGGAAGGAGTTCCTCGGGTTTTGCAAAAATTTGATCAATTGAGAGAAAGAGAGGCGTGCTAAGCCCTTAATGAATGAAATCATGCTTGTTAGCGTGAGTACTGAGAAGGACCCTGGCTGGATCCAGACTGGTTTCACACTATCTTCAGCGTGAGCGATTTGTCGCTTTCTTAAAAACTTTCAAAAACAAAATGTTTTGCGCGGTCCTGCGAAGACCTGTGTGGAATCGCTCTTGAGATTGTGCAGCCTAGGATCGCTCTCAGCCTCGAGACTCAACCCCTTTGCTTCCAAACCTTGAACTTGAATTCAGAAGGTTCAACGGTCAACTACGATGTGAGGCCTGTGTGGCCGGATTTAAAGCAGCCCTCGAACAAGAGGCCAGGAAAGTTAGATCAAAAAGATTAGAAGATCAGAAGAAGCTTGCAAAGCTAGAACAGAAGTACCCCTCGAACTAGGGGCAAAGATATTAGACATGCTCGAAGAGCTGAAGATGAGTCCTCGTGCAAATCAACAGCCACTCTCCTGGATACGGATAGCTTTGAAACCCTATAACCATTCGGCATGGACCAAGCTACACTTTTACCCTTGAGAGGCTCGCTGGGCCGAAAACCCGGAAGGGCGACCCATGCAAAAGTTAGAGCAAGAAAAAGAAGAAAAAGAACAAAAAAAAAGAAAATCAAAAGAAATGAAAAGAAAAGAAAAGAACACAAAAATTGAAAAGAAAAGAAAAACAAAGCTCGCAAGGTCGAAAACCCGCAACAGGCGCCTTGGCAAAAGTTAGAGCCTAAAGAGGAGAGGTTAATACCCGAGTGTACCTTAACCCCGAACTACGTGAGGCTTGATTCCCATCTTTGGGATACGTAGGCAACTTCATTCTGAAGTCCAGCCGTAAAACAATCCAAAATCGACTGTGTCCATGCGATGGTTCTGGTCATCTTTGTCTTCTCTGTATCTGAGAGTCTGGTTGTGTTCGTCGCTCTAAGGACTGACTACAACGCTGCGGTGCTATCCAAACAAGGGGCAACTTTCCGTTGCCATTCAAAACGCCGCAGTGTCATTTCAAACAAGGGGCAACTTTTCGTTGCCATGCAATGTCCTTCAGACAAGGGGCAATTTTCCATTGTTATGGATCCGAGGTTGTGCATCTCAAGAGTAGGTTCCGTGCTCGTTGAGCAGTGGTCGTTTGCAAAAATAGTTTTTGAGAATTTTTACTGAGGTTGACTAATCTTCTCGAAAAGTACTCCATTTTTCAAAACTGGACCATTTCTTGGACCCAAAAAAGGAAAACCCTCAGTGCTCATAGCCTAACTTGCATGATTTTAAATCAGAAAATCGAACAAGCGCATTAATCTAACTCTCATGCTGGTCAAAACTGTTTTAGTAGAAAGCAAAAACAAAAAATGGTCAAAATGATGAACTAGGGGCACAGTTGAGTCAGGTGTTCTGTCTTTTCCCCTTTGTCAAAATACTTGCCAGAAAGGGCACTCTACTTGTCAGAAAGGACACCGTATTCGCCAGAAAAGGGCACAACAAAGGGCAGAAAACTCTCACATCCTCCAAGCAACGAGGTATCAAGCAAAGTGCGAAGCAAGAACTAGAATGGGTCAAGATATTCCACTCCATCATCTGGACAAATCTTATCACGTCCAAACTCCCCAGCAAAGCATCATCAACTGATGTTAGCTACAGATTTGCTACACACCCAGTTGTAGCGCAACCTTTCCGTGGGACGAATTCACTAGCTGTGAGCGGAAGCAAGAGAATCTAGCAGAATGCTAGGGGCACGAGCCTACAATTTGTTGTTTATCCATCAACCACTCAGGGGAGGGATGAAAAAAAATGAGAGATTGAAGAATAGAGAGATGTTCGATGAGAGGAAAAATGAGAAGAGGGCATTTTTAGAAAAACAGAGCTTGAGGGCCGAGTGATGTGAGAACCACAAATGAGAAAGGGTGGGAAACATTACCCGGTGAAACAGGCTCCCTGTGCACGTCTGAGTGTCGTGTCTTTTTGTTTTATCTCGATTCTTGTTTTGAGTCGTTTCGAGTGTTACTCGATGTGTCTAGGTTATGTGCCTTTTATTTCCTTGTTGAGTCGTTTTGCTGTGTTCAGTCGTAGGCTCAATACCTGGTCGAAAACTCATCTCTCAATTTCAAAAATAAAATCGTTTTGTGCTTCGAGTGCCGCGCCGTTCTCCACATTTGTGCAAAACAGAATTGGTTCTTTCATAAAGTCGCGGGGTTCAACCTAGGTCACGTGAGAACAGTAAAACCAGGACCTATCTGAAGCTACATGGGTTCCGGACTGCAAAACAAAAGAAAATAGGGAAAATTTTGAGCATCTGAGTGTGTTTCACCTTTAGAAAATTCTGAGATTGCATTCCATATGTACCTCTTCAGGCCTTGTCAGTGCTCTGAAGAATGAGTGTGCCTCTACTCCAAGCTTAAGCATGCTTCAAGTCAGAACGACAATTAAAGCAGCAGCAGCAGATGTTATCTCTCGCCAATATGAACAGGGTGTGCCCTTTTTGAGCTGAGTGTGTTGCAAAGTCCTCTAAGAGGTAAATCAGAGGCACCAGAGTACATATTTGATGCTCCTCTACTACATAGAATATGAACTTTCATATACACTGTTGTTGCATGCGTGCTGCGCATCGTTATGATTCATGCATAGAATATGCTTGCTTTCGATTCCGCATAGAATATGCTTTGATTGTTTCATGCATAGAATATGCTTTCTTTCAATATTGCGTAGAATGTGCTTTCATACTTGCATAGAAAATGCCTGTATCTTTTGCATGGAAAATGCCCCCATACTTGCATAGAAGATGCATTTTATCGCACTGTCTTGTGCATTTCAAATCACTCGCGCTGTTTAGCGTATCGCACTGTCTTGTGCATTTCAAATCACTCGCGCTGTTTAGCGTATCGCACTGTCTTGTGCATTTCAAATCACTCGTGCTGTTTAGCGCATCGCACTGTTTTGTGCAGTTTATCATTCGCGCTATTTTGCGCACCTCAACCGCACTGTTTTGTGCAGTTTATCATTCGCGCTATTTTGCGCACCTCAACCGCACTATTTTGTGCAGTTTATCATTCGCGCTATTTTGCGCACCTCAATTGCACTGTTTTGTGCAGTTTATCATTCGCTCTATTTTGCGTACCTCAATCGCACTGTTTTGTGCAGTTTGTCATTCGCGCTATTTTACGCATCGCACTGTTTTGTGCAGTTTATCATTCGTGTTATTTTGCGCACCTGCATCGCACTGTCTTGTGCATTTCAAATCAATCGCGCTGCTTAGCGTATCGCACTATTTTGTGCATTGTACCATTCGCGCTATCTTGCGCACCTTATCTGTATCGCACTGTTTTGTGCATTCACTCTGCATCGCACTGTCTTGTGCACTCCCTAGTTCAGGAGACCTTAAATCCTCTGGTCTAAGGAGACCTTAAATCCTGCATCATCATTCGCGCTGTTTTTGCGTATCGTACTTGCATTTTACTTGCATTTCTTCGCACTGTCTTGTGCACTCCCTGGTCTAGGAGACCTTAAATCCTCTAAAGGTGCAATTCCTTTGGTGTTTGTCGTGCCCGAACGACTTCCGGTGGTCTGGTATAGCCACCTGCCTGTGTTTGCGGTGAGTTCCTAGAAGACTAACTGAGACGGTGGAAACTAGAGTTCGAATGGCTTATGCCTAGAACGCAAAGGTTCGGGATTTCCGAGACTAAAGTCTGGTTTAAATACCCAGGGGTATATCCTCGGCTTGAAATCTGTATGGCAGCCCCATAGATTGAGACAGCACCTGTATGCACCTCAATTCTGGATACTGATCCAACCTAGTCTGTCACCCTGTTGGAGAATAGGGAAAACTGCAACCATAGTCAGGGAGAAAAGTAGTACCTGTGGTTCAACCAAGAAGAAGCGAGAGATCCCCAGCACCATAAGGCACAATATTGTATGTACGGTTCATTCGGGACTGGTGCGACCAGACGAATCGCGCAGATATCGTATCTTCTCCGTGTCAGACGCAACAAGAATTGAATAATTCTCTGCATTATTAACTACGTGAAATGTAGTTGTTGCTTTGCATTCTGGCTTAAAACTGTTACATCTATTTGCGAATACTTGCTTCATTACAGCTTGCTGCATTTGCATGATCATTGAGTTACCTTCGGCTTCTTTCATTATCAATTGCATTTTGCCCCTGCCTGCAGGCATGCCTGCAGGCACATCTCTATTTATCACGCCTGTTTGTCTAAGTCTTCAGCCTTGTCAAAAATGGGTCGTCTCTGGGCTTTGACATTCACTCCCGTCACTTATGACTTTTGAGTTCTGTCAAAGAGGGGCAACTGTAGACACCCCATTTTTGACCGACCTTAAGACTCAGACATCACCGATTGAGCGCTTGGTGATGTTGCATATTGTGCTCGTTCAGAAGTTTTAGAGTCTCGGCTGCGAGCCTTGCCTCCGGACTTCTAGACTCTTTTGTGCTTTGCCTCGGTTTGCGAACCAGGCTCGGTTTTCTCTGTTTTCTCTTCACAAAGGGAGGGAGAGGTCTCGTAGATCATATCTCTGTGGCCGTAGGCTACGTTTTGTGGTCGTAGGCCATTTTTTCCCATTTGGAGTCCGGTTCCCGGTTTTTCAGAATCGTTGGCCGTGCGCCTCGGTTCGGGACCGCTTAACCATCTCCATTTACTTTGGTTTTTGGCATACTTCTTATTTGCTCCCTTTTGAGGGACACTGTGGCCCGAGAGACCGACTTCATGGTCGAACACCACTCCCGGTGCTTGACAATCAATTTTCGGGGCCCCGGACTGCGCGTTTCGGCCCCCCGAACCTTCATTTTGCATCGGTTTGGGCTCATTTTTGGCAGGGACCTCTGTTTCATTATTAGGAAGGTCGTAGAAGGGTGGCAGGCCATCAATTGTTCTGTCAGCCAACTTTATCCCTTCATCGCCCTCTGTCGCCCGATTTTTCTCACTTGAAAGCCAATGTTGACCACCCTAAGGCCACTTTTTCCAGCTCTAAACCACATGGTTGTGTTGTGCACATGTGGGAGGCCACCAATATCATATGGTCGGCCACTAATGTTGATTGACCCTTTTGAACCCCTCCAAAAAGTGGGCTTTTCTCTCTCCTGGTTCACTTTCTCTAGTTTTTGACCACATGGTTGTGTTGTGCACACATGGTCGGCTACCAATATCACATGGTCGGCCACTAATTCTCATTGATCTTTTTGACCCTTGGCCGGCCGGCCATGGGAGGTAGCCGGCCGGCCACCTGCAGCTTGGATAACTGGCCGGCCATGATCCTCAGGGTTGGTACATTACAAATATGTATTCATTTTCCCCGGATTTGGTATCCGGGAGGGGGTTGCCATTTTGGAGGGAAACTTGGTTGGTTTTCCCTCCATTTTTCCCCCTTTTCCCCCCTTTTTTGCCTTTATAATAGCAGCTCCAGCTGCTGGTTTGGAGGTTACAAAATTTGTTTTGAGAGCCTTGCATCAATTCTCCCTCTCTCTCTACTCTAAGCCTCAAAACACTAAGTCCTACCCCCTTTTCTTCATCACCACCTAGCACCACACTACCACTTCCATTCCAGCAGCTTGGAGGTCTTCTCAGAGGCTAGGAGGCAGCTTTTCTTGGTCCAAGAGGCAGCAAAGGATTGGTCTTCAAGGGTGAGTTGATTTCTCCCTCTTTCTAGCTCATTTTTGCAAGTTTTCTTAGCCCCTTTTTCTTGCTGTTTTGAGCTCCGACCAAAAATGAAAGTGGAATTTTTTTGAGCTCTATTTCATCTTTCATTAAGGGTCTTACCCTGTTTGGGACCCCCATTTTGCACTTGCTTCATTACCCCTTTGTATGCCATAATATTGCATAGTATTTTTGGCCTATGTTTAATCTATTTCGGAGCATGATGTAAACTGTAGATAGGCTTATTTTGAGCCCTTCTTCAACATTGAAGAAGGGCTCATCACTGTTTGGGACCTCCATGTGCCACTTGTCATTATCCCCCTCTTTGGTCCCCATTTTTGCATGATTTATTAGCCTATTGAGCTTCTGTTTCTGGACCTTGGTCCGAACTGAAAATGGCCCTATTTTGACCCTCTATTCATGTTTCATTAAGGGTCTATGGCTGTTTGGGACATCCTTTTTATACTTCATGTTATAGCTCTCTTGGTGCCATTATTTTGCATAGCATTTTGAGCATACTTGTATCTGTTTTTGGGGTTTGTCATAAACTGTAATACATCATATTTTTGGCCCCTCTTCAATATTGTAGAAGGTCCCTTCTCTGTTTGGGGCCAGAATTTGTGAGTTGCTTCATTACCCCTCTCTTGGCCCCATTTTTGTATGATAATTTAGTCTCACTTATGCTTACTGTTTGGCCATGCTTTGAACTGTAAAAATGCTTATTTTGGGGCTGCCTTGCTTCTGTCTTTTCATTCTATGTACCAATTATGCATGCTTTGTATAGCTGTAAGCCATTTAATGTATCTAGTTTTGCATTTCGGGAGAAATTCCATGCATCGGGTGTCATTTCGCTTTGTTTCGGGGCTGTTTTGCCCCTCATTTTGCTACTGATTTTTGCATGTTTGCATATCATATTCCATGTCTTTGCCATGTCTTATTACAGTGGCATTTCGGTGCCTGAGGGTCGGTCCTCGGTTTGCGTGCATGCGTGCACGCATTTCGAGTTGTCTTGTTTTCATCTGATGGCCTCCTATGTGAGTGTGGCTGAGGCTCTCTCATGTTGGTGTAAGCCCATTATTGCATTGCGTATGCCATTTCATCCATAGCATTGTGTATGCTCGGTTGTGTATTACCTCGTGCAGCTTGTATGCCATTCCATAACATTGTGTATGTTAGGATTGTATCTTAGTTGCATTTCATGCATGTCATGCATATTGCATCGTGTTTGGGATAGGAGTTAGCCCGGGCACGGGAAACGAGGTACGTTTCGTACTCCGAGTGATGGAACGTGTCACAATTCCAAGTCACCGACACTCCGGATTATCCATGATGGAGTTAGGTTTTAGTTTTGCTTTCATGTGCATTCATTCTATATTGAGTTGCACAATTCGACCCCTCGGCCATCATGCATCGATATGCGTGATTGGTGGCACGAGGATCGAGGCATGCATATATCTGTGAAAATACATTGCTATGTCCCTTTCCTGCTCTCTGTTACAGCAAATCAAGAATTGGCAACCTTCCGGAGCTTGGCACGCTTTCCAAGAAAAATGGCAAAACAGAGGCTAATCGGGGCATCCCAGTGGATTTCCGCGCAAGGCAGCCCAGACATGCATCATTCATCAGAGTCAAGGCAGTCCCTGGCTTGCATGCCAGTTTATAGCTTTTCTTAGTTAATTTGTAATTTAATTAGGAATTTGTTTATATTCGGACTGTATATATTTGGACTGTACTATTTATTCGGACCCTCTGCGCGAGGGCAATATTGTAATAAGTGTGCGTGAGTGTGATGTATGTCTTCCAACCCCACGTCTTTCTTCCCTTTTATTTACCTGCTTATGATGGTTAGATTAGGGCATATTTCAATTAGCATACGGCATGATAGCATGTTTGCATTCATTCCTCTGTTTTGCATGCACCGGGCTCGGCGCATCATACTAATTGCATTGTATTTTTAATTCCAAATTGAATACATGTTAGCTGTAGCATTTCATATGCCATGTTTAGAATAGCCGAGCCTGCTATAGTTGCATTTTTGCATGTGTTGCATTAGGCATTTCTGTATAATTAGGATCATGCATGGATTTCTAATTAGCTTCTTTTTTGGTTTGGAGTACTCGGTAAGTTTTATGCTTTAGCATCCTTGCATGCGTGTGAGTGACTGCCATGAATAGCATGCTTACCATGAGGCTATTTGCTTATGTGATATAACTGCCTGAATGCCTGTGGGTGAAGGTTGGGTTATCTGGACTGGAACAAGTCATTAATTGTGAGTTTTAAGCCCACTAGATAGTGGCAAAACCATCTTTTCTTAAGCCCACCTGAGGGTGGCAAAATCTGCATTTTAAGCCTACTTGCGAGTAGCAAACCATCTTTCAAAAACAAACATGAAATGTTTTGTTCCAATTCAGGCGATCCAGTCTATACTTGTATGCTGTGCGCATCACATAGTAAATCTAGGCTAATAACCGGAATAAGAACACACAATGTTTTCAAAATTTGATATCATGGTTAGTAGAGGCCGATCTTTGATCGGGCGAGCGGGGGTGCTCACGAAGTGACCTTCCCCAATCGTACCCAAGTTCCCGAGCCGAGGCAACTTTGGTGATGACGGACACGTGGCCTTAGGCAAACGAGTCAGGGTTTCCTAAATTTCCCAAAATAAAACATTTAGGTGGCGACTCTGTATCTGGCAAAGCAGTCCATGTTTGGCACTTCTTTCAAAAAATCTGTTTTTCTCAAAATAATTTGCCGGATTTGGACTCTTTGGTTCAGACTTAGAACCGTGACAAATTTGAGAGTCCTGAGCTGTAGTGACCCCAAATGAACGAAACGGGAGCTCCATCCTCCCGGGGCGTTCGGGGACGTCTACAACAGGGCTCATCGGTTCAACTGATCTGACAGTCACCAGTCACATCACTTTTGTTCAAACTCAGCAGACCGTGATGGCACAGAGTCCAGAAGAGGTTGTGGCTATGATAATGGCATTAAACTAAGGAATCTCCATGCAGGGTGAGACCAATACTGAAATGCAACACCCATCTGGGGCACCTACCACACATCTAGTCTTGGGACCCCAGCCGAACTTTGACCCACTTCCGCCAGCTGAAGATTCACAAGGTCTGGATCCCTAAGAAGGGTTGGCTCAAGCTCAAGTTTTCAGACCCCTAGTGCAGCCTAATGAGAGGCTTTATCCCTATGATATTAAGGAGCTCAACCCGACCTCAGTAAAAATTGCTAACCTTGAAAAGCAATTCAAAAAGGCACAAGGCCTTAACTTCATTCTCGACATTAAGGATAGGTACACCGAGGCTGCCGTACGGCTGCCAGACAGATTCAAAATGCCACGCATTGACCGTTTCGACGAGTCTGGAGATCCTATGGTACATATCCGGCTCTTCTTGGATGTCCTGAAACTGATAGGTCTGACTATGCCGCAAAAACTCTCTCTGTATAGGAGAACCCTATCGGGTGTAGCAGCCACTTGGTATGCCAAATTAGAGGATATAGTGAAGCAAAACTGGAAAGAGTTGGCCGAGGCCTTTGTTGATCAGTACTCTTACAATACCCAAGTTGAAATGACTACCCAAGAGCTTGAAGCAACCCGTCAGAATCCTGAAGAGCCTTTTGTGGAATTTGTTGCCAGGTGGAGAGCAAAGGCAGCACATATGACAGATAGCCCTTCTGAGAGGGATCAAGTGCGGATAGTGGTATAGAACCTCAAGCATGATATGTTGCAAAAGTTAATAGTTGCTCCACTATTCACTTTCAAAAGTTTGCATGAACTGGGGGTTCAGATCGAGAATGCGTTCAACAGTGGGATCATTCCCAGAACAAGTGAACCGATAAGGAGGGTTTTTGCAAGGAGTACCCATGCTGGTAGTAGCACTATTCCCAAACCCACTGAAATCAATACAGTCGCCACAGCTGACCCTTTTGCCAAATCAAGCCTACAAACAGCCAGCCTAACCCAAGCTCAAGGCAGAACTTTCACCCCCTTCTATATGAGCCTAACCAGCACATTAAAAGTCCTGATGGAAAGAGGGTATCTCAAACCCCTTGATCCTCAACCTCTATCTGACCTACTCCCTGCCAGGCATAACCCCACCAAATACTGCGTGTATCATCAACAGTGCGGTCATGGCACCGATCATTGCTACCGCCTTCGTCATGAGGTCCAAAATCTCATCGACAACCAAACGATAGCTCCACCTCAAAACCCCAAGGACCAAGTACCTCATCTACACCTTAATCTAATCCATATACTGCCATCCACCTACAACCCCAGCATATACATCACCTCGGCCCATCTACCCAAGCCTGAGGTGTTTATCCCAAAAAGCATGGACTTATGCATGATGGATACACTTGAACCTCAATCATCTCAAACCCGTGAACCTACTACTTCTGAGCTGATGAAAATGATTGGAGATTTGCAGAGAACAGTGGCAGATCTGGCCTTTGGGATATTGGCTTCGTCATCAACCATATCACATGCCAGAAAAGGCTCTCCAATCTTGGGGCAAGCTGCAATTGAAAATGGCCAACCTAAAACCGTCCCAGGTCTGGGCAATGACATGTCGACAATAATTGGGTTCCACTCTGATATAACGACCCAATCCCTTGGCAAAGTGAAAGCAAGTGGTAAGAACAAGGTAGGGGCAGGCATTGATCCCCATGAACACCTTCTGTGGGCTGTTAAGGGTTTGAAAGCTGGAGGACTGAACAAATAGCAAGTGCTTGCAGTGGTTGCAAAAACTGCGGAGGACACTTTTGCCACTCAAGTTGAGGGCAGTTTGAATCAAGAGGCAAGCTGGGACAAGGGATGTCGTACCAGAAACGCCCCTTTCAGCTTCGATCCTACACTCGGAAGAGATTAGCAGACCCAGTCAGCACCTGCCAATCCTTTCGCCAGTACATCTAACCCAACCACCCCACAACCAGCAAAATATCCGCCCCGGGGTCAGAGGACTTTTACCTCGCTCTATATGTCTCTATCAGCGGCCTGGAAGGTTCTGATAAAAAAGGGGTATCTAAAGCCCCTGAAACCACGCCCACTGCCAAATAACCTCCCTCCTTCACATAACCCGGCCAAGTATTGTGTCTTCCATCAACAAACCGATCACAACACTAACCTTTGTTTTTGTCTTCACCATGAAATACAAGTTTGATTGACAACGGGGTCATCGTCGCACCAGGTCCTACAAAGTCTATTGGCACTAGATCAGTGAACTTGGGGGATAATGTGATGTGATCGGGGGATAAACCACCTGCAGATGACTCTCAGTTTAATCCAGATGTGGTGGATGGCATGCATTGTTTTGAGCAATGTGCAACTGTTGGTTATTTTACTTTCTGACTTGGGTATTGAGTCAGTTCTGTTGTGCTGTATTGAGTCAGTCTTTTTGTGTTGAGTCAGTTGAGTCTGTCTTGTTGTATCGAGTCAATCCAGTTGTGTTGGAGTCGAGTGATTTCAGGGGTGTTACCTCGGACATCACTTGCTTGTTTTGTGTTTGTCTTTTACACTCTTTCTTTTGAGCCTGTTTCTATGCCTTGAAATCATTGCATTGAACTGAGTTTTTCAAAACTTTTCCAACACTATGATGAAAACAAAGAGAAAGGAATCCCTCTGGATTTGTAAAAATTTGATCGATTAAGAGAAAGAGAGGCATGCTAAGCCCTTAATGAATGAGATCATGTTTGCTAATGTGAGTACTGAGAAGGATCCTGGTTTGATCCAAATTGGTTCTATATTGTCTTCGGCGCGAGCGACTAGTCGTTTTCTTAAAAGATTTCAAAAATTTTTTTACGTAGCCCTTCAAAGACCTATGTGGAATCACTCTTGAGATTGTGCAGCATAGGATCGCTCTCAGCCTCAAGACTCAACCTCTTTTGTTTTCAAACCTTGAACTTGGATTCAGAATGTTCAACGGTTAACCACAATGTGAGGCTTGCATGGCCAGATTTGAAGCTGCCCATGAACTAGGGGCAATAAGGTCGTATGACATCAAAGGAGGCCTGCCAGGCCAGATTTGAAGCAGCCCTCGAACTAGGGGCGAGAAGGTCAGATCGAAAAGATCAGCTATGATCAAAAGGAAGCTTGCAAAGCTAGATCAGAAGTAGCCCTTGAACTAGGGGCAAAAATGTCAGATGTGCTCAAAGATTCAAAGGATTGGTCATTCCGCAAACAATGACCGGCAAGAAAGCCAAATTCCAGCAGCTAAAAGAAGAAAATTTATTATTGAAGGACAATCGAGTTCTTATCCACAACACTAGGGGCAATTCAGAACCAGTTGGATGGACTCCTACATCATCAGGGAACAACAACCATTCTCCTGGGTTCAGATGGCTTCGAGATCTCAAAACCAATCAACATGGTCAAGTTAAACACTTTTACCCTTGAGAGGCTTGTTGGGTTGAAAACCCAAAAGGGCGACCCAGGCAAAAGTTAAAGTAAAAAAAAAAGAAAAGAACAAAAATGAAAAAATGAAAAAATGCAAAAGAAAAAGAAAAGAAAAGAAGAGAAGCAAAAAAAAGAAAGAAAAGAAATGAAAAGAAAAGAAAAATATAGCTCGCAAGGTTGAAAACCTGGAAGGGCGGCCTTGGCAAAAGTTAGAGCGTAAAAGGAGAGTGTCAACATCCGAGTGAACCTCAACCCGGAACTACGTCAGGCCTGATTCCCATGTTTGGGATACGTAGGCAACTTCATCCTGAAGTTCGGCCCCAATCATTTTCAGCCTGTTTGGCTCATCCATGTTGATTGGTTTATCCTTATTCAACTCGGCTATCTTGTCCATGTGAAGTGGCTCGTCTTCGTGCTCATCTTCGTTCAAAATCGGATTGTCCTATTCTGTTAGAAAGATTCAGCTGCAAGACGATTCAAAGTTCAGATTTGAAGTCGTGCATCTCGAGAGTAGATTCCATGTTAGTCGAGCAGTGGCCATTTGCAAAAATAGTTTTTGAGAATTTTTAATGAAGTTGACTAATTTTCTAAAAAATTATTCCATTTTTTTTCCAAAACTGGACCATTTCTTGGACCCAAAAAGGGAAAATTTTCAGTGTTCATAGCCTGACTAGCATGATTTTGAATTAGAAAATCAAACAAGTGTGTTAATCTAACTCTCACGTTGACCAAAATTTTTTTAACAGAAAGCCAAAATAAAAATTGGTCAAAATGATGAACTAGGGGCACAGTTGAGTTAGGTTTTCTGTCTTTTCCCCGTTGTCAGCATATTCACCAGAGAAGGCACCATACTTGCCAGAAAGGGGACTATCTTTGCCAGAAAGGGCATAACTAAAGCTAACAACAGAGGGCTGAAAGCTCTCTCATCCTCCAAGCAGCGAGGTATCAAGCCAAGTGCGAAGCACGAAATGGAATGGATCATGGTATTCCACTCCCTCATCTGGACAGGTCTGATCACATCCAAGCTAAGCTAAGGGCATCGTCAATCGATGTCAATTGCAAATCTGCTGCACATCTGGTCGCACCGGAACCCCTCTGTGGGAGAAACTCACAAGTTGTGAGTGAAAATAGAAGAATCTAGTAGAATACTAGGGGCAAGAGCCCACAACTTTCAGCTTATCCATCAACCACCGAGGGGAGGGATAAAAAAATCTGAGAGAATAAAGAATATAGAGATGTGCGCTGAGAGAAAAAGTGAGGAAAGAGCTTTTCAGAGAAAGAGAAATTGAGTGCTAGAGTGACGTGAGAATCACAAATGAGAAAGGGTGGAAAACAATACCCGAAGAAACTAGCTCCTCGTGAACTGAGAGGTCTCTCACCATTGTAATACATCTGAGTGTCGTGTGTGTTGTTTGTCTCGATTCTTATTTCGAGTCGTTTTAAGTGTCAATAGATGTGTTTAGGTTGTTTTACCTTCGTTTTTCCTTTGTTGAGTCATTTTGACTGTGGTGAGTTGTAGGCTTAATACCTGGTTAAGAACTTGTTTCTCAAACTCAATTTCAAAAATAAATTGTTTTGTGCTTAGAGTGCTGTGCCATTCTCCACATTTGTGCAAAACATGATTTGTTCTTTTATAAAACTGCAGGGTTCAACCCAGGTCATATGAGAACAGTAAAACCAGGACCTATCTGAAGCTATATAGGTTTTGGACTGCAAAGCAAAAGAAAAGAGGGAAAATTTGGAGCATCTTAGTGTGTTTCAACTTTGGCAAATTCCAAGACTGCATTCCAGGTGCACCTTCTCAAGCCTCGCCCTTCTCTGGAGTATGAGTGTATCTCGACCCCAAGTTTAAGCCTGCTTCAGGTCAGAATGGTAATTAAAGCAGCATGCAGATGTTATCTCTCGCCAATATGAACAGGGTGTGTCCTTTTTGAGTTGAGCATGATGCAAAGTCCTCCGAGAGGTAAATCGAAGCACCAAAGTACATATTGGATGCCCCTCTAGTGCATAGAATGTGCACTTTCATATACACTTCTATTGCGTGCGTGTCGTGCATCGTTATGATTCTTGCATAGAATATGCTTTCAATGTTGCATAGAATATGCCTGTTTCTTGCATAGATTATGCTTTCAATATTGCATAGAATATGCTTTCAAGTTTGCATAGAATATGCTCTTGTCATCTTGCATCGAATATGCTTTCAATCAACATCTTGCATCTATCGCACAATGATCTTACTCAATGCATCTGTTTCACAATTTCATATCACTTGCACTGTCATGTGCATCGTGCTTTCTTGCGCACCTTTTTCCACTCGCGTGTCGCGCGTTTGGATTGCTTATCGTACTGTTTTGTGCAGTTTACACTCGCACTTTCTTGCGCATCGCATTGTTTTATGCAGTTTACATTCGCGCTTTCTTGCGCATCACACTATTTTGTGCATTGCGCTTTCTTGCGCACCTTTCTCTACTCGCGTGTCTCGCGTTTGGATGCTACTCGCACTGTCTTGTGCATCATGCTTTCTTGCGCACCTTTCTCCACTTGCGTGTCACACATTTGGATGCTTATCGCACTGTTTTGTGCATTGCGCTTTCTTGCGCACCTTTCTCCATTCGCATGTCGCGCATTTGGATGCTTCTCGCATTGTCTTGTGCATCGTGCTTTGTTGCGCATCTTTCTCTACTCGCGTGTCACGCGTTTGGATGCTACTCACACTGTTTGTGCACCTTTAGTTAGCACTATTTTGTGCATTCGCTCTTCTTCGCACTATCTTGTGCACCTTCCTCGCACTGTCTTATGCACTCTCAGGTCTAGGAGACCTTAAATCCTCTGAAGGTGAAATTCCTTTGGTGTTTGTGGTGCCCGAACGACTTCCGGTGGTTTGGTATAGCCACCTGCCTGTATTTGCGGTGAGTTTCTGGGAGATCAACTGAGACGGTGGAAACTAGAGTTCGAATGACCGATGCCTAGAATGCAAAGGTTCGGGATTTTCGAGACAAAAGTCTGGTTTAAATACCCAGGGTTGTATCCTCAGCTTGAAATCTGTATGACAGCCCCATAGGTTGAGGTAGCGGACATGCGCCTCAATTCTGGATACTAAACCAACCTAGTCTGTCACCCTGTTGGAGAATAGGGAAAGTTGCGACTATAGTCAAGGAGAAAAGTGCTACTTGTAGTTTGGAAGTGCAAGATGCAGAAGAGGAAAATCCCCAATAGCATAAGGTGGGCCATCACCAATTGCCCCTGTAAGGTACTTTCGAGGGCATCGCTTCCTAGCTGCATTATCGTATCCATCATAAGTGTTGCATAGCATCTATCGCATGTATCTATTGCATCATCCATTTTATCACCTGCATCCTTTCTATGTTAAGCTTGGTTGGGCATGTGCTCATACCATTTCCTTCGTTGAAGCATGGTTTTGTGTTAATGTGTACGCGCCCATTCCACTAAGAGAATTGTGGTCTGAGGGTGTCGGCACCTTTTCTGTGTTAGACAAGGTCTGTTTTGTGTCCATGTCTTTTCTAGGTAGAAATGTGGTTTGGCAGCGCGCCTTATTCACTACATCCATTGCATTCATTACATTGTACTTTGTTTTGCTGCTTTCAGCATGTAGGATCACGATCTTTCCTTAGCAGATCATTCCTCACTTATATCATGCCACCTAATTACTTGTATTCTTCGTGCGAAACACAAAGTTCTGCATGTGCACACACCTATTCCACTAAGAGAATTGTGGTTTAAGGGTTCCGGCACCTTTTCTATGTTATGCGTAGTTTGATTTTGCATCTCCATCCCTTTATGATATTTGTGTGGTTTTGCACTGTTTGTGGTTTGATTATTTCATTGCATTGTATTTCATTTATATTGTTTTGGTGCATTGTGTATCATTTTGCATTCTGCCCCCTGAACTATGCTGGTTTGATTCCTTGCAATAGGATACGTAGGCAGCCTGCAGGCGCAACCATTTATTTTTGTCTTGTTTGCTTGTCTGAGTCTTTGGTCTTGTCAAAAATGGGTCGTCTCTGGGCTTTGACATTCACGCCCGTCATTTCATGACTTTCGAGTTCTGTTAAAGAGGGGCAACTATAGACACCCCATTTTTGACCGACCTTAAGACTCAGACGTCATCGTTTGTGCGCGCGATGATTGTGCATGTTTGTACCTGTTTTCAGTGCCCGAAGTTCTCGATTGAATGCCTTGTCTTTGAGCCTCTAAACCCTCTGTGTTTTGGCCTTGTTTTTGGGCCAAACCTTGGTGCCTTTTGTCTGGAGGGAGGAGAGGCCTTGGCAGCCACTTTTGGCATTTGCCAGCCATTTTCTCCCCTTGCCAATCATTTCCCAACCACTTTTTCCCCTTGCCAGCCAGTTGAAGTGGCCGGTCAGCCACTTGAAGTAGCTGACCGGCCAGTTAAGTAGCTGACACAGATTTTTTTTGCAGATATTTCTCCTCCAGCTGTCCTCCAAGTGCTCCAACTGTCCTAGCTCAAATATTTCGACCAAATGCTTCATTTTTGCTATATATTGAAGCCATATCTCTCATTTTGGAAGGTGAACAAGTTTGGGAGCCTCTCTTTCTAGAATCCCTCTCTCTCTAGAAGGTTGAGGAGCAAAAATTCTTCCCTCTTTCTCTAGAATTCTCCCTCTCTATATATTTTGTGCTTGAAAGGGCTTGAAAATGGGAATTCTCCACACTCATGCAAAGAGACCCTAGACCAAACATCTCTAACTTGTTACTGAGGTTCTTGGAGGTCCTATTTGAGCTCTCAAAGCTGGTTTAAGCTCAGAATTAGGGTTGTTGTGTGCTTGTGCTTCAAGAGGTATAAGGCTTGTCGCTTAAACTTGTCTTGCATAGTTTAATTGCTATCCTTTTGGACTATTTTGGGGCTAGTTTTCAACTGAAAAAAACTCTGTTTTTAAGCCCTTAAATTGGTGGTTTAAGCCCCTTTTGAGTTTGGGGGTGGTCCTCCCTTTTGCTCCTTGGCTTGTAAAGCCTTTTGAGCTATCTTTCAAACTTTTCAAACAATCTCTTTTTGGCCTTAAAACCACCAAATTCCAAAGGAATTTCAGTGGTAGAAAACTTGTTTTGAGGTCCCAAATAGGAGGGGATAGCCTTCCCTCATTGTCTCTCTATGCCATGGCTTATTAGCACTATAAAGTAGCATCTTTTTGTGGCTTATGTTAGCTCATTTCAAGCATATTTTTGTGACTTTTTGGACCTGTCATAACTCTATTTTTGGCTAGTTTGGTCATCTCTTGCATGCTTCTTGCACTTGTAGTGTAATCCTACTTGTTAGCCTTGCATGACTCATGAGTTAGTCAATTAATCTAGCATGTTTTGGCTCTACTCCAACATGTTTTTGGCATTGTTTTGGCATGCTTTAGGACTATTTTGAGTGGTCTTAGCCTTGTGGGACTTGCTTTGTATAGCTATAGTGTAAATGGCTTCACTAGTCTTGTGTTTTGAGTCCTCTAGCATGCTTTGCTTGGGTTGTTTGCATGATATGGCATCATTTAATATGTGATTTCAGAGCATATATCACTATCATACTCTCACATATATCGCTCTTTCAATGCTTTTTAGAAGTTAAGCCTCATACCTTGTTTGTGAGCCAATACATAAGCATGATTTTCTTGCCTTTTGTACCTAAGTCTTAGCAGGTTTTAGCCACTATTTTGATGTGTTTTAAATCTGTTTCGACCATATGAGGCTTCCCTTGCATGCTTGTAGTGTAAAGGGCCTTGACTAGCTTTGAGTTTTGAGGCCTTTAACATGTTATGTATGTGATGTTTGCATGGTATGGCACCATTTGGAATGTAATTTCAGTGCATATAGTGTAGTCACACTCTCATATACTTCACTTCTTCATAACTTTTGAGGGTTGTGTATTATGCCTTACTTATAGGCCAACATGTGTGCATGTTCTTTTAGCGTTTTGAGCTCTCATTTCAGCATGTTTAGACCATTATTTTGGCATGATTGAGCTCTGTCCAGAGCTGGTTTGGACATTTGTGCTATGTATTGCATGCCTCTTGTGTATTGCTTTTTACTAACTTTGATGTCCGTGGTTCTCAACATGCTATGCTTGCATTGTTTGCATGCTTTAAGGTCTTTAGCATGCCACTTCAGCACTGAATTTCTTTTTCCATTTCATTTAAGGGTTGGTTGGCCTTGAGTTTGTGTTTGAGCTTGGGATTGAGGCTTGCGCTTAAATGGCTTTAACCCTCTTTTGAGGGTTCCTTCTAGTCAAAGGCATGGTCTCTCCTATGCCTTAAACCATTCTTTTGGTTGACCTCCTCTCCTTAGATGACTTGCACATTGGACTTAACCAATTAAAGAATGAATTGGTAATGTGAAATGTGTACACAAGAATTGAATCAACTAAAACATGCCAAGATAACATATGTGTGTTGCATTGCATGTGTTTGGATCGGACGTCAATCCAAACACAAGCAATATGGGACATTTCATATTGGAAGTGATGGAACGTGTCACGTTTCTTCGTGCTAACACCCTTGATCAAGCATGATAGGGTGGAGGCTCTTTGTGTGTTGTTTGTGCATTCATAAACATGGTATAAGCTTGGTTCTTAGCCACCATGCATTGAAAATGCTTGGTTGGTGGCTTGAGAGCTGAGTGCCACGCTCCTTTGAGCTTGAGAGATGATTGGGAGAGTGGCAGTGCCAACATTGTCTTGCAAATACATTACTGTGCCTCTATTGTTCTCTGTTGGAGCAAAACCAGAAGCCTGTAGAAGCAACTAGCCGACCGGCCAGTGGCACTAGCCGACCAGCCAGTTTTAGTGGCTGGCAGTCCACCAGCAGATTCCTGTTTTGAAGTAAAGGTATTCTGGAGATTGGCACAATTTTCAGAGATCAAGGCAAGTGCAAACAGAGGCAATTGACAACATGGTAATGGATTTCCGAGCGAACGCCAACCGAGCATGCATGTCTCCATGTAATTTCTAACTATTTCAATGTGTTATAACCAATTAGCTTAGATTAGCTAGTTGTTCAATTTGTGTTTGTAATAATTAATTAGCTAAGTTAGTTAAGTAGTTGGTTTGTGATAAGTAGCTTAGCTTAGCGTAGCTAATTAGCTTAATTTTTTGGACCCTCCATCGAGAGGGCACGTTGTTGTAATAAGCGAGCGTGCGTGTGTGTGTGCATGTCTTTTAACCTCACGTCTTTCTCCCTTTTACTTAACTGCTTACGATGGTTAGTTTTAGGTCATGTTTCAATTAGCATACCTTATGCTATGCATGTTTGCATCATTCATTTGTATTACATGCACCGGGCTCGGCGCATCATTCAAACTGCATTATATTTCAATACCTATTTGAATACATGTATCAAAGTGGTGCCACTCATATGCCATCTTAGATAGCCTAGCCTACTTAGTTGCATTTTGCATGTGTTGCATCAGACATTTTGTATAGTTAGGAGCATGCATTGTTTTCTAACTAGTTTCCTATTTTGGCTTGGAGTATGCTGTAAGTATTTACGCTTTAGCATCCTTGCATAAGTGTGAGTGTTGCCATGATAGCATGCTTGTCATGAGGCTATTTGCTTAAGTGATTAAACTGCATGAATGCCTGTGAATGGAGGCTTTATTACTTGAATTGGAATAATTCATTGAATGTATGTTTTAAGCCCATTTGAGAGTGGCAAATTCAAACCATTTTTGAAAAACAAACATGAGATGTTTTGTTCCAAATTGAGTGGTTTAGTCTATACATGTGTGTTGTGCGCATCACATAGTAGGATTAGATAAATAAATCGGAATAAGAACACATGTGTTTTCAAAAATAACATATCATGTTTAGTAGAGGCCGATCCTTTGATCGGGCGAGCGGGGGTGCTCATTTCAGGACCTTCTCCTCTCATACCCTAGTTCCCGAGCCGATGCAACTTTGGCGATGACGGACACGTGGCCTTAGGCATGAGTCAGGATTTCCTAAATTTTTCAAAACAAAATATTTAGGTGGTGACTTTGAAATCTAGCAAAGCAATCCATGTTTGGCGCTTTTTAATTAAAATTGATTTTCCAAAACCAATTGCCGGATTTAGACTCTTTGGTGATTTATCAGTTTTACATTGCACTTTGTGAGATTAGATTCAGAATCGTGACAGTAGTCCGAACTGTAGTAGCTAGAACTCAATTCGCGTCCTCTCCGAAAGGGGGGCGCGCGGAGCGAGTTCGGGCGGTCTACAGTGAGTCTAATTAGTGCCTAAAAATACTTAGAGTGTCACGAGGATGCAATTATGCATTTAAAAGAGTTAGTCAAAAACTGTTGAAAATAGGGTCCTTGCTCGAGCGCACCTTTGGTTGGTCGAGCGGTCTGCAAAGCTCTGTAAAAATACTGGTTGGCCTTAAAGTTCGCTCGAGCGGTGACTTCACTGCTCGAGCGGCCATCAAATCTTATGTGCTTTCAAAACCAACAAAATAATTTCTAAACACATTTTCAAAACTCAAACTCTTCCATGAACAAATTTACACATGTAATTTTATTAATAAAGATGAACCCATGGCTAATTTTCTAATTTTTAATACAAAAATCTCTTTGATCATTAAGATTAAAACCAATAATTTCATGAATATAATAATTCCAATATTCTTCTTTCTTTGTTTTATAAAACATAAATTAAAGTTATACAGCCCTTTCAAAAATCTTTACATGTAAGAAAATTAAATCAAAATCAAACTAATTTTTGATTATCAGATATAAATTATAATTTATTTCCAAATTTAGATTTAATTCATTTTCTTTGTATCAAACCCACAAATTTTAAAATATGAATTAAACTTTCCAAATTTTTGAAAATTTCATGATGTATGTAAAAATAGAACCCAATTTCATTATTAATAACAAAAACCAAACTTAACTAATGAATTGCAAAAATCAATTTCTTAGAGTTTCAACTTAACTTAATTTGCAACCAAAATCTTAATTTATGATCATATATATTCCAAAATGTGTCTAAATTGAATAAAAATTTTAAATTAAATTACATGCATGGATTAAAGATCAAAATCAAACAAATTCCTAATTTCAAAGCTTTTCTTTTTTCTCTTCAAAATATGAGATTAAATTAGTCAAAATTCTTCAAAATCCAGGATGCATGTATAATTAGAGTATTAAACTTGTAGAATTTACTCATCATGTAACAATGAGGCTTAATTTCATGCAAGATTGCAACATCAAACCCAAAATAATTAATTTCCATAACCATGAACCTACCTTAATCTCTTCACCTTTGTTTTCTAATTTCTTCCAAGTTACGAAATTGAACCCAAACTCATCTTTAATTCAAGTGTAATACAAGGATTCTATAAAATTTAAACTTAAAATCCTTAACTTTAATCTTCAATTTGGTGTACAATTGATGAATTCTTAAGCTCCTTCTCTTTTCCCTTCAATCCGTGGCTTTCTCTCTCTCAATGGTCTACTTCAATCACCTTCTACAGCACATACTCACTCTCTCTCTCTCTCTCTCTCTCTCTCCTATGTGTTTGAATCTAATTTCCAGCACATGTATTACACACACACTTCTCTTGAGGCATCCACACTGCACACGTGCACAGATCTAAGCTGCCAGTACAACAACAATATGCACATATGTGATTTCTCTACACACCCACACAGGTTTCTCTGCACACCCACACACAATTACAATTCTAGATTCTTCCTTAATTTGATTTGTGATAAAGTTTAGCTTAATTAAATAACATATACCCTTTATAAATCTTAATTAACACATAATTAAATTAATCATAACCAATCACCAATCCCACATAATTTAATTAGTCTAATTGATTTCAATTGAGGCCCAATTAATTATATTTAATTTTTATCATCCTGAATCAGATTTTTAATCAAACTCTCAAAAGGCTCCAAATATTAAATTAAACTTATTGTCATCATCAATTTTGATTTCCCAAACTATTTAGGCCTTCAATTTCTAATCAGACTCAAAATTTCCATCAATAAATTACATATTTAAATTGGACCCCTCATAATTCAATTTAATTCACAATAATCGCAATTCCCAATCTTCATAACTTGATCAACTCCAATTCGGATCCAATTAATAAAATCTCAATTTTACTAAACATAATCGAATATTTAATTAAACTCTCATATAGTCCGATACTCAAAATTAAAATAATTTAAATCGTCAATTTCACATTCTTGAACCACTTAAGCTTTGTTTTTCAACTATAATGTAGTTTGTATTTGGTTGGCCTTTTTGGGCAGCAAACTTGATTATTGATTTGGAGGTCTGTTCAGATAGCAGGACTGTATGTTAAGTTGTACTTTCAGAAAATTCTATTTATTCCTGAAGGCTCATACCCTTTCTTATTTGTGCTTGATGAAAGTGATGAATATTACTTTGGCCAAATGTTTTGTAGAGAATTTTCCTTTGGATTGTGTAATACATACTTAGTGTGCAAAATGTCGAAGAAATGTGCTAATCATACATGTTTAATTGTTACAAAATAAGCAGTTCTCAGCCAGAGACAGGCTACGGCATCTGATGTACCAAAAAACAAATATAGTTACTAAAATGTGGGACTGGACTTGGGGGATGATTGATGGGGCCGAAACAGCTCAACTACCCATCAAACATTTTTTTTCAGTGTAACAAAGTTCACAACATGACCAAAACATCGTTCTTGCTTTTGTCTTCATAGTTGTGCATAAAAATGCTTCTCTTCTCCAACCTCTTCTTAAACCAGCAGAACTGAATTGGAGTATAAAACTATAAAAATTAAAACCAAAACTCCAACTTAACAAGTTCCCATTATTCACATTCACAGGAGCTATGGGAAATCACCAATAAAGCTCCCGATAACTTTGTACAAATGACATTAAAATGTTTAATAACAAATCACTCAACATGGGTATTAATGGTTACTTCATCGAATTTGTTTCATTACATTATTTGGACTTGCAATTCAACTTCTCGAAGATTTGCATACTTTCAAAATACAAAGGCCAAATGAGCATGAAGTGCAACTTTTACTGATCAGAGTATTCTCTACTTACAAAAATAACATCTCAAAATCTCAAATATCTCATTAAGATTTTATTTTCCCTGGAAAAGAAAATGAAAGCAAGATAAACAAAAGAACAAAAAATGGCAATGGAAAAATCCCAAGAGAAGCCTTGGAGAAAGTTTCGACGACTCCACTACCATGCCTTGACTTTCAACTATTATTCTCTGTAACTATAGCTTCGTATATCAGCAGTGCTGTCAATATCTTAATAACCTTTAAAGGACATGATTCCTAAATGCCATGAGCATTTTTGGTGATAAGAGCAAAACAAATGCCAAGATTGAACCAAAAAACAACACTAATCCTTAGCCCTACAAGTATTAAATCGTGAGAAAGTAAGAACGCAGGCGTATGAAGAAAAAAAAAACTAAGAAGTTCATTTATTCATTCCATATTGAAAACAAAGATAGAATCTGGTTTACAAAGATGAAATTTAACCAAGCGAAGCTAAAATATGCTCAGCAATTGCTACTAGGTGTTGCACGGCAATATTGTCAGCCGTGAAAGGTGATTTACGCTTATTAGGTCCATCACTGAATACAAAATCACAAGTGTCAGCATCAGTAATGGCCAAATCTCCTTGATGGATAGCTTCATTGTTATCTGACCCCACATTCTGAATGGCTTTAGGAATTTCTTCGACGATTGATTCATACAAATCAGTGCAAGTGGTGAGATATTCTTTGAGAGCAGGTTCTGTTGTCTTGCTAAGTAATTTTTTCACTTGATTGAAAGTAGTAGAAGCTTTAATAAGTGCAGCTTCAAGCATGATACGAGCAAGCCCTGTGGCATCTGCCTTTGCACTGCGAGGGTCTGACCTTAGAGTCGAATTGCAAAGATCGGGATATTCAGATTTCTTGCAGGTATCAGCTATTAAATCCGCATGAGAATGGTAATTTAGACTAAAGAGGACAAAAAGAAGAACAATTCTTGTCATGGTGAATACTATCTTCACTCCTTTCCAAGAGAGAGTTTTGTAATTTTTATTTTTTACTTTTTGATGGAGAATGAGTGTTTTACATTGGACAAGCTCATAAGTATTTAAGCACTCAATTGTAACAATATATAGTAACAAAGCACAATCACAAATAAATGCATATACATGGTATAATAGTAAAGTTAAATGAAACTTCAATGCAATCAATGGTCAAATAAGGTAAGCACTAATAACACAACGCAGAGCACTCATTCGTCTTGTTGTATTCACCACAAAACAGAAAAGGAAAAATATAATATATTTCTTATATATTATAAACATATGGTAAGCTAATCAACACCGGATAGTCTTCCTAATTTTTATATATGAATATTCATGTGTGTAGTTATGAAATTTCAATGCAGTAAATGGTCAAATAAGCAAAATAACGTAAGACATTCAATCCAATTACAATACCACCATATTTGGCCTAATGATTGTGTAATACCCTTTGGTTATATTTGATTCACAAAACTAATAGTGAAATATTAATAATCCTATTAAATTAGTGTGGTATTCACTATCCAATTGGATTAATATCCATTAGATTAATAATATCACCCCTACCCTATTACTAATAATCCTACAAATTTGTTGGATTAATAATCCTAAACCAAAATGTTAAAACAAACATAGGATAATTAGGCTCACGGATTAATAATCTCAATCCCATGCTCTAATCCACCCAATCAAACATGCCTTTTGTGATATGAAATCTTGGATTCAACTCCTATAAAGAGAAGTTTAATACCCTTCATAGTGGTGTTTATTTCTTCCCCATTATGAAGATTGTTGGGTTTGGGCTTGGACTTGAGCTTAGTGGCTTTTTAGGTATGCTTTGTTGATTTTCTAATTTGGGAGATTCTATTTACACCCAAAACATCACTAAATTACAAATCATAATTTTTCAAAATCTCACCAAAGGCTCTAAAAATCATGTTAATCATATGAAGTCGGTTTTTGTTTATCGTGTCTCTACGGTCTTCAATTTTAGTTCAAAATTTCAATTATAATAGATATTCCTACTTTCAACAGATATTTTTCCAAATTCACATATTTTCGATACGTAAACTTACAAATTCATGTCAAACACATAATGTCATACATAATTAAGCATAGTACGGGTTGAGTTATCACATGTGGGTGTCCCCAAAATTGAGGGTCTCTATCATTGTTTTTGAATGCATCATAAGAAACAATGGGATGCTTGGGATGGGTTAAAATAGCCTAGATTAGAATAATTAATAAAATAAAATAAAATATTTTATTATATTATATTATTTTTTTATTTTTTTACACATCATTTTGTAAAAGGTTTAAAAGTTAACCAAAATAGTATATTCCTCAACGGGGCTAATATAATCATTTATTAATTGATTAATTTTACTTTTATTCTCCAAATTATTATCATTTTTTTCTTCTTCATTGTCAAATTATCAATTTTGTCTATTTTTTTAATTAATAAGAAAATAATTAAAAATATAAAAAAAAAAAATCATAATCAAACAGACCACTAACCCACAGTAGCTAGAAATTTAACGAAGTCTAACAACCAATAAACTAAGGCCAACCACTACAAATTACATAAAATTCCCATAACGAGGAAAAAATAAATAACCCCAAAAAGTATCAAACTATTCTCTATATGAGTTGAACTCGCAACCTCACACTATAAATTCTCTAAATTTTCTAGTTTTTGTAATGTAGTCTAATTATAGAGGCGATTATATAAATTATAATTGTTGAAAACTAATTTCATAGAGAAAATATTGTTTCAGAATTTGAAAATTATGAATTATACAACAAAATACTCACTTTTCTTATTAATTTGAACAAACTATATCTTACAATCAATTTAATGGGTATTTGTTTATATGATTTAAGCTGCAAAAATTATAAAATTATTTTTAAAAATTACACGGGTAATCCTTGCATTTTGTTCATTGTGTCATCTTAGTCTATTGACTTTCAATTGGCTTAATTTTGACCTTGAATTTTGAATTTTGTGTTAAGTTGGTCCAATTAATTATAATTGTTAGTATTTTTTATGGAATGCGCATATGAGTAACATGTGTGATGGTTTTAAATGCAAAATTATGAACTTGTTCAACTCATTGAATTAATTTCAATCAATTCAATGATTATTTTTAATGAAAAATCAACGTTATCAATGGGCTTAAATTGTCACAATCTCAACTAAATAGTCAAAATCGAGCCAATTAAAAATGTATGGCTCAAAAAAAAAAATATTGATATAATTAGCATAGTTATTTCTTTTCCCTTCAAATTAAGATTTAAAGATTATTTATTTGTACAACCCTCTTTAATTAGACCACATGAACAAAAATCAATAATTTTAAGTGCTAAATGGAAAAAATCAATAATTTAGGAACAAAATAAAAAAAAATTAATGATAGTTTGTAAGATAAAATTGAAATTAGGAAAAAATTATTTATAAGTCTTATTTTGAAGACTTGTTTAATGTGAAGTCCTATGAATATTCTTTTAAAGTTCGAAGTCCTATTTAAATAGAAATGTGTTCCTTGAGGTCCTATGAATTGTAAATGAATAATATTAGCATACTATTATACCCCTAATTTGTTTTCCTATTATACATTATTTTTTCATTCATCATATCAAGTTTGAGAAGATTTTTAGGAAAGACAAGTTTACAGACAACGACTGTGCGAGTTTGTTTCACCTTGATTGCGGGATTCCAGTGCATTTTGAAAATGTTGCTTAAATGGATGTGGATATGGTCAATGATATGATGAAATTTGAGTGTCGTATGTTGATTCCTTCGACAGTTTTCGAGTCCAATTGGTTGAGGTGAAGAGGTATTTTTTTTTTTGTGCGTGTGTGGTTGAAATGTGTTACTGTTTGTTGAAGTGTGCATTGTTCATCTTTAATGGGGCATTTTATAACCTATTACACTCATTGATAGGCACACTTTGGTCAATATTCCGATTGAATGTGTGTATTTGACATTGTGATGGTTGATGTGTTTTGATATGTTCGATGTGTGGGGTAGTGTGTATATGTTCAAGGGTCGGGTTGGAGGTATTTGGTTCTGGTTATTAATTGGATGTCGAATGTGAACCACATCGCAGAATGGCAATTATACATTGGGACCTGAATGATCGTGTTACAATGCAAGTTATATTTAGTGTGTAACGTTAATCCACATGCACCATGTAGTAGATGATATTTGTGTATTTGTTCAATTGTATATGTGTTTGGATGTGTATCGTATCTTTGTTATAATCAGTGTTTACATACATGGCATAGTACGTTGCGCAAAATTGTTAGGGATTTGGGTTTATCATTAAATGTGGATTGAATCCCATCACACAATGTTGAAGTTACGCTGGGTTGGGGATGATGGTGGTTCAATGGTGGATGATTGGAAGGCCATGTTGGATTTGGGATGAGAAGCATATGGAAATGTCACAGTGAGTTTGGGATATTACATGTTACATTTACGTTGGGTTTGGGATAAGAAACATATAAGAATGTCACGTTTGGTTTGAAAATGTCATATTAGGTTTGGGATATTATATGTTACATTTAAGTTTTGAATTTCAAATTTTCAACCATATAAATTTGATCACAATCTATGGTAACATTAGATTTCCTATGTATAGTATTGACATTAATCAAGTTATTTTGAATTTCAAAAACATATGAGAATGTCGCGTTGGGTTTGGGAATGTGACATTGGGCTTGAGATGTTACATGTTACATTTACGCTTTGAATGTCAAAGTTTTAACCATATAGATATAGTCACAATTTATGGTAATATTAGATTTCCCTTATATAATATTGTCATTAATTATGTTATTTTGAATTTCAAATTTCTAACCATATAGATATGATCACAATCTATAATAACATTGGCTTTCCCATATATGATATTGCCATTAATTAGGTTATTTTGAATTTCAAATTTCTAACCATATAGATATAATCTTAATCTATGGTAATATTGAAATTTTCATATATGGTATTATCATTAATCAGATTATTAATTAATTAATTAAGATTGAGGGTAGATTTGTCCACAAGAAAACCACAAGACCTATTGAGATATAAGTTTTTTCATAGGAACATATCTTCTATAAGTCTTCCAAATAGGACTTATAAACAATTTACCCTTGAAATTAACCCTTTATTAATAAAAAATTTTCTATGGAGGAAGTAATTTAACATGAGCATATAAGAAACCTTCTTACGTATTAAATTGTGTTGAATTAAACAGTAAAATGAGGTAATTTATTTATTAGTAAATAATGATATCCCTTATCATCAATAATGTAAGACGTCACTGTTACATTACTCACTAGGGCGAATAGGAATGGCAATGGGGGCAATGGAGTGGATATTAATTCCCCATCCCCATTCTCCTATAATAAATTTTCCCCATTCCCCATTCTCCATGGGTACCACCCTCCCCATTTTTTAATGGGTATGGATTTTCCCCAACCCACTTTAATCCCCATTTTTTTTATATTTAATGTTAACAATCACTTTTTTTTTTTTTTTTTTTTTTTTTTTTTTTTTTTTTTTAAGGTTCGCAACAAAAACTAAATATACCTTCAATCTTTTTTCTTTCTTTTTAAATATATTTAATGTTAACAATTTTTTTTTTTTTAAGGTTCACAACAAAAGTTAAATATACCTTCAATCTTTTTTCTTTCTTTTTTAATATATTTAATGTTAACAATTTTTATTTATTTATTTATTTATTTATTTATTATTTATTTATTTATTTTTTTAAGGTTCACAACAAAAGTTAAATATACCTTCAATCTTTTTTTCTTTCTTTTTTAATATATTTAATGTTAACAATTTTTTTATTTTTTATTTAAGGTTCACAACAAAAGTTAAATATACCTTCAATCTTTTTTTCTTTCTTTTTTAATATATTTAATGTTAACAACCTTCTTGTTTTTCTTTTGTCTTTTTTTTATAAAGGTTTTAACTAAATATACCTTCAATCTTTTTTCTTTCTTTTTTAATATATTTAATGTTAACAACTTATTTTTTTATTTTATTTTTTATTTTTTTAAGGTTCACAACAAAAGCTAAATATACATTCAATCTTATTTTATTTTATTTGCTTCAACAACAAAATCAAATACACATTAATTAATTAATTAAAAAGTTTGTTTTATAATAATCAAATATATAATTTTGAGAAAATCAAAAAGTTTGTTTGAAGAAAGTGTTATAAGACTCATATTAAATTGCATCAGGGCATAACCAAGGAATTGTTAGCCACGGACATTTTAGACATTAAACCATCTTTCTCTTAGCAAATTTGAATAATTCATTTTAATTTATCCAAAATCTAATTATACCTTTAACAAATCTGAACCACTCATTTTAAGATATCTATGCATTACCACACCTAATCCATCCTCCATCTTCTTCCTTTAGTCCCCCACGAATTTTGTTGTTTGTTACTTTTAAAAAACAAAAAATATTTTTTCAATTAAATTTTTACTAATTTTACAACACCATCACCACTATTCTCACTTTCACTGTCACACTACCATCACCATAGCCACTACCATCATCACTGCTGCCATCACCCCACCACTATGTAATAATTTCTACTTTCACCTTCGTTCCATCACCACCACCACCAAATATAAAAAAATATATTTTGAATTTTTTTTATAAAAAATATTTTTCATTAAAAAATATTTTCTATCTAAATAAATGAAGCATAACATTGGGAAACAAGCTGATTTCAGTTAAATCTGTTCATAACTAAGAAAAATTCTTTTAATTTAAAAAAAATTATTTAGTATGACTTTGTATCCCCTTTTTGTTTTTCTAGCAAATAAATCTATGTACCCATCATTTCTAACCAATCGCAACTCATGCTTGTTTTGATTCTCTACAATTTCCTTATTTTCAAATACATTCATATATATATATATATATATATGTTGTATAAATTGTGTGATAACATAAAACAAATAGATTCATACTCGTTAATTGAAATTTCAGAACAAGCAAACCATTCTGAAAATTACAATACACAACAAAATAAAATAACATAGAAAAGCAAACCGAAACCTACACTAGACAATGTACTTAATTTTTTTTAAATAAATTTAAAAATTTCTAGATATGCATAAAATTTGACAAGAATAATGTGACAATGTTAATTAATGTGTATTTGATTTTATTGTTGAGCCAAATAAAATAAAATAAGATTGAATGTATAGCTTTGGTTGTGAATCTTAAAAAAAAAAAAAAAAAAATGGTTGTGAACCTTAAAAAAAAATTTAAAAAAAAAGAAAAAAAATTAAATATATATTTAGCTTTGGTTGTGAATCTTAAAAAAAAAAAAAAAGGTTGTGAACCTTAAAAAAAATTAAAAAAAGGAAAAAAATTAAATAAATAAAAAAAAGAAAAAAGATTGAATGTATATTTAGTTTTAGTTGTGAATCTTAAAAAAAAAAAAAAAAAAAAAAAAAAAAAAAAAAAAAAACATATGGGGAAATTAGTGGGTACCCATCCCCAACCCATCCCCTGTGGATATTTAAAGAATATCACCTACCCTACCCAATGGATAAGAAAAAGAGGGAAAAACCCATATATTTGGGTTGGGTCTCCATGGATACCCACAGGGTAGGTTATCCATTGCCATTCCTAAGGGCGAAGGAAAGATTTTAGAAAAAATTGCAAATCAACGAAAAAAAAAAAAAACATTACTACATATCAGTTGAAAGTATGAATAACAATTCAATGTGTTTGGTTTTACTTTTTTTGAATTCAATTTTCTAAAAATTGAATATTTTGTTTTTTTTATTTTTATTTTTTTGTTTATAGTGAATATTTTTAAAATTTTAAGTAATTTTTTATTTTTTTAAATGCATCTTACTTAGATTTATCTAGTAAAATATTTGTGAAAAAGTATTTTAAAAAATTAATAAATATACAAAAATACAAAAAAAAATGTACTACATTTTCTTTCTTTCTTTTTTTGTATTTTTGGTATTTAGTTAATTTTTTTTAAAAAAAATTCACAAATATTATACTTTTGAGTGCATTTATGATACTAAATTTTTTTTAAAAAAATTACTTAAAATATTAAAAAAATTCAGTGAAAATAAAAAAATAAGAAAAACAAAAAAGTAAAATTTTCTAAAAATTAAATTCTAAAAATTGAAATCAAACTGAGTGATTGCAAACCTGTGAAATTTTGTTTATGTACAAAAAATTGAACAAAAATGCCCCCTCCTCTTTCTTGTTTTTTCAGTTACCTGTCATCGCTAGTCAATGTTGTTATACTATCTCCCCTACCATTCCCAAACCCCCTCCCACCCTCCCCTTGCGACAAATTCATAACCAACCACAAGAATTGCCCTCTCCAAGTAGATATTAAATGCAATAATTGCACTAATTAATGAATGAATAAAGCTTTGGACCCCAGTGGGGTACTGGGGGTCACCTCCTATTGGTCAAAAAAAAAATAGTTTTTTTTTTTTTTTTTTTTGAGTTTTCAGCCAACCCCAGGCCGACACGTGGCACTGGGGTCACTGGGGGTATGTAGCATTGCTGTTAATGAATAATTTTAAAGTAAAGCCAAAAATCTCAAAAAATCTACAAAATGTCTTATATGGGTGTAGGTCCCATGTGGATCTTACAACCATGTGAAACATTTGATAAAATATTTGGTAGAATTTTGCGTTTCTAATATTTTTGAAAATTTTAATTAAGTCAGTTAAACAAACAAAAAAAACAAGATTGTTTAGTTTGAGTTTTCTGGATTAAATTTTTTAAAAACTAAGTTTTTTTGTTTTTAGTGAATATTTTTAAAATTTTAAACATTTTTTTTTTTACTTTTTTAGATGCACCTTACTTGGATGTATCTAAAAAGTTAAAAATTTGTGAAAAAATATTTTAAAAAATTAATAAATACATAAAAATATAAAAAAATGTACTGAATTCTTGTATTTTTTTTTTATTTTTGGTATTTAGTGAATTTTAAAAAGATTTTTTTTACAATTTTTTTTACTTTTTAGGTGTATTTATGTTAGGTGTGTCTAAAAAGTAAAAAGATTGCCTAAAATGTTAAAAAAAATTCAGTAAAAACAAAAAAACACGAAAAATAAGAAAATAGAATTTTTTAAAAAATATTGTTGAAAAAATGGAACCAAGCAAAGTGTTAGTACTTGGTAATTGATAAGTGACACCATGCATTTTGCGTGGTGCAAATATTACACTCAATATGCATGAAAAATGTTAGAAATCCTTCTTAAATTACTAATTTTTTTTACAAACTACAGGAGTGTGGTTTTCAAATGAACATTACAATAATCAAAAAGAAGATTTATTAATGAATTTTTTCTTTCTTTCTTTCTTTTTTCCTTTTTAAATGTTCTGTTAGTTCTTGTTGTCTAATTGCATTAGTTCCTCTAAGGACCGACATTTGTTATGGGCCCCGGTCCAACCCAAAGTTGGTGTACTTTCAGGGGCCTGATCCCAAACTTGTAAGATGACGAAGGCTCGCTGTGGATCGCCCTTTTAGCATGGCTATTATTGTTCTATTATTTTTAGACATTTGATATGAGGTAAACAAAAATGATTGATTCTCCTAATTTAATCCCCAATTTCACCTCCAATAATGCGAAATTAGGGGACTAAAAATGGGATAAGCTCCCCTCTACACATCATATATTCATATCTCTCCATACTCTTCTTGTAAATTTCAATCTAGACCCACATCGATGATCTGAACCGTCTATCTCATGGGTCTCATAATAAAAGTCATCCATAAAAAAAATTAATTTCATCAGAAAATTGTAAATATAAAAATAAATCACATTTTGTTTTATAAATTGAATGATTAAATATAATTAAATTTAAACCATCTATTTTATTAAACAAAATGCGATTTGTTTCCATGTTTATAGTTGTCTGATAAAGTTATTATGGGGTCTACAAAATAAATGGTTCAAATCATCAGTGCGAGTCCGAATTGAAACTTACAAGAGTATAGAGAAATGAGTATTAGAGGAGAGCTTATCCCGCTAAAGATGAGAGAGAGAGAGAGAGAGAGAGAGAGAGAGAGAGAGAGAGGGGGCGAGGCGCGGGAGGGGGGGTAGGGGGATTGCTTCACGTAAGTCTTAGCCACATCATTGGGGTCAAATTATGGAGCCTTAATTAGGGGATGTAGCGAGACTAATGGATAAATTTACCATCTAAACTATTATGTAAAAATCAATTAAATTTATTATTTTACTTATATCAATTTTATATTTCAATTATATAATTTTGAATCAATTTCACCATTGTCGTCAACTATCATCTATAATCAGAATCTCAAAAATCAATTAAACCATGAATATATCAACAAAGAGTAGTATTATTTACCCATACATTTTTCCTTAAGACCCCATTGTCTCTTTTACTTGTTTTAATTACAATTTTGTCCAAACATAAAAATCCATTTTTATTCTCATCCCTAACCTTCTAACCCTAATTTTCTAAAAGCTAACCCGAATCCTACTAGCCACCTCCCCCCGTCGACTCTTACCATCGTCCCATCGCATCTTGTCAAGCTTCGAAACCCAAACCCATCATGAACCAGACTTGCCTTTTCCACTATTGTGAGAGAGAGAGAGAGAGAGAGAGGGAAAAAAGACTAAGGACGAACTGGGTCCCTTTGCCGTTGCACAAACCAACCTCCCTTCGCCGTCGTCACCGCCCACATTCTCCATCTTCTTCTCTTGCTTCTTCTACCCTGGATTTGTAACGTCCTGACTTTTATTACTCAAGTTCATTACCAAATCCTTTATAATAATAATACCAATTTAAATTGTTCCATCTATTTGAGAACATAAACAAGGAATAAATAATAACATTCCCTCACAACAATGATGATGATATATAAATAAGACATAGTATGATGCCCTTGGACTTACATTGAATAACAATAAATAGAAACAAAGGGGATTTACCCTTATACGATACATGGCACTCGACTAACAAGCAAAAGGCCCCGTGGCCAACAAATAAAACACTTCAAGTCGTAAACAATCATCTAGCCTTGTACCAGAAAAGTTTGTCAACACGTGGAATGAGCACTAAGCCCAATAGAGATCCTAATGATCCTAACTAATCACAATATATCGATAAAAATGATCATGCATGCACAATGATATACCATATAAGTAGTATGACTGTTAATATCCAAAAATATATTCCCATAATATGTTTTTTTCCCAAAAAACATCCTCTTGACACAACAAAGTGTAAAATCAATCATTCTCATCCAAATTTTCGTTTTACTTCAAAAAACATTCAAAACCCCATTTTGTTGTTTTAATAAACCTTCCAAGTTGACATATATAAAAGAATCTCAGTTAAACATTCGTTCAGAAAACACAACCCCACATGCAAGTCTTAACCCAACCCCACATCTTAATACACTTTATGCATCTACACACCAATACATTTACTATCTTCCCTGGCCATAGGCCTAAGGGCTAAAAGACAACCATGACACAAAAAATCGATAACACATATATCCAAAATTAAATAACCGAGAATCATACATACTACTAATTCCATCTCCACTAGCATACAACATGGATGATAGATTCCACAACATAGATAACAGACAACACTTTACCGACCTTACTCGGAATGGGATGTGTCACGACTTAAACCTGTCCCTATAAGTTTAGCATCGTAACCGGCCAGTAATCCTAAGATTACTGAAGGCCTCTGAAATAGATTAGCAAAATAAGGGGCTAGCAGAAGCAAATATCAAAATATAATTGTCCATAGAGTTGTGCAGACTTATATGAAATAAAAATTTTGAACTTTATATACATATATAATCACATCATTCTTACGTCACCCATAACAGATAAAACAAAAAGGTCATGTTTGATTCACAAAACTAATAGTGAAGTATTAATAATCCTATTAGTGTGGTATTCACTATCCAATTGAATTAATATTCATTGGATTTATAATCCCATCCCTACCTCATTACTAATAATCCTACAAATTTGTTAGATTAATTATCCATTGGATTAATAATCCTAAACCAAAATGTTAAAACAAACATAGGATAATTGGGTCCACGGATTAACAATCCCAATCCCATGCTCTAATCCACCCAATCAAACATGCCCAAAGGGACTTAGCCCTATTACAGATAAACATAAACTTGTCCAAAAGACGTAAGAAAATTTAAAAAAAAATAAAAATAAAGAAAAACTAAAGACTTGTTCACGTGGTTCACAAAAGACCTTCGAGAATCTCCTTGGGAGGCGCACTAGTTGGTTGACACAAATAGATCCAGACTGGAAGTCTCAAGCCTAGTCACCTACATACATAATATAAATAATGAGCTGGAGCCCAGTGAATAACAACAGAGTAAAGGTTTTATGAATGATGTCCATAATAGATTCAAAAATCAGAATTCAGATCAGAAATAAATTCATATACTTATTCAGATTTGCATACAATCATACGTGATACATCCATTAGCGCTAACAGATCAAATTGGTTATAAAGACCTATATACAGAGCATAAGGTCATTAAGACCCATATTCATATCAGACAGATGATTGTGCACAATCGTAACAGATAACCATATAGGTTTCACAGATAGTTCCATGAATGAAACCCACAGAGATCCCTGTTACCAGGTAATAGATAATAGATAACAGATTTACATGATACTAAGGATGCCATGAGACATTTCAGAGATTGGACAATCATTAGCTCTAGTAGTAAAATAGATGAATTAGACAGATCAGACGGATATTGGCGCATGACCTACACAAGTACATGACAGATACACATTAAAACACACGCTCTGTAAACACTTGTCTTATTTCATTTCTTTTTATGTGTGTTTCTAACCCTTATCCCCATTATTATAGCCTAACTCGTGGCGTAAGAATGCCTTAGATGCAATGAGAATGCAAAAATGAACTTTGAAACACTTTGCAAAATTTCAAAAAACAAGGCAATTTGCTCGACCGAACCCCTTGGTCTGCAAAAGTATTGGATGCTCTTATTTTACGCTCGAGCTAGGAGTGAAAGAATAATCATTTAAACGAACCGACCGACCGCACCGAACCGAACCGACCCGCAGGTTTACGACCTATTTATTTTTTGTAATTCAGTCGGTCAGTACGATTTTTTTGAAATTTTGGTTTTCGGTTTGGTTCACGTGAATTTTACACCACACAGAACCGAACCACACCAAATAATACTCCCATCTAAACTATCTATGTGTTTTAATCCTAACCGTCCACTCAATAATAAATATAACATAAGTACAACCCTTTGGCCTTCTAAGTCCCACGGTGAAAAGAAAAAGTTGAAACACTTTTTTGTTCTCTTTCACTGATTCATTCTCTATGTCCCCTTACTCTTTGTCTTCTTCAACTTCAAAGTTCAAACAAATTAGGGCTTTTTTACTAAGGGTGAGAAATCAATCAGGTGGTCCACCACTATCATTCATTACTCAGAATTTTGAAGCAAAGTCTTGGTATTAGGTAAATTTCATCCCTAATTTTTTATTTTGAAAACCCTATTTTTTATTGTTTTACTTTTTGAACAAACCCTATTTTTTTGGGGTTAAAAACAGCCTGTTTATAACACATCCCTAATTTTTTTAACAGTTTTCAAAAGCCCTAGTGTAGACTGACTTTTGTGTATGAAGTAAACCCTATTTTTGACCTTGTTTATATATATATATATATATATATGTATAATATTTATGATGTTTTCAAAAGGGTTTTAAAAACACCCTATTGATGGTGTTTTAGATCCATAAAAAGATTTTTTTTTTTTTTAAATAAAAAACATGGTGTTTGTTAACATGCAAATGAAACACTACTCTTAACAGTTAACACTACTCTTAACATGCAAATGAAAAAAAAAAATTGATGATTTAATTTTTGTTTGTTAAAATATATATATTTTTTCTTTTAGTCAAAACAATAAACGGTTCGGGTCTAAATCAGAATCATTATAGGATCTCTCTCTCTCTCTCTCTCTCTTATACACAACGTTGGATTTGGAGATGAACTAGGTCACGATAATAGGGGTTTGGTGCGATGGTATCAGACTAGTTCCCAACAACACTAGTTGTGGTAGTGGCAAAGGCTGAGAAAGTGCGACAGCGAGTGAGTGCGGAGTATGGTTCGGTCGCGATGGTATAAAGGGTGACAACAACAAATGAATGGAGAGGAGATGAGAGAAGAGAAGGGATGACGAGGGGCGACAGTAGGAGTGGGGCTAGGTGGTGTTGGTGGTGGTGGTGGCAGTTAGGGATGGCGGGGTGATGGAGAGACAGAGGGAAAGTAGGGTTACCGGTAGAGGTGGAGGTTACCGGAATGAAGGTCGTCACGGTAAAGGGCTGTCAGCAGTGGAAGGGGTTGCCAAAAGAAGAATAATTGGGGCTCCAAAGAATAAAGGTATAGTTGGTATTAGGTGGGGGTCCAAAGAGAAGTAAGGCTGCAAACGAGCTGAGCTGGGCCGAGCTCGAGCTCGACTCATTTGCTTGTCGAGTTCGTTTATTGAGCTTGAGCTCGAGCTCGACTTGATAACTAACTAGGCTCGAGCTCGACTCAACTTGACTTGTTAATATTAATGAAACTCGAACTGAACTTGGCTAGGCTCGCCTCGCCTCGATAAGATTTTTTTTTAATATTATTTATATATTATTTAATATGTAAATAATATATTTATTATATAATTTAAATAAAGATAAATGGGTCGAACTTGACAAGCCAAACTTATTCAAGCTTGAGCTCAGTTCATTTACTAAACGAACTGAGATGAGCCCTTAACGAGCCAAGCCAAGTCTATTCATGAACAGTTCAACTCATTTGCAACCCTAAAGAGAAGATGAGAGGGTTTCAATTATGTAAGTGGGGGTTCAAAGTAAATAGGTAGAGGCATTTAGTTGCACTCATTAACAAAATTAAGATTTAATTATTTAATTAATAAATTTTAATTTGAGATGAAAATTTATTAATTAAATATTTAAATTTAATTTTTGCTAATATATTGGGGGTCTAATTGAATTTTGAGGTACGGTTTGAAAGGTAGCTAAGAGCATCAATATTAAACTAGTTAAAATTTTGTTATATTTTAACTTAAAAGTTACTTTTTTCTATTTTGGTTTTTCATCTTTTTAAATATATTCTCCAACAAACTATATATTATTTAAATATTATTTTATTCATTTTAATTTGAAATTATTTTTTATAAACTCAACACGATTAGTTCCAAAACATAAAAAGTAATATTATTTTAATGTTTGGCTATGGTAAACTACTAGTTGCATTTGTTGAGTCAAAACTATCAAAACTAAAATGGTTAACTTGATAACTAATTTGATAGATGCGAAATTTAGTGATGAGTTGTGTTACATCTCCTAATATATCACCCTATTTTGACCTTTAATGAGATGGAAGAGAGAGAGAATAGAAAGAGATAAAGAGAAGAATGATGAGAAATAAGGAGTGAGGTCCATTCCACATCATTAGGGATGGATTAAGAGTGCTAAATTAGAGCTCAGGCATTTTTCTTTAGTAATTTATTCATTATTTTAGCTAAAAAATAAAAATAACTAGTTTAATATTGATACTGTTTATAAATTTCAAAAGACAAATCATATACATAGTGGTGTTTTGAAAAGTTGGTAAAAAATTGACTTTTTGACTTTTTTAGTCTATTTTGTCTTTTAGTGAGTAAAAAATGTGAGAGGTGATGTGATCAAAAATAGGTAAAGCACATCTCATTTTTTACCTCATTTTCTCATTCCTAGATACAAAGTAATGTATTCATAAATATGTATGAGACTCGCTCACTTATAGTTTGGAATGAGAAAATAAGATAAAAATAGATATATGTAAATAGATATAAGGGTGGATTTGTATTACTTGAAAAATAAATAGAAGAGTTGGCTTTTTTATATTAATTTTTTGATTTTTTTTTTTTTTTTTACTAAAATAGCTAATTGTCAAAACAAGTTTGTGTATGAATAAAAAGAACCAGGTAGAAAAGAATTAAATTACATTAAGAGTTTATTTGGAAATTAACTTTTAATAATTTTTTTTAGCTTTTTAATTAAAATATAAGATCAGAAAAATTAAAGTGTTTGGAAATAATTTTAACTTTTAATGAAAAAAATATGCTAAAAATAGAGAGAATGAGAATATATATGAATTTTTTTTCATAACTTTTTTGGCCTCTTCAATAATTTTTTTGACTATTTTAATTACTTGCCACGCGGATCCGAACTTTCCTTTAATTTGGTAGAATACATTAAGCTCTATAAATTTATTATAATTATATTAACTCCTCTTAAAGTTTTAATTTACATAATATTTAATCTTTTTTATTAGTAATTGTCAATTGCATGAATGAAAAAACGATAGAGTAAATTTCACAACTTCTCTTGAGATTTAAAGAAAATACATTGAGTCTCATACATTTCACATAATCACATTAAACTTCTTAATGTTTTAGTTCACATAATGCTCAGATTCTGTTAGCACCATAAATCTGTAATTTTTATTATTATTTATCATTTATATAATTGCAGGACACGTGGCATCCTCTTATTCATTTGGAAGTTAAAAGAAGTTATAGAGATAATGGAGAATATGAAGGACAAAGTGGATGAGTGGAAGGACACATGGCAAGACAAGAATGAAGATGGAAGAAATGGGTAGTTACTAAGTAGTTATTGTTGTATTTTTTCTTCTAGAGCATCTCCAATGCACTAGGCATATCATACTTGTTAGTTAAAATGCCTAGTGTGATTCACTTTTTTCAATTCCAACGCACTAGGCATATGATTAGGCATTTTGGCTCAACTCATATTCACTAGGTACATGTAGCTAGCCTTCAACGCTAGGCAAAATGTATTCAATCATTAGGATCATTTCCCTCCATCTTTGTTGTTGACGTGGCATTCTATAAAATTAATAGTATTTGGATTAATAGCTAAAATAAAGAGCATGGTTGGAGTAAAAACATAAAACAGTTGATAGGCAAAATAAAATATATACTTTATAGTAATATTTAGATAGGTAAAATGCCTACTACCGTTGGAGATGCTCTAAATAGCCATTAATGGCTACATTGTAAAGGATCCAGAACTTAAATCAAAGACAATTGATTTCAATATTTCTTGTCATTTTCCTTATTTTAGGAGTAGTTTAACATAGATTTATATTTCGAAGCATTTTATGCACTTTCTTTTCAAAGCATAGGAGTAGAGGTAAGTATTTATTACTTTGATTGTTCACTCAATCATCTTTCTCCGTCCCTTTTTCTTCTTTTACTTATTCTTTTCGCTACACTTGGCAAATTTGAAGTCCTCTTCGTTGAGGCAAAAGAACCGTCAACACAATCGCTTGATAATTGGCTTGAATTTAATCTGTAAGGATTTTTCAATCCTTGCTGGCACGCTCGCATTTATGATATTTTCCTTCGTAGGAAAAATAAGCCAACAGATTCATTTTCATTAGTAATTCATTATATACATATGTTTGGATATAAAAAAAATAATGTTTTAATTACTGTAACACTATATTTTACTTTATTTATCCTTATATTTGCATACCATTTATATTAATTTCAATCGTTTCAATCTTATTAAAATAAAATTCAATACATTTATGTCAAACTTATGAAAGTTATTGTATTTTTTCTATACCTCAATGAAGGTCAATATAAGCTACCCAAAATGACAGTGCTGGTTGCCTTCTTTCAAGCGGGTCTATAACCAGAATATATTCAAAAGAAAATTTAATTTAATATGATAATTATAATATTTTCAATTTATCGAGTTTATTTCAAAAGAAATAGTTAGTTTATTTTCAAAAACTTACTTCTTATTCATTTTTTCAGAGATAATCGTGATAAAATAAAAAAAAAATTAATTATCAAATCAATCTAATTTTTTCTATAAGTTATATATTTTGTCAGTTCTATAAAATAAATAATTTAAATCATTGGAAAGGGACTCACGATGAGCCTTACGAAACCCTCAATTAAACCCAACCCAAACGATATTAGCATATTTTTACACTAAAATATATAATTTATCTTGTTTGTTTCTTTTGTCTTCTCACCTTCTGCCCCAATTTCAATTGTTTTACCCTCATTGAAAAAGGGATTGATGTAATTATAGTATACTTATGGAGGTTCATTGTATTTATTCTAAAGAAAATGCTAAACACCAACCCTTACGCTGCATTTGGTTGGATGATTTGGTGTGAGAAATGAAAAGAAAAAAAAAGAAATGTAATTCTATTTTTTATTTGCTTATAACAGAAATTATAAGGGAAAAGAAAGTGAGAAAAAAAATACTCAATCTCATTTTTTGTCTTTTGGGTTTATTTATACTCATTTTTTTCATCTCCATTTCCCAATTCAACTAAGCATAGTTTGAAACTTGAATCCTATCAATTATTTCTCATTTTGTTTCTATTTCCCCTTTTTCTCATCAAATTCTTCAACAAAATATAACCTCAGAGTTAAATAATAATAATAACAATAATAATTAGTTTTTTTTACTAATTTAATCAAATGACATTTACACACAAGTCTTAATTTATGAACTTATACTCCATTAAATTCTAACTAAGATTTCTTGGAATTTCAAGTCCCATTAATTTTTTAATAGTCAGAATTGTTATTCAAACAATGATTGTTCATCATTTATGATTATCTATAACATTTATTTTGATTTTCAAAATTTTAAAATATCAACTTTCAAATTAAAAAAACTAAAAGAAGAAAAAATTATGTGCCAAAAAAAAAAAACACTATGTATTTTTTTTTTTTTAAAAAAATTGAATTATTTTTTTGAGCAAAATTGAAAATTTTGTGTTTATAGAGAAACATGATGATGGAATATTGATGTGCAAAATTGGAAAAAAAAAAAACTTTAAAAATGAAAAAACTGGTAATGTTCTCAGTTTTAAAACTAGAAAAAAATTGATAATATTCTCAGTTTTATTAGATAGTTAAATCAAACTAATAAGTAGAAGGGCAAAAACGTTTAATCTCATACTTTGTTTTTTTATCAGTTAATGAAACAATTATTTAGAACATTACTATACAAAATTGATAATATTCTTAATTTTAAAAATTAAAACAATTAATAATATTCTTAATCTTACTAAAAAAAATTTATTAATTAAAATTTTTTTAAATAAAATCTAAACTATCATAATATTTATAAATAAAATTTTTAAGTAATTAACTTTGCAATCCAAACAAAGACTAAACAAACATCTATTTAAAAACTTTTTTTCCTACATCAGCCAAATACAATCAGCTCTGCATTATTACACGTGTCCAAGTACGTCACGCCAAATGTGCGAGTACACAAACAAGGACCTACAGTTATTTTTCATGGACGAAATTAAAATGACAGTTTCAATAGGAGTTTCAAAAGATGGAAAATAGTTTTTCTATTTTCGAATCTGTTGTTGAATACTCTCTTGTGGTCGTGGCCTCGGCGGTGCTACTGGTTCCGGTGCGGCGGCGCTAGTGGCTTCGACGGCGGCATTGAAGCTCACCACCACCACCACTGTTTCGGAATCAACAAAACAGACAATTTTCTAGTTTTTGCCTTTCTCTCTGTAAAATAAATTGATGTATATTATTGATTGAGTGTTGATTACAAGATTGTTGTATTGTTATTTGTATCTGTATATTACAAGTCCTATATATAGAGAGGTTTTGGGAGTAGTAGGTGTAGAGTGGGTGGTGGTAGTAGGTATAGTGGAGGTGGTAGGTGGAGTGGGTGAGGAGTAGTGGAGGTGTGTAGTGGTAGGTTTTAGTGGTGTAGGAGGTGTACATTAACAGCCCCCCTCAAACTCAAGGAGGATAGGAACTAACCAACTTGAGTTTGAAGAGAGTAACCGCCGTCATGGACTCCACACATGCCTTCAACGTATACTGATTGGCCTCCACATCCGACTGCACCGCCATTTTTTGCTCCACAGACCGCATCGGAAAGTTCAGCGGCGCAAACCCAGCAGTGTTTGGTTGAGGTTCACTGGCCACCGCACCAGTTCTCTCTCCTGTAGACTCGTTGAGGTCGGGAAAGAGGGTAAGCAGCCCGCGGGAAGACGAAGCCATTTTTTCTGGGCAACAGAGTGTTATAGAGAGTGTTACAGAGTATCTTCTCAGCAAAACCTTCTCAGCAAAACGAAGAGTTTTTCAGAGGATTTTCGCCAATTGTTTGTCTTCGCCTCTGCCTCAGCTCTGTCTTGGTTAAATAGCCGAGGCAGCCACGCGCATCGCGCGCCTCTTCTCGCCGACAAACAGGCACGCCTTTTGATGCATTCGGGCACGCCTTTTGATGACACGCCTTTTGAGGGTGCGGGCACACCTTTTGAGGGCACGACTTTTGAGGGCTCGATATCTACATCCATGTATATTTTTTGGGCAGCCTATATACACACTCATACAGTGTCTTCTACACCGGTCAGCTTTATCAATCCCTTTGTTTCAACCTCAAATAGGTTTCTATCTTCACACCTATTTGAGTTTGAGGGGGGGTTATACACAGTATCATGTTCAAGTCACCTCATGGCGCACTCCCTAAGTCGCCCCCTTGGTGCACCACCACAATTTTCTACACCGGTCCGACATGACCCCATAAACTGTCTTCTACAACGGTCTGACACGACCACACAGTGTCTGCTACAACGGTCCGACATGACCCCGTAAACTGTCCCGACATTGATTCCGGTCAGCTTCTACAACGGTCCGACATGACCCCGTAAACTGTCCTGCTACATCGGTCCGACATGACCCCGTAAACTGTCTGCTACATCGGTCCGACATGACCCCATAAACTGTCTTCTACACCGGTCCGACATGACCCCGTAAACTGTCCCGACATTGATCCCGGTCAGCTGTCAGCTTTTACAACGGTCCGACATGACCCCGTAAACTGTCTTCTACATCGGTCTGACACGACCACACAGTGTCTGCTACATCAGGTCTGACATGACCCCGTAAACTGTCTTCTACAACGGTCCGACATGACCCCGTAAACTGTCCTGCTACAACGGTCCGACATGACCCCGTAAACTGTCTTCTACATCGGTCTGACACGACCACACAGTGTCTGCTACAACGGTCCGACATGACCCCATAAACTGTCTGCTACATCGGTCTGACACGACCATACCGTGTCTCCTATCCTGTTTTATTTATCAGTTTCTTTTTCTGTTTTGTGACTCTCTCAAAAAAATTTTTTTTTTTTTTTGGAGGTGTAAAATAACTGATGTATTATTATTGATTGTATTGATGTTATACAAGATTGTTGTGTATTGATTTGTATGTTACAAGCTATTATATAGGAGAGGTGTGAGGTAAGTGAGTGGTGGTAGTGGATGGTAGTGGAGGTGGTGGGTGGTAGTGGAGATGGTAAGTGTGTTAGGTTTAGTGGGGTGGATGTAGTGGGTTAGGTTAGTGGGTTAGGCTTAGTCGCCCCCTTGGTGCACTCCCTAAGTCGCCCCCTTGGTGCACCACCACAATTTTCTACACCGGTCCGACATGACCCCATAAACTGTCTTCTACAACGGTCTGACACGACCACACAGTGTCTGCTACAACGGTCCGACATGACCCCATAAACTGTCTGCTACATCGGTCTGACACGACCATACCGTGTCTCCTATCCTGTTTTATTTATCAGTTTATTTTTCTGTTTTGTGACTCTCTCCAAACTCAAGTTGGCTAGTGCCTATCCTCCTTGAGTTTGGAGAGAGTCACAAAACAGAAAAATAAACTGATAAATAAAACAGGATAGGAGACACGGTATGGTCGTGTCAGACCGATGTAGCAGACAGTTTATGGGGTCATGTCGGACCGTTGTAGCAGACACTGTGTGGTCGTGTCAGACCGATGTAGAAGACAGTTTACGGGGTCATGTCGGACCGTTGTAGCAGGACAGTTTACGGGGTCATGTCGGACCGTTGTAGAAGACAGTTTACGGGGTCATGTCGGACCTGATGTAGCAGACACTGTGTGGTCGTGTCAGACCGATGTAGAAGACAGTTTACGGGGTCATGTCGGACCGTTGTAAAAGCTGACAGCTGACCGGGATCAATGTCGGGACAGTTTACGGGGTCATGTCGGACCGGTGTAGAAGACAGTTTATGGGGTCATGTCGGACCGATGTAGCAGACAGTTTACGGGGTCATGTCGGACCGATGTAGCAGGACAGTTTACGGGGTCATGTCGGACCGTTGTAGAAGCTGACCGGAATCAATGTCGGGACAGTTTACGGGGTCATGTCGGACCGTTGTAGCAGACACTGTGTGGTCGTGTCAGACCGTTGTAGAAGACAGTTTATGGGGTCATGTCGGACCGGTGTAGAAAATTGTGGTGGTGCACCAAGGGGGCGACTTAGGGAGTGCGCCATGAGGTGACTTGAACAGTATCATGTTCAAGTCACCTCATGGCGCACTCCCTAAGTCGCCCCCTTGGTGCACCACCACAATTTTCTTTATACACAGTATCATGTTCAAGTCACCTCATGGCGTAGCCGGAACTTGGCCGAGGTCGGCGGCGGTGGCTGCCGCGATGGGCAAGAAGGCCGAGGAGGATTGATAGTTGGAGGAGAGGCTTTGCTGGTAGCCGTAGGAGGATCTGCCTCAGGAGATCGTCATCTCCGATTACCGGCGCGGCGGAGCTGATGGTGACGGTGTGTTTGAGGCGAGGCAGCATGGCGTAGCCAGACTTGTGATTAGTCAATTTGGTCGGGTTGAGTTCTGGTGAGTTGGTCGAGTTGACTCGGTGTTTGAAGAGATTGGAGGAGAGAGAGAGAGAGAGATGTCAGCGGCGGAGATGAAGCTGCAGGTGGTGGTGGAGAAGTGGATGACGGCAGCGAGGTGGTGTTGGTTTTGATGGATGAAAATCCGGCATGCAGAAATAGTTGGAAGATGAGAGGTCCGGCGGGCGGCCAAGGCGAGGCTGCCGCCCGCCGGTGAAGCGAAAATATTAGGTTCTTAACCTAGCTCTGATACCATGTAAAATAAATTGATGTATATTATTGATTGAGTGTTGATTACAAGATTGTTGTATTGTTATTTGTATCTGTATATTACAAGTCCTATATATAGAGAGGTTTTGGGAGTAGTAGGTGTAGAGTGGGTGGTGGTAGTAGGTATAGTGGAGGTGGTAGGTGGAGTGGGTGAGGAGTAGTGGAGGTGTGTAGTGGTAGGTTTTAGTGGTGTAGGAGGTGTACATTAACACTCTCTGATCTAGAAACCCTTTTTGTTTTCTCGGAGACATTGGAAGTGGTTAAAAAAATTAAGAATTGTTTAATTCCGACTCGGATTTCAAATTTTTCGTAGTTTTTTCTTCGGCTATTTCGCCATTCAACAATTGGCGCTTCAATCTTCTCGCATTTTGATCTTTGATTGCTTTGTTTTCTTCTGTTATGTTCTTCGGAGACAGTGGAACGTGCGAGGTTTCGTTTCACTGTTACGCATTGGATCTGAAAATCCTTGAAGATTTCTGGCAAATTTCTTGACATTTTCTTCTGATCTCCGACGAATCGTCTGACCACCGGCATACCAATTTCTCTGTGTTTTTTTAGCATTATTCGTGTTTTTATTTTTTTGAGATATACTCGAAAAATATGTGAACTTTTGTTTTAGATTCAAACATTCTCACTAAAATTCAAAATTTATGATGATTCATTTTCTTGTTTTGAATGATGAAATAGACGAGAAGGCAATCATGAGTTTTATATGGATGTTGATTGTTATTTATTTTTATGCATTTTTATCGCATCCATAATCGATTCAAAGTTAATTTCTATTATAACATCTTCACAAGATGTTCTTCGCATTGTGTGCATTTTGGTAGCATGTTTGTTCTTTTTCCTAAATGATAAATGGTAGTATTAGTCAAAATATTCCGTAATTGATAGAACTGATTTAAATTTTCAGCAATAATTGAGGAAGTCAACATATCGATCGAGCGGTTCTTTCTTTTTTTGTAGACATAAAGCCTTAATCTATAAGGTAAGAGCAGGCAAAGAATTAGCCACTGTTACATTGCGAATTCATTCAATAATTTAAAGGGCAAATTACATATACCTCTCTCGAGATTTGGTTAAATTACAGATACCTTCTTGAAGTTTCAGAACTTACATCCCGCCCCCTGAGGTTTGTATTTTCATAACAATTTATCCCCTGAGGTTTATATTTCATAACAAATTGTCCCATAATTTGTTATGCAAATATAGCATTTAGGGGAAATTTATAATTTCTCAAATCTCAGGGATATTTGTAATTTAGCCAAACCTCAAGAGATATATGTAATTTGCCCTAATTTAAATGTGTGTTCAAATTTCTCTCCAATTAGATCTGTCATATTATGTGTTGATTCAATTCAAATTACGACGTGTTTAGCTGAAATACATTGAGGGGAAAAACAATTTTTCAATGATAATGTCATTTAAACGCATGTTTCGGGAGCTAACGGAGATGCGAGAGGGTTCTAAGAATAAGTTGAGAAGGACATCTGAGAAGAAGTGTTTGCATGGTCATGGAAGATCACATATAGACCCTGAAATTTCATCATCTCCACTTGAATTGGTTGAAAGGAACAGTTGGGAGAATTTTCCTTCTGAGTTGCTCCTTGATATAATTCAGCGGCTAGAAGCTACCCAGACCATGTGGCCCGCTAGGAGAGATGTGGTTGCTTGTGCTTCAGTTTGCAGGTCTTGGAGGGAGACAACAAAAGAGGTTGTAAGAACTCCGGAGCAATGTGGGTTGATTACTTTCCCCATCTCACTGAAACAGGTTGAAAAAAAAAAAAAACTCTCACCCTTCTTTTTCGGTTCTATACAGAGCAGACACGAAGTAGAACCGAAAAAACTCTCACCTCTCTCAATCTAATCATGCATATATTGGGAAATTGAGGTTGCTTCCCAAATCTATTTTTCTGATCTTCGCATCATTTGAATCATTTTTCATTTAATTAATGGGCAAATTCTTTTTTTTTTTTTTATATTTATTTTTTAATAGGTCGAACTTTCTTGGTTCCAAGTTCTCTATTTATGATAGCCAGCGTCCGTGTGACCATGCAATCCGATCCAATGGTCGGTCACATCGAAAATGCAATTACAACGTGGCTACCATATCTTATGAGCTCAATGTTCTTCGAACCAAAGGACCAAGGAGAATGTTGTGCACCATGAACTCAATCCCCACCTCTGCAGTTCAGGGAGGGGGCATTGCCCCAACTGTAGCAACATTTGGGAATTTCCTTACGCTGTGCTTGGTTGAGGGATTTGAGGAGGGATTTGGAAAAGGAAAGAGAAAAATTAGGTGAAATGTAAATAAAATACACCTACATTTCACCTAGTTTCACACACCTTTTCCCTTTCCCTTTCCAAATCCCTCTCCAAATCTCCCGACCAAATACAACATTAATGAGCAATGCTCTCCTTTATCAGTTTCTAAAGGGAAAAACCTTGTTAAATTTGGCTCAAATAGTCTTACCGAGCCACTTGAGCCAGTTCATGACACAAGAGATCCACTGATTTTGAAAAACAAAGCTCCTAGATGGCATGGGCAGTTGCAGTGTTGGTGCCTTAATTTCAAAGGACGTGTCACAGTCGCCTCTGTTAAGAACTTTCAGCTGGTGGCAGCTATTGAGCCATGCCAAAATGTTCCAGCCGCTGAACAAGAGAAAGTAATGCTACAGTTTGGAAAGATAGAAAAAGACATTTTTACCATGGATTATCGTTACCCTTTCTCTGCCTTCCAAGCCTTTGCAATGTAATAACCCAACCCTCGCATGTGTTCCCGATATATTTTCAGTCCCTCATTATGCGTATTTATATGCTTATTATGAAATGTCACGTGGAATTAAGTTTAAGTAAGTGAACCTTATGACTATGAATTCATATCTGTTGAATAAGGAGACACGTGGGTTCGTTTTTGACATTTTTATTGGTATGTTTGGAACCTCATTTTATTTTGGGGTGTTGCTTGAGGTGGTAATATGATGGTAAAGTAAGATTGGACCAAAAACTTTAATTCGAATAATTCGTCTACGATCAGCCGGCACTCTTTTGCCTTTTTCTTTTTCCACACTTTGAATTTGGATGTGAGGTTAGAACCATTGGAAAGCTTATCTCCAGGGCTTCAATTTGACCACAAGAATGACCTAAAACGAAGTCCGGATGAGAGAGTTATACCCGTTTAAAGTTTTCACATCTGTGCTGGAAGCAGGTCCGCACGTGCAGGGATAGCGGCGCACGTGCGGGACTGTGTGGGACAGCAGCTCAAAAACGTGATTTTTGGACCATTTCTTACATTTTCTTTTCCTCTCTTCTTTTCCCCTCCTCCATGTCTGAAACCCTAGCCCCCAAAACCTTGATTTCCTCCACTTTTATCAACAATCCACCATGGTTGTTGCATCAAGGATGGAGAACAAGAGAAGATCAACATTTTTTGCCGATTGGATTTCGAAATTTTGGAGGAATCTCATCAAGCTTGCTTGATTCTTGAGGTATGGAATCTTGGGAGTTAAATTGATGGGTTTAAATGGTGAACTATGAATCCTAGGTGTTTAATCAATGGAAAAATGGGAATAAAAAAGTAATGGGTTAATAAGTTTGAATTTGTCTTGAAATTTCAATATTTTCTTGAAACCCTAGGTTGATTAATGATGATAACCAATGATTTGGCCCAAATTGAAAGTAGAATAATGAAATTGAGATATTGAATTATATATGTACAAGTTTAATTGGAATTTGGAAATGTTTGAAAATTATGTTTAAAATTTGCGAATGAACTTTGTTATGAATATTGTAATTCATGCTTTAATGTAAAGGAAAAATTGGGGAAATAATTTATTAAGAATATGGATGACATGAACTTAGTTGTGGAATGTTGAAATGGGGTTCAAGGATTTAGTTTGAATTATGTTGAATTGCAAATTGATGTGTAATTGGTATATGTAGACACCCCATTTTTGACCGTCCTCAAGACTTGGACGTCACCGTTTGAACACCCGGTGATCATCCATGTTTGTGTTCGTTTGGAGTTCCCGGAGGTCTCGGCTACGCGCCTTGCCTCAGGATCTTCTAACTCGACTGTTTAGTGATTGGTTTTGCACCAAACACTTGTGTTTTGCCTTGGAGGGGCAGGGAATGCCTTGTGAGGCATCCCCACACATCACCGGCCATGGCCAGAGGCCACCGGCTGGTGTTTTGTTGCCATCGGCAATCTCTGTTGCCGGTCGGCACTGTTTGTTGCCGGTCGGCACTCATTTTTGTCAAAATGGCAATTTTGAGCAGCCGACTACTGTTCATCTACTTTATCTAGATATTTTGTGCCAGCTGTGATAGCTGGCACCAACTCTGTTCCCCTCCATACACGTGTATGGAGGGATTTCCCTCTAAGCAAGCTTGTTGTGTAAGCTTTGCAAGAGGGGCTTCTATAAGAGGAGAGCTCTTCTCCTTGTTCTTGGTTAGCAAGTTTGAAGAGAAAACCAGAGCTCATACATATACATACACTCTCTCTCTATATTTCCCCCCCCTCTCCTCCTTTGTGTGTGTTTGGTGGCCTTAAAGTGTATTTCTACCTTAGTTTTGCACTAACACACACACTAACACACCTTGCTTCGACTTTGAGGCACTTTGAAGGTTGTTTGTTGAGGTTTTGGGCTGGTTTTGGTCAATAGAAGGTGGCTGGATCATCTGTTCTTCAAAGGTTCTTCAAGGGTAATCACTTTGCTTTAGATTCCCCAAACTTGCACTAGTTTTTTACCTATCTTGCTTGCTGATTTAGGCTTTGTGCATAACATAAAAAAGGCTTATATTTTCATGCTTAAGAACTTTCATTAAGGTTGTTTTGTGGTTTGAGTTCAAACTCACCCTCTTAGGCCTTATTTGGCCCTTTTGGTGCTTCCTTTGTGAGGCCTTGTTTGCTTGAGTGTTCTAGTCTTCTCACCACTGAAAACCAGTGGATTTTCAGTGGTAAGAAAGGTGGTTTGAAGTCTTGTATAGGGGAGGGACACCCCTCTCCCTTCATTGCCTCATTTCCTTGCCTTTTGACTTAAAAGGGTAACGTACATGCTTGTTTGATTTTGGCCTTTTTCAGAGATTTTTGGGTGTTTTTAGGTCACATGTAACCTCTGTTTTTGGTCGGATTTGTGCCCTTTTGCATGCTTAATATACTTGCTTTACATTCCTCTATTTGGCCTAGAAATGCATCTCATGCTTAGGTCATGATTCTTGCATGTGTTAGCCTAATTTCATGAAGGTATTGGCCTTACTTTACCATGTTTAAGGCCTGTTGACCATCTATTTCAGTCATGCTTGCCTTGTTTGGTGTCATCTCTTTGTGTTTTGGCTTGTAAGCTTTGAGCATATTGACCTCTAGCATGCGTAGCTATGACCATCCTCATGATTTGGCATCATTTAGGATCGTATTTCAGCCCATAAATCATGTTTGTATGTTTGCATATGTGACCTCTTTCATGCTTTGAGGATGTGCCCTTTTATGCCTAAACATGAGTCTTGGTGCATGCATCTCATCGGAGCCACTTAAGCTACCATATTAGTGGGTTTTGGAGTCCATTTTTGCATGCTAAGTTTCTGTTTTTGCTTGTTTAATTCATGCCATGAATGGTCATGTTAGTGGAAGTAAAGTGTTCCCTTTTTGTGCTTTAGCCTTAGGACCATTGGCTTGCATGTTGGCATGAGTGTTTGTCCACCATTTTGGGCACTTTTGGCCACTGTTTTGGGGTGGATTAAGGTCTGCCCCTTTATGGTTTAAGGCCACCCTTGCATGCTTGTCTCATGTTTGTTGCATAATTGCTTCATAGGGTGTTGTAACATGATGATCCTATTGCTTAAACCATCTATGTTTGCATTGCATTTGCATCTTGCATACCTAACATTGCATACTTGCCATGGTAGTTACATAGCATTTGGCATGCCTTGCATCTTAAATCTCATGTTGCATTTTTGAGTCATGTTTGCATAACATGCATTGCATTACTTGGTTTGGGGTGTCAAACCAAGTGTGAGAGTTAAGGAGCATTCATACTATAAGTGATGTAACGCGTATTAACTCTCGGTCACCGGGGCCCTTGACTTAAACATGATGGGGTCTTGGTTCTCATTTGTGTGTTGCATGCATCTTTACATCAAATGGCAAGCTTGATCACTTAGGCTATCATGCACAATTGGTGGCTTGAGAATCGAGGGCCATGCTTTCCTGAGTTCAAAGCATGATGGGAAACATGACCATGCTCACATGTGCCTGAAATCCCATGCCATATACTGTCTGTCCTCTGTTGCTGTCAAAATTGTCTTCTGCAGGAAGTTTCTGCCGACCGGCAGCATCTAATGCCGACCGGCCATTGGTGAATGGCCGTTAACTCCATCAGCTGCCGATGGAAATTACATTTGGCCGGTGGGCATTTCCTCCAGTCGGTGGTATTCTGAAGCATGCAAGGAACCTGTCCCAGGACTTTGGCAATTTTCAGAGAGACAGGGCAGTGCAAACAGAGGCGGTAGTGGTATGGTACGGACTTTCTAGGCGAGCCGGGTTTCGAGCACGCATCATTCGGGCATCCCGATGCGGGGGGGGGGGCTGTGGCCACCTTTCTTTTCGCGTTCATTCTGTTAATTAATTAGAAGTTCTGTAATAATTAATGCGTTTATTATTCGGACTGTAATATTTATTTGGACCCTCCGAGTGAGGGCAATTATGTAATAAGCGTGCGTGAGTGTGTGTATGTCTTCCAACCCCACGTCTTTCTCCCCTTTTATTTACCTGCTTATGATGGTAGACTAGGGCATATTTTAAATCAGCATACCTTATGCTATGCATGCGTGCATTCATGCATTTGCCTTGCATGCACCAGGCTCGGCACATCACTCTAACTGCATTTGTACTTCGATTCCAAATTGAATACGTGATTAGTTGTAGCATTTCACATGTCATTATAGATTAGCCGAGCCTATCTTAATCGCATTCTATATGTGTTGCATTAGCCACTTTAACATAAACTAGGATCACACATGATTACTAACTAGTTTATTGTTTTGGTACGGAGTACGATGTAAGTATTTATGTTTTAGCATCCTCGCATGTGTATGGGTGTTGCCATGATAGTATGATTACCATGTGGCTAGATGCTTATGTGATAAACTGTTTGGATGCCTGTGGGTGAAGGTTGGGTTGCCCGAGTTGGAATAACTCATTGAAATCCATGTTTTTTTTTTAGCCTACTTGCGAGTAGCAAATTCCAAAACGTTTTCCAAAACAAATGGATATGCAATGCTTTTTCCCAAATTAGGCAATCTAGTCTATACTTATTTGCTGCGCGCATAACGTAGTAATTCTAGGCTAATAAATGGAATAAGAACACATAACGTTTTCAAAAATAGATATCACGGTTAGTAGAGGCCAATCTTCGGATCGGGCGAGAGGGGGTGCTCATAGCTGACTTTCCCCAATCGTACCCTAGCTCCCGAGCCGAGGCAACTCTGGTGATGACGGACATGTGGCCTTCGGCACTGAGTCAGGGTTTCCTAAATTCCCCCATAAAAAATATTTAGGTGGCGACTCTGTATCTGGCAAAGCAGTCCATGTTTGGCACTTCTTTTTCTAAAAATCTGTTTTCTCAAAACGATTTGCCAGATTTGGACTCTTTGGTTCAGATTAAGAACCGTGACATCAAATTGAGTCCGAACTGTAGAGAGGCCCCACGCGGGCACGTCTATAGTATAAAGAAAATTAAACAAGTTAAGAACAGAATAATTATATGTGACCCGATTTCTCTGTGTATTATGAATTGTGTAGGGTCAGCTACAGAGGTGGACCAAGCGTCTGAACACTGTGAGTAGTAGTACGGTAGTCGTACATTCAATGATCGTTAATGATTCTTATTGTTAACATTCTATTTCTTGCAAGTATGTTGATTGGAAAATCTAAAGGCATTATTGCGCAATACATTTTATTATTGTTGACAAAGAATACTAACATTATGTGCAAGATATCTATAGTGATTCATGACGAACCAAGGGAATGCATAAGCACTATGGAATCATGGTATTCACGTATCTCTGAAATCATTCAATTTGTAAATGTGCTTATCTCTCATTGGTAATGAACGTCCTGTTAAACTTAAGTTAACTCATGTGAATGATGTAACGGCTACCAGTAGTACTCTGCTAAGTACAAGTCAAATATGGTAACATATATGAACGAGCAAACAAAGGTGTATGCTTCTATATGCTCTTAATAGATCAAGTGAACTACGCTATTTCTTAATGAATAATTAGCTAAGACCACGGATTGTTTTATACGTTAATACCTGCTAAGTATTATGATAAACAACGGATTGACTTACGGATGGCTCAACCCAAAGACAGAATTAAATATCAATGACCTTGTCATGTAACCCACATTATGATGTAACCTGTTCTGTCTTTGTTAAGTGTACTGTAATGACATGATATAACAAGAAATGTTCTATGTTCTAATATGTTACGTGTTGAAGTAATGAACAGTTGGCCATATATGTAAGGTATTCATGACATCCGTAGCACACGACCCTTACCCGGGGGTAATAATACCGTGTTTTCAAGTATGTTACAAGTTCAAGTATGTTTTCAAGTATGTTTTCAAGTATGTTACAAGTTCAAGCATGTTTTCAAGTATGTTACAAGTTCAAGTATGTTACAAGTATACGCATGTTACAAGTTCAAGTATGGTACAAGGTTATATATGTTTTCAAGTATATGCAAGTTTACGTATGTTACAAGTTTACAAGTTTAAGTCTGTTACAAGTTTATGTATGTTATAAGTTTAAGTCTGTTACAAGTTCACGTATGTTATAAGTTCAAGGATATTACAAGTTCTTAGTACCGAGGAACAAGAATGCTTTATATTGACTTGTTAGCACTATTGAAGTGCCAGGTATAATTAAGTTTGAATTCTGATTTTTGTTTATGAGTTAAGCATAATGCATACGTATGAATTTGTTTCCGTTTATGACCTGACATGATATGTATGGTTGGTCTGGAACAAAGTGTTACTTGGAACTAAGTGCTACATTGTAAGCCACCTCTAGAGTCCATGTGAGCCACCTCTTGAGTCCATACATATATGAATGAGGCTTATAGCCAATCTGGGCCTATGGCCATTCTATATGATCTATGAGGCCAGAGGCCATTCTGTACTTTCGGTATGGAACAAAGTGCTGTACGGAACTAAGTGCTGCAATGCAAGTCACCTCTAGAATCCGTACATGAGCCACCTCTTAAGTCCATACATATGTGCAAGTTATGAGGCCTATGGCCATTCCGTATAAGTTATTATAAAATGAAACAAAGTGCTACACGGAACTAAGTGCTACGATGTGAGTCACCTCTAGAGTCCGTGTGAGACACCTCTTGAATTCATACACATATGTTCAAGGGCTTCATGCCATATGTTCAAGGGCTTCATGCCATATGTACAAGGGCTATATGCCAACATGTTTAAAAGTTTAATGCTAAATATGTTCAAGGGCTATCGCCACTTTGTTCAAGGGCTTAAAGCCATTATGTTTCAAGATATTATGTTTCAAGTCAATATGTTTCAAGACTAGGCCTTAGGCCGTTCAAGAATTAATACAGAATCAATTAACTTTTTGCCTCATTATTTATGTATGCATTGATATGTATTATAATTCAAGTTGAGCATTGAATCGTTTATGTACTATTATTCACTGAGCTTCGCTCACTTTATATTATGTCTGTTCTGTAGGTAATCACTTTGGGAGTCCGTCTTAACCCTTCAGTTGTCAACTTCAATATGCCCAGGCTCCCAGACCAAGTCTATGCATTTATGTCAAGTTTTGTTAAGATTTTGGCTTGCACTTTAATTATTTACCTAAGGTTAAAATGTATGTCTATGACCCTTTCTATACCAATGTTTGTTTATGCGGTCATGTATGTGTTTGGGTATGTCTAAAAATAAATGACTCTCACGGATGTGATCCTGGCATGTTAGGTTTAGCTCAATGGATGCTTTTCTGTGTTATTTTATTATATTAAATGCTTCCGTTCAGGCCCCATATGATATGTATATCAGGTTAAGTGTCCGTTTCTGTATGGGTCATGCCCGGACTTTTAGGGGCGAGTTTGGGGTGTGACATGCAATCTGTTTAAGTAGCTTTGACACCAAATCGGTTTGTGAATAGCCTTATTATCAAATTCCGATTGTGTGCCATGCTCATGCTTTACTTTTGTATAAGATGGTTCTATATATTTTCTTCAAAGGAGCTCGTTTTTAGTTTTTATCCTTTTCTATCAGTGCCTTTTAAGTGCAGGCATCAATTTTTGTAATGGCAGTGAGCCATATAATGTATTTTAATTTGCAAATCTGTTTAATTTGCAGAATGACAATTATGCAACATTTCTCTAGAGTTTGTAACTGCAACACTTTTTTCATGTGCAATTTTGAAGGAATTCAGTCTTTTAGTCACAAAGGGATTTTGCGCTAGTATATTTGATATTGACTAAAAGGGAAGTTCTATAGAACAAGTATTAGACTAGCGATGTTGTATGGGTCGGAATGTTGGGAAACTAAGAAACAACATGTAGATAAGATGAGTGTTGCTGAGATGAGGATGCTAAGATAGATGTGTGGCAAGACTACAAAAGATATAATTAAGAATGAGTATATTTGAGAATGGGTAGAAGTAGTACCGATAGAAGATAAGTTGAGAGAGAATTGATTGAGATGGTTTGGTCATATACAACGGAATCCAACAGAGACAGTGGTGAAGAGATGCGATATAGTGACGATAGATGGAAATGTTAGGGGAAGGGGTAGATCTAAATTGATGTGGGTTAGTTTAGTAAATAGAGATATGAGCCTCCTTAATTTGACTTGACTAATGAAATAGCTTTGGATAGAGTCGAGTAGAGAAGAAGGATTCAAGTAGCCAATCCTATTTGATGGGACTTAAGGTTTGGTTTATATTTGATATTGACTGTTGTGGGTGCACTATTCCACATCTCTCTATGAGAGATCATAGCTCCACTACATAAGTGGACTAACACCCTTAGACTAGTATGAGGCTTTTTAAAGCCGTGAGGGGTGAGTTGTTGGTTTTCGCCTAACTCCAAAGAGGACAATATCGTGCTAGTCTGGGAGGGTTAGCCGCTTCATTTGGCGCCGTCTGTGGGAACTCCCTGCTTAGGCAGCTAGTCCACTGGGAAGTTATGGGTGAACTATCCCACATCGCTCTTTGAGAGATCACATCTCTACTACATAAGTGGACTAACGCTCTTAGACTATTATGAGGTCTTTTAAAGCCGTGAGAGGTTAACTGTTTGTTTTCACCTAACTCCAAAGCGGATAATAATATCGTGCTAGTCGGGGAGGGTTGGCCGCTTCAAATGCAAATTGTATTACAGTGTATGTCTTCATTCACAAATGTCAAATGATTTGCAGCAGTAAGATACCGTAAAATCATAATTTTTTGATGACATATATGTAGCATCCGTACTATGAATTAATTGTACAATTGTTCTTGTTATTTACACAAATATTTAATATCTGTTGGCATACTAGTGTCATGTATTACAGTACTCATGTCACTAACTTTACTTTTCTCCTTGCAGACGTAGTGGCAACAATGACATTGAGTCTTTGCAGGGTTATCTGGGCTCGAGTCACATGGTTCCATAAAAGGCCTCTCAAGCATCTTCTTCTGAATGTGGGCTTGTAAGTAAGCTTCTGTGCAGGTGTAACACTGAATTCAGCCTTGTGGGTATTCTTTTAGTTGCCTAGACAGGTTTTGTCAGGTTGCGAGAGAAAACATGATGTACATAAAGATTCCTTTCAGTAATGGTTCTGTTTAACAGAATACAGTTACGGATACCTTGTATATTTCTGTTTGTATTCGCATTTAACCTTCTTCCCATGAAGCTTCCCCATCCATCAGTGCTGACTTCAATGTTCCTGACTGGATTGACCAGGATTCTCTTCGGTAATGGAACTGTGTAACAGGATAGAGTTATTGATACCCTGTACATTTCCATTTATACATGCTTTTTCTGCCCGATCTTCTTCAGTGCTTGAATCTTCTAAACCTTCTTCTCCATCAGAGGTAACTTCAGTGTTCTCATATGGGTTGATCATATATCCTACGTGGATGTGGATTGCCCCTTCTTTTTCTGTGGACTCAGCACCTAGTTGCATGGATGCTCCTCTATTTTCACCAGCTAGGGTTATGACAGTAACTGGTTTCTTTTCCATTGGAAACTTTGGGTGTTGAGTAGCTATCTTATGAACAAACTTTGAAATGTCACCCCTAATCTGTTTGAGCAGGGGGGCTCGTTTTCCATTGGATATGGTGGGCTCATGGCAAGATTCACTAATCTCTTCTGATTTTGCATCTGATTCTTGGAGGGCTTTAGGTTCAGGACTAACAGGAGAAGAATCTGATTTCTGGGTTGGGCCAATTGTCTCCAGAGTTGCTGTAGAAGTTGGTGCAGCTGCTGCTGGAGTGAATGATGCTTCTGAAAACTGTTTTGGCATCTCATTAGGCTGAACGATCATTTGACTTGATGCGTGGTTCTGGGAGTTCAGAACATTCTTAGATGTCCTTTCTTCCTTTGGTTGCGATTCTTGTGACTCCGGTTGATACTTTGTGGGCTTTTTTCTTCTTCTCCATCTCTCAAAGCTGCAGGGACTGATGCTTCTAAAGGCTGTTTTGGCATCCAATTGGGATGAATGGTTGTTGGACCTGGTGCGTGGTTCTGAGAGTTGAAAACATTACCAGATGTCCTTTCTTCCTTTGGATGCAACTCTTGTAACTCTAGTTAAGACTTTGCGGGTTTTTGTTTTTCTTCTGCATCTCTCGCAGCTGTGGGGACTGATGCTCCTGAAGGCTCTTTTGGCATGGGATGAATGGTTGTTTGAACATTATCAGATTTCCTTTCTTCCTTTGGATACAACTCTCGTGACTCTGGCTGAGATTTTGCGGTCTTTTGTTGTTCTTCTCCATCTCTCGCAACTAAGGGAATTGATGCTTCTGAAGGTTGTTTTGGCGTCCCATTAGGTTGAATGGTTGTTTGACTTGGTTCTTGGTTATGTGAGTTTAGAACATTATCAGATGTCCTTTCTTCCTTTGGATGCCACTCTTGTGACTCTGGCTGAGACCTTACTGAATTTTGTTCTTCTTTTCCATCTCTCACAACTGTAGGAGCTGATGCTTCTGAAGTTTGTTTTGGCATCCCATTGGGATCAGTGTTTGTTTGATTTGGTGCGTAGTTTTGGGAGTTGAAAACATTATCAGGTGTCCTTTCTTCATTTGCCTGTGACTCCGGTTCAGACCTTGCTAGATTTTGTTCTTCTTCTCCATCCCTCATAGCTACAAGGGGTGATGCATTTGAAGGCTGTTTTAGCATTTGTGTTTGACCTAGTGTGTGGTTGTGGGAGTTCAGAACATTATCAGATGTCTGTCCTTCCTTTGTATGCAACTCTTGTGACTCTGGCTGAGACCTTGCTGGCTTTTGTTCTTCTTTATCATCTATCACAACTGCAGGGACTGATGCTTCGGGATGAAAGGTTGTTTGATTTGGTGTGTGGTTGTGGGAGATCAGAACATTCTCAGATGTCATTTCTTCCTTTGGATGCAACTCTTGTGACTCTATTTGAGACCTTGCCAGCTTTTGTTCTTTTTCTTGATAGAGAAGCAGCGGAGGCTCAGTGGAACTGGAAGGAGGTTGAGTGTCCTTTTGAATTGTGTGTTGTAATTTTTCTGGTGAAAGTGGTGGTTGTGTCACTGCTCCTTCTATTAATTGTGCTTGAGTGGATGTGAGAGATGGCAAAGAAGGCAGTGAGGATGTCTGAACTGCAAGCTGAGGCAGCAATGTGGGTAGGGATTTAGGCTGTGCTTCTTGTAATGATGGTTGAGTCTCAGAAGCCATATGAGCCAATGATGAGGGCTGAGGGGTAGCCTGTGATGACACTCACACTGTCCCAACCACTCTTGCATGCATTTGTATGATTCTGTCTTGTTAAGCTTGCATTCCAATCTTGCCTTTGTTTTGCTTAAGTGTTACAGCATGCTTTGCATCTTGCTTGGTGTGAGATTAGCCGAAGTCATCCTGAGCCTAGGTCACCTTTGAACCTCTTACATCTTGGAAATTTCTTTGGTTGACCTTCACCTGGCATGTTGACCGAGATGTCACTATCTAGGCCGAGGTGTTCATCACCAAGGCCGAGATATGTATTATCTAGGCCGAGATGCTACCCTTGAACGCAAGTGATCTTGCTCCTGGATTGGTACGATCTAGACCGAGGTATGGCACATCTAGGCCGAGGTGTGGCACAGCTAGGCCAAGTGTTGTCCTTTCTAGCCGAGGTCATTGTCCCTTGCTTGCCGAAGTCTTGTTGTTAGCCGATGTCATTACTTGTCGGAGTACCCTTACCGCCTAGCTTGTTGAACACACTTTGTCATAGTTTTGTCTTTTCACTCAGTCACCTTTTTGAAAAGAGCCAACCAGCCGATGCCGCGTGTCCCAGCTGGGTGTTAAGTCAGCCGGCAGATCTAGAAGTGTATCATTTGTTTATATCTTTGTTCTTGAGGAGGGAGAAGCTCTAGGAGAAGAAGGAAGAGTTTTAGAGAGAGAGAGTAGATTGCAAGCTTGATCTTTAGAGTTTGAACCGTTAGATTTCAGTTTTGAGGTTAGAATCTTAATCTACCCTTGTTATTCTTATTGATCATCTAGCTGCATTGTATGAGTGAATCTGTCCTGCATGCCATGCATTGGTTCAAAGTTTGGGTTTAGAAAGAGAAAGTGTTATACATGTGTTCTTTGATCCGAAAGTTTGCATTGAGAACCATGTTTTTGTGTTCGTTTTTGCAAGATCTTCTAGTATGGGTACCTAGGTCCATGTTTTCGAACTCGTAGCATAAAAATCCCAGACTTTGTGATAACAGGTTGTGATTGAGCATTCATATTTTTCATGTTCTTCATGCTCATGTTCTTCATATTCATCAGCAGAGGGAAACCCAGATTTTCCCAACTTCATTTCCTTGCATGTGGCCCTCGAGAACACACCTCGGCGAGGAGGTGTGGGACCTCGGCCAAGACCTGGTTAGTGCCCAGCATGTTTTCCCGAGATAAGAAACTGTGTTTTGTTTCGATTTGATTTAGTTTTTGAAGAATGCCGAGGTCATTCGCATGCATGCAAGATTTGTTTTGAGAAGTGCATTCAATAGACTTTGCCATGTGTTTGTAGGACTTGGACTTGCCTTGACCCCGACGTTTGAAGAACTATGTGAGTGGTATTTTTAATAAAGTTATGTTATTAAGTTTTGATAAAGTTTTGCCTTGCTTGTTTTGGAAAAGTATTTGTTAAGCATGAATGACTATCCCTATTTTGTGTATCAAGTATTAACTTTGGTTTTGACAATCTTTGGAAGTCCGTACGTGCTAAGGGACTATAAGCATTTGTAGCACAATCTTTGGAAGTCCGTACGTGCTAAGGGACTATAAGCATTTGTAGCACAATCTTTGAAAGTCCGTACGTGCTAAGGGACTATAAGCATTTGTAGCACAATCTTTGGAAGTACGTACGTCCTAAGGGACTATAGGCATTTGTAGCACAATCTTTGGAAGTCCGTACGTGCTAAGGGACTATAAGCATTTGTAGCACAATCTTTGAAAGTCCGTACGTGCTAAGGGACTATAAGCATTTGTAGCACAACCTTGAAAGTCCGTACGTGCTAAGGGACTATAAGCATTATTTATACCATTCACTGAGTATCCAAGCTCACCCTTCTCTCTATATATGTGTAGGTGACGAGCAGGACGGTGGTGACGCCTAGATGTACTTGCCACTTGTTTTGGATTTTGCACTTTTGCAGCATCTTGAAGATTATGCTTCTTAGTTGTATTTCATTGTATTTTGTATTTGATGGCTGAGAAGCCTTTTGGTCAAGATGTATTTTTGTACTTCATTTTGTTGTATTAAAGTTATGTAAAGATGTATGCCATTCCATTTAACGTATGTACTGCTCTTATGGACTACTTAGCTTTGAATCTATTGCTTCCGCATTTGTAAGCCCCATATGTATACTCTGTTGCGTGTGAAACCTTGCAAGTTGGCCTTGGGTAATTGTGAATTACTAGCCATCATGGCACCATTCTACTAGGGGCGGAATGGGGTCGTGACAGATTGGTATCAGAGCACAAGTTTCTTATAGTACGTTATTCATACACTTGAGTCCTAAAGAGCATAGGATTTCCCTTAGAAAAATGTTAGGATCGCATCATATTGCTTGCTATTTGACAAGGTGTGCATCATCTCGGCATGACCATTTGGTATTTGTATACATGATTCGTGGTCCAGTTTGTTTTAAAGTTGCATTTTGCATACTCATAGCATCATGAGGAGAGGTAGACCACTAGTTGGCCGAGATCAATCAGAGGATAGACTAGACAGACTAGAAAGACTGGTTGAAGGTTTAACCCGTGAGTTGAGACAAATGAGGCAACAGAATGCTAGTGCTACATCTACCCAGGCCGAGCAGACGAATGGCCGACATGCAGTTCCGCCTCCACCTCCTCCAGTGCCTCAAGTGCCTCCGCAGCCAACCTTGTATGGGGACGGCATGGTCGCCTTGATTAGGGAGTTCAAGAAGATGAAACCGCCGAGATTCTCAAGGGGTATAGAGCCGATAAAGGCCGAGGCGTGGGTTTTGGAAATGGAGAAGTTGTTCGAGATCTTCCCCAGCACCGACGCTCAGAAGGTGACATTGGCAGCGTACACATTAGACGACGACGCTCGAAGGTGGTGGATGATGATCCGGGAAGCTAATCTTGGTTTAACTTGGGCCAGATTTTTGGAACTGTTTTACAACAAGCATTTTCCACTTAGCGTTCGAGATCGCATGACCACAGAGTTTCAAGCTCTGACGCATGGCAACAGGACAGTGGCAGAATACGACCGTGCTTTCACCGAATTGGCGAGATACGCGCCTCATATGGTCAGTGATGAATATAGGAAAGCCAAGAAGTTTGAAAGTGGACTGCGTGGACCGATACAGGATCGAGTCAACATGCTCAATATGCCGACTTATGCCGAGGTGTTAGACAAGGCCATTTTGGCGGAAGCTAACCTAAACCGATATCAAAATTCAGGAGAGAGTCAGAGGAAGAGACAGAACTATGAAAGTCGTCGGATGTCGTTTAATGCCAAGAAGAAGGCGAACGTGGGCAGCTCCAGCAACTCAAATCGGGATGATAATACTAAGCCGGCGTGTGCAAGTTGTGGGAAGCCGCATCTCGAGGTTTGTCGTTGGGCGACAGGGGCCTGCTTTAAATGTGGCGAGATAGGTCACCGCGTGAAAGACTGTCTGAAGGCAAGGACTGATGATGGTAAGAAAAATGGGAGCACCTCGAGTTCTGCACACGGAAGCAACGTCGGAAGAACACAGATGAGACAGGGCAGAGTTTTTGCTGTAGTGCCAGGAGACACCCAGAATGCTGAAATGGTAGTGTCAGGTACACTCTCAATTTGCTCTCAAGTTGCATACATCTTGATTGATTCGGGCTCTACACATTCATTTGTATCTGTTAAATTTGCCGAGAAGTTGAACAGACCACTAGAGCCCCTTGATTATGTGCTATCTGTATCTACTCCATCTGGGGGAACAAAAATTGTTGCATCCATATATAGGGCGTGTGTTATGGTGATTGAGGGTGTAGAATTATTAGTTGATTTGATGCCATTAAGCATGACTCACTTCGATGTCATATTGGGAATAGATTGGTTAGTAGCGAATCATGCATCCATTAATTGTGTTACTAAGAGCGTCACTTTGAAAACCCCAAACCAAGCCGAGGTCATTTTCTAGGGTAAGGGAGTAGTACCTCCACCTTACGTAATCTCATCCATGAAAGCCTATAAGTTGATCCAAAAAGGGTGTCAGGGTTATTTGTGCAGTATACTAAGTGATTTGAATGGAAGTGTTGAGTTAGCCAACATACCAGTTGTTAAGGGATTCCCCGATGTCTTCCCAAATGAGTTGCCTGGCCACTTAGTCGATAGAGAAATAGAGTTTACTGTGGACATCATGTCGGGAACGCAGCCTATCTCCAAAACACCCTATAGGATGCCCCCAGTTGAACTTAGGGAACTGAAACTGCAATTACAAGAATTGTTGGATAAAGGATTCATTAGGCCGAGCACTTCACCATGGGGAGCACCCGTTCTATTTGTTAAGAAAAAGGATGGCACACTTCGCCTTTACATCGATTACAGAGAACTTAATAAGGTAACCATTAAGAACAAGTACCCATTGCCTAGGATTGATGATTTGCTTGATCAACTACAAAAAGCACGAGTCTTTTCCAAGATTGACCTTAGGTTGGGCTACCATCAGCTGAAAGTTAAAGTCGAGGATATTGAGAAGACTGCTTTTCGGACAAGGTATGGCCACTACGAATTTTTGGTAATGCCTTTCAGAGTGACCAATGCTCCTGCAGCATTCATGGACTTGATGAACAGAGTCTTTAAGCCGTATCTAGATGAGTTCGTAGTTGTTTTTATTGACGACATATTGATCTATTCCAAGAGTACAATTGAGCACGAGAATCATCTGAGACTTGCCCTGCAAATCTTGAGAGACAAGAAGTTGTACGCCAAGTTAAGCAAGTGCGAGTTTTGGCTTTTCAGCATCTCATTTTTAGGGCATGTGATTAATAAAGAGGGTATATCAGTTGATCCCAGTAAGATCGAAGCCATTGTGAATTGGCCGACGCCGACCAACGTGTCCGAGGTTCGTAGTTTTTTGGGCTTGGCAGGTTATTACAGAAAGTTTGTGAAGGACTTCTCAAGGATTGCAGTACCATTAACACAACTAACTAAGAAGGGAACAGCATATGAATGGACCGATGATAGAGAATTAGCCTTCCAAGAGTTGAAGACGAGGTTAGTTACGGCACCAGTTCTTGTACTCCTATCAGGTAATGAGGAATTCCAGATTTTCAGTGATGCTTCACATAAGGATTTGGGTTGTGTATTAATGTAAGGGGGCAAAGTCATAGCATATGCATCTCGTCAGTTGAAACTTCATGAAAAGAACTATCCAACCCATGATCTAGAGCTAGCAGCCGTGGTGTTTGCTTTGAAGATTTGGCGTCATTACTTGTATGGAGCCTCTTGCCAAGTTTTTACAGATCACAAGAGTTTGAAGTACTTGTTCACTCAAAAGGAACTAAATTTGAGGCAGAGAAGATGGCTTGAATTATTGAAGGATTACGACATGCAGATTCAGTATCACCCAGGTAAAGCAAACTCGGTAGCCGACGCATTGAGTAGAAAGTCAGCGGGAAGTTTGGCATGCCTAGCCGTGATTGCAGTGGAGCCGACTACTATTGGGGAAGTAAAGGCAAGGCAAATGGAGGATGAATTCCTAAAGAAGGTAGCCGACGAGATTATCACCAGGCCGAGGTCAGGTTACACCCTTGAGAATGGAGTGCTTAAGTTTGAAAGAAGATTGTGCGTGGTCGACATCCCAGAGTTGAAAGGAAAGATTTTGCAAGACTCTCATGAATCTAGATTTGAAGTTCACCCAGGGAACACCAAGATGTATCAAGACGTAAAACAGACTTTTTCGTGGCCAAATATGAAAAAAGAGATAGCCGAGTTCGTGTCCCAGTGTTTATATTGTCAACAAATGAAGGCAGAACATCAGAGGCCAGCAGGACTTCTCCAACCTTTGCCGATTCCTGAGTGGAAATGGGAATACATCTCCATGGACTTTGTGATTGGTTTGCCGAAGACACAGAAAGGGATGGATTCGATCTGGGTTATAATTGACAAATTAACTAAGTCAGCACATTTCGTGCCTGTTAAGGCTTCGTTTAATGCTGAACGACTTGCTGTGTTGTATATGAATGAGATTGTTAGGCTTCATGGTGTGCCGATGTCCATTGTGTCAGACCGAGATTCAAAGTTTGTTTCTAGATTTTGGCAGAGTTTACAAAGGGCTTTGGGGACCGAATTGAAGTTTAGTACGACTTTTCATCCTTAGATCGATGGTCAAATAGAGAGAACAATCTAGACACTTGAAGATATGCTTAGACTATGTGTATTGGACTTCAAGGGAAGTTGGGAAGTGCATTTGCCATTAGTAGAGTTCGCTTACAACAACAGTTATCAAGCCAGCATTGGCATGGCGCCGTATGAAGCCTTGTATGGAAGAAAGTGCAGATCGCCGATATGTTGGAGCGAGGTAGGAGATACAGCTTTGATCGGCCCCAATCTAGTTCAAAGGACAACCGAGAAGATTAAGCTCATTCGACGAAGGATCAAAACTACTCAGGGTTGGCAAAAGAGTTATGCCGATCAGAGAAGAAGAGAGTTGGAATTTGAAGTTGGGGATCATGTATTCCTGAAGATTTCGCCGATGAAAGGAGTTTCAAGATCTGAGAAGAAGGGTAAATTGGCACCCCGTTACATTGGGCCGTTTGAAATCCTTGAGAAAATTAACCCGGTTGCCTACAGATTTGCTTTGCCGCCGAGGTTAAGTCAAGTCCACAATGTGTTCCATATTTTGATGTTGAGGAAGTATGTTCGGGATCCACTGCACGTGATTGATCATTTTGGGATTGTGGTTGACGAAGACTTAAGCTATGAAGAAAAGCCGATGCATATTATCGATAGACAAGTGAGGCAATTGAGAAACAAGGCAATACCGATGGTGAAAATTGAATGGAAAGAGCATTACGGTAGGGATGCTACATGGGAGATGGAAGAAGAAATGAAAGTCCGATATCCAGAGTTATTCTCGAATCAAGGTAACTCAAGTTTGGGGACCAAACTTCTTGAAGGGGGGTAGGATGTGATGACCCTCACACTGTCCCAACCACTCTTGCATGCATTTGTATGATTCTGTCTTGTTAAGCTTGCATTTCCAATCTTGCCTTTGTTTTGCTTAAGTGTTACAGCATGCTTTGCATCTTGCTTGGTGTGAGATTAGTCAAAGTCATCCTGAGCCTAGGTCACCTTTGAACCTCTTACATCTTGGAAATTTCTTTGGTTGACCTTCACCTGGCATGTTGACCGAGATGTCACTATCTAGGCCGAGGTGTTCATCACCAAGGCCGAGATGTGTATTATCTAGGCCGAGATGCTACCCCTGAACCCAAGTGATCTTGCTCCTAGATTGGTACGATCTAGACCGAGGTATGGCATATCTAGGCTGAGGTGTGGCACAGCTAGGCCAAGTGTTGTCCTCTCTAGCCGAGGTCATTGTCCCTTGCTTGCCGAAGTCTTGTTGTTAGCCGATGTCATTACTTGTCGGAGTACCCTTACTGCCTAACTTGTTGAACACACTTTGTCATAGTCTTGTCTTTTCACTTAGTCACCTTTTTGAAAAGAGCCAACCAGCTAATGCCACGTGTCCCAGCTGGGTGTTAAGTCAGCCGACAGATCTAGAAGTGTATCATTTGTTTTATATCTTTGTTCTTGAGGAGAGAGAAGCTCTAGGAGAAGAAGGAAGAGTTTTAGAGAGAGAGAGTAGATTGCAAGCTTGATCTTTAGAGCTTGAACCGTTGGATTTGAGTTTTGAGGTTAGAATCTTAATCTACCCTTGTTATTCTTATTAATCATCTAGCTGCATTGCACGATTGAATCTTTCCTGCATGCCATGCATTGATTCAAAGTTTGGGTTTAGAAAGAGAAAGTGTTATCCATGTGTTCTTGGAGAAATGTCTTGTTTGATTCGAAAGTTTGCATTGAGAACCATGTTTTTGTGTTTGTTTTCGCAAGATCTTCTAGTATGGGTACCCAGGTCCATGTTTTCGAACTCGTAGCATGAAAATCCCAGACTTTGTGATAACAGGTTGTGATTGAGCATTCATATTTTTCATGTTCTTCATGTTCATCAGCAGAGGGAAACCCAGATTTTCCCAACTTCGTTTCCTTGAATGTGGCCCTCTGGAACACACCTCGGCGAGGAGGTGTGGGACCTCGGCCAAGACCTGGTTAGTGCCCAGCATGTTTTCCCGAGATAAGAAACTGTGTTTTGTTTCGATTTGATTTAGTTTTTGAAGAATGCCGAGGTCATTCGCATGCATGCAAGATTTGTTTTGAGAAGTGCATTCAATAGACTTTGCCATGTGTTTGTAGGACTTGGACTTGCCTTGACCCCGACGTTTGAAGAACTATGTGAGTGGTATTTTTAATAAAGTTATGTTATTAAGTTTTGATAAAGTTTTGCCTTGCTTGTTTTGGAAAAGTATTTGTTAAGCATGAATGACTATCCCTATTTTGTGTATCAAGTATTAACTTTGGTTTTGACAATCTTTGGAAGTCCGTACGTGCTAAGGGACTATAAGCATTTGTAGCACAATCTTTGGAAGTCCGTACGTGCTAAGGGACTATAAGCATTTGTAGCACAATCTTTGAAAGTCCGTACGTGCTAAGGGACTATAAGCATTTGTAGCACAATCTTTGGAAGTACGTACGTCCTAAGGGACTATAGGCATTTGTAGCACAATCTTTGGAAGTCCGTACGTGCTAAGGGACTATAAGCATTTGTAGCACAATCTTTGAAAGTCCGTACGTGCTAAGGGACTATAAGCATTTGTAGCACAACCTTGAAAAGTTCGTACGTGCTAGGGGACTATAAGCATTTGTAGCACAACCTTTGTTAATGTCATCCCTTGGAACTTGAAAGCCTTGAAAGACTTTAATTGTTGAGACTTGAAAGATTTGTTAGATAAACTTGAATTGCCCTTGGATTTTGTACAAGATGTGATGTGCCTTGATTTGATAAAGATTTCGGATATCATTCATGTAAACCCCTTTATTATTTATACCATTCACTGAGTATCCAAGCTCACCCCTCTCTATATATATATGTAGGTGACGAGCAGGACGGTGGTGAAGCCTAGATGTACTTGCCACTTGTTTTGGATTTTGCACTTTTGCAGCATATTGAAGATTATGCTTCTTAGTTGTATTTCATTGTATTTTGTATTTGATAGCTGAGAAGCCTTTTGGTCAAGATGTATTTTTGTACTTCATTTTATTGTATTAAAGTTATGTAAAGATGTATGCCATTCCATTTAACTTATGCACTGCTCTTATGAACTACTTAGCTTTGAATCTATTGCTTCCGCATTTGTAAGCCCCATATGTATACTCTGTTATGTGTGAAACCTTGCAAGTTGGCCTTGGGTAATTGTGAATTACTGGCCATCATGGCACCATTCTACTAGGGACGGAATGGGGTCGTGACATAGCCCATGGTTGAAAGGTTACATGAGATGGTGACAAGGGTTGAGTGGAAGCTTGGAATTCTGTTGCTGCATGTGCTGGTGATGGGGGTTGAGAGGCATGCTCAGATTGTGTTGCTGCATGAGATGGTGATTCTGGTTGAGAAGTGACTTAGGATTGAGTCGTTGCACTTGATGGTAAAGGCGATTGAGACTCAGTTCTTGATGATGCTTGAGCTTGTCTGGCCTATGTTGGGCTTAACCCTGGAACCATAGAAGGTGGACTATGAGTAGGATTTGTGGTAGCAGTCTGGATTTGGATTTCGGTTTTAGCAGTAGGGAGTTGTGGTGGGCGAGGGCCTGGTGTTGCTGGTAGCCAAGGGATCGGAATGCCAAAGATCTTCTTTTTGGCCATAGATAATACAGAAAATGATGACTGGTTGTGCTTTGATAATGATATCCAACATTTGACAAGAAGTGCATATAAATAGGTTTTGTTTGATACCTTGGAATGTTTTCAGGACACTTACATTGTTTGTCTTCTTATATTCACTGGTTGATTCGTTGCCTCCCAGGGACTTCTGCCGGTTTTGAGACGTGGGATTCCATTACTCAAACTTTCCCTCACTGGCAGGTCTAGCATCTTGTTTCAATCCGCTTTGGATTTCTATTTTCTGCTTTTGCATTCCAATTCTTGAACGTTGATGTCTAGTAGTGTATTGAACTTGGTAACAATGAGGAATCTGTATGTACTTTTCCGCTCCAATAGGCATTCCAAGCATATGTTAATGTGAATTTATCTTTGTTTAAGAACAGGTTCCCCTCCCTTTGCCCATTGCTTTCCAAATTATACATGAAACTCTTGAAGCAACTTGTGGGTGATTAAAGCTATTTTACACATCATGTCCACCTAAAGAAGCAACTTACCAGGAATGAAAAGAACACCCTAAAATGCATTTTGACAAGCAAGCAATGGAGGCAAGAATCAAGATATTCTTTTCAGCTGTGTTTGGTTGAGAGATTTAGGGAGTGATTTAGAAAGGGAAAGGGAAAGGGAAAAAGGTGTGTGAAACTTATGTTACCTGGAATGTGGTTCATTCTAATATGAGAAACGGGAACAGGAATATGGTGCGCTATATGCTCTAAAATGTGATACAATAGGAGTAGACTTGTATATATAATATACTTGCGAATTTAAGGTACTTTAGAGTAATTTTCTTTTAATTATTAGGCATCTAATAAAATTTAGTTTCATGTAGCAAAACATTTCTATGAGTATTATGACTCATTTTTTATGTTTTGTCTTGTCAAAACTTAACTTACTTTAGATTTTAATTCATTATATTTGATTTTTTTTCCTCCTAAGGAAACATTTAAGAAAATTTATTGGAAAAACTTTGGGGATCGTTTTAGATCGCTAAATTTACCGTTATGGAACGGAAGTGTACCATATTTTGGATCGTGCGTACCAATATGTAATTTGTTAGGGTATTAGCGTTTTTTGGTAACATAGTGTGAAATTAGGTGAAATGTAAGTATATTTGATTCGCATTTCACTTATCTTTTTCTTTTCTTTTTCCCTTTCTAAATTCCTTACCGAATCTCCCAACCAAACACATCATTAGTCTCCTCTGGATTGCCAACAGTGGAAGCAGGACATATCTTCAGCTTCAAGAGAGCTTCCATTCAGCTCCAAGCTCAACCTCTAATCTAATTACAAGATATGTTTGTTGTAGTACTATTTTTGTTGCTTTATATATATATATATATAATTTTTTCTTTTCTTTTCTTGATTTGCTAACTAGTGTCCTCAAGGCACAAAACATAAAAATAAAAACAGTAAACTTTTTTCACAAATTTATACATTCTTTTTATTGTTTTCAAACTGATTATAATATTTTTCATCTATTCCAATAAACTTTTCACAAATTTCAACACTTTTTCACCCCAATTACCCTTTCATTAACCCTTTTTTTTTTTTTCCCCTTTTAAGTTGTCATTTTTGTTTTTAACTTTACACTCGTATCTTTATACACATATTGCTTTCTTCCAATGGAGTTGGCAGACTCAGAAAATCTGTGCTTTTGTGCACTAGTGTTCTAATATAAAGATTCTGAAGTCATTTTCCAAAAACCAAAACAAGAGATCAATTCATATTCACTGCTTAAATCTAATAGAAAACTCTTATGAATGGTGAGAGTTGTTTATGGCATTCTTTTGTTTCAGTTGACGGGAAAAATGCAAGGATTTGTCCGGGCAGTACGGTCTTGCCAAGAAACACTCAAGATTGCAACTCTACAACATTCACTTGTAAGGGATACAACTGAGATGAAGAAAATATTCTCATGATGTAGGCGTGTCGCCTCCTCTCCTATTATGCATCACAAGGGTTTACAGAACACGACAGTGGCAGATGTGTTGATGACAAAAGAGTATAATTTTGATCAAAATTCATAGGGATTCATTGAACGAATATGTCATACTCCAATACATAAATATCGTTAAAACGTGAATTATATTTCAAATGACCTCAAAATGTATATTACAATTTAACTTCGCATGTTCGCCTTCATTTCATCAATACAGAGAAAACTGAAATAAGTAATGCAAATGTACACTGTGAGGAACCCTCATATACCAGCTCAACTGAAGTGCTTTCATAGTACTCCACTACATATAATAAACCTTGAAGGTCAGCCTTTGATTGTTTGTTTGTCTGTTCTTTTTATTTATTTATTTATTTATTTATTATTATTATTTTGGGACCATATAAAACGAGTATAAATGATTGAGACAAAAAGCTTAGTTTGATTTATAAAACGTGTATTTGATAAGAAATTTGGAATATGCTCATGGACAAAAAAGGAAAATTTTCTGATGCACACTCACAAAAATTTGTAAATTTTGTACGACTTGTATATTATTATGTGAATTTGTAAATTTCGTACACGTTTGATCGTTTATTTTGTGAGTGTGCATCAGAAAATTTTAAGAAATTTGGTGTACGACTTGTATATTATTATGTATTTTATCGTTTATATTATGTATTTTTTGTGGTAATCCTTACATATTTTTTTATGGAATTTTGATAATTTATGGTTGAAAAATAAAATTACGTATTTTTATGATAATGTTATATATTTTTGTGCCAATATTACAAATTTTGTTCTTAGAAAATGTTTGAACAAAAAAATATGTAACATTACCATAAAATGTGTAGCTCAATTCTGAACCATAAATTTTCGTAATTCTACTAAAATAGTGCATAATATACGGTGGCGACTCTAGAAATTTTTATCAGTGGTGTCGATCAAAAACTTAAATGCTATATATCTTACAAAAATTTACATTAATCACATTTGTGTCACCTATTTTCAAATAATCAACAAATTAATTTAATTTCTCAAATTTTAAACAAAAGAAATTTTAATATATATTGATATTATTGTTTAAACAAAAAAGACATACTAATACATAAGTTTTTACAATTGATCACGTCGAGATTTCGTATTTTGAAATCGTTGCATAATAAGCTTATTATCAACCCTATCAAATACATCATTCTCAATATATAAGAGCAAATAATAATTCCACCATTGATCTCCTATTCAGTTACACAATCGATTCTCTATTAATTTCATTGTTGAAAATGCTCTTTCCACCGTTGCAGTTGCAACTGGTAAAATCAACGCCAATTTCACAGGCAAACAGACTAATGGATATACAAAATCCATCTTTGTCTCTACTAACTTTCTACTAAGGTCACCAATTCCTTTGAGCTCAGAAAATTCATTGCTAGAGTGCATGTCAATAATGTAGTTCTGAAAATGATTATTAATTGCCATGAGATCTACCGCAGAAAAATCAGATGGGTAGAACTCAAATACAATAAGAGAACAGAGTAAGAATACAAATAAAAGTTTCCACGTGCATAGCTTAAGCCTACAAAATAACACTTTCACATATAAAAAAATTAAAGAAAAAGTAGACATACTATCGGTTGCAAAAATCCTTTTGTGTACTGTGTGAAACATGTAATGATCATACCAAATATATAATCAAATTATATAAAAGTATAAGTTGAAAACAACATAATTTATTTCGGTAAAAAACAAACCAAAATACTCATAGAGAAGTAGAAAACTTACAAACAAATTGCAAAAATTTAGAGCCAGAAACAATTTGATCGAAACTTATGTTGGACATAATTTTTTTAAGACGAATTTCATCACTCGCTCCGATGCTCACAAGTTTGGATGGGCGTTCATCTTCCAAGATACAACAATTTGAAACTTTGCAGAAGCAAGACTTCAATCTGCAAGTTTGGCGAATATCGTTACGCATGTACTATCTCTATTATACTCGACGTAACGTATAATAATGTATGAACCCTAAAATTCCTATGTTGAATGAATGCTATGAGAATAATATTTATAATAGTATTAGTGATGTTTCGAAAGGTTTGACTTTTCTACGAAGAGTTATACATTTCTATCCGAACGAACACCATGAAGAGTCACACCCTTCCAATTTTAATGGGATTAATTTCCATTCATACTAAAATATCCAACACGGTCTAAAAAGAAAAAGCTAGATAAAGGTCAAATAGTATAAAAAATTTCATTGAGGGGGTTCAGCTGACACCCCTTTGTATGTGCTAGCGCCGCCCCGAATAATATATACTATTAAAATACATAATAAGAGTGTATATGCGAATTACATTGAGGGATGTGTAGGGCATACCCCTAAAAACAATGAGTTCGGATTCTCGGCCGCCCTACCCGGCAGCCCCCAAAACGACGTTGTTTTGGGGGCAAATTTCCAAAAAAAAAAAAAACGCAGAGGAAGAGAGGGAGGAAGGAGAGGAAGAGGGAGGAAGAAGGAGGGAGGAGGAGGAGGGAGGGAAGGGCCGGACTGGAGGGGGCCATAACCAGTGGGGGAGGAGGAGGAGGAGGAGGCAGAGGCGATGGCGGTGCAGCTGTGGCGACGGCGGTGCAGCTGCTGCGACGATCCGGATCGGGCGACGATCGGACGGCTGCGACGGCCGGCGGCGAGGCGACGAGCTGTGATGGCGAGCTCGCAGCCTCCTCCCTCCTCCTTCCTCCCTCTTCTCCCTCTCCCCTCCCCTCTGGTTTCGAAGAGAGAGAAAGCAAGAACGAAGAAGAAGAAAAGAAAACAAAAAACCCCCAAAACGACGTCGTTTTGGGGGGCTGTCGGGTAGGGCTGCCGGGTAGGGCGGCCGAGGATCCAGATTCAAAAACAATAGGCTATACCAAATCATAATAAAAATTTTCAACTTTTTTTTTATAGGTAAAAACTATCACCATCAAAAAAAAAAAAAAAACGAAAATAAAAGTGTGGGATGTTACAGGTATGTCATATATGTGTGTATGCATCAACAAATGATTCTTCCTTTAACCTTTTCCTAGCATTTGAAATTTGAACCCATGTTTCATGCCCATGCAACTTGTGTCCATTTGATATACTAAAACATAAAACCAAATGAAAATTTAGTTACGTAGATAATCCCATCAATTTAAAATATAGGATAAATTACATCGATTATTCTTATATTTTGTTTCTCGTGTCATTGATTCATATAATTTCAATTAATTTGCTCTTAATCTTTAATTTTAAATTTTGTGTCAATTTGGTCTAAATTAATAACATTGATTAAGATTTTTGAAAAAAAAATGATCACTAATAAAAACATAACACACCATTTATGTGTGCATTTTCTATCAAAAAACATTAATAATTGTCATCAATTGGACCAAATTGAAACAATTCATTGTCAGCGTTAAACCAATTAAAATTATAGATATCAAAATGACTCAAGGATCAAAATATAAAGATTACTAGTGTAATTTATCAAAAAATATAATATTCGAACTACAATGGGTAAAAAGGCTTTAAAGGAACTTTCCAACAATATGGAAGGTTTTTAAAACAACCAAAAATAAACCATTTTTATTTTGAAAATTTCCAAAAATATGTGTAACGCTTGTTTGTCAGTACGCATACAATTTGGGTGGGTTCAATCCAAACCCAACTCGATTCTTTTTTAGGGTTCAGGTAAAATATTTTTGGAATTGATGTGTGCTTGAACAAAAATTCAGAAATTCAAATTAAATTTAGACAGGTTTGAGCAAAAATATCAAACAACCCGAAACTCGAGTTATATATAAATATAAAATATATATATATAAATAAATAAAATGCATATAAATTAGAGAAAATTGATAAAAATTCCAATTTAAAGAGGGTTTAAAGTATTCGATCTAAAGTAAAATCTTATTTGGTGATAACGATATGCCGAAAAAGTCACTGGCATAACAGATAGATAGTTTGGTGAATTTCAAAAAATAGAAAATAGGTAGTTTGGAGAAATGTGTGATATTCAATAGATAGAGTATTGAATGAGTGACATGTGTCACATTTCAACAGATAAGTAGTTCGGTGAACTTCAATAGATAGGAAATAGACTTGGTAAATTTCAACAGATAGACAAATTGAGTGATTTTAAGAGATTGACAGATAGATTGATTTCAACAGATAGTTGTCATTTTGAGCAAATTGCTTCCTTTTGGCTCAAAGATATTAGAGCTTGGGCCTAATAACCTAAAAGATTAAGAAATGCACTTATGGCTTGAATGCCTATAAATTAGGGGAACTTACGTATAAATCCTAGTAAGTGAACTTATTGTCAATAGATCCTATGATAATTAATGACATTTTTCATTAAACACTATTAAAAAACATAACTAATTGTTAATTTTCAGTAACAGTTTGAAAATTGTCACAAAAAATGTCACTAAGTATAAATTTTAGTGACAGTTTTAAAAAATCGTTACAAAAAAGGTCACTAATTTACAACTTTCAACTATAGTTTGAAAATTTTGTCACAGAAAAATATCACTAATTGTAAGTTTTGGCGACAGTTTATGAAAACTGTGACAAAAAAGTAGCTAATTGTCAATTTTTAGCTACATATGTAAAGAATCATTACAAAAAAATCATTTTTAGCGACGATTTTACTAGAATTTATTTTCAATAGGAGTTTATGGGAATTAATTCCAAATATTATAACCTATTGGTAGTTTACCCAATTATTAGTTATTGGACGATATTAAAATAATTTAGATAAATCATATTAAATATATTATTTACACAAGTATTGGTTTTTTCAATTCTTATCTCTCATATTATATAAATGATTTATTTTCATATTATTAATGATTTTATATATATATATATATATATAAATAGAGTCTAATTTCAACAAATTAATTAACTTAGTTGCACCAAAAAAATAAAAATAAAATAAAATAACCTCAAATTTATGTTCAATTCAGGTAATTTGGGCCTAACTGGCCAGGTTTGGGTAGACAATCTCGAGTTACAATTCGAATTTGGGTGGGTCTGGACAATTTTCAACATAATTCGGGTTAGAGTTAGACAACCTCCCAACTAGTTTGAACCCCGCCCGAATTCAAATCTATCATTTACCCTAGTTAATGGTTTACACTAAGGAGCATATACAAATAATTTAGCAACACATGGTTTACACATAATACAATTATAAATAAATTGGCAATTTCTGTGAAACCACGAGAAACTAGAAGAGAGGAGGAAACATGTTAAGAAAATGAGATAAATGTATTATTCTCACATGTTTGGGTCATCAGGAAACACAATGGTGAATGCATTCCAAACAATGAAATTCAATGATATAGATAAGGGGGGCTTTTCCCAATATAAGCCATTTTTGTATTGTATTTCCAAAACTAGGCCAACTTCTGACGGATTTCCAAAACTAAGTTAAAGCGCTATTACTATTCGCGCTTTTACTGTTAGGACCGCAAAAGTAGATGAACAGTAAAATCGCTATTACAAATAGCGCTTTTGATTAATAAGTCGCTATTACAAATAGCGCTTCTAGTGTTTGTTTGGGTGCGGATAAAAACGCTTTTCCTAACAGCGCTTTTTTCAAAATTGCCAAAAAACGCTATTCGTAATAGCGATTTTAAGAAAAAATTTTCCCCGCAAAAAACGCTATCTCTAATAGCGATTTCAGTTCAAATTTTGTTCCCAAAAAAACGCTATTTGTTAAATGAAATCGCTTTTTAGATCAGCGTTTTCAAAGTCCTCATATATACGAACAAACCCCCCCCTCATTTGCATACGTTTTGCAGATTTTCAGACTTAGGTTTTTTGGCTCTCTGCTCTCTGCTCTCTCGCTCGGTCTCTGCTCTCGCTCGCTCTCTCTCTCTCTGCTCTCGCTCCTCCATCTCAGCTCGCTCTCGCTCTCTGTCTCTGCTCTCTCTCTCTCTCCGTGGTATGACATTAACCCTAATTTTTATGTATTTAGTTTTTGTGTTTGTAAATGTGTTGTATTTTTTTTGTCAATGTTAGGGTTTTACTTGTGAATTATTAAATGTGTTAGGGTTTTTATCATTGTGGTTATGAAATTAGGGTTTGGAATTTTTTGGCATACGGGTTAGGGTTTTTCTGTCAATGTTAGGGTTTTTAAATGAATTTGAATTTTTTGGAATCATGGTTAGTTTTTGAATTTTTTTGAATTTTTTATTGGTTTATCAAAATAAAGTATTTTTAATTTGAAACATATACTGTCATTATATAATTTTAAATAAAGTATTTTTATTTATTTGGTTTTTTATTTTTTGGAATAAATTGAAATGCTTTATTTTTTTTGTAATATTATAGCATCAATGGATTTTATTTTTTTGGTTCTAATATTATAAAATTAATAGATTAAAATCTAATTGTAAGTGAAATTCAACAATCTATTTCAAAGAATTGTTTCAAGTTAAATGAGCTTCCAAATAAAGAAAGTAATATTATTTATATGATTTATAAATTTATATTTTATTTATAATGAAATATTAATGCTTTTTGTTTTTTTTATTCAAGAGGATACTATCATTTTATTTTGTTATGTTTTTTTTTATAAATTAGTTAATTTCATTATTTCAAATGTGAGAACATTTTTGTCTATGTACAAAAATATCTAAGTTTCATCATATTTATTTCTATTTATGTTTTACATTCTCCTATACAAATGAAGATAGTTAAAATAGAAATCAAAGCATGTAAATGTCATTAATTTGGGAGAAATTGTAGAGGTCAAGACTCGAGACCTGCATTGTGATACCCAAGAGACAAAGGATCCATGTTTCTTTGGGACTATTTAGGGGTTTTCTTTATTGGGTTTTGAATGTGTTAGGATCACATATGGATGACCTACCCCAAAAAACAAATTAAATTAAAATTTTTAAAAAAAAATAGGAAAGTTTTGTCACATATGTATACTCTGATTAATTTAAGACAGAGAGAATTACATGGAGGATCAAAATATTTTACTTAATTATATATCCTCATCTCTTGAAAACGTGATAAGATTCACTAAATGCTAGATTTAATATAATTTGATCATCCCAAAATTTCATGGACCGTTACAACAAAACCAAAATATTAATAGGGCTACCCAAAAATAAAATAAAAAATAAAATGAACATAAACAAATTTCAAGGTTTCAAGTCAAAGAAAGGGCACAACAACTCAATCTGGCTTTGCTCCCGTTTGGGATATTAGTTTGGGCTAAAATAGTCATATAAGATAAAATAAGTTATTTTATTCATATAAGACAAAATGTTACATCTAAATCATAATTATTTTATTTTTTCTCTCATAAAAGTCAAAAAAACCTATCACTAACGACATTTTTTAGCCCCAAATTAAATAGTCAAAAAATCGACTCATATCCAAACAAACCCTTTGGTTACACCAAATTCAGATCTCAATCTTGATTTTTTTGTTGGAATGCAGTAAATGACAACACCCTAAGATTATGTTTCTTTATCTTGACAAAAAGAAAATGAGGTGAATTTATTTATTTCTCTTGGTAAATCCAAGGCTCGGGTACAACATTAAATGACCACATTAACTTAATTCACAAGTCTTTTAATAGGTGTACCAAAAACTTGAAATCAAATCTAACCTTCAGCCGAAAAAAAAGAAAAAAATAGAGTATTTTTTTCTCTTTTTACAATCAATTCTGCAATGATAAATCTAATACAACTTTGATTAAGAAAGTGTCTCATTTGTCAGGTCAATCAATCTCTTAAAACTGAGTTGGAATTAAGAGAAAGAAAAATGTGAGTAAAATAAAATCTAATTTTTTCTTCTATTTTCTTTTCTTTTCTTTTCTTTTCTTTTTTTTTTTCTTATTTTATTTTATTTTTAATCTGTGTTCAAAGTTATGAGTCAAACACAATCATAATCAAGTCAAATGAAGGGAATTCATGAACAAGTGAAAGAGCTACTCATCATTATGCAAAATCATAGACTGGATTTCTATTGGGCAATTAGCTAATTTAGCTGTAATATATATAATTTTAGGATGTATGTAAATAGTGTTATGCCTTCTAAATTTAATTTTTGTCAATCTTAGGTTTCGTTTGGCATGTCATGTTTGGGCTAAAATAGCTATAAAAAGACTCTTGACCAACAAGCTAGTTCTTTGTTTCATACTTTTGCGAAGTGGGTTTATTAGTAGAAAGAAGAATCTCCAATGTCCACCCATTAATTACTATGTATTGCACCACTGGCATTGGACCCAAAAGAAAAATATTTTGAATATTGAATAAATTTGAATATTTTGAATGTTTATATTTTTAAATTTGAAATCAGGAATTAGAATTTTGAAATTATGCTTGTCTATATTTTGAATATTGAATAAACCAACGTACATTTGTTGAATTGGAAATTGTTTTTTTTTGCTTGTGAAGAGGAATTAAAAGGAAATTAGGGTTTTAAAAGTAATTTTTTTTAATTAAGAATTGCGATTAAAAAATCCGAAATTCATATATTTAATTTTGACTATATTTTATTAAAAAGAAATATTTTTATTGGTTTCTCAAAATATTTAATTTTGACTCTATTTTATTAAAAAGAAATATTTTTATTGGTTTATCAAAATATTTAATTTTGACTCTATTTTATTGAAAAGAAATATTTTTATTGGTTTCTGAAAATATTTAAATTTGACTGTATTTGATTTAAAAAAAAAAAAATTGGTTTAATTTCGTTTGGTTTATTTCACTATATTTGGGGTCATATTTGGGGTCAAGCAGCCAAAATATGATTAAAACATTTAATGAGCTGAATTTGTAATACATATAATAGTATTCTAGTACAAATTAAAATTTTATCAGAAAACTGAAGAAATTTTGAGAAAGTTTTTGAAATGGGTATTGAACGAACTGACTTATCGTCTTTTTCACTTTGTGATTGTCCACTACCATTGAAAAGGAAAATCTACTTTGTAATAAATTTAGAGTAGTTACAATATATGCATGAAAAGAGTAATAAATTATTTTAATTAATAGTCCATAGCAATTTCGTACGTAAGAAGGGGAAAAAAAAAAATTGGCACTTTGATGGGTAAGCATGTGTTTTGTAATACCAAATAATTGGTACGGATGGCCCGATAGATTCACATGGATAACTATCCAAAATGTAGTCCATACATTTAACCACCAACTTCAATTTAATTATCTGTAATTTTTTGCCATTATAAATTATTTCTGTAATTATTTTTTTGTTTTTGTATATGTAAGAAAAAGAAGGAGTAAATAAATTTAATTTTTTTCTTACTTTTCAGAACGATCCAAAATGATTCAAAATCAAGTTTTCTTACTTTTCAGAACGATCCAAAATGATCCAACATGGAAACACTTCAAATAATTTTTCAGTTTCTAGTATCCAGGTTTCAACTTTCAGTTGCTCAATAACACCTAGAAAAGTCAGAGGTTTCATCTTGTTAAATTTCTGAGTCAACCCGATAATGTCATTAATTATCAGTTCCACTTGCACTGAAGAAGGCGAAAGAGGTAGTTGTTGTCTCTGTTGTTATCTCATGGACTCGGTTAAAGCTTCTAACATTCTTTCCATTCTGCCATCAAAGGATTCAATCACATCATCACTTCTTGTTCTCTCCATTTGCTATAGGTAAATAGAGCACTAATAAACATAGGCAAATAGCTCGTTTATAGTTTTGACAATGTTCAATTTCATTTCATGTCTAATTGTTTCAGACATGTCGTATAATTTCACATACACTAACACATGCTGATGTAATGCCCCTAATTCTGTCTACGACATCTAGTAGCTTATATAGACTCATGTGTACGGTATAACTCGTGCTCTGATACCACTCTATCACGACCCAAACCCGCTACTATAGGTATGACCGGCCAGTAATCCTAAGATTACCGAAGGCCACTTAAATAGATTTACAAAATTAGGGGTTGGCGGAAGCAAATATCATAATTATTCTGTCCATAGAGGTGTGCAGACATATATGCATGAAAAGAGTAATAAATTATTTTAATTAATAGTCCATAGCAATTTCGTACGTAAGAAGGGAAAAAAAAAATTGGCACGTTGATGGGTAAGCATGTATTTTGTAATACCAAATAATTGGTACGGATGGCCCGATAGATTCACATGGATAACTATCCAAAATGTAGGCCATACATTTAACCACCAACTTCAATTTAATTATCTCTAATTTTTGGCCATTATAAATTATCTCTGTAATAATTTTTTTGTTTTTGTATGTGTAAGAAAAAAAAGGAGTAAATAAATTTAATTTTTTTCTTACTTTTCAGAACAATCCAAAATGATCCAAAATCAGTTTGTTGTTTTAATTTTATAAGAAAGCCTCTATGCCCTCTACAAAATGGACGAGGGTTACTAGTTCACATAGGAAATAACTTTGTCATTAAGGTCCGTAATGGCACAAGTTGGAGCAAATCAAATTAACTTATATTTTCCATAAATCTGAACAATTACATCACCAGGTTAAAAAAATCTCTCTCAATGTTTGCACCCTGTATTTTATATTGTCCAAATCGATCGCGTCACCCTCTACTAAATATCTCTCAACCTATTTTACTTTTCGCCACTAATTCGAAAGAATTAAGACAACAAGTATAATTCTTGTTATGTGTTTTTTAGATGAAGACAATAGAGCAATGACAACAAAGAACATTCATGTTGAAAAGATAAGAGTCTTCACATACGAAGTAAATGAGACACAATATATAACTCCACGTATAGATGAAATCTCAGCTGTTCTGTTATACGAATAAAAATAAGTGAACAAGATTATTGAATAAAAAGTAATAATCAAGTTGAGACACAAATATATAGTTGACAAAATACAAATTGAATTAATGTTTCACCTCTACAGTTCCTTCAACCCTGGAAAATATAAATTTATAAAAAATTAGAGGGTTGCTTTTATTTGTGGCTTCTGCAAATTTTAATGTTTATTTTACAAGTACAATTCGATATATGTATATTGTTGATATTTTAATATTTATTGTTTCATTGAAGCAAGTATATGGCAACTGTTCCAATTATCTTTTACTGGGGGGGAAACATAATTCGGGATCCCGATGAAGGTGTGTCATATGATGCTGAGCCGAAAGGGATATATATGGTGCAACTTGGCACCACACTTGGCAATTTGGAGGAGATGTTTATGTCCAAGGTCGCAAGTTACGGGGAAACAGTCCGATTGATCTTCAAATGTAGATATCCTTATCGCCAGTGGCAAGCAACCAGCAAATACAAAATATTACCGATAAATGACGATGAGGCGTTGAACACCGTTTTAAGTATTGGTGGAACTTTCGAACCACCAAATTGTTTGGAAGTGTACATTCAGAAAGAGGTTGTACAGAATCTTCCGAATGTAACACAGATGGAATCGCATCCGTTCACTACATTGCTGACACATGGGGTTGACACGACAGCATTTCAGTCTCCTATGTATGAATCAAATGAATGTTATGCAGCTGGCTACACACAACAGACATTTCATGGCCATGGTGGAGAATCAAGTTCACATGGTGGATACGAGACTGAATTTCACAATAACACCCAAGATGTGCCCACCTATAGCCATCATACGACTCCAGTTGAAGTTGCTGGTAATATGGCTGAAACGGTTAATTTTGTGCAGTTTGCTGACAGTGACATGTACGGTCCTGATGTCGCCCTAGACAATGATGAGAATGAAATGTGTGATGAAGAAAATTTATTGGGCGGATCAGATGATGATGATGATGAAGAAGATGATGTCGACGCTCCCGTTGATATTCAAAATGCCCCCATTCCACTTAGACCTGAAATCCCTTTCTTTGAAAACATTCACATGGGTGGTGATTTTGACATTAGTAACCGCGATGTCGTTCCCCGTAACCGAATCTGGAATGCTGAAAATCCAGAGTTGGACAAAGGGATGGTTTTCGTTGATAAGAAGCAACTCGTACATGCTGTGAAATTGTACCATGCAACAAATAATCGAGAGTACAAAGTCATAACCTCCAAGCGAGACGTTTGGGTGTGTGCTTGCAAGCACGACTGTAGATGGTGGTTGCGTGCATCTCTTAGTAAGAGACATGGGCTTTTTGAAATAAAGCAGTATAGGGGTCCTCACCATTGTTTATACCCACGAACGAACAGGGACCACACAAATATTAGCTCCAGTTACATTGCTTCTCATCTTTTGGGACAAGTTGCGGTGAGTATACAAAATAAATGTTTACATTTATATACACATTGTTTATTTAAAGTGTTCACACCAAAATTGTGTCTTTAAAGTGTTCACACCAAAATAATCTGACTCATAGGTATTGTTGTATGCAGAACGAACCTGATATGCCCATTAAGAATGTCATCGAAGACATAAAAAAATCCATGAACTATACTATACATTACAAGAAGGCGTGGCATGCAAGGGCAAAGGCAATTCGAATGGTATTCGGAGATTGGGATGAATCATATATGATGTTGCCTAAATTCATGTATGCATTACAAACATCTAATCCTGGTACCATCGTGCAATGGAAGCATAGATATACCAGAAATACAACCATTATGCCCGTCTTCCACTTTGTTTTTTGGTCTTTCAAACCCGTCATCGATGGATTCAGACATTGTAGGCCTGTTATAACCATAGATGGTACATTCTTATATGGGAAATACACTGGTGTGTTGCTTGTAGCAACGATTGTCACCGCCAATGGCAAAGTACTACCGCTTGCATTTGCTGTTGTCGACAAGGAGAGTTTGGAGTCTTGGTCGTTCTTCATTTCAAATATCAAGGAACATATTGTCATGGACCGACAGGGAGTGACTTTGATATCCGATCGAGCTGAGAGTATTTTAGCTGCTGTGAGGCGGCATTGGTTGAATCCCTCGCTCCAATTTGTTGGATATCATCGGCACTGCCTTCGACATGTTTGTAGTACCACCCAGTTACCACCTGCTTTTATGGGGACTACTTCGACCGCGCCCAGGAGTACACATGATGCAGTTCTCACTGACATCTCACACATTGATGATGAGGGCCATATTGAGCCCCCCCCAGAGCGCGAGGGAGAGGTTATGGTCGTGGGGGACGTCGCGGCCGAGGTCGGGGTGCGAGCAGAGGCAGAGGTCATGGTCCACCTGCAGATCGTGATACAGTTGCACCAGACGAGGGAGTGGGAGTTTCGCAGCTCACAGCAGTATATGATCTACAGGCACAGGCAGGATCAGGGGCATCAGATGCAGGAGAGGGGGGGTCACACTCACACTCACAGGCTCCACAGGCAGTCAGTGGAGGGCAGCATGCAGGGGAGAGAGTGCCAGATATTCAGAGAGTCTACCGTAGGAGACCGAGGAGGGAGATCCACGGTCGGGGTTGTGGGACTGGGGGCAGGTTAGGGCATTAGCGGTTGCGATATGGACTATATAGGTTATTTTTTTTCTTTTTTTTTGTTTGTATGTGTCAAACTTGTACAGCTGATGTAAGTGTCATACTTATTTATTCGCAATTATCATTTCACAATTTTTTATTCTTATTTATATTGATGAATCACACAAATCTGTTTCACATCTCTACCCCTCTCTCATTATCCGTAATTTAGGAGAACATAAATTACAAACGCGTTTGGTTTGAACAAAACGTGTAAAGAAGCTATAAAAAATATGTTTGTTCAAAGCTAAAAATAATTGAAATATCTCGCTTTATTGATAAGTCATGGATACGCATTACAAATTGCATGCATTACAGAAATGCCCTGGGCGTTCATCCAAACAATTTCATTCATTATCATCATCATCTGACATCTCAATATCAGATTCATACATAACATCCATGCTCCAGGCGTAGTACTGGTGTGCATCATCCATTAACCCATCTTCGGCACGCTCATTTGCGGTCTTCATTAGTTCGGACCTCTGCAAACGTTGGGTCATGCGATTAACCTCGTCGCGGATACGATGCAATGCCCTTTGCAACAACTGTGGAGTGTCAGTTGGCATACGCATGGCTAACCGGCGAGGAAATTTAAGATTAACTTCACGGCATAGCTCAACGAGAACGTTTGCTCGAGTTTTGCGAAATTCCCACTCAGCTCTCATGGTATTGACGGTGGCACGTGAGTAACGCAAATTTGGATTTAATGGGTATTGAAATTCATCTCCATCTGCAACCCAATAGCAACCCATTGCTGAATATAGATCAACCACCGTATATGTCATGATCATATCGGTAGAAATAGCTGTAAAACTTTTGTTGTGGTATGCTACGATATTTATACCATATACACACATGGTAGCTGTGTGTATGCAATTTCCTGTTCGATCACATGCATCCCACTGACCTTATCCAGTGCATACGGCTGTCAGGACTCGACTTTGTGCAGTCATGAACGAATCAACGGCCTGTAGCATCGGCTATTGTGCCGCAGCTGCAGCGATGCCTGTGACTTTGTGCATAATTGCAATGGGCACAGTGCGTAGGAGGTATGTGACTTTGTGCAGCGATGCAGGGATGCATCTGACTTTGTGCAGTGATACAGTGATGCGTGTGACTTTGTGCATCACTGCATCACTGCATGTGACTTTGTGCAGTGATGCAATGCTGCATGTCACTTTATGCAGTGATGCAGTAATGCATGTGACTTTCTTACTTTGCCATGCTTGTATACGTTGTGACTTTTTTCTTGACATTACGTGATGCATGTGACTTCTGCAGTGCAACTTACATGCTTTGTTTTTTCCGCACATTTCAGAATTCATCTAAGTCACATTATTATGACTGTGAAAAGAAGCAGAAATGCTATTATGTTGGTAAAAAAATATGATGGACGATTGTGTAATGACAATAAAAATCGGATGACTGTGAAGTTCATTAACTGAAAACAAGATAAAATATAGGCACCAACGTTCCAATCGTGTTTACCTAGCAGGTGACCATTTTCTTATGTTGGTGAGAAAAACAATGATAGTTTATGAACAATATTACTTGAATACAAAGAAAATTTCATTTTTCGATTTGATTTATAATTTCTCGAAAACACTTATACGTACTGAAATCGTCAATTCCAAGTGAGTACTTATTGTATTACAAAAGTAAGCATGACAAAATAGTTTCATGTGCCGATGTGACAACTCACTGCATTTTGTTTTATTTGACAATGCACTGCTCGAATATGAAGGGATAGCATTGTGATTCTATGGCCTACAATTATTATTTTATCTTACAACCACGTCCGTGACTACATCACAGGTACACAAAGTCACGGGTAATCAAAATTACATGAAATGAATAACATCAAATAATATCACGTGTATCACTTATTCCATAGTGGCCTAGCACCACTATCATGTCTATAAATACCCCAGTATGATGTTTGTTGAAGGCATAACAATAGTAATAGATATACAATTACTATTATTATTATTATTTTTAATTTTATTAACAATGTCTTCAAGAGGTGCAGGAAGTTCACGCCGGCAAAGAAATCCGAAAGTGTGGCTGCTACCTCCATTTATGTATGACTACAAGAGCGAAAAGTACTCAAGTCCGAAGGATTATTATGCTGGTATCCGAGCAGAATGGGCGTTCAGGGTAACGGAGCAAGAAGGATTGTATAATGATCTACGTAACTTTGGGGCACCGGTACCTCATCGTCGTTCATTGACCATGGCTAGACGAAATGTGAGTGACTATGAAAAAGTAGTTAGCAGAATTAAGAAGGAGAACAACAGGATGTTGATGCGGAGATGTCGACATTTCATGCTTCAGCTAGCCACTGAAATGGCAGAAGCAAGCAACAGAGATTTGACAATGGTTGAGCGAAATAATGTCTTCAACAATGAAAAATATCTCTCTGACTACTACATGTCAGATGACGAATAAGAAATCAAACACCGTTATCTTTCATATGTTCGTTCCTGGAGTGTAAGACAACGTTGTTGTTGGTGTAACGTACGGATGTATTTCAAGTATTTTTCTTATGAACCTGAAGTTTATGAAATACCTACATTTATAAGTACACATTTATGAGTTCATGACTTTCTTTATTGAATTGCAATTTGTTAATGAATGTTCTGGATTAATTAATGGATTAATGTATGTTCAATTATGTGAATACTTAAAACACATAAAATAGATCAGGCAACTTGGAGAAAAGGTTCCCTTAACTGGGGCTGCTGAAATAGGGATGAAATTACAACGAATTTCAATCTCCATCAGGAAAGAAGAAAGAGTCACCTTCCAATTCTTGAAAGTCCAGTAAAAATTATGACTCCGGTAATGAATGAGGGGTTGACAAAAAACTAAACTCGGTGAATCGAACTACCGCCTTCAACAACACATAAAACATAACAGGTAGGTCGGTGAATAGCTTCCCAAATGACAAGAACAATTCAAATAGTCATACTTTTCAATGAAATACAAATAGCGGGTCGTAAGCTTCATAAGCTTCATTTTTTCACACATTGAGTAGTCAAATCGTGGAGAGACTTGTCAGTATATGCAGATAGATTGTGAAGTCATGTGACCTGGTGCACAGTCTTCGGTTTTATTGATTTGTTTATTACAGTCACAACTCATCTCTTATTTACATATGTGGGATTCTCAACTCAGAAAGTCACATGGCAACAGTGAATTCATTGATTTACCTAATTGTCAGCCTGCCTTTATTTTGTCTGTATATGCAGATGGATTGTGAAGTCATGTGACTTGGTGCAGAGTCTTTGGTTTTCTCAATTTTTTGCTCGATTTTTTTTATTACAGTGACAACTCATCTGTTATTGATATATGTGAGATTCTCAACTCAGAAAGTCACATGGCAACAGTGAATTCACTGATTTACCTTAACAACAGCATGCCTTTATTTTGTCCTTATATGCAGATGGATGGTCTTTGTCATGTGAATTGGTGCACAGGCTTTGGTTTCCTCGATTTGTTGCTCGATTTTTTTTATTACAGTGACAACTCATCTGTTATTGATATATGTGGGATTCTCAACTTAGAAAGTCACATGGCAACAGTGAATTCACTGAGTTACCTTACAGTCACCATGCCCTTATTTTGTTCGTATATGCAGATGGATTGTGAAGTGATGTGACTTGGTCCACATGCTTTGGTTTTCTCCATTTTTTGCTCGACTTTTTTGTTACAGTGATAACTCATCTCGCATTGATATATGTGGGATTCTCAATTTAGAAAGTCACATGGCAACAGTGAATCTACTGATTTACCTTACAGTCAGCATGCATATATGTGGGATTCTCATTTATCCGTTCATAATCAACTATATAAACGAGTAAAGGTGAAGACACAACCTTACAACTCATTTCGCCCTACGAAATTATTATTCATTTGTTTTAAAAAATTAGCATGGCTACATGGTTCATAGGAGGGAGTGGGGGTCGCAGAGGTGGTAGGAACTTGCAAAGGGGTGAAAGTTCACGACGAGGAAGGGGAAGGGGAAGTGGCGATGCTGAAGATGAAACACCATTTCCTTTCTTGGATGCCTCTTGTGCTTATCATGATAGGTTTGGGAAGCGACATTTCGTCATGCCCAAGTACTATCGAGATCAATGTGGTTTGGTGGAGGATCCATCAGAAAATCAAACAGGATATGGTTATGCAAAGGCTAGACTTCTTAAGTGGCCCGCACTATTTATAGAGCGAGTGCAAAACGAAAGATTATGTCGGGAAAGAGGACTGAAGGTGCCAAAAGCACATTCTGTTGAGATCCAAAAGGAAGATCCTGATAATGTTGATCGACTATGTCAAACACTAGAACGTGAGATTTCTCAAATGGGTCGTAGATTGGCCCGCGATATGCAGCTACTCATACTTAAGAAGGATGCCCAGAAGAACAAAACAGAACCAAATGTTGCGGCTATCAAGGCTATCATGGAGGATCCTGAACTTGTCTCTGATGCTGAGCTTTCGGATTGTTCAGACTCTGAGCCACCTGCCGATTTAAGCGCGAATTAGGTGTTAATGTCTACACTTCGGCAATATAACAACTTCCATTAATATGTAATGTCTGTGTTAGAGTAAGTATAACTGTTATGTTATGTTATGTTTATGTTTAAGTTTATGTTTATGTATTGTGTCTGTCAAATGTTACGGCTATTAATATGCAATATTAGGTCATGAATTAGGTGTTTCTCTATCTAACTGTTATGTTTATGTATTGTGTGTTCAGTTAAGAGTGTCCAGGATGTATGTAATGTGTGTTCAGTTCATGGTGTCCATAATGTATTTTTGTGGGAGAATTATGTCTGTACTACCTACGTAACTGAAAACTATTACATTTGCAACTTCAGTTATGTTGTTTTCATACCCGTAAGAGTATTTTGTAAAGTACTGACTTCGTATATTATGTATTAAGTATTATTACAAAAATGTCGTCGAGTTGCACAATGTGTGGGTGTGCTTCGAACTGTACAGCATGCATATCACATTCTAACCCATAACAAAATAAATTTAAATGAAAACGGGTACAAAACGGTTTTACTAAACTGGTTTACTAAACTGATTTTCTGAATTACATTCTCACCTTCTAACCCAAAACAAAAGAATAAATATATATTTATGTTTAAATGAAAACGGCTTTCGTAAAGCCAAAATAATTTTCTAAATAACACCTTCCAACCCAAAACAAAGACAAAAGAAAAAAAAAAATTACATGAAAACGACTTTAGTAAAGCGAAAAAAAAAAAATTAATTACACAAAACAATAAGCAAAAAATTTTTTTACATGAAAACAACTTTAGTGAAGACGAAAAAATTTTTTTAATTACATTTTCTAAAACAAAACAAAGACAAAAGAAAAAATGAAAAATGTAACATGACAACGGCTTCAGTAAAGCCAAATAAATGAACATGATTGGCTTAATAATATCTACATGAATATGATTTTGAAATTATATATATGAAAAATAGTATGTAAAATTAATATATGAAAAGAGGTTTATTTTCATATTATGTAAAATTTATGAATTACACATTCTAAACAAAAACAAAAGAAAAAAAAAACATATTTTAACATGCTTTATGTTTTTTTCTTTGGTTTTATCTTGAAAATAGCGTTTTATTCCAACAAAGTTTATGTTAAAAACGGTGGGTGGAAAAAATATTTTTGTTAAAATCGCTATTAGAAATAGCGTTTTTTTTGGAACAAAATTTGAACTTAAATCGCTATTACGAATAGCGTTTTTCCTTCAAATTTTTTTTTTTAAACTCGCTATTATAAATAGCGTTTTTTTGGAAATTTTTTTTTATTAAAATCGCTATTATCAATAGCGTTTTTTGGCAACAAAATTTTGTGTGAAAATTTTGTGTGAAAAGCGCTGTTAAGAACAGCGTTTTTTATTGGGAAAAAGAATAACACTAGAAGCGCTATTTGTAATAGCGACTTATTAATCAAAAGCGCTATTTGTAATAGCGATTTTACTGTTCATCTACTTTTGCGATCCTAACAGTAAAAGCGCGAATAGTAATAGCGCTTTAACTTAGTTTTGGAATTCCGTCAAAAGTTGGCCTAGTTTTGGAAATACAATACAAAAATGGCTTATATTGGGAAAAGCCTCGAAAAGGAAAGCTATTGGCTTGTAATAGTCAATGTTGAAATCATCCAAAAAATTATATTACAAATTTACAATACAAACAAATTGAAAAACAATCAATGAGTTTGCTTCTGAAACTAACCAATTTCAATGTTTTAAAACAGGTAGAATGCAAGTCGTTAGCATATAAATATAATCATTACAATATTTTCAGGTTCTATAAATAAAAATTTAGGTACAAATCACTTTTTATACGTTGAATATTTTTGTTGCTAAAAATGTTATTATTATATTTTTAATGACAAATTTGACATTTAATGATGAATTACTATCATTTTTAGATCAAATTTTGTGTCTCAATAAATAGACCTTGGGATCAAATTATTTTTATCCCATGCATTTATTAGTGACATTTTTAAAATTTTGTCTCTAAAAGTTTTTATTTTATTTTTTAAAACGACTTTTTAGTGACTCCTCGCGATCGTAGGAATTCATCCTTGAATACTTTTTCAACAAAATTTTTATTTTTGAAGATAAAAAAAAATTAATTTCTAAAACTCTTATTTGTTATAATAAATTACCGATATCAACTAATTTACCATTCAAACCAAAACCCAACAAGCATAATCGAAAACATATTCGGCATTTTTTTGTTGGCCACCTATGAAATATGGGAACTTTGATCACCTATGCCATACCAGGATAATTACCTATGCCATACCATTTTTTTTAAGACCACCTATGCCATACCAGGATAATTACCTAGTACTAGTATTTTGTATAGTATTTCTACATACGTATTCAGTACATAACACATGTATCCAAAATTTTCATCTTGATTTTTGTCATACGTTTAAGGTACCTATAGCACATACTCAAATCATACCTCAGTCACAATAGTATCTTTTTTATTATTATTTTATAGAGAGATAACCTTAATTTTATTGGACTTTTTTATGCTTCACATTATTTTAAAACTAAGTTTTGAATTGTAAGTTATTTAAATATATTGATATTTTATTGTTGGTGTATACCCTATTTTTAGCATTAAATTTAAATTGTAGGTTGGATATTAACTAAGACCTCATTTGGAAACATGTTTTTTTAGTAATTTTTTGATTTTTTGACTAAAATGTGATATAAAAAAAACTAGTATGTTTGGGATGACTTTTTGATTTTTTACGAAAAAATGTGCAAAAAGTAAAGAGAAAATGGAATCTTTGACTTTTTGGTATGAGTAATTGGCTTTTTTATTTTTTTAGTAATTTTTTGACTTTTTGGCTAAACCAGTCGCTTTCCAAACGAGGCCTAAGTAAACCATTTAACTATTTTTGCATTACTCTAAATTAAAAAAATAAATAAATAAGTATTTTTTTACGAACATTCTTTGCAGTACATGTATCTTTTTTTTTTAAATAAAAAATAAAAAATTTACCATATTAACATACCCATATCGTAGTACCAATACCTATAGCCGTATAGGTGGTTCATAGCTAGCCACGTATCCTGTGATTATGCTATCACTAGAAAGGCTCATCATTCAACAATAAATGTAATGTTTTTTTTTTTTTTTAATTTAAAATAATAATAAATTTACATTTATATTTTATAATCATTAGATATGTGATGGAAACCCTACATTACAAACATGTAATAAAGTAATTTAAATTTTAGGGTAAATTATACTTTGCTCCCTTTATATTCGGCTACTTTCTCACTTTGGCTTTTGAAGTTTATTGTTTCCCACTTTGACCTTTTATATTTTAAGTTTTTCTCAATTTACTCCTAAAGCTTATTTTGTTAAAAACCAGACAGAAAATGACACATTAATGGTCACGTGATATAAAAATATTTTATTATATATAACGCACATCTCTTGCATAAACTTAAATTCTAATATCATAATATATATTTTATATTATGTGACAGTTATTATAGTATTTTCTGTCTAATTTTGAACAGAAGTTAGTTTTAGGAGTAAACTAAGAAAAAGTTGAAACAAAAAGGGCTAAAGTGGGAAAAAATAAACTTTAAGGGCTGAAGTAGAAAAGTAGCCAAATATAAAAGGGGCAAAGTGTAATTTACCCTAAATTTTATTCAAACCAAAGAACAAAGGGGCATACCCGCTAACACCCTCAATACTAAACCAGAAACCTTAAAAAAAGTTCTAAGATGGGGTAACTCCACAATCCATACAACTCTACCAGTTAAGAAAAGTTCTTCTAATATTCTTGAAAGAGCAAATTCTAGCTCTGATCTCAAATGGAAGTAGCAAGGGTGACCTCTGGATGATTAGCTGCTTGCCTAAAAATTCTGTTATTTCTTTCAATCCAAATGTGTTAAACTACACAAGCCAAAGACATATTATGAGCCATAATTAAAAAGATTTGCCTGGACATTACACCATTAAATTTCCTCACTCCAATTCAAAACACCTCTGTTAGTTCGATTATTCTTTAACATATTATCCCATATATACTGGCTAAAAATACATTCAAGAAAAAGATGCGTATGGCTTTCTTGAACTGCAATGCATAGCAGACAGAGGGGTTCAACCTGCATTCTCCATTCCAACATAAATTTCTATCCCTAGTAGTTAGCCTCTGCTAACAAAGCAACCATAGAATAAAGGACCATTTAGGAACCAGTCCTCTAAACCAAACAACATCATGCCAGACAACTTCAGATCTCCTTGGTCTAATGGCCTCCTAGGATGACTTAATAGTACAGGAACCATTAGGAGTAGGAACACAAATAACTGCATCTTCCTTAGTAATTTCAGGCACTAAAGATGCAGAGGTAAGAGCTATAACCTGCTGAACAGTCCTATTCCTTTGTTTATTTATGCCAATGCCATCCATGCTCTGTCACAAGGGGTGTCAATTATCGAACCACAGAGAAGTGTTCAATCCATTGCTAATTTGATATTGAATTAAAGGCTGCCCCATCTGTGTTAGCTTAAATATCTTCTTCACAGACCAAGAAGAATCTTTGGGAAGCTTCGTAGCCCCAAAACACTGGTCCCTTATTATATAAAAATGAATCTATCTTACCCGTAAAAAATCAGCTTTTTTTACTACGAGACCACAAAAGTCTTAAAATGCTTGCTTTATTCCAATTGTTCACATCTCTAATACCCAAGCCCCCATCTTCCTTAAGAACACACACATCAGCCCATTTGACCTTAGCCCGTCCTTTTCACAGTCCCTGTCCAAACGAAGGATCGTAACATACTTTCAATTAGTGGTGATCACGGATCAGGTTGGGTCAGGTGGCATCCCATCCACCATTCATCCAAGGGGTGATCATGGATTTGCACAACCCACCTCACCCGCCCAACCGGACCCAATCAGACTAATTTTTGGCATACACCGATGAAATATTTCAAAATCAGTGGATATAGTTTAAATTGCAAATCAACTATCCCACACCCACATGAACCTGATCTACCTGTAGATGAAGTTAAAAATAAAAATAAAAAGAACTGCTAACAAATAACAATATAGAGTAGGAATAATAAAATATATCTTTTTGTGAAAATAGAAAACAATACCTTAAAAATATGCATACGTGGTGCCATGGTCTATTATAGACAAATAATACATATTTTTTTAGATTTCTAGTTATTGGAGATTGTAAAAGTAATGAATTGTAATTCGAAAAAATGTCCAAAATTTATAAAGTCTCCAAATAGCCAAACCGATTGCATTCATCCCCCAACTTGCACAGTCCGCTCAATTCGCATATGCCAAATGGGTGGATAGATGTGAATTGATTTTTTCCAATCATGACCAATTGTGATATTAGTTATAATTTGATTATAATTTATTGTGACGTTAGTTATTCATTGCAATGTTGGTTATGACATTATTTTGATTATGATTCAAAATATCAATGGTTATACCTTATGTGGTATTTGATTATGATTCAATTTTTTTATTTTATTTTAATTATGGCTGAAAATGATCTAATATGTTTATCGGTATCCGCAGATTTTTTTTTTTAAAGAAGTTATTCATAACCATACATACAATAAATATAGTAAATGATTAAACATGAAACTCCTCTGCCCATTGCTTTCCAAATTATACATGAAACTCCTGATACAACTTTTGGGTGAATATAGCTACTCTACACATCATGTCCACCTACAGAAGAACCTTACATAGAAAGAAAAGAACACCACAAAACACATTTTGACAAGGAAGCAATGGAGGCAAGAATCAAGATATTCTTATAGTGTCCTTTGGATTGCCAACAATGGAAGCAGGACATATCTTCAGTTTCAGGAGAACTCCATTCAGCTGCAAGCTCAACCTCTAATCTAATTACAATGTATGTGTGTTGTAATACAATTTTTGTCACTTTTTTATATATTTTTTTTGGGTTTTGCTAACTAATGCCTCTAAGGCGCAAAAAAAGAATAAAAATAATAGACATGTTTCACAAATTTAGACACACTTTTTAATGATTTCAAACTGATTATAACATTTTCCACTTATTCCAATACACGTTTTACAAATTCCAATACATTTTTTTATAACCTTTAAAATTTTTTGTCTTTAACTTTATCCTCTCATCTTTATGCCAATATTGCTTTCTTCCTATGGAGTTGGCAGTCTAAAAATCTGTGCTTTTTGTACACAAGTAGTGTTCTAATATAAACATTCTGAACTAATTAAAACAAGGGATCAATTCATTTTCATTGCTTAAATCTGATAGAAATCTTGTATGAATGTTGAGAGCTGTTTATAGCATTCTTTTGTTTCAATTAACAGGGTAAAAATGCAAGGTTTTATCCGAGCAGTACGGTCTTGCCATGAAACACTTAAGCTTGCAATTCTACAGCATTCACTTGTGAGGGATACAACTGAGATGAACAAAATATTCTCGCGATGTGGGTGTGTCACCTCCTCTCCTCCTGCTGCTATGCATCAGAAGGGTTTAGAGAACACCACAGTGGCAGATGTGTTGATGACAAAGGGAGGCGAAAAAGTTGAGTCTTGGCTATGGTGCAGCACTGATGACACTGTCCATGGTGCAGTGAAGCAAGTACGTTTTTTTACAACACTTGAAAATAAATTAATAAATTTTCTTGTTGATCTCAATTTAATGAGTTTAGATTTGCTAAAGTTAAAAGATCTCAACTTCACCATGAAGTTGATCCATTATCTAACTACTTTGAACTCAACCTAACTCATTCATCTTACACAACTAATTGAGAAAATTATTCATGCTAAAAATCAAGTTAATCCGATATCGATTGTCATATTATTAAACAATTTTTATCTATATAACCTACATGTTTTTAAGAGTAGAACCATTCATGTATTATTATATATATATGCGTGTGCGCGCGCGCGCGCGCGTGATTGATGATGTGATTATTTATGTTTGATCAACCCAATCTTTTGCTTGCATGTTCTTCTCATATTGTCATATGAGATGAACAATTAGTCCCATAATGCACAAACTTCACCCATGAAATTAAAATATTCAATTTTAGCAAATTTGAACTCCAATTTAATCATGTTTATCTTTTATTACAATGGTGCAAAATTGTAGATGGCACAAAATAATGTTGGATCTTTAGTGGTTCTAAAACCAGGAGAACAACAAATGATTGCAGGAATCATCACAGAAAGAGGTAGTTTCATCAGCTAAACTAAAGTAAAATTGATGGAGTATGTTTGGTAATGTTTGTGTTTATATTTCTTTTGTTTATATTTTAAAAAAAAAAATTGCAAATAAAAATTCGTTTAATATTTATTTTTATTTGGACAAATTATACCGGTAATTCTTATATTTTTTGCATTTGTGTCCTTTAAGTCCCTATCATTTCAATTGATTCCATTTTGATCTTAAACTTATACTTTTGCCTTTATTTGGTTACATTGATTACAATTATTAATATTTTTTTTTATGAAAAATATGTATATGAATGACATGTGTCATACTTTTATAAGCAAAATTATAAACGTATTCAACTTAATAAGTTAATTTCAATCAATTTAGTGACAATTTTTATGCAAAATCCTTAATCAGTAATATCAATTGGACCAAATTATCACAATTTAAAATTAAGAGTTAATTACACTTTTCATCATTATAGTTTGACCCAAATTTCACTATAGTCCTTATAATTTCATTTTATACAATTTGATCCCTACACTTTAAGTCTAATTTCAATTTGTTTATTTTGTATAACTTGAAGTTAAAATTAACAATTTTTGAACACTGGTCAATCTTTTAAGGTTACAATTTGGACCTTTCAGCTAAATTGAAGGTTAAAATTAATAATTTTAAGATGCTTGTCCATTTTCTAAAGATAAAACATGTAGACAAAATTAGCAACAATTTAGACGGAATGACCAAATTGAAATTGGACTTAAAGTTTAGGGACCAAATTGTTCAAATTGAAATTATAGAGACTAAAGTGAAATTTGAGTCAAACTATAAAGGTGACAAGTGCAATTAATCCTAAAATTAATGATCAAAATCGGACTAATTGAAATGATAGAAACCAAAATGACACAGAGACAATGCATGGACTCAATATAATTTGCTTTTTTTCAAAAACTTGTAAACAGTTTACAAAATTTATTAAATTTTTGTAATCACAAAAAAATTGATTTCACTTGTGGCCACCACCTACCACCGCTCATCACAACCATCGGCCATCATCGCCTGTGACCTCCACCAACCACCTTTAGCCACCAACTCTTACCGGAAACCAACTTTGTTTGTCACCTCACTACCTCCGGTGGCTAACCACCACCTTCAGTTATTTGTAACCACCTTCAACCATTGCCAACCACCTACCTTAACAACCTCCAACAATCACTTTTGACCACCATCTACAACTATCGACAAACAACCCATTCTGCCTGTTTTGAAAATAAATTTCTGAAATACATGTGTACTAAACCTGTTTTTTTGTTTTTGTTTTTACCAAAAATAAACAATAAATTGCAAGCTTGCCAAATGGACCCTTCGGTGCAAGTTTCTCTTGTCAACAAGACCATTTTCAAACAGTAGTAGAGAATTATAAATGCAGCTAACATGTTAATTGTCGATGGTGGAATCAAATGACAAAACACAGACTATCTGCGGAAGGTAATAGCGAAGGACAGGCCTCCTAAATACACAAAAGTCAGGGAGATCATGACTGATCAGGTTTTCCCAGTTACCGAATACTATCTATTTTCTCAGGAAAAAAAAAATAAAAAATAAAAACTAAAAAAATTACTCTCGTCTTACCCACCTTTTCATTCTTGTATATATTCATCAATCAGCACAAGTTGATAACAGTGACATCCAATACCAACATTCTTCATGCAATGCAGCTCATGACAGGTAACATAAACATCTTGTTGATTTTTGAGTCTGACAATTGACATAATTTAAATTTTGGCGCGCAAAATTAATTTTGACATGATTTGATGTTGACAGAGAATCACATTCGGCATGTTCCTGTAATAGATGAAAACATTGTTGGGATGATTTCGGTTGTTGATGTTGTGCGAGCGGTGGTAGAGCAGCAGAGCGGGGAAGTGAAGAGGCTGAATGAGTTCATTAAGGGAGGATATTCTAAAAATCTTTGACAACATTCTGTTTCGACAATCACTTTACGCCATCAGCCTTTCAATTCTAATTTATAGCACAAAACATATGTATTATGCACACGAGATAACATTAATGACAATCAAAGAAAGTTGAAGTACTTATTTGATGTCATGGTGCCTCACTCATGACAGTTCAACGTAACTGTGAAAAATTACAAGCAGGAAACCAAGAATACTATGTTCACGGTGTTCTATCACCTCATATGAAGTAACAACATTTGATGCTTAATTTAACCACCAGGTCCTTGTAGATATGAACAATAGAAACTGCAGAAACAATGCAGAATTAACAAACATGTTTGGATTTCAACAAAACAGAACAAAAGCAAAAAACCAAACACATGGAATCTATTTTCTTAGAAAATCAAACTGCCAGTGAAATATATAGCTCTTGGAATCCCAAATCACGCACTATTGATAATTGTACAGATCAAATCCTGATTTAATTACTCAATTCTTATTAACAACCAGATAAAACGAATAGGACTGTAAAACTAGTTTGAGACTGCAATTTACACAATTACCCCAGCTGAAAGTATAAGATATAATCAAGAGATAAAAAAAATAACCTTCTGCAAACTACGACAAAGCTCTGTTTGAAAGTAGATGACTTTATTAAGCTCTGTTCAGAAGTAGACAACTTTAACAAACTCAGTTCATTTAGGCAACCAATGCATAGTTATTTTCAAAATGGAAGAGATGTATAATAATTTTAGGGGCACAAGAACCCGTGACAACATTCTGTTTCCACAATCTCTTCACCCATCAAGCCTTTCGATTCCAATTTATAGCACAAAACATACGTGATGCACAAAAGAGAAAACATGGATAACAATCAATGAAAGTCAAAAGTACTTATTTATTGTCATGGTGCCTCAGTCTAACACTAGCACATATAAGCAACAATATGGGCTCATGGTGTTCAATCTCCTCACAGGAAGAAACAATGCAAAATTAACAAACATATTTGCACTCATGGACCTCAAACAAAGCAGAACAAAGCAAATCCAAACACACAGGATTTCCCTTTTTCAGAAAATCAAACTGCCAGTTAGCTATAGCTATTGGTATCAGATCTGTAATATGAGAACCCTGGATTTCAACATCCAAGGGCAGTGGTATCTCATATCACTGCACTGGTGATTATGATATCAAAAGCTTGATAAAACTAATTCTTATTGACAAAAAGATCAAACAATTTGGACAGTAATCTCAATTGGAAATTATGACAAAGCTCTGTTCCAAAGTAGACAACTTACTAATCTCAGTTCATACAGGCAACCAATGCATGGTGATTCTCAAAATGGACAAGATGTATAACAATTTTATAAGCACAAGAACTGTGCCAACAGCCACTAAGATAGGTTTGGATAATAATGTTCTGAGGAGCTCAATACTCCCTGTCAGTTGCATCTTGCTACCATGCAGTGTTTTGAAGTGTATTCCTCAATGATTAAAAAGACTACCTACCTCATTGTTGGTCTGTTGTGACGCAAGGCTTGGGATGCCATCAAGGCCACCTTTAGGCTGTTTGAAGTAGAAAAGCCCTGAGCCTCCATCCACCCATGCATCCTTCGAGCATCCTGGACAAACCTTCCGGCTAAAAGCCCATGAATAATCCTCTCATACTCCTCTGGCCCCAACTGATCCTCTTTAGCCTCTACAACCCCTAGGGCTTGAAGAGCCTTTTTCTCTACCCCAGCCTTCGAGTACATTTCACAAAGGCTTATGGTTCTTAAACGGAGGATTCTCACCCTGCTCAGCAATCTTGCCCAACAGTTGCTCAGCTTCATCAAGCAGCTGCAATTTAGCCAACCAATCCACAAGCACACTGTAAGTAGCAACACCCAGTTCAAAACCATCCTTCTCAAGCTCCAATAGAAGATTCAATGCCTTATCCAATAAATTACATTTCTCGTAAGCCGCAATCATACTAGCGGTGCACCTATCATCAGGCCTGTGTCCAAGTTTAATCATGTAGTCGAAATTGTCCCTCGCCTGATCCGGGTCTTGCGCTTGCCCAAATGCCTCGACAAGCAATGTACAAGACTCCAAACTGGGTTGGAACCCAGCAAACTGCATCGTGGTAGCGATTCTTTGAGCTCCACCAACATCGCCACGCTGGGCAAATGAACTGAGCAATGCCATGTAAATCTCTTTCGTGGGTTTCATGTCCCTTGCCTCCATCTCTCTCATCAGTGACTCGCCCAACTTCGGTTGTGCAGCCTTTACATATGCCATGATCATTGAGTTGTAAATCCTCATGCCCGGTTGAAAGCCTTGGCTTCTCAAGCTTTCAAATGCCTCTTTCGCACGGCCAAGATTACCTGCCTTGCTGTACATGTGAACCAATACTGTAAACGTGAGAATGTCGGGCAGGATGCCTTTTTCATTCATGTTCTTAAGAATCCTCTCCGCATCTTCTAAACGGTTCTCTTTAGCATGGGCCTCAATGAGCTTTGAATAGTCACGACTGTTAGTTTGAAATGATTCTTCTCTGAGAACAAGTTCCGCAACCTAGACATAGATCATTTAACAGGAAATTTAAGATCAAAACTCAAAAGCAATAATTACAGGAAATTTTAAAAGAACACAGGTTTACTGTCCATACTATGCCTACATTTGCAAATCTGCAGCATGTAAGCTTATCTAAATATTTATGACAACTTTATGATAAAGCAAAAAATTAACAAAAAGAAAAAGGGAAGCACATGCAAAACAAAAAGTATGCCAAAAAGAGAATCTCTTTAAGTTCAGTCAAAGAATCCCTAGTTAATGGTTTGCACTAAAGCGCAGATACAAATCATAGCAACCCACGGTTTAGACAGAAGACAATTATACAAATAAATTGGCAATTTCTGTGAAACCACAAGAAAACTATAAGAGAGGCGGCACATGTCAAGAAAATGAAATAAATGTATTATTCTCACATGTAGAGGCCAAACTCCATTTCTGGGTCATCAGGAAACATAATAGTGAATGCATTCCGAACAATCAAATTCAATGATATATATAGATAAGAAAAGCAATAGGCTTGTAACAGTATATGTTAAAAACAAGCTTAAAATTATACAAATTTACAATACAAATAAAAAGAAAAACCACCAATGAGTTTGCTTCTGAAACTAACCTACGGAAAAATATTTTAAAATAGGTATAGAATGCATTTTGTTGAGCACCCAACTAAAAGTATGTGAATATAGATACCAATATAGACAGTTTGTTTTAGATAAATTAACCTTCACACCAGAACCAAAAAGCCATAATTGGAAACATATTTATAATTTTTTTGCTGGCCACATATCTTGTGATTATGCCATCTAATTCAAACTTTGACAGAATATTCCAAGATGGCGAAAATTTAAGAAGTCACTCCACCCTCTACTATGTTTTAATCGTTCTAAAAGTGCTGTGGTGGCACTATAATATTATACATGGCAGCAAAATTAAGCAACACAAACTTCTCTTCCTAATCAAGTACGAACCATGTAAGGAACATAATTGGAGTCAATGGACCAAGATTACAATTTTTACTACACAGTAAAATATGGTTGGGACCATGATTGGAAAATAAAATTTTAAAAACAAATGAATGAACACCTAAATTTTATGATCATATATCCATGTTATAGACAACAATTAATGTAAGTTCAAAACCAAATCACAAACGGTTCTTATCATAACTGCATAGTACTATGTGTTTGCTTTTGCAGGAAGGAGGAACCGATGGGGGTTGAAGGAAGGAGAGATGGAGGAACCGATGGTGAAGGCTGGAACCAGTGATCAATAGCAGAAGACAAGGAGCTAAGAGAAGATCAGAGAACCTGGTGACTATCTTCGTGGATAATCTTCCTCAGGAGATGAAGTCTAAAGAACTATTAGATATGTTTACAAGTCTTGGAGTTGTTCATAATGTATTCATTTCATATAAGAGAAGTAAAGCAGGGACAAGATTTGGTTTTGTTAAGTATGATTGCAAGGTTGCGGCAGGAGTCACGATCCAGAAAACGGATTGTATCTGGTGCAATGACAAGGTACTAAAGGTGAAGATCGCTGATTATGACAAAGAAAAAGGAAGGATGAACCATCGACAAGAGAAGATGGTTAACTGGTGGCAAGCCAAGCAGGAGAAAGAGCTTATTATTAAAGCAAATAGGAGCTCAAGGAGGTGGAAAACGGCCAGGTTCCTTAAACAAGTCTTATGCTGAAGTTCTGAAAAGTGATGGATGCAAATAAAATAATGTTTTAACCATTGACGCATCGGATGAAGGGAGTGAATGGCTGCACAGAAGCATTATAGTCCGATTGAAGGACATGAGTTTGCTAAGGGATTTACAGAAGATATTATTACAGGCCAATGTTCAAGGAATACAAGTAAGGATAGGAGGGGGCAATCTAATTGTACTCGCTTTACAATCCATAGAAGGTGTGATTCAGAATTTCAGTAAGATAGCAGTGAAAGTTCAAGAGATGTGTGATGAGATTAGAACTTGGAATGAAGATGTGAAGCTATGTCTTGTCCCTGCTTTACTTCTCTTATATGAAATGAATACATTATGAACAACTCCAAAACTTTACTTCCCTTGAATCAGGGTCAAGTATTGGTCAAATACTTTTGAATGAAGCTCAAGCAACAATTCAGATGGGGAAATTACTAGGGGTGGATTTTGAGGACCAAGAGAATGAGGTTCTTAGCAAGATTATGGAGCTCGAGAACAAAGATATTGAACTGCTTCATCAAAGGAAGCAAGCTGGAGGCAAGTAATCTAGCTCTGGTTATTTACTTATTGAAGGGTTGTGTGGAATTAATTGTTGTTATTATGAAGATAATTTCGTCAAATATTAGAGGGTTGGGGAGAGAAATTAAAAGGAGAAAAATTAAGACAGTGCTAAAAGAGAAAACGGTGGATGTGCTGTTATTGCAAGAAACAAAGAGAGCAATGGTAACAAGGGATTTGGTACAATCTATATGGGTGAGGAATAATTTTGATTATGTAGAAGTTGGAGCTGATGGTAGTGCACAAGGTGTACTATGTGTTTGGAACACTGAAATGTTTAGCTTGGAGGAGTGCTGCTGTGGTAGGAATTTCATTGTCATGATAGGAAAAGTAAACAAGCAGTTTGATTGTGTATTAACAAATGTGTATGCACCAACTGAGGTAGATAGGAGGAATTCATTGTGGGAAAAACTTCTAAGAATTAAAGCATGTTTCAGTAAACCATGGTGCATGGGAGGGGATTTTAATGAAATCTGATATTTAGGGGAAAGAAAGGGATGTTCTAGAAGGGCAGTAGGAACTTGTGACTTCAATAACTTTATTGATCGATTTGAAGGTTCTGAATTACCAATGAAAGGGAGGAGTTCACATAGAGTGATTCAAGAGAGGAGCAAAGATGGAGCAGACTTGATAGGTTCATTCTGGAGGATGAATGGTTGATCAAGTTCAACTTTAAATGTTGGGGCCTGCCTAGTTTAATCTCAGATCATTGTACTATTCTTATGATGGAGGATGATAGAGATTGGGGTCCAAGATCTTTCAGATTTTTTAACTCTTGGACCCTGCACCCAGGTTTCAAATCTTTTGCAGAAAATGTATGGAAAGAGGCACACTTTACTGGAAGGGCTGGGTTCAAACTATTCAGTAGATTGGAGTGTTTGAAAAGGGCCTTGAAAGAATGGAATGTGAGCACATTTGAGAACATTAACGGCCAGCTGACAGTAACAGAGGAAGAGCTGCATGGACTGGACTTGATAGCAGAAAATAGGTCTTTGTTGGGAGAAGAAAGAGATAGGAGAGTCAAGCTTAAAGGTGAGGTCTGCTGAGTGGTTATGGCTCAGAAATCAAGACAGGATTGGATCTTGAGAGGAGATAGAACTACAAAGTTTTTCCATTTGATGGCAAAAAATAGGCAAAATGTGAATCTCATTAACTCAATAACAGTTGATGGGGTGGTGAAGGAGGAACCATCTGAACTAAGAAATGGGGTGTGGTCTCGTTTTAAGAAAGCTTTTTCAGAAACACAGAAGAGGAGGCCAAGATTAGGGGGGGATTTTCTGTTAATTTCTAGTTCACAGTATGAAGCTGAATTGGAGAAGGTATCCACTGAGAAGGGAAATATGGGAAGCATTGAAGAATTGTGAAGGAAATAAGGCACTGGGCCTGATGGTTTTAATATGTTGGGGATAAAAAAGTGCTGGAAATTTATGAAAGAAGATTTTATGGAGTTTTTCACAGAGTTTTATCAACATGGCAGATTGGGAGGGGGTATCAACTCAACCTTGATAGCTCTGATTCCAAAGAATGAGAATCCTACATGTTTAGCAGATTATAGACCAATGGGCCCGTTTGTTCACAGAGGTAGGTTGGGTAGGATTGTTAATAAATGGATTATTAGTGAGGGGACTGTTAGTGAGAGAACTAAGAAAAATTGTATTTGTTTGATAACCAATGAACTAGCAATAGTTCATGTTTGTTTTGAGAGATATGAGTGAGATTAATCATGTAAAATTCCACAAGTACCCTTGTTGCATTACTATCAAATTTGGGCTTGGACCAACTAATAAATGCATTACATATTTTAATATTAAAAAGATATTTTATAAATATTAAAATTATATTTTAATATTAAAAATTATATTTCATAAATACATAATTTTTTTGGGGAAAAATATTATTATAATATTATATTTTTACATTAAAAATTATTTTTATATTAAATTATTTTGATATAGAGAATGGTGGAGTAAAAAATGATGGAATAATTAAAAAAATGATAGAGAAAAGACTGTACTAATCAAGTAGAGTAAATAAATTAGGTAGGATAATAGAGGGCAAAATAGTAAATCTCCCTCTAATTCCAAGGAATTGTTTTTCTAATACCATATCCCATGGAGGACTACTAATCTCATCCATGGAGACCTATCAATCATAGTCCCAAGATATTGTGAATCTCTTTCCCCATTTTGCAAACGAACACAATATTAGTGGACCCCACATCCATTCTAATCCAATCCCATCCCCTATAACCCAAAACAAACCGACCCTATAAGTCTTATTGGTTCTATATACAAGCTTCTAGCTAAGGTACTCTCCTTTAGACTCAAAAAAGTACTTCCTTCAATTATTAGTGAGACACAATCTGTGTTTTTGGGAGGGCGAAACATCATGGACGGCAGTCTAATTGCCAATGAGGTTGTGGGTTGGTGGAAAGCCAAAAACAAAAAAGGTTTTGCAATTAAATTGGATTTTGAAAAAGCATAAGATAGTGTTAATTGGGGTTTTTTGTACAATCTGCTGGAAAGTTTTGGGTTTGGCCAAAGATGGCAAGTGTGGATGAAAGCATGCGTTTCTACTGTTAAAACCTCTGTTTTAGTTAATGGGAGTCCATCTGATCAATTTTAAGCTGAGAGGGGATTAAGACAAGGGGATCCATTATCCCCTTTTTTGTTTAATAAGGTGGTAGAGGGGCTAAACATCCTTATCATGAGAGCTAGAGATATGGGACTGTTAAAAGGAGCTGCGGTAGGCAAAGGAAATGTTTGTGTACCTCATCTACAATTTGCAGATGACATAATACTATTCTGCAAAGCAGATTGGGAAGATGTGTTGTGTTTTAAAAGAATACTTAGGTGCTTTGAAATAGTTTCTGGGATGAAGATAAATTATTTCAAAAGCATGGTGATGGGAGTGGCGGTGGAGGATGATTTGTTATTGAAGACGGCTGATGCACTACATTGTAATAGTCAGAAATTGCCATGCAAGTTTCTTGGGATACCGCTTGGAGCAAGTCCTAGGATGAAGTCTACATGGGAGCCTGTAGTGAAGAAGTTCAAACTGAAGTTAGCTAGTTGGAAAAGGAAATTTTTGTCATTTGGGGGTAGGTTGACCTTCATAAAGTCAGTGCTCTCAAACTTACCTGTGTGCTACTTATCAATATTTAGAATGCCTGAAGGAGTAGCAAAAGGGTTGAATAAGATTCAAGCTTCTTTTTTATGGGGAGGTACGGACTTAAAGAGAAAAGTACACATGGTCAAATAGGAGAAATAACAAGAGTATGGAGTTAGGGGGGCCTTGGTATTAGAAGGTTAAGGGAGGTAAATTTGTGCCTTCTTGCTAAGTGGTGGTGGAGATTCGGGAAAGTGAAAAAGGCTTTATGGAAAGACATCTTGTGCAGCAAATACCAGATTAACAAGAGTCAATGGAGCCCAAGTCTGGATTGCCAAACAAGGAGATAAAGAATTTGGATGGATATTTTAGCAGTGGTTAATGAACAATGCAAGGGTGTTTCATTATATCCAATCCAATATAAGCATAAAGGTAGGCAATGGTAAAAGATGTCTTTTTTTTGGTTTGACAAATGGTATGGGGACTATTGTTTAAAAGACATTTTCCCAAGGCTGTTTCTGCTTTCAGTATCCAAAAAGGCTTTTGTGTTAGATGCTGTGTTACATGGACTCGCCACTTTGGGGCGAAGTACCCGTGTCGACACGACACGACACGGGTGCGGGTGTGGGATCTGTGTCGGATTTGTCTATTCTCTATCGGACGCGGCTCACAGCAACAGAAATGAAAGAGGTGAGAGTAAGAGATAAGAGATAACCTAGTCGAATGATCCAGTCGAAGCTCCATCCGGTCGATCCAGTCGAAGATCGAAACTCCGTCAGTCGATCGAACAGCCGACTACCACAAACAACTTCGAAAAGCCTCTCTCTCTCTCTCGCCTTCTCTCTATCCCTCGCGATCGCGATCGCGATCGTGATCTATGGCTTCCCTTTTCTCTCCCTCTCTCTGTCGTTCCTCTCTTGATTCCTTCGTATCTATCTATACATAATAATAATAATAGTTTATATATAATAATAGTAATAGTAAAGGAACTAAATAATATATAATAATAACTATTATAATAATAACTATTATTATTATATATTATATAATAATTATTATATAACATATAATATATTTATAAGATAATATATACTTATATATATTAATTAAAAAAATAAATATATGTATGTAAAATAAAATAAAAAAATTAATTGGAACATATTATTTAAAAAATATAATAAATAAATAAAATAATTAATATATATTAAAATAAAAATATTTATAAAAAAATTAAAAAATTTGACGTGTCCCCTGTTGTATCAGTATTCCCATTTTTTAGAAATTGTCGTGTCCCGTGTTTGCGTGATAATAAATATATATATTTTTTTAAGAACTATTTAACGTATCCTCGTACCCGTATCCAAATTTGGATACATATCCACGTATCCTTAATTTTTAATTTTAAAGTGTCCGACCCTTAGATACGCACCCGCACCCGACACCCGACACCCGTACCCGCGTCCGTGTAACTTAGGTTAGATGTATGCATCACAGGGGAAAGGTCTAGAGTGTGAAATTTACAGTTTAGAAGAGGTTTGTTCAACTGGGAAGAAGATGATGGATGGAAATGCTTGATAATGCACCACCATTGATCATGGACAATGAAGATAGGTTGGAATGGGAAGCTGACCCTTCAGGTACATTTAATGTGAATTCTGTTTACAAATGAACTGAATCAAATTTACTAAATTTGAGATTGCAAATTTGGTTTGGAAGAACATTGCACCTCTAAAAATCCATTTTTTTGGTTGGCTGGCTTGGAAAGGAAGAATTAAAACAGCAGGGATGCTAAGAAACATGGGGGTGTTGGATGCTAATACCAATGTGTTGTGTGTGTTCTGTAATGAGGCTGAAGAAACAGGGGAGCATATACTTATACATTGTTCTTATGTATGGAAGAAATGGTCTGAATTGATTAATTGGTGGCATGTAAAGTGGGTATCACCAGAATCTATCAATGGACTGTTACAGTGGTGGAGAGGTTCCAGTTTTAGCCTCAGATTCAATAAGTTGGAAAGAAAAATGTGGGAAGTACTTCCTTTTGCTACTATGTGGTCAATTTGGAAAATTAGGAATGATTGCAAGTTCAATGGGGCCCACGTAAAATGGGATTCTATTAATGAGCTAATCAAAGTTAGGGTGGCTTTATGGGTAAAATACAATATGAAGGAAGTGAGTTATTCTGTTCATGAACTGATTTTCAAGCTGGATTCCATTAGAAGTAGAAGTCATCAGTAAGAGATCAGGAGCAGTTTGGCAGCACAGAGCAATGAGCAGTTGAGCATTCTTTAACTGCTGGTTGTAATGTATGCATGGTTCAAATGGGTGACTATTATTAATTAGTCTTTTGTTGTTTTAGTGCTGGTAGATTAGTGGCTTGTGTATGTCATAATGGTTGACTTCTCTTCAACCATGGATTGAGATTGGTGCTGCAAATGATTGTGCAGGTTCTATTGTGCCACCTTAGTTGGGATGATAGGACTATGCTTTGATGCTTATAGCACTATCTTCTTGTTTGGAGAACTATGTTTTATTGATGTAAGGTTATCCTTGATTCTTATCAATAAAGTTTATTTTGCTGATCTAAAAAATAAAAATAGACAACAATACATGTGCATCAGTCAGTTACAGACACTATACGCAGTCGAAAAAGCATGTTCCCTTCAGATAACATGCACCCCAGGCCATCCTTGGCCTTCTTCGTTTTCGATGAAAAACAAATCAAATCTTGATCTCCATAAACATTTTCCCGTGTATTTCAACATAATTACTAACAACCATGTCTTAGTATTAATAGACATATTAGACAAGGTTTCATCCCTATGACGTTGCTCAATGTAACTTTTTTTTTGAGAAACAACAAAATTTTATTAAAACGGAAAAGAGAGAGGACAAGAAGTCCTCTTACAAGGAGAGAAAAAAGAAGAAGAAAAAGCAAAACCAATCACAAAACTCCAAACTCTAAGAATGGCAAACAGCAGCCCAATCCCTATAAATCAAAAACAAAGGGACTCCTTTAAAAGGAGGAGATACAAAAGCCCAAAAAGAAGCCAAATATTCAGCCCTATCCTACAAATCCTCTACACTTGCTACCTTGTCCTAAAAAATTCGAACATTTCTCTCCAACCATATAACCCAAAAAATAGCAAAAACAATGCCTAACCACATTGATTTGGCTTTCTTAGTACTCCCAAACCCGTCAAACCGAATAAGAAGCATATGCATACACTCCCTTGGAGCAACCCACTGCACATCACATAACCTGAAAAGGCGCTGCCATAATGCTGCAGCCACCGGGCAATGAAGAAAAAGATGATCCATTACCTCCAGATTACTCTTGCACATCACACACCATTGGGGGCAAAGAGAGTGATTAGACCTTCTCCTCTGAAGAACATCATTAGTTGTAACACCCTTTTGAGCCAAAGACAACATGAAAAACTTCACTTTATGAGGGACACTCGCTTTCCAAAGTTTCTTATGAAAAGGGAACAAAGGAACCGAGGGATTATCAATAATCTTATCAAAAAAGGATTTGCATGAAAAGACCCCAGAAGAGACAAGGTTCCACACCCTACTACCAGGAGTCGAAGAAAGAGAAACCCCCTCACGCATAACCAACAAAGAAGCCAATTCCCCCGCCTCCTTATCATTCAAGTTTCTAATGAGATCAAAATTCCAGGATATGGGTGCCATAGACGAGCAAGCCACCGACGCTATAGACACATTTGGAGAACGAACCAACCTGTAAAGAAGGGGAAAAGATCTAGCAAACGAAATATCCTCTAACCAAACATCCTCCCAAAACCGAACATTCTCCCTATTCCCCACTTTGAATGAAAAATAATTAGATACAAGAGGATACAAACGAGAAATGGATTTCCACGGAGAACGACAATTGCCTCTATTAACCACGTTAGAATCCCTACCATTGGATTGAATTCCATACTTGCTTTTAATAACTGAACACCATAACGACTCACTTTCAAAAGGAAATCTCCACAACCATTTGCCCAATAAAATAATATTCCTGGCAACAATGTTCCCTATAGCCAAGCCACCTTTTGACAGTCTCCCACCTAACCAAATGAACTCCTTTACCCTCCTCACACCCTTCCCAGGAAAAATCCCTCATCAATTTCTCAATTTTTCTTGCAATGCTAACCAGAACTTTGAAAAGGGACAAGAAATAAATAGGAACCGAGCCTAATACGGATTGTACTAACGTATACCTCCCTCCCTTAGACAACAAAGCTCACTTCCATCCCTCCAATCTTTTTCTAATTTTGACAAGAACAGGTTCCCAAAAAGACACCAATATGTTGCTCAATGTAACTGAACCCAAGTTCAAATGATTTCTGCTCTCAACTTGGGAAAGATAACTTCAAAACCTAACTTTCTGAAACAAGTAAATTGAACTGTGTTGCTGTAGTGGAAGAACGTAGGACTATTCTCACTTCTAGATTTCAAAGGTCTAATCTTAGTAATTTTCTTCGAAATGAATTGATGGATTTGCCATAAGTTAGCAGACATGTATGTATTCTATAGATTTAACTTGCAATCATCATGTATCAGACCCATACGTATACTTCAGAAGTGGATCAACAATGAAAAAGCAAAGCTGAGTTCAAGAAGAATTAAAACTACTTAATAGTACTAAAAAGCAAGTACATAGATATAGACCAAGATCTCAAATTTTGCCTTTAGAAATCAGAGAGTTCATCAAAAAAGCTTTCAGATCTAAGCAGAACCAAGAGCACGGTAGAAGCACTGACATGATTTACAGATTTAGTCCATTTGAGAGTGTCAAGCATAATAAAATTGTAGAATCTCATCAGACCTGGTTATGCTTCTCTCAAACTATGATAAACAAAATAAACAGACACTTCTTTTCCGATAGGTTTTAAGCAGATTTCATAGAAGACCAATGTTAATTGTTAATTGAATCAATTTCCGTAATTATAATTTCAAAGAGTAAATATGTATGGGCAACTATTCCCCAAATGTTATAAAATCTCAATTCAATGAAACTCAATCCCAATCAAACTTTTTATATTCTCAATTGAAATGCATATCACCAGTTTTAGCCATGTTCTACAAACTCACTTCTACTTCCCCCACACAACTCATAAATCATAGCAACACTTTCAAAATCAAAATGCAATTTTCACAAAGCCAAACACATGAGTCCCTTAATCTGGTGAGAACTTCACACCAAATTATATGAATACCAGGCCCATGCTTGAAGGGTTTAATGTCCATTCCACCAAACAGATCCAAAAGTACCATCCAAAAGATTATCCAAGGTACCCACCTCTCCACAATGTTATAAACCAAACTCATGAAGCTCTCGTCTCCTCTGAATTGTAAATTTGGTGTACCCATCTTTTAATTTTCCAAGTATACCCTACAACTACAGATTTGACAGAACTGGCTTCATAAAATCCAGAACAAGAATTGCCTTTGTCTTAATTGACAACAAAATTCATCAATCACTCATATTTAGGATATCCTAGCTTCCATTTTCTGAAAAATTCATAAAGTCATACGATACAGAGATCCTACAGACAGCCAGCCAAACCCAGTAACCCAAAAATCCAATCCAGAAAGAGTGTTGGAATACAAATAGGAAGGCTTATGTACGAGTAAATTAAACAATTAAGAGCGAGATAACATTCCATTGGTGGTTGCATTGCACCTAAAAATAAGAACTGCATATTTCCTTGTCCAGGTATCCAACCATGACATGACATAAGATATTATTACTTACCAGAATGTAGAATAACATACCATAAAGCCATAGAAAGAGGGACACAATTTTCAAAAGCATCCATCCACATAAAATAATCCATTATTTAATAAACATAGATCCTAATCATGAGTACAACCATAATCAACAAGATAATATGCCAATGCCATTGCATGATAGCAGTCAACAAATTGGGGGGGAAATGGGCTAAAAGAGCTGAAGTCGAGTGCATAGTGCATACGAAGAAAATGTCAATGAATAAATCAAAAGCAGATATGCTTAACTACCCGATATCATGCAACTTTACTAATTTACGAACGAAAAAGAATGAGCAGTGTATGTACCTTGAAGTATAAAAGACTATTCCTTTCTTTCAATCTATCAAGCAAAGTAATCCAGTCAATCCTGTTAGGCTGAAGAAGCTCTACCCATTCAGCCAACAATGGAGAAGGGTCCTCCTCCTCTTTCAATGAAAGGATTCTTTCATCAACCAACTTGCATTTCCCAGAAATTGATTTAGGCTCCTGTGGCCAAATTACCTCCCCGGTCTCATGTATTTTATCGGCCACTTCAGCCCACTTGGGATCAGATAAATCAAGACCATAAATCTTGTATCTTATCTTCCCATGTCTCTTTGGAAGAGAAATAACCTTAGCTCTCTCTTCATCCATAGCAAACTCATTCCCAACAACCTCTTCAGCCATGATTTCAAATTTATTATCAACGGTTTTGCCCTCTTTGGCTTCTTCCTTGCGGAGGCTCTCCAAATTGGCATAAAAGTCACTCTCCTCCATTTTCTCACGCGCCCATTTGTGGGCCATTTCCCAAAATAAGCCAAATTTACAATTCAATTCCCAAACTAAGCCTAGTTTTGAAAGAATTCCCAAAATAAGCTAAATCGTGGTTCACAACCACGATTTCAACATATATGCGCCTGTCTTGCGTGAAATCTGGGAAGTCTTAAAAGCGTGGTTACAAAATGCGATTTTGATTAAGAAATGGTGGTTACAAAAGGCACTTTTAATTAAAAAAAATTTCTTCTGAAATCGCTGTTCTGAATCACGCTTTTATTCAAATTTTTTTTTTTTCTGAACTCGCTGTTCTGAACCACGCTTTTTGACCAAAATTTATTTCTGCTCAAATCGTGGTTCCTAACCACGCTTTTTGGCCAAACACATGCACTCACACAAACACTCTCACTCTCTCACACTCAATATATATATATATATGTATATATAAATTATAATTTATAAATATACATTAAATTTATAATTTATAATTTATATTAAATTATATTTAATTATAATTTAATATATATATAAATTTTAATATATATTTATAATTTAATATATATATATATATATATTAAATTATAAATATAAAAATATATTAAATTATAAATATATAATTTATAAATTATAATTTATAAATATATATTAAATTTATAATTTATAATTTATATTAAATTTATAATTTATATATATATATTAAATTAAATTATAAATATATAATTTATAATAATTAAATATATATATTTGTTATTATAAATTATTATATATATTTAATATTGATTTCAATTTTATGAAATAAAATTTATATATATATATTAAATTATATATATATTTATAATTTAAATTATAAATATATAAATTTAATATATATATATATATTAAATTATAAATATATATTAAAATTTATATATATATATACATATATATTGAGTGTGACTGCGTGTGTGAGTGGTTGTTTGTGTTTGTGTCAGAGTCAAAGTGAGAGAGTGAAAGTGTTTGTGTGAATGCATGTGTTTGGCCAAAAAGCGTGGTTAGGAAGCACGAATTCAGCAGAAATAAATTTTGGTCAAAAAGCGTGGTTCATTCAAAAGAAAATTTTTTTTGAATAAAAGCGTGATTCAGAACAGGGATTTCAGAAGAAATTTTTTTTAATTAAAAGCGTCTTTTGTAACCACGATTTCTTAATCAAAATCGCGTTTTGTAACCACGCTTTTAACACTTCCCAGATTTTATGCGAGACAGGCACATATATGTTGAAATCGTGATTGTGAACCACAATTTAACTTATTTTGGGAATTCTTTCAAAACTAGGCTTAATTTGGAAATTGAATTGTAAATTTGACTTATTTTGAGAAATGGCCCCCCATTTGTACCTAAGCTCTCTAAGCATTTCCCACGAATACCCACTTCACCTGCAAATCTACTCATTTCCTTGACTTCCTCAGATTGAAGAAACCCTTTCATTTTCTCCTTCTTCCTAGCCTTGTTCATGTCATCCAATACCTCATTGCTAATCTCCCAAACTGTTTTCCAAAGATCCTCACTGAAATCATCATGTGATGGGGTTGCCACAGCTGATCCAAGCATTTGTTCAAGCAAACCCTTTTCCATGTCTGATACAACCTTCCCAGTCAGTGTCTTCTTGTCACAGTCAGTGTAGACTTCAGAGAGCTTACCACGCATTATCCACACGAATCGGGACAAGAACTCATTCATTGTTCCATCTTCCTCTGATTCTTCTTCTGGGTCACTGATTGGGTGATTAGAATGGGTGTATCTGTTGCAGGACAATTGAATTGGGTTTGGGAAATTAGGGTTTTTGATGAGATTAGAGTCATGATTGGCTGGTGAATGAGTGAAGGAAGAGATTGAGGTGGTAATGGTGGAGATGTTTTTGTAAATATAGGGGTGTGGAGATGAAATTCTTGCATTGAGCCTTGAAATGTTGTTGATTGTCTGTCTTGAAAAGAATTGCTTCAGATTCATGTCTTGGAGAGAACAGAGAAAGTCCACAGAGAAGAGAGGAGTTTCAGAAGAAGAAGTAAAGAGCAGACTAAGAAGGAGAGAGTGCCGACTCACCGGTGGTGGTGGTGGCGACGGCGGCGGCGCAGTGCCGGTGCAAAGTGGGGAGAGAGAGAGAGAGAGAGTAGGAAAAGACACTAGGGCGTAAAAATTCATCGGGGAAGAAGGAAATGGAACTCATCGATGAAAACGACGTCGGCTTGATAAAAATAAGTAGGGTAAATTAGAAACGCACCCCTGAGATTTTGATTAAAATACACATTACTTTATGTTGTTTGAAAAATTACAAGTATTATATTGTTAGAATTTTTTATTTAATACAATTAACTAAAAAAAATAAAATTTATAACTATTTTTTCATACAATAATAAAATTATCTAAATTATTAATTGAAATGAATTTTTAACATTATTAAAAATTATTACTCGACTTGATGATTTATCAATAAAATGTGTTATTTGTTATAAAATTAAAATTTTTAAAAGCGGAATATAATTTTTAAAATTATAAACAACAATTCGTATTTTAAATAAATTTTAAATAATATATTTTTAAAACAACCATAAATGATCATATGGCCAAAACCACTAAAATTGCCAAATTTGGAAAAAGTAATTTTCTTCCTAATTTCGGACATCGTAAACATTATTTTGTAGTTATAATACGGAAGTGGGGATGCTGCTGCGTGAGCTGCACAGTAGTAGCTTTTGTGCGGCGAAATAGGCCCATTTCGGAGTTCATTTCGATAATCCAAACCGTTCATATTTTAAAATATATCAAGTAAAACATGCCTACAAAAAATCAAGTTAATCGAATATCATTTATCTATTCATCCACTGGCATTTGTATTCATTTTAATACTTTAAATTGCAATTATTATTTATTTTTGTAGAAACAAATGTGAGTGGATGAATGGGTAATCGATATCCGATTAATTTGATTTTTTGTAGGCATGTTCTACTTGATATATTCTAAAATGTGAACAGTTCAAATTATCAAAATAAACTTCGAAATGTGCCAATTTCACCGCACTACAATCGTTGATGCGCAGTCCGCACAGCAGCATCTTCACTCTCCATTAGATTATGAGGTAAGGAAACAAAAATGATATTATAATTTTTCACCTATTTTATTTGAACATATTTAATAATTATTAAAAAAAAAGTGTTTAATTTAATATTATCAAAATAATCCTCTATTGATTTGGCACACAAAATAATTTGCTATATATATGACAAGTTAAAATGATTAAAAAATACAAATAAATACAAATACTGAATTATTATTATATTATATAAAAAAAATGTTTTTGATTCATAGAGTCTCAAAATTTTTACTCTATTTTTATAAATTTTTGAATTAAAAAAATTATAAAAATACACATGAGACATTGGTTCTTCTATTTTAATATTTTAATTAAATCCTTTATTAATATAATTTTTTTTAAAATTTATTAATTTATGAACTATTTATGGTATTTATTATCATTACTATCTATATCTATAATTTTAAATTTCAAAATTACTTATATGGAAAGTCAAAAAAATGAATTTTAGCCATATCTTGTATCAAAATCTAAGTCAAATCTAATTTGAAATTAAAAAAATTTAAGATAATATAAGTAAAAACATTGTTGGTTCATTGAGTCTCAAAGTTCTAACTCTATTTTCATAAAATTTTGAACACATTATCATTAGTTCTTCTATTTTAATATTTTAATTAAATCCTTGATTAATATGGAAAATCTTTTAAATTTATTAATTTATAAACTATTATGGTATCTATTATCATTACTATCTATATCTATATTCTATATCTATAATTTTAAATTTCAAAATTACTTATATAGAAACTCAAAAAATGAATTTTAGGCATATTTTTTTTTAATCAAAATTTGAAGTCATATCTAATTTAAAATTAAAAAAATTAAATAATATTTTAAATGTAATTTTATCCTTATAAAATTTGAACATATTTGTATTTTTTTTGAAAAGAAAATATAAATATGGCATGAAATACATGTGGCATAAAACTATGAAAAGTCTAGGGACACATATTTGGGGTCCCTAATTTTGAACCAAAATGAGTTGTGTGGTGGAAATTAAACTTGTATATTATGAGGTCCATAGGTAGAACCCAACATGAATCACATGTTGATGTTTCTGAATAAATTCTGGATATATTATTTTGAATTTTTAGTATTACTGCAAAACTATTGGCCTATTTAATCATATCTAACTTTAAACAAAAATTTAACTGTACTTAACCCTACAACTAATTTAAAATTTAGAAGGAAAAAAATCGAAATGAAATTTTAATAATAATTTATAAAGGATTAAAAAATTCAAGTGTACATGTCCTAACCTATTAAAAAAAAATGAAATTAAAACTTGAAATTTTAAATATAAAACTTAAATTAATAATTAACAATACACTTATCTTAAGCAATTTTTAGGCCAAAAGTGTCACGCCCGAAATAATTAACAATAACCCAAATATTAACAATGTTACAATTAATCAACAATCTCATATCTTCCATTCATTTTATCTTTAATGATTACCAAAAGGTGACTTATACAATATATATTCATAAATTCTAGATTTTGTATCTATAGCATATGACATGCATACAAGAGTATAAAGGAAATTAAAATCAAATAAAGAAAAGCCCTAATAACTTACAACTTTCCAAAATGATACTTGTTATAACAAAATGAGTTTAAACTCAATAAAAGTAAAACCCGAGGCTCAAACAAAATATTTTCATCAAGAAACAAAAAGGGAAGCCTTAAGTTCTGAGTCCTCTCAAGCTATGTACTTGATGGAGATATATCATTAGCACCTGAAAGTTGTTTTCCACATAGGTTAAGCCACAGCCTATCTTAGCAAAATTATAAAGTGTCATTTTCCAAACATTCTTTGTCTTTCCATCTCAAAACAATGCAATGCCAGATTATACATCAATTCATGAAAATAATCCTTTCGTATAGAAAACAGGGTAGTAGATACAACACATTGCGAATCTCTAGGTACGTGTCTACTAGTAGGCTATACAAGCACTACCAAAGCCATTTTACCGGTACTAACCGGTAGGATCGTGTCACAACCCAAACTCGCCCCTAAAAGTTTGGATCATGACCGGCCAGTAACCTCTTGATTACCTATGGCCTCAGACAGATTACATAGAATTTACAATAATGGGGTCTACACGGAAGCAAATAAAATAACAAAACGTCCATTGAGTAGTACTTATATACCAGGATTTTAAACATCATGTTCTATATTGAAAGTTCACATACACAATTCATACATGCAAGTCCAAGTCATGTAAGTATATACAAACAGTTAACAACCCAAAATGTACATATTAACCAAGTGTTCAATAACAGCCACCAAAGACTTAACAAAAATGTAGCATCAAAGGAACTCCTCCGTAAAGACAAAAAGGCTCCAACTTTGGAGGCTTAACAAAACAGGTTTATCAAAAGTTTCCTAAAGCTAACCTAGGGTTGGCCTCCGAGCTAATCACCTATATAAATATACATAAATACAGAGTGAGCAAGGCTCAGTGAGTAATAATAATGTAAGGAGGTTCATAAGGCATATGTTTTGAAGAATAAATATACAACATATACATGTCTTATTCACAATCATATTCTAGAACGGCCTCGGGCCTACATAAGACGGAATGGCCTTGGGCCCAACATAATACAGAATGGCCTTTGGCCCAACGTCATACAAAACAGCCTTAGGCCTAACATAGCACGGAAACGGCCTTAGGCCCAACATATCAACAACTGTTCTGAACATTATAGGGTAGATAGAACATCGGCATGTCTCCATCTCCTTCGGCCTTAGGGTCATTAGTCATAAACAATCCCTATCAGACATAATGGCCTCGGGCCCATCATACATAACAAAAACAGAATGACATCGAATCCATTTCATATGCCATTGCAGTCAAATGCTCCATCATTCTAAAGAAAACACAATTTACATAACGTATGCCATTCACGATCAAAAATACATAAATTATAACATATCGCTATACTACTATTACTCACAGTGATTTGGTCGTGTAATGGTTCCTTCCGGCGAGTGACCTACACATGGCGCACACACACCACTTCATAAGCAATTCATCTTTTCCTAGCTTCTTCTTTTCATTCTTTCGTTTCGTTCAATTTCTATTTATCTTTAAGCATTTCGGAGGGCTTAACCATACACATTAACAGAATCAGAGGGTCGAAAAGATGAACAGAAAGCAACAATTTTCTTCCCTAGTTCCCGCACGTGTGGAAGACCCCCACCGCACATGTGGAAAGGTGCGCCGCACGTGCTTTTATTTCAAATTGTTCGACTTACTTTCCCTGTTATCCGCACGTGCGGTTCTAGGCTCTGTTGTGTAGTCCAAAAATCCAACAATTTCAAGCTTTCCAAAGGCATTTCTAAGGCTCAATTCAAGCACTTTCATTTCAAAAACATGACATATGAACATAGTAAACATGAAACTCAAGTTCAAATAGATCATAACTTGTTTTAATTTGACATATAACTTTCTAACTTCCAAAATTCTTTCATTTTCTTCATCTTTAGATGGTATAAACAACATATACAAACATATATACATACACTAGTTCAAAGCATGCAAAAACTAAAGATAAAAAGGCAATGGCTCACAATCTAACTCAAGACAAACTCAAAATAAAGGAATCAACTCTTAAATCAAACAAATGTAAGGAATCTATGTTAATTTCATGAATTTTTATTTTTTTTTCAAGCAAGATCACCACTCCAAAACCCTAACTTTTGTAAGTATTGAAGCTTCATTTTAAGGCCTGATTCTAACCAATTGAAGAAAGATTTAAGGTATTTGAGTAGATTACCACTTACCTACTTTTTCAATTTCCTCCAATTTTCAAGCTTAGGTTGAAGTTCTTCTTTGCTCCCTCTTTCTTCTCTTCTTTCCTTCTCTATAAGTTCCTCCAGGAGATATTTTTATGTTTTGAGCCTAAGTGTTAACTCTAAGGCTCATGTATATATCTATACTAACCAAGGTCAACTTTATTTGAGCCTAAGGTAGGCTTAATTAAGAATTTAGCCAAATAAATCCATTTAATTCATTACGAATCAAATTTTTATGAAACTTCATATTATGTCCTAAAAATCATGCTAATCATAACTGTAAAGTCGATTTCATTTTATCGCGCCTCTAATGCCTTCAATTTTCAGTCCAGATGTCATAATTTCAATAGATTTTCTTATAACCGACAGATACAAGTTTATAAACATGTAATTCACACATTTAAATATGAAATTTCATATCAAACACATAAGCACACATATAATGAGGGAATTAAAGCATATGAAAGGGTTGGGTTATTACACTCTTCCCCCTTTAAGAAGTTTGGTCCCTCAAACTTGTTTTACCTCAAGTTAAAAATAATTCCAGATACCGCTGTTTTTCTCTTTTCCAAGTGGCTTATTTTCCGTAGTAATCCTACCATTCAAATTTCACCATGGAATTACCTTGTTGCGTAGTTGCTTTACTTGTCACTCCAAAATTTGAATCGGTTTCTCTTCGTAGATCAAGTTGTCATCCAAAGCAATCTTATGGTAGTCTATAATATTGGACGGATCTTGGAGGTAACCCCATAACATTGATACATGAAACACATTATGTATTTGTTCCATACTCGGTGGAAGAGCAACAAGATAAGCCATTGGACCCACTATTTTCCAAAATTTGAAATGGACCTATATATCGTGGTGTTAATTTCCCTTGGGGCAGTTTTCAACCTTTGTTGAATGAGTTTAATTTTCTTTATCGTCAATTGTACAATTTCAGGCACAAATAATGATCTATCGCCAACTTCAGTCCAACACACTGGAGAGCGACATTTCATTCGGTACAAAGCTTCATATGGTGCCATTCTTATGCTTGAGTGGAAATTATTGTTGTATGCAAACTTTGCTAACAATAGATAAGATTCCCAACTCCCCTGGAAGTCCAAGACACACATCTAAAGCATATCCTCCAATGTTTGTATTGTTCTCTCTGATTGGCCATCCGTTTGGGGGTGGAATGCCATACTAAATTTCAAATCTATTCCCATAACATCCTATAAACTCTGTCAAAATCTTGATACGAATTTCAGATCTCTATCGGATACAATTGAAACTAGAACACCATGTAATCGGATAATTTCATTCATATACACAGTAACAAGTTTATCCGCATTATATTGAGTTTTCATAAGCAAGAAATGGGCAGATTTAGTTAGTCTATCAACAATAACCCACATGAAATTCGTACCTCGGGGTGTTTGGGGTAAGCCAACAATAAAATCTATCATTAGATGTTCCCACCTCCACTCCGGGATTGGGAGAAGCTGAAGTAAACCCGTCGATCTTTGGTGTTCTGCTTTCACTTATTGACATTGTAAACATTTTTAAACAAACTCTGCAATTTCCCTGTTCATACTTGGCCACCAAACGTTTTTCTTCAGATCTTGGTACATTTTAGTATTACCGTGGTACAATGCAAATTTAGACGTATGCGCTTCTTCCATAATCCTCCGTTTAATTTCTGGAACATTGGGAACACACAATCTGTCTTTAAATTTCAATACTGAAGTTTCAAAGGTAAACCTAGGCCTAGGCCTTGGCCTTGTTTCCATTTCATCCTAAATTTGCTTTAGGAAGTCATCTTCCATTTGCCTTTGTTTGATTTCTTCAATTATTGCTAGTTGTGCTGACGATGCCGTTAACACTACGCCTTGATCACGTAGTACAATTTCCATATCAATTCTTTCCAATTCAAGTAGCAACTCTTTTCACCCCATGAGCAAACTTGCTAAATTCCTCATACTTTTCCTGCTAAGAGCATCTGCAACGATATTAGCCTTGCTGGGATGGTAATGGATTTGTAGGTCATAATCCTTGATAAGCTCTAACCACCGTCTTTGTCGCATGTTTAACTCCTTTTGGGTGAAGAAGTACTTCAGGCCTTTATGGTCAGTGTAGAACTCACATGTTGTACCATACAAATAATGTTGCCATATCTTCAAAGCAAAGACCACTGCAGCTAGCTCCAAGTGGGATAATTCTTTTTATGAGGCTTGAGTTGGCGAGAAGCATATGCAATGCCCTTTCCATTTGCATAAGTACATAGCCCAATCCTTTGTAAGCGGCATCACTGTAAATCACAAATCCCTCGATACCAGATAGTAGAGCAAGAACTGGTGCTATAGTTAACCTTGTCTTCAACTCCTAAAAGACAGATTCCCTTTGTTCTATCCACTTAAATGGAACACCCTTTTGGGTCAATTAGGTAAGCGACACTACAATTTTAGAAAAATCTTTAACAAATCTCCAGTAGTATTCAGCTAAACCCAAGAAGCTACACACCTCTGTCACATTCATAGGAGTTGGCCAATTCACAATGGCTTCTATCTTGTGTGGGTCAACAGAAACACATTCCTTATTAATTACATGTCCCAAGAACACTACTTCATGTGACCAAAACTCACATTTTTTCAATTTCGCATATAATTTCTTATCTCGAAGTGTTTGAAGAATTAATTGTAAATGGTTCTCATGAACTTCAATACTATTCGAATAAATGAGTATGTCATCAATGAACACAACTACAAATTCATCTAAGTACGGTTTAAAAACATGGTTCATCAAATCCATGAAGGCCGCCAGTGCATTAGTAACTCCAAATGGCTTAACCAAAAATTCATAATGCCTGTATCAAGCTTAAAAAGCTGTCTTCTTAATGTCTTCGGCTTTTACCTTTAATTGATGACACCTGGATCTCAAATCTTTTTTTGAAAAGACTTGTGCACCTTGTAGTTGATCAAATAAATCATCGATTCTAAGCAAGGGATACTTATTTTGTACAGTTACTTTATTGAGCTCTCGATAGTCAACACATAACCGAAGTGTCCCATCTTTCTTCTTTACAAAAAGAACCGGTGCGCCTTAAGAAGAGGTACTTGGGCAAATAAACCCTTTATCAAGCAGGTCTTGCAATTGTACCTTCAATTCTTTCATTTCAGCCAGTGACATTCTATAAGGAGTTTTTGAAATGGGTTGAGTTGCCGACACTGTATCAATTGCAAATTCAATTTCACGGTTCACTAGCTCTCCTGGCAACTCTTCTGCAAAACATCTAGGAATTCACGGACAACTGGAATATTGTCAACACACACATCCGTTGGTTGTCCATTCAAAATACTACACAAATACCCTTGACAACCCTTTTGCAATAACTTACACGCTTTCATAGCTGAGATCAAATAAGGCGAATGGATTACCCCATGTCCCGCAAAAGTAAATTCAAATTGTCCCAGAGGTCGAAAAATAACTTGCTTGGACGTACAATCAATAGTCGCATGGTATTTACTTAGCCAATCCATCCCCAATATTATATCAAAATAATCCATATCAAGAGGCAACAAATTAGCATATAATTGAACATCCCCAATCAAGATCTCACATGCAGGATAAATAGACGTACATAATAAAGAGCCCCCGATAGTGAAGACACACACAACACATAATGATTCCGTACATCTTTTCAAATTACGAGCAAATGTTTTTGACACAAAAGAATGGGTGGAACCCGAGTCAAATAACACATGAGCAGGGTGACCATAAATAGAGAATGTACCTAATACCATGGCCTCAGTATTCTGCACATCACTAGGAATAAGGGCAAACACTTTTCCCTGTCTTACATCATTTCTAGTACCAGTAGATTTAGCAGCAGTCTTTGTAGTTGGAGTTGGAGTTGAGCCGGCTGAACTTGTAGTGGTTTTATTCCCATTTTGTTGGTCTCTCTAAGGACAATCTCTCACTAAGTGACCCATCTTTCCACACTTGAAGCATGCCCCAGTTACCCTAATAACAAGTCTCACAGTGTCTCTTTCCACATTCCGGACAAACTGGTGCCGATTCACGAGTACAGGCAAAAGTACTCGAGGTCCCCAAATTCTGTTTCTCACTCTGTGATGCAACTGGTCCCCTTTGTACTTGCGTATTCTGTCTTTTTCCCTTTCACTCGGAGATTCAATTTTGAGCAACTATATTACCTTCAACCATTATCGCCCTTTCCAACACATCAACATATGTAGGCAATTTTAGCACATTGATCGGATCTAGAATGACGTTCCAGAGTCCTCCTTTAAATTTTCTTGCTTTCTTGTAATTGTAGACACCCCATTTTTGACCGACCTTAAGACTCAGACGTCATCGATTGAGCGCTCGGTGACTGCGCATGTTGTGTTCGTTCTGAGGTTATAGAGTCTCGGCTGAGAGCCTTGCCTCCGGACCTCGGGACTCTTTTGTGCTTTGCCTCGGTTTGCAGACCAGGTCTTGCTTTCTCTTCCCAGAGGGAGGGAGAGGTCTTGTAGACTATCTCTCAGTGGCCATAGGCTACTTTTCGTGGTCGCAAGCCACTATTCCCATTTGGAGACCAGTTTTCGATTTTCAGAGCCGTCGGCCGTGCGCCTCGGTTCGGGACCGCTTAACATTCTCCGTTTGGCATGGTTTTTGGCACACACCTTGTTTCCTCTCTCTAGAGGGACACTATGGCCCGGGAGACCACCTTTGTGGTCGCACACCACTTTCGTTGCTTAACAGCTTGTTTTCAGGGCACCCGGCTGCGCGTTTTGACCCCCGAACCCTCGTTTTGCATCTGTCTTGGTTCATTTTTGGCATGGACCTTGTTTTCATTGTTTGGGAGGTGGTACAAGGGTGGGAGACCACCTTTTCTCCTTGGAGACCACTTTTCTCCCGCCAGCCGGTTTTCTTGTCAAGAAGCTGGTCTCCTTAGTCTTTAAGCCACATTTACTGGTCTCCCACCATACCACTAGCTTGCATTCAATGTGGAGGCCATCAAATGGGGTTTCCGACCACCTTTCATTGGGTTGAACCTTTTGAACTGATCGGCCTACTCCCTCCAGTTTTGTCTCAGTGAGTTGATGCCAACTGTGCCAGCTGGAAGACACAGACTGTGTCTTCCATACACGTATATGGAGGATTTGAACCCTTGTTCTAGCTTCTTGAGAAAACTTAAACCTTTGTTCTAACTTCTTGAGGAAGCTTGAACCTTTGCTCTAGCTTCTTGAGGAAGCTTGAACATTTGCTCCTCTATAAGAGAGGACCTCCCTCTCCTTATACCAGGTTTTAAAAAAAATTTGTTTAAGGCAAAAGATATATCTCTCTCTATATCTCTTCATTTTAGGTTCAAAAGGGTCTTGTTCTTGACCTATTACACCACACCTCATAGCCTAACACCTCCACCATTGTCACTAAGTTCTTGGAGGGTCTTGAGAGGTCTCAAAGGTTATGTTTTTGGTCCAGAAGGTTGCTGGTTTTGCTGAGCTACAAGCGTAACTCCTTTTCCCCCTTTTTAAGCTCTATCTTGATCATTCAATAAGCCATACTTGCATGCATATTTAAGCTTTGTTTTCAACTGAAAAAAGTTTTTTTTAAAGTGCTTGTGATGTTTGTTTAAGACTATTTTGGTGTTGAAGGTCATTTACACTCTTGCATGCTTGTTTTAGCCTTGTTTTGTGCCATGCCATAAAGCCTTCAATCTAGTTCTTACTTGGCCTTTTAACCACTGAAATCTAGTGGATTTTCAGTGGTTGTTATGTGGTTTTGAGGTCCTAAATCAGAGATGGGTGACCCTCTCTCTTGTTGCCTTGTTTACTAGCATTTTTGGCCTATCAAAGGAGCATACATTTGCATGTTTTCAAAGCTTGGTTTAGGCCCTTTTTGGTGACTTTTAGGACCTGCCTAGACTCTTTCTAGGGCTAGTTTGGTCCCCTTTTGTTTTCTTCTTGCATGTGTAGAGCAATCCCTTTTATGGCTTATCAAAGTAGCACATCATTCTTGCATGTGTTGGTCATGTTTCAGTGGGTTTTTGGCCACATTTTGGCATGCCATGATTCTATTTTTGGCTGGTTTAGTGGCCTCTTGAATGCTTCACATGCTTGTAGTGTAAACCATGCTCACTAGCTTACGTTGCATGTTGTTTTGGCCATTGATTCTAGCATATTTTGGCCATACTTCAAACTGATTTTGTTCATATTTGGGCTGCCTTAGCTCTGTTTTGAGGCCTCTTGGTCGAATGATGTTTTCCATGCATACTTGTAGTGTAATATCCTTGCCTAGCCTTGAGTTTTGGAGCCCCTTGCATGCTTAACTTGAGGTGTTTCCATGTCTTGGCATCATTGAGCATGTTATTTCAGAGCCTATACTTGTGCCATGTTCCCATGTTTTCTACTCTTTAAATGCGTTTGAGAGTTGTGCTTATATACCTCATTTATGGGCCATTGCATGAACTTCATTTTTGTGCATTTCAAGCCATCGTCTTAGTCCATTTTGCCACTGTTTTGGGTCTACATAGGGACTGTTTGGGGTTGGTTTGTTCATTTGGGCATCGCTTTGCATACCTCTAATGTAATGCACTTCACTAGTTTCCGTAATTGTGCCATCCAACATGCATCGGGTGAGTTGTTTACATGATTCGGGACCATCTTGTATGTCATTTCAAAGCTGGAACATGTGTCATTGTATGCCATATTTCATCCTTGTCATGCTTTGGTAGAATTGCATTTTGTTCCTTAGGTTTGGTCCCTTGCATTAGTGCATGTTTGCATGTATCTTGTTGCCTCATTTTTATCATATTGGCCACTGATTTGGGTGTGGCCGAGGCCCATCCATCTTGGTTTAAGTCCATCTTACATTGTGTATGCCCTATAGTCCATGTTATTGCATGTTTGATCATTGCATTGCGTATGTTTGTGCATTGTGTATGCATGCCACATGATCCATGTGCAATGAGTATGCCATTGATTAGTTCATAGCATTGTGTATGCCATTTGCATGCTTGAATGTCTTTCCATGCATCTTCACATCACTTAGTTACATAGCATTTAGGTTGCATACTTAAAGTCGCATTGTGCATGCCATCGTTTGTTGCATTGTGTTCGGAATAGGAGTAAGTCCGAATACGGGAAACAAGGGACGTTTCGTACTCAAAGTGATGAAACATGCCTCGATTCTCGGTCGCCGACACTCTTGACTACACATGATGGAGTTTAGGCATTTATGTGTTCATATGTGCATTCATTCTATATTAAGTTGTGCAATTCGATTCCTCGGCCATCATGTATCGAGATGCGTGATTGGTGGCCCGAGGATCGAGACCTACACTCCTTAGAGCTTATGCAATGATAGGGAGAGTGGTCATGTACACATGTGTTGCAAATACCTTGTCGTGCCTCTCTCTTTTCCTTTATTGCAGAAAAACAGAATCCAGGAGCAGAAACTGGTCGGCCGACCAGCTTTTTTGGCAGGCCAACCACCCCTTTTGGTTTTTCTCACATAAACTGGTCGATGGGTGGTCTTCAAGCCCAATAGCTGGTCGGTGGCCCTCCCACAGATTCCCAGGGTGAAGTTTCAGCCCTCTAGAGCTTTGTGCAAATTTCTGAAATCAGTTGCAAACAAAGGCGAGCTAAGACATCGCGATGGATTTCTCGACAAGGCGACTCGAGCATGCATGCATCTTTTATCATTCAAAGTAGAGCTGAGGCAGCCCATTTTACATAATTTGCATGCTAGTTTAGTTAATTTGTTAATTAGCTAGTGTTGTGTAATAATTAGTTAATTCGATTCTGTACTATTTATTCGGACCCTCCGAGAGAGGGCAATGTTGTAATAAGTGTGCGTGTGTGTGATGTATATCTTCCAACCCTACTTCTTTCTCCCTTTTATTTACTAGCTTATGATGGTTAGTTTTAGGGCATGTTTCAATTAGCATCTATATGTTCGTATGTTTGCATTCATTCATCTGTATTGCATGCACTGGGCTCGGCGCATCATGCTAACTGCATCGTATTTCAATTCCAAGTTGAATACATATATCGATTGTTGCATCTCATATGCCATCTTAGAATAGCCGAGCCTATTGTAGTTGCATTTTTGCATGCGTTGCATTAGGCATTATTAGCATAGCTAGGATTCATGCATGATTTCTAATTAGCTTCTTTCTTTGGCTTGGAGCACTCGGTAAGTGTTTATGCTTTAGCATCCTTGTATGTGTGTGAGTGACTGCCATGATAGCATGTTTACCATGAGGCTATGTGCTTATGTGATATAACTGCCTGAATGCCCGTGGGTGAAGGTTGGGTTGCTTGAGTTGGAATAATTCGTCGAAACCAGTGTTCTAGCCTACTTGCGAGTAGCAAACTTCAATCCATTTTCAAAATAAACGGATATGCGATGCTTTGTTCCAACTTAGGCAATCCAGTCTATACTTGTATGTTGTGCGCATCACATAGTAATTCTAGGCTAATAAACCGGAATAAGAGCACATGTGTTCTTAAAAACTCGATATCATGTTTAGTAGTGGCCGATCTTTGATCGGGCGAGTGGGGTTACTCATTGCATGACCTTCCCCAATCGTACCCAAGTTCCCGAGCCGAGGCAACTTTGGTGATGACGGACACGTGGCCTTAAGCACGAGTCAAGGTTTCCTAAATTTCCCAAAATAAAACATTTAGGTGGCGACTCTGTATCTGGCAAAGCAGTCCATGTTTGGCACTTCTTTCTAAAAAATCAGTTTTTCAAAACGATTTTGCCGGATTTGGACTCTTTGGTGATTTATCAGTCTTGCATTGCACTTTGCGAGATCAGATTAAGAACCGTGACATTTGAGTCCGAACTGTAGTGAGCCCAAATGAACAAAATGGGATTGTCCCGGGACATTCGGGCGCGTCTACAGTAATCCATATCCACCATGTGTGGTGCGAAACGGGCTAGTTTTGCGAATTATGCTTCATATTGTACTATTGTCTTGTTTCCTTGCCTCAAAGTCTCAAACTCTGCCACTTTCTTATATCGCATACACTGTGGGAAATACTTGTCATAGACAAGCTCCAAAATTTGGGCCCAATTCAACCCTTGATGTTCATTTCTCGTGAGCATCCACCATCTACATGCTTCATCTTCAAGAGTAAAAGCAACGAGTTATACTTTCTGTGCCTTAGTGCATGGAAAGAGCTCAAACAACTTGATATGGGCCGAAAGGTACCACATTAAGGTTGCTTAAGTTATATTTATAGTCTTTCAATTTTGTTTATTTGGTGGAGATGATGTGTTTTGTGCACTTGTACAGATTTGGCAGGAAATATGCAAATTCAATCAAAAAGGGCGCAGAAGCAGATTATCTGTGTGAGAAGCAAAAAATTTGAGCTAGCCACCTCACCGCATGTGTGGCCAAGCCCCACGGCACGTGCAGCCCATCACCGCTTGAGCGGCCCACCTAGGGTTGTGTGCCTGAAATTTTCAATCTATTTTGCTGGGAATAAAAGGAAGAGAAAGGGGCTGTAAGAGGGTGTTGAAAAATTGAAGGAGAAATAGAAAGCTAGGGTTGGGAAAAAAGTGATTCTCAATCTTCAAAGCAAATTCCCATGGTGGGTTCCATCTCTTTCACCTCTTCCCACTCCTTCATGAGTGGCTAGGCTATTCTTTTATAAGGTTTTGATGAAACCCTAGCTATGTAATTAGGTTTTCTTTATTGGTTTTTGATTATGTAAAGGTTTGACCAATTGTATGGCGTTTTGGAAGTTTCAAATTTATATTTTCCACTATTTTTTTGAGTATTTGGCTTTCTGTGATTGTTGAATGCTTTCCATACAATGGTTTTCTTTTCTTTCATATTCAAGGTATGAGACAAGCCATACTACGAGAGATGAGTCATTTTGCTACCCTAGTTTAGAGCGAACGACTCATACTACTTGAGATGGTTCAAGGCTATACATTGAACGTGATAACTCTCTTGATAAGTGCTTCGAACTTGTAGTTGCGAAGTATTATTTAGTTTGAACCGTAGCATAATTGATTTCAAATTGAAACCTTATTTACGTAACTAGTGGTGAACTCATTGCCCTAGGTCTTTCCCCGAATCAGTAAGTTCATCCTTATTTATAATTGCTAGTTTATTCGTTTTGTCTAATTTAATTATTATTAGGTTATGAACAATCAATCTTTTTATCAAAATTAATTGAGGAATTTAAAAATTAAATTAGTTTGATTTCCCGTTTGTCTCTGTGGATTGATACTTGGACTTGCCATTATTCTAAAAGAATTTGGTATAATTTAGTGTTTACTTTTGGTGTGTGAAACGACTCATCAAATCTTGGTGCCGTTTTTGGAGACTTCTGGCAAAATAGTTAATTTAAAGTTACATTCTTATTTTAATTTTTAGTTTAGGATTTTATGTTTTCGTGTTGCTAAGTGTGCAGAGTTTTTGCAAGTGGAGCTATCATTGGAGTGCAAGCAGAGCGCAACCGAGCTTTAAAAACAAACTGCAGCATTAAAGTGTTAAAAAAAAATAAAAAAAGAAAATACTGGCAAGCAAAACACCAAAGTGCTAAACATAGAGAGCTCAAGTGGAGATTGGAGACAACAGTTTACACGTCAAGCATCCGTAAGACGAGTAAAGCGTTTTCGTTAAATCGTTGTGAGTATTTTCTCCTTTGATATTTTGCTTTCATAACTTAGCGCACAAGAGCAGGAACCGTGTGTGTGTGTGTGTGAGTGGTGTATGCATGGGTGTCGTTCTTGCCTCCTTGCATTGGGTAAATATGTTAGCTTACTTTAAATGGAAAGAATCATAACCTCCATTTGACCTCACTCTTCTCAAAAGAAAAATATTAAATTTTACTCAAGAAGCGGATGAGTTATTTTGTTATTGTTGGGAACGATACAAGAGCTATGTAGATGCTTGTCCACAACATGGCTACAAAATGACTCAACTCATTGCTTTCTTTTATAATAGGTTAAACTCTCAAACAAGTCAATTTGTAGACACAATATGGTCAACTGAAAATTTTGAGATGCTCCCAGCTGAGGTGTGGATTTCTTTTGACCAACTCATTCAAAACTTTCATAAGAGTGGATGCTGTGAGATTTTTGAAAAAGAGTTGCAAATTGAACCTAGTGAAGCCATAACACATCTCTCCAGTGATCCAACAACAGATATGTAGTTAGTATTTTTGCCACTTGAGCCTACCGTTGCACCCATAGATATGACAGAAACTCTACCCATAGTTTTGGCCTCTCATGTAGATGAAATTGATAGGGATTTAACTATAGAAAATTATAGTGATAAAGTAAATCAGCATAGGTGGAATTTTATTTTTGGTTTTGATTTTATTGTCTCCACCCGTGAGATTTCTTTACACACTTTACTTTTTACACACATATTTCTCCACTCCATTAATCATCCTCCAACAAGTCGTTTACAACCTAGTCCCGCACTCTTGAATGGGTTAATTTATTTTCGTTACAGGGACCCATATCTCATAAATTGGAAGAAAAGGCAAAAATAAGTTAGTGTTGATATTTGGCTGAAGACAATATATTTAGCTCTTCTCGGAAGGAAACCTAAGCATTTTAGTTTTAGTTCATTATTTATTATTTTGTATTTTTCAATGTGATATGTCAGGGCCAAATAGAAAAGTACACCTTTGAATGGAACTGTTGAGTACGACTTAACAAATTTGGTTTGAGGTAGATTACTTAAAGGAAGATCAACATGAAGTCTTGAAAAAAAAAATAGTAATAATAATAATAATAATAATAATAATAATAATAATAATAATAATTTGTTGTGTTTATTTTCTAACCCTTTTGTAGGTATAGTTTCCTTTCAGTTGGGAGGGCATCTTTCTCTGCCTTTCAGGAATATACATTTTATTGTGTTTTAATTCCCTTTCTTTTTATTGTTCTTGTCGGTCTTTTTTGGTATATGCCATTGAGGCCATTGTCATTTAAGTTGGGGGGAAATGCTTTTGTTTTTTGTTTAACAAATATTTAGATATATTGCGTGATATTGTTTTTGTCTTAAAAAAAAAGAACAAAAAAAAAAAAAAAAAAAAGAGAGACAAAAATAGTTTTTTGTGTAGTGTGCATGATTACGTTTCGTGTCTAGGAGACTTTAAATCTTCTAGAGGTGTAATTCCTTTGGTGTTAGCCGTGCCCAAACGGCATCTGAGAATTTGGTATAGCCATTTAACTGTGTTTGTAGTGAGTTCCTAGGAGACCAATTAAGACGGTGGAAACTAGAGTTCAAATGGCAATGCCTAGAATGCAAAGGTTTGGAATTTCTGAGACTAAAGTCTGGTTTAAATACCCAGGGGTGCAGAGATTGTTTCAAAATCACCCCGGCTTGAACTCTGTATGGCAGCCCCATAGGTTGAGTTAGCTTTATGCTCTTCGATTCTGGATAGCGAATCAACCTAGTCTATCAGCTTGTTGCAGAATAGGAAAAGCTACAAATATTGTTAGGGAGAAAAGTAGTACCCGTGGTTTTCGCGTGAAGATTATACCTTCATTGAGCATTTAGATGTTTTTGAAGTGCTATTTTTATTTTAGATGTACAATGAAGGTAGAAATGGTTTGATTTTTTTTTGGGTTGTAATTGGGTTTGTAAAAAAAAAAAAAAATAGTGTGTGTGTTTGGTTTGTCCCTGCTTCGCTGGATGTGCGCCTACGCCGTATGGTGAGATCCTCTCTCTCTCATTTTACTTTTTACTTTGTCGTTGCATACATTGAGGACAATATTGTATTCCAGTTGGGGGGTGAGGGTATTTATAAAAACAATTCATATTTGTACTTGCTGCACTTGATTGCACCACTTCACTTGATGTTCACTTTGTGCTAGTATGGTAGTGATATAACCATACGTTAATTGGGGAACATAGTGGACTTATATGAAAAAAGGTTTATTGGGTAAATACTCGCATGTGATGTTTGCACTAGGACAGTAGTTTGTGTTTGTGGTATTGGTACAATTGTTATGAGCATGCCTTGATTTACATAGACACACTTTCATAGCAGTGACCTCTCTATTCTAATCCCTAGTGTACATCATCGATAATTGCTAGTGTTGCAGAAAAGAATAAATGACTAGCCTTAATTCTCAAAATAAAAAAAAAAAACTAAAAAAAAAAAAAAACACTTGACTTGTTTGGGTCCGTAGCCTCTTTAACTCGAGTTAGTAAGCCCGTAGGGGTGTCTCTACACCTAGTGCCCTAAAACCATCTAGTTTGGGAGTCGTTGGCCCAATACTTGCTACATGGGTTAATTAGAAAGCTTGAGGGACTTAGATGCTGTACAGTTAAGGAAAAATAAGAAAAATGACTTGTTCAGATTTTTAGTCTTTTCAGCTCAAGTTATTAAGCCCGTAGGGGTGTCTTCACACCTAGTGCCCTAAAACTGTCTGCTTTGGGAGTCATTGGCCCAATGCTTGTTATATGAGTTGATTAGAAAGCTTAATGGATCAGGACATTGCACAGTCTTTTCAAAAAAATAAAAATAAAAATAAAACATTTTGAGAATCTTGGTTACAAAAGTTTAATCTTGTCTGTATATGTTGGGGGTTATTATGAGTTACATTGGGCTATTATAGTGGACAATTAACTAGTATGGAGATTGCACTTTACACCAAGGGTACTGATGATGTGTCTACTAGCATTCACAAATATAGGGGACTTTACTTTTGTATTAACTGAATTGTGGTTTTGGCTCAATAGATTCCTTCATGCTTGTCTACTGTGCCTTCAATGACTCATCATGTCTTAATATCACACTGTAGTGGCACATAAGTTTATTGTTAGGTGGAATAATGTGTTAATTGTTGTTAAGCAGATATGAATATGTTGATGTTTATGGATATCATTTCTAGAAACCCTTACAAGACTTTACTCTTCCATTTGAGGTAACCTTGTGGTTGAAAGGCTTGTTGCATATGCTAAATGCAACCGTGATTCCTACGAAAATGGCTTAGAGTTATTTTACTTCTCTTATTTCTTTTGTTTTTCTCGAGGACTAGCAAAATGTAAGTTGGGGGATGTGATGTGGGCCGAAAGGTATCACATTGAGATCGCTTAAGTTACATTTATAGTCTTTCAATTTGTTTATTTGGTGGAGATGATGTGTTTTGTGTACTCGTATAGATTTGGCAGGAAATATGCAAATTCAATCAAAAAGAGTACGAAAGCAGATTATCCGTGCGAGAAGTGAAAAATCCGAGCCAGCCAGCTCACCGCACGTGCAGCCAAGTCCAACCGCACGTACAGCCCATCACTGCTCGAGCAGCCAACGTAGGGCTGCGTGTATGAAATTTTCAGTCTATTTTGCTGGGAATAAAAGGAAGAGAAAGGAGATGTAAGAGGGTGTTGAAAAATTGAAGAAGAAAGAGGAGGCTAGGGTTTGAAAATTTGAAAAAGGTGATTCTCAATCTTCAAAGCATATTCCCATGGAGGGTTCCATCTCTTCCACTTCTTTCCACTCCTCCATGAGTGGCTAGGCTCTTATTTTCTAGGGTTTTGATGAAACCCTAGCTATGTAATTAGGTTTTCTTTTTTGGTTTTTGATTGTGTAAAGGTTTGAACAATTGTATAGTGTTTTAGAAGTTTCAAATTTATATTTTCCACTATTTCTTTGATTATTCAGCTTTTCTGTGATTATTGAATGCTTTCCATACAATGGTTTTATTTTCTTTCATATTCAAGGTATGAGACGAGCCATACTATGAGGGACGAGTCGTTTTGCTACCCTAGTTTAAAGCGAATGACTCGTACTACTTGAGATGGTTTGTGCCTATACATTGAATGTGATAACTCTCTTGATAAATGCTTCGAAAATGTAGTTGCGAAGTATTATTTAGTTCGAACCGTAGCATAATTGATTTCAAACTGAAACCTTATTTACATAACTAGTGGTGAACTCATTGCCCTAGGTTTTTGCCCAAATCAATAAATTCATCTTTATTTATAATTGCTAGTTTATTCACTTTGTCTAATTTAATTATTATTTTTATCAAAATTAATTTAGGAATTTAACAATTAAATTAGTTTAATTTTCTATTTGTCCCTGTGGATTGATACCTGGACTTGCCATTATTCTAAAAGAATTTGGTATAGTTTAGTGTTTATTTTTGGTGTGTGAAACGACCTATTACAACTTCTCTATGCCCAGCACCCATGCCTTTGCTTTCAGTCGATCAATTCCCCCCTTAAACAAAGGCGGTTTCATCGTCTTAAACTCTTTTGTAAGTGCAACTGTTTGGTCCTCGGCTTGGTGGTTTTGCACTACTGGTAGTGGTATAGGCACTGGTGGCGGCGCTGGTTGCCGTTGTTGTTGCTGTTGATGTCTTATCGCTTTTCCCATGTCCATTATCATCCATTCCAATCTATCAAGCTGTGTAGAGGTAGGCTCCTCCACTTCCTCTGCTCTCGTCCTTACAATGGTCTATATAACAATGGATTACAATACACATAGAAAAGATACACAAATACACATGTTCATTGCATAACATATACAAATCATTATATCATCTTTCATATTATATGCACATCATAGAGAAACAGCATGCATGCAACCTAAGTCTTTTCTAGACTCCTTAGAGCTCACATGGACCCATGTGTGAGGGAGTAACTTGTGCTCTGATACCAACTCTCACGACCCAAACCTGTCCCTAAAAGTTTGGATCAGGACTGGCCAGTAACCTTTTAATTACCTACAACCTTAGATAGATTACATGGAATTTACAATAATGGGGCCTAAGTGGAAGCAAATAAAATAACCGAACGTCCATTGAGCAGTGCTTATATGCCAGGGTTTTAAACATCATGTCATATATCGAAAGTTCACATATACAATTCATACATGCAAGTCCAAGCCATATAAGTATATACAAAGAGTTAACAACCCAAAATATACATATTTAACCAAATGTTCAGTAATAGCCACCAAAGACTTAACAAAAATGTAGCATCAAAGGAACTCCTCCAAAAAGACAAAAAGGGTCCAACTTTTGAGGCTTAACAAAGCAGGTCCATCAAAAGTTTCCTGAAGCTGACCTAAGGTTGGCCTCTGAGCTGATCACTTACATAAATATACATAAATACGGAGAGAGCAAGGCTCAGTGAGTAATAATAATGTAAGGAGGTTCATAAGGCCTATGTTTTGAAGAATAAATATACAACATATACATGTCTTATCCACAATCATATTCCAGAACAGCCTCGGGTCCACAGAAGATGGAATGGCCTTGTGCCCAACATAATACGGAACGAACTTAGACCCAACGTTATACAGAACGACCTTAGGTCCAACATAACACAGAACGACCTTAGGCCCAACATATCAACAGCTATTTTGAACATTATAGGGTAGATGGAACATCAACATGTCTCTCTCTCCCTTAGCCTTAGGGCCATTAGTCATAAACAATCCATATCAGACATAACAGCCTTAGACCTATCATACATAACATAAATAGAACAACCTCAGGTCCATTTCATATGCCATTGTTATCAAATGCTCCATCATTCTAAGAAAAACACAATTTATATAACGTATGCCATTCACGACCAAAAATACATAAACTGTAACGTATCGTTACACTACTATTACTCACAGTGATTTGGTCGTACAATGGTCCTTTCCGGCGAGTGACCTACATATGGCATACACACACAACTTGATATGCAATTAATCTTTTCTTAGCTTCTTCTCTTTAATCATTCTTCTATTTCGTTCAATTTCTATTTATCTTTAAGCGTTTCGGAAGGCTTAACCATACACATTAACAGATTCAGAGGGTCGAAAAGATAAATAGAAAGCAACAATTTTCATCTCTGTTTCCCGCACGTGCGGAAGACCTCCACTGCACGTGCGGAAAGGTGCGCTGCATGTGCAGCCCGTACGTGCTTTTATTTCAGATTGTTCAACTTACTTCCCCTGTTATCCGCATGTGCGGATGTGAGCCCCGCACGTGCAGTTAGGGCTCTATTGTGCAATTTGAAAATCCAACAATTTCATGCTTTCCAAAGGCATTTCTAGGGCTCAATTCAAGCACTTTCATTTCAAAAACATGACATATGAACATAGTAAACATGAAACTCAAGCTCAAATAACTTACTTTAATTTGACATATAACTTTCTAACTTCCAAAATTCCTTCTTTTTCTTCATCTTTTCATAGTATAAAAAACATATACAAACATATATACATACATGAGTTCAAAGCATGCAAAAACTAAAGATAAAAAGGCAATGGCTCACAATCTAACACAAGACAAACTCAAAAATAAAGGAATCAACTCTTAACTCAAACAAATGTAAGCAATCTATGTTAATTTCATGATTTTTTGTTTTTTTTTGTTCCAGCAAGATCACCACTCCAAAACCCTAACTTTTATGAGTGTTGAAGCTTCATATTAAGGCTTAATTCTAACAAATTGAAGAAAGATTTAAGGTATTTGAGTTGATTACCACTCACCTTGAGCCAATCTTTGATTTGCTCTTTCAATTTCCTTCAATCTCCAAGCTTAGGTTGAAGTTCTTCTTTGCTCTCTCTTTCTTCTCTTCTTTCCTTCTCTATAAGTTCCTCCAAAAGATATTTTTATGTTTTGAGTCTAAGTGTTAACTCTAAGGCTCATGTATATATCTATACTAACCAAGGTCAAGTTTATTTGAGCCTAAGTTGGGCTTAATTAAGAATTTAGCCAAATAAATCTATTTAATTCATTACGAATCAAATTTTTACAAAACTTCATATAATGTCCTGAAAATCATGCTAATCATAACTGTAAAGTCGATTTCGGTTTATCGCGCCTCTAAGGCCTTCAATTTTCAGTCCAAAGGTCACAATTTCAACAGATTTTCTTATAATCGACAGATACATGTTTCTAAACATGTAATACACAAATTTAAACATGGAATTTCACATCAAACACATAATCACACATATAATGAGGGAATTAAAGCATATGAAAGGGTCGGGTTGTTATAGGTCGGAACCTAACTGTGCAAGTTTTTGGATTTTCACTAAGGATACATAGACCAACACAATAAAAACTACGACCACACCCCATAACTAGATCCATCACGGTATTCACCCATTTTTTTTTATCAAAAACCAATACATGTATAATGTTCAATGTGTAATGATGCTGAATGCACAATGGATGAGAAATTAGTCTCAATTCAACTTAATCTTCATGCAATGTCTACAACAATCAAGACTATCATCCACCAATAGCCCAAAACAGATATCTCTATACATTAGATAATTTCCAATTAAAATATACAATTTCATCATTTACAATGGGAGTGATATTACATATTCAATTCCATCATCTTCATCAACATAACAATTATTCCAATTTCACAATATCCAACATCATTTTCCATTTTCCTTTCACAATTTCAAATATCCAAAATTAGGGAAAAACTCCCTTTATTTATAAAATCAATTTTAAGAAAAAGTTTCCATCATTTCAACACAACTAATCCATAAACATATTTCCATATCCATTTTCAAGAGTCAATTTGGAAAACCCCTCTTTTGATTTCAAACCAAACCCTAGGTTTTACCAAAAATTTCCAAATAAACAACCCTTTTTAAAGAGCAAATAACTAAGCTAAAAATCATATAAAAGAGTCAACTAAATCCTTACCTCAAAGTAGAAGACACAAAGAAAAGATGGGTAGAACTTGATGGTGTCAAAACACTAGATGCTCCGATTCAAATGAAGCTTTCGACGTGCTCTACGTTTTTCACCAAAGGACTAGGGTGAGGAAACTCACGGATTGAGAGTATTTAGGGCTAGAAATGAGAACTAGAGGGAGAGTACAGATCTAGGATTTTGGAATGTTTAGAGAGATAAAGAGATGAAAAAGTGATCCAAAAAGCCTTCCTCTCAGACTGATATACGCACAGATCGCTTGAGCGCAAGAATGGTCGTTTGAGCGATAGACAAAAACGAAGAAACCGATCAAGCGACCAAAACCACCGCTCGAGCGCACAATGACCCCCTCCTAGTAGTTCAGACTTGCAAAAGTTCGCTCGAGCGCAAGAAAGACCACTTAAGGGAAGAATCCAAACTTTTAGTAGTTTTGCAAACTGTAAAAGACCATTCGAGCGCAGAAATGGTCGTTCGAGCAAACAAGCCAAAATCTGAGGAACAACTCTTTGAAAAACTAACTTCCCAACCTGCTTCAAAAACAACCAAAACTCCCAATAGTCAAACCCAACAAATAACAAGATAGAAATGAGTTGAACAGTTAAATACAAGGGCCCTTGAATCCAAAAGTAATTAAAAGGGTCGAGCTAAAACCAGAATCATTATAATCTCCCCCCTTATGAAATTTCGTCCTCAAAATTTAAATTCAACATTTATCAAAGGAAAGTTAAACAATTTCCATACAACCAAATTTGTAACAAGGATACACCAAACCTTTCAACACCAACTATCACAGTTCAACTTCCCTAAAACATATACAATGTTCATATATTACAACATTTACAAATTTTTTCCACATAAGTTTTAAACATGAACAAATAGGTTTGGATACTTCTCACAGACTTCTGCCTCACGCTTTCAAGTCGCCTCTTCAACCCTATGGTGGCGCCACAACACTTTAATCAATAGGATAGTCTTGCTTCGCAAGACTTGGTCCCGCAAGTCTAAAACCCGTACCGATCTCTCTTTATACAAGGCATCCTCATCTACCTCTAACTCTATCCAATCTAACACATGGGAATGATTAGACTCATATTTCTAGAGCATACAGATATAGAACACGTCATGAACCTCAGACAGTTGGGGCAGCAAGGCCAAACAATAAGCTACTTTCCTGATTCGCTTTAGAATCTCAAAAGGGCCAATAAATCTATGAGACAACTTCCCACTCTTCCCAAACCTTATCAAACCTCACCTCAGTGATATCTTTAGGAACACATGATCCCTTATCTCAAAAGACAACGGTCTCCTCCTACGGTCGACATAGCTCTTCTAGCGACACTGAGCTGAAGCCAACCTCTTACAAATAAGAGTGACTTTCTCAGTCGTTTTCTGGACTAGTTCAGGACCTAAAATAGGTGTGTCACCAACCTCAACCCAACACACTGGACATCTATAGGGTCGGCCATACAAGGCCTCAAACGGCGCCATACCAATCCTTGCCTAAAAATTATTTTTTTTAGGAAAACTCCACCAAAGGTAAATGCCTCTTCTATGACCCCTTAAAATCAAGAACACGACCTTGAAACATATCCTCTAAGATCTGAATGGTTCATTCGGAATGCCCGTCAATCTGAGGATGATAGGCGGTGCTAAAAGTCAATCTAGTGCCCAAGGCATTCTGTAGGCTCTGCTACAACCGAGTTGTGAATCGAGGATCTCTATCTGAAACAATAGTCACAAGGATCCCATGAAGTCGAACTATGCCCCTTACATAAAGGTCGGCAAGATAATCTACCGAATCACTTGTGCGCATAGATACAAAATGTGCTTAGTTAACCAGTAAACTATCACCCACATGGCATCATTACCCCATTGAGTCCTCGGAAGACCCACAACAAAATCTATTGTGACATACTCCCATTTTCACTCAGCTATAGGCAAGGGTTGCAACAAACCCGCTGGTCATTGATGTTCAGCCTTCACTTGCTGACCAGTAAAGCACTTTGAAACGAATAAGGCCACGTCTCTCTTTATCCCCCTTCACCAAAACTGGTGGCTAAGGTCGTGGTACATCTTCGTGCCTCCCGAATGTACCTCAAGACACGAATGGTGAAACTCTTGGAGTACCTCCTCCCTACAAGATCCTGGCACGAAAAAATGGTTCAAATACCTCACACTAGAGTCAGAATACACATTAATTCAAGCCCTCTTTTACCTTTCCACTAGCTATCTTTCCTCGAATAGCCTCTACCTCATGATCATCCCTCTGTGCTTTTATAGTTTGGCTTACAAGTGTAGGTTGTACAACTATAATAAACAAGACAGTCGACTCACCAGACTCACCCCAGATGCAAATCGAACTCACGCAATACTTGCTACACTGCTTACTGACTTCCTACTCAAGGCATTGGCTAATACATTGGCGTTCCCCGAATGATAGTGCAACTCAAAATCATAATCCTTCATAAACTCCATCCACCTCCTCTGTCTCAAATTCAAATCTTTCTATGAAAATAAATACTTTAGACTCTTGTGATCGGAAAATACTTTGAATTTCTCACTATACAAGTAATGCCTCAAGATCTTTAAAGCAAAAATCACTGCCGCTAGTTCTAGGTCGTGAGTAGGATAGTTTTTCTCATGAGTTTTCAACTGTCTTGAACTGTAAGCTACCACCTTTCCCTCTTGCATCAACACACAACCTAACCCTTCTCGAGACACATCACAATAAACTGAATAGCCCAAACCTCTCTCCGGAATAATCAACACTGAGGCAGTGGTGAGTCTAACCTTAAGCTCTTGGACTGACTTTTCACAAATCTTACTCCACACAAATTTCACACCCTTCCTTGTCAATCTAGTCAACGGTAAGGCCAATATAGAGAAGTCTTTCACAAAATGTCAGTAATACCTAGATAAGACCAAGAAACTCCAAATCTCAAAGGCATTCTTAGGTTATTCACAATCTTGCACTGCCTCTATCTTAGAAGAGTCTATCGTCATTCCTTCCTCGAATACCACATGGCCTAAGAACTTGACTTCTTTTAACCAAAATTTGCACTTCTCGAACTTAGCATACAAACAATGGGCTCTAAGCAACTCAAGTACAACTTGCAAATGTTTCTCGTGTTCCTTCTCAGAGGATGAGTAGATCAAGATGTCGTAAACAAAGACAACTACAAAACGGTCTAAGATATCACGCAAAACTTGATTCATCAAATCCATAAACGAAGCTGGTGCATTGGTTAGCCTAAAAGGCATCACTAAGAACTCGTAGTGGCCATACTGCATATGGAATGTCATTTTTTGAATATCCTCCTCCTTCACCTTCAACTGGTGATAACCCGATCTCAAATCAATCTTGGAAAAACAACAAGACCCCCTCAACTAGTCAAACAAATCATCTATACGAGGTAGTGGGTACTTATTCTTAACATTCACTCGGTTTAGTTTTCAATAATCAATACACAGTCACAAAGTGCCATCATTCTTCTTAGCAAAGAGAGCCGGTGCTCCCCAAGGCTATGTACTAGGGCGAATGAAGCCCTTATCTAACAACTCTTGGAGTTGACTCTTTAACTCAAATAACTTGGCAGGTGCAAATCTATATGGTACCATAGAAATCGGTGTTGTGCCAGGCACTAAGTCAATAGAGAACTCAATCTCTCGATGGGGTGACAAACTAGTAGGATCCTCAAGAAAAACATCCGGGTATTCACTAACTACCCTTAGCAATTCAACTCGGACCACATCACTCTTACTACCCAGGAAAGTTGTAGAAAGACAACTAAGCTCGCCCTTACCACGAGGGTCATAAGTTGGCGGTAAGATTCTATCAGCTCGGTCCTCCAGAAAATAAAAATAGTCACTGCTCAAGGTGCACACTGTAACTCTCTGACAGTAACAATCTATAATAGCTCGGTACGAGGAGAACCAATCCATACCCAAAATGACATCGAAACTCAACATGTCTAGCAATACAAAAGCAAAAAGAAGCCGAGTAACTTCAATCTCACAACTGCGACATCCTAGTCCAAGTCGACCTTACTTCCAACTGGTGACTATACCTTGAATGGAGACGCTAACAGAGCCACTTCTAACCCCAAAACTGATGCGAATGCAGAGAAAGTGAAAGAATGAGATGCACTAGTATCAATCAACACATTGACAATATAATTAAACAACAAAAAGTTACCTCTCAAAATAAAAGGTGCTGTCAACTGATCTGGCGTAATAATAGCATACACATGCTCCACCTATTCACTCCTCGAAGCATAAGACCGATAAACTGACTAAGCCGAAGAGGCTCTCTGTGTGTCTTTTGAGGCCTGCACTAACTGAGTAGGCTGATGGCTCTACGTTTGCCTTGAACCAGATGCACTAAGTGTGCCACCTGTCTGAGGGCAAAACTTGCTCAAGTGCCCCAACTACCCACACTGATAACAGGTAGGCGGCTGCCCTCTTCCCTGACTCTGGCTTTGAGAATGAATCGCTGAAGGTGTAGACTGTTTCCCTCCTCCTCTTTGCGGGCACACTAGAGACTTGTGACCCAGCTGGCCACACTTAAAGCAAGTGATCCACCTTGACTACCTCTCCCTAAACCAGAACTTAGTGCAGGAAAAGTGGATTTGAACTGTGCTACTTGGGACTGCTGTGGGGTGAAACCCCTCTACTTCTTGTTGTCCCGTGCCTCCCTTTGAACCTCCTAACTTCTCTACCTGAAGCCCCTCATCCTCTCCTCCTACGTCTGAATCACAGTCTTTAAATGAGTCACTGACTCCATAAGATGACCATAATCCCTAATTATGGATGTGACCACCTTGAAAAGGAGCCCGGTCCTCGGTCCCTTCTCAAACTTAACACAACGGCGTTTCTCCGTTGCTACAAGCTCTAGTGCTCACCTGCTTGAGCTTCAAAAACTGATCCCTTAACTTCTCTCTAGTAGTGGAAGGCAAAAACTTATCTTGGAAGGCGATGACAAAAGCCTCCCAAGTCACCCTAATTTGTCCATGCACATACTTCTACCATTGACCCGTATCTTTTTTCAACTGGAAGGATGCCAAGGTCACTCTCAAGCCATCGTCCTCGATGCCAAGCATCTCAAACGTCTTCACCATCTGCTCTAGCCATTTATCTACCTTCAATAGCTCCTTCGGATCTTCTAGAAACTCATCTGGATTCGACCGGAGGAACTCCCTCTTCAGAAAAGATGGCCCTATCTCAGTAGTATGGGCTTGGACTTGATTTTTAGCCCTGATAATGTTCATAGATTCCCGTAAAGCACTAACCATTTCCTGGGCCAAAGCGCCCATAGCTTGCTGACCTGCTGGCTTAGCCACATTAGCCTAACTAACTCTTTTCTCATGCATCGAAATATCATCCAATAATGGCACCTCTTGCCGCCTAGGCCTACCACGCCTACCACCATCACGTCCATATCCTGATATCCTGATAAAGGTAACTAACAAATTAGCATATTCACAAATATGGTGAAGCTAAGTCACACATGTTCTAATGCGGTGGACAACAATAAATTCACTCCACTTAAGCACATAACCACATAAACACAAACGAATTCCCTTTCTAGATAATAACTGTCCCACGACATCACCAGAGTTCTAATTAGAAATAACAGTGATCAAGTGCTCTTTTAACAGGACTTGTAGAAACTCGTAGACCCAATCAATGTCTTAGAAATTAAATTCCATACTTGTTTAGTCACATAAGCATGTTATCACATAGTATATCAAGTCTATTTCTAATATTATCTAACAAGAGAAACCATTGTGGGGATAATAACCACTTCTTACGATCCCAAAGTATTCAAACTCGGTAACTCTGCTACCAAGTTGTCATGCCCTAAAATAATTAACAGTAACCCAATTATTAAAAGTGTTATAATTAATCAACAATATCATATCTTCCATTCATTTTATCTTTGATGATTACCAAAAGATGACATGTGCAATATATATTCATAAATCCTAGATTTTGAATCTATAGCATATGATATGGATACAAGAGTATAAAGGAAATTAAAATCAAATAAAGAAATGCACTAATGGCTTATAACTTCCAAGATGATACTTGGTTACAACAAAATGAGTTTAAACTCAATACAAGTAAAGCCCGAGGCTTGAACAAAATATTTTCATCAAGAAACAAAAAGGGAACCTTAAGCTCCGAGTCCTCTCAAGCTATGTCCTTAGCGGGGGCACATCATCAGCACCTGAAAGTTGTTTTTCACATAGGGTGAGCCACAGCCCAGTAGAGATACTCTAACACATTACATAAATCTTAGCAAAATTATAAGGTGAATGCACAATGCATGTCATTTTCCAAACATTCCTCGTATTTCCATCTCAAAACAATGCAATGCTAGATTATACATCAATTCATGAAAATAATCCTTTTGTATAGAAAACAGGGTAGTGGTTACAACACATTGGGAATCTCTAGGTATGTGTCTGCTAGTAGGTTATACAAGCACTACCAAAGCCATTTTACCAGTACTAACTAGAAGGATCGGTACCTAACTGCGCGGGTTTCAGGACTTTCACCAAGAACACACATGCCAACATAATAAAACCCACACCCACATCCACACCCACACCCACACCCACACCCATACCCCCTAACCAGATTCACTACGGTATTCACCCATTTTTTTTCAAAAACCAATACGTTTACAATGTTCAATGTGTAATGATGCTCAATACACAATGGATGAGAAATTAGTTTCAATTCGACTTAATCCTTATGCAATGTCTACAACAATCAAGACTATCCTCCACTGATAGTCTAAAACAGATATCTCTATACATTAGATAATTTCCAATTAAAAGATATAATTTCATCATTTACATTGGTAGTGATATTACATATTCAACTCCACCATCTTCATCAACATAACCATTATTCCAATTTCACAATATCCAACATCATTTTTCATTTTCCTTTCACAATTTCAAATATCCAAAATTAGGGAAAAACCTCCTTTATTTATAAAATCAATTTTAAGAAAAGGTTTCCATCATTTCAACACAACTAATCCATAACTGTAGCTCGACTTTTCGTGCTCCTTTCGGATACGATAGCCATACAGTTCGGACTCCCGTGGTTCTGAATCTGATTCCACAATTGCAATGCGAAATAGATAAACACAAAAGAGTCCAAATCCAGCAAATCTTTTAGAAGAAAAATGCATGATCCTAATGACAAAAAATGACTAATGTAACACATGCAAGATGCAACTAATAGGCTCGACTACTAATATAACATGTGAATCAATTTGATGGCATACGGTTTAAACACATATTCAATGAAGTAATAAACAATAATGCTTGTTTGAATGATGAACCACGCCTCGATGCATGCAAGACAAGTGGATGCAAATCATGGAATATGCTAAATGAAACTTGATGTTCTATTCTATCCATCATAAGCAAATAAATAAAAGGGAGAAAAACGTGGAGTTGGAAGACATACACAAATATTACATATTGGCCCTCGCACAAAAGGGTTTGAATAAATAAATTTGCTAAGCTACTACGAAATAATTAACTATTACAACCCAAATGAAGTAAATTAACTATGCTAGTTAATTATTACAACATCACGAATTAACTAACTACTTTAGCTAATTAAATAAGTACAACACAAAATTAACTAGCTATTCTACTTAGTTTAATACAAAAACTAACTAGCTAATTACAATGCACAATTAATTAGCTTATTAAATAACTATTATCAGCCTCGGGGAATGAGGGTTAACCCATGCATGCACGCGGATTTCCACCTGAAAAAGTCCCCTGTTTTGCTGCCAGAATGCCTCTGTTGTACAGTTAGAAAATTGCACTATTGTTCCACCTCAACCTCTGCTCTGCTCGGCTAGAAAGAGGGCACTGCTTGGATGGAAAAAATGGCCGGCAACCCATAAGTGGTGGCCTACCGCCCAGTAAAAGTGGCCTGTCAGCCACTAATGTTGGTTATTTCCTGCAGCAACAGAGAACAAACAAAGCACAAACCAGGGTATTCTCAGGGCATGTGTAGACCGCCCCGAAACTTGCTCCGTGCGGCCCCCCTTTCAGAGAGGGCACGAATTGGGTTCTAGCTACTACAGTTCGAACTCTTGTCACGGTTCTCAATCTAATCTCACAAAGTGCAATGTAAGACTGATAAATCACCAAAGAGTCCAAATCCGGCAAATCGTTTTGGAAAATCGATTTTGATCAAAAAAGTGCCAAACATGGACTGCTTTGCCAGATTTCAGAGTCGCCACCTAAATATTTTGTTTTGGAAAATTTAGGAAACCCTGACTCATGCCTAAGGCCACGTGTCCGTCATCACCAAAGTTGCCTTGGCTCGGGAATGTAGGTACGAGAGGGAAAGGTGTTGAAATGAGCATCCCTACTCGCCCGGTCAAAGATTGGTCTTTACTAAGCATGATATGTTGTTTTGAAAACACATGTGTTCTTATTCTAGTTATTTAGCTAACTTGCTACGTGATGCGCACAACACATAAGTATAGACTCAATCATGCGGATTGGAACAAAGCAACTCATGTTTGTTTTCGAAAATGGTTTGAAAGTGCTACTCGCAAGTAGGCTAAAGCGCGGATTTGCCACCCTCAAGTGGGCTTAGAAAAACATGATTTTGCCACTTCAGGTGGGCTTAAAACTCACAATCATCGAGTTATTCCAATTTAGGCAATCAAGCCTTCACCCACAGGCATTCATATAGTTAATCACTTAAGCAAATAGCCTCATGGCAAGCATGCTAGACATGGCAACACTTACACTCATGCAAGGATGCTAAAGCGTAAACACTTATAGTGTACTCCAAGCCAAAACAGAAGCTAATTAGAAATCAATGCATGATCCTAACTATGTGAAATGTCTAATGCAACACATGCAAAAATGAAACTAAATAGGCTCGGCTATCTAAGATGGCATATGAATGCAACAGTTGATAACATGCTTTGAAACACGTATTCAAGTAAGTGCATTGATATACAATGCAGTTTGAATGATGCGCCGAGCCCGGTGCATGTAAGACAAATGAATGATGCACGCATGCAAAGCATAAGGTATGCTAATTGAAATATGCCCTAAAACTAACCATCGAAAGCGGTAAGTAAAAAGGAGAAAGAAATGGGATTGGAAGACATGCACACATACACGCACCCTTATTACAACATTTGCCCTCTCGACGGAGGGTCCGAATAATAAGCTCAGCTATGCTAAGCTAAGCTAGCAACTAATCTAATTATCTAATTAGACTAAGTATTACATAACCAAACCAAAAAATAAGCAATCTACTTACTAATTATTACATCATTCAACTAAATAACAAATTAATTAATTAATTACAAATTCACTGCTAACTAACAAGTAAGCATAAAACTAAGCTGCTCCAGCTCTGTTCGAAGAAGAAGAGGATGTATGCTCGGTTGCCGCTGCGAAAAGCTCTCTGGTTGCTCTCTTGAGGCTTTGTTTGCAAGGTGTCCTTGAGAACTTGCTGTTGGATCTTACCAAATCAAGGCTGGAGAGTTCACCAGTGGCTTGCCGGCCATGAAAGATTGCTGCCGGCCACCTACCGGCCAAGAGTGGAAGGGTGCCGGCCATCAATGTGGCACTGCCGACCACTGGTGTGCTGTGACACCATTCTGCAACAGAGCACAAAAACAAAGGAAATGGAGGGTCTCTCTAGGGTATGTACGTACTATGCCACTCCATATCACCTCAAAACATGTCACGACCCAAACCCGCCCCTATGGGTTTAGCACCGTAACCGGCCAGTAATCCGAGATTACCAAAGGCCTGCTTAACAGTAATACAGTAAAACAGAGTACAGGGGCCTGGCGAAAGCCAATACAGTAAATAAACAATGCCTAATGAGCTGTGATAGTCTGTATGCCAAAAAGACTTTTCATTCAAATATATACAGTCAGACAAAACAGTATGTACATATACAATCATTCAGTTCAAGGACCTAATCCTTATCAAACAGTACAGTAATAGGCTATACAGTCGAACAAAACAGATACAGAGACAGACGGGGAAATTAAAAACACCCCTAAGCCGTAGCTCGACAGGCTCAGAACCTCGCAGTGAGGCATAACAGTTGGCTTGACAAAACTGGAGTTTACCCCGACGCTCCTAGCTGCGGTCTGGTGCTTGGACACCTACATATATATATGAGCGGTGAGCTAAAGCCCAGTGAATAACACAATGCGTAAAGGGGTTAAGAATGAATGTCCTTACAGTCATGAAAACAGTTCATTAAATCAGTATTTTAGTCATTCAGTCAGTGCAGTCATATGTGGTACATCCATTAGCATGACAGTACAGTAAACAGTAGCTCTTAAAAGACCGAGCAGTAAATGATGGCCATCAGTCAGTAACAGTAGTGGTTCCAATGAGGGAACCGACAGAGATCTCTGTAACAGTAACAGTAAACAGTAGTTGCTAAGGATGCCACAATATAGTTCAGAATATAGGACATACATTCATTCTATTAACAGTAACAGTTCAGAAAGCAGTACAGTTCAATTGTTCAGAAGATAATCATTTTGAACATATCTTTACACAGTTGTTACTCACAGAGTTCTGGGCTACAGTAAAGCTAGAGCGCGTCCCCAGTCGCCAACCCTACACAGTTTACAGATTGAACGCACACTAAGCTACACAGTTGGGAAAGATAATAACTTAAACCCTAATTTGCCTCGGTGTGTTCTACATCTATATCCTCAATAAGATGCCTTAAACAAGGCCTAAGAATGCCTAGAATGAGATGAAGATGCAAAGATGCACTTGAAAAACAATTTCAGACTTTTCAGAAACAGGGGTCACGCTCGAGCGTAGGTTACTCCGCTCGAGCGGACATGCAGACAAAGGTTTCTGCTCGAGCGTAGACTTACCCGCTCGAGCGTTCTTGAAAATAGTTAAAATTGCTGGATAGGCGGAAATCACGCTCGATCGGGCGCTCGACACCCGCTCGAGCATGAGACACAAAGTCCCGCTCGAGCGTCAATTCTTCCGCTCGAGCGGACTTCAAAACAGAACAAAATGCTCAGAGCACGATTTCCACGCTCGAGTGCCAGTCACCCCGCTCGAGCGTGAGTCCAAATTCTGGAAATTCCAGATTTGAACCTCAAGCTCAAAACCAAGTTTTTAAACCACAAATTTCGATCCTCTTGGGCCAATTTTCCAGAAAACACATCAAAACTCATACTTTAACATGATTCAAATCTCAATTTGCAAAATCAAAGCCCAAGGGTGTTTCAAATAAATCCAATTCAAACCAATTTCCATAAATATGAAGAACATGCAAACATGCATGAATTTAACTCATTTCAAAGCTTCAATTTGATGCTCTAAGGAGCCAATTGTTCCAAAAACAAGATGAAAAACAAGGACTTAACATAACCATGAGCATGCATGTGACAATTCTCCAGGGAAACAACTCAAATTCAACAATTCAAACATGCATGCATGGAATGAGCTCCAATTCAACATTAATGAACCAATTCTTGACTTAATTCTTTTCAACTACCATGATCCATGCTAGAAGGAACTTAAATACACAATAGAAAGGGTGAAATTCATACCTAAGTTCCTCAATTACAAGTCTAGAGGCTCAATTATGCACTTAAGCTTTCAATTCCTCAAGATTCAAGCCAAATTGTGAAGAACTCAAGCTTTCACTACCTCCCTCTCTCTCAAGTCAGCAAGAGCAAGGAAAAAGGGCTGATGAAGTGTGCTATGTGATCAAGTGTGTAAGGCTCAAATGGTTAGATGATAGGCCACTAGTATGGCAAGGTTGTAATTAAGCTTAGGTTGTGCAATTTAACTTCATTTTAATCTAATTTAATCATACCTAAACAGTTTTCAGGTAATTACACCATAAAATCACATAAATCACGATGATCATAAAATACTAATCGGTTTCCGGTTTGGCCACCGATAAGGCCTTCAATTTGCAATTTAAACATAAAAACACGAACAGATAATCAAATAACCAAACAGATAGAATTACAATTAAACAGGTATACTCAGTCAATTCAGTTTCAATTTCAGTCAGTCAGTTCAGTAGTTTATTCAGTTCACTTATCATTCATAATCAGTCTCAGTTTAACGGTAATCAGTGGTTAATCGGTAAACAGTGACGAGGGTTGTTACAGTCTCCCCTCCTTAAAAAGAGTTTAGTCGTCTAAACTCGAGTTACCTTCATTCTGGAAGAAAACAGGGTTCAGTGGAAACAGTTCAGGATATCTTTTAGCCATGTCATCTTCCCTTTCCCAAGTGGCATACACGCCACCATGGTTTTGCCAGTCGACTTTCACTAGCGGGATCTCTTTGTTTCTCAACTTCTCGATCCGTCTGTTTACAATCTGAATAGGCTGTTCCTCATAAGTGTAGTCGCCACTCAGCACTACACGAGTTGGCTCTATTACATGGAAAGGATCCCGGAGGTAGTCCCTCAACATAGAAATATGGAAGAAGTTGTGCATATGCCCTATTTCAGGAGGAAGCGCAACTTGATACGCCACCGGATTGATTTTCTCGATAATCTCGTACGGTCCGACATATCTCGGCGCTAACTTGCCTTTGACTCCAAAACGAGTCTGGCCTTTCATCGGTGTCACTTTCACAAACACGTGATCACCCACTTCATACTCTCTGTCTCGTCTTTTAACATCAGCATAACTCTTCTGTCTGCTCTGCGCAGTTTTCAGTCTCTGTTGTATTAGTTTCACTTTCTCAGTTGTTTCATAAACAATCTCGGGCCCAAGCAAAGGCCCGTCTCCAACTTCTGCCCAGCAAATCGGAGATCTACATTTTCTGCCATACAATGCCTCGAAAGGCGCCATACCAATACTTGAATGATAGCTGTTATTGTAGGCGAATTCAGCTAAGGGCAAATGACTTTCCCAGTTTCCCTGAAAATCAAGGACACACATTCTCAGTAAATCCTCCTGAGTCTGGATGGTTCTTTCTGACTGGCCATCGGTCTGAGGATGATAAGCACTACTCAGTCTCAATTCAGTACCCAATGCAGTCTGTAAGCTTTGCCAAAATCTCGACGTAAACTTCGAATCCCTGTTAGAAACAATGGACACAGACACTCCATGCAGTCTAACAATTTCATCAATATAGAGTATAGCCAATTTGTCCGCATTATAAATTGTCTTAACAGGTAAGAAATGAGCAGATTTAGTCAGTCTATCAACAATAACCCAAATTGAGTCCATAACTTTACTAGAGCGAGGTAATCCAACGATAAAATCCATGGTAATATGTTCCCATTTCCACTCCGGTATCGGTAAGGGCTGCAATAAGCCTGCGGGTCGTTGATGTTCGGCTTTGACTTGTTGGCAATGAAGACATTTTGATACAAAATCGGCAATTTCTTTCTTCATTCTCGGCCACCAGAAATTTAGTTTCAGATTTGATACATTTTCGTATTCCCCGGATAGATAGAAAATTTCGAATTGTGGCCCTCTTGCAGAACTCTTCTTTTCAATTCAGAATCATTTAGTACACACAGTCTTTCTTGAAATTTCAGTACATTACTTTCAAATTTGAAACCCGGTCTTGGTCTAGTTTCCCTTTCTTCGATGATCTTCTTCAAGAAGTCATCCAGTTGCTGTTTCTCTTTAATCTCTTCAATCAGTGCCGGTTGAGCAGAAATAGCAGCTAAGGTTCCACCTTGTTCTCGTACAACAATTTCAATTTCAGATTTTTCAAGGTCACAAAGCAATTCTTTCTGTCCGGTAAGCAAACAGGCTAAATTTCCAGTTGATTTCCGACTCAGTGCATCGGCAACGGTGTTGGCTTTTCCCGGATGGTACAAAATCTGTAGGTCATAGTCTTTAATCAGTTCTAGCCATCTCCACTGTCTCATGTTCAGTTCTTTTTGTGTGAAGAAATATTTCAAACTCTTGTGGTCGGTATATACTTCACATGTTGCCCCATAAAGGTAGTGACGCCAGATTTTTAGTGCAAATACTACTGCAGCAAGTTCCAGATCATGGGTCGGGTAGTTCTTTTCATGCGGTCTCAGTTGTCGGGAAGCATAGGCTATTACTCTCCCATTCTGCATTAAAACACACCCCAAACCCTTATGAGAAGCATCACTAAATATGGTATAACCATCCGTACCTGAAGGTAAGGTAAGAACTGGTACAGTCACGAGTCGAGTCTTCAACTCTTGGAAAGCTGATTCCCTTTGGTCAGTCCAGTCAAACGACATCCCCTTCTGTGTCAGTTGAGTTAATAGTAAGGCAATTTTGGAGAAGTCTTTGACAAATCTTCTGTAATACCTGGCTAGTCCCAAAAAGCTTCGAACTTCTGTCACATTTGTTGGTCTAGACCAGTTCACTACAGCTTCAATTTTCTGTGGATCAACAGAAATTCCATCTTTGCTAATAACATGCCCCAAAAACATAACATGATCAAGCCAAAATTCGTATTTAGACAGTTTAGCATAAAGTTTCTGTTCTCTTCGGGTCTGTAGGGCAAGTTTCAGATGTTGTTCATGTTCTTCTCTAGTCTTAGAATAAATCAAGATGTCATCAATGAATACAACAATAAAGTCATCGAGGAATGGTTTAAAGATTCTATTCATGAGGTCCATAAATGCAGCAGGTGCATTGGTAACTCCAAAAGGCATAACTAAAAATTCATAATGTCCATACCTCGTTCGAAAAGCAGTTTTATCAATGTCTTCTGGTTTAACTTTCAACTGATGGTATCCGGATCTGAGCTCGATCTTAGAAAACACTTGAGCACCCTGTAACTGATCAAATAAGTCATCAATACGCGGTAAGGGATACTTATTTTTCACAGTTACCTTATTCAGTTCACGGTAGTCAATGCACAGTCTCAGTGAGCCGTCTTTCTTCTTCACAAATAAAACAGGAGCACCCCATGGCGAAGTGCTAGGCCTGATGAACTTCTTATCTAACAGTTCCTGCAATTTCACTTTCAATTCCTTCAATTCAGTTGGAGCCATTCGGTAAGGAGCTTTAGATACCGGCTGCGTTCCCGGAATCACATCAACGGTAAATTCAATCTCTCTGTCAGCCAAATCCCCTGGCAGATTGTCTGGGAAAACATCTGGGAATTCTCTGACTATAGGAATATTGTTCACATTAGCATTATCGGTAGATACAGTCAATACAGAACACAGATATCCTTTACATCCTTTTCTAATCAATTTAATAGCTTTCACAGATGAAATCAAATACGGAGGAGGTACTACTCCAACCCCATTAAACACAAATTCAAGCAGACCAGGTGGACGGAAAACTACTTGTTTCGTTACATAGTCTATGGTGGCATGATAATTCGTTAACCAGTTCATCCCCAATATCACATCAAAATGATCAATGTTCAGAGGCAGTAAGTCAATAAACAAATGTGCATCACCAACAATAATTTCACAAGCAGGGTACATATATGCACAGGTCATAGATTCCCCAATGGGTGATGATACAGCTAACAGATAATTCATGGGTTCTAATGGTCTATTCAGTTTTCACGAAAAAGCATGCGACACATATGAATGCGTGGATCCCGAATCAATCAGTACATATGCATTTTGGGTGCAAATAGAGAGAATACCTGACACAACGGTCTCGGTATTCTGCACGTCTCCCGGTACTAGGGCAAACACTCGGCCCTGCCTCATGGGCTCTTTCCCGGTAGCTTTGGGGTTCGATTTTGGTGCAACAGTTGATGTCGCTACGTTTGGTGCAGCTTTACTACTGGCTTGTGGAGCAGAGGGGCAGTCTTTAACCATGTGGCCCACCTTGCCACACCTGTAACAGGCTCCAGATATTTTGTAACAAACTCCCTTATGGTTCCTACCACATTCAGAACAGGGTGGTATTGAACGGTTCCCTTGACTAGAAGTAGTCGTTGACCCTGTGTTTTGCTTTTTGTTCAACGGGTTGTTCTTGCCTTTCTTGAATTTAAAACCCTGCCTTTTACCACGCCATTCAGACGCTGGTGTTTCAGTTTTCAGTGCCTCGATGTTCGATTCGGCCATCAATGCTCGGTCGAGAACATTTACATAATTCGGTAGCTTCAAAACATTAATTCTGTCCAGTATTGCAACATTAAGGCCGCCTTCAAACTTTCTGGCCTTCTTGTAATCAGTGTCCACCATATGCGGTGCATATCTCGCAAGCTCGGTGAACTTTGTTTCATATTCAGCAACAGACATGGAGCCCTGTTTCAGCTGTTCAAATTCAGTTACTTTTCTATCCCTGACACACTGAGGGAAGTACTTTTCAAAGAAGGCTCCTTTGAATTGAGCCCAAGTCATAACGGTGTTGGTGTCGCAGACTAACATCCACCACCTTCTGGCCTCTTCTTGTAGTGCAAAGGTGGCTAGCAGTACTTTATGTGCTTCAGAGCACGGAAAGACCTCAAACAATTTTTCAGTCTCAAGAACCCATGCTTCAGCCTTTAACGGTTCAAGGCCTCCCTGAAAGGATGGCGGTTTCATTTTGCTGAACTTCTGATTGAGAGCAATTATGTCCCCATCATTAACATTCACATTCTGTTCCGGTACAGCCGGAGGAGGAGGTGGGGGCTGTTGATTCTGTTGTTGGTCCAGTCTTTCAGTTATTAATTCCATCATCCGTTCCAGTCTGGCCATTCTGGCCTCAGAGGATGAGGATTCAGTTTCATTCGTAGTTCTTGCATTATCCATTTCACTATAAGCAGTTATGACAGTTATCAACATGGGCAGTCATTTGTTCAAACAGATTAACACATTAGCATAGATTCAATCATGTCATAAGCACACACTTTAACATGTTCATGTAATGCCCTAATCGCTTTTCTAGGACACCCTATAGCTCATTTGGACACGTGTGTGCGGTATAACTCGTGGTAAGTATCGCTCTGATACCACTCTGTCACGACCCAAACCTGCCCCTATGGGTTTAGCACCGTAACCGGCCAGTAATCTGAGATTACCGAAAGCCTGCTTAATAGTAATACAGTAAAACAGAGTACAGGGGCCTGGCGGAAGCCAATACAGTAAATAAACAATGTCCAATGAGCTGTGACAGTCTATCTGCCAAAAAAACTTTTCATTCAAATATATACAGTCAGACAAAACAGTATGTACATATACAATCATTCAGTTCAGGGACCTAATCCCTATCAAACAGTACAGTAACAGTCTATACAGTTGAACAGAACAGATACAGAGACAGACGAGGAAATTAAAAACACCTCTAAGCTGTAGCTCGACAGGCCCGAAACCTCGTAGTGAGGCACAACGGTTGGCTTGACAAAGCTGGAGTTTACCCCGACACTCCTAGCTGCGGTCTGGTGCCTGGACACCTACATATATATATGAGCGGTGAGCTAAAGCCCAGTGAATAGCACAATGCGTAAAGGGGTTAAGAATGAATGTCCTTACAGTAATAAAAACAGTTCATTAAATCAGTATTTCAGTCATTCAGTCAGTGCAGTCATATGTGGTACATCCATTAGCATAACAGTACAGTAAACAGTAGCTCTTAAAAGACCGAGCAGTAAATGATGGCCATCAGTCATAACAGTAGTGGTTCCAACGAGGGAACCGACAGAGATCTCTGTAACAGTAACAGTAAACAGTAGTTACTAAGGATGCCACAATACAGTTCAGAATATAAGACATACATTCATACTATTAACAGTAACAGTTCAGAAAGCAGTACAGTTCAATTGTTCAGAAGATAATCATTTTGAACATATCTTTACACAGTTGTTACTCACAGAGTTCTGGGCTACAGTAAAGCTAGAGCGCGTCCCCAGTCACCAACCCTACACAGTTTACAGATTGAACACACACTAAGCTACACAGTTGGGAAAGATAATAACTTAAACCCTAATTTGCCTCGGTGTGTTCTACATCTATATCCTCAATAAGATGCCTTAAACTAGGCCTAAGAATGCCTAGAATGAGATGAGGATGCAAAGATGCACTTGAAAAACAATTTCAGACTTTTCAGAAATAGGGGTCACGCTCGAGCGTAGGTTACTCCGCTCGAGCGGACATGCAGACAAAGGTTTCTGCTCGAGCGTAGACTTACCCGCTCGAGCGTTCTTGAAAATAGTCAAAAGTGCTGGATAGGCGGAAATCACGCTCGATCGGGCGCTCGACACCTGCTCGAGCATGAGACACAAAGTCCCGCTCGAGCGTCAATTCTTCCGCTCGAGCGGACTTCAAAACAGAACAAAATGCTCGGAGCACGATTTCCACGCTCGAGCGCCAGTCACCCCGCTCGAGCCTGAGTCCAAATTCTAGAAATTCCATATTTGAACCTCAAGCTCAAAACCAAGTTTTTAAACCACAAATTTCGATCCTCTTGGGCCAATTTTCCAGAAAACACATCAAAACTCATACTTTAACATGATTCAAAGCTCAATTTGCAAAATCAAAGCCCAAGAGTGTTTCAAATAAATCCAATTCAAACCAATTTCTATAAATATGAAGAACATGCAAACATGCATGAATTTAACTCATTTCAAAGCTTCAATTTGATGCTCTAAGGAGCCAATTGTTCCAAAACACAAGATGAAAAACAAGGACTTAACATAACCATGAGCATGCATGTGACAATTCCCCATGGAAACAACTCAAATTCAACAATTCAAACATGCATGCATGGAATGAGCTCCAATTCAACATTAATGAACCAATTCTTGACTTAATTCTTTTCAACTACCATGATCCATGCTAGAAGGAACTTAAATACACAATAGGAAGGGTGAAATTCATACCTAGGTTCCTCAATTACAAGTCTAGAGGCTCAATTATGCACTTAAGCTTTCATTTCCTCAAGATTCAAGCCAAATTGTGAAGAACTCAAGCTTTCACTACCTCCCTCTCTCTCAAGTCGGCAAGAACAAGGAAAAAGGGCTGATGAAGTGTGCTATGTGATCAAGTGTGTAAGGCTCAAATGGTTAGATGATAGGCCACTAGTAGGGCAAGGTTGTAATTAAGTCTAAGTTGTGCAATTTAACTTCATTTTAATTTAATTTAATCATACCTAATCAGTTTTCAGGTAATTACACCATAGAATCACATAAATCACGATGATCATAAAATACTAATCGGTTTCTGGTTCGGCCGCCGATAAGGCCTTCAATTCGCAATTTAAACATAAAAACACGAACAGATAATCAAATAACCAAACAGATAGAATTACAATTAAACAGGTATACTCAGTCAATTCAGTTTCAATTTCAGTCAGTCAGTTCAGTAGTTTATTCAGTTCACTTATCATTCATAATTAGTCTCAGTTTACCGGTAATCAGTGGTTAATTAGTAAACAGTGACGAGGGTTGTTACAAAACATCAGGAGAGAGGCATCATTGGATCCAAGGCCATCAATCAAGCATCTCGATGCATGATGGCCAAAGACCCAACTTGTACACATTCAATACATGCACAACAAACAAGACTCTAAGACCATGGCCTTATCATAAGTGATCAAAGGCAATGGAGACAAAGTGAATTGGCTCATTTTCATCACTTCAAGTATGAAATGAACCAATTCATCTTGTGTTCAATATAACGTCCGATTGAACACAATGCAATGCAACACAACACATGTTTATCTTGGCATGTTTTACTTAGCTCAATTCTTGTTTACACATTTTACATTACCGAGTCATTCATTAACCAGTTAAGTCCAATGTGAAAGTTCTCTAATGGGAAAGATGGCCTCAGCCACAATGTAGACACCCCATTTTGACCGGCACTAAGACTTGGGCACTTTCTTTTGACCACCCCCTGATAAAAATTAGAATATGTCATTTTATGAATTTCTCAGCCGAAAAATCAAATTGAAGCTTTAATCCCAAACCTCACCTATTTTGGTCAAATTATTTTATATCACTAATATTTTATCAATTTGTAGTATTTTATAATTTGCCTTTATAATTTTTTTATCTAATTTTATGTGTGTGTACACATTTTTAGTTGTTTTTTATATAAAATAATAAAAAAACAAACAAAAAAAATAAAAAATGAAAAAGAAAACAAAGAAAAGAAAAAGAGAGGGTCAGATGAGGATAATGGGTTTTGGGATGGAAAAGGATTTTGTTTTTGCTGGATTCAAAGGGGAACAGAGTGGACATTGTGATGATAAGTTTTGTGTGGAAAATAATTCGGTGAAGTGAGTTTGAAAAGTGGTGGAGGAAATTGAAAAAAGAGGAGGGCAGGTGAGAGTGGGTGGATGGGAGACACCTAACAAACACACTATCTCTCCCTCTTCAGAATAATTGAGGTCTGTGGGCACCAGGGGTGTGGATTTTTTATGATTGTTGGCATGGTGGGTGATAAACAATTAAAAAATATCTCTCTTTAGATTTTCCAACTTGTTTGAAGCAGCCACGGGGGGGAGAGAAGGACAACACATGCGAAAAGGCTCTCTCTCTCTGGGTCTCTCTGAGCTTTCTCCCAGGCACTACCTCCCTCTCTCTCTCAAAAATATTTACTGACTAAGCTGCAGCTTCTTGATACAAGAAAATGGTGAAAGTAAAACTAGGTGTGGGCTGAAACCACTCCATCCAACTCTCTTTCTCTCTCTTCCATTCTCGCACCAATTCTTCACACCATTCGCACAACACATACAAGGCACAACACACAATGGCACACCACACACAGAACAACACAACCCAGACACACATGCACACACGGTAGACCCATGCACACGGGCACACACCCAGCATAACCACCACACAGCACCATGCCCATACACACGACACACTGCTACACACCACACACACATACAGTCGATACACATTCACACACAAGCAGACAGATTGATACAAATTCACACACCCAGCACACAGGGATAGGGGCTGAACACACACACACAAGCTGGATCTCTCTCTTTCTCTCGCATGAAACACACCACCCATCACAGAGCAAAACACACACACGGACACACTCATACACACGGCACATACAGCACAAAAAACACAAACCCAGTAAACACACACACACAGCCCATACACTCAATAATCAACATAGCACACACACCCATTGTGATCTCTCTCTCTCCGATCCCATGCACACACACTACTATGCACACACGGCCACCTCTCTCTCTCCCACACACACGACACACTGCTACACACCACACACACACACAGTCAATATACATTCACACACATGCATACACATTGATAGATTTTCACACACCCAGCACACATGGATACGAGGACTCACACACACACATGACAGCTCTCTCTCTCTCTCTCTCTCTCTCTCTCTCTCCGGGTTTCAGGCTGCAAGACCGAACAGACCACCAATCTCTTCCTCTCTCTGGTTCTATCTATCTCTAACACACACACACACACACGGAAAGGAAGGGCTCTCTTCTTCTCCCTCTCGGCACCTCTCTCTCTTTCTCATGCACACGTAGTCGGTTTTCTTACCCAGGAAACTTTGTGATGGTGTTAGACATACATACTTGAATCAAGTTGATATGATTGTTGCTTCTTAGTGTTGCTGCAGGTGTTGGTTTTGCCCAGTTTCTAGTGATACCATGTGCATTATTGTTCCGAAGTGCGGCTGTTGCTTCGAATAATAACTCATGTGGATGTCATTCACGTTAGGTTGGTGCATTTTTGATTGGCCGGTGGGCCGGCTTGACAGCGGGCCGGTTTTGTTTGAGTGTTGATGGGGCCTCCATTGACGATAAAAACATGGGCCGAGGCATGAGGACCAATGGTTATTTGCAAGTTGATGAATGGCCGGGGATTTCAAACTTTTATTTTTTTATTTTGATTTTGAGTGTTTTGTGAGGTTTTATTTTGTTTTATTATTTCTTCCTCCTCTTTTATTTGGATCTGTAATATTTAAAGTGTTGTAATAATCTCCTCACCCCGTTTCTTTCTATCCCATTCTTTAATCGCTTTCCCTAACTGTACATATGTATATATCTGACATGCCATGCATATCTATACTTTTACATTCATGTCTCATGCATTAAGATTCGGCTACATTTACATGTGTGGATTTAATCAATTCTTCTGTGATTCTATGCGCTACCTCATGTTATTGAGATGATTCACATGCCATATTTTAGAAGCCGAATCTTTAGTGCATCTCATGAGTGAATTGCATTAGGATTCTGTATATAAGATCATGCATATTTTACTAACTTTGTTTTGTAGTTGTTTGAGGGACGTCGGTCAATCTGTGAGTTTTTATGCTTTAGCATCCCATTTGTGTGTATTTTTCTTACTATGTGTTAGTATTCTACCATGAGGCTACTTGTTTACTTGATATAACTGTATGAATGCCTGTGAATGAAGGCTTGTTGTTTGAATTGGAATAATTCAATAAATGTACGTTTTAAGCCCACTTTGCAGTGGCAAATTCACAAACTTTAAGCCCACTTTGTCAAGTGGCAAATTCAAACCCTTTTCGGAAAAACAAACATGAAGTTGAATTGTGCCAATTTGAGCAAACTAGTCTATACTTGTATGCTTCACATAGTAAATTTTAGGATTTATTCAATAATCAGAACATGAACATATAAAGAAAATAAAAAGTCATATCATAGTTTAGTAGAGGCCGATCTTTTGATCGGGTGAGCGGGGGTGCTCATTATTGACCTTCCCTTCTCATACCTAAGGTTCCGAGCCAAGCATCCTTGGTTACGACGAACAGTGGCCTTGGCACCGAGTCATGGGTTTCCTAATTTCCCAAAATATTAGGTGGCGACTCTGAGATCTGATGACGCAGTCCATTTTTGACAAAATTGCAATAAAATGGATTTTCAATAAAAGTTGCCAAATCTGGACTCTCATTTACGTTTCACATTGCACTCGTGAAACTTGAGATCAAAGAGATCTCGGGAGTCCGAACTGTTTAACGCACGCGGGTACCCCCCGGCATGTTACATACAAGCACCTTGAGCATGAAAGAAGCCTCATGCTTTTGGTTAGTAGAAACCCTAAAGAGAAGGCTAAAACCATTAGGCATGAGAGCCTCAATTCCATGCTCAAGCCAACAAATGGCTAAAGACCTCTTTCAAAGCGAATTAAAGAGTGAAACCATGGAGTGCAATGGCATATATTTCAGCAATGAAATGACATGCTAAATGACTTAAAATCATGCAAACAAACCATGCCCAACATGTTAAGAGTCAAAAGCATTGAAACTAGTGAAGGACACAACACTAGAACCATGCAATACAATGCTCAAATGGTCAAACCAGCTATGGACAGACCTCAAACATGCCAAAATAATGGCCTAAACATGCTGGAATTGAAGCACAAAAGGCTAGAAGAACATGGACACATGTTGGCCTATAAGCAAGGCATAATACATAACCCTTAAAAGCTATAAAGAAGTGAAGTATATGAGACTGTGACTACACTATATGCACTGAAATCATATGCTAAATGGTGCCATACCATGCAAACATCACATGCACAACATGCTAAACGCCCCAAAACTCAAAACTAGTCAAGGCCCTTTACACTACAACCATACTAAGCAATGCTCAAATGACCTTAACCACTCAAAACAGACCTAAGGTAGGTCGAAACAGTAGCAAAAACATGCTAGACCTGCAGCATAGATGGCTAGAAAAATATGCTCATTTGATGGCTCACAAACAAGGCATAAGGGCACAACTCTTAAACACAATGAAAGAGTGATAAACATAAGAGTATGACAGAAGTTTATGCTCTGAAATTGCATATCAAATGATGCTATATCACACAAACATCACAAATATAACATGCTAAGGGCTTCAAAACTCAAGACTAGTGAAGCCAACTATACCATATCTATACAAAGCAAGCCATACATGACCAAGACCACTTAAAATAGACCTCAAGCATGTTAAATCAGTGGCAAAAATGTGCTAGAGCAAAGCTAACACATGCTAGAATGATGAACCAAAGCATGAAGCATGTTAGGCTAGCAAGTAAGATTTCACTACAAGTGTAAGAAGCATGCAAGAAATGACCAAACCAATCAAAAACAGAGTTATGGAAGGTCCAAAAAGTCACAAAAACATGCTCGAACTCAACTTAGAGAAAGGAGAAATGCATGCTCATTTGGTAGGCCAACAACACAAGCAAGCAAGACAAGAGGAGAGGGGACCACCCCCTCCCATTTTGGACCTCAAAACCACCTTTCCACCACTGAAATTTCTCTGGAATTCAGTGGTTAAAGGGCCAAAAAGAGATGGTTTGAAAGCCTTGAAAGATGGCACAAAAAGCTATACAAGCTAAGGAATAAAAGGGAGAGACAACCCCCTAACACAAAATAGGCCTAAACCACCATTTTTAGGACTGAAAAATAGAGGTTTTTGTAGTTGACAACTAGGCCAAAATCAGCATGCAAAGGTGGCCAAGATTGTGTAAAAAAATAAGTTTAAAAGAGGGAGATGCTCACCCTTGAAGCACCGCACAAGAACAACCACTTTTCTTGCACCAAAACCACCTTTTGGAGCTCAAACAAAGTCCCAAGCTACCTCAGCCCAAGGATGATCCACTCTTGTTAAGGGTTGATAGGTTGAAGATGGTTGTATACAAGCCTTCAAGCACAAATCCTCAAGAGAGAGTGGAATTTAGAGAGAGGTTTTGGAGAGAGAGGCTCCCAAGCCTTTTGCCAAAATGTTCTCAAAATGTTATAACCCTTGAATATGAGATATAAGGCTTCAATATATAGAAAAATACAAGTTTTTGGTCGAAAATATCTCAAGGGAGACAGCTGTAACCAGTTGGAGCAAAATATCTGCCAAAAACTGCTTTCTGCCATCAATGGCCAGCACATGACCATTGTTGGCCGGCATGGGACACCATTAGATGGCAGGGGGCCGGCCTTGGCCATTCATGGCCGGCACATGGCCCAAAAATCCCATTTATGGCCCACATTCTTCACCTCTAGTTGGACAAAAAAATCTGCTTTTTGGGTCCAACTTCAACCAGACATAACTCCTTCATCTGGACTCCTTTTCAGGTCATTCTTGAGCCTAAATTGTAGCCCTGGAAGTCTTCTTTCCAATGGTGGCAGCCTCACCTCAAAATTCCAACTGTGAAAAATGTTATGCCTGTTTGAGTGAAGATTGCTTAGTTTTGATCCTACCGGGATTCATGCCGAACTTCTTCTCCAACTTGTTTTCTTCTCTCCTCTCCCATTTTCTTCAAATTCAAACCCCTAAACAAAGTGTTTTGAAATATTTTTCAAAAGAGTTCATCTCTCCTTCATTCATTTCCACTTTGTCCTTGCTTGGTTTACCGAAAAGTGACATTTAACAAAATGCGAGCGTTAGAACATCGTAGGAACTTTTTCAAAAGCTATTTTGAAATAGAGGGTTTTAAGGTCACAAAATATTTTAGTCAAAATAATTTTGGTCCAAAAAAGGGGTATGAAGTTGGAACCCTTACATAACATAGCCTACATCATCAAGTAAGCAATTAGTAGTGCCCAAGTCTTAAGGGCGGTCAAAAATGGGGTGTCTACAGCATGTTTGTCCACCCTACCTCTCCTTATCAGCAAACAGGTCAAAGGAGGGGTAGGCTTGATTCATAAGTCACCAATTGACATAATTTCATTGCATGATGACTTATGAACCGAGGGATACAATTTCAATAATGGTAAGGAAAGACCAACAAAACCTCCTTCCTATCGTGGATTGATCAAGGGAAGTTGTTGACCTTGGAAATTTGAACCATATCACTAATCAAGTATGAAATGAGCCAAGTCTCTATGTGTCACGACCTAAACCTGCCCCTATAGGTTTAGTATTGCAACCGGCCAGTAATCCCTAGATTACCAAAGGCCTCATGACAGATTAACATATAGATAGGGGCTGCAGAAGTAAATACACAAAATAGACAAGGTCCAATGAGCTGTGATAACATACATGAGATAGTAAAGCTTGAAACTTTTATAAAATGCAGGCGAAGTCAACACACATGATACATATACACAACACACTTAGGCGTTCAGGACAAAAATCTCGCCCACAACTTAACAACAACAAGTCTAATACAGATTACAAAAACAGCTACAAAATTGAACTTCATCAGGAACCTCCTCGGGAGGCGCAAGGGTTGGCTGACAAAACTGAAACATGGGCCGTCAACTCTGGCCCTGATCACGCACCGGCTCACCTACATACATAATATAAACAGTGAGCGGAAGCCCAATGAATAATAACGGAGTAAAGGGTTTTAATGAATGAGTCCATACAGATTCAGAAATCATAATTCGTTTTCATAACAAATTCATATTCATATTCTTGTCCAGATCATATACAGAAGTCATAAGTCTTGCTTAAGCATATGTGGTACATCCATTAGCGCTAATAGAGCAGATATAGAACAGATGCAGACACATGGTGGTTATGAATAACCAGTTCCATAAAGGAAACTCCGGATCTGGGTAACAGAGAATAAACATGCTGAGCTCCATGATGGAGCCTCCAGTACGGGTAGCAGATGACAGACATAATAAGTCCCATAATGGGACCTTCGATACTTGGTAACAGCCAATAGATACATGATGCTAAGGATGCCACGAATACATGTCAGAAATTGGATAATCATTTATTGTACAGAACATAGCATTTCAGAAAACAGATCTTAATTCATCATACAGAAAGTAAATAAAGTTGAACATAGCTTTACTAAGTTATTACTCACAGTTGGCTTCGAGGCAGACAGACGGAGCAGACTAGTCAAACGGTATACGTTACGTGACCTACATGACACATAACAGATACACACCTGAAACACACGTTCGAATTGTACGTAACTTATTTCATTGTTCTTAGTGTGTTTCTAGCCCTTAACCTCATTATGGAGTCTTAATCTTGGCCTAGGAATGCCTAGGATGGAATGAGGATGCAAAAATGCACTTGAAACCATTTTTCGAAACTTGTTGAAAATAAGGTCCTCGCTCGAGCGTGGCTTTCCTCGCTTAAGCGGACATGCAGACAATGAAGCTTCGCTCGAGCATGACTTTCCCCGCTCGAGCGGACTGTAAACTCTTGAAAAAGTACTAGTTGCATGTTTTTCACACTCGACGGATGCTCGACCTCCGCTTGAGCGTGATACTCAGACCCTTGCCCGAGCGTGAATTCCTTCGCTCGAGTGAACTGCAAAACACACAAACTTCTGGGTATATGCATTTCACGCTCGAGCGTGACCCTCGATGCTCGAGTGGAAGTGCATGTACTCAGAGTGCACGCTCGAGCGTGAAGTCCCCTACTCGAGCGTGGATCGAATTTCTGAAATTTTCATATTTGATCACCAAGCTCAAATTCAACCTCAAATGCATCAAACTCAATTTTCTGGGCCCAAAACTTTGGAAAACGCTTAAAAACTCATAAAACAACATGTTTAAAGCATCATAACAAGAAATCATAGCCCAAAAGCATGCCAATTGTTCAAAATCCAACTTGAAACTCAAGATTAATTCATGAACATAACATGCATGCAATTCTTTGAACCAAAGTTTCCCAAAACATGACCAAATGCAATGCTCAACTCAAAAACATGATCAACTATGACAATATGACATAGAACATGAAGAATTTCTAAAACAAAGCTAGGATTATGACATGCACGCAAGAATTCTTTAGGAAAACAACCTCAAATGCCATGAATTACACATGCATGTATGTATTAAGCTTCAATTCTCCAATCTTAGCTTAATTGACCACCTAACTTTCTTGAGTTCAATTACTTAATGTCTTAAATACAAAGTTTAAGAGTATAGTTCTTACCTAAGGTTGATTTCAAGTGTGATCCTAACCCAAAGCTTCAAATTGTCTTCAATCTCCTAGTTAATTCTTTATTTGAGCTCAACCTCCCTCTACTCTTCCTCTCTAATGTTTTTCCCCTTAGAAAAGGCTCAAAGTGCTTTGAAATCAAGGAAAGGAGATGAGTGGACTCATAAAGTAATGGTGCCCATTTAGTTAAAGTCATAGGCAATTAAGTGGGATTAAATCGATCTTGTTTAATCACTCCGAATCGAACTTCGACTGGACCTACCATAAAGTTCCAAAAATCCTAATTAACACAAAAATCAAGTCAATTTCGTAACCGGATGCCGATAAGGCCTTCAATTCGCAAGCCGAAACTAAAACGTGAACAAATCTTCCTACGCCTAACAGATATAGACACAAACAATGCAACACACACATGCAGTTTAATTCAGAATTGCACCTTAATTGCTAATTAGGCATAATTAATCATGGATTAACATTAATCAGAGGTCGGGGTTGTTACACCATGTGCTTAATCAACGTGCGATTGAACACCAAATCATTTTATTATCTTGCTTCATTTTATTTCAATTTTAACACATCTTTTAATTACCTTTCCATTCATTAGTCGCTTTAGCCTAAAATGAGCATTAAGTCCACTAATGGAGAGAGGTGTCAAACAAAAGGTTGTTTTAGGCATGAAAGAGATGACATGCCGTTGGTAATGAACCTCCGAAGAGATCAAACCATTAAGCACAACGACCTCAATCTCAAGCTGAAACAAATAATCGATTTGAAACCACCGTCAAAGCAAAGGAAAAGCCAAGAAATGGGGGAGGTTGCAGAGATGCTTAGAGGTGAGCACAAGTATGGAAAGCAAGAAATAAAGGCTATCAACTCAAATAGGTTGGTGGTTAAGGCCTAAACCACCAAGCCTATGAGGACCATTACACTATAAGCATACTATACAAAGCATAAATGAAGCTAACTCATAAAAAAAAGACCTAAAATAGTCTAAAAAAAGTTCTTGAATTAAGACAAAAACAACTACAACAACTAGCTAAAATACTGAGGGATTAAAACTAGCACACAAGCACAAGGAGGGGAGGCTAACTCCTCCACTTTTGGGACTTCAAAACATGATTTTTGCCTCCGAAAAACCTATGAAAATCAGTGGTAAAAAGCTCAACAACAATCAATGAGAAGATGGGAAACACAAGGGCAAAGGCCTTGGAAGTAAGGTTCAAAGAAGGGTTGTCAACCCCTCTACCTTTAATGGCCTTAAACCACAAGTTTCAGCCCAAAAATATAGGTAATAAACAGCTCAAAAACAGTAAGAAAAGATGAGAAGAAAATAGTACAAAAGAACTAGAATGTATACCTCTTGAAGAGGAATGATCCCTTGAATTCCTAAACCACTATTTCACACTCTCAAGAGCCTCAAGAGCCAAAATGCAAGCTCAAATCACCTCAACAAGGAACTCTCTAAGTTTGGTTTAGTGTGTTTAGGCAAAGGTTATGTAAGTTGCAAGAGAGAGAGAGAATTACAGAGAGAAATTTTCAAAAATTTTGCTCTCCAAAATTTTCTAAAATCAAAAAATTTTCTAACCTCTAAAACATAAGAGAGGGTCATCTATATATAGAAATATATGAGAGACCCTCGAAAATATCTATACAAGCACAACTGGAATGGTGCATGCATCTGTGGAGACAGCTGGCAGAAAATATTTGGTTTTTTGCACTAGTGGCCGGCAGGCCACATTAGTGGATGGCAGGACACACTAGTGGGTTTGCAGGCCCCTGGATGCTTAGGTTTGAAAAACCACTGTTTTGGTCCAAAACAAGGCACAAGGTTTGTAGGCTCAGTTTTCTTGCTGAGGCAATCGAGCATTTGATAAGCGTACATTCATCATTGAGTGATCAATTAGTGGCGGCCAAGTCTTAAGGGTCGTCAAAATTGGGGTGTCTACAATAACCATATTTCCACATTCTTTTTCAAGAGTCAATTTGGAAAACCCTTCTTTTGATTTCAAACCAAACCCTAGGTTTTACCAAAAATTTCCAAATAAATAACCCCTTTTCAAAGAGCAAATAACTAAGCTAAAAATCATATAAAAGAGTTAAAGAAATCCCTATCTCAAAGTAGAAGACATGAAGAAAAGATAGGTAGAACTTGACGGGGTCAAAACACTAAATGCTCTGATTGAAACGATGCCCTCAACATGCTTAACGTTTTTCTCCAAAGGACTAGGGGGAGGAAACTCACGGACTGAGAGTATTTGGGGCTAGAAATGAGAACTAGAGAGAGAGTGTGTGTATGGATCTAAGGTTTTGGAATGTTTAGAGAGAGAGAAAGAGATGAAAAAGTGATCCAAAAAGCCTTCCTCTCAAACTGATATGCATGCAAACTACTTGCGCAAGAATGGTCACTCGAGAGACAGACACAAAAAAAGAAACCGTTCGAGTGACCAAAACCACCGCTCGAGCGCATAATGACCCCCTTCTAGTAGTTTAGACCTGCAAAAGTTTGCTCGAACACAAGAAAGGCCACTCGAGCGAAGAATCCAAACTCTCAATAGTTTTGCAGGCTATAAAAGGCCACTCCCAAAATTTTGGCTCGAGCACAGGAATGGTCACTTGAACGAATAAGTCAAAATTTGGGTAACAACTTTTTGAAAAACTAACTTCCCAACATGCTTCAAACACAATCAAAACTCTCAATAGCCAAACAAACAACACGATGGAAATGAGTTGAACAATAGTTAAATACATGGGTTCTTAGATCAAAAAGTAATTAAAAGGATCGGGTTAAAACCAGAATCGTTATAAAAAACATAACACATGCATGGTCTAATATTGGATAATGTTTTCAAACGTAATATACCTCACTATTAATAGAGTAGACATTAGTTATATTTTAAGAATAAATATATAAATTTCATAATTAAAATTTTAAAATGTTAGTAAATATGGAAAAAATATTATATACATATTTCTTATTTTGATTATATATATTTATATAACAATTTAATACAAATATTTAAATAAGTAGACAAGTAACTCATAGATTGACTATCAAGTAACAATTCTCCAATAATTGGATTTAGGACAATAATGGTATCAAAGTCAACCCAAAATTTGCTTTTAGGCTATGTTTAGTGTCTAATCCAATTGTAACACTTCTATGCTAACACGTGTTCATTACAGCCTACAAAACTATTATATAATCTTAACTAATTATTAACCGAAAGTTTACTCATTGATAGATAAATTTTCTTAGCAGGTTCGGGCGTATGGTTATAACGTGACTTATGGTGTATCTAACTCAATTTGGTCTTGAATTATTTTTTTTTCATACAAAAAATATATCTAAATATTAATTTAGTAAATTTGAATATTAATAAATAAATTTTATCCAAGTTTAAATTTTTAATAAGCATGCATAAATATGTAAATATTCGTTATATTCATTATGAAATATTAAAGATATGTATACCAATTTAAAATATATTTACATAAATAAGTTGGTCAAATGGCTCTTCAATTTATATTAGTTGATTTAGTCCTGACATGACTCCTGACATTTCAATTATCCGATAGAATTTTAGAAATTTCAGAAATACTAGCACTTTAAGGTCAACTTAAACTTATGAGAGATTTATTTATAAATCTCATTTAGAGGACTTGCAGCCCAATAAGTCCACAAAGTATTCTTGTGTTCCACCCAATCCCATACATTTGAACATATATTTCAATAGGTCATTTTTCTCATATTAAAAGTATTATATGGACTATTTTACCTTTATAAACTTTTATTATAATATATATTATACCACATATTTAGGAGATGGAAAATTATTATTAAATATATTTCATTTATGATATATATATAATGTTGGATATAAACATAGAAGATTATTCCAAAGATCTCAAAAATAGAAGATTATTATTCTTATTATTTTTTTGCCTCAATAGGAGAGATTCACTTGATCAAAAATATTCCTTTACCATTATTTTACAATAAGGTACTGCCATTAAAGAACATTTGGAAGAGAATGTTAGTTATATATGTAAACCAATGATAGAAATGATAATGGACTCGCAACAGAGATGATGGTAAACCACGGCGACGAACAATCATTTTTTATGCTATTGTTATACATAAACGTAGTCACTTCGTCAGTTTGTGTAGTCACCAATATTGTGTAGTTTATTTGCTAGTGTTATGCCGGAATTGATTATATACAGATTTTTCTAAAAAGATGCGTAAATATATATAAACTATTTAATAATTTTGTTTATATATTGTTTTATGATTAATTGTATATTGATTGTTTTTATGATTTTTAGTTGAGCAATCATTTTTATTGCCATTGAACAATTGAAATAGATAATTTTTATTTTTATTTTAATATTTTGTTTCTTATTTTCACATTGCAGTGAGAATGTTCATATTAATATGGGATTTTTTTTTTAAGGCTAATTGTATGTTAATTGTATTTTGGTATGAATTTTATTTTTCGAAGGTTAGTTGTATGTTTATTGTTTTTGTTATTATACTTGTTGGTTGAACAATCATTCTTGTTACCATTGAACAATCAAAATAATCGATTTTCACTTTTTTTAATTTTGTTTTATATTTTTACGTTGCAGTGTGAGTATTCACATTGGTATGAGTGTAATTTTTTAAGGATAGTTGTATATTATTTGTAAACTATGAATGTTCACATACTGTTTGGCAACCATTCCGTTTTCAGTTTTCATTTTACATTTACAAAAATTTTAAAAACTGTCATAAAAACTTGTTTGATAATTTTTTTGGTTTATAAATGGTTGTCTCAGTTTATAAATTTGAGGAAAAAACGTAAACTCAAAAAATGAGTTTACATTTTCAGTTTTTAAATTTTTTTTTTCAATTAATTCATTTTCAATTATTATTTTTTAAATAATTTTTTTTTCAATTATTTTTTTTTCATATAATTTTTTTTTTCAATTAATTTTTTTCAATTAATTTTTTTTCAATTAATATTTTTTCCCAATTAAATTTTTTTTCAATTATTTTTTTAATTAATTTTTTTTTTCATTTTTTTCAATTAATTTTTTTTGCAATTAATTTTTTTTTAGTTATTTTTTTAAGTAATTTTTTTTTCAATTATAATGTGTGTGATCCCATTGTCATAAATAATAAAAATAAATATAAATATTTTAGGCTTGAACAAACATATTTTTTAGTTTATGTTTTTATTTTTTTTTAAACATTTTGTTCAAACCAAACGCGTTTGTTATTTATGTTTTTCAAAAAATAAACAAAAACCAGTTTATAAAATTTTTGTAAACATAAACAAAAACCGTAAACGTTACCAAATGCTTTTTGATATTAGTTTTATTTTTTTTAAAGTTAGTTATATATTTGTTATTTATTGTGAACATTCACATTTTATTTTGGTATGTGTTTTGTTTTTTCAAAGGTTGGTTGTATATTAATAGTCATACTAGCACAAACATAGTTTGTACATAGAGATGTGAATGTTCACATTAATTATAGCGATCCCGGTCTTTCCCCATTTGGTTGTTGTATTCCGGACTTAGGTTCCGTGGAGTTGATGTTGAATTTATCTTGTTTCCATCCTTCAATGCATTGTATTTGAGTAATAGGATGTTTTGGGCAGGTTTGTTACAGGTTGGTAGTGAGTTTGAACCAAGTGTTGCTGCCCAGAATTTTGGTCCTTCGCTCGAGCGAGACTTCTGTCGCTCGAGTGAGCTCTATGTTTTAGATCCTTCGTTCGAGCCAGGGTTCCTTCGCTCGAGCGAGTGTTGAGTTTTGTATCTGGTGGCTCGAACGAGAAGTCCTTCGCTCAAGCTTGCGTCTGCGTCCAGTACTGGACTTGAAGGGTGCAGTTCTTCGCTCGAGCGAGCTTTCCTTCGCTCGAGTGAGCGAGGTCGATGTTTTGGGTTTCTTCGCTCGAGCGAGCATTCTGTCGCTCGAGCATGCTATTGGGTTGCAGACTTGAAGCATCAAATTGTTGGCTCGAGCGAGACTTTCTACGCTCGAGTGAGGGTTCTTTGTGTCTGGTCGCTCGAGTGACCAATCCTTCGCTCGAGCGAGCCTGTGTTATATCAGGTCGCAGCAGCGGGTTAAACATCACTTTTTCATCTCCCATCTTCTATCAAACCCTAGAACCGTTCTCTCTCTCTCTACATACCTTCTCTCTAGGAATTGATCTGCATAGAGTGAGTTTTTAGCCTAGTCTCTTTGCAAGAAAGGTAGAGGGTGGCTTGGGCTTCATTCTAATCTGAGAATTTGTGGATTTGGAGCACTTTAAGTTTTCATCATCTTCTCCATTTACTCCATCTTATGAGTTTTGCCTTTAATTTTGGTCATTTTGATTAGTTGGTGAAGTTGGGTAATGTTGAGAAAGTTAGGGTTTGTTGTGTAATTTCAAAAAGGGGGTTTTCCATGTTTGAGTCATATTTATGTTATAGACTTGAAATGGAGGTTTTTTATGGATTAAGGGTAAAAATTGAGCCTTAGGGCTATTGTTGGAAAAATGGGGGAAATGCCCTAATTGTATTGAATAATTAATTTGTATAATTAATTTGAGAAAATGTGAAATTGAGTTGAGATTAATGAAATTGGAAAATTATGAGATTGAATGGTGTAGTTGGATTAATTTATCACTCGCCGATGAAATTGTTGATATTATATTTATTTAATGCATTTATTTTCTGTTTAGAAATAACTGCTTTGGGCTATCGGTGGAGGATAGTCTTGATTGTTGTAAACACTGCATGTTGATTAGGGAAAACTGAAACTAATCACATAGAATATGTCATAGAATATGACGGCTGAATTAATACAGCAAATACGTGCATTAATTGATTATTGTGTATAACAAGTGTTAAATACATTGTATATGCATATGGTTTGGGAGGAGATAGGGGATGTACTCCATGGTTTGAGGGAAGATAGGGGATGGACTCTCAAACCTGTTTAGGAGGAGATAGGGGATGGACTCCATGGATACAGCAATTATGTGTATCATTTGAAATGTTAATACATCAAATGTGTGTATTAAGTTGAGATATTGGAAGTGCTTTTAATATGGGTTGTAGACTCATTTGAATTGTGAATAAAGGAAATGTTTAATAAGGAATGTATTCTTATTAATAGTTTAGCCAGGTTCTGAGCCATGTTTATGAAATGATTTGGATAAGTAAAGGAAAGTGGAACGTAACATGGACATATTGTCATATAACTGTATCGTGATATAACTCGTTTATGAATGTTAGCCATCTATCAAATGCTATTATTTTAGTCATTTCTTATAGTTGGTTTAGTATATTTCTACTGAGCTGTGGCTCACACTATATAGGACATCATTTTCAGGTCCAGGTGATATGCTACCTCCACGGACATAGCTTGGGTGTTTCTGGGAGTTGAAGACTTTTTTTATTATTTGTTTATTTTGATATTACATGTAAATTCGAGCCAAGGGCTTAAAATGTTTTTGAGTTAGTACTCTCTTTGGTGACCAAGTGGCTTGGGAAGTTGTAAGCCTCTAGGGCATTTGCTTTTATCGTCAACATGTAATATTTTTGTACTTACTTACTCTGATGAATGGAAGAATGTTTTATTCTCTTATATCAATGCATGTTAAAAATGTTGGGTTTTATCTATTATTTTGAGGGCGTTACATTAATTTTGTAATACAAATAGATAGTTGCATACAATGTTAATGTTCACACACTCATGTAACATTGAGTGTGCGTATGGTTTCATGAGGAGATGTTATTTATCAATATGCATTTGTAATGTAAAAGTTCACATCAACATTTGGTGAGAGATTTTCAGAAGGTAGATAATTTAGGATTTTGAGAATATGAGAGATTTTTTCTGTGAAATAATGAAGAAATTTTTTCCTCTAGAATGAGGAGATTTGGTGACAACCCAAAATATATTTATTTAATCTATGCAAACAAGATGTAATTACAACAGTTTTTTGGGCCATAGTAGAATATAAGAAACTTATGCAAATAGTTTTACAGAAACCTCATGTTTGGCGTGGTGAGCCATGTAGTGAAACCACATGGTGTGCTACATAGTGCTGCATAGTAAAGATTTTCTCACCTATAAATAGGTGAGTTGTATGGCAATGAAATCATAAGAATAACAAACAAAGGGTATATGAGAGAGTGAGCCGAAGTCAGAAATGAGAGTAAAGGATCAAGTTTGAGGTGAGTTGTATTATATTTTGAGCTACCATAAACTGTTTTTATGTAAATTATGTTTTGGAAATCATATTAGTTTTTAAAAGTATATTATTTGTTAAATGAACCCTATTTTCTTAAAAAGGGAACCCATGGATAAAACTATTTATTAAATTGCTTAAAAAAGGAAACTCATGGATAAAACTGTTTATTAAATGTGTTTTTGAACAATTATTTTGTAAGTACCACCACAGTGGTCCCCATGCCTTGGGGGACTTAAATAACAATTGGCCTTTTGTATTGTCACTTTATATGACCCTTTGTTTGTCATGGATCTACTGACCATCTGTTCTCTGGTATGGAGCAAAGTCATGTACGGAGCTAAGTGTTACATTATTGTGAGAGTCACCTCTAGAATTCGTACGAGCCACCTCTTAAGTCCATACATCTGTTCTGTTCTGTTCTCTGGTATGGAGCAAAGTGTTGTGTGGAGCTAAGTGCTACACTATTGTGCCTCTAGAATTCGTACGAGCCACCTCTTAAGTCCATACATCTGTTCTAATCTATTCTATATTGTGGTTATGATTATTTACTTATATGATTTCTACATTATGCTTCTGTTATTTGAAGTGATTTATGTATTTCTGTTATCGAACAAACCTCTGTTTAGCCCAAATAATTATCCATGGTGATTTTTATACCCTTTATGTTCTCAGTATAATATTTCTCACTCTGCCATGTATTTATAGTTGTTAACCACTTTCAAGTGATGTATTAAGACCAGTGCGTGGGGTAGGCACAAGGTACTTTGTAGTCATAGTTCAACTCTAGCAATGTAAATGAGTAGAAACTCCAATGTATATGTTATAATTAAGATTTGGGAACCCTTTTATTTTACTCCTCTGCGTTGTTAATTTGTAATGACTTCAGTTATTATCTTGTTGCGACGCTGAACCTCCGCATACTGGGTTTGGGTTGTGATAGATTTTCTCTAGAATGATGAGAGATTTTCTCCATGGAATAAGGGAAAGATTTTTCCATGAAATAAGGAAGTTGTTATTTTTATTGTGTATTAATTTCCAAATAGAAACAGTCGTAGAAAATTGGAAGGGTGATTTGGTCATACTACACCAAATAGGTCCTAATGGAATACTAAAAAAGAATATAGGTTACATGAAACATAAATCTTAAGAATGAGATTTACTAAAAAAGCTCCCTAAATTTATCTTACCATATCAATTAATTATTTTTCTAAACCGCAACATGACACACAGTAACTTGAATAATATTTACAATATTTCTAATAGAGTTTCTGAAATAAATATAAAATTTAAATCTTTCACTTCATTTCTTTTTTTAGGTCACATTGCGTTAACCCCTAAAATCCGAACCTACACAACAAGTTCTTTCTACAATTAAAATCTACCATAACAATCAAAACTACATATAAAAATTTAAATTTTTTTCAATAAAATATAAAAGAAAATTAAGAAAAATAGAAAACAGATAGAATAGAAAGCTAGAGCTACCAAAAAAGAAAAAAAAAAAACTAGTATTGCTATGTCATATAACAAAATTTGATATGACAAATTATAATTATAAAAATTTCAGAATATAATTATGCTCAACAGAAAGCAGTTTTTATAATTTACAAAAATTTATTTGCTTTTAATTTTACCTATTGAATTATGATACATGTATTTTATTATAGAACAAAATATGAATAGAAGGCTTAAATAATTACTGAAATTTACTTAATCTTATTCATTTATTTTTAAAAAAAATTCTTGTAATTAATTTTAAAATTAAATTTTGAATCATTGTCTAAAACGTGTATAGAGCTTCTAATTTAACATATAAATCGGTTAACATCTATCTTCATATTTTAGAGATTCACAATATATATATATATATATATATATATTTGTAATCTAAGATTCCTTCTCACCCATATCCATATATCACACCCACTGTCTCCTTCTCTCTTATCTCCCCCCTCTCTCTCTTCCTCTCTTGCCGTAGCCTTCTATAATTTCCAGAGACAGAAGCACCGCGAAGCTTGTTCAAGCCGGAGTGGTGGCTCTTGTAGATCAAGGAAATTCGTTGGAAGAGCTTTTTGGTGTCAATCGGGCTACAGAACTTCCTGTGGAAGACAACGGCGTCATTGTCGCGAATCTCACACCGCCACGAAGAGAAAGAAGAAGTGGAAGAGAATTTTTTGGCGATGAAGTTATTAGTGGTGGAGCAAATTTTAGAGAACTCATAAATGTAAGCGTTCTCTGGTAAAGATTCCCGGAGGCTTGACAATGAATTTGGGCTGGAAACTAAAGATTGCCATGAGTTAGTTCTCTTTATATATATATATATATATATGCTCTGGTTATTATTATCTCAACTAGAGTTATGCATATATATATATATATATATGTTCATATCAGTTTTATTATATTCAATTTGACTACATCAGTTGACAAATTCAGGTTCAAGCATAAATTTGAGTAAGAGTATTTTATTCTTCAATCTCTTTTTCTGTATGTGTTTGTTGAAGATTGCTTGAAATTTTTCTATGAAAAAACACAATTTTCTTTAGTTTGGTTAAAACATATGGAAAGTTACGAGCAAATCAGAGAAAATTGGTCAAAATACAGAAAAAAAAAATTGTGAGCAAATCATACAGAAATTTGTAAGCAAATTAGAGAAAATTCAACTAAGAGGAATTTCAAAACACAGAGAAAATTTCAAAACACATAAAATCAGAAAAATTGAGCAAACCAAAGAAATTTTGATTCAAAGAAATTTCAAAATACAGGAAAATTTTGATCCAGAGAAATTTTAAAACACAAAGAAATTTTAGAGAAATTTTGATCCACAGAAATTTCAAAACATAGAAATTTCAGAGAAATTTTGAATTTCTCTATGTTTTGAAATTTCTCAAGATTGAAATTTCTCTGAAAAAATGTTAAGGGATACATTATGAAAATATTGCATGTTCTTTATCTTATAAAATCTTAATACTAGGGAAATTAAAAAAAAATCCCCTTCTTTGTCGGAGATATTTGATAAAAAATTTCATAAATCTTTTGAGATCTTTAACATTACCATGTATTATATGCACTTTTAGTTACGATCTTTTTGTTCTTTGGTTATTCCTTCTCTTTAGAAGAGAAATAAATAGATAAACAATTCAAACAAAGGTGCACAACAAGATAACTGTGTTTACATGATGCATTTATGACAAAAACTTATAAAGGAAAAGAAAAAAGTATAGGAAAATATTAAGTAGAGAAGTTAAATAAGGAAAATATTAAGTAGAGAATTTAAATTTATTCCCTTGATGCCTCTATTATTCGTCTTCGGCATAGTAAATTATTATTCATAATCCCCAGCTGGACTTTCTTGATTTTGAACATAGGAGAAAACAAAAGGGTATCTGTTGTGCCATCTTTGTCCCATACAAGAAATGACGAAAAAGATGCTTTGGTGTCCTATCTGTTTCTCTGTCTACTTTCTTTATAAATTTTCTATCCAAACACCCAAAAAATCCCACTTTCATTTGAAGGATTTGCTTTAGTGAAAGACATGGCAAGGGAATTCAAAACACAAGTGAAGGTTCAGGTTGGAGTGGAGGAATTCTGGAAAGCTCTGGCAAAGGATTTCAGGTTTGTCATTCCAAAAATTATGCCAAACACCATTAAAGACGTGGAATTGATTGAAGGAGATGGTGGCCTTGGCACTGTTTTTCTCTTCAATTTTGGTTCTGGTCAGTCTATCTATTTATTTTTCATTTATTTATTTATTTTTGTTTAATTTTCTATGTACAATTATTTTCACCCAAAATTGTCTAAAGCAACCCAAAAAGCTGAAAAATGATTACTTGATTTACCAAATCAACAGTGACATGTATTTTTCACATGGTTTGATAACGTTGGAATTTAAATTTCAAATTTTAAAATAAATAGTTATGACCTGTCATTTAAAAGTCATGTCAATAGTTGAAAATGAACAGATGTGTGTATTTAGAAAATACTCTACATCTTTATGATTAAGATATACAATATCAACGTTTTATTATTATACTTTTCTATTCTAATTATATGGGCAACTTGGGAAAGATGGTCTATCACTAGTCTTGCACATGTAAAACACTGTCAGATTTTGAATTGTATTTCGAAGTTGTATTTCGTTTGCAAGAACCTATATGAAGGAAGCGAATAAGGCTTTAGGACATCAACTTGTCTTGCCCCTTATCAATCTCACAGCCTATTTTCTTTGTTTATTTATTATTTTTTGTTCATTGATTATATTTAAGGTCAATTACATTGACCTCCCCAGAGGTTTGAAAAAATACATAAATACATAGACTTTCCTTTTAGTAAAGGTTAAATGGACTAAAACCAATGCAGATGTTGCGAAAATACAAAAAATAAATAACATAAAATATATATTTTTGTGTAAAAGAAATAATAATATTATTTTTTCATCCATATAACTAACAAATTATTGATGAAAGAGGTGTGTGAATTAAAATAATTTAATAAAAGAAAAATATCTCCTGCCATAATGTTCAAGCCTTTAAATCTTGTTCTTGATTGATCAAGTTTTGAATGTACAAACAAAACACTCACAAAACACTTTTACGGAACCATATAAAAAAGTGGAAGGAATAGAGTTTCAAGCATATTCTATTCACAAAATAACGTCTGTGTTTTGATTGCTATCACATGCATATATAGATAGGCTTGGACCCATGATCCAAGCGTAACTCATCATAACTTCCCACCATTAGTGAAGTTGTAACTTCCCATGAAACCACTAGTGGACATAGTTTTCGTTAGTTGCCCAATTCTTTATTGATTAAAACATATATAATAATATAAATAAATAAATCAAACAAACATGTAACATATGTGCCACTTTATGGATATGCTTACATTCTCCCACTTAGCACATATGATACATTTTGCTTACTTTCGAAACAAACTAATTATGACCACTAAATAAAAATACCCAAAGTTTATAAAGTGACATAATACGCGAATCATGGTGGTTATACTTTGTCAAATGAGTATTTCTTTCAGTGTATTACATTGTATAATTCTCTCAATTTTATGTGGTGTTATTTTTTATAAATAATTTTTAATAAATTATTCTAGGTCCAATGATCCCTATGGATCAATAGTCTCAATGGATTGTGTAGCATCACAAATACTTTAAGTGCATAAAATGATGATTTTCACTAATAATAATCAAAATGTCATGACAAAACAAAACAACAACTAGAAAAATTATTAACCTAACCAGTCAATCTCATGCCCTTTACGTGTTTTAAAAACACCCTTTACAAAAAGACCTTTGGTCATGGGATCTGCAACCATCATATCGGTACTAATATGTTCAATGCTAGCTTCTTGCTTCTTAACACGGTCTTGAACAACAAGAAACTTTATATCAATATACTTGCTTCGGCTGCCACTTTTGTTGGTGTTAGAAAAGAAAACTACAATCAAATTATCACAGTAAACTCTTAATGGCCTAGAAATCGAACCATAATTTGAAGCCGTGTGATAAAATTTCTTAACCAAATAGCCTGTGATGTTGCTTCAAAGCATGCTATAAACTCTGCTTTCATTGTTGACAATGCAATTATCATCTCTTTGGCGCTTTTCCATAAAATAGCACTGCTTGCTAGAAGATAGACATATCCTAAAGTAGATTTTCTGGAATCTTAACAACCTGCAAAATCCGAGTCTAAATAGCCAACCACTTCAAGACAGTCAACATGCTTGTAAGTAAAACTGTAGTCCTTGGTTCCCTTTAAGTACCTTGTGACTTTCTCTGTAGCCTTCCAGTGTTCCATTCTTGGATTGCTTTGGTATCTTCCAAGCATCCCAACTACAAATGCAATGTCAGGTCATGTACAAACTAGAGCATGCATTAAACTGCCTATGACAGATGCATATGGAATGCTAACCATTTGTTCCTTTTCCGAATCATTCTTTGGACATTGACTTAAATTGAATTTGTCACCCTTTAAAATGGGTGTTGCATTACAATCACTCATCCTGAATTTTTCCAAGACTCTTTCAATGAGGGCTTTATAAGACAATCCTAATGTCCTTTTAGATATGTCTCTATGAATTTCTATGCCAATGACATAAGAAGCTTCACCCATATCCTTCATTTCAAAGTTTTGGGAAAGAAATTGTTTAGTATCATGCAACAAATCCCAATCTTAGATGCAAGTAAATGTCATCCACATATAGAACTAGAAAAATGTATCTGCTCCCACTAACCTTAAGATATATACAGTTGTCCACAACGTTCTCCGTAAAACCTTATGAAGTAATAACATTTTGGAACTTTAAATACCACTGTTGGGAAGCTTGCTTTAGTCTATATATGGATTTTTTGAGCTAGCAACCTAAGTGACTATCTTTATTAGAACAAAAACTTTTAGGTTGCTTCATGTATAATTCTTCCTCAAGATCCCCATTTAAAAATGTCGTTTTCACATCCATTTGATGTAGCTCTAAATCAAAATGAGCTACTACTGTCATGATAATTCTAAATGAATCCTTCTTAGAAACTGGAGAGAAGGTATTACGATAATCGATGACTTCTCTTTAAGTAAAACCCTTGGCTACAAGTCTGGCCCTATATTCCAACTCTTTCTTCATGGCGTCATACCATAATTTAGAATCATCCTTATTCATGGCATTGGAAAACGAAATAGGATCATCCTTAGGTTTGATGTCAAAATCATACTCCATTTACAAAATAATCACCAGAAATTGCTGACTTTCTGGCTCGTGAAGAACTCCTTAATTATGTAGTCTCAATTGGGAGTTGAGCTACATGCTTTATGTTGACTTGTTCCTCTTGTAGTGGAAGTTCTTGAATTTGTTAATCTTCAAGAATATTGGGTTGATTATCCTGAAAGATAACCAATTCACCTATATTCACGGGTGTTGTATCTAGATCACGTAATTCCTCCCACTTTATCTTTCGAGAGTAACTCCCACTAGGGTCAACTTCCTCAATAAACTTAGCATTTTTGGCTTCAACAATTCTAAGTGAATTTGAAGGACAATAAAATCTATAGCCCTTGGTGTTTTGCGTACAGTTTATGAAAAAACCACTAACTGTTCTAGGGTCTAATTTCTTTAAATGTGGGTTATACACCCTCACTTCAACTGGACAACCCCAAACGTGTAAGTTTCTTAAACTTGGCTTCTATTCTTTCTACAACTCAAATGGTGTTTTGGGAACAACCTTGGATGGAACCATGTTTAAGATATACACAATGATTTTCAAAGCTTCACTTCACAAATTTATAGGCACATTAGGATAATTAAGCATGCTCCTTACCATGTCTATAAGTATTCGATTTCTTCTTTCAGTAACACCATTTTATTGTGGTGTGCCAGGCATTGAATATTATGCAATAATGCCTTCTTCCTTAAGGAACTTAGCAAATAGGCTTGGTAATTGTCCTAACTCTATGTACCTCCCATAATATTCTCCACCCCTATTTGACCTCATAATTTTAATTTTCTTTTCTGTTTGTTTCTCTACCTTTGCTTTATAAACTTTAAAAGAATCAAGTGCCTCGGCTTTATCAAACAAGAGGTAGAGATACATATATCGTGTATAGTCATCAAAATGAGATAAAATATCTCTAACAATTCAGACAAGGTGGAGTAAATGGTCCACAAATATCAGTATGTATGATTTCAAGAATTTCCTCACTTATTTTGACACCTTTACTGGTCTTGTTAGTTTGTTTTCTCTTTGTGCAGTCCACACAAATACCAAAGTTAATAAAATCAAGAGTCGGAAGGACTTCATCATTAACCAACCTCTTTATTCTCTCAATGGAGATATGTCTCAATCTCCTATGCCAAAGTATAGAGGGGGACTCATCAACAATATTAGGTTTAATGCTAATATCACCATGCAAGGTTAAAAGATTTTGTTCAAAAATAGGATCCAAATTTAATTTGTACAAACCATTAATTAAGGTACCAATCTTACAGAAACAGTCTTTAAACAAACTAAAATTTGCACCAACAAACTGAAATTCAAATCCAAACGGTACTAGTCTAGAAAAGTAACTTAAATTTTTAGAAAAAGATGAAATATAAAAAGTGTTTTCAAGATCCATAACAAAGCCATTCTTTACAACAAGTTTGAAAGTTCCCATAGCTTCGATGTGCGAACGCATCCCATTGCCCGAATAGATGCCTTATTCACTTTCTGTCGGTTTCCTTAGACTGAGGAAGCCCTGCATGGTATTAACAATGTGAATTGTAGAACCTGAATCAATCCACCAATCATACTAATGAGTATTAACAAAATTAGACTCAGAACACACAAGAGATATGAGATTACCTTTCTTCTCAAGCTATTTCTTATACTTGGGGCAATCTTTCTTAATGTGACCATTTTTCTTGCAAAAGAAGCATGCATCCTTATTGCCATAATTTTTGAATGGCACTTTACCAAGCTTCTTTCGTTTTTTATCACCTTTGCCCTTTTTCCATTGCCCTTCTTTATGTGTTGTTAAATGAGCACTTTCCACTTTTCCATACTTCAATCTCTCCTTCTCTAGAACCCACATGGTCAAAAGTTCATTGATAGACTATTTTTCCTTCTGTGTGTTGTAAGATATTCTATAGGAAGAGAATTGAGTATGAAATTGACAAGGAATGAGTCAGAAATCTCAATCTCTAAAGACTTAAGATGAGTTGCAAAGTCCCACATTTCCATAATGTGCTCTCACACACTCTTAGAATTGTTATGCTTCATGCCTGATAGTTTGTTCATTAGGTTGCTTGCCAATGTCTTGTCAAAACTAACCAATTTCTTTTCAATAGCCCTCATGTAGTTCTTGACCTTATCAGATAGTGAGATTGAGCCCCTAATGCTCTGGCTGATATGTGACTTTATGAACATTAGGCTTAAGCGATTAGATCGCTCCCACTTGTCATAAGCATTCTTTTCTGCAGCGAAACTCTCATCCGTGGGTTCAGGAGGTTCATCCACACGGAGTGCTAGATCAAGCTCCATGCACCCTAATGTTAGAAGGATTTGGTCCTTCCAGTCCAAAAAATTATCACCGTTCAAGAATGGAATATGGGAAGACTCATTAGGCAGTAAAGAGGTAGAAATTATAGAGGTAGAAATCACTGCAATTACCAAGAACATCATTAATGCATTGAAACAATAACTATAGTTTGAATCAACAAATGTCAAATTCAGTAACAAATCTAAAATTTCCTATGGGTAGAGGCCTTTGAACTGTATTAGATTTTCTATTACTTTATAATAAGACTAATGGATTTTGAAATATTCAAGAAAAAGAAAACTCATACCTGTGGGTTTAGAGTGTCCAATCCCTTTAATACCTAATCCATTATCTTATTCTTATTAAATTTTATAAATAACTACTTTCCTGTGAGACCATGAAATTATTTATAAAACATGATTGCAATATAAAAATGCCAAATTAATTTTTTTTAACTTTATGTGATCAAAATGCTGAGGATCACTACATCTTCATGTCTTAAGATGCTGTGGCTACTCTTAAAATAGAATAAAATCCTTTTAATTATGGCATAATTTATTAATGTGAGTAAATCCTTATGGTCACAACAAGTACATAATCTTTCAATGCACATAATGTATAATACATGCAATCAGAGTAATATCACATGAAAAATCCCAAGACCAAACACATTAATTCAACCTCATACTAGATTTTGCTTAAAAATTGGACCAAAATAAATTTATTAAGTCCAACACACAGTGTATACATACTCTTATTTCACATAAATTTTCATGGCGTAAATAATCGTAATGCATGTGATATGATATTACACTATACTAGAGAGCATGCCAATGAATATGAAAATTTATAAGGCTTTAAAGCAATAGTTCACTGTATGAAATTCAAAAGAATTTGCTTACAATTTAAACATGCAACTACAATAAACAAAAAAATTTTAACAGCATGTTAAAATTTCTTCATGAAAATTCTAGAAATAAATTGAAGTCTTTTATATCTTTTAAAATTAACCAAATAAGCCCAAATAAAAGCATGTTAATTTCTAGAATTTATACAAAATAAGATGAAGCAGTTTGGTTTTTAATGTTTGTCAATAAATAGAAATTAATACTTAATGACATACAACAAGTCTCCAAAATGAAATAGATTTAGAATAAGAGAAATTTTAAATTAATGTAAATACTACAATTACATAACAAAATGAATTCTACTATTCCTTCTAAGTAATACATCATGCAATAGTTCATATTCAATATTGGTAGACGTCAAATCAATATTTTAATACATCAAGTTTCATATATATATATATATATATTATTAAGATGAACCAAACAATGAATGTTCATATTGATATGAAAATTCAAACTTTAAATAACACTATACTATATTGTACAATCACAAGTCATATATAATGATGGCGCTATGTTGACTTAAACTTCACTATTAAGTACTAGACTGTCAAATTTATATTCAAAAGTCACTATTAAGTATTAAACTATCAAATTTATATTCAAAAGTATGATGGCCAGCAAGTTCCAAAATCACTTTCACAAGAGAAAATAAACAAAGGGCTAAAAGCATAGACATGGTGTGCTCAAATTGGTCAAAACATTACAAAGAGTAAAACGTAATAATATTTTATAGCCAACGCACCAAATCGTACAAACGAAGAAAAATTGTCATGTCAAAATCATAACGGAATAGAGGCCCATACAAGTGTATAAAACAGAACGCAATAAGATTTGGCCTCCATAAAATACAATAACGCTAAACAACAAAGACAGAAGGAGGTTCTAATACCAATTGTGAGAATTAAAATAATTTAATAAAAGAAGAATACTTCATGCCATGATGTTCGAGCCTTTAAATCTTGTTCTTGATTGATCAAGTCTTGAATGTACAAACAAAACACTCACAAAATACTTTTACATAACCATATAGAAAAGTGGAAGGAATGGAGTTTCAAACTTATTCTATTCACAAAACAATGTCTGGGTTTTGATGGTTATCACAGGCATATATAGATAGGGTTGGACTCATGATTCAAGTGTAACTCCTCATAACTTCCCACCGTCAATGAAGTTGTAACTTCCCATGAAACCACTTTAAGGGGTAGTGGACATAGTTCACGTTAGATACCCAATTGTTTACTAACATATATATATATATATATATATAATATTTATATTATAACATAAATAAATAAAACAAACATGTAGCATATATGCCACTTTATGGATATGCTTACAAGAGGAACTAAGTGTTATACAAATTAAAATCACAAGAGAACTCAAAGTAATTATGTCAAAATTGTAATTGTGGGGCGTACTATATTTTCTCCAAATTTCAAAGGGAGATCGGTGTAATTTACTCTTATATTTAGGGAGAGGTTACAATGTGCATTTGCACATTGTAGGAAAAGACATACATTTTGTGAGAAGAAAATTATGATTTTTGTGATGAAAGTTATACATTTTGTGAGAAGCAAAAGGTTATATTTTTTGTGACAAAAATTATACATTTTGTGAGAAAAATTAGGTTTTTTGCATGAGGTGCATATGATGTGCAGTTGCACATCATAGCATTCTCCTTATATCTATGTACAAGTGAATTTTATATGACTTTAGTAACTAAATCCCCAAGAGATAACACATGTTGTTAATAGCAAATGAAACTTTCACAAACAAAATTTATGAATTAATAATTTGTTTTGCGTGGAAACAAATATCAGATGTGTTCACTATGAGCTATCAGAAGGAAAAGATAGTGGATCTTGATGAGTCCCTGCATCAAATTGGGATGCAAGTGATAGAAGGGGGACACCTTAATCACGGCTTCTCTTCATACAAAACGATTTTTCAACTCACTGCCAATGCAGAGTTGGAGACTTTTGGTTGATGTCAAGGTGGAGTATGACATTGAAGAAGAAGAAACCGAAATGCCAGCCAAGACAATAAAGTCAGCACTTGCTTTCATCGAATGCCTTGAAAGTTATCTGTTAACCCAAAGTACGTGAGAATTTTGTTAGTTTCCTTTCGGGAATTTCCTTGTATAAAAATGGAGACAGTCCATTGTTAAATGAGGGATTCGAAAAAATAAAATATGACAAGTTTTAAAATTTTATGTCATTAAGCAAAGAAATCTATAGTGATGCTATCTTTACAAGTGACAACTTTGTATCTATGTTCTATTTATTTATTTATTAATTTTTTTTGTCAAACAAACCTAACAAAATTAGTGACAATTGTCTAGTAAACCTAACAAAATCAGTGACAACTGAAGTTATGTATCCAGTCCTTAGTTTTAGGACTCTGCCATGCATATGTAGCTAGACCTATCCTGCTTTTTCTTATGAATAAAATATTTCACAAATTCAAATGTAATAAAATGAAACAATAAATGCAATGAAAGGTAACATAGACCACCAAACTAACTGTTTAAGATGGACAGAAAATAAAACGGCAGCTACAATTATTCCAAATTTTTTGCAATCATAGCATAGCATGTACTGCATAATTAAATAGATCAAATAGAAAAGTTTTTCAGTACTATTTAAACCATAATTGTGAAAGGAATGAGATTTAAAGGATTTGATTAACTTGAAGGAATGCTAGGCAAGACATTAAAGTCTTGAAAATTATACATTAAATTGTCTGTATGAAATAGATTTGAAACATTGATGCAAGGGGATTTAGATAAAATGAAATGTAGTTCTAATTTTTTATTTTTTTTTGGTCATGATCAATTTAGCAGCCTAAACGAAGTATATGTATATATAACAAATGAAAAGGCTCTGATCCCTTGCACTCTGGGACGATTTCTTGTTTTGCTGCTTTCCTTTACAGTCTAGTATAGTTCGATCCCAATTGTATGAACTAAAAAATGGAGAGATAATGTAGCTTTATGAGAAGAATGAAAAGATAGAATTTTCTATTACTGATAAAGAAAGGGATGCAGTACAGATATGAAACAGAAAAGCCTATGAAGCTCTACTAGAAATGAAGATTGATCCTTCAAGTAGTTGATCAGATAGTCCCATGTACCAATACAAAATCTTGGTGGAAGATAATATTTTGCCTTGTAAAATGCACATTGTTATAAGACAAATAATGAGTTTAGAATTGACTGAACTTCCGAAAAAAACAAATAAAAAAATCAGTAAATACTTGTATTGATTGTTTGGTTCAAGTTGGTTTTCTTTTATCCCATAAGTAAATAAAATATGTTGGACTATAGAAGAGAGTAATGAAGAAAGTGGAAATAGTAGATAATAATAAAACAGTTTGAGAGACTCACAAAAGCATATGAGATTTAACTAATGTGGAGGAAGGGTAAAAACACATCCTTGGCACTATGATGCTCCTTCTACCAATCTGTGTCATAACTTTCAGCTTGGGACACCATTCTACATGAATTCCAATGGAATTGAAACCATATTTCCTTGATAGATGCTCTTCAATTGTGATAGACAACACACAAGCCATAAATTCTACAACTTTAGGAGAGTTATAAGATTCTGTTTTGTTCATGGATTTGGGTAGGGATTTGGAGAGTGAAAAGATATGTGAAATGTGAATAAAATATAACTATATTTAGTACATCTTTTCCCTTTTCTTTTTCAATTCCCTTCTGAAATTCATAAACTAAACAAAGCCTAAGGGAATTAATCTGAAACTATTAATTTTGTGGATCTACAATCACTCCTTTCAGCATTTTATTTCATCACCATTACCAGTAAAGGTTATTTTTTTTATACAAAATTGGGCAAAAAGAGTCTTTTTCACTACTTTTATGACTTACCAGTAAAATATTTTGACTTTTTGACTGAATGAAATTGAAAATTTTAATTGATTTGATTGTAAATAATTGTTTAATTTGAACAATTTGGTCTCTGTATTTTAAGTTTATTTTCAAATTGATCATTCTATCTAAATTTCTTTTAATTTTGTTTATGTGTTTAACTTGGAAAATTGACAAATATCCCAAAATTTTTAATTTTAATATCTAATTTAGATAAAAGGATCAAATTGAAATTACACTATTGTGGGGATCAAATTATTCAATTTGAAACTATATGGACTAAAGTGAAATTTGAATAAACTCTAAAGGGAAAAAGTGTAAATAACTCTTTTATTTATTATTTTTTGTTCATTGATTTCTTGAATCATGACTTTATAGTGGTTATATTTATGTACAAGTGAATGTTATATATTTATGTGATTGTAGAGACTAAATCCCCAATAGATAACACATGTTCATAGCAAATAGAACTTTCACAAACATAATTTATGATATAACAATCTGTCTTACTTGGAAACAAATATCAGATGTATCAAATGTGAACTATTAGAAGGAAAAGATAGTGGATCTTGATAAGTCCTTGCATCAAATTGGGATGCAAGTGATAGAAGGACACCTCAATCTTGGCTTCTCTTCATACAAAACGATTTTTCAACTCACTGCAAATGTAGAGTTGGAGACTCTGATCGATGACAAGGTGTAGACCGCCCGAAACTTCGCTCCACGCGCGAGGGCGCGAATCGTTGTTCTTAGCTACGACAGTTCGGACTCATATCATGGTTTTGAACCTAATCTCACAAAGTGCAATGTGAGACTGATAAATTACCAAAGAGTCCAAATCCGGAAAATCATTTTGGAAAACAAATTTTTAATTAAGAAGTGCCAAACATGGACTGCTTTGCCAGATTTCAGAGTCGCCACTTAAATATTTTATTTTGAAAAATTTAGGAAACCCTGACTCGTGCCTAAGGCCACGTGTTCGTCATCACCAAAGTTGCCTCAGCTCGGGAACTTGAGTACGAGAGGGAAAGGTCATGCAATGAGCACCCCCGCTCACCCGATCAAAGATGGGCCTTTACTAACATGATATGTTGTTTTTGAAAACACATGTGCCCTTATTCCGGTTTATTAACCTAATTTACTATGTGATACGTACAACATACAAGTATAGACTAAATCACTCAAATTGGAATAAAATATCTCATGCTTGTTTGTTTGAAAATAGTTTGAAAGTGCTACTCGCAAGTAGGCTAATACGCGGATTTTGTCACCCTCAAGTGGGCTTAGAAAACATGGTTTTGCCACTCCGCAAAGTGGGCTTAAAACTCGCATTTTGATGAATTGTTCCAATTCAAGCAATGAAGCCTTCATCCACAAGCATTCAAGCAGTTATACCAATTAAGCAAATAACATCATGGTAAGCATGCTATACATGGCAACATACACATCTCATGTAGTATGCTAAAACGTAAGCACTCACAGTGTACTCTGAGCCAAAAAAGAAAACTAGTTAGTAATCATGCATGATCCTAGCTATGTCAACAATGCCTAATGCAACACATGCAAAAATGCAACTAAGATAGACTCGACTATTCTAAGATGTTATGTGAATGCAACTTGATAACATGTATTCAAATTGGTATTGAAATACAGTGCAATTTGTATGATGCGCCGAGCCCGGTGCATGCAAGACAGATGAATGGATGCAAACATGCAAAGCATAAATATACTAATTGAAACATGCCCTAAAACGAACCATCAAAAGCTGGTAAATAAAAGGGAGAAAAAAATAAGGGTTGGAAGACATGCATTGCACACACGCACGCTTATTACAGTAGTTACGCCCCCTCGACGAAGGGTCCGAATAATGAGCTAACTAACTAATATAAACTAATTAAACTAATTATTACAAGTAAATTAATTAACTAATCCTAGTTAACTAATTATTACAAAACAAATTCATTAGTTAACTACACTAGCTAATTAAACACAAACGAATAGCTAAATGCATTAACTATTTAAGTACAGAACCAAAATATAAACTAGCTAAGGAAAGTAGTAAGAAGAGGTCCTCAGGATGAGGAGTGCATGCATGCTTGGTCGCCTCGTTCGAAAATCCGTCGCGATGCCCCAACTTGCCTCTGTTTGCAATTGTTCTTAGAACCTTACACCAAGCTCCAGATAGCTTCTAACTCACTTTGGGGACCCTCAGGAGGGCTGCTGACCAGTTATTGGTGTTGCCAACCACCTGCCGATCACCTATGTTTACTGCAGACCAGAAAAAGTGATCGGCCAACCACTTTTACTGGTCGGCCGACCAATTTTTGCTGCACTTCTCCAGTTTGCTGCAACAGATGACAAGAAGGGGCATGGCAATGTATTTGCAACATATGTGTGCACAACCACCCTCCTTATCATTTCATGAGCTTAAAGGAGTGTAGTTCTCGACTCTCGGGCCACTAATCACGCATCTCGATGCGTGATGGCCGAGAAGCGAAGATTGCACGAATCAATGTGAAATGAATGCACACATAACACGTAAGTGCCTTAAACTCTATCATGCACGATCAAGAGCGTCGGCGACCAAGAAATAAGGCACGTTTCATCACTTCGAGTATGAAACGTCCCTCGTTTCCCGTGTTCGAATTAACACCTAACCCAAACAAATGCAATGCAACTCAAGCATGGCAAACACAATGCAATGCATGCATACACGATGTAATGCAACATGAGCAACCTATCAATGCTAATGACATGCATACACAATGCAAATGCAACATAAGCATGCAAACATGAGGCAATGCAACAAGCATGTAACAATATGCAATGCAACAAGCATGCAACAATATTCAAACCACATACTCAATGGACTTAAACTGAATATGGACAAACCTCAATCATGCCCAAAATAGTGGCCAATAATGCTATGAAATGAAGGCACCTAAAGGCAAGACATGCATGCACATGCATTGGCTCATCAACTAAGCCTAAGAGCACAACCCTCAAACACAGTGAAGAAGTGATAAACACGGAAGTGTGACAACACTACATGCTCTCAAATTAGGTATGAAATGATGCCAAATCACTCAAATAATACAAGCATAGCATGCTAGGGTCCTTAAGCATTAAAGCTAGTAAAGAGGACTATACAAAGGACATGCCATACATGGCACAAATGCAAGAACCAACCATGGACAAAGTTCAAATAGGTCTAAACAAAGACCAAATTATGCTGAGATGGGGGCTCAAATGCTTAGGCATGCATGCATACACACTAGGCCACAAACAAGGCAACAATGCACAACCCTTAGAGGCACTCAAAGGGTGAAAGAAATGGGAACATGACAATTCTATATGCTCTGAAATGTCATGTTAAATGATGTCAAATCATGTACATGATACAAATGAAGCATGCTATGGTGCCCAAAGCTTGAAACTAGCAAGGCCAATTGCACTACAACTATACAATATATGAAGCATATGGAAAATACAACCCAAAACAGCCCTAGAGCATGTCAAAATGATAGTAAAACATGTATGGAGGGAAGTCAAAACAAGCCAACATGAAAGGCCAAAACATGGATCATGCAAGGGCAATAGGGAGGATTACACTATACCTACCAAAACCAAGCATGAGATGGCTTCGCCAACAAAAATCAAAGTTATATCATGGCAAAATAACCCCCAAAACACACTGAAATGATAGCTCGCAAACTTAAGCATGAAGGCATACACAATGGCTCATGTTTAAGGCATAAAGCACAAACTCTCCAACGCATTGAAAGAGTGAAAGATATGAATGCATGGAAATGAAACATGCTCTGAAATCACATATAAAATGATGCAAAATCATGAAAATAGCTCAAGCAATGCATGCTAATGGATTCAATACACAAAGCTAGTGAGCTAAAATGCACTATGGCTATACAAAGCAAGACATGCATGACCAAAACAACACAAATCAGACCTTAATCATGGTAAAACATGGCTAAAAGCTTCTTGAAGTTAAGCCAAAAGCATATTAGAATGATGATCAAAAGCATGATACTCATTAGGCTAGTAAATGGAAATGCACTACAAGTGCATGGAGCATGCATGGGGCCATCAGACCAACCCAAAACAGATCTAAGGCATGTTAAAATAATACAAAAAACCTACTGAGATGGACTCAAAACATGCTAGAAAGACATGCTACTTCAAGAGGCACACAAAGCTAGTTTGCAAAATTTACACTACAAGTGTATAAAGCATGCATGAGGTGACAAAACCAAATCAAAACAGTGGTATGCCATGTCAAAATAACCCCAAATACATGCTAAGATAGAGCCAACACAAGCTTAACAAACATGCTCAAACATGAGGCAAATGAAGCAAGCATCCAAGATACAAGGAGAGGGAATGACCCTCTTCTATTTGGGACCTCAAAACACCATTTCCACCACTGAAATTCCTCTGAGTTTCAGTGGTGAGAAGGCCAAAAGGAGGTGGTCCCAATAGCTTAAAAGGAAAGCACAAAACAAGGCCAAACAAGGCACAAGAGGAGGTAGACCACCCCCAACACAAAAGAGACCTTAAACAAACATGCTAAGGATTAAAAATCAGAACTTTTTGCAGTAGAAAGTCAAGTCAAAATAAGCATGCAAATAGTTCCAAAAGCTTAATAAAAAACAAGGGTTTAAGAGGTTAGATGCTCACCCTTGTAGAACCCCTTTAAAGCAACAACTCCGACAGCTTTTTTTGATCAAAACCAGTCCAAAAACTTCAAAACCAACCTCAAAGGACCTCAACAACAAAAGGGTGGTGTTTGAGTGTCTGTTTGTGTGCAATAGTATGATGAAAATGCACTTTCATGCACAAAACAAGAGAGAAATGGAGAAGTATAGATATAGATGATATGTATAGCTCAAGCAAGATTTTCTGAACCTAAGGCATGAGGGGGGAGGTTCTCTTTTATAGAGAACCAAAGGTTAAGCTTGTTGAGCAAGCTTAGGCCTTCAAGCCATCCCTCCATACGTGTATGGAGGATGGTTTGTGTGCCCTCTAGCTATTACAGCTGGCTAGAAAATATCTCCAAAAATGTGCTGGAAAGCTACCGACCACTTAAAGTGGTCGGCCAGCTAGTTGTAGTGGTCGGCCAACCACCACAAGTGGTCTGCCAAGATAAAAAGTGGTCGGCCATGAGGGAGGAGTGGTCTGCACACTGAAAGCAAGGTGGTGGTGTGGTGACCGACCACTATTGATGGTCCAAAGACCAAGAAAACTAGTTGGCCGACCAGAAAACTGGCTAGCAAGCAGGAAAAATGGTCTCCAAGGGAAAGAACTGATCTACACCCCTGTTTCAACCTCCAGGCAAAGGAAAACAAGGTTTGGTTCAAAACCAAACCAAAAAGAAAGCAAGAAAAAAGTCCACGGGACAAGGCGCGTAGCCGGAAACCTCGAAAACTAGTCTACGAACACAAAAAGTGGTCTACGGACCTCTCTCTCCCTCCAAGCAAGGTCAACAAGGCATGATCTACAAACCAAGCCAAAACACAAAGAGTTCAGAGGCCCAGAGGCAAGGCACTAAGCCGAAAACTCCAGAAACTCGAAACAAGCACAAACATACGCGATCACCGAGCGCTCAATCGATGACTTCTTAGTCTTAAGCTCGGTCAAAAATGGAGTGTCTACACAAGGTAGAGTACAATATTGAAACAAAAGAAACTAAAATGCCAGCCAAGGCAATAAAGTTAGCGCTTGCTTTCATTGAGTGCCTTGAAAATTATTTGTTAAACTAAAGTACTTGTGAATTTGTTAGTTTTGTTTCCATGAATTTCTCTATAACGCCTCGAAATAATTACAACATCATAATCCGAGAATAAAGTCCCTCCATTAATATACTTCAAGTGTACCAAAAGAATAACACGTGCATTTATACATTCATAAACCTAACCTTGAATCTATAGCATGTGCCACGAGTTAATGATATGAAATAAAAGTTAAACAGATATATATATATATACGCCCCAGTAGCTACAACTTTCCAAGACAATTCTTGGTTATAACAAAAGTGAATTTGAAACTCAATACAAAATAAATACAACAATAACAAAAAGAGAAGTTCTTGGCTCCAAGTCCTTCCAAGCTACTGCCTTAGCAGAGAAATATAATCAGCACATGAAAATGGTTTTCCACATAAGGTGAGTCAAAGCCCAATAGAGTTATTCTAACACAGTGTATGAATCTTAACAAAGTTATAAGGTGAACGCATATGCAATGCTCGTGCCAAAACATTTTATATCTCTTTCCAAAAACTATGCCATGCCAGGTTTATTATCACAATTCATGAAATCATTTCCTTTACAACAGAAATTAGACAATGGATACAACTCTGGGAATCTCTAGATACGTGTATGCAAGTAGGCAATACAAGCACTACCAATTACCATTTTTAATGGTACTAACTGGAAGGCTCGACAACTAACCATACAGGTTTCTAGACTTTGACCAAGGATACACAAGCCAACAATAATACCACAACCACACCCCTTACCCAAATTCACCAAGGTATCCACCCATTTTTATCAAGACAATATACATTTTCAATGTGTTAAATATGAAACAATGCCCAATGCAAATGGATGAGAAATTAGTTTCAATTCTCCTAATTTTCATGCAATTTCTACAACAATCATAACTATTTTCCATCGATAGCCCAAAGTAGATATCTCTAAATAGATAGATAATTTTCAATAAAGATAAACTTTCCAAAAATTTCAAGATTGGAGTGATAATACATATCCAACTCTACCATCATCATGATCATCATCATCATACCACTTCTATAAAACTCAACACCATTTCCATTTCCTCTTTTACAAAATCAAATATTCGCAATTTAGGGCAAAAATCCTCATTCCTTTAAAAATCAAATTCAAAGATGAAATCCATCATTTTATCACAACACAATAAGTGAGACTGCTTGAGTGAACAAAGTACGGCTTGAGCGCACAATGACATACTCTCAGAAGTTTTTCAGACAAAGGCTAACTGCTCGAGCGCACGAAGGACCATTTGAGCTAATATCGCTCGAGCACAAGAAAGACCGCTCGAGCGAGGAAAACACACTAACAATACTTTTGCAAGACTGCAAAAGTACTAAGAGCTCCTAAAGACTGCTCGAGCGAACTGACCAAAACCTGGGCAAAGACTCCTTCGAAGAACGAACTCCCATCCTATTTTAAACGCAACCAGAACACTTAAATAACCCAATTCAACAAGGAAAAGATGAACAAGGATATGAACAACCAAATAAGACAAGGAACCCGGATCCAAAACAATAAACGGATTGGGTCTAAACCAGAATCATTATAAACTCCCCCTTAAGGAATTTCGTCCTCGAAATTTTAAAACCAACATAATAACCACTGTATTTAAATCAATATAACAATGATCTATCCATCGGTCATTCATTCTCATGACAACAATAAAAAAGGTTTTCAATATTGAATATACAATTCACATTTTCCAAAACATATGCAATGTTTTACATCTAATCAACATAACAAGATTTTCATTACAAGTTTCAAACATCAACAAAAAGGTACGGATACTTCTCGCAGACTTCTGCCTCGCGTTCCCAAGTCGCCTCTTCAATTCCGTGGTGTCGCCACAACACTTTCACTGAAGGAATTGTCTTGCCCTACAAGACTTGGTCTCGTGCATCTAAGACTCTAACCAATCTCTCCTCATATGATTCATTCTCATCTACCTCTATCTCGGTCCAATCCAACACATGTGATGGATCTGGCTCATACTTTCAAAGCATACAAATATGAAATACGTCATGAACCCTAGAAAGCTGTGGTGGTAAGGCCAAATGATAAGCCACCTCCCCAATGCACTCCAGGATCTCAAAAGGTCCAATAAATGTAGGAGACAACTTCCCACGCTTCCTAAACCTTATTGAACCCTGTATAGGTGATATCTTCAAGAAGACGTGATCTCACATCTTAAATGATAACGGTCTCCTCCTACGGTCGGCATAGCTTTTCTAACGACTTTGAGCCGAAATCAACCTCTTACGAATAAGTGCAACCTTCTCCGTCGTTTCCCAAACTAACTCAGAACCTATCATAGGTGCGTCACCTACCTCGGCCTAACACACTAGAGATCTACATAGTCGGCCATACAAGGCCTCAAAAGGTTCCATGGCAATACTCGCCTAAAAGCTATTGTTATAGGTAAACAACACTAAAGGCAAGTGCCTTCCCCACGACCCCTTAAAGTCAAGAACACAATCCCCATGCATATCCTCTAAGATTTGAATGGTACGCTCTGGCTGTCCGTCAATTTGAGGATGATAGGCGGTGTTAAATGTCAACCTAGTACCGAAGCAATTCTGTAGGCTCTGCCACAATTAAGCCGTAAAACACAGATCTTTATCAGAAACAAGAATCATAGGGACCTCGTGAAGTCGAACTATGTCCCTAACATAAAGGTCAGCAAGATAATCTACCGAGTCACTCATGCATATAAGTACAAAGTGTGCTAATTTAGTTAACCGGTTGACTATCACCCCCACGGCATCATTACCATGTTGAGTCCTCAAAAGACCCATTACAAAATCCATTGTGACATGCTCCCACTTCCACTCGGCTATAGGCAAGGGTTGTAACAAACCCGCTGGCCTCTAATGCTTGGCCTTCACTTGTTGACAAGTAAGGCACCTCGAAACAAATAAGGCTATGTCTCTCTTCATTCCTCTCCGCCAAAACTGGTGACTAAGGTCATGATACATCTTTGTGCCTCCCAGATGTATCGCAAGGTGTGAATGATGAAACTCTTAGGGTACTTCCTCTCTACAAGATTCCGGCATGAAAAGACGATCAAGATATCTAACACTCGAGTTAGAGTACATGTTCAAGCCCTTCTCTATCTTCTCACTAGATATCTTTCTCATATAGACTCTATCTTGTGATCACCTCATTATGTTTCTATAACTCAGCTCACAAGTGTAGGTTGGGCAACTATAGTAAACAAAGCTGCAAACTCAACAGACTCGCCAAGATGCAAGTTAAACTCGTTGATAGCGCCCAACATCTCCCATTCCTGGATGACAATACTAGCTACACTGCTAATGGATTTCCTATTCAAGGCATCGACCACTACATTGGCCTTCCTCAGATGATAGTGTAACTTAAATTCGTAATCCTCTATGAACTCCATCCACCTCCTTTGGCTCAAATTCAAATCCTTCTGTGAAAACAGATACTTCAGACTCTTGTGATCAGAGAATATCTCAAACCTCTCACCATACAGATAATGTCTCCAGATTTTCAAGACAAAGATCACAGTCGTTAGCTCTAGATCATGAGTTGGATAATTTCTGTTGGGTGTTATTATGAGTTATACTGGGCTATATTCGTGGATAGTTAACTAATATGGAGATTGCACTTTACACCGAGGGTACTCATGACTTGTCTACTAGCATGCACAAGTATAGGAAACTTTACTTTTGTATAAACTGAATTGTGGTTTTGACTTAATAGGTTCCTTCATGCTTGTCCACTGTGCCTTTAATGACTCATGATGTCTAAATATCACATTGTAGTGGCACATAAGTTGATTGTTAGATGGAGTAGTGTGGTCATTTGTTGTTGAGTATATATGAATATGTTAATGTTTGTGGGTATCATTTCTGGAAACCCTCACGAGACTTTACTCGTCCACCTGGGGTCACCTTGTGGTTTAAAGGCTTGTTGCATATGCTAAATGCAACCGTTTTCCCACGAAAGAGGAAATAGATAGATTTTGTTTTATTTTATTTTATTTTATTTTACTTGCTTGAGGACTAGCAAGTAGTAAGTTGGGGGATGTGATTAAGGCCGAAATGTACATCATTGAGGCCGTTAATTAGAATCTCTTAACTTCACTTGTTGGTCAAACCGTATATTTTATGTGTGTGTTGAGTGTCAATCAGGTTGTACATCGTCGGAGCATAAAATGAGCAAAAAGCCAGAATTTGGGCAGAGTTGACTTTCCCGCACGTGCGTTGACTTTCCCGCACATGCGTTGACTTTTTCTGGGAAAGTTAAACCGACGTTTTAAACCTGTTTGGACGGGATTGGAAGCATAAAAAGATAAGAAAAAGGCTGGATTAGGGTTCTGAAATTCTTTTGACCTAAAGAGGGAGGCTAGGGTTTGCAAAAAGAGGAAGAAACAAGAAGCTTCAAAGATGTCTCCCATGGTTGTTCCTTCTCCTTCTACCTCTTTCCACTCCACCATGAGTGGCTAGTCTTCTTTTCTAGGGTTTTGATGAAACCCTAGCCATGTAATTATGTAGTTTTCTTTTTGATTTTATATTATGTAAAGGTTTGAACCATTGTATGGTGTTCTAGAAATTCTTTATATATAATCTTCATTATCTTTTCAAATATTTGACTTTCTGTGATTGTTGAATATTATCCATACATGAGTTTTCTATTCCTTCACATTCAAGGTATGGGACGAACCATGCTACGAGGAACGAGTCGTATCACTACCCTGGTTTAGAGTGAACGATTCGTATTACTTGAGATGGTTCGTGCTCGTACATTGAATGTGATGATCTTCTTGTTAAATGCTTTGAGCTTGTAGTTGTGAAGCATTAATTCGTTCAAACCATAGCATAATTAATTTCAATTGGAAACCCTAATTATGTGGTTAGTGGTGAATTCTCTACCCTAGGATTTTTCCCCAATTTAGTAAATCCAATTTCATTTATTATTGATAATTTAATTCCTTAGTTTAATTTATTTGTTATTAAATTAGGTTATGATCATTTTTATCAAAATTAATTTAGGAATTTAACAATTAAATTAGTTTAATTTCACAATAGTCCCTGTGGATCGATACCTGGACTTGCCATTATTCTGATTGAATTTGGTATAGTTTAGTATTTAATTTTGGTGTGTTCAACGACCCATCAGTTAGGTCGTATTTAAGAAAAACATAGGCTACGCGCCTGTCACGACCCGAACCTTCCCCTAAAATTTTAGGCCATGACCGACCTGTACTTAGGCCTCAAAGACAAAATTTCAAAATATTTAAATGACATAGGGGCCTAAAGTAGAAGCAAATCAAATAGAAATGTCCATTGAGTTTGTGCATACATGATAACTGGAATAATTAAAACAATGTAAACACACTTATTTACATATATATATATATATATCACACACATATACATAAACTTAAGTAAATACAAAATTCTAACAATGCAAGGTTAAAGACTCAACACGGAGGTGCATCTCGGATGGCTTAACTTAGCAGGTTCACAAAAGAAACTCCTGAGGTTGACCTAAGGATGGTCTCCGGATTGATCACCTACATATAGATAAAATACGGAATGAGCGAAGCTCAATGAGTAATAATAAAGTGAAGTGCATCAAGTAAATAATCTAGATTCAAAAGAAGCATAACACAAGACTCTTCCACATTTACACCATTCGCAACATTAACCATAATCATATTTGTAATACGGCTTAGGCCCACTATATAACAAAACGGCCTCGGGGCCACATATATCAAAACGGCCTTAGGCCCAATCATATATCAAAACGCCGGCCTTGGGCCCAATCATATATTAAAACGGCCTCAGGCCCAATCATATATCAAAATGGCCTCGGGCCCAATCATATATCAAAACGGCCTCGGGCCCAATCATGTATCATATTATAATAATTCACATTTCATATATGTATTCCATATCATAGGTCTTGTAACTCATTCATTCGCATAAAACATGATTCCAGAACATTGCAACATTTATATATTAAGGTAAATGTAAAAGAACATGTTGTTACAATATTATTACTCATTGTGGCTTAGATGAGCAGCGGCCTCTGTCTGCAAGTGACCTATAATCATAATTACATAACACAACATATGAATATAACGGATATCTTTCTTTTCTCTTTAATCAATTATTTATGTTGGTTCTAAACTCATTATTCCTCAATAGGTCATAATCTGTGTTTAGAAAAATAGGAGGAAATGAAAGGAAACTGAGTTAGATGAAGAATTAGCATGAAACTGGGAAACCGAAAGTGAACAATCTTCACTAATTTGGGAATATCTATTTGTGTACTTAGAATTTGTGAGTGAGACCACCACCATTGGAAACTAGACTCCCGGGGCTTGAATTTAGGCTCAAGAATCACTTAAAACGGAGCCCGGATGCAAGAGATATGCTTATTTGAAGTTGGTTGAAACAGGGCTGTCCCGCACCTGCGGGAAACAGGGCCGCACGTGCGGGAATTGAGCCACATGTGCAGGACAAGGTGCTTTTATTTCAGAATCATTTTTGGGTGATGGAATGGACTGCTGCACGTGCGGGAAGCCCCGTTGCATGTGCGGCTCTAGGAAAATCTGCTATCTGAAAATGTTTGATGGCTTTAACTCTTGTTCTTTCCATTTCTAAGCTTGGTTTCAACTCTAATCACCCAAAAACATTTAAAATTACCCCACAACATGATAAACCAACATCATTCAAGTGTAATTTTATTCCAAACAAATCAATATTTGCCTCAAGTTCAAGATTAATGTTCCATCTTTCATAATCTTTAAAGTTCTCAAAATACAACCTAGAAACACACTTGATTCTTGCATAATCTTGTTCTATGGACAATCTAGAGTTCATTTCATATGGTATTCATGAGGTTGAGCTCCAATTATAAACAAAATCATAGGACCCAAGTTCTAATTTCTTAAATTGAGCTCAATTAAATACATACATAAAACCCTAACCCAAATGGGTTTCAAATCTTCCAATATCATTATGATTTCATGAAATTGATGCATTAATCAAAAGGATTTGAGATAAACTTCCATACCTTAGTTCAATCTTTGCCTTTCTCTTAGCTCTCTTCAATTTCCCAAGCTTCCATGGTTGATCTTCTTCCTCTCTCTTCAATTTCTTCAATTTATCTTCAAACCCCGTTGAATGTTGAACTCTCTCTCTTAGAGAAGCTTTCTCTCTCATTCTCTCTCACGGTTCTCTCCCTCTCCCTTAGATATTTTGGCTCAAAGTGATGAGTTCACGCATGTCATATATATATATATTACATACATAAGCTTATCACAATAGCGAGAGCCAAACGCACCCTTACGAATAGTACGAAATCAAATTTCAATTAAACTTCCCAGGTGACTCTAAAAATTACGCTGATCATAATTATGTACTTCGTTCTGCTTTCTGAAGCCTCTAAGGCCTTTAATTCACAGTGCAAAGTTAACCCAAACACACCTTAACGAATCAGACGAAATAAATTTCCAATTAACTTTCCCAAATAGCTCTAAAAATTCTCATTAGCATATCCATATACTCATTTTCAATTTCTGAACCCATAAAGGTCATCAATTTCAGTTTCGAAGTCATAACTCAATAGATAATTCTTCAATTCAAACAGATATCATTAAATTAAAGCACATTAACCCATAATTAAATAAAGGTAATTTTTGATATGCATTTTGGGGTTGTTACAACGCCCTTGTCCTCGAAAGTTTGCATAGCCTTTGTAATTAAGGACCGTCTTAACTTGCTCCAGAACAGCTTCGTCCATCGATGTCAATGCCCTTTTTAAGTCGTTGCCTGCAAGACAAACAAATGATCAACACCTAGTATTTGAGCCGAATAAACTGTTCATTTTAAGCCATGCTAACAATTCTAATCGGCCACCTGGTTCGTCTTTTTGTCTTGGCACTGGGTCTTGGCAATCTTCTCTCTCGTCAAACTTCTAATTGCCTCGGATGGTGACCATGACATCGTGAACCCTTTTTCCAGAACTGGCGAGCATGGTCGCCAAGTGATGGTCAATATCTTTGGCTCTCAAAAAGTAACGGCCCTGCCGATCGGTTGATTTCGCCATAACATAGCAGTGCCGAATAGTTGGGATTCTTAGATTAAGACCTAGTTGGTGATTCAATTCTACTCTACCCATGATTATTTACTAGAGTTCACGTTAGGATGGGAGGGAATTAATCCCCAGTAGCACAAGACTGTCCTAAGAAGGGGATGGAGGGAGAATTGAACTCCACCCTCAGCAATTGCCAAAAGAGGGAAGTTAATGGTGTTTGTGTCAGCCCTCTCCATGTCTACCACACTGTCTGCAACGAGGGATAGGTGGACGTCGTCTGGGATGGAAAAATGACGATGGAAGGCTATGATTCGTTTCTCTGAGAGGAGGGCTTTTAAGTGCCTCGCCATTTAAAATAGAATACAAACAAAATGTATACTAAAAGAAAAAACAAAACACGCAGGGGATTGGAAAGAGAGTGGAACTTATAGGTTAAAGAAGACGATGAACAATAGGGAGCAGAATTGTAGAAGTCCTGAAGGAGGTTGGTGTGAAGAATTCCAAAGGAGATTGAGAGCCTTTTGATTCGAGAGTATACGGAGGGATGGTTTTCAAATCGAACATTAAATGATTGTCAAACATGAAGGGGCAGGAAACTGTAATGATTAAAACATCGTGCTTGTTCTGACGAGTCAGTTCGAAAAAGAGTGCAACCGCCGTATTTCCGACTTTCGAGGGTTTCTGACATGATATCCAAGAGTAATGTATTAACCAAACATGCCGACTGGAACGAACTTACTCAGATGTTTGGGGGGCAATTATGGGGGCCAAGTTTAAATCTGCCCAGATTGGGATTTATCCACAAGACCGCCGAATGCACAGTGATGAACAGGGCCGTGGCCAATTAGAACTTGTTCGTAGGGTTAAATAGGCCACAAATCTTGTGGAAACGCCTAGAGGTCTAGCTGTGAGGGTGGAATGTCCATAACAGAAAGTGGGCCCCTAGAGAGCAATATAAAAAGGAGGACCATTAGGCAAAGGAGGGGGATGTATGAAAAAAAAAAAGAGATAACTAGTGATAAAATAAAATAAAAAAAAAAAACCTGAGAGAATATTAATTGATCTGTCAGAGAGCTAATTCTGGCACTTCTGACTGGAGTGGATACCCTCATTTCAGGTACCAGTTTGAGGATTAAGAGAGTCTGCTAGGACTAAAGGGTATTTCCAAACCCCTTCACCACACACAATATTGTTCAGAAAAGCAAATAACCAAATTAAAAACCATACAAAAGTGTGGAGAAATCCCTACCTCTAAGCTAGGAGACAAGGGAGAGAGTGGAGAAACCTCGATGAAGTTGAAAACCAACTTTGTTCTGATTAAAACGAAGCTCTTGGTGAGCTCTATCTTTTCATCAAAGGGACTAGGGTGTAGTGATCAATAGATTGAGAGTATTTGGAGGTTGAGGTTGAGTTTTAAAGGGAAAATGTATAGATTTAGGGTTTTTGAAATGTTTAGAGAGAGAAAGATATGAAAAAGTGACTCAAAAAGTGGTTGCTATGAATTGATATACGTGCAGACTGCTCGAGTGACCAAAACACCGCTTGAGTGACCAGACACAATAAGTGAGATTGCTCGAGCGAAGAACACCACCCCCAGTACTTTTGCAGGCCTGCAAAAGTACTGAGAGTTTGCAAAGACCACTCGAGCGTAAGAAAGACCGCTCGAGCACAAGAAACACCGCTCGAGCGAAAAAAACACACTCTCAGTATTTTTGTAGACCTGCAAATATACTAGAAGTTATCAAGGACCACTCGAGCGACCATAAGACTACTTGGGCGAACTGACCAAAATCTGGGCAACAATTTTATTAAAAAACAAACCCCCGACTTGTTCCAAATGCAACAAAGACATCCAAAAAACCAAACTCAATCAAGAATAAGATGAATAAGGATGTGAACAACCAAATAAGACAAGGAATCCCAGATCCAAAACAATAAACGAGTCGGGTTTAAACTGGAATCGTTATACTTTATGATATTTTGCAAAGTTCAGCTATCATAATAGCAGGAGTTTCTTGGAACAAATAATAATAATAATAAAAAAAAAAACAAAACCAATAAGAAAACAAGAAATTTACATATAAGAACTGTCTGCAAAAACAAATTAGAGCATACTATTGATTAGAGCAAGATGAATAGATGCAAAGTTAATAGAAATGGAACAGTTTAATAATTAATGTAAAAATGAAGAGAAGCTATAGTTTAATTAATGTTAAGATGAAAAATCACAAAACAATCACACATGGAGAATTAAATATTGCAAAAGAAGACAAAAGAAAGAGAATAAATAAACTTGAGAGGTTGTTGGGAAAACAAAATGACATAGAATAGAGAAAATAGAAGACACATTACTTGGAGAGGACACATGGTAGATTGTTACATGGACACATGGCAACATTTGAGAGCTTCTAAGAGAAAGGCATAGCTTTCATTATATATCATGTGATACATGTATGAATGTTAGAACTTTCACAAATATAACTCTTTACATTTATTACTTTATTTGTCTATGATTATCGCATATAATATTTGAATAAAGATATGTGAAGGTAGGTTGATATTTCTACTATGGATTTAAATTAATTTGTTAATTTTATATTATTTTTCATAAAAAATATTGTTAGGTGCTTGCAATTGATAAATGTATATACGATTTTTATAATAAATAATAATTTGCAAATAATTGTTTTTATAATAAGGATATTCTTCTAGCATTTTTATGAAATTTCATTGAAGACTATTTGCAACGGGAACAATATGGTTACCAAAACGCTATGTTATAACTTAAATGAACTCTTCAACATAAATCAAATACTTGTGTCGAACACTCGACACTCGGACAAGGGTATGTATGGGATATGTGTCGGCTATTTTTTAACAGACATTTCTTATATAATTGTATATAACACTGTTATTATATGTACATATTGTTGTATAATTGCTATAAATGTCTTCTTGACACTGTAAGTTACATATAGGACAATTTTATCTCACATATTTGATTAAAAATATAAAAATATAATATTTTTTGTTGAGTCCACGTACCCTTAAATTTATGGTTTGATGAGTCCGACCCTTAATGTTACAACTTATATGGACTCTTCAAAATAAATCAAATACTTGTGTCGAATACTCGACACTCGGACAAGGGTATGTATGGGATATGTGTCGGCTTCTTTTTAATAGACACTTCTTAGATAATTGTATATAACACTGTTATTATATGTACATATTGTTGTATAATTGCTATAAATGTATTTTTGACACTGTAAGTTACATGTAGGACAATTTTATCTCACATATTTGTTTAAAAATATAAAAAAATGACATTTTTTTGTTGAGTCCACGTACCCTTAAATTTATGGTTTGATGAATCCGACCTTTACATACATACCTGCACCTGACACCCATACCCAAGTCCATGTAACATAAATGTTGGTAAGTTTTTTATGTTTTGCGACCACAAAACAACAAACGCCATAAGTAGGTTAGGTGGTTGCAAATAATTTGTGGCCGTTTCTTTGCTGTAGCAAATAGTATTTGCCACCCCACATTTGCATCCCCTATTTTCCAACACATGGTGGTCGCAAAAGGTCTTTTGTGACCACATTTCTATTATTTGCGTTAGCTTATGGCGGTTGCAATTTTTTTTTTTTTTTTTTTTTTTTTTTAAGTAGTGTGACATGAATTAGGAATAGGTGTATTCGAGAATGGGTAGGAGTAGCACCGATAGAAGATAAGTTGAGAGAGAATCGATTGAGATGGTTTGGTCATATTTAACGGAGACCAACAGAGGCAGTAGTGAAGAGATGTGATGCTGTAATGGTAGATGGAAGTGTTAGAGGACGGGGTTGGCCTAAATTAACATTGGTTAGCGTTGTAAATAGAGATATGGATCTACTTAATTTGAGTAACGAAATGGCCTTTGATAGGGCCGCGTGGAGAAGAAGAATTCATGTAGCTGACCATATTTGGTGAGACTTAAGGCTTGGTTTGGTTGGTTGGTTAGTAGTGTGACATGAATCAAAATATGTATATATATATGTCTATCTTTACGCCAAGATGAGAGTCCCACATTCTCATCCTAACATGTGTGCCAAATATGTCATTTCTGAATTAAGAGCTTTATAAGGAGATATCACATTACTTGGGCCTTAATGACTACAAAATTTGTTACACTTAATGGATGATCAATTTTATTAGCACCAAGTTCACTTAGATACAAATTTTTTTTTTCTTTCTTGCTAATAGCCATTTTATCAAAGGTTTTGAATTTGAGCATAAAATAAATATTGACATGCACAAGGGATGATTTGATAAGCTGATCCACATGATTAGTTTTCCAAGTATAAATCATGTTAATTACGCCTGTATACACTGTCTACAATGAAATTGTTGGAGAGTGATATCCAATGATTGTGTTACCAACCAACCAAACACAAAAATAAGTCCCATCAAATGAGGTTGGCTATATGAATTCTTCTTCTCCACTCGACTTTATCAAAAAGTCATTTGGTTAGTCAAATTAAGAAGATTCATATCTCTATTTACTATATTAGCTCACATCAATTTAAGTTTGCTCCTTCCCCTAACATTTCCTATATCCAGTGATTGTGTTGTTCTCATTTAAAAGGCACTTGTGCATACATCACTGATATGCTTTCCAATATGTTTGGGTGAGCTTGATTATTGATAAGCTTTTTAATATGTTTGGGTAATCTTGAGCATGAGACTAGGATTAATACAACAATATCACATCCACTGTATGCTCAATTAGTCACACTGGTACATTGAAAACGTAGAGAATATGTACTCAAACATGCAACATTTTGGCAACACATATTTATCTAATGTGTAAGTGCCTATGAACAAAAGTCACCGATGGGAGTTGATATCTATGTTACAAATTTATAGTAAATCGAGAAAAAAATTAAATTCTTATCAATGAAATCCAGAAGTCCCCTCCAATGAAAATTTTGTAGTGTAAAGTTAGCTACTCTGTGGAGCTATTAATTACCATTGCCAATTGTATTCTTCCTTTAGTGCTAACTATGGTTTTCTGTTCTCATACGATGCATAGTAAACTTTGTCTAGACTATGGCCACTTCATTCTAACCAACCCTTGGGGTCAATCATGTCATCAAGGAAGCTTTGCATGATGATCATTCTTGAGAAAGTTTTCATGTTATATGAAGCTGTCTTTTAATTATGAAAAGAATCAACGCTTTTGTGCTGCAAAAATTTTCAGGCGATCATCAATTATGTCCTGACACAATTCTCATCATTGAATAGGTGCCTTCGCAATGGGGTTTTGCAATTAGTGTAAATTAATCAAAGCATGATTAAGGTATGGTCCACATCAGATCATTCTTTTATTTACTGGTATTTGATTTTCATTGGTTGGTTTGTTTGGATCTGGAAAGATATCTTTAAATCTTAAATTAGTTTTGTTTAGACTTATAGAGAATCCAGTTTGTACTGTGCTATGAGTTTGGTCGGAGTCATCATAGGCGATGATAGAATGGATTTGTACATGATAACTCTAGCTTGACGGCTGACTTAAAATAATTTAAGTTCTGTAAGAGCGCAATTGTAGCTAACTTCTTGGTATCTAACAAAAGTTCCAATAAGAGGATTGTAGGTATAACTTTGAAGAAGTTGATGAAAGGTTATGTAAATTTGGCCAGTACCGGACTAGGCAAGGCCAAAAACATAATGTTTGGGTATGTGAAATTCATTAATTGAATTCTAACAGCACTCAAATGTGCTAAAACACCAAAAATAAATATATTTAGCCAACCGTAAAATGTCCATAATGTGAATGAAACACTTCCACATCATTGTCTTTGCATTGCAATCTTTGAAGGAAGTTGTGCATGATGAAAGGAAAAAGCCTTAAACCCTCAGTAAGTGATGAAAGAGAGAATCTTTATGATTTTATCAATGAAGAATGTTTTGGACTGAAGATGACAAATGTATTTGTTATACAAGTTTGAGTAAAAAGCTAGAAATGCCAATGATTGGCAATTTCTAAAAAAATTCCTAGAAATGGAAAATGAAAAAATTATGTCAATGAATGGTATTGTACATTACAAAATTATAGTAAATCTAGAAAGATGGGTATTCCTGTTGCCGGAATCCATTTGTCTCCCTCAATGAAATTTCTAAGTGTAAAATTAGTTGCTTCAATGGAGCTATTAATTACCTTTTACCATGGTACTCTTCCTCGAGTATTGGCTCCGGTCCTTTGTTCTTGTACTCTACGTAATAAACTCTGTCTGGACTACGACCATTCCATTTTAGCCAACCCTTGGGGTCAATTATATCATCAAGCTAGCTTTGCATGATGATTGTTCTTGAGAAATTCCGCCATGGCCTACCTAAAAATGTTTTAAATTTGAAATTTTGTTGGCATAGGTCATCCGCAGCTTTTATAGTGCAATTTTGGATAATTGTACCAGTTTTTTCATTTTGGTGTTCTCTTTTTTGTGCTGCTATTGTGTTTGTCTGCAAGTTAAGAGGCTTCTTTGTGTAGATTATAGAATTTTGTAGGCATAGGTCATCTGCAGCTTGTACTTTTTGAAAATTTAAAGCAGTTCTATCAATTACGGAATATATTGTGAAGAACATCTTGTGAAGGGTGTTATAATAGAGATTAACTTTGAATCGATTATGGATGCAATAGAAATGCATAAAACTAAATAACAATAAACATCCATATAGAATTCATGATTGCCTTTTCGTCTATTTCATCATTCAAAAAAAGAAAATGAATCATAATTAATTTTGAATTTTAATGAGAATCTTTGAATCTAAAACAAAAATTCATATATTTTTCGAGTATATCTCAAAAAAATAAAAACACGAATAATGCTAAAAAAAAACACAGAGAAATTGGTATACCGGTGGTCAGACTATTCGTCGGAGATCAGAAGAAAATGTCAAGAAATTTTCCAGAAATCTTCAAGGATTTTCAGATCCAATGCGTAACAGTGAAACGAAAACCTCGCGCGTTCCACTGTCTCCGAAGAACAGAACAGAACAAAACAAAACAAAGCAATCACAGATCAAAACGCGAGAAGATTGAAGCACCAATAGTTGAATGGTGGAGTAGCCGAAGAACAACTCCGAAAAATTTGAAATCCGAATTGAAATTAAACAATTTTTAATCTTTTTTAACCACTTCCAATGCCTCGGAGAAAACAAAAAGGATTTCTAGATCAGAGAGAAAGGAAAAAACTAGAAAATTGTCTGATTTTTTGATTGCGGAACGGTGGTGGTGGTGAGCTTCAATGCTGCCGGAGAACCGCCGTCGAAGCTACTAGCGCCGCCGCACCGGAACCAGTAGCACCGCCGAGGCCACGACCACAAGAGAGTATTCAACAGATTCGAAAGTAGAAAACTATTTTCCATCTTTTGAAACTCTTATTCAAACTGTTATTTTAATTTCGTCCGTGAAAAACTGTAGGTTCTTGTTTGTGTGCTCGCACATTTGGACACGTGTAATAATGCAGAGCTGATTGTATTTGCCTGATAGTCCAAATCATTTTTCTAGGAAAAAAAAAGATTTTAATAAGATGTTTTGTCAGTCTTTGTTTGATTCCAAACTTAATTACTTAAAAATTTTATTTATAAATATTAAGATAATTTAAATTTTATTTAAAAAATTTTGAATTAATAAATTTTATTTAGTAAAATTAAGAATATTATAATTTTTTTTTAATTTTTAAAATTTAAAATATTATTAATTTGTATAGTAATGTTCCAGATAATTGTTTCATTAACTGATAAACGTTTTTGCCCTTCTACTTATTAGTTTGATTCAATTATCTAATAAAACTGATAATATTATCAGTTTTTTCTAATTTTAAAGCTGAAAACTTTATAAGTTTTTTCATTTTTATTTTTATTTTTATTTTTTTCCAGTTTTACACATCAATGTTCCATTATAAATACAAAATTTTCATTTTTCTCAAAAAAATAATTCAATTTTTTTAAAAGAAATACAGTGCTTTTTTTTTTTTTGCACATAATTTTTTTTTTAGTTTTTTTAATTTGAAAGTTGATATTTTAAAATTTTAAAAATCAAAATAAATGTTATAGATAATCATAAATGATGAACAATCATTATTTGAATGACAATTCCACCTATTAAAAAATTAAAGGGACTTGAAATTTCAAAAAATCTTAATTATGATTTAATGGAGTATAAGTTCATAAATTAGGACTTGTGTGTAAATATCAATTGATTAAATTAGTTAAAAAAAACTAATTATTATTGTTATTATTATTATTTAATTCGAAGCTTATATTTGGTTGCAGAATTTGATGAAAAAAAATAGAGAGGAAAAGGTAAATAGAAACAAAATGAGAAATAATTGATAGGGTTCGAGTTCCAAACTATGTTTGGTTGAATTGGAAAATGGAGAAGAAAAAAATGAGCATAAATAAACCTAAAAGACAAAAAGTGAGATTGCATTTTTCTCTCGCTTTCTTTTCCCTTATAATTTCTGTTGTAACCAAATAAAAAATAAGATTACATTTCTTTTTTTCTTTTCATTTCTCACACCAAATCATCCAACCAAATGCAGCCTAAGGGTTGTTGTTTAGCATTTTCTTTAGAATAAATACAATGAACCTCCATAAGCATACTATAATTACATCAATCCCTTTTTCAATGAGGGTAAAACAATTGAAATTAGGGCAGAAGGTGAGAAGACAAAAGAAACAAACAAGATAAATTATATATTTTAGTGTAAAAATATGCTAATATCGTTTGAATTGGGCCTAATTGAGGGTTTCGTAAGGCTCATAGTGAGTTCATTTCCAATAATTTAAATTATTTATTTTGTAGGACTGATAACATATATAACTCATAGAAAAAATTAGATTGATTTGATAATTAATTATAACTTTTTATTTTATCACGTTTATCTTGAAAAAAAGAACAAGAAGTAAGTTTTTGAAAATAAACTAACTATTTCTTTTAAAATAAACTCGATAAAATGAAAAATATTATAATTATCCTATTAACTTAAAAAATTTATGGATATATTGTGGTTATAGACCAGCTTGAAAGAAGGCAACCAGCACTATCATTTTGGGTAGCTTATATTCACCTTCATTGAGGTATAGAAAAAGTACAATAACTTTCATAAATTTGACATAAATGTATCGAATTTTATTTTAGTAAGATTGAAATGATTGAAATTAATATATGGTATGCAAATATAAGGATAAATAAAGTAAAATATAGTGTTAAAGTAATTAAAACTTTATTTTTTTATATCCAAACATATGCATATAATGAATTACTAATGAAAATGAATCTAAGCATTATGTGAACTAAAACATTAAGAAGTTTAATGTGATTATGTGAAACTTATGAGACTCAATGTATTTTCTTTAAATCTCAAGAGAAGTTGTGAAATTTACTCTATCCTTTTTTCATTCATGCAATTGACAATTACTAATAAAAAAAGACTAAATATTCTGTAAATTAAAACTTCAAGAGGAGTTAATATAATTATAATAAATTTATAGAGCTTAATGTATTCTACCAAATTTAAGGAAAGTTAGGATCCGTTTGGCAAGTAATTAAAATAGTCAAATAAATTATTGAAGAGGCCAAAAAAGTTATGAAAAAAAATTCAAATATGTTCTCATTCTCTTTATTTTTTACATTTTGTTTTCCATAAAAAGTCAAAATTATTTCCAAACACTTTAATTTTTCCGATCTTATATTTTAACTAAAAAGCTAAAAAAAATTATTAAAAATTAATTTCCAAATAAATTCTTAATGTAATTTAATTCGTTTTTACTGGTTCTTTTTATTCATACACAAACTTGTTTTGACAATTAGCTATTTTAGTAAAAAAAAATCAAAAAATTAATATAAAAAAGCCAACTCTTCTATTTATTTTTCAAGTAATGCTATAAATCCATCCTTATCAACCTAAAAATGATCTAAAAAATAATCTCGACCACATCTCATATGGACCCCACATAGATCCTACACTATACAAATTAATTTTCACCATACAATCACTCACCCAAAAAATTCTAGGTGAGTAAGTCTGAGTTAACAGACTTTCTCTTGTATTTTTATATATATTTTCATTAAAAACAAATAATTAAAATAATCAAATTTTCAAAGCATCCCAATCCAAACATTCCTCTTCATTGTCACTAACCACTATGTGCTTGTCTAGTCTGTTGAGGTCTTCTTCTTTCTTTTTTTATTTTATTTTTATTTTTTTTGTCCCCGTAATGGATGACTGACCAGTCTTTGATGATTGATTAGTATTTTGTTGTTGAAGTTGATATGTCACATTACAAACCTAACCACCGGGTATTAGGGTCCACGCACGCACCATCTTAATTCGAGGAAAAGCAAACATAAGTGGATTACTTTAAGATCTATATATATAATCAATATATTGCTTTCGTATAAAGTTATTATTATTTTAAAAAATATTAATTCATTTTTTTTCCGTCCATTTTTCTCTATCTTTCTTTCTTCTTGCTTCTTGTTCTTTTCTTGTTGCAATGACTAGGAAATATCTATCTATGGTAGACAATAGTGGGATTTCATGTATGATACTTCAAAAAAATATCAACAATTAGATTTAGACAAAATGAAATCTTAATTATTAGGCGAGTACTGGTTAAAACTAAGTAGAAAAATTAAGGTGAAATTACAAAAAAAGAAAAAAAGAAAAAAAAAAGGTAGTTTTAGTTTATTTTGGAATGAAAAATGTTACACATATCTATTTTTATCTCATTTTCTCATTCCAAAAGTGAGTGAGTCTCAACACATTTATGAATACATTACTTTGTATCTAGGAATGAGAAAATGAGGTAGAAAATGAGATTATGTATATGATTGGTTTTTTGAAATTTATTAACAGTATCAATATCAAACTAGTCATTTTTATTTTTTAGCTAAAATAATGAATAAATCACTAAAGAAAAATGCTTGAGCTCTAATTTAGCACTCTTATGACGTGGAATGGACCTCACTCCTTACTTCTCATCCTTCTTCTCTTTATCTCTTTCTATTCCCTCTCTCTTCCATCTCATTAAAGGTCAAAAGAGGGTGATATATTAGGGGGATGTAACACAACTCATCACTAAATTTCGCATCTATCAAATTAATTATCAAGTTAACCATTTTAGTTTTGGTTTACCATAGCCAAATTAAAATAATATTACTTTTTATATTTTGAAACTAATCATGTTGAGTTTATAAAAAATAATTTCAAATTAAAATGAATAAAATAATATTTAAATAATATATAGTTTGTTGGAGAATATATTTAAAAAGATGTAAAACCAAAATAGAAAAAAAGTAACTTTTAACTTAAAATATAACAAAATTTTAACTAGTTTAATATTGATGCTCTTAGCTACCTTTCAAACTGTACCTCAAAATTCAATTAGACCCCCAATATATTAGCAAAAATTAAATTTAAATATTTAATTAATAAATTTTCATCTCAAATTAAAATTTATTAATTAAGTAATTAAATCTTAATTTTGTTAATGAGTACAACTAAATGCCTCTATCTATTTACTTTGAACCCCCACTTACATAATTGAAACTCTCTCATCTTCTCTTTAGGGTTGCAAATTAGTCAAACTGTTCACAAATAGACTCGGCTTGGCTCGTTAAGGGCTCGTCTCGACTCGTTTAGTAAACAAGCCGAGATCGAGCTTGAATAAGTTCGGCTCATCAAGTTCTTCCCGTTTATCTTTATTTAAATTATATAATAAATATATTATTTACATATTAAATAATATATAAATAATATTTTTTATTTAAATAATATTAAAAAAAAATTATCGAGACGAGTCGAGCCAAGTTTAGTTCTAGTTTCATTAATATTAATGAGCCAAGTCGAGCCGAGCTCAAGTCTAGTTAGTTATTGAGTCGAGCTCGAGCTCAATAAACGAGCTTGACAAGCAAATGAGTCGAGCTCAAGCTCGGCTCAGCTCAGCTTAGCTCGTTTGCAGCCTTACTTCTCTTTGGACCCCCACCTAATACCAACTATACCTTTATTCTTTGGACCCCCAATTGTTCTTATTTGGGCAACCCCTTCCACCGTCGATAGCCCTTCACTATTGGCGACCTTCATTCCGGTAACCTCCACGCCCACCAGTAACCCTACTTTCCCTCTGTCTCTCATTCACCCCACTATCCCTAACCGCTGCCACCACCACCTAGCCCCACTCCCACTATCGTCCCTCGTCATTCCTTCTCTTCTCTTCTCTCCTCTCCTCTCCTCTCCTTTCGTTTGTTGTCATCACCCTCTATACCATTGCAACCCAACCACACTCCTCACTCACTCGTTGTCGTGTTTTCTTAGCCTTTGCCACTACCACAACTAGTGTTGTTAGGAACTAATCTGACACCATCACACCAAACCCCTATTACCGCGACCTAGTTCATCTCTAAAATCCAACGTTGTATATGAGAAAGAGAGAGAGATCTTATAACGATTCTGATTTAGACCCGAACCATTTATTGTTTTGAATCTGGGATTCCTTATCCTAATGGTTGTTCGTGTCCTTATTCATTTTATTCCTTGTTGAATTGGATTGTTTGAGTATTGCGGTTGCGTTTGAAATAGGTTGGAAGTTCATTTTTCAGAGGAATCTTTGCCCAAAATTTTACTTGTTTGCTCGAGCAAAGTTTCTTGCGCTCGAGCAGTTTTTTACAGTCTACAAAACCACTGAGAGTTTGATATCTGTGCTAGAGCGACACTTCTTGCGCTCAAGTAGTGTCTTCATTTTGTGTCTAGTTGCTCGAGCGGTGTCTTGGTCGTTTGAGCGGTCTGCGCATATATCAGTCCGTAAAAGTCACTTTTTTTGGTTTTCTTTCTCATCTCTCTCATTTTCCGCCATTTTTGGGTTTCTTCAACCTAAAAGCTTGGGTTTCATCTGGTTACACCCATTTTCTACCCCTAGTCCTACAGATCAAAACGTAGAGGGTGACGAGGGCGTCATTTTAATCTAAGCGAATCGTGTTTTCATCGCCGGTGGATTTTTGGCTTTTCTCCTTTTCACTTCAAGAGGTAGGGATTCTAGAACTTCTTTTCATTACCTCACTATAGATAGATTTGTGGTAATTTTTACGACATTTAAAAACATAGTGTCATGGTTGATTTTGTTAAAAAGCATATGGGTTTGTTTGGGTTTAAATTGGTGGGTTTGTGGGTTATGTTTATAATTGATTATGGGTTATAAAAACATCTTTAGGATATGGGGTTGGTAGGGTTTGGTGTCTCCTTTGTAAATTTTGGGATGTTAGAGGAAAAGCATAAGGTGAATTGAAAGTAGGTTAGGTTGTGGTTGTTTACAAATTTTGGAGTTTTGGATTAATGTTATTGGGTGTTGGTAAGTGTTGTGTATGTTGGGATTTGGAATAATAAGGACTTGTTTTTAAAACAAGGTGTGATTAATTACCTCCTTTATAAAACATGAGAGTTTGGAACGTACGGGAATATGAAAATATCTACGGGTGTATTTATTGCTTTGATTACGTAATTGGCATCTAGAATTTTGTCCTTGGCCATCAGTGGAGGATGGTATTGATTGTTGGGAGATACATGCTGTAGAATAGGCTATGTAAGTTAGAATGATGTATTGTTGACTGTAAGTGGACATTGTGAATAGATAATTCCGTTGTTGAGTTGTAGATTATGTTGTTAGAAAAGGAACTGGAATGCTTGCGGATGTGTTTATGTATGAGAGAGTCATTAGATAGTTATGGTTTTGATGTTTGGTAATCCATATTTTGTTTTGGGAACATTTCGAAAATGTAGGAAAACCCGTTGTTATATGGTGGTGCATGGAGCACGTTCTGAAAAAAGTGAGTTAATGTATTTAACTGTTACTAATCAAGATTGTGATAATTAGACTAGGTGTATGTATTACACCGTCTATTATTTTTTATGGTTAGCATGTTATGCTTTTAATTGATTGTTGTTTGGGAGGTCCGTTTCTCTCCGGGTGAGGCCAGTAAAGTGTGGCGCATTGACAGAGGTTTTTTCTTCCTACCGGTTTGCACTCGGTAAAGTGTGAAAGAGGGTCCATTTCCCACTGTATCTAAGCCAGCAAAGCGTGGCGCCTTGTGATAGGTTCTTCTTCCATTCCGGTTTGCGCCCGGTAAAGTATGATCTGAAGGGCACCCTGTAACAACCCTGATCCGTAATTAGTCGTTAATCCGTAATTAAGACTATTAATTAAGTGATTAAGTGAAATTATGTGTTAATTCTATGGTTTGCATGCTATTTAAATTTATATTTGTTTGTTGTAGGAATATTTGTCTGAATTTCTATTTCGATATGGAATCTGAAGGCTTTAATGGCGTTAGAATATGAAATTACCTAGGTTTATGTATTATTTGGGATTTTTAGAATTTTATGATCAGTTTAATTAGAATTCAATTCGGAATCAAATAATTAGAATAAATTAATTAAAACTAATCAAGATTAATTAAATACCACTAATTAAGCCTATATAAGGTTAATGTGATTTGGGAACCCTCCATATACACTCCACCATTCATCCTTGAGTCTCCAAAATGTGAGAGAGATATATAGAGTGAAAGGTAGTTGAAGCCAAGCTTAGAGGGGAAGAATTGCAAGGCAATTAAAGGAACTTGGTGGAATTAGACAAGAATTGCTAGAGCTCAAGAGAATTAAGGTTTCTAAGTGCAACCCTCATTTTATGGAATTAGGCTCATTTACATGTGGATTCAAGAGGAACTAAAGATTAAACACTTGCAATGCACTAAGAATGTAGAATTAAGCATCAAGTCATGCATGCATGCATAATTCACCAAATTTTGAAGTTATTTCCAAAGAATTCTCACATGCATGTACTTATTCTAGCTTTGTTTTGAAAATTTATCATGTTTCATACCTTTTCATCTTAATTGTTTATGATTTGTGAGAAAGGAAACCATGCCATTGCATACATGTTATGAATATGAAGTTTTAAGTATAAATTTGAAAAATTAATTTCTGTTTGGGCCTTGATTTTACGAATTAACCTACATTTCATGTTTTACTACAAGTTTCCAAGTATTTTCCAACGTTTTTGACCCAAATGAACAAGATTGAAGCCTTGGAATAAAGTTTTGAACCTTGAAGAGCAATCTAGAAATTGCAGGGTTCGCTCGAGCAGTGAAACCTTTGCTTCAGCATACTTTGTGAGCTCTCAGTACTTTTGCAAAGTTTGATGGTTGGCTCGAGCGACCACCCTTTGTTTTGAACCTTGGTTCGAGCGACCCAAAGTTGGCTCGAGCTAGGGATGAAATCGATGTGGTTCAACTGGTTTTTTTGTAGTTAAATTGAACCGAATACTCGATTTTATTTTTTATGAAACCGAACAGACCGAAAGACACCTACAAACCAAACCAAACTCTATGCGGTTTTGGTGCAGTGCGGTGCGGTTCTACAGTTTTGGGCCTCACATTTTAGGCCTACTTTTATCCATTACAAAAATGAATATGGGCGTTGGAAACTAAAGTCCAACAACACATAAGCATAATTTTTACATATGCTTTATCAAATTAAATTGGGCTTTATTTACCCAAAAAAAAAATCAAAAAATTGAATTGGGCTTTGAATTTCTTGTCCAGTAAGAGCTAAAAAATTTAAAAATAAAAATGCATCAAACATATCCAACAAACCTGTCCAAAATGTTTATGTTGAAACAAATTTTTCTGTTGAAACAAACATATCCAACAAACCTATCCAACAAGCATCAAACATATCTAACAAACGAAGCATATCAAAATTTATCAAAATATATCTAGCAACTATTTTTTTGTTCAAAACAAGTAGGAACCATATATCAAGCAAGTGTTTTGTTGTCTGTTCAAAACTAAATAAGAACCATATATCATATTCACTCTCCCCCCCTCCCCCCCCCCAAAAAAAAAAAGAACCAAATATCCATAACCAAATATAACAAACTATTAATATTAAAAAAATGAAAATAAAATAGATAGAGTATGCATTTTCCAACCAACCAAGCAAAAGAGGTCTTGCCAAAATAAATAAATAAAATTGTTATCATCATAATTGAATTTAACATAAAAAAAATCTAAATGAATTATGCAATTTCTTACCTTTCTAACTATTAATAATCAATCTCAAAAATCAAAAATTGAACTGTGCAGAAATTTGGCATATTTTCCAACCAACAAAACAAAAGAAGTCCTGCAAAAATAATAAAAATATTCTCATAAGAGTTGAATTTAACATAAATACATAAAAAAAAAAAATTAGATCAAATATTCAACTTGTTACCATTGCTTTCTGACATCAATCAATGGTGTTGACATCTTTGCAGCTTGATCCTTCCATAAGCACTTAAAAAAAAAATGAAAGAAGCAAAACATAAGAAATTCAAGTGTTAAACATATAACTCTCATAAAATATAAAAGAAACAAAATAAGAAATATTTATTGATCAAGGGATGTACCTGATTCAAAATCTTCCAATTCATCCAATTGATCTCTAAGATTGATTTGAGATGGGGAACGTAACCAATTTTGTGTACAAATGAGGGCCTCTACCATGATAGGTGATAAAGAGCTACGGAATGGATCAAGCACATGACCTCCCATGCTAAAAGCAGATTCTGAGGCAACTATAGACACGTGGATAGCTAGAACATCCCGATCTATGAGAGAGAGGATGCGATACTTAGTGGAATTAGCCTTCCACCAACCCAATATATCAAAATCATCATTATCTTCTTCACAATCATCCACCAAAAATTTCTCCAACTCAGATTTGTTAACCATGTTACTTTGTTTCTCCAAACGCATCTTATACTTGGATTTCATTTTTGCTCTATAGCGATCCCGGTTTTCCCTTCATTGTTTAATTGTATTCCGGACTCAGTTTCGTGGATGTGTTGTTGTCTTATTCCCGTTTCCGTCCTTTACTCTTTGTATGTGAGTCTTGGGTCGTGTTGGGCAGGTTTGAAACAGGTTGGTTGTGTTCGGAAACCAAGGATTGATGTCCATTTAATTCTAACTAGTGTCTATTAAATTTTCATAATGATTCATTCAATTCCAATTAGTGTCCATTCATTTTCCAACTAGTGATCCATTCCATTAGTGGATTTTATGACAAACTTGTCCATTCATATTCCAACTAGTGTTCATTTAATTTCAATTAGTGTTCATTTAATTCTAACTTGTCCTTTCATTTTCCAATTAATGGGCTTTAATAACAACCTTTCAATACCAACTACATCAAGGTTGCCTATAAATTGAGCCACCTCACAACTTCTTTCTATGGTTCTTCCCATATCTCTCTCCATTTGTTTTTCAGATTTTGAGTTTAGATTAAGAGTGTTTAGAGTGAGAGTAAGCATTTTCATAAGGGAGGAAGAGGAAGGGATGGCTACTCTTCATTTTGATTCTAAAATTATTGGGTTTGGAGCACCTTCGAAATCCTTCATCTTCTCCATTTGGTCTCTCCATTTGAGGTAGGGATTTCTTTGTTCTTTTTCAATACTTTGTCTATAGATAGACATGTGGTAGTTTTGTATTGCATGAAAATCATATCCGTGTTGGATTTGTTTGAAAATCATGAGGGGAATCTAGGGTTGGTTGTTTGAGAATGGTTTTGTTATTATTGACTGTGGTTTGGACTAATTAGAGAGTAAAATTAACATGTTATTGTTGAAAGAAGAGAAAGCCCTAAATTATATTTTGATTTGGCAAAATAAAAAGGGTTTATGGTTGAACAATGTTGGTAAATTTCTATTGTTAATATGAGTTGTGTAGAAGGTGTTAACAGTTAAGGGATTAATTATGGTATTGGGGTTATTTTGAAATGAACGTATTGAATCAAGTTGGGTTATGGCTTATTACCCATGGAATTGGTTTTGTGGAAACAAAAGGAATGGAATTGGTTTTGTGGAAACAAAAGGGATGGAGTTGGTTTTGTGAAAACAAAAGGAAATGGAATTTGTTTTGTGAAATGAGAAAAGTATCTTTGATATAAGTATGAAAATTGGATTGTTATTTCTTGAGTGTTAAATACACACACGTGGGGGTTGTATCTTTATCTACCGTGTTAGTGTTGTTGTTGGGTTTGTAGTCTCATAGTAATTGAGTCTTTAATAGAAGTACTAAATACTTGCATCTAGAGGTTTTGTCCTTGGTCATCGGTGGAGGATGACATGGTTGTGTTGAATTGTCGTGTATGCATTATACCATTGTTGATTGAACATTGTATGTGAGGAAGTGCTGAGATACATTATATATGTATACTTGCTCGGGGGGAATTAATTATATGTTCATATACTTTAACACATTGCTTGTATCTTAATGGTTTATGTATATGTGTTATACATGTTAGTTATGCCCTGTTGTATTTTGGTTGGTGGTGTTATACCTTGCGCTAAAAATCAGAGGTACCGTGACCTTCCAGCTAGCGCCTGGAGAACTGACTGCACTGAGAATCTAAGGTACCACACCCTTCCAGCTAGCGCTTGGTAAATTGGTATGTTGTTGTGAGAGGTGTATCTTTAGCTTACTACGCACATAGCTGGTAGAGCAAAGTTTTGTTGTTGTTGTTCCATTGTATCTGAGGATATCATGGATTTGGTTGGTTACAATTTTGGAGGGCCAAGCTACCTCATTGGTTGATTATATACATGTTAGTGAGTTGTTATCTCCCTTTTTATGAAGGTATGCATGTATAGTTATGATTGTATTGGGAACGAACCAAAATGTCATTTTGTCATTTGGAAAGTGTGAAGGAGATCGAACATTTTAAAAAGAAAAATATGTTTTGAAAAGGCACATCTGTTGTATGTATGGAAAATGGAAGAGAGCAATGGGCTTAGTGAGATAATTTCCTAAGTAATTGTTAATGTTATGAAAGATTGGGGTTAATGAAAGAAAAAGGAAAGATAAATCGCTTATAGCGTTGAGTGAAATGGCTATTTTCGAGAAAGTTCATACTTATGTATATTTTGTATAAACTGTCACATTACTATTCTAGTATGAGATTGGGCATTCATGATCGTAGCTATCTGTAAGTTGTTATTGTTGAGGGCCATGTTGAGATCCCTACTGGACTATATGTTCATCCCACGTTGTTGAATCTTTTACAGGTGATAGCCAGAATGTGCTGCAAGGTTTTGGATCTTCTTATTTGTTGGCCACAGGGCCTCTTTTGTGTTGGCGAAATGCCATTTATGTAAAAGGGTTATACCCTTCTTCTTGACTTTTTAATGATGTAAGCCCAAGGGCAATTTATTTAGTGTGCTCATGTTGTATATAATTTGCATACGAATGAGAGAATCATTATTTATTTCCATTTGTTGAACCAAAGAGTTTTTCCACATGTTATCTCTAATATTGAATTAAACTAATGAATTTGGTAATGATTTCGAGTAATAAAAAGTGGGGCGTGACATGCTCAAACATCCATGTCATGTTCTTCATCCAAATCCATTGCCCTTGATGACTCCCCCACAATTTGTGTATGCACACTACCACTTTGAACATTCAAAACATGCCAATTATATAATTGTATCAACTCATTCTTTAGTTTCATCATCAAATCATTAACATGCTTAGCTTCATAAATTTCTTCCAAGCACCATTGAATATACATGAGTTTGTAACGGGGATCAATAACAATCGCAACAAACAACAGCAAATCAACCTTGTCAAATTTGCCCCAATACTTATCAAACTTGGAACTCATGCCACGTGCCATTAAATGCAAGCTTACATCTTCATTCTCACACAATTCGATGATTGCATGTTTTATCAACATAATTTCAATAAAAAATGCATTGCAAGTGACATATAAAGAACCTGAAAAACATAATGTGGCATTGTAAAACAATTTTAGGAACTTGACATACAATCTTGCTTTCTTCCAATCATGTTTTGTAGGCGGCCCAGTTGTCTTTGTTCTCTCTTTTCTTCTCCCATTATTACGTAAAGCAACTTCGTCCTTTTCACCAATGTCACCAACTTCTCCCTCCTCACCAACCTCATCATTCTCATCAACCTCACCAACCTCATCCTCTCTAAGATTCGAGCGGAAGTGAGTATCATCATCATGTAACCGCTCGAAAGCCTTTTGAAATTGTATAGCCTGTTCTAACATGAAATACATAGAGTTTCACCATGTAGCAACATCCAAACAAGGTTTACCATTAAACTCAATGCCCTCTTTTTCTACATATAGTTTAAACTTGGCCATGATTGTGATTGCATTATCAACCGTGATTGTGAGAAACTTATCAATTCCCTATGCTACCAAACAATCCTCAATCACCTTACAAAGTGTGTCACCTTTGTGATTTGGAACTATACAAAAGTTCAGAATTTTTTTTTTTTATGAAGTTTCCAATCACAATCAATAAAATGTGCAGTGAGACATATATAATTCAAGTTTTGCACAGATGTCCAAGTGTCTGTGGTAAGACATAGTCGTTAACGTCTAAGTGCATTCTTCAAAGCCTTCATCTCACTCACAAATATTGACATACATTCTTTGGCAATGGTAAACCTAGATGGGATTTTTAACCATTTGGGTTGCACCGCACGCATAAATTGCCTAAATCCTTCACCCTCCACAAATTTAAATGGCAATTCATCTATTATTATCATCTTTGCTAGGGCCTTTCTAAATGCATCAACACTAAAGCTTACAACCACAAAATTACCAACTGTTTCCCCATCACCAGTTTCAATTTTCGATTTAAAACCTAGTGTAGTTTGCTTTTCATCTTGCCTTAGGGGATACTTCTTACACTTTAATTTTACATGAGCTCGCATTGATGTTGTCCCATTAATTTTTGGATCACATACATAAGTTGTACCACAATAGTTACAAGAAGCCCTAGGTCTTTTACCAGATTCACACTTCAATTTCATGAAATGATCCTAAACCAAAGATCTTTCTCTTTTACCGTTGACACTGTTAGACTGATTTTTTGTTCTTTCATTCTCATGTTCTTGTGTTGTAGGTTGTTCAGTGGCGATTTCATTGGGCCCTTGTGTAGGAGAAATTAAATCATCCATCTAAACATAATAGCAACAAGAAATATTTGATTTATAATAATAATAATAATAATAATAATAATAATAATAATAATAATAACAAGAAGAAATAGTAACTAATAAAATAATAACAAGAAGAAAAACAAATTTTAACTAATACAAAAATAACAAATAATAAGAACAAATTTTAACTAACAGAAATTAAATCATCCATCTAAACATAATAACTAACAGAAAAAATCCTAATCCTCATATTTATTAATAGAAAAAATATATTACCACCACTAAAAGAAAAAAATAAAATAAAATAATAATTACAAGAACAAATTTTAACTAAAAGAATATATATATATATATATATATTTTAATGAACAAAAATTAAATCATCATTTTTTTTTATTTTTTATTTTTTATTTTTCATTTGCATGTTAAGAGTAGTGTTTCATTCGCATGTTAACGAACACCCTGATTTTTTATTTTTATTTTTTTGTTAAATCTTTTTATGGATCTAAAACAGTATCAACAGGGTGTTTTTAAAACCCTTTTGAGAACATCATAAAAAATTATACATATATATATATATATATATAAACAAGGTCAAAAACATGGTTTACTTTGACACAAAAGTCAGTCTACACCAGGGCTTTTGAAAAGTGTTAAAAAAAATTAGGGATTTGTGTCATAAATAGGTTGTTTTTAATCAAAAAAAAAAAAGAAAAAGAAAAGGATTTGTTCAAAAAGTAAAACAATAAAAAATAGGGTTTTCAAAATAAAAGAAGGGATGAAATTTACCTAATACCAAGACTTTGCTTCAAGATTCTGAGTAATGGATGATAGATTGATTTCTCACCCTCAGTGAAAGAGAACAAAAAGTGTTTTGACTTTTTGTTTTCACAGTGGGACTTGGAAGGCCAAAAGGGCTGTACTTATGTTATATGTATTATTGAGTGGACAGTTAGGATTAAAACACCTAGATGATTTGGATGGGAGTATTATTTGGTGTGGTACGATTCGGTTTGGTGTGGTGTAAAATTCACGTGAACCAAACCGAAAATCGAAAACTGAAATTCAAAATTTCAAAAAAATCGTACCGGCCGACCAAATTACAAAAAATAAACAAATCATAAACCGGCAGTTCGGTTCGGTGCGGTCAGTCGGTTCGTTTCAATGATTATTCTTTTACCCCTAGCTCGAGCTTAAAATAAGAGCATCCAGTAGTTTTGCAGACCAAAGGGTCCGGTCGAGCAAACTGTCCTATTTTTTAAAATTTTGCAAAGTGTTTCAAAGTGTATTTTTGCATTCTCATTGCATCTAAGGCGTTTTTACGCCATGAGTTAGGCTATAATAATAAGGATAAGGGTTAGAAACACACATAGAAAGAAATGAAATAAGACAAGTGTTTACAGAGCGTATGTTTCAATTTGTATCTGTCATGTGCTTATGTAGGTCACGTGCTAATATCCGTCTGATCTGTCTGATTCATCTGTTCTACTCCTGGAGCTATCTGATGGATATGATAAGCTCTATTTTCTGTATAGATGAATGATTGTCCAATCTCTGAAATGTATTGTGGAATCCTTAGCATTATGTGAATCTATTGTCTGTTATCTGTTACCTGGTACCAAGGATCTCTATGGGTTTCATTCATAGAACTATCTGTGAAACGTATATGGTTATCTGTTATGATTGTGCACAATCATCTGTCTGATATGAATATGGGTCTTAATGACCTTATTCTCTATATATGGGTCTTTATGACAAATTTGATCTGTTAACGCTAATGGATGTACCACTTATGATTGTATTCAAATCTGAATAAGTATACGAATCTGTTTCTGATCTGAATTCTGATTTCTGAATTTATTATGGACATCATTCATAAAACCTTTACTTTGTTGTTATTCACTGGGCTACAGTTCATTATTTATATTATGAATGTAGGCGACCAGGCTTGAGACTTCCAGTCTGGATCTGTTTGTGTCAGCTAACTAGTGCACATCCCAAGGAGGTTCTTGAAAGTCTTTTGTGAACCATGTGAACAAGTCTTTAGTTTTTTTTTCTTACGTCTTTTGGACAAGTTTATGTTTATCTGTAATAGGGCTAAGTCTCTTTTTGTTTTATCTGTTATGGGTGACGTAAGAATGATGTGATTATATATGTATATAAAGTTCAAAATTTCTGTCTCATATAAGTCTGCACAACTCTATGGACAATTATATTTTGATATTTGCTTCCGCTAGCCCCTTATTTTGCTAATCTGTTTTAGAGGCCTTCGGTAATTTTAGGATTATTGGCCGGTTACAATGCTAAACCTATAGAGGCAGGTTTAAGTCGTGACACACCCTCTTCGAGGTGAGGCCGATAATGTGTTATCTATTATCTATATTGTGGAATCTGTCATCCGTGTTGTATGCTGGTGGAGATGGAATTAGTAGTATGTATGATTCTTGGTTATTTAATTTTGGATATATGTGTTATCGGTTTTTGTGTCGTGGTTGTCTTTTAGCCCTTAGGCCAATGGTCAGGGAAGATAGTAGATGTATTGGTGTGTAGATGCATAAAGTGTATTAAGATGTGGGGTTTGGTTAAGACTTGCATGTGGGGTTGTGTTTTCTGAATGAATGTTTAAGTGAGATTCTTTTATATATGTCAACTTGGAAGGTTTATTAAAACAACAAAATGGGGTTTTGAATGTTTTTTGAAGTAAAACGAAAATTTGGAAGAGAATGATTGATTTTACACTTTGTTATGTCAAGAGGATGTTTTTGAGGAAAAACATATTTATGGGAATATACTTTTGGATATTAACTGTCATACTATGTACATGCATGATCATTTTTATCTATATGTTGTGATTGGTTAGGATCATTAAGATCTTTACTAGGCTTAGTGCTCATCCCACGTGTTGACAAACTTTTCAGGTACAAGGCTAGATGATTGTTTATGACTTGAAGTGTTTTATTTGTTGGCCACGAGGCCCTTTGCTTGTTAGTCGAGTGCCATGTATTGTATAAGGGTAAATTCTTTTTGTTTCTATTTATTGTTATTCAATGTATGCCCAAGGGCATCATACCATGTCTTATTTATATATCATTATCATTGTTGTGAGGGAATGTTATTATTTATTCCTTGTTTATGTTCTCAAATGGATGGAATAATTTAAATTGGTATTATTATTATAAAGGATTTGGTAATGAACTCAAATAATAAAAGTCAGGACGTTACAAATCCAGGGTAGAAGAAGGAAGAGAAGAAGATGGAGAATGTGGGAGGTGACGACAGCGAAGGAAAGTTGGTTTGTGCAGTGGCGAAGGGACCCAGTTCGTCCTTAGTTTTTTTTTTCCCTTTGTCTCTCTCTCTCTCTCTCTCTCTCTCTCTCATAATAGTGGAAGAGGTGAGTCTGGCTCATGATGGGTTTGGGTTTCGAAGCTTGACAGGATGTGATGGGATGATGGTGAGAGTCGACGGGGGACGTGGCTGGTAGAATTAAGGTTAGGTTTTAGAAGATTAGGGTTAGAAGGTTAGGGATGAGGGTAAAAATGCAATTTTATGTTTGGACAAAATTGTAATTAAAACAAGTAAAAGAGATGAGGGATCTTAAGAAAAAATGTATCGGTAAATAATACTACTCTTTGTTAATATATTCATGGCTTAATTGATTTGTGAGATTATGATTATAGATGATAGTTGACGACAATGGTGAAACTGATTCAAAATTATATGATTGAAATATAAAATTGATATAAGTAAAATAATAAATTTAATTGATTTTTACGAAATAGTTTAGATGGTAAATTTACCCATCAATCTCGCTACATCCCCTAATTAAGGCTCCATAATTTGACCCCAATGATGTGGCTAAGACCTACGTGAAGCAGTCCGCCCCGCCCCACTCTCTCTCTCTCTCTCTCTCTCTCTCTCTCTCTCTCTCTCTCATCTTTAGCGGGATAAGCTCCCCTCTAATACTCATCCTTCTATACTCTATTTGTAGGTTTCAATTTGGACCTGCACTGATGATCTGAACCATTTATTTCGTAGACCGCATAATTAAAGTCTTCCATGCAAAAAATTAACTTTATCGGACAACTATAAACATGAGAACAAATCACATTTTGTTTAATAAAATAGATGGTTTAAATTTAATTATATATAATCATTCAATTTATAAAACAAAATGCGATTTATTTTTACATTTACAATTTTCTGATGAAATTAAATTTTTTCATGGATGACCTTTATTATGAGGCCCATGAGATAGACGGTTCAGATCATCGATATGAGTCCAAATTGAAATTTACAAGAAGAGTATGGAGAGATATGAATATATATGATGGATAGAGGGGAGCCTATCCCATTTTTAGTCCCCTAATTTCACATTATTGGAGGTGAAATAGGGGATTAAATTAGGAGAATCAATCATTTTTGTTTACCTCATATCAAATATCCAAAAATAATAGAACAATAATAGCCATGCTGAATAGGAATGGCAACGGGGCGGGGCGGGGTCGGGGATCACACTCCTCGTCCCCGATCCCCGATGGTAGGAATTTCCCCGTCCCTGGCCCCGATCCCCGACGGGGAGTCTCTCACCACCCCCACCCCCATCCCCTAACGGGGATCGGGTTTCCCCGGCCCCGTAAATTCCCCGACCAAAATTAAAAAAAAAAAATGCAAAAACAATTTGAGTTCAAATAAAATACAACAACAACAACAATCATATTCAGATCTGTCAACAAAAATAAAATACAACAACAATTTGAGCTCAGATCTGTCACTAAACACATATTCAGATCTCTTCAACATATATCTAACATATATATCAACAACAACAACAATCATATCTCTTCATCATCATCAACAGAACTCGGAGCTATACTCAACAGATCTGAGCTAAAAAAAAAAATTAGGTGAGTGAGATGGAGGGACGACGGCTGAGGTTGAGGTTGAGCCTCGCCGCCGATGCTGTGAGAGGAGGAACAACGGCTAAGGTTGAGGTTAAGCCTCGCTGCCGATGCCGTGAGAGGAGGGGCGACGGCGATCGGCGGTGATGAGAGGAGGGAGCTCGCCATTGTGAGACCACCTGCGTAGAGAGAGGGAGAGAAGCTGAGGTTGAGCCTCGTGAGACCACCTGCGTATAGAGAGAGAGAGAGAGAGAGAGAGAGAGGAAGAGAGGCTGAAGTTTGAGACTCAGAAATGAAATGAAATGAATTAGGTGAGAGGAGAGAGACAACTAACATATATATATGTATATATATGGTGAATATATCGGGGAATATGCGGGGATTTATGCGTGGAAATTTGGGGCGGGGACGGGGCGGGGCCGGGGTCGGGGTAACCTATTCCCGTTCCCGGCCCGAAAATGATCGGGGATTCAATTTTCAATACCATCCCCGGCCCGTGGGGAGTTTTTTTCGGGGAAAAACCGTCTCATTCGGGATCGGGGGGTCGGGTCCCCGTCGGGCCAGTTTCAAATTGCCATCCCTAATGCTGAAAGGGCGATCCACAGCAAGCCTTCATCATCTTACAAGTCTGGGATTAGGCCCCTGAAAGTACACCAACTTTGGGTTGGATCGGGGCCCATAACAAATGTCGCTCCTTAGAGGAACTAATGTAATCAAACAACAAGAACTAACGGAACATTTAAAAAGAAAAAAAGAAAGAAAAAACAAAATATATTCACTAATAAATCTTCTTTTGATTATTGTAATGTTCATTTGAAAACCACACTCGTGTAGTTTGTAAAAAATTAGTAATTTAAAAGGGATTTCTAACATTTTTCATAAATATTGAGTGTAATATTTGCACCACGCAAAATACATGGTGTCACTTATCAATTACCAAGTACTAATCTTTTTTTTTTTTTAACTGACTTAATTAAAATTATCAAAAATATTAGAAATCGTAAAAATTCTACCAAATATTCTATCAGATATCTCACATAGTTGTAAGACTCACACGGGACCCACACTCATATGAGACCTTTTGTAGAATTTTTAAAATTTCTAGCATTACTTTAAAATTATTCATTAATTAGTGCAATTATTGCATTTAATATCTACTTATATAGGGCAATTCTTGTGGGTGGTCATGAATTTGTTGCAAGGGGAGGGAGGGAGGGGGTTTGGGAATGGTAGGGGGAAGAGTATAACAAATGAGTGGTAACTGAAAAAACAAGAAAGAGGAGGGGGCATTTTTGTTCAATTTTTTGTACATAAATAAAATTTCACTGGTTTGCAATCATTTGGTTTGGTTTCAGTTTTCAGAGTTTAATTTTTAAAAAATTTTACTTTTTCGTTTTCCTTATTTTTTTGTTTTTACTGAATTTTTTTTATTATTTTAAGTAATTTTTTAAAATTTTTAGTATCATAAATACACTCAAAAGTGTAATATTTGTGAAAAAAATCTTTAAAAAATTTACCAAATACCAAAAATATAAAAAAATACAAAAATTCAGTACATTTTTTTTGTATTTTTATATATTTATTAATTTTTTAAAATACTTTTTGACAAATATTTTACTAGACACATCTAAGTAAGGTGCATCTAAAAAAAGTAAAAAATTGCTTAAAATTTTAAAAATATTCACTAAAAAAAAATACAAAAAACAAAATATTCAATTTTTTAAAAATTGAATTCAAAAAACTAAAACCAAACAAATTGAATTGTTTTTCAAACTTTCAACTGATATGTAATGTTTTTTTTTTCTTTTTTTCTTTTTTGATTTGCAATTTTTTCTAAAATCTTTCCTTCGCCCTAGTGAGTAATGTAACACTGATGTCTTACATTATTAATGATAAGTGATATCATTATTTACTAATAAATAAATTACCTCATTTTGTTGTTTAATTCAACACAGTTTAATACGTAAGACAGTTTCTTATATGCTCATGTTAATTTATTACTTCCTCCCTAAAAAAAAAAATTTATTAATAAAGGGTTAATTTCAAGGGTAAATTGTTTATTAGTCCTATTTGGAAGACTTATAAAAGATATGTTCCTATGAAAAAACTTATATCTCAATAGGTCTTGTGATTTTCTTGTGGACAGATCTACCCCCAATCTTAATTAATTAATTAATAATTTGATTAATGATATTACCATATATGAAAATTTCAATATTACTATAGATTGTGATTATATCAATATGGTTAGAAATTTGAAATTCAAAATAATCTAATTAATGGCAATACCATATATAGGAAAGCCAACGTTATCATAGATTGTGATCATATCTACATGGTTAGAAACTTAAAATTCAAAATAACATAATTAATGGCAATACCATATAAGGGAAATCCAATATTACCACAAATTGTGATTATATCTATATGGTTGAAAATTTGAAATTCAAATCTTAAATGTAACATGTAATATCTCAAACCCAATGTGACATTCCCAAACCCAACGTGGCATTCCCATATATTTCTGAAATTCAAAATAACTTGATTAATGTCAATACTATATATGGGAAGTTCAATGTTACCATAGATTGTGATTATATTTATATGGTTGAAAATTTGAAATTCAAAACATAAATATAGCATGTAATATCCCAAACCTAATATGACATTTTCAAACCCAACGTGGCATTCTTATATGCTTCTCATCCCAAACCTAACGTAAATGTAACAGGTAATATCCCAAACTCACTGTGACATTCCCATATGCTTCTCATCCCAAATCCAACATGGCATTCTAATAATCCACCGTTGAATTATGAATAATGTAACTTTTTAAATGTAACATGTAACAAGTTAAACCCAACCTATGTATTGAACCACCATCATCCCCAACCCAGCGTAACTTCAACATCGTGCGATGAGATTCAATCCACATTTAATGATAAACCCAAATCCCCAATAATTTTCCAGAACATATTGTGCCATGTATGTAAACACTAATTACAACAAAGACACGATACACATCCAAACACATATACAACCGAACAAACACACAAATATCATCTACTACATGGTGTATGTGGATTAACGTTACACACTAAATGTAATGTGCATCATAACACAATCATCCAGGTCCCAATGTATAATTGCCATTCTATGATGTGGTTTACATTCGACATCCAATTAATAACCAGAACCAAATACCTCCAACCCAACCCTTGAACATATACACACCACCCCACACTTTGAACATATCAACACACATCAACCATCACAATGTTAAATACACATATTCAATCAGAATATTAGCCAAAGTGTGCCTATCAATGAATACAATAGATTATAAATTCCCTATTAAAGATGAACAATCCACATTTCAACCACACACACACAAAAAAAAAAAAAAACTCTTCCCCTCAACGAATTGGAGTCGAAATCAGTCGAAGGAATCAACATACGACCCTCAAATTTCATCATATCATCGAACATATCCACATTCATTTAAGCAACATTTTGAAAATGCACTAGAATCCCGCAATTAAGGCGAAACAAACTCCCACAGTTGTTGTCTGTAGACTTGTTTTTCCTAAAAACCTTCCCAAACATGATATGATGAATGAGAAAATAAGATATAATATGAAAACAAATTAGGGGTATAATAGTACAGTAATATTATTCATTTACAATTCATAGGTCCTCATGGAACACATTCCTATTTAAACAGGACTTCAAATTTTAAAAGAATATTCATAGAACTTCACATTAAATAAGTCTTCCGAATAGGACTTATAAATATTTTTTTCCTAATTTCAATTTTATCTTACAAACTATCATTAATTTCTTTTTTTAATTTCATTCCTAAATTATTGATTTCTTCCATTTAGCACTTAAAATTACTGATTTTTGTTCATGTGGTCTAATTAAAGAGGGTTGTACAAATCAATAATCTTTAAATCTTAATTTGGAGGGGAAAAAATAATTGAGTAAATTATATCAATAGTTTTTTTTTTCCATACATTTTTAATTGGCTTGATTTTGACTATTTAGTTGAGATTTTGTGTCAATTTAAGCCGATTGATAACACTGATTTTTCATTAAAAATAATCGTTGAATTGATTGAAATTAATTCAATGAGTTAAACAAGTTCATAATCTTGCATTTAAAAACATCACACATGTTACTCATATGCGCATTCCATAAAAAAATACTAACAGTTCTAATCAATTGGATCAAATTAACACAAAATTCGAAATTCAAGGTCAAAATTAAGCCAATTGAAAGTGAATAGACTAAAATGATACAATGAACAAAATGCAGGGATTACCGGTGTAATTATTAAAAATAATTTTATAATTTTTGCAACTTAAATCATATAAACGAATACCCATTAAATTGATTGTAAGATCTAGTTTGTTCAAAATAATAAGAAAAGTGAGTATTTTGTTGTATAATTCATAATTTTCAAATTCTGAAACAATATTTTTTCTATGAAATTAGTTTTCAACAATTATAATTTATATAATCGTCTCTATAATTAGACTACATTAACAAAAATTAGAAATTTAGAGAATTTATAGTGTGAGGTTGCGAGTTCAACTCCTATAGAGAATAGTTTGATACTTTTTGTGGTTATTTATTTTTTCCTGCTTATGGGAATTTTATGTAATTTGTAGTGGTTGGCCTTAGTTTATTGGTTGTTAGACTTCATTAAATTTCTAGCTACTGTGGGTTAGTGGCCTGTTTGATTAAGAATTATTTTTTTTCATACTTGTAATTATTTTCTTATTAATTAAAAAAATAGACAAAATTGAAAATTTGATAATGAAGTAGAAAAAAAATGATAACACTTTGGAGAATAAAAGTTAAATTAATCAATTAATAAATGATTATATTAGCCCCGTTAAGGAATATACTATTTTGGTTAACTTTTTAACCTTTTACAAAATGGTGTGTAAAAAAATAAAAAAATAATATAATATAATAAAATATTTTATTTTATTAATTATTCTAATCTAGTCTATTTTAACCCATCCCAAGCATCCCATTGTTTGTTATGATGCATTAAAAAACAATGATAGAGACCCCTAATTTTGGGGACACTCACATGTGATAACCCAACCCGTGCTATGCCTCATTATGTATGTGATTATGTGTTTGATATTAATTTGCTAGTTTAAATATGGGAAATATGTGAATTTGGAAAAATATTTGTTAAAAATAGGAATATCTGTTGCAATTGAAATTTTGAACTGAAATTGAAGGTTGTAGAGGTGAGATAACAAAAACCAACTTTATAGTTATGATTAACATGATTTTTAGAGCCTTTGGTGAGATTTTGAAAAATTATGATTCGTAATGAATAAATTAAGATTTTTGAGTTAAGTTAGATATGTGTAGCCTTTTTTGTTCTTCATTTGTTGGGAGAGAGCTCCAAAGTGTGAGTTAGAGAGAGAGGAAGAGGAGAAAGCTAGGGATTTGAAGGGAATCAAGGGGCAAACCATAGATTTGAGTTAAGGTATGTAAATTTATTTACAATCTTTGTCTCTAACTCATCTTTGTCAAGAAATCATGAAGAGATTAGGAATTTTGAGCTAGGGTTTTGAGTAGTGTAGTGACTAGGACTAAGGCCATGAAATTGGACCTTAATCTCCACACCATTGTTTGATTTGAGTTCATTTTTATGATTTATCCATGAAACAAACCCTAGATGGTTCATACAAACAAGATTTGTGAGAAAATCATTCATGAATATATGTATTTTGAACTTGTGTATGTAAACCATGAAATTGTGAAAAGATGAGACCATGGAATTGTTGTCGATGCAAGATTGATATGTTTAATGTGGAATTACACTTGTATCATGCTTAGATATCATGTTTTTGAGTTATTTTTGCATGAATTTGAGTTTGGAAGGTTTGACATTTTTTGGTCATTTTCTAACTATCTGGGTGTGCCCAGACCGCACGAGCGGCCTATATCTTGAACCGAAATTGGATAGCACTGTGCACTCGAGTGGCTGCAATTTCCGTACGTGCAAAGCTAGACCGCTCGAGCATTGGACCGGCCGCACGTGCAGCCAGGCAAGGGAAAAAATCCTATTTTTTGTATTGATGCTCCCAATTTTCGGAATGCATTTCCAACCTTATTTAAACCCTTTTGGGAGTGAAATCATGATTAGGAACCATTAAAAAGGGCTATGAATCACTAAAAGAAAGTGCATATGATATGAACGAATTATTTATCGAATATGTGTGCAACATGTTTGGTGTAGGTCGTGTGTCGGAGGAAACACCGCAAGATGAATCATCACTGTGAGTAATAATACCATATTTATATGTTCGTTATTGTGCACCTCGAACCATGAACAGTGATTGGTGTCGACATTGTGATTTTTTTGAAATGAGAAGCCTCATTAATATTATATGACATGTGCAATGTTGGGTCCGAGACCATTTTGATACACATTGGGCCCGAGGCCGTTTTGATATATATTGGGCCCGAGGCCATTTTGTTATATATTAGGCCCGAGGCCATTTTTAAATATGATTGGGCTCGAGGCCGTTTGGTTATATATTTGGCTCGAGGCCGTTTTGAAATATGATTGGGCCCAAGGCTGTTTTGTTATATGTTGGGCTTGAGGCCATTTTGAAGTTTGATTGGGCTTAAGGCCGTTTGGTTTATACGATTTGAATATTGTGAGAATCTTATGACTATCTATTTACACTAGTTTACTGTATTGTTACTCACTGAGCTTTGCTCACCCAATTTTATGTATGCACATGTAGGTAATCTGCAGCATGGAGCACACCCCTAGAGTTAGCTTCAGGAGCCATCCTTTTCGAGATCCAATCGAGTCATGTCTTTGAGATGGAGTTTTGTCTTGACTGACATCATACTTGTTCCTTACTTTGTTTTGCTAATGTGGTCTTGGGTTTGTAAACATTATGCACAATTTTTTTTTCTGATACTTATATTCTTTTTGCATGGGCATGTAAATGATGTGGATGTGTTACATTTTGCTTATATTGGTATAGCTCAATGGACTCATTCTTTTGTTGTGTACTTCCTCTTTTGGCCCCATTACTATAATTACTCTGTATGTTTGTTTGAGGCCAAAGGTAATCAAGTGATTACCAGCCGGTTATGACCCAAACTTTTAGGGGCAGGTTCGGGTCATGACAGAGTGGTATCAGAGCACTAGTTAATATCTTACACACGAGTCCATGTGAGCAATAAGAAGTCTAGGAAGAGTTTAAGTTGCATCCATAATCAAGTATGACATGAAAATGTGCATTTGTAAATGTGAATTATGGGTTTATTATTTGGGAAAGTTATAATGTGTGCTTCTCTAGATCATGGTGAGAACAAGGGCAGAGGATAGAGAGGATTCAACCTCCGCACGACTTGATAGAATGGAGACAATGATCATGGACATGGTGGAGGCCTTTAGACAACAACAACAATAACAACCACTACCATGAATGCCTATGACACCACCTATAGTGCAAGACCACTAGGCCGACGACCGAACTATTGCTCTAACAAAAGAATTTAAGAAGATGAAGCCACCCTTGTTCAAAGGAGGAATTGATCCATTAAAGGACGAGGCTTGGGTGCTTGGTATCAAGAAATAGTTTGAATTCTTTCCATACACGGAGGCATAAAAAGTCTTGCTAGTTGCTTTTACACTAGAGGATGCGGCACGCCGTTGGTGGATGCTTATTCGAGGAGAGCATCAAGGGTTGAATTGGGCTCAATTTTTGGAGATCTTCTATGAGAAGTACTTCTCACATTGTATCCGAGATAGGAAGGTGTCGGAGTTTGAAAACTTGAAGTAAGGGAACAAGACCGTAGCGGAGTATGAAGCGCAATTTACCGAATTAGCCCATTTCACACCATACATGGTCGATACGGACTACAAGAAGGCAAGGAAATTTGGGGGAGGTCTCTGAGACTCCATTATTGAGAAGATTAATGTATTGCAGGTGCAAAAATATATGGATGTATTGGATAAGGCCATCATAGCGAAAAGTAACCAAGCTAACCGAAATCAGTACTCGGATTGGAAGGGCAAAAGGCAAGGCTCCAATGTGCACAAAGGGTCGGCGTCCTCAAAAAGTAAGAAGCAAAATTTGGGAACTTCCAACACTTCGGGTTCTACCCGTGATTCGGCACCAGCTTGCCTGGAGTGTGGAAAGAAGCACCGGGGGGTTTGTTATCGAGCATCAGGAGCTTGCTTTAATTGTGGAAAGACGGGGCATATGGTGAGAGATTGTCCTATGTTTGGGCAATGAGAAGGGAATAGGCCAATTGCTAGTTCAGCCGGTTCCACTCCTACAACAAAGACCCTGACAAGGCCTACTACTTCTAGAGACAATGTTAGGCAAGGGAGAGTCTTTGCTCTTGTTCCGGGTGATGTCCAAAATTCAGACGCTGTGGTTTCAGGTACGCTTTCCATCAATGGCCAACCTGCTCATGTGTTACTTGATTCGGGTTCCACCTATTCCTTTGTTTCAAAAACATTTGCTCCTAATTTGAATAGGTTATGGAACCCTTGAATTATGTGTTGTGCGTGTCTCTCCCATCCAGGGACTATATGTTATGTGCTTCTATATATCCTGCATGTGAGCTTTTACTTGGAGATATCCCATTATGTACTAATTTGATGCCTCTTGATATGATACACTTTGATATAATTTTGGGAATGGATTGGTTAGCTAAGTATCATGCAACCATCGATTTTGTATCTAAGCAAGTTGTGTTTCGCCCATCGGGTCAAGATGAGTTTACTTTTGTGGGACGTAGGGTGGTCCCTCCATCATATTTGATATCGGCCATGAAAGCTTGTAAACTATTTCAGAAGGGTTGTAGGGGTTATTTGTGTAGCATTTTGCATGCAGAGACAACTGAGATGGGTGTTGAAAATATTTACATTGTTAGTGAGTTTCTGGATGTATTTCCTGAAGAATCGCCAAGGGACTTGATAGATTATGAGATTGAATTTGTCATTGATATTGTACCGGGTACTCAACCTATTTCCAAGGCTCCGTATAGAATGTCTCCAGCAGAAATGAAGGAATTGAAAATACAGTTGCAAGAACTACTTGACAAAGGGTTCATCCGACCGAGTACATCGCCGTGGGGCGCACCCTATTTTGTTTGTGAAGAAGAAGGATGAGACCCTTTGATTGTGTATTGATTACTGAAAACTTAATAAGGTAACGGTGAAGAATAAATATCCTTTATCACGGATTGATGATTTGTTTGACCAATTACAGGGGCGCAAGTGTTTTCAAAAATTGACTTGAGATCTAGGTACCATCAATTGAAAGTCAAAGCAGAGGATGTTGAGAAGACCACCTTCTGAACTAGGTACAACCATTATGAATTTTTACTCATGCCATTTGGGGTTACGAATGCACCGGCAACTTTTATGGATTTAATGAATCGGGTTTTGAAATCGTACTTGGATGAGTTTGTGGTGGTATTCATTAATGACATTCTTATTTATTTGAAGAGTAGGGAGGAACATGAAAGGCACTTGAGATTAATTCTTAAAACACTTACGCTGTGTTTGGTTGGAGGATTTGAGGAGGGATTTGGAAAGGGAAAGGGAAAAGTTAGGTGAAATGTAAATAAAATATACCTACATTTCACCTAGTTTCACACACCTTTTCCATTTCCCTTTCCAAATCCCTCCCCAAATCCCCCAACCAAACACAGCATTAGGGACAAGAAGTTATATGCTAAATTGAAGAAATGTGAATTTTGGTTGAATGAAGCTGTGTTTTTGGGGCATGTAATTAACAAGGATGGTGTGTCTGTCGATCCGCAAAAAAAAGAAGCCATTGTGAATTGGCCTGCTCCTATGTTATGGAAGTACGTCGTTTTATGGGTTTAGCCTGTTCCTGCAGAAGATTTGTTAAAGATTTCTCTAAGATTGCTGTGCCGCTTACCCAATTGACTCAAAAAGGTGTTCCATTTGAGTGGACAGAATAAAGGGAGTCCGTTTTCCAAGAATTAAAGACACGACTCACAACAGCACCGGACCTTTCCTTACTGTCGGGTACAGAAGGGTTGTGATTTATAGTGATGCATCTCATAAAGGTTTGGGGTGTGTGCTTATGGAAAATGGAAGAGTAATTGCTTATGCGTCCCGACAGTTGAAGCCACATGAGAAGAATTACCCTACGCATGATTTGGAATTAGCTGCTGTGGTGTTTGTATTGAAGATTTGGCGGCATTATCTTTATGGAGCAATATGTGAAGTCTACACCGACCACAAGAGCCTCAAGTATTTCTTTACTCAAAAGGAGCTTAATATGCGACAAAGACGGTGGCTAGAACTTATCAAGGATTATGTGTCATGATCTGAACCCGACCCTATGGATTAAGGTCATAACCGGCCAGTAATCAAGAGATTACCTACCGCCTCAAACCAGATTAAACATAATGCAACAGAGTAAAGGGGCCAAAACGGAAGCAAATAATTTTTTTTTGTCCATAGAGCTGTGCTTATATGGCATATCAAGACATTTCACATATGCTTATTAATAACCCACACCAAAAGGAAGATAACATGGAATCTTACACATACAGGATCATTCAAGTCATAGTCAACCAAACCAAAAGCTTATGTACATGGTGATCTTAACATTTTCACTAAAGTAACAAAAGAAAGACAAAAGAAACAAACAAGTCTCGTGCATGAGACATTTGGGCTGACTCCACAAAACTTTGACTTTTCTCATATACTTCACCGAGGCTGAGTTTGAACATCTCTTTGCTCACCTACATATACATGAATGAGAGTGAGCGAAAGCCCAGTGAATAATATCAAGTAAAGAAGATACATGAATGAAATTTGAAACATATATATATATATATATAACAGACGGCCTTGGGCCCATTTATGGTTCTATCTAGTACATTAGATGGCTACAAACCCGGACGTATCAAACGGCCTCTGGCCCACTTTATCTTTAACAGACGACCTCGGGCCCAATTCATTCATGTCAAACGGCCTTTGGCCCAATCATTCATGTCCAACGGCCTTTGGCCCAATCATTCATGTTCAACGGCCTTTGGCCCAATCATTCATGTCCAACAGCCTTTGGCCCAATCAATCATATCCAACGGCCTTTGGCCCAATCAATCATATTCGACGGCCTTTGGCCCAATCATTCATATCCGACAGCCTTTGACCCAATCATTCATATCCAACGGCCTTTGGCCCGATCAATCATATCCCATAGCCTTTGGCCCAATCACATGGCATAACGATTATTTGTCCATAATTCAAATTAACAAACTTATGCAACTCAAATAGGAGTAAATAATTGGACAAATAACATACTTCAAAATATCTTTACTAAGATATTACTCATAGTGTTCTGCCGGTGGATTCGTCTCTGTGCTCGACCCTACATAAATCATAACACATATTGGGTCACAAGTTATTTAATCCGTTCTTAACTTATACACTCCTCTTAGGCCTCTTTCTTATCTTCTTAATCCATTCACAATGCTCAATGCATGCCTAAGAGTGCTTAGAAATGAAAGAGAACGGAAAATGAAACACAAAACATCCTTTCAAAATTTTTGAAACAGGGCTTCCCGCTCGAGCGCGGCTTTTGCGCTTGAGCGGACCCCTTTGGTCTGCAAAAAGTATTGGTTGCCTCATTTTAGTGCTCAAGTGTGGCTTCGGACACTTGAGCTGAGAGTTGAAACATGTGACTGGGCGCTCGAGCGTGGCTCTTCCCGCTCGAGCGGACATCAATGTCTGCAAAAGTTCTGGGAGCTAGAATTTCACGCTCGGGCGGCTCTTTCCCCGCTCGAGCGGACCCAACGAATTCTGGAATTTCTAGAATTGTTCTTGAAGCTCAAACTTGATATTCAAAGGGTCCAAAGCTCATGTTTTTGGTTAAAAAACATGGAAACACATTATATAACATGAGGACATAAGCAATATGAGACCAATTGTTCAAAATCATGGTTCATTTCCAAAATCATTTTGAATTCTCTTCATAAGTTTCAAAACTCATGCATTCAACCTCACACAAGCTTCATATTTTCATCAATCATGTATGCATGTTAATTTTTGACTCCAATTCTATTTCAAATGGTACAAGTGATGTTTATACTCATAAAGCTCAACAAAATATGATTCAACACTCAAATTTTCATAATTAACATGTGTGGAAGCCGAATAATAGGGGACTCCAATAGGCCGTGTACATATTTACAAAATCAGGACATTATATTCGCCCTTCTCTTACGTTCTAGGTGCCGAGTATCCTAATCGGCCATAAAGCCAGTTGAGCGGAGGGCCGAATGGAAGTTGGAATACAACAAAAGGAAGGCCGAATGAACAATCACACGACAGATTAAGAGTGGGACATACCTTGAGGACCAGGGGCGTATATAAATAGAAGAACAACAACTAAAAAGAGGTATGTGAGAAAAAACTTAGAAACTTAACTTACAAGCAACCAAGAGAGTATACACTGACTTATTCGTTGGAGTGCTAATACCGGCACCCTCGATCAAAGTGTTCATTCCTTTTCAGGTGACTAGCTGAGGATCGTGAGCGTCCTACAGGATCCAAAGAGTATTTCCGAACCACTTTTCCACAATTGGCACTGTCTGTGGGAATACTCAACTACATCCATGGCGGGCGTAACGGAAGATCCTCCGACAATCGTTGACGAAACTACGCCAAGAGATGACCTCACTCCAAGAAAGATGCTGGGACCGGAGAATATCACCGCAAGACGTGCCTTGAACTTCGGCTCAGTTGCCCAGACCTCACCCTCGACTTCAGCACATGAGACAATGCAAGCAATCATGGAACAGACGAAGCAAAATGAACAGAGGTTGGAAAACATGATCGCTGAGAACGAGCGCCTTCGTCAGGATTTGGCCTTGGAAGTGGCAAAATCCAAACAAGCTGGATGCCAAGATCCGGGACGACCTTTGAGAGAGGATGGTCAACGACCTCAAGTTCGGAGACAAGATAGTGACAGTGATTCTGACTCATTACCCCCAGAACCCAAAAAGAAGGGATGAGTCGAAACCTCCAGTTCCTCTGAAGAGAGTCTGCGAGCACGGAATAAGCGAAGATGCAATGGTTCAGACGAAGAGGACCAGCATGATCCCTTCGTGAGACAGATCGCAAAGGTAGTACTACCCAAAAAGTTCAATGCCCCATTGTTCACCCTGTACGACGGGAAATCAGACCCCACTGATCACATCTGCCATTATAAGCAAGCCATGACGTTGCATGCGGACGACAAGGCCCTCATGTGCCGAATATTTCCGATCAGTTTGGGACCATTGGCCGTCAGATGGTATTGTAATTGGAACCGACATCGATTACGAGCTTCTATCAACTCCAAAAATCCTTCAGGGCAAGGTTCATCACCAATGAGGTCCAGCCGAAGCAGGCCGATTCTCTCTGGGCAATGCAAATCCAGCCAGGGGAAACCTTGCGAGCGTATTTGGCGCTATTGGGAATGCTTTAATCTCGTAGATGATGCTTGCAATGATTCCATGGCCATCACCGCCTTTAAAATGGGGTTGCATCCTGATAGTGCCCTCCGCAGTTCCTTGACCAGAAGGCCCCCTAAAACAGTCTGGTCGTTAATGAAGAAAGTTGAGGAATATTGCAAAGTGGAAGATGACACCCTGCGGGTCAAAGCCGGGCACAAGGCCAGCAAGGCGGCCCTATCTGAAATCATTGAGCTGATAAATTCTGTACTGTCACGAAGCCCTGAACCACGGAGTCGGGCTAAATGAGACAAAAGGCGAGATTCGCACCGATCAAATGACCAATGTTCCCACCGAGCTACTGAACAGCTTCAAGTGGATAGCAGACGCACAAGGCGCGCGGACAAGAAATATACAGAGTTGTCGGAGCCGATCAACACGGTTATGACTAAAGTTCAACATCTGCTATTCTTCAAATGGCCACCCAAGATGGTAGGACCTCCCGACAAGAGGAGATGGAATAGGCAGTGCGAATATCACAAAGATCATGATAATGATACGGACAGTTGCTATGCTTTGAAAGATCACCTTGAGGAGTTGGTACAAGACGGTAGGCTTCAGTAACACGTCCGAAAGAACAACTCGACCAAAACAGTTACTCTACGGCTGGATTCACCTCCACTCAGCGTAATCCATATGATATACAGCTTGCCGACGGCCTCCGCCGTACATACAATTCAGTGGCATCCTAGCCCCCAAAAGCAACTCACTCTGGCAAAATGGCCCCATGAAGCTGCGAGCATTGCTTTTGATGATTCAGATTTGGCCGGCGTAACATTTCCCCACATTGATCCCTTGGTCATCGAGCTACGCGCAAACCGATTCACCGTTGAGCGTGGACTCATTGATCAGGGGAGCACTTCGGAAGTTATGTATCAAAAGATGTTCGTCAAACTCGGCTTCATTGAGTCGGACCTATCTCTAGCTCCTTATCCTTTATTAGGCTTCAATGCTAATCTAGAATATCCGTTGGGCAAAATCACACTACCAGTTCGGGCGGGCTCCCGGTCAGTGGATGTAGAATTTTTGGTTGTCAAGCTGCCTTCGCCGTATAATCATATCATGGGAAGAACTTGGCTGCATACCATGCAGGCTGTGCCTAGCACATATAATCAACTAATTTGCTTTCCGACTGAATGTGGCATCGAGCAAATTCGAGGTTCCCAGAAATCGACGCAGGCATGTTATCTTCTTGCCTCAAAGACACCAAGAGAGCTAGAAGTGAATTCTATCGAGGTGTCGAATCGAGAAAGCCTCGACGATGTTGGGCGGCTCCCAAGTGAAAAGGCAACGGAAGCCTTGGATCAAGTTGAAATTGACGGGAATCTTGACAGGTTCTTCATGGTCGGCGCCTCCCTGAATCAAGCCAATAGGCAGTAGCTAATTTCCTTCTTGCTCGGCAACCTTGATGTATTTGCATGGACACCATATGAGATGTCAGGTGTGGATCCATTTGTTTCTCAGCACCATTTAAACATTGACCCCAAATGCAAGCCGATTATTCAGAAAAACCTGCGATCAGCCGTAGAATGTACCGCTTCTGTTGTTGAAGAGGTTGACCGATTGCTTGAAGCCAGGGCAATCCGTGAAGTGACCTATCCTACATGGCTATCGAATACTGTGGTTGTAAAGAAGAAAAATGGAACTTGGCGTGTTTGTGTGGATTTCATGGATTTAAACAAAGCTTGTCCCAAGGACTGCTTTCCCCTCCCTAGAATAGGCCAGCTCGTAGATGCCACGGCACAACATCAACGAATGAGTTTTTTGGATGCCTACAGAGGCTACCATCAAATTGCCATGCATCTGGAGGACCAAGACAAAAATGCATTCCTCACCCCAAGAGGAACCTATTGCTACAAGGTTATGCCTTTCGGGCTGAAGAATGCAGGGGCAACTTACCAAAGACTAGTCACTGCCATGTTCAAGAAGCAACTCGGCCGTACCATGGAAGTCTACATTGACGATATGGTGGTCAAGTCTAAAGAAGAGCAAACTCATCTAGCTAACCTGGAAGAGACATTCGGCATTCTACGCAAGTATAAAATGAAGTTGAACGCTTCCAAGTGTGCATTTGGGATCGGATCCGAAAAATTCCTTGGCTACATTGTTAACCACCGCGGAATCGAAACCAACCCGAGGCAAATCATAGCAATTATAGAACTCGGCTCTCCTTGGTCGGTCAAGGAGGTTCAAAAGCTGATGGGAATGGCTGCCACACTCAATAGGTTCATCAGTCGTTCCACAGATCGCTGCCGACAATTCTTTCATACCCTCCGGCAGGGTAAAACTTTTGAATGGACCTCTGAGTGCGAAGCCACTTTGAACGGTTTGAAGACCTACCTCCGATCAGTCCCACTTTTGACAACACCTTCGGCAGGTGATCTGCTCATTTTATATCTGGCAGTTTCCAACCGGGCCATCAGCGCCGTACTGATAAAGGAAGAACTTGGGAAGCATCGGCCGGTCTATTATGTGAGCAAAGCAATGGTTGATGCCGAAACACGTTACCTTCCATTGGAGAAACTCATCCTTGCACTTGTGATGACAGCAAGAAAACTGATGCATTATTTCCAGGGGCATACCATTGGGTTACTAACGGAAAATCCCCTCTGGTCAGTACTTCGTAGTGCGAAAGCATCAGGGCGTGTCTCAAAGTGGGCTCTCGAGCTCGGCCAGTATGATATTCAATTTCTGCCTAGAACATCAATCAAGGGTCAAGTGCTCACCGACTTTGTGGCCGAATTCACTGGATGCCTTGCCGACTTTAAGTCTGACCAAATTCAACCTAAGCCAAACTGGAGAATTTACGTGGGGGACATTTGGCAGTTGTGATAGATCATCCAACCAATAGGGCAATGGGGCCGGGGTAGTGATCATGGCTCTCGACGGAGCAATAATCGAGCAGGCTGTCAAACTCAGCTTCGAAGCATCGAACAATGAGGCTGAATACGAAGCCCGCTAACCGGCTTACGGAATTCACATCTCCTGGGTGCTTGACGTTTGCTTATATTTTGCGACTCAAAATTGGTGATTAATCAGCTAAAGGGGGAGTACGCGGCCAAAAATGACCGTATGGCAGCTTATATGAAAACGACAAATTCCTTGCTGGCAAAATTTGACCACAATGAATTAAACCAAATAACCCGAGATCAGAACACACACGCAGACGCCCTGGCTTGCCTAGCCTCTGCTATTAACTCAGAGATTAAACGGACAATTGAAGTGGGATTCATCCCTAAGCCGAGCATTGGCCCTTCGAAGTTCGTCCAAATCAATGTCATAGAATTAGGTCCGAGTTGGATGGACTCTATTGTTGCATTCCTATCTTCCAAACAGCTCCCGACGGATAGGAAAGAGGCACACAAGCTGCGAAACAAGGCCCTGCGATACTACTTGGATCCGCAAGGAAAACTCTACAAGAAATCCCTTTCTGGCCCATACCTGGAATGCGTTCATCCAGATAAAGTCAAGGAACTCCTAACTGAAATACATGAAGGTAGTTGTGGTGCCTATTCTGGCTGATGCTTAGCTCATTGAGCTGTTACAAAAGGGTATTATTGGCCGACAATGAGAGCTGATGTCGAGTGTTACGTCAAGAAATATAAACAGTGCCAGAAGTTTTCCCCTTTAACCCATTTGCCTACTGAAGAGTTAAGCTCTATAACCAGTCCTTGGCCATTCGCCCAATAGGGACTTGACATCGTCAGACTATTACCTCGCACCCCGGGCAACAAGCGATTTTTGATTGTCGCGACAGATTATTTCACGAAATGGGTCGAAGTGGAGGCACTAACACACATTCGAGATACTGATGTGAAGCGCTTTGTATGAAGAAATATCATAACAATATTCGGCATTCCAAGAGCCCTTATTTCAGACAACGACACCCAGTTTGATTACGACGTCTATTGAGAACTGTGCAGTAAGTACGGTATTCAGCCTTATTTCTCCACGCTGGCTTATCCACAGAGTAATGGTCAAGCTGAAGCCTCCAACAAAGCCATTTTGGAAGGCATTAAGAAGAGGCTGGAGAAAGCTAAAGGCAGATGGGTCAAAGAATTGCTGAGTGTGTTATGGGCTCATCGTACTACCCCGAGGCAATCCACTGGGGAAACGCCGTTCGCTTTATGCTTCAGAACCCAGGCAATTATCCCCCTCGAGATCGGCCTCCCAACCTTGAAATCAAAAGTTTTTGACATGGGCCGAAATGACATGATGTTGGCCTTGGATTTAACTCTGATTGAAGAACGAAAAGATCGTGCCCTTGCATCCATGGCACGGTATCAGCAACAGCTTGCTAAGTCGTATAATCAACGTGTTCAGCTACGCCGTTATGTACCAGGCGAATTGGTCTTGAAGAAAGTTCTTCCTGCTGCCAGGAATTCGGCTAATGAAAAATTGGGTCCTAACTAGGACGGCCCCTATCAGATTGACTCGATCGCGGGAACAGGGGCATATCGGCTCAAAGACATGTTTGGAAGAAGCTTGCCACGTCCTTGGAATTCCACGCCTTTGCGTAAATTCTATCATTAACTCGACTTGTGGGGGCATGATAACTTGTTTTGAATGTTCATCGTGTACAAATTTCACTTTTACAATGCAAAGTTTCTTATATGTTCACTACAAAATTCAGTTCATCAAGATAAAAAGTCTCCGAATTCAGAGCCCCACTCATGCAAGTCACGTTTGGGCCGAATAAGCCTCTGGATTCGGATCGCCCTTCGTGGCTATCACGATTGGCCAAGATAAAAAGCCTCTGAATTCGGAGCCCCATCCGTGCAAGTCACGTTTGGGCTGAATAAGCCTCTGAATTCGGAGCGCCCTTCGTGAATATCATGATGGGCGAAGTTAAAAAGCCTCTAAATTCGGAGCCCCACCCGTGCAAGTCACGTTTGGGCCGAATAAGCCTTCGGATTCAGAGTGCCCTTCGTGGATATCACGATTGGCCAAGTTAAAGTCTTTGAATTCAAAGCCCTACCCATGTAAGTCATGTTTGGGCCAAATAAGCCACCAGATTCAGAGTGCCCTTCGTGGATATCATGATTGGCCAAGTTAAAGTCTCTGAATTCAGAGCCCGACACATGCGAGTCACGTTTGGAACGAATAAGTTTCCAGATTCAGAGCGCCCTTTGTGAATATCACGATTGGCCAAGTTAAAAAGCCTTCGAATTTGGAGCCCCATCTGGGCAAGTCACATTTAGACCGAATAAGCCTTCGGATTCGAAGTGTCCTTCGTGGATATCACGATTGGCCAAGATAAAAACCTCCGAATTCGGAGCCCCATCATGAATGACACTTTTGGGTTGAATAAGCCTCCGGATTCGGAGCGCCCTTTGTGGATATCACGATTGGCCAAGTTAAAGTCGCCGATTCGGAGCCTCACCCGTGCAAGTCACGTTTGGGCCGAATAAGCCTTTGGATTCGGAGCGCCCTTCGTGGATATCACGATTGGCCAAGATAAAAAGTCTCCAAATTCAGAGCCCCACCCGTGCAAGTCACGTTAGGGCCGAATAAGCCTCCGGATTCGGAGCGCCCTTCGTGGATATCATGATTGGCCAAGATAAAAAGCTTCCGAATTCGGAGCCCTACCCGTGCAAGTCACGTTTGGGCCGAATAAGCCTCCGGATTCAGAGCACTCTTCGTGGATATCACGATTGGCCAAGTTAAAAAGCCTTCGAATTTAGAGCCCCATCCGTGCAAGTCACGTTTGGGCCGAATAAGCCTCCAAATTCGGAACGCCCTTTGTGGATATCATGATTGGCCAAGGTAAAGAGCCTCCAAGTTCGGAGCCCCAATAATGCAAGTTTTGAGCCGAATAAGTTTTCGAATTCAGAGCGCTCTTCATGGGTCTCACCACTGGCCTAGATAAAAGCCTTGGATTCAGCGCGCATTTCGTGAATATTATGATTAAAAAGCACACACATAGTTGGCGAAAGTTGAAACATGCAAGCATTTAAAATAAAATGTTTCATTAAATTAACAGACTAGCTCAAAATGTATAAACATAAATTGAAACATGCAAACATTTAAAATAAAGTGTTTTATTAAATTAACCAATAAATACATAATTTGCTACCAATCTGTGCTGGAGCGTTACAATATCTAGTTTCAATCGGCATCTCCCTCGTCATCACTTTTCTCGACTTCGAAGGCCGCAAATAAAAAATGATGACCCTGATATAGCGGCGACGCCAAATCAACACCTGCTGCCCGGAGAGCGTCCGAGGCCTGAAGTGCCTTGATCCACCTGTGCTTGAATCCACGATTCTCACATCGGCAGACCTCCTCGGCGAGTTTTTCCTTGGTCTTGTCTATCCCGAACTTTTGGTCGTCGTGGAAGCCTTTTTTATAAGCCCTGAACTTGGCAGTCTCAATTGCAAACATGCTAGCCGTATCTCGATCGGAAAGCACATGACTTATTAGCCGTTGGGTTACCCTTTCCTCCACAATCGGGTTAGATTGGCCGGCCGATTGTGCCTCGGCAGTCTTGACCTTTCTTAGTTCGCACTCGGCCTTTTTCGCGCGAGCTTCTAAGCTTCAAATGCGTTCGTCTCTCTGCTCTATATCCCGCTGTGCGGCACGAAGACGCATGCCGATTTCATAGGCGGTGCACAGCCCCTTCACCGCCCCATGGATGCCCTCATGGAATATTTCGAAGTCAGGTCGGCCGACCATCGACTACTGGACTTCTGGTGGAAAAATCCGTCGAGCAAACTCGACTGCCACATTTGGGTAGCGCACAACCGAGTTCGCTTCCATCATCGGTTTGTTCCCCACAAAAACCGCAAAACTTAATAGGCACGGTGCTGCACTGGTTTCTCCCCTCGAGCGTAGCAGAGGGGAGCTGCCCCATTGATGTTTCTCCCTTCTGGGTGACCTACTTTGACGACGCAGGGATTGGCGTTTTTCACAATCCCTCGACGTCCAACTCCCCGTACACGCGGACTTGCCACCTTGATTCATCTCTTCACCCAACTCTACAAGTTTCCTTCTCCTTTGCGATTGAAAAATAGCCTTCTAGACATCTAGTTCAAACCCACCACACTTCTCCCTCCAGTGATACGTCAAATTCGGACACTAATATGGACCCTCAACGAACACAGCCCCCACCCATACTATTAATCGCAGGCGCAGCGTTCCCAAAGCGCTGCCTTTAATGCCCTGCGCCAAAACCTGACGTGGATCAGCGTGCTAGTTCATTAATGCGACGGCAGTGTTCATTAACTTGCTGAGGCAAGGGTAGATTCATTAATATATTCGGCGAAACTATCAGAACTCAGCCAAATTGCGATTGTGCTCCAGCAAATCCCTGAACTGTCGTTTTTAGGCTGTCTGGTTCATTAACTTGCTGGGGCAAAGGCAGATTCATTAATATATTCGGCAGAACTATCAGTGCTTAGACGAATTGCCGTTGTGCCCCAGCAAATCCCTGAACTGCCGTTTTTAGGCTGTCTGGTTCATTAACTTGCTGGGGCAGGGGCAGATTCATCAATCTATTCGGTGAAACCATCAGAGCTCAACCGAATTTCCATTGTGCCCCAGCAAAATCCTGAACTGCATTTTTTATGCTGTCTTGTTCATTAACTTGCTAGGGCAAGAGCAGATTCATCAATCTATCCGGCGAAACTATTAGAGCTCAGCCGAATTGCCATTGTGCCCCAGCAAATCCCTAAACTGCCATTTTTAGGCTGTCTAGTTCATTAACTTGTTGGGGCAAGGGCAGATTCATAAATCTATTCGGTGAAACCATCAAAGCTCAGCCGAATTTCCATTGTGCCCCAGCAAACTCTTGAACTGCCGTTTTTAGGCAGTCCCGTTCATTAACTTGTTGGGGCAAGGGCAGATTCATCAATCTATTTGGCTAAACCATCAGAGCTCAGCCAAATTGCCATTGTGCCCCAGCAAATCCCTAAACTGCCATTTTTAGGCTGTCTGCTTCATTAACTTGCTGGGGCAAGGGTAGATTCATCAATCTATTCGGCGAAACCATCAGAGCTCAGCCGAATTTCCATTGTGCCCCAGCAAACTCCTGAACTGCCATTTTTAGGCTGTCTCATGCATTAACTTGCTGAGGCAAGGGCATATTTATTAATCTATTCGGTAAAACTATCAGAGCTCAGCCGAATTGCCATTATGCCCCAGCAAATCCCTGAACGGCCATTTTTAGGCTGTCTGGTTCATTAACTTACTGGGGCAAGGGCAGATTCATCAATCTATTTGGCGAAACCATCAGAGCTCAATCGAATTTCCATTGTGCCCCAGCAAACTCCTGAACTGCCGTTTTTAGCCTGTCTCGTCCATTAACTTGCTAGGGCAAGTGCAGATTCATCAATCTATTCAGTGAAACTATCAGAGCTCAGCCGAATTGCATTGTGCCCCAGCAAATTCCTAAACTGTCGTTTTTAGGCTGTCTGGTTCATTAACTTGCTAGGGTGAGGGTAGATTCATCAATCTATTCGGCTAAACCATCAGAGCTCAGCCAAATTTCCATTGTGCCCCATCAAATTTATTCACTAATATATTCGGCTAAGTTGCAGCACTTTATAGTTATGTTTAATTTGGTAGCTTGTTCCATTGATTTCATGATTTTACATCTTACTTAGCTACTAATAAGCACATTCATTGAGCACAAAAGGCAAAAATAATTTCCCTTCATAAACTGAGCACCAATAGCAAAAATAAATTTCATTCGTAAATTGAGCACAAATAGAATTCATTTTACAAATGAAAACTACCCTACATCAGCTTCTCACAAAAATGAACAATCAAAAACCTAATACATTTAGCAAAACCTACATACGCTTAATACCAAAAACAAAATGAAAAATATTCAACTCAGTCTTCGGGGTCAGACTCCAGCGGCTTAACGTCTACCTGCTCGTATGGAATCGGCTGTTCCGATACCACATTAGCAGCAGCCAAGGCTTTGAGCTAGCTGTGTTTGAACCCCCTATTTTGGAATTTTGGCACTTCTTCTACATAGTCCGCCAAGGCCGCATCCTTGCGTAAGACGGCGCGTATCGCAAGAAAATGTGGGCCGCCCTTCCTTGTTTCTGAAGGTTTGAACGGCCAACGAACTGTAGAACAATTTTAATTTCCCCAAGAACAGCGTCGTCGGCTGAAACCAACACTTTCTTCAAATCGTTACCTATATAAACAAAATGGTAAATACATGGAAGGAAAGCCGAATACATATGAGGTAATAAGAGAAACTAGAGTGAGCTATACGGCCACCTTGTTCGCCTTTTCGCCTTGGCACGAGATCTAGGTGATGTTCACCCGCGCCGAGTTCCCAGTTGCCTCGAACAATGACCATCACGTCGTCAACACGCTTGCCAGAGCTGGCAAGCATAGTCACTAGGTGATGATCGGTATTCTTGGCCTTAAGAAAATAGCGTCCCAGCCGGCCAGTAGACTTGGCTAAGGCATAACAATGCCAATGCCGAATTGCAGGTATACCTAGGTTAATCCTAAGACGACGGTTTAACTCTATAATCCCCATTATGATGCAGAAAAAGTTCACGTTAGGTTGGGAAGGGATTAGACCCCAGTGTCGAAGGACGACCCTTAAAAATGGGTGAAGGAGAAAACGGACTCCGCCCTCAGCAATCGATAGGAGAGGAAAAATGATTGTACTCTCATCGGTTCTCTTCATATCGGTGGTGCTGTCTGCCATGAGTGATAGATGGACGTCATCGGGGATGGAATAGTGGCGTCGGAAGCCGGAAACTCAATCCACAGAAAGGAGATCTTTCTAATTTTTTGCCATCCTAACTGGCCTAAGGATTATGCAAAACTAAAAGTAAACAAGGAAATGATATTGGGAGTGAAGGAGAAGAAAACTTACGAGAAACAGAAGGGATAATGTGAAATAGGAGGAAGTTACAGAGGTCGCGAAGTGAAGGAGTTGTACTAGAAGGCGAACCAGAAACTTTGAGTATTCAAAACATACATTCAAAGAGACAAAGTTTTAAATCACATTAAATGGAGGAATCGTATGAAGGGGCGGAAACTTGTAATGATGACCCAAAAAACGTATGCGTTCTGACACACGTTGGAATGAGGTTAACCGCCGAATTTTTGACTTTCCAAATTCGAAACCAAACACGCCGACTAACTGGTATTAGTGGGGTGTTTGGGGGGGCAATTGTGGGAGCCGAATAATAGGGGACTCAGATAGGCCGAGTACATATTTACAAAATCAGAACATTATATTCGCCCGTCTCTTACGTTCTAGGTGCCGAGTATCCTAATCGGCCATAAAGCCAGTTGAGTGGAGGGCTGAACGGAAGTTGGAATACAACAAAAGGAAGGCCGAATGAACAATCACACGATGGATTAAGAGTGGGACATACCCTGAGGACCAGGGGCGTATATAAATAGAAGAACAGCACCAAAAAGAGGTATGTGAGAAAAAACTTAGAAACTTAACTTACAAGCAACAAAGAGAGTATACACTGACTTATCCGTTGGATTGCTAATACCGGCACCCCCGACTGGAGTGTTCATTCCTTTTTAGGTGACTAGATGAGGATCACGAGCGTCCTACAGGATCCAAAAAGTATTTCCGAACCACTTCTCCACAACATGCTACATGTTAGATTATGCAAATTCATGGCAATTCTCTATAAGCATGTATATACCAACTTCATAGTCAACTCAATTCATATTTTTTATTACAATTCATCTTTGAGCTCACATGATTACAATTCAAACTCATGAATTCATGCCCAATTACTCACCTATGAGCTCCAATCTTCCAAATTCTAGTTATTTCTTGAGTTAATCTTCAAGATCTTCAAACTTCTTTTTCAATTCTCTAGCTTGAGCTCCCTCTCTCTCTACAATCGGCACACACTCTCTCTAGAGTGTAATCTCAGCAAGTATAAGTTCCAAAAAGGAATTGAGTGCATATAAGCCTATTTATAGACTTGGCCAATCAAACTGATTAAGCCTAAGTAATTGAGCCTAATTTAATCGTTATGAATCTCATTATTTTGATCCGAATCAATTTCTAATTAAATTTCACCATAGGCTCTAAAAATTATGCTAATCACAATAGCATAGTCAATTTCAGTTTCTGATGCCTCTACGGCTTTCAATTTAAATTGCAAAGCAAAAACTCAAATAGATTTTCGTATGGTGAACATATAGAAATACAAAGACACATGTAATCACATAATTACCACCCAAAACCATATCAAGCATATAATCACAATCATAATTAAGATCAATTAGCATATCATTGAACAAGGTTGTCACATTATGACTTGCAGATTCACTATCATCCCAGTAAAGCCAACATGGTAGCGGATGCTCTTAGTAGAAAGTCAATGGAAAACTTAGCATGTTTGCTTACGGAGTGGAACGAACTATTACTTGAATTGGAAAGAATGGAGGTGGAAATTGTGCTACATGAATGGGACGGACTGTTGGTTGCAATGACCATACAACCAGCTATTATTGAGGAAATTAAACAAAGGCAATTGGAGGATGAATTCCTCAAGAAAGTATATGATGAGATGGAAGCAAAACTGAGACCAGGATTTTCTTTGGAAGCTCAAGTGTTGAAGTTCAAGGGAAGATTGTGTGTTCCTAATGTCCCTGAAATTAAAGGAATAGTCTTGGAAGAAGCTCACTAGTTCAGGTTTGCTATGTAACTCTAGAATACGAAAATGCACCAAGATCTCAAGCAAGCTTTTTAGTGGCCTAATATAAAGAGAGAAATTGCGTAATTCATTTGAAGGTGCCTTCAATGTTAACAAGTAAAAGCGGAGCATGAAAGACCGGTGGGGTTACTTCAACCTCTCCTTATTTCGGAATGGAGGTGGGAGCATATAACGATAGATTTCATTGTGGGCTTACCCCGAACACCTCGAGGTGTGGATTCTATATGGGTTGTTGTGGATAGATTGACTAAGTCTGCTCACTTTGCTTATGAAGACTGTTTATAATACTGATCAACTTGCTATTGTGTACATTGCTAAGATTATTCGATTGCATGGTGTTCCAGTTTCCATTGTGTCAGATAGAGATTCTAAGTTTGTGTCAAGGTTTTGGCAAAGCATACAGAAAGCACTGGGAACAAAGTTGAGGTTCTGCACCGCATTCCATCCACAAATCGATGGACAATTTGAAAGAACTATACAGACATTGGAGGACATGCCCCGGATGTCTGTTTTGGATTTTTAAGAAAGTTGGGAGGCTCATTTACCTTTGGCAGGCTCATTAATCATGACAGTGGTTACATTGAGAGAATGGTTTGCTATTAATGTGACTTTGAGGAAGTTGATATGAGAGAATGGTTTGATGTTAATGTAACCACTGTCATGATTAATGAAAAATTTTATTTATTGTATTTATGAAACCACTCAAAGTTTTATTTACTTACTACATTTCCCTTATCATCAACTATTACATCTTGAGTCACATCACTATTTTTTACACTGATGATTACATTTCGTAAAACATTAGAATATTCTGCTGGATCCATCACGACTGATTCTTTATGATCAACTTCCTCTTTGCTAACACCAACCTCCGAAATTGACAAACCAGGATCAACATCACTAGTTTCATCACCACATCTGCGTAAATTAATCTCTGACAAACTCAGACGACTTCTGCGTTCATGAATAACTGAACCACTTTCCCCAAAACCTCTTAACAATAAATCTCTTCACCTCTCCAGTAATCCCACAGACTTAGTCTGTGTCAGAATTAGAATGGCCTTCGTTAGAGGACAATGCCAAACATCAACATTTTCATTAGTATATTTTTTAGATAACACTACAATAGAGGGGGCCCTCATTTGAGAATCTTCTGGCATGTCACTAGTAGAATACTTCAAATACCCCTTCCTTTTACAATACGTAATCTACCTTTTAATATTCAAATTTTCAAGTCGATACATCACCATCCATGGCACTTGTTTGTCGTTAATTGAACAATAACCATTTCCATAATAGACTACCTCGCATTGACAATCCACAGGGAAAATAAACCACGCCTGCAAACTGTCATTACCATCTAACCTCCGATCATAAACATTTACTCTGACCAACCCACTGGCATTGGGTGCGGAAATGGGGGAATATTTAATCAATATTTTATCAACCTTAATACTTTTTTGTTTGTATCTTAACCTCAATTGAGAAAATAAATTAGGCAAAGCAAGTTCAATACAACTGACATCACTTGTTGAAACACCTTTAACAACACCAGTTTTTATATCATCCACCTCCATTCAAAACCTGAACATTACAAATAAAAATACATAAATTATAATTCTAAACAGTCTTAAAGTACATTTGACTCCTTAAAGTAATTTTGCATTCTTTTCCACTAACAGTAGCAGCCACTAAATATATGGCACCCTTCTGAATACTTCCAAAATTTCCCAACAACGTATCTTTGTAGTCTGTCCAAACATCAACTAGGAAGAACTGGTCCACAACCTCTATCCTGTGACGAACGTACCCTTTGTCCTTGCCACCAACGAGCTTGAATCTCATTTTCTTTAGCATTCGAAACCGGTCAGACTGGTCAGGATCAACAATCCAGGTCTCAGGATTACCCTCGCCAACTCTAATAAATATCTTGTCAGGTGTGGGGACAGAATCTGACGGACTATTATCACTTATGAAGAAAAACAAAACGTGTTGGACCACATCTTCATCTTTAGCATCTTGTCCCAATTGAACATTCCCAATTAATTTTATACCCTTAACCACGATCTTCCCTGATTGACAGTTACTTCTCTTATTACCCAACTTAATACCATTAAGCAATCTCGCAACACCTTTATTATCAAATTTAACGTCCCTTGTTCATCATACAGTTGTAACTTCCTTACTCCCCTCTTGGTCCTCTTAATATATCGGGAAATATTCTGAACATACCGTCGGCGATGAACATACGCCGACTTAAAACGTGCGCGACCATGGTAACTTCGCTTATATCCACTGGTCACTGTGTCCTTGACCGGTGGTACGCAAGGGGAGTCCGATACTGGCTGCTGATACCTCCTTCCATTTTTTTTTATAAAACACTCCAAATCTTTTATCTTACAAATTCTACAGATTCTCTTACCTCTGCTAACCCTTCTATTCAGACACCTTAGCTTTGATATTTTTTCCCTCTGCTCCTCGTACCCACGAACAAACTTCGCCAGAGCTAACCGCCGGCTCTCTACCCATAGTAATATTTGCCACACCAAAAAATAATTTACACACATTTGAGTGAACTGCCCGTAAGTCTTGGGATACTCTTCTAAGGAGTTCAACATTGTATACCAAAACAATCAACAAACAAAAAAGACTGAAAATGAGGGATAAAACAAGGTACCAGAAAACAAATTCACCACAATAACTATCCCACTGCAAAAGCATATTCTTCTTTGTCAAAAAATATTTTTTGGTACCAAATAAATAGCCAAAGTGGCCCGCGTGCAAGGACAAAGATTCCCCATTCAAAATAATTCAAACACGTTTATTTTCCTACCTTTGCTTTATGTCTATCATTCAGGAAGAATATTTTCTTTACAACCACGTAAACCACTAGAAAAGTGACATGTGTATAGCACAATCTAGCAAAAGAATCAAAAGTACTCACACCACTTACACCTGGGCCCGGGTGTGACTTCCTTTTAACCTCATCCATACACGTGTCCGTAAGTACAACAATGGACAACTTAGATCAGCGGGAGGGGGGGGCATTGATAATGTCAATACAGCCCCCCCAATCACACCACTCACACCATTCACACCAGGTTTTTTAACTAATAGGGAGGCCTTGTACGGCTGGTGTGAGTTCACTATTTACCACTACAAAATGCCTCGCCAAGCCTTTTTCCTTTTTTGTGCCAAGAATGTTTTCCTCACCTGCCCACAATGCCCATGCCCAAAAGAACAACTCTTAGAACTCCTCCAATCCCTTCTCCAACTAGCCTGTCAGCCATACTACATACTTGTCGCAAGGGAGCTCCATGAAGATGGAAACCCTCACCTTCATGCCATGGTTTAATGCACGAAGAAGATCCAAACCTCCAACCCGAGATTTTTCGATCTCACTGGAACCAATGGGAGGATCTACCATCCAAATATAGAAAAACTCCACTCGCCAACAGTAAGTTGATAGTATATACAGAAAGGGGGCGAGTTCGTTGAATGGGGAGAATTGTCATCTAAGGGGAAAAGTCCTTTGAAGAACAGAGACGAACTCTGGTATTTTCTGACGTAATTGGTGGGACATCTTTCCTTGTAGAGTGCAAAGAATTATTCTTCCATTTCTGCTTCTGCAAGTATTCCCCTCTAGAGTTTGTCTCTTTTCTTCGAAAGACTTTTCCCCTTAGATGAAAATTCTTCCAATTCGACGAACTCGCCCCCTTTCTATATATATTGTCGACTTGATGTTGGTGAGTGGAGTTTTTCTATGTTTGGACGGTAGATCCTCCTATTGGTTCCAGTGAGATCAAAAAATCTCGAGGTTAGAGGTTTGGATCTTCTTCGTGCATTGAACCATGGCATGAAGGTGAGGGTTTCCATCTTCATGGAGCTCCCTTGCGACAAGTTTGTAATATGGTTGACAGGCTAGTTGGAGAAGGGATTGCAGGAGTTCTAAGAGTTGTTCTTTTGGGCATGGGCATTGTGGGTAGGTGAGGAAAACATGCTTGGCATAAAAACGGAAAGACTATCGTCCACCTCCATTCAAAACCTGAACATTACAAATAAAAATACATAAATTATAATTGTAAACAGTCTTAAAATACATTTGACTCCTTAAAGTAATTTTGCATTCTTTTCCACTAACAGTAGCATTCACTAAATATATGACACCCTTCTGAATACTTCTAACATTTCCCAACAACGTATCTTTGTAGTTTCTCCAAACATCAACTGGGAAGAACCGGTCCACAACTTCTATCCCATGACGAACGTACCCTTTTCCCTTGCCACCAACGAGCTTGAATCTCATTTTCTTTAGCATCCGAAACTGGTTGAACTGGTCAGGATCAACAATCCAGGTCTCAGGATTACCCTCGCCAACTCCAATAAATATCTTGTCAGGTGTGGGGACGGAATCTGACGGACAATTATCACTTATGAAGAAAAAAAAAACGTGGTGGACCACATCTTCATTTTTAGCATCTTGTCCCAATTGAACACTCCCAATTAATTTTATATCCTTAGCCACGATCTTATCTGATTGACGGTCACTTCTCTTATTACCCAACTCAATACCATTAAGCAATCTCCCTACATCTTTATTATCAAATTTAACGTCCCTTAATTGTTCATCGTATAGTTGTAACTTCCTTACGCCCCTCTTAGTCCTCTTAATATATCGGGAAATATTCTGAACATACCGTCGGCGATGAACATACGCCGCCTTAAAATGGACACGTAAATGACATGGATGTGTTACATTTTGCTCATATTGGTATAGCTCAATGGACTCATTCTTTTGTTGTGTAATTTCGCTTTTAGCCCCATTACTATAATTACTCTGTATGTTTTTTTGAAGCTGAAGGTAATCAAGTGATTACCGGCCGGTTATGACCCAAACATTTCAGTACAGGTTCGGGTCATGACACCACAACCTCCAAAGCGATTCATATTACTCATGATGTGAGCCCTACATATACATGAGTGGTATGGATCACTTTGGAGGTTGTGGGTTCCCAAAATTAGGGTTCCAAGCATTTTTATTCAAATTAACGGTGAGTCAATGGTCAACACCCAATTGAAGGAACTTCCTGCTCTCCATGAAATGCCTTGAAGAGTCAGCAACTTGAGCTGTGCACTCGTCTGGATTTTTTTTTTTTTGCCCAAACATATAGATGTAATTATTTTTCGGATCAATTACACAAAAAAAAAAAAAAAAACTTCAGAATTTCACACATTTTTTTATCTTAAAACCTAAGTTTTAAATTTTGACAAATTAAACCCTGTTCTTTCACCCGTATTTCAATTTAGCCTCCCCGTCCATTTCCGTCATATTGAACTAACGAAAATATGGGCAAAATTTTAAATTTAAACTCACATGTTCAAACACTTGTATCTCCCTCATTGTAACTTCGTTTCGTCTCATTTTTGCATCGTTGGATTCACCTCATGGCGTAGTCATTCCACCCCTCATATGACTTGTTCTGCCTCTTTTTGCACGTCGTTGGAGCTTTGAAAGTTGATTAAAAACAAGATTTTTTTTTCTCTTTGGGTAAAATTTTCAGATTTAAACCCACATGTTCAAGCACTTATATTTCTCTCGTCGTAACTCCGTTTCGCCTCATTTTTGCATCATTGGATTCACCTCATGGAATAGTTTTCATTCCGCGCTTGTTTCACCTCTTTTTGCATGCCATTAGAGCTCTGAAAAGTGGCCAAAAAAAGATTTTTCTCATTTATTTTTTTTTATATTTTTCCCTCTATCTTCTATCTCCATGTTTCTTCTTTCCTCCTTCCTTTCTACAATTATTCTCTCTTTTCCTCTTCCTTCATGGTCTTTCTACCGAGCTCATGGTAGCCACTAAACCTCCGATGGTAGCGGTGCTCTCGAGTATGAAGGTTTATGACTTACAGGAAGAGGGAGAAACGTAAGGATGAGAGGGAAGGGCCATGAAAGAAGAGGAGAAGAGAGAATAATTATGGAAAGAAAGGAGGAATGAAGAAGCATGGAGATAGAAGATAGACGAAAAAGAAAAAGAAATCTTATTTTCGGCCAAATTTTGGAGCTCTAACAACACACACAAAGGTATGAGGGGTGGAATTAAAACTAGGTCATGAAATGAATCCAATGACACAAAAATAAGGTTAAACAGAGTTATGATAATAGAGATATAAGTGCTTGAACACGTGAGTTTGAATATGAAAATTTTTCCTAAAGAGAGAAAAATCTTATTTTTAGCCAACTTTTGAAGCTTCAATGACATACAAAAAGAGGTGGAACAAGGCATATGAGGGGTGGAATGAAAACTAGGCCATGAGATGAATATAACGACGTAAAAATTAAGCGAAACAAAGTTACGAAGAGTGAGATACAAGTGCTTGAACATATGGGTTTGAATATGAAATTTTGCCTAGATTTTTGTTAATTCAATATGACAGAGATGGATGGGGGGGCCAAATTGAAACATGGGTGGAAGGATGGGGTTTAATTTGTCAAAATTTAAAATCTAGGGTTTAAAACGAAAAAAGCATGAAACCCTGAATTATTATTATTATTATTATTATTATTATTATTATTATTATTATTATTTATTTATTTTTGTAGTTGCCCTTATTTTTATTAAGGGTGATCGGGTTAAAAATTCAAAATAAATTTCCTTTGTCTAAAAATTTAGGCATTAATTTTTTTTTAAGACAAACTATTACAAAATTACAAAACTACTCAGAGATATATATTATAAACGATGGAACCAAACCATCATCTCTCTCTCTCTCTTCTCCGAGCTGAATCTTACCGGCGTTGCCACCACCATCATTTCTACCATCTCACCCTCTCCTTAGATCGTTTGAAGTTCCGTCACAAAAAAGTGAGCAAAAGTGGGCTAAAGCCAGGGAGTTTCATCCTGCCAACAAGCTTAAGGACGGGTGGCTAACCCGTTCTTTTTTTGTGTGACTTAAACTCAAATATTTTAGGTCTCAAAACACTCTGAAATCAGTATGAAAAAGTAAAGAAAAGAGAGAGAAAAGATGGTACAAAAGCTCAAATTATATGTCTCTAAAGAGCGGATGCTCTTCCAGTTCACAAACCACAAGTTGAATATTCTCAAGAGCTGAAATTTGTGTTCAAGAATCTTAGCAAGAGGCCTCTAGTTTTTTCTTAGGAGGCGCATGTATGGTGTATGTATATTACAAGAGAGGAAGGTAGTGTGTTGGACAAGCTATAGGCACTTGGAGAATTTTTCTAACCTAAAACCATGAGGGGTGGTCATGTATTTATAGAAAAATAGGCCCTCATGTCAGAAATATCTGTAACGAGACAGCTGGTGCAAGGAATGCACATGGGGACAGTTGGTTGTCTCAAAATATCTGTTGTCATGAAACATGGCCGGCTGGCCACGAAGGGAGACAGCCGGCCAATCAAAAATGGCCTTCCGGCCACTTGTTGGCCAGCAGGTCTCTGAGTGGTTAGGCCAAAAAAAATTAGGTTTTGGTCGAAAGGGGGTGCAAGGCTTAGGTTATAAAGCTCAAAAACTAAAGCCTTTAGTGAAGAAATTGAACGATTGTATAGCGTAATATTTCATCATCGAGTGTTCAATGTGAGGCATCCAAGTCTTAAGGGCAGTCAAAATGGGCTGTCTACACCTGTTTCAAAAGATAATGGTCGTCGCGTCCGATCAACATAGCTTTTCTGATAGCTTTGGTTCGTGATCAATCTTCTTCTAATGACAACTACTTTCTCTGTAGTCTCATGAACTAATTTGGGCCCAAGCATTGGTGAGTCCCCTATTTCTGCCCAACATAACGGTGATCTACAAGGACATCCATAAAGAGCTTCGAAAGGCGCCATCTCAATACTAGATTGGTAACTGTTGTTATAAGCAAACTTAACCAAGGGTAAGTGTCTTTCCCAAGACCCTTTAAAATCTAACACACATGCTCTCAACATGTCTTCCAAGATTTGTATGGTGCGCTCTGATTGTCCATCGATCTATGGATGATAAGTAGTACTGAAATTCAATTGAGTACCCAAAGCATTCTGAGGACTCTGTCATAGCCTGGCTGTAAAGCGAGGGTCTCTATCGGACACTATACTCATTGGAACCCCATGAAAGCGAATAATTTCACGGATGTAAGTTCAGCTAGAAACTCTATGGAATCCCCCATGCTCATGGAAAGAAAGTGGGCTCGATGTAAAGTTCAGCTAGAAACTCTATAGAATCCTCCATGCTCATGGCAAGAAAGTGGGTTGATTTAGTGAGCCTGTCTACAATCACCCATGTCGCATCATTACTTCTTTGTGTTCTAGGAAGGCTAGTAACAAAGTCCATGTTAATATGCTCCCATTTCCATTCAGTAATTGAGTGAGGTTGCAGTAATCCTGTCGGTCTTTGGTGCTCAACTTTAACTTGTTGACAAGTTAAAATTTGGACACAAATAAGGCTACATCAATTTTCATCCCCATCCACCAGAATTGTTGGCTGAGGTCATGACACATTTTGGTGTCTCCCGAATACACTGCTAGACATGAGTGATGAAAGTCTCACAAAACGTCATCCCTCATTGATTTCGGCACAAACAATTGGTCAAAGTAATGACTACTAGAGTCTGTATAAATATTCAGGCCCTTCTCTTCTTTCCCTTTGGAAATTTTCTCTTGAATTGCATCCACTTCTTGATTACCCAATTATGCTTCTGCCACTCTCCTAACAAGGGTGGGTTGTGGAACAGTACAAATAGAATGGCTTGATTAGAAGACTCACGAAGCTATAAATCAAATTCACTGACTTCCCTTATCATCTTCCATTCCCTCACTGCTAAGCGGGCTATAATGCTCATAGATTTTCTACTAAAGGCATCTGCTATGACATTAGCCTTACAGGGGTGATAGTGTATTTCAAAGTCATAGTTCTCCAAAAACTCCATCCATCTTTGTTGACACAAGTTCAAATCTTTCTGAAAGAATAGGTACTTAAGGTTCTTGTGATTGGAGAAGACTTCAAATCTCTCACCATACAAATAATGTCTCCAAAGTTTTAAAGCGAAAACAATGACGGCAAGCTCTAAATCGTGCGTTGGGTAGTTTCTCTTATGAGGCCTTAGTTGTCGCGAACCGTATGCTACCACTTTGCCTTCTTGCATTAAAACACATCCTAACCCTTCCTTTGACACTTCACAATATATAGTATACCCTAAGCCACATTCTGGAATGATAAGAATAGGAGTGGTAGTAAATCTAAGTTTTAGTTCTTGAAAGGATTTTTCACAGGCTTCACTCCAAATGAACTTTACTCCCTTACTAGTCAATCTTGTCAATGGTGACGCTATGGAAGAGAAATTCTTTACAAATCGGCGGTAGTAACCGGCTAAACCTAAGAAACTACAAATTTCATAAGCGTTTTTGGGTTGTTCTCAATTTTGTACTGCTTCTATCTTTGAAGACCATTACCCTATCTCCGGAGACTACATGACCCAAGAACTTCACCTCTAAAAGCCAAAACTCACACTTCTTATAGTTTGCATGCAAGTGATGTTCTCTAAGGATTTGTGGAACACGACGGAGATGCCCCTCATGCTCCTCTTCTGAAGCTCCCCAAGGTGAGGTACTAGGGCATATAAAACCCTTACCTAGAAACCCCTGTAACTGTTCTTTCAGAACAACCAACTTAGCTGGAGCGAATCTATAAGGCGACAAAGAGATAGGCGCTGTACTCGGTATCAAATCTATAGAAAATTTGACCTCCCTATGAGGGGGTAATTCGGTGAGATATTCGGAAAAGACATCGGGATACGTGCAAACGACCCTCGGAAACCCATCCTGAACCTTATCGCTTCCATTATCTAAAAAGGCTGCCAAGAATGATCTAAACTCACCTCGACCACTAGGGTAGTACAATGAGAGTAAGGATCTATCACTTTATCCCCAAAAAATGTAAAACAATCACTGCCTAACGTACACACCGCAACTCTCCCATGATAACAATCACGAATAGCCAAGTATTAAAACATTTTTTAATGTTTTAGTTGCGCAGTTCCAAACATTTCCACATTGTCTAGAGGCTCACCTTTTTGAATTCAAAATGTTATCGTCTTTTAATCTAGATCGAGCAAAAGATACAGTGGGAATGAATGGAAGGGGTGAAATCCTCTAAAACACCTATTTCTCCTTTCAAATCAGTTAGAAGACTATACAAAAGAAACTTGCCATTAAAGCATACAAAAGTTTTTACAACCCTTGACACAAAACTCTAAGCTTCTACAATCAAATTTCTTTAAACCCTGTTTCCTGCAAATAAAAATACGACTCCATGTCACTGCAGTGGTGTGTCTCCAGTTCCTAAAAAATCAGATAGGGTTGAGCTATATGCCCAGTAGGAATACATTTAACCAAGTATCTAATCTTTTGAACACTCACATGGCACCATTATAACTGAACAACATAAGATAATTAGTATTGGTAAATAACCAATTAGGTAATTTAATAGATAAATAAATATAAAAAAATTAAAGTACACTTCTATTTCACACAAAACCGTTCTCAATGTAGAAGGAGAAACACACCATGAGTCCCTTACAAGATTCCAAACCACAAGCACAAGTCTTTAATACTATCCCCATATTTACCAACTACTATTCGGCAGGATGTGGGCACTAAAAAAACATTTAATACAATCCCCACATTTACCAACTACTATATGGTAGGACGTGGGCACCTAAAATCATCCGTTTTCCCACTTTTACTGACTACAATACGACAGGACCAGTGGACACCCAAAAACATTTTTCCCACATTCGTCCGGTGATAAGCGTAGACTAGGAAATTGGGTACCTTGACGCCTCGCGCGAGTGCCAACACAACACCACATGCTCAAAACCGACTCTTAACCCGGACTCATGCTTAATTAACCACTTCATTAAACTTTCTTCCAAGTAAAGGAGCATTCATCATTATATGAAAGGAAAGAAAAAAAAATATAACCTTCAAAGAGCATCAATCCCCAAGTCACAATTTCAATACCACAACAATATCTATATTTCCCATACCTTGATTATTCACACAATTCCAAGAATTTAAGGCAATTTCCCTTTCAAATACCATTCACTGCTCAAATTCAAGATTAGGGTCTTAAACAAATTTGGGGCTTATTCTCCATTTTAATATATATCTCTATTCACAATATTATTACTCATATTATATGGAGAATTAGATAAAACTCTAATAAAAGTTGAGTAAAATTTCCCTTTTTTTGTGAAATACATGATTTAATCTAACTTAATCATCAAATTAAGTCATAAAGTCACAACCATCATCTTCAAAACAAAGAGATACTAAGTTAAAAGTAACCCTACCTTAAACTAGGAGCAAATAAACCAAGCTTCTAGGGGAATACTTCGTAAAAATGAAATCCAATCGATAGGAGGGAAGATCTTCACTCATACTTCTCTTCTTACAAGAGATTTAGACTTGGATCATAGCAAAATGAAAAGTATTAGGGTGACAAACTTAGGGTTTGTCGGAGTGAGAGGGAGAGAAAAGAAGATAGAATAGAAAAGATGAAGAAATGACCTAGAAGGGTCCGTTTTAAAAAATCTGAATTCGCGTAGATCGCTTGAGCAGTCTTTTCATCGCTCTAGCGGTGAACAACACCTCTCAGTATGTAACGCCCTCACAATGAACCCATAATATATACAATATTGACATGCATTGACATAAGAAAATAAAACATTCTTCCATTCATCAGAGTATTCTTACTAAAAGACATTACATGTAATAATGAAAGTAAATGCCCTATGGGCTTACAGCTTTCCAAGCCAACACTTGGACACAAAAAGTGAGTACTAACTCAACTACAGATTAAGCCCTTGGCTTGAATTTACATGTAATGACAAAATAATAAAATAACTAAAAAGGGTCTTCAACTCCAAATCCTTCTAAGCTAAGTCCTTGGAGGTAGCATATCACTTGGACCTGAAAATGATGTCTGCATATAGGGTGAGCCACAGCCCAGTAGAAATATACTAAACCAAATATAAGAATTGACTAAAACAATAGCATTCAACAGAGGGTCCACACTTATATTCCAACTTATATCGTATCACAGTTTCATGATAATCCTGTCCATGTTACATTTCAGTTACCATTTCTTGTTCAACTTTAAGTGTGAAAACAAGGGTCAGAACCTGGCCAAATAGTTTAATGAGATTCTAACTCATCACAAAATACTTTAGAAACCCATGTTGGATACACATTTTGGTGCTGTATCAATAACACATAAAACCATTTTCATACTTCACAAATGATACACATTTTAGTTCTGTATCAATATACCAAACACTCTCATACTTCACAAATGATACACATTATAGTGCTGTATCAATGCCAAACAATTTTCGGTTTAGAGGTCCATCCCCTATCTTTCCCTAAACCGTGGAGTACATCCCCTATCTCCTTCCACACAACACAATGCATATAAATAGTTATCATATACATGTCCAATCAATCAATACACAAATTTTGATGTATTATACCAACTGCCATACTCGATAGCATACTCAATTGATTAGTTTTAGTTTGCCTAATCATCATGCATTGTCTATAACAATCAACACTATCCTCCACCGATAGCCCAAAGCAGTTATTTCTAAACAGAAAATAAATGCGTCAAAAGAATATACTATCCACACTTCAACTAGGTGAGCGATAAATAGATTCCAACTACACCATTCAATTTCATACCTTTCCAATTTGAATATTCTCAATTCAATTTCTCATTTCTCAAAATTAATTATATAAATTAATTTATCAAACTAATTAGGACATTTTCCCATAACCCACATATCAGCCCAAAGGTTCCATTTTCCTCAATAATCCAACATTAACCTCATTTTTCTATGTCATACATGAATATGGGTTATTATATTCAAAACCCCCATCTTTTGTAAATTACACAAAGACCCAAACTTTTCCCAAAATTACACAACAACTCCCAACATGTCAAAATGCCAAAATTTAAAGACAAAGCTCATAAGAAGAAGTAGGGTATCCCTACCTCGAAGTTAGAGCTCAAATGGAGTGGATGATGAAAATCCAAGATGCTCCAAACTCAGAAATCTTCAGATTAAAAGAAAGCCCAAGTCACTCTCTATCTTTCTTACAAAGGAACTAGGGTAGAAACACTTAACAACAAGATCATCCTCTAGAGAGAAGGTATGTAGAGAGAGAGAGAGGGTCGGCTCTAGGGTTTTTAAAACAAAGGAGATGAAAAAGTGATGTTTTAAACCGCTGCTGCGATCTGATATAACACAGGCTCGCTCGAGCAAAGGATTGGTCGCTCGAGCGACCAGACACAAAGAAACCTCGCTCGAGCGTAGAAAGCCTCGCTCGAGCCAACAATGCGATGCTTCAGGTCTGCAACTCAGAAGCATGCTCGAGCGGCAGAATGCTCGCTCCAGCGAAGAAACTCAAAACATACACCTCGCTTGCTCGAGCGAAGGAAATCTTGCTCGAGCGAAGAACTGTATCCTTCAGGTCTAGTACTGGATGCAGACGCAAGCTCGAGCGAAGGACTTCTTGCTCGAGCTACTAGATACAAAAACTCAACTCTCACTCGAGCGAAGGAACCCTGGCTCGAGCGAAGGATCTAAAACATGGAGCTCGCTCGAGTGACAAAGTCCTGGCTCGAGCGAAGACACCAAAATCTGGGCAGCAACTATCTGTTTTAAAACTCACCAAACCTGTTACAAACCTATCCAAAACATCCTATAACTCAAATACAAAGTATTGAAGGACGGAAATGAGATATAAATAACCATCAACATCTACGGAACCAAGTCCGGATTACACTAATTATAACCTCCCACCCCTTAAAGAATTTCGTCCCCGAAATTAAGTACAAGTTTTCAAAAATAACTTTTTCTCAATTTTCAACAGTGTTACCAATCAACATTACCCAACCTGACCCAATACCGGTCATCCCATCTCTATTTAAGAGGCAGCTTACAATATATGTTCTAACATGCATTATCAACATGCATCTTTTTCAATTTCAACCATTTTCAATGCCAATATTACATTTGCATTTCTATAACACATTTAACATAAACAATGCTATAATAAATTTCCATCTCAAGGCATATATATTAATACCTCCACAATATTTCCATAAACCAAACACACACAATGTTTTTTTTTACAACTTAAGACATACATAATGCTCTTAAGGTTTATTAATACAACAAAATATGCAACAAGTGCTCAAACATCCACAAATAGATCTGGATATTTCTCTCGGACCTCTAACTCGCATTCCCAAGTGGCTTCCTCCACCCCGTGATGTTTCCACAAGACTTTTACCAAGGGAATGGTCTTGCCCCGCAAGACTTGATCCCGCCTATCCAAGACCTGAACCGGTCTCTCCTCGTACGAGGCATCCACATCTACCTCTAAATCGGTCCAATCCAATACATGTGACGAATTCGGCTCGTATTTCCGAAGCATGCTAACATGAAACACGTCATGTACTCCGGACAACTGCGGCGGTAAAGGTAAACGGTAGGCAACCTCGCCAATCCTCTCAAGGATCTCGAAAGGGCCTATAAACCGAAGGGACAACTTCCCACTCTTACCAAATCTCATCAAACCCCGCCTATGTGATATTTTCAAGAAGACATGATCACCCACCTCAAATACCAAAGACCTCCTCCTACGGTCGGCATAACTCTTTTGACGGCTCTGGGCTGTAATGAGCCTCCTACGGATAAGTTCAACCTTCTCCGTCGTTTCCCGAACCAACTCCGGACCCAACAAAGGTGCATCACCCACCTCGGCCCAACAAACAGGAGACCTACAAGGTCGGCCATACAAGGTCTCGAATGGTGCTATACCGATACTCGACTGGAAACTGATGTTGTAGGAAAACTCCACCGAGGGCAAGTGCCTCTCCCACGCGCCACTAAAGCCGAGAACACAACCTCGAAGCATATCCTTAAGGATTTGAATAGTACGCTTGGACTGCCCGTTAGTCTGAGGATGATAAGCCGTGCTAAAGGTCAACTTAGCGCCCAAGGCACTCTGCAAACTTTGCCATAACCTGGCAGTAAAACGAGGATCTCTATCCGAGACTATCGTCACTGGGACCCCGTGCAATCTCACTATGTCCTAGATATACACGACGGCCAGATGATCTATCGAATCCCTCACGCGCATAGGGATAAAGTGCACTGACTTAGTCAACCGGTCTACTACCACCCAAATAGCATCACTACCCCGTTGAGTCCTCGGAAGACCTACAACGAAGTCCATAGTGACATGCTCTCACTTCCACTCGACAATAGGTAAGGGTTGTAACAAACCCGCTGGCCTCTGATGTTCGGCCTTCACTTGCTGACAAGTAAGGCACTTAGACACAAAAACTGCCACATCTCTCTTCATACCCCTCTACCAAAACTGGCGACCCAAATCACGATACATCTTAGTGCCTCCCGGATGAATCACATGGCGTGAATGATGAAACCCTCGGAGTACGTCCTCTCGGCAAGACTCCGGTACAAACAGATGGTCTTGGTATCTCACACTCAGGTCGGGATACACACACTACAACAAAATACACATTTGGCGACCCAGAAATTGGTCGCCAAAAGTACACATTTCGTCGCCAAATGTACATTCAAACCCTTTTTAGCCTTCCCACTGGAGATCTTCTCTCGGAGTGATTCTACCTCAAGGTCACCTCTCTGTGCCTCTAACACTCGATTCACAAATGTAGGCTGCGCAACTACAGAAAACAAGGCCGCATCCTCAACAGATTCACCCAGAAGCAAATCAAACTCGCCAAGTGCATCCAACATCTCCCATTCCCGGATGGCTATACTAGCTACATCACTAACGAATTTCCTGCTAAGGGCATCGACCACAACATTGGCCTTCCCCGGATGATAGTGCAACTCAAAGTCGTAATCCTCAATAAATTCCATCCACCTCCTCTGCCTCAAGTTCAAGTCTTTTTGTGTAAACAGATATTTCAGACTCTTATAATTCGAGAATACCTCGAATTTCTCACCATATAGATAATGCCTCCAGATCTTGAAGGCAAAAATCACGGCTGCTAACTCTAGGTCATGTGTTGGGTAATCCTTCTCGTGTATTTTCAACTGACGTGAGCCATAGGCAATTACTTTTCCCTCTTGCATCAACACACAACCCAAACCCTCTCGTGAGGCATCACAATAAACGGCATAATCCAAACCCCTCTCCGGAATAATCAAAACTAGAGAGGTGGTAAGTCTAACTTCTAATCCTTGGAACGACTTTTCACACGTCTCACTCCACACAAACTTGACCCCTTTCCGTGTTAATCTAGTCATCGGCGAAGCTAGCCTGGAGAAATCCTTCACAAACCGGCAGTAATACCCAGCTAATCCCAAAAAACTGCGGATCTCGAAAACACTCTTAGGCTATGCCCAATCTTGCACTGCCTCTATCTTGGTTGTATCAACAGACACCCCTTCTCCAAAGTCCACATGGCCTAAGAACTCGACTTCTCCCAGCCAGAACTCACACTTCCCAAACTTAGCATATAGCTTATGGGCTCTAAGCAACTCAAGCACCACTCTCAAGTGCTCCTCGTGCTCCTCTTCAGAAGGCGAATAAATCAAAATGTCGTCCACGAAGTCAACTACAAAATGATCCAAGAATTCCCGAAAGATCCGGCTCATCAAGTCCATAAACACTGCCGGTGCATTGGTGAACCCAAAAGGCATCACCAAAAACTCATAATGGCCATACCGCGTACGGAATGCCGTCTTTGGGATATCCTCCTCCCTGACCCTCAACTGATGGAAACCTGATCTCAAGTCTATCTTAGAGAAACAACAGGAACCCTTCAACTGGTCGAACAGATCATCTATACGAGGCATAGGGTACTTATTCTTAACCGTAGCCCGATTCAGTTTTCAATAGTCGATACAAAGTCTCAAGGCACCATCTTTCTTTTTAGCAAAGAGGGCCGGCATTCCCTACGGCGAAACACTAGGGCGAATAAAGCCCTTATCTAGCAACTCCTGGAGTTGAACCTTCAACTCACTCAACTCGGCTGGGGCAAAACGGTACGGTGCCATAGAAATCGGTGCTGTGCTGGGCACTAGATCAATAAAGAACTCGATCTCTCGATGGGGTGGCAAACTAACAAGATCCTCGGGAAAGACGTCCGAGTACTCGCAAACCACTCTCGGCAATACAGTCTGGGTCTCATCACACTCACTACTCATGAAGCTAGCAAGAAGACCACTAAGCTCACTCTGCCCTCGCGGATCATACACAGGTGGCAAAACACTACCAACCCGATCCCCCAAGAAATGGAAACAATACCCGCTTAAGGTACATACAGTGACCCTCTGGCGGTAGCAATCAATAACCGCCCGGTATGACGATAGTCAGTCCATACCCAATATAACATCAAAACTCGACATAGGCATAACTACAAAAGGAAATGAAAGTTGGCGGTCGGCGACCTCTATATCACAGCCCCGACACCCTTGTTTCAAAATCAATTCACCCCCAACAGTTGATATAACACAAATAGGAGATGCTAACTGCACCAACTCCAATCCCAAAACAGATGCAAATGCAGCAGATATGAAGGAATGGGATGCTCCCGTATCAATCAACACATTAGCAACCGAGTTGCAAAACAAAAAGGTACCTCTTACAACAGATGGAGCCGGTACAAGATCATGCGCGGTAACAGCATACACGCACCCTAAAGGTCTCTGATCTACCTGCTCACCCCTAGGAGCATAAGACTGCTGCGCAGACTGGGACGATGAAGCTCCCTGATTGGTCCTCGTGGCCTGAACTGATTGAGCTGGCTGATGGCTCTGAGTTTGCCTCAAACTGGATACACCAAATGTGCCACTCAACTGCGAGCAATACCTCTTCAGGTGCCTCGCCTGACCACACTGGTAACAGGAAAGCGGCTGGCCTCTGTCCTGACTCTGGCTCTGAGGTCGAGCTGAAGATGAAGCTACTCTTTGCCCTCCGCCCTTCTGCAGGCAAGCTAGAGACTTGTGGCCCAGCTGGCCACATTTGTAATAGGTAATGTCTCCCTGACTGCCTCTCCCAGAACCTGCACTCAGCACTGGAAAGGTAGATCTAGCAAAAGTATTCTGGGACTGCTGAGGGTGAGAACCCCTCTGCCTCTTACCGTCTCCCTGGCCGTCCTGACTCCTCTTGGAGCCCCATCTGTCCCTCCTCCTCCTCCTGCATCATAATCTCCATATGGGTCGCAGCATCCATAAGGCGCCCATAATCCCGAGTCATAGACCCCCCAACTCTCATCTTGAGCCCACGCCTCAACTTCTTCTCAAATTCCAGACAACCGCGTTCTTCAGATGCCACAAGCTCAGGTGCAAACCTGGACAAACTGGTAAAAGTGGCCTCAAACTCGGCCACTGAGGAACTCAGCTGCTTAAGCTGACAAAACTGGTCCCTCAGCATCTCCCTGACAGCTGAAAACAAAAACCTCCCCTAAAAAGCATCTTCAAAAGCCTCCCATGTACCACCAATACAGCCACTTATAAACTTCCACCACTGACCCGCGTCTCCCATCAGCTGGAAAGATGCCAAGGTCACCTTCAAAACCCTGTCCTCGATGCCAAGCATCTCAAACGTCTTCGTTGTCTATTCGAGCCATTCATCCGCCTTAAGTGGTTCTTTTGGATCACCCACAAACTCATCCGGGTTAGACCGGAAGAATTCCCTTTTCAGAAAGGAAGGCCCTACATCTGCAACATGGACTTGGGCTTGATTCTTAGCTTTGAGAATGCCCACGGACTCCCTGATTGCTCCCACTATCTCATAGGCTAAGACACCCATAGCCTGCTGACCCACTGGTTCGGCCACATTGGTCGGACCAACACCTTCCTGTTGCTCCGAAATCTCATCTGGTATAGGCATCTCTTGCCTACCACGCCTACCACGCCTACCTCGTCCTCGTCCTGACATCCTAATAAAGGTAACAAAGACGTTAGCACATTAACAAATGTGCCGAAGCTATAACACTCGCGTCCTAATGCATTGGGCAACAGTAATTCACTCCACATAAGCACATAATCACATAGGCACCTACGAATTCTATTCCTGGATAATGACAGTCCCGAGGCGTTCCTAGAGTTCCAGTTAGAAACAGCATTGATCAAGTGCTTTTCCAACAGGACTCCCAGAAACCCAAGGATCCAATCAACATCCTAGAAATTAAATTCCATACCCATACAGTCCTACAAGCATGTTATCAAATAAACACATACTATCATACATACGTCTCTAACAAACGAGACGAACCCATTGTGATACTAATCACTTCTCACGTACCCAAAGTATTCAAACCCGGTACGCTCTGATACCAAGTTGTAACGCCCTCAAAATGAATCCACAATATATACAATATTGACATGCATTAACATAAGAAAATAAAACATTCTTCCATTCATCAGAGTATTCTTACTAAAAGACATTACATGTAATAATGAAAGTAAATGCCCTATGGGCTTATAGCTTTCCAAGCCAACACTTGGACACAAAAAGTGAGTACTAACTCAACTACAGATTAAGCCCTTGGCTTGAATTTACATGTAATGACAAAATAATAAAATAACTAAAAAGAGTCTTCAACTCCAAATCCTTCCAAGCTAAGTCCTTGGAGGTAGTGTATCACCTGGACCTGAACATGATGTCCCCATATTGGGTGAGCCACAGCCCAGTAGAAATATACTAAACCAAATATAAGAATTGACTAAAACAATAGCATTCAACAGAGGGTCCACACTTATATTCCAACTTATATCGTATCACAGTTTCATGATAATCCTGTCCATGTTACATTTCAGTTACCATTTCTTGTTCAACTTTAGGTGTGAAAACAAGGCTCAGAACCTAGCCAAATAGTTTAATGAGATTCTAATTCATCACAAAATACTTTAGAAACCCATGTTGGATACACATTTTGGTGCTGTATCAATAACACATAAAACCATTTTCATACTTCACAAATGATACACATTTTAGTGCTGTATCAATATACCAAACACTCCCATACTTCACAAATGATACACATTGTAGTGTTGTATCAATGCCAAACAATTTCCAGTTTAGAGGTTCATCCCCTATCTTCCCCTAAACCGTGGAGTACATCCCCTATCTCCTCCCACACAACACAATGCATATAAATAGTTATCATATACATGTTCAATCAATCAATACACAAATTTTGATGTATTATACCAATTGCCATACGCGATAGCATACTCAATTGATTAGTTTTAGTTTGCCTAATCATCATGCATTGTCTACAACAATCAAGACTATCCTCCACCGATAGCCCAAAGCAGTTATTTCTAAACAGAAAATAAATGCGTCAAAAGAATATACTATCCACACTTCAACTAGGTGAGCGATAAATAGATTCCAACTACACCATTCAATTTCATACCTTTCGAATTTGAATATTCTCAACCCAATTTCTCATTTCTCAAAATTAATTATACAAATTAATTTATCAAACTAATTAGGGCATTTTCCCATAACTCACATATCAGCCCAAAGGTTCCATTTTCCTCAATAATCCAACATTAACCTCATTTTTCTATGTCATACATGAATATGGGTTATTATATTCAAAACCCCCATCTTTTGTAAATTACACAAAGACCCAAACTTTTCCCAAAATTACACAACAACTCCCAACATGTCAAAATGCCAAAATTTAAAGACAAAGCTCATAAGAAGGAGTAGGGTATCCCTACCTCGAAGTTAGAGCTCAAATGGAGTGGATGATGAAAATCCAAGATGCTCCAAACTCACAAATCTTCAGATTAAAAGAAAGCCCAAGTCACTCTCTATCTTTCTTACAAAGGAACTAGGGTAGAAACACTTAACAACAAGATCATCCTCTAGAGAGAAGGTATGTAGAGAGAGAGAGAGGGTCGGCTCTAGGGTTTTTAAAACAAAGGAGATGAAAAAGTGATGTTTTAAACCACTGTTGTGATATGATATAACACAGGCTCGCTCGAGCAAAGGATTGGTCGCTCGAGCAACCAGACACAAAGAAACCTCACTCGAGCGTAGAAAGCCTCGCTCGAGCCAACAATGCGATGCTTCAGGTCTGCAACTCAGAAACATGCTCGAGCGACAGAATGCTCGCTCCAGCGAAGACACTCAAGACATACACCACGCTCGCTCGAGCGAAGGAAATCTTGCTCGAGCGAAGAACTGTATCCTTCAGGTCTAGTACTAGATGCAGACGCAAGCTTGAGCGAAGGACGTCTCGCTCGAGCTACCAGATACAAAAACTCAACTCTCGTTCAAGCGAAGGAACCTTGGCTCGAGTGAAGGATCTAAAACACGGAGCTCGCTCGAGCGACAAAGTCCTGGCTCGAGCGAAGACACCAAAATCTGGGCAGCAACTATCTGTTTCAAAACTCACCAAACCTGTTACAAATTTGCCCAAAACATCCTATAACTCAAATACAAAGTATTGAAGGATGGAAATGAGATATAAATAACCATCAACATCTACGGAACCAAGTCCGGATTACACTAATCAATGGAGGGAAAACCAGGATCGCTATACAGTACTTTTGTCTACAAAACGAGATACTGTGATCCCTTCATCTTCGCTCGAGCGACCATGTGTTCGCTCGAGCGGTCTTGCCTGACCTACAAACAACTGGATGCCCTTAATCTTTTCTCGAGTGGTCACCGCGAAAAATTTCACAGAATCTCCACAATGTGACCATTCACTGAACATAATCAGTGTGACATGCAAAACAAAGTGCAAACACTGACAATGAGAAGATTCATACTCATAAACAATCAGGACCTCATTCGAAATACCAACATTGATATTCGAATCTGAACAATGTGACTATTCACTTAATGTAATCAATGTGAGATGGGAAATAAAGTGCAAGCACACACAATGAAAAGATTCATACTTGACAACAATCAAGAGATTATTCAAAGCAACAATGTCAACATTGGAATGCCAACAACGTGACCATTCACTCAACATAATCAATGTGACATGAAAAATATATTGCAAACACTCACAATGAGAAGATTCATACTTTAGAACAATCAGGACATTTTTTGAAATACCAACGTCAATATTGGAATGTCAACAATGTGAGCATTCACTCAATGTAATCAATGCGACATGAAAAACTGACTCCAAGCACACAATGAGAAAATTCATACTAAAAAACAATTAGGAAATTATTCGAAACACCAATGTTACTATTGAAATCTAAACAATGTGACCATTCACTCAATGTAATCAATGTGACATGGGTAATAAAATCTAAACACTCACAATGAGAAGATTCATACTTGAGCACAATCAAGACATTATTTGAAACACTAATGTCAACATTGGAATATCAAAATGTGACCATTCACTCAACATAATCAATGTGATATGCAAAATAAAGTGCAAACACTCACAATGAGAAGATTCATACTTCAGAACAATCAGGACGTTATTCAAAACACCAATGTCAACATTAGAATGTCAACAATGTGGCCATGCACTCAAAAATGTAATTAATGTGACATGAAAATAGACTCCAAACACTCACAATGAGAAGAACACCAATGTCAACAATGGATGCTCAATAATGTGACCATTCACTCAACATAATTAGTGTAACATGGAAGACAGACTCCAACCATTCACAATGAGAAGATTCATACTTGCAGACACCAAATACTCACAATGAGAAGATTCATATACAAAAATAATTTGGAAATTATTCGAATCAACAATGTCAATATTAGAATCTCAACAATGTGAGTCAACGTAATTAGTGTAACATGGAAAACAGACTCCAAACATTCACAATGAGAAGATTCATATTTGAAACACCAATCAGAACATTCATAAAAGCAAAAATTTCTAATTCATAAATTACAAACCTTAAATCTCAAATCCGTAAGCATTAAACCTCGAACAATAGGAATGTAAATATTCATAATTACTGATTTTAATCAAAGAATGTGACATAAAAAATACTGTTGTATTTAATCTCAAAAAATATTATTAATCTAAAAAATTTCTATTGTATTTAATCTCAAAAAATATTATTAAATCGAACTCACTTAACATAATCAATGTGACATAAAAAATATTCAAAACAATCACAATGATAAGATTCATACTCAAAATAACATTCATAAAACCAGAAATTTCTAATTTGTAAATTACAAGCGCTAAATGTTAAGTCACTAAACCCTAAACCTCAAACAATTGGATTGTAAATATTCACATTAACTGATTTCAATAAAAGGATGTGAACTATTGGATGTAATTTCAAAAAATAGCATGAAATTTGAGAAAACAACTTAGGTTTGTTCACCATTGTTGATATCGATTTGTGTATTGATCTTGAACAACAATCTCTGTTGTCAGAATGAAGTTGTTAGCGATCTCTGTCACCGGAATGAAGACTGTTTACCGATCGTGGGGTTTTGATCGAAGAAGAACGAGTTCAATATTAGGGTTTTAATTTTGGGGAAAAAAATGAAATTGTAGAGTTTTAATTTTGGGAACAGTGAAGAAAAGTTTTGATTTTGTGTAATGTTAGTGTTTTAAAGGGGGGAAAAAAAGCGTGCATCTGATATGAACATAAGGGAAATATTGTCTTTTCATTAAGGATAAGACTAATTGCAACATACATAATTAAAGAAGGATTGATGAAAAAAGCTCCCAATAATTTAATAAGGTGTATTGAAAAATTAGGCATACTTAGTGATGTTTTGGGTGTAAATAGAATCTCCCAAATTAGAAAGTCAACAAAGCATACCAAAAAACCCACTAAGCCCAAGTCCAAACCCAAACCCAACAATCTTCATAATGGGGAAGAAATAAACACCACTATGAAGGGCATTAAACTCCTCTTTATAGGAGTTGAACCCAAGATCTCATACCACAAAGGGCATGTTTGATTGACAGGACTAGAGCATGGGATTAGGATTATTAATCCATGGGCCCAATTATCCTATGTTTGTTTTGACATTTTGTTGTAGGATTATTAATCCAATGGATAATTAATCCAACAAATTTGTAGGATTATTAATAATGGGGTAAGGGCGGGATTATATATCTTGAATTGGGAAATAAAGTAAAAAGACTATTTTACCCTGACTATATAAGCAAAAATGTAAGCCAAATCAAATCATTTCTACACAGCAAAGACACATCAGCTTTGCTGAGAGAAGATCTCCGTCTCTGTGTGCCAATTTCAGCCTTCGTTCGCCGAAAAATTCACTGTAAGGACTGAAAAACTCTCATTACCGGTGAGATTATCATCTTTGCCATTTATTTTTTTATTTTTTTTCCAGATTTTTATCTATTTCAACAATTAATTTTACATGTTTGGTTCAAAATTTATGATAAATCATCATCGTCAGAATTTATAAGATGTAATTGTATATATATATATAGATCTATGTATTTGTAACAATGTTTTGATGGTTTTGATATATATTATCTACTAGATCTGTGTTTGATTCTATTGTTAAAATTCTGCCCACCATGTGTTTGATTCTATGTTCAAGGGAGAAACTCATCATAAACAATTGGAACATGTTCATGAAGTGTTTGATTATTGCCCATCAAGTGTTTGTAACGTTCACTTTGATTCTCGCTTTGAAACCCTATGGAGTTTAGCTGCTGTTTGTTTCAGTTCAGTTCTGGCTTGATCACTAGTAGTTTTCTCCATTTTAGAGCCTAATTTTTAATATCAAGTTGTGAGTATTATTTTTTGTGTAGACATTTCTTGGTCTTTTGAATGTTATTGTTGAATTGTACTTCCCACCTATGAGATGACCTTTTTTCTTGTTAATTTACTTTGTTTGGTATCTGAGAAAATATGAGTGATAATAAATGTGGTGAAAAAAATAACGACTTTTAATATTTTATTTTTAAATGTGAAAGTGAGTGTAACCGACAGTTTGAAGAAGGATCCAAGGTACTTTTGTCATGTTAGATATCTAGGCTGACATGAGGCCATCCTTTTCTTCTATAGATATATCAATTCTCTCATCTTCTTGCCATAATTGAGACTTACTTAAAGCTTTTTTTTTTTTAAGGAAAAAAATAGTTTAGTTTCTTATTTTCTAAATGAAAATTGTTTGATGTAAATATTTTGAAAACATATTAAAACAATATATATATATATATATATTGGACAAGTTCTAAAAATGGTGGCTGTCGTCGGCAATGGTAAGTAGCCAATAGAGGTGGCTGGAGGTGATTGGGGAGAAATGTAAAATCAAAAACTTATTTTGAAAATAAAACAAAACACTTTTTTTTTCCTAATGTTTAAAAAAAAAAAATTGAGAAAATTGTTGCCATTTTTTTGAGGTCACACAATGATTTGATAGCTACCAATGCTAGCTTTTTGGTAGGAGGAAATGAGCCTTTTTCTCAAGTACACTAAGTTTAAATGAATACTGTGATCGTGCACACTCTGTATTGGTTTGGTCCACACATTTTTGCTTAATCTAAAGAAATTTCTTCAATAGAAGGGAGAATACATCATACTTATGGCCACTCTTTTTCCATAATATTCTTTAAAAAAAAAAATTTGAAATAAGAAAACTCATATAACCAAGCTTCCCCATTTTATTGATCACTCTTTATTCTTTTTATTTCAAAAATTCATAATCTAAACACATTCAATATGAGTGCCAAGAGATCATATTGCCCCATGTAAACAGCAGCAAATTTCCCTATAAAATGATCACGCGCTGAAACTATTAAAAATTCACACATGATGTTTTTTTTTTTTTTTTCATTTGAAATCTTTTTCATATATAGGAATGGCAACGGGGCGAGGCGGGGCCGGGGACTACACTTCCTGTCCCCGATCTCCAAAACTACAAAATTTCTCGTCCCCGCCCACGATCTCCGGCAGGGAACCCATCCAACCCCTGCGCCCCCGCCCCCGCCCCCTAACGGGGATCGGGTTTCCCCGACCCCGAATAATCCCTGTACAAAGCAACAACAATCAGCAAAGAAGATGAAGAGCAGATAGGAGAGAGAAGAGAGAACCACATATCTGTTCAAAAAAATCATAGATCTATCAAAACGTTAACAGAAAAAATTTAGATATCTTAAACAGATAAAACCCTAACAATAATACCCTAACAACAAATCAAATTTGAATCCATATATATATATATATAAATTGATCAAGATTTTTCAAAAAAAATCATTGATATTTTCAAAAAAACCACAACACAGAAGCAAATGATGAGGAGGGCGATCGGTGGTACTGCGGTAGAAGGAGTGTTGTGCATCGAATGATAGCGATCGGTGGTGTGCGACGACGTTAGTGGAGAGATCGGTGGTTTGCGACGACGGTGGTAGTAAGAGAGAGAAAGAGAGAGACAGAGAGAGACAAAGAGAGAGAAATGAGGGATTCAATGAATAAGAGGCTAAAAATGAATGGCAGAGGCTGAAAATGAAATTTATAAATTTATTATATATACGGGCCATGTTCGGGGATTATTTGAGAGCAGGGCCGGGTTGGGGCCGGGGTTGGGGAACCTATCCCCATCCCCAGCCTGAAAACAATTGGTGATTTAATTTTTAATACCGTCCCCGGCCCTACGGGAAGTAATTTTTTAGAAAAACCCGTTCTAATCGGGGTCGGGGGGTCGGGTCCTCAGCGGACCGGGTTCAAATTTTCATCCCTATTCATATAGGAAACTTATATATTTTTTCAACTAAAACTAAAGATCAAGGAATTGGTCTAGTTTAGTGAATGAGTTGCTTATATATTTCTTTCTTTTTTTTTTCTACAACACTGTTTTATTTATTTATTTTTCCCTATAAAATCATAACCCTTATGGATTGAGATTTTATAAAAATTTTGGGAGGACAACCTAGGGCTTAGTTCACTATATTTCTACAAAGTTCACTTGCACAATTAGACCTTAACACAATTTTAGTTGTGTTCTCTTTTTGGTTATTCATACATTTTCACAATAAACTGCCCAATTCTAATTTTTGTTAACCATTAAAAATAACATTTAACTTGGCCCTAAAAGGGTTTGGTGTGAGATTGGCTTGATTTTGGACACAATCATACAAAAGTGAGTAGATGAGTATGGTTCTCCATGGTCAAGGTGGAGACTGCGAAATATTCGTAGGTCTACATTTTCTGCTTTATTTGGTCCAATGGTGTTTCATGTTTTAATTTTCTCTTTGTTTGTTTAGTTTTGTAAAATTCCTAATTTGCATGCTTGAATTAATTAATTTTTAACACATTAAATATGTTTAGGCTCTGGATTGATTAACTGAACTTTGATCTGGGGTTCAGTGGTTGAGCAAGACTAAAAATAGAAAACACTTCAATAATGTTCTATGTGGTAAATATAAAGACATCAGAGATTGAGCCATGAATTTTCTTTATTTGATTTTCCTTTTATTTGTTAGGGGAGCTAATAGCTTATCTGGTAGCTTCATCTTTGTTAGATAATTCACCTAGTAATGAATGATGTGTTTCATGCTAAAAGCTTTTTATCCACTTTGAGATTACATCCATAATTACAGGTCAAACAAAATTTGAATTAATGCAATCTTTTGGGAGCTAAATAGCTTATCTGGTCGCTTCTTTTATGCAGAGTTTTATTGGGGTACTAGTGAGGGCAGTGCCTTATTGCATTTATGGATTTTGTTAGCAACATAACTAGACCTCAAATTTCTCCAAATTCTGTTCTTTTAGTTTCACACCAGTGCCTTCTCTTTGTTGGACATGCAATAGAATACTTATTTATTTTAAATCCAAGGCATTGGTTTTTTTTGTTTCAATGCAGAAAGTATACAATACTGTCATGAGATGGGTTCAATTCATTTCATTTCCTGGTTTATGGGTTTCTTTTACTCTACAGCAGTCATAATGGGAAAATTAGTATAAGGCTGTGGACTCTGATTTAGTCACTAGGTCATTTCATTTATTATAATAATAATAATAATAATAATAATAATAATAATAATAATAATAATAATAATAATAATATCAGAGAGTGAAAATTTGTCTAAACATAGATTGTGATCCTCTCTCTCTCTCTCTCTCTCCAATTACTATGCATTTGTGTTCCTGTATGCGATATGTTTGTGAAGGGGCTGTTTCAGTACCCATCAGAAATACATGTTGTTCTAATCTCCTACACTAACTAGATCTGGTGTGTTAGTTGAAGCATTTGTAGATGGACAATAATGAATGCTCGGACAGTATGATGGACCAATTTGAAGCATTTGTAACACTCCAAGAAGTTGTGTCATCTATTAACTATGTATGTGGTGTGTACATTATTGTACTACATGTTGCCTTGGAGAGGTACCAATCTAGGTTGGATATTAAAAGGTCACAACATCCCTTCCAAGCACAATTAGACTATTTGAATAGATTGGTGAAGCATAGCGATATTGATTGTCATGAATAACTCCGAGTGAATAGGCGTACCTTCATGTGTCTTTGTACACTTGTCCGAAGTGTGGTATTATCTGATTCCTAATATGTCCTCTTAGAGGAGAAAGTTGCAATGTTCTTAAATGTGATTGCACACGATTATAAGAATCATAACATCAAGTTCAATTTCATGCAGTCTGGGCAAACAGTTAGTCAGTACTTTAACAATGTCCTTAAAGCTATTTTACGCCTACAGGGTGTCTTACTTAAGACGCTAGAGCCAATAACTATAAATTGCACAGATGACAGATGGAGGTGTTTTCAAGTATTACATAGTTTAATTTCATTTAGATTTTTGGCAAACACTAACATATTTAAAATGAATAACCTTATTTTATTTTGATCTTTCGTAGAATTGTCTTGGAGCTCTATATGGAACTTATGTTAGGGTTTGTGTTCCTGCAATAGATAAGCCAAGATATAGAACACGGAAGGGTGAAATTGTTACTAATGGCTTGGGTGTTTGCTCCCAAGACATGCAATTCATTTATGTGTTGCTTGGATGGGAAGGTTCAGCTTCAAATTCTAGGGTACTTAGAGATGCTGTGAATAGACCAAATGGTTAGAAGGTGCCGACCGGTAAGAATCTATATAGTTAACTCATGCAATCTTAATTTCCCAATTTTTAAAGTACTTATACATATGAAATCCATATTTGTTTTCAGGTTTCTACTATCTTGTAGATGCGGGTTACACTAATGGTGAGGGTTTCTTAGCGTTGTATAGAGGGCAATGTTATCACCTCACTACACGGAGAGAGAGGGGTTTCAACATGAAGCACTCTGCTGCTCGTAATGTTATTGAGAAGTGTTTTGGGTTACTCAAGATTAGGTGGGCAATACTGAGAACTGCTTCGTACTACCCAATCAAAACCTACATGTTGCCTTCTCCACAACCTCATCAGACGTGAAGTGCCAGTGGATCCATTTGAGTTCGAGTTAAATAACACTCATATACCTCAACCTGATTTAGGAGAAGAGTTCATCAATACAACAGAGCCATCAAATCAATGGAGTGATTGGAGGGATACATTGGCAAACATAATGTTTAATGAATGGCAAGCAATTAGAGGATTTGGTGGAAATCCCACGTAGTTGAGATAGTTTATTTAAATATTTTATTTGTAATGATGAGAATCTTGTCTATTTTCATATTTGCAAAATATGTAATGAGAATCTTACGTAGTTGAGATGGATTTTTTTTATTTTTTTTATTTTTAAGCTAATCAATTTTATTTGTTTAAATCTTTATTTCATGGAGAACCATTTGTTGCTTTCATGAGTGCATAATAATATCTATATTTTAGGTAGATTGAACAGTTGTTTAATATCAAGAGTGCTTTTTTTATTTTTTATTTTTTTATATAGTTCATGCACATTTTTCAATCATATTTTCACCTTGTCTTCCATACTTGTATTTTGTATATTAGAATGAGCTATTAAATCAATAATATGTGTTGTACATCATTATTATAGGCATAGATAGTGTTGCTACCAGTCATTCTCGAAAGAAAAGTAAGGGAAAGGCAGATGCTGGTTCAATTGGGAGTTGTAGGATTTGGACAAAGCGGGAGGAGTGGTTTCTCATAAGTGCAATGAGAGATTTGTGTAATAATCCTAAATGGAAGGTTGACAGTGGGCAATTTAAGTTCGGGTTTTATGGCGAACTTGAGAAGAGAATAGTCATGACTTTTCCTGGAAGTGACCTTCGTGCTTGTCCTCACATTGAGTCAAAGATAAAAATTTGGAGGAAACACTATGGCCATTTGTATGAAATGACTGAGCTTAGCGGGTTTAGATGGAATGACACTGAGAAGATGGTTCTTGTTGATAGTGCTGATGTTTGGGAAAACTTTGTTTGGGAAGTTTTTTTCTTCTATTTTTTAGTGTTCATCTCATCATAACTACTAGATATCCCATTCATCTTCATTTCAATTTGATCTCATTTAGCTTACCTTTAATTTGAGCTCTTGTTGAAAGAGCTCCAAGTACATATTCACTCCCTATACTTTTGTTTATGTGCTGCATGCCTGAATGTTCTTTCTTTCTTTTGAACTTGTGTAGAGATAACCAAGTGCGAGTTCTATGCAAAACAAGTCATTTCCGTATTATGAAGATTGGCTTGTTCTCTTTGGCAAAGATAGAGCCACTTGTGAGTTAGCTGAAGATCCCGTAGATGCAGTTGAAGCAATTGCTGTGGAGGAAGCCATGGGGAAGAAGGGTGATGGTTCTCCAGCTAAGCAATTCAATGTTGTTGACTTTGAGTGTTCAATGTCTACAAATGGAAATGTATACAACTCTTCTACCTTTAGCAAGAGAGGAACAAAAAGAGGCAGGACTACTGAAGGAATCACAAGTAATATTGCTATAATAACGGAGACACTCGGCTCTTTTTTGGACAAACTGGACACTAGATTGGGTGAGATTATTAAGAGGACTGTGTAGACACCCCATTTTTTACCACCCTTAAGACTTGGGGGTCCCAGGTTGATTGTTCGTGGACGAAGGCAGGACGAAGGCTATGTTGTGCAAAGGTTCGATTTCTTCGGCAGGAGGAGCTTCAAATCCCAACCTTACACCCATTTTGGACCAAAACTATTTTGACCAAAATGATTTTTAGACCTTAAAACCCTCTCTTTCAAAATATTTTTGAAAAAACGTTTCTATGATGTTCCGAGGCTCGCATTTCGTTAAATGTTACGCTTTTCGGTAAACCGAGCAAGGACAAAATGGAAATAAATGAAAGAGAGGTGAACTCTTTGAAAATTGTTTCAAAACACCTTATTTAGAGGTTTGGAGTTGAAGAAAATTGGAGGAGAGGGAAGAACCTAGTTGGGGAAGAAGTTGGGCACGAATCGTTAAGAGAGAGTCGAGCAGCCCTCGCTAAATCAGGCCTATCCTTCTGTACACTTGGATTTCAGCTATGAGGCCATCACCATTGGAAAGTGGACTTCCAGGGTTTCATTTTGCATTCAAGAATCTCCTAAAGCCGAGCCCATATGAGCTATGGCTGGTTGAAGTTGGGCATCAATCCAGTTAGAACTGAAACTGAGTAGTCTTCACTAAAAGAGGCATATCTTTCTGTACAATTGGAATTTTGATGTGAGGCTTCCACCATTGGAAATAATATTTTCGGGGCTTCAATTTAGACTCAAGAATCACCTGTAAAGGAGTTCGGATGAAGTAGATATGCCCGTTTGAAGTCGGGGCCAGAAACCAATTTTTGCTTATCGGTAACAAATGGAGCTTGTCGGCCATGTGTCGGCCACAAATGGGGTTTGTTGGCCATATGTCGGTGAAGAGTGACCCTTTTTGGCCACAAATGGTGGCTTGTCGGCCACCAATGATGGTCGGGCGGCCACTGGTGCAAGAGTAGCTCAGATTTTACAGATATTTTCCCTCCAGCTGTTTCACACTACTCCAGCTGTCCCTTCTTTGATATTTTTGACCAAGGCTCTTGTATTTCTATATATAGAAGGCCTTCTCTATTGTTTTCAAGGTTAGAAAGATTTGGGAGCCTCACTCTCTACAATCCTCTCTCTCTACAACTCTTTCTCTTTAGATTTCTTTCTCTCTTGCCCTTTTGTGCATACAAGTAGAGATACACTTCTAGTTTGCCTATCAACCCTTAACCAAAGTTACTTATCTTTGGGCTGAGATTCCTTGGGACCTTCTTTGAGCTTTAGAAGGTGATTTTAGCTTGATTTGGTGCCTCATTTGTGCCTAAAGTGTGCTTGGCTTCAAGAGGTATAACCTTTACCCATTAAGCTTATTTTTCATACTTGTTTTTGCCATCTTTTTGTACTATTTTTTGGGGTGTTTTTGAACTGAAAAACCTCTGTTTTTGTGGGTTAAAAGTGTTGGTTTAAGGCCATTTCAAGTTAGGGGGTGGTTCACCCTTCTCACTCATTTGTTGTTAAAGCTTTTGTGCCTTCATTCATCACTTTCAAACCAACTTGTTTTGGCCTTTTAACGACTCAAATTCAGAGGATTTTTAGTGGCAAAAAACTTGTTTTGAAGTCCAAAATTGGAGGGGTTAGCCTCCCCTCATTGTGTCTTGTTTGCATGCCTAGTTAGCTTTATATGTTAGCATGTTTTTGTAGCTTAACTTAGCTTATTTCTAGCATGTTTTTGCCTCTGATTTGGGCTACTTTAGCTATGTTTTGGGTTGTTTATGTTGTATGAGTAGTCTTTTGCATGGTTGTAGTGTAACCTCATGTTTTAGCTACTCTTGTCTTCATTCCAACATGTTTTCCAACTGATTTTGGGCTATAAAAACTCTGTGTTTTTGGGCTGAAGCTTAGGTCCTAAGGCCATTAAAGGTTGAGGGGTTGATAGCCCTTCTTTGTACCCTGTTTTAGAGGCCTTGGCCCTTCTGATTCCCACCCTTTTGCTATCTTTTTCCAAGCTTTTAAACACTATTTTTCAGAGCTATTTTAGTGAATAAAAACATGTTTTGAAGTCCAAAAATGGAGGAGGTAGCCTCCCCTCTTTGTGTCTTGCTTACTGGTCTAGCATGCTTCATGTTTTAGCCTATTATTCTAGCATGTGTTAGCTTAATTTCAGAATGTTTTAAGCTATATTTTGGGTTGTTTTGCATTTGTTTTGGGCTGGTTGTTGCTTTTGAGCTTTGTATTGCATAGCTGTAGTGTAAAGGGCTTCACTAGTTTGGTGTTTTAGGCCTTTAAACATCATTTTCTTGAGTTGATTGCATGTTTTAGTATTATTTTGCATGTAATTTCAGCACCTTAATCTCTGCAATCTCCCTCATTTCTTCACTCTTTCAATTGTTTTGAGGGTGTTTCAACCTTAGGGTTGTTTAAGCTTGAGGTTGAGGCTCATGCCTAATGGTTTAATCCTCCTTTGAGGGTTCATTACCAACGGCATGAAGTTTCCCTCATGCCTTGAACTACTCCTTGGTTGACACTTATTTCGCTTTAGAAGACATTCAGCAATGGACAAATTGACTAAAGAATGGTTTGGTAACTAAAATGAGTAAATAAAATTTGACAAGTAAAAGTGTGCAAGATAAGCATCTTCATGTTGCATTGCATGTGTTCGGATCAGATGTTAATTCAAACACGAGGGAAATGGGACGTTTCATACTCAAAGTGATGAAACGTTCTGCTTTTCTTGGTCACCATCACCCTTGATCCTACATAATAGGGTTGTGGTTCTGTTGAGTCTTGTTTTGCACTCATTAAGCTTGTAAAAGCTTGGTTCGTAAGCCATCATCCATGGAAAATTCTTGGTTGATGGTTTGAGGGCCAAGAGTTGCACTCTTCTAAGCTTTTGTGATGATAAGGAGAGTAACAGTACACACAAACCTTGAGAATACACTGCTTTGCCTCTATTTTCTCTCTATTGTAGCAAAAAAGGGAAGTTCAGGAAAGGGGTAGCCGATCGGCCACCAGCTTCTACCGATCGGCCACCAGAAGTAACCGACCGGCTACTAATGGTAACCGACAATCACCATTGGTAGACGACTGGCCATCAATGAAAATTTTGCACAAGTGTGTTCCTGAGTGGAAGCAGAGGTGTTCTGGAAATTGGCACAATTTTCAATGGTAAAAAAATGTGCAAACAGAGGCGTTCAGTGGCAAGGCGGTGGATTTTCGAGAGGAAACCAACCAAGCATGCATGCGTCCCTCGCCCGCGAAGCCATTTAACTACTTTATTTAGTTAATTGGTGGTTGCTAATTTACTTATTTTGTAATTAGCTAGTTATAGTGTTTAGCTAGTTAATTCATTTTGTAATATATAATTAGCTTAGAATAAGTTAGTTAATTCATTTTGTGTTGTAATAATTAGTTAGCTTAGCTTAGATTAGCTTAGCTCCTATTCATTCGGACCCTCCTTCGAGAGGGCGTAATGTTGTAATAAATGTGCGTGCGTGTGTGCATGTCTTCCAACCCCATGTCTTTTTTCCTTTTATTTCACCGCTTTTGATGGTTGGTTTAGGGACATTTTCAATTAGCATACCTTATGCTTGCATGTTTGCATCCATTCATTTGTCTTGCATACACCGAGGCTCGATTCATCATTCAAATTGCATAGCAATTTCGATATCTTATTTGAACACGTGTTTAAAAGCATATTATCAAATTGAATCAACTCAAATGCCATATTAGTAGTTGAGCCTATTAATTTCATATTGTATGTGTTGCATTAGGCATCTTGTATAGTTAGGATCATGCATCTTTCTAACTAGTTTTTGTTTTGGCTTGGAGTACTCGGTAAGTTTTATGCTTTAGCATACTTGTATGAGTGTGATTGCCATATTGCCATGATTCGCATGCTTGCCATGAGACTATGTGTTTACTTGCTAAACTGCATGAATACCTATGGATGAAGGCTTTGTTGTTTGAATTGGAACGATTTAACAAATGTATGTTCTAAGCCCACTTTGTTGTGGCAAAATCATGTTTTAAGCCCACTTGAGGATGACAAATTCAAACCATTTTCGCAAACAAACATAAATTGAATTGTTCCAAGTCTTGTGACTAGTCTATACTTGTTAGTGTGCGTCACATAGTAAAACTAGTTTAATAATTTGAACAAGAACACATAATGTTTATAAAAAGTATATCATGATTAGTAGAGGCCGATCTTTGATCGGGCGAGCGGGGATACTCATTTCAGGACCTTTCCTTCTCGTACCCAAGTTCCTAAGCCAAGGCAACTTTGGTGATGACGGACACATGGCCTTTGGCACGAGTCAAGGTTTCCTAAATTCCCCCAAAACAAAAATATTTAGGTGGCGACTCTGTATCTGGCAAAGCAGTTCAATTTTGGCATTATTTGATTTAAAATTCATTTTCCAAAGCGGTTTGCCGGATTTGGACTCTTTGGTGATTATCAGTTTCACATTGCACTTTAGGAGACTAGATTCGGAACCGCGAGAGTCCCAACTGTGAGGCCTTTATTTTCAAACCCTTTCCGAAAGGCGGAGGCGTGAAAAAAAGCGAGTCCACATATTGGATATCAACATGACTTATCCCAAGCTAGAAGGAGTGTCAATGTTGAACTTCTGAAGCTCCCCTTCACTTCAACTCAAAGGTTGACAGTAGGTTCTCTCATTGTCAAAGATGCTCAGCGAGTTGACTGGTTTTTCAGTCTCTCTGATACCAACAAATTGGAGTGGGTATGCCTTTTGTTGGGAGGGCACGCATGAGTACACATGTTTGGGATTGTGGTTTATTCGACACAATAGAATATATAATAGTATTTGATAATGTGGGAATTTAGTTGTGTGGAAGATATTGGAGATGCTATATTTCTAGCTTACACACATCACTGTTCTACAAATTGTGAACATTGCTTTTCTTAGTTTAATATTGAAAGTGAGTTGATTGGTGGATCAAAAACAAAAAAAAAAAATACATAACCTGTTACATGTGATTCTAATGGGTGAACATAATCTGTGTTTAGACAAATCTATGTTCAAACATAATTTTGCATGTGTACTTTTAGGCCATGTTTGCATGTGTTTAATTACCATTTTGTGTGTGTGTGTGTGTGTGTGTGTGGACATGTTTGCATGTGTTTAATTACCATTTTGTGTGTGTGGGTGGGTGGGTGTGTGTCGGTCATGCACTACTACAAAAACAGATAAAGTTCACACTTTTTTTGGGTGATGTTTGTTATTTAATCACACCTTTTAAGTTTTATTAAAGTGTGATCTTTGAGAGTGTGATTAAAAGGGGCCATTTTTAATCACACCTTTTAAGTGTGATTAATAACATTTAGATCACACCTTTTAAGTGTGATTAATAATATTTAGATCACATCTTTTAAGTGTGATTAAAAACATTTAGATCACATCTTTTAAGTGTGATTAAAAACTAATAAAACCTGTGATAATAAACTTTAGATCACATCTTTTAAGTGTGATTAATAACATTTAGATCACATCTTTTAAGTGTGATTAAAAACTAATAAAACCTGTGATAATAAACTTTAGATCACATCTTTTAAGTGTGATTAAAAACATTTAGATCACATCTTTTAAGTGTGATTAAAAACTAATAAAACATGTGATAATAAACTTTAGATCACATCTTTTAAGTGTGATTAATAACATTTACATCACATCTTTTAAGTGTGATTAATTACTAAAAAGATTCGACATATTTGAAGAATAATCAATATTATTTTTGTACGCACATTTCAAAAATGTAATACACACTATATACTATACTTTGAATCACAACCACATATTCAATGGAATAACGTCATATATTTCATAAATGAAAATTCAATATGTTCAAAAGTATATACAAAGGAATTAAATAAAAAATTTTAAACTGTGCTTACTTATATTAAAAAATAAAAAATAAAAAACTTGAAAAACTAAGTCCTTGAATTCTTTGACCATATTTTGCATCTCTCCAAGAAATTTCTAATCTGAAAAATAAAAACACAAATTAATTCAGAAACCACTAGAATCATATGAATAAACTAACTATTTGTAGAGATTGTTCTAGTCTTACAAAAGATAAAGTCCCACTAATCACACCCCTTCAAATGTCTTAACATTAAATACCGCTACCATGACATGAAGCATGTAAAAACAAAATGTCACTTTACCCATAGAAATTGCAAGTTCAACAGAAATTTTACTATAACCAACAGCTTAATTTAAGAGGCTCTATCCATCTCAAATATTTAATGTTCTACAAAAGAAATACAATTGAATGTTGATTGTGCAAATACTTTGAGTACATTTCAAATATCTGTGGTGTGTTGAATGTCCGTGTCCCATACAAAAACACTTAACAATTAGGCAACCCTAGTCTGCAGCCCTTCATAAATATGCCAAAATTTTGAAAATGCATTCTTTCACTAAAATTTATCATTCAATGAACATGAGTTACCTGTACTGGTAAGAAGAATAAAAAGCAGTACAAGGTTCAGGTTTTTTTTCTTGGAACAGCACTAAATTCCCCTGTTACAAACAAATATCACCATTAGCCAATCAAATCGACAAATCGAAAACTGAGAACAACACAGACCAAATAAAGGTATAGTTTCAAAATTAAAACAAGTTATTTTGATAAACCAAAGTCATCAATGAGTCTCTTTTTAGGCTTTAGAACAAATAATTGGAGTGCTATAAATTTTCAAACTGTCTTCAACACCCAAGAAAATGGGAAAAAATATAAAAATAAAAATCATTAAACAACACACAACAAAATCATCAAAACTAAAGAGCTTGAATTGCTAATCTATAAGAAAGTTACAATTTTTATGCATTTGAATCACATTTTGTGTAGATCAAACATTCATGAGCAATAAAGATTCTATAAAAATGAAGAAATTACAGAGACGAAGCATCTCTATTGACATATCAAAAAAGCTCCATGAAATTTTTATATATTCAATAATCGCAACATTTAGTTCAAAAACAAAAAAAAAAAAAAAACAAAAAAACAAAAGGAAATGAAAAAAATAAAAATAAAAATAAAGCATTTGAAAGCAAACAATCAAACATATGCAACCTGTATAGCTAATATCTCGAAGTTAAAAAGGAAAAATGAAACTGGGTACTTTCAATATATATATATACAGTGATGAAGAAGAAGATTGGAAGTTGTGTGGTGAGACTAAAGTCGAACAGAGCACTACAGTCATCAGTTGCTCTAATAATTTTAACAGAAAATTGAACAACCCAAACACATAAAACTGCCAATAGTTCAACCCAAAAAAGCAAAATAACATCAGCTCTACTTGTTGTCCTCAAGAAATAGCTAATTCTCACCTCTTTAACTATCCGAAAAGCTTCCTAGTATGAAACACTAACACCAACAATCTCCCAATCTCAATTAACAAATCATATCAATTCAACCAGACATGCTGCCAAGAGTGAAAGTATGTTCCATTTCGTAAAGAGTAAAACTATGCTCCTGAGTCTTGACAATGCTTAAAAAAATGACAGCATGAAACAATGCTCCTGAGTCTTGACATACTTAAAAAAATGACAGCATATAATCATGCACTCTACATAGCAAACCGCAATAACAAACATTGAATTGTTAACCAACACAATATTTTACAAAAGGAGCAAGTTTTTGCAACATAAGGTATATAACTCCTCTGTGAAATAACATAATTCAGCACAGGGATTCTACTTTGATACTTAATAATCATTGTCCATTTGACTGTTAATTAGATATTAAAAGAAATACATATGAATAAATACACCTTGCATCTTGGATTGAATCTAACATTTGATAAGCATCTAACTAGACTGAGTTTGATGTTGTCAATACTTTAGAGGTGCTAAAATTTTGTTCTAAATTAAATATGCCCACTTAAAAGTCATAAAACTTTATAACATAAAAATAAATAAGCAGTAAGCAGTAAAAGACTTGAGTGGCAGGTTCTTGACTCATGCCTCTGCAGTCGTCCCAACGGTTGCAAACCTCATCCTCCCATTATCAGGATCCCTATGAACCTAAACAAAATTTTACAAATAATGCTACTTTGAGATAAAAGGCTAGTGAAACAAATCCTAGGCACAGAGAAAATAACTATGAGCTGTCAATGACTTCACAAACCACGCTGATGGTATAAGGAGTATCAACTTGGCACAAAGCTCTTTCAATAGCAGCTATAAAGTTAGGTTGTATAACTCTTAGAGGAAGGGTAGCCTCTGGAAACAGAACCACTCCTGGAAAAAAAATTATAAAATATATATATATATATATACATATTAACAAAAATAAAGAAAAGGAATTAAAGCAATGAAGATAAGACTGAGACAAAACAAGCCACTTAAATTGTTCCTAAGCCATGCGCATATGACACTAGGTCAATAAGCTACACCAAGACATGTAAATCACTGTCCCTCAGCTCTATGGCATTTCATGCTACTTGGTTAAGCTAAATCTTGAATTCATGAACTCGTAGGGCCATACATGAGTTACAAACCTCTGGCTCTTTCAAATGATTAGATGCAGAGCTATGGCTCTTTCAAATGTCAAAAGATCAAATAATGATGAGTGGTTCCTTAATTCTTGGAGGCTTCCAAGAAGTATCCTCACGTATTGAGGTGTTTTTGTGTTGTGTGGGTTGAGTGGCTATGAGTATATATTGAGTGGTTCATTGTTCAGGGTTGTGAGTTCTCTAAACTAAGGGTCGAGTGATGAGAGTTCATATGGAGTGTTTTATTTCTATTAATGTCTGTTCTTTTGTAGGATTTGTTGGATGTGAAGAATTTAGGTTCACTAAAAATGTGGGTTGAGTGTTATGAGACCATATATATGTGGGTTTTTACTAACACTTTTGTCTATATTAAGTGGAATCTGTTTTGCAGGTGCAAGGAGATACAGAGCATGAGTATTGTGAGGTTACTAAATGTGGGTTGAGTGGTGTGAGTAAAAAATTGTGTGGAGCCTTTCCCTTTACCTGTTTATTGATGAGTGAGCTCAACTAATTCCTCTCTAATCAGTTATATTATATCAAAGATAAGAGACCACTATCATGCCATCAACTAATTCCTCTCTAATCTTGTTCCTTCTTCCTATTTATTTTGTTAAATACGTACTTGTGCATTACTCTCAGATGCAAGGACATACAAATGATTTCAAATAAAAGTAAGGAATTGATATTAATGGAGAGTACTCACCTCCGAATTTCAGCAAGATCACCAGTGAGCTCATAACTGAGAGAGTAATAGAAGTAGAGTCTCGCAGCCAGAACATCAATGGTTTGCCTATTTAAGTTTTTCAAACGGGTAATACTTGTTGAGGAACAACTTTAGCCTGGAGAGCAGCAGAAATAAGCAATAATGTGATTTAACAAACATTATCAATCGAGTAAAGAATAACACAACACTTGACGTGAGCATAATTTGCCAGCTTTTCCAATATTCTTACAATATACCAGCATTAACAAGACCACTCTTTGTAGAACCGTAGAAAGGAATACAGCCGACAACCAATATATATAAGCTTCTGGTGCCTTGAGCTGAATTTGCCATATCTAATTGTTTTTTTTTTTTTGATGAATAAGTCATAAATTAAACAACAAAAAAACTACAAGGGGTGTACCCCAAGAGCTAACCAACTATACAGGGACACAGCAACCAACAAAACAAAAAAAAAAAAAAAAACAAGAACACACTAGAAAAAGAACCATCATGTTCAAACAACACATAAGCAAGAAGCAAATGAGGGGCAAGAACAAGGCAAACAAAAAGCCTTAGAACAACATAACCTGGGCACAACTTAACCACTAAAAAGATCCAAAATAACAAAAACCAGAACAAAACCCAAAAAAGGCAACAGCAAAGAACACAACAACACCAGCAGGAACCAGCAACCAGGCAACAACAAAGGTAACAGAAAAGAATCAACATACAAACAGCCAACTCTTCAACACAGTGACATATACAACTAGCAGCAAAAACAAGAGCTTCAACAATCAACAATTGGGACAAGATCCATCAAAATGGATTACTTGCTCCAGGCCATCATTCTGTTAAATGATCCTAAGAGAGCCAAGCAATCAACATATTAATAGGACAATTCAACAATAGATAACTGCAAGACTCACATAAAACTGGCTAATATCAATCAACCCACAGACAACACTCAACTCACACCAAGCAGTCAACTACTGAAAGAGAAAAAACTATACAACAATATACGCCTCAATCACTCAACCCTCAAATAAACAATTCCCCTAAAATAGACCAGCTGAAAACCTGCAAATAAACAGCAGAAAGTCAAGTCTAGGTTCTCACCAAACTCAACCCATAGAATCACAATAAACCCTCCTCGCTCACAGTCCTAGTATGGGAACAGTTAGCATCTGTCAAATTACATTTTCTATGTTTCATCAATTAGGCATATTCCATACAAGAATTGAGCCCAAATGGCAAGGATCTATTACTGCATCAATACCATAACTTGTCCAAACCAGATTACTTACTGAGATCAATTTTTTTACTACTCAATCCAATTTGCTTATCATCATCCCCTTCCAGTTCAGTCTTCTAATCATCATAACCAAAATTTCTAACCCACTAAGTCAAACTCATCATCTATTAAGGCTATTTTGGGAAGTTACAATTTTAGCCACAAAAAAAAAAAAAAGAGCTTTTCGTAAATACCCAAAAACTACTAAGAGAGTCAATTCCCAAAACAACCATAAATCCTTATTCAAAACTCTTAATTCATATCTGTAACAAAACCAACTTGACCCAATTGCTTAATCGGGCACCCCCCCCCCGAAGATCATGAAAGTAGAGAGATGACACTCACAATTTCTCACGGAGCTGTGGGGTGTCCTTGGGGGTTCCAAGGGTATTGACAAGCCTATAAAATTATTTATTTTTTATTATTTGAAGAAGAAACAAGACATCACATCATTTACAGATTCTTTGGCTTTGATGTTGTAACTATTTATCCTTCACTGCAATGATCACATATAATGTAACATGCCAAGTGAAACATCTAGTGCAACCACTCCATTCCAGATTACAAGCATAAATTTGGCATTTCTCTATTTAGTCTGTTTGGAGATATCAAATCAGCATTCGATTAAAAAAAATATAAACCATGCATCCCAGTAAGAATACTGATTAGAATAACTTACAATGTTTTAAGTGTAGCCAATTCACCAATGTAATCTGGGATTGGACCAGTAATTAGGCAATTTACTAAATATGATAAAAGTAATTACAAATGTAAATAAGTCCTCATAACTCGATTATGTTTTTCAGCTGGGATATGGTAGAAGGAATGGGGCCATCCATGGATGTGCCTTGCATGTGCCTGAAACAGATTATTTAACAATTATTTGAGATGTTCTTAGGTAAAATTAAAAAATTAAGAGAAAGCTTGTTAGAATTCCATAGGCAAGGAAAAGATTACTAATGCATGGAACTACTAATGATACTCACAGTGTTTTAATTTTTGTCCAGTTCCCAATCAGATCAGGTATCTTCCCAGATAGTACACTCCCATCTATCCTACTGCAATTAGTTGAAGAAGTTTTAGATTTACTAAAATTCAAGACTAATAAATGTCAAAATAATTACCACTTACAAATCTGTCAAGTTCTTCAATTTGCTGAATGTGTCTGGAATTGTTCCAGTAAAATTGTTGGCAGAAAGAAAGCTGCAGAAAACTATCGATTATAAATTCCCTTGAAACAACATGAGAACGATAGCACTAGTAGTGGCAATGTTAACATCATTTTGTCGCACTCAACTCAACATACAAAGATACCCAAAAGACAATGTTCAATGCATGTAAGAGATGGTTGACACTGCAATCTTAGACAAAGACTACCATATATATTGGGACAATTATAAACATACATAAAATTCATACAAAAAACTTGATAAGAATGATATGGCAATGCCATTATTATAAATAAATCCATCTTCAATGGTGTTTTGTTTTGAAGTGAAAGGTCTACAATGAGTCACATCATTATATATGAATTTTTTGTTTGTATAGCATTACTCTATATATTGATAGACACAATGATTGAATGTTGGACAAGGCAAGAAATGCATCAACAATAATCACGATGCTTTTAAATTCAAAATAGTCATGCTCTCTTTCAATGTAGCTTAAAAAAGCAAGTTCTCATGGCACTTCTCATCCAATATTTGAAGGTCACAGCTGGACAGGATCATGCATACGAAACCCTTCCTGATCACACAGCTGTTTTTCAACACATTAATACTCTATCTCCAACCAGAAAAGCATTTTATATAAGAAGCTTTGGCAATGATAGCACTACCATGTAATTCGGTATATTCAAGTGTATACTTTAGAAGAAAGTATTAAGTTTAAAACAAAAAGAAAGAACTTTCTTACAGCCTCCTCATGCAGCTCAAATTTCCAAGGTTTTGATGAAGAGGTTCTCCAAGCTGATTATCTTCCAAGACCCTGTATAAGATAGTTCACGTTAAAATCAAGGTCATGCTTCATTTATTAGTCCAGTAGACAGAACAGTATCCATGACTTACAGCTCCTCAAGAGTAGCAATGTCTCTGATTTGATTTCCTTTGGAATTGAACCATTAATGCGGTTTCCTAAAAGGGACCTTACCTTTTGTTTATGATCAAACTCCCTTTTGACAAGTAACAAAGCAATTACCCACTTCTTGAGTGCATAACTTAAATTAGTTAATAACGTTCTATAAAGCTTTATTGGATCTTGACAATTCTATTTTTGAAAAAGTTTCCACAGCCATCTGTGTTTTCTTTTTTGTTTCAAAAATAAAATTAAAAAGAAAAATCTGCACCTGAATCTCAAATGAGAAAGGAAGCCCATTCGCAAAGTTTGAAGAGTAGTCTATGGCTGAAGGAGAAGCACGACATTATTGAGCTGGTACTTTTTGGAAGACAGCTTGGTTGTATTGGACTATTTGACAATTTTATACAGGAATACAGGAATTATTATAGAGCTATTTCATTGGGTTTATATGTATATGTGCCATATTGGAAATTATCAGGAACAAGTTTGTCATCTTTTCACATTGGAATTGTTAAGGCAATATTATGCTTCAAATTTTCTTTCTGAGGTGTAAAAGAAAGCAATATAAATGCTTTGCCTTTTTCTGTTTTAGCAAATTTCTAAGATGAAAGATGTCCTATTGTCTTCCATTCTTTAGTTAAAGGATATCATTAGAATAAGGTTAAAAAATTTCAGCAAAACTTGGAAGTTCCAAGCTTCCATTTTGTCTACCTTATACCACTGCCAGTGTAAGCCAAGTGGTTACTTGGTTTGGCCACTTAACCTTGATTTCTGGGGAAAGATGAAAAAATTGTCGGTGTTTGTCAGGTCATACACTGAGGTTTTTAGTATGTGGGTCATGTTTCTGGTTAAAAATTATGAAACAATAGTGTAATTTTTAAATTGTGTGCTCACCAAACTAAATGAAACTGTTGCCTTTTTTTTTCTTCACAAAATTAACATAAACTATCATTACATATAGCACCTTTCATCTGTATACAGTGGAATATAGTTCTACATTCTAAATTACTGCAACACTGCTATCACAACTGTGTTTGTCTTTCAAGATTTCCCTGTGTGCTGTGTTTCACTTTCATTCTATATGATGGTTTGTGCATTTATGATTCCTATTGCCGGAAGATGATTCGTAATAGAACCCAATTTCTTTAGATTCAACAAATTTATATTTTAAAAAAAAAATGTGTTCAACCCAAGAACCTAATTTCACATTCAAGTTTTAATTTTTCCAATTCAGATTCAGATATTTTCCCCAACTCGCATTCAAGAAATTTAAAAATAAAAAAAATAAAAAAATAATTTCACAACCTGAAACACAATTCTAATTTTTTATTTGCTCAATCAAAATCCTAATTTTTCCGTGTGTGTGTGTGTGTGTGTGTGTGTGTGTGTGAGAGAGAGAGAGAGAGAGACCTTAAACAGAGTGGTAGCATAAATAATGTAGTTCCTCATCCTTCCCTAAGTGGTTATACAAATCTCATTCTTAATCGGCGTCTTTGGCCATGGTTTCTCTACCCTCTAATACTGATCCATCTAAACACAAAAAACCCAAAATCAAAAACACAATTTTTTTCTCCAAAAAATCAAAAACACAACAAGAAAACAACAAAAGGGTACACAAAAATTAGATCTGAAGAAGGGAATAGGAAGAGGGGTAACCGTGATGAGTGTTGAGTGAGTTCGGAACGGGTAAAAGGTAATGGAAGTCTCTGAAAACCAGCTCTCGCCTTTTGCTAGTCTCCATGGTAGCTCTGGATCGATGAATTGGGTGAGAGAAGAGCCATGGCCATTGTGGGTTGTAGAGAGAGAAATTGGAGGAGACAGTGAGAGAGAGTGAGAATATGATTTAAGGGTTTGAAATGGAAGTGTGGTGGAGGAGTAGAGATTTAGGGTTTGAAATGGAAGAGTGTGGTGGAGTAGAGAGCAGTAGTAACTTCTGCAGATCACTGAGCTTTTAGCATTCGTGTAGAGAGAGACAACTACGCCAATTCGAAGATTATTTCATTTTACATTTGGCGCCAGAGTATTTTACTTTTGGTGCCTATTTTTATTTTGGTCATATTATTCACGACAGGAATTACATGTCGTAAAAAGTAAAATATTTTTAACAGTTAGTATATGTGCATCGTGAAAGTATATTTTTTAATGATTGACTTTTTGTGTGCCGTAAAAAGTGTAATATTTTTAACGACTGACTTTTTGTGCACCGTAAAATGTTTAATATTTTTAACAACTGGTACGCGTGTTGTATCAATCAGTTAAAAAAAAATAACAAAATGAACAAACAATAAGAACAATGATAAATAATCTACCAATTACACTGTGAATCTCCCTCGCACCACATTTTCCAGAACAAGTGTAAGTGTTGATGCAGTGTCTGTGCAAATGCATATCTATATATATACATACAGCCTAATATATATAATCTAGGGTTTTAATAAATCGTGTCTCTGTGACGATATTTGTCGTATATTTGCAAATACCTGGTTTCAACATATTAGAGGAGGAACAACAAAAAAATTATTTTCATTGCAGAGACATGTATTCGGATTCAACACAATGAGTGAACATTTCTCAGCTGATAAAAGTCAATGGCAAGAGGAAATAGTGGAATGACAGAAGAGAATGTTACCTGGATAAAACAGAGAGAGAGAGAGACTGCGAGCTGTGCAATGGCGAACGGCTAGGGCTCGTTTGCCCTTTCGGCTGCTCCTCCGCCGCTCGCCATCGATCGAGAGAGGGGGGGGTAAGAAGAGATTAGGGATTTTTGGGTTTGAGATTGGGGATTTTTTGTTTGGGGGGGGTGATGAGCGCGAATGGAAAAAAAAAAAAAAAAAGGTAGGGAGGGAGCAGGAATGAAAAACAAAAACGGGCCGGAATAAAAAATAAAATTTTTTTTTGGTCAGAAATGAAATTTAAATAATAAAATAATGTCATTTCATTTTTTTTTTTTTTTTTTTTGGCGACGAGGTTGCCGTTGTCAAAAAAAATTATTTTTTGTTAAAATATATATTTTTTGTAGTTAATGAATTTTTTTTTGTAGATGAGAGGGAGTGACAGTAGTGGAGAAGGTAGTGGATAAGAGATGGTGGTGGTGGTGGTGGTGGTGGTGGCGGCGGCGAAGGAGATTAGTGGTGAAGTTGTGGTAGTAGTAGAGTAGATGAAGTGGCAAGGGTGAAGGAGAGGTAATGGTAGTAGTAGTGGCAGTAGTGGTGAAGGTGGTGGTGGCGGCGGTGGCGAAGGAGATTAGTGGTGAAGTTGTGGTAATGGTAGAGTAGATGAAGTGGAAAGGGTGAAGGAGAGGTAATGGTAGTAGTAGTGGCAGTAGTGGTGAAGGTGGTGGATAAGAGATGATGGTGGTGGTGGTGGTGGTGGCGGTGGAAGGTGGTGGATAAGAGATGATGGTGGTGGTGGTGGTGGTGGTGGTGGTGGCGGTGGTGGCGGCAGTGGCGAAGGAGATTAGTGGTGAAGTTGTGGTAGTGGTAGAGTAGATGAAGTGGCAGGGGTGAAGGAGAGGTAATGGTAGTAGTAGTGGCAGTAGTAGTAGTGGTGGCAATGGTAGTAGTAATGGTAGTCGTAGAGGTGAAGTGGCGACAGTGGTAGTAATGGTGGTAGTGGAATGACGTTTGCAGTAGTGGTGGAGATGGTAAAGGAGATGGGTGGTGAGAGAGAGAGAAATGAGTGAGAGACACATAGAGGAGAGAAAGAGAGAGAGAGAGAGAGAGAGAGAGAGAAAGACAGAGTGATGAGCGAGAGAGAGACAAAGTGGTCGCTAAAAGTGCATTTTCTTGTAGTGGATAGATAAATCGAGAGGGAGCTCAGTAAATAGAGAAGACAGAAGGGAGAGAGTGAGCAACGCGAACATAGTGGCACAGAGAGAGAAATAGAAAGAGAAGAGAGAGAGAGAGACAAAAAGATAAAGAGATAGAGAGTGAGAGAGAGAAAAAGAGACAGAGAGAGAAGAGAGATGAACGAGAGAGAGAGAGAGAGATAGAGAGAAGAGAGATGAGCGAGAGAGTCATAGAGAGAAGAGAGATGATCGAGAGAGACAGAGAGAGATGAAAGAGATAGAGAGAAGAGAGATGAGCGAAAGAGACAGGGAGAGAAAAGAGATGAGAGAAGAGATAGATGAGTGAGAGACACATAGAGGAGAGAATGAGAGAGAGAGAGAGAGAGAAAGAGAAAGACAGAGTGATGAGCGAGAGAGAGACAAAGTGGTTGCTAAAAGTGCATTTTCTTGTAGTGGATAGATAAATCGAGAGAGAACTCAGTAAATAGAGAAGACAGAAGGGAGAGAGTGAGCAACGCGAACATAGTGGCAGAGAGAGAGAAAAAGAAAGAGAAGAGAGAGAGAGGGACAAAAAGATAAAGAGATAGAGAATGAGAGAGAGAAAAAGAGACAAAGAGAGAAGAGAGATGAACGAGAGAGAGAGATAGAGGGAAGAGAGATGAGCGAGAGAGACATAGAGAGAAGAGAGATGATCGAGAGAGACAGAGAGAGATGAAAGAGATAGAGAGAAGAGAGATGAGCGAAAGAGACAGGGAGAGAAAAGAGATGAGAGAAGAGATAGATGAGTGAGAGACACAGAGAGAGAGAGAGACAGATAGACAGAAAGAAAAGAGTGATGAGTGAGAGAGAGAAAGAGAAGAGAGAGAGGAAGATGAAAAAATGGGGGAAAAGATATAGACAAAGAGAGAGAGAGAGAAAAAAAGCGAAAAGTGATAAACGAGAGAGAGACAGAGAGAGATGAGCGAGAGAGATAAAGAGAAGAGAGATTAAGAAGAGAGACAAAGAGAGAAGAGAGATGAGAGAGATAGACAGAAGAGAGATAGACGAGAGACACAGAGAGAAAGAGAGAGAGACAAACAGACAGATAGAGAAGTGTGATGAGTGAGAGAGAGAAAAATAAGAGAGACAGAGACACAGAGAGAAAGAGAGAGACAGACAGACAGACAGACAGAGAAGAGTGATGAGTGAGAGAGAAAAAAATAAGAGACACAGAGAGAAAGAGAGAGACAGACAGACAGAGAAGAGTAATGAGTGAGTGAGAGAGAGAGAGAAAGAGAGAGAGAGAGAATAAAGACAAAGACAGAGACATAGGAAGATGAAAAAATGGGTGAAAAAGTTCCGTGTCTAAAGCCTTCTTTTCTAGTAGTGAGTCGTCTCTATCATTCATGGGTAGAATAGAGGCGCGGATTTGGGAATTGTATATATTATATAAAAATCAAATTGAAATATTTTATGCAATCACAACTATTTAGGGAGTGTGATTAAATATATAAATAATTACACTTATTTAAAAAGTGTGACTAAAAAGTAGTAATGTATATATAATCACACTTTAATTAAAATGTGTGATTAAAAATATATATATATATATAATCACACTTATTTAAAAAATGTGATTAAAAAGTAGTAGTGTATATATAATCACACTTTGATTAGAAGGTGTGATTAAAAAATATATAAATAATCACACTTTAATTAGAATGTGTGGTTAAAAAATATATATATAATCACACATATTTAAAAAGTGTGATTAAAAAGTAGTAGTGCATATATAATCACACTTTAATTAGAAGCTGTGATTAAAAAATATATAAATAATCACACTTTAATTAGAATGTGTGGTTAAAAAATATATATATAATCACACATATTTAAAAAGTGTGATTAAAAAGTAGTAGTGTATGTATAATCACACTTTAATTAGAAGGTGTGATTAAAAAATATATAAATAATCACACTTTAATTAGAATGTGTGGTTAAAATATATATATATATATATAATCACACCTATTTAAAAAGTGTGATTAAAAAGTAGTAGTGTATATATAATCACACTTTAATTAGAATGTGTGATTAAAAAATATATAAATAATCACACTTTAATTAGAATGTGTGGTTAAAAAATATATACATAATCACACCTATTTAAAAAGTGTTATTAAAAAGTAGTAGTGTATATATAATCACACTTTAATTAGAAGATGTGAATAAAAAATATATAAATAATCACACTTTAATTAGAATGTGTGGTTAAAAAATATATACATAATCACACCTATTTAAAAAGTGTGATTAAAAAGTAGTAGTGTATATATAATCACACTTTAATTAGAAGATGTGATTAAAAAATATATAAATAATCACACTTTAATTAGAATGTGTGATTAAAAAAATATATATATAATCACACTTGTTTAAAAAGTGTGATTAAAAAGTAGTAGTGTATATATAATTACACTTTAATTATAAGGTGTGATTAAAAATATATATATATATAATCACACTTAATTGAAAAGTGACATAAAAAATAAATATTATCACATTCAATCAAATTAAGTGTGATTAAAATATCAATCTAATTTTTTTTTATCACATTTCTAATAAAAGTGAGATCTTCTTTTTTGTCGAAGTGTGATCTTTAACTATTTTTGTAGTAGTGATGTTTGGTTTGGTTTTTATAAACTTGTTTTTAAATTGTTTTGAAAATTAATTTGGTGAAAGAAATAAAAAAAAAATTAAAACACTTATTATTAAATCTATATAATTTTATATTTTTGAAGGCCAAAAATAATTCTTATAAATCTTAAAATATTTTTTGATATTTATTTTATCAAATTAGTTTATATTTTTTTTAAAAAAAAATTTAAAAAACAAACCAAACATGGCCTTTGTATTTTTTATTTTAATTTTGCTTTTATTTATTTATTTACAATTTTTTTTTTAAAATCACGTTTATGAAGAAATTTTGATAAAGTAAAGATTGTGAAGAAACATTGATAGAGAGTAAGATTGGAAAAGAAGATAAATATAGTTGTAATCCTACATTCATAAGTTTTCTTATCCCATACAAATCAAACAATGGACAAAAAGATAATTTATCATACTAATCCAATTGAATAGTAAATACCATACTAATTTAATAAAATTATTAATATCTCACTATTAATCTTGTGAAATAAAACATGGCCAAAGAGTGTTACACAATCATGCCAAATATGGTGGTCTTGTAATTGGATTGAATGTCTTACGTTATTTTGCTTATTTGACCATTTACTGCATTGAAATTTCATAAATACACACATGAATATTCATATATAAAAATTAGGAAGACTATCCGGTGTTGATTAACTTACCATATGTTTATAATATATAAGAAATATATTATATTTTTCCTTTTCTGTTTTGTGGTGAATACAACAAGACAAATGAGTGCTAATCATACAATGGACAAAAAATAATTTATCCTACTAATTCAATTGGATAGCGAATAAATACTACACTAATTTAATAAGATTATTAATACCTCACTATTAATCTTGTGAAATCGAATATGGCCAAAGGGTGTTACACAATCATGCCAAATATGGTAGTCTTGTAATTGGATTGAATGTCTTACGTTATTATTGCTTATTTGACCATTTACTGCATTGAAATTTCATAAATACACACATGAATAAAAAAATAAATTTTTTTTGGTCAGAAATGAAACTTAAATAATAAAATAATGTCATTTAATTTATTTTTTTTTTGGCGACGGGCTTGCCGTTGTCAAAAAAATATATTTTTTGTTAAAATATATATTTTTTGTAGTTAATGAATTCTTTTTTGTAGATGAGAGGGAGTAGCAGTAGTGGAGAAGGTAGTGGATAAGAGATAGTGGTGGTGGTGGTGGTGGTGGCGGCGACGAAGGAGATTAGTGGTGAAGTTGTGGTAGTGGTAGAGTAGATGAAGTGGCAAGGGTGAAGGAGAGGTAATGGTAGTAGTAGTGGCAGTAGTGGTGAAGGTGGTGGTGGTGGCGGCGGTGACGAAGGAGATTAGTGGTGAAGTTGTGGTAGTGGTAGAGTAGATGAAGTGGCAAAGGTGAAGGAGAGGTAATGGTAGTAGTAGTGGCAGTAGTGGTGAAGGTGGTGGATAAGAGATGATGGTGGTGGTGGCGGTGGCGGCGGTGGCGAAGGAGATTAGTGGTGAAGTTGTGGTAGTGGTAGAGTAGATGAAGTGGCAGGGGTGAAGGAGAGGTAATGGTAGTAGTAGTGGCAGTAGTGGTAGTGGTGGCAATGGTAGTAGTAATGGTAGTCGTAGAGGTGAAGTGGCGACAGTGGTAGTAATGGTGGTAGTGGAATGACGTTTGCAGTAGTGGTGGAGGTGGTAAAGGAGATGGGTGGTGAGAGAGAGAGAAATGAGTGAGAGACACATAGAAGAGAGAAAGAGAAAGAGAGAGAGAGAGAAAGACAGAGTGATGAGCGAGAGAGAGACAAAGTGGTCGCTAAAAGTGCATTTTCTTGTAGTGGATAGATAAATCGAGAGGGAGCTCAGTAAATAGAAAAGACAGAAGGGAGAGAGTGAGCAACGCGAACATAGTGGCAGAGAGAGAGAAAGAGAAAGGGAAGAGAGAGAGAGGGACAAAAAGATAAAGAGATAGAGAATGAGAGAGAGAAAAAGAGACAGAGAGAGAAGAGAGATGAACGAGAGAGAGATGGAGAGAAGAGAGATGAGCGACAGAGACATAGAGAGAAGAGAGATGATCGAGAGAGACAGAGAGAGATGAAAGAGATAGAGAGAAGAGAGATGAGCGAAAGAGACAGAGAGAGAAAAGAGATGAGAGAAGAGATAGATGAGTGAGAGACACATAGAGGAGAGAATGAGAGAGAGAGAGAGAGAGAGAAAGGCAGAGTGATAAGCGAGAGAGAGACAAAGTGGTTGCTAAAAGTGCATTTTCTTGTAGTGGATAGATAAATCGAGAGGGAGCTCAGTAAATAGAAAAGACAAAAGGGAGAGAGTGAGCAACGCGAACATAGTGGCAGTGAGAGAGAGAAAGAGAAAGAGAAAGAGAGAGAGAGGGACAAAAAGATAAAGAGATAGAGAATGAGAGAGAGAAAAAGAGACAGAGAGAGAAGAAAGATGAACGAGAGAGAGATAGAGAGAAGAGAGATGAGCGAGAGAGACATAGAGAGAAGAGAGATGATCGAGAGAGACAGAGAGAGATGAAAGAGATAGAGAGAAGAGAGTTGAGCGAAAAAGACAGGGAGAGAAAAGAGATGAGAGAAGAGATAGATGAGTAAGAGACACAGAGAGAGAGAGAGACAGATAGACAGAAAGAAAAGAGTGATGAGTAAGGGAGAGAAAGAGAAGAGAGAGAGGAAGATGAAAAAATGGGGGAAAAGATATAGACAAAGAGAGAGAGAGAGAGAGAGAAAAAGAGCGAAAAGAGATAAACGAGAGAGAGACAAAGAGAGATGAGCGAGAGAGATAAAGAGAAGAGAGTTTGAGAAGAGAGACAGAGAGAGAAGAGAGATGAGCGAGATAGACAGAAGAGAGATAGACGAGAGACACAGAGAGAAAGAGAAAGAGAGAGAGATAGACAGACAGAGAAGAGTGATGAGTGAGAGAGAGAAAAATAAGAGAGACAGAGACATAGAGAGAAAGAGAGAGACAGACAGACAGAGAAGAGTGATAAGTGAGAGAGAAAAAAAATAAGAGACACAGAGACACAGAGAGAAAGAGAGAGATAGATAGACAGAGAAGAGTAATGAGTGAGTGAGAGAGAGAGAGAGAGAGAGAGAAGAAAGACAGAGACAGAGAGATAGGAAGATGAAAAAATGGGTGAAAAGTTCCGTGTCTAAAGCCTTCTTTTCTAATAGTGAGTCGTCTCTATCATTCATGGATAGAATAGAGGCGCAGATTTGGGAATTGTATATTTCATATAAAAATCAAATTGAAATATTTTATGCAATCACAACTATTTAGGGAGTGTGATTAAATATATATATAATTACACTTATTTAAAATGTGTGACTAAAAAGTAGTAATGTATATATAATCACATTTTAATTAAAATGTGTGATTAAAAAATATATATATAATCACACTTATTTAAAAGTGTGATTAAAAAGTAGTAGTGTATATATAATCACACTTTGATTAGAAGGTGTGATTAAAAAATATATAAATAATCACACTTTAATTAGAATGTGTGGTTAAAAAATATATATATAATCACACATTTAAAAAGTGTGATTAAAAAGTAGTAGTGTATATATAATCACACTTTAATTAGAAGCTGTGATTAAAAAATATATAAATAATCACACTTTAATTAGAATTTGTGGTTAAAAAATATATATATATTAAAAAGTGTGATTAAAAAGTAGTAGTGTATATATAATCACACTTTAATTAGAAGGTATGATTAAAAAATATATAAATAATCACACTTTAATTAGAATGTGTGGTTAAAAAATATATACATAATCACACCTATTTAAAAAGTGTGATTAAAAAGTAGTAGTGTATATATAATCACACTTTAATTAGAAGATGTGATTAAAAAATATATAAATAATCACACTTTAATTAGAATGTGTGATTAAAAAATATATATATAATCACACTTGTTTAAAAAGTGTGATTAAAAAGTAGTAGTGTGTATATAATCACACTTCAATTAGAAGGTGTGATTAAAAAAATATATATATAATCACACTTAATTGAAAAGTGACATAAAAAATAAATATTATCACACTCAATCAAATTAAGTGTGATTAAAATATCAATCTAATTTTTTTTATCACACTTCCAATAATAGTGAGATCTTCTTTTTTGTCAAAGTGTGATCTTTAACTATTTTTGTAGTAGTGATGTTTGGTTTGGTTTTTATAAACTTGTTTTAAAATTGTTTTGAAAATTAATTTGGTGAAAGAAATAAAAAAAAATTAAAACACTTATTATTAAATCTATATAATTTTATATTTTAGAAGGCCAAAAATAATTTTTATAAATCTTAAAATATTTTTTGATATTTATTTCATCAAATTAGTTTATATTTTTTAAAAAAAAAATTAAAAAACAAACCAAACATGGCCTTTGTATTTTGTATTTTAATTTTGCTTTTATTTATTTATATACAATTTTTTTTTTTTAAAATCACGTTTATGAAGAAATTTTGATAAAGTAAAGATTGTGAAGAAACATTGATGGAGAGTAAGATTGGAAAACAAGATAAATATAGTTGTAATCCTACATTCATAAGTTTTCTTATCCCATACAAATCAAACAATGGACAAAAAGATAATTTATCCTACTAATTCAATTGAATAGTAAATACCACACTAATTTAATAAGATTATTAATATTTCACTATTAATCTTGTGAAATAAAACATGGTCAAAGGGTGTTACACAATCATGCCAAATATGGTGGTCTTGTAATTGGATTGAATGTCTTACGTTATTTTGCTTATTTGACCATTTACTGCACTGAAATTTCATAAATACACACATAAATATTCATATATAAAAATTAGGAAGACTCCTCCGGTGTTGATTAACTTACCATAAGTTTATAATATATAAGAAATATATTATATTTTTCCTTTTCTGCTATGTGGTGAATACAACAAGACAAATGAGTGCTAATCATACAATGGACAAAAAATAATTTATCCTACTAATTCAATTGAATAGTGAATAAATACCACACTAATTTAATAAGATTATTAATACCTCACTATTAATCTTGTGAAATCAAATATGGCGAGTGTTACACAACCATGCCAAATATGGTAGTCTTGTAATTGGATTGAATGTCTTACGTTATCATTGCTTATTTGACCATTTACTGCATTGAAATTTCATAAATACACATGAATATTCATATATAAAAATTAGGAAGACTCCTCGGGTGTTGATTAACTTACCATATGTTTATAATATATAAGAAATATATTATATTTTTCCTTTTCTGTTTTGTGTTGAATACAACAAGACAAATGAGTGCTCTGTGTTGTGTTATTAGTGTTTACCTTATTTGACCATTGATTGCATTGACGTTTCATTTAACTTTACTATTATACCATGTATGCATTTATTTCTGATTGTGCTTTGTTACTATCTATTGTTACAATTGAGTGCTTAAATACTCATGAGCTTGTCCAAAGTAAAACACTCATTCTCCATCAAAACGTAAAGAATAAAAATTACAAAACTCTCTCTTGGAAAGGAGTGAAGATAGTACTCACCATGACAAGAATTGTTCTTCTTTTTGTCCTCTTTAGTCTAAATTACCATTCTCATGCAGATTTAATAGCTGATACCTGCCAGAAATCTGAATATCCCGATCTTTGCAATTCGACTCTAAGGTCAGACCCTCGTAGTGCAAAGGCAGATGCCACAGGGCTTGCTCGTATCATGCTTGAAGCTGCACTTACTAAAGCTTCTACTACTTTCAATCAAGTGAAAAAATTACTTAGCAAAACAACAGAACCTGTTCTCAAAGAATGTCTCACCGCTTGCACTGATTTGTATAATTTAATCGTCAAAGAAATTCCTAAAGCCATTCAGAATGTGGGGTCAGATAACAATGAAGCTATCCATCAAGGAGATTCGGCCATTACTAATGCTGACACTTGTGAAGGTATATTCGGTGAGGAACCTAATAAGCGTAAATCACCTTTCACGGCTAACAATATTGCCGTGCAACACCTAGTAGCAATTGCTGAGGATATTTTAGCTTCGCTTGGTTAAATTTCATCTTTGTAAACCAGATTCTATCTTTGTTTTCATTACGGAATGAATAAATGAACTTCTTAGTTTTTTTTTTTTCTTCATACGCCTGTGTTCTTACTTTCTCACGATTTAATACTTGTAAGGATTCGTGTTGTTTTTTGGTTCAATCTTGGCATTTGTTTTGCTCTTATCACCAAAAATGCTCATGGCATTTAGGAATCATGTCCTTTAAAGGTTATTAAGATATTGACAGCACTGCTGATATACGAAGCTATAGTTACAGAGAATAATAGTTGAAAGTCAAGGCATGGTAGCGGAGTCGTCGAAACTTTCTCCAAGGCTTCTCTTGGGATTTTTCCATTGCCATTTTTTGTTCTTTTGTTTATCTTGCTTTCATTTTCTTTTCCAGGGAAAATAAAATCTTAATGAGATATTTGAGATTTTGAGATGTTATTTTTGTAAGTAGAGAATACTCTGATCAGTAAAAGTTGCACTTCATGCTCATTTGGCCTTTGTATTTTGAAAGTATGCAAATCTTCGAGGAGTTGAATTGCAAGTCCAAATAATGTAATGAAACAAATTCAATGAAGTAACCATTAATACCCATGTTGAGTGATTTGTTATTAAACATTTTAATGTCATTTGTACAAAGTTATCGGGAGCTTTATTGGTGATTTCCCATAGCTCCTGTGAATGAGAGTGAATGTGAATAATGGGAACTTATTAAGTTGGAGTTTTGGTTTTAATTTTTATAGTTTTATACTCCAATTCAGTTCTGCTGGTTTAAGAAGAGGTTGGAGAAGAGAAGCATTTTTATGCACAACTATGGAGACAAAAGCAAGAACGATGTTTTGGTCATGTTGTGAACTTTGTTACACTGAAAAAAAAATGTTTGATGGGTAGTTGAGCTGTTTCAGCCCCATCAATCATCCCCCAAGTTCAGTCCCACATTTTAGTAACTATATTTGTTTTTTGGTACATCAGATGCCGTAGCCTGTCTCTGGCTGAGAACTGCTTATTTTGTAACAATTAAACATGTATGATTAGCACATTTCTTCGACATTTTGCACACTATGTATTACACAATCCAAAGGAAAATTCTCTACAAAACATTTGGCCAAAGTAATATTCATCACTTTCATCAAGTACAAATAAGAAAGGGTATGAGCCTTTAGGAATAAATAGAATTTTCTGAAAGCACAAATTAACATACAGTCCTGCTATCTGAACAGACCTCCAAATCAATAATCAAGTTTGCTGCCCAAAAAGGCCAACCAAATACAAACTACATTATAGTTGAAAAACAAAGCTTAAGTGGCTCAAGAAGGTGAAATTGACGAATTAAATTATTTTAATTTTGAGTATCGGACCATATGGGAGTTTAATTAAGTATTCGATTATGTTTAGTAAAATTGAGATTTTATTAATTGGGTCCGAATGGGAGTTGATCAAGTTATGAAGATTGGGAATTGCGATTATTGTGAATTAAATTGAATTATGAGGGGTCCAATTTAAATATGTAATTTATTGATGGGAATTTTGAGTCTGATTAGAAATTGAAGGCCTAAATAGTTTGGGAAATCAAAATTGATGATGACAATAAGTTTAATTTAATATTTGGAGTCTTTTAGGAGTTTGATTAAAAATCTGATTCAGGATGATAAAAATTAAATATAATTAACTGGGCCTCAATTGAAATCAATTAGACTAATTAAATTATGTGGGATTGGTGATTGGTTATGATTAATTTAATTATGTGTTAATTAAGATTTATAAAGGGTACATGTTATTTAATTAAGCTAGTCTTTATCACAAATCAAATTAAGGAAGAATCTAGAATTGTAATTGTGTGTGGGTGTGCAGAGAAACCTGTGTGGGTGTGTAGAGAAATCAGATATGTGTATATTGTTGTTGTACTGGCAGCTTGGATCTGTGCACGTGTGTAGTGTGGATGCCTCAAGAGAAGTGTGTGCGTGTAACACATGTTCTGGAAATTAGATTCAAACACATAGGAGAGAGAGAGAGAGAGAGAGAGAGTGAGTATGTGCTGGAGAAGGTTGATTGAAGTAGACCATTGAGAGAGAGAAAGCCACGGATTGAAGGGAAAAGAGAAGGAGCTTAAGAATTCATCAATTGTACATCAAATTGAAGATTAAAGCTAATGATTTTAAGCTTGAATTTTATAGAATCCTTGTATTACACTTGAATTAAAGATGAGTTTGGGTTCAATTTCGTATAACTTGGAAGAAATTAGAAAACAAAGGTGAAGAGATTAAGTTAGGTTCATGGTTATAGAAATTAATTATTTTGGGTTTGATGTTGCGATCTTGCATGAAATTAAGCCTCATTGTTATATGATGAGTAAATTCTACAAGTTTAATACTCTAATTATACATGCATCTTGGATTTTGAAGAATTTTGACTAATTTAATCTCATATTTTGAAGAGAAAAAAGAAAAGCTTTGAAATTAGGAATTTGTTTGATTTTGATCTTTAATCCATGCATGTAATTTAATTTAAAAGTTTTATTCAATTTAAACACATTTTGGAATATCTATGATCATAAATTAAGATTTTGGTTGCAAATTAAGTTAAGTTGAAACTCTAAGAAATTGATTTTTGTAATTCATTAGTTAAGTTTGATTTTTGTTATTAATAATGAAATTGGGTTCTATTTTTACATACATCATGAAATTTTCAAAAGTTTGAAAAGTTTAATTCATATTTTAAAATTTGTGGGTTTGATACAAAGAAAATGAATTAAATCTAAATTTGGAAATAAATTATAATTTATATTTGAGAATCAAAAATTAGTTTGATTTTGATTTAATTTTCTTACATGTAAAGATTTTTGAAAGGGCTGTATAACTTTAATTTATGTTTTATAAAACAAAGAAAGAAGAATATTGGAATTATTATATTCATGAAATTATTGGTTTTAATCTTAATGATCAAAGAGATTTTTGTATTAAAATTTAGAAAATTAGCCATGGGTTCATCTTTATTAATAAAATTACATGCGTAAATTTGTTCATGCAAGAGTTTGAGTTTTGAAAATGTGTTTGGAAATTATTTTGTTGGTTTTGAAAGCACATAAGATTTGATGGCCGCTCGAGCAGTGAAGTCACCGCTCGAGCGAACTTTAAGGCCAACCAGTATTTTTACAGAGCTTTGCAGACCGCTCGACTAACCAAAGGTGCGCTCGAGCAAGGACCCTATTTTCAGCAGTTTTTGACTAACTCTTTTAAATGCATAATTGCATCCTCATGACACTCTAAGTATTCTTAGGCACCAATTAGACTCACTGTAGACCGCCCGAACTCGCTCCGCGCGCCCCCCTTTCGGAGAGGGCGCGAATTGAGTTCTAGCTACTACAGTTCGGACTCCTGTCACGGTTTTGAATCTAATCTCACAAAGTACAATGTAAGACTGATAAATCACCAAAGAGTCCAAATCCGGCAATTGGTTTTGGAAAATCAATTTTAATTAAAAAGCGCCAAACATGGATTGCTTTGCTTGATTTTAGAGTCGCCACCTAAATATTTTGTTTTGGAAAATTTAGGGAACCCTGACTCATGCCTAAGGCCACGTGTCCGTCATCACCAAAGTTGCATCGGCTCGGGAACTTGGGTACGAGAGGGGAAGGTCCTGAAATGAGCACCCCCGCTCGCCCGATCAAAGGATCGGCCTCTACTAAACATGATATGTTGTTTTTGAAAACACATGTGTTCTTATTCCGATTTATTTATCTAATCCTACTATGTGATGCGCACAACACACAGGTATAGACTAAATCACTCAATTTGGAACAAAACATCTCATGTTTGTTTTTCAAAAATGGTTTGAATTTGACACTCTCAAGTGGGCTTAAAACATACATTCAATGAATTATTCCAATTCAAGTAATAAAGCCTCCATTCACAGGCATTCATGCAGTTTAATCACTTAAGCAAATAGCCTCATGACAAGCATGCTATCATGGCAACACTCACACTCATGCAAGGATGCTAAAGCGTAAACACTTACAGCATACTCCAAGCCAAAATAGGAAACTAGTTAGAAAACAATGCATGCTCCTAACTATACAAATTGTCTAATGGAACACATGCAAAATGCAACTAAGTAGGCTAGGCTATCTAAGATGGCATATGAGTGGCACCACTTTGATACATGTATTCAAATAGGTATTGAAATACAATGCAGTTTGAATGATACGCCGAGCCCGGTGCATGTAATACAAATGAATGATGCAAACATGCATAGCATAAGGTATGCTAATTGAAACATGACCTAAAACTAACCATCGTAAGCAGTTAAGTAATAGGGAGAAAGTCGTGGGGTTAGAAGACATGCACACACACACGCACGCTCGCTTATTACAACAACGTGCCCTCTCGACGGAGGGTCCGAAAAAATAAGCTAATTAACTACGCTAAGCTAAGCTACTTATCACAAACCAACTACTTAACTAACTTAGCTAATTAATTATTACAAACACAAATTGAACAACTAGCTAATCTAAGCTAATTGGTTACAACACATTGAAATAGTTAGAAATAACATAGAGACATGCATGCTCGGTTGGCGTTCGCTCGGAAATCCATTACCATGTTGTCAATTGCCTCTGTTTGCACTTGCCTTGATCTCTGAAAATTGTGCCAATCTCCAGAATACCTTTACTTCAAAACAGGAATCTGCTGGTGGACTGCCAGCCAGAAAAAGTGGCTGCCAGCCACTAAAACTGGCTGGTCGGCTAGTGCCATTGGCCGGTCGGCTAGTTGCTTCTACCGGCTTCTGGTTTTGCTACAACAGAGAATAATAGAGGCACAACAATGTATTTGCAAGACAATGTAGGCACTGCCACTCTCCCAATCATCTCTCAAGCTCAAAAGAGCGTGGCACTCAGCTCTCAAGCCATCAACCAAGCATTTTCAATGCATGGTAGCTAAGAACCAAGCTTATACCATGTTTATGAATGCACAAACAACACACAAAGAGCCTTCACCCTATCATGCTTGATCAAGGGTGTTAGCACAAAGAAACGTGACACGTTTCATCACTTCCAATATGAAACGTCCCATATTACTTGTGTTTGGATTGACGTCCGATCCAAACACATGCAATGCAACACACATATGTTATCTTGGCATGTTTTAGTTGATTCAATTCGTGTGTACACATTTCACATTACCAATTCATTCTTTAATTGGTTAAGTCCAATGTGCAAGTCATCTAAGGAGAGGAGGTCAACCAAAAGAATGGTTTAAGGCATAGGAGAGACCATGCCTTTGACTAGAAGGAACCCTCAAAAGAGGGTTAAAGCCATTTAAGCGCAAGCCTCAATCCCAAGCTCAAACACAAACTCAAGGCCAACCAACCCTTAAATGAAATGGAAAAATAAAGAAATGAGGGTGGTGGCAGAAATTCAGTGCTGAAGTGGCATGCTAAAGACCTAAAGCATGCAAACAATGCAAGCATAGCATGTTGAGAACCAAGGACATCAAAGTTAGTAAAGAGCAATACACAAGAGGCATGCAATACATAGCACAAATGTCAAAACCAGCTCTGGACAGAGCTCAATCATGCCAAAATAATGGTCTAAACATGCTGAAATGAGAGCTCAAAACGCTAGAAGAACATGCACATATGTTGGCCTATAAGCAAGGCATAATACACAACCCTCAAAAGTTATGAAGAAGTGAAGTGTATGAGAGTGTGACTACACTATATGCACTGAAATTACATTCCAAATGGTGCCATACCATGCAAACATCACATACATAACATGTTAAAGGCCTCAAAACTCAAAGCTAGTCAAGGCCCTTTACACTACAACCATGCAAGGGAAGCCTCATATGGTCGAACCAACTCAAAACAGATTTAAAACACATCAAAATAATGGCTAAAACCTACTAAGACTTAGGTACAAAAGGCAAGAAAATCATGCTTATGTATTGGCTCACAAACAAGGTATGAGGCTTAACTTCTCAAAAGCATTGAAAGAGCGATATATGTGAGAGTATGATAGTGATATGAAAAATGCTTCGGACCCCCACTGGGGGTCGACCCCCAGTGAGGTGGCGCGCTGTGATTCGATAAAAAAAAATCTGTTTTATTTTATTTTTATTTTTTTTGAGTTTCAGCCAGTGGGGGCTCGCCACCTCACTGGGGGTGCGACCCCCACTTGATAGTGATATATGCTCTGAAATCACATATTAAATGATGTCATATTATTCAAACAACCCAAGCAAAGCATGCTAGAGGACTCAAAACACAAGACTAGTGAAGCCATTTACACTATAGCTATACAAAGCAAGCCCCAAAAGGCCAAGACCACTCAAATAGTCCTAAAGCATGTCAAAACAATGCCAAAAACATGCTGGAGTAGAGCCAAAACATGCTAGATTAATTGGCTAACTCATGAGTCATGCAAGGCTAACAAGTAGGATTACACTACAAGTGCAAGAAGCATGCAAGAGATGACCAAACTAGCCAAAAATAGAGTTATGACAGGTCCAAAAAGTCACAAAAATATGCTTGAAATGAGCTGACATTGGCCACAAAAAGATGCTACTTTATAGTGCTAATAAGCCATGGCATAGAGAGACAATAAGGGAAGGCTATCCCCTCCTATTTGGGACCTCAAAACAAGTTTTCTACCACTGAAATTCCTTTGGAATTCGGTGGTTTTAAGGCCAAAAAGAGATTGTTTGAAAAGTTTGAAAGATAGCTCAAAAGGCTTTACAAGCCAAGGAGCAAAAGGGAGGACCACCCCCAAACTCCAAAGGGCCTTAAACCACCAATTTAAGGACTTAAAAACAGAGTTTTTTTCAGTTGAAAACCAGCCCCAAAATAGTCCAAAAGGATAGCAATTAAACTATGCAAGACAAGTTTAAGAGGCAACCCTTACACCTCTTGAAGCACAAGCACACAACAGCCCTAATTCTGAGCTTAAACCAGCTTTGAGAGCTCAAATAGGACCTCCAAGAACCTTAGCACAAGTTAGAGATGTTTGGTCTAGGGTCTCTTTGCAAGAGTGTGGAGAATTCCCACTTTCAAGCCCTTTCAAGCACAAAATATATAGAGAGGGAGAATTCTAGAGAAAGAGGGAAGAATTTTTGCTCCTAAACCTTCTAGAGAGAGAGGGATGTTCACCTTCCAAAATGAGAGATATGGCTTCAATAAATAGCAAAAATGGAGCATTTGGTCGAAATATCTGAGCTAGGACAGTTGGAGCACTTGGAGGACAGCTGGAGGAGAAATATCTGCAAAAAAAAATCTGTGTCAGCTACTTAACTGGCCGGTCAGCTACTTCAAGTGGCTGACCGGCCACTCCAATTGGCTGGCAAGGGGAAAAAGTGGCTGGGAAATGGCTGGCAAGGGGAGAAAGTGGCTGGCAAATGCCAAAAGTGGCTGCCAAGGCCTCTCCTCCCTCCAGACAAAAGGCACCAAGGTTTGGCCCAAAAACAAGGCCAAAACATAGAGGGTTTAGAGGCTCAAAGACAAGGCATTCAGCCGAGAACTTCGGGCACTGAAAACGGGTACAAACATGCACAATCATCGCGCGCACAAACGATGACGTCTAAGTCTTAAGGTCGGTCAAAAATGAGGTGTCTATAGTTGCCCCTCTTTGACAGAACTCGAAGGTCATGAAATGACGGGCGTGAATGTCAAAGCCCAGAGATGACCCATTTTTGACAAGACCAAAGACTCAGACAAGCAAACAAGACAAAAATAAATGGTTGTGCCTGCAGGCTGCCTACATATCCTATTGCAAGGAATCAAACCAGCATTGTTCAGGGGGCAGAATGCAAAATGATACACAATGCAACAAAACAATATAAATGAAATACAATGCAATGAAATAATCAAACCACAAACAGTGCAAAACCACACAAATATCATAAAGGGATGGAGATGCAAAATCAAACTACGCATAACATAGAAAAGGTGCTGGAACCCTTAAACCACAATTCTCTTAGTGGAATAGGTGTGTGCACATGCAGAACTTTGTGTTTCGCACGAAGAATACAAGTAATTAGGTGGCATGATATAAGTGAGGAATGATTTGCTAAGGAAAGATCGTGATCCTACATGCTGAAAGCAGCAAAACAAAGTACAATGCAATGAATGCAATGGATGCAGTGAATAAGGCGCGCTGCCAAACCACATTTCTACCTAGAAAAGACATGGACACAAAATAGACCTTGTCTAACACAGAAAAGGTGCCGACACCCTCAGACCACAATTCTCTTAGTGGAATGGGCGCGTACACATTAACACAGAACCATGCTTCAACGAAGGAAATGGTATGAGCACATGCTAGACCAAGCTTAACATGGAAAGGATGCAGGTGATAAAATGGATAATGCAATAGATGCATGCGATAGATGCTATGCAACACTTATGATAGATACGATAATGCAGCTAGGAAGTGATGCTCTCTAAAGTACCTTACAGGGGCAATTGGTGATGACCCACCTTATGCTGTTGGGGATCTTCCTCTTCTGCATCTTGCACTTCCAAACTACAGGTAGCACTTTTCTCCCTGACTATAGTCGCAACTTTCCCTATTCTCCAACAGGGTGACAGACTAGGTTGGTTCAGTATCCAGAATTGAGGCGCATATTCGCTACCTCAACCTATGGGGCTGTCATACAGATTTCAAGCTGAGGATACAACCTTGGGTATTTAAACCAGACTTTAGTCTCGAAAATCCCGAACCTTTGCATTCTAGGCATCGGTCATTCGAACTCTAGTTTCCACTGTCTCAGTTGATCTCCTAGAAACTCACCGCAAATACAGGCAGGTAGCTATACCAGACCACCGGAAGTCGTTCGGGCACCACAAACACCAAAGGAATTTCACCTTCAGAGGATTTAAGGTCTCCTAGACCTGAGAGTGCACAAGACAGTGCGAGGAAGGTGCACAAGATAGTGCGAAGAAGAGCGAATGCACAAAATAGTGCTAACTAAAGGTGCACAAATAGTGCGAGTAGCATCCAAACGCGTGACACGCGAGTGGAGAAAGGTGCGCAAGAAAGCATGATGCACAAGACAGTGCGAGAAGCATCCAAATGCGCGACACGCGAATGGAGAAAGGTGCGCAAGAAAGCGCAATGCACAAAACAGTGCGATAAGCATCCAAATACGTGACACGTGAGTGGAGAAAAGTGTGCAATAAAGTGCGATGCACAAAATAGTGTGATGCGCAAGAAAGCGCGAATGTAAACTGCACAAAACAGTGCGATGCGCAAGAAAGTGCGAGTGTAAACTGCACAAAACAGTGCAATAAGCAATCCAAACACGCGACACGCGAGTGGAAAAAGGTGCGCAAGAAAGCGCGATGCACATGACAGTGCGAGTGATATGAAATTGTGAAACAGATGCATTGAGTAAGATCATTGTGCGATAGATGCAAGATGTTGATTGAAAGCATGCTCGATGCAAGATGACAAGAGCATATTCTATGCAAACTTGAAAGCATATTCTATGCAATATTGAAAGCATAATCTATGCAAGAAACAGGCATATTCTATGCAACATTGAAAGCATATTCTATGCAAGAATCATAACGATGCACGACATGCATGCAATGGAAGTGTATATGAAAGTGCACATTCTATGCACTAGAGGGGCATCAAATATGTACTTTGGTGCTTCCGATTTACCTCTCGGAGGACTTTGCAACATGCTCAGCTCAAAAAGGACACACCATGTTCATATTGGCGAGAGATAACATCTGCATGCTGTTTTAATTACCATTCTGACCTGAAGCAGGCTTAAACTTGGGGTCAAGATACACTCATACTCCAGAGAAGGGCGAGGCTTGAGAAGGTGCACCTGGAATGCAGTCTCGGAATTTGCCAAAGTTGAAACACACTAAGATGCTCCAAATTTCCCCTCTTTTCTTTTGCTTTGCAGTCCGAAACCTATATAGCTTCAGATAGGTCCTGGTTTTACTATTCTCATATGACTTGGGTTGAACCCTGCAGTTTTATGAAAGAACAAATCATGTTTTGCACAAATGTGGAGAATGGCACAGCACTCTAAGCACAAAACGATTTATTTTTGAAATTGAGTTTGAGAAACAAGTTCTTAACCAGGTATTAAGCCTACAACTGACCACAGTCAAAATGACTCAACAAAGGAAAAACGAAGGTAAAAACGACTCGAAATAAGAATCGAGACAAACAACACACACGACACTCAGATGTATTACAATGGTGAGAGACCTCTCGGTTCACGAGGAGCTAGTTTCTTCGGGTATTGTTTCCCACCCTTTCTCAGTTGTGATTCTCACGTCACTCTAGCACTCAATTTCTCTTTCTCTGAAAAGCCCTTTCCTCACTTTTTCTCTCAGCGCACATCTCTATATTCTTTATTCTCTCAGATTTTTTTATCCCTCCCCTGGGTGGTTGATGGATAAGTTGAAAGTTATGGGCTCTTGCCCCTAGTATTCTACTAGATTCTTCTTTTTTCACTCATAACTTGTGAGTTTCTCCCACAGAGGGGTTCCGGTGCGACCAGATATGCAGCAGATCTGCAATTGACATCGGTTGACGATGCCCTTAGCTTAGCTTGGATGTGATCAGACCTGTCCAGATGAGGGAGTGGAATACCCTGATCCATTCCATTTCGTGCTTCGCACTTGGCTTGATACCTTGCTGCTTGGAGGATGAGAGAGCTTTCAGCCCTCTATTGTTAGCTTTAGTTATGCCCTTTCTGGCAAAGATAGTACCCTTTCTGGCAAGTGTGGTGCCTTCTCTGGTGAATATGCTGACAACAGGGAAAAGATAGAAAACCTAACTCAATTGTGCCCCTAGTTCATCATTTTGACCATTTTTTATTTTGGCTTTCTGTTAAAAAAATTTTGGTCAACGTGAGAGTTAGATTAACACACTTGTTTGATTTTCTAATTCAAAATCATGCAAGTCAGGCTATGAGCACTGAAAATTTTTCTTTTTTGGGTCCAACAAATGGTCTAGTTTTGGGAAAAAAATGGAATAATTTTTGAAAAAATGGAATAATTTTTGAGAAAATTAGTCAACTTCATTAAAAATTCTCAAAAACTATTTTTGCAAATGGCCACTGCTCAACCAACATGGAATCTACTCTCGAGATGCACGACTTCAAATCTGAACTTTGAATCGTCTTGCAGCTGAATCTTTCTAACGGAATAGGACAATCCGATTTTGAACGAAGATGAGCACGAAGACGAGCCACTTCACATGGACAAGATAGCCGAGTTGAATAAGGATAAACCAATCAACATGGATGAGCCAAGCAGGCTGAAAATGATTAGGGCCGAACTTCAGGATGAAGTTGCCCACGTATCCCAAACATGGGAATTAGGCCTGACATAGTTCCGGGTTGAGGTTCACTCGGGTGTTGACACTCTCCTTTTACGCTCTAATTTTTGCCAAGGCCGCCCTTCCAGGTTTTCAACCTTGCGAGCTATATTTTTCTTTTCATTTCATTTCTTTTCTTTCTTTTTTTTCTTCTCTTCTTTTCTTTTCTTTTTCTTTTGCATTTTTTCATTTTTTCATTTTTGTTCTTTTCTTTTTTTTTCTTTCTCTAACTTTTGCCTGGGTCGCCCTTTTGGGTTTTCAACCCAACGAGCCTCTCAAGGGTAAAAGTGTTTAACTTGACCATGTTGATTGGTTTTGAGATCTCAAAGCCATCTGAACCCAGGAGAATGGTTGTTGTTCCCTGATGATGTAGGAGTCCATCCAACTGGTTCTGAATTGTCCGTAGTGTTGTCGATAAGAACTCGATTGTCCTTCAATAATAAATTTTCTTCTTTTAGCTGCTAGAATTTGGCTTTCTTGCCGGTCATTGTTTGCGGAATGACCCATCCTTTGAATCTTTGAGCACATCTGCAAGCTTCCTTTTGATCATAGCTGATCTTTTTGATCTGACCTTCTCGCCCCTAGTTTGAGGGCTACTTCAAATCTGGCCTGGCAGGCCTCCTTTGATGTCATACGACCTTATTGCCCCTAGTTCATGGGCAACTTCAAATCTGGCCATACAAGCCTCACATTGTGGTTGACCGTTGAACATTCTGAATCCAAGTTCAAGGTTTGAAAACAAAAGAGGTTGAGTCTTGAGGCTGAGAGCGATCCTATGCTGCGCAATCTCAAGAGTGATTCCACATAGGTCTTTGAAGGACTACGCAAAACATTTTTTGAAATCTTTTAAGAAAGCGACTAGTCGCTCGCGCCGAAGACAATGTAGAACCAATTTGGATCAAGCCAGGATCCTTCTCAGTACTCACATTAGCAAACATGATCTCATTCATTAAGGGCTTAGCATGCCTCTCTTTCTCTCATTCGATCAAATTTTTACAAATCCTGAAGAATTCTTCTCTCTTTGTTTTCATCATAGTGTTAGAAAAGTTTTGAAAAACTCAGGTCAATGCAATGATTTCAAGGCACAGAAACAGGCTCAAAAGAAAGAGTGTAAAAGACAAACACAAAACAAGCAAGTGATGTCTGAGGTAACACCCCTGAAATCACTCGACTCCAACACAACTAGATTGACTCGATACAACAAGACAGACTCAACTGACTCAACACAAAAAGACTGACTCAATACAGCACAACAGAACTGACTTAATACCTAAGTCAGAAAGTAAAATAACCAACAGTTGCACATTGCTCCAAACAATGCGTGCCATCCACCACATCTGGATTAAACTGAGCGCCATCCGCAGGTGGTTTATCCCCCGATCACATCACACTATCCCCCAAGTTCACTGATCTAGTGCCGATAGACTTTGTAGGACCTGGTGCGACGATGACCCCGTTGTCAATCAAACTTGTATTTCATGGCGAAGACAAAAACAAAGGTTAGTGTCGTGATCGGTTTGTTGATGGAAGACACAATACTTGGCCAGGTTATGTGAAGGAGGGAGGTTATTTGGCAGTGGGCGTGGTTTCAGGGGCGTTAGATACCCCTTTTTGATCAGGACCTTCCAGGCCGCTGATAGAGACATATAGAGCGGGGTAAAAGTCCTTTGACCCCGGGGCGGATATTTTGCTGGTTGTGGGGTGGTCGGGTTAGATGTACTAGCGAAAGGATTGGCAGGTGCTGACTGGGTCTGCTAATCTCTTCCGAGTGTAGGATCGAAGCTGAAAGGGGCGTTTCTGGTACGACATCCCTTGTCCCAGCTTGCCTCTTGATTCAAACTGCCCTCAACTTGAGTGGCAAAAGTGTCTTCCGCAGTTTTTGCAACCACTGCAAGCACTTGCTGTTTGTTCAGTCCTCCAGCTTTCAAACCCTTAACAGCCCATAGAAGGTGTTCATGGGGATCAATGCCTGTCCCTACCTTGTTCTTACCACTTGCTTTCACTTTGCCAAGGGATTGGGTCGCTATATCAGAGCGGAACCCAGTTATTGTCGACATGTCATTGCCCAGACCTGGGACGGATTTAGGTTGGCCATTTTCAATTGCAGCTTGCCCCAAGATTGGAGAGCCTTTTCTGGCATGTGATATGGTCGATGACGGAGCCAATATCCCAAAGGCCAGATCTGCCACTGTTCTCTGCAAATCTTCAATCATTCTCATCAGCTTAGAAGTAGTAGGTTCACGGGTTTGAGATGATTGGGGTTCAAGTGCATCCATCATGCATAAGTCCATGCTTTTTGGGATAAACACCTCAGGCTTGGGTAAATGGGCCGAGGTGATGTATATGTTGGGGTTGTAGGTAGATGGCAGTATATGGATTAGATTAAGGTGTAGATGAGGTACTTGGTCCTTGGGGTTTTGAGGTGGAGCTATCGTCTGGTTGTCGATGAGATTTTGGACCTCATGACGAAGGTGGTAGCAATGATCGGTGCCATGACCGCACTGTTGATGATACACGCAGTATTTGGTGGGGTTATGCCTGGCAGGGAGTAGGTCAGACAGAGGTTGAGGATCAAGGGGTTTGAGATACCCTCTTTTCATCAGAACTTTTAATGTACTGGTTAGGCTCATATAGAGGGGGGTGAAAGTTCTGCCTTGAGCTTGGGTTAGGCCAGCTGTTTGTAGGCTTGATTTGGCAAAAGGGTCGGCTGTGGCGACTGTATTGATTTCAGTGGGTTTGGGAATAGTGCTACTACCAGCATGGGTACTCCTTGCAAAAACCCTCCTTGTCGGTTCACTTGTTCTGGGAATGATCCCACTATTGAACGCATTCTCGATCTGAACCCCCAGTCCATGCAAACTTTTGAAAGTGAATAGTGGAGCAACTATTAACTTTTGCAACATATCATGCTTGAGGTTCTGTACCACTATCCGCACTTGATCCCTCTCAAAAGGGCGATCTGTCATATGTGCTGCCTTTGCTCTCCACCTAGCAACAAATTCCACAAAAGGCTCTTCAGGATTCTGACGGGTTGCTTCAAGCTCTTCGGTAGTCATTTCAACTTGGGTATTGTAAGAGTACTGATCAACAAAGGCCTCGGCCAACTCTTTCCAGTTTTGCTTCACTATATCCTCTAACTTGGCATACCAAGTGGCTGCTACACCCGATAGGGTTCTCCCATACAGAGAGAGTTTTTGCGGCGTAGTCAGACCTATCAGTTTCAGGACATCCAAGAAGTGCCGGATATGTACCATAGGATCTCCAGACTCGTCGAAACGGTCAATGCGTGACATTTTGAATCTGTTTGGCAGCCGTACGGCAGCCTTAGTGTACCCATCCTTAATGTCGGGAATGAAGTTAAGGCCTTGTGCCTTTTTGAATTGCTTCTCAAGGTTAGCAATTTTTACTGAGGTCGGGTCGAGCTCCTTAATATCATGGGGATAAAGCCTCTCATTAGGCTGCACTAGGGGTCTGAAAACTTGAGCTTGAGCCAACCCTTCTTAGGGATCCAGACCTTGTGAATCTTCAGCTGGCGGAAGTGGGTCAAATTTCGGCTGGGGTCCCAAGACTAGATGTGTGGTAGGTGCCCCAGATGGGTGTTGCATTTCAGCATTGGTCTCACCCTGCATGGAGATTCCCTGGTTTAATGCCACTATCATAGCCACAACCTCTTCCGGACTCTGTGCCATCACGGTCTACTGAGTTTGAACAAAAGTGATGTGACTGGTGACTGTCAGATCAGTTGAACCGATGAGCCCTGTCTGGACTTTCTTTGCGCTGCCACTGGCGAAAGAAACACTGGTTGCCCTTGAACGGAATCTCTAACCTGACAAAGTCTATCAAAACGAGTCCAATGTACCCGGGAGATATTGAAGCCTTCTGAAGCTATGGTTCTAGGACTACCTTGCGAAAGAAGAAAACATACAGCATCTCAGCCTAATTTCATTAGAACAAATATGAGCATAGCTGAATGACTGTGCTCTCTACTGAATTATGTCCAAAATTCTGCCTGTAAACTGATATCCTCAGGCCGATACTCAGACTTGCAATTGATATATACATTCGGTAGAGACACACCCTAACAGCACATATCAAGCAAGTCAGAGCCAAAACACCCTTATAGTGGGGTAGGGTTACCCTGTCCTAGTTTCGTCAGGAGCTAAGGGTTCGCTACACAAGCAAATAGTTTCAAACAACCTACATTCGGGTGAGAAACCTATCCTAGTTTGGAACAGTCTCTAAGGCTTCCGATATGCACTAGGTCGATTGGTCAAAAAGGTTCCTCTTTAAAACCAAGGTTTGTATTCCCATTGTGGCAGAGCCTGTAACCGGTCAGTCTTATGGCATGCTTTTCCAAGCAAGCCTGCAGCAAACCGTTCAGGATTAGCAGACGGCAAACACTGTGACTTAGGCGCACCAATGCAAATGCAATGTAAAGAAACATATAAGTGTAAACAAAACAACATATCATAATGTTCGAGTCACGTTCTCTAAATCCCCAGCAGAGTCGCCAGAAACTGTAGACCGCCCGAACTCGCTCCGCGCATCCCCCTTTCGGAGAGGGCGCGAATTGGGTTCTAGCTACTACAATTCGGACTCCTGTCACGGTTCTAAATCTAATCTCACAAAGTGCAATGTAAGACTGATAAATCACCAAAGAGTCCAAATCCGGCAATTGGTTTTGGAAAATCGATTTTAACTAAAAAGCGCCAAACATGGACTGCTTTGCCAGATTTTAGAGTCGCCACCTAAATATTTTGTTTTGGAAAATTTAGGAAACCCTGACTCATGCCTAAGGCCACGTGTCCGTCATCACCAAAGTTGCCTCAGCTCGGGAACTTGGGTACGAGAGGAGAAGGTCTTGAAATGAGCACTCCCGCTCACCCGATCAGAGGATCGGCCTCTACTAAACATGATATGTTGTTTTTGAAAACACATGTGTTCTTATTCCGATTTATTTATCTAATCCTACTATGTGATGCGCACAACACACAAGTATAGACTAAACCACTCAATTTGGAACAAAACATCTCATGTTTATTTTTCGAAAATGGTTTGAATTTGCCACCCTCAAGTGGGCTTGAAAACATGATTTTGCCACTCTCAAGTGGGCTTAAAACATACATTCGATGAATTATTGCAATTCAAGTAATAAAGCCTCCATTCACAGGCATTCGTGCAGTTTCATCACTTAAGCAAATAGCCTCATGACAAGCATGCTATCATGGCAACACTCACACTCATGCAAGGATGCTAAAGCGTAAACACTTACAGCGTACTCCAAGCCAAAACAGGAAACCAATTAGAAAACACTGCATGCTCCTAACTATACAAAATGTCTAATGCAACACATGCAAAATGCAACTAAGTAGGCTAGGCTATCTAAGATGGCATATGAGTGACAACACTTGATACATGTATTCAAATAGGTATTGAAATATAATGCAGTTTGAATGATGCGCCGAGCCCAGTGCATGTAATACAAATGAATGATGCAAACATGCATAGCATAAGGTATGCTAATTGAAACATTACCTAAAACTAACCATCATAAGTAGTTAAGTAAAAGGGAGAAAGACGTGTGGTTAGAAGACATGCACACACACACACACACACACACACGCTCGCTTATTACAACAACGTGCCCTCTCCATGGAGGGTCCAAAAAAATAAGCTAATTAGCTACGCTAAGCTAAGCTACTTATCACAAACCAACTACTTAACTAACTTAGCTAATTAATTATTACAAACACAAATTGAACAACTAGCTAATCTAAGCTAATTAGTTAACACATTGAAATAGTTAGAAATAACATGGAGACATGCATGCTCGGTTGGCGTTCGCTCGGAAATCCATTACCATGCTGTCAATTGCCTCTGTTTACGCTTGCCTTGATCTCTGAAAATTGTGCCAATCTCCAGAATACCTTTACTTCAAAATAGGAATCTGCTGGTGGACTGCCAGCCAGAAAAAGTGGCTGCCAGCCACTAAAACTGGCCGGTCGGCTAGTTGTTTTTGCAGGCTTCTGGTTTTGCTGCAACAGAGAACAATAGAAGCATAGCAATGTATTTGCAAGACAATGTAGGCACTGCCACTCTCCCAATCATCTCTCAAGTTCAAAGGAGCGTGGCACTCAGCTCTCAAGCCACCAACCAAGCATTTTCAATGCATGGTGGCTAAGAACCAAGCTTATACCATGTTTATGAATGCACAAACAACACACAAAGAGCCTCCACCCTATCATGCTTGATCAAGGGTGTTAGCGACCAAGAAACGTGACATGTTTCATCACTTCCAATATGAAACGTCCCATATTTCTTGTGTTTGGATTGACGTCCGATCCAAACACATGCAATGCAACACAAATATGTTATCTTGGCATGTTTTAGTTGATTCAATTCTTGTGTACACATTTCACATTACCAATTCATTCTTGTCATGACCCGAACCCGCCCCTATGGGTTAAGGACATAACCGGCCAGTAATCCTGAGATTACCTACGGCCTCAGACCAAAACAGACATAAGTCAACAGAGTAAAGGGGCCAAACGAAAGCAATAATTAAAAACTTTGTCCATAGAGCCGTGCTTATATGCACATCAAAACAAACCATACTCATATACGTTAATAACCCACAACAAAATACAGTACCATAAAATCTTTTACAGACGGGATCATCCAAACTGAGTCAACCCATAAAAACTATAAGCAGACATATACAAAAACTTCGCCAACATGACAAAATATAGATACACAGCAAAGGGGTGAAGACGGGTCTCGTACGTGAGATGCAAGGGCTGACTCTCCAAAACTCGGTTGTCCCATACTAACTTCAGTGAGGCTGGGTCTGGACCTCTCTTGGCTCACCTACAAGCACATGAATGAGCGTGAGCGATAGCCCAGTGAATAATATCAAATAAAGAATATACATTGGAATAATATACATCAAACGACCTCGGGCCCAATTTGCGTTTCTAACTAATACATACATACATAGACATATGTAAGTTAAGTAACTGTGGTTCCAAACACATCATACGGCCTCGGGCCCAATTCATTCGTTTCATTGTCAAACCATTACTCATGTCAAACTGGCCTTCAGCCTTTTCAAACTTTCATATCAAACTGGCCTTTAGGCCCATTCAGACTTTCTTATCAAACTGGCCTTCGGCCCATTCACATTCTCGTATCAAATTGGCCTTTAGGCCTATTTACACTTTCGTGTCGAAATGGCCTCTGACCCATTCATTCATGTCTTGTCAAAACGACCTTCGGTCCATTCACTTATATCAAAACGACCTTCGGCCCAATCATTCATGTCAAAACGGCCTTCGGCCCAATCATTTATGTCAAAATGGCCTTCGGCCCAATCATTCATGTCAAAACGACCTTCGGCCCAATCATTTATGTCAAACTATCATTCGTATCGGAACAGCCTTTGGCCCATTCGCTCTTTAGGCATAGTAAACGTTAGTCCAAAATCCAAATTAGCAACTTATAGGAAGCTAAGCAATTGGACAATTAGCACATCTCAAATATCTTTATTAAGATACTACTCACAGTGATCAGCTTGTGGATTTGCCCTAGAGCTTGACCCTACACATCACATAACGCGTATGGGTCACAAATAATTCAATCTGTTCTAAATTCATATTTTCTTCTTTAGGCTTCATTCTTATCTCTTTAACTCAATTACAATGCTCAATGTATGCCTAAGAGTGCTTACAAGTGAAAGGGAACGGAAAAACAGAACACATAATGCATTTTCAAAATTTCAGAAAACAGGGTCCCCGCTCGAGCGTGGATTTCCCCGCTTGAGCGTACCCTATAGGCCTGCAAAAGTGCTAGTTGCATCAAAAATATGCTCGAGCGTGAAATAGGGTGCTCGAGCGGAAGGCCTGTCAAAATAGCTCTCCCGCTCGAGCGTGAATTACCCCGCTCGAGCGGACATCAAGTCTGCAAAAAGCACTAGGAGCACGCATTTCCCGCTCGAGCGGCAAGTTCCATGCTCAGCGGACCTCAAAATTCTGGAAAACCCAGAATTGTGTTCTTGAGCTTCATTTCGACTTTTAACCAACAATTCATGCATGTTATGGCTCAAATTACACATTTACACATGCTAACATGCTACCAATACAAGATTACAACATTAGGAAGCTCAATTTCATGATTTATCTACATGCATGTCCCAAAATATCTCAAACTCATCACCAACATGCTCAAATTCAAACATTCAAGACTTATACTCCCATGATTTGTACATGCATGTGGGAGATGCTCATCACTCTCAACTTAGATGGTACAAATGGTGATTATAACATGAACTTTAACCAAAGCTCTACATGAATCGTGTGTTTCAAGCTCAAACATGCAAATTCAAAGTAATTTCTTACATGCATGAGTTCTAAGACTTCAAACTCAACAAAAATCAACTCATTACATGCTTTCGATCACAAACAACCCTTGAATTTACAAGATCACAATTTCAAACTTATGAATTCAAGACCAAATGCTTACCTAGAGGCTCAATCTTCCAAGCTATAGCAATTTCTTGAGTTTAATCCTCCAATTCTTCACAAATTTGAGCCAAACACCCAACTCTCCTCTTTTCCCTCTCTCTAGCCGACTCCCTTCTCTATTTCTTGAGTTTAATTCAGCCAAGAAGAATAACAAAGAGGGTATTTTAGTGTATAGTGCCCCACTAAGTCATAATATAATAATATAGAGTAATTGGGCACTAATTCATTAATTTAATCGATTTAATCTGACCCGAATCAATTTTCAATTAAACTTCACCGTAGGCCCTAAAAATTATGCCAATCACAATGGCGTAATCAATTTCGGGTTCTGTGGCCGATAAGGCCTCCAATTTAATTTCCAAAGAAGATTATTCAAATAGATATTCCTACGGTGAACAAATAGAAGTTCAAAGCCGCATATTTTCACATAATGGCACTCAAAATCATATTAAACACATAATCATACTCACATTAAGGACCAATTAATATATTACAGAACAGGGGCATTACAGTCTTCCCCCCTTTAGGAAGTTTGGTCCTCCAAACTTAATTTACCTTTAGTCAAGCACAATTCGGAACACTTTTCATTCAACGGTTCCAATCCTTTTTGATAGCCACTTACTTTGCCCCAAAATCAAACACAACTCAGTTCTCAATCAGTCAGAGACTTATCTTTTCTTCCCTACAAGGCTTGTATGGTGCCATACCGAAACTAGAATGTAAGCCGTCGTTGTGGGCAAGGTCTGCCAACGATGGATAGATCTTTCCAATTCCCTGAAAATCTAAAGTACACATTTGGAGCATTTCTCCCAGAGTCTAAATAGTTCTTTCTGATTATACATCAATTTACAGATGGAAAATAGTGCTGAATCCCAATTCAGTTCTCGTTGCCTCTTGAAGGCTTGTCAAAATTCAAACACATTTTAGAATTTCTGTCTAAAACAGTAGATACTGGAACCCCATGCAAACGAGCAATCTTATTGATGTAAACAATGGCTAGTCTACAAACATCACACAAAAATTTACAGGGAGGAAATGAGTAAACTTAGTAATTCCACATACAATAACCCAAACGGGATTTATACCTTGGGTGCTCAAGGTAGCCCCACAATGAAATTCGTAACCCCATATTCCTATTTCCATTCTAAAATAGAGAGAGGTTGAAGTAGTTCTGTCACTATTTGATATTCGACTTCGACCTGTTGGCACCAAAAAATATTCAGACACAAATTCACTAATTGCCCCCTTCATGGTAGGTCACCAACAAATTTATTCCAGATGTCAGCTAACTTCATCACAGAAGTTCGATCTATTCCCTTGTCACAAAAGTTCAATTCATTCTTCAATAATTCCACAATTCACAATCTGATCTGGTATTTAGTTCAAAGACTCCTCACAGTTATCCAAGGTCAATCAAAAGTTTCCAAGAATTCAAAGTGGATCCGGACACTGATTCCCGAGTCAACTAAGATAATGACGAAGCAATCAACCACACGACATACGTAACTCATATACCCCCATAGTACCAATTGTAAAGCACAATAACACCGATGCAATCGACTTCTAACAGAATATACGTGTTCTCAATTCATTCAACAGTTTACAGTTTGCAATTCGGTTCAATATTCAATTCCCTGTTCCATCGAGTCTTTCTACATTATCTGATAGTTGTCAAAAGCATGAGGCAATTCATATATTAATTCCCATGGCGTCAAAGATATTATCAGAAAGAGTTAATCACATGTTGAACACAATTTACACATCCTCAGAACCCCAATTGTAGAATATAATGGCACTGAGCAGTTATTTACACAAGGCATACTGAATTCACACACCTCCGAAAAATCAAGGTTTTTCAAAGCTTCTTGGATGTTTATAACATCTACATAATACCAAAGGATGACATTCCGGACCAAACAAAGGAATAATCGTCTTGGAGCCAAAGCACATCCATTCCCGACCGTCGGTGCCCGACCCGAGATCGATTAGACAGACCCACCCGTACAAGACTATCGATGGCAAAAGAGGTATCTCAACAAAAGTGCTACATAGGCTTAGTGTCCCCTAGCATGAAAGGACGTCCCAAGAATGTCATCAAAACAAACATAATACCACTTACTATAACCTGATTTCCCAAAATTCGATAACACTGAAGCGAACACATGAAACATATTCTGATTAATCGAGGACAAATATTCAATACTGTTTACAATCCAATCAATCCGCTTTCATCGGTTTCTACAACGTCAAATAAGCAAAAATATGACAATTCAGAAGCATCGTTCCTTAAGACACCCAATTACAGGATTTGTACAACTCTGTTTGTTTATAACACTTATGCCCCAATTGTTGAAGGTCGGTTCTCAATGGTGTTCATGGTTAGATCAGTCTGTTGATAGCCCACAAAAGATCTTTCAAACAAGTCAAGCATTCCAAACAAATTCAAGTTTTGGGTCTATCAGTTTTTTTGCCAAGAATAATCTGGCTATTTATTCATGACAATTCGTGATCTCCCCTTAACAAAATCAAATCAAATAGAAATTCTCATCAAATCAACCCAAGCAAGGGTCTTATCGGATTAAATCAAACAAAGGTTCCATCAAATTATATCCAATGAGGGTTCTATCAGGTCAAATCAGACAAAGGTTCTATCGGATCGAATCAGATAAAAGTTTTCTCAAATGGGGTACATTCGGTTCTGTAAGGCTCACTTCATTTGTTTAGGCACATGGCTGATAGTTTCACAACTGTCCTAAGTTTATCAGTTCTCAAAGTCATGTCAGAATTATTCATCACAACTGTTCATATCAAAGCATTTCAAGTCATGCACAATATGGCATTGACTACATAAATTCGGGGGTAGTTGCATAAACATGCAATTATTTAGATCAGGAGGTATGTACCATAATCAATACAACAATTCCCAAACAAATCTTATATACAAGCACATGGTGCACATTAACACATTAAACAGAGTTCCCCGATTGTACACAAGATAGGGTCTGTTATACAAAAGTCCCAAATTAGTCACATAATCCAGTCAATTTTCTACCAATCAGAATGCATGGTCTCACAATTATAGGGTTCATCATTTAGGCATCATTTAGGGTGCTCAACTTGGTCACACCATCACAGAGTCATAAATCTAGTGGCTTAGTTATTGGAGACAGTAATATAACAGATCACCTTGAGCATAGGTTTAGATGTACATGTGCAGTTGCAGAGTTAAGCAATATCCCAATACGTATTTCACAAATTTCCCAAATGGAGCATATAGGTTCAATAAATACAGTCTCAATCTTGTGGGCCTGACCAATCCGAATACACAGGCAGCAAATATGAAGAAACATGCTAACCCGAATCAAACAAAACCCCAAACAAAGATGTACACATGCACTAATTCAGAATCAATCACATATAGGTATTCATTTATAAGCAGTATAGATACCTGGAATAACGGCTGCAGCATTCTGAGTACTTTCTGAGACGAGTGCAATTACTCTATCTTGATTAGCAATCCCTACCATTGGTACGAATTTAGCTAAGGCAGAAGGTTTATTCACACTTTGTTCAGTTCGGGGACAATTCTTTACCATACGGTCCATTTCGCCACACCTATAACAAACTTCAGAAATCCGAATACAAACTCCTCAATGTTTCTTACACTGGTGGTGGCAAAGGTTCTTGCCGTAACGGCAACTGGCATTGTCGTCTTAAGATTTCTGCCATTTCTTGTACTATTCTTTCCAGTCTATCAAATCAGGCTGTGGAAGAGTCTTCCAGCTCGTATGCCTTTAATTTAACCATCCTCTCCACAAACTCTTATTAAATCATGCCAAATACCGGGATGTCCAATACACAAATAAACACAGAGTCACATTCGTACATAGACACGTCTTTATATTCTCATTTCACATGCCGTACACAATTAATTACATACGTAACAGATAATTGCATACTTATCAGATATCGCATGCTGAACATTTACTAAGTAATTATATACTCAAATCATGTTCATATTTCACATAGACACCCGTAGGCAGAATTGAATGCACATAGACAACTTTTCATGATTCATATATTCATGTATGTGCATTATAACAAAACAAACTTGTTGTACACATTAGTGTAACAATTCATATCTCATATTCGAATCATGTGTGGTACTTCCTTTAGCGTAACATATCATGTTGGTCAAGCATATCAGGTTCCATAATGGAACCTTCGGTACCGGTAACATGTCTCATACATAGCCCACGGTATTGTTTCCCCCGGGCGAGGGCCTGTGCCACGGTATTATTTCCCCCGGGCTAGGGCCTCATGACCAAGCCGCAGTATTATGTCCCCTGGGCAAGGGCCTCTGCTAAGGACACCACAATTACGTTCAAGGAAAATTTGGACAATCATTCCTTTCATACAAAACACAGCATTTCAGGGAACTTGTCATTTCATATCATCAGAAAATAATTAAAGTTAAACATGACTTTGCAGAGTTATTACTCACCATCTGATTAAACTTGCATTATACTTTATACAAAAAATTCACAAGTATGCATATACCAGAGAGCGTACATATTCAAATGGTAATTCACAGATTTATAGCACATAGTTGTTCATATCGAAACACTTAAGAATATTCTTGATGCCTTCAGATTCATATTTATAACATGAATGCATCCTAGATCTTTTCTAGACGCTTATAACTCTTTTGGACAAGTGTGTGAGTTATTAACTCGTGCTCTAATACCACTCTGTTATGACCCAAACCCGCCCCTATGGGTTAAGGACATAACCGGCCAGTAATCCTGAGATTACCTACGGCCTCAAACAAAAACAGACATAAGTCAACGGAGTAAAGGGGCCAAACGGAAGCAATAATTAAAAACTTTGTCCATAGAGCCGTGCTTATATGCACATCAAAACAAACCATACTCATATACGTTAATAACCCACAACAAAATACAGTACCATAAAATCTTTTACAGACAAGATCATCCCAACTGAGTGTAGACAAGCCCGCGGGGGACCTCGCTACAGCTCGGACTCGACTTTTGTAGTCACGGTTCTAAACCTGAACCAAAGAGTCCAAATCCGACAAATCGTTTTGAGAAAAACTGATTTTGAAAGAAGTGCCAAACATGGACTGCTTTGCCAGATACAGAGTCGCCACCTAAATGTTTTTTTAATGGGAAATTTAGGAAACCCTGACTCGGTGCCAAAAGGCCACGTGTCCGTCATTACCAAAGTTGCCTCGGCTCGGGAACTTGGGTACGATTGGGGAAGGTCACTTCGTGAGCACCCCCGCTCGCCCAATCAAAGATCGGCCTCTACTAACCATGATATCTATTTTTGAAAACATTGTATGTTCTTATTCCGGTTTTTAGCCTAGGTTACTATGTGATGCACACAGCATATAAGTATAGACCGGGTTGCCCGAATTGGAACAAAACATTTCATGTTCGCTTTTTTGAAAAGTGGTTTGCTACCCGCAGGTAGGCTTAAAATGCAGATTTTGCCACCCGCAGGTGGGCTTAGGGAAGATGGTTTTGCCACTATCTAGTGGGCTTAAAACAAACATTTGATGAATTATTCCAATTCAAATAACCCAACCTTCACCCACAGGCATTCATGCAGTTATATCACATAAGCAATTAGCCTCATGGTAAGCATGCTGTTCATGGCAGTCACTCACACGCATGCAAGGATGCTAAAGCATAAAACTTACCGAGTACTCCAAGCCAAAACAAAAACTGTATTAGAAATCATGCATGATCCTAAGTATACAGAAATGCCTAATGCAACACATGCAAAAATGCAAACTATAGCAGGCTCGGCTATTCTAAACATGGCATATGGAATGCTACAGCTAACATGTATTCAACTTTGAAATTGAAAGACAAATGCAGTTAGTATGATGCGCCGAGCCCGGTGCATGCAAAACAGATGAATGATGCAAACATGCTGTCATACTGTATGCTAAATGAAATATGCCCTAATCTAACCATCGTAAGCGGATAAATAAAAGGGAGAAAGACGTGGGGTTGGAAGACATACAACGCACACACGCACACTTATTACAGTTGTGCCCTCGCTCAGAGGGTCCGAATAAATAATACAGTCCAAATATTACAGTCCCGAATAAAAGAATATTACAGTCCAAAATATTACAAATTCCTAATTAATTAATGAATTAACTAAGAAAGCAAATAAAACTGGCGTGCAAGCCAGGGACTGCCTCGCTTCTGATGGATGATGCATGTCCGGGTTGTCTTGCGCGGAATTCCACCGGAATGCCCCAATTAGCCTCTGTTTACACCTGTTCTTGAAATGCGTGCCAAGCCCCAAAAAGTTGCTGATTCTTCGTTTTGCTGCAACAGAGAGCAGGAAAGGGGCATAGCAATGTATTTGCACAGATATATGCATGTCTTGAACCTCGTGCCACCAATCACGCATACCGAGGCATGATGGCCGAGGAGTCGAAATGCACAACTCAATATAGGATGAATGCACATGAAACTACAGCTAAAACCTAACTCCATCATGGACAATCCGGAGTGTCGGTGACTGGGGAATTGAGACACATTCCGTCACTCGGAGTACGAAATGTATCTCGTTTCCCGTGCCCGGGCTAACTCCTATTCCGGACATGATGCAATATGCATGATATGCATGAAATGCAACTAAGATACAATCCTAACATACACAATGCTATGAAAATGAGATGCCTCGAAATGCGTGCACACGGGCACGCAAACCGAGAAAATGACAGAATGCAATCTAAATGACATGGAAATGTGATATGGGCTTATACCAACATGAGTGAGCTTCAGCCACACTCATATAGGATGCCGACGGATAAAATGAAGTGCCTCGAAATGCGTGCACACGGGCACGCAAACCGAGACAATGGCAGAATGCAATGCAAATGGCATGGAAACATGATATGGGCTTATACCAACATGAGTGAGCCTCAGCCACACTCACATAAGAAGTCGGTTGATGAAAATGAAGTGCCTCGAAATGCGTGCACACGGGCACGCAAACCGAGGCGATGGCAAATGCAATGCAAATGACATGAAAACATGATATGGGCTTATACCAACATGAGTGAGCCTCAGCCACACTCACATAGGATGCCGACGGATAAAATGAAGTGCCTCGAAATGCGTGCACACGGGCACGCAAATCGAGGCGATGGCAGAATGCAATGCAAATGGCATGGAAACATGATATGGGCTTATACCAACATGAGTGAGCCTCAGCCACACTCACATAGGATGCCGGTTGATGAAAATGAAGTGCCTCGAAATGCGTGCACACGGGCACGCAAACCGAGGCGATGGCAAATGCAATGCAAATGACATGAAAACATGATATGGGCTTATACCAACATGAGTGAGCCTCAGCCACACTCACATAGGATGCCGCGCGGATAAAAATGAAGTGCCTCGAAATGCGTGCACACGGGCACGCAAACCGAGGCGATGGCATACGCAATGCAAATGACATGGAAACATGATATGGGCTTATACCAACATGAGTGAGCCTCAGCCACACTCACATAGGATGCCGGCGGATAAAAATGAAGTGCCTCGAAATGCGTGCACACGGGCACGCAAACCGAGGCGATGGCATACGCAATGCAAATGACATGAAATGGATAGCAATCATTCTAAAGGAATTTCAGCAGTAAAATATGGGGGAAAACAGTCCCGAAATGAGGCGAAATGACACCAAATGCAAGGAATTATCCCGAAATACAATATAAGGCACCCGAAATGGCCTATAGCTATGCCAAACATGCACAATATGGACATGCAATGCAAAGACAGAAGCTAGGAAGTCCAAAAAAAGGCACTTTCACAGTTATAAACATGGCCAAACAGTAAGCATAGGTAGGGTAAAAATGGCATGCAAGAATAGGGGCCAAAAGAGGGGTAATGAAGCAAGTGATATAAGAAAAATCCAAACTGAAAAATTTCCTTCTACAACAATGAAGAGGGACCAAAAATATGAATGTTTACAGTATATGGCAAGCCTCAAATCAATATACAAACATGCTAAAAAAAGGGCACAAGATTGAAGCTCAAAAGGTGCTATAACATGAAGTATACAAAATAATCACCAAAAAGAAAAAAAATGTTAATGAAACATGAAGTATAGGCCAAAATAAGGCCACTCTCAGTTCGGACCAAGGTCCAAAAACAGAAGCAAAGGGGGCTGCCATTGCATGCAAAAATGGGACCAAAAGGGGAGTATAAAGGTAAGTACAACATGGAAGTCCCAAATGGTGTTGAGCCCTTCTTCAATGTTGAAGAGGGGCTCAAAATAACCCTAACATCAGTTTACAACATGCTCAAAAACAGATTACTCACGGGCCAAAAATAGCATGCAAGATTATGACATATAAGAGGATCAATGAAGCAAGTGCATCATGGAGGGCTCAAACAGGGTTGAGCCTTAATGAAAAGTGAAGATGAGCTCAAAAGAAGGCCCCTTTCTGTTAGGGCCGGAGCTTGAAACAAAAAGCATGTAGGGCTTACAAATAGATCAAGAAAAGGGGTCAAAAGAGAAGAAGTGTTACTTACCCTTGAAGACTAAAGCTTTGGTTGCTTCTTGGATCAATTTGCAGCTCCTTTAGCCTTTGAGAAGCCTCCCTTGTTGCTGGAAATGAAGTGGTGATGGTAGAGCTTGGTGGTGTAGAAGAAATGGTGATTAGGGACTTAAGGATTTTCAAAGAAATGAGAGGTATAGAGATGGAGTTGGGTATGGAAGCTTGAAGGTGAAGTTTTCTAACCCCAAAATACTACAAGGTTTTTTGGTTATATGGGCAAAAAGAGGGGTGTAAAGGTGGGGGAAAATGAGAGTAACTTTCCCCCACAAAATATCCCCCGGACCTTGATATTTTCTGGGGGATATTGCCCTACAGCTGTAAAGTGAACAGTGCAAGGAACACGGCCGGCCAGTTACTTTTGCTGCAGGTGGCCGGCCGGCCACACCCCCTAGCCGGCCGGCTAGGGGTCAAAAGGGTCAATCTGATTTTCTGGCCGGCCACCAACTGATAGTATCCTCCTACCTGTGTACAACACAACCCTGTAGTTAAAAGTCCAAGAAAGTGGGTCCAAGGGGTTCAACATTAGCTCGGAAGGAGGGGGTCAAAAGGGTCAAGTGTCATTAATGGCCGGCCACCATTTTTTAGGGTCCTCCCATGTGTGTACATCACAAATATGTGGTTGAAAGTTGGCAACATTAACTCCAAGGTGTTCAACATTAGCCCGGAAGTCAGAAAAACGGGCGTCGGAGGGCTTCGGAGGAGATATAACTGGCTGCTGTAACAATTACTAGCCTCCCGCCCTTCAGTGACCTTCCTAGTGATAAAACAGAGGTACCTGCCAAAAATGAACGAAAACCGTTGCAAAACGAATGCTCGGGGACCAAAACACGCAGTTCGAGGTCCCGAAAATGGGCTGTCAAGCACCGAAAGTGGCGTTCGGCCACGAAGTGGCTTTCTCAGACCCCAGTGTCCCTCAAAAGGGAGAAAATAAGAAGTATGCCAAAAATCAGAACAAACGGAGATGGTTAGGCGGTCCCGAACCGAGGCACACGGCCAACGGTCCCGAAAAACCGGAAACCGGACTCCGAAATGGGAAAAATGGCCTACGGCCACCAAATGTAGCCTACGGCCACTGAGAGATGGTCTACAGGACCTCTCCCTCCCCTCAAGAAAAGAAACAGAGAAAATCGAGTCTGGTTCGCAAACCGAGACAAGGCACAGAAGAGGGTTCGGAAATCCGGAGGCAGGGCTCACGGCCGCGACTCTGAAACTTCTGAACGAGCACATTATGCGACGTCACCGAGCGCTCAATCGGTGATGTCTGAGTCTTAAGGTCGGTCAAACATGGGGTGTCTACACTGAGTCAACCCATAAAAACTATAAGCAGACATATACAAAAACTTCGCCAACATGACAAAATATAGATACACAGCAAAGGGGCGAAGACGGGGTCTCGTACGTGAAACGCAAGGGCTGACTCTCCAAAACTCGGTTGTCCCATACTGACTTCAGTGACGCTGGGTCTGAACCTCTCTTGGCTCACCTACAAGCACATGAATGAGCGTGAGCAATAACCCAGTGAATAATATCAAATAAAGAATATACATTGGAACAATATACATCAAACGGCCTCGGGCCCAATTTGCGTTTCTAACTAATACATACATACATAGACTTATGTAAGTTAAGTAATTGTGGTTCCAAATACATCATACGGCCTCGGGCCCAATTCATTCGTTTCATTGTCAAACCATTACTCGTGTCAAACTGGCCTTCAGCCTTTTCAAACTTTCATATCAAACTGGCCTTTAGGCCCATTCAGACTTTCGTATCAAACTGGCCTTCGGCCCATTCACATTCTGGTATCAAATTAGCCTTTAGGCCTATTTACACTTTCGTGTCGAAACGGCCTCTGACCCATTCATTCATGTCTTGTCAAAACGACCTTCGGTCCATTCACTTATGTCAAAATGGCCTTCGGCCCAATCATTTATGTCAAAACGGCCTTCGGCCCAATCATTCATGTCAAAACAGCCTTCGGCCCAATCATTTATGTCAAAACGGCCTTCGGCCCAATCATTCATGTCAAAACGGCCTTCGGCCTAATCATTTATGTCAAACTATCATTCGTATCGGAACGGCCTTTGGCCCATTCGCTCTTTAGGCATAGTAAACGTTAGTCCAAAATCCAAATTAACAACTTATAGGAAGCTAAGCAATTGGACAATTAGCACATCGCAAATATCTTTATTAAGATACTACTCACGGTGATCGGCTTGTGGATTTGCCCTGGAGCTTGACCCTACACATCACATAACGCGTATGGGTCACAAATAATTCAATCCGTTCTAAATTCATATTTTCCTCTTTAGGCTTCATTCTTATCTCTTTAACTCAATTACAATGCTCAATGTATGCCTAAGAGTGCTTACAAGTGAAAGGGAAAGGAAAAACAGAACACAGAATGCATTTTCAAAATTTCAGAAAATAGGGTCCCCGCTCGAGCGTGGATTTCCCCGCTCGAGCATACCCTATAGGCCTGCAAAAGTGCTGGTTGCATCAAAAATACGCTCGAGCGTGAAATAGGGCGCTCAAGTGGAAGGCCTGTCAAAATAGCTCCCCCGCTCGTGCGTGAATTACCTCGCTCGAGCGGACATCAAGTCTGCAAAAAGTACTGGGAGCACGCATTTCCCGCTCGAGCGGCAGGTTCCACGCTCGAGCGAACCTCAAAATTCTGGAAAACCCAGAATTGTGTTCTTGAGCTTCATTTCGCCTTTTAACCAACAATTCATGCATGTTATGGCTCAAATTACACATTTACACATGCTAGCATGCTACCAATACAATATTACAACATTAGGAAGCTCAATTTCATGATTTATCTACATGCATGTCCCAAAATATCTCAAACTCATCACCAACATGCTCAAATTCAAACATTCAAGACTTATACTCCCATGATTTGTACATGCATGTGGGAGATGCTCATCACTCTCAACTTAGATGGTACAAATGGTGATTATAACATGAGCTTTAACCAAAACTCTACATGAATCGTGTGTTTCAAGCTCAAACATGCAAATTCAAAGTAATTTCTTACATGCATGAGTTCTAAGACTTCAAACTCAACAAAAATCAACTCATTACATGCTCTTGATCACAAACAACCCTTGAATTTATAAGATCACAATTTCAAACTTATGAATTCAAGACCAAATGCTTACCTAGAGGCTCAATCTTCCAAACTATAGCAATTTCTTGAGTTTAATCCTCCAATTCTTCACAAATTTGAGCCAAACACCCAACTCTCCTCTTTTCCCTCTCTCAGCCGACTCCCTTCTCTATTTCTTGAGTTTAATTCAGCCAAGAAGAATAACAAAGAGGGTATTTTAGTGTATAGTGCCCCCACTAAGTCATAATATAATAATATAGAGTAATTGGGCACTAATTCATTAATTTAATCGATTTAATCTGACCCGAATCAATTTTCAATTAAACTTCACCGTAGGCCCTAAAAATTATGCCAATCACAATGGCGTAATCAATTTCGGGTTCTGTGGCCGATAAGGCCTCCAATTTAATTTCCAAAGCAGATTATTCAAATAGATATTCCTACGGTGAACAGATAGAAGTTCAAAGCCGCATATTTTCACATAATGGCACACAAAATCATACTCACATTAAGGACCAATTAATATATTACAGAACATGGGTATTACAATTCTTTAATTGGTTAAGTCCAATGTGCAAGTCATCTAAGGAGAGGAGGTCAACCAAAAGAATGGTTTAAGGTATAGGAGAGACCATTCCTTTGACTAGAAGGAACCCTCAAAAGAGGGTTAAAGCCATTTAAGCGCAAGCCTCAATCCCAAGCTCAAACACAAACTCAAGGCCAACCAACCCTTAAATGAAATGGAAAAATAAAGAAATGAGGGTGGTGGCAAAAATTCAGTGCTGAAATGGCATGCTAAAGATCTTAAAGCATGCAAACAATGCAAGCATAGCATGTTGAGAACTAAGGACATTAAAGTTAATAAAGAGCAATACACAAGAGGCATGCAATACATAGCACAAATGTCCAAACCAGCTCCGGACAGAGCTCAATCATGCCAAAATAATGGTCTAAACATGCTGAAATGAGAGCTCAAAACGCTAGAAGAACATGCACACATGTTGGCCTATAAGTAAGGCATAATACACAATCCTCAAAAGTTATAAAGAAGTGAAGTATATGAAAGTGTGACTACACTATATGCACTGAAATTACATTCCAAATGGTGCCATACCGTGCAAACATCACATACATGACATGCTAAAGGCCTCAAAACTCAAAGCTAGTCAAGGCCTTTTACACTACAACCATGCAAGGTAAGCCTCATATGGTCGAACCAACTCAAAATAGATTTAAAACACATCAAAACAGTGGCTAAAACCTACTAAGACTTAGGTACAAAAGGCAAGAAAATCATGCTCATGTATTGGCTCACAAACAAAGTATGAGGCTCAACTTCTCAAAAGCATTAAAAGAGCGATATATGTGAGAGTATGATAGTGATATATGCTCAGAAATCACATATTAAATAGTGCCATATCATGCAAACAACCCAAGCAAAGCATGCTAGAGGACTCAAAACACATGACTAGTGAAGCCATTTACACTACAGCTATACAAAGCAAGTCTTAAAAGGCCAAGAGCACTCAAAACAGTCCTAAAGCATGTCAAAATAATGCAAAAAACATGCTGGAGTAGAGCCAATACATGCTAGGTTAATGGGCTAACTCATGAGTCATGCAAGGCTAACAAGTAGGATTACACTACAAATGCAAGAAGCATGCAAAAGGTGACCAAACCAGCCAAAAACAGAGTTATGACAGGTCCAAAAAGTCACAAAAATATGCTTGAAATGAGCTAACATAAGCCACAAAAAGATGCTACTTTATAGTGCTAACAAGGCATGGCATAGAGAGACAAGGAGGGGAGGCTATCCCCTCCTATTTGGGACCTCAAAACAAGTTTTCTACCATTGAAATTCCTTTAGAATTCGGTGGTTTTAAGGCCAAAAAGAGATTGTTTGAAAAGCTTGAAAGATAGCTCAAAAGGCTTTACAAGCCAAGGAGCAAAAAGGAGGACCACCCCCAAACTCAAAAGGGGCTTAAACCACCAATTTAAGGACTGAAAAACGGAGTTTTTTTCAGTTGAAAACCAGCCCCAAAATAGTCCAAAAGGATAGCAATTAAACTATGCAAGACAAGTTTAAGAGGCAAGCCTTATACCTTTTGAAGCACAAGCACACAATACCCCAATTCTGAGCTTAAACCAGCTTTGAGAGCTCAAATAGGACCTCCAAAAACCTTAGCAACAAGTTAAAGATGTTTGGTCTAGGGTCTCTTTGCAAGAGTGTGGAGAATTCCCACTTTCAAGCCCTTTCAAGCACAAAATATATAGAGAGGGAGAATTCTAGAGAAAAAGGGAAGAATTTTTGCTCCTAAACTTTCTAGAGAGAGAGAGGGATTCTAGAGAGAGAGGCTCCTAAACTTGTTCACTTTCCAAAATGAGAGATATGGCTTCAATATATAGCAAAAATGGAGCATTTGGTCGAAATGTCTGAGCTAGGACAGCTGGAGCACTTGGAGGACAGCTGGAGGAGAAATATCTGTAAAAAAAATTCTATGTTAGCTACTTAACTGGCTGGTCAACTACTCACCCTATGTGGGATAAACATTTTAGGTGCTGATGATATACTTCTGCCAAGGCAATAGCTTGGGAGGACTTGGAACGAGAGCTTCTTTTGTGCGTTTATTGTATTTGTTTTTGTACAAGCCAAGGACTTAAACTGTATTGGACTTAAGTCCACTTTTTTTGTAACCAAGCATCGTCTTGGAAAGATGTAAGCCTATAGGGCATTTCTTATTTGTCTAATTTTCATCTTGACTCTCTAATATGCCACCTTTTGTAAAGCTTAATTGTTAATCAATGAGAGATAACTGTTTTGTCATCTTGATCACTTATTAATGTTGAGTATAGGTTTTAGCAATTATTTCAGGGCGTTACAACTTTGTATCAGAGCATACCAGGTTTGAATACTTTGGGTACGTAGGAAGTTGTTCTTACCACAATGGGTTTATCTCGTTTGATAAAGATGCTTGTATGTTTGTAATGTTATGTGATAACGTGTTTATGTGATTATATGGGTATGGGATTTAATTTCTAAGATATTGGTTGGGTCTACGGGTTTCTAGAAGTGCTATTAGAAGAGCACTTGATCACTACTATTTTTAATTGGAACTTTAGTAATATTGCGGGACGGTCATTTTCTAGGAAGGAAATTCGTATGTGTTTATGTGATTATTTGCTTATGAGGAGTGAATTATTGTTGTCCGTTGTATTAGGACGTGAGTGAGTTAGCCTCAGCACATTTGTAAATGTGCTAATCTCTTTGTTACCTTCATTAGGATGTCAGGACGTGGACGTGGTAGTGGTAGGCATGGTAGGCGTGGTAGGCCTAGAAGGCATGAGATGCCTTTACCGGATGAGATTTCAGCGCAAGAAGAAGGGGTTGGTTTGCTGGCCATGGGTGCTTTGGCCCATGAAATGGATGGAGCTTTACGGGAATCCATAGATATTCTTAGGGCCAAGAATCAAGTCCAGGCCCAAGTTGCTAAAGCAGGGCCGTCTTTCTTGAAGAGGGAGTTCTTCCGATCTAACCCGGATGAGTTTTTGGGTGATCCTAAGGAGCTAATAAAGGCGAATGAGTGGCTAGAATAGATGGTGAAAACATTTGAGATGCTCGGCATTGAGGACGATGAGCTGAAAGTGACCTTGGCATCCTTCCAACTAAAGGGAGATGTGGGTCAATGGTGGAAGTATGCGCGTGGGCGCATTAGGATGACTTGGGAGGCCTTTGTCAATGCCTTCTAGGACAAGTTCTTACCTCCCACAGCTAGGGAGACGTTAAGGGACCAGTTTCTGAAGCTCAAGCAACTTAATTTGCCAGTAGCCGAGTTTGAGGTAGTTTTCACTAGCCTCTCTAGATTTGCACCCGAACTCGTGGCGACATAGGAACGCCGTTGTATAGAGTTCGAAAAGGGGTTGAGGATCGAGATTTTTTCAAGGTAGCTAGGTCAATGATTAGGGACTACAGACGCCTTATGAAGACGGCGACGACTCATCTTGAGACCATAGTTCAGGAAGAAGAGGAACAGATGAGGGGCTCCAAGAGGAGTCAAGAGGTTCAAAGGGAGAACTGGGATAATAAGAGGTAAAAGGGTTCCACCCCGCAACAGTCCCAGGCAGCACAGTCTAGGTCCATCATTCTAGTGTCAAGTTTGGGTTCAAAGAGAGGTAATCCAGGAGGTTTCTCTTGCTACAAGTGTGGCTAGTTGGGTCACAAGTCTCTAGCTTGCCCGTAGAGAGGAGGAGGGAAACAGTCTGCACCGCCTGCGGCTTGTTCTCAAAGCTAGAGTCAGGGGAGGGGGCAGCGGCCTACCTATTATCAGTGTCGGCAATCAGGGCATATGAAAAAATTTTACCCTCAGTTTGGTGGCACACCTAGTGCGTCTGGTTCGAGGTAGACACAAAGCCACCAGCCTGCATAGTTAGCACAAGCCTTAAGGGCCAATCAGGGAGCCTCTTCAGTTCAGTCAGTGTATCAGACTTTATGCTCTGAGGGGTGAGCAGGTGGAGCAGAGACCTACAGGGTGTGTGTATGTTGTTACCACGCCAGATTTAGTACTAGTGCCTTCAGTAGTGAGATGTATTTTCTTGTTATGTAATTCTATTGCCAATGCGTTGATTGATACGGGTGCATCCCATTCTTTTATTTTGTTTGCATTTGCATCAGCTTTGGGATTAGAGTTGGCTCGGTTAGTATCTTCACTCAGTGTAGAGTCACCTGTTGGTGGTGAGATTATTTTGGAACAAGGGTGTCAAGGTTATGAGATATAGGTTACCGATCGCCGACTTCTTTTTACATTTGTATTGATTGACATGTCGAGTTTTGATGCTATATTGGGTGTGGACTGGTTGTCATCGTATCGGGCTGTCATAGATTGTTACCATCAGAGGGTTACTGTATGTACCTTGAGTGGCGATTGTTTTTTTTTCATGGGGGACAAAGCCAATAGAGCTTCATTACCAGTAGATGATCCGCGAGGTCAGAGTGAGCTTAGTTGTCTCCTTACAAACTTTTTGGGTAGTGAGTGTGATGAAGTCCGAGTCGAGTTGCCAAGGGTAGTTTGTGAATACCCAGACATTTTTCCTGAGGATCTCACTAGTTTTCCACTTCACCGTGAGATTGAATTCTCTATTGATCTAGTGCCATATAGATTTGCACTCGCCAAATTAAATGAGTTAAATATTCAACTCCAGAAATTGTTAGATAAGGGTTTTAACTGCCCTAGTACTTCACATTGGGGAGCATCGGCTCTCTTTGCCAAGAAGAAAGATGGTGCATTACGACTTTGTATTGATTACCAGAAGTTGAAAAGGGTAACTGTCAAGAACAAGTACCCAATGCCACGTATAGATGATTTGTTGATCAGTTGAAAGGGTCTTGTTGTTTTTCTAAGATAGACCTGAGATCTGGTTATCACCAGTTGAAGGTTAAGGAGGAAGATATCCAGAAGACAACATTCTGTATGCGGTATAGCCATTATAAGTTCCTAGTGATGCCTTTTGGGCTAACCAATGCATCAGCCATGTTTACACATTTGATGAACTGGATCTTTTGTGAGTTCTTAGATCGCTTTGTAGTCGTCTTTGTTAATGACATCTTGATTTACTCATCTCCAAGGAGGAACACGAGGAACGCCTACGAGTTGTACTTGAGTTGCTTAGAGCCCACAAACTGTATGCTAAATTCGGAAAGTTTGAATTCTGATTTAAAGAAGTAAAGTTCTTAGGCCATGTGGTATCCGGGGGAGGAGTGACTGTAGATTCATCCAAGATAAAAGTAGTACAAGATTGGGAACAACCTAAGAATGCCTTTGAGATTCGTAGTTTCTTGGGTTTGACCGGGTATTACCGTCGGTTTGTAAAGGATTTCTCTAGATTAGCCTAATCATTGACTAGACTGACGAGGAAAGGGATCAAATTTGTGTGGAGACTTGTGAGAAGTCATTTCAAGAGCTTAAGGTTAGACTTACCACTGCTCCAGTGTTAATTATTCCAGAGAGGAGTTTAGGCTATCCTACCAATGATTTAGAACTAACAACTGTGATCTTTGCCCTGAAGATTTGGAGGCATTACCTTTATGGTGATAAGTTCCGAGTGTTTTCTGATCACGAGAGTCTAAAGATCTTTGCCCCTGTGTGCCTTTGTTAAAAAGATAGAGCTAGACGAGAGCTTCGTTCTAATCGGAGCAAAGTCAGTTTTCGATGTGTTTGAATTTCCTACATTTCCTTTATCATCTTCTAAAACTTGAGGTAAGGATTCTTCGCACCTTTTGTGAGTTTTAACTTAGTTATTTGTGATTTCTAAACAACATTGTGATTTGGGAGCTTTTTGGAACAAACCTAGGGTTTTGGATAAAAATCAAAAGTGGAGTTTTTCAAATGGATCCTTGAAAATGACTATGATGTTGGTAAAAATGTCGAGTTGGGAGGAAATGGTTGATTTTGACACTTGGGATTGATTTTGGAAAGAAAAGTAATTTTTCCCTAACTGCCTCAAATATTGATTTTGTATAAATAATGAATTGAGGTTGAAATTGCGAAATTGTAGGGCTGAGCAAGGAATCCGTGAAATCCGTAATCCGATCCAGTCCAGTCCAATCCAGTAAGTTTGGATTGGTTTTTTAAATCCGTGGTCCGGTTCCGCATTGAAAAATTAAAAATCCGTAGTTCACGGTTTGGTTCCAGATTGAAGCCCACGGTTCTGGATTGGAACCGATCCGGACCGTATACAAATAGTCTATATTTTTATTATACACCCTCCTCCATAGTATCATCTCTTATTTCATATAAAATTTAAATCCAAACCTAAACTCGCATAGTATCTTCTTTTATTACTTTTGTTTGCTAGTTTTTAGTGTTGATTTGTAATGGTCTAAATACTTATGGTGGAACTAGTTTTCTTATGATTGTTTAAATTCTAAAACAATATGTCGCTATTATGAAAAGACATATTACTATTGTGAAACTAATATAGTGTTATATTTATATTTTTATGAAATTAAAGTGTTATATATATTTTTTTTTTGTTATTTAATTATGTAAATTCGTAGTCCTAAACTGATCCAATCCGTGTTTAAATGGATTGGTTCGGATTGGTTCCACGATTTAAATGGATTGGATTGGTTCCAATTTTCCAAGAATCGTAGATAACGGATTGGTCCTAGTTTTACCCTAATCCCGTCCAACCCGGACCATGCTCACCCCTACGAAATTGGATTGATATTGATAAAGATGGTAGGGTTAGATATGTATTATCACTCACCTCTTAAAATTTGGAAAGTTCATCTATATTAAGAATTGTATATCTGTTTAAAAATATCTATTTTGGGCTATCGATGGAGGATAGCTATGATTGTTGTAGAAATTGCATGAGAATTAGGGGAATTGAAACTATTTTTCTCATTCATTTGCATTGGTCATTATTTCACATCTATACATTGCATATGTATATTGTTTTGAGAAAAGGGGTGAATCTGGAAAGAAGTTGTTACATCAAATAAGTTGGCCTGTGTGTCCAGTGTGAAAGTCCCAAAAACCGCATGTATACATGGGTGCCGATCCCGCGGACGGAATTTCCGTGAAATGGCAATAGTAGTGCTTGTATGGCCTACGTTTACATAGGTCTCAGTTTATAGTTTCCTCCGAAAAAAATTTCCGTGAAAGGTTATATTGTTTTGAAATTCCCAGAACGTGATTCACTGCCCTGTTTTCCATTGAAAAGAGAATGTTTATGAACTATGATATTCATTTCGCATTGCATGGTTTTTGGAAAAAGATAAAATATTTTGGCACAAGTATTGCATTTGCATTTCACACTTATAGCTTTGTTAAGATTCATATACTGTGTTGGATTATTTCTACTGGGCTTTGGCTCACCCCATGTAGGAAAAACATTTCAGGTGCTGATGATATCCCTCTGCCAAGGCAATAGCTTGGGAGGACTTGGAACGAGAGCTTCTTTTGTGTGTTTATTGTATTTGTTTTTGTACAAGCCAAGGGCTTAAACTGTATTGGACTTAAGTCCACTTTTGTTGTAACCAAGCATCGTCTCGGAAAGATGTAAGCCTTTAAGGCATTTCTTATTTGTCTAATTTTCATCTTGACTCTCTAATATGTCAACTTTTGTAAATCTTAATTGTAAATCAATGAGAGATAACTGTTTTGTCATCTTGATCACTTATTAATGTTGAGTATGGGTTTTAGCAATTGTTTCAGGGCATTACATAACGGTTAGCAATTATTGTTATGTTGAGTGGATTAAGTGTATGTATTACACTCGTATATTTATTTGTGTATCTAATATGTATGTTGCTGTGATGTTGTTTGGGGGTCCGTTTCCCGCCGTATTGAGCCGGTAAATTGTGGCACATTGACAGAAGTTTTCTCGTCCTTTCTGGTTTGCGCACGGTAACGTGTGAAAAGATGTTCATTTCTTGCCATATTGAGCCCGCAAAGTGTGGCATCTTGTGATAGGTTCTTCTTCCTTCAGGTTTGTGCTCGGTAAAGTATAACCTTAGGGTCATTCCGCTCCGGGTGAGGCTGGTAAAGCATTATGTGTTGTTGGTGTATCATTTGCCATCTATGTTGTATATAGGTGGAAATGGGATTTGGTGTCGTTCCCCTCCAAGTGAGGCCGATAAAGCGTTATATGTTGTTGGGTTGTATCGTTTGCCATATGTGCTATATGTCGATGGAAATATGATTTGCAGTATGTATTACTATCAGTTATTTATTTTTGGATGTGTACGTTTTCGATTTCATACTATGGTTGTCTCATGCCCTTAGGCCTATGGCCAGGAAAGGTGGTAGATATGTTGGTGAGGTGTGCAGTGCATTAGCATGTGGAGCCAAGTTATGACTTGTAGATGTGAACACGTTTTCAAAACTAAAGTTTGAATGGGACTCTTGTATGTCAACAAAAAAAAAAAAAAAAAAGATTAAGAGTAAAGAAAATGGTTTTGAAATGAAACAAAAGTTAAAAAGAAAATGAATGATTTTATTCTCTGTTGAGTTAAGAGAACATTTTTGGGAAATAAGAAAACATATCTATATATCTTTGGATATCAATTGTCACATTACTTATACGGTATGTTGTGGTGCATGCAATATGTTGTGTATATATATATATATATATTCAAGATTCCAAATTAGAGAGAGAGAGAGAGGGAGAGAGAGAGAGAGAGAGAGACTTAAAAGGAGCAACGTATCTAATTGTTTGGTTTTAATTTTAGAATTAGTTTTTAAGTTTTAATTTTAGAATTAGTTTTTAAAAAATAAAAATTAATTTGACAAATTGAACAAAAAAAAAATATTTTTACCTCATAAAAAGTAAAATTAAATGATAAGTTGTTTTAATTTATTTATTTTTACTAAATTAGTATTTAGTTATTTTTCAAAAAAAATAAAAATAGATTTTAGAAATTATACCAAACAGATGGGTTGGAGTTTATTATAAATATTAAATATACTAAAATATTAGTGTCAATTTCATAATATTTTAATATTATAATACGATTATTATAAATAAATATTGCAAAATTCTAAACATATAAAAAATTTGATAAAAATGATATGACAATGATATTATTGTAAATAATCCATCTTCAATGGTGTTTTATTTTCAAGTGAAAGATTCATAATGAGTCACATCATTATGTATAATTTTTTTTATTTATATAGTATTATTCATAAATGTTAGGTTGATATGTGACAAAATTTAGCAAATGGTGAATTGGCTCGACAGGTGAAAGGCTTGTTTAGCAATAGACTTGGTCACTAGGGGTTTTTTGAAACGCGTTTTGCATTTACGAGGGCTGCAAATGAGCCGAGAAGCTCGACTTTATAAGAATTTTATTTATTATTTATGTTATTGAATACATAAATAATATATTTACACTATTATTTATATATTAGTTAATATATAAATAATATATATTTTAAATAAAGATAAATGAGTCGAACTCGAAGTAGGCTCGTTTACTAAACGAGCCTAATATTCAAGTTCAAACTCGATTCGTTTGCTAAATGAGCTAAATCAAGCTGAGCTCTTAACAAGCCGAGCCAACTCATGAACAACTCAGTTCGTTTGCAACCCACCATTTACAACTCACCACTAACAACTTTTTACTACTTGTATATGAAGCAAATTTGCTGGTATAGTCCAATTCTGACCTACATGATAAATAAGCGGGTCTAAACCCATAAAATTGCAGGCAGGTATATTGAAGGTTTCTGATCAACCTTGCCAACTCTAACAACTACGTAGAGGACGACTATTGTCAGAGATAGAGGGAGATAAACGAGCCACAGAGAGAGAGAATTGTCCATAAAGCTCGGGTGATTATCCGGTAGTCTAGGACTCCATGATAATACAATTGGTGGAGAATATGGAATATTAATTATTTATGTTAGGTGATTGAGGAACATAAAGGCATAATGAATGGTGATTGGTGAGGGCTGACAAGGCTAGGGTCATTGAGACAAGAACGGAAGCTTTTTATGCGATGTCATATGTAAAATTGAGAAAAATTGTCCGCAACCCTTTTATATTATACTAGTGATTGGGTATGTGCGCTTCACGTGACACATGATTTTTCATCAACTATTAATACTGTAATTATGTGTGTCTCTGAAATTGGTATGTGATATGTATACAAAGTATGGAGACTTGTATGGCTAAATTGATTTGTATCCAAAATGCAACTAAGTAAGAAATAAATACATACTCGACTGAAGAATTTAACTAATAAATGAGAAATTTTATAAACATAAAACATTAATTTATAACTAGATTATTGAGATCACAATCTTATCCTAAACAATAAACAATAAGCAAGTCCTTTAAATATATAGTGGAGGTGTTTGGTAGAACTTAAATCCAGCTTATTTCAGCTTTTAGCTTAAATTAAGTGATTTTTGTGTGTTTGGTGTAGCTTAAGTGACCAACTTTTAGCTTAAATTAAGTCAAAAAAGTGACTATTCTTTGAGTTGGGAGAGAGGTGCTTTTGGAAATCAGCTTGAGCGGGAGCTGAAATTTGAGGGGCAAAATGACTTAAATGCCCTTCACACTTTGAAGTTATTACAAGTGTGCCATGTATATAAACCAAACTCACTCATTTTTGTCCCTCGCCCTGAATCAGAGAGGCGATTTCCGGCAAACCCTAGCTCTGTCTCTCTTTGTCTCTGTCTCTGTCTGTCTGTCTGTCTGTCTCTCTCTCTGTCTCTCTCTCTCTCTCTATGTGTTCAGATTCAAATATGAAGGAAGAAAATCGATTGAGAGGGACAATCACCGCCCTAGAGAGGCTCGCAGTAGCGAAGGGCGACGGCCTGCTGAAGATCTGGCCTCCGTCGTAACAGCCTCGATCAAACCTAGCTTTCGACAGCCTCGATCCACGTTGGAGAAGACAAGAAGATGAAGATGAAGATCTTGGCCTCCGTCGTCGTCCCCCATCGCGATTAGCTGTGCGAGGCGATCTAAAACCCTAGCGCCGCTGTGACTGCCAGAGCTAGGGTTTCAGTGTTCAAAAATTTTTTTTTTTAAGGTTTTCAGTGTTTTTTTAATAAAAATAAAAATAATAATAATTAAGTATTTTAGCCATTAATAACGTAAATTTTATATTAATTGATACTAATTAATAATTTGTAATGATTAATAATTAATAATTTTATATTAATTAATAATTTGATACTAATTAATAATTTGTAACAAAAATATTAATTGATACCTAATTCATTTGTAATTAAAAAAAGGGTGATTTACTGCCAAGTCCCGTTTCAGCAAATAATGGTCCATTAAGTCCTAATTCAAAAACTTTTAACCAGTAAGTTCCATAATCCATTCAAATGATGAAACTACCCTTACCAAATCAAAACATTAAACAGATGATTTACATCCATTGTTGTACTTCATTCACTCTCTTACTCTTACTCTCTCTCTCTCTCTCTTAGTCGATAACACGCGAAGAGGTGGGAAGAAGTTTTGAGGAAGATGTTACCTGCCGGAGCTCCATTGCCTAATGAAGAACAGCTCGATTACTCCATCGCGATTGAGTACGACGACCCTCTTGTGCCCTACCAGGTCCCCAAGCTCGATCCACTAGACGTCGATTCCACTCCGACGGAGTTGAAGGATATAGCAGCAGCAGCAGCCGCCATTGAAGAAGCTTTGGGGAACCTCCGAATGCTGAGGGATATGGAGCATGAAGGGAGAGAACGAACAAATGTCACCAGAGAGAGAAAAATTGATTAATCGAGAGAGAGAGAGAGAAGTCAAGTGAGTGTGGCTATGAGACCTAAATAACGCAGGTGTTTGGAATCAATCAAATCTGTTGAGTGTGGCTATGAGACCTAACAGTAGAGGTATTTTATTTATTTATTTAATTTCACTTCTTGTTTTTCTATTAAAATATTAATTTTATTTGCTTAGTCTCTAAAACTTCTTAGTATTTAAGCCAGTTTATTTGTTTGTTGATTTATTTGAATCATCAGTGTGTTTTAGTTTTATAATTTTAAAATTGAGAATATTATCAGTTTAAAATTGAAAAAATGATAATATTCTCAGTTTTAATATTGAAAAAAATTGAAAATTTTCTCAATTTTACTAGATATTTTTGAAATTTTTTTCAATTTTTTCATGATTAAAATTGAGAATATTATAAATTGAGAATGTTCTCAATTTCAAAACAGAGAATAATTTCAGTTTATAAAAACTAATAAATTTCTCAAATTTTTTTTCTAAAAATATTGTCAGTTTTAAGAAAATTTTTAATTTTTTTTCATGATAAAAAATGAGAATATTATAAATTGAAAATGTTGAAATTGAAAACAAGGCTCAGTTTCAAATCCCGTTTCAAATCCAGATGTTGACCTTGAATCAGTCGATTCAATTTACTTCGTTGACCGAGCAAAGATAGTAGCCTGGATTTATGAATCTGACGGAACATCATAGCTTACTTGCTTTTGTCTTCTTCAGTTAGGGAGTGCTTATATATATAACTGTTTGGATTGAAGGGTAAAAATGTCTTTTTATTTATAAATAGGGCTTATTGGTTCAAAAACTTTTAGATAGGACCTAAGCTACCACAAAATATGTAGATAGGACTTTTAGGTAATTAATCCTTAAGAAAATTGACACCTAATTCATTTGTAATGAAAAAATGAAAAAAATTATACTAATTGATAATATTAATAATTTTAGTATTAATTGATGGTAATTAAGCCATTAATTGACACCTAATTCATTCATAATGAAAAAATGAAAAAAATTATACTAATTGATAATATTAATAATTTTAGTATTAATTGATGGTAATTAAGCCATTAATTGACACCTAATTCATTCATAATGAAAAAATGAAAAAAAAAACTATACTAATTGATAATATTAATAATTTTAGTATTAATTGATGGTAATTAAGCCATTAATTGACACCTAATTCATTGATAATGAAAAAATTAAAAAAAAAATTATACTAATTGATAATATTAATAATTTTAGTATTAATTGATGGTAATTAAGCCATTAATTGACACCTAATTCATTCCTAATGAAGAAATGAAAAAAAATTATACTAATTGATAATAATAATAATTTTAGTATTAATTGATGGTAATTAAGCCATTAATTGACACCTAATTCATTTATAATGAAAAAATGAAAAAAATTATACTAATTGATACTATTAATAATTTTAGTATTAATTGGTGCTAATTATATTAACTTTTGTAATACTAATTACATTAACTTTTATTAATAAAATAATTTTTTTTTTAAAATTAAAACTGAAAAAATGACAAAATAATCATTTTTATATCATATAAGGGCAAAATTGATAATTACACAGTAAAAAGATATTTTACAGCTTATTAACCAAACACTACTCTGTTGCTTAAATTCATAATCTCACAGCTGTACCAAACAGGCTAACAGCTTAGGGTTCACAACTATAAGCCATAATCTGTTAAGTTATAATCTATAATCAATTTTCCACAACTCTACCAAACGGGGCCAGTATTACGTAAATCTTTTTCTATCAACTTCCCACTTCAATTTTTCATAATCCGTACCTATAATACAATTGAAAGTATGAAATTAATTGCACAATTACATAATTTTGTTTAATAGTTCATCTTGTGATACAAATCTATTGAACCCACCATTGCATATTATTTTCATACTATTGGTATAAGAATGCATTAATATCAATATGTAATATATTTTTACACATCAAGAGTTGTTGAGTCTCATTTTCTGTGCCACGAATATATTCCATGATGAAAAATATAATGTTGGGCATTAGTATATTTTAATTTATGTAGGAAATGTGGAATAATTTTTTTTTAAGAAAATTGAATGATATTATAGCTTAATATTTTGATTGATATAGGAATTTCACAATTATTTTCAGGATATTTATAGATCCATGAGTGTTTGCAGGGTTACTTTCATGAAACTGTCAAGTTACATAATTTATTATCGTATCTATAAGTAATCAGCATAAAACAAAAATTGATCGAAACTTTTTATTTGATGTATTTACTTCATGTATCATTGAGTTGTTGCGATAATGTTTGGGTATCATTTGATTTTTCCTTATAATTTGACTAAAATGTGTGCATGATGTGCATTATTTTTCTTAAACTTCACAACAGATAGGACAATTTTTACTTTAGCTCGTTTAACTTTGTTTGGAGAGTATATTGCAATAGATCTTCTGTACTTTTGGTTTCACCATCTTCTTATTTTTCTTATTACTCACCATTATAACTCATTATAATAAAAATATTTTGATGAGTAAGAGTTTGAAACGATATCATATTGTTATGAATTTCAAAACTCATTTTCCCTCAATAATGTGATTTTTTCTGTAAAGGGGAAAAAAAGTACAATTATTGTTGTGATAGAGGTATTTTGCAATGTCTTGTTTTGTTATTGAAAGTATTTGTTGTGGACACTTATTTGTATGACATATATGTATGTATGTATTGAACATAAGTTGATAGGAGAACAACACATATTTTGTAAATTTTTTCCTAACAAATATAATTATATTACTAAAGCGATACATGTTAGAAAATTAAAAGTATCCGATGGTAATATAACATTACAGATTGAAAATGTATGAATACAATAACATATATAAAGTTACATTCATATATTTTTATATAGTTATAGACGTAGACATTGATATATATATATATATATATTTATATTTATATATATATATATATATATATATATATATAAATATATATATAAGATACCATAAAAGTAATATATGAAATCTTTTGTAACAATATAATACAGGTAACACTGAGAGTTAATTATTCATAATTAAATAGTTAGTTATGATGTAAATTTTTAGTATCACATTTTTGTGTGTATACACCATTTTTTAATTAGACTATTAAATTTTCATAAAAATTGAAAGGAATTTGTGAATAATTTGTGTAAAATTAGAGATTAGTGAAGAAAGATTTAAAAAAAAAAGAAAAAGAAAAAAGAAAGAGAAGTTTATAGTGTTTGGTTTGGTTTATTTTTTCAAACTTTTGTTTTGAATGTTTTTATTTTCGTGTTTTTCTGTTTTTTTAATAACCCTTTTATTTTCTTTTTAGATTCACTTTTTTTAATACTTTTTATTTTTTAATTTTAATTTTATTTTTTTGATTTAGATTCACTTAATCTAAATACACTTAGAAAATAATTTGTTGTGTATTCTTTTTTTAAAAAAAATATTAATATTAAATAATAATAAAAATAACAAAAATATATAATAATAATAATAAAATAGTACATGTTTGAATTTATAATTTTTTTTATCAATATTTTACTTTTTAATTCTATTTAGATTATTAGATATTAGATTTACATGTAAAAGTATAATTTCAATATAAAATATGAAGAAATTCTAGTATCTTTGAAAAATTTAAAAATCTCCGAAATATTGATTTGTGATTATATTTCAATTTTAAATAATGAATAACAATCTCAATTAAACTATTAAAGACAAATCGACACAACTATTTGCCGTGGAAGAAACCATAATTGGAGTACTTCCAATTATAATAAAAAATCATGGGCCAAAACCACAAAATGATTCACTAAGAAGACAAAAAAGAATTATACAAGTGTGCCCTCAATTATCTAGCAAATCCATATCCAAATTGAACCGACCCCTATATACCTTTTCCACCACCGTTTTCACCTCGGAATTGTCTTGTTCAACGTTGAATCCACAACACCGATGTTGAATCCACGACAACAAGCCACTTTGGAATCCACCAAATCTTCAAGCCCAAATTTCTCGGAATCTACTGAAAAACAACTCTCTTTTGTGAACGAAATAATAAGAATTACCCTTGATGTTTGATAATTTGTAATTCGTTGATCAATCAATCACCTTCTATACACTAAGAAGACTCATATAAAATAGCCTCCAATAGAAAACTCTTTATTTTTTCTTTCTCTTTAAAATTCTAGATGACTTAAACCTTAAAACCAACAAATTGCGTACTTTTATAGTAAACTGAATCGCGAAGGTCGCTCGAACACACACTTCATTGCTCGAGCGATGTGAGTGAAGGCGATGCAAAACATATAGGCTGACTGCTTGAGTGCAACTTTCATCACTCGAGTGGTAAAACATGCTTCTCAAAAGTTCAGGCTCTCTACAAAAGTACTGGATGATGGTTTTCTCCACTCGAGTGCACATATGATCACTCGAGCAGTCAAATAATTTTGACAACATTTTTGTTTTTGTAGTCAACAAAATGACAAATATGAAAGAATCAAGATCACAAACTCCATTGAATAGGCAAAATTTGGATTGGATTAGCATCTAAACATTCGCATCCTCATTGAAATATAAGAGCAGATAAAATTACAACTGAAAGGAATTTTGTCAAATGAGATTGTCAATTACAAAAACTTAACAATCTTTAATCACCAAAATTGAGAAAATATATGAAAAATCAAAAATTTAAAAATAGATTTAAAAAATAAAACCAACAAATGTGATTTTTGTTTAGAATTTTGACATCATACATTGGTTATTAAAGCACCATGTAAAATATTATAGTTTATAAAATATAATTTAAATAAAAAGAAAGTGTATGAAGATACTTGCGAAATTTTGAGATGAAGTATAAATCTTTGTTTTAAAAATGAATGCATACAACTTTAAGATTCAACCAAAATTATCCACAATCATTTGATCCATGATGGACAATTGTAAATATTATGTATATCAATATAGAAACAGACACGGGAAATAAGAAAGAGTAACTATTTTTTGTTCTTTAATCATCATCAATTTAAAAAATAGGAAGACGATTTTTTCTTTTTTGATAATAAGGAAGACAATTTATTTATATTTATATAGGACTTAAAAGCAGATATATTAGTTTTGAGTGTTCAATTCCAAAAATAAAGAAATAATTGGTTTGTATTAGACTCTTCATGACTTTTAAAAAATATAATAAATTTAAAAAGGTAAAATTGAGATTTAAAAAAAAAAAGTAAAAAATATTCACACTTTTATAATAGTAGTAGATAATAGATATATGCAGGGTGCGCGGTGCGATTCGGATTGTTTAGAGTAAAATTATAAATTGAATGATGGATTAGCAAATTGACGGATAAATTGTGATTTGAGAGATTTTGGACGGATTAACAGATTGAAAAATATTATATCCAATTATCATGTATTTGCATAATATATAACACTAATTTGCATAATATTTTTTATATATGTATAACATAAATTAATTTTACATAATATTTTTCATATATATAACTATTAATTTGTAATAAATTTCATATTATAAATTTCTTTCACACTTATTTTTATTTTAATATTTTATTAGGAATTAAAAAATATATATATTAATTATAACAAATGTGGAACTGTTTCAAAAACAAATTATAAATTTTAAAATCTAATTTGTAATTAACGAATAAAGCATACACGATTTTAAAGAATTGAATAATATTTTACACAGCCATATATATATATATATATATATAATATTTTACACAGCCATATATATATATATGTAAAATTGTTTTCCCCTATGTGACTCATTGCTCTATCTTTCTCTACCGTCAGCTCACTCTCGCGCTCGGCTATGGATCTCTCTCTCTCTCTCTCTCTCTCTCTCTCTCTCTCTCGATCTCAGCTTTTGTTTAATATTGGAAGGGCATTAATTTCTTCTCCAATTGATTTTCTCTGTCTCGTCTCTGGTGATTCAGGTATCTTTCTGTTATTTATGTTTCTCCTTTTCTTGACTGTTTTTCATTTAATTAGCCGAGTTTGAATTGTTTGTGTGTAATTTATGATTAATTCATGATTAGAGCTTTTATTTTCAGTTTTAAATGGCTTTGTGTATGGATTATTATACTATGTTGATTGCTTGAGGATGTAGATGTAGATGTAGATGTAGATGTAGATGTAGGATGTAGATGTAGATGTAGATGTAGATGTAGATGTAGATGGTGGCAGTGGCTTTTGCCTAAGTGGAAATACTGCTAGGAGTTATTCTTACAACTTTTCCTTTTACACAAGACACCCCTTTCAGCTTTCAGCTTTATACTTTCTTAATTAATACCATATATAAATATGTGGAGACTGGAGTGGAGAGACATCCTTTTACACACAGAGAAAGAGACGGAATAGAGCTATATTTCCTGGAACATGGATTGCTCCGGTATGTGGAACGGGAAGGGGAAAGTAGTATCTCACATACTCTAAATTGTGGTATGACGGGAGTAGGCTTCTTTACACTATAAGAATTTAAGGTACTTCAGTCTAGAGAAATTTTTTTAACTTTTAAACATCTAATAAAATGTAGTTTTTTTTAAAAAAATAAAATAAAAATAAATAATCATATAGCAACACATTTCTATGAGCATTATAATCTATGTTTGACGTTTTGTCATTTCAAAATTTCACTCACCTTATATTTTAATTATTTATTTTTTAAGCTCATAAGGGAATTATAAGGAAATATATTGGGAAAAACCTATGGGATCGCTTTGGATTGCTAAGTTTATAGTTTTGGAACGAAAGTGTATCATGCTTTGGAACGTGAATTCCAAAATGTAATTCGCTAGGCTATCAATGTTTTCTAGTAACACTAGAATAGAACTGATGCAGGACAGTGCTGTGAGGGCTGTTCTGGGGCTGAAAGTGCTGAAATTTAAGAAAGAAACAAAGGAGGAGAAGAAGATAGATTTAGGAATCATTCCTAGAATCTCTTAGGCATCACACCTAGGGTTTGATTGCCCCACCCACTGCCTATGCCTTGTTTTTTTTTTTGGCATCCCCAATACATTAGTGCTATTAGTGGTCTTTTTTTTTAGTGGTATGAATCATTGTTGATTGAATTAATAGCATTACATGACTTTATATAGAATTAAGAGACTTCCTATACCAACTAGAACAAAAAAAGGAAATTATTATAATATCTTTGACTTCTAAAACTAATGTAAGATCAAATATGAAACATAAATAAAACCTAATTAAATAACTTGACCCACAAGATGATCCATGGGTGACCCGTGTAACCCATGTCTAGAAATTATGAAATTACCAAAATACCCTAAATAATAATAATAATAATAATAGAGCATGACTCATAAGCTTAAGACATAACTATCCACGGTCCCAAATGAGTTGCTCATCATCCAATGCATGCCAAATCCAACTTGGGCTTAGAGGCATCTCTTCCTCATCTCCTGTAGGCTGCTGTCACTTGCCTCCATCAAGAACCCTAACCCTCAATTGTTACTCCTTTCAATTTGTGTTATCAATAGAATAGGAATAATTATTATCTTACTCTTTCAGTCATATTATTTGTCAACAGTTCCTGTTGCACTGGAAAATTGATTTTTATCATGCCTCAGTTTTAAAAATGATCAATTGTCTAGCTTTTGACTTAACATGCATTGCGAGAAGTTTAACAATTAAAATTAAATAAATAAATAAATAAAATTATGACATTCTAATTTTTTATTGTCATATCATCAACAACTTGACAGTGCACTTTGACATGCTTCATCACCTCATGTAACTTGAAGTTTGCAGTAATCGTGGGTTGATATCACAAAAAGAATCCTCATGGCTTTAAGTGGTAAACTTCATTTTTTTTATTTGAGCATTAACTAGATCATCACATGGCTGCATGAGCTGTAGCTTTGTACTGTCCCTTTGCGTTCAACTTACACTTTTGTTTTGCTTTTTTATGGTTCATGTTACTAGGAGGGTTTAACGAGCCATTCGAGAGAGTTTTTTTTTTTTTGTTTTTTGATTGGCACCGGGGTGTCTGGATCAAAGCCCTACCCGACCAATCCTCAGGGGTGCACAAGCCCTCGGCAAGGAGTTTCCCGAGCCATGCAAGAGAGTTTTGCACTCTCCAACATCTGTTTATGCAGAGTTGATGCTTATGCTGCTTGATGATTTGAACAAATCTTAGGGCTGATCTCTGAAACTTTCTTGGTAGCAACTCCTTTGATGCTTTGTAAACACCAAGGAGAAAGGACAAGAAGAAAGCTAGATGACTATAAGGAGAATGAAGAGAACTTGAATTTTAGTTCTGTATGAGAGAGCAGAATCTGGATCAGTGTGGCTTCAAATTAAGCTCAGTGAGCCAAATAGATTGGTTGGGGAAAGGAATATATGAGAGAGAGCTCTAACCCATCTGACTGGATCACTCCTCTTTCTAATTTGAACCTCTGACCAATATTATTTCTTGTCATAGTTTGACCCTCCCAAATAGCTAAATGTAACCTTACCTGTAGATCTTGGATGTAGAAAACTCATTCGACAAAAAATATCCTCTCCTCCCACTAGATTTAAACTCTGGTCTTGAACTCATTATTCTGTCCAAAAAGGAAACCAGATTACTTATTAAACTCTTCCATCACAGTCAGTCTAGATAAGTAATATGTGATATTGCTATTTGCAACTCTTAATGCAGTCTAACCTTATCGACCTCCTATTTACCTTGTTTCACAAGCGGAAATAATTATAATTCAAAATTTAAGTACATTGGTACCAGGGTGCATTAATGATGATTTATTAATCTGTGTGGGTATGAAAAAGCAATAAGCCAGCGGGTGGTAACATGAGAGAGAAATGCTTCTGCACTTGTTTGATAACACAAGGCTATGGAAATAAGTGAGTTGTTACTCTGTCTCACTGCTAGTTAAGATCCAAAGACATCTTTATCTTTGAAACTTAAAAGTTCATTGGTTTTCTTCCTTTTGAACAGCAGATCTGATGGCATATCTTTCACAAAATTTATCTACATGTTATAAGAAGCAGGAATTTGGTAAAACAGTATTATGAATTCATGCCATCTAGTCAATCTTAACCATTCCTGTTTTGAAGTAGATAACACCACAAGGGCTGACATATTTAGGAGACACTGATGGAGACAGTGATACACAATTCTTGTTTTCTTCTACCGTACTATCTATTTCAACATTTGTTTCACCCTTCCATTTTTCTAGTTCCTCCAGTTGCGATTGAAAAATAAGGGGGCTGGGGGCAGAGGTGCATATGGAACCCTCTGATTTGTTAGCTTACGAGCTTTGGGAGAGACAGCGAAAATTAGTCTCCTAGTTTTTGGCTAGTGATGTGAATCTTTGAGATCAAAATGACAATTTTTTCAGTTGTTGATTTCACTTATCACAGTAAGGCCCATCTTCTTACTTCTAATCCTACTCTCTTTTCTTCTCCTCAGTTCATTCTTTCTGAGAAGGGGTCAGGGTTTTCTTGCTGCTAGAAGGGATTTGGTTTCAGAAAGGAGGGCTAGTTATGGAGATGGGAAGACAATGGTATGGATTGTCAAGAATAATATGCTTAAGCACATGTGTACATATATAGGCACAGGTTTATCAAGAATAGTATGGTTAAGCACATGTGAGCTGCACTTAAATAATTGTGTTGTTAAACTACTAACTATGGAGTCCTTTTCTTAATAAGCAACCTTTATGATTTTGCAGGTCATTTGACTTGGAAAATGCTTTGGAATCTCACACAAAGGACAAGTATAGTGCTGGAAAATAAATGGATTTAAAGAGAGAGCTTCTTATGAATCCTGATTGGAAAATCTATGCTTAGTCTATTAGGTACTTTTTTGTAACACTAAACTTTGTTGTCTAGTAACTTCTTATATTTGAAGCGTTAATGTCAATTTGGTATGAATATAATATGGTATAAGGTTTTGCCATTGGATTGTCCATTGATCATTGTATTCACTCTGTCTATTAATATGGCAATTCCCTCAGTAGTACTTGTTCACTATTTGCCAGTTTGAGAGAGGTGGAATATCTAGTGTGCTATATGCTCTACTAAGTTCACTTGGGCCAGTTGTTACTAGATTGCATTCTATGGATTAAGGTTGCAATCTTTTGATTACGACAATTTGTAGTTCACTAAACAGTTTCCTATTTTTGTGGCAACGTTATGTATTTTTTCTTTGTAATATTTCTAAATCAAAAAAGTCATAACCACAAACATAATGCGCAAATTTAATTTTGAACTACAAATTAAAAGGCATATTTAAGATTATAGTGTAATTTATCAAAATATATATATATATATATATATATTTAAGATTATAGTGTAAAATTTAATATTAATATATGTTTTGTTGCAAGTTTTGTTGATGGAGTAGTTGACATAATCAAGCGGGTGCCGTTGAAAGCCAAACTGAGAATATGCTCCTCTTTTTTGTTTTGTTAAATAATTATTTATTTATTTTTGAGGACTTATATTTTTTAGTGTTTTGTATAAACACTTTTAAGAATGATTGATGGGTATTTGTTTTGCATGTATGGAAGCTTATATTTTGTTTGCACACGTATAAATTATATATATATACTAGTGTTCTACCTGTTGAATCCAATGGTTATGTTTGAAATTGTTTTATGTATATGTGGTTTTAATGTATAACATATTTCTCAGTAAATCACTTTTAAATTTAGAAGCCAAACATTATTAAATTAAGTTTGAAAATATTATATTAGCAAGTGAATCAATTTTATTTTTTAAAATACAATCATAATATTGTATTTGGTAAGTAATTAAAAGTAATTTTTGATAATTTGACGTAATTAAAAGTGAGGACATTAATTTTGTAAATTTAAATTCATTTTAATTTAAATTTGATATTAAATCTTGCCAAAGTTAAACAGATATATAAATGCCCTAATGGTTACAGTTTTCCAAGACGATACTTGGTTACAACAAAAGTAAGTTTGAAACTCAATACAAATAAAGCCCTAAGCTTGTACAAAGTAATTACAACAATAACAAATAGAAGCTCTTGGCTCCAAGTCCTCCCAAGCCATAGGCTTGGCAGAGGCATATTATCAACACTTAAAAATGGTTTTCCACTTAGGGTGAGCCAAAACCCAGTAGAGATACTCTGACACAGTATATGAATCTTAACAAAGTTATAAGGTGAATGCATATGCAATGCTCGTGTCAAAATGTTTTACATCTCTTTCCAAAAACCATGCAATGTCTGATTATATCACAATTCATGAAAACCACTTTCTTTGCAATAGAAAACAAGGCAGTGGATACAACTCTGGGAATCTCTAGGTACGTGTTTGCAAGTAGGCTATACAAGCACTACCAATTGCTATTTTTACTGATATTAACCGGAAGGCTCGGCACCTAGCCGTGCGGGTTTCTGGACTTTCATCAAGGATACACAGGCCAACAATAATACCACAACCACACCCCCTACCCAGATTCACCAGAGTATTCACTAATTTTTCTCAAAAAAAAAAAAAATATACATTTCTAATGTGTTAAGTATGCACAATGCTCAATGCAAATATATGAGAAATTAGTTTCAATTCTCTTAATTCTCATGCAATTTTTATAACAATCATAACTATCCTCCACCGATAGCCCAAAACAGATATCTCTAAACAGATAGATAATTTTCAATAAATATAAACTTTCTAAAATTTCAAGATGGGAGTGATAATGTATATTCAACTCCACCACCATCATCATCATCATCATCATTCCAATTTCATAAAACCTAACATAATTTTCATTTCCTCCTTACAAAATCAAGTATTCACATTTTAGGGAAAAATTCCCTTTTCTTTACAAATTAATTCCAAGGATAAAAATTCACCATTTTATCACAACTCAACCACATTTACAAACCCACAATCATTTCTAAGCAAACATTTTGAAAACCCCTCTTTTGATTTCAAAACCAAAACCTTGGGTTTATCCAAAAATTCCAAATCACAATATTGTGAAAAGCAAATAACCAAGTTAAAAACCATACGAAAGTGTGGAGAAATCCCTACCTCAAAACTAGAAGGTAAGGAAGAGAGTGGAGAAACCTCGACGAAGCCGAAAACCAACTTTGTTCCAATTCAAATGAAGCTCAAGGTGAGCTCTACCTTTTTATCAAAGGGACTAGAGTGTAGAGATAAATAGATTGAGAGTATTTGGAGGTTGAAGATGAGTTTTAGAGAGAAAAGGTCTAGATTTAGGGTTTTTGAAATGTTTAGAGAGAGAGAGATATGAAAAAGTGACTAAAAAAGTAGCTATTACAAACGGATATACGCGCAGACCGCTCGAGCGACCAAAACACTGCTCGAGCAACCAGACACAATAAGTGAGTTCGCTCGAGCGAACAAAGTGACTGCTCGAGCATAAAACACCGCCTCCTAGTACTTTTGCAGAGAGTTCGCAAACACCGCTCAAGCGCAAGAAGGACCGCTAGAGCATAAGAAACACCACTCGAGCGGGAAAAAAAAAACACCCTCCCAGTACTTTTGCAGACCTGCAAATATATTGAAAGTTCTCAAGGACCGCTCGAGTGACCAAAAGATTGCTCGAGCAAACTGACCAAAATCTGGGCAACAATTCTATTGAGAAACAAACTCCCGACCTATTCCAAATGCAACAAAGACATCCAAACAACCAAACTCAATCATGAATAAGATGAATAAGGATATGAATAACCAAATAAGACAAGGAATCCCGGATCCAAAACAATAAACAGGTTGGGTCTAAACCAGAATCATTATACATTATGATATTTTGCAAAGTTCAACTATCATAATACAAGGAGCTTCTTGGAACAAATAATCAAAATCTTACCCCCAAAAAAAAAAAAAACCAATAAGAAAATAAGAAATTTACATATAAGAATTGTCTACAAAACAAATTAGAGCATACTATTGATTAGAGCAAGATGAATAGATGCAAAGTTAATAGAGATGTAACAGTTTAATTAATTAATGTAAAAATGAAGAGAAGCAATAGTTTAATTAATGTAAAGATGAAAAATCACAAAACAATCACACATGGAGAATCAAATATTGCAAAAGAAGACAAAAAGAAAGAGAATAAATAAACTTGAGAGGTTGTTGGGAAAACAAAATGACATAGAATAGAGAAAATAGAAGACATATTACTTGGAGAGGACAGATGGTAGATTGTTACATGGACACATGGCAACATTTGAAAGGCATTGCTTTCATTATATATCATGTGATACATGTATGAACATTCTTCACAAATATAACTCTTTTCATTTATTACTTTATTTTTCTATTATTATCGCATATAACATTTGAGTATATATGTGAAAATAGGTTGATATATCTATTATAGATTTAAATTAATTTGTTAATTTTATATTATTTTTCATTAAAAATACCGTTAGGTGCTTGCAATTGATTTCTTTGTAGCAAATGTATATACGATTTTTATAATAAATAATAATTTGCAAATAATTGTTTTTATAATAAGGATATTCTTCTAGCATTTTTATGAAATTTCATTGAAGATTGTTTGCAACGGTACCAAGATGGTTGCCAAAACGCTATGTTACAACTTATATGGACTCTTCAAAATAAATCAAATATTTGTGTCGAACACTCAACACTCGGACAAGGGTATAGGTATGTATAGGATATGTGTCAGCTACTTTTTAACAGACACTTATATAATTGTATATAACACTGTTATTATATGTACATATTGTTGAATAATTGCTATAAATGTCTTCTTATAGCGATCCCGGTTTCCCTTTTCTTTAATTGTTGTATCCGGACTTAGGTTCCGTGGAGTTGGTTGTTGTGTATACCTTGTTTACATCCTTTACTCTTTATATTTGAGTCTTGGGTTGTTTTGGGCAGGTGTGTTACGGGTTGGTTGAGCCCAAGTCTCAAATCTAGTTGCCTAGGTTTTTGGTGTTACGCTCGAGCGGGTAATTCTGCGCTCGAGCGGAGTTTGGCTTTTAGTTGTACGCTCGAGCGGAACTTCTTGTGCTCGAGCAGGTTTTACACACTCCCAGTATCTCGTGCCTCTGCAAAATTTTTGCAGGTGTGATTTCTACGCTCGAGCGGATTTCCTGCGCTTGAGCGGGTTTGTTGGCGCTCGAGAAGGTAGTGCTTTGTCTGTGTAAGTTCTGGAAGGGGGAAATCTACGCTCGAGCGGATTGGTTTTTGCGCTCGAGCGGATGTACTTTATTCTTGTGTCTTGGCGCTCGAGCGGACCTTCTTGCGCTCGAGCGGACCTAGCTTTTTATTCTTGACGCTCGAGCGTTGTGTTTTTCGCTTGAGCGGGAATGTCGTATAACAGAGAGTAGCTGGGCATTTTTGAATCACTTTCTACACTTCCTCTCTCTCTTTTACCTTCAAAAAAGATATTTTGAGAGCCTCTCCCTCTAGAAACTCCCTTCTCTCTAGGGTTTGATCTAGTAGGGGTTACTTCCTCACCTTTGGCCTTTACAAAAGTTGTGTTGATCGTCGAGGGTTACGTTTTGATCCAAGAATATTGAGTTTTGGAGCACTTCGAGTTTCGTCATCTTCTTCCCTTGAGCTCCAAATTTGAGGTAGGGATTCCTACTCACAACTATGGGTTTTGACCTAGATTTTTGAGCATTTTGTTAAATGGTTTGATTTTGGGATCTAGGGTTTGAAAATGTTGAAGGAGGGTTTTGTTATTTTGATTCTAAATGTGTATTTTGGGTTTCAAAATAATGGTATTGTTGTTGGTTGTTGATATATAGACCATTGGGTCAATATTGGGGAATGAAGTGGAAAACCCTAATTTGTTGTATAAATTAATTGGTATAATTAATTTGGAAAAATTGTGGTTATATGGAATTGAGTTGGAAATAATGAAATTGGCTCATTATATGGTAGAATGGTGGAGTTTGATTTATTAATCGCTCAATCTTGAAACATTGATATTTTATCTGTTGAAGCTTTTATTATCTGTTTAGAAATAATTGCTTGGGCTACCGGTGGAGGGTAGTTTTGATTGTTGTAGACAATGCATGATGATTAGGCAAACTAAAACTAATCAATTGGATGTGTCATAGAGTATGACGGTTGATAGAATACATTAACTTTATGTATTGATTGATTGTGTATATGACCTATGTGTATATATGCTTTGTGTGTAGAGGAGGAGATCGGGGATGTACTCTGCAGTTTAGGAGAAGATGGGGGATGGACCTCTAAACCGGATAGTGTTGGGTGGAGATGGGGGATGAACTCCGTAGATACAGCTCATATGCTTATCTAAAGAAGTGTAGATACAGCTCATATGCTTATCTAAAGAAGTGTAGATACAACTCATATGTTTATCTATTGAAGTGTTGATATAGCTAATATGCTTATCTGTTTAAATGTTGATACAACTTGTATGCTTATCTATTGTAAAGTAGGAAATATTTAATATGAGTCACTGTCTCATGTAAATTGTTGGCCAGGTTCTGAGTCGTTGTTGTGAATTGTGAACTTGATAAGAAATGGAAAATGAAATGAAACACAAACATAGTGGTAATGTAATGGAAATGGTTTATGAAATGATTTATGGGAATTGAACATTTATCAATTGCTAATGTCTTAGTCATTGCTCATACTGTGTTTAGCATATCTCTACTGGGCGTTGGCTCACTCTATATGAGACATTATTTTCAGGTACAGGTAGCATGCCACCTCCAAGGACATAGCTTGGATGATGATGAGAGTTAAAGACTCTTTTTTTTTGTTTATTTTGTCTGTATTACATGTATATCAAGCCAAGGACTTATTTTGTATAGAGTTAGTACTCTTCTTTTGTGTAACCAAGTGTTGACTTGGAAAGCTGTAAGCCCATAGGGCATTTGCTTTTGTTGTTAACATGTAATACTGTTGTAAGAACTACTCTGATGAATAGAAATGATGGGTTTTATGTATTATTTTGAGGGCGTTACAACTTGGTATCAGAGCGTACCGGGTTCGAATACTTTGGGTACGTGGGAAGTGATTATGATCACAATGGGTTTGTCTCGCTTGATAGAGACTTAGATGTAGTGTCATGTGTTATGTGTTTAATTGATAACATGTTTATGTGACTATATGGGTATGGAATATAGTTTCTAGGATGTTGATTGGATCCTTGGGTTTCTGGGAGTCTTGTTGGAAAAGCACTTGATCAATGCTGTTTCTAACCGGAACTCTTGTAACGCCTCGGGACTGTCATTATCCGGAGATGAAATTCGTAAGTGCTTATGTGTTTATGTGCTTATGTGGAATGAATTACAATTGTCCATGCATTAGGACGTGAGGGTTGTAGCTTCGACACATTTGTGAATGTGCTAATAGTCTTGGTTACCTTTATTAGGACGTTAGGACGAGGACGTGGTAGGCGTGGCAGGCGTGGTAGGCAAGAGATGCCTTTACCGGATGATGTTCCGGCAGTGCAGGAGGGAGTTGGTCAGGCCAATGCGGCCGAACCAGTGGGTCAGCAGGCTATGAGTGCCTTGGTCCTAGAGATAGCAGGAGCTTTGGGTATTCTCAGAGCTGAGAATCAGGGTGCTGAGGCAGGGCCTGCTTTCTTGAAGAGGGAGTTCTTCCGGTCTAACCCGGATGAGTTTGTTGGGGATTCGAAAGAGCCACTTAAGGCTGACGAGTGGTTGGAGCAGATGGAGAAGACGTTCGAGATGCTTGGCATCGAGGACGAGGCTCTAAAGGTGACCTTGGCATCCTTCCAACTGAAGGGAGATGCGGGTCAATGGTGGAAGTATGAGAAGGGCAGTGTTGGTGGTGCTTGGGGGGCTTTTGTGATTGTTTTCCAAGAGAAGTTTTTATCTTCAGCTGCTAGGGAGAAGCTGAGGGAACAGTTTTGCCAGCTTAAACAGCAAGGCTTGTCAGTGGCCGAGTTTGAGGCTACTTTTACCAGTCTGTCCAGGTTTGCACCTGAGCTTGTGGCGTCCGAGGAACGCCGTTGCTTTGAGTTTGAGCGGAAGTTGAGGCGAGGACTCAAGTTGAGGGTTGGAGGACCTTTTATTCGGGAGTATAGACGTTTGGTGGATGCTGCAGCTCATATGGAGATTATGATACAGGAGGAGGAGGAAGGGTAGAGAGGCTCCAAGAGAAGCCAAGATGGCCAGGGCGATGGTAGGAGACAGAGGGGTTCTAACCCTCAGCAGTCTCAGGGTGGTTTGGCTAGATCGACCTTTCCAGTGCTGAGTGCAGGCTCTGGGAGAGGCAGTCAGGGGGATTTCACCTGTTACAAGTGTGGCCAGCTGGGTCACAAGGTTTCGGTTTGCCCACAGAAGGGAGGGGGTCAGCGAGCTGCTTCTTCTTCGGCTAGACCTCAGGGCCAGAGTCAGGGCAGGGGCCAGCCTTTGTCTTGCTATCAGTGTGGTCAACCTGGGCACTTGAAGAGGTTTTGCCCACAGTTGAGTGCCACTTCGGGAGCGTCTGGTTCTAGGCAGACGCAGAGTTATCAGCCAGCTCAGTCTGTGCAGGCCTCGAGGGCCAATCCGGGAGCTTCGTCATCCCAGTTTGTGCAGCAGTCTTTTGCTCCTAGAGGTGAGCAGGTAGATCAGGGGCCTACAGGGCGCGTGTATGCTGTTACCGCGCAGGATCTTGTACCGGCTCCATCAATTGTGAGAGGTACCTTTTTGTTTTGCAACTCGGTTGCTAGTGTATTGATTGATACGGGTGCATCTCATTCTTTTGTATCTGCTGCATTTGCATCTGTGTTGGTGTTGGAGTTGGAGTTGGCACTATTAGCATCTCCTATTTGCGTAGTATCACTTGTTGGGGGTGAATTGATTTTGAAATACGGATGTAGAGGTTGTGATATAGAGGTCGCCGACTGTAGGCTTCCTTTTCCCTTTGTTGTTATGCCCATGAAGGGTTTTGATGTTATTTTGGGTATGGACTGGCTATCATCATACCGGGCTGTTATCGATTGCTACCGCCAGAGGGTTACAGTTTGTACCTTGAGCGGGGAGTGTTTCCATTTCTTGGGGGATCGGGTTGGTAGTGTTTTGCCATCGTTGTATGATCCGCGAGGGCGGAGTGAGCTTAGTGGTCTACTTGCTAGCTTCATGAGTGGTGAGTGTAACGAGACCCAGATTGTATTGCCGAGAGTGGTTTGTGAGTATTCGGATGTTTTTCCTGAGGATCTCGTTAGTTTGCCACCTCATTGGGAGATAGAGTTCTCTATTGATTTAGTGCCCGGCACGGCGCCGATTTCTATGGCACCTTACCGTTTCGCCCCAGCTGAGTTGAGTGAGTTGAAGATTCAGCTCCAGGAATTGCTAGATAAGGGTTTTGTTCGCCCTAGTGTTTTGCCGTGGAGAGCACCAGCCCTCTTTGCTGAGAAGAAAGATGGTGCCTTGAGATTGTGTATTGACTATCGGAAGTTGAATTGGGTTACGGTTAAGAATAAATACCCTATGCCCCGTATAGATGATTTGTTTGACCAGTTGAAGGGTTCTCGTTGTTTCTCTAAGATAGACTTGAGATCGGGTTACCACCAGTTGAGGGTCAGGGAGGAGGATATTCCGAAGATGGCATTCCGTACGCGGTATGGCCATTATGAGTTTCTGGTGATGCCATTTGGGCTCACTAATGCACCGGCAGTCTTTATGGACTTGATGAACCGGATTTTCCGGGAATTCCTAGATCGATTTGTGGTTGTCTTCGTGGACGACATTCTTATCTATTTGCCTTCTGAGGAGGAGCATGAGGTACACTTGAGAGTGGTGCTTGAGCTGCTCAGAGCCCATAGGCTGTACGCCAAATTTGGGAAGTGTGAGTTCTGGCTAGGAGAAGTCAAGTTCTTAGGCCATGTGGTATCCGGGAAAGGGGTGTCTGTTGATATATCCAAGATTGAGGCAGTGCAAGATTGGGCACAGCCTAAGAGTGTTTTTGAGATCCGCAGTTTTCTGGGATTAGCTGGGTATTACCGACGGTTTGTGAAAAATTTCTCCAGGCTAGCTTCGCCGTTGACTAGATTGACGCGGAAAGGGGTCAAGTTTGTGTGGAGTGAGACTTGTGAAAAGTCGTTCCAAGAGTTGAAAGTTAGATTGACCACCGCTCCGGTTTTGATTATTCCGGAGAGGGGGTTGGGTTATGCGGTTTATTGTGATGCCTCACGAGAGGGTTTGGGTTGTGTGTTGATGCAAGAGGGGAAAGTGGTAGCTTATGGTTCACGTTAGTTGAAAATACACGAGAAGAATTACCCTACACATGACCTAGAGTTAGCAGCAGTGATCTTTGCCTTAAAGATTTGGAGGCACTGCCTTTATGGTGAGAGGTTCGAGGTGTTCTCGGACCACAAGAGTTTGAAGTATCTGTTTACACAGAGAGACTTGAATTTGAGGCAGAGAAGGTGGATGGAGTTCATTGAGGATTATGATTTTGAGTTGCACTCTCACCCGGGAAAGGCCAATGTTGTGGTCGATGCCCTTAGTAGGAAATCCATTAGTGATGTAGCTTGTATAGCCATCCGGGAATGGGAGATGTTGGGTGCGCTGGGCGAGTTTGATTTGCTACTGGGCAAATCTATCGAGACTGCGGCCTTGTTTTCTGTTGTTGCGCAGCCTACACTTGTGACTCGAGTGTTAGAGGCACAGAGAGGTGACCTTGAGGTAGAATCCCTTCGAGAGAAGATCTCCAGTGGGAAGGTTGAGAAGGGTTTGACGGTGTATCCCGACCTGAGTGTGAGATACAGAGACCGTTTGTTTGTGCCGGAGTCTTGCCGAAAGGAAGTACTTCGAGAGTTCCATCATTCGCGCCTTGCGGTGCATCCGGGAGGCACTAAGATGTATCGGGAGTTGGGTTGCCAGTTTTGGTGGCGGGGTATGAAGAGAGATGTGGCAGTCTTCGTGTCTAAGTGCCTTACCTGTCAGTAAGTGAAGGCCGAGCATCAGAGGCCAGCGGGTTTGTTGCAACCCTTACCTATTTCCGAGTGGAAGTGGGAGCATGTCACTATGGACTTCGTTGTAGGTCTTCCGAGGACTCAGCGGGGTAGTGATGCTATTTGGGTGGTTGTGGACCGGTTGACTAAGTCGGCGCACTTTATTCCTATGCGCATGAGGGATTCGGTGGATCATCTCGCCGACTTATATATTCGGGACATAGTGAGATTGCACGGGGTCCCAGTGACGATCGTCTCAGATAGAGACCCTCGTTTTACTGTTAGGTTGTGGCAGAGTTTGCAGAGTGCCTTGGGCACTAAGTTGACCTTTAGTACGGCTTATCATTCCCAGACTGACGGGCAGTCCGAGTGCACTATTCAGATCCTTGAGGATATGCTTCGAGGTTGTGTCCTTGACTTTAGTGGGACATGGGAGAGGCATTTGCCCTTAGTGGAGTTTGCCTACAACAACAGTTTTCAGTCTAGCATCAGTATGGCACCGTTTGAGGCCTTGTATGGCCGACCGTGTAGGTCTCCAGTTTGTTGGGCCGAGGTGGGTGATGCACCTTTGTTGGGCCCGGAGTTGGTTAGGGAGACAACGGAAAAAGTTGAGAGGCTTGTTACAGCCCAGAGTCGCCAAAAGAGTTATGCCGACCGTAGGAGGAGGCCTTTGGCGTTTGAGATAGGTGATTATGTTTTCTTGAAAATATCAACTAGGCGAGGTTTGATGAGGTTCAGGAAGAGTGGGAAGTTATCCCCTCGGTTTATCGGTCCCTTTGAGATCCTTGAAAGGATTGGGGAGGTTGCTTATCGTTTGGCTTTGCCACCGCAGTTGTCCGGGGTGCATGACGTATTTCACGTCAGTATGCTTCGGAAGTACGAGCCAGATCCGTCCCATGTGTTGGATTGGACCGATTTGGAGGTAGATGAGGATGCCTCGTATGAGGAGAGACCGATTCGGGTCTTGGATAGGCGGGATCAAGTCTTGCGAGACAAGACCATTCACTTGGTAAAGGTTTTGTGGAAGCATCACGGAGTGGAGGAAGCCACTTGGGAACGTGAGTTGGAAGTCCGTGAAAAGTATCCGGACATGTTTGTTGATGTGTAATCATGTAATGGAATTTTGTAATAATATTGAACTTTAAGAGCATTATATATGTCTTAAGTTGTAAAACATTATAAATGTTTTGGTTTATGGAAAAGTTGTAGAACTTGCCTTGAAATGGAAGTTTGTGTTAATAGTGTGTTTGTTAAGTATATTGTGAAAATGCAAGCATGATATTAATGTTGCATGTACTATGGAATTGTGGAAAATGAGCCGAAATTGGTAAATTTCAAAGGAATGCATGTTGATAATGCAGGTTGTCTTGTATAATGTGAAATGTCTCTTGAAAAGAGATGGGATTGACCGGTAATGGGTCGAAATGTTTAATATTATGTTGTAATATTGTTGGAAATGAAGAAAACTTGTTTTTGAAAAAAAAAAACTTCTGTTTAATTTCAGGGACGAAATTCTTTAAGGGGGGGAGGTTATAGCGATCCCGGTTTCCTTTTTCTTTAATTGTTGTATCCGGACTTAGGTTCCGTGTAGTTGGTTGTTGTGTATACCTTGTTTACATCCTTTACTCTTTATATTTGAGTCTTGGGTTGTTTTGGGCAGGTGTGTTACGGGTTGGTTGAGCCTAAGTCTCAAATCTAGTTGCCCAGGTTTTTGGTGTTACGCTCGAGCAGGTAATTCTGCGCTCGAGCGAAGTTTGGCTTTTAGTTGTACGCTCGAGCGGGTTTTACACACTTCCAGTATTTCGTGCCTCTACAAAACTTCTGCAGGTGTGATTTCTACGCTCGAGCGGATTTCCTGCGCTCGAGCGGGTTTGTTGGCACTTGAGCGGATAGTGCTTTGTCCGTGTAAGTTCTGGAAGGGGGAAATCTACGCTCGAGCGGACTGGTTTTCGCGCTCGAGCAGATGTACTTTATTCTTGTGTCTTGGCGCTCGAGCGGACCTTCTTGCGCTCGAGCGGACCTAGCTTTTTGTTCTTGACGCTCGAGTGTTGTGTTTTCCGCTCGAGCGGGAATGTCGTATAACAGAGAGTAGCTGGGCACTTTTGAATCACTTTCTACACTTCCTCTCTCTCTCTCTTACTTTCTAAAAAGATATTTTGAGAGCTTCTCTCTCTAGAAACTCCCTTCTCTCTAGGGTTTGATCTAGTAGGGGTTACTTCCTCACCTTTGGCCTTTACAAAAGTTGTGTTGATCGTCGAGGGCTACGTTTTGATCCAAGAATATTGAGTTTTGGAGTACTTCGAGTTTCGTCATCTTCTTCCCTTGAGCTCCGAATTTGAGGTAGGGATTCCTACTCACAACTATAGGTTTTGACCTAGATTTTTGAGCATTTTATTAAATGGTTTGATTTTGGGATCTAGGGTTTGAAAATGTTGAAGGAGGGTTTTGTTATTTTGATTCTAAATGTGTATTTTGGGTTTCAAAATAATGGTATTGTTGTTGGTTGTTGATATATAGACCATTGGGTCAATATTGGGGAATGAAGTAGAAAACCCTAATTTGTTGTATAAATTAATTGGTATAATTAATTTGGGAAAATTGTGGTTATATGGAATTGAGTTGGAAATAATGAAATTGGCTCATTATATGGTAGAATGGTGGAGTTTGATTTATTAATCGCTCAATCTTGAAACATTGATATTTTATCTGTTGAAGCTTTTATTATCTGTTTAGAAATAATTGCTTGGGCTACCGGTGGAGGGTAGTTTTGATTGTTGTAGACAATGCATGATGATTAGGCAAACTAAAACTAATCAATTGGATGTGTCATAGAGTATGACGGTTGATAGAATACATTAACTTTATGTATTGATTGATTGTGTAAATGACCTATGTGTATATATGCTTTGTGTGTAGAGGAGGAGATGGGGGATGTACTCCGCGGTTTAGGAGAAGATGGGGGATGGACCTCTAAGCCGGATAGTGTTGGGAGGAGATGGGGGATGAACTCCGTAGATACAGCTCATATGTTTATCTAAAAAAGTGTAGATACAGCTCATATGCTTATCTAAAGAAGTGTAGATACAACTCATATATTTATCTATTGAAGTGTTGATACAGCTAATATGCTTATCTGTTTAAATGTTGATACAACTTGTATGCTTATCTATTGTAAAGTGGGAAATATTTAATATGAGTCACTGTCTCATGTAAGTTGTTGGCCAGGTTCTGAGTCGTTGTTGTGAATTGTGAACTTGATAAGAAATGGAAAATGAAATGAAACACAGACATATTGGTAATGTAATGGAAATGGTTTATGAAATGATTTATGGGAATTGAACATTTATCAATTGCTAATGTCTTAGTCATTGCTCATACTGTGTTTAGCATATCTCTACTGGGCGTTGGCTCACCCTATATGGGACATTATTTTCAGGTACAGGTAGCATGCCACCTCCAAGGACATAGCTTGGATGATGATGAGAGTTGAAGACTCTTTTTTTTCTTTTTTTTGTCTGTATTACATGTATATCAAGCCAAGGACTTATTTTGTATAGAGTTAGTACTCTTCTTTTGTGTAACCAAGTGTTGACTTGGAAAGCTGTAAGCCCATAGGGCATTTGCTTTTGTTGTTAACATGTAATACTGTTGTAAGAACTGTTCTGATGAATAGAAATGATGGGTTTTATGTATTATTTTGAGGGCGTTACACTTCTTGACACTGTATGTTACATGTAAGACAATTTTATCTCACATATTTGATTAAAAATATAAAAATATGACATTTTTTTGTTGCGTCCACCTACCCTTAAATGTATAGTTTGATGAGTCCGACCTCTAGATATATACCTGCACCTGACACCCATACCCAAGTCCATGTAACGAAACATAAATGTTAACAAGTTTTTTATTTTTTGTGACCACAAAACAACAAACGCCATAAGTAGGTTAGGCGGTTGCAAATAATTTGTGACTGTTGCTTTGCCGTAGCAAATGGTATTTGCCACCCCACATTCGCGTCCCCTATTTTCCGACACATGGTGGTCGCAAAAGGTCTTTTGTGATCACATTTCTATTATTTGTGTCGGCTCGTGGCGGTCGCAAAGAAATTTTTTTTTAGTAGTGTGACATGAATCAAAATATGTAAATATATGTCTATCTTTACACCAAGATGAGAGTCCCACATTCTCATTGTAACTGGTGTGCCAAATTTGCCATTTCTGAATTAAGAGCTTTATAAGGAGATATCACATTACCTGGGCCTTAATGACTACAAAATTTCTTAAACTTAATGGATGATCGATTTTATGAGCTCCAAGTTCACTTAAATACAAATTTTATTTTTTCTTGCTAATAGCCATTTTATCGAAGGTTTTGAATTTGAGCATAAAATAAATATTAACATGCACAAGGGATGTTTTGATAAGCTGATCCACAGGATTAGTTTTCCAAGTATAAATAATGTTAATTATGGATGTATACATTGCCTACAATGAAATTGTTGGAGAGTGATATCCAATGATTGTGTTACCAACCAACCAAACAAAGCCTTAAGTCCCATCAGATGGGGTCGGCTATATGAATCATTCTTATCCACTTGACTCTATCAAAAGTCATTTGGTTAGTCAAATTAAGAAGATTCACATCTCTATTTACTATATTAGCCCACGTTAATTTAGGTTTCTTCCTTCCCCTAACACTTCCCATATCCAGTGATTGTGTTGTTCTCATTTAAAAGGCACTTGTGCATACATCATTGATATGCTTGCCAATATGTTTGGGTGAGCTTGATCATTGATATGCTTGTTAATATGTTTGGGTAATCTTGAGCGTGAGACTAGGATTAATACAACAATATCACATCCATTGTATGCTCAATTAGTCACACTGGTACATTGAAAACGTAGAGAATATGTACTCAAACATGCAACATATTACCCATCCAAAAAAAAAAACATGCAACATATTGGCAACACATATTTATCTAGTGTGGAAGTGCCTATGAACAACAGTCACTGAATGCATGGGAGTTGATATGGAATGTTACAAATTTATAGTAAATCAAGAAACAATGGAATTCCTATCAATAGAATCCAGAAGTCCCCTCCTACAAAAATTTGTAGTGTAAAGTTAGCTATTCTGTGGAGCTATTAATTACCATTGCCAATTGTATTCTTCCTTTAGTACTAACTATGGTTCTCTGTTCTCATACTATGCATAGTAAACTTTGTCTAGACTATGGCCCCTTCATTCTAACCAACCCTTGGGATCAATTATGTCATCAAGGAAGCTTTGCATGATGATCATTCTTGAGAAAGTTTTCGTGTTATATGAAGCTGTCTTTTAATTATGAAAAGAATGGACTCTTTTGTGCTGCAAGAATTTTCAGGCGATCATCACTTTTGTCCTGACACAATTCTCATCTTTGAATAGGTGTCTTCACAATGGGGGTTTGTAATCAGTCTAAATTAATCAAAGCATGATTAAGGTATGGTCCACGACTCTCAGATCTTTCTTTTATTTTCTAGTGTTTGATTTTCATTGGGTGGTTAGTTTGGATCTGGAAAGATATCTATAAATCTTAAATTAGTTTGGTTTGGACTTATAGAGAACCCAGCTTGTACCGTGCTGTGAGTTTGGTTGAAGTCATCATAGGCTTTGATAGAATGTATTTTTACATGATAACTCTAGTTTGACATCTGACTTAAAATAATTTAAGTTCTGTGAGAGAGCAATTGTAGCTAACTTCTTGGTATCTAACAAAAGTTCCAATAAGAGGATTCTAGGTATAACTTTGAAGAAGTTGATGAAAGGTTGTGTAAATTTGGCTAGTACTGGACGAGGCAAGGCCAAAAACATAATATTTGGGTATATGAAATTCATTAATTGAATTCTAACAGCACTCAGATGTGCTAAAACACCAAAAAGAAATATATTTAGCCAACCGTAAAATGTCCATAATGTAAATGAAACACTTCCACATCATTGTCTTTGCATTGCAATCTTTGAAGGAAGTTGTGCAAGTTGAAAGGAAATGTCCATAATGGTATTGTACATTACAAAATTATAGTAAATCTAGAAAGAAGGGTATTCCTGTTGCCGGAATCCATTTGTCTCCCTCAATGAAATTTCTGAGTGTAAAATTAGTTGCTTCAATGGAGCTATTAATTACCTTTTCCCATGGTACTCTTCCTCCAGTATTGGCTTCGGGTCCTTCGTTCTTGTACTCTGAATAATAAACTCTGTCTGGACTACGACCATTCCATTCCAGCCAACCCTTGGGGTCAATTATATCATCAAGGTAGCTTTGCATGATGATTGTTCTTGAGAGATTTCCCCATGGCCTACCTAAAAATGTTTTAAATTTGAAATTTTCTTGGCATAGGTCATTTGCAGCTTTTATAGTGCAATTTTGCATAATTGTACTAGTTTTTTCATCTTTTTATTCTCTTTTTGTGCTGTTATTGTGTTTGTCTGCAAGTTAAGAGGCTTCTTTGCGTAGATTATAGAATTTTGAAAGAATACTGCAGCATTCCCAAATATAAAATCTACTGTGCCGTAAATTTCACATTCTCTGAAAAATTGTTTTCCTTTTGCAGTGTACAGGGTATCTTGATACCCTTGAAAACGGCATCTGAAGAATGCTGAATTTTCTACTGAATTTCTTAATGCTACTGCTTGGTTCATGTATGGTCCGGCTGTGTTCTCAAAGGTAATATCTTGTGCAACAAAGCCTTCACCCTCTATCCCTATAAATGAAGGAAAGAAAAAAGAATGTTAGTCTAATGTTGGGACTGGTATAAATTTTAATTCAATCTACTAATTTAATTTATTTCTCTTCAATCAAAATTTCAAACTTAAAAGGATTTCTGATGCCTAGATTTAGAATTCATAACCTAAGTCAAAATCCAAGTATCCAAATTCAACTCTAAAGATCAATTTGTTGACTGACCTGTTGTTGCTGTATAATAGGTTTGGAAACCTGTGCCATTGCTCTTGTTGCCTGATATCACCGTCTTGTTCCAGCCATCCCCAACAAATGTTAGATTTGTTTTTTGTTCTCCAACGAAAATGTTCTCTCTATAGAAGCCTTCTTTGATTTTTATGTAGTATCTACGTTTACTGTAGTTAGGGGCTGCAAGAATGGCATCTGCGATTCTTGTGAAATTCCCTGATCCATCTTGTGCAACTGTAGTGTCAATGGGCATGGACTTCCCTAGTGAACTCCACCAGAGAGTGATCAGCACAGTGAGTGCCAACATTGTTTTTCTCTTTAGTAAAAGGGTTTTATGTGTTTGTTTCAGAGAAGTTTATCAGATGTGTTTCTATGGTGTGAAAGGCTCATGTAACATAAAGGAGTGAATAGCTTGTAAAGAATGAGTAGTATTTATAAGCAAAACTTGCTGTTGAGTTCCTAACAAGGAGTATTTTTCTAGGTCCAACTGAGATTGAGTTGCACACGTTAGGGGTAACATTCTTGTCTCATTTGATCTAACTCATTACTACAATATAACTAGTAGAGAACTCTAATAAATAGAACAGTTGGCAGCTTTGTATCAATATAGTTATTAGGAAACTCTAGTGGTTTGGTTACTTGGCAATTTTTGTCTAGCTAGCTGAAACAAACTCTTAGATTGGGATGTGTCACATTATCATAAGTATTGTATTTTTTTTATGTGTTGAGAAAATAGTATACAAACATAATTTTTATACAAAAAAAAGTACATATACATAATGGGGAAATATATAAAAAAAAAGAGGGAAATATCAAAATAATTGCAAATTCATAAAAGTACAACATTATTTGCACAATTCAGTGCACAAATCACTTGTACTTTCATGAGTTTGCAATTATTTTTTCAACTTTCCACTTTTTTGACATTCCCGGTAGTAGTACTTTTGAAATTATGAGCAGAATGGTGGGTCGTTTTGATTTAAAATGAAAGCACCACAAAAGGCCATATCTTTTTTTTTTTGTTAAAATTTTACACAAAAATTATGCTTGTATGACATTATTCTAATTTTATAGTAGTCGCGAATCCCCTGACTCCATTCAATTCGAGATGATGTGCTCCATTGAGCTATGATGTGATGATTTTGGCATCACTTAATCTTCTCTACAAACATGATCTGACGTGTTGTTGTTTCTTCACTCTTTATTTCTTATTTTTGTTTTTTTAAACATTTTCTTGTTAATTTTTATTTTTATTTTGGGTGGGGGGGGGGGGGGGGTGTTTGCACTCTGACTCTTATTCTTTGTTTCTTTCTTTTCTTGATTTTTATTGCTTACTTAGTAGGCTTTGTTCCAAATTAGGCCCAATTTCCCCTGACGATTTGCTGGGCAATGTCACTCCTAGCTGAACTTGTGGGTTGCCATTATCCAAAACTGAACTTGTGGCCAAATGCATAGCCCGTATACTTCAGGCCACCTAGTTTTTAGGAAAATGGCAAAGGGTGTCCATCACAACTCATCAATAGTCTAATAGGAACCAACACTATTGAAGAGTGTTTGTATAATAAATATCGATTCTGGGAAAGAATGGCAAGGTAGTCATGAGCTATTGGTTGTTTAGAGGAATTTGACAAATTGATTGAACAATGGCTTTAAAAGAGAGTAAGAGAGTTCTATCCAAATGCAAGAAACATCAAAAGCTGAAGCCATTCACTTTGATTTGATATATTAATTTTGATCTCTTCTAAGAAGAAAAATACAACTTTGACACTATGATTTGGAGCCATTTCTATTGTTATGGGGCTTAAATAGTCAATTCACAAGTTTGTGTAATACAAGCAATGCCCATTTCCATCTTATTAATATTCTTGGAAATATTTATTGTTCTTGTTCCATGTTAACTTTTCCTAGTTTTGGAAGAGTGTATCTTATGTTTGATTTTCTTTCAGATCAAAATTTCTGTATGATTTTTGTGGTCCCCTCTCCCTTGGAATTGGAAGCAATCAAATTTCCAAGAAGAGTAGCTGTTCCCCTAATGCTGAAGTTGCCCTACTTATATGAACAAATACTTATATGAACAAGAATCCGGATCCTCCGTCGCACTCTCCTGCGGCTCTTTCCTGTCATCCTCCAAAACGATGTCGTTTTGGAGGATTTTTTTATTTTTTTTTCTTTTCTTTTCTTCTTCTTCTTACCAAATTTAGAGAGAGAAAGCAGAGAGAGAGAGAGTGACAGAAATGGACCCTCACGGCGGCATCAGCAGCAGCAGAGCGGAGGCGGAGCGGTGGCTCCTCATCGCCGGCCGTGGGGGGAGGGAGAGGAAGGGGTAGACAGCTAGCAATGAAGAAGAAGGCTCACCTAACGTCACTCCAAATCCTATCTCTTGTCTCTTCCCTTCCTTTTTAGGCTTTCTATCTCTCTCTCCATTCTCTACTGTCAAACTCTTCTTCCCGTTCCATTCTCTCTCTTTCCAGACTAGAGAGCCCCAGAAAATGGCCAGAAAATTAAAAATACAAAATCTAATCTAATCTATAATAATGTTGAACCAAAATTTGAAAATGCAAAATCGTTCCACAGATAACAAATTTTCTGGGCATTTTTCTTTCCAGACTAGATAACCCCAGAAAATTTTGCATTTTTCTTAATGTCAAGAACGAAATTTGTTTTGTAGATTAGTTTAGATTAGATTAGATTTTGCATTTTTAATTTTCTGGGCATTTTCTTTCCAGATTAGATGTCAAGAATGGAGAAACCCTCTCGACCTTCTCGCTCAAAAATTTTCCCGAGAAAATCTCCAAGAAAGTTCGTATGATCAGTCGGAGCGGAGACAAGAGAGAGCTTCATTCCAAGGAATGGTTGCTTGATCAATGGTGATTTCAGGTAAAAGCGGAGAGAGAGAAGCAGATAAGTTAATGGCGATGGGATCGGAGAGATCGAAGCCTCTGCACAATTTCACGATGCCGTGTTTGAAGTGGGGGAGTCAGAGGTATCTCAGGTGCATGAAGATGAATCCAAATGGCGAAGTCTGTTCTGCCGGTCGGAGGTCTTCAGCTTCCGAAGCAGATAAGCATTTGATCGAAAAAAAAAAAAAAAACCCCCTCCAAAACGACGTCGTTTTGGAGGGCGACAGGAAAGAGCCGCAGGAGAGTGCGACGGAAGATCCGGATTCATATGAACAAAGGGATAGGATTGACATATAAGCAAATAATGCTCTTGGAGTCTTGCTTGGTGCGAACAATATAGACATGGATAATGATGTACAAAATTGACCTTAAAACTCTTTTATTGTGAAATATCTTTATAGGTTATATGTAAATAGTGAAGAATATGCTTTGAAACATTTGATGCGTCTATTTAAAGAATATAAAACTCTACTATGGGATTTTTTACTTTTTGACAAAGATAGTGTTAATATAGTTAGATTACCACTAAAAGAGTTTATCGCTACTCTATCAATTTCAACCCCTGCCTCCCCTTCACAACACCTTAATGTGTAGCTGTTAGACCATTGGGTCAAACCCCAAAGTCTTATGGGATTATATATTTATAACCAAGATATATATATGCATTGAAGTAGGCAATCCTGTTTTCCTCCTTTCATATTAGTTCTATTTAATTATTTGAAGCTATTATTGTGGGATCCACTTTTTGAGAAATATGAGTTGAATAAATAATACAACTTTTTTTTAGTGGAATATCTTTTATAGATATGTTGATATGTTATATATATATATATATATTTTAAATTGCAAGATATGACATTGTTAAGATTTTTTTTTAATATTTAAAAAAAAAAAATTTAGAGAATTGACCTACTTTTCAAACTATTTGGGAAACTAAGTTGTTTTTGAAATCGCATTTTGAAAATGCAATTTTGAAATTGAAATTCAATTTCAAAAAGTGAAGTCCATGTTATCATAAATTGTATTTTCAACATGCGATTTTAAGGTGAAATTGTATTTTCAAAATACGATTTAAAAAAGCAAGTTAGTTTTCTAAAGAGTTTGAAAAGTTGGTCAATTTCTAATTTTTTTTAAAGAATATTTAAAAAAAAAAAAACTCGATATTGTCCCTTTTCATTCCAATTGAATTAGAATTATTTCATGCGACTCAAAACAATTGTATGCAGTCTCGAGGAAAAGAAAAAAGTTTCAATATTTATCCTCTATTTTGATAGAGGATTTTTTTTTTTTGCTAAAAATATTTTTCAACAATTGTCTTTTTGAGGTTTTATTTATTTAGTTACAATCCTAGAAAAAATGCAATAGTGGTAGTGGTTGTGGTGAAAGTGATGGTGGTGATGATATGGGTGAGGGTAGTGGTGGTAACACTGGTACAATTCTAATTTAAATAATATTTTTTTACATTTAAAAATTGAGGGTTATATATATCATGGCTTTTTGTTACCAATTTATATTGCCGATATATGCATCGTTAATTTTTTAATAATTATCTCTAAATATTAAAATCAGTCATAAGTATCATGACAGTAAAAGATACAAACAATGATAAAAAAAAAAAATTAGTGACATATTTCTCTTAGAAAATGAAAATCAGCTCATTTGTCTTTGACTACGGAAAACATTATTGGTTGATTTATAATTTTTGTTATATCAAATGTCCAAAAATGTGAAAAATATTTTGGCCAAACACAAACAAAGCATTCTAGTTTGGGGTGGACAATGGAAACAATCTCAAATGTTTTTTATCCAAACAATCCTATAAGGGAGCAAAAAAGACAGTTTCTGCTGAAGAACAACTGAGTTCCTATCCGCAACACAAAGGCAAATTCAACCCCCTATTGGATGGACTCCTGCATCGTCAGCGAACAACAGCTATTTTCCTGGACTCAGATGACTTTAGGATCTCAAAACCATTTGACATGGACTTGTTACACTTTTACCCTTTGAGAGGCTCCCTGAGCCGAAAACCCGGAAGGGCGACCCAGGCAAAAGTTAGAGCAAGAGAAAAATAGAAAAAAAGGAGAATGCAAAAAAAAGAAGACAAAAAAAATGAAGAAAATAAAAAGAAAATATGAAAAAGAAAAAAGAAAATACAAAAGAATTGAAAAGAAAAGAAGAATAAAGCTCGCAAGGTCGAAAACTCGCAACGGGCGCCTTGGCAAAAGTTAGAGCCTAAAAAGTGAAGGTTAATACCCGAGTGTACCTTAACCCCGAACTACGTAAGGCTTGATTCCCATCTTTGGGATACGTAGGCAACTTCATCCTGAAGTCCAGCCGTAAAACACTTCAAATTGATTGTGCCCATGTAATGGTCTTGATCATCTTCGCCTTCTCTGTATCCGAGAATTTGGTTGTGTTCGTCACTCTGAGGACTGACTACAATGCGCTGCGGTGCCATTCAAACAAGGGGCAACTTTCCGTTGCCATTCAATGCGCCGCGGTGCCGTTCAAACAAGGGGCAACTTTCCGTTGCAATGTAGCTCTCTTCAAGCAAGGGGCAATTTTGCTTCGGATCTGAAGTTGTGCATCTCAAGAGTAGGTTCTGTGCTCGTTGAGCAGTGACCATCTGCAAAAATAATTTTTGAGAATTTTTTTAATAAGGTTGACTAATTCTCTCGAAAATTATTCCATTTTTTTCAAAAACTGGACCATTTTCTTGGACTCAAAAAAGGAAAATTTTCCAGTGCTCATAACCTAACTTGCATGATTTCAAATTAGAAAATCGAACAAGCATGTTAATCTAACTCTCATGTCGGTCAAATTTGTTTTAGTAGAAAACCAAAACAAAAAAATTGGTCAAAATGATGAACTAGGGGCACAGTTGAGTCAGGCTTTTTGTCTTTCCCCCGTCGTCAATGCATTTGCCAGAAAGGGCACCATACTTACCGGAAAGGGCACCCTGTTCGCTGAGAAGGGCATAGCAGAAGCTAACAGAAAATGGCTGAAAGCTCTCACATCCTCCGAGTAACGAGGTATCAAGCCAAGTATGAAGCACGAACTGGAATGGATCAAGATATTCCACTTCCTCATCTGAAGAGATCTGATCACGTCCAAACTCCCCAACAAAGCATCATCAACCGATGTCAGTTACAAATTTGCTACGCACCCCATCTTAGTGCAACTCCTCTGTGGGAGGAACTCACTGGCTATGAGCGGAAGAAAGAAAATCTAGCAGCATGCTAGGGGCAAGAGCCTGCAATTTCTTGTTTATCCATCAACTACCCAGGGGAGGGATAAAAAATGAGAGATTGAAGAATAGAGAGATGTGCGCTGAGAGAAAAAGTGAGGAGAAGGGCTTTTTTAGAAAAACAGAGCTTGAGGGCCGAGTGATGTGAGAATCACAAATGAGAAAGGGTGGGAAACACTACCCGGAGAAATTGGCTCCTCGCAAACTGAGAAGTCTCTCGTCTTTGTAACACGTCTGTGTGTTGTGTCTTTTGTTTTGTTTGTCTCGATTCTTGCTTTGAGTCGTCCCGAGCATGACTCGATGTGTTTTGGTTGTTTACCTTTTGTTTTCCGTTGTTGAGTCGTAGTGCGCTGTGTTCATTCGTAGACTTAATACCTGATTAAGAACTCATTTCTCAATTTCAATCAAATCATTTTGTGCTCCGAGTGCTGTGTCTCCACATTTGTGCAAAACAAGAATTTGTTCTTTCTTAAAATCGCAGGGTTCAACCCAGGTCATGCAAGAACAGTAAAACAAGGACCTATTTGAAGCTATATGGGTTCCAGACTAAAAAGCAAAAGAAAAGAGGGAAAACCTAAGCATCTGAGTGTGTTTCACCTTCAGCAAATTTCGTGATTGTACTCCGGATGTACCTCTTCAGGCCTTGTTAGTGCTCCGAAGAATGAGTGTGCCTCTACTCCAAGCTTAAGCCTGCTTCAAGTCAGAATGGCAATTAAAGCAGCAGCAGATGTTATCTCTCGCCAATATAAACAGGGTGTATCCTTTTCAAGCGGAGTGTGTTACAAACCCCTCCGAGAGGTAAATCGGAGGTCGCGTTTGGATTTGGTCTCGTTAAGGCTTGTATTTCCTTATTCGGCATTTTGTTTCAAACACGTTTTTGAAGTTGCACATTCATCGCATCGTTATGCACACCATTTCTCGCATTGTTACGCACACCATTCGTTGCATTGTTATGCACATCAATCTAGCATTGTTATGCTCATTACTTGCATTTTTATGCACATATATCTTGCATTGTCGTGCACCTCTTTACTTGCGTTGCCACGCACTTTCCACTTGCATTGTTATGCACGCTCTCTTATTCGGAAACACTGGGATACGTCCTTATGTTTCTTCTCATTCCTTCCGGAACACCGGGATACGTCCCTACGTTTCTCTCTTTTTCTGAAACACCGGGATACGTCCCTATGTTTCTCCCTCTTTCTGAAACACCGGGATACGTCCATATGTTTCTCCCCCTTTTTGAAACACCGGGATACGTCCCTATGTTTCTCCTTCCTTCCGAAACACCGGGATACGTCCTTATGTTTCTTCTCCTTTTTCTGAAACACCAGGATACGTCCCTATGTTTCTTCTTCCTTCCGAAACACCGGGATACGTCCCTACGTTTCTCTCTTTTTCTAAAACACCGGGATACGTCCCTATGTTTCTCCCTCTTTCTGAAACACGGGGATACGTCCCTATGTTTCTCCCCATTTTTGAAACACCGGGATACGTCCCTATGTTTCTCCTTTCTTCCGAAACACCGGGATACGTCCTTATATTTCTTCTCATTTTTCTGAAACACCGGGATACGTCCCTACATTTCTCTCCCTTTTCGGAACACCGGAATACGTCCCTACGTTTCTCTCTCTTTCTGAAACACCGGGATACGTCCCTATGTTTCTCTTTCCTTTCGAAATACCGAGATACGTCCCTATGTTTCTCCTTTCTTCCGAAACACCAGGATACGTCCCTATGTTTCTCCTTCCTTCTGAAACACCGAGATACATCCCTATGTTTCTCTCCCTTTTCGAAACACCGGGATATGTCCCTACGTTTCTCTCTCTTTCTGAAACACCGTGATACGTCCCTACGTTTCTCTCTCTTTCTGAAACACCAGGATACATCCCTATGTTTCTATACTTTTTCGAAACACCGAGATATGTCCCAATGTTTCTCCTTCCTTGGTTACGAGCATTTGGAATACATTTCAATGTTCCTATGTTTCCAAAACACCGGGATATGTCCCTATGTTTCTCCCTCTTTGTTTAAGAGCATTTGGAATACGTTCCAATACTTATACCTTTCTGAAACACCGGGATACGTCCCTATGTTTCTTGCATGATCATAAGCTATGTTCAGCTTTGTGCATTGTCTTGCATTTTGCCCCTGCCTTCGGGCACATATCTTGTTTGTCTTGCATCTTTGTCTAAGTCTTCGGTCTTGTCAAAAATGGGTCGTCTCTAAGCTTTGACATTCACTCCCGTCATTGTTATGACTTTCGAGTTCTGTCAAAGAGGGGCAACTGTAGACACCACATTTTTTACCGTCCTCAAGACTTGGACGTCACTGCTCGAACACTCGGTGATTACTCATGTTTGTGTTTCGTTTTGAGTTCCCTGAGGTCTCGGCTACACGCCTTACCTCAGGATCTCTCAACTCGACTGTTCTGTGTTTGGTTTTGCACCAAACACTTGTGTTTTTGCTTCTGAGGGTAGAAAGTAGCTTGTTAGCTACCCCTGACACCCACCGACCATGGTTTGGGGCCACCGGCCATGTTTTGAGGCTACCGACCATTGGTGAATTATACCATTGGCCCGGTCAGCACTCAGTATGGCCGGCCGACCATCTGTTTGGCTGGTGACCTCCTTTTCTGGCCGGTAGAGCCTTTTTACCTTTTTCAGGCATGGTGCATGCCAGCTGTGCCAGCTGGAATGCACCAAACCTGCCCCGGGGCATACATGTGGCTGTTTTGCCCTTTTTGCACCCTTTTGGTCAAAGCTTCTTGAGGAAGCTTGACCCTTGGTCAAAGCTTCCTCAAGAAGCTTGCTAGCTGTCCTAGCTTCCTCAGGAAGCCTTGCCCCCTTTGACCCCTTTTTGTTTAGCTTCTCTAAGAAGCTTCAAAGCTTTCCCTTGTCTATATAAGAGACCTCCCTTCTCCTTTGATTAGGTTGAGCAAAAAACCAGAGCTATACACATATATATCTGATGTATATCATCCTCTCTCTCCGTATCTCCCTCTCTCTCTTCATTTTGTGTGTGTTTGAGGGCCTAAAGTATGTGTTTGTTCTTAGTTTTGCACTAAAACACACACCAATACACCACACTTCGACCTTGAGAGGCTTTGAGGGTTTGTTCTTGAGTTTTTGGACTGGTTTTGATCATAGGAAGGTGGCTGATCTTGCTGTTCCTCAAGGGTTCTTCAAGGGTAACATGCTTACTTTAGATTCCCCAATCTTGCACTAGATTTTTGCCTACCTTGCTTGCTGTTTTAGACTTTGCATATAACATAGAAAAGTCTTGTTTTTATCTGCCCTAAATAGTTTCTTAAGGGTGTTTTGAGCTTTAGGGTTGTTTGACCCCTCTTAAGGCTTGTTTGGCCCTTGTTTTGTGCCATTTCGGTTGAACTCCGAGACCATTGTGTTTGGGCCTCCTCACCGCTGAAATCTTGAGGGATTTCAGTGATGAGGATGGTACCTTGAGGTCCTAAGAAGGAGAGGGCCACCCCCTCTCCTTGTTGTCCTTGAAAAGGGCCATTTTTGCCTCTTTAGTGAGCATCATGTTTAGGTTCATGTTGGCCATGCCTTGACTGATATTTATGCTTATTATGTCATGATATAGCTCTTTTTTTAGATGGTTTTGGTACACCATGCTTGCTTAGCATACATGCCTTGTAATGCCATGATTTGCCTCAATACATGCATAGCATTTAGACTACCATGCTCATGTGTTTTGGCTAAGCTTTGTGAAGCTTACATGCATATTTTGATGTACTAAGGGACTGTTTTAGGTCATTTGAGTCATTCATGTCTTGCTTTGTATAGCTACCATGCAATCCCTCTTGAATGCCTTAAGCTTTGGCCTCTCTAGCATGCCATCCTTGCTTTGTTTCAGTGGTTTGGAATCACATGGTATGTTATTTCAGACCTCATGATGTGCTTATATGCTAGCATTTTCCATCCCTTTCATGTTTTGAAGAGTTGATGGCTTATGCTCCTTGTTTAGGCCCTTGTTGATGCATATTTGTGTGTGTGTTTTCATGCCTTCGTTGCATCATTTCGGCCACTGTTTTAGGCTCGTTTGAGGGCTGCCTAAATTACTTTATGTCCACCCCTTTGCATGTTGTTGCATGTTCACCTTGTGTGTTGTTGCATACTAGTGTGTTGTTGCATGATTGAATGAAGCCACATGCTTGCTTGCATGCTTGAACATCTATATTGTGTCTTGCATACTTGTAGGTTGCATTGCTTCATGCCTTACATGCTTCTTTACTTAGGTTGTGTGCCTAACCTACATTACACATTGCATTGCCATGTTGCATACTAGCCTCCATACCTAGGATGCATTGCACTGGCATGCATGCTTCACCTCTTGAGTTGAGTATGATAGAGGTTGAGCCCCCTTTGCTTGATTATGTGCATTGCATTCCATATCAAAATGCATACTTGGTTCCTTGGGCCATCATGCATGGAAATGCACGATTGGTGGTCCGAGAATCGAGGCCCATCCTCCTTTGAGTCATAAATATGATAAGGAGTGTGGTTGGTGCATACATTGCTTGAAATGCATTGCCATGCCTTGTCTGCCCTCTGCTGCTGCCAAACAGGTTTCTGCAGGAAGTTTTGGCCAGCCGGCCATATATACTGCCGACCGACCAAATATATTTGGCCGAGAGCTCAATGGATGGTCGATGACCACTTCAAAATGGCCGGTGATGATCCCACTTGGTCGGTGATGCTCCCCAATATCCATAGAGCGCTCCTTGGGAGTTGTGCAATCTTCAGAAGAGCAGAGCAGGGTAAACAGAGGCAGTTTGTGCATGGCGATGGATTTCCGAGCAAACCCGAGCACGCGTGCATTGGACCCTCTTCTTGAGGCCTTTACTGCTTTCTTAGCTTAGTTAATTTGCTTAACTAGTTAAGTGGTCTGTAATATTTAATTAGCTTGTAGGTTAATTGATTTGTATTATTCTTTTGGTCCCTTCGAGCAAGGGCGAATTTGTAATAAGTGTAGGTGCGTGTGTGCGTGTGTGCATGTCTTCCAACCTCCACTTCTTTCTCCCTTTTACTTATCTGCTTTTGATGGTTAGTATTAGGTCATATTTAATTTAGCATACCTTATGCTATGCATGTGTGCATCCATACATTTGTCTTGCATGCACTGGGCTCGGCGCATCATACTAACTGCATTGTATTTCAATTCCAAGTTGAATACGTGTTAGTTGTAGCATCATCATATGCCATCCATAGATTAGCCGAGCCTATTGTAGTTGCATCTTGCATGTGTTGCATTAGCCATCTTAACATGAACTAGGATCATGCATATGATTACTAACTAGTTTCTGTTTTGGCTTGGAGTACTCGGTAAGCATTTATGTTTTAGCATCCTTGCATGCGTGTGAGTGTTGCCATGACAGCATGGTTACCATGAGGCTACTTGCTTATGTGATATAACTGCTTGAATGCCTGTGGGTGGAGGTTGAATTACCTAAATTGGAATAATGCATTAAAACTGTGGGTTTTTAGCACACTAGATAGTGGCAAAACCATCTTTTCTAAAGCCTACTTGAGGGTGGCAAAACCTGCATTTTAGCCTACTTGCGAATAGCAAACCACCTTCAAAACAAACATGCAATGTTTTGTTCCAATTTAGCCGATTTGGTCTATACTTGTTTGTTGTGCGCATAACATAGTAATTCTAGGCTAATAACCGGAATAAGAACACATAATGCTTTCAAAACAAGATATCATGGTTTAGTAGATGCCGATGTTTAATCGGGCGAGCGGGGGTGCTCATAGCTGACCTTCCCCAATCATACCCAAGTTCTCGAGCCGAGGCAACTTTGGTGATGACGGACATAACTGACCTTCCCCAATCATACCCAAGTTCCCGAGCCGAGGCAACTTTGGTGATGACGGACACGTGGCCTTTGGCACCGAGTCAGGGTTTCCAAAATTCCCCCATAAAAAAAAAATATTTATGTGGCGACTCTGTATCTGGCAAAGCAGTCCATGTTTGGCACTTCTTTTCTAAAAATCTGTTTTTCTCAAAACGATTTGCCGAATTTGGATTCTTTGGTTCAGATTAAGAACCGTGACAATTTGAGAGTCCGAACTGTAGTGAGCCCAAAACGAACAGAACGGGACTCACCCTCCCAGGGTGTTCGGGGACGTCTACACAAATAAGCATCTAGCCTCTTGGTAATCATGCTATCATGTTAACATTCACACTCATGTGAGATGCTAAAGCATAAAGAGCTCACCTAGTACTCCGTGCCAAAACAAGAACATGTTAGCAATCATGCATGATCCAAGTCCATGTTTAAATGCCTAATGCAACGCATACGGAATGTCACTAGAGTAGGCTCGGCTAGTCTATAAATGACATGTGAAAATGCACAAGTACAATGTATTCAAGTTAGATTTGAAATACTTATGCAGTTAGCATGATGCGCCGAGCCTAGTGCATGCAAGACTAATGAATGATGCACGCATGCATAGCATAAGGTATGCTAAAGTAAACATGTCCTAATACTAACCATCAAAAGTAGGTAAGTAAAAGGGAGAAAGAAGTGGGGGTTGGAAGCATGCACACACGCACCCACATTTATTACAAATTTGCCCTCGCTCGGAGGGACCGAAAGAATAATACAAGTTAATTAACCTACAAGCTAATTAAATATTACAGACCAATTAATTAATTAACAAATTAACTAATCTAATTTAAGCAATAACAGCTTCGGGAAGAGGATCCAATGCGATGCGTGCTCGATTCCGCTCGAATGTCACTGCCATGCACAAGCTGCCTCTGCTTTGACTGTTCTGCTTCTCTGAAGACTGCACAAGTCCCAGGGTTGCTTCTCTGAGTGCTGTGGAGCACCACCGGCTGAAGGGGTTGGTCACCGGCCATGTATGATGGTCACCGGCCACAAAATAATCCATCGGCCAACAATGGATGGCCGGTCGGCACTTAAGATGGCCGGCCGGCCAAATCTTCCTGCAAAAACTGGTTTGACAGCAGCAGAGGACAGAACTTGGCATGGCAATGTATGCACCAACCACACTCCTTATCATATTTATGACTCAAAGGAGGATGGGCCTCGATTCTCGGGCCACCAATCATGCATTTCCATGCATGATGGCCCAAAGAATCAAGTGTGCATGTTGATATGGAATGCAATGCACATAATCAAGCAAATTGAACTCAACCTCTATCACAAGCAATTCAGGAGGGGAAGCATGCATGCCAATACAATGCAATCCTAGGCATGTCGACTAGTATGCAACATGGACAATGCTAAGAAGCATACAAGGCATACAATGGTCATGCAAGACATAGGGCATGAGACAATGCAACTAACAAGTATGCAAGACACAATATGGATGTTCAAGCATGCAAGCAAGCATGTGGCTTCATTCAATCATGCAACAACACACTAGTATGCAACAACACACAAGGTGAGCATGCAACAACATGCTAAGGGGTGGACTTTAACTAATTTAGGCAGCCCTCAAACAAGCCTAAAACAGTGGCCAAAATGATGCAACAAAGGCATGAAAACACACACACAAATATGCATCAACAAGGGCCTAAACATGGAGCATAAGCCATCAACTCTTCAAAGCATGAAAGGGATGAAAAATGCAAGCATATAAGCACATCATGAGGTCTGAAATAACATACCAAGTGATTCCAAACCACTGAAACAAAGGTAGGATGGCATGCTAGAGAGGCCAAAGCTTAAGGCATTCAAGAGGGATTGCATGGTAGCTATACAAAGCAAGACATGAATGACTCAAATGACCTAAAACAGTCCCTTAGCACATCAAAATATGCATATAAGCTTCACAAAACTTAGCCAAAACACATGAGCTTGGTAGTCTAAATGCTATGCATGTATTGAGGCAAATCATGGCATTACAAGGCATGTATGCTAAGCAAGCATGGTGTACCAAAACCAACTCAACACAATGCTATTTCAGTCAAGGAATGGTCAACACACACTTAAACTAGATGCTCCCTAAAGAGGCAAAAATAGCCCTTTTCAAGGACAACAAGGAGAGGGGGTGGCCCTCTCCTTCCTAGGACCTCAAGGCACCATCCTCACCTCTGAAATCTCTCAAGATTTCAGTGGTGAGGAGGCCCAAACACAATGGTCCCGGAGCTCAACCAAAATGGCACAAAACAAAGGCCAAACAAGCCTTAAGAGGGGTCAAACAACCCTAAAGCTTAAAACACCCTCAACAAACTATTTAGAGCAGACAAAAAAAAGACTTTTATATGTTATATGCTGAGCTCAAAAACAGATGCAAGATAGGCTAAAAAGCTTTGCAAAAATGGGGCAAAAAGGGACAAAAGTCTTACCCTTGTAGACCCTCTTCACAAACAATGTTCCAGCAGCTCTTTTGGTTCCAAACCAGTCCAAAAGCTTCAAGGAAAGACCTCTGGTACCTCAGCAACTAAGAAAAGGTGTGATGGTGGGTGTTTGTGCACAAAAATGAGACTAAAACACACACTAAGCACAAGAGAGAGAGAGATATAGAGATAGAGGATATATGGAAACCCTAACCCTAAAGCTCAAGCTCTGAAAATGTTGTCTAAGTTGTCTAACCCTTGAACAAGAGAGAAGAGGTTCTCTTTTATAGACAATTAGTCTTGTAAAGCTTCCAAAGGAAGCTAACAAGAGGGCAATCCCTCCATACACGTGTATGGACGGGGTGACAGTGTATGCCAGCTGCACAAAAATATTTGCAAAAGCAGATGCACAGTAGTCGGCCGCCCAAAAATGTAATTGACCAAAAAAAGATAGTCGGCCGGCCATCTATAGTGCCGGCCGGCCAAGCATTTGGCCAGTGGCAACAAAACACAGCCGGTGGCCTCAAGCCATGGTCAATGGAGTGTGGGGATGGCCCACAAGCCATTCCCTGCCCCTCCAAGGCAAAGCACAAGTGTTTGGTGCAAAACCAGACACAAAACAGTCAAGCCGAGAGATCCTGAGGCAAGGCGCGTAGCCGAGGCCTCCGGGAACTCAAGACGAACACAAACAAGGATGATCACCGAGTGTTCAAGCGGTGACGTCCAAGTCTTGAGGATGGTCAAAAATGGGGTGTCTACACTACCACTTTGCCTTCTTGCATTAAAACACATCCTAACCCTTCCTTTGACACTTCAGAATATACAGTATACCCCAAGCCACATTCTGGAATGATAAGAATAGGAGTGGTAGTAAATCTAAGTTTTAGTTCTTGAAAGGATTTTTCACAGGCTTCACTCCAAATGAACTTTACTCCCTTACTAGTCAATCTTGTCAATGGTGACGCTATATAAGAGAAATTCTTTACAAATCGACGGTAGTAACCGGCTAAACCTAAGAAACTACAAATTTCATAAGCGTTTTTGGGTTGTTCTCAATACTGTACTGCTTCTATCTTTGAAGACCATAACCCTATCTCCGGAGACTACATGACCCAAGAACTTCACCTCTAAAAGCCAAAACTCACACTTCTTATAGTTTGCATACAAGTGATGTTCTCTAAGGATTTGTGAAACACGACGGAGATGCCCCTCATGCTCCTCTTCTGAAGCTCCCCAAGGTGAGGTACTAGGGCATATAATACCCTTACCTAGGAACCCCTGTAACTGTTCTTTCAGAACAACCAATTTAGCTGGAGCGAATCTATAAGGTGACAAAGAGATAGGCTCTGTACTCGGTATCAAATCTATAGAGAATTCGACCTCCCTATGAGGGGGTAATTCGGTGAGATATTCGGAAAAGACATCGGGATACTTGCAAACGACCCTCGGAAACCTATCCTGAACCTTATCACTTCCATTATCTAAAAAGGCTGCCAAGAATGATCTAAACTCACGCCGACCGCTAGGGTAGCACAATGAGAGTAAGGATCTATCACTCTTATCCCCAAAAAATGTAAAACAATCACCGCCCAACGTACACACTGCAACTCTCCCACGATAACAATCACTAATAGCCAAGTAATAAAACATTTTTTAATGTTTTAGTTGCGCAGTTCCAAACATTTCCACATTGTCTAGAGGCCCACCTTTTTGAATTCAAAATGTTATCTTCTTTTAATCTAGATCGAGCAAAAGATACAGTGGGAATGAATGGAAGGGGTGAAATCCTCTAAAATACCTATTTCTCCTTTCAAATCAGTTAGAAGACTATACAAAAGAAACTTGCCATTAAAGCATACAAAAGTTTTTACAACCCTTGACACAAAACTCTAAGCTTCTACAATCAAATTTCTTTAAACCCTGCTTCCTGCAAATAAAAATACGAATCCATGTCACTGCAGTGGTGTGTCTCCAGTTCCTACAAAATCAGATAGGGTTGAGCTATATGCCCAGTAGGAATACATTTAACCAAGTATCTAATCTTTTGAACACTCACATGGCACCATTATAACTGAACTACATAAGATAATTAGTATTGGTAAATAACCAATTAGGTAATTTAATAGATAAATAAATATAAAAAAATTAAAGTACACTTCTATTTCACACAAAACCGTTCTTAATGTAGAAGGAGAAACACACCATGAGTCCCTTACAAGATTTCCAAACCACAAGCACAAGTCTTTAATACTATCCCCATATTTACCGACTACTATTCGGCATGATGTGGGTACTAAAAAAACATTTAATACAATCCCCACATTTACCAACTACTATATGGCAGGACGTGGGCACATAAAATCATCCGTTTTCCCACTTTTACTGACTACAATACGACAGGACCAGTGGACACCCAAAAACATTTTTCCCACGTTCGTCCGGTGATAAGCGTAGACTAGGAAATTGGGTACCTTGACGCCTCGTGCGGGTACCAACACAACACCACATGCTCAAAACCGACTCTTAACCCGGACTCATGCTTAATTAACCACTTCATTAAACTTTCTTCCAAGTAAAGGAGCATTCGTCATTATATGAGAGGAAAGAAAAAAAAAATATAACCTTCAAAGAGCATCAATCCCCAAGTCACAATTTCAACACCACAACAATATCTATATTTTCCATACTTTGATTATTCACACAATTCCAAGAATTTAAGGAATTTCCCTTTCAAATACCATTCACTGCTCAAATTCAAGATTAGGGTTTTAAACAAATTTGGGGCTTATTCTCCATTTTAATATATATCTCTATTCACAATATTATTACTCATATTATATGGAGAATTAGATAAAACTCTGATAAAAGTTGAGTAAAATTTCCCTTTTTTGTGAAATACATGATTTAATCTAACTTAATCATCAAATTAAGTTAGAAAGTCACAACCATCACCTTCAAAACAAAGAGATACTAAGTTAAAAGTAACCCTACCTTAAACTAGGAGCAAATAAACCAAGTTTCCAGGGGAATACTTCGTAAAAATGAAATCCAATCGATAGGAGGGAAGATCTTCACACATACTTCTCTTCTTACAAGAGATTTAGACTTGGATCTTAGCAAAATGAAAAGTATTAGGGTGACAAACTTAGGGTTTGTCGGAGTGGGAGGGAGAGAAAAGAAGATAGAATAGAAAATATGAAGAAATGACCTAGAAGGTCCTTTTTAAAAAGCTGAATTCGCGCAGACTGCTTGAGCAGTCTTTTCATCGCTCTAGCGGTGAACAACACCTCTCTGTATGTAACGCCCTCAAAATGAATCCATAATATATACAATATTGACATGCATTGACATAAGAAAATAAAACATTCTTCCATTCATCAGAGTATTCTTACTAAAAGACATTACACGTAATAATGAAAGTACATGCCCTACGGGCTTACAGCTTTCCAAGCCAACACTTGGATACAAAAAGTGAGTACTAACTCAACTACAGATTAAGCCCTTGGCTTGAATTTACATGTAATGACAAAATAATAAAATAACTAAAAAGGGTCTTCAACTCCAAATCCTTCCAAGCTACGTCCTTGGAGGTAGCATATCACCTGGACCTGAAAATGATGTCCCTATATAGGGTGCGCCACAGCCCAGTAGAAATATACTAAACCAAATATAAGAATTGACTAAAGCAATAGCATTCAACAGAGGGTCCACACTTATATTCCAACTTATATCGTGTCACAGTTTCATGATAATCCTGTCCATGTTACATTTCATTTACCATTTCTTGTTCAACTTTAAGTGTGAAAACAAGGTTCAGAACCTGGCCAAATAGTTTAATGAGATTCTAACTCATCACAAAATACTTTAGAAACCCATGTTGGATACACATTTTGGTGTTGTATCAATAACACATAAAACCATTTTCATACTTCACAAATGATACACATTTTAGTGCTGTATCAATATACCAAACACTCACATACTTCACAAATGATACACATTGTAGTGCTGTATCAATGCCAAACAATTTCCGGTTTAGAGGTTCATCCCCTATCTTCCCCTAAACCGTGGAGTACATCCCCTATCTCCTCCCACACAATACAATGCATATAAATAGTTATCATATACATGTCCAATGAATCAATACACAAATTTTGATGTATTATACCAACTGCCATACTCAATAGCATACTCAATTGATTAGTTTTAGTTTGCCTAATCATCATGCATTGTCTACAACAATCAAGACTATCCTCCACCGATAGCCCAAAGCAGTTATTTCTAAACAGAAAATAAATGCGTCAAAAGAATATACTATCCACACTTCAACTATGTGAGCGATAAATAGATTCCAACTACACCATTCAATTTCATACCTTTCCAATTTGAATATTCTAAATTCAATTTCTCATTTCTTAAAATTAATTATACAAATTAATTTATCAAACTAATTAGGGCATTTTCCCATAACTCACATATCGGCCCAAAGGTTCCATTTTCCTCAATAATCCAACATTAACCTCATTTTTCTATGTCATACATGAATATGGGTTATTATATACAAAACCCCCATCTTTTGTAAATTGCACAAAGACCCAAACTTTTCCCAAAATTACACAACAACTCCCAACATGTCAAAATGTCAAAATTTAAAGACAAAGCTCATAAGAAGGAGTAGGGTATCCCTACCTCGAAGTTAGAGCTCAAATGGAGTGGACGATGAAAATCCAATATGCTCTAAACTCACAAATCTTCAGATTAAAAGAAAGCCCAAGTCACTCTCTATCTTTCTTACAGAGAAACTAGGGTAGAAACACTCAAGGACAAGATCATCCTCTGGAGAGAAGGTATGTAGAGAGAGAGAGAGAGGGTTGGCTCTAGGGTTTTTAAAACAAAGGAGATGAAAAAGTGATGTTTTAAACCGCTACTGCAATCTGATATAACACAGGCTCGCTCGAGCAAAGGATTGGTCGCTCGAGCGACCAGACACAAAGAAACCTCGCTCGAGCGTAGAAAGCCTCGCTCGAGCCAACAATGCAATGCTTCAGGTTTGCAACTTAGAAGCATGCTAGAGCGGCAGAATGCTCGCTCGAGCGAAGAAACTCAAAACATACACCTCGCTCGCTCGAGCGAAGAACTGCATCCTTCAGGTCCAGTACTGGACGCAGACGCAAGCTCGAGCGAAGGACTTCTCGCTCGAACTACCAGATACAAAAACTCAACTCTCACTCGAGCGAAGGATCTAAAACATAGAGCTCGCTCGAGTGACAAAGTCCTGGCTCGAGCGAAGACACCAAAATCTGGGCAGCAACTATCTGTTTTAAAACTCACCAACCTGTTACAAACCTGTCCAAAACATCATATAATTCAAATACAAAGTATTGAAGGACGGAAATGAGATATAAATAACCATCAACATCTACAGAACCAAGTCCGGATTACACTAATCAATGGAGGGAAAACCAGGATCGCTATAACCTCCCCCCCCTTAAAGAATTTCGTCCCCGAAATTAGGTACAAGTTTTCAAAAACAACTTTTTCTCAATTTTCAACAATGTTACCAATCAACATTACACTACCTGACTCAATACCGGTCATCCCATCTTTATTCAAGAGGTAGCTTACAATATATGTTCTAACATGCATTATCAACATGCATCTTTTTCAATTTCAACCATTTTCAATGCCAATATTACATTTGCATTTCTATAACACATTTAACATAAACAATGCTATAATAAATTTCCATCTCAAGGCATATATATTAATACCTCCACAATATTTCCATAAACCAAACATACACAATGTTTTTTTTTACAACTTAAGACATACATAATGCTCTTAAGGTTTATTAATACAACAAAATATGCAACAAGTGCTCAAACCTCTACAAATAGATCTGGATATTTCTCTCGGACCTCTAACTCACGTTCCCAAGTGGCTTCCTCCACCCCGTGATGTTTCCACAAGACTTTTACCAAGGGAATGGTCTTGCCTCGCAAGACTTGATCCTGCCTATCCAAGACCCGAACCGGTCTCTCCTCGTACGAGGCATCCTCATCTACCTCTAAATTGGTCCAATCCAATACATGTGACGGATCCGGCTCGTATTTCCGAAGCATGCTAACATGAAACACGTCATGTACTCCGGACAACTGCGGCGGTAAAGCTAAACGGTAGGCAACCTCGCCAATCCTCTCAAGGATCTCGAAAGGGCCTATAAATCGAGGGGACAACTTCCCACTCTTACCAAATCTCATCAAACCCCGCCTATGTGATATTTTCAAGAAGACATGATCACCCACCTCAAATACCAAAGGCCTCCTTCTACGGTCGGCATAACTCTTTTGACGGCTCTGGGCTGTAATGAGCCTCCTACGAATAAGTTTAACCTTTTCCGTCGTTTCCCGAACCAACTCCGAACCCAACAAAGGTGCATCACCCACCTCGGCCCAACAAACAGGAGACCTACAAGGTCAGCCATACAACGTCTCGAATGGTGCCATACCGATACTCGACTGGAAACTGTTGTTGTAGGAAAACTTCACCAAGGGCAAGTATCTCTCCCACAACCCACTAAAGTCGAGAACACAACCTCGAAGCATATCCTCAAGGATTTGAATAGTACGGTTGGACTGCCCGTCAGTCTGAGGATGATAAGCCGTGCTAAAGGTCAACTTAGTACCCAAGGCACTCTGCAAACTCTGCCACAACCTGGCAGTAAAACGAGGATCTCTATCCGAGACTATCGTCAATGGGACCCCGTGCAATCTCACTATGTCCCAGATATACAAGTCGGCAAGATGATCTATCGAATCCCTCACGCGCATAGGGATAAAGTGCGCTGACTTAGTCAACCGGTCTACTACCACCCAAATAGCATCACTACCCCGCTGAGTCCTCGGAAGACCTACAACGAAGTCCATAGTGACATGCTCTCACTTCCACTCAGCAATAGGTAAGGGTTGTAACAAACCTGCTGGCCTCTGATGTTCGGCCTTCACTTGCTGACAAGTAAGGCACTTAGACACAAAAACTGCCACATCGCTCTTCATGCCCCTCCACCAAAACTGGCGACCCAAATCGCGATACATCTTAGTGCCTTCCGGATGAATCGCAAGGCGTGAATGATGAAACTCTCGGAGTACGTTCTCTCGGCAAGACTCCGGTACAAACAGACGGTCTCAGTATCTCACACTCAGGTCGGGATACACATTCAAACCCTTTTCAGCCTTCCCACTGGAGATCTTCTCTCGGAGTGATTCTACCTCAAGGTCACCTCTCTGTGCCTCTAACACTCAATTCACAAGTGTAGGCTGCGTAATTACAGAAAACAAGGCCGCAGCCTCAATAGATTCACCCAGAAGCAAATCAAACTCGCAAAGTGCACCCAACATCTCCCATTCCTGGATGGCTATACTAGCTACATCACTAACGGATTTCCAGCTAGGGGCATCGGCCATAACATTGGCCTTCCCCGGATGATAGTGCAACTCAAAGTCGTAATCCTCAATAAATTCCATCCACCTCCTCTGCCTCAAGTTCAAGTCTTTTTGTGTAAACAGATATTTCAGACTCTTATGATCCGAGAATACCTCGAATTTCTCACCATACAGATAATGCCTCCAGATCTTGAAGGCAAAAATCACGGCTGCTAACTCTAGGTCATGTGTAGGGTAATTCTTCTCGTGTATTTTCAACTGACGTGAGCCATAGGCAATCACTTTCCTCTCTTGCATCAACACACAACCCAAACCCTCTCGTGAGGCATCACAATAAACGGCTTAACCCAAACCCCGCTCCGGAATAATCAAAACTAGAGCGGTGGTAAGTCTAACTTTTAATTCTTGGAATAACTTTTCACAAGTCTCACTCCACACAAACTTGACCCCTTTCTGTGTCAATCTAGTCATCGGCGAAGCTAGCCTGGAGAAATCCTTCACAAACCGGCGGTAATACCCAGCTAATCCCAGAAAACTGCGGATCTCGAAAACACTATTAAGCTGTGCCCAATCTTGCACTGCCTCTATCTTGGTTGTATCAATAGACACCCCTTCTCCGGAGACCACATGGCCTAAGAACTTGACTTCTCCCAGCCAGAACTCACACTTCCCAAACTTAGCATATAGCTTATGGGCTCTAAGCAACTCAAGCACCACTCTCAAGTGTTCCTCGTGCTCCTCTTCAGAAGGCGAATAAATCAAAATGTCATCCACGAAGTCGACTACAAAATGATCCAAGAATTCCCAGAAGATTCGGTTCATCAAGTCCATAAACACTGCCGGTGCATTGGTGAGCCCAAAAGGCATCACCAAAAACTCATAACGGCTATACCGCATATGGAATGCCGTCTTCGGGATATCCTCCTCCCTGACCCTCAACTGATGGTAACCCAATCTCAAGTCTATCTTAGAGAAACAACAGGAACCCTTCAACTGGTCGAACAGATCATCTATACGAGGCATAGGGTACTTATTCTTAACCGTAGCTCGATTCAGTTTTCGGTAGTCGATACAAAGTCTTAAGGCACCATCTTTCTTTTTAGCAAAGAGGGCCGGCACTCCCCACAGCGAAACACTAGGGCGAATAAAGCCCTTATCTAGCAACTCCTGGAGTTGAACCTTCAGCTCACTCAACTCGGCTGGGGCAAAACGGTACGGTGCCATAGAAATCGGCGCCGTGCCGGGCACTAGATCAATAAAGAACTCGATCTCTCAATGGGGTGGCAAACTAACAAGATCCTCGGGAAAGACGTCTGAGTACTCGCAAACCACTCTCGGCAATACAGTCTAGGTCTCATCACACTCACTACACATGAAGCTAGCAAGAAGACCACTAAGCTCACCCCGCTCTCACGGATCATACACAGGTGGCAAAACACTACCAACCCGATCCCCCAAGAAATGGAAACAATACCCGCTTAAGGTACATACAGTGACCCTCTGGCGGTAGCAATCAATAACAGCCCGGTATGACGATAGCCAGTCCATACCCAATATAACATCAAAACCCGACATTGGCATAACTACAAAAGGAAATGGAAGTCGGCGGTCGGTGACCTCTATATCACAGCTCCGACACCCTTGTTTCAAAATCAATTCACCCCCAACAGTTGATACAACACAAATAGAAGATGCTAATTGCGCCAACTCCAACCCCAAAACAGATGCAAATGCTGCAGATATAAAGGAATGGAATGCTCCCGTATCAATCAACACATTAGTAACCGAGTTACAAAACAAAAAGGTACCTCTCACAACAGATGGAGCCGGTACAAGATCCTGCGCGGTAACAGCATACACGCGCCCTGAAGGTCTCTGATCTACCTGCTCACCCCTAGGAGCATAAGACTGTTGTGCAAACTGGGACGATGAAGCCCCCTGATTGGCCCTCGTGGCCTGAACTGACTGAGCTGGCTGATGGCTCTGAGTCTGCCTCAAACCAGATGCACCAGATGTGCCACTCAACTGCGGGCAATATCTCTTCAGGTGCCTCGCCCGACCACACTGGTATCAGGAAAGCGGCTGGCCTCTGTCCTGACTCTGGCTCTGAGGTCGAACCGAAGATGAAGCTGCTCTCTGCCCTCCTCCCTTCTGCAGGCAAGCTGGAGACTTGTGGCCCAGCTGGCCACATTTGTAATAGGTAATGTCTCCCTGACTGTCTCTCCCAGAACCTGCACTCGGCACTGGAAAGGTAGATCTAGCAAAAGTATTCTGGGACAACTGAGGGTGAGAACCCTTCTGCCTCTTACTGTCCCCCTGGCCATCTTGACTCCTCTTGGAGCCCCTCTGTCCCTCCTCCTCCTCCTGCATCATAATCTCCATATGGGTCGTAGCATCCACAAGGCGCCCATAATCCCGGGTCATAGACCCCCCAACTCTCATCTTGAGCCCACGCCTCAACTTCTTCTCAAATTCCAGACAACGGCGTTCTTCGGACGCCACAGGCTCAGGTGCAAACCTGGACAAATTGGTAAAAGTGGCCTCAAACTCGGCCACTGAGGAACTCAACTGCTTAAGCTGACAAAACTGGTCCCTCAGCTTCTCCCTGACAGCTGCAGACAAAAACCTCTCCTAAAAAGCATCTACGAAAGCCTCCCATGTACCACCAATACAGCCCCTTATAAACTTCCACCACTGACCCACGTCTCCCTTCAGCTGGAAAGATGCCAAGGTCACCTTCAAAACCCCGTCCTCGATGCCAAGCATCTCAAACGTCTTCATTGTCTGTTTGAGCCATTCATCCGCCTTAAGTGGCTCTTTTGGATCACCCACAAACTCATCCGGGTTAGACCTGAAGAATTCCCTTTTCAGAAAGGAAGGCCCTACATCTGCAACATGGACTTGGGCTTGATTCTTAACTCTGAGAATGCCCACGGACTCCCTGATTGCTCCCGCTATCTCGCTAGCTAAGATGCCCATAGCCTGCTGACCCACTGGTTCGGCCACATTGGCCTGACCAACACCTTCCTGTTGCTTCGGAATCTCATCCGGTATAGGCATCTCTTGCCTACCACGCCTACCATGCCTACCACCTCCTCGTCCTGACATCCTAATGAAGGTAACAAAGACGTTAGCACATTAACAAATGTGCCGAAGCTATAACACTCGCGTCCTAATGCATTGGGCAACAGTAATTCACTCCACATAAGCACATAATCACATAAGCACCTACGAATTCCACACCTGGATAATGACAGTCCCGAGGCGTTCCTAGAGTTCCAGTTAGAAACAGCATTGATCAAGTGCTTTTCCAACAGGACTCCCAGAAACCCAAGGATCCAATCAACATCCTAGAAATTAAATCCCATACCCATATAGTCATATAAGCATGTTATCAAATAAACACATACTATCATACATACGTCTCTAACAAACGAGACGAACCCATTGTGATACTAATCACTTCTCACGTACCCAAGGTATTCAAACACGGTACGCTCTGATACCAAGTTGTAACGCCCTCAAAATGAACCCACAATATATACAATATTGACATGCATTAACATAAGAAAATAAAACATTCTTCCATTCATCAGAGTATTCTTACTAAAAGACATTACATGTAATAATGAAAGTAAATGCCCTACGGGCTTATAGCTTTCCAAGCCAACACTTGGACACAAAAACTGAGTACTAACTCAACTACAGATTAAGCCCTTGGCTTGAATTTACATGTAATGACAAAATAATAAAATAACAAAAAAGAGTCTTCAACTCCAAATCCTTCCAAGCTAAGTCCTTGGAGGTAGTGTATCATCTGGACCTGAAAATGATGTCCCCATATAGGGTGAGCCACAGCCCAATAGAAATATACTAAACCAAATATAAGAATTGACTAAAACAATAGCATTCAACAGAGGGTCCACACTTATATTCCAACTTATATCGTATCACAGTTTCATGATAATCTTGTCCATGTTACATTTCAGTTACCATTTCTTGTTCAACTTTAAGTGTGAAAACAAGGCTCAGAACCTGGCCAAATAGTTTAATGAGATTCTAACTCAACACAAAATACTTTAGAAACCCATGTTGGATACACATTTTGGTGCTGTATCAATAACGCATAAAACCATTTTCATACTTCACAAATGATACACATTTTAGTGCTGTATCAATATACCAAACACTCCCATACTTCACAAATGATACACATTATAGTGTTGTATCAATGCAAACAATTTTCGGTTTAGAGGTCCATCCCCTATCTTCCCCTAAACCGTGGAGTACATCCCCTATCTCCTCCCACACAACACAATGCATATAAATAGTTATCATATACATGTTCAATCAATCAATACACAAATTTTGATGTAGTATACCAACTGCCATACTCGATAGCATACTCAATTGATTAGTTTTAGTTTGCCTAATCATCATGCATTGTCTACAGCAATCAAGACTATCCTCCACCGATAACCCAAAGCAGTTATTTCTAAACAGAAAATAAATGCATCAAAAGAATATACTATCCACACTGCAACTAGGTGAGCGATAAATAGATTCCAACTACACCATTCAATTTCATACCTTTCCAATTGGAATATTGTCAATTCAATTTCTCATTTCTCAAAATTAATTATACAAATTAATTTATCAAACTAATTAGGGCATTTTCCCATTACTCACATATCAGCCCAAAGGTTCCATTTTCCTCAATAATTCAACATTAACCTCATTTTTTTATGTCATACATGAATATGGGTTATTATATACAAAACCCCCATCTTTTGTAAATTACACAAAGACCCAAACTTTTCCCAAAATTACACAACAACTCCCAACATGTCAAAATGCCAAAATTTAAAGACAAAGCTCATAAGAAGGAGTAGGGTATCCCTACATCGAAGTTAGAGCTCAAATGGAGTGGATGATGAAAATCCAAGATGCTCTAAACTCACAAATCTTCAGATTAAAAGAATGCCCAAGTCACTCTCTATCTTTCTTACAAAGGAACTAGGGTAGAAACACTTAAGAACAAGATCATCCTCTAGAGAGAAGGTATGTAGAGAGAGAGAGAGAGGGTCGGCTCTAGGGCTTTTAAAACAAAGGAGATGAAAAGTGATGTTTTAAACCACTGTTGTGATATGATATAACACAGGCTCGCTCGAGCGAAGGATTGGTCGCTCGAGCAACCAGACACAAAGAAACCTTGCTCGAGCGTAGAAAACCTCGCTCGAGCGTAGAAAGCCTCGCTTGAGCCAACAATGCGATGCTTCAGGTCTGCAACTCAGAAGCATGCTCGAGCGACAGAATGCTCGCTCGAGCGACAGAATGCTCACTCGAGCGAAGAAACTCAAAACATACACCTCGCTCGCTCGAGTAAAGGAAATCTCGCTCGAGCAAAGAACTGCATCCTTCAGGTCCAGTACTGGACGCAGACTCAAGCTCGAGCGAAGGACTGCTCACTCGAGCTACCAGATACAAAAACTCAACTCTCGTTCAAGCGAAGGAACCCTGGCTCGAGCGAAGGATCTAAAACACGGAGCTCGCTCGAGCGCCAAAGTCCTGGCTCGAGCGAAGACACCAAAATCTGGGCAGCAACTATCTGTTTCAAAACTCACCAAACCTGTTACAAATCTGCCCAAAACATCCTATAACTCAAATACAAAGTATTGAAGGACGAAAATGAGATATAAATAACCATTAACATCTACGGAACCAAGTCCGGATTACACTAATCAATGGAGGGAAAACCAGGATTGCTATACAGTACTTTTGTCTACAAAACGAGATACTACGATCCCTTCATCTTCGCTCGAGCGACCATGTGTTCGCTCGAGCGGTCCAGCCTGACCTACATACTACTGGATGCCGTTAATCTTTTCTCGAGCGGTCACCACAAAAAATTTCACAGAATCTCAACAATGTGACCATTCATTGAACATAATCAGTGTGACATGCAAAACAAAGTGCAAACACTGACAATGAGAAGATTCATACTCATAAACAATCAGGACCTCATTCGAAACACCAACATTGATATTCGAATCTGAACAATGTGACTATTCACTTAATGTAATCAATGTGACATGGGAAATAAAGTGCAAGCACACACAATGAAAAGATTCATACTTGAGTACAATCAAGAGATTATTCAAAGCACCAATGTCAACATTGGAATTCCAACAACGTGACCATTCACTCAACATAATCAATGTGACATGAAAAATATATTGCAAACACTCACAATGAGAAGATTCATACTTCAGAACAATCAGGACATTTTTTGAAATACCAACGTCAATATTGGAATGTCAACAATGTGAGCATTCACTCAATGTAATCAATGCGACATGAAAAACTGACTCCAAGCACACAATGAGAAAATTCATACTAAAAAACAATTAGAACATTATTCGAAACACCAATGTTACTATTGAAATCTAAACAATGTGACCCATTCACTCAATGTAATCAATGTGACATGGGAAATAAAATCTAAACACTCACAATGAGAAGATTCATACTTGAGCACAATCAAGACATTATTTGAAACACCAATGTCAACATTGGAATATCAAAATGTGACCATTCACTCAACATAATCAATGTGATATGCAAAATAAAGTGCAAACACTCACAATGAGAAGATTCATACTTCAGAACAATCAGGACATTATTCAAAACACCAATGTCAACATTAGAATGTCAACAATGTGGCCATGCACTAAAAAATGTAATTAATGTGACATGAAAATAGACTCCAAACACTCACAATGAGAAGAACACGAATCTCAACAATGGATGCTCAATAATGTGACCATTCACTCAACATAATTAGTGTAACATGGAAGATAGACTCCAACCATTCACAATGAGAAGATTCATACTTGCAGACACCAAATACTCACAATGAGAAGATTCATATACAAAAATAATTAGGAAATTATTCGAATCAACAATGTCAATATTAGAATCTCAACAATGTGAGTCAATGTAATTAGTGTAACATGGAAAACAGACTCCAAACATTCACAATGAGACGATTCATATTTGAAACACCAATCAGAACATTCATAAAAGCAAAAATTTCTAATTCATAAATTATAAACCTTAAATCTCGAATCCCTAAGCATTAAACCTCAAACAATAGGAATGTAAATATTCATAATTACTGATTTTAATCAAAGAATGTGACATAAAAAATACTGTTGTATTTAATCTCAAAAAATATTGTTAATCTCAAAATTTTCTATTGTATTTAATCTCAAAAAATATTATTAAATCGAACTCACTTAACATAATCAATGTGACATAAAAAATATTCAAAACAATCACAATGATAAGATTCATACTCAAAATAACATTCATAAAACCAGAAATTTCTAATTTGTAAATTACAAACGCTAAATGTTAAGTCACTAAACCCTAAACCTCAAACAATTGGATTGCAAATATTCACATTTACTGATTTCAATAAAAGGATGTGAACTATTGGATGTAATTTCAAAAAATAGCATGAAATTTGAGAAAACAACTTAGGTTTGTTCACCATTGTTGATATCGATTTGTGTAATGATCTTGAACGACAATCTCTGTTGTCAGAATGAAGTTGTTAGCGATCTCTGTTGCCGGAATGAAGACTGTTTACCGATCGTAGGGTTTTGACCGAAGAAGAACGAGTTCAATATTAGGGTTTTAATTTTGGAAAAAAAAATGAAATTGTAGAGTTTTAATTTTCGGAACAGTGAAGAAAAGTTTTGATTTTGTGTAATGTTAGCGTTTTAAAGGGGGGGAAAAAAAGCGTGCATCTGATATGAACATAAGGGCAATATTGTCTTTCCATTAAGGATAAGACTAATTGCAACATACATAATTAAAGAAGGATTGATGAAAAAAGCTCCCAATAATTTAATAAGGTGTATTGAAAAATTAGGCATACTTCGTGATGTTTTGGGTGTAAATAGAATCTCCCAAATTACAAAGTCAACAAAGCATACCAAAAAACCCACTAAGCCCAAGTCCAAACCCAAACCCAACAATCTTCATAATGGGGAAAAAATAAACACCACTATGAAGGGTATTAAACTCCTCTTTATAGGAGTTGAACCCAAGATCTCATACCACAAAGGGCATGTTTGATTGACAGGACTAGAGCATGGGATTAGGATTATTAATCCGTGGGCCCAATTATCCTATGTTTGTTTTGACATTTTGTTTTAGGATTATTAATCCAATGGATAATTAATCCAACAAATTTGTAGGATTATTAATAATGGGGTAAGGACGGGATTATATATCTTGAATTAGGAAATAAAGTAAAAAGACTATTTTACCCTGACTATATAAGCAAAAATGTAAGCCAAATCAAATCATTTCTACACAGCAAAGACACAGCAGCTTTGCTGAGAGAAGATCTCCATCTCTGTGTGCCAATTTCAGCCTTCGTTCGCCGAAAAATTCATTGTCAGCACTGAAAAACTCTCATTACCGGTGAGATTATCATCTTTGCCATTTATTTTTATTTTTTTTCCAGATTTTTATCTATTTCAACAATTAATTTTACATGTTTGGTTCAAAATTTATGATAAATCATCATCATCAGAATTTATAAGATGTATTTGTATATATATATATATATAGATCTATGTATTTGTAACAATGTTTTAATGGTTTTGATATATATTATCTACTAGATCTGTGTTTGATTCTATTGTTAAAATTCTGCCCACCATGTGTTTGATTCTATGTCCAAGGGAGAAACTCATCATAAACAATTGGAACATGTTCATGAAGTGTTTGATTATTGCCCATCAAGTGTTTGTAACTTTCACTTTGATTCTCGCTTTGAAACCCTATAGAGTTTAGCTGCTGTTTGTTTCAGTTCAGTTTTGGCTTGATCACTAGTAGTTTTCTCCATTTTAGAGCTTAATTTTTAATATCAAGTTGTGAGTATTATTTTTTGTGTAGACATTTCTTGGTCTTTTGAATGTTATTGTTGAATTGTACTTCCCACCTATGAGATGACCTTTTTTCTTGTTAATTTGCTTTGTTTGGTATCTAAGAAAATATGAGTGATAATAAATGTGGTGAAAAAAATAATGACTTTTATTATTTTATTTTTAAATGTGAAAGTGAGTGTAACCGACAGTTTGAAGAAGGATCCAAGGTACTTTTGTCATGTTAGATTTCTAGGCTGACATGAGGCCATCATTTTCTTCTATAGATATATCAATTCTCTCATCTTCTTGCCATAATTGAGACTTAAAGCTTTTTTTGAAGAAGAAAAAAATAGTTTAGTTACTTATTTTCTAAATGAAAATTGTTTGATGTAAATATTTTGAAAACATATTAAAACAATATATATATATATATATATATATTGGACGAGTTCTAAAATTGGTGGCTGTCGTCGGCAATGGTAAGTAGCCAATAGAGGTGGCTGGAGGTGATTGGGGAGAAATGTAAAATCAAAAACTTATTTTGAAAATAAAACAAAACACTTTTTTTTTTCCTAATGTTTAAAAAAAAAAATTGAGAAAATTGTTGCCATTTTTTTTAGGTCACACAATGATTTGATAGCTACCAATGCCAGCTTTTTGGTAGGAGGAAATGAGCCTTTTTCTCAAGTATGCTAAATTTAAATGAATACTGTGATCGTGCACACTCTATATTGGTTTGGTCCACACATTTTTGCTTAATCTAAAGAAATTTCTTCAATAGAAGGGCGAATACATCATACTTATGGCCACTCTTTTTCCATAATATTCTTTAAAAAAAAAAATTGAAATAAGAAAACTCATATAACCAAGCTTCACCATTTTATTGATCACTCTTTATTCTTTTTATTTCAAAAATTCATAATCTAAACACATTCAATATGAGTGCCAAGAGATCTTATTGCCCCATGTAAACAGCAGCAAATTTCCCTATAAAATGATCACGCGCTGAAACCATTAAAAATTCACATATGATGTTTTTTTTTTTTTTTTCATTTGAAATCTTTTTCATATATAGGAATGGCAACGGGGCGAGGCGGGGCCGGGGACTACACTTCCTGTCCCCGATCTCCGAAACTACAAAATTTCTCGTCCTCGCCCCCGATCCCCGGCAGGGAACCCATTCAGCCCCCGCGCCCCCGCCCCCGTCCCCTAAGGGGGATCGGGTTTCCCCAACCCCGAATAATCCCTGTACAAAGCAACAACAATCAGCAAAGAAGATGAAGCGCAGAGAGGAGAGAACCACATATCTGTTCAAAAAAATCATAGATCTGTTCAAAAAAATCACAGATCTATCAAAACGTTAACAGAAAAAATTTAGATATCTTCAACAGATAAAACCCTAACAATAATACCCTAACAACAAATAAGATTTGAATCCATATATATATATATAAATTGATCAAGATTTTTCAGAAAAAAATCATTGATATTTTCAAAAAAACCACAACACAGAAGCAAATGATGAGGATTGCGATCGGTGGTACTGCGGTAGAAGGAGTGTTGTGCAACGAATGATGGCGATCGGTGGTGTGCAATGACCTTAGTGGAGGGATCGGTGGTTTGCGACGACGGTGGTAGTAAGAGAGAGAAAGAGAGAGACAAGGAGAGACAAAGAGAGAGAAATGAGGGATTCAATGAATAAGAGGCTGAAAATGAATGGCAGAGGCTGAAAATGAATGGCAGAGGCTGAAAATGAAATTTATAAATTTATTATATATACGGGCCATGTTCGGGGATTATTTGGGAGCAGGGCCGGGCTGGGGCCGGGGTTGGGGAACCTATCCCCATCCCCAGCCTGAAAACAATTGGGGATTTAATTTTTACTACCGTCCCCGGCCCTACGGGAAGTAATTTTCGAGAAAAACCCGTTCTAATCGGGGTCGGGGGGTCGGGCTCTCATCGGGCCGGGTTCAAATTTTCATCCCTATTCATATAGGAAACTTATATATTTTTTCAACTAAAACTAAAGATCAAGGAATTGGTCTAGTTTAGTGAATGAGTTGCTTATATATATATATATATATATTTACAACACTGTTTTATTTATTTATTTTTCCCTATAAAATCATAACCCTTATGGATTGAGATTTTATAAAAATTTTGGAAGGACAACCTAGGGCTTAGTTCACCATATTTCTACAAAGTCAACTTGCACAATTAGACCTTAACACAATTTTAGTTGTGTTCTCTTTTTGGTTATTCATACATTTTCACAATAAACTGCCTAATTCTAATTTTTGTTAACCATTAAAAATAACATTTAACTTGGCCCTAAAAGGGTTTGGTGTGAGATTGGCTTGATTTTGGACACAATCATACAAAAGTGAGTAGATGAGTATGGTTCTCCATGGTCAAGGTGGAGACTGCGAAATATTCGTAGATCTACATTTTCTGCTTTATTTGGTCCAATGGTGTTTCATGTTTTAATCTTCTCTTTGTTTGTTTAGTTTTGTAAAATTCCTAATTTGCATGCTTGAATTAATTAATTTTTAACACATTAAATATGTTTAGGCTCTGGATTGATTAACTAAACTTTGATCTGGGGTTCAGTGGTTGAGCAAGACTAAAAATAGAAAACACTTCAATAGTGTTCTATGTGGTAAATAAAAAGACATCAGAGATTGAGCCATGAATTTTCTTTATTTGATTTTCCTTTTATTTGTTAGGGGAGCTAATAGCTTATATGGTAGCTTCATCTTTGTTAGATAATTCACCTAGTAATGAATGATGTGTTTCATGCTAAAAGCTTTTTATCCACTTTGAGATTACATCCATAATTACAAGTCAAACAAAATTTGAATTAATGCAATCTTTTGGGAGCTAAATAGCTTATATGGTCGCTTCTTTTATGCGGAGTTTTATTGGGGTACTGGTGAGGGCAGTGCCTTATTGCATTTACGGATTTTGTTAACAACATAACTAGACCTCAAATTTCTCCAAATTCTATTCTTTTAGTTTCACACCAGTGCCTTCTCTTTGTTGGACATGCAATAGAATACTTATTTATTATTTATTTTAAATCCAAGGCATTGGTTTTTTTTGTTTCAATGCAGAAAGTATACAATACTGTCATGAGATGGGTTCAATTCATTTCATTTCCTAGTTTCTGGGTTTCTTTTACTCTACAGCAGTCATAATGGGAAAATTAGTATAAGGCTGTGGACTCTGATTTAGTCACTAGGTCATTTCATTTATTATAATAATAATAATAATAATAATAATAATAATAATAATAATAATAATAACATCAGAGAGTGAAAATTTGTCTAAACATAGATTGTGATCCTCTCTCTCTCTCTCTCTCTCTCTCTCTCCAATTACTATGCATTTGTGTTCCTGTATTCGATATGTTTGTGAAGGGGCTATTTCAGTACCCATCAGAAATACATGTTGTTCTAATCTCTTACACTAACTAGATCTGATGTGTTAGTTGAAGCATTTGTAGATGGACAGTAATGAATGCTCGGACAGTATGATGGACCTATTTGAAGCATTTGTAACACTCCAAGAAGTTGTGTCATCTATGAACTATGTATGTGGTGTGTACATTATTGTACTACATGTTGCCTTGGAGAGGTACCAATCTAGGTTGGATATTAAAAGGTCACAACATCCCTTCCAAGCACAATTAGACTATTTGAATAGATTAGTGAAGCATAGCGATATTGATTGTCATGAATAACTCCGAGTGAATAGGCATACCTTCATGTGTCTTTGTACACTTGTCCGAAGTGTGGGATTATCTGATTCCAAACATGTCCTCTTAGAGGAGAAAGTTGCAATGTTCTTAAATGTGATTGCACACGATTATAAGAATCGTAACATCAAGTTCAATTTCATGCAGTCTGGGCAAACAGTTAGTCAGCACTTTAACAATGTCCTTAAAGCTATTTTACGCCTACAAGGTGTCTTACGTAAGACACTAGAGCCAATAACTATAAATTGCACAGATGATAGATGGAGGTGTTTTCAGGTATTACATAGTTTAATTTCATTTAGATTTTTGGCAAACACTAACATATTTAAAATGAATAACCTTATTTTATTTTGATCTTTGGTAGAATTGTCTTGGAGCTCTATATGGAACTTATGTTAGGGTTTGTGTTCCTGCAATAGATAAGCCAAGATATAGAACATGGAAGGGTGAAATTGCTACTAATGTCTTGGGTGTTTGCTCCCAAGACATGCAATTCATTTATGTGTTGCTTGGATGGGAAGGTTCAGCTTCAAATTCTAGGGTACGTAGAGATGCTGTGAATAGACCAAATGGTTAGAAGGTGCCGACCGGTAAGAATCTATATAGTTAACTCATGCAATCTTAATTTCCCAATTTTTAAAGTACGTATACATATGAAATCCATACTTGTTTTCAGGTTTCTACTATCTTGTAGATGCGGGTTACACTAATGGTGAGGGTTTCTTAGCGTTGTATAGAGGGCAACGCTATCACCTCTCTACATGGAGAGAGAGGGGTTTCAACATGAAGCACTCTGCTGCTCGTAATGTTATTGAGAAGTGTTTTGGGTTACTCAAGATTAGGTGGGCAATACTGAGAACTGCTTCGTACTACCCAATCAAAACCTACATGTTGCCTTCTCCACACCCTCATCAGACGTGAAATGCCAGTGGATCCATTTGAGTTCGAGTTAAATAACACTCATATACCTCAACCTGATTTAGGAGAAGAGTTCGTCAATCCAGCAGAGCCATAAAATCAATGGAGTGATTGGAGGGATACATTGGCAAACATAATGTTTAATGAATGGTAAGCAATTAGAGGAGTTGGTGGAAATCCTTCGTAGTTGAGATAGTTTATTTAAATATTTTATTTGTAATGATGAGAATCTTGTCTATTTTCATATTTGCAAAATATGTAATGAGAATCTTACGTAGTTGAGATGGATTTTTTTTTTATTTTTTATTTTTAAGCTAATCAATTTTATTTGTTTAAATCTTTATTTCATGGAGAACCATTTGTTGCTTTCATGATTGCATAATAATATCTATATTTTAGGTAGATTGAACAGTTGTTTAATATCAAGAGTGCTTTTTTTATTTTTTATTTTTTTTATATAGTTCATGCACACTTTTCAATCATATTTTCACCTTGTCTTCCATACTTGTATTTTGTATATTAGAATGAGCTATTAAATCAATAATATGTGTTGTACATCATTATTATAGGCATAGATAGTGTTGCTACCAGTCATTCTCGAAAGAAAAGTGAGGGGAAGGCAAATGCTGGTTCAATTGGGAGTTGTAGGATTTGGACGAAGCGGGAGGAGAGGTTTCTCATAAGTGCAATGAGAGATTTGTGTAATAATCCTAAATGGAAGGTTGATAGTGGGCAATTTAAGTCCGGGTTTTATGGTGAACTTGAGAAGAGAATAGTCATGACTTTTCCTGGAAGTGACCTTCGTGCTTGTCCTCACATTGAATCAAAGATAAAAATTTGGAGGAAACACTATGGCCATTTGTATGAAATGACTGAGCTTAGCGGGTTTAGATGGAATGACACTGAGAAGATGGTTCTTGTTGATAGTGCTGATGTTTGGGAAGTTTTTTTCTTCTATTTTTTAGTGTTCATCTCATCATAATTACTAGATATCCCATTCATCTTCATTTCAATTTGATCTCATTTAGCTTACCTTTAATTTGAGCTCTTGTTGAAAGAGCTCCAAGTACATATTCACTCCCTATACTTTTGTTTATGTGCTGCATGCTTGAATGTTCTTTCTGTCTTTTGAACTTGTGTAGAGTTAACCAAGTGCGAGTTCTATGCAAAACAAGTCATTTCCATATTATGAAGATTGGCTTGTTCTCTTTGGCAAAGATAGAGCCACTTGTGAGTTAGCTGAAGATCTCGTAGATGCAGTTGAAGTAATTGTTGTGGAGGAAGCCATAGGGAAGAAGGGTGATGGTTCTCCAACTAAGCAATTCAATGTTGTTGACTTCGAGTGTTCAATGTCTACAAATGGAAATGCATCTAACTCTTCTACCTTTAGCAAGAGAGGAACAAAAAGAGGCAGGACTACTGAAGGAATCACAAGTAATATTACTACAATGACGGAGACACTCGGCTCTTTTTGGACAAAATGGACACTAGATTGGGTCAGATTATTAAGAGGACTGTGTAGACACCCCATTTTTGGCCACCCTTAAGACTTGGGGGTCCCAGGTTGATTGTTCGAGGACGAAGGCAGGACGAAGGCTATGTTGTGCAAAGGTTCGATTTCTTCGGCAAGAGGAGCTTCAAGTCCCAACCTTACACCCCATTTTGGACCAAAACTATTTTAACCAAAATGATTTTTAGACCTTAAAACCCTCTCTTTCAAAATATTTTTGAAAAACCATTTCTATGATGTTCCGAGGCTCGCATTTCGTTAAATGTTATGCTTTTCAGTAAACCGAGCAAGGACAAAATGGAAATAAATGAAAGAGAGGTGGAATCTTTGAAAATTGTTTCAAAACACCTTATTTAGAGGTTTGGAGTTGAAGAAAATTGGAGGAGAGGGAAGAACCTAGTTGGGGAAGAAGTTGGGCACGAATCGTTAAGAGAGAGTCGAGCAGCCCTCGCTAAATTAGGCCTATCCTTCTGTACACTTGGATTTCAGCTATGAGGCCACCACCATTGGAAAGTGGACTTCCAAGGCTTCATTTTACATTCAAGAGTCTCCTAAAGCCGAGCCCATATGAGCTATGGCTGGTTGAAGTTGGGCATCAATCCAGTTAGAACCGAAACTGAGTAATCTTCACTAAAAGAGGCATATCTTTTTGTACAATTGGAATTTTGATGTGAGGCTTCCACCATTGGAAATAATACTTCCGGGGCTTCAATTTAGACTCAAGAATCACCTGTAAAGGAGTTCGGATGACGGAGATATGCCTGTTTGAAGTCGGGGCCAGAAACCAATTTTTGCTTGTCGGCAACAAATAGAGCTTGTCGGCCATGTGTCGGCCACAAATGGGGTTTTTTGGCCATATTTCGGTGAAGAGTGACCCTTTTTGGCCACAAATGGTGGCTTGTCGGCCACCAATGATGGCCGGGCGGCCACTGGTGCAAGAGTAGCTCAGATTTTACAGATATTTTTCGTCCAACTGTTTCACACTGCTCCAGCTGTCCCTTCTTTGATATTTTCGACCAAGGCTCTTGTATTTCTATATATAGAAGGCCTTCTCTATTGTTTTCAAGGTTAGAAAGATTTGGGAGCCTCTCTCTCTACAATCCTCTCTCTCTACAACTCTTTCACTTTAGATTTCTCTCTCTCTTGCCTTTTTGTGCATACAAGTAGAGATACACTTCTAGTTTGCCTATCAGCCCTTGACCAAAGTTTCTTATCTTTGGGCTGAGATTCCTTGGGACCTTCTTTGAGCTTTAGAAGGTGATTTTAGCTTGATTTGGTGCCTCATTTGTGCCTAAAGTGTGCTTGGCTTCAAGAGGTATAACCTTTACCCTTTAAGCTTATTTTTCATACTTGTTTTTGCCATCTTTTTGTACTATTTTTTGGGGTGTTTTTGAACTGAAAAACCTCTATTTTTATGGGTTAAAAGTGTCGGTTTAAGGCCATTTCAAGTTAGGGGGTGGTTCACCCTTCTCACTCATTTGTTGTTAAAGCTTTTGTGCCTTCATTCATCACTTTCAAACCAACTTGTTTTGGCCTTTTAACTACTGAAATTCAGAGGATTTTCAGTGGCAAAAAACTTGTTTTGAAGTCCAAAATTGGAGGGGTTAGCCTCCACTCCTTGTGTCTTGTTTGCATGCCTAGTTAGCTTTATATGTTAGCATGTTTTTGTAGCTTAACTTAGCTTATTTCTAGCATGTTTTTGCCTCTGATTTGGGCTACTTTAGCTATGTTTTGGGTTGTTTATGTTGCATGAGTAGTCTTTTGCATGGTTGTAGTGTAACCTCATGTTTTAGCTACTCTTGTCTTCATTCCAACATGTTTTCCAACTGATTTTTGGCTATAAAAATTCCGTGTTTTTGGGCTGAAGCTTAGGTCCTAAGGCCATTAAAGGTTGAGAGGTTGATAGCCTTTCTTTGTACCCTGTTTTGGAGGCCTTGGCCCTTCTGATTTCCACCCTTTTGCTATCTTTTTTCAAGCTTTTAAACACTGTTTTTCAGAGCTATTTCAGTGAATAAAAACATGTTTTGAAGTCCAAAAATGGAGGAGGTAGCCTCCCCTCTTTGTGTCTTGCTTACTGGTCTAGCATGCTTCATGTTTTAGCCTATTATTCTAGCATGTGTTAGCTTAATTTCAGAATGTTTTAAGCTATATTTTGGGTTGTTTTGCATTTGTTTTGGGTTGGTTGTTGCTTTTGAGCTTTGTATTACATAGCTGTAGTGTAAAGGGCTTCACTAGTTTGGTGTTTTAGGCCTTTAAACATCATTTTCTTGAGTTGATTGCATGTTTTAGTATTATTTTGCATGTAATTTCAGCACCTTAATCTCTGCAATCTCCCTCATTTCTTCACTCTTTCATTTGTTTTGAGGGTGTTTCAACCTTAGGGTTGTTTAAGCTTGAGGTTGAGGCTCATGCCTAATGGTTTAATCCTCCTTTGAGGGTTCATTACCAACGGCATGAAGTTTCCCTCATGCCTTGAACTACTCCTTGGTTGATACTTATTTCGCTTTAGAAGACATTCAGCAATGGACAAATTGACTAAAGAATGGTTTGGTAACTAAAATGAGTAAATAAAATTTGACAAGTAAAAGTGTGCAAGATAAGCATCTTCGTGTTGCATTGCATGTGTTCGGATCAGACGTTAATTCAAACACAAGAGAAATGGGACGTTTCATACTCAAAGTGATGAAACATTCTGCTTTTCTTGGTCACCATCACCCTTGATCCTACATAATAGGGCTGTGGTTTTGTTGAGTCTTGTTTTGCACTCATTAAGCTTGTAAAATCTTGGTTCGTAAGCCATCATCCATGGAAAATTCTTGGTTGATGGTTTGAGGGCCAAGAGTTGCACTCTTCTAAGCTTTTGTGATGATAAGGAGAGTAACAGTACACACAAACCTTGAGAATACACTGCTTTGCCTCTATTTTCTCTCTATTGTAGCAAAAAAGGGAAGTTCAGGAAAGGGGTAGCCGATCGGCCACCAGCTTCTGCCGATTGGCCACCAGAAGTAGCCGACCGGCTACCAATGGTAGCCGACAGCCACCATTGGTAGATGACTGGCCATCAATGAAAATTTTGCACAAGTGTGTTCCTGAGTGGAAGCAGAGGTGTTTTGGAAATTGGCACAATTTTCAATGGTAAAAAAATGTGCAAACAGAGGCGTTCAGTGGCAAGGCGGTGGATTTTCGAGAGGAAACCAACCAAGCATGCATGCGTCCCTCGCCCGCGAAGCCATTTAACTACTTTATTTAGTTAATTGGTGGTAGCTAATTTACTTATTTTGTAATTAGCTAGTTATAGTGTTTAGCTAGTTAATTCATTTTGTAATATATAATTAGCCTAGAATAAGTTAGTTAATTCATTTTGTGTTGTAACAATTAGTTAGCTTAGCTTAGATTAGCTTAGCTCCTATTCATTCGGACACTCCTTCGAAAGGGCGTAATGTTGTAATAAGTGTGCGTGCGTGTGTGCATGTCTTCCAACCCCATGTCTTTTTCCCTTTTATTTCACCGCTTTTGATGGTTGGTTTAGGGACATTTTCAATTAGCATACCTTATGCTTGCATGTTTGCATCCATTCATTTGTCTTGCATGCACCGAGGCTCGATTCATCATTCAAATTGCATAGCAATTTCGATATCTTATTTGAACACGTGTTTAAAAGCATATTATCAAATTGAATCAAATCAAATGCCATATTAGTAGTCGAGCCTATTAATTTCATATTGTATGTGTTGCATTAGGCATCTTGTATAGTTAGGATCATGTATCTTTCTAACTAGTTTTTGTTTTGGCTTGGAGTACTCGGTAAGTTTTATGCTTTAGCATACTTGCATGAGTGTGATTGCCATATTGCCATGATTCGCATGCTTGCCATGATGCTATGTGTTTACTTGCTAAACTACATAAATACCTGTGGATGAAGGCTTTGTTGTTTGAATTGGAACGATTTAACAAATGTATGTTCTAAGCCCACTTTGTTGTGGCAAAATCATGTTTTAAGCCCACTTGGGGTGGCAAATCCGCATCTTTTAGGCCCACTTGAGGGTGACAAATTCAAACCATTTTTGCAAACAAACATAAATTGAATTGTTCCAAGTCTTGTGACTAGTCTATACTTGTTAGTGTGCGTCACATAGTAAAGCTAGTTTAATAATTAGAACAAGAACACATAATGTTTATAAAAAGTATATCATGATTCGTAGAGGCTGATTTTTGATCGGGCGAGCGGGGATACTCATTTCAGGACCTTTCCTTCTCGTACCCAAGTTCTTGAGCCGAGGCAACTTTGGTGATGACGGACACGTGGCCTTTAGCATGAGTCAGGGTTTCCTAAATTCCCCCAAAACAAAAATATTTAGGTGGCGACTCTGTATCTGGCAAAGCAGTCTAATTTTGGCATTATTTGATTTAAAGTTGATTTTCCAAAGCGGTTTGCCGGATTTGGACTCTTTGGTGATTATCAGTTTCACATTGCACTTTAGTAGACTAGATTCGGAACCGCGGGAGTCCCAACTGTGAGGCCTTTCTTTTGAAACCCTTTCCGAAAGGCGGAGGCGTGAAAAAAAGCGAGTCCACATATTGGATATCAACATGACTTATCCCAAGCTAGAAGGAGTGTCAATGTTGAACTTCTGAAGCTCCCCCTCATATCAACTCAAAGGTTGACAGCAGGTTCTCTCATTGTCAAAGATGCTCAGCGAGTTGACTGCTTTTTCAGTCTCTCCGATACCGACAAATTGGAGTGGGTATGTCTTTTGTTGGGAGGGCACGCATGAGTACACATGTTTGGGATTGTGGTTTATTCGACACAATAGAATATATAATAGCATTTGATAATGTGGGAATTTAGTTGTGTGGAAGATATTGGAGATGCTATATTTCTAGCTTACACACATCACTGTTCTACAAACTATTGTGAACATTGCTTTTCTTAGTTTAATATTGAAAGTGAGTTGATTGGTGGATCAAAAAAAAAAAAAAAAACCTGTTACATGTGGTTCTAATGGGTGAATATAATCTGTGTTTAGACAAATCTATGTTCAAACATAATTTTGCATGTGTACTTTTAGGCCATGTTTGCATGTGTTTAATTACCATTTTGTGTGTGTGTGTGTGTGTGTGTGTGTGGGGACATGTTTGCATGTGTTTAATTACCATTTTCTGTGTGTGGGTGGGTGGGTGGGTGTGTGTTGGTCATGTTTGGAATTTGGTTTTTATAAACTTGTTTTAAAATTGTTTTGAAAATTAATTTGGTGAAAGAAATAAAAAAAAAATTAAAACACTTATTATTAAATCTATATAATTTTATATTTTAGAAGGCCAAAATAATTTTTATAAATCTTAAAATATTTTTTGATATTTATTTTATCAAATTAGTTTATATTTTTTGATAAAAAAAAATTAAAAAACAAACCAAACATGGCCTTTGTATTTTGTATTTTAATTTTGCTTTTATTTATTTATTTACAATTTCTTTTTTTAAATTACGTTTATGAAGAAATTTTGATAAAGTAAAGATTGTGAAGAAACATTGATGGAGAGTAAGATTGGAAAAGAAGATAAATATAGTTGTAATCCTACATTCATAAGTTTTCTTATCCCATACAAATCAAACAATGGACAAAAAGATAATTTATCCTACTAATCCAATTGAATAGTAAATACCACACTAATTTAATAAGATTATTAATATCTCACTATTAAATTTGTGAAATGAAACATGGCCAAAGGGTGTTACACAATCATGCCAAATATGGTGGTCTTGTAATTGGATTGAATGTCTTACGTTATTTTGCTTATTTGACCATTTACTGCATTGAAATTTCATAACTACACACATGAATATTCATATATAAAAATTAGGAAGACTATCCGGTGTTGATTAACTTACCATATGTTTATAATATATAAGAAATATATTATATTTTTCCTTTTCTGCTTTGTGGTGAATACAACAAGACAAATGAGTGCTAATCATACAATGGACAAAAAATAATTTATCCTACTAATTCAATTGGATAGTGAATAAATACCACACTAATTTAATAAGATTATTAATACCTCACTATTAATCTTGTGAAATCAAATATGGCCAAAGGGTGTTACACAATCATGCCAAATATGGTAGTCTTGTAATTGGATTGAATGTCTTACGTTATTATTGCTTATTTGACCAAGGGTGTTACCATTTACTGCATTGAAATTTCATAAATACACATGAATATTCATATATAAAAATTAGGAAGACTCCTCGGGTGTTGATTAACTTACCATATGTTTATAATATATAAGAAATATATTATATTTTTCCTTTTCTGTTTTGTGGTGAATACAACAAGACAAATGAGTGCTCTGTGTTGTGTTATTAGTGCTTACCTTATTTGACCATTGATTGCAGTGACGTTTCATTTAACTTTACTATTATACCATGTATGCATTTATTTCTGATTGTGCTTTGTTACTATCTATTGTTACAATTGAGTGCTTAAATACTCATGAGCTTGTCCAAAGTAAAACACTCATTCTCCATCAAAAAGTAAAGAATAAAAATTACAAAACTCTCTCTTGGAAAGGAGTGAAGATAGTACTCACCATGACAAGAATTGTTCTTCTTTTTGTCCTCTTTAGTCTAAATTACCATTCTCATGCAGATTTAATAGCTGATACCTGCCAGAAATCTGAATATCCCGATCTTTGCAATTCGACTCTAAGGTCAGACCCTCGCAGTGCAAAGGCAGATGCCACAGGGCTTGCTCGTATCATGCTTGAAGCTGCGCTTACTAAAGCTTCTACTACTTTCAATCAAGTGAAAAAATTACTCAGCAAGACAACAGAACCTGTTCTCAAAGAATGTCTCACCGCTTGCACTGATTTGTATAATTTAATCGTCAAAGAAATTCCTAAAGCCATTCAGAATGTGGGGTCAGATAACAATGAAGCTATCCATCAAGGAGATTGGGCCATTACTAATGCTGACACTTGTGAAGGTATATTCAGTGAGGAACCTAATAAGCGTAAATCACCTTTCACGGCTAACAATATTGCCGTGCAACACCTAGTAGCAATTGCTGAGGATATTTTAGCTTCGCTTGGTTAAATTTCATCTTTGTAAACCAGATTCTATCTTTGTTTTCATTACGGAATGAATAAATGAACTTCTTAGTTTTTTTTTTTCTTCATACGCCTGTGTTCTTACTTTCTCACGATTTAATACTTGTAGGGCTAAGGATTCGTGTTGTTTTTTGGTTCAATCTTGGCATTTGTTTTGCTCTTATCACCAAAAATGCTCATGGCATTTAGGAATCATGTCCTTCAAAGGTTATTAAGATATTGACAGCACTGCTGATATACGAAGCTATAGTTACAGAGAATAATAGTTGAAAGTCAAGGCATGGTAGCGGAGTCGTCGAAACTTTCTCCAAGGCTTCTCTTGGGATTTTTCCATTGCCATTTTTTGTTCTTTTGTTTATCTTGCTTTCATTTTCTTTTCCAGGGAAAATAAAATCTTAATGAGATATTTGAGATTTTGAGATGTTATTTTTGTAAGTAGAGAATACTCTGATCAGTAAAAGTTGCACTTCATGCTCATTTGGCCTTTGTATTTTGGAAGTATGCAAATCTTCGAGAAGTTGAATTGCAAGTCCAAATAATGTAATGAAACAAATTCGATGAAGTAACCATTAATACCCATGTTGAGTGATTTGTTATTAAACATTTTAATGTCATTTGTACAAAGTTATCGGGAGCTTTATTGGTGATTTCCCATAGCTCCTGTGAATGTGAATAATGGTTTAAGAAGAGGTTGGAGAAGAGAAGCATTTTTATGCACAACTATGGAGACAAAAGCAAGAACGATGTTTTGGTCATGTTGTGAACTTTGTTACACTGAAAAAAAATGATTGATGTTTCGGCCCCATCAATCATCCCCCAAGTCCAGTCCCACATTTTAGTAACTATATTTGTTTTTTGGTACATCAGATGCCGTAGCCTGTCTCTGGCTGAGAACTGCTTATTTTGTAACAATTAAACATGTATGATTAGCACATTTCTTTGACATTTTGCACACTATGTATTACACAATCCAAAGGAAAATTCTCTACAAAACATTTGGCCAAAGTAATATTCATCACTTTCATCAAGTACAAATAAGAAAGGGTATGAGCCTTTAGGAATAAATAGAATTTTCTGAAAGTACAACTTAACATACAGCCCTGCTATCTGAACAGACCTCCAAATCAATAATCAAGTTTGCTGCCCAAAAAGGCCAACCAAATACAAACTACATTATAGTTGAAAAGCAAAGCTTAAGTGGCTCAAGAAGGTGAAATTGACGAATTAAATTATTTTAATTTTGAGTATTGGACCATATGGGAGTTTAATTAAATATTCGATTATGTTTAGTAAAATTGAGATTTTATTAATTGGGTCCGAATTGGAGTTGATCAAGTTACGAAGATTGGGAATTGCGATTATTGTGAATTAAATTGAATTATGAGGGGTCCAATTTAAATATGTAATTTATTGATGGAAATTTTGAGTCTGATTAGAAATTGAAGGCCTAAATAGTTTGGGAAATCAAAATTGATGATGACAATAAGTTTAATTTAATATTTGGAGCCTTTTGGGAGTTTGATTAAAAATGATAAAAATTAAATATAATTAATTGGGCCTCAATTGAAATCAATTAGACTAATTAAATTATGTGGGATTGGTGATTGGTTATGATTAATTTAATTATATGTTAATTAAGATTTATAAAGGTACATGTTATTGAATTAAGCTAATCTTTATCACAAATCAAATTAAGGAAAAATTTAGAATTGTAATTGTGTGTGGGTGTGCAGAGAAACCTGTGTGGGTGTGTAGAGAAATCAGATATGTGTATATTGTTGTACTGGCAGCTTAGATCTGTGCACGTGTGTAGTGTGGATGCCTCAAGAGAAGTGTTTGCGTGTAATACATGTTCTGGAAATTAGATTCAAACACATAGGAGAGAGAGAGAGAGAGAGAGAGAGAGTGAGTATGTGCTGGAGAAGGTTGATTGAAGTAGACCACTGAGAGAGAGAAAGCCACGGATTGAAGGGAAAAGAGAAGGAGCTTAAGAATTTATCAATTGTACACCAAATTGAAGATTAAAGCTAAGGATTTTAAGCTTGAATTTTATAGAATCCTTGTATTACACTTGAATTAAAGATGAGTTTGGGTTCAATTTCGTATAACTTGGAAGAAATTAGAAAACAAAGGTGAAGAGATTAAGTTAGGTTCATGGTTATAGAAATTAATTATTTTGGGTTTGATGTTGCGATCTTGCATGAAATTAAGCCTCATTGTTATATGATGAGTAAATTCTACAAGTTTAATACTCTAATTATACATGCATCTTGGATTTTGAAGAATTTTGACTAATTTAATCTCATATTTTGAAGAGAAAAAAGAAAAGCTTTGAAATTAGGAATTTGTTTGATTTTGATCTTTAATCCATGCATGTAATTTAATTTAAAAGTTTTATTCAATTTAAACACATTTTGGAATATCTATGATCATAAATTAAGATTTTGGTTGCAAATTAAGTTAAGTTGAAACTCTAAGAAATTGATTTTTGTAATTCATTAGTTAAGTTTGATTTTTGTTATTAATAATGAAATTGGGTTCTATTTTTACATACATCATGAAATTTTCAAAAGTTTGGAAAGTTTAATTCATATTTTAAAATTTGTGGGTTTGATACAAAGAAAATGAATTAAATCTAAATTTGGAAATAAATTATAATTTATATTTGAGAATCAAAAATTAGTTTGATTTTGATTTAATTTTCTTACATGTAAAGATTTTTGAAAGGGCTGTATAACTTTAATTTATGTTTTATAAAACAAAGAAAGAAGAATATTAGAATTATTATATTCATGAAATTATTGGTTTTAATCTTAATGATCAAAGAGATTTTTGTATTAAAAATTGGAAAATTAGCCATGGGTTCATCTTTATTAATAAAATTGCACGTGTAAATTTGTTCATGCAAGAGTTTGAGTTTTGAAAATGTGTTTGGAAATTATTTTGTTGGTTTTGAAAGCACATAAGATTTGATGGCCGCTCGAGCAGTGAAGTCACCGCTCGAGCGAACTTTAAGGCCAACCAGTATTTTTACAAAGCTTTGCAGACCGCTCGACCAACCAAAGGTGCGCTCGAGCAAGGACCCTATTTTCAGCAGTTTTTGACTAACTCTTTTAAATGCATAATTGCATCCTCATGACACTCTAAGTATTCTTAGGCACCAATTAGACTCACTGTAGACCGCCCGAACTCGCTCCGCGCGCCCCCCTTTCGGAGAAGGTGCGAATTGAGTTCTAGCTACTACAGTTCGGACTCCTGTCACGGTTCTGAATCTAATCTCACAAAGTGCAATGTAAAACTGATAAATCACCAAAGAGTCTAAATCCGGCAATTGGTTTTGGAAAATCAATTTTAATTAAAAAGCGCCAAACATGGATTGCTTTGCTAGATTTCAGAGTCGCCACTTTTGTTTTGGAAAATTTAGGAAACCCTGACTCATGCCTAAGGCCACGCGTCCGTCATCACCAAAGTTGCATCGGCTCGGGAACTTGGGTACGAGAGGAGAAGGTCCTGAAATGAGCACCCCCGCTCGCCCGATCAAAGGATCGGCCTCTACTAAACATGATATGTTGTTTTTGAAAACACATGTGTTCTTATTCCGATTTATTTATCTAATCCTACTATGTGATGTGCACAACACACAGGTATAGACTAAACCACTCAATTTGGAATAAAACATCTCATGTTTGTTTTTCAAAAATGGTTTGAATTTGCCACTCTCAAGTGTGCTTAAAACATACATTCAATGAATTATTCCAATTTAAGTAATAAAGCCTCCATTCGCAGGCATTCATGCAGTTTAATCACTTAAGCAAATAGCCTCATGACAAGCATGCTATCATGGCAACACTCACACTCATGCAAGGATGCTAAAGCGTAAACACTTACAGCATACTCCAAGCCAAACTAGGAAACTAGTTAGAAAACAATGCATGCTCCTAACTATACAAAATGTCTAATGCAACACATGCAAAATACAACTAAGTAGGCTAGGCTATCTAAGATGGCATATGAGTGGCACCACTTTGATACATGTATTTAAATAGGTATTGAAATACAATGCAGTTTGAATGATGCACCGAGCCCGGTGTATGTAATACAAATGAATGATGCAAACATGCATAGCATAAGGTATGCTAATTGAAACATGACCTAAAACTAACCATCGTAAGCAGTTAAGTAAAAGGGAGAAAGACGTGGGGTTAGAAGGCATGCACACACACACACACACACACACACACACACACACGCTCGCTTATTACAACAACGTGCCCTCTCGACGGAGGGTCCAAAAAAATAAGCTAATTAGCTACGCTAAGCTAAGCTACTTATCACAAACCAACTACTTAACTAACTTAGCTAATTAATTATTACAAACACAAATTGAACAACTAGCTAATCTAAGCTAATTGGTTATAACACATTGAAATAGTTAGAAATTACATGGAGACATGCATGCTCGGTTGGCGTTCGCTCGGAAATCCATTACCATGTTGTCAATTGCCTCTGTTTGCACTTGCCTTGATCTCTGAAAATTGTGCCAATCTCCAGAATACCTTTACTTCAAAATAGGAATCTGCTGGTGGACTGCCAGCCAGAAAAAGTGGCTGCCAGCCACTAAAACTGGCTGGTCGGCTAGTGCCACTGGCTGGTCAGCTAGTTGCTTCTACAGGCTTCTGGTTTTGCTACAACAGAGAACAATAGAGGCACAACAATGTATTTGCAAGACAATGTAGGCACTGCCACTCTCCCAATCATGTCTCAAGCTCAAAGAAGCGTGGCACTCAACTCTCAAGCCACCAACCAAGCATTTTCAATGCATGGTGGCTAAGAACCAAGCTTATACCATGTTTATGAATGGACAAACAACACATAAAGAGCCTCCACCCTATCATGCTTGATCAAGGGTGTTAGCACAAAGAAACGTGACACGTTTCATCACTTCCAATATGAAACGTCCCATATTGCTTGTGTTTGGATTGACGTCTGATCCAAACACATGCAATGCAACACACATATGTTATCTTGGCATGTTTTAGTTGATTCAATTCTTGTGTACACATTTCACATTACCAATTCATTCTTTAATTGGTTAAGTCCAATGTGCAAGTCATCTAAGGAGAGGAGGTCAACCAAAAGAATGGTTTAAGGCATAGGAGAGACCATGCCTTTGACTAGAAGGAACCCTCAAAAGAGGGTTAAAGCCATTTAAGCACAAGCCTCAATCCCAAGCTCAAACACAAACTCAAGGCCAACCAACCCTTAAATGAAATGGAAAAAGAAATTCAGTGCTGAAGTGGCATGCTAAAGACCTTAAAGCATGCAAACAATGCAAGCATAGCATGTTGAGAACCAAGGGCATCAAAGTTAGTAAAGAGCAATACACAAGAGGCATGCAATACATAGCACAAGTGTCTAAACCAGCTCTGGACAGAGCTCAATCATGCCAAAATAATGGTCTAAACATGCTGAAATGAGAGCTCAAAACGCTAGAAGAACATACACACATGTAGGCCTATAAGAAAGGCATAATACACAACCCTCAAAAGTTATAAAGAAGTGAAGTATATGAGAGTGTGACTACACTATATGCACTGAAATTACATTCCAAATGATGCCATACCATGCAAACATCACATACATAACATGTTAAAGGCCTCAAAACTCAAAGCTAGTCAAGGCCCTTTACACTGCAAGCATGCAAGGGAAGCCTCATATGGTCGAACCAACTCAAAACAAATTTAAAACACATCAAAATAGTGCCTAAAACCTGCTAAGACTTAGGTACAAAAGGCAAGAAAATCATGCTTATGTATTGGCTCACAAACAAGGTATGAGGCTTAGCTTCTCAAAAGCATTGAAAGAGCGATATATGTGAGCGTATGATAGTGATATATGCTCTGAAATCACATATTAAATGATACCATATCATGCAAACAACCCAAGCAAAGCATGCTAGAGGACTCAAAACACAAGACTAGTGAAGCCATTTACACTATAGCTATACAAAGCAAACCCCTAAAGGCCAAGACCACTCAAAATAGTCCTAAAGCATGTCAAAACAATGCCAAAAACATGCTGGAGTAGAGCCAAAACATGCTAGATTAATTGGCTAACTCATGAGTCATGCAAGGCTAACAAGTAGGATTACACTACAAGTGCAAGAAGCATGCAAGAGATGACCAAACTAGCCAAAAAATAGAGTTATGACAGGTCCAAAAAGTCACAAAAATATGCTTGAAATGAGCTAACATAAGCCACAAAAAGATGCTACTTTATAGTGCTAATAAGCCATGGCATAGAGAGACAATGAGGGAAGGCTATCCCCTCCTATTTGGGACCTCAAAATAAGTTTTCTACCACTGAAATTCCTTTGGAATTCGGTGGTTTTAAGGCCAAAAAGAGATTGTTTGAAAAGTTTGAAAGATAGCTCAAAAGGCTTTACAAGCCAAGGAGCAAAAGGGAGGACCACCCCCAAACTCAAAAGGGGCTTAAACCACCAATTTAAGGACTTAAAAACAGAGTTTTTTTTAGTTGAAAACTAGCCCCAAAATAGTCCAAAAGGATAGCAATTAAACTATGCACGACAAGTTTAAGCGGCAAGCCTTATACCTCTTGAAGCACAAGCACACAACAGCCCTAATTCTGAGCTTAAACCAGCTTTGAGAGCTCAAATAGGACCTCCAAGAACCTCAGCAACAAGTTAGAGATGTTTGGTCTAGGGTCTCTTTGCAAGAGTGTGGAGAATTCCCACTTTCAAGCCCTTTCAAGCACAAAATATATAGAGAGGGAGAATTCTAGAGAAAGAGGGAAGAATTTTTGCTCCTAAACCTTCTAGAGAGAGAGGGATTCTAGAAAGAGAGGCTCCCAAACTTGTTCACCTTCCAAAATGAGAGATATGGCTTCAATATATAGCAAAAATGGAGCATTTGGTCGAAATATCTGAGCTAGGACAGTTGGAGCACTTGGAGGACAGCTGGAGGAGAAATATCTACAAAAAAAATCTGTGTCAGCTACTTAACTGGCCGGTCAGCTACTTCAAGTGGCTGACCGGCCACTTCAACTGGCTAGCAAGGGGAAAAAGTGGCTGGGAAATGATTGGCAAGGGGAGAAAGTGGCTGGCAAATGCCAAAAGTGGCTGCCAAGGCCTCTCCACCCTCCAGACAAAAGGCACCAAGGTTTGGCCCAAAAACAAGGCCAAAACACAGAGGGTTTAGAGGCTCAAAGACAAGGCATTCAGCTGAGAACTTCGGGCACTGAAAACAGGTACAAACATGCACAATCATCGCGCGCACAAACGATGACGTCTGAGTCTTAAGGTCGGTCAAAAATGGGGTGTCTATAGTTGCCCCTCTTTGACAGAACTCGAAAGTCATGAAATGACAGGCGTGAATGTCAAAGCCTAGAGACGACCCATTTGTGACAAGACCAAAGACTCAGACAAGCAAACAAGACAAAAATAAATGGTTGCGCCTGCACGCTGCCTACGTATCCTATTGCAAGGAATCAAACCAGCATAGTTCAGGGGGCAGAATGCAAAATGATACACAATGTAACAAAACAATATAAATGAAATACAATGCAATGAAATAATCAAACCACAAACAGTGCAAAACCACACAAATATCATAAAGGGATAGAGATGCAAAATCAAACTACGCATAACATAGAAAAGGTGCCGGAACCCTTAAACCACAATTCTCTTAGTGGAATAGGTGTGTGCACATGCAGAACTTTGTGTTTCGCATGAAGAATACAAGTAATTAGGTGGCATGATATAAGTGAGGAATGATCTGCTAAGGAAAGATTGTGATCCTACATGCTGAAAGTAGCAAAACAAAGTACAATGCAATGAATGCAATGGATGCAGTGAATAAGGCGCGCTGCCAAACCACATTTCTACCTAGAAAAGACATGGACACAAAACAGACCTTGTCTAACACAGAAAAGGTGCCGACACCCTCAGACCACAATTCTCTTAGTGGAATGGGTGCGTACACATTAACACAGAACCATGCTTCAACGAAGGAAATGGTATGAGCACACTAGACCAAGCTTAACATGGAAAGGATGCAGGTGATAAAATGGATAATGCAATAGATGCATGCGATAGATGCTATGCAACACTTATGATAGATACGATAATGCAGCTAGGAAGCGATGCCCTCGAAAGTACCTTACAGGGGCAATTGGTGATGACCCACCTTATGCTGTTGGGGATTTTCCTCTTCTGCATCTTGTACTTCCAAACTATAGGTAGCACTTTTCTCCCTGACTATAGTCGCAACTTTCCTTATTCTCCAACAGCGTGATAGACTAGGTTGGTTCAGTATCTAGAATTGAGGCGCATATCCGCTACCTCAACCTATGGGGGCTGTCATACAGATTTCAAGCTGAGGATACAACCCTGGGTATTTAAACCAGACTTTAGTCTCGAAAATCCCGAACCTTTGCATTCTAGGCATCGGTCATTCGAACTCTAGTTTCTACTATCTCAGTTGATCTCCTAGAAACTCACCGCAAATACAGGCAGGTGGCTATACCAGACCACCGGAAGTCGTTCGGGCACCACAAACACCAAAGGAATTTCACCTTCAGAGGATTTAAGGTCTCCTAGACCTGAGAGTGCACAAGACAGTGCGAGGAAGGTGCACAAGATAGTGCGAAGAAGAGCGAATGCACAAAATAGTGCTAACTAAAGGTGCACAAACAGTGCGAGTAGCATCCAAACGCGTGACACGCGAGTGGAGAAAGGTGCGCAAGAAAGCACAATGCACAAGACAGTGCGAGAAGCATCCAAATGCGCGACACGCGAATGGAGAAAGGTGCGCAAGAAAGCGCAATGCACGAAACAGTGCGATAAGCATCCAAATGCGTGACACGCAAGTGGAGAAAGGTGCGCAAGAAAGCGCGATGCACAAGATAGTGCGAGTAGCATCCAAACGCGCGACACGCGAGTGGAGAAAGGTGTGCAAGAAAGCGTGATGCACAAAATAGTGTGATGTGCAAGAAAGCGCGAATGTAAACTGCACAAAACAGCGCGATACGCAAGAAAGTGCGAGTGTAAACTGCACAAAACAGTGCGATAAGCAATCCAAATGCGCGACACGCGAGTGGAAAAAGGTGCGCAAGAAAGCGCGATGCATATGAAAATGCGAGTGATATGAAATTGTGAAACAGATGCACTGAGTAAGATCATTGTGCGATAGATGCAAGATGTTGATTGAAAGCATGTTCGATGCAAGATGACAAGAGCATATTCTATGCAAACTTGAAAGCATATTCTATGCAATATTGAAAGCATAATCTATGCAAGAAACAGGCATATTCTATGCAACATTGAAAGCATATTCTATGCAAGAATCATAACGATGCACAACACGCACGCAATAGAAGTGTATATGAAAGTGCACATTCTATGCACTAGAGGGGCATCAAATATGTACTTTTGTGCTTCCGATTTACCTCTCGGAGGACTTTGCAACATGCTCAGCTCAAAAAGGACACACCCTGTTCATATTGGCGAGAGATAACATCTGCATGCTGCTTTAATTACCATTCTGACCTGAAACAGGCTTAAACTTGGGGTCGAGATACACTCATACTCCAGAGAAGGGCGAGGCTTGAGAAGGTGCACCTGGAATGCAGTCTTGGAATTTGCCAAAGTTGAAACACACTAAGATGCTCCAAATTTTCCCTCTTTTCTTTTGCTTTGCAGTTCGAAACCTATATAGCTTCAAATAGGTCCTGGTTTTACTGTTCTCATATGACCTGGGTTGAACCTTGCAGTTTTATGAAAGAACAAATCATGTTTTGCACAAATGTGGAGAATGGCACAGCACTCTAAGCACAAAACGATTTATTTTTGAAATTGAGTTTGAGAAACAAGTTCTTAACCAGGTATTAAGCCTACAACTGACCACAGTCAAAATGACTCAACAAAGGAAAAACGAAGGTAAAACAACCTAAACACATCTATTGACACTTAAAACGACTCGAAATAAGAATCGAGACAAACAACACACACGACACTCAGATGTATTACAATGGTGAGAGACCTCTCGGTTCACGAGGAGCTAGTTTCTTCAGGTATTGTTTCCCACCCTTTCTCATTTGTGATTCTCACGTCACTCTAGCACTCAATTTCTCTTTCTCTGAAAAGCCCTTTCCTCACTTTTTCTCTCAGCGCACATCTCTATATTCTTTATTCTCTAAGATTTTTTTATCCCTCCCCTCGGTGGTTGATGGATAAGCTGAAAGTTGTGGGCTCTTGCCCCTAGTATTCTACTAGATTCTTCTTTTTTCACTCACAACTTGTGAGTTTCTCCCACAGAGGGGTTCCGGTGCGACCAGATGTGTAGCAGATCTGCAATTGACATCGATTGACGATGCCCTTAGCTTAGCTTGGATGTGATCAGACCTGTCCAGATGAGGGAGTGGAATACCCTGATCCATTCCATTTCGTGCTTCGCACTTGGCTTGATACCTCGCTGCTTGGAGGATGAGAGAGCTTTCAGCCCTCTGTTGTTAGCTTTAGTTATGCCCTTTCTGGCAAAGATAGTACCCTTTTTGGCAAGTATGGTGCCTTCTCTGGTGAATACGCTGACAACGGGGAAAAGACAGAAAACCTAACTCAACTCTGCCCCTAGTTTATCATTTTGACCATTTTTTATTTTGGCTTTCTGTTAAAAAAATTTTGGTCAACGTGAGAGTTAGATTAACACACTTGTTTGATTTTCTGATTCAAAATCATGCAAGTCAGGCTATGAGCACTGAGAATTTTCCCTTTTTGGGTCCAAGAAATGGTCCAATTTTGGAAAAAAAATGGAATAATTTTTGAGAAAATTAGTCAACTTCATTAAAAATTCTCAAAAACTATTTTTACAAATGGCCACTGCTCGACCAACATGGAATCTACTCTCGAGATGCACGACTTCAGATCTGAACTTTGAATCGTCTTGCAGCTGAATCTTTCTAATGGAATAGGACAATCCGATTTTGAACGAAGATGAGCACGAAGACGAGCCACTTCACATGGACAAGATAGCCGAGTTGAATAAGGATAAACCAATCAACATGGATGAGCCAAGCAGGCTGAAAATGATTGGGGCCGAACTTCAGGATGAAGTTGCCTACGTATCCCAAACATGGGAATCAGGCCTGACGTAGTTCCGGGTTGAGGTTCACTCGGATGTTGACACTCTCCTTTTACGCTCTAACTTTTGCCAAGGCCGCCATTCCAGGTTTTCAACCTTGCAAGCTATATTTTTCTTTCCTTTTCATTTCTTTTCTTTCTTTTTTTTCTTCTCTTCTTTTCTTTTCTTTTTCTTTTGCATTTTTTCATTTTTTCATTTTTGTTCTTTTCTTTTTTTTCTTACTCTAACTTTTGCCTGGGTCGCCCTTTTGGGTTTTCAACCCAACGAGCCTCTCAAGGGTAAAAGTGTTTAACTTGACCATGTTGATTGGTTTTGAGATCTCAAAGCCATCTGAACCCAGGAGAATGGTTGTTGTTCCCTGATGATGTAGGAGTCCATCCAACTGGTTCTGAATTGCCCCTAGTGTTGTGGATAAGAACTCGATTGTCCTTCAACAATAAATTTTCTTTTTTTAGCTGCTGGAATTTGGCTTTCTTGCCGGTCATTGTTTGCAGAATGACCAATCCTTTGAATCTTTGAGCACATCTGACATTTTTGCCCCTAGTTCAAGGGCTACTTCTGATCTAGCTTTGCAAGCTTCCTTTTGATCATAGTTGATCTTTTCGATCTGACCTTCTCGCCCCTAGTTCGAGGGCTGCTTCAAATCTGGCCTGGCAGGCCTCCTTTGATGTCATACGACCTTATTGCCCCTAGTTCATGGGCAGCTTCAAATCTGGCCATACAAGCCTCACATTGTGGTTGACCGTTGAACATTTTGAATCCAAGTTCAAGGTTTGAAAACAAAAGAGGTTGAGTCTTGAGGCTGAGAGCGATCCTATGCTGCACAATCTCAAGAGTGATTCCACATAGGTCTTTGAAGGACTACACGAAAATTTTTTTGAAATCTTTTAAGAAAGCGACTAGTCGCTCGCGCCGAAGACAATATAGAACCAATTTGGATCAAGCCAGGATCCTTCTCAGTACTCACATTATCAAACATGATCTCATTCATTAAGGGCTTAGCATGCCTCTTTTTCTCGTAATCGATCAAATTTTTACAAATCCCGAGGAATTCCTCTCTCTTTGTTTTCATCATAGTGTTGGAAAAGTTTTGAAAAACTCAGGTCAATGCAATGATTTCAAGGCACAGAAACAGGCTCAAAAGAAAGAGTGTAAAAGACAAACACAAAACAAGCAAGTGATGTCCGAGGTAACACCCCTGAAATCACTTGACTCCAACACAACTGGATTGACTCGATACAACAAGACAGACTCAACTGACTCAACACAAAAAGACTGACTCAATACAGCACAACAGAACTGACTTAATACCCAAGTCAGAAAGTAAAATAACCAACAGTTGCCCATTGCTCAAAACAGTGCGTGCCATCCACCACATCTGGATTAAACTAAGCGCCATCCGCAGGTGGTTTATCCCCCGATCACATCACACTATCCCCCAAGTTCACTGATCTAGTGCCGATAGACTTTGTAAGACTTGGTGCGACGATGACCCCATTGTCAATCAAACTTGTATTTCATGGCGAAGACAAAAACAAAGGTTAGTGTCGTGATCGGTTTGTTGATGGAAGACACAATACTTGGCCGGGTTATGTGAATGAGGGAGGTTATTTGGCAGTGGGCGTGGTTTCAGGGGCTTTAGATGCCTCTTTTTGATCAGGACCTTCCAGGTCGCTGATAGAGACATATAGAGCGAGGTAAAAGTCCTCTGACCCCGGGGCGGATATTTTGCTGGTTGTGGGGTGGTCGGGTTAGATGTACTGGCGAAAGGATTGGCAGGTGCTGACTGGGTCTGCTAATCTCTTCCGAGTGTAGGATCGAAGCTGAAAGGGGCGTTTCTGGTACGACATCCCTTGTCCTAGCTTGCCTCTTGTTTCAAACTGCCCTCAACTTGAGTGGCAAAAGTGTCCTCCGCAGTTTTTGCAACCACTACAAGCACTTGCTGTTTGTTCAGTCCTCCAGCTTTCAAACCCTTAACAGCCCACAGAAGGTGTTCATGGGAATCAATGCCTGCCCCTACCTTGTTCTTACCATTTGCTTTCACTTTGCCAAGGGATTGGGTCGCTATATCAGAGCGGAACCTGGTTATTGTCGACATGTCATTGCCCAGACCTGGGACGGTTTTAGGTTGGCCATTTTCAATTGCAGCTTGCCCCAAGATTGGAGAGCCTTTTCTAGCATGTGATATGGTCAATGACGGAGCCAATATCCCAAAGGCCAGATCTGCCACTGTTCTCTGCAAATCTTTAATCATTCTCATCAGCTCAGAAGTAGTAGGTTCACGGGTTTGAGATGATTGGGGTTCAAGTGCATCCATCATGCATAAGTCCATGCTTTTTGGGATAAACACCTCAGGCTTGGGTAGATGGGCCGAGGTGATGTATATGCTGGGGTTGTAGGTAGATGGCAATATATGGATTAGATTAAGGTGTAGATGAGGTACTTGGTCCTTGGGGTTTTGAGGTGGAGCTATCGTCTGGTTGTCGATGAGATTTTGGACCTCATGACAAAGGCGGTAGCAATGATCAGTGCCATGACCGCACTGTTGATGATACACGCAGTATTTGGTGGGGTTATGCCTGGCAGGGAGTAGGTCAGATAGAGGTTGAGGATCAAGGGGTTTGAGATACCCTCTTTCCATCAGGACTTTTAATGTGCTGGTTAGGCTCATATAGAGGGGGGTGAAAGTTCTGCCTTGAGCTTGGATTAGGCCGGCTGTTTGTAGGCTTGATTTGGCAAAAGGGTCGGCTGTGGCGACTGTATTGATTTCAGCGGGTTTGGGAATAGTGCTACTACCAGCATGGGTACTCCTTGCAAAAACCCTCCTTATCGGTTCACTTGTTCTGGGAATGATCCCACTGTTGAATGCATTCTCGATCTGAACCCCCAGTTCATGCAAACTTTTGAAAGTGAATAGTGGAGCAACTATTAACTTTTGCAACATATCATGCTTGAGGTTCTATACCACTATCTGCACTTGATCCCTCTCAAAAGGGCGATCTGTCATATGTGCTGCCTTTGCTCTCCACCTGGCAACAAATTCCACAAAAGGCTCTTAAGGATTCTGACTGGTTGCTTCAAGCTCTTGGGTAGTCATTTCAACTTGGGTATTGTAAGAGTACTGATTAACAAAGGCCTCGGCCAACTCTTTCCAGTTTTGCTTCACTATATCCTCTAACTTGGCATACCAAGTGGCTGCTACACCCGATAGGGTTCTCCCATACAGAGAGAGTTTTTGCGGGCGTAGTTAGACCTATCAGTTTCAGGACATCCAAGAAGAGCCGGATATGTACCATAGGATCTCCAGACTCGTCGAAACGGTCAATGCGTGGCATTTTGAATCTGTCTGGCAGCCGTACGGAAGCCTCGGTGTACCCATCCTTAATGTCGGGAATGAAGTTAAGGCCTTGTGCCTTTTTGAATTGCTTCTCAAGGTTAGCAATTTTTACTGAGGTCGGGTCGAGCTCCTTAATATCATAAGGATAAAGCCTCTCATTAGGCTGCACTAGGGGTTTGAAAACTTGAGCTTGAGCCAACCCTTCTTAGGGATCCAGACCTTGTGAATCTTCAGCTGGCGGAAGTGGGTCAAAGTTCGGCTGGGGTCCCAAGACTAGATGTGTGGTAGGTGCCCCAGATGGGTGTTACATTTCAGCATCGGTCTCACCCTGCATGGAGATTCCCTGGTTTAATGCCACTATCATAGCCACAACCTCTTCCGGACTCGGTGCCATCACGGTCTGTTGAGTTTGAACAAAAGTGATGTGACTGGTGACTGTTAGATCAGTTGAACCGATGAGCCCTGTCTGGACTTTCTTTGCCCTGCCACTGGCGAAAGAAACACTGGTTGCCCTTGAACGGAATCTCTAACCTGACAAAGTCTATCAAAGCGAGTCCAATGTACCCGGGAGATATTGAAGCCTTCTGAAGCTATGGTTCTAGGACTACCTTGCGAAAGAAGAAAACATACAGCATCTCAGCCTGATTTCATCAAAACAAATATGAGCATAACTGAATGACTGTGCTCTCTACTGAATTCTGCCCAAAATTCTGCCTGTGAACTGATATCCTCAGACTGATACTCAGACTTGCAATTGATATATACATTCTGTAGAGACACACCCTAACAACACATATCAAGCAAGTCAGAGCCAAAACACCCCTATAGTGGGGTAGGGTTACCCTGTCCTAGTTTCGTTAGGAGCTAAGGGTTCGCTACACAAGCAAATAGTTTCAAACAATCTACATTCAGGTGAGCAACCTATCCTAGTTTGGAACAGTCTCTAAGGCTTCCGATATGCACTAGGTCGATTGGTCAAAAAGGTGCCTCTTTAAAACCAAGGTTTGTGTTCCCATTGTGGCAGAGCCTGTAACCGGTCAGCCTTATGGCACGCTTTTCCAAGCAAGCCTGCAGCAAACCGTTCAGGAATAGCAAACGGCAAACACTGTGACTTAGGCGCACTAATGCAAATGCAATGTAAAGAAACACATAAGTGTAAACAAAACAACATATCATAATGTTCGAGTCAAGTTCTCTAAATCCCCAGCAGAGTCGCCAGAAACTGTAGACCGCCCGAACTCGCTCCGCGCGTCCCCCTTTCGGAGAGGGCGCGAATTGGGTTCTAGCTACTACAGTTCGAACTCCTGTCACGGTTCTAAATCTAATCTCACAAAGTGCAATGTAAGACTGATAAATCACCAAAGAGTCCAAATACGACAATTGGTTTTGGAAAATCGATTTTAACTAAAAAGCGCCAAACATGGACTGCTTTGCTAGATTTCAGAGTCGCCACCTAAATATTTTGTTTTGAAAAATTTAAGAAACCCTGACTCATGCCTAAGGCCACGTGTTCGTCATCACTAAAGTTGCCTCAGCTCGGGAACTTGGGTACGAGAGGGGAAGGTCCTGAAATGAGCACTCCCGCTCACCCGATCAGAGGATCGGCCTCTACTAAACATGATATGTTGTTTTTGAAAACACATGTGTTCTTATTCTGATTTATTTATCTAATCCTACTATGTGATGTGCACAACACACAAGTATAGACTAAACCACTCAATTTGGAACAAAACATCTCATGTTTGTTTTTCGAAAATGGTTTGAATTTGCCACCCTCAAGTGGGCTTGAAAACATGATTTTGCCACTCTCAAGTGGGCTTAAAACATACATTCGATGAATTATTCCAATTCAAGTAATAAAGCCTCCATTCACAAGCATTCATGCAGTTTAATCACTTAAGCAAATAGCCTCATGACAAGCATGCTATCATGGCAACACTCACACTCATGTAAGGATGCTAAAGCGTAAACACTTACAGCGTACTCCAAGCCAAAACAGGAAACTAGTTAGAAAACAGTGCATGCTCCTAACTATACAAAATGTCTAATGCAACATATGCAAAATGCAACTAAGTAGGCTAGGCTATCTAAGATGGCATATGAGTGGCACCACTTTGATACATGTATTCAAATAGATATTGAAATATAATGCAGTTTGAATGATGCGCTGAGCCCGGTGCATGTAATACAAATGAATGATGCAAACATGCATAGCATAAGGTATGCTAATTGAAACATGACCTAAAACTAACCATCGTAAGCAGTTAAGTAAAAGGGAGAAAGACGTGGGGTTAGAAGACATGCACACACACACACACGCTCGCTTATTACAACAACGTGCCCTCTCGACGGAGGGTCCAAAAAAATAAGCTAATTAGCTACGCTAAGCTAAGCTACTTATCACAAACCAACTACTTAACTAACTTAGCTAATTAATTATTACAAACACAAATTGAACAACTAGCTAATCTAAGCTAATTAGTTACAACACATTGAAATAGTTAGAAATAACATGGAGACATGCATGCTCGGTTGGCGTTCGCTCGGAAATCCATTACCATGCTGTCAATTGCCTCTGTTTGCACTTGCCTTGATTTCTGAAAATTGTGCCAATCTCCAGAATACCTTTACTTTAAAACAAGAATTTGCTGGTGGACTGCCAGCCAGAAAAAGTGGCTGCCAGCCACTAAAATTGGCCGATCGGCTAGTTAATTTTGCAGGCTTCTGGTTTTGCTGCAACAGAGAACAATAGAGGCACATCAATGTATTTGCAAGACAATGTAGGCACTGCCACTCTCCCAATCATCTCTCAAGCTCAAAGGAGCGTGGCACTCAGCTCTCAAGCCACCAACCAAGCATTTTCAATGCATGGTGGCTAAGAACCAAGCTTATACCATGTTTATGAATGCACAAACAACACACAAAGAGCCTCCACCCTATCATGCTTGATCAAGGGTGTTAGCGACCAAGAAACGTGACACGTTTCATCATTTCCAATATGAAACGTCCCATATTTCTTGCGTTTGGATTGACGTCCGATCCAAACACATGCAATGCAACACACATATGTTATCTTGGCATGTTTTAGTATATTCAATTCTTGTGTACACATTTCACATTACCAATTCATTCTTGTCATGACCCGAACCCGCCCCTATGGGTTAAGGACATAACCGGCCAGTAATCCTGAGATTACCTACGGCCTCAGACCAAAACAGACATAAGTCAACAGAGTAAAGGGGCCAAACGGAAGCAATAATTAAAAACTTTGTCCATAGAGTCGTGCTTATATGCACATCAAAACAAACCATACTCATATACGTTAATAACCCACAACAAAATACAGTACCATAAAATCTTTTACAGATAGGATCATCCAAACTGAGTCAACCCATAAAAACTATAAGCAGACATATACATAAACTTCGCCAACATGACAAAATATAGATACACAGCAAAGGGGCGAAGACGGGTCTCGTACGTGAGACGCAAGTGCTGACTCTCCAAAACTCGGTTGTCCCATACTGACTTCAGTGAGGCTGGGTCTGGACCTCTCTTGGCTCACCTACAAGCACATGACTGAGCGTGAGCGATAGCCCAGTGAATAATATCAAATAAAGAATATACATTGGAACAATATACATCAAACGGCCTCGGGCCCAATTTGCGTTTCTAACTAATACATACATACATAGACATATGTAAGTTAAGTAACTGTGTTTCCAAACACATCATACGGCCTCGGGCCCAATTCATTCGTTTCATTGTCAAACCATTACTCGTGTCAAACTGGCCTTTAGCCTTTTCAAACTTTCATATCAAACTGGCCTTTAGGCCCATTCAGACTTTCGTATCAAACTGGCCTTCGACCCATTCACATTCTCGTATCAAATTGGCCTTTAAGCCTATTTACACTTTCATGTCGAAACGGCCTCTGACCCATTCATTCATGTCTTGTCAAAATGACCTTCGGTCCATTCACTTATGTCAAAACGACCTTCGGCCCAATCATTCATGTCAAAATGGCCTTCGGCCCAATCATTTATGTCAAAACGACCTTTGACCCAATCATTCATGTCAAAACGGCCTTCGGCCCAATCATTTATGTCAAAACAGCCTTCGGCCTAATCATTTATGTCAAAACGGCCTTCGGCCCAATCATTCATGTCAAAACGGCCTTCAGCCCAATCATTTATGTCAAACTATCATTCGTATCGGAGCGGCCTTTGGCCCATTCGCTCTTTAGGCATAGTAAGCGTTAGTCCAAAATCCAAATTAAGAACTTATAGGAAGCTAAGCAATTGGACAATTAGCACATCTCAAATATCTTTATTAAGATACTACTCACAGTGATCGGCTTGTGGATTTGCCCAGGAGCTTGACCCTACACATCACATAACGCGTATGGGTCACAAATAATTCAATCCGTTCTAAATTCATATTTTCCTCTTTAGGCTTCATTCTTATCTCTTTAACTCAATTACAATGCTCAATGTATGCCTAAGAGTGCTTACAAGTGAAAGGGAACGGAAAAACAGAACACAGAATGCATTTTCAAATTTTCAAAAAATAGGGTCCCCACTCGAGCGTGGATTTCCCCGCTCGAGCGTACCCTATAGGCCTGCAAAAGTTCTGGTTGCATCAAAAATACGCTCGAGCGTGAAATAGGGCGCTCGAGTGGAAGGCCTGTCAAAATAGCTCCCCCGCTCGAGCGGACATCAAGTCTGCAAAAAGTACTGGGAGCACGCATTTCCCGCTCGAGCGGCAGGTTCTACGCTCGAGCGGACCTCAAAATTTTGGAAAACCCAGAATTGTGTTCTTGAGCTTCATTTCGACTTTCAACCAACAATTCATGCATGTTATGGCTCAAATTACACATTTACACATGCTAACATGCTACCAATACAAGATTACAACATTAGGAAGCTCAATTTCATGATTTATCTACATGCATGTCCCAAAATATCTCAAACTCATCACCAACATGCTCAAATTCAAACATTCAAGACTTATACTCCCATGATTTGTACATGCATGTGGGAGATGCTCATCACTCTCAACTTAGATGGTACAAATGGTGATTATAACATGAGCTTTAACCAAAACTCTACATGAATCATGTGTTTCAAGCTCAAACATGCAAATTCAAAGTAATTTCTTACATGCATGAGTTCTAAGACTTCAAACTCAGCAAAAATCAACTCATTACATGCTCTTGATCACAAACAACCCTTGAATTTACAAGATCACAATTTCAAACTTATGAATTCAAGACCAAATGCTTACCTAGAGGCTCAATCTTCCAAACTATAGCAATTTCTTGAGTTTAATCCTCCAATTCTTCACAAATTTGAGCCAAACACCCAACTCTCCTCTTTTCCCTCTCTCTAGCCGACTCCCTTCTCTATTTCTTGAGTTTAATTCAACCAAGAAGAATAACAAAGAGGGTATTTGAGTGTATAGTGCCCCACTAAGTCATAATATAATAATATAGAGTAATTGGGCACTAATTCATTAATTTAATCAATTTAATCTAACCCGAATCAATTTTCAATTAAACTTCACCGTAGGCCCTAAAAATTATGCCAATCACAATGGCGTAATCAATTTCGGGTTCTGTGGCCGATAAGGCCTCCAATTTAATTTCTAAAGCAGATTATTCAAATAGATATTCCTATAGTGAACAGATAGAAGTTCAAAGCCGCATATTTTCACATAATGGCATACAAAATCATATTAAACACATAATCATACTCACATTAAGGACGAATTAATATATTACAGAACAGGGGTATTATAGTCTTCTCCCCTTTAGGAAGTTTGGTCCTCCAAACTTAATTTACCTTTAGTCAAGCACAATTCGGAACACTTTTCATTCAACGGTTCCAATCCTTTTTGATAGCCATTTACTTAGCCCCAAAATCAAACACAACTCAGTTCTCAATCAGTCAGAGACTTATCTTTTCTTCCCTACAAGGCTTGTATGGTGCCATACCGAAACTAGAATGTAAGCCGTCGTTGTGGGCAAGGTCTGCCAACGATGGATAGATCCTTCCCATTCCCTGAAAATCTAAAGTACACATTTAGAGCATTTCTCCCAGAGTCTAAATAGTTCTTTCTGATTATACATCAATTTACGGATGGAAAATAGTGCTGAATCCCAATTCAGTTCCCATTGCCTCTTGAAGGCTTGTCAAAATTCAAACACATTTTAGAATTTCTGTCTAAAACAGTAGATACTGGAACCCCATGCAAACGAGCAATCTTATTGATGTAAATAGTGGCTAGGCTACAAACATCACACAAAAATTTACAGGGAGGAAATGAGTAAACTTAGTAATTCCACATACAATAACCCAAACGGGATTTATACCTTGGGTGCTCATGGTAGCCCCACAATGAAATTCGTAACCCCATATTCCTATTTCCATTCTAAAATAGAGAGAGGTTGAAGTAGTTCTGTCACTATTTGACATTCGACTTCGCCCTGTTGGCACCGTAAAATATTCAAACACAAATTCACTAATTGCCCTCTTCATGGTAGGTCACCAACAAATTTATTCCAGATGTCAACTAACTTTATCACAGAAGTTCGATCTATTCCCTTGTCACAAAAGTTCAATTCATTCTTCAATAATTCCACAATTCACAATCCGATCCGGTATTTAGTTCAACGACTCCTCACAGTTATCCAAGGTCAATCAAAAGTTTCCAGGAATTCAAAGTGGATCCAGACACTGATTCCCGAGTCAACTAGGATAATGACGAAGCAATCAACCACACGACATACGTAACTCATATACCCCTATAGTACCAATTGTAAAGCACAATAACACCGATGCAATCGACTTCTAACAGAATATACGTGTTCTCAATTCATTCAACAGTTTACAGTTTGCAATTCGGTTCAATATTCAATTCCCTGTTCCATCGAGTCTTTCTACATTATCTGATAGTTGTCAAAAGCATGAGGCAATTCATATATTAATTCCCATGGCGTCAAAGATATTATCAGAAAGAGTTAATCACATGTTGAACACAATTTACACATCCTCAGAACCCCAATTGTAGAATATAATGGCACTGAGCAGTTATTTACACAAGGCGTACTGAATTCACACACCTCCGGAAAATCAGGGTTTTTCAAAGCTTCTTGGATGTTTATAACATCTACATAATACCAAAGGATGACATTCCAGACCAAACAAAGGAATAATCGTCTCAGAGCCAAAGCACACCCGTTCTCGACCGTCGGTGGCCGACCCAAGATCGATTAGACAAACCCACCTGTACAAGACTGTCGGTGGCAAAAGGGGTATCTCAACAAAAGTGCTACATAGGCTTAGTGTCCCCTAGCATGAAAGGACGTCCCAAGAATGTCATCAAAACAAACATAATACCACTTACTATAACCTAGTTTCCCAAAATTCGATAACACTGAAGCGAACACATGAAACATATTCTGATTAATCGATGACAAATATTCAGTACTGTTTACAATCAAATCAATCCGCTATCATCGGTTTCTATAACGTCAAATAAGCAAAAATATGACAATTCAGAAGCATCATTCCTTAAGACACCCAATTACAGGATTTGTACAACTTAGTTTGTTTATAACACTTATGCCCCAGTTGTTGAAGGTCGATTCTCAATGGTGTTCATGGTTAGATCAGTTTGTTGATAGCCCACAAAAGATCTTTCAAACAAGTCAAGCATTCCAAACGAATTCAAGTTTTGGGTCTATCAGTTTTTCTGCCAATTATTCATGACAATTCGTGATCTCCCCTTAACAAAATCAAATCAAATAGAAATTCTCATCAAATCAACCCAAGCAAGGGTCTTATCGGATTAAATCAAACAAAGGTTCCATAAAATTATATCCAATGAGGGTTCTATCAGGTGAAATCAGACAAAGGTTCTATCGGATCGAATCAGATAAAAGTTTTCTCAAATGGGGTACATTCGGTTCTGTAAGGCTCACTTCATTTGTTTAGGCACATGGCTGATAGTTTCACAACTGTCCTAAGTTTATCAGTTCTCAAAGTCATGTCAGAATTATTCATCACAACTGTTCATATCAAAGCATTTCAAGTCGTGCACAATATGGCATTGACTACATAAATTCGGGGGTAGTTACGTAAACATGCAATTATTTAGATCAGGAGGTATGTACCATAATCAATACAGCAATTCCCAAACAAATCTTATATACAAGCACATGGTGCACATTAACACATTAAACAGAGTTCCCCGATTGTACACAAGATAGGGTCTGTTACACAAAAGTCCCAAATTAGTCACATAATCCAGTCAATTACGTTCAAGGAAAATTTGGACAATCATTCCTTTCATACAAAACATAGCATTTCAGGGAACTTGTCATTTCATATCATCAGAAAATAATTAAAGTTAAACATGACTTTGCAGAGTTATTACTCACCATCTGATTAAACTTGCATTATACTTTATACAAAAAATTCACAAGTATGCATATACCAGAGAGCATACATATTCAAATGGTAATTCACAGATATATAGCACATAGTTGTTCATATCGAAACACTTAAGCATATTCTTGATGCCTTCAGACTCATATTTATAACATGAATGCATCTTAGATCTTTTCTAGATGCTTATTGCTCTTTTGGACAAGTGTGTAAGTTATTAACTCGTGCTCTGATACCACTCTGTCATGACCCGAACCCGCCCCTATGGGTTAAGGACATAACCGGCCAGTAATCCTGAGATTACCTACGGCCTCAGACCAAAACAGACATAAGTCAACAGAGTAAAGGGGCCAAACGGAAGCAATAATTAAAAACTTTGTCCATAGAGCCGTGCTTATATGCACATCAAAACAAACCATACTCATATACGTTAATAACCCATAACAAAATACAGTACCATAAAATCTTTTACAGACAAGATCATCCAAACTGAGTCAACCCATAAAAACTATAAACAGACATATACAAAAACTTCGCCAACATGACAAAATATAGATACACAGCAAAGGGGCGAAGACGGGTCTCGTACGTGAGACGCAAGGACTGCCTCTCCAAAACTCGGTTGTCCCATACTGACTTCAGTGAGGCTGGGTCTGGACCTCTCTTGGCTCACCTACAAGCACATGAATGAGCGTGAGCGATAGCCTAGTGAATAATATCAAATAAAGAATATACATTGGAACAATATACATCAAACGGCCTCGGGCCCAATTTGCGTTTCTAACTAATACATACATACATAGACATATGTAAGTTAAGTAACTGTGGTTCCAAACACATCATACGGCCTCGGGCCTAATTCATTCGTTTCATTGTCAAACCATTACTCGTGTCAAACTGGCCTTCAGCCTTTTCAAACTTTCATATCAAACTGGCCTTTAGGCCCATTCAGACTTTCGTATCAAACTGGCCTTCGGCCCATTCACATTCTAGTATCAAATTGGCCTTTAAGCCTATTTACACTTTCGTGTCGAAACGGCCTCTGACCCATTTATTCATGTCTTGTCAAAACGACCTTCGGTCCATTCACTTATGTCAAAACGACCTTCGGCCCAATCATTCATGTCAAAACGGCCTTCGGCCCAATCATTTATGTCAAAACAGCCTTCGGCCCAATCATTTATGTCAAAACGACCTTCGGCCCAATCATTCATGTCAAAACAGCCTTCGGCCCAATCATTTATGTCAAAACGGCCTTCGGCCCAATCATTCATGTCAAAACGGCCTTCGGCCCAATCATTTATGTCAAACTATCATTCGTATCGGAACGGCCTTTGGCCCTTCGCTCTTTAGGCATAGTAAGCGTTAGTCCAAAATCCAAATTAAAAACTTATAGGAAGCTAAGCAATTGGACAATTAGCACATCTCAAATATCTTTATTAAGATACTACTCACAGTGATCGGCTTGTGGATTTGACCAGGAGCTTGACCCTACACATCACATAACGCGTATGGGTCACAAATAATTCAATCCGTTCTAAATTCATATTTTCCTCTTTAGGCTTCATTCTTATCTCTTTAACTCAATTACAATGCTCAATGTATGCCTAAGAGTGCTTACAAGTGAAAGGGAACGGAAAAACAGAACACAGAATGCATTTTCAAAATTTCAAAAAACAGGGTCCCCGCTCGAGCGTGGATTTCCCCGCTCGAGCGTACCCTATAGGCCTGCAAAAGTTCTGGTTGCATCAAAAATACGCTCGAGTGTGAAGTAGGGTGCTTGAGCGGAAGGCCTGTCAAAATAGCTCCCCCGCTCGAGCGTGAATTACCCCGCTCGAGCGGACATCAAGTCTGCAAAAAGTACTGGGAGCACGCATTTCCCGCTCGAGCGGCAGGTTCCACGCTCGAGCGGACCTCAAAATTCTGGAAAACCCAGAATTGTGTTCTTGAGCTTCATTTCGACTTTCAACCAACAATTCATGCATGTTATGGCTCAAATTACACATTTACACATGCTAACATGCTACCAATACAAGATTACAACATTAGGAAGCTCAATTTCATGATTTATCTACATGCATGTCCCAAAATATCTCAAACTCATCACCAACATGCTCAAATTCAAACATTCAAGACTTATACTCCCATGATTTGTACATGCATGTAAGAGATGCTCATCACTCTCAACTTAGATGGTACAAATGGTGATTATAACATGAGCTTTAACCAAAACTCTACATGAATCATGTGTTTCAAGCTTAAACATGCAAATTCAAAGTAATTTCTTACATGCATGAGTTCTAAGACTTCAAACTCAACAAAAATCAACTCATTACATGCTCTTGATCACAAACAACCCTTGAATTTACAAGATCACAATTTCAAACTTATGAATTCAAGACCAAATGCTTACCTAGAGGCTCAATCTTCCAAACTATAGCAATTTCTTGAGTTTAATCCTCCAATTCTTCACAAATTTGAGCCAAACACCCAACTCTCCTCTTTTCCCTCTCTCTAGCCGACTCCCTTCTCTATTTCTTGAGTTTAATTCAGCCAAGAAGAATAACAAAGAGGGTATTTGAGTGTATAGTGCCCAACTAAGTCATAATATAATAATATAGAGTAATTGGGCACTAATTCATTAATTTAATCGATTTAATCTGACCCGAATCAATTTTTAATTAAACTTCACCGTAGGCCCTAAGAATTATGCCAATCACAATGGCGTAATCAATTTCGGGTTCTGTGGCCGATAAGGCCTCCAATTTAATTTCCAAAGCAGATTATTCAAATAGATATTCCTACGGTGAACAAATAGAAGTTCAAAGCCGCATATTTTCACATAATGGCACACAAAATCATATTAAACACATAATCATACTCACATTAAGGACCAATTAATATATTACAGAACAGGGGTATTACAATTCTTTAATTGGTTAAGTCCAATGTGCAAGTCATCTAAGGAGAGGAGGTCAACCAAAAGAATGGTTTAAGGCATAGGAGAGACCATTCCTTTGACTAGAAGGAACCCTCAAAAGAGGGTTAAAGCCATTTAAGCGCAAGCCTCAATCCCAAGCTCAAACACAAACTCAAGACCAACCAACCCTTAAATGAAATGGAAAAATAAAGAAATGAGGGTGGTGGCAGAAATTCAGTGCTGAAGTGGCATGCTAAAGACCTTAAAGCATGCAAACAATGCAAGCATAGCATGTTGAGAACCAAGGACTTCAAAGTTAGTAAAGAGCAATACACAAGAGGCATGCAATACATAGCACAAGTGTCCAAACCAGCTCTGGACAGAGCTCAATCATGCCAAAATAATGGTCTAAACATGCTGAAATGAGAGCTCAAAACGCTAGAAGAACATGCACACATGTTGGCCTATAAGCAAGGCATAATACACAACCCTCAAAAGTTATGAAGAAGTGAAGTATATGAGAGTGTGACTACACTATATGCACTGAAATTACATTCCAAATGGTGCCATACCATGCAAACATCACATACATAACATGTTAAAGGCCTCAAAACTCAAAGCTAGTCAAGGCCCTTTACACTACAACCATGCAAGGTAAGCCTTATATGGTCGAACCAACTCAAAATAGATTTAAAACACATCAAAACAGTGTCTAAAACCTGCTAAGACTTAGGTACAAAAGGCAAGAAAATCATGCTCATGTATTGGCTCATAAACAAGGTATGAGGCTCAACTTCTCAAAAGCATTAAAAGAGCGATATATGTGAGAGTATGATAGTGATATATGCTCAGAAATCACATATTAAATAATGCCATATCATGCAAACAACCCAAGCAAAGCATGCTAGAGGACTCAAAACACATGACTAGTGAAGCCATTTACACTACAGCTATACAAAGCAAGTCTTAAAAGGCCAAGACCACTCAAAACAGTCCTAAAGCATGTCAAAACAATGCCAAAAACATGCTGGAGTAGAGCCAATACATGCTAGGTTAATGGGCTAACTCATGAGTCATGCAAGGCTAACAAGTAGGATTACACTACAAGTGCAAGAAGCATGCAAGAGGTGACCAAACCAGCCAAAAACAGAGTTATGACAGGTCCAAAAAGTCACAAAAAGATGCTTGAAATGAGCTAACATAAGCCACAAAACGATGCTACTTTATAGTGCTAACAAGGCATGACATAGAGAGACAAGAATGGGAGGCTATCCCCTCTTATTTGGGACCTCAAAACAAGTTTTCTACCACTGAAATTCCTTTAGAATTCAGTGGTTTTAAGGCCAAAAAGAGATTGTTTGAAAAGCTTGAAAGATAGCTCAAAAGGCTTTACAAGCCAAGGAGCAAAAGGGAGGACCACCCCCAAACTCAAAAGGGGCTTAAACCACCAATTTAAGGACTGAAAAACAGAGTTTTTTTCAGTTGAAAACCAGCCCCAAAATAGTCCAAAAGGATAGCAATTAAACTATGCAAGACAAGTTTAAGAGGCAAGCCTTATACCTCTTGAAGCACAAGCACACAATAGCCCAATTCTGAGCTTAACCCAGCTTTGAGAGCTCAAATAGGACCTCCAAGAACCTCAGCAATAGGTTAGAGATGTTTGGTCTAGGGTCTCTTTGCAAGAGTATGGAGAATTCCCACTTTCAAGCCCTTTCAAGCACAAACTATATAGAGAGAGAGAATTCTAGAGAAAGAGGGAAGAATTTTTGCTCCTAAACTTTCTAGAGAGAGAGAGGGATTCTAGAAAGAGTGGCTCCCAAACTTGTTCACCTTCCAAAATGAGAGATATGGCTTCAATATATAGCAAAAATGGAGCATTTGGTCGAAATGTCTGAGCTAGGACAGCTGGAGGAGAAATATCTGTAAAAAAAATTCTATGTTAGCTACTTAACTGGCTGGTCAGCTACTCACCCTATGTGGGATAAACATTTTAGGTGCTGATGATATACTTCTGCCCAGGCAATAGCTTGGGAGGACTTGGAACGAGAGCTTCTTTTGTGTGTTTATTGTATTTGTTTTTGTACAAGCCAAGGACTTAAACTGTATTGGACTTAAGTCCACTTTTTTTGTAACCAAGCATCGTCTTGGAAAGATGTAAGCCTATAGGGCATTTCTTATTTGTCTAATTTTCATCTCGACTCTCTAATATGTCACCTTTTGTAAAGCTTAATTGTAAATCAATGAGAGATAACTGTTTTGTCATCTTGATCACTTATTAATGTTGAGTATAGGTTTTAGCAATTATTTCAGGGCGTTACAACTTAGTATCAGAGCATACCAGGTTTGAATACTTTGGGTACGTAGGAAGTTGTTCTTACCACAATGGGTTTATCTCGCTTGATAGAGATGTTTGTATGTTTGTAATGTTATGTGATAACATGCTTATGTGATTATATGGGTATGAGATTTAATTTCTAAGATATTGGTTGGGTCTACGGGTTTCTAGAAGTGCTATTAGAAGAGCACTTGATCACTACTATTTTTAATTAGAACTTTAGCAATATTGCGGGACGGTCATTTTCTAGGAAGGAAATTCGTATGTGTTTATGTGATTATGTGCTTATTAGGAGTGAATTATTGTTGTCCATTGTATTAGGACGTGAGTGAGTTAGCCTCAGCACATTTGTAAATGTGCTAATCTCTTTGTTACCTTCATTAGGATGTCAGGATGTGGACGTGGTGGTGGTAGGCGTGGTAGGCCTAGAAGGCATGAGATGCCTTTACCGGATGAGATTGCAGCGCAAGAAGAAGAGGTTGGTTAGCAGGCCATGGGTGCTTTGGCCCGTGAAATGGATGGAGCTTTACGGGAATCCATAGATATTCTTAGGGCCAAGAATCAAGTCCAAGCCCAAGTTACTAAAGTACGGCCGTCTTTCTTGAAGAGGGAGTTCTTCCGATCTAACCCGGATGAGTTTTTGGGTGATCCTAAGGAGCCAATAAAGGCGAATGAGTGGCTAGAACAGATGGTGAAAACATTCGAGATGCTCGACATTGAGGATGACGAGTTGAAAGTGACCTTGGCATCCTTCCAACTAAAGGGAGATGTGGGTCAATGGTGGAAGTATGCACGTGGGCGCATTACGATGACTTGGGAGGGGTTTGTCAATGCCTTCTAGGACAAGTTCTTACCTCCCACAGCTAGGGAGACGTTGAGGGACCAGTTTCTGAAGCTTAAGCAACTTAATTTGCCTGTAGCCGAGTTTGAGGTAGTTTTCACTAGCCTCTCTAGATTTGCACCCGAACTCGTAGCGACATAGGAACGCCGTTGTATAGAGTTCGAAAAGGGGTTGAGGATCGAGATTTTTTCAAGGTAGCTAGGTCAATGATTAGGGACTACAGGCGCCTTATGAAGGCGGCTACGGCTCATCTTGAGACCATAGTTCAGGAAGAAGAGGAATAGATGAGGGGCTCCAAGAGGAGTCAAGAGGTTCAAAGGGAGAACTGGGATAATAAGAGGTAAAGGGGTTCCACCCCGCAACAGTCCCAAGCAGCACAGTCTAGGCCCATCATTCTAGTGTCAAGTTCGGGTTCAAAGAGAGGTAATCCAGGAGGTTTCTATTGCTACAAGTGTGGCTAGTTGGGTCACAAGTCTCCAGCTTGTCCGTAGAGAGGAGGAGGGAAACAGTCTGCACCGCCTACGGCTTGTTCTCAGAGCTAGAGTCAGGGGAGGGGCAGCTGCCTACCTATTATCAATGTCGGCAATCAGGGCACATGAAAAGGTTTTACCCTCAGTTTAGTGGCACACCTAGTGCGTCTGGTTCGAGGAAGACACAGAGCCACCAGCCTACATAGTCAGCACAAGCCTTAAGGGCCAATCAGGGAGCCTCTTCAGTTCAGTCAGTGTATCAGACTTTATCCTCTGAGGGGTGAGCAGGTGGAGCAGAGACCTACAGGGTGTGTGTATGCTGTTACCACGTCAGATTTAGTACTAGTGCCTTCAGTAGTGAGATGTATTTTCTTGTTATGTAATTCTATTGCCAATGCGTTGATTGATACGGGTGCATCCCATTCTTTTATTTTGTCTGCATTTGCATCGGCTTTGGGATTAGAGTTGGCTTGGTTAGTATCTTCACTCAGTGTAGAGTCACCTGTTGGTGGTGAGATTATTTTGGAACAAGGGTGTCAAGGTTATGAGATATAGGTTACCGGTCGCCGACTTCCTTTTACATTTGTATTGATTGACATGTCGAGTTTTGATGCTATATTGGGTGTGGACTGGTTGTCATCGTATCGGGCTGTCATAGATTGTTACCGTCAGAGGGTTACTGTATGTACCTTGAGTGGCGATTGTTTTTTTTTTCATGGGGGACAAAGCCGATAGAGCTTTATTACCAGTATGTGATCCGCGAGGTCGGAGTGAGCTTAGTTGTCTCCTTGCAAACTTTTTGGGTAGTGAGTGTGATGAAGTCTGAGTCGAGTTGCCAAGGGTAGTTTGTGAATACCTGGACATTTTTCCTGAGGATCTCACTAGCTTTCTACCTCACCGTGAGATTGAATTCTCTATTGATCTAGTGCCAGGAACGACACCGATTTTTATGGCACCATATAGATTTGCACTCGCCAAATTAAATGAGTTAAATATTCAACTCCAGAAATTATTAGATAAGGGTTTTAACCGCCATAGTACTTCACATTAGGGAGCATCGGCTCTCTTTGCCAAGAAGAAAGATGGTGCATTACGACTTTGTATTGATTACCAGAAGTTGAAAAGGGTAACTGTCAAGAACAAGTACCCAATGCCATATATAGATGATTTGTTTGATCAGTTGAAAGGGTCTTGTTATTTTTCTAAGATAGACTTGAGATCTGGTTATCACCAGTTGAAGGTTAAGAAGGAAGATATCCAGAAGGCAACATTCTGTATGCGGTATAGCCATTATAAGTTCCTAGTGATGCCTTTTGGGCTAACCAATGCATCAGCCATGTTTACACATTTGATGAACTGGATCTTCTGTGAGTTCTTAGATTGCTTTGTAGTCGTCTTTGTTGATGACATCTTGATTTACTCATCTCCAAGGAGGAACACGAGGAACGCCTACAAGTTGTACTTGAGTTGCTTAGAGCCCACAAACTGTATGCTAAATTCGGAAAGTATGAATTCTGATTTAAAGCAGTAAAGTTCTTAGGCCATGTGGTATCCGGGGAGGAGTGACTGTAGATTCACCCAAGATAAAAGTAGTACAAGATTGGGAACAACCTAAGAATGCCTTTGAGATTCGTAGTTTCTTGGGTTTGGCCGGGTATTACCGTCGGTTTGTAAAGGATTTCTCTAGATTAGCCTAATCATTGACTAGACTAACGAGGAAAGGGATCAAATTTGTGTGGAGACTTGTGAGAAGTCATTTCAAGAGCTTAAGGTTAGCCTTACCACTACTCCAGTGTTAATTATTCCAGAGAGGAGTTTAGGCTATTCGGGGTACTGTGATGCTTCACGGGAAGGTTTGGGTTGTGTTTTGATGCAAGAGGGAAAGGTAGCAGCATATGACTCACGTCAGTTGAAAACACATGAGAGGAACTATCCTACCAATGATTTAGAACTAACAACTGTGATCTTCGCCCTGAAGATTTGGAGGCATTACCTTTATGGTGATAAGTTCCGAGTGTTTTCTGATCACGAGAGTCTAAAGTACTTGTTTTCACAGAAAGATCTAAATTTGAGGCAAATGAGGTGGATGGAGTTTATGGAAGATTATGACTTTGAGTTACACTATCATCTGGGAAAGGTCAATGTAGTAGCCAATGCCTTGAGTAGGAAATCCATTTTCAATGTAGTTGGTATTGCCATCTAAGAATGGGAGATCTTGGGTGCTATTGGTGAGTTTGAATTGCATCTTGGTGAGTTCGACTTGCATCTTGGTGAGTTCATTGAGTCGGCAGCTTTGTTTTCGGTAGTTACACAACCCACACTTGTGAGCCGAGTTATAAAAGCGCAAAGGGGTGACCTTGAGATAGAAACCCTTTGAGAGAAGATCTATAGTGGAAAAGTAGAGAAAGGCTTGAACGTGTATTCTGACTCGAGTGTTAGATACCTCAACCATCTTTTCGTGCTGGAGTCTTGCTGAGAGAAAGTACTCCGAGAGTTTCACCATTCAGGCCTTGCGGTGCATCAGGGAGGCATAAAGATGTATCACAACCTTAGTCATCAGTTTTGGTGGAAAGAAATGAAAAAGGATGTAGCAGTGTTTGTGTAAGGTGCCTTACTTGTCAACAAGTGAAGGCCAAGCATCAGAGGCCAACATGTTTGTTGTAACCCTTGCCCATAGTCGAGTGGAAGTGGGAGCATGTCACAATGGATTTTATTGTGGGTCTTTCGAGGACTCAACGACGTAGTGACGTCATTTGGGTGGTAGTTAACCGATTGACCAAGTCAACGCACTTTGTACCTATACACACGAGTGACTCGGTAGACTATCTAGCCGACCTTTATATTAGGGACATAGTTTGACTTCATAGGATCCTTGTGACTATTGTTTCGGATAGAGATTTCGTGTTTTACGGCTTGGTTATGGCAGAGCCTACAAAATGCCTTGGGCACTAGGTTGACTTTTAGTATCGCCTATCATCCTCAAACTGACGAGCAATTGAAGCGTACTATTCAGATCCTTGAGAATATGCTTCGAGGTTGTGTCCTTGACTTTAAGGGATCGTGGGAGAGGCATTTTCCTTTAGTGGATTTTGCCTATAACAACAGTTTTCAGTCGAGTATTGGCATGGCACCATTTTGTATGGCCAACCATGTAGATCTCTTTTGTGTTGGACCGAGGTGGGTGATGCACCTATGTTGGGTCCAGAGTTAGTCCGGGAAACAATAGAGAAAGTTACTCTTATCCGTAAGAGGTTGGTCATGGCTTAGAGTCGTCAGAAAAGCTATGTCGACCGTAGAAAGAGACCGTTATCTTTTGAGGTGGGAGATCACATCTTCTTAAAGATATCACCTAGAGGGGATTTGATGAGGTTTGGGAAGAACGAGAAGTTATCCCCTAGGTTTATTGGGCCATTTGAGATCCTGGAACGGGTTGGGGAGGTAACTTATCGTTTGGCCTTGCCGCTACAGCTTTTTGGGATTCATGACATGTTTCATAACTGTATGCTCCGAAAGTATGAGCCGGATCCATCACACGTGTTGGATTGGACGGAGTTAGAGGTAGATGAGGATGCCTCATATAAGGAGAGACCGGTTAGAGTTTTAGATACACGAGACCAAGTCTTGCGAGGCAAGACTTGTCCTTTAGTGAAAGTGTTGTGGCGACACCATGGAATTGAGGAAGCTACTTGGGAGCACGAGACAGAAGTCTATGAGAAGTATCCAAACCTATTTGTTGATGTTTGAGCATGTATTGAAAACTTTGTTATGTTAATGTAATATGAACATTGTATATGTTTGGAAATGTGAATTGTACATTCAGTAATGAGCATATGTTTATATTATTGATGAGAATGGATGACCAGTAAATGGGTCGTGGCGACAAATTTTAATGACTATCATTGTTGTAATTGGTTTAAACTTGGTTTTGATGTTTGGTTTAAATTTCGGGGACGAAATTCCTTAAGGGGAGAGGTTATAGCGTTTCTGGTTTAGACCCGACCCATTGTATGTTTTGAATCTAGGATTCATTGTCTTATACAGTTGTTCATGTCATGTTTCCCACTTATCTCTCTTGAATTTGGCTTTTACGACATGTTATGTACATTTGAAACAGGTTTGTAGCTTGTTTTTCTAGTGGTTGATGCCCAGAATTTTGTTTCTATGCTCGAGCTACACTTATTGCACTTGAGCGGTCTTTATGAACCTCCAGTATTTTTGCAGATCTGTAAAACTACTAGGAGTGTGTATTATTCGCTAAAGCGAAGCTTCTTGCGCTCGAGCGACGGTTTTTTGTCTGTAAAACTTTTCAGAGTTTGTATTTTGTGCTCAAGCGGTAAAACTTATTGTCTCTAGTCGCTCGGGCGACACATCTTGCGCTCGAACGAACTGTGCATATATCAGTTCGTAAACAGTCCTTTTTGAGTCACTTTTTCATCTCTCTCTCTCTCTATAAACATTTCAAAACCCTAATATTTCTCACACTCTCTCTAAAACTCATCTATTTCACTTATATCCACCTAGATTCGTCGATCTTTGCCCCTGTGTGCCTTTGTTAAAAAGATAGAGCTAGACGAGAGCTTCGTTCTAATCGGAGCAAAGTCAGTTTTCGATGTGTTTGAATTTCCTACATTTCCTTTATCATCTTCTAAAACTTGAGGTAGGGATTCTTCGCACCTTTTGTGAGTTTTAACTTAGTTATTTGTGATTTCTAAACAACATTGTGATTTGGGAGGTTTTTGGAACAAACCTAAGGTTTTGGATAAAAATCAAAAGTGGAGTTTTTCAAATGGATCCTTGAAAATGACTATGATGTTGGTAAAAATGTCGAGTTGGGAGGAAATGGTTGATTTTGACACTTGGGATTGATTTTGGAAAGAAAAGTAATTTTTCCCTAATTGCCTCAAATATTGATTTTGTATAAATAATGAATTGAGGTTGAAATTGCGAAATTGTAGGGCTGAGCAAGGAATCCGTGAAATCCGTAATCCGATCCAGTCCAGTCCAATCTAATAAGTTTGGATTGGTTTTTTAAATCCGTGGTCCGGTTCCGGATTGAAAAATTAAAAATCCGTAGTTCACGGATTGGTTCCGGATTGAAGCCCACGGTTCCGGATTGGAACCGATCCGGACCGTATACAAATAGTCTATATTTTTATTATACACCCTCCTCCATAGTATCTTCTCTTATTTCATATAAAATTTAAATCCAAACCTAAACTCGCATAGTATCTTCTTTTATTACTTTTGTTTGCTAGTTTTTAGTGTTAATTTGTAATGGTCTAAATACTTATGGTGGAACTAGTTTTCTTATGATTGTTTAAATTCTAAAACAATATGTCGCTATTATGAAAAGACATGTTGCTATTGTGAAACTAATATGGTGTTATATTTATATTTTTATGAAATTAAAGTGTTATATATATTTTTTTGTTATTTAATTATGTAAATCCGTGGTCCTAAACCGATCCAATCCGTGTTTAAATGGATTGGTTCGAATTGGTTTCACGATTTAAACGGATTGGATTGGTTCCAATTTTCCAGGAATCGTAGATAACGGATTGGTCCTAGTTTTACCCCAATCCGGTCCAATCCGGACCATGCTCACCCCTACGAAATTGGATTGATATTGATGAAGATGGTAGAGTTAGCTATGTATTATCACTCACCTCGTAAAATTTGGAAAGTTCATCTATATTAAGAATTGTATATCTGTTTAAAAATATCTATTTTGGGCTATCGGTGGAGGATAGCTATGATTGTTGTAGAAATTGCATGAGAATTAGGGGAATTGAAACTATTTTTCTCATTCATTTGCATTGGTCATTATTTCACATCTATACATTGCATATGTATATTGTTTTGAGAAAAGGGGTGAATCTGGAAAGAAGTTGTTACATCAAATAAGTTGGCCTGTGTGTCTAGGGTGAAAGTTTCAAAAACCGCATGTATACATGGGTGCCGATCCCGCGGACGGAATTTCCGTGAAATGGCAATAGTAGTGCTTGTATGGCCTACGTTTACATAGATCTCAGTTTACAGTTTCCTCCGACCAAAATTTCCGGGAAAGGTTATATTGTTTTGAAATTCCCAGAACGTGATTCACTGCCCTGTTTTCCATTGAAAAGAGAATGTTTATGAACTATGATATTCATTTCGCATTGCATGGTTTTTGGAAAAAGATAAAATATTTTGGCACAAGCATTGCATTTGCATTTCACACTTATAGCTTTGTTAAGATTCATATACTGTGTTGGATTATTTCTACTGGGCTTTGGCTCACCCCATGTAGGAAAAACATTTCAGGTACTGATGATATGCCTCCGCCAAGGCAATAGCTTGGGAGGACTTGGAACGAGAGCTTCTTTTGTGTGTTTATTGTATTTGTTTTTGTACAAGCCAAGGGCTTAAACTGTATTGGACTTAAGTCCACTTTTGTTATAACCAAGCATCGTCTTGGAAAGATGTAAGCCTTTAGGGCATTTCTTATTTGTCTAATTTTCATCTTGACTCTCTAATATGTCAACTTTTGTAAATCTTAATTGTAAATCAATGAGAGATAACTGTTTTGTCATCTTGATCTCTTATTAATGTTGAGTATGGGTTTTAGCAATTGTTTCAGGGCGTTACATAACGGTTAGCAATTATTGTTATGTTGAGTGGATTAAGTGTATGTATTACACTCGTATATTTATTTGTGTATCTAATATGTATGTTGTTATGATGTTGTTTGGGGGTCCGTTTCTTGCCCTATTGAGCTGGTAAATTGTGGCACATTGACTGAAGTTTTCTCGTCCTTTCTGGTTTGCGCCCGGTAACGTGTGAAAAGATGTTCATTTCTTGCCATATTGAGCCCGCAAAGTGTGGCATCTTGTGATAGGTTCTTCTTCCTTCAGGTTTGTGCTCGGCAAAGTATAACCTTAGGGTCATTCCCCTCTGGGTAAGGCTGGTAAAGCATTATGTGTTGTTGGTGTATCACTTGCCATCTATGTTGTATATAGGTGGAAATGGGATTTGGTGTCGTTCCCCTCCAAGTGAGGCCGATAAAGCGTTATATGTTGTTGGGTTGTATCGTTTGCCATATGTGCTATATGCCGATGGAAATATGATTTGCAGTATGTATTACTATCAGTTATTTATTTTTGGATGTGTACGTTTTCGATTTCATACTATGGTTGTCTCATGCCCTTAGGCTTATGGCCAGGAAAGGTGGTAGATATGTTGGTGAGGTGTGCAGTGTATTAGCATGTGGAGCCAAGTTATGACTTATAGATGTGAACACGTTTTCAAAACAAAAGTTTGAATGGGACTCTTGTATGTCAACAAAAAAAAAAATTAAGAGTAAAGAAAATGGTTTTGAAATGAAACAAAAGTTAAAAAGAAAATGAATGATTTTATTCTGTGTTGAGTTAAGAGAACATTTTGGGAAATAAGAAAACATATCTATATATCTTTGGATATCAATTGTCACATTACTTATACGGTATGTTGTGGTGCATGCAATATGTTGTGTATATATATATATATATTCAAGATTCCAAATTAGAGAGAGAGAGAGAGGGAGAGAGAGAGAGAGAGAGAGAGAGACTTAAAAGGAGCAACGTATCTAATTGTTTGGTTTTAATTTTAGAATTAGTTTTTAAGTTTTAATTTTAGAATTAGTTTTTAAAAAATAAAAATTAATTTGACAAATTGAACAAAAAAAAATTATTTTTACCTCATAAAAAGTAAAATTAAATGATAAGTTGTTTTAATTTATTTGTTTTTACTAAATTAGTATTTAGTTATTTTTCAAAAAAAAATAAAAATAGATTTTAAAAACTATACCAAACAGATGGGTTGGAGTTTATTATAAATATTAAATATACTAAAATATTAGTGTCAATTTCATAATGTTTTAATATTATAATACGATTATTATAAATAAATATTGCAAAATTCTAAACATATAAAAAATTTGATAAAAATGATGTGACAATGATATTATTGTAAATAATCCATCTTCAATGGTGTTTTATTTTCAAGTGAAAGATTCATAATGAGTCACATCATTATGTATAATTTTTTTTATTTATATAGTATTATTCATAAATGTTAGGTTGATATGTGACAAAATCTAGCAAATGGTGAATTGGCTCGACAGGTGAAAGGCTTGTTTAGCAATAGACTTGGTCACTAGGGGTTTTTTGAAACGCGTTTTGCATTTACGAGGGTTGCAAATGAGCCAAGAAGCTCGACTTTATAAGAATTTTATTTATTATTTATGTTATTGAATACATAAATAATATATTTACACTATTATTTATATATTAGTTAATATATAAATAATATATATTTTAAATAAAGATAAATGAGTCAAACTCGAGGTAGGCTCGTTTACTAAACGAGCCTAATATTCAAGTTCAAACTCGATTCGTTTGCTAAATGAGCTAAATCAAGCTGAGCTCTTAACAAGCCGAGCCAACTCATGAACAACTCAGTTCGTTTGCAACCCACCATTTACAACTCACCACTAACAACTTGTTTACTACTTGTATATGAAGCAAATTTGCTGGTATAGTCCAATTCTGACCTACAAGACAAATAAGCGGGTCTAAACCCATAAAATTGCAGGCAGGTATATTGAAGATTTCTGATCAACCTTGCCAACTCTAACAACTACGTAGAGGACGACTATTGTCAGAGATAGAGGGAGATAAACGAGCCACAGAGAGAGAGAATTGTCCATAAAGCTCGGGTGATTATCCGGTAGTCTAGGACTCCATGATAATACAATTGGTGGAGAATATGGAATATTAATTATTTATGTTAGGTGATTGAGGAACATAAAGGCATAATGAATGGTGATTGGTGAGGCCTGACAAGGCTAGGGTCATCGAGACAAGAATGGAAGCTTTTAATGCGATGTCATATGTAAAATTGAGAAAAACTGTCCATAACCCTTTTATATTATACTAGTGATTGGGTATGTGTGCTTCACGTGACACATGATTTTTCATCAACTATTAATACTGTAATTATGTGTCTCTGAAATTGGTATGTGATATGTATACAAAGTATGGAGACTTGTATGGCTAAATTGATTTGTATCCAAAATGCAACTAAGTAAGAAATAAATACATACTCGACTGAAGAATTTAAATAATAAATGAGAAATTTTATAAACATAAAACGTTAATTTATAACTAGATTATTGAGATCACAATCTTATCCTAAACAATAAATAATAAGCAAGTCCTTTAAATATATAGTGGGGGTGTTTGGTAGAACTTAAATCCAGCTTATTTCAACTTTTAGCTTAAATTAAGTGATTTTTGTGTGTTTGGTGTAGCTCAAGTGACCAACTTTTAGCTTAAATTAAGTCAAAAAAGTGACTATTCTTTGAGTTGGAGGAGAGGTGCTTTTGGAAATCAGCTTAAGCGGGGAGCTGAAATTTGAGGGGCAAAATGACTTAAATGCCCCTCACACTTTGAAGTTATTACAAGTGTGCCATGTATATAAACCAAACTCACTCATTTTTGTCCCTCGCCCTGAATCAGAGAGGCGGTTTCTGGCGAACCCTAGCTCTGTCTCTCTTTGTCTCTATCTCTATCTCTGTCTCTGTCTGTCTGTCTGTCTGTCTGTCTCTGTGTGTGTGTGTGTGTGTGTGTGTGTGTGTGTGTGTGTGTGTGTTCAGATTCAAATATAAAGGAAGAAAATCGATTGAGAGGGACAATCACCGCCCTAGAGAGGCTCGCAGTAGTGAAGGGCGACGGCCTACTAAAGATCTGGCCTCTGTCGTAACAGCCTCAATCAAACCTAGCTTTTGACAGCCTCGATCCACGTCGGAGAAGACAAGAAGATAAAGATGAAGATCTTGGCCTCCGTCGTCGTCCCCCATCGCGATCAGCCGTGCGAGGCGATCTAAAACCCTAGCGCCGCTGTGACTGCCGGAGCTAGGGTTTCAGTGTTCAATTTTTTTTTTTAAGGTTTTCAGTGTTTTTTTAATAAAAATAAAAATAATAATAATTAAGCATTTTAGCCATTAATAACGTAAATTTTATATTAATTGATACTAATTAATAATTTGTAATGATTAATAATTAATAATTTTATATTAATTAATAATTTGATACTAATTAATAATTTGTAACAAAAATATTAATTGATACCTAATTCATTTGTAATTACAAAAAAGGGTGATTTACTGCCAAGTCCCGTTTCAGCAAATAATGGTCCATTAAGTCCTAGTTCAAAAACTTTTAACCAGTAAGTCTCATAATCCATTCAAATGACGAAACTACCCTTACCAATTCAAAACATTAAACAAATGATTTACATCCATTGTTGTACTTCATTCACTCTCTTACTCTTACTCTCTCCACTACAACAAAAAACACAAACGGCGACTAAAAAAAAAAAATTCGTCACTGAAAGTGCATGAAATGGCGACTAAAATGGAATTAGTCGCCGAAAAGCAAGGTTTTAGCGACTAAAAGAGTATAGTCGCCGAAAAGCAGGGTTTTAGCGACTAAAATGAAGTTTAGTCGCCGAATATAGGGTTTTTAGCGACTAAACTTTGTTTCGTAGCCAAAAGTCACAGTTTTTGGCGACTAAAATACTTTAGTAGCGAAAAGTTACGGTTTTGGCGACAAAAAACATGTTTAGTCGCTGATTATAGTGGTTTTGGCGATGAAATTTCTGGATAGTCGCCAAAAGTGCTGATTTTTAATTGAGAACTTTTTTTTAGCGACTAAATAATACAATTAGTAGCCCAAAATAATACAATTAGCGACTAAAAAATGGTTTTAGTCGCCAAAAGTCGCCTAATTTTTTTTTTAGCAAATAATTTATTTTTTGACAAAAATTATATTGAATTAAAAAAATTATATTTATAAATATTATTTTGTATTAATTGCGGTTAATATAGTATATAAATAATATATATTGCATATATGATCATGTGATAATATGCTGGCAGAGTGGAGGGAGTGTTGTGCAAAGGGTTTGGCATGTGCAAAGGGTTTGGCGCAAGTTCGAAACCTGTTGGGAGCAGCGGAGGCAAAAATTTTTTTTTTCTGAAAACACTTTCAGCGACTAAAGTGAATGGTCGCCAAAGGTATAAATAATAAAATAAAAAATGAACTATTGGCGACTAACAGTTTAGTCGGCAAAGGTATAATTTCCAAAAAGAAATTGACTATTGGCGACGAAATCTTTAGTCGCTGAAGACATACATATTGGCGACAAACAGTATTTTAGTCGCCAAAGGAATTCGCGACCATTTATTGGCGACAACACGGGCGACTAAACTTTTTAGTCGGGAAAAGTGAAATTTTGACATTTGGCGACTAAAATAGGACCTTTGGCGACTAAAAATTTAGTCGCCAAAGGTGTTTTTTCTTGTAGTGCTCTCTCTCTCTCTCTCTCTTAGCCGATAACACGCGAAGAGGTGGGAAGAAGTTCTGAGGAAGATGTTACCTGCCGGAGCTCCATTGCCTAACGAAGAACAGCTCGATTACTCCATCGCGATTGAGTACAACGACCCTTCTGTGCCCTACCAGGTCCCCAAGCTCGATCCACTGGACGTCGATTCCACTCCGACGGAGTTGAAAGATATAGCAGCAGCAGCAGCCGCCATTGAAGAAGCTTTGGGGAACCTCCGAATGGTGAGGGATATGGAGCAGGAAGGGAGAGAACGAACAAATGTCGCCAGAGAGAGAAAAATTGATTAATCGAGAGAGAGAGAGAGAGAGAGAGGAAGTCAAGTGAGTGTGGCTATGAGACCTAAATAACGCAGGTGTTTGGAATCAATCAAATCTGTTGAGTGTGGCTATGAGACCTAACAATAGAGGTATTTTATTTATTTATTTAATTTCACTTCTTGTTTTTGTATTAAAATATTAATTTTATTTGCTTAGTCTCTAAAACTTCTTAGGTGCCGTTTGGAAACACTTACGTTTTCAATTTTCTGTTTATATTTACAAAAATTTAAAAAACTCAAATAAAAACTTGTTTGGTAAATTTTTGATTTATAAATCAGTGGTCTCAGTTTATAAATTTGGCCAAAAAATGTAAACTCAAAAAATGTATTTCCGTTTTGAGTTTTGAGTTTTTTTTTTTTACCACCCAACATTAGCCACCACCTGCCACCGTCTTCCGCCACCACCACCGACCACCGACCACCCGCCTGTGACTACCACCCGCCACCACCACCACTACCCACCAGCCACCTGTCACCCACTCACTATCACCACCCACCCTTCACCATCACCACCACCACCACCACCACCACCCACCTGCCATCCACCCGCCACCACCGCCCGCCACCACCACTCACCACCCGCCTGCCACCACCATCCACCACCCGCCACCACTAGCCACTTGCCACCCACCTGCCACCACAACCCATCACCCACCACCCATCACCCGCCACCGTCACCCACCCACCCACCACTACCACCACCCGCCATCCGCCACCCACCACCACCACCACCACCCACTCGCTACCACCCGCCACCCGCCACCGTCACCCATCCACCCACCATCACCACCCGCCACCACCATTCGCCATCCGCCACCCACCTGCCGTTACCACCACTACCACCACCCACTCGCTACCACCCGTCACCCGCCACAGTCACCTACCCACCCACCACCACCACCACCACCACCCGCTACCTACCCGTCACCACCACCCACCCACTACCACCCACCACCACTCACCATCCGCCACCACCACCCGCCACCACCACCACCACCACCACCACCCACTCGCTACCACCCATCACCCGCCACCGTCACCCACCCACTCACCACCGCCACCACCCACTACCACCCGCTACCTACCACCCACCGTCACCACTTTCCACCACCGTCTTCCGTCGCCACTTGCCATTTCTCACTCTTTTTTATATTTTTAAATTTTTTAAAACATTTTGTCAATTAATAAACGCGTTTGTAGTTTATGTTTTTTTAAAAATAAACAAAAATCAGTTTATAAAATTTTTGTAAATATAAATTGAAAATGTAAACGTTACCAAACAGACCCTTTAGTATTTAAGTCAGTTTATTTGTTTGTTGATTTATTTGAATCATCAGTGTGTTTTAGTTTTATAATTTTAAAATTGAGAATATTATCAATTCAAAATTGAAAAAATGATAATATTCTCAGTTTTAATATTGAAAAAAATTGAAAATTTTCTCAATTTTACTAGATATTTTTGAAAAATTTCTTAATTTTTTTCATGATTAAAATTGAGAATATTATAAATTGGGAATGTTCTCAATTTCAAAATAGAGAATAATTTCAGTGTATAAAAGCTAATAAATTTCTCAAATTTTTTTTCTAAAGATATTGTCAGTTTTAAGAAATTTTTTAATTTTTTTCATAATTAAAAATAAAAATATTATAAATTGAGAATGTTAAAATTGAAAACAAGGCTCAGTTTCAAATCCCGTTTCAAATCCAGATGTTGACCTTGAATCAGTCGATTCAATTTACTTCGTTGACCGTGCAAAGATAGTAGCCTGGGTTGATGAATCTGACGGAACATCATAGCTTACTTGCTTCTTTCTTCTTCAGTTAGGGAGTGCTTATATATATAACTGTTTGGATTGAAGGGTAAAAATGTCTTCTTATTTATAAATAAGATTTATTGGTTCAAAAATTTTTAGATAGGACCTAAGCTACCACAAAATATGTAGATAGGACTTTTAGGTAATTAATCCTTAAAAAAATTGACACCTAATTCATTTGTAATGAAAAAATGAAAAAAATTATACTAATTGATAATATTAATAATTTTAGTATTAATTGATGGTAATTAAGCCATTAATTGACACCTAATTCATTCATAATGAAAAAATGAAAAAAAATTATACTAATTGATAATATTAATAATTTTAGTATTAATTGATGGTAATTAAGTCATTAATTGACACCTAATTCATTGATAATGAAAAAATGAAAAAAAAAATTATACTAATTGATAATATTAATAATTTTAGTATTAATTGATGGTAATTAAGCCATTAATTGACACCTAATTCATTCCTAATGAAAAAATGAAAAAAATATACTAATTGATAATAATAATAATTTTAGTATTAATTGATGGTAATTAAGCCATTAATTGACACCTAATTCATTTATAATGAAAAAATGAAAAAAAATTATACTAATTGATACTATTAATAATTTTAGTATTAATTGGTGCTAATTATATTAACTTTTGTAATACTAATTACATTAACTTTTATTAATGAAATAATTTTTTTTTAAAATTAAAACTGAAAAAATGACAAAATTAAATAATCATTTTTATATCATATAAGGGCAAAATTGATAATTATACAGTAAAAAGATATTTTACAGCTTATTAACCAAACACTACTCTATTGCTTAAATTCATAATCTCACAGCTGCACCAAACAGGCTAACAGCTTAGGGTTTACAACTATAAGCCATAATCTGTTAAACTATAATCTATAATCAATTTTCCACAACTCTACCAAACGGGGCTAGTATTACGTAAATCTTTTTCTATCAACTTCCCACTTTAATTTTTCATAATCCGTACCTATAATACAATTGAAAGTATGAAATTAATTGCATAATTACATAATTTTGTTTAATAGTTCATCTTGTGATACAAATTTATTGAATCCACCATTGCATATTATTTTCATACTATTGGTATAAGAATGCATTAATATCAATATGTAATATATTTTTACACATCAAGAGTTGTTGAGTCTCATTTTCTGTGCCACGAATATCTTCCATGATGAAAAATATAATGTTGGGCATTAGTATATTTTAATTTATGTAGGAAATGTGGAATAATTTTTATTAAGAAAATTGAATGATATTATAGCTTAATATTTTGATTGATATAGGAATTTCACAATTATTTTCAGGATATTTATAGATCCATGAGTGTTTGCAGGGTTACTTTCATGAAATTGTCAAGTTACATAATTTATTATCGTATCTATAAGTAATCCGCATAAAATAAAAATTGATCGAAACTTTTTATTTGATGTATTTACTTCATGTATCATTGAGTTGTTGCGATAATGTTTGGGTATCATTTGATTTTTCCTTATAATTTGACTAAAATGTGTGCATGATGTGCATTACTTTTCTTAAACTTCACAACAGATAGGACAATTTTTACTTTAGCTCGTTTAACTTTGTTTGGAGAGTATATTGCAATAGATCTTCTGTACTTTTTGTTTCACCATCTTTTTATTTTTCTTATTGCTCACCATTATAACTCATTATAATAAAAATATTTTGATGAGTAAGAGTTTGAAACGATATCATATTGTTATGAATTTCAAAATTCATTTTCCCTCAATAATGTGATTTTTTCTGTAAAGGGAAAAAAAAGTACAATTATTGTTGTGATAGAGGTATTTTGCAATGTCTTGTTTTGTTATTGAAAGTATTTGTTGTGGACACTTATTTGTATGACATGTATGTATGTATGTATATATTGAACATAAGTTGATAGGAGAACAACACATATTTTGTAAATTTTTTCCTAACAAATATAATTATATTACTAAAGCGATACATGTTAGAAAATTAAAAGTACCCGATGGTAATATAGCATTACAGATTGAAAATGTATGAATACAATAACATATATAAAGTTACATTCATATATTTTTATATAGTTATAGACGTAAACATTGATATATATATATAAGATACCATAAAAGTAATATATGAAATCTTTTGTAACAATATAATACAGGTAACAATGAGAAGTTAATTATTCATAATTAAATAGTTGGTTATAATGTAAATGTAGTATTACATTTTTTTGTGTATACACCATTTTTTAATTAGACTATTAAATTTACATAAAAATTGAAAGGAATTTGTGAATAATTTGTGTAAAATTAGAGATTAGTGAAGAAAGATTTAAAAAAAAAGAAAAAGAAAAAAGAAAGAGAAGTTTATAGTGTTTGGTTTGGTTTATTTTTTCAAACTTTTGTTTTGAATTTTTTTATTTTCGCGTTTTTCTGTTTTTTTAATAACCCTTTTATTTTCTTTTTAGATTCACTTTTTTTAATGCTTTTTATTTTTTAATTTTAATTTTATTTTTTTGATTTAAATTCACTTAATCTAAATACACTTAGAAAATAATTTGTTGTGTATTCTTTTTTTAAAAAATATTAATATTAAATAATAATAAAAATAACAAAAATATATAATAATAATAATAAAATAGTACATGTTTGAATTTATAATTTTTTTTATCAATATTTTACTTTTTAATTCTATTTAGATTATTAGATATTAGATTTTCATGTAAAAGTATAATTTCAATATAAAATATGAAGAAATTCTAATATCTTTGAAAAATTTAAAAATCTCCGAAATATTGATTTGTGATTATATTTCAATTTTAAATAATGAATAACAATCTCAATTAAACTATTAAAGACAAATCGACACAACTATTTGCCGTGGAAGAAACCATAATTGGAGTACTTCAAATTGTAATAAAAAATCATGGGCCAAAACCACAAAATGATCCACTAAGAAGACAAAAAAAAATTACACAAGTATACTCTCAATTATCTAGCAAATCCATATCCAAATTGAACCGACCCCTATATACCTTTTCCACCACCGTTTTCACCTCGAAATTGTCTTGCCCAACGTTGAATCCACAACACCGATGTTGAATCCACGACAACAAGCCACTTTGGAATCCACCAAATCTTCAAGCCCAAATTTCTCGGAATCTACTGAAAAACAAATCTCTCTTTTGTGAACGAAATAATAAGAATTACCCTTGATGTTTGATAATTTGTAATTCGTTGATCAATCAATCACCTTCTATACACTAAAAAGACTCATATAAAATAGCTTCCAATAGAAAACTCTTTATTTTTTCTTTCTCTTTAAAATTCTAGATGACTTAAACCTTAAAACCAACAAATTGCGCACTTTTATAGTAAACTGAATCACGAAGGTCGTTCGAACACACACTTCATTGCTCGAGCGATGTGAGTGAAGGCGATGCAAAACATATAGGCTGACTGCTTGAGTGCAACTTTCATCACTCGAGTGGTAAAACTTGCTTCTCAGAAGTTCAGGCTCTCTACAAAAGTACTGGATGATGGTTTTCTCCGCTCGAGTGCACAAATGATCACTCGAGTAGTCAAATAATTTTGACAACATTTTTGTTTTTGTAGTCAACAAAATGACAAATATGAAAGAATCAAGATCACAAACTCCACTGAAAAGACACAATTTGGGTTGGATTAGCATCTAAACATTCGCATCCTCATTGAAACATAAGAGCAGATAAAATTACAACTGAAAGGAATTTTGTCAAATGAGATTGTCAATTACAAAAACTTAACAATCTTTAATCACCAAAACTGAGAAAATATATGAAAAATCAAAAATTTAAAAAATAAAACCAACAAATGTGATTCTTGTTTAGAATTTTGATATCATACATTGGTTATTAAAGCATCATGTAAAATATTATAGTTCATAAAATATAATTTAAATAAAAAGAAAGTGTATGAAGATACTAGCGAAATTTTGAGATGCAGTATAAATCTTTGTTTTAAAAATGAATACATACAACTTTAAGATTCAACCAAAATTATCCACAATCATTTGATCTATGATGGACAATTGTAAATATTATGTATATCAATATAGAAACAGACACGGGAAATAAGAAAGAGTAACTATTTTTTGTTCTTTAATCATCATCAATTTAAAAAATAGGAAGACGATTTTTTTTTTTTTGATAATAAGGAAGACAATTTATTTATATTTATATAGGACTTGAAAGCAGATATATTAGTTTTGAGTATTCAATTCCAAAAATAAAGAAATAATTGGTTTATATTAGACTCTTCATGACTTTTAAAAAATATAATAAATTTAAAAAGGTAAAATTGAGATTAAAAAAAAAAAAGTAAAAAACATTCACACTTTTATAATAGTAGTAGATAATAGATATATGCAGGGTGCGCGGTGCGATTCGGATTGTTTAGAGTAAAATTATAAATTGAATGATGGATTAGCAAATTGACGGATCAGTAAATTGTGATTTGAGCGATTTTGGACGGATTAACAGATTGAAAATTATTCTATCCAATTATTATGTATTTGCATAATATATAACATTAATTTGCATAATATTTTTTATATATGTATAACATAAATTAATTTTACATAATATTTTTCATATATATAACTATTAATTTGTAATAAATTTCATATCATAAATTTCTTTAATTTGTAATAAATTTGTAATTAAAGAATAAAGCATACGTGATTTTAAAGAATTGGATAATATTTTACACAGCCACATATATATCTATCTATTCTATTATTAAAAGCCAACACCAATTTTGGTGTCATGAAGCCTCTACCATGTCCACGTGTAAATTACATGATTTGACCGAAAAAAAAAAAAAATCACATCCCACGTTTTCCAGTTTCTCCCTCTTTCAACTACCCAATACTTGGTTGTTCAAAAAAAAACTACCCAATACTCAATTTCCTATCTCTCTCTCTCCCCTTCGTTCTCACATTATAGCAATTGGTGCTTTTATTGATATGTGCATAGAACTTTTGAATTCTACGCACCTCAAGTTCTTTGTCAACGGTGTCTTGAACCCATCTCACATGAACGATTTTGAGCACTCTGGAATGCTTCTCATGTTCTTCATCTTTGGTGTGGTCACTCTGCTCTCAGAAAAAAATGGGTCAGTCTTTCTCTTCCCGAACATTCTTAATGTTTCTCTCTCTCAGAAAAAAATGGGTCAGTCTTTCTCTTCCCGAACATTCTTAATGTTTCTCTATTTTGTTTTACATAATCTGCTTAGTTATGTGAATAGTATAGGAAATAAAAACAATAGCTTCGGTCCTTGATTTTTTTCATCATACTAAAGTTACTAAATATGCACTATGCTTGGACTAATACAACTTTGGGTTGCTTGAGTTGAGATGTTCACATTTGGGAAGCTAAAACAGTGGAAACTACATGGGTTAAAATTTTTTTATGTTGTGTCATTTTCTCACCCTTTATTAGCAACGGAACTAGAGGGAAAATTGCTTAGGCATAAATTATATGGATGGAGATGTAAGATTTATATTATAATATGAATTAAAAAAGAGAGATTTTAGCAAGCTAGAACACCAGATCAACTATACATTTTTAAATCTCCTTCTTATTATCAATTTTGATATACAAACATACATACATACATATATATATATATAGATATATCAATAAAGTACGCATATGTATAATTATGGCTCACTTTAAGAACGTAAAATTTTAATTTAATCAATGTATATTATTAGCAAACTAATTTTTACATATATCTTACATATTTTTTTGCAGGATTTGCAGGATCTCCAATCTCATGTTATCAAATTCAGATTTTATATGAATTTTTGTTATACAAATTTTTTAGTTAAGATTAGTAAATATTGTATTTTTTTAAAGATTTGTACGTCTTTTAATGTACGTGTATTTTATTTATCAAATATGTTAATATCAAATGTTACATTATACATAGTTACTCATTTTATTTATATGTATATTATTAAAAAAAATAATATAAAATTCATATTATAATATGAATTAAAAATAAATTGCACACGCATCGCGTGTGCCCGGCCGCTAGTACTATTATAAAGTGAACACATAACTCTTATGGTGTCCTGAAGCTTTACTCTCCTCATGCCATGTGGCAGTATTTTTTATTTTTTTAAAAAAAGCTTGAACCCATGACCATGGGTTTAATTACGAGGACTCATACCACTTAAGCTAAATACACATTATAGTATTAATTTTATTATTATTTTGTTTATTCCTACTTATTTAAATTGCACACACATCGTGTGTGCCACCCACTAGTACTATTATAAAGTGAACACCTCCTATGGTGTCTTGAAACTTTGTTTCTTATGCTGCCACGTGTGCACTTTTTTAATTTAAAATTAAAAAAAAAATTAGATAGATAAGTAGAGGGAATTTGAACCTTAGACTTGTATCAAATAAATAACACTCTTACTACTTGACTAACACACAATATATAATAAATTTTTTATTTTATTTTCATTTATTTGAATAGCACACGCATCGTGTGTGGCATCCGCTAGTATATATATATATATATATATGTAAAATTGTTTTCCCCTATGTGACTCATTGCTCTATCTTTCTCTACCGTCAGCTCACTCTCGCGCTCGGCTATGGATCCCCCTCTCTCTCTCTCTCTCTCTCTCTCTCGATCTCAGCTTTTGTTTAATATTGGAAGGGCATTAATTTCTTCTCCAATTGATTTTCTCTGTCTCGTCTCTGGTGATTCAGGTATCTTTCTGTTATTTATGTTTCTCCTTTTCTTGACTGTTTTTCATTTAATTAGCCGAGTTTGAATTGTTTGTGTGTAATTTATGATTAATTCATGATTAGAGCTTTTATTTTCAGTTTTAAATGGCTTTGTGTATGGATTATTATACTATGTTGATTGCTTGAGGATGTAGATGTAGATGTAGATGTAGATGTAGATGTAGGATGTAGATGTAGATGTAGATGTAGATGGTGGCAGTGGCTTTTGCCTAAGTGGAAATACTGCTAGGAGTTATTCTTACAACTTTTCCTTTTACACAAGACACCCCTTTCAGCTTTCAGCTTTATACTTTCTTAATTAATACCATATATAAATATGTGGAGACTGGAGTGGAGAGACATCCTTTTACACACAGAGAAAGAGACGGAATAGAGCTATATTTCCTGGAACATGGATTGCTCCGGTATGTGGAACGGGAAGGGGAAAGTAGTATCTCACATACTCTAAATTGTGGTATGACGGGAGTAGGCTTCTTTACACTATAAGAATTTAAGGTACTTCAGTCTAGAGAAATTTTTTTAACTTTTAAACATCTAATAAAATGTAGTTTTTTTTAAAAAAATAAAATAAAAATAAATAATCATATAGCAACACATTTCTATGAGCATTATAATCTATGTTTGACGTTTTGTCATTTCAAAATTTCACTCACCTTATATTTTAATTATTTATTTTTTAAGCTCATAAGGGAATTATAAGGAAATATATTGGGAAAAACCTATGGGATCGCTTTGGATTGCTAAGTTTATAGTTTTGGAACGAAAGTGTATCATGCTTTGGAACGTGAATTCCAAAATGTAATTCTCTAGGCTATCAATGTTTTCTAGTAACACTAGAATAGAACTGATGCAGGACAGTGCTGTGAGGGCTGTTCTGGGGCTGAAAGTGCTGAAATTTAAGAAAGAAACAAAGGAGGAGAAGAAGATAGATTTAGGAATCATTCCTAGAATCTCTTAGGCATCACACCTAGGGTTTGATTGCCCCACCCACTGCCTATGCCTTGTTTTTTTTTTTTGGCATCCCCAATACATTAGTGTTATTAGTGGTCTTTTTTTTAGTGGTATGAATCATTGTTGATTGAATTAATAGCATTACATGACTTTATATAGAATTAAGAGACTTCCTATACCAACTAGAACAAAAAAAGGAAACTATTATAATATCTTTGACTTCTAAAACTAATGTAAGATCAAATATGAAACATAAATAAAACCTAATTAAATAACTTGACCCACAAGATGATCCATAGGTGACCCGTGTAACCCATGTCTAGAAATTATGAAATTACCAAAATACCCTAAATAATAATAATAATAATAATAATAATAATAATAATAATAATAATAATAATAGAACATGACTCATAAGCCTAAGACATAACTATCCACGGTCCCAAATGAGTTGCTCATCATCCAATGCATGCCAAATCCAACTTGGGCTTAGAGGCATCTCTTCCTCATCTCCTGTAGGCTGCTGTCACTTGCCTCCATCAAGAACCCTAACCCTCAATTGTTACTCCTTTCAATTTGTGTTATCAATAGAATAGGAATAATTATTGTCTTCCTCTTTCAGTTATATTATTTGTCAACAGTTCCTGTTGCACCGGAAAATTGATTTTTATCATGCCTTAGTTTTAAAAATTATCAATTGTCTAGCTTTTGACTTAACATGCATTGCGAGAAGTTTAACAATTAAAATTAAATAAATAAATAAATAAAATTATGACATTCTAATTTTTTATTGTCTTATCATCAACAACTTGACAGTGCACTTTGACATGCTTCATCATCTCATGTAACTTGAAGTTTGCAGTAATCGTGGGTGGATATCACAAAAAGAATCCTCATGGCTTTAAGTGGTAAACTTCATTTTTTTTATTTGAGCATTAACTAGATCATCAAATGGCTGCATGAGCTGTAGCTTTGTACTGTCCCTTTGCGTTCAACTTACACTTTTGGTTTGCTTTTTTATGGTTCATGTTACTAGGAGGGTTTAACGAGCCATTCGAGAGAGTTTTTTTTTTTTGTTTTTTGATTGGCACTGGGGTGTCTGGATCAAAGCCCTACCCGATCAATCCTCAGGGGTGCACAAGCCCTTGGCAAGGAGTTTCCCGAGCCATGCAAGAGAGTTTTGCACTCTCCAACATCTGTTTATGCAGAGTTGATGCTTATGCTGCTTGATGATTTCAACAAATCTTAGGGCTGATCTCTGAAACTTTCTTGGTAGCAACTCCTTTGATGCTTTGTAAACACCAAGGAGAAAGGACAAGAAGAAAGCTAGATGACTATAAGGGGAATGAAGAGAACTTGAATTTTAGTTCTGTATGAGAGAGCAGAATCTGGATCAGTGTGGCTTCAAATTAAGCTCGGTGAGCCAAATAGATTGGTTGGGGAAAGGAATATATGAGAGAGAGCTCTAACCCATCTGACTGGATCACTCCTCTTTCTAATTTGAACCTCTGACCAATATTATTTCTTGTCATAGTTTGACCCTCCCAAATAGCTAAATGTAACCTTACCCGTAGATCTTGGATGTAGAAAACTCATTCGACAAATAATATCCTCTCCTCCCACTAGATTTAAACTCTGGTCTTGAACTCATTATTCTGTCCAAAAAGGAAACCAGATTACTTATTAAACTCTTCCATCACAGTCAGTCTAGATAAGTAATATGTGATATTGCTATTTGCAACTCTTAATGTAGTCTAACCTTATCGACCTCCTATTTACCTTGTTTCACAAGCGGAAATAATTATAATTCAAAATTTAAGTACATTGGTACCAGGGTGCATTAATGATGATTTATTAATCTGTGTGGGTATGAAAAAGCAATAAGCCAGCGGGTGGTAACATGAGAGAGAAATGCTTCTGCACTTGTTTGATAACACAAGGCTATGGAAATAAGTGAGTTGTTACTCTGTCTCACCGCTAGTTAAGATCCAAAGACATCTTTATCTTTGAAACTTAAAAGTTCATTGGTTTTCTTCCTTTTGAACAGCAGATCTGATGGCATATCTTTCACAAAATTTATCTTCATGTTATAAGAAGCAGGAATTTGGTAAAACAGTATTATGAATTCATGCCATCTAGTCAATCTTAACCATTCCTGTTTTGAAGTAGATAATACCACAAGGGCTGACATATTTAGGAGACACTGATGGAGACAGTGATACACAATTGTTATTTTCTTCTGCCGTACTATCTATTTCAACATTTGTTTCACCCTTCCATTTTTCTAGTTCCTCCAGTTGCGACTGAAAAATAAGGGGGCTGGGGGCAGAGGTGCATATGGAACCCTCTGATTTGTTAGCTTACGAGCTTTGGGAGAGACAGCGAAAATTAGTCTCCTAGTTTTTGGCTAGTGATGTGAATCTTTGAGATCAAAATGACAATTTTTTCAGCTGTTGATTTCACTTATCACAGTAAGGCCCATCTTCTTTCTTCTAATCCTACTCTCTTTTCTTCTCCTCAGTTCATTCTTTCTGAGAATGGGTCAGGGTTTTCTTGCTGCTAGAAGGGATTTGGTTTCAGAAAGGAGGGCTAGTTATGGAGATGGGAAGACAATGGTATGGATTGTCAAGAATAATATGCTTAAGCACATGTGTACATATATAGGCACAGGTTTATCAAGAATAGTATGGTTATGCACATGTGAGCTGCACTTAAATAATTGTGTTGTTAAACTACTAACTATGGAGTCCTTTTCTTAATAAGCAACCTTTATGATTTTGCAGGTCATTTAACTTGGAAAATGCTTTGGAATCTCACACAAAGGACAAGCATAGTGCTAGAAAATAAATGGATTTAAAGAGAGAGCTTCTTATGAATCCTGATTGGAAAATCTACGCTTAGTTTATTAGGTACATTTTTGTAACACTAAACTTTGTTGTCTAGTAACTTCTTATATTTGAAGCGTTAATGTCAATTTGGTATGAATATAATACGGTATAAGGTTTTGCCATTGGATTGTCCATTGATCATTGTATTCACTCTGTCTATTAATATGGCAATTCCCTCAGTAGTACTCGTTCACTATTTGCCAGTTTGAGAGAGGTGGAATATCTGGTGTGCTATATGCTCTACTAAGTTCACTTGGGTCAGTTGTTACTAGATTGCATTCTATGCATTAAGGTTGCAATCTTTTGATTACGACAATTTGTAGTTCACTAAACAGTTTCCTATTTTTGTGGCAACGTTATGTATTTTTTCTTTGTAATATTTCTAAATCAAAAAAGTCATAACCACAAACATAATGCGCAAATTTATTTTTGAACTACAAATTAAAAGGCATATTTAAGATTATAGTGTAATTTATCAATATATATATATATATATTTAAGATTATAGTGTAAAATTTAATATTAATATATGTTTTGTTGCAAGTTTTGTTGAGGGAGTAGTTGACATAATCAAGCGGGTGCCGTTGAAAGCCAAACTGAGAATATGCTCCTCTTTTTTGTTTTGTTAAATAATTATTTATTTTACATTTTTTAGTGTTTTGTACAAACACTTTTAAGAATGATTGATGGGTATTTGTTTTGCATGTATGGAAGCTTATATTTTGCTTGCACACGTATAAATTATATATATATACTAGTGTTCTACCTGTTGAATCCAATGGTTATGTTTGAAATTGTTTTATGTATATGTGGTTTTAATGTATAACATATTTCTCTGTAAATCACTTTTAAATTTAGAAGCCAAACATTATTAAATTAAGTTTGAAAATATTATATTAGCAAGTGAATCAATTTTATTTTTTAAAATACAATCATAATATTGTGTTTGGTAAGTAATTAAAAGTAATTTTTGACAATTTGACGTAATTAAAAGTGATGACATTAATTTTGTAAATTTAAATTCATTTGATATTAAATCTTGCCAAAGTTAAACAGATATATAAATGCCCTAATGGTTACAGTTTTTCAAGACGATACTTGGTTACAACAAAAATAAGTTTGAAATTCAATACAAATAAAGCCCTAAGCTTGTACAAAGTAATTACAACAATAACAAATAGAAGCTCTTGGCTCCAAGTCCTCCCAAGCTATGGTCTTGGCGGAGGCATATTATCAACACCTAAAAATGGTTTTCTACTTAGGGTGAGCCAAAACCCAGTAGAGATACTCTGACACAGTGTATGAATCTTAACAAAGTTATAAGGTGAATGCATATGCAATGCTCGTGTCAAAATGTTTACATCTCTTTCCAAAAACCATGCAATGTCTGATTATATCACAATTCATGAAAACCACTTTCTTTGCAATAGAAAACAGGGCAGTGGATACAACTCTGGGAATCTCTAGGTACGTGTTTGCAAGTAGGCTATACAAGTACTACCAATTGCTATTTTTACTGATATTAACCGGAAGGCTCGGCACCTAGCCGTGCGGGTTTCTGGACTTTCACCAAGGATACACAGGCCAACAATAATACCACAATCACACCCCCTACCCAGATTCACCAGAGTATTCACCTATTTTTCTCAAAAAAAAAAAAATATACATTTCTAATGTGTTAAGTATGCACAATGCTCAATACAAATATATGAGAAATTAGTTTCAATTCTCTTAATTCTCATGCAATTTTTATAACAATCATAACTATCCTCCACCGATAGCCCAAAACAGATATCTCTAAACAGATAGATAATTTTCAATAAATATAAACTTTCTAAAATTTCAAGATGGGAGTGATAATGTATATTCAACTCCACCACCACCACCACCATCATCATCATCATCATCATCATCATCATCATCATCATCATCATCATCATCATCATCATCATCATCATCATTCCAATTTCATAAAACCCAACATAATTTTCATTTCCTCCTTACAAAATCAAGTATTCACATTTTAGGAAAAAATTCCCTTTTCTTTACAAATTAATTCCAAGGATAAAAATTCACCATTTTATCACAACTCAACCACATTTACAAACCCACAATCATTCCTAAGCAAACATTTTGAAAACCCCTCTTTTGATTTCAAAACCAAAACCTTGGATTTATCCAAAAATTCCAAATCACAATATTGTTTAGAAAAGCAAATAACTAAGTTAAAAACCATACGAAAGTGTGGAGAAATCCCTACCTCAAAGCTAGAAGGTAAGGAAGAGAGTGGAGAAACCTCGATGAAGCCGAAAACCAGCATTGTTCCAATTCAAACGAAGCTCAAGGTGAGCTCTACCTTTTTATCAAAGGGACTAGAGTGTAGAGATAAATAGATTGAGAGTATTTGGAGGTTGAAGATGAGTTTTAGAGAGAAAAGGTCTAGATTTAGGGTTTTTGAAATGTTTAGAGAGAGAGAAATATGAAAAAGTGACTAAAAAAGTAGCTATTACAAACTGATATACGCGCAGACCGTTCGAGCGACCAAAACACTGCTCGAGCGAACAAAATGACTGCTCGAGCATAAAACACCGCCTCCTAGTACTTTTGCAGAGAGTTCGCAAACACCGCTCAAGCGCAAGAAGGACCGCTATAGCACAAGAAACACCACTCGAGCGGGAAAAAAAAACACCCTCCCAGTACTTTTGCAGACCTGCAAATATATTGGAAGTTCTCAAGGACTGCTCGAGTGACCAAAAGACTGCTCGAGCAAACTGACCAAAATCTGGGCAACAATTCTATTGAGAAACAAACTCCCGACCTATTCCAAATGCAACAAAGACATCCAAACAACCAAACTCAATCAAGAATAAGATGAATAAGGATATAAACAACCAAATAATACAAGGAATCCCGGATCCAAAACAATAAACAGGTCGGGTCTAAACCAGAATCATTATACATTATGATATTTTGCAAAGTTCAACTATCATAATACAAGGAGTTTCTTGGAACAAATAATCAAAATCTTACCCAAAAAAAAAAAAAAAACCAATAAGAAAATAAGAAATTTACATATAAGAACTGTCTACAAAACAAATTAGAGCATACTATTGATTAGAGCAAGATGAATAGATGCAAAGTTAATAGAGATGTAACAGTTTAATTAATTAATGTAAAAATGAAGAGAAGCAATAGTTTAATTAATGTAAAGATGAAAAATCACAAAACAATCACACATGGAGAATCAAATATTGCAAAAGAAGACAAAAAGAAAGAGAATAAATAAACTTGAGAGGTTGTTGGGAAAAGAAAATGACATAGAATAGAGAAAATAGAAGACATATTACTTGGAGAGGACAGATGGTAGATTGTTACATGGACACATGGCAACATTTGAAAGGCATAGCTTTCATTATATATCATGTGATACATGTATGAACATTCTTCACAAATATAACTCTTTACATTTATTACTTTATTTGTCTATTATTATCGCATATAACATTTGAATATATATGTGAAACTAGGTTGATATATCTATTATAGATTTAAATTAATTTGTTAATTTTATATTATTTTTCATTAAAAATGCCGTTAGGTGCTTGCAATTGATTTCTTTGTAGCAAATGTATATACGATTTTTATAATAAATAATAATTTGCAAATAATTGTTTTTATAATAAGGATATTCTTCTAGCATTTTTATGAAATTTCATTGAAGACTGTTTGCAACGGTACCAAGATGGTTGCCAAAACGCTATGTTACAACTTATATGGACTCTTCAAAATAAATCAAATATTTGTGTCGAACACTCAACACTCGGACAAGGGTATAGGTATGTATAGGATATGTGTCGGCTACTTTTTAACAGACACTTCTTATATAATTGTATATAACACTGTTATTATATGTACATATTGTTGAATAATTGCTATAAATGTCTTCTTATAGCGATCCCGGTTTCCCTTTTCTTTAATTGTTGTATCCGGACTTAGGTTCCGTGGAGTTGGTTGTTGTGTATACCTTGTTTACATCCTTTACTCTTTATATTTGAGTCTTGGGTTGTTTTGGGCAGGTGTGTTACGGGTTGGTTGAGCCTAAGTCTCAAATCTAGTTGCCTAGGTTTTTGGTGTTACGCTCGAGCGGGTAATTCTGCGCTCGAGCGGGTAATTCTGCGCTCGAGCGGAGTTTGGCTTTTAGTTGTACGCTCGAGCGGAACTTCTTGCGCTCGAGCGGGTTTTACACACTCCCAGTATCTCGTGCCTTTGCAAAACTTCTGCAGGTGTGATTTCTACGCTCGAGCGGGTTTGTTGGCGTTCGAGCGGGTAGTGTTTTGTCTGCGTAAGTTTTGGAAGGGGGAAATCTATGCTCGAGCGGACTGGTTTTCGCGTTCGAGCGGATGTACTTTATTCTTGTGTCTTGGCGCTCGAGCGGACCTTCTTGCACTCAAGCGGACCGAGCTTTTTGTTCTTGACGCTCGAGCGGGAATGTCGTATAACAGAGAGCAGTTGGGCACTTTTGAATCACTTTCTACACTTCCTCTCTCTCTCTTACTTTCTAAAAAGATATTTTGAGAGCCTCTCTCTCTAGGAACTCCCTTCTCTCTAGGGTTTGATCTAGTAGGGGTTACTTCCTCACCTTTGGCCTTTACAAAAGTTGTGTTGATCGTCGAGGGCTACGTTTTGATCCAAGAATATTAAGTTTTGGAGCACTTCGAGTTTCGTCATCTTCTTTCCTTGAGCTACGAATTTGAGGTAGGGATTCCTACTCACAACTATAGGTTTTAACCTAGATTTTTGAGCATTTTGTTAAATGGTTTGATTTTGGGATCTAGGGTTTGAAAATGTTGAAGGAGGGTTTTGTTATTTTGATTCTAAATGTGTATTTTGGGTTTCAAAATAATGGTATTGTTGTTGGTTATTGATATATAGACTATTGGGTTAATATTGGGGAATGGGGTAGAAAACCCTAATTTGTTGTATAAATTAATTGGTATAATTAATTTGGAAAAATTGTGGTTATATGGAATTGAGTTGGAAATAATGAAATTGGCTCATTATATGGTAGAATGGTGGAGTTTGATTTATTGATCGCTCAATCTTGAAACATTGATATTTTATCTGTTGAAGCTTTTATTATCTGTTTAGAAATAATTGCTTGGGCTACCGGTGGAGGGTAGTTTTGATTGTTGTAGACAATGCATGATGATTAGGCAAACTAAAACTAATCAATTGGATGTGTCATAGAGTATGACGGTTGATAGAATACATTAACTTTATGTATTGATTGATTGTGTATATGACTTATGTGTATATATGCTTTGTGTGTAGAGGAGGAGATGGGGGATGTACTCCGCGGTTTAGGGGAAGATGGGGGATGGACCTCTAAGCCGGATAGTGTTGGGAGGAGATGGGGGATGAACTCCGTAGATACAGCTCATATGCTTATCTAAAGAAGGGTAGATACAACTCATATGTTTATCTATTGAAGTGTTGATACAGCAAATATGCTTATCTGTTTAAATGTTGATACAACTTGTATGCTTATCTATTGTAAAGTGGGAAATATTTAATATGAGTCACTGTCTCATGTAAGTTGTTGGCCAAGTTCTGAGTTGTTGTGAATTGTGAACTTGATAAGAAATGGAAAATGAAATGAAACACAGACATAGTGGTAATGTAATGGAAATGGTTTATGAAATGATTTATGGGAATTGAACATTTATCAATTGCTAATGTCTTAGTCATTGCTCATACTGTGTTTATCATATCTTTACTGGGCGTTGGCTCACCCTATATGGGACATTATTTTTAGGTACAGGTAGCATGCCACCTCTAAGGACATAGTTTGGATGATGATGAGAGTTGAAGACTCTTTTTTATTTATTTATTTTGTCTGTATTACATGTATATCAAGCCAATGACTTATTTTATATAGAGTTAGTACTCTTCTTTTGTGTAACCAAGTGTTGACTTGAAAAACTGTAAGCTTATAGGGCATTTGCTTTTGTTGTTAACATGTAATACTGTTGTAAGAACTACTCTGATGAATAGAAATGATGGGTTTTATGTATTATTTTGAGAGCGTTACAACTTGGTATCAGAGCGTACCGGGTTCAAATACTTTGGGTATGTGGGAAATGATTAGGATCACAATGGGTTTGTCTCGCTTCATAGAGACTTAGATGTAGTGTCATATGTTATGTGTTTAATTGATAACATGTTTATGTGGCTATATGGGTATGGAATGTAGTTTCTAGGATGTTGATTGGATCCTTGGGTTTCTGGGAGTCTTGTTGGAAAAGCACTTGATCAATGCTGTTTCTAACCGGAACTCTAGTAACTCTTCGGGACTGTCATTATCCGGAGATGAAATTCGTAAGTGCTTATGTGTTTATGTGCTTATGTGGAATGAATTACAGTTGTCCATGCATTAGGACGTGAGGGTTGTAGCTTCGACACATTTGTTACCTTTATGTGCTCTAATAGTCTTGGTTACCTTTATTAGGACGTCAGGATGAGGACGTGGTAGGCGTGGCAGGCGTGGTAGGCAGGAGATGCCTTTATCGGATGATGTTCCGGCAGTGCAGGAGGGAGTTGGTCAGGCCAATGCGGCCGAACCAGTGGGTCAGCAGGCTATGAGTGCCTTGGCCCGTGAGATAGCAGGAGCTTTGGGTATTCTCAGAGCTGAGAATCAGGGTGCTGAGGTAGGGCCTTCTTTCTTGAAGAGGGAGTTCTTCCGGTCTAACCCGGACGAGTTTGTTGGGGATCCGAAAGAGTCACTTAAGGCTGACGAGTGGTTGGAACAGATGGAGAAGACGTTCGAGATGCTTGGCATCGAGGACGAGGCTCTAAAGGTGACCTTGGCATCCTTCCAACTGAAGGGAGATGCGGGTCAATGGTGGAAGTACGAGAAGGGCAGTGTTGGTGGTGCTTGGGGGGCTTTTGTGATTGTTTTCCAGGAAAAATTTTTATCTTCAGCTGCTAGGGAGAAGCTGAGGGAACAGTTTGCCAGCTTAAACAGCAGGGCTTGTCAGTGGCCGAGTTTGAGGCTACTTTTACCAGTCTGTCCAGGTTTGCACCTGAGCTTGTGGCGTCCGAGGAATGCCGTTGTTTTGAGTTTGAGCGGAAGTTGAGGCGAGGACTCGAGTTGAGGGTTGGAGGACCTTTTATTCGGGAGTATAGACGTTTGGTGGATGCTGCAGCTCATATAGAGATTATGATATAGGAGGAGGAGGAAGGACAGAGAGGCTTCAAGAGGAGCCAAGATGGCCAGGGCGATGGTAGGAGACAGAGGGGTTCTAACCCTCAGCAGTTTCAGGGTAGTTTGGCTAGATCGACCTTTCCAGTGCCGAGTGCAGGCTCTGGGAGAGGCAGTCAGGGGAATTTCACCTGTTACAAGTGTGGCCAGCTGGGTCACAAGGTTTCGGTTTGCCCACAAAAGGGAGGGGGTCAACGAGCTGCTTCTTCTTCAGCTAGACCTCAGGGCCAGAGTCAGGGCAGGGGCCAGCCTTTGTCTTGTTATCAGTGTGGTCAACCTGGGCACCTGAAGAGGTTTTGCCCACAGTTGAGTGCCACTTCGGGAGCGTCTGGTTCTAGGCAGACGCAGAGTTATCAGCCAGCTCAGTCTGTGCAGGCCTCGAGGGCCAATCCATGAGCTTCGTCATCCCAGTCTATGCAGCAGTCTTTTGCTCCTAGAGGTGAGTAGGTAGATCAGGGGCCTACAGGGCGCGTGTATGCTATTACCACGCAGGATCATGTACCGGCTCCATCAGTTGTGAGAGGTACATTTCTGTTTTGCAACTCGGTTGCTAGTGTATTGATTGATACGGGTGCATCTCATTCTTTTGTATCTGCTGCATTTGCATCTGTGTTGGAGTTGGAGTTGGCACTATTAGCATCTCCTATTTGTGTAGTATCACCTGTTGGGGGTGAATTGATTTTGAAACATGGATGTAGAGGTTGTGATATAGAGGTCGCCGACCGTAGGCTTCCTTTTCCCTTTGTTGTTATGCCCATGAAGGGTTTTGATGTTATTTTGGGTATGGACTGGCTATCATCATACCGGGCTGTTATTGACTGCTACCGCCAGAGGGTTACAGTTTGTACCTTGAGCGGGGAGTGTTTCCATTTCTTGGGGGATCGGGTTGGTAGTGTTTTGCCATCGTTGTATGATCCGCAAGGGCGGAGTGAGCTTAGTGGTCTACTTGCTAGCTTCATGAGTGGTGAGTGTGACGAGACCCAGATTGTATTGCCGAGAGTGGTTTGTGAGTATTCGGATGTTTTTCCCGAGGATCTCGTTAGTTTGCCACCTCATCAGGAGATAGAGTTCTCTATTGATTTAGTGCCCGGCACGGCGCCGATTTCTATGGCACCTTACTGTTTCGCCCCAGCCGAGTTGAGTGAGTTGAAGATTCAACTTCAGGAATTGCTAGATAAGGGTTTTGTTCGCCCTAGTGTTTCGCCGTGGGGAGCACTGGCCCTCTTTGCTAAGAAGAAAGATGGTGCCTTGAGATTGTGTATCAACTATCAGAAGTTGAATCGGGCAACGGTTAAGAATAAATACCCTATGCCCCGTATAGATGATTTGTTTGACCAGTTGAAGGGTTCCCGTTGTTTCTCTAAGATAGACTTGAGATTGGGTTACCACCAGTTGAGGGTCAGGGAGGAGGATATTCTGAAGACGGCATTTCGTACGCGGTATGGCCATTATGAGTTTCTGGTGATGCCATTTGGGCTCACTAATGCACCGGCAGTCTTTATGGACTTGATGAACCGAATTTTCCGGGAATTCCTAGATCGATTTGTGGTTGTCTTCGTGGACGATTGTCACGACCCCAAACCGCCCCTAGTAGTTTGGTGCCGTGATGGCCAGTAATCCGAGATTACCAAAGGCCAACTTTCAAAATTCACACACAATCAGAGTATAGATATAGGGGGCTCACAAATGCGGAAGCAATAATCTAAAATACAAGTGGTCCATAAGAGCAGTGCATAAGTCAAATGGAACGGCATACATCTTTACATAGCTTTAGAACTTGAATACAATAGAATTGAAGTACAAAAATACATATTACATCTTGGAAGAATGCTTCTCAAGCCGACATGTTCAAAATACATAAACTTCAAGATTGCCGACATCCTTATAGCCGACATATGATGCACACAAAACACACATCTCGGCGAAGTCGACTTCTTGCTTGTTACCTACATATATACATAGGGAGGGTGAGCTTGGATACTCAGTGAATGGTACAAGTAATAAAGGGGTTAAATGAATGATACCCGAGATCTTTTTAAAACAATACATAGTATATCCTTGTCAAAACCATACATAACACAGCTTAGCTTGGCTTGAAACAAAACATCAATCGAACCTTGGTTTTCCAAAACTTACTTACTTACTTAACATACGTCAAATCTTAAAACATGGGGTGATGACATTCCGGGCAAAACAAAAGCATAACCTCGTCATCGAGCACACCCGTTCATAGTCCGTCGGTGGCCGATATCTTAACAAGGGTGCTACTTAGGCTTAACGTCCCCTAGCACGAAAGGACGGTGCTACCTAGGCTTAAAGTCCCCTAGCACGGAAGGAGTATGCTACATAGGCTTAAAGTCCCCTAGCACGGAAGGACTTGTGCCACAAATGCTTAAAGTCCCCTGGCACGTACGGACTAGTGCCATAAATGCTTAAAGTCCCCTGGCATGTACAGACTATGTTACCTAGGCTTAACGTCCCCTAACACGAAAGGACAGTGTTACTTAGGCTTAACATCCCCTAACACGAAAGGACGGCGTTACTTAGGCTTAACGCCTCCTAACACGAAAGGACGGTTCCAAGAATGTCGTCCAAAATAAAGCTTATACTTGATACATAAAATAGGGATATCATTCATGCTTAACAAATACTTTTATTAAAACAAGGCAAAGCTTTATCAAAACCTCATAACATAGCTTTATTAAAAATACCACTCACATTAGTTCTTGGGATGTCGGGATCGAGGCAAGGTCCAAGTCCTACATACACGTGGCAAGTACACTGAACATACTTCTCAAAACAGGTCTCACATGCATGCAAATGATCTCGGGAAAACATGCTGGAAGTCAAAACACTGTTTTACATGTCAGGAAGACATGCTGAGTACCAACCAGGTCTCTGCCGAGGTCCCACACCTCCTGGCCGAGGTGTGGCTACCTAGGCTTCGGCGTGCGGCTGCATGCCGAGGTGCGCACAAGACAAACTAAAGGTGTAAGTGATCATGCAAGGTAGGCCAAGGTGAGATACGATGCTTGGCCTAAGTGTGAGGTCTAGGTGAGAGTGATCTCGGCGACTACACCTCGGGAAGTGAGGTCTGGAGATCTGGGTTTCCACCCGTGAAGAACAGGAAGAACATGAGCATTAGATCATGAAGGACATGAATGCTAAAATCATAACTCCTTTATTTACAAAATCTGGGATTTCATGCTATGAGTTCGAAAACATGGACCTGGGTACCCATACTTGAAAATCATATGAAAACAAACACAAAAACATGAATCTAGGTAAGAGCTTTCGGATCAAAACATGACTTTTCTTGAAGAACACATGAATGCTATTTCCTCTTTCTAAAACCGAACTTCAAAACAATGCATGGCTTACAAATCATATTCAATCATGCAATGCGATAACATAAGCATAAAGAACAACATGGGTAGATCAAGAATCTAACCTTAGAACACGGATCTAACGGTTCAATCTCTAGGGATCAAGCTTGGAAGTCTACTCTCCCTCAAGAACTCTTCTCCCTCTTCTAAAGCTTCTCTCTCCTCTTCAAAACATGGATACAGAAATGATAGGCTTCTCTCTCTCTCTACCGGCTGACTTAACTCCCAGCTCGGACACGTGGCAACGACTGGTTGGTTCTCTTCAAAAAGGTGATAGGTTGACAAGACAACACTATGACAAAGTGTATCTAACAAGCTACTCGGAATGGCACTCCGGCAAGTGGTGACATCGGCTAAGGACAAGGCTTCGGCAACTAAGGTAACAATGACCTCGGCTAGGAAGGACAACTCTTGACTAAGTTGTGCCACACCTTGGCCTAGATGTGCCACACCTCGGTCTAGGTCATACCTCTCCAGGACAAGGTCGCTCAGGTGCAAAGGTAACATCTCGACCTAGATAATACACATCTCGGCCAACATGTCAGGGCGAAGGTGGAGGTCAAACAAAGGGGTTCCAAGATACTTCTAGACTGAAGATGACCTCAGCTTGGAATGATCTAGGCTTAACATAGCAGGAAAGGGACAAAGCATGCACGCAACACTTAGACATAACACATAACCACAAGGCAAGACAAGATTCATGAATGCAAACTTAACAAGACAAAGCTATGTAAATGAACATGAACAGGACTACAACATGATTATGGGTTGTTATAGCAACTTAACATGGCAAAACATATAAATGCATACAAGCATGACTAGGACATGAAATGTGGGTTGCTACAACGACATTCTTATCTATTCGCCTTTTGAGGAGGAGCACGAGGTACACTTGAGAGTGGTGCTTGAGCTGCTCAGAGCCCATAGGCTGTACGCCAAATTTGGGAAGTGTGAGTTCTGGCTAGGAGAAGTCAAGTTCTTAGGCCATGTGGTATCCGAGAAAGGGGTGTCTGTTGATACATCCAAGATTGAGGCAATGCAAGATTGGGCACAGCCTAAGAGTGTTTTTGAGATCCGCAGTTTTCTGGGATTAGCTGGGTATTACCGATGGTTTGTGAAAGATTTTTCCAAGCTAGTTTCGCCGTTGACTAGATTGACGCGGAAAGGGGTCAAGTTTGTGTGGAGTGAGACTTGTGAAAAGTCGTTCCAAGAGTTGAAAGTTAGATTGACCACCGCTTCGGTTTTGATTATTCCGGAGAGGGGGTTGGGTTATGCGGTTTATTGTGATGCCTCACGAGAGGGTTTGGGTTGTGTGTTGATGCAAGAGGGGAAAGTGGTAGCTTATGACTCACGTCAGTTAAAAATACATGAGAAGAATTACCCTACACATGACCTAGAGTTAGCAGCAGTGATCTTTGCCTTAAAGATTTGGAGGCACTACCTTTATGGTGAGAGGTTCGAGGTGTTCTCGGACCACAAGAGTTTGAAGTATCTGTTTACACAGAGAGACTTGAATTTGAGGCAGAGAAGGTGGAAGGAGTTCATTGAGGACTATGATTTTGAGTTGCACTATCACTCGGGAAAGGCCAATGTTGTGGTCGATGCCCTTAGTAGGAAATCCATTAGTGATGTAGCTTGTATAGCCATCCGGGAATGGGAGATGTTGGGTGCGCTGGGCGAGTTTGATTTGCTACTGGGCGAATCTGTTGAGGCTGCGGCCTTGTTTTCTGTTGTTGCGCAGCCTACACTTGTGACTCAAGTGTTAGAGGCACAGAGAGGTGACCTTGAGATAGAATCCCTGCGAGAGAAGATCTCCAGTGGGAAGGTTGAGAAGGGTTTGACAGTGTATCCCGACCTGAGTGTGAGATACAGAGACTGTTTGTTTGTGCCGGAGTCTTGCCGAGAGGAAGTACTCCGAGAGTTCCATCATTCGCGCCTTGCGGTGCATCCGGAGGCACTAAGATGTATCGGGAGTTGGGTTGCCAGTTTTGGTGGCGGGGTATGAAGAGAGATGTGGCAGTCTTCGTGTCTAAGTGCCTTACTTGTCAGCAAGTGAAGGCCGAGCATCAGAGGCCAGCGAGTTTGTTGCAACCCTTACCTATTGCCGGGTGGAAGTGGGAGCATGTCACTATGGACTTCGTTGTAGGTCTTCCGAGGACTTAGCGGGGTAGTGATGCTGTTTGGGTGGTTGTGGACCGGTTGACTAAGTCGGCGCACTTTATTCCTATGTGCGTGAGGGATTCGGTGGATCATCTCGCCGACTTATATATTCGGGACATAGTGAGATTGCACGGGGTCCCAGTGACGATCGTCTCAGATAGAGACCCTCGTTTCACTGTTAGGTTGTGGCAGAGTTTACAGAGTGCCTTGGGCATTAAGTTGACCTTTAGTACGGCTTATCATTCCCAGACTGACGGGCAGTACGAGCGTACTATTCAGATCCTTGAGGATATGCTTCGAGGTTGTGTCCTTGACTTTAGTGGGACGTGGGAGAGGCACTTGCCCTTAGTGGAGTTTTCCTACAACAACAGTTTTCAGTCTAGCATCGGTATGGCACCATTTGAGGCCTTGTATGGCCGACCGTGTAGGTCTCCAGTTTGTTGGGCCGAGGTGGGTGATGCACTTTTGTTAGGCCCGGAGTTGGTTAGGGAGACGACGGAGAAAGTTGAGCTTATCCGTAGGAGGCTTGTTACAGCCCAGAGTCGCCAAAAGAGTTATGCCGACCGTAGGAGGAGGCCTTTGGCGTTTGAGATAGGTGATCATGTTTTCTTGAAAATATCACCTAGGCGAGGTTTGATGAGGTTCGGGAAGAGTGAGAAGTTATCCCCTCGGTTTATCGGTCCCTTTGAGATCCTTGAGAGGATTGGGGAGGTTGCTTATCGTTTGGCTTTGCCATCGCAGTTGTTCGGGGTGCATGACGTATTTCACGTCAGTATGCTTTGGAAGTACGAGCCGGATCCGTCCCATGTGTTGGATTGGACCGATTTGGAGGTAGATGAGGATGCCTCGTATGAGGAGAGACCGATTCGGGTCTTGGATAGGCGGGATCAAGTCTTGCGAGGCAAGACCATTCACTTGGTAAAGGTTTTGTGGAAACATCACAGAGTGGAGGAAGCCACTTGGGAGCGTGAGTTGGAAGTCCGTGAAAAGTATCCGGACATGTTTGTTGATGTGTAATCATGTAATGGAATTTTGTAATAATATTGAACTTTAAGAGCATTATATATGTCTTAAGTTGTAAAACATTGTAAATGTTTTGGTTTATGGAAAAGTTGTAGAACTTGCCTTGAAATTGAAGTTTGTGTTAATATTGTGTTTGTTAAGTATATTGTGAAAATGCAAGTATGATATTAATGTTGCATGTACTATGGAATTGTGGAAAATGAGCCGAAATTGGTAAATTTCAAAGGAATGTATGTTGATAATGCAGGTTGTCTTGTATAATGTGAAATGCCTCTTGAAAAGAGATGGGATTGACCGGTAATGGGTCGAAATGTTTAATATTATGTTGTAATATTGTTGGAAATGAAGAAAACTTGTTTTTGAAAAAAAAAAATTTGTGTTTAATTTTGGGGACAAAATTCTTTAAGGGGGAGAGGTTACAGCGATCCCGGTTTCCGTTTTCTTTAATTGTTGTATCCAGACTTAGGTTCCGTGGAGTTGGTTGTTGTGTATACCTTGTTTACATCCTTTACTCTTTATATTTGAGTCTTGGGTTGTTTTGGGCAGGTGTGTTACGGGTTGGTTGAGCCTAAGTCTCAAATCTAGTTGCCTAGGTTTTTGGTGTTACGCTCGAGCGGGTAATTCTGCGCTCGAGCGGAGTTTGGCTTTTAGTTGTACGCTTGAGCGGAACTTCTTGCACTCGAGTGGGTTTTACACACTCCCAGTATCTCGTGCCTCTCCAAAACTTCTGCAGGTGTGATTTCTACGCTCGAGCGGATTTCCTGCGCTCGAGCAGGTCGCGCTCGAGCGGGTTTGTTGGCGCTCGAGCGGGTAGTGCTTTGTCTGTGTAAGTTCTGGAAGGGGGAAATCTACGCTCGAGCGGACTGGTTTTCGCGCTCGAGCGGATGTACTTTATTCTTGTGTCTTAGCGCTCGAGCGGACCTTCTTGCGCTCGAGCGGACTGAGCTTTTTGTTCTTGATGTTCGAGCGTTGTGTTTTCCGCTCGAGCGGGAATGTCGTATTACAGAGAGCAGCTGGGCACTTTTGAATCACTTTCTACACTTCCTCTCTCTCTCTTACTTTCTAAAAAGATATTTTGAGAGCCTCTCTCTCTCTAGAAACTCCCTTCTCTCTAGGGTTTGATCTAATAGGGGTTACTTCCTCACCTTTGGCCTTTACAAAAGTTGTGTTGATCGCCGAGGGCTACGTTTTGATCCAAGAATATTGAGTTTTGGAGCACTTCGAGTTTCGTCATCTTCTTTCCTTGAGCTTCGAATTTGAGGTAGGGATTCCTACTCACAACTATGGGTTTTGACCTAGATTTTTGAGCATTTTGTTAAATGGTTTGATTTAGGGATCTAGGGTTTGAAAATGTTGAAGGAGGGTTTTGTTATTTTGATTCTAAATGTGTATTTTGGGTTTCAAAATAATGGTATTGTTGTTGGTTGTTGATATATAAACCATTGGGTCAATATTGGGGAATGGGGTAGAAAACCCTAATTTGTTGTATAAATTAATTGGTATAATTAATTTGGAAAAATTGTGGTTATATGGAACTGAGTTGGAAATAATGAAATTGGCTCATTATATAGTAGAGTGGTGGAGTTTAATTTATTAATCGCTCAATCTTGAAACATTGATATTTTATCTGTTGAAGCTTTTATTATCTGTTTAGAAATAATTGCTTGGGCTACCGGTGGAGGGTAATTTTGATTGTTGTAGACAATGCATGATGATTAGGCAAACTAAAACTAATCAATTGGATGTGTCATAGAGTATGACGATTGATAGAATACATTAACTTTATGTATTGATTGATTGTGTATATGACCTATGTGTATATATGCTTTGTGTGTAGAGGAGGAGATGGGGGATGTACTCCGCGGTTTAGGGGAAGATGGGGGATGGACCTCTAAGCCGGATAGTGTTGGGAGGAGATGGGGGATGAACTCCGTAGATACAGCTCATATGCTTATCTAAAGAAGTGTAGATATAACTCATATGTTTATCTATTGAAGTGTTGATACAGCTAATATGCTTATCTGTTTAAATGTTGATACAACTTGTATGCTTATCTATTGTAAAGTGGGAAATATTTAATATGAGTCACTGTCTCATGTAAGTTATTGGCCAGGTTATGAGTCGTTGTTGTGAATTGTGAACTTGATAAGAAATGGAAAATGAAATGAAACACAGACATAGTGGTAATGTAATGGAAATGGTTTATGAAATGATTTATGGGAATTGAACATTTATCAATTGCTAATGTCTTAGTCATTGCTCATACTGTGTTTAGCATATCTCTACTAGGCGTTGGCTCACCCTATATGGGACATTATTTTCAGGTATAGGTAGCATGCCACCTCCAAGGACATAGCTTGGATGATGATGAGAGTTGAAGACTCTTTTTTTTTTGTTTATTTTGTCTGTATTACATGTATATCAAGCCAAGGGCTTATTTTGTATAGAGTTAGTACTCTTCTTTTGTGTAACCAAGTGTTGACTTGGAAAGCTGTAAGCCCATAGGGCATTTGCTTTTGTTGTTAACATGTAATACTGTTGTAAGAACTACTCTGATGAATAGAAATGATGGGTTTTACGTATTATTTTGAGGGCGTTACACTTCTTGACATTGTATGTTACATGTAAGACAATTTTATCTCACATATTTGATTAAAAATATAAAAATATGACATTTTTTTGTTGAGTCCACCTACCCTTAAATTTATAGTTTGATGAGTTCGACCTCTAGATACATACCTGCACCTGACACCCATACCCAAGTCCATGTAACGAAACATAAATGTTAACAAGTTTTTTATTTTTTGACCACAAAACAACAAACGCCATAAGTAGGTTAGGCGGTTGCAAATGATTTGTGACTGTTGCTTTGCCGTAGCAAATGGTATTTGCCACCCCACATTCGCGTCCCCTATTTTCCGACACATGGTGGTCGCAAAAGGTATTTTGTGATCACATTTCTATTATTTGTGTCGGCTCGTGGCGGTCGCAAAAAATTTTTTTTTTAGTAGTGTGACATGAATGAAAATATGTAAATATATGTCTATCTTTACACCAAGATGAGAGTCCCACATTCTCATTGTAACTGGTGTGCCAAATTTGCCATTTTTGAATTAAGAGCTTTATAAGGAGATATCACATTACCTGGGCCTTAATGACTACAAAATTTCTTAAACTTAATGGATGATCGATTTTATTAGCTCCAAGTTCACTTAAATACAATTTTTATTTTTTCTTGCTAATAGCCATTTTATCGAAGGTTTTGAATTTGAGCATAAAATAAATATTAACATGCACAAGGGATGGTTTGATAAGCTGATCCACAGGATTAGTTTTCCAAGTATAAATAATGTTAATTATGCATGTATACACTGCCTACAATGAAATTGTTGGAGAGTGATATCCAATGATTGTGTTACCAACCAACCAAACAAAGCCTTAAGTCCCATCAGATGGGGTCGGCTATATGAATCATTCGTATCCACTTGACTCTATCAAAAGTCATTTGGTTAGTCAAATTAAGAAGATTCACATCTCTATTTACTATATTAGCCCACGTTAATTTAGGTTTCTTCTGGCTATATGGGGTCGGCTATAATTGTACCAGTTTTTTCATCTTCTTCTTCTCTTTTTTGTGCTGTTATTGTGTTTGTCTGCAAGTTAAGAGGCTTCTTTGCGTAGATTATAGAATTTTGAAAGAATACTGCAGCATTCCCAAATATAAAATCTACTGTGCCGTAAATTTCGCATTCTCTGAAAAATTATTTTTCTTTTGCAGTGTACAGGGTATCTTGATACCCTTGAAAACGGCATCTGAAGAATGCTGAATTTTTTGCTGAATTTCTTAATGCTACTGCTTGGTTCATGTATGGTCCGGCTGTGTTCTCAAAGGTAATATCTTGTGCAACAAAGCCTTCACCCTCTATCCCTATAAATGAAGGAAAGAAAAAAGAATGTCAGTCTAATGTTGGGACTGGTATAAATTTTAATTCAATCTACTAATTTAATTTATTTCTCTTCAATCAAAATTTCAAACTTAAAAGGATTTCTGATGCCTAGATTTAGAATTCATAACCTAAGTCAAAATCCAAGTATCCAAATTCAACTCGAAAGATCAATTAGTTGACTGACCTGCTGTTGCTGTATAATAGGTTTGGAAACCTGTGCCATTGCTCTTGTTGCCTGATATCACCGTCTTGTTCCAGCCATCCCCAACAAATGTTAGATTTGTTTTTTGTTCTCCGACGAAAATGTTCTCTCTATAGAAGCCTTCTTTGATTTTTATGTAGTATCTACGTTTACTGTAGTTAGGGGCTGCAAGAATGGCATCTGTGATTCTTGTGAAATTCCCTGATCCATCTTGTGCAACTGTAGTGTCAATGGGCATGGACTTCCCTAGTGAACTCCACCAGAGAGTGATCAACACAGTGAGTGCCAACATTGTTTTTCTCTTTAGTAAAAGGGTTTTATGTGTTTGTTTCAGAGAAGTTTATCAAAAGTGTTTCTATGGTGTGAAAGGCTCATGTAACATAAAGGAGTGAATAGCTTGTAAAGAATGAGTAGTATTTATAAGCAAAACTTGCTGTTGAGTTCCTAACAAGGAGCATTTTTCTAGGTCCAACTGAGATTGAGTTGCACACGTTAAGGGTAACATTCTTGTCTCATTTGATCTAACTCATTACTACAATATAACTAGTAGAGAACTCTAATAAATAGAACAGTTGGCAGCTTTGTATCAATATAGTTATTAGGAAACTCTAGTGGTTTGGTTACTTGGCAATTTTTGTCTAGCTAGCTGAAACAAACTCCTAGATTGGGATGTGTCACGTTATCATAAGTATTGTATTTTTTTTATGTGTTGAGAAAATAGTATACAAACATAATTTTTAAACAAAAAAAAGTACATATACATAATGGGGAAATATAAAAAAAAAAGAAAAAGGGAAATATCAAAATAATTGCAAATTCATAAAAGTACAACATTATTTGCACAATTCAGTGCACAAATCACTTGTACTTTCATGAGTTTGCAATTATTTTTTCAACTTTCCACTTTTTTGACATTCCCGGTAGTAGTACTTTTGAAATTATGAGCAGAATGGTGGGTCGTTTTGATTTAAAATGAAAGCACCACAAAAGGTCATATCTTTTTTTTGTGTTAAAATTTTACACAAAAATTATGCTTGTATGACATTATTCTAATTTTATAGTAGTTGCGAATCCCCTGACTCCATTCAATTCGAGATGATGTGCTCCATTGAGCTATGATGTTATGATTTTGGCATCACTTAATCTTCTCTACAAACATGATCTGACGTGTTGTTGTTTCTTCACTCTTTATTTCTTTCTTTTGTTTTTTTTAAACATTTTCTTGTTAATTTTTATTTTTGTTTTGGGTGGGGGGGGGGGGGGTGTTTGCACTCTAACTCTTATTCTTTGTTTCTTTCTCTTCTTGATTTTTATTTCTTACTTAGTAGGCTTTGTTCCAAATTAGGCCCAATTTCCCCTGACAATTTGCTGGGCAATGTCACTCCTAGCTGAACTTGTGGGCTGCCATTATCCAAAACTGAACTTGTGGCCAAATGCATAGCCCGTATACTTCAGGCCACCTAGTTTTTAGGAAAATGGCAAAGGGTGTCCATCACAACTCATCAATAGTCTAATAGGAACCAACACTATTGAAAAGTGTTTGTATAATAAATATTGATTCTGGGAAAGAATGGCAAGGTAGTCATGAGCTATTGGTCGTTTAGAGGAATTTGACAAATTGATTGAACAATGGCTTTAAAAGAGAGTAAGAGAGTTCTATCCAAATGCAAGAAACATCAAAAGCTGAAGCCATTCACTTTGATTTGATATATTAATTTTGATCTCTTCTAAGAAGAAAAATACAACTTTGACACTATGATTTGGAGCCATTTCTATTGTTATGGGGCTTAAATAGTCAATTCACAAGTTTGTGTAATACAAGCAATGCCCATTTCCATCTTATTAATATTCTTGGAAATATTTATTGTTCTTGTTCCATGTTAACTTTTCCTAGTTTTGGAAGAGTGTATCTTATCTTTGATTTTCTTTCAGATCAAAATTTCTGTATGATTTTTGTGGTCCCCTCTCCCTTGGAATTGGAAGCAATCAAATTTCCAAGAAGAGTAGCTGTTCCCCTAATGCTGAAGTTGCCCTACTTATATGAACAAATACTTATATGAACAAAGGGATAGGAATGACATATAAGCAAATAATGCTCTTGGAGTCTTGCTTGGTGCGAACAATATAGACATGGATAATGATGTACAAAATTGACCTTAAAACTCTTTTATTGTGAAATATCTTTATAGGTTATATGTAAATAGTGAAGAATATGCTTTGAAACATTTGATGCGTCTATTTAAAGAATATAAAACTCTACTAGGGGATTTTTTTACGTTTAGACAAAGATAGTGTTAATATAGTTAGATTACAATTGAAAGAATTTATCGTTACTCTATCAATTTCAACCCCTACCTCCCCCTCACAACACCTTAATGTGTAGCTATTAGACCATTGGGTCAAACCCCAAAGTCTTATGGGATTAGGTATTCCTATTTTCCTCCTTTCATATTAGTTCTGTTTAATTATTTGAAGCTATTATTGAGGGATTCACTTTTTAAGAAATCTGAGTTGAATAAATAATACAACTTTTTTTTAGTGGAATATCTTTTATAGATATGTTCATACGTTAATTTTTTTTATTTTTTATTTTATTTTATTTTATTTTTTTTGTTAATTCAACTTTTTTTTAGTGGAATATCTTTTATAGATATGTTCATACGTTAATTTTTTTTATTTTTTATTTTATTTTATTTTATTTTTTTTGTTAAAAAAAAATGCAAAATATGGCATTGTCCCATTTCATTCCAATTGAATTAGAATTATTTCATGCGACTTAAAACAATTGTATGGCAGTCTGGAGAAAAAGAAAAAAGTTCCAATATTTATCCTCCATTTTGATAGAGGATTTTTTTTGCAAAAAATATTTTTCAAAAATTGTCTTTCTGTGGTTTTATCTATTTAGTTACAATCCTAGAAAAAAATGCAATAGTGGTGGCAGTTGTGGTGAAAGTGATGGTGGTGATGATATGGGTGAGGGTAGTGGTGGTAACACTGGTACTGTGCTGGTTATATTTTTTATAATTCTAATTTGAAAAATATTTTTTACATTTAAAAATTGAGGGTTATATATATCATGGCTTTTTGTTACCAATTTGTATTGCCGATATAGGCAGCATTAATTTTTTAATAATTATTTCTAAATATTAAAATCAATCACAAGTATCCATGGCAATAAAGGATACAAACAATGATAAAAAAATTAGTGAAATATTTCTCTTAGAAAATGAAAATCAGCTCATTTGTCTTTGACTACGGAAAACATTATTGGTTTATTTATAATTTTTGCTATATCAAATGTCAACAAATGTGAAAAATATTTTGGCCAAAAACAAGCAAAGCATTCTAGTTTGGGGTGGACAATGGAAACAATCTCAAATGTTTTTCATCCACCAATTTGGGATATAAAATAACATCAGTGTAACTTTATTTAATCCAATATCCAAAAAAATCATATTCACGGGTTTCAACTAAAAAAAAATCCAAAGAATGTCTCAACTGAAACAAAATAAATCTCTCTCTGATTAATACGTTTGATTGCACAATCAAACATATACACTTAAGGACAAACATGGAGCTGATTAAAAGTGTTTGATGAACCATAAGTAGTATGCTCATTGCTATTGTTTGTTTCCTTGTCAAGGTTAGTTGTTGGGGAACTTTCATATAACTCACATTTTCTTTTTTTAAATTTTAGTCATTAAATTTAATGAAAAAATATATTTTAATGAAGTATGGGTACTTCGATAAATATACCATATTCGTATCGGGTACTTATCGGCGTATGCTTTGTAAGTTATTTAATATAGAATAAATTGTTAAAAAATCCAAGGTAAGGAAGGTATAAGATATTAGGTCTAGTGAATATTTTTTTAGAAAGAAGTTCACCATTTATGAAATAGTTTGGTGAGAAATTCTTTTGTTACTTTTGGAGGACATTTTGTTTTCAATTTTACCCTTTAATTTATTTGTTGACTTTTTTTTATCTGTTGACTTTTTGTTGACTATCTACTTAAATTCATATATATTTGTTCAAATTTTTTAACTATCTGTTCAATTTTTTTTCCTTTATCTGTTCAACTTTTAATTATAGAGAGTTATCTATTTAATTATAGAGAGGAAGGACGTTATCTATTTAGATACACCAAACAACAACAACTACACAGATATTTCTACCACTATCTGTTGCAATTTACAACAGGAACAACAGTAAAAACAACAAATAATCAGATCATACAAGCTAGATAATATATATATAAAATAGAGCAAAAGAACAAATCTAAGCCATTTGTTGAGCCATTTTTAAATAGATCTGATTGAAAAAAAAATCAATCAAATTAAAAAATAATCATTTTTGAACAAATTTGTTGAAAATAGGGGTGTGCATGGTGTAGATCGGGTGGTTAGAGATAAAAATTATAAATCGAATGGCGAATTGGCAAATCGTGGATTGGGTAATTTTGGGCAGATTAGGGATTGAAGAATATTCTAACCAATTATCAATCATTTGCATAATATATAATACTAATTTGCATAATATTTTTCATATATATAACACATACTAATTTGACATATTATTTTTCATATATATAACTATTAATTGGTAACAAATTCCACATCTTAAATCTCTCTCATATTCATTTTTATTTTGATATTTCATTAGAGATTAAAACATATCTATGAATTAACTATAGCAAAGCGGAGTAGTTTTGAAGGCTGTTAGTAATGGGCGCCCATGTGGCATGACCATTTGAACATAATTTGGATCTTATCCAAATAGGTTTTGAATTAAATTCAAACCTATTTAGGATAACCACTCAGGATATAGATATTATCAGTTTTAACTGATATGGATAAATAATAATAATATATTATATATCTGATATATGGTTATGGGTAACCTAGAGAGAAACAACGTATGTTTTGTTTCTACCCATAAACTTACTCTCTCCCAAGAAACAACGATCAAGTCATTTGCACTGTGGTTTGTGTGGGTGATATTCACCATTGTAATATCACCCCACTGCTGGGATTGATTGATTAGATTCTGGAAGCACGTGATTTATCCACGAGGTTCTATCATCAAAAGAGGTATGATCTAAACATTTTATTCCGCTGCATGTTTTGTGTTTTGATTTACATTGGTATCAGAGCCATTGATGGATATTTTCGTGTTTCTTTTTAATCATGTGTATATTTTTACATGTGTATGTTTACATTATATACATGAATGTTTGTAAAGAAAAAAAAAAATCTACTTTGATTAGATTAAGAGCATAAATATTTTTTTTATGTTCATTAATGTCTTTTTTCATACCATAAACGGTTTTATTTTGAAAAAAGGAGTCCGGCAGTATAAAAATCGGACCAGTCAGTACCCGGGAAGGCGGCGCGTGTGATTCACGCGCTGTATGACGCCTCCCAGCATCGCCACGCGCCACCACGCGCAGCCACGCGCCACCACGCGCCGGATGCCCTGCTGACGCGCCTGCACGCGCCATCATGCGCGTGTCGGCGGCGCTGTCCACGCACGCGCGCCGTCCGCGCCCGCACGCGCGCCGCGGGCTGGAGCCGAGCGCCGAGCCGCGGCTGAGCCGCGCGCCGAGCCGCTCCTTGAGCCGACTCGCGCCGAGTTGCGCTGAGCGGCGGCGAGCCGAGCCGAGCCGTTTTTCCCGCCTGGCTTGGCTCTAAGGCTCTGTTTGTTTGTTTTTAATTCTGAATTGCGTTAATTGGCCATAATTTATTCGTTATAGCTTTGTTTTAAGCATGGTTGGTACCTTTAGACTCAGAATTAATTTTTCTACATTCTGTAAAATTTTGAAAATTTTACGAAAATATAAAATATTTTTCCTGTGTTAATAATGCATTTTTTTTGCTTTAAAATGCATCTGGTGTTGCATGATTAATTTTCTGGGGTTGAAATTTTTATTGTGGACTTCTGAAATGTTTTATTATCTACTGGTAATATTGTCTCAGTTTATCAGTTTCTGGATTTTTTATTTCTAATTTTATGTGTGTTTATTAGTTATTTAAAATTCCAGAATATTTCAGAAAAAATTCCAGAAAATTTCAGGATGATGTACTTTAATTATGGCATAATCTGAATATTGAATACAACTTTTTTTTAGGTTTGTAATATGTTGTAATTAGAGGAGCATGATTATTTATTTATTTATTTATTTATTAGAATTCCATTATTAAATGATATAGCATGAGTTATTTGTAAATTTACATTAAGATGCTATTGTATGGAATTTATCATGCTTTGTATATGCCATAGTCAGTGGGAGGTTATTCGGTTGAGAGAAATCTTTGTAGATTAACTCCCGAAAACCAATATTTTGCGCATAAATTAAATTAAATTTTGGATATTGTCACCTGTGGCGCAAGAGATGATTACGAGCATAGCGGATTTTCGATCTTGCGACTTGTGTAATATTGTCACTATTTAATTTAGATTTTTGCGGCAAAATTATATTATGCTAATCAAATTAATCCCAATGCGAATTTCTCTCTAAATTGATTTAACTTATGGAAGTTAATTTGATTGACCTAGACTTAGTAGAGATGTTCAAATGTGAACAAACTAATCCCATTCTTTAGATGAGCAAAAGTCTTGGAGACTTTAGGTCAAACCTTAATTGAGCCAAAGTAAGGAAACATGACTCAAAGTCGCCGTGGTTTTGGTGCCTTGTTTGGCACAATAAAAACTAATGTGTGCGCTATGGTTAGCGGCATACTACGTAGTTTTGGTTGGCGAGTTTTGGAGTTATGAAATTAGTAAGCCCTCAATAGATCAATATATGATCTTGACTAATGAGCTGCGCGGATTGACTTTGTAATCTGATTTGTAAATAATGTTACATCATTGGATGAAGTAACATTCAAGAGTCACGTCATCCTAGAAATGCGAGCTTAAATAAATTAGTCATTAAGTGTAAGACGAGTAGCCAAGTATGAGCAGTGTTTTGCTCTCTGCCCAATTATTGGGAGTTGGATGGAGCAAAATTTCATGCACTATAATAGTGTGCGTTGAAGTATCACTTGAAGATTAAAAGATTAGCGCTTAGTAGCAGCAAAATCTATTAACACTAAGTGAAAAGATTAGCGCCAAGTGGCTGCAAAATCTATTAGCATTGCTAACTTGTCTAAGTCTGGACACTTTGTTTCCACACTTATGTGTGAGACATGGATGAGGTGCTTCTTTGTGTGATTCCTTTACTAGGCTAACGTTTTGAATAACATTTACCACTAAGTGCAAACGTTGCAGCATAGTAATGAAAAGGTCAAGGCTGACAAGGTTGTTATGACTCTAAGAATTTGACGCATGGCTCGTGAGAGCAAGAGCATTGTGTTGAATTAGACTATTTAGCCTAATTCGCGCTTAAGTTACTTCAGGAGCTGTCATAGTTGATAGCTTATTCTCTCCTTCTTGTGGATAGTAGAATTAATTGCAAGTAACTATGAAGCGAGAAATAGATATGGCAAGAGGAGTATCGTCATCTTTCAACTAGATGTATTAAAGTGTATGGAGAATAAAATTGACTTGAAGGTGCAGGGGATTAGCACTTACTAGTTAAATTTGCGACTTAGGCGCAGTTGATATCTCCATGACATCTTTTTATGATCTAATGAAAATGAATTAGTCCTGAGTCATTACCTAGTTGGGCCTAAACCTTTTTAAACTTATCTTTGAGAACTCACACATTAAGATGATTGGAATTAGTTTATGACATTGGTCATGAACCAGTGGCTTATTATACTTAATCACATTAATGAGATGATGACACGATGGTTTGAGTAGGCCTTCTCGGGCCCACTCGCTTATGACATCCTGCTCTCATGTGAATGTGTAACTTTGTTCGCAATGGGTGCGCACAAGTGAGTAGGAAAGCCGTAGAAGGTCATTTGTTTTGGCGCATTTAGTCCACTATGATATTTGTGACTAGATATGTGTAAGGGTATGATAGCTAAGTCTCAATCTCGACATATTTATAGATCACAATACGCATCTGAGTCAAGACTATTTGATCTCCCATAAGTCAAAGGTTTTGAGATGATTTTTGACATTGCACATATGAGGTTGAGATCAATTAGATAACAGCTTTCATGCTTTTAGTTTTGACCAAGATGGCGAGTATCTATTTGAGTTATTTTTTTTGAAAACTCTGTGAAGAGAAATGAATGCTTAGAAAATTGATTATTCCTAGTACTCAACAACACAATTGTGTAGTAGAGATAAGGAATTAAATATTGTTAATGTTAGGTGGATAATGGCGCAAAATGTTTCCCAATTGGGAATTGCACTAGTTTGTTGCCTATATCCCTAACTAAGTGCCCTCCATATCAGATTTTACACTCCATTTTTGAGTAATGGGTTAGCAGAGAGCCATCTATGGGCGATCTGTAACCATTAAGCAGCTTATCTTTATTTTACTTCTCATAAGATTGCGAAGTTAAGACCTAAGGTTCTATAGCGCATTATTGTATGCTGTCTTGTAAACACAAAGGGTCGTGTGGCGCATTATTGTATGCGGTCATGCAAACCCTTCGGGTCATGTGCATATAGGTAAGCAGCTTTGTGGTAGTGTAACTAAGTCACATAAAGTTTTATTAGTAAAGGTGACGTGAATAGAGTTTTTGGAACTCTATAAGATGGAGAATTCCAAGCATAGCGCTCTATGTAGCCTAGTTGAGAATGGAAAGAAATTTCCAATATCCTAAGGACAGTGGGAGCGATGTGCCTACTAATGGATTACTCCATTAGAAAAAAATACTCTACATTCTTAGTTGCGTGGTAGCGAATGTGAAAATTTTCCACGTCATCACTGGGTGATTGAGAGGGAAATATTCATGATTGCTCCGCAAGATGATAAAGAGCCTAGGATAATGCCAAAGGCTCTAGTCCCCTGTTTTTAGAAAGTGGATCAATGCTGCGCAGTTTAAGACAAAGTCTTTGAGGATTAACCATTTCTATAATTTGGTTGACTTTCCATTATGACGCAAAACTGTTCTAAATTTATGCGTAATTTGGATAGTCATTGTTGAGGCATAAGGCTCGCTAGATACCGAATGGTCGCACCATTGAGGAAAGTGTAGACCATGAGAAGACTTCCTCCCGGGGAGTGAGGTTATTTTGACTTAGGCTATGATTGACATAAGTTCGGAACATTGATTTATGGACATTGTGACCCAACTTCTCGTTGGAGAATTGGATAAGTAGATCCGTAGGGATTTACCTTCTGCTTTTATGGTGAAAAGTTAGGAGCGCAAAAAGTTTGCTAGTTCCAATAAATCTTTTACAGCCTAAAGCAGTTATCCAAACAGTGGTTCTTAGATTTCGTCAAGCCATAATAGGCCAACGATGATCGATGAAGACCACTGAGGCATGATCAATGGTCCAAAAGAAGTTTTTTCCTTACTTATTCATTATGAGCCAGGAATTTATAAGGTTGTCGCCACCTAGGGTGGGCAGTCCTCTATTTTAGATATGATGGACATGGGTGATGTAATTTATATGCTCGGATGTACGATCCTTAGGGATTGTTTTAGGAAAATTCTTGGTTTGTCTTCGATGACTTACATAAGGAATATCTTAGAACGATTCTAGATGCAAAAATTGCAAACCCATTGACTTACCTATCGGTAAAAGCCAGAGCCTTAGCTATTGAGTGAATCCTCAGATTGTCTTTGGGAGAAACAGATGACCTATATTCCTTGATCTTTTCTTTATTGTGGGAGCCTAAAGTACGCTATGTGGGCGTATTCGGCATGATAAGTGTTATCTTTGATAAATGGTTAACTGAGTTGTTTAGACATTGACCTTGCTCATTAGACTGTGGATAAAATGCTTTACTAGAAGCATATTAATTTGCTCCTTGTAAGATTCAATGCGCTAGTTGGGCGCATCTGCGCTAGTTGGGCGCATTAAGAATGAACGCAAATTGGTCACCAAAATATCTTTAGAGAGGTTATTGCGCAAGAGGTAGTGATCTTAAATCATTTCATGTGAGGCACACATGGTGGATTCTGTTGTATATACTTATCGCAAGAGGTGCTGATAAGGCTTATGTTTGGAATCTATAATTGCGCAAGCTGTGGTCATTTTTTTAAAAAAAAATCGATCACTTATTTTGAGATGATGGGATGTTTGACACTATTATGGTTTGTGTCATAATGATTAGCAAATGATGATGTCAGCAGGCAAGATTGGCTCACTCACACGAGCAATCGCCCTTGGCGCTTAGGAGCGAGCAAGGTTGAGACTAGTGGTTTATTTTTATTTGGAGCCAAGAGAGGCTTAAATAATCCACTATGCATGTCGCCTTGGTTACAACCAAGATGAGGTCGTGTTAAGGACCAAACATGGATGATAGTACCCACTTTCCATGTTGTGCCTGTTATGATTAGCCAGATTCGAGATCTCATTTGGCGCCTAGAAGGCGAGCAAATAGAGAATTCGGGTTAGGCGCTAGAAAGCGACTAGACTAATATCTGTACGGTGTATCGAGTATGACGTCACTCTTTATGGAAGAGTTACTCCACCGTAGCATGTATTCATACTATATGTGCTTGGCGACCGAGTAATGAGGTGAGAGAATGGATCCCTGCTTCCTCACCGTGTGAGTCTTACGTGTCATTATTGATATGACTTTCATTTATGTACCCTTTTGTGACTTTTGACTATGTCATAAGGTAAGGGGTTGATGTTCTGCTACTTTGGTATGTTGCCTGCGGTCATGCATGATTCGGCCTTAAGGGACATCACTGGGAAAGCGGTCAATCCTAAACTAAATGGCATGAGTGCAAAGGGAAGATCATCTAGTATTACACCACTGTTGTATATTCACTGCCGGCAACTCATACCGCTCTGTATGAGAGGCGAATTGAGTGTGAATATATTGCAAGAATTGAGAGGGTCAAACATGCTCTTTTTGAGGGATTAGAGATGTTTTTTGAACCAGTGTAATTAGATGGGTCTGGGGTATATGAGACACTATTTCTGTTCTTTTTGGGTTGATGTCTCTATGCTGGCTCATTTTGAGTTTCTAGTATAGAGCTCCCACATGCAGGTGTTCTCAGCAGTCGCACGGTGCAGTGGCTAGTATGAGATTGTTTATTTTTGGGAGATTGAGACAGAGATGTGGCAGTGTCATGCCAACTCATGTGCGAGTGGGAGATGTTAGTAATGGGCGCCCATGTGGCATGACCATTTGAACATAATTTGGATCTTATCCAAATAGGTTTTGAATTAAATTCAAACCTATTTAGAATAACCACTCAGGATATAGATATTATCAGTTTTAACTGATATGGATAAATAATAATAATATATTATATATCTGATATATGGTTATGGGTAACCTAGAGAGAAACAACGTATGTTTTGTTTCTACCCATAAACTTACTCTCTCCCAAGAAACAACGATCAAGTCATTTGCACTGTGGTTTGTGTGGGTGATATTCACCATTGTAATATCACCCCACTGCTGGGATTGATTGATTAGATTCTGGAAGCACGTGATTTATCCACGAGGTTCTATCATCAAAAGAGGTATGATCTAAACATTTTATTCCGCTGCATGTTTTGTGTTTTGATTTACAAAGGCAGATTATAAAACTTAAAGTTTAATTCACGGTTAGCAGATTGAATGGTGAGGATTGATATGGATCGGTGCAGTTTTAGTGAATTGGGCAGTATTTTTGCACAATCCTAGTTAAAAGTGTTGATGATGAGACTGAGGAGTTGGTTGAGACTGAGGAGTTGGTTGATCTCGACTTGAATAGTCTGTTGGTTGATCTCAACTATATGTATGTATATATAAAGAGTAAAGAGAGAATGTTGATTGCACAGATTAGTGACCCCCTTCACCTACCGAGACCTCAATGACCTCGTCATCGCCGCTTCGTCATCATTGATGATGAGTATGGTAATGGTGGCGATGGAGAGAGAGAGAGAGAGAGAAAAGATCAAAGAAAGAAGAGAGAAAAGAGTGTTAAGTTTTTGTAATTGGCAATCTTGTTTGACAAAACTTCTTTCAGTTGTAATTTTATTTTCTCATACGTTTCAATGAGGATGTGAGTGTGTAGATGTGAATCCAACACGAATTGTGCCTATGCAGAAGAGTTTGTGATCTTGAGGCTTTCATGTTTGCCACTTTGCTGACTATGTAAGGCCCAGGCAGGTTTGAGGGACAACGCCTCTAAAGCCAAAGTGGCTTGATCACCCGTGCGGTCATTTGTGCGCTCAAGCAGTGAATGGCTCTGAACTTCTAGGAAGAAAGTTTTACCATTCAAGCAGTGATGGTTGCACTCAAGCGGTTAGCCTATATGTTTTGCACCACCTACTCACACCTCTCGAGCGGTGAAATGTGTGCTTGAGCGGTCTTCGCAATCCAATTTACTATAAAGTCTGTTATTTGCTCATTTTAGGTTTAAGCCGTCTAGAATTTGAGAGTAAGAAAAGACAAAGTGTTTTCTATTGGAGGTTGTTTTATATGAGTTCTTTTGGTGTATAGAAGTTGAACGATTGATCAACGATCTACAGATTGTCAAACATCAAGGGTTGTTCTTATTATTTTGTTCACAAAAGAGAGAGTTGTTCTTCGGTGGATTCCGGAGAATTTAGGCCTAAAGCTTTGGTGGATTCCGAAGTGGCTCATCATCGTGCATTCGATATCGGCATTATGGATTCAACGTTGGGCAAGACAATTTCGAGGTGAAGACGGTGGTGGAAAAGAAACATCGGGTTTGGTTCAATTTGGGCTTGGATTCGCTAGGTAATTGGGAATACTCTTGTGTAATTTCTTTCTGTTTTCTTAGTGGATTGTTTTGCTACTTTGGCCTGTGATTTTTTTTTCTCACAGCTGGAGGCCCTCAAATTGTGATTTTTTCATGTTAAATCGTTATATCGATTTGTCTTGATTGTTTAATTAGGGTTGTTATTCATTGTTTAAAATTGAAGCGTAATCACAAATCAATATCTTAAGATTTTAGATTTTTCAATTGGTATCAGAGTAGGTCGTTCATTTTTTTTTTTCAAAACTATTAGGGCGAGATCTTGTTTGATTTGTGATAATGGATTCAATTCATGAGGCGAATTCTACGGTTCGACCACCCCTACTTGACAGATCTAATTATTCTTTTTGGAAAGCTAGGATGGGAACATTTTTGAAATCTACTGATGAAAAAGCTTGGCAATCTATCATGTGTGGGTGGACCGAACCGACGATTACCATTGATAAAATAACATTCCCCAAATCAATTGATAAATGAGACAAAACTAATTACTTAAATAGTAGCTAGAATAGTAAAATTATCAATTCTCTGTTTTGCGCCGTCACACTAGAAGAGTTTAGTCGTATTTGAAATTGTGAAGTTGTAAAAGAGGCTTGGGATATCTTACAAACTATTCATAAGGGCACTCATTTGGTTAAATGCTCAAAACTTCAAAGGCCCACTTCTAGTTTCAAAAACCTTTCAATGAAAAATAGTGAGACATTTGATGAATTTTATGCGAAGTTGAGTGACATTGTAAATTACAACTTCAATTTAGGTGAAAAAATACCGGAATCCGAGATTGTGGGAAAAAATTTGAGATCCTTGCCCGATCAGTTCCAACCAATAGTTACGGCTATTGAGGAGGCTCAAGATGTTGACAATCTCAAGCTGGATCATTTGGTTGGAAATCTCCAAACCTATGAGGCACATATGAATTTTAAAAAGAAACAAAAAGATGATATTGCTTTTAGTAGTGCTCATAGAGTGGGAAAGGATTCTGATGGGAATTGTGAGAATTACTCCAAGATATTGGATGCTTTTGTAAAACAATTTACAAAAGTCTTTTTTGAAAAAGAAGCCTAATCTTTCGGAATCAACTCATAAATCTAAAGGCAAAGATTATCTCAAAATTGATTCTACAACCAAAAAGAAGAAAGGAAAAATATAAGAAAACCCTGAAAGAGTCCAATTCTATGAATACCAAGGATTTTGCTACTTTGCTTAAAAATACCCTAATCATTTGAGGAAGAAGAAAGCATTCGCTATCACTTAGGATGATGAATTAAAGTCGGATAAAGATGAAAGTGACAACGAGGCTCAAGGCAAAGAGGGGCGTGAACAATTTCTTGCTTTCATGGTGGCTTCCAGAATTAAAGGATGAATGGAGTATCCCAAGAGGCCAGTTCAAACTGTCGTTGATGATGAATCCTTGGGGAGTGATGATGATATAGATGGTGAAGAGCTTCAACAAGCTTATGAAAAGTGGTACAAGGAATCTCTTAACTTATCCAGATTGAATGACAAACTCACTACCAAACTCAAAGCCTATGGAAGTGAGAATGTCAAACTAAAAGAGGAGATTTTCGAGGCTAGGAATGATGCCGTCAAGATCTCTAATGATCAACAAGCTCTTTGTGCAAAACTCTAGACTTGTGAGCAGAGAGGAATTAGCTACAACAAATCTATGTAATATATGAAGAGAAGATTAAAACTCTTGAGATGTTTTAAATTGCCTTGGAAGAGCTAGTCATCAAGAAAGAGGAAGAGCTCAAGTGTGCTATGGTTACTATTGGTCTTTAGAATAAAGGATCAAAGACTTAGGACAATATCATTGGGTTCAACAAATGTGTTATGGCAAGAGTGACATTGGCTTTTGTGGTGACAAATAGCAAAAATGGAGTGCATCTACATCTCATGATACAAGAACTCAAGGATATGAAGAGCAAACAATTCAACACGAAGATAGGCTTCTCAATCTTCCTAGAGTTGGTAAGGTCAAAGAAAAGAAGGTACACCTTGTTTTTATTTGTCATCATTGTGGTATGTATGGTCATATTCACCCTTATTGTTATGAGTTGCATGGATAATGTCTCATAGAGGTAGAAGAAATTCTAATACCTCGTGGAGTAGGAGACATTTCTTTGGTCATAATGGTGTTAAGGGTCATATTAGATCTCATTGTTTTGATTTGCTTGAGATCAAACATGAAGAGATGTCGTGTTTGCTAGACCTAGGAATAAGAGGTTGGAAACCAAATTGAGAAGGGCTCCCATTGAAGGGGAAGGGAATCACAACGTCAAGTCACCACCCAAGAATTGCAATTCTCACAACCTTGTTCATACTAAAGCGGTTTGTGTAAGAAAGCTTGACATGTGTTAATTTGTTCATTCGTCTTTTATTTTTTATTTTTTGTTTTCTCTTTTTGTTTTGAGTTTTTTGTTTGGTTGTTTTTGGGTCTTTTGTGTGTATTTGTTTGTGTCTCTCTTGCTTTCCATATATATATATATATATAAAATAAAATTTTTTAAAAATCCAAAAAGATTTTCCTATTATGGTTTTGCAAGTTTGAATTTTTTGAAAAGTTCTCAGTGCATATTCGAATTGATAAGAATATTAATTACATGTTAATATGTGTGTGCTTTCTGTAGTCATTACTCATTTTGGATTGTGTGTATTTTGATTAGTATATCTCATTTTGTACATACTCTTGGATTAGCAAATACCAGACTCTTTCACATAAGTGATCAAAGTTCTCTATGGACTACTAGCAGTGTTTCATGTGTTTTTCTTGAGAAATTGACTAATGCTTGCATATCTTGGGTGATGTTGAATCTCTTAACCCCCTACCATCTATTTGCATCTCCATTGCTTACCCCTCTGTGTTTATATCTCATGGTATGAGGAAAAGGCTACCTCAGAGGCACTAACCAGGCTTCACTATCTTTTCTACTCTTTTCTGGTTTGGTTTCCATACTCTTGAGTGTGAAAGTCGCAGATGAGTGCCCAAGAAAATTGTATACATTGTTGGAGGGGAAGCATCCGTATTTACTCAACAAATACCCCTTGACCACTAGAGGTTTGATTTTCTTAGTCATTTACATATTCTTTTGCTGGAGGTCTAGCCATTAGATTACTACTAGGATTTGAATCTAGTGTTTGTCGAACTCCAAGAGCCACACACACACACTTTTATTTACATGTTGCATCACATTCTTACATGTGGAATCTTCTAGAAGTTGTGCACATTGTGTTTTCAAGTAATTGTGTTTCTTGGATATTCTTGCGTGTTTTAAGCTACAAATCTGAAATTCCTTTCTTACTCCGCCATAGTGTTTTTATCTTTTCCTTTTTATTCATTGTTTTTGTGCTTGTGGTTACTTTTAGTGAGGGGGAGTTTGGTTAATCATTACAGGGGTTTTTTTTAGCATGGACTTACATTGATTGGTTTTATAAGGGAGATTGGTGTTAGTTGGTTTGCATGTTGCTATGCACTAATTATTTATTGCTTATTTCTCGCATTCTTTTGATTATTACATCATGTCATTGCTTGTGTGGGTTATGCTTGTGTGGGTTATGCTCGTGCTTTAGTTGACTGAGCTTCCTTTGACAATTCATGACAAAAAATGGGGAGAATTTTGAGGGGGAGTATTTTGAGAGTTTTTTTTTTTTTTTAATTATGTGTATGCGTGTTCCTAAAATTTTCATTTATTCATGTTGCATGTTCTTAAAATCTCCATCTATTCATGCTTCAAGATAATCTTGATATGTTTATTACTTTCATATACTCTAGTGGCACTAATAACTAATTTTTCCAGATCTTGACCTTAAGAAAGCTATCTTGGTTAGTTATAATGGGTTGGAGTGATTAGAATTTTATTTGTTAGGTGTGTTTTGTCATAGAATTTCCAAAGGGGGAGATTGTTAAGTTTTTGTAATTAGTAATCCCGTTTGACAAAACTTCTTTCAGTTGTAATTTTATTCGCTCTTATGTTTCAGTGAGGATGTGAGTGTGTAGATGTGAATCTAACCCGAATTGTGCTTATGCAGAGGAGTTTGTGATCTTAAGGCTTTCATATTTGCCAGTTCACTAGCTATATATGTGTAGACACCCCATTTTTGACTACCCTTAAGACTTGGGTGCTACTGATTAATTATTCGATGGTGCAGGCTATGTTGTGCAAAGGTTCGATTTCTTCGGCAAGGAGAGAGCCAAATCCCAACCTTACACCCCCTTTTTGGACCAAAACTATTTTGACCAAAATGTTTTTTAGACCTTAAAACCCTCTCTTTCAAAATATTTTTGAAAACATTTCTACGATGTTCTGAGGCTCGCATTTCGATAAATGTTACGTTTTTCGGTAAACTGAGCAAGGACAAAGTGGAAATAAATGAAGGTGAGGTAAAATCTTTGAAAAAATCGTTAAAACATCTTGTTTAGAGGTTTGGAGTTGAAGAAAATTGGAGGAGAGAGAAGAAACCTAGTTGGAGAAGAAGTTGGGCATGAATTCGGTTAGGACCGAAACTGAGTAGTCTTCACTAAAACAAGCATATCTCTTAGCACACTTTGAATTTTTATGTGAGGCTTCCACCATTGGAAAGAATACTTCTGGGGATTCAATTTAGGCTCAAGAATGACCTGCAAAGGAGTCCAGATGATGGAGATATGCCTGTTTGAAGTCGGGGCCAGGAACCAGTTTTTGCTGTCGGCCACTGGTGGAGTGTGTCGGCCAAAAATGGAGTTTTCTGGCCATAGGTCGTCGGCCACCAGTGGTGTCTGGTCAGCCGCCAATGGTGGCCGGTTGGCCATGGGTGCAAAAATCAGATATTTTGTGCAGATTTTCCCTTCCAGCTGTTCTACACTGCTCCAGATATTTTTGAATTGATATTTTCGACCAAGGCTCTCTTTTTTCTATATATAGTGGCCATATCTCTCATATTGCAAGGTTGGAAAGTTTGGGAGCCTCTCTCTATAAAATCTCTCTCTCTCTATATAATTCTCTCTCTCTAGATTTCTCTCTCTTGCCCTTTTGTACATACAAGTAGAGATACACTTCTTCTTTGCCTAGACATCCTTGATCAAAGTTTCTTATCTTTGGGATGAGATTCCTTGGGACCTTCTTTGAGCTTTAGAAGGTGATTTTAGCTTTGATTTAGTGCCTCATTTGTGTCTAAAGTGTGCTTGGCTTCAAGAGGTATAACTTTTACCCTTTAAGCTTTGTTTTGACTACTTGTTTTACCATCTTTTTGTACTGTTTTTGGCCTAGTTTTCAACTACAAAAAACTCTGTTTTTATGGTTTAAAAATGGTGGTTTGAGGTCATTTTGTGGTAGGGGGTTGTATCCCCTTTTGTTCTTTGGCTTGTGAAGCCTTTTGTGCCATTTCTTACCACCTTTAAATCAAACTTTTTGGGCCTTTTAACCACTGAAATTCAGATTTATTTCAGTGGTAAAAATCAACTTTTGAAGTCCAAAATAGGAGGGGTTAGCCTCCTTTCCTTGTGTCTTGCTTCCATGCCTAGGTTGCTTCACATGATAGCTTGATTTTCTAGCTTAACTTAGCATAATTCAAGCATGTTTTAGGCTCTATTTTGGCATGTTTCAGCTTTGTTTTAGGTTAGTTGGAGCACTTGAGGCTTGCTTTGTGTGTTTGTAGTGCAATTGTGCTTCATAGCTTAGCTTGTGCTATGTTTTGGCCTCTCATTCTAGCTATTTTTGGCTTACTTCAAACATGTTTTAGGACTCCTTTTAGGCTGTTTTAGGACTGTTTTGAAGTGTTTGTACCTTTTGAGCTTTGTATTGTATGTCTATAGTGTAAGGGCTTCACTAGTTTAGTGTTTTAGGCCTTTAAGCATGAAGTGCTTGAGTTGTTTGCATGTTGCAGTGTTGTTGTGCATGTATCTCAGCATCATAATCTCTGTCACATACTCATTTGTCTCACTCTTTCAATTGCTTTTGAGGATTGTTTCAATTTTGAGATCCTTTAAGCTTAAGATAGAGTGTATGCTTAATGGTTTTAATCATCTCTTAAGGGTTTCTACTAACCAAAGGCATGACCTCTCTCTTGCCTTAAATCATCCCTTGGTTGACACTTCTTTCTCTTTAGAGGACTCTCACCTTGGACTTAATCGATCAAAGGACTTAATCTATTAAAGGACTAATCAGTAATGTAAAATGAGTAAACAAAAGTGACAAGTAAAACTTGAGCAAGATAAGCATGTTGTGTTGCATTGCATGTGTTCAATCGGACGTTATATTGAACACAAGGAAGATTGGAGCATTTCATACTCAAAGTGATGAAATGAGCCAATCTCCTTGGTCTCCATTGCCTTTGACCACACATGATAAGGTGATGATCTCGAGTCTTGTATTTGCATACAATGAAGTTGTACCGCTTGGTTCTTTGGCCATCATGCATTGAAAATGCTTGGTTGGTGGTTTTGGAGCCAAGAATTACACTCCTTTGACCTTGTGTAATGATAAGGAGGGTAATAGTACATATATTGCTAGAGAATACACTGCTTTGCCTCTTTTTGCTCTCTGTTGCAGCAAAAAAGAGAATTCCAAGAAAGGGGTGGCTGACCGGCCACCAGCAGTGGCCGACAACCACCAATAGTGGCCCACCGGCCACCAGTAGTGGCTGACAGCCACCTTTTGTGGCCGACCGGCCATTAATGAATTTTGCACTAGTGTGTTCCTGAGTTGGAGCAGAGGCATTCTGGGAGTTGGCACAATTTTCAGAGATCAAACAAGTGCAAACAGAGGCATCCAAAGGCAAGGCAGTGGATTTTCGGGAGGAAACCAACCGAGCATGCATGCGTCCCTTGCCCTTGAGGCCATTTAATTGCTTTAATTAGTTAGCATAGCTAATTATTCAATTCAAGTGTTATACTTGATTAATTCGTGTAACTAGTTATTCAATTCCAACTTGTTGTAATTAATTAGCTTTGAATAAGTTAGTTAATTAGTTTCGATTGTGTTGTAATAATTAGCTTAATTAGCGTAGCTAGTTAGCTTTTATTCATTCGGACCCTCCTTCATGAGGGCATAATGTTGTAATAAGTTTGCGTGCGTGTGTGCATGTCTTCCAACCCCACATCTTTCTCCCTTTTATTTAACCGCTTTTGATGGTTAGTTTAGGGACATTTTCAATTAGCATACCTTATGCTCGCATGTTTGCATCCATTCATTTGTCTTGCATGCACCAAGGTTCGGTGCATCATTCTAACTACATTGCAAATTCAATATCTTCTTTGAATACGTGTTTAAAAGCATGTTATCAAATTGAATCAAATCATATGCCATATTAGTAGTCGAGCCTATTAATTGGATTATTGCATGTGTTGCATTAGGCATCTTGTATAGTTAGGATCATGCATCTTTCTAACTAGTTTTGTTTTGCCTTGGAGTACTTGGTGAGTTTTATGCTTTAGCATGCTTGCATGAGTGCGATTGCCATGTTGCCATGATAGCATGCTTGCCATGAGGCTATTTGCTTAAATGATTAATTGCATGAATGCGTATGGATGAAGGCTTGATTGTTTGAATTTGAACAATTCAACGAATGTATGTTTAAGCCCACTTTGCAAAGTGGCGAAATCTTGTTTTAAGCCCACTTGAGGTGGCAAATCCACATTTCTAAGCCCACTTGAGAGTGGCAAATTCAAACCATTTTTGAGAACAAACATGAGTTGAATTCGTTCTAATTCTTGCGATTTTAGTCTATACTTGCTTGTGTGTGCGTCACATAGTAAAGTTAGCTAATAACCGGAATAAGAACACATGAAGTTTATAAAACAACATATCATGGTTAGTAGAGGCTGATCCTTTGATCGGGCGAGCGGGGGTGCTCATTTCATGACCTTCCCCCCTCGTATCCAAGTTCCCGAGCCGAGGTAACTTTGGTGATGACGGACACGTGGCCTTTGGCACAAGTCAAGGTTTCCTAAATTTCCCAAAACAAAATATTTAGGTGGCGACTTTGTAATCTGGCAAAGCAGTCGAATTTTGGCATTATTTGATTGAAAATTGATTTCCAAAATGATTTGCCGGATTGGACTCTTTGGTGTTTATCAGTTTCACATTGCACTTTATGAGATTAGATTCAGAACCGTGACAGGAGTCCAAACTATAGCGATCCCGGTTTTAGATCCTTCGCTCGAGCGAGAGTTGAGTTTTATATTTGGTGGCTCGAGCAAGAAGTCCTTCGTTCGAGCTTGCGTCTGCGTCTAGTACTGGACCTGAGAGTTGCAATCCTTAGCTCGAGCGAGATTTCCTTCGCTTGAGCGAGCGAGGTTTATGTTTTGGGTTTCTTCGCTCAAGCGAGCATTCTATCGCTCGAGCATGCTTCTGGGTTACAGACCTGAAGCTTCAAATTGTTGGCTTGAGTGAGACTTTCTACGCTTGGGCGAGGTTTCTTTGTGTCTGGTCGCTCGAGCGACCAATCCTTCGCTCGAGCGAGCCTGTGTTATATCAATAGGCAGCAGCGGGGAACACTTCACTTTTTCATCTCTTTTAATTTCAAAACCCTAGAATTTGGCTCTCTCTCTCTCTCTACACTTACCTTCTCTCTAGGGATTGATCTATTAGTAGTGTGTTCCTACCCTAATCTCTTTGTAAGAAAGGTAGAGGGTGACTTGGGCTTCCTTTTAATCTGAAAGTTTGTGGATTTGGAGCACTTTGAGTTTTCATCATCTTCTCCTTTGGGCTTCTAATTTCGAGGTAGGGATACCCTACTCCATCTTATGAGCTTTGTCTTAAATTTTGGTCATTTTGATTAGCTGGTGATGTTTGGTAATTTTGGAAAAAGTTAAGGTTGTTTTGTAATTTATAAAAGAGGGGTTTTCAAATATTAAAACCCATGTGTATGTGAGATATTGGAAAATGGTATTGTTGTTGTTTAATTGGTGAAATCAAGCCTTAGGGTTGATATTGAGAAAGGGGGAAAATGCCCTAATTATTGAAATAAATTAATTAGTATAATTAATTTGGGAAAATATGAAATTGAGTTAAGGATAATGAAATTGGGGAATTATGAGATTAAATGGTGTAGTTGGATAATTTAATCACTCACCCACGGAATTGTTGATATTTTATCTGTTGATAAATTTATTATCTGTTTAGAGATAACTGCTTTGGGCAATCCGTGGAGGATAGTCTTGATTGTTGTAGACATTGTATGTTGATTAGGGAAAACTGAAACTAATGTGTACTTATTGAATTATGGAAGAGTTTCATTTTGAGTTGTTATCTCATTTGAATTGTTGATATTGGAAGTAATTTTAATATGAGATGCAGTCTCATTTTATTGTTTGGCCAGGTTCTGAGCCATGTTTGTATAATTGGAAAGTTGGATAAGTAACGGAAAGTGGAACGTAACATGGACATAATTGTCATGGACCTGTATTGTGATATAATTGGTTTATAAGTGTTAACCATCTATCAAATGCTATTGCATTAGTCATTGCTTATATTTGGTTTAGTATATCGCTGCTGGGCTTTGGCTCACCCTATATGGAACATCATTTTCAGGTCCAGGCGATATGCCACCTCCAAGGACTTAGCTTGGGAGGTTTTGAGAGTTGAAGACTCCTTTTGTTGTTTTGTTATTTGATATTACATGTAAATTCAAGCCAAGGGCTTAATATGTATTTGAGTTAGCACTCACTTTTGGCATCCAAGTGTTGGTTTGGAAAGTTGTAAGCCCGTAGGGCATTTACTTTTATTGTCAACATGTTATATCTTTTGTAAGAATACTCTGATGAATGAAAGGATGTTTTATTCTCTTACATCAATGCATGTCGAGATTGTTGGGTTCTATGTATCTTTTTGAGGGCGTTACACAAACTGTAGGACCCAATTTCGAGCTCTCCGAAAGGGGGGCGCGAAAAAAGTCTAGCTACAGTACGGTCCAGGCGAGGTCGAGGGGCAACGTCCTCGAAGCCAAAATGGCTTGATCGCTTAAGCGGCCATTTGTCTACTCGAGCGGGAAATGGCTCTAAACTTCTAGGAAGAAAATTTTATTGCTCAAACAGTCAATCTATATGTTTTGTACCGCCTACTTACACAGCTCGAGCGGTCTTTGTGATTCAGTTTACTATAAACTGTACTATTTGCTCGTTTTACGGTTTAAGCCATCTAGAATTTGAGAGAATAAGGAAAGACAAAATGTTTTCTATTGAAGGCTATTTTATATGAGTTTCCTTGGTGCATAGAAGGCGATCGATTGATCAACGATCTACAGATTGTCAAACATCAAGGGTTATTCTTATTATTTCGTTCACAAAAGAGAGAGCGTTGTTCTTTGGTGGATATGGGGGAATTTGGGCATGAAGCTTTAGTGGATTCCAGAGTGGCTCATCGCCATGGATTCAGCATTGGGCAAGACAATTCCAAGGTGAAGACGGTGGTAGAACGGGTTTGGTTTAATTTGGCGTGGATTCGCTAGGTAATTTCAAATATTTTTGCGTAATTTCTTTTTGTTTTCTTAGTGGATTGTTTGTGACTTTGGCCTGTGATTTTTTTTTTATCATAATTGAAGGCACTCCAATTGTGGTTTTTCTATGTTAAATCGTTGTGTTGATTTGTCTTAACTGTTTGATTGAGATTGTTATTCATTGTTTAAAATTGAAACATAGTCACAAATCAATATCTTGGGGATTATAGATTTTTCAAAGAGATTAGAGAGAGAGAGTGGATCGTCTTTGGTGGTGGTTTGTTGGTCGAGGGAGAGGTACAGGTGCGAGTAGAGAGGTGCAGCGACGAGGTAGTGGTTCATTGGTTGAGAGAGAAGAGATGTGCAAGATGGCAAGGGCAAGGGCAAGGTAGTGATAGAGTTGCAGAACAAAGAGGAGAGAGAGGGGTTGTGTGGTCTATCATTGTTGATTAGAAATATATAGGTGGGTTTTTTGGTCCTTTTACTTATGCATGTCCTTATAGACAAAATGTTTTAGAATGTGGACTTCTGACTAATAAAATTTTATTTTGGATTTATGGAATTTTGGTTTATTACTTTTGGCATTAAATATTAATTGTAATTTGGATAGTAACAAATTAAACCATTTAATCAATTTTTGCATTACTATAAATTAAAATAAATATTTTTTTACAAACGTACTAAGTCATACATGTACCCGTTTTTTTTAAGATTTTACTAAAATGACGTATCTGTATCGTACCAGTAGCAGTGTACCTATGCTTCATAGATATTAGGCATTTTATGTACATTGAGTTTGATGCTAAAATACTTTTTTTTGGGGTCAATTTTAGTTAATGAAAATAGACAAATGGTTTAAATTAAAAAAAAAAATCATGATTCAAAAGATTTGTTAAAAACTTTTATTTTGTTACAAGGGTCAAACTTTGGAATATATATACATATATATTCGTAATGTTTTCTAAATTTAAATTATATTTTTTTCATGCGCATCTTTTACAGCTATTTCTATGAAATGAAATTTCCATGAATCAAAGGGACCATTTTTTTGGAATATGAGGCTACTTCCTTTCTTATTTGCATTTATTAGTGTGTTAGAAGTTATAAGTAACTACTCTATAATTCAATGAACCATACTCTATTTCCAACTCTTGCTTCATTTAACCAAAATTCTTTACATTGTTTTGAAATGAAAGATCATAATTCAATGACATTTTTTCTGTAAATAATTTCTGTGTACTTTACATACTCTCTAGTAGAGTTTACAAGGGCAGTTCATGCCAATCAATATATTATCGTTGCACAAGATGTATTGGAATTTCACAACAATCAGAGATGTTATCCTTGCTGCTGTTAACTACAATGCATGTCCATACTACATAAAGATTAGAGAGAGTTTGTGTAGAGAAAACATATTTTTTTGGAAAAGAGAAAATAAATCTTACACGTGTCAAAGATGGGATGGACAAGACAAGTATATCAGGCAACAAGAGCAATAGTATACGTGTCAAAACCTTTGATTCAGACACAGCAGGTCGAACATGTCACAATCTCTAAAAAATTGAATTCTTGTTTTGGTGTACGGAGTGGGCATCCTGATACCCTTGAAATTAATCAATACCTAAAGAAGGTTGAATGGTTCTGCTTCATTTTTAATGCTACTACTGGTTCTAGTATGGTCCAGCTTTGTTCTAAAATGAAGTATGTTAGGTTTTATTCTTGGCAACCCCGTTTGACAAAACTCCTTTCAGTTGTATTTATTTTCGTACTTTTATTTCAGTGAGGCTATGAGTGTTTAGATGCGAATCCAACCCGAATTATGCCTTTCAGAGAAGTTTGTGATGCTAATGCTTTCAAGATTGCCACTTCGCTGATTATGACGGGGATCGAGCTGCCTGGTCAGCTCGCAGGGGTCCAGGGGGCAGCGCCCCTTGGCGGGTCCGGGGCAGCGCCATGGCGGGGTTGAGGGGCAGCGCCCCCGAAGCAAAATGCATTCCAAGTTGCCTGTCCGCTCGAGCGGACATTACCCCGCTCGAGCGGAGAATCCCTGGTTCCGGCAGTTTTGGTCACCTGCAAAAGTACTGAGATGTGTGATTTCGCGCTCGAGCGGGTTCTATAGCGCTCGAGTGGACCTCTGTTATATCACGCGCATATTTTGCTGAAGACGCTTGAGCAGGCTGTTGGGCGCTCGAGCGGAGATCGCGGGACAGATTCTATAAATTCGCGTGTTGGGTCAGATTTTAGGATTACTACTCCAGATCTTTTTTTTGGGTTCTAGGGTTTATATCTGGGGATACTTTGTGAGTTTTCTTTGATGTTTTAATTGAGTAGTCAACTCATGTTTTAAAGAGTATACATCGAAGGTTTGGTTTGTTCTACAAGTTCTACAAAAGAGAGAGAGAGAGTTGTTCTTCGGTGGATTCTGAAGAATTCGAGCCTGAAGCTTTGGTGGATTCCGGAGTGGCTCATCGTAAAGACAATTCCGAGGTGAAGACGGGGTTGGAAGAGGCACATAGAGGTTGGTTCAATTAGGCGTGGATTCGCTAGGTAATTGAGAGTATACCTGTGTAATTCCTTTAAATCTTCTTAGTGGATTGTTTTGTGGCTGTTGCCCGTGGTTTTTTGATCACAGTTGGAGGTGTCCAATTGTGGTTTTTTCCACGTAAAATCGTTGTGTCTCTTTGTCTTGATTGTTTGATTGGGATTGTTATATTCTGCTTAAAATTGATACATAATCACAAATCAACATCTAGGGGATTTCTAGATTTTTCAATTGGTATCAGAGCAGGTCGTTCTATTTTTTTTTTAAAAAAATTCTTTTAGAGCGAGATCTTGTTTGATTTGTGATAATGGATTCAATTCATGAGGGAAATTCTATGGTTCGACCACCCCTACTTGACGGATCCAATTATTCTTTTTGGAAAACTCGGATGAGATCGTTTTTAAAATCTATTGATGAAAAAGTTTGGCAATCCGTCATGAATGGGTGGACTGAACCAATAATTACCGTTGATGGAGTTACAATCCCCAAACCAATTGATAAGTGGGACACAACTGATTACCAAAATAGTAGCTGGAATAGTAAAGCTATCAATTCTCTCTTTTGCGCTGTCACACTTGAAGAATTTAGTCGTATTTGCAATTGTGAAGTCGCAAAAGAGGCTTGGGATATCTTACAAACTATTTTTCAAAGTAGACGACAAAATATTAATGAATGAAAGGTAAAAAATTATAAGAATCCATAGCTCAAATCCAAATTCAAAAGTTTCCAAATTGAACTCAATTGATCAATTATAAAATTGACATGTTGTTTTCTGTATTTAAGATTTGGAAACCTTGGCCATTGCTCTTGTTGCCTGATATAATAATTGTCCATTTCCTATCCATCCCATCATTAACAAAATGTAAGATTAGTTTCAAACATTCAAATGCACTGTATAGTTGGGAGCAGCAAGGATAACATCTCTGATTGTTGCAAAATTCCTCGATCCATCTTGTGTAACCATAATATATTAATTAGCATGGATTGGCCTTGTAAACTGCAATAGAAAATGATCAAAAATGGTGAGGGGCTAAGATTTTCTTTTCTTTTGGAAATGGGTTTTTATGCATATGTTTCAAAGAAGTTTATCAAGAGTGGTGACACCCATATTCCAACCAATTCTGTAGTGATGACAACAATATTCCAACCAATTCTATAGTGACCTTTGATTTTCTTTCAAATAAAAATAAATAAATAAAAAAGAAAGAAAGAAAAAGAAAAAAGAATTAAGAATTATGTTTGAACTCTATGGTCCTCTCTCCCTTGGAAGGTATCAAATTTCCAAGAAGAGTAGCTATTCCCCTAATGCTAAAGGAGGCAATGCTTATATGAGCAAGGAATATGGACAAAATAGGCAACAATGAACTGTGTGTTTGCATTAGAATTATAACTCTTGTCCTTTAGAAAATTATAACTCTTGTGTGTTTCCAAACAAGGCATAAATTGTCTCTTGATAAGAAAATTGCTTGGCAGGTCACTAGTGGACTGCCTTTTTCCATTGTGGGGTATGCAGAACAACTTATTAGATCATAAATTTACATAAATATTTAAAAAGAGAAAGAAAAATATGTGAGGACAACTGCAACATTGTTTAGTTCCTTTTGGATTTCCTTCTTGATCAATGACAATTGTAGTATTGTCATTATATTGTGTTATCTTGTAGTTACCACGTTTGAGCTTTTTACAGGTGCATACAATTACAGTTCTGATCTTTCTACGAGCATATTTGGTACTGCTTCTTTTAATAATAGTAACAATAACATCACAAATATGATTATATGGGCAATTGCTAGTTCTTATGATTTAAATACACATCAATTCTCATGCCCCATTGTTATCTACTATAGTCAAATGGGTCTCCTTTCCCTTTTAACTTATATTTTATTCATATTGTCCTCGTAATTTTCTGTTTCCTTTCTAAATCTCTACTCTAAATAATGATCTACATACAACGTGCAACCTTAAAAGAACCTATTTTTAAGAAAATGACAAAGTGCCCATCATCATAGCTTATCAACAGCCTAAATGGAGCCCAACACTATTGACGAGTGTTTTGAAATAAATAAAATCAATTTAAGGAGAGAATCGCAAGGGCCAGGTATTACTTATAGATGATCACTTACTTGTATATAAAATAATCTAAAATGTTCAAGTTTTCTTGTCTTGGTTTGGACAAGGGGGGATGGGGAGGTAAAAAGTAGATATTTTTGGTCAAAATATCCTCATTACTCATTTGTATTGGGAAAAAGGACATATCAATTAAGTTTAATGGGAACTGTTCTTGATTTAATTTTTGTGTAGGTTTACAGAGAAAAAAAATATCATAAATTAAATTAATGGATAACTTTGTCCTTCATTATAAGAATGAATTTCATTATCATATTCATTTTGTGCCCCTCTCTCTCTCTCTCTCTCTCTCTCTCTCTCTCTGTCTTCTACAATGTTCTCTCTTTTCTCTTTTAGTACAACTTTTTTTCTTCTATATTTACCATCTTTAAGTCCATTGATCACCTCTCATCACCTCTACCATCAGTTGGCGTCACTTATCATCACTGCCATTCGTCGCTCTCTCAGATCTACAACCGGTGACAACCATTTTCATCATCAACTTTCAACAACTCAGATATGCTACCCATGAACTAATATCTGAGATTGATGACTTCAGATCTAAGACTAACGGCCTCAGATCTGTTAGAAAAAGCTCATTAGAGTTGTCCATCTAGGCTCTGTAGCGAATAGGAAGATTTTACTATTCGCACATGGTAAAATTTTACTCTCATGATATTATTTGTTCAATGTTTTAATAGATTTTTTGTTTAATATTTCTACTAGTAATAGAAAAATCATAGTAAGTATTGTAGTTGGTGGTGGTGGTGGTGTAAAAATTTATTATTTAAATGTTAAATTGACACAGTAAAATTTTATTGTCATACATCGAGTCAATTTTTTTATTTTTATTTTATTAGCCATAAAGTCAAATTTTACTATATATAAAATAGTAAATTTTGAATAGATCTTTTTGTTTTTCCTCAGTAATAGTGATGGTATGGCAGTGGTGGTTGTCGTTAAAAGCTAGAGATTCATGTTAAGAAAAGTGTTCGTTTAAAAAAATGGTTGCCGATAATAAGCAGTCGAAAAACAATTGCTAGAAATTACTAACAACCACCGGAGGTAGTGGTTGTCGATGACCAGTGGTTGGTATTATAAGGTGGTGGTAGTATGAGATGGTGAGGAAGAAGACTAATAAAACTTGAGATATTTTTGTCATATTTTAATTATATTGTGATATTTGTCCTTACTGAATGATAACTTTTTAATTTGTCCTTTTTGCAAGAAAAATTAAGACTGAGCCAGCTTTCGCCAAAACTCCCTAAAAATAATTCCAACTTAAACTATAGCGATCCCGGTTGTCCCTTTACTGTTCTGTTGTGTTCCGGACTCGGTTCTGTGAAGTTGGTAGTGGTATCTATCTTGTTGTCGTCCTTTAATTCCATTTGATTGAGTTTTAGGGTGTTTTGAGCAGGGTTGTTACAGGTTGGTTAGGCCTTGGTTTCAATTCCTTGTTGTCCAGTTTTTAGGCGATCCGCTCGAGCGGGTCTTCTTGCGCTCGAGCGGGGATTGCACACCTCCAGTATTTCGTGTTCCTGCAAAACTTCTGCAGATGTGATTTTAACGCTCGAGCGGGTTTGTTTACGCTCGAGCGGTGGCGCTCGAGCGGGTCTGTTGGCGCTCGAGCGGGTAGTACTTTCTAAGTTTAAGTTCTGGGAGGTGGAGATCTACGCTCGAGCGGACTGGTTTTCGCGCTCGAGCGGAAGTACTTTATCCTTGTGTCTTGGCGCTCGAGCGGGTCTTATTGCGCTCGAGCGTGTTCAGATTTTTGTTCTTGGCGCTCGAGCGTTGTGTTCTCCGCTTGAGCGGGTCATACGTATATGAGTTATCCGCTGGGTGGTTTTAAATCACTTTTTGCTTTTCTTTCTCTCTCCTACTTTTTCTAAAAACTATTTTTGAGAGCCTCTCTCTCTAGAAACTCCCTTCTCTCTAGGGTTTGATCTAGTTAGAGTGTCCTTCTTCTCTTCGGCCTTTGTAAAAGTTGTGTTGATCGTTGAGGGCGTCGTTTTGATCCGAAAATCTTGGACTTTGGAGCATTTTGGTTTTGGCTTCTTCTCCATCCGAGCTCTAACTTCGAGGTAGGGATATCCTACTCCTCTTTATGAGCTTTGTCTTTAAATTTTAGTATTTGGAGATGTTGGGGTTGGTTTGGTAATTTTGTGAAAGTTTGGGGCCTTGGTGTAAATTTACAAAAGTTGGGGTTTTAGCTATATAAAAACCTAGATGCATGTTTGGCATGGAAAAGTGAAATTAATGTTGAAACATTAATGAAAATGGAACCTAAGGGTTATAATGTTAATTATGGAAAATGCCCTAATTACATTGATTGATTAATTTGTATAATTAATTGTTGAAAATGAGGGATTGACTTGAAAATGTGGAAATTGGAAAGGGAAGGGGTTAAAGGGTGTAGTTGGATCATTTATCACTCACCTAGTTGAAATGTTGATTATATATCCATTGTCGCATTTATTTTCTGTATAGAAATAACTGCTTTGGGCTATCGATGGAGGATAGTCTTGATTGTTGTAGACAATGCATGATGATTAGGCAAACTGGAACTAATCACTGGAATGTGTCATTGAGTATGACGGTTGAAAGAATACATTAAATTTATGTGTTGTGTGATGATGTGTATAATCATTGTTTATATGCATTGTGTTGTGTTGGAGGAGATAGGGGATGTACTCCACGGTTTAGGAGAAGATAGGGGATGGACCTCTAAACCGGATGTTGTTGGGAGGAGATAGGGGATGGACTCCATAGATAGAGCTCATATGCTTATCTATTAATGTGTTGACAGAGCTCATATGCTTGTCATTGGAAGTGTGATAGTGCTCATATGCATATCTGTGGAAGTGATGATATAGCTTGTATGCTTATCTGTTGGTGTGTGTGATATAGCTAGTATGCTTATCTATTATGAAATGGGAAAGTGCTTAATATAAGTTACTGTCTCATATGAGTTGTTTGGCCAGGTTCTGAGCCATGGTTATAAATTGAGAATTTGAAAGGAATTGGAAAATGAATTGTAATATGGACTTGTATGTCATGAAACCGTAAAGTGTGATAAGGGAAAGTATCAGTGTTGTCCATCTATCAACTGCTAATCTTTTAGTCATTGTTCATATTTGGTTTAGTATATTTCTACTGGGCTGTGGCTCACCCTATATGGGAATATCATTTTCAGGTACAGGTAGCATGCCACCTCCAAGGACGTAGCTTGGGAGGCTAGAGGCAGGCGGACTTTTGTTGTTTTATTTCTTTGATGTATTACATGTATATTCAAGCCAAGGGCTTAATGTGTAAATGAGTTAGCACTCTTTTGTTGTAACCAAGTGTTAACTTGGAAAGCTGTAAGCCTCTAGGGCATTTGCTTTTGTTGTTAACATGTAATACTTTTGGTAATGGAACTCTGATGAATAGAAGAATGTGGGACTTTTATATATCAATGCATGTCCATATTGATGGGTTTAATGTTGTCTTTTGAGGGCGTTACATAAACAAAATCTTATCACTCTTTGATATTGTTTGTTGGAATCATATCAAAACTTTACAAAAATGACACTTTGAGAAGGAAAGGAATATGAATTTTATCATCATCCTACCTAGTAGAGGGAGCATCTACATGTATTATTTTTCATATCTACCCATCAACCAACGTCTATCAAAGTTTAGGCACATGAAACGTACCCGTTTTAACTGGGGTTTCAGTATTTTAGATCCAACTTCTAAAGAGAGGAGTTTGATATTTTTTTTAGTAGTATTTTTTTTTTCCATTTATGGAGATTGTATATAGCTATTAGTGGTTGTAGGCCCGAAATTGGTGCTTGATTGTTAGGTTTGATGATTGTTGATTTAATAACTCGCGTTAGATTAGTAGTTTATTTGATGTAATACTTTATATATTTTTAATTAATGTCTTATCGATTGACAAAAAAAAAATTAGGCAACCATTTTGTTTGGATGGAATTTCAGATTCCTCATTCCAAAATCCAATTGCACAATCATACACTAATGTGGGATTTATAAAGGATTTTTTTATTAAAAAAATTAGTTTATATCTTATTCATAAATTTTATTTATTATTTTCTTTTTTTTCTTCAAATTCAAAATTTAAATACAACTTAAAAGAATGAAACCAATGCAAGTCACGTGCTAGACAATGTTGTGAGAATTGAATAATAATTTCTCTAAATCAATTTTGCAGAATAATGATATTAAATAAAATAGATTTTGAAAATAGGTTTTATACATTTTGATAAAATTATATATATATATATATATATATAACAGAATAAGAATTAGAAGAAGATTCAGAAAAAAGTTTGTGTAATTGTAAGAGGCAAGTCAAAAACGTTGTTCTAAAGTCGTTATGCACTCTCTCTGTGCGTGTTTTAACTATCACAAACGACTCCAAGATAAAACCCAAAAAACTCACAGTGTAACGCCCTCAAAATAAACCCATAATATCATACGGTCACAATAAAGAAAAGAGAATTCATATTATAATCATCAGAGTATTCTTACAAAAGGTATTACATGTTGACGACAAAGTAAATGCCCTATAGGCTTACAACTTTCCAAGTCAACACTTGGTTACAAAAAGAGAGTACTAACTCTACATCAAATAAGCCCTATACATGTAATACAACAAAATAAACAAAAAGAGTCCAACAGCCTCAAGCCTTCCAAGCTACGTCATTGGAGGTGGCATAATACCTGTACCTGAAAATGGTGTCCCATATAGGGTGAGCCAACGCCCAGTAGAGATATGCTAAACATAATATGAGCAATAACTAAAATATTAGCATTTGATAAATGTTTAATTCACATAAATCAATTCATATCCTATTTCAATTACATGACAAATGCGTCCATGTTTCATTCTATTTTCCATTTCTTATCCAATTTCTCAATTCACAACCCTGGCTCAGAACCTGGCCATATATATTAAATGAGATTACATCTCATATCAATAACTCTACCATTTCTATTGAGATTACAACTCAAATTAAACATTTCATACTTCACATTCGATACACATAATTGCTGTATCAATCTCAAATAAAACACTTCTGTACTTCATATATGATACACAGATTTGCTGTATCAATACTTCAATAGATACACATATTTGCTGTATCGATGGAGTCCATCCCCTATCTCCTCCCAATTAGTATCCGGTTTAGGAGTCTATCCCCTATCTTTCCCTAAAAAGTGGAGTACATTCCCTATCTCCTCCCACACAACGCAATGTATATAAACGCATATCATATACATAATCAATCAATACATAAATTTGATGTATTATTACAACCGTCATATTCAATGGCATATTCAATTGATTAGTTTTAGTTCGCCTAATCATCATGCATTATCTACAACAATCAAGACTATCCTCCACTGATAGCCCAAAGCAGTTATTTCTAAACAGATAATAAATGCCTCAACAGATATATAATTTCAACATTTTCAAAGTGAGGGATTTATAAATCCTACTCCACCAATCCACCTCATAATGAGTCAATTTCATTATTTCCAACTCAATTTCACATTTCCATAATAATTGTCATTAATTACACTAATGACCTAAGTACACCCAAACATGGCATTTTTCCCTTGAAATCAATATTGACCCAAATGTCCAAATATTATCAACAACATCAATAACCTCCCATTTTTAGACCCAAAACACATATGTTTGAATCAAAGAACAAAACCCCTCTTTCCAATATAGCACATTACAAACCCTAACTTTCCAAATCAAACCATTTCTGCAAAAGCTCAACATTTAGGTTAAAGCCCATAAAGACGAGTAGGAATCCCTACCTCAAGAGATGGAACTCAAAGGAGATGATAAAGAAACTTCGAAATGCTCCAGCACCCAAGATTTTCGGATTGATAGGAAGCCCAAGCCAAGCTCTACACTCTTTGCAAAGACACTAAGGGGGTAGATCACTCTAGCTAGATCAATCCCTAGAGAGAAGGTATATTCTAGAGAGAGGAGCTCTCAAAAGAGGGTTTAGAAAAGTAAGAGAGAGAAAGGAAATGTGAAAAGTGATTCAAAATCAACCAGCTGCCATCTGATATACGACTAGTCCGCTCGAGTGGAGAATAGGACGCTCGAGCGTAAAGCACAAAAAAAAATTGAACCCGCTCGAGCGCAAAAATGCCCGCTCGAGCTCCAAGACACAACTGCAAAATACACCCGCTCGAGCGCAAAAGAAAAGCCACTCGAGCGTAGATTACGCTCCTCCAGTACTTTTACAAACATCGAACACCTGCTCGAGCACCAAGGTACCCGCTCGAGCCTGACCCGCTCGAGCGTAAGGAAATTCGCTCGAGCGTGAAAAACACATCTGCAGAAGTTTTGCAGAGGTATAAAATGCTGAAAGTGTGCAAACTTTGCTCGAGCGCAAATGGACCCGCTCGAGCGGAACACAAAAAAATCTGGGCAACAAGGAATGGGACCAAAGCTCAACCAACCTGTTCGAAACACGCCCAACACATCTTAAAACTCAAATATAAGGAATCAAAGGATGACAACAAGACATATTCAACAACCAACTCCACGGAACCTAAGTCCGGAATACTGTTAAACCATGAAGGGAAGACCGGGATTGCTATACACAGGATCTAACATGATGCACAGTTGCAGCATAAGGATTTGCTAAGTTTGTATCAGTTGCCCAGAAACATAGAATATAGATAATACAATAAAGAGGAGAGAGAGAGAGAGCAAAACAGAATACGTTGTTTTATTTTTTTTCTTCTGCCTGAGTTAGAGTCCTATATATAAAGACTCTCTAATGTCTGTTGGGAACAGACACACCCTTTGCTTTTTGAATTCAAACACTATTTGAATTATAAATAAACATGACTGTTGGAAAAAGAAATAAATAAATAAATGCAAATAATAAAATAAATAAATAAATGCAAATAAAGTTTTGAAACTTTTAAGAAATCTCCAACAATCCCCCACAAGATTCAAAACTTTGCAAAACCATCAAATAAATACAAAAATAATAATGATAATAATATGGGCAACTCTAAAACCATATAATGGGTGTAGATGTTTTTCAAACTTGAACCTTACTTAGTGTTGACAGTTTCATTCTGAAGGAATATCAGCGAATCAGGTCTTGAACTAAATCCCTTTTACCAAAATTCAACATGTCACACATATGGTATGATACATAATTATGGCGCTGGTTAGCACTATTAGCAACCATGTGCTCAATCTTGATTCTTATAAGAGTTTTAGGGAACGACCCTATTCCTATGGTTGCGGCTTCACAATGCTCTAATTTAAGTGAATCCTCCAAAGATAGAAGTGACAGATGTCTACCTTGCAAGTGCATGCCCGCCTTGGATTCATTTAGAGTAAGTACTCTTCTTTAATCATTACATTGACATCAACATTTATATCTTAGGGATAAGCAGGAGAATACAAATAATAAATTTAATAAAAGTCTCCTTATTTAAAGTGTTGGAATACAAGTCAAGCTATAAGAATTGTTCCTACCAGTTGAACTTTCTTCATAGGATCTCCAATCACAAAAGTCGGGTTACCTTCATCGTCGACTCATTGTGACCCATCCTCCTTGATAAATCTAAGACTATACTCTTAGATAAATCTTCTATTAACTGATCGGTGATATTCTTTTCAGATTTCACAAAATTCAAAGATATAACATTTTTATTCACCAAACTTCATATTGATTTATACCTCACTTGCATATGTCTATTCATCTTTTTATTAGTATGTGCTTGTCTCACAAGTTCTATTACAGCTCTATTCTTACAATGTATGGAAATAACAGGTATAGGATTTTTCACAAGTGGAATGTCAAAGAGTAAATTTTTAATCCACTTAGCTTCAGTACATGTAGTATTTAAGGCTATAAGTTTTGATTATGTTGTATTTTTAGAGATAACAGCTTGTTTCTTAGAACCCCAAGATATTATTGCTTCGCCTAACATAAATATATACACAATAATAGACTTAACATCTAAGCTATCTGTTATCCAATTACCATCGCTATAACTTTCTACAATGTTAGGAAAACCACTAAAGCAAAGTGAATAATCTAGAGTTCCTCTTAGATATTTAAAAACTCTTTCCACAACAATCCAATGATCTTTACTAGGATTATGAGAGTGTCTACTTAATCTCCTAACAGCATAGGCAATATCCAGTCTAGTCTTATTAGCAATATAGAGAAGTGATCCAATAATTTGAGAATATCTAAGTTGAGATACAGGTGTACCATTATTTTTCTTTAAATTCATGCTAAGATCAAAAGGAATTGAAATAGGTTTGAGATTATAATAATCAAACTTTTTTAACATCTTCTCTAGGATTCCAGATTGATTTAATGTAATACCTTCGGTTGTTTTCTCTAATTTCATACCCAAAATTATATAAGCTTCTCGTAAATCTTTCATATCAAATTTCGAAGACATAAGATTTCACATTTCTAATTTTATCTAAATTTGTTCCGAATAATAAGATGTCATCAATATATAAACACAAAATAATGCATTATCCATTTTCTTCTTTAAAGTATACACATCTATCATGTTCATTGATCGTAAAATCAAATTCTAGAATTACCTTGTTAATTTTTCACGACATTGTTTAGGAGCTTACTTAAGTCTATACAAAAATTTAACTAACTTGCAAACTTTATGTTCTTGTCCTTTAATCACAAAACCTTCAGGTCGCTCCATATAAATTTTCTCATCTAAATCTCTATTCAAAAAAGCAATTTTAACGTCCATTTGGTGAATTTCTAAATTATAAATAGATGCTAGGGCAATCAAGATTCTAATGGTTGTAATCCTAGAAAAAGGTGAATAAGTGTCGAGATAATCTATTCCTTTCTTTTGTGTAAATCCCTTGGCTACTAATCTTGCCTTATATTTATCTATACTTCCATTAGGTTTTAATTTCTTTTTAAATACACATTTGCAACCGATAGCTTTACTCCCAGGAGGTAGATTAGTCAACTCTCAAGTATTATTTTGAAGTATTGATTTAATCTCACTATTAATAGCTTCCTTCCAAAATGGTGCATCTAAGGATGATATAGCTTCTATAAAAGTGTTTAGTTCTCCTTTAGTTAAAAATGTATAAAAATCATCTCCAAAGTTTTCTCTATTCTAGTTCTCTTACTCCTTCTAAGTTCTAAGTCTAGATGTTCAGAATCATGTCTTAAAGAAATAACACTCGCACTAGTATTAGAAGTTCTATTTACAACCTGATTTGAGATCCTAGTTTTATATGGGAAAATATCTTCAAAAAATGTAACTTCACGAGATTCAATTATTGTATTGTTAGTAATTTTACTAATTTCAGAATTTATTACTAGAAATCTATTAGCACTACTATTTTGAGCATATAATAAGAAAACGGTATCAACAGTTTTGGGTCCTATTTTCTTACGTTTAGGCTATGGAATTGTTACTTTGGATAAACACCCCTACACTTTTAACATTTTAAGATTAGGTACTTTTTTTTTTTTTTTTTCATAAGGTGTTTTATCATTATCATTCACAATTACTCTATTTAATATAACACAAGTAGTGAGTATCGCTTCCCCCCCACAGGCTCTCCGGCAAACCAGAACTAATAAGCATTGCATTTATGATATCCATAGAGTTTGGTTTTTTCTTTCAGCTATTCCATTAGATTGTAGAGAATAAGGTGGGGGTTATCTCATGAATAATTCCATGTTCTACACAAAAATTACTAAGAGTACCTATATGATATTTGCCTCCTCCATCAGATCTAAGTTTCCTTTCTAATTGATTTTCAACTTCAGCTTTATACATTTTAAATTTACTAAACACTTCATCTTTGGTTTTAATTAAATACAAGTAACAAAGTCTAGAACAATCATCTATAAAGGTTAGAAAATACTTATTTCATGCTCTAGTTGGCAGTCTATTAGAATCACAAACATCACTCTATATAAGGTCTAGGAGTTGTGAATTTCTTTCTACAGATTTATAATGTTTCTTAGGTTATTTTGCTTGGACACATATTTCATATTTGTGTTTGACATCAATAGGTGACTTATGTACTAATTCTAAATCCATCATTTTCCTAATTTCTCTTAAATTCACATGTCCAAGTCTTCCATGCCACAAATCACAAACTTCAAGATTCAAAATATTATGAGAGCTATTATTAATTTCAAAAGACACATTTAATTTAAATAAACCATCACATAGAAAACCTTTTCTAATAAAAATATCATTTTTACTAATTATAATTTTATTCGTTTCCATTACAACTTTGTAACCTAACTACACTAAACACGATCCACTAATAATATTTGTTGTTTAATTTTGATTTTGTATGCTCACATGTTCATTATAAGATTTGTTTGCTTTTATGTTGTGTTATTGAGTCAAATTGATCAGTACCATTTAAAATCTCTAAATTCTTACCTATCATTAGATTTTGATTTATAAGGAAAATCCAATTCTGATCACTGTTGGCTTGGCTTGTTTGTTGTTTAATTTTGATTTTGTATGTTTACATGTTCATTATAAGAAAATTAAGGGATTTGGGTTAAATATGGATCATTGAAAACATAATTTACTGTTTAAGGGATTTGTTCCCCTTTGTTTATATAATCTAATATAAGTCAACTCTTGTAGTGTTTTTATTCAGTTTGTATTATTTTGCAAACATAATTTATAGTTTTTGTGCTAATATTGAGCACTTATTTATTTTTTAAGTGACTTGGCACATTGATGTGGAACCTAACAATGTTGAGAATGACGGGGTGATTGTGATTGGAAGCCTAGAGTTCGCATAACATTTGATACAAAACAAGAAGCATATGATTTCTATAATGTTTGTGGAGAAAGGTTGGGCTTTAGTTTTAGAAGGGGTTATGTAAACAAGAGCAATGAGGGGCAAATCACTTCAAGGCAATTTGTTTGTAATAAAGAGGGGTTTCGGGTTGTTGACTAGCGAGATCTGTTAACAAAAAATCCTAGGAAAACATCTGCATCACAGGCAACCGAAATAAATTTAGCCGAAAAATCTGGAATTTGTCTTAATGCTACATTTGAGCTCATGGGTAATGAAGCTGGTGGAAGGGAGTCACTTGGCTTCACAAAACTGGACCAAAAAAATTATTTGAGAACGAAGAGGCAAAAGAGTTTAGCATATGGGGAGGCAGGTAGCATTTTGCAATATTTTCGTGAGAAAACATTGGAGAATCCATCTTTTTTTTACTCGGTCCAATTAGATAATGAGGAGCAGATTACAAACACAATTTGGGCTGATGCTCAAATGATCAAGGATTATGGGCAATTTGGTGATGTTGTGACTTTTGACACTACTTACAAGTTAAATAGTGCAGATAGACCATCTGTGTCTTTCGTTGGATTTAACCATCATAGGGAAACTATTATATTTGGCACATCTTTGACGTATGATGAGATCGCCGATTCTTTTATATGGCTTTTTAGAAGATTCATGGAGGCGATGTCAAGTAAGGCTCCGAAAATAATTTTTACGAATCATGATGTTGCAATGACTAAGGCCATAACTATTGTCATGCCTAACACAAACCACTGCCTTTGCACTTGGCATTTGATGTAAAATGCATTAAGGCATGCAAATTATATCTTCAAGGATAAGGAGGTCAAGGATAAGGGGATGGAGAGTGTTTTATCCAAATTTATGTACGGCATTGAAGATGAGGAAGAGTTTACGTTAAAATGGGAGGAAATGTTTGACAAGTATGAAGTGCGAGATAATCATTGGTTGAAGTTAACATTTGGGGTCAAGGAAAAATGGGGTTGGCCATATGTTAGAAATGCATGGGGTGCAGGCATGAGTAGCACCTAACTTAGTGAATCTTTAATGCTTTCTTGAAGGATTTCATTCAGTTTGATCATAACTTAATGCAATTTTTCATGCATTTTGATCAAGTTCTTTGTGAGAAGAGGTACAAAGAGTTACAAGCTGAATATGCTTTATGCCAAAAGTTGGCAAGGGTGAATATAAAAGTGAAGATGATGGAGCAAGCTGCAGATGTTTACACCAATAAAATTTATGCAGAATTTTAGGATGAGTATGTCAAGTCCCTTGAAGTAAACATTGAAGAAACTAAACATGATGGTGAGAGTAACCATGTATACGGTTCTTGATAGTGATGGTGTAAAGGTGAGGAAGGTGAGAGTGGAGTGTGATGGTTCATTGACTTGCAATTGTAGGTAGTTTGAAATGAAGGGCATTTTGTGTAGTCATTGTTTGAAGATCCTTAGAGACACCCTCAAATTCAAAGAGATTCCTTCACAATATATTCTCAAGAGATGGACTACAAAAGCAAGAGCTGAAAATGTGAAAGATAGGTGTGGGCATGATATTAAGGTTGATGTAAGATTGCATCAAACTTTACGCTATAGATCATTGATGGCATAATTCAGAGCAGTAGCGTGTAGAGCTTTCGAAAGTGAGGAAACATATAACTTGACGGGAGTGAAAGTGGATGAATTAATTGTAATCATTGAAAGCATGTTAAGTGCAAAATTCAATATGCCTTTTTCAAATACTATTGAACAAGAAAGCCGTCTCAACACATGCCCCGAAAGCTTTGACGTGGATGGTGTAGCAGATATAAATGTAGTTCAAGTAAAAGGACTCAAGAGAAGAGAGTGCACTAGCAAGGGAAGAAGGTGGACAAAAGGTGGTTTGGAGCTTGCTTTGGTAAAGAAAAATAAAACAAGTTCACATAATGCTTCTCAAACTCCTATGTTTGTTACTCCTCAACCTCGTCCCTTATTTTCGACGAGTGATCCTGAACCACCTCCCTTGTTTTTGCAGAGTATTCCTCAATCGGCTCCTTTATTTTCAATAAGTGCTCCTCAACTTCCTCCATTCTCAACGAGTGTTCCTCAAGTTAATTCTTCTTCGTCTCAATTTATGTATCCCACCTATGATGTAAGTTAGTTTAATAAGAAGTTTTATTATTTCTATTTGTAGGTTAGTTAGTTTAATAAGAAGTTTTATTATTTCTATTTGTAGGTCACTATTACCATTTTAAATTGATATGTTTTTGTGATTGTTGCAGCCAAGTAATATGCCTTTTTCAATGCCATCAATGTATTCCGTGCATAGAAGCTATCAAGCATTGCTTAACAATGCAAGCGGTTATGACTAGCAAGCCTCGAATAGTCCTGCATGTAGTCAAGTAATTTATTTTTCACCTTTCCTCTTTTATTTTGTCATTCATTCATTTAAAGCTCCAATTTATTTTATGGTTCCTTCGATATAAGAGTATTTCCTTTTTTTTTTAGGAACTACATAGGCATGGGCGTGGTCGTGGGCATGATCATGTGGATCACACGTCAATATCTTAGAGTTGATTTTTTTTTTCTTGGATACGGTATTCGTCTATGTAATATTGAAAACCTTTCATGTGGATGTAGAAAATATTGTTGTGCTCTTTAATGATTGGGGTATTTTGAGTTGTATTTCTCTTGTTTTGAAATGACAACACAGTTAAAATGTCGTTGAAAATTTGATGAAATTTTTGTTGAAATGTTGCTGAATGTGTTGCCGAAATTTTGCTGAAATGTTATTGAAATAATGCTAAAATGTTGCTGGAATTTTGCAGTATTTTTGCTTAAATTTTTGTTGAAATGTTGCTGAAATTTTGCAAAAATATTGCTGAGCTGTTGTGTAACGCCCTCAAAATAAACCCATAACATCATACAATCACGATAAAGAAAATGGATCTCATATTAATATCATCAGAATATTCTTACAAAAAGTATTACACATTGACGACAAAAGTAAATGCCCTATAGGCTTACAATTTTCCAAGTCAACACTTGGTTACAGAAGAAGAGAGTACTAACTCTACACAAAAGAAGCCCTTGGCTTGATATACATGTAATACAACAAAAATTAAACAAAAGAGTCTTTAACTCCCACAGTGATCCATGCTAAGATCTTGGAGGCGGCATAGTACCTGAACCTGAAAATGATGTCCCATATAGGGTGAGCCACAGCCCAGTAGAAATATACTAAACCAACTATAAACAATGACTAAAATATTAGCAGTTGATAGATGGTCAACACTTATACATCCACTTACATCACATTACAATTCCATGACAATCATGTCCATGTTATATTTCATTTCAAAAACGTGGCTCAGAACCTGGCCAGATAATCCGACAGAGATTACATCTCTTATTAACAATATTTCCAATTCAATTAGGATAACAACTCATGTTAAACATTCCTTATATCACAATAGATACACATTTTGGTGCTGTATCAATCTCAGTCAAAATCACTTCCATACTTCACAAATGATACACATTTTGGTACTGTATCAATAACATGTAAAAACACTTCCATACTTCACAAATGATATACATTTTAGTGCTGTATCAATGCCAAACAAAATCCGGTTTAGAGGTCCATCCCCTATCTTCTCCTAAACCGTAGAGTACATCCCCTATCTCCTCCCACATAACACAATGTATAAGCAATTATCATATACATGTTCACTCAATCAATACACAATTTCGATGTATTATATCAACCACCATATTCTATGGCATACTCAATTGATTAGTTTTAGTTCGCCTATTCATCATGCATTGTCTACAACAATCAAGACTATCCTCCACCGATAGTCCAAAGTAGTTATTTCTAAACAAATAATAAATGCACCGAATGGATAAAATATCAACATTTCGTCTAGGTGAGCGATAAATTAATCCAACTACACCCCTTTAATTCCACACCTTTCCAATTTGAATAATTCCTATTCAATTTCTCATTTCTCAAAATTAATTATACGAATTAATTTATCATAACAATTAGGGCTTTGTCCCATAATCTCAATACCAACCCTAAGGTTCCTTTTTCATCAATAATCCAACACAGGGTTCCATTTTCCAATGTATTACATACATATGAGTTTTAAACTTGAAAACCCCTCTTTTGAAAATTACACAAAGACCCCAAACTTTCTCAAAATTACTCGACAAACCCCAACATATCAAAATGCCAAAATTTAAAGACAAAGCTCATAAGATGGAGTAGGATATCCCTACCTCGAAGTTAGAGCTCAAATAGAGATGAAGACCAACACCCAACGTGCTCCAAACTCGAAGATTTTCAGATTAAAACGAAGCCCTCAACACCCTCTATCTTTTATACAAAGAGGTTAGGCTAGGAACTCACTAGAAGGAGATGAAACCTTAGAGAGAAGGTTTGTAGAGAGAGAGGGAGCTCAGATCTAGGGTTTGTATAAAGAAGGGACTGAAAAAGTGAAGTGTAATCCTGCTGCAGTCTACTGATATACGCATGACCCGCTCGAGCGGAAAATAGAACGCTCGAACGTCAAGCACAAAAACTGGACCCGCTTGAGCGCAAGAAGGCCCGCTCGAGCGCCAAGAGACAAAAACAAAACACATCCGCTCGAGCGCGAAAACCAGTCCGCTCGAGCGTAGATTCTCCTCTCCCAGTTCTTTTACAGACAATGAACTACCCGCTCGAGCGCCAACATACCCGCTCGAGCGCGACCCGTTCGAGCATAAGAAAATCCGCTCGAGCGTGAAAAACACACCTGTAGAAGTTTTGCAGAGGCACGAAATGCTGGGAGTGTGTAAAACCCGCTCGAGCGCAAAGAGACCCACTCGAGCGTACCACCAAAGAAACGAACTCTGCTCGAGCGTAGAATTACCCGCTCGAGCGTAACACCAAAAATCTGGGCAACAACACTAGAGACCAAAACTCCACCTACCTGTTCGGAACATGCCCAACACATCCTAAAATTCAAACATAGGGAATTAAAGGATGACAACAAGATATATACAATAACCAACTCCACAGAACTGAGTCCGGAATACGATCAAACAGAAAAGGGAAAACCGGGATCGCTATATGTTGCTGGAATTTTTGTTGAAATGTTGTTGAACTGTTGTTGGAAATTTTGTTCAAATGTTGATGAACATGACGCTGAAATTTTGCACAAATACTACTAAAATGTTGCTGAAAATGTTGCAATTCGGAGTAGCAGTTTGTCTTACCTCCTTTAGATCCTTTAGTTTGATATGCATTTTGCAAAAATGCCAACCCCAAAAACAGTCAACATTAGAACATTGTGCATTATACATTTGAAATGATACATAGGACATGAACAACAATGGATCATTGATCCAGCAACAGTTTGCTCACAATCAACATTTCATGGGTTGTTAGAGAAACCAAAGAGAGAAGCAAAAGAGAGAAGTAGTTTGCTCCAGCATTTCAACCTGTTTGCATTTTTACCTATTCCAGTATTCTAACCTGTGTGCTCCAACATTAGAACATTATGCATTTCAACTTCACAATCAATTTAAAATATACAAAAGAGAGAAGAAGTCCACAACCAACTTCATTTACAAAAGAGAGAAGTTCATAATCAACATTAGAACATTGTGCATTTGAAGTCCACAACCAACTTAATTTACACTTAATATTTAGTTCACAAAAGGAGAAGTCCAAATTCAAACTTAGTTTACACATAATATTTAAACAACAAAAGAAAAAGGGCTTTATCCACAAGACCGCCAAATACACAGTGATGAACAGGGCCGTGGCCAATTAGAACTTGTCCGTAGGGCCGAATAGGCCACTGATCTTGTGGAAATGCCTGGGGGTCCAGCTGTGAGGGCAGGGTGTCCATAACAGAAAGTGGGCCCCTGGAGAGCAATATAGAAAGGAGGACCATCAGCCAAAGGAGGGGGATGTAAGAAAAAAAGGAGATAACTTGTGACAAAAGAAAAACCTGAGAGAATATTAAATGATCCGTCGGCGAGCTAATTCCGGTACCTTCAACCGGAGTGCATACCCCCATTTCAAGTACCAGTTTGAGGATTAAGAGAGTCTGTTAGGATCAAAGGGTATTTCCAAACCTCTTCACCACAATTTGTGCCATCTGTAGAAATACTCAAACGCGTTCATGGTAGACATAACAGATGATCCTTCACTTGTTGTAGATGATGTTACACCAAGAACCATGCTTGCGCGAAGGGCCCTGAACTTCGACCCAGTGGCTCAAACTTTGCCTTCGACCTTTATGCAGGAAACCATGCAGACGATCATGGATCAAGCAAAGCGAAACGAACTACGTTTGGAAGACATGGCGGCTGATAATGAACATTTGTGTAAGGAATTGGCCATTGAGTTAGCCAAATCCCAACCAACCGTGCTACATTGTGATTGGGGTCAGTCGCCACAGAAAAAGAATAATGATCGATGACGTCGGCATCGGAAACATGGTAGTGGCAGTGCTTCTGACTCATCGTCTCAGGAACCCAGGAAGAAGCGGCGAGTTGACATGTCCAGTTCATCCGAGGGAAGTCCATATGTACGGCACATGCAAGGAAAAGGAGATGATGGTTCGGATGAAGAAGATAAACTTGATCCATTCGTACGACGCATTGCAAAAGCTGTATTGCCTAAAAAGTTTAAGCACCAACGTTCACCTTGTATAACGGTAAGTCAGACCCTACGGATCACATTTGTCATTACAAACAAGCAATGATGTTGCATGCTGATGATGAAGCCCTTTGTGTCCAATGTTTCCAAGCAGTCTAGGACCATTGGTCGTTAGGTTGTATTATAAACTGGAGCCGGCGTCAATAAAAAGCTTTCATCAACTCCAAAAATCTTTCAGGGCAATATTTATCACCAACGAGGTTCAGCCAAAGCAAGCTGACTCTCTCTGGGCGGTGCAAATTAAATTGGAAGAGACCCTTCTAGAGTATTCGGCACGCTATTGGGAGTGTTTCAACTTGGTGGATGATGCCTGCAATGACTCCATGGCCATTACCGCCTTTAAAATGGGGTTGCACCTCGATAGCCCTCTTCGAATTTCATTGACCAGACGGCCTCCCAAAATAGTTTGGGCTCTAATGAAGAAAGTTGAGGAGTATTGCAAGGTGGAAGACGATGCCCTTCGCGTCAAGGCCGAATAGAAAGTCGTGAAGTTGGCTCCATCTAGTCCAGTTCGGTTCAGCCGATAAGCGCCATACTGCCAAGGAGCCCTGAACATCGTAGGGCTAAATGAGACAGTCGGTGTGATTCGCGCCGATCAACCGAGCAATGTTCACGCCATTTGAATGAACAGTATCAAGTGGATAGCAGGTGTACCAGACATTTGGATAAGAAGTATACGGAGTTGGCGGAGCCAATCAGTAAGATCTTACCCAAAGTCCAGCATCTTCCGTTCTTTAAGTGGCCGTCCGAGATGATTAGAACCCCTGATACTAGAAGGAGGGATAGGCGATGTGAATATCACAAGGACCATGGCCACGACGCTAACAGCTATTATGCACTAAAGGACCACCTGGAGGAGTTAGTGCAAGACGGCCGGCTGACCCAACATATCCGAAAAAACAATCCACCAAAGACGGTAGCTCTACGGCTAGATTCACCTCCACTTGGTGTGATTCACATGATATACAGTGTGTCGCTGGCAACTCAGGTACATATGATCCAGCTTCAACCCAGTCCATCCAGGCCGTTTACACCAGCCAAATGACCTTATGAAATCGGCAAAATCAGCTTCAACGACACCGATCTTGAAGTGGTAACGCTCATCCAAGACGATGCTCTTGTCGTGGAGTTGCGCGTACACAGATTCGTCATCGAACACGTTCTGATCGATCAAGGGAGCACCTTGGAGATAATGTATTACAAAACATTTCTTAAACTCAGCTTCACCGATTCAGACTTGTTTGCCTACTATCCCTTGTTCGGCTTCAATGCCAACCCCGAGTATCCTTTGGGCAAGATCACATTACCTGTCCGTGCAAGCACCAAGTCAGTCGATGTGGAGTTTCTGGTCATCAAACTTCCATCACCATACAATCTCATCATGGGGAGAACCTGGTTGCACGCAATGCAGGCCGTACCAAGTACCTACCATCAATTATTCCACTTTCCAACGCAACATGGCATCGAACAAATTCGGGGTTCTCAAAAGTTGACAAAGGCATGTTACATTACTAGTTCGGCAAAGAAGCCAAAGAACTGGAAGTAAACTCGATTGAAGTCCCGGTTCGAGAAGTCCTCGAGGATGTTGGAAAAACCCCTAGTGATAAGGCAACTGAAGACCTCGATCGGGTCGGAATCGAAGGGGAACCCGACAAGGTCTTCATGATTGGCACCTCCCTGAACATAGCCGAAAGACAAAAGGTGGTTTCCTTCTTACTTGGCAACATCGACGTATTTTCCAGGATGTTGTATGAGATGCCGAGGGTGGATCCGAGTGTAGCCTAGCACTGCTTAAACGTTGACCCAAAGATTAAACTGATTATTCAGAGAAGTCAACGGTTGACTGCGGAGCATACTTCAACCGTTGTTGACGAAATTGACAGATTGTTGGAAGCCAGGGCAATTCGTGAAGTAACTTATCCAACGTAGTTGTCCAATACCGTGGTTATCAAGAAGAAAAATGGATCTTGGCGCGTTTGTGTAGATTTCACGGACTTGAACAGGGCTTGCCCCAAGGATTGTTTTCTCCTTCCCCGAATTAACCAACTTATGACGCAACTGCGCATCACCAACGCATGAGTTTCTTGGATGCTTACCGGGGTTACCATCAAATTGCAATGCATCCAGAGGACTAGGAAAAGACCGCATTCCTCACCCCACGAGGAACCTATTGCTACAAGGTCATGCCGTTCAGACTGAAGAATGTAGGGACAACCTACCAAAGGCTGGTCACCACTATGTTTAAAGAGCAACTCGACCGCACCATGGAAGTATGCATTGACGATATGGCGGTGAAATCCAAAGAAAAACAGGCCCATCTAGTTGACTTAGCCACGACCTTCAACATTCTTCGAAAGTACAAAATGAAACTAAATGCCTTGAAATCTGCATTCGGTATTGGATTCGGCAAGTTTTTCAGTTACATTGTGAACCATCGCGGAATAGAGGCCAACCCGAGGAAGATCATGGCAATTATTGAACTCGGCTCTCCTAATTCGGCCAAAAAAGTTCAGAAGTTGATGGGAATGGCCACGGTTTTCAATAGGTTTATCAGCCGCTCCTCGGACCGCTGCCGACCATTTTTTCACACACTACAGTAGGGCAAAGCATTTTAGTGGACCCCCTAGTGCCAGGCCATACTGGACGGCTTGAAAACCTATCTCTGTTCAGTATCACTTTTGGAAACTCCGTTGCCAGGCGATCTGCTCATTTTTTGTCTAGCAGTATCCAACCGGACAGTTAGCGTCGTGTTATTGAAGGAGGAACTCGGGGAGCAGCGACCAATCTACTATGTAAGCAAGGTGATGGTCGACGCCGAGACACGATGCCTACCTCTAGAAAAGCTCATCCTGACTCTTGTGGTGGCTGCCAGAAAGCTAATGCACTATTTTCAGGCTTATACCATAGGGGTACTAACAGATTATCCTCTCCGAGCAGCGCTCGATAGCGCGGAAGCATTAGAGCGAGTCTGTAAATGGGCTTTGGAACTCGGTCAGTACGACATCCCATTTTTTCCCAGAATGGCCATTAAGGGGCAGGTGCTGGCCAACTTTGTAGCCAAGTTTACAGGGTGCCATGCCGACATCAAGACTGATCAACTTTCCCCTCAACCTTAACCAGACTGGAGAATGTATGTTGGAGACATTTGGCAAATGTATTGTGACGGATCATCCAACCAACGTGTCAACGGTGCAGACGTAGTAATCATGACCCCTGAAGGGGCAATAATCGAGCAGGCAATCAAATTGGGTTTCGACGTATCAAATAACGAGGTCAAACACGAAGCATTGCTAACCGGCCTTCGTAACGCGCTACACCTTGGTGCCCGGTGGTTGTAGGTTTTCTGTGACTCAAAATTAGACATCAACCAGTTGAAAGGAAAATATGCGGCTATGGATGACTGAATGGCAGCCTACATGAGAACGACAAATTCCTTACTCACGAAGTTCGACCACCACGAGCTGAATTAGATAACCCGAGATTAGAACACAAATGCGGATGCCCTTGCTTGTCTAGCTTCTGCCATTAACTCAGAAATCAAATGAACCATCGAAGTAGGATTTATCCCAGAGCCGAATATCACTTCCTTCGAACCAGTTCAGATTAACATCATTGAGTCAACATCGAGTTGGATAGACCCTATTGCCGCATTTCTCTCCTTAGAACAGCTCCCAATAGATAAAAAAGAAGCCCACAAGTTCTGGAATAAAACCCTACGATGTTACCTGGATCCCTAGGGAAAGCTTTACAAAAAATCTCTCTTAGGACCATATTTGGAATGTGTTCACGTAGACAAAGTTAAGGACTTCTTGGCCGAAATACATGAAGGTAGTTGCGGTGCCTACTCTGGAAGGCGCTCATTGGCCCACCGAGCCGTAACGTAGGGATATTATTGGCCGACCATGTGTACTGATGTTGAGAACTACGTAAAGAAGTGCGAACAATGCCAAAAGTTCTCCCCATTAATCCATATGCCTGTTGAAGAATTAAATTCCGTTACTAGTCCTTAGCCGTTCGCTTAATGTGGCCTTGACATCGTCTGACCATTACCGCGTGCACCGAGAAACAAACGATTCTTGATCGTTGCAATAGACTATTTCACGAAGTGGCTCGAAGTAGAATCACTGGCACATATCCGAGATATCAATGTTAAACGCTTTGTGTGGAATAATATTATAACTTGATTCGGCATTCCAAGAGCACTTATATCCGACAATGGCACCCAATTCGATTGTAGAGTCTATCAGAAGTTATGTAATACATATGGTATCCGGCCTTATTTTTCCTCATCGGCTTACCCACAAAGTAATGATCAGACTGAGGCCTCTAATAAAGTGATCCTGGATGGAATCAAGAAACTACTAGGGAAGGCCAAGGGCAAGTGGTTGAAGAGTTGCCCAGTGTATTATGGGCTCACCGTACCACTCCGAGACGGTCCGCTGGAGAAACGCCATTCGCCTTGTGCTTTGGGACAGAGGCTATTATCCCTTTTGAAATTGGCCATCCCACTCTGAAATCAAAGGCTTTTGACACAAGGCGTAATGACATGATGTTGGCCTTAGATCCGAATTTGATTAAGGAATGCCAAGATTGAGCTCTTACACGCATGGCGTGATATCAGCAGCTGCTCACAAAGTCGTATAACCAACACGTGTAGATGCACCATTATGCTCCTAGAGAATTGGCACTCAAGAAAGTGCTTCCTGCTACTAAAAACCTGGCAGACGAAAAATTAGGTTTCAATTGGGATGGCCCTTATCAGATTGATTCAATTTCGGTACGGAGAGCATATTGCCTTTCCGACATGACTGGCAGACGTTTACCACGACCCTGGAATTTGACCCACTTGTGTAAATTTTATCATTAAACCAACTTGTTCGATATGCTAGTCGTCTTTTGTTTTTGTTGCTGGCCAAGCATGTAAACATCTATGTAGTTACTTGGCAATACAATGTGCCTTTCTCGTTGACTTCTCATTTTAATTTGCCATTTGGTATAAGACTCCGAATTCGGAGCGCCTTTCGTGCTTGATCACAATTGGCCATTATAAAGACTCCGAACTCGGAGTGCCCTTCATGCTTTGCACGATTGGTCGAATAAGCCTTCAAATTCAGAGCCCCTTTCGTGCTTGATCACGATTGGCCATTACAAAGACTCCCAATTTGGAGCACCCTTCGTGCTTTGCATGATTAGCCGAATAAGCCTCCGAATTTGGAGCGCTTTTCGTGCTTGATCACAATTGGCCATTACAAAGACTCCAAATTCAGAGCACCCTTCATGCTTTGCACGATTGGCCGAATAAGCCTCCGAATTCGGAGCGCCTTTCGTGATTGATCACGTTTGGCCATTACAAAGACTCCGAATTCAGAGCGCCCTTCGTGCTTTGCACGATTGGCTGAATAAGCCTCTGAATTTGGAACACCTTTCGTGCTTGATCATGTTTGGCCATTACAAAGACTCCGAATTCGGGGCGCCCTTCGTGCTTTGCATGATTGGCCTAATGAGCCTCTGAATTTGGAACGCCTTTCATGCTTTATCATGTTTGGCCATTACAAAAACTCCGAATCCGAAGTGTCCTTCGTGCAATGCTCGATTGGTTGAATAAATCCGAGAATTCAGAATTGCCAAAATTGGCAAAATTTAGCAATCAAATTACAATACCAAATAGACAAACATAATTTATATTTTATGTCGAGCAGTACATGGTTTCTCGCTACAAATACAAATACATGGATCCTGCTAAAAAAAAGTACAATACAAGTTCTTGTTAATTAGGCCTTCTCTGGACTGAGACCTTCTTCTTTATCGTTAGTCTTTTCGTTGTCATAAGCTTCAAAGGGAAACTTGTAACTTTGATACAATGAGCGCAAAGAGCGCAAAGCCTCAGTCCACCCGTGCTTAAAGCACAGTTCTCACATTGCCAAACGTCATCCGCCAACTTTTCTTTGGTCTTCTCAATGTCGATTTTTTGACCATCAAAAAAGCCTTCTTCATACGCCTGTGTTCTTATCGCTTCTTTGGCAAACATGATTGTCGTATCCCGATCAGCTATGGCAAGGTCAAGTAGGCACTGGTTTATTCTGTCTAATACGACTGGGTTCGTTGCATTTGCCGATTGGGTCTTGGCAGCTCTGACTTTTTTCAGTTCACTCTCAGCTTTTTCCGCGTGGCGCTCTAAGTCTCGAATACGCCCGTCTTTCTGTTCAATTTCCTTTTTCGTGGCTTGAAGGTGCATGCCAATCTCATATGAGCTATAGAGTCCTCAAATTGCTCCATGAATGCCCTCTCTGAAAATTTCATAGTCAACCCGTCCAACCATTGATTGTTGCACTTCGGGTGGAAACATTTGCCGAGTAAACTTGATTGCCATGTTCGGATCACGAATAATTGAGTCTGCTTCGGCCATTGGTTTGTTGCCAATAAACATAGAAAAACTTAACGGCCGTAGTGCCTTGCTCTGTTCATTCCGCGTTGAAGCAGGTGCACTCCAAGTTCTTGAGTTCCCTCATTGCTGCACCCCCCTCCTAGGTGATTTTTTTGCCTCACCCCCTCTGGGGGACCTGCTGTGACTACGGGGGGATCGACGCCTCTCTCGCTCCTTCGACGCCATTTTACCCATTCGGGAGGATTCAACACCGGTTCTGCAATTCATTTTTGCGTCCAGTTCAGTTATAACGTCTTTCCTTCCTGCCTACTGTTGAAGAATACTCAGCTGGACATACGAATTTTACTCAAATCAATGTAGTGTTTCTTTCCCTTTTTACATTCAATTAGGTCTGAGAGCTTCCATTTAATGAGGCCACATGACCCACACACGCTTGGCCACCCCGCCTATTAATTGCGGTTGCAACAATTACGAAGCACCCACGGTTGCTGCTGTTTTCTCATATATTCGGCGGTTATGTTCAATAATCAACTAGGGCAAGGACAAATTTATTAATCTATTCGGCTTATCTTCAGACATTTTGCCGAATTAGTACAATGCCCCACTTGATCCCATGAACATGCTTCGTCCGTATACTCGATGGTTTCGTTCAGTGATCAACTGGGGTAAGGGCAAATTTATTAATCTATTTGGCTTCTCTTCAGATATTTTGCCGAATTATTACAATGTCCCACTTGATTCCAGAAACATCTTTCGTCCGTGTATTCGGCGGTTTCACTCAGTGATCAACTAGGGCAAAGGCAGATTTATTAATCTATTCGGCATATCTTCAGACATTTTGTCGAATTATTACAATGCCCCACTTGATCCCAAGAACATGCTTCGTCCGTGTATTCGGTGGTTTCGCTCAGTGATCAACTGGGGCAAGGGTAGATTAATTAATCTATTTGGCTTCTCTTCAGACATTTTGCCGAATTAGTACAATGCCCCACTTGATCCCATGAACATGCTTCGTCCTTGTATTCGGCGATTTTGCTCAGTGATCAACTAGGGCAAGGGCAGATTTATTAATATATTGCACGTTTTAGTTTCTCAATGCTTAATTATTCACATTCATTAGCAAAACGGGCATTTTCATTAATAAACTGCATGAATACATTCACTTTATACATGAAAATGGTCTAAAAGTCCAAAATAAAGTGCTAACAAAAGCAAACAAAATAAAAAAAGTAGAAGAAAATCTATTGCAAAACACAGTCGATCAAATGTCAAAATCCTCTGGATCTGATTCCAACGGATTGACTTCTAATTGCTCATAGGGAATCGGCTGATCGAGAGTCACCTTGGCGGTCGCCAAAGCTTTGAGCCATCTGTGCTTGAAACCTCGATTCTTGAACTTCAAGGCTTCGTCAGAGTACAATTCCTTGGCCTTCAGCTTGCCGGCATCAAAGACTTTGGTCGCGTCTGTCTCAATGAGCTCCCTCGCCTTTTTCTCCTCTTCCAGATCGGCCTTCAACTTTGAGATTTCTTCTTGAGCCGATTTTAGAGAGCCGTCTATTAAGTTTGGTCTCTCTTCGGTGGCCTTTCAGAGCAGATCGACGTGTTGATCTTTCTCCTGAGCAGCAACTACCCTTGTTTGCTCTTCTTCGGCCTTCACCTTCGCTGTCGCCGTAAAGAAATCAGCAATTGTAGCAATGGCCTTGCTTTTCTCTTCTTCTAACTGGCCTTCAAGGATGCCGAATCGCTCTACGACATCATAATGACGACGGTCGATCTCAGTGATCCTTCCCGCTGCTTGGCAAAGAAAGCCAAAACATGTTAGTCTTAGTAGAAATGAAAATTTTAGCTATTGGGAAATTTTGAGTGTTTACAACTTACCAATAGGGCCGACTGCTCTACCAAGGCAATCGAGATAACATCCGGTTCGGAGTGGAAAGTAGCTCTATCAACCGGCAAAGAAAGCACCGAAGCCACACTCAGGGCCACAGCGGGATCTTTGATGGCCAACCCACTGGTCAGTACCGGCGCACTCCTCATCCACGATTGGATGGCGAATGCCTCACCTAAATCATCTTTGTTTGGCGGCATCTCCAATCTTTGCCATTTATCGATCGGTGCCTCCAACAACTCAGTTGCGATCTTGGCAGGTCGCTTCTGCCTTGTTATATTGGCTCCCAAGACTTTTGTTTGATTCTCTTCAGCAACAAACTCGACCACTATCATTTCACGGCCTATTTCTTTTGCACGAACCTCACGTGTTGGTGTTATTTGACTTCCCCCAGACCCGCCGACTTGCCTCTTGGCTGCTATCTTCTCTGCATTTCATCATTTGGAAAACTGGGCAAGTGATTCTCCACCCATCTTCTCGGCTTTGGATTCGCCCCAGGAAGATTTTCTAATCTGGTAAAGATATCGTCTTTTGGAGTAGATAGATATACTCAGCCAAAGGTGGAAGGGTGATCGGTGCAGTGGTCTGGGCTGACGTGCTCAAAGGTCAATTCAATTTCTTTATTAAGTTCCTGATCCTTTGCACGACCCTCTGATTGTGCGTCCTTGCCGATCTCTTTGCTGGCATTGGAACCCTCGATACCAATATCCCTTAGACTCTTGTAACTTGGAAATATAAGTGGAGTAAGCTACCGTTCGTGTCTCAGTACATGGATATTATCTGCAGCCGAGAAAGTAGAGTATGTTAGGTCGTATTTAAGAAAAACGTAGGCTACGCGCCTGTCACAACCCGAACCTGCGCCTAAAATTTTAGGCCATGACCGACCTGTACTTAGGCCTCAAAGACAAAATTTCAAAATATTTAAATGACATAGGGGCCTAAAGCAGAAGCAAATCAAATAGAAATGTCCATTGAGTTTGTGCATACATGATAACTGGAATAATTAAAACAATGTAAACACAATTATTTACATATATATATATATATATATCACACACATATACATAAACTTAAGTAAATACAAAATTCTAACAATGCAAGGTTAAAGACTCAACACGGAGGTGCATCTTGGATGGCTTAACTTAGCAGGTTCACAAAAGAAACTCCTAAGGCTGACCTAAGGATAGTCTCCGGATTGATCACCTACATATAGATAAAATACGGAATGAGCGAAGCTCAATGAGTAATAATAAAGTGAAGTGCATCAAGTAAATAATCTAGATTCAAAAGAAACATAACACAATACTCTTCCACATTTACACCATTCGCAACATTAACCATAATCATATTTGTAATACGGCCTTAGGCCCACTATATAACAAAACGGCCTCGGGCCCACATATATCAAAACGGCCTTAGGCCCAATCATATATCAAAACGCCGGCCTCGGGCCCAATCATATATTAAAACGGCCTAGGCCCAATCATATATCAAAATGGCCTCGGGCCCAATCGTATATCAAAACGGCCTCGGGCCCAATCATGTATCATATTATAATAATTCACATTTCATATATGTATTCCATATCATAGGTCTTGTAACTCATTCATTCGCATAAAACATGATTCCAGAACATTGCAACATTTACATATTAAGGTAAATGTAAAAGAACATGTTGTTACAATATTATTACTCACTGTGGTTTAGATGAGCAGCGGCCTCTATCTGCAAGTGACCTATAATCATAATTACATAACATAACATATGAATATAACCGATATCTTTCTTTTCTCTTTAATCAATTAATTATGTTGGTTCTAAACTCATTATTCCTCAATAGGTCATAATCCGTGTCTAGAAAAATAGGAGGAAACGAAAGGAAACTGAGTTAGATGAAGAATTAGTATGAAACTAGTAAACCGAAAGTGAACAATCTTCACTAATTTGGGCATATCTATTTGTGTACTTAGAATTTGTGAGTGAGACCAACACCATTGGAAACTAGACTCCCGGGGCTTGAATTTAGGCTCAAGAATCACTTAAAAAGGAGCCCGGATGCAAGAGATATGCTTATTTGAAGTTGGTTGAAACAGGGCTGTCCCGCACCTGCGGGAAACAAGGCCGCACGTGCGGGAATTGAGCCGCACGTGCAGGACAAGGTGCTTTTGTTTCAGAATCATTTTTGGGTGATGGAATGGACTGCCGCATGTGCGGGAAGCCCCGCTGCATGTGCGGCTCTGGGCAAAATCTGCTATCTGAAAATGTTTGATGGCTTTAACACTTGTTCTTTCCATTTCTAAGCTTGGTTTCAACTCTAATCACCCAAAAACATTTAAAATTACCCCACAACATGACAAACCAACATCATTCAAGTGTAATTTTATTCCAAACAAATCAATATTTGCCTCAAGTTCAAGATCAATGTTTCATCTTTCATAATCTTTAAAGTTCTCAAAATACAACCTACAAACACACTTGATTCTTGCATAATCTTGTTCTATGGACAATCTAGAGTTCATTTCATATGGTATTCATGACGTTGAGCTCCAATTATAAACAAAATCATAGGACCCAAGTTCTAATTTCTTAAATTGAGCTCAATTAAATACATACATAAAACCCTAACCCAAATGGGTTTCAAATCTTCTAATATCATTATGATTTGGGCAAATTACATATACACCCCTCCAGGTTTGACAAAATTACAGATACCCCCCTGAGGTTTGAGAAATTACGAATTCCCCCCTGAATGCTATATTTGCATAAGAAATTAGGGGGTAATTTGTTATGAAATATAAACCTCAGGGGGTAAATTGTTATGAAAATACAAACCTCAGGGGGCGGGATGTAATTTCTGAAACCTCAGGGGGGTATCTGTAATTTAACCAAACCTGGAGGGGTGTATATGTAATTTGCCCTTATGATTTCATGAAATTGATGCATTAATCAAAAGGATTCGAGATAAACTTCCATACCTTAGTTCAATCTTTGCCTTTCTCTTAGCTCTCTTCAATTTCCCAAGCTTCCATGGTTGATCTTCTTCATCTCTCTTCAATCTCTTCAATTTATCTTCAAACCCCCATGAATGTTGAACTCTCTCTCTTAGAGAAGCTTTCTCTCTCATTCTCTCTCACGGTTCTCTCCCTCTCCCTTAGATATTTTGGCTCAAAGTGATGAGTTCACGCATGTCATATATATATATATATATTACATACATAAGCTTATCACAATAGCGAGAGCCAAACGCACCCTTACGAATAGTACGCAATCAAATTTTAATTAAGCTTCCCAGGTGACTCTAAAAATTACGCTGATCATAATTATGTACTTCGTTCTGCTTTCTGAAGCCTCTAAGGCCTTCAATTCACAGTGCAAAGTTAACCCAAACACACCTTAACGAATCAGACGAAATAAATTTCTAATTAACTTTTCCAAATAGCTCTAAAAATTCTCATTAGCATATCCATATACTCATTTTCGATTTCTGAACCCATAAAGGTCATCAATTTCAGTTTCAAAGTCGTAACTCAATAGATAATTCTTCAATTCAAACAGATATCATTAAATTAAAGCACATTAACCCATAATTAAATAAAGGTAATTTCTGATACGCATTTTGGGGTCGTTACAACGCCCTTGTCCTCGAAAGTTTGCATAGCCTTTGTAATTAAGGACCGTCTTAACTTGCTCCAGAACAGCTTCGTCCGCCGATGTCAATGCCCTTTTTAAGTCGTTGCCTGCAAGACAAACAAATGATCAGCACCTAGTATTTGAGCCGAATAAGCTGTTCATTTTAAGCCATGCTAACAATTCTAATCGGCCACCTGGTTCGCCTTTTTGCCTTGGCACTGGGTCCTGGCAATCTTCTCTCTCGTCAAACTTCTAATTGCCTCGGATGGTGACCATGACATCGTCAACCCTTTTTCCAGAACTGGCGAGCATGGTCGCCAAGTGATGGTCAATATCTTTGGCTCCCAGAAAGTAACGGCCCTGCCGATCGGTTGATTTCGCCATAACATAGCATTGCCGAATAGCTGGGATTCTTAGATTAAGACCTAGTTGGCGATTCAATTCTACTCTACCCATGATTATCTACTAGAAGTTCACGTTAGGCTAGTGTAGACGCGCCCACGGAGGGGCCCTCGCCACAGTTCGGACTCGATTTTGTTGTCACGGTTCTTAATCTTGAACCAAAGAGTCCAAATCTAGCAAATCGTTTTGAGAAAACAAATTTTTGAAAAAGTAGTGCCAAACATGGACTGCTTTGCCAGATACAGAGTCGCCACCTAAATATTTTAAAATAGGAGAATTTAGAAAACCGTGACTCGGTGCCGAAGGCCACATGTCCGTCATCACCGGAGTTGTCTCGGCTCGGGAGCTTGGGTACGATCGGGGAAGGTCAGCTATGAGCACCCCCTTTCGCCCAGTCCGAAGACCGGCCTCTACTAACCGTGATATCTGATTTTGAAAACTTTATGTGTTCTTAAACCAATTGTTAGCCTAGAATTACTATGTTATGCGCACAGCAAACAAGTATAGACTAGATTGCCTAATTTGGAAATAAGCATTGCATATCCGTTTGTTTTGGAAAATGTTTCGGATTTTGCTACTCGCAAGTAGGCTAAAGCACGGATTTCAACGAGTTTTTCCAACTCAAGCAGCCCAACCTTCACCCACAGGCATTAAAACAGTTTAACACATAAGCATTTAGCCGCATGGCAAGCATACTTTAACATTCACACACATGCGAGATGCTAAAGCATAAATACTTACATCGTACTCCGTGCCAAAACGATAAACTAGTTAGCAAACATGCGTGATCCTAGCTCATGTTAAAAATGACTAATGCAACACATACAGGATGCAATCGAAGTAGGCTCGGCTAACCTAAGCATGGCATATGAAATGCGATCAATTTGATGCACGTATTCAATTTGGAATTGAAATACAAATGCAGTTAGCGTGATGTACCGAGCCCAATGCATGCAATACAAATGAATGAATGCACGCATGCATAGCATAAGGTATGCTAATTTGAACATGTCCTATTACTAACCATCAAAGCGGGTAAGTAAAAGGGAAGAAAGAAGTGGGGGTTGGAAGAGATTCACACACTCACCCACACTTATTACAGATTTGCCCTCACTCGGAGGGACCGAATAAATATTACAAATTAATTAACTACACAAGCTAATTAAATATTACAAATTGCCTAATCAACTAAGCAAATTAATTAATCTAGGAAAAGTAGTAAACCGCCTCGGGAGGAGAGCTCGATGCAATGCATGCTCGGTCCTGCTCGGAAACGCACCGCCATGCATAGGCTGCCTCTGTTTTCCTTCCTTTACTCCTCTGGAGGCTGCCAAAATCTCAGAACTGGTTCCTTGGACACTGAGGAGTGCCACCGGCTGAATGGAACTGTCACCGGCAGTGTGTTATGGCCATCGGCACAAAATGAAGCTGTCGGCAGATAAGGGATTGCCGGTCGGCACTTGACACTGCCGGTCGGCAAGGTGTTCCTGCAGAATCTGCAATTGACAGCAACAGAGGGCAAAGCAAAGCATGGCAGCACAATTCAAAGCATATATGCACCATTCATGTCCCTTATCATGTTTGTGACTCAAAGGGGCATGTGTCTCGATTCTCGGGCCACCAATCACGCATTTCCATGCATGATGGCCCAAGGAGTCAAGTGTGCAACTTTTATGTCAAATGAAATGCAAACCATACAAACAAACCAAGGCCCAATTCCCATCACCAACTCAAGGAACAAGGCATGCATGCAAGATGCAATGCAACCTAGGCATACAAGCTAAGGATGCATCATGACATGGCAACAAACTTATGCAAGCATACAAGCAAACATGAGGCAATGCAAATTGATAAAAAAAGGGTGGACTTACAGATGATTTAGGCAGCTCTAATTAGGCCTAAAACAAGGGCCAAAGTGCTATAATATGAGGGACCAAATACATACACACATGCACATAATTGAGAGCCAACACTTAAGCACAAATGGGGCAACTCTCAAACACATTTGAAAGAAGGTAATCATGGGCATATAGCATGCAACATAAGCAATAAAAATCATGTTAAAACATGGTGTCAAACCAAGCAATAAATCAAGCCAAACATGCAACAAATGGCCTAAGTGCTCAAAGCAAACCAATGGAGTATTGAACTACACTTAGCAAGACCAAACATGGCATGAACTAAATGATTGAAAACAGAGTTTTAGCACCTTAAGACAAGGCCTAAGGATCACTTAGATGGCATCTAAGTGGCTTAAATTCAAAGGGATGCACAAGTGCCAAAACATGGAGCATACTACACAAGCTTTCAAAGCATTAAAGATGCGTCCAAGGTAAACATATAGGCATGCAAATGGGATTGAAATGACATGGTAGATGGTTCCAAATCACCAAATCAATACAAAGATGTCATGCTATACATTCACATGCTTAAGGCCAACAAGCCGGAATGCAAAGGGGCTATATGATGAATGCCAAATCCGACCCAAACAACCATGGACAGACCTAGAACATGGCAAAATATGCACACAAGCTTCACAAGACTAAGCCTAAAACATGCTCTAACAAGGGCTAACAACCTAAGGCACATTAAGGCAATATCATGGCATTACATGGTAGGTATGCTAAGCATGCATGATGTACCAAAACCAACAAAAAACAGAGGCATAATATGAAATATTAAGCACAAAAAACAACTAAGGCATGGTCAACATGAAGCCTAGCTAGGTGCTCTCTCAAGAGGCCAAAAATGGTCCATTTTAAGGACAACAAGGAGAGGGGGTGGCCCTCTCCTTTTGGAGACTTCAAGGCACCATCTCCACCACTGAAATCCCTCAAGATTTCAGTGGTGAAGAGGCCCAAACACCAAAGTCTCGAAGCTTGCTCAAAATGGCTCAAAATGGGGCCTTTCAAGGCCTAGGAGAGGTCAAACACCTCCAAACCACAAAACACCCTTAATAAACAATCAAGAGGGTCTAAAAAAAGAACTTTTTTGTATTATACACTAAGCTCAAAAACGATTTTAAGATAGGTAAAAACAAGATGCAAAAATGGGGAATAATGGGACTAGATTCTCACCCTTGAAGACCTCTTCAACAATGATGCTCCAATGGCCCTCCTTGGCTTGAATCCAACACCAAAACACCAAAATCAGTCCCATAGAACCTCAGGAGCCAAAGGAAGGTGAAACACTATGTGTTTGTGTGCAATAGTAAGACACAAACACACTTTAACACACACAAGAGGGAAAAAGAGAGAGATAATGTGTATCAAACCCTAACCCTAGAACTCAAACCCTAAAAATGGCTGTCTAAGCTCTCTAAAGTGTCTCAAGTGTCTAACCCTTGCAACAAGAGAGAGCCCCTCTCTTTATAGAACTTCTTGTCTTGTAAAGCTTACAAGACAAGCTTCATAAGAGGGAGATCCCTCCATACACGTGTATGGAGGGGAGCCAAAAGCAAGACAGCTGTCTTAAAATATCTGCAAAAGCAGATACACAGTAGTCGGCCGACCAAAAATGCCATTTTGGCAAAAAAGAGTGCCGGCCGGCAACAAAAGGTGCCGACCTGCAACAAATAGTGCCGGCCGGCAATATACATTGCCGGTGGCAGCAAAAACCAGCCGGTGGCCTCTAGCCACTGCCGGTGGTGTATGGGGATGCCTCACAAGGCATTCCCTGCCCTTCCAAGGCAAAACACAAGTGTTTGGTGTGAAACCAAACACTAAACAGTCGAGTTCGGAGATCTTGAGGCGAGGCGCGCGAGCCGAGACCTCCAGGAACTCCAAACGAACACAAACATGGATAATCACCGAGTGTTCAAACGGTGACGTCCAAGTCTTGAGGACGGTCAAAAATGGGGTGTCTACAGTTGCCCCTCTTTGACAGAACTCGAAAGTCATAACAATGACGGGAGTGAATGTCAAAGCCCAGAGACGACCCATTTTTGACAAGGCCGAAGACTCAGACAAACATGCAAAACAGACAAGATATGCGCCCGAAGGCAGGGGCAAAATGCAAGACAATGCACAGAGCTGAGCATAACTTATGATCATGCAAAGAAAACTGTAATGAAGCAAACATGCGACAGTTTTAAGCTAGCGTACACCGAACTACACTACAATGCAGAAAGGATGTAAGAGAATTATGCAATTCTCAATACGTCTCACTCGGAGGATACAATACCTGTGCGGCTCGTCTGGTTGCACCAGCCTCAAATGAACCGTACATACAATATCGTGCCTGAAAAGAAAACAAACTTAACAGGTACAATATTGTTAGCAACATGCATGACAATGCAAGAATGGATGCAAAATGATATGCAATATATACAAAACAATGTATAAACAATGCAAATGAAGATGCAATGCAATTGAAACAATGCAAACTATATGCAAAGCAATCGAATCACGATCCAATCACGAGTGGTTCGAGACCACACCTATGTCAAATAGATTGATGGAGGTAGCAAGTCTGTCTACCATAGAACGGTCAACTGAACTATGAGCATTGTAGACAGACACAAGAACGAGTATTGGGGGGGATTGACATAAGTGGGGAAACAACCCGCTGGAGAAAGGACAACGATCCTAATGCCGGATGCAAAAATTACACTACAATGTAATATATATATGGAAATGCTGGGGAGGTGGCAATGGATATGGCACGCGGGCCAAACCAAATCTTGCCTAGGAAAGGCATGTACGCATACAAGCCACGTCTAACATAGAACGGTCTACTGAACTATGCTTCGATACGAGAAGTATGGGCACATACCAGACCAAGCTCAGTCATGGAAAGGCGCAAGCCATAGATGGAAGGTGATGCTATGAATGCATGCGATCTACGATGCAGTGGATATGGCACGCGGGCCAAACCAAATCTTGCCTAGGAAAGGCATGTACGCATACGAGCCATGTCTAACACAGAAAAGGTGCCGCAACCCTCAAACCAACATACCAGCGTGGAATAGGCACGTACACATGCAGAACTGTGTTTTAACGTGAAAAGTAAGGGCACATACCAGACCAAGCTCAACATGGAAAGGCGCGAGCCATAGGTGGAGGTGATGCTATGAATGCATGCGATCTACGATGCAGTGGATATGGCACGAGGGCCAAACCAAATCTTGCCTAGGAAAGGCATGTACTCAAACAAGCCGCGGCTAACATAGAACGGTCCACTGAACTATGCTTCGACACGAGAAGTATGGGCACATACCAGACCAAGCTCAACATGGAAAAGCGCAAGCCATAGATGGAAGTGATGCAGTGAATGCATGCAAACTACCATGCAATATTTACAAATATGCAATGGAATGGATATTTACAAAATGCATGACAATGCAGTATGATGCGATCTACTGGGAAAAATGCAATGGATGCATGCAAGCTACAATGGAAATGCATGACAATGCACTATGATGCAACGACTATGATTGCAACTTTCCCTATCTTACCAACAGGGCGATATACTAGGTTGGTTCAGTATCCAGAACTGAGGCGTAAACATGCCGCCTCAATCTATGGGGCTTCCATACAGATTTCAAGCCGAGGGTACACCTCCGGGTATTTAAACCAGACTTTAGTCTCGGAACTCCCGAACCTTTGCGTTCTAGGCATAAGCCGTTCGAACTCTAGTTTCCACCGTCCCAGTTGGTCTTCTAGGAACTCATCGCAAACATAGACTGGTGGCTTTACCAGACCACCGAAAGTCGTTCGGGCACGACAAACACCAAAGGAATTGCACCTTCAGAGGATTTAGGGTCTCCTAGACCGTGCGTGTTTAAGGTCTCACCAGACCATGCGTGTTTAAGGTCTCACCAGACCGTATAATATGCATGACAATGCAAGAATGAGGCACGCATGCTAACGCTAATGACGACACACATGTCAGCGGAAATGTGACACGCATGCCGATGCAAATGACGCATGATGCAAGATGATACAAATGAGACACGCGTGCCTCATAAGATGCAAAATGATACAAGTGTGACACGTATGCCACACGAAATGCAAAATGAAACAAATGAGACACGCGTGCCTCATAAGATGCAAAATGATACAAGTGTGACACGTATGCCACACGGAATGCAAAATGAAACAAATGAGACACGCATGCCTCATAAGATGCAAAAATGATGCAAGTGTGACACGTATGCCACACGGAACGCAAAATGAAACAAATGAGACACGCGTGCCTCATAAGATGCAAAAATGATGCAAGTGTGACACGTATGCCACACGGAATGCAAAATGAAACAAATGAGACACGCGTGCCTCATAAGATGCAAAAATGATACGAGTGTGACACGTATGCCACACGAAATGAAAAATGAAACAAATGAGACACGCGTGCCTCATAAGATGCAAAAATGATACAAGTGTGACACGTATGCCACACGGAATGCAAAATGAAACAAATGAGACACGCGTGCCTCATAAGATGCAAAATGATACAAGTGTGACACGTATGCCACACAGAATGTAAAAAGAAACAAATGAGACACGCATGCCTCATAAGATGCAAAATGATACAAGTGTGACACGCATGCCACACGGAATGCAAAATGAAACAAATGAGACACGCATGCCTCATAAGATGCAAAAACGATGCAAGTGTGACACGCATGCCACACGGAATGCAAAATTTTGAAAATTGGACTTATACGCTACGCGAAGCCGGTTTATATTCAAAACAATGCAATGTACTAACAAGTACAAGTAAGGTGCGCAAGATAGCGCGATAGGATACATGCAAGATGCAAGATGCAAGTAAGGTGCACAAAACAGTGCGATGCGGTACGCAAAATAGCGCGAGTGATTTTGAAATGCACAAAACAGTGCGATGCGCTAAACAGCGCGATTGAATGCAATGCACAAAACAGTGCGATGCGCTAAACAACGCGATTGATTTGGAAATGCACAAAACAGTGCGATGCGCTAAACAGCGCGATTGAAATACAATGCACAAAACAGTGCGATGCGCTAAACAGCGCGAGTGATTTTGAAATGCACAAGACAGTGCAATGCGCTAAACAGCGCGATTGATTTGCAATGCACAAAACAGTGCGATGCGCTAAACAGCGTGAGTGATTTTGAAATGCACAAGACAGTGCGATGCGCTAAACAGCGCGATTGATTTGAAATGCACAAAACAGTGCGATTGAGGTGCGTAAAATAGCGCGATGCGTTAGACAACGCGAGTGCACAAGACAGTGCGATTGATTTGAAATGCACAAGACAGTGCGATTGAGATACAAACTATAAATGCACAAGATAGTGCGAGTGAATGCATGTTCTATGCAAACGAGGCGCACAGACCGATGAAAATGACACAAAATGAAACACGCATGCCCCACAGGATGCCAAATGATATAAACGAGACACGCATGCCTCACAAGATGCAAAATGATGCTCAGTGCGACACGTATGCCACACGGAATGTAAAACGATGCTAAGTGTGACACGCATGCCACACAAAATGTAAAATGATGCCAAGTGTGACACGCGTGCCACACGAAATGTAAATGGACTTAAATGCGTAACAACGCACGTGTTTCGGAATGCATGACAATGCATGGAATAAAAATGCAATGACAATGCATGAGAGATGTGCATGACAATGCAAGGGGTGCGTGCTACAACGTATGTAGTATGTGCATAACAATGCAACTGTGAGGCGCATGACAGCGCGATGTAATGCACCGAAATAGTGCAATGAACGCGTGTAACGCACATAGGGCAACTTCTGAATTTAAAAGGATACAAAAAGGATACACCTTGCACGAATTTGAGCGCCACGCGCAGAAGACACGACCCGAGGTCACAACGGAGGCCGGTTGAGCGTCGGAGATGCACTTTCTTGCACTTTCTTGAGCTATGAAGACCAGAAACTACTCATATGGCCTAAACAAGGCTGTGGGAACACCACCGGCCGGAAGGGGAGGCCACCGGCTGCAGAATAACTCCATCGGCACAATATACTGCCGGTCGGCACAAAACATTGCCGACCGGCAAAAAGTTGCTGAGTCGGGGCAGATTCGACATTTCACTTCGGGTGTTTTACAATAGGGCTTCCAAACCCTATTTTTCATTTCCTCCACCGCCGAAAACCCAAACCCTCTCTCTCTAGAGTGTTTTTCTCTCCTCTTTCGCCCGTTTCTTCGCGTTTTACGCCCATTTCGTCGTCGGATTTGCGATTTCCTTCGCGTTTCGGACATTTTCAACTGAACAAAACTTTGTTTCGGTGCCTCGTTTGGCGTTCCCGCCTTTTTGGGGTTTGTTCCCCTTGTTTTCCTCTTGATTTCCGTGCCTTTTCACATTCCGGCCTTCCCGGCCATTTTCGACCTTCTCGGGAGTTGACTTTTCAGTTGACTCTTCGTATTCTAGCCTGGTTTTCCTTCCTCCGGCTATTTTCTCATCATTCCTGACATGGCGGACGACATTCCATGCGGCGGGACTCCCCCGGATCACGAGATGGATCCCGGGGTCGAGCTTCTACCTTTGCGCGAACGCCCGTTCGACCCGGCGACCTACCGGCCGGCGATCCATGTTCTGCCCCCCGACGGACTCCGCCAGTTTCGGAGCTTCGAGAGGCACGTGCCACCCGAGCTATTGCTGCGCGAGCCTACCTCCCACCTGTCCTTCGGCGTTTCTGAGGTAACTCTCTTTCCTCTACTTTACTTTCTGCAATGTAGGATACAAAACTGTCGTAGTTAGTTGTACTCTTTAACTGCTTGAATCTGATATGCTATACCGTAGTTGACTGTAAACATACATACAACTGACATCTGCTTGAGACTAAAACATGCACACACACTGCACTGGCTCTGAATCACTCAAACAGACTGCACTCACTGTATTTCACTGCATACACACCGATACCCGATAGCTGTTCGAACCTGTCAAACTTGCACTCATGCTATATCTGTTCTGAATCACCCGAGCACGCTGACGCATCACACGCTGTAGTTCACTGTAAGCACACCGGCACCCGGTATTTGTTTAAATCTGTTAAACTTGCACGCATGCCACATTGTATGCTTCTCAAAACTGCATTTTGAGTGTTGTCTTGCCATTGTTATTTTCTGTTTACAGGAGGATTCCCATACCATCCGCAGGTATGGGAACACTGGCGCTCGGGAGTGGTACGACGAGCTCCCTGACGCGGTCCGTCGCATAGTGGCGGGCTTCGGCGCCTTCTGCCGAGGACTCTCCAGGCTTACCACATGCAGACCTCTCCTCGTCGCTCTGGCGGAGAGGTGGTGAGACACCACCGATTCATTTCACTTCTCCACAGCAGGGGACATGACGATGACCCCTTACGACTTCTCGATGCTCACAGGCATCGGGGTAGGGGGTGATCTGATCCCCTTTGATATTGATATGGACGAGTGGACCGCCGCTCAGGTCCATCTGCTGGGGGAAGCCCCACCTCTCGCTCGCCCAGGTTTTGTCCGGTATTCCTGGTTCGAGGTACAGTTTAGGGTCCAGCCCACTCTCGGTGATGCAGATCCGATGACCCCGGAGGCCGTGGAGAGGTACGCTCGCAGCTTCCTCATGTTCTTATTCGGGACGACCATCTTCGCCGACCGGGCGAACACCGTGCCTCTCTGCCTTCTCAGCGCACTGGTGGACGTCCGAGACATCCTGCATTATGATTGGGGTGGCGCCGCTCTGGCCACCCTCTATGGATACATGAGCTCAGCTTCCCGCGGCAGCGGCCAGTTGCTCGGAGGCTATTGGCGGGCTTGGGAGGTACATTTCTTCTCCACTTTTCATTTCTGCTTTTCTATCTTTTCTGTACTCTGTACACTGCACACACTGTAGTCTGCTTCATACTTGCTGTATATTGTACACATGGCACACACATACATTCTGCTTTATACTGACTGTACACTGCTCACACTGTACACTCTGCACAATACACTGCACGACACACGGCTCTGCCATTTCTGCTTTATTCTGTATTCTGTTTTATCTGATAAATGCACTGGTATTTACCTTGCAGTTGTGGGTTTACGCCTACTTTCCTAGGCTTGCTCCCGTACCAGTCACAGAGACTCCTCTGGTCGTCCCCTTTTCACGTCGTTTTGACGGGAGATGCACCCGGAGGCCACGAGAGACATTCAGCTTTTTCTGCCGATACTTCGATACCATTACCCCCGCCGAGGTATGTTTTACTTGCAGTTTATTTAAGCTTCGCCTTTCCACTGCATATTTCAAAAACAGTAGATAACAAACTGTATGTCATTTTCAGATCACTTGGCAGTCGTGGGCTCCGTTGCCAACTGTGACGCGGGATCGGTTCGCCGGTGCGGATGAGACCTCACGTTTCCGGATCTTGCTGGAGGGCCCGGTCTGTCGGGCTTGGTACCTGGGGGAGCGTTTCCTACGCCAGACCCTAGGGTTACCTGAGCAGATAGTCCCGGTTTACCCCCCTGCGGATATGAGGGAGACCGAGGGGCTCACCACCGAGCAGATGGACGATTTCACTATTGGCTGGGAGGAGGCCCGCTTTAGAGGCACCAGCGACTACCGAGAGTACGTGCAGACGTACCTGATGCGACCTCTGAGCGGCGGCTGTCGAGCGGAGGGGGCCAGGCTTGTGGCGCTAGCGGCTAGGGCAGGAGTAGGAGCTGGAGCGGGAGCTTCGAGGAGGGCCCGAGTCCGTGGCAGGGGTGGAGCTCAGGGAGGACGGGGGGCTGGCTGGCCCGCCCTGCCTGCTGCACTGACTTTCCGGGGGCAGGGTGGGGCGACCTATCAGATCCCCTTCGCCCCTCCGCCAGCTGATCACGAGTTCGTCGGCGTCCCCGACCTGCCTCCGGTATGTATTACTGCATTTTTGTACAGTCATTTCATTTCAGTTTATTTGATATTCCACAGAATATTGATGCATCTGATACTTTTGCAGGCTTCTTCTGCATACACCCGACAGTCATTGGAGATCAATGCCTCCATGATGGGGATGCTCCAGCGGACCTTTGATCTCCTGGCCCTCTACAGCATTCCGGTATGTTCTTCTGACACTGGCCTCAAACCATTCATACACTGCTTCACATAATCTGATGCATGGCACAACACCTGATACACTGATCTCACAGCATCTGATACACTGCATACACTGCATTCTACACTGTACTCTGCATTCTACACTGATAAACTGCTCACGGCATTCTCATACTGTACTCATATACTGCATTCTGCACTGATAGACTGCTCACAGCATTCTCATACTGTACTCATACACTGCATTCTGCACTGATAGACTGCTCACGGCATTCATACACTGTACTCTGCATTACATTCTGCACTGATAGACTGCTCACGGCATTCATACACTGTACTCTGCATTGCATTCTGCACTGATAAACTATCTACAGTATACTGATGCATTTCCCCTTTATGTACTTTTTCAGCCTCCTTTCCAGATTCCCATGGCAGGAGGTGCTTCAGCTGGACCTTCCGTCCCTGCCCGAGGGAGAGATGAGGGGGGCCAAGTATTCCCCCGCACCAAAGCGGGGCGCACTCATGTCGGGAGTAGCTCGCGAGCTCCAGTACCGGATGATGATGACGACGAGGAGTCAGAGGCGGAGGTAGAGGCGGAGTCCGAGTCATCGGAGGAGGAGACCGGAGGCGGTTCTAGCTCGGGCTCTGACGACGATGCTGATGATGCTCCTGGACCCTCGTCCAGGAAGAGGACCAGGACAGACTGATAGCCTTTGGAGTCGCTTGACATAGATTTTTGTTGTTTTTCTTTTCTTTCTTGTACTTTTGTCTTTTGTTGGTAGTTAGATTACCTTGTACTGCCGCAGGCGGATTTTTGTTTCCAAAACTTGTACATTTGAAAAGATGATGAAATGAAACAGGCTTTTTTTATCTGAAAAAGTGTTACATTTACATATCTCTACATATTGCATTGTGTTTCATCATGTTACACCTCAATGTAAATGGAATTGATTGGTTGTCTGAAAATTGAACACTTGCACTGTAATAATCAGATAACTAAAGAGCCAATAGCAAAATAACCCAAGCAGCCCACTGCCTGATTTTGGACACACAGCCCTTACTCTGTTGGGGATTAATGTAACGACCCTAAAATCCGTATCTGAAATTACCCTTATACCATTGTGGGTTAATGCCTTTTTAATTTAATGATATCTGTTTGAATGGAAGAATTATCTGTTGGGTCACGGCTTTAAAATTGAAATTACCGACCTTTACAGGTTCAAAAATCACAATTGAGTACTTGGGTATGTTAATGGGAATTTTTAGACCTATTTGGAAAAATTAATTGGAAATCCAACTTGTCCGATTCGTTAATGTACGTTTGGGTGGTTAACTTAATACTGCCAATTGAAGGCCTTAGAGGATTCAGAAAACAGAACAGAGGACATGTTTATGATCAGCTCAATTTTTAGAGTCACCTGGGAAGTTTAATTGAAATTTGATTTTGTGCGATTTGTAAGGGCGTGTTTGGCCTCCTTATTGTGAAGAGTTTAAGTGTGTGTATATTTATATATATGGAGGCATGTTATGTGTGTTGGGAACTCAAGATATTTGAGCCAAAAATATCTAAGGTAGAAGATAAGAGAAATGTCAGAGAGAAAGAGGGAAAGAGACCAAGATTCTTGAAGAAAAAAAAAAAAAAACAACCCAACAATCATGGGGGTTTGGAGATGATTAAGGGGAATTGAAGAAAGAGAAGGGGAATCAACCATAGAGGCTTGAGGAAATGGAGGAGATAAGAGAAAGACCAAGATTGAACTAAGGTATGATAATTTATCTTGAATCCTTGTGTTTAAGACATTAATTTCATGAAATGATAATGATATGGAAAGATTTGAGACCATTTAAGTTAAGGTTCTAAGCATGTATTTAATTGAATTCAATTTAAGGAATGAGACCTTGGGTCTATGCTTTGTTTATGATTGGGGCTCAATCTTATGAATACTATATGAAATGCACTTTAGAATTGTCCAAAGAATAAAATCAAGCAAGAATTAAGTGAATTTGTTTGAAGACCCTTGAGGATTATGAAAGATTAAGCTTGAAGATTATGAAAGATTAAGCATGAATCTTGAACCTTGAAGCAAAGATTGATTTGTTTGAAATGAAAATACATTTGGTTAATGTTAAATTATCATGTTATGGGGTAATTTTACATGTTTTTAAGTGATTTATATTAGAAATTAAGCTTAAGAATGGAAGAACCAAGTGTTGGGGCAAAAAGAGCCATTTTCGGACTCCAAACTGCCCAGAGCCGCACGTGCGGCGGGTCTTCCCGCACGTGCGGCGCTACAGTACCAAAACCAAAATTGAATCTGCTAAAAAAGCACGTTCTCCCGCACGTGCGGCCCCATTCCCGCACGTGCGGCCTTGTTTCCCGCACGTGCGGGGAGATAGCTCTATTCAGCCAACTTTGAACAAGCATATCTTTTGCATCCGGACTCCGTTTTGAGTGATTCTTGAGCCTAAAATGAAGCCCCGGAAGTCTAGTTTCCAATGGTGGTAGTCTCACTCCCGAATTCTAAATACAGAAATAGTTATGCCCAAATTAGTGAGAGTTGCTCACTTTCTGTCTACCGAATTTGTACTGTGTCTTCGTCGGAACCTTTCTCCTATCGCTTCCTCTTATCTTGAGGCATGGATTATAACCTATGGAGGACTAATGAGTCTAGAACCACCATGGCTATTGATTAAAGAATAAGAAAGAGATTGGTTTTATTCTCATATTCTGTTATGTGCATTATGTTTGTAGGTCAAGATGAGGACATCGTTCCACCGCTTCAGAGACCTACCACTGTGAGTAATACTACGGAAATGTACATTTTATTTACCATTGATTATTATTGTCACTAATGCTCTGTTCTTCGTAAGTGATACATGAACATTTATGACGATTGGAAGTCAATGTGAACGTTGAAAGATTGGCATACATCGGTATGACTTTAAAATCATTATGTCCTGTCAATAGCTAATAAATGGAACTATGGTATTCTGGTATCTCTGGAATCCTTCAATCGGTAAAATGTGTTTACCTTTCGTTAATATTTATCAAGAACGTTCTGTTAAACTTAAGTTAACTGCATTAACTCAGGTGAATGATGCAATGGTTACCAGTAATACTCTGTTAGTTGCGGGTCAAACATATTAACATATATGAATGATTAAATAAAGGTGTATGTTACTGATTAATAGCTCAAGTGAACCATACCATTTCTTAATGAATAAAGAGACTTTGTGTTCATCTTCGAAGAATCAGAATAATTGGAAAGTTATGTAAATCCATATGAACTCAAAGTGATTCCGAATCTACAACATGAATGCAAAAGTTTAACATCATTAAGTGACCCGCATGAGAATGTGAATTATTCCATTTTGTTAAGCGCACGATAATGACATGATATAACAAGAAATGCCCTATTACGTTATGAGTTAATGAATGATTATCCATATATGTAAAAGTATTCATGGCATCCTAAGCACAAGGCCCTTACCCGGGGGTAATAATACCGTGGTCTTATGGCCCTTACCCGGAGGTAATAATACCGTGGTTCAAGTAAGTTACGAGATACGAGATATCTCTTGCCATCGACGGTCTTGTACGGATGGTACCACCGACGGTCTTGTACGGGTGGGTTATGTTTTGCCATCGACGGTCTTGTACGAATGGTACCACTGACGGTCTTGTACGGGTGGGTTATATTCAAGCATGAACTCTGATTTCTGTTTCTGATTCAAGCATAATTAAGAATATGTATGAATATGTTTCTATTTATCCGTTCCGTTTATGCTATGTTATAACATGATATGCATTGATCGGTCTTTAAGACCTAATGATTTCTGGTATGGAACAAAGTGCTACACGGAACTAAGTGCTACCACGTGAGTCACCTTTAGAATCCGTGTGAGACACCTCTTGGGTTCATACAAGTATGTTCAAGGGCTATATGCCAACATGTGTAAAGCTTAATGTTGATACGTTCAAGGGCTTAATGCCATTCTGTTAAAGGGCTTAATGCCATTCTGTTTAAGGGCTTAACGTCACTCTGTTCAAGGGCTTAAAGCCATTCTGTTTAGAGACTGGGCCTAAGGCTGTCCTGAAATTAGTACAAAATCAGATTAACTATAAGTTCTCTATATTTATATACCTTCTGATTCAAGTTAGTTATTGGATTATCACGTACTATTATTCATTGAGCCTTGCTCACTCTGTTTTTATGCATGTTTATGTAGGTGAGCCATCGGGGATTGACACTAGAATTGTATTGGGGTCAACCTGTTTGCCAAGCCGCCTGGGGCATGCCTCCGTGTTGAGGCCTTACTTTTGATTACTGGGAGTTATGTAATTTTTGGAGTCTTATTTAAGTTTGTGTGAGATCTGCATAATTTTGTGTTTGTATATGTAATTATGGGAATGTATGTAAATGCTAAATTAATTAAGCCATCATGTATGCACAAGCTCAATGGATGTTGCATTTTATTGTTATTGCTTCCGCTTAAGGCCCTATATGTAGTTAAATATTATTCTAAAATTTCTGTTTGAGGCCTACGTACAGGTCGGTCATGGACAAAACTTTTAGGGGCGGGTGTGGGTCATGACAATTAATCTGCATACAGCCCATAGTACAACATTCGGTTCATTCTACACACAGCAAACTTGAGTGAACGGCCCAATCTGACAAGACGGAGCTCAAAGACGGAACCGGTTGGAGTTGAAGCATGCTCCAATGTAGAGAATGGCACAGCATTCTGGGTATAAACAATTCTGAAATTAAACGAGGGTTTTTCAAACCGGGGTATCGAGCCTACAACTGAACACAGCGGGGAGGACTCGAACAAAAAGGTACACGACCTAAACACAACGAGACACGCTCGAAAAAGACCTAAAACAAAGGTTGAGATAAACAAAACAAAAGACACGACATACAGATGCGTTAGCGAAGATGGGGGACCTCGGACCACGAGGAGCCAGTTCGATCTGGGTATTGTTTCCCACCCCCTTCTGATTTGCGATTCTCACATCACTTGACTCTCAAGCTCGAATTTTCTCTCAAAACCCTTTTCTCACTTTTTCTCTCGACTTACACCTCTCTATTCTTCACTCTCTCATTTTTCGTCCCTCCCCGGGGTGATTAATGAATGAATAGGGAGTTGCGGGTTCATGCCTGATGCTGTTAGCTCACGGCTATTTCTTCTGGTGGGCAGAGTGCTCTCCTGGCAAGTATGTTGATGACGGGGGAAAGACAGAACGCCTGACTCAACTGTGCCCCTAGTTCATCATTTTAACCATTCTTTTCGTTTTTGCTTTCTACTAAAACAGTTTTGATCAAAATGAGAGTCGGATTAACGTACTTGTTCGATTTTTGATTTGAAAACCATGCAAGTCAGGCAGCAAGCACTAAAAATTTTCCTTTTTTGGGTCCAAGACAATGGTCCAGTTTTGGAAAATGGAATAGTTTTCGAGAAAATAGTTAGCCTCAGTAAAAATTTTCAAAAACTATTTTTGCAAACGGCTGATGCTCAACGAGCATGGAACTTACTCTTTGAGATGCGCAACCTCGGATCGGAGGTAATGGAAAATTGCCCCTGGTTTGAAAGGGAGGGAGAGGCAACGAAAAGTTGCCCCTGGTTTGAACGACGTCTCGTGGCAACGGAAAGTTGCCCCTTGTTTGGATGGTGCCGCAGCAGTCTGCAAACAGTCTTCATTGGCGGTGGTCGAGCTCTTGGACACAGAGATGACGAAGACGGTCACAACAAATATATGGACACAGTCACCTTGGAAGGTGTTGGCAACTGGACCTTGGGATGAAATCGAAACCATTGCATGGACTGAGACGCTATGAAAGCGTTGGGGGCTGGACTTCATGATGAAGTTGCCTACGTATCCCAAACATGGGAATCAAGCCTCACGTAGTTCCGGTTAAGGTACACTCGGGTATTTTAACCTTCACTTTTTCAGGCTCTAACTTTTGCCAAGGTGCCTGATGCTGGTTTTCGACCTTGCGAGCTTCTTTTTACTTTCTTTTGTTCATTTCTTTTTCTTTTCTTTTTCGCATTTTTTTTTCTTTTCTTTTCTTTTGCATTTTTTGCTTTTTGCTTTTTTGTATTTTTCTCTTGCTCTAACTTTTGCCTGGGCCGCCCTTCCGGGTTTTCGGCCCAGCGAGCCTCTCAAAGGGGAAAAGTGTAACAAGTCCATGCCAAATGGTTTTTGAAGTTGAAGCCTCTCTGTGTCTAGGAGAACGGCTGTTGCAATGATTTGTAGGAGACTCCGTCATGGCTGCCCCACGAGCTTCTTCCAATGAGATCTAATCCTTTGATTCGGTTTTGGTGCCTCTTGTTCGAGGGCTGCTTCTGATCTGGCCATACAGACCTTGCATGACGTTTGACCGTTGAACTTTCTGAACGTTCTGAACGGGTTCAAAGTTTGAAAACGAACGGGTTGAATCTTGAGGCTGAGAGCGATCCTAAGCTGCGCAATCTCAAGAGCGATTCCACACAGGTCTTCACAGGGCCGCGTAAAATATTTGTTTTTGAAAGTTTTTAAGAAAGCGACAAATCGCTCGCGCCGAAGATAGTGTGGAACCAATCTGGATCAAGCCAGGATCCTTCTCAGTACTCACGCCGACAAGCATGATTTCATTCATAAAAGCTTAGCATGCCTCTCTTTTTCTCAAAATGATCAAAATTTTGCAAAACCCGAGGAATTCCTTCCTCTTCGTTTTTATCACCGCAGTGCTCGAAAGAGGTTTTTGAAAAACTTAGGTTAATGCAATGAGTTTGGCGCACAGGAGAGCAGGCGAGATGTACTGTCAGCCTAATCAAATTCTCTGGCACTTATACTGAAAGCAAGCACGAAAGTGAGATAGCAACAGCTGTTTCATTCAGATTTGTTAGTGTAACTGGCCCCTTGGCAGAAACAGACTCAAAAACAAAACAGGTAATTACAAGACAAAACGGTGTTCGGGACAACAACCCCAGAATCACCTGGTATTCTATACAAAGGGGACTGACTCGATACAACAAGACAGACCCTTAAGCAAAAAGACTGACTCGAGACAAAGAGACAGACTCAAAACAAAAGACTGACTCGATACCCAAGTCAGGATTTACAAAGTTAGCGTTCATAGCCACTCAAAAATGCGTGCCAGACGCCACATTCAAAATACACCGGACGCCGCCCGCAGGTCGTTCACCTTCTGATTACATACTTGCAGTATCCTCAAAGTCCAACAGCTCGGTGGTAACAGACTTCGCTGAGGTGGGTGGGAGGATAACCTCATTGTCAATCAAATCTTGCACCTCATGACGGAGGCGGAAGCAATTGTCGGTAGCATGGCCTGTCTGCTGGTGGTACGCACAGTACTGAGCAGCATCATGCATTGCAGGGAGATTCTTCGAGAGAGGCCGAGGCTCCAAGGGTTTAAGGTGTCCCCTCTCGGCAAGGATCTGAAGCGCCTTGGACAAAGGCATGTAGAGAGCATGAAAGGTCCTGCGCCCCAGGGGCAGGTACTTTGGAGTCTGAGTGCTCTTACTAGCCGCACAAGCGAAAGGGTCGGCAGGCGCCACTTTAGCTTTCGGATCTTTCCCGGGTGCAGGGGCGGGAATAGGAGGAACTACCTTGGCATGACGGGGCCTATCCCGATTTTCTGACTGGCTTGAACTACCCTCAGGTGGAGTGGGGAAAGCATCCTCCACGGTCTTTGCCACAACTGCGGATATCTGTTGCTTGTTCATCCCCCTGGCTTTCAAAGCCTCGACTGCCCACAGCAGTTGTTCAATAGGATCGGCATCTGCCTTCATTTTGTCTTTTCCTCCGGCCTCAGCCTGGTCAAGGGTTTGGGTTGCTACTTCAGAGCGAAGCCCGGTTGTTGCTGACATGTCGTGGCTGTAGCTGGAAGCCACCTCTGGCTGGCTGAGCTCTATCACAATCCGCCCCAGCAGCGGGGGCTCCTGTGGTATGAAATTCCCGGCGTACGGTGCCACTGGGGGTGAAGCTGACATTCCGTAGGCGAGATCCGCCACAGACCTCTGGAGATCACCTATCATCCCCAGCAGTTCGAATGTAGTAGGCTCGCGAGCCTGATATAACTGGGGTGCCCAGACCGGGTGCACAACAGGCGACCTGGGTGGATGTGACACATCAGTGTTGGCCTCACTTTGCAGAGTGATCCCCTGCTCCAATGCAGCCATCATAACTACGATCTCTTCTGAATTCTGCGTCATCATAAGCCCTGCCTCGGCAAGGGAGAACACTGGCTATTCTGTATCAACTCTCTGACCTTCTGAACTGAAAGGAAAAGCATATAGCATTTCAGCCCCAAACGGATCAAACACAGGTGTAGCCGAACAACTGTATTCCACTACTGATCACTGTTTTCCAGAAACCACTGTCCCCAAAACTGAACTGATACCCACAGATAACTGGTTCTCAATAGTACTGATACTGGTGTCCTCAGATCTGATACTCAAACTTGCAAACTGATATATACTTTCCCTGTAGAAATACATTCTAAAAGCACATAGCAAGTAAAGAGAGCCAAAACACCCCTATGTTGGGGTAGGGTTTCCCTGTGCTATTTTGTCAGGAACTAGGGTTCCACTATGCACGCAGCAGTTCTCAAACAACCTAACATCGGGTAAGCAGCCTGTCCTAACTTGGAATGGTCACTATGGATCCGAATATGCACTAGGTCGAATGGTCGAAAAGGGTGCCCCTGTAAAAACCGGGGTTTGTGTTCCCATGCTGTCAGAGCCCATAACCGGTTAGCCTTATGGTCATGCCTTGACAAGGCAAGCCTCTGGCAAACCGTTAAGGAATGGCAGATGGCAAACACTGTGTTCCTAGGCGCACCAATGCACATGCAATGCAAAGAGACACATAACTGAAATCAAAATGGGATATCACGAGTTCGAGTCAAGCTCTCTAAAATCCCCAGCGGAGTCGCCAGAAACTATAGACGCGCCCGCGGAGGGGCCCTCGCCACAGTTCGGACTCGATTTTGTTGTCACAGTTCTTAATCTTGAACCAAAGAGTCCAAATCTGGCAAATCGTTTTGAGAAAACAGATTTTTGAAAAAGTAGTGCCAAACATGGACTGCTTTGCCAGATACAGAGTCGCCACCTAAATATTTTAAAATGGGAGAATTTAGAAAACCCTGACTCGGTGCCGAAGGCCACATGTCCGTCATCACCGGAGTTGTCTCGGCTCGGGAGCTTGGGTACGATCGGGGAAGGTCAGCTATGAGCACCCCCTTTCGCCCAGTCCGAAGACCGGCCTCTACTAACCGTGATATCTGATTTTGAAAACTTTATGTGTTCTTAAACCAATTGTTAGCCTAGAATTACTATGTTATGCGCACAGCAAACAAGTATAGATGCAATGCATGCTCGGGAGGAGAGCTCGATGTAATGCATGCTCGGTCCTGCTCGGAAACGCACTGCCATGCATAGGCTGCCTCTGTTTTCCTTCCTTTACTCCTCTGGAGGCTGCCAAAATCTCAGAACTGGTTCCTTGGACATTGAGCAGTGCCACCGGCTGAATGGAACTGTCACCGGCAGTGTGTTATGGCCATCGACACAAAATGAAGCTGTCGGCAGATAAGGGATTGCTGGTCGGCACTTGACACTGCCGGTCGGCAAGGTGTTCCTGCAGAATCTGCAATTGACAGCAACAGAGGGCAAGGCCAAGCATGGCAGCACAATTCAAAGCATATATGCACCATTCATGTCCCTTATCATGTTTGTGACTCAAAGGGGCATGTGTCTCGATTCTCGGGCCACCAATCACGCATTTCCATGCATGATGGCCCAAGGAGTCAAGTGTGCAACTTTTATGTCAAATGAAATGCAAACCATACAAACAAACCAAGGTCCAATTCCCATCACCAACTCAAGGAACAAGGCATGCATGCAAGATGCAATGCAACCTAGGCATACAAGCTAAGGATGCAACATGACATGGCAACAAACTTATGCAAGCATACAAGCAAACATGAGGCAATGCAAATTGATAAAAAAAGGGTGGACTTACAGATGATTTAGGCAGCTCTAATTAGGCCTAAAACAAGGGCCAAAGTGCTATAATATGAGGGACCAAATGCATACACACATGCACATAATTGGAGCCAACACTTAAGCACAAATGGGGCAACTCTCAAACACATTTGAAAGAAGGTAATCATGGACATATAGCATGCAACATAAGCAGTAAAAATCATGTTAAAACATGGTGTCAAACCAAGCAATAAATCAAGCCAAACATGCAACAAATGGCCTAAGTGCTCAAAGCAAACCAATGGAGTATTGAACTACACTTAGCAAGACCAAACATGGCATGAACTAAATGATTAAAAACAGAGTTTTAGCACCTTAAGCCAAGGCCTAAGGATCACTTAGATGGCATCTAAGTGGCTTAAATTCAAAGGGATGCACAAGTGCCAAAACATGGAGCATACTACACAAGCTTTCAAAGCATTAAAGATGCGTCCAAGGTAAACATATAGGCATGCAAATGGGACTGAAATGACATGGTAGATGGTTCCAAATCACCAAATCAATACAAAGATGTCATGCTATACATTCACATGCTTAAGGCCAACAAGCCGGAATGCAAAGGGGCTATATGATGAATGCCAAATCCGACCCAAACAACCATGGACAGACCTAGAACATGGCAAAATATGCACACAAGCTTCACAAGACTAAGCCTAAAACATGCTCTAACAAGGGCTAACAACCTAAGGCACATTAAGGCAATATCATGGCATTACATGGTAGGTATGCTAAGCATGCATGGTGTACCAAAACCAACAAAAAACAGAGGCATAATATGACATATTAAGCACAAAAAACAACTAAGGCATGGTCAACATGAAGCCTAGCTAGGTGCTCTCTCAAGAGGCCAAAAATGGTCCATTTTAAGGACAACAGGGAGAGGGGGTGGCCCTCTCCTTTTGGAGACTTCAAGGCACCATCTCCACCACTGAAATCCCTCAAGATTTCAGTGGTGAAGAGGCCCAAACACCAAAGTCTCGAAGCTTGCTCAAAATGGCTCAAAATGGGGCCTTTCAAGGCCTAGGAGAGGTCAAACACCTCCAAACCACAAAACACCCTTAATAAACAATCAAGAGGGTCTAAAAACAGAACTTTTTTGTATTATACACTAAGCTCAAAAATGATTTTAAGATAGGTAAAAACAAGATGCAAAAATGGGGAATAATGGGACTAGATTCTCACCCTTGAAGACCTCTTCAACAATGATGCTCCAATGGCCCTCCTTGGCTTGAATCCAACACCAAAACACCAAAATCAGTCCCTTAGAACCTCAGGAGCCAAAGGAAGGTGAAACACTATGTGTTTGTGTGCAATAGTAAGACACAAACACACTTTAACACACACAAGAGGGAAAAAGAGAGAGATAATGTGTATCAAACCCTAACCCTAGAACTCAAACCCTAAAAATGGCTATCTAAGCTCTCTAAAGTGTCTCAAGTGTCTAACCCTTGTAACAAGAGAGAGCCCCTCTCTTTATAGAACTTCTTGTCTTGTAAAGCTTACAAGACAAGCTTCATAAGAGGGAGATCCCTCCATACACGTGTATGGAGGGGAGCCAAAAGCAAGACAGCTGTCTTAAAATATCTGCAAAAGAAGATACACAGTAGTCGGCCGGCCAAAAATGCCATTTTGGCAAAAAAGAGTGCCGGCCGGCAATATACATTGCTGGTGGCAGCAAAAACCAGCTGGTGGCCTCTAGCCACTGCCGGTGGTGTATGGGGATGCCTCACAAGGCATTCCCTGCCCTTCCAAGGCAAAACACAAGTGTTTGGTGTGAAACCAGACACTAAACAGTCGAGTTCGGAGATCCTGAGGCGAAGCGCGCGAGCCGAGACCTCCAGGAACTCCAAACGAACACAAACATGGATAATCACCGAGCGTTCAAACGGCGACGTCCAAGTCTTGAGGGCGGTCAAAAATGGGGTGTCTACAGCTGGGAGGGAATTAATCCCCAGTAGCACAAGACTGTCCTAAGAAGGGGATGGAGGGAGAATTGAACTCCACCCTCAGCAATTGCCAAAAGAGGGAAGTTAATGGTGTTTGTGTAAGCCATCTCCATGTCTACCACACTGTCTGCAATGAGGGATAGGTGGACGTCGTCTGGGATGGAAAAATGACGATGGAAGGCTATGATTCGTTTCTCTAAGAGGAGGGCTTTTAAGTGCCTCGCCATTTAAAATGGAATACAAACAAAATGTATACTAAAAGAAAAAACAAAACACGCAGGGGATTGGAAAGAGAGTGGAACTTATAGGTTAAAGAAGACGATGAACAATAGGGAGCAGAATTGTAGAAGTCCTGAAGGAGGTTGGTGTGAAGAATTCCAAAGAAGATTGAGAGCCTTTTGATTCGAGAGTATACATAGGGATGGTTTTCAAATCGAACATTAAATGATTGTCAAACACGAAGGGGCAGGAAACTGTAATGATTAAAACATCGTGCTTGTTCTGACGAGTCAGTTCCAAAAAGAGTGCAACCGCCGTATTTCTGACTTTCGAGGGTTTCTGACATGATATCCAAGAGTAATGTATTAACCAAACATGCCGACTGGAATGAACTTACTCAGATGTTTGGGGGGCAATTATGGGGGCCAAGTTTAAATCTGCCCAGATTGGGATTTATCCACAAGACCGCCGAATGCACAGTGATGAACAGGGCCGTGGCCGATTAGAACTTGTTCGTAGGGTTAAATAGGCCACAAATCTTGTGGAAACGCCTAGAGGTCTAGCTGTGAGGGTAGAATGTCCATAACAGAAAGTGGGCCCCTAGAGAGCAATATAAAAAGGAGGACCATTAGGCAAAGGAGGGGGATGCAAGAAAAAAAATGAGATAACTAGTGATAAAATAAAATAAAATAAAAACCTGAGAGAATATTAATTGATCTGTCAGAGAGCTAATTCTAGCACTTCTGACTGGAGTGCATACCCTCATTTCAGGTACCAGTTTGAGGATTAAGAGAGTCTGCTAGGACTAAAGGGTATTTCCAAACCCCTTCACCACACACAATATTGTTCAGAAAAGCAAATAACCAAATTAAAAACCATGCAAAAGTGTGGAGAAATCTCTACCTCAAAGCTAGGAGACAAGGGAGAGAGTGGAGAAACCTCGACGAAGTTGAAAACCAACTTTGTTCCGATTAAAACAAAGCTCTTGGTGAGCTCTATCTTTTCGTCAAAGGGACTAGGGTGTAGTGATCAATAGATTGAGAGTATTTGGAGGTTGAGGTTGAGTTTTAAAGGGAAAATGTATAGATTTAGGGTTTTTGAAATGTTTAGAGAGAGAGAAAGATATGAAAAAGTGACTCAAAAAGTGGTTGATATGACTTGATATACGTGTAGACTGCTCGAGTGACCAAAACACCGCTTAAGCGACCAGACACAATAAGTGAGATTGCTCGAGCGAAGAACACCACCCCCAGTACTTTTGCAGGCCTGCAAAAGTACTGAGAGTTCGCAAAGACCACTCGAGCGTAAGAAAGACCGCTCGAGCACAAGAAACACCGCTCGAGCGAAAAAAACACACTCTCAGTATTTTTGTAGACCTGCAAATATACTAGAAGTTATCAAGGACCACTCGAGCGACCATAGGACTACTCGAGCGAACTGACCAAAATCTGGGCAACAATTCTATTGAAAAACAAACTCCCGACTTGTTCCAAATGCAACAAAGACATTCAAAAAACCAAACTCAATCAAGAATAAGATGAGTAAGGATATCAACAACCAAATAAGACAAGGAATCCCAGATCCAAAACAATAAACGAGTCGGGTTTAAACTGGAATCGTTATACTTTATGATATTTTGCAAAGTTTGGCTATCATAATAGCAGGAGTTTCTTGGAACAAATAATAATAATAAATAAAAAAAAAGAAAACAAAACCAATAAGAAAATAAGAAATTTACATATAAGAATTGTCTGCAAAAACAAATTAGAGCATACTATTGATTAGAGCAAGATGAATAGATGCAAAGTTAATAGAAATGTAACAGTTTAATAATTAATGTAAAAATGAAGAGAAGCAATAGTTCAATTAATGTTAAGATGAAAAATCACAAAACAATCACACATGGAGAATTAAATATTGCAAAAGAAGACAAAAAGAAAGAGAATAAATAAACTTGAGAGGTTGTTGGGAAAACAAAATGACATAGAATAGAGAAAATAGAAGACACATTACTTGGAGAGGACACATGGTAGATTGTTATATGGACACATGGCAACATTTGAGAGCTTCTAAGAGAAAGGCATAGCTTTCATTATATATCATGTGATACATGTATGAATGTTAGAACTTTCACAAATATAACTCTTTACATTTATTACTTTATTTGTCTATTATTATCACATATAATATTTGAATAAATATATGTGAAGGTAGGTTGATATTTCTACTATAGATTTAAATTAATTTGTTAGTTTTATATTATTTTTCATAAAAAATACTGTTAGGTGCTCGCAATTGATATCTTTGTAGCAAATGTATATACGATTTTTATAATAAATAATAATTTGCAAATAATTGTTTTTATAATAAGGACATTCTTCTAGCATTTTTATGAAATTTCATTGAAGACTATTTGCAACGGTAACAATATGGTTACCAAAATGCTATGTTATAACTTAAATGGACTCTTCAACATAAATCAAATACTTGTGTCGAACACTCGACACTCGGACAAGGGTATGTATGGGATATGTGTCGGCTATTTTTTAACAGACATTTCTTATATAATTGTATATAACACTGTTATTATATATACATATTGTTGTATAATTGCTATAAATGTCTTCTTGACACTGTAAGTTACATGTAGGACAATTTTATCTCACATATTTGATTAAAAATATAAAAATATAACATTTTTTGTTGAGTCCACGTACCCTTAAATTTATGGTTTGATGAGTCCGACTCTTAATGTTACAACTTATATGGACTCTTCAAAATAAATCAAATACTTGTGTCGAATACTCGACACTCGGACAAGGGTATGTATGGGATACGTGTCGGCTTCTTTTTAATAGACACTTCTTAGATAATTGTATATAACACTGTTATTATATGTACATATTGTTGTATAATTGCTATAAATGTCTTCTTGACACTGTAAGTTACATGTAGGGCAATTTTATCTCACATATTTGATTAAAAATATAAAAATATGACTTTTTTTGTTGAGTCCACGTACCCTTAAATTTATGGTTTGATGAGTCCGACCTCTACATACATACCTGCACCTGACACCCATACCCAAGTCCATGTAACATAAATGTTGGTAAGTTTTTTATGTTTTACGACCACAAAATAACAAACGGCATAAGTAGGTTAGGTGGTTGCAAATAATTTGTGATCGTTTCTTTGCTGTAGCAAATAGTATTTGCCACCCCACATTTGCATCCCCTGTTTTCCAACACATGGTGGTCGCAAAAGGTCTTTTGTGACCACATTTCTATTATTTGCGTTAGCTTATGGCGGTTGCAATTTTTTTTTTTTTTTTAAGTAGTGTGACATGAATTAGGAATAGGTGTATTCGAGAATGGGTAGGAGTAGCACCAATAGAAGATAAGTTGAGAGAGAATCGATTGAGATGGTTTGGTCATATTTAACGGAGACCAACAGAGGCAGAAGTGAAGAGATGTGATGCTGTAACGGTAGATGGAAGTGTTAGGGGACGGGGTTGGCCTAAATTAACATTGGTTAGCGTTGTAAATAGAGATATGGATCTACTTAATTTGACTAACGAAATGGCCTTTGATAGGGCCGAGTGGAGAAGAAGAATTCATGTAGCTGACCATATTTGGTGAGACTTAAGGCTTGGTTGGTTGGTTGGTTAGTAGTGTGACATGAATCAAAATATGTATATATATATATATATGTCTATCTTTACGCCAAGATGAGAGTCCCACATTCTCATCCTAACATGTGTGCCAAATATGTCATTTCTGAATTAAGAGCTTTATAAGGAGATATCACATTACCTGGGCCTTAATGACTACAAAATTTGTTACACTTAATGGATGATCAATTTTATTAGCACCAAGTTCACTTAGATACAATTTTTTTTTTCTTTCTTGCTGATAGCCATTTTATCAAAGGTTTTGAATTTGAGCATAAAATAAATTTTGACATGCACAAGGGATGATTTGATAAGCTGATCCACAGGATTAGTTTTCCAAGTATAAATCATGTAAATTACGCATGTATACATTGTCTACAATGAAATTGTTGGAGAGTGATATCCAATGATTGTGTTACCAACCAACCAAACACAACCATAAGTCCCATCAAATGAGGTTGGTTATATGAATCCTTCTTCTCCACTCGACTTTATCAAAAAGTCATTTGGTTAGTCAAATTAAGAAGATTCATATCTCTATTTACTATATTAGCTCACATCAATTTAAGTTTGCTCCTTCCCCTAACATTTCTTATATCCAGTGATTGTGTTGTTCTCATTTAAAAGGCACTTGTGCATACATCACTGATATGCTTTCCAATATGTTTGGGTGAGCTTGATTATTGATAAGCTTTTTAATATGTTGGGTAATCTTGAGCATGAGACTAGGATTAATACAACAATATCACATCCACTGTATGCTCAATTAGTCACACTGGTACATTGAAAACGTAGAGAATATGTACTCAAACATGTAACATTTTGGCAACACATATTTATCTAATGTGTAAGTGTCTATGAACAAAAGTCACTGATGGGAGTTGATATCGTATGTTACAAATTTATAGTAAATCGAGAAAAAATGAAATTCTTATCAATGAAATCCAGAAGTCCCCTCCAATGAAAATTTTGTAGTGTAAAGTTAGCTACTCTGTGGAGCTATTAATTACCATTGCCCATTGTATTCTTCCTTTAGTGCTAACTATGGTTTTCTGTTCTCATACGATGCATAGTAAACTTTGTCTAGACTATGGCCACTTCATTCTAACCAACCCTTGGGGTCAATCATGTCATCAAGGAAGCTTTGCATGATGATCATTCTTGAGAAAGTTTTCATGTTATATGAAGCTGTCTTTTAATTATGAAAAGAATCGACGCTTTTGTGCAGCAAAAATTTTCAGGCGATCATCAATTATGTCCTGACACAATTCTCATCTTTGAATAGGTGCCTTCGCAATGGGGTTTTGCAATTAGTGTAAATTAATCAAAGCATGATTAAGGTATGGTCCACATCAGATCATTCTTTTATTTACTGGTATTTGATTTTCATTGGTTGGTTAGTTTGGATCTGGAAAGATATCTTTAAATCTTGAATTAGTTTTGTTTGGACTTATAGAGAATCCTGTTTGTACTGTGCTGTGAGTTTGGTCGAAGTCATCATAGGCGATGATAGAATGGATTTGTACATGATAACTCTAGCTTGACGGCTGACTTAAAATAATTTAAGTTCTGTAAGAGCGCAATTGTAGCTAACTTCTTGGTATCTAACAAAAGTTCCAATAAGAGGATTGTAGGTATAACTTTGAAAAAGTTGATGAAAGGTTATGTAAATTTGGCCAGTACCGGACTAGGCAAGGCCAAAAACATAATATTTGGGTATGTGAAATTCATTAATTGAATTCTAACAGCACTCATAAAACACCAAAAATAAATATATTTAGCCAACCGTAAAATGTCCATAATGTGAATGAAACACTTCCACATCATTGTCTTTGCATTGCAATCTTTGAAGGAAGTTGTGCATGATGAAAGGAAAAAGCCTTAAACCCTCAGTAAGGGTTGAAAGAGAGAATCTTTATGATTTTATCAATGAAGAATGTTTTGGACTGAAGATGACAAATATATTTGTTATACAAGTTTGAGTAAAAAGCTAGAAATGCCAATGATTGGCAATTTCTAAAAAAATTCCTAGAAATGGAAAATGAAAAAATTATGTCAATGAATGGTATTGTACATTACAAAATTATAGTAAATCTAGAAAGATGGGTATTCCTGTTGCCGGAATCCATTTGTCTCCCTCAATGAAATTTCTGAGTGTAAAATTAGTTGCTTCAATGGAGCTATTAATTTCCTTTTACCATGGTACTCTTCCTCGAGTATTGGCTCCGGTCCTTTGTTCTTGTACTCTACGTAATAAACTCTGTCTGGACTACGACCATTCCATTTTAGCCAACCCTTGGGGTCAATTATATCATCAAGCTAGCTTTTCATGATGATTGTTCTTGAGAAATTCCGCCATGGCCTACCTAACAATGTTTTAAATTTGAAATTTTGTTGGCATAGGTCATCTGCAGCTTTTATAGTGCAATTTTGGATAATTGTACCAGTTTTTTCATTTTGGTGTTCTCTTTTTTGTGCTGCTATTGTGTTTGTCTGCAAGTTAAGAGGCTTCTTTGTGTAGATTATAGAATTTTGTAGGCATAGGTCATCTGCAGCTTGTACTTTTTGAAAATTTAAAGCAGTTCTATCAATTACGGAATATATTGTGAAGAACATCTTGTGAAGGGTGTTATAATAGAGATTAACTTTGAATCGATTATGGATGCAATAAAAATGCATAAAACTAAATAACAATCAACATCCATATAGAATTCATGATTGCCTTTTCGTCTATTTCATCATTCAAAAAAAGAAAATGAATCATAATTAATTTTGAATTTTAGTGAGAATCTTTGAATCTAAAACAAAAATTCATATATTTTTCGAGTATATCTCAAAAAAATAAAAACACGAATAATAATAAAAAAAAACACAGAGAAATTGGTATACCGGTGGTCAGACTATTCGTCGGAGATCAGAAGAAAATGTCAAGAAATTTTCCAGAAATCTTCAAGGATTTTCAGATCCAATGCGTAACAGTGAAACGAAAACCTCGCGCGTTCCACTGTCTCCGAAGAACAGAACAGAACAAAACAAAGCAATCACAGATCAAAACGCGAGAAGATTGAAGCACCAATTGTTGAATGGTGGAGTAGCCGAAGAACAACTCCGAAAAATTTGAAATCCGAATTGAAATTAAACAATTTTTAATCTTTTTTAACCACTTCCAATGCCTCGGAGAAAACAAAAAGGATTTCTAGATCAGAGAGAAAGGAAAAAACTAGAAAATTGTCTGATTTTTTGATTCCGGAACGGTGGTGGTGGTGAGCTTCAATGCTGCCGGAGAACCGCCGTCGAAGCTACTAGCGCCGCCGCACCGGAACCAGTAGCACCGCCGAGGCCACGACCACAAGAGAGTATTCAACAGATTCGAAAGTAGAAAACTATTTTCCATCTTTTGAAACTCTTATTCAAACTGTTATTTTAATTTCGTCCGTGAAAAACTGTAGGTTCTTGTTTGTGTGCTCGCACATTTGGACACGTGTAATAATGCAGAGCTGATTAGGGGTGAGCATGGTCCGGATTGGACCGGATTGGGATAAAACCAAAATTAATCCGTTATTTACGGTTCTTGAAAAATTGAAATCAATCCAATCCGTTTAAATCATGGAACCAATCCGAATCAATCCATTTAAATACGGATTGGATCGGTTTAGGACCACGGATTCACATAATTAAATAACAAAAAAATATATATAACACTTTAATTTCATAAAAATATAAACATAGCGCTATATTAGTTCCACAATAACAATATGTTTTTCTATAATAGCGACATACTGTTCTAGAATTTAAACAACCATAAGAAAACTGGTTTCACCATAAGTATTTAGATCATTACAAATTAAAACTAAAAACTAACAAACAAAAGTAATAAAAGAAGATATTATACGGTTTTAGGTTTGTGTTTAGATTTTATATAGAATAAGAGAAGATACTATGGGGAAGAATGTATAATAAAAATATAGACTATTTGTATACGGTCCGGATCGGTTCCAATCCGGAACCGTGGGGTTCAATCCAGAACCAATCCGTGGATTACGGATTTTTAATTCTTCAATCCAGAACCGAACCGCGGATTCAAAAAATCAATCCAAACCTATCGAATTGGACTGGACTGGATCGGATTACGGATTTCATGGATTCCTTGCTCAGCCCTAGAGCTGATTGTATTTGCCTGATAGTCCAAATCATTTTTCTAGGAAAAAAAAGATTTTAATAAGATGTTTTGTTAGTCTTTGTTTGATTCCAAACTTAATTACTTAAAAATTTTATTTATAAATATTAAGATAATTTAAATTTTATTTAAAAAATTTTGAATTAATAAATTTTATTTAGTAAAATTAAGAATATTACAAATTTTTTTTAATTTTTAAAATTTAAAATATTATTAATTTGTATAGTAATGTTCCAGATAATTGTTTCATTAACTGATAAAAAAAAGAAAGTATAAGATTAAACGTTTTTGCCCTTCTACTTATTAGTTTGATTCAATTATCTAATAAAACTGATAATATTATCAGTTTTTTCTAATTTTAAAACTGAAAACATTATAAGTTTTTCATTTTTATTTTTATTTTTATTTTTATTTTTTTCCAGTTTTACACATCATTGTTCCATTATAAATACAAAATTTTCAATTTTTCTCAAAAAAATAATTCAATTTTTTAAAAAGAAATACAGTGTTTTTTTTTTTTTTTTTTTTTTTGCACATAATTTTTTTTTTAGTTTTTTTAATTTGAAAGTTGATATTTTAAAATTTTAAAAATCAAAATAAATGTTATAGATAATCATAAATGATGAACAATCATTATTTGAATGACAATTCCACGTATTAAAAAATTAAAGGGACTTGAAATTTCAAAAATTCTTAATTATGATTTAATGGAGTATAAGTTCATAAATTAGGACTTGTGTGTAAATATCACTTGATTAAAAAACTAATTATTATTGTTATTATTATTATTTAATTCTAAGCTTGTATTTGGTTGCAGAATTTGATGAAAAAAAATAGAGAGGAAAAGGTAAATAGAAACAAAATGAGAAATAATTGATAGGATTCGAGTTCCAAACTATGTTTGGTTGAATTGGAAAATGGAGAAGAAAAAAATGAGCATAAATAAACCTAAAAGACAAAAAGTGAGATTGCATTTTTCTCTCACTTTCTTTTCCCTTATAATTTCTGTTATAACCAAATAAAAAATATGATTACATTTCTTTTTTTCTTTTCATTTCTCACACCAAATCATCCAACCAAATGCAGCCTAAGGGTTGGTGTTTAGCATTTTCTTTAGAATAAAAACAATGAACCTCCATAAGCATACTATAATTACATCAATCCCTTTTTCAATGAGGGTAAAACAATTGAAATTAGGGCAGAAGGTGAGAAGACAAAAGAAACAAACAAGATAAATTATACATTTTAGTGTAAAAATATGCTAATATCGTTTGGATTGGGCCTAATTGAGGGTTTCGTAAGGCTCATAGTGAGTTCATTTCCAATAATTTAAATTATTTATTTTGTAGGACTGACAACATATATAACTCATAGAAAAAATTTGATTGATTTGATAATTATAACTTTTTATTTTATCACGTTTATCTTGAAAAAAAGAACAAGAAGTAAGTTTTTGGAAATAAACTAACTATTTCTTTTGAAATAAACTCGATAAAATGAAAAATATTATAATTATCCTATTAACTTAAAAAATTTATGGATATATTGTGGTTATAGACCAGCTTGAAAGAAGGCAACCAGCACTATCATTTTGGGTAGCTTATATTGACCTTCATTGAGGTATAGAAAAAGTACAATAACTTGCATAAGTTTGATATAAATGTATCGAATTTTATTTTAGTAAGATTGAAATGATTGAAATTAATATATGGTATGCAAATATAAGGATAAATAAAGTAAAATATAGTGTTAAAGTAATTAAAACTTTATTTTTTTATATCCAAACATATGCATATAATGAATTACTAATGAAAATGAATCTAAGCATTATGTGAACTAAAACATTAAGAAGTTTAATGTGATTATGTGAAACTTATGAGACTCAATGTATTTTTTTTAAATCTCAAGAGAAGTTGTGAAATTTACTCTATCCTTTTTTCATTCATGCAATTGACAATTACTAATAAAAAAAGACTAAATATTCTGTAAATTAAAACTTCAAGAGGAGTTAATATAATTATAATAAATTTATAGAGCTTAATGTATTCTACCAAATTTAAGGAAAGTTAGGATCCGTTTGGCAAGTAATTAAAATAGTCAAATAAATTATTGAAGAGGCCAAAAAAGTTATGATAAAAAATTCAAATATATTCTCATTCTCTCTATTTTTTACATTTTGTTTTCCATAAAAAGTCAAAATTATTTCCAAACACTTTAATTTTTCCGATCTTATATTTTAACTAAAAAGCTAAAAAAAATTATTAAAAGTTAATTTCCAAATAAACTCTTAATGTAATTTAATTCTTTTCTACCTGGTTCTTTTTATTCATACACAAACTTGTTTTGACAATTAGCTATTTTAGTAAAAAAAAATCAAAAAGTTAATATAAAAAAGCCAACTCTTCTATTTATTTTTCAAGTAATACTACAAATCCACCCTTATCAACCTAGAAATGATCTAAAAAATAATCTCGACCACATCTCATATGGACCCCACATAGATCCTACACTATACAAATTAATTTTCACCATACAATCACTCACCCAAAAAATTCTAGGTGAGTAAGTTTGAGTTAACAGACTTTCTCTTATATTTTTATATATATTTTCATTAAAAACAAATAATTAAAATAATCAAATTTTCAAAGCATCCCAATCCAAACATTTATCTTCATTGTCACTAACCACTATGCGCTTGTCTAGTCTGTTGAGGTCTTCTTCTTTCTTTTTTTATTTTATTTTTATTTTTTTTGTCCCCGTAATGGATGACTGACCAGTCTTTGATGATTGATTAGTATTTTGTTGTTGAAGTTGATATGTCACATTACAAACCTAACCACCGGGTATTAGGGTCCACGCACGCACCATCTTAATTCGAGGAAAAGCAAACATAAGTGGATTACTTTAAGATCTATATATATAATCAATATATTGCTTTCGTATAAAGTTATTATTATTTTAAAAAATATTAATTCATTTTTTTTCCGTCCATTTTTCTCTTTCTTTCTTCTTGCTTCTTGTTCTTTTCTTGTTGCAATGACTAGGAAATATCTATCTATGGTAGACAATAGTGGGATTTCATGTATGATACTTCAAAAAAATATCAACAATTAGATTTAGACAAAATGAAATCTTAATTATTAGGCGAGTACTGGTTAAAACTAAGTAGAAAAATTAAGGTGAAATTACAAAAAAAAAAAAAAAAAACAAGGTAGTTTTAGTTTATTTTGGAATGAAAAATGTTACATATATCTATTTTTATCTCATTTTCTCATTCCAAAAGTGAGTGAGTCTCATACACATTTATGAATACAATACTTTGTATCTAGGAATGAGAAAATGAGGTAGAAAATGAGATTATGTATATGATTGGTTTTTTGAAATTTATTAACAGTATCAATATCAAACTAGTCATTTTTATTTTTTAGCTAAAATAATGAATAAATCACTAAAGAAAAATGCTTGAGCTCTAATTTAGCACTCTTATGATGTGGAATGGACCTCACTCACTTCTCATCCTTCTTCTCTTTATCTCTTTCTATTCCCTCTCTCTTCCATCTCATTAAAGGTCAAAAGAGGGTGATATATTAGGGGGATGTAACACAACTCATCACTAAATTTCGCATCTATCAAATTAATTATCAAGTTAACAATTTTAGTTTTGACTCAACAAATGTAACTAGTAGTTTACCATAGCCAAATTACAATAATATTACTTTTTATATTTTGGAACTAATCATGTTGAGTTTATAAAAAATAATTTCAAATTAAAATGAATAAAATAATATTTAAATAATATATAGTTTGTTGGAGAATATATTTAAAAAGATGTAAAACCAAAATAGAAAAAAAGTAACTTTTAACTTAAAATATAACAAAATTTTAACTAGTTTAATATTGATGCTCTTAGCTACTTTTCAAATTGTACCTCAAAATTCAATTAGACCCCCAATATATTAGCAAAAATTAAATTTAAATATTTAATTAATAAATTTTCATCTCAAATTAAAATTTATTAATTAAGTAATTAAATCTTAATTTTGTTAATGAGTACAACTAAATGCCTCTATCTATTTACTTTGAACCCCCACTTACATAATTGAAACTCTCTCATCTTCTCTTTAGGGTTGCAAATTAGTCAAACTGTTTACAAATAGACTCGGCTTGGCTCGTTAAGGGCTCATCTCGGCTCGTTTAGTAAACAAGCCGAGATCAAGCTTGAATAAGTTCGGCTCATCAAGTTCGACCCATCAAGTTCGACCCGTTTATCTTTATTTAAATTATATAATAAATATATTATTTACATATTAAATAATATATAAATAATATATTTTATTTAAATAATATTAAAAAAAATTTATCGAGACGAGTCGAGCCAAGTTTAGTTCGAGTTTCATTAATATTAACGAGACGAGTCGAGCCGAGCTCGAGTCTAGTTAGTTATGGAGTCGAGCTCGAGCTCAATAAACGAGCTTGACAAGCAAATGAGTCGAGCTCAAGCTCGGCTCAGCTCAGCTTAGCTCGTTTGCAGCCTTACTTCTCTTTGGACCCCTACCTAATACCAACTATACCTTTATTCTTTGGACCCCCAATTGTTCTTATTTTGGCAACCCCTTCCACCGTCGATAGCCCTTCACTATTGGCGACCTTCATTCCGGTAACCTCCACGCCCACCAGTAACCCTACTTTCCCTCTGTCTCTCATTCACCCCGCTATCCCTAATCGCCGCCACCACCACCTAGCCCACCTCCCACTATCGTCCCTCGTCATTCCTTCTCTTCTCTTCTCTCCTCTCCTCTCCTCTCATTTCGTTTGTTGTCATCACCCTCTATACCATTGCAACCTAACCATACTCCTCACTCACTCGTTGTCGTGTTTTCTTAGCCTTTGCCACTACCACAACTAGTGTTGTTAGGAACTAATCTGACACCATCACACCAAACCCCTATTACCGCGACCTAGTTCATCTCTAAAATCCAACGTTGTATATGAGAAAGAGAGAGAGATCTTATAACGATTCTGATTTAGACCCGAACCATTTATTGTTTTGAATCTGGGATTCCTTATCCTAATGGTTGTTCGTGTCCTTATTCATTTTATTCCTTGTTGAATTGGATTGTTTGAGTATTGCGGTTGCGTTTGAAATAGGTTGGAAGTTCATTTTTCAGAGGAATCTTTGCCCAAAATTTTACTTGTTTGCTCAAGCAAAGTTTCTTGCGCTCGAGCAGTTTTTTACAGTCTACAAAACCACTGAGAGTTTGATATCTGTGCTAGAGCGACACTTCTTGCGCTCAAGTAGTGTCTTCATTTTGTGTCTAGTTGCTCAAGCGGTGTCTTGGTCGTTTGAGCGGTCTGCGCATATATCAGTCTGTAAAAGTCACTTTTTTTTGGTTTTCTTTCTCATCTCTCTCATTTTCCGCCATTTTTGGGTTTCTTCAACCTAAAAGCTTGGGTTTCATCTGGTTACACCCATTTTCTACCCCTAGTCCTACAGATCAAAACGTAGAGGGTGACGAGGGCGTCATTTTAATCTATGCGAATCGTGTTTTCATCGCCGGTGGATTTTTGGCTTTTCTCCTCTTCACTTCAAGAGGTAGGGATGCTAGAACTTCTTTTCATTACCTCACTATAGATAGATTTGTGGTAATTTTTACGACATTTAAAAACATAATGTCATGGTTGATTTTGTTAAAAAGCATATGGGTTTGTTTGGGTTTAAATTGGTGGGTTTGTGGGTTATGTTTATAATTGATTATGGGTTATAAAAACATCTTTAGGATATGGGGTTGGTAGGGTTTGGTGTCTCCTTTGTAAATTTTGGGATGTTAGAGGAAAAGCATAAGATGAATTGAAAGTAGGTTAGGTTGTGGTTGTTTACAAATTTTGGAGTTTTGGATTAATGTTATTGGGTGTTGTTAAGTGTTGTGTATGTTGGGATTTGGAATAATAAGGACTTGTTTTTAAAACAAGGTGTGATTAATTACCTTCTTTATAAAACATGAGAGTTTGGAACGTACGGGAATATGAAAATATCTACGGGTGTATTTATTGCTTTGATTACGTAATTGGCATCTAGAATTTTGTCCTTGGCCATCAGTGGAGGATGGTATTGATTGTTGGGAGATACATGCTGTAGAATAGGCTATGTAAGTTAGAATGATGTATTGTTGACTGTAAGTGGACATTGTGAATAGATAATTCCGTTGTTGAGTTGTAGATTATGTTGTTAGAAAAGGAACTAGAATGCTTGCGGATGTGTTTATGTATGAGAGAGTCATTAGATAGTTATGGTTTTGATGTTTGGTAATCCATATTTTGTTTTGGGAACATTTTGAAAATGTAGGAAAACCCGTTGTTATATGGTGGTGCATGGAGCACGTTCTGAAAAAAGTGAGTTAATGTATTTAACTGTTACTAGTCAAGATTGTGATAATTAGACTAGGTGTATGTATTACACCGTCTATTATTTTTTATGGTTAGCATGTTATGCTTTTAATTGATTGTTGTTTGGGAGGTCCGTTTCTCTCCGGGTGAGGCCAGTAAAGTGTGGCGCATTGACAGAGGTTTTTTCTTCCTACCAATTTGCACTCGGTAAAGTGTGAAAGAGGGTCCATTTCCCACTATATCTAAGCAGTGGCGCCTTGTGATAGGTTCTTCTTCCATTCCGGTTTGCGCCCGGTAAAGTATGATCTGAAGGGCACCCTGTAACAACCCTGATCCGTAATTAGTCGTTAATCCGTAATTAAGACTATTAATTAAGTGGTTAAGTGAAATTATGTGTTAATTCTATGGTTTGCATGCTATTTAAATTTATATTTGTTTGTTGTAGGAATATTTGTCTGAATTTCTATTTCGATATGGAATCTGAAGGCTTTAACGGCGTTAGAATATGAAATTACCTAGGTTTATGTATTATTTGGGATTTTTAGAATTTTATGATCAGTTTAATTAGAATTCAATTCGGAATCAAATAATTAGAATAAATTAATTAAAACTAATCAAGATTAATTAAATACCACTAATTAAGCCTATATAAGGTTAATGTGATTTGGGAACCCTCCATATACACTCCACCATTCATCCTTGAGTCTCCAAAATGTAAGAGAGATATATAGAGTGAAAGGTAGTTGAAGCCAAGCTTAGAGGGGAAGAATTGCAAGGCAATTAAAGGAACTTGGTGGAATTAGACAAGAATTGCTAGAGCTCAAGAGAATTAAGGTTTCTAAGTGCAACCCTCATTTTATGGAATTAGGCTCATTTACATGTGGATTCAAGAGGAACTAAAGATTAAACACTTGCAATGCACTAAGAATGTAGAATTAAGCATCAAGTCATGCATGCATGCATAATTCACCAAATTTTGAAGTTATTTCCAAAGAATTCTCACATGCATGTACTTATTCTAGCTTTGTTTTGAAAATTTATCATGTTTCATACCTTTTCATCTTAATTGTTTATGATTTGTGAGAAAGGAAACCATGCCATTGCATACATGTTATGAATATGAAGTTTTAAGTATAAATTTGAAAAATTAATTTCTGTTTGGGCCTTGATTTTACGAATTAACCTACATTTCATGTTTTACTACAAGTTTCCAAGTATTTTCCAACGTTTTTGACCCAAATGAACAAGATTGAAGCTTTGGAATAAAGTTTTGAACCTTGAAGAGCAATCTAGAAATTGCAGGGTTCGCTCGAGCAGTGAAACCTTTGCTTCAGCATACTTTGTGAGCTCTCAGTACTGTTGCAAAGTTTGATGGTTGGCTCGAGTGACCACCCTTTGTTTTGAACCTTGGTTTGAGCGACCCAAAGTTGGCTCGAGCTAGGGATGAAATCGGTGTGGTTCAGCTGGTTTTTTTGTAGTTAAATTGAACCGAATACTCGATTTTATTTTTTATGAAACCGAACAGACCGAAAGACACCTACAAACCAAACCAAATTGCTATGTGTAGACACCCCATTTTTGACCGTCCTCAAGACTTGGACGTCACCGTTTGAACACTCGGTGATTATCCATGTTTGTGTTCGTTTGGAGTTCCCGGAGGTCTCGGCTCACGCGCCTTGCCTCAGAATCTCCGAACTCGACCGTTTAGTGTCTGGTTTCACACCAAGCACTTGTGTTTTGCCTTTGAGAGGCAGGGTAGGGCTTGTAGACCATCCCCACCCATCACCGGCAGTGGCTAGAGGCCACCGGCTGGTGTTTGCTGCCACCGGCAATATAGTTTGCCGGCCGGCACTATTTGTTGCCGGTCAGCACTTTTTTGTGCCGGTCGGCACTCTTTTTGGCCAAGATAGCATTTTTGGCCGGCCGATTGCTGTTCATCTGCTTTTGCAGATATTTTTAGACAGCTGTATTGCTTTTGCTCCCCTCCATACACGTGTATGGAGGGATCTCCCTCTTGCAAAGCTTGTCTTGTAAGCTTTACAAGAGGCATATAGAGAGGGGCTCTCTCTAAGAGAAAAGAGGAGGCTTTTAGACATTTTTAGGGAGAGAAGACAGAGGAGAGCTCTGGTTTTTTTCTAGGGTTAGGGTTAGATATACACCTTCTATCTCTCTTTCCCTCTTATTTGCACACTAGGTGTTTTGTGTCTCACTATTGCACACAAACACCTAGTGTTTCACCTTCCTCTTGGAGCTGAGGTTCTAAAGGCTTGTTCTTGAGTTTCTTGACTGGTTTGGAGCCAAAGGAGGCCATTGGAGCATCTTTGTTGAAGAAGGCATCAAGGGTGAGATTCTAGTCCCTTTTTCCCCCATTTTTGTATCAATTTTATACCTATCTTAGAGCTGTTTTTGTGCTTGTTGTATAACATAAAAAAGTTCTGTTTTTAGGCCCTCTTTATTGTTTATTAAGAGTGTTTTGTTGTTTGAGGGTTGTTGACCACCCTTAGGCCTCAAAAGGCCTCATTTTGAGCCATTTTGTATTAGCTCCGGGATTTTGGTGTTGAGGTCTCTTCACCACTGAAATCTTGAGGGATTTCAGTGGTGAAGATGATGCTTTGAAGTCCCAAGAAGGAGAGGGCCACCCCCTCTCCTTGTTGTCCTTGAAAAGGGCATATTTTGGCCTCTTAAGGAAGCCTATGCTTGAGTGTGTGTTGAGCATGTTTGGTTTGTTTTTCATGCTTATATATCCATAATATAACATGATTTCAAGTTGGTTTTGGAACTTCATGCATGCTTAGCATAGTTGCCATGTAATGCCTTATTTGTGCCTTAACATGTTCTAGGTTGTTAGCCTTTGTTGGAGCATGTTTTAGGCTTGTATTTGTGAAGATTATGTGCTTATTTTGTCATGTTTTAGCTCTGTCCATAATCGTTTGGGTTGATCTTTGCATGCATTATATAGCTCCTTTGTATTTGGGCTTGTTGGCCTTGAGTATGTGCATGTGTAGCATGCCATCTTTGCATTGTTTTGATGATTTGGGATTATCCTACATGCCATTTCAGTCCCATTTCCATGCTTGTTTGATTGCCTTGCATGCCTCTTTAATGCTTTGAAAGCATGTGTTGCAATACTCCATGTTTTGGCCATGGTGTATGCCTCTGTATTTGGGCCATTTAGATGCCATCTAAGTAGTCCTTTAGCTTTGTTTTAACATGCTAGACCTCTGATTTTGGTCCCTCTTTGCATGCCTTGTTTGGTCTTGTAAGTGTAGCTCAATGCCACTTTGATTTGCTTTGAACACTTAGGCCATTTGTTGCATGCTTGGCTTGATTTGTTGCTTGGTTTGGCACCATGTATTAGCATGATTTTAGAGCTTATAATGCATGCTAATTGCTCTTGTTTATGCCTTTCAAGTGTGCTTGAATGTTGCTTGATTTGTGCCCAAGTGTAGGCCTTCCATCATGTGTATGTGTGCATGTGTTTTGGCTTCTTGTTTTGGTCATTATGGCCACTGTTTTAGGCCTTATTAGAGCTGCCTAATTCATGTATAAGTCCATCTTGCTATCCATTTGCATTGCCATATGTATGCTTGCATGATTGCATAAGTGCTTTGCCATGCCATGTTGCATCCTTAGCTTGTATGCCTAGGTTGCATTGCATCTTGCATGCATGCCTTGTCCCTTGAATTGGTGATAGGAATAGGGCCTAATTTGTTTGATTGGTTTGCATGCATTTGAAATGAAAGTTGCATACTTGGTTCTTTGGGCCATCATGCATGAAAATGCGTGATTGGTGGTCCGAGAACCGAGGCACATGTCCCTTTGAGTCATCACAATGATAAGAGACATGGTTGGTGCATACATGCCTTGAAATATGCTGCCATGCCTTGTTTTGCCCTCTGTTGCTGTGAGTTGCAGGTTTTGTAGGAATACTCTGCCGACCGGCAGTGTAATGTGCCGACCGGCACCATTTTCTCTGCCGACAGATTCAATTTTGTGCCGATGGCCATACCACACTGCCGGTGGCAATTTCAATCAGCCGGTGGTGATCCCCTCTGTCCAAGGGACCAGTCCTGAGGCTTTGACAGCCTCCAGAGGAGGAAAGGAAGGAAAACAGAGGCAGTTTGCGCATGGCGACACGCTTCCCGAGGCGTTTTCCTGCTTTAATTAATTTATTTAATTTGTTAATTAAATTAGTTAATTTGTAATATTAATTAGCTTGTGTAGTTAATTAATTTGTAATATTTATTTGGTCCCTCCGAGCGAGGGTAAATCTGTAATAAGTGTGCGTGAGTGTGTGTATGTCTTCCAACCTCACGTCTTTCTCCCCTTTTATTTACCTGCTTATGATGGTAGATTAGGGCACGTTTAATTTAGCATACTTTATGCTATGCATGTGTGCATCCATGCATTTGTATTGCATGCATTAGGCTCGGTACATCACGCTAATTGCATCAATACTTCAATTCCAAACTGAATACGTGATAATTGTGCATTTTCACATAACATGTTTAGGATAGCCGAGCCTATTCTAGTAACATTTTGTATGCGATGCATTAGGCACTTCACATGGACTTGGATCATGCATGTTTGCTAACAAGTTCTTTGTTTTGGCATGGAGTACTATGTAAGTATTTCCGTTTTAGCATATCGCATGAGTGTGAATGTTGCCATGACAGCATGCTTAACATGTGGCTAGATGCTTATGTGTTAAACTGTTTTGAATGCCTGTGGGTGAAGGTTGGATTGTTTGAGTTGGAAAAACTCATTGAAATCCGTGTTTTAGCCTACTTGCGAGTAGCAAATTCCAAAGCATTTTCAAACCAAACGGATATGCAATGTTTATTTCCAAATTAGACGATCTAGTCTATACTTGTTTGCTGCGCGCATAACATAGTAATTCTAGGCTAATAAAAGGAATAAGAACACATAAAGTTTTCAAATACGGATATCACGGTTAGTAGAGGCCGGTCTTCGGACCGGGCGAAAGGGGGTGCTCATAGCTGACCTTCCCCGATCGTACCCAAGCTCCCGAGCCGAGACAACTCCGGTGATGACGGACATGTGGCCTTCGGCACCGAGTCAGGGTTTCCTAAATTCCCCATTTTAAAAAAAAAATATTTAGGTGGCGACTCTGTATCTGGCAAAGCAGTCCATGTTTGGCACTACTTTTTCAAAAATCTATTTCTCAAAACGATTTGCCAGATTTGGACTCTTTGGTTCAGATTAAGAACCGCGACACAACAAATCGAGAGTCCGAACTGTAGCGAGGCCCCCCCCGGCGGGCTTGTTACAGTTTCTGGCGACTCTGCTGGGGAAAATTAGAGAGCTTGACTCGAACTCGTGATATCCTGTTTTGATTTCACTTATGTGTTTCTTTGCATTGCATGTGCATTGGTGCGCCTAGGACACCGTGTTTGCCATCTGCCATTCCTAAACGGTTTGCCGGAGGCTTGTCTTGTCAAGGCATGTCCATAAGGCTGACCGGCTATGGGCTCTGACAGCATGGGAACACAAACCCCGGTTTACCCGGGGCACCCCTTTTGACCATTCGACCTAGTGCATATTCGGATCCATAGTGACCATTCCAAGCTAGGACAGGTTGCTTACCCAATGCTAAGTTGTTTGAAACCGCTGTGTGCGTAGTGAAACCCTAGCTCTTGACAAAATAGGACAGGGAAACCCTACCCCAACATAGGGGTGTTTTGTTCTCTTTACTTGCTACGTGCTTTTAGAGTGTATCTCTACAGGAACGCATATACTAGTTTGCGAGTTTGAGTATCGGGCCCGAGGGCACCAGAATCAGTATTGTTGAGAGTCAGTTATCAGGAATCAGTTATCTGCGGGTATCAGATTCAGTGTTTTGGGAACAGAAATCTGGGAACAGTGATCGGCAGTAGGGTACAGTTGTTTGGCTACACCCGTGTTTGATCAGTTTGGGCTGAAATGCTGTCTGTTTTTCTTTCAGTCCAGAGAGTCGCAGAGTTGAAACAGAATAGCCAGTGTCTCCCCCTTGCTGAGGCAGGATTTATGGCGGCACAAAGTTCAGAAGAAATTGTGGTTATGACGGCTGTGTCGGAGCAAGGAACCACTCCGCAGAATGAGGCCAGCATCAGTATGTCACACCCGCCCAGGATGCCCGTTGTGCACCCAGTCTGGGCTCCCCAGTTATATCAGGCTCGTGAGCCCACCACCTTCGAATTAATGGGGATGATAGGCGATCTCCAAAGGTCTGTGGCAGACCTCGCCTATGGAATGTCGGCTTCACCGCCAGCGGCGTCGTATGCCGGGAATTTCGTACCACAGGAGCCCCCGCTACTGGGGCGGATTGTGATAGAGCTCAGCCAGCCAGAGGTGGCTTCCGGCTATAGCCACGACATGCCAGCACCAACCCAGACCCTTGATCAGGCTGAGGCCAAAGGAAAAGACAAGGCAAAGATAGATGCCGACCCCATTGAGCAACTGTTGTGGGCAGTCGAGGCTCTGAAGGCCAGAGGGATGAACAAACAACAAACATCTGCAATAGTGACCAAAGCTGTAGATGATGCTTTCCCCGCTCCAACCAAAGGCAGTTCAAGCCAGACAGAAAACCGGGATAGGCCCCGTCATGCCCAGACAGTTCCAGTAGTTCCCACCCCTGCATCGGGGAAGGTTCAAAAGGCCAAGGCAGCGCCAGCTGATCCTTTCGCCAGTGCATCTGGCAAGAATCCTCAAACTGCAAAGTACCTGCCCCGAGGGCGCAGGGTCTTTCACGACCTCCACATGCCTTTGTCTAGGGCATTGCTAATATTGGCGAAGAATGGGCATCTTAAGCCTTTGGAGCCCCGGCCACTCCCGAAGAATCTCCCCGCCACTCATGATGCTACTTTGTACTGCGCGTACCATCAACAGTCCGGTCACAGTACCGATGGATGTTCCCGCCTTCGTCATGAAGTGCAGGATTTAATTGATAACAAGGTTATCCTACCACCTACCTCAGGCAAGCCCGTCACCACTCAGTTGTTGGATTTCGAGGGCTCAGATACTGCGAGTATGTAAAGTGAAACACCTGCGGGCAACATTTGGTACATTTTTGATGAAGCGTCTGGCACGCATTTTTGAGCATTGGTGAAACCGAGTTTTGTAAATCCTGACTTGGATATCGAGTCAGTCTTTTGTTTTGAATCTGTCTCTTTGTTTTGAGTCAGTCTTTTTTGCTTAAGGGTCTGTCTTGTTGTATCGAGTCAGTCCCCGTTGTATATAATACCAGGTGATTCTGGGGTTGTTGTCCCGAACACCATTTTGTTTTGTAATTATTATCTGTTTTTGTTTTGAGTCTGTTTCTGCCGAGGGGCCAGTTGCACCAACAAAGCCGATCAAAACAGCTGTTGCTATCTCAACTTCATGCTTGCTTTCAGCATAAGGACCAGAGAATTTGAATGGGCTGACAGTACATCTCGCCTGCCCTCCTGTGTGCCAAACTCATTGCATTAACCTAAATTTTTCAAAAAAAAAACTTTTTGAACACTGCGGCGATAAAAACGAAGAGGAAGGAATTCCTCGGGTTTTGCAAAATTTTGATCATTTTGAGAGAAAGAGAGGCGTGCTAAGCCTTTTTATGAATGAAGCCATGCTTGTCGGCGCGAGTACTGAGAAGGATCCTGGCTTGATCCAGATTGGTTCCACACTATCTTCGGCTCGAGCGATTTGTCGCTTTCTTAAAAACTTTCAAAAGCAAATGTTTTACGCGGCCCTGCGAAGACCTGTGTGGAATCCCTCTTGAGGTCGCGCAGCCTAGGATCGCTCTCAGCCTCAAGATCCAACCTGTTTGTTTTCCGACTTTGAACCCGTTCAGAATGTTCAGAAAGTTCAACGGACAAACGCCATGAAAGGCCCGTGTGGCCAGTTTTGAGGTAGCCTTCGATCAAGAAGCATCAAGGCCGAATCAGAAAGAGTAGATCTCGCCGGAAGAAGCTCGTGGAGCAACCGTGATGGATTCTTCTGCAAATCAGTGCAACAGCCGTTCTCCTGGACACAGAGAGGCTTCAATTTCAAGAAACCATTTGGCATGGACTTGCTACACTTTTACCCTTTGAGAGGCTCGCTGGGCCGAAAACCCGGAAGGGCGACCCAGGCAAAAGTTAGAGCAAGAGAAAAATACAAAAAAAAGAGAAAAAAAATACAAAAAGAAAAAAAATGCAAAGAAAAATACAAAAAAGAAAAAAAAATGCAAAGAAAAATACAAAAAAGAAGAAAAAAAAAGAAGCAAAAAGAAATGAACAATAGAAAATGAAGAAGCTCGCAAGGTCGAAAACCCGCATTGGGCACCTTGGCAAAAATTAGAGCCTAAAAAAATGAAGGTTAAAATACCCGAGTGGACCTTAACCGGAACTACGTAAGGCTTGATTCCCATGTTTGGGATACGTAGGCAACTTCATCATGAAGTCCAGCCCCCAACGCTTTCATAGCGTCTCCGTCCATGCCATGGTTTCAATTTGATCCCGAAGTCCAGTTGCCAACACCCTTCAAGGTGACTGTGTCCACATATTTGTTGTGACCGTCGTCGTCATCTCTGTGTCCAAGAGTTCGACCACCGCCAACGAAGACTGTTTGCAAATTGCTGCGGCATCATCCCAAACAAGGGGCAACTTTCCGTTGCCACAAGCCGCTGTGAGCCGCCTTCCAAACTAGGGGCAACTTTCCGTTGCCTCCCACCCCCCTTTCAAACTAGGGGCAATTTTCCATTGCCTCCGATCCGAGGTTGCGCATCTCGAAGGGTAAGTTCTATGCTTGTCGAGCATCAGTTGTTTGAAAAATAGTTTTTGAAAATTTTTACTGAGGTTGACTATTTTCTCGAAAACTATTTCATTTTCCAAAACCGGACCATTGTCTTGGACCCAAAAAGGAAAATTTTCAGTGCTTGTGGCCTGACTCGCACGGTTCTCAAATCAAAAATTGAACAAGTACGTTAATCCGACTCTCGTTTTGATCAAAATTGTTTTAGTAGAAAGCGAAAACAAAAAATGGTTAAAATGATGAACTAGGGGCACAGTCGAGCCAGGCGTTCTGTCTTTCCCCCGTCATCGACGTACTTGCCAGAAGGGCACTCTACCCGCCGGAAGAAATAGCCGTAAGCTAACGGTACTGAGCATGAACCCACACCGCTCTATTTATCCATCGATCACCCCGGGGAGGGATGAAAAATGAGAGAATGAAGAATAGAGAGGTGTAAGTTGAGAGAAAAGTGAGGAAAAGGGTTTTTGAGAGAAAATCCGAGCTCGAGAGCCGAGTGATGTGAGAATCACAAATTAGAAAGGGTGGGAAACAATACCCAGATTGAACTGGCTCCTCGTGGTCCGAGGTCTCCCATCTTCGTTTACGCGTCTGTGTGTCGTGTCTCTTTCATTTGACGGTCTCGTCTTTTGTTTTGAGTCTTTCCCGAGTGTGTCTCGTTGTGTTTAGGTCGTGTACCTCTTTATTTGAGTCCTCCCCACTGTGTTCAGTTGCAGGCTCGATATCCCGGTTTGAAAAACCCTCATTCGATTTCAAAAATCGTTTACGCTCAGAATGCTGTGCCATTCTCTACATTTGAACGTGTTTCGACTCCAACCGGTTCCATCTCTGAGGTCCGTCCTGTCAGATTGGGCCGTTTGTTCAAAATTTGCTGTGTGCAGAATGGACCGAATGCTGTGTTATGGGCGGTATGCAGATTAACCTCCAGTAGAGCAGGGGCTGTGTGTCCAGAATCAGGCAGTGGATTGCTTGGGTTATCTTGCTGTTGGTTGTTTAGTTATTCGATTATTACAGTGCAAGCGTTCAATTTTCAGACAACCAATCAATTCCATTTACATTGAGGTGTAACATGATGAGATGCGATGCAATGCATGAAATGTGTAAATGTAAACACTTTTTCAGATAAAAAGTCTGTTCATTTCATAATCTTTTCAAATGTACAAGTTTTGAAGAAAATAAAAATCTGCCTGCGGCAGTACAAGGTAATCTATCTACCGACAAAAAGCAAAAGTACAAGAAAGAAGAAAGCTAACAAAAATCTGCATCTGTGTCAAGCACTCCGGGGGGCCGTCAGTCCGTCCTAGTCCTCTTCCTGGACGAGGGTCCAGGAGCATCGTCAGCATCGTCGTCAGAGCTCGAGCTAGAACCGCCTCCAGTCTCCTCCTCGGATGACTCTGCCTCCGCCTCTGACTCCTCGTCGTCGTCATCATCCGGGACTGGAGCTCGCGAGCTACTCCCGACGTGGGTACGCCCTCCCCTGGTACGGGGAAATATCCTGCCCTCCTCATCTCTCCCCCGAGCAGGGACAGAAGGCCTAGCTGGAGCACCTCCTGCCATGGGAATCTGGAAAGGAGGCTGAAAAAGTACACGAAAGGGAAATGCATCAGTATACTGTAGACAGTTTATCAGTGCAGAATGCAATGCAGAGTATAGTGTAGGGATGCCGTGAACAGTTTAACAGTGCAGAATGCAGTGTGTGAGTGCAGTATAGGAATGCCGTGAGCAGTTTATCAGTACAGAGTACAGTGCAGAATGCAGTGTATGCAGTGTTCAGATACTGTGAGATCAGTGTATCAGGTGTTGTGCCATGCATCAGATTATGTAAAGCAGTGTGTGAATGGTTTGAGGCCAGTGTCAGAAGGACATACCGGTATGCTGTAGACGGCTAGGAGGTCAAATGTCCGCTGGAGCATCCCCATCATCGAGGCATTCATCGCCAACGACTGACGGGTGTACTCGGAAGAAGCCTGCAAAAGTATCAGACGCGTCAATATTCTGTGGAATATCAAGTAAATTGAAATGACATGACTGTAAGAAGTGCAGTGATACGTACCGGCGGTAAGTCGGGGATGTCGATGAAATCGTGACCAGCCGACGGAGGGGCGAAGGGGATCTGATAGGTCGACCCACCCTGCCCCTGGAAAGTCAGTATAGCGGGTAGGACAGGCCAGCCAGTCCCCCGTCCTCCCTGCACTCCGCCCCTGCCACGGACCCGGGCCCTCCTCGAAGATCCAGCCCCTGCTCCCGCTCCGGCCCCAGCCGCCGATGCTACAGGCCTGGCCCCCTCCGCTCGACGGCCGCTCAGGGGGCGCATCAGGTACGTCCGCACGTACTCCTGATAGTCGCCGGTGCCTCGGAAACCGGCCTCCTCCCAGCCGATGGAGTAGTCATCCAGCTGCTCAGCGGTGAGCCCCTCGGTCTCCCTCATGTCTGCAGGAGGGGGAACCGGGACTATCTGCTCAGGTAATCCCAGGGTCTGGCGTAGAAAACGCTCCCCCAGGTACCAAGCCCGACAGACCGGGCCCTCAAGCAAAATCCAAAAATGCGAGGTCTCCTCTGCACCAGGGAACCGACCCCGCATCGCCGCTGGCATAGGAGCCCATGGCCGCCATGTGATCTGAAAGTGACAGACAGTTTGTTATCTACTGTTATTGAAATATGCAGTGGGAAAGCGAAGCTTAAATGAACTGAAAGTAAAGCATACCTCGGCCGGGGTGATGGTGTCGAAATATCGGCGGAAGAAGCCGAATGTCTCCCGTGGTCGCCGGGTGCATCTCCCGTCAAAGCGACTCGAAAACGGGACAGCCGGAGGAGGCTCCGCAACTGGCACAGGTGCAAGCCTAGGGAAGTAGGCGTAAACCCACAGCTGCAAAACAGATGTCAGTATGACCATCAGATAAAGCAGGATATACAGAATAAAGCAGAAATGGCAGAGCCGTGTGTTGTGCAGTGTATTGTGCGCATTGTACAGTGTGAGCAGTGTACAGTCAGTGTAAAGCAGAATGTATGTGTGTGCCGTGTGTACAGTATATAGCGAGTATAGAGCAGACCACAGTGTGTGCAGTGTATAGAGTACAGAGAATATCGGACAGAAATGAAAAAGTGGAGAAGAAATGTACCTCCCAAGCCCGCCAGTAACTTCCAAGTAGCTGGCCGCTACCACGAGAAGCCGAGCTCATGTACCCATAAAGGGTGGCCAGAGCAGCGCCGCCCCAGTCGTAGTGCAGAATATCCCGGACGTCCACCAGTGCGCTGAGAAGACAGAGAGGCACGGTGTTCGCCCGGTCGGCGAAGATGGTAGTCCCGAACAGGAACATGAGGAAGCCGCGAGCATACCTCTCCACGTCCTCCTCGGTCATCTGAGTCTCCTCCCCCAATGCGGGCTGGACCCTGAACTGTGTCTCGAACCAGGAGTACCGTACGAAGCCTGGACGAGCTAGTGGTGGCGCCTCCCCCAGTAGATGGACCTGAGCGGCGGTCCACTCATCCATGTCTGTGTCGAAAGGGATCGGATCCCCCCCTACCCTGATGCCTGTGAGCATCGAGAAGTCATAAGGGGTCATCGTCATATCCCCTGCAGCAGAGAAATGGAAAGAATCGGTGGTGTCCCACCACCTCTCCGCTAAAGCGGCAAGAAGAGGTCTGCATGTGGACAACCTAGAGAGCCCTCGGCAGAAGGTGCCGAAGCCCGCCCGGTCCACGATGCGCTGGACCGCATCAGGGAGCTCATCATACCACTCCCGTGCACCAGTATTCCCATACCCGCGAATGGTATGGGAACCCTCCTGCAAACAGAAAATGACAATTGCAAGACAACATTCAAAATGCAGTTTTGAAAGGACAGATATGGCATGTATGCAAGTTTGTCAGATTCAGGCAAATACCGGGTACCGGTGTGCTTACAGTGAAATACGTGTGCTGTGTCAGCGTGTTTGGGTGTTTCAGAACAGATATAGCATGCATGCGGGTTTGACAGATTCAGACAAATACTGGGTGCCAGTGTGTGTGCAGTAGAATACAGTGAGTGCAGTGTTTGGGTGATTCAGGGCTAGTGCAGTGTGTGTGCATATGTCAGTCTCAAGCAGATATCAGTTGTATGTATGTTTACAGTCAACTACGGTCTACGGTGTATCAGATTTCAGCAGTTAAAGAGTACAACTAACTATGGCAGTTTTGTATCCTACATTGCAGAAAGTAAAGCAGAAGATAAAGAGTTACCTCGGAAGTGCCGAATGAAAGGTGGGAGGTAGGCTCGCGTAGTAGTAGCTCTGGCGCCGCGTACCTCTCAAAGCTCCGGAACTGACGCAGGCCGTCTGGGGGCAGAACGTGGATCGTCGGCCGGTAGGTCGCCGGGTCGAACGGGCGCTCGCTCAGTGGTAGGAGCTCGACCCCGGGATCCATCTCGTGGTCCGGGGGAGTCCCGCCACGTGGAATGTCGTCCGCCATGTAGAGAATGGTGTGAAAATGGCCGGAAAAGGAAAACCGAGCCGGAATACGAAGAGTCAACTGAAAAGTCAACTCCCGAGAGGGTCGGAAATGGCCGGGAAGGCCGGAATGTGAAGAGGCACGGAAATGAAGAGGAAAGTGAGGGGAACAAACCCCGAAAAGGCGAGAACGCCAAACGAGGCACCGAAACGAAAATGTGATCGGTGGAAAACGTCCGAAACGCGAAGAGAAACGCGAATCCGACGACGAAACGGGCGTAGAACGCGAAGAAACGGAGAAACAATGAGAGAGAAACACTCTAGAGAGAGAGAGTGAAGGGTTTTCGGCGTGAGAGGAATGAGAAAATAGGGCTTGAAACCCTATTTTATAACACCCAAGGTGAAAAGACAAAACTGCCCCGCACCAGCAACTGTTTGCCAGTCGGCAATGTTTTGTGCCGGCCGGCACTTTTTTGTGCCGATAAAATTGTTTTTGTGCCGATGGCCAGCCGGTGGCCTCCTCTTTCGGCCGGTGGGGTTCCCACAGCCTTGTTTAGGCCATATGAGAAGTTCATGGTCTTCATAGCTCAAGAAAGTGCAAGAAAGTGCATCTCTGACGTTCAACCGGCTCCGTTCTGACCGTGGGCCGTGTCTCCAGTGCGTGGCACTCCCATTCGTGCAAGGTGTATCCTTTTTGTATCCTTTTGAATTCAAAAGTTGCCCCATGTGTGTTGCACGAGTTCATCACACTACTTCGGTGCATTACATCGCGCTATCATGCGCCACACATTTGCATTGTTATGCACGTGTTACATGCGTCGCAACACGCACCCCTTTGCATTGTCGTGCACATTTCTCATGCATCATCATTGCATTTCTATTCCATGCATTGTCATGCATTCCGGGATACGTGCGTTGTTGCGCATTTAAGCCCGTTTACATTCCGTGTGGCGTGCGTGTCACACTGGTCGTCGCACTGTTTTGTGCATTTCAAACCGTCGCACTGTTCTGTGCATTGCATTCCGTCGCGCTGTTTTGCGCATCTCATTGCATTTTGCATTGTCATGCATGTTAATTACTTTACTTGCGTAGACCGCATGTTAATTCTTTACTTGCGTAGACCGCATGTTAATTCTTTACTTGCGTAGACTGCATGTTAATTCTTTACTTACGTAGACCGCATGTTAATTCTTTACCTGCGTAGACCGCATGTTTTGATTGCGTAGACCGTATGTTTAAGTTCAAAACCTGCGTAGACCGCATGTTTTGATTGCGTAGACCGCATGTTTAATTTCATTACCTGCGTAGACCGCATGTTTTGATTGCGTAGACCGCATGTTCATTCTTTACTTGCGTAGACCGCATGTTTTGATTGCGTAGACCGCATGTTTAATCTCAATACCTGCGTAGACCGCATGTTTTGATTGCGTAGACCGCATGTTTAATTTCATTACCTGCGTAGACCGCATGTTTTGATTGCGTAGACCGCATGTTTAATTTCAAAACCTGCATAGACCGCATGTTTTGATTGCGTAGACCGCATGTTTAGTTTCAATACCTGCGTAGACCGCATGTTTTGATTGCGTAGACCGCATGTTTAATTTCATTACCTGCGTAGACCGCATGTTTTGATTGCGTAGACCGCATGTTTAATTTCAAAACCTGCGTAGACCGCATGTTTTGATTGCGTAGACCGCATGTTTAATTTCATTACCTGCGTAGACCGCATGTTTTGATCGCGTAGACCGCATGTTTAATCTCATTACCTGCGTAGACCGCATGTTTTGATTGCGTAGACCGCATGTTTAATTTCATTACCTGCGTAGACCGCATGTTTTGATTGCGTAGACCGCATGTTTAATTTCATTACCTGCGTAGACCGCATGTTTTGATTGCGTAGACCGCATGTTTAATTTCAAAACCTGCGTAGACCGCATGTTTTGATTGCGTAGACCGCATGTTTAATGTCAAAACCTGCGTAGACCGCATGTTTTGATTGCGTAGACCGCATGTTTAATCTCAATACCTGCGTAGACCGCATGTTTTGATTGCGTAGACCGCATGTTTAATTTCAATACCTGCGTAGACCGCATGTTTTGATTGCGTAGACCGCATGTTTAATTTCAAAACCTGCGTAGACCGCATGTTTTGATTGCGTAGACCGCATGTTTAATTTCAATACCTGCGTAGACCGCATGTTTTGATTGCGTAGACCGCATGTTTAATTTCATTACCTGCGTAGACCGCATGTTTTGATTGCGTAGATCGCATATTTAATTTCAATACCTGCGTAGACCGCATGTTTTGATTGCGTAGACCGCATGTTTAATTTCAATACCTGCGTAGACCGCATGTTTAATTCCAAGATCTATGTAGACCGCATGTTTTGATTGCATGGACCGCATATTTAGTTTCATCACCTGCGTAGACCGCATGTTTCAACTGCGTAGACCGCATATTTGTTAAAATTCATCACCTGCGTAGACCGCATCCTCATGATCAATTTCGTTGCCTGCGTAGACCGCATGCCCCACTTACATGTTTGTATTTCCACAGCATTGTTATGCTCTTCACTTGCTTTGCGCTGTCACGCATTTCGAGTACACCACTATTCCTACATTGTCATGCATGTTGCTAACAATATTGTACCTGTTAAGTTTGTTTTCTTTGCAGGCACGATATTGTATGTACGGTTCATTTGAAGCTGGTGCAACCAGACCAGCCGCACAGGTATTGTATCTCCCGAGTGAGACGTATTGAGAATTCCATAATACTCTTACATCCTTTCTACATTGTAGTGTAGTTTGGTATGCTAGCTTAAAACTGTCGCATGTTTGCTTCATTACAGCTTTCTTTGCATGATCATAAGTTATGCTCGGCTCTGTGCATTGTCTTGCATTTTGCCCCTGCCTTCGGGCGCATATCTTTTTTTGTCTTGTATGTTTGTCTAAGTCTTCGGCCTTGTCAAAAATGGGTCGTCTCTAGGCTTTGACATTCACTCCCGTCATTGTTATGACTTTCGAGTTCTGTCAAAGAGGGGCAACTGTAGACACCCCATTTTTGACCGTCCTCAAGACTTGGACGTCACCGTTTGAACACTCGGTGATTATCCATGTTTGTGTTCGTTTGGAGTTCCCGGAGGTCTCGGCTCACGCGCCTTGCCTCAGAATCTCCGAACTCGACCGTTTAGTGTCTGGTTTCACACCAAGCACTTGTGTTTTGCCTTTGAGAGGCAGGGTAGGGCTTGCAGACCATCCCCACCCATCACCGGCAGTGGCTAGAGGCCACCGGCTGGTGTTTGCTGCCACCGGCAATATAGTTTGCCGGCTGGCACTATTTGTTGCCGGTCAGCACTTTTTTGTGCCGGTCGGCACTCTTTTTGGCCAAGATAGCATTTTTGGCCGGCCGATTGCTGTTCATCTGCTTTTGCAGATATTTTTAGACAGCTGTATTGCTTTTGCTCCCCTCCATACACGTGTATGGAGGGATCTCCCTCTTGCAAAGCTTGTCTTGTAAGCTTTACAAGAGGCATATAGAGAGGGGCTCTCTCTAAGAGAAAAGAGGAGGCTTTTAGACATTTTTAGGGAGAGAAGACAGAGGAGAGCTCTGGTTTTTTTTCTAGGGTTAGGGTTAGATATACACCTTCTATCTCTCTTTCCCTCTTATTTGCACACTAGGTGTTTTGTGTCTCACTATTGCACACAAACACCTAGTGTTTCACCTTCCTCTTGGAGCTGAGGTTCTAAAGGCTTGTTCTTGAGTTTCTTGACTGGTTTGGAGCCAAAGGAGGCCATTGGAGCATCTTTGTTGAAGAAGGCATCAAGGGTGAGATTCTAGTCCCTTTTTTCCCCATTTTTGCATCAATTTTATACCTATCTTAGAGCTGTTTTTGTGCTTGTTGTATAACATAAAAAAGTTCTGTTTTTAGGCCCTCTTTATTGTTTATTAAGAGTGTTTTGTTGTTTGAGGGTTGTTGACCACCCTTAGGCCTCAAAAGGCCTCATTTTGAGCCATTTTGTATTAGCTCCGGGATTTTGGTGTTGAGGTCTCTTCACCACTGAAATCTTGAGGGATTTCAGTGGTGAAGATGATGCTTTGAAGTCCCAAGAAGGAGAGGGCCACCCCCTCTCCTTGTTGTCCTTGAAAAGGGCATATTTTGGCCTCTTAAGGAAGCCTATGCTTGAGTGTGTGTTGAGCATGTTTGGTTTGTTTTTCATGCTTATATATCCATAATATAACATGATTTCAAGTTGGTTTTGGAACTTCATGCATGCTTAGCATAGTTGCCATGTAATGCCTTATTTGTGCCTTAACATGTTCTAGGTTGTTAGCCTTTGTTGGAGCATGTTTTAGGCTTGTATTTGTGAAGATTATGTGCTTATTTTGTCATGTTTTAGCTCTGTCCATAATCGTTTGGGTTGATATTTGCATGCATTATATAGCTCCTTTGTATTTGGGCTTGTTGGCCTTGAGTATGTGCATGTGTAGCATGCCATCTTTGCATTGTTTTGATGATTTGGGATTATCCTACATGCCATTTCAGTCCCATTTCCATGCTTGTTTGATTGCCTTGCATGCCTCTTTAATGCTTTGAAAGCATGTGTTGCAATACTCCATGTTTTGGCCATGGTGTATGCCTCTGTATTTGGGCCATTTAGATGCCATCTAAGTAGTCCTTTAGCTTTGTTTTAACATGCTAGACCTCTGATTTTGGTCCCTCTTTGCATGCCTTGTTTGGTCTTGTAAGTGTAGCTCAATGCCACTTTGATTTGCTTTGAACACTTAGGCCATTTGTTGCATGCTTGGCTTGATTTGTTGCTTGGTTTGGCACCATGTATTAGCATGATTTTAGAGCTTATAATGCATGCTAATTGCTCTTGTTTATCCCTTTCAAGTGTGCTTGAATGTTGCTTGATTTGTGCCCAAGTGTAGGCCTTCCATCATGTGTATGTGTGCATGTGTTTTGGCTTCTTGTTTTGGTCATTATGGCCACTGTTTTAGGCCTTATTAGAGCTGCCTAATTCATGTATAAGTCCATCTTGCTATCCATTTGCATTGCCATATGTATGCTTGCATGATTGCATAAGTGCTTTGCCATGCCATGTTGCATCCTTAGCTTGTATGCCTAGGTTGCATTGCATCTTGCATGCATGCCTTGTCCCTTGAATTGGTGATAGGAATAGGGCCTAATTTGTTTGATTGGTTTGCATGCATTTGAAATGAAAGTTGCATACTTGGTTCTTTGGGCCATCATGCATGAAAATGCGTGATTGGTGGTCCGAGAACCGAGGCACATGTCCCTTTGAGTCATCACAATGATAAGAGACATGGTTGGTGCATACATGCCTTGAAATATGCTGCCATGCCTTGTTTTGCCCTCTGTTGCTGTGAGTTGCAGGTTCTGCAGGAATACTCTGCCGACCGGCAGTGTAATGTGCCGACCGGCACCATTTTCTCTGCCGACAGATTCAATTTTGTGCCGATGGCCATACCACACTGCCGGTGGCAATTTCAATCAGCCGGTGGTGATCCCCTCTGTCCAAGGGACCAGTCCTGAGGCTTTGACAGCCTCCAGAGGAGGAAAGGAAGGAAAACAGAGGCAGCTTGCGCATGGCGACACGCTTCCCGAGGCGTTTTCCTGCTTTAATTAAATTAGTTAATTTGTAATATTAATTAGCTTGTGTAGTTAATTAATTTGTAATATTTATTTGGTCCCTCCGAGCGAGGGCAAATCTGTAATAAGTGTGCGTGAGTGTGTGTATGTCTTCCAACCTCACGTCTTTCTCCCCTTTTATTTACCTGCTTATGATGGTAGATTAGGGCACGTTTAATTTAGCATACTTTATGCTATGCATGTGTGCATCCATGCATTTGTATTGCATGCATTAGGCTCGGTACATCACGCTAATTGCATCAATACTTCAATTCCAAACTGAATACGTGATAATTGTGCATTTTCACATAACATGTTTAGGATAGCCGAGCCTATTCTAGTAACATTTTGTATGCGATGCATTAGGCACTTCACATGGACTTGGATCATGCATGTTTGCTAACAAGTTCTTTGTTTTGGCATGGAGTACTATGTAAGTATTTCCGTTTTAGCATATCGCATGAGTGTGAATGTTGCCATGACAGCATGCTTAACATGTGGCTAGATGCTTATGTGTTAAACTGTTTTGAATGCCTGTGGGTGAAGGTTGGATTGTTTGAGTTGGAAAAACTCATTGAAATCCGTGTTTTAGCCTACTTGCGAGTAGCAAATTCCAAAGCATTTTCAAACCAAACGGATATGCAATGTTTATTTCCAAATTAGACGATCTAGTCTATACTTGTTTGCTGCGCGCATAACATAGTAATTCTAGGCTAATAAAAGGAATAAGAACACATAAAGTTTTCAAATACGGATATCACGGTTAGTAGAGGCCGGTCTTCGGACCGGGCGAAAATGTTTAATGTTTATGTTGAAACAAATTTTTCTGTTGAAAGAAACATATCCAACAAACCTATCCAACAAGCATCAAACATATCTAATAAACGAAGCATATCAAAATTTATCAAATTATATCTAGCAACTATTTTTTTGTTCAAAACAAGTAGGAACCATATATCAAGCAAGTGTTTTGTTGTCTGTTCAAAACTAAATAAGAACCATATATCATATTCACTCTCCCCCCCCTCCCCTCCCCCCCAAAAAAGAACCAAATATCCATAACCAAATATTACAAACTATTAATATTAAAAAAATGAAAATAAAATAGATAGAGTATGCATTTTCCAACCAACCAAGCAAAAGAGGTCTTGCCAAAATAAATAAATAAAATTGTTATCATCATAATTGAATTTAACATAAAAAAAATCAAAATGAATTATGCAATTTCTTACCTTTCTAACTATTAATAATCAATCTAAAAAATCAAAAATTGAAATGTGCAGAAATTTGGCATATTTTCCAACCAACAAAACAAAAGAAGTCCTGCAAAAATAATAAAAATATTCTCATAAGAGTTGAATTTAACATAAATACATAAAAAAAAAAATTAGATCAAATATTCAACTTGTTACCATTGCTTTCTGACATCAATCAATGGTGTTGACATCCTTGCAGCTTGATCCTTCCATAAGCACTTAAAAAAAAAAAAAATGAAAGAAGCAAAACATAAGAAATTCAAGTGTTAAACATATAACTCTCATAAAATATAAAAGAAACAAAATAAGAAATATTTATTGATCAATGGATGTACCTGATTCAAAATCTTCCAATTCATCCAATTGATCTCTAAGATTGATTTGAGATGGGGAACGTAACCAATTTTGTGTACAAATGAGGGCCTCTACCATGATAGGTGATAAAGAGCTACGGAATGGATCAAGCACACGACCTCCCATGCTAAAAGCAGATTCTGAGGCAACTATAGACACGTGGATAGCTAGAACATCCCGATCTATGAGAGAGAGGATGCGATACTTAGTGGAATTAGCCTTCCACCAACCCAATATATCAAAATCATCATTATCTTCTTCACAATCATCCACCAAAAATTTCTCCAACTCAGATTTGTTAACCATGTTACTTTGTTTCTCCAAACACATCTTATACTTGAATTTCATTTTTGCTCTATAGCGATCCCGGTTTTCCCTTCATTGTTTAATTGTATTCCGGACTTGGTTTCGTGGATGTGTTGTTGTCTTATTCCCGTTTCCGTCCTTTACTCTTTGTATATGAGTCTTGGGTCGTGTTGGGCAGGTTTGAAACAGGTTGGTTGTGTTCGGAAACCAAGGGTTGATGTCCATTTAATTCTAACTAGTGTCTATTAAATTTTCATAATGATTCATTCAATTCCAATTAGTGTCCATTCATTTTCCAACTAGTGATCCATTCATATTCCATTAGTGGGATTTTATGACAATATATTCCATTAGTGGGATTTTATGACAAACTTGTCCATTCATATTCCAACTAGTGTTCATTTAATTTCAATTAGTGTTCATTTAATTCTAACTTGTCCTTTCATTTTCCAATTAATGGGCTTTAATAACAACCTTTCAATACCAACTACATCAAGGTTGCCTATAAATTGAGCCACCTCACAACTTATTTCTATGGTTCTTCCCATATCTCTCTCCATTTGTTTTTCAGATTTTGAGTTTAGATTAAGAGTGTTTAGAGTGAGAGTAAGCATTTTCATAAGGGAGGAAGAGGAAGGGATGGCTGCTCTTCATTTTGATTCTAAAATTATTAGGTTTGGAGCACCTTCGAAATCCTTCATCTTCTCCATTTGGTCTCTCCATTTGAGGTAGGGATTTCTTTGTTCTTTTTCAATACTCTGTCTATAGATAGACATGTGGTAGTTTTGTATTGCATGAAAATCATATCCGTGTTGGATTTGTTTGAAAATCATGAGGGGAATCTAGGGTTGGTTGTTTGAGAATGGTTTTGTTATTATTGACTGTGGTTTGGACTAATTAGAGAGTAAAATTAGCATGTTATTGTTGAAAGAAGAGAAAGCCCTAAATTATATTTTGATTTGGTAAAATAAAAAGGGTTTATGGTTGAACAATGTTGGTAAATTTCTATTGTTAATATGAGTTGTGTAGAAGGTGTTAACAGTTAAGGGATTAATTATGGTATTGGGGTTATTTTGAAATGAACGTATTGAATCAAGTTGGGTTATGGCTTATTATCCATGGAATTGGTTTTGTGGAAACAAAAGGAATGGAATTGGTTTTGTGGAAACAAAAGGGATGGAGTTGGTTTTGTGAAAACAAAAGGAAATGGAATTTGTTTTGTGAAATGAGAAAAGTATCTTTGATATAAGTATGAAAATTGGATTGTTGTTTCTTGAGTGTTAAATATACACACGTGGGGGTTGTATCTTTATCTACCGTGTTAGTGTTGTTGTTGGGTTTGTAGTCTCTTAGTAATTGAGTCTTTAATAGAAGTACTAAATACTTGCATCTAGAGGTTTTGTCCTTGGTCATCGGTGGAGGATGACATGGTTGTGTTGAATTGTCGTGTATGCATTATACCATTGTTGATTGAACATTGTATGTGAGGAAGTGCTGAGATACATTATATATGTATACTTGCTCGGGGGGAATTAATTATGTTTTCATATACTTTAACACATTGCTTGTATCTTAATGGTTTATGTATATGTGTTATACATGTTAGTTATGCCCTGTTGTATTTTGGTTGGTGGTGTTATACCTTGCGCTAAAAATCAGAGGTACCGTGACCTTCCAGCTAGCGCCTGGAGAATTGACTGCGCTGAGAATCTAAGGTACCACACCCTTCCAGCTAGCGCTTGGTAAACTGGTATGTTGTTGTGAGAGGTGTATCTTTAGCTTACTACGCACATAGCTGGTAGAGCAAAGTTTTGTTGTTGTTGTTCCATTGTATCTGAGGATATCATGGATTTGGTTGGTTACAATTTCGGAGGGCCAAGCTACCTCATTGGTTGATTATATACATGTTAGTGAGTTGTTATCTCCCTTTTTATGAAGGTATGCATGTATAGTTATGATTGTATTGGGAACGAACCAAATTGTCATTTTGTCATTTGGAAAATGTGAAGGAGATCGAACATTTTAAAAAGAAAAATATGTTTTGAAAAGGCACATCTGTTGTATGTATGGAAAATGGAAGAGAGCAATGGGCTTAGTGAGATAATTTCCTAAGTAATTGTTAATGTTATGAAAGATTGGGGTTAATGAAAGAAAAAGGAAAGATAAATCGCTTATAGCGTTGAATGAAATGGCTATTTTCGAGAAAGTTCATACTTATGTATATTTTGTATAAACTGTCACATTACTATTCTAGTATGAGATTGGGCATTCATGATCATAGCTATCTGTAAGTTGTTATTGTTGAGGGCCATGTTGAGATCCTTACTGGACTATATGTTCATCCCACGTTGTTGAATCTTTTTCAGGTGATAGCCAGGATGTGCTACAAGGTTTTGGATCTTCTTATTTGTTGGCCACGGGGCCTCTTTTGTGTTGGCGGAATGCCATTTATGTAAAAGGGTTATACCCTTCTTCTTGACTTTTTAATGATGTAAGCCCAAGGGCAATTTATTTAGTGTGCTCATGTTGTATATAATTTGCATACGAATGAGAGAATCGTTATTTATTTCCATTTGTTGAACCAAAGAGTTTTTCCGCATGTTATCTCTAATATTGAATTAAACTAATGAATTTGGTAATGATTTCGAGTAATAAAAAGTGGGGCGTGACATGCTCAAACATCCATGTCATGTTCTTCATCCAAATCCATTGCCCTTGCCCTTGATGACTCCCCCACAGTTTGTGTATGCACACTACCACTTTGAACATTCAAAACATGCCAATTATATAATTGTATCAACTCATTCTTTAGTTTCATCATCAAATCATTAACATGCTTAGCTTCATAAATTTCTTCCAAGCACCATTGAATATACATGAGTTTGTAACGGGGATCAATAACAATCGCAACAAACAACAGCAAATAAACCTTGTCAAATTTGCCCCAATACTTATCCAACTTGGAACTCATGCCACGTGCCATTAAATGCAAGCTTACATCTTCATTCTCACACAATTCGATGATTGCATGTTTTATCAACATAATTTCAATAAAAAATGCATTGCAAGTGACATATAAAGAACCTGAAAAACATAATGTGGCATTGTAAAACAATTTTAGGAACTTGACATACAATCTTGCTTTCTTCCAATCATGTTTTGTAGGCGGCCCAGTTGTCTTTGTTCTCTCTTTTCTTCTCCTATTATTATGTAAAGCAACTTCGTCCTTTTCACCAATGTCACCAACTTCTCCCTCCTCACCAACCTCATCATTCTCATCAACCTCACCAATCTCACCAACCTCACCAACCTCATCCTCTCTAAGATTCGAGCGGAAGTGAGTGTCATCATCATGTAACCGCTCAAAAGCCTTTTGAAATTGTATAGCCTGTTCTAACATGAAATACATAGAGTTTCACCATGTAGCCACATCCAAACAAGGTTTACCATTAAACTCAATGCCCTCTTTTTCTATACATAGTTTAAACTTGGCCATGATTGTGATTGCATTATCAACCTTGATTGTGAGAAACTTATCAATTTCCTATGCTACCAAACAATCCTCAATCACCATACAAAGTGTGTCACCTTTGTGATTTGGGACTATACAAAAGTTCAGAATTTTTTTTTTATGAAGTTTCCAATCACAATCAATAAAATGTGCAGTGAGACACATATAATTCAAGTTTTGCACAGATGTCCAAGTGTCTGTGGTAAGACATAGTCGTTGACCTCTAAGTGCATTCTTCAAAGCCTTCATCTCACTCACAAATATTGACATACATTCTTTGGCAATGGTAATCCTAGATGGGATTTTTAACCACTTGGGTTGCACCGCACGCATAAATTGCCTAAATCCTTCACCCTCTACAAATTTAAATGGCAATTCATCTATTATTATCATCTTTGCTAGGGCCTTTCTAAATGCATCAACACTAAAGCTTACAACCACAAAATTACCAACTGTTTCCCCATCACCAGTTTCAATTTTCGATTTAAAACCTAGTGTAGTTTGCTTTTCATCTTGCCTTAGGGGATACTTCTTACACTTTAATTCTACATGAGCTCGCATTGATGTTGTCCCATTAATTTTTGGATCACATACATAAGTTGTACCACAATAGTTACAAGAAGCCCTAGGTCTTTTACCAGATTCACACTTCAATTTCAAGAAATGATCCTAAACCAAAGATCTCTCTCTTTTACTGTTGACACTGTTAGACTGATTTTTTGTTCTTTCATTCTCATGTTCTTGTGTTGTAGGTTGTTCAGTAGCGATTTCACTGGGCCCTTGTGTAGGAGAAATTAAATCATCCATCTAAACATAATAGCAACAAGAAATATTTGATTTATAATAATAATAATAATAATAATAATAATAATAATAATAACTAATAAAATAATAACAAGAAGAAGAACAAATTTTAACTAATACAAAAATAACAAATAACGAGAACAAATTTTAACTAACAGAAATTAAATCATCCATCTAAACATAATAACTAACAGAAAAAATCCTAATCCTCATATTTATTAACAGAAAAAATATATTACCACCACTGAAAGAAAAAAATAAAATAAAATAATAATAACAAGAACAAATTTTAACTAAAAGAATATATATATATATATATATATTTTAATGAACAAAAATTAAATCATCTTCTTTTTTTTCATTTGCATGTTAAGAGTAGTGTTTCATTTGCATGTTAACGAACACCCTGATTTTTTATTTTATTTTTTTGTTAAATCTTTTTATGGATCTAAAACAGTATCAACAGGGTGTTTTTAAAACCCTTTTGAGAACATCATAAAAAATTATACATATATATATATATATATATATATATATAAACAAGGTCAAAAACAGGGTTTACTTTGACACAAAAGTCAGTCTACACCAGGGCTTTTGAAAAGTGTTAAAAAAAAATTAGGGATTTGTGTCATAAATAGGTTGTTTTTAATCAAAAAAAGAAAAAGAAAAGGATTTGTTCAAAAAGTAAAACAATAAAAAATAGGGTTTTCAAAATAAAAAGAAGGGATGAAATTTACCTAATACCAAGACTTTGCTTCAAGATTCTGAGTAATGGATGATAGATTGATTTCTCACCCTCAGTGAAAGAGAACAAAAAGTGTTTTGACTTTTTGTTTTCACCGTGGGATTTGGAAGGCCAAAAGGGCTGTACTTATGTTATATGTATTATTGAGTGGACAGTTAGGATTAAAACACCTAGATGATTTAGATGGGAGCATTATTTGGTGTGGTACGATTCGGTTTGGTGTGGTGTAAAATTCACGTGAACCAAACCGAAAATCGAAAATTGAAATTCAAAATTTCAAAAAAATCGTATCGGCCGACCAAATTACAAAAAATAAACAAATCGTAAACCGGCGGTTCAGTTCGGTGCGGTCAGTCGGTTCGTTTCAATGATTATTCTTTTACCCCTAGCTCGAGCTTAAAATAAGAGCATCCAGTAGTTTTGCAGACCAAAGGGTTTGGTCGAGCAAACTGCCCTATTTTTTGAAATTTTGCAAAGTGTTTCAAAGTGTATTTTTGCATTCTCATTGCATCTAAGGCGTTTTTACGCCATGAGTTAGGCTATAATAATAAGGATAAGGGTTAGAAACACACATAGAAAGAAATGAAATAAGACAAGTGTTTACAGAGCGTATGTTTCAATTTGTATCTGTCATGTGCTTATGTAGGTCACGTGCTAATATCCGTCTGATCTGTCTGATTCATCTGTTCTACTCCTGGAGCTATCTGATGGATATGATAAGCTCTATTTTCTGTATAGATGAATGATTTTCCAATCTCTGAAATGTATTGTGGAATTCTTAGCATTATGTGAATCTATTGTCTGTTATCTGTTACCTGGTACCAAGGATCTCTATGGGTTTCATTCATAGAACTATCTGTGAAACGTATATGGTTATCTGTTATGATTGTGCACAATCATCTGTCTGATATGAATATGGGTCTTTATGACAAATTTGATCTGTTAGCGCTAATGGATGTACCACTTATGATTGTATGCAAATCTGAATAAGTATACGAATCTGTTTCTGATCTGAATTCTGATTTCTGAATTTATTATGGACATCATTCATAAAACCTTTACTTTGTTGTTATTCACTGGGCTACAGTTCATTATTTATATTATGAATGTAGGTGACCAGGCTTGAGACTTCCAGTCTGGATCTGTTTGTGTCAGCTAACTAGTGCACATCCCAAGGAGGTTCTCGGAAGTCTTTTGTGAACCATGTGAACAAGTCTTTAGTTTTTTTTTTCTTACGTCTTTTGGACAAGTTTATGTTTATCTGTAATAGGGCTAAGTCCCTTTTTGTTTTATCTGTTATGGGTGACGTAAGAATGATGTGATTATATATGTATATAAAGTTTAAAATTTCTGTCTCATATAAGTCTGCACAACTCTATGGACAATTATATTTTGATATTTGCTTCCGCTAGCCCCTTATTTTGCTAATCTGTTTTAGAGGCCTTCGGTAATTTTAGGATTATTGGCCGGTTACAATGCTAAACCTATAGAGGCAGGTTTAAGTCATGACACACCCTCTTCTAGGTGAGGCCGATAAAGTGTTATCTATTATCTATGTTGTGGAATTTGTCATCCGTGTTGTATGCTGGTGGAGATGGAATTAGTAGTATGTATGATTCTTGGTTATTTAATTTTGGATATATGTGTTATCGGTTTTTGTGTCGTGGTTGTCTTTTAGCCCTTAGGCCAATGGTCAGGGAAGATAGTAGATGTATTGGTGTGTAGATGCATAAAGTGTATTAAGATGTGGGGTTTGGTTAAGACTTGCATGTGGGGTTGTGTTTTCTGAACGAATGTTTAAGTGAGATTCTTTTATATATGTCAACTTGGAAGGTTTATTAAAACAACAAAATGGGGTTTTGAATGTTTTTTGAAGTAAAACGAAAATTTGGAAGAGAATGATTGATTTTACACTTTGTTATGTCAAGAGGATGTTTTTGAGGAAAAACAGATTTATGGGAATATACTTTTGGATATTAACTGTCATACTATGTACATGCATGATCATTTTTATCTATATGTTGTGATTGGTTAGGTTCATTAAGATCTTTACTAGGCTTAGTGCTCATCCCACGTGTTGACAAACTTTTCAGGTACAAGGCTAGTGATTGTTTATGACTTGAAGTGTTTTGTTTGTTGGCCACGAGGCCCTTTGCTTGTTAGTCGAGTGCCATGTATTGTATAAGGGTAAATTCTTTTTGTTTCTATTTATTGTTATTCAATGTATGCCCAAGGGCATCATACCATGTCTTATTTATATATCATTATCATTGTTGTGAGGGAATGTTATTATTTATTCCTTGTTTATGTTCTAAAATGGATGGAATAATTTAAATTGGTATTATTATTATAAAGGATTTGGTAATGAACTCAAATAATAAAAGTCAGGACGTTACAAATCCAGGGTAGAAGAAGGAAGAGAAGAAGATGGAGAATGTGGGAGGTGACGACAGCGAAGGAAAGTTGGTTTGTGCAGTGGCGAAGGGACCCAGTTCGTCCTTAGTTTTTTTTTCCCCTTTCTCTCTCTCTCTCTCTCTCTCTCTCTCTCTCTCTCATAATAGTGGAAGAGGTTAGTCTGGCTCATGATGGGTTTGGGTTTCGAAGCTTGACAGGATGCGATGGGATGATGGCGAGAGTCAACAGGGGACGTGGCTGGTAGGATTAAGGTTAGGTTTTAGAAGATTAGGGTTAGAAGGTTAGGGATGAGGGTAAAAATGCAATTTTATGTTTGGACAAAATTGTAATTAAAACAAGTAAAAGAGATGAGGGGTCTTAAGAAAAAATGTATCGGTAAATAATACTACTCTTTGTTAATATATTCATGGCTTAATTGATTTTTGAGATTATGATTATAGATGATAGTTGACGACAATGGTGAAACTGATTCAAAATTATATGATTGAAATATAAAATTGATATAAGTAAAATAATAAATTTAATTGATTTTTACGAAATAGTTTAGATGGTAAATTTACCCATCAGTCTCGCTACATCCCCTAATTAAGGCTCCATAATTTGACCCCAATGATGTGGCTAAGACCTACTTGAAGCAGTCCGCCCCACCCCACACACTCTCTCTCTCTTTCTCTCTCTCTCTCTCTCTCTCTCTCTCTCTCTCTCTCATCTTTAGCGGGATAAGCTCCCCTCTAATACTCATCCCTCTATACTCTATTTGTAGGTTTCAATTTGGACCTGCACTGATCATCTGAACCATTTATTTCGTAGACCGCATAATTAAAGTCTTCCATGCAAAAAATTAACTTTATCGGACAACTATAAACATGGGAACAAATCACATTTTGTTTAATAAAATAGATGGTTTAAATTTAATTATATATAATCATTCAATTTATAAAACAAAATGCGATTTATTTTTACATTTACAATTTTCTGATGAAATTAATTTTTTTCATGGATGACCTTTATTATGAGGCCCATGAGATAGACGGTTCAGATTATCGATATGAGTCCAAATTGAAATTTACAAGAAGAGTATGGAGAGATATGAATATATATGATGGATAGAGGGGAGCTTATCCCATTTTTAGTCCCCTAATTTCACATTATTGGAGGTGAAATTGGGGATTAAATTAGGAGAATCAATCATTTTTGTTTACCTCATATCAAATATCCAAAAATAATAGAACAATAATAGCCATGCTGAATAGGAATGGCAACGGGGCGGGGCGGGGCCGGGGATCACACTCCCCGTCCCTGATCCCCGATGGTAGGAATTTCCCCGTCCCTGGCCCCGATCCCCGACGGGGAGTCTCTCACCACCCCCACCCCCGTCCCCTAACGGGGATCGGGTTTCCCCGGCCCCGTAAATTCCCCGACCAAAATTAAAAAAAAAAATGCAATAACAATTTGAGTTCAAATAAAATACAACAACAATAACAATCATATTCAGATCTGTCAACAAAAATAAAATACAACAACAATTTGAGCTCAGATCTGTCAACAAACACATATTCAGATCTCTTCAACATATATCTAACATATATATCAACAACAACAACAATCATATCACTTCATCATCATCAACAGAACTCGGAGCTATACTCAACAGATCTGAGCTAAAATATTTATTCAATACTAGATTTAACATATATAGAATAGATCGAAATAGATTTGAGTTAAAAAAAAAAATTAGGTGATTGAGATGGAGGGACGACGGCTGAGGTTGAGGTTGAGCCTCGCCGCCGATGCTGTGAGAGGAGGAATAACGACTGAGGTTGAGGTTAAGCCTCGCTGCCGATGCCGTGAGAGGAGGGGCGACGGCGATCGGCGGTGATGAGAGGAGGGAGCTCGCCGCTGTAAGACCACCTGCGTAGAGAGAGGGAGAGAGGCTGAGGTTGAGCCTCATGAGACCACCTGCGTATAGAGAGAGAGAGAGAGAGAGAGAGAGAGAGAGAGGGAGAGAGGCTGAAGTTTGAGACTCAGAAATGAAATGAAATGAATTAGGTGAGAGGAGAGAGACAGACTAACATATATATATATATATATGGTGAATATTTCGGGGAATATGCGGGGATTTATGCGGGGAAATTCAGGGCGGGGACGGGGCGGGGCCGGGGTCGGGGTAACCTATTCCCATTCCCGGCCCGAAAATGATCGGGGATTCAATTTTCAATACCATCCCCGGCCCGTGGGGAGTTTTTTTCGGGGAAAAACCGTCTCATTCGGGATCGGGGGGTCGGGTCCCCGTCGGGCCGGTTTCAAATTGCCATCCCTAATGCTGAAAGGGCGATCCACAGCAAGCCTTCATCATCTTACAAGTCTGGGATCAGGCCCCTGAAAGTACACCAACTTTGGGTTGGATCGGGGCCCATAACAAATGTCGCTCCTTAGAGGAACTAATGTAATCAAACAACAAGAACTAATGGAACATTTAAAAAGAAAAAAAGAAAGAAAAAACAAAATATATTCACTAATAAATCTTCTTTTGATTATTATAATGTTCATTTGAAAACCACACTCGTGTAGTTTGTAAAAAATTAGTAATTTAAAAGGGATTTTTAACATTTTTCATAAATATTGAGTGTAATATTTGCACCACGCAAAATACATGGTGTCACTTATCAATTACCAAGTACTAATCTTTTTTTTTTTTTTTTAACTGACTTAATTAAAATTATAAAAAATATCAGAAATCGTAAAAATTCTACCAAATATTCTATCAGATATCTCACATAGTTGTAAGACTCACACGGGACCCACACTCATATGAGACCTTTTGTAGAATTTTTAAAATTTCTAGCATTACTTTAAAATTATTCATTAATTAGTGCAATTATTGCATTTAATATCTACTTAGATAGGGCAATTCTTGTGGGTGTTTATGAATTTGTTGCAAGGGGAGGGAGGGAGGGGGTTTGGGAATGGTGGGGGGGAGAGTATAACAAATGAGTGGTAACTGAAAAAACAAGAAAGAGGAGGGGGCATTTTTGTTCAATTTTTTGTACATAAATAAAATTTCACTGGTTTGCAATCATTTGGTTTGGTTTCAGTTTTCAGAGTTTAATTTTTAAAAAATTTTATTTTTTCGTTTTCCTTATTTTTTTGTTTTTACTGAATTTTTTTTATTATTTTAAGTAATTTTTTAAAATTTTTAGTATCATAAATACACTCAAAAGTTTAATATTTGTGAAAAATTTTTTTAAAAAATTTACGAAATACCAAAAATATAAAAAAATATAAAAATTCAGTATATTTTTTTTGTATTTTTATATATTTATTAATTTTTTAAAATACTTTTTTACAAATATTTTACTAGACACATCTAAGTAAGGTGCATCTAAAAAAGTAAAAAAATTGCTTAAAATTTAAAAAATATTCACTAAAAAAAAATACAAAAAAAAAAATATTCAATTTTTAGAAAATTGAATTCAAAAAACTAAAACCAAACAAATTGAATTGTTTTTCAAACTTTCAACTGATATGTAATGTTTTTTTTTTTTTTTTTTTTCTTTTTTGATTTGCAATTTTTTCTAAAATCTTTCCTTCGCCCTAGTGAGTAATGTAACACTGATGTCTTACATTATTAATGATAAGTGATATCATTATTTACTAATAAATAAATTGCCTCATTTTGCTGTTTAATTCAACACAGTTTAATACGTAAGACGGTTTCTTATATGCTCATGTTAATTTATTACTTCCTCCCTTAAAAAAAAAAAATTATTAATAAAGGGTTAATTTCAAGGGTAAATTGTTTATTAGTCCTATTTGGAAGACTTATAAAAGATATGTTCCTATGAAAAAACTTATATCTCAATAAGTCTTGTGATTTTCTTGTGGACAGATCTACCTCCAATCTTAATTAATTAATTAATAATTTGATTAATGATGTTACCATATATGAAAAATTCAATATTACTATAGATTGTGATTATATCAATATGGTTAGAAATTTGAAATTCAAAATAATCTAATTAATGGCAATACCATATATAGGAAAGCCAACGTTATCATAGATTGTGATCATATCTACATGGTTAGAAACTTAAAATTCAAAATAATATAATTAATGGCAATACCATATAAGGGAAATCCAATATTACCACAAATTGTGATTATATCTATATGGTTGAAAATTTGAAATTCAAATCTTAAATGTAACATGTAATATCTCAAACCCAATGTGACATTCCCAAACCAACGTGACATTCCCAAACCCAACGTGACATTCCCATATATTTCTGAAATTCAAAATAACTTGATTAATGTCAATACTATATATGGGAAGTCCAATGTTACCATAGATTGTGATTATATTTATATGGTTGAAAATTTGAAATTCAAAACATAAATATAGCATGTAATATCCCAAACCTAATATGACATTTTCAAACCCAACGTGACATTCTTATATGCTTCTCATCCCAAACCTAACGTAAATGTAACAGGTAATATCCCAAACTCATTGTGACATTCCCATATGCTTCTCATCCTAAATCCAACATGGCATTTTAATAATCCACCGTTGAATTATGAATAATGTAACGTTTTAAATGTAACATGTAACATGTTAAACCCAACCTATGCATTGAACCACCATCATCTCCAACCCAGCGTAACTTCAACATCGTGCGATGAGATTCAATCCACATTTAATGATAAACCCAAATCCCCAATAATTTTGCAGAACATATTGTGCCATGTATGTAAACACTAATTATAACAAAGACACGATACACATCCAAACACATATACAACCGAACAAACACACAAATATCATCTACTACATGGTGTATGTGGATTAACGTTACACACTAAATGTAACGTGCATCATAACACAATCATCCAGGTCCCAATGTATAATTGCCATTCTATGATGTGGTTTACATTCGACATCCAATTAATAACCAGAACCAAATACCTCCCACCCAACCCTTGAACATATACACACCACCCCACACTTTGAACATATCAACACACATCAACCATCACAATGTTAAATACACATATTCAATCAGAATATTAGCCAAAGTGTGCCTATCAATGAGTACAATAGATTATAAATGCCCTATTAAAGATGAACAATCCACATTTCAACCACACACACACACAAAAAAAAAAAAAAAAACTCTTCCCCTCAACGAATTGGAGTCGAAATCAGTCGAAGGAATCAACATACGACCCTCAAATTTCATCATATCATCGACCATATCCACATTCATTTAAGCAACATTTTGAAAATGCACTAGAATCCCGCAATTAAGGCGAAACAAACTCCCACAGTTGTTGTCTGTAGACTTGTCTTTCCTAAAAACCTTCCCAAACATGATATGATGAATGAGAAAATAAGGTATAATATGAAAACAAATTAGGGGTATAATAGTACAGTAATATTATTCATTTACAATTCATAGGACCTCATGGAACACATTCCTATTTAAACAGGACTTCAAATTTTAAAAGAATATTCATAGAACTTCACATTAAATAAGTCTTCCGAATAGGACTTATAAATATTTTTTTCCTAATTTCAATTTTATCTTACAAACTATCATTAATTTCTTTTTTTAATTTCATTCCTAAATTATTGATTTCTTCCATTTAGCACTTAAAATTACTGATTTTTGTTCATGTGGTCTAATTAAAGAGGGTTGTACAAATCAATAATCTTTAAATATTAATTTGGAGGGGAAAAAAATAATTGAGTAAATTATATCAATAGTTTTTTTTTCCATACATTTTTAATTGGCTTGATTTTGACTATTTAGTTGAGATTTTGTGTCAATTTAAGCCGATTGATAACACTGATTTTTCATTAAAAATAATCGTTGAATTGATTGAAATTAATTCAATGAGTTAAACAAGTTCATAATCTTGCATTTAAAAACATCACACATGTTACTCATATGCGCATTCCATAAAAAATACTAACAATTCTAATCAATTGGATCAAATTAACACAAAATTCGAAATTCAAGGTCAAAATTAAGCCAATTGAAAGCGAATAGACTAAAATGACACAATGAACAAAATGCAGGGATTACCGGTGTAATTATTAAAAATAATTTTATAATTTTTGCAACTTAAATCATATAAACAAATACCCATTAAATTGATTGTAAGATCTAGTTTGTTCAAAATAATAAGAAAAGTGAGTATTTTGTTGTATAATTCATAATTTTCAAATTCTGAAACAATATTTTTTCTATGAAATTAGTTTTCAACAATTATAATTTATATAATCGTCTCTATAATTAGATTACATTAACAAAAATTAGAAATTTAGAGAATTTATAGTGTGAGGTTGCGAGTTCAACTCCTATCGAGAATAGTTTGATACTTTTTGTGGTTATTTATTTTTTCCTGCTTATGGGAATTTTATGTAATTTGTAGTGGTTGGCCTTAGTTTATTGGTTGTTAGACTTCATTAAATTTCTAGCTACTGTGGGTTAGTGGCCTGTTTGATTAAGAATTATTTTTTTTCATACTTGTAATTATTTTCTTATTAATTAAAAAAATAGACAAAATTGAAAATTTGATAATGAAGTAGAAAAAAAATGATAACACTTTGGAGAATAAAAGTAAAATTAATCAATTAATAAATGATTATATTAGCCCCGTTAAGGAATATACTATTTTGGTTAACTTTTTAACCTTTTACAAAATGGTGTGTAAAAAAATAAAAAAATAATATAATATAATAAAATATTTTATTTTATTAATTATTCTAATCTAGTCTATTTTAACCCATCCCAAGCATCCCATTGTTTGTTATGATGCATTAAAAAACAATGATAGAGACCCCTAATTTTGGGGACACTCACATGCGATAACCCAACCCGTGCTATGCCTCATTATGTATGTGATTATGTGTTTGATATTAATTTGCTAGTTTAAATATGGGAAATATGTGAATTTGGAAAAATATCTGTTAAAAATAGGAATATCTGTTGCAATTGAAATTTTGAACTGAAATTGAAGGCTGTAGAGGTGAGATAAACACTACGCCAAAATTGGGCTTTAGCGACGGTTTTTTACCGCCGTTAAAGGCTGTAAAACCGCCGTTAAAACCTTTAACGGCGGTATTAACGGCGGTTTCGTTACTGCCGTTTATGCGCGTGTCGGAAAAAGTACAACCGTCGTAAAAAGGTAAATTACCGTCGTTAAAAGTCGACCAAAAACAGCGGTAATATAGGACAAAAAACGGCGATTTTTTACCGCCGTAAATAGGTTCAGATTTTTTCAAAAAGTAATTCTTTCTTCTTGCACTCCCCAAGTTTTGAACCCAAGACCTCTCATCCACCCATACCAACCACTCTGCCATAGCCACTTTTCATGAAATATATTCCCTAAATAAATATTTAAACATTACTTTTACTTTATTGTAGATGGTTTCGCCGGAGCTCGCCGGAGTTTCGCCGGAGCACACCGAAGTTTCGCCGGAGCTCCGCCGGCAAAGACCGCCGTCATTAACGGCGGTAATGATTGGGCATTAGCGGCGGTTTTGTTACCGCCGTTAAAGGCGGGCATTAGCGGCGGTTTTGTTACCGCCGTTAATAGAGGGTTTCATTACCGTCGTTAAAGACACTTTAGTGGCGGTTTTTTTAACGGCGGTAACGAAACTGCCGTTAATGATAAATTAACGACAGTATTAACGGCGGTTTTTGTTACCGCCGTTAATAGTACCTTTAACGGCGGTTTTCGTTACCGCCGTTAAAAAAACCGCCGTTCATGCCCTGTTTTGGCATAGTGAAACAAAAACCAACTTTATAGTTATGATTAACATGATTTTTAGAGCCTTTGGTGAGATTTTGAAAAATTATGATTCGTAATGAATAAATTAAGATTTTTGAGTTAAGTTAGATATGTGTAGCCTTTTTTATTCTTCATTTGTTGGGAGAGAGCTCCAAAGTGTGAGTTAGAGAGAGAAGAAGAGGAGAAAGCTAGGGATTTGAAGGGAATCAAGGGGCAAACCATAGATTTGAGTTAAGGTATGTAAATTTATTTACAATCTTTGTCTCTAACTCATCTTTGTCAAGAAATCATGAAGAGATTAGGAATTTTGAGCTAGGGTTTTGAGTAGTGTAGTGACTAGGACTAAGGCCATGAAATTGGACCTTAATCTCTACACCATTGTTTGATTTGAGTTCATTTTTATGATTTATCCATGAAACAAACCCTAGATGGTTCATACAAACAAGATTTGTGAGAAAATCATTCATGAATATATGTATTTTGAACTTGTGTATGTAAACCATGAAATTGTGAAAAGATGAGACCATGGAATTGTTGTCAATGTAAGATTGATATGTTTAATGTGGAATTACACTTGTATCATGCTTAGATATCATGTTTTTGAGTTGTTTTTGCATGAATTTGAGTTTGGAAGGTTTGGCATTCTTGGTCATTTTCTAACTATCTGGGTGTGCCTAGACCGCACGAGCGGCCTATATCTTGAACCGAAATTGGATAGCACTGTGCACTCGAGTGGCTGCAATTTCCATACGTGCAAAGCTAGACCGCTCGAGCGTTGGACCGGCCGCACGTGCAGCCAGGCAGGGGAAAAAATCCTATTTTTTGTATTGATGCTCCCAATTTTCGGAATGCATTTCCAACCTTATTTAAACCCTTTTGGGAGTGAAATCATGATTAGGAACCATTAAAAAGGGTTATGAATCACTAAAAGAAAGTGCATATGATATGAACGAATTATTTATCGAATATGTGTGCAGCATGTTTGGTGTAGGTCGTGTGTCGGAGGAAACGCCCCAAGATGAATCATCACTGTGAGTAATAATACCATATTTATATGTTCGTTATTGTGCACCTCGAACCATGAACGGTGATTGGTGTCGACATTGTGATTTTTTTGAAATGAGAAGCCTCATTAATATTATATGACATGTGCAATGTTGGGCCCGAGACCATTTTGATACACATTGGGCCCGAGGCCGTTTTGATATATGATTGGGCCCGAGGCCGTTTTGATATATATTGGGCCCGAGGCCATTTTGTTATATATTAGGCCCGAGGCCATTTTTAAATATGATTGGGCTCGAGGCCGTTTTGTTATATATTTGGCTCGAGGCCGTTTTGAAATATGATTGGGCCCAAGGCTGTTTTGTTATATGTTGGGCCCGAGGCCATTTTGAAGTTTGATTGGGCTTAAGGCTGTTTGGTTTATACGATTTGAATATTGTGAGAATCTTATGACTATCTATTTACACTAGTTTACTGTATTGTTACTCACTGAGCTTTGCTCACCCAATTTTATGTATGCACATGTAGGTAATCTGCAGCATGGAGCACACCCCTAGAGTTAGCTTCAGGAGCCATCCTTTTCGAGATCCAATCGAGTCATGTCTTTGAGATGGAGTTTTGTCTTGACTGACATCATACTTGTTCCTTACTTTGTTTTGCTAATGTGGTCTTGGGTTTGTAAACATTATGCACAAATTTTTTTTCTGATACTTATATTCTTTTTGCATGGGCATGTAAATGATGTGGATGTGTTACATTTTGCTTATATTGGTATAGCTCAATGGACTCATTCTTTTGTTATGTACTTCCTCTTTTGGCCCCATTACTATAATTACTCTGTATGTTTGTTTAAGGCCAAAGGTAATCAAGTGATTACCAACCGGTTATGACCCAAACTTTTAGGGGCGGGTTCCGGTCATGACAGACTGGTATCAGAGCACTAGTTAATATCTTACACACGAGTCCATGTGAGCAATAAGAAGTCTAGGAAGAGTTTAAGTTGCATCCATAATCAAGTATGACATGAAAATGTGCATTTGTAAATGTGAATTATGGGTTTATTATTTGGGAAAGTTATAATGTGTGCTTCTCTAGATCATGGTGAGAACAAGGGCAGAGGATAGAGAGGATTCAACCTCCGCACGACTTGATAGAATGGAGACAATGATCATGGACATGGTGGAGGCCTTTAGACAACAACAACAATAACAACCACTACCATGAATGCCTATGACACCACCTATAGTGCAAGACCACCAGGCCGACGACCGAACTATTGCTATAACAAAAGAATTTAAGAAGATGAAGCCACCCTTGTTCAAAGAAGGAATTGATCCATTAAAGGACGAGGCTTGGGTGCTTGGTATCAAGAAATTGTTTGAAGTCTTTCCATACACGGAGGCATAAAAAGTCTTGCTAGTTGCTTTTACACTAGAGGATGAGGCACGCCGTTGGTGGATGCTTATTCGAGGAGAGCATCAAGGGTTGAATTGGGCTCAATTTTTGGAGATCTTCTATGAGAAGTACTTCTCACATTGTATCCGAGATAGGAAGGTGTCGGAGTTTGAAAACTTGAAGTAAGGGAACAAGACCGTAGCGGAGTATGAAGCGCAATTTACCGAATTAGCCCATTTCACACCATACATGGTCGATACGGACTACAAGAAGGCAAGGAAATTTGGGGGAGGTCTCTGAGACTCCATTATTGAGAAGATTAATGTATTGTAGGTGCAAAAATATATGGATGTATTGGATAAGGCCATCATAGCGGAAAGTAACCAAGCTAACCGAAATCAGTACTCGGATTGGAAGTGCAAAAGGCAAGGCTCCAATGTGCACAAAGGGTAGGCGTCCTCAAAAAGTAAGAAGCAAAATTTGGGAACTTCCAACACTTCGGGTTCTACCCGTGATTCGACACCAGCTTGCCTGGAGTGTGGAAAGAAGCACCGGGGGGTTTGTTATCGAGCATCAGGAGCTTGCTTTAATTGTGGAAAGACGGGGCATATGGTGAGAGATTGTCCTATGTTTGGGCAATGGGAAGGGAATAGGCCAACTGCTAGTTCAGCTGGTTCCACTCCTGCAACAAAGACCCTGACAAGGCCTACTACTTCTAGAGACAATGTTAGGCAAGGGAGAGTCTTTGCTCTTGTTCCGGGTGATGTCCAAAATTCAGATGCTGTGGTTTTAGGTACGCTTTCCATCAATGGCCAACCTGCTCATGTGTTACTTGATTCGGGTTCCACCTATTCCTTTGTTTCAAAAACATTTGCTCCTAATTTGAATAGGTTATGGAACCCTTGAATTATGTGTTGTGCGTGTCTCTCCCATCCGGGGACTATATGTTATGTGCTTCTATATATCCTGCATGTGAGCTTTTACTTGGAGATATCCCATTATGTACTAATTTGATGCCTCTTGATATGATACACTTTGATATAATTTTGGGAATGGATTGGTTAGCAAAGTATCATGCAACCATCGATTTTGTATCTAAGCAAGTTGTGTTTCGCCCATCAGGTCAAGATGAGTTTACTTTTGTGGGACGTGGGGTGGTCCTTCCATCATATTTGATATCGGCCATGAAAGCTTGTAAACTATTTCAGAAGGGTTGTAGGGGTTATTTGTGTAGCATTTTGCATGCAGAGACAACTGAGATGGGTGTTGAAAATATTTAGATCGTTAGTGAGTTTCTGGATGTATTTCCTGAAGAATCGCCAAGGGACTTGATAGATTATGAGATTGAATTTGTCATTGATATTGTACCGGGTACTCAAGCTATTTCCAAGGCTCCGTATAGAATGTCTCCGGCAGAAATGAAGGAATTGAAAATAAAGTTGCAAGAACTACTTGACAAAGGGTTCATCCGACCGAGTACATCGCCGTGGGGCGCACCCTATTTTGTTTGTGAAGAAGAAGGATGAGACCCTTTGATTGTGTATTGATTACTGAAAACTTAATAAGGTAACGGTGAAGAATAAATATCCTTTATCACGGATTGATGATTTGTTTGACCAATTACAGGGGCGCAAGTGTTTTCAAAAATCGACTTGAGATCTAGGTACCATCAATTGAAAGTCAAAGCATAGGATGTTGAGAAGACCACCTTCTGAACTAGGTACAACCATTATGAATTTTTACTCATGCCATTTGGGGTTACGAATGCACCAGCAACTTTTATGGATTTAATGAATCGGGTTTTGAAATCGTACTTGGATGAGTTTGTGGTGGTATTCATTAATGACATTCTTATTTATTTGAAGAGTAAGGAGGAACATGAAAGGCACTTGAGATTAATTCTTCAAACACTTACGCTGTGTTTGGTTGGAGGATTTGAGGAGGGATTTGGAAAGGGAAAGGGAAACGTTAGGTGAAATGTAAATAAAATATACCTACATTTCACCTAGTTTCACACACCTTTTCCATTTCCCTTTCCAAATCCTCCCCAAATCCCCCAACCAAACACAGCATTAGGGACAGGAAGTTATATGCTAATTTGAAGAAATGTGAATTTTGGTTGAATGAAGCTGTGTTTTTGGGGCATGTAATTAACAAGGATGGTGTGTCTATCGATCCGCAAAAAAAAGAAGCCATTGTGAATTGGCCTGCTCCTATGTTATGGAAGTACGTCATTTTATGGGTTTAGCCTGTTCCTACAGAAGATTTGTTAAAGATTTCTCTAAGATTGCTGTGCCGCTTACCCAATTAACTCAAAAAGGTGTTCCATTTGAGTGGACAGAATAAAGGGAGTCCGTTTTCCAAGAATTAAAGACACGACTCACAACAGCACCGGACCTTTCCTTACTGTCGGGTACAGAAGGGTTGTGATTTATAGTGATGCATGTCATAAAGGTTTGGGGTGTGTGCTTATGGAAAATGGAAGAGTAATTGCTTATGCGTCCCGACAGTTGAAGCCACATGAGAAGAATTACCCTACGCATGATTTGGAATTAGCTGTTGTGGTGTTTGTATTGAAGATTTGGCGGCATTATCTTTATGGAGCAATATGTGAAGTCTACACCGATCACAAGAGCCTCAAGTATTTCTTTACTCAAAAGGAGCTTAATATGCGACAAAGACGGTGGCTAGAACTTATCAAGGATTATGTGTCATGATCTGAACCCGACCCTATGGATTAAGGTCATAACCGGCCAGTAATCAAGAGATTACCTACCGCCTCAAACCAGATTAAACATAATGCAATAGAGTAAAGGGGCCAAAATGGAAGCAAATAATTTTTTTTTGTCCATAGAGCTGTGCTTATATAGCATATCAAGACATTTCACATATGCTTATTAATAACCCACACCAAAAGGAAGACAACATGGAATCTTACACATACAGGAGCATTCAAGTCATAGTCAACCAAACCAAAAGCTTATGTACATAGTGATCTTAACATTTTCACTAAAGCAACAAAAGAAAGACAAAAGAAACAAACAAGTCTCGTGCATGAGACATTTGGGCTGACTCCACAAAACTTTGACTTTTCTCATATACTTCACCGAGGCTGGGTTTGAACATCTCTTTGCTCACCTACATATACATGAATGAGAGTGAGCGAAAGCCCAGTGAATAATATCAAGTAAAGAAGATACATGAATGAAATTTGAAACATATATATATGTATATATAACAGACGGCCTTGGGCCCATTTATGGTTCTATCTAGTACATTAGATGGCTACAAACCCGGACGTATCAAACGGCCTCTGGCCCACTTTATCTTTAACAGACGACCTCGGGCCCAATTCATTCATGTCAAACGGCCTTTGGCCCAATCATTCATGTCCAACGGCCTTTGGCCCAATCATTCATGTTCGACGGCCTTTGGCCCAATCATTCATGTCCAACAGCCTTTGGCCCAATCAATCATATCCAACGGCCTTTAGCCCAATCAATCATATTCGACGGCCTTTGGCCCAATCATTCATATCCGACAGCCTTTGACCCAATCATTCATATCCAACGGCCTTTGGCCCGATCAATCATATCCCATAGCCTTTGGCCCAATCACATGGTATAACGATTATTTGTCCATAATTCAAATTAACAAACTTATGCAACTCAAATAGGAGTAAATAATTGGACAAATAGCATACTTCAAAATATCTTTACTAAGATATTACTCATACTGTTCTGCCGGTGGATTCGTCTCTGTGCTCGACCCTACATAAATCATAACACATATCGGGTCACAAGTTATTTAATCCGTTCTTAACTTATACACTCCTCTTAGGCCTCTTTCTTATCTTCTTAATCCATTCACAATGCTCAATGCATGCCTAAGAGTGCTTAGAAATGAAAGAGAACGGAAAATGAAACACAAAACATCCTTTCAAAATTTTTGAAACAGGGCTTCCCGCTCGAGCGCGGCTTTCGCGCTTGAGCGGACCCCTTTGGTCTGCAAAAAGTATTGGTTGCCTCATTTTAGCGCTCAAGTGTGGCTTCGGACACTTGAGCTGAGAGTTGAAACATGTGACTGGGCGCTCGAGCGTGACTCTTCCCGCTCGAGTGGACATCAATGTCTGCAAAAGTTCTAGGAGCTAGAATTTCACGCTCGGGCGACTCTTTCCCCGCTCGAGCGGACCCAACAAATTCTGAAATTTCTAGAATTGTTCTTGAAGCTCAAACTTGATATTCAAAGGGTCCAAAGCTCATGTTTTTGGTTAAAAAACATGGAAACACATTATATAACATGAGGACATAAGCAATATGAGACCAATTGTTCAAAATCATGGTTCATTTCCAAAATCATTTTGAATTCTCTTCATAAGTTTCAAAACTCATGCATTCAACCTCATACAAGCTTCATATTTTCATCAATCATGTATGCATGTTAATTTTTGACTCCAATTCTATTTCAAATGGTATAAGTGATGTTTATACTCATAAAGCTCAACAAAATATGATTCAACACTCAAATTTTCATAATTAACATGTGTGGGAGCCGAATAATAGGGGACTCCAATAGGCCGAGTACATATTTACAAAATCAGGACATTATATTCGCCCTTCTCTTACATTCTAGGTGCCGAGTATCCTAATCGGCCATAAAGCCAGTTGAGCGGAGGGCCGAATGGAAGTTGGAATACAACAAAAGGAAGGCCAAATGAACAATCACACGACAGATTAAGAGTGGGACATACCTTGAGGACCAGGGGCGTATATAAATAGAAGAACAACAACTAAAAAGAGGTATGTGAGAAAAAACTTAGAAACTTAACTTACAAGCAACCAAGAGAGTATACACTGACTTATCCGTTGGAGTGCTAATACCGGCACCCTCGATCGAAGTGTTCATTCCTTTTCAGGTGACTAGCTGAGGATCATGAGCGTCCTATAGGATCCAAAGAGTATTTCTGAACCACTTTTCCACAATTGGCACTGTCTGTGGGAATACTTAACTACATCCATGGTGGGCGTAACGGAAGATCCTCCGACAATCGTTGATGAAACTACGCCGAGAGATGACCTCACTCCAAGAAAGATGCTGGGACCGGAGAATATCACCGCGAGACGCACCTTGAACTTCGGCTCAGTTGCCCAGACCTCACCCTCGACTTCAGCACATGAGACAATGCAAGCAATCATGGAACAGACGAAGCAAAATGAACAGAGGTTGGAAAACATGATCGCTGAGAACGAGCGCCTTCGTCAGGATTTGGCCTTGGAAGTGGCAAAATCCAAACAAGCTGGACGCCAAGATCCGGGACGACCTTTGAGAGAGGATGGTCAACGACCTCAAGTTCGGAGACAAGATAGTGACAGTGATTCTGACTCATGACCCCCAGAACCCAAAAAGAAGGGATGAGTCGAAATCTCCAGTTCCTCTGAAGAGAGTCTGCGAGCACGGAATAAGCAAAGATGCAATGGTTCAGACGAAGAGGACCAGCATGATCCCTTCGTGAGACGGATCGCAAAGGCAGTACTACCCAAAAAGTTCAAAGCCCCATTGTTCACCCTGTACGATGGGAAATCAGACCCCACTGATCACATCTGCCATTATAAGCAAGCCATGACGTTGCATGCGGACGACAAGGCCCTCACGTGCCGAATATTTCCGATCAGTTTGGGACCATTGGCCGTCAGATGGTATTGTAATTGGAACCGACATCAATTACGAGCTTCTATCAACTCCAAAAATCCTTCAGGGCAAGGTTCATCACCAATGAGGTCCAGCCGAAGCAGGCCGATTCTCTCTGGGCAATGCAAATCCAACCAGGGGAAACCTTGCGAGCGTATTTGGCACTATTGGGAATGCTTTAATCTCGTAGATGATGCTTGCAATGATTCCATGGCCATCACCGCCTTTAAAATGGGGTTGCATCCTGATAGTGCCCTCCGCAGTTCCTTGACCAGAAGGCCCCCTAAAACAGTCTGGTCGCTAATGAAGAAAGTTGAGGAATATTGCAAAGTTGAAGATGACGCCCTGCGGGTCAAAGCCGGGCACAAGGCCAGCAAGGCGGCCCCATTTGAAATCATTGAGCTGATAAATTCTGTACTATCACGAAGCCCTGAACCACGGAGTTGGGCTAAACGAGACAAAAGGCGAGATTCGCACCGATCAAATGACCAATGTTCCCACCGAGCTACTGAACAACTTCAAGTGGATAGCAGACGCACAAGGTGCGCAGACAAGAAATATACAGAGTTGTCGGAGCCGATCAACACGGTTATGACTAAAGTTCAACATCTGCTATTCTTCAAATGGCCACCCAAGATGGTAGGACCTTCCGACAAGAGGAGATGGAATAGGCGGTGCGAATATCACAAAGATCATGATCATGATACCGACAGTTGCTATGCTTTGAAAGATCACCTTGAGGAGTTGGTACAAGACGGTAGGCTTCAGTAACACGTCCGAAAGAACAACCCAACCAAAACAGTTGCTCTACGGCTGGATTCACCTCCACTCAGCGTAATCCATATGATATACAGCTTGCCGACGGCCTCCGCCGTACATACAATTCAGTGGCATCCTAGCCCCCAAAAGCAACTCACTCCGGCAAAATGGCCCCATGAAGCTGCAAGCATTGCTTTTGATGATTCAAATTTGGCCGGCGTAACACTTCCCCACATTGATCCCTTGGTCATCGAGCTACGCACAAACCGATTCACCGTTGAGCGTGGACTCATTGATCAGGGGAGCACTTCGGAAGTTATGTATTAAAAGATGTTCGTCAAACTCGGCTTCATTGAGTCGGACCTATCTCTAGCTCTTTATCCATTATTAGGCTTCAATGCTAATCTAGAATATCCGTTGGGCAAAATCACACTACCAGTTCGGGCGGGCTCCCGGTCAGTGGATGTAGAATTTTTGGTTGTCAAGCTGCCTTCGCCGTATAATCTTATCATGGGAAGAACTTGGCTGCATACCATGCAGGCTGTGCCTAGCACATATCATCAACTAATTTGCTTTCCGACTGAATGTGGCATCGAGCAAATTCGAGGTTCCTAGAAATCGATGCAGGCATGTTATCTTCTTGCCTCAAAGACACCAAGAGAGCTGGAAGTGAATTCTATCGAGGTGTCGGATCGAGAAAGCCTCGGCGATGTTGGGCGGCTCCTAAGTGAAAAGGCAACGGAAGCCTTGGATCAAGTTGAAATTGACGGGAATCTTGACAGGTTCTTCATGGTTGGCGCCTCCCTGAATCAAGCCAACAGGCAGTAGCTAATTTCCTTCTTGCTCGGCAACCTTGATGTATTTGCATGGACACCATATGAGATGTCAGGTGTGGATCCATTTGTTTCTTAGCACCATTTAAACATTGACCCCAAATGCAAGCCGATTATTCAGAAAAGCCTGCGATCAGCCGTAGAACGTACCGCTTCTGTTGTTGAAGAGGTTGATCGATTGCTTGAAGCCAGGGCAATCCGTGAAGTGACCTATCCTACATGGCTATCGAATACTGTGGTTGTAAAGAAGAAAAATGGGACTTGGCGTGTTTGTGTGGATTTCATGGATTTAAACAAAGCTTGTCCCAAGGACTGCTTTTCCGTCCCTAGAATAGGCCAGCTCGTAGATGCCACGGCACAACATCAACGAATGAGTTTTTTTGGATGCCTACAGAGGCTACCATCAAATTGCCATGCATCTGGAGGACCAAGACAAAAATGCATTCCTCACCCCAAGAGGAACCTGTTGCTACAAGGTTATGCCTTTCGGGCTGAAGAATGCAGGGGCAACTTACCACAGACTAGTCACTGCCATGTTCAAGAAGCAACTCGGCCGTACCATGGAAGTCTACATTGACGACATGGTGGTCAAGTCTAAAGAAGAGCAAACTCATCTAGCTAACCTGGAAGAGACATTCGGCATTCTACGCAAGTATAAAATGAAGTTGAACGCTTCCAAGTGTGCATTTGGGATCGGATCCAAAAAATTCCTTGGCTACATTGTTAACCACCGCGGAATCGAAACCAACCCGAGGCAAATCATAGCAATTATAGAACTCGGCTCTCCTTGGTCGGTCAAGGAGGTTCAAAAGCTGATGGGGATGGCTGCCACACTCAACAGGTTCATCAGTCGTTCCACAGATCGTTGCCGACAATTCTTTCATACCCTCCGGCAGGGTAAAGCTTTTGAATGGACCTCTGAGTGCGAAGCCACTTTGAACGGTTTGAAGACCTACCTCCGATCAGTCCCACTTTTGACAACACCTTCGGCAGGTGATCTGCTCATTTTATATCTGGCAGTTTCCAACCGGGCCATCAGCGCCGTACTGACAAAGGAAGAACTTGGGAAGCATCGGCCGGTCTATTATGTGAGCAAAGCAATGGTTGATGCCGAAACACGTTACCTTCCGTTGGAGAAACTCATCCTTGCACTTGTGATGACAGCAAGAAAACTGATGCATTATTTCCATGGGCATACCATTGGGTTACTAACGGAAAATCCCCTCTGGTCAGTACCTCGTAGTGCGGAAGCATCAGGGCGCGTCTCAAAGTGGGCTCTCGAGCTCGGCCAGTATGATATTCAGTTTCTGCCTAGAACATCAATCAAGGGGCAAGTGCTCACCGACTTTGTGGCCGAATTCACTAGATGCCTTGCCGACTTTAAGTCTGACCAAATTCAACCTAAGCCAAACTGGAGAATTTACGTGGGGGACATTTGGCAGTTGTGATGGATCATCCAACCAATGGGGCAATGGGGCCGGAGTAGTGATCATGGCTCCCGACGGAGCAATAATCGAGCAGGCTGTCAAACTCAGCTTCGAAGCATCGAACAATGAGGCCGAATACGAAGCCTGCTAACCGGCTTACGGAATGCACATCACCTGGGTGCTCGACATTTGCTTATATTTTGCAACTCAAAATTGGTGATTAATCAGCTACAGGGGGAGTACGCGGCCAAAAATGACCATATGGCAGCTTATATGAAAATGACAAATTCCTTGCTGGCAAAATTTGACCACAATGAATTAAACCAAATAACCCGAGATCAGAACACACACGCAGACGCCCTGGCTTGCCTAGCCTCTGTTATTAACTCAGAGATTAAATGGACAATTGAAGTGGGATTCATTCCTAAGCCGAGCATTGGCCCTTCGAAGTTCATCCAAATCAATGTCATAGAATTAGGTCCGAGTTGGATGGACTCTATTGTTGCATTCCTATCTTCCAAACAGCTCCTGATGGATAGGAAAGAGGCACACAAGCTGTGAAACAAGGCCCTGCGATACTACTTGGATCCGCAAGGAAAACTCTACAAGAAATCCCTTTCTGGCCCATACCTGGAATGCGTTCATCCAGATAAAGTCGAGGAACTCCTGACTGAAATACATGAAGGTAGTTGTGGTGCCTATTCTGGCTGACGCTCTTTAGCTCATCGAGCTGTTACAAAAGGGTATTATTGGCCGACAATGAGAGCTGATGCCGAGTGTTACGTCAAGAAATATAAACAGTGCCAGAAGTTTTCCCCTTTAACCCATTTGCCTACTGAAGAGTTAAGCTCTATAACCAGTCCTTGGCTGTTCGCCCAATAGGGACTTGACATCGTCGGACTATTACCTCGCGCCCCGGGCAACAAGCGATTTTTGATTGTCGCGACAGATTATTTCACGAAATGGGTCGAAGCGGAGGCACTAACACACATTCGAGATACTGATGTGAAGCGCTTTGTATGAAGAAATATCATAACAATATTCGGCATTCCAAGAGCCCTTATTTCAGACAACGACACCCAGTTTGATTGCGGCGTCTACCGAGAACTGTGCAGTAAGTACGGTATTCGGCCTTATTTCTCCACGCCGGCTTATCCACAGAGTAATGGTCAAGCTGAAGCCTCCAACAAAGCCATTTTGGAAGGCATTAAGAAGAGGCTGGAGAAAGCTAAAGGCAGATGGGTCAAAGAATTGCCGAGTGTGTTGTGGACTCATCGTACTACCCGAGGCAATCCACTGGGGAAACGCCGTTCGCTTTATGCTTCAGAACCCAGGCAATTATCCCCCTCGAGATCGGCCTCTCAACCTTGAAATCAAAAGTTTTTGACATGGGCCAAAATGACATGATGTTGGCCTTGGATTTAACTCTGATTGAAGAACGAAAAGATCGTGCCCTTGTATCCATGGCACGGTATCAGCAATAGCTTGCTAAGTCGTATAATCAACATGTTCAGCTACGCCGTTATGTACCAGGCCAATTGGTCTTGAAGAAAGTTCTTCCTGCTGCCAGGAATTCGACTAATGAAAAATTGGGTCCTAACTAGGACGGCCCCTATCAGATTGACTCGATCGTGGGAACAGGGGCATATCGACTCAAAGACATGTTTGGAAGAAGCTTGCCACGTCCTTGGAATTCCACGCCTTTGCGTAAATTCTATCATTAACCCGACTTGTGGGGGCATGATAACTTGTTTTGAATGTTCATCGTGTACAAATTTCACTTTTACAATGCAAAGTTTCTTATATGTTCACTACAAAATTCAGTTCGTCAAGATAAAAAGTCTCCGAATTCGGAGCCCCACTCATGCAAGTCACGTTTGGGCCGAATAAGCCTCTGGATTCGGATCGCCCTTCGTGGCTATCACGATTGGCCAAGATAAAAAGCCTCTAAATTCGGAGCCCCATCCGTGCAAGTCACGTTTGGGCTGAATAAGCCTCTGAATTCGGAACGCCTTTCATGAATATCATGATGGGCCAAGTTAAAAAGCCTCTGAATTCGGAGCCCCACCCGTGCAAGTCACGTTTGGGCCGAATAAGCCTTCGGATTCAGAGTGCCCTCCGTGGATATCACAATTGGCCAAGTTAAAGTCTCTGAATTCAAAGCCCTACCCGTGCAAGTCATGTTTGGGCCAAATAAGCCACCAGATTCAGAGTGCCCTTCGTGGATATCATGATTGGCCAAGTTAAAGTCTCCGAATTCAGAGCCCGACATATGCGAGTCACGTTTGGAACGAATAAGTTGCCAGATTCAGAGCGCCCTTTGTGAATATCACGATTGGCCAAGTTAAAAAGCCTTCGAATTTGGAGCCCCATCTGGGCAAGTCACATTTAGGCCGAATAAGCCTTCGGATTCGGAGCGCCCTTTGTGAATATCACGATTGGCCAAGTTAAAGTCGCCGGTTCGGAGCCTCACCCGTGCAAGTCACGTTTGGGCCGAATACGCCTCTGGATTCGGAGCGCCCTTCGTGGATATCACGATTGGCCAAGATAAAAAGTCTCCAAATTCAGAGCCCCACCCGTGCAAGTCACGTTAGGGCCGAATAAGCCTCCGGATTCGGAGCGCCCTTCGTGGATATCATGATTGGCCAAGATAAAAAGCTTCCGAATTCGGAGCCCCACCCGTGCAAGTCACGTTTGGGCCGAATAAGCCTCCGGATTCGGAGCACTCTTCGTGGATATCACGATTGGCCAAGTTAAAAAGCCTTCGAATTTGGAGCCCCATCCGTGCAAGTCACGTTTGGGTCGAATAAGCCTCCAGATTCGGAACGCCCTTTATGGATATCATGATTGGCCAAGGTAAAGAGCCTCCAAGGTCGGAGCCCCAATAATGCAAGTTTTGAGCCGAATAAGTTTTCGAATTCGGAGCGCTCTTCATGGGTCTCACCACTGGCCTAGATAAAAGCCTTGGATTCAGTGCGCATTTCGTGAATATTACGATTAAAAAGCACACACATAGTTGGCGAAAGTTGAAACATGCAAGCATTTAAAATAAAATGTTTCATTAAATTAACAGACTAGCTCAAAATGTATAAACATAAATTGAAACATGCAAACATTTAAAATAAAGTGTTTTATTAAATTAACCAATAAATACATAATTTGCTACCAATCTGTGCTGGAGCGTTACAATATCTAGTTTCAATCGGTATCTCCCTCATCATCACTTTTCTCGACTTCGAAGGCCGCAAAGAAAAAATGATGACCCTGATATAGCGGCGACGCCAAATCAACACCTGCTGCCCGGAGAGCGTCCGAGGCCTGAAGTGCCTTGATCCACCCGTGCTTGAATCCACGATTCTCACATCGGCAGACCTCCTCGGCGAGTTTTTCCTTGGTCTTGTCTATCCCGAACTTTTGGCCGTCGTGGAAGCCTTTTTTATAAGCCCTGAACTTGGCAGTCTCAATTGCAAACATGCTAGCCGTATCTCGATCGGCAAGCGCATGACTTATTAGCCGTTGGGTCACCCTTTCCTCCACGATCGGGTTAGATTGGCCGGCCGATTGTGCCTCGGCAGGCTTGACCTTTCTTAGTTCGCGCTCGGCCTTTTTCGCGCGAGCTTCTAAGCTTCGAATGTGTTCGTCTCTCTGCTCTATATCCCGCCGTGCGGCACGAAGACGCATGCCGATTTCATAGGCGGTGCACAGCCCCTTCACCGCCCCATGGATGCCCTCATGGAATACTTCGAAGTCAGGTCGGCCGACCATCGACTGCTGGACTTCTGGTGAAAAAATCCGTCGAGCAAACTCGACTGCCACATTTGGGTCGCGCACAACCGAGTCCGCTTCCATCATCGGTTTGTTCCCCACAAAAACCGCAAAACTTAATGGGCGTGGTGCTGCACTGGTTTCTCCCCTCGAGCGTAGCAGAGTGGAGCTGCCCCGTTGATGTTTCTCCCTTCTGGGTGACCTACTTTGACGACGCGGGGATTGACGTTTTTCACGATCCCTCGACGTCCTACTCCTCGTACACGCGGACTTGCCACCTTGATTCATCTCTTCACCCAACTCTGCAAGTTTCCTTCTCCTTTGCGATTGAAAAATAGCCTTCTAGACATCTAGTTCAAACCCACCACACTTCTCCCTCCAATGATACGTCAAATTCGGACACTAATATGGACCCTCAACGAACACAGCCCCCACCCATACTATTATTCGCAGGCGCAACGTTCCCAAAGCGCTGCCTTTAATGCCCTGCGCCAAAACCTGATGTGGATCAGCGTGCTAGTTCATTAATGCGACGGCCGTGTTCATTAACTTGCTGAGACAAGGGCAGATTCATTAATATATTCGGCGGAACTATCAGAACTCAGCCAAATTGCCATTGTGCTCCAACAAATCCCTGAACTGTCGTTTTTAGGCTGTCTGGTTCATTAACTTGCTGGGGCAAAGGCAGATTCATCAATATATTCGGCAGAACTATCAGTGCTTAGACGAATTGCCGTTGTGCCCCAGTAAATCCCTGAACTGCCGTTTTTAGGCTGTCTGGTTCATTAACTTGCTGGGGCACGGGCAGATTCATCAATCTATTCGGTGAAACCATCAAAGCTCAACCGAATTTCCATTGTGCCCCAGCAAAATCCTGAACTGCATTTTTTATGTTGTCTTGTTCATTAACTTGCTAGGGCAAGGGCAGATTCATCAATCTATCCGGCGAAACTATTAGAGCTCAGCCGAATTGCCATTGTGCCCCAACAAATCCCTGAATTGCCATTTTTAGGCTGTCTAGTTCATTAACTTGTTGGGGCAAGGGCAGATTCATCAATCTATTCGGTGAAACCATCAGAGCTCAGCCGAATTTCCATTGTGCCCCAGCAAACTCCTGAACTGCCGTTTTTAGGCTGTCCCGTTCATTAACTTGTTGGGGCAAGGGCAGATTCATCAATCTATTTGGCTAAACCATCAGAGCTCAGCCAAATTGCCATTGTGCCCCAGTAAATCCCTAAATTGCCATTTTTAGGCTGTCTGCTTCATTAACTGGCTGGGGCAAGGGTAGATTCATCAATCTATTCGGCGAAACCATCAGAGCTCAGCCGAATTTCCATTGTGCCCCAGCAAACTCCTGAACTGCCATTTTTAGGCTGTCTCGTTCATTAACTTGCTGGGACAAGGGCATATTTATCAATCTATTCGGCAAAACTATCAGAGCTCAGCCGAATTGCCATTATGCCCCAGCAAATCCCTGAACTGCCATTTTTAGGCTGTCTGGTTCATTAACTTACTGGGGCAAGGGCAGATTCATCAATCTATTCGGCGAAACCATCAGAGCTCAATCGAATTTCCATTGTGCCCCAGCAAACTCCTGAACTGCCGTTTTTAGCCTGTCTCGTCCATTAACTTGCTAGGGCAAGTGCAGATTCATCAATCTATTCAGTGAAACGATCAGAGCTCAGCCGAATTGCATTGTGCCCCATCAAATTCCTAAACTGTCGTTTTTAGGCTGTCTGGTTCATTAACTTGCTAGGGTGAGGGTAGATTCATCAATCTATTCGGCTAAACCATCAGAGCTCAGCCAAATTTCCATTGTGCCCCATCAAATTTATTCACTAATATATTCGGCTAAGTTGCAGCACTTTATAGTTATGTTTAATTTGGTAGCTTGTTCCATTGATTTCATGATTTTACATCTTACTTAGCTACTAATAAGCACATTCATTGAGCACAAAAGGCAAAAATAATTTCCCTTCATAAACTAAGCACTAATAGCAAAAATAAATTTCATTCGTAAATTGAGCACAAATAGAATTCATTTTACAAATGAAAACTACCCTACATCAGCTTCTCACAAAAATGAACAATCAAAAAACTAATACATTTAGCAAAACCTACATACGCTTAATACCAAAAACAAAATGAAAAATATTCAACTCAATCTTCGGGGTCAGACTCCAGCGGCTTAACGTTTACCTGCTCGTATGGAATCGACTTTTTCGATACCACATTAGCAACAGCCAAGGCTTTGAGCTAGCTGTGTTTGAACCCCCTATTTTCGAATTTCGGCACTTCTTCTACATAGTCCGCCAAGGCCGCATCCTTGCCAGCCTGGAACGACTTGGAAAGCGTAGACTCGACGTTTTCCTTTGCCCGCTTCAACTCTTCCAGGTCGGCCTCCAGCTTGGTAATCATCTCGTTGGCCAATCTGAGAGTTTCTTCATTCGCTTTCACCCTTTCCTCAGCGGCCACTTTCAGTTCGTCAGTAGTCTTGGCCTTATTTGCTTCGGCATAGGCCCTAACTCTCTCTGCCGCTGCTTTCGCGGCCTCAGACTCTGCTCGGAGAGAGGCCTCAGCTGTCTTCCCCTTCTCGTTTTCCAACTTGGCTGTAAGAAAATCGATATGTTCGATGGCATCATGTTGGCAACGTCCAATCTCGGCTATCCTCCCCACCGCCTACAAAACAAAGGATCAGTAGGCTAATATAGAAACACTCTTTTGGTTAGCCTTGTAAAACTATAAAGGATCACGTACCAATATCGCTGATTGAGCGGCTAACGCGATGGCCAAAAGATCGGCTTCTGCCCTAAAAGTTGCTCTGTCAGCCGGTAGAGACATGAAGGAAGCCAGGCTCAAGGCCACAGCTGGGTCTTTTATAGTTGATGCATCGGAGCTAACCGGCATGTTTTTCTTATCCTTGGTTATACTATGAACGGCACAACCAAGTTTGATTCTTCCAAGCATGGCCGTTTATCCACTGGGTCTTCCGAATAAACGGCTTCGTGATCGGTCGGGCGCTTTTCACCTCTGTGCTCTGTTACTTGACCCTCCTGTTGATCGACAACAGGTTCTGTTTCGGCCACTTCATTCTGGACCACCTCTTCAACAGGAACAGGTGGAGGAGTTTCTTCCCTAACGTCAGGTGGAGGGGGTGGAGGTTGGTTTCGCTCAGCTTTAGCTCTTTTTTGGGCGGCCATCCTCTCGGCGTTTTTCTGTTTGGCCAATTGGGTGAGTGACTCGCCGGCCATGTTATCAGGGTAAGAGCCGGGTAAGTCCCCTAAGTTTGTAAAAATGTCTTCGAAGGAGACGTCCCCTTAGCTTGAGGTTGACGGAGGGTCAGATGAATTGAGTCCGGCTTCCTCAAAGGCCGAATTAAGAGCTTCATCTTCCTTGGCTTTTAACTAGTTCGAGTCCTTGACAAGCGAATCGGCTGCTTGATCTTCCTCGTGTTCCGAATCGGAGGCTTCTAAACCGACCTCCTTTATGTTTTTGAAGTTGGGGAAGATAAGGGCTATAAGATTATCTTCACCTCTTGGAATTGGAATGCGGTCTGCCGTTGAAAATGTTGCGTAAGACGGCGCGTATCGCAAGAGAATGTGGGCCGCCCTTCCTTGTTTCTGAAGGTTTGAACGGCCAACGAACTGTAGAACGATTTTAATTTCCCCAAGAACAGCGTCGTCGGCTGAAACCAACACTTTCTTCAAATCGTTACCTACATAAACAAAATGGTAAATACATGGAAGGAAAGCCGAATACATATGAGGTAATAAGAGAAACTAGAGTGAGCTATACGGCCACCTGGTTCGCCTTTTCACCTTGGCATGGGATCTAGGTGATGTTCACCCTCGCCGAATTCCCAGTTGCCTCGAACAATGACCATCACGTCGTCAACACGCTTGCCAGAGCTGGCAAGCATAGTCACTAGGTGATGATCGGTATTCTTGGCCTTGAGAAAATAGCGTCCCAGCCGGCCAGTAGACTTGGCTAAGGCATAACAATGCCAATGCCGAATTGCAGGTATACCTAGGTTAATCCTAAGACGACGGTTTAACTCTATAATCCCCATTATGATGCAAAGAAAGTTCACGTTAGGTTGGGAAGGGATTAGACCCCAGTGTCGAAGGACGACCCTTAAAAATGGGTGAAGGAGAAAACGGACTCTGCCCTCAGCAATCGATAGGAGAGGAAAAATGATTGTACTCTCATCGGTCCTCTTCATATCGGTGGTGCTGTCTGCCATGAGTGATAGATGGACGTCATCGGGGATGGAATAGTGGCGTCGGAAGCCGGAAACTCAATCCACAGAAAGGAGATCTTTCTAATTTTTTGCCATCCTAACTGGCCTAAGGATTATGCAAAACTAAAAGTAAACAAGGAAATGATATTGGGAGTGAAGGAGAAGAAAACTTACGAGAAGCAGAAGGGATAATGTGAAATAGGAGGAAGTTACAGAGGTCGCGAAGAGAAGGAGTTGTACTAGAAGGCGAACCAGAAACTTTGAGTATTCAAAACATACATTCAAAGAGACAAAGTTTTAAACCACATTAAATGGAGGAATCGTATGAAGGGGCGGAAACTTGTAATGATGACCCAAAAAACGTATGCGTTCTGACACACATTGGAATGAGGTTAACCACCGAATTTTTGACTTTCCAAATTCGAAACCAAACACGCCGACTAACTGGTATTAGTGGGGTGTTTGGGGGGGCAATTGTGGGAGCCGAATAATAGGGGACTCAGATAGGCCGAGTACATATTTACAAAATCAGAACATTATATTCGTCCGTCTCTTGCGTTCTAGGTGCCGAGTATCCTAATTGGCCATAAAGCCAGTTGAGTGGAGGGCTGAACGGAAGTTGGAATACAACAAAAGGAAGGCCGAATGAACAATCACACGATGGATTAAGAGTGGGACATACCCTGAGGACCAGGGGCGTATATAAATAGAAGAACATCAACCAAAAAAGGTATGTGAGAAAAAACTTAGAAACTTAACTTACAAGCAACCAAGAGAGTGTACACTGACTTATCCGTTGGATTGCTAATACCGGCACCCCCGACCGGAGTGTTCATTTCTTTTTAGGTGACTAGATGAGGATCACGAGCGTCCTACAGGATCCAAAAAGTATTTCCGAACCACTTCTCCATAACATGCTACATGTTAGATTATGCAAATTCATGGCAATTCTCTACATGCATGTATATACCAACTTCATAGTCAACTCAATTCACATTTTTTATTACAATTCATCTTTGAGCTCACATGATTACAATTCAAACTCATGAATTCATGCCCAATTACTCACCTATGAGCTCCAATCTTCCAAATTCTAGTTATTTCTTGAGTTAATCTTCAAGATCTTCAAACTTCTTTTTCAATTCTCTAGCTTGAGCTCCCTCTCTCTCTACAATCGGCACACACTCTCTCTAGAGTGTAATCTCAGCAAGTATAAGTTCCAAAAAGGAATTGAGTGCATATAAGCCTATTTATAGACTTGGCCAATCAAATTGATTAAGCCTAAGTAATTGAGCCTAATTTAATCGTTATGAATCTCATTATTTTGATCCGAATCAATTTCTAATTAAATTTCACCATAGGCTCTAAAAATTATGCTAATCACAATAGCATAGTCAATTTCAGTTTCTGATGCCTCTACGGCTTTCAATTTAAATTGCAAAGCAAAAACTCAAATAGATTTTCGTATGGTGAACATATAGAAATACAAAGACACATGTAATCACATAATTACCACCCAAAACCATATCAAGCATATAATCACAATCATAATTAAGATCAATTAGCATATCATTGAACAAGGTTGTCACATTATGACTTGCAGATTCGCTATCATCCTAGTAAAGCCAACATGGTAGCGGATGCTCTTAGTAGAAAGTCAATGGAAAACTTAGCATGTTTGCTTACGGAGCGGAACGAACTATTACTTGAATTGGAAAGAATGGAGGTGGAAATTGTGCTACATGAATGGGACGGACTGTTGGTTGCAATGACCACACAACCAGCTATTATTGAGGAAATTAAACAAAGGCAATTGGAGGATGAATTCCTCAAGAAAGTATATGATGAGATGTAAGCAAAACTGAGACCGGGATTTTCTTTGGAAGCTCAAGTGTTGAAGTTCAAGGGAAGATTGTGTGTTCCTAATGTCCCCGAAATTAAAGGAATAGTCTTGGAAGAAGCTCACTAGTCCAGGTTTGCTATGTAACTCTAGAATACGAAAATGCACCAAGATCTCAAGCAAGCTTTTTAGTGGCCTAATATAAAGAGAGAAATTGCGTAATTCATTTGAAGGTGCCTTCAATGTCAACAAGTAAAAGCGGAGCATGAAAGACCGATGGGGTTACTTCAACCTCTCCTTATTTCGGAATGGAGGTGGGAGCATATAACTATAGATTTCATTGTGGGCTTACCCCGAACACCTCGAGGTGTGGATTCTATATGGGTTGTTGTGGATAGATTGACTAAGTCTGCTCACTTTGCTTATGAAGACTGTTTATAATACTGATCAACTTGCTATTGTGTACATTGCTAAGATTATTCGATTGCATGGTGTTCCAGTTTCCATTGTGTCGGATAGAGATTCTAAGTTTGTGTCAAGGTTTTGACAAAGCTTACAGAAAGCACTGGGAACAAAGTTGAGGTTCTGCACCGCATTCCATCCACAAACCGATGGACAATTTGAAAGAACTATACAGACATTGGAGGACATGCCCCGGATGTCTGTTTTGGATTTTTGAGAAAGTTGGGAGGCTCATTTACCTTTGGCAGGCTCATTAATCATGACAGTGGTTACATTGAGAGAATGGTTTGCTATTAATGTGACTTTGAGGAAGTTGATATGAGAGAATGGTTTGATGTTAATGTAACCACTGTCATGATTAATGAAAAATTTTATTAATTTTATTTATGAAACCACTCAAAGTTTTATTTACTTACTACATTTCCCTTATCATCAACTATTACATCTTGAGTCACATCACTATTTTTTACACTGATGATTACATTTCGTAAAACATTAGAATATTCTGCTGGATCCATCACGACTGATTCTTTATGATCAACTTCCTCTTTGCTAACACCAACCTCCGAAATTGACAGACTAGGATCAACATCACTAGTTTCATCACCACATCTGCGTACATTAATCTCTAACAAACTCAGACTACTTCTGCGTTCATGAATAACTGAACCACTTTCCCCAAAACCTCCTAACAATAAATCTCTTCGCCTCTCCAGTAATCCCACAGACTTAGTCTGTGTCAGAATTAGAATGGCCTTCGTTAGAGGACAATGCCAAACATCAACATTTTCATTAGTATATTTTTTAGATAACACTATAATAGAGGGGGCCCTCATTTGAGAATCTTCTGGAATGTCACTCGTAGAATACTTCAGATACCCCTTCCTTTTACAATACGTAATCTACCTTTTAATATTCAAATTTTCAAGTCGATACATCACCATCCATGGCACTTGTTTGTCGTTAATTGAACAATAACCATTTCCATAATAGACTAACTCGCATTGACAATCCACAGGGAAAATAAACCACGCCTGCAAACTGTCATTACCATCTAACCTCCGATCATAAACATTTACTCTGACTAACCCACTGGCATTGGGTGCGGAAAGGGGGGAATATTTAATCAATATTTTATCAACCTTAATACTTTTTTGTTTGTATCTTAACCTCAATTGAGAAAATAAATTAGGCAAAGCAAGTTCAATACAACTGACATCACTTGTTGAAACACCTTCAACAACACCAGTTTTTATATCATCCACCTCCATTCAAAACCTGAACATTACAAATAAAAATACATAAATTATAATTCTAAACAGTCTTAAAGTACATTTGACTCCTTAAAGTAATTTTTCATTCTTTTCCACTAACAGTAGCAGCCACTAAATATATGGCACCCTTCTGAATACTTCCAAAATTTCCCAACAACATATCTTTGTAGTCTGTCCAAACATCAACTGGGAAGAACTGGTCCACAACCTCTATCCTGTGACGAACGTACCCTTTGTCCTTGCCACCAATGAGCTTGAATCTCATTTTCTTTAGCATTCGAAACCGGTCAGACTGGTCAGGATCAACAATCCAGGTCTCAGGATTACCCTCGCCAACTCTAATAAATATCTTGTCAAGTGTGGGGACAAAATCTGACGGACTATTATCACTTATGAAGAAAAACAAAACGTGCTGGACCACATCTTCATCTTTAGCATCTTGTCCCAATTGAAAATTCCCAATTAATTTTATACCCTTAACCACGATCTTCCCTGATCGATGGTCACTTCTCTTATTACCCAACTTAATACCATTAAGCAATCTTGCCACACCTTTATTATCAAATTTAACGTCTCTTAATTGTTCATCATACAGTTGTAACTTCCTTACTCCCCTCTTGGTCCTCTTAATATATCGAGAAATATTCTGAACATACTGTCGGCGATGAACATACGCCGCCTTAAAACGTGCGCGACCATGGTAACTTCGCTTATATCCACTGGTCACTGTGTCCTTGACCGGTGGTACGCAAGGGGAGTCCGATACTGGCTGCTGATACCTCCTTCCATTTTTTTTATAAAACACTCCAAATCTTTTATCTTACAAATTCTACAGATTCTCTTACCTCTGCTAACCCTTCTATTCAGACACTTTAGCTTTGATATTTTTTCCCTCTGCTCCTCATACCCACGAACAAACTTCGCCAGAGCTAACCGCCGGCTCTCTACCCATAGTAATATTTGCCACACCAAAAAACAATTTACACACATTTGAGTGAACTGCCCGTAATTCTTGGGATACTCTTCTAAGGAGTTCAGCATTGTATACCAAAACAATCAACAAACAAAAAAGACTGAAAATGAGGGATAAAACAAGGTACCAGAAAACAAATTCACCACAATATCTATCCCACTGCAAAAGCATATTCTTCTTTGTCAAAAAATATTTTTTGGTACCAAATAAATAGCCAAAGTGGCCCGCGTGCAAGGACAAAGATTCCCCATTCAAAATAATTCAAACACGTTTATTTTCCTACCTTTGCTTTATGTCTATCATTCTGGAAGAATATTTTCTTTATAACCACGTAAACCACTAGAAAAGTGACACGTGTATAGCACAATCTAGCAAAAGAATCAAAAGTACTCACACCACTCACACCTGGGCCCGGGTGTGACTTCCTTTTAACCTCATCCATACACGTGTCCGTAAGTATAACAATGGATGACTTAGATCAGCGGGAGGGGGGGCATTGATAATGTCAATACAGCCCCTCCAATCACACCACTCACACCATTCACACCAGGTTTTTTAACTAATAGGGAGGCCTTGTACGGCTGGTGTGAGTTCACTATTTACCACTACAAAATGCCTCGCCAAGCCTTTTTCCTTTTTTGTGCCAAGAATGTTTTCCTCACCTGCCCACAATGCCCATGCCCAAAAGAACAACTCTTAGAACTCCTCCAATCCCTTCTCCAACTAGCCTGTCAGCCATACTACATACTTGTCGGAAGGGAGCTCCATGAAGATGGAAACCCTCACCTTCATGCCATGGTTTAATGCACGAAGAAGATCCAAACCTCCAACCCGAGATTTTTCGATCTCACTGGAACCAATGGGAGGATCAACCATCCAAATATAGAAAAACTCCACTCGCCAATAGCAAGTTGACAGTATATACAGAAAGGGGGCGAGTTCGTCGAATGGGGAGAATTTTCATCTAAGGGGAAAAGTCTTTTGAAGAACAGAGACGAACTCTGGTATTTTCTGACATAATCGGTGGGACATCTTTCCTTGTAGAGTGCAAAGAATTATTCTTCCATTTCTGCTTCTGCAAGTATTCCCCTCTAGAGTTTGTCTCTTTTCTTCAAAAGACTTTTCCCCTTAGATGAAAATTCTTCCAATTCGACGAACTCGCCCCCTTTCTATATATACTATCGACTTGATGTTGGTGAGTGGAGTTTTTCTATGTTTGGATGGTAGATCCTCCTATTGGTTCCAGTGAGATCAAAAAATCTCGGGGTTAGAGGTTTGGATCTTCTTCGTGCATTGAACCATGGCATGAAGGTGAGGGTTTCCATCTTCATGTAGCTCCCTTGCGACAAGTTGGTAATATGGTTGACAGGCTAGTTGGAGAAGGGATTGGAGGAGTTCTAAGAGTTGTTCTTTTGGGCATGGGCATTGTGGGTAGGTGAGGAAAACATTCTTGGCATAAAAACGGAAAGACTATCGTCCACCTCCATTCAAAACCTGAACATTACAAATAAAAATACATAAATTATAATTGTAAACAGTCTTAAAGTACATTTGACTCCTTAAAGTAATTTTGCATTCTTTTCCACTAACAGTAGCATCCACTAAATATATGACACCCTTCTGAATACTTCTAACATTTCCCAACAACGTATCTTTGTAGTTTCTCCAAACATCAACTGGGAAGAATCGGTCCACAACTTCTATCCCATGACGAACGTACCCTTTTCCCTTGCCACCAACGAGCTTGAATCTCATTTTCTTTAGCATCCGAAACTGGTCAAACTGGTCAGGATCAACAATCCAGGTCTCAGGATTACCCTCGCCAACTCCAATAAATATCTTGTCAGGTGTGGGGACGGAATTTGACGGACAATTATCACTTATAAAGAAAAAAAAAACGTGGTGGACCACATCTTCATCTTTAGCATCTTGTCCCAATTGAACACTCCCAATTAATTTTATATCCTTAGCCACGATCTTGTCTGATTGACGGTCACTTCTCTTATTACCCAACTCAATACCATTAAGCAATCTCCCTACATCTTTATTATCAAATTTAACGTCCCTTAATTGTTCATCATATAGTTGTAACTTCCTTACGCCCCTCTTAGTCCTCTTAATATATCGGGGAATATTCTGAACATACCGTCGGCAATGAACATACGCCGCCTTAAAATGGACACGTAAATGACGTGGATGTGTTACATTTTGCTCATATTGGTATAGCTCAATGGACTCATTCTTTTGTTGTGTAATTTCGCTTTTGGCCCCATTACTATAATTACTCTGTATGTTTTTTTGAGGCTGAAGGTAATCAAGTGATTATCGGCCGGTTATGACCCAAACATTTCGGTACAGGTTCGGGTCATGACACCACAACCTCCAAAGCGATTCATATTACTCATGATGTGAGCCCTACATATACATGAGTGGTATGGATCACTTTGGAGGTTGTGGGTTCCCAAAATTAGGGTCCCAAGCATTTTTATTCAAATTAACGGTGAGTCAATGGTCAACACCCTATTAAAGGAACTTCCTGCTCTCCATGAAATGCCTTGAAGAGTCAGCAACTTGAGCTGTGCACTCGTCTGGATTTTTTTTTTTTTTTGCCCAAACATATAGATGTAATTATTTTTCGGATCAATTACAGAAAAAAAAAACTTCAGAATTTCACACATTTTTTTATCTTAAAGCCTAAGTTTTAAATTTTGACAAATTAAACCCTGTTCTTTCACCCGTATTTCAATTTAGCCTCCCCGTCCATTTCCGTCATATTGAACTAACGAAAATATGGGCAAAATTTTAAATTTAAACTCACATGTTCAAACATTTGTATCTCCCTCATTGTAACTTCGTTTCGTCTCATTTTTGCATCGTTGGATTCACCTCTTGGCGTAGTGATTCCACCCCTCATACGACTTGTTTTGCCTCTTTTTGCACGTCGTTGGAACTTTGAAAGTTGACTAAAAACAAGATTTTTTTTTTCTCTTTGGGTAAAATTTTCAGATTTAAACCCACATGTTCAAGCACTTATATTTCTCTCGTCGTAACTCCGTTTCGCCTCATTTTTGCATCATTGGATTCACCTCATGGAATAGTTTTCATTCCATGCTTGTTTCACCTCTTTTTGCATGCCATTAGAGCTCTGAACAGTGGCCAAAAAAAGATTTTTCTCATTTATTTTTTTCCCTCTATCTTCTATCTCCAGGTTTCTTCTTTCCTCCTTCCTTTCTACAATTATTCTCTCTTTTCCTCTTCCTTCATGGTTTTTCTACCGAGCTCATGGTAGCCACTAAACCTCCGATGGTAGCGGTGCTGTCGAGTATGAAGGTTTATGACTTACAGGAAGAGGGAGAAACGTAAGGATGGGAGGGAAGGGCCATGAAAGAAGAGGAGAAGAGAGAATAATTATGGAAAGAAAGGAGGAATGAAGAAGCATGGAGATAAAAGATAGACGAAAAAGAAAAAGAAATATTATTTTCGGCCAAATTTTGGAGCTCTAACAACACACACAAAGGTATGAGGGGTGGAATTAAAACTAGGTCATGAAATGAATCCAATGACACAAAAATAAGGTTAAACAGAGTTATAATAATAGAGATATAAGTGCTTGAACACGTGAGTTTGAATATGAAAATTTTTCCTAAAGAGAGAAAAATCTTATTTTTAGCCAACTTTTGAAGCTTCAATGACATACAAAAAGAGGTGGAACAAGGCATATGAGGGGTGGAATGAAAACTAGGCCATGAGATGAATCTAACGACGTAAAAATGAAGCGAAACAGAGTTACGAAGAGTAAGATACAAGTGCTTGAACATATGGGTTTGAATATGAAATTTTGCCTAGATTTTTGTTAATTCAATATGACAGAGATGGATGGGGGGCCAAATTGAAACATGGGTGAAAGGATGGGGTTTAATTTGTCAAAATTTAAAATCTAGGGTTTAAAACGAAAAAAGCATGAAACCCTGAATTTATTATTATTATTATTATTATTATTATTATTATTATTATTATTATTATTATTATTATTATTATTATTATTATTATTATTATTATTTATTTATTTATTTTTGTAGTTGCCCTTATTTTTATTAAGGGTGATCGGGTTAAAAATTCAAAATAAATTTCCTTTGTCTAAAAATTTAGGCATTAATTTTTTTTTAAGACAAACTATTACAAAATTACAAAACTACTCAGAGATATATATTATAAACGATGGAACCAAACCAAAACCATCATCTCTCTCTCTCTCTCTCTCTCTCTCTTCTCCGAGCTGAATCTTACCGGCATTGCCACCACCATCACTTCTACCATCTCACCCTCTCCTTAGATCGTTTGAAGTTCCGTCACAAAAGAGTGAGCAAAAGTGGGCTAAAGCCAGGGAGTTTCATCCAACCAATAAGCTTAAGGAAGGGTGGCTAACCCGTTCCTTTTTTGTGTGACTTAAACTCAAATATTTTAGGTCTCAAAACACTCTGAAATCAGTATGAAAAAGTAAAGAAAAGAAAGAGAAAAGATGGTACAAAAGCTCAAATTATATGTCTTTAAAGAGCGGATGCTCTTCTAGTTCACAAACCACAAGTTGAATATTCTCAAGAGCTGAAATTTGTGTTCAAGAATCTTAGCAAGAGGCCTCTAGTTTTTTCTTAGGAGGCGTATGTATGGTGTATGTATATTACAAGAGAGGAAGGTAGTGTGTTGGACAAGCTATAGGCACTTGGAGAATTTTTCTAACCTAAAACCACGAGGGGTGGTCATGTATTTATAGAAAAATAGGCCCTCATGTCAGAAATATCTGTAACGAGACAGCTGGTGCAAGGAATGCACATGTGGACAGTTGGCTGTCTCAAAATATCTGTTGTCAGGAAACATGGCCGGCTGGCCACGAAGGGAGACAGCCGGCCAATCAAAAATGGCCTGCCGGCCACTTGTTGGCCAGCAGGTCTCTGAGTGGTCAGGCCAGAAAAAATTAGGTTTTGGTCGAAAGGGGGTGCAAGGCTTAGGTTCTAAAGCTCAAAAACTAAATCCTTTTGCTGAAGAAATTGAACGATTGTACAGCGTAATATTTCATCATCGAGTGTTCAATGTGAGGCATCCAAGTCTTAAGGGCAGTCAAAATGGGCTGTCTACACCTGTTTCAAAAGATAATGGTTGTCGCCTCCGATCAACATAGCTTTTCTGATAGCTTTGGGTCGTGATCAATCTTCTTCTAATGACAACTACTTTCTCTGTAGTCTCATGAACTAATTTGGGCCCAAGCATTGGTGAGTCCCCTATTTCTGCCCAACATAACGGTGATCTACAAGGACATCCATAAAGAGCTTCGAAAGGCGCCATCTCAATACTAGATTGGTAACTGTTGTTATAAGCAAACTTAACCAAGGGTAAGTGTCTTTCCCAAGACCCTTTAAAATCTAACACACATGCTCTCAACATGTCTTCCAAGATTTGTATGGTGCGCGCTGATTGTCCATCGATCTATGGATGATAAGTAGTGCTGAAATTCAATTGAGTACCCAAAGCATTCTGAGGACTCTGTCATAGCCTGGCTGTAAAGCGAGGGTCTCTATCGGACATTATACTCATTGGAACCCCATGAAAGCGAATAATTTCACGGATGTAAGTTCAGCTAGAAACTCTATGGAATCCCCATGCTCATGGAAAGAAAGTGGGCTCGATGTAAAGTTCAGCTAGAAACTCTATAGAATCCTCCATGCTCATGGCAAGAAAGTGGGTTGATTTAGTGAGCCCGTCTACAATCACCCATGTCGCATCATTACTTCTTTGTGTTCTAGGAAGGCTAGTAACAAAGTCCATGTTAATATGCTCCCATTTCCATTCAGTAATTGAGAGAGGTTGCAGTAATCCTGTCGGTCTTTGGTGCTCAACTTTAACTTGTTGACAAGTTAAAATTTGGACACAAATAAGGCTACATCAATTTTCATCCCCATCCACCAGAATTGTTGGTTGAGGTCATGACACATTTTGGTGTCTCCCGAATACACTGCTAGACATGAGTGATGAAAGTCTCACAAAACGTCATCCCTCATTGATTTCGGCACAAACAATTGGTCAAAGTAATGACTACTAGAGTCTGTATAAATATTCAGGCCCTTCTCTTCTTTCCCTTTGGAAATTTTCTCTTGAATTGCATCCACCTCTGGATTACCCAATTATGCTTCTGCCACTCTCCTAACAAGGGTGGGTTGTGGAACAGTGCAAATAGAATGGCTTGATTAGAAGACTCACGAAGCTGTAAATCAAATTCACTGATGTCCCTTATCATCTTCCATTCCCTTACTGCTAAGCGGGCTATAATGCTCATAGATTTTCTACTAAAGGCATCTGCTATGACGTTAGCCTTACAGGGGTGATAGTGTATTTCAAAGTCATAGTTCTCCAAAAACTCCATCCATCTTTGTTGACACAAGTTGAAATCTTTCTGAAAGAATAGGTACTTAAGGTTCTTGTGATTGAAGAAGACTTCAAATCTCTCACCGTACAAATAATGTCTGCAAAGTTTTAAAGCAAAAACAATGGCGGCAAGCTCTAAATCGTGCGTTGGGTAGTTTCTCTTATGAGGCCTTAGTTGTCGCGAACCGTATGCTACCACTTTGCCTTCTTGCATTAAAACACATCCTAACCCTTCCTTTGACACTTCACAATATATAGTATACCCTAAGCCACATTCTGGAATGATAAGAATAGGAGTGGTAGTAAATCTAAGTTTTAGTTCTTGAAAGGATTTTTCACAGGCTTCACTCCAAATGAACTTTACTCCCTTACTAGTCAATCTTGTCAATGGTGACGCTATGGAAGAGAAATTCTTTACAAATCGACGGTAGTAACTGGCTAAACCTAAGAAACTACAAATTTCATAAGCGTTTTTGGGTTGTTCTCAATTTTGTACTGCTTCTATCTTTGAAGACCATAACCCTATCTCCGAAGACTACATGACCCAAGAACTTCACCTCTAAAAGCCAAAACTTACACTTCTTATAGTTTGCATACAAGTGATGTTCTCTAAGGATTTGTGGAACACGACGGAGATGCCCCTCATGCTTCTCTTCTGAAGCTCCCCAAGGTGAGGTACTAGGGCATATAAAACCCTTACCTAGAAACCCCTATAACTGTTCTTTCAGAACAACCAATTTAGCTGGAGCGAATCTATAAGGCGACAAAGAGATAGGCGCTGTACTCGGTATCAAATCTATAGAGAATTCGACCTCCCTATGAGGGGGTAATTCGGTGAGATATTCGGAAAAGACATCGGGATACGTGCAAACGACCCTCGGAAACCCATCCTGAACCTTAACACTTCCATTATCTAAAAAGGCTGCCAAGAATGATCTAAACTCACCTCGACCACTAGGGTAGTACAATGAGAGTAAGGATCTATCACTCTTATCCCCAAAAAATGTAAAACAATCACTACCTAACGTACACACCGCAACTCTCCCATGATAACAATCACGAATAGCCAAGTATTAAAACATTTTTTAATGTTTTAGTTGCGCAGTTCCAAACATTTCCACATTGTCTAGAGGCTCACCTTTTTGAATTCAAAATGTTATCTTCTTTTAATCTAGATCGAGCAAAAGATACAGTGGGAATGAATGGAAGGGGTGAAATCCTCTAAAATACCTATTTCTCCTTTCAAATCAGTTAGAAGATTATACAAAAGAAACTTGCCATTAAAGCATACAAAAGTTTTTACAACCCTTGACACAAAACTCTAAGCTTCTACAATCAAATTTCTTTAAACCCTGCTTCCTGCAAATGAAAATACGACTCCATGTCACTGTAGTGGTGTGTCTCCAGTTCCTAAAAAATCAGATAGGGTTGAGCTATATGCCCAGTAGGAATACATTTAACCAAGTATCTAATTTTTGAACACTCACATGGCACCATTATAACTGAACAACATAAGATAATTAGTATTGGTAAATAACCAATTAGGTAATTTAATAGATAAATAAATATAAAAAAATTAAAGTACACTTCTATTTCACACAAAACCGTTCTCAATGTAGAAGGAGAAACACACCATGAGTCCCTTACAAGATTCCAAACCACAAGCACAAGTCTTTAATACTATCCCCATATTTACCGACTACTATTCGGCAGGATGTGGGCACTAAAAAAACATTTAATACAATCCCCACATTTACCAACTACTATATGGCAGGACGTGGGCACCTAAAATCATCCGTTTTCCCAGTTATACTGACTACAATACGACAGGACCAGTGGACACCCAAAAACATTTTTCCCACATTCGTCCGGTGATAAGCGTAGACTAGGAAATTGGGTACCTTGACGCCTCGCGCGAGTACCAACACAACACCACATGCTCAAAACCGACTCTTAGCCTGGATTCATGCTTAATTAACCACTTCATTAAACTTTCTTCCAAGTAAAGGAGCATTCGTCATTATATGAGAGGAAAGAAAAAAAAAATATAACCTTCAAAGAGCATCAATCCCCAAGTCACAATTTCAACACCACAACAATATCTATATTTTCCATACCTTGATTATTCACACAATTCCAAGAATTTAAGGAAATTTCCCTTTCAAATACCATTCACTGCTCAAATTCAAGATTAGGGTCTTAAACAAATTTGGAGCTTATTCTCCATTTTAATATATATCTCTATTCACAATATTATTACTCATATTATATGGAGAATTAGATAAAACTCTAATAAAAGTTGAGTAAAATTTCCCTTCTTTTGTGAAATACATGATTTAATCTAACTTAATCATCAAATTAAGTCATAAAGTCACAACCATCATCTTCAAAACAAAGAGATACTAAGTTAAAAGTAACCCTACCTTAAACTAGGAGCAAATAAACCAAGCTTCTAGGGGAATACTTCGTAAAAATGAAATCCAATCGATAGGAGGGAAGATCTTCACTCATACTTCTCTTCTTACAAGAGATTTAGACTTGGATCATAGCAAAATGAAAAGTATTAGGGTGACAAACTTAGGGTTTGTCGGAGTGAGAGGGAGAGAAAAGAAGATAGAATAGAAAAGATGAAGAAATGACCTAGAAGGGTCCTTTTAAAAAAATTTGAATTCGCGCAGACCGCTTGAGCAATCGTTTCATCGCTCTAGCGGTGAACAACACCTCTCAGCATGTAACGCCCTCAAAATGAACCCATAATATATACAATATTGGCATGCATTGACATAAGAAAATAAAACATTCTTCCATTCATCAGAGTATTCTTACTAAAAGACATTACATGTAATAATGAAAGTAAATGCCCTATGGGCTTACAGCTTTCCAAGCCAACACTTGGACACAAAAAGTGAGTACTAACTCAACTACAGATTAAGCCCTTGGCTTGAATTTACATGTAATGACAAAATAATAAAATAACTAAAAAGGGTTTTCAACTCCAAATCCTTCCAAGCTAAGTCCTTGGAGGTAACATATCACCTGGACCTGAAAATGATGTCCCCATATCGGGTGAGCCACAGCCCAGTAGAAATATACTAAACCAAATATAAGAATTGACTAAAACAATAGCATTCAACAGAGTGTCCACACTTATATTCCAACTTATATCGTATCACAGTTTCATGATAATCCTGTCCATGTTACATTTCAGTTACCATTTCTTGTTCAACTTTAAGTGTGAAAACAAGGCTCAGAACCTGGCCAAATAGTTTAATGAGATTCTAACTCATCACAAAATACTTTAGAAACCGATGTTGGATACACATTTTGGTGTTGTATCAATAACACATAAAACCATTTTCATACTTCACAAATGATACACATTTTAGTGCTGTATCAATATACCAAACACTCCCATACTTCGAAATGATACACATTGTAGTGCTGTATCAATGCCAAACAATTTCCGGTTTAGAGGTCCATCCCCTATCTTCCCCTAAACCGTGGAGTACATCCACTATCTCCTCCCACACAACACAATGCATATAAATAGTTATCATATACATGTCCAATCAATCAATACACAAATTTTGATGTATTATACCAACTGCCATACTCGATAGCATACTCAATTGATTAGTTTTAGTTTGCCTAATCATCATGCATTGTCTATAACAATCAACACTATCCTCCACCGATAGCCCAAAGCAGTTATTTCTCAACAAAAAACAAATGCGTCAAAAGAATATACTATCCACACTTCAACTAGGTGAGCGATAAATAGATTCCAACTATACCATTCAATTTCATACCTTTCGAATTTGAATATTCTCAATTCAATTTCTCATTTCTTAAAATTAATTATACAAATTAATTAATCAAACTAATTAGGACATTTTCCCATAACCCACATATCAGCCCAAAGGTTCCATTTTCCTCAATAATCCAACATTAACCTCATTTTTCTATGTCATACATGAATATGGGTTATTATATACAAAACCCCCATCTTTTGTAAATTACACAAAGACCCAAACTTTTCCCAAAATTACACAACAACTCCCAACATGTCAAAATGCCAAAATTTAAAGACAAAGCTCATAAGAAGGAGTAGGGTATCCCTACCTCGAAGTTAGAGCTCAAATGGAGTAGATGATGAAAATCCAAGATGCTCCAAACTCACAAATCTTCAGATTAAAAGAAAGCCCAAGTCACTCTCTATTTTTTTTACAAAGGAACTAGGGTAGAAACACTTAAGAACAAGATCATCCTCTAGAGAGAAGGTATGTAGAGAGAGAGAGAGAGGGTCGGCTCTAGGGTTTTTAAAACAAAGGAGATGAAAAAGTGATGTTTTAAACCGCTGCTGCGATCTGATATAACACAGGCTCGCTCGAGCAAAGGATCTGTCGCTCGAGCGACCAGACACAAAGAAACCTCGCTCGAGCGTAGAAAGCCTCGCTCGAGCCAACAATGCGATGCTTCAGGTCTGCAACTCAGAAGCATGCTCGAGCGGTAGAATGCTCGCTCCAGCGAAGAAACTCAAAACATACACCTCGCTCACTCGAGCGAAGGAAATCTCGCTCGAGCGAAGAACTGCATCCTTCAGGTCCAGTACTGGATGCGGACGCAAGCTCGAGCGAAGGACTTCTCGCTCGAGCTACCAGATACAAAAACTCAACTCTCACTCGAGCGAAGGAACCCTGGCTCAAGCGAAGGATCTAAAACATGGAGCTCGCTCGAGTGACAAAGTCCTGGCTCGAGCGAAGACACCAAAATCTAGGCAGCAACTATCTGTTTTAAAACTCACCAAACCTGTTACAAACTTGTCCAAAACATCCTATAACTCAAATACAAAGTATTGAAGGACGGAAACGAGATATAAATAACCATCAACATCTACGGAACCAAGTCCGGATTACACTAATCAATGGAGGGAAAACCAGGATCGCTATAACCTCCCTCCCCTTAAAGAATTTCGTCCCTGAAATTAAGTACAAGTTTTCAAAAATAACTTTTTCTCAATTTTCAACAGTGTTACCAATCAACATTACACAACCTGACCCAATACCGGTCATCCCATCTCTATTCAAGAGGCAGCTTACAATATATGTTCTAACATGCATTATCAACATGCATCTTTTTCAATTTCAACCATTTTCAATGCCAATATTACATTTGCATTTCTATAACACATTTAACATAAACAATGCTATAATAAATTTCCATCTCAAGGCATATATATTAATACCTCCACAATATTTCCATAAACCAAACACACACAATGTTTTTTTTTACAACTTAAGACATACATAATGCTCTTAAGGTTTATTAATACAACAAAATATGCAACAAGTGCTCAAACATCCACAAATAGATCTGGGTATTTCTCTCGGACCTCTAACTCGCATTCCCAAGTGGCTTCCTCCACCCCGTGATGTTTCCACAAGACTTTTACCAAGGGAATGGTCTTGCCCCGCAAGACTTGATCCCGCCTATCCAAGACCTGAACCGGTCTCTCCTCGTACGAGGCATCCACATCTACCTCTAAATCGGTCCAATCCAATACATGCGACGAATTCGGCTCGTATTTCCGAAGCATGCTAACATGAAACACGTCATGTACTCCGGACAACTGCGGCGGTAAAGCTAAACGGTAGGCAACCTCGCCAATCCTCTCAAGGATCTCGAAAGGGCCTATAAACCGAGGGGACAACTTCCCACTCTTACCAAATCTCATCAAACCCCGCCTATGTGATATTTTCAAGAAGACATGATCACCCACCTCAAATACCAAAGGCCTCCTCCTACGGTCGGCATAACTCTTTTGACGGCTCTGGGCTGTAATGAGCCTCCTACGGATAAGTTCAACCTGCTCCGTCGTTTCCCGAACCAACTCCGGACCCAACAAAGGTGCATCACCCACCTCGGCCCAACAAACAGGAGACCTACAAGGTCGGCCATACAAGGTCTCGAATGGTGCCATACCGATACTCGACTGGAAACTGTTGTTGTAGGAAAACTCCACCAAGGGCAAGTGCCTCTCCCACGCGCCACTAAAGCCGAGAACACAACCTCGAAGCATATCCTCAAGGATCTGAATAGTACGCTTGGACTGCCCGTCAATCTGAGGATGATAAGCCGTGCTAAAGGTCAACTTAGTGCCCAAGGCACTCTGCAAACTTTGCCATAACCTGGCAGTAAAACGAGGATCTCTATCCGAGACTATCGTCACTGGGACCCCGTGCAATCTCACTATGTCCTAGATATACAAGTCGGCAAGATGATCTATCGAATCCCTCACGCGCATAGGGATAAAGTGCCCTGACTTAGTCAACCGGTCTACTACCACCAAAATAGCATCACTACCCCGCTGAGTCCTCGGAAGACCTACAACGAAGTCCATAGTGACATGCTCTCACTTCCACTCGACAATAGGTAAGGGTTGTAACAAACCCGCTGGCCTCTGATGTTCGACCTTCACTTGCTGACAAGTAAGGCACTTAGACACAAAAACTGCCACATCTCTCTTCATGCCCCTCTACCAAAACTGGCGACCCAAATCACGATACATCTTAGTGCCTCCCGGATGAATCACAAGGCGTGAATGATGAAACTCTCGGAGTACGTCCTCTCGGCAAGACTCCGGTACAAACAGACGGTCTTGGTATCTCACACTCAGGTCGGGATACACATTCAAACCCTTTTTAGCCTTCCCACTGGAGATCTTCTCTCGGAGTGATTCTACCTCAAGGTCACCTCTTTGTGCCTTTAACACTCGATTCACAAGTGTAGGCTGCGCAACTATAGAAAACAAGGCCACAACCTCAACAGATTCACCCTGAAGCAAATCAAACTCGCCAAGTGCATCCAACATCTCCCATTCCTGGATGGCTATACTAGCTACATCACTAACGAATTTCCTGCTAAGGGCATCGGCCACAACATTGGCCTTCCCCGGATGATAGTGCAACTCAAAGTCGTAATCCTCAATAAATTCCATCCACCTCCTCTGCCTCAAGTTCAAGTCTTTTTGTGTAAACAGATATTTCAGACTCTTATGATCCGAGAATACCTCGAATTTCTCACCATATAGATAATGCCTCCAGATCTTGAAGGCAAAAGTCACGGCTGCTAACTCTAGGTCATGTGTAGGGTAATTCTTCTCGTGTATTTTCAACTGACGTGAGCCATAGGCAATCACTTTTCCCTCTTGCATCAACACACAACCCAAACCCTCTCGTGAGGCATCACAATAAACGGCATAACCCAAACCCCTCTCCAGAATAATCAAAACTAGAGCGATGGTAAGTCTAACTTCTAATCCTTGGAACGACTTTTCACAAGTCTCACTCCACACAAACTTGACCCCTTTCCGTGTCAATCTAGTCATCGGCGAAGCTAGCCTGGAGAAATGCTTCACAAACTAGCGGTAATACCCAGCTAATCCCAGAAAATTGTGGATCTCGAAAACACTCTTAGGCTGTCCCAATCTTGCACTGCCTCTATCTTGGTTGTATCAACAGACACCCCTTCTCCAGAGACCACATGGCCTAAGAACTTGACTTCTCCCAGCCAGAACTCACACTTCCCAAACTTAGCATATAGCTTATGGGCTCTAAGCAACTCAAGCACCACTCTCAAGTGTTCCTCGTGCTCCTCTTCAGAAGGCGAATAAATCAAAATGTCGTCCACGAAGTCAACTACAAAATGATCCAAGAATTTCTGGAAGATCCGGTTCATCAAGTCCATAAACACTGCCGGTGCATTGGTGAACCCAAAAGGCATTACCAAAAACTCATAATGGCCATACCGCGTACGGAATGCCGTCTTTGGGATATCCTCCTCCCTGACCCTCAATTGATGGAAACCCGATCTCAAGTCTAGCTTAGAGAAACAACAGGAACCCTTCAACTGGTCGAACAGATCATCTATACGAGGCATAAGGTACTTATTCTTAACCATAGCCCGATTCAGTTTTCGATAGTCGATACAAAGTCTCAAGGCACCATCTTTCTTTTTAGCAAAGAGGGCCGGCATTCCCCACGGCGAAACACTAGGGCGAATAAAGCCCTTATCTAGCAACTCCTGGAGTTGAACCTTCAACTCACTCAACTCGGCTAGGGCAAAACGGTACGGTGCAATAGAAATCGGTGCCGTGCTGGGCACTAGATCAATAAAGAACTCGATCTCTCGATGGGGTGGCAAACTAACAAGATCCTCGGGAAAGACGTCCGAGTACTCGCAAACCACTCTTGGCAATACAGTCTGGGTCTCATCACACTCACTACTCATGAAGCTAGCAAGAAGACCATTAAGCTCACTCCGCCCTCGCGGATCATACACAGGTGGCAAAACACTACCAACCCGATCCCCCAAGAAATGGAAACAATACCCGCTTAAGGTACATACAGTGACCCTCTGGCAGTAGCAATCAATAACTGCCCGGTATGACGATAGCCAGTCCATACCCAATATAACATCAAAACTCGACATAGGCATAACTACAAAAGGAAATGGAAGTCGGCGGTCGGCGACCTCTATATCACAGCCCCGACACCCTTGTTTCAAAATCAATTCACCCCCAACAGTTGATATAACACAAATAGGAGATGCTAACTGTGCCAACTCCAACCCCAAAACAGATGCAAATGCAGCAGATATGAAGGAATGGGATGCTCCCGTATCAATCAACACATTAGCAACCGAGTTGCAAAATAAAAAGGTACCTCTTACAACAGATGTAGCCGATACAAGATCATGCGCGGTAATAGCATACACGCACCCTAAAGGTCTCTGATCTACCTGCTCACCCCTAGGAGCATAAGACTGCTACGCAGACTGGGACGATGAAGCCCCCTGATTGGCCCTCGTGGCCTGAACTGATTAAGCTGGCTGATGGCCCTGAGTCTGCCTCAAACTAGATGCACCAGATGTGCCACTCAACTACGGGCAATACCTCTTCAGGTGCCTCGCCCGACCACACTGGTAACAGGAAAGCGGCTGGCCTCTGTCCTGACTCTAGCTCTGAGGTTGAGCCGAAGATGAAGCTACTCTCTGCCCTCCTCCCTTCTGCAGGCAAGCTGGAGACTTGTGGCCTAACTGGCCACATTTGTAATAGGTAATGTCTCCTTGACTGCCTCTCCCAGAACCTGCACTCGGCACTGGAAAGGTAGATTTAGCAAAAGTATTCTGGGACTGCTGAGGGTGAGAGCCCCTCTGCCTCTTACCGTCCCCCTGGCCGTCCTGACTCCTCTTGGAGCCCCTCTGTCCCTCCTCCCCCTCCTCCTGCATCATAATCTCCATATAGGTCTCAGCATCCACAAGGCGCCCATAATCCCGGGTCATAGACCCCCCAACTCTCATCTTGAGCCCACGCCTCAACTTCTTCTCAAATTCCAGACAACCGCGTTCTTCGGACGCCACAAGCTCAGGTGCAAACCTGGACAAACTGGTAAAAGTGGCCTCAAACTCGGCCACTGAGGAACTCAGCTGCTTAAGCTGACAAAACTGGTCCCTCAGCATCTCCCTGATAGCTGAAGACAAAAACCTCTCCTAAAAAGCATCTACAAAAGCCTCCCATGTACCACCAATACAGCCCCTTATAAACTTCCACCACTGACCCGCGTCTCCCTTCAGTTGGAAAGATGCCAAGGTCACCTTCAAAACCCTGTCCTCGATGCCAAGCATCTCAAATGTCTTCGTTGTCTGTTCGAGCCATTCATTTGCCTTAAGTGGCTCTTTTGGATCACCCACAAACTCATCCGGGTTAGACTGGAAGAATTTCCTTTTCAGAAAGGAAGGCCCTACATCTGCAACATGGACTTGGGCTTGATTCTTAGCTCTGAGAATGCCCACGGACTCCCTGATTGCTCCAACTATCTCGCAGGTTAAGACGTCCATAGCCTGTTGACCCACTGGTTCGGCCACATTGGCCGGACCAACACCTTCCTGTTGCTCTGGAATCTCATCTGGTATAGGCATCTCTTGCCTACCACGCCTACCATGCCTACCATGTCCTCGTCCTGACATCCTAATAAAGGTAACAAAGACGTTAGCACATTAACAAATGTGCCGAAGCTATAACACTCGCGTCCTAATGCATTGGGCAACAGTAATTCACTCCACATAAGCACATAATCACATAGGCACCTACGAATTCTATTCCTGGATAATGACAGTCCCGAGGCGTTCCTAGAGTTCTAGTTAGAAACAGCATTGATCAAGTGCTTTTCCAACAGGACTCCCAGAAACCCAAGGATCCAATCAACATCCTAGAAATTAAATCCCATACCCATATAGTCATACAAGCATGTTATCAAATAAACACATACTATCATACATACGTCTCTAACAAACGAGACGAACCCATTGTGATACTAATCACTTCTCACGTACCCAAAGTATTCAAACCCGGTACGCTCTGATACCAAGTTGTAACGCCCTCAAAATGAATCCACAATATATACAATATTGACATGCATTAACATAAGAAAATAAAACATTCTTCCATTCATCAGAGTATTCTTACTAAAAGACATTACATGTAATAATGAAAGTAAATGCCCTATGGGCTTATAGCTTTCCAAGCCAACACTTGGACACAAAAAGTGAGTACTAACTCAACTACAGATTAAGCCCTTGGCTTGAATTTACATGTAATGACAAAATAACAAAATAACTAAAAAGGGTCTTCAACTCCAAATCCTTCCAAGCTAAGTCCTTAGAGGTAGTGTATCACCTGGACCTGAAAATGATGTCCCCATATTGGGTGAGCCACAGCCCAGTAGAAATATACTAAACCAAATATAAGAATTGACTAAAACAATAGCATTCAACAGAGGGTCCACACTTATATTCCAACTTATATCGTAACACAGTTTCATGATAATCCTGTCCATGTTACATTTCAGTTACCATTTCTTGTTCAACTTTAAGTGTGAAAACAAGGCTCAGAACCTAGCCAAATAGTTTAATGAGATTCTAACTCATCACAAAATACTTTAGAAACCCATGTTGGATACACATTTTGGTGCTGTATCAATAACACATAAAACCATTTTCATACTTCACAAATGATACACATTTTAGTGCTGTATCAATATACCAAACACTCCTATACTTCACAAATGATACACATTGTAGTGTTGTATCAATGCCAAACAATTTCCGGTTTAGAGGTTCATCCCCTATCTTCCCCTAAACCGTGGAGTACATCCTCTATCTCCTCCCACACAACACAATGCATATAAATAGTTATCATATACATGTTCAATCAATCAATACACAAATTTTGATGTATTATACCAACTGCCATACGCGATAGCATACTCAATTGATTAGTTTTAGTTTGCCTAATCATCATGCATTGTCTACAACAATCAAGACTATCCTCCACCGATAGCCCAAAGCAGTTATTTCTAAACAGAAAATAAATGCGTCAAAAGAATATACCATCCACACTTCAACTAGGTGAGCGATAAATAGATTCCAACTACACCATTCAATTTCATACCTTTCGAATTTGAATATTCTCAATTCAATTTCTCACTTCTCAAAATTAATTATACAAATTAATTTATCAAACTAATTAGGGCATTTTCCCATAACTCACATATTAGCCCAAAGGTTCCATTTTCCTCAATAATCCAACATTAACCTCATTTATCTATGTCATACATGAATATGGGTTATTATATACAAAACCCCCATCTTTTGTAAATTACACAAAGACCCAAACTTTTCCCAAAATTACACAACAACTCCCAACATGTCAAAATGCCAAAATTTAAAGACAAAGCTCATAAGAAGGAGTAGGGTATCCCTACCTCGAAGTTAGAGCTCAAATGGAGTAGATGATGAAAATCCAAGATGCTCCAAACTCACAAATCTTCAGATTAAAAGAAAGCCCAAGTCACTCTCTATTTTGTTTACAAAGGAACTAGGGTAGAAACACTTAAGAACAAGATCATCCTCTAGAGAGAAGGTATGTAGAGAGAGAGAGAGGGTCGGCTCTAGGGTTTTTAAAACAAAGGAGATGAAAAAGTGATGTTTTAAACCGCTGCTGTGATCTGATATAACACAGGCTCGCTCGAGCAAAGGATTGGTCGCTCGAGCGACCAGACACAAAGAAACCTCGCTCAAGCGTAGAAAGCCTCGCTCGAGCCAACAATGCGATGCTTCAGGTCTGCAACTCAGAAGCATGCTCGAGTGGCAGAATGCTCACTCCAGCGAAGAAACTCAAAGCATACACCTCGCTCGCTCGAGCGAAGGAAATCTCGCTCGAGCGAAGAACTGCATCCTTCAGGTCCAGTACTGGATGCAGACGCAAGCTTGAGCGAAGGACTGCTCGCTCGAGCTACCAGATACAAAAACTCAACTCTCGTTCAAGCGAAGGAAGCCTGGCTCGAGCGAAGGATCTAAAACACGGAGCTCGCTTGAGTGACAAAGTCTTGGCTCGAGCGAAGACACCAAAATCTGGGCAGCAACTATCTGTTTCAAAACTCACCAAACCTGTTACAAATCTACCCAAAACATCCTATAACTCAAATACAAAGTATTGAAGGACGGAAATGAGATATAAACAACCATCAACATCTACGGAACCAAGTCCAGATTACACTAATCAATGGAGGGAAAACCAGGATCGCTATACAGTACTTTTGTCTACAAAACGAGATACTGTGATCCCTTCATCTTCGCTCGAGCGACCATGTGTTCGCTCGAGCGGTCTTGCCTGACCTACAAACTACTTGATGCCCTTAATCTTTTCTCGAGCGGTCATCGCGAAAAATTTCACAGAATCTCCACAATGTGACCATTCACTGAGCATAATCAGTGTGACATGCAAAACAAAGTGCAAACACTGACAATGAGAAGATTCATACTCATAAACAATCAGGACCTCATTTGAAATACCAACATTGATATTCGAATCTGAACAATGTGACTATTCACTTAATGTAATCAATGTGAGATGGGAAATAAAGTGTAAGCACACACAATGAAAAGATTCATACTTGACAACAATCAAGAGATTATTCAAAGCAACAATGTCAACATTGGAATGCCAACAACATGACCATTCACTCAACATAATCAATGTGACATGAAAAATATATTGCAAACACTCACAATGAGAAGATTCATACTTTAGAACAATCAGGACATTTTTTGAAATACCAACGTCAATATTGGAATGTCAACAATGTGAGCATTCACTCAATGTAATCAATACGACATGAAAAACTGACTCCAAGCACACAATGAGAAAATTCATACTAAAAAACAATTAGGACATTATTCGAAACACCAATGTTACTATTGAAATCTAAACAATGTGACCATTCACTCAATGTAATCAATGTGACATGGGTAATAAAATCTAAACATTCACAATGAGAAGATTCATACTTGAGCACAATCAAGACATTATTTGAAACACCAATGTCAACATTGGAATATCAAAATGCGACCATTCACTCAACGTAATCAATGTGATATGCAAAATAAAGTGCAAACACTCACAATGAGAAGATTCATACTTCAGAACAATCAGGACGTTATTCAAAACACCAATGTCAACATTAGAATGTCAACAATGTGGCCATGCACTCAAAAATGTAATTAATGTGACATGAAAATAGACTCCAAGCACTCACAATGAGAAGAACACCAATGTCAACAATGGATGCTCAATAATGTGACCATTCACTCAACATAATTAGTGTAACATGGAAGACAGACTCCAACCATTCACAATGAGAAGATTCATACTTGCAGACACCAAATACTCACAATGAGAAGATTCATATACAAAAATAATTAGGAAATTATTCGAATCAACAATGTCAATATTAGAATCTCAACAATGTGAGTCAACGTAATTAGTGTAACATGGAAAACAGACTCCAAACATTCACAATGAGAAGATTCATATTTGAAACACCAATCAGAACATTCATAAAAGCAAAAATTTCTAATTCATAAGTTACAAACCTTAAATCTCGAATCCCTAAGCATTAAACCTCGAACAATAGGAATGTAAATATTCATAATTACTGATTTTAATCAAAGAATGTGACATAAAAAATACTGTTGTATTTAATCTCAAAAAATATTATTAATCTAAAAAATTTCTATTGTATTTAATCTCAAAAAATATTATTAAATGGAACTCACTTAACATAATCAATGTGACATAAAAAATATTCAAAACAATCACAATGATAAGATTCATACTCAAAATAACATTCATAAAACCAGAAATTTCTAATTTGTAAATTACAAACGCTAAATGTTAAGTCACTAAACCCTAAACCTCAAACAATTGGATTGTAAATATTCACATTTACTGATTTCAATAAAAGGATGTGAACTATTGGATGTAATTTCAAAAAATAGCATGAAATTTGAGAAAACAACTTAGGTTTGCTCACCATTGTTGATATTGATTTGTGTATTGATCTTGAACGACAATCTCTGTTGTCAGAATGAAGTTGTTAGCGATCTCTGTCGCCGGAATGAAGACTGTTTACCGATCGTAGGGTTTTGATCGAAGAAGAACGAGTTCAATATTAGGGTTTTAATTTTGGAAAAAAAAATGAAATTGTAGAGTTTTAATTTTGGGAACAGTGAAGAAAAGTTTTGATTTTGTGTAATGTTAGTGTTTTAAAGGGGGGAAAAAAAGCGTGCATCTAATATGAACATAAGGGCAATATTGTCTTTTCATTAAGGATAAGACTAATTGCAACATACATAATTAAAGAAGGATTGATGAAAAAAGCTCCCAATAATTTAATAAGGTGTTTTGAAAAATTAGGCATACTTAGTGATGTTTTGGGTGTAAATAGAATCTCCCAAATTAGAAAGTCAACAAAGCATACCAAAAAACCCACTAAGCCCAAGTCCAAACCCAAACCCAACAATCTTCATAATGGGGAAGAAATAAACACCACTATGAAGGGTATTAAACTCCTCTTTATAGGAGTTGAACCCAAGATCTCATACCACAAAGGGCATGTTTGATTGACAGGACCAGAGCATGGGATTAGGATTATTAATCCATGGGCCCAATTATCCTATGTTTGTTTTGACATTTTGTTGTAGGATTATTAATCCAATGGATAATTAATCCAACAAATTTGTAGGATTATTAATAATGGGGTAAGGGCGGGATTATATATCTTGAATTGGGAAATAAAGTAAAAAGACTATTTTACCCTGACTATATAAGCAAAAATGTAAGCCAAATCAAATCATTTCTACACAGCAAAGACACAGCAACTTTGCTGAGAGAAGATCTCCGTCTCTGTGTGCCAATTTCAGCCTTCGTTCGCCGAAAAATTCACTGTCAGCACTGAAAAACTCTCATTACCGGTGAGATTATCATCTGTGCCATTTATTTTTATTTTTTTTTTCCAGATTTTTATCTATTTCAACAATTAATTTTACATGTTTGGTTCAAAATTTATGATAAATCATCATCGTCAGAATTTATAAGATGTATTTGTATATATATATAGATCTATGTATTTGTAACAATGTTTTGATGGTTTTGATATATATTATCTACTAGATCTGTGTTTGATTTTATTGTTAAAATTCTGCCCACCATGTGTTTGATTCTATGTTCAAGGGAGAAACTCATCATAAACAATTGGAACATGTTCATGAAGTGTTTGATTATTGCCCATCAAGTGTTTGCAACTTTCACTTTGATTCTCGCTTTGAAACCCTATGGAGTTTAGCTGCTGTTTGTTTCAGTTCAGTTCTGGCTTGATCACTAGTAGTTTTCTCCATTTTAGAGCTTAATTTTTAATATCAAGTTGTGAGTATTATTTTTTGGGTAGACATTTCTTGGTCTTTTGAATGTTATTGTTGAATTCTACTTCCCACCTATGAGATGACCTTTTTTCTTGTTAATTTGCTTTGTTTGGTATCTGAGAAAATATGAGTGATAATAAATGTGGTGAAAAAAATAATGACTTTTAATATTTTATTTTTAAATGTGAAAGTGAGTGTAACCGACAGTTTGAAGAAGGATCCAAGGTACTTTTGTCATGTTAGATATCTAGGCTGACATGAGGCCATCCTTTTCTTCTATAGATATATCAATTCTCTCATCTTCTTGCCATAATTGAGACTTACTTAAAGCTTTTTTTTTTGAAGAAAAAAATAGTTTAGTTTCTTATTTTCTAAATGAAAATTGTTTGATGTAAATATTTTGAAAACATATTAAAACAATATATATATATATATTGGACAAGTTCTAAAAATGGTGGCTGTCGTCGACAATGGTAAGTAGCCAATAGAGGTGGCTGGAGGTGATTGGGGAGAAATGTAAAATCAAAAACTTATTTTGAAAATAAAATAAAACACTTTTTTTTTTCCTAATGTTTAAAAAAAAAAAATTGAGAAAATTGTTGCCATTTTTTTTAGGTCACACAATGATTTGATAGCTACCAATGCTAGCTTTTTGGTAGGAGGAAATGAGCCTTTTTCTCAAGTACGCTAAGTTTAAATGAATACTGTGATCGTGCACACTCTGTATTGGTTAGGTCCACACATTTTTGCTTAATCTAAAGAAATTTCTTCAATAGAAGGGAGAATACATCATACTTATGGCCACTCTTTTTCCATAATATTCTTGTAAAAAAAAAAAAATTGAAATAAGAAAACTTATATAACCAAGCTTCCCCATTTTATTGATCACTCTTTATTCTTTTTATTTCAAAAATTCATAATCTAAACACATTCAATATGAGTGCCAAGAGATCATATTGCCCCATGTAAACAGCAGAAAATTTCCCTATAAAATGATCACGTGCTGAAACCATTAAAAATTCACACATGATGTTTTTTTTTTTTTTTTTTTCATTTGAAATCTTTTTCATATATAGGAATGGCAACGGGGCGAGGCGGGCCGGGGACTACACTTCCTGTCCCCGATCTCCGAAACTACAAAATTTCTCGTCCCCGCCCCCGATCCCCGGCAGGGAACCCATCCAGCCCCTGCGCCCCCGCCCCCGCCCCCGCCCCCTAACGGGGATCGGGTTTCCCCGACCCCGAATAATCCCTGTACAAAGCAACAACAATCAGCAAAGAAGATGAAGAGCAGATAGGAGAGAGAAAAGAGAACCACATATCTGTTCAAAAAAATCATAGATCTGTTCAAAAAAATCACAGATTTATCAAAACGTTAACAGAAAAAATTTAGATATCTTCAACAGATAAAACCCTAACAATAATACCCTAACAACAAATCAAATTTGAATCCATATATATATATATATAAATTGATCAAGATTTTTCAAAAAAAATCATTGATATTTTCAAAAAAACCACAACACAGAAGCAAATGATGAGGAGGGCGATCGGTGGTACTGCGGTAGAAGGAGTGTTGTGCAACGAATGATGGCGATCAGTGGTGTGCGACGATGTTAGTGGAGAGATCGGTGGTTTGCGACGACGGTGGTAGTAAGAGAGAGAAAGAGAGAGACAGAGAGAGACAAAGAGAGAGAAATAAGGGATTCAATGAATAAGAGGCTGAAAATGAATGGCAGAGGCTGAAAATGAAATTTATAAATTTATTATATATACGGGCCATGTTCGGGGATTATTTGAGAGTAGGGCCGGGTTGGCGCCGGGGTTGGGGAACCTATCCCCATCCCCAGCCTGAAAACAATTGGTGATTTAATTTTTAATACCGTCCCCGGCCCTACGGGAAGTAATTTTCGAGAAAAACCCGTTCTAATCGGGGTCGGGGGGTCGGGTCCTCAGCGGGCCGGGTTCAAATTTTCATCCCTATTCATATAGGAAACTTATATATTTTTTCAACTAAAACTAAAGATCAAGGAATTGGTCTAGTTTAGTGAATGAGTTGCTTATATATTTTTTTTTTTTTTTTCTACAACACTGTTTTATTTATTTATTTTTCCCTATAAAATCATAACCCTTATGGATTGAGATTTTATAAAAATTTTGGGAGGACAACCTAGGGCTTAGTTCACCATATTTCTACAAAGTCAACTTGCACAATTAGACCTTAACACAATTTTAGTTGTGTTCTCTTTTTGGTTATTCATACATTTTCACAATAAACTGCCCAATTCTAATTTTTGTTAACCATTAAAAATAACATTTAACTTGGCCCTAAAAGGGTTTGGTGTGAGATTGGCTTGATTTTGGACACAATCATACAAAAGTGAGTAGATGAGTATGGTTCTCCATGGTCAAGGTGGAGACTGCGAAATATTCATAGGTCTACATTTTCTGCTTTATTTGGTCCAATGGTGTTTCATGTTTTAATTTTCTCTTTGTTTGTTTAGTTTTGTAAAATTCCTAATTTGCATGCTTGAATTAATTAATTTTTAACACATTAAGTATGTTTAGGCTCTGGATTGATTAACTGAACTTTGATCTGGGGTTCAGTGGCTGAGCAAGACTAAAAATAGAAAACACTTCAATAGTGTTCTATGTGGTAAATATAAAGACATCAGAGATTGAGCCATGAATTTTCTTTATTTGATTTTCCTTTTATTTGTTAGGGGAGCTAATAGCTTATCTGGTAGCTTCATCTTTGTTAGATAATTCACCTAGTAATGAATGATGTGTTTCATGCTAAAAGCTTTTTATCCACTTTGAGATTACATCCATAATTACAGGTCAAACAAAATTTGAATTAATGCAATCTTTTGGGAGCTAAATAGCTTATCTGGTCGCTTCTTTTATGCGGAGTTTTATTGGGGTACTGGTGAGGGCAGTGCCTTATTGCATTTACGGATTTTGTTAGCAACATAACTAGACCTCAAATTTCTCCAAATTCTGTTCATTTAGTTTCACACCAGTGCCTTCTCTTTGTTGGACATGCAATAGAATACTTATTTATTATTTATTTTAAATCCAAGGCATTGGTTTTTTTTGTTTCAATGCAGAAAGTATACAATACTGTCATGAGATGGGTTCAATTCATTTCATTTCCTGGTTTATGGGTTTCTTTTACTCTACAGCAGTCATAATGGGAAAATTAGTATAAGGCTGTGGACTCTGATTTAGTCACTAGGTCATTTCATTTATAATAATAATAATAATAATAATAATATCAGAGAGTGAAAATTTGTCTAAACATAGATTGTGATCCTCTCTCTCTCTCTATCTCTCCAATTACTATGTATTTGTGTTCCTGTATTCGATATGTTTGTGAAGGGGCTGTTTTAGTACCCATCAGAAATACATGTTGTTCTAATCTCCTACACTAACTAGATCTGGTGTGTTAGTTGAAGCATTTGTAGATGGACAATAATGAATGCTCGGACAGTATGATGGACCTATTTGAAGCATTTGTAACACTCCAAGAAGTTGTGTCATCTATTAACTATGTATGTGGTGTGTACATTATTGTACTACATGTTGCCTTGGAGAGGTACCAATCTAGGTTGGATATTAAAAGGTCACAACATCCCTTCCAAGCACAATTAGACTATTTGAATAGATTGGTGAAGCATAGCGATATTGATTGTCATGAATAACTCCGAGTGAATAGGCATACATTCATGTGTCTTTGTACACTTGTCCGAAGTGTGGGATTATCTGATTCCAAATATGTCCTCTTAGAGGAGAAAGTTGCAATGTTCTTAAATGTGATTGCACACGATTATAAGAATCATAACATCAAGTTCAATTTCATGCAGTCTGGGCAAACAGTTAGTCAGTACTTTAACAATGTCCTTAAAGCTATTTTACGCCTACAGGGTGTCTTACTTAAGACACTAGAGCCAATAACTATAAATTGCACAGATGATAGATGGAGGTGTTTTCAGGTGTTACATAGTTTAATTTCATTTAGATTTTTGGCAAACACTAACATATTTAAAATGAATAACCTTATTTTATTTTGATCTTTGGTAGAATTGTCTTGGAGCTCTATATGGAACTTATGTTAGGGTTTGTGTTCCTGCAATAGATAAGCCAAGATATAGAACACGGAAGGGTGAAATTGTTACTAATGTCTTGGGTGTTTGCTCCCAAGACATGCAATTCATTTATGTGTTGCTTGGATGGGAAGGTTTAGCTTCAAATTCTAGGGTACTTAGAGATGCTGTGAATAGACCAAATGGTTAGAAGGTGCCGACCGGTAAGAATCTATATAGTTAACTCATGCAATCTTAATTTCCCAATTTTTAAAGTACTTATACATATGAAATCCATACTTGTTTTCAGGTTTCTACTATCTTGTAGATGCGGGTTACACTAATGGTGAGGGTTTCTTAGCGTTGTATAGAGGGCAACGCTATCACCTCTCTACACGGAGAGAGAGGGGTTTCAACATGAAGCACTCTGCTGCTCGTAATGTTATTGAGAAGTGTTTTGGGTTACTCAAGATTAGGTGGGCAATACTGAGAACTGCTTCGTACTACCCAATCAAAGCCTACATGTTGCCTTCTCCACAACCTCATCAGACGTGAAATGCCAGTGGATCCATTTGAGTTCGAGTTAAATAACACTCATATACCTCAACCTGATTTAGGAGAAGAGTTCATCAATACAGCAGAGCCATCAAATCAATGGAGTGATTGGAGGGATACATTGGCAAACATAATGTTTAATGAATGGCAAGCAATTAGAGGAGTTGGTGGAAATCCTACGTAGTTGAGATAGTTTATTTAAATATTTTATTTGTAATGATGAGAATCTTGTCTATTTTCATATTTGCAAAATATGTAATGAGAATCTTACGTAGTTGAGATGGATTTTTTTTATTTTTTTTATTTTTAAGCTAATCAATTTCATTTGTTTAAATCTTTATTTCATGGAGAACCATTTGTTGCTTTCATGAGTGCATAATAATATCTATATTTTAGGTAGATTGAACAGTTGTTTAATATCAAGAGTACTTTTTTTATTTTTTATTTTTTTATATAGTTCATGCACACTTTTCAATCATATTTTCACCTTGTCTTCCATACTTGTATTTTGTATATTAGAATGAGCTATTAAATCAATAATATGTGTTGTACATCATTATTATAGGCATAGATAGTGTTGCTACCAGTCATTCTCGAAAGAAAAGTTAGGGGAAGGCAGATGCTGGTTCAATTGGGAGTTATAGGATTTGGACAAAGCGGGAGGAGTGGTTTCTCATAAGTGCAATGAGAGATTTGTGTAATAATCCTAAATGGAAGGTTGACAATGGGCAATTTAAGTCCGGGTTTTATGGCGAACTTGAGAAGAGAATAGTCATGACTTTTCCTGGAAGTGACCTTCGTGCTTGTCCTCACATTGAGTCAAAGATAAAAATTTAGAGGAAACACTATGGCCATTTGTATGAAATGACTGAGCTTAGCGGGTTTAGATGGAATGACACTGAGAAGATGGTTCTTGTTGATAGTGCTGATGTTTGGGAAAACTTTGTTTGGGAAGTTTTTTTCTTCTATTTTTTAGTGTTCATCTCATCATAACTACTAGATATCCCATTCATCTTCATTTCAATTTGATCTCATTTAGCTTACCTTTAATTTGAGCTCTTGTTGAAAGAGCTCCAAGTACATATTCACTCCCTATACTTTTGTTTATGTGCTGCATGCCTGAATGTTATTTCTTTCTTTTGAACTTGTGTAGAGATAACCAAGTGCGAGTTCTATGCAAAACAAGTCATTTCCATATTATGAAGATTGGCTTGTTCTCTTTGGCAAAGATAGAGCCACTTGTGAGTTAGCTGAAGATCCCGTAGATGCAGTTGAAGCAATTGCTGTGGAGGAAGCCATGGGGAAGAAGGGTGATGGTTCTCCAGCTAAGCAATTCAATGTTGTTGACTTCGAGTGTTCAATGTCTACAAATGGAAATGTATCCAACTCTTCTACCTTTAGCAAGAGAGGAACAAAAAGAGGCAGGACTACTGAAGGAATCACAAGTAATATTGCTACAATGACGGAGACACTCGGCTCTTTTTTGGACAAACTGTGTGACATCCCTGTTCTGTATTATGCTAATTGGGCCTTAAGTTGTTTATGGTTATGTGTTTAGCATGGTTTTGTATGCCATTATGTGAAAATATGTGGTTTTGAATTTTTATCTGTTCACCGTAGGAATATCTGTTTGATTTTACCACTTCGAAAATTAAATTGGAGGCCTTATCGGCCACAGAACCTGAAATCGACTACGCCGTTGTGATTGGCATAATTTTTAGAGCCTACGGTGAAATTTAATTGAAAATTGGTTCGGGTTAGATTAAACCGATTAAATTGATGAATTAGAGCCCAACTACTTTATTATTATAATCTTGGCCTTAGTAGATTTTGTTGTCAAGCTTTAAACACTCAATCTCTCCCTCCCTAGCCTCATTTTGACTGATATTAAACTCAAGGAAGAGAAGAGAGGGCCGGTTGTAGAGAGAGAAAGGGAGAGACTTGTGTAATTTGGGCTCAAGACTTGGGCATTTGAAGATCTAGCTCAATATTTGGCTAGAGTTTGAGGGTTGAAGCTCTTAGGTAAGTGAATTCATGGACTCTTGTTTGTAATTTGTAAGTTCAAAGTTGAAAGAATGTTAAAGAGCATGTTATAAGTCGATTTTTGTTGAGTTTGAAGTCTTGGAACTCATGCATGTAAGGAATTACTTTGAATCTACATGTTTGAGCTTGAAACACATGATTCATGTAGAGTTTTGGGTAAAGCTCATGTTGTAATCACCATTTGTACCATCTAAGTTGAGAATGATGAGCATCTCCCACATGCATGTACAAATCATGGGAGTATAAGTCTTGAATGTTTGAATTTGAGCATGTTGATGATGGGTTTGAGATATTTCGAGACATGCATGTAGATAAATCATGAAATTGAGCTTCCTGATGTTGTAATATTGTAATAGTAGCATGTTAGCATGTGTAAATGTGTAATTTGAGCCGTTGCATGCAAGTAATGTAGCTGGAAAACCGATTTGAAGCTCAAGAACTCAATCTGGAAAACCCAGATTTTCGATGTCCGCTCGAGCAGGTGAAGTTACGCTCGAGCGGAGAAATCGAGCTCCCAGCATTTTCTACAGACATGGTTTCCGCTCGAGCGGGAAAGTTGACGCTCGAGCGTGGGAGCAATATTGACAGGCCTTCCGCTCGAGCACTCTATTTAACGCTCGAGCGTAATTTTCATGCAACCAGTACTTTTGCAGGCCTATAGTGTCTGCTCGAGCGGGGAAGTCCACGCTCGAGCGGGGACCCTGTTTTCTGAAATTTTGTTCATGCGTTCTGTGTTTCGTTTTCCATTCTCTTTCACTTAGAAGCACTCTTAGGCATATGTTAAGCATTGTAAATGAGTTGATAAGATAAGAATAAAGCCTAAAGAGGAATATGTGAATTAAGGAATGGATTGAACTGTTAATGACCCTTTTGTGTTCATGAAACGTGTAGGGTCAAGCTCCAGGGCAAACCAACAAGCCGATCACTGTGAGTAATATCAACATTCGAAAGCTTGTCAATGTTTAATTGTTTATTCCCTTATAAACCTTATGAGTTGTTAATTGGGATTGTGGACAAAAGTCTGACAGGTGTGAATGAATGGACCGAAGGTCGTTTTGATATGAATGAATAAGCTAAAAGCCGTTTTGATATGAATGAACAGGCTAAAAGCCGTTTTGATATGATTGAATAGGCTAAAAGCCATTTTGATATGAATGAATAGGCTAAAAGCCGTTTTGATATGAATGAATAGGCTAAAAGCCGTTTTGATATGAATGAATAGGCTAAAAGTCGTTTCGACATGAATGAACGGGCCGAAGGCCATTTGGACGGAAATGAATGGGCCGAAGGCCGTTTAGACATAAGTGAATGGGCCGAAGGCCATTTTGCCATGAATGGAAACCCGAATGGGCCAAAGGCCAGAATGTTTAGAATTACAGTTACTTGATTCGAATTTTGTATAGATATATATATATATTCGTTAAATAGAAGTATGAATTGGGCCCAAGGCCGTTTGGAGCAGGTTGTGCTATATATTGTTATGTAACGTCATGTTTGATATTATTCACTGGGCTATCGCTCACGCTCATTCATGTGTTTGTAGGTGAGCCAAGAGAAGCACAAACCCAGCCCCAGTGAAGCCTGCTAGGAACAACACGAGTTTTGGGAGAGTCAGCCTTGTGCCTCACACATGAGGCCATCCTTGCCCTTTTAGTATGTACTTATGTTTTGTTATGTTGGCAAGGGCCTAGTGTATGTCTGTGCATAGTCTGATATAGGTTGACTGGTTTTGGATGATCCTGCCTGTAATGAATTTTGTGAAACTGCACTTTCGATGTGGGTTATTAACGTATCCGAGTATGGTTTGTTTGATGTGCATATAAGCACGGCTCTATGGACAAAGTTTTAATTATTGCTTCCGTTTAGCCCCTTTACTCTGACGAGTTTCGTCTGTTTTGGTCTGAGGCCGTAGGTAATCTCAGGATTACTGGCCGGTTATGTCCTTAACCCATAGGGGCGGGTTCGGGTCATGACAGAGTGGTATCAGAGCACGAGTTAATAACTCACACACTTGTCCTAAAAGAGCAATAAGCGTCTAGATAAGATCTAGGATGCATTCATTTGATAAGTACGAGTTTGGAAGCATTGATTATATGCTTAAATGTTTTGTTATGAATAATTATATGTGTAAGTTGTGAACTACTTGCATTACAAATTATCTAGAAATATGTGCTCCATAGTGTATGTGTATTTGTGTACCTTTGGTATGGAATATAATGCAAGTTTAATCAGATGGTGAGAACTAGAGGAGATGAGTTAGAGGAATCCTCTACTGCCAGACTGGACAGAATGGAAAGACTGATTCAGGAAATGGCAGAAGCTTTGAGACAGCAACAGGAGTGGCAACAACAGTGGCAGCAACCACACCCGCCACCTCCACCTCCGGCACCACCCGTGCCAGATAATCAAAATGATGATCGGATAATCGCTCTCACCAAGGAGTTCAAGAAAATGAAACCACCACAGTTTCATGGTGGACTGGATCCTTTGAAAGCAGAAGCTTGGGTTCTTGGGATCGAAAAACTGTTTGAAGTATTTCCGTGCTCGGATACACAGAAAGTGCTTCTAGCCACTTTTATGCTAGAAGACGAAGCGAGAAGATGGTGGATGTTGATGCGAGAAAACCATAGGGATGTTGACTGGGTGAAATTTTTGGAAATCTTCTATGACAAGTACTTCCCGCAGTGTGTCCGGGACAGGAAAGTGGCAGAGTTCGTGGAACTCAAGCAAGACAGCATGACTGTAGCGGAGTATGAGGCCAAATTTACTGAGTTGGCCAGGTTTGCACCACACGTAATTGACACTGATTATAAGAAGGCAAGGCATTTTGAAGGTGGGCTCCGAAGTGCCATCCTAGAGCGAGTGAATGTCCTGAAATTGGAGACCTACATTGGAGTGCTTGACCGGGCCATCATATCAGAGGCTAACATTGCTAGACAAGCTAAGCCAGCAACCGAATGGAAAGGCAACAAAAGACAAGGCTTCTTTTAGAAGAAGAAATTTTTGAAAAAGCAAAACACGGGCTCCTCAACTACTTCCAGTTCTTCCCGAGACACAGCTCCCATGTGCAATGTTTGTGGCAAAAAGCACCGTGGAGTCTGTTACCGTACATCGGGAGCCTGTTTTAAGTGTGGGAAACAAGGGCATATAGCCTGAGATTGTAATCAGAATAGTGGGAAGGTAGCTGCTAGCTCCACTGCATCGATCCCGAAGCTGGGAAACACTTTGAGATCTGCTACTACTGGGGATACAGTGAGACAAGGGAGAGTCTTTGCACTCGTTCCGGGTGATACACGGAATGCCAATGCCGTCGTTTCAGGTACTATTCCAATATGTAATCAGGATGCCTTTGTATTAATTGATTCTGGATCGACGCACTCATTTGTGACATATGCATTTGCATCTAGACTGAAAAGACCCCTAGAATTGTTGCCATATTTGTTATGTGTGTCTTCTCCATCGGGGGAATCTGTGTTATGTGACTATATATATCGGTTTTGTGACATGCATATTGAGGATGCTACCCTATATGTAGATTTGTTGCCCTTAAACTTTAGACACTTCGATGTAATTTTGGGCATGGATTGGTTGACCAAATATTGTGCCACTATAGATTGTGTGACAAAGAGGGTTGTGTTTAAACCCCCAGAACAGAAGGAGATTGTGTTTGGGGGAAATGGGGTAGTGCCTCCACCATATTTGATATCTGCAATGAAAGCATGCAAATTGATCAGGAAGGGGTGCCAGGGTTATTTGTGTTATGTATTGACTGAACAATCCGTGAATGTTGAATTGAATAATATTCCTATTGTTAGAGAATTTCCGGACGTGTTCCCGAATGAATTACCAGGGGGAGTGGTAGACAGAGAGATAGAGTTTACTATTGAGACTGTGCCAGGCACCCAGCCTATTTTTAAAACTCCCTACAGAATGGCTACTGCCGAAATGAAAGAATTAAAGGAACAGTTGCAAGACCTTCTTGATAAAGGGTTCATCCGGCCTAGCGCTTCGCCTTGGGGTGCACCAGTGTTATTTGTAAAGAAGAAGGATGGTACTTTGCGCCTGTGCATTGATTACCGGGAACTGAACAAGGTAACGATAAAGAACAAATATCCCTTACCCCGTATTGATGATTTATTTGACCAGTTGCAGGGATCACAGGTGTTTTCTAAGATTGATTTGAGATCCGGGTATCATCAGCTGAAGGTTAGAGCAGAGGATGTTGAGAAAACCGCATTCAGAACGAGGTATGGTCATTTTGAGTTTCTGGTTATGCCATTTGGAGTGACTAATGCCCCGACAGCATTTATGGACCTAATGAATAGAACTTTTAAAACCTACCTTGATGAGTTTGTTGTAGTCTTCATCGATGATATTTTGATATACTCTAAAGATAGACTTGAACATGAACATCATTTGAGGATTGTTTTACAAATACTTCGGGAAAGGAAATTATTTGCTAAACTAAAGAAATGTGAATTTTGGTTGGATGAGGTTGTTTTCTTAGGGCATGTGATCAACAAGGAAGGAATTTCAGTGGATCCGCAGAAAATAGAAGCAATTGTGAATTGGCCTACACCAACTAATGTGACAGAAGTTCGCAGTTTCATGGGCTTGGCCGGGTACTACAGGAGGTTTGTAAAGGACTTTTCGAAATTAGCTGTGCCTCTTACCCAATTGACACGTAAAGGACAACCATTTGAGTGGAATAGTGAAAGAGAATCAGCCTTTCATGAATTGAAGACAAGATTGACCACTGCACCAATTTTGACACTACCTTCAGGTACGGAAAATTTTGTGATTTTCAGTGACGCATCTTATAAGGGTTTGGGTTGTGTGTTAATGCAGAACGGAAAGGTTATTGCTTACGCCTCCCGACAGTTGAGGCCACGTGAGAAGAATTATCCAACACATGACCTAGAATTGGCCGCAGTTGTTTTTGCTTTGAAAATCTGGCGGCATTACTTGTATGGGGCAAAGTGTGAAGTCTACACGGATCATAAGAGCCTGAAATACTTCTTCATGCAGAAAGAGTTAAATATGCGTCAGAGAAGATGGCTAGAGCTGATAAAAGACTATGATCTGGAGATTCAGTATCATCCCGGGAAAGCTAATACAGTGGCCGATGCCTTGAGCAGAAAATCAACAGGGAGTATGGCTTGTTTGCTTACTGAACAAAGGGAGATTTTGCGAGACCTTGAAAAGTCTGAAATTGAAGTGGTGGTATGTGAACAGGGCGGATTGATAGCCGCCATTACGGTCGAACCGGCAATTGTGGATGAAATCAAGCAGAAACAGAAAGAAGACGAGTACCTCAGGAAGGTAATTGATGAATTTGAAGTAAGCCCAAAAGCAGAGTTCAGTGTCGAGAATGGAATGTTGAAATTTCGAAACCGAATATGTGTCCCAGATATTCCGGAGCTAAGGAAGAGGATTTTAGATGAAGCCCACAGATCCGTGTTTGCTATGCATCCGGGTAACAATAAAATGTATCGGGATTTGAAACAAACCTATTGGTGGCCTAAAATGAAGAAAGAGATTGCAGAATATGTGTCCAAGTGCCTCCAGTGTCAGCAAGTTAAGGCTGAACATCAGAAACCAGGCGGTCTACTTCAACCTTTCCCTATTCCTGAGTGGAAGTGGGAATATGTGACTATGGATTTTGTCGTTGGCCTACCTCGGACTTCTCGAGGTATGGATTCTGTTTGGGTTATAGTTGACAGACTGACTAAATCTGCACATTTTCTTCCTGTCAAATCTACATTTACTGCTTATAGATTGGCTACCATTTATGTCGATGAAATTGTCCGTTTACACGGGGTTCCGGTGTCCATTGTGTCAGATAGGGACCCGAAATTTGTATCTAGATTGTGGAAAAGTTTGCAGGAAGCTATGGGAACAGAACTAAGGTTCAGTACTGCATTCCACCCACAGACAGATGGCCAGTCAGAACGAACGATACAAACTTTGGAAGACATGCTTCGCATGTGTGCTTTGGATTTTCAGGGGAGTTGGGAAGATTACTTGCCACTTGCAGAATTTGCCTATAATAACAGCTTCCACTCCAGCATCGGTATGGCGCCATATGAGGCTTTGTATGGTAGGAGGTGTAGATCACCTATTTGTTGGACAGAGGTCAGGGACAGAGCTTTGCTTGGGCCTGAAATTGTACAGGACACCTCTGAAAAGATCAAAACTATTCGGCAAAGACTCAAAACGGCTTAAGATCGGCAGAAAAATTATGCAGACGTTCGGAGAAGACCTCTTGAGTATGAGGTCGGCGACCATGTGTTCATCCGTGTTTCTCCGATGAAAGGCCAAGTCAGGTTTGGGAAAAATGGCAAGTTGTCGCCCCGTTACATTGGGCCGTTTCAAATTTTGGAGAAACTTGGTCCAGTTGCTTATAGAGTTGCTTTGCCACCGGGATTCGAGCAAATCCATAATGTGTTTCATGTGTCGATGTTGAGGGGTTACCTCCGAGACCCGTTACATGTGATTGATTACCATCGGGTAGCTATTGATGAGAATATGGAATACGCTGAATGGCCGGAAAGAATCGTTGACCGACAAGTGAAAGAATTAAGAAACAAGTCCATCCCAATGGTGAAAGTAGAATGGAAGGAACACTATGGGACGGATGCTACGTGGGAAAAAGAGGAGGAAATGCGACTACGCTATCCACATTTGTTTCCCGACGAAGGTAAATTAAGTTTGGAGGACCAAACTTCCTAAAGGGGGGAAGACTGTGACATCCCTATTCTGTATTATGCTAATTGGCCCTTAAGTTGTTTATGGTTATGTGTTTAGCATGGTTTTGTATGCCATTATGTGAAAATATGTGGTTTTGAATTTTTATCTGTTCACCGTAGGAATATCTGTTTGATTTTACCACTTCGAAAATTAAATTGGAGGCCTTATCGGCCACAGAACCTGAAATCGACTACGCCGTTGTGATTGGCATAATTTTTAGAGCCTACGGTGAAATTTAATTGAAAATTGGTTCGGGTTAGATTAAACCGATTAAATTGATGAATTAGAGCCCAACTACTTTATTATTATAATCTTGGCCTTAGTGGATTTTGTTGTCAAGCTTTAAACACTCAATCTCTCCCTCCCTAGCCTCATTTTGACTGATATTAAACTCAAGGAAGAGAAGAGAGGGCCGGTTGTAGAGAGAGAAAGGGAGAGACTTGTGTAATTTGGGCTCAAGACTTGGGAATTTGAAGATCTAGCTCAATATTTGGCTAGAGTTTGAGGGTTGAAGCTCTTAGGTAAGTGAATTCATGGACTCTTGTTTGTAATTTGTAAGTTCAAAGTTGAAAGAATGTTAAAGAGCATGTTATAAGTTGATTTTTGTTGAGTTTGAAGTCTTGGAACTCATGCATGTAAGGAATTTCTTTGAATCTACATGTTTGAGCTTGAAACACATGATTCATGTAGAGTTTTGGGTAAAGCTCATGTTGTAATCACCATTTGTACCATCTAAGTTGAGAATGATGAGCATCTCCCACATGCATGTACAAATCCTGGGAGTATAAGTCTTGAATGTTTGAATTTGAGCATGTTGATGATGGGTTTGAGATATTTCGGGACATGCATGTAGATAAATCATGAAATTGAGCTTCCTGATGTTGTAATCTTGTAATAGTAGCATGTTAGCATGTGTAAATGTGTAATTTGAGCCGTTGCATGCAAGTAATGTAGCTGGAAAACCGATTTGAAGCTCAAGAACTCAATCTGGAAAACCCAGATTTTCGATGTCCGCTCGAGCGGGTGAAGTTACGCTCGAGCGGAGAAATCGAGCTCCCAGCATTTTCTACAGACATGGTTTCCGCTCGAGCGGGAAAGTTGACGCTCGAGCGTGGGAGCAATATTGACAGGCCTTCCGCTCGAGCACTCTATTTAACGCTCGAGCGTAATTTTCATGCAACCAGTACTTTTGCAGGCCTATAGTGTCCGCTCGAGCGGGGAAGTCCACGCTCGAGCGGGGACCTTGTTTTCTGAAATTTTGTTCATGCGTTCTGTGTTTCGTTTTCCATTCTCTTTCACTTATAAGCACTCTTAGGCATATGTTAAGCATTGTAAATGAGTTGATAAGATAAGAATAAAGCCTAAAGAGGAATATGTGAATTAAGGAACGGATTGAACTGTTAATGACCCTTTTGTGTTCATGAAACGTGTAGGGTCAAGCTCCAGGGCAAACCAACAAGCCGATCACTGTGAGTAATATCAACATTCGAAAGCTTGTCAATGTCTAATTGTTTATTCCCTTATAAACCTTATGAGTTGTTAATTGGGATTGTAGACAAAAGTCTGACAGGTGTGAATGAATGGACCGAAGGTCGTTTTGATATGAATGAATAGGCTAAAAGCCGTTTTGATATGAATGAATAGGCTAAAAGTCGTTTTGATATGATTGAATAGGCTAAAAGCCATTTTGATATGAATGAATAGGCTAAAAGCCGTTTTGATATGAATGAATAGGCTAAAAGCCGTTTTGATATGAATGAATAGGCTAAAAGCCGTTTTGACATGAATGAACGGGCCGAAGGCCATTTGGACGGAAATGAATGGGCCGAAGGCCATTTAGACATAAGTGAATGGGCCGAAGGCCGTTTTGCCATGAATGGAAACCCGAATGGGCCAAAGGCCAGAATGTTTAGAATTACAGTTACTTGATTCGAATTTTGTATAGATATATATATATATATTCGTTAAATAGAAGTATGAATTAGGCCCAAGGCCGTTTGGAGCAGGTTGTTCTATATATTGTTATGTAACTGTCATGTTTGATATTATTCACTGGGCTATCGCTCACGCTCATTCATGTGTTTGTAGGTGAGCCAAGAGAAGCACAAACCCAGCCCCAGTGAAGCCTGCTAGGAACAACACGAGTTTTGGGAGAGTCAGCCTTGTGCCTCACACATGAGGCCATCATTGCCCTTTTTGTATGTACTTATGTTTTGTTATGTTGGCAAGGGCCTAGTGTATGTCTGTGCATAGTCTGATATAGGTTGACTGGTTTTGGATGATCCTATCTGTAGTGAATTTTGTGAAACTGTACTTTCGATGTGGGTTATTAACGTATCCGAGTATGGTTTGTTTGATGTGCATATAAGCACGGCTCTATGGACAAAGTTTTAATTATTGCTTCCGTTTAGCCCCTTTACTCTGACGAGTTTCGTCTGTTTTGGTCTGAGGCCGTAGGTAATCTCAGGATTACTGGCCGGTTATGTCCTTAACCCATAGGGGCGGGTTCGGGTCATGACAAACTGGACACTAGATTGGGTGAGATTATTAAGAGGACTGTGTAGACACTCCATTTTTGACCACCCTTAAGAGTTGGGGGGTCCCAGGTTGATTGTTCGTGGACGAAGGCTATGTTGTGCAAAGGTTCGATTTCTTCGGCAAGAGGAGCTTCAAATCCCAACCTTACACCCATTTTGGACCAAAACTATTTTGACCAAAATGATTTTTAGACCTTAAAACCCTCTCTTTCAAAATATTTTTGAAAAAACATTTCTATGATGTTCCGAGGCTCACATTTCGTTAAATGTTACGCTTTTCGGTAAACCGAGCAAGGACAAAATGGAAATAAATGAAAGAGAGGTGAACTCTTTGAAAATTGTTTCAAAACACCTTATTTAGAGGTTTGGAGTTGAAGAAAATTGGAGGAGAGGGAAGAACCTAGTTGGGGAAGAAGTTGGGCACGAATCGTTAAGAGAGAGTCGAGGAGCCCTCGCTAAATCAGGCCTATCCTTCTGTACACTTGGATTTCAGCTATGAGGCCACCACCAATGGAAAGTGGACTTCCAGGGTTTCATTTTGCATTCAAGAATCTCCTAAAGCCGAGCCCATATGAGCTATGGCTGGTTGAAGTTGGGCATCAATCCAGTTAGAACCGAAACTGAGTAGTCTTTACTAAAAGAGGCATATCTTTTTGTACAATTGGAATTTTGATGTGAGGCTTCCACCATTGGAAATAATATTTTTGGGGCTTCAACTTAGACTCAAGAATCACCTGTAAAGGAGTTCGGATTAAGAAGATATGCCTGTTTGAAGTCGGGGCCAGAAACCAATTTTTTCTTGTCGGCAACAAATGGAGCTTGTTGGCCATGTGTCGGCCACAAATGGGGTTTGTTGGCCATATGTCGGTGAAGAGTGACCCTTTTTGGCCACAAATGGTGGCTTGTCGGCCACCAATGATGGCCGGGCGGCCACTAGTGCAAGAGTAGCTTAGATTTTACAGATATTTTCCCTCCAGCTGTTTCACACTACTCCAGCTGTCCCTTCTTTGATATTTTTGACCAAGGCTCTTGTATTTCTATGTATAGAAGGCCTTCTCTATTGTTTTCAAGGTTAGAAAGATTTGGGAGCCTCTCTCTCTACAACTCTTTCTCTTTAGATTTCTCTCTCTCTTGCCCTTTTGTGCATACAAATAGAGATACACTTCTAGTTTGCCTATCAACCCTTAACCAAAGTTACTTATCTTTGGGCTGAGATTCCTTGGGACCTTCTTTGAGCTTTAGAAGGTGATTATAGCTTGATTTGGTGCCTCATTTGTGCCTAAAGTGTGCTTGGCTTCAAGAGGTATAACCTTTACCCTTTAAGCTTATTTTTCATACTTGTTTTTGCCATCTTTTTGTACTATTTTTTGGGGTGTTTTTGAACTGAAAAACCTCTGTTTTTGTGGGTTAAAAGTGTTGGTTTAAGGCCATTTCAAGTTAGGGGGTGGTTCACCCTTCTCACTCATTTGTTGCTAAAGCTTTTGTGCCTTCATTCATCACTTTCAAACCAACTTGTTTTGGCCTTTTAACGACTCAAATTCAAAGGATTTTTAGTGGCAAAAAACTTGTTTTGAAGTCCAAAATTGGAGGGGTTAGCCTCCCCTCATTGTGTCTTGTTTGCATGCCTAGTTAGCTTTATATGTTAGCATGTTTTTGTAGCTTATCTTAGCTTATTTCTAGCATGTTTTTGCCTCTGATTTGGGCTACTTTAGCTATGTTTTGGGTTGTTTATGTTGTATGAGTAGTCTTTTGCGTGGTTGTAGTGTAACCTCATGTTTTAGCTACTCTTGTCTTCATTCCAACATGTTTTCCAACTGATTTTGGGCTATAAAAACTCTGTGTTTTTGGGCTGAAGCTTAGGTCCTAAGGCCATTAAAGGTTGAGGGGTTGATAGCCCTTCTTTGTACCCTATTTTGGAGGCCTTGGCCCTTCTGATTCCCACCCTTTTGCTATCTTTTTCCAAGCTTTTAAACACTGTTTTTCAGAGCAATTTTAGTGAATAAAAACATGTTTTGAAGTCCAAAAATGGAGGAGGTAGCCTCCCCTCTTTGTGTCTTGCTTACTGGTCTAGCATGCTTCATGTTTCAGCCTATTATTCTAGCATGTGTTAGCTTAATTTCAGAATGTTTTAAGCTATATTTTGGGTTGTTTTGCATTTTTTTTGGGCTGGTTGTTGCTTTTGAGCTTTGTATTGCATAGTTGTAGTGTAAAGGGCTTCACTAGTTTGGTGTTTTAGGCCTTTAAACGTCATTTTTTTGAGTTGATTGCATGTTTTAGTATTATTTTGCATGTAATTTCAGCACCTTAATCTCTGCAATCTCCCTCATTTCTTCACTCTTTCAATTGTTTTGAGGGTGTTTCAACCTTAGGGTTGTTTAAGCTTGAGGTTGAGGCTCATGCCTAATGGTTTAATCCTCCTTTGAGGGTTCATTACCAACGGCATGAAGTTTCCCTCATGCCTTGAACTACTCCTTGGTTGACACTTATTTCGCTTTAGAAGACATTCAGCAATGGACAAATTGACTAAAGAATGGTTTGGTAACTAAAATGAGTAAATAAAATTTGGCAAGTAAAAGTGTGCAAGATAAGCATCTTCGTGTTGCATTGCATGTGTTCAGATCAGACGTTAATTCAAACACGAGGGAAATGGGACGTTTCATACTCAAAGTGATGAAATGTTCTGCTTTTCTTGGTCACCGTCACCCTTGATCCTACATAATAGGGTTGTGGTTCTGTTGAGTCTTGTTTTGCACTCATTAAGCTTGTAAAAGCTTGGTTCGTAAGCCATCATCCATGGAAAATTCTTGGTTGATGGTTTGAGGGCCAAGAGTTGCACTCTTCTAAGCTTTTGTGATGATAAGAAGAGTAACAGTACACACAAACCTTGAGAATACACTACTTTGCCTCTATTTTCTCTCTATTGTAGCAAAAAAGGGAAGTTCAGGAAAGGGGTAGCCGATCGGCCACCAGCTTTTACCGATCGGCCACCAGAAGTAGCCGACCGGCTACTAATGGTAACCGACAACCACCATTGGTAGACGACTGGCCATCAATGAAAATTTTGCACAAGTGTGTTCCTGAGTGGAAGCAGAGGTGTTCTGGAAATTGGCACAATTTTCAATGGTAAAAAAATATGCAAACAGAGGCGTTCAGTGGCAAGGCGGTGGATTTTCGAGAGGAAACCAACCAAGCATGCATGCGTCCCTCGCCCGCGAAGCCATTTAACTACTTTATTTAGTTAATTGGTGGTTGCTAATTTACTTATTTTGTAATTAGCTAGTTATAGTGTTTAGCTAGTTAATTCATTTTGTAATATATAATTAGCTTAGAATAAGTTAGTTAATTCATTTTGTGTTGTAATAATTAGTTAGCTTAGCTTAGATTAGCTTAGCTCCTATTCATTCGGACCCTCCTTCGAGAGGGCGTAATGTTGTAATAAATGTGCGTGCGTGTGTGCATGTCTTCCAACCCCATGTCTTTTTTCCTTTTATTTCACCGCTTTTGATGGTTGGTTTAGGGACATTTTCAATTAGCATACCTTATGCTTGCATGTTTGCATCCATTCATTTGTCTTGCATGCACCGAGGCTCGATTCATCATTCAAATTGCATAGCAATTTCGATATCTTATTTGAACACGTGTTTAAAAGCATATTATCAAATTGAATCAAATCAAATGCCATATTAGTAGTCGAGCCTATTAATTTCATATTGTATGTGTTGCATTTGGCATCTTGTATAGTTAGGATCATGTATCTTTCTAACTAGTTTTTGTTTTGGCTTGGAGTACTCGGTAAGTTTTATGCTTTAGCATACTTGTATGAGTGTGATTGCCATATTGCCATGATTCGCATGCTTGCCATGAGGCTATGTGTTTACTTGCTAAACTGCATGAATACCTGTGGATGAAGGCTTTGTTGTTTGAATTGGAACGATTTAACAAATGTATGTTCTAAGCCCACTTTGTTGTGGCAAAATCATGTTTTAAGCCCACTTGGGGTGGCAAATCCGCATCTTTTAAGCCCACTTGAGGGTGACAAATTCAAACCATTTTCGCAAACAAACATAAATTGAATTGTTCCAAGTCTTGTGACTAGTCTATACTTGTTAGTGTGCGTCACATAGTAAAGCTAGTTTAATAATTAGAACAAGAACACATAATGTTTATAAAAAGTATATCATGATTAGTAGAGGCCGATCTTTGATCGGGCGAGCGGGGATACTCATTTCAGGACCTTTCCTTCTCGTACCCAAGTTCCTGAGCCGAGGCAACTTTGGTGATGACGGACACGTGGCCTTTGGCACGAGTCAGGGTTTCCTAAATTTCCCTAAAACAAAAATATTTAGGTGGCGACTCTGTATCTGGCAAAGCAGTCCAATTTTGGCATTATTTGATTTAAAATTCATTTTCCAAAGCGGTTTGCCGGATTTGGACTCTTTGGTGATTATCAGTTTCACATTGCACTTTAGGAGACTAGATTCGGAACCGCGGGAGTCCCAACTGTGAGGCCTTTCTTTTCAAACCCTTTCCGAAAGGCGGAGGCGTGAAAAAAAGCAAGTCCACATATTGGATATGAACATGACTTATCCCAAGCTAGAAGGAGTGTCAATGTTGAACTTCTGAAGCTCCCCTTCACATCAACTCAAAGGTTGACAGTAGGTTCTCTCATTGTCAAAGATGCTCAGCGAGTTAACTGCTTTTTCAGTCTCTCTGATACCGACAAATTGGAGTGGGTATGTCTTTTGTTGGGAGGGCATGCATGAGTACACATGTTTGGGATTGTGGTTTATTCGACACAATAGAATATATAATAGTATTTGATAATGTGGGAATTTAGTTGTGTGGAAGATATTGGAGATGCTATATTTCTAGCTTACACACATCAGTGTTCTACAAACTATTGGGAACATTGCTTTTCTTAGTTTAATATTGAAAGTGAGTTGATTGGTGGATCAAAAACAAAAAAAAAAAAATACATAACCTGTTACATGTGGTTCTAATGGGTGAACATAATCTGTGTTTAGACAAATCTATGTTCAAACATAATTTTGCATGTGTACTTTTAGGCCATGTTTGCATGTGTTTAATTACCATTTTGTGTGTGTGTGTGTGTGTGGACATGTTTGCATGTGTTTAATTACCATTTTGTGTGTGTGGGTGGGTGGGTGTGTGTTGGTCATGCACTACTACAAAAACAGATAAAGTTCACACTTTTTTTGGGTGATGTTTGTTATTTAATCACACCTTTTAAGTTTTATTAAAGTGTGATCTTTGAGAGTGTGATTAAAAGGCGTCATTTGTAATCACACATTTTAAGTGTGATTAATAACATTTAGATCACACCTTTTAAGTGTGGTTAAAAAATCACACATTTTAAGTGTGATTAATAATATTTAGATCACATCTTTTAAGTGTGATTAAAAACATTTATATCACATCTTTTAAGTGTGATTTAAAACTAATAAAACCTGTGATAATAAACTTTAGATCACATCTTTTAAGTGTGATTAATAACATTTAGATCACATCTTTTAAGTGTGATTAAAAACTAATAAAACCTGTGATAATAAACTTTAGATCACATCTTTTAAGTGTGATTAAAAACATTTAGATCACATCTTTTAAGTGTGATTAAAAACTAATAAAACATGTGATAATAAACTTTAGATCACATCTTTTAAGTGTGATTAATAACATTTACATCACATCTTTTAAGTGTGATTAATTACTAAAAAGATTCGACATATTTGAAGAATAATCAATATTATTTTTGTACGCACATTTCAAAAATATAATACACACTATATACTATACTTTGAATCACAACCACATATTCAATGGAATAACGTCATATAACCACATATTCAATAGAATAACGTCATATATTTCATAAATGAAAATTCAATATGTTCAAAAGTATATACAAAGGAATTAAATACAAAATTTTAAACTATGCTTACTTATATTAAAAAATAAAAAATAAAAAATTGAAAAACTAAGTCCTTGAATTCTTTGACCATATTTTGCATCTCTCCAAGAAATTTCTAACCTGAAAAATAAAAACACAAATTAATTCAGAAACCACTAGAATCATATGAATAAACTAACTATTTGTAGAGATTGTTCTAGTTTTACAAAAGATAAAGTCCCACTAATCACACCCCTTCAAATGTCTTAACATTAAATACCTCTACCATGACATGAAGCATGTAAAAACAAAATGTCACTTTACCCATAGAAATTGCAAGTTCAACAGAAATTTTACTATAACCAACAACTTAATTTAAGAGGCTCTATCCATCTCAAATATTTAATGTTCTACAAAAGAAATACAATTGAATGTTGATTGTGCAAATACTTTGAGTACATTTCAAATATCTGTGGTGTGTTGAATGTCCGTGTCCCATACAAAAACACTTAACAATTAGGCAACCCTAGCCTGCAGCCCTTCATAAATATGCCAAAATTTTGAAAATGCATTCTTTCACTAAAATTTATCATTCAATGAACATGAGTTACCTGTACTGGTAAGAAGAATAAAAAGCAGTACAAGGTTCAGGTTTTTTTTCTTGGAACAGCACTAAATTCCCCTGTTACAAACAAATATCACCATTAGCCAATCAAATCGACAAATCGAGAACTGAGAACAACACAGACCAAATAAGGGTATAGTTTCAAAATTAAAACAAGTTATTTTGATAAACCAAAGTCATCAATGAGTCTCTTTTTAGGCTTTAGAACAAATAATTGGAGTGCTATAAATTTTCAAACTGTCTTCTACACCCAAGAAAATGGGAAAAAATATAAAAATAAAAATCATTAAACAACACACAACAAAATCATCAAAACTAAAGAGCTTGAATTGCTAATCTATAAGAAAGTTACAATTTTCATGCATTTGAATCACATTTTGTGTAGATCAAACATTCATGAGCAATAAAGATTCTATAAAAATGAAGAAATTACAGAGACGAAGCATCTCTATTGACATATCAAAAAAGCTCCATGAAATTTTTATATATTCAATAATCGCAACATTTAGTTCAAAAACAAAAACAAAAACAAAAGGAAATGAAAAAAATAAAAATAAAAATAAAAATAAAGCATTTGAAAGCAAACAATCAAACATATGCAACCTGTATAGCTAATATCTCGAAGTTAAAACCGAAAAATGAAACTGGGTACTTTCAATATATATATATACAGTGATGAAGAAGAAGATTGGAAGTTGTGTGGTGAGACTAAAGTCGAACAGAGCACTACAGTCATCAGTTGCTCTAATAATTTTAACAGAAAATTGAACAACCCAAACACATAAAACTGCCAATAGTTCAACGCAAAAAAGCAAAATAACATCAGCTCTACTTGTTGTCCTCAAGAAATAGCTAATTCTCACCTCTTGAACTATCCGAAAAGCTTCCTAGTATGAAACACTAACACCAACAATCTCCCAATCTCAATTAACAAATCATATCAATTCAACCAGACATGCTGCCAAGAGTGAAAGTATATTCCATTTCGTAAAGAGTAAAACTATGCTCCTGAGTCTTGACAATGCTTAAAAAAATGACAGCATAAAACAATGCTCCTGAGTCTTGACAATGCTTAAAAAAATGACAGCATAAAACAATGCTCCTGAGTCTTGACATACTTAAAAAAATGACAGCATATAATCATGCACTCTACATAGCAAACCGCAATAACAAACATTGAATTGTAAACCAACACAATATTTTACAAAAGGAGCAAGTTTTTGCAACAGAAGGTATATAACTCCTCTGTGAAATAACATAATTCAGCACAGGGATTCGACTTTGATACTTAATAATCATTGTCCATTTGACTGTTAATTAGATATTAAAAGAAATACATATGAATAAATACACCTTGCATCTTGGATTGAATCTAACATTTGATAAGCATCTAACTAGACTGAGTTTGATGTTGTCAATACTTTAGAGGTGCTAAAATTTTGTTCTAAATTAAATATGCCCACTTAAAAGTCATAAAACTTTATAACATAAAAATAAATAAGCAGTAAGCAGTAAAAGACCTGAGTGGCAGGTTCCTGACTCATACCTCTGCAGTCGTCCCAACGGTTGCAAACCTCATCCTCCCATTATCAGGATCCCTATGAACCTGAACAAAATTTTACAAATAATGCTACTTTGAGATAAAAGGCTAGTGAAACAAATCCTAGGCACAGAGAAAATAACTATGAGCTGTCAATGACTTCACAAACCACGCCGATGGTATAAGGAGTATCAACTTGGCACAAAGCTCTTTCAATAGCAGCTATAAAGTTAGGTTGTATAACTCTTAGAGGAAGGGTAGCCTCTGGAAACAGAACAACTCCTGGAAAAAAAATTATAAAATATATATATATATATATATACATATTAACAAAAATAAAGAAAAGGAATTAAAGTAATGAAGATAAGACTGAGGCAAAAGAAGCCACTTAAATTGTTCCTAAGCCATGAGCATATGACACTAGGTCAATAAGCTACACCAAGACCTGTAAATCACTGTCCCTCAGATCTATGGCATTTCATGCTACTTGGTTAAGCTAAATCTTGAATTCATGAACTCGTAGGGCCATACATGAGTCACAAGCCTCTGGCTCTTTCAAATGATTAGATGCAGAGCTATGGCTCTTTCAAATGTCAAAAAATCAAATAATGATGAGTGGTTCCTTAATTCTTGGAGGCTTCCAAGAAGTATCCTCACGTATTGAGGTGTTTCTGTGTTGTGTGGGTTGAGTGGCTGTGAGTATATATTGAGTGGTTCATTGTTCAGGGTTGTGAGTTCTCTAAACTAAGGGTCGAGTGATGAGAGTTCATATGGAGTGTTTTATTTCTATTAATGTCTGTTCTTTTGTAGGATTTGTTGGATGTGAAGAATTTAGGTTCACTAAAAATGTGGGTTGAGTGTTATGAGACCATATATATGTGGGTTTTTACTAACACTTTTGTCTATATTAAGTGGAATCTGTTTTGCAGGTGCAAGGAGATACAGAGCATGAGTATTGTGAGGTTACTAAATGTGGGTTGAGTGGTGTGAGTAAAAAATTGTGTGGAGCCTTCCCCTTTACCTGTTTATTGATGAGTGAGCTCAACTAATTCCTCTCTAATTAGTTATATTATATCAAAGATAAGAGACCACTATCATGCCATTAACTAATTCCTCTCTAATCTTGTTCCTTCTTCCTATTTATTTTGTTAAATACGTACTTGTGCATTACTCTCAGATGCAAGGACATACAAATGATTTCAAATAAAAGTAAGGAATTGATATTAATGGAGAGTACTCACCTCCGAATTTCAGCAAGATCACCAGTGAGCTCATAACTAAGAGAGTAATAGAAGTAGAGTCTCGCAGCCAGAACATCAATGGTTTGCCTATTTAAGTTTTTCAAACGGGTAATACTTGTTGAGGAACAACTTTAGCCTGGAGAGCAGCAACAATAAGCAATAATGTGATTTAACAAACATTATCAATCGAGTAAAGAATAACACAACACTTGATGTGAGCATAATTTGCCAGCTTTTCCAATATTCTTACAATATACCAGCATTAACAAGACCACTCTTTGTAGAACCGTAGAAAGGAATACAGCCGACAACCAATATATATAAGCTTCTAGTGCCTTGAGCTGAATTTGCCATATCTAATTTTTTTTTTTTTTTTTTTTGATGAATAAGTCATAAATTAAACAACAAAAAAACTACAAGGGGTATACCCCAAGAGCTAACCAACTATACAGGGACACAGCAACCAACAAAACAAAAAAAAAAAGAAAAAAAGAACACATTAGAAAAAGAACCATCATGTTCAAACAACACATAAGCAAGAAGCAAATGAGGGGCAAGAACAAGGCAAACAAAAAGCCTTAGAACAACATAACCTGGGCACAACTTAACCACTAAAAAGATCCAAAATAACAAAAACCAGAACAAAACCCAAAAAAGGCAACAGCAAAGAACACAGCAACACCAGCAGGAACCAGCAACCAGGCAACAACAAAGGTAACAGAAAAGAACCAGCATACAAACAGCCAACTCTTCAACACAGTGACATATACAACTAGCAGCAAAAACAAGAGCTTCAACAATCAACAATTGGGACAAGATCCATCAAAATGGATTACTTGCTCCAGGCCATCATTTTGTTAAATGATCCTAAGAGAGCCAAGCAATCAATATATTAATAGGACAATTCAACAATAGATAACTGCAAGACTCACATAAAACTGATAATATCAATCAACCCACAGACAACACTCAACTCACACCACGCAGTCAACTACTGAAAGAGAAAAAACTATACAACAATATACGCCTCAATCACTCAACCCTCAAATAAACAATTCCCCTAAAATAGACCAGCTGAAAACCTGCAAATAAACAGCAGAAAGTCAAGTCTAGGTTCTCACCAAACTCAACCCATAGAATCACAATAAACCCTCCTCGCTCACAGTCCTAGTATGGGAACAGTTAGCATCTGTCAAATTACATTTTCTATGTTTCATCAATTAGGCATATTCCATACAAGAATTGAGCCCAAATGGCAAGGATCTATTACTGCATCAATACCATAACTTGTCCAAACCAGATTACTTACTGAGATCAATTTTTTTACTACTCAATCCAATTTGCTTATCATCATCCCCTTCCAGTTCAGTCTTCTAATCATCATAACCAAAATTTCTAACCCACTAAGTCAAACTCATCATCTATTAAGGCTATTTTGGGAAGTTGCAATTTTAGCCACAAAAGAAAAAAAAAAAAAGAGCTTTTCGTAAATACCCAAAAACTACTAAGAGAGTCAATTCCCAAAACAACCATAAATCCTTATTCAAAACTCTTAATTCATATCTGTAACAAAACCAACTTGACCCAATTGCTTAATCAGGCACCTCCCCTCCCCCCGAAGATCATGAAAGTAGAGAGATGACACTCACAATTTCTCACGGAGCTGTGGGGTGTCCTTGGGGGTTCCAAGGGTATTGACAAGCCTATAAAATTATTTATTTTTTATTATTTGAAGAAGAAACAAGACATCACATCATTTACAGATTCTTTGGCTTTGATGTTGTAACTATTTATCCTTCACTGCAATGATCACATATAATGTAACATGCCAAGTGAAACATCTAGTGCAACCACTTCATTCCAGATTACAAGCACAAATTTGGCATTTCTCTGTTTAGTCTGTTTGGAGATATCAAATCAGCATTCGATTAAAAAAAATATAAACCATGCATCCCAGTAAGAATACTGATTAGAATAACTTACAATGTTTTAAGTGTAACCAATTCACCAATGTAATCTGGGATTGGACCAGTAATTAGGCAATTTACTAAATATGATAAAAGTAATTGCAAATGTAAATAAGTCCTCACAACTCGGTTATGTTTTTCAGCTGGGATATGGTAGAAGGAATGGGGCCATCCATGGATGTGCCTTGCATGTGCCTGAAACAGATTATTTAACAATTATTTGAGATGTTCTTAGGTAAAATTAAAAAATTAAGAGAAAGCTTGTTAGAATTCCATAGGCAGGGAAAAGATTGCTAATGCATGGAACTACTAATGATACTCATAGTGCTTTAATTTTTGTCCAGTTCCCAATCAAATCAGGTATCTTCCCAGATAGTACACTCCCATCTATCCTACTGCAATTAGTTGAAGAAGTTTTAGATTTACTAAAATTCAAAACTAATAAATGTCAAAATAATTACCACTTACAAATCTGTCAAGTTCTTCAATTTGCTGAATGTGTCTGGAATTGTTCCAATAAAATTGTTGGCAGAAAGAAAGCTGCAGAAAACTATCCATTATAAATTCCCTTGAAACAACATGAGAACGATAGCACCAGTAGTGGCAATGTTAACATCATTTTGTCGCACTCAACTCAACATACAAAGATACCCAAAAGACAATGTTCAATGCATGTAAGAGATGTTTGACACTGCAATCTTAGACAAAGACTACCATATATATTGGGACAATTATAAACATACATAAAACTCATACAAAAAACTTGATAAGAATGATATGGCAATGCCATTATTATAAATAAATCCATCTTCAATGGTGTTTTGTTTTGAAGTGAAAGGTCTACAATGAGTCACATCATTATATATGAATTTTTTGTTTGTATAGCATTACTCTATATATTGATAGACACAATGATTGAATGTTGGACAAGGCAAGAAATGCATCAACAATAATCACGATGCTTTTAAATTCAAAATAGCCATGCTCTCTTTCAATGTAGCTTAAAAAGATCACAAATTTTTTTATAATAAAAATAAAAAAATAAAAAAAAAAGCCTTATGGAAACAGTACTGGGAAGTTAAAAAAGCAAGTTCTCATGGCACTTCTTATCCAATATTTGAAGGTCACAGCTGGACAGGATCATGCATACGAAACCCTTCCTGATCACACAGCTGTTTTTCAACACATTAATACTCTATCTCCAACCAGAAAAGCATTTTAGATAAGAAGCTTTGGCAATGATAGCACCACCATGTAATTCGGTATATTCAAGTGTATACTTTAGAAGAAAGTATTAAGTTTAAAACAAAAAGAAAGAACTTTCTTACAGCCTCCTCATGCAGCTCAAATTTCCAAGGTTTTGATGAAGAGGTCCTCCAAGCTGATTATCTTCCAAGACCCTGTATAAGATAGTTCACGTTAAAATCAAGGTCATGCTTCATTTATTAGTCCAGTAGACAGAACAGTATCCATAACTTATAGCTCCTCAAGAGTAGCAATGTCTCTGATTTGATTTCCTTTGGAATTGAACCATTAATGCGGTTTCCTAAAAGGGACCTTGCCTTTTGTTTATGATCAAACTCCCTTTTGACAAGTAACAAAGCAATTACCCACTTTTTGAGTGCATAACTTAAATTAGTTAATAACGTTCTATAAAGCTTTATTGGATCTTGACAATTCTATTTTTGAAGAAGTTTCCACAGCCATCTGTGTTTTCTTTTTTGTTTCAAAAATAAAATTAAAAAGAAAAATCTGCACCTGAATCTCAAATGAGAAAGGAAGCCCATTCGCAAAGTTTGAAGAATAGTCTATGGCTGAAGGAGAAGCACGACATTATTGAGCTGGTACTTTCTTGAAGATAGCTCGGTTGTATTGGACTATTTGACAATTTTATACAGGAATACAGGAATTATTATAGAGCTATTTGATTGGGTTTATATGTATATGTGCCATATTGGAAATTATCAGGAACAAGTTTGTCATCTTTTCACATTGGAATTGTTAAGGCAATATTATGCTTCAAATTTTCTTTCTGAGGTGTAAAAGAAAGCAATATAAATGCTTTGCCTTTTTCTGTTTTAGCAAATTTCTAAGATGAAAGATGTCCTATTGTCTTCCATTCTTTAGTTAAAGGATATCATTAGAATAAGGTTAAAAAATTTCAGCAAAACTTGGAAGTTCCAAGCTTCCATTTTGTCTACCTTATACCACTGCCAGTGTAAGCCAAGTGGTTACCTGGTTTGGCCAATTAACCTTGATTTCTGGGGAAAGATGAAAAAATTGTCGGTGTTTGTCAGGTCATACACTAAGGTTTTTAGTATGTGGGTCATGTTTCTGGTTAAAAATTATGAAACAATAGTGTAATTTTTAAATTGTGTGCTCACCAAACTAAATGAAACTGTTGTTTTTTTTTTTTCTTCACAAAATTAACATAAACTATCATTACATATAGCACCTTTCATCTGTATACAGTGGAATATAGTTCTACATTCTAAATTACTGCAACACTGCTGTCACAACTGTGTTTGTCTTTCAAGATTTCCCTGTGTGCTGTGTTTCACTTTCATTCTATATGATGGTTTGTGCATTTATGATTCCTATTGCCGGAAGATGATTCGTAATAGAACCCAATTTCTTTAGATTCAACAAATTTATATTTTAAAAAAAAAATGTGTTCAACCCAAGAACCTAATTTCACATTCAGGTTTTAATTTTTCCAATTCAGATTCAGATATTTTCCCTAACTCGCATTCAAGAAATTTAAAAACAAAAAAAAATAAAAAAATAATTTCACAACCTGAAACACAATTCTAATTTTTTATTTGCTCAATCAAAACCCTAATTTTTTTGTGTGTGTGTGTGTATGTGTGTGTGTGTGTGTGTGTGAGAGAGAGAGAGAGAGAGAGAGAGAGAGAGAGACCTTAAACAGAGTGGTAGCATAAATAATGTAGTTCCTCATCCTTCCCTAAGTGGTTATACAAATCTCATTCTTAATCGGCGTCTTTGGCCACGATTTCTCTACCCTCTGATACTGATCCATCTAAACACAAAAAACCCAAAATCAAAAACACAATTTTTTCTCCAAAAAATAAAAAACACAACAAGAAAACAACAAAAGGGTACACAAAAATTAGATCTGGAGAAGGGAATAGGAAGAGGGGTAACCGTGATGAGTGTTGAGTGAGTTCGGAACGGGTAAAAGGTAATGGAAGTCTCTGAAAACCAGCTCTCGCCTTTTGCTAGTCTCCATGGCAGCTCTGGATCGATGAATTGGGTGAGAGAAGAGCCATGGCCGTTGTGGGTTATAGAGAGAGAAATTGGAGAAGAGAGTGAAAGAGAGTGAGAATATGATTTAAGGGTTTGAAATGGAAATGTGGTGGAGGAGTAGAGATTTAGGGTTTGAAATGGAAGAGTGTGGTGGAGTAGAAAGTAGTAGTAACTTCTGCAGATCACTGAGCTTTTAGCATTCGTGTAGAGAGAGACAACTATGCCAATTCGAAGATTATTTCATTTTACATTTGGCGCCAGGGTATTTTACTTTTGGTGCCTATTTTTATTTTGGTCATATTATTCACGACAGGAATTACATGTCGTAAAAAGTAAAATATTTTTAACAGTTAGTATATGTGCATCGTGAAAAGTATATTTTTTAATGATTGACTTTTTGTGTGCCGTAAAAAGTGTAATATTTTTAACGACTGACTTTTTGTGCAACGTAAAATATTTAATATTTTTAACAGCTGGTACGCGTGTTGTATCAATCAGTTAAAAAAAACACTAACAAAATGAACAAACAATAAGAACAATGATAAATAATCTGCCAATTACACTGTGAATCTCCCTCGCACCACATTTTCCAGAACAAGTGTAAGTGTTGGTGCAGTGTCTGTGTAAATGCATATCTATATATATACATACAGCCTAATATATATAATCTAGGGTTTTAATAAATCGTGTCTCTGTGACGATATTTGTCGTATATTTGCAAATACGTGGTTTCAACATATTAGAGGAGGAACAACAAAAAAATTATTTTCATTGCAGAGACATGTATTCGGATTCAACACAATGAGTGAACATTTTTCAGCTGATAAAAGTCAATGGCAAGAGGAAATAGTGGAATGACAGAAGAGAATGTTACCTGGATAAAACAGAAAGAGAGAGAGAGAGAGAGAGAGAGAGAGAGAGAGAGAGAGAGACTGCGAGCTGTGCAACGGCGAACGGCTAGGGCTCGTTTGCCCTTTCGGCTGCTCCTCCGCCGCTCGCCGTCGATCGAGAGAGGGGGGGTAAGAAGAGATTAGGGATTTTTGGGTTTGAGATTGGGGATTTTTTGTTTGGGGGGGTGATGAGCGCGAATGGGAAAAAAAAAAGGTGGGGAAGGGAGCGGGAATGAAAAACAAAAACGGGCGGGAATAAAAAATAAATTTTTTTTTTGGTCAGAAATGAAATTTAAATAATAAAATAATGCCATTTAATTTTTATTTTTTTTTTGGCGACGGGGTTGCCGTTGTCAAAAAAAATTATTTTTTGTTAAAATATATATTTTTTGTAGTTGATGAATTTTTTTTTTGTAGATGAGAGGGAGTGGCAGTAGTGGAGAAGGTAGTGGATAAGAGATGGTGGTGGTGGTGGTGGTGGTGGCTGCGGCGAAGGAGATTAGTGGTGAAGTTGTGGTAGTGGTAGAGTAGATGAAGTGGCAAGGGTGAAGGAGAGGTAATGGTAGTAGTAGTGGCAGTAGTGGTGAAGGTGGTGGTGGCGGTGGTGGCGGCGGTGGCGAAGGAGATTAGTGGTGAAGTTGTGGTAGTGGTAGAGTAGATGAAGTGGCAAGGTTGAAGGAGAGGTAATGGTAGTAGTAGTGGCAGTAGTGGTGAAGGTGGTGGATAAGAGATGATGGTGGTGGTGGTGGTGGTGGCGGTGGTGGCGAAGGAGATTAGTGGTGAAGTTGTGGTAGTGGTAGAGTAGATGAAGTGGCAGGGGTGAAGGAGAGGTAATGGCAGTAGTAGTGGTAGTAGTGGTAGTAGTGGTAGTGGTGGCAATGGTAGTAGTAATGGTAGTCGTAGAGGTGAAGTGGCGACAGTAGTAATAATGGTGGTAGTGGAATGACGTTTGCAGTAGTGGTGGAGGTGGTAAAGGAGATGGGTGGTGAGAGAGAGAGAAATGAGTGAGAGACACATAGAGGAGAGAAAGAGAGAGAGAGAGAGAGAGAGAGAGAGAGAGACAGAGTGATGAGCGAGAGAGAGACAAAGTGGTCGCTAAAAGTGTATTTTCTTGTAGTGGATAGATAGAGTGATGAGCGAGAGAGAGACAAAGTGGTCGCTAAAAGTGTATTTTCTTGTAGTGGATAGATAAGTCGAGAGGGAGCTTAGTAAATAGAGAAGACAGAAGGGAGAGAGTGAGCAACGCGAACATAGTGGCAGAGAGAGAGAAAGAGAAACAGAAGAGAGAGGGAGGGACAAAAAGATAAAGAGATAGAGAGTGAGAGAGAGAAAAAGAGACAGAGAGAGAAGAGAGATGAACGAGAGAGAGAGAGAGAGATAGAGAGAAGAGAGATGAGCGAGAGAGACATAGAGAGAAGAGAGATGATCGAGAGAGACAGAGAGAGATGAAAGAGATAGAGAGAAGAGAGATGAGCGAAAGAGATAGGGAGAGAAAAGAGATGAGAGAAGAGATAGATGAGTGAGAGACACATAGAGGAGAGAATGAGAGAGAGAGATAGAGAGAGAGAGAGAGAGAGATAGAGAGAGAGAGAGAGAGAGAAAGACAGAGTGATGAACGAGAGAGAGACAAAGTGGTTGCTAAAAGTGCATTTTCTTGTAGTGGATAGATAAATCGAGAGGGAGCTCAGTAAATAGAGAAGACAGAAGGAAGAGAGTGACCAACGCGAACATAGTGGCAGAGAGAGAGAAAGAGAAAGAGAAGAGAGAGAGAGGGACAAAAAGATAAAGAGAGAGAGAATGAGAGAGAGAAAAAGAGACAGAGAGAGAAGAGAGATGAACGAGAGAGAGAGATAGAGAGAAGAGAGATGAGCGAGAGAGACATAGAGAGAAGAGAGATGATCGAGAGAGACAGAGAGAGATGAAAGAGATAGAGAGAAGAGAGATGAGCGAAAGAGACATGGAGAGAAAAGAGATGAGAGAAGAGATAGATGAGTGAGAGACACAAAGAAAGAGAGAGACAGATAGACAGAAAGAAAAGAGTGATGAGTGAGAGAGAGAAAGAGAAAGAGAAGAGAGAGAGGAAGATGAAAAAATGGGTGAAAAGATATAGACAAAGAGAGAGAGAGAGAGAGAGAGAGAAAAAGAGCGAAAAGAGAGAAACGAGAGAGAGACAGAGAGAGATGAGCGAGAGAGATAAAGTGAAGAGAGATTGAGAAGAGAGACAGAGAGAGAAGAGAGATGAGAGAGATAGACAGAAGAGAGATAGACGAGAGACACAGAGAGAAAGAGAGAGAGAGAGACAGACAGATAGAGAAGAGTGATAAGTGAGAGAGAGAAAAATAAGAGAGACAAAGACACAGAGAGAAAGAGAGAGACAGACAGACAGAGATAAGTGATGAGTGAGAGAGAAAAAAATAAGAGACATAGAGACATAGAGAGAAAGAGAGAGAGAGAGACAGACAGAGAAGAGTAATGAGTGAGTGAGAGAGAGAGAGAGAGAGAAAGAGAGAGAGAGAGAGAAGAAAGACAGAGACAGAGAGATAGGAAGATGAAAAAATGGGTAAAAAAGTTTCGTGTCTAGAGCCTTCTTTTCTAGTAGTGAGTCGTCTCTATCATTCATGGGTAGAATAGAGGCGCGGATTTGGGAATTGTATATTTTATATAAAAATCAAATTGAAATATTTTATGCAATCACAACTATTTAGGGAGTGTGATTAAATATATATATAATTACACTTATTTAAAAAGTGTGACTAAAAAGTAGTAATGTATATATAATCACACTTTAATTAAAATGTGTGATTAAAATATATATATATATATATATATAATCACACTTATTTAAAAAGTGTGATTAAAAAGTAGTAGTGTATATATAATCACACTTTGATTAGAAGGTGTGATTAAAAAATATATAAATAACCACACTTTAATTAGAATGTGTGGTTAAAAAATATATATATATATATAATCACACATATTTAAAAAGTGTGATTAAAAAGTAGTAGTATATATATAATCACACTTTAATTAGAAGGTGTGATTAAAAAATATATAAATAATCACACTTTAATTAGAATGTGTGGTTAAAATATATATATATATATATATATAATCACACCTATTTAAAAAGTGTGATTAAAAAGTAGTAGTGTATATATAATCACACTTTAATTAGAAGGTGTGATTAAAAAAATATATAAATAATCACACTTTAATTAGAATGTGTGGTTAAAAAATATATACATAATCACACCTATTTAAAAAGTGTGATTAAAAAGTAGTAGTGTATATATAATCACACTTTAATTAGAAGGTGTGATAAAAAAATATATAAATAATCACACTTTAATTAGAATGTGTGATTAAAAAATATGTATATAATCACACTTGTTTAAAAAGTGTGATTAAAAAGTAGTAGTGTATATATAATCACACTTTAATTAGAAGGTGTGATTAAAAAAAAATATATATATATATAATCACACTTAATTGAAAAGTGACATAAAAAATAAATATTATCACACTCAATCAAATTAAGTGTGATTAAAATATCAATCTAATTTTTTTTATCACACTTTCAATAAAAGTGAGATCTTCTTTTTTGTCAAAGTGTGATCTTTAACTATTTTTGTAGTAGTGATGTTTGGTTTGGTTTTTATAAACTTGTTTTAAAATTGTTTTGAAAATTAATTTGGTGAAAGAAATAAAAAAAAAATTAAAACACTTATTATTAAATCTATATAATTTTATATTTTAGAAGGCCAAAAATAATTTTTATAAATCTTAAAATATTTTTTGATATTTATTTTATCAAATTAGTTTATATTTTTTTGAAAAAAAAAAATTAAAAAACAAACCAAACATGGCCTTTGTATTTTGTATTTTAATTTTGCTTTTATTTATTTATTTACAATTTTTTTTTTTAAAATCACATTTATGAAGAAATTTTGATAAAGTAAAGATTGTGAAGAAACATTGATGGAGAGTAAGATTGGAAAAGAACATAAATATAGTTGTAATCAAACAATGGACAAAAAGATGATGTATCCTACTAATCCAATTGGATAGTAAATACCACACTAATTTAATAAGATTATTAACATCTCACTATTAATCTTGTGAAATAACACATGGTCAAAGGGTGTTACACAATCATGCCAAATATGCTGGTCTTGTAATTGGATTGAATGTCTTACGTTATTTTGCTTATTTGACCATTTACTGCACTGAAATTTCATAAATACACACATGAATATTCATATATAAAAATTAGAAGACTATCCGGTGTTGATTAACTTACCATATGTTTATAATATATAAGAAATATATTATATTTTTCCTTTTCTGTTTTGTGGTGAATACAACAAGACAAATGAGTGCTAATCAAACAATGGACAAAAAATAATCTATCCTACTAATCTAATTGGATAGTGAATAAATATCATACTAATTTAATAAGATTATTTATACCTCACTATTAATCTTGTGAAATCAAATATGGCCAAAGGGTGTTACACAATCATGCCAAATATGGTAGTCTTGTAATTGGATTGAATGTCATACGTTATTATTACTTATTTGACCATTTACTGCATTGAAATTTCATAAATACACACATGAATATTCATATATAAAAATTAGGAAGACTCCTCCGGTGTTAATCACTTACCATATGTTTATAATATATAAGAAATATATTATATTTTTCCTTTTCAGTTTTGTGGTGAATACAAGACAAATGAGAGCTCTGCGTTGTGTTATTAGTGCTTACCTTATTTGACCATTGACTGCATTGAAGTTCCATTTAACTTTACTATTATACCATGTATGCTTTTATTTCTGATTGTGCTTTGTTACTATCTATTGTTACAATTGAGTGCTTAAATACTCATGAGCTTGTCCAAAGTAAAACACTCATTCTCCATCAAAAAGTAAAGAATAAAAATTACAAAACTCTCTCTTGGAAAGGAGTGAAGATAGTACTCACCATGACAAGAATTGTTCTTCTTTTTGTCCTCTTTAGTCTAAATTACCATTCTCATGCGGATTTAATAGCTGATACCTGTCAGAAATCTGAATATCCCGATCTTTGCAATTCGACTCTAAGGTCAGACCCTCGCAGTGCAAAGGCAGATGCCACAGGGCTTGCTCGTATCATGCTTGAAGCTGCACTTACTAAAGCTTCTACTACTTTCAATCAAGTGAAAAAATTACTTAGCAAGACAACAGAACCTGTTCTCAAAGAATGTCTCACCGCTTGCACTGATTTGTATAATTTAATCGTCAAAGAAATTCCTAAAGCCATTCAGAATGTGGGGTCAGATAACAATGAAGCTATCCATGAAGGAGATTCGGCCATTACTAATGCTGACACTTGTGAAGGTATATTCAGTGAGGAACCTAATAAGCGTAAATCACCTTTCACGGCTGACAATATTGCCGTGCAAAACCTAGTAGCAATTGCTGAGCATATTTTAGCTTCGCTTGGTTAAATTTCATCTTTGTAAACCAGATTCTATCTTTGTTTTAATTATGGAATGAATAAATGAACTTCTTAGTTTGTTTGTCTGTTTGTTTTTTTGTTTTTTTGTTTTTTTTTTCATACGCCTACGTTCTTACTTTCCAACGATTTAATACTTGTAGGGCTAAGGATTAGTGTTGTTTTTAAATGAGGTAAGAAGAGAATGTGTGACGACCCTGCCATATATAATATTTTATATCTAATTAATCAAGGTGATTTGGATTTTAATTAATTATTATTTTAATTTAATTGTGGAATTGATGAACAATGTTGGTATTGATTTGTATGTAATTTTATAAAAGAGCTATTTCGGAATTAGAAATTAAAAGCTTTAGTAGCTCAAGAAGGTGAAATTGACAAATTGAATTATTTTAATTTTGAGTATCGGACCATATGGGGGTTTAATTAAATATTCGATTCTGTTTAGTAAAATTGAGATTTTATTAATTGGGTCCGAATTGGAGTTGATCAAGTTATGAAGATTGGGAATTGGGATTATCTTAAATTAAATTGAATTATGAGGAGTCCAATTTAAATATGTAATTTATTGATTGGAATTTTGAGTCTGATTAGAAATTGAAGGCCTAAATGGTTTGGGAAATCAAAATTGATGATGACAATAAGTTTAATTTAATATTTGGAGCCTTTTGAGAGTTTGATTAAAAATCTGATTCGGGATGGTAAAAATTAAATATAATTAATTGGGCCTCAATTGAAGTCAATTAGACTAACTAAATTATGTGAGATTGGTGATTGGTTATGATTACTTTAATTATGTGTTAATTAAGATTTATAAAGGCTACGTGTTATTTAATTAAGCTAATCTTAATCATAAATCAAATTAAGAAAGAATCTAGAATTGTGAGAGTGTGTGGTGTACAGAGAAACTTGTGTGGGTGTGTATGTGTATATTGTTGTTGTGCTGGCAGCTTGGACCTGTGCGCGTGTGTAGTGTGGATGCCTCAAGAGAAGTTGTGTGTCTGTGTAATACATGTGCTGGAAATTAGATTCAAACACAGAAAAGAGAGAGAGTGAGAGAGAGAGAGAGAAGGTGATTGAAGTAGACCATTGAGAGAGAGAAAGCCCCAGATTGAAGGGAAAAGAGAAGGAGCTTAATTAAGAATTCATCAATTGTACACCAAATTGAAGATTGAAGGTAAGGATTTCCAGCTTGAATTTTGTAGAATCCTTGTATTACACTTGAATTAAGGGAAAATTACATATACCTCCCTCGAGGTTTAGCTAAATTACAGATACCCCTATGAGGTTTATATTTTCATAACAAATTTCCCCCTGAGGTTTATATTTTCATAACAAATTGCTCCCTAATTTGTTATGCAAATATAACCTTTTGGGGAGAATTTGTAATTTCTCAAACTTTAGGGGTATCTGTAATTTAGCTAAACCTCGAGGGGGGTATATGTAATTTGTCCTTGAATTAAAGATGAGTTTGGGTTCAATTTCGCATAACTTGGAAGAAATTAGAAAACAAAGATGAAGAGATTAAGTTAGGTTCATGGTTATGGAAATTAATTATTTTGGGTTTGACGTTGTGATCTTTTATGAAATTAAGCCTCATTGTTACATGCATGAGTAAATTCTACAAGTTTAATACTCTAATTATACATGCATCTTGGATTTTGAAGAATTTTGACTAATTCAATCTCATATTTTGAAGAGAAAAAGGAAAAGCTTTGAAATTAGGAATATGTTTGATTTTGATCTTTAATCCATGCATGCAATTTAATTTAAAAATTTTATTCAATTTAGACACATTTTGGAATTTCTATGATCATAAATTAAGTTTTTGGTTGCAAATTAAGTTAAGTTGAAACTCTAGAAATTGATTTTTGTAATTCATCAGTTAAGTTTGATTTTTGTTATTAATAATGAAATTGGGTTTTATTTTTACATACATCATGAAATTTTCAAGACATTGGAAAGTTTAATTCATATTTTAAAATTTGTGGGTTTGATACAAAGAAAATGAATTAAATCTAAATTTGGAAATAAATTATAATTTATATCTGAGAATCAAAAATTAGTTTGATTTTGATTTAAATTTCTTACATGTAAAGATTTTTGAAAGGGCTTTATAACTTTAATTTATGTTTTATAAAACAAAGAAAGAAGAATATTGGAATTATTATATTCATCAAATTATTGGTTTTAATCTTAATGATCAAAGAGATTTTTGTATTAGAAATTGGAAAATTAGTCTTGGGTTCATCTTTATTAATAAAATTACATGTTTAAATTGGTTCATGCAAGAGTTTAAGTTTTGAAAATGTGTTTGGAAATTATTTTGTTGGTTTTGAAAGCACATCAAATTTGCTGGCCGCTCGAGCGGTGAGGTCACCGCTCAAGCGAACATTAAGGTCAACCAGTATGTTTACAAAGTTTTGCAGACCGCTCGAGCGACCAAAGGTGCGCTCAAGCGAGGACCCTATTTTTCAGCAATTTTTGAGTAGCTCTTTTAAATGCATAATTGCATCCTCGTGACATTCTAAGTATTCTTAGGCACCAATTGGACTCACATAGTCATGGAATGAGCTAGGAGCGCATAAAGAGAGTTGAATCAAAATGAAATGAATATTGAATGGTGCTTTTATTGTGTTTTTGTTATGTGATTTGTTTAGGTGGACTTCAGAAGCCTTATATCGACTTAACCTGCCATGAGTAATAACTTTATAAAGATACGTTCAAGTTATATTCATTTTTGAAAATGTTACTGTTATCGAATTTGATATATGAATGATTGAATGGCTTATTGAAATGAATAGTTTATTGAAACACTATGATGATTTATCAAAACTGTTATTGTTCATTGAATGGTTTATTGAAACTCTAGTTTCTTATGACTGAATGAAGTTCTCTTTTGAAAATATATTCATGGTCCATTGATTATAGGCCCTTGCCTGGGGGAAATAATACCATGGCCCATTGACCTTTGCCTGGGGGAGATTAATACCATGGCCCATTAACCCTTGCTTGAGGGAGATTAATACCATGGCCCATTGACCCTTGCCTTGGGGAGATTAATACCATGGCCTATTGTCCCTTGCCGGGGGAGATTAATACCATGGCCCATTGGCCCTAGCCCGAGGGAAACAGTACCGTGGCCCATTGGACAATTGAAACACAGAGATCTCTGCTGTTAGATTTTAATGGTTACATTGGATATGATATATTGATTGGTCCTTGAGGTCCCATTAATATTGATACATTGTTACTCTATTGGATGTACCACATAAATTGTCATTGAATGAGTATTGCTATTGAGTTAACATGGGTTATTGAGAATTGGATTGAAATTGGAATTGTATTGAAAATGCTATCAAACAATTGTTTTTGTGATTACAAAGGATTGACATGATGGCTAATCGAATTGTTTTGCCTATTGAAATGGATTGTTTCGGAAATTGAAATATATGATTTGACATGGAAAATGTTTTGTTACAAATTTGATATAATATGGCAAATGCCTTACTTTGAAGATGATTTAAGATTCGTTTCGAAATCGTAAGGAAGATTTTTGTATTATCGTCAAACTTCATTCATTTAACCTTTTTATTCTGTTATTACTCGCTGGGCTTTAGCTCACTATTTATATGTATATGTAGGTGAGCAAACTGAGCAACAAGGATAGAGAAAGCCTCGGAGTCTACCCGTGTCAGCCTTGAAGAGCTTCTGGAATGGAGCAAGTTAGGCTCGTTTAGAGCCAAGAAAATCAGCCCTTAGCTTTGTCAGAGTCTTACATTTTGCTGTGTCGTAATTGTATATGTGTGTGAGATATATAAGATTTGCATATGTATATACATTATTATTGTATCATGTAGGTACAAGCTCAATGGACGTTATTATTCTTTTGTTTACTTCCGCTTTAGGCCCCGATATGATTTTAAATATTTTGAAATTTTGTCTTTGAGGCCGAAGGTAATCTAGGATTACTGGCCGGTTACGACGGTAAACCTATAGGGGCGAGTTTGGGTCGTGACAGAGTGGTATCAGAGCACGAGTTAATATCTCACACACGAGTCTATTGAGCATTAGAATGTCTAGAATGGAATTAAGGTCATGCATCTAATAAGTAAGTGATAAGTTGTGCATTTGGGAATATATACGTGTCTGTGTAATAGATTTAAGTATTAAAACCAAGAATTAAGAGTTGTAGGGTATTTTGATGCTTATTAGAGGACCGAAATGTGTTTGTTTAATAAGTGTGGTATTGAGGCTAAGAGCCAAGAACTATTGAGGAACTTTTTGCACATTATAAGGAAATATTAGTGAGTACAAGAATAATGATTTGTGAGAATGTAATATTATAAGAACTAAAGGTTATTTTGGAATTTCGATGATTAAAGAGGACTGGGATATGTGTGTTTAACATGTTTGGAATTGAAGTTAAGAGTTACTGTGAAATTTTCTTTTCATGCTATAAGGGAAATGTAATTTTTGATCATAGCACATTGGTGAGTACAAGAATATTGATTCATGTGAACCCGATATTATAAGGAGTTAAAAATCTTTGATGGAAGTTATGAAGGCTATGTGGTTAAATGTAAAATTAGACTATGAGAACATTTTAGGAAGTTAAAGTATTTGATGATTAATGAAGTGTGTCAAACTATGGTGATTGAAAGTTAGAAAACTATTTGATATGAAGATGATATGCTATTTTGGTGAAGGACCTACTATATGAACCATAGAGGTTCATACTTATGTTGATGACCTTGAAAGTCCGATTGGAATCACATTCGGCCGACGTAGCTTCGAATCGAAAATTCTCAGTCAACTTCATGGGAATGAATAGGTTGCCCTATTAATGTCTTTGTAAAAAAGAAAAAAAGAAAAAAAAAAGGGAGGTGGGGGGATTGTTTAATTATGGTTGAATATGTGATGTTATGTTTCAAGCTATCTAATGTTACCCCAAGTGTTTTCCACCTTTGACTTGTAACTTTAGGAAAAGATGATGAGAAGTACAAAATGGAAATTGAATCCTTATTGGAGTAATTGGGAAAATAGAAGAAGTGCTAGAAAATATGATGAAAATTATGCAACAGCGTTATGGGAAGCCGCAAGATTAGAAGAAAAAGTAAAGTGTTAAGTCAAAGGAGGAATTGCAAAATATAACTAAGAGGTGGAGTGTTAATTGTTAAGCAAAATTAGGAGAGACAAGTAACTTTAAGCAAGATATAAGTTCACCCCCAAATTATTCAATTTGTTACAAGTGTTATATGGAGTGTGTTATCGAATTTTGGGAGCATGTTTCAAATGTGGCAAGATAAAGCAACTAATGAAGGATTATTCAAAAATAATAAATTTTTAAGGAGGTTTCAAGTCAGCCAATTAGTTTAAAGAATGGTTTCTAACCCAATTGTTAAGTGAAGGAGTACTTTAAGCATATGTATAGAATTTTGAGTCGTTATGTCAAATATGTTTTGGTTATGTGAATCTTTCCTACCTAATGTTTGGCAGACTTAGGATACATTTACTTGGATTTTGGAACTCCGTTCGAAAATGCTAAGATTATTAGAATATGACCATGACTTCAATTTATTGTGAAGAAGCATGTATCTAGTACTACTTAGAAGAATTAATGCGAAATGTAAAGCAAGAAAATATTTTTGCCGAAGTTATAAATGCAAATTTCTTAAGAACCTCTTAGGACAAAGAATTTGAATTGACTAACTTGCGAAGGATTGAGAAAGACAAAAGTTTGGTTTCAAAATAATTTGATGATAACTTTGATGCTACTTGATGGTTGAAGTAAGTTATATATGCGCACAAGAGAATTGGAAAATTTAGAATTTATTTGCTTAGGCATTTGGAACCTATTTTGTAACGCCCCAAAAATACATACCATTGAAGAAATAATAATAACCATGGCTTATAAGAGATATCGGAAATATCCTTAACATGTTCCATTACATAATCTCAATGTTTATACAAGAATAATCTCACATGCGGTTATGCATTCAATGAATCCTAGTACATGAATCTATAGCATGTAGAATCATTTAACCAAAATAAGTAAACGCCCTCAAGGGCTTACAAGTTCCACAGCTTAAGCCCGGTTACGCAAAGATGGTCTCTTGGACCCATACATGAATAGCCCTTGGCTTACAAAAGATTGCATTTACAAACAAAATAGAGCCTTGTGCTCTCAATACATACTTCCACGCCCTAATTCGGCAGGTTCGCCACGTCTTTTCCTGCACCCAAATCCCATAGGGGTAAGCATAAAGCCCAGTAGAGAATTCTTAACAAAGTATATACATTTATGCAAGATTCCCAATATGATATGCACATGCCATGCTATGCCCTTTAAAAGAAGATTTCATCTTTTATCTTTTGAAAACTACCATGCTCAAAGAAAATTTTGAAATCTCAACAATTCAAAAATTTACAATTTAATTCAACGGGGTGGTAAATATGACTCAGGTAATTCCTAGGTTGGTGTCTGTAAGTAGGCATAACTAGCACTACCAAAACCCCACTTTATAGGTTGCTAACCAGAAGGGAAGTGGTACCTCCTCCGTGCTTGTTTTCGGTCTTTCATCCCGGACACTCAGGCCAATTTAATCAATTTCATCTACACCTCCTATCCGGACTTACCAACGTATTTACCCCAAAACATTTCATTGAATTCATTTCACAACAATTCTTTCTCAATGTAAATGTTTTCAAATCTCAACTAAAAACTTGCAACAATGCCATGTTAGAAATGCCAATACAATATATGCCAAAACTAAATAATAATCTTGAAAGAAACAATTAAATGAATATGTAATGCAATAATCGCCATCGCTATCTAACATTTCTCCATCATCAAATTTCTCAATGATGATTAATCATAATCAAACTTTCCATTCCTCTTTCAACATTATCTAGCATGCTACCCATAATTCCTTTTAAATTCATCAACAATGAATACTTTTCACATTTCATGAAAACCATCAATTCGTTGCTTCATAACTTATCTACAATTCCAACAACAAATTTCCATCTCCATATTTCATACATTCCATGAAGTTTATCATTTATACAATGGCAAAAGATATTTTTTATTTCATTCTTCCATTGTGACACATCAACAATTGACTAATTTTATAGACCTTCATCTCATTTCAAAAATCCATAAATTTGGGTCTTTAGCTAAGATTAGGCATCTCTTTATCTTTTTAAAAGAACTCACACACACAAAACATCTTTACTCACATAATCACGGTGAAACCCTCAAGGATTAACTTAGCAAAATTTGAGATTTTAAACCCTCTTTTGAAAACTACTACATTCTTGAGCCAAAAATCAAAACTTTCATAATAACTTCAAGAAAAACTCTAAAATCAACATCAACCTTGCAAAACATGTATATATAACTCAAAGAAGTCCTTACCTCAATCTTGATGAAGAGATTTGATGAAACCCTAGAATCAAAAGTTGTAGAAATTTGATCTCCACCGTACAAAGTGAAGTTCTTGCTTCTTTTTTTCCCCCCAAAACTTGTGAGAGATGATAGATCTAGACCCAATGGATTGTAAGAAATCCAAGGTTTTAAGTGTTTGATGAGAGTTTTAGAGAGAAGGAGGAGCAAAAGTGTTTTTAGAGTGAGAAGGGAGAGTTAAAAAGTGATACACACTCAGCCAAAAAGAGAGAGAAAAAAAAAGAGCCTGTCGGACTGCCCATAGGCCCGCACGTGCGGTGCCCTCTCCTGTACGTGGGAAGCGTCTTCCCGCATGTGCTGCCTACACCCCAGCACGTGTGGTGGTCCTTCCCTGCACCTCACTCCGCACCTTCCTTTTCACTTGCCTTTTAAGCAGAATGTAACCCAGAAAACTCCTCCCTCACTGCACGTGTGGCCTCATCCCGCACGTGCGGCCTTGGCCCTCAAACACATAATTTTTCTGTTCACAACACCTGGCACCCCGGACCGACCTTGCACCCTCCGAAACGAGTGAAATTCAACCTCGGAATAAACAAGAGCAAAAACTTTGAGGAAAACTCCTTTATGCAACAAACCCAATTAGTTAACAAGGTTCTAAGTCAACCCAACACTCCAACAAGGCAAGTCCAAAGTTAAACGAGAAAACAAAATGAGTAACGCACCCGGTCATCACAACCTCCCCACCATAGGAAATTTCATCCCCGAAATTTGAATAAACTACTCAAGCAAGAGTTTTCAAGCAATCACAACCACACTATTACATTTTCAAATCGCGACACTAATTCTCAACCCAATTTCATCATTAACATCGTGGTCACCACACTAGCAACGACCATTCAAGATAAACATATGCATGGAGTTTCTCTAACAAAAATGGCAACAACTCACAACAACTTCATGCTTAAAACAATAATGTATATAACAACACATACTTAAAAATTTTCAATACATTTTCCCACAACACTAGGGAATAATACTAATGAAAAAACAATTTATCCATGTTCAAATAAATCTGGATACTTGGAACGAACTTTCGCTTCCTGCTCCCACGTTGCTTCTTCAACCCCATTGTGTCTCCATAACACCTTTTACCAACGGTATGGTTTTGCCCTGTAGCACTTGCTCTCAGGCGTCTAACATTTGAACCGGTCGCTCTTCGTAAGAGGCATCCTCATCTACCTCCAAATCAACCCAAGCAAGCACATGAGAAGGGTCGGGTTCATACTTCTTAAGCACAGACACATGAAACACATTGTGAACCCTCGAAAGTTGTGGCGATAAAGCCAAACGGTACGCCACTTCTCCAATTTATCTCCAATATCTCGAAAGGCCCAATAAACCTCGGAGACAACTTACCACTCTTACTGAATCTCATCAAACCCTGCCTAGACGAGATCTTAAGGAATATATGGTCACCCACTTCGAAAGACAAAGGCCGTCTCCTCTTATCAGCATAACTTTTCTTTCAGCTTTGGGCCGTAGCTAACCTCTTCCGAATGAGAGCAACTTTCTCGGTTGTCTCCCTAACCATCTCCAGACCCAACAATGGGGCATCCCCCACTTCGGCCCAACAAACTGGTGATCTACAAGGTCAGCCACACAAGGCTTCAAACGGTGCCATCTTGATGCTAGCTTGGTAACTATTGTTATAGGCAAACTCAATCAACGGTAAGTGCCTTTCCCAAGACCCCTTGAAATCGAGGGCACAAGCTCTGAGCATGTCCTCCAAAATTTGGATGGTACACTCTGACTATCCGTCGGTTTGAGGGTGGTAAGCGGTGCTAAAGGTTAACTTAGTTCCCAATGCCTCTTGAAGGCTTTGTGACAATCGGGCAGTAAAGCGAGGATCCCTTTCCGATACAATGGTTATAGGAACTCCATGAAGTCAAACTATCTCTCTAATGTACAACTCTGCCAAATGCTCAATTAAGTCACCGGTACGCATCGGGATGAAATGTATAGACTTTGTCAACCTATCAACAATCACCCAAACGGCATCATTGCCCCGTTGTGTTCTAGGAAGCCCAACTACAAAATCTATGGTAACGTGCTCCCATTTTCACTTGGCTATCGGTAAGGGTTGCAACAAGCCCACTAGTATTTGGTGTTCGGCTTTCACTTGTTGACAAGTAAGGCACTTCGACACAAAGAAAGCGACATCCCGCTTCATAACCCCCCACCAAAACTGACGGCTAAGATCACGATACATCTTGGTGCCTCCCGGATGTACCGCAAGGCGTGAGTTATGGAATTCCTGAAGCACTTCCTCTCTACAAGATTCTAGTACAAACAAACGATCAAGGAATCGTACACCCAAGTCCGAGTGAATGTTCAAACCCTTCTCTTCTTTCCCATTAGAGATTCTATCACGAATTGACTCTATTTCACGGTCTCCTTGTTGTGCCTCTATAACTCTACGAATCAAGGTAGGTTGAGCACTTAAGGTAAACAAAGTTACACCCTCATTAGACTCACCCAAATGCAATTCAAACTTGTCTATGTCACCCAACATAACCCATTCTTGAATGGCCACGCTCGCCAAACTACTCACTGATTTTCGACTTAAGGCGTCAGTCACTACATTGGCCTTTCCCGGATGATAGTGTAATTCGAAGTCATAATCCTCTAAAAATTCCATCCACCTCCGTTGGTGTAAATTCAAGTCTTTTTGGGAAAACAAATACTTTAAACTCTTATGATCGGAGAAAACCTCAAACTTCTCGCCATACAAATAATGCCTCCAAATTTTCAAGGCAAACACTACTGCTGCTAACTCTAAGTCGTGGGTGGGGTAGTTCTTCTCATGAGTTTTCAATTGCCGTGAACCATAAGCCACAAACTTTCTCCCTTGCATCAAGACACAACCAAGCCCATCCCGAGATACATCACAATAAATGGTGTAACCCAAGCCTCTTTCCGGAATTATCAACACCGGTGCGGTTGTCAGCCTAGTCTTAAGCTCTTGGAACGACTTTTCACAAGCCTCACTCCACACAAACTTAACCCCCTTTCTAGTCAATTTAGTCAAAGGCGTGGCTAGTCTAGAAAAGTTCCTTACAAAACGTCGATAGTACCCCGCCAATAGCAAGAAACTCCAGATCTCAAAAATATTTTTGGGTTGTCCCCAATCCTATACGGCATCAATCTTTGAAGAGTCTATGGTTACCCCTTCCCTTCCCTTGACACTACATGACCCAAAAATTTCACCTCGGTGAGCCAAAACTCGCATTTCTCAAACTTAGCATACAACTGGTGCTCTCTAAGCAAATCAAGCACTACCTTCAAGTGAGCCTCATGTTCCTCCTCCTCGGTTGAATAAATTAGGATGCCGTCCACAAAGATGACCATGAAACGATCCAAGTATTCTCGAAAAATCTGGTTCATCAAATCCATAAAGGAAGCGGCGTATTGGTTGACCCAAAAGGCATCACAAAGAATTCATAATGGCCATAATGCGTGTGAAAGGGCATTTTCTGGATGTCCTCCTCCTGGACTCTCAACTGATGGGAACCCGACCTCAAATATATCTTCGAAAAGCAACATGACCCTTTAAGCTGGTCAAACATGTCATTTATTCAGGGTAAGGGGTACTTGTTCTTGACGGTAACCCGATTCAACTTACGGTAATCAATACACAACCGCAACGACCCATCATTCTTCTTCACAAAGAGAGCCGACGCTCCCCAAGGCGAGGTGCTAGGGCGATTGAAACCCTTGTCTAAAAGCTCTTGGAGTTGAATCTTCAACTCATGCAGCTCCGCGGGTGCAAATCTATATGGCGCCATGAAAATTGGTGCCGTTCCAGGCACTAAGTCAATAGTAAACTCAACCTCTCGATGAGGTGGCAAACTAGTAAGGTCCTGGGGAAATACGTCCTGGTATTCACATACTACCCTTGGCAACTCAACACCAGTCCCGTCACTCTCGTTATCCATGAGGTGGCAAACTAGTAAGGTCCTCATTTCGCTCAACAGATATACGAAAGCTTATCAGTCTTAATTATCCAATATTGAAACCATTTCCAAAATTTTCATTCATTCATTGATTTCCTTGAAAGGTTACAAAAGACGTCGCATGCATTGATACATTCATTAATCCTAAATTATGAATCTATAACATGTGACAAATATACAGGAACAAATAATTACAAGTTCATGCCTTAAAGGCTTATAAGTTTCCAAGATGATACTTGGTTACAACAAACGTGGGTCAAGTTCAACACAAAGAAAGCCTAAGGCTTATACAAGATAATATTTACAAAAAGAAAAAAAAAAAAAAAAAAAGATGAGCATCCCGCTTTATAATCCTCCTAAGCTAACTCCTTGGTAGAGGCATACCATCAACACCTGAAATTTGGTTTCCACATAGGGTGAGGTAATGCCTAGTAGAGTTAAGTTTAATGACCTGTATGATGCTTAACAAAGCCATATGGTGAATGCACATGAATGCCAATGCCAAAAATGTGTTTCACCCCTCCTTTCATCAATATAATGCCAAGTTCAATCCACAATTTATAAACCGTTATTTCAAAACATAAAAAACACACTAAGAATCTCTAGGTACGTGTCTGTAAGTAAGCTATACAAACACTTCCAAAAGCCATTTCACCGGTACTACCCAGAAAGATCGGCACCTAACTGTGCGAGTTTCTGGACTTTTACTAAGGACACACAGACTAACAAAATAATAATCACAACCACACCCCTAACTAGATTCACTACAATATTCACACATTTTTCTCAAAACGATACATTTCAATGTATAAATGTGAAACTAATGTTCAAATGCAATGCATGAGTGAATAGGTTCCAATTAACCTAGTTCTCATGCAATTTCTACAATAATCAATGTTATCCTCCACCCATAGCCAAAACATATATATCTCTATGTTCAAATGCAATGCATGAGCAAATGGGTTTCTATTAATGAAACGCCCCACTTTTATTTCATGGATAACATTACGAAAACCATTATTATAATACAATTTCAGAGATAACAAACGAAAGTTCTATACATTAACCAGAATAAGTAGAAGAAGGCTTCCTCATTCGAATACATAACGGATGTAACAAGGGATACAATTACAGAAACTGTCCGTAGGCTTACATCATTACATATAAAAGGAAGGGTTCAATCCTTTTACATCAAAGGCATTTCGCCAACAAACAAAAGGCCACGTGGCCAATAGATAATGAAAATTGTCGATCTTGAACCACTTCTCAACATCTACCCTAAAAGGGATTACCAACGTGGGATGAGCATAAAGTTCAGTAGGGATCCCAACATGATCCTGAACAATAACAACTTACAGATAGCTATGATTCATGGATGCTTCAACTTGTACTATATAAATAATGTGACGATTATACCCAAAGTATATTTACACAATTACTTTTTCCAAAATCATCCAATTTATTCAACAATATAGACTGTTCACATTTCCTTCTCATTTTCCATTTAAAAAAAAAATATCACGTAGCAACCATTTGCTTTTGAAATGTGTTCACAAAAATCTGATTTCCTTATATTACTTACAAACTCAATACGTAACCTACATCCATCTCCAACACGTTCATCACATTTTTTCGGCCCTTGAACCCAAAGTTAAAGAGATACTTTCAATAATTAATCTAATACGCTCACATGTACACATAGACATCTAATACAAAAAATGAAAACAACAAACACCCAACAACTACTTACTTAACATATAAGACAACTCGGTCCTCCTAAACCTTAACCATCATAACGCATTGTGAGACCCAATAAATCCTCTCACATGGATTGTTGATGAGATCCGATGAAGAGATGAACTTGGTTGCTGTAATCTACAAGGATAAACATAGTCAGCGCCACTTAACCAGGGTTGCCGGCCGGAGACACTCCAATGATAAAGTTAGAATCTATGGATGAAGAGTATAGATGATATAGATTGTTGTGTGTGGAGTGTCGGGAAGAAAGACATACCTCTTGTGTATGGGGTCTCCTCCTTTTATAAAGGATAAATGATATTTATTTAGGATATTTCCCCTATAGCTAGGATATTTTTCTGACTCCCATAGTAGCTCCAAAACTTTCGCTTTCTTTGACACAAGAAGCGGAAGTTTTTCGTTATGAGTTTGTGTGGATAATGTGTAGTTGGTCTCAAACTAGACCACATTACCAAGCAATGTGGCTTGAATAAATATTAAATCCCCTAGAATGTATGCATGTATGTATATATGTGTATGTATGTATGACTATATGTATATAAGGGAGAAAAGTGAGCTAAAGTCCAGTGAGTAAAACTATCTCTATAACGATAGGCCACGGTATTATAACCCCAAGGCAAGGGTGTAGGCCGCGGTATTATAACCCCCTAGTGAGGGTGTAGGCTGCAGTATTATAACCCCTAAGCAAGAGTGTAGGCCGTGGTATTATAACCCTCGGGCGAGGGTGTAGTATATTGCCTAGTGCGAAGATTTGCTTCAAAATAAAGACTTTCGCGTTGAGCTAGAGATATTTCTATGTGTCGAGCACAAAAATGATTGCCTCAACACTGGCGCTTGCCTGGAGGTGTGTGAAAAGGAGTTGGAGTTTGTAACTCAAGTAATTTTCTTTGTAATGCTTGGACGAAGTTGGTTGAGTATGCATGCATCACAGAGGTGCCGAGATGATAATCGGCTGATATGCCTCAAGTGGAAAGCGAAAATTTGACTAAGATGTCCCAGTTGGCAATAAATGGCCAAGGTAACAAAATGAATGATCGGGGAGGAAGGAGGAGTTTTTCCTAGCCCCACGATCCTACTACTAAAATTGCATGCCTATCGGATATGATATGACCGCTGAGCAATCTTGTAACGCCCGAACTTTCCAGGCCGTTGATCCCAATATTAGGCATGAAATTTATAGAATTGGACTCCAAAAATGGAGTGTGTAATTCTAGAATTGTTGTTGATACTCAGCCAAAGGGACTATTTGGGGAAGCATGAAATATGTTGAGTACTAGGGAGTTGATCTATGAATATGGATGCTGCCAAGTTTGTGAATTTGCAAAATTGAGTTGGGTTTGGGAATTAAAATGCCAAGTTGCTGAAGTGAAAGCGCCGAGTGAGTGTAACAGCTTTGTTCAGTGAGTTCAGTGATGAGCTTTAAGCTGATTAAATTATACCATCACCACATTGTGAAGGAATTGTGAAGTGGATTTCTTACCCCAGTGCTTTCGAATGACAGGTGTTATTCGGAAGGACTTTATAATGGATTTGTGCCAAAATTGCTGCAGATTAGTCTACTATGTGTTGGGGAAGGTTCGACTATGGTGACAAATGATGTGAGCTGTGCTATAGGCAGAAAGTTGCAAAATAAGTTGTAGTGGGTGAATGCGGCATTTGAGCAAACTCTAGGCACGGCGACACAAATGTTTTTTTAGCTGCATATAAGATCTACAAATTTTTGGTATGGAATTTTCAAAATCATACCGTATAGCTGTGTTCAGAAGGCTCCAAAGTTGGAAATGACTATGGGATCGCTGTAATCGGACTCCTGATTGCGTAGTTTTAGCCAAAAGAGAACTCATGGCTCAGATCGATTGAGAATGGTGCTCTGCAAAGCACTGGATAATTGCTCCTATAATGCTTGGTGGCTTGGCAAAAAAAAATAAAAGGAAGTTGTTGCTAGTGAGAATTGACCTCTTGCTCCCATGGTAAAAGAATAACACTAAACCATTGTGCCATGACATATCCTTATCTATATATTTTGCAAATTATATATTTGAACTGGATTATTTGGCTATGATAGGATGTAACTTAGCCACAATGCATGGAATAATTTCCTAGGTTGGCCAACTTAAGCCATCTTCTCCAGCGGAACGGTGACATCATTCGCCAAACTTCGACAGGCTCGTACAGCTTCGTTTTAGCTCTGATTTTGATGCGGTTTGTGGCGTTGGACTCGTTTTGATGAGGACTGCACACACGGTATAGTCAAAGCTTGAGTTCGACAATGCTAAAAAATGTCGATTTTTGGACATTTAGTCGATTTCACAACTATCGGCGTCCTACGGTTAGTTCGTGGCTTTGTTAGTCGGTGTATGTAGACTTCTCTAGTCGACATGAACTTGCTGGTAGGCCACAAAATTCTTGCTCGCATGAAGAAGAATGTAGACCCACTTGCTAGAGAGAAAAAATGGGTACGTAAACGTGGTCGGCGATACTTTGGCTGGTCGAACCACTTGGGTTCTCGGCATTGTAGTTCAGAAGGGCGTCAGACATGCTTTAAGTGACAAATTAATAAACGTGGGTGGAGGTCATCATTGAACGGCCGGTTAGTGTGGAATGGTTGCGGAGTAGTGCGAAGGTCCATGTGTGGACATGCCAAGTAGACTCTGCAAGTTACGCCACCACGACTGGGTTGCAGAGATGCTGAGTTGTGTTGTACCAATGGGTAGCTTGGGTGAGCTGTACTGATGCTGAGAAAGGTGGAAGAGATGCCGAGTAGCCTTGTACGAGGTATGGCGCTGCCTAGCAGTTTTGTAGCTTTGCCGAGTAATCTTCTAGGAGTTGTGGTATTGCCGAGTAATGTTGATGAATAATGTTGATGAATTAATCATGGAGCTAATAATGGTGCAAATTAATGTTACCGAATAAAGTTGATGCACTGCCGAATAATGTTGATGAATTAATAATGGCCTAAATGGTGCGAAGCCAAATTCTTCATGCAACAGGTCATGAATTGTAGAATTTTAGATTCAAACTGCTAACTTTGAGTCCTTCTATCTCCCTTGTTTTAAGTCTGATTGGCCTCATTTTTGCAGCGTTGGATTCATCACTCGGCCTAATGTTCATTCCACTATTCAGACGTGTCATTTCGCCTCGAATTAGATGTCGTTGGACCTCCAAAAGTTGACCAAAAATAAGATTGGTCTCCTCTTCTTTTTTTTTTTTTTGTCTGTGTGTGTGTGTGTGTGTGTGGCTCGTCAATGTTGTAGAGTAAGAGTAGTGGTGAGCATGGTTACGCAATGTCAGCAACTTGGCAAACTTACTATGGCTAAAGATTTTTGTAAATGGGTTGTGATTGCTAAAATCGAAAGTGTTGCGGTCCGATGGTCCGTTGCCGAGCTTGACCAAGGTGGCCAAAGCCATTGCTAGAAAACAGTTCTGGTGAGATCCTAACATGGCCAAGTGACATGGGTGATTTCGCCGAAGAATCTTTGTGTGGTCGGAATGAGGACTTTATACGTGGTCGGCGAAAATTATTCTCGGCCTTTCATTGACATCGAATGGCTCGCACCTTTTGCCGAGAGATTGTCACGAGTCCGCTTGGTGATCTGAAGTAGTGAACGAGCTGCTTAGAATGTTGGTGAAAGCACTTTGTTGCCGAATTAGTTGGACTTTGTTGCCCCAGCTTTGGTTGTACAACTGGTGAACTTGATCTTGGGTCTAATCTGGTGGCTTCGCAATGTTAGTAACTCGGCAAGCTCATTGTAATTATCACTTGTCAAACGGGTGTTGTGGTTGTGAGAACGGTAGTGTTGTAGTTGTTGGTATGGCTTGTGGGCTACTAGGCAATTTAGGCGTTGGATTCCGACTGTTGAAACAGTTTTCCGAATGAGAAATACTTCGGTTGTGTAGAAAGTTGGTGCTCCATTCTGCTCCGTGTGGTTTAGCATTAGTGAGCTCTAGCCTTCCTTGCTGAGCTTGGTCAAGGTGGCCAATGCCTTTGCTAGATAATGGGTCTTCTTGCGGGATGACAACATCGCCGAGTGACATGCTTGCCGAAGAACCTTGGTGTTAATTAGGGAGAATGATCTTTGATTTTACATGCTTGGCAAGTTCATCGATGCTGAACAAGCCTCATTCTTTGCGGAGACTGTTTCACGATTCCATTTGGTGAGTTCGGCACATGAATAATATTATGTTCATAGAACCCGATTTCGAGGATGGGATGTGATACAAATTTGGGGTTGGAGTACATTTGGCATCTTATAATTCCGGCGGTGGTCCAAAGCAATGAAGCAGTGAATGAGCTAATCGGCCCCTCGGTTGGTAGCATTTTTATTTATTTTTATTTTTTTTAGTAGCTTGCTAAGAACAATTCTAGAGAGAGAGAGTCAAGACCCAATTGCAGAGCTACTAACTTCATCTTGTTTTGACAACCTTTCTAAGCAATATTAATATTCAACAAAGGTTTGATCAAATCTGTGAGCACAAATAAATACATACATAGACGTGTGTATATATATATATGTGTGTGTATACCTGAACTTTAGCAAAAACATAATCAAAATGAAAGAAGCCAAAGACCCAGTTGTGGGTCTCCTTTTTTAGAAAGAGATTGGTTAACCTTAGTGCTCACTGGTCCGAGCACCTTGGGTGTCATATTGATTCTTCTCTTCATTGAATTCTTTAGCTCTTTCCCACAGACGATGCCAAATGTGAGACCCAATAAATCCTCTCACATGGATTGTTGATGAGATCCAACAAAGAGATGAGCTTGTCTGCTGTAATCTGCAAGGATAAACATTGTCGGCGCCACTCAACCGGGGTTGCCGGCTGGAGACACTCCGATGATAAAGTTAGAATCCATGAATGAAGAGTATAGATGATACAGAGTGTTGTGTGTGGAGTGTAGGGAAGAAAGGCATACCTCTTGTGTATGGTGTCTCCTCCCTTTATTGAGGATAGATGATATTTATTAGGGATATTTTACCCCTATAGCTAGGATATTTTTCTGGCTCCTACATGCATGATCTACATAGTTACACTGGGACAATAATGATAAACAAAACTCTGCTCTACCTACCATAAGCACGGTAAGCCAAGGATACAACTTTCCATAACTGAAGCCAATTTACTAGTCACCAGCTGGAAGAGAATCATACATCTACTAATTTACCAGATCCCCGTTGGCAGGTAATGGTACCCCTGCCAAGTTCTCCAGGCACTAGTTAGAAGGTACTGGTACCTCTCATTCTAAGCGCAGCCAATTCTCTAGGCGCTAACTGGAAAGTAATGGTACCTTCTATTTTCAGTGCATGTACATTTCCAACATCACAATATACAACAGGCATAGATAACTCGAGTGTACCACATACATGAAATCTATTCAACATCACAATGTCATCTTCCATTGATGACCAAGGACAAAACCTCTAAGAATATATATTTAATACATGTAAAACTATAATCCAATTATCACGAGACCTTAAGTCCAACAATAATAACAATAATTAAAGTGTTCAAAATTCAGCCTCAAGTTCATTTCTGAACTACAAAACATTATGGTTTTTTTCTCTTTTCAAAAATCAATTATCTTATTTTCCAAGTTAACATACTCAAATCTTTATCCCAAATTAACTCCATTTCTCAAAACTAATCCATGGATATTGAAGCCATAACCCAACTCAACTCAACATGATTAATCCACAATAATTCTAATACCATGGTTAATTCTCCATTTTAGCTATTAACACAATTACACAATCCATATTAGCAATTTATAAACACTATTCACTTTTACCCCCTCTCAATTTATTAAGCTAAAATATTTAAGTATGCTTTTTATCCCTCTCCATACAAACATGTTAAGCTACTTCTCAATTAACCCAAACAACAGTCAATTTAACAATTTCAACCCCAAATATCAAACCCTAGATCCCCTTTCATGATTTTCAAAGAAATCCATAATGGATATGATTTTTATGCAACAAAATATACCATATGTCTCTATAGACGAAGTATTGAAAAGGAACAAAGAAATCCCTCCGACGAGGAGAAATCCAAAAAATCCACGGCGACAAAAACACGATCTACTCAGATTAAAATGAAGCTCTTGCGATCCTCTACGTTTGATCTCTAGCACTATAGGTAGAAAGAGAAAAGAAATAGATGAAACCCAAGCTAGAAAGCTTGAAACCCACAAAAATGGTAGAAGAGAAGAAGCAGAGAGAGAAAAGCAAACCAAAATGCCTTTTCAAAGTGCTGATTCCCGAACAGACTGCTGGAGCGGTGAAACCATCGCTTGAGCGTAGAATGTGAACTCCCAGAAGTTCAGACCATGCAGGCAGACCGCTCGAGAGACTAATATTGCCCTCGAGCAAACATCGACAATAACTAGAATCACAGACCTGCAAAAGTACTAGGTGACAAGCCCGACCACTCAAGTGAACAATCTATCGCTCGAGTGATGAAGAAAATTTCTAGAATACTACAATCTCCCCACCTTAGGAAATTTCATCCTCGAAATTAAAGATAAGGCCAAAACAAAGGCAACTCAATCACAACCGGAAGCACAACCACCAACTTAAGGTTGGATCCATACTTGGAAGAAATTCTCAGATCTCGATTCAACCTTTTGGGGCCCCAATGACACCCGAACAACAAAACTCAAGAAATAAATCACGAATGCCACCTCGACCCATACAATTCATTGGGCCTATGAGATAAGAAAAAAAACAACACCCACACGTATGCCGAAGGCATTAACCACATGACAACCACCATAACACGCCCCAAACACCCCAGAGTGCTCAGCACTAGAACATGGAAGAAAATCCTGACAATAATGGTTTCGGTGAACTAACATAAAAGAAGAGAAATCACAACAAAATAAGGTCAAAGACAACACTCCTGCATACAAGCCTCATTAATGCCAAAACACTCATCAAAACCAAATGCACAAACCCAAAATTAGCAATTCAAGCTATGTCACCATACATCATCCATCATTCTAGGTAAAACTAATAAAAGAAGACCTTTGTTAAAAAGAAAATTTTCATCATTTTCTTGATTCTTTGAAAATCAGTCTCTTGAATGTAAAACATTTCCCACAGGTGCCCAAAACCCACACTGATCATAAACCAAAATATATTTTCTGCCGTTCAAGCAAAACTTAAAAGTTTTATAAACATTCCTCGAAAACAAAGGTGTTAATCGGAACACATTATCATCCACAACTAACTTGTACATAACTGTTTAGTGAAATCCCTTATTACAATTTAGATTAACTCCACAACATTTTCACTTAACAAAGCCATCCGAGGTTATAACACTAGGAAAAATTTATTTTCCAAATTAGGCTCATCAACTGTCATCTCACAACACTCAACACTCTTACCGTGATGCCACAACAAATACATATGCCACATTTAGATAACAAGCATTAATAGAAATAACAACCGTGTTATCAACGCAACGAAACACAAGAAAGTTTATCATTGTGCAGCTTGCTTTTCGTGCTCCTTTCGGATACAATTAGCCCTACCATTTGGACTCCCGTGGTTCTGAATCTGATTTCACAAGTGCAATATGAAATAGATAAACACAAATGAGTTCAAATCCGGAAAACCTTTTGAAAAATCGATATTTGAATCAAATGCCAAAAATGGAGTGAATTGCCAGATTTTAGAGTCGCCACCTAAATATTTTTGGAAAATTTAGAAACCTCGTGACTCGTGCCAAAGGCCACTTCACCAAAGTGTCTCGGCTCAGGAACTTAGGTATGAGATGGGAAGGTCATGAATTGAGCACCCCTCTCACCCGATCAAAGATCGGCCCCTACTAATCATGATGTGATTTTTATTCACATTATATGCTCTTGTTCCGATTATTAGCTATTTTTACTATGTGAGAACAAACAAGTATAGACTAATTTGCAAAAGTTGGAATAATTTGATTTTATGTTTGTTTAGAAAATTGGCTTGAATACGTGTCACTTGAAAGAGTGAGTTTGTATGTACATTAATCAATTTATCCAAATTTTAGCAATTAGCCTCCATCCACAGGCATTCAAATAGTTATATCATTTAACCAATTAGCCTCATGGAAAGCATGCTCGATATGGCGACAATCACACTCATGCGATATGCTAAAACAATAAACGTTCACCTAGTACTCCAAGACAGGCCAAACAAAGAAAAATAATTAGAAAACATGCACGCCCCTAACTAAATGCAATATGACTAATGTGACACATATGATCATGCAATTTAATAGGCTTGGCTACTAGCATGGTATATGATTCAATTTGAGACATGTGATAAATCACGTGCTCAAGTAGAGAATTTGAAATGGACATTAGTTAGTATGATGAGTCGAACCCCTATGTATGCAAAACGAATGGATGCAAGTCATGGAAAATGCTAAGTAAAATATGATGCTACCATTATAAGTGGGTAAATAAAAGGGAGAAAGAAATGGGGTTGGAAGACATACACAATTATTACATATTTTGCCCTCGTGCAAAAGGGTCCGAATGTCCAAGTGTCCGAATAAACTAACTATTACAAATCCGAATGAATAATATACAATTAACTAGCTATCTACAAAGACATTAATAATAATTACAACAAGAATTAAAATAACAATGATTTCAAAAATATCAATACAACGAGAATATCTATAACAATAATATGAAACAATAATGTGAAAACAAGTAACAATAAGAATGCACAATGATCGCATGTGCAGTTATAGACACCCCATTTTTGACCACTCTTATGACTTGGACGTCATCGCTTACGCGTGATCATGAAGTTGTATATGCTTGCTAAGTGTTTGAAGTTCTCAGCAGAATGCCAAAGCTTTGAACCTGCAAATCCTACATGCCCTTTTTGCCTGATTTTGGACCAAAACAGCAACCTTTCAAGCTTGAAAACCCTAGTGGCTTGCCGGCCATTGTTCTTGGCTTCCGGCCACTTATGCAGTCGGCCAGAATATGTGGCCTGCTGGCCACAAGTGTGTTTTTTGCAGATATTTTGCTGGCTTAGCCAACTGTTCCCACAGGTGCATACACTTGCTTACACATGTATGTATTGATATTTTTGGAGTGTCATGGATTTCTATATATAGGAGACCTCCCCTTCCATTTTGGGGGGTTAAACATTTTGGAGCAAAAATAATTCTCTCTCCCCCTCTCTCTCTCTACAATTCTCACTGTCTCTTGCAAATTTCTACCCTTTTGCAAGCTTTTGCCTATACACCCTAAACCAAACCTTGTGGTATTGGAGCTGAGGTACTTTTGAGCCTACTTTGAGCTCTTGAGGGTGGGTAAGTGTTGGTTTAACACTTGGAAAGAGTTCTCCTCTTCAAGAGGTATAAGTCTTAGTTTATTGTTTTGCTTTTCTTGCTATTTTTCCTACTGTTTTAGGGTTGTTTTGGAATGTTTTTGGACTGTTTAAACTCTATAATTCTGGGTTGTAACTTGTGGTTCAAGGCCAATAAGGGTGGAGGGGTGGCTCACCATTTCTTCTACCTAGCTTTGAAGGCCTTTACCCTTGTGTTTCCCACATTGTTGTCAACTTTTTTTGAGCTTTTTAATACTGAATTTCAGAGTTATTTCAGTGGCTAAAACCATTTTTGAAGTCCAAAAATGGAGGGGGTAGCCTCCCTTCCTTATGCGTTGCTTACTAGCTTACATTGCTCTATGTTTTAACTTATTGATCTAGCTATTTTTGTCTTAATTCTAGCATGTTTTACGACTAATTTAGCACTATTTTAGGACTTTTTTTTTAAGCTTCGTGTTGCATTTGAGCGTTTTATTGCATGCTTGTAGTGTTATTGTCCTCATAGGATTGGTAGTTTAGGCCTTAGCTACTATCCAATTTGAGTTGATGGCATTTGTTTATGGCTTTCTATACTTTTGATCACTCTTAAACACCTCCGCAACCTCCCTAATTTCGGGGCTTTTTCTTTACTTTGAAAGTTATTTCAAACTAGTTGTTTGTTTAAAGCATGAGATTGAGGTTTTGTGCTTAATGGTTTAATCCCTTTGGGGGTTCATTACCAACGTCATGACACTTCTATCATGCCTAAAATGACTATTGGTTTGGAGCTCCTTTCCATTAGAGGATGGAGTATTAAATTGAGAACTAAAAGTGATACAAGATAACTTGGTTAGAGTTCAATTGGACGTTAATTGAATCATTGAGTCTTGAATCATTTCATACTTGCTAGTGATGTAAACGGTTCAAGAGTCAATGTCAACCACTTCCCTTGATCAATTCATGATAAAGAGGGGGTTTAAGAGTCTTTTATTCTCGCATTTATTGAACTTGTAAACTTTGGTTCATAGGCCATCATGCAATGAAATTACATCGATTGATTGCTTATGAATCAAATTTACCACTCCTTTGAGTTGTTTTGATGATAAGGAGGGGTAAACTATACAAACATACCTTTGAGAATACCTTGGTTGTGCTCTGTTTGCTCTCTATTGCAGCAGGAAGAACCAGGATTTTGAGGCCGACATGCCAACTCTTTTGGACAACAGGCTTCATTTGTGGCCAGCCGGCCGGCCACCATTTTTGGCCTGCTGGCCACCTTTGCAAAACCCAGTAGTGGCTTTTTTGAAGTAGAACAGAGCTGGTTTTAGGGTGAAAAACAGTGCAAGTGTTCTAACTGTGCAATAGAGGCTTCCTAGAAGCAGAACAGTGGCCTTTTTTCGGTGGAAATCCACGCGCATGCATGAGCATTACTTGCTTCCTGGGGCTAACTAATTAGTTTTGCTATTTATTTCATGTTGTATTCATGTTGTAATTAGTTAATTAATTCAATTTGTGTTGTAATTAATTAGTTAGAATAGCTAGTTAATTTGTTGTAATTAATTAATTAGTGCTATTGGTTTTGTACTAATTAGTTGGAATGGTTAGTTTATTCAATTTGTAATAAGTAGTTAATTCATTTTTTAATAGTTAGTTAATTAGCTTAGCTAGTTAATTGATTCGGACCCTCTTGCGCGAGGGCAAATTGTAATAAGCGTGCATGTCTTCCAACCCCATGTCTTTCTCCTTTTTATTTATCTGCTTATGATGATTAGAATAGAGCATCATGTTTCAATTAAGCATTTCCCATGTTTGCATCCATTTGTCTTGCATGAATCAAGGCTCGATTCATCATTCTAATGAGCATTGTCGTTTAAATACTTCGTTGAAAATGTGTTTAAACCGTATGCTATCAAATTGGTTCACATGTCATAATCAGTAGCTGAGGCTATTAATTGCATATTGTATGTGTTGCATTAGTCATATTACATCGAGTAGGAGCATGCATCTTTTTAATTATTTTGTTTCTTTTGGCTTGCCTTGGAGTACTCGGTGAGCACTTTATTTGCTTTAGCATAATTGCATGAGTGTGATTGTTGCCATGTGTAGCATGCTTGCCATGGGGCTAAATGCTTAATTTATAAATTGCTTGGATACCTATGGATGAAGGTTAATTGCATAAACTGGAATGGTGTGATCAAAGTATATGTAAGCCCAATTTTTCACATGGCGTGTTCAAAAATAATTTTTCAAACAAACTTGAAATGAAAACGTTTCAATTTTTGCAAATTAGTTTATACTTGTGTGCGTCACATAGTAATGTTAGTCTAGTAATCGGAACGAGAGCATATAAGGTAAATAAGAATCACATCATGACTAGTAGAGGCCGATCTTTGATCGGGCGAGTGGGGTGCTCAATTCATGACCTTCCCTTTTCGTACCTAAGTTCCCGAGCCGAGACAATCTTGGTGATGACGGACACGTGGCCTTTGGCATGAGTCATGGGTTTTCTAAATTTTTCAAAAACAAAACATTTAGGTGGCGAGTCTATATCTGGCAAAGTAGTCCAATTTTGGCAATTTGATTCAAAATTAATTTTCAAAAAGATTTGCTGGATTTGGACTCTTTGGTGTTTATCTATTTCACATTGCACTTGTGAGATCAGATTTGTAACTACTGGAGTCCGAATTGTAGGGCTAGTCATATTCTGAAAGGAGCACGAAAAGTTGAGCAACAAATTCTGGCGACTCTGCTGGAGAATTAGAGAACTTGACTTGAAACTCATGATGTGAAATTTTATCTACACTTATATGTTCTTTGCATTGCATTTGCATTGGTGCGTTTAAGTCACTGTGATTTCCATCTGCTATCTTGGACGATTTGCCAGAGGCTTGCCTAAAAGCTTGCCAAAAGGTTGACCGGTCGTAAGCTCTACCATGATGGGAACACAACCCTTGGATCTGGACTACCGATGTACCGTTTGATCCTACTTTCACTTATCGGTGTTAGGGGTGAGAGGTATATTAGGTGGTCTTGCTGAGGTACCCTTTTTGACCATTCAGCCTAGTTGCATATAGTGAAACTATAGTGACTGTTCCAAACTAGGACATGATGCTCACCCAAAATCTAGGATTGCATGAAAACCTCTTGATTGTAATAGTGAACCCTTTTATAGTGAAACTGTTCAGGAATGTACATATCAGTGGTATAGATGGTACTTGTTTTGGGGTAGAGTTTAGTGTTGAATACAGTCTTATAGCTTTGATTGTATCTATATTGGTAAACATCTTAGCTAAGGTGCTGTGCAGTTTCTAATTGCTGATCTTTTACTCTATTTATTTTTACTAGGCAGCTTAGAATCATAGCTTCAGAAAGTTCAGATATCCCCCAAGTACTCTGGACTCGAGTCAGAAGGCTTTGTAAAGTTGGGGATCTTGTTTGGAGACAGACCGTGTTTACTTCACTCCCATCAGTTACAAGACGGAGGAGAATCAGACAGAATTCACCAGTTTCGTTTTTATAGTAGTCGCCTCTCAGCTCACCTGTGTCTAGTCAGGTTCAGGAACAGTTACCTACTACCAGTTCAGCACGAGCACAGTCGCCTATTCTGATTGCATAGTATACCCCAACCAATATGGAGGATTTGATACTTTAACTACAGCAAACAGCAGAAACACTACAGCATGATGCGGCCCGCCAAGCCGAGGTCACGGCCCGTCAGGCCGAGGTTATAACCAAGCTACAACAACAGTAACCACAACCGGCCGAAGCCTCTGCATCTCATGTACCCACTACAGCTATTTCTGTACTCGGTGCTACTGCTAATACTGCTGTCGCAGCTCAAGATCCACAAAATTAGGTTGTCCCAGTTTTCCCAGTTCTAGTGGAACCTATCCCGACACAGGTTTCCAAAGCCCCGACTTATCAAACTGAGGCACCATTCGAGTTCGAGTTTGACCCAACTGCACTCAAGGTCAATAAACTGGAGAAATTATTCAAGAAAGCACAAGGGGTCAACTCCATTCCTGATTTGGAGGAAGGGTATAGAGAATTTGTTGTTACCTTACCGGAGCAGTTTAAAATGCCACACATCGATCACTTTGATGGTTCCAAGGACCCAATGGTGCATTTGTGATTATTCTCAGATATTTTGTGACCTATGGGCTTGACCAGATTGTAGAAGCTATCCCTTTTCGGTCGCATTATGTCGGGCATAGCGGCTTTCTGGTATGCTAAGTTGGAGGATTCAGTGAAACGAAATTGGGAGGAATTGGTCGAAGCCTTCATGGCTTAGTACTCTTGCCATACACAGATCGACGTCACAACTCATGATCTCGAGGCAACACATTAAGAGCTGAAGGAGGGCTTCTCTGATTTTGTGACAAGGTGGAGAGCTAAAGCATTGATGATGACCACAAGGCCTTCCGAGAAGGATCAGATAAGGATAGTTGTCTGAAATCTCCAAGGCAAGCTGCTACAGAAGATGATTTTTCTCCCGTTATCCACATTTTCAAATCTCCATGAAATTGAACAGGAAATTACATTGAGGTAGTTTGAACGGGAAAGGATTAAGGATGGCCGGGAAGCTGTGAATACACCACACCCTGTGGGGGATACCAGTGATGTAAAGGTGATACAAGTAGAGCCTGATAACTGTTTGTCAGCCGTTGAGGGCGAATGGTGGGATGACAATGATCTACATCTGGCCCACACTGATGAAGCCTGGGGTGATGGCCTTCTAGACAATATGTGGTATGCTAAAGAAAAAGGCCATCTGACAAAAAGTGGCTAGTATTTCAAACTGCCGCACCTGGATCAAGTTGAGGCGTTTGGAAAAGATAAAGAAGCCGAGAAACAGAAAGAGAAATAACTAGAAGAAGAGGCAGTATTAAAACAGCTTAAGAAAATTCAAGTTGATATCTCCATTTGGGGTCTTCTCATGGCCTCATGAGTACACCGACAAGTAGTGTTGTCGGCAATGGCCAAGGCTAAACTGTCCATTGACACCACTCATGAGCAGCTTGTGGGTTTGGTCTTTCCAGGTGGTGCCAGGCCAACTCTTACCTTCTCTAACAAAGAGCTGCCGCTAGAGAGCTTAGCTCATAATAAACCGTTGTACATATAAGTGGAATGCAAGGAGAAATGGGTGTCGGTGGTGTTGGTAGATATCAGTTCGGCCATTAATGTCTATCCTTCTCGCACTACCTATGTAATTGGCCTCAAACTAGCGGACTTTGTTCCCACAGTCAAAGTAATTTCAGGTACATGATAACACAAGTAGAGAGGTCATAGGCACAGTGCAAGTCAAAGTCCAGGTGGGCTCGGCTGAGCAAGAGGTCGAGTTCCATGTCTTAGATGTGCCGGCTACTTTCAATTTGTTGCTAGGGAGGCCCTGGTTGCATCATGTGAAGGTCGTCTCCTCTACTCTCCACCAAATGTTGAAATACCCTCACGGGGGAGGGGTAGCAATTGTCTTTGGAAATTCATCTATTCATCCGCCGCCAAAGGTAACTACGCCACTACTAGAGATCAACCATGGTGTGGAGGATGAATTCCTCTCGAGATTCACCCTGGCTGAAGCCCGGGCAGTGCAAACTATTTTGACCGCAGATGAAGGCATGTATGTGAGTGTCCAATCTATCTATTTCATGAACAAACTGCGGCATGTTCCAGGAATGGGGCTTGGATCGAGTGGTCGAAAAGGGACCGCAGCACTGGTAGATGTACCACACAACCTGTATACCTTTGGACTAGGCTTTGTACCCACCAAAGAGGACTGGATTAGAAAAGGCAAGGAAATGAGGGGTAGAGCTGAAGCAAAGAGAGCTGGAAAGCATTACAACCTTGTCCACAGGCCGATCCAAGGAACCGTAAATGGCCGTTTTGTTCAGGAAGGAGAGGATTTCCCTTTTTGTGGCTTTCCCGAGCCATAGGTAAACTCCTCCAAGTAGCGGGTTCCTGGGTTCATGATATTCTTTGATCTGTAACAACGACGATGAGGAAAGGGCTGAACTAAGCATCAAAGCTTAATAGAGCATGGAAAGTTACTTAGACAGCAGCGGACCTGGAGTAGGGACAGCACTGGCTGGTCTGCTGACAGATCCTATGGCCGACTTAGAGAACTTGGTGGATAACCTTACTGTCTCCATGATCAGGGAAGAATTGGGTATGAACCCAACCAACAATATTTTGGATGTATCAGGGGCACCATCTCTTATCTGGCCGCTGAAGGAAGGCTATCTGTCCAGTTCTGAAATGGGTGATAAGCTGGAATCTGATTCCACTAAGTTTAGGGGGTCGGGATCCAATTCAGGTTCTTCTGAGTCTGAGTCTGGCATTTCTGGGGGTGGTAACCTGGATACCAAAGTCCTGTCTAGGTCTTCATTCAGCTTTTCCTTCGAGTCTGTTGTAACCGAAGATCTGGACCTTTTGAATGAGAACTTTGTAAATTCTGAGTACTTCTTCGTGCCGCTTTTTTATTGCATGGACCCAGATTTTCAAAATTTTAATGAAAACGAAGAGGAAGAAATTCCTCTGGCTTTGAAAAACTTGATTAATCGACGGGAGGAGAGGTATGTTAAGCCCTGTATTGATGAAATCATTGCCATTAATGTAGGCACTGAGAAGGATCCACGCTTGGTCTAGATCGGGTCCACGTTGTCTTCGGAGGAACGCGAGTGTTTAGTCGCTTTATTAAAAGATTTCAAAGATGTTTTCGCGTGGTCCTACGAAGACATGCTAGGAATCGACCCTGAGTAAAGCAAAAAATGCGCAGAATTCACCCGGATTGGGTGCTAAAGATCAAGGAAGAGGTCACTAAACAGATCGATGCATGATTCTTGTTGGTATCTGAGTATCCAACCTGGTTGCCAATATTGTCCCCGTGCCAAAGAAGGATGGCAGAATTCGGGTTTGTGTTGATTTTCCGAGACTTGAACAAAGCCAGTCTGAAGGATGACTTTCCTCTGCTGCATATTGATGAGTTGGTAGACTTCACCGTGGGCCATGCATTGTTTTCCTTCATGGACGGATTTTCCAGGTATAACCAGATTCTGATGGCACCCGAGGACAGAGAGAAAACTGCATTCACAATGCCGTGGGGTACGTATTGCTACCGGGTTATGCTGTTTAGGTTGAAAAATGTTGGAGCTACTTATCAGAGGGCTACAACCACCATTCCGCACGCCATGATCCACAAAGAGGTCGAAGTGTATGTGGATGACATGATGGTCAAGTCCAAAGATCGAGAGGTCCACTACACCACTGAAGAAAATTTCTTTCAACGGATCAGGGAATACAGATTGAGGTTAAACCCGCAAAAGTGCACCTTCGGTGTAACGGCAAGGAAAATGCTGGGCTTTCTAATTACACAGAGGGGAATTAAGTTGATCCATCCAAGATCAAGGCCACCAAGGACTGAAAAGGAGGTGCGTGACTTTCTGGGCAAAGTGAAATTCATAAGGTGATTTATCTCTAAATTAACCTTGACTTGTGAACCACTATTTGGTCTCCTGAAGAAAGGAAACAAATTCAGTTAGGACGATCAATGTCAATTTGCCTTTGAACATATTAAGCAGTACCTCCAAAATTCGCCTGTGTTATCGGCACCAGAGTCGAGGAAGCCTTTGATTCTGTATCTGTCAGTAATGGACTCTACCATGCAGTGCATACTCGCTGAAGAATCTGAAGATAGGGTGGATAAAGCCATCTACTACTTGAGCAAGAAAATACTAGACTATGAGACCTGTTACGCTTCCCCCCAAGAAGACTTGCTTAGCCTTGGTATGGGCTACTAGGAAGTTAAGGCATTTTTTCTTAGCTCACTCTATAATCATGGTTTCAAGATTAGATCCGATCAAATATCTCTTTGAGAAACCGGAGCTTATGGGTAGGCTAGCCCGTTGGTTGCTCTCCTCTCCGAATTCGATCCCAAATATGTTACTCGCAAGTTGGTCAAGGGAAGAGCCATAGCATAATTCCTGGGAGATGAGGTAGTGGAATACCTATTCCCAGATGAAGATATTCTGCATGTTGAGAAGGAAACCTAGACGATATATTTTGATGGAGCGTCTAATTAGTACAGTTATGGGATCGATGTGTTGCTGATAGCGTTCGATGACTCCCATATACCTTTAGCCTTCAAACTTCGGTTCAAGGTGTCCGACAATGAAGCAGAGTACGAAGCGTGTATTGCTGGTTTAGAAGCTGCCCTGGAACTAGGGATAATACGGTTGGATGTTATCGGAGACTCGAACTTGGTTGTCTCTGAAGCATATGGAGACTAGAAGGTCAAAGAAGAGAAGATGAAGGTTTACCATCAGACTTTGGATATGATGATCGTGAGGTTTGAAAAGTTGACCTTCACACATCCGCTGAGAGAAAACAACAGGTTCGTTGAAGCTTTGGCAACTCTATCTTCTATGGTAGACATCCCGTTGGGAGTCCTGATGTGTCCGATCATTATCGAGTAGAAATACACACTGGCCTATGAGACTGTAACCGCAATAGATGAGGCTTCAGATAAAAACCTCTGGTATTATGATATTTGGAACTTCTTGGAAAAGGAGGTGTATCCACCAGGGACAAATGCCAATGACAAACGAGGAATACGGCGTCTGGCCGGCCAATACATTATTTGCGGATGTAAGCTCTACAAAAGAGGCCATCTGGGAAGGCACAAGTTATGTGTAGAAGAAGAGGAATCAAAGCGCCTTATGGAGGCCATCCACGGAGGAGAATGTGGAGCACATATAAATAGTGTGATGTTAGCCCGAAAAATCCTCAGACAAGGGTATTACTGGTCTACTATGGAGGAAGACTGTATTGGTTTTGTACGGTGATGCTACAGGTGTCAGATTCATGCTAATCGCATGAACATTCCGCCGTTGAAACTCTACAACATGACTTCACCTTGGCCATTCTCCATCTAGGGGATAGACATTACTGGGGCAGTCATGCCAAAGGGGTCAAATGGGCATGAGTTCATTCTGGTAGCGATCGACTACTTCACGAAGTGGGTGGAGGCCTAATCCTATGTTGTGCTGAAGGCGTCGCATGTGGCTAAGTTTATCAAGAACAACATCATTTTCCGATACGGAGTTCCGAATGAGATCATATCAGATAACGGCTCACACTTCAAGAAAGAGGTGATAGATCTGCTCAAGAAGTATAATGTGGCTTTACACAAGTCATCAACTTACAGCCGCAGACTAATGGAGCCATTGAGGCTGCGAACAAAAACATCAAGAAAATTCTGCAGTAGATGGTGGAGACTTACAGGGACTGGCCATCTTTTGCACTTTGGGGCTATAGAATCTCAATCTGAACATCTACCGGGATGACCCCCTATTCTCTTGTTTATGGTATGGAAGCTGTTCTACCGTCACTGCGAGTCATGGCTGAGTGTCAGATAGCGGAGGCGGACTGGCAACAAAATAGATTTGAGGAGTTAATGTTGTTTGATGAGACAAGGTTGAAGGCATTGTATCATGTTCAGGGCTACCGGTGTAGAATTCCTAGGGCTTTTAACAAGAAGATTAAGTCCAAGAATCTCAAGGAATGAGATCTGGTGCTTAAAGATAATCGAGCTCCCATTCACAACCCTAGGGGAAAGTTTAGACCTAATTGGACCGGTCCTTATATCATCAAATCTATTTGATCAGGTGCAACAGTTCTTCTTATGGACCTTGATAGCCTGGAATTTTCATAGTCGATCAACATGGACAAGTTGAAGAAATATTACCCCTAAGAGGCTTGGTAAGCCGAAAACCCAAAAGGGCGACCTAGGCAAAAGTTAGAGTAGGAAAAATTTGAAATAAAGAAAAACTGAACTCACAAGGTCAAAAACCCCATTAGGGCGGCTTTGGCAAAAGTTAGAGTGCAAAAGGAGAGAGTCAATACTCGAGTGAACCCGAACCGAACTACGTAAGACCTGATTCCCATCTTCGGGATACGTAGGCAACTGTATCTTGAAGTTCGACCGTAACTATCTCAAGCTCAACTATCCTGTCTATATATCTGACCATGTCATCTTTGTTCATTATCTGGTAGCTTGGTTGTGATCTTCATTGGTTGTGAACTTCAAAGTTGGTTACAATATAAAGCAGTAGTGGTGTTCAGTCAAGGGCAGTTATGATTTGCAGATATGGGGTTGTTTGTCTTGAGGGTTGATTCTGCGCGTGTCAGGTGCTGATCATTTTCGAAAATGGTTTTGGAAAGCTTTAATACAAGTTGATTTTGCTCAAAATTTACCTTTTACAACTTAGACCATTTTTGGACCAAAAGGAAAATTTTTAGTGCTCACAACTTCAATTTCATTGATTTCAACATTAATTACATTCTCCAACTCTCTGATACAAATCAAAGTTACTTTTACATAAAACTTGAAAAGAAAGGTTAAAGCAATAAACTAGGGGCATAGACGAGTCAAGTACTCCTGCGTCCTCTGCATGTGCTTGAGGAAGCCTCTGTAGCCAAAGTTGGCCCAACCCATGCCTCATTCTCGAGCCAAGCCAAGCACTTTCCAGAAAGGGCATAACTGAAACCAGGGGCTAGAAGCTCTCTCGTTCTCCAAGCAGTGAGGTACCAAGTCGGGTTTGAAGCAGGAATGGGGAATGGAGCTGGGTATTCTACTCCCTCACTCGGACAAATCTGAGTATGTCCAAACAGGCGTCTGAACTGGAAAGGGAAGTAGAACACACAGTGCGTCAGACCGATCAGCTGTATGCCAGGCTGTCGAGTCATGCTGTAGCTCATCTCAGCTAAATCAAGCCAGGGGCAATGCCAGGCTATGTCTGTTGCCGATCTATTGCACATCCAGTTGTACCACCATCCCTCATTGGAAAAGTCCATCAGCCGCTGAAAGAAAAGGTAAGCTTGAGCTAAATATTCAAGGCAAGGGTCCACTACTTTCAGCTTAACCATGAACCATATCTAGGAAGGGATGAAAAATAAGAGAGATTAAAGAATAGAGAGACGTTGGAGGAGAGAAAAGTAAAGAAAGGGTTTTTAAGAGAAAATAGAGTGTGAGTGCTGAGTGATATGTGAGGCATATATATTAGAAAGGGTGGGAAACATTACTTGAAGAAGTAGTGGACTTCCCGCAAACCTGGTGGTTTCCTGTCGATGAACAGCATCCAAACCCATCAGCGTTTCGACCAATACTGCGCCAATACAACTTTTACCCTATTTCAGGCCTTGTGCCACCTCGATCAGCCGGATGTGAGCTCCGCCGAAACTAGGGGCAAAGAGAAAATGCGCTAGCATACATAAACAGAGGGCGTGTTGCCGAAAGCTTCACCAAAGGAGGTCACCTCTGTTCCCGATCTTAGAAAATTGGTGAGCCAAGTTGAGTATATCCAGCTCTCCGTCATGGGCCAAAGTGAGCCCACACATTCGTCCCAAAGTTTGGGTGTGGCCAAAATGAGGATGATGTATGATTTCCTCATCGCGCCAGGTTTAAATTAATGCTCAAAATTCTTCAAGAGTCGGGCACATTTCCTGTGTTCGGAAGTGAAATACATGCTTAATGGGGTCCCAGCATTGGGCTGCGGCATGAAGAAACATAAAGTAAAGTGGAGTATGGCTCAACGATAAAAGTATGTTTATGTCGAAACCTCGAGAATTTACCTTTTCGATGCCGTCTAAAGTGGCTATCCAATCCATAAGCTTTTTGGCAAGAAAAATCGCCATTTGTGAAAGAAATAGTAGGAAAAATGATGTTCTGGAGAAGAAATCACGAAGGAGGACCCTTTGTAGAAGATAGGGTTATGAGCGGAGTCCAGCTGTCAACATTCTGGTGGTCCTGCTCATTAGTGGTCGGCAGGCCACCTTTTTTGGCCGGCAACATCCTTTTGTGGCCGGCAGCCCCCTTGTCTGGCCTGCCTTCCACTTCTGGCTCTGGTAGTGCTGGCACTCTAGTTTTTGTCTTGGTCTTTGTGTTTTGAGGCCTTGTTGTAGGTCTTTCATTTTGGCAAGTGTGTTTATCTGTATTTGAGTTTTTTTTTGCTTTGCTTATCGAGTTGTATTTTGTATTTTGGTTGTTGGTCGGCTCATTACCCAGTTAAGAACATTGTTTTCATTTTAACCAAGCGTTCTCGTTGTTCAACTCCATTTTCATTTCATGCAAATATGGTGCTCATGATGCAAAAATGATAACACTTTTCATAAAAACTAAGAGGTTTTATTCCGATCATGGTTTTTACAAAAGAGAGTACAATTTTCAAAAGAAAAAGTAAAACCTGTCTGAAGCTATACACATGTGCTAAGCTATCATACAAAAGGAAACTAAGCCAACAAGTGCAAAAATCGGCACCAGTCATCTCAAGCTCGAGAGGCCCTCTTTGTCCTCTTCCTTAGAAGAGACTCAGGGGAACTGTGTCCATCTGCACCGCTATCTCAATCAGATCCTGCCTCAGAGCCAGCATCATCTTCTCCGCCCTCGGACTCAGAATGTCGGCTCACTACCTCCTTAGAGTCGCGGGTCTTAGTATCATCCCTGCTCAATATAGGCTTAGACTCACCGCTCTGACTCCAGGTACCCTTGCCTCTGCCTCGACCTCGGTGCCTTTCTTGGCCACGTGTTGGGGCTTGTCTACCTTTCCTCTCTATCGCCGGAGGAGGTGTCACTGCCATTGCTGGTGTCCTCGGTATAGATGGGACCTGGAGAAACAACATATCAGGTATAGTGTATGCGTGTGGAATGAGTGCAAAAGGTATAGTATGAGTACAATATGAGTACAGTTTGTCAGTGCAGTGAATCAGTGCAGTGTATGGTGGTTTGACTGTGATGGTATGTGTGTCAGTGTATTAGTAGGAATATGATAGTGTGGTGCACAACAGTGTGATGGTACCAATGAAATGTACGTGGAAAATAGAAAAGATACCTGGATACCGTGGAGGTCAAGCAGCGTATGTCTCCTCAGTACCATGCGAGCCAGAGAAGCAACTAGCTTGAGGAGGATCTCTGTATCCTCCGTAGGTGGCTGTAACTGCATCTAAATGATTAGTATCAGGAGTAATTTGAAAAGGAAAATATGGGGTGCAAAGTGTGGTTCATACCTGAGGTGTGCCTCGAGCTCTGACGTACCCCTGCCTCGCCTTTGCTGGTTCATACCTGATTGTGAGTTTTGGGTTACCTCATCAGCAGTCACCGTATCGAAGTAGTGGCGGTAGAAGGCGAAGGTCGTGTCATCACGGCTCCAGCATCGATACCGACCGTCGTATCGACGTGAGTATGGCACTATGGAGGGAATCTCGTTTACTGGCTCCGGAGCCAGAGCTGGAAAATGGGCATTGTCCCATAATTGCAAGAAAAGCGCAGTGGTGTTATCAAATTGTGAATAGATATGAATAGATATCCGACACAAAGTGCGAAGCAGAAATCACAACGTATGAACAAATGCAAAAAGTGCAAAGCAGAAAGCACAGTGTATGAACAGATATCGAATTGAGATAGAAAGGAGAAAATGCAAAGCAGAAAGCATAAGTGCAAAAATACAAAGGTGTGGTGCATACTTCCCAAGCTCTCCAGTAGCGTCCGACCCGCTCTCCCCTCATGCCGGAAGTAGAGCTCATGTAGCCGTAGAGTGTGGCGAGGCCAGTTCCATCCCAATCATAGTATCGGACCTGGGGCAGGGTCACGAGAGCGCCACCTGTTTGCGAACAAGGTGGTACCGAGGAGGAACATCAAGAAGCCTTTGGCATACTGCTCCACCTCCTCTGGTGTCTCAGGCTCGCTCCTGCGGAACAGCTCGGCAAACCAACTATACCTCACCATCACTGGTTTGTATAGAGGTGGGCGTGCTCCCAGCAAGTAGATCTATACTGCCTCTTACTCGCCCATATCTATGTCATAAGGGATCGGATCACTCCCTACTCCCAAGCTGGTGAGTGTGGCGAAGTCGTAGGGAGTCATCATTATCTCCCCAGTAGTAGAGAGGTGGAATGAGTTGGTGGTGTCCCACCACCTCTCCACCAACGCTCCAAGAAGGGGCCGGCTCGCTATATGCCGCGACAGTCCAGAGTAGAATAGGCCAAAGCTGGCCTTATCAATATGGTCGCGGACCTTTGGAGGGAGTTCGTCGTACCAATCTCTCATTGTCATTCGCTCCATATCCCTTGTAAGCATGGGAGTCCCCCTATGGCAGAGAAAGGGTGAATCAGATGAAAGACAGTGATAAAAAAACAGTAGGATGCTAGGCAATGTAAGAAATACAGTTAGGGGAAATACAAGAATGCATGAAATAAAGTTCGTACCTCGGAAGCGCCGTAGGAAAGGTGGGGTGAGGCTCCCTCAACAGTAGCTCCTCTGGCACGCCATGAGCGAAATCACCGAAGTGCCTGATGCCTTCGGGCAGTAGTACGTGTGTGCGAGGATGATACATCACCGGATCAAAGGGTCGCGTCCTTAGTGGTAATGGCTCTGGCTTGAGCTCTGGTGCGAACTCTACCTCAAGATCTGCTGTGATGCCCTCTGCCGCCTTACCGGCCTTGGCAATCACCGGCTTCTCACGATTAGCAAGGGTTGATAATGGAGGTGGAACCTCAGGAGTAACTCCGTCATGAGGAATATCATCCGCCATCTGGAAAGTGGGTGAAATTATGGGTGAAAAATGAAGAAAAGAGGGTAAACTTGGAAAAAGTCAACCCTATGAGAGGAAAAATAGAAGAAAAAGTCAAAACCCAGGAAGTGCACGAAACCTGAGAGAAAATCGAGGAGAACAAGCCGAGAGTGGTGAAAATCCAAGAAAAGTGACGAAATCAAATCTGATCGATTCAAAGCGTAAAGAATCAAGAGCGTTTTAAGAAAAAAGTTTGCGTGGGGCATTAGAAAACGTGTATAAAGCGTAAATCCAGAGAGAGGAAGCACCTAGAGAGAGAGGGGAAGATTTTCGGATGTGTGGGTGTGTGAAAAGTGAAGCCTTGAAGTGTGTATATAAATGCCCAAGCGAAATGGCAATTTTACCCTCGAAAGTACATGGGTGGCCAGTAGGCCACATTTGTGGCAAGCAAGCCTGACTTTTGGCTGGCAAGTGGCCGATAATCATCCCCAGTGGCTGGCAAGTGCCTGGTGGTCCTCATTTGTGTCTTGGTGCTGTTTTTTGCCTTTGTTCCCTGAGGAGTGTATGGAAGATTCACTGTTGGGTCCAGATTGATTCTTAGGGATCTCGACATTGTGTTCCGATGCATGCACATGCCTCAGCTGCCAATATGAACAAGGTGTATCATTTTTGAACATGTTGCAAAGTTTCCGAGAGGTAAATCGGAGGTGGTCACCGAACATCTTTACTTTGTTTGTCAAATTACATCTTTGTTCTCTTCTATTGCATATGATATGCATTTTCGAATATACTTATGTTGCATGCGTGTCCTGCATCATTCATGATTCGTGCATAGAATATGCGTTTAGTTTTGCATAGAATGTGCATCTTGTTTCTTGCATAGAATTTGCTTTCAAACAGCGTCATGCATAGGTTGTCTACCTTGCATGGAACATGCGTCGTCACTGCATTGATTTGTAATACTCGTTCATTTTGTGCATCTATCACACTTGTTCACTTTGTGCATCTATCGCACTTGCTTATTTTAGATATGTTTTAACCAATAAGAAGTTTCCTCCTTTGTGTCCCTTTCTTTCTTCCTTTGCCAACACAGGCAAACGATATTGTATGAAAGGTTCATTCAAAAGAGTTCTAGTTAGAGGCATTCATGTCATGGCATGAGAACCTGCACGGCTTTGCAGGTATGATTATGAATGCATCTATCGCATCTGTCCATCTTGTACATCTATCGCATCATTTGGCAATTTTTACCTATACTTCTATTGCTAGTATCTTAGGACGCGTGAAGCGCGGACCTGGGCGTGTTTCATCTTGGGATGCGTGAAACGCGAGCCCGAGTGGTTTTTTCCTACCTTAGGACGCGTAAAGCGTGGCCCTGGGTGTGTTTTATCTCGGGACGCGTGAAATACGAGCTCGAGCGATTTTTCTGGTATCTCAGGATGCGTGAAGCGTGACCCTGGGTGTGTTTTATCACGAGACGCGTAACACACAAGCTCGAGTAGTTTGGTTTTTATCTCAAGACGCGTGAAACACAACCCTTAGCAGTTGCTTTTATCTTAAGATGTGTGAAATGCGGCCCTAGGCGAGTTTTATCTCGGGACGCGTGAAATAACCCTGAGTGGTTTTACCTTTATCTCAGGACGCGTGAGCGCGACCCCTAATGGTTCTTGTTTCTTAGTTTCTCAAGATGCGTGAAATGTGACCCTGAACAGTGTTTTTTTTCCTTGTCTCATATTTTGGCATGGTTAGAGTGTGCATGTTTTAGATCATTTTGCATAGAACCTGTGTTGGTTTTACGCTTGAAGCTACTCATTCATATGTTGTTATCTTGTTATTGTGTATTGCATCTGTTATTGCTTAGTGCATCATCTTGCATGATCATGAGTTTTCAAAATAGTCGGCTTCGTGAAGCATGTGAGTCTAGCTTCAAAGTCTCTTTGTGCATATCATTTGCATCTTGTCCCAGAACTACACTTGTTTGATTCCTTGCAAAGGGATACATAGGCAGCTTACGAGCGCAACCATTTAATTTTTGTCTTGATTGTTTGCCCAGGTCTTACGGCCTTGTCAAAATGGGTCGTTGTCGGGTTTTGACATTCACTCGCGTCATGTTATGACTTCGAATTTTGTCAAAGAGGGGCAACTGTAGACACCCCATTTTTTATTGCCTTTACGACTTGGACGCCATCGCTTGCGCGCCCGATGATGAAGTTTTATATGCTTGCCATGTATTCGAAGTCCTCCGTAGAATGCCACAGCTTTGAACCTTCAAATCCTACACACCCTTTTTGCCTGGTTTTGGACCAAAACAGCAGCCTTTCAAGCTTGAAAAGCCTAGTGACCTGCCGGCCACTGTTCTTGGCTGCCGGCCACAAGTGTGTTTTTTGCAGATATTTTGCTGGCTTTGCCAGCTTTGCCAGCTGTTCCCACAGGTGCATGCACTTGCTTAAACGTGTATGTATTGATATTTTTGAGGGAGTTTTATGGATTTATATATATAGGAGACCTCCCCTTCCATTTTTTGGGGGTTGAACATTTTGGAGCAAAAATAATTCTCTTTCTCTCTTGCAAATTCCTACCATTTTGCAAGCTTTTGCTTATACACCCTAAACCAAACCTTGTGGTATTGGAGCTGAGGTATTTTTGAGCCTACTTTGAGCTGTTGAGGGTGTGTAAATGTTGGTTTAACACTGGGAAAGAGTTCTCCTCTTCAAGAGTTATATGTCTTGGTTTATTATTTTGCTTTTCTTGCTATTTTTCCTATTATTTTAGATCTGTTTTGGCCTATTTTTGGACTGTCTAAACTCTGTAATTTCGGGCTGAAACTTGTGGTTTAAGGCCAATAAGGGTGGAGGGGTGGCTCACCATTCCTTCTACCTAGCTTTCAAGGCCTTTACCCTTGTATTTCCCACCTTGTTGTCAACTTTTTTTGAGCTTTCTAATACTGAATTTCAGAGTTATTTCAGTGGCGAAAACCATGTTTTAAAGTCCAAAAATAGAGGGGGTAGCCTCCCCTCCTTATGCTTTGCTTACTAGCTTACATAGCTCTATGTTTTAGTTTATTGATCTAGCTATTTTTGTCTTAATTCCAGCATGTTTTATGACTAATTTAGCATTGTTTTAGCACTATTTTTAGTTGCTTGTTGCATTTGAGTGTTGTATTGCATGCTTGTAGTGTTATTATCCTCATAGGATTGGTGGTTTAGGCCTTAGCCATTATCCTATTTGAGTTGATGGCATTTGTTTATGGCTTTTCATACTTGTGATCACTCTTAAACACCTCTGCAACCTCCCTCATTTCAGGGCTTTTTCTTTGCCTTGAAAGTTGTTTCAAACTAGTTGTTTGTTTAAAGCATGAGATTGAGATTTTGTGCTTAATGGTTCAATCCCTTTGGGGATTCATTACCAACGGCATGACACTTCTCTCATTTTTAAAATGACTCTTGGTTTGGAACTCCTTTCCATTAGAGGACTTAATGCTCACTTTTGGACTTAATTGATTAAGGAATGGTTGGCAATTAAAATGGCGTATTAAAATGAGAACTAAAAGTGATTCGAGATGACTTGGTTAGGGCTCAATTAGAAGTTAATAGAACCCTTGAGTCTTGAATCGTTTCATACTTGCTAGTGATGTAAACGGTTTAAGAGTCAATGTCAACCACTTCCCTTGATCAATTTATGATAGAGAGGGGGTTTGACAGTCTGATATTCTTGCATTTATTGAACTTGTACACTTTGGTTTATAGGCCGTCATGCAATGAAATTGCATCAATTGATGGCTTGTGAATCAAATTTACCACTCCTTTGAGTTGTTTTGATGATAAGGAGGGGTAAGTTGTACAAACATACCCTTGAGAATACCTTAGTTGTGCTCTGTTTGCTTTTATTGCAGCAAGAAGAACCAGGATTTTGTGGCCGGCAGACCGACTCTTTTAGACGACAGGCTTCATTTGTGGTCGGCCACCACTTTTGGCCTACCAGCTCCTTTGCAAAACCCAACAGTGGCTTTTTTGAAGTAGAACGAAGCTGGTTTTAGGGTGAAAAACAGTGCAAGTGTTCTAATTGTGCAACAGAGGGATCCTAGCAACATAATAGTGGCTTTTTTCGGGTGAAAATCCACGCGCATGCATGAGCATTACTCGCTTCCCGGGGCTGACTAATTAGTTTAGCTATTTATTTCATGTTGTATTCATCTTCTAATAAGTTAGTTAATTCAATTTGTGTTGTAATTAATTAGTTAGAATAACTAGTTAATTTGTTGTAATTAATTAATTAGTGCTATTGGTTTTGTACTAACTAGCTGGAATGGTTAGTTTATTCAATTTGTAATAAATAGTTAATTCATTTTGTAATAGCTAGTTAATTAGCTTAGCTAGTTAGTTCATTCTGACCCTTTGCACGAGGGCAAATTGTAATAAGCTTATATGTCTTCCAACCCCATGTCTTTCTCCCTTTTATTTATCTGTTTATGACGGTTAGAATAGAGCATCATGTTTCAATTAAGCATTTCCCATGTTTGCATCCATTTGACTTGCATGAATCAAGGCTCGGTTCATCATTCTAATGAGCATTGTCGTTTAAATACTTCGTTGAAAACGTGTTTAAACCGCATGATATCAAATTGGTTCACATGTTATAATTAGTAGTCGAGCCTATTAATTGCATATTATATGTGTTGCATTAGTCATATTGCATCGAGTAAGAGCATGCATGTTTTTAATTATTTTGTTTCTTTTGGCTTTCCTTGGAGTACTCGGTGAGCACTTTATTTGCTTTAGCATAATTGCATGAGTGTGAATATTACCATGTCTAGAATGCTTGCCATAAGACTAAATGCTTAATTGATAAACTACTTGGGTGCCTGTGGATGAAGGCTAATTGCATAAACTGGAATGGTTTGATCAAAGTATATGTAAGCCCAATTTTTCACGTGGCACGTTCAAAAACAATTTTTCAAACAAACTTGAAATCAAAACGTTCCAATTTTTGCAAATTAGTCTATACTTGTGTGCGTCACATAGTAGTGTTAGTCTAATAATTGGAACAGGGCCATATAAGGTAAATAAGAATCACATCATGATTAGTAGAGGCCGATCTTTGATCGGGCGAGTGGGGTGCTCAATTCATGACCTTCCCCTCTCGTACCTAAGTTCTCAAGCTGAGACAATCTTGGTGATGACGGACATGTGGCCTTTTGCACGAGTCACGGGTTTCCTAAATTTTTCAAAAACAAAACATTTATTTGGCGACTTTGTATCTGGCAAAGCAGTCCATTTTTGACAATTTGATTTAAAATCGATTTTTCAAAAGATTTGTCGAATTTGGACTCTTTGGTGTTTATCTATTTCACATTGCACTTGTGAGATCATATTCAGAACCGCGAGAGTCTGAACTGTAGGGCTACTCATCTTTCGAAAGGAGCACGAAAAGTCGAGCAACAGCAGTGCTCAGAAACTGCTCTGTCTGCCCAGATTGCTTTGTTTCAGCCTCAGCCTTTGTCCTCTATTTCTGCCAAAACTTATTGTTTACCAAACATTGGAAGCCGACCGACCCAAAATGAGGCCTGACTGGGTCCCAAAACTGCCAGTCGTGCCCTAATTTCAGGTAAAAATCTATTTTTGTGCTCTAAGGTGAAAACAGTGGGGATTGAGCCTTTCTAGGCCCTGTTTGTCCCTTCTGCTCTCCTCTCTCATGGGGAAACTCGAGAGAATAACAAATCCGATTTTGAAACCATCAATGGTAGCAAGTTGATTGCTTGATGATTTCGAACACGTTTGGACAAAAGTGAATAAATGCAATGGAAGATGACCACCCGTCCCTCCTATCATGAAGGCTCAAAGAGGAAAGTACACACGCCTCAAGTCTCATCAACATATCATGGATTGATAAGTGACGGTTCTTGGAGTGATGGACTCGGCATAATGTCCGGCCAAATCCAACTAACTTACAGCATGTTCTTTATGTTAGTTTCATTGATTTTAAGCCACTTTTATTAGTCCTTTCCATTCTTTAATCAATTTGTTCAAGGTGATAGTTAAGTCCACTAAATGGGAAGAAATGTCAAACGAGAAGTGATTCTTGGCATGAAATAGAGACTACACCTTGATAATGAACCTCTGTAGAGATTAAGCCAATGAGTATGGATCTCCTTCTCATGCCTTGAATATCAATCAATCTTTTGAAATAACTCTCAAACAAAAGAAAAGAAGAAATGAGGGAGGGTGCAGAAATGATTATGCGAAGTTGATTATTAAAATTGATATGAAAAATAAGTAAAGTAAGTTATCAACTCAAATGACTCGGTGTCTAAAGCCTAAACAACCAAAGCCATGAGGACATATAACATAACAAGCAAAGTATTCAAAGCATAAACTAATTAAATGAATTAAAACAACCCTAGGAAGCCCCTTATATGTGAAACACAGTGGCCAAAATGATGTTTAAAGAGCGCAAAAGATAGGAAATAACAAAGGGATACCATGCTAGTGAGCAAGAACAAGGAGAGGTGGCTAACTACTCCATTTTTTAGACTTCTAAACCATGTTTTTTAGAATTTTTAAACTTCGAAAATCAGTTTGAAATTCAAGGAAAATAGTGTACAAACAAAGGGTATGAGCTATGAAATAAGGTGGAAGAAAGGGTGTTAAACCTCTCTACCTTTAGTAGCTATTCAGCCTCAAGTTTCAACACTTGAAAATGGATCCAAAACAACACAAAGACACAAGAAATAGATGGAAAGAGATAAAAATGAAAGCAAAGAGAAAGGTGGTAAGCTTATACGTCTTGAAGAGAACAAGCTCTTGTTGCAAACCAAACTCAATCCAAAATCACCCTCAAGTTTGAATTGTGAAACCTAAGCCTCAACAAAGACTCTAAGGTTAAGGTTTAAGGAGGTATATGGTGTATAAATATGGTGTAAGGATGATAAAATATCTCAAAGCTAGCTCGCACAAGAAGGAGGAGCTCACAAATGTGATTTAGCTTCTTTGAAAATTTTCAAACCCTCAACACAGTGGGATCAACTCGTATTTATAAAATTGGAGCAAAATAGGTCGAAAATATCTTCAAAAATAGATAGCTGGCTGATTCCTGCCCAGAACTGTGTTTCTCGCCAAAGAGGCACCACCGGGCCCTAATGTGCTCCCCTATTTTAGGCTCACTATAGAGTAGCACAAGGTTCATAAATGAATTTCTGGGGTAAAAACAGTGTGAATATGAAAGGTTTGGGATTGTTTCAAAGCTTGAACTTCGATTCGTTTTTTGAGAATTCGAACCATACACAATGTAACTTTCATCATTGAGTGCTCAAGACAAAGCGCCAAAGTCTTGCGGGCGGTCAAAATGGGGTGTCTACACATTGTAAAGTTCCATTTTATCATAAACATTATCAGAAGTTATCTCCTCCCCCCCTGTGATGCCCTGATTCTACACTATTGGTTGTAGTCAAGGAAGAGTCATGAATGAGTCATGTGATCAATAACCAAATACGATCCCAGTTCGCCGGAGGAGTCAAATTAGCCTCCCTTCTAAGTCCGGCTTTCTTAGGCAGCGCACTACCCTTTTGACAGATCTTAAAAGGTATTGACACAAGGTCTCATAAGCAACGATAAGGTTCATACATATACGTAGAATATAAATACATAACAACCACGAATATCCTTAATTCAAAAGCTTGTTCCGTAACATTACATCCCAAGAAAATTTAAATCTTTACATGAGTCTTACAAAACATCAAAAGGAAATTTCTAACTTTACTAAGATAGCCAAAGGTCTTCGAAGGTTTCAGGCTCTTCGTCTCCAGCTATAAGTTCCTCTTCGTCACCTGGCATGATACGCCGTGAGCTTTGAATGCCCAGTAAACACACACACACCCGGTTCTTTTTTTCTAGTCCAATACACAATCACAAATATAACATCAAGTAGTAAAGCATGATACTCAAAATAAATAAACAAAGGGTTACAAGTTAGATGCTAGTAAACTAGAAATCCCCCAAAGAGATTTCGTCCTCCCAACCACAAGAATTGGACTCGGATTATTCGGTATGCCCCCTCTTTTCCTGCTTTGTTGCAAAACTAACATCGGATGCCTACCAATGGTTATATACCGCATAGCGCCAACCGTAGGGCCTCAAAAGAGACGGTGATAATGGGCCTTGCCCAAATCCCTCCTCACACCAAACCATTTAGGGACCGAATACAACCGCTCCATTCAAGGGTTTCGAAAACCACTTGCGCAAGACTTTAAGTTCCAAGTAGGGAACGCATCCCAACAATCCACACATCACACATTATCATCATTACTCAAGTGATCGAAAACCCAATACCATCCCAATTAAGTATCCCGTTGAGTTAAATGTTTTTAAACAAGGTTAGACCAATCTTAACAAGATAATAATATCCACATAAGCATGCATCATTAGGATGAAGGAGAATAAGAACATAGCCATAATATGTACAACATCATGCCAAGATATGATCATACGCTAATAAGCATTTTCATGAACACAAGAGCATAAAACACCTATGCATAATAGGATTTCCAGATTCGATATCACATAAGGATTAGAATAGAAGGGCTATTTTAGAATTTTCACCGGACTCGGCCTTCCTATGGTTCATAGAGAATCTAATCTAGTTTCCAGAACATATTTCGGAAATGGGATAGCTTTTCTAGATTTTAAGTTATTTAGAAAACACTCTAGCGCTGTCCAGATTCGTCAATTGTTACGAAAATTTGATTTTCTTGCAAACCGCTCACTGTTTTTCCCTGAAACTAATTTTTGTTGAAAGATAACTCCTTAAGGAATATTTTGACATAAAATAGAGGTCCAGAATAATTTTATATATTTTGTTAAAATTTTTGAAAGTGGAAGATTTATGGGAAAAGGGATCCACTAAGGGAAAATTTTCGTCTCTTTTATGATGAAAACATGCTAACTAACATATATCAATGACACATCTGAAAACAATATTTAGAACCCTTAAGAACATGTATTTGAAAAAGGAAAATGAAAGAGAAGGTTGTGTTGTGGCTTACTTGCTAAGCTTTGAACAAGATGGCTGTCTTCTCCCTTCCTCTTTCTCTCAAGACTTCTCTCTTGTTCTCCTTCCTCTCCTCTAGCCGAATGTGTGTGTGAGTGTGATGCTTGTGTTTGCCATGCTAGGGAGTGGTGATATTTATAGGCAAATTTAGTGTAAAATGAGATAGAAGCCCACTAGTTGGACTTGAATGGACAAGCTAGGATTTACTTGGAGTTCAATGGATTAGGGGTGATTAGGGAGCTTAACCTTGGGATTAGGCAACAGCTAGTTAGTTCCTAGTTGAATAGTTTTTTTTGGGTTTCTAGAATACCATGATTATAAATCTTGAAAATAGGCTTCTCACTTCTCTCTAGGGTGGCCGACCATTGGGAAGGGTGATGGGGCCATTTTTTTTATAAATCAATCTAGGTACTAGGAGTACATTCCTCAATGTATATATTTATATAGACCTCAATTAATTGATGGTACTTATAGTATAAGGTACATGTACTAGTTTTGGGGAAATTTTGAATTTAAATAAAGAAGTGAAGGCTTGGAGTTAAATTCATATATTGGAACCTTACTTATGTAGAATTTAATTAAATTAGGCTAAGGAACCTAATTCAGCTAGGATATTCTTACTTTGATAAAAAAAAAAAAAAAAAAAAAAAAAATTAACTGACAAGATTCGAAATAGTTCAAGTAACTGAGGGCTTTAAGAAAATAATTTAAACATTAGGGTTTTTAAAGAGAACATTTTTCAGGGGCTTCACAACCTATCCCCCTTAAAACAATTTCATCCCGAAATTCAACTACATACTGCCTTCGAAAAGCGCGGGGTAGTTTGCCTTCACTCAATCCTGGCATTCCCAAGTAGATTCCTCAATTCCCCGATGACGCCATAGCACTTTTACCAAGTGAACAGTTTTGCCTCTAAGGTTCTTCTCTCGACTATCCTATATAGCTACCGGTCCTTCTTTAAGTGTAACATCTTTGTCAAGACTGATTTCTTCCCATTTGAGGACGTGTGATGGGTCGGCGATGTATTTTCGCAACATAGATACATGGAAGACGTCGCGTATCCCTGCTAACTGCGGAGGTAGAGCTAGTCTATATGCTACTTTGCCCAATCTTTCCAATACCTCAAAAGGCCCAATATATCGTGGTGACAGCTTTCCCTTTTTCCTGAAACGTACGACTCCACGCCTAGGTTGCACTTTTAGGAACACGTGGCTGCCTACTTCAAACATCAATGGCCTTCTTCTCCTATCTGCATAATTCTTTTTGACGGTCTTGAGCAGTCTTTAACCGTTGTCAGATCAATTTGACCTTCTCAGTAGTTTCTAGAACAAGTTCGGGTCCTATCAGATTTGCATCACCCACTTCCACCCAACAAATCGGCAATCTACAAGGTCGTCTATATAATGCTTCAAAGGGCGCCATACCGATGCTAGCTTGAAAGCTATTGTTATAGGCAAATTCAATTAGGGGTAGGTGTCGTTCCCAACTTCCTTGAAAATCCATTGCGCAAGCTCTCAAACATATTTTTGAGTGTCTGGATGGTGCGTTCAGATTGTCCATCTGTTTGCGGGTGAAAGGCGGTGCTAAAACACAACTCCGTACCAAGGGCTTCCTGCAGGCTTTCCCAAAATCGAGAGGTGAACCGTGGATCACGATCTGACACAATAGACACCGAAATTCCATGTAGCTGAACGATCTCCCTGATGTAAAGCCTACACATAGACTCTAAAGTGTCGGTCATCTTATTGGGTAAGAAATGTGCTGACTTGGTGAGGCGATCCATTATTACCCATATAGCATCGCGTCCTTTAGGTGACTTAGGCAACCTTGTCACAAAATCCATCATCACAAACTCCCACTTCCATTTGGCTATTGATAGAGGTTGCAACATTCCCCCTAGTTTCTGATGTTCCGCCTTCACTTGTTGGCATGTCAGACATTTCGCTACAAATTTAGCCATTTCCTTCTTCATTCCATTCCACAAATACTGCCTCTTCAAATCTCGGTACATTTTAGTCCCTCCTGGATGTACCACAAATGCAGAATGATGACATTCCTTAAGTACCTTTTCTCTAAGCAGCTCGTCACTTGGTACAAACAATCTACCTTGATATCTTAAACTCCCATCGAGGTGAATTACCCAATTGAGCATGGGTTCCCTTGATTCCAGACGTCCCTTGATATAGGCTACCTCTTGATCGTGCTTTTGGGCCTCTATGATCTCATTCATCAACTTAGGCATCACCTTTTGTGCACTAAGATATGCTTTTGTATCTTGAGATTCTATTTGGATCCTGAATTCATTGAGTGTCTTAACCATATCCCGTTCTTTGACGGAGATCTTAGCCATCATCCCTCTACTCTTGTGACTAAGAGTATCTGCTACTACACTGGCTTTACCGAGATGATATGAGAGAGTGAACTGGAAATCCTCAAGATACTTCATCTATCGTCTCTGTCTCAAGTTGAGGTCCTTCTTTGTAAATAGATACTTCAAACTCTTATGATCTATGAAAATCTCAAATTGTTCCCCACACAGGTAATGTCACCATTGCTCTAGGGAAAAAACTACGGCCGCTAACTCCAAGTCATGTGTTGGGTAGTTACGCTCATGAGGTTTCAACTGCCTGGATCCATACGCGACTACCTTTCCATTTTGCATGAGCACGCACACTAATCCTTCTTTAGACGCATCGCAATACACAGTATACCCCACTTCTCGTTTTGGGATGGTCAAAATTGGCGCACTAGTTAACCTCTTCTTTAGCTCTTGGAAGGATTTTTCGCAATCTTCGTCCCACTCATACTTTACTCCTTTTTGTGTCAAATGAGTCATTGGTTTAGCTAGTTTGGAGAAATCTTGGATGAACCTCCGGTAATAACCGGCCAATCCTAAGAAACTGCAGATTTCTGACACGGTCTTCGGTTGTCTCCAACGTAATACTGCCTCCACCTTGGTTGGATCCACCGCAATCCCATTCCCCGACACTACATGCCCTAAGAATTTTACTTCATTCAACCAGAACTCACATTTACTTGCCTTGGCATATAACCGATTATCCCTAAGAACCTAAAGGACAGTCCTTAAATGTTGCTCATGCTCTTCTTTAGACCTTGAATATATCAAGATGTCATCAATGAACACTACTACAAACTGGTCGAGGTATGGTCTAAAGATCTTATTCATTAGGCTCATGAATACTGCCGGTGCATCGGTTAGTCCGAAGGGCATTACTACAAACTCATAGTGGCCATATCTAGTACGAAAGGCAGTTTTTGGTATATCCTCCTCCTTGACTCGTAGTTGATGGTAACTCGACCTGAGATCGATCTTTGAATAGCACTTTGAGCCTCTAAGTTGATCAAAAAGGTCATCAATCCTTGGGAGTGGGTATCGGTTTTTAATCGTGACTCAATTGAGTTGACGATAATCAATGCATAGCCTCAACGACCCATCTTTCTTTTTAGCAAACAACACGGGTGCTCCCCATGGCGAAGTACTTGGCCTAATGAATCCTCTCTCGACCAATTCCTGTAGTTGTGTCTTCAATTCTCGTAGTTCTGCTGGTGCCATACGATACGGGGCTATGGATATTGGGGTAGTTCCAGGTTGTAGCTCGATGCTCAAGTCTACTTCCCGGGTTGGTGGCAACCCCGGTAACTTCGTAGGAAATACATCTGCATATTCACATACTATGCGCAAAAGTTCTAATTCTCCTTGGCCCTCCTTATTTAAAATCAGACTTGCTATCCTACCCGTAATTTGATCGCACCACTGCGTCCTATGTTTTGTTGAAGCCGTGGGGTCTTGTCTATCCCCCTTAAACTAGAAACGAGTTACATCTTGCGTGTGAGCTACCATTTTCCTCTGATGATAGTTGATCATTGCTCGGTGGGCAGACAACTAGTCCATGCCTAAAATGATATCGAAGTCCGACATTTCCATGACACGAAGGTCGCACGTTAAGTATAGGTTCGACATTCCTATCTTACAGTCCTTACAGATCAATCCTATCCGAATGCATCCTCCCATAGGTGATATTACATTTAAGGCAGTTTCTAAAGGTTCACATGTAAGTTCTAATGACTTAGCACAAACAGAGGATATAAAAGAATGTGATCCACCAGTATCAATAAAACATGCACCCAAGAATTATATAGCACTAAATTACCCTCAATTACAGATGGGTCTACTTCTTCTTCTTGCAAGGAAAAAAATTCTGCCGGTTGCCTTCTGGTTACCATTGGTCTTGGCATTCTGAGTTCCCCCACTCTTCTGGTGTTACTGCCCGGTCGATCCTGTCTTGTTCATCCAAGGCTTCTGCCTACCTAATGCCTAGGCATTTGCTCTGGAACCTCCTCCTTGGTACCCAGATGGAGGGAGTTGGGGGCATTCGCTCTTTTTGTGCCCTAATTGTTGGCAATGAAAGCACTAGATTTGTCCCGTCGGCCTTTGTTGATAGCCTCCTACTTGGATCTGTTACTGCGGTTGCTGTCGTGGTTGTGGTCTGGAGTAGGGCTTTGGGGTCATGTTTCCTTTTTGGTTCCTTTGAGGTCCAATACACGTTTGACTCCCTCTCCTCTTTTTCCAAGCCTTTCTAGCGTCGGTTACTTCCCTTTCAGACTCTAACGCCGTTTCCAACACCTCGGCATATGAGGGGAGTCGTTGCGAAAGAACTCTTCCCCTAATTGTAAGGTCCAACCCCCACTCGAACATCCTTGTTTTCTCTTCATCATTTGCTACATATCTAGTTACGTAACAGGCTAACTCTTTAAATTTTGCAGCATACTGGGTCACGATCATATTTCCTTGTTCCAGGTTTTGGAATTCCATGACTCGTTCTCGGTGGATCGTACTTGGGAAATATTTATTTAGGAATAGTTCCCTAAACTGGTTCCATGATAGGCTCGCCACGTCACGAGTATTCTAGATTAACTCCCACCAGTGGTCAGCCTCCTCATCAAGCTCGAATACTGCCAAAGCTATTCTATCAGCGGCCTCGGTTAAGTCCATGGTGTCTAGCATTTTCTCTATTTGCCGAAGCCAATTTTCAGCTACCTTTGGGTCCAGTACACCTGTGAACTTTGGAGGCCTCTGCTTTCAAAACTTAGAAAAGAGCCGAGTCCTCTCATTCTACCAATTGTTCCTTACTTGCCCTAATTCCTCCAAAATTTGATGTCCTAGATTATTGGGAATATTAGCCCTTGTGGGGACGGGTCTGTGTTAGTTTCTGGGGCGGTTCCGTGCGTTGTTGCTGGTTTCGGCATAGCCATTAGCTCGTGTGTCCACCATTCTGTTCATGGCACGTGGTGAGTTGGCTTCCAGTTTTAGATAATCTTACTACTTAGATTTGAAATGAAGGTTCAGTTTCCTTTGGGTGTACTAAAACAAGCAATAGTCAACAACATAGATCAACAAATCGTTCATATCTTATAATAGGCATCATTACAAAAGGGCTTCTAAATTGGAGTTACATTCAAAGGGCATCTACGCATTATAAAGTTCAGGCCATCTTATTCTAAGGATCCCTATCAGCGGATCTTACAAAAATCTAGTTTTACTATTCCTTGAACTAGTTCTCGTTTCCCGACCAATCAAAGTCTTCTTCTGGGTCTTCATCAGCAGAGTCAGTGGCTTGGTCCGGAGAGCGGGGGGTGTATGTTGGTGAGGGGGAATTGTGTTCGGATGACACCTCTATAGAGTAAGCTGGGGTTGCTCCATGCTGTTCTAGTGGCTGCTCCATATTCATTGGTTGATTGTTGCCTGGCCCCTGATAACAGGATGCGTAGCTTTCAGCTTGAGTTGCAGGTCGGTGGTATGCTATGGTGATCAAAGCTTGGTGTATCAAGGAGTCCATCCTCTGATCATCTTGCTCCATTCAGACTGCCTTCTTCGGTGCCCGGCTCAAAAATTGTAGGCAGCGCCGCACCAGGGACCTCTTCTGCTCCCTCGTATAGCGGCAGTGCTCCGTTTCCACCTTACGTATCTTGGTTCTGATCATTTCCTTGGCGACACTTGTACAGCGCTGGTGGCTAAAACAGGGGCTAACAGACATGGCCCTCCTTCCTTGCATACGGAAAGTACCCCATGAGTCGAGACTGACGCCGCGTCCTGGATAATCTCCTGCTGACATCCTAAGGTGGAAAAAAAAAAGTTTTATTTCTTTGTCTTCTTTAAATATAATAGCATGATCAAAGAAAATAAGATAAAGAGGTAAGGGCTTCTAGAGTCGCATATTGGGTTGCACGGCTTAAGGGTTGAACCTAGGCTCTGATACCAAATTGTGACGCCCCGATTCTACACTATTGGTTGTAGTCAAGGAAGAGTCACGAATGTGTCCTGTGATCAATAACCAAATATGATCCCAGTTCGCCGGAGAAGTCAAATTAGCCTCCCTTCTAAGTCCAACTTTCTTAGGCAGGGCACTACCCTTTTGACAGATCTTAAAAGGTATTGACACAAGGTCTCATAAGCAACGATAAGGTTCATACATATACGTAGAATATAAATACATAACAACCACGAATATCCTTAATTCAAAAGCTTGTTCCGTTACATTACATCCCAAGAAAATTTAAATCTTCACATGAGTCTTACAAAACATCAAAAGGAAATTTCTAACTTTACTAAGATAGCCAAAGGTCTTCGAAGGTTTCAGGCTCTTCGTCTCCAGCTATAAGTTCCTCTTCGTCACCTGGCATGATACGCCGTGAGCTTTGAATGCCCAGTAAACACACACACACCCCGTTCTTTTTTTTCCAGTCCAATACACAATCATAAATATAACATCAAGTAGTAAAGCATGATACTCAAAATAAATAAACAAAGGGTTACAAGTTAGATGCTAGTAAACTAGAAATCCCCTAAAGAGATTTCGTCCTCTCAACCACAAGAATCGGACTCGGATTATTCGGTATGCCCCCTCTTTTCCTGCTTTGTTGCAGAACTAACCTCGGATGCCTACCAACGGTTATATACCGCATAGCGCCAACCGCAGGGCCTCAAAAGAGACGGTGACAATGGGCCTTGCCCAAATCCCTCCTCACACCAAACCACCTAGGGTCCGAATACAACCGCCCCGTTCAAGGGTTTCAAAAACCACTTGCGCAAGACTTTAAGTTCCAAGTAGGGAACGCATCCCAACAATCCACACATCACACATTATCATCATTACTCAAGTGATCGAAAACCCAATACCATCCCAATTAAGTTTCCCGTTGAGTTAAATGTTTTTAAACAAGGTTAGACCAATCTTAACAAGATAATAACATCCACATAAGCATGCATCATTAAGATGAAGGAGAATAAGAACATAGCCATAATATGTACAACATCATGCAAAGATTTGATCATACGCTAATAAGCATTTTCATGAACACAAGAGCATAAAACACCTATGCATAATAGGATTTCCAGATTCAATATCACATAAGGATTAGAATAGAAGGGCTATTTTAGAATTTTCACCGGACTCGGCCTTCTTATGGTTCGTAGAGAATCTAATCTAGTTTCCAGAACATATTTCGGAAATGGGATAGCTTTTCTAGATTTGAAGTTATTTAAAAAACACTCCAGCGCTGTCCAGATTCGTCGATTGTTACGAAAATTTGATTTTCTTGCAAACCGCTCATTTTTTTCCACGAAACAAATTTTAGTTGAAAGCTAACTCCTTAAGGAAGATTTCAACATGAAATAGAGGTCCAAAATAATTTTATACATTTTGTTAGAATTTTTGAAAGTGGAAGATTTTTGGGAAAAGGGATCCACTAAGGGAAAATTTTTGTCTCTTTTATGATGAAAACATGCTAACTAACATATATCAATGACACATCTGAAAACAATATTTAGAACCCTTAAGAACATGTATTTGAAAAAGGAAAATGAAAGAGAAGGTTGTGTTGTGGCTTACTTGCTAAGCTTTGAACAAGATGGCTGTCTTCTCCCTTCCTCTTTCTCTCAAGACTTCTCTCTTGTTCTCCTTCCTCTCCTCTAGCCGAATGTGTGTGTGAGTGTGATGCTTGTTGGGTTGTGTGAGTGTTAATGTTGAGAAGTGAAGAATGTCGTGGGAAACAAATTATAATTTTTTCTAAAGATGAACTTTTATCATGGAATTACGTTGTTGGTTAAATCTATGAGTTGTAATAATGAGTGACATGTTGAATTGATGGGTTGTGATGTTGGAATAACGGTCTATTTCCTTCTGGCTCGTGATCGGTAAAATGTGGCGCTTAATAGACATTCTGTATTCCTTTCGGAGTAGTGTCTGGAAAGCATGTGGTATCTTAAGATATGATGAGGTTCTGTGTTCCTTCTGGCTTGTGACTAGTAAAGCGTGGCGCTTGATAAAGGTTTTTCCTTCCTTCCGAAGTAGTGCCTGGAAAAACATGTGGTTTATTGGAATGACTTGCTAAAGTCGGTTGTTGGCATGTGGATGCTCATTGAGAATTTTGTGATAATCTTTGTTATGTAATTATGAAGTGTTAGATGTAAATTTGAAGCATGTAATGTGGAATATGTTGTTAATGAGCTTACTCTTATAGTCTAATTTTGCAAAATTTGTTGTGGTGTGTATTTGTTTGGTGTGTTTTTTTTTTTTTTTTTTTTTTTTGTATTGGAAAGGTAATGAGTTGTGGTGTAATTAATGAGTGTTAAATATGAATTAGAAGCAGTAAATGATTAGTTAGCTGAAAACTTTTATTTACGGAAACAAGGTTTAAGGAAATGATTCGAAAAAATTTTGATGCGATAAAGAGTTAACAATGGAGGTCTCTATGAAATGTCAAGTGAGATTTTGTGAAAAGAGTATCTGTATATGAAATCTAATTTGCACATAAAAGGACAGATTATTTATATATGTATCATTTGATAGCATTTGTGATCACATTTATCTATTAGTTATTATTGTTGAGAATCACTGTGTATCCCTACTGGACCTCATGTTCATCCCATGTTGTTTAACCATTTTTTCAGGGACGGAGTCGGGTACAACAGTTGGAAGATCAAGAAGTTACTTATTATATTATGAGTCTGTCTTATGTAACTTGTGAATGAAAGATTAAAGGATAGTTATGTTGAGGTGATTCTTTCTATGTAATTATTTATTTTGAAATCTTTTATGTAACTTTTTGGCATGTACTATGAATATTGTTGTGAACATTTTTAGTATCATTGTATTTATGCGAGAGTGAGCCTCTTTTATTCTATTTAGCTTGTGTTACTTCTATAACTATTTTTGGGAAATGGGCTTTTATAAGGAAATTTGGTAAATTATCTGAGTAATGAAATTGGGGGGCATGACAATGAATGTTCATACCCTTTTCTACTGTCCCACCGGATATCTTCCCACAAATTATTCCACCTCACAGTCATGTTGTTGTGCCTTAATAACCTGACTAGCGAAGGTAGGTTGTGCAACAATAGTAAAAAAGGTAGCCAACTCAATTTACTTGCCAAGATGCAAGACAAACTCGCCGATAACACCTAACATCTCCCATTCGTGGATATAAATACTCGCTACACTGCTCACGGACTTCCTACTCAAAGCATCAGTCACTATATTGGCCTTCCCTAGATGACAATGCAACTCAAAGTCATAATCTTTAATGAACTCCATCCACCCTCTTGGCCTCAAATTCAAGTCTTTCTGCGAGAATAGATCTTTTAGACTCTTTTGATTACAAAACACCTCAAACCTCCCCCCATACAGATAATGCCTCTAAATTTTTAAAGAAAATCATTGTTGCTAACTCTAGGTCATGCGTAGGGTAATTCTTCTCATAGGTTTTCAATTGTCGTGAGCCATAGGCCACAACATTCCCTTCCTGCATCAACATACAACCCAAACCTTCTCAAGAAACATCACAATACACTGAATAGGCCATATCCCTCTCTGAAATAATCAAAACTAGAGCAGTGGTGAGGCTGGTTTTAAGCTCTTGAAATGACTTTTCACAAGTCTCACTCTACACAAACTTAACTCCTTTCCTCGTTAGTCTATTCAACGGTGAAGCCAACCTTGAGAAATCTTTCACAAAACGTCGGTAATACCCAACTAATCCTAAGAAACTTTGAATCTCAAAGGCATTCTTAGATTACTCCCAATTTTACACTGCGTCTATCTGAGAAGAATCTATAGTCACCCCTTCTACAGATACAACATGACTTAGAAACTTAATCTCTATAAGCCAAAGTTCACACTTCCCAAACTTAGCATACAAAAGGTGGGCTCTAAGCAACTCCAGTACAACTTGCAAGTGTTCTTCATGTTCCTCCTTGGAAGGTGAGTAGAATAAGTTGTCATCAATTTAGACAACCATAAACCGGTCTAGGAACTCACAAAATTCTCAATTCATTAAGTCCATAAACGAAGCCAGTGCATTGGTTAGCCCAAAAGGCATCACTAAGAACTCGTAATGGCCATATCGCGAATGGAAGGCCATTTTCTTAATGTCCTTCTCCTTCACCCTTAATTGGTAATGCCCCGATCTTAAGTCAATCTTCAATAAGCAATGAGATCCCTTCAATTGGTTAAACAAGTCATTTATTCTTGGCAACGAGTATTTGTTTTAGCAGTAACTCGATTCAACTTACAGTAGTCAATACACAACAGTAATGTGCCATCCTTTTTCTTCGCAAAGGGAGATGACACTCCCCAAGGCGAGGTACTAGGTAAAATAAAGCCCTTATCTAATAAATCCTGAAGCTACACCTTCAACTCACGGAACTCAACTGGTACAAATCTATACGATGCCGGGGAAATTGAAGCAATGTTAGACGCCAAGACAATAGAGAATTGAAAATCTCTATATGGTGGTAAGTCAGTAAGATCGTCTGGAAAGACATATGGAGACCCTTAAACCACTCTTGGTAAGTCACTCCAGGTCACACTACCCTCATCAACTATCGTGATGGCAAAAAGAAAAGTCAACTCTCCTCGACCCTTAAGGTCATACAAAGGAAGAATAAAACTAACACAAGAAGTAGAAACAATCTCCGAATGATGTATACATTGACATCCTCCTACGGTGACAATCTATAGATGCCCAAAAATAGGTCAACTAATCCATGCCCAAAATTACATCAAAAGACTGCATGTCAAGAATGATAAAATCAAAAGAGAGTTGTCGTCATGACCCGAACCCGTCCGTTTGGGTTATGGTCATAACCGACCAATAATCAAGAGATTATCTACGGCCTCAAACAATACTTAAACATATCTCAACGAAGTTAAGGGGCCAAAATGGAAGCAAACTTAAAAACTTTGTTCATAGAGCTGCTTACATGGTATAGCAAAATCATTCCAAAAGTATTTCATAATAACTCACACATACCAATAGAGTTAATATATATCCAGGAACTTTTATTTATGCATTGAGCCAAACAAAACTTATATGCAAAGATGATCCAACATTTTCGCTAAAATAGCAAAAAAAATAACAAAAGAACAAAGGGGCAAAAACAAGTCTCATGCACGAGACATTTGGGCTGGCTCCTCAAAAACTTGACTTCCTTCCATAGTCTTCACCGGGGCTGGGTTTGGACGTCTCTTTGCTCACCTACACACACATGAATGAGAATGAGCGAAAGCCTGGTGAATAATATCAAATAAGGAAGTTACATGAATGAAAATTTGTCATCGAACATATCAAACGGCCTTAGGCCCATCCACATTTCTATCTAATACATCAAACGGCCTTAGGCCCAATCATATCAAACGGCCTTTGGCCCAATCATTCATCTCGTACAGCTTTTGGCCCAATCATTCATATCAAATGCCCTTTGGCCCAATCATTCCTATCAAACGGCCTTCAGCCTAATCATTTCTATCCAATGGCCTTCGGCCCAATCATTTCTATCAAACGGCCTTCAATCCAATCATTCATGTAGTAAGCATTTCGCACTTGAGATCATAATCACATCATAATCATAATTGTAACCCAACGGCCATATTCAATCATATGGCATAACAAATACTTATCCATAATTCAAATTAACAAACTCATGATACTCATATAGAAATAAGCATTTGGAAGAGTAGCATACTTGAAAACATCTTTACTAAGATGTTACTCACAGTGATCTGCTGGATGATTTGTCCTTGCACTTGACCCTACACATTTCATAAACATAATGGATCACAAACGATTCAATTCGCTCTTAATTCATACATTCTTCTTAGGCCTCTTTCTTATCTTCTTAGTCCATTTACAATGCTCAATGTATGCCTAAGAGTGCGTAGAAATGAAAGAGAACAAAAAACAAAACATAAAATCATCCTTTCAAAATTTCTAAAACTGGGCTCTCTACTCGAGCGCAGCTTTGGCCGCTCGAGCGGACCCTTTTGGTCTGCAAAAGTACTGGTTGACTCATTTTTGTGCTCAAGCATGACTTCGGGCGCTCGAGTTGGTAGCCAAAACCTGTGACTTGGCGCTCGAGCGTAACTCTCCCCACTCGAACGGACATCAATGTCTGCAAAAGTTCTAGGAGCAAGAATTTTATGCTCGAGCGGCGATTTCCCCGCTCGAGCGGACCCGACGAATTCTGGAATTTCCAGAATTGTTCTTGAAGCTCAAACTTGTAAAAATCATGTTTTTAGTTCAAAAACATGGGAACACATTATATAACATGAGGACATAAGCAATGTGAGACCAATTGTTCAAAATCATGGTCCATTTCCAAAAATCATTTTCAATTATCTTCATAAGTTTCAAAACTCAAGCATTCAACCTCACACAAGCTTCATCTCTTCATCAATTATGCATGCATGTTAATTTTTTACTCCAATTCTATTTCAAATGATACAAATGATACTTATAATCATGAAACTCATGAAAATTATGCATGCATGTGAAATTTGGTACTCAATTCATCATGTTCAACATGTCTCATGCTTGATTATGCAAATTCATGGCAATTCATGACAATTCTGTACATGTATGTGCATATAGACTTCAATTTCATCATGATCAACTCAATTCTTGCCCTCAATTGCACATCTTTCTTGAATTCACTTATTTATGAACTTAATTTCACGAAGTTGAACTCAATTACTCACCTAGAGGCTCCAATCCTCACAAATGTAGTTAAATCTTCAGTTAATCTTTAAAATCTTCAAGCTTCTTGTTCAATTCTTCAATTGCCTTCACTCACTCTCTCTCTCTAACCGACCCTCTCTCTCTCTAGAGTAATCTCAGCCAAAGGAGATAAATGAGCTCAAAAATAATGCTCATAAGTGTAAATAGGCCTTTATACATATTTGCCTAATCAATGTTTGATTAAGGCTAATTATTTGAGCTTAAATTAATCAAATTATTTTAATCCGAATCAATTTCTAATCAAATTTCACCACAGGCTCTAAAAATTACGCTAATCACAAAGACATAGTCAATTTAAGTTTCTGACGCCTCTACAACCTTCAATTTAAATTCTAACGCAGAAAATCAAACAGATTTTCCTACGATGAACAGATAGAAATTCAAAAATTCATATGATCATGTTATTATCATTTAAAATCATAACAAGCATATGATCACAATCATAATTAAGATCAATTAGCATAACACGGGGCAAGGTTATCACAATCTTCCCCCCTTTAGGAAGTTTGGTCCTCCAAACTTATTTTACCTTCGTCTGGAAATAAATGTGGATAGCGTAGTCGTATCTCATCCTCTTTTTCCCATGTAGCGTCCCTCCCATAATGTTTTTTCCACTCTACTTTCACCATTGGGATGGACTTGTTTCTCAACTATTTCATTTACCGATCAATGATTCGTTACGGTCATGCTACGTATTCTATATTCTCATCGAGAGCTATCCGGTGGTAATCAATCACATGAAATGGATCTCGAAGATAACCCCTCAACATTGATACATGGAATACATTATGGATTTGTTCAAATCTCGGTGGTAAAGCAACTCTATAAGCAACTGAACCAGGGCTTTCCGAAATCTGAAACGGTCCAATGTGACGGGGTGACAATTTCCCTTTCTTACCGAACCTTACTTGGCCCTTCATCGGAGTCGCACGAATAAACACATGGTCTCCAACCTCATACTCAAGAGGTCTTCTTCAAACATCCGCATAATTCTCTTGCCGGCTCTGAGCTATTTTGAGCCTTTGTTGAATAGTTTTGATCTTCTCAGAGGTGTCTTGCACAATTTCAGGCCTAAGTAAAGCCCTATCCCCGACTTCTGTCTAACAAATTGGTGATCTACACCTTCTACCATACAAAGCTTCGTATGGTTCCATACCAATGCTGGAGTGGAAGTTGTTATTGTATGCAAACTCTGCTAGTGGCAAATAATCTCCAACTCCTTTGAAAATCCAATGCACACATTCATAGCATGTCTTCCAAGGTTTGTATGGTCCGTTCTGGTTGTCCGTCTGTTTGTGGATGGAACGCGGTACTGAATCTTAATTCTGTTCCCATTGCTCTTTGCAGGCTTTTCCACAATCTAGATACAAATTTTGGATCTCTATCCGTCACAATAGATACCAGAACTCCGTGTAAACGAACAATCTCATCAACATATATAGTAGCCAGCCTATAAGCATTAAATGTAGTTGTAACAGGTAGAAAATGTGCAGATTTAGTCAATCTATCAACTATAACCCAAATAGAATTCATACCTTGAGGAGTTCGAGGTAGACCAACAACAAAGTCCATGGTCACATGCTCCCACTTCCATTCCGGAATAGGGAGAGGCTGAAGTAGGCTGCCTGGTTTCTGGTGTTCAGCTTTAACTTGCTGATATTGAAGGCACTTGGACACATAATCAGCAATTTCTTTCTTCATTTTGGGCCACCAATAGCTTTGCTTCAAGTCTTGATACATTTTGTTATTGCCTGGATGCATGGCAAATACTGACTTGTGAGCTTCATCTAGAATTCTCTTCTTTAGTTCCAGAACATTTGGGACACACATTCGGTTTTGAAATTTCAACACTTCATCTTCAATGTTGAACTCTGCTTTCGGACTTGCCTCAAATTCATCAATCACTTTCTTGAGGAACTCGTCCTCTTTTTTCCTTTGCTTAATTTCAATAATTATCGCTGGTTCAGCTAAAATGGTGGTGATCAACCCAGTTTGTTCGTGTAGCACGACTTCAATTTCGGTTCTCTCAAAATCTAGCAAAATTTCCTTTTGTTCAGTAAGTAGGCAAGCTAGATTCCCCATCGATTTTCTGCTTAAGGCATCAGCAATTGTATTGGCTTTTCCTGGGTGATACTGAATCCAAAGATCATAATCTTTTATCAATTCAGGCCATCTTCTCTGTCGCATATTTAACTCTTTCTGTGTAAACAAGTACTTCAGACTTTGTGATCCGTGTAGACTTCGCACTTTACCCCATACAAGTAATGCCACCAGATTTTCAAAGCAAATACGACTGCGGCCAATTCTATGTCATGTGTTGGGTAGTTCTTCTCATGTGGCCTTAACTGCCGGGAGGCATAAGTAATTACTTGCCCATTCTGCATTAACATGCAACCCAGACCCTTATATGATGCATCACTAAAAATCACAAAGTTTTCCGTACCTGTGAGCAATGTCAACACTGGTGTAGTGGTCAGTCTCGTTTTTAGTTCGTGAAAGGTAGATTCTCTTTCGTCATTCCATCCAAATGGTTACCCTTTGCGTTGTCAGTTGGGTAAGAGGCACAGCTATTTTTGAGAAATTTTTCGCAAACCTTCTGTAGTACCCAGCCAGGCCCATGAAACTGCGGACCTCTGTTACATTCGTCGGTGTAGACCAATTCACAATTGCCTCTATCTTCTCTGGGTCTACTGAAATTCTCTCCTTGTTGATAATATGCCCTAAGAAAATAACTTCACCCAACCAAAATTCACATTTCTTTAGTTTGGTAAATAATTTCTTTTCTCTAAGTGTTTGCAAAATAGTCTTCAGATGTTGTTCATGTTCAAATCTACTCTTAGGATATATCAAGATATCATCAATAATAACCACAACAAAATCATCAAAGTAAGTCTTAAAAACTCGATTCATTATGTCCATAAACGCTGCAGGAGCATTAGTCATCCCAAATGGCATAACAAGAAATTCATAATGGCCATACCTTGTCCAAAAAGAAGCTTTCTCAACATCCTCTGGTTTTACTTTCAACTGTTGGTACCCAGATCTCAAATCAATTTTGGAAAACACTTGTGATCCCTGCAACTAGTCAAACAAATCATCCATACGAGGTAAGGGATATTAATTCTTTATTGTCACCTTGTCCAGTTCTCGATAGTCAATGCATAGGCGCAAAGTTCCATCCTTCTTTTTCACAAATAGTACCGGTGCACCCCATGGAGAAGTACTAGGTCGGATAAATCCTTTGTCAAGAAAGTCTTGCAGCTGTTCCTTCAGTTCTTTCATTTCAACAGTGGCCATTCTGTAGGGAGTTTTGGAAATGGGCTGTGTGCTTGGCACAACTTCAATAGTAAACTCTATGTCCCTATCTACCAATTCTCCTGGCAATTCATTTGGGAATACATTTGGAAACTCGCTAACAATAGAGATACTATTCAATTCAACATTCACAGATTGTTCAGATAGTACACAACACAAATAACCCCGACATCCCTTCCTGATCAATTTATATGCTTTCATTGCAGATATCAAATAAGGTGGAGGCACTACCCTGTTACCCACAAACACAATTTCTTCCTGCCCCGATGGTTTAAATATGACCCGTTTCGTTACACAATCAATGGTAGCATAGTATTTAGTTAACCAGTCCATGCCTAGAATTACGTCAAAATGTCTAAAGTCTATGGGTAATAAATCTACATACAACGTAGCGTTCCTAATATGCATATCACAAAATCGACATACAGACGTACACAACTCAGATTCCCCGGATGGAGCAGATACACATAACAAATGTGGCAATGATTCTAGTGGTCGACCCAATCTAGATGCAAATGCATATATTACGAAAGAGTGTGTTGATCCGGAGTCAATTAACACAAAAGCATCTTGATTGCATATAGAGATAGTACCTGAGACAACGGCTTGTGTTCCATGTGCCACCCAGAACAAGCACAAAGACTCTTCCTTGTCTCATGGTGTCTCCGGTAGTAGTAGGCCTTGTAGTATTTCTCGATTTTGGGATTGATGCAGTTGAGCTAGCAGCTAACTTCCCACAGTTCTGATTACAAACTCTGGCCGTATGTCCTAGCTTACCGCACTTAAAACAGGCCCCTGATATACAGTAACAAACCCCGCGATGTCATTTACCACACTGGTTGCACATTGGGGATGTGTCTCTAGAAGAATTTGAGGTACTTGAGAAGCCCGTGTTCTGCTTTTTCGAAAACTTTTTCTTTGAAAAGAAACCCTGTCTTTTACTACCTTTTCGGTCAGTTGTTGATTTGGCTTGTCTAGCTATGTTAGCTTCTGATATTATGGCCCGGTCTAACACTTCGATGTAGGTTTCCAGCTTAATTACATTCACTTTCTCTAAGATATCATCCTGAACTCCTCCTTCAAAATGTCTTGCTATTTTGCTTGAGTTCTATGAACTCACGAACACATTACGGAAAGTACTTGTTGTAGAAAAGTTCCAAAAATCGCGTCCAGCCTATATTTCTATTATCCTCACGAATTAACATCCACCACCTCCTTGCTTCGTCTTCTAGTGTGAAGGTGGCTAGCATCACTTTCTGTGTTTATAGACAAGGAAACACTTCAAACAATTTTTCTATGCCAAGGACCCATGCTTCAGCCTTTAACAGATCCAACCCCCAGTGAAACTATGGCGATTTCATCTTCTTGAACTCTTTGGTGAGAGCTATTGTCCGGTCATCATTTTGCAAATCTAGTACAAGTGGTGCAAGAGGTGGAGTGTGTGGCTGTTGCCATTGTTGTTGCCACTGTTGTTGTTGTCTCAATGTTTCTGCCTTGAATCAATCTTTCCATCATATCCATTATGGTAGTAGAGGACTTCTCTATTTCATCACCTCTTGTTCTCACCATTATCTGATTAGACTTGCATTATTCTTTATACAAAAGATTCACAAGTATGCATATACCAAAGAACACACATATTCAAATAATTCGCAATGCAAGTAAATCACAAGCATATAGCACATAAGCATTCACTTTGAAGCATTTAAGCATGTTCTTGATGCTTCCAGATTCATACTTATCACATGAATGCATCCTAGATCTTTTCTAGATGCTTATTGCTCATTTGGACAAGTATGTGAGTTATTAACTCATGCTCTGATACCACTCTGTCATGACCTGAACCCGTCCCTATGGGTTATGGTCATAACCGGCCAATAATCAAGAGATTATCTATGACTTCAAACAATGCTTAAACATATATCAACAGAGTTAAGGGGCCAAAACGGAAGCAAACTTAGAAACTTTGTCCATAGAGCTGCTTACATGGTATAACAAAATCATTCCAAAAGTATTTCATAATAACTCACACATACCAATAGAGTTAATCTATATCCAGGAACTTTCAGTTATGTAGTCAGCCAAATAAAACTTATACACAAAGATGATCCAACGTTTTCGCCAAAATAGCAAAAAGAAATAACAAAAGAACAAAGGGGCAAAACGAGTCTCATGCATGAGACATTTGGGCTGACTCCTCTAAAACTTGACTTCCTCTCATAGTCTTCATAGGGGCTGGGTTTGGACGCCTCTTTGCTCACCTACACACACATGAATGAGAATGAGAAAAAGCCCAGTGAATAATATGAAATAAGTAAGTTACATGAATGAAAATTTGTCATCGAACATATCAAATGGCCCTACGCCCATCCACATTTCTATCTAATGCATCAAACGGCCTTAGGCCCAAATGTATCAGACAGCCTTTGGCCCAATCATTCATGTCGTACGACCTTTGGCCCAATCATTCATATCAAACAGTCTTTGACCCAATCATTCCTATCAAACGGCCTTTGGCCCAATCATTTATATCCAACGGCCTTCGACCCAATCATTTCTGTCAAATGGCCTTCGGCCCAATCATTTCTATCAAACGGCCTTCGGCCTAATCATTCATGCACTGCGAAATCGCACTTGGGATCATAATCAGATCATAATCATAATTGTAACCCAACGACCTTATTCAATCATATGGCATAACCAATACTTGTCCACAATTCAAATTAACAAACTCATGATACTCATATAGAAATAAGCATTTGGACAAGTAGCATACTTCAAACCATCTTTACTAAGATATTACTCACAATGATCTGCCGGATGATTTGTCCTTGCACTTGACCCTACACATTTCATAAACATAATAGGTCACAAGCAATTCAATCTGTTCTTAAGTCATACATTCTTCTTAGGGCTGCTTCTTATTTTCTTAGTCCATTTACAATGCTCAATGTATGCCTAAGAGTACTTAGAAATGAAAGAGAACGGAAATCAAAACATAAAATCATCTTTTCAAAATTTCTGAAACAGGGCTCTCCACTCAAGCGGACCCCTTTGGTCTGCAAAAGTATTGGTTGCCTCATTTTTGTGCTTGAACGTAACTTCGGACGCTCGAGCTGAGAGCCAAAACATGTGACTTGGTGCTCGAGCGTAACTCTCCCCACTAGAGCGGAAATCAATGTCTGCAAAAGTTTTGGGAGCAAGAATTTTATGCTAGAGTGGCGATTTCCCCGTTCGAGCGGACCTGACGAATTCTGGAATTTCCAGAATTGTTCTTGAAGCTCAAACTTGGTGCTCAAAGGCCCAAAACTCATGTTTTTGGTTCAAAAACATGGGAACACATTATATAACATGAGGACATAAGAAATATGAGACCAATTGTTCAAAAGCATGGTCCATTTCCAAAAATCATTTTGAATTCTCTTCATAAGTTTCAAAACTCATGCATTCAACCTCACACAAGCTTCATCTCTTCATCAATTATGCATGCATGTTAATTTTTGTTTCCAATTCTATTTCAAATGGTACAAATGATACTTATAATCATGAAACTCATGAAAATTATCCATGCATGTGAAATTTGGTACTAATTCATCATGTTCAACATGTCTCATGCTTGATTATGCAAATTCATGGCAATTCATGACAATTCTATACATGCATGTGCATATAGACTTCAATTTCATCATCATCAACTCAATTCTTGCCCTCAATTACATATATTGCTTGAATTCACTTATTTATGAACATAGTTTCATGAAGTTGAACTCAATTACTCACCTAAAGGCTCCAATCCTCACAAATGTAGTTAAATCTTAAGTTAATCTTTAAAATCTTCAAGCTTCTCGTTCAATTCTTCAATTGCCTTCACTCTCTCTCTCTAGAGTAATCTTAGCCAAAGGAGAGAAATGAGCTCAAAAATAATGCTCATAAGTGTAAATAGGCCATTATACATATTTGCCTAATCAATTTTTTATTAAAGCTAATTATTTTATTCTGAATCAATTTCTAATCAAATTTCACCGTAGGCTCTAAAAATTACGCTAATCACAGAGACAGTCAATTTCAGTTTCTGACGACTCTACGGCCTTCAATTTAAATTCTAAAGCAGAAAATCCAACAGATTTTCCTACGATGAACATATAGAATTTCAAAAATACATATGATCATGTAATTATCATTCAAAATCATAACAAGCATATGATCACAATCATAATTAAGATCAATTATCATAACATGGGGTAGGGTTATCACAGTTGTCGATCTACAACCATAATCTCACAAGAGCGTCATACTCGACCCAATACCACCTTACCCTCAATAGGTTTTTCGACAAATAGAGGAGACTCCAACTCATCAAACTTCAAATACAAAGTAGATACGAAAGAAGACAATATGAAGCAGCGAGATGCACCAATATCTATCAACACATTGGCTATGGAATTGAATAATAGGAAGATACCTCTCATAACAGGAGGTACCGAGAACTGATCTGGCATTGTAACAACATGCACATGCCTAGGAGGTCTCTAATCTACTTGCTCACCCCTCAGAACATAGGCCTGATGCACGGACTTAGCTGAAGTGGCTTCTTGATTGGCCCTTGAGGCCTGGACTAACTGAGCCGACATATGACTTGGTGTCTGTCTCGAGCCAAACGCACTAGATGTGCCACCTGACTGAGGGAAAAACCTCCTCAAATGCCCGGCTTACCCACACTAATAAGAGGTAGGCGGTTGCCCTCTCCCTTGGCTTTCACTCTGAGAACGAATTAAAGACTGTGCTGGTTATTTCCTTCCTCCTTTCTATAGGCAAGTCAGGGACTTGTGGCCCAACTGACCACACTTGAAGCACGTGAATCCACCCTAATTACCTCTTCTTGAAATAGAACTCGACATAAGAAAGATGGATCTAGACTGTTGAACCAGGGACTACTGCGGGGTAGAACCCCTCTGCCTTTTGCTATCCTTCGCATTGCTCTGAAACTCTTGCCTCCTTCCTCTAGAGCCTCTCATACGCTCCTCCTCTGTTTGTATAACCACTTCCAAATGGGCTGCCGATTCAACCAGACACCCGTAATCTCGAATCATAAAACAGGCAACCTTGAAAAGGAGTCCAGCCATCAATATCTTCTCAAACTTAGTGCAATGACATTCTTCTATCGCCACAATTCAGGCGCGAACCTCGAAAGGCTAGTAAATGCTGCCTCGAAATTGGTGTGCTCAATTGCTTGAGCTTCAAGAATTGCTTCATCAACTTCTCCATCACTATGGATGGTAGGAACTTGTCTTGGAAGGTGGTAACAAATGCCTTCAAAGTTACTCTGAAGGCATTTGGTTTGGCCCGCGTGCCATATCCATCATACATATTACATTGTGGTGTAATTTTTGCATTAGGATCATGTTCTTTCGTTAGCGGATCATTCCCCACTTATGTCATTCCACCCAATTACTTGTTCTTGTGTCCGTCTATGTCACTCATAGTTTTGTGTGACCTTTGCTATGGTAGACGGACTTGTTACCTTCATCAATCTATTTGACATTTGTGTGGTTTTGAACCGCTCATGATCGGATCATCATCCAATTGCATTGCATTGCATTTTCATTTGCATTATTTATACATAGTTTTGTATATATTACATATCATTTTGCATTCATTTTGCATGTTATGCATGTTGCTAACGATATCGTACCTGTTAAGTTGCTTTCTTTGCAGGCACGATATTGTATGTACGGTTCATTTGAGGCTGGTGCAACCAGACAAACCAGACAGGTATTGTATCCTCTGCGTGAGACGTATTGAGAATTGCATAAATCTCTTACATCCTTTCTTCATTGTAGTGTAGTTCGGTGTATGCTAGCTTAAAACTGTTGCATTATTATGCTTTGTTACAGCTTTCTTTGCATGATTATAAGCTATGTTCGGCTTTGTGCATTGTCTTGCATTTTGCCCCTGCCTTCGGGCGCATATCTTGTTTGTCTTACATGTTTGTCTAAGTCTTCGGCCTTGTCAAAAATGGGTCGTCTCTGGGCTTTGACATTCACTCCCGTCATCGTTATGACTTTCGAGTTTTGTCAAAGAGGGGCAACTGTAGACACTCCATTTTTGACCGTCCTTAAGACTTGGATGTCACCGCTTGAACACTCGGTGATCATCCATGTTTGTGTTCGTCTTGAGTTCCCGGAGGTCTTGGCTACGCGCCTTGCCTCAGGATCTCTCGACTCGACTGTTTTGTGCCTGGTTTTGCACCAAACACTTGTGCTTTGCCTTGGAGGGGCAGGGAATGGCTTGTGAGCCATCCCCACACTCCACCGGCCATGGCTTGAGGCCATCGGCTGTGTTTTGTTGCCACCGGCCAAATGTTTGGCCGGCCGGCACTATAGATGGCCGGCCGGCTATCTTTTTTTGGTCAATTGCATTTTTGGCCGGCCGACTACAGTGCATCTGCTTTTGCAGATATTTTTGTGCAGCTGGCATACACTTTCACCCCCTCCATACACGTGTATGGAGGGATTGCCCTCTTGTTAGCTTCCTTTGGAAGCTTTACAAGGCCATTTGTCTACAAAAGAGAACCTCCTCTCTCTTGTTTAGGGGTTAGACAATTTAGACAAGATTTTTCAGAGGGTTTTGAGTTTTAGGGTTAGGGTTCATATATCCTCCATCTCTATAACTCTCTCTCTCTTGTGTATTGTGTGTGTTTTGTCTTAATTTTGCACACAAACACCCACCATCACACCTTTTCTTGGAGCTGAGGCCCTTGATGGTTGTTTTTGGAGTTGTAGAGCTGGTTTGAGCTTGAAGAACCAGCTGGTTCACCATTGGTGAAGAGGGTCTACAAGGGTAAGAAACTTGTCCCTTTATTCCCCATTTTTTCATTGCATTTTTTCCTACCTTGCATCTATTTTTGAGCTTTGTGTACAACATATAAAAGTTCTGATTTTTAGTGCTCTAAATAGTCCCCTCTTAAGGCTTGTTTGGCCCTTGTTTTGTACCATTTTGGTTGAGCTCCGGGACCATTGTGTTTGGACCTCCTCACCACTAAAATCTTGAGGGATTTCAGAGGTGAGGATGGTGCCTTGAGGTCCTAGGAAGGAGAGGGCCACCCCCTCTCCTTGTTGTCCTTGAAAAGGGTCATTTTTGCCTCTTTAATGAGCATCTAGTCTAAGTGTGTGTTGGCCATGCCTTAGCTGATTTTCATGCTTATTATGTCATAATATGCCTCTGCTTTTAGTTGGTTTTGGTACACCAAGCTTGCTTAGCACACATGCCTTGTAATGCCATATTGTAGCCTTAACATGCATCTAGGTTTTAACCCTTGTTCAAGCATGCTTTTGGCCTAGCTTTGTGAAGCTTTCGTACTTGTTTTGCCATGTTTAAGGTCTGTTTTTGGTTGTTTTGGTCAACTATAACATGTATTGCATAGCTCCTTTGCATTATTAGCTTGTAGGCTTTAAGTATGTGAAGTGTTGAGCATGCATTGTTTGATTTATTTCAGTGGTTTGGCACCACTTATAGCATCATTTCAGTCCTCTTAACATGCTTGTATGCTTGCATTTAATGCTCCTTTGATGCTTTAAGAGGTTGTGTTGTATGCTCCATGTTTGGTCATTGTGTATGCTTCCATGTGTAAGTCATTTAGATGCCATCTAAGTGGTCTTTTGGCTTTGTTTTAGCATGCTAAAACTCTGGTTTTGGTCACTTAATTCATGCCATGTGTGGTTGCATTAAGTGTAGTTCAATCCCCCTTCGGCTTGCCTTGAATCTTGGACCATTGTCGCATGCCATGCTTACCTTGTTTGCTTGTTTTGGCACCATTATTAACATGATTTTCAAAGCTTACATTGCATGCCATATGCCCATGTTGTTCCTCTTTTAAGTGTGCTTAAAATTTGTCTCTATGTGCCTAAGTGTTGGACCTTACATGCATGCCTATTTGTATGTGTTTTGGCTCCCATTCTTGAGCATGTTAGCCATTGTTTTGGGCCTAGTTGAGAGCTGCCTAATTTAGTTTAAGTTCATCTTTTGCATGCTATTCAAATGTTGTTGCATTAATCCACGTTTGCATGTCTTGGTTACATGTATTGCATGCTTGAAATCACTTGCATTTGGCATGCATTCCCTTGGTCAAGTTGCTAGCATGTTCGCATGTCTTGCACACTTGCATGATTAGATCACATCTCGCATGCTTCATTAGCTTGCATAATTGTGACATGCTTATTTGCATTGTTTGCTTAGGTTGCGTACCTAATGTTGCGTACCTAGTGTACATTGCATGTTTGCATGCTCCCCACCATACCATATAGCATACTAGTTTGCATGCCTAGGTTGCATTCCATCTAGCATGCATGCCTTGTCCCTTGATCTAGTGATAGGGATTGGGTCTTTGTTTGTGTGTGTGCATTGCATTTGAAATCAAAATGCATACTTGGTCCCTTGGGCCATCATGCATGGAAATACGAGATTGGTGGCCTGAGAATCGAGGCTTATCCTCCTTTGAGTCATAAATATGATAAGGAGTGTGGTTGGTGCATACACTGCTTGAAACGCATTGCCATGCCTTGCCTGCCCTCTGCTGCTGTCAAACAGGTTTCTACAGGAAGTTTTGGCCGGCCGGCCATATATACTGCCGATCGACCAAATATATTTGGCCGAGAGCTCAACGGATGGTCGATGACCACTTCAAAATGGCCGGTGATGATCCCACTCAGCCGGTGGTGTTCCACAACACTCAGAGAAGCAACCTTGGGAGTTGTGCAATTTTCAGAGAACCAGAGCAGTCAAAGCAGAGGCAACTTGTGCATGGCAGTGACTTTCTGAGTGGAACCGAGCGCGCATTGCATTGGGCCCTCTTCCCAGGGCTGTTTACTACTTTCATTAGATTAGTCAATTTGTTAATTAATTAATTGATTTTTAATATTTAATTAGCTTGTAGGTTAATTAACTTGTATTATTCTTTCGGTCCCTCCGAGCGAGGGCAAATCTGTAATAAGTGTGGGTGCGTGTGTGCATGTCTTCCAACCCCCATTTCTTTCCCCCTTTTACTTACCTGCTTTTGATGGTTAGTATTAGGACATGTTTACTTTAGCATACCTTATGTTATGCATGCATGCATCATTCATTAGTCTTGCATGCACCAGGCTCGGTACATCATACTAACTGCATAAGTATTTCAAATCTAACTTGAATACATGCTACTTGTGCATTTTCATATATCATTTATAGACTAGCCGAGCCTACTCTAGTGACATTTCGTATGCGTTGCGTTAGGCATTTAAACATGGACTTGGATCATGCATGATTGCTAACATGTTCTTGTTTTGGCACGGAGTACTAGGTGAGCTCTTTACGCTTTAGCATCTCACATGAGTGTGAACGTTAACATGATAGCATGATTACCATGAGGCTAGATGCTTATGTGATATAAACTGCTTGAATGCCTGTGGGTGAAGGTTGGATTGTTTGAGTTGGAACAACTCGTTGAAATCCGTGCTTTAGCCTACTTGCGAGTAGCAAATTTCAAACTGTTTTTTTAAAACAAACGGATATGCAATGCTTCGTTCCAATTCAGGCGATTTGGTCTATACTTGTTTGCTGTGCGCATAACGTAGTAATTCTAGGCTAATAATCGGAATAAGAACACATAACGTTTTCAAAGTCAGATATCACGGTTAGTAGAGGCCGATCTTCGGATCGAGCGAGAGGGGGTGCTCATAGCAGACCTTCCCCAATCGTACCCAAGCTCTCGAGCCGAGGCAACTTTGGTGATGACGGACACGTGGCCTTTGGCACCGAGTCAGGGTTTCCTAAATTCTGCCATAAAAAATATTTAGGTGGCGACTATGTATCTGGCAAAGCAGTCCATGTTTGGCACTTCTTTTCAAAAATTTGTTTCTCAAAACGATTTGCCGGATTTGGATTCTTTGGTTCAGATTAAGAACCGTGACAATTTGAGAGTCCTGAACTGTAGTGAGCCCAAAACGAACAGAACGGGGAGGGGGGGGATTCCCTCCCGGGGCGTTCGGGGACGTCTACATAATGTCACCACTGAGTTGGTATAACTATCCTCTATGTCTGGAATGGAATGTGCCCCTTGAGCCTTCTTGAACAGCTTTTCTAACTTGCTCACTTTCAGCACCGTTGGATCCACCTCGAACTCAAACGGTGAATCCACTAGATTGGTGGGCGCTTTGGATAGCTGGGGTAGGATTGGGGGCGGAGCTGGCCCCATTGGAATGTCCGTATTTTCCAGGACATTTGCAATCTCCCCGAGTATTGGAACTCTAGGTGAGGGAGGAGGTGGGTGTGAAGCAAATGCTCTAGCTTGCTATGGTTGTTGCTGAAGTCTAGCAATCATTTATGCCTGTTGGGCCATAACCTCGGCCTGGCGTGCGGCAAACTCTGCTTGACGGACAACATCCTGCTGCATGGCTTGCATACTCTCCTGGAGCTGACGCATCATATCCTCCACAGATGCCATATTGTGCTGATCTAACTGAACAACCGATATATCTCCCTGAGGTAAAAGTAGATATCTCAACCCCACTGCGCACAGGTGAGATGGATAATGACTGCTGATCTGAGGACTGTTGAACTGGCGATCTACGCCCGACTGGCCTTTCTTTGCCTTACCACTGGTGAAAGAAAACACTGGCTGCTCTGAACTGAATCTCTAACCTGACAAAGTCTATTAGCACAAGTCCGGTGTACTTAGGGGATATTGGAACCTTCTGAAGCTACGCTCCCCAAGACTACCTAGCAAAAGAGAAAACATGCAACATCTCAACCCAATTTCACCAATACAGACATGAACATAGCTGAATAACTGTATTCTACCACTGATCCTTGTTCCCCACATTACTACCCCAAAACTGAATCTTATACCTGCAGATATAACTGATTCTCAAAACACTAATACTGATGCCCGAAGGCCTGATACCCAGACTTGCAAACTGATACGTGCATTCTTGTAGAGGCACACTCTAAAAGCACGTAGCAAGCAAATGAGAGCCAAAAACACCCCTATGTTGGGGTAGGGCTTCCCTGTCCTATTTTGTCAGAAGCTAGAGTTTCACTACGCATACAGTGGTTTCAAACAACCTAGAATAGGGTAAGCAACCTGTCCTAGTTTGGACTAGTCACTATGGATTCCAAATATGCACTAGGTCGAATGGTCAAAAGGGTGCCCCGGTAAAAATCGGGGTTTGTGTTCCCATCGTGGCAAAGCCTATAGTCGGTTAGCCATATGGCACGCTTTTCCAAGCAAGCCTCTGGTAAAACGTTCAGGAATAGCAGACGAAAAACATGGTGTCCTAGGCGCACCAATGCAAATGCAATGCAAAGAAACACATAAGTGTAGTCAAAACAAGATATCATAAGTTCGAGTCAAGTTCTCTAATTCCCCAACAAAGTTGCCAGAAACTGTAGACGCACCCTTGGACTTTGCATACTACAGTTTGGACTCAAATGTCACGGTTCTTAATCTGATCTCACAATGTGCGATGTGAGATTGATAAATCACCAAAGAGTCCAAATCTAGCAAATCGTTTTGGAAAACTGATTTTTGTAAAGAAGTGCCAAGCATGGACTGCTTTGCCAGATACAGAGTCACCACCTAAATGTTTTATTTTGGGAGAATTTAGGAAACCCTAACTCGTGCCGAAGGCGACGTGTCCGTCATCACCAAAGTTGCCTTGGTTTGGGAACTTGGGTACGATTCAGGAACTTTGGCTCGATTTGCGGACCGAATCTTGTTTTCTCTTCTCGGAGGAAGGGAGAGGTCTTGTAGACCATCTCTTTGTGGTCGTAGACTACTTTTCGTGATCGCAGGCCACTTTTCCCGTTTGGAGACTAGTTTTCGATTTTTGGAGCCTTCGGACGCGCGCCTTGTCTTAGGACCGCTTAACGTTCTCCGTTTGGCGTGATTTTTGAACCACACCTTGTTGCCTCTGCCTAGACGGACACTGTGGTCCGGGAGACCACTTTTGTGGTTGCATACCACTTTTGATGCTCATCAGCCAGTTTTTAGGATTTTTAGCCGCGTGTTTTGTCTCCCGATTTCTCATCTTGCATCCGCTTTTGTTTGTTTTTGGTACAAACCTTGTTTTCCTTGTTTGGAAGGTGGTACAAAGGTGAGAGATCAGTATTTCTTCTGGCCGACCGCTTTTCCTTTTGCTAGCCAGTTTTCTTGTCAGGTAACTGGCTTTCTTGGTCTTTGGGCCATCTTTTCTAGTTGACCACCACTCCACTTGCTTGTTTTTGTGCCCTGGACTCTCTCCCACCATGGCCGACCAATTTTTGTCCCTGTGGACCACTTAAAGTGGTCGGCTGACCACTGTAAGTAGTAGGCCGACCACTTCAGGTGGTCGGCTGCTTTTTCACACATTTTTGGAGATATTTTGTGCCAGGTGGCACAGCTGGAGAGCATTTGAGCCATCCTCCATACATGTGTATGGAGGGATTGGCTTGTTGCTTAGCTTCTCCTAGAAGCTTTTGCTTTCCTCTTCTATAAGAGGGAGGCCCCTCCTCCCTTCTCCAGGTTTAGAAAATCTGTGGGGAGGAGGATAGATATAGCATTGTCTCTATATCACTCTTGTTCTTCATTTTTGTGTTTAAAAGTGTAGATTTGTCTTACTTTAACACACAAACACACACTCAAACACCTTTCTTGGGTTGCTGAGGTGCTAGGAGGTTGATTTTGGTGTTCTTGGACTGGTTTAAGTTCAAAAAGGTTGCTGGCGTTGCAGTTATAAAGAGGGCCTTCAAGGGTGAGCTTTTGAACTTTAGATCCCCTTTTCTTGCTTAAGCTTTTAGCCTATCTTTAATTCTGTTTTCAGCTTAGCTTATAACTGATAAAAGTTTGGTTTTTGCATGCTTAAAATAGTTGTTCAGATCACTTTTGTGTTTGGGGTTGTTTACCTCCTCTTAGGCCTTGTTTGGCCTCATTGTTGTGCCTTTTTTGTGAGCTTCAGGACCACCTTGTATTTATGGATTTTAGTGGTGGGGATGGTGTTTTAAAGTCCCAACGAGGAGAGGGCCATCCCCTCTCCTTGCATCTTCTTTACATGCCTTAATATGCCTTATATTTGAGCATCTTTACCAAGCTTGTGTTAGCTTGTTCTTAGCTTGTATTTGTGGTTATTTTGCTGAGGCATACCACTATTTTTACTTGCCTTGGTCACTCCATGCATGGTTAATACACTTGTAGTGTAAATCACACAAACTACTCTTGTATGCCTCATGTTTGAGCATGTCTTTCTAGCTTGTTTTGGAGCCATCTCAGTAGGTTTTTGGTGTTGTTTTAACATGCCTTAGATCTGTTTTGGGTTGGTTTGGTTGGCTCTTGCATACCTAATACACTTGTAGTGTAAATCACACACACTAGCTTTGTATGCTCCGTGAAGTAGCATGTCATTCTAGCTTATGTTGTGTTCATTTCAGCATGTTCTTGGGCTTATTTTACCATGTCATACCTCTGTTTAGGGTTGGTTTGGTTATCCTTTTCATGCTCCATGCACTTGTAGTGCATTTCCTTGAATTAGCCTAACATGCCTCATGTTGTAACATGTCCTTTTAGCATGCTTTTGGCTTAACTTCCTGAAGATTTTGTCCATGTTTTAACATGCTTTAGCTCTGATTTTGGTTGATTTGGTCATGCATGACTTGCTTTGTATAGCCTTGGTTCAATCTAGCTTGTAGGCTTTGTGCATTGAATCCTCTAGCATGCATTACTTGGCTCATTTCAATGATTTGGCATCATTAGTTATGTTATTTCAATCCATGTAGTGTGGCCGTACACTTGCATTTTCACTTATTCCATACTTTGGAGAGTTTGTGTTTTATGCCTTAACATGAGACATTGCGTATGCCTTCATCTCTTTGCTTGCGAGCCATCATTTTAGTATGTTTTTGGGGTTATTTTTCTAAGATATAACTCTGATTTTTGTTACTTAAGTCATCCCATGCTTGGTCTTAATAGGTGTAGTGTAATCCACCCTATTTGCCTTGTATGCAATGTGTCTTATGCCCTTCATGCTAGCTCATTTTGGCTTTCTTCCATACATATTTTAGTATCATTTTGACATGTACTAGGACTGTTTTGGGTTGCCTTAGTCATATGCTTCATGCTCTGTATAGCTGTAGTGCAATTGGCCTTGCTAGCTTTGTGTTTAGATGCTTCATGCATGTTATCTTTGAGCTATTTAGATGATTTGGCATCATTTAATACTTCATTTTAGAGCTTATAGAATGCTTATTTTCCTACTTCATTCATGCTTTGAATGTCTTTAAATGTAGTGCATTGTTGCCTTACTTATGGCCTAGCTTGTATGCTTGCATGCCTAGGTATTTGGGCCCTCATCTCAGCATGTTTAGGTCTTTGTTTTGACCTATTTAAGCTTTGTCCATGCTTAGTTCATGCTTTAGTACCATGTATTGCATGCCTCCTTTGTGTTGCTCTTTGCTAGCTTTCATGCCTTAGGACCCTCGCATGTCATACTTGCCTTGTTTGAATGACTTGGCATCATTTCATGCTTCGTTTCAGTGCACTTAGTGTTGCTACACTTCTGCATTTTTTCACTCTTTGAGCACTCTTGAGAGTTGTGCTCTTTGGCCTACTTGATTGGCCAATGCATTGTGCATGCATGCTTTGTGTTTTGTGCCTTCATTTCATCACCTATGGCCATGATTTGGGCATGGCTAAGGCCTATCCATTTTGGTTTAAGTCCATTGTTGCATTGTGTATGCCATGTTACAATGTGTTGTGCATGTTATGTTGTTGTTTGCATTGAGTATGCCATGATCATATTGCATTGAGTATGCCATATTGTCCATAGCATTGTGTATGCCATGTAGTTGCATTGCATGTTTGCCATGTTTGTGTTGCATCGTGTTTAGAATAGGTGTTAGTCCAAACACGGGAAACGAGGGATGTTTCATACTTCAAGTGATGAAACGTGCCTTAATTCCCGGTCACCGACGCTCTTGATCATCCAGGATAGAGTTTTAGGCTTTATGTGTTTACTTGTGCATTCATTCCATATTGAATTGTGCAACTTTGTCTCTCGGCCATCATGCATGGAAATGCGCGATTGGTGGCCTGAGGGTCGAGAACCTACACTCCCTTGAGTTCATGACATAATAGGGAGGGTGGTTGTGCACACATACTGCAAATACATTGCCATGCCTTTTCTTGCTCTCTGTTGCAGCAAAGTGCAGTCCAACAGCAACAACTGGTCGGCTAGCCAGAAAAACTAGCTGGCCGACCACTTTTCTAGTTTTTCAACAACAAAAAAGTGGTCAGCAGGTATATGCAGGGACCAAAAGTGGTCGGCCACCCTCCCACAAGATTCCCAGGGTGGAATTTCATCTTTCTGGAGCTTTGTACAAGTTCTTGAGAGCAGATTGCAAACAGAGGCGAATTGGGCATCGCATTGGATTTCCGAACGAGGTGACTAGAGGTGCATGCATCCTCCTTGCTTCAAGGCTCTTGATTTACTGCTTTCCTTAGCTGCCATGCTTAGATAGCTAGCTTTTGCTTTTGTTTGTAATTTAATAGTTAATGCCTTAGCTATTTCAATTTGTTGTGTAATAATTAATTAACTAGGATTAGTTAATTAATTTGTTGTGTAATAATTAGTTTAATTAGCTTAGATTAGCTAGTTAGCTCTTTATTCGGTCTCTCCCTCGAGAGAGTCAATTGTTGTAATAAGCGTGCGTGTGTGTGATGCATGTCTTCCAATCCCCATTTCTTTCTCCCTTTTACTTAACCGCTTACGATGGTTAGTTTTAGGGCATATTTTAATTAGCATACCTTATGCTTGCATGTTTGTATCCATTCATCTGTATTGCATGCACCGGGCTCGGCGCATCATACTAACTGCATTGTATTTCAATTCCTAATTGAATACATGTATCAAGTTGCACTTCACATGACATTTCTAGAATAGCCGAGCCTATTTTAGCTACATTTTCGCATGTGTTGCATTAGCCATTTTGACATGAACTAGGATCACGCATGCTTTCTAACTAGTTCTCTTTTTTGGCTTGGAGTACACTATGAGTGTTTACGCTTTAGAATACTGCATGTGTGTTAATGTTGCCATGAAAGCATGCTTGCCATGAGACTATCTACTTATGTGATTAACTGCTTGAATGCCTGTGGGTGAAGGTTGGTTTACTTTAATTGGAGCAATTCATTGAAATCCGTATTTTGGCCTACTTGCAAGTAGCAAACTTCAAACCATTTTTCAAACAAACGGATATGCAATGCTTTGTTCCAAATTAGGCGATCTAGTTTATACTTATTTGTTGTGCGCAAAACATAGTAATTCTAGCTAATTGATCGGAATAAGAGCACATGTGTTTTCAAAAACGAGATATCATGCTTGGTAGTGGCCGATCTTTGATCGGCGAGCGGGGGTGCTCATGAAATGACCTTCCCCAATCGTACCCAAGTTTCCGAACCAAGGCAACTTTGGTGATGACGGACACGTGGCCTTCGGCACGAGTCAGGGTTTCCTAAATTCTCCCAAAATAAAACATTTGGGTGGCTGCTCTATATCTGGCAAAGCAGTCCATGTTTGGCACTTCTTTACAAAAATCAGTTTTCCAAAACGATTTGCCGGATTTGTACTCTTTGGTGATTTATCAATCTCACATCGCACATTGTGAGATCAGATTAAGAACCGTGACATTTGAGTCTGAACTGTGACATACAAAGCCCTCGGGCTCGTCCACACCCATTACCTATTTAAATTGTGGTCAATTTTCCCCCTACCATCACATTTAAATGAAAAAAGTTCAAAAAAAAAAAAATTACATTCAAATTATAGATCCAAATTCACCTATTATCTTCTCCTCTCTCACCCAAACTTCCCTCTCTCCTTTATCAACCAAACAACCGTCCTGACTATCACTGCCACTACCATTGTCACGTTAGTGTACCAACCCCATCACCATCAACCATCCTAAAAACTAAGAAAATCCATCAAAGAGAAGATATACTTTGATTCACAAGAAATCATACATAATAATGAAACCTACTAATTTACATTCAATAAATCCAAACAAACTTGTGACACACCAAAAATTGAGAACATCAAGGAATATATTAACAAATAAATACATGGTTTATTTAAGGTTACAAGTCTAGGAAACGTCACTATTGAGTCATTTGGTCAATAACTAAGTATGATCTCAGGAAGGTCAGAGGAGTCAATATAGACTCCCTTCAAAGTCCAACAACCTTCGATAGCGAAGCTACCTTTTTTACAGATCTTAACAAGGTATTAACACAAGGTCTACATAATTCTACGAGAAAATAATAGATAGTTCATACAAAAGATATGTATAGATATATAAGTAAAATAATAATGAAAAAATTATGTCTTAAATACAATAGGAGATTTAACACTTACAATCCCAAAACACGTTTACAAAACTTGTTTCTAATTCTCCTGGGGTAGTCATACGTCTTCAAATGCTTCAATTTCGCTTTCGACCGACTAATAGTCTTCAATACTTGGCATGAAACTCCATGAGTTTCGAATGCCCAGTAAATACACACACACCCCGTCCCTTCTTCCCAATCCAATACAGAATAATGGCATGATCATAATATATAGTGGAAGTAATAATCAAATAGAGGTTGTAATAAATTTCAGTGCTCAAGAATAATGGTCGATCAAGTTAGTTATAGGCAACTCCCCGTGGAATGTCGTTCCTACCTAACCACTAACAATGGCCACAAGCAATTCTGACTCGCGCTTGGTTAAAACAAATACCAATGCATCACTTACCACACAATTGCAAATGATGCACACGCACCTAGGTTATATACCAGAGTGGTGACATCCACTACAACAAAAAACGTCTTTGGTGACAAACTCATTTTGTCTCCAAACATCAAATTTTCGTCACCAAAGTGATCTGCAACAAAATAATTTTGTCACCACGTTCGTCGCCTATACGTTGTCGCCGAAAGTAGCTGGTGACAAAAAATCATTTCGTCGCCTATTTTTCATTTTTGGCGATAAAATTTTTCATCTCTAAATGTTGCATTTTTCGTCCTCTATAACATCAATTTCGTCACTAGAATTAGATAATATTTTATTTTAACTGTTTTTGCCACAAAATATTTCCTCACCAAATATGAAGATAGAGGTTTTAGTGACGAAATTTATCCTAAGCAATGATATAGATTAAGGTGACAAAAACATTCGTCACTAAAATGAGCACAAAACAAAATTCTTCAATGAAAAGAAAAAAATTGTCACCAAATATTTCAATTTAGCGACGAAATATTCAGCAAGTGTGACAAAATTATTTGTTTGGAACTATATCATTTATGACAAAATTATTCGTCATGTTGTTTCAAAACTAATAGCAACGGTTTCTTATTTCGTCGCTAATAATAATTAAAATTTTTAAATGAGGCTATTATTTCCAATTTTTAATTTTTCCTTTCAGTAAAAATTCCTTGTGCATTTTATTAACCTGTTCAATAAAATATCTATTACAGATCAATACAAAAATCTGTTCATTTTTATAAATACCATAGTCGAAATGTCTCATAATATCCACAAAAATACAATATCAACTTTGGATTACCAAACACGTCTCCTAATATCCACAAAAAAAAATGTCTCCTAATATCCATAAAAATATAATATCAAGTGTGGATTACCAAACATATCCCCTAATACCCAAAAAAATATAAAATTTACATCGCAACCAAAATACATATAAGGTAATATTAACAAAAACACAAAATGAGCAAGCTTCTGCTCTGTAGATTACCAAACACATCCATATCTAATCTCCAATCTACAACAAAACAAAACAAAAAACAAAAAAAGAAAAAGAAAAGGAAGACAATTATTATTTTATCAATCAAATGTACAATTTAACATTTTTCAAACGTAAGTTTTGGAAAACTGCATTTTTCAACTTAGTTTTCAAACCGGGAGTCTCTTTATAGTTCCATAAATTTTCACAACTTACATTGGTCCTTTCTGAGGTGTTCAGGGTGTTCCTTGGGCCTTCTTGCGGTTGTTTCACAATTTTGGCCCCCAATGGCCTATTTTCAAGCCTAAGTGTTGGAAAAGTGCATTTTTCAAACCGAGAGTCCCGTGCTAGTTCCATAAGTTTCCATAACTTACATTGGTCCCTTCTGAGGTGTTCAGGTTGTTCCCTGGCCTTTCTCGTGGCTGTTACATGATTTTGGCCCCCGATGGCCTATTTTCAAGCCTAAGTGTTGGAAAAATGCAGTTTTTGGCTTAGTTTTCAAACTGGGAGTCTCGTGCTAGTTTTGTAAGTTTTTATAAGTTACAATGGTCCCTTTTGAGGTGTTAGGGGTGTTCCCAAAGCCGTCTTGTGGTTGTTTCACGATTTTGGGCACTGATGACCAATTTTCAAGCCTAATTGTTGGAAAAATGCATTTTTCAACTTAGTTTTCAAACCGGGAGTCCTATGCTAGTTCTGTAAGTTTTCAAAACTTACATTGGTCCCTTCCGAGGTGTTCGGGGTGTTCCTTGCGCCTTCTCAAGGTTGTTTCACAATTTTAGCCCTCGATGGCCTATTTTCAAGTTTAAGTATTGGAAAAGTGAATTGTTAGACTTAGTTTTCAAACTGGGAGTCTCCTGCTAGTTCTGTAAGTTTTCAAAACTTACATTGGTCCCTTCTGAAGTGTTCATGGTGTTCCCCAAGCCTTCTTGTGGCTATTTCACAATGTTGGCCCCCGATGACCTATTTTCAAGCCTAAGTGTTGGAAAGCTGCATTTTTCAAGCCTAGAGTCCCGTGCTAGTTTCATAAGTTTCCACAACTTACATTGGTTCCTCCCAAGGTGTTCGGGGTGTTCCCCGGGCCTTCTTCTGGTGGTTATACTATTTTGGCCCCCGATGGCCTATTTTCAAGCCTAAGTGTCAGAAAAGTGCATTTTTTGACTTAGTTTTCAAACCGGGAGTCCCGTGCTAGTTTTGTAAGTTTCTACAACTTACATTGGTCCCTCCCGAGGTGTTAGGGGTGTTCTCGGGCCATCTTAGGACTTTTTCAAGATTTTAGCCCCAAGTGGGCTATTTTCAAGCCTAAGCATTGGAAAAGTGTATTTTTTTACTTAGTTTGAAAAAAATGTATTTTTCTACATAGTTTTTGTAACGCCCCAACTTCCAGGCCATTAAATACATACAATAATACAACACAAGTAGGATAGATAACCAAAACATCTTAATATACATATATAACCAGAGTTAAAATCATAGATAATTTGTTTATGTTCCACTACAGGATTACCAAAACATTCCCAAACCAAAAGTCAAAAGGAAATAAAACAACTAGTCTATGTCTTCAAATGAACCATAGCTCCAACACTTCATCTTATTTTCCTTCGAAATAACCTTCACCATTGTAAACTGCTTCATCACCTGGCATGACACGCCATGAGCTTGGAATGTCCAGTAAAAACACACACACCCTCATATCTTCTATCAACCAATAAACCATACACAGAACAAATTGGGTAACATAGCATACAATAGTTCTATAAATTAGTAGTTAGACTAGACATCTAGAATCTCCTAAAGAGATCCTTCTACCCAACCACAAGGATTGAACACCAGACTATTGAGAACTCCCCATTTTGCTGCTTTGCAGACCTTACCACCTATGCCCACCTTCCGGTTGTTTACCGGTCAATGACATTGATGGACCTCAAAAGGGACGGCCAAACAAGTGGGCTTGCTTACACCCAAATCGTGCCTAGGGCTCGGTTACACCCTGCACATACCATACCAAATCGTGCCTAGGGCTCGCTTACACCCTACATGTATCATACCAAAGGGCTCACTTACACCCTGCACATGCCATACCAAAGGGATCGCTTGCACCCAGAACATGCCACACCAAAGGGCTCGCTTACACCCTGAAACCACTGCATCGAGTCTTAATACATCCGTGTCAACTTAGGGGCTCGCTTAGACCGCTTGTGCATGAATTAACTCATTTTGTTTTAATATCATTCACATGTATATTACATAAATCATTCTGAAGCACAAGGGTGAACGTTACCCATTACCAACCCCATTCCATTTCCCATTTTTTAGATCTTTTGCCATGCAAGTTAGTCACATTTGGTAATTCGGTAATATAAAAGAGCATGAAACAAACATAAGAAAGGAAATCTAGCTCATGATAGTCATACATAGGTATGGTAAGGCAAGCAAATAACATTAGGAATGTTTTGAAACACTTAAAGACAAATAACACAATAAAACACCATTTCCAGCACTGTTCGATTCTGCAGGGCTAAAAAGAGTACTTTGGGAAAAATACTTCTAGGTCAAATTAGGGGCTGAAATTGCACATAAATAATAATTAACCTGTCTAGTTTCAACTCCAATTCTCAGAATTTTCACATCACCTCCAAAAATTCATCTACAAGCTATATTCGAAAACCTGTCCAGATTTGTCATCCTTTGGGAAAACTAGCTTTCCTCGCAATCTACCGATTGATTTTCACCCAAATAAATTCCATTGAAAAGAGGGCTCAAAATAGTAAATTTTTATAAAAGAACCAACCTAAGATGATTTTTCTGGAATTTTATAAAATTGCAAGAAGTGGACTGTTTTTTAGAGATTCAGGACCAGATTTTCAACAAAATATCCAAGCCCCAAAAACATACAATTAGGGGCTAATAAAATTATCACAAGCTCTAAACACACCAAATAGCCTACACTAAATTCAGATTTGAGAAATAAATAAATTTGATATTTCTTTTAAATTTGAGAAGTTACAGCAGTGCCTAATTTGACAGATTTGCAAGACAATGTCACTGACTCAAACCCACACTTTTATATACATCAAATGCTCTATTTCCCATTAATATAGAACACAAGAGGGCATCTAAACAATAGGATGGGATGGTGAAAGAATTGGAGGAGACAAGAGAAAGAGGTGTTCTTACCTTCTTGAATCACTTTTCCTTCTTTTTCTTCTTATTTTTTTTTTCTCTACTTCCCTTGATCACCCTCTCCCTCTCTCACCTTCTCCTTGAGCTGCTAAAAATGTGAGAGAGGAGTTGAGACAATCAATGCTTCTCAATTTTATAGGCCACAAATTGGGTTGAAAAGACCATTTTACCCTTCTAACTTAATGCCTAAGCAACTTATAAATATCTAGATATTTTTTTCCACTAATTTGCTCAAATAAAGAATAAAATAAATAATAAAGATTCAAAAAATTAGTAAATATGCAACTAGGCTAAAATAAATAAATAAAATGTATTAATTAATTTAGAAACTATGAGGTAAAATAAATAAAAGCCAAGTGTTAGGGTTTTTCCAATTATAAAGTGGTATTCTAGGATTTAATTATAATACAAAATAAAATACATAAAAATTATTCTTTATTGGACCATTTTGTACAATTTTATGAAATTTGAGACTAAAATGCAATTAACCTGAGGCTTAGGGTTTCAAGTGTAATTACCAAAAAATAGGGTCTCTACAACCTGTCCCCCTTAAATACATTTCGTCCTCGAAATTAAATCGTACCTCACGTCTCAAATAGTTGTGAATAATTTTCCCACATCGCGTCTTCAAATAGTAAATATACACCTCACGTCTCATGGTGATGCTAGAGTATCTTAAGAGGTTGAATTGTCTGTCCATAATTGCTACCGGTCCCTCCTCGAAGGTAGCGTCTTCGTTGAGTTGAATTTCTTCCCAGCTGATGATGTGAGAATGGTGCATAATGTACTTTCGCAACATAGATATGTGGAAAATATCATGTACTCCAACCAATTGCAAGGGTAGAACCAATTTGTATGCAACCTCTCTAATTTTCTGAAGTATCTCGAAGGGTTCGATATATCAAGGTGATAATTTTCCTTTCTTTCCAAAACGAATGATACCTTGGCAGGGCTGAATTTTCAAGACAACATCACCGATAATGTAAGTTAGAGGTCTTCTTTATCTGCATAACTCTTCTAACGATCTTGAGTTTCCACTAATCTTCGTTGAATAAGTTTCACATTTTCTGTAGTTTCTTTATTCTGTTCCACCAATATTGGTGTTTTAAGTCTTGGTACACTTTCATCCCTCCTGTGTGCACTACAAACAACAAATGATGGAACTTTTTCAGAACTTTTTCTCTAAGCGACTCATCTTATGGCACAAACACACTGCCTTGATGTCTCAAACTTCCATCCGAGTGAATTGTCCAATTAGGTGTAGGATCGCCGGATGCTATTCGTGCTTTTATACATGCCGCCTCCTGATCATACTTCTGTGACTCTATTACCTCGTTCAGTAATTTGGGCGTAACGATTTGAGCACCAATTTATACCTTATCGTCCTAGGCTTTCATCTGTATTCCAAACTCATTAAGTGTTCCGACCATGTTCCATTCCTTGAGTGCCAGGCTAACAATAATCCCCTGGTTCTTGTAACTTAGGGCATATGCCACCACATTAGCTTTGCTAGGATAATAAGATACAGTAAAATGGTAATGTTCGAGATATTCCATCCACCGTCTTTGTCTTATCTTCATGTTCTTCTGTGTGAACAAATACTTCAAGCTCTTATGATCCGTGAAAATCTCAAATTATTCACCATACAAATAATGACGCCATTGCTTTAACGCAAAAAGCATCACTGTCAACTCTAGATCGTGTGTTAGATAATTCCTTTCATGCGGTTTTAGTTACCTAGAGCCGTAAGCCACCACCGTCCCTTTTTGCATTAACACACAGCCTAACCCATCCTTAGACACATCACAATATACCGTATATCCTACGTCTCGCTCCAATCTAATACTGCTTCTACCTTGGCAGGGTCTACTGCAATCCTGTGCTCAGACACAACGTGCCCCAAAAATTTGACTTCCTTCAACCAGAACTCGCAGCAAGTTGATTATACTACTGTATTGTCGTGCTCAGACTCTTCTCTCTATCCCCCCTTAAATTGGAAACACCTCCCATCAGGTGCGTAAGTCGTCACCCTCTTCTGGTAGCAATCAATCACCGCTCAGTGGGCAGATAGTCATTCCATACCTAAGATTATGTCAAAATCAAATGTGTCCCTGACCACAAGGTCGCAAATCAATCGTAGACCTGACACTTCTAATTCGCACTAACACTTCCTCCGAAAGGTGATGCAATACTTCAAGTAGTTTTTAAAGGTTTACATGTAAGACCTAACGATTTAACACATGATGCTTTTATTTAAAAAGACAATGGTGCGCCATAATCGAATAGAGCGTGAACCCAAGAATTATAGAGTACGATGTTACCTCTAATTACTAACGGGTCTTCGTCCTCTTCCTTTGATCATTGGGTCTAGCTCCCATTCGAACTTTCTTGCATTTTCCCCCTCAATTGACCCAATTCTTCTAGAATCTCGTTTCCAATGCTACTCAAGATTTCAGGCACGAGTATTGGTTCATTCTCGGGATTTCAATTACATGATACTTCATTCTTATTGCTTTATTGCTTGCGAGCTCGTGTGTTATTGCTTGTCTAGGTGTAGCCGTTGGCTCGAGTGTGGTTCACTATTTTTTTTTTCTTTCTGCTCGTAGTACAGGGTGAGGCATAAGTTGGAGTCTAATTATGGAGGCAATTCTCAAGGGTAATCAACTAATCTTAAAGTTATGGTTTAATTATCCTACGATGTTTAAAATAATAAGATCAAGTAGTAAATAACAAATATAGGGGAGCACACAACACAACTTCACACACACACACACACACACATATATATATATAGGCAAAAAAACAACTACATGACTGTGAAAATTGGATTAGTAAAAGGAATACGACGTGGAGATGAAAGAATATTATAGTAATTGCATCAATTAATGTAAGGATTATCTGAAATACGGATGGATTACGATTTACGACTTTTATGTGGTCAAGGTCATAGAGATAGTGACTAAGTTAGATATTTAACTTGAAACTGCGTTGGCCATCCGCGTTTCAAACTGAATATCCAAGATTCGTCATCGAATAAAGAAATTGCAATTTTTATAAAAAATTCTCAAACAAGATGGCATAATCAAGGCTCAAGGTTGCAAATGGTATAATTGAAAAATATAAAGTAAGACCAGATGGTAATGACTTAATCTTGAAGTGAACGACATCAAACAAGGTTACAAATATGAAATGAGAAGACTCGTAGACCCCTACTTCTATATTGTATCTAATGTTCAACACGTTGCCCTATTCAAAGTTAACACTACTTCCCTTCGTAGGTGATCATCAAATCGCTTGAAGTCGAAATGCGTGGGTAAGGATTGAACCTAAGCTCTGATACCATTCTGTAACGCCCCAACTTCCAGGCCATTAAATACGTACAATAATACAACACAAGTAGGATAGATAACCAAGACATCTTAATATACATATATAACCAGAGTTAAAATCACAGATAATTTGTTTATGTTCCATTACAGGATTATCAAAACATTGCCAAACCAAAAGTCAAAAGGAAAAAAACAACTAGTCTATGTCTTCAAATGAACCATAGCTCCAACACTTCATCTTATTTGCGTTCGAAATAACCTTCACCATTGTAAACTGCTTCATCACCTAGCATGACACGCCATGAGCTTGGAATGCCCAGTAAAAACACACACACCCCCATATCTTCTATCAACAAATCAACCATACACAGAACAAATTGGGTAACATAGCATACAATAGTTCTATAAATTAGCAGTTAGACCAGACATCTAGAATCTCCCAAAGAGATTCTTCTACCCAACCACAAGGATTGAACACTAGACTATTCAGAACTCCCCCTTTTGCTGCTTTGCAGACCTTACCACCTATGCCCACCTTCTGGTTGTTTACCGGTCAGTGACATTGATGGACCTCAAAAGGGACAGCCAAACAAGTGGCCTTGCTTACACCCAAATCGTGCCTAGGGCTCGCTTACACCCTACACATGCCATACCAAAGGGATCGCTTACACCCTGCACATGCCATAGCAAAGGGCTCGCTTACACCCTGCACATGCCATACCAAAGGGCTCGCTTACACCCTGAAACCACTGCATCGAGTCTTAACACTTCCGTGTTAACCTAGGGGCTCGCTTAGACCGCTTGCGCAAGACTTAACTCATTTGGTTTTAATATCATTCACATATATATTACATAAATCATTTTAAAGCACAAGGGTGAACGTCACCCATTACCAACCCCTTTCCATTTCCCATTTATTAGATCTTTTGCCAAGCAAGTTAGTCACATTTGGTAATTCGGTAATATAAAAGAGCATGAGACAAATATAAGAAAGGAAATCTAGCTCATGATAGTCATACATAGGTATGGTAAGGCAAGCAAATAACATTAGGAATGCTTTGAAACACTTAGAGACAAATAACACAATAAAACACCATTTCCCGCACTATTCGATTCTGCAGGGCTAACAAGAGTACTTTGGGAAAAATACTTCTAGGTCAAATTAGGGGCTGAAATTGCACATAAATAATAATTAACCAATCTAGTTTCAACTCCAATTCTAAGAATTCGCACATCACCTCTAGAAATTCATCTACAAGCTATATTCGAAAACCTGTCCAGATTTGCCATCCTTTGGGAAAACTAGCTTTCCTCTCAATCTACCCAATGCTTTTCACCCAAATAAATTCCATTGAAAAGAGGACTAAAAATCCTAAATTTTTATAAAAGAACCAACCTGAGATGATTTTTCTGAAATTTTATAAAATTACAAGAAGTGGATTGTTTTTCAGAGATTCAGGACCAGATTTTAAACAAAATATCCAAGCCCTAAAAACAAACAATTAGGGGCTAATAAAATTATCACAAGCTCTAAACACACCAAATAGCCTACACTAAATTCATATTTGAGAAATAAATAAATTTGATATTTCTTTTAAATTTGAGAAGTTACAGTAGTGCCTAATTTGACAGATTTGCAAGACAATGTCACTAACTCAAACCCACACTTTTATATACACCAAATGCTCTAGTTCCCGTTAATATGGAACACAAGAGGGCATCTAAACAATAGGATGTGATGGTGAAATAATTGGAGAAGACAAGAGGAAGAGGTGTTCTTACCTTCTTGAATCACTTTTCCTTCTTTTTCTTCTTCTTTTTTTTTTTTTTTTTTCTCTACTTCCCTTGATCACCCTCTCCCCCTCTCACCTTCTCCTTGAGCTGCTAAAAACGTGAGACAGGAGTTGAGACAATGCTTCTCAATTTTATAGGCCATGAATTGGGTTGAAATGACCATTCTACCCTTCTGACTTAATGCTTAAGCAACTTATAAATATCTAGATATTTTTTTCCACTAATTTGCTCAAATAAAAAATAAAATAAATAATAAAAATATTTATTTAAAGATGTTTATGGCTATTTATTTTCTAAAATAAATAATAAAGATTCAAAGAATTAGTAAATATGCAACTTGGCTAAAATAAATAAATAAATAAATAAAATGTATGAATTAATTTAGAAACTAGGAGGTAAAATAAATAAAAGCCAAGTGTTAGGGTTTTTCCAATTATAAAGTGGTGTTCTAGGATTTAATTATAATAAAAAATAAAATACAGAATAATTATTCTTTATTGGACCATTTTGTACAATTTTATGAAATTTGAGACTAAAATGCAATTAACCTGAGGCTTAGGGTTTCAAGTGTAATTACCAAACATTAGGGTCACCACAGTTTTCAAACCTAGCGTCCCGTCCTATATCCATGCATATATTATTATGACTTATGAAGATGTATTAGATATTTAATTGGTTATGTTTCTTTTTCTTTTTTCTTGATGTTGCATTTCCATTTAACATATATGGGTTTTTAATAATGCTACAATAAATAAAACAACATACATGGGTTTTCAGTAGGTTCACCCGCAACCTCTACCAACAACCCATACAACAAATACAACATGTCTGAGTTTTTAGTAGGTTCACTCTCAACCTCGTACGTCCAGTATGGGTTGTCGGTAGGCTCACCTTTAACCTCATCCACGTGTGTGATTGTGTACATGCGTGTATATATATATATATATATATCAATGTGTAGAAGATACCTGCTCGTCAAATCCTGTCTAAGGCCATTGAAGAGTGACCTTAACTCGATTACAAGATCCACAAAACCTGAGGCCAAAACATTCAAAGAAAAACACAGTATAACTAATAAGTGTTCAAAGAAAAACATTCACCTAAACTTAATTATATTTAACATGAAGATTACACAAAACTTATAGCTATAACAGATCATAAGCAAGCAGTAGAAGAAAAACTATCTTAATCTTGAATCACATAATTTGTTTGCCAGAATTAATGTGTTGTTGTCGGAGGATATCCATATGACTCCTACAAATGTTGCAAACAAATTAATCCCCAAGACTGTTTCAATGGATATTGAAACTTGATTGACAATCTGATTGTAGCTCTTAAGATAGAAAAAAAGGGAAGCCAAAATGAAAACAAAGGAATAACCAAAAAAAAAAAAAAAAAAAGAATCATTAGGCAAAAAAGTGAAAGAGAAGATAAGGAAAAAATAGCTATAGCAAAAAGAAAACAAAGGAACTAGTAACTAAAGAAGCAAATGGAGATAGATCATCATTCAAGGAAGATTTGGTATGGAATGAGAGCACACAGGTGAAAGTAAATAAGTACTGAGACTGTAAGAGCTTTATTAACCAAGATTACAATATTCAGGATGGAGAGGAATGGTTAAGCTTTTGCCTCTTTATACTAGCAATATTAATTATAGCAGTCCAATCCAATCTTTGAGAAAACTAATATACCATAAAGAAAATGCCAAGCAAAAAATGGAGGTGCTCATCTCATTGTCTTTTACAGTTCAAAAAATTGAAATAAAGTTGCAATATTTTCATATAATTAAAGGATACTCTCGAGCTTGTCTGATAGAATCTTGATTCTTGTAGCAGCTAAAGTGCTTGACATACTGTAGTGACTTTTCAAATACTCTGGAAAAGAAAGATAAAAACTCAAATTATATTTGAATTAGAGAAGAAGGAGAAGAAGAAGAAGGGGGAGGGGGGGAAAGAAAAGAAATGACAAGAAGATGACGAGATACATTTTTTTTTTTAGCTGGAGAATAGAAAAGCATAGCATGATATGTCACATAAGCATGTTCATTAGTAAGGTAAAACCCCATTGATTATTCAAGAAAGAGGTGAATATTATTCAATTAGGCAAGAAGAAGCCAATTTGCAGTGTTTCTAATAATTTATAAAACCTCCATTTAACTATGCTAAATCTTGAAATCTAGCCCTCCAGCAGTAGCAACGCTCTAGCAACAAAACCTACACAAGGATAATAAAAATCAAAGAAAAAGATGAAGAAACATTAGTACTTTAAGCTTAAACATGTTGACTAGGCACAAATATTCACTGTTTGGAATGTCAAATTGATGGTTGGTTTGGATTCTATGACCTGAAAACTGAAGACACATTGATTGTAGTTTAAAAAATATAAATCATTCTAGCTAAAAATTCTGCATACTTGGATCAATCAACACATATTCCTCTTAAAAATTCTATGACCATATTTGATTACAAAAAATGAAACAACATGCAAATTGACTTCAATCAACATCTATTTCTCTTAAAAACTGAGCATAACTATGAAGAAATGAAAACAAACACAAACTAACAAAATTTGATAATAGACTGAAGTTGAGGCTGTTGAGCAAAACTAGACAAAGTACAGAAAATCAACACCTATTCATTGTTTGTTCACTGAGCTTCTATTTCTTTCTTTGTTTCTAGTTAATTTATACAATAAAACTTGGATTTCAAACACCATAGAATAGAATTGACCCAAAACCTGCCTTGAGATTTCAAATTCTATTTTGCTTCTAATTTTATCATTAAGCAATCAAATATTTGTCATTCATCTCGTGATATTTTCAATGCTTGAAAATCCTGGAGAACATAAAGCCATAATTTACTAACAACATGAAAGAAAGTAATGGTCAGGCTTAACAGACATCTACAACCTCAACTTGCAAAACAAAATACTTAGTGGTCCTTCCACATTGGCCTATTCTCGTTGAAACACCCATGCATAATATTATTGAAAATTCAAATAAACTCAACCAAAATTCTATAAAATTAGAATGTCCCTTTCAGTCATGACAGATATATAGCACTAAATCAATTGAATGAGCTAATCTTAAAACCGTAAATTATTCAAAAAGATTTGAAAACATCAATTCAGTACTTACAGCTGTTTATGGGGTAGATCAAAATTACTGTTGAATGAGCTAATCTTTGGCTCCTCATTGCACCAAAACTCCAGATCAACACCACCCACCAATTATAGTTAGGCATGTATGTCCCCAACAAATCAATACATGAATTTGGAAACTTAGGCCACAATAATAAATAAGACATACCAAAAGTTTGATTAAGACCAACAAGTATAAAATAATACAATTAATTATAATTCACAAACAAGATTTGCAAAGACCCCACACCATAAAACCAGCTTCAAATCTAGCATGAGTTGCACAACACAAATAACCAATATGACACTATAATATTTAAACTTGGTGATAATTATTTAAACAACTTCAGGTCATGCTCTAAAAAATTAATATTGATTTCTTCATAATTATTTGTTTTGAATTTCAGAGGCAAGATCATGCTCGTGAACCAAAAGTGTGAATAGTCTACATTGACCCGTAATTAAAACAAGCAAAAAAGATATCAAAAAAAAAAAACTAATCAATCTTGATGTCATTAGCATGGCCCTTGAATTAATCGTGTGCCTATTTAATTAGAAGTAAGGTGTCTAACTCAATATGGTGTGAAACTAGTGTTTTATCCACAATGAAAATATGAGAAAGAGGAAAGATTCTTTTTTGTTCACAAGTCTCATAAAATCTATTACTGGTCTAATTTAATGATCTAAAGTGCTTAGTTTATTTGTAGTTCAGTCATAAAAAAATCAACTTGATAATGATATTTTCACATCCAAATTCTAGTTTACTGCAACTTTTTATCTCTTTCAAACAAACACACAAACACATGGTGGGTGTGCAAAAACCACTTACAAAATGCACACAATTGCAAATTCTCAACAAAAATACTAGTTATTGTATTGATTTCACTACTTCTTACCTACGGACTTAAAACCAAATAAAACCCATTAAAGTTATTGGCAAAAAAAAAAAAAAGAAAATAGCAACAAACTAGCCCTGAACCAAGAATCAACATAACCCAATAGGCACCAAGCAAAATGAGTTGAAATAGTAGAAGAAAAGTGGAGTACCAAGTTGGGGAAGAACTTTTGATGCAACAGAGAGGGTTCAAAAACGAAAGTTCTTCTCTTTCTCTGCAGAAATTTTCAATTCTGAAACCGCCAAAAGGTGTGGGACTTGGGTTGATTCTTGAAAGAGTGAGAAGAGGCTAAATTTATGGAATCTGGAGTAGCTAAAGGAACTAAAAAGGATTCAAAAAAATCTACTAAACAAGCCCAAATGGACAGCACTGTTGTTTCTCGAGAATTTTGTAAACACATACAAAACAAGAGAGAACGAGAGAGAAAAAGAGAATGAGAGAACGAGACAGGGAAACTCACCACGCCGAAAAACCATCGTGGTAACGTTGACGGAGATCGCAAGAGAGAAAGAGACTGAGTGAGCGTGCGTGAGAGAAAGAGAGAGACATCGTTGAGAGAGAAAGAGAGAGACAGAGAGAGAGATGAGCGACTGAGAGAGATGCTGCCGCTATTGGACGCCGTTGCATGCCACCGTCTTTGCTGCGCTACGCTGTTGAGAGAGATGAGCGCGACTGAGAGACAGAGAGATAGATGAGCGACTGTGAGCAAGGGAAGATGAAGAAAATAGGGGGGGAGTGGTAGTGGTGGTGGCAGTGGAGCGGCGGCGCTGGAAATGGAGTAGCGGCAACGGTAGTGGTAAAGTAAGGCAGTGGTGGTAGAAGAAAAATGGTAGCGTCAACGGTAGTAATGGCAATGGTGGGGCAATGGTTGTGGTGGTGGTGATAGAAATAGTAGAGAGGTGATGGTGGTAATGGTGGTGTTGCAGTGGCAAGGGTGGCGGTGGTGGAGTAGCGGCAGTGATGGTAATGGTGGTGGTGAAGTAGTAGCGGTGGTGTTGTAAAGGTGATGATTGTGGTGGTAAAGTGGCAGCGGTGGCAGTGGTGGTAGTGGTGGTGGAAGAGAGTTAGTGGTGGCAGTGGTAGAGTGGTGATGACGGTGGTGGAAGATTGGTGGTGGTAGTAGTGATAGTAGTGATAGTAGTGGTGAGGTGACAATGGTAGTGAAGTAGTAACGAAAGTGGTTGTGTAGTAGTGGCGGTTGTGGCGATGGAAGTGGAGAAGAGGTGGTGGTGGAGTGGTGGCAGCAGTAGCGGCGATAGTAATGGATCTGTGGTGGCAAAGATGGTTGTAGACACCCCATTTTTTACCGTCCTCAAGATTTGGATGTTCTTGCAGGTACATCCAGTGATAAGTTTGGTGGCTCGTCGAGTACTTGAATTTCGCGGTGAAACGTCATAGGTTTGAGCTTTCCAAACCCTGTATCCTTTCTGCCCCATTTTTGGACCATGCTTCAGTCCCTCCAGAATGCTCCTCTTGGTGCACTGCCGGCCATGAAATGGGACTGTCGGCCATTGATGAGGCCTATCGGCCATCAATAAGCCACTGCCGGGCATCACTGATGGCCAGCCGGCCACCAATGTTTCAACAGATATTTTTCTGATATTTTTGAGCCAGCTGTTTGCAGGATGGACCATCTGCACCCACATGGATGGCTGGATCTCTTCAAGAGGATTTTTCATCCTCTATATATAGAGGTCCCCCCTCTTGCATGGAGGGGGTTACAAAAATTTGTGAGCAAATTTTTCTCTCTCTCTCTCTAGAATTCTCTCTCTCTAAATATATTGCCTTGAAGCTTGAATTCTCTAGACTTTTGCTTGTGTGTTCTTGATCAAACTTGATCATCTTGGTGTGGAGGTTGCTTGAGATCTTTTTTGAGTCTTAGAAGAAGGTTTTAGCTTGGTTTTGGCTTGTCTTTGTTCCTGATTTGCTGCTGTGCTTCAAGGGTGAGGAGTTTCCCCTTTTAAACTTATTTTTATACATTGCTGCTGCATGCTATTTTTGGCCTAGTTGTCGACTACAAAAACCTCTATTTTTAAGGGTTAAAAATGGTAGTTTGAGGCCCTTTTGGGGCTAGGGGTGTTCCCCCCCTCTTTTGAGGCTTATTTGCTAAGCTTTGTGCCATCTTTTAAAGCCTTTAAAACAATTCTCTTTTGGCCCTTTAACCACTGAATTCCAAAGGAATTTCAGTGGTAGCAACTTAGTTTTGAGGTCCAAAATAGGAGGAGGTGGCCTCCCCTCCTTGTGTTTTGTTTGCATGTGTTGATGGCCTAACATATGAGCATGTGTTTATACCTTTTTGTGGCTTAGTTCAAGCATGTTTTTGGCCTTATTTCAATATGTTATAACTCTGTTTTTGGCTGGTTGAGTCACTTCTTGCTTGCTTCTTACACTTGTGGTGTAATTATGCTTACTAGCTTAACATACTTGATGTTTTAACCTATTGTTCTAGTATGTGTTGGCTCCACTCCAGGATGTTTTTGGCCTTGCTTTGATATGATTAAACTCTGTTTTGAATGGTCTGGATCCTTTGAGACTTGCTTTGCATAGCTATAGTGCAGTTAGCTTCACTAGCTTTGTGTTTTGAGGCCCTTAGCATGCTTTGCTTGTGATGTTTTCATGTTTTGGCATCATTTAGCATGTGATTTCAGTGCTTATAACTCTATCACACTCTCACATATTTCACTCTTTCATCTCTTTTGAGAGTTTTGTTTTATGCCTTGTTTGTGGGCCAATACATGAGCATGTTTTTCTTGCTTTTCATGCTACCCTCTCAGCTCATTTTAGCCACTGTTTTGGCATCTTTAAGCTCTGTCCAGAGCTAGTTTAGCCATTTGAGTTTGATATTGCATGGACCTAGTGTAAAGCTCTTCACTAGTTTTGATGCTTAAGTCTCCTAATATGTTGTACATGAGTTGTTTGCATGTTAGAGTTTTGTGATTCATGCCATATCAACACTGAAATTCTGCCACCTCCCTCATTTCTTCATTTTTCTATTTGTTTTGAGGGTTGGTTAGTCTTAAAGTTGTGTTTAAGCTTGGGATTGAGGCTTGTGCTTAAATGGCTTTAACTCTCTTTTGAGGGTTCCTGCTAGTCAAAGGCATAGTTTCTCTCATGTCTTAAGTCATCTTTTGATTGGCCTCTCTCCCATTAGAGGACTTTCACATTTGGACAAATCAATTAATGAATGGTTTGGTAACTTAAAATGTGTAAACAAGAATTGAATCAATTAAAACATGCTAAGATAAGCATTGTTGTGTTGCATTGCATTGTTTTCAATCAAACGTTATATTGAACACAAGGTGGATTGGTCCATTTCATACTCAAAGTGATGAAATGAGCCAATCTCCTTTGTCTCCATTGCCTTTGATCACCCATGATAAGGTAGTGGTCCTAGAGTCTTGTTTGTGTGCATTTATTAAATGTGTACAAGTTGGATCTTTGGCCATCATGCATTCAAAGTGGTTGATTAATGATTTTGGATCCAATGGTGCCTCTCCTTTGATGTTTTGAGGTGATAAGGAGTGGCACAGTACATACATACCCTTGGGAGACCCTCCATTTTTCTCTGGTTTGAGCTTTGTTGTAGAATGGTAGTGCAGCACACCAGTGGCCGGCACTGCTTCATCCTTGGCCAGCAGTACACACCCTTGGCCAGTAGGTGGCTGGCAGGCCACTGGTGCATTCCTCAGCATGGAATTGGTAAGGCAGAGCAAAAATTTCTTGGAGACACCCTGCAAACAGAGCCTCTCAAGAGCAAACCGGAAGACATTTCGGGGCAGCAACCGAGAGCATGCAGTCTTCATTACTCAAGGCAGAGCTGAGGCAGCTTAGTTTCCATGTTTTGCATGCTTAGTTGGTTTTGTAATTTAATTAATTAGTGTGCTAATTAGTTAAGTGTTGTAATAATTAGTAATTAGTTTGCTAGTTATTCATTTGATTTGTTTTGTAATAATTAGTCTAATTAGTTTAATTAGATTAGTTAGCTTAGCTTAGCTTAGTGTAGCTTAGCTTAGTGTAGCTTAGCTTATTCATTCGGACTCTCCTTCGAGAGGGCATAATGTTGTAATAAGCGTGCGTGTGTGTGTGCATATCTTCCAACCCCACGTCTTTCTCCCTTTTACTTAACCGCTTTCGATGGTTAGTTTAGGGCACATTTTGATTAGCATACCTTATGCTTTGCATGTTTGCATTCATTCATTTGTTTTGCATACACCGGGCTCGGCGCATCATTCAAATTGCATCGTATTTCAATTCTTATTTGAATACGTGTATCAAATTGTTGCATTCATATTCCATCTTAGATAGCCGAGCCTATTTAGTTGCATTTTGCATGTGTTGCATTAGGCATTTTGTATAGTGAGGATCATGCATTGTTTTCTAACTAGCTTTTGTTTTGGCTCGGAGTACACTATAAGTTTTACGCTTTAGCATACTTGCATGAGTGTGAGTGTTGCCATGATAGCATGCTTACCATGAGGCTATTTGCTTATTTGCTTAACTGCATGAATGCCTGTGGGTGAAGGCTTGATTGCCTGAATTGGAACAACTCGGTGATTGTGAGTTTTAAACCCACTTTGCGAAGTAGCAAAATCATGTTTTTTAATGGTGAAAAATCCGTGCATTAGCCTACTTGCGAGTAGCACTTTCAAACCATTTTCGAAAACAAACATGAGTTGTTTTGTTCCAATTCTCGTGATTGAGTCTATACTTGTATGCTGTGTGCATCACATTGTAAAGTTAGCTAATAATCAGAACAAAAACACATGGTTTATAAAACAACATATCATGCTTAATAGAGGCCGATCCTTTGATCGGGCGAGCGGGGGTTCTCATTTCAGGACCTTCCCCTCTCGTACCTAAGTTCTCGAGTTGAGGCAACTTTGGTGATGACGGACATGTGGCCTTTGGCACGAGTCAGGGTTTCCTAAATTTCCCAAAAATAAAATATTTAGGTGGCGACTCTATAATCTGGCAAAACAGTTCAGTTTTGGCATTATTTGATTCAAAATCTGATTTTCCAAAATGATTTGCCGGATTGGACTTTTTGGTGTTTATCAGTTTCACATTGCACTTTGTGAGATTAGATTCAGAACCGTGACAGGAGTCCTAACTGTAGTAAGATCAATTCGCACCTCTCTAAAAGAGGGGCGCACGAAGAAAGTCGGGTCTAGAATGGGGGTGGTGTTGGAGTGATGGCAATGGTGGTAGACAAATCTATTTAAATAGGTACTCATGTCTAACCCAAAGAAGGCTTTGCAAAATAGGAACTGATTTGGGCAAACAAAGAGGGTTTCTCACTCATAGCATGAAACGACGTCGTTTTGCATAATAAAACTATAGGAGACGAAATTATTTCCTCGCGGAAAATTTTGTGTGACCAAACTTTTCGTCTCCACAATGGTGCCCAAATATTCCGCAAAATTTTCCAAAGGCGGGAATATTTTTTTGCGATGAAAAATAAAATATAGAGACGAATAAAATTTTCGTCACCTATTGTTTTATTAATTTTAAGCATTTGGTGATGAAATTTGGTTTCTCTCTCTAAAAAGACTATAATTGGAGACGAAATCTTACTTTTATCTCTAGAACATGTACATGTACATTTGGAGACAAATTTTTTTTTTCATCATGCGTTTTCGTTACCAAAGACCTTTTTTGTTGTAGTGATCACAGTTTCTCCCAAGGGAACAGGCTTCTAGGGATACTATTCTTGTGTAAGACCCTCACTGCCACCTTTATACCTCCTAATTCCGTTAATCTGCCAGAATACCTCTCATGCCACGGTAAGATTTGAAAGCACACTTGCGCAATACTTAACCCACCGAATAGGGAACACATTCAATCAATCAATACTTGAAATCAACATGTCATTATCTCATAAAATTTACCTTAGTGATCAAAACCCAATACCACCTATTAAGTTTCCAGTTATTATGTTAAGGTTAGAACAACAATCAAAATAACATGTACTACACAACGGAGCAACTATTAACTTTTGTGACATATCTGGCTCAAGGTTCTACACCACTATCCGCACTTGGTACCTCTCAGAAGGTCGATCTGTCATTTGTGCTTCATTTGCTCTTTACTTTGCAACAAATTCCGCAAAAGGTTCTTTAAGATTCTGGTGGGTTGCTTCTAGCTCTTGGGTGGTCATTTCAATTTGGGTATTGTAAGAATACTGATTGACAAATGCCTCAGCCAACTCTTCCCAGTTCTACTTCACTTTATCCTCCAACTTTGCGTACCAAGTGGCTGCTATACCTGCAAGGTTCTTCCATACAGAGAGTTTTTGAGGCTTAGTCAGACTGATCGGTTTCAGGATGTCCAAAAAAAGTTGGATATGTACCATGGGATTTCTAAACCCGTCGAAACAGTGTCACAACCCAAACCTGCCCCTAAAAGTTTGGTCCATGACCGGCCTGTACATCGGCCTCAAAACAAAATTTCATGAATATTTATTCAAATATGGGGCCTTAAGCGGAAGCAAATGTCAACATAAAGATAATGCCTATTGAGCTTGTGCATACATGAAGACTTAGATTAATTCAAGCATTTAAATACACTTTCCATAAATACATATAATCACAGAACTTATATAGATCTCACACACAAATACATAAGACTCAATAAAATACATAATTCTCCAATACAAAGTTAAAGCCTCGACACAGAGGCATAACCCGAGTGGCTTGACAAAGAGACGGACCTCAATACAACTCGAGTGTGGTCCCTGATGGCTCGCCAACATATATATATATATATATATAAAATAAAGGGGTGAGCTAACGCCCCGTGAGTAATATTGAAGTAAAGAGGTTAATGAATGGCGTCCTTAACATTAGGAAAACATATTTCACAATTTAGAAACATATCATAAATCTTTTCAAAACAAACATTTATCGTATCATAATCCATACATTTTGGAATGAAATATATGATTGAATTATTACAAAATATTTTACCTAGTACATGGTACACCCACTTATGCAGAAGGTTAGAAGCACATTTAAAATAGGATAGCCATTCATGCATATAAAATAACACATCATAGCATGAGGCTTATAGTGATGTCAAAACCTTTCTATTCATATCATATGCTCTAAACGACCACGGGTCCATGTCTAACAAAACGGCCTCGGGCCCAATCATATATCAAAACGACCTTCGGTCCAAACGTATCATTATATCTGATCATGGAGTCGATGGAACATCAACATGTCTCCACCTCTCCTTGGGCCCAATTCATGTATGTATGGACTCAAGAGGTGTCTCGTACAGACCCTAGAGTTGACTCACACTGTAGCACTTAGCTCCATACAACACTTTGTTCCGTAAAAAAATGATTAGGTCTTCAAGACCGAACAATTCATATCATCCCATAGCATAAGTGGAGCAGATAAACACAGCGGCCTTAGGCCCACCATATCATATTATAAATAATTCACCTTTCTTGTTCATAATTCATTTCGCATTTCTTCTTGGAAACTTGTGCATTTGGTTAAAATCTAACATTTGGAGAATCATGTCATACATAAATTAAGAGAGATAATGAAAAACATAACTTTACTATACTATTACGCATAGTGATGGGCTCCTGGTAGCAGTGGGACGAAGTCCTCTTCTTGACCTACAAACACAATGCACATAGCGCAATATATGAATATAACCGATCCCTTACTTTGCTCTTTAACCAATTAGTTATGTTGGTTCTAAACTCATAGGTCTTCAATGGGTCATAATTCATATCAAGGAAAATAGGAAGAAATGAAAGTAAACTGGGTTAGGAGAGAAAATGGCATTAAATGGTTGGACAGAAAATGAACAACCCTCACTATTTCGGGAATAGCTATTTCTGTAGTTTGAATTTGGGAGTGAGATCACCACCATTAGAAACTAGACTTCCGGGGCTTGAATTTAGGCTCAAGAATCACTTAAAACGGAGTCCGGATGAGAGAATATGCTTATTTGAACTTGAGCTGAAACAGGGAAGTGCCGCACGTGCGGGACCAGATCCGCACGTGCGGGAAATCCAGGGCACGTGCAAGAGCACCTACTTTTATTTCAGAATGTAACTTTTTGGGGGACAGTATTGGCCGCACGTGCGGGAAATCCCAGGGCATGTGCGAGATTGGGTAAAAATCAGTTTGAAAATGGCTTCTTGACTTGGAACCCCTCATTTTCAAAATTAAACTTCAATTTCATGTAAATCAAAGCCCAAAACTCTTTAACACATGTTAAATTTCAAATCCTTAGCTTCCATCAAAAATCATAACTCCAAAACAATACTCAATTTCCCATTTACAAGAACAAGGTTGAGATTCAAAACACAAAATCATGAAGTATACATGGTTGGGAGTTCCAAGCTCACTTAAATGGTGAAATCCTCTTTACCCTCTTTAAGAACCATAAAACTCCTACAAGAAATCAAGTTGTGAACATAAATTCGTGCTATGTACAAAGATTCAACATCTTCTTGCTTGATGAAACAAAACACATACATATAATCATATATAACTCATGAAACTCACTCTTTAGCTTATGATCTTCAAGTATTGAGAGGGGAAATCTTACCTGAAGCCTTTAATGCCACTTGTTCTTGTATAATCATGGTGAATTCAAGCTAAACCTTGGATTTCCTCTTCATTCCTACACTTTCTCCCTTCTTCTCTTTGAGTTCTCTCTCTTCTTCATGTCTCTCCCTCTCCCTCAGATATTTTTGGGCCCAAAAGTGCTGAGTTCAACTCATATATCATATATATACAAATATATAGCGATCCCGGTTGTCCATTTACTGTTCTGTTGTATTCTGGACTCAGTTCCATGAAGTTGGTAGTGGTATCTGTCTTGTTGCCATCCTTTAATTCAACTTGATTGAGTTTTAGGATGTTTTGAGCAGGGTCGTTACAGGTTGGTTAGGCCTTGGTTTCAATTCCTTGTTGTCCAGTTTTTAGGCGACCCGCTCGAGCGGGTCTTCTTGCGCTCGAGCGGGGATTGCACACCTCCAGTATCTCGTGTTCCTACAAAACTTCTGCAGATGTGATTTTTATGCTCGAGCGGGTTTGTTTACGCTCGAGCGGTAGCGCTCGAGCGGGTTTGCTGGCGTTCGAGCGGGTAGTACTTTCTGGGTATAAGTTCTGGGAAGGGGAAATCTACGCTCGAGCGGATTGGTTTTCACGCTCGAGCGGAAGTGCTTTATTCTTGTATCTTGGCGCTTGAGCGGGCTTATTGCGCTTGAGCGTGTCCAGACTTTTGTTCTTGGCGCTCGAGCGTTGTGTTCTCCGCTCGAGCGGGTCATGCGTATATGAGTTATCCGTTGGGTGGTTTTAAATCACTTTTTACTTTCCTTTCTCTCTCCTACTTTTTCTAAAACCCATTTTGAGAGCTCCTCTCTCTAAAACCTTGACTTCTCTCTAGGTATTGATCTAGTAGGAGTGATTTCCTCACCTTTGGCCTTTACAAAAAAGTTGTTGATCGTCGAGGGCTATCTTTTGATCCGAGAAATTCGTGGGTTGGAGCATTTTCGTCTTCTTCACCTTCTTAGTTGGGAGTCATCTTTTGAGGTAGGGATATCCTACTCCTCTATATGAGTTTTGTCTTTAAATTTTGGCATTTCGATATGTTGGGGGATTGTTGGGTAATTTTGAGAGAGTTTGGGCCTTTGCGTAATTTTACAAAAGTTAGGGTTTTAATTATATAAAACCTAAATGCATGTTTGGCATGAATGAATGAAGTAGATGTTGAAACATTGATGAAAATGAAACCGTGTAGGGTTGAAATGTTAATTATGGAAAATGCCCTAATTACATTGATTGATTAATTTGTACAATTAATTGTTGGAAATTGGAAAGGGAAGGGATTAAAGGGTGTAGTTGGATCATTTATCGCTCACCTAATTGAAATGTTGATTTAATATCCATTTTGTGAATTTATTTTTTGTTTAGAAATAACTGCTTTGGGCTATCGGTGAAGGATAGTCTTGATTGTTGTAGACAATGCATGATGATTAGGCAAACTAAAACTAATCGATTGAATGCATCATAGAGTATGACGGTGGATTGAATACATTAATTTTATGTATTGATTGATTGTGTATAGAACCTTTGTGTTTATATGCATTGTGTGTAAAGGAGGAGATGGGGGATGTACTCCGCGGTTTAGGGGAAGATGGGAGATGTACCTCTAAACTGGATAGTGTCGGGAGGAGATGGGGGATGAACTCCGTAGATACAGCTCATATGCTTGTCTAGAGAAGTGAAGATACAGCTTATAGGCTTGTCTTTGAGAAGTGTAGATACAGCTCATATGCTTGTCTAGTGAAGTGTGGATACAGCTAATATGCTTATCTGTTGATATGTAATATGCTTATCTGTTGATGTGTTGATATAGCTAATATGCTTATCTATTAAATAAAGATGGAAAATGGGAAGTGACATAGACTCGTATGTTATGAAATTGTGTCGTGATGTAAGTGGATGTATCAGTGTTGGCCATCTATCAATTGCTAATCTTTTAGTCATTGTTCATAGTTGGTTTAGTATATCTTTGCTGGTTGTGGTTCACCCTATATGGGAACATCATTTTCAGGTACAGGTAGCATGCCACCTCCAAGGACATAGCTTGGGAGGCTAGAGGCGAACACACTTTTGTTGTCGTATTTCTTTTGATGTATTACATGTAAATTCAAGCCAAGGGCTTAATATGTAATTGAGTTAGAACTCTTTTTTGTAACCAAGTGTTAACTTAGAAAGTTGTAAGCCCGTAGGGCATTTGCTTTTGTTGTTAACATGTAATACTTTTGTAATGAAGTACTCTGATGAATTGAAGAATGTGGATCATTTGTATATAAATGTATGTCTATATTGAGGGGTTTAATGTTATTATTTTGAGGGCGTTACAAAACATAATATCTATATATAAGCTTATCACAATTAGGGAGAGCCAAACGTAGCCTTACGAATCGAACGAAATCAATTTTCAATTAAACTTTTCAAATGGCTCTAAAAATCATACTGATCATAATTATGTACTCCGTTCTGGTTTCTGAAGCCTCTAAGACCTTCAATTTGCAATACTAAGTTAACCACCAAAACATACCTTAACGAATCAGAGAAAATAAATTTTCAATTAATTTTCCCAAATAGCTCTAAAAATTCCCATCAACATAACCATGTACTCAATTGCGGTTTCTGAACTCTTAAAAGTCAGCAATTTCAGTCCCAAGGTCGTAACTTAACAGATAATTCTTTAATTCAAACAGATGTAATTAAATTAAGGCACATTAACCCATAATTATATGAAGATAATTTCTAATACACATTTTAGGGTCATTACATTCTCCCCACCTTAAGAAGTTTGGTCCTCCAAACTTGATTTACCCTGTCACGAGTCCAGTTTCGTCTTGGATATACAATATCTCTCAATCATTTATCAATTCATAATCTTATGCAGCCAATCTCAAAGAAGTTGTTCCAAGAATCACAATTAATTCGTCATTTACTAGCTATATAGTAACCCCATTGTTAATAATACTCAATAACATCAGAACATCATCTTATTATTCACAACCCTTGTACATTTCAATTTATTGATCCACAAGTCATATACCCCAAATGGTAAAACCATAATGCCAAGGATGTTCATGAGCTAACTCTTTCCCTTTAAGTTTGAAATCGGTCTAATGTGGATTGTCATTTGAAATCCTTAAATTAGCTTAGTCCATAAATCTATAGTATTATGCAACTCTCCATTGATTCCACAATATTCCTAAATATATAGTTCTTTAAAGATGATGAAATGTTTACTTCCCAATTATGTTTCCAATGATATTTTCATTTTACACCCATGGAACCAAATAAACACATGAATCCTGGATCCATTACTTCATAGATCTTTGCTCACTAATGATTTAAATGCTAACAATAGTGGTCTTAATAAATGAGGCCTAAATTTTTAAATAACCAAATTTAGACTCAAGTCCTCAACTTCAATGGAGGCCCAAGTAATCAAAATTAAACTTAGTAGTTCGAATCAGATTTCTCACACACTCCAAAGAGCAAACCCAAATCCCATAACAAGAAATTACCTGTTCAGATTGGACACCATGATTTCTCTTTCCAACATAAATTATTAGTAAAATCAAATACGGATCAAACCCCAATTGTCATAACTCCCAAATTACATTAAAATAACAACCACTTAAAATCAACGCCTTCTTAGAGGGTCTTAAAGTCATCTTCATGACATCAAGCATAAAACACATTGTCCATAAAAACTCCTATGTTCTTGTTCCAATAACTTCAAAGTAGACTGAGCATCGCATCTAATCCGAATATTGGTTTCATTCATTGTAAGTCACAACTAACTTGCTTAGGCATGTTAACAATATTGACTTACCATATATTCTAATACTTTATACGAAGAACATTAAATCAGACTCATAGAAATTCTTAGTACATAATATTAGCTTAGAAAAAAAGAATCAATTCCTCGTAGACCTAAACAATTCAAACAAAAGGATAAGGCCCAAATTAATCATATAAACAGTTTGCTTACATTTAGTTTAAGCACTTAAAATAATGGTTTTAATACATCGAAATTTTCTCAATCTAAATATCTCAGCATTTCAGCTCAAGTTTATCATATCCACACGAAAGAATTCTAAACTCTCCAATAGTTGAGTCACAAATCATATCAACCACAATGTACTACTTTCATTTATCACATTACTTAGATATTTTATTGAATTAATCACATATCACCTAGTACCTCACACATACCATAAACAATATTCATGTTATTTTTTTTTTTGGTCACCTTTCATATGAAACCTTTCACGTCAATAAGTGTTGATACAGCCTCAATAACAAAGTCAATTTTGGTCTACCAATTCCCATATAGTAGTTATCCAGACATTCATGTACGAGTCATAAATTATGAATAACAGACTCTAAGGTGGGTATCTACGCCATTAGTTCCATACAAAGAGCACGTAATTTTGGAGGTCGTACACATCCATCACACGCAAGATCACATATTAATCACCCTTGTCGGAAGCACCGAATTTAATTGATGGTATGACATCTCTAAATAACATAGACCACATAAGTTTTATTCCAATGATCACTCATTTTTAGATCGCAATAAAGGAACAAGCCTGAATTAATCCTCATATAAACATTTCATCCTTAATTAGTAAAGGTACGTTTATGATAGCAATATGTCAAGTTCAGAACAAAAACATATCAGGGCAAAATGATGTCTTTCAGACAAGTGGTAGTCTACAAAAAGGAGTACAATTTTCCTTTTATTCACATCCATTCACAAGAGTATATGTCCTAATTGAAAGGAGGAACAAAACTTCACTTATCACCCCATTTCTAATCATCGTCTAAGTCACTGTTTACTCCTTACCTATTCTTTTTTTTCTTTTTCTTTTCACAACCTGTTGAGTTAAAAGGAACATTCACATCAAAACATTCACTATCATAAGTCTATCATCTTACAAAACATATCGCTCAATTCCTTAGTCATTCCTCTATAGGAAGATTCAAAACATGACTTCCTCTTCACCAATGACCCATGTAATTTGATTAACAAGCATATCCTCTCACTGCGATAACAATATCCTTTCATATCCTTACACATGGTAGGACAACATAAGCAACATCTCATTCTTACTTTTTACCATTCTCATCACCCTTCCGCCAAGACATTAAATAAAAATTAGCTTAGTACATAATATCATACAAAATCATTTAAGCTCTATGGTTCAAGATTTCATATTATATTTTCCTCCGTCTGCAGACATACCTCAATTCCATCAACATACACTATATCTCTACAAATCAATAGACTCAAAACCACTAACGTTCTAGTCAAAGATTCTGATTCCCATGTACCACTAAACTTCCATAAAATTCCACCTAATACTATATGATCACAAATCATGATACTTGTACCCATTAACATTTCAGGTAGCAATTCTAATGTCCTAACTCTTAATTACTATTGTTCCATACTTGTTATCGATCACCAAATATCTCAATCACAATAGTTCCATAATTTGTCAGCCACCATAATTCTAATGTCTCTTTCTCTCTCTCTCAAATATTCTTTCCATGGCTTCAAGCGAAGATCTAAATCTCTTATCATTTCATGTTTCCACAACTCAACATGTTTGCACTCCCTATTATTCTAGTCAAAACACCACAATTTCATAAACCTTAGCCTTCTATTTCCTTACACATATTGTTTAGCAAAATGGCTTTCTTAGGCTCAAGACTTACGCTATGAACCAAACGGATCTTGATCTCTTCTTATCATTAAAATTTCATGATACTTTCAAGCTTCCATACATTCTTCAGAATACATAACATATCACTTTATTACCGAATGCAAACAACTTAGATCGATTCTAGACACTCTAAAGCTCAATGGACACGTGTGTGAGACCATAACTCGTGCTCTGATACCAACTGTCACGACCCAAACCTGCCCCTAAAAGTTTGGTCCATGATTGACCTGTACATTGGCCTCAAAACAAAATTTCATGAATATTTATTCAAATACGGGGCCTTAAGCGGAAGCAAATGTCAACATAAAGATAATACCCACTGAGCTTGTGCATACATGAAGATTGAGATTAATTTAAGCATTTAAATACACTTTCCATATATACATATAATCACAGAACTTATATAGATCTCACACACAAATACATAAGACTCAATAAAATACATAATTCTCCAATACAAAATTAAAGCCTCGACACAGAGGCGTAACCCGGGCGGCTTGACAAAGAGACGAACCTCGATACAACTCTAGTGTGGTCCCTAATGGCTCACCTACATATATATAAAATAAAGGGGTGAGCTAACGCCAGTGAGTAATATTAAAGTAAAGAGGTTAATGAATGGTGTCCTTAACATTAGGAAAACATATTTCACAATTTAGAAATGTATCATAAATCTTTTCAAAACAAACATTTATCGTATCATAATCCATACCTTTTAGAATGAAATATATAATTGAACTATTACAAAACATTTTACCTGGCACGTGGTACGCCCATTTATACAAAAGGTTAGAAGCACATTTAAAATAGGACATCCATTCATGCATATAAAATAACACATCATAACATGAGTCTTATAGTGATGTCAAAACCTTTGTATTCGTATCATATGTTCTAAACGACCTCGGGTCCATGTATGATAAAACAGCCTCGGGCCCAATCATATATCAAAATGACCTTCGGTCCAAACGTATCATTATATCTGATCATGGAGTAGATGGAACATCGACATGTCTTCACCTCTCGGGCCTTATTCATGTATGTATGGACTCAAGCGGTGTCTCGTATGGACCCTAGAGGTCACCCACACTCTAGGACTTAGTTCTGCACAACACTTTGTTCTGTACAGCACTTTGTTCCATAACAAAATGATTAGGTCTTAAAGACCAAACACTTCATATCATGCCATAGCATAAGCAGAATAGATAAACAGAACGGCCTTGGGCCCACCATATCATATTATAAATAATTCACCTTTCTTGTTCATAATTCATTTCGCATTTCTTCTTGCAAACTTGTACATTTGGATAAAATCTAACATTTAGAGAATCATGTCATACATAAATTAAGAGAGATAATGAAAAACATATCTTTACTATACTATTACTCATAGTGATGGGCTCCTGGTAGCAGTGGGATGATGTCCTCATCTTGACCTACAAACACAATGCACATAGTGCAATATAGGAATATAACCGATCCCTTACTTTTCTCTTTAACCAATTAGTTATGTTGGTTCTAAACTCATAGGTCTTCAATGGGTCATAATTCATATCAAGGAAAATAGGAAGAAATGAAAGGAAACTGGGTTAGGAGAGAAAATGGCATGAAACGGTTGGATAGAAAGTGAACAACCCTCACTAATTCGAGATATCTATTTGTGTACTTTGAATTTGAGAGTGATATTGCCACCATTAGAAACTAGACTTCCGGGGCTTGAATTTAGGCTAGAGAATCACTTAAAACGGAGTCCGGATGAGAGAGATATGCTTATTTGAACTTGAGCTAAAACAGGGAACTGCCGCACGTGCGAGACCAGATCCGCACGTGCGGGAAAACCAGGGCATGTGTAGGAGCACCTGCTTTTATTTCAGAATGTAACTTTTTGGGGAACACTATTGGCCGCACGTACGGGAAATCCCAGGGCACATGCGGAACTGGGTAAAATTAGTCCAAAAATGGCTTCTTGACTTGGAACCCCTCATTTTCAAAATTAAACTTCAATTTCATGTAAATCAAAGCCCAAAACTCTTTAACACATGTTAAATTTCAAATCCTTAGCTTCCATCAAAAATCATAACTCCAAAACAATACTCAATTTCCCATTTACAAGAACAAGGTTGAGATTCAAAACACAAAATCATGATGTATACATGGTTGGGAGTTCCAAGCTCACTTACATGGTGAAATCCTCTTTACCCTCTTTAAGAACCATAAAACTCCTACAAGAAATCAAGTTGTGAACATAAATTCATGCTATGTACAAAGATTCAACATCTTCTTGCTTGATGAAACAAAACACATACATATAATCATATATAACCTATGAAACTCACTCTTTAGCTTATGATCTTCAAGTATTGAGAGGGGAAATCTTACCTAAAGCCTTTAATGCCACTTGTTCTTGCATAATCATGGTGAATTCAAGCTAAATCTTGGATTTCCTCTTCATTCCTACACTTTCTCCCTTCTTCTCTTTGAGTTCTCTCTCTCCTTCGTGTCTTTCCCTCTCCTTCAGATATTTTTGGGCTCAAAAGTGATGAGTTCAACTCATATATCATATATATACAAATATAATATCTATATATTTGGGAGAGCCAAATGCACCTTACGAATCGAACGAAATCAATTTTCAATTAAACTTCCCAAATGGCTCTAAAAATCATACTGATCATAATTATGTACTCTGTTCTAGTTTCTAAAGCCTCTAGGGCCTTCAATTTGCAATACTAAGTTAACCATCCAAACATACCTTAACGAATCAGACAAAATAAATTTTCAATTAATTTTCCCAAATAGCTCTAAAAATTCCCATTAGCATAACCATGTACTCAATTGCCGTTTCTGAACTCTTAGAAGTCAGCAATTTTAGTTCCAAGGTCGTAACTTAACAGATAATTCTTCAATTCGAACAGATGTAAGTAAATTGAGGCACATTAACCCAAAATTATATAAAGATAATTTCTAATACGCATTTTGGGGTCGTTACAAATAGTCAATGTGTGGCATTTTGAATCTGTCTGGGAACCTTAAGACAGCCTAGGTGTGCCCATCCTCAATGTCGGGAATGAAGTTAGTTCCCCATGTCTTTTTGAATCGCTTCTCAAGGTTAACAATTTTTAACAAGGTCGAGCCAAGATCATTAATATCAAGGGGAAAAAGCCCCTCATTAGACTCCACCAGGGGTATGAAAACTCGAGCTTGACCCAACCCTTCTCGAGGATCTGGACCTTGCAAATCTTCAGCTGGTGGAGGTGGGTCAAAGTTCAGTTGGGACCCGGGCCTGGATATGTGGTAGATGCTCCAAATGGACGCTGCATTTCAGGATTGGTCTCATTTTGCATGACAATTCCCTGATTTAGGGCTGTTATCATGGCCACAATTTCTTCTAGACTCTGAACCATCACGAGTTTGCTGAGTTGGCAATCGGGGAAATAGATGGATGTAAGCTGAGAGTGGACTAACAAGGATTTTGACTCGGTTACACTTTGATGTATTTGAACTGGATTAGTCTCAACGGGTTCGACTGGATTGGGCTTTTTAGAATGGGTCTTTTGGCATTAGATGGATCTTTTCTGAGTTGGTTTTTAGGGATCAGATGGACTGGACCTTTGTTGAGTGGGATTTTTTTTTTCTTTTTTTTTCTCGGATTGGATTGACTATGATGGGTTAAGGATTTCCGGGTCGGATTGGGCCTGGCCTTTGCTGAGTTGGGTACTGCTCCTTCTTTGGCCTGACAAACCTAGCATTTAAAAACAAATGCCCTATCAGATAGGGATATCAGGTATGCTGATTAACAAAGAGCAAGATACAATTTTTGGCCCTGGTTCTAGTGTTGCTGACAATTCACCCATATCAAACACAAATCCCTAGATTTTAACCCTCATTTTGATTCTGATATGACCCTCAAGTTTGAAAAGAATCGCCTTAAGATTAAGACTCGTCCAGGATTGCATCACACATTTCCAACGATTTCACATTTTGCACAAAAGCATTGAAAACACCCCTATGGGAGGTTAGGGTTTCCCTGTCTTGGTTTTGGCACGGTCTACAACTTTGCTATTCAAATTAATGGTATCACAACATCCTAAAAAATAGGAGAGCATCCTGCCCTAGTTTGAACGATTGCTACAGCTCACTATATACACTAGGCCGATCGGTTCAAAAGGGTACCTCAGTAAGATTAGCTAACACCGAGAAGTGAAAGGAGGATGAAGCGGTAAGGCGATAATCTAGATCCAAGGGTTGTGTTTCCAACATGGCAGAGCCCACGACCAGCCATCTTTTTGGCAAGCTTTTTAGGCAAGCCTCCAGCAAGCCGTCCAGGAATAACAGATGGAAAACACAGTGACTTAAGAGTGCTAATGCAAATGCAATGCAAAAAACATATATATGTAAATAAAATTTCATATCATGAAGTTCAAGTCAACTTCTCTAAATCCCTAGCAGAGTCGCAGGAAACTGTAGTGGTTTAGTCTTTTCGTGCTCTTCGGAGGGGTTTAGTCTCTTTGGATACGATAGCCCTACAGTTCGGACTTCCGTGGTTCTGAATCTAATTTTACAAATGCAATGTGAAACAACAAAAATACAAAATAGTCCAAATCCGGCAAATCGTAGAAAAATCCATTTAATCATAAAAGGTGCAAAAAATGGACTGCATTACAATATTTCAGAGTCGCCACCTAAATATTTTTAAGAAATTTAGGAAACCCGTGACTCGTGCCTAAGGCCACTTGTCCGTCATAACCAAAGTATCTCAGCTCGGGAACTTAGGTATGAGTGGGAAATGTCATGAATTGAGCACCCCACTTACCCGAAAATCTGAAATATGTAACCATCAAAAGCAAGTAAATAAAAGGGAGAAAGAATGGGGGTTGGAAGACATACACAATATTAGAAGTGTTCTCTCATACAAGAGGGTCCAAATCAATGTCCTATTTTGCTAAATATTACAACACCGAATAAATGAATTAACTAAGTATTACAAATCGGAATTAAGCTAACTACTTAATTACAACACACTAGTATTAAAGTACTAAATAACGGGATGAGAGGCAAGGAGCCACAAGTGCGTAACCGAGAATATCCTCCGGAAAACCTCTCTATTTTGCTGCCAGAAATTGTTCTGTTTGCAGTCAGAAAATTACTCTTTTTTTTCCCCAGCTTCTGCTCTATTCTGCCATGAAAAGGACACTGCCTGTGTAAAATAGGGTGGTCGGCTGGCCTTGGAAAGTGGTCAGTCAGGCAGAATGGTGGCCGATCAGCTACTGTTTTTGGGTACTGCCCTGCTGCTATAAAATTAAAACAAAGTAAAAACAGAGTGTTTCCAAGGAATGTTTATCCTTTCTGCCTCTCCCTATCATGAAACTGATCAAGGAAGGAGTAGACTCGATTCACAAACCAACAATTATTGCAAAGTTGTTGCATGATGATCTATGAATCGATAGGACAAAGTCTCAATAAATGGACTCAAAAGACTAACAAAACCTCCTCCCTATTATGGAGTTACCTCAAGGGAAGTGGTAGACATTATTTCTCGAATCATTAACATCACTAAAGAGTATGTAATGACTCGAGACGCAATAGGTTTAATATAACGTCCGATTGAACCTAAACCAATTTTATTACTCTTGTTACCACTTTTAGTCCAATTTTAACCTCTTTTACATTACCTTGCCATTCTTTATTCATTTTGTCCAAAAGTGATAATTACGTCCACTAATGAAGAGAAGTGTCAAACAAGAAGTTGCACTTACCATGAGAGAGATGTAATGCCCCTAGTAATGAACCTCCGAAGAGATTAAACCATTAAACATGGAAGGTCTTTTTCTCATGCCTTGAACAACAATCAATTGTTTGAAATAACTCTTAAAAAAGAGAAAGAAAACCAAGAAAGGAGGGAGGTTGCAGAGATGATTAGTTAAAGATGATTATTACAAGTGAGACTCTTTACAAGAAAAATACGTAATGAAAAGCTATTAACTCAAACAGATTAGTGTCTAAGGTCTAAACCTGAAATCTATGAGGACTAACAACATCACAAGCATAGTATTCAAAGCATAAACTAAATAAACACATTAAAACAGCCCCAAAACTAATAACAATAGTGCTGAAAATAGTTTTAAAAGCTAGAAAAAGTAAGCAAAAATTAAAGAGAACAAAACTAGTAAGCAAGCCTAAGGAAGGGTGGCTAAACCCTCCACTTTTTACAACTTCAAATCACATGTTTTAGCCTCTGAAAAGTGTCTAAAAATAGCCCAAAAACAGTGGCTAACATCAGAGAAATAAGTGGGAAATATAAGGATATAAGTTTGGAATGAGGTTCAAGGAATGGTGGTTAATCCCTCCACCCTTGGTAGCTTTTAAATCACAAGTTTCAGCCCACAAAAAATAGTCCAAAGACAGTGTAAAAATAGCAAGAAATGAGAAGGAAGATGTTGTGTAAAGATGGCAAAAGTTATACCTCTGGAAGAGGAGTTACTCTTTTGTTCACAAACCACAAAGTATTCACTCTCAAGGGTTGAAATTTTAGCTCAATAATCTCAGCAAGAAGACTCAAAATATTAGTTTCGGGAGTGTATGTATAGTGTATGTATATTGTGAGATAGAGAGGGAGAGTGTTTGGCAAGCTTTGGGCTCTTAACAAATTTTCCAACCTAAAATCAAGAGGAATGGTCAAGTATATATAGAAAAACTCCTTCTCCTATCGAAAATATCTATATAGAGACAGCTAGTGCAAGTGATGGACATAGGGGGGACAGTTGGCTGTAAATATCTTCCTTTCAAGACACATGGCCAACCGGCCACTCTAAATGGCTGGATTTCTCATCAATTGTATAGCGTTTTTGGTTTTTGACTCGACCCATTTTGTATTCTGGACTCAGGTTCCAGAGCTTGGTATTTTTGTTCGTGTCTTTCCCCCTTATTTCTAGTTGTTGGGTGGTTGTAGTCGTGTTTGGAACAGGTTGGTTACTTAGTTATCAAACTCTTGTTGTCCAGGTTTTAGGTCTTCCGCTCGGCCGGCACTCCTTGCGCTTGAGCAGGATTTGCAAACTCTCAGTATTTTTGCAATTTGCAAAACTGCTGGGAGAATGTTTTCTATGCTTGAGTTGCGTTTCCTGCGCTCGAGCGGTGTTCTTCTGTCTGCAAAACTATTGGATGTGTGTATTCTGCACTCAAGCGTCACTTTTTGCTGTAGACTCGGCTTCCTTCACGCGCCCCCCTTTTGGAGAGGTGCGAATTGGTCCTACAGTTTGGACTCCTATCACGGTTCTGAATCTAGTCTCACAAAGTGCAATGCGAAAACTAATAATTCACAAAAGAGTCCAAATCTGGCAAACGTTTTGGAAAATCGATTTTCAATCAAATAATACCAAAAATGGACTGTGTTGCCAGATTATAGAGTCGCCATCTAAATATTTTATTTTTGAAAAATTTAGGAAACCCTGACTCGTGTCAAAAGCCACGTGTCCGTCATCACCAAAGTTGCCTCGGCTCGGGAACTTGGGTACGAGAGGGTAAGATCTGAAATGTGCACCCACGCTTGCCCGATCAAAGATCGGCCTCTCTAATCATGATATTTTGTTTTATAAACAAATGTATTCTTATTCTATTATTTAGCTAACTTTACTATGTGATGCGCACAACATAACAAGTACAGACTACATCACAAGAATTGGAACAAAATAACTCATGTTTGTTTTTCAAAATGGTTTGAAAGTGCCACCATCAGGTGGGCTGAAACGCGGATTTGCCACCTTCAAGTGGGCTGAAAACATGATGATTTTCCACTTCGCAAAGTGGGCTTAAAACTCACATTTTTCAAATTGTTCCAATTCAAGTAACAAAGCCTTCATCCACAGGCATTCATGCAGTTAAGCATTTAAGCAAATAGCCTCATGGCAAGCATGCTATCATGGCAACACTCACACTCATGCAAGCATGCCAAAGCATAAAACATATCGAGTACTCCAAGCCAAAAAAAAAAAAAAAACTAGTTAGAAACAATACATGATCCTAACTATACAAAATGCTTAATGCAACACATGCAATAATACGACTAAATAGGCTCGGCTATCTAAGATAGCATATGAATGCAACAATTCGATACATGTATTCAAAGAAGTATTGAAGTACGATGCAGTTTGAATGATGGGCCGAGCCCCGGTGCATGCAAAACAAATGAATGAATGCAAACATGCGAGCATAAGGTATGCTAATTGAAAATGTCCCTAAACTAACTATCGAAAGCGGTTAAATAAAAGGGAGAAATACGTGGGGTTAGAAGACATGCAGACACACACGCACACTTATTACAACATTGCGCCCTCTCAAAGGAGGGTCTGAATAAATAAGCTAAGCTAATCTAAGTTAAGCCAAATATTACAAACCAACTAATTAACTATTCTAGTTAATTAATTATTACAACACAATTGAATAACTAGCTATGCTAAGCTAATTAAAATATTACAAGATAGATTAAACTAATTGATTACAACACATGTATTAATTGGCTACAACTAGCTAATAAAGTGATAAAATGGCCTCGCGGGCGAGGGAGACATACATGCTCGGTTGGTTTCTTCCCGAAAATCCACCACCTTGCCTTTAGAAGCCTCTGTTTGCACATCTTCGAACCTCTGAAAATTATGCCAACTTCCAGAATACGTCTACTCCATCACAGGAATACACTGATGTAAAATTCACTGATGGCCGATCGGGTAGAAATGATGGCTATCTACCACTACTGGTGGCTGGTCGGCCACTGCTCTCCTGAACTTCTTCCTTTTGCTACAACAGGGAGCAAATAGAGGCAAGGCAGTGTATTTTTCAAGGAATGTGTGTACTGCCACCCTTCTTATCATTCCTCAAGCTCAAAGGAGTATGGCACTTGGCTGTCAGGCTACCAATAAAGCATTTTCAATGCATGATGGCCAAAGAATCAAGCTTGTACAAGATTAATGAATGCACACATAAGACTCGAAGGGCCACCACCCTATCATGCATGACAAAGGGTGGCGACAACCAAGAAACGTGACATGTTTCATCACTTTGAGTATGAAACGTCCCATATTTCTTGTGTTTTGGTTAACGTCTGATCCAAACACATGCAATGCAACACGAACGCTTATCTTGCACAAGTTTTACTTGGTTCAATTATTGTTTACACATTTTAGCTTACCAATTAGTCCTTTAACCAGTTAAGTTCAATGTGAAAGTCCTCTAATTGGAAGGATGGCCTAAGCCACAAGTGCCTTGAGCATGAAAGAGGTCTCACATTGTTGGTTAGTAGAAACCCTCAATAGAGGATTAAAACCATTAGGCATGAGTGCCTCAATTTCATACTCAAGCCAATAAGGGGCTCGAGACCACTGTAGACACCCCATTTTTGACCGACCTTAAGACTCAGACGTCACCGATTGAGCGCTTGGTGATGTTGCATAATGTGCTCGTTCAGAAGTTTCAGAGTCGCGGCCGCGAGCCCTGCCTCCGGACTTCCAAACCCTCTTTTGTACCTTGCCTCGATTTGCGAACCAGGCTCGGTTTTCTCTGTTTCTTTTCCTGAGGGAAGGGAGAGGTCCCGTAGACCATCTCTCAATGTCCGTAGGCTACATTTGGTGGCCGTAGGCCATTTTTCCCATTTCGGAGTCCGGTTTCTGGTTTTCGGAGCCGTCAGGCCGTGTGCCTCGGTTCGGGACCGCTTAACCATCTCCTATTGCTCTGATTTTTGGCTTACTTCCTATTTCCTCCCTTTTGAGGGACACTGGGGGCTGAGAAACCCACTTCGAGGTCGAACGCCACTTTCGGTGCTTAACAGCCCATTTTCGGGACCCCGAACTGCGTGTTTTGGCCCCCGAACATTCGTTTTGCAACGGTTTTCGTTCATTTTTGGCAGGTACCTCTGCTTTATCATGGGGAAGGTCACTGAAGGACGGGAGGCCAGTAATTGTTGCAGCAGCCAGTTATATCTGCTCCGAAACCCTCCGGCGCCCGTTTTTCGCACTTCCGGGCTAATGTTGAACACCTTGGAGTTAGTGTTGCCAACTTTCAACCACATATCTGTGATCTACACACTTGGGAGGACCATAAAAGTTGGTGGCCGGCCATTAATGCTACTTGACCCTTTTGACCCCCTTCTTCCGGGCTAATGTTGAACCCCTTGGACCCACTTTCTTGGAATTCCAACTACAGGGTTGTGTTGTACACACATAGGGGAACCGTAAAAGTTGGTGGCTGGCCAGAAAATATGATTGAACCTTTTGACCCCTAGCCGGCCGGCTAGAGGGTGTGGCCGGCCGGCCACCTGCAGCAAAAGTAACTGGCCGGCCGTATTCTTGGCACTGTGCACTTTACAGCTGTGGGGCAATATCCCCCAGATAAGATATTTATCCGGGGGATATTTTGTGGGGGAATTTTGCCCTCCTTTTCCCCCACCTTTACACCCCCTTTTTGACCTATATAGCAAGCAAGCCTTGTAGTGTTTTGGGGTTGGAAAAACTCTTCTTCAAGTCTCCATATACAACTCCATCTCCATCCTTCTCATTTCTTCAAAAAACCCTAAGTCCTTAAACACCATTTCCTCTACACCACCAAGCTCTATCACCACCACCTCATTTCCAGCAGCAAGGAAGGCTCCTCAAAGGCAAAAATAGCTGCAAATTGATCCAAGAAGCAACCAAAGCCTTAGTCTTCAAGGGTAACACTTTTACTCTTTTGACCCTTTTTCTTGATCCATTTGTAAGTCCTACATGCTTTTTGTTTCAAGCTCCGGGCCCCAACTGAAAAGGGCTCTCTTTTGAGCTCATCTTCACTTTTTATTAAGGGCTCAACCCTGTTTGAGCCCTCCATGATACACTTGCTTCATTACCCTCTTGTATGCCATCTTTCTTGCATGCTATTTTTGGCCCATGAGTAATCTGTTTTTGAGAATGTTGTAAACTGATATTAGGCTTATTTTGAGCCCCTCTTCAACATTGAAGAAGGGCTCAACACCATTTGGGATTTCCATGTTGTACTTACCTTTATACTCCTCTTTTGGTCCCCATTCTTGCATGCAATGTTAGCCTACCATGCTTTTGTTTTCGGCCATTTTACAGTTCTGAAAAGGTGCTTATTTTGGTCCATTGTTCATGTTTCATTTAGGTCCTTTCATATTTTGGGACCTCCATAGGTCACTTCATGTTATATCTCTCTTTTATTCCCCATTCTTGCATGTTTAGTTAGCCTATCATGCTTTTGTTTTTGGCCATTTTGCAGTTCTGGAAATAGTCCTATTTTGGCCCATTCTACATGTTTTATTAAGGGTCTTTGGCTGTTTGGTGATTATTTTGCATACTTCATGTTATAGCCACTTTTGAGCCTCATTTTGCATCACATTTTTAGCATGTTTGTATACTGATTTTGAGGCTGCCATATACTGTAAATATTCATATTTTTGATCCCTCTTCAGTGTTGTAGAAGGGAATTTTTCAGTTTGGATTTTGCTTATATCACTTGCTTCATTGCCCCTCTCTTGGCCTCTATTCTTGCATGCTATTTTTGCCATATTTATGCTTGCTGTTTGGCCATGTTTATAACTGTGAAAGTGCCTTTTTTGGGACTGCCTAGCTTCTGTCTTTGCATTGCATGTCCATGTTGTGCATGTTTGGCATAGCTATCGGCCATTTCGGGTGCCTAATGTTGCATTTCGGGACAATTTCATGCATTTGGTGTCGTTTCGCTTCATTTCGGGACTGTTTTCCTCCATATTTTACAGCTGAAATTTCATTAGAGTGATTGCTATCTGTTTTCATGTCATTTGCATTGCATTTATCATTGCCTCGATTTGCGTGCCCGTGTGCACGCATTTCGAGGCACTTCATTTTTATCCGCCAGCATCCTATGTGAGTGTGGCTGAGTCTCACTCATGTTGGTATAAGGCCATATCATGTTTTCATGTCATTTGCATTGCATTTATCATTGCCTCGGTTTGCGTGCCCGTGTGCACGCATTTCGAGGCACTTCATTTTTATCCGCCGGCATCCTATGTGAGTGTGGCTGAGGCTCACTCATGTTGGTATAAGGCCATATCATGTTTTCATGTCATTTGCATTGCATTTATCATTGCCTCGGTTTGCGTGCCCGTGTGCACGCATTTCGAGGCACTTCATTTTTATCCGCCGGCATCCTATGTGAGTGTGGCTGAGGCTCACTCATGTTGGTATAAGGCCATATCATGTTTTTCATGTCATTTGCATTGCATTTATCATTGCCTCGGTTTGCGTGCCCGTGTGCACGCGTTTCGAGGCACTTCATTTTTATCCGCCGGCATCCTATGTGAGTGTAGCTGAGGCTCACTCATGTTGGTATAAGGCCATATCATGTTTTTCATGTCATTTGCATTGCATTTATCATTGCCTCGGTTTGCGTGCCCGTGTGCACGCGTTTCGAGGCACTTTATTTTTATCCGCCGGCATCCTATGTGAGTGTGGCTGAGGCTCACTCATGTTGGTATAAGGCCATATCATGTTTTCATGTCATTTGCATTGCATTTATCATTGCCTCAGTTTGCGTGCCAGTGTGCACTCATTTCGAGGCACTTCATTTTTATCCGCCGGTATCCTATGTGAGTGTGGCTGAGGCTCACTCATGTTGGTATAAGGCCATATCATGTTTTCATGTCATTTGCATTGCATTTATCATTGCCTCGGTTTGCGTGCCCGTGTGCACGCATTTCGAGGCACTTCATTTTTATCCGACAGCATCCTATGTGAGCGTAGCCGAGGTTCTCTCATGTTGGTATAAGCCCTTGTTGCATTTTCATGTCATTTCATCGCATTCTATCATTGCCCCGATTTGCGTGCCCGTGTGTACGCACTTCGAGGCATCTCTTTTTCATTACATTGTGCATACTAGGTCATGGCATTAGATTGCATTTTGTCATTACCTCGATTTGCGTGCCCGTGTGCACGCACTTCGAGGCATCTTATTTTCATAGCATTGTGCATGTTAGGATTGTATCTTAGTTGCATTTCATGCATATCATGCATATTGCATCGTGTTCGGAATAGGTGTTAGTCCGGGCACGGGAAACAAGGTACATTTCGTACTCCGAGTGACGGAATGTGTCTCAATTCCCCAGTCACCGACACTCCGGATTATCCATGATGGAGTTAGGTTTTAGCTGTAGTTTCATGTGCATTCATCCTATATTGAGTTGTGCATTTCGACTCCTCAGCCATCATGCCTCGGTATGCGTGATTGGTGGCACGGGGATCGGGACATGCATATATCTGTGCAAATACATTGCTATGCCCCTTTCCTGCTCTCTGTTGCAGCAAAACGAAGAATCAGCAACTTTTTGGGGCTTGGCACGCATTTCAAGAACAGGTGTAAACAGAGGCTAATTGGGGCATTCCGGTGGATTTCCGCGCAAGACAATTCGAACATGCATCATCCATCAGAAGCAAGGCAGTCTCTGGCTTGTACGCCAGTTTTATTTGTTTTCTTAATTAATTCATTAATTAATTAGAATTTTGTAATATTTTTGGACTGTAATATTCTTTTATTCGAACTGTAATATTCGGACTGTATATTTATTTGGACTCTCTGCGCGAGGGCACAACTGTAATAAGTGTGCGTGAGTGTGATGTATGTCTTCCAACCCCACGTCTTTCTCCCTTTTATTCACTTGCTTATGATGGTTAGATTAGGGCATATTTAAATTAGCATACAGTATTGACAGCATGTTTGCATCATTCATCTGTACCGCATGCACCAGGCTCGGCGCATCATACTAACTGCATTGTATTTCAATTTCAAAGTTGAATACGTGTTAGCTGTAGCATTCCATATGCCATCCTAGAATAGCCGAGCCTGCTATAATTGCATTTTTGCATGTGTTGCATTAGGCATTTCTGTATAATTAGGATCATGCATGGATTTCTAATTAGCTTCTTTTTTTTGGCTTGGAGTACTTGGTAAGTTTTATGCTTTAGCATCCTTGCATGTGTGTGAGTGAATGCCATGATAGCATGCTTACCATGAGGCTAATTGCTTATATGATATAACTGCCTGAATGCCTGTGGGTGGAGGTTGGGTTATCTAGATTGGAATAAATCATCAAATGTTTTAAGCCTACCTGCGGGTAGCAAACCATTTTCAAAAATCAAACATGAAATGTTTCGTTCCAATTCAAGTGACCCAGTCTATACTTGTATGCTGTGCGCGTCACATAGTAACCTAGACTGATAAACCGGAATAAGAACTCACAATGTTTTCAAAAATTGATATCATGGTTAGTAGAGGCCGGTCTATGACCGGGCGAGCGGGGGTGCTCACGAAGTGACCTTCCCCAATCGTACCCAAGTTACCGAGCCGAGACAACTTTGGTGATGACGGACACGTGGCCTTTTGGCACCGAGTCAGGGTTTCCTAAATTTCCCAAAAATAAAATATTTAGGTGGCGACTCTGTATCTGGCAAAGCAGTCCATGTTTGGCACTTCTTTCAAAAATTTGTTTTCCTAAAACGATTTGCCAGATTTGGACTCTTTGGTTCAGATTTAGAACCGTAACACAAAAAAATCGAGAGTCCGAGCTGTAGCGAGGTCCCCCCCCCCCTCCCCGGGCGGGCTTGTTACCACCACTTTCAAAGCAAATTAAAAAGTGAAGAATAGAGGGAGGTTGTAGGCTTTCAGTGCTAATATGGCATGCAAAAGACACTAAATCATGCAAGCAACACATGCACAACATTTTGAAAAGCCAAAGGCATCAAACTAGTGAAGGGCATTACACAAGATGCAGGCAATATCAAGCTCAAATGACTAAACCAGCTCTAGACAGAGCTAAAACATGCCAAAACAGTGGGTAAATCATGCTGGAATTAAAGCATAAAAGGCAAGAAAAACATGCTCATTTGTTAGCTTGCAAGCAAGATTCAAAGCATAACTCTCAAAAGCAATGAAAGAGTGAAATACATGTGCACATGACAGAAGTTATGATGCTGAAATCACATGTAAAATGATCCTATAACATGCAACCATCTCATGCAAGACATGTTAGAGGCCTTAAAACACTAAGCTAGTGAAGGCATTTGAACTATAGCTATACAAAACATGGCTCAAATGACCAAAACCACTCAAAACAGAGTTAAAGCATGTCAAAACATTAGCAAAAATGTGTTGGAGTCAAGCTAACACAAGCTAGAATGATAGGCTAACTCATTAGGCATGCTAGGCTAGTAAGCAAAATTACACTACAAGTGCAAGAAACAAGCAACAAGTGCTCCAACCAACCCAAAATAGAGTTGAAACATGTCAAGTTAGGGCCTAAAACATGCTTGAATTAAGCTACAAAAAGGTAGAAATACATGCTCACATGTTAGGCCATCAACACTTGCAAACAAGACATAAGGAGGGAAGGTCACCCCCTCCGATTTTGGACCTCAAAACCAAGTTTTTGCCACTGAAATTCCCCTGGAATTCAGTGGTTAAAAGGCCCAAATTTTTTTTTTTCAAAAGGCTTTGAAAGATAGCCCAAAACTTAGCAAACAAGCTACAAAAGAGGGTGGACCACCCCTAACTCAAAAAAGGTCTTATACCACCATTTTTAAACTTTAAAAAAAGCGATTTTTATAGTTGAAAACTAGGCCAGAAACAGCATGCGAAGGTGGCCAAACTAGTGTGCAAAAATAAGTTTAAAAGGGGTAAGTGTTTACCTTTGAAGGACAGCAGCAAAACAGCCACAACTCTGAGCTAAAACCAGCTTTGAGAGCTCAAACAAGGCCTTCAAGAACCTCAGGTCCAAGATGAAGGTGTTTGGCTAGGGGTCTTAGTGCAAATGTGTAAAGAAATCTAACTTTTAAGCACAAAACAGGAAGAGAGAGAGGCAGCAATTTTGCTCACAAAATTTTGTAACCCTCAAAATGGGGGAGACACCTCCCCTTATATAGAAAAACAAGCTACAGGCTTGTATTCATCCCTCCATACATGTGTATGGAGATGAGCATCAGTGATCAACATCTGGTACAGCTGGCAAACAAATATCTAAAAAAGAGAGAAAAATGGCCGCCGACCATCAGTGTAGCTGACTAGCCACCATTGATGGCCGGCAGGCACAAGCCATGGCTGACGGACACTGAGGATGGCTGACAAGCCACCCTCTTCTCTAGATGCAAAGCAACAAGCTCTTGGCCCACAACTAAGCACAAAACAGGCAAGTTGAGAGGCCCGAAGGGAAGGCACTCTGCCAAGAACTTCAGGCGCTCAAAACGAACACGAGCATGTGAAATCGTCGGGTGTTCAAACGATGACATCCAAGTCTTGAGGACGGTCAAAAATGAGGTGTCTACAGTTGCCCCTTTTTGACAGAACTAGGAAGTCATGAAATGACGGGAGTGAATGTCAAAGCCCAGAGAGGACCCATTTTTGATAAGGCCGAAGACTTAGACAAACATTCAAAATAACAAGACATAGATGTGTCCGCAGGCTGGGACAAAATGCAAATGATATGCATGATGTAAGAGCATAACTTATGATCATGCAAAGAGGGCTGTAATGAAGCATTTAAATGCAAGCATTATGCAAAGTAAATACGACATTTTAAGCAAATTGACAAGTACAAAAATCTCACTCATGAGAAGAAGTAAGCAAATAAACACGCAAAGTGTGAGAATCACAAGTCAAACCGCATTTCACACAAAAAGGATGTAAGAAAATTATGCAATCTTAACTACGCATCATGCAGAAATAGCCAAAAACGACCATTGGGCGCACCCAAGACGGCGAACAAGATCCCAACGCGTGGCACAAACGAGGAAAGAAGCAATGGTAAGAAGTGAAACACATCCAACTGTTATGCAGCCCAAAACAAAGAGCGGTATAAGCATTGGAAACTGTCCAGATGCATCTAACCAAAGCAATCCCAACACGCCACGCGCAAGAGGGAAAAAGGAGCGGTGCAAACACCGGAGGGTGGTATCAACATCGGAGCACGCCCCAATATTTCTACCCAAAGCAAGGGAGGTATAAACATCGGGCACCCAACCCAAGTGTTTCTAACCAAGGCAAGGTATAAGCATTGGAACACTTTCCAAACACTTCTAACCAGAAGGGTGGTATAAACCTCGGGCACACGACCCAAGTGTTTCTAACCAAAGCAAGGTATAAGCGTCATGCACACGGTCCAAACGGTTCTAATCGGAAGGGTGGCGTAAACATCGGGCACACGACCCAACGCTTCTAACCAACAAGAGAGGTATAAGGGTCGGGTACACGGTCCAAACGCTTCTAACCAACAGGGTGGTATAAGCATCGGGCACACGGTCTAAACGCTTCTAACCAAAGCAAGGGATAAGTGTCGGGCACATGGTCCAAACGCTTGTAACTAAAGGGTGGTATAAACCTCAGGCACAAGACCCAAGTGTTTCTAACCAAAGCAAGGGAGGTATAAGCATCGGGCACATGGTCCAAACGCTTCTAACCAAAGAGGTGATATAAACCTCAGGCACACGACCCAAGTGTTTCTAATCAAAGCAAGGTATAAGCGTCGGGCTCACGGTCCAAACACTTCTAACCGAAAGGCGATGTGGTGTAAACACCGGGCATACCTGAATGTTTCTAACCAAAACAAGGGTGTGGTGTAAACACCAAGCGTACCCGAATGTTTCTAACCAAAACAAGGTATTCAAAGGACATGAATGATCTTACCTGGAAATCCTCTGAACGAACCGTACATACAATATCGTCTAGTTGCATCAGCTTTCAATGAATCATACATACAATATCGTGCCTACATAAGAAAGAGACTTAATAGATACAGCAAGATAGGAATGCATGTTCTATGCAAGATTAACAGCATGCCCTATACTAATGTGAGAAGTGTGTATTCTATGCAAAAATGACAAATGCATGCTCCATGAAACATTGAGATACATATTCTATGCAAGAGTAATGAGTGCATGTCTAATGCGGGAGTAACAAATGCATGTTCCATGCGCGACATCAAAGCGCATACTCAATGCAAGTGTGAGAATATACAATGCAAGCATTTTCTATGCAAAAGTACAAGATGCATGCTCTATGCGAATAATAGGCGATGCAAGACCTTACGTGAAAGGTCCAATCAATGCAAACATGACAAAATGTACGTTCTACGCAATGATAAAAGCATACTTGGTAAAAATGGCTTGATCACGACCTCCGACTTACCTCCCGGAGGAGTTATAAGAAGTCAAAAGGATACACCTCGTTTGTGTTTGAGCCTCACACATTGAAAACACAATTCAGAGCTTCCGCAGAGGCCATTTGACCTTGAAGGTGCACCTTCCTTGCACTTTCTTGAGGGATCAAGGCACAAAACAATAAAACAACACCCAAGGAGAGTACTGGAGGCACGTCGGCCACTCAAGAAGGCCACCGGCCACCCATTGGCCACAAAATAATTCCATCAGCCACAAATGTGGCCGGTCGGCCAACACTGGTGGCCAGTCGGCCACCGATGACAGATTCGGGGCAAATTGGAGATTTCACCTCAGGTCTTTAAGTGTAGGGTTCCAAACCTTATTTCTTCACTTCTCCCGTGCTGAAAAACACTTCCCCTCTTGGTCTAGACACTTTTCTCCTTCCGATCCACGCTTCAAATGCATTTTCCAACGTCCCATAAACATCCGAATCGTTAAACCCTCATAGAGTACAACACTTTGAACCGATTAAAAAGTGATTTCGGTGCTCTTTTCTTGATTTCCAGCACTTGGGGTTTGTTTCCCCTGAGCTATCCTTGATCTCCATGCTTTTCTTTCATTTTTCACCCCTCGGAGTTGACTTTTTGTTGAATTTTGGCATTCTTGCCCATTTTCCACATTTTCGACCATTTTCTCATCCTTTCTTGAGATGGCGGACAACATCCCACATGACGGAGCTCCTCCGGAGATGGAGATGGATCAAAAGTTCAAGCCATTGCCGCTCAGCATTCGACCATTCAACCCAGCGACGTACCATCCCGAGGTACATGCGCTACCTCCCGATAGCATCCGCCAGTTCAGGGGGTTTGCGGGTGGTGCACCGGAAGACCTCTTGCTTCGCAAGCCGTAGTCACATCTATCCAATGGCGCCTCTGAGGTATGCACTTTCTCTTTATTTTCTGCATTGTAGATCACATTTCTTGTATAGCTCACATTGCTCTTCCTCTGATTATCCAAAACACACTTGTGCACTGCATTTCTTGTATTGCCTTGCATTTGCTTGTACATAGCCTTGCACTGTATTTCTTACACTGCCCTGCATCCGTTTATCCTGCTCACAGGGGGATTCGCATGCCATTCGTGGATACGAGACCACCTCCGCTAGGTAGTGGTACATGGAGCTTCCTGACGCCGTCCGTCACATCATCGACGAGGCTGGCTTCAGCTCATTTTGCATGGGACTCTCACGTCTCACTACGAGCCAGCCTCTACTGGGTGCTTTAGTGGAGAGGTGGTGGGATACCACTGATTCCCTCAATTTCTCTACAGTAGGGGAGATGATGATGACTCCCTTTGACTTCTCTATGCTCACCGGCATAGCAGTAGGGGTTCATCCGATTCCTTACGATACAGACATGGGCGAGTGGGAGGTCACTCAGATCTACTTGCTGGGGATTCACCCACCCATCTCCCGATCAGGGATGGTGCGGTACACATGGTTCACTGATCACTTCAGAGGGACGACGTCAACGACCCGCGAGGAGATCGAGTACTACGCCCGAGGTTTCCTCATGTTTCTGTTTGGCACTACTCTATTTGCCGACCGGGCGAACACCGTCGGGCTCTACTTCATGAGCGCTAAGGCAGTGTAATTTGTAGTTTAATGCTTTACTTGTTAGTTAGCATGGTTTTGTAATTTAATTAATTAAGTTTGCTAATTGATTAAGTGTTGTAAATAATTAAGTAGCTCAGTTTAGCTATTTCTTTATTGTTTTGTAATAATTAGTGTAATTAGTTTAATTAGATTAGTTGATTAGCATACCTTAGATTAGCTTAGCTCATTTATTCGGACCCTTCTTCGTGAGGGCACAATGTTGTAATAAGCGTGCGTGTGTGTGTGCAAGTCTTCCAACCCCACGTCTTTCTCCCTTTTACTTAATCGCTTTCGATGGTTAGTTTAGGGCACGTTTTGATTAGCATACCTTATGCTTTGCATGTTTGCATCCATTCATTTGTCTTGCATACACCGGGCTCGGCACATTGTTCAAACTGCATCGTATTTCAATACTTATTTGAATACATGTATCAAGTTGCATTCATATGCCATCTTAGATAGCCGAACCTATTTAGTTGCATTATTATATGTGTTGCATTAGGCATCTTGTATAGTTAGGATCACGCATATTTCTAACTAGCTTTTGTTTTGGCTGGGAGTACACTGTAAGTCTTTACGCTTTAGCATACTTGCATGAGTGTGAGTGTTGCCATGATAGCATGCTTGCCATGAGGCTATTTGCTTAAATGCTAAACTGCATGAATGCTTGTGGATGAAGGCTTGATTTCTTGAATTGGGACAATTCGATGATTATAAGTTTCAAGCCCGCTTTGCGAAGTGAAAAAATCATGTTTTAAGCCCAATTGAGGGTGACAAATCTGCGCTTTAGCCCACTTGCGAGTGGCAATTTCAAACCATTTTTGAAAACAAACATGAATTATTTTGTTCCAAGTCTTGCAATTTAGTCTATACTTGTATGTGTGCGTCACATAGTAAAGTTAGACTAATAATCAGAATAAGAACACATGAGGTTTATAAAACAACATATCATGCTTAGTAGAGGCTGATCCTTTGATCAGGCGAGCGGGGGTGCTCATTTCAGGACCTTCCCCTCTCGTACCCAAGTTCCTGAGCCGAGGCAACTTTGGTGATGACGGACACGTAGCCTTTGGCACAAGTCAGGATTTCCTAAATTTCCCAAAATAAAATATTTAGGTAGCGACTTTGTAATCTGGCAAAGCAGTCCAGTTTTGGCATTATTTGATTTAAAATCTGATTTTCCAAAATGATTTGCCGAATTGGACTCTTTGGTGTTTAACAGTCTCACATTGCACTTTGTGAGATTAGATTCAGAACCGTGACAGGAGTCCGAACTGTAGGAGACCAATTCGTGCCTCTCCGAAAGGGGGGCGCGTGATGAAAGTCGAGTCTACAGTTTCTGGCGACTCTGCTGGGGATTTAGAGAACTTGACTTGAACTCATGATATGTTATTTTATCTACATTTATGTGTTTTTTTGCATTGCATTTGCATAGGTATGCCTAAGTCACAGTGTTTGCCATCTGATATTCCTGAACAGTTTGTCAGAGGCTCGCTTGGAAAAGCTTACCATAAGGCTGACTGATTGCAGGCTCTGCCACGATGCGAACACAAACCTTGGATCTGGATCACCGCTGTACTGTTTGATCCACCTTTCACTTCTCAGTGTTAGGTACGAGAGGTATATTAGGTGGTCTTACTAAGTCACCCTTTTTGACCATTTGACCTAGTTGCTTATCAGAAGCCATAGAGACTATTCCAAACTAGGACAGGTTGTTCACCCGAATACAAGATTGTTTGAAACCGCATGTGTGCGTAGTGAACCCCTAGTTCCTGATGAAACTAGGACAGGGAATCCTTACCCCACCATAGGGGTGTTTTGGGTCTCATTTGCTTGATATGTGCTGTTAGGGTGTGTCTCTGCAGGAATGCATGTATCAGTTGCAAGTCTGGGTATCAGTCTGAGGACATTAGTGTTTGAGGGTATCAGTTTTGAGGCAGAAAATTTGGATGCAGAAATCAGTATTTGAGTACAGATTGCCCAGCTTATGATTTCAACTGTGTGTTGTTTCTATCTAAGCCGAGGTGCTGTGCGTTTTCTAATTGTTGTTTCCTTTTTGCTTTATTTTTCTTTTTGCAAGGTAGTAGTTCATCATTGCTTCTGATGAGGCAGTTACCCCCAAGCACTCTGGACCAGAGAAGGAGGCTTTATCGATCTGGGGATCTTGTGAGAGGATAACCAGTGTTTGCTTCCCTTCACTCTATTACAAGACAGAGAAGAGTTCGGCATAATTCACTGGTTCGTCAGATACCTGTGCTCAGTGAGACCCGATTTTCTACTTCCACCTCAGAAACAGAGTATATACCAGATCAGACAGATAAACACCCCACAGTCAACATGGAGGATATGATGCGTCAACTCCAGCAAACTGTCGAGGCCATGCAGCGTGACACTGCTCGCCAAGCGATAGTTACCGCTCGTCAAATAGAGGTTGTAGCCCAGCAGGCTGAGCTGATTTCCAGGCTTCAACAATAACAACAACCACCACAAACAGTAGCTTCTACTTCATACCCATCCCCACCTAGGGTTCCAACACCCGGGGATACAACTAATGTCTAGGAGAATACGGACATTCCGGCAGGGCCAGTCCTACCGCAAACTTCCAAAGCGCCAGCCAATCTAATAGATACACCGTTCGAGTTTGAAGTTGATCCTACCACCTTGAAAGTAAGCAAGCTCGAGAAGTTGTTCAAACATGCTCAGGGAGTTAACTCGATCCTAGATATAGAGGACGGCTACACAGATTCGGCAGTGACATTATCGGATAGATTTAAAATGCCTCACATAGACTGCTTCGACGGTTCGGGTGATCCTATGGTGCATTTGAGGTTGTTCTTAGATAGTCTGCAGCCGATGGGCCTGTCTAGACTCCATAAACTATCTCTCATTGGCCAGACCCTGTCGGGTATTGCGGCTATCTGGTATGCTAAGCTGGAGGATTCCGTGAAGAGAAGTTGGGAAGAGATGGCCGAGGCCTTTGTCACCCAATATTCTTATAACACTCAAATCGAGGTCACATCTCGTGATCTCGACGCGACTACACAAGAGCTGAAAGAAGGCTTCTCTGACTTCGTTACCCGGTGGAGGGCCAAGGCCTCCACTATGCCAACCAGGCCAGCTGAGAAGGACCAGATAAGGATGGTCATTCGGAATCTGCAACCAAAACTGATGCAGAGGATGATTGTCTTACCCTTCTCTACCTTTGTTGACCTACACGAGATTGGGGTACCGATAAAAGATGCTATGATACAGGGTTTGATTGACTAGGAGAAGGAGCAGCCCAAGAGGGCATTTACATGCAGTTCGAATGCAGCTATGAGTAGCAATGCAGCCGCAAGGACTTCTGACATCAGAATGGTCACCACTGCACCAAAAATAGCCACACCCTTTACTGGTACATCTGGAACCACCCCACCACCTGCAAAGTACCCACCCAGAGGCCAGAGGACCTTCACCCCACTTCATATGTCTCTGTCAATGGCCTTGAGGGTCTTGATCAGAAAGGGGCATCTGAAGCCCCTGGAACCGCGCCCATTGCCAAATTCTCTCCCTCCTACACATAACCCGGCCAAGTATTGTGCCTTCCATCAGCAGCATGGGCATGATACAGACCAGTGCTTCAGATTACGTCATAAGATTCAGGATCTCATTAATAACAAAGTAATAGCGCCTCCTGACAAACCAAATGTCACTACAAACCCTCTCCCACCACATAATCAACAACCTCATCCTCTATCCAGGTCAAGTAAACCTGATCCAAAAAATGACTGTCCCATACGACCCTAACATATACATCACTCCCTCCCACCTGCCTAAGCCGGCGTTGTTCATCCCAGAATGCACAGACTTATGCATGATGAGCACGTCAATATCCCAACTTGAACCTATGGTGGTGGCCATGATAGAAGAGGGCTTGCCTGAGGGCTCTGCAAGCTTAATTGGGGAAGCATACAACCCTTTCCGCTTCATTACGCCAACTGATCAGGCCAAGCCGAGCGTGGAACTGCTGAAGGGGATTGAGGTAAATGTAGTCCGGGAGGATGGGCCGAGCCAAGGGCTGGAGGAGGATATCAATAACCTATAGTTCTTTGATGAACAGGATCCAGGGGATGTGCGCATCAATTGGTTTGACCTGAATGGATTAACGGATAATATCGAGTGGCTTAGTGATGAGCCAGATATTGATGAGGGGTCTCAGCCAAAACAGGGATAGTTTATTTTCGTTGTCGGAGAGCACCGGTGTGGAGAATTTTGCTCAGGAATTGAGCAGCATATGTGCAGCTGAGACAGAGCAAGAGGTCACGCTGAAGTAGTTCGAACAAGAAAGGATCGAGACTGATCAGAGGGCTAGAAAAGCCAAGGCCCCTGTGGGGACAGAATGTGTTGTGAACACGGGAACAACTACACTGGAACCGAACAGTTGTTTGTCAGTCACTGAGGGAATGTAATGGGAAGACGATGATTTGCGTCTGGCCCATCCTGATGAGGCCTGGGGACAGAATCTCCTGGATAATACGTGGTACACCGAAGAAGTCGACCACATGACCCGGAGTGGGCGGTACCTTAAATCCCCAGACCTGGACCAGTCAGAGGCATCAAGGAAAGACAAAGAAGCAAAGAAATAGAAAGAGAAACTGTTGGAGGAGGAAGCTATACTGAAGCAACTGAAAAAGATTCAAGTAGACATCTCCATTTGGGGATTGCTCATGGCCTCATGGGTGTATAGACAGGCCGTCCTATCAGCAATGGACAAGGCTAAACTCTCTATTGACACAACCCCCGAGCAGTTAGTGGGCCTGGTGTTCCCGGGTGGCACTTCACCGACTTTGACCTTCATGGATAAAGAATTGCCACCTGAGGGCTTTGGGCACAACAAGCCGTTATACATTTTTGTGGCATGTAAAGAGAAGTGGATACTAGTTGTCTTAGTTGATATGGGATCTGCAATTAATGTGTGCCCATCGCAAAGGACCTACGCTATTGGGTTGAAGCCCGCAGATTTCATACCAACAGCCCAGGTGATTTGGGCTTATGACAATACCAGTCGGGAAGTGATGGGGACAGTGCGGATCAAAACTCAGGTTGGTCCAGGACAATAGGACATCGAGTTTCACATTCTAGATGTTCCAGCCACCTTTAATTTACTTCTTGGACGGCCGTGGTTGCAACAAGTAAGAGATGTCTCTTCCACTTTACATCAGATGTTGAAGTACCCCCATGGGAAGAGGGTAGCAATTGTTTTTGGGAACTCTTCCATACATCTGCCACCGGAGGTTACTCCGCCGATCTTAGAAATTGTACATGGTGAGGAGGATGTCTTTCTGTCTGGGTTCACCTTGGCCGAGGCTTGGGTAGTGAAAGATCTTCTAGCTGTTAATGAGGGACTATACGTCAGTGCTCAATCTGTTTACCTCATGAATAAGCTTCAACATGTGCCCGGAATGAGATTGGGAAGGAGTGGCAGGAAGGGCGTCGTTGCGTTGGCCGAAGTGCCACACAACCCTTATACCTTTGGTCTAGGTTACATGCCTACCAAAGAGGATTGGGTAAGAAAGGGAAAGGAGATAGCCAGCAGAGCCAAGGCTAAATAAGCTGGGAAGCACTATGAGTTGGTGCATAGACCTCTTCAAGGAACCCTGAACGGACGCTTTTTCCGGGAGGGGGAGGATTTCCCATTTTGTGGCTTTCCAGAGCCATGGCCGAATTTAGAGAAGCGGCATTTGCCCGGCTTCGAGATCTTTTTTGACTTACAGTTACAAGGGGATGAAGTTACAGAAGAGCAGGCTGACCCACCAGCTGAAGCTAAACAGTGCAAGGAGGATGAGTCCAATGGCACAGATTTTGAGATGGGAGTAGCGCTGGCTTGTCTCCTCTCGGATCCTCAGATCACACCAGGGTGCTTGGGGGACGACTTCTTTGTTTCCGTGATTGGAGATCAAACAGATGTGGGCCCTTCTTCCGGCATTCTGGATGCATCTATCGCACCCTCCCTCGTTTGGTAGTACGAGGAAGGCTTTTTGCCTAGCAGTTCTGGGTCAGGTAGTGAACTAGAATCTGATTCCATAGAGTCTGTGGAGTCAGAATCAGATTCTAGTTCTTCTGAGTCAGAGTTCGGTATTCCTGGGGTTGATAACCCGGAGGCCATTGTGTTGTCCAGGTCATCTTTTTCTTTTTCCTTTGAGTTGGTTGTAACTGAAGAATCAAACGAAGTGGAAATTTTCAATGAGAATGGTACCATTGCAGTTTCAGAGTACTTTTCTGTGTCACTGGTTTATTGCATTAATCAGGACTTTCAAAACTTTGATGAAAACGACGAGGAAGAAATTCCTCCGGTTTTGAAACATTTGATTGATTGAGAGCATGAGAGGTTTGTAAAACCTTTGGTTGATGAAATCACTTCAATTAATGTTGGTACTGAGAAGGATCTGCATTTGGTCCAGATCGGGTCCACGTTGTCTTTGGAGGGACGCGAGCGCTTAGTCGCTTTATTAAGAGATTTCAAAGATGTTTTCGCGTGGTCCTACGAAGACATGCCTGGAATCGATCCTGAGATTGTACACCACTGGATCCTTCTTGACCCTGAGGCCCGACCCATCAAGCAGAAGCTTCGGAGAATACGCCCGGATTGGGCTCTGAAAATCAAGGAAGAGGTCACCAAGCAAATTGATGCAAGGTTCATGTTAGTATCTGAGTATCCTACTTGGTTGGCCAACATTGTTCTGGTGCCAAAGAAAGATGGTAGAATTCGTGTGTGTATGGATTTCAGGGATCTGAGCAAAGCCAATCTGAAGGACGACTTTCTTCTGCCGCACATCGACGAATTGGTGGACTCTACCACTGGGCATGCGCTGCTTCTTTTATGGATGGGTTTTTTGGGTACAACCAAATCTTGATGGCACTCAAGGATAGGGAGAAGATTGCCTTCACCACCCCGTGGGGAACCTACTGTTATAGGGTGATGTCGTTCGGTTTGAAGAATGCTGGGGCTACTTACCAACGGGCTGGCGACCACGATCTTGCACGACATGATCCACAAAGAGGTGGAGGTGTACGCAGATGACATGATTGTCAAGTCCAAGGAAAGAGAGGGCCACTACACTGCCTTGAAGAAATTTTTTCAACGGATTAGAGAGTATCAGTTGCAACTAATTCCTCAAAAATGTACTTTTGGTGTTACAGCAGGGAAAATGCTGGGGTTCTTGATTACACAAAGGGGCATCGAAGTCGATCCTTCCAAGATTAAGGCCATCTTAGAAATGCCACCACGAAGGACTGAAAATGAGGTGCGAGGCTTTCTAGGTAAAGTGCAATTCATAAGACGGTTTGTTGCAAAATTAACCTTGACTTGTGAACCACTATTTGGTCTCTTGAAGAAAGGAAATAAATTCCAATGCGATGACCGATGCCAAGTTGCTTTCGAGTAGATCAAGAAGTATCTACAGAACCCACCTGTGTTGTTACCGCCAGAGCCAGGGAAACCATTGATTTTGTATCTGTCAGTGACCGACACGACAATGGGTTGCATGCTTACGCAGGAATCTGAGGATAAAGTGGAGAAGGCTATCTATTATCTGAGCAAGAAGATGCTGGAATATGAGACCCGCTACACGCCGCTAGAAAAGGCTTGTTTGGCCTTGGTATGGGCAACCAGGAAGTTGAGGCACCACCTATTAGCTCACTCCGTAATTCTGGTTTCGAGATTAGATCATATCAAATATCTTTTTGAGAAACCAGCACTTATCAGTAGGCTAGCCCGTTGGTTGCTTCTTCTCTCTGAATTTGATTTGAAGTATATAACTCGCAAGTCTGTGAAAGGGAGAGCGGTAGCGGAGTTCCCAGCCGATCACCCAGTGAAGGGAGATGAAAGCAGTAGAGTATCTGTTCCCAGATGAGGCCATTCTACAGGTTGAAGAAGAGATTTGGACTATGTACTTTGATGGAGCGTCTAACCAGTACGGGTATGGGATAGGGGTGTTGCTGATAGCACCCGACAATTCCCACATACCCTTAGCTTTCAAACTCCAGTTCAAGGTATCGAACAATGAAGCAGAATACGAGGCATGTATCACTGGCTTGGAAGCTGCCCTGGAACTAGGGGCAAAACGGTTAGATGCCATTGGGGACTCGAACCTGGTTGTCTTTCAAGTGAAAGGAGACTGGAAGGTTAAAGAAGAAATGATGAAAATCTATCACCGAACCCTGGACGTTCTAATTCCCAGGTTTGAGAAGTTAACCTTCACGCATCTGTTAAGAGAGAGCAACAGGTTCACTGACGCTTTATCAACTCTATCTTCCATGATAGACATCCGTTTGGAAGTCCGGATGTCTCCAATCATTGTTGAACAGAGATATGTGCTGGCCTATGAACTGATTGCCGTCATAGATGAAGCACAAGATCAGAACCCCTGGTACTTTGATATCTGGAACGTTTTGGAAAAGGAGGCTTATCCACCAGGGGTAAATGCCATAGATAAGAGGGTGCTTCGGTGAATGGCTACTCAGTTTATCATCTGCGGGGGTAAATTGTACAAACGGGGCCATCTGGGAATGCATAAACTATGTGTTGATGCTAAAGAGCCGAAACATCTGCTGGAGGCCATCTACGGAGGAGAGTGTGGATCGCACATGAGCGGAGTGATGCTCGCTCGGAAGATTCTCAGACAGGGTTATTTTGGTCAACCATGGAGGATGATTGTATTGGCTTTGTTCGGTGATGCCACAAATGCCAGATCCATGCAAATCGCATGAACATCCCGCCGTCGAAGTTGTACAACATGACTTCACCGTGGCCATTTTCAGTCTGGGGAATTGATGTTATTGGGGTAGTTACTCCGAAGGAGTCGAACAGGCATGAGTACATCCTGGTGGCGATAGACTACTTTACAAAGTGGGTCGAGGCCTAATCCTACGCAGTGCTGAAAGCGTCACATGTAGCCAAGTTCATTAGGAATAACATTATCTGCCGGTATGGAGTCCCAAATATGATCATTTTGGACAATGGTTCTCACTTTAAGAAGGAGGTGATAGACTTGTTGGAGAAATACAATGTGGCTTTCCATAAGTCATCCACCTATAGGCCGCAAACCAACGGAGTAGTTGAGGCCGCCAACAAAAACATCAAGCACATTCTACAAAAGATGGTGAAAACCTACAGAGACTGGCCAGAACATCGATCTGAACATCTACTGGGGCAACTCCATATTCTTTTCTTTATGGGATGGAGGCTGTTCTGTCGATCGAAGTTGAGGTTCCATCGCTGCGGGTGATGGCTGAGTGCCAAATAGTGGAAGCAGATTGACAACAGAGTAGGTTTGAGGACTTATGTTGTTCGACGAAAGAAGGCCGAAAGCACTGTACCACGTACAAGGTTATCAACACAGAATTGCCAGAGCTTTCAACAAGAAAGTTAAGTCTAGGAATCTGAAAGAAGGGGATTTGGAGCTCAAAGACACCCGAGCTCCCATCCACGACCCTAGGGGCAAGTTCAGACCTAATTGGACTGGCCCTTGCATCATCAAGTCTATTTGGTCGGGTGGAGCTGTCATTCTTATGGATTTAGATGGCCTCGAATTCTCTCAACTGATCAACATGGACAAGTTGAAGAAATACTATCCTTGAGCAGCTCGCTAGGCCGAAAACCCGAAAGGGCGACCTAGGCAAAAGTTAGAGCACAAAAAAATTGAAATAAGAAAAACTGAGCTCGCAAGGTTGAAAACCCAGAAAGGGCGTCCTTGGCAAAAGTTAGAGCGCAAAAGAAGAGTGTTAAAACCCGAGTGAACCCTCACTGAACTACGTAAGGCTTGATTCCCATCTTTGGGATACGTAGGCAACTTCATTCTGAAGTCCAACCATAAATACCTCCAAATCAACTGTGTCCATTTGATTGTTTTGGTTATCTTTGTCTTGTGATTTACAGAGCAGTGTTATTTAGACAAGGGGCAACTTTCCAGTTATGGAATTTGGGATTGTACATCTCAGCGATAGATCTCGGGTGTGTCCAGTTGTGATCCATATTGAAAATGGTTTTGAAAAGTTTTAATAAAAGTTGATTTTGTTCAAATTAATCTTTTTACAACTTAGACTATTTTTGGACCAAACGGAAAATTTTCAGTACCCACAACCTTCAATTTCATTGATTTCAATACAGAATTGTCCGACTCTCGATACAAATTGAAGTTGCTTTTTATTACATTCAAAAGAAAACTTGAAAGTACAGATTAAAGAAATAAACTTGGGGCATAGTCAAGTCAGGTGTTTCTGCGCCCGCTTCCAAAGCTTGTGGAAGCTTCAGATGCCAAAGTAGGCCCGGTTTGTGCCTCATCTTCAAGCCAAGCTATGCATTCACCAGAAAGGGCACAACTAAAATAGGGAGCGGGGGCCAGAAGTTCTCTTGTCCTCCATGCAGTGGAATACCGAGCTAGATGTGTGCCTCGGATTGGAAATGAAACTGGGTACTCTATCCCCTCTTCTGGGCAAGTCTGGTTGTGATCGAACGGACGTCAAAACCGAAATGGAAAATAGAAGACACAGTGCGTCAAGCCAACCAACTGAATGCCAGGTTGGAGGGATATGCTGTAGCTTATCTCTGGCAAGTTAAACCAGGGGCAACGCCAAGCAATGTCAACAGCAGACCTGTTGCACATCCAATGGCACCACCATCCCTCGTTTAGGAAATCAACTAGCCATTGACGGAAGAAACAGCCACGTGTTGAATATGTTGGGAAGAGTCCACTACTTTCAACTTCTCCATGAGCCACACCTGGGGAGGGATGAAAAATAGGAGAGATTAAGGAATAGAGAGGTGTACGTAGAGGGAAAAGTGAGAAAGGGTTTTGAGAGAAAAACAAAGCCTGAGGGTCGAGTGATGTGAGAAAGAGGGGGACATTACCTGCAAGAGTAGTGGACTTCCCGAAAACTTGGTTGTCTCCCGGCGATGGAAAGCGTCCAAGCCCATTAAAGTCTCGGCTAATGTCAAGCCAATGCAGCTCTTGCCTTCTTTCAAGCCATGGGCAACTTCGATCAGGCGAACACTAGATCCTCCAAAGCCAGGGTCAAGCAAAAATTGAGCTAGCATACACAAGCAGAGGGCATGCTGCCGAAAAGTTTGCCAAAGACAGTCACTGCGGTCGCCGACATCAGAAAATTGGTGAATCAAGCTTGTGATATCCAACTCCCCGTTGTGAACCAGGGATCGAGCATCATGCAAAGTAAGCCCACACATCCTTCCTAAAGCTTGGATGTGGCCGAAACAAAACTAGGGCAAGATCTCCTCATCACGCCGAGATTCCATCAAAGCTCAAAATTCTTCGATTGTGGGACATATCACTTGTTCGCCAAAGCTAAAAACATGTGTAACCGAATTCCAACACCTAGCCGCGACATGGAGGAATGGAAAACACAGCAGAGTGCGGCTCAGCAAGAATAGTGCATTTATCTCGAAACCCCAGAAATTTAACTTTTCCGAGCCATCTAAGTTTACAATCTAATTTGAAAGTTTTTTGGCAAAGAATGGCTCCATTTGGGGCAAAAACAGAGCTAGAATGAAGAAATCCCGAAGCTAGAGCTTTTGTAGAAGATAAGGCAGTGAGCGAAGGCCAGGTGTTGACGTTTCAGAGGTTCTGCCATCGATGGCCGGCTGTGGCTCATCAATGGTCGGCAGGGGCACATTGATGGCCGACAGAGGGAAATGATGGCCAGCAATCCATTTTCCATGGTCGACAGCCTCTCCCTCAAGTTCACTGACCTCCTTTGTGAAGATCCAGTTGTTTGCTGCAGTGGAATTTTGTTATATGTACCTTTTAGGGGCTTGTTTTGGTCCTTTTGGGCTTGAGTCTATTTATTTAAGTTGTAATCATTCGGTTTTGTTTATTGATTTGTATTTATGTCGTTTATCGAGTTGTTGCAATTTTCTTATCGAGTTGTAAGCCTATGAAGGCTTTATGTCGTTTATCGAGTTGTTTTGTTCTTTCAGTTGTTAGTTGGTTCACTACCTAATTAAGACAATGCAATTTGAATGTGCAGTTTTCAAAAGATCAATCTCATTTTCATGTTGTGCGATGTTGTGCGATGCTCATAATACAAAAATGCAATACTTCTTAAGCAAAAGCTGAGTTTTCATTTCCATCATGGTTACTTTTTGCAAAAGGGTACAAGTTTTAAGAAAAATAAAACTGCCTAAGGCTATACAATGTGCTAACGCTACTAGCAAAAAGAAAACAAAGCAAAAAGCATGTAAATCAGTGCCAGCTATCTCAAGCTTGAGAGGCCCTCTTCGTCCTCTTTCTCGGCGGAGCGGACTATGGAGCACTATAACCATCGACACCGCTGTCTGAATCTAAATCGGAGTCTGAACTGGAATCCTCCTCAGCCTCTCCAGCTTCACTAATAGTAGAATCTGAGTCGGCATCGTTGTCTCCCTCTTCAGATGACTCTGACTGTGGACTCGCTACCTCAGCCTCCTCGCTCGTCTCGTCATCGTCATCGCCCAAAATAGGCTCTGAAGGGCCATTCTCGTTACGGATGCCTCTAGCTCTACCTCGGCTGCGTGTCTGAGCCTGTCGCCCTCTTCTCTCTACTGCTGGGGGAGGAACTAAAGGTCCTGCTGTGGCTCCTGCTAGGGCATCTGGTGGAGCTGGGGTCTGGAAAGGGATCTGAAAAGGGCAGTTTGTCAGAATATATTAGTTGTGGTGTATATCAAATGGTGTATATCGATGCGGTGTATGTATGCAGTGTTTGGGAGAAGTGTATCCATGCAGTGTTTTGAAGTGATAAATCAAATCAGTGTAGTGTGGAACAGTTGAAATGCTGATGCAATGGCAGAGACTTTCATGACATGAAGTGTAAACTGAAGAAACTTATCGGAATCCTGTAGAGGCTGAGCAGGTTTATGCTCGTCTAAACCATCCCCATCAAAGAAACCGCTAGCTCGAGAACCTGCCCAGTGTACTCTATGGGAGCCTGCAAATGTGTTGAGATGATCAATGGTCAACAAAGCATAATTGACATGAACGTCCCCAGCAAGTCAATGTAATAGGCAGCTCTAGCCATCCCACTCTGTGTCTCTTCCCAGAATCTCTCCTGCCAGGGGACTTGGTCGCTCTGGCCCCTTTGTCTCTCTCTCTCGGAGCTGGAGCTCTCGCTCCCTCACCTCCACAAATGCCGGTCAGAGGCGGTATCAGATGAGTCTGGATGAAGGTCGCATAGTCACCCTCTACATGGAAGTAATCCGCCTCCAGCCCTACCATAAACTGGATCACCTCCTCAGCAGAAAGTCTATGTGTCTCTCTCATCGATACTGGAGGTGCCATCGGTACGAACGGGGTAGGCAGTCCTAAAGTCTGGCGTGTGAAATGCTCGCCCAAGAACCAAGCACAGCAGTTCGAGCCCTCCAGAAAGACATGGTAGTGGGTGATGACCCTGGCTGTGTCATACTCGACTCGAAGCCCCGATGGTATCCCGTCCCATGGCTACTATGTGATCTGAGAATAACAAAATGAATAGATGATTAGTCGCCGTCAATTGATTAATGGGTGTATCAAGTTGGTTGAAAAACAGAATAACTTTGTTTTGGGCTACCTCATGTGCTTCAACCACATCAAAGTACTCGCAGAAAAACATGAAGTTTTCCCAGGGTCCTGCAGCAGAGCTGGCCGTCATATACCTGAGAAAATGAAACTGTCGCCGGGGTCTCCTCTATAGGCTCTGGAGCAAGAGCTGGGAAATATGCGTACACCCACAGCTACAGGGAAAATGTGATCAATACAGTGTGTAAGTAGGTATAGAAAATGCAAAGAAAAAAGCATAAAGTGTATGAGCAGATACAGAATGCAAAGTAGAAAATACATGTGTTCAACAAATGTAAAGTAAGGAATGCTGAGTAGAAAATGGAAAGTGAAAAGGGAGAACTAAGCTGTGTACCTCCCAAGCCCGCCAGTAACCGCCGATCAAGGTCCCGCTCAGGCGAAAAGTCGAGGTCATGTATCCATACAGAGTGGTGAGGCCGGCTCCGCCCCAATCGTAGAACTGAACTCGCTGTAGTACCACCAATGCACTTAGGAAGTATAGGCCCATGGTATTCCACCTATTCGAAAACAAGGTGGTACCGAAAAGGAACATGAGGAAGCCCCTCGCGTACTGCTCTGCCTCCTCAAATGTCTCGGGCTCAGCCCCCCTATACTGCTCCTCGAACCAACTATATCGGACCATGCCCGCCTGGAGTGTTGGTGGGTGTGCCCCAAGCAGTGCGATCTATGCTGCCTTCCATTCTTCCATATCAGGGTCGAGAGGGATCAGATCACCCCCTACGCCTAAGCCAGTGATCATAGCAAAGTTGTAAGGAGTCGTCATCATCTCCCATGTGGTGGAGAAATGGAAAGAGTTGGTGGTGTCCCACTACCTCTCCACCAAAGCCTCTAAGAGAGGGCGGCTTGATACATTCTGCATCAGGCAAGAGCAGAACGGACCGAAGCCTGTCTCGTCGATGATGTCGTAGACCCTGGCTGGGAGCTCGCCGTACCAGTCCCGAACTTTCGTCATGCCATAGCCTCTAAAGGAGCGGGATCCATCTTGTGGTAATCCGTGAGGTGCAATCAGATCACGCAATGAAAGTACAGTTGAATGCAAATCAGTAATACAGTCTATATAGTCAGATCAATGCAATTTATGCAGTTACATCAAAACAGTGCAAGAGATGTAAACGGTTAAAGGTAATATTGTAGAAAACAGTGTTTGTACCTCTACGGCAATAACCGGCAAATGAGATCCTGGCTCTCTCAATAGAAGGTCGTTTCGCGCATCCTCAGCGAAGTCAGTGAAGGCCTTGATGCGTCCCGCCGTAGGCACTGTGTGAGTGTCAAGATGATACCTTGCTGGGTCAAATGAACGTATGCTTGGTGGCAATGGCTCGAGCTCGACCTCCAGCTTGGCCGCAAAATCTACCTCAAACTCTATCGGAGGGAAGCTCGGGGACGACCCTGTCATGTGGGACATCATCTGCCATCTGGAATAGATGCAAGACAAGCAAAAATGAGGCAGAAATGAAAAAAATGGTGAAACTTTGAAAAAGTCAAACCTGAGGAGAGAGAAAAAGTCAAAGAAAGTCAAAACTCGAGAAAGTGTACTAACCTTGGGAGAAACTCGAGGGAATGAGCCTAGACCGGTGGAAATGACGAAAGAAGCGTTGAAATCAAATTCTGATCGGTTCAAAGTGAAGAGAACTAAAGGGTTTTAGCGAAGAAAATGTTTTTAGGGTGTTGGAAAACGCATAGAACGCACGGATCTAGAGAGAAGGCGCACCTAGAGAGCAAGAGAGAGGTATTTCGTGCAAGTGGTTGTGAGGAAATGAAGTGGCTTTGCTTCTATTTAAAGATCCGTGGGTCAAAAGACCAAATTGCCCAAATCTGCCATTGATGGCCGGCAGTGGCACATCGATGGCCGGCAGTGGCCACCAATGGCCAGCAGGGGGCTGGCAACCTCCCCTAATGACCGTCATGCTTCCATAAGCTCCCCCTGTCTCTTTTCCATTGATTTGTGTCCTTGGATTCCGAGAAATGCAAGGTATGCTCAAAGTTTGATTCAAAATGCCTCCGCGGAAGCTCAAAATCGCATTTCCAATGCATGTTGGTCATCGCTCATCAACATGAACAAGGTGTATCCTTTTTAACATGTGGCAACTCTTCCGAGAGGTAAATCAGAAGTTGCTTTTGAGTCGTCTTTAGCGCACTCGCTTTTGTCGTTGCATAGAATATGCATTGCTTTTATCGTTGCATGGAGCATGCATTGAATTGTTGCATAGAACATGCATTATCATGTTTTCATGGAATATGCATGTTGCATTGCATATGTGTCATTGATTATTTTGCATTGAATATGCCTCTATTTTTTTTCTTGCATGTTGTGCACAAAAGCATGCCTCTAACATTTGGATTGCAATTATTCATCTTGCATGGAATATGCATTTGTATTGCATTGTACCTGTAAAGTTTCTTTCTTATGTAGGCACGATATTATATGTATGGTTTATTTGAAACTGATGCAACCAGATGATATTGTGTGTACGGTCCATTCAGAGGGATTTCGGGTAAGATCATTCCTATCCTTTGAACACCTTGTTTTGGTTAGAAGCATCTTGGTACGCTCGGTGCTTACACCACACCTCCTTTAGTTAGAAACACTCGGGTACGCCCGGTGTTTATATTACCTCGTTGGTTAGAAATATTCGGGTATGCCCGGTGTTTGCACTGGCATGTTGCTTTGCTTAGAACCGTTTGGAACGAGTTTCAACGCTTATACCTCTCAGCTTCGGTTAGAAGCGTTCAGACCATGTGCCCTACGCTTATACCACCTTGCTGGTTAGAGACATTGGGTCGTGTGCCCGATGTCTATACCACCCTATTTTGGTTATAAACATTAGGCCGTGTGCCCAACGTCTATACTCCCTTGGTTAGAAACACTCGGGTACGCCCGGTGTTTAAACCTTCCCTCGTTGGTTAGAAGCATTGGGTCGTGTGCCCGATGTCTATACCCCTCTCCCCCGGTTAGAAGCACTTGGGACGTGTGCCCGATGCTTATACCACCCCGTTGGTTAGAAAGCATTGGGTTGCATGCCCGATGTTTATACCACCCTTCCGGGTAGAAGCGTTTGGAACGAGTTTCGACGCTTATACCTCTCTGTTTTGGTTAGAAACATTGGAAAGTGTTATAATGCTTATACCACCCTCCGGTGTTTACACCTCTCTCTTTTCCCTCTCACATGCGGCGCATTAGGATGCTTTGGTTACATACATCTGGACAGATCCCCATGCTTATACCGCTCTTTGTTTCGATTGCATAATAATTGGATGTGTTTCAATTGTTATTATGTGTTTTTGTTAACCTAGAGTGTGTCCTTAGGTTCGCACCACTTCTCTTCTCGCGTGTACCACGCGTTGGGAACCTGTTTGTCACCTCGGGTACGCCCGTTGGTTGTTGTTCTTTACCTCTTCTGCATGAGGTGCTATCAAGCTTGCATAATTTTTTACATCCTTTCTGCATGGAATGTAGTTTGGTTTGTCTTAACTTGCTTATGTACGAGTTTGATGTAGCATTTCTTTGCATAACATTTGCATCTAGATGTTTCATTACAGCCCTCATTGCATGATCATAAGTTATGTTTGGCATCGTGCATCTCATTTGCATTTTGCCCCAGCCTGCGGGCACATCTATATTGTTATCTTGTTTGTCTGTCTAAGTCTTCGGCCTTGTCAAAAATGGGTCATCTCTGGGCTTTTACATTCACTCCTGTCATTTCATGAATCCCAAGTTCTGTCAAAGAGGGGCAACTGTAAACACCCCATTTTGACCATCCACAAGACTTGGATGTTCTTGCAGGTACATCCAGCGGCATGTTAGATTGCTTGTCGAACGCTCGAACTTTGCGGTGGAACGCTCCAGGTTTGATCTTTCCAAACCCTATTTCCATTCTGTCTCATATTTGGACCATGTGTTGGTCTTTTCAGAGTGCCTACCGGCCATCAATGAGGCCCTGTTGGCCATCACTGATGGCCAGCTGGCCACCAGCTTTTCAATAGATATCTTTTCAAATATTTTAACAGTTGTTTGCACAGAATGGCCTATCTGCTTGCACGTGGATGGCTAGATCTTTACAAGATGACTTTGTATCTTCTATATATAGAGGTCAACTTCTTGCATGCAAAGGGTTACAAAATTTTGTGAGCAATATTTCTCTCTGTCTCTCTCTCTCTCTCTAGAATCCTCTCTCTCTATATTTTGTGCTTGAAAGTGCATTTTCTCTACACATTTGCACTAAGACCCTTAGCCAAACACCTTCACCTTAGAGTTGAGGTTCTTGGAGGTCTTATTTGAGCTTCTTAGAGTGGTTTTAGCTCAGAAGTTTTGCTGTTTTGTTGCAGTGCTTCAAGGGTAAGAACTTACCTCTTTAAAGCCTTGTTTACTTCATTGCTTGGCCATCTCTTTACACTACTTTGAAGCTGGTTTTAACCTCTAAAAAACTCTATTTTTAAGGTTTTAAAATGGTGGTTTAAGCCTTGTTTGGTTAGGGGGTGGTTTCCTCCCTTTGCTCTTTGGCTTGTAAAGCCTTTTGAACCATCTTTCAAACTTTTAAAACAACTTGTTTTTGGCCTTTTAACCACTGAATTCCAGGGGAATTTAGTGGTAAAAAGTTGGTTTTGAGGTCCAAAATAAGAGGGGGTGGCCTCCCCTAATTGTATCTTGTTTGCATGTGTAAATGGCCTAGTATTTGAGCATGCTTCTCTACCTTTTTGTAGCTTAGTTCAAGCATGTTTTTGACTTTGTTTTGACATGCTTCAACTCTGTTTTTGGTTAGTTGGAACACTTCTTGCTTGCTTTTTGTACTTGTAGTGCAATCATGCTCACTAGCCTAGCCTACTTGATGATTTAGCCTATCATTCTAGCTTGTGTTAGCTTTATCTCAACATGTTCTTGCCATTATTTTAGCATGCTTTAGCTCTGTTTTGAGTGGTCTTGGTCATATGAGACTTGTTATGCATGGTTGTAGTGTAAAGGTCCTTACTAGCTTTGTGTTTTAAGGCCTCTAACATGCTTTGCATAAGATGATTGCATGTTTTAGCATTATTTTAGCATGTGATTTCAGTGTGTATAGCTCTGTCATACTCTCATTTCTATCACTCTTTCATTGCTTTTGAGAGTTATACTTTGAGCCTTGTTTGCGGCCTAATGTGCGAGCATGTTTTTCTTGCCATTTGAGCTTCCATTTCAGCATGTTTTGGCTACTGATTTGGCATGTTTAAGCTTTGTCTAGAGCTGGTTTGGTCATTTGTGCTTGATATTGCATGTCTCTAGTGTTGTGCTCTTCACTAGTTTGCTGATTATGGCTTTTGAACATGTCTTGCATGCTTTGCTTGCATGGTTTAAGGTCTCTGGCATGCCATTTCAGCACTGAAATTCTGCAACCTCCCTCATTTCTTCATTTTTCCATTTGTTTTAAGGGTTGGTTCGCCTTAAGGTTGTGTTTAAGCTTGATAGAGTTTGTGCTCAAATGGCTTTAACCCTCTTTTGAGGGTTCCTCCTAGCCAACGGCATGATCTCTCTCATGTCCTAAACCATCCTTTAGTTGATCACCCTCTCGTTAGAGGACAATCACATTGGACAACTTGGTTAAAGAATGTCTTGGTAATGTAAAATGTATAAACAAAATCAACCAATTAAAACATGACCAAGATAAGCATGTTATGTTGCATTGCATTGTGTTGAATCGGACGATATATTAAACACAAGGAAGATTGGTCCATTTCATACTCAAAGTGATGAAATGAGCCAATCTCATTTGTCTCCATTGCCTTTGATCATCCATGATAAGGTAGTGGTCTAGAGTCTTATATTTGTGCATTTATTAAATGTGTACAAGTTGGATCTTTGGCCATCATGCATTGAAAATGCTTGATTGGTGGTCTTGGATCCAATAGTGCAATTCCTTTGATATTTTGAGATGATAAGGGATGGCACAGTACAAACATACCCTTGGGAGACCCTCACTTTTCCTCTATTTGAGCTCTGTTGCAGAATGGCGAGTCAGCACACCAGTGGCTGGCTGTGTTTCACCCTTGGCCAACATACCTCTCTTTGGCCGGCAGCAGCCTTTCATGGCCGGCAGGCCACTGGTGCATTCCTCAACTTTGGTTTGGTAAGCTGGAGCAGAAACAAAGCCTCTCGAGAGCAAACCGGTGGGCTTTTCGGGGTGAGAAACTGAATGCATGCATGATCAATTCCTTGAAGCAGAGCTGAGGCTGTGTAATTTGTAGTTTAATGCTTTACTTGTTAGTTAGCATGGTTTTGTAATTTAATTAATAAAGTTTGCTAATTGATTAAGTGTTGTAAATAATTAAGTAGCTTAGTTTAGCTATTTCTTTATTGTTTTGTAATAATTAGTAAGTAGCTTACTAGTTATTCATTTGTTTTGTAATAATTAGTCTAATTAGTTTAATTAGATTAGTTGATTAGCTTACCTTAGATTAGCTTAGCTCATTTATTCGGACCCTCCTTTGTGAGGGCACAATGTTGTAATAAGCGTGCGTGTGTGTGTGCATGTCTTCCAACCCCACGTCTTTCTCCCTTTTACTTAACGGCTTTCGATGGTTAGTTTAGGGCACATTTTGATTAGCATACCTTATGCTTTGCATGTTTGCATCCATTCGTTTATCTTGCATACACCGGGCCCGACGCATCATTCAAACTGCATCGTATTTCAATACTTATTTGAATACATGTATCAAGTTGCATTCATATGCCATCTTAGATAGTCGAGCCTACTGAGTTGCATTATTGCATGTGTTGCATTAGGCATCTTGTATAGTTAGGATCATGCATATTTCTAACTAGCTTTTGTTTTGTCTCGGAGTATACTGTAAGTCTTTACACTTTAGCATACTTGCATGAGTGTGAGTGTTGCCATGACAGCATGCTTTCCATGAGGCTATTTGCTTAAATGCTAAACTGCATGAATGCCTGTGGATGAAGGCTTGATTTCTTGAATTGGGACAATTCGATGATTGTGAGTTTTAAGCCCACTTTGCGAAGTGGAAAAATCATGTTTTAAGCCCACTTGAGGGTGGCAAATCCGCGCTTTAGCCCACTTGCGAGTGGCAATTTCAAACCATTTTTGAAAATAAACATGAATTGTTTTGTTCCAAGTCTTGCAATTTAGTCTATACTTGTATGTGTGCATCACAGTAAAGTTAGACTAATAATCAGAATAAGAACACATGAGGTTTATAAAACAATATATCATGCTTAGTAGAGGCCGATCCTTTGATCGGGCGAGCGGGGGTGCTCATTTCAGGACCTTTCCCTCTCGTACCCAAGTTCCCGAGCCGAGGCAACTTTGGTGATGACGGACACGTGGCCTTTGGCACAAGTCAGAGTTTCCTAAATTTCCCAAAGTAAAATATTTAGGTGGCGACTCTGTAATCTGGCAAAGCAGTTCAGTTTTGACATTATTTGATTTAAAATCTGATTTTCCAAAATGATTTGCCGGATTGGACTCTTTGGTGTTTATCAGTCTCACATTGCACTTTGAGAGATTAGATTTAGAACCGTGACAGGAGTCCAAACTGTAGGAGACCAATTCGTGCCTCTCCGAAAGGGGGCCGCGCGAAGAAAGTTGAGTCTACACTTAGGCAATTTTATTTTCCTCTTTTAAAAACTTGTACTCTTTTGCAAAAAAAAAAAAAAAAAACCATGATTGGAATGAAAGCAGCTTTCTGATTAAAAAATGTTACATGTTATATTCTGAGCATTCCTCGCATCACACCATTTTACACAAAAACGGGATTTGATGGAAATTGGATGTTGTATTGGCAATTTCTAAATCAGGTAATGACCAACACATAACAAACAAAGTAAAACAAAAAGAACAACTAATGCAGCAACTCGATAAACAAAAACAACTACTCGATAAGCAAATTGAACAACTCAATAAGCAATACAACAACTCGATAAGCAATTTGACTACTCAATAAGCAATTTGACAACATTCTTAAAGAGAGACGGGAGAAATGCACCAAGAGTGGAACAAAAGGTAGGTTCTTAGCCCTTTCAACACATGGATGGCCCAAAGGGCAAAGTAGGAGGCCATCGGCCACCAGCTTCGTAGTTTGCTCATTTCAACTCTATTTTTGCCCCAAATGGAGCCATTCTTTGCCGAAAAACTCTCTGATTAGATTGCAACTTTAGATGGCTCAGAAATGTTGAATTTTCGGGGTTCCGTGATAAATGCACTATTCCCGCTAAGCCGTACTCCACTGTGTTTTTCATTCCTGTATGTCGCGGCTAGATGTTGGAATCAGATTACTTATGCTTTCAGCTTCGAGGGACAAGAGATGTGCCCCACAATTGAAGAGTTCCAAGCTTTAATGGAATCCCGATGTGACGAGGAAATCTTGCCCCAGTCACGTTTTGGCCATATCCAAGCCTTAGGACGGATGTGTGGGCTTACTTTACATGATACCCGATCTTTGGTCCACAACGGGGAGTTAGATATTCCCAGCTTGATTCATCGGTTTTCTGATGCCGGCGACCACGGTGACCATCTCTAGCAAAGTTTTCGGCAGCATGCCCTCTGCTTATGTATGTTGGCCCATTTTCTGCTTGCCCTTGGCTTCGGAGGGTGTAGCATTCGCTTGATCGAAGTTGCCCAGAGCATGAAGGCGGGCAAAAGCTGTATTGGCTTGACACTAGTCGAGACTTTGATGGGCTTGGATGCTTTCCATCACCGAGAGACAACCAAGTTTGTAGGAAGTCCACTACTCTTACAGGTAATGTTTCCCATCCTTCTCACATGTATTTCTTACATCACTCGGCCCTCAGGCTCTGTTTTTCTCTCAAAACCCTTTCTCACTGTTTCTCCCCTCATACACCTCTCTATTCTTCAATCTCTCTTATTTTTCATCCCTCCCCAGATATGGCTCATAGACAGGTTGAAGGTAGTGGACTCTTGCCCTGTATATTCAGCGTGCGACTATTTCTTCCATCAATGGCTGGTTGATTTCCCTAATGAGGGATGGTGGTGCCATTGGATGTACAAGAGGTCAGCTGTTGACATCGCTTGGCGTTGCCCTTGGTTTGATCTGCTTGAGATGAGCTACGGCATGGCCCGGCACTCAGTCAATTGGCTTGACACACTGTGTCTTCTATTTTTCATTTCGGTTTTGACGTCAGTTCAGACACGACCAAACTTGCCCAGAAGAGAGAGTAGAATACCTAGCTTTATTTCCGATCCGAGGCTCACAACTAGCTCGATATCCCACGGCATGGAGAACAAGAGAACTTCTGGCCCCACTCCCAATTTTTATTGCGCCCTTTCTGGTGAATGCATAGCTTGGCTTGAAGATGAGGTGCAAACCGAGCCTACTTTAGCATCCGAAGCTTCCACAAGCTCTGGAAGGGGCCGCAGGAACACCTAACTCATCTATACCCAAGTTTATTGCTTTAATCTGTACTTTCAAGTTTTTCTTCTGAATGTAATAAAAAGCAACTTCAATTTGTATCAAGAGTCGGAGAACTCTGTATTGAAATCAATGATGTGGGTACTGAAAATTTTTCGTTCGGTCCAAAAATGGTCTAAGTTGTAAAAAGATTAATTTGAACAAAATCAACTTTTATTAAAACTTTTCAAAACCATTTTCGATATGGATCACAACTGGACACACCCAGAATCTATCTTTGAGATGTACAACCCCAGATCCAGCAACTAGAAAGTTGCCCCTTGTCTGAATAGCACTGTATTGTACTGGAGATCACAACTGAACTCTTAGATGTAGAAAAGACAAAGATGACCAGAACAATCACATGGACACAGTTGATTTGGGAGTGTTTATGGCTGGACTTCAAGATGAAGTTGCCTACGTATTCCAAAGATTGGAATCAAGCCTTAGGTAGTTCGATTTGGGTTTGCTCGGGTATTAACACTCTCTTTTTGCGCTCTAACTTTTGCCAAGGCTGCCCTTTCTGGGTTTTCAACCTTGCGAGTTCAGTTTTTTCTTTTTTTCCAATTTTATGTGCTCTAACTTTTGCCTAGGTCGCCCTTTCGGGTTTTCGGCCTAGCGAGTCACTCAGGGGTAGTATTTCTTCAGCTTGTCCATGTTGATTGGTTAGGAGAATTCTAGGCCATCCAGGTCCATAAGAATGATAGCTCCACCTGACCAGATAGACTTGATGATGTAAGGACCAGTCCAATTAGGTCTGAACTTGCCCCTTGGGTCATGGATGGAAGCTCGGTTGTCTTTGAGCACCAAATTCGCTTCTTTCAGATTCCTGGACTTAACTTTCTTGTTGAAAGCCCTGGCAATCTTGCGTTGATAACCTTAGACATGATACAGTGCTTTCAGCCTTCTCTCATCAAACAGCATGAGTTCCTCAAACCTGCTCTGCTGCAAATCCGCTTCTACTATCTGGCACTCAGCCATAACCCGCAACGACGGCACTTCAATTTCAATCGGCAGAACAGCCTCCATCCCGTAGACCAAGAAATATAGAGTCACCCCAGTAGATGTCCGAATTGATGTTCTATAACCCAAGACAGCAAATGGTAGATTATTTGGCCAGTCCCTATAGGTTTCCAACATCTTCTGCAGAATGTGCTTGATGTTCTTGTTGGCGGCCTCAACAGCTCCGTTGGTTTGCGGCTGATATATGGATGACTTATGAAAAGCCACGTTGTACTTCTCCAACAAGTCGATCACTTTCTTCTTAAAGTGGGAACCATTGTCCGAGATGATCTCATTCGGGACCCTGTAGCGACAAATGATATTATTCCTGATGAACTTAGCTACATGTGACGTCTTCAGCACTGCGTAGGACTGGGCTTCGACCCACTTTGTAAAGTAGTCTATTTCCAAAGGGAAATACTCATGCCCTCTTGACCCCTTCGGAGTAACTGCCCAATAACATCAATTCCCCAGACTGAAAAAGGCCACAGAGAAGTCATGTTGTACAGCATCAACGGGGGGATATTCATCCGATTTGCATGAATTTGGCATTTGTGGCATTGCCGAACAAAACCGATACAATCCTCCTCCATGGTTGACCAATAGTAACCTTGCTTGAGAATCTTCCGAGTCAGCATTACTCCGCTCATGTGCGATCCGCACTCTTCTCCATGGATGGCCTCCATTAGGCGCTTCGATTCTTCTACATCAACACACAGCTTGTGCATTCCCAGATGGCCCCGTTTGTACAATTTACCCCCGTAGATAATAAACAGAGCAGCCATTCGCCGTATTGCCCTTTTATCTTTGGCATTTGCCCCTAATGGATAAGCCTCCTTTCCCAAGAAGTTCCATACATCATAATACTAGGGGTTCTGATCTTGTACTTCATCTATTGCGGCAATTAGCTCATAGGCCGGCACATATCTCTGTTTAATAATGATCGGATGCATCCAGACTCCCAAAGGGATGTCTATCATAGAAGATAAAGTTGATAAAGCGTCAGCGAACCTGTTGTTGTCTCTTAACAGATGGATGAAGGTCAGCTTCTTCAACCGAGGAATCAGAATGTCCAAGGTCTGCTGATAGGTTTTCATCCTTTCTTCCTTAACTTTCCAATCTCCTTTGGCATCAGATACAACCAGGTTCGAGTCCCCAATAACGTCCAACCGTTTTGCCCCTAGTTCCAGGGCGGCTTCCAAACCAGCGATGCATGCCTCATATTCTGCTTCGTTGTTCGATACCTTGAACCGGAATTTGAAGGTTAAGGGTATGTGAGAATTGTCAGGTGCTATCAGCAACACCCCTATCCCATACCCGTACTAATTAGACGCTCCGTCAAAGTACATAGTCGAAATCTCTTCTTTGACGTGTAGAATAGCCTCATCTAGGAACAGATACTCTACCGCTTCGTCTCCCTCCACTGGGTGATTGGCTAGGAACTCCGCTACCGTTCTCCCTTTCACAGACTTGCGAGTCATATACTTCAAATGAAATTCAGAGAGAAGAAGCAACCAACGGGCTAGCCTACCCGTAAGCGTTGGTTTCTCGAAGAGATATTTGATGGGATCTAATCTCGAAACCAGTATTACAGAGTGAGCTAACAGGTAGTGCCTCAACTTCCTGGTGGCCCATACCAAGGCTAAGCAAGCCTTTTCCAACGAAGTGTAGCAAGTCTCATATTCCAACATTTTCTTGCTCAAATAATAGATGGCTTTCTCCACCCTATCCTCAGATCCATGCCCAAGCATGCAGCCCATTGTCGTGTCGGTTACTGACAGATACAAAATCAATGGCTTCCTCGGCTCTGGTGGTGACAACACGGGTGGGTTCTGTTGGTATTGCTTGATCTGCTCGAAAGCAACTTGGCATCATTCATCCCATTGGAATTTCTTTCCTTTCTTCAGGAGACCAAATAGTGGTTCGCAAGTCAAGGGTGATTTTGTAATAAATCGTCTTATGAATTGCACTTTACCCAGAAAGTCGTGCACCTTATTTTCAGTCTGTGGTGGTGGCATTTCTAGGATGGCCTTAATCTTGAAAGGATCAACCTCAATGCCCCTCTGTGTAATCAAGAACCCTTGCATTTTCCCTGCTATGACACCAAAAGTACATTTCTGAGGATTCAGTCGCAACCGATACTCTTTGATCCGTTGGAAAATTTTCTTCAAGGCGATGCAGTGGCCCTTTCTTTCTTTGGACTTGACAATCATGTCGTCCACGTACATCTCAACCTCTTTGTGGATCATATCGTGTAAGATAGTGGTTGCAGCCCGTTGATAAGTAGCCCCAGCATTTTTTAAACCGAACGGTATCACCCTATAGCAGTAGGTTCCCCATGGCGTGGTGAAGGCAGTCTTCTCCCTGTCCTCGGGTGCCAGCAACATCTGATTGTACCCGGAAAATCCATCCATAAAGGAGAGCAGCGCATGCCATGCTGTGAAGTCCACCAATTTGTCGATATGCGGTAGAGGAAAGTCGTCCTTTGCATTAGCTTTGTTCAGATCTCTGAAAGCCACACATACCCGAATTCTGCCATCTTTCTTCAGCACTAGAACTATGTTGGCCAACCAAGTAGGATACTCAGATACTAGCAAGAACCCAACATCTATCTTCTTGGCGACCTTTTCCTTAATCTTCAAGGTCCAATCCGGGCGTATTCTTCGAAGCTTCTACTTAACAGGCCGGGCCTCAGGGTCAAGAGGAATCCGGTGCTGTACAATCTCAGGATCGATTCTAGGCATGTCTTCGTAAGACCACGTGAAAATAGCTTTGAAATCTTTTAATAAAGGGACTAAGCTCTTGCGTTCCTTCGAAGACAACATGGACCCGATCTGGGCCAAGCGCGGATCCTTCTCAGTACCCACGTTAATTGAAGTGATTTCATTAACCAAAGGTTTTACAAACCTCTCATCCTCTCGATTAATCAAACGTTTTAAAATCGGAGAAATTCCTTCCTCGTCATTTTCATCAAGTTTTGAAAGTCCTGATTAATGCAATATACTAAAGCCACATAAAAGTACTCAGAAACAGTAGTGGTACCATTCTCATTCTCAACTTCTAGTTCGTCTAATTCTTCGATTACAACCGACTCAAAGAAAAAAGAAAAAGACGACCTAGACAAAACAATGGCTTCCGGGTTATCAACCCCAGGAATCTTGAACTCTGACTCAGAAGAACTGGATTCTGATTCTGACTCCACAGACTCTGTGGAATCAGATTCCAACTCACCACCTAATTGAGAATTGCCAGACAAAAAGCCCTTCTCGAACTGCCAAATGAGGGAGGGTGCGATAGATGCATCCAGAATGCCGGTAGAAGGGTCCACAGCAGATTGATCCCCAATCATAGAAACGAAGAAGTCATCCCCCAAGCTCTCTGGTGCGATCTAAGGATCTGAGAGGAGACAAGCCAGCGCTACCCCTATTTCAAGTTCTGTGCCATCGGACTTATCCTCTGCATTCTATTCTGCCTCAGCGGGCAAGTTAATTTGTTCTTCTGGGGCTTCATCCCCTTGCAGTTGTAGGTCAAAAAAGATCTCAAAGCCGAGCAAGCGCCGTTTCTCTAAATTCAGCCAAGGCTCCAGAAAGCCGCAAAACGGGAAATCTTTCCCCTTTCGGACAACGCGTCCATTCAGGGTTCCTTGAATAGGTCGATGCACTAACTCATAGTGCTTTCCAATCTGTCTTGCCTTGGCTTTTCCAGCCATTTCTTTCCCCTTTCTTATCCAATCTTCCTTGGTAGGCATGTAACCTAAACCAAATGTATAAGGGTTGTGTGGCACTTCGGCCAATGGAACGACGCCCTTCCGGCCACTTCTCCCCAATCCCATTTCAGGCATATGTTGAAGCTTATTCATGAGGTAAATGGATTGTGCATTGACATATAATCCCTCATTAATAGCTAGAATATCTTGCACTACTCGGGCCTCAGCCGAGGTGAACCCAGACAAAAAGATATCTTCCTCGCCGTGCATAATTTCTAAGACCGGCGTAGTGACCTTCGACGGAGGATGGATGGAAGAGTTCCCAAAAACAATAGCTACCTCCTTCCCATGGGGGTATTTTAGCATCTGATGCAAAGTGGAAGAGACAGCCTTCACTTGGTGCAGCCACGGCCGCCCCAGAAGTAAGTTGAAGGTGGCTGGAACATCTAGGACATGAAACTCAAGGTCCTGTTGGGTCGGACCCACCTGCGTTCCAATTCGGACTGTCCCCATCACTTCCCGGCTTATATTATCATAAGCCCGAATCACCTGGGCTGTTAGCACAAAGTCTGTAGGTTTTAAATCGATAGCGTAGGCCATGCGCGACGTGCACACATTGATTGCAAACCCGGTATCAACCAAGACAAATGGTATCTATTTCTCTTTGCATTCAACAGAGATGTACAGTGGCTTATTGTGCTTAGAGCCCTCAGGCGGCAATTCTTTATCTGTAAAGGTTAAAGTCGGCAAGGCTTCCCCTGGGAACACCAATCCCACTAACTGCTGAGGAGTTGTGTCAATAAAGAGTTTGGCTTTGTCCATTGCAGATAGGACAGCTTGTCTATGCACCCGCGATGCCATGAGCAATCCCCAAATGGATATATCTACCTGAATCTTCTTTAGCTGCTTCAGTACAACCTCTTTTTCTAGTAGTTTCTCTTTCTACTTCTCTGCCTCCTTATCTTTCCCAGACACTTCCAGCTGGTCCAAATGCGGGGGTTTGAAATAACGCCCACTCCAAGTCATATGATCCACTTCTTCGGTATACCTTGTATTATCTAGCAAATTTTGTCCCCAGTCCTCATCAGTATGGGCAAGCCGCAAATCATCATCTTCCCACCAAGTTCCTTCAGAAATTGACAAGCAACTGTCCGATTCCGCTAAAATTGTTTCGTGTTCACAACACATTCTGTCCCTGTAGGGCCCTTGGCTTTTCTAGCCTTCTGATCATCCTTCATTCTTTCCTGTTCAAGCTGCCTCAGCACAGCCACCTGCTCCGTATCTGCTGTAAAAACACTACTCGATTCCTGAGCTAAATTCTTCGTACCGATGCTCTCCAGCAACTTCCCACTATTGTCGACCGTTCTGGCCATTGCAGACGTTCCTGTTTTTGACTGTCCCTGCTTTGGTTGAGACCCCTCATCAACATCTGGCTCATCACTGAGCCATCCTGTATTATCCATTGATTCGTTCATGTCAAACCAACCAATCTGTACATTCCCCAGATCCTGTTCATCAAAGAACCGCAAGTTACTAACATCCTCCTCAAACTACATTGATCTCCATTCCCCTCGGAAATTCCAACTCTGGTCTGGCCTGACTCATCGGTACAATATAGCGGCAGGGATTGTATTCTTCCTCTACCAAGTCCTCAGATCCCTCAGGTTCTGAACCAACATTTCCATTCTCCTCCAAGGTCATCCTGACTTTGTCTTCGACAGTCATCACCACTGGATTGGGTTGGGTTAATGGCGCACTCATCATGCACAAGTCTGTGCTTTCTGGCATGAATAGCGTCGGCATGGGTAGGTGGGAGGGAGTGATGTATATGCTGGGGTCAAACGAGATGGCCATTGTTTGGATGAAGTTTACCTGCCTGGGTAGAGGGTTTTGGTTATGTGGTGGGAGAGGGTTGGTAGTGACATTTGGCTTCTCTGGAGGCGCTATCACTTTGTTGTCAATGAGATCCTGGATCTCATGACGGAGTCTGAGGCATTGGTCGGTGTCATGACCATGCTGCTGGTGGAAGGCGCAGTACTTGGCCAGGTTATATGTAGGAGGGAGGGGATTTGGCAATGGGCGAGGTTCTAGGGGCTTTAGATGCCCCTTTCTGATTAAGACCTTCAAGGCTTTGGATGACGGCATGTAAAGTGGGGTGAATATCCTTTGGCCCCGGGGTGGGTACTTTGCAGGTTGTGAGGTGGTTCCGGATGTGTCGGTAAAGGGTGTGGCTATTTCCGGTGTGGTGGTGACTATACCAACATCAGAAGTCCTCGCAGTTGCATTGCTACTCGTAGCTGCATTCGAACTACGTGCAATGGCCCTCTTGGGCTGCTCCTTTTCATGGTCAATCAGACCCTATTTCATTGCGTCCTCTATCTTCACCCCTATCTCATGGAGGTCAGCAAAGGTAGGCAAGGGTAGGACTATCATCTTCTGCATCAACTTCGGTTACAGATTACGAACGACCATTCTTATCTGGTCCTTCTTAGCTGGCCTGGTGGTCATCATGGATGCCTTGGCCCTCCACCGAGTGACGAAGTCAGAGAAGCCCTCCTTCGGCTCTTGCCGAGTTGCCAAGAGATCATGGGTTGTGACCTCGATTTGGGTATTATAAGAATATTGGGCAACAATGGCCTTAACCATCTCTTCCCAACTTCTTTTCATGGAATCCTCCAACTTCGCATACCAAATGGCTACAGCACCCGACAGGGTCCGACCAAAAAGGGATAGCTTCTGCAATGTAGGGAGGCCCATTGGCCACAGGATATCTGAGAACAGCCGTAGATGGACCATAGGATCCCCCGAACTGTCAAAGCGGTCTATGTGAGGCATTTTGAATCTGTCCAGCAATGTCACTGCCGAATCGGTGTAACCGTCCTTGATGTCCGGGATGGAGTTAACACCCTGAGCCCTCTTGAACAACTTTTTAAGCTTGCTTACTGTTAACGCAGTCGGGTCGACCTCAAACTCAAAGGGGACCTCAGTTGGGTAGGCTTGTGCTTTGAAAGTCTGGGGTGGAATCGGATCAACTGGAGTGTCCGTATTTTCTTGGACATTGGATGTGGGGACAAGAGCTCTGGGTACAGGAATTTTTACTAGAGGTGGGTGCGATGCAGAAACTGTTGCCTGCTATGGTTATTGTAGCTGTTGCTATTGGAGCCTAGCAATCAGTTCAGCCTACTGGGTTGCAACCTCTGTTTGGCGAGTAGTAACCTCCGTTTGGCGAGCAGCATCCCGCTGCATGGCCTTGATGGTCTGTCAGAGTTGACGCATCGTATCCTCCATACTGACTGAGGGGTGCTGATCTATCTGATTTGGTAAGTATTCTCTTTCTGAGATGGAAGCGAAAATCTGAGCCCAATTGTGCACAAGTGACGTAGATAGTGACCGCTGAATTGGAGACTGTTGAATCGGTGATCTATGCCTGACTGTCCTCCGTCTAGTAACTGGGGGTAGCGAAACAAACCCTGGTTTTCCTCTAATTAGATCCTCAGATCGGTAAATCCTCCTGACTCTGGTCTAGGGTGCTCAGGGGGTATCTGCCTCGTCGGAAGCAATGGTGAAATACTACCTTGCAAAAAAAGAAAATAAAGCAAAAAGAAAGAAACAACAATCAGCAAACGCACAACACCTCGACTTAGATAGAGACAACACATGGCTAAAATCATAAGTTGGACAATTTGTACTCAAACACTGATTTCTGCCCCTGAATTTTTGCCTCGAACTGATACCCCCAAACTGATACCCAAACTCGCAACTGATACATACATTACTGTAGAGTCACACTCTAAAATCACTGTGGTGATGTGGTATGGAAATACTCTTTTGATCTTGGGAGACGTTGGTGATCCTCAGCTAGTCACCTAAAAAGGAAAGAACACTCCGGTAGGGGGTGCTAGAATTAGCACTCCGACGGGCAAGTTAGTTCTTCACTCGAGATTTCTTGTATTCTTAGTTAAACGAAATGATTTCTTTTTTACGTACCTTTCTTAGACTGTTGCTCCTTTATTTATACTTGTTTACTAGGTCTCGGGGCCTGGCCCACTTTTCACTCATTATCCTCTTATTTAGTCGGCTCCTTAGCTCAATAAATATTTGGCCTATCTATCGTATTCGGCCTCATGATGATGGAAGATTGAGTCGAGTATTACATACTTTCTGGAGTGTACGCTTCTGATTATGCCATAAATTCGGCTCCCACAATTGCCCCCCAAACTCCTCATTGATGATAGTTAATTGGCGTGTTTGGTTTCGATTTTGAACAGTTGAGAGACATAAGTTAGGCAGCTTCACTTATCCCAATGTGAGTGTCAGAACACGCACGCCTTTCAGTCATCATTATACTTTCCTGCCTCATTGGTGCATCTCTCGCATTTATTACGATTTGAAACTTCAGTCCTTTCGAATGCATGCTTTTTCGAATATTTGAGCCTCTTGGATTGTCAGTCGGTATTGCTTCTCTGGCGTTTTTTATCCTTGCCTCCTTTACCTCTCGTAAGTTTTCTTCTCCTCTTTGTAATCCTATTTTCCGTGTTTATTTTAGTTTTGGCATACCCCTGAGTCCTTGCTAGAATGGTTAAGCATTTGAAAGACCTCCTTTACGAGGGTCGTATTTCGGGGTTCCGACGACATTTTTCTATCCCTGATGATGTCCTCCTATCTCTAATGACAGACAATACTCTCGATATGGAGAGGGTGGATCAAAATACAATCGTCTTTCCTCTCCAATCCATTGCGGAGGGCGGAGTCTATTTTTCCCTACATCCATTCCTTAGGGCCGTCCTCCGCCATTGGGGTCAGATTCTTTCTCAGCCCAATGTGAATTTTTTTTGAATCATCATGGGAATCGTAGAGTTGAACCGGCACCTTAGGATCAACCTTGGCATTCTGGCCATTTGGCACTGCTATGCTTTAGCCAAATCTTTCGGTCGGCTCGAGCGGTACTTTCTTAGGGCCAAGGACACTGGCCATCATTTGGCAACCATGCTCGCCAGATCTGGCAAGCGAGTTGACGACGTAATGGTCAATGTCCGAGGCAATTGGGAATTCGTTGAAGGCGAAGATCGCCTAGACCCTATTCCCAGACAGAAGAGTGAACCAGGTTGCCGTGTAACTCCTTGTGTTTATCGATCTTTCTTTTATTCGGCTTTTTCTCCAAGTCTAAACCTTTGTTTTTGTAGGCAATAAATTGAAGAAGATTCTAACTTCGGCTGACGACGCAGTCCTTGTGAAAATTAAGATTGCACTCACGTACTTCGGCCGCCCAAACGTACAGAAGCAAGGGAGAGCCGCCCACATACTCCTGCGGTACGAGCCTACTTATACTACGTTCTCAGCCGCAGACGACATTCCAATCCCATCCGGCGATCAATACCTTACGGCTCTTATCTTTCCCAGCTTCAAGAACCTTAGGCAAATTGGTCTCGAAGCTTCTGATCCAGAGCAAGACGTAGAACCGATGATCGAGGTAGTTGCCGAACCAATGAGAGAGTTTGCTGAGGAGGCTGAAGAGGTCGACGAGGCTCTAAGTTCAGCGTTTGAGGTAGCCGGTCTTAACCAGCCTACCTCACCGTCCACTTCGGGTCGGGCAGAGTTTTCCTTTGGAGATATTTTTGTAAATTTGGGAGACCTACTCGGCGATTTTTTTGAAGGTATGGCTAGGGAAATCTCACGCAGATGGCGCGAAAGAGAAATGCCGAACGAATGGCCGCCCGAAAAAAAAGCCGAGGCCGCCCGTTCTGAATCTGCCCCAGTTGAATCTTTCCAACCCGTTATTGGAGAAGAAACGGTTCAGGTTGTTGTGGCCCAGACGGAGAAGGATGGTGAACAACAGATTATAAAAGAATGGCTGATTCCAGAAGAGCGGGGCGAAAAGCGTAGCACCGAGGGAGAGGCCGGCTTAGATGATTGTCTTACTGACAAACGGCCTCGCTTAGAAGAGTCGGACGTAGTTGTTCCTTTCATTGTTCAGCCAAAGATCAAAGACACGCCGATCTCCTCTGATGCATCTGCCATTAAGGATCCAGCCGTAGCGTTGAGCCTGGCGACTTCAGTCTCCTTGTTGGCTGACAAGGCAGCCTTTCACGCTGTGCCGGATTTGGTGGCCGTAGCCTTAGCTGTACAGTCGGCCCTTCTGGTAGGTGACCATCTCAACTTCTTTTGATTTTGCTTGCATACGGTATCTGACGATCCTAACTTGTTTTGCAGACGGTCGGGAGGCTCGCCGACTTAGGCCGCCGCCAGCATGATGTCGTTGAAAGGATTGGCCGTTTGCAGTCAGAAGTGGACGGTCAGAAGAGCAGGGCCAAGTTTGAGGCGATGAGAGCCACAATGGAGAGTGCGCGGGCCGAAGCAGAGAAGGAGAGGGCTCGGACTGCTGATCAACTCTAATCTGACGCTGAGGATACGGCGAATGCGAGTGAAAAATCGCTCAAGTTAGCGAAGTAGGTGCTTGCCAAGGTGGAGGTTGAGTTAGAAGGGTTGAAGGCGGCCAAGGAAAAAGCCGACTCTGAGGCTTTTGCGGCATTTGAGGCTGGAAAGGACACTACCCTCAAGGAATACGCAGATGAAGTTCCCAAATTCAAGAATCGGGGATTCAAACATAGGTGGCTCAAAGCCCTTGCCGCCGCTGGGGTTGCATTGGCCTTGCCAATTCCATAAGAGCAAGTGGACGTTAAGCCACTTGAGTCTGATCTTTTGGATTGATCTGGAAGACATTCTAGTTTTATTAAGTATTTTCAATTTCGATGTATGTTTTTGTTTAGTGGACTTCTGTTAGTTCAAGGTAATTTTCATGTATAAATTAGTTACTACCTGTGCTCAATTTATTAATGAAAATTTCCTTGTCATTTCACTACTACTTATACGTAGTTTTTGATGTTAATGAAGAATTTTTGCCTTTCACTACTTTGGATAAAATGATTACTGTCTGTTGTGCTTTCTAAGATTGAATATCCCACTGCATGGCTGCCGATTGGGTAACAGTGTAATCTTGGCAATATTGATTTACCATTAATATGCCGAATATTTCGTGGGTATTGTACTAGTAAATCGATTCATTGAGCGGAATCTGCCCTTGCCCCAGCTGGTTCATGAACATTAAACGTCGATTGACACGAACTTAAGAATATCGGTGAATCTATTTATGGGGTGGCTGGGGCACTTAGGCCGAATAGATTGATGAATCTTCCCTTGCCCTAGCTGGTGCACGAACATTCAACACCGAACAACACGAACTTATGAATATTGGTAAATCGATTCGTGGGATGCTGGGGCACTTAAGCCGAATAGATTGATGAATCTGTCCTTCCCCCAGCTGGTTCACGACCAATAAACGCCGAATGACATGAACTTCTGAATATTGGTGAATCTATTCGGGGGGCGGCTGGGGCACTTAAGCCGAATAAATTGATGAATCTTCCTTTGCCCTAGCTGGTTCACGAACATTAAACGCCAAATGACAGTGTTTGGTGGGGGAACATGACTCAGTTAGCGCCGGGTGGTTGAGGTTTTGATATTAATGAGATTGCCTCGAAGGTGCTCCCTTCGTAGGGAATAAATGAATGAAGGTCCTATTTTTATGTGTTCAGTAAACAACTCAGTCCAGTTCTTCGAGGAAGATTAAACAAGTGTGAATGTCGAATAAACTCTTTTTTAACAGGAAAGGGGAAGCGAGGGCGCTAGCTGAGCTGGGTGGAGACATGAATCGAAGTGGTGAACCTTCGCGCACAGGAGGTAGAAGTTTGAGGGATCGGGAGAGACGTCAATCTCCTCGATGTCGAAGTAGGTCGCCCAGGAGGGACAAGCAGCCACAGGGCAGATCTTCGCAACCCCATGGTGGAAGGGAATCCGACGCGAATCCATGCCCATTGAGCTTTGCGGTCTTCGTGGGGGAATAGATCCATGACAGAGGCAGATTCGATCATTCGAGACCCAAATGTAGAGGTTGAGTTTGCTCGACAAATTTTTCCAGCCAAGGTCCAGCAGTCGATGGTAGGTCGACAGGACTTCGAAGTGTTTCGTGAAGGCGTTCACGGGGCGGTGAAGGGGCTCTACACCGCCTACGAAATCGGCATGCATCTGTGCGCTGCCCGCCGAGAAATAGAGAAGAAGGATTAACATATTCGAAGCTTGGAGGCTCGCGCGGAGGCGGCTGAGCGTGAGCTAAGGAAGGCCAAGGCCGTTCAGGCACAACCTGCCGAACAGGCCAACCCAATCGTGGAAGAGAAGGTCACCCAGCGGCTCATCAGTACCGCGCTTGCTGATCGTGACACGGTGAGTATGTTCACAATGGAGTCTGCGAAGGGGAGGGCCTATGAAAATGGTTTTCATGACGGCCGAAAGGTCGGAATTGAGAAGACCAAGGAGAAGCTTGCCGAAGAGGTTTGTCGTTGTGAAAATCGTGGATTTAGGCACGGTTGGATCAAGGCATCTCAACCAGCGGAAGCTCTCCGAGTATCGGGCATTGATTCGGCATCGCCACTCTACTGACGTAATCATTTTCCGTTTTCTGCTTTTGAAGTCGAGAAGAGTGAGGACGAGGGTGACGCCGTATAACAATACTCATTGTAGCGTTTAAATGCAGATCACGTTTGACACTATGTAATTATTGCCTGATTGAATAAAAATGTTCTATTTTTCATATTTCGTTGTAATTTTCATTCGGCATACACGTCTTTGCATGTTTCATTGCATAAATGTTTGAATAGATGTGTAAACATTGACCGGCCTGAGTAATATGCTTTAATGTAAATGGGTTTTGCCTGCTCGTCATGAGCATCCTTCAATGTATTTGGGATACAAGTGTTACGCCGGCTAAAAAGCGTCATGGGCTGACGAGGTTTCGTATCCGGAAGCTGAATTGGCCCAAAGATGTCATGCAACAGCGGGGCTTCGAATCCGGAGATTTGAATGGGCCAATCGTGACATCCACAAAGGGCGCCCCGAATCTAAAGGCTTAATCAGTAGATTAATCTATAATTGTCGTTTAGATAATTAGGCCATTGTAACTCCAAAAAACTGAAATTTAGTACACAGAGTGGTTGTGGCAAATATCAATTGGCGTGGGGCCTAGATGCTTGGCCGGTTAGATTAATAAATCTACCCTTGCCCCAGCCAGTGCATGTACTCCAAAAAGCCGTTTAGGATAATTAGGCCATTTTAACTCCAAAAAACCAAAATTTAGTACATGGAGTGGCTATGGCAAATATCAATCGGCGTGGGGCCTAGATGCTTGGCCGGTTAGATTAATAAATCTGCCCTTGCCCTAGCTAGTGCATGTACTCCAAAAAGCCGTTTGGCATAATTAGGCCATTTTAACTCCAAAAAGCCGAAATCTAGTACATGGAGTGGCCATGGCGAATATCGATCGGAATCCGTCTCTTGGAGTTTATCCTTTAATGAAATTCCCTCGGGGTCACTGCAAGCATTAAAAATAAATGGAATGGACTCTTCCTGCCAGTAACTTCACTTACTGTATCCAAACTTGATTTAAAACAATTTGTTACGTGGGGTTAGATAAGTACGAATGTGAAATAGAGTTTTGTTCAATAGTAGAGGAGAAGCTCGAACTTTGGTTGAGCTTGATGCTGCAATGGATTGTAGCAGAGAACGCACCCGTGCGGGAGGTTGGGCATCCAAAAAATGGGAGACACGTTAGCCTCCAAGTCGTCGAAGCAGATCACCTCGAAAGGAGAAACAGCAACGGGGAAGTTCTTCGCAACCACGACCGAGAGATGATGCCGACGTAGCACCACGATTGTTGAGTTTAGCAGTTTTCGTGGGGAATTCCTTCCTTGTCCTGGATCTTGGCCTTGACATTGTCAATGGTGTCAGTGGAAGTTTGGCGATGTGCAAATCGTGGATTTAGGCATAGTTGGATCGAGGCATTTCATGCTGCGGAGGCTTTCCGAGCAACGGGCGTTGATTCGGTGCTGCCGCTGTACCAACACGATTACTTCCCCTTTTCTGCTTTTGAAGTTGAAAATAGATATTGTAATGCTCGAACGCGGATTGTGTTTTTGTAACTACTGTTTAATCAAATAAAATGTTTTATTTCAAACGTTTGTGTCTCATTCTAAATTTTTTATATGCTTAGTTAAGCACTTTATTTTGAATGTTGGCATGTTTTGTTTTGTTCACGCGGTTGTGCCGGCTCAACTTACATATCCCGAATTCGGAATATTACTCGGCCTTTGAGCGTCGCCAGTGATTATTTGGTCAACCGAATTTGAAGTTTTATTCGGCTCAAAGGCGTCATACACCGATGAGGCTCGGAGTTTGGAGTCTACTAGGCCAATCGTGATATCCACGAAAGGGGCTCCGAATTCGGAGGCTTTATCGGCCTAAAAATGTCATGCGCCGATAGGGCTCCCAATCCGTAGGTTTAATTGGCCCTAAGGTGTCATGCACCAGAGGGGCTCCGAATCCGGATTCTTTAGTTGGCCAATCGTGATATCCACGAAGGGCGCTCCGAATCCGGAGGCTTAATCGGCCCTAAGGTGTCATGCACCAGAGGGGCTCCGAATCTGGAGTCTTTAGTTGGCCAATCGTGATATCCACAAAGGGCGCTCCGAATTCAGAGGCTTAGTCGGCCCTAAGGTGTCATGCACCAGAGGGGCTCCGAATCCGGAGTCTTTATTTGGCCAATCGTGATATCCACGAAGGGCGCTCCAAATCCGGAGGCTTAATCGGCCCTAAGGTGTCATGCACCAGATGGGCTCCGAATCCAGAGTCTTTAGTTGGCCAATCGTGATATCCACGAAAGGTGCTCCGAATTCGGAGGCTTAGTTGGCCCTAAAGTGGGGGTTGCGGAATGAATTACGCGATGAAGAAATGAGAGACTTTGCATTGCAGAAGTGAAATATATACAATTATCAAGGCCCACAGGTCAGGTCCGTGATAGAATTTTCGTAAAACTTTGCTTGTGCCGATTGCTAGGAGCCAAGGAATTGCTCAATGCCATGTTCTGTCGGGAAGCGTACAAGCTGATGATAGGTGCTTGGCACGGCCTGCATAATATGCAACCAGGTTCGCCCTATGATGAGATTGTACGGCGAAGGAAACTTGACGACCAAGAATTCCACATCCACTGTTCGGGAGACCGCTCGAACGGGCAATGTGATCTTCCCCAACGGGTACTCTGGATTTGTATTGAAGCCGAATAATGGATAAGACGCCAGAGACAGGTCTGATTCGTTTAAGCTGAGTTTGATGAAGGGCTTGTAATACATAACCTCTGAAGTACTCCCCAAGTCTATGAGAGCGCATTCAACGGTAAATCAGTTTACCCGTTATTCGATGACTAGCGGATCAATGTGAGAGACTGTTATGCTGATAAGATCAGAATCGTCGAAGGTAATACTCGGATCTTCTTGGGGCCGTTTGGTTGGAGTAAGTTGCTTTTGGGGGACTGGATGCGATTGAATTGCATGCACGGTTGGGGGCGTTGGCAGGCTGTAGATCATATGGATCACGTCGAGTGGAGGTGAATCCTGTCTTAATGCTAGTGCCTTAGTTGGGTTGCCTTTTCTTACGTACTGTTGTAGCTGGCCATCTTGCACCAGTTCTTCCAGGTGATCCTTTAATGCATAACAACTCTCAGTTTCATGGCCGTGATCTTTGTGATACTCGTGCCGCCTATCCTGTCTTCGCGTGTCAGGAGGCCCCACCATCTTCGACGGCCATTTGAAGAACGAAAGGTGTTGGACTTTGGACATTACCGCACTGATCGGCTCTGTCAACTCCGTATATTTCTGGTCGGCACGCCTCGAGCGCCTGCTGTCGACTTTCAGTTGTTCATTCGTTCGATGGGAGCATTAATCGCTTGATCGGCAAGAATCCCGCCTTTTGTCTCGCTTAACTCGCTGCCATGGTTCAGGGCTCTGTGGTGGTACGGAACTTATTAGCTGAGCAATTTCAGGAGGGGCCGTTTTGTTGGCCATTTGTCCGTCTTTAACCCTCATGGCGTCATCTTCCACTTTACAACATTCCTCAACTTTCTTCATCAACGCCCAGACTATTTTGGGGGGTCTTCTAGTCAAGGAACTGCGGAGGGCACTGTCTAGATGTAGTCCTATTTTGAAGGCGGTGATGGCCATGGAGTCGTTGCAAGCGTCGTCAACGAGATTAAAGCACTCCTAATAGCGTGCCGAATACACTCTTAGTTTTTTCTCCTGGCTAAATCTGCATTGCCCAGAGAGAGTCGGCTTATTTTAGCTGTACCTCGTTGGTGATGAATCTGGCCCTGAAGGATTTCTGTAATTGATGGAAGCTTTTGATCGAAGCCAGCTCCAGTTTATAATACCACCTTACAGCTAATGGTCCCAAAGTGCTGGGAAATATTTGGCACATGAGGGCCTCGTCGTTTGCATGTAACGTCATGACTTGCTTGTAGTGACGGATGTGATCGGTGGGGACTGATTTTCCATCACAGAGAGTGAACGACGAAGCTTTGAACTTTTTGGGCAGAGTGGCCCTTGCAATCCGTCGGACAAAGGGATCATGCTGGTCCTCTTCATCCGAACTGTTTCTTCTGCGCTTATTCCTTATATGTAGACTCTCTTCGGAGGAGCTGGAAGTTTCGGGTCGTCCCTTCGTCTTGAGCTCCGTGGATAATGAGTCGGAGTCATTATTGGAATCTTTTGATCGGGCTCGAGGTCGTTGACCACTTGCCCTCAGAGGTCGTTCGGGATCTTGGCGCACAGTTTCTCTGGACTTTGCCACTTCCAGGGCCAAATCCAGACGGATACGCTCATTTTCAGCGATCATGTTCTCCCACCTTTATTCATTTTGCTTTGCCTGTTCCATGATCGCTTGCATTGTCTCTTGCGTTGAAGTTGAAGGTGAACCGAAGTTCAAGGCGCGTCTTGCGGTGATGGTTTCCTGTTCGAGCATGTTTGCTGGAGTGCGATCGTCTCTCTGTGTGGCCTCATCAGGGGCTGTCGGAGGGTCTTCAGTTACGCCTGCCATGGATGTATTTGAGTATTCCCACAGACGGCGCCAATTGTGGTGATGTAGTTTGGAAATACTCTTCTGATCCTGGGAGACGCTGGTGATCCTCAGCTAGTCACCTGAAAAAAAATGAACACTCCGGTCGGGGGTGCCGGAATTAGCACTCCGACGGGCAAGTTAGTTCCTCACTCGAGATTGCTTGTATTCTTAGTTAAACGAAATGATTTCTTTTTTACGTACCTTTCTTAGACTGTTGCTCCTTTATTTATACTTGTTTACTGGGTCTCGGGGCCTGGCCCACTTTTCACTCATTATCCTCTTATTTACTCGGCTCCTTAGCTCAATAAATATTTGGCCCATCTATTGTATTCGGCCTAATGATCATGGAGGATTGAGCCGAGTATTACCTACTTTCTGGAGTGTACGCCTCTAATTATGCCATAAATTCGGCTCCCACAATCACATACCAAGCAAGTGAGAGCCAAAACACCCCTACGGTGGGGTAGGGTTTCTTTGTCCTAATTTCGTCAAGAACTAGGGGTTCGCTACGCAAGCAAACGGTTTCAAACAAACCTATATTCAGGTGAGCAACCTGTCCTAGTTTGGAATAATCTCTAAGGCTTCTGATATGCAACTAGATCGATTGGTCAAAAAGGGTGCCTCAGCAAGACCACCTAATATACCTCTCTCTCCAAACACCGAGAAGTGAAAGGAGGATCAAACAGTACAGCGGTGATCCAGATCCAAGGTTTGTGTTCCCATCATGGCAGAGCCCACAACCGGTCAGCCTTATGGAAAGATTTTCCAAGCAAGCCTCCGGCAAACCGCTTAGGAATAGCAGATGGAAAACATTATGACTTAGGCGCACCAATGCAAATACAATGCAAAGAAACACAAGTGTAGAAACAACATATCATGAGTTCGAGTCAAGTTCTCTAAATCCCCAATGCAGTCGCCAAAAACTGTAAACTCGACTTCCTTCGCGCGCCCCCCTTTTGGAGAGGCACAAATTGGTCCTACAGTTCGGACTCCTGTCACAGTTCTGAATCTAGTCTCACAAAGTGCAATGTGAAAACTGATAAATCACCAAAGAGTCCAAATCGGGCAAACGTTTTGGACAATAAATTTTCAATCAAATAATGCCAAAAATGGACTGCTTTGCCAGATTACATAGTCCCCACCTAAATATTTTATTTTTAGGAAATTTAAGAAACCTTGACTCGTGCCAAAGGCCACGTGTCCGTCATCACCAAAGTTGCCTCGGCTCGGGAACTTGGGTACGAGAGGGGAAGGTCCTAAAATGAGCACCCCCGCTCGCCTGATCAAAGATCGGCCTCTACTAATCATGATATGTTGTTTTATAAACACATGTGTTCTTATCCGGTTATTTAGCTAACTTTACTATGTGATGCGCACAACATAACAAGTATAGACTAAATCGCAAGAATTGGAACAAAACAACTTATGTTTGTTTTTGAAAATGGTTTGAAAGTGCCACCCTCAAGTGGGCTTAAAACATGATGATTTGCCACTTTGCAAAGTTGGATTAAAACTCACATTTGTCCAATTGTTCTAATTCAAGTAACAAAGCCTTTATCCACAGGCATTCATGCAGTTAAGCATTTAAGAAAATAGCCTTATGGCAAGCATGCTATCATGGGAACACTCACGCTCATGCAAGCATGCTAAAGCATAAAACTTACCGAGTACTCCAAGCCAAAAAAAAAAAAAAAACTAGTTAGAAACAATGCATGATCCTAACTATACAAAATGCCTAATGCAACACATGCAATAATGCGACTAAATAGGCTCGGCTATCTAAGATGGAATATGAATGCAATAATTTGATACATATATTCAAAGAAGTATTGAAGTACGATGCAATTTGAATGATGCGCCGAGCCCCGATGCATGCAAGACAAATGAATGAATGCAAACATGCGAGAATAAGGTATGCTAATTGAAAATGTCCCTAAACTAACCATCAATAGCTGTTAAATAAAAGGGAGAAAGATGTGGGGTTGGAAGACATGCACACACACACGCACGCTTATTACAACATTGTGCCCTCTCGAAGGAGGGTCCAAATAAATAAGCTAAGCTAATCTAAGCTAAGCCAAATATTACAAACCAACTAATTAACTATTCTAGCTAATTAATTATTACAAGACAATTGAATAACTAGCTATGCTAAGCTAATTAAAATATTACAAGATAGATTAAACTAATTGATTACAACACATGTATTAATTGGCTACAACTATCTAATAAAGCGATAAAATGGCCTCACAGGTGAGGGAGACATGCATGCTCGGTTGGTTTCTTTCCAAAAATCCACCACCTTGCCTTTAGATGCCTCTATTTGCACATCTTTGAACCTCTGAAAATTATGCCAACTTCCAGAATAACTCTGCTCCATCACAGAAATACACTGAGCAAAATTCACTAATGGCTGATCGGCTAGAAATGATGGCTATCGGCCACTACTGGTGGCTGGTCGGCTAGTACATGTGGCCGGTCGGCCACTGCTCTCCTGAACTTCCTCCTTTTGCTGTAACAGAGAGCAAATAGAGGCAAGGCAGTGTATTTTTCAAGGAATGTGTGTACTGCCACTGTCCTTATCATTCCTCAAGCTCGAAGGAGTATGGCACTTGGCTCTTAAGCCACCAATCAAGCATTTTCAATGCATGATGGCCAAAGAACCAAGCTTGTACAAGATTAATGAATGCACACATAAGACTCGAAGGGCCACCACCCTATCATGCATGACCAAGGGTGGCGGCGACCAAGAAACATGACACGTTTCATCACTTTGAGTATGAAACGTCCCATATTTCTTGTGTTTGGATTAACGTCCGATCCAAACACGTGCAATGCAACACGAATGCTTATCTTGCACAAGTTTTACTTGGTTCAATTCTTGTTTACACATTTTAGCTTACCAATTAGTCCTTTAACCGGTTAAGTCCAATGTGAAAGTCCTCTAATTGGAAGGATGGCCTAAGCCACAAGTGCCTTGAGCATGAAAGAGGTCTCATGCTGTTGGTTAGTAGAAACCCTCAAGAGAGGATTAAAACCATTAGGCATGAGTGCCTCAATTCCATACTTAAGCCAACAAGGGGCTCAAGACCACTTTCAAAGCAAATTAAAAAGTGAACAATAGAGGAAGGTTGTAGGCTTTCAGTGCTGATATGGCATGTAAAAGACAATAAATCATGCAAGCAGAAGATACACAACATTTTCAAAAGCCAAAGGCATTAAACTAGTGAAGAGCATTACACATGATGCATGCAATATCAAGCTCAAACGACTAAACCAGCTCTGGACAGAGCTAAAACATGCCAAAACAGTGGCTAAATCATGCTGGAATTGAAGCATAGAAGGCAAGAAAAATATGCTCATTTGTTAGCTCAGAAACAAGATTCAAAGCATAACTCTCAAAAGCAATGAAAGAGTTAAATACATGCACAATGCTGAAATCACATGTAAAATGATGCTAAAACATGCAACCATCTCATGCAAGACATGTTTGAGGCCTTAAAACACTAAGCTAGTGAAGGCATTTGCACTATAGCTATACAAAACATGGATCATATGACCAAAACTACTCAAAACAGAGTTAAAACATATCAAAACATTAGCAAAAATGTGATGGAGTCAAGCTAACACAAGCTAGAATGTTAGGTTAACTCATTAGGCATGCCAGGCTAATAAGAAAAATTACACTACAAGTGCAAGAAACAAGCAACAAGTGCTCCAACCAACCCAAAACAGAGTTGAAACATGTCAAATTAGGTCCTAAAACATGCTTGAATTAAGCTACAAAAAGGTAGAAATACATGCTCACATGTTAGGCCATCTACACTTGCAAACAAGACATAAGAAGGGAAGGCTATCCCCTCCTATTTTGGATCTCAAAACCAAGTTTTTGCCACTGAAATTCCCCTGGAACTCAATGGTTAAAAGGCCAAAAAAAAGTTGTTTCAAAAGGTTTTGAAAGATAGCACAAAACTTAGCAAACAAGCTACAAAAGAGGATGGATCACCCCTAACTCAAAAAAGGCCTTGAACCACCATTTTTAAACCTTAGAAACAGAGATTTTTATAGTTGAAAACTAGGCCAAAAATATCATGCAAAGGTGACCAAACTAGTGTGCAAAAATAAGCTTAAAAGGCGTAAGTGTTTACCTTTGAAGCACAACAACAAAACAGCCACAACTCTAAGCTAAAACCAGCTTTGAGAGCTCAAACAAGGCCTCCAAGAACCTCAGCTCCAAGATGAAGGTGTTTGGCTAAGGGTCTTAGTGCAAATGTGCAGAGAAATCTCATTTTCAAGCATAAAATAGGAAGAGAGAGAAGATTCTAGAGAGAGAGGCATAAATTTTGCTCACAAAATTTTGAAACCCTCAAAATAGGGGAGACACCTCCCCTTATATAGAAAAACAAGCTACAAGCTTGTATTCATCCCTCCATACATGTGTATGGAGATGAGCATCAGTGATCAACAACTGGCACTACAGGCAAACAAATATCTGAAAAAGGAGAAAAATGGCCGCCGGCTGTCATTCGTGGCCAACCGGCCATCAGTGTAGCCGACCGGCCACCACTAATGGCTGATGGACACTGGGGATGGCCGACAAGCCACCCTCTCCTCCAGATGCAAAGCAACAAGCTCTTGGTCCACAACCATGCACAAAACAAACAAGTTGAGAGGCCCAAAGGCAAGGCACTCCGCCAAGAACTTCAGGCGCTCAAAATGAACACGAGCGTGCGAAATCATCGTGAGTTCAAACGATGACGTCTAATTCTTGAGGACAGTCAAAAATGGGGTGCCTACACTTGCGCTCGAGCGGTAATGCCTATTTTGATTGTGTATTGGCGCTCGAGCATCACTTCTTGCACTCGAGTAGAACCAAATGTTGTGTCTGACGCTCGAGCGTCACTTCCTGCACTCGAGTGGAATGTGAATATATTAGATTGTGAAAGTGACTTTTTACATCACTTTTTCATGTCTCTTTCTCTCTCAACTTTCTAAAAACCCTAGATCCTCACCCTCTCTCTCTCTCTCTCTTTCTCTCTACATTTTAACCAAGATCCATTGGGTACTCTTCTCTCTTTCTCTCTACATTTTAACCAGGATCCATTGGGTACTCTACCCTAGTGCCTTTGAGAAAAAGGTATAGCATCTCTAGAGCTCCATTTTGGTCCGAATAAAACTTGGGTTTGGCATCTTTGAAGTTTCTCCATCTCTTCCTTTGATCTCCCAACTTTGAGGTAGGGATTCTCTACACTCTCTATGAGTTTTAACTTGATTATTTTGTCATGTGTGAGAACATGGGGTTTTATGGTGATTTTGACAGCCTTAAGGTTTGGGGTTGAAATTCAAAAGAGAGGTTTTCAAAAAGAATGTCTTGGAAATGGTTATGGGAATGATTATGAGCTTGTAATGCATTAAATTTGTTGTTCTCAACATTTGGGTTGGATCTTGGGAGAAAGGGGGATTTTACCCTAAAATGTCTCAAACGATTATTTTGTATAAATAATGGAATTGGCATTGAAAACATGGAATTAGATGAATGGTCATATAAATGGTAGAGTAGGATATGTATTACCTCTCACCTATGAAAATTTGAATAATTTATCTGTTGTGGAATTGTATATATGTTTAGAAATAACCATTTTGGGCTATCAATGGAGGATAGTGTGGCTCCAATTTTTCGCCCCCCCTCCCCCCTTCGGAAGGTTCGAAAGAAGCCAAACAGTTCAGACTCTCGCCATTCTAAATCTAATCTCACAAGTGCAATGTGAAATTGATAAACAACAAAGAGTCAAAATCCAGCAAATCATTTGGAAAATTGATTTTGAATCAAAAATGCCAAAATTGGACTGCTTTGCCAGATACAAAGTCGCCACATAAATATTTTTGGGGGGAAATTTAGGAAACCCATGACTCGTGCCAAAGGCCACGTGTCCATCATCAACAAAGTTATATCGGCTCGGGAACTTAGGTATGAGAGGGGAAGGTCATAAATACATTTGAGCACCCCCACTCGCCCGATCAAAGCTCGGCCTCTACTAATCATGATATGATTTTTATCAACATTATATGCTCTTGTTCCGGTTATTAATCTAACCTTACTATGTGATGCACACATCCAAGTATAGACTAGTTTAATCAAATTGGAACAATTCAATTTCATGTTTGGTTTTTTAAAAGGGTTTGAATTTTGCCACCTCAAGGGGGCTTAAAAACGTATATTCATTGAATCATTCCAATCCATGCAATAAGCCTTCATCCACAAGCATTTCAAATAGTTTATCAGATAAGCACTTAGCCTTATGGCAAGCATGTTAGTCATGGCAATCACTCACACTCATGCAAGTATGCTAAAACACTAAAAAAAAACTTACTTAATACTCCAAGCTAAGATAAAACAAAAAGAGTTAGGAAAATATGCATGATTCCTAACTACACAAGATGGCTAATGCAATGTATGTGATATGAAATTAATAGGATCAACTACTAATATGGCATATGAGACAATTTTGACAGCATGCGTTTTAAGCAAGTACTCAAAGAAGTATTGAAATAACAATGCAGTTTGAATCATGTGTCGAGTCTCGGTGCATGCAATACAAGATGAATGGATACAAGCATAGGGTATGCTAATTAAAATATGTCCCTAATCCAACCATCAAAAGCAATTAAATAAAAGGGAGAGACATGAGGTTGGAAGACATACACGTTATTACATCACGCTCTCACGAAGAAGAGTTCGAATGAATAAACTAGCTAAGCTAAACTACTTAACTGATTATTACAAAACTTGAATAATTTAACTAACTATTCTAAGCTAATTAATTATTACAACTAATTAATTAACTACGCTAGCTAACTAATTATCATTAACCGAATTAATTAACTATTCTAGCTAACTAATTATAACTACAATACGAAACGACTTGGCTATTCTAACTAATTAATTTACAAATGCCACTAGTTTAAACATAAAACTACTCTATTACAACCCAGATCCCAAGTAATGATGAAGGACTCATGCATGAACGCGGTTTCCACCCGAAAAGTCACTATTTTGGTTCTGAATGCCTCTGTTTGCATGGTTGAACAATAACACTGCCATCCACTTCCAAAACAGCTCTGCTTCACCTTACCAACACATTGCTCAATTTTCATTGGTGGCCGACAGGGGTGTTGGTCGGCCACTACTGATGGTCAGTCAGCCAACAATGGTGGCCGGTCGGCTACTGATGGTGGCTGGTCGGCTACTGATGGTGGCCAGTCGGCTACTGATGGTGATTGTCGGCCACTGTAGACACCCCATTTTTGACCGACCTTAAGACTCAGACGTCACTGATTGAGCGCTTGGTGATGTTGCATAATGTGCTCGTTCAGAAGTTTCAGAATTGCGGCCGTGAGCCCTGCCTCCGGACTTTCGAACCCTCTTTTGTGCTTTGCCTCGGTTTGCGAACCAGGCTCGGTTTTCTTTATTTCTTTTCCTCAGGGGAGGGAGAGGTCCCGTAGACCATCTCTCAGTGGCCGTGGGCTACATTTGGTGGCCGTAGGCCATTTTGCCAATTTCGGAGTCCGATTTCCGATTTTTCGGGACCGTTGGTCGTGTGCCTCGGTTCGGGACCACCTAACCATCCCCGTTTGCCCCGGTTTTTGGCATACATCTTGTTTTCTCCCTTTTGAGGGACACTGGGGTCTGAGAAACCCACTTCGTGGCCGAATGCCACTTTCGGTGCTTAACAGCCCATTTTCGGGACCCCGAACTGCGCGTTTTGGCCCCCGAATATTCGTTTTGCAACGGTTTTCGTTCATTTTTGGCAGGTACCTCTGTTTTATCACCGGGAAGGTCACTGAAGGATGGGAGGCCAGTAATTGTTACAGCAACCAGTTATATATCCTCCGACGCCCTCCGACGCCCGTTTTTCACACTTCCGGGCTAATGTTGAACACCTTGGGCCCACTTTCTTGAACTTTGAACCACATATTTGTGATGCACACACATGGGAGGACCCTAAAAGTTGGTGGCCGGCCACTAATGTTTCTTGACCCTTTTGAACCCCTCTTTCCGAGCTAATGTTGGACACCCTTGAGCCACTTTCTTGGACTTTTAACCACAGGGTTGTGTTGTACACACATGGGAGGACACCATCATGTGGTGGCCGGCCACTAAACCAGCTTGACCCTTTTGATCCCTAGCCGGCCGGCTAGGGGATGTGGCCGGCCGGCCACCTGCAACAAAAATACTTTGCCGGCCATGATCCTCACACTGTTCACTTTACAGCTGTATAGCTTTATCCCCCAGAACATATCTGTATCCGGGGGATATTTTGTGGGGGAAAGTTTGCCTCCTTTTTCCCCCACCTTTACACCCTCTTTTGTTCCATATAACCAAGGGCCAACACTTATTTTTGGGGTTAGAAAAAATTGTCTTCAAGCCTCAATACACATATCTCCCTCCATCTTTCTCATTTTCCTAAAAATCCCTAAGTCCTACACCTTGTTTTCTTCATCACCACCAAGCTCTACCACCACCACTCCATTTCAGCAGCAAGGGGAAGAATTCCAGCAGCTTAGAGTCATCAAAGTTGGTCCAAGAAGCAACAAAAGTATTGATCTTCAAGGGTGAGTCCATTTCCCTCTTTTTTAGTCCATTTCCCTCTTTTTTAGCTCATTTCTTGCAACATTTCTTAGCCTCTGTTTCTTATACATTTGAGCTCCGACCGAAACTAAAAGTACCCTTTTTTTGAGCTCATTTTCATGTCTCATGAAGGGCTCAACCCTGTTTGAGCCCCCCATCTTGCACTTGCTTCAATACCCTCTTTGTATGTCACTTTCTTGCATGCTTTTTCTAGCCTATGTGTGATCTATTTTGGAGCTTGTTATAAACTGTAAGTAGGCTTATTTTGAGCCCCTCTTCAACATTGAAGAAGGGCTCAACACTGTTTGAGACTTCCATCTTGTACTTCCCTTTATATCCTCTTTTTGGTCCCATTTTTGTATGCCTTGGCAGCCCCTGATGTTGCTGTTTTTGGACCTTGGTCCGAACTAAAAACAGCCTTATTTTGACCTTCTGGACATGTTGTATTCAGGGTATTTTCTTTTTTGGTGAATGTTTTGTATACCTCATGTTATAACCACTTTTGAGCCTCATTTTTGCATTTCATTTCTAGCATATTTGTATACTGTTTTTGGGGCTTACATAAAACTGTAAAACATCTTATTTTGGGTCCCTCTTCAACATTTTTGAAGGACCCTAACCTGTTTGGGGCTAGCAGCTATGAGTTTCTTCTTAATCTCATGTTTAGGGCCATTTCTTGCATGCTTGTTTTTCCCTATCTTGGTTTTCTGTTTGGCCATGTTTTGTACTGGTAAAATGCTAATTTTGGGTCTGCCTTGCTTCTGTCTTTACATTCCATGTCCATATTGTGCATGTTTGGTATAGCTATAGGCCATTTCGGGTGCCAAAATTCATATTTCGGGACTATTCCATGCATCGGGTGTACTTTCGCCTCGTTTCGGGGCTGTTTTACCCCACATTTCAGTGCTGAAATTCCATTAGCATGATTGCATGCCATTTTTGCCATATTTGCATTGCATATACCATTGCCTCGGTTTGCGTGCCCGTGTGCACGTATTTCGAGGCACTTCATTTTCATCCATCGGCCTCTCATGTGAGTGTGGCTGAGGCTCTCTCATGTTAGTATAAGTCCATGTTGCATTTTCCATGTCATTTGCATTGCATATACCATTGCCTTGGTTTGCGTGCCCGTGTGCACGCATTTCGAAGCACTTTATTTTCATCCATCGGCCTCCTATGTGAGTGTGGCTGAAGCTCTCTCATATTAGTGTAAGCCCATATCACATTTCCATGTCATTTAGATCGCATTCTGTCATTGCCTCGGTTTGCGTGCCCGTGTGCACGCATTTCGAGGCATCTCATTTTTACAGCATAGTGCATACTAGGTTGTATCTTAGATCGCATTCTGTCATTTTCTCGGTTCGCGTGCCCGTGTGCACGTATTTCGAGGCATGTCATTCCACAGCATTGTGTATGTTAGGATTGTATCTTAGTTGCACTTCATACATGTCATGCATATTGCATCGTGTTCGGAATAGGAGTTAGCCCGGGCACGGGAAACGAGGTGCATTTCGTACTCTGAGTGACGGAATGTATCTCAATTCCCCAGTCACCAACACTCCGGATTATCCATGATGGAGTTAGGTTTTAGCTGTGTTTTTTATGTGCATTCATCCTATATTGAATTGTGCATTTCGACTCCTCGACCATCATGCCTCGGTATGCGTGATTGGTGGCACGAGGATCGAAGCATGCATATATTTGTGAAAATACATTGCTATGCCCCTTTCCTGCTCTCTGTTGCAGCAAAATGAAGAATCAGCAACTTTTCGAGACTTGGCACGCGTTTCAAGAATAACTGCTAAACAGAGGCTAATTGGGGCATCCCGGTGGATTTCCGCGCAAGACAACCCGGACATGCATCATCCATCAGAAGCAAGGCAGTCCCTGGCTTGCATGCCAGTCTTATTTATTTTCTTAGTTGATTTGTTAATTAATTAGGAATTTGTATATTATTCGGACTGTAATATTTGGACTGTAATATTCTTTCATTCGGGACTGTATATTTATTTGGACCCTCTGCGCGAGGGCATAACTGTAATAAGTGTGCGTGAGTGTGTTGTATGTCTTCCAACCCCACGTCTTTCTCCCTTTTATTTATCCGCTTATGATGGTTAGATTAGGGCATATTTCAATTAACATACAGTATGACAGCATGTTTGCATCATTCATCTGTATTGCATGCATCGGGCTCGGCGCATCATACTAACTGCATCGTATTTTCAATTCCAAATTGAATACATGTTAGTTGTAGCATTTCATATGCCACGTTTAGAATAGCCGAGCCTGCTATAGTTGCATTTTTGCATGTGTTGCATTAGGCATTTCTGTATACTTAGGATTCATGCATGATTTCTAATGAGTTTTTGTTTTGGCTTGGAGTACCCGGTGAGCTTTATGCTTTAGCATCCTTACATGCGTGTGAGTGAATGCCATGATAGCATGCTTACCATGAGGCAATATGCTTATGTGATATAACTGCCTGAATGCCTGTGGGTGAAGGTTGGGTTGTTTAAATTGGAACAAATCATCAACTGTAAGTTTTAAGCCCACTAGATAGTGGCAAAACCATCTTTTCTAAGCCCACCCGCGGGTGGCAAAATCTGCATTTTAAGCCTACCTGCGGGTAGCAAACCATTTTCAAAAAGCGAACATGAAATGTTTTGTTCCAATTCAGGCGATCCAGTCTATACTTGTATGCTGTGCGCATCACATAGTAACCTAGGCTAATAACCGGAATAAGGACACACAAAGTTTTCAAAAATAGATATCATGGTTAGTAGAGGCCGATCTTTGATCGGGTGAGCGGGGGTGCTCACGAAGTGACCTTCCCCAATCGTACCCAAGTTCCCGAGCCGAGGCAACTTTGGTGATGACGGACACGTGGCCTTTGGCACCGAGTCAGGGTTTCCTAAATTTCCCATTAAAAAAACATTTAGGTGGCGACTCTGTATCTGGCAAAGCAGTCCATGTTTGACACTTCTTTCAAAAATCTGTTTTCTCAAAACGATTTGCCGGATTTGGACTCTTTGGTTCAGACTTAGAACCGTGACTACAAATCGAGTCCGAGCTGTAGCGAGGTCCCCCGCGGGCTTGTTACAGTTTCTGGCGACTCTGCTGGGGATTTAGAGAACTTGACTCGAACTCGTGATATCTGTTTTTGACTACACTTGTGTGATTCTTTGCATTGCATTTGCATTGGTGCGCCTAGGACACCGTGTTTGCCATCTGCTATTCCTGAACGGTTTGCCGGAGGCTTGTCTTGTCAAGGCATGACCATAAGGCTGACCGGTTGTGGGCTCTGCCAGTATGGGAACACAAATCCCGGTTTTACCGGGGCACCCTCTTTGACCATTCGACCTAGTGCATATTCGGATCCATAGTGACCATTCCAAACTAGGACAGGTTGCTTACCCGTTTATAGGTTGTTTGAAACCGCTGCATGCGTAGTGAAACCCTAGCTCCTGACAAAATACGACAGGGAAACCCTACCCCAACATAGGGGTGTTTTTTGTTCTCACTTATCTGTTATGTGCTTTAGAGTGCGTCTCTACAGGAATGCATGTATCAGTATATGAGTTTGGGCATCAGGCCTGCGGGCATCAGTTCAGTATTGTCAGTATCAGGCCTGCGGGCATCAGTTCAGTATGTGAGTCTGGGCATCAGGCCTGCGGGCATCAGTTCAGTATTATGGGTATCAGGCACGTGGGCATCAGCCAGTATTGGAGAATTAGTTATCTGCGGGTATCAGATTCTGTTTTAGGGGACAGTGATACAGGGATAATAATCAGTGTTTGAGGACAGTGTATATTCAGCTTATTGACTGTGTGTGGTTATGCCTGGCTGTGTGTCATGCATTTTATTTTAAGCTGTTGTGCTGTCCATTTATCTGTTTATTTATTTCCTTTTCGCTTTATTATCTTTTGCTAGGTCAGTTCTAGCACAATTGCTTCCAACCCAGCAGGCATTCCCCAAGCACTTTGGACACGAGGTCGCCGACTCAATCGATCCGAGGATCTAGTTGACGGACAGCCAGTGTTCCATTCTCTACCCCCCGTTGTCAAAAGAAGGCAGAGAAAGCGTAGTGTATCTGAACAGAGATCACCAGAACAGTGGTTTCCCCCATTAGTGGACAGTTGGATTGAGATCCCCATCGTTGCTACAGAGCTAAATCTGCCAGTAGTTCAGACAGATCAAAACAGTATGACGGCACCAACAGGAGTTGAGGAGATGATGCGCCAAATGCAAGAAACCATGCGGGCCATGCAGCAGGATGCCGTTCGCCGAGATGAACTCGCTAACAACAAGCCGAAATTATGACCCAGCAGGCTGAGCTGATTACCAGACTACAACAACAGAATACAGCGTCTGCTTCACAACAAATTCCTCCTCCGGTAGGGGCTCCATTACCTGAGCAGACACCTGCTGTTCAGAACGCTCCTCCAAACACCCGGAATACTGTGCCGACTATCCAGAACCTACAAGAGGACACTAACCTCCAAACGGGGCCAGCTCCGCCCCCGCTTTCGCCACAACTGTCCAAGGTCCATACACCCAATCACCCGAACTCTCCCTTCGAGTTCGAGGTTGATCATACAGCTCTGAAATTGAGCAAACTTGAGAAGCTCTTCAAGAAATCCCAAGGAGTCAAGGCTATGCCGGATATCGAAGACGGATATACCGAGGAGGCCGTGACACTCCCCGATAGGTTCAAAATGCCACAAATCGACCGCTTTGACGGGTCCGGCGACCCCATGGTCCATCTCCGACTGTTCGCAGACATCTTGCGGCCAATGGGCCTAACACGACCACAGAAGCTTTCACTCTTCGGCCGAACCCTGTCGGGTGTGGCCGCCCACTGGTACGCAAAGTTAGAGGATGAAGTGAAGAAGAATTGGGATGAAATGGCTGAGGCCTTTGTCGCGCAATATTCGTACAACACTCAGATCGAGATTACAACTCGTGATCTTGAAACGACAAGGCAAGAGCCCAAAGAAACTTTCTCGGACTTTGTAATCCGATGGAGGGCAAAGGCGTCGATGATGACTCTAAGGCCCACGGATAAGAACCAAATCCGGATGATTGTGCGTAATCTCCACCCAAAGTTGATGCAGAGAATGATTGTAATCCCCTTTCCTACTTTCTCAGATTTACACGAGATGGGGGTGCAAATCGAAGATGCAATGAAACAAGGTCTGTTTGACCACGACAGGGAACAACCGAGGAGGACTTTCAACCGTAACAACAATGCAGGCCCGAGCGGCGCTGCAAATACAAGAGCCTCGGAAGTCAGTATGGTCACCACCACTCCCCCTCCCCCTCCAAGGCCCATGGCTGCCACACCCTTCTCCGGCGCGTCCGGAAGAAACACGCAAACCACCAGATTCCAACCTCGAGGCCAAAGAACCTTCACTCCACTATACATGCCCCTGACCAAGGCTCTAGGGGTATTGATCAGAAAGAAGCATTTGAAACCTCTGGAGCCAAAGCCACTACCAAATCCACTCCCTCCCTCTCATGACCCGTCAAAGTACTGCGCGTATCACCAACAGCACGATCACGACACCGACCGTTGTTTTAGATTGCGTCATGAGATCCAAGATCTTATCGACAAACAGGTGATCGCCCCTCCCGATAAACCCAATGTCACAACCAACCCTCTCCCACCACATAACCAAGCTCCTCCTCCCAACAGAATCAATTTTATCCAAACTGCGGTCGCATCTTACGATCCTAGCATCTATATTACTCCCACCCACCTGCCCAAGCCGGAGGTATTCCTCCCCGACTGCACTGACTTCTTGTGCATGGTGGACATCTCCAAAACCCAACCAGAACCGATGGTGGTGACTGTCGAAGATGGGACAGGGCAGATTTCGGGAGAGAATGAGATTGTTGAATCTGGGGATGAACAGAGTTTTGCTGGGGCAGCCTACAATCCAAGCGAGTACATCTCATCAACAAGCCAGAATGGGCTCGGTATAGAACTGCCAGAGACAAGAGAACTGTGTGTAATCCAGGGAGATGGATTCAGGCAAGGGGCAGATGATTTGACAGCTATAGAGGAGGACTTTGCCGACCTGCAATTTTTTGATGACCAGGAACCGGGGGATTCGGCAATCAACTAGTTCAACTATGAGGAATCGGCAGAGGCCACTGGATGGCTCGAGGATCAACCAGATGAAGTGGGGGAAGCCCAACCAGAACAGAGCCCGGCAGGGGCAGGGGTATCAGTTGTGGCCGGAATGGCCGAAAGTCAAGTTGTATCGCCGGAGAGCGCCGGTGCTAAGAATTCCGCTCGAGACTTGGGCATTATGGATACGGGAATTGTTGAACAACCAGCTATACTGAGGTAGCTGGAACAAGAAAAGTTTGAGGAGGCTGAGAGAATTAGGAAAGCTAAGGGCCCTGAGGGGACTGAAAGTGCTGTGTGCACGAAGATAGAGAATGCTGCGAGCATGTGGACAGAGAGCACTGCAAGTGCGAGCGGACCGGAGCCAGACAGGTGTCTGTTGGCTGCCGACGGAATGTGGTGGGAAGACGACGACTTATGTTTTGCCCACACGGATGAAGACTGGGGAAATAATCAACCGGATGACACTTGGTACCTCGACGAAGTTGACCACATGACGAGAAGTGGGCGGTACTTTAAACCCCCACACCTAGACCAACCCGAGGCATCCGGGAAGGATAGAGAAGCGGAGAAGCAGAAGGAGAAGCAGATTGAAGAGGAAGCTGTGCTGAAACAGTTAAAAAAGATACAAGCAGACATCTCCATCTCGGGACTGCTAATGGCATCACGAGTACATAGGGAAGCTGTCCTGTCTGCTATGGACAAGTCCAAACTCTCCATAGACACCACGCCTGAACAGCTGGTTGGGCTGGTTTTTCCGGGAGGAGGTTCCCCGGCATTAACCTTTTCGGACAAGGAACTACCGCCTGAGGGCACAAATCATAACAAACCTCTCTATATCTCCGTGGAATGTAGAGATAAGTGGATACCAGTGGTACTTGTTGATACCGGGTCTGCTATTAATGTCTGCCCGACCAGAACGGCGTATGCAATCGGTTTGAAACCTGCAGACTTTGTCCCGACCAGTCAAGTAATCAAAGCATACGACAATACCAGTAGAGAAGTGATGGGGACTGTTAAAATTCAAACCAAGGTTGGTCCAGGACAACACAGTATTGAATTTCATATCTTGGACGTTCCCGCAACCTTTAACCTACTTTTAGGGCGACCGTGGTTGCACCAGGTCAAGGCAGTCTCTTCCACTCTACATCAGATGCTAAAGTACCCTCACGGGAAAGGGGTAGCGATCGTTTTTGGGAATTCATCAATCCATCCGCCGCCGGAAGTGTCCACACCTGTCTTGGAGATCGAGCACGTCACGGAGGATGTGTTTTTATCGGGGTTCACTTTGGCGGAGGCCCGAATTGTGCAGAATGTCATGGCTGTGAATGAGGGTATGTACGCTAGTGCTCAGTCTATCTACCTCATGAACAAGCTAAAACATACCCCCGGGATGGGATTAGGGAGAAGCGGCCGGAAGGGCGTCTCAGTGTTGGCCGAAGTGCCACACAACCCTCACACCTTTGGACTGGGTTATCTGCCCACCAAAGAGGACTGGGTGAGGAAAGGAAAAGAAATGGCCGGAAGAGCCAGGGCAAAGAAGGCTGGGAAGCCATTTGAGTTAATGCATAGGCCCATCTGGGGTACCCTAAACGGACGCTTCGTCCGGGAGGGGGAAGATTTTCCATTCTGCCGCTTCCCGGAGCCATGGCTGAACGCGGAGAGGAAGCGCGTGCCTGGTTTTGAAATCTTCTTCGACATACAATTATCTGGGGATGACGTTGCCGAAGCGCAGACAGACCCACCAACTGAGGTTGAGCAGTGTAGAACAGTGGATCCTGAGAGCACAGAGCTTGAAATGGGTGTAGCACTGGCGTGTCTACTATCAGATCCTTCGATCGGCCAAGGGTGCTTGGGGGATAACTCTTCGGTTTCTATGATTGGAGATGAAATAGCTGCGGGCTTTCCAGCGGCGATCTTGGATGCATCTATCGCACCTTCTTTCATCTGGCAATATGAAGAAGGCTTTTTATCTAGCAGCTCCGGGTCAGGTAGTGAGCCGGAATCAGATTCCACCGAATCTTGTGCGTCGGAATCAGATTCCAGCTCGACTGAGTCTGAGTCCGGTATTCCTGGGGGTGATAACCCGGATGCCACAGTCCTGTCTAGGTCGTCTTTTTCATTTTCTATTGAGTCTGTTGTAACAGAGGAATCTGACGGCTTGGAAATATTTAACGAGAATGATGTGGATGTGGTTTCTGAGTATTTTTCTGTGCCTTTGATTTATTGCTTAAATCAGGATTTTCAAAATTTTGATGAAAACAACGAGGAAGAAATTCCTCCGGTTTTGCAACGGTTAATTGATCAAGAGCAGGAAAGATTTGTTAAACCTTTAATGGATGAAATCACTACTGTGAATGTTGGTACTGAGAAGGACCCGCGGCTGGTCCAGATCGGGTCCACGTTGTCTTCAGAGGAACGCGAGCGCTTAGTCGCTTTGTTAAAAGATTTCAAAGATGTTTTCGCGTGGTCCTACGAAGACATGCCTGGAATCGATCCTGAGATTGTACAGCACCGGATCCCTCTTGACCCCGAGGCCCGACCTGTCAAACAAAAACTCAGAAGGATCCGCCCGGACTGGGCCCTCAAGATTAAGGAAGAGGTCACCAAGCAAATTGACGCAGGGTTCCTACTGGTATCCGAATACCCAACTTGGTTGGCCAACATTGTTCCGGTGCCAAAGAAGGATGGCAGAATTCGGGTCTGTGTAGACTTCAGAGATTTGAACAGGGCCAGTCCGAAGGACGACTTTCCCTTGCCACACATTGATGAATTGGTGGATTTCACGGCAGGACACGCCTTGCTTTCATTTATGGATGGTTTCTCAGGCTATAATCAGATAGTAATGGCACCCGAAGACCGGGAGAAGACTGCGTTCACTACCCCGTGGGGTACAAATTGTTATAGAGTGATGCCATTCGGGTTGAAGAATGCTGGAGCTACTTATCAACGGGCAGCAACTACAATATTGCATGATATGATCCATAAAGAGGTCAAGGTGTATGTGGACGACATGATTGTCAAGTCCAAAGAAAGAGAGGGCCACTACACCGCCTTACAAAAATTCTTTCAAAGGATCAGAGAGTTTCGGCTGCGATTGAATCCCCAGAAGTGCACGTTTGGTGTTACAGCAGGGAAGATGCTAGGGTTTCTAATTACACAAAGGGGCATCGAGGTCGACCCTTCCAAAATCAAGGCCATCTTAGAAATGCCACCACCAAGGACTGAAAAGGAGGTGCGAGGCTTTCTGGGTAAAGTGCAATTCATAAGACGGTTTATTTCTAAATTAACCTTGACTTGTGAACCACTTTTTGGTCTCCTGAAGAAAGGAAAGAAATTCCAATGGGACGGCCTATGTCAAGCAGCTTTTGAACAGATCAAAGAATATCTACAGAACCCGCCCGTGTTGTCACCACCAGAGCCGGGGAGACCGTTGATATTGTACCTTTCGGTAACTGAGACTACCATGGGCTGCATGCTCGCGCAGGAGTCAGAAGACAAAGTGGAAAGGGCCATCTACTATCTGAGCAAAAAGATGCTGGATTACGAGACCCGCTATACGCCGCTGGAAAAGGCTTGTTTGGCCTTGGTATGGGCTACCAGGAAGCTGCGGCACTACCTGTTAGCTCACTCTGTAATGTTGGTTTCACGATTGGATCCCATCAAATATCTTTTCGAGAAACCAGCACTTACGGGTAGGCTAGCTCGTTGGCTGCTGTTGCTCTCCGAATTTGATTTGAAGTATGTAACGCGCAAGTCAGTAAAAGGAAGAGCGGTAGCAGAGTTCCTTGCCGACCACCCGGTTGAGGGGGATGAAGCGGTTGAGTATCTATTCCCAGATGAAGCCATTCTGCACGTCGAAGATGAAACTTGGACGATGTACTTTGACGGAGCGTCAAACCAGTATGGGTATGGGATAGGGGTGTTGCTGATAGCACCTGACGATTCCCTTATCCCCTTAGCATTCAAGCTCCGGTTCAAAGTCTCGAATAATGAAGCAGAGTATGAGGCATGTATTGCTGGCCTGGAAGCAGCCCTAGAACTAGGGGCAAGACGGTTGGACGTCATTGGGGACTCAAACCTTGTTGTGTCTCAAGCAAAAGGAGATTGGAAAGTCAAGGAGGAAAGGATGATAATTTACCACCAAACCTTGGATTTGTTAATTCCTCGGTTTGAGAAGCTAAATTTCACCCACCTCGTAAGAGAGAACAACAGGTTCGCAGATTCATTAGCAACTCTATCTTCCATGATAGACATCCCGTCCAGAGTCCGGATGTGTCCAGTCATTATTGATCAGAAGTTTGTGCCAGCATACGAGTCGATTTCCGCGATAGATGAGGCTCAAGACGACAACCCCTGGTATTACGACATCTGGAACTTCTTGGAAAAGGAGACGTATCCACTAGGGGCAAATGCCAAGGATAAGAGGGCCATCAGAAGAATGGCTGCTCAGTTCATCATCTGCGGGGGTAAGCTGTACAAAAGGGGTCATCTGGGAATGCATAAGCTCTGTGTGGAAGCTGAAGAGTCAAAGCGGCTGATGGAGGCCATCCATGGAGGGGAGTGCGGTGCACATATGAATGGAGTAATGCTGGCCAGAAAGATCCTCAGACAGGGCTACTACTGGTCAACCATGGAGGAGGATTGTATTAGTTTTGTTCGGCGCTGCCACAAGTGTCAAATTCATGCAAACCGCATGAACATCCCGCCGTCAAAGCTGTACAACATGACTTCGCCATGGCCTTTTTCAGTCTGGGGAATTGATGTGATCGGAGCTGTTACCCCGAAGGGGTCAAACGGGCATGAGTTTATCCTGGTAGCGATAGATTATTTCACAAAGTGGGTCGAGGCCCAATCATACGCGGTGTTGAAGGCGTCGCACGTCGCAAAGTTCATCAGAAACAACATCATCTGTCGCTACGGGGTGCCAAACGAGATAATTTCAGATAATGGTTCCCACTTCAAGAAAGAAGTGATAGACTTGTTGGAAAAATACAATGTGGCTTTCCATAAGTCATCTACATACCGGCCGCAAACCAACGGAGCAGTTGAGGCCGCCAACAAGAATATCAAGCATATACTGCAGAAGATGGTGGGAACCTACCGGGATTGGCCAGACAAGCTGCCATTTGCTCTGTGGGGCTACAGAACTTCAATCAGAACCTCTACTGGAGCAACTCCGTATTCATTGGTCTATGGAATGGAGGCTGTTCTACCCATCGAGATTGAGGTTCCATCGTTACGAGTATTGGCTGAATGCCAAATAGCCGAAGCAGATTGGCAGCAAAGCAGATTTGAAGAACTCATGCTCTTTGATGAAAGAAGACTGAAAGCACTGTACCACATCCAAGGTTACCAACGCAGAATTGCCCGGGCTTTCAACAAGAAGGTTAAGTCCAGGAATCTGAAAGAAGGAGATTTGGTACTCAAAGACAACCGAGCTCCCATCCACGACCCAAGGGGCAAGTTCAAACCCAATTGGACTGGTCCTTACATCATCAAAGCTATCTGGTCAGGTGGAGCTGTGGTTCTGATGGATCTAGATGGCTTGGAGTTCTCACAACCAATCAATATGGACAAGTTGAAGAAATATTACCCTTGAGAGGCTCCCTAGGCCGAAAACCCGAAAGGGCGACCTAGGCAAAAGTCAGAGCACAAAAAATTAGAAAATATAAAAACTAAGCTCGCAAGGTTGAAAACCCGCAAAGGGCAGCCTTGGCAAAAGTTAGAGCGCAAAAGGAGAGTGAAAATACTCGAGTGAACCTCGGCCTGAACTACGTAAGGCTTGATTCCCATCTTTGGGATACGTAGGCAACTTCACCTTGAAGTTCAGCCATAAACTTTTCCCCGATCAACTCTGTCCATTTTGATCATCTCAGTCATCTTTATCCATCAGCATTTATCGCAATCTCCGGTACAGTGCTATTCAAACTAGGGGCAACTTTCCGTTGCCGCGATGGTGCAAAGTTACTCAGACTAGGGGCAACTTTCCGTTGCCATGCAGTGCCGCATTGTTCTTCAGACTAGGGGCAACTTTCCAGTTGCGGGGATCTGGGGTTGTGCGTCTCAGTGACAGATCTTCGGCATGTCCAGTTCTGATCTACATCGAAAATAGTTTTGGAAAGTTTTAATAAAAGTCGACTTTGTTCAAATTAATCTTTTTACGACTAAGACCATTTTTGGACCAAAGCGGAAAATTTTCAGTACCACAACCTTCAATTTCATTGATTTCAAAACAGAGTTCTCCTGCTCTTACATATAATCAAGGTTGCTTTTTTATTACATTCAAAGAAAACTTGAAAATGCTAAATAAGCAATAAACTTGGGGCATAGTTGAGTCAAGTATCTCTGCGTCCCCTCCCAGAGCTGGACGAAGCATCTGAAGCCAAGCTAGGCCCAACCTGTGCCTCCTCGTTGAGCCAATCCAAGCACTCGTCGGACAAAGTGCAACTAAAAGTAGAAGCAGGGGCCAGGAGCTCTCTAGTCCTCCATGCTGTGGCATATCGGGCAAGCTGTGCACCCCGGACCGAGAAAGCAGCTCGGTACTCAATCCCCTCCGGTGGGCAGGTCTGATCATGACCAAACTGACGCAGGAACCGGAACGGAAAATAAAATACGCAGTGGGTTAGACCAATCAATTGGATCCCAATCAGCTGGGACATACTATAGCTCATTGCCGGGAGGTTGAGCCAAGGACAACGCCAAGCGATGCGTTCTGCGGGCAAATTGCACATCCAATCAAACCACCACCTTTCGTCAAGAGCATTGACTAGGCGCTGCCGACAGAAGTAGCCTCGAGCTGAATAGGCCGGGCAAGAGTCCACGACCTGTAACTTATCCATTAACCATACCTAGGGGAGGGGTGGAAAATGAGAGAATAAAGAACAGAGAGATGTACGATGAGAGAAAAGTAAGACGAGGGTTTTGTGAGAAAAACCGAACCTGAGGGTCAAGTGATGTGAGCAAATATATATGTAAGGTTGGGTGGGAAACATTACCTGCAGCAGCAGTGGACTCCCAGCAAACCTAGTCGCCTCCCGGCGATAAACAGAATCTAAGCCCATCAGTGTCTCGGCCAAGGTCATGGCAATACAGCTCTTTCCTTCTCTCAAGCCTTGGGCAACTTCAATCAGGCGAATGCTAGCCCCGCCGAAGCCCGAGGAACGCAGAAAGTGAGACAACAAACACAAGCAGAGGGCGTGCTGCCGAAAACCCTGCCAATAATGGTTGCTGCGGTCACCGGCGTCGGAAAAACGATGGATCAAGCCGAGGATGTACAGTTCCCCACTGCAGATCAGAGATCGAGCATCGTGCGCCGTGAGCCCACACATCCGCCCTAAAGCCTGGGCATGGCCAAAACAGAGCTGGGGCAAGATCACTTCAGAGCATTCAGACTCCATCAAAACCTGAAAATCTTCGAAAGTGGGACATACCTCTTGGCCGCCGAAGCTAAAAACGTGCGTCACTGGGTTCCAGAACCTTGCCGCGACATGGAGAAAAGGGAGATGTAGCGGAGTACGGCTCAGTGTGAATAGTGCATTCAAACCGAAACCCCGGAAGTTCAGCTTTTCCGAGCCATCTAGAGAAGAGATCCAAGATGTGAGATTTTCTGCGAGAAACGCCTCCATCTTTGTCTAAAACTAAGATGAAATGAATGTTCCCGAAGTTGAGGCTTTTATAGAGGGAAAAACACTATTCACGGGGACACGTGTCAAAAACTAGGTGGCTGCAGGAATAAGTGGCCGGCCGGCCACCTTTTCTGGCTGGCCGGCCATTCTCTTTTTCAAAAACTGGCCGGCCGGCTCCCACTCTCCATAAAATTGGCCGGCCGGCTCCCAAAGGTGGCCGGCAATGCTGCAGTATATCTCCTTGGCCTTGTTTTACCCTTCGAGGGAAAGTTTCAAGCATTTCCATGCAACGGGAGAGTCAAAGGCCTTCATTTCCCTCTGTTTCGGATGCATTCCGGTGCCCAGATCGTCCGAAGTACACTCTGTTGTTGTTGTTTTGATTATCGAGTTGTTGTTTTGATTATCGAGTTGTTTGTCGAGCGGACGTATTTCGTGTTTTCGAGTCATTGCTCTCTGTTTAAACAATCTTTGTTTAAGTCTTGTTTATTTACGTTGTCAACACTGTTGTTTTTGCTTATCGAGTTGTAAACTTCCTAAGGTTCTGTTATATCTTAGTAAGTTGAGTTGCTTAGTTTGTTGCGTCGGTTCACTACCTGACTTGGTGATTACACAATGCACATTCCCATTCAATTTCATTTTTGTGCAAAATAAAATGATGCGATACGATGCTAAAGTTTAAAATACAAACACTTTTTCAAAAGCTGTTTCATTCCATCACGTTTTACAACGAATAAAGGTACAAGTTTTACAAAAAATAAAACTGCCTAACAATGTGCAAAGTGCTACAAACTACTAGCAAAAAGAAAAATGAAGCAGGAAACAGCAGCATCAATGTCCTCGGGAGCGGGAATGAGAAGCACTCCTCATCCTCTTCTGCGGGACAACCTCTGCACCATCATCATCATCCGGGTCGGAGCTGTCATCCTCAGGATTCCCCTCAGCCTCGCCTCTATTCCCCGAACCAAGACCGGAGCCCCCCTCCTCAGCAGATGTCTCTGACTGACGGTCGGTAGCCTCCTCCTCCTCCTCGTCATCCTCCTCCTCCTCCTCCTCATCAGGCTCCGCCTCTACAACGTGAGCCCTGCGTCTGCGGACAGGCCCTCCTCGAGCTCCTCGAAAAGGCCTAGATGGCCTGGCTCCTCGGAAAGGCCGGGATGGCCCAGCCCCCTGAAAAGGCCCGGATGACCCAACTCCCTAAAACGGCCCAGATGGCCCAGCTCCCCAAGGAGGCCCAAGTGGCCTGGCCTGCGGCTGACCGGACCATGAAGGCATCTGAAAACAAAGAGTTCAATTCAAATACATCAGTCCAAACATATACATCAGGTGCAGATACAAGCAAAGGCTACGTGAAGTGGGTGCATGTAAATACAGTGTACAAGTGGGGTGTGTGTCAGATGTGCTCTACACAAGTAGTCTATCGATGCAGTAGAAATCAGCATGTCATCAGAAGTATGATAAATGCCAGAAAACTGAAGGGTACCTGAATGCCCGCGATAGACAACTGTGCCTCCCTCCGCAGGACCATGCCCTCGAGTGTGGCCACCAGTCCAACCACCTCCTCCATGAGCTCATAATCATCAGTGAATAAAAGAATGTCTAAACGTCTGAATGATGAATGAAAAATAGTGGAGCATACCAGCGGTGAGTCAGGATCAATGGCGTATCGATCATTGGGCATCGGAGGCTCTAGCGGGATCGGAGTCGGAGAGATAGCCCCATACTACCGCGCCATCAACTCAGTTGGCATATCTGGCCATCCAGGATGAGGATAAGTCGACGGAATCGGAGGAACCGGTCTACGCCCACCTCTAGATGCACCAGCCCCGCTGGCAGAAGGGGCGTCTGCAGCCCGAGCCCAAGCCTGGCCCGAGGATGACATACCAGCAGGCCTCGTCATCGGGGTGCGAGCTCCCGTCAATGGAGGCATCAAATATATGTGACGGTAAGTGGCGTAGTCCCCCTCCTCAAGATATAGTAAAGCATCACTACCCAGTATGGCGCCGACTACCTCCGAGAAAAAGAGCCTGTCAGCAGTCCGCATACTGACTGGGGGTACTGCGGGAGGATCCTGAGAAAGATACCCCCATACCTGACGCAGAAAGCGTTCCCCCAGAAACCATGCCCTGCCAACCGGCCCTTCGAGCAGGACCCTATACTGGGAGGTGTCCGACCCTCCGGTATACTGAAGTCGGAGACAATCACCCAGGGGCGCCCAGGGCTGCCATGTGATCTGCGGATGATAAATGCATAAACCAATCAGAAATCGGGAATATACAGAGCAAATCAAAGATGAAAATGAAAGGAACTGAAAGTTCTGAAGTACCTCTGACTGTCGCACAGTGTCAAAGTACTGTCGCAGGTAAATGAGAGTCTCTCGGGGTCTCGGCCGGTGCGGGCCCTCGAACACCAGTGAATATGGGGTCATGGGAGGCCCTGCCACCTCCAACTCTGGGGCTAAGGCTGGGAAGTATACGTAGACCCATAGCTGAGAAAAGCAGTGCAGAATGTAAGTACAAAGTGCTGAGAGCAAAATACAGACTGTAAAGTGCGCTGTGTGTGCAATGTATAAGTAATGAAGAGCAGAAATATGAATCAAGGGGACAGAAAAGTACCTCCCAGGCTCTCCAATAACCGCCAAGTAAATCGCCTCGCCCGCGGGAGGTCGCGCTCATATAGTAGTAAAGGGTAGCCAGGCCGGCGCCACCCCAGTCATATCGACTGACCTGTGATAGGTCAACCAGAGCGCTCAGCAGATATAGCCCGACTGTATTCCCTCTATCGGCGAACAGGGTAGTCCTGAAGAGGAACATAAGGAAACCACGGGCGTACTGCTCCGTCTCCTCAGGAGTCTCAGGCACCATCTCCGCCCGCCGGAAGTGTGAAGAGAACCAAGTGTATCGGACTCTCCCAGAAGCCCTGTCAACAGGCGGGCGAGCCCCCAATAGATACATCCAGGCGGCCTCCCACTCGCCCATGTCCTCATCATAGGGGATGGACCAACCTCCTATGTCCAGGCCGGTCAACACGGCGAAGTCTAGAGGCGTCATGGTCATGTCTCCAGTGGCAGAGAAATGAAAGGAGTTGGTGGTGTCCCACCATCTCTCTACCAGTGCCGCCATCAGTGTCCTCCTGGCAGGACAACGTGACAACCCAATGCAAAAGGCCCCGAACCCTGCCAAGTCTACTAAATCTCGGACACCCTCCGGGAGCTCAGCGTACCAGTCCCGCGCGGCGGTGGAACCATACCCCCGCACACTGTGAGAACCAACCTACATTCAGAATGAATACATGTGTCAGTATGAAATGAATGGACTGTGTGCCAATGGAATGTGTAAGCTGTGTGTTCAAAGTGTGATGTATAAGTGTTCAGGAAATTTAAGTTTGGGCTGCGTGTTCAACTTTCAATTAGTGTCGGCTGCGTGTTCACTATCAATCTGGGCTGCGTGTTCAGAAAATTTAAGTTTGGGCTGCGTGTTCAACTCTCAATTAGTGTGGGCTGCGTGTTCACTATCAATCTAGGCTGCGTGTTCAGGAAATTTAAGTTTGGGCTGCGTGCTCAACTCTCAATTAGTGTGGGCTGCGTGTTCACTATCAATCTGGGCTGCGTGTTCAGAAAATTTAAGTTTGGGCTGCGTGTTCAACTCTCAATTAGTGTGGGTTGCGTGTTCACTATCAAGCTGGGCTGCGTGTTCAGAAAATTTAAGTTTGGGCTGCGTGTTCAACTCTCAATTAGTGTGGGCTGCGTGTTCACTATAAATCTGGGCTGCGTGTTCAGAAAATTTAAGTTTGGGCTGCGTGTTCAACTCTCAATCAGTGTGGGCTGCGTGTTCACTATCAATTTGGGCTGCGTGTTCATGAAATTTAAGTTTGGGCTGCGTGTTCAACTCTCAATTAGTGTGGGCTGCGTGTTCACTATCAATCTGGGCTGCGTGTTCAGGAAATTTAAGTTTGGGCTGCGTGTTCAACTTTCAATCAGTGTGGGCTGCGTGTTCACTATCAATCTGGGCTGCGTGTTCAGAAAATTTAAGTTTGGGCTGCGTGTTCAACTTTCAATCAGTGTGGGCTGCGTGTTCACTATCAATCTGGGCAGCGTGTTCAGAAAATTTAAGTTTGGGCTGCGTGTTCAACTCTCAATTAGTGTGGGCTGCGTGTTCACTATCAATATGGGCTGCGTGTTCAGAAAATCGGAGTTTGGACTGTGCGTTCTACTCTAAGTCAGTGAGTGTTGTGTGTTCAACAAATTAGTGTGGGCTGCGTGTTCACTATCAATCTGGGCTGCGTGTTCAGAAAATCGGAGTTTGGACTGTGCGTTCTACTCTAAGTCAGTGAGTGCTGTGTGTTCACTTTCAAATTTGGGCTGTGTGTTCGACAAATTAGTGTTTGAGCCGTGTGTTCACCTCTTAACTAATGTGTACTGTGCGTTCGCAATTAATTAATGAGCCGAGTGTTCAGAAATTCGAGTGTTTAAAACTACATGTTCAGGATGCAAGCAAAGTACTATGTCATAAGCTAAACTACGTGTTCAAGCATGGCAAAGGTGCGAAATGTACGAAAAATGCAGAAAATGAAGTAAATACCTCTCGGGCCTCATGAGAGAGGTGATGCTCTGGCTCTCGGAGAAGTAGATCCCCAGGTGCTCGCTCATCAAAGTCAGTGAAATGACGGAAAACGGCACGCGGAAGGACATGTGCTGGCGGAGCGTACCTCCCGGGAATAAAAGGCCGGGCCCTCGGGGGTAAAGTCATGGGATCAAAATCGTCTCCAGCACCTGGAGGACCTCCGCCGTGGGGAGAATTACCCGCCATTTTCAGAAGATCTGCAAAAGGAGCAAAAATGAGCGAAAATGAGCCAAAATTAGAAAAAGTCAACAAAAGTCAACTCTCGGGAAATGAAAAAGTCAACAAAATCAACTCCCGAGAAAACCTTCCAAATATTGAGACAAACTCACCTCAAGTGGCGGAAATGAGAAAAGAAGCTCCGAAACCAAAATTTAATCAGTTCAAAGTGCTTGAAACTGAGTATTTTTATGGAAACAACTTGCGTGGGGCATTGGAAAACGCGTATGGAACTCAGATCTGGAGAAGAAAGTGGTGTAGGAGGCAAGAAAAGAGAAGATCTCGGCTGCATTTATAGGCTCCAAGTCTTGGGATGAAGGAGCATAAAGAAAGGAGGTGAAAGGACCAAAATGCCCTCGGATTTGGTCATATAGCCGGCCGGCCACCTTTTCCAGCCGGCCGGCCATTTCCTTTTTGGAAAACCGGCCGGCCAGCCATTCACTTTTTGTAAAACCAGCCGGCCACCTCCTATCCCTCATAAAACTGGCCGGCCATATCCCTCACAGGCTCACCTAGCTCCCTGCAAATTTTGAGGAAGATTGGAGTTCCCGGGACCTGAAAAAGTTCAAGAAAAGTACACTTCCGGTCGCGAAATTGCTCCGCCGGAATTTCAGCTTCAAGATCTGACATGTGTCTCATCATCATTCATCAAAATCAAAGTGTATCCTTTTTGAATAAGTTGTAGCCTTTCCAGGAAGTGGATCGGAGGCCGTGATCGAGTCGCCTTCGCCGAAACATGCATTTCCGTACTCGTTATTTCATGACAAACGGGCACCCTGATTCATGCTCGTTTCGCACTATCATGCACATAACTTGCATTCTCATGAGCATACTTGCATTTCCGTGCACATTTCTTGATATTTCCATACCTCTATGCTTGAGCATGCGTTGTCACGCATGTTCCACTCTTGCATTGCGATGCATTCACTCACCGGCACTGCGTGTGTCAAACTTCCAGAATCACATTGAATATATGTTGGTAGCATATTGTACTTGTTACAATTTCTCTCTTTTGCAGGCACGATATTGTATGTACGGTTCAATTGAGGCTGGTGCGACCAGACGAATCGCGCAGGTATCGTATCTTCTCCGTGTGAGATGTGGCGGGGATTGAATAATCCTCTGCATTCTTAACTGCATGAAATGTAGTTGTTGCTTTGCATTCTTGCTTAAAACTGTTGCATCTATTTGCGAATATTTGCCTCATTACAGCTTGCTGCATTTGCATGATCATTGAGTTATGTTCGGCTTCTTGCATATCGCTTTGCATTTTGCCCCCTTGCCTGCGGGCATGCCTGCGGGCACATCTCTGTTTATCTTGTATGTTTGTCTAAGTCTTCGGCCTTGTCAAAAATGGGTCGTCTCTGGGCTTTGACATTCACTCCCGTCACTTGTGACTTTCGAGTTTTGTCAAAGAGGGGCAACTGTAGACACCCCATTTTTGACCGACCTTAAGACTCAGACGTCACTGATTGAGCGCTTGGTGATGTTGCATAATGTGCTCGTTCAGAAGTTTCAGAATTGCGGTCGTGAGCCCTGCTTCCGGACTTCCGAACCCTCTTTTGTGCTTTGCCTCGGTTTGCGAACCAAGCTCAGTTTTCTTTGTTTCTTTTCCTGAGGGGAGGGAGAGGTCCCGTAGACCATCTCTCAGTGGCCGTGGGCTACATTTGGTGGCCGTAGGCCATTTTGCCCATTTCGGAGTCCGGTTTCTGGTTTTTCGGGACCGTTGGCCGTGTGCCTCGGTTCGGGACCACCTAACCATCCCCGTTTGCCCCGGTTTTTGGCATACATCTTGTTTTCTCCCTTTTGAGGGACACTGGGGTCTGAGAAACCCACTTCGTGGCCGAATGCCACTTTCGGTGCTTAACAGCCCATTTTCGGCACCCCAAACTGCGCGTTTTGGCCCCCGAACATTCGTTTTGCAACGGTTTTCATTCATTTTTGGCAGGTACCTCTGTTTTATCCCCGGGAAGGTCACTGATGGATGGGAGGCCAGTAATTGTTGCAGCAACCAGTTATATATCCTCCGACGCCCTCCGACGCCCGTTTTTCACACTTCCGGGCTAATGTTGAACACCTTGGGCCCACTTTCTTGAACTTTGAACCACATATTTGTGATGTACACACATGGGAGGACCCTAAAAGTTGGTGGCCAGCCACTAATGTTTCTTGACCCTTTTGAACCCCTCTTTCCGAGCTAATGTTGGACACCCTTGAGCCACTTTCTTGGACTTTTAACCACAGGGTTGTGTTGTACACACATGGGAGGACACCATCATGTGGTGGCCGGCCACTAAACCAGCTTGACCCTTTTCACCCCTAGCCGGCCGGCTAGGGGATGTGGCTGGCCGGCCACCTGCAACAAAAATACTTGGCCGGCCATGATCCTCACACTGTTCACTTTACAGCTGTATAGCTTTATCCCCCAGAAAATATCTGTATCCGGGGGATATTTTGTGGGGGAAAGTTTGCCTCCTTTTTCCCCCACCTTTACACCCTCTTTTGTTCCATATAACCAAGGGCCAACACTTATTTTTGGGGTTAGAAAAAATTGTCTTCAAGCCTCAATACACATATCTCCCTCCATCTTTCTCATTTTCCTAAAAATCCCTAAGTCCTACACCTTGTTTTCTTCATCACCACCAAGCTCTACCACCACCACTCCATTTCAGCAGCAAGGGGAAGAATTCCAGCCGCTTAGAGTCATCAAAGTTGGTCCAAGAAGCAACAAAAGTATTGATCTTCAAGGGTGAGTCCATTTCCCTCTTTTTTAGCTCATTTCTTGCAACATTTCTTAGCCTCTGTTTCTTATACATTTGAGCTCCGACCAAAACTAAAAGTACCCTTTTTTTGAGCTCATTTTCATGTCTCATGAAGGGCTCAACCCTGTTTGAGCCCCCCATCTTGCACTTGCTTCAATACCCTCTTTGTATGTCACTTTCTTGCATGCTTTTTCTAGCCTATGTGTGATCTATTTTGGAGCATGTTATAAACTGTAAGTAGGTTTATTTTGAGACCCTCTTAAACATTGAAGAAGGGCTCAACACTGTTTGAGACTTCCATCTTGTACTTCTCTTTATATCCTCTTTTTGGTCCCATTTTTGTATGCCTTGGCAGCCCCCGATGTTGCTGTTTTTGGACCTTGGTCCGAACTAAAAACAGCCTTATTTTAACCTTCTGGACATGTTTTATTAAGGGTATTTTCTTGTTTGGTGAATTTTTTGTATACCTCATGTTATAACCACTTTTGAGCCTCATTTTTGCATTGCATTTCTAGCATATTTGTATACTGTTTTTGGGGCTTCCATAAACTGTAAAACATCTTATTTTGGGTCCCTCTTCAACATTGTTGAAGGACCCTAACCTGTTTGGGGCCAGCAGCTATGAGTTTCTTCTTAATCTCATGTTTAGGGCCATTTCTTGCATGCTAGTTTTTCCCTATCTTGGTTTGCTGTTTGGCCATGTTTTGTACTGGTAAAATGCTAATTTTGGGGCTGCCTTGCTTCTGTCTTTACATTCCATGTCCATATTGTGCATGTTTGGTATAGCTATAGGCCATTTCGGGTGCCAAAATTCATATTTCGGGACTATTCCATGCATCGGGTGTACTTTCGCCTCGTTTCGGGGCTGTTTTACCCCACATTTCAGTGCTGAAATTCCATTAGCATGATTGCATGCCATTTTTGCCATATTTGCATTGCATATACCATTGCCTCGGTTTGCGTGCCCGTGTGCACGCATTTCGAGGCACTTCATTTTCATCCATCGGCCTCTCATGTGAGTGTGGCTGAGGCTCTCTCATGTTAGTATAAGTCCATGTTGCATTTTCCATGTCATTTGCATTGCATATACCATTGCCTCGGTTTGCGTGCCCGTGTGCACGCATTTCGAGGCACTTCATTTTCATCCATGGGCCTCTTATGTGAGTGTGGCTGAGGCTCTCTCATATTAGTGTAAGCCCATATCACATTTTCATGTCATTTAGATCGCATTATGTCATTGCCTCGGTTTGCGTGACCGTGTGCATGCATTTCGAGGCATCTCATTTTTACAGCATAGTGCATACTAGGTTGTATCTTAGATCGCATTCTGTCAATTTCTCGGTTCGCGTGCCCGTGTGTACGTATTTCGAGGCATGTCATTCCACAGCATTGTGTATGTTAGGATTGTATCTTAGTTGCACTTCATACATGTCATGCATATTGCATCGTGTTCGGAATAGGAGTTAGTCCGGGCACGGGAAACGAGGTGCATTTCGTACTCCCAGTGACGGAATGTATCTCAATTCCCCAGTCACCAACACTCCGGATTATCCATGATGGAGTTAGGTTTTAGCTGTGTTTTTTATGTGCATTCATCCTATATTGAATTGTGCATTTCGACTCCTCGACCATCATGCCTCGGTATGCGTGATTGGTGGCACGAGGATCGAGGCATGCATATATTTGTGAAAATACATTGCTATGCCCCTTTCCTGCTCTCTGTTGCAGCAAAATGAAGAATCAGCAACTTTTCGGGACTTGGCACACGTTTCAAGAATAACTGCTAAACAGAGGCTAATTGGGGCATCCCGGTGGATTTCCGCGCAAGACAACCCGGACATGCATCATCCATCAGAAGCAAGGCAGTCCCTGGCTTGCATGCCAGTCTTATTTATTTTCTTAGTTGATTTGTTAATTAATTAGGAATTTGTATATTATTCGGACTGTAATATTTGGACTGTAATATTCTTTCATTCGGGACTGTATATTTATTTGGACCCTCTGCGTGAGGGCATAACTGTAATAAGTGTGCGTGAGTGTGTTGTATGTCTTCCAACCCCACGTATTTCTCCCTTTTATTTATCCGCTTATGATGGTTAGATTAGGGCATATTTCAATTAACATACAGTATGACAGCATGTTTGCATCATTCATCTGTATTGCATGCATCGGGCTCGGCGCATCATACTAACTGCATCGTATTTTCAATTCCAAATTGAATACATGTTAGTTGTAGCATTTCATATGCCACGTTTAGAATAGCCGAGCCTGCTATAGTTGCATTTTTGCATGTGTTGCATTAGGCATTTCTGTATACTTAGGATTCATGCATGATTTCTAATGAGTTTTTGTTTTGGCTTGGAGTACCCGGTGAGCTTTATGCTTTAGCATCCTTACATGCGTGTGAGTGAATGCCATGATAGCATGCTTACCATGAGGCAATATGCTTATGTGATATAACTGCCTGAATGCCTGTGGGTGAAGGTTGGGTTGTTTAAATTGGAACAAATCATCAACTGTAAGTTTTAAGCCCACTAGATAGTGGCAAAACCATCTTTTCTAAGCCCACCCGTGGGTGGCAAAATCTGCATTTTAAGCCTACCTGCGGGTAGCAAACCATTTTCAAAAAGCGAACATGAAATGTTTTATTCCAATTCAGGCGACCCAGTTTATACTTGTATGCTGTGCGCATCACATAGTAACCTAGGCTAATAACCGGAATAAGGACACACAAAGTTTTCAAAAATAGATATCATTGTTAGTAGAGGCCGATCTTTGATCGGGCGAGCGGGGGTGCTCACGAAGTGACCTTCCCCAATCGTACCCAAGTTCCCGAGCTGAGGTAACTTTGGTGATGACGGACACGTGGCCTTTGGCACCGAGTCAGGGTTTCCTAAATTTCCCATTAAAAAAACATTTAGGTGGCGACTCTGTATCGGGCAAAGCAGTCCATGTTTGGCACTTCTTTCAAAAATCTGTTTTCTCAAAACGATTTGCCGGATTTGGACTCTTTGGTTCAGACTTAGAACCGTGACTACAAATCGAGTCCGAGTTGTAGCGAGGTCCCCCGCGGGCTTGTTACAGCCACTACTGGTTTGGACTTCCTTGCTGCAACAGAGAGCAAATAGAGCAGAACAGTGTATTTCTCAAAGGTTGTTTGTATTGTATACCATCCTTATCATCAAAACAAGCTCAAATGAGTGATACTTTTGGTCCTTAAACCATCAATCAAGCAATTTCATTGCATGATGGCCAAAGAACCAAGTTGTACAAGTTCAATAAATGCACAATCAAGACTTAGAACCTTCACCCTATCATGCCTGATCAAGGGCAATGGTGACCTAGGAAACTTAACACATTTCATTACTTTGAGTATGAAATGCAGCAATTTTCCTTATGTTCAAATTAACGTCCGATTTGAACACATCAAAAACACAACCAAAACTTATCTTGTACAATTTTAGTTGCAACTTTTAATTACCCATTTTAGTTTACCAACCATTCTTTAGCAAATTGAGTCCAATGATGAACTGAAGTCCTTTAATGGAAAGAGGGCTCAAAACACAAGTTGCTTTCCGTATGAAAGAAGCACCATACTGTTGGTAATGTACCCCAAAGGGATTAAACCATTAAGTATGAAACCTCAATTTCATACTTGGGCAAACAAACAACTGTAAACCACTTTCAAAGAAAAACAAAAAAAAGCCAAGAAAAGAGGCGGATTGCAGAGGTTATTAGTGCTAAAATGAAGTATGAAAAGCCCAAAATAAGTGTTATCAACTCAAATAAGTGATGTTTAAGACCTAAAACATCAAGCTTATGAGAAGTATTACACTAGAAGCATGCAAAACAAGACTCAAATGCAACAAATAGCCCAAAACAGAGTTCGAACAGTCTAAAATAAAGCCATGCTGGAATTATGCTAGAAATGATTAGAAAAATATGCTAACATATAGAGCTAACTACACTAGTAAACAAGACACAAGGAGGGGAGGCTAACCCCTCCAATTTTAGACTTCAAAACTTGATTTTTATCACTGAAAATACTCTGAAATTCAATGCTTAAAGGCCCAAAAAAAGATGGTTTGAAGGTGGGAAACAAAGGTAAAAAAACCTTAGAAGCAAGGAATAAAGAAGGGTGAGACACCGCCCTAACCTTTAATGGCCTAAAACACCAATTTTAGCCCATAAAAACAGAGTTTTTTACAACTCAAAAACACCCCAAAGACAGTAGAAATAGATGGAAAAACAAATATGCAAAAACAAGTTTGAAAGACAAGTGTTATACCTCTTGAAGCAAAAATCAAATTTAGGCACAAATTCAAGCCAAAACCACATTCTAAAGCTCCAAGAAGGCTTCAAGGGACCTCAGCTCAAAGATGATCAATTTCGCTTAAGGAAGTATATGTAAAAGTCAAGGACTGGTAGGCAAATACACACAAAATTGCATGAGAGAGAGAGAGAGAAATCTAGAGAGAGATATTTTTGGTTCCAAATTTTCTAACCCTTAAAAATGGGGGAGGAGGTCCCCTATATATAGAAAACATGAATTCCATACAAGGAGATCCAGCCCTCCATATGTGTGAAGATGCATGCCTCTGTGCAAACAGTTGGCACAACTAGCACAAAAATATCTGCAAAACACACTGTTGGCCGTTGGCTGCCACCAGTAGCCGACCAGCCACTGCTGGTAGCCGGCCGGCCACACCAATGGCCGACAACTAGGATACATGGCCGACAGCCTATGGTGGTCACTGACAGATCACCAGAAGTTTCAAGCATGAAACACGAAAGTTTTGGTCCAAAACAAGGCACAAAATGGACAATGTTTTAAGGCTCAAAGGCAGGGCACTCCATCGAGGGCTTCAAGCACTCAAAATGAGCACATGCAATCATGATCATTTAGTGCACAAGTGATGACATCCAAATCATGAGGACTATCAAAAATGGGGTGTCTGCAGTTGTCCCTCTTTGACAGAACGTGGAAGTCATGAAATGACGTGAGTGAATGTCAAAGTCCAAAGACGACCCATTTTGACAAGGCCGAAGATTCGAACAAAACAAATAGGATAGAAAACAAAAGGTTGCGTCCACAGGCTGCATACGTATCCCTTTGCAAGGAATAAAACCAACGTAGTTCTGGGGCAAAATGCAAACATATGATGCAAGAACATAACTTATGATCATGCAATGAGGCTGTGTAATGAAACATCTAAATGCAAACGCAATGCAATGAAAATGCCACATTCAAACAAACCGAAACAAGATACAACAATCTCAAACATGAAAAGAAAAGAAGCAAATAAACACGCCACGCGTGGGAATCACTAGCCAAACCACATTTTATGCATAAAGGATGTAAGAAAATTATGCAAACTTAACTACGCGTCGCGTAGGAAAGGCGAAGAGTGACATAACCGGCGGGCACACCCAAGGTTTCAACCAAGATCCTAATGCATTACACACGTGAAGAGAAAAGGGTGGTGTGAACACCGGACGCACCCGAATGTTTTTAACCAATTTGTAATCCTAACACGTCACACGTGCGAGGAGGAAGGGGTGGTGTGAACACCGGGCACACCCGAATATTTTTAACCGAAGGATGGTGTGAACACCAGGATGCACCTAAATATTTTTAACCAATTTCCAATCCTAACGCGTAACACGTGCGATGAGGAAAGGGTGGTGTGAACACCGAGCGCACTCGAATGTTTTTAACCGAAGGATGGTGTTAACACCGGGACGCACCCGAATGTTTTTAACCGAAGGATGGTGTGAACACAGGGATGCACCAGAATGTGTAACGCCCTCAAAATAATAACATTAAACCCATCAATATAGACATACATTTATATACAAAAGACCCACATTCTTCAATTCATCAGAGTACTTCATTACAAAAGTATTACATGTTAACAACAAAAGCAAATGCCCTATGGGCTTACAGCTTTCCAAGTTAACACTTGGTTACAAAAGAGAGTACTAACTCAATTACATATTAAGCCCTTGGCTTGAATTTACATGTAATACATCAAAAGAAATAAGACAACAAAAGTGTGTCCGCCTCTAGCCTCCCAAGCTATGTCCTTGGAGGTGGCATGCTACCTGTACTTGAAAATGATGTTCCCATATAAGGTGAGCCACAGCCCAGCAGAGATATACTAAACCAACTATGAACAATGACTAAAAGATTAGCAATTGATTGATGGCCAAGACTGATACATCCACTTACATCACGTCACAATTTCATAACATACGAGTCTATGTCACTTCCCATTTTCCATCTTTATTTAATAGATAAGCATATTAGCTATATCAACACATCAACAGATAAGCATATTATATATCAACATATAAGCATATTAGCTGTATCCACACTTCACTAGACAAGCATATGAGCTGTATCTACACTTCTCAAAGACAAGCCTATGAGCTGTATCTTCACTTCTCTAGACAAGCATATGAGCTGTATCTACGGAGTTCATCCTCCATCTCCTCCCGACACTATCCGGTTTAGAGGTACATCCCCCATCTTCCCCTAAACCGCGGAGTACATCCCCCATCTCCTCCTTGACACACAATGCTTATAAACACAAAGGTTCTATACACAATCAATCAATACATAAAATTAATGTATTCAATCCACCGTCATACTCTATGACACATTCAATCGATTAGCTTTAGTTTGCCTAATCATCATGCATTGTCTACAACAATCAAGACTATCCTTCACCGATAGCCCAAAGCAGTTATTTCTAAACAGAAAATAAATGCACAAAATGGATATTAAATCAACATTTCAATTAGGTGAGCGATAAATGATCCAACTACACTCTTTAATCCCTTCCCTTTCCAATTTCCAACAATTAATTGTACAAATTAATCAATCAAGGTAATTAGGGCATTTTCTATGATTAACATTTCAACCCTACACGGTTTCATTTTCATTAATGTTTCAACATTTACTTCATTCATTCATGCCAAACATGTATTTAGGTTTTATATAATTAAAACCCTAACTTTTGTAAAATTACACAAAGGCCCAAACTCTCTCAAGATTTTCCAACAACCCCCCAACATATCGAAATGCCAAAATTTAAAGACAAAACTCATAGAGAGGAGTAGGATATCCCTACCTCGAAAGATGACTCCCAACCAAGAAGGTGAAGAAGATGAAAATGCTCCAACCCACGAATTTCTCAGATCAAAAGATAGCCCTCGACGATCAACAACTTTTTTGTAAAGGCCAAAGGTGAGGAAATCACTCCTACTAGATCAATACCTAGAGAGAAGTCAAGGTTTTAGAGAGAGGAGCTCTCAAAATGGGTTTTAGAAAAAGTAGGAGAGAGAAAGGGAAGTAAAAAGTGATTTAAAACCACCCAGCGGATAAATCATATACGCATGACCCGCTCGAGCGGAGAACACAACGCTCGAGCGCCAAGAACAAAAATCTGGACACGCTCGAGCCCAATAAGGCCCGCTCGAGCGCCAAGACACAAGAATAAAGCACTTCCGTTCGAGCGCGAAAACCAATCCGCTCGAGCGTAGATTTCCCCCTCCCAGAACTTATACCCAGAAAGTACTACCCGCTCGAGCGCCTGCCTACCCGCTCGAGCGCCGCTACAGCTCGCGCGTAAACAAACCCGCTCGAGCGTAAAAATCACATCTGCAGAAGTTTTCCAGGAATACGAAATACTGGAGGTGTGCAATCCCCGCTCGAGCGCAAGAAGACCCGCTCGAGCGGGTCGCCTAAAAACTGGACAACAAGGGATTGAAACCAAGGCCTAACCAACCTGTAACAACCCTGCTCAAAACATGCTAAAACTCAATCAAGTGGAATTAAAGGACGGCAACAAGATAGATACCACTACCAACTTCACAGAACCGAGTCCGGAATACAACAGAACAGTAAAGGGACAACCGGGATCGCTATAACCTCCCCCCCTTAAAGAATTTCGTCCCCGAAATTAAACACAAGTTTTTCAAAAACAGGTTTTCTCCATTCTCAACAATATTACAACATAATATTAAACAACCCGACCCATTACCGGTCAATTCCATCTCCTTTCAAGAGGCATTTCACAACATATATTACAAGTGCATTATCAACATGCAATTTTCTTTCATTTCCAACCATTTCCAACATACATGGTTCACAGTTCATATCATAATCAATATACATGATATAACTCTAATTCTATAATATAGCCAACATATGCAATATCATAATCAACTCCCATATTAAGGTAAGTTCTACAACATACTTCCATTAAGCCAAACATTATCAATGTTTTACAACTTAAGACATATATAAAGCTCTTAAGTCCAACAACATTGCAAAATTTAAATACAAGATTACTCATCAATAAACAAGTCCGGATATTTCTCGCGGACCTCCAACTCACGTTCCCAAGTGGCTTCCTCCACTCCGTGATGTTTCCACAAAACCTTTACCAAAGGAATGGTCTTGCCACGCAGGACTTGATCCCGCATATCCAAGACCCGAACCGGTCTCTCCTCATACGAGGCATCCTCATCTACCTCCAAGTCGGACCAATCCAACACGTGGGACGGATCCGGCTCATACTTCCGAAGCATACTCACATGAAACACGTCATGCACTCCGGACAACTGCGGCGGCAAGGCTACACGATAGGCAACCTCGCCAATCCTCTCAAGGATCTCAAAAGGACCAATAAATCGAGGGGATAACTTCCCACTCTTGCCAAATCTCATCAAACCTCGCCTAGGTGATATTTTCAAGAAGACATGATCCCCTACCTCGAACGCCAAAGGCCTCCTCCTACGGTCGGCATAACTCTTTTGGCGACTTTGGGTTGTAACAAGCCTCCTACGGATAAGCTCAACTTTCTCCGTCGTCTCCCTAACCAACTCCGGACCCAACAAAGGTGCATCACCCACCTCAGCCCAACAAACTGGCGACCTACACGGTCGGCCATACAAGGCCTCAAACGGTGCCATACCGATGCTAGACTGAAAACTGTTGTTGTAGGCAAACTCCACCAACGGCAAGTGCCTCTCCCATGTCCCACTGAAGTCTAGGACACAACCTCGAAGCATATCCTCAAGGATCTGAATAGTACGCTCTGACTGTCCGTCAGTCTGAGGATGATAGGCCGTACTAAAGGTCAACTTAGTGCTCAAGGCACTCTGCAAACTCTGCCACAACCTAACAGTAAAACGAGGATCTCTATCTGAGACGATCGTCACTGGGACCCCGTGCAATCTCACTATGTCCCGAATATACAAGTCGGCAAGATGATCTACCGAATCTCTCACGCGCATGGGAATGAAGTGCGCCGACTTAGTCAACCGGTCTACAACCACCCAAATAGCATCACTACCCCGCTAAGTCCTCGGAAGACCTACAACGAAGTCCATAGCGACATGCTCCCACTTCCACTCGGCAATAGGCAAGGGTTGCAACAAACCCGTTGGCCTCTGATGCTCGGCCTTCACTTGCTGGCAAGTAAGGCACTTCGATACGAAAACAGCCACATCTCTCTTCATACCTTGCCACCAAAACTGGAGACCCAAATCTCGATACATCTTAGTGCCTCCCGGATGCACCGCAAGGCGTGAATGATGGAACTCTTGGAGTACTTTCTGTAATAACCCGACCCTCGTACATGTTCTTTATTATATTTTCGGATCCTATTTAGTGATTTTGAATGCTTACTGTGGAATCCTATGGGAAATTTAAATTAAGTAAGTAAACCATATGATTATGGATGTCTATCTGTTCAACAAGAAAAGTATCTGTTACATGAGAACGCTTAGATCAAAAATTTGAAGCCTTAGAGGCTTAATTATCTGAAATTGATTTCACATATGTAATCAGCATAATTTTTAAGTAATATGAAGCGCTTCTGTGAAATTTCAATTTCGGATGTTTAAACGATTAAATTTTTGTCCTTAGTCAACCTATACATACATATATGCTTATAAAGCCCTCATTGAGTAAGACTTAGCAAATTTCCATAGCATCTTCTTGGGAAGAAAAGGAAAAAGGGGATAAGAGCAAGGAGGAATTGAGATTGAAGCTAAGGTGAATTCAACTTCCCTAGTCTAATTCTCTTCCTCAATTTGAAGTAGTAAGATTTGGCTATGGTATGAGCTAAGTGTGATAAAAGTTTGGAAACAAGTGTATGTTGAAGACTTGATATGATAATCCTACTATTTGTGCATGTTGGACCAATTCAAGTTATTTGATTAAGACCATCCTCTTGCTCCTTATTTATCAATTGATATCCATGTTTATGCCATGTTTTGTGTGTTATGTATGTGTGTATAAAGTTAGGAGCTTCAAGAATGATGATATGTGGATGAACTTCTATGGTTACTCCAAATCAATTGAGTTATATTCATGAACCCAATTCAAGTTAGATGAATTTTGGTGTGTTGTATTTATAATTTATATGTTTTTTTTTAGCCTTGATTTAACACCTAGAAGTTTCAATTTAGAGTCTTGAAAACACTCCTAAAAGAATGGAATTTTTATAGCAAATTTTGGACTGGAAGTGCAGAATCGCCGCACGTGCGGGAGTCATGGCCGCACGTGCGGGAAGTGCTGCCGCACGTCTGGGGGTTGTGGCCGCACGTGCGGGAGAAGGACAATTTTGGGGCTTTTGTTCTACTTAAAAGGCACGTGCGGGACCTCAGGGCCGCACGTGCGGGGCCAGCTGCCACACGTGCGGGGCTCACAGCCGCACGTGCGGCTCATGCTGAACAATACTGTTTGCTCCGTTTTCCGTGTAGAACCCTCTAATGTTGTCGGAATATGTATTTGATGCCTTTTAATATGTATAAATTCCTTCGAAGTAAAACGAAACAGAAGGTGATCTAATATGGAGAGGAAACTAAATTGTGTAAGGTTGAATGTGTGTAGGGCACACTCCGGGAAGAACAAGCACATCATCGCAACACTGTGAGTAGTAGTATCATTATCTTCTTTACATATGACTAATGATTTTCATTAGCATTTCATTTACGCGACTATGTTAATGTCTCAAATACGCAACTATGACTAATGTTTCAAGTATGTATGTTAATGCTCAAGTATGTTCCAAGTATGTAAAGAATGAAATGGGAAAGATAAAATACCTTTGTTCTATAAGACTTTGGGCCTACGGCCATTCAATTTAAGTTGTTACGATGTGAAACAAAGTGCTACACGGAACTAAGTGCTACGACGTGAGCCACCTCTAGAATCCGTGTGAGACACCTCTTGAGTTCACATAAGTATGTTCAAGGGCTTTATGCCACTTTCAAGGGCTTCAATGCCAACAAGTTACAAGGGCCTTGTGCCACACGTTTCAAGGGCCATAGTGCCATATGTTACAAGGGCTTTGTGCCACCATGTTTAAGGGCCTTGTGCCACTATGTTCAAGGGCATTACGCCACCATGTTCAAGGGCTTCAAGCCATTATGATTTAAGAATGTGTTATGTCAAGCTGTTATGTTCAAGATTGGGCCTAAGGCCGTTATAAGATGAATACAAAATCAGATTAACTTTGTAACCTCCGCAATTCCATAGGCATTGATATATGTCATGTTTCAAGTTGAACATTGTTTCATTATGTATTACTATTCACTGAGCCCGGCTCACTTTTTGTTATGTCTGTTTCTGTAGGCAACCAACCCGGTGGTCAATCCTAACCTGTGACGCCCGGTTTCTTTTGTCAACCTTCGTGTATCCAAGCACTTACGAGGCCACTTATTTTGTGAAGTTTATTAAGATAATTAGCTTACTTCTTCGCTATCTTTCCAAGGTTGAATGTATATAACTTCAACAGTTTTTTTTTATTACATGCCCGACTACAGGGCTGGGTCTGTATATGTGTTTGTGTATAAGTACTGCTAAGGAATATTTTTGGACTCTATCAACCTATCATGGTGCATGTAATGTATGAGATCCTGGCATGTTAGAAATAGCTCAATGGAGTTTGTTGGTTTTGTATTCTTCTAATACTTTGTGCTTCCGTCAAGGCCCCATATGCTATATATACCAGGTTATATGTCCGTTTCTGAATGGGTCATGCCCGAACTTTTAGGGGCGAGTTTAGGGGCGTGACAAGTGGTATCAGAACACGAGTTGTTATGTCACAGATGGAACCATTGGGCTTTAGGGTGTCTAGAAAAGTTTTAGGCATCTTGCATGACATCCTGAAAATATATGAAAGATCGATGGCAACGTTAAGTCTACTCTGATAATGCTAACACTTTTGAAATATGTCTATTATGTATAAATGCTTATTGTGTAGGCAATGGTGAGGACAAGGACAGAAGAGACAGAAGATGCTACTTCTGCACGGCTGGATAGAATGGGGAGAATGATTATGGAAATGGCGGAGACCCTACGGCAACAACAGCAACAGCCACAACAACCACCCCCACCACCGGTACCTCCACCGGCAGTACAAGATTTTCATGCTGAAGACCGGACTATCACCCTTACTAAGGAGTTTAAAAAGATGAAACCGCCATCCTTCAAAGGAGGAATTGAACCAATGAAAGCTGAGGCGTGGGTGTTGGCAATAGAGAAGTTATTTGAAGTCTTTCCCTGCACAGAAGCTCAAAAGGTGCAACTGGCTGCCTTTACTCTTGAGGATGAGGCACGCAGATGGTGGATGCTTACGAGAACTGCACACCAAGGATTGACATGGGACAGATTCTTAGAATTGTTTTATGACAAGTACTTCCCACAAAGCATGCGGGATAAGAAGGTAACAGAATTCGAAACTCTCAGACAAGGAAACAAAACCGTCGCCGAATACGAAGCCCAATTTGCAGAATTAGCTCGGTTTGCACCTCATATGGTGGACACGGATTATAAGAAGGCGCGCAAATTTGAAGGGGGATTGTGGAGGGCTATCCTGGATAAGGTCAACATGTTGAAGTTACCTACTTACGTTGATGTATTGGAGAGAGCCGTTATAGCGGAAGGGAATCTTGCTACTCAGAGTCGAATCTCGGAATGGAAAGGGAAGAGGCAAAATACTCAATGGTCGAAGGGATCACCTACTCCACCCAACAAGAAGCAGACTTTAGGGAGTTCAAATACTTCTACCCCTAGTCAGGATTCAATATCGACTTGTCTGGAATGTGGGAAGAAGCATCGTGGAACGTGCTATCGGAAGTCTGGAGCCTGTTTTCAGTGTGGTAAGACAGGTCATTTGATCAAGGACTGCCCTCAAAGAAATCAACAAAGTAATAATAGAACCACTACAAGTTCAGCGGGGTCTGCACCAACTTCCAACACCAAGACAACTGTTAAACCCACTAATAATAAAGACACTGCGAGACAAGGCAGGGTGTTCGCATTGGTTCCGGGAGATGTGCAAAATGCGGCAACGATGGTATCAGGTACATTTATCATTCACGGTCATTTCGCTCATGTATTATTTGACTCTGGCTCCACCCATTCTTTTGTGTCGAAACTATTTGCTCCTAATTTAGAGAAAACTGAAGAAAAACTGTCTTATATGTTGTGTGTATCTTCATCTTTGGGAGGTCCTATGATTTGTACTTCTATATATGCTGCTTGTGAACTCCAACTTGGGGATATCCGGGTGTATGCCAATCTGTTACCTCTTGATATGGCCTACTTTGATATTATCCTGGGAATGGATTGGTTGGGTGAATATGGTGCAACTATAGATTGTTTGACTAAACAAATCAGTTTCCACCCTCCGGGACAATCAGAGTCTACCTTTCAGGGACATGGAGTGACTTCTCCACCTTATTTAATTTCCGCAGCAAGGGCTTGTAAACTAATTCAGAAAGGGTGTCAGGGGTATTTATGCAGTGTTCTAGAGGGGCAAGTGGTGAATGGGAATACTGACATGATCCCAGTTGTCTGTGAATTTCCGGATGTTTTTCCAGAAGAGTTACCAGGGCAGTTAATAGACCGTGAAATTGAGTTTACAATTGAAGTAGCACCGGGAACTCAACCCATTTCTAAGACTCCGTATAGAATGTCGCCAGTTGAGATAAAAGAATTGAAAATGCAGTTGCAAGATTTACTGGACAAAGGATTTATCCGTCCGAGTGTATCTCCGTGGGGTGCACCAGTTTTGTTCGTAAAGAAGAAGGATGGAACACTCCGGCTTTGTATTGATTACAGAGAGCTTAATAAAGTCACAATCAAGAATAAGTATCCATTGCCAAGAATCGATGACCTATTTGATCAGCTTCAAGGGGCACAGGTCTTTTCTAAGATTGATCTACGGTCTGGATACCACCAATTAAAAGTCAAGGCTGATGATGTTGAGAAGACAGCCTTTCGAACCCGGTACGGTCACTATGAATTTTTGGTTATGCCCTTTGGAGTTACTAACGCCCCAGCAGCTTTTATGGATTTGATGAACCGTGTCTTTAAGTCTTATTTGGATGAATTTGTGGTGGTCTTTATTGACGATATCCTCATTTATTCAAAGAATGCGGAAGCTCATGAGACCCATCTTCGCTTAATTCTTCAAACCCTCCGGGAAAAGAAATTGTATGCAAAGCTAAAGAAATGTGAATTTTGGCTACTCGAGGTGGCATTTCTGGGACATATTATCACAAATGAAGGAGTTTCTGTTGATCCACACAAAATTGAGGCGATTATGAAATGGCCGACTCCTACCAATGTGACCGAAGTGCGTAGCTTTATGGGGTTAGCTGGTTATTACAGGAGATTCGTTCAAGATTTTTCTAAAATTGCTGGGCCACTTACACAATTGACTCGAAAGGGAGTTGCATTTGAATGGTCAAAAGAGCGGGAATCTGCTTTCCAGGAATTAAAGATGAAATTAACCACAGCTCCAGTTCTGGCTTTACCATCAGGCACTGAAGGGTTTGTAATTTACAGTGATGCGTCCCATAAAGGATTAGGTTGTGTGCTTATGCAAGGTGGAAGGGTTATTGCCTATGCTTCACGACAGCTTAAACCCCATGAAAAGAATTATCCCACGCATGATCTTGAGCTCGCGGCGGTGGTTTTTGCTTTAAAGATATGGCGGCACTATTTGTATGGTACTACCTGTGAAGTTTACACCGACCACAAAAGCCTTAAGTACCTTTTTACCCAGAAGGAATTGAACATGCGACAGCGTCGGTGGTTAGAGTTAATTAAAGACTATGATTTACAGATCCATTATCATCCTGGTAAGGCCAACACGGTTGCAGATGCTCTTAGTCGGAAAAATATGGGAGATTTGGCCAACCTATTTACAGAGCAAAGGGAATTGGTAGATGAACTGGATAAAATGAGGGTGGAATTTAAGATACATGGACAGGAGACAGTCCTAGCAGCATTAATGGCTCAACGGACTTTACTTGAGGAAATCAAGTTACATCAACTGGAGGATGACATTCTAAAGAAGGTATGCGATGAGTTAGAGACAAAACCAAAATCGGGGTTCAGTTTAGTGGATTCGGTACTCAAATTTCAAAATCGAATATGTGTCCCCAATGTGTTGGAACTTAAACGGAAATTGATGGAAGAAGCGCACGCCTCAAGATTTTCCATGCATCCGGGAAATACTAAAATGTACCGAGATCTGAAACAAAATTTTTGGTGGCCAAACATGAAAAAGGAGATTGCAGAATTCGTCTCTAAGTGTTTGCAGTGTCAGCAAGTGAAAGCGGAGCATCAAAGGCCAACAGGATTATTACAACCCCTTCCAATCCCGGAATGGAAGTGGGAACACCTAACCATGGATTTCGTTGTGGGATTACCACGGACACCTCGGGGCATGAATTCTATATGGGTCATTGTCGACCGATTGACTAAGTCCGCCCACTTCCTACCAGTGAAGACTCAATACAATGCAGATAAACTGGCGGTCATTTATGTGAATGAAATTGTGAAGCTGCATGGTGTACCGGTCTCAATTGTATCGGATAGGGATCCGAAGTTCGTTTCCAGATTCTGGCAAAGTTTACAAGAAGCCATGGGTACAGAATTGAAGTTCAGCACAGCTTTCCATCCTCAAACTGACGGTCAATCCGAGAGAACAATACAAGCTCTGGAAGATATGCTCCGGATGTGTGTGCTAGAGTTTCAAGAAAGTTGGGAAACCCATTTACCACTGGTAGAGTTCGCATACAACAATAGTTACCACTCAAGTATTGCAATGGCACCCTATGAAGCTTTGTATGGAAGACCGTGTCGTTCTTCTGTATGTTGGGCTGAAGTTGGAGACAAATCTTTGTTAGGGCCTGAAATTGTTCAGTTAAGAACTGAGAAAGTTAAAGTTATTCAGGAAAGATTAAAAACAGCTCAAAGTAGACAAAAAGGTTATGCGGATAACCGACGGAGAGATTTGGAATTTGAAGTGAACAGTCACGTTTTTATAAAAGTTACTCCGATGAAAGGCCATCCAAGATTTGGAAAAAGGGGTAAGTTAACACCCCGTTATGTTGGTCCCTTTCAAATTCTGGAAAGAGTAGGTCCGGTAGCTTACCGGGTTGCCCTTCCGCCACATATGAGTCAAGTACATAATGTGTTTCATGTCTCTATGCTTCGGGGGTATCTTGCGGATCCGTCTCATGTTATTGATTATCACCAAATTGAACTAGATGATAAGTTAACTTATGAGGAGAAACCAATCCGCATTTTGGATCGACAAGTGAAACAATTACGGAACCGAGAAATTCCAATGGTAAAAGTGGAATGGAAAGAACATTACGGAACCGACGCAACTTGGGAAAGAGAAGAAGAAATGCAACATCAGTATCCACATTTGTTTCTACCCTGAGGTAAAACAAGTTTGGAGGACCAAACTTATTTAAGGGGGGGAGAGTGTAATAACCCGACCCTCGTACATGTTCTTTATTATATTTTCGGATCCTATTTTGTGATTTTGAATGCTTACTGTGGAATCCTATGGGAAATTTAAATTAAGTAAGTAAACCATATGATTATGGATGTCTATCTGTTCAACAAGAAAAGTATCTGTTACATGAGAACGCTTAGATCAGAAATTTGAAGCCTTAGAGGCTTAATTATCTGAAATTGATTTCACATATGTAATCAGCATAATTTTTAAGTAATATGAAGCGCTTCTGTGAAATTTCAATTTCGGATGTTTAAACGATTAAATTTTTGTCCTTAGTCAACCTATACATACATATATGCTTATAAAGCCCTCATTGAGTAAGACTTAGCAAATTTCCATAGCATCTTCTTGGGAAGAAAAGGAAAAAGGGGATAAGAGCAAGGAGGAATTGAGATTGAAGCTAAGGTGAATTCAACTTCCCTAGTCTAATTCTCTTCCTCAATTTGAAGTAGTAGGATTTGGCTATGGTATGAGCTAAGTGTGACAAAAGTTTGGAAACATGTGTATGTTGAAGACTTGATATGATAATCCTACTATTTGTGCATGTTGGACCAATTCAAGTTATTTGATTAAGACCATCCTCTTGCTCCTTATTTATCAATTGATATCCATGTTTATGCCATGTTTTGTGTGTTATGTATGTGTGTATAAAGTTAGGAGCTTCAAGAATGATGATATGTGGATGAACTTCTATGGTTACTCCAAATCAATTGAGTTATATTCATGAGCCCAATTCAAGTTAGATGAATTTTGGTGTGTTGTATTTATAATTTATATGCTTTTTTTAGCCTTGATTTAACACCTAGAAGTTTCACTTTAGAGTCTTGAAAACACTCCTAAAAGAATGGAATTTTTATAGCAAATTTCGGACTGGAAGTGCAGAATCGCCGCACGTGCGGGAGTCATGGCCGCACGTGCGGGAAGTGCTGCCGCACGTGCGGGAAGTGCTGCCGCACGTGCGGGGGTTGTGGCCGCACGTGGGGGAGAAGGAAAATTTTGGGGCTTTTGTTCTGCTTAAAAGGCACGTGCGGGACCTCAGGGCCGCACGTGCAGGGCCAGCTGGCGCACGTGTGGGGCTCACAGCCGCACGTGCGGCTCATGCTGAAAAATACTGTTTGCTTCGTTTTGCGTGTAGAACCCTCTAATGTTGTCAGAATATGTATTTGATGCCTTTTAATATGTATAAATTCCTTCGAAGTAAAACGAAACAGAAGGTGATCTAATATGGAGAGGAAACTAAATTGTGTAAGGTTGAATGTGTGCAGGGCACACTCCGGGAAGAACAAGCACATCATCGCAACACTGTGAGTAGTAGTATCATTATCTTCTTTACATATGACTAATGATTTTCATTAGCATTTCGTTTACGCGACTATGTTAATGTCTCAAGTACGCAACTATGATTAATGTTTCAAGTATGTATGTTAATGCTCAAGTATGTTCCAAGTATGTAAAGAATGAAATGGGAAAGATAAAATACCTTTGTTCTATAAGACTCTGGGCCTACGGCCATTCAATGTAAGTTGTTACGATGTGAAACAAAGTGCTACACGGAACTAAGTGCTACGACGTGAGCCACCTCTAGAATCCGTGTGAGACACCTCTTGAGTTCGCATAAGTATGTTCAAGGGCTTTATGCCACTTTTAAGGGCTTCAATGCCAACAAGTTACAAGGGCCTTGTGCCACACGTTTCAAGGGCCATAGTGCCATATGTTACAAGGGCTTTGTGCCACCATGTTTAAGGGCCTTGTGCCACTATGTTCAAGGGCATTACGCCACCATGTTCAAGGGCTTCAAGCCATTATGATTTAAGAATGTGTTATGTCAAGCTGTTATGTTCAAGAATGGGCCTAAGGCCGTTATAAGATGAATACAAAATCAGATTAACTTTGTAACCTCCGCAATTCCATAGGCATTGATATATGTCATGTTTCAAGTTGAACATTGTTTCATTATGCATTACTATTCACTAAGCCCGGCTCACTTTCTGTTATGTCTGTTTCTGTAGGCAACCAACCCGGTGGTCAATCCTAACTTGTGACGCCCGATTTCTTTTGTCAACCTTCGTGTATCCAAGCACTTACGAGGCCACTTATTTTGTGAAGTTTATTAAGATAATTAGCTTACTTCTTCGCTATCTTTCCAAGGTTGAATGTATATAACTTCAACAGTTTTTTTTTATTACATGCCCGACTACAGGGCTGGGTCTGTATCTGTGTTTGTGTATAAGTACTGCTAAGGAATATTTTTGGACTCTATCAACCTATCATGGTGCATGTAATGTATGAGATCCTGGCATGTTAGAAATAGCTCAATGGAGTTTGTTGGTTTTGTATTCTTCTAATACTTTGTGCTTCCGTCAAGGCCCCATATGCTATATATACCAGGTTATATGTCCGTTTCTGAATGGGTCATGCCCGAACTTTTAGGGGCGAGTTTGGGGGCGTGACACTTCCCCTCGGCAAGACTCCGGCACAAACAAACGGTCTCGGTATCTCATACTCTGGTCGGGATACACCGTCAAACCCTTCTCAACTTTCCCATTTGAGATCTTCTCTCGCAGGGATTCTACCTCAAGGTCACCTCTCTGTGCCTCTAACACTCGGGTCACAAGTGTAGGCTGCGCAAAAACGGAAAACAAAGTCGCAGTCTCAACAGATTCGCCCAGAAGCAAATCAAACTCACCAAGCGCACCCAACATCTCCCATTCCCAGATGGCTATACAAGCTACATCACTAATGGATTTCCTACTAAGGGCATCGGCCATAACATTGGCCTTTCCCGGGTGATAGTGCAACTCAAAATCATAGTCCTCCATGAACTCCATCCATCTCCTCTGCCTCAAATTCAAGTCTCGCTGTGTAAACAGATACTTCAAACTCTTGTGGTCCGAGAACACCTCGAACCTCTCACCATAAAGGTAGTGCCTCCAAATCTTCAAGGCAAAAATCACTGCTGCTGACTCTAGGTCGTGTGTAGGGTAATTCTTCTCGTGAATTTTCAACTGACGTGAGCCAAAAGCTACCACATTCCCCTCTTGCATCAACACACAACCCAAACCCTCTCGTGAGGCATCACAATAAACCGCATAACCCAACCCTCTCTCCGGAATAATCAAAACTGGAGCGGTGGTCAATCTAACCTTCAACTCTTGGAACGACTTTTCACAAGTCTCACTCCATACAAACTTGACCCCATTCTGCGTCAATCTAGTCAACGGCGAAGCTAGCCTGGAGAAATCCTTCACAAACCGACGGTAATACCCAGCTAATCCCAGAAAACTGTGGATCTCAAACACACTCTTAGGCTGTGCCCAATCTTGCACTGCCTCTACCTTGGATGTATCAATAGACACTCCTTCCCCGGATACCACGTGGCCTAAGAATTTCACTTCTCCTAGCCAGAACTCACACTTCCCAAACTTGGCATACAGCCTATGGGCTCTAAGCAACTCAAACACCACTCTCAAGTGTTCCTTGTGCTCCTCCTCTGAAGGCGAGTAAATCAGGATGTCGTCCACGAAAACGACTACAAAACGGTCTAAGAATTCCCGGAAGATCCGGTTCATCAAGTCCATAAAGACTGCCGGTGCATTGGTAAGCCCGAATGGCATCACCAAAAACTCATAATGGCCATACCGCGTACGGAATGCCATCTTCGGAATATCCTCCTCCCTGACCCTCAACTGGTGGTAACCTGATCTCAAGTCTATCTTAGAGAAACAACGGGAACCCTTCAACTGGTCAAACAGATCATCTATACGGGGCATAGGGTACTTATTCTTGACTGTAGCCCGATTCAACTTCCGGTAGTCTATACACAATCTCAAGGCACCATCTTTCTTTTAGCAAAGAGGGCCGGTGCTCCCCACGGCGAAACACTAGGGCGAACAAAACCCTTATCTGGCAATTCCTGGAGCTGAACTTTCAACTCAACCAACTCTGCTGGAGCAAAACGATAAGGTGCCATAGAAACCGGCGCCGTACCGGGCACTAGATCAATAGAGAACTCTATCTCTCAGTGAGGTGGCAAACTAACAAGGTCCTCCGGAAAAACATCCGAATACTCACAAACCACCCTCGGCAATACAAGCTGGGTCTCACCACACTCACCACTCTCAAAGCTAGCAAGTAGACCACTAAGCTCACTCCGCCCTCGCGAATCATACCCCGGTGGCAAAACACTACCAACTCGGTCTCCCAAGAAATGGAACCACTCCCCGATCAAGGTACATAACGTGACCCTGTAGCGGTAGCAATCGATAACAACCCGGTATGACGATAGCCTGTCCATACCCAAAATAACATCAAAACCCTTCATGGGCATGACAACAAAAGGAAAAGGAAGCCTATGGTCGGCGACCTCTATATCACAACCTCTCACACCTTGTTTCAAGACCAACTCACCACCAATAGGCGATACCACACAAATAGGAGATGCTAACTGTGCCAACTCCAATTCCAAAACAGATGCAAATGCAGCAGATACAAAAGAATGAGATGCACCCGTGTCAATCAACACACTAGCAACCGAGTTACAAAACAGAAAAGTACCTCTCACCACTGACGGAGCCGGTACTAGATCCTGCGCGGTAACAGCATACACGCGCCCTGTAGGCCCCTAATCTACTTGCTCACCCCTCGGAGCATACAACTGCTGCACTGACTGGGACGACGAAGCCCCCGGATTGGCCCTCGAGGCCTGCACAGACTGAGCTGGCTGAAATCCCTGCGTCTGCCTAGAACCAGACGCTCCCGAAGTGGCACTCAACTGCGGGCCAAACCTCTTCAGGTGCCCGGGCTGACCACACTGATAGCAAGACAAGGACTAGCCCCTGCCTTGACTCTGGCCCTGAGGTCTAGCTGATGAAGGAGCAGCTCGCTGACCCCCTCCCTTCTGCGGGTAAATCGAAACTTTGTGACCTAGCTGGCCACACCTGTAACAGGTGAAATCCCCCTGACTACCTCTCCCGGAGCCTGCACTCGGCACTGGAAAGGTCGACCTAGCCAAACCACCTTGAGACTGCTGAGGATTAGGACCCCTCTGTCTCCTACCATCACCCTGACCATCTTGGCTACTCTTGGAGCCTCTCTGCCCCTCATCCTCCTCCTGCATCATGAGCTCCATATGAGCTGCTACATCCACCAAACGTCTATACTCTCCGATGAAAGATCCACCAACCCTCAACTTGAGGCCTCGCCTCAACTTCCGCTCAAACTCAAAGCAACGGCGTTCTTCGAACGCCACCAACTCAGGTGCAAACCTGGACAAACTAGTAAAAGTAGCCTCAAAATCGACCACTGACAAGCCCTGCTGTTTAAGCTGGCAAAACTGTTCCCTCAGCTTCTCTCTTGCAGCTGAAGATAAAAATTTCTCCTGGAAAGCATTCACGAACGCCTCCCATGCACCACCAACACTGCCCTTCTCGTACTTCCACCATTGACCCGCATCTCCTTTCAGTTGGAAGGATGCCAAGGTTACCTTTAAAGTCTCGTCCTCGATGCCAAGCATCTCGAATGTCTTCTCCATTTGTTCCAACCACTCGTCAGTCTTAAGTGGCTCTTTCGGATCCCCAACAAACTCGTCCGGGTTAGACCGGAAGAATTCCCTCTTCAAGAAAGAAGGCCCTGCCTCAGCGACCTAATTCTCAGCTCTGAGAATACCCAAAGCTCCCGCTATCTCTCGGGCCAAGGCGCCCATAGCCTGCTGACCCGCTGGCTCGGCCACGTTGGCCTGACCAACACCCTCCTGCATTGCCGGAACGTCATCCGGTACAGGTACCTCCTGCCTACCACGCCTACCACGTCCTCGTCCTGACATCCTAATAAAGGTAACCAAGACTATTAGCACATTCACAAATGTGCCGAAGCTATAACACTCACGTCCTAATGCATGGACAACTGTAATTCATTCCACGAGAGCACATAAACACATAAGCACTTACAAATTTCATTTCCGGATAATGATAGTCCCGAGGCGTTACTAGAGTTCCGGTTATAAACAACATTGATCAAGTGCCTTTCCAACAAGACTCACAGAAACCGAAGGATCCAATCAACATCCTAGAAATTAAATCCCATACCCACATAGTCACATAAGCATGTTATCAATTAAGCACATAGCATATGACACTACATCTAAGTCTCGATCAAGTGAGACAAACCCATTGTGATCCTAATCACTTCCCACGTACCCAAAGTATTCGAACCCGATACGCTCTGATACCAAGTTGTAACGCCCTCAAAATAATAACATTAAACCCATCAATATAGACATACATTTATATACAAAAGACCTACATTCTTCAATTCATCAGAGTACATCATTACAAAAGAATTACATGTTAACAACAAAAGCAAATGCCCTACGGGCTTATAACTTTCCAAGTTAACACCTGGTTACAAAAGAGAGTACTAACTCAATTACATATTAAGCCCTTGGCTTGAATTTACATGTAATACATTAAAAGAAATAAGACAACAAAAGTGTGTCCGCCTCTAGCCTCCCAAGCTATGTCCTTGGAGGTGGCATGCTACCTATACCTGAAAATGATGTTCCCATATAGGGTGAGCCACAACCCAGCGGAGATATACTAAACCAACTATGAACAATGACTAAAAGATTAGCAATTGATTGATGGCCAACACTGATACATCCACTTACATCACGTCACAATTTCATAACATACGAGTCTATGTCACTTCCCATTTTCCATCTTTATTTAATAGATAAGCATATTAGCTATATCAACACATCAACAGATAAGCATATTAGCTGTATCCACACTTCACTAGACAAGCATATGAGCTGTATCTACACTTCTCAAAGACAAGCCTATGAGCTGTATCTTCACTTCTCTAGACAAGCATATAAGCTGTATCTACGGAGTTTATCCCCCATCTCCTCCCGACACTATCTGGTTTAGAGGTACATCCCCTATCTTCCCCTAAACCGCGGAGTACATCCCCCATCTCCTCCTTTACACACAATGCATATAAACACAAAGGTTCTATACACAATCAATCAATACATAAAATTAATGTATTCAATCCACCGTCATACTCTATGACACATTCAATCGATTAGTTTTAGTTTGCCTAATCATCATGCATTGTCTACAACAATCAAGACTATCCTTCACCAATAGCCCAAAGCAGTTATTTCTAAACAGAAAATAAATGCACAAAATGGATATTAAATCAACATTTCAATTAGGTGAGCGATAAATGATCCAACTACACCCTTTAATCCCTTCCCTTTCCAATTTCCAACAATTAATTGTACAAATTAATCAATCAATGTAATTAGGGCATTTTCCATAATTAACATTTCAACCCTACACGGTTTCATTTTCATCAATGTTTCAAAATTTACTTCATTCATTCATGCCAAACATGTATTTAGGTTTTATATAATTAAAACCCTAACTTTTGTAAAATTACACAAAGGCCCAAACTCTCTCAAGATTTTCCAACAACCCCCCAACATATCGAAATGCCAAAATTTAAAGACAAAACTCATAGAGAGGAGTAGGATATCCCTACCTCGAAAGATGACTCCCAACCAAGAAGGTGAAGAAGACGAAAATGCTCCAACCCACGAATTTCTCGGATCAAAAGATAGCCCTCGACGATCAACAACTTTTTTGTAAAGGCCAAAGGTGAGGAAATCACTCCTACTAGATCAATACCTAGAGAGAAGTCAAGGTTTTAGAGAGAGGAGCTCTCAAAATGAGTTTTAGAAAAAGTAGGAGAGAGAAAGGAAAGTAAAAAGTGATTTAAAACCACCCAGCGGATAACTCATATACGCATGACCCGCTCGAGCAGAGAACACAATGCTCGAGCGCCAAGAACAAAAATCTGAACACGCTCGAGCGCAATAAGGCCCGCTCGAGCGCCAAGACACAAGAATAAAGCACTTCCGCTCGACCGCGAAAACCAATCCGCTCGAGCGTAGATTTCCCCCTCCCAAAACTTATACCCAGAAAGTACTACCCGCTCGAGCGCTACCGCTCGAGTGTAAACAAACCCGCTCGAGCGTAAAAATCACATCTGCAGAAGTTTTGCAGGAACACGAAATACTGGAGGTGTGCAATCCCCGCTCAAGCGCAAGAATACCGGCTTGAGCGGGTCGCCTATAAACTGGACAACAAGGAATTGAAACCACGGCCTAACCAACCTGTAACAATCCTACTCAAAACATCCTAAAACTCAATCAAGTGGAATTAATGGACGGCAACAAGATAGATACCACTACTAACTTCACGGAACCGAGTCCGGAATACAACAGAACAGTAAAGGGACAACCGGGATCACTATAGAATGTTTTTAACCGAAGGATGGTGTGAACACCGGGACGCATCCGAATGTTTTTAGCCGAAGGATGGTGTGAACACCGAGACGCACCCAAATGTTTTTAACCGAAGGATGGTGTGAACACCGGGACACACCCAAATGTTTTTAACCGAAGGGTAGAAAGGATGCGATCTGAATAGGGCATGAATGATTTTACTTGGAACTCCTTTGAATGAACCATGCATACAATACCGTTTGGTTGCACCATCTCTGAATAAACCATACATACAATATTGTTTGGTTGCACCATCTCTGAATGAACCGTACATACAATATCATTTCTTTGTAAGAAAAAAACTCAACAAGTGCAATACAGTAAGAATGCATGTTCTATGCAAGGTACCAAATGCATGTTCTATGCAACGTGAGCGAGAGCATATTCTATGTAATAATGAAATACACATTCTATGTAACAGTATTTGTGAAATGCACATTCTATGCAACGAGTACAAGGGCATATTCTATGCAATAAAAAAATACACATTCTATGTAACGGTATGTGTGAAATGCACGTTCTATGCATGCAACAAAGAAATGCATATTCTATGCAAGGATGAAAGCGTATTCTAACAAAACAAATTTAGTAGCAACTTCCGATTTACTTCTCAGAACAGTTGCAATATGTAAAAAGGATATACCTCGTTCATGTTAACAAGTGACGAACATCGTGCACTGAAACACAGTTTTAAGCTTCCGCAGAGAAAATCTGAACTCAACAGTGAACTTTCCTTGCACTTATTGGGAAACAAAGACTCAAAACAGCATTAAGACTCTGTGGAGGGACACTGGCCACTGGACGGCCACAAGGGGATGGCGTCGGCCACCTGTCGGCCACCCCTGAAACTTGTCAGCCACCCCTGAAACTTGTCAGCCACCGATGGCAGATTCGGGGCAAATCTGAATTTTTACCTCAGGTCTTTATATACACACGTGCACATTTTATTTCCTCACTTCTCCAAGGTCGAAAATCCTCCGTCTCTCTCTCTAGGCACTTTTCCTCTCCAGATCCGAGCTTTATACGTGTTTTCCAACGCCCTACGCACATTTTCTTCACTAAACCCTCTTACTTTACTCCATTTTGAACCAATTGAAATTTGATTTTGGTGCTTTTTCTTAGAGTTTCACCACTTGAGGCTCGTTCCCCTCAAGTTCCTCTTGGGTTTGGTGCCTTTTTTCGGGCTTTGACTTTTTCTTCCATTTTCTCTCTCCCAGGGTTTGACTTTTTCCAAGTTCGCCCTATTTTCTCCATTTTCCTTCACTTTTCATCGAATTTCCCATCTTCTTTCCAGATGGCGGACGATCTACCCCATGACAGAGCTCCCTTTGAGATTCTACCTCTGGTAGAGATGGAGGTCAAGCTTGAGCCCGAGATATTACCGCTGGGAGTGCGCCCCTTTGATCGATGACATACCATCCTCGGACACGTGTACTACCACCCGAGAGTATCAGGCATTTCAGAGAGTTTGCGCAAGGCGCACCAGAGGACCTCTTGCTACGAGAGCCGGACTCCTATTTGTCTTATAACGCCACCAAGGTATACACTGTATTCTCACGTTTTCTTCAATGTACATTGCATTTCTTGCTTTAACTACATTCTGCCTACACTGTATTTCTCACCTCTTGCTGCATTTCTTGCCTTAATCACACTTTTGCACTGTATTTCTTACTCTACCATTTCATCTGCCTCATATCACTATATATCACTATTCTGATCAAAGGAGGACTCTTGCTCTATTAGAGGCTATGGAGCCATGTTCGCGAGGGACTGGTATATGGAGCTCCCTGCTGGTGTCCGCCGCATTATCGATGAGGCCAGCCTTAGTTTATTCTGCATGGGGCTATCACGTTATATCATGAGTCGGCCCTTACTTGGAGCATTGGTAAAGAGGTAGTGGGTGTAGACGTCCCCGAACGTCCCGAGAGAATCCTATTTTGTTCATTTGGGGTCACTACAGTTCAGATTCAAATGTCACGGTTCTAAATCTAATCTCGCAAAATGCAATGCAAGATCGATAAATCACCAAAGAGTCCAAATTCGGCAAATCATTTTGAAAAATCAATTTTTAGAAAGAAGTGCCAAACATGGACTTCTTTGCCAGATACAGAGTCGCCACCTAAATATTTTATTTTGGGGGAATTTAGGAAACCCTGACTCGTGCCTGACTCGTGCCTAAGGCCACGTGTCCGTCATCACCAAAGTTGCCTCTGCTCGGGAACTTGGGTACGATTGGGGAAGGTCAGCTATGAGCACCCCCGCTCACCCGATCAAAAGATCGGCCACTACTAAACATGATATCTTGTTTTTGAAAACATATGCGCTCTTATTCTGATTATTAGCCTAGAATTCACTACGTGATGCGCACAACATACAAGTATAGACTAGATCGCCTAAATTAGAACAAAATATTTCATGTTTGTTTATTTGAAAATGGTTTGATGGTGCTAATCGCAAGTAGGCTAAGACGTGGATTTGCCACCCTCGAGTGGGCTAAGAAAAAACATGATTTTGCCACTCTCAAGTGGGCTTAAAACGCATATTTTGATGAATTGTTCCAATTCAGATAATCCAACCTTCACCCACAGGCGTTCAGGAAGTTATATCACATAAGCAGTTAGCCTCGTGGTAAGCATGCTATCATGGCAGTCACTCATACACATGCAAGGATGCTAAAACATAAGCACTTACCGAGTACTCCAAGCCAAAACAAAAGCTATGTTAGAAATCATGCATGAGTCCTAACTATACTGAGATGTCTAACGCAACACATGCAAGAATGCAACTAAGAATAGGCTCGGCTAATCTAAGAATAGTATGTGAAATGCGACAACTCGATACACATATTCAAGTTGGAATGGAAATACTATGCAGTTAGTATGATGCGCCGAGCCTGGTGCATGCAAGACAAATGAATGAATGCAAACATGCGAGCATAAGTATGCTAATTGAAACATGCCCTAAACTAACCATCGTAAGCTAGTAAATAAAAGGGAGAAAGACGTGGGGTTGGAAGACATGCATCACACACACGCACACTTATTACAACAGTTGTGCCCTCTCGATGGAGGGTCCGAATAAATAGTACAAAACCAACTAGCTCATCTAAGCTAATCTAATCAACCTAGTTATTACACAATGAAATGAATAACAAATTACAACTAATTATTACACAACACTAGCTAATTAACGAATTAACTAAATAAGCAATTTAAACTAGCATGCAAACTACATGGATGTGGGCTGCCTCAGCTCTGCCTTGGATGATAAAGGATGCATGCATGCTCAAAATGCCTTGTCGTGAAATCCATCACGATGCCTCGACTCACCTTTGTTTGCAATTGATCTCAGAAACTTGCACGAAGCTCCAGAGAGATAAAACTCCACCCTAGGAAGCTGTGGGAAGGCTGCCGGCCAGCTATAGGTATGGGAGACCACCTGCCGACCACCTTTAGTGGTGAAGACCAGAAAAGGCGGTCGGCCTGCCTGAAAACCTGGTCAGCCGACAAGTTTCTTCTCCTGGTTTCTGCTTTTTCTACAACAAAGGCAAGAGAGAGAGAAGGCAAGGTATTTTCAACATATGTGTGCACAACCACTCCCCCCCATCATTGCATAAGCTCTAGGGAGTGTAGTCCTCGACCCTCAGGCCACCAATCACGCATCTCGATGCATGATGGCCGAGGAGTCGAATTGCACGACTTGATGTGAAATGAATGCACATACGAACACAATAAAGCCTAGACTCCATCATGTGAAATCAAGAGTGTCGGCGACCGGGAATTGAAGCACATTTCGTCACTTTGAGTACGAAACGTCCCTCGGTTCCCGTGTTTGGACTAACTCCTATTCTAAACACAATGCCACAAACAATGCATTGCATGTACGAATGCAACTAGCATGCATTCCTAATGCAATGCAACCTAATCATGCAAACATGCAAAGGATGAGATGCAAGCATGCAACTAGCATACGCAATGCTACGGACTAATAATGGCATACTCAATGCACATGACGCTATATGGCATACATAATGCACATATGAAGACTAGCATACACAATGAAGTGAACAAGGCATGCACAATGCAATGATCAATCATATGAGAACATGGACTATATGGCATACACAATGCATAGATGGACTTAAACCAAGATGAATGGGCCTCAGCCACACCCAAATTAGTGGCCAAACATGATGAAATCAGGGCGATGACACACACACAAGCATGCACAATGCAAGGGACCAAAGCCTAGGATATAAGATACAACTCTATGAAAGCATTGAAAGGATGAAATATGGCGTACAATGGCGCAAGTTCCAGCTCTGAAATGGCATACAAAATGGTCCCGAATCATGCAAACAACTCATGTTATGCATGTTGTATGGCTCAAGTACCGAAACTAGTGAGGCCCATTGCACTAGAGGTATGTAAAGCAATGCTCAAATGACCAAACCAACCCCAAACAGTCCCTATGCAAGCCCAAAATAGTAGCAAAATAGACTAAGATGATGGCTCGAAAGGCACAAAAATGAAACTTATGCAATGGCCCATAAATGAGGTATACAAGCACAACTCTCAAACACATCTAAAGAGTAGAAAACATGGGAATATGGCACAAGTATAAACTGTAAAATATCATGCACAATGATGCTAAAACATGCAAACACCTTAATTTAGGCATGCAAGAGGCTTCAAAACTCAAAACTAGGCATGGCTATTACACTACAAGCATGCATGGAAAGCATCATTTGACGAAGGGACCTCAAAACAGAGCTAAGGAAGCCCAAAATATGAACAAAATCATTTTGGATCATGGCCAAAATATGCTAGAATCAAGGGCCAAAACAACATGCAATGTAAGCTAGTGAGCATGGTTTACACTACAAGCATGTGAAGCATTCAAGAGGCCACTAAACCAACCAAAGAAAGAGGCATGACATACCAAATAATGGCCAAAAACCCACTGAAACATGATCAATACAAGCAAAAAGGACATGCTCCTTTGATAAGCCATAAGAGGGATTACTCTACACATGCGAGAGGCAAACCCAAGATGACAAAACCAACTTTAGAAAGAGTCTAGGAAGGTCCTAAAAACCACTGAAAAAGGCCTGAACCAAAGCTTGGAAGTGTGAAAATATAGGCTCCTTTGGAAGGCCAAAAATGCAAGCAAACATGGCCAAAAGAGAGAGGGTCACCCTTCTCTGATTTTGGTGCTCAAAAGTACATGCAAACCACTGAAAATCCATTGGATTTCAGTGGCTAAAAGGCCAAGCAAAGATTAAATGAAAGGCCTTAAGGCATGGCTCAAAACAAGGCTAAATGAAGCATGCAAGAGGGTAAATGACCCCCAACACCAACATGACCTCAAACAAACATGTTAAGAACTTAAATATGAAGCTTTTTTCAGTTGAAAACAAAGCCTAAATATGCATGCAAGTATGGCTAAGAGAATGATCGAGATAGAGCTTAAAAAGGAAGAAAATGAGTTACCCTTGAAGCTCTGCAAAACCAGCAACTTCTAGACCAAAAAACACAATCTTTGAGACCTCTCAAGACCCTCCAAGGACTCAATAACAATGGTGGAGGTGTTAGGCTATGAGGTGTTGTGCGAAAGGGCCAAGAACCATGCACTTCTAAGCCAAAAATGTAGAGATATAGAGAGAGACATGTATTTGCCTTAAACAAATTTTGTGAACCTGGTATAAGGAGAGGGTTGGCCTCTCTTATAGACAAATGAGGCCAAAGCTTTTCAAAGAAGCTAAAACCCAAGGCTCAAGATCCTCCATACACGTGTATGGACGATACAGTCTGTGCCTTCCAACTGGCACAGCTGGCATGCACTCAGGAAAACAAAACAGGAGGGAGCAGGCCGACCAGTTAAGGTGGTCTGTCGACCACTTCCCCTGGTCGACCGACTAGGGTAGATGGTCTCCCACAAAGAAAACTAGTCGACAGCCCTATTTGGTGGTATCCCAACTGAATGCAAGCTAGTGGTGTGGTGGGAGACCAGTAAATGTGGCCCAAAGACCAAGAAAACTAGCTTCGCGACAAGAAAATGGGCTGGCGGGGAGAAAAGTGGTCTCCAAAGAGAAAATTTGTTCTCCCACCCTTTTACCACCTCCCAAACAAGGAAAACAAGGTCCATGCCAAAAATGAACCAAAACGGATGCAAAACGAGAGTTCGGGGGGCAAAACGCGCGGCCGGGTGCCCTGAAAACAGGCTGTTAGGCACCGAAACTGGCGTATGACCATAAAAGTGGTCTCTCAGGCCACAGTGTCCCTCTAGACAGAGGAAACAAGGTGTGTCACAAAAATCATGCCAAACGGAGAATGTTAAGCGGTCCCGAACCGAGGCGCACGGCCGACGGCTCTGAAAATCGAAAACTGGTCTCCAAACGGGAATAGTGGCCTACGACCACGAAAAGCAGCCTACGGCCACTAAGAGATGGTCTACAAGACCTCTCCCTCCCTCTACGAAGAGAAAACGAGACTTGGTTCGCAAACTGAGTCAAAGCACAAAAGGGTCCTAAGGTCCGAGGGTAGGGCTCTCAGCCGAAACTCCGAAACCTTAGAACGAGCACGACATGCACCATCACCGAGCGCTCAAACGATGATGTCTGAGTCTTAAGGTCAGTCAAAAATGAAGTGTCTACAGTTGCCCCTCTTTGACAGAACTCGAAAGTCATAAGTGACGGGAGTGAATGTCAAAGCCAAAAAACGACCCATTTTTGACGAGGCCAAAGACTTAGGCAAACAGGCGAGATAATCAATGAGATGTGCCCGCAGGCAGGGGCAAGATGCAAAAGACATGCACAAAGCCGGACATAACTTACGATCATGCAAAGGAAAGCTGCAATGAAGCAAATACACACAATAAATGCAACAATTTAAGCAAATGTTACGCAAACAAGTAAACACGAGCCAAACCATATCTCATGCAGAAAGGATGTAAGAAAATTATACAATTCTCACTGCGTCTCACGCGGAGAAGGCTAAAAGCGACTATCGAGAACACCCAGAGTCTCAGACGAAACAACTCCCAGCGTATCAAACGCAAAAGGAGAAAAGCATCCTAACGCACCACATGCGAGAGGAGGAGAGGCACGAATGAACACCGCAACTCATCTGAGTGTTCAAAACTGAAGATGTCCTAACGCAGCACATGCGGGAGGAGAAGAGGTATGAATGAACATCGGAACTCATCCGAGCGTTCGAAAATGAAGATGTCCTAACGCACTGCATGTGAGAGGAGAAGAGGTATGAATGAACACCGGAACTCATTCGAGCATTCAAAAGCGAAGATGTCCTAACACACCGCGTGCGAGAGGAGAAGAGGTATGAATGAACATCAGAACTCATCCGAGCGTTCGAAAATGAAGATGTCCTAACGGACCGCATGCGAGAGGAAAAGAGGAATGAATGAACATCGGAACTCATCCGAGCATTCAAAAATGAAGATGTCCTAACGCACCTGTAGACACCCCATTTTTGACCGTCCTCAAGACTTGGACATCACCGCGTGAACACTCAGTGATCATCCATGTTTGTGTTCATCTTGAGTTCCCGGAGGCCTCGGCTGCATGCCTTGCCTCAGAATCTCTCGACTCGACTGCTTTGTGTCTGGTTTTGCACCAAGAGCTTGTGGATGTGTTCCTGAGGACAGGGGGGAGCTTGTCGACCAAGTCTCCTGCCTACCGGCCACCTAGATTTTCAATCGGCCAAATGTGATGGCCGGCCGGCCAATTTGACTGCCGACCGGCCAAATGTGGTTTTCAACAGATATTTCTGCAGACAGCTGGCAGCGGTCATTCCAGGCCATACCCCAGCCCATGCCTAGACGTGGGACTTCTGAGGATGCTGCAGATTGATATATCTATATCAATCAAGCTCTCTCAAGAGGAGAGAGATACACAAGAGGAAGAGGAGGAGATATACAAAAAAAGGGGCAAAAATCTCCCTCTCTCTCTACATTTTTCTGCCTCTCTCTCTAAGGTTTAGGGCTTGTTTGTACTCAAAAGTGCATTTTCTTTGCACTTTTGCATACAAACACATAGTTCTCTACTCCTTTTACTAAGCTAAGGTCCTTGAAGGTGATTTTTGGGGTGATTTGAAGCCTTTTCATGGTCCAAAAGTTGCTGATTTGCTGTTGTGCTTCAAGGGTGAGCTTTTACCTCTTTTAAGCCTTGTTTTCATAGCTTGTTTTGCCATATTTTCAACTATTTTTGAGCTTAACATATAACACAGAAAAGTCTTGTTTTTGAGTGCTCTAAATAGTTTGTTAAGGGTGTTTTAAGCTTTGGGGTTGTTTGACCCCTCTTAAGGCTTGTTTGGCCTTTGTTTTGTGCCATTTCGGTTGAGCTCCGGGACCATTGTGTTTGGGCCTCCTCACCACTGAAATCTTGAAGGATTTCAGTGGTAAGGATGCTGCTTTGAGGTCCTAGGAAGGGGAGGGCCACCCCCTCTCCTTGTTGTCCTTGAAAAGGGCCATTTTTTAGCCTCTTGAGGGAGCATATAGTTTGAGTATGTATTGACCATGCCTTGACTGATTTTCAGGCTTATTATGTCATAATATAGCATTGTTGTATGTTGGTTTTGGTACACCATGCTTGCTTAGCATACATGCCTTGTAATGCCTTATTTTAGCCTTAACATGTCCTATGCTTTGAGCCCTTGTCCAAGCATGTTTTTGGCCTAGCTTTGTGAAGCTTTTGTGCTTGTTGTAGCATGCTTAAGTTCTGTTTTTGATTGCTTTGGTCGACCATAACATGCTTGGTATAGCCACCTTGCATTTTGGCTTGTTAGCCTTGAGTGTGTGAGTGTGGAGTATGCTTTACTTGCTTTGATTTAGTGAGTTGGAGCCATTTTCCATGTCATTTCAGTCTACCTAGCATGCTTGTATGCTTGCATTTCATGGCCCCTTTGATACTCGAAGAGGTTGTGTCCTATGCTCCATGTTTGGTCATTGTGTATGCTTCCATGTGTAAGTCATTTAGATGCCATCTAAGTGGTCTTTTGGCTTTGTTTTAGCATGCTAAAACTCTTGGTTTTGGTCACTTAATTCATGCCATGTGTGGTTGCATTAAGTGTAGTTCAATCCCCCTTGGGCTTGCCTTGAATCTTGGACCATTGTCGCATGCCATGCTTACCTTGTTTACTTGGCTTAGCACCATTCTTAACATGATTTTCAAAGCTTATGGTGCATGCCATTTGTCCATGATTGCATCCACTTAAGTGTGCTTGAGAGTCACCTTTTGATGTTTAAAGTCCTAAGCCATGTTTGCATGCATGCTTATATATGTAGATACTTGGCTCATGACACATTGTTGTACACTTTTGTGGTGTTGCATTTGGCATGCTTTGTATCTAACATGTTGTCCATATTGCACCTTGCATGTGTGCATGTTGTTGTTACACTTTGCATGCTTGGTTAGTTGCACCTTTACATTACTTGCTTGCATGCCCATATTGCACACTTAGGCTCACATGCTTAGGATTGCATTGCATTGGCATGCATGCTTCACCTCTTGATCAAGCCATGATAGAGGTTGAAAGCCCCTTGGTTTGTTTATATGCATTGCATTTCATTTGAAATTGAAATGCACACTTGATTCTTTGGGCCACCATGCGTGGAAATGCACGATTGGTGGTCCGAGAATCGAGAATCATATCCCTTTGAGTCATGAATATGATAAGGGGTGTGATTGGTGTATACATTGCTTGAAATACATTGCCATGCCAAGTTCTGTCCTCTGCTGCTGTCAAAACAGATTCAGCAGGAAGAATTGGCCGGCCGGCAGTGTCGAGTGCCGATCGGCAAAGAGTGTTTGGTCGAGAGCATAATTTTTAGCCGATGACCATTCTAAATGGCCGGTGATGATATCACTCAGCCGGTAGTGTCCCAAAACACTCAGAGAAGCAACCTTGGGAGTTGTGCAATTTTCAGAGAAGCAGAACAGTCAAAGCGGAGGCAAACTTGTGCATGGCGTTGGATTTCCGAGCAAACCCGAGCACGCGCGCATTGGATCCTCTTCCCAAGGCCTTTACTGCTTTCTTAGCTTGGTTAATTTGCTTAATTAATTAGGTGGTCTGTAATAATTAATTAGCTTGTAGGTTAATTAATTTGTATTATTCTTTTGGTCCCTCCGAGCGAGGGTGAATTTGTAATAAGTGTGGGTACGTGTGTGCTTGTCTCCCAACCCCACGTCTTTCTTCCCTTTTATTTACCCACTTATAATGGTAGACTAGGGCATATTTAAATTAGCATACCTTATGCTATGCATACGTGCATTTGTCTTGCATGCACTGGACTCGGCGCATCATTCTAACTGCATTTGTATTTCAATTCCAAATTGAATACGTGATTAGTTGTAGCATTTCACATGTCATTATAGATTAGCCGAGCCTATCTTAGTCGCATTTTGCATGTGTTGCATTAGCCATCTTAACATGAACTAGGATCACGCATATGATTACTAACTAGTTTTTGTTTTGGCTTGGAGTACTCGGTAAGCATTCATGCTTTAGCATACCGCATGCGTGTGAGTGTTGCCATAACAGCATGATTACCATGAGGCTAGCTGCTTATGTGATATAACAGCTTGAATGCCTGTGGGTGGAGGTTGAATTACCTAAATTGGAATAATGCATTAAAAACTGTGAGTTTTAAGCCCACTCGATACTGGCAAAACCATTTTTTTCTAAAAGTCCACTTAAGGGTGGCAAAACCTGCATTGTAGCCTACTTGCGAGTAGCAAACCATTTTCAAAACAAATATGCTATGTTTTGTTCCAATTTAGGCAATTTGGACTATACTTGTTTGCTGTGCGCATAACATAGTAATTCTAGGCTAATAACCGGAATAAGAACACATAACATTTTCAAAACTGGATATCATGGTTAGTAGAGGCCGATCTTCGGATCGGGCGAGAGGGGGTGCTCATAGCTGACCTTCCCCAATCGTACCCAAGCTCCCGAGCCGAGGCAACTTTGGTGATGACGGACACGTGGCCTTTGGCACCGAGTCAGGGTTTCCTAAATTCCCCCAAAATAAAATGTTTAGGTGGCGACTCTGTATCTGGGAAAGCAGTCCATGTTTGGCACTTCTTTTCAAAATCTGTTTCTCAAAATGATTTGCCGGATTTGGACTCTTTGGTTCAGATTAAGGACCGTGACACAAATTGAGTTCGAGCTGTAGCGAGGCCCGCGGGCGCGTCTACAGTTTCTGGCGACTCTGCTGGGGAGTTAGAGAGCTTGACTCGAACTCGTGATATCCTGTTTTGATTTCATTTATGTGTCTCTTTGCATTGCATGTGCATTGGTGCGCCTAGGACACCGTGTTTGCCATCTGCCACTCCTGAACGGTTTGCCAGAGGCTTGACTTTGTCAAAGCATGCGATAAGGCTAACCGGTTATGGGCTCTGACAGTATGGGAACACAAACCCCGGTTTTACCGGGGCACCCTTTTCGACCATTCGACCTAGTGCATATCGAAATGCATAGTCACCATCCCAAACTAAGACAGGTTGCTTACCCGATGTTAGGTTGTTTGAAAACTGCTGCGTGCATAGTGAAACCCTAGCTCCTGACAAAATAGGACAGGGAAACCCTACCCCTCCATAGGGGTGTTTTGGCTCTCTTTACTTGCTATGTGTTTTTAGAGTGTATCTATGCAGAGGAACACACATATCAGTTCACAATTTTGAGTATCAGACCTGAGGGCATCAGTGTCAGTTTATGAGAATCAATTATATCTGTGGGTATCCGATTCAGTATTTTGGGGGCAGTGATTTCGGGCAAAAGTGATCAGTAGTAGAGTACAATTTTTCTGCTATACTGGCGTTCGTTTTGATTGGTCCAAAATGCTGCATGTTTTCTCTTTCAGTTCAGAGAGTTGATACAGAATAGCTAGTGTTCCTCCTTGCTGAGACAAGACAGATATCTGATCCGTCAGTCATCGTTCCGTACAGCGGACTTATCATGATGCAGAATTCGGAGGAGATTGTGGTTATGACGGCCGCATCAGATCAAGGAGTCACTCTGCAAAGCGAAACCAATGTCGATGTACCGCATCCACCTAGGTCGCCTGTTGCGCACCCGGTCTGGACCCCCCAGTTGTTTCAGGCTCGTGAGCCCACCACGTTTGAATTGATGGGAATGATAGGCGATCTCCAGAGATCCGTGGCCGATCTGGCCTATGGAATGTCGGCTTCGCCACCAGCGGCACCGTATGCCGGGAATTTCATATCACAGGAGCCCCCGCTGCTGGGGCGTATTGTGATCGAGCTCAGCCAACCAGAGGTTGCCTCCAGCTACAGTAACGATGTGTCAGCAACAACCGGGCTTCACTCTGATGTAGTAACCCAAACCCCTGATCAGGCTGAGGCCAGAGACAAGAACAAAATGAAGGCAGATGCCGATCCCATTGAACAACTGCTATAGACAGCCGAGGCTTTGAAAGCCAGGGGGATGAATAAGCAACAAGTATTCGCAGTCATGACTAAAGTTGTGGATGATGCTTTCCCTGCTTCAACCGAAGGCGGTTCGAGCTGGGCGAAAAATCGGGATGGGCCCCGTCATGCCAAGACAGTCCCTGTCATCCCTAACCCTGTACTAGGAAAAGATCAAAAAGCCAAGGCAGTGCCTGCCGACCCTTTCACTAGTGTGTCTAGCAAGAACCCTCAGACTTCAAAGTACCTGCCTCAAGGGTGCAAAGCCTTTCATGCCCTCTACATGCCTCTGTCTAGGGCATTTCAAATATTGGCTAAAAAGGGGCATCATAAACCCCTCGAGCCTCGGCCCCTTCCGAAGAATCTCCCTCTCTCGCATGATGCTACCTTATACTGCGCGTACCACCAACAGTCCAGTCACAGTATCGATGGTTGTTTCTGCCTTCGTCATGAAGTGCAAGATTTGATCGACAATGAGGTCATCCTCCCGCCTACGTCAGCAAAGTCTGTTACCACTGAGCTATTGGACTTCGAGGATACTGCAAATTTGTGACCAGGGGTTGGACCACCTGCGGGCGGCGCTCAGTGTATTTTGGATGTGGCGTCTGGCACGCATTTTTGGAGCATCTACGAATGCTAGTTTTGTAGATGCTGGCTCGCGTGTCGAGTCAGTCTTTTGTTTTGTTTTGAGTCTGTCTCATTGTCTTGAGTCAGTCCTTTTGCTTATGGGTCTGTCTTGTTGTAGCGAGTTAGTTCCCTTTGTATAGAATGCCGGGTGATTCCAGAACTGTTGCCTCGAACACCGTTTTGTTTTGTAATTATCCTTTTGCTTTTCTTTTGAGTCCGTCTCTATCGTGGAGCCAGTTGCAACCAGGGAATCTGAATGAAACAGCTGCGGCTATCATGTTTCCATGCTTAATACTATTCTGAATTGGTTGTGCCAGGGGACTTGAATGGAACAGCAGTACATTCCACCTGTTCTCTTATGCCCTGAAAATCATTGCATTGACCTAAGTTTTTTTTTCAAAACTTTTTGAACACTGCGGTGAAAACAAAGAGGAAGAAATTCCTCGGGTTTTGCGAACTTTGATCAAATTAAGAGAAAGAGAGGCATACTAAGCCCTTAATGATTGAAATCATGCTTGTCAGCGTGAGTATTGAGAAGGACCCTGGCTTGATCCAGACTGGTTCCACACTATCTTCAGCGCGAGCGATTCGTCGCTTCTTTAAAAACTTGCAAAAACAAAATGTTTTGCGCAGTCCTGCGAAGACCTGTGTGGGATCACTCTTGAGATTGTGCAGCTTAGGATCGCTCTCAGCCTCAAGACTCGAGGCCTTGTTTTAAAGCCTTGAACCACAATTCGGAGTGTTCAACGATCGACCATCAAGAGAGGCCTGTGTGGCCAGATTGGAAGCAGCCCTCGAACAAGAGGCACCAAAGTCAGATCAAGAAGATCAGATCTCATCAGAAGAAGCCTGTAAAGCTAGAACAGAAGCATCCCTCCAAACTAGGTGCAAAAATGTCCGATTTGCTCGAAGAACCGAAGATGGGTCCTTCAGTAAGTCAATGCAACAGCCACTCTCCTGGATACAGATGGCTTCAAAACCCTAAAACCATTTGGCATGGACTTGTTACACTTTTACCCTTTGAGCGGCTCGCTGGGCTGAAAACCCGGAAGGGCTACCCAGGCAAAAGTTAGAGCAAAAGAAAATATATACAAAAAAAAAAAGAAAAAATATGCAAAAGAGAGAAAAATACAAAAAAAAAAAAAGAAAAAATAAAATACACAAAAGAGAGAAAAAAAAGAAAGGGAAGAAAGAAAAAGGAAAGAAAAGCTCGCAAGGTCGAAAACCCGCATCGGGTGCCTTGGCAAAAGTTAGAGCCTAAAAAGTGAAGGTTAAAATACCCGAGTGTACCTTAACGCCGGAACTACGTAAGGCTTGATTCCCATGTTTGGGATACGTAGGCAACTTCATCCTGAAGTCCAGCCCCCAACGCTTTCATAGCGCCTCAGTCCATGTAATGGTTTTGATTATTCTTGCCCTTCCCGAATCCGATAGTTCGGTTGTGACAACCGGATACGTAGGCAACTTCATCCTGAAGTCCAGCCCCCAGCACCTTCAAAGTGACTGTGTCCATAAATTAGTTTTGACCATCTTCGTCTTCTCTGTATCCGAGAGAGTTCGGTCGTGATCATCATTAGTGAGGACTGTTTACAATATGCTGCGGCATCATCCAGACAAGGGGCAACTTTCCGTTGCCGTGAGTCGCCGTTCAATCCAGGGGCAACTTTCCATTGCCGTGCAACGTCCTTCAAACAAGGGGCAATTTTCCATTGCCTTCGATCCAAGGTTGCGCATCTCAAAAGTAAGCTCCACGCTCGTTGAACGGCGGCCGTTTGTGAAAATAGTTTTTGAAAATTTTTACTGAGGTTGACTATTTTCTCGAAAACTATTTCATTTCTCCAAAACTTAGACCGTTTTGGACCCAAAAAAGGAAAATTTTCAGTGCTCATGGCTTGACTTGCATAATTTTCAAATAAAAAATCGAACAAGTGTGTTAATCTGACTCTCATCTTGGTCAAAATTGTTTTAGTAGAAAGCCAAAACAAAAAATGGTCATAATGATGAACTAGGGGCACGGTTGAGTCAGGCTTCCTGTTTTTCCCCCATCGCCAACATACTTGCTAAGAAGGGCACAACTCAAGCTATCATTAAAGGGCTGAAAGCTCTCTCAACCTCCGAGCGACGAGGTATCGAACCAAGTGCGAAGCACGAATCTGAAGGGATCAAGGTACTCCGTTCCCTTACCTGGGGCATCGACCAAGCGCCACCGAAAGAAACAGCCGCGAGCTGATACGGTTGAGCGTGAACCCACAACTTCCTATTCATCCATTAAACACCCTGGGGAGGGATAAAAATGAGAGAATAAAGAATAGAGAGGTGTAAGTTGAGAGAAAGAGTGAGCAAAGAGGGTTTTGAGAGAAAAACCGAGCTTGAGTGCCAGAGGGATGTGAAAATCACAAATAAGAAAGGGTGGGAAACAATACCCAGATAAACCGGCTCCTCGTGATCTGAGGTCTCCCGTGTTCGTTAACGCGTCTGTATGTCGTGTCTTTTGTCTTGTTTACTACAACCTTTGTTTTGAGTCTTTTCCGAGTGCGTCTCGTTGTGTTTAGGTTGTTTACCTTTTTGTCTCCGCTGTTGAGTCTTTCTCGCTGAGTTCAGTTGTAGGCTCAATACCCCGGTTTGAAGAAACCATCTTCAATTTCAAAAATTAATCATTTTGTGCTCAGAATGCTGTGCCATTCTCCACATTTGTGCAAAAACATGATTTGGTTCTTTCATACAACTGCAGGGTCCACCCCCGATAAGTGTGAACAGGAAAACTTGAGCCTCTTTGAAGCTTCTGGGTTTCAAATCGCATCTGAGTGTGCTTCAACTTCAGTAGATTCAACCTTCATGGTCCGTCTTGTCAGATTGGGACTGTTTGTTCAGGATTCATTGTGTGCAAAATGAATCAAGCGTTGTGTTATGAGTTGTATGCAGATTAATCCCCAGTAGAGTATGAGCCGAGTGTTCAGAATGTGCAGTGGTTGGTATGGTTTGTTTTTGCTGTTGACTGGTTCGTTATCTGATTGTTACAATGCAAGCGTTCAATTTTCAGACAACAGATCAATTTCATTTCGTTTGAGATGTAACATGGTGCAATGCGATGCCATATATGAAATGTACAAATGCAACACTTTTTCAGACAAAAAGTTTGTTTCATTTCATCATCTTTTTCAAGTACATGGTTTTGGAAATAAAAATCTGCCTGCGGCAGTACAAGGTACTCTAGCTACCAGCAAAAGGTACAAAACAAAAAGAAAAAGAAAAGGAAAAGAAAAGAAAAAAAAAACAGCAAAAGTCTGGATCAATGACAAAAGGCCGTGGGTCTAGGGGTCCGTCCTCATCCTCTTCCTGGACGAAGGTCCAGGAGCATCATTAGCGCTGTCATCTGAGTCCGAGTCCGAGCCGTCTCCGGTCTCCTCCAACGACGACTCTGCCTCCGCCTCAGACTCGTCATCGCCTAGAACTGGCGCCCGTGAGCTGCTCCCGACATGGGTGGCTGCCGCCTTGGTGCGGGGGTATACTCTCCCATCTCCTCCGGTAGGAACAGAAGGTCCAGCTGGGGCACCCACTACGGCAGGGATCTGGAAGGGATGCTGAAAAGTACAAAAAGCGAATACATCAGTGTACTGTGAGCAAAATATCAGTGCAGAATGCAGTGTATGGTTACAGTGTGTGAACGCTGTGAACAAAGTATCAGTGCAGGATGCAGTGTATGCGTCAGTGTGTGAACGCTGTGAACAGAGTATCAGTGCAGAATGCAGTGTATGGTTACAGTGTGTGAACGCTGTGAACAGAGTATCAGTGCAGGATGGAGTGTATGAGTACAGTGTGTGAATACTGTGAACAGAGTATTAATGCAAAATGCAGTGTATGAGTACAGTGTGTGAATGCCATGAGCAGTTTTACAGTGTGTGAAGAAGTCCTAACGCACCTGTAGACACCCCATTTTTGACCGTCCTCAAGACTTGGACATCACCGCGTGAACACTCGGTGATCATCCATGTTTGTGTTCGTCTTGAGTTCACGGAGGCCTCGGCTGCACGCCTTGCCTCAGAATCTCTCGACTCGACTGCTTTGTGTCTGGTTTTGCACCAAGAGCTTGTGGATGTGTTCCTGAGGACAGGAGGGAGCTTGTCGACCAAGTCTCCTGCCTACCGGCCACCTAGATTTTCAATCGGCCAAATGTGATGGCCGGCCGGCCAATTTGACTGCCGGTCGACCACTTTGATGGCCGGCCGGCCAAATGTGGTTTTCAACAGATATTTCTGTAGACAGGTGGCAGTTGTCATTCCAGGCCATACCCCAGCCCATGCCTGGACGTGGGACTTCTGAGGAGGCTGCAAATTGATATATCTATATCAATCAATCTCTCTCAAGAGGAGAGAGATATACAAGAAGAAGAGAAGGGGATATACAAAAAAAGGAGCAAAAATCTCCCTCTCTCTCTACATTTTTCTGCCTCTCTCTCTAAGGTTTAGGGCTTGTTTGTGCTCAAAAGTGCATTTTCTTTGCACTTTTGCATACAAACACCTAGTTCTCTACTCCTTTTATTGAGATAAGGTCCTTGAAGGTGATTTTTGGGGTGATTTGAAGCCTTTTCTTGGTCCAAAAGTTGTTGATTTGCTATTGTGCTTCAACGGTGAGCTTTTACCTCTTTTAAGCCTTGTTTTCATAGCTTGTTTTGCCATATTTTCAACTATTTTTGAGCTTAACATATAACATAGAAAAGTCTTGTTTTTGAGTGCTTTAAATAGTTTGTTAAGGGTGTTTTAAGCTTTGGGGTTGTTTGACCCCTCTTAAGGCTTGTTTGGCCTTTGTTTTGTGCCATTTCGGTTGAGCTCCGGGACCATTGTGTTTGGGCCTCCTCACCACTGAAATCTTGAGGGATTTCAGTGGTAAGGATGCTGCTTTGAGGTCCTAGGAAGGGGAGGGCCACCCCCTCTCCTTGTTGTCCTTGAAAAGGGCCATTTTTTAGCCTCTTGAGGGAGCATATAGTTTGAGTATGTATTGACCATGCCTTGACTGATTTTCAGGCTTATTATGTCATAATATAGCATTGTTGTATGTTGGTTTTGGTACACCACGCTTGCTTAGCATACATGCCTTGTAATGCCTTATTTTAGCCTTAACATGTCCTATGCTTTGAGCCCTTGTCCAAGCATGTTTTTGGCCTAGCTTTGTGAAGCTTTTGTGCTTGTTTTAGCATGCTTAAGTTCTGTTTTTGATTGCTTTGGTCGACCATAACATGCTTGGTATAGCCACCTTGCATTTTGGCTTGTTAGCCTTGAGTGTGTGAGTGTGGAGTATGCTTTACTTGCTTTGATTTAGTGAGTTGGAGCCATTTTCCATGTCATTTCAGTCTACTTAGCATGCTTGTATGCTTGCATTTCATGGCCCCTTTGATACTCTAAGAGGTTGTGTCCTATGCTCCATGTTTGGTCATTGTGTATGCTTCCATGTGTAAGTCATTTAGATGCCATCTAAGTGGTCTTTTGGCTTTGTTTTAGCATGCTAAAACTCTTGGTTTTGGTCACTTAATTCATGCCATGTGTGGTTGCATTAAGTGTAGTTCAATCCCCCTTGGGCTTGCCTTGAATCTTGGACCATTGTCGCATGCCATGCTTACCTTGTTTACTTGGCTTAGCACCATTCTTAACATGATTTTCAAAGCTTATGGTGCATGCCATTTGTCCATGATTGCATCCTCTTAAGTGTGCTTGAGAGTCACCTTTTGATGTTTAAAGTCCTAAGCCATGTTTGCATGCATGCTTATATATGTAGATACTTGGCTCATCACACATTGTTGTACACTTTTGTGGTGTTGCATTTGGCATGCTTTGTATCTAACATGTTGTCCATATTGCACCTTGCATGTGTGCATGTTGTTGTTACACTTTGCATGCTTGGTTAGTTGCACCTTTACATTACTTGCTTGCATGCCCATATTGCACACTTAGGCTCACATGCTTAGGATTGCATTGCATTGGCATGCATGCTTCACCTCTTGATCAAGCCATGATAGAGGTTGAAAGCCCCTTGGTTTGTTTATATGCATTGCATTTCATTTGAAATTGAAATGCACACTTGATTCTTTGGGCCACCATGCGTGGAAATGCACGATTGGTGGTCCGAGAATCGAGAATCATATCCCTTTGAGTCATGAATATGATAAGGGGTGTGATTGGTGCATACATTGCTTGAAATACATTGCCATGCCAAGTTCTGTCCTCTGCTGCTGTCAAAACAGATTCAGCAGGAAGAATTGGCCGGCCGGCAGTGTCGAGTGCCGATCGGCAAAGAGTGTTTAGTCGAGAGCATAATTTTTAGCCGATGACCATTCTAAATGGCCGGCGATGATATCACTCAGCCGGTAGTGTCCCAAAACACTCAGAGAAGCAACCTTGGGAGTTGTGCAATTTTCAGAGAAGCAGAACAGTCAAAGCGGAGGCAAACTTGTGCATGGCGTTGGATTTCCGAGCAAACCCGAGCACGCGCGCATTGGATCCTCTTCCCAAGGCCTTTACTGCTTTCTTAGCTTGGTTAATTTGCTTAATTAATTAGGTGGTCTGTAATAATTAATTAGCTTGTAGGTTAATTAATTTGTATTATTCTTTTGGTCCCTCCGAGCGAGGGTGAATTTGTAATAAGTGTGGGTACGTCTGTGCTTGTCTCCCAACCCCACGTCTTTCTTCCCTTTTATTTACCCGCTTATAATGGTAGACTAGGGCATATTTAAATTAGCATACCTTATGCTATGCATACGTGCATTTGTCTTGCATGCACCGGGCTCGGCGCATCATTCTAACTGCATTTGTATTTCAATTCCAAATTGAATACGTGATTAGTTGTAGCATTTCACATGTCATTATAGATTAGCCGAGCCTATCTTAGTCGCATTTTGCATGTGTTACATTAGCCATCTTAACATGAACTAGGATCATGCATATGATTACTAACTAGTTTTTGTTTTGGCTCGGAGTACTCGGTAAGCATTCATGCTCTAGCATACCGCATGTGTGTGTGTGTTGCCATAACAGCATGATTACCATGAGCTAGCTGCTTATGTGATATAATTGCTTGAATGCCTGTGGCTGGAGGTTGAATTACCTAAATTGGAATAATGCATTAAAAACTGTGAGTTTTAAGCCCACTCGATAGTGGCAAAACCATTTTTTCTAAAAGTCCACTTAAAGGTGGCAAAACCTGCATTTTAGCCTACTTGCGAGTAGCAAACCATTTTCAAAACAAATATGCTATGGTTGTTCCAATTTAGGCAATTTGGTCTATACTTGTTTGCTGTGCGCATAACATAGTAATTCTAGGCTAATAACCGGAATAAGAACACATAACGTTTTCAAAACTGGATATCATGGTTACTAGAGGCCGATCTTCGGATCGGGCGAGAGGGGGTGCTCATAGCTGACCTTCCCCAATCGTACCCAAGCTCCTGAGCCGAGGCAACTTTGGTGATGACGGACACGTGGCCTTTGGCACCGAGTCAGGGTTTCCTAAATTCCCCCAAAATAAAATATTTAGGTGGCGACTCTGTATCTGGCAAAACAGTCCATGTTTGGCACTTCTTTTCGAAATCTGTTTCTCAAAATGATTTGCTGGATTTGGACTCTTTGGTTCAGATTAAGGACCGTGACACAAATTGAGTCCGAACTGTAGCGAGGCCCGCGGGCGCGTCTACAGCACCGCATGCGAGAGGATAAGAGGTATGAATGAACATCGAAACTCATCTGAGCGTTCGAAAATGAAGATGTCCTAACGCACCGCATGTGAGAGGAGAAGAGGTATGAATGAACACCGGAACTCATCCAAGCATTCGAAAATGAAGATGTCCTAACGCACCGCATGCGAGAGGAGAAGAGGTATGAATGAACACTGGAACTCATCTGAATGAATCATACATACTATGTCGTCTGGTCGCACCAGCCTCGAATGAACTATACACAGAATATCGTGCCTATAAAAGAAAGAAACTTAACAGGTACAATAAGTTAGCAACACGTGTTCAATGCTATATCAAACACGGATGTGTATGATGCCGATGGAAAAAATGCATGACCATGCAAGTAGAACGCGCGTGACGACGTATGCAAAGTATGAGGGGCATGACAATGCCAGTGAAACATGCATAACAATGCAAGTGATGTGCGTGATGTGCATGACAATGCGGGATAAGTGACTTCAAAAGCATGCTCGAAGCAAAATGCTGAGTAAAGAAGTGCAAGCCTTAAAGAGAGCAACTCAAACGCGACCTCCGATTTACTTCTCAGAGGGGTCGCAACGTACTCAAAAAGGATACACCTTGCTCTTCGCGAGTAACGACGAGCCACGCATCGAAGATTGGATTTAAAGTTCCCGCGGAGGCATTTCGCGCCGAAAAGTGCACTTTTCTTGTACTTTCTCGAGAGCCGGGGACTCCAATCATCACCAAAATTTACAGGGAGAGCAAAGGGACTCTGGAGACCACCCAGGAGGGCCACCGACCACCCAAAAGTGCCACCGACCAATTTTTCCTAAGGGGTGGTCGGCCAGCCAGAAAACCTAGTCAGCCGACCAGTTTACCAAAACTGGGGCAGTTTGGTCCTTTTGTGCTCGGATCTTTAAGTACACATATCCCAATCACTCTTGCTCACACCTCCAAGGCCGAAATCAGTCCCTCTTCCTTCTTAGACCATTTTCTCCTTCAAATCTATGCTTTATACGCGTTTTCCAACGCTCTACGCGAAGTTATTTCCTGAAAACTTTCGATTCTCTCACTTTGAACCAATTAAAATTTGATTTCGGAGCTTCTTTCTCCATTTTCACCACTTGAGGTATGTTTGTCTCAAAGTTTGGCACATTTTCGCGGGAGTCGACTTTTGTTGACTTTTTCCTTTCCCGAGAGTTGACTTTTGTTGACTTTTTGCAATTTTGGCTCATTTTGCTCATTTTTGCAGATTTCTTCAGATGGCGGATCCCTTTCATCATGGCGGAGGTCCTCCACAGGCCGGGGGCGAGCTAGACATCATGTCATTGTCTTCGAGGATTCGTCATTTCGACCCGGAGAGGTACGACCCTCAGGAGCACGTCCTGCCTCCTGCCACCTTTTATCATTTTACCGACTTTGAGCAGAGAGCACCCCCAGATTTGCTACTTCGAGAGCCGGAGTCCCATTTATCTCTTCAGGCGCAAGAGGTATGTACTTCACTTTTACATTCTCTGCAATGTATCTTTGCATTTCCTGTGCATTTCATGCTTTTGCTATGCATTTTATTTGCTTGTTCTGAACACGTGCACATGTATAGGAATTCTGCTTCATGGCATATGGCTTGCACATGGTATAATACTGGTTTGGCATGCAGCTCATTTAGGATATGATATTGACTAGGCACACGACTCTTAGCATAATACTCTGGTAATTTGGCACACAGCTCACTCGAGCACACAACTCATTCACTTCATTTGCACGCAGCTCATACATCTCTGGACACGCATCTCATAGATTTTCGTTTCTGAATACACAGTTCACGCACTTTCATTTGCACGTAGCTCATACATCTATTCATTCCGAATGCAGGTATTTTCTCGTTCTACACGAGGTTATGGATCTATCCTTGCCAGGAAGTGGTATGCGTAGCTCCTAGATACCGTTCGCCATATCGTCGATGAGGCAGGATTTGGACTTTTCTGCGCGGGGCTATCGCGTTACCCGGCGAGTAGGACCCTGATGGGAGCACTTGTGGAGAGATTGTGGGACACCACCAACTCGTTCCACTTTCCAGCTGCTGGGAACATGACAATGACTCCATACAACTTCTCTATGCTGACTGGCCTTGACGTGGCCGGCCGATCGATCCCCTATGATGCAGACATGGGTGAGTGGGAGGCGGCTTGGATTTATCTGCTGGGAGTCCGCCCACCGATCGACAGATCATCCGGTAGAGTCAGGTACACCTGGTTCCCCGTGCAGTACAAGGGGACTTCGCCCAAGACTATCGAGGAGATAGAGCAGTATGCTCGAGGGTTTTTGATGTTCCTCCGTGGGACCACTTTGTTCTCCGACAGGGGGAACACTGTTGGGCTTTACCTGCTTAGTGCTTTGGTAGACCTATCACAGGTCAGCCAGTATGATTGGGGGGGCGCCGGCCTCGCTACCCTTTACTGTTATATGAGCGCGACCTCCCGCGGGTGGGGGAACATAGTTGGTGGCTATTGGAGAGCTTGGGAGGTACATTCTGCCCTCTTGATTTACATTTCTGCTTTTCATTACCTGTACACTGCACACTGCACACATTACTTTCTGTAGTCTACATTCTGCACTCAGCGTTCTGTATTTTCTGCATTCCCATTATCTGTACACTGCACATGGCACACATTACTTTCTGTATTCTACATTCTGCACTCAGCATTCTATATTTTTTGCATTCCTATTATCTGTACACTGCACACAGCATTCTGTACTTTCTGCACTCTGTATTCTGACAACCACTGCCTCGCCTTTCGTAGCTATGGGTTTATGCGTACTTTCCGACGCTGGTCCCAGAGCTCGAAGTGGAGGTACCTTTCGAGATCCCTTACTCTCTCAGATTCGAGGGTCGATGCCGGCCTTTGCCTCGGCCTCGGGAGACTTTGCCATACCTCCGGCAGTATTTTGACATCATTCGGACGACGGAGGTAATCCAGAACTCTTAGTCTTTCATGCTTTCAGCTTTGATTTACCATGCATATTCATGACATCTAATCAGTTTATGTACTTACCATCCGTAGATTACTTGGCAGCCATGGGCACCTTTGCCAGGAGATACCCGGTTCTGGTTCTCTGGGGGATGGGCCGCTTCTCAATACAAGGTTTTATTTAAGGGGCCAGTTGGCAGAGCCTAGTTTTTGGGGGATCGCTTCATGCGTCAGACGATGGGCCACCCAGATCAGGACATCCCTTCAGCACCTCCACAGGACATGCGGTCCACTAAGAGACTCACTCATCAGGAGGTCGAGACTGCTATGTTGGGTAATGATGCAATTCTGTTCCTGGAGGAGGGGGAGTACGCAACCTACCGCCATACGTACTTGATACCTCCACTGACGGGTGTCCGTAATCCCACGAGGAGGGCTACTGGTGCATCATCATCGAGCCGAGTCCGGGCTGTGGATACCCCTTCGACTAGCAGGGCCGGCACATCGAGAGGTGGGGCTGGACAGATTCCCCCGACTTACCAGCATGCAGGATGGCCAGATCTCTCGACAGAGTTGACAGGCTGGCGATACGGGACATCTTACCCGATTCCATTTGAGCCCCCATTGGCCGATCATCGATATGTCAGTGACCCCGACTCGCCGCCTGTATGTTTCGCATTTTTCATTTATCACTCAAACATTTTGACATTCACTTATTTACTGATGACCCGAGCTTGCATCTGCAGCCTCCCAGAGAGTATTGTGATGGGTTACTCGGAGTGGTGGCCTCACTCGAGAGCATGGTGCTGCGGAGAGAGACACTGTTATTCGTTGTCGGCGTTGCGGTACTTTTCAATTTTCTTGCATTTATCATACTTCTGATGACACACGGAATTTTGAACATTTCACTACATTGGTAGACTGCATGTGTAGAGCACATCTGACACACACCACATCCATATACTATATCTGCATGTACACAGCCCGTGTAACATTCTTGCATCTGCATCTGATATACATATTGGCTAATGCACTCAAACTATCCTTTTCAGGTCCCACCACTCCAGGCTGGGCCATCCAGGCCTTCTCGAGGAGCTGGGAGAGGGCGCTCATCTCGCAGCTGAGGCAAACGTAGAGCGCCTATCAAAGATGATGAGGAGTCCAGCGAGGAGGGGTCTGCACATCCTCAGTCGGAGACATCCGCAGGGCGAGAGAAGGACTCTGGCTCCGGTTCTGAGAGTGGAGGTGATGCTGGAGAGGATCCCGAGGATGGCAGCTCTGATTCGGATGATGGTGCTGGTGGAGGTGGTGCAGAGGCTGCTCAGGCAAAGAGGATGAAGAGAGCCTCCCAATCTTGAGCCCGATAACACTGGATGCAGATGTTTCTGCTTTGTTTTCCTTTTTTACTAGTAGTTGTAGCAAATTGTATAGTATTAGGCAACCTTATTTTCTTTAAAACTTGTACCCTTGTTGTAAAATGTTGTAACCAAGAAGCATGATGGAATGAAACAACTTTTTGTTCAAAAAAAAAGTGTTGTATTTTGCATTCTTAGTATCGCATCACATCATTTTGCACAAAAATGGAATTGAATGGAAATTGAACATTGTGCATTGCCAAGTCAGGTAGTGAACCGACGCAACAAACCAAACTACTCAACTCACTAAAAAAACAAAAAACTCAGCAAGTTTACAACTCGATAAACAAATCTTGGCAACTTAACAAACAACGAGCAACAACTCGATAAGCAAGCCTAACCACCTGATAAGCAAAACTTAACAACTCGATAAACAAAAAATGACAACTCGATAAACAAAGAACAACAACTCGATAAGAAAACGCATTTCGGACAATCGGGGTGACAGAACGTATCCGAAACAAAGGTAAACTCGGACCTTCAACACTCCAAGCACATGGAAAGGCTAGGTGCTCTCTTTTAGAGACCAGGAAAAGACTAAAGACCAACTTCCCTCCATGGTCGACCATCAAAGAAGGCTGGCTGACCAGCTTTCTGCCTTAGAGACCAGTTGGGTGGTCGGCCGACCAGAAAAATTGGCTGGCCGACCAGAAAAAGTGGTCGGCCAACCAGTTGGCTTGGCGACCACCAGATTTTTGACACGTGTCCTCCAAACAGTGCCTTATCCTTCAAAAAGGTTCCACCTTCATGGTTCCTTCAATTCTTCCTCAGTTTTGCACCAGAATGGAGGCCTTTCTCATCCAAAACCTCACAAATTGGATTACTACTTTAGACAGCTCAGAAAAGTTGAACTTCCGGGGCTTCGGCATAAATGCACTATTCACACTGAGTCGCACCCCACTGCACTTTCTGTTCCTCCTCGCCACGTCAAGGTTTTGGAATCCGGTAACACATGTCTTTAGCTTTAGCGGGCAAGAGGTATGTCCTACTCTCGAAGATTTCCAAGTTTTGATGGAATCCGAGCACAACGAAGAAATCTTGCCCCAGCTTCGCTTTGGTCACGCCCAAGCCTTAGGACGGATGTGTGGGCTTACTATGCATGACGCTCGATCTCTGATCCGTGATGGAGAATTGGACATCCTCAGCCTGATTCATCGCTTTTCTGATGCCGATGACCGCGGTGAGCATCACTGGCAGGGCTTTCGGCGACATGCCCTTTGTCTGTGTATGCTGTCTCGTTTCTTGCTTGCCTCAGGCTTCGGAGGGTCTAGTGTCCGGTTGATCGAGGTCGCCGAGGGACTGAAAGGGGGCAAAAACTGCATTGCCATGACATTGGCCGAGACATTGATGGGTTTAGACGCTTTTCATCGCCGAGAGACGACCATATTTGTGAGGAATCCACTACTACTGCAGGTAATGTTTCCCGCCATTTCTCACATATATTTTGCTCACATCACTCGGCCCTTGGGCTCGATTTTTCTCTCAAAACTCTTTTCTCACTTTTCTCTCATCGTACATTTCTCTATTCTTTAATCTCTCATTTTTCATCCCTCCCCAGGTGTGGTTGATGGACAAGTTGCAGGTTGTGGACTCATGCCCCACATACTCAGCTTGCCGCTATTTTTTCGACAACGTCTAGTCGATGCCCTTGATAAAGGATGGTGGTTCGATTGGATGTGCAGTTTGTCCATAGACCGCATTGCTTGGCGGTACCCTTGGCTCAATCTACCAGCGATGAGCTACAACATGTCTCGGCAGACCGGGATTCAGTTGATCAGCCTGACTTGTTATGTGTTCTACTTTCCTTTCCAGTTCCAGCGCCAGTTCGGTCATGATCAAATTTGCCCGGCAGAGGGAATAGAGTACCCAGCTGCATTTCCGGTCCGAGGCACGCAGCTTGCTCGATATGCCATGGCATGGAGGACTAGAGAGCTTCGGGCCCTCGCTCCCACTTTTAGTTGCACCCTGTCTGATGAGTGCATAGATTGGCTCAATGAAGAGGCACAGATTGGGCCCAACTTGGCATCAGAGGCTTCGACCAACTCTGGGAGGGGGGGCAAGAACACTTGACTTATCTATGCCCTAAATTTATTACTTTATCAGTACTTTCAAGTTTTCTTTATGAATGTAATAAAAAGAAACTTCAATTTGTATTCAAGAGCAAGAGAACTCTGTATGAAATCAATGTAATTGAAGGTTGTGGGTACTGAAAATTTTCCGTTTGGTCCAAAAATGGTCTAAATTGTAAAAAGATTAATTTGAGCAAAATCAACTTTTATTAAAACTTTTCAAAACCATTTTCGATATGGATCAGAACTGGACACGCTTGAGATTTGTCACTGAGACGCACAACCCCGAATCCCAGCAATTGGAAAGTTGCCCCTAGTGTGAATAGCACTGCATCGGAGATCACAACCGAGCTCTTGAATGTTGGATAGGCAAAGATGACCAAACATGATCACATGGACAAAGTTGATCGGGGAAGTGTTTATGGCTGGACTTTAGGATGAAGTTGCCTATGTATCCAAAAGATGAGAATCAAGCCTTACGTAGTTCGGCGTGGGTTCACTCGTGTATTAACCCTCACCTTTTACACTCTAACTTTTGCCAAGGCCGCCCTTTGCGGGTTTTCAACCTTGCGAGCACAGTTTTTATGATTTCAAATTTTTCATAACTTTTGCCTAGGTCGCCCTTTCGGGTTTTCAGCCTAGCGAGCCACTCAAGGGTGATATTTCTTCAACTTGTCCATGTTGATTGGCTAGGAGAACTCTAGGCCATCTAGGTCCATCAGAACGACAGCTCCACCTGACCAAATAGCTTTGATGATGTAAGGACCAGTCCAATTAGGTCTGAACTTGCCCTTAGGGTCGTGGGTGGGAGCTCGATTGTCTTTGAGCACCAAATCTCCTTCTTTTAGATCCCTGGACTTAACCTTCTTGTTGAAAGCCCTGGCAATTCTACGCTGATAATCCTGAACATGGTACAGTGCTTTCAATCTTCTTTCATCAAAGAGCATGAGTTCTTCAAATCTGTTCTGCTGCCAATCTGCTTCGGCTATTTGACACTCAGCCAATACCCGCAATGACGGAACTTCAATTTCAATGGGTAAAACAGCCTCGATCCCATAAACCAGTGAATATGGAGTCGCCCTAGTAGAAGTGCGAATTGAAGTCTGGTAGCCCCACAAAGCAAATGGTAACTTATCTGGCCAGTCCCGGTAGGTATCCACCATCTTTTGCAAAATGTGTTTGATGTTCTTGTTGGCAGCCTCAACTGCTCCATTGGTTTCCAGCCCATATGTGGATGACTTATGAAAAGCCACGTTGTATTTTTCCAACAAGTCAATCACCTCCTTCTTAAAGTGGGAACCGTTATCTGAAATAACCTCGTTCGGGACCCCATAGAGACAGATGATGTTGTTCCTGATGAATTTTGCAACGTGCGACGCCTTCAACACCGTATAAGACTGGGCCTCAACCCACTTCGTAAAATAGTCTATCGTGACTAGAATGAACTCATGCCCATTGGACCCCTTCGGAGTGACAACCCCAATCACATTGATTCCCCAAACTGAAAATGGCCATGGCGAAGTCATATTGTACAGCTTCAACGGCGGGATGTTCATGCGGTTTGCATGGATTTGACATTTGTGGCATCATCGAATAAAGCCGATACAATCCTCCTCCATGGTGGACCAGTAGTAACCTTGTCTAAGGATCTTCCGAGCTAACATTACCCCGTTCATGTGCGCTTCGCACTCTCCTCCATGGATGGCCTCCATTAAGTGCTTCAATTCTTCAGCATCAACACATAGCTTATGCATTCCCAGATGACCTCTCTTATATAGTTTACCCCCGCAGATGATGAACTGAACAGCCATTCTTCTGATTGCCCTTTTGTCTTTGGCATTTGCCCCTGGTGGATATGCTTCTTTCTCCAAGAAGTTCCAGACATTGTAATACCAAGGGTTCTCATCTTGAACCTCATCCATGGCAGCAATCAACTCATATGCCGACACGAATTTCTGATCAATGATAATCGGACGCATCCGAGCTCCAAAAGGGATGTCTATCATGGAAGATAGAGTTGCTAATGCATCTACGAACCTGATGTTCTCTCTTAACAGATGAGCGAAGTTCAGGTTCTCAAACTGAGGAATTACCAATTCCAAGGTCTGGTGGTATATTCTCATCTTTTCTTCTTTGACTTTCCAATCTCCTTTAGCTTGAGATACAACAAGGTTCGACTGCCCGATGACGTCCAACCATTTTGTCCCTAGTTCTAGGGCTACTTCTAAATCGGTGATGTATGCCTCATACTCTGCTTCGTTGTTCGAGACTTTGAACTGGAGTTTGAATGCTAGAGGGATACGGGGATTGTCGGGTGCTATCAGCAACACCCCTATTCCATACCCGTACTGGTTTAACGCTCCGTCAAAGTACATCGTCCAAAATTCTTCTTCAACATGCAAAATGGCTTCGTCTGGGAATAAGTACTCAACTGCTTTGTCCCCTTCAACTGGGTGATCGGCTAGGAACTCCGCTACTGCTCTCCCCTTCACCGACTTGCGCGTCACATATTTCAGATCGAATTTGAAAAGCAAAAGCAACCAACGAGCTAGTCTACCCGTAAGTGCTGGTTTCTCGAAAAGATATTTAATGGGATCTAATCTTGAAACCAACATTACAGAGTGAGCTAACAGATAGTGTCGCAGCTTCCTAGTGGCCCATACCAAGTCTAGACAAGCCTTCTCGAGCGGAGTGTGGCGGGTCTCGTAGCCCAACATCTTTTTGCTCAGGTAGTAAATGGCTCTCTCCACTTTGTCTTCAGACTCTTGTGCAAGGATACAGCCCATTGTAGTCTCAGTCACTGACAAATACAAAATCAACGGTTTCCCTAGCTCAGGTAGTGACAACATAGGCGGGTTTTGTAGGTATTATTTGATCTGCTCAAAAGCTGCTTGGCATCGGCCGTCCTATTGGAATTTCTTTCCTTTCTTCAGGAGACCAAAAAGTGGTTCACAAGTCAAGGTTAATTTTGCGATAAACAGTCTTATGAATTGCACTTTACCTAGAAAGCCTCGCACCTCCTTTTCAGTCCTTGGTGGTGGCATTTCTAAGATGGCCTTGATTTTGGAAGGATCGACTTCGATACCTCTCTGTGTGATCAAGAACCCCAGCATTTTTCCTGCTGTAACACCAAACGTACATTTTTTAGGATTCAGCCGCAACCGGAATTCTCTGATCCTTTGGAAGAACTTTTGCAAGGCGGTGTAGTGGCCCTCTCTTTCCTTGGACTTGACAATCATGTCGTCCACGTACACCTCCACCTCTTTGTGGATCATGTCATGTAATATCGTGGTCACGGCCCGTTGATATGTAGCTCCAACATTCTTCAACCAAAACGACATCACCCTATAGCAATAAGTCCCCCACGGGGTGGTGAAAGCAGTCTTTTCCTGATCTTCAGGTGCCATCACAATCTAATTGTAGCCTGAGAAGCCATCCATGAATGAGAGCAACGCATGCCTTGCAGTAAGGTCCACTAACTCATCGATGTGCGACAGAGGGAAGTCATCCTTCGGACTGGCCCTATTCAAATCACTGAAATCCACACATACCCGAATCCTGCCGTCCTTCTTTGGCACCGGAACGATGTTGGCCAACCAAGTTGGGTACTCAGATACCAGCAGGAACCCTGCGTCGATTTGCTTGGTGACCTCTTCCTTAATCTTGAAAGCCTAGTCCAGGCCGATTCTTCTGAGTTTCTGCTTAACAGGTTGGGCCTCGGGGTCAAGAGGGATCCGGTGCTGTACAATCTCAGGATCGATTCCAGGCATGTCTTCGTAGGACCACCCGAAAACGTCTTTGAAATCTTTTAATAAAGCGACTAAGTGCTCGCGCTCCTCCAAAGACAACGTGGACCCGATCTGGACCAGCGTCGGGTCCTCCTCAGTACCCACATTAACTATAGTGATTTCATCAACCAGGGGTTTAACAAATCTCTCCTGCTCTTGATCAATTAAACGCTGTAAAACCGAAGGAATTTTTTCCTCCCCGTTTTCATCAAAATTTTGAAAGTCTGAATTAATGCAATAAATCAAGGGCACAGAAAAATACTCAGAAGCCACAGCCATTTCATTCTCATTAAGCAATTCCAAATCGTCGAGTTCCTCTGTTACAACAGACTCAAAGGAGAAAGAAAAAGACGACCTGGATAGGACTGTGGCATCCGGGTTATCACCCCCAGGAATACCGGACTTAGACTCAGATGAGCTGGAACCTGATTCCGACTCTACAGACTTGGTGGAATCAGATTCCGACTCACTACTGACCCGGTGTTGCTTGATAAAAATCCCTCCTCGTACTGCCAGATGAGGGAGGGTGCAATGGATGCATCCAAAATATTTGATAGTGGGCCCGCTGCCGTTTCATTCCCATTCATGGATACCGAGAAGTTATCCCCCAAGCAATTTTGTATGATCGGAGGTTCTGAAAATAGACAAGCCAGTGTTACCCCCATTTCAGTTTTGGCGCTCTCAGAATCCACTTCCTTACGCTGCTCAATCTCAGCTGATGGGTCTGTTTGCTCTTCGGCAACATCATCCCCGAATAACTGTAGGTCGAAGAAGATCTCAAACCCCGGCAGGCGCCTCTTCTCTTCATTCAACCATGGCTCTGGGAAGCCACAAAATGGAAAGTCTTCCCCCTCCCAGACGAAGCATCTGTTTAGGGTACCCTGAATGGGCCGATGCATCAATTCAAAAGGCTTCCCTGCCTGTTTTGCTCTGGCTCTCCCAGCCATCTCTTTCCCTTTTCTCACCTAATCCTCTTTGGTGGGCAGGTAACCCAAACCAAAGGTATGCGGGTTGTGCGGCACTTCGGCCGATACAACAATGCCCTTCTGGCCACTTCTTCCTAGTCCCATACCAGGGATATGTTGGAGCTCATTCATAAGGTACACAGACTGCGCGCTGACATACATCCCCTCATCAACAGCTAAGATGTTCTGAATGACCCGGGCCTTAGCCAAGGTGAATCCCGACAAGAAGACATCCTCCGTACCATGCTCAATTTCCAAAACCGGGGTAGACGCCTCTGGTGGCGGATGGATTGACGAATTCCCAAAAACAATGGCTACCCCCTTCCCGTAAGGGTATTTCAACATCTGATGCAGGGTGGAAGAAACTGCCTTTACCTGGTGCAGCCACAGCCGCCCTAGGAGTAGATTGAAGGTTACGGGAACGTCCAAGATATGAAAGTCAATCTCATGTTGTCCTGGACTAACCTTAGTCTGAATTTGCACAGCCCCCATCACATCTCTGCTTGTGTTGCCGTAGGCCCTTATCACTTGGGTAGTTGGCACAAAGTCTGCGGGCTTCAACCCGATTGCATATGTTGTCCTTGACGGGCACACGTTAATGGCGAATCTGTGTCGATAAGAACTACCGATATCCACTTGTCCCTACACTCTACGGAGATATAGAGTGGTTTGTTGTGATTTGCGCCCTCAGGCTGCAGTTCTTTGTCAGAAAAGGTCAACGTCGGGGAAGCTCCTCCCAGAAAGACCAGTCCTACCAACTGCTCAGGCGTGGTGTCTATTGAGAGTTTGGCTTTGTCCATTGCCGAAAGGACGGCTTGCCTATGTACTCTCGAAGCCATAAGCAGTCCCCAGATGGAGATGTCTGCCTGTATCTTCTTCAGCTGTTTCAGCACAGCCTCCTCTTCGAGCAGCTTATCCTTTTGCTTCTCCACCTCCCTGTCCTTCTCGGACGCTTCTGGCTGATCTAAGTGTAGGGGCTTGAAATACCGCCCACTCCCAGTCATATGGTCAACTTCGTCAATATACCAGGTATCGTCTCGCTGGTTATTCCCCAGTCCTCATCTGTGTGGGCAAGACATAGATCATCGTCCTCCCACCACATGCCATCAGCAGCCGACAGACACCTGTCCGGCTCCGTTACAACTTTTCTTGTGCCCGCAGCACCTTCCATTCCTACGCTCGCAGCATGTTCTGTTCCTGTGCAGAAAGCACGTTCAGTCCCCACAGGGGCTTTAGCATTTCTGGCCCTTTCAGAATCTTCGATCCCTTCCCGTTCTAACTGCGTCAGTGCAGCTTGCTGTTCAACAACTCCTGTATTCGAATTGTCAAGATCCCGAGCGAAATTCTTAGCACCGGCGCTCTCCGGCGATGCATTCTGATTCCCGGCCCTTCCGGCCACAATTAATGTCCTTGCCCCTGACGGGCCTTGTGCTGGCCGGAATTCTTCAACAATATCTGGTTGGTCATCAAGCCACCCTGTAATCTCTGCTGACCGCTCAAAATCAAACCAGTTGCTTGCCATGTCTCCCGGATCTTGTCCGTTGAAAAACTGAAGGTTAGCAATGTCCTCCCCCAGAGCTACCAAGTCATCTACCCTCTAATCAAATCCATTCCCTTGTATTACACAAAGCTCTGCCCCTGCTGCCAATTCTAAGTTTGGCCTAGCCTGGCCCACTGATGCAATGTAGCCACTTAGGTTATATACCTCCTCGACAAAGCTCTCAAATTCCTCAGACCCTGAATCAATAATCCCACTTTCCTCCAAAGTCTCCCATGTTCTATCTTCGATAGCCACCACCATTGGTTCAGGTTGGGTTCGGGAGATGTCCAACATGCACAAGTCAGTACTGTCAGGGATGAACACCTCCGGCTTGGGTAGGTGAGAAAGGGTGATATATATGCTAGGATCCTATGACACGACCCCAGTCTGGATAAAGTTGATGCGTTTGGGAGGTGGAGCTTGGTTGTGTGGCGGGAGAGGGTTGGTTGTGACATTAGATTTCTCTGGAGGCACAATCATCCTGTTGTCAATGAGATCTTGAATCTCATGACACAATCTAAAGCAATAGTCGGTGTCATGACCATGTTGTTGGTGATATGCACCATACTTGGCTGGGTTGTGAGAGTGAGGGAGTGGATTTGGCAATGGTCGCGGCTCCAGGGGCTTCAAATGCCCTTTCTTAATTAAAACCCCCAGAGCTTTGGACAGGGGCATGTATAATGGAGTGAAGGTTCTTTGGCCTCGAGGTTGGTGCTTGGTTGTTTGTGAGTTGCTTTTGGACGCACTGGAGAGTGGTGTAGCTGCAAAGGTTCTTGGAGGGGTGGTGGTGACCATGCTTACTTTTGAAGCTCTACCAGTTGTAGCACTGCTTGTGCTGGCATTAGTGTTGCGGTTGAAGGTCCTCCTGGGTTGCTCTCTGTCGTTGTCAATCAGACCCTGCTTCAAGGCATCCTCGATCTGTACTCCCATCTCATGTAAATCTGAAAAGGTGGGGAACGGGAGAACAATCATCTTCTGTATGAGCTTGGGTTGGAGGTTGCACACAACCATCCGTATTTGATCTTTATCTGTCGGCCTAATGGTCATCATTGAGGCCTTGGCCCTCCAACGGGTCAAAAAATCAAAAAAGCTCTCCTTAGGCTCCTGCCTAGTCATCTTAAGATCACGGGTTGTAATCTCTATCTACGTATTATAGGAGTATTGTGCAACGAAGGTCTCTGCCATCTCTTCCCAGTTTCTCTTGACGGAATCTTCCAATTTTACGTACCAGATGGCCGCTACACCCGACAGGGTCCGGCCGAACAAAGAAAGCTTATGTAGTCTGGTGAGGCCCATTGGCCTTAAGATATCTGAAAACAGCCGTAGGTGCACCATTGGATCGCCAGATCCGTCAAAGCAATCAATTTGTGGCATCTTAAACCAATCTGGCAGCGTCACGGCTAAGTCGGTGTATCTGTCCTCAATGTCTGGAACGAACTTTACTCCTTGAGATTTTTTGAACATCTTTTCCAGCTTGCTCACCTTCAACGCTGTAGGGTCTATCTCGAACTCAAATGGTGAATCCGGTAGGTTAATCGGTGCTTTGGGTGGTTAGGGTATGACCGGGGGCAGAGCCAGCCCTGTTGGAATGTCCGTATCATCCTGGACATGTATTGTCTCCCAGAGTATAGGAACTCTTGGTGGGGGTGGAGCTTGGTGCGAAACAGATGCTCCGGCTTGCTGCTGTAGCCGGGTGATGATCTCTGCCTGTTGGGCTATGATCTCGGCCTGTTGTTTGGAAAATTTCGCTTGACGGGCTGCGTCCTGCTGCATGATTTTCATACTTTCTTAGAGTTGACGCATCATCTCCTCCATCCCTGTCATGTTCTGCTGATCCAGCTGACTAACTGGTATATCTATCTCTGTGGCAAAAACTGAGACCTCGGCCCAACTGTCCACTAATGGGGTAGACCACTGATCTGGCAACCTCTGCTCGAATATACTGTGTCTTCTCGACCTCCATCTGACAACCGGGGGTAAGGAATAAAACATTGGTTGTCCGTCTACCAGATCCTCAGATCGATGGAGTCGGCGACCTCTAGTCTAGAGTGCTTGGGGAATATCTGCTTGGTCTGAAGCAATTGTGCTAAACTACCTAGCAAAAAGATAAATAAAGCATAATAAGGAAATAAACAAACAAACAAACGAATAGCATAACGGCTTAAATAAACACAACACACAGTTGGGCATGACAACACACAGTTGATACGCTAAATATACTATCCTCAAATACTGATCATCGTTCCCAAATCACTGCCTCAAATCTGAATCTGATACCCGCGGATATAACTGATTCTCAAAACACTGATACTGGTGCCCTCAGGCCTCATACCCAAACTTGTAAACTAGGTACATGCATTCCTATAGAGACGCACTCTAAAAGCACATAGCAAACAAGTGAGAGACAAACACCCCTATGTTAGGGTAAGGTTTCCCTGTCCTATTTTGTCAGGAGCTAGGGTTTCACTACGCACGCAGCGGTTTCAAACAACCTATAATCGGGTAAGCAACCTGTCCTAGTTTGGGATAGTCACTATGGATTCCGATTTGCACTAGGTCGAATGGTCAAAAAGTGTGCCCCGGTGACAATCGGGGTTTGTGTTCCTATCGTGGCAGAGCCCGTAACCGGTCAACCTTATGGCATGCTTCTCAAAGCTAGCCTCCGGCAAACCGTTCAGGAACAGCAGACGGCAAACACTGTGACTTAGGCGCACCAATGCAAATGCAATGCAAAGAAACACATAAGTGTAGTCAAAACAAGATATCATGAGTTCGAGTCAAGTTCTCTAAATCCCCAGCAGAGTCACCAGAAACTGTAGAAGTCCCTGAACGTCTCGGGAGAATCCCGTTTTGTTCATTTGGGCTCACTACAGTTCGGACTCAAATGTCACGGTTCTGAATCTAATCTCGCAAAATGCAATGCAAGATCGATAAATCACCAAAGAGTCCAAATCCGGCAAATCGTTTTGAAAAACCAATTTTTAGAAAAAAAGTACCAAACATGGACTGCTTTGCCAGATACAGAGTCGCCACCTAAATATTTTATTTTGGAAGAATTTAGGAAACCCAGACTCGTGCCTAAGGCCACGTGTCCGTCATCACCAAAGTTGCCTCGGCTCGGGAACTTGGGTACGATTAGGGAAGGTCAGCTATGAGCACCTCCGCTTGACCGATCAAAAGATCGGCCACTACTAAACATGATATCTTGTTTTTGAAAACACATGCGCTCTTATTTCGGTTATTAGCCTAGAATTTACTAAGTGATGCGCACAGCATACAAGTATAGACTAGATCGCCTAAATTGGAACAAAACATTTCATGTTTGTTTATTTGAAAATGGTTTGATGGTGCTACTCACAAGCAGGCTAAGACGTGGATTTGCCACCCTCGAGTGGGCTTAGAAAAAACATGATTTTGCCACTCTCAAGTGGGCTTAAAACGCACATTTTGATGAATTATTCCAATTCAGATAATCCAACCTTCACCCACAGGCGTTCAGGCAGTTATATCACATAAGTAGTTAGCCTCATGGTAAGCATGCTATCATGGCAGTCACTCATACACATGCAAGGATGCTAAAGCATAAGCACTTACCGAGTACTCCGAGCCAAAACAAAAGCTATGTTAGAAATCATGCATGAGTCCTAACTATACTGAGATGTCTAATGCAACACATGCAAGAATGCAACTAAGAATAGGCTCGGCTAATCTAAGAATGGCATGTGAAATGCGACAACTCGATACACGTATTCAACTTGGAATGGAAATACTATGCAGTTAGTATGATGCGCCGAGCTTGGTGCATGCAAGACAAATGAATGAATGCAAACATGCGAGCATAAGTATGCTAATTGAAACATGCCCTAAACTAACCATCATAAGCTAGTAAATAAAAGGGAGAAAGACGTGGGGTTGGAAGACATGCATCACACACACGCACACTTATTGCAACAGTTGTGCCCTCTCGATGGAGGGTCCGAATAAATATTACAAAACCAACTAATTAATCTAAGCTAATCTAGTCAACCTAGTTATTACACAATGAAATGAATAACGAATTACAACTAATTATTACACAACACTAGCTAATTAACGAATTAACTAAGTAAGCAATTTAAACTAGCATGCAAACTACATGGATGTGGACTGCCTTAGCTCTGCCTTGGATGATACAGGATGCATGCATGCTCAAAATGCCTTGTCGGAAAATCCATCGCGATGCCACGACTCGCCTTCGTTTGTAATTGATCTCAAAAACTTGCACGAAGCTCCAGAGAGATAAAACTCCACCCTAGGAAGCTGTGGGAAGGCTGCCAACCAGCTATAGCCATGGGAGACCACCTACCGACCACCTTTGGTGGTGGAGACCAGAAAACGTGGTCGGCCTACCAGAAAACCTGGTCAGCCGACTAGTTTCTTCTCCTGGTTTCTGCTTTTTCTGCAACAAAGGCAAGAGAGAGAGAAGGCAAGGTATTTTCAACATATCTGTGCACAACCACTCCCACCCATCATTGCATAAGCTCTAGGGAGTGTAGTCCTCGAGCCTCAGGCCACCAATCATGCATCTCGATGCATGATGGCCGTGGAGTCAAATTGCACGACTCGATGTGAAATGAATCCACATACGAACACAATAAAGCCTATACTCCATCATGTGTAATCAAGAGTGTCGGCTACCAGGAATTGAAGCACATTTCGTCACTTTGAGTACGAAATGTCCCTCGGTTCCCGTGTTTGGACTAACTCTTATTCCAAACACAATGCCACAAACAATGCATGGCATGTACGAATGCAACTAGCATGCAATCCTAATGCAATGCAACCTAATCATGCAAACATGCAAAGGATGAGATGCAAGCATGCAACTAGCATAGGCAATGCTACAGACTAATAATGGCATACTCAATGCACATGACGATATATGGCGTACATAATGCACATATGAAGACTAGCATACACAATGAAGTGAACTAGGCATGCGCAATGCAATGATCAATCATATGAGAACATGGACTATATGGCATACACAATGCATAGATGGACTTAAACCAAGATGAATGGGCCTCAGCCACACCCAAATTAGTGGCCAAACATGATGAAATCAAGGCGATGACACACACACAAGCATGCACAATGCAAGGGACCAAAGCCTAGGGTATAATACAACTCTATGAAAGCATTGAAAGGATGAAATATGGCATACAATGGCACAAGTTCCAGCTCTGAAATGGCATACAAAATGGTCCCGAATCATGCAAACAACTCATGTTATGCATGTTGTATGGCTCAAGTACCGAAACTAGTGAGGCCCATTGCACTAGAGGTATGTAAAGCAATGCTCAAATGACCAAACCAACCCCAAACAGTCCCTATGCAGGCCCAAAACAGTAGCAAAATGGACTAAGATGATGGCTCGAAAGGCACAAAAATGAAACTTATGTAATGGCCCATAAATGAGGTATACAAGCACAACTCTCAAACACATCTAAAGAGTGGAAAACATGGGAATATGGCATAAGTATAAACTCTGAAATATCATGCACAATGACGCTAAAACATGCAAACACCTCAATTTAGGCATGCAAGAGGCTTCAAAGCTAAAAGCTAGGCATGGCTATTACACTACAAGCATGCATGGAAAGCATCATTCAACCAAGGGACCTTAAAATAGAGCTAAGGCAGCCCAAAATATGAACAAAATCAGTTTGGATCATAGCCAAAATATGCTAGAATCAAGGGCCAAAACAACATGCAATGTAAGCTAGTGAGCTTGGTTTACACTACAAGCATGTGAAGCATTCAAGAGGCCACTAAACCAACCAAAGACAGAGGCATGACATACCAAATAATGGCCAAAAATCCACTGAAACATGATCAATACAAGCAAAAAGGACATGCTCCTTTGATAAGCCATAAGAGGGATTACTCTACACATGCGAGAGGCAAACCCAAGATGACAAAACCAACTTTAGAAAGAGTCTAGGAAGGTCCTAAAAACCACTGAAAAAGGCCTGAACCAAAGCTTGGAAGTGTGAAAATATAGGCTCCTTTGGAAGGCCAAAAATACAAGCAAACAAGGCCAAAAGAGAGAGGGTCACCCTTCTCTGATTTTGGTGCTCAAAAGTACATGCCAACCACTGAAAATCTATTGGATTTCAGTGGCTAAAAGGCCAAGCAAAGATTAAATCAAAGGCCTTAAGGCATGGCTCAAAACAAGGCTAAATGAAGCATGCAAGAGGGTAAATGACCCCCAACACCAACATGACCTCAAACAAACATGTTAAGAACTTAAATATGAAGCTTTTTTCAGTTTACAACAAAGCCTAAATATGCATGAAAGTATGGCTAAGAGAATGATCAAGATAGAGCTTAAAAGGGGAGAAAATGAGTTACCCTTGAAGCTCAGCAAAACCAGCAACTTCTGGACCAAAAAACCCAACCTTTGAGACCTCTCAAGACCCTCCAAGAACTCAGTAACAATGGTGGAGGTGTTAGCCTATGAGGTGATGTGCAAAATGGCCAAGAACCATGCACTTCTAAGCCTAAAATGTAGAGATATAGAGAGAGATATGTATTTGCCTTAAACAAATTTTGAGAACCTGGTATAAGGAGAGGGTTGGCCTCTCTTATAGACAAAGGAGGCCAAAGCTTCTCAAAGAAGCTAAAAACCAAGGCTCAAGATCCTCCATATGTATAGAGGATGCAGTCTGTGCCTTCCAGTTGGCACAGCTGGCATGCACTAAGGAAAACAAAACAGGAAGGAGCAGGCCGACCAGTTAAGGTGGTCAGCCGACCACTTCCACTGGTCAGCCGACCAGGATAGATGGTCTCCCACAAAGAAAAATGGTTGGCAGCCCTATTTTGTGGTCTCCTAATTGAATGCAAGCTAGTGGTGTGGTGGGAGACCAGTAAATATGGCCTAAAGACCAAGAAAACCAGCTTCCCGACAAGAAAATCGGCTGGCGGGTAGAAAAGGTGGTCTCCGACCCTTTTACCACCTCCCAAGCAAGGAAACAAGGTCCATGCCAAAAATGAACCAAAACGGATGCAAAATAAGAGTTTGGGGGGCAAAACGCGCGACCGGGTGCCCCGAAAACAGGCTATTAAGCACCGAAAGTGGCGTACGACCATAAAAGTGGTCTCCCGGGCCATAGTGTCCCTCTAGACAGAGAAAACAAGGTGTGTCCCAAAAACCGTATGAAACGGAGAATGTTAAGCGGTCCCAAACCGAGGCGCACGCCCGACGGCTCCGAAAATCGAAAACTGGTCTCCAAACGAGAACAGTGGCCTACGACCACGAAAAGTAGCCTACGGCCACTGAGAGATAGTCTACAAGACCTCTCCCTCCCTCCGGGAAGAGAAAATGAGACCTGGTTCACAAACCGAGTCAAAGCACAAAAGGGTCCCGAGGTCCGGGGGTAGGGCTCTCAGCCAAAACTCCGAAACCTTAGAACGAGCACGACATGCACCATCACCGCGCGCTCAAACGATGACGTCTGAGTCTTAAGGTCGGTCAAAAATGGGGTGTCTACAGTGGGATACCACCAACTCTTTCCATTTCTCTGCTACTGGGGAGATGACGATGACTCCCTATGACTTCTCTATGCGCACCAGCATAGCAGTAGGGGGTCACCCGATTCCTTATGATATAGACATGGGCGAGTGGGAGGCCACCTGGATCTACCTATTAGGAGCACGCCCGCCTCTCTTCCGACTGGGGATGGTATGATACAGTTAGTTTGCGGAGCAGTTTCGTAGGAGAGAGCCAGAGACCCCAGAGGAGATAGAGCAGTATGCTCGGGGCTTTCTGATGTTCCTCCTCAGTACCACCCTGTTCGCGAACAGGGTGAACACCGTAGGATTATATCTTCTGAGCGCCTTGGTGTACTTACCACAGGTCTGGCTCTATGATTAAGGCGGTGCTGGCCTAGCCACATTGTATGGCTATATGAGCTCAACATCCCGCAGGAGGGGAGACAGGGTCGGAGGCTATTGGCGAGCCTGGGAGGTATACTTTACATTTCTACTTCATATTTTCTGCTTTCTGTTTCTGTGTTTTCTGCTTTGCACTTTCTGTACACTGCATACTTTCTTGTTCGCATCTATATACTGCGCTTTCTACATCACACATTATGTATCCTCTGTATTTGTACTCTCTATACACTGTGCTACACATTCTACTCTCTGCATCTGCACTTGTACTTTCTATACACGATACACTCATTCTGCTTTCTGGATTTTGCATTCTGCATTCTTTGTTCTGCATTCTTTGTGCACTTTACACTGTATACTCACTATTGTCTTTTCCTTGTAGCTTTGGGTATATGCATATTTCCCGACCCTCGCTCCGGAGCCAAAGGTGGAGATGCCCCTCATTGTGTCTTACTCTCATCGGTACGACGGTAGATGCCTACGGAGGACCCGGGAGACCTTCTCATTCTTCCATCGATACTTCGACACAGTGACTGCGTGCGGAGGTAACTCAAAACTCATAGTTATTTTTGCTTTATCAACAGCTAATGACGACTAACCATTTATATATCCCTGTTTACAGATCGCTTGGCAGTCTTGGGCGATGATGCCGGCCGGAGTCAGGGACCAATATAGCAGAGCCTGGGAGGCTTCCCGTTTTCGACTTCTGTTCAAGGGCTCGGTTTACCGAGTCTAGTTTCTAGGAAAGCAATTCTTGTGCCAGACTTTGGGTTTGCCTGAGCCGGTAGTGCCCATGTCTCCTCTAGCATCTACGATGACTTCAGAGAGCCTCTCCTTCTAGGAAATGATCCAGTTCACATAGGGCTTGGATGCCGACTACTTCCGCGGGGAGGGGAATTATTTGACATTCATCCAGACACACCTCATGCCTCCCTTGACGGGTGTTTGTGCTCATGCAAGTAGAGCAGCAGATGCCCCTACAGCAGGTAGGACTCGGGCAACGAGAGCCAGGACTTGAGAGGTTCTTCCCACTAGACAGGCTACTGGTTGGCCAGAGATCCCGACCACGCTAACATGCTGGAGGCCAATTGGGACGTCCTACCAGATTCCAATCGAGTCGGCGGAGGCCGGGCATAGATACGTCAAAGCTCACGACGCGTCACCGGTATGTACCACATCTTTTCCAGCTTTCCATTTTCTTTCAGATATTTGTTCCTTCCAGATACTGATCATTCCCAATGCATTTGCAGGCACCCCAGAGTATATTGAGGGATTTCTCGAGCTAGTAGCTTCATTCGAGAGCGTGATACTGAGTAGGAAGGCACTGCTCAGTCTCTACGGCATCTAGGTATTTCCCTTATTTCTACCCGCATTTCAGTATTTTCCACACTGTTGTGCACATCATTCTCAATGAAGCATTGATATTCACATCGTAGTATGCATTTTGCCCCTTATCACATCACACTGACATACTGCACCAACATACTATACTGCAGTTGCACTGTCTCTGGCTTTTTGCATTCCAACATTTTCATCATACTACATCTGCAACCATACATTGTATCTGATATGCCAATACTATATCTTTTTAGGTTCCAGCCATACATAGAGCACCAGCAGAGGTGGCTGGGACTGGGCCTGCACCTGCACCATCACCACCTCCTCCAACGACAGAGAGAAGGGAGAGACTGGCCCTAGCACATAGCCTAGAGGGGCGTCATGGTCGAGGCTGGGGAAGCCCTTCGGAGCTAGTGTTGAGTGATGACGATACTGAGACTATTGGCTTTGAGGAGGCAGTGAGTCCACAGTCTGAGTCCTCTAAAAGTGGAGATGGCAGTGGCTCAAGATCTGAGGGCTAAGGAGATGCTAAGTCATGCACTGAGGCAGAGAACGATGACGGTTCCGGTTCTAACTCAATATCTGAGTCAGACAGCGGTGCGAATGGAGACAGCTCTGAGTCTCCGCCCAAGAAAAGGACGAAGAAGGCCTCTCGAGCCTGAGATGACTGGCGTTGATTTACTTGTACTTTTTGTTTAGTTTCTTTCTGTTAGTAGCTTTAGCATATGTATAGCTTCAGACAAGTTCTATTTGCTTTAAAAAGCCATGATCGGAATCAAAAACTCGAGGTTTTCATGAAAAAGGCATTTGTTATTTTGCATCATGAGCACCATGTTTACATGAAAATAAACATGAGATCGCTTTTGAAAATGAAAACTGAACACTTGTATTGGCACGACGTTCTTTGTTGGGTAATGGACCGACCAACAACCAAAACAACAAGTACAACATACAACTCAATAAACAAACTAACAACAACTCGAGAGACAAAACAACAACTCGATAAACAAAACAACAACAACTCGATAATCAAAACAAAACGAAACAAATACAACCCAACAAGCTTGCTAACATCAAAAGGACTCAAACAAGGCCTTCAAACACACAAAGATAAACAAAACAGATGCTACCAGTACTAGTCAACACACAAGTGGATGACAAGCCTGTCAAAGGGATTGTCGGCCATGAGTAGAGGTTGTCGGCCACCAATAATGGCCGATCGGCTACCAAAGTCGCCTGTCGGCTATCACCAATGGCCGGTCGGCTACTAACGTGAGGAACCTCTAGATTGTTGACACTTGGCTTCCACTCACTACCTTATCTTCTACAAAAGATTAGAGCTTCATGATTTCTTCATTTCAGCTGCAAATTCTTCACAAATGGAGCCATTTTTCGCCGAAAAGCTCTCGGATTGGATTGCGACTTTAGACGGCTCGGAAAAGGTGAATTTCTAGGGTTTCAGCATAAATGCGCTTTTTTCGTTGAGCCGAACTTCACTTTGTTTTCTATTCCTCCATGGCACGGCACGATCCTGGAATCTGATTACACACGTCTTTAGCTTCGAGGGACAAGAAATATGCCTGACAATCGAAGAATTCCAGGCGCTAATGGAATCTAAGCGCGATGAGGAAATCTTACCTTAGCCCTGTTTTCACCACATCCAAGCTTTGGGAAGGATGTGTGGGCGCACTTTACATGATGCCCGATCCTTGGTTCACAATGGAGAGCTGGATATCCCCAGCTTGATTCATCGATTTTCTAACATCGGTGACCGCAGCGACCTTTTCTGGCAGGGTTTTCGGCAACACGCCCTTTGTTTATGTATGTTGGCACATTTCCTTCTTGCCCCTAGTTACGGCAGATCTAGCATTCGATTGGTCGAAGTTGCCCAAGGTTTGAAAGAAGGCAAGAGCTGCATTGGCTTGGTGCTGGCCGAGACTTTTATAGGCCTAGACGCCTTCCATCAATGGGAAACTACCAAATTCTCTAGTAGTCCACTACTTCTCCAGGTAGTGTTTCCCACCCTTTCTGATATGTGTTCTCACATCACTCGACACTCAAGCTTTGTTTTTCTCTCAAAGCCCTTTTCTCACTTTTCTCTCAACACACCTCTCTCTTTTCTTTTATCCCTTCCCAGGTGTGGCTTATGGACAAGCAGAAGGTAGTGGACTCATGCCCTGAATACTCAGCTTGGGGCTATTTCTTTTGCCACCGCCTAGTGGATTTCCCTAATGAAGGATGGTGGTGTCATTGGATGTGCAATAGGTCTGCTGTTGACATTGCTTGGCATTGTCCCTGGTTTGATCTAGCCGTGATGATCTACACCATGACTCGATAACCTGGCATATAGCTGATCAGCCTTACACACTGTATATTCTACTTTTCGTTCCAGTTTAGATGTCAGTTCAGGCATGATCAGATTTGCCCAGAAGAGAGGGTAGAGTACCCGGTGTCATTTTCCATCCGTGGCTCACAATTAGCTAGGTACCGCACTACTTGGAGGACGAGAGAGCTTCTAGCTCCTGCCCCTAGTTTCAATTGCGCCCTTTCCGGCGAATGCCTGGCTTGGCTCGAGGATGAGACACAGACCGGGCCTACTTTAGCTTCCAAAGCTTCCACAAGCACGGGAAGGGGACGCAAGAACACCTGACTCATCTATGCCCCCAAGTTTATTGCTTTGACCTTGCTTTTCAAGTTTTTATGATGTAATAAAAGCAACTTTGGTTTGTATCAAGTTGGAGAACTTTGTATTGAAATCAATGAAATTAAAGTTGTAAGCACCGAAAATTTTCCTTTTGGTCCAAAAAACGGTCTAAGTTGTAAAAACATTAATTTGAACGAAATCAACTTTTATTAAAACTTTCCAAAACCATTTTCGAAAAGGAATACTACCTGACACGCACGGAATCAATCCTCGAGATGTACAACCCCGAATCGAAAGATGACAAATTGCCCGCTTGATTGAATAACACTGCTCAACACTATAACCAGCTCTTCTCTCAGAGTAAAGATCACAACTGAACCCTCAGATAAAGAATAGACAAGGATGACCTGATCAGGCACATGGATAGGAAAGTTGAGTTTGAGGTGTTTACGGCTGAACTTCAGGATGAAGTTACCTACATATCACGAAGATGGGAATCAGGTCTTACGTAGTTCGGTTCGGGTTCACTCAAGTATTAACACTCTCCTTTTGCGGTCCAACTTTTGCCAAGGCTGCCCCTTAGGGTTTTCAACCTTGCGAGCTTAGTTTTTCTTTATTTCAAATTTTTTGTGCTCTGACTTTTGCCTAGGTCGCCCTTCTAGGTTTTCAGCCTAGCAAGCCTCTCAGGGATAGTATTTTTTCAACTTGTCCATGTTGATCGGTTGGGAAAATTCCATGCCACCCAAGTCCATGAGAATAACAGCTCCACCCGACCAACTAGTTTTAATGATGTAAGGACCAATCCAATTGGGTCTGAACTTGCCCCTAGGGTCATGGATGGGAGCTCAGTTGTCTTTTAGCACTAAATCTCCCTCTTTGAGATTCCAGGACTTAACTTTCTTGTGAAAGCCCTAGCAATCCTGCATTGATAACCCTGAATGTGGTACAATGCTTTTAGCCTTCTCTCATCAAACAACATCAGCTCCTCGAACCTGCTCTGCTGCTAGTCCGCCTCTGCTATCTGACACTCAGCCATAACCAACATTAACGGGACTTCTATTTCAATTGGCAGAACAGCCTCCATTCTGTAGACAAGAGAATAAGGAGTCGCCCCTGTAGACATCCAGATCGAAGTTCTATAACCCCAAAGTGTGAATGGCAATTTATCTGGCCAGTCCCTGTAGGTCTAAACCATCTTCTGTAGAATGTGCTTGATGTTCTTGTTGGCGGCTCAACAGCTCCATTGGTTTATGGCCTATATGTAGATGACTTGTGAAAAGCCACATTATATTTCTCTAACAAGTCGATCACTTCTTTCTTGAAATGGGAGCCATTATCTGAAATGATCTCATTTGGGACACCATAGTGGCAAATGATATTGTTTCAGATGAACTTGGCAACATGTGATGTTTTCAGCACTGCATAGGACTGGGCTTCTACCCACTTTGTAAAGTAGTGAATTGCCACCAGAATGTATTCATGCCTATTCGACCCTCTCGACGTGACTGTTCCGATAACATCAATTCCCTAGACTCAAAAAGGCCAAGGTGAAGTCATGTTGTACAGTTTTGACGGTGGGATATTCATGTGATTGGCATGAATTTGGCATTTGTGGCATCGTCGAACAAAACCAATACAATCCTCCTCCATGGTGGACCAGTAATAACCTTGCCTGAGAATCTTTCGAGCTAACATCACTCCATTCATGTGCGCTCTGCACTCTCATCCGTGGATGGCCTCCATCAGGCGCTTTGATTCCTCTTCATTGACACACAACTTATGCGTTCCCAAATGACCTCGTTTGTACAGTTTACCTCCGCAGATGATAAATTGGATGGCTACTCACCGTATTCCTCTCTTGTCTTTAGAATTTGCCCCTGGTAGACAGATCTCCTTTTCCAAGAAGTTCCAGATATCGTAGTACCAAGGGTTCTTGTCTTGCACTTCATCTATTGTGGCAATAGTTTCATAGGCCGGCGTGTACCTCTGCTCAATGATAATCGGACGCATCCGGACTCCCAACGGGATGTCTATCATAGAAGATAGAGTTGATAAAGCATTAGCGAACCTATTGTTCTCTCTCAATAGATGCATGAAAGTCAGTTTCCAAACCTAGGAATCAGAATATCCAAGGTCTAATGGTAGATCTTCATCTTTTCTTCCTTGACTTTCCAGTCACCATTTTCTTGAGAAACAACTAGGTTCGAGTCCTCGATGACATCCAACCTTTTTGCCCTAATTCCAGGACAGCTTCCAAACCAGCAATACACGCATCATACTCTGCTTCATTGTTGGAGACCTTAAACTGGAGTTTGAAGGCTAATGGTGTATGGGAATTGTCGGGTGCTATCAGCAACACACCTATCCCATAACCATATTGGTTAGACGCTCCGTCAAAGTACATCGTCCAAGTCTTCTCTTCGACTTGCAGAATGGCTTCATCTGGGAACAGGTATTCCACTGCTTCATCCCCTTCTACTGGGTGGTTTGCTAGGAATTCTGCTACAGCTCTCCCCTTGACTAACTTGCGAGTGACATACTTCAGATCAAATTCAAAGAGGAGAAGCAACCAACGGGCTAGACTACCCATAAGCGCTGGTTTCTCAAAGAGATATTTGATGGGATCTAATCTTGGAACCAGAATTACAGAGTGGGCTAACAAGTAGTGACTCAACTTTCTGGTAGCCCATACCAAGGCTAAGCAAGCCTTCTCCAGTGGCGTGTAACGGGTCTCGTATTCCAGTATTTTCTTGCTCAGGTAATAGATGGCTTTCTCCACCCTATCCTTAGATTCCTGCACAAGCATGCAGCCCATAGTTGTGTCGATGACTGACAGATACAGAATCAAAGGCTTCCCTAGCTCTGACGGCGACAACACTAATGGATTCTGAAGATATTGCTTGATCTGCTCAAAAGCGAATTGGCATCGATCATTCCATCGAAATTTCTTTCCTTTCTTCAGGAGACCAAATAGTGGTTCACAAGTCAAGGTTAATTTGGACATAAACTGTCTTATGAAGTGCACTTTACCTAGAAAGCCTCGCACCTCCTTTTCAATCCTTGGTCGTGGCATTTCTAAGATGGCCTTGATTTTGGAAGGATCTACCTCGATGCCCCTCTGTGTGATCAAAAAGCCCAGCATTTTTCCTGCCGTTACGCCGAAGGTGCATTTTTGTGGGTTCAACCTCAGTCTGTATTCTTTGATCCGTTGGAAGAATTTTTCCAAGACAGTGTAGTGGCCCTCTCTTTCTTTGGATTTGACAATCATGTCATCCACGTACACCTCGACCTCTTTATGGATCATATCATGTAGAATAGTGGTTGAAACCCTTTGGTAGGTAGTCCCAACATTCTTCAGCCCAAACGGCATCACTTGATAGCAGTAGGTTCCCTACGGCGTAGTAAATGTAGTTTTTCTCTCTGTCCTCAGGCGCCATTAGAATCTGGTTATACCCAGAAAACCCATATATGAAGGAGAGCAATGCATGACATGCGGTAAAGTCCACTAGCTCATCGATGTGCGGCAGGGGGAAGTCGTCCTTCAGACTGGCTTTATTCAAATCTCAAAAGTCCGCACATACTCGGATTCTACCATCCTTTTTCGGCACTAGAACGACGTTGGCCAACCAAGTTGGGTACTCAGATACTAGCAATAACCCTGCATCAATCTGCTTGGTGACCTCCTTCTTGATTTTCAATGCCCAATCCAGACGAATTCTCCACAATTTTTGCTTAACAGGTCGGGCCTCGAGTCAAAAGGGATCTAGTGTTGTACAATCTCAGGATCGATTTCGGGCATGCCTTCGTAGGACCACGCGAAAACATCTTTGAAATCTTTTAATAAAGCGACTAAGCGCTCGTGCTCCTTTGAAGACAACGTGGACCCGATCTGGACCAGACGCAGATCCTTCTCAATACCCACATTAATAGCAATGATTTCATCATAATAGGACTTTGCAAACCTCTCCTCCTCTCAATTAATCAAATTTTTCAAAACAAGAGGAATTCCTTCCTCATTGTTTTCATTAAAATTTTGAAAGTCCTGATCAATGCAATAAACAAGTGGCACAGAGAAATACTCAGAATTTGCAGTGGCATTCTCATTCACAAAGTCCAGCTCTTCTAGTTCATCAGTTACAACCAACTCAAAAGAAAAAGAAAATGACGACCTGGACAAAACCTTGGCATCCAGGTTATCACCCTGAGGAATACCAGACTCTAACTCAGAAGAACCGGAATCTGATTTCGACTCCACAGACTCTGTGGAATCAGATTCTGGCTCATTACCCGACTCAGAACTACTAGACAAGTAGCCCTCCTCCAGCTACCAAACGGGAGAGGGTACATCAGATGCATCCAGAATGCTGCTAGTAGGGTTTACACCCGATTGGTCCCCAATCATGGAAACTGTCAGGTTATCCCGCAAGCTCTCTGAGTCGATCGGAGGATCCGAAAGGAGACATGCCAATGTTGCCCCTATTCTGAGCTTGTTGTTGTCCGAGTTGTCTTCCATCTTTTCCTAGCTTTAGTAGTTAGCTCCACCTTTTCCTCTGTATCACCATCTTGCAACTGCAAGTCAAAGAAAATTTCGAATCCAGAAACCCACTACTTCTTAGAATTCAACCAAGGCTCAAGAAAGCCACAAAATGGGAAGTCCTCCCCTTCCCAAACAAAATGGCCGTTTAGAGTTCCCTGAATCGGTCTATGCACAAGCTCATAGCATTTCCCAGTCTGCTTAGCTCTGGCTCTTCCTGCCATCTCCTTCCCTTTTCTAATACAGTCCTCTCTGGTGGGCATATAGCTAAGACCAAAGGCATGAGGATTATGTGGCACATCAACCAATGTTGTGATGCCCTTTCAGCCACTCCTTCCCAATCCCATTCCGAGCACATGTTGTAGCTTGTTCATGAAATAGATTGATTAGGCGCTGACATACAAGCCCTCATCAACAGCCATGATATTCTGTACTACTCGGGCCTCGGCCAAGGTAAACCCGAAAAAGAAAACATCCTCCTCGCCATGAACAATTTTTAGCACAAGTGCAGTGACCTCTGGCGGAGGATGTATGGACGAATTCCCAAAGACGATCGCCACCCCTTTTCCATAGGAGTATTTTAGCATTTGATGGAGGGTAGAAGAGACTACTTTCACAAGATGCAGACAGGGCCTCCCTAGTAATAGATTGAAAGTGGTTGACACGTCCAGAACGTGGAACTCAACATCCTGCGGCGCTGGGCCCACTTGAACTCTAATCTGTACTGTGCCTATCACCTCTCTGCTGGTATTGTCATACGCCCGAATCACTTGGACTGTAGGCACAAAATCAACTAGTTTCAGGCCGATAGCATAAGTCGTGCGGGATGGACAGACATTGATTGCTGACCCGGTGTCAACCAATACCACTGGTACCCATTTTTCTCTGCACTCCACTAATATGTACAGAGGTTTGTTATGTGTTGAGCCTTCTGGCGGCAATTCTTTATCAGAAAAGGTTAGAGTTGGTGAAGCGCCTCCCAGGAAGACCAACCCCACCAGTTGTTTCGGGGTAGTGTTGATGGACAACTTAGCTTTGTCCATCGCCGACAGTACAGCCTGTCTATGCACTCGCGATGCCATAAGCAGACCCCAGATAGAAATATCAGCTTGGATCTTCTTCAACTGTTTCAGCATAGCCTCTTCTTCCAAATGTTTTTCATTCTACTTCTCAACTTCTTTATCCTTCCTGGATACCTCAAGTTGGTCCAGATGTGTTGGTTTGAAATATCGGCCACTTCTCGTCATATGGTCGACATCTTCGACGTACGAGGTGTTGTCGGGAAGGTATTTACCCCAATCCTCATCAGTATGAGCTAAGTGTAGGTCGTCATCATCCCACCAAATTCCTTCAGCATCCGACAAACAGTTGTCCGGCTCTGTTTGGGTTATCTTCTCGTCACAAGCATCCCCTGCAGGGTGTTGGGCTTTTCCAGCTTTCTGGTTGTTTTCACCTCTTTCTTGTTCAAACTGCTTCAGTGCGGTTTCTTGCTCTGTATCTACAGTACTTACAATGCCCAATTCTTGAGCTGATTGTTCCACACCGAAGTTTTCTGGCAGTTTACCCTTTCCATTGGCCATTCCAACCATTGCAGCGATCCCCGCTTTCTGTTCCTCTAGCTTCGATTCAGTTCCTTCTTCTCTATTGGGTTCATCACTTAACCACCTAGAATTGTCTATCGACCCATTCAGATCAAACCAATCAATATGCACGTCCCCTTGATCTTGCTTATCAAAGAACTACAAATTGTCTATGTCTTCCTCTAACTCAGCCAGATAATCCAGTCCCTAACTTGGGCCATCCTCTCGAACTACACTGACCTCTATCCGGGTCGGAAACACCACTTCTAGCTTGGCTTGATTGATTGGCACAATATAGCAGCATGGGTTGTACATCCCCTCAGACAAGGCCGCAAAGCACTCAGGCAATGGACTGACATTCTCCACCAAGGCCAAACTTTCTCCTTCTACCACTGTCACCACCACGGGTTCAGGTTGGAGTGTAGACTCATTCATCATGCACAAGGTCATGCTCTTAGGGATGAACAACGTCGGTTTGGGTAGGTGGGAAGGGGTGATATATATACTGGGGTCATAGGGGATGGCCAGTGTATACATAAGATTTATATGCCTGGGTGAAGGAACCTGGTTATGGGGTGGGAGAGGATTTGTGGTGACATTGGGTTTTTGAGGTGGTGCTATCACCTTGTTGTCAATGAGATCTTGAATCCCATGACGTAGCCTATAACATTGATCAGTGTCATGACCATGCTGCTAATGAAAATCACAGTATTTGGTCGGGTTGTGTTTCGGAGGGAGAGGATCGTGTAGAGGGCGAGGCTCTAGTGGCTTAAGATGTCCCTTTTTTATCAACACACCCATGGCTTTGGATAAAGGCATGTAGAGTGGGGTAAAAACCCTCTGAGATCGGGTCTGGTTGTTTGAGGTTTGTGGAGTTATGTTGGATGTATTGGCGAAGGGATTAGCGATCTTGGTTGTGATGGTGACTATGCTCACATCCGAAGGTCGTGCAAATGTGCTACCACTGGTAGTAGCATTAGAATTGCCAAAGGGACTCTTGACCTGCTCTTTTTCATCAGTGGTCAATCCCTGCTTCATGGCGTCCTCAATTTGGACTCCTACCTCATAGAGCTCAGAGAACGTGGACAACGGTAAGACGATCATCTTCTACAGTAATTTCCCTTATAGATTACGGACTACTATCTATATTTGGTCTATCTCGGATGGCCTGGTAGCCATCATCAACGCCTTGGCCCTCTACCTTGTCACTAAGTCTGAGAAGCCTTCCTTGGGCTCCTGACAGGTTTCCTCAAGATCAGGAGTTGTGACCTCGATCTGCATGTTATAGGAGTATTGTGCAATAAAGGCCTCAGCCATTTCCTTCCAGCTCCGCTTTACTAAATCCTCTAACTTTGCATACTAGATAGTCGCTATACCCAATAAGGTCCGGTCGAAAAGCGATAGCTTCTGGAGTCTGGTAAGGCCCATTGCCCACAGGATGTCTGAGAATAACCACAGATGGACCACAGGATCACCAGAACCATCGAACCGGTCGATATATGGCATCTTGAACCGGTCCGGCAATGTTACGGCCGAGTCAATATAGCCATCCTCAATTCACACCCTATGCCCGTTTGAAAAAAATTTCTAGCTTATTGACCTTTAGTACAATTGGGTAGACTTTGAATTCAAATGGAGGCTCAGTTTGGTATATTGGTTCCTAGGAGGCATGTGGTGCAATGGGGTCTACAGGGATGTCCTAATTCTCAGCCTGAGCATTAGCAGTGATTCCAATGCTGGGATATCCATTAGAGGAGGAGGTGCATGAGATACAGAAGCCGTTGCCGGCTATGGTTGCTGTTGCTGCAGCCTATTTATTAGTTCGGCTTGCTGGGCTGTGACTTCAGCTTGGTGAACAGGATCTTGCTGCATGGTTTCAACTGTTTGTTGGAGATAACGAATCAAGTCCTCCATACCTGAAGGGTACTGGGTCATCTGACTAGGCAAATGATCACTTGTTGGCCAAGATGTAGGAGACTGCCCTTGACTGGATGTAGATGAAGTAAAGGGTGACTGTTGGACTGGTGAATTATGTTGAACTCACCTCCATCTAGTAACCGATGGGAGCGAAGCAAACACAAGTTGTCCCTTGACAAGATCTCCAAATTTGTAAAGTCACCTTACACGGGTCAAGAGTTCTTGAGGGATAACTGAACTGTCCAAAGCAATTGTCATAAACTACCTTGCAAAAAGAAATAAAGCAAAAAGGAAAATAAAAATCGAAAACCACACAGCACCTCAGCTCGGATTTTAATCAATGCACCGATGTAATCAAAGCTATAAAACCATGCTCAACATTGAATTTTGCCTCCCCAAAAACTGATACCCAAACTTGCAACTGATATGCACGTTCTTGTAGAGTTTCACTCTAAAAGCACATATCAAGCAAATGAGATCCAAAACACCCCTATGATGGGGGTAGGGTTGTCCTGTCCTAGTTTCGCCAGGAACTAGGGTTTCACTATGCACAACAAGCGATTTCACTCAATTCCTGCATTCGGGTAAGCATCATGTCCTAATTTGGAACAGTCTCTATGGCTTTCGATATGCAATTAGATCGATTGGTCAAAAAGGGTACCTTAGCAAGACTACCTAATATACCTCTCACACCTAACACCGAGAAGTGAAAGGAGGATCAAACGGTACAGCGGAAGTCCAGATCCAAGGGTTGTGTTCCCATCGTGGCAGAGCCTACAACCGGTCAGCCTTTTCGCAAGCCTTTTGGGCAAGCCTCCGGCAAAGCTTTCAGGAATAGCAGATGGAAAACACAATGACTTAGGCACACCAATGCAAATGCAATGCAAAGAAACATATAAATGTAGATAAAATAACATATCATGAGTTTCAAGTCAAGTTCTCTAAAATTCCCCAGCAGGGTCGCTAGAAACTATAGCTCGACTTTTTTGCCCCCCTTTTTCGGAAGGTTTGAAAGAAGCCCTACAGTTCGGACTCCCGTGGTTCTAAGTATAATCTCACAAGTGCAATGTGAAATTGATAAACACCAAAGAGTCCAAATCCGGCAAATTGTTTGGAACATTGATTTTGAATCAAAAATGCCAAAATTAGACTGCTTTGCCAGATACAGAGTCACCATCTAAATATTTTTTGGGGGAAATTTAGGAAACCCATGACTCGTGCCAAAGGCCACGTGTCTATCATCAGCAAAGTTGCCTCAGCTCGGGAACTTAGGTACGAGAGGGGAAGGTCATGAATACATTTGAGCACCCTCGCTCGCCCAATCAAAGATCGACCTCTACTAATCATGATATGATTTTTATCAACATTATATGCTCTTGTTCCGGTTATTAATCTAACCTTACTATGTGATGCGCACATCCAAGTATAGACTAGTTTGCTCAAATTGGAACAATTTAATTTCATGTTTGTTTTTTGAAAAGGGTTTGAATTTTGCCATCTAAAGTGGGCTTAAAGTTCGTGAATTTGCCACTACAAAGTGGGCTTAAAAACGTATATTCATTGAATCATTCCAATCCAAGAAACAAGCCTTCATCCACAGGCATTTCAAACAATTTAATAGATAAGCACTTAGCCTCGTGGCAAGCATGTTAGTCGTGGCAATCACTCACACTCATGCAAGTATGCTAAAGCACTAAAAAATAACTTACCTAGTACTCCAAGCTAAGATAAAACAAAAAGAGTTAGGAAAATATGCATGATTCCTAACTATACAAGATGGCTAATGCAACGTATGCGATATGCAATTAATAGGTTCGGCTAGTAATATGGCACATGAGACAATTTTGATAGCATACGTTTTAAGCACATACTCAAAGAAGTATTGAAATGACAATGCAGTTTGAATGATGCAACGAGCCTCGGTGCATGCAATACAAGATGAATGGATACAAGCATATGGTATGCTAATTAAAACACGTCCCTAATCTAACCATCAAAAACAGTTAAATAAAAGGGAAAAAGACGTGAGGTTGGAAGACATACACGTTATTACATCACGCTCTCACGAAGGAGAGTCCGAATGAATAAACTAGCTAAGCTAAACTACTTAACTAATTATTACAAAACTTGAAAAATTTAACTAACTATTCTAAGCTAATTAATAATTACAACAAATTAATTAACTAACTAATTAACTGCGCTAGCTAACTAATCATTATTAACTGAATTAATTAACTATTCTAGCTAACTAATTATAACTGCAATACAAAATGACTTAGCTATTCTAACTAATTAATTTACAAAAGCCACTAGTTTAAACATAAAACTACTCTATTACAACACGGATCCCAAGTAATGATGAAGGACTCATGCATGAATGCGGTTTCCACTGAAAAGTCACTGTTTGCTTCTGAATGCCTCTGTTTGCACGGTTGAACACTAACACTGCCATCCACTTCCAGAACAGCTCTGCTTCACCTTACCAACACATTGCTCAATTTTCATTGGTGGCCGATAGGGGGGCTGGTCGGCCATTGCTGATGGTCAATCGGCCAACAATGGTGGCCGGTCGGCTACTGATGGTGGCCACTCGGATACTGATGGTGGTTGTTGGCCACTGCTGGTTTGGACTTCCTTGCTGCAATAGAGAGCAGATAGAGCAGAACAGTGTATTTCTCAAAGTTTGTTTATATTGTATACCATCCTTATCATCAAAACAAGCTTAAAGGAGTGATACTCTTGGTCCTTAAACCATCAATCAAGCAATTTCATTGCATGATGGCCAAAGAACCAAGTTGTACAAGTTCAATAAATGCATAATCAAAACTTAGAACCTTCACCCTATCATGCATGATCAAGGGCAATGGTGACCTAGGAAACTTAACACATTTCATCACTTTGAGTATGAAATGCACCAATTTTCCTTATGTTCAAATGAACGTCTGATTTGAACACATCAAGAACACAACCAAAACTTATCTTGTACAATTTTAGTTGCAACTTTTAATTACTCATTTTAGTTTACCAATCTTTCTTTAGAAAATTGAGTCCAATGATGAATTGAAGTCCTCTAATGGAAAGAGGGCTCAAAACACAAGTTGCATTTGGTATGAAAGAAGCATAATACCATTGGTAATGAACCCCAAAGGGATTAAACCATTAAGTATGAAACCTCAATTTCATACTTGGGCAAACAAATGACTTGAAACCACTTTCAAAGAAAAATAATAAAAAAAAAGCCAAGAAAAGAGGGGGATTGCAGAGGTTATTAGTGATAAAATGAAGCATGAAAAGCCCAAAATAAGTGCTACCAACTCAAATAAGTGATGTCTAAGACATAAAACATCAAGTTTATGAGGACTATTACACTAGAAGCATGCAAAACAAGACTCAAATGCAACAAACAGCTCAAAACAGAGTTAGAACAGTCTAAAATAAAGCCTAAAACATGCTGGAATTAAGCTAGAAATGATTAGAAAAATATGCTAACATATAGAGCTAACTACACTAGTAAACAAGACACAAGGAGAGGAGGGGAGGCTAACACCCCCCTTGGACTTCAAAACTTGATTTTTATCACTAAAAATACTCTGAAATTCAGTGTTTAAAGGCCCCAAAAAAGATCGTTTGCAAGTGGGAAACAAAGGTGAAAAAGCCTTAGAAGCAAGGAATAAAGAAGGGTAAGACACCCCCCTAACCTTTAATGGCCTAAAACACCAATTTCAACCCAGAAAAATAGAGTTTTTTTATAGCTCAAAAACACCCCAAAAATAGTAGGAATAGATGGAAACACAAATATGCAAAACAAGTTTGAAAGACAAGTGTTATACCTCTTGAAGCAAAATTCAAATTTAGGCACAAATTCTAGCCAAAACCACCTTCTAAAGCTCCAAGAAGGCTTCAAGGGACCTCAGCTAAAAGGTGATCAATTTTGATTAAGGAAGTATATGCAAAAGTCAAGGACTTGTAAGCAAGTACACACAAAATTGCAAGAGAGAGAGAGAGAGAAATAGATATTTTTGGTTCCAAATTTTCTAACCCTAAAAAATGAGGGAGGAGGTCACCTATATATAGAAAACATAAATTCCATACAAGGAGATCCAGCCCTCCATGTGTGTGAAGATGCATGCATTTGTGCAAACAGTTGGCACAGGTGGCACAAAAATATCTACAAAACACACTGTTGGCCGTCAGCCGTCAGCCGCCAGCAGTAGCCAACCGGCCACAACTGGTAACCGAACGGCCACACCAATGGTAGACAACCAAGATACATGGCCGACAACCTATGGTGGTGGCCGACAGGTCACCAGAAGTTTCAAGCATGAAACACCAATGTTTTGGTCCAAAATAAGGCACAAAATGGACAAGGTTTTAAGGGTCAAAGGCAGGGCACTCCACCGAGGGCTTCGAGCACTCAAAACGAGCACATGCAATCATGATCATCGAGTGCCCAAGCGATGATGTCCAAGTCTTGAGGATGGTCAAAAATGGGGTGTCTACAGATAGCCATGATTGTTGTAGAAATTGCATGAGGATTAGGTAAATTGAAACTAATCTCTTATTGGTTGTCATTGAATATGACTATGTTTTAAATACATTGTATATGTATGTTGTTGGGAGGAGAAAGGGGATGTACTTCATGTTTGGGAGGAGATAGGGGATGGACTCCATTAAATTAAGTTGGCCGGAGTGTCCAGGGTGAAGGTCCCAAAAACCGCGCATATACATTGGTGCCAATACCATGGACGAAATTTTCGTAAAATGAAAAATTGAAGTGGTTGTGTGAACTGGTTGTGTGATAAGAAAACCACAGAGATGTAGTCTCAGTTGAGTTGTCCGGATAATAATGAATTTGACTCATGAATTGAGGAGATATGAAATGAAATGAAAAGAATTGATATGGAATGAATTGTGATATAATATTTGATGTAGCGTGGTTTTGAAAAGAAAGTTATAAATGATTTTTGCAATTGAGTATTGAAATATATGCTTCATGTTTATAACTTTGTTAAAATTCATATATTGTTTTAAATTGTTTCTACTGGGCTTTGGCTCACCCTATTGAGGAAAACCATTTTCAGGTATTGGTGAGATGCCTCCACCAAGGCAGTAGCTGGAGAGATTTGGAGCAAGGGCTCATTTTTGTTGTATTTAATTGTATAGCCACGGGCTTAAACTGTATTGAGTTAGACTCATTTTTTTGTAACCAAGGAATGGCTTGGAAAGATGTAAGCCGTTAGGGCATTTAATTATCTATCAAGCTTTCATCTTTTGATTATTAGTAACACATGCTGTAGATTCGGGATAGGGCATTTATGAATGTATATCGTATGTGTTACCCTTTTGTAACTGAACTCTAATTAATGAAAGATCCTTGTCTTATTTATATCACATGTTATTAGTACTTGGGTTAGATTATTGTAATTATTTCAGGGCATTACAAATTGGCTATAGCCGGCCACCTACTTACAGAAAAAATCTATTTTCAAGCCCAGCTTCAAATGGGCATATCTCCCTCATACGAACTCAATTTTAGGTGATTCTTGAGTCTAATTGAAGCCCCAAAAGTCTACTTTTCAATGGTGGTGGTCTCACATCTTATTCTAAGTGTACAAAGAGATATGCCTAATTTAGTAAATACTACTCAATTCTTTCTTAACGGTTTAATGCTCAACCTTTTCCTAAACTAGTTTTCTTCCATCTCCTCCTATTTCCTTTAACTCCGTACCTATAAATAAGATGTTTTTAAATATTTTTCAAAGAGTTCACCTCCCTTCCATTTATTTCCACTTTGTCCTTACTCGGTTTACCTAAAGGTACAATATTTTAAACGAAATGCGAGCCTTGGAACATCGTAGAAACATTTGGAAAATATTTTGAAAAAAGGGTTTTAAGGTCTAAAATAGTTTTGATCAAAATGGGGTGTAAGGTTGGGATTAGAAGCTCAAAAGCCGAAGCTTCTTGCTAAAGTAATTAAACGTTTTGTACAACGTAACTTTTCATCATCAAGTGCTCAACTTGAGGCGCCCAAGTCTTAAGAGCGCTGAAAAATAGGGTGTCTACACTATCCTTTCACGCTGAGGCGCGTTTAGGATCATTGTCCCTCGTTTTTTTCTCAAGACATGTGAACTACGTTCCCGAGTGGTCTTCTTTCCTCGGGACGTGTGAAACACATTCTCGTGCAATTTTCTCTCCTCGAGATACGTGAGACGTGATCTCGAGAAATTTCTATCTTAGCGTATATGGTGGCATATCCCTGTGCACGGTCAGGTGTTCCCTGTCACCTCACCTGTGAGGTGCTTTCAATAGCACCGCTTTTGTGCATCTTTTGTCTTACATTGTACGGAACATGCATCACATCAACCTTCATATCGATTATAGCAGTGTTGCACCCGTGTGCATCATGCTTTTCTTTTTATCCACCCTTGTCACACGAGTGTGATTTGGCTTGTACCCCTTCCCCTCTTAGTGCGAAGTGTAGTTTTGCCTTGTATTCTTTTGTCTCACCTCCTCTCTGAGTGAAACGTAGTTTGGTCTCGTATCTTCTCTCGTTAAAACCTCCCCTCTCTTTGTATGAAATACAGAGAGATATGCTTGTTAGTTACACCAACCTTTGTTTCCCGGTTAAAACCTTCTCTCTCTTTGTATGAAATACAAAGAGATACGTATGTTGGTTACACCACCCCTTGTTACCCGGTTAAAACACATGTTGGTTACACCACCCTTGTTTCCCAGTTACAACCTTCTCTCTCTCTGTATGAAATGCGGTGAGCTCTGCCTGTTGGTTGCATCGCCTCTCTTTTATTTCGCGTGAAACGCATAGGATTTTATTTTGAAGTTGGTTGCACCATCTTTTCTTCTTTCATGTGAAACGTGTTTGGACCTATTATTTGCTTACTCCCGGTCTGTGTGAGGCACGGTTGGATTTGTTTTGATTTAAGCTTTAAGCTTTTCATTCATATGCTATCATCCTATAATTATTCATTGCATTGACTTGTATGATCATGGATTTTCCAAAATAACTGGCTTCACGCAGCGTGTAAGTCCAGCTTTCAATTGTATTCTTTGTGCATATCATTTGCATCTCGTCCATGAATTACGTTGGTTTGATTCTTTGCAAAGGAATACGTAGGCAACTTTCGAGTTCAACCAATTGCATTTACATTTTAATTGCTTGCCTAAGTCTTACGTCCTTGTAAAATGGGTCGTATTCAGACTTTGACATCCACTTGCGTCATTTTATAACTTCGAGCTCTGTCAAAGAGGGCCAACTGTAGACACCCCATTTTTTACCGCCTTTAAGACTTGGGCGCCTCACGTTGATCACTCGATGATGAAATATTACGCTGTATAAACGTTCGATTTCTTCAACAAGAAGCTTCGATTTTGAGTTTCAAAACCTAAAACCTTGCACCCCCTTTGGACCGAAACCTAATTTTTTTCTAGCCTGACCACTCAGAGGCCTGCTGGCCAACATGTGGTCGGCAGGCCAATCTTTTGCTGCCAACTATCCCCTTATGTGCATGCATCGCACTAGCTGGCTCAATACAGATATTTCCAACAAGGGAACCTGTTTTTCTATAAATACTTGACCATCTCTCATGGTTTTACATTAGAAAATTTGCCATGTGCCCAAAACTTGCCCAGCACTCTCCCTCTCTATCTTGCAATATACATATACTTCCTAAACCAAATTTTTTTGCTGAGATTATTGAGCTAAAATTTTAGCTCTTGAAGGTGATCACTTTGTGGTTTGTGAACCAAAGAACATCCTCTCTTCAAGAGGTATAACTTTTGCCATCTTCTCTCTTACTTGCACTACTCTTTCCTTCTCTTTTTCTTGCTATTTACACACTGTTTTGGACTGGTTTCAAGTGCTGAAACTTGTGATTTAAAAGCTACCAAAGGTGGAGGGGTTAACCACCCTTTCTTGAGACTTATTCCATAGCTTATATCCTTGTTCTTCACACTTATTTCTTTGCTTTTAGTTGCTGATTTTAAGAGTTTTCAAAGGCTAAAACATGTGATTTAAAGATCCAAAAGTGGAGGGGTTGGTGACCTTTCCTTAGGCTTGCTTGCTAGCTTTATTCTCTTCACCTTTTTTGGTTTACTTTTCCTAGCTTTTTCCAGCACTATTTTTGCTGTTTTGGGGGTGTTTTAATTGTTTATTTCATTTATGCCTTAAATATTATGCTTGTGGTGTTGTAAAGTCCTCATGGATTTGGGGGTTTGGGCCTTAGACACCAATGCATTTGAGTTGATAGCTTTTCATTCTTTATTTTTGTGTCAATATTCACACTTGTGATCATCACCTTTGCATAATCACCTTTACACTCTCCTTCCTTTCTTTGATTAAGGGTTGTATCCAACACTAGTTTTTGGCTCAAAGTTTGAGGAATAGACTTTTCATGCTCAATGGTTTAATCTCTTCGAAGGTTCATTACCAAGGCATTACATCTCTCTTATACTAAGCACAACCTTTCGTTGGACACATTTTTTTATCCCTTTTTGCACTTAGTGGACGTAGTTATCACTTTTGGACAAAAACAAATAAGGAATGGAAAGGTAACATAAAGGGCTAATAAAATTGGAGTAAAAGAGGTTAAAAAAAAAAGTAATAAAATCAAGTTGGGTTCAATCGGATGTTATATTGAACCTAATTGTGTCTTGACTCATTGCATACTCTTTAGTGACATTCAATGGTTCAAGAAGTAATGTCCACCCCTTTCTTTGAGGTAACTCCATGATAGGAAGGAGATGTTGTTGGTCCTTTACATTCATTTCATTGATCTTTTGTCCTATCGGTTCATAGATCATCATGCAACAACTTGCGACAATTGATGATTTGTGGACCGACTCTACTCCTCCCTTGACTAATTTCATGTTAGGGAGAAGCAGAACAGATAAACATCTCCAGGAAACACTTTGTTTTTACTCTGTTTCATTTCTGTGGCAACAGGGCAGTACCTAAAAACGGTGGCCACCTCCCTGTACGGCCGACCACTTTCAAAGGTCGGCCGACCACCCACTTTTGTGCAGGCAGTGGCATTTTCATGGAAGAACAGAGCAGAAGCTGGGGCAAAAATAGAATTATTTTCTGACTGCTAACAGAACAGTTTCTGGTAGCAAAACAAAGAGGTTTCTGGGAGAATGTTCTCATTAATGCATATTCGACTCTTTGTTTCTGGTGGTTCTTGAATTAATGCTTTGATAGTAGTATGTGTAATTAATTAATTAGACTCGTTCAAATTTGTAAATAGATAGTTAAATTAGTTAATTTGATGTTGTAATAAGTTGTTTAACATTCGAACATTCATTTGGATCCTTTCGTGTGAGGGCAAACTTGTAATATTGTCTCACACTTGTAATATTGTGTATGTCTTCCAACCCCCGTTCTTTCTCCCTTTTATTTACTTGCTTACAATGGTTGCACGTAGTATCATGTTTTGATTTCATATCATTACCATGTGTAAAATATCCATTTTTGCATGCATAGGGTTCGGTTCAACATTGTTGTCATTTCCTACTTACTTGAATACATATGCTACCATATGTCTCGAATTGATCCATATGACATATTAAGAAGCTGAACCCAATAGTTGCATTTTTTTTATGTGTTGCATTAGTCACTTGCATATTAGAGCATGCATTTTTCTAACTATTTGTCCTCTATTTTGGCTTGGCTTGGTTGAGTACTAGGTGAGTGTTTTTGCTTTAGCATATTGCATGTATGTTTATGTTGGCATGTCAAGCATATTACCATGAGGCTAAGTGCTTATTTGATATACCTCTTTAATGAACATGGATAAAGGCTATCTCGCTTAAGTTGGGATGATTTTGATTAATGTACATATGAGCTTGTTTTTTCAAGTAGCACATATTCAAAAATCTTTTCAAACAAACATGAAATTAAAGTATTCCAGAGTAGGTGAATTAGTCTATTCTTGTGTGCCTCACATAGAGTAAAGTTAGCATAATAATCAAAACATGAGCATATATTGTACATAAGATTCACATCATGATTAGTAGAGGCAGATATTTGATCGGGTGAGTGGGATGCTCAATTCATGACCTTCCCTTCTTATACCTAAGTTCCTGAAACAAGACACTTTGGTTATGACGGACAAGTGGCCTTTGACACGAGTCACAGGTTTCCTAAATTTTTCAAAAATATTTAGGTGGCAACTCTAAAATCTGGCAATGTAGTCCATTTTTGACATTTCTGATTGTAAATCGATTTCCAAAGATTTCCTGGATTTGGACTCTCATTTGTGTTTTTCTATTTCACATTGCACTTGTGAGACCAGATTCAGAATCACGGGAGTCCGAACTGTAGGGCTATTGTATCCGAGAAGACTAAATCCCTCTAAGGAGCATCGAGAAACCAGCTACAGCAATTTAGATAACCCTGTATACACAAAATACTCATTACCAACACTATATTCATCCTCTGGAATTACAACCGTGTTTTTCCCCCAAAGAATATTCTCAATATCCAACTAAGAATTTCTCATCCGTCTCACAAACCCCACACAATTATTGGCAACACGACCCTCATCATTAAGAGACATGAGTCTCACACTTCCCCCAAACACTTTCACAATCCACCTGGTAACTCATGCCCATCTCATAGAACCCTAAGGTATCACCCCACCCAAAACAAGCATACTTAGAACCATACACCCCATCCTCACTACATTCAAGACTAGTCAAAACAATAAACAAATATCTGCTTCTCAACTAGCGACTCTAAATTAATCTAAGGCATCACAAGCCAACACATACTTAATCAGGAAAACAATACAACATAAAATATATAAATAAATAAAAAATATAAAAAAAAAAACTAGGATTTCCAATCCTTACAACATATTTCAACACAATACAAGCAAGTTCAAGAATATTTACATACCCATACAATTTGAGTTCACAACAATATACATACATACATATGCAATAATTGTTGGCATAAAACCCTAAATAAAATAATATCTCGTTATATTACAAAACAATAAAACTCCACCACACTATAACATCACCACCGTCCTCGCTTAGAATACTGAAGCTGGCTCCACCCACGCATAGGGCAATGACGAAGAATATGGCCCAACTGACCACACCTAAAACAAGTAGGTGGTCCTCTATTCCATGATTGACTCAAAGAAGCCTGAGTCTGATTGGACCTCTCAACAGATGAGTCCAAAGAAACAAAAATAAATTAAGGCAACAACTGCGTCTGTGCATGTAATCTCGCTCATCTCCAATTCTTACTAGGTCTACCACCTTCCCGAACAATCGAAATTGCTGACATGGCCTCTTCCTCCCCATCTTGACCAACCTCAAGAATAACGGCTTCCACTTGAGCTGCTACCTATAGAAGTGTGCGATAATCTCTATACACAGCCCCAACAACCTTTCCCCTCACATCATCACACAATCTTCCATCAAACTCAAGACAACTATGCTCCTTTGTTGCGACCAACTCTGGAGCGAACCTTAACAAACTAGCGAACCTCGCCTCAAATTGTGCCAAATGAGTAACGTCCTGGCGCAACTCAACAAACCGTTTCCTCAATCTTTCTCGAGTTGAAGAACGAAAATACTTAGCCAAAATGTCCTCAGTGAAAGCAACCTAAGTGGTGCCCACAGAAATCCTCACAAACTTTTACCAATAACCGGCTCCCTTTAGTTGGAAACCAGCCAAAACAACCCTCAACTCCTTGTCCTTGACTTTGACTATATCAAGAGTCTTGGTAATTTGTTCTAACCAATCTTCTGTCTCTAATGGTTTAGGCTCTCCCAAGGTAGATTGGAGCGGACAAACTTCTTAATAAGCTTGAGGGTATGGCCATGGTCCCCCTCATTACAAGCTAGAGCATCTCTCACCGCCCTTACAATCTCGCGTGCAACTTTCTCGCGCATAGCCGATGCCGCAAAGGCAGGTGCCAATGGAACTATTGTGTCCTTACCAACACTTCTACTCCCAACACGATCTATACTCCCTCGTGTAGACATCCTATAAGCCAAAAACAATACTAAAGTTAGCGAATCAACCCAGCGGCCTTCCCCGAGACACAGACTCACAACCACTAAGCTACAAGACAAACTTAGCACAAAACACTTAATCCTATTCACATAAATGATTAAACACTTAATCACATAATCAAATCAAGTCCAAAAAATAGCTATTGGTCCTAGAACTCTCAAGGAATTCTCATTAAAAACTACATTGATCAAGCGTGTTTCCAATAAGACCTCAAAGAACGCTCACTGGCTTCCAACACTATCCATGGAACTTAATCCCAAGCTCACATAAATGCAGCACATAAAGTCCTTACACTTATCCTAACTATATGCAAACGTCCTCACCAAGCATAATAAGCCTATTGTGGCAAAAACCACTTCCCACAAGCGCAAGATATTCAAACCCAGTTAGCTGTGATACCAAGCTGTCACGTCCCACTTTTTATTACCTGAATAACATTACCATATCCATTAACATAAATCCTTTTCCATTAAGAACATGTAGAACTATACATACATTACATCCATAAATAAATAAAACTCCTCTCAATCATACATGTATGGAATGCAACAGGAATTACATTTAAACAAAATGCTTATAGGCTTACATCTTTACATTAAAAATAAAGGATTAACCATTTTACAACAATGGGTTCTGCCAACAAGTATAGGCCTCATGCCCAACAATTAAGAAAGATCACCGATCTTGAATCATGTCTCAACTTACACTTGAAAAATGATTAGCAATGTGGAATGAACATAAAGTCCAAAAAAGATCCCAACATGATCCTAAACAATAACAACTTACAGGTATCTATGATCATGAATGCACCATGACGTACAATATAAATAATGTGATGGTTCAATATTCGAAATATACTTATATAAGTACATTTTCTCCAAAAACATCCATTTGAACACCACAAGGTGCAAAACCATTTGTTTTCTTTTAAATTACCTAGTTTAGTTCCAAAAGCATTGCTTCACAACACAACATTGTTTCTCCAAACCTCTACGTTAATATAAAAGAATTTTGTCTCCACATTTGTTTTGAAAGCACGTTCACATATACGAGTCATAACCCAATCCCATAACTCAACCTACTATACACACTTATGCAACAACATATATACTATCTTCACTAGCCATATGCCCAAGGGCAAAGAACACCAATAACAGAAATACCGAAAAACATATATTTCTAAATATAACTAACCGAACGTAATACATACTTCCATTACCACCGGCCTACAGAATGGATGGAAAATGATACAACCCACCTAACACTTAACGCTTTACCAACCTCACCCGAAGGGGAACGACCCCAAGGTCACACTTTATCAAGCGCAAACCGAAAGGGAGAGCAACCTATCTCAAGGCGCCATGCTTTACTAGCTTCACTAGAGAGAAACGGACCTCAATTTCACACTTTACCGGGCGAAAACCAAATGGAAGAGGAACCTATCTCAAGGCGCTACGTTTTACCGACTTAACCAGAAAGAGAAACGGACCTCCAACCACATCACAACATGCTATATAACATAGCTACCACACAAGTGTATTACATATACATAATCTATTCAACAACAACAATGTCATCCTCCACTGATGACCAAGAACAAAACCTCTAACATTTAAATGCAAGACTCTTATAACTCAATTTCATAACTAATTCCACCATTTCAAATCAACCATTTTCCATTTCATTAAACCCAAAGAATTACCAACATAGTTTTGTTATGAAGCCCAACCCATTGTTCCAAAAACCCTAACACCTTTGTCAAAACCTCTATTCCTTTAATAAAACCCTCTTTAAGATATACAACTTCAACTCTACTCAATGCAACGTAACACAAACAAAGCAATTACAAGGCTTGATTAATCCCTTTTAGCAACCAAGGCATTAATTCAATCCCCTAAAGCATTTGTTCAATCTCATAAGCATTAATTCAATCTCATAACACATAACCCAATTATTGCCCAACTTTACCCCTTTTTATAATATTAAACCCTTAATAAAAAATTAGGGCTTTTCGCCACAATGAACATAGACATGATTAACTACCACCCAACATACCAAATCAACCAACAATCAAACAATTCTAATTCCTAAAACTCAAACCTCAAATCCCCTTTCATGCTTTTGGAAAATCCCTTAACAAATATATTTTTAAATGTAATAAAAAACTACCACATGTCTATCTATAAAGAGGTATTGAAGAGGAGCAAAAGAATCCCTACCTCTTAAATCGAAGATGAGACAACCCAAAAATCACCATCAACAAAACGATGATCTACTCAAATTAAATGGAATCCCTAGTTCAGTTTTACGTTTTGGTATATGGAACTAGGGGTCAAAGATGTTTAGAAATAGATGAAATCAAGGTTAAAGAGCTTGAAAACTCAAAAATGGGGTAAAGAGAGAGAAGAGAGGGTGAAAAGTGAAGAGATTTAACCTAAAAAGTGACTTTTGAAGATTTGATTCTGGAGAGATCACTTGAGCGGTCAGAATTGCACTCTAGTGGTGAATCAAGGTGTGGACGCGCCCTCGGGCCCTGTGCCTCCACAGTTCAGACTCGATTTGTCATGGTTCTTAATCTAATCTCGCAAAGTGCAATGCAAGACTGATAAATCACCAAAAAGTCCAAATCCGGCAAATCGTTTTGAAAAACAGATTTTTAGAAAGAAGTGCCAAACATGGACTGCTTTGCTAGATACAAAGTCGCCACCTAAATGTTTTATTTTGGGGAAATTTAGGAAACCTTGACTCGTTGCCTAAGGCCACGTGTCCGTCATCACCAAAGTTGCCTCAGCTCGGGAACTTTGGTACGATTGGGGAAGGTCAGCTATGAGCACCCCCGCTCGCCCGATCCGAAGATCAGCCTGTACTAAACATGATATCTAGTTTTTGAAAACACATGCGTTCTTATTCCGGTTAATTAGCTAGAATTACTATGTGATGCGCACAACACACAAGTATAGACTAGATCGCCTAATTTGGAACAAAGCATTGCATATCCGTTTGTTTGAAAACAGTTTGAAGTTTGCTACTCGCAAGTAGGCTAAAACACGAATTTCAATGAATTATTCTAATTCAAGCAACCCAGCCTTCACCCACAGGCATTCAGGCAACTAAGCAGTTAGCCTCATGGCAAGCATGCTTTCATGTTAACACTCACATACATGCAAGATGCTAAAGCATAAACACTTACAGTGTACTTCGAGCCAAAACAATGAACATGTTAGCAATCAAATGTATGATCCAAGTCCATGTTAAGATGGCTAATGCATCACAGGCAAAATGCAACTAGAATAGGCTCGGCTAATCTAAGATGGCATATGACATGCGACAATTTGATACACGTATTCAATTTGGAATTGAAATACTATGCAGTTAGTATGATGCGCCGAGCCCGGTGCATGCAATACAAATGAATGATGCAAACATGCATAGAATAAGGATGCTAATTGAAATATGCCTTAAATCTAACCATCGTAAGCAGTAAAATAAAAAGGAGAAAGAAATGGGGGTTTGGATGACATGCACACATGCACGCAAACTTATTACACAATTCGCCCTCTCTCGGAGGGACCAAAAGAATAATACATATTAATTAACTAACAAGCTAATTAATTAATTACAAAACCACCTAATTAATTGACAAATTAATTAAGCTACTGAAAGCAATAAACAGCCTCGGGAAGAGGGTCAAATGCACGTATGCTCAGCTTTGCCCGGAAATCCGTCGTCATACTCATGCTACCTCCGTTTATACTGCTCTGCACCTCTAAACACTGCACAAGTCTCAAATTCGCTTCTGAACTGCTCCCTGAGGGTTGTGGGAGGTCACCGACCAAGAGTAAACACCACCGGCCATAGGAAATAGGTCATCGACCAAAGATGATGCTCTCGGCCATCCATGGTTAGCCGGCCGGCAATAAAGATGGTCGACCGACCATATATTCCTGCAGAATCCTGTTTGATAGCAGCAGAGGACAGACAGAGCATGGCAAAACATTTCAAAGCAAATGTTTGCACAAACAAACTCCCTATCATGTCATGGACTCAAGGGAGGATGGTCCTCGACTCTCGGGCCACCAATCACGCATTTCCATGCATGATGGCCCAAGAAGCCAAGTGTGCGACTTCAATGTCAAATGAAATGCACACAAAACAAATATGGGCCCCAAACCTCAATCATGGTCAATCAAGAGGCAAAGGATGCATGCTCAATGCTATGCAATCCTAAACATGCAATCACACTAGTGCAACATGGGCATGCCAACAAGCAATGTATAATAAACATGCCAAATGCAATGCCACCTAAACTAATATGTAAACATGCAAGGCATGTGACAATATTCATGGTTAGGCAAGCATGTAACAACATGTGAGGGACAACTCATGCAAATATGCAAAGCAATTTAACACAAGATGCATGCCAAATGCAACACCACTTAAACATGCAACAACATGTCAATAGGCCAAGTACGCAACAACATACAAGGCAAGCATGCAACAACATGCAAAGGATGGTCTTAAACCAATTTGGGCAGCTCTCTAATAGGCCCAAATCAGTGGCCAATATGCCAAGGAAATGAAGGCAAATACGCATACAAACATGCATGCATGCATGGTCCAATACTTAAGCATAAAGAGGCAACTTTTAAGAACACTTAAAAGAAACAAACCATGGACAAATGGCAAGTATGCTATGCTCTGAAATCATATTAAGGATGGTGCCAAACCAAACGAAACATGCAAGTAAGGCGTGTAACAAGGTCCAAAACTCAAGGCTAGCCAAGGGGCTCAAGCCATGACCATGTCAACCAAGCCTCAAAGGCCAAGGGGGACTTAAAGTAGTCCCAAGGCAGACCAAAACAAGTTTAGAACATGCATGGAACAAGGCCAAAGCATGCTAAGAAATGAGCCCAAAGCAAAGGGCATTCAAGGCCACAAAAGGGAGCATTCCACTACAACTATCTCAACCAAACATTGCATGGATTATGCAATGAAAAACAGAGTTATAACTCGCCAAAATGAGCCCCAAAACCCACCTAGATGGCATCTAAATGGCCTAAGTCTAAAGACATGCACAATGCCCAAACATGAGGCATAAAACACAAACTATCCCAAGCATGGAATGAATGACAAATGCAAGTGTGTGGCCATGGAACATGGACTGAAATGGCATGAGAAGTGATTCCAAATCACTGAAATAGACCAAAGGACACATGCTAATGACTCACACATCCGAAGCTCACAAGCTAGAATGCAAAGAGGCTATACAAAGCATGGCCAACATGACCAAATAGACACCGAACAGAGCTTAAACATGTTAAAACATGACCAAAAACTTCACAAAGCTAAGCCAAAACATGCAAGCCTGGTGGTCCAAATGCAAGATGCATTTCTAGGCAAAATGAAGGAACGCAAGGCAAGTGTATGGTGCATGCAAGGGGTCAACAAACCAACCTAAAACAGAGGTAAAGCATGACCAAATAACACCAAATACCAGCTAAGACATGGCCAACATGAACTTAAACAAGGTGCTCACACATAAGGCAAAAATGCCAAGTATTGAAGACAACAAGGAGAGGGGATGACCCTCTCCTTCTTAGGACCTCAAAACAACATTCCCGCCACTGAAATCCCTCTTGGTGGGAAGGCCAATACAAGGTGGTCCCGAAGGTTACAAAAAGAGGCACAAAATGAGGCCAAACAAGGCCTAAGAGGGGGGTAAACAACCCCAAACACAAAAGTGATCTGAAACAACTATTTTAAGCACTTAAAAATAGAACTTTTATCAGTTATAAGTTAAGCCTAAAAACAGATGCAAGATAGGGAAAAAGCTTATGCAAAAATGGGAAATAAAGAGCAAGAATCTCACCCTTGTAGACCACCTTCAAGAACAAGGCTCCAGCAGCCTTTCCAAGCTTAAATCCACTCAAAAACCCTAACAACAACTCCTTAGAGCCTCAGCAACCAAGATATAGTGTAATGCTAGGTGTTTGTGCTCAAAAGTAAGAACAAAACACACTTAAACACACATAAATGTACAAGGAGAGAGGTATAGAGATAGATAGATACAAATCCTAAACCCTAATCTCAGAAGCTATGGAACCCTTGAGAAGGGAGGAGAAGCTCCCTTTTTATAGAATTCCAATCCCTAAGCTTCTAAGAGAAGCTAACTCAATGGAGCAAATCCCTCCATACACGTGTATGGAGGGGGTTAAATGTGGATGCCAGCTGTGCCAACTAGCACAGAATATCTACCAAAAGCAGATGGAAAGGGGTCGACCAGCCAAAATGGCCAATTGACCAAAAAAGGTGGCCGGCCGACCACCAATAGTGCCGACCGGCCATCACCAATGGCCGGTGGCAAGAAAATAGGGCCGGTGGCCTCAAGCCATGGCCGGTGAGGTGTGGGGATGGCTAACAAGCCATTCCCTACCCTCAGGTTCAAAGACCACAAGTCCTTGGTCCAACCAATCACAAAACAGGTCAGGTTGAGAGATCTTAAGGCAAGGCGCGTAGCCGAGACCTTCAGGAACTCAAAACGAACACAAACATAGATGATCACCGAGTGTTCAAACAGTGACGTCCAAGTCTTGAGGACGATCAAAAATGGGTTGTCTATAGTTGCCCCTCTTTGACAGAACTCGAAAGTCATAACAATGACAGGAGTGAATGTCAAAGCCCAGAGACGACCCATTTTTGACAAGGCTGAAGACTTAGACAAAGCATACAAGCTACAGATAAAGGTATGCGCCCGAAGGCAGGGGCAAAATGCAAAACAATGAACAAAGCCGAGCATAACTTATGATCATGCAAAGAAAGCTGTAATGAAGCATATACATACAATAAATGCAACAGTTTAAGCAATCAAACACAAATCCAACTACATTACAATGCAGAAAGGATGTAAGAGAATTATGTAATTCTCGCTACGTTTCACGCGAAGAATACAATACCTGTGCGGTTCGTCTGGTTGTGCCAGCTTCAAATGAACCGTACATACAATATTGTGCCTGAAAGAGAAGGAAACTTAACAGGTACAATATCATTAGCAACATGCATAACAATGCAAGTTAAAACTACGTGACAACGCAAGTGAAGGAGTGCATGATAATGCAACCTATGTGTGACGCATAACAATGCGGGATGGATACAAACTGATATGCAATATTTACAAAACTATGTATAATATATAATGTATTAAAACAATGCGAATGATATGCAATTGAATCAATCAAACCACAGGCAGTTCAAAACCACACAAATATCATGAAGGGATGGAGATGCAAAATCCGTCTACCATGGAAAAGGTGCTGACACCCTCAAACCACAATCTCAACAATGGAATAGGCGCGTACACATGCAGAACTATGTGTGTGTAGACAGAACACAAGATACAAGTAATTAGGTGGCATGATATAAGTGGGGAATGACCCGCTGAAGAGAGATCAAGATTCTAAATGTTGGATGCAACACACTACACTACAATGCAATGATGTAATGGATAAGGCGGGCGGCCAAAACATATCTTGCCTAGGAAAGGCATGGACACAAACAAATCACGTTTAACATGGAAACGGTGCCGTCACCCTTAACACTGGATGCGTACACATAATATCATAACCGTGTTTCAACATGAAAAGTATGGGCACATACCAGACCAAGCACAACATGAAAAGGTGAAAACCATAGATGAATAATGCAGTGAATGCATGCAAACTACAATGCAATATATATTCTATATGCAATGGAATGTAATAGCTAAATGCAATGGATGGAATGGATAAGGCCCACGGCCAAACCTTATCTTGCCTAGGAAAGGCATGGACACATATAGACCACGTTTAACATGGAAACGGTGCCGTTACCCTCAACATTGGGTGCGTACACATAATGTCATAACCGTGCGTCAACGCGAAAAGTAAGGGCACATACCAGACCAAGCTCAACATGGAAAGGCGCAAGTGATAGATGGAGGTGATGCAATGAATGCATGTAATATGTGCTATGTACAAATGCAATGTAATAGCTAAATGCAATGGATGGAATGGATAAGGCCCACGGCCAAACCTTATCTTGCCTTGGAAAGGCATGGACACATACAGACCACATTTAACACGAAAACGGTGCCGTCACCCTCAACACTAGGTGCGTACACATAATATCATAACCATGCTTCAACATGAAAAGTATGGACAGATACCAGACCAAACTCAACATGGAAAGGCGCAAGTGATAGATAGAGATGATGCAATGAATGCATGCAAACTATGTTATGTACAATGCAATATACACACTAGCTAAAATGCGATGGATGGAACGGAGTGCATGACAATGCAAGTGGAGGCGAAACATGCGTGTTGACGCAAGTGAAGAGTGCATGACAATGCAGGTGGAAGCGAAACATGCGCGTCAACGCAAGTGAAGAATGCACGACAATGCAGGTGGAGGCGAAACATGTGTGTCAACGCAAGTGAAGAATGCATGACAATGCAGGTGGGGGCGAAACATGCACGTCAACGCAAGTGAGGAATGCACGACAATGCAGGTGGAAGCGAAACATGCATATCAACGCAAGTGAAGAACGCACGACAATGCAGGTGGAAGCGAAATGCACTACAATGCAGGTGAAGAATGCACGACAATGCATGTGGAAGGTGCATGACAATGCAAAGTAAGGAAATGCACTACAATGCACGTGCTGAAATGCATGACAATGTAAAGTAAGGAAATGCACTACAATGCAATATATATTCTATATGCAATGAATGCATGTAATGTATGCTATGTACAATGCAATAGGCATACTAGATGATACAGTAGAGAGATGCATGACAATGCAAATGAGATATGCATAACAATGCAAGATAGGAGAAATGCATGACAATACATGTGAGGTGTGCATGAAAATGCTATATAGAGAAATGCATGACAATGCATGTGAGGTGCGCATGACAATGCACGACGAGGTGTGCATGACAATGCACGGTATGGAAAATGCATGACAATGCATGTGAGGTGCACGTGACAACGTGTGACAAGGGTCATGCATGACAATGCATGTGAGGTGCGCATGACAATGCGACCTAAAGATGATGCATAATAATGCAAGCATGGCATGCGTGACAACGCACAAGGTGTGTGCATAACAATGCGAGCGAAATGACAAATAACCAACGCGCGTTCACGACAAAACGTTATAACGTGACGCATGTGGAGCAACTTCCAAATCTCGCAAGAGACAAAAGGATACAAAAAGGATACACCGTGTATGTATCAAGTACCACGCACAGAAGACACGGCTCGAGGTCAACACGAAGGCCGGTCAAGCTTCAGAAATGCACTCTCTTGCACTGTGTTGAGCAAAGAAGGTCCCAAACCACGTCAATGACCCAAACAAGGGTGTAGGAGGTTCACCGGCCACCGGGGAAGACCACCGGCCATCCATCGGCCCAAAAACAAGGCCATCGGACATCTATTTGGCTGACCGGCCAACAATGTGGCCGACCGGCCAAAAATGCCGGTATCGGGGTAGTTTTGTCAATTCGGCCACGGGTCTTTAAATATAGGGCTTTAAACCCTATATTCTCACTTCCTTCTTGCTTGAAAAACCCTTCCCTCTCTCTCTCTAGGTGATTTTTCTTCCTTCAATCCTCGCTTTTGTCGCGTTTTAGAGCCATCTTCGTCGTTTGATTCGCAAAATCCTTCGCGTTTCGCACATTTTGAACCGAACAAATCTCCGTTTCGGTACACTTTTCTCGATTTCCACTGCTTGGGGTTTGTTTCCCCCAAGTTTACCTCGATCTTTGTGCCCTTTCCAAACTTCGACCTTTCCACCCATTTTTCACCCTCCCGGGGTTGACTTTTCGCATTCTTGCTCAGTTTTCACACTTCCGGCCATTTTCACACCATTCTTGAGATGGCGGATGATATTCCACAAGGCGGGACTCCTCCGGAGCAGGATATGGATCCCAAGGCCGAGCTCTTGCCTTTGAGCGTTCGACCGTTTGACCCGGCGACTTATAGGCCGCCGATTCACGTGCTTCCTCCTGACGGACTTCACCTGTTCAGGAGTTTTGATAAGGGCGTGCCACCAGAGCTTCTTCTGCGCATGCCAGAGTCACATCTGTCCTACGGCGCTTCTAAGGTACACTCTTCCCCATTTCATTTTCCACAATGTAGAACATATAACTGCAATAGTCGATTCTGTTCTTTAACTGCTTGGCCCGGATACACCGATACACCACATGCTGTAGTTCATTGCGAATACACCTGCACCCGATATCTGTTTGAATCTGAAAACGTGTACATACGTTGTATTTCCACTGAACCACTCAAACACACTTATACATCATATGCTATAGTTCACTGCGAGCACACCCGCACCCGATATCTGTTTGAATCTGAACACGTGCACACACGTTGTATTTTCACTGAACCACTCAAACATACATCATATGCTATAGTTCATTCAACATCTGTGTAAACTCGAACACATGCACCCTCACTGCATTTCTGCAAACTCTGAAGTCATTCAAACACTGTATATCTGACACAACTTCGCATCTGTTTGTTTTTTAACACAGGGAGATTCCCATGCCTTCCGGGGGTATGGGAATGTCGTCGCCCGAGGATCGTATATGGAGCTACCTGACGCGGTCTGCCACATCGTCGACCAGGCCGGCTTCGGCACTTTCTGCAAGGGACTCTCGCGCCTTACTGTGAGCAAGCCTCTTCTTACTACCTTGGTGGAGAGGTGGTGGGACACCACTAACTCCTTCCACTTTTCGATCACGGGAGACATGACAATGACTCCCTTCGAATTCTCGATGCTTACCAGCATCGGGGTAGGGGGTGATCCGATCACCATCGATATAGACATGGACGAGTGGGAGGCCGCTCAGATGCACCTGCTTGGCGACCTACCACCTCTTGCTTGCCCAGGATTCGTGAGGTACTCGTGGTTCGAGGACCACTTCAGGATTCAGCCATCCTTGGCTCTGGAGGCACCGATGGCTCAGGAGGAGGTGGAGCAGTATGCACGCGGCTTTCTTATGTTCCTACCGGGGACCACTCTCTTCGCTGACCGGGCGAACACTGTGCCCCTTTGTCTGCTGAGTGCACTGGTTGACGTGACCAGGATCCGCCTTTATGACTGGGGTGGCGCTGGCCTGGCCACTCTTTATGGATATATGAGCTCATCCTCCCGTTGCAGCGGACAGTTGCTCGGGGGCTACTGGCGAGCTTGGGAGGTACATTTTCTTTTCTGTTTTACATTTCTGCTTTACATTATCTATACTCTGTACACTGCACACAGTGCGGCTTGCTTCATGCTGACTGTATACTGCACACACGGTACACATATAATTTGCTTTACACTGACTATTTACTACACACACTGTACACTCTGCACAATACACTGCACAATACACGGTTCTGCGATTTCTGCTTTATTCTGCATTCTGCTTTATCTGATAAGCATACTGATATTTGCTCTGTTACACTTCTATAGTTGTCGGTCTACGCCTACTTCCCGAGGCTTGCCCCAGTGCCAGATAAGGAGGTCGCCCTCGGCGTTCCATTCTCTCACCGCTTTGACGTGAGATGCGTGCAGAGACCACGGGAGTCTTTCATATTCTTCCGCCGATATTTTGATACCATCACCGCCGCAGAGGTATTTTAGAATTTGCAGTTCATTTAAGCTTTGCTTTACATTACTCTTTCGATAACAGTAGATAACAAACTGCATATCATTTACAGATCACCTGGCAGCCTTGGGCTCCATTGCCAGCCGCAGTTCGGGAGCGTTATGCGGGCGCTGAGGAGACTGCCCGATTTAGGGTTTTCCTGAAGGGCCTGGTATGTCGGGCTTGGTACCTAGGCAAGCACTTCCTGCACCAGACCTTAGGTTTACTAGAGCAGATAGCCCTAGGTCCACCTCCTACCCACATGAGGAATACTGAGAGGTTCTCCCCCGAACACATGGCCAATTACACGATCGGATGGGATGCGGAGCGTTTTAGAGGCGAGGGCGACTACGCGGAGTACGTTCGGACCTATATCATGCGGCCTCTAAGCAGTGGCAGTCGAGTTGGGAGAGAGAGGCCTACGACACCAACGGTAGGAGCAGGAGTGCCAAGGATGGCTCGGGCTCATGGTAGGAGTGGGTCCCAAAGAGGGCAGGGAGCTGAGTGGCCAGCACTGCCTACGATGATGACATGCAGAGGGTAGGGTGGGAAGACTTACCAGATCCCCATCGCTCCCCCTCCGGCTGATCACGAGCTAGTCAGGTTCTACGACTTGCCCCCGGTATGTACTACTGCATTTTGCATTCTGCACAGTCATTTCATTTCATTTCTATTTGATATTCCGCAGAAGACTAACACTTCTAACACTTTTGCAGGCTTCCTCCGAGTATACTCGCCAGTCCCTGGAGTTGACCGCCTCCGTGATGGGGATGCTTCAGCGGAGCCTCGACCTACTGGCCATTTACAGTATCCCGGTAAGCTTTTCCGACCACTATCTCAAACTCTACACAATCTGATGCATCGCACTATCAACACAGCACTTGATACACGGCCCCCACGGTATTCAATACACTGTAACCTGCAGACCGTTCACAGCTTTGCTCGCGACATTCATACACTGCACTCAGTCACTGCATTCTGTACTGATACACTGCTCACGGCATTCATACACTATACTCATACGCTGCATTCTACATTAATACACTGTTCACAGCATTCATACACTGTACCCATACACTGTATTCTGTACTGGTACACTGCTCACGACATTCATACTCTGCTTTCGGCATTCGTACTCTACTTTGCGTAGCATACTGACGTGTTTGTCATTTGTCATTTTCAGGCCCCATTCCAGATTCTGACTGCAAGAAGTGCTCCAACTGGACCGTCTGTTCCTGCTCGAGGAGGAGGGCGAGGAGGCACAGTATATCCCCGCACCAAAGCGGGGGGCACTCATGTTGGGAGCAGCTCACGGGCACCGGTTCCCGATGATGATGAGTCCGAGGCAGAGGTAGAGGCAGAGTCATCTGAGGAGGAGACTGGAGATGACTCGGACTCGGGCTCAGATGGTGGAGCTGGCGATGATGCTCTTGGACCTTCGTATAGGAAGAGGACGAGGACAGACTCTCATGCCTGAGACTAGTTGACTTTGATCTAGATTTTTGCTGCTTTTCTCCTTTTTGTTTTACTATTCCATTTGTTGGCAGCTTGAGCATATTGTACTGCCGCAGAAAGGTTTTATTTTCTTCAAAACTATGTACTTGAAAAGATGATGAAATGAAACAAGCTTTTTGTTTTTTTTTAAAAAAAATGTTACATTTGCACATTCCATGTATCGCATCGCATTACATCACATTGCACAACAATGTAAATAAGATTGATCTTTTGTTTGAAAATTGGAACACTTGCATCGTAATAACCAGATAATGAACCAGCCAACGACAAAACAACTCATACAACAATACTGCTCATTCTGAACACTCGGCTTATAACACAGTGCTTGGTTCATTCTGGATACAGCTCATACAACGCACTGCTCATTCTGATCATACAGCCCATAACACAGCGCTTGGTTCATTCTGCACACGAGGAATTCTGAACAAATAGTCCAATCTGAAAAGACGGAATATAAAGGTGGAATCGGCAGAAGTTGAAACACACTCAGATGCTCCAGATTTTCCCTTTCTTCTTTTGCTTCACAGCCTGGAACCCAAGTAGCTTCAGATAGGTCCTGGTTCTACTGTTCTGACATGGCCTGGGTTAAACCCTGCGGTTTATGAAAGAACCAATCTTGCTTTGCACAAATGTGGAGAATGGCACAGCACTCCGAGCACAAAACGATTTGTTTTGAGATTGAGAAGTGAGTTCTTGACCGAGTGTTGAGCCTATGACTGAACACAGTGCACTACGACTCAACAAAACAAAGGTAAACAACTTAAACATATCGAGTAACACTCAAAAAGACGCAGAACAAGAATTGGGGCAAACTACAAAAGACACGACACACAGACGTGTTGCAAAAACGAGAGACCTCAGATCACGAGGAGCCAGTTTCTCCGGGTATTATTTCCCACCCTTTCTAACTTGTGATTCTCACATCACTCTGGCACTCAATCTCTTGTTTTCTGAAAAAGCCCTTTTCTCACTTTTTCTCTCAACGCACATCTCTCTATTCTTCAATCTCTCATTTTTTTATCCCTCCCCTGGGTGATTGATGGATAAACAGAAAGTTGTGGGTTCATGCCCAACACTGTTAGCTCGCAACTATTTCTTCTGGTGGCGTCTAGTCGATGCCCCAGATGAGGGAGTGGAGTGTCTTGATCCATTCCAATTCGTGCTTCGCACTTGACTTGATACCTCATTGTTTGAAGGATGAGAGAGCTTTCAGCACTTTACTGACAGCTTCAGCTGTGCCCTTTTCAGCAAGGTAGAGTGCCCTTTCTGGCAAGTGTATTGATAAATGGGGGAAAAGATAGAACACCTGACCCTGCTGTGCCCCTAGTTTATCATTTTGACCATTTTTTGTTTTGGTTTTCTACTAAAACAATTTTGACCAATATGAGAGTTAGATTAACATACTTGTTCAATTTTCTGATTCAAAATCATGCAAGTTAGGTTGTAAGCACTGAAAATTTTCTTTTTTGTTTTGGGTCCAAGAAAAGGTCCAGTTTTTTTGGAAAAATGGAATGATTTTTCGAGGAAATTAGTCAACCTTAGTAAAAATTCTCAAAAACCACTTTGGCAAACAACCAATGCTCAACGAGCACGGAACCTACTCTTGAGATGCGCAACCTCGGATCCGAAGGAAAATTGCCCCTTGCTTGAAGAGAGCTGCATGGCAACGGAAAGTTGCCCCTTGTTTGAATGGCGACTCATGGCAACGGAAAGTTGCCCCTTGTCTGGATAACGCCGTAGCATACTGTAAACAGTTCTCATTAGTGATGATCGCAACCGAACTCTCGGATACAGAGAAGACGAAGATGGTCAAAACCAATATATGGACACAGTCACTTTGAAAGTGTTGGTGGCTGGGCTTTAGGATGAAGTTGCCAACGTATCCCAAACATGGGAATCAAGCGTTACATAGTTCCGATTAAGGTACACTCGTGTATTAACCCTCGCCTTTTACGCTTTAACTTTTGCCAAGGTCGCCCTTTCTAGGTTTTCAACCTTGCGAGCTATGTTCTTCTTTTCTTTTTAATTCTTTTCATTTCTTCTTTTTTCTTTTTTCTTTTTTTCTTCTTTTTTTTTATATTCTTTGCTTTTTTCTTTTTCTTTTTTTTTTTTTTTTTGCTCTAACTTTTGCCTAGGTCGTCCTTCTTGGTTTTCAGCCCAGTGAGCCTCTCAAGGATAAAAGTGTAGCTTTGTCCATGCCAAATGGTTTTGAGATCCTAAAGTCATCTGAATCTAGGAGAATGGCTGCTGTTCGCTGACGATGCAGGAGTCCATCCAATGGGGGGTTGAATTTGCCCCTAGTGTTGTGGATAAGAACTCAATTGTCCTTCAGCAATGCTTTATTCTTTCTTCCCTTCTGGGATTTGTCATTCTTGTCGATCCTCGTTGATTTGCGGAATGGTCCATCTTTGGCTCTTCGAGCACGTCTGATATTTTTGCCCCTAGTTCGAGGGGTGCCTCTGATTCAGCTTTGGAAGCTTCTCTTGACGACATCTGATCTTCTTGATCTGACTTTGGTGCCTCTTGTTCGAGGGCTGCTTCGAATCTGGCCACACAGGCCTCACATTGTGGTTGACCTTTGAACCTTCTGAATGCAAGTTCAAGGTTTTGAGAGCAAAGGGGTCGAATCTTGAGGCTGAGAGTGATCCTAAGCTGCATAATCTCAAGAACGATTCCACACCAGTCTTCACAAGACTGCGCAAAACATTATTTGAAATTTTTTAAGAAAGTGACAAATCTCTCGCACGGAAGACAATGTAGGACCAATCTGGATCAAGCCAGGATCCTTCTTAGTACTCACGTTAACAAACATGATCTCATTCATTAAGGGCTTAGCATGCCTCTCTTTCTCTCAATTGGTCAAATTTTTGCAAAATCTGAGGAATTACTTCCTCTTTGTTTTCACTACAGTGTTCAAAAAGTTTTGAAAAACTTAGGTCAACGCAATGATTTAAAGGTGCAGAAGAGCAAGTGAGATGCTCCGCCATTTCATTCTAGAATTTTTGGCACAACAGGCTCGAAGTAGCAAAAAACATGACAGCCACAGCTGTTTCATTCAGATTTCCTGGTTGCAACTGGCTCCATAGCAAAGATAGACTCAAAAAGAAAGCAAAAGGATAATCACAAAACAAAAGCGAAACTGGTGTCCGAGGGGACACCCTCGGAGTCACCCGACTTCTGTACAATAGGACTGACTCGATACAACAAGACAGACCTTTAATCAAAAAGGCTGACTCAAAACAAAGAGATAGACTCAAAATAAAACCGTAGAACTGACTCAACACCCAAGTCAAAAATTACAAAAACCAGCATTCGCAAATGCTCAAAACAGTACGTGCCATAAGCCACATCTGAAGCAAACCGAGTGTCGTCCGCAGGTGGACCAATCCCTGATCACATACTTGTTGTATCCTCGAAGTCCAACAGCTTAGTGGTGACAGACTTTGCTGAGGTAGGTGGGAGGATGACCTCATTGTCGATCAAGTCCTGTACTTCATGGCGAAGATGGAAGCAGTTATCGATGCTATGACCAGTTTGCTGGTGGTACGCGCAGTATAGGGTAGCATCATGTGAGAGAGGGAGATTATTCGAGAGAGGCCGAGGCTCAAGGGGTTTAAGGTGCCCCCTTTCAGCAAGGATCTAGAGCGCCTTAGACAAAGGCATGTAAAGGGCATGGAATACCCTGCGGCCTCGGGGCAAATACTTTGAGGTTTGCTAACTTTTGCCGGACGCACTAGCAAAATCATCGACAGGTGCTACCTTGGCTTTCTTATCTTTCCTAGGTGTAGGGTTAGGATTGGCAGGAACAGTTCTGGTACGACGATCCCTATCCCGATTTTCTGCCTGGCTTGAACTACCCTCGGTCTGAGTGGGGAAGACGTCATCTACAGTCTTAGCCGCGACTGCGAATACTTGTTGCCTATTCAACCCTTCGGCCTTCAAAGCCTCGACTGCCCACAGCAGTTGTTCAACGGGATCAGTATTTGTTCTCACTTTGTTCTTACCTCTAGCCTCATCTTGATCGAGGATTTGGGTTGCTATATCAGAGTGAAACTCGGTTGTTGTTGACACGTCATTGCTATAGCTTGAGACAACCTCAGGTTGGCTGAGCTCGATCACAATTCGCCCCAATAGCGGGGGCTCCTGTGGTACAAAATTCCTGACATACGATGTAGTTGGTGGTGAAGCCGACATTCTATAGGCGAGATCAGCCACAGACCTCTGGAGGTCGCCAATCATTCCCATCAACTCAAACGTGGTGGGCTCATGAGTTTGAAACAACTGGGATGTCCAGGTCGGGTGTGCGACAGGCGACCTGGGCGGATGTGGTACTTCGACATTGGTCTCATCCTACAAGATGATTCCTCAGTCTAGTGCGGCTGCCATAACCACGATTTCCTCTAAATTTTGTGTCATCATAAGTCCGCTGAACCGAACGGAGATGACGCAACCGGTGACTGACGGATCATGTATCTGCCTTGCCTCAGCAAAGGAGAACACTAAATCTCTAGACCCAAATCTCTGAACTGAAAGAGAAAACAAGCAGGATTTCAGCCAAACTTTATCAGAACAGACACAGGCATAGTTGAACAGATGTACTCTACTACTGATCACTGTTCCACAAAATCACTGCCCCAAAAACTGAATCTGATACCCGCAGATATAACTGATTCCTCAAAACACTGATACTGATGCTCTTAGGCCTGATACTCAGACTTGCAAACTGATATACGCATTCCCTGTAGAAGTCAACTCAAAAAGCACATAACAAGCAAGCAAGAGCCAAAACACCCCTATTTTGGGATAGGGCTTCCCTGTCCTATTTTGTCAGGAGCTAGGGTTTTACTGCGCACGCAGCGGTTTCAAACAACCTATAATCGGGTAGCAACCTGTCCTAGCTTGGAATGGTCACTATGGATTCCGAACATGCACTAGGTCGAATGGTCAAAAGGGTGCCCCGGTAACAACCAGGGTTTGTGCTCCCATCGTGGCAGAGCCCGTAACCAGTCAGCCTTACGGCACGCTTCTCAAAGCGAGCCTCCGGCAAACCGTTCAGGAATAGCAAACGGCAAACACTGTGACTTAGGGGCACCAATGCACATGCAATGCAAAGAAACACATAAGTGTGATCAAAACAAGATATCATGAGTTCGAGTCAAGCTCTCCAAACTCCCCAGTAGAGTCGTCAGAAACTGTGGACGCGCCCTCGGGCTCTGTGCCTCCACAGTTTAGACTCGATTTGTCACGGTTCTTAATCTGATCTCGCAAAGTGCAATGCAAGACTGATAAATCACCAAAGAGTCCAAATCCGACAAATCGTTTTGAAAAACAGATTTTTAGAAAGAAGTGCCAAACATGGACTGCTTTGCCAGATACAGAGTCGCCACCTAAATGTTTTATTTTGGAGAAATTTAGGAAACTCTAACTCGTTGCCCAAGGCCACATGTCCGTCATCACCAAAGTTGCCTCGGCTCGGGAACTTGGGTACGATTGGGGAAGGTCAGCTATGAGCACCCTCGCTCGCCCGATTCGAAGATCGGCCTGTACTAAACATGATATCTAGTTTTTGAAAACACATGTGTTCTTATTCTAGTTAATTAGCTAGAATTACTATGTGATGCGCACAACACACAAGTATAGACTAGATCACCTAATTTGGAACAAAGCATTGCATATCCGTTTGTTTGAAAACAGTTTGAAGTTTGCTACTTGCAAGTAGGCTAAAACACGAATTTCAATGAATTATTCTAATTCAAGCAACCTAGCCTTCACCCACAAGCATTCAGGCAACTAAGCAGTTAGCCTCATGGCAAGCATGCTTTCATGTTAACACTCACATACATGCAAGATGCTAAAGCATAAACACTTCCAGTGTACTCTGAGCCAAAACAAGGAACATGTTAGCAATCAAATGTATGATCCAAGTCCATGTTAAGATGGCTAATGCATCGCAGGTAAAATGCAACTAGAATAGGCTCGGCTAATCTAAGATGGCATATGACATGCGACAATTTGATACACGTATTCAATTTGGAATTGAAATATTATGCAGTTAGTATGACCACCTTCAAGAACAAGGCTCCAGCAGCCTTGTAGACCACCTTCAAGAACAAGGCTCCAGCAGCCTTTCCAAGTTTAAATCGACTCAAAAACCCTAACAACAACTCCTTAGAGCCTCAGCAACCAAGATATAGTGTAATGCTAGGTGTTTGTGCACAAAAGTAAGAACAAAACACACTTAAACACACACAAATGTACAAGGAGAGGGAGATATAGAGATAGATAGATAGATACAGATCCTAAACCCTAATCTCAGAAGCTCTGGAACCCTTGAGGAGGGAGGAGAAGCTCCCTCTTTATCGAATTCCAATCCCTAAGCTTCTAAGAGAAGCTAACTCAAGGGAGCAAATCCCTCCATACACGTGTATGGAGGGGGTTAAATGTGGATGCCAGCTGTGCCAGCTGGCACAAAATATCTGCCAAAAGCAAATGGAAAGGGGTCGACCAGCCAAAATGGCCAATTAACCAAACAAGGTGGCTGGCTGACCACCAATAGTGTCGACTGGCCATCACTAATGGCTGGTGGCAAGAAAACAAGGCCGGTGGCCTCAAGCCATGGCCGGTGAGGTGTGGGGATGGCTAACAAGCCATTCCCTGCCCTCAAGTGCAAAGACCACAAGTCCTTGGTCCAACCAAGCACAAAAGAGGTCAGGTTGAGAGATCCTAAGGCAAGGCGCGTAGCCAAGACCTTCGGGAACTCAAAACGAACACAAACATGGATGACCACCGAGTGTTCAAACGGTGACGTCCAAGTCCTGAGGACGGTCAAAAATGGGGTGTCTACACAAAGCTTGCAGTATCTCTGACAATTTTGAAAAATAGAGCTGCAAGGGTCTATGGACCGTTTGAGCAGTGAAACTTGCGTTCGAGCGAACTATGTACACAGCACAGATTCGTAAACTTCAAACAGGCATAACTCTCTCATCCGAACTCCATTTAGGGTTGGTCTTGTGTCCAAATTGAAGCCCCGAAAGTACGATTTTCAGTGGTTCTAGTCTCACATCAAGATTCAAAGTGCTAAGAGGGAAAATGATAAAAGAGTGAAGACTACTCAATAACAACTATTCAAATTTGGAGTTTTTTTTATTCAATCTTGCCAAATCACTATGGTAACACCTTAACCAAGGCTCAAATATTGACTAAGAAGGTTCTCAATCATGATAATTGAAGAGTCTAATATAATTCCATTATACTAAGAAATACGAAGTGCTATAACACTCATGGACTTTGAGGGTGTTTGGAAGCAAGTTTGATATTCAAAAGCTTTTCCTTGCTTTGAAAGGGTAAGAGTTGAACTTTTCTCATCCTTTTCTCCTTTCTTTCTCTCTATTTTTATAGCTTTTTGTTATTCAAACATGTGATCCTCTTTGGAATATGGATGGATCAACCACCCCCATAGAGTGTTAGTATCATTTCTCTTTGTTTCAATATAATCTTTTTAAGTTTGGGATGTGGATGGCTCAGCCACCACCCTCTATGGAATTGTTAGATAGTGTAGTTTATCTTTATTTTCATGTGTTTTAGCTTTGGGGTATGGATGGCTCAGCCACCCCCAATAAAATTGTTAGATATTGAAATCTCTTTACTTTCATGCATTTTCTTACTCTTTTTCATCATCCAAGTGTTTTGATCTATGTGATTCAATCCATACTCGATTTTGATGAGTACTTGTGGTTGCTTCATATGATCCACTAGGTGATCCTTTATTATCTCTCTCTTCCTCTCTTTTTTCTTTGAAGCTATAAGAGTTTCCTCGTTAAAAAGTGTTGAAAACTCTCTTCTCAACCTACTTTGAACATGAGAATGGATTTTACATCCCTATTCCATAACTAAAGAAGATGAGTCTTCAACTATTTTTAATGAGTTATATGTATTTTCTTCTACTTTATCCCTACTTTCTTAGAAGCCCTATAGAGCTTTCATTGGCTTTATGAGGCTTCATCTTAGAAATAGTGGCAATCTGCTCTCTCCAATTAATAAAATGGATTTGGGTATTAATTTACCCTTATCCACAAAGAGACGAATGCATGTTTCCATCTATTTCTCTAGCTTGTATTTCTTTTAGCTTTATTCCTATACATGTTAGTTTCTGTCCATTTGATAACTCTCCTACATGTTTTATACCATCTCTTGTTGTTAGTTGATGGATAAGGCCTATCTACATCTTCCTTGAATATCTTTATGATAAGAAAGAGTAGAAAGGATGACCATCCATTGGAAATGTTTCATTTGTTTTGTTTTGTCTCTGCTGCACAAAACAAGGTTTTCCAGATCTGCTATACGACTGGCCAGATAAAGGGTTCGGCCAACAATTCTTTCATCCGGCTAAACCATTCATTTGGTTGGCCAGATGACTTTTATATGCAAAACAAAGCAAAATAGAGCAATTTTCGGCGGATGATCTCCTGGGCATGCACAACTCCTATCAAGGCTTTTCTTTCTATTTCTCATGATTTGTTAGATTCAACTTCTATTGGTTGAAACAATTTGTTGTTGTACATAACTTCCAACCCCATTTCTTTCTATTCAATTCATTGTTGTAATAACTTCCAACCCCATGTCTCTTATCCCTTTCAGTGTAAAGGATTGATGCAACAACTTCCAACCCCTATTTCTTTCTATCTCCTTTATTTCCACACTTTCCATTTCTGTCGAAAGCATTACGTTTTCTTTTTTTATCATATCCATGCCTTACATTCATATTTTATGCATCTAAATTCAACTCATTTGCATTTGTGGGCTTATCATGTCCTATGTGATTTTGTACACTATCTCATGCCTTGAGATAACTCACATGTCATATACCTAACTTTTTTAAACCTTATTAAGTCCCTGAATTTTGAGTTATTATAATAAAACCCTTAGTTCCTCAGTTATTCACAAATTTAACCGTAGAATCGAAGACGCATCGCAAACGAACCCATACAAGCCCTAATCGACCCTGATAACTAAGTAATCGTTTCTACACTCTAATATTAATTATTTAACTATGAGGCCTGTAACCTTTATAATTTTATTTAAACCCTTACTTTTGAATTATTTCAATAAAGACCATCGATTCCTTATTTGTTTTCAATTTTAACTATAAAGTCAAAAACGAGTGCCAACCGAAAATTCACAAACCCTGATTGAACCCAAGAACTCAAGAATCATTTCCAAAAGCTCTAATAGTAATTAATTAACCCCACAACTATAAATTCAGCACTCAAAACCCTAGGTTTCCGATTCTCATTCCGATTCGCCGTTTAATTCGAAACGAAGAAACTTTAATCGAATTGAATTCTCAAATCCTAATTTTTTTAAATACTACACTTCAATATATGTTCCGATTCATAAATTAAATCCTTAGCCTTCACATTTTTGATTTTGGAGAGGGAGACAGAGTGTCTACACATATATACCAAAAGTCATAAATTAAATGTATATATGTGTAGACACCCCATTTTGGACCGACCTTAAGACTCAGGCGTCATCGATTGAGCGCTCAGTGATTACGCATGTTGTGCTCGTTCTGAAGTTTCGAAGTCTCGGCTGAGAGCCTTGCCTCCGGACTTCGGGACTCTTTGTGTTTTGCCTCAGTTTGTGAACCAAGTTCTGTTTTCTCTTCCCGAAGGGAGGGAGAGGTCTTGTAGGCCATCTCTCAGTGGTCGTAGGCTACATTTCATAGTCGTAGACCACTGCTCCCGTTTGGAGACCAGTTTCTGATTTTCAGAGCCGTCGGTTGTGCGCCTCGGTTCGGGACTGCTTAACTTTCTCTGTTTGCTCCAGTTTTTGGCACACACCTTGTTTCCTCTCTTTAGAGAGACATTGTGGCCCAGGAGACCACCTTCGTGGTCGCACGCCACTTTCGGTGCTTAACAGTCAGTTTTCGGGGCACCCGGCTGCGCGTTTTGGTCCCCCGAACCCTCGTTTTGCATCAGTGTGGGTTCATTTTTGGCATGGACCCTAGTTTCATTGTTAGGAAGGTGGTACAAGGATGGGAGACCACATTTTCTTCTTGGAGACCACCTTTCTCTTCGCTGGCCGATTTTCTTGTTAGAGAGCTGGTCTCCTTGGTTTTTGAGCCACTTTTTCTGGTCTCCCATACCACCACTTGCTTGCATTGAGTGTGGAGACCCTCCCTAGGGGGTGCCGACCACCTAAATGAGCTTGACCCTTTTGACCCTGGTCGGCCGACTAGGGCAAGTGGTCGGCCGACCACTTGAACTGGTCGGCCAGCTCTTTGCAGTTTTGTCTCACTAAGTTGATTCCAGCTGTGCCAGTTGGAGGGTACAGACTGGATCCTCCATACGTGTATGGAGGACTGGCACTCTTGTTTTGGCTTCTTACAGAAGCTTGGACCTTTTCTCTAAACTTCTAAGAGAAGCTTGAACCTTTCTTGGCTTCTTGAGGAAGCTTGACCCTTGTGCTCTAGCTTCCTCGAGAAGCTTGACCATTTTTGCTTTAGCTTCCTCAAGAAGCTTGGACCTTTGCTCAAAGCTTCTAAGAGAAGCTTGGACCTTTGTTCTTCTATAAAAGAAACCCTCTCCCTCATTAGCAAAGCTTCTGATTTTTGGCCAAGGCATACATACACTCTCCCTTTGTGTCTCTCCCATTTGGCCTTGAAAGTGTAAGGTTCTTGGCCCCATTGCACTACACCTCCTAACCTAACCTCTCCATCATCCATCTAAGCATCTTGGAGCTTATTTTCAGAGGTTGAGGAGCCACTTTCTTGGTCCAGAAGCTATTGTCTTTCTTGGCTACAAGGGTAATTCTCTTATTCCCTTTTTGGTCCTTATTTTGCTTCAAACCTTAGCTATATTTGCAAGCATATTTGGGCTTTGGCATAAACTGAAAAAAGTCTTATTTGGAGCTTCTTAACATGTTTTTTTAAGGCCATTTTTCTGTTGGGGGCCATCTACCCCCCTTGCATGCTTGTTTTCATCTTGTTTTGAGCCATGCATTAAGGCCTTTGTATTGTGCTTTGTTTGGCCTTTTAGCCACTAAAATCCAGTGGATTTTTAGTGGCTAGCATGCTTTTTTGAGCCCCAAAATTAGAGAGGGGTGACCCTCTCACCCCTTGTCTTGTTTACTAGCATTGTTGGCTTTACAAAGAAGCCCATATTTGCACACTTCTTGAGCATGCTTCAGGCCATTTTTTGTGGTTTTTAGGACCTACATAGGCTCTATCCAGAGCCCATTTTGTCATTTTAGATGCCCATCTTGCATGTGTAGAATAACCCTCTTTTTGGCCTTTCAAAGGAACATATCATTCTTGCATGCATTGACCATGTTTCCATGAGTTTTTGGGCATTATTTGGCATGGCATACTTCTAAATTTTTCTGGTTTGGTGACCTCTTGATTGCCTCACATACTTGTAGTACAAATCCTCTTTACTAGCTTACATTGCATGCTATGTTGGCCCTTGATTCTAGCACTTTTTGGCCATGCCTTAAACTGATTTTGTGCATGTTTTGGACTGCTTTAGCTCTATTTTTGGGTCTCATGGTCGAATGATGCTTTTTTTGCATGCTTGTAGTTCAATATCCATACCTAGCTTCGAGTTTTGAGGTCTATTGCATGCATATACTGAGGCATTTTCATGTTTTGGGGCCATTGCACATCATATTTCAGAGTTTATATGTATGCCATATTCTCATGTTTTCCACTCCTTTAGTGCATTTGAGAGTTGTGCTTGTATGCCTCATTTACCGACCATTGCATGAGCTTCATTTCCGTGCATTCTAAGCCATCATCTTAGGCCATTTTCCCACTGTTTAGAGCCTGCATAGGGACTATTTGGGGCTGATTTGGTCATTTATGCATTGATTTGTATACCTCTAGTGTAACGCACTTCACTAGTTTTGGTAGTCGGGCCATCTAGCATGCATGGTGTGAGTTCTTTGCATGTTTCGGGACCACTTTGTATATCATTTCAGAGCTGGAAAATGTGTGATTGTATGCCATATGTCATCCCTTGCCATGCTTTCTTAGAGTGGCATTTGATGCCTTAGGTTCGGTCCCTTGCATTGGGCATGTTTGCATGAGTGTCATTGCCTTGATTTCATCATGTATGGCCACTGATTTGAGTGTGACTGAGGTCCAATCATTTTAGTTTAAGTCCATCTTGCATTGTGTATGCCATGTCCATGTTGTCGCATGCTTGATTGTCGCATTGTGTATGCCTTGATTGTGCCTTTGTGTATGTTCATCTTCATATGTGTGCATTGCGTATGCCATATATTTCATGTGCATTGAGTATGCCATTCTTAGTTCATAGCATTGTGTATGCTAGTAGCATGTTTGCATTTCATCATTTGCATGTTTGCATCATTTAGTGGCACTATGTTTAGGTTGCATGTTAGAAGTTGCATTGTGCATGCCATACTTGTTTCATCATGTTTGGGATAGGAGTTAGCCCAAGCACGGGAAACGAGGGACGTTTCATACCCCAAGTGATGAAACGTGCCTCGATTCTCGGTCCCTGACATTTTTGATTACCCATGATAGAATTGTTGGCTTCATGTGTTCATACTTGCATTCATGTCATATTGAGTCGTGCAATTCGACTCCTTGGACATCATGCATTAGGATGTGTGATTGGTGGTCCGAGGACCGAGAACTACACTCCGTAGAGCTTGTGCAAGGACGGGGAGAGTGGTCATGCACACATTTGTTGAAAATACTTCGCCTTTTCTCTCTCTTGCCTTTGTTGCAGAAAAACCAGAAACCAGGGGTGGAAACTGGTCGGCCGACCAGGTTTTGTGGCTGGCCGACCACTTTTTCTTGTCTTCACCACCAAAAGTGGTTGGCATGTGGTCTCCATAGCCAAGGGCTGGTCGGCAGCCTTCCCACAGTCTTCCAGGGTGGAGTTTTAACCTCTTGGAGCTTTGTGCAAGTTTCTGGGACCAATTGCAAACAAAGACGAGACGAAGCATCGCAATGGATTTCCTGACAAGCCGACCCAATCATGCATGCATCTTTCATCATTCCGAACAAAGCTGAGGCAGTCCACTTCATGTAGCATTGCATGCTAGTTTACCCGCTTTCTTAGTTAATTTGTTAATTAGCTAGTGTTGTGTAATAATTAGTTATTCATTTTGGTTTTGTACTATTTATTCGGACCCTCCGAGAGAGGGCAATGTTGTAATAAGTGTGCGTATCTGTGATGTATGTCTTTCAACCCCCACTTCTTTCTCCCTTTTATTTACCAGCTTATGATGGTTAGATTAGGGCATGTTTCAATTAGCATACTTATGTTCGCATGTTTGCATTCATTCATTTGTCTTGCATGCACTGGGCTCGGCGCATCATACTAACTGCATTGTATTTCAATTCCGAGTTGAATACGTGTTAAGTGTTGCATTTCTCATGACATTGTAGAATAGCCGAGCCTATCTTAGTTGCATTCATGCATGTGTTGCGTTAGGCATCTCAACATAGTTAGGATTCATGCATGATTTCTAATTAACTTCTTTCTTTGGCTCGGAGTACTCGTTAAGTGTTTATGCTTTAGCATCCTTGCATGCGTGTGAGTGACTGCCATGATAGCATGCTTACCATGAGGCTAACTGCTTATATGATATAACTGCCTGAATGCATGTGGGTGAAGGTTAGATTACTTGAATTGGAATAATTCATCAAAATGCGAGTTTTAAGCCTACTTGAGAGTGGCAAAATCATGTTTTTCTAAGCCCACTTGAGGGTGGCAAATCCACGTCTTAGCCTACTTGCGGGTAACACCATCAAACCATTTTCAAACAAACAAGCATGAAATGTTTTGTTCCAATTTGGGTGATCCAGTCTATACTTGTGTGCTGTGCGCATCACGTAGTAAATTCTAGGCTAATAACCGGAATAAGAGCGCATATGTTTTCAAAAACAAGATATCATGTTTAGTAGTGGCCGATCTTTGATCGGGCGAGCGGGGGTGCTCATAGCTGACATTCCCCAATCGTACCCAAGTTCCCGAGCCGAGGTAACTTTGGTGATGACGGACACGTGGCCTTGGGCACGAGTCAGGATTTCCTAAATTTCTCCAAAATAAAATATTTAGATGGCGACTCTGTATCTAGCAAAGCAGTCCATGTTTGGCACTTCTTTCTAAAAATCTGTTTTCCAAAACGATTTGCCGGGTTTGGACTCTTTGGTGATTTATCAGTCTTACATTGCACTTTGTGAGATCAAATTAAGAACCGTGACATTTGAGTCTGAACTGTAGTGAGCCCAAAATGAACAGAATGGGGGATTTCCCCCGAGACGTTCGGGGACGTCTACAATATGCATTGCACTTGTAAAAAGGATTGTTTAATTAACAGAAAAGCCTAACTAGATCATGATGAAGTATATAATTAAGGTCCCTAATCATCCACTATTTCATTTCATTCTAACTAAATCCAAAAATACTCAATTGAATTGGAACCAAGGGCATTTTAGACAATTCACAACAAACAGACACTTATACACTCAAAACACACAGATGGGAGAGAGGAAAGAAAGGGAGAAAGAGCTTGGTGGTGGAGGAGAATAAAGGAAAGGAAAATTGTGCAAATCATCTCACCTAGGCACCAAGTAAGCCATATTACCACCATTCCCTCTATTTCCTCTTTCAAATACATGTTCTTAGAGGTTTTGAATTTTATTTTTAAAAGTGTTTTAATGGTTTTCTTGTGTTAAAAATGAAAAAAATTGAGTCTTGTTCCGCCCTTACTTGTGTTTTCTCTTAATAGATGCAAAACTATCTTTTTCTACACCTATCTCACATGAATTCCAAAGACACACCTTGAATCTAAACTTCTGAGTTTATGATATATTATTTACCATGTTTTCATCACAATAGAAGTGAAAAATTATCCATGGTTACCCTCTTTTCTTACTTTTTCTCTTATTTCAAGTTTTGTGCTCAAAGAACTAGTATTTACAGCACACTTGAAAAAATTCTAGAAAATGCAGAACAATCTCCTTAATCTCATTTTTTTTATGTCAAAACCTTCCTTTTAAGTGTTAGCTTTCATGGAAAAAAAATTATCGAAAAAAGAGTTTGTGGCTTGAGAGAAAATACTATTTTCGTAACAGTCAACAAATCTGGACAGTGTTTGAGTATTTCTTAAATAACTAAAAATCTAGAAAAGCTATTCCCCTTCTGAAAAATGTTCTGAAAACTAAATAAAATTCTCTACAAACTATGGGAAGGACAAGTTCAGGAAAAATCTAAAAAAGTCTCTTTAATTGTGATCTTTAAAGTGCATCTAATCTTGAAATTATGTTTGTTGATGATTTTATGCTTTTAATTTCATGAATGTGCTTCTTATCTCTTGTTTGGGCCTTAGTATGATATTTACATTGTTGTGCCTCTATTTCTTTACCATGATGCTCATACTTGTGTAAAATTATTGTCTCAATAGCTTGTTCTAACCTTAACTTCAAAACATCTAACTCAATGGGAAACTAAATAGGGTGGTATTGGGTTTTTAATCACTTGAATAATGATGAGATGATAATGTGTTATGTATGGATTGATGGGACGTGTTCCCTAATTGATAGAAAAGTCTTGCACAAGTAGTTGTTTCAGAACCTTTGATTGGACTGGTTGTATTCGGACCCTAGGTATTTATGACAAGTAAGGTTGGAGAAGGTTATGAGCAAGGCCCTTATTTTTACCATCTCTTTTGAGGTCATCGGTTGGCGCTACATGGTACACAATCGGTGTACGCATCAGAGATAAGGTCTGCAAAGCAATAAAAGAGGAGACACACCGAGTAACTCAAGTTCAATGCTTACGGTTAGGAGGATGAAATCATTTTGGGGGATTTCTAGATTACTAACATCTAACCTTGTAATCTTTTGTTAATGACTTGAATATTATGCTTCATTACTTGTTTGTTATAATTGTTATTGTGTATTGGATTAGGAAAAAGAAACGAGGTGTGTGTGCGTTTATTGGGCATTCAAAGCTCATAGTGTTTCATGTAAGGTATTGACAAAATTTACGCAGACGATGGCAAAGCAGCAGAAACATTTGAAGACATATGGCTATCCTAGAAGAATTAGGAATTAATAATCATATTTTGGAATTGTAAGTGTTAAAATTCTTTTCGTAATCAAGATATGATCTTGTAACTATTCTTTTACTTATATATACATATATCTTTTGTGAATTTATCCCTATCATTCCATCAACTTATGTAGACCTTGCGTTAATACCTTGTCAAGATTTGTCAAAAAGGTAGCTTTGCTATCTAAGGAGATTAGACTTAGAAGGGAGGCTATTTTGACTCCTCCGATCTTTCTTGGGATCTTACTTGGTTATTGACCAATGACTCATTAGTGATATTTCCTACACTTGTAACCTTAGAAAAACCTTGTAATTATGTGTTAATATATTCCTTGATGTTCCCAAATTTTGGGGCATCACAGTGGGGGTGCTCAATTCATGACCTTCCCCTCTCATACTTAAGGTTCCAAATTGAGGCCTCTTTGGTTATGACGAGCAATGGCCTTTGGCACTAGTCATGGGTTTTCTAGTTTTCCCAAAAGATTAGGTAGCGACTCTGAGATTTGGTGATGTAGTTTATTTCTAGAAAATTTTTGTCATAAATGGATTTTCTATAAAGTTGTCAGATGTGGACTCTTATTTATGTTTCACATTGCATTCATAAGACTAGATCAAACATCGAGAGAGTTTGAAATGTTGGACGCACTCGGGTGCCCCCCCCCGACATCCCACAATTATTATTTTGTGAAATTGAGAAAAATTGAATTTCACATTGGGAAAATGTTGAGAATTGTAGAAAATGTACAATGAAGCTATATAATTGTATTTCATTTCATTCATGTTGCATAGCTTTTGAACATTGCTTATTACAACTATGCTTTGGAAATTAAGTTATTGTTTTGAGAAAACAATTGATGATCATGAAATGTTTTAGGATAAATACGTTGGTAAGTCTGGATAAGAGATGTAGTTTGGTACTATTTAAGTTGGCCTGAGTGTCCAAGGTGAAAGATCAAAAACACGTGCGGAGTAGGTACCATGTGCCTTCTGGTTAGGAGCTTGTAAAGTGGGGATTGGTAGTGCTTGATATGCCAACTTGCAGACATCAACCTAGAGATTACTTGAGTCATATTTACCACCCCATATTTAATATTTGGAATTCATTGAGATAATGAGTTTTTTCAAAAAGAATGTTACATGTGATTTCAAAAGAATAGAAGTTGTGATTTTGGAGCACAGCATGGCATTGCATTCATATGTAAAACTGCTTAAACATATATATTTTGTTAAGATCTTTCTACTGGGCTTTGTGCTTACCTCTAGTGGATTTTGTGTAGGAAAGGACGTGGTGATCCCACCTAACTAGAGGCGTGGGAAATGTTTTGAGAGCACGAGACTCTTTTTCTTTTGTTGTTTATTTTGACAAGCCAAGGGCTTTACATATAAGGGTTTTGACAACTATCTTTGTGTAACAGAGCCTAAGCCTTGGAACTTGTATCCCATGGGGCATTCTTTTGTGTTATCTCTTTTGTATTAACTGTCACACATGCTATAGATTCATTCTTTAAGAAAATTGAATATGTATTGCATGTGGACCCCTTTTGTAAATCTCTCATACGATATGTGATACAAATATTGAGATTTGATAAATAGAATGATGATTGGAGAATTATGATTGTTTGATTAAGTGGATTAATTAGAGTTATTTTATGTTAATTATTTGAGGGCCTTACAACTCATAACCTCAAATACATAAATTGTCTCCATAAATAATTTACACAAATGTCTCCAAAATAATATATACAATTGTCTTTAAAAATAATATATAGTGGCGGGCCCCAAATTTCTAAATCAATTAATCCTTTAAATGCTTCAATGCCACTAAATTGCTTCACACTTGAAAAAAAAAATTAACTCAGGAAGTATACAACACAACAGGAATAACAAGGCTCAAATAGAGAATAAATCAACAGAGATCCAACAATTTACAACATGACACAAACAATTGGATTCAATAATCAAGAAATTTACCAAATTGTATAAACAAATCAACTCAACATATGATAATTTGTCTACGACCAAGTACCTGATCTTACTCGGTACATGACCAGTGACCAGCTTCACAAACCTCACCCAAGCACAACCGCTTATCATGACATATTGGTGCAAACTATTAGTAGGGTCCACTTGATCTATTATAGAGCGTTTCCACGTCTTCTAGTCAGACAAATCAACATAGTCAACACATAATAACTTCACAAAATTTTCTGAATAGAATGATCAAACAAATCAACATAGAATAATTCCACATAATTTATCAAATAATCATAGTAATCAAAAGGATTGCAAATTGAAGGTAATTAAAATGAAACTCTTTGCAAAGACATTGAAAGGAATCATATTGTATACCACCCGAATTATCTCAAATCAATCTTCTTTGTCACCAACACTTTAATCATCTGAAATTTCTCCATAGATCTCCAAATGGCGGATTAAAATTCTAAAACATAAGGTATGTAAGGTTTGACAAAATTTACAACCACTACGCCAAAGTTCATCTTTAACGACGGCTTCAATTACGGCGGTAAAACGATTGTCGTTAAAGATATTTATTATAGACGATTAACAAATTGTCGTTAAAAATTTATTATTAACGGCGGTTACAAAAACCCGCCGGTAAAAGGTGACCAAAAAATCATGTTAAGCTGAAGGGTCATTTTTTTACAGCGGTTGTTTGGAGACTGCCGCAAATGTATTTTGTATTTTTTAATTCCCTTTTAAAAAAAAATTGGGTCCATTCAATTAATTTGTTAAACCACATCGTGTTTTACCTATTTCTCCTAATTGATTAGTTTTTCCTTGTATCTCTAAGTTCTGGAAGAGACTTGGTGTTGCAGAGTGAAACGAAGAGTCACCAATGAAGCTCCAGCGTCGGAGGTCGTTCGAAGCACCATTGTCGCATTGCAGCCCCATTGTCAGAGGTAAGAATCATTTGCCTACCTTCTGATTCCCCTATTAGCTTCATCTTTTTCACTCTTTGTTGTTGTTGCCTCCATGGGTTTCTTTTTCCATGCTTTCTCCTTTCCTTCTCTTTCTATTGCCATTCTTTCTACCTTTTCTAATAGTGTTTCTACTAAGATATCAATGATTGGAGAAAGGGTAATTTCATTTTAGGGTTTGTTCAATGAAAGCAAGTAAATCTTCCTCTTATTATCAGTTTTGATATACATACATACATACATATATATATATATATATATATTGGTTAACAAAGATCAAAGAAGCAAAAATAGCCAAACCCATAAATCAAAAACAAAGTGTTTCAAAGAGATTTTTTTGGATTCACGAATTAAAAACACTGAAAATGGGGGGGTTTCACGTACAGGAAAATCTTTTTTTGTTGTACATGTGCTTGCAAATCCTTTATTGCATAGACTCACTAGAAAAACATTTTTTACATTACTGTCATTCTTTTTAAGGTACTTTTTCTTTAAGCATATGGACCTCTCTATCTCTGCTTTTGGCCACCAGGTTTTTGATGAAATGCCTAAACCACTGCAAACTAACAACACTTAGTTAATAAACTTCTAAAATTTGCACCAATTATATAAGTTATTTCCAGCAACATTGATTTAGCCTTACTTAAAAGAAAAAACAAAACAAAACAAAACAAAACAAAAAATAAATAAACTTAGGCCTTTTAATTATCCCTTTTTCATGTTCAGATTCGTCTTAATCTTTGAAATAATTTTGTATTTTTATTTTAATACTATTTGTACTCCAATTGATTACTTGAATTAGGTTTCAAATGACTGTTCTCATTAAGGAAAAAAGTTGGTAATTGAATTCTTCTTTGCATGTTCAATCATGTTTTCATTATTCTTGACCGTAAGCAAAATGCTTATCGACACTTCAGAATTTGATGTTCAGTGTTCTCTTTTAAACCATGATGCTTTTGTTTTTCTGTTTTATTTTGTCTCAATCCCATTGAAGTGGTTATATTTTCCTATTGACAGCTCTTTTGCAGTTTTAGTTGCTTCACTTGTTCCTTTACGATGTTGCAAATGATTGTGATTTTTCATGTTTTGGAAGTCAGACTTTGTTGTTAGGTTGCTTGCTAGATATTTGTGAAAAACCACAAAGATTGCAGCAATGTTTGTTCCACATAGGTTGGATAGATTTGTCATTTACCATGAATGGTTTCACTAATAATCTACATTTACTAATGAGCTAATTACACATGACAAACATTGAATTTGTGGTGTTTTCAAAATGAGTTTGTTTATCTGTGGGTACAACCTGATTTTTCACCAAAAACACAAAATTGAATGAGATCTTTGGGGTTTAGATTTAAGTTCTTTACGCCTCTGCCTAGGAAGTCTTCAGGATTTTAAGTTCAAATCTTTAGCCAATAATATATTGTTGGTTATCAAACCTATTAAAATTTAAAACAAATATATATATATATATATATATTATATGAAAAAAACAAGCCATGTGTGGTTGATGATGCAGCCAACTAAAGAAACCCTCAAACTAGATAAAATTTTAAACCTAACCTTTCCCATCTAAATTTAGAATTCTGTTTGTGGTGATTTCTAACTGCTTTCAAATTTGCTCCCCTCTGCTATATAATGTATCCATCTGTTGAAACATTTTTCTGTATGCATCTTTACCTAATATGTTGTTTATGTCAACTATCCAGTACAATCAACTTCAGTGGTGATTTTTCACTTATTGTTAATTGTCTGTTTGCTGCCTTTGTTTTTTTTCCTCTCCTCCTTTTTCAAGTGTTGGGAGTTAGTCATTTTTATAAACTTTGGAATCCATGAAATTAAATTGCATATGTAAGATTGAATATGATATAGTATTGTTCATCTATTTATATGGGAATGTTTTTGGTGTCTGAATTTAGAATCTCTTTTTTCCTAATGATTAGATTGTCAATATTATCCAACTGTATCTTTACCATTCAATTCAGTATTGATAAAATGTATTGCTTCTATTTAGTTTGCTCAATAACTTTATTTCCTTCTTTCATTTTGTTGTAAAAGATCATACTTTTCCTATCATTGACAAATCCATGCATGTTGAAAAAATGATACTACGAATAGCAATATTTCAATTAATTAGCAATATTTCATAGCAAGGAAAATGAGAAATAAGCAAAGAATCTAAAAGAAATTATGCTAGTGTTAAAAAATAATAATAATAAAATAAAATCTCAACTTAGGGCATTCTCAGAGCTCACAGTCAAGAATTGAATAATCGATGGCATAGGGAAAAGAAAGTTAATTTGTTGCTTTGTGTTAAATTATAGTCTAGTAGTAAATAAAGCTTATATAAACAACCAAACAAAACCTTTGTTAGCCTATGTGCTGAAAAATTACTTTTTCCTATTTTGACTAGACACTTTTTTGAAACTTGATAATTTAGTCACTATTTAAAATAAATAAATAAATAACTAGTTTGATGGAGACTTGATGATTTAGACAATTATTTAGTCACTAATTTTCTTCTAATGTGTCATCTTTAGGTTGCACACGATAACCTCCTCCTTTAAATTTATGATTCTTTTTTGTGTGTTTGTATGTATCAAAATAAGTTATTTAAAGGAGTTGAGATCCTCTCCTTGAGCGCTTTCCTTCTCTCCCTACTTGCAATGGTAGAGATGCATTGTGAGTTGATCCAATGGTCTAGATTTAGCTATTTAAAAATAAAACAAATTCAAATTTGCTTTTGCCACCCAAATTTGGACCATTGGATCAACTCACAATACATCTCTACCATTGCAAGTAGGGAAACAAGGAGAGAACTCAAGGAGAGGATCTAAACTCTATTTAAAGACATTTGGCAGTCCAACCAATTGAGGCAAATAATTCTCTATGTTTATATGCAGACTATACTTTTTTTTTTCAATTTCTTTGTTGTATATAATCATGCTTATTATATGTTGACTCATACATTTTAATTTATTTGTTATTTAAGTATTTACATATAAAATGTCAGGTAATCTTGAAGATAATTATTATGGATAAGGATTGGATTCATATAAAACATAGGTTAGACCCTGCATATATGGAAGGGATTGAAAGTTTTATGGAGTTTGCTTATACTAATAAGCCTTTTGAGTCAAAGATATATTGTCCGTGTAAGAAATGTGTTAACCTTAGATATGAGACACAAAATGGTGTAAGAGAGCATATCATCATAAATGGGTTTAACACTAACTACATAAGATGGACAATTCATGGAGAGGCCTTGGCTCCATGTGGTAGAAATTAAGTGAATGAAAATCAAGAATTTGATGTAATTGATGATATGATTGGTTTGGTACATGACACATTTCAAGTTCCAATGGAACGTAGTGCCTTTACTGAAAATCAAACACATGAAAATACAAGATTGGGGCCTAATGAGGAGACTAAGAAATTTTTTAAACTATTAGAAGATGCACAACATGAGTTATACCCAAGTTCCAAGAGGTTCACAACTCTTTCTTTTGTTGTTCGATTGTTTCACATAAAGGTACTTAATGGATGGACTGATACATCATTTGATGTGTTGCTTGAGTTGTTGAAAGAGGCATTTCCTGAGGGTGAAACATTGCCACACTCATACTACGAAGCAAAAAAGTTCAACGAAGCCTTAGGCTTCAGTTACACAAAGTATGATGTTTGTCCAAAGGATTGTATGCTATTTTGGAAAGACAAAAAAAGGCTTGATAAATGTGAAATTTGTGGGAGATCAAGATATAAAGAATCGAAAATTCATTTAGAGGATGGAACTGCTAAAGTAACACAAATTTATGCCAAACAAGTAAGATATTTTCCTTTAAAGCCAAGGCTCCAAAGGCTATTCATCTCATCAAAAACTGCATCACTCATAACATGGCTTGCCAATGAACACACCGATGATGGGATAGTGAGGCATCCAGCTGATTCACTTGCATAGAAAACATTCGATGAACAAAATCGAGATTTTGCTAGTGATAGTTGAAATGTTAGACTCAGATTAGCATCGATGGTTTTAACCCGTTTAAGACAATAAGCATTGCTCATAGCACGTGACATGTTGTGTTGATGTCGTATAACTTGCCTCCCTGGTTATGCATGAAGCAATCATATTTCATGTTATCTTTGCTTATTGATAGGCCTCACGCTCCTGGAAATGATATTGATGTGTATTTGCAACCTTTAATTGACGAGTTAAAGGAATTATGGACTAATGGCATGCTTACTTATGATGCACCAAGCAACCAAATGTTTCATATGCGTGCAGCTTTATTGTGGACCATAAGTGATTTCCTTGCTTATGCTAATTTATCTGGATTGAGCACAAAAGGAGCATTGGCTTGTCCCTCTTGTAATAAAGATACCCATTCTACATAGTCAAAACATAGTCGAAAGTATTGTTATATGGGTCGCAGGCAGTTCTTAGATGAAGGGCATAAGTTTTGGAAAGATGCAATATGCTTTGATGGATGTGTTGAAACAAAGAAAATGCCACCTCAATTATTCGGTGATGATGTTTTCAAACAAAAAGAATTCATTGAGAACAAATATGGGAAGGATGATGAAAATGAGAAGGCACATGTGTCTAAAAAAAGAAGAGTTGTTGAGAATGGGAGAGGCATTCACAATACCTTAAGGGAAGAACATAATTGGGGAAAGAATAGCATTTTTTTCCAATTATCATATTACAAGGACAATTTAATTCGACACAATCTTGATGTTATGCACATTGAGAAAAATGTGTGTGAAAATGTACTTTGGACCTTATTGAATGTTGTGGGAAAAACAAAGGATAGTCTAAGAGCTCGTCGTGACCTTCAAGAGATGGGACTTCGTAAAGCTCTCTACCATCAACAACGGTCAAGTGACAGAATGCAAACTCATGTGGAAACTATGGGATATCCAATGCCTCAATCACCATCAATGCCTTCACATATTGGAGGGGTAATGTGTGCCTTTAAATGCTTAGCTCTCATATAGTTGTACTAGTTTAAGATAAGTATGTTTTATTATGACAAATTGGATATTGTAAAGTCAACTAATTATGTTGTTATGTTTAAACAGAATGGTTTTAGACGTCATTCAACATGCAATAGGTTCCAGATGCCTCTAGTTCTCACCAATTGAATGAAAAGCTAATGGTTTCATCACATGAGGCAAGACAATGTTTTCGCATAATATTTGAACATAGTTATTAAATTTTTTGGGGTTAATTAAATTTTATCCCCTTGTGGTTTTGTCCAAAAACACTTTACCCTTTACCTCCTTCAGGTTTAAAAACATACACATAACCTCCATGTGATATGGAGTGAAGTGAAAGTTTAACTCTGTTGAGAAATTGGAGGTGATTGGTTACTTTTAGAACTTGTGTTAAGAGCTTTCTATTTTCAAGCTGTTAGAGGGAGGAGAGAAAGATGAGAGGGGTGAAAGGTGCTTGTCCACTAGGTGTTGAGGTTAGGTTTGACCATGCACGGTGGTGGCCTAATGAATCGTGTCTGTGAGGTTGTTGGGTCACCCAACCTGGGTGTGTAGGGAAGTAGCTGTTTGGTTTTGTTTTAGAGGTAGTTGATGGCCATGGTGGCCCATGAGGCTATTAATTGGTGGTGGCCTTGAGGTGTAGAAGGAATTGAAAAGAATAAGGGAAAAGGAGAGTGGATCTGTTGCTGTAGAGAGAAGGAAGAAAAAAATAATATAAAAAGACAACAAATAAAAAAGGACAAAAGTGTCATTATATATATTTATCAGATTCACACATGATCACTTTAACCAGAACTTGTAACTTTTACACTTCACACCAAACTTCAAGAAGGTCATATGTATATTTTTAAACCAGATGGGGGTAAAGTGTTTTTGGACAAAACCACGAGGGGGTAAAATGTCATTAACCCAATTTTTCTCATAAATATTAGTATTAGTTCTATTTCTTCAAGGAATAATAGTTAAATTTTTTAAAGTGATTGCTTTGATACATAACATTTATACATTAATTTTTTAAAGGTTGGACAAGAAGGAGAATTACTTACTTCTAAATTGCCAAAACAAGTTGTGGCGGAAGGCATAGTTATTTCTAAGGACCCATCCAAAGCAGTCTGTGGACAATGATTGGGGTGAGAATTTTGGGAAGCTCATATTATGAAGGCAATAAAGCCTTGTCAAAATTTGGTGAAAGGTCATCAAGGTGTCAAAACAGTTGAAGATGCACTTCACAAATGCGTAGCTTAGCCTTCAGTTGATGTAATGCACATGCACTAACACTATATTTATCATATTTTTAAATCTTAGTGGTAGCTAAATTTATATCTTTTTATACATGTGCAGATTGAGGATTCACTTGCAGACTTTGCAGATTGAGGGGAGATAGGTGGATCGTGTAAATAATGCACATGCTTTTTGGAACTTTTATTTTGACACTAGTATTTTGAGACAAATATTTTGGAACTAGTTGCTACATTTGCATATTGAAAGGAGCCAAATGGACCATGTTGATAATGCACAGGCGTTTTAGGACTTTTTATTTTGGCATTTGTGTTTTGAGACAAACATTTTGGAAGTATTTGCTGTATTTGCAGATTGAGGGAGCTAGATAGACCATGTAGATGATGCACATACTTTTTAAGACATTAATTTTGGCACTCGTGTTTTGAGACAAATATTCTGGAACTATAATTGCTACAAGTGACATGTATTTTGGAACTAATTGCTACGTGTGACATGTATTTTGGAACTTTGTTACATGTGACATGCATTTTGGAATAGACTTTGATAACTGAATATGGTGTATGGATTTATGTAGTAGCTCGGGTCTGAAGCTGACCTGTTTTCTTCTTTTGGGTTGGGACACGTGGATGTCCTAGTCGACTTTGGCCTTGTCGGGATGGTTTGGGTCTTCGGAGCGCTTGGGCTTGGTTTTTGGAACAACAATCCAGGTTTGCTGTTTGGACAGGTCGCGCCGGCGACCATGGGGTTCGCAGCCGCGATGGGGTGGTATGGAGGTCACGGCTGTGAACAAATGTGGCCTTCAAGTCGGTTGGCCGATGGTAAGTGCATTGCTCATGAGGGGCCGCGGCATCAGGCTGCGAGTAGAGAAGTTGCAGCCGCAAGGAAGTTGGTCATGCCCACGACCAGGCATGTTGGGTGGTTACAACTGCAATAGGTAGGATTGCACCCTTGACCTGTTGAGGTGGAAAGTTTGTGCCCGCGAGGTTTTGGACAGTGGCGGTGACATTATATAACTTCGCAATGCGTTGAAAAGTCACTTTTTCTGGTCCTCTCCATTTTCGAACCCTCTAAGCTTTTAAGCTTGGGTTTCATCTATTTTAAGTGATTTCCTACGCCTAGTAGACGAAAATGTAGAGGGTCGTGAGAGCGTTGTTTTAATCTGAGCGGATCGTGTTTTCGTCGACGTTGATTTTTGGGTGGTCTCATCTTCGCTTCAAGAGGTAGGGATTCTTTAGCTTCTTTTCAATACCTCGCTATAGATAGATCTATGGTACTTTTAATTGCATTAAAAGTATACTTTTCACGTTTAGTTTTAGGACGAATTACATTAACGGTCCCTATAATTTGGAACTTGTGTCACTTTGGTCCCTGACTTTTCAATTGTGACACATTTGACCCTGAATTTTGAATCTTGTTTCAAATAAGGACAATTGAATATATCATTGCCCAATTTCAAGGGCAAAGTCATAAATTTGATAAAATATAAACTAATTTCACAAAAATAAATGTCAAAAAAATATTTTTGAATTTTTAAAAATGATTTCTACCCACCAAAGATAAAATTATGTAAATTTGATAAATTATTTACACATTTATTCATTTATTTATTTTACCAAATCAATTTTTATTATGTGTTTGGATTATGATCACATAAATGGGTGGTTGTTGTCTTAATGCTTTTAATTATATAATTGGAGTCTGTAGAGTTTTGTCATTGGCCAGCGGTGGAGGATGGTATTGTTTGTTGATTAGTAGATGCCACGTGTAGGGTTCACGTATTAGATTATGTAATAACGTTTGTTAGTGGACATTGTGAATAGAAGATTCCATTTTTGTGTCGTGGATTATGTTGTTAGAAAGAAATTGGAATGCTTGTGAACATTGGTTATGTTATAAGATTGACGTTGGGTAGTTATGGTATTGATGATTAATAACTCGTATTGTATTTTGGAAACGGGATGGAAATTAAAGAAAACCCATTGTTGAACGGCGGTGCGTGTAGCACATTTTGCAAGAAAAGGGTTAATGTATTTAACATATAGCGTTTTGGTTTAGATTCAACCCATTATATGTTTTGAATCCGGGATTCATTGTCTTATACAATTGTTCATGTCATGTTTCCCTCTTATCTCTCTTGAATTTGACTTTTGGGACATGTTGTGTATGTTTGGAACAGGTTGGTAGCTTGTTTTTCTAGTGGTTGATGCCCATAATTTTGTTCCTACGCTCGAGCGACACTTCTTGCGCTCGAGCAGTTTTTGTGAACCTCCAGTATTTTTGCAGATTTATAAAAATACTGGGAGTGTGTAATCTTCGCTCGAGCGAAGCTTCTTGCGACGGTCTTTTGTCTGTAAAACTTCTGGGAGTTTGTATTCTGTGCTTGATTGAAACTTCTTGCGCTCAAGCAGTAAAACTTATTGTCTCTAGTCGCTCGAGCGACACATCTTTTACTCAAGCGAATTGTGCGTATATCAGTTCGTAAGCAGCCCTTTTTGAGTCACTTTTTCATTTGTCTCTATCTAAACATTTTAAAACCCTAATATTTCTCACTCTCTCTCTAAGACTCATCTATTTCACTTATATCCATCTAGATCCGTCAATCTTTGCCCCTGTGTGCCTTTGTTAAAAAGACAAAGCTCGACGAGGGCTTCGTTCTAATCGGAGCAAAATCGGTTTTCAGCGTGTTTGAGTTTCCTACACTTCCTCTCTCGTTTTCTAAAACTTGAGGTAGGGATTCTTCACACCTTCTATGAGTTTTAACTTAGTTATTTTCGATTTCTAAACAACATTGTGATTTTGGAGGTTTTTGAAACAAACCTAGGGTTTTGGATAAAAATCAAAGGAGGGATTTTTCAAATGGATCCTTGAAAATGACTATGATGTTGGTAAAAATGTTGAGTTGGGAGCAAACGGTTGATTTTGACACTTGGGATTGTTATTAGAAAGAAAAGTGATTTTGCCCTAAATGCCTCAAATATTAATTTTGTATAAATAATGAAATTGAGGTTGAAATTGTGAAATTAGATTGATATTGATGAGGATGGTGGAGTTAAATATGTATTATCACTCACCCCTTGAAATTTGGAAAGTTCATCTATATTTAAAATTGTATATCTGTTTAGAAATATCTATTTTGGGTTATTGGTGGAGGATAGCTATGATTGTTGTAGAAACTGCATGAGAATTAGGGGAATCGAAACTGTTTTTCTCATTCATTTGCATCGGCCATTATTTCACATCTATACATTGTATATGTATATTGTTTTGAGAAAAAGGGTGAATCTGGAAAGGAGTTGTTACATCAATTAAGTTAGTCTGTGTGTCCAGAGTTAAAGTACCAAAAACTGCGCGTATACATGGGTGCCGATCCCGCGGACGAAATTTCCATGAAATGGCAATAGTGGTGCTTGTATTCATGGATCCCAGTTTACGGTTTCCTCTAGACGAAATTTCCGGGAAAGGTTATATTATTTTGAAATTCCCAGAGCGTGATTCATTGCCCTGTTTTCCATTGAAAAAAGAATGTTTATGAACTATGATATTCATTTGGCATTGTATGGTTTTTGGAAAGGAATAAAATGTTTTAGCACAAGCATTACATTTGCATTTCACACTTATAGCTTTGTTAAGATTCATATACTGTGTTAGATTATTTCTACTAGGCTTTGGCTCACCCTATATGGCAAAAACATTTCAGGTGCTGATGATATGCCTCTGCCAAGGCAATAGCTTGGGAGGACTTGGAACGAGAGCTTCTTTTGTGTGTTTATTGTATTTGTTTTTGTACAAGCCAAGGACTTACACTGTATTGGACTTAAGTCTACTTTTGTTGTAACCAAGCATCGTCTTGGAAAGATGTAAGCCTACAGGGCATTTCTTATTTGTCTAATTTTCATCTTGACTCTCTAATATGTCAACTTTTGTAAAGCTTAATTGTAAATCAATGAGAGATAACTATTTTGTCATCTTGATCACTTATTAATGTTGAGTATGGGTTTTAGCAATTATTTCGGGGTGTTACAACTTGGTATCAGAGCGTACCACGTTTGAATACTTTGGGTATGTAGGAAGTTGTTCTTACCACAATGGGTTTATCTCGCTTGATAGAGATGTTTGTATGTTTGTAATGCTATGTGATAACATGCTTATGTGATTATATGGGTATGAGATTTAATTCCTAAGATATTGGTTGGGTCTACGGGTTTCTAGAAGTGCTATTAGAAAAGCACTTGATCACTACTATTTCTAATTGGAACTCTAGCAATACTGCGAGATGATCATTTTCTAAAAAGGAAATTCATATGTATTTATGTGATTATGTGCTTATGAGGAGTGAATTATTGTTGTCCATTGTATTAGGACGCGAGTGAGTTAGCCTCAGCACATTTGTAAATATGTTAATCTCTTTGTTACCTTCATTAGGATGTCAGGACGTGGACATGGTGGTGGTAGGCGTGGTAGGCCTAGAAGGCATGAGATGCCTTTGCCGGATGAGATTTCGGCGTAAGAAGAAGGGGTTGGTTCGCAGGCCATGGGCGCTTTGGCCCGTGAGGATGGAGCTTTACGAAATCCATAGACATTCTCAGGGTTGAGAATCAAGTCCAGGCCCAAGTTGCTAAAGCAGGGCCATCTTTCTTGAAGAGGGAGTTCTTCCGATCTAACCCGGATGAGTTTTTGGGTGATCCTAAGGAGCCACTAAAGGTGAATGAGTGGCTAGAACAGATGGTGAAAACATTCGAGATGCTCGTCATCGAGCACGATGAGCTGAGAATGACCTTGGCATCCTTCCAGCTAAAGGGAGATGTGGGTCAATGGTGGAAGTATGCGCATGGGCGCATTAGGATGACTTGGGAGGCCTTTGTCAACGCCTTCTAGGACAAGTTCTTGCCTCCCACAGCTAGGGAGAAGTTGAGGGACCAGTTTCTGAAGCTCAAGCAACTTAGTTTGCTAATAGCTGAGTTTGAGGCAGCTTTCACTAGCCTCTCTAGATTTGCACCCGAACTCGTGGCGACGGAGGAATGCCGTTGTATAGAGTTCAAAAAGGGGTTGAGGACCGAGATTCTTTTCAAGGTAGCTAGATCGATGATTAGGGACTACAGACACCTTGTGAAGGCAGGGGCGCCTCATCTTGAGACCGTAGTTCAGGCAGAAGAGGAACGGATGAGGGGCTCCAAGAGGAGTCAAGAGGTTCAAGGGGAGAACCGGGATAATAAAAGGCAGAGGGGTTCCACCCCATAGCAGTTCCAGGCAGCACAGTCTAGGTCCATCATTCTTGTGTCAAGTTCGGGTTTAGAGAGAGGTAATCCAGGAGGTTTCTCTTGCTACAAGTGTGGCTAGTTGGGTCACAAGTCTCCAGCTTGCTCGTAGAGAAGAGGAGGGCAACAGTCTGCACCGCTTGTAGCTTGTTCTCAGAGCTAGAGTCAGGGGAAAGGGTAGCTGCCTACCTGTTATCAGTGTCGGCAATCAAGGCACATGAAAAGGTTTTACCCTCAGTTGGGTGGTACACATAGTGCGTCTGGTTCGAGACAGACACAGAGCCACCAGCCTGCATAGTCAGCACAAGCCTCGAGGGCCCATCAGGGAGCCTCTTCAGCGCAGTCACTGTATCAGACTTTATGCTCCGAGGGGTGAGCAGGTGGAGCAAAGACCTATAGGGCATGTGTATGTTGTTACCACGCCAGATTTGGTACTAGCGCCTTTAGTAGTGAGAGGTATTTTATTGTTATGTAATTCTTTTGCCAATGTGTTGATTGATACGGGTGCATCCTATTCTTTTATTTCGCCTGCATTTGCATCGGCTTTGGGATTAGAGTTGGCTCGGTTAGTATCTCCACTCAGTGTAGAGTCACCTGTTGGTGGTGAGATTATTTTGGAACAAGGGTGTCAAGGTTATGAGATATAGGTTACCGATCGCCGACTTCCTTTTACATTTGTGTTGATTGACATGTCAAGTTTTGATGCTATATTAGGTGTGGACTAGTTGTCATCGTATCGGGATGTCATAGATTGTTACCGTCAGAGGGTTACTGTATGTACCTTGACTGGCAATTGTTTTTATTTCATAGGGGACAAAGCCGATAGAGCTTCATTACCAGTATGTGATCCGCGAGGTCGAAGTGAACTTAGTTGTCTCCTTGCAAACTTTTTGGGTAGTGAGTGTGATGAAGTCCGAGTCGAGTTGCCAAGGGTAGTTTGTGAATACCCGGACGTTTTTCCTAAGGATCTCACTAGTTTTCCACCTCACCGTGAGATTGAATTCTCTATTGATCTAGTGCCTGGCACGACATCGATTTCTATGGCACCATATAGATTTGCACTCGCCGAATTAAGTGAGTTAAATATTCAACTCCAAGAATTGTTAGATAAGGGTTTTATCCACCCTAGTACTTCACATTAGGGAGCATCGGCTCTCTTTGCCAAGAAGAAAGATGGTGCATTATGACTTTGTATTGATTACCAGAAGTTGAAAAGGGTAACTGTTAAGAACAAGTACCCAATGCCACGTATAGATGATTTGTTTGATCAGTTGAAAGGGTCTTATTGTTTTTCTAATATAGACCTGAGATCTTGTTATCACCAGTTGAGGGTTAAGGAGGAAGATATCTAGAAGACGACATTTCGTATGCGGTATAGCCATTATAAGTTCCTAGTGATGCCTTTTGGGCTAACCAATGCATCAGCCATGTTTATACATTTGATGAACTGGATCTTCCATGAGTTCTTAGATCGCTTTGTAGTCATCTTTGTTGATGACATCTTGATTTACTCATCTCCAAGGAGGAACACGAGGAACACCTATGAGTTGTACTTGAGTTGCTTAGAGTCCACAAACTGTATGCTAAGTTTGGAAAGTATGAATTCTAATTTAAAGAAGTAAAGTTCTTAGGCCATGTGGTATCCGGGGAATGAGTGACTGTAGATTCATCCAATATAGTAGTACAAGATTGGGAACAACCTAAGAATACCTTTGAGATTCATAGTTTCTTGGGTTTGGCCGGGTATTAACGTCGGTTTGTGAAGGATTTCTCTAGATTAGCCTAATCATTGACTAGACTGACAAGGAAAGGGATCAAATTTGTGTGGAGACTTGTGAGAAGTAATTTCAAGAGCTTAAGGTTAGACTTACCACTGCTCTAGTCTTAATTATTCCAGAGAGGAGTTTAGGCTATTCGGTGTATTGTGATACTTCACGAGAAGGTTTGGGTTGTGTTTTGATGCAAGAGGGAAAGGTAGTAGCCTATGACTCACGTCAGTTGAAAACACATGAGAGAAACTATCCTACCCATGATTTAAAACTAACAACTGTGATCTTTGCCCTAAAGATTTGGAGGCATTACCTTTATGGTGATAAGTTCCGAGTGTTTTCTGATCACAAGAGTCTAAAGTACCTATTTTCATATAAAGATCTAAATTTGAGGCAAATAAGGTGGATGGAGTTTATGGAAGATTATGACTTTGAGTTACGCTGTCATCCGGGAAAGGAAAATGTAGTGGCCGATGCCTTGAGTAGAAAATCCATTAGTAGTGCAGCTGGTATTGCCATCTAAGAATGGGAGATCTTGGGTGCTATTGGTTAGTTTGACTTGCATCTTGGTGAGTTCATTGAGTCAGCAACTTTGTTTTCGGTAGTTACACAACCCACACTTGTGAGCCGAGTTATAGAAGCGCAGAAGGGTGACCTTGAGGTAGAAACCCTCCGAGAGAATATCTCTAGTGAAAAAGTAGAGAAAGGCTTAAACGTGTATTCTGACTTGAGTGTTAGATACCTCGATCATCTTTTCGTGCCGGAGTCTTGCCGAGAGAAAGTACTCCGAGAGTTTCACCATTCACGCCTTGTAGTGCATCAAGGAGGCACAAAGATATATCACGACCTTAGTCGTCAGTTTTTGTGGAAAGGAATGAAGAAGGATGTAGCAGTGTTTGTGTGAGGTGCCTTACTTGTCAACAAGTGAAGGCCAAGCATCAAAGATCAGCGGGTTTGTTGCAACCCTTGCCCATAGCCGAGTGGAAGTGGGAGCATGTCACAATGGATTTTTTTGTGGGTCTTTCGAGGACTCAACGGGGTAGTGATGTCATTTGGGTGGTGGTTGACCGATTGACCAAGTCAACGCACTTTGTACCTATGCGCACGAGTGACTCGGTAGACTATCTAGCCGACCTTTATATTAGGGACATAGTTTGACTTCATGGGGTCCTTGTGACTATTGTTTCGGATAGAGATTCCGCGTTTTACGGCTTATGCCTTGGGCACTAGGTTGACTTTTAGTACCGCCTATTATCCTTAAACTGACGGCCAGTTGGAGTGTACTATTCAGATCCTTGAGGATATGCTTCGATGTTGTGTCCTTCACTTTAAGAGATCGTGGGAGAGGAATTTGCCTTTAGTGGATTTTGCTTATAACAACAGCTTTCAGTCGAGTATTGGCATAGCACCGTTTTGTATGGCTGACTATGTAGATCTCCTTTGTGTTGGACCGAGGTGGGTGATGCACCTATGTTGGGTCCAGAGTTAGTCTGGGAAACAACAGAGAAAGTTACGCTTATCTGTAAGAGGTTGGTCACGGCTCAGAGTCATCAAAAGAGCTATATCGATCGTAGAAGGAGACCGTTATCTTTTGAGGTGGGAGATCACGTCTTCTTGAAGATATCACCTAGACGGGATTTGATGAGGTTTGGGAAGAGCGAAAAGTTGTCCCCTAGGTTTATTGGGCCTTTTGAGATCCTGGAACGGATTGGGGAGGTAACTTATCGTTTGGCCTTGCCGCCACAGCTTTTTGGGATTCATAGCATGTTTCATATCTGTATGCTCCGAAAGTATGAGCCGGATCCATCACACGTGTTGGATTAGAGAGAGTTAGAGGTAGATGAGGATGCCTCGTATGAGGAGAGACTAGTTAGAGTTTTAGATACTCAAGACCAAGTCTTGCGAGGCAAGACTTGTCTTTTAGTGAAAGTGTTGTGGCGACACCACGGAGTTGAGGAAGCTACTTAGGAGCGTGAGATAGAAGTCCGTGAGAAGTATTTGGACCTATTTGTTGATGTTTGAGCATGTATTGAAAACTTTGTTATGTTAATGTAATATGAACATTATATATGTTCGGAAATGTGAATTGTACATTCAGTAATGAGCATATGTTTATATTGTTGATGAGAATGGATGACCGGTAAATGGGTCATGGTGACAAATTTGAATGCCTATCATTGATGTAATTGGTTTAAACTTGGTTTTGATGTTTGGTTTAAATTTCGGGGACGAAATTCCTTAAGGGGAGAGGTTATAGCATTTCTGGTTCAGACCCAACCCATTGTATGTTTTGAATCTAGGACTCATTGTCTTATACAGTTGTTCATGTCATGTTTCCCACTTATCTCTCTTGAATTTGGCTTTTGCGACATGTTATGTACATTTGGAATAGGTTTGTAGCTTGTTTTTCCAGTGGTTGATGCCCATAATTTTGTTCCTATGCTCGAGCTACACTTTTTGCGCTCGAGCGGTCTTTGTGAACCTCTAGTATTTTTGCAGATTTGCAAAAATACTAGGAGTGTGTATTATTCGCTAAAGCGAAGCTTCTTGCGCTCGAGCGATAATTTTTTGTCTGTAAAACTTTTCGGAGTTTGTATTCTACGCTTGAGCGAAGCTTCTTATGCTCGAGCGGTAAAACTTATTGTCTCTGGTCGCTCGGGCGACACATCTTGTGCTCGAGCGAACTGTGCGTATATCAGTTCGTAAACAACCCTTTTTGAGTCACTTTTTCACCTCTCTCTCTCTCTCTCTCTCTCTCTAAACATTTCAACACCGTAATATTTCTCACTCTCTCTCTCGAAAACTCACCTATTTCACTTATATCCACCTAGATTCGTCAATCTTTGCCCCCGTGTGCCTTTGTTAAAAAGATAGAGCTAGACGAGGGCTTCGTTCTAATTGGAGCAAAGTCAGTTTTCGGCATGTTTGAATTTCCTACACTTCCTCTCTCGTCTTCTAAAACTTGAAGTAGGGATTCTTCACACCTTCTGTGAGTTATAACTTAGTGATTTGCGATTTCTAAACAACATTGTGATTTTGGAGGTTTTTGAAACAAACATAAGGTTTTGGATAAAAATCAAAAGAGGGATTTTTCAAATGGATCCTTGAAAATGACTATGATATTGGTAAAAATGTTAAGTTGGGAGGAAATGGTTGATTTTAACACTTGGGATTGATTTTGGAAAGAAAAGTAATTTTGCCCTAACTGCCTCAAATATTGATTTTGTATAAATAATGAATTGAGGTTGAAATTGTGAAATTGGATTGATATTGATGAAGATGGTGGAGTTAGATATGTATTATCACTCACCTCTTAAAATTTGGGAAGTTCATTTATGTTAAGAATTGTATATCTGTTTAGAAATATATATTTTGGGCTATCAGTGGAGGATAGCTATGATTGTTGTAGAAATTACATGAGAATTAGGGGAATTGAAACTATTTTTCTCATTCATTTGCATCGGTCATTATTTCACATCTATACATTGCATTTGTATATTGTTTTGAGAAAAGGGGTGAATCTGGAAAGAAGTTGTTATTACATCAAATAAGGTGGCCTGTGTGTCCAGGGTGAAAGTCCCAAAAATCACGTGTATATACATGGGTGCCGATCCCGCAGATGAAATTTTCGTGAATTGGCAATAGTAGTGCTTGTATGGCCTACGTTTACATAGGTCTCGGTTTACAATTTCCTCCTGACAAAATTTTCGGGAAAGGTTATATTGTTTTGAAATTCCCGAAATGTGATTCACTGCCCTGTTTTCCGTTGAAAAGAGAATGTTTATGAACTATGATATTCATTTTGCATTGCATGGTTTTTGGAAAGAGATAAAATATTTTGGCACAAGCATTGCATTTGCATTTCACACTTATAGCTTTATTAAGATTCATATACTGTGTTGGATTATTTCTACTGGGCTTTGGCTCGCCCTATGTAGGAAAAATATTTCAAGTGTTGATGATATGCCTCCGCTAAGGCAATAGCTTGGGAGGACTTGGAACGAGAGCTTCTTTTGTGTGTTTATTGTATTTGTTTTTGTACAAGCCAAGGGCTTAAACTGTATTGGACTTAAGTCCACTTTTGTTGAAACCAAGCATCGTCTTGGAAAGATGTAAGCCTTTAGGGCATTTCTTATTTGTCTAATTTTCATCTTGACTCTTTAATGTGTCAACTTCTGTAAATCAATGAGAGATAACTGTTTTGTTATCTTGATCACTTATTAATGTTGAGTATGGGTTTTAGCAATTGTTTTGGGGCGTTACATAACAGTTAGCAATTATTGTTATGTTGAGTGGATTAAGTGTATGTATTACACTCGTATATTTATTTGTGTATCTAGTATGTATGTTGTTGTGATGTTGTTTGGGGGTTCATTTCCCACCGTATTGAGCTGGCAAATCGTGGCACCTTGACATAAGTTTTCTCGTCCTTTCCGGTTTGGACCGGGTAACATGTGAAAAGATGTTTATTTCTTGCCATATTGAGCTTGCAAAGTGTGGCGTCTTGTGATAGGTTCTTCTCCCTTCTGGTTTGCGCTCGGTAAAGTATGACCTTGGGGTCATTACCCTCTGGGTGAGGCTGGTAAAGCATTATGTGTTGTTGGTGTATCATTTGCCATCTATGTTGTATACAGGTGGAAATGGGATTTGGTGTCGTTCCCTTTTGGGTGAGGCCGATAAAGCGTTATATGTTGTTGGGTTGTATCGTTTGCCATATATGCTATATGCCGATGGAAATATGATTTGCAGTTTGTATTACTCTCAGTTATTTATTTTTGGATGTGTACGTTTTCGATTTCATGCTATGGTTGTCTCATGCCCTTGGGCCTATGGCCAGGAAAGGTGGTAGATATGTTGGTGAGGTGTGTAGTGTATTAGCATGTGGAGCCAGGTTATGACTTGTAGATGTGAACACGTTTTCAAAACTATTGTTTGAATGGGACTCTTGTATGTCAACATAAAAAAAATTAAGAGTAAAGAAAATGGTTTTGAAATGAAACAAAAGTTAAAAAGAAAATGAATGATTTTATTCTGTGTTGAGTTAAGAGAACATTTTGGGAAATAAGAAAACATATCTATATATCTTTGGATATCAACTGTCACATTACTTATACGGTATGTTGTGATGCATGCAATATGTTGTGATGTAAGGATTTTTGGGATCTCTACTCGGCTTTATGTTCATCCCACGTGTTCACAAATTTTTTAGGTACATAGCTGGAACATTGTTCAGGATTTGAAGTCTTTTATTATGTTGGCCACGGGGCCTTTTACTTGTTGGCTAAACGCCATGTAATGTATAAGGGTAAATCCCTTTTATTTATTGTTGTTTAATGTAAGCCCAAGGGCATTATATCAAATTTCATTTATATATCATCATCACCATGAGAGAGAATGTTATTATTTATGTACTATTCTGTTAGCACTTGTTTGTTATTGTTAAATTGGTAATACTATAAAGGATTTGGTAATGGATTCGGGTAATAAAAGTTAGGGCATTACAGCTTATATGGCTATGATATTGAGATTGTGGCAGTTTCAAGTCATACACTGTTATATTGAATGTATGGAAGCTTTAGTAGGTTATACACTTCTATTGAATGACTTTCATTGAGTACATTAGTTGTAATGCCCTGAGAATAATTACAATAAATCGAGGGTAATGATTAATTAAACAACATCATAATCCGAGAATAAAGTCCTTCCATTCATATATTTCAAATGTACAAAGGAGTAACACATGCATTTATACATTCATAAGTCCTAACCCTGAATCTATAGCATGTATTATAAACAAAAGATATGAATTAAACGTTAAACAAATATATAATGCCCTATTGGTTACAACTTTCCAAAATAGTGCTTAGTTACAACAAAAGTGATTTTAAACTCAATACAAATAAAGCCCTAGGCTTGTACAAAGTAAATACAACAATAACAAAAACAGAAGCTCTTGGCTCCAAGTCCTCCCAAGCTATTGCCTTGGCGGAGGCATATCATCAGTACTTGAAAATGATTTTTCCACATAGGGTGAGCCAAAACTCAGTAAAGATACTTTGACACAGTGTATGAATCTTAATAGAGTTATAAGGTGAATGCATATGCAATGTGCATGCCAAAACATTTTATATCTCTTTTTCAAAACCATGCAATGGCAAGTTTATATCACAATTCATGCAATCAATTCCTTTTCAAGAGAAAACAGGGCAATAGATACAACACTGGGAATCTCTAAGACATGCCTGCAAGTAGGCTACAAGCACTACCAATTTGTCACTTTTACCGGTATTAACCAGAAGGTTTGACACCTAACCGCACGAGTTTCTGCATTTTCACCAAGAACACTCAGGCCAACATAATACCACAACTATACTCCTACCTAGATTTACCAAGGTATTCGACTATTTTTCTTAAAACGATAACCATTTTCACTGTGTCAAACATGTTACAATACTCAATGCAATTGATGAGAAAATTAGTTTCAATTTACCTAATTCTCATACAATTTCTACAACAATCATAGTTATCCTTCACCGATAGCCCAAAACAGATATCTCTAAATAGATAATTAAATTTCAACACAGATATACTTTCTAACATTTCCAATTAGGAGTGATAATTCATATCCAACTCCATTCTCATCATCATCATTGTTCCAATTTCATAAAACCAACATCAATTCCATTTCTCTTTACAAAAATCAAATTTTCACAATTTAGGGTAAAAACCCCCATTTCTTTAAAAATCAATTTCCATGGATAAAATCCACAATTTATCACAACCCAACCATTTTTACAAGGCCACAACCATATACAAGAATCCATTTTGAAAACCCCTCTTTTGATTTCAAAACCAAAACCCTAGATTTTTATCCAAAAATCCCCAAATCACAATTTTGTTTAAAGAGGCAAATAACTGAGTTAAAAATCATAAAAAAGAGTCAAAATAATCCCTACCTCAAGAAGTGAAGAGGAAAACTCAAGAAAACTTAAAGTCAGTGAAACCACAAAGCTCTTGGATCAAAAGAAAGCCCTTGATGAGATCTACAACCTTTCTCAAAGAACCAATGTGAAAAAGATGTCTCTAACCAAATAGATCTAGAGATCTATGTGAGAAAAGTTGAGTTTCAAATAAAGAGAGAGTGAGAGAGAGAGAGAGAGAGAGAGAGAGAGAGAGAAGAATGAATGAGAAAAGAGTGTTTGGGTTTATATATAGTAGTAGTATAATATCCCTAAAGTCAATGAAAAGAATAAGTCAAAAATCCCCCAAAAGGTAGGGCTCAAACCGAATCCAAAATCTAAGAAAAACTCGCATGGGTCAACACCCAAGGTAGTGGTGTCGACCCTCAAGAAAAAATGTTGGGACACTTACGTTTGCAGCAGACAAGGGGGTCGCCCCCCGAACCCATGGTGTCGACCCCAAAAACCAATAGCCACGCCCAAGACATAGCAGCCAAGTGGTGTTAACCCTAGGAAGACTGGTATCGACCCCAAAAACCAATAGAGACACCAAAGACAGCAAGGTGGTGTCAACCCCAAAAACCCATGGTGTCGACCCCAGAAGCAAAACCAAACATGAAAAGAAAGAAGAATGACCGCTACGGACATGATTTCCTGGATTCAAAGGCAATAAATGGATTAGGTCTAAATCAGGATCGCTATATTAGCAGGTATGGAATATAAAAGTATAAACAATATTGGTTTAGCAAATGGTTCACAACCTGCGGTTTCTAAAATGTCTCTAATACTTGTATAGAAATTAACAGCGATTTAATCTCGTCGCTAATAAAAAATCATATTTAATTTTAAAATATATTTAATGGCGGTAAATAACTGCCATTAATTGTTGACGTCTTTTGCGGTGGTATCATACAACCACTTTTGACTTTAAAAAACTATCGTTAAAGGAACACCATTTACGATGGTTCTACAAACAACGCCGCTAATTTATATGGCTGTCGATTTTTTTATGTGGTGGTTAATAAGCGTCGTAGATACCGCCATTGTTATAAACGGTGGGAATATTACCGCCGTTATATTATTCCCGATACTTATATAGATGACATTTTCAATTTATGTTGTTTTACCGCCATTAAAACCTTTTGCAACGGTTGTATACTTATTAACAGCGATTGTTTACCGCCGTTAAAGGCAAACTTTGGCATAGTGAACTCTCTTGTTAAATAAAATTAATAATTCTCATTCTAAATACTCCCAAATTAAACATAAAATTTTGAACACAAAGAAAGAGGGAAATCGGATGAAACAAAAGAAATGGATGAAAGAAGGGTTGGTTTGGCTCAATTTATAGGGGAAGATACTTGGCGTCAAAGAAAAGATTAAAAAAAATGAAAAGAAAAGAAAATGGAAGGAGGAAATCATGTTTTGTCCATCAATCAACTAAGAGAACTAGGCATAGGGAACAACATGGGGTGGTCGGCCAATTAAGGATTTTATTTTTAAATTTGCTTTTATTTTCTTGGTGAGGAAAAAAAATGATATATGGATAAAAAAAAATCTATTTTCAAAAAGAGATGAACAATAATGAGGTGTAGATAAAAAGAAATAAAATAAAATAAGGAAATAAATTAGATTCTCATTTAAAAATCTCACCATCAAATTATTATAATAAACCACCAATATTTCTCATTAAAATATTAATACTTCAAAAACGTGGGATTTCACTGCAATTGATAGCAAGATAGAGAAATGTGTGATATTCAACAAATAGGATGTTGAATAAGTGATATGTGTGTGTGTGTGTGTTTTTTTTTTTTTTTTTTACCTAAAGATCTTAGAATTAGGACCTAATAGCCCAAAAATTCAGATATCGACTTATGTCCTGAAGCTCCAAAATTTTAAACGTGTCCTAGATGTATCGTGTCCTATATTTATTGAAAATCATTGAGTTGTCCTATCATGTTTTTGAATTTGTGCTATTTATATTGTGACAAATAAGATAATGGGAGGGAGACCGACGGAGGCCACAACAATGTAAGGCAATTAGATACGGTGGCCTTGGGTGACAACTAGAGGTGGCAAATGGGCAGGTATGTACGGATCAAAATGGGTTTTGCATTTAAAATAATCTAACCCAAACCCGCCCATTTAATAAATGGGTTTAAACGGATTGGGTTGAATTGGATATGGGTTTGACAAATGAACCCACCAACCCATTTTATTTCATCTTTTTTTTAATTAAATTTTTTTAATTGTTTTTATTTTGAAAAAATTACACCAATGGTCCCTACATTTTGTCACTTGTATCATTTTGGTCCCTATGCTTTCAATTAGCTCATATTTGACCCTTAATTTTAGATTTTGTATCAATTTGGTCCAATTGATAATGCCAACAGTATTTTTGATGAAACATTATCATTGAATTAGTTGAAATTAATTAACTGAGTTATGTAAGTTTGTATTTTTGCCTTTAAAATTATTACACATGCCACTTATGGACATATTTTTTATAAAAAAAAAATGTTAAGAGTTGTAATTAATTGGACTACATTGAAACAAAATCATAAATTCAGGGTCAAAATCGATCAATTGAAATTACAATGATTAAAATGACAAAAGGACCAAAGTACAAGGACTACCGTCGTAGTTTATCCTTTTATTTTATATAAAAATATATATAGATATATTTTTTAACAATTTTTTTATTCTTTTAAATTTATTTATTTATGTATTTTGAAAAAATGATTTTATTTTTAAAAAATCATTTTTTTTTTAAAAAAAATTATTCTTATTTTAAATTTTTATTTTTTATTTTTTATAACAACGATGGCAGAGTGGAGGTGGTGGTGGTAGTGTTAGTAGACTGGTGATGGTGGTGATAGTGGTGGTGTGGTAATGGTGGTGGAGTGGTGATAGTGAAGGAGGTAGTGTTTGTGGAGTTACAGTGACGGTGGTGTTGGAGGAGGAACATGTGTATATATATATTTTGGAAAATGTTTGGAACCCCCACAAAAGATGACCCCTATGACCCCACTGATATATTGACCATTGATGTGTTTAAATTTTTTTTTTTTTGGGGAGTTGTGCTTGACAGTGACATGAATGATTCAGAACATTTTGGGGGTTGTGGGGGTCTCTATCATTGTTGATATTTTTTTTTGCTAGGGAACATATGTATATGTATATATTCAATATTCCAAATTAGAGAGAGAGAGAGAGACTTAAAAGGAACAGCGTATCTAATTGTTTGGTTTTAATTTTAGAATTAGTTTTAAAGTTTTAATTTTAGAATTAGTTTTTAAAAAATAAAAATTAATTTGACAAAATTGAACCAAAAAAATTTATTTTTACCTCATAAAAAAGTAAAATTAAATGATAAGTTGTTTTAATTTATTTATTTTTACTAAATTAGTATTTAGTTATTTTTCAGAAAAAATAAAAATAGGTTTTAAAAATTATACCAAACAGATGGGTTGGAGTTTATTATAAATATTAAATATACTAAAATATTAGTGTCAATTTCATAATATTTTAATATTATAATACGATTATTATAAATAAATATTGCAAAATTCTAAACATATATAAAATTTATATAAAAAATTTGATTAAAATGATGTGGCAATGATATTATTGTAAATAATCCATCTTCAATGGTGTTTTATTTTCAAGTGAAAGATTCATAATGAGTCACATCATTATGTATAAATTTTTTATTTATATAGTATTATTCATAAATATTAGGTTGCTATGTGACAAAATCTAGCAAATAGTGAATTGGCTTGGCAGGCGAAAGGCTTGTTTAGCAATAGACTTGGCCACTAGGGGTTTTTTTAAACGCGTTTTGCATTTACGAGGGTTGCAAATGAGCCGAGAAGCTCAACTTTATAAGATTTTTATTTATTATTTATATTATTGAATACATAAATAATATATTTACACTATTATTTATATATTTATATATTAGTTAATATATAAATAATATATATTTTAAATAAAGATAAATGAGTCGAACTCGAGGTAGGCTCGTTTACTAAACGAGCCTAATATTCAAGTTCAAACTCGATTCGTTTACTAAACGACCTAAGTCAAGCTGAGCTCTTCACAAGCCAAGTCAACTCACAAACAACTTAGTTCGTTTGCAGCCCACCATTTACAACTCACCACTAACAACTTGTTTACTACTTGTATATGAAGCAAATTTGCTGGTATAGTCCAATTCTGACCTGCAAGATAAATAAGCGGGTCTAAACTCATAAAATTGCAGGCAGGTATATTGAAGGTTTCTGATCAACCTTGCCAACTCTAACAACTATGTAGACGACGACTATTGTTAGAGATAGAGGGAGATAAACGAGCCACACAGAGAGAGAGAATTGTCCATGAAGGTCGAGTGATTATCCGGTAGTCTAGGACTCCATGATAATACAATTGGTGGAGAATATGGAATATTAATTATATATGTTAGGTGATTGAGGAACATAAAGGCATAATGAATGATGATTGGTGAGGGCTGACGAGGCTAGGGTCATCGAGACAAGGATGGAAGCTTTTTATGTGATATCATATGTAAAATTGGGAAAATTGTCCGTAACCCTTTTATATTATACTAGTGGTTGGGTATGTGCACTTCACGTGACACGTGATTTTTCATCAACTATCAAATACTGTAATTATGTGTGTCTTTGAAATTGGTATGTGATATGTATACAAAGTATGGAGACTTGTATGAGTAAATTGATCTGTATCCAAAATGCAACTAAGTAAGAAATAAATACATACTCGATTGAAGAATTTAAATAATAAATGAGAAATTTTATACATAAAACATTAATTTATAACTAGATTATTGAGATCATAATCTTATCCTAAACAATAAACAATAAGCAAGTCCTTTAAATATATAGTATTACGTAAATCTTTTTCTATCAACTTCCCACTTCAATTTTTCATAATCCGTACCTGTAATACAATTGAAGGTATGAAATTAATTGCACAATTACATAATTTTTTTTAATATTTCATCTTGTGATACAAATTTATTGAACCCACTATTGCATATTATTTTCATACTATTGGTATAAGAATGCATTAATATCAATATATAATGTATTTTTATACATCAAGACTTGTTGAGTCTCATTTTATGTGCCACGAATATCTTCCATGATGAAAAATATAATGTTGGGCAATAGTATATTTTAATTTATGTAGAAAATGTGGAATAATTTTTTTTAAGAAAATTGAATGATATTATAGCTTAATATTTTGATTGATATAGGAATTTCACAATTATTTTCAGGATATTTATAGATCCATGAGTGTTTGCAGGGTTACTTTCATGAAACTATCAAGTTACATAATTTATTATAATATCTATAAGTAATCAGCATATAACAAAAATTGATCGAAACTTTTTATTTGATGTATTTACTTCATGTATCATTAAGTTGTTGCGATAATGTTTGGGCATCATTTGATTTTTTCTTATAATTTGACTAAAATGTGTGCATGAGGTACATTATTTTTCTTAAACTTCACAACAGATAGTACAATTCTTACTTTAGCTCGTTTAACTTTGTTTGGAGAGTATATTGCAATAGATCTTCTATACGTTTTGTTTCATCATCTTCTTATTTTTCTTATTGCTCACCATTATAACTCATTATAATAAAAATATTTTTATGAGTAAGAGTTTGAGACGATATCATGTTGTTATGAATTTCAAAATTCATTTTCCCTTAATAATGTGATTTTTTCTGTAAAGGGAAAAAAAGTACAATTATTGTTATGATAGAGGTATTTTGCAATGTCTTGTTTTGTTATTGAAAGTATTTGTTATGGACACTTATTTGTATGACATGTATGTATATATGTATTGAACATAAGTTGATAGGAGAACAACACATATTTTGCAAATTTTTTCCTAACAAATATAATTATATTACTAAAGCGATACATGTTAGAAAATTAAAAGTATCTGATGGTAATATAGCATTACAGATTGAAAATGTATGAATACAATAATCTATATAATAAAGCATAATGGTTTTTGAATTTGTCTTACACACATTTGTCATACTAGGACATTTGAACAGCTCAGATCTATTCAAATTATAAAACAACGGCTTATATATATTTTCAAAAAATATCCTACATGTACATCTTCTATTTTCCCACTTCTCTCTCTTACTTATTCCTTTTGTCACCCGTTCCTTCTATAATCCCATGATCTCGCATTCCTCTCTCTTTTCTTTTTTGTTTTTTTTTTTATTTTCTCACATTTTTATTTTTATCTCTATTTTTTTATTTTTTTTATTTTCTCCTTTTTTTCACTTATTTTTATTCATATTATATGGAAAAATCTGCGATCCTAGAATTAGGAGCCAGATTTTACTGTGTATAGTGGAGATTATATTAATGATTTTTTTTGTCCACAAATTAAATGAATTTGAACAATTAACTATTATTTTTAAATATATTGAATACCTGATAGACTTCATAAATTTAGACTTTATATTGATCTTCAACATCTATATAAAACACTAGGATGGTTTTTGAATTTTGTCTTACACACATTTGTCCTATTAGGACATTTGAACAGCTCAGATCTATTCAAATTATAAAACAACGGTTGAGATATATTTTTCAAAAAATATCATACATGTACATCTTTTATTTTTCCGCTTCTCTCTCTTACTTATTCCTTTTATCACCTATCCTTCTATGATCCCACGATCCCACATTTCTCTATCTTTTCTTTTTATTTTTTTATTATCTCCTTTTTTTTCACTTATTTTTATTCATATTATATGGAAAAGTCTACAACCCCAGAATTAGGAGCCAGATTTTACTGTGTGTAGTGGAGATTATATTAATGAATTTTTTAGTCCAAAAATTAAATGAATTTGAACGATTAACTATTATTTTTAAATATATTGAATACCTGATAGACTTCGTAAATTTAGACCTCATATGAATCTTCAACATATTTTAATAAAGCAAGACAATTTTTGAATCTTCAACATATTTTTGTCTTGTTAGGACATTTGGATGACTCAGATTTATTCAAATTATAAAACAATGGCTTAGAAATATTTTTTCCAAAAAATGTTCTACATATACATTTTCTACTTTCTTGCTTCTCTCTCTCTCTTACTTTTTTCTTTTCTCACACCTCCCCTCCCATGATCCCGCCTTCCTATCTCTTTTCTTTTTATTTTTTTATTTTTTCCCGTTTTTATTATTCTCTCTATTTGTTTATTTTTCTTTATTTTCTCCTTTTTGTTCAATATATTTTACACATATTTCCGTATAATGTATGTATGCCCGTAATATACTAGGACATTACGAGCATACATACAATTTCATATAATTATTTAAGCAAAAGCAGTATTTTATGTATGCCCGTAGAAATTGTATGCATGCTAGGCACATCTATCTATCTAACTATGTATTATATTAGTAAAAGTGAGTTTTCGTGAGGAGTTTTATGAGAACTCCAAAATTTTATAATAAATTTGTGATTTTATCAAATTAAAAAATAAATTTAAATAGTATTTGGAATAATTATATTATTATAATCCTAATATTATTTACATCGTGACATCAGGCACGGGCATGAGCTAGTATATATAAATTTACATTTATATATTTTTATATATTGATAGACGTAGACATTGATATATATATATATATATATAAGTGTGGGTGTTGATTTCCGACCACACAACCAAAGGGGGAACTCAATTAGAGAGCACCGGCAGAATAGATTAAGCCCGAACAACCTGTCACAGAAAGATAAGAATCCGGCGGTGGTTCGTCCACCTGGGGGCACTCCGACGATCAAGTCAGTAATCAATATCTCTCAAAAACAACAAATAGTGCTTAACTCACTAGACATAACATAAAAAGAATACCTTAGACCCATGGGGGTGCCTCACTTTTATAGTGGTCAGTGTCCAACTTCCCCTAGAAGTCTTACTTCATGGGACTCTATCCTTTACAAGGATAACATCTATCACAACTCACACTATTCAGATTAAGATGAACTTTCTCAAGAGTCCCATCTCTATCCAAATAGGTAGTTTGATGTCATCTAGGACTCTAGTCCTCTATCCAAATATCTCAGATTCCAGTATTATTGCACCATATCTCATATTCCAGTATTATTGCACCATATCTCAACATCATGGTCTGCCCACGTGGTACCTCGGCTAACAACCTTAGCCACATGGACTACCCAAAAATATGTCCCCACAACTGCCCCCTAGGTTCTATTACCTCGGCAAACTGAGGTGATGGAACCTATACATGTACTTCTCTAACCAAGATCGTGACTTGTCAGTGCCAAGAAATAAGGACTCATATGTCCACTCGTCAAGAATCAAGAATCAAGAACCATCATATTCTATCTCATCCAGGTCCAGCATCTCAATGAAGATCACATTACTAGCAGAGATCATGACTTGCTAGTTCAAGAACATCAAGATCCTAGTATCATCTCATCAGAAATTAAAAATAAACAAGTTCTGCCCCCATCCAATTTCAACATCTCAACCGAGATCAGTATCTCAACTAAGATCGCACTTCTCAATCAAGATCATCATCAGATTGGAGCATACCAATCACGTCCCCATTGTGTTGCGTCAGTTCTGCCCCCCGCCGCTTGATGTCAGCGTGGGCACGTCAGGAATCTAAATCATAACTTTTTGCCATCTTTTTCCAATTCTAGCAAAACATTTTCATTTTCTCATTTCGTGTCTACTTGTGCCTTTAAACTCTCTTTCTCTTGCCTCTGCAAACCATCATCGCTATTCTTGAAGCATTCATTCCTATTACAACTCTAGTCACCACTTTTGGCATGCACTCAGCAGTTCAGTTCCAATCATAATGTTGTTTGACTTTGGCGAATCCCTTTCCGGCATTTACTTCCTCGGCTTCACTTTGTAAGTCCTTGATTTCTTTTATTTTAACTTCAGTTCTCCACTGTTTTCAAATATATTCCTTCTGTGGATTGTTACACATCACACACGATATCTGTATCTATATCTACATTGCCATCTTGTATTCATAATCGAATGTCATTGTTCTACATGCCTTCACTTGCTTTGGCTTATATTTTGTCCTTCATGTTCTTGAGCCCATCTTCACATTTTTTCTGTATTTGACACATATCTTCTAGCAAACTGTCATCGAATTCTATCAATTTTGTTCATTCCCTGAATCTATCAATGCTCTATTTTGCTCGTGTTCTTGAGTCTTTGATCACTGTTTCATGTTTTTGAGACCTGTTTCTTTTGTCTGTGCTTGCTTGTTAGTAGATTACTGCCTCTGAATCCTGTACATTTGCATAGGCGTAGGTTTGGGATTTGCTAGAATCCACACTTAGGAAAACTAAAACAAATTTGCCCCCCAAACCTTCCTCAGAACCCTAAAATTGATAACCCAGCAGTCCTTAGGGTTTCGTCGAGGTCTTTAACCCACATAGTCCAACTTTCCTTGCCAAATTCACCCTAGCCGAGGTCATGGGGATGTTCAAATGGAGGGTAAACTTCTCCAATGAACTAAAATACTTCCGTCAGGAATTTTTCATTCCAGCTGACATTCATCTAAGGTTGGCTGGGGAGAAGGATTCCATGATGCCAGGAGAGACATATATGCCCTTCCCTATAGTATCTATCATTTGAGGTTGGAGTCAGATTCCATCTTGATATCTTCTTTTGCTTTGGGCCGAGGTGCCTTCTTTTGTATCTAAACAAGTTGTCTTTTTCAATGCAAGTCCTCTTTTTGACTAAGTGGTCAATCTCTGTCTTTACTGTCTTGTATGATTCCATACTTAGAATATTTTTGTACTTCTCCCAAGTATACTTTAACTGTGTAATCACTTCGGGTTAGAACACATCTGACACGTACCACCTCGGATCTACTTCATCTCGGGTACACCCTTAGTTGGCCACCTCAGACAAACTTACCTCGGAGTTCACCTTTTACTGTGATCTTGGCCAACAGGAATTTTATAAAAATTCTTTAAACAACATTCAACAAGCATTGTTTCCTTACTTGTACTTACTGCCTTCCAATATTTCCAGGTTTGACGAATTGGTTGGTGATCTCAGGTAACCAACAACTAGAGTGTCCCCTCATCTGGATACCTCGGCTAACTCCAACTTGTAAAAAATTTCAACAAGTGTTAAGCCTATTCCTTATTCCTGCTTCCTGCCCCCTAATGTGAACCCAAGTGTCACTTATGTTCACGTTAAGCATGCATCTTCAATTTCGCCGAAGTCTGATTCAAACAAAGACTAGCCGAGGTGTTCAACCTTGGTTTCTCTAAAGCAAACTTAGTTCCATTATGAGTTTAACTCTGCCGACATGGCAAGTCTAGGTGAATTCAACTTAGTTCAACTCTATTATATGCAAGTATAATTCAACTGCCATAAAAAAAGTCTAAGTTACTCGTCATGTTTCATTCAGAGATATCGCCAACTTAGTTCAACTCTATTATATGCAAGTATAATTCAACTTTGTCATATAAACAGTCTAGGTTACTCGTCATGTTTCATTCAGAAACATCGCCAACTTAGTTCAACTCTATTATATGCAAGTATAATTCAACTCTGCCATATAATAAGTCTAAGTTTCTCGTCATGTTTCATTCAGAAACATCGCCAACTTAGTTCAACTCTATTATATGCAAGTATAATTCAACTCTGCCATATAATAAGTCTAAGTTTCTCGTCATGTTTCATTCAGAAACATCGCCAAACTTAGTTCAACTCTATTATATGCAAGTATAATTCAACTCTGCCATATAATAAGTCTAAGTTTTCTCGTCATGTTTCATTCAGAAATATCGCCAACTTAGTTCAACTCTATTATATGCAAGTATAATTCAACTCTGCCATATAATAAGTCTAAGTTTCTCGTCATGTTTCATTCAGAAACATCACCAAACTTAGTTCAACTCTATTTTATGCACGTATAATTTAACTCTGCCATATAATAAGTCTAAGTTTCTCGTCATGTTTCATTCAGAAACATCACCAACTTAGTTCAACTCTATTATATGCAAGTATAATTCAACTCTGCCATATAATAAGTCTAAGTTACTCGTCATGTTTCATTCAGAAACATCGCCAACTTAGTTCAACTCTATTATATACAAGTATAATTCAACTATGCCATATAATAAGTCTAAGTTATTCGTCATGTTTTATTCAGAAACATTGCCAACTTAGTTCAACTCTATTATATGCAAGTATAATTCAACTCTGCCATATAATAAGTCTAAGTTTCTCGTCATGTTTCATTCAGAAACATCGCCAACTTAGTTCAACTTTATTATATGCAAGTATAATTCAACTCTGCCATATAATAAGTCTAAGTTACTTGTCATGTTTCATTCAGAAACATCGCCAACTTAGTTCAACTCTATTATATGCAAGTATAATTCAACTCTGCCCTATAATAAGTCTAAGTTATTTGTCATGTTTCATTCGGAAACATCGTCATAGGACTGGTCGGTCCTATCGCACAGATTTTAAATCCACAAAAATCAAACTAGCACTTTATTATTACTTCAGCCGATATGCCCCATTGCCGGCAACCGAGATGATTCTATTTAGGCCAAGTTTGGCCTCTCTATGATCCTTCTTATTGCCAACAACCTTTCTCAGGATAAGGTCTCTAACCTTGAACTCTCTTGGGCTGACCTTCTTGTTGTAAGCCCTAGCAAATTGTTACTGGTAAGCCCCCGGCCGAATTGTCGCTCTCTCGCACGTTGCAGGTGGATTTCAATAACATTTTCACGCCTTTTTATATAGGCGCCAGCTTCCTTTTGTATGTAAGGCCAAAAGAATCCCTGTGATATTGCTCTATGGGCAAGGGATCTGCTCCAGCTTAGCTTCCACATACTCCTTTATGGACCTTATATATAAAAAGTCTTTAACCTGGGAAGGATGTACACATTGTAATAGAGGTCTAGTTAAAACCCTTCTATATAGATGGCCTTCCACCAATAGGCAGAACCTGGCCGACTTCAATCTGAACTTGTGTGCTTTCTTTTTATCTTCAAGGATTTGAGATCTACTTACTTAGGCTGAGCTCTTCTCTTCTCGGACTTAATCATCTAGGTCGAGATCTTGTCTTCTGGAATCTGGGATCTGCTCACTTTAGGCGGGGCTCTTCTCTTCTTAGACCTAATCATCTAGGCTGAGATCTTGTCTTCTATAATCTTGGATCTACTCACTTAGGCTAAGCTCTTCTCTTCTCGGACCTAATCATCTAAGCTGAGATCTTGTCTTCTAGGATATGGGATCCGAGATCTAGAATCCAGGATCTGCTCACTTGGGCTGAGCTCTTGTCTTCTCGAACCTAATCATCTAGGCCGAGATCTTGTCTTCTCGAATCTAGGATCTGGGATCTGGAATCCGGGATCTGAGCTCTTGTCTTCTTGGACCTAATCATCTAGGCCGAGATCTTGTCTTCTAGGATTTGGGATCCAGGATCTGAGCTCTTGTCTTCTCGGACCTAATCATCTAGGCCGAGATCTTGTCTTCTAAGATCTGGGATCCAGGATCTGGAATCCGGGATCTGCTCACTTTGACTGAGCTTTTGTCTTCTCGGACCTAATCATCTAGGTCGAGATCTTGTCTTTCAGGCTTTGGGATCCGGGATTTGGAATCTAGGATCCGCTCACTTAGGTTGAGCTTTCAGGCTTTAGGATCTGGGATTTGGAATCTGGGATTCGCTCACTTAGGTTGAGCTCTTGTCTTCTGGGCACCAGTTTTGGCTATTGGTGCCGGCGTGTCATGTAATGGGGATGCTGGCCGCATCACTTTGTTCTACATCATGAAGTTGACCACTGTCTGTAAGTCTGTCAACTTATTCGCCATGTCTTTTAGTTGCTCGTCTCTTCTCTAGCATCTATCCCTCCGTGCCTCAAGGTCGCTTTCATGGTAGTACTCGTCTCGGCTACCCTTCTTGTTCCCTTCTTGGCCTTTGGCGACGTTATTCGCCTCAAGATTCACTTATTATATTCTTCTGTTGCGGTCCCGTTCTTCAATGTTAGGATCCAAACGCTCTTCCTCCTCGCTATGGATGTCGTTCCCAATTCTCACTTCATGTTTGTTGTTGGCCATCTATCCTTACTAAGTTCCCACAGACGGCGCCAAATTGTGGGTGTTGATTTCCGACCCCACAACCAAAGGGGGAACTCAGCTAGAGAGTACAGACAGAATAGATTAAGCCCGAACAACCTGTCATAGAAAGATAAGAATCCGGCGGTGGTTCGTCCACCTGGGGGCACTCCGACGATCAAGTCAGTAATCAATATTTCTCAAAGATAACAAATAGTTCTTAACTCACTAGACAGAACATAAAAAGAATACCTTAAACCCATGGGGGTGCCTCACTTTTATAGTGGTCAGTGGCCAACTTCCCCTAGAAGTCTTACTTCATGGGACTTGTGCGGGGAGCAAATATTCTGGCAAGTCCGTACTCCTTTCTTCCAAGCTCCTGTTTGTCCGATCGACCTGCGAGCACAACGACGGTGAGCTATCCGGCAGTGTGTGGCCGGAAAACCCCTCCGACGATCAAGTTAGACACACACATGGATATATATATATATATATATAGAGAGAGAGAGAGAGAGAGAGAGAGAAAGGATTGAGTGTTTAGTGTAAATCTCACCAAATGTTCATTTGTCAAGCATGGGGGGCGCAGACTCGCTTATATACGTTCTGCGCCCCAAATCTACTCCCATTAGTCTCTCGACACGTGGTGATACTATCTCATCTGTCAGCACAAATCCAGCAATCACCACCTAACCAAACTGTTAGTATATATCGGCAGAGCTCGGCAGCCCAGCGGAGTCACATCGGCCTTCCATACCAGAACTGACCTTCATGACCGTACTCCTTTCGTTGAGCTCAATGACGACCAAGCTCGGTTGCATTCCGGCATAGCCGAGCTCAAGACTGGTCAAGCTGGTAAACCGAAGGCCTTTCCAGCAGGGCTAAACGCGTGAACCATGGAAACCGAAGTGTCTGGCAATCATCTCGGCCGAGCAACTCAGGCAGCTCGGTTCAACATGGTCCTGGGCCTCCACCGAGCAAAACCTTCTCCGGCCAAGACCAAGCTATCACGGCCCCAAAACATGTTCGGCCTAACCCAGCTCGGCCCAAATATGCTTGGACCACATACAGCCCGACCAGAACCATGGCCAAAGCCGAGATTGTGAAATCTCCCTCACAATTGCCCCTTAATTCTGTCTGCATTTGCGTGACCGGAATTATATTACAAGGTCGGTCTAGACTTTCTGCTCGGTGGTTCACTTTGCTTGGTTTAGCAACATCAAAGTTGGCGAGCAAGGTCCGCTCCACGACTTCCTTCTTGGCGAGCAAGATCAGCACATCAAGGAATTCTAAGAGCGGGAGCAAGGTCCGCTCCGCGACTTTCTTCTTGGCGAGCAAGCTCAGCTCAGTAAGGCACTCCAAGGTTGGCGAGCAAGATCCGCTCCGCAACTTGCTTCTTGGCGAGCAACATCAGCTCGGCAAGGAACTCCAAAGAAGGCGAGCAAGGTCCGCTCTGCGACTTCCTTCTTGGCGAGCAAGATCAGCTCGGCAAAGCACTCCAAGGTCGGCGAGCAAGGTCCGCTCTGCGACTTACTTCTTGGCGAACAAGATCAGCTCAGCAAGGAACTCCAAAGAAGGCGAGTAAGATCCACTCCGCGACTTCCTTCTTGGCGAGTAACATCAGCTCAGCAAGGAACTCAAAGGTCGACGAGCAAGGTCCGCTCGGCGACTTGCTTCTTAGCGAGCAACATCAGTTCGGCAAGGAACTCCAAAGAAAGCGAGCAAGGTCCACTCCGCGACTTCCTTCTTGGCGAGCAAGATCAGCTCGGCAAGGAACTCCAAGGTCAGCGAGCAAGGTCCGCTCGGCGGCTTGCTTCCTAGCGAGCAACATCAGCTCGGCAAGGAACTCCAAAGAAGGCGAGCAAGGTCCGCTCTGCAACTTCCTTCTTGGCGAGCAAGATCAGCTCGGTCAAGAAACTCCAAAGAAGGTGAGCAAGGTCCGCTCGGCGGCTTGCTTCTTGGCGAGCAACATAAGCTCGGCAAGGAACTCCAAAGAAGGCGAGCAAGGTCCGCTCCGCAACTTCCTTCTTGGCGAGCAAGATCAACTCGGCAAGGAACTCCAAGGTCGGCAAGCAAGGTCCGTTTGGCGACTTGCTTCTTGGCGAGCAACATCAGCTCGGCAAGGAACTTCAAAGAAGGCGAGCAAGGTCCGCTCCACGACTTCCTTCTTGGCGAGCAAGATCAGCTCGGTCAAGGAACTCCAAAGAAGGCGAGCAAGGTCCGCTTAGCAACTTGCTTCTTGGCGAGCAACATAAGCTCGCCAAGGAACTCCAAAGAAGACGCGCAAGATCCGCTCCGCGACTTCCTTCTTGGCAAGCAACATCAGCTCGGCAAGGAAAACCAAGGTCGGCGAGCAAGGTCCACTCGGCGACTTGCTTCTTGGCGAGCAACATCAGCTCGGCAAGGAACTCCAAAGAAGGCGAGCAAGGTCCACTCCGCGACTTCCTTCTTGGTGAGAAAGATCAGCTCAATCAAGGAACTCCAAAGAAGGCGAGCAAGGTCCGCTCCACGACTTCCTTCTTGGCGAGCAACATCAACTTGGCAACGAACTCCAAAGAATGTGAGCAAGGTCCGATCCACGACTTCCTTCTTGGTGAGCAACATCAGCTCGGCAAGGAACACCAAGGTCGGCGAGCAAGGTCCGCTCCGCGACTTGCTTATTCGCGAGCAACATCAGCTCGGCAAGGAACACAAAGGTCGGCGAGCAAGGTCCGCTCTGCGACTTGCTTCTTGGCTAGCAACATCAGCTCGGCAAAGAACTCCAAAGAAGGCGAGCGAGGTCTGCTCTGCGACTTCCTTCTTGGCGAGCAACATCAGCTCGACAAGGAACACCAAGGTCGGCGAGCAAGGTCCGCTCTGCGACTTGCTTCTTCGCGAGCAACATCAGCTTGGTAAGGAACACCAAGGTCGGCGAGCAAGGTCCGCTCCGCAACTTGTTTCTTGGCAACCAACATCAACTCGGCAAAGAACTCCAAAGAAAGCGAGCAAGGTCCGCTCTGCGACTTCCTTCGTGGCAAGCAACATGAGCTCGGCAAGGAACACCAAGGTAGGCGAGCAAGGTTCGCTTCGCGACTTGCTTCTTCGCGAGCAAGATCAGCTCGGTCAAGGAACTGCAAAGAAGGCGAGCAAGGTCTGCTCCGCAACTTCCTTCTTGGCGAGCAAGATCAGCTCGGCAAGGAACCCCAAAGAAGGCGAGCAAGGTCCGCTTTGCGACTTCCTTCTTGGCGAGCAACATCAACTCGGCAAGAAAAACCAAGGTCGGCGAGAAAGGTCCACTCGGCGACTTGCTTCTTGGCGAGCAACATCAGCTCGGCAAGGAACTCCAAAGAAGGCTAGTAAGGTCTGCTCCATGACCTTCTTCTTGGTGAGCGAGATCAGCTCGGTCAAGGAACTCCAAAGAAGGCGAGCAAGGTCCGCTCCACAACTTCCTTCTTCGCGAGCAACATCAACTCGGCAAGAAACTCCAAAGAAGGAGAGCAAGGTCCACTACGCGACTTCCGTCTTGGCGAGTAACATCAGCTCGGCAAGGAACACCAAGGTCAGTGAGCAAGGTCCGCTCCGCGACTTCCTTCTTGGTGAGCAAGATCAGCTCGGTCAAGGAACTCCAAAGAAGGTGAGCAAGATCCGCTCCGCGACTTCCTTCTTGGCGAGCAACATCAGCTCGACAAGGAACTCCAAGGTCAGCGAGCAAGGTCTGCTTGGCGACGTGCTTCTTGGCGAGCAACATCAGCTCGGCAAGGAACTCCAAAGAAGGCGAGCAAGGTCCACTCCGCGACTTCTTTCTTGGCGAGCAAGATCAGCTCCGCAAGGAACTCCAAGGTCGGGGAGCAAGGTCCGCTCGGCGACTTGCTTCTTGGCAAGTAATATCAGCTCAGCAAGGAACTCCAAAGATGGTGAGCAAGGTCCGCTCCACGACTTCTTTCTTGGCGAACAAGGTCAACTCGGTCAAGGAACTCCAAAGAAGGCGAGCAAGGTCCGCTCGGCGACTTGTTTCTTGGCGAGCAACATAAGCTCGGCAAGGAACTCCAAAGAAGGCCAGCAAGGTCCGCTCCACGACTTCCTTCTTGGCGAGCAACATCATCTCAGCAAGGAACTCCAAGGTCGGCGAGCATGGTCTGCTCGGCGACTTGCTTCTTGGCGAGCAACATCAGCTCGGCAAGGAACTCCAAAGAAGGCGAGCAAGGTTCGCTCCGCGACTTCTTTCTTAGCGAGCAAGATCAGCTCGGTGAAGGAACTCCAAAGAAGGCGAGCAAGGTTCGCTCGGCGACTTGCTTCTTGGCGAGTTACATAAGCTCGGCAAAGAACTCCAAAGAAGATGAGCAAGATCCGCTCCGCGACTTCCTTCTTGGCGAGCAACATCAGCTCGGCAAGGAAAACCAAGGTCAGGGAGCAAGGTCCGGTCGGCGACTTGCTTCTTGGCGAGCAACATCAGCTCGGCAAGGAACTCCAAAGAAGGCAAGCAAGGTCTGCTCCGCGACTTCCTTCTTGGCGACCAAGATCAGCTCAGTCAAGGAACTCCAAAGAAAGCGAGCAAGGTTCGCTCCACGACTTCTTTCTTGGCGAGGAACATCAATTCGGCAACGAACTCCAAATAAGGCAAGCAAGGTGCACTCCACGACTTCCTTTTTGGCGAGCAATATAAGCCCAGCAAGGAACACCAAGGTCAGCGAGCAAGGTTTGCTCCGCGACTTGCTTCTTCACGAGCAACATCAACTCGGCAAGAAATGCCAAGGCCGGTAAGCAAGGTCCGCTCCCCGACTTGCTTCTTGGCAAGCAACATCAGCTCGGCAAGGAACTTCAAAGAAGGCGAGCAAGGTCCGCTCCACGGCTTCCTTCTTGGCGAGCAAGATCAGCTCGGTCAAGGAACTCCAAAGAAGGCGAGCAAGGTCCGCTTAGCAACTTGCTTCTTGGCGAGCAACATAAGCTCACCAAGGAACTCCAAAGAAGGCGCGCAAGGTCCGATCTGCAACTTCCTTCTTGGAGAGCAACATCATCTCGGCAAGGAACACCAAGGTAGGCGAGCAAGGTCCGCTCCCCGACTTGCTTCTTCACGAGCAAGATCAGCTCAGTCAAGGAACTGCAAAGAAGGCGAGCAAGGTCCGCTCCGTAACTTCCTCCTTGGCGAGCAAGATCATCTCGGCAAGGAACCCCAAAGAAGGCGAGCAAGGTCCACTTCGCGACTTCCTTCTTGGCGAGCAACATCAATTCGGCAAGGAAAACCAAGGTCGGCGAGCAAGGTCCGCTCGGCGACTTGTTTCTTGGCGAGCAACATCAGCTCGGCAAGGAACTCCGAAGAAGGCGAGCAAGGTCCGCTCCGCGACCTTCTTCTTGGCAAGCAAGATCAACTCGGTCAAGAAACTCCAAAGAAGGCGAGCAAGGTCCGCTCCACGACTTCCTTCTTGGCGAGCAACATCAGCTCGGCAAGGAACTCCAAAGAAGGCAAGCAAGGTCTGCTCCGCGACTTCTGTCTTGGCGAGCAACATCAACTCGGCAAGGAACACCAAGGTCGGCGAGCAAGGTCCGCTCCGCGACTTCCTTCTTGGCGAGCAAGATTAGCTCGGTCAAAGAACTCCAAAGAAGGCGAGCAAAACATCAACTCATCTAGCCGGAGTAAATCATCTCGTCTGAAACTTCAGAGTTGAGCAAATCATCAACTCATCTAGCCGGAGCAAATCATCTCGGCTGAAACTTCAGAGTTGAACAAATCATTAACTCATCTAGCTGGAGTAAATCATCTCGGCTGAAACTTCAGAGTTGAGCAAATCATCAACTCGTCTTGCAGGAGTAAATCATCTCGGCTGAAACTTCAGAGTTGAGCCAATCATCAACTCTTTTAGCTGGAGCAAATCATCTCTGCTAAAATAGAAAAGTTCTTCAGCAAAAGTAATTCACTTCTATTACATTGACAAAAAGAGTATTACATTAAGAAGTGTAGGGGAAACAAGTCCTTCCTCAAAAAATTACATAAGAACGATAAAAATAGTATAGTTTGAGGTTAGCCACATTCCATGGCCGGGGTACACCTTTGCTATCCAAATCTTCTAAGTGGTGTGTCCCCTTTGCCCGCCAGACCGATTATCTTGTAAGGCCCTTCCCAGTTTACCCCTAGCTTGCCTTCGCCTGGCACCAGTGTGTTGCCCATGACCTTCCTTAAAACCCTGTCGCCCTCTTGTCTGTTGCCACCGGGGTTGTCTTCACAGTGGACACCGCTGCATCATCCTCTACTCGGATGTGTTCATTAATGCGCTGCATTAGTTTCCCCATGGATGTCGGCTGGCTCATTGTAAGCGAGTCCCTCAGCCTATATCTGACCGGGAGACCGCGCTTATATTGGGTGATTGCCAGGTTGACCGGGCAATCTAGAATCTCATTGAAGGTGTCCCAGTACCTAGAGTTGTATGCCTTGAGGGTGTCACTCGACTCCATCTTGACACTAAGAAGGTGGTCCACTTCCCTTGGCGTTTTGGCGTTGGTTTTGAAACGAATCACGAACGCTTCCGCCAACTGCTGCCACATTTTGATGCTCTCCTCCGGTAGCTTCTCAAACCATTTCAAGCCCAACTCGCCCAAACTCGATGGAAAAATAAGGCACATGAGAGCGTCATTACGCCGGTGTCCGGCCATGACCTGTTGGAAGTGGCTCACATGCATGTACGGATCGTTTTTCCGTCATAAAGCGTAAACTTGGGCTGGTGAGAGCCTGTTGGGAGTGGTGTGGTTTCTATCTCAATGGAGAAGGGGAAGGCGTTCAGCCTCGCCAAGTCTGTGTCCAAAGGGACTGGTAAGGCCAAACGAGGCGGTGGCATTATGACCTCCTCACTGGCGCGACCCCCATAAGATAGCCGCTGGAGCGTCGGCACCCTTTGAGTCTCCCGTCGGCAAGCTCGTTCTTTCAAGACAACCCGCAAGTCTCCTGAACGAACAGAGTAGGAATATCTCGACATCGTCGCCGGACGCGAAGGATGGTAGGTACGATCTTGCGCGCTAGACTTCTCTACAGGTGCGTCTGAATCTCCCACCCTGTAACTTCTGGTGATAGAAAAGGAGGGCGTGTGCCGCTGGCTCTGACTGCCTGAACGGCGTGGTTGGGTGCACTCACTGTGGTCTCCCACTCCAGCTACACCCCTTCCTTTGACATGCCGTTTGAGATCCTCCATTTCTGCCACCATTCTCCGGATGATGGCGTCTTGGTCCCTTAGCTTGTGCTCCAGACGTCTGGCGTGCGATTCTCTCCGCCACGGGTGTCCGTCTGGACTCCGAGAATGACCAAAGCTTCTTCCGCGCTTATCCCGTGCGTCTCTTGAATGTCCTCCTGGGGAAGTCTCCAGGTCTGGCAAGGGAGGAATGGCCGGGTGTCCTTCTCTCTATCTGGCTGACTCCGGGGTAACTCCGTCGATGGCGAACAACAGTATCTCGTCGTTGTTCGCCATGGAAGGCGATCAGAAGAGCTTGGAAGACAAGGTTTTATCTGTTAAGGTTCCCATAGACGGCGCCAATTGTGCGGGGAGCAAATATTTCGGCAAGCCCGTACTCCTTTCTTCCAAGCTCCTGTTTGTCCGATCGACCTGCGAGCACAACGGCGGTAAGCTACCCGGCGGTGTGTGGCCGGAAAACCCCACCGACGATCAAGTTAGACACACACAGGGATAGAGAGAGAGAGAGAGAGAGAGAGAGAGAGAGAGAGAGAGAGGATTGAGTGTTTAGTGTAAATCTCACCAAATGTTCATCTGTCAAGCATGGGGGGCGCAGACTCGCTTATATACCTTCTGCGCCCCAAATCTACTCCCATTAGTCTCTCAACACGTGGTGCTGCTATCCCATCTGTCAGCACAAATCCAGCAATCACCACCTAACCAAACTGTTAGGATATATCGGCGGAGCTCAGCAGCCCGGCGGAGTCACCTCGGCCTTCCACACCAGAGCTGACCTTCACGACCGTGCTCCTTTCGCTGAGCTCAATGACGACCGAGCTCGGTTGCATTCCGGCATAGCCGAGCTCAAGACTGGTCAAGCTAGTAAACCGAAGGCCTTTCCAGCCGGGCTAAACGCGCGAACCATGGAAACCGGCGCGTCTGGCAATCATCTCGGCCGAGCAACTCAGGCAGCTCGGTTCAACATAGTCCTAGGCCTCCATCGAGCAAAACCTTCTCCGGCTAAGCCCAAGCTATCATGGCCACAAACATGTTCGGCCTAACCCAGCTCGGCCCAAATATGCTGGGACCACATACAGCCCGGCCAGAACCGCGGCCCAAGCCGAGATTGTGAAATCTCCCTCACAGGACTCTATCCTTTACAAAGATAATATCTATCACAACTCACACTATTCAGATTAAGATGAACTTTCTCAAGAATCCCATCTCTATCCAAATAGGTAGTTTGATATCATCTAGGACTCTAGTCCTCTATCCAAATATCTCAGATTTCGGTATTATTGCACCACATCTCGGCATCATGGTCTGCCCACGTGATACCTCAGCTAACAACATCGGCCACATGGACTACCCAAAAATATGTCCCCACAATAAGATATCATAAAAGGAATATATGAAATCTTTTGTAACAATATAATACAGGTAACGATGAGAAAATTAATTACTCATAATTAAATAGTTGGTCAGAATCTAAATGTTTAGGTAGCGTTTGGTAATGTTTACGCTTTTTTGCTTATGTTTACAAAAATTTTATAAATTGATTTTTGTTTATTTTTAGAAAAACATAAATTACAAACGCGTTTGGTTGGAACAAAATGTTTAAAAAATTTTGAAAACATAAACTAAAAAATATGTTTGTTCAGGCCTAAAATATTTATATTTATTTCTTTTATTTATGCAAATGGGATCACACACATTATAATTGGAAAAAAATTAATTGAAAAAAAATGAAAAAAAAAAGTAATTAAAAAAATTGAAAAAAAAATAATTGGGAAAAAAATATTTGAAAAAAAAATTAATTGAAAAAAAGATTGATTGAAAAAAAAAATTATTTGAAAAAAAATTATTGGAAAAAAAAAATTGAAAATGAATTATTTGAAAAAAAAATTTAAAAACTAAAAACGTAAACTCATTTTTTAAGTTTACGTTTTTTCCTCAAATTTATAAACTGAGACAACGTTTATAAACCAAAAAAAATATTAAACAAGTTTTTAGGACAGTTTTTAAATTTTTCGTAAATTGAAAATTGAAAATTGAAAACAGAATGGTTACTATTACATTTTTGTATGTATACACCATTTTTTAATTAGACTATTAAATTTACATAAAAATTGAAAGGAATTTGTGAATAATTTGTGTAAAATTAGAGATTAATGAAGAAATATTAAAAAAAAAAAAAGAAAGAAAAAGAAAAAAAAAAAGAAAAAAAAGAAGAAGTTTATAGTGTTTGGTTTGGTTTATTTTTTCAAACTTTTGTTTTGAATTTTTTGATTTTCGTGTTTTTCTGTTTTTTTTAATAGCCCTTTTATTTTCTTTTTAGATTCACTGAATTTAATACTTTTTTATTTTTTATTTTTATTTTATTTTTTAGATTTAGATTCACTTAATCTAAATACACTTAGAAAATAATTTGTTGTGTATTCTTTTTTTTAAAAAAATATTACTATTAAATAATAACAAAAATATATAATAATAATAATAAAATAGTATATGTTTGAATTTATAATTTTTTATCAATATTTTACTTTTTAATTCTATTTAGATTATTAGATATTAGATTTTCATGTAAAAGTATAATTTCAATATTGTGGGAGCCGAATAAATAGAGGAGTCGGAAGGTGTGTACCCCAGAAATCAAGTATTATTCGGCTCCATCCTGCGTGACTAGGATGCCGAATGCGTCAGGAAGGCCGAATAGCCGAAGATCAGTAGCTCCGAATAAATAAAAGGGGAATGGGATAAAAGTAGGCTCTGGCCCCGAGACCCAGAAACCAAGTATAAATACAATAATCACAGATTTAGAAAGGTATGTAAGAATCACTTCACTTAACTTAGTAAACAAGCTATCTTGAGTGTTTGAACTGACTTGTCCGTCGGAGTGCTAATTCCGGCACCCCCGACCGGAGTGTTTATATCTTTTCAGGTGACTAGCTGAGGATCACTAGCGTCTCCCAAGATCTGAAAAGTATTTCCAAACCACTTCTCCACAATTGGCGCCATCTGTGGGAATACTCAAATACATCCATGGCGGGCGTGATTGAAGATCCTCCGATAGCCACTGACGAGACCACACAGAGAGATGACCTCACTCCAACAACCTCGCCTGGACCAAAAACCATCGCTGGAAGACTTGCCTTGAACCTTTGCGCATCTTCAAACCCAACGCAAAAGACAATACAAGCGACCATGGCACAAGCTAGGCAAACCAAATAGAGGTTGGACAACATCATCGCTGAAAACGAACGCCTTCGTCGTGATTTGGCCTCGAAAATAGCAAAATCCAAACAAACAGTGCTCTAGGCTTCTGAACGACCCCCGAGGGCAGATGATCGACGATCTCGAGCCCGACAGCAAGAAACTGATGGCCGCTATGCCTCAACAGATCATCTTGAGGAGTTGGCAAAGGATGAACGTCTGGAGGAGTGTGATCAAAACACCTGCCCTTCCAAATGATGCACTTCCGCTTGACACCGTCCACATGATATACAGCCTGCCAGCAGCCCCGGCTGTGCATGCAATCCAATCACATCCAGGCCCCCAGCAGCAACTCACACCAGTAAAGCGGCTCCGAGAAACGCCAAGTATCACCTTTGACGACTCTAATTTGATCGGCGTAACACTCCCTCACATCGATCCATTGGTTATTGAGCTATGCGTAAACCGGTTCACCGTCGAACACGTTCTTATCGACTAGGGCAGTACTTCAGAGGTTATGTATTATAAAACCTTCATCAAACTCGGATTCAACAAGTCAGACCTGACTTCGGCTCCTTACCCACTATTCGGCTTCAATGCCAATCCAGAGTACCCATTGGGAAAGATGAGCTTACCCGTTCAAGCAGGTTCCAAAACAGTGGATGTGGAATTCTTGGTCGTCAGGCTGCCCTCGCCGTACAATCTCATCATGGGGTGATCGTGGTTGCATACCTTGCAGGCCGTCCCAAGCACCTATCATCAACTGCTACGTTTCCCAACAGAACACGGCATTGAGCAAATCCGCGGCTCCCAGAAATCGGCACAAGCATGTTATCTCCTTGCCGCCAGAACGCCAAAGGAACTGCAAGTAAACTCCATTGAGGTGTCGAATTGGGAGATCCTTGATGACGTTGGGCGACATCCAAATGAGAGGGCCACGGAAGGTTTAGACCGAGTTGACATCGATGGAAGCCCAGAAAAGTTCTTCATGATCGGCGCCTCTCTGAATCAGACCGACAGGCAGCAGCAGATCTCTTTCTTGCTTAACAACCTCGACGTCTTTGCGTGAACTCCATACGAAATGCCAGGAATAGACCCATCAGTTTCACAGCACCATCTGAATGTTGATCCCAAATGTAAGCCGATCATTCAGAAACGCCGCGCGGTCAGCCACGGAGCACACTGCCGCCGTGGTTGAGGAGGTAGACAGATTGCTTGACGCCGGGGCAATTAGAGAAGTCACTTACCCTACGTGGCTCTCCAATATAGTGGTGGTGAAGAAGAAAAATGGGACTTGGCGCGTGTGCGTCGATTTCACGGATCTAAACAAAGCTTGCCCCAAAGACTGTTTTCCTCTACCTAGAATCGACCAACTTGTCGATGCGACGGCACGCCATCAACGCATGAGCTTCCTCGTTGCTTACAGAGGCTACCATCAAATCGCCATGCATCCAGATGACCAGGACAAAACTGCATTCCTCATCCCAAGAGGAACCTACTACTACAAAGTTATGCCTTTTAGGCTAAAAAATGCAAGGGCAACCTACCAAAGACTGGTCACCACCATGTTCAAAGAGTAACTCGGCCACACTATGGAAGTATATATCGACGATATGGTGGTCAAGTCCAAAGAAGAACATAATCATATAGCCGATCTAGAAAAGACATTCAGCATCTTACGCAAATACAGAATAAAACTAAACGCTTCCAAGTGTGCTTCCGGAATCGACTCTGGCAAATTCCTGGGTTACATCGTCAATCACCGAGGAATCGAAGCCAACCCGAGGCAAGTCACAGCAATCTTGGAACTCGGCTCCCCCCGTTCAATAAAAGAAGTCCAAAAGTTGATGGAGATGGTCGCTGCACTCAACAGGTTCATCAGCCGGTCTACAGATCGCTGCCGACAATTCTTTTAGACACTACGGCAGGGCAAGGCTTTTGAATGATCCGCCGAATGCGAAACAGCTTTCAACAGACTCAAGACCTACCTCTGCTCAGTACCTCTCTTGACAACACCCGCCGCTGGTGACCCGCTCATTCTTTATCTGGCAGTTTCTGATAGGGCCGTCAGCGCCGTACTGTTAAAAGAGGAGGAGGGGGAGCAACGGCCAGTGTATTATGTAAGCAAGATAATGGTTGACGCCAAAACACGCTACCTTCCGCTGGAAAAACTTATCTTAGCCCTAGTCATGGCGGCAAGAAAACTGATGCATTATTTCCAGGGACATAGCATTGGGGTGCTAACAGATTATCCACTCCGATCAGTACTACGGAGTGCAGAAGCATCAGGACGTGTTTCAAAATGGGCTCTTCAACTCGGCCAATACGGCATTCAGTTTTTACCTAAAACCGCAATCAAGGGGCTGGTGCTGGCCGACTTTGTTGCCGAATTCACCGGCGGGCTTGCCAACCTCAAACCTGATGAAGTTCGACCAAAGGCTGAAGTTCGACCAAAGCCGAACTGGAGAATTTATGTCGGGGGATATTTGGCAATTATACTGTGATGGATCGTCTAACCAAAGGGGCAGCGGCGCCGGAGTTGTAATCATGTCTCCAAACGGCGCAGTAATTGAGCAGGCCATCAAGCTTGGCTTCGAAGTATCAAATAATGAAGCCGAATACGAAGCCCTTCTAGCCGGTCTGCGGAATGCGCACCTTCTCGGCGCTCGGCGTTTGCTTGTGTTTTGTGATTCAAAATTGGTAATCAATCAGCTAAAAGGGGAGTATGCGGCAAGAAACGGCCGTATGGCGGCCTACATGAAAACGGCCAATTCCTTGCTGGCAAAATTTGACCATCACGAACTGAACCAAATAACACGCGACCAGAACACACACGCAGATGCCTTGGCGTGCCTAGCCTCCGCCATCAATTCTGAGATCAAACGGACCATCGAAGTAGGTTTCATTCCGGAGCCGAGTATTGGCCCTTCGGAGGAAATCCATGTCAACGTTATAGAATCCACACCAAGCTGGATGGACCCCATTGCTGCATTCCTCTCTTCTGAACAACTCCCAGAGGACACAAAAGAAGCACACAAGCTGCGAAATAAAGCCCTGCGATACTATCTAGATCCGCAAGGAGGGCTTTATAAAAAATCCCTCTCTAGTCCATATTTGGAATGCGTGCACCCGGACAAAGTGGAGGAACTCCTGACCAAGATACATGAGGGCAATTGTGGTGCCCATTTTGGCGTACGCTCCCTGGCCCATCGAGCTATAACACAGGGGTATTATTGACCAACAATGAGAGCTGACGCGGAGAGTTATGTAAAAAAATGCGAACAGTGCCAAAAGTTCTCCCCATTAACCCATCTGTCTGCCGAAGGGTTGAACTCTATCACCAGCCCCTGGCCGTTTGCTCCGTGGGGACTTGATATCGTAGGACCATTGCCGAGGGCCCTAGGGAACAAGCGATTCTTAATCGTCGCGATAGATTACTTCACAAAATGGGTCGAAGCGGAGGCTTTAACATATATACGAGATGCCAACATTAAACGCTTTGTATGGAGAAACATCATAACATGTTTCGGTATTCCAAAAGCTCTCATCTCAGACAACGGCACCCAGTTCGATTGTGGCGTATATCGAGAGTTATGCAGCAAATATGGCATTCGGCCTTACTTCTCTACACCGGCCTACCCCTAAAGCAACGGTCAAGCTAAAGCCTCTAACAAATCCATCTTGGACGGCATCAAAAAGAGGCCGGAAAAAGCTAAAGGCAAATGGGTCGAAGAATTGCCGAGTGTATTGTGGGCTCATCGTACTACGCCGAGGAGATCCACTGGAGAAACGTCGTTTGCTCTATGCTTTGGAACCCAGGCAATCTTACCCCTGGAAATCAGCCTCCCAACTCTGAAATCGCAAGTTTTCGATACGCGTCGAAACGACATGATGCTTGCCCTGGATCTAATTCTAATCGAAGAACGAAGAGACCGCGCCCTGGCATCCATGGCACGGTATCAACAGCAGCTCGCCAAGTTGTATAATCAGCGAGTTCAGTTGCGCTGATACACGCCAGGATAGTTGGTCTTGGAGAAGGTACTTCTAGCCGACCGGAGACCGGCCGATGGAAAATTGGGTCCAAACTGGGACGGCCCCTATCAGATAGATTCCATCGCAGGAACAGGGGCATATCAGCTCTCAGACATGTCAGAAAGAAGCCTACCACGGCCTTGGAATTCAACACATTTACGTAAATTCTATCATTGATCCGACTTGTGGGCTTGATACTTGTACATATTCCACCGTTGCAATACAAAGTTTCTTGTTTTCTCATGTTTCAGCTCCCAAGCCCTTAAGGGCCGATTCAGCCTCCGGATGCGGAGCACCCTTCGTGGATATCACGATTGGCCAAATAAAGTCTCCAGATTTGGAGCACCCTTCGTGGATATCACGATTGGCCAAATTAAGTCTCCGGATTTGGAGCCCCTTTTTGGTGCATGACACCTTAGGGCCGATTAAGTCTCCGGATTTGGAGCGCCCTTCGTGGATATCACGATTGGCCAAATTAAGTCTCCGGATTCGGAGCCCCCTTTTTGGTGCATGACACCTTAAGGCCGATTAAGTCTCCAGATTCGGAGCGCCCTTCATGGATATCACGATTGGCCAAATTAAGTCTCCGAATTCGGAGCCCCCTTTTGGTGCATGATATCTTAGGGCCGATTAAGTCTCCGGATTCGGAGCACCCTTCGTGGATATCACGATTGGCCAAATTAAGTCTTCGGATTTGGAGCCCCCTTTTTGGTGCATGACACCTTAGGGCCAATTAAGTCTCCGGATTCGGAGCACCCTTCGTCGATATCACGATTGGCCAAATTAAGTTTCCAGATTCGGAGCCCCCTTTTTGGTGCATGACACCTTAGGGCCGATTAAGTCTCCGGATTCGAAGCGCCCTTCGTGGATATCACGATTGGCCAAATTAAGTCTCTGGATTCGGAGCCCCCTTTTTGGTGCATGACACCTTAGGGCCGATTAAGTCTCCGGATTCGGAGCGCCCTTCATGGATATCATGATTGGCCAAATTAAGTTTCCGAATTTGGAGCCCCCTTTTGGTGCATGATATAAGTCTCCGGATTCGGAGCACCCTTCGTGGATATCACAATTGGCCAAATTAAGTCTCTGGATTTGGAGCCCCCTTTTTGGTGCATGACACCTTAGGGCCGATTAAGTCTCCGGATTCGGAGCGCCCTTCGTGGATATCACAATTGGCCAAATTAAGTCTCTGGATTCAAAGCCCCCTTTTTGGTGCATGACACTTTAGGGCCGATTAAGTCTTCGGATTCGGAGCGCCCTTCGTGGATATCACGATTGGCCAAATTAAGTCTCCGGATTCGGAGCCCCCTTTTGGTGCATGACACCTTAGGGCCGATTAAGTCTTCGGATTCGGAGCGCCCTTCGTGGATATCACGATTGGCCAAATTAAGTCTCCGGATTCGGAGCCCCTTTCGGCACATGACACCTTAGGGCTGATTAAGCCTCTTAAGGCCGATTAAGACTCCGAATTCGGAGCGCCCATCGTGGATATCACGATTGGCCAAAATAGTCTCCAGATTTGGAGCCTTTATGAGTGATGCATTCGGACCACTTCACTAGCCGAATAAATATTCACAGAATTGTTCTTAATTCGAGCCAGTCAATGCATCTTTAAACATTTGTACCATGCAACACAAAACTTGCCAGAGAGCTAAAATAATACGTTTAATTAAGCACATAACATTTCAAAACCAAATACGAACGTTGAAAATAAAAGAAATTCTATTTGTTCGGCACGAAGTCTGTTCTCGTGTTCCAAAGTCTATTTATTCGGCACCCTCGTCGTCACTCTTCTCAATTTCGAAATCGGAATAGGATAAGTAGTGACGATGATACAGGGGCGAGGCCGAATCAATGCCCACGGCTTCGAGAGCTTTCTCGGTTTGAAGGGCCTTAATCCAACCGTGCTTGAATCCATGATTTTCACATCGGTAGACCTCCTCAGCAAGGTCTCGTTTGGTCTTCTCTATCTCGACCTTCAGGCCGTCCTAAAACCCCTTTTCATAACCCAAGGCCCGTTGGGTCACTCTCTCCTCAACGACCAATTTAGATTGACCGACCGTCACCGACGCGCTCGTTTGAACATTCTTCAGCTCTCGAAGCTCACACTTAGCCTTTTCCGTGCGAATCTCCAGACTGCGATTCCTCTCGTCGTTTTTCTCACTCTCACGTCGCGCTTTGTACAAACGCATGCCGACTTCGTAAGCAGTATATAGTCCTTTCACGGCCCATGTATGCCGTCTCGAAATACTTCAAAATCTTGACGTCCGACCATCGATTGTTGGACTTTCGGCGGGAAGATCTGTCGGGCGAACTCGACTGCCACACCTGGGTCTTTAATGATAGAATCCGCCTCCGTCATTGGTCTATTCCTCACGAAAACCGCAAAACTCAACGGTCATGGCATCGTATCAGGTTCGATTCTCGGTCGTGGGCGTGGGGAGTTTCCCTGTTGTTGTCTATTCTTTCGGGGCGATCTGCTTCAACGACTAAGGGGCTGCTGTGTTTCCCGATCCTTGGACGTTCTTCTTCCCGTACACTCGCTACTGCGACTCATTACGGTGTCTAATACAGCCAATCTTCGTCTCTCCCAAGTTGCCTGAATGGAAATAAGTAGGGTCTCTAGCATGCACCTGCCCCATTTATCTTTCAATGTATGCTGCTCCCCTGAGGCAACGTCAGTAATCCCAAACGTCAAAAGTCAGATGACGATTGTCAGCCCATGACCTAGGCCCAATCGGCCTATGACCCTCGTACCCTCGCTGGGGCAAGGGCAGATTTACTAATCTGGTCGGCCATGTTTTCAAACGCAAGCGCCGATCAATCTGTGCCTCAGCCAGCCCACGAGTTAGACCCATTCGGCTTCTCAAGCTCGTGCCCTGGCTAAGGCAAGGCCAGATTTACTAATTTGGTCGGCCATGTTTTCAAGCGCATGCCCCGATCAATCTTTACCTCAGCCAGCCCACGAGTTAGACCCATTCGGCTTCTCAAGTTCGTGTCCTGGCTAAGGCAAGGCCAGATTTGCTAATCTGGTCGGCCATGTTTTCAAGTGCAAGCGCCGATCAATCTGTGCCTCAGCCAACCCAGGAGTTAGACCCATTCGACTTCTCAAGCTCGCGCCCTGGCTAAAGCAAGGGCAGATTTACTAATCTGGTCGGCCATGTTTTCAAGTGCAAGTGCCGATCAATCTGTGCCTCAGCCAGCCCACGAGTTAGACCCATTCGGCTTCTCAAGCTCACGCCCTGGCTAAGGCAAGGGCAGATTCACTAATCTGGTCGGCCATGGTTTCAAGCGTAAACGTCGATCAATCTTTACCTCAGCCAGCCTACGAGTTAGACCCATTCGGCTTCTCAAGCTCGCGCCCTGGCTAAGGTAAGGGCAGATTTACTAATCTGGTCGGCCATGTTTTCAAGCGCAAGCACCGATCAATCTGTGCCTCAGCCAGCCCACGAGTTAGACCCATTCGGCTTCTCAAGCTCGCGCCCTGGCTAAGGCAAGGCCAGATTTACTAATCTGGTCGGCCATGTTATCAAGCGCAAGCGCCGATCAATCTTTGCCTCAGCCAGCCCACGAGTTAGACCCATTCGGCTTCTCAAGCTTGCGCCCTGGCTAAGGCAAGGGCATATTTACTAATCTGGTCGGCCATGTTTTCAAGCGCAAGCGCCGATCAATTTGTGCCTCAGGCAGCCCACGAGTTAGACCCATTCGGCTTCTCAAGCTCGCGCTCTGGCTAAGGCAAGGGCAGATTTACTAATCTGGTCGGCCATGTTTTCAAGCGCAAGCGCCGATCAATCTGTGCCTTAGCCAGCCCATGAGTTAGACCCATTCGGCTTCTTAAGCTCGCGCCCTGGCTAAGGCAAGGGCAGATTCACTAATTTGGTCGGCCATGTTTTTAAGCACAAGCGCCGATCAATCTTTACCTCAGCCAGCCCACGAGTTAGACCCATTCGGCTTCTCAAGCTCGCGCCCTGGCTAAGGCGAGGGCAGATTTACTAATTTGGTCGGCCATGTTTTCAAGCGCAAGCGCCGATCAAACTTTACCTCAGCCAGCCCACGAGTTAGACTCATTCGGCTTCTCAAGCTCGCACCCTGGTTAAGGCAATGGCAGATTTACTAATCTGGTCGACCATGTTTTCAAGCACAAGCGCTGATCAATCTGTGCCTCAGCTAGCCCATGAGTTAAACCCATTTGGCTTCTCAAGCTCGTGCCCTAGCTAAGGCAAGGGCAGATTTACTAATCTGATCGGCCATGTTTTCAAGCGCAAGCACCGATCAATCTATGGCTAAGATAAGGGCAGATTTACCTTAGCCAGCCCACGAGTTAGACCCATTCGGCTTCTCAAGCTCACGCCCTGGCCAAGGCAAGGGCAGATTTATTATTCTGGTCGGCCAAATACCTAAGCTAAGTAGCCAATCTAACCATAACTGAAAGCAATGTCATTCATCAACAACATTTTCCTTAGCAAGTTAAGCACAACTCATGAAATTTTATATACGCAAATTACTAAACAAAAAGCGATAAGCCCACATGAAAATGCCTAGCAAAAAACTATGACTGCTGCAACACATGAAAAATACCAAGTTAAAAACTATAAAAATACATTCGACATCCTAAAAACTATGTCAGTCGCTCAGATCAGTCATCGGAATCAGACTCCAATGGCTCAACATCCACTTGCTCATATGGTATTGGCATAGTCAATGAAACTTTAGCAGCAGCAAGGGCTTTGTGCCAGCCATGTTTGAATCCCCGATTTTCAAACTTAGGGACTTGGTCCAAATACTCGGCAAGTCCAGCATTTTTCCTGGCCTCGAATACTTTGGAAGCCTCCGAGTCGGCTGTTTCCTTCGCCGCCTTCATTGCAGCCAACTCAGCCTCCAGTTGGGAGACCGCCTTCTGGGCCAATTTGAGCGCATCTTCGCTCGCATCCGCCTTCTTCTCGGCATCTAATCTCAATTGATCAGTGCAACGAGCCCTCTCCACCTCGGCCTCGGCCCTTGAGGCTTCCTTGTTCGCCCTCAAAACTTCGACCTCGGCCCTTCTCCTTTGGCCCTCAACTTCCTTTCGTAAACGACCAATCTGTTTGACGGCGTCACGATGCCGACGGCCCATATCGGTTATCTTTCCGACGGTCTGCAAAACAAGAATTTAAAACCATAACTTCAACAGTATTTGGATTAAGTGAAGCAAAGTCCGAATATGTACCAAAAGTGCCGATTGGGCGGCTAGTGCTATCGCATTCAGATCTGGTTCCACCCGGAAAGCCTCCTTGTCAGACAGCAACGACATGGACGTAGCCAAGCTGAATGCGATTTCTGGATCTTTAAGCGCCGAAGCATCAGAAAGAACCGGCATGTTTTTTATCATCGGCTGAATGACAAAAGGAACGATTACATTCGATCCCTCTAATCAAGGATGTTTGCCACCTTGTTCTTCTGAACTGGTCTCAAACTCGGCAGGGCGTTTCTCTGCCTTTCCCTCAACTTCTTGGCCGGCCTGCACGATCAAAGTAAATTTGGCATTTCGATTTTTTGCCGTCTCCTCCTCAATAACGCGTAAGGACTCTGACTCGCTAACAGGCAGGGAGAGTTGAGATTTGGTGGCGGGTGGTACTTCAGACGGAAGGGCCTCCGCTCTTCGCCGCGCGGCCAACCTTTCTGCATTCGCCTTCCTGGCAAGTTTTGTCAGGCTTAACTCGGCCATGTCTGCGGGGCCCGCGGCGGGAAGATCCTCTAAGCCGTGAAAAATTCCGTCAAGTGAAAGATCTCTTCGGCCCGAAGTGGATGGAGGATCGGCCGAATTCAATACCTCGTCAGACTCGGTTTCGGACTGATCTGATTCGGTAACATTAGCTACATCCCGCTCCGAATCAGACCCTTCAAAACCAACTTGCCTCAAGTTTTTGAAGTCGGACAAAATAAGAGCGATAATAGAATCTTCACCCTTCGAAACCGAGATATTTTCTGCCGCCGAGAAGGTCGTATATGTCGGCTCGTAACGAAGCAGAACGTGGGCCGCCCTCCCCTGTTTCTGAAGACTTCGACGCCCGAAATACTTGAGCGCGACCTTGATATCCGAAAGAACGGCGTCATCAGTTGAAGATAGGACTTTCTTTAGATCGTTTCCTGCACAAGCCAAGCCGTAATATTTCAAAGAAGAGGCTTTACAACAAAAATGAACAAATAATAAAAGCAAGAACGCAATCGGCCACTTGGCTCGCCCCTCCGTCTAGGAATAGGGTCGATGTGATCCTCCCCTTCGCCAAATTCCCAGTTACCCTGGACAACGACCATAACATCATCAACTCGTTTCCCAGAACTGGAAAGCATAGTAATTAGCTGATGGTCAGTATCCTTGGCCCTAAGGAAGTAACGCCCGTGCTGACCAGAAGACTTAGCCAAGGCATAGCAATTCCGGATGGCTGGAATGCCAAGGTTAATTCTAAGGCGACGGTTGAGTGCTATAACCCCCATTATAATTCTAAAGAAATTTACATTGGATTGGGAAGGGATTAAGCCCCCAATGGCGAAGCACAGCCCTAAGAAACGGGTGAAGGGGAAAACGGATTCCACCCTCTGCGATTGACAAAAGAGGAAAGACAATCGTGGTTTTGTCCTCCCTCTCCATATCAAGAGTGCTGTCTGCCACAAACGACAGACGGACATCATCAGGAATGGAGAAATGGCGTCTAAAGCCAGCAATTCGATCTGACGAGAGAAGGTCTTTTAAATGTTTCGCCATACCCTACAGTTTATAAGAATATGCCAAGGAAGGAATAAACCAGAAAGAGTCTTCGAAGCAAGGAATGAGAGAACTTACAAAGGACGAAGAGGATATCGAAGAAGAGAGTTGCAGGGACGATTCAAAAGGCAATCCAGCGACGAGCGTCATAAAATACATACTTGAAAGGACGTCAAAATTTTAAATCGTAATAAATAGACATGTACGAAGGGGCGGGAAGTCGACATGACAACCGAAAGGGGTGCGCTTAGACATCCGCATAAGGATGAGGCCAACCGCCGAATCTTGGCTCTGACTTTTTGAAATTCGGAACCAAGCACTCCAACCAGCTGTCGTTGGTAAAGTGCTTGGGGGGCAATTGTGGGAGCCGAATAAATAGAGGAGTCGGAAGGTTCATACCCCAGAAATCAGGTATTATTCGGCTCTATCCTACGTGATTAGGATGCCGAATGCGTTAGGAAGGCCGAATAGCCGAAGATCAGTAGCTCCGAATAAATAAAAGGGAAATGAGATAAAAGTAGGCTCTGGCCCCGAGGCCCAGAAAGCAAGTATAAATACAAGAACCACAGATTTAGAAAGGTATGTAAGAATCACTTCACTTAACTTAGTAAACAAGCTATCTTGAGTGTTTGAACTGACTTGTCCGTCGGAGTGCTAATTCCAGCACCCCCGACCGGAGTGTTTATATCTTTTTAGGTGACTAGCTGAGGATCACTAGCGTCTCCCAGGATCTGAAGAGTATTTCCAAACCACTTCTCCACAAATATAAAATATGAAGAAATTCTAGTATCTTTGAAAAATTTAAAAATCTCCAAAATATTGATTTGTGATTATATTTCAATTTTAAATAATGAATAACAATCTCAATTAACTATTAAAGACAAATCGGCACAACTATTTAGTGTGGAAGAAACCATAATTGGAATGCTTCCAATTGTGATAAAAAAATCATGGGCCAAAGTCACAAAATGATCCACTAAGAATACAAAAAAGAATTACACAAACGTGCCCTCAATTATCTAGCAAATCCATATCCAAATTGAACCGACCCCTATATACATTTTCCACCACCGTTTTCACCTCGGAATTGACTTGCCCAACGTTGAATCCACAACACCGATGTCGAATCCACAACAATAAGCCACTCCGGAATCCACCAATCTACAAGCCCAAATTCCTCGGAATCTACCGAAAAACAACTCTCTCTTTGTGAACGAAATAATAAGAACAACCCTTGATGTTTGACAATTTGTAATTCGTTGATCAATCGATCACCTTCTATACACTAAGAAGACTCATATAAAATAGCCTCCAATAGAAAACTCTTTGTTTTTTCTTTCTCTTTAAAATTCTAGATGACTTAAACCTTAAAAACAACAAATTGCGCACTTTATAGTAAATTGAATCGCGAAGACCGCTTGTACACACACTTCACTGCTCGAGCGATGTGAGTAAAGGCGATGCAAAACATATAGGTTGACTGCTTGAGAGCAACTTTCATCACTCGAGTGGTAAAACTTGCTTCTCAGAAGTTCAGGCTCTCTGCAAAAGTACTGGATGATGGTTTTCTCCGCTCGAGTGCACAAATGATCACTCGAGCGGTCAAACAATTTTGACAGCATTTTTGTTTTTGTAGTCAGCAGAATGACAAATATGAAAAAATTAAGATCACAAACTTATTTGAATAGGCACAATTTGGATTGGATTCGTATCTAAACATTCGCATCCTCATTGAAACATAAGGGCGAATAAAATTACAACTAAAAGAAATTTTGTCAAATGAGATTGTCTATTGCAAAAACTTTACAATCTTTAATCACCAAAACTGAGAAAATATATGAAAAATCAAAAATTTAAAAATAGATTTAAAAAATAAAACCAACAAATGTGATTCTTGTTTAGAATTTTGACATCATACATTGGTTATTAAAGTACCATGTAAATATTATCAACAATGATTCATCCCACTAAAAACATCACCACTAATAGCACTAATGCATTAAAAAAATAAAAAATAAATAAAAAAAATACAACTCCAAGACCAAAACATCACATCATTAATGGCGGGACCCATTGCCACCTAATTAGTGGGAGCACTAATTAGTGCTCCCAAGCATTTTTCAAATATTATAGTTCATAAAATATAATTTAAATAAAAAGAAAGTGTATGAAGATACTTGTGAAATTTTGAGATACAACATAAATCTTTGTTTTAAAAACGAATGCATACAACTTTAAGATTCAACCAAAATTATCCACAATCATTTGATCCATGATGGACAATTGTAAATATTATATATATCAATATAGAAGCAGACACGAGAAATAAGAAAGAGTAACTATTTTTTATTGTTTAATCATCATTAATGTAAAAAATAGGAAGACGATTTTTTTCTTTTTTGATAATAAGGAAGACAATTTATTTATATTTATATAGGACTTGAAAGCATATATATTAGTTTTGAGTGTTCAATTCCAAAAATAAAAAAATTATTGGTTTATATTAGACTCTTCATGACTTTTAGAAAATATAATAAATTTGAAAAGGTAAAATTGAGATTTAAAAAAAAATTAAAAAACATTCACACTTTTATAATAGTAGTAGATAATAGATATATGTAGGGGTGCATGGTGCGATTTGGACCGTTTGAGAGTAAAATTATAAATTGAATGATGGATTAGCAAATTGGCGGATTAGTAAACTGTGATTTGAGTGATTTTGGGCGGATTAATAGATTGAAAAATATTCTATCCAATCATCATGCATTTGCATAATATATAACACTAATTTACATAATATTTTTCATATATATATAACATAAACTAATTTTACATAATATTTTTTACATATATAACTATTAATTTGTAATATATTTCATATCATAAATCTCTTTCACACTTATTTTTACTTTAATATTTTATTAAGAATTAAAAAATATATATGTATTTATTATAACAAATGTGGAGCTGTTTTGAAAACGAATTATAAATTTTAAAATTTAATTTGTAATTAACGAATAAAGCGATACTGATTGGTACGATTTTAAAGAATTGAATAATATTTTACACAACCATATATATATATATATATTTATATATATATAATTGTTTTCCCTATGTGACTCAGGTTTCATTTGTGAAAAGGCTGATTTTTTGATTTTTTTGACTATTTTAGCCTGAGGCTAGAAGGTCTTATTTGGGAAAGATTTTTGGCTTTTTTTAACTTTTTTTTTTGTAAGAAAAAGAATGAAATGATTATGGATTGGATATGATATTTTGCTATTTAGGCGGAAAAAAAAAAAACCAAATCTCTCTGCCCAAACGAGCCCTCATTGCTCTATCTTTCTCTACCGTCAGCTCACTCTCGCGCTCGGCTATGGATCTCTCTCTCTCTCTCTCTCTCTCTCTCAGCTTTTGTTTAATATTGGAAGAGCATTAATTTCTTCTCCAATTGATTTTCTCTGTCTCGTCCCTGGTGATTCCGGTATCTTTCTGTTATTTATGTTTCTCCTTTTCTGGACTGTTTTTCATTGAATTAGCCGAGTTTGAATTGTTGTGTGTAATTTATGATTAATTCATGATTAGAGCTTTTATTTTCAGTTTTAAATGGCTTTGTGTATGGATTATTATACTATGTTGATTGCTTGAGGATGTAGATGCAGATGTAGATGGTGGCAATGGCTTTTGCCTAAGTGGAAATACTGCTAGGAGTTATTCTTACAACTTTTCCTTTTACACAAGACACCCCTTTCAGCTTTCAGCTTTATACTTTCTTAATTAATACCATATATAAATATGTGGAGACTGGAGTGGAGAGACATCCTTTTACACACAGAGAAAGAGAAGGAATAGAGCTATATTTCCTGGAACATGGATTGCTCCGGTACGTGGAACGGGAAGGGGAAGGGGAAGGTAGTATCTCACATACTCTAAATTGTGGTATGACAGGAGTAGGCTTCTTTACACTACAAGAATGGAAGGTACTTCAGTCTAGAGAAATTTTTTTAACTTTTAAACATCTAATAAAATGTAGTTTTTTTTAAAAAAATAAAATAAAAATAAATAATCATATAGTAACACATTTCTATGAGCGTTATAACCTATGTTTGACGTTTTGTCATTTCAAAATTTCACTCACCTTATATTTTAATTATTTATTTTTTAAACTCATAAGGGAATTATAAGGAAATATATTGGGAAAAACCTATGGGATCGCTTTGGATTGCTAAGTTTATAGTTTTGGAACGAAAGTGTATCAAGCTTTGGAACGTGAATTCCAAAATGTAATTCGCTAGGCTATCAATGTTTTCTAGTAACACTAGAATGGAACTGATGCAGGACAGTGCTGTAAGGGCTGTTCTGGGGCTGAAAGTGCTGAAATTTAAGAAAGAAAGAAAGGAGGAGGAGAAGAAGATAGGTCTAGGAATCACTCTTAGAATCCCTTAGGCATCACACCTAGGGTTTGGTTGCCCCACCCACTGCCTATGCCTTGTTTTTTGTTTTTGTTTTTGGCATCCCCAATACATTAGTGCTATTAGTGGTCTTTTTTTTATTGGTATGAATCATTGTTGATTGAATTAATAGCATTACATGACTTTATATAGAATTAAGAGACTTCCTATACCAACTAGAACAAAAAAAGGAAACTATTATAATATCTTTGACTTCTAAAACTAATGTAAGATCAAATATGAAACATAAATAAAACCTAATTAAATAACTTGACTCACAAGATGATCCATGGGTGAGTATAACCCATGTCTAGAAATTATGAAATTACCAAAATATCCTAAATAATAATAATAATAATAATAATAATAGAACATGACTCATAAGCCTAAGACATAACTATCCACGGTCCCAAATGAGTTGCTCATCATCCAATGCATGCCAAATCCAACTTGGGCTTAGAGGCATCTCTTCCTCATCTCCTGTAGGCTGCTGCCACTTGCCTCCTGTAGGCTGCTGCCACTTGCCTCCATCAAGAACCCTAACCCTCAATTGTTACTCCTTTCAATTTGTGTTATCAATAGAATAGGAAAAATTATTATCTTACTCTTTCAGTTATATTATTTGTCAACAGTTCCTGTTGCACCGGAAAATTGATTTTTATCATGCCTAGTTTTAAAAATTATCAATTGTCTAGCTTTTGACTTAACATGCATTGTGAGAAGTTTAACAATTAAAATTAAATAAATAAATAAATAAAATTGTGACATTCTAATTTTTTATTGTCATATCATCAACAACTTGACAGTGCACTTTGACATGCTTCATCATCTCAAGTAACTTGAAGTTTGCAATAATCATGGGTTGATATCACAAAAAGAATCCTCATGGCTTTAAGTGGTAAACTTCATTTTTTTTATTTGAGCATTAACTAGATCATCACATGGCTGCATGAGCTGTAGCTTTGTACTGTCCCTTTGCATTCAACTTACACTTTTGTTTTGCTTTTTTATGGTTCATGTTACTAGGAGGGTTTAATGAGCCATTCGAGGGAGTTTTTTTTTTTTGTTTTTTGATTGGCACCGGGGTGTCTGGATCAATGCCCTACCCGACCAATCCTCAGGGGTGCACAAGCCCTCGGCAAGGAGTTTCCCGAGCCATGCAAGAGAGTTTTGCACTCTCCAACATCTGTTTATGCAGAGTTGATGCTTATGCTGCTTGATGATTTCAACAAATCTTAGGGCTGATCTCTGAAACTTTCTTGGTAGCAACTCCTTTGATGCTTTGTAAACACCAAGGAGAAAGGACAAGAAGAAAGCTAGATGACTATAAGGTGAATGAAGAGAACTTGAATTTTAGTTCTGTACGAGAGAGCAGAATCTGGATCAGTGTGGCTTCAAATTAAGCTCGGTGAGCCAAATAGATTGGTTGGGGAAAGGAATATATGAGAGAGCTCTAACCCATCTGACTGGATCACTCCTCTTTCTAATTTGAACCTCAGACCAATATTATTTCTTGTCATAGTTTGACCCTCCCAAATAGCTAAATGTAACCTTACCTGTAGATCTTGGATGTAGAAAACTCATTCGACAAATAATATCCTCTCCTCCCACTAGATTAAACTCTGGTCTTGAACTCATTATTCTGTCCAAAAAGGAAACCAGATTACTTATTAAACTCTTCCATCACAGTCAGTCTAGATAAGTAATATGTGATATTGCTATTTGCAACTCTTAATGTAGTCTAAACTTATCGACCTCCTATTTACCTTGTTTCGCAAGCGGAAATAATTATAATTCAAAATTTAAGTACATTGGTACCAGGGTGCATTAATGATGATTTATTAATCTGTGTGGGTATGAAAAAGCAATAAGCCAGCGGGTGGTAACATGAGAGAGAAATGCTTCTGCACTTGTTTGATAACACAAGGCTATGGAAATAAGTGAGTTGTTACTCTGTCTCACCGCTAGTTAAGATCCAAAGACATCTTTATCTTTGAAACTTAAAAGTTCATTGGTTTTCTTCCTTTTGAACAGCAGATCTGATGGCATATCTTTCACAAAATTTATCTTCATGTTATAAGAAGCAAGAATTTGGTAAAACAGTATTACGAATTCATGCCATCTAGTCAATCTTAACCATTCCTGTTTTGAAGTAGATAACACCACAAGGGCTGACATATTTAGGAGACACTGATGGAGACAGTGATACACAATTCTTATTTTCTTCTACCGTACTATCTATTTCAACATTTGCTTCACCCTTCCATTTTTCTAGTTCCTCCAGTTGCGACTGAAAAATAAGGGGGCTGGGGGCAGAGGTGCATATGGAACCCTCTGATTTGTTAGCTTACGAGCTTTGGGAGAGACAGCGAAAATTAGTTTCCTAGTTTTTGGCTAGTGATGTGAATCTTTGAGATCAAAATGACAATTTTTTCAGCTGTTGATTTCACTTATCACAGTAAGGCCCATCTTCTTTCTTCTAATCCTACTCTCTTTTCTTCTCCTCAGTTCATTCTTTCTGAGAAGGGGGTCAGGGTTTTCTTGCTGCTAGAAGGGATTTGGTTTCAAAAAGGAGGGCTAGTTATGGAGATGGGAAGACAATGGTATGGATTGTCAAGAATAATATGCTTAAGCACATGTGTACATATATAGGCACAGGTTTATCAAGAATAGTATGGTTAAGCACATGTGAGCTGCACTTAAATAATTGTGTTGTTAAACTACTAACTACTAACTATGGAGTCCTTTTCTTAACAAGCAACCTTTATGATTTTGCAGGTCATTTAACTTGGAAAATGCTTTGGAATCTCACACAAAGGACAAGCATAGTGCTGGAAAATAAATGGATTTAAAGAGAGAGCTTCTTATGAATCCTGATTGGAAAATTTACGCTTAGTCTATTAGGTACTTTTTTGTAACACTAAACTTTGCTGTCTAGTAACTTCTTATATTTGAAGTGTTAATGTCAATTTGGTATGAATATAATACGGTATAAGGTTTTGCCATTGGATTGTCCATTGATCATTGTATTCACTGTGTCTATTAATATGGCAATTCCCTCAGTAGTACTTGTTCACTATTTGCCAGTTTGAGAGAGGTGGAATATCTAGTGTGCTATATGCTCTACTAAGTTCACTTGGGCCAGTTGTTACTAGATTGCATTCTAAGGTTGCAATCTTTTGATTACGACAATTTGTAGTTCACTAAACAGTTTCCTATTTTTGTGGCAACATTATGTGTTTTTTCTTTGTAATATTTCTAAATCAAAAAAGTCATAACTACAAACATAATACGCAAATTTATTTTTGAACTACAAATTAAAAGGCATATTTAAGATTATAGTGTAATTTATCAATATATATATATATATTTAAGATTATAGTGTAAAATTTAATATTAGTATATGTTTTTGCAAGTTTTGTTGAGGGAGTAGTTGGCATAATCAAGCGGGTGACGTTGAAAGCCAAACTGAGAATATGCTCCTCTTTTTTGTTTTGTTAAATAATTATTTATTTATTTTTGAGGACTTATATTTTTTAGTGTTTTGTATAAACACTTTTAAGAATGATTGATGGGTATTTGTTTTGCATGTATGGAAGCTTATATTTTGTTTGCACACGTATAAATTATATATATATATATATATATACTAGTGTTCTACCCGTTGAATCCAATGGTTGTGTTTGAAATTGTTTTATGTATATGTGGTTTTAATGTATAACATATTTCTCCGTAAATCACTTTTAAATTTAGGAGCCAAACATTATTAAATTAAGTTTGAAAATATTATATTAGCAAGTGAATCAATTTTATTTTTTAAAATACAATCATAATATTGTATTTGGTAAGTAATTAAAAGTAATTTTTGACAATTTGACGTAATTAAAAGTGATGACATTAATTTTGTAAATTTAAATTCATTTTAATTTAAGGCCAAGTTTGGCAACCCAAAAATAATCTATCTTTTTATCTTTTTATCTTTTTTTCATCACATCACCTCTCTACTTTTCTGCACATCTTTTCGTAAAAAGACAAAAAATACACTTATTTAGGCCATCCCAAACAACCCCTTGATATTAAATCTTGCCAAAGTTAAACAGATATATAAATGCCCTAATGGTTACAGCTTTCCAAGACGATACTTGATTACAACAAAAGTAAGTTTGAAACTCAATACAAATAAAGCCCTAAGCTTGTACAAAGTAATTACAACAATAACAAATAAAAACTCTTGGCTCCAAGTCCTCCCAAGTTATGGCCTTGGCGGAGGCATATCATCAGCACCTAAAAATGGTTTTCCACATAAGGTGAGCCAAAACCCAGTAGAGATACTCTAACACAGTGTATGAATCTTAACAAAGTTATATGGTGAATGCATATCATCATGTCAAAATGTTTTACATCTCTTTCCAAAAACCATGCAATGTCTGATTATATCACAATTCATGAAAACCACTTTCTTTACAATAGAAAACAGGGCAGTGGATACAACTCTGAGAATCTCTAGGTACGTGTTTGCAAGTAGGCTATACAAGCACTACCAATTGCTATTTTTACTGATATTAACCGGAAGGCTCGGCACCTAGCCGTGCGGGTTTCTGGACTTTCACTAAGGATACACAGACCAACAATAATACCACAACCACACCCCCTACCCAAATTCACCAGAGTATTCACCCATTTTTCTCAAAAAAAAAAAAAATACATTTCTAATGTGTTAAGTATGCACAATGCTCAATGCAAATATATGAGAAATTAGTTTCAATTCTCTTAATTCTCATGCAATTTCTATAACAATCATAACTATCCTCCACCGATAGCCCAAAACAGATATCTGTAAACAGATAGATAATTTTTAATAAATATAAACTTTCCAAAATTTCAAGATGGGAGTGATAATGTATATTCAACTCCACCATCATCATCATCATCATTCCAATTTTATAAAACCTAACATAATTTTCATTTCCTCCTTACAAAATCAAGTATTCACATTTTAGGGCAAAATCCCCTTTTTTTTTTATAAATTAATTTCAAGGATAAAAATTCACCATTTTATCACAACTCCATCACATTTACAAACCCACAATCATTTCTAAGAAAACATTTTGAAAACCCCTATTTTGATTTCAAAACCAAAACCTTTGGTTTATCCAAAAATTCCAAATCACAATATTGTTTAGAAAAGCAAATAACCAAGTTAAAAACCATACGAAAGTGTGAAGAAATCCCTATCTCAAAGCTAGAAGGTAAGGAAGAGAGTGGAGAAACCTCGACGAAGCCGAAAACCAACTTTGCTCCAATTTAAACGAAACTCTAGGTGAGCTCTACCTTTTTATCAAAGGGACTAGAGTGTAGAGATAAATAGATTGAGAGTATTTGGAGGTTGAAGATGAGTTTTAGAGAGAAAAGGTCTAGATTTAGGGTTTTTGAAATGTTTAGAGAGAGAGAGATATGAAAAAGTGACTCAAAAAGTAGCTGTTACGAACTGATATACGCGCAGACCGCTCGAGCGACCAAAACACTGCTCGAGCAACCAGACACGATAAGTGAGTTCGCTCGAGCGAACAAAGTGACTGCTCGAGCAAAAAACACCACCTCCCAGTACTTTTGCAGAGAGTTCGCAAAGACCGCTCAAGCGCAAGGACTACTCGAGGCAAGACCGCTAGAGCGCAAGAAACACCGCTAGAGCGCAAGAAACATCACTCGAGCGGAAAAAAAAAAAACACCCGCCCAATATATTTGCAGACCTGCAAATATATTGAAAGTTTTCAAGGACCGCTCGAGTGACCAAAAGACTGCTCGAACGAACTGACCAAAATTTGGGCAACAAGCCTATTGAGAAACAAACTCCCGACCTATTCCAAATGCAACAAAGACATCCAAACAACCAAACTCAATCAAGAATAAGATGAATAAGGATATGAACAACCAAATAAGACAAGGAATCCCGAATCCAAAACAATAAACAGGTCGGTCTAAACCAGAATCGTTATACATTATGATATTTTGCAAAGTTCGACTATCATAATACAAGGAGTTTCTCGGAATAAATAATCAAAATCTTACCCAAAAAAAAAAAAAAAAACCAATAAAAAAATAAGAAATTTACATATAAGAACTGTCTACAGAACAAATTAGAGCATACTATTGATTAGAGCAAGATGAATAGATGCAAAGTTAATAGAGATGTAACAGTTTAGTTAATTAATGTAAAGATGAAAAATCACAAAACAATCACACATGGAGAATCAAATATTGTAAAAGATGACAAAAAGAAAGAGAATAAATAAACTTGAGATGTTGTTGGGAAAACAAAATGACATAGAATAGAGAAAATAGAAGACATATTACTTGGAGAGGACAGATGGTAGATTGTTACATGGACACATGGCAACATTTGAAAGGCATAGCTTTCATTATATATCATGTGATACATGTATGAACATTCTTCACAAATATAACTCTTTACATTTATTACTTTATTTGTCTATTATTATCGCATATAACATTTGAATATATATGTGAAAATAGGTTGATATATCTATTATAGATTTAAATTAATTTGTTAATTTTATATTATTTTTCATTAAAAATACTGTTAGGTGCTTGCAATTGATTTCTTTGTAGCAAATGTATATACGATTTTTATAATAAATAATAATTTGCATATAATTGTTTTTATAATAAGGATATTCTTCTAGCATTTTTATGAAATTTCATTGAAGATTGTTTGCAATGGTACCAAGATGGTTGCCAAAACGCTATGTTACAACTTATATGGACTCTTCAAAATAAATCAAATATTTGTGTCGAACACTCGACACTCGGACAAGGGTATAGGTATGTATAGGATATGTGTCGGCTACTTTTTAACAGACACTTCTTATATAATTGTATATAACACTGTTATTATGTGTACATATTGTTGAATAATTTCTATAAATGTCTTCTTGACACTGTATGTTACATGTGAGACAATTTTATCTCACATAAAAAATATAAAAATATGACATTTTTTTGTTGAGTCCACCTATCCTTTAATTTATGGTTTGATGAGTCTGACCTCTAGATACATACCTGCATCTGACACCCATACCCAAGTCCATGTAACAAAACATAAATATTAATAAGTTTTTTATTTTTTGTGACCACAAAACAACGAACGCCATAAGTAGGTTAGGCAGTTGCAAATAATTTGTGACTGTTGCTTTGCCGTGGCAAATAGTATTTGCCACCCCACATTCGCGTCCCCTATTTTCCGACACATGGTGGTCGCAAAAGGTCTTTTGTGATCACATTTCTATTATTTGTGTCAGCTCGTGGCGGTCGCAAAAATATTTTTTTTTAGTAGTGTGACATGAATCAAAATATGTATATATGTCTATCTTTACACCAAGATGAGAGTCCCACATTCTCATTCTAACTGGTGTGCCAAATTTGCCATTTCTGAATTAAGAGCTTTATAAGGAGATATCACATTACCTGGGCCTTAATGACTACAAAATTTCTTGAACTTAATGGATGATCGATTTTATTAGCTCCAAGTTCATTTAAATACAATTTTTATTTTTTCTTGCTAATAGCCATTTTATCGAAGGTTTTGAATTTGAGCATAAAATAAATATTGACATGCACAAGGGATGGTTTGATAAGCTAATCCACAGGATTAGTTTTCCAAGTATAAATAATGTTATGCATGTATACACTGCCTACAATGAAATTGTTGGAGAGTGATATCCAATGATTGTGTTACCAACCAACCAAACAAAGCCTTAAGTCCCATCAGATGGGGTTGGCTATATGAATCATTCTTATCCATTTGACTCTATCAAAAGTCATTTGGTTAGTCAAATTAAGAAGATTCATATCTTTATTTACTATATTAGCCCACGTTAATTTAGGTTTCTTCCTTCCCCTAACACTTCCTATATCCAGTGATTGTGTTGTTCTCATTTAAAAGGCACTTGTGCATACATCATTGATATGCTTGCCAAAATGTTTGGGTGAGCTTGATCATTGATATGCTTGTTAATATGTTTGGGTAATCTTGAGCGTGAGACTAGGATTAATACAACAATATCACATCCATTGTATGCTCAATTAGTCACATTGGTACATTGAAAACGTAGAGAATATGTACTCAAACATGCAACATATTGGCAACACATATTTATCTAGTGTGTAAGTGCCTATGAACAACAGTCACTGAATGCATGGGAGTTGATATCGTATGTTACAAATTTATAGTAAATCGAGAAACAATGGAATTCCTATCAATAGAATCCAGAAGTCCCCTCCAACGAAAATTTGTAGTGTAAAGTTAGCTATTCTGTGGAGCTATTAATTACCATTGCCAATTGTATTCTTCCTTTAGTGCTAACTATGGTTCTCTGTTCTCATACAATGCATAGTAAACTTTGTCTAGACTGTGGCCCACTTCATTCTAACCAACCCTTGGGATCAATTATGTCATCAAGGAAGCTCTGCATGATGATCATTCTTGAGAAAGTTTTCATGTTATATGAAGCTGTCTTTTAATTATGAAAAGAATGGACTCTTTTGTGCTGCAAGAATTTTCAGGCGATCATCACTTTTGTCCTGACACAATTCTCATCTTTGAATAGGTGTCTTCACAATGGGGGTTTGTAATCAGTGTAAATTAATCAAAGCGTGATTAAGGTACGGTCCACGACTCTCAGATCTTTCTTTTATTTTCTGGTATTTGATTTTCATTGGGTGGTTAGTTTGGATCTGGAAAGATATCTATAAATCTTAAATTAGTTTGGTTTGGACTTATAGGAGAACCCAGCTTGTACTGTGCTGCTGTGAGTTTGGTTGAAGTCATCATAGGCTTTGATAGAATGGATTTTTTCATGATAGCTCTAGTTTGACATCTGACTTAAAATAATTTAAGTTCTGTGAGAGAGCAATTGTAGCTAACTTCTTGGTATCTAACAAAAGTTCCAATAAGAGGATTCTAGGTATAACTTTGAAGAAGTTGATGAAAGGTTGTGTAAATTTGGCCAGTACTGGACGAGGCAAGGCCAAAAACATAATATTTGGGTATATGAAATTCATTAATTGAATTCTAACAGCACTCAGATGTGCTAAAACACCAAAAAGTAATATATTTAGCCAACCGTAAAATGTCCATAATGTAATTGAAACACTTCCACATCACTGTCTTTGCATTGCAATCTTTGAAGGAAGTTATGCAAGATGAAAGGAAATGTCCATAATGATATTGTACATTACAAAATTATAGTAAATCTAGAAAGAAGGGTATTCCTGTTGCCGGAATCCATTTGTCTCCCCCAATGAAATTTCTGAGTGTAAAATTAGTTGCTTCAATGGAGCTATTAATTACCTTTTCCCATGGTACTCTTCCTCCAGTATTGGCTCCAGGTCCTTCGTTCTTGTACTCTGCATAATAAACTCTGTCTGGACTACGACCATTCCATTCCAGCCAACCCTTGGGGTCAATTATATCATCAAGGTAGCTTTGCATGATGATTGTTCTTGAGAGATCCCCCCATGGCCTACCTAAAAATGTTTTAAATTTGAAATTTTCTTGGCGTAGGTCATCTGCAGCTTTTATAGTGCAATTTTGCATAATTGTACCAGTGTTTTCATCTGGGTTTTCTCTTTTTTGTGCTGTTATTGTGTTTGTCTGCAAGTTAACAGGCTTCTTTGCGTAGATTATAGAATTTTGAAAGAATACAGCAGCATTCCCACATATAAAATCTACTGTGCCGTAAATTTCGCATTCTCTGAAAAATTGTTTTCCTATTACAGTGTACAGGGTATCTTGATACCCTTGAAAACGGCATCTGAAGAATGCTGAATTTTGTGCTGAATTTCTTAATGCTACTGCTTGGTTCATGAATGGTCCAGCTGTGTTCTCAAAGGTAATATCTTGTGCAACAAAGCCTTCACCCTCTATCCCTATAAATGAAGGAAAGAAAAAAGAATGTCAGTCTAATGTTGGGACTGGTATAAATTTTAATTCAATCTACTAATTTAATTTATTTCTCTTCAATCAAAATTTCAAACTTAAAAGGATTTCTGATGCCTAGATTTAGAATTCATAACCTAAGTCAAAATCCAAGTATCCAAATTCAACTCTAAAGATCAATTAGTTGACTAACCTGCTGTTGCTGTATAATAGGTTTTGAAACCTCCACCATGGCTCTTGTTGCCTGATATCACCGTCTTGTTCATGCCATCCCCAACAAATGTTAGATTTGTTTTTTGTTCTCCAACGAAAATGTTCTCTCTATAGAAGCCTTCTTTGATTTTTATGTAGTATCTATGTTTACTGTAGTTAGGGGCTGCAAGAATGGCATCTGTGATTCTTGTGAAATTCCCTGATCCATCTTGTGCAACTGTAGTGTCAATGGGCATGGACTTCCCTAGTGAACTCCACCAGAGAGTGATCAACACAGTGAGTGCCAGCATTGTTTTTCTCTGTAGTAAAAGGGTTTTATGTGTTTGTTTCAGAGAAGTTTATCAAAAGTGTTTCTATGGTGTGAAAGGCTCATGTAACATAAAGGAGTGAATAGGTTGTAAAGAATGAGTAGTATTTATAAGCAAAACTTGCTGTTGAGTTCCTAACAAGGAGTATTTTTCTAGGTCCAACTGAGATTGAGTTGCACACGTTAAGGGTAACATTCTTGTCTCATTTGATCTAACTCATTACTACAATATAACTAGTAGAGAACTCTAATAAATAGAACAGTTGGCAGCTTTGTATCAATATAGTTATTAGGAAACTCTAGTGGTTTGGTTACTTGGCAATTTTTGTCTAGCTAGCTGAAACAAACTCTTAGATTGGGATGTGTCACATTATCATAATTATTGTATTTTTTTAATGTGTTGAGAAAATAGTATACAAACATAATTTTTATACAAAAAAAAAGTACATATACATAATGGGGAAATATAAAAAAAAAAAAAAATGGGAAATATCAAAATAATTGCAAATTCATAAAAGTACAACATTATTTGCACAATTCAGTGCACAAATCACTTGTACTTTCATGAGTTGCGATTATTTTTTCAACTTCCCACTTTTTTGACATTCCCGGTAGTAGTAGTTTTGAAATTATGAGCAGAATGGTGGGTCATTTTGATTTAAAATGAAACACCACAAAAGGCCATATCTTTTTTTGTGTTAAAATTTTACACAAAAATTATGCTTGTATGACATTATTCTAATTTTATAGTAGTCGCGAATCCCTTGACTCCATTCAATTCGAGATGATGTGCTCCATTGAGCTATGGTGTGATGTTTTTGGCATCACTTAATCTTCTCTACAAACATGATCTGACGTGTTGTTGTTTCTTCGCTCTTTATTTCTTTCTTTTGTTTTTTTAAACATTTTCTTGTTAATTTTTATTTTTGGGAGGGGGTTTGCACTCTGACTCTTATTCTTTATTTCTTTCTCTTCTTGATTTTTATTGCTTACTAAGCTTTGTTCCAAATTAGGCCTAATTTCCCTTGACAATTTGCTGGGCAATGTCACTCCTAGCTGAACTTGTGGGCTGCCATTATCCAAAACTGAACTTGTGGCCAAATGCATAGCCCGTATACTACAGGCCACCTATTTTTTAGGAAAATGGCAAGGGGTGTCCATCACAACTCATCAATAGTCTAATAGGAACCAACACTATTGAAGAGTGTTTGTATAATAAATAATTGATTCTGGGAAAGAATGGCAAGGTAGGCATGAGCTATTGGTTGTTTAGAGGAATTTGACAAATTGATTGAACAATGGCTTTAAAAGAGAGTAAGAGAGTTTTATCCAAATGCAAGAAACATCAAAAGCTGAAGCCATTCACTTTGATTTGATATATTAATTTTGATCTCTTCTAAGAAGAAAAATACAACTTTGACACTATGATTTGGAGCCATTTCTATTGTTATGGAGCTTAAATAGTCAATTCACAAGTTTGTGTAATACAAGCAATGCCCATTTCCATCTTATTAATATTCTTCGAAACATTTATTGTTCTTGTTCCATGTTAACTTTCCTAGTTTTGGAAGAGTGTATCTTATCTTTGATTTTCTTTCAGATCAAAATTTCTGTATGATTTTTGTGGTTCCCTCTCCCTTGGAATTGGAAGCAATCAAATTTCCAAGAAGAGTAGCTGTTCCCCTAATGCTGAAGTTGCCCTACTTATATGAACAAATACTTATATGAACAAAGGGATAGGAATGACATATAAGCAAATAATGCTCTTGGAGTCGTGCTTGGTGCGAACAATATAGACATGGATAATGATGTACAAAATTGACCTTAAAACTATTTTATTGTGAAATATCTTTATAGGTTATATGTAAATAGTGAAGAATATGCTTTGAAACATTTGATGCGTCTATTTAAAGAATATAAAACTCTACTATGAGATTTTTTTACTTTTTGACAAAGATAGTGTTAATATAGTTAGATTACCACTAAAAGAGTTTATCACTACTCTATCAATTTCAACCCCTACCTCCCCTTCACAACACCTTAATGTGTAGCTGCTAAACCATTGGGTCAAACCATAAGGGATTATATTTTTATAACCAAGATATATATATATATGCATTGAAGTAGGCAATTTGGTTTTCCTCTTTTCATATTATTTCTGTTTAATTATTTGAAGCTATTATTGTGGGATCCACTTTTTGAGAAATATAAGTTGAATAAATAATACAACTTTTTTTAGTGGAATATCTTTTATAGATATGTTGATACGTTATATATATATATATATTTTTTAAATTGCAAGATATGGCACTGTCGAGTTTTTTTTTTAATATTTAAAAAAAAAAAAACAATTTAGAGAATTGACTTACTTTTCAAACTATTTGGGAAACTAACTTGTTTTTTGAAATTACATTTTCAAAATGCGATTTTGAAATTAAAAATGCAATTTCAAAAAGTGAAGTCCATGTTATCATAAATTGCATTTTCAACATGCGATTTTAAGGTGAAATTGTATTTTCAAAATACGGTTTTAAAAAGCAGGTTAGTTTTCTAAATAGTTTGAAAAGTTGGTCAATTTTTTAAATTGTTTTTTTTTTAAGAATATTTTTTTTTACAAAAAAAAAAAAAAAAAAAAAAAACTAGACATTGTCCCATTTCATTCCAATTGAATTAGAATTATTTCATGTGACTCAAAACAATTGTATGGCAGTCTCGAGAAAAAGAAAAAAGTTTCAATATTTATCCTCTATTTTGATAGAGGATTTTTTTTTTTTTTTGCTAAAAATATTTTTCAACAATTGTCTTTTTGTGGTTTTATCTATTTAGTTACAATCCTAGAAAAAATGCAATAGTGGTAGTGGTTGTGGTGAAAGTGATGGTAGTGATGATATGGGTGAGGGTAGTGGTGGTAACACTGGTACAATTCTAATTTGAATAATATTTTTTTACATTTAAAAATTGAGTTATATATATCATGGCTTTTTGTTACCAATTTATATTGCCGATATATGCATCATTAATTTTTTAATAATTATCTCTAAATATTAAAATCAATCATAAGTATCCATGACAGTAAAAGATACAAACAGTGATAAAAAAAAATTAGTGACATGTTTCTCTTAGAAAATGAAAATCAGCTCATTTGTCTTTGACTACGGAAAACATTATTGGTTGATTTATAATTTTTGTTATGTCAAATGTCAAAAAATGTGAAATATTTTGGCCGAACACAAACAAAGCATTCTAGTTTGGGGTGGACAATGGAAACAATCTCAAATGTTTTTCATCCAACCAATATGGGATACAAATAATGTTTTTATTTAATCCAATATACAAAAAATCATATTCATGGGTTTCAACTGAAAAAAGAATCCAAAAAATGTCTCAACTGAAACAAAATAAATCTCTCTGATTAATACGTTTGATTGCACAATCAAACATATACACTTAAGGACGAACATGGAGCTGATTAAAGTGTTTGATGCACCATTAAGTAGTATGCTCATTGCTACTGTTTGTCTCCTTGTCAACGTTAGTTGTTGGACTTTCATATGACTCACAGTTGGCAGCTTTCTATCAATATAGTTATTTGGAAACTCTAGTGGTTTGGTTACTTGGCAATTTTTGTCTAGCTAGCTGAAACACTCTTAGATTGGGATGTGTCACATTATCATAATTATTATTAATTTTTTTTTTTTTTTTTTTTTTTTTTTTTTTTTGTGTTGAGAAAATGGTATACAAACATAATTTTTATACAAAAAAAGTCCATATACATAATGAGGAAATATAAAAAAAAAAAATGGGAAATATAAAAAATAATTGCAAATTCATGAATTCAGTGCACAAATCACTTGTATTTTCATGAGTTTGCAATTATTTTTCCAACTTCCCACTTTTTGACAATCCCGGTAATAGTACTTTTGAAATTATGAGCAGAATGGTGGGTCGTTTTGATTTAAAATGAAAGCACCACAAAAGGCCATATCTTTTTTTGTGTTAAAATTTTACACAAAAATTATGCTTGTATGACATTATTCTAATTTTTCATTTTGATCAATAGTAGTAGCGAATCCCCTAACTCCATTCAATTCGAGATGATTTGCTCCGTTGAGCTATGATGTGATGATTTTGGCGTCACTTAATCTTCTCTACAAACATGATCTGAGGTGTTGTTGTTTCTTCACTCTTTATTTCTTTCTTTTGTTTTTTTTTAAACATTTTCTTGTTTATTTCTATTTTTGGGAGGGGGTTTGCACTCTGACTCTTATTCTTTATTTCTTTCTCTTACTCCTTGGTTTTTATTGCTTACTTATTAGGCTTTGTTCCAAATTAGGCCTCATTTCCGTTGACAATTTGCTAGGCGTCCTAGGGTCTAAACTGTTAAAATTTGATGAGTATCCAAAACTGAACTTGTTTCCAAATGCATAGCCCATATACTTCAGGCCACCTATTTTTTAGGAAAATGGTAAGGGGTGTCCATCACAGCTCATCAATAGTCTAATTGGAACCAACACTATTGAACAGTGTTTGTATAATAAATAATCAATTCTGGGAAAGAATGGCAAGGTAGTCACGAGCTATTGGTTGTTTAGAGGAATTTGACAAATTTGATTGAACAATGGCTTTAAAAGAGAGTAAGAGAGTTCTATCCAAATGCAAGAAACATCAAAAGGTGAAGCCATTCACTTTGATTTGATATATTAATTTTGACTTCTTCTAAGAAGAAAGATACAACTTTGACACTATGATTTGGAGCCATTTCTATTGTTATGGAGCTTAAATAGTCAATCCATAAGTTTGTGTAATACAAACAATGCCCATTTCCATCTTATTAATATTCTTGGAAATATTTCTTGTTCTTGTTCCATGTTAACTTTCCTACTTTTGGAAGAGTGACGATCATATTCTAATTCAAATGTATCTTATCTTTGATTTTCTTTTAAATCAAAATTTCTGTATGATTTTTGTGGTCGTCTCCCTTGGAATTGGATCAAACCGTAAAGTCGTATAGGATTATATATTTATAACCAAGATATATATATGCATTGAAGTAGCAATCATGTTTTCCTCCTTTCATATTAATTCTGTTTAATTATTTGATGCTATTATTGAGGGATCCACTTTTTGAGAAATATGAGTTCAATAAATAATACGACTTTTTTTTTAGTGGAATATCTTTTATATATATGTTGATACGTTATTTTTATTTTTATTATTTTTTTTTAAATTGCAAGATATTACATTGTCCCATTTCATTCCTATTGAATTAGAATTATTTCATGCAACTCAAAACAATTGTATGGCAGTCTGGAGGAAAAGAAAAAGTTCCAATATTTATCCTCTATTTTGATAGAGGATTTATCTTTTCTTTTCTTTTTTTTTTTTGGCTAAAAATATTTTTCAAAAATTGTCTTTTTGTGGTTTTATCTATTTAGTTACAATCCTAGAAAAAATGCAATAGTGGTCCAGTGAAAGTGATGGTTAACACTGGTACAATTCTAATTTGAAAAATATTTTACATTCAAAAATTGAGGGTTGTATATATCATGGCTCTTTGTTATGCATCATTAATTTCTTAATAATTATTTCTAAATATTAAAGTCAATCAAAAGTATCCATGATAGTAAAGGATACAAACAATGATAAAAAATTAGTGAAATATTTCTCTTAGAAAATGAAAATCAGCTCATTTGTCTTTAACTATGGAAAACATTATTGATTGATTTATAAATTTTGCTATATCAAATGTCAAAAAATGTGAAAAATATTTTGGCCAAAAACAAACAAAGCATTCTAGTTTGGGGTGGACAATGGAAACAATCTCAAATGTTTTTCATCCAACCAATTTGGGATACAAAATAATGTGTCAGTGTAACTTTATTTAATCCAATATCCAAAAAATCGTATTCACAGGTTTCAACTGAAAAAAGAATCCAAAAAATGTCTCAACTGAAACAAAATAAATCTCTCTTTGATTAATATGTTTGATTGCACAATCAAACATATACATTTAAGGACGAACATGGAGCTGATTAAAAGTGTCTGATGAACCATTAAGTTGTATGCTCATTGCTATTGTTTGTTTCCTTGTCAAGGTTAGTTGTTGGGGAACTTTCATATAACTCACATTTTCTTTTTTTGAAATTTTAGTCATTAAACTTAATGAAAAAATATATTTTAAGCTATGAAGCATGGGTACTTCAACAACTATGCTCTACTCGTATTGGGTACTTATCGGCTTATGATATTTCGTATTATACTTCTGCATACGTATCGGGTATACGAAATATGTACCCAATATTTTTCTTATTAATTTTTTATATACTCAAACTTGTACTTAATATATACTCAAGTCATACTCTACCTGTCAAAATAATATTTTCTTATACTATAGAGATAAAATTCCTTTCATTGGACTTCTTTTTTATTTTTAGTTTTATACTTAGCATGATTTTAAAATTAAGTTATGGTTTGTAAGTTATTTAATATAGAGTAAATTGTTGAAAAGTCCAAGGTAAGGAATGTATAACGGTATTAGCTTCAGTGAATATTTTTTTGTTAGTAAGAGGTTCACCCTTTATGAAATAGTTTGGTGAGAAGTCCTTTTGATGTTTTTGGAGAGTTTGTATAATAAATAATCGATTCTGGAAAAGAATGGCGAGGTAGTCATGAGCTATTGGTTGTTTAGAGGAATTTGACAAATTTGATTGAACAATGGCTTTAAAAGAGAGTAAGAGAGTTCTATCCAAATGCAAGAAACGTCAAAAGTTGAAGCCATTCACTTTGATTTGATATATTAATTTTGATAGACACTATGATTTGAAGCCACTTCTATTGTTATGGAGCTTAAATAGTCAATTCACAAGTTTGTGTAATACAAACAATGCCCATTTCCATCTTATTAATATTCTTGGAAATATTTATTGTTCTCGTTCCATGTTAACTTTTCCTACTTTTGGAAGAGTGACGATCATATTCTAATCCAAATGTATCTTATCTTTGATTTTCTTTCAGGTCAAAATTTCGGTATGATTTTTGTGGTCCTCTCCCTTGGAATTGGAAGCATTCAAATTTCCAAGAAGAGTAGCTCTTCCCCTAATGTTGAAGTTGCCCTACCTATATGAACAAAGGGATAGGAATGATAGATAAGCAAATAATGCTCTTGGAGTCATGCTTGGTGCGAACAATATAGACATGGATAATGATGTACAAAATTGACCTTAAAACTATTTTATTGTGAAATATCTTTATAGGTTATATGTAAATAGTGAAGACTATGCTTTGAAACATTTGATGCGTCAATTTAAAGAAGCATATAAAACTCTACTATGGGATTTTTTTACTTTTTGACAAAGATAGTGTTAATAGAGTTAGATTACAATTGAAAGAATTTATCATTACTCTATCAATTTCAACCCCTACCTCCCCCTCACAACACCTTAATGTGTAGCTGTTAGACCATTGGGTCAAACCCCAAAGTCTTATGGGATTAGGTATTCCTATTTTCCTCCTTTCATATTAGTTCTGTTTAATTATTTGAAGCTATTATTGAGGGATTCACTTTTTAAGAAATCTGAGTTGAATAAATAATACAATTTTGTTTTAGTGGAATATCTTTTATAGATATGTTCATACGTTAATTTTTTTATTTTTTATTTTATTTTACTTTATTTTTTTTGTTAAAAAAAAATGCAAAATATGACATTGTCCCATTTCATTCCAATTGAATTAGAATTATTTCATGCGACTTAAAACAATTGTATGGCAGTCTGGAGAAAAAGAAAAAAGTTCCAATATTTATCCTCCAATTTGATAGAGGATTTTTTTTTTTGCAAAAAATATTTTTCAAAAATTGTCTTTTTGTGGTTTTATCTATTTAGTTACAATCCTAGAAAAAATGCAATAGTGGTGGTAGTTGTGGTGAAAGTGATGGTGGTGATGATATGGGTGAGGGTAGTGGCGGTAACACTGGTACTGTGCCAGTTATATTTTTTACAATTCTAATTTGAAAAATATTTTTTACATTTAAAAATTGAGGGTTATATATATCATGGCTTTTTGTTACCAATTTGTATTGCCGATATATGTAGCATTAATTTTTTAATAATTATTTCTAAATATTAAAATCAATCATAAGTATCCATGACAGTAAAGGATACAAACAATGATAAAAAAATTAGTGAAATATTTCTCTTAGAAAATGAAAATCAGCTCATTTGTCTTTGACTACGGAAAACATTATTGGTTTATTTATAATTTTTGCTATATGAAATGTCAACAAATGTGAAAAATATTTTGGCCAAAAACAAGCAAAGCATTCTAGTTTGGGGTGGACAATGGAAACAATCTCAAATGTTCATCCACCAATTTGGGATACAAAATAACGTCAGTGTAACTTTATTTAATCCAATATCCAAAAAATCATATTCACGAGTTTCAACTAAAAAAAAATCCAAAGAATGTCTCAACTAAAACAAAATAAATCTCTCTCTGATTAATACGTTTGATTGCACAATCAAACATATACACTTAAGGACAAACATGGAGCTGATTAAAAGTGTTTGATGAACCATAAGTAGTATGCTCATTGCTATTGTTTGTTTCCTTGTCAAGGTTAGTTGTTGGGGAACTTTCATATAACTCACATTTTCTTTTTTTAAATTTTAGTCATTAAATTTAATGAAAAAATATGTTTTAATGAAGTATGAGTACTTCGATAAATATACCGTATTCATATCGAGTACTTATCGGCGTATGCTTTGTAAGTTATTTAATATAGAATAAATTGTTAAAAAATCCAAGGTAAGGAAGGTATAAGATATTAGGTCCAGTGAATATTTTTTTAGAAAGAAGTTCACCATTTATGAAATAGTTTGGTGAGAAATTCTTTTGTTACTTTTGGAGGACATTTTGTTTTCAATTTTACCCTTTAATTTATTTGTTGACGTTTTTTTATCTGTTGACTTTTTGTTGATTATCTACTTAAATTCATATATATTTGTTCAAATTTTTTTAACTATCTGTTCAGTTTTTTTTCCTTTATCTGTTCAACTTTTAATTATAGAGAGTTATCTATTTAATTATAGAGAGGAAGGACGTTATCTATTTAGATACACCAAACAACAACAACTACACAGATATTTCTACCACTATCTGTTGCAATTTACAACAGGAACAACAGTAACAACAACAAATAATCAGATCATACAAGCTAGATAATATATATATATATATATATAAAACAGAGCAAAAGCACAAATCTAAGCCATTTTTTGAGCCATTTTTAAATAGATCTGATTGAAAAAAAAAATCAATCAAATTAAAAAATAATCATTTTTGAACAAATTTGTTGAAAATAGGGGTGTGCATGGTGTAGATCGGGTGGTTAGAGATAAAAATTATAAATCGAATGGCGAATTGGCAAATCGTGGATTGGGTAATTTTGGGCAGATTGGGGATTGAAGAATATTCTAACCAATTATCAATCATTTGCATAATATATAATACTAATTTTCATAATATTTTTCATATATATAACACATACTAATTTTACATATAATTTTTCATATATATAACTATTAATTGGTAACAAAATCCACATCTTAAATCTCTCTCATATTCATTTTTATTTTGATATTTCATTAGAGGTTAAAACATATCTATGTATTAACTATAGCAGAGTGGAGTAGTTTTGAAGGCAGATTATAAAACTTAAAGTTTAATTCACGGTTAGCAGATTGAATGGTGAGGATTGATATGGATCGGTGCAGTTTTAGTGAATTGGGCAGTATTTTTGCACAATCCTAGTTAAAAGTGTTGATGATGAGACTGAGGAGTTGGTTGATCTCGACTTGAATAGTCTGTTGGTTGATCTTAACTGTATGTATGTACATATAAAGAGTAAAGAGAGAATGTTGATTGCACAGATTAGTGACCCCCTCCGCCTACCGAGACCTCAATGACCTCGTCGTCGCCGCTTCGTCATCATTGATGATGAGTATGGTAATGGCGGCGATGGAGAGAGAGAGAGAGAGAGAAAAGATCAAAGAAAGAAGAGAGAAAATAGTGTTAAGTTTTTGTAATTGGCAATCTTGTTTGACAAAACTCCTTTCAGTTGTAATTTTATTTTCTCTTATGTTTCAATGAGGATGTGAGTGTGTAGATGTGAATCCAACACGAATTGTGCCTATGCAGAAGAGTTTGTGATCTTGAGGCTTTCATGTTTGCCACTTTGCTGACTATGTAAGGCCCAGGCAGGTTTGAGGGACAACGCCTCTAAAGCCAAAGTGGCTTGATCACCCGTGCGGTCATTTGTGCGCTCGAGCAGTGAATGGCTCTGAACTTCTAGGAAGAAAGTTTTACCATTCAACCAGTGATGGTTGCACTTAAGCGGTTAGCCTATATGTTTTGCACCACCTACTCACACCTCTCGAGCGGTGAAATGTGTGCTTGAGCGGTCTTCGCAATCTAATTTACTATAAAGTCTGTTATTTGCTCATTTTAGGTTTAAGCCGTCTAGAATTTGAGAGTAAGAAAAGACAAAGTGTTTTCTATTGGAGGTTGTTTTATATGAGTTCTTTTGGTGTATAGAAGTTGAACGATTGATCAACAATCTACAGATTGTCAAACATCAAGGGTTGTTCTTATTATTTTGTTCACAAAAGAGAGAGTTGTTCTTCGGTGGATTCCGGAGAATTTAGGCCTAAAGCTTTGGTGGATTCCGAAGTGGCTCATCATCGTGCATTCGATATCGGCATTATGGATTCAACGTTGGGCAAGACAATTTCGAGGTGAAGACGGTGGTGGAAAAGAACATCGGGTTTGGTTCAATTTGGGCTTGGATTCGCTAGGTAATTGGGAATACTCTTGTGTAATTTCTTTCTGTTTTCTTAGTGAATTGTTTTGCTACTTTGGCCTGTGATTTTTTTTTCTCACAATTGGAGGCCCTCAAATTGTGGTTTTTTCATGTTAAATTGTTATGTCGATTTGTCTTGATTGTTTAATTAGGGTTGTTATTCATTGTTTAAAATTGAAGCGTAATCACAAATCAATATCTTAAGATTTTAGATTTTTCAATTGGTATCAGAGTAGGTCGTTCATTTTTTTTTTCAAAACTATTAGGGCGAGATCTTGTTTGATTTGTGATAATGGATTCAATTCATGAGGCGAATTCTATGGTTCGACCACCCCTACTTGACGGATCTAATTATTCTTTTTGGAAAGCTAGGATGAGAACATTTTTGAAATCTATTGATGAAAAAGCTTGGCAATCTACCATGTGTGGGTGGACCGAACCGACGATTACCATTGATAAAATAACATTCCCCAAACCAATTGATAAATTTGACAAAACTAATTACCAAAATAGTAGCTAGAATAGTAAAATTATCAATTCTCTCTTTTGCGCCGTCACACTAGAAGAGTTTAGTCGTATTTGAAATTGTGAAGTTGCAAAAGAGGCTTGGGATATCTTATAAACTATTCATAAGGGCACTCATTTGGTTAAATGCTCAAAACTTCAAAGGCCCACTTCTAGTTTCAAAAACCTTTCAATGAAAAATAGTGAGACATTTGATGAATTTTATGCGAAGTTGAGTGACATTGTAAATTACAACTTCAATTTAGGTGAAAAAATACCGGAATCCAAGATTGTGGGAAAAAATTTGAGATCCTTGCACGATCGGTTCCAACCAATAGTTACGGCTATTGAGGAGGCTCAAGATGTTGACAATCTCAAGCTGGATCATTTGGTTGGAAATCTCCAAACCTATGAGGCACATATGAATTTTAAAAAGAAACAAAAAGATGATATTGCTTTTAGTAGTGCTCATAGAGTGGGAAAGGATTCTGATGGGAATTGTGAGAATTACTCCAAGATATTGGATGCTTTTGTAAAACAATTTACAAGTCTTTTTTGAAAAAGAAGCCAAATCTTTCGGAATCAACTCATAAATCTAAAGGCAAAGATAATCTCAAAATTGATTCTACAACCAAAAAGAAGAAAGGAAAAATATAAGAAAATCCTGAAAGAGTCTAATGCTATGAATACCAAGGATTTTGCTACTTTGCTTAAAAATACCCTAATCATTTGAGGAAGAAGAAAGCATTCGCTATCACTTAGGATGATGAATTAAAGTCGGATAAAGATGAAAGTGACAACGAGGCTCAAGGCAAAGAGGGGCGTGAACAATTTCTTGCTTTCATGGTGGCTTCCAGAATTAAAGGATGAATGGAGTATCCCAAGAGGCCAGTTCAAACTGTCGTTGATGATGAATCCTTGAGGAGTGATGATGATATAGATGGTGAAGAGCTTCAACAAGCTTATGAAAAGTGGTACAAGGAATCTCTTAACTTATCCAGATTGAATGACAAACTCACTACCAAACTCAAAGCCTATGGAAGTGAGAATGTCAAACTAAAAGAGGAGATTTTCGAGGCTAGGAATGATGCCGTCAAGATCTCTAATGATCAACAAGCTCTTTGTGCAAAACTCTAGACTTGTGAGCAGAGAGGAATTAGCTACAACAAATCTATGTAATATATGAAGAAAAGATTGAAACTCTCGAGATGTTTTAAATTTCCTTGGAAGAGCTAGTCATCAAGAAAGAGGAAGAGCTCCAGTGTGCTATGGTTACTATTGGTCTTTAGAATAAAGGATCAAAGACTTTGGACAATATTATTGGGTTCAACAAATGTGTTATGACAAGAGTGACATTGGTTTTTGTGGTGACAAATAGCAAAAATGGAGTGCATCTACATCTCATGATACAAGAACTCAAGGATATGAAGAGCAAACAATTCAACACGAGGATAGGCTTCTCAATCTTCCTAGAGTTGGTAAGGTCAAAGAAAAGAAGGTACACCTTGTTTTTATTTGTCATCATTGTGGTATGTATGGTCATATTCGCCCTTATTGTTTTGAGTTGCATGGATAATGTCTCATAGAGGTAGAAGAAATTCTAATACCTCATGGAGTAGGAGACATTTCTTTGGTCATAATGATGTTAAGGGTCATATTAGATCTCATTGTTTTGATTTGCTTCAGATCAAACATGAAGAGATGTTGTGTTTGCTAGACCTAGGAATAAGAGGTTGGAAACCAAATCGAGAAGGGCTCCCATTGAAGGGGAAGGGAACCACAACGTCAAGTCACCACCCAAGAACTGCAATTCTCACAACCTTGTTCATACTAAAGCGGTTTGTGTAAGAAAGCTTGACTTGTGTTAATTTGTTCATTCGTCTTTTATTTTTTATTTTTTGTTTTCTCTTTTTGTTTTGAGTTTTTTGTTTGGTTGTTTTTGGGTCTTTTGTGTGTATTTGTTTGTGTCTCTCTTGCTTTCCATATATATATATATATATAATATAAAAATTTTAAAAAATCCAAAAAGATTTTCCTATTATGGTTTTGCAAGTTTGAATTTTTTGAAAAGTTCTTGGTGCATATTCGAATTGATAAGAATATTAATTACATGTCAATATGTGTGTGCTTTCTGTAGTCATTACTCATTTTGGATTGTGTGTATTTTGATTAGTATATCTCATTTTATACATACTCTTGGATTAGCAAATACCAGACTCTTTCACATAAGTGATCAAAGTTCTCTATGGACTACTAGCAGTGTTTCATGTGTTTTTCTTGAGAAATTGACCAATGCTTGCATATCTTGGGTGATGTTGAATCTCTTAACCCCCTACCATCTATTTGTATCTCCATTGCTTACCCCTCTGTGTTTATATCTCATGGCATGAGGAAAAGGCTACCTCAGAGGCACTAACTAGGCTTCACTATCTTTTCTACTCTTCTTTGGTTTGGTTTCCATACTCTTGAGTGTGAAAGTCGCAAATGAGTGCCCAAGAAAATTGTATACATTGTTGGAGGGGGAGCATCCGTATTTACTCAACAAATGCCCCTTGACCACTAGAGGTTTGATTTTCTTAGTCATTCACATATTCTTTTGCTGGAGGTCTAGCCATTAGCTTACTACTAAGATTTGAATCTAGTGCTTGTCGAACTCCAAGAGCCACACACACACACTTTTATTTACATGTTGCATCACATTCTTACATGTGGAATCTTCTAGAAGTTGTGCACATTGTGTTTTCAAGTAATTGTGTTTCTTGGATATTTTTGTGTATTTTAAGCTACAAATCGGAAATTCCTTTCTTACTCCGCCATAGTGTTTTTGTCTTTTCCTTTTTATTCATTGTTTTTTGTGCTTGTGGTTACTTTTAGTGAGGGGGAGTTTGGTTAATCATTACAGGGGTTTTTTTTAGCATGGACTTACATTGATTGGTTTTATAAGGGAGATTGGTGTTAGTTGGTTTGCATGTTGCTATGCACTAATTATTTATTGCTTATTTCTCGCATTCTTTTGATTATTACATCTTGTCATTGCTTGTGTGGGTTATGCTTGTGTGGGTTATGCTCGTGCTTTAGTTGACTGAGCTTCCTTTGACAATTCATGACAAAAAATGGGGAGAATTTTGAGGGGGAGTATTTTTAGAGTTTTTTTTTATGTGTATGCGTGTTCCTAAAATTTTCATTTATTCATGTTGCATGTTCTTAAAATCTCCATCTATTCATGCTTCAAGATAATCTTGATATGTTTATTACTTTCATATACTCTAGTGGCACTAATAACTAATTTTTCTAGATCTTGACCTTAAGAAAGCTATCTTGGTTAGTTATAATGGGTTGGAGTGATTAGGATTTTATTTGTTAGGTGTGTTTTGTCATAGAATTTCCAAAGGGGGAGATTGTTAAGTTTTTGTAATTAGTAATCCCGTTTGACAAAACTTCTTTCAGTTGTAATTTTATTCGCTTTTATGTTTCAGTGAGGATGTGAGTGTATAGATGTGAATCTAATCCGAATTGTGCTTATGCAGAGGAGTTTGTGATCTTAAGGCTTTCATGTTTGCCACTTCACTAACTATGTACGTGTAGACACCCCATTTTTGACTACCCTTAAGACTTGGGTGCTACTGATTAATCATTCGATGGTGCATGCTATGTTGTGCAAAGTTTCGATTTCTTCGGCAAGGAGAGAGCCAAATCCCAACCTTACACCCCCTTTTTGGACCAAAACTATTTTGACCAAAATGTTTTTTAGACCTTCAAACCCTCTCTTTCAAAATATTTTTGAAAAAATTTCTACGATGTTCTGAGGCTCACATTTCGATAAATGTTGCGTTTTTCGGTAAACCGAGCAAGGACAAAGTGGAAATAAATGAAGGAGAGGTAAAATCTTTGAAAAAAAAGTTAAAACATCTTTTTTATAGGTTTGGAGTGGAAGAAAATTGGAGGAGAGAGAAGAAACCTAGTTGGAGAAGAAGTTGGGCATGAATTCAGTTAGGACCGAAACTGAGCAGTCTTCACTAAAAGAAGAATATCTCTTAGCACACTTTGAATTTTTATGTGAGGCTTCCACCATTGGAAAGAATACTTCCGGGGATTCAATTTAGGCTCAAGAATGACCTGCAAAGGAGTCCAGATGAAGGAGATATGCCTGTTTGAAGTCGGGGCCAGGAACTAGTTTTTGCTGTCGGCCACTGGTGGAGTGTGTCGGCCAAAAATGGAGTTTTCTGGCCATAGGTCTGCCAAGAGTGACCCTTGTCGGCCACCAGTGGTGTCTAGTCGGCCACCAATGGTGGCCGGTTGGCCATGGGTGCAAAAATCAGAAATTTTGTGCTGATCTTTCCCTTCCAGCTGTTCTACACTGCTCCAGATATTTTTGAATTGATATTTTCGACCAAGGCTCTCTTTTTTCTATATATATAGGCCATATCTCTCATATTGCAAGGTTGGAAAGTTTGGGAGCCTCTCTCTATAAAATCTCTCTCTCTCTCTCTCTCTCTCTCTCTATAATTCTCTCTCTCTAGATTTCTCACTCTTGCCCTTTTGTGCATACAAGTAGAGATACACTTCTTCTTTGCCTAGACATCCTTGATCAAAGTTCTTATCTTTGGGATGAGATTCCTTGGGACCTTCTTTGAGCTTTAGAAGGTGATTTTAGCTTGATTTAGTGCCTCATTTGTGCCTAAAGTGTGCTTGGCTTCAAGAGGTATAACTTTTACCCTTTAAGCTTTGTTTTGACTACTTGTTTTACCATCTTTTTGTACTATTTTTGGCCTAGTTCTCAACTACAAAAAAAATCTGTTTTTATGGTTTAAAAATGGTGGTTTGAGGTCATTTTGTGGTAGGGGGTTGTCTCCCATTTTGTTCTTTGGCTTGTGAAGCCTTTTGTGCCATTTCTTACCACCTTTAAATCAAACTTTTTGGGCCTTTTAACCACTGAAATTCAGATTTATTTCAGTGGTAAAAATCAACTTTTGAAGTCCAAAATAGGAGGGGTTGGCCTCCTCTCCTTGTGTCTTGCTTCCATGCCTAGGTTACTTCACATGATAGCTTGATTTTCTAGCTTAACTTAGCTTAATTCAAGCATGTTTTAGGCTCTATTTTGGCATGTTTCAGCTCTATTTTGGGTTAGTTGGAGCACTTGAGGCTTGCTTTGTGTGTTTGTAGTGCAATTGTGCTTCATAGCTTAGCTTGTGCTATGTTTTGGCCTTTCATTCTAGCTATTTTTGGCTTACTTCAAACATGTTTTAGGACTCCTTTTAGGTTGTTTTAGGACTATTTTGAAGTGTTTGTACCTTTTGAGCTTTGTATTGCATGTCTATAGTGTAAGGGCTTCATTAGTTTAGTGTTTTAGGCCTTTAAGCATGAAGTGCTTGAGTTGTTTGCATGTTGCAGTGTTGTTGCGCATGTAATCTCAGCATCATAATCTCTGTCACATACTCATTTGTCTCACTCTTTCAATTGCTTTTGAGGGTTGTTTCAATTTTGAGATCCTTTAAGCTTGAGATAGAGTGTATGCTTAATGGTTTTAATCATCTCTTGAGGGTTTCTACTAACCAAAGGCATGACCTCTCTCTTGCCTTAAATCATCCCTTGGTTGACACTTCTTTCTCTTTAGAGGACTCTCACCTTGGACTTAATCGATCAAAGGACTTAATCGATTAAAGGACTAATCAGTAATGTAAAATGAGAAAACAAAAGTGACAAGTAAAACTTGAGCAAGATAAGCATGTTGTGTTGCATTACATGTGTTCAATCGGACGTTATATTGAACACAAGGAAGATTGGAGCATTTCATACTCAAAGTGATGAAATGAGCCAATCTCCTTGGTCTCCATTGCCTTTGACCACACGTGATAAGGTGATGATCTGGAGTCTTGTATTTGCATACAATGAAGTTGTATCGCTTGGTTCTTTGGCCATCATGCATTGAAAATGCTTGGTTGGTGGTTTTGGAGCGAAGAATTACACTCATTTGACCTTGTGTAATGATAAGGAGGGTAATAGTACATATATTGCTAGAGAATACACTGCTTTGCCTCTTTTTGCTCTCTGTTGCAGCAAAAAAGAGAATTCCAAGAAAGGGGTGGCTAACCGGCCACCAGCAGAGATCGACAACCACCAATAGTGGCCCACCGGCCACCAGTAGTGGCTGACAGCCACCTTTTGTGGCTGACCGGCCATCAATGAATTTTGCACTAGTGTGTTCCTGAGTTGGAGTAGAGGCATTCTAGGAGTTGGCACAATTTTCAGAGATCAAACGAGTGCAAACAGAGGCATCCAAAGGCAAGGCAGTGGATTTTTGGGAGGAAACCAACCGAGCATGCATGCGTCCCTCGCCCTTGAGGCCATTTAATTGCTTTAATTAGTTAGCATAGCTAATTATTCAATTCAAGTGTTGTACTTAATTAATTCGTGTAACTAGTTATTCAATTCCAATTTGTTGTAATTAATTAGCTTAGAATAAGTTAGTTAATTAGTTTCGATTGTGTTGTAATAATTAGCTTAATTAGCGTAGCTAGTTAGCTTTTATTCATTCGGACCCTCCTGCATGAGGGCATAATGTTGTAATAAGTGTGCGTGCGTGTGTGCATGTCTTCCAACCCCACATCTTTCTCCCTTTTATTTAACCTCTTTCGATGGTTAGTTTAGGGACATTTTCAATTAGCATACCTTATGCTCGCATGTTTGCATCCATTTATTTGTCTTGCATGCACCAAGGCTCGGTGCATCATTCAAACTATATTGCAAATTCAATATCTTCTTTGAATATGTGTTTAAAAGCATGTTATCAAATTGAATCAAATCATATGCCATATTAGTAGTCGAGCCTATTAATTGCATTATTGCATGTGTTGCATTAGGCATCTTGTATAGTTAGGATCATGCATCTTTCTAACTAGTTTTTATTTTGCCTTGGAGTACTTGGTGAGTTTTATGCTTTAGCATGCTTGCATGAGTGCGATTGCCATGTTGCCATGATAGCATGCTTGCCATGAGGCTATTTGCTTAAATGATTAATTGCATAAATGCCTATGGATGAAGGCTTGATTGTTTGAATTTGAACAATTCAACGAATGTATGTTTAAGCCCACTTTGCGAAGTGGCGAAATCTTGTTTTAAGCCCACTTGAGGTGGCAAATCCACATTTCTAAGCCCACTTGAGAGTGGCAAATTCAAACCATTTTTGAGAACAAACATGAGTTGAATTCCTTCTAATTCTTGCAATTTTAGTCTATACTTGCTTGTGTGTGCGTCACATAGTAAAGTTAGCCAATAACCGGAATAAGAACACATGAAGTTTATAAAACAACATATCATGGTTAGTAGAGGCTGATCCTTTGATCGGGCGAGCGGGGGTGCTCATTTCATGACCTTCCCCCCTCGTACCCAAGTTCCCGAGCTGAGGTAACTTTGGTGATAACGGACACGTGGCTTTTGGCACAAGTCAAGGTTTCCTAAATTTCTCAAAACAAAATATTTAGGTGGCGACTTTGTAATTTGGCAAAGCAGTCCAATTTTGGCATTATTTGATTGAAAATTGATTTCCAAAATGATTTGCCGGATTGGACTCTTTGGTGTTTATCAGTTTCACATTGCACTTTATGAGATTAGATTCAGAACCATGATAGGAGTCCAAACTATAGCGATCCCGGTTTTAGATCCTTCGCTCGAGCGAGAGTTGAGTTTTATATTTGGTGGCTTGAGCAAGAAGTCCTTCGTTCGAGCTTGCGTTTGCGTCCAGTACTGGACCTGAGAGTTGCAATCCTTAGCTCGAGCGAGATTTCCTTCGCTTGAGCGAGCGAGGTTTATGTTTTGGGTTTCTTCGCTCAAGCGAGCATTCTGTTGCTCGAGCATGCTTCTGGGTTACAGACCTAAAGCTTCAAATTGTTGGCTCGAGCGAGGCTTTCTACGCTCGAGCGAGGTTTCTTTGTGTCTGGTCGCTCGAGCGACCAATCCTTCACTCGAGCGAGCTTGTGTTATATTAGTAGGCAACAGCGGGGAACACTTCACTTTTTCATCTCTTTTAATTTCAAAACCCTAGAATTCGGCTCTCTCTCTCTCTACACTTACCTTCTCTCTAGGGATTGATCTATTATTAGTGTGTTCCTACCCTAATCTCTTTGTAAGAAAGGTAGAGGGTGACTTGGGCTTCCTTTTAATCTGAAAGTTTGTGGATTTGGAGCACTTTGAGTTTTCATCATCTTCTCCTTTGGGCTTCTAATTTCGAGGTAGGGTTACCCTACTCTATCTTATGAGCTTTGTCTTAAATTTTGGTCATTTTGATTAGTTGGTGATGTTTGGTAATTTTGGAAAAGTTAAGGTTGTTGTGTAATTTATAAAAGAGGGGTTTTCAAATATTAAAACCCATGTGTATGTGAGATATTGGAAAATGGTATTGTTGTTGTTTAATTGGTGAAATCAAGCCTTAGGGTTGATATTGAGAAAGGGGGAAAATGCCCTAATTATTGAAATAAATTAATTAGTATAATTAATTTGGAAAAATATGAAATTGAGTTGAGGATAATGAAATTGGGGAATTATGAGATTAAATGGTGTAGTTGGATAATTTAATCACTCACCTACGGAATTGTTGATATTTTATCTGTTGATAAATTTATTATCTGTTTAGAGATAACTGCTTTGGGCTATCGGTGAAGGATAGTCTTGATTGTTGTAGACATTGTATGTTGATTAGGGAAAACTGAAACTAATGTGTACTTATTGAATTATGGAAGAGTTTCATTTTGAGTTGTTATCTCATTTGAATTGTTGATATTGGAAGTAATTTTAATATGAGATGCAGCCTTATTTTATTGTTTGGCCAGGTTCTGAGCCATGTTTGTATAATTGGAAAGTTGGATAAGTAACGGAAAGTGGAACATAACATGGACATAATTGTCATGGACCTGTATTGTGATATAATTGGTTTATAAGTGTTAACCATCTATGAAATGCAATTGCTTTAGTCATTACTTATATTTGGTTTAGTATATCGCTGCTGGGCTTTGGCTCACCCTATATGGGACATCATTTTCAGGTCCAGGCGATATGCCACCTCCAAGGACTTAGCTTGGGAGGTTTTGAGAGTTAAAGACTCCTTTTGTTGTTTTGTTATTTGATATTACATGTAAATTCAAGCCAAGGGCTTAATATGTATTTGAGTTAGCACTCACTTTTGGTATCCAAGTGTTGGCTTGGAAAGTTATAAGCCCGTAGGGCATTTACTTTTGTTGTCAATATGTAATATTTTTTGTAAGAATACCCTGATGAATGGAAGGATGTTTTATTCTCTTATATCAATGCATGTCGAGATTGTTGGGTTTTATGTATCTTTTTGAGGGCGTTACACAAACTGTAGGACCTAATTTCGAGCTCTCCGAAAGGGGGGCGTGAAAAAAGTCTAGCTACAGTACAGTCCAGGCGAGGTCGAGGGGCAACGTCCTCGAAGCCAAAATGGCTTGATCGCTTAAGCGGCCATTTGTCTGCTCGAGCGGGAAATGGCTCTAAACTTCTAGGAAGAAAATTTTACTGCTCAAACAGTCAATCTATATGTTGTGTACCGCCTACTTACACAGCTCGAGCGGTCTTCGTGATTCAGTTTACTATAAACTGCGCTATTTGCTCGTTTTACGGTTTAAGCCATCTAGAATTTGAGAGAATAAGGAAAGACAAAATGTTTTCTATTAAAGGCTATTTTATATGAGTTTCCTTGGTGCATAGAAGGCGATCGATTGATCAACGATCTACAAATTGTCAAACATCAAAGCTTATTCTTATTATTTCGTTCACAAAAGAGAGAGAGTTGTTCTTTGGTGGATATGGGGGAATTTGGGCATGAAGCTTTAGTGGATTCCAGAGTGGCTCATCGCCATGGATTCAACATTGGGCAAGACAATTCCAAGGTGAAGACGGTGGTAGAACGGGTTTGGTTTAATTTGGCGTGGATTCGCTAGGTAATTTCAAATATTTTTGCGTAATTTCTTTTTGTTTTCTTAGTGGATTGTTTTGTGACTTTGGCCTGTGATTTTTTTTTTTATCACAATTGAAGGCACTCCAATTATAGTTTTTTTATGTTAAATCGTTGTGTCGATTTGTCTTAACTGTTTGATTAAGATTGTTATTCATTGTTTAAAATTGAAACATAATCACAAATCAATATCTTGGGGATTATAAATTTTTCAAAGAGATTAGAGAGAGAAAGTGGATCGTCTTTGGTGGTGGTTTGTTGGTCGAGGGAGAGGTACAGGTGCGAGTAGAGAGGTGCAGCGACGAGGTAGTGGTTCATTGGTTGAGAGAGAAGAGATGTGCAAGATGGCAAGGGCAAGGGCAAGGGCAAGGCAGTGATAGAGTTGCAGAACAAAGAGGAGAGATAGAGGGGTTATGTGGTCTATCATTGTTGATTAGAAATATATAGGTGGGTTTTTTGGTCCTTTTACTTATGCATGTCCTTATAGACAAAATGTTTTAGAATGTGGACTTCTGACTAATAAAATTTTATTTTGGATTTATGGAATTTTGGTTTATTACTTTTGGCATTAAATATTAATTGTAATTTGGATATTAACAAATTAAACTATTTAATCAATTTTTGCATTACTATAAATTAAAAATAAATATTTTTTTACAAACGTACTAAGTCATACATGTACCCTTTTTTTTAAGATTTTACTAAAATGACGTATCTGTATCGTACCAGTAGCAGTGTACCTATGCTTCATAGATATTAGGCATTTTATGTACATTGAGTTTGATGCTAAAATACTTTTTTTGGGGTCAATTTTAGTTAATGAAAATAGACAAATGGTTTAAATTAAAAAAAAAAAAAATCATGATTCAAAAGATTTGTTAAAAACACTTATTTTGTTACAAGGGTCAAACTTTGGAATATATATACATATATATTTGTAATGTTTTCTAAATTTAAATTATATTTTTTTCATGCGCATCTTTTACAGCTATTTCTATGAAATGAAATTTCCATGAATCAAAGGGACCATTTTTTTGGAATATGAGGCAACTTCCTTTCTTATTTGCATTTATTAGTGTGTTAGAAGTTATAAGTAACTACTCTATAATTCAATGAACCATACTCTATTTCCAACTCTTGCTTCATTTAACCAAAATTCTAATACAAAATTACCTTATTAAGTACATTGTTTTGAAATGAAAGATCATAATTCAATGACATTTTTTCTGTAAATAATTTCTGTGTACTTTACATACTCTCTAGTAGAGTTTACAAGGGCAGTTCATGCCAATCAATATATTATCGTTGCACAAGATGTATTGGAATTTCACAACAATCAGAGATGTTATCCTTGCTGCTGTTAACTACAGTGCATGTCCATACTACATAAAGATTAGAGAGAGTTTGTGTAGAGAAAACATATTTTTTGTGGAAAAGAGAAAATAAATCTTACACGTGTCAAAGATGGGATAGACAAGCCAAGTATATCAGGCAACAAGAGCAATAGTATACGTGTCAAAACCTTTGATTCAGACACAGCAGGTCGAACATGTCACAATCTCTAAAAAATTGAATTCTTGTTTTGGTGTACGGAGTGGGCATCCTGATACCCTTGAAATTAATCAATACCTAAAGAAGGTTGAATGGTTCTGCTTCATTTTTAATGCTACTACTGGTTCTAGTATGGTCCAGCTTTGTTCTGAAATGAAGTAGACGACAAAATATTAATGAATGAAAGGTAAAAAATTATAAGAATCCATAGCTCAAATCCAAATTCAAAAGTTTCCAAATTGAACTCAATTGATCAATTATAAAACTGACATGTTGTTTTCTGTATTTAAGATTTGGAAACCTTGGCCATTGCTCTTGTTGCCTGATATAATAATTGTCCATTTCCTATCCATCCCATCATTAACAAAATGTAAGATTAGTTTCAAACATTCAAATGCACTATATAGTTGGGAGCAGCAAGGATAGCATCTCTGATTGTTGCAAAATTCCTCGATCCATCTTGTGCAACCATAATATATTAATTAGAATGGATTGGCCTTGTAAACTGCAATAGAAAATGATCAAAAATGGTGAGGGGCTAACATTTTATTTTCTTTTGGAAATGGGTTTTTATGCATATGTTTCAAAGAAGTTTATCAAGAGTGGTGACACCCATATTCCAACCAATTCTATAGTGATGACAACAATATTCCAACCAATTCTATAGTGACCTTTGATTTTCTTTCAAATAAAAATAAATAAATAAAAAAGAAAAAAAGAAAAAGAAAAAAGAATTAAGAATTATGTTTGAACTCTATGGTCCTCTCTCCCTTGGAAGATATCAAATTTCCAAGAAGAGTAGCTATTTCCCTAATGCTAAAGGAGGCAATGCTTATATGAGCAAGGAATATGGACAAAATAGGCAACAATGAACTGTGTGTTTGCATTAGAATTATAACTCTTGTCCTTTAGTCATTCCAAACAAGGCATAAATTGTCCCTTGATAAGAAAATTGCTAGGCAGGTCACTAGTGGACTGCCTTTTTCCATTGTGGGGTATGCATAACAACTTATTAGACCATAAATTTACATAAATATTTAAAAAGAGAAAGAAAAATATGTGAGGACAACTGCAACATTGTTTAGTTCCTTTTGGATTTCCTTCTTGATCAATGACAATTGTAGCATTGCCATTATATTGTGTTATCTTGTAGTTACCACGTTTGAGCTTTTTACAGGTGCATACAATTACAGTTCTGATCTTTCTACGAGCATATTTGGTACTGCTTCTTTTAATAATAGTAACAATAACATCACCAATATGATTATATGGGCAATTGCTAGTTCTTATGATTTAAATACACATCAATTCTCATGCCCCATTGTTATCTACTACAGTCAAATGGGTCTCCTTTCCCTTTTAACTTATATTTTATTCATATTGTCCTCGTAATTTTATGTTTCCTTTCTAAATCTCTACTCAAAATAATGATCTACACACAACGTGCAACCTTAAAAGAACCTATTTTTAAGAAAATGACAAAGTGCCCATCATCATAGCTTATCAATAGCCTAAATGGAGCCCAACACTATTGACGAGTGTTTTGAAATAAATAAAATCAATTTAAGGAGAGAATGGCAAGGGCCAGGTATTACTTATAGATGATCACTTACTTGTATATAAAATAATCTAAAATGTTCAAGTTTTCTTGTCTTGGTTTGGACAAGGGGGGATGGGGAGGTAAAAAGTAGATATTTTTGGTCAAAATATCCTCATTACTCATTTGTATTGGGAAAAAGGACATATCAATTAAGTTTAATGGGAACTGTTCTTGATTTAATTTTTGCGTAGGTTTACAGAGAAAAAAAAAATCATAAATTAAATTAATGGACAACTTTGTCCTTCATTATAAGAATGAATTTCATTATCATATTCATCTTGTGCGTCTCTCTCTCTGTCTGTCTGTCTTCTACAATGTTCTCTCTTTTCTCTTTTAGTACAACTTTTTTTCTTCTATATTTACCATATTTAAGTCCATTGATCACCTCTCATCACCTCTACCATCAATTGGTGTCACTTATCATCACTGCCATTCATCGCTCTCTCAGATCTACCACCAGTGACAACCATTTTCATCATCAACTTTCAACAACTCAGATATGCAACCCATGAACTAATATCTGAGATTGATGACTTCAGATCTAAGACTAACTGCCTCAGATCTGTTAGAAAAAGCTCATTAGAGTTGTCCATCTAGGCTCTGTAGCGAATAGGAAGATTTTACTATTAGCACATGGTAAAATTTTACTCTCATGATATTATTTGTTCAATGTTTTAATAGATTTTTTGTTTAATATTTCTACTAGTAATAGAAAAATCATAGTAAGTATTGTAGTTGGTGGTGGTAGTGGTGTAAAAATTTATTATTTAAATGTTAAATTGATACAGTAAAATTTTATTGTCATACATCGAGTCAATTTTTTTATTTTTATTTTATTAGCCATAAAGTCAAATTTTACTATATATAAAATAATAAATTTTGAATAGATCTTTTTGTTTTTCCTCAGTAGTAGTGATGGTATGGCAGTGGTGGTTGTCGTTAAAGGCTGGAGATTCATGTTAAGAAAAGTGTTCGTTTAAAAAAATGGTTGCCGATAATGAGCGGTCGAAAAACAATTGCTAGAAATTACTAACAACCACCGGAGGTAGTGGTTGTCGATGACCAGTGGTTGGTATTATAAGGTGGTGGTAGTATGAGATGGTGAGGAAGAAGACTAATAAAACTTGAGATATTTTTGTCATATTTTAATTATATTATGATATTTGTCCTTACTGAATGATAACTTTTTAATTTGTCCTTTTTGCAAGAAAAATTAAGACTGAGCCAGCTTTCGCCAAAACTCCCTAAAAATAATTCCAACTTAAACAAAATCTTATCACTCTTTGATATTGTTTGCTGGAATCATATCAAAACTTTACAAAAATGACACTTTGAGAAGGAAAGGAATATGAATTTTATCATCATCCTACTTAGTAGAGGGAGCATCTACATGTATTATTTTTCATATCTACCCATCAACCAACGTCTATCAAAGTTTAGGCACATGAAAGGTACCCATTTTAACTGGGGTTTCAGTATTTTAGATCCAACTTCTAAAGAGAGGAGTTTGATATTTTTTGTAGTAGTATTTTTTTTTTCCATTTATGGAGATTGTATATAGCTATTAGTGGTTGTAGGCCCGAAATTGGTGCTTGATTGTTAGGTTTGATGATTGTTGATTTAATAACTCGCGTTAGATTAGTAGTTTATTTGATGTAATACTTTATATATTTGTAATTAATGTCTTATCGATTGACAAAAAAAAAATTAGGCAACCTGTAGCACGCGCCCGCGGAGGGGGGACCTCGCTGCTACTACAGTTCGGACTCTCGATTTTTGTTGTCGCGGTTCTTAATCTGAACCAAAGAGTCCAAATCTGGCAAATCGTTTTGAGAAACAGATTTTTGAAAAAGTAGTGCCAAACATGGACTGCTTTGCCAGATACAGAGTTGCCACCTAAATATTTTAAAATGGGGGAATTTAGGAAACCCTGACTCGGTGCCGAAGGCCACATGTCCGTCATCACCGGAGTTGTCTCGGCTCGGGAGCTTGGGTACGATCGGGGAAGGTCAGCTATGAGCACCCCCTTTCGCCCGGTCCGAAGACCGGCCTCTACTAACCGTGATATCCGTTTTTGAAAACTTTATGTGTTCTTAAACCAATTATTAGCCTAGAATTACTATGTTATGCGCGCAGCAAACAAGTATAGACTAGATTGCCTAATTTGGAAATAAGCATTGCATATCCGTTTGTTTTGAAAATGCTTTGAAATTTGCTACTCGTAAGTAGGCTAAAACACGGATTTCAATGAGTTTTTCCAACTCAAACAATCCAACCTTCACCCACAGGCATCCAAGCAGTTTATAACACATAAGCATCTAGCCACATGTTAATCATGCTGTCATGGCAACATTCACACTCATGCGATATGCTAAAACTGGAAAATACTCACATAGTACTCCGTGCCAAAACAAAGAACTTGTTAGCAAACATGCATGATCCAAGTCCATGTTAAGTGCCTAATGCATCGCATGCAAAAATGCAATCTAGAATAGGCTCGGCTATCCTAAACATGGCATGTGAGAATGTGCAACTATCACATATTCAGTTTAGAATTTGAAGTACAAATGCAGTTAGCATGATGTACCGAGCCTAATGCATGTAATACAAATGCATGGATGCACACATGCATAGCATAAGGTATGCTAAATTAAACGTGCCCTAATCTACCATCGTAAGCAGGTAAATAAAAGGGAAGAAAGAAGTGAGGTTGGAAGACATACACACCACCCACACACACTTATTACAGATTTGCCCTCGCTCGGAGGGACCAAATAAATATTACAAATTAATTAACTACGCAAGCTAATTAATATTACAAATTAATTAATTTAATTAACAAATTAAATTAAGCCAAGAAAACAGATAAACCGCCTCGGGAAACGCGCCGCCATGCATAGGCTGCCTCTGTTTTCTTTCCTCTGCTCCTCTAGAGGTTGTCAAAACCTCAGGACTGCTCCCTTGGACAGAGGGGATCATCACCGGCTGAGTGGAATTACCACCGGCAATGGTGTGTGGCCATCGGCACAAAATGAAGATATCGGCAGAGAAATTGTTGCCGGCCGGCACCTTACACTGCCGGTCGGCAAAGAAAACCTGCAGAACCTGCAACTCACAGCAACAGAGGGCAAGGCAAAGCATGGCAGCACAATTCAAGGCATGTATGCACTAACCATGTCCCTTATCATTGTAATGACTCAAAGGGGCATGTGCCTCGATTCTCGGACCACCAATCACGCATTCCCATGCATGATGGCCCAAAGAACCAAGTATGCAACTTTGGTTTCAAATGTAATGCAAACCAATCAAACAAACAAGGCCCTATTCCTATCACCAATTCAAGGAATAAGGCATGCATGCAAGATGCAATGCAACCTAAGCATGCAAGCTAAGAATGCAACATGGCATGGCAAGGCACTTATGCAAGCATACAAGCAAACATTAGGCAATGCAAATCAATGGCAAGATGGACTTATGCATGAATTAGGCAACTCTAAAATAGGCCTAAAACAGTAGCCATAATGCTAAAATGAGGGGCCGAAACACATGCACACATACACATGATGGAAGGCCTACACTTAGGCACAAATTAAACAACCCTCAAGCACACTTGAAAGGGACAAACATGAGCAAGTATCATGCAACATAAGTATTGAAATCATGTCATAAAATGATGCCAAATTATGCTAAACAAGACAAGCAAATGTATGCAAACATGGCCCAAGTGCTCAAAGCAAACCAATGGGGCATTGAACTACCCTTAGTAAGACCAAACATGGCATGAGTTTGTTGACCAAAAACAGAGTTTTGGGACATTAATACAAGGCCCAAGGACCACTTAGATGGCATCTAAATGACTCCAAAACAAAGGCATGCACAAACACCAAAACATGGAGCATTGCTACACAAGCTTCCAAAGCATTAAAGAGGCATGCAAGGCAATCAAACAAGCATGGAAATGGGACTGAAATGGCATGTAGGGTGGTCCCAAATCACCAAAACAATGTAAAGATGCCATGCTATACATGCACATACTCAAGGCCAACAAGCCCAAATACAAAGGAGCTATATAATGCATGCTAAAATCAACCCAAACACTTATGGACAGATCTAAAACATGTCAAAATAAGCACATAAACTTCACAAATCTAAGCCTAAAACATGCTCCAATAAAGGCTAACAACCTAAGACATGTTAAGACATAAACAAGGCATTACATGGCAACTATGCTAAGCATGCATGGAGCACCAAAACCAACTTAAAGTCATGTTATATTATGGATATATAAGCATGAAAAACAGCCTACACATGCTCAACACACACTCAAGCATAAGGCTCTCTCAAGAGGCCAAAATATGCCCTTTTCAAGGACAACAAGGAGAGGGGGTGGCCCTCTCCTTCTTGGGACTTCAAAGCATCATCTTCACCACTGAAATCCCTCAAGATTTCAGTGGTGAAGAGACCTCAACACCAAAATCCCGGAGCTAACACAAAATGGCTCAAAATGAGGCCTTTCAAGGCCTAAGGGTGGTCAACTACCCTCAAACAACAAAACACTCTTAATAAACAATAAAGAGGGCTTAAAAACAGAACTTTTTTATGTTATACAATAAGCACAAAAACAGCTCTAAGACTAGTAGAAAATCAATGCAAAAATGGGGAATAAAGGTGCAAGTTTCTTACCCTTGATGATCCCTTCACAAATGGTGCTCCAATGGCCTCCTTTAGCTTGAATCCAATGCCAAAACCTTAAAATCGGTCCTTTAGAACCTCAGTTCCAAGAGGAAGGTGAAACACTAGGTGTTTGTGTGCAATAGTAAGACACAAAACACCTAGTGCACAAATGAGAGGGAAAGAGAGATAGAAAATGTATCTAACTCAAACCCTAGAACAAGAGCTCAACCATGGCTATTTTTGCTCTCAAAATATCTTAAGTCTCTAACCTAAGTCTCCTCCCTTTGCTACAAGAGAGAGCCTCTCTCTATATGTCTTGTAAAGCTTACAAGACAAGCTTTACAAGAGGGAGATCCCTCCATACACGTGTATGGAGGGATGCAAAAGCAAGACAGCTGTCTAAAAATATCTGCAAAAGCAGATGAACAGCAATCGGCCGGCCAAAAATGCCATCTTGGCCAAAAAGAGTGCCGGCCGGCACTAAAAAGTGTTGACCGGCAACAAATAGTGCCGGCCGGCAATATAAATTGCCGGTGGCAGCAAACACCAGCCGGTGGCCTCTAGCCACTGCCGGTTGTGGGTGGGGATGGTCTACAAGCCCTACCCTGCCTCTCAAAGGCAAGATGCAAGTGTTTGGTGCAAAACCAGACACTAAACGGTCAAGTTCGGAGATCTTGAGGCAAGGCGCGCGAGCCGAGATCTCTGGGAACTCCAAACGAACACAAACATGGATAATCACCGAGTGTTCAAACGGTGACGTCCAAGTCTTGAGGATGGTCAAAAATGGGGTGTCTACAGTTGCCCCTCTTTGACAGAACTCGAAAGTCATAACAATGACGGGAGTGAATGTCAAAGCCTAGAGACGACCCATTTTTGACAAGGCCGAAGACTTAGACAAACATGCAAAACAAATAAGATATGCGCCCGGAGGCAGGGGCAAAATGCAAGACAATGCACAGAGCCGAGCATAACTTATGATCATGCAAAGAAAGCTGTAACGAAGCATACATGCGACAGTTTTAAGCTAGCATACACCAAACTACACTACAATGCAGAAAGGATGTAAGAGAATTATGGAATTCTCAATACGTCTCACTCGGAGATACAATACCTGTGCGGCTCGTCTGTTGCACCAACCTCAAATGAACCGTACATACAATATCGTGCCTGAAAAGAAGACAAACTTAACAGGTACAACATTGTTAGCAACATGCATGACAATGCAAAATGATATGCAAAACGAAATGCAATATATACAAAACAATGTATAAATAATGCAAATGAAGATGCAATGTAATTGAAACAATGCAAGCTACATGCAAAGTATTTGAATCGTGATCCAATCACGAGCGGTTCGAAACCACACCTATGTCAAATAGATTGATGGAGATAACAAGTCTGTCTACCATAGAACGGTCAACTGAACTATGAGCATTGTAGACAGACGCAAGAACAAGTATTGGGTGGAATTGACATAAGTGGGGAAACAACCCGCTGGAGAAAGGACTACGATCCTAATGCCGGATGCAAAAATTACACTACAATGTAATATATATGGATATGCTAGGAAGATGGCAATGGATATGGCACGCAGGCCAAACTAAATCTTGCCTAGGAAAGGTATGTACGCATACAAGTCATGTGTAACACAGAAAAGGTGCCGCAACCCTCAACCAACATATCAGCGTGGAATCGGCGCGATACACATGCAGAACTGTGTTTTAACATGAAAAGTAAGGGCACATGTCAGACCAAGCTCAACCTGGAAAGGCGCAAGCCATAGATGGAAGGCAATGCAATGAATGCATGCAATCTACAATGCAATATCTACGAATATGCAATGGAATGGATATGGATACAATGATGCATGACAATGCAGTGTGATGCGACTACTGGGAAAAATGCAATGGATGCATGCAAGCTACAATGGAAATGCATGACAATGCACTATGATGCAACAACTATGATTGCAACTTTCCCTATCTTACCAAGAGGGCGATATACTAGGTTGGTTCAGTATCCAGAACTGAGGCGCCCACATACCGCCTCAATCTATGGGGCTTCCATACAGATTTCAAGCCGAGGGTAAACCCCTGGGTATTTAAACCAGACTTTAGTCTCGGAACTCCCGAACCTTTGCGTTCTAGGCATAAGCCGTTCGAACTCTAGTTTCCACCGTCCCAGTTGGTCTTCTAGGAACTCATCGCAAACATAGGCAGGTGGCTTTACTAGACCACCGAAAGTCGTTCGGGCACGACAAACACCAAAGGAATTACACCTTCAGAGGATTTAGGGTCTCCTGGACCGTGCGTGTTTAAGGTCTCGCCAGACCGTCGGCAAAATGTAAGTGTGACACACATGCCACACGGAATGCAAAATGAAACAAATGAGACACATGTGTCTCATAAGATGCAAAAATGAATACAAGTGGACTTACACGCTACGCGAAGCCGGTTTTGAAAGTTGGACTTATACGCTACGCGAAGCCGGTTTGTGTTCAAAACAATGCAATGTACTAACAAGTACAACCGAGGTGCGTAAGATAGCGCGGATGGATGCATGCAAAATGCAAGTGAGGTGCACAAAACAGTGCGATGCGCAAAACAGCGCGATTGGAATACAATGCACAAAACAGTGCGACGATTTGAAATGCACAAAACAGTGCGATGGTTTGAAATGCACATGACAGTGCGATTGTTTGAAATGCACATGGGGCAAGTTTTGGACCTTGTAAAAAGTCAAAAGGATACGAAAAGGATACACCTTGCACAGGTTGAAGTGCTACGCACGGCAGATGCAGTCCGAAGTCAGAACGGAGGCCGGTTGAGTGTCGGAGATGCACTTTCTTGCACTTTCTTGAGCTATGAAGACCAAAAACTTCTCATATGGTCTAAACAAGGCTGTGGAAACACCACCGGCTGGAAGGGGAGGTCACCGGCTGGCCACCGGCTGAAAAATAACTTCATCGGCACAAAAAAGTGCCGGCCGGCACAAAACATTGCCGACCGGCAAACAGTTGCTGATTCGGGGCAGTTTCGACTTTTCACCTTGGGTGTTATAAAATAGGGCTTCAAGCCCTATTTCCTCACTTCTCCACTGCCAAAATCCCTTGCTCTCTCTCTCTAGAGTGTTTCTCTCTCCCTTTTCGCCCGTTTCTTCGCGTTCTACGCCCGTTTCGTCGTCGGATTCGCGATTTCCTTCGCGTTTCGGACATTTTCAACCGATCACATTTTCGTTTCGGTGTCTCGTTTGGCGTTCTCGCCTTTTCAGGGTTTGTTCCCCTCACTTTCCTCTTCATTCCTGTGCTTTTTCACATTCCGGCCTTCCCGGCCATTTCCGACCCTCTCGGGAGTTGACTTTTCGGTTGACTCTTCGCATTCCGGCCCGATTTTCCTTCCTCCGGCCATTTTCTCATCATTTTTGATATGGCGGACGATATTCCACGTGGCGGGACTCCCCCGGACCACGAGATGGATCCCGGGGTCGAGCTCCTACCACTGAGCGAGCGCCCGTTCGACCCGGCGACCTACCGACCGGCGATCCATGTTTTGCCCCCCGATGGCCTGCGTCAGTTCCGGAGCTTCGAGAGGCACGTGGCGCCTAAGCTACTACTGCGTGAGCCTACCTCCCACCTTTCCTTTGGCACTTCCGAGGTAACTCTCTTTCTTCTGCTTTACTTTCCGCAATGTAGGATACAAAAACTGTCATAGTTAGTTGTACTCTTTAACTGCTGAAAACTGATATGCTGTAGACTGTAGTTGACTGTAAACATACATACAACTGATATCTGCTTGAGACTGACACATGCACACACACTGCACTAACCCCGGATCACTCAAACACACGGCGCACACTGTATTCCACTGCATACACACTGGCACCCAGTATTTGTCTGAATCTGTTAAATTTGCACACATGCTATATCTGTTCTGAAACACCCGAACACGCTGACACATCACACGTATTTCACTGTAAGCACACCGGCACCCGGTATTCGTCTGAATCTGACAAACCTGCACACATGCTTTATCTGCTTTTTCAAAACTGCATTTTGAATGTTGTCTTGCAATTGTTATTTTCTGTTTACAGGAGGGTTCCCATACCATTCGCGGGTATGGGAATACTGGTGCTCGGGAGTGGTACGGCGAGCTCCCTGACGCAGTTCGTGCCGAGGACTCTCCAGGCTCTCCACATGCAGACCTCTCCTTGCCGCTCTGGCAGAGAGGTGGTGGGACACCACAGATTCTTTTCACTTTTCCGCTGCAGGGGACATGACGATGGCCCCTTACGATTTCTCGATGCTTACTGGCATCGGGGTAGGGGGGGATCCGATCCCTTTTGACATCGACATGGATGAGTAGACCGCCGCTCAGGTCCATCTACTGGGGGAGGCCCCACCTCTTGCTCGTCCAGGCTTCGTGCGGTACTCCTGGTTCGAGGTACAGTTTCGGGTTCAGCCCGTGTTGGAGGAGGAGGCGCAGATGACCCAGGAGGACGTGGAGAGGTATGCTCGCGGCTTTCTCATGTTCCTGTTCGGGACTACCATCTTCGCCGACTGGGCGAACACCGTGCCTCTTTGTCTCCTCAGCGCACTGGTGGACGTCCGGGATATCCTGCACTATGACTGGGGTGGCGCCGCTCTGTCCACCCTTTACGGGTACATGAGCTCGGCTTCTCGCGGCAGCGGCCAGCTACTCAGAGGCTACTGGCGGGCTTGGGAGGTACACTTCTTCTCCGCTTTTTATTTCTATCTGATATTCTCTGTACTCTGTACACTGCACACACTGTAGTCTGCTCTATACTTGCTGTATACTGTACACACGGCACACACATACATTCTGCTTCACACTGACTGTACACTGCTCACACTGTACACTGCACACAATACACTGCACAACACACGGCTCTGCCATTTCTGCTTTATTCTGCATATTCTGCTTTATCCGATAGTCATACTGACATTTGTTTTGCAGTTGTGGGTTTACGCCTACTTTCCTAGGCTTGCCCCCGTACCTGTCACAGAGACTTCCCTGGTCGTCCCCTTCTCACAACGCTTTGACGGGAGATGCACTCGGCGGCCGCGAGAGACTTTCGGGTTTTTCCGCCGATACTTCGATACCATTACCCCGACCGAGGTATGTTTTACTTGCAGTTCATTTAAGCTTCGTTTTCCCACTGCATATTTCAATAACAGTAGATAACAATCTGTCTGTCACTTTCAGATCACTTGGCGGCCGTGGGCTCCGTTGCCAGCTGTGACTCGAGATCGGTTCGCCGGTGCCGATGAGACCTCTCATTTTCGGGTCTTGCTGGAGGGCCCGGTCTGTCGGGCTTGGTACCTGGGGGAGCGTTTCCTACGCCAGACCCTGGGGTTACCTGAGCAGATAGTCCCGGTTCACCCTCCTGTGGATATGAGGGAGACCGAGAGGCTCACCAGCAAGCAGATGGATGACTACACCATTGGCTGGGAGGAGGCCGGCTTCAGAGGTACCGGAGACTATCAGGAGTACGTGCGGACGTACCTGATGTGACCTCTGAGCGGCCGTTGAGCAGAGGGGGCCAGGCCTATGGCATCGGCGGCTGGGGCCGGAGCGGGAGTTGGAGCAGGAGCTGCGAGGAGGGCCCAAGTCCGGGGCAGGGGCGGAGTGCAGGGAGGACGGGGAGCTGGCTGCCCTGCCCTGCCCGCTGTACTGACTTTCCAGGGACAGGGTGGGTCGACCTATCAGATCCCCTTCGCCCCTCCACCGGCTAGTCACGAGCTCATCGGCGTCGCCGATTTACCTCCGGTATGTATTACTGCATTTTTGTATAGTCATTTCATTTTCAGTCTATTTGATATTCCACAGAATATTGATGCATCTGATACTTTTGCAGGCTTCTTCTGAGTACACCCGTCAGTCGTTGGCGATGAATGCCTCGATGATGGGGATGCTTCAGCGGACATTTGACCTCCTAGCCCTCTACAGCATACCGGTATGTTCTTCTAACACTGGCCTCAAACCATTCATACACTGATTCACGTAATCTGATGCACAGCATGACACCCGACCCACTAATTTCACGGTATCTGATACACTGCATACACTGCATTCTGCACCGTACTCTGCGATGATAAACTGCTCACGGCATTCTCATACTGTACTCATACACTGCATTTTGCACTGATAAACTGCTCACGGCATTCTCATCCTGTACTCATACACTGCATTCTGCACTGATAAACTGCTCACGGCATTCTTGCACTGTACTCAGACACTGGATTCTGCACTATGCTCTATATTGATAAACTGCTCACGGCATTTGCACACTGTACTCATACACTGCATTTTGCACTGATAAACTGTCTACAGTATACTGATGCATCTCCCTTTTATGTACTTTTTCAGCCTCCTTTCCAGATCCCCATGGCAGGCGGCGCTCCAGCTGGACCTTCTGTCCCGGCTCGAGGGAGAGATGAGGAGGGCCGAGTATTCCCCCGCTCCAAGGCGGGGCGCGCTCATGTCGGGAGCAGCTCGCGAGCTCCAGTCCCGGATGATGATGATGATGAGGAGTCAGAGGCGGAGGCAGAGGCGGAGTCAGAGTCATCAGAGGAGGAGACCGGAGGAGGCACTAGCTCGGGCTCTGACGACGATGCTGATGATGCTCCTGGACCCTCGTCCAGGAAGAGGACTAGGACGGACTGACGGCCCCCCGGAGTGCTCGACATGGATGCAAATTTTTGCTATCTTTTCTTCTTTGTACTTTTCCTTCTGTTGGTAGTTAGATTACCTTGTACTGCCGCAGGCAGATTTTTGTTTCCAAAACTTGTACATTTGAAAGATTATGAAATGAACAGATTTTTGCTTAAAAAGTGTTGCATTTACATATCTCATGTATAGCATCGCATTCCATCATGTTACACCTCAATGTAAACAAAATTGATTAGTTATCTGAAAATTGAACCCTTGCACTTGTAATAATCAGATAACTAAACAGCCAACAGCAAAATAACCCAAGCAACCCACTGCCTGATTCTTGGACACACAGCCCTTACTCTGTTGGGGATTAATCTGCATACAGCCCATAACACAGCATTCGTTTCATTCTGCACACAGCAAACCCCGAACAAACAGCCCGATCTGACAAGACGGAGCTCAAAGATGGAACCGGTTGGAGTCGAAACACGTTCAAATATAGAGAATGGCACAACATTCCGAGTGTAAATGATTTTTGAAATCGAATGAGGGTTTTTCAAACCGGGGTATCGAGCCTGCAACTGAACACAGCAGGGAGGACTCAAACAAAGAGGGTACACGACCTAAAACAAAACGAGACGCGCTCGGAAGAGACCTGAAACAAAGGTTGAGGCAAACACAATAAACAAAACGACACACAGACGCATTAACAACGACAGGGGACCTCAGATCACGAGGAGCCAGTTTCTCTGGGTATTGTTTCCACCCTTTCTGATTTGTGATTCTCACATCACTCGGCCCTCAAGCTCGGATTTTCTCTCAAAAACCTTTTCCTCACTTTTCTCTCAACTTACACCTCTCTATTCTTTATTCTCTCATTTTTCATCCCTCCCCGGGGTGATTGATGGATAAATAGAAAGGTGTGGGTTCATGCCCAATGTCGTTAGCTCACGACTATTTCTTCTGGCGGGTAGAGCGCCCTTCTAGCAAATCCGTCGATGACAGGGGAAAGACAGAACGCCTGACTCAACTGTGCCCCTAGTTCATCATTTTAACCATTTTTTCGTTTTTGCTTTCTACTAAAACGGTTTTGATCAAAATGAGAGTAGGATTAACGTACTTGTTCGATTTTTGATTTGAAAACCGTGCAAGTCAGGCATACAAGCACTGAAAATTTTCCTTTTTGGGTCCAAGACAGTGGTCCGATTTTGGAAAATGGAATAGTTTTCGAGAAAATAGTCAGCCTCAGTAAAAATTTTCAAAAACTATTTTGCAAACAGCTGATGCTCAACAAGCATAGAACTTACTCTTTGAGATGCGCAACCTCGGATCGGAGGCAATGAAAATTGCCCCTGGTTTGAAGGGAGTGGGAGGCAACGGAAAGTTGCCCCTAGTTTGAACGGCGGCTCACGGCGGCTCGTGGCAACGGAAAGTTGCCCCTTGTTTGGATGGTGCCACAGCAGTCTGCAAATAGTCTTCATTGGCGGTGGCCGAACTCTTGGACACAGAGATGACGACGACGGTCACAACAAATATATGGACACAGTCACCTTGGAAGCGTTGGCGACTGGACCTCGGGATGAAATCAAAACCATTGCATGGACTGAGACGCTATGAAAGCGTTGGGGGCTGGACTTCATGATGAAGTTGCCTACGTATCCCAAACATGGGAATCAAGCCTCACGTAGTTCCGGTTAAGGTACACTCGGGTATTTTAACCTTCGCTTTGTTTGGCTCTTACTTTTGCCAAGGCGCCCAATGCGGGTTTTCGACCTTGCGAGCTTCTTTTTCATTTCTTTTTCCTCTTTTTTTTCATTTCTTTGTTTTTATTTCTTTTCTTTTCTTCTTTTGTATTTTTCTTTTTCTTTTCTTTTCTTTTTTGTATTTTTCTCTTGCTCTAACTTTTGCCTAGGTCGCCCTTCCGGGTTTTCGACCCAGCGAGCCTCTCAAAGGGTAAAAGTGTAGCAAGTCCATGCCAAATGGTTTTTAAAATTGAAGCCTCTCTGTGTCTAGGAGAACGGCTGTTGCAATGACTTGCGGAAGAATCCATCCTGGTTACTCCACGAGCTTCTTCTGGTGAGATCTACTCCTCTTGATTCGGCTTTGATGCTTCTTGATCGAAGGCTACCTCAAAACTGGCCACACGGACCTTTCATGGCGTTTGTCCGTTGAACTTTCTGAACGTTCTGAACGGGTTCAAAGTCGGAAAACAAATAGGTTGAATCTTGAGGCTGAGAGCGATCCTAGGCTACGCAATCTCAAGAGCGATTCCACACAGGTCTTCGCAGGGCCGCGTAAAAACGTTTGTTTTTGAAAGTTTTTAAGAAAGTGACAAATCGCTCGCGCCGAAGATAGTGTGGAACCAATCTGGATCAGGCCAGGATCCTTCTCAGTACTTACGCCGACAAGCATGGTTTCATTCATAAAAAGGTTTAGCACGCCTTTCTTTCTCTCAAAATGATCAAAGTTTTGCAAAACCCGAGGAGTTTCTTCCTCTTCGTTTTCATCACCGCAGTGTTCAAAAGTTTTTTTTTTTTTGAAAAACTTAGGTTAATGCAATGAGTTTGGCACGCAGGAGAACAGGCGAGATGTACTATCAGCCCAATCAAACTCTCTGGCACTTATGCTGAAAGCAAGCATGGAGTTGAGGTAGCAACAGCTGTTTCATTCGGCTTTGTTGGTGCAACTGGCTCCTTGGCAGAAACAGACTCAAAACAAAAACAGATAATTACAAAACAAGACGGTGTTCGGGACAACAACCCCAGAATCACCTGGTAATATATACAACGGGGACGGACTCGATACAACCAGACAGACCCTTAAGCAAAAAAGACTGACTCAAGACAAAGAGACAGACTCAAAACAGAAGACTGACTCGACATCCAAGCCAGGATTTACAAAACTCGGTTTCACCGATGCTCAAAAATGCGTGCCAGACGCTTCATCCAAAATATACCAAATGTTGCCCGCAGGCGGTTCACTTTACATACTCGCAGTATCTGAGCCCTCGAAATCCAACAACTGAGTGGTGACGGGCTTGCCTGAGGTGGGTGGTAGGATAACCTTGTTATCAATCAAATCCTGCACTTCATGACGAAGGCGGGAACATCCATCGGTACTGTGATCGGACTGTTGATGGTACGCGCAGTACAAGGTAGCATCATGAGTGGCGGGGAGATTCTTCGGGAGTGGCCGGGGCTCCAAAGGTTTGAGATGCCCATTCTTCGCCAATATTAGCAACGCCCTAGACAAAGGCATGTGGAGGTCGCGAAAGACCCTGCGCCCTCGGGGCAGGTACTTTGAGGTTTGAGGATTCTTGCCAGATGCGCTAGCGAAAGGGTCGCCTGGCACTGCCTTGGCCTTTTGAACCTTTCCAGGTGCGGGGTTGGGAACTGCAGGAATTGTCTGGGCATGACGGGGACCATTCCGGTTTTCTGCCTGGCTTGAACTGCCTTTGATTGGAGCGGGGAAAGCATCATCTACAGCTTTGGTCACTATCGCAGATGTTTGTTGCTTGTTCATCCCTCTGACTTTCAGAGCCTCGACTGCCCACAGTAGCTGTTCAATAGGATCGGTATCTACCTTTGCCTTGTCTTTTCCTCTGGCCTCAGCCTGATCAAGGGTCTGGGTTGGTGTTGGCATGTCGCGGCTGTAGCTGGAAGCCACCTCTGGCTGGCTGAGCTCTATCACAATCTGCCCCAGTAGCGGGGGCTCCTGTGGTACGAAATTCCCGGCATACGGCGCCGCTGGCGGTGAAGCCGATATTCCATAGGCGAGGTCCGCCACAGACCTTTGGAGATCGCCTATCATCCCCATCAATTCAAAGGTAGTGGGCTCACGAGCCTGATATAACTGGGGGGCCCAGACCGGATGCACAACGGGCAACCTGGGTGGGTGTGACATACTGATGCTGGCCTCACTCTGCGGAGCGGTCCCCTGCTCCAATGCAGCCGTCATAACCACAACTTCTTCTGAATTTTGTGCCGCCATAAATCCTGCCTCGGCAAGGGGGAGACACTGGCTATTCTGTATCAACTCTGCAACTCTCTGAACCTTGAAAGGAAAAACAGACAGCATTTCAGCCCAAACTGATCAAACATGGGTGTAGCCACACAACTGTACCCTACTACTGATCACTGTTCCCAGATTTCTGTTCCCAAAATACTGAATCCGATACCCGCGGATAACTGATTCCTGATAACTGATTCTCAACAATACTGATTCTGGTGCCCTCGGGCCTGATACTCAAACTCGCAAACTGGTATATGCGTTCCTGTAGAGATACACTCCAAAAGCACATAGCAAGTAAAGAGAGCTCAATCACCCCTATGTTGGGGTAGGGTTTCCCTGTCCTATTTTGTCAGGAACTAGGGTTTCACTATGCACACAGCAGTTCTCAAACAACCTAATATCGAGTAAGCAGCCTGTCCTAATTTGGAATGGTCACTATGGATCCGAATATGCACTAGGTCGAATGGTCAAAAAGGGTGCCCCGGTAAACCGGGGTTTGTGTTCCCATACTGTCAGAGCCCATAGCCGGTCAGCCTTATGGACATGCCTTGACAAGACAAGCCTCCGGCAAACCGTTCAGGAATGGCAGATGGCAAACACTGTGTTCCTAGGCGCACCAATGCACATGCAATGCAAAGAAACACATAAATGAAATCAAAACAGGATATCACGAGTTCGAGTCAAGCTCTCTAAAATCCCCAGCAGAGTCGCCAGAAACTGTAGCACGCGCCCGCGGAAGGGGGACCACACTACTACTACAGTTCGAACTCTCGATTTTTGTTGTCGCGGTTCTTAATCTGAACCAAAGAGTCCAAATCTGGCAAATCGTTTTGAGAAGCAGATTTTTGAAAAAGTAGTGCCAAACATGGACTGCTTTGCCAGATACAGAGTCGCCACCTAAATATTTTAAAATGGGGGAATTTAGGAAACCCTGACTCAGTGCCGAAGGCCACATGTCCGTCATCACCGGAGTTGTCTCGGCTCGGGAGCTTGGGTACGATCGGGGAAGGTCAGCTATGAGCACCCCCTTTCGCCCGGTCCGAAGACCGGCCTCTACTAACCGTGATATCCGTTTTTGAAAACTTTATGTGTTCTTAAACCAATTATTAGCCTAGAATTACTATGTTATGCGCGCAGCAAACAAGTATAGACTAGATTGCCTAATTTGGAAATAAGCATTGCATATCCGTTTGTTTTGAAAATGCTTTGAAATTTGCTACTCGTAAGTAGGCTAAAACACGGATTTCAATGAGTTTTTCCAACTCAAACAATCCAACCTTCACCCACAGGCATCCAAGCAGTTTATAACACATAAGCATCTAGCCACATGTTAATCATGCTGTCATGGCAACATTCACACTCATGCGATATGCTAAAACTGGAAAATACTCACATAGTACTCCGTGCCAAAACAAAGAACTTGTTAGCAAACATGCATGATCCAAGTCCATGTTAAGTGCCTAATGCATCGCATGCAAAAATGCAATCTAGAATAGGCTCGGCTATCCTAAACATAGCATGTGAGAATGTGCAACTATCACATATTCAGTTTAGAATTTGAAGTACAAATGCAGTTAGCATGATGTACCGAGCCTAATGCATGTAATACAAATGCATGGATGCACACATGCATAGCATAAGGTATGCTAAATTAAACGTGCCCTAATCTACCATCGTAAGCAGGTAAATAAAAGGGAAGAAAGAAGTGAGGTTGGAAGACATACACACCACCCACACACACTTATTACAGATTTGCCCTCGCTCGGAGGGACCAAATAAATATTACAAATTAATTAACTACGCAAGCTAATTAATATTACAAATTAATTAATTTAATTAACAAATTAAATTAAGCCAAGAAAACAGATAAACCGCCTCGGGAAACGCGCCGCCATGCATAGGCTGCCTCTGTTTTCTTTCCTCTGCTCCTCTGGAGGTTGTCAAAACCTCAGGACTGCTCCCTTGGACAGAGGGGATCATCACCGGCTGAGTGGAATTACCACCGGCAATGGTGTGTGGCCATCGGCACAAAATGAAGATATCGGCAGAGAAATTGTTGCCGGCCGGCACCTTACACTGCCGGTCGGCAAAGAAAACCTGCAGAACCTGCAACTCACAGCAACAGAGGGCAAGGCAAAGCATGGCAGCACAATTCAAGGCATGTATGCACTAACCATGTCCCTTATCATTGTAATGACTCAAAGGGGCATGTGCCTCGATTCTCGGACCACCAATCACGCATTCCCATGCATGATGGCCCAAAGAACCAAGTATGCAACTTTGGTTTCAAATGTAATGCAAACCAATCAAACAAACAAGGCCCTATTCCTATCACCAATTCAAGGAATAAGGCATGCATGCAAGATGCAATGCAACCTAAGCATGCAAGCTAAGAATGCAACATGGCATGGCAAGGCACTTATGCAAGCATACAAGCAAACATTAGGCAATGCAAATCAATGGCAAGATGGACTTATGCATGAATTAGGCAACTCTAAAATAGGCCTAAAACAGTAGCCATAATGCTAAAATGAGGGGCCGGAACACATGCACACATACACATGATGGAAGGCCTACACTTAGGCACAAATTAAACAACCCTCAAGCACACTTGAAAGGGACAAACATGAGCAAGTATCATGCAACATAAGTATTGAAATCATGTCATAAAATGATGCCAAATTATGCTAAACAAGACAAGCAAATGCATGCAAACATGGCCCAAGTGCTCAAAGCAAACCAATGGGGCATTGAACTACCCTTAGTAAGACCAAACATGGCATGAGTTTGTTGACCAAAAACAGAGTTTTGGGACATTAATACAAGGCCCAAGGACCACTTAGATGGCATCTAAATGACTCCAAAACAAAGGCATGCACAAACACCAAAACATGGAGCATTGCTACACAAGCTTCCAAAGCATTAAAGAGGCATGCAAGGCAATCAAACAAGCATGGAAATGGGACTGAAATGGCATGTAGGGTGGTCCCAAATCACCAAAACAATGTAAAGATGCCATGCTATACATGCACATACTCAAGGCCAACAAGCCCAAATACAAAGGAGCTATATAATGCATGCTAAAATCAACCCAAACACTTATGGACAGATCTAAAACATGTCAAAATAAGCACATAAACTTCACAAATCTAAGCCTAAAACATGCTCCAATAAAGGCTAACAACCTAAGACATGTTAAGACATAAACAAGGCATTACATGGCAACTATGCTAAGCATGCATGGAGCACCAAAACCAACTTAAAGTCATGTTATATTATGGATATATAAGCATGAAAAACAGCCTACACATGCTCAACACACACTCAAGCATAAGGCTCTCTCAAGAGGCCAAAATATGCCCTTTTCAAGGACAACAAGGAGAGGGGGTGGCCCTCTCCTTCTTGGGACTTCAAAGCATCATCTTCACCACTGAAATCCCTCAAGATTTCAGTGGTGAAGAGACCTCAACACCAAAATCCCGGAGCTAACACAAAATGGCTCAAAATGAGGCCTTTCAAGGCCTAAGGGTGGTCAACTACCCTCAAACAACAAAACACTCTTAATAAACAATAAAGAGGGCTTAAAAACAGAACTTTTTTATGTTATACAATAAGCACAAAAACAGCTCTAAGACTAGTAGAAAATCAATGCAAAAATGGGGAATAAAGGTGCAAGTTTCTTACCCTTGATGATCCCTTCACAAATGGTGCTCCAATGGCCTTCTTTAGCTTGAATCCAATGCCAAAACCTTAAAATCGGTCCTTTAGAACCTCAGTTCCAAGAGGAAGGTGAAACACTAGGTGTTTGTGTGCAATAGTAAGACACAAAACACCTAGTGCACAAATGAGAGGAAAAGAGAGATAGAAAATGTATCTAACTCAAACCCTAGAACAAGAGCTCAACCATGGCTGTTTTTGCTCTCAAAATATCTTAAGTCTCTAACCTAAGTCTCCTCCCTTTGCTACAAGAGAGAGCCTCTCTCTATATGTCTTGTAAAGCTTACAAGACAAGCTTTACAAGAGGGAGATCCCTCCATACACGTGTATGGAGGGATGCAAAAGCAAGACAGCTGTCTAAAAATATCTGCAAAAGTAGATGAACAGCAATCGGCCGGCCAAAAATGCCATCTTGGCCAAAAAGAGTGCCGGCCGGCACTAAAAAGTGTTGACCGGCAACAAATAGTGCCGGCCGGCAATATAAATTGCCGGTGGCAGCAAACACCAGCCGGTGGCCTCTAGCCACTGCCGGTTGTGGGTGGGGATGGTCTACAAGCCCTACCCTGCCTCTCAAAGGCAAGATGCAAGTGTTTGGTGCAAAACCAGACACTAAACGGTCAAATTCGGAGATCTTGAGGCAAGGCGCGCGAGCCGAGACCTCCGGGAACTCCAAACGAACACAAACATGGATAATCACCGAGTGTTCAAACGGTGACGTCCAAGTCTTGAGGACGGTCAAAAATGGGGTGTCTACACAACCATTTTGTTTGGATGGAATTTCAGATTCCTCATTCAAAAATCCAATTGCATAATCATACACTAATGTGGGATTTATAAAGGATTTTTTTTATTAAAAAAATTAGTTTATATCTTATTCATAAATTTTATTTATTATTTTCTTTTTTTTTCTTCAAATTCAAAATTTAAATACAACCTAAAAGAATGAAACCAATGCAAGTCACGTGCTAGACAATGTTGTGAGAATTGAATAATAATTTCTCTAAATCAATTTTGCAGAATAATGATATTAAATAAAATAGATTTTGAAAATAGGTTTTATACATTTTGATAAAATTATATATATATATATATATATAACATAATAAGAATTAGAAGAAGATTCAGAAAAAAGTTTGTGTAATTGTAAGAAGCAAGTAAAAAACGTTGTTCTAAAGTCGTTATGCACTCTCTCTGTGCGTGTTTTAACTATGACAAACGACACCAAGATAAAACCCAAAAAACTCATAGTGTAACGCCCTCAAAATAAACCCATAATATCATACGGTCACAATAAAGAAAAGAGAATTCATATTATAATCATCAGAGTATTCTTACAAAAGGTATTACATGTTGACGACAAAGTAAATGCCCTATAGGCTTACAACTTTCCAAGTCAACACTTGGTTACAAAAAGAGAGTACTAACTCTACATCAAATAAGCCCTATACATGTAATACAACAAAATAAACAAAAAGAGTCCAACAGCCTCAAGCCTTCCAAGCTACGTCATTGGAGGTGGCATAATACCTGTACCTGAAAATGGTGTCCCATATAGGGTGAGCCAACGCCCAGTAGAGATATGCTAAACATAATATGAGCAATAACTAAAACATTAGCATTTGATAATTGTTTAATTCACATAAATCAATTCATATCCCATTTCAATTACATGACAAATGCGTCCATGTTTTATTCCATTTTCCATTTCTTATCCAATTTCTCAATTCACAACCCTGGCTCAGAACCTGGCCATATACATTAAATGAGATTACATCTCATATCAATAACTCTACCATTTCCATTGAGATTACAACTCAAATTAAACATTTCATACTTCACATTCGATACACATAATTGCTGTATCAATCTCAAATAAAACACTTCTGTATTTCATATATGATACACAGATTTGCTGTATCAATACTTCAATAGATACACATATTTGCTATATTGATGGAGTCCATCCCCTATCTCCTCTCAATCAGTATCCGGTTTAGGAGTCCATCCCCTATCTTCCCCTAAAAAGTGGAGTACATCCCCTATCTCCTCCCACACAACGCAATGTATATAAACGCATATCATATACATAATCAATCAATACATAAATTTGATGTATTATTACAACTGTCATATTCAATGGCATATTCAATTGATTAGTTTTAGTTCGCCTAATCATCATGCATTGTCTACAACAATCAAGAGTATTCTCCACCGATAGCCCAAAGCAGTTATTTCTAAACAGATAATAAATGCCTCAACAGATATATAATTTCAACATTTTCAAAGTGAGCGATTTATAAATCCAACTCCACCAATCTACCTCATAATGAGCCAATTTCATTATTTCCAACTCAATTTCACATTTTCATAATAATTGTCATTAATTACACTAATGACCTAAGTACACCCAAACATGGCATTTTTCCCTTGAAATCAATATTGACCCAAAGGTCCAAATATTATCAACAACATCAATAACCTCCCCTTTTTAGACCCAAAACACATATGTTTGAATCAAAGAACAAAACCCCTCTTTCCAATATAACACATTACAAACCCTAACTTTCCAAATCAAACCATTTCTGCAAAAGCTCAACATTTAGGTTAAAGCCCATAAAGACGAGTAGGAATCCCTACCTCAAACGATGGAACTCAAAGGAGATGATAAAGAAACTTCGAAATGCTCCAGCACCCAAGATTTTCGGATTGATAGGAAGCCCAAGCCAAGCTCTACACTCTTTGCAAAGACACTAAGGGGGTAGATCACTCTAGCTAGATCAATCCCTAGAGAGAAGGTATATTCTAGAGAGAGGAGCTCTCAAAAGAGGGTTTAGAAAAGTAAGAGAGAGAAAGGAAATGTGAAAAGTGATTCAAAATCACCCAGCTGCCATCTGATATACGACTAGTCCGCTCGAGTGGAGAATAGGACGCTCGAGCATAAAGCACAAAAAAAAACTGAACCCGCTTGAGCGCAAAAATGCCCGCTTGAGCTCCAAGACACAACTGCAAAATACACCCGCTCGAGCGCAAAAGAAAAGCCGCTCGAGCGTAGATTACACTTCTCCAGTACTTTTACAGACATCGAACACCCGCTTGAGCACCAAGGTACCCGCTTGAGCGTGAAAAACACATCTGCAGAAGTTTTGCAGAGGTATAAAATGCTGAAAGTGTGCAAACTTCGCTTGAGTGTAAATGGACCCGCTCGAGCGGAACACAAAAAAATCTAGGCAACAAGGAATGGGACCAAAGCTCAACCAACCTGTTCGAAACACGCCCAACACATCCTAAAACTCAAATATAAGGAATCAAAGGATGACAACAAGACATATTCAACAACCAACTCCACGGAACCTAAGTCCGGAATACTGTTAAACCATGAAGGGAAGACCGGGATCGCTATACACAGGATCTAACATAATGCACAGTTGCAGCATAAAGATTTGCTAAGTTTGTATCAGTTGCCCAGAAACATGGAATATAGATAATACAATAAAGAGGAGAGAGAGAGAGAGAGCAAAACAGAATACGTTGTTTTATTTTTTTTCTTCTGCCTGAGTTAGAGTCCTATATATAAAGACTCTCTAATGTCTGTTGGGAACAGACACACCCTTTGCTTTTTGAATTCAAACACTATTTGAATTATAAATAAACATGACTGTTGGAAAAAGAAATAAATAAATAAATGCAAATAATAAAATAAATAAATAAATGCAAATAAAGTTTTGAAACTTTTAAGAAATCTCCAACAATCCCCCACAAGATTCAAAACTTTGCAAAACCATCAAATAAATACAAAAATAATAATGATAATAATATGGGCAACTCTAAAACCATATAATGGGTGTAGATGTTTTTCAAACTTGAACCTCACTTAGTGTTGACAGTTTCATTCTGAAGGAATATCAGCGAATCAGGTCTTGAACTAAATCCCTTTTACCAAAATTCAACATGTCACACATATGGTATGATACATAATTATGGCGCTGGTTAGCACTATTAGCAACCATGTGCTCAATCTTGATTCTTATAAGAGTTTTAGGGAACGACCCTATTCCTACGGTCGCGGCTTCACAATGCTCTAATTTAAGTGAATCCTCTAAAGATAGAAGTGACAGATGTCTACCTTGCAAGTGCATGCCCGCCTTGGATTCATTTAGAGTAAGTACTCTTCTTTAATCATTACATTTACATCAACATCAACATTTATATCTTAGGGATAAGCAGGAGAATACAAATAATAAATTTAATAAAAGTCTCCTTATTTAAAGTGTTGGAATACAAGTCAAGTTATAAGAATTGTTCCTACCAGTTGAACTTTCTTCATAGGATCTCCAATCACAAAAGTCGGGTTACCTTCATCGTCGACTCACTGTGGGCTTAGACCCATCCTCCTTGATAAATCTAAGACTATACTCTTAGATAAACCTTCTATTAACTGATCGGTGATATTCTTTTCAGATTTCACAAAATTCAAAGATATAACATTCTTATTCACCAAACTTCATATTGATTTATACCTCACTTGCATATGTCTATTCATCTTTTTATTAGTATGTGCTTGTCTCACAAGTTCTATTACAGCTCTATTCTTACAATGTATGGAAATAACAGGTATAGGATTTTTCACAAGTGGAATATCAAAGAGTAAATTTTTAATCCACTTAGCTTCAGTACATGTAGTATTTAAGGCTATAAGTTTTGATTATGTTGTATTTTTAGAGATAACAACTTGTTTCTTAGAACCCCAAGATATTATTGCTTTGCCTAACATAAATATATACCCGATAATAGACTTAACATCTAAGCTATCTGTTATCCAATTACCATCGCTATAACTTTCTACAATGTTAGGAAAACCACTAAAGCAAAGTGAATAATCTAGAGTTCCTCTTAGATATTTAAAAACTCTTTCCACAACAATCCAATGATCTTTACTAGGATTATGAGAGTGTCTACTTAATCTCCTAACAGCATAGGCAATATCCAGTCTAGTCTTATTAGCAATATAGAGAAGTGATCCAATAATTTGAGAATATCTAAGTTGAGATACAGGTGTACCATTATTTTTCTTTAAATTCATGCTAAGATCAAAAGGAATTGAAATAGGTTTGAGATTATAATAATCAAACTTTTTTAACATCTTCTCTAGGATTCTAGATTGATTTAATGTAATACCTTTGGTTGTTTTCTCTAATTTCATACCCAAAATTATATAAGCTTCTCGTAAATCTTTCATATCAAATTTCGAAGACATAAGATTTCACATTTTTAATTTTCTCTAAATTTGTTCCGAATAATAAGATGTCATCAATATATAAACACAAAATAATGCATTATCCATTTTCTTCTTTAAAGTATACACATCTATCGTATTCATTGATCGTAAAATCAAATTTTAGAATTACCTTGTTAATTTTTCATGACATTGTTTAGGAGCTTACTTAAGTCTATACAAAAATTTAACTAACTTGCAAACTTTATGTTCTTGTCCTTTAATCACAAAACCTTCAGGTCGCTCCATATAAATTTTCTCATCTAAATCTCTATTCAAAAAAGCAATTTTAACGTCCATTTGGTGAATTTCTAAATTATAAATAGATGCTAGGGCAATCAAGATTCTAATGGTTGTAATCCTAGAAAAGGGTGAATAAGTGTTGAGATAATCTATTCCTTTCTTTTGTGTAAATCCCTTGGCTACTAATCTTGCCTTATATTTATCTATACTTCCATTAGGTTTTAATTTCTTTTTAAATACACATTTGCAACCGATAGCTTTACTCCCAGGAGGTAGATTAGTCAACTCTCAAGAATTATTTTGAAGTATTGATTTAATCTCACTATTAATAGCTTTCTTCCAAAATGGTGCATCTAAGGATGATATAGCTTCTATAAAAGTATTTAGTTCTCCTTTAGTTAAAAATGTATAAAAATCATCTCCAAAGTTTTCTCTATTCTAGTTCTCTTACTCCTTCTAAGTTCTAAGTCTAGATGTTCAGAATCATGTCTTAAAGAAATAACACTCGCACTAGTATTAGAAGTTCTATTTACAACCTGATTTGAGATCCTAGTTTTATATGGGAAAATATCTTCAAAAAATGTAACTTCACGAGATTCAATTATTGTATTGTTAGTAATTTTACTAATTTCAGAATTTATTACTAGAAATCTATTAGCACTACTATTTTGAGCATATCATAAGAAAACGGTATCAACAGTTTTGGGTCCTATTTTCTTACGCTTAGGTTATGGAATTGTTACTTTGGATAAACACCCCTACACTTTTAACATTTTAAGATTAGGTACTTTTTTTTTTTTTCATAAGGTGTTTTTATCATTATCATTCACAATTACTCTATTTAATATAACACAAGTAGTGAGTATCGCTTCCCCCCCACAGGTTCTCCGGTAAACCAGAACTAATAAGCATTGCATTTATGATATCCATAGAGTTTGGTTTTTTCTTTCAGCTATTCCATTAGATTGTAGAGAATAAGGTGGGGGTTATCTCATGAATAATTCCATGTTCTACACAAAAATTACTAAGAGTACCTATATGATATTTGCCTCCTCCATCAGATCTAAGTTTCCTTTCTAATTGATTTTCAACTTCAGCTTTATACATTTTAAATTTACTAAACACTTCATCTTTGGTTTTAATTAAATACAAGTAACAAAGTCTAGAACAATCATCTATAAAGGTTAGAAAATACTTATTTCATGCTCTAGTTGGCAGTCTATTAGAATCACAAACATCACTCTATATAAGGTCTAGGAGTTGTGAATTTCTTTCTACAGATTTATAATGTTTCTTGGACACATATTTCATATTTGTGTTTGACATCAATAGGTGACTTATGTACTAATTCTAAATCCATCATTTTCCTAATTTCTCTTAAATTCACATGTCCAAGTCTTCCATGCCACAAATCACAAACTTCAGATTCAAAATATTATGAGAGCTATTATTAATTTCAAAAGACACATTTAATTTAAATAAACCATCACATAGAAAACCTTTTCTAATAAAAGTATCATTTTTACTAATTACAATTTTATTCGTTTCCATTACAACTTTGTAACCTAACTGCACTAAACATGATCCACTAATAATATTTGTTGTGTAATTTTGATTTTGTATGCTCACATGTTCATTATAAGATTTGTTTGCTTTTATGTTGTGTTATTGAGTCAAATTGATTAGTACCATTTAAAATCTCTAAATTCTTACCTATCATTAGATTTTGATTTATAAGGAAAATCCAATTCTGATCACTGTTGGCTTGGCTTGTTTGTTGTTTGATTTTGATTTTGTATGTTCACATGTTCATTATAAGAAAATTAAGGGATTTGGGTTAAATATGGATCATTGAAAACATAATTTACTGTTTAAGGGATTTGTTCCCCTTTGTTTATCTAATCTAATATAAGTCAACTCTTGTAGTGTTTTTCTTCAGTTTGTATTATTTTGCAAACATAATTTACAGTTTTTGTGCTAATATTGAGCACTTATTTATTTTTTAAGTGACTTGGCACATTGATGTGGAACCTAACAATGTTGAGAATGACGGGGTGATTGTGATTGGAAGCCTAGAGTTCGCATAACATTTGATACAAAACAAGAAGCATATGATTTCTATAATGTTTGTGGAGAAAGGTTGGGCTTTAGTTTTAGAAGGGGTTATGTAAACAAGAGCAATGAGGGGCAAATCACTTCAAGGCAATTTGTTTGTAATAAGGAGGGGTTTCGGGTTGTTGACTAGCGAGATATGTTAACAAAAAATCCTAGGAAAACATTTACATCATAGGCAACCGAAATAGATTTAGCTGAAAAATCTGGAATTTGTCTTAATGCTACATTTAAGCTCATGGGTAATGAAGCTGGTGGAAGGGAGTCACTTGGCTTCACAAAACTGGACCAAAAAAATTATTTGAGAACGAAGAGGCAAAAGAGTTTAGCATATGGGGAGGCAGGTAGCATTTTGCAATATTTTCATGAGAAAACATTGGAGAATCCATCTTTTTTTTACTCGGTCCAATTAGATAATGAGGAGCAAATTACAAACACAATTTGGGCTGATGCTCAAATGATCAAGGATTATGGGCAATTTGGTGATGTTGTGACTTTCGACACTACTTACAAGTTAAATAGTGCACATAGACCATCTGTGTCTTTCGTTGGATTTAACCATCATAGGGAAACTATTATATTTGGCATATCTTTGACGTATGATGAGATCGCCGATTCTGTTATATGGCTTTTTAGAAGATTCTTGGAGGCGATGTCAAGTAAGGCTCCGAAAACAATTTTTACGAATCAGGATGCTGCAATGACTAAGGCCATAACTATTTCATGCCTAACACAAACCACTGCCTTTGCACTTGGCATTTGATGTAAAATGCATTAAGGCATGCAAATTATATCTTCAAGGATAAGGAGGTCAAGGATAAGGGGATGGAGAGTGTTTTATCCAAATTTATGTACGACATTGAAGATGAGGAAGAGTTTACGTTAAAATGGGAGGAAATGTTTGACAAGTATGAAGTGCGAGATAATCATTGGTTGAAGTTAACATTTGGGGCCAAGGAAAAATGGGGTTGGCCATATGTTAGAAACGCATGGGGTGCAGGCATGAGTAGCACCTAACTTAGTGAATCCTTTAATGCTTTCTTGAAGGATTTCATTCAGTTTGATCATAACTTAATGCAATTTTTCATGCATTTTGATCAAGTTCTTTGTGAGAAGAGGTACAAAGAGTTACAAGCTGAATATGCTTTATGCCAAAAGTTGGCAAGGGTGAATATAAAAGTGAAGATGATGGAGCAAGCTGCAGATGTTTACACCAATAAAATTTATGCAGAATTTTAGGATGAGTATGTCAAGTCCCTTGAAGTAAACATTTAAGAAACTAAACATGATGGTGAGAGTAACCATGTATACGGTTCTTGATAGTGATGGTGTAAAGGTGAGAAAGGCGAGAGTGGAGTGTGATGGTTCATTAACTTGCAATTGTAGGTAGTTTGAAATGAAGGGCATTTTGTGTAGTCATTATTTGAAGATCTTTAGAGACACCCTCAAATTCAAAGAGATTCCTTCACAATATATTCTCAAGAGATGGACTACAAAAGCAAGAGCTGAAAATGTGAAAGATAGGTGTGGGCATGATATTAAGGTTGATGTAAGATTGCATCAAACTTTACGCTATAGATCATTGATGGCATAATTCAGAGCAGTAGTGTGTAGAGCTTTCGAAAGTGAGGAAACATATAACTTGACGGGAGTGAAAGTGGATGAATTAATTGTAATCATTGAAAGCATGTTAAGTGCAAAATTCAATATGCCTTTTTCAAATACTATTGAACAAGAAAGTAGTCCCAACACATGCCCCGAAAGCTTTGACGTGGATGGTGTAGCAGATATAAATGTAGTTTAAGTAAAAGGACTCAAGAGAAGAGAGTGCACTAGCAAGGGAAGAAGGTGGACAAAAGGTGGTTTGGAGCTTGCTTTGGTAAAGAAAAATAAAACAAGTTCACATAATGCTTCTCAAACTCCTATGTTTGCTACTCCTCAACCTCGTCCCTTATTTTCGATGAGTGATCCTGAACCACCTCCCTTGTTTTTGCAGAGTATTCCTCAATCGGCTCCTTTATTTTCAATAAGTGCTCCTCAACTTCCTCCATTCTCAACGAGTGTTCCTCAAGTTAATGCTTCTTCGTCTCAATTTATGTATCCCACCTATGATGTAAGTTAGTTTAATAAGAAGTTTTATTATTTCTATTTGTAGGTTAGTTAGTTTAATAAGAAGTTTTATTATTTCTATTTGTAGGTCAGTATTACCATTTTAAATTGATATGTGTTTGTGATTGTTGCAGCCAAGTAATATGCCTTTTTCAATGCCATCAATGTATTCCGTGCATAGAAGCTATCAAGCATTGCTTAACAATGCAAGCGGTTATGACTAGCAAGCCTCGAATAGTCCTGCATGTAGTCAAGTAATTTATTTTTCACCTTTCCTCTTTTTTTTTGTCATTCATTCATTTAAAGCTCCAATTTATTTTATGGTTCCTTCGATATAAGAGTATTTCCTTTTTTTTTAGGAACTACATAGGCATGGGCGTGGTCATGGGCGTGGCCGTGGGCATGATCATGTGGATCACACGTCAATATCTTAGAGTTGATTTTTTTTTCTTGGATACGGTATTCGTCTATGTAATATTGAAAACCTTTCATGTGGATGTAGAAAATATTGTTGTGCTCTTTAATGATTGGGGTATTTTGAGTTGTATTTCTCTTGTTTTGAAATGACAACACAGTTAAAATGTCGTTGAAAATTTGATGAAATTTTTGTTGAAATGTTGCTGAAAGTGTTGCTGAAATTTTGTTGAAATGTTACTGAAATAATGCTAAAATGTTGCTGGAATTTTGCAGTATTTTTGCTTAAATTTTTGTTGAAATGTTGCTGAAATTTTGCAAAAATATTGCTGAGCTGTTGTGTAACGCCCTCAAAATAAACCCATAACATCGTACAATCACGATAAAGAAAATGGATCTCATATTAATATCATCAGAATATTCTTACAAAAAGTATTACACATTGACGACAAAAGTAAATGCCCTATAGGCTCACAACTTTCCAAGTCAACACTTGGTTACAGAAGAAGAGAGTACTAACTCTACACAAAAGAAGCCCTTGGCTTGATATACATGTAATACAACAAAAATTAAACAAAAGAGTCTTTAACTCCCATAGTGATCCATGCTAAGATCTTGGAGGCGGCATAGTACTTGAACCTGAAAATGATGTCCCATATAGGGTGAGCCACAACCCAGTAGAAATATACTAAACCAACTATAAACAATGACTAAAATATTAGCAGTTGATAAATGGTCAACACTTATACATCCACTTACATCACATTACAATTCCATGACAATCATGTCCATGTTATATTTCATTTCAAAAACGTGGCTCAGAACCTGGCCAGATAATCCGACAGAGATTACATCTCTTATTAACAATATTTCCAATTCAATTAGGATAACAACTCATGTTAAACATTCCTTATATCACAATAGATACACATTTTGGTGCTGTATCAATCTCAGTCAAAATCACTTCCATACTTCACAAATGATACACATTTTGGTGCTGTATCAATAACATGTAAAAACACTTCCATACTTCACAAATGATACACATTTTAGTGTTGTATCAATGCCAAACAAAATTTGGTTTAGAGGTCCATCCCCTATCTTCCCCTAAACAGTGGAGTACATCCCCTATCTCCTCCCACATAACACAATGTATAAGCAATTATCATATACATGTTCACTCAATCAATACACAATTTTGATGTATTATATCAACCACCGTATTCTATGGCATACTCAATTGATTAGTTTTAGTTCGCCTAATCATCATGTATTGTCTACAACAATCAAGACTATCCTCCACCGATAGCCCAAAGCAGTTATTTCTAAACAGGAAATAAATGCACCGAATGGATAAAATATCAACATTTTGTCTAGGTGAGCGATAAATTAATCCAACTACACCCCTTTAATTCCACACCTTTCCGATTTTAATAATTCCTATTCAATTTCTCATTTCTCAAAATTAATTATACGAATTAATTTATCATAACAATTAGGGCTTTTTCCCATAATCTCAATACCAACCCTAAGGTTCCTTTTTCATCAATAATCCAACACATGGTTCCATTTTCCAATGTATTACATACATATGAGTTTTAAACTTGAAAACCCCTCTTTTGAAAATTACACAAAGACCCCAAACTTTCTCAAAATTACCCGACAAACCCCAACATATCAAAATGCCAAAATTTAAAGATAAAGCTCATAAGATGGAGTAGGATATCCCTACCTTGAAGTTAGAGTTCAAACGGAGATGAAGACCAACACCCAACGTGCTCCAAACTCGAAGATTTTCAGATTAAAACGAAGCCCTCAACACCCTCTATCTTTTATACAAAGAGGGTAGGCTAGGAACTCACTAGAAGGAGATGAAACCTTAGAGAGAAGGTTTGTAGAGAGAGAGGGAGCTCAGATCTAGGGTTTGTATAAAGAAGGGACTGAAAAAGTAAAGTGTAATCCCGCTACAGTCTACTGATATACGCATGACCTGCTCGAGCGGAAAATAAAACGCTCGAACGTCAAGCACAAAAACTGGACCCACTCGAGCGCAAGAAGGCCCGCTCGAGCACCAAGACACAAAAACAAAACACATCCGCTTGAGCGCGAAAACCAGTCCGCTCGAGCGTAGATTCTCCTCTCTCAGTCTTTTACAGACAATGAACTACCCGCTCGAGCGCCAACATACCCGCTCGAGCATAAGAAAATCCGCTCGAGCGTGAAAAACACACCTGCAGAAGTTTTGCAGAGGCACGAAATGCTGGGAGTGTGTAAAACCCGCTCGAGCGTAGAATTACCCGCTCGAGCGTAACACCAAAAATCTGGGCAACAACACTAGAGACCAAAACTCCACCTACCTGTTCGGAACATGCCCAACACATCCTAAAATTCAAACATAGGGAATTAAAGGATGACAACAAGATATATACAACAACCAACTCCATGGAACCGAGTCCGAAATACGATCAAACAGAAAAGGGAAAACCGGGATCGCTATATGTTGCTGGAATTTTTGTTGAAATGTTGTTGAACTGTTGTTGGAATTTTTGTTCAAATGTTGATGAACATGAGGCTGAAATTTTGCACAAATACTACTAAAATGTTGCTGAAAATGTTGCAATTCAGAGTAGCAGTTTGTCTTACCTCCTTTAGATCCTTTAGTCTGATATGCATTTTGTAAAAATGCCAACCCCAAAAACAGTCAACATTAGAACATTGTGTATTATACATTTGAAATGATACATAGGACATGAACAACAATGGATCATTGATCCAGCAACAGTTTGCTCACAATCAACATTTCATGGGTTGTTAGAGAAACCAAAGAGAGAAGCAAAAGAGAGAAGCAATTTGCTCCAACATTTCAACCTGTTTGCATTTTAACCTATGCCAGCATTCTAACCTGTGTGCTCCAACATTAGAACATTATGCATTTCAACTTCACAATCAATTTAAAATATACAAAAGAGAGAAGAAGTCCACAACCAACTTCATTTACAAAAGAGAGAATTTCATAATCAACATTAGAACATTGTGCATTTGAAGTCCACAACCAACTTAATTTACACTTAATATTTAGTTCACAAAAGGAGAAGTCCAAATTCGAACTTAGTTTACACAAAATATTTAAACAACAAAAGAAAAAGGGCTTTATCCACAAGACCGCCAAATACACAGTGATGAACAGGGTCGTGGCCGATTAGAACTTGTCCGTATGGCCGAATAGGCCACAGATCTTGTGGAAATGCCTGGGGGTCCAGCTGTGAGGGCAGGGTGTCCATAACAGAAAGTGGGCCCCTGGAGAGCAATATAAAAAGGAGGACCATCAGCCAAAGGAGGGGGATGTAAGAAAAAAAGGAGATAACTTGTGACAAAAGAAAAACCTGAGAGAATATTAAATGATCCGTCGGCGAGCTAATTCTGGTACCTTCAACCGGAGTGCATACCCCCATTTCAAGTACCAGTTTGAGGATTAAAAGAGTCTGCTAGGACCAAAGGGTATTTCCAAACCTCTTCACCATAATTTGTGCCATCTGTAGGAATACTCAAACGCATTCATGGTAGACATAACAGATGATCCTTCACTTGTTACAGATGATGTCACACCAAGAGACGATGTTACACCAAGAACCATGCTTGCGTGAAGGGCCCTGAACTTCGACCCAATGGCTCAAACTTTGCCTTCGACCTTTATGCAGGAAACCATGCAGACGATCATGGATTAAGCAAAGCGAAACGAACAACGTTTGGAAGACATGGCGGCTGATAATGAACATTTGTGTAAGGAATTGGCCATTGAGTTAGCCAAATCCCAACCAACCGCGCTACATCGTGATCGGGGTCAGTCGCCACAAAAAAAGAATGATGATCGACGACGTCGGCATTGGAAACATAGTAGTGGCAGTGCTTCTGACTCATCGTCTCAGGAACCCAGGAAGAAGCAGCGAGTTGACATGTCCAGCTCATCCGAGGGAAGTCCGTATGTACGACACATGCAAGGAAAAGGAGATGATGGGTCGGTTGAAGAAGATAAACTTGATCCATTCGTACGACGCATTGCAAAAGCTGTATTGCCTAAAAAGTTTAAGCACCAACGTTCACCTTGTATGACGGTAAGTCTGACCCTACGGATTACATTTGTCATTACAAACAAGCAATGATGTTGCATGCTAATGATGAACCCTTTGTGTCCAATGTTTCCAAGTAGTCTAGGACCATTGGTCGTCAGGTTGTATTATAAACTGGAGCCGGCGTCAATAAAAAGCTTTCATCAACTCCAAAAATCTTTCAGGGCAATATTTATCTCCAACGAGGTTCAGCCAAAGCAAGCTAACTCTCTCTGGGCGGTGCAAATTAAATTGGAAGAGACCCTCCTAGAGTATTCGGCATGCTATTGGGAGTGTTTCAACTTGGTGGATGATGCCTGCAATGACTCCATGGCCATTACCGCCTTTAAAATGGGGTTGCACCTCGATAGCCCTCTTCGAATTTCATTGATCAGACGGCCTCCCAAAATAGTTTGGGCTCTAATGAAGAAAGTCGAGGAGTATTGCAAGGTGGAAGACGATGCCCTTCGTGTCAAGGCCGAATAGAAAGTCGTGAAGTCAGCTCCATCTAGTCCAGTTTGGTTCAGCTGATAAGCGCCATACTGCCAAGGAGCCTTGAACATCCTAGGGCTAAATGAGACAGTCGGCGTGATTCGCGCCGATCAAGCGAGCAATGTTCACGCCATTTGAATGAACAGTATCAAGTGGATAGTAGGTGTACCAGACATTTGGATAAGAAGTATACGGAGTTGGTGGAGCCAATCAGTAAGATCTTACCCAAAGTCCAGCATCTTCCGTTCTTTAAGTGGCCGTCCAAGATGATTGGAACCCCTGATACTAGAAGGAGGGATAGGCGATGTGAATATCACAAGGACCATGGCCACGACACTAACAGCTATTATGCACTAAAGGACCACCTGGAGGAGTTAGTGCAAGACGACCGATTGACCCAACATATCCAAAAAGACAATCCACCAAGCACGGTAGCTCTACGGCCAGATTCACCTCCACTTGGTGTGATTCACATGATATACAGTGTGTCGCTGCCAACACAGGTACATATGATCTAGCTACAACCCAGTCCATCCAGGCCATTTACAACAGCCAAATGGCCTCATGAAACTGACAAAATCAGCTTCAACGACACCGATCTTGAAGTGGTAACGCTCCTCCAAGACGATGCTCTTGTCGTGGAGTTGCGCGTACACAGATTCGTCATCGAACACATTCTGATCGATCAAGGGAGCACCTTGGAGATAATGTATTACAAAATATTTCTTAAACTCAGCTTCACCGATTCAGACTTGTTTGCCTACTATCCCTTGTTCGGCTTCAATGCCAACCCCGAGTATCCTTTGGGCAAGATCACGTTACCTATCCGTGCAAGCACCAAGTCAGTCGATGTGGAGTTTCTGGTTGTCAAACTTCCATCACCATACAATCTCATCATGGGGAGAACCTAGTTGCACGCAATGCAGGCCGTACCAAGTACCTACCATCAATTATTCCACTTTCCAACGCAACATGGCATCGAACAAATTCGGGGTTCTCAAAAGTCGACAAGGGCATGTTACATTACTACTTCGGCAAAGAAGCCAAAGAACTGGAAGTAAACTCGATTGAAGTCCTGGTTCGAGAAGTCCTCGAGGATGTTGGAAAAACCCCTAGTGATAAGGCAACTGAAGACCTCGATCGGGTCGGAATCGAAGGGGAACCCGATAAGGTCTTCATGATTGGCACCTCCCTGAACACAGCCGAAAGACAAAAGCTGGTTTCCTTTTTACTCGACAACATCGACGTATTTTCCAGGATGTTGTATGAGATGCCGAGGGTGGATCCGAGTGTAGCCCAGCACCGCTTAAACGTTGACCTAAAGGTTAAACCGATTATTCAGAAAAGTCGACGATTGACTGCGGAGCATACTTCAACCATTGTTGACGAAATTGACAGATTGCTGGAAGCCAGGGCAGTTCGTGAAGTAACTTATCCAACGTGGTTGTCCAATACCATGGTTATCAAGAAGAAAAATGGATCTTGGCGCGTTTGTGTCGATTTCACGGACTTGAACAGGGCTTGCCCCAAGGATTGTTTTCTCCTTCCCCGAATTGACCAACTTGTGGACGCAACTGCGCATCACCAACGCATGAGTTTCTTGGATGCTTACCGGGGTTACCATCAAATTGCAATGCATCCAGAGGACTAGTAAAAGACCGCATTCCTCACCCCACGAGAAACCTATTGCTACAAGGTCATGCCGTTCAGACTGAAGAATGCACGGACAACCTACCAGAGGCTGGTCACCACTATGTTTAAAGAGCAACTCGACCGCACCATGGAAGTATGCATTGACGATATGGCGGTGAAATCCAAAGAAAAAAAGGCCCATCTAGCTGACTTAGCCACGACCTTCAACATTCTTCAAAAGTACAAATGAAACTAAATGCCTCAAAATCTGCATTTAGTATCGGATCCGGCAAGTTTCTCAGTTACATTGTGAACCATCGTGGAATAGAGGCCAACCCGAGGAAGATCACGGCAATTATTGAACTCGGCTCTCCTAATTTGGCCAAAAAAGTTCAGAAATTGATGGGAATGGCCACGGTTTTCAATAGGTTTATCAGCCGCTCCTCGGACCGCTGCCGACCATTTTTTTACACACTTTGGTAGGGCAAAGCATTTTAGTGGACCCCCTAATGCTAGGCCATACTGGACGGCTTGAAAACCTATCTCTGTTCAGTATCACTTTTGGAAACTCCGTCGCCAGGCGATTTGCTCATTTTTTGTCTAGCAGTATCTAACCGGACAGTTAGCGTCGTGTTATTGAAGGAGGAACTCGGGGAGCAGCAACCAATCTACTATGTAAGCAAGGTGATGGTCGATGTCGAGACACGATACCTACCTCTAGAAAAGCTCATCCTGGCTCTTGTGGTGGCTGCCAGAAAGTTAATGCACTATTTTCAGGCATACACCATAGGGGTACTAACAGATTATCCTCTCCGAGCAATGCTCCATAGCGCGGAAGCATTAGAGCGAGTCTCTAAATGGGCTTTGGAACTCGGTCAGTACGACATCCAATTTTTGCCCAGAATGGCCATTAAGGGGCAGGTGCTAGCCAACTTTGTAGCCAAGTTTACAGGGTGCCATGCTGACATCAAGACTGATCAACTTTCCCCTCAACCTCAACCAGACTGGAGAATGTATGTTGGAGACATTTGGCAAATGTATTGTGACGGATCATCCAACCAACGTGTCAATGGGGCAGACGTAGTAATCATGACCCCGGAGGGGCAATAATCGAGCAGGCAATCAAATTGGGTTTCGACGCATCAAATGACGAGGTCAAACACGAAGCATTGCTAACCGGCCTTCATAACGCGCTACACCTTGGTGCCCGGTGGTTGTAGGTTTTCTGTGACTCAAAATTAGTCATCAACTAGTTGAAAGGGAAATATGCGGCTATGAATGACTGAATGGCAGCCTACATGAGAACAACAAATTCCTTACTCACGAAGTTCGACCACCACGAGCTGAATCAGATAACCCGAGATTAGAACACACATGCGGATGCCCTTGCTTGCCTAGCTTCTGCCATTAACTCAGAAATCAAATGAACCATTGAAGTAGGATTTATCCCAGAGCCGAGTATCACTTCCTTCGAACCAGTTCAGATTAACATCATTGAGTCAACATCGAGTTGGATAGACCCCATCGCCGCATTTCTCTCCTCAGAACAGCTCCCAATAGATAAAAAAGAAGCCCACAAGTTCCGGAATAAAACCCTACGATGTTACCTGGATCCCTAGGGAAAGCTTTACAAAAAATCTCTCTTAGGACCACATTTGGAATGTGTTCACCTAGACAAAGTTAAGGACTTCTTGGCCGAAATACATGAAGGTAGTTGCGGTGCCCACTCTGGAAGGCGCTCATTGGCCCACCGAGCCGTAACGTAGGGATATTATTGGCCGACCATGTGTACTGATGTTGAGAACTACGTGAAGAAGTGCGAACAATGTAACGCCCTCAAATTAAACCCATAATATACATAACATTAACATGCATTATTAAAAGAAAACGAATCTTTTGAATTATTCATCAGAGTACTTTTATTGAAAGACATCACATGGAACATCAAAATAAATGCCCTAAGGGCTTACATCTTTCCAAGCTAACACTTGGACACAAAAGAATGAGTACTAACCCATTTACAAGTTAAGCCCTTGGCTTGAGTGTTTACATGTAATCTCAAATAAAACACATAACTAAAGACAAGTCTTCAAAATCCAAATCCTTCCAAGCTAAGTCCTGGGAGGTAGCTTATCACCTGAACCTGAAAATGATGTTCCCATAAAGGGTGAGCCATAGCCCAGTAGAAATATACTAAACCAAATATAAGCATTGAATAAAGCTATAGCATTCAATAGATGGTTAACCACGATAATCAATTATAACTTAATACTGTTTCATGACATCAATGTCCAAGACACGTTTTACTTTCCAATACATTAATTCAATATGGCTCAGAACCTAGCCAAACTTACAACAGAGTACTATATATATATCAAACTCACATTCTTCCAATATCAACAAACAAATGAGACTCAGGCTCTTATCAAAACACTTCATACTTCCCGTTTGATACACATTTTAGTGCTGTATCAATAACATGTAAAACACTTCAATATAATAAGCACACATAAAAGTGATGCTAATGGAGTCCATCCCCTATCTCCTCCCAAACAAAATCCGGTTTAGAGGTCCATCCCCTATCTTCTCCTAAACCGTGGAGTACATCCCCTATCTCCTCCCACACAAAACATAGTATGTAAACACATAACATATACACCACACAATCAATACACATAATGTCTGTATTAATTCAACAGTCAAAATTCATGACTCAACCAATGTGATTAGTTCCAGTTATACCTAATCCACATGCATTGTCTACAACAATCACGACTATCCTCCACCGATAGTCCAAAACAGTTATTTCTAGACTTGGAAATAAATATATCAACAATTCAATAGGCGAGTGATTTAAATTATCCAACTACACCATTTAATCAATAAAATCCCCAATTTCATGAATTTAACCAAATTCCCCAATTCCCTTAAATTAATCATACAAATTAATTAATTAATACAACTAGGGTTTTTTTTCCAAAATTATCAAAGTAACCCCAACATATCAATATACCAAAACTTAGAACAAAACTTATAAAATGGAGTAGGAAATCCCTACCTCGAAGAAAATAACCCAAATGGTGAAGACAGAGATGAGTGCCCAAATACCAATGTGATCCAAATTGCCAAATGTTCAGATTAAATAAAAGCCCTCGACTCCCTCTATCTTTTAAATAAAGCAACTAGTGTAAAAATACCCTCTAAGTAGATCAAACCTAAGAGAGAAGGTGTGTAGGGAGAGGGAGAAGACGGTTCTAGGGTTTTAAAATCAAAAAGGAGATGAAAAATGATCCAGAAAGTCGGATCTCGGATTTTTATACCAGTCGCCCGCTCGAGCGTGGAAACCCCCGCTCGAGCGCCACTCACAGACTCCCGCTCGAGCGGCCAAACTCCCGCTCGAGCGTCGAATGCACACTCCCAGAAGTTTTTGCAGACAGGTCCCCGCTCGAGCTCCCAACTTGCCGCTCGAGCGTCACTCACGACTTCCCGCTCGAGCGTCCAATCCCCCGCTCGAGCGGCCAACAATACACAGGACATACTGGATGGGTGTATTCCCCGCTCGAGCGTCCAAACCCCCGCTCGAGCGGACAAGCCAAAATCTGGGCAACTAGACTTGGTTCTAAAGCTCAGCCAACCTGCTCCAAATCTTCCCAACACAACACTAGACTCAAAAATAAGGATTAAAGGGTGCAAACAACATACACTCAACAACCAGCTCCACGGAACCTAAGTCTGTATATAACAAGTAAAGAAAAGGGAAATCGGGATCGCTATAAACAATGCCAAAAGTTCTCCCCATTAATCCATATGCCTGTTGAAGAATTAAATTCCATTACTAGTCCTTAGCCGTTCGCTTAATGTGGCCTTGACATCGTCTGACCATTACTGCGTGCACTGAGAAACAAACGATTCTTGATCGTTGCAATAGACTATTTCACGAAGTGGCTCGAAGTAGAATCACTGGCACATATCCGAGATATCAATGTTAAACGCTTTGTGTGGAATAATATTATAACTTGATTCGGAATTCCAAGAGCACTTGTATCCTACAATGGCACCTAATTCGATTGTGGAGTCTATCAGAAGTTATGTAATACATATGGTATCCGGCCTTATTTTTCCTCATCGGCTTACCCACAAAGTAACGATCAGGCTGAGGCCTCTAATAAAGTGATCCTGGATGGAATCAAGAAACGACTAGAGAAGGCCAAGGCCAAGTGGGTTGAAGAGTTGCCCAGTGTATTATGGGCTCACCCTACCACTCCGAGACGATCCACTAGAGAAACGCCGTTCGCCTTGTGCTTTGGGACAGAGGCTATTATCCATTTTGAAATTGGTCATCCCACTCTGAAATCAAAGGCTTTTGACACAAGGCGTAACGACATGATGTTGGCCTTAGATCCGAATTTGATTAAGGAATGCCAAGATTGAGCTCTTGCACGCATGGCGCGATATCAGCAGCTGCTCGTAAAGTCGTATAACCAACACGTGCAGATGTGCCATTATGCTCCTAGAGAATGGGCACTCAAGAACGTGCTTCCTGCTACTAAAAACCTGGCAGACGAAAAATTAGGTTTCAATTGGGATGGCCCTTATCAGATTGATTCAATTTCGGTACGGGGAGCATATCGCCTTTCCGACATGACTGGCAGACGTTTACCACGACCCTGGAATTTGACCCACTTGTGTAAATTTTATCATTAAACCAACTTGTTCGATATGCTAGTCCGCTTTTGTTTTTGTTGCTGGCCAAGCATGTAAACATCTATGTAGTTACTTGGCAATACAATGTGCCTTTCTCGTTGACTTCTCATTTTAATTTGCCATTTGGTATAAGACTCCGAATTCGGAGCGCCTTTCGTGCTTGATCACATTTGGCCATTAGAAAGACTCCGAACTCGGAGCGCCATTCGTGCTTTGCACGATTGGTCGAATAAGCCTCGAAATTCAGAGCCCCTTTCGTGCTTGATCATGATTGGCCATTACAAAGACTCCCAATTTGGAGCACCCTTCGTGCTTTGCACGATTAGCCGAATAAGCCTCCAAATTTGGAGCGCTTTTCGTGCTTGATCACAATTGGCCATTACAAAGACTCCAAATTCAGAGCACCCTTCGTGCTTTGCATGATTGGCCGAATAAGCCTCCGAATTCGGAGCGCCTTTCGTGCTTGATCACGTTTGGCCATTACAAAGACTAGAAATTCAGAGCGCCCTTCGTGCTTTGCACGATTGGCTGAATAAGCCTCTGAATTTGGAACACCTTTCGTATTTGATCATGCTTGGCCATTACAAAGACTCCGAATTCAGGGCGCCCTTCGTGCTTTGCATGATTGGCCTAAGGAGCCTCCAAATTTGGAACACCTTTCATGCTTTATCATGTTTGGCCATTACAAAGACTCCGAATCCAAAGTGCCCTTCATGCAATGCTCGATTGGTTGAATAAATCCGAGAATTCAGAATTGCCAAAATTGGCAAAATTTAGCAATCAAATTACAATACCAAATAGACAAACATAATTTATATTTATGTCAAGCAGTACATGGTTTCTCGCTACAAATACAAATACATGGATCCTGCTAAAAAAAAGTACAATACAAGTTCTTGTTAATTAGGCCTTCTCTGGACTGAAACCTTCTTCTTTATCGTTAGTCTTTTCGTTGTCATAAGCTTTGAAGGGAAACTTGTAACTTTGATACAATGAGCGCAAAGCCTCAGTCCACCCGTGCTTAAAGCACAGTTCTCACATTGCCAAACGTCATCCGCCAACTTTTCTTTGGTCTTCTCAATGTTGATTTTTTGACCATCAAAAAAGCCTTCTTCATACGCCTGTGTTCTTATCACTTCTTTGGCAAACATGATTGTCGTATCCCGATCAGCTATGGCAAGGTCAAGTAGGCACTGGTTTATTCTGTGTAATACGACTGGGTTCGTTGCGTTTGCCGATTGGGTCTTGGCAGCTCTAGCTTTTTTCAGTTCACTCTCAGCCTTTTCAGCGCGGCGCTCTAAGTCTCGAATACGCCCGTCTTTCTGTTCAATTTCCTTTTTCGTGGCTTGAAGGTGCATGCCAATCTCATATGAGCTATAGAGTCCTCAAATTGCTCCATGAATGCCCTCTCTGAAAATTTCATAGTCAACCCGTCCAACCATTGATTATTGAACTTCGGGTGGAAACATTTGCCGAGTAAACTTGATTGCCATGTTCGGATCACGAATAATTGAGTCTGTTTCGGCCATTGGTTTGTTGCCAATAAACATAGAAAAACTTAACGGCCGTAGTGCCTTGCTCTGTTCGTTCCGCATTGAAGCAGGTGCACTCCAAGTTCTTGAGTTCCCTCATTGCTGCACCCCCCTCCTAGGTGATTTTTCTGCCTCACCCCCTCTGGGGGACCTGCTGCGACTACGGGGGGATCGACGCCTCTCTTGCTCCTTCGACGCCATTTTACCCGTTCGGGAGGATTCAACACCGGTTCTGCGATTCATTTTTGCGTCTAGTTTAGCTATAACGTCTTTCCTTCCTCCATACTATTGAAGAATACTCAGCTAGACATATGAATTTTACTCAAATCGATGTAGTTTTTTTCTCCCTTTTTACATTCAATTAGGTCTGAAAGCTTTCATTTAATGAGGCCACATGCCCCACACACGCTTGGCCACCCTACCTATTAATTGTGGTTGCAACAATTACGAAGCACCCACGGTTGCTATTGTTTTCTCATATATTCGGCGGTTATGTTCAATAATCAACTAGGGCAAGGACAGATTTATTAATCTATTTGGCTTATCTTCAGACATTTTGCCGAATTAGTACAATGCCCCACTTGATCCCATGAACATGCTTCGTCCGTATATTCGATGGTTTCGTTCAGTGATCAACTGGGGTAAGGGCAGATTTATTAATCTATTCGGTTTCTCTTCAGATATTTTGCCGAATTATTACAATGTCCCACTTGATTCTAGAAACATCTTTTGTCCGTGTATTCGGCGGTTTCACTCAGTGATCAACTAGGGCAAGGGCAGATTTATTAATCTATTCAGCATACCTTCAGACATTTTGCCGAATTATTACAATGCCTGACTTGATCCCAAGAACATGCTTCGTCCGTGTATTTGGCGGTTTCGCTCAGTGATCAACTGGGGCAAGGGTGGATTTATTAATCTATTCGGCTTCTCTTTAGACATTTTGCTGAATTAGTACAATGCCCCACTTGATCCCATGAACATGTTTCGTCCTTGTATTCGGCGGTTTTGCTCAGTGATCAACTAGGGCAAGGGCAGATTTATTAATATATTGCACGTTTCAGTTTCTCAATGCTTAATTATTCACATTTATTAGTAAAATGAGCATTTTCATTAATAAACTACATGAGTACATTCACTTTATACATGAAAATGGCCTAAAAGTCCAAAATAAAGTGCTAACAAAAGCAAACAAAATAAAAAAAGTAGAAGAAAATCTATTGCAAAACACAGTCGATCAAATGTCAAAATCCTTTGGATCTGATTCCAATGGATCGACTTCTAATTGCTCATAGGGAATCAGCTGATCGAGAGTCACCTTGGCGGTCGCCAAAGCTTTGAGCCATCCGTGCTTGAAACCTCGATTCTTGAACTTCAAGGCCTCGTCAGAGTACAATTCCTTGGCCTTCAGCTTGCCGGCATCAAAGGCTTTGGTCGTGTCTGTCTCAATGAGCTCCCTCGCCTTTTTCTCCTCTTCCAGATCGGCCTTCAACTTTGAGATTTCTTCTTGAGCCGATTTTAGAGAGCCATCCATTAAGTTTGCTCTCTCTTCGGTTGCCTTTCAAAGCAGATCGACGTGTTGATCTTTCTCTTGAGCAGCAACTACCCTTGTTTGCTCTTCTTCGGCCTTCACCTTCGCTGTCGCCGTAAAGAAATCAGCAATTGTAGCAATGGCCTTGCTTTTCTCTTTTTCTAACTGGCCTTCAAGGATGCCGAATCGCTCTACGACATCATAATGACGACGGTCGATCTCAACGATCCTTCCCGCTGCTTGGCAAAGAACTAAAGCCAAAACATGTTAGTCTTAGTAGAAATGAAAATTTTAGCTATTGGGAAATTTTGAGTGTTTACAACTTACCAATATGGCCGACTGCGCTACCAAGGCAATCGAGATAACATCCCGTTCGGAGTGGAAAGTAGCTCTATCAGCCGGCAAAGAAAGCACCGAAGCCACACTTAGGGCCACGGCGGGATCTTTGATGGCCGACCCACTGGTCAGTACCGGCGCACTCCTCATCCACGATTGGATGGCGAATGCCTCACCTAAATCATCTTTGTTTGGCGGCATCTCCAATCTTTGTCGTTTATCGATCGGTGCCTCTAACAACTCAGTTGCAATCTTGGCAGGTCGCTTCTGCCTTGTTAGATTGGCTCCCAAGACTTCTGTTTGATTCTCTTCAGCAACAAACTCGACCACTATCATTTCGCGGCCTATTTCTTTTGCACAAACCTCACGTGTTGGTGTTATTTGACTTCCCCCAGACCCGCTGACTTGCCTCTTGGCTGCTATCTTCTCTGCATTTCATCATCTGGCAAACTGGGCAAGTGATTCTCCACCCATCTCCTCGGCTTTGGATTCGCCCCAGGAAGATTTTCTAATCTGGTAAAGATATCGTCTTTTGGAGTAGATAGATATACTCAGCCAGAGGTGGAAGGGTGATCGGTGCAGTGGTCTGGGCTGACGTGCTCAAAGGCCAATTCAATTTCTCTATTAAGTTCCTGATCCTTTGCACGACCCTCTGATTGTGCGTCCTCGCCGATCTCTTTGCTGGCATTAGAACCCTCGATACCAATATCCCTTAGACTCTTGTAACTTGGAAATATAAGTGGAGTAAGCTACCGTTCGTGTCTCAGCACATGGATATTATCTGCAGCCGAGAAAGTAGAGTATGTTAGGTCGTATTTAAGAAAAACGTAGGCTATGCGCCTGTCACGACCCGAACCTGCCTCTAAAATTTTAGGCCATGACCGACCTGTACTTAGGCCTCAAAGACAAAATTTCAAAATATTTAAATGACATAGGGGCCTAAAGCAGAAGCAAATCAAATAGAAATGTCCATTGAGTTTGTGCATACATGATAACTGGAATAATTAAAACAATGTAAACACACTTATTTACATATATATATATATATATATATATATCACACACATATACATAAACTTAAGTAAATACAAAATTCTAACAATGCAAGGTTAAAGACTCAACACGGAGGTGCATCTCGGATGGCTTAACTTAGCAGGTTCACAAAAGAAACTCCTGAGGCTGACCTAAGGATGGTCTCCGGATTGATCACCTACATATAGATAAAATACGGAATGAGCGAAGCTCAATGAGTAATAATAAAGTGAAGTGCATCAAGTAAATAATCTAGATTCAAAAGAAGCATAACACAATACTCTTCCACATTTACACCATTCGCAACATTAACCATAATCATATTTGTAATACGGCCTTAGGCCCACTATATAACAAAACGGCCTTGGGCCCACATATATCAAAACGGCCTTAGGCCCAATCATATATCAAAACGCCGGCCTCGGGCCCAATCATATATCAAAACGGCCTCGGGCCCAATCATATATCAAAACGGCCTAGGGCCCAATCATGTATCATATTATAATAATTCACATTTCATATATGTATTCCATATCATAGGTCTTGTAACTCATTCATTCGCATAAAACATGATTCCAGAACATTGCAACATTTACATATTAAGGTAAATGTAAAAGAACATGTTGTTACAATATTATTACTCACTGTGGTTTAGATGAGCAGCGGCCTCTGTCTACAAGTGACCTATAATTATAATTACATAACACAACATATGAATATAACCGATATTGTAACGCCCTCAAAATAATAACATTAACCCCATCAAACAAGACATGCGTTGACGTATAAACAAACCACCTTCTATTATTCTTTAGCGTCTCATTTCATAAGTATTACATGTTAACATCATAACAAAATGCCCTACGGGCTTACAGCTTTCCAAGTTAACACTTGGTTACAACAAAGAGTACTAACTCGATACACATTAAGCCCTTGGCTTGAAGTTACATGTAATACATCAAAAGTAAAACAACAAAACATGTCCGCCTCTAGCCTCCCAGCTATGTCCTTGGAGGTGGCATGCTTCCTGTACCTGAAAATGATGTTCCCATATAGGGTGAGCCACAGCCCAGTAGAAATACACTAAACCAACCATGAACAATGACTAAAACATTAGCAATTGATAGATGGCCAACACTGATACAATCACATAAATTTCATATTTATGTCTTACAACTTATGAGTCTAAGTTACCTTTCATTTTCCCTTTTTCAACAGATAAGCATGTCAGCTCTATCATCATTTCAACAGATATGTATAAAAACTATATCTCACATTCAGATAAGCATAAAAGCTATATCCACATTCAGATAAGCATAAAAGCTGTATCCACATTCTACAACAGATATGTATATCAACAATATCCACAGATAAGCATACAAGCTGTATCCACACTTCACAAAGATAAGCATATGAGCTCTATCTTCACTTCTCTAGACAAGCATATGAGCTCTGTCTACGGAGTTCATCCCCTATCTCCTCCCAATACCTATCCGGTTTAGAGGTACATCCCCTATCTTCCCCTAAACCGCGGAGTACATCCCCTATCTCCTCCTCTACACACAACGTATATAAACACATTGGTTCTATATACAATCACACAATACATACAATTAATGTATTCAATTAACCGTCAAGTTCCATGACACATTTCATTGATTAGTTTCAGTTTACCTAATCATCATGCATTGTCTACAACAATCACGACTATCCTCCACCGATAGCCCAAAGCAGTTATTTCTAAACAGAAAGTAAACGCACAATGGATATTCAATCAACATTTCATTCCTTCTTCTCAATTAATTATCCCAATTAATTAAACAATGTAATTAGGTCAATTCCCATAATTAACATTTCAACCCTTAGGTCCATTTTCATCAATGATTCAACAATCATTCCATTTTTCTATGCCAAACATGCATCTAGGTTTATTATGAATAAAACCCCAACTTTTGTAAAATTACACAAAAGCCCCAAACTTTCACAAAATTACCAAACCAAGCCCAACATCTCAAAATACCAAAATTTAAAGACAAAACCCATAGAGAGGAGTAGGTTATCCCTACCTCAAACCCGGAGCCTCAAAGGAGATGAAGATCAAAACCAAAATGCTCCAAACCTCGAAATTTTCAGATCAAAAGGAAGCTCTCGACGATCAACACAACTTTTGTGAAGACAAAAGGTGAGTAAACGATCCTTACTAGATCAAATCTAAGTGGGAAGGGCCGATTTAGAGTGAGAAGCTCTGAAAATGGCTTTTTGGAAAAGTAAGAGAGAGAAGAGAAAGCAAAAAGTGATTTGAAAAGGCACAAATTCGGGACTTTAACCTAGTCTCCCGCTCGAGCGTAAAACACCCCGCTCGAGCGGCCACTCACAGACTTACGCTCGAGCGGCCAACCTCCCGCTCGAGCGCAGAATGCACTCGCTCAGCACTTTTGCAGAACCAGACCTCCGCTCGAGCTCCCAACCCTACGCTCGAGCGTACAACGCTGCACAGGAAAATACTGAAAGGGTGTAATCTCCGCTCGAGCGCCAAAATCCCCGCTCGAGCGTACAGGCCAAAAATCTGGGCAACTAGTTTTGGTTTCTAAACTCAACCAGCCTGTAACAAATCCGCCCAACACATCCTATAACTCAAATACGAAGTAAAAAGGATGCAAACAAGATAATAAACAACTACCAACATCCACGGACACATGTCCGGATCACGGTATAACAAGGGTAAACCCGGGATCGCTATAGATATCTTTCTTTTCTCTTTAATCAATTATTTATGTTGGTTCTAAACTCATTATTCCTCAATAGGTCATAATCCGTGTCTAGAAAAATAGGAGGAAATGAAAGCAAACTGAGTTAGATGAAGAATTAGCATGAAACTGGTAAATCGAAAGTGAACAATCTTCACTAATTTGGGCATATCTATTTTTGTACTTAGAATTTGTGAGCGAGACCACCACCATTGGAAACTAGACTGCCAGGGCTTGAATTTAGGCTCAAGAATCACTTAAAACAGAGCCTGGATGCAAGAGATATGCTTATTTGAAGTTGGTTGAAACAGGGCTGTCCCGCACCTGCGGAAAACAGGGCCGCACGTGCAGGAATTGAGCCGCACGTGCAGGACAAGGTGCTTTTATTTCAGAATCATTTTTGGGTGATGGAATGGACTGCCGCACGTGCGGGAAGCCCCGCTGCATGTGCGACTCTGGGCAAAATCTGCTATCTGAAAATGTTTGATGGCTTTAACACTTGTTCTTTCCATTTCTAAGCTTGGTTTCAACTCTAATCACCCAAAAACATTTAAAATTACCCCACAACATGATAAACCAACATCATTCAAGTGTAATTTTATTCCAAACAAATCAATATTTGCCTCAAGTTCAAGATTAATGTTCCATCTTTCATAATCTTTAAAGTTCTCAAAATACAACCTACAAACACACTTGATTCTTGCATAATCTTGTTTTATGGACAATCTAGAGTTCATTTCATATGGTTTTCATGAGGTTGAGCTCCAATTATAAACAAAATCATAGGACCCAAGTTCTAATTTCTTAAATTGAGCTCAATTAAATACATACATAAAACCCTAACCCAAATGGGTTTCAAATCTTCCAATATCATTATGATTTCATGAAATTGATGCATTAATCAAAAGGATTCGAGATAAACTTCCATACCTTAGTTCAATCTTTGCCTTTCTCTTAGCTCTCTTCAATTTCCCATGCTTCCATGGTTGATCTTCTTCCTCTCTCTTCAATCTCTTCAATTTATCTTCAAACCCCCATGAATGTTGAACTCTCTCTCTTAGAGAAGCTTTCTCTCTCATTCTCTCTCACAGTTCTCTCCCTCTCCCTTAGATATTTTGGCTCAAAGTGATGAGTTCACGCATGTCATATATATATATATATATATATATATATTACATACATAAGCTTATCACAATAGCGAGAGCCAAACGCACCCTTACGAATAGTACGAAATCAAATTTCAATTAAACTTCCCAGGTGACTCTAAAAATTACGCTGATCATAATTATGTACTTCGTTCTGCTTTCTGAAGCCTCTAAGGCCTTCAATTCACAGTGCAAAGCTAACCCAAACACACTTTAACGAATCAGACGAAATAAATTTCCAATTAACTTTCCCAAATAGCTCTAAAAATTCTCATTAGCATATCCAGATACTCATTTTCGATTTCTGAACCCATAAAGGTCATCAATTTCAGTTTCGAAGTCGTAACTCAATAGATAATTCTTCAATTCAAATAGATATCATTAAATTAAATCACATTAACCCATAATTAAATAAAGGTAATTTCTGATACGCATTTTGCGGTCGTTACAACGCCCTTGTCCTCGAAAGTTTGCATAGCCTTTGTAATTAAGGACCATCTTAACTTGCTCCAGAACAGCTTCGTCCGCTGATGTCAATGCCCTTTTTAAGTCGTTGCCTGCAAGACAAACAAATGATCAGCACCTAGTATTTGAGCCGAATAAACTGTTCATTTTAAGCCATGCTAACAATTCTAATCGGCCACCTAGTTCGCCTTTTTGCCTTGGCACTGGGTCTTGGCAATCTTCTCTCTCGTCAAACTTCTAATTGCCTCGGATGGTGACCATGACATCGTCAACCCTTTTTCCAGAACTGGCGAGCATGGTCGCCAAGTGATGGTCAATATCTTTGGCTCTCAGAAAGTAACGGCCCTGCCGATCGGTTGATTTCGCCATAACATAGCAGTGCCGAATAGCTGGGATTCTTAGATTAAGACCTAGTTGGCGATTCAATTCTACTCTACCCATGATTATTTACTAGAAGTTCACGTTAGGCTGGGAGGGAATTAATCCCCAGTAGCACAAGACTGTCCTAAGAAGGGGATGGAGGGAGAATTGAACTCCACCCTCAGCAATTGCCAAAAGAGGGAAGTTAATGGTGTTTGTGTCAGCCCTCCCCATGTCTACCACACTGTCTGCAACGAGGGATAGGTGGACGTCGTCTGGGATGGAAAAATGACGATGGAAGGCTATGATTCGTTTCTTTGAGAGGAGGGCTTTTAAGTGCCTCGCCATTTAAAATGGAATACAAACAAAATGTATACTAAAAGAAAAAACAAAACACGCAGGGGATTGGAAAGAGAGTGGAACTTATAGGTTAAAGAAGACGCTGAACAATAGGGAGCAGAATTGTAGAAGTCCTGAAGGAGGTTGGTGTGAAGAATTCCAAAGGAGATTGAGAGCCTTTTGATTTGAGAGTATACGGAGGGATGGTTTTCAAATCGAACATTAAATGATTGTCAAACACGAAGGGGTAGGAAACTGTAATGATTAAAACATCGTGCTTGTTCTGACGAGTCAGTTCCAAAAAGAGTGCAATCGCTGTATTTCTGACTTTCCAGGGTTTCTGACATGATATCCAAGAGTAATGTATCAACCAAACATGCCGACTGGAACGAACTTACTCAAATGTTTGGGGGGCAATTATGGGGGCCAAGTTGAAATCTGCCCAGATTGGGATTTATCCACAAGACCGCCGAATGCACAGTGATGAACAGGGCCGTGGCCGATTAGAACTTGTTCGTAGGGTTAAATAGGCCACAAATCTTGTGGAAACGCCTAGAGGTCTAGCTGTGAAGGTAGAATGTCCATAACAGAAAGTGGGCCCCTAGAGAGCAATATAAAAAGGAGGACCATTAGGCAAATGAGGGGGATGTAAGAAAAAAAAAAAGGAGATAACTAGTGATAAAATAAAATAAAAAAAAACCTGAGAGAATATTAATTGATCTGTCAGAGAGCTAATTCTGGCACATCTGACTGGAGTGCATACCCTCATTTCAGGTACCAGTTTGAGGATTAAGAGAGTTTGTTAGGACTAAAGGGTATTTCCAAACCCCTTCACCACACACAATATTGTTCAGAAAAGCAAATAACAAATTAAAAACCATACAAAAGTGTGGAGAAATCCCTACTTCTAAGCTAGGAGACAAGGGAGAGAGTGGAGAAACCTCGACGAAGTTGAAAACCAACTTTGTTCCGATTAAAACGAAGCTCTTGGTGAGCTCTATCTTTTCATCAAAGGGACTAGGGTGTAGTGATCAATAGATTGAGGGTATTTGGAGGTTGAGGTTGAGTTTTAAAGGGAAAATGTATAGATTTAGGGTTTTTGAAATGTTTAGAGAGAGAAAGATATGAAAAAGTGACTCAAAAAGTGGTTGCTATGAATTGATATACGTGCAGACTGCTCGAGTGACCAAAACACCGCTCAAGCGACCAGACACAATAAGTGAGACTGCTCGAGCGAAGAACACCACCCCCAGTACTTTTGCAGGCCTGCAAAAGTACTGAGAGTTCGCAAAGACCACTCGAGCGTAAGAAAGACCGCTCGAGAACAAGAAACACCGCTCGAGTGAAAAAAACACACTCTCAGTATTTTTGTAGACCTGCAAATATACTAGAAGTTATCAAGGACCACTCGAGCGACCATAAGACTACTTGAGCGAACTGACCAAAATCTGGGCAACAATTCTATTGAAAAACAAACCCCTGACTTGTTCCAAATGCAAGAAAGACATCCAAAAAACCAAACTCAATCAAGAATAAGATGAATAATGTAACAACCCTCATTTTGACTTAGTCATACTCACATACATTTGTGGATGATCTTGTGTTAATATGTGCATTTTCAAATCTTGTCTTGTTTTGCTTGAATGATTGTTTACACGCTTTATTATTGTCTGGTGTGTTGCCGAGGCCATCTTAAGCCTAGACACCTTTGAAACCTTTATCACTTAGAACTATCTTGGAACCCCGTTGGTTGACCTCCATCTTCACCCTGGCATATTGGCCGAGATGTCACCATCTAGGCCGAGGTGCGCGTCGCCTAGGCCGAGATGTTAATATCTAGGCGTTCTAGATCCTTGATCCTCGCGTGAGTGATTTGTTCCTGGAATGGCGTGACCTAGACCGAGGTGTGGCACATCTAGGCCAAGGTGTGGCACAGTTTAGTCAAGTGTTGTCCTTCCAAGCCGATGTCCTTGCCCTTTGATTTTCGAAGTCTTGTTGTTAGCCGATGTGGTTACTCGCCGGAGTATTCGTGCCGCCTAGCTTGTTGAGTACACTTTGTCTTGGTCTTGTCTTGTCAAGTCAGTCACCTTTTTGAGTTGAGCGAATTGGCCGATGCCACGTGTCCCGACATACGGATTAAGTCAGTGTTTGTCGTGTGAGGCAGATCATTTTGTATCAATCTTGCCTTTTTAGAGAGAGAAGCTCTAGTTAGAAGGAGGAGAAGTTTGAGCTAGAGAGGGGGGCTTCCAAGCTTGATCGTTGGAGCTTGAACCGTTAGATTCGAGTTTTAAGGTCAGAATCTTAACCTACTTTGATTGTTCTTATTGATCATCTAGCTGCATTGCACGATCGAACCTGTTCGGCACGTCATGCATTGATTTAAAATCGATTTTAGAGAGAGAAAATGATTTTCATGTGTTTTTGGGAGAAAAGCCTCGTTTGATCCAAAAGTTTACTTTAAAGTTCATGTTTTTGTGTTTGTTCTGATAAGATCCTTGAGTATGGGTACCCAGGTCCAAGTTTTTGAGTTCATAGCATGAAGTCGCAGCTGTTGTAATAGCAAGTTTGATCTTTGCATTCATCTCCCTCATGTTCATGTTCTTCAAGTTCTTCATGCTCTTGTTCTTCATGTCTATCAAGAGGGAAACCCAGATTTTTCCCGACTACGCTTTTGAATGTGGCCGTCGGGACCACACCTCGGCGAGAAGGTGTGGGACCTCGGCCAAGTCCTAGTAGTTGCCCAGCGTGTTTTTCCAAAGATAAGAAACTGTGTTTCGATTTGATTGACTTAGTTTTTTTGAAGAATGCCGTGGTCATTTGCATGTGTGCTAGACTTGTTTTGAGTAGTGCATTCAATGGACTTTGCCATGTGTTTGTCAGGACTTGGACTTGCCTTGACCCCGTCGTTTGAAGAACTAGGTGAGTGGTATTTTTAATAAAGCTGTGTTATATGTTTTGATAAAGACTTTGCTTTGCTTTGTTTTGAAAGTGTTCGTTAAGCATGAATAATTGTCCTTGTTTTGTATACCAAGTATGACCTTGTCTTGATGACCCTCTTGGAAAGTCCCTTGTGCTGGAGGACTCTAAACTTTCGCAGCACATCTTGTTTTGAAAGTCCCTTGTGCTGGAGGACTCTAAACTTTCGCAGCACATCTTGTTTTGAAAGTCCCTTGTACTGGAGGACTCTAAACTTTCGCAGCACGTCTTGTTTTGAAAGTCCCTTGTGCTGGAGGACTCTAAACTTTCGCAACACCCTTGATCTGTACTCTAGTGTTAAAGGGCTACGGGCCTTTGTAACATAGGTCCCTCGTGCTGGAGGACTCTAAACTTTCGCAGCACATCTTGTCTTGAAAGTCCCTTGTGCTAGAGGACTCTAAACTTTTGTAGCACCCTTGGTTGAGATGCCTCTTTTGCTTTGTCTTGATTTGCCACGGACGGTTTACCGCGTGGACCTGTTGCCGAAATGTTGTCATTCGTGATATATGATGCTAGCAAGTATCCCTTGGAACTTTGAAGATTTGTTTGATGGGCGAGGTCCATTCCTTGTTATGCATAGAGTTTGTCTTGTATTGTTTTGAAAGGATTTTGGCTATTATTCATGCAAATCCCTTTATTATTTATACCATTCACTGAGTATTCAAGCTCACCCTCTCTATATATATGTAGGTGATGAACAAGAAGGCGGTGACGCCTACATGTGATTTCTGGAGCTTGTTTTGGGTCTTGATTATGTCGGTTTAATCTGCATTTATGTTGGCAGTCTTGAAAATCATGCTTCTCGACTTGTAATATTTGTATTTCGAACACGTCGGCTGAGAAGCCTTTTGATCAAGATGTATGTTTTTGTATGATTGTTATGTCGGAAAAGAAAATGTCGGCAACCTGGCAGACTGTGTACTTAAACCTGTAATTCGTACAATTTGTATATGTCGGCTTGTGGAGCCCTTTGCTAATACGAAAAATATAACTTGCACTTTGCTTGTTTGTTATTAAGTTATAACCCACATGTGAATGGTTGCTATCTCATTTGACTTATGCACAGCTCTTATGGACCACTTGTATTCTAAATTTTGCTTCCGCACTTGAGAGCCCCATGTATCTATACTCTGTATGTGTGTGAATTTTGTAAGTTGGCTTTCGGTAATCTCGGATTACTGGCCATCACGGCACCAAACTACTAGGGGCGGTTTGGGGTCGTGACAAATAAGGATATGAACAACCAAATAAGACAAGGAATCTCAGATCCAAAACAATAAACGAGTCGGGTTTAAACTGGAATCGTTATACTTTATGATATTTTGCAAAGTTCGGCTATCATAATAGCAGGAGTTTCTTGGAACAAATAATAATAATAAAAAAAAAAGAAAAACAAAACCAGTAAGAAAATAAGAAATTTACATATAAGAACTGTCTGCAAAAACAAATTAGAGCATACTATTGATTAGAGCAAGATGAATAGATGCAAAGTTAATAGAAATGTAACAGTTTAATAATTAATGTAAAAATGAAGAGAAGCAATAGTTTAATTAATGTTAAGATGAAAAATCACAAAAAACAATCACACACGGAGAATTAAATATTGCAAAACAAGACAAAAAGAAAGAGAATAAATAAACTTGAGAGGTTGTTGGGAAAACAAAATGACATAGAATAGAGAAAATAGAAGACACATTACTTGGAGAGGACACATGGTAGATTGTTACATGGACACATGGCAACGTTTGAGAGCTTCTAAGAGAAAGGCATAGCTTTCATTATATATCATGTGATACATGTATGAATGTTAGAACTTTCACAAATATAACTCTTTACATTTATTACTTTATTTGTTTATTATTATCGCATATAATATTTGAATAAATATATGCGAAGGTAGGTTGATATTTCTACTATAGATTTAAATTAATTTGTTAATTTTATATTATTTTTCATAAAAAATACTGTTAGGTGCTTGCAATTGATATCTATGTAGCAAATGTATATACGATTTTTATAATAAATAATAATTTGCAAATAACTGTTTTTATAATAAGGATATTCTTCTAGCATTTTTATGAAATTTCATTGAAGACTATTTGCAACGGTAACAATATGGTTACCAAAACGCTATGTTATAACTTAAATGGACTCTTCAACATAAATCAAATACTTGTGTCGAACACTCGACACTCGGACAAGGGTATGTATGGGATATGTGTCGACTATTTTATAATAGACATTTCTTATATAATTGTATATAACACTGTTATTATATGTACATATTGTTGTATAATTGCTATAAATGTCTTCTTGACACTGTAAGTTACATGTAGGACAATTTTATCTCACATATTTGATTAAAAATATAAAAATATAACATTTTTTGTTGAGTTCACGAACCCTTAAATTTATGGTTTGATGAGTCCGACCCTTAATGTTACAACTTATATGGACTCTTCAAAATAAATCAAATACTTGTGTCGAATACTCGACACTCGGACAAGGGTATGTATGGGATATGTGTCGGCTTCTTTTTAATAGACACTTCTTAGATAATTATATATAACACTGTTATTATATGTACATATTATTGTATAATTGCTATAAATGTCTTCTTGACACTATAAGTTACATGTAGGACAATTTTATCTCACATATTTGATTAAAAATATAAAAATATGACATTTTTTTGTTGAGTCCACGTATCCTTAAATTTATGGTTTGATGAGTCTGACCTCTACATACATACCTGCACCTGACACCCATACCCAAGTCTATGTAACATAAATGTTGGTAAGTTTTTTATGTTTTGCGACCACAAAACAACAAACGCCATAAGTAGGTTAGGTGGTTGCAAATAATTTGTGACCGTTTCTTTGCTGTAGCAAATAGTATTTGCCACCCCACATTTGCATCCCCTGTTTTCCAACACATGGTGGTCGCAAAAGGTCTTTTGTGACCACATTTCTATTATTTGCGTTAGCTTATGGCGGTTGCAATTTTTTTTTTTTTTTTTTAAGTAGTGTGACATGAATTAGGAATAAGTGTATTCGAGAATGGGTAGGAGTAGCACCGATAGAAGATAAGTTGAGAGAGAATCGATTGAGATGGTTTGGCCATATTTAACGGAGACTAACAGAGGCAGTAGTGAAGAGATGTGATGCTGTAACGATAGATGGAAGTGTTAGGGGACGGGGTTGGCCTAAATTAACATTAGTTAGCGTTGTAAATAGAGATATGGATCTATTTAATTTGACTAACGAAATGGCCTTTGATAGGGCCGCGTAGAGAAGAAGAATTCATGTAGCTGACCGAAGATGACAAATGTATTTGGTGAGACTTAAAGCTTGGTTTGGTTGGTTGGTTAGTAGTGTGACATGAATCAAAATATGTATATATATATATGTCTATCTTTACGCCAAGATAAGAGTCCCACATTCTCATCCTAACATGTGTGCCAAATATGTCATTTCTGAATTAAGAGCTTTATAAGGAGATATCACATTACCTGGGCCTTATTGACTACAAAATTTGTTACACTTAATGGATGATCAATTTTATTAGCACCAAGTTCACTTAGATACAATTTTTTTTTTCTTTCTTGCTGATAGCCATTTTATCAAAGGTTTTGAATTTGAGCATAAAATAAATATTGACATGCACAAGGGATGATTTGATAAGCTGATCCACAGGATTAGTTTTCCAAGTATAAATCATGTTAATTACGCGTGTATACACTGTCTACAATGAAATTGTTGGAGAGTGATATCCAATGATTGTGTTACCAACCAACCAAACACAACCATAAGTCCCATCAAATGAGGTTGGCTATATGAATCCTTCTTCTCCACTCGACTTTATCAAAAAGTCATTTGGTTAGTCAAATTAAGAAGATTCATATCTCTATTTACTATATTAGCTCACATCAATTTAAGTTTGCTCATTCCCCTAACATTTCCTATATCCAGTGATTTTTGTTCTCATTTAAAAGGCACTTGTGCATACATCACTGATATGCTTTCCAATATGTTTGGGTGAGCTTGATTATTGATAAGCTTTTTAATATGTTTGGGTAATCTTGAGCATGAGACTAGGATTAATACAACAATATCACATCCACTGTATGCTCAATTAGTCACACTGGTACATTGAAAACGTAGAGAATATGTACTCAAACATGCAACATTTTGGCAACACATATATATCTAATGCGTAAGTGCCTATGAACAAAAGTCACTGATGGGAGTTGATATCGTATGTTACAAATTTATAGTAAATCGAGAAAAAATGAAATTCTTATCAATGAAATCCAGGAGTCCCCTCCAATGAAAATTTTGTAGTGTAAAGTTAGTTACTCTGTGGAGCTATTAATTACCATTGCCAATTGTATTCTTCCTTTAGTGCTAACTATGGTTTTCTGTTCTCATACGATGCATAGTAAACTTTGTCTAGACTATGGCCACTTCATTCTAACCAACCCTTGGGGTCAATCATGTCATCAAGGAAGCTTTGCATGATGATCATTCTTGAGAAAGTTTTCATGTTATATGAAGCTGTCTTTTAATTATGAAAAGAATCGATGCTTTTGTGCTGCAAAAATTTTCAGGCGATCATCAATTATGTCCTGACACAATTCTCATCTTTGAATAGGTGCCTTCTTAATGGGGTTTTGCAATTAGTGTAAATTAATCAAAGCATGATTAAGGTATGGTCCACATCAGATCATTCTTTTATTTACTGGTATTTGATTTTCATTGGTTGGTTGGTTTGGATCTGGAAAGATATCTTTAAATCTTAAATTAGTTTTGTTTGGACTTATAGAGAATCCAGTTTGTACTGTGCTGTGAGTTTGGTCGAAGTCATCATAGGCGATGATAGAATGGATTTGTACATGATAACTCTAGCTTGACGGCTGACTTAAAATAATTTAAGTTCTGTAAGAGCTCAATTGTAGCTAACTTCTTGGTATCTAACAAAAGTTCCAATAAGAGGATTGTAGGTATAACTTTGAAGAAGTTGATGAAAGGTTATGTAAATTTGGCCAGTATCGGACTAGGCAAGGCCAAAAACATAATATTTGGGTATGTGAAATTCATTAATTGAATTCTAACAGCACTCAAATGTGCTAAAACACCAAAAATAAATATATTTAGCCAACCGTAAAATGTCCATAATGTGAATGAAACACTTCCACATCATTGTCTTTGCATCGCAATCTTTGAAGGAAGTTGTGCATGATGAAAGGAAAAAGCCTTAAACCCTCAGTAAGTGATGAAAGAGAGAATCTTTATGATTTTATCAATGAAGAATGTTTTGGACCGAAGATGACAAATGTATTTGTTATACAAGTTTGAGTAAAAAGCTAGAAATGCCAATGATTGGCAATTTCTAACAAAATTCCTAGAAATGGAAAATGAAAAAATTATGTCAATGAATGGTATTGTACATTACAAAATTATAGTAAATCTAGAAAGATGGGTATTCTTGTTGCCGGAATCCATTTGTCTCCCTCAATGAAATTTCTGAGTGTAAAATTAGTTGCTTCAATGGAGCTATTAATTACCTTTTACCATGGTACTCTTCCTCCAGTATTGGCTCCGGTCCTTTGTTCTTGTACTCTACGTAATAAACTCTGTCTGGACTACGACCATTCCATTTTAGCCAACCCTTGGGGTCAATTATATCATCAAGCTGGCTTTGCATGATGATTGTTCTTGAGAAATTCCGCCATGGCCTACCTAAAAATGTTTTAAATTTGAAATTTTGTTGGCATAGGTCATCTGCAGCTTTTATAGTGCAATTTTGGATAATTGTACCAGTTTTTTCATTTTGGTGTTCTCTTTTTTGTGCTGCTATTGTGTTTGTCTGCAAGTTAAGAGGCTTCTTTGTGTAGATTATAGAATTTTGTAGGCATAGGTCATCTGCAGCTTGTACTTTTTGAAAATTTAAAGCAGTTCTATCAATTACGGAATATATTGTGAAGAACATCTTGTGAAGGGTGTTATAATAGAGATTAACTTTGAATCGATTATGGATGCAATAAAAATGCATAAAACTAAATAACAATCAACATCCATATAGAATTCATGATTGCCTTTTCGTCTATTTCATCATTCAAAAAAAGAAAATGAATCATAATTAATTTTGAATTTTAGTGAGAATCTTTGAATCTAAAACAAAAATTCATATATTTTTCGAGTATATCTCAAAAAAATAAAAACACGAATAATAATAAAAAAAAACACAGAGAAATTGGTATACCGGTGGTCAGACTATTCGTCGGAGATCAGAAGAAAATGTCAAGAAATTTTCCAGAAATCTTCAAGGATTTTCAGATCCAATGCGTAACAGTGAAACGAAAACCTCGCGCGTTCCACTGTCTCCGAAGAACAGAACAGAACAAAACAAAGCAATCACAGATCAAAACGCGAGAAGATTGAAGCACCAATTGTTGAATGGTGGAGTAGCCGAAGAACAACTCCGAAAAATTTGAAATCCGAATTGAAATTAAACAATTTTTAATCTTTTTTAACCACTTCCAATGCCTCGGAGAAAACAAAAAGGATTTCTAGATCAGAGAGAAAGGAAAAAACTAGAAAATTGTCTGATTTTTGGATTCCGGAACGGTGGTGGTGGTGAGCTTCAATGCTGCCGGAGAACGGCCGTCGAAACTACTAGCGCCGCCGCACCGGAACCAGTAGCACCGCCGGGGCCACGACCACAAGAGAGTATTCAACAGATTCGAAAGTAGAAAACTATTTTCCATCTTTTGAAACTCTTATTTAAACTGTTATTTTAATTTCGTCCGTGAAAAACTGTAGGTTCTTGTTTGTGTGCTCGCACATTTGGACACGTGTAATAATGCAGAGCTGATTGTATTTGCCTGATAGTCCAAATCATTTTTCTAGGAAAAAAAAGATTTTAATAAGATGTTTTGTTAGTCTTTGTTTGATTCCAAACTTAATTACTTAAAAATTTTATTTATAAATATTAAGATAATTTAAATTTTATTTAGTAAAATTAAGAATATTATAAATTTTTTTTAATTTTTAAAATTTAAAATATTATTAATTTGTATAGTAATGTTTCAGATAATTGTTTCATTAACCGATAAAAAAAGATTAAACGTTTTTGCCCTTCTACTTATTAGTTTGATTCAATTATCTAATAAAACTGATAATATTATCAGTTTTTTCTAATTTTAAAACTGAAAACATTATAAGTTTTTTCATTTTTATTTATTTTTATTTATTTTCAGTTTTACGCATCAATGTTCCATTATAAATACAAAATTTTCAATTTTTCTCAAAAAAATAATTCAATTTTTTAAAAAGAAATACAGTGTTTTTTTTTTTTGCACATAATTTTTTTTTTTTTAATTTGAAAGTTGATATTTTGAAATTTTAAAAATCAAAATAAATGTTATAGATAATCATAAATGATGAACAATCATTATTTGAATGACAATTCCACCTATTAAAAAATTAAAGGGACTTGAAATTTCAAAAAATCTTAATTATGATTTAATGGAGTATAAGTTCATAAATTAGGACTTGTGTGTAAATATCACTTGATTAAATTAGTAAAAAAACTAATTATTATTCTTATTATTATTATTTAATTCTAAGCTTATATTTGGTTGCAAAATTTGATGAAAAAAAATAGAGAGGAAAAGGTAAATAGAAACAAAATGAGAAATAATTGATAGGATTCGAGTTCCAAACTATGTTTGGTTGAATTGGAAAATGGAGAAGAAAAAAATGAGCATAAATAAACCTAAAAGACAAAATGTGAGATTGCATTTTTCTCTCACTTTCTTTTCCCTTATAATTTCTGTTATAACCAAATAAAAAATAAGATTACATTTCTTTTTTTCTTTTCATTTTTCACACCAAATCATCCAACCAAATGCAGCCTAAGGGTTGGTGTTTAGCATTTTCTTTAGAATAAATACAATGAACCTCCATAAGCATACTATAATTACATCAATCCCTTTTTCAATGAGGGTAAAACAATTGAAATTAGGGCAGAAGGTGAGAAGACAAAAGAAACAAACAAGATAAATTATATATTTTAGTGTAAAAATATGCTAATATCGTTTGGATTGGGCCTAATTGAGGGTTTCTTAAGGCTCATAGTGAGTTCATTTCCAATAATTTAAATTATTTATTTTGTAGGACTGACAACATATATAACTCATAGAAAAAATTAGATTGATTTGATAATTATAACTTTTTATTTTATCACGTTTATCTTGAAAAAAAGAACAAGAAGTAAGTTTTTGAAAATAAACTAACTATTTCTTTTGAAATAAACTCGATAAAATGAAAAATATTATAATTATCCTATCAACTTAAAAAATTTATGGATATATTGTGGTTATAGACCAGCTTGAAAGAAGGCAACCAGCACTATCATTTTGGGTAGCTTATATTGACCTTCATTGAGGTATAGAAAAAGCACAATAACTTTTATAAGTTTGACATAAATGTATCGAATTTTATTTTAGTAAGATTGAAATGATTGAAATTAATATATGGTATGCAAATATAAGGATAAATAAAGTAAAATATAGTGTTAAAGTAATTAAAACTTTATTTTTTTATATCCAAACATATGCATATAATGAATTACTAATGAAAATGAATCAAAGCATTATGTGAACTAAAACATTAAGGCCATGTTTGTTTGGGCGGACTGGATTAGCATTCCCATGACTAATAGTCTTGGGATTACGAATCCGTTAGATTATGTATCCTATCTTAACTAAAAGTCAAGTTTAAAATAATTAGTCCATACTTCAATTGTTTAACCAAACATCGGATTAATAATTTTATTGGACTATTAGTCCAATCCTAAGCTCATGTCCACCCAAACAAACATGGCCTAAGAAGTTTAATGTGATTATGTGAAACTTATGAGACTCAATGTATTTTCTTTAAATCTCAAGAGAAGTTGTGAAATTTACTCTATCCTTTTTTCATTCATGCAATTGACAATTACTAGTAAAAAAAGACTAAATATTCTGTAAATTAAAACTTCAAAAGGAGTTAATATAATTATAATAAATTTATAGAGCTTAATGTATTCTACCAAATTTAAGGAAAGTTAGGATCCGTTTGGCAAGTAATTAAAATAGTCAAATAAATTATTGAAGAGGCCAAAAAAGTTATGAAAAAAAATTCAAATATATTCTCATTCTCTCTATTTTTTACATTTTGTTTTCCATAAAAAGTCAAAATCATTTCCAAACACTTTAATTTTTTCGATCTTATATTTTAACTAAAAAGCTAAAAAAAATTATTAAAAGTTAATTTCCAAATAAACTCTTAATGTAATTTAATTCTTTTCTACCTGGTTCTTTTTATTCATACACAAACTTGTTTTGACAATTAGCTATTTTAGTAAAAAAAATCAAAAAATTAATATAAAAAAGCCAACTCTTCTATTTATTTTTCAAGTAATACTACAAATCCACCCTTATCAACCTAGAAATGATCTAAAAAATAATCTCGACCACATCTCATATAGACCCCACATAGATCCTACACTATACAAATTAATTTTCACCATACAATCACTCACCCAAAAAATTCTAGGTGAGTAAGTCTGAGTTAACAGACTTTCTCTTATATTTTTTGAGAGGGTAATTTTTGGGAGAAATTGGGCCGAGCTTCGAGTTGGGTTTTGAGGCCCAAAACGCAGAGGACTAGGTAAAAAGGCCGTACTGAATACTCCGGCCTAGAGGGCAAAGATACTTCGGCCCAAGGAGGTGAGTTTATTCCGGCTCAAGAAGAGATAGTTACTTCGGCCCAAGGAAGAGTAAGGCTACTCCGGTCCAGAGACAACTCGGAGTTAGGCCGGTCTTAGAGTTAGTCCGGTCGCAGTATGTTCTGGGAAGACCGGTTTCGGAATTAGTCCGGTCGTGACACACTCTGGTTAAGTCGGTCAGAACTTGTTACTTGGAAGTTTGATCTAAGCACACCAAGGGTGAACAGGGGCAGCCGAAGTAATGAGTTAAAGGAGAAGACCGAGATAAGGATAGTTCGGCCTTCTCGGTGGCACAGCATAGCCAATGTTATTTCGGTCATGTGGTAGTTCGGCCGAAGAGGAAACCATCCCACTTGGTTTAAGCAGTGGGGGAGGGTGTAAAAGGATAAGCATTATCCTTAGGAGTATGAATCCTAGGAGGACTCTGCATGGAGAAATACAAGTCCTATCAGGATTGTGCCAGAGGAAACTTATAAAAGCTCACATGCATCACCTTGGAGGAGGTAATTGAACACAATCTTTCTGAGAACTTAGAGCTTTGTCTATTTGTCAAGCTTACTGACTTAGGCATCGGAGAGGTTTCCGGCACACACCCGCCGGGTAGCTCACGTTTGTGTTTTCAGGTGACAAAGCGGCGTCGTACGGAGGAGCGTGGACTTGGTCAACAGGATTATACGAGGAGAATTATTTCCTCCCCGTACAATTGGCGCCGTCTGTGGGAAGAAATAGACAAGAACAAGAACCTCTTGACCAAGCTTCTCCTTTTTCTCAAATCAATGGCACACATTGAAGAGCCACCACAGTCCGCCGTCGACGGGCTAACTCCAGACGGGGGCGCAAGGCGAGAAGGATTACCCCCTGTCCCTCCAATGGCAGATCTGGAGTCCCAACAACATAACTCCAGGAGGAGTGGCAGGGGAAGGCGGAATAGCAGCCCCCGTCATTCTCAAAGTCCTGACAGGCAAAGGAGGAGGATTGATCCTCAAACCTTGGAAGATCGCGTAAAGGAGCAAGATGAACTAATTCGGAAGATGGCGGCGGACATGGAGGCTTTGAAACGCCAGATGAAGACTACAGAGGTGGCGACAGGAGAGGGGCGCAAGCACAAAACGCCCCCTCGCCACTCAGAGAGTCGTAGTAGGAATACTACACCCTCTCAAGGAAAGAGCAGAAGCCTCAGGACAGGCGACACTCATTCCTTATCTTCCAGAACTCGTCACTCCATGCCTGAGAGGACGAGATCCGAAAGATCATACACTGAAGGGAGCACGTATTGGCCTTCGCACTCGCACCAAACCAGATCTAGACAGACGGACTTACCCCGGTCATCCGACTTACGAACCGTGCTCGAAGAAAAAGCACGATGCAAGGAGGATGCCAGGGTAAGGGATCCACACCGAGTTTCGGCCTTACAGCGGTTGGCTCCTCGGACGCATGGAAGCGTCGAGGTTGGAATGCCAATACCGCGACCGGCCTACGAACCAACGGACAAGGCATTGGCAAGATTACAGACTTCGCCGTTTGTCCCAACAATCGAAAACGCGCCCCTACCATCAGGCTTCCTTCAGCCAAAATTCACCACATATGAAGGGAAGACGGACCCATATTCACACTTGAGCCACTTTCGCCAAGTCATGGCTGTGTACAGGCGAAACGAGGCTCTGATGTGCATACTCTTCCCGTCAAGTCTTGGCGACCTAGGCTTGACTTGGTTCGAAAAGCTCCCAGAGGGCAGCATAGCCTCCTGGGCCCAGTTGGCAGAAGCGTTTGTAACGAGGTTTCGAACGAACACTAAAACACCGGTGGAGATAGACCAGTTACTCTCCATCGACATGGGTGAAAAAGAGACCCTCAGATCTTACAATAGTCGCTACTGGGAGACATTCAACCAGATTGGAGACTGCCCCACCAATCTGGCCATTGCGCAATATAAGAGAGGCCTACCGGTAGGAAATAGACTAAGGGATTCAATTACAATGACGCCACCCCTCACCATGGAGGCCCTGATGGAGAGAGTGCATCAGCACATCAGGGTAGAAGAAGATGGCGCACGTGCCAAGGCAAAATCAAGCGCTACTGCGGTACCAGAAAAGAAAACCTCAGCAAAGGTTAATACGGTGGACCGAAGTAACAAAAACGGGCGTGGCAGACGAGATAACGGAGAAGATCCAGACAAAAGATGGTTGAGAATCCGCACTGCCATAACAACGGTGTTCACAAAACCAATATATCGGATTCTGAGCGAAATAAAAGACGAGCCATTTGTCAAGTGGCCAGCCAAGCTAGGGGAAGCTCAGAAGAATTACGACGACAGATCACGGTGCACCTTCCACAAGGAAAAGGGGCACCGAACTGAGAATTGCACACCGTTGAGACAACACTTAGAAGAACTAGTGGCAGCAGGCCACTTGGACAAATACATTGAAGGAGGGGCACAACCGGCCCCCCAAGATCATAATGACCATCCCAACAGAATGCAAATCGACGCCCCGCCACAAGGCATCATCAACGTAATACATGGAGTCTTTGAACCTGAGCGTGTATGTGAGCTCAAGGGATCAATCAAGAAGGCAGAGCACTTCAGGGAGGTACTAAGTGCCCAGCCTGCCGCCAAGAAGGGGAAGACAGAGGCCACAAATGTCATGTCCTTTTCGGATAAGGACTTGGATCGAATTTACTGCCCCCATAATGATGCCCTGGTTGTCACTCTCCGAGTTAAGGATTTTGACGTCAAGCGGATTCTGATTGACCAGGGTAGTTCATGTGAGATCATGTACTACGACACATTCAAGCAGCTAAAGCTGCAAGACAAAGACTTAGCGCCTGCAGTTTCTCCCCTGATTGGATTCAACTCCATGCCAGAGTGGCCTGTCGGCAAAATAATCCTTCCAGTCAGAGCAGGGAGTGTAACAAAACAAGTGGAGTTCTGGGTATTGAAGGTCCCCTCCACTTACAACATCATCCTGGGCAGAACATGGCTGCATGCCATGCGATCGGTAGCGTCATCTTACCACCAAGTGATGAGATTTCCCAACGACACCGGAATAATTGAAGAAGTCTATGGCGATCAGATCATGTCAAAACAATGCTTCGCCACAGCGAACGGAAGCCGAGCTGCCAAAGGTTATGTTCATTCGGTAGAAGAACCAGAAAGTAATGAACACTTCGCAGACGTCGGAAAGGCGGCAGATCAGAAAGCGGTGGAGGAATTGGTGGAGGTAAAAATAGATGAGAAGAACCCGGATAAGTTCTTCTTGCTTGGCTCATCATTGTCCAGCACTGAGAGGTTAGAGGTCTTAGAATTTTTGACCTCTAACATCGAAGTGTTCGCCTGGACGCCTTACGATATGCCAGGCATTGATCCCAACTTCATCAGTCACCAACTCAATGTCCACCCATCCGCCAGACCAGTCATTCAACGCACACGCAGATCGGCACTCCACCACGCCGAAATAGTGGCAGAAGAGGTAAGTAACCTGTTAGAGGCAGGAGCAATAAGAGAAGTACACTATCCAAGATGGATTTCCAACACCGTTGTAGTACCAAAAAAGAATGGTAAATGGCGAGTCTGCGTCGACTACAAAACGGTTAACAAGGCGTGCCCAAAAGATAGCTTTCCTCTACCAAGGATAGATCAACTGGTGGACCTAACGGCGGGGCACAATCGACTCAGCTTTCTGGATGCATACAGAGGCTACCACCAAATCGCCATGCATGAACCAGACCAGGAGGTCACATCCTTTACTACACCAAGAGGATTATATTGCTACAAGGTCATGCCCTTTGGCCTGAAGAACGCAGGGGCAACATTCCAAAGGATGGTCACCAAGATGTTCGAACCATTGTTAGGCAGAACAATGGAGGCCTACATCGACGACATGGTGGTCAAAAGCAAGGATGAGAATGACCATCTAAAAGATCTAGGCGAGATGTTCCAGATCCTGAAGAAACATAAGTTGCGCCTCAATGCGTCCAAATGCGCATTCGGAGTTGGATCCGGCAAATTCTTGGGCTTCCTGGTGACCAACCGAGGTATAGAAGCAGATCCCTCTCAAATCAAAGCAATCCAGGAGTTGGAGAGACCAAACTCAGTCAAAGAAGTGCAGCATCTCACTGGCATGGCAGCTGCACTCAACCGGTTCATAAGCAGGTCATCAGACAGACTACGACCTTTCTTCCAAGCTCTAAAGGCCAAGTTTGAGTGGGATGAAGAATGCGACCGAGCTCTGGAAAGCTTAAAGGAGTACATGTCTTCCCCACCACTACTTGTTACTCCAAAACCTGGTGAAGAACTCTTTTTGTACCTAGCAGTCTCTCAGCACGCAGTCAGCGCGGTGTTGGTTCGTGCAGAAGGAATACAACACTTGCCCATCTTCTATGTCAGCAAGACATTGTTGGGAGCCGAAACAAGGTACTTACCCTTAGAGAAACTAGCATTAGCATTAATGATGGCGTCCAGAAAATTGGCACACTACTTCCATGCCCACACCATAGTCGTCCTCACAGCTTTTCCACTAAAAGCTCTGTTTGAAAGGGCGAACTTTAGTGGGCGAATTTTGAAGTGGGCAGTAGAATTGGGACAATTCGACATCAAGTTCCAACCCAAGACCGCAATAAAAGCCCAATCTTTGGCAGACTTCGTCGCAGAGTTTACTCCTGGAAGTCATCATATCTGCCCAGTCGACCTAACTGACACAACCGAACTAGGGACGGAAGTTGACGCCGGAATAGCGCAACCCCTAGCAGAAGGTAGTCAATCAAGCACCAAGGCAGACCATACTAAGGACGACAAGGAAGAGACAAACAAAGGCTCACCAACAGTTCAAACAGAGGATGAAGGACAGACAGCCAACATGGACCTTGAAGAAAACACTATTCTTGACCTCACAACATCATCTGATCCTTCCACTTGCTGGAAACTATTCGTTGGAGAGATGTGGAAACTCTTTGTGGATGGCGCATCCAACCGACATGGAGCAGGACTTGGCATAGTCCTCATCTCTCCAGACGGCCTGGTAGTAGAACAAGCAATCAACCTTGGCTTCCCAGCATCCAACAATGAAGCAGAGTATGAGGCGCTTCTCGCAGGACTTAAGTCGGCTTACCACATGAATGCAACCGAACTTATGGTGTACAGTGACTCTCTGCTGGTGGTAAACCAAATTTCGGGCGAATACGAAGCAAAGGACGACAAAATGGCCAAGTACCAAGAGTTAGTCAGAACAGAGATCAAGAAGTTTGATGTAGTAAGAATAGAGCAAATTGGCAGGGAGGAAAACAGCCGAGCGGACGAACTGGCAGGCCTTGCCTCAATAGCGGATACATCAATTCCTCATCCACTACTCATCGACTTCTTACCAAGATCAAGCATAGAAGACCCCGAAGCAGAAGAAGTATGCTGCACAGAATTAGGCCCTTCATGGATGGATCCCATCATCCTGTTCCTAAAAGACGGCATCCTACCAGAAGAGAAAAAAGAAGCCAACAGAATAAGGGCAAAGTCGCAGCGATTTTGGCTATCTCCATCTCTGGCATTGTACAAGAAGTCATTCTCTGGGCCTTACCTCAAGTGCGTTCATCCCAGCAAAGTAGAAGCATTCTTATTTGAAATACACGAAGGGGTGTGTGGAAGTCATCAAGGAGGAAGGTCGCTCGCTTACAGGGCTATTTCGCAAGGATATTGGTGGCCATACATGCAAGCAGACTCAGAGAAATATGTGAAGAAGTGTGAGAAATGCCAGAAATTCGCACATCAAATACACCAACCAGCCAGAGAACTCCTACCATTGACCAGCCCATGGCCTTTCGCAATGTGGGGCTTGGACATAGTAGGACCACTTCCAACAGCACCCGGAGGCAGAAAATTCTTTCTTGCAGCAACAGACTACTTCACAAAGTGGGTGGAAGCAGAAGCATTGGCATCAATCAAAGAAAAAGATGTGAAGAAGTTTGTTTGGCAGAACATTATCACTCGCTTTGGCATTCCAAAAGCCCTGATCTCAGACAATGGTACTCAATTCGACGGCAGAATCTTCAGAAGCTTTTGTGAAGAGTACAAGATAGAGTTCTACAATTCTACACCGGCGTATCCCCAAGCAAATGGACAAGCAGAAGCATCAAACAAAGTTGTCTTGGATGGACTAAAGAAAAGGCTAGAAAAAGAAAAAGGCAAGTGGGCAGAAGAACTTCCTCATGTTTTATGGACATACCGAACCACACCTCGGCGATCAACAGGAGAAACACCATTCTCCTTAGCCTATGGAATAGAAGCAGTAATCCCACTAGAAGTTGGCCTCCCCACAATCCGAAGCGAAAATTTTGATCCAGACTTAAATGGAGAAGCCATAACCTTAGAACTTGACCTTGTAGAAGAAAGGAGAGAAAGAGCAATGGTTCACATCGCCGCCTACCAACGAGAGTTAATCAGAAAATACAGCAAAAAGGTACATCCAAGACAATTCAAGATTGGGGATTGGGTACTACGCAAAGTAATGGGAAACACCTTGATCCCAGGAGACGGCAAGTTAGGCCCAAATTGGGAAGGTCCTTATAAGGTGGTTGGATTAGCAAGCAAAGGGGCATACCACTTAGAAGACAAGGATGGCAAGGCAATCCCTAGGCCATGGAATACGGCCAATCTCAAGTTGTTTTACTTTTAGTTTTTCTTCTTCAAACATATGTAATACATTTCTTTCTTCAATAAAACAAGCCATTCTTTTTCAGCACGAGTTATTCTTTGTAAAAGTTAGCCTTAGTATAGATTAGATTTAGTACAGGCATTTTGTTCCAAGTTAGCTGGAAAAACTAACTTAGAGGTTGGCTGGAATAAACCAACACCCTTCCTAAGCCCAGGATAAGGATCCAGGCTGCAGGACGTTTGGTCGGAATAACCAAATATTATTCTAAGATAGCTGGAAAAACTAACTTAGAGGTTGGCTGGAATAAACCAACACTCATTACTCTTCAGCTGAAGTAAGAGTAAGGCTGAAGAGTGGTTGGCTGGAATAAACCAACTCTCATTACTCTTCAGCCGAAGTAAGTGTATGGCTGAAGAGTGGTTGGCTGGAATAAACCAACTCTCATTACTCTTCAGCCGAAGTAAGGGTAAGGCTGAAGAGTGGTTGGCTGGAATAAACCAACTCTCATTACTCTTCAGCCGAAGTAAGTGTATGGCTGAAGAGTGGTTGGCTGGAATAAACCAACTCTTTTTTCTCTTCAGCCGAAGTAAGGGTATGGCTGAAGAGTGGTTGGCTGGAATAAACCAACTCTTGTTACTCTTCAGCCGAAGTAAGTGTATGGCTGAAGAGTGGTTGGCTGGAATAAACCAACTCTTTTTACTCTTCAGCCGAAGTAAGGGTATGGCTGAAGAGTGGTTAGCTGGAATAAACCAACACTTGTTACTCTTCAGCCGAAGTAAGTGTATGGCTGAAGAGTGGTTGGCTGGAATAAACCAAACTCTTGTTTCTCTTCAGCCGAAGTAAGTGTATGGCTGAAGAGTGGTTGGCTGGAATGAACCAACACTTTGTACTCCTCAGCCGAAGTGATTATATCGGCTAAGGAGTGGTTGGCTAGTAAGCATATTTTAGCCAGCCGAAACCGAAATAACAGTCAAAGTAAGTGAAGACATCACAAAGTGCAAGCATAACCGAAATAACAGTCAAAGTAAGTGAAGACATCACAAAGTGCAAGCATAACTGAAATAACAGTCAAAGTAAGTAAAGACATCACAAAGTACAAGCATACATATCACAACCGGAATAAGAGTAGAAGTAAAATTTTCATTGCAAGAAGGTCATTACAAAGGGGCTTAGTTCGGTTACAAAGAAAAGAGTACAAAGTCAAGAAAAAAGATCTTCGATCTCGGCATCGAAGGCAGCATCAGCGTCAACCCGAAGACCGGTTTCGGGCGCAACAACGTTTTCAGAAGGAAGAATGGTTTCAGCCGGAGCCACGGTTTCACTTGGTTGATCAATAGTTAGATCTTCCACCATAGGCTCTGACCGAACTATCTGATCTGCATTCACAACTGAAGTATCCTCAGGGGCAGAGTCTTCATCAGAGTCTTCATCGTCTGAGCCCTCAAGGAACTGCTGTTGCATAGCTTTGGCATATTCCATCAGGGAGTTCGGTATAAAGTAGGCTGGAGGGTCGAAAACCTCGGTCTGAGGATCATGACCGAGCTTCTCAACGGCTCCCCTCCAGCCGCACTTAAAGAACAGATCCTTGGCCGCATTACATTGTTGGGCGTAAGCGTCCTCTGCCCTCTTGAAGCCTTGTTTGTCGGCTTCCTTCACCTTCTCTTTCATTTCGGCATTTTTCTTTCTTTCGAGCTTCACCAGCTCGCGCAAGTATTTGTCCTTAAGAGCTATGGCAGTCTTCTGCCTCTCCGCCTCAGCCGAACTGACTAGTTCGGTCAGCCTGCTGTTCTTAGCTTGAAGCTCGGCCATCTGCTTCTTGACTTCTATCACTTCGGCCGACTTCACTTCGGCTTCTGCCACAGCATCCCTTGCAGTTTTTCTGAGTTCCAGCACCTTCTTGTGAGTATTATAGTTTTTTTGAATTGCCTGGCAAAAAACGAGGACTTCAAATGTGCCGAAATAGAAGTTGAACAAAATTAGACAGAAGAATGGATAGAACGGCATACCAGGATCATGGACTTCGTTGCAGACCGAATGGACTTCAATTTGGTGTTCAGCTGCTTTCGGTGGTGCTCCATATCCTTGGGGAGGCACACTCCCTTGGCCAGATTAAAGGCCAACTCATGATCTTTCTCGGCGACAACCGAATCAGCATCCTCGACATCTCGGTTTTTGAAAGTCAATTTTGGTACCCAGGTTGTGGTAGTTCGGTCGGCAGGTTCCGGTTGAGGGCTCGGTGGCAAGATTGGTGGAGTAACAGTCTCGTCTTCATCGACCAAACTTGGTTCGGTCTCGCTGGTTCGGGCGCGCTTGGTTCGGCGCGAAGAAGACGGCTGTTGAGAGGGAAGAGCCACAACGGCAGGCTGAGTTTGGCTTGGTGACGGTACCTCGGCCCTGCTCGTTTCGGTCAGAAGCGCTCTTACTCTGCTCCTCTTGGCCATTTCTTCTTCAGCGGTTAGTGGGACGAGTCTTATTTCGGGCAGAGTTGGGTCCGGTTCAGGTGCTTCTTCAAGAAGGAAGTCAGTCACCCTTGCTTTTCGGCGACCACTGTAGCGATAGGTCGGCTCAAAATTTAGAAGCTTGGCCCAACCTCTTTCCTTAATCCGAAGTGCGGCTCGCAAAACTCCGAGGTTGGGATAGCTATACAAGGAATGGATATGGGCGAAATCTGCAAAAATGAGAAGTGTTAGTTCGGCTAATAAGACTAAACAACTGAGATAACATAAAAAACAGAAGACCGAAGTAAAAATTACCGGGCTCTCCCATCTTCCAATTTATAGGTCGGCCAGGAATTTGGGCTTGGAAATCCTCAAAATTCCCAGAGACCCAGAAGAAGTCATCATCGTTAAGGTCTTTGTCCGGTGTGTGCTTAATTATCTTCTCTCGGCGGCGGCGAATCCTAAGGTAGTAGACCCACCCAGCATTCTTCGAGCCGATGGAATACTGATGGAATATTTCGGCGAGGCCAAGGTTTAAACCGGTTTGGTGGTTTAGTGCCGCTATGCCCATAATAATACGGTATGTGTTGGTGGACAGCTGGGTGGGGCATAACCTAGTCTGCCTAAGGAACTCACAGATCAGTGGTTGGACAGGAAACCGTAGTCCGGTTTCTATTATGGATTGAAGAGTAAAAGGGACGGAGCCTTCATTGTCCCAAGGAGTAGCATCTTTCTTGGCCAACACCAGTTGGACATCATCAGGAATCCGGTAATCTTGCCTAAATTCGGTCAAGCCACCAGGGGTTTCGACTAAATATCTATACTTACCCATTTGTTGTATAATTTATGAATAAGTTATTTCGGTACAAAAACTAGGCTCAGTAGCTCGGTTGAGCACACGCAGAAGTGCCTGGGCAACCTAAGTCTGCAAGGTAGAAAACAAAGGGGTTAAGCACAGATCGTTGGACTGTGCTACAAATTATAAGCAAGATATACAAATCCTACTTCGGCCTCAAAAAGCTGGCTCTATCTCGGTTCATCAAAAGGGTTGGTAGTTCGGTTTGAGTAGTTTCCTCGATAGACCGGTTAAACGTCTAGGGGCAGCTTTCTGAGTTCGATCTAAGAAACTGAGAAAGCTGGTTTAGCCCCAAGGCCTAAATCGGTTGTAGTGTGAATAAAATTACTTCGGTTACGCCTCTAGGGGCGGCTTTCCGAGTTCGGTTTAAGAACTAAGAAAGCCAGCCCCGAAAGCTTAGCTCGGTTACAGACCGAAGTACCTAGTTCGGTATGTGCAAGCTTGTTCGGTGATCTTATCTTGGCTAGAATGGTTCGGAAGAAACTACTGATATTCCTACAAGTTCTAGTTCGGTTATTGACTACAGAAATCCACATATTTGGGGCAAACATGATCCTAGTTCGGTTGCAATGTGATTTTGGATCTAAGACTGGTTTTGCTACATGACAATTCATACGCGTACAAGTTCTATTCATTTCTTCATAAAAGTACAAAAGCAAAGCAGACAAATAAAGAAAAACGTTTGCAAAAAGCATACAAAACAAAAACAGATGGAAAAACAAATAGGAAAAGCGAGAAGGGTAGGCTTATTTACCAGATTGGAGAAGAAGAAGCTGAGGATGGAGCAGTAGCAGCAATGGAGGCACGAACACAGTAAGCTCAAAGCTCAAAAACTCAGGAAACAGAGGAGGAGAGAAAATGAAGAATGGAAGGTGAAGTAATTCGAGAAAGAGTAAAAAGGTTGTTTTGTGAAACAAGGGAGAGAAAAAGGCGGCAAAAAGAAGCAGGAACAGTACAAAAATTCTGAAGGACGGCATGACAGTTGGCCACAGCTTATCAAAGTTTGCCACGTGTCATTGGAATGGGAAGCGTTACAGTCACTGCGATTGAAGAGGCGTTTTTGACCGGACATAGTGATACCCGAGGTAAACTTAGCTCGGCTGGAAAGGCTAAAAGGTTTTTAGCTCGGCTGAAAAAGCGTAACAAACTCTAGCTCGGCCAGAAGGCTGGTAATCCCAATCATGTTACACAGATGGAATTAAGGGGCAATTGAGAGGGTAATTTTTGGGAGAAATTGGGCCGAGCTTCGAGTTGGGTTTTGAGGCCCAAAACGCAGAGGACTAGGTAAAAAGGCCGTACTGAATACTCCGGCCTAGAGGGCAAAGATACTTCGGCCCAAGGAGGTGAGTTTATTCCGGCTCAAGAAGAGATAGTTACTTCGGCCCAAGGAAGAGTAAGGCTACTCCGGTCCAGAGACAACTCGGAGTTAGGCCGGTCTTAGAGTTAGTCCGGTCGCAGTATGTTCTGGGAAGACCGGTTTCGGAATTAGTCCGGTCGTGACACACTCTGGTTAAGTCGGTCAGAACTTGTTACTTGGAAGTTTGATCTAAGCACACCAAGGGTGAACAGGGGCAGCCGAAGTAATGAGTTAAAGGAGAAGACCGAGAAGGATAGTTCGGCCTTCTCGGTGGCACAGCATAGCCAATGTTATTTCGGTCATGTGGTAGTTCGGCCGAAGAGGAAACCATCCCACTTGGTTTAAGCAGTGGGGGAGGGTGTAAAAGGATAAGCATTATCCTTAGGAGTATGAATCCTAGGAGGACTCTGCATGGAGAAATACAAGTCCTATCAGGATTGTGCCAGAGGAAACTTATAAAAGCTCACATGCATCACCTTGGAGGAGGTAATTGAACACAATCTTTCTGAGAACTTAGAGCTTTGTCTATTTGTCAAGCTTACTGACTTAGGCATCGGAGAGGTTTCCGGCACACACCCGCCGGGTAGCTCACGTTTGTGTTTTCAGGTGACAAAGCGGCGTCGTACGGAGGAGCGTGGACTTGGTCAACAGGATTATACGAGGAGAATTATTTCCTCCCCGTACAATTTTTATATATATTTTCATTAAAAACAAATAATTAAAATAATCAAATTTTCAAAGCATCCCAATCCAAACATTTATCTTCATTGTCACTAACCACTATGCGCTTGTCTAGTCTGTTGAGGTCTTCTTCTTTCTTTTTTTATTTTATTTTTATTTTTTTTGTCCCCGTAATGGATGACTGACCAGTCTTTGATGATTGATTAGTATTTTGTTGTTGAAGTTGATATGTCACATTACAAACCTAACCACCGGGTATTAGGGTCCACGCACGCACCATCTTAATTCGAGGAAAAGCAAACATAAGTGGATTACTTTAAGATCTATATATATAATCAATATATTGCTTTCGTATAAAGTTATTATTATTTTAAAAAATATTAATTCATTTTTTTTCCGTCCATTTTTCTCTATCTTTCTTTCTTCTTGCTTCTGGTTCTTTTCTTGTTGCAATGACTAGGAAATATCTATCTATGGTAGACAATAGTGGGATTTCATGTATGATACTTCAAAAAAATATCAACAATTAGATTTAGACAAAATGAAATCTTAATTATTAGGCGAGTACTGGTTAAAACTAAGTAGAAAAATTAAGGTGAAATTACAAAAAAAAAAAAGAAAAAAAAAGGTAGTTTTAGTTTATTTTGGAATGAAAAATGTTACATATATCTATTTTTATCTCATTTTCTCATTCCAAAAGTGAGTGAGTCTCAACACATTTATGAATACATTACTTTGTATCTAGGAATGAGAAAATGAGGTAGAAAATGAGATTATGTATATGATTGGTTTTTTGAAATTTATTCACAGTATCAATATCAAACTAGTCATTTTTATTTTTTAGCTAAAATAATGAATAAATCACTAAAGAAAAATGCTTGAGCTCTAATTTAGCACTCTTATGACGTGGAATGGACCTCACTCCTTACTTCTCATCCTTCTTCTCTTTATCTCTTTCTATTCCCTCTCTCTTCCATCTCATTAAAGGTCAAAAGAGGGTGATATATTAGGGGGATGTAACACAACTCATCACTAAATTTCGCATCTATCAAATTAATTATCAAGTTAACCATTTTAGTTTTGACTCAACAAATGTAACTAGTAGTTTACCATAGCCAAATTAAAATAATATTACTTTTTATATTTTGGAACTAATCATGTTGAGTTTATAAAAAATAATTTCAAATTAAAATGAATAAAATAATATTTAAACAATATATAGTTTGTTGGAGAATATATTTAAAAAGATGTAAAACCAAAATAGAAAAAAAGTAACTTTTAACTTAAAATATAACAAAATTTTAACTAGTTTAATATTGATGCTCTTAGCTACCTTTCAAACTGTACCTCAAAATTCAATTAGACCCCCAATATATTAGCAAAAATTAAATTTAAATATTTAATTAATAAATTTTCATCTCAAATTAAAATTTATTAATTAAGTAATTAAATCTTAATTTTGTTAATGAGTACAACTAAATGCCTCTATCTATTTACTTTGAACCCCCACTTACATAATTGAAACTCTCTCATCTTCTCTTTAGGGTTGCAAATTAGTCAAACTGTTCACAAATAGACTCGGCTTGGCTCGTTAAGGGCTCGTCTCGGCTCGTTTAGTAAACAAGCCGAGATCAAGCTTGAATAAGTTCGGCTCATCAAGTTCGACCCGTTTATCTTTATTTAAATTATATAATAAATATATTATTTACATATTAAATAATATATAAATAATATTTTTTATTTAAATAATATTAAAAAAAATTTATCGAGATGAGTCGAGCCAAGTTTAGTTCAAGTTTCATTAATATTAACGAGCCAAGTCGAGCCGAGCTCGAGTCTAGTTAGTTATTGAGTCGAGCTCGAGCTCAATAAACGAGCTTGACAAGCAAATGAGTCGAGCTCAAGCTCGGCTCAGCTCAGCTTAGCTCGTTTGCAGCTTTACTTCTCTTTGGACCCCCACCTAATACCAACTATACCTTTATTCTTTGGACCCCCAATTGTTCTTATTTTGGTAACCCCTTCCACCGTCGATAGCCCTTCACTATTGGCGACCTTCATTCCGGTAACCTCCACGCCCACCAGTAACCCTACTTTCCCTCTGTCTCTCATTCACCCCACTATTTCTAACCGCCGCCACCACCACCTAGCCCCACTCCCACTATCATCCCTCGTCATTCCTTCTCTTCTCTTCTCTCCTCTCCTTTCGTTTGTTGTCATCACCCTCTATACCATTGCAACCCAACCATACTCCTCACTCACTCGTCGTCGTGTTTTCTTAGCCTTTGCCACTACCACAACTAGTGTTGTTAGGAACTAATCTGACACCATCACACCAAACCCCTATTACCGCGACCTAGTTCATCTCTAAAATCAAACGTTGTATATGAGAAAGAGAGAGAGATCTTATAACGATTCTGATTTAGACCCGAACCATTTATTGTTTTGAATCTGGGATTCCTTATCCTAATGGTTGTTCGTGTCCTTATTCATTTTATTCCTTGTTGAATTGGATTTTTTGAGTATTGCAGTTGCGTTTGAAATAGGTTGGAAGTTCATTTTTCAGAGGAATCTTTGCCCAAAATTTTACTTGTTTGCTCGAGCAAAGTTTCTTGCGCTCGAGCAGTTTTTTACAGTCTACAAAACCACTGAGAGTTTGATATCTGTGCTAGAGTGACACTTCTTGCGCTCAAGTAGTGTCTTCATTTTGTGTCTAGTTGCTCGAGCAGTGTCTTGGTCGTTTGAGCAGTCTGCGCATATATCAGTTCGTAAAAGTCACTTTTTTTGGTTTTCTTTCTCATCTCTCTCATTTTCCGCCATTTTTGGGTTTCTTCAACCTAAAAGCTTGGGTTTCATCTAGTTACACCCATTTTCTACCCCTAGTCCTACAGATCAAAACGTAGAGGGTGACGAAGGCGTCATTTTAATCTAAGCGAATCGTGTTTTCATCGCCGGTGGATTTTTGGCTTTTCTCCTCTTCACTTCAAGAGGTAGGGATTCTAGAACTTCTTTTCATTACCTCACTATAGATAGATTTGTGGTAATTTTTACGACATTTAAAAACATAGTGTCATGGTTGATTTTGTTAAAAAGCATATGGGTTTGTTTGGGTTTAAATTGGTGGGTTTGTGGGTTATGTTTATAATTGATTATGGGTTATAAAAACATCTTTAGGATATGGGGTTGGTAGGGTTTGGTGTCTCCTTTGTAAATTTTGGGATGTTAGAGGAAAAGCATAAGGTGAATTGAAAGTAGGTTAGGTTGTGGTTGTTTACAAATTTTGGAGTTTTGGATTAATGTTATTGGGTGTTGGTAAGTGTTGTGTATGTTGGGATTTGGAATAATAAGGACTTGTTTTTAAAACAAGGTGTGATTAATTACCTCCTTTATAAAACATGAGAGTTTGGAACGTACGGGAATATGAAAATATCTACGGGTGTATTTATTGCTTTGATTACGTAATTGGCATCTAGAATTTTGTCCTTGGCCATCAGTGGAGGATGGTATTGATTGTTGGGAGATACATGCTGTAGAATAGGCTATGTAAGTTAGAATGATGTATTGTTGACTGTAAGTGGACATTGTGAATAGATAATTCCATTGTTGAGTTGTAGATTATGTTGTTAGAAAAGGAACTGGAATGCTTGCGGATGTGTTTATGTATGAGAGAGTCATTAGATAGTTATGGTTTTGATGTTTGGTAATCCATATTTTGTTTTGGAAACATTTCAAAAATGTAGGAAAACCCGTTGTTATATGGTGGTGCATGGAGCGCGTTCTGAAAAAAGTGAGTTAATGTATTTAACTGTTACTAGTCAAGATTGTGATAATTAGACTAGGTGTATGTATTACACCGTCTATTATTTTTTATGGTTAGCATGTTATGCTTTTAATTGATTGCTGTTTGGGAGGTCCGTTTCTCTCCGGGTGAGGCCAGTAAAGTGTGGCGCATTGACAGAGGTTTTTCTTCCTATCAGTTTGCACTCGGTAAAGTGTGAAAGAGGGTCCATTTCCCACTGTATCTAAGCCAGCAAAGCGTGGCGCCTTGTGATAGGTTCTTCTTCCATTCCGGTTTGTGCCCGGTAAAGTATGATCTGAAGGGCACCCTGTAACAACCCTGATCCGTAATTAGCCGTTAATCCGTAATTAAGACTATTAATTAAGTGGTTAAGTGAAATTACATGTTAATTCTATGGTTTGCATGCTATTTAAATTTATATTTGTTTGTTGTAGGAATATTTGTCTGAATTTCTATTTCGATATGGAATCTGAAGGCTTTAACGGCGTTAGAATATGAAATTACCTAGGTTTATGTATTATTTGGGATTTTTAGAATTTTATGATCAGTTTAATTAGAATTCAATTCGGAAACAAATAATTAGAATAAATTAATTAAAACTAATCAAGATTAATTAAATACCACTAATTAAGCCTATATAAGGTTATTGTGATTTGGGAACCCTCCATATACACTCCACCATTCATTCTTGAGTCTCCAAAATGTGAGAGAGATATATAGAGTGAAAGGTAGTTGAAGCCAAGCTTAGAGGGGAAGAATTGCAAGGCAATTAAAGGAACTTGGTGGAATTAGACAAGAATTGCTAGAGCTCAAGAGAATTAAGGTTTCCACGTGCAACCCTCATTTTATGGAATTAGGCTCATTTACATGTGGATTCAAGAGGAACTAAAGATTAAACACTTGCAATGCACTAAGAATGTAGAATTAAGCATCAAGTCATGCATGCATGCATAATTCACCAAATTTTGAAGTTATTTCCAAAGAATTCTCACATGCATGTACTTATTCTAGCTTTGTTTTGAAAATTTATCATGTTTCATACCTTTTTATCTTAATTGTTTATGATTTGTGAGAAAGGAAACCATGCCATTGCATGCATGTTATGAATATAAAGTTTTAAGTATAAATTTGAAAAATTAATTTCTGTTTGGGCCTTGATTTTACGAATTAACCTACATTTCATGTTTTACTACAAGTTTCCAAGTATTTTCCAACGTTTTTGACCCAAATGAACAAGATTGAAGCTTTGGAATAAAGTTTTGAACCTTGAAGAGCAATCTAGAAATTGCAGGGTTCGCAGGGTTCGCTCGAGCAGTGAAACCTTTGCTTCAGCATACTTTGTGAGCTCTCAGTACTTTTGCAAAGTTTGATGGTTGGCTCGAGTGACCACCCTTTGTTTTGAACCTTGGTTCGAGCGACCCAAAGTTGGCTCGAGCTAGGGATGAAATCGGTGTGGTTCAGCTGGTTTTTTTGTAGTTAAATTGAACCGAATACTCGATTTTATTTTTTATGAAACCGAACAGACCGAAAGACACCTACAAACCAAACCAAACTGCTATGCGGTTTTGGTGCAGTGCGGTGCGGTTCTACAGTTTTGGGCCTCACATTTTAGGCCTACTTTTATCCATTACAAAAATGAATTTGGGCGTTGGAAACTAAAGTCCAACAACACATAAGCATAATTTTTACATATGCTTTATCAAATTAAATTGGGCTTTATTTACCCAAAAAAAAAATAAAAAAATTGAATTGGGCTTTGAATTTCTTGTCCAGTAAGAGCTAAAAAATTTAAAAATAAAAATGCATCAAACATATCCAACAAACCTGTCCAAAATGTTTATGTTGAAACAAATTTTTCTGTTGAAACAAACATATCCAACAAACCTATCCAACAAGCATCAAACATATCTAACAAACGAAGCATATCAAAATTTATCAAAATATATCTAGCAACTATTTTTTTGTTCAAAACAAGTAGGAACCATATATCAAGCAAGTCTTTTGTTGTCTGTTCAAAACTAAATAAGAACCATATATCATATTCACTCTCCCCCCCCTCCCCCCCTAAAAAAAAAGAACCAAATATCCATAACCAAATATTACAAACTATTAATATTAAAAAAATGAAAATAAAATAGATAGAGTATGCATTTTCCAACCAACCAAGCAAAAGAGGTCTTGCCAAAATAAATAAATAAAATTGTTATCATCATAATTGAATTTAACATAAAAAAAATCTAAATGAATTATGCAATTTCTTACCTTTCTAACTATTAATAATCAATCTCAAAAATCAAAAATTGAAATGTGTAGAAATTTGGCATATTTTCCAACCAACAAAACAAAAGAAGTCCTGCAAAAATAATAAAAATATTCTCATAAGAGTTGAATTTAACATAAATACATAAAAAAAAAATTAGATCAAATATTCAACTTGTTACCATTGCTTTCTGACATCAATCAATGGTGTTTACATCCTTGCAGCTTGATCCTTCCATAAGCACTTAAAAAAAAAAAAAATGAAAGAAGCAAAACATAAGAAATTCAAGTGTTAAACATATAACTCTCATAAAATATAAAAGAAACAAAATAAGAAATATTTATTGATCAAGGGATGTACCTGATTCAAAATCTTCCAATTCATCCAATTGATCTCTAAGATTGATTTGAGATGGGGAACGTAACCAATTTTGTGTACAAATGAGGGCCTCTACCATGATAGGTGATAGAGAGCTACAGAATGGATCAAGCACACGACCTCCCATGCTAAAAGCAGATTCTGAGGCAACTATAGACACGTGGATAGCTAGAACATCCCGATCTATGAGAGAGATGCTTAGTGGAATTAGCCTTCCACCAACCCAATATATCAAAATCATCATTATCTTCTTCACAATCATCCACCAAAAATTTCTCCAACTCAGATTTGTTAACCATGTTACTTTGTTTCTCCAAACGCATCTTATACTTGGATTTCATTTTTGCTCTATAGCGATCCCGGTTTTCCCTTCATTGTTTAATTGTATTCCGGACTCAATTTCGTGGATGTGTTGTTGTCTTATTCCCGTTTCCGTCCTTTACTCTTTGTATATGAGTCTTGGGTCGTGTTGGGCAGGTTTGAAACAGGTTAGTTGTGTTTGGAAACCAAGGGTTGATGTCCATTTAATTCTAACTAGTGTCTATTAAATTTTCATAATGATTCATTCAATTCCAATTAGTGTCCATTCATTTTCCAACTAGTGATCCATTCATATTCCATTAGTGGGATTTTATGACAAACTTGTCTATTCATATTCCAACTAGTGTTCATTTAATTTCAATTAGTGTTCATTTAATTCTAACTTGTCCTTTCATTTTCCAATTAATGAGCTTTAATAACAACCTTTCAATACCAACTACATCAAGGTTGCCTATAAATTGAGCCACCTTACAACTTCTTTCTATGGTTCTTCCCATATCTCTCTCCATTTGTTTTTCAGATTTTGAGTTTAGATTAAGAGTGTTTAGAGTGAGAGTAAGCATTTTCATAAGGGAGGAAGAGGAAGGGATGGCTGCTCTTCATTTTGATTCTAAAATTATTGGGTTTGGAGCACCTTCGAAATTCTTCATCTTCTCCATTTGGTCTCTCCATTAGAGGTAGGGATTTCTTTGTTCTTTTTCAATACTCTGTCTATAGATAGACATGTGGTAGTTTTGTATTGCATGAAAATCGTATCCGTGTTGGATTTGTTTGAAAATCATGAGGGGAATCTAGGGTTGGTTGTTTGAGAATGGTTTTGTTATTATTGACTGTGGTTTGGACTAATTAGAGAGTAAAATTAGCATGTTATTGTTGAAAGAAGAGAAAGCCTTAAATTATATTTTGATTTGGTAAAATAAAAAGGGTTTATGGTTAAACAATGTTGGTAAATTTCTATTGTTAATATGAGTTGTGTAGAAGGTGTTAACAGTTAAGGGATTAATTATGGTATTGGGGTTATTTTGAAATGAACGTATTGAATCAAGTTGGGTTATGGCTTATTATCCATGGAATTGGTTTTGTGGAAACAAAAGGAATGGAATTGGTTTTGTGGAAACAAAAGGGATGGAGTTGGTTTTGTGAAAACAAAAAGAAATGGAATTTGTTTTGTGAAATGAGAAAAGTATCTTTGATATAAGTATGAAAATTGGATTGTTGTTTCTTGAGTGTTAAATACACACACGTGGGGGTTGTATCTTTATCTACCATGTTAGTGTTGTTGTTGGGTTTGTAGTCTCATAGTAATTGAGTCTTTAATAGAAGTACTAAATACTTGCATCTAGAGGTTTTGTCCTTGGTCATCGGTGGAGGATGACATGGTTGTGTTGAATTGTCGTGTATGCATTATACCATTGTTGATTGAACATTGTATGTGAGGAAGTGTTGAGATACATTATATATGTATACTTGCTCGGGGGGAATTAATTATGTGTTCATATACTTTAACACATTGCTTGTATCTTGATGGTTCATGTATATGTGTTATACATGTTAGTTATGCCCTGTTGTATTTTGGTTGGTGGTGTTATACAGAGGTACCGTGACCTTCCAGCTAGCGCCTGGAGAACTGACTGCGCTGAGAATCTAAGGTACCACACCCTTCCAGCTAGCGCTTGGTAAACTGGTATGTTGTTGTGAGAGGTGTATCTTTAGCTTACTACGCACATAGCTGGTAGAGCAAAGTTTTGTTGTTGTTGTTCCATTGTATCTGAGGATATCATGGATTTGGTTGGTTACAATTTCGGAGGGCCAAGCTACCTCATTGGTTGATTATATACATGTTAGTGAGTTGTTATCTCCCTTTTTATGAAGGTATGCATGTATAGTTATGATTGTATTGGGAACGAACCAAAATGTCATTTTGTCATTTGGAAAGTGTGAAGGAGATCGAACATTTTAAAAAGAAAAATATGTTTTGAAAAGGCACATCTGTTGTATGTATGGAAAATGGAAGAGAGCAATGGGCTTAGTGAGATAATTTCCTAAGTAATTGTTAATGTTATGAAAGATTGGGGTTAATGAAAGAAAAAGGAAAGATAAATCGCTTATAGCGTTGAATGAAATGGCTATTTTCGAGAAAGTTCATACTTATGTATATTTTGTATAAACTGTCACATTACTATTCTAGTATGAGATTGGGCATTCGTGATCATAGCTATCTGTAAGTTGTTATTGTTGAGGGCCATGTTGAGATCCCTACTGGACTATATGTTCATCCTACGTTGTTGAATCTTTTTCAGGTGATAGCCAGGATGTGCTACAAGATTTTGGATCTTCTTATTTGTTGGACACGGGGCCTCTTTTGTGTTGGCGGAATGCCATTTATGTAAAAGGGTTATACCCTTCTTCTTGACTTTTTAATGATGTAAGCCCAATGGCAATTTATTTAGTGTGCTCATGTTGTATATAATTTGCATACAAATGAGAGAATCGTTATTTATTTCCGTTTGTTGAACCAAAGAGTTTTTCCGCATGTTATCTCTAATATTGAATTAAACTAATGAATTTGGTAATGATTTCGAGTAATAAAAAGTGGGGCGTGACATGCTCAAACATCCATGTCATGTTCTTCATCCAAATCCATTGCCCTTGATGACTCCCCCACAGTTTGTGTATGCACACTACCACTTTGAACATTCAAAACATGCCAATTATATAATTGTATCAACTCATTCTTTAGTTTCATCATCAAATCATTAACATGTTTAGCTTCATAAATTTCTTCCAAGCACCATTGAATATACATGAGTTTGTAACGGGGATCAATAACAATCGCAACAAACAACAATACTTATCAAACTTGGAACTCATGCCACGTGCCATTAAATGCAAGCTTACATCATCATTCTCACACAATTCGATGATTGCATGTTTTATCAACATAATTTCAATAAAAAATGCATTGCAAGTGACATATAAAGAACCTGAAAAACATAATGTGGCATTGTAAAACAATTTTAGGAACTTGACATACAATCTTGCTTTCTTCTAATCATGTTTTGTAGGCGGCCCAGTTGTCTTTGTTCTCTCTTTTCTTCTCCCATTATTACGTAAAGCAACTTCGTCCTTTTCACCAATGTCACCAACTTCTCCCTCCTCACCAACCTCATCATTCTCATCAACCTCACCAATCTCACCAACCTCACCAACCTCATCCTCTCTAAGATTCGAGCGAAAGTGAGTGTCATTATCATGTAACCGCTCGAAAGCGTTTTGAAATTGTATAGCCTGTTCTAACATGAAATACATAGAGTTTCACCATGTAGCCACATCCAAACAAGGTTTACCATTAAACTCAATGCCCTCTTTTTCTACACATAGTTTAAACTTGGCCATGATTGTGATTGCATTATCAACCGTGATTGTGAGAAACTTATCAATTCCTTATGCTACCAAACAATCCTCAATCACCTTACAAAGTGTGTCACCTTTGTGATCTGGAACTATACAAAGTTCAGAATTTTTTTTTTATGAAGTTTCCAATCACAATCAATTAAATGTGCAGTGAGACACATATAATTCAAGTTTTGCACAGATGTCCAAGTGTCTGTGGTAAGACATAGTCGTTGACCTCTAAGTGCATTCTTCAAAGCCTTCATCTCACTCACAAATATTGACATACATTCTTTGGCAATGGTAATCCTAGATGGGATTTTTAACCACTTGGGTTGCACCGCACGCATAAATTGCCTAAATCCTTCACCCTCCACAAATTTAAATGGCAATTCATCTATTATTATCATCTTTGCTAGGGCCTTTCTAAATGCATCAACACTAAAGCTTACAACCACAAAATTACCAACTGTTTCCCCATCACCAGTTTCAATTTTCGATTTAAAACCTAGTGTAGTTTGCTTTTCATCTTGCCTTAGGGGATACTTCTTACACTTTAATTCTACATGAGCTCGCATTGATGTTGTCCCATTAATTTTTGGATCACATACATAAGTTGTACCACAATAGTTACAAGAAACCCTAGGTCTTTTACCAGATTCACACTTCAATTTCATGAAATGATCCTAAACCAAAGATCTTTCTCTTTTACCGTTGACACTGTTAGTCTGATTTTTTGTTCTTTCATTCTCATGTTCTTGTGTTGTAGGTTGTTCAGTAGCGATTTCACTGGGCCCTTGTGTAGGAGAAATTAAATCATCCATCTAAACATAATAGCAACAAGAAATATTTGATTTATAATAATAATAATAATAATAATAATAATAATAACAAGAAGAAATAGTAACTAATAAAATAATAACAAGAAGAAGAACAAATTTTAACTAATACAAAAATAACAAATAACGAGAACAAATTTTAACTAACAGAAATTAAATCATCCATCTAAACATAATAACTAACAGAAAAAATCCTAATCCTCATATTTATTAACAGAAAAAATATATTACCACCACTGAAAGAAAAAAAAAAAAAATAATAATAACAAGAACAAATTTTAACTAAAAGAATATATATATATATATTTTAATGAACAAAAATTAAATCATCTTTTTTTTTTTTTTTTTTCATTTGCATGTTAAGAGTAGTGTTTCATTTGCATGTTAACGAACACCCTGATTTTTTATTTTTATTTTTTTGTTAAATCTTTTTATGGATCTAAAACAGTATCAACAGGGTGTTTTTAAAACCCTTTTGAGAACATCATAAAAAATTATACATATATATATATATATATAAACAAGGTCAAAAATAGGGTTTACTTTGACACAAAAGTCAGTCTACACCAAGGCTTTTGAAAAGTGTTAAAAAAAATTAGGGATTTGTGTCATAAATAGGTTGTTTTCAATCAAAAAAAGAAAAAGAAAAGGATTTGTTCAAAAAGTAAAACAATAAAAAATAGGGTTTTCAAAATAAAAAGAAGGGATGAAATTTACCTAATACCAAGACTTTGCTTCAAGATTATGAGTAATGGATGATAGATTGATTTCTCACCCTCAGTGAAAGAGAACAAAAAGTGTTTTGACTTTTTGTTTTCACCGTGGGACTTGGAAGGCCAAAAGGGCTGTACTTATGTTATATGTATTATTGAGTGGACAGTTAGGATTAAAACACCTAGATGATTTGGATGGGAGTATTATTTGGTGTGGTACGATTCGGTTCGGTGTGGTGTAAAATTCACGTGAACCAAACCGAAAATTGAAAACTGAAATTCAAAATTTCAAAAAAATCGTACCGGCCGACCAAATTACAAAAAATAAACAAATCGTAAACCGGCGGTTCGGTTCGGTGCGGTCAGTCGGTTCGTTTCAATGATTATTCTTTTACCCCTAGCTCGAGCTTAAAATAAGAGCATCCAGTAGTTTTGCAGACCAAAGGGTCTGGTCGAGCAAACTGCCATATTTTTTTGAAATTTTGCAAAGTGTTTCAAAGTGTATTTTTGCATTCTCATTGCATCTAAGGCGTTTTTACACAATGAGTTAGGTTGTAATAATAAGGATAAGGGTTAGAAACACACATAGAAAGAAATGAAATAAGACAAGTGTTTACAGAGCGTATGTTTCAATTTGTATCTGTCATGTGCTTATGTAGGTCACGTGCTAATATCCGTCTGATCTGTCTGATTCATCTGTTCTACTCCTGGAGCTATTTGATGGATATGATAAGCTCTATTTTCTGTATAGATGAATGATTGTCCAATCTCTGAAATGTATTGTGGAATCCTTAGCATTATGTGAATCTATTGTCTGTTATCTGTTACCTGGTACCAAGGATCTCTATGGGTTTCATTCATAGAACTATCTGTGAAACGTATATGGTTATCTGTTATGATTGTGCACAATCATCTGTCTGATATGAATATGGCTCTTAATGACCTTATTCTCTATATATGGTTCTTTATGACAAATTTGATCTGTTAGCGCTAATGGATGTACCACTTATGATTGTATGCAAATCTGAATAAGTATACGAATCTGTTTCTGATCTGAATTCTGATTTCTGAATTTATTATGGACATCATTCATAAAACCTTTACTTTGTTGTTATTCACTGGGCTACAGTTCATTATTTATATTATGAATGTAGGCGACCAGGCTTGAGACTTCCAGTCTGGATCTGTTTGTGTCAGCTAACTAGTGCACATCCCAAGGAGGTTCTCGGAAGTCTTTTGTGAACCATGTGAACAAGTCTTCAGTTTTTTTTTCTTATGTCTTTTGGACAAGTTTATGTTTATCTGTAATAGGGCTAAGTCCCTTTTTGTTTTATCTGTTATGGGTGACGTAAGAATGATGTGATTATATATGTATATAAAGTTCAAAATTTTTGTCTCATATAAGTCTGCACAACTCTATGGACAATTATATTTTGATATTTGCTTCCGCTAGCCCCTTATTTTGCTAATCTGTTTTAGAGGCCTTCGGTAATTTTAGGATTATTGGCCGGTTACAATGCTAAACCTATAGAGGCAGGTTTAAGTCGTGACACACCCTCTTCTAGGTGAGGCCGATAAAGTGTTATCTATTATCTATGTTGTGGAATCTGTCATCCGTGTTGTATGCTGGTGGAGATGGAATTAGTAGTATGTATGATTCTTGGTTGTTTAATTTTGGATATATGTGTTATCGGTTTTTGTGTCATGGTTGTCTTTTAGCCCTTAGGCCAATGGTCAGGGAAGATAGTAGATGTATTGGTGTGTAGATGCATAAAGTGTATTAAGATGTGGGGTTTGGTTAAGACTTGCATGTGGGGTTGTGTTTTCTGAACGAATGTTTAAGTGAGATTCTTTTATATATGTCAACTTGCAAGGTTTATTAAAACAACAAAATGGGGTTTTGAATGTTTTTTGAAGTAAAACGAAAATTTGGAAGAGAATGATTGATTTTACACTTTGTTATGTCAAGAGGATGTTTTTGAGGAAAAACATATTTATGGGAATATACTTTTGGATATTAACTGTCATACTATGTACATGCATGATCATTTTTATCTATATGTTGTGATTGGTTAGGATCATTAAGCTCTTTACTAGGCTTAGTGCTCATCCCACGTGTTGACAAACTTTTCAGGTACAAGGCTAGATGATTGTTTATGACTTGAAGTGTTTTATTTGTGCGCCACGAGGCCCTTTGCTTGTTAGTCGAGTGCCATGTATTGTATAAGGGTAAATTCTTTTTGTTTCTATTTATTGTTATTCAATGTATGCCCAAGGGCATCATACCATGTCTTATTTATATATCATTATCATTGTTGTGAGGGAATGTTATTATTTATTCCTTGTTTATGTTCTCAAATGGATGGAATAATTTAATTTGGTATTATTATTATAAAGGATTTGGTAATGAACTCAAATAATAAAAGTCAGGACGCTACAAATCTAGGGTAGAAGAAGGAAGAGAAGAAGATGGAGAATGTGGGAGGTGACGACAGCGAAGGAAAGTTGGTTTGTGCAGTGGCGAAGGGACCCAGTTCGTCCTTAGTTTTTTTTTTCCCCTTTCTCTCTCATAATAGTGGAAGAGGTGAGTCTAGCTCATGATGGGTTTGGGTTTTGAAGCTTGACAGGATGCGATGGGATGATGGTGAGAGTCGACGGGGGACGTGGCTGGTAGGATTAAGGTTAGGTTTTAGAAGATTAGGGTTAGAAGGTTAGGGATGAGGGTAAAAATGCAATTTTATGTTTGGACAAAATTGTAATTAAAACAAGTAAAAGAGATGAGGGGTCTTAAGAAAAAATGTATCGGTAAATAATACTACTCTTTGTTAATATATTCATGGCTTAATTGATTTTTGAGATTATGATTATAGATGATAGTTGACGACAATGGTGAAACTGATTCAAAATTATATGATTGAAATATAAAATTGATATAAGTAAAATAATAAATTTAATTGATTTTTACGAAATAGTTTAGATGGTAAATTTACCCATCAGTCTCGCTACATCCCCTAATTAAGTCTCCATAATTTGACCCCAATGATGTGGCTAAGACCTACGTGAAGCAGTCCGCCCCGCCCCACTCTCTCTCTCTCTCTCTCTCTCTCTCATCTTTAGCGGGATAAGCTCCCCTCTAATACTCATCCCTCTATACTCTATTTGTAGGTTTCAATTTGGACCTGCACTGATGATCTGAACCATTTATTTTGCAGACCGCATAATTAAAGTCTTCCATGCAAAAAATTAACTTTATCGGACAACTATAAACATGGGAACAAATCACATTTTGTTTAATAAAATAGATGGTTTAAATTTAATTATATATAATCATTCAATTTATAAAACAAAATGCGATTTATTTTTACATTTACAATTTTCTGATGAAATTAAATTTTTTCATGGATGACCTTTATTATGAGGCCCATGAGATAGACGGTTCAGATCATCGATATGAGTCCAAATTGAAATTTACAAGAAGAGTATGGAGAGATATGAATATATATGATGGATAGAGGGGAGCTTATCCCATTTTTAGTCCCCTAATTTCACATTATTGGAGGTGAAATTGGGGATTAAATTAGGAGAATCAATCATTTTTGTTTACCTCATATCAAATATCCAAAAATAATAGAACAATAATAGCCATGCTGAATAGGAATGGCAACGGGGCGGGGCGGGGCCGGGGATCACACTCCCCGTCCCTGGCCCGATCCCCGACGGGGAGTCTCTCACCACCCCCACCCCCACCCCCATCCCCTAACGGGGATCGGGTTTCCCCGGCCCCGTAAATTCCTCGACCAAAATTTAAAAAAAAAATGCAACAACAATTTGAGTTCAAATAAAATACAACAACAACAACAATCATATTCATATCTGTCAACAAAAATAAAATACAACAACAATTTGAGCTCAGATCTGTCAACAAACACATATTCAGATCTCTTCAACATATATCTAACATATATATCAACAACAACAACAATCATATCTCTTCATCATCATCAACAGAACTCGGAGCTATACTCAACAGATCTGAGCTAAAATATTTATTCAATACTAGATTTAACATATATAGAATAGATCGAAATAGATCTGAGCTAAAAAAAAAAATTAGGTGAGTGAGATGGAGGGACGACGGCTGAGGTTGAGGTTGAGCCTTGCCACCGATGCTGTGAGAGGAGAAACAACGGCTGAGGTTGAGGTTAAGCCTCGCTGCCGATGCCGTGAGAGGAGGGGCGACGGCGATCGGCGGTGATGAGAGGAGGGAGCTCGCCGCTGTGAGACCACCTGCGTAGAGAAAGGGAGAGAGGCTGAGGTTGAGCCTCGTGAGACCACCTGCGTATAGAGAGAGAGAGAGAGAGAGAGAGAGAAAGAGAGGCTGAAGTTTGAGACTCAGAAATGAAACGAAATGAATTAGGTGAGAGGAGAGAGACAGACTAACATATATATATATATATATATATGGTGAATATTTCGGGGAATATGCGGGGAAATTCGGGGCGGGGACGGGGCGGGGCCGGGGTCGGGGTAACCTATTCCCGTCCCCGGCCCGAAAATGATCGGGGATTCAATTTTCAATACCATCCCTGGCCCGTGGGGAGTTTTTTTCGGGGAAAAACAGTCTCATTCGGGATCGGGGGGTCGGGTCCCCGTCGGGCCGGTTTCAAATTGCCATCCCTAATGCTGAAAGGGCGATCCACAGCAAGCCTTCATCATCTTACAAGTCTGGGATCAAGCCCCTGAAAGTACACCAACTTTGGGTTGGATCGGGGCCCATAACAAATGTCGCTCCTTGGAGGAACTAATGTAATCAAACAACAAGAACTAACGGAACATTTAAAAAGAAAAAAAGAAAGAAAAAACAAAATATATTCACTAATAAATCTTCTTTTGATTATTGTAATGTTCATTTGAAAACCACACTCGTGTAGTTTGTAAAAAATTAGTAATTTAAAAGGGATTTCTAACATTTTTCATAAATATTGAGTGTAATATTTGCACCACGCAAAATACATGGTGTCACTTATCAATTACCAAGTACTAATCTTTTTTTTTTTTTTAACTGACTTAATTAAAATTATCAAAAATATTAGAAATCGTAAAAATTCTACCAAATATTCTATCAGATATCTCACATAGTTGTAAGACTCACACGGGACCCACACTCATATGAGACCTTTTGTAGAATTTTTAAAATTTCTAGCATTACTTTAAAATTATTCATTAATTAGTGCAATTATTGCATTTAATATCTACTTAGATAGGGCAATTCTTGTGGGTGGTTATGAATTTGTTGCAAGGGGAGGGAGGGAGGGGGTTTGGGAATGGTAGGGGGGAGAGTATAACAAATGAGTGGTAACTGAAAAAACAAGAAAGAGGAGGGGGCATTTTTGTTCAATTTTTTGTACATAAGTAAAATTTCACTAGTTTGCAATCATTTGGTTTGGTTTGGTTTCAGTTTTCAGAGTTTAATTTTTAAAAAATTTTACTTTTTCGTTTTCCTTATTTTTTTGTTTTTACTGAATTTTTTTTATTATTTTAAGTAATTTTTTAAAATTTTTAGTATCATAAATACACTCAAAAGTGTAATATTTGTGAAAAAAATCTTTAAAAAATTTACGAAATACCAAAAATATAAAAAAATACAAAAATTCAGTACATTTTTTTTGTATTTTTTTGTATTTATTAATTTTTTAAAATACTTTTTTACAAATATTTTACTAGACACATCTAAGTAAGGTGCATTTAAAAAAGTAAAAAATTGCTTAAAATTTAAAAAATATTCACTAAAAAAAAATACAAAAAACAAAATATTCAATTTTTAGAAAATTGAATTCAAAAAACTAAAACCAAACAAATTGAATTGTTTTTCAAACTTTCAACTGATATGTAATGTTTTTTTTTCTTTTTTTCTTTTTTGATTTGCAATTTTTTCTAAAATCTTTCCTTCGCCCTAGTGAGTAATGTAACACTGATGTCTTACGTTATTAATGATAAGTGATATCATTATTTACTAATAAATAAATTACCTCATTTTGCTGTTTAATTCAACACAGTTTAATACGTAAGACGGTTTCTTATATGCTCATGTTAATTTATTACTTCCTCCCTAAAAAAAAAAAATTTATTAATAAAGGGTTAATTTCAAGGGTAAATTGTTTATTAGTCCTATTTGGAAGACTTATAAAAGATATGTTCCTATGAAAAAACTTATATCTCAATAGGTCTTGTGATTTTCTTGTGGACAGATCTACCCCCAATCTTAATTAATTAATTAATAATTTGATTAATGATATTACCATATATGAAAAATTCAATATTACTATAGATTGTGATTATATCAATATGGTTAGAAATTTGAAATTCAAAATAATCTAATTAATGGCAACACCATATATAGGAAAGCCAACGTTATCATAGATTGTGATCATAGCTACATGGTTAGAAACTTAAAATTCAAAATAACATAATTAATGGCAATACCATAAAAGGGAAATCCAATATTACCACAAATTGTGATTATATCTATATGGTTGAAAATTTGAAATTCAAATCTTAAATGTAACATGTAATATCTCAAACCCAACGTGACATTCCCATATATTTCTGAAATTCAAAATAACTTGATTAATGTTAATACTATATATGGGAAGTCCAATGTTACCATAGATTGTGATTATATTTATATGGTTGAAAATTTGAAATTCAAAACATAAATATAGCATGTAATATCCCAAACCTAATATGACATTTTCAAACCCAACGTGACATTCTTATATGCTTCTCATCCCAAACCTAACGTAAATGTAACAAGTAATATCCCAAACTCACTGTGACATTCCCATATGCTTCTCATCCCAAATCCAACATGGCATTCTAATAATCCACCGTTGAATTATGAATAATGTAACTTTTTAAATGTAACATGTAACATGTTAAACCCAACCTATGTATTGAACCACCATCATCTCCAACCCAGCGTAACTTCAACATCGTGCGATGAGATTCAATCCACATTTAATGATAAACCCAAATCCCCAATAATTTTGCAGAACATATTGTGCCATGTATGTAAACACTAATTACAACAAAGACACGATACACATCCAAACACATATACAACCGGACAAACACACAAATATCATCTACTACATGGTGTATGTGGATTAATGTTACACACTAAATGTAAGGTGCATCATAACACAATCATCCAGGTCCCAATGTATAATTGCCATTCTATGATGTGGTTTACATTCAACATCCAATTAATAACCAGAACCAAATACCTCCAACCCAACCCTTGAACATATACACACCACCCCACACTTTGAACATATCAACACACATCAACCATCACAATGTTAAATACACATATTCAATCAGAATATTAGCCAAAGTGTGCCTATCAATGAGTACAATAGATTATAAATGCCCTATTAAAGATGAACAATCCACATTTCAACCACACACACACACACAAAAAAAAAAAAAAAAAAACTCTTCCCCTCAACGAATTGGAGTCGAAATCAGTCGAAGGAATCAACATACGACCCTCAAATTTCATCATATCATCGACCATATCCACATTCATTTAAGCAACATTTTGAAAATGCACTAGAATCCCGCAATTAAGGCGAAACAAACTCCCACAGTTGTTGTCTGTAGACTTGTCTTTCCTAAAAACCTTCCCAAACATGATATGATGAATGAGAAAATAAGGCATAATATGAAAACAAATTAGGGGTATAATAGTACAGTAATATTATTCATTTACAATTCATAGGACCTCATGGAACACATTCCTATTTAAACAGGACTTCAAATTTTAAAAGAATATTCATAGAACTTCACATTAAATAAGTCTTCCGAATAGGACTTATAAATATTTTTTTCCTAATTTCAATTTTATCTTACAAACTATCATTAATTTCTTTTTTAATTTCATTCCTAAATTATTGATTTCTTCCATTGAGCACTTAAAATTACTGATTTTTGTTCATGTGGTCTAATTAAAGAGGGTTGTACAAATCAATAATCTTTAAATCTTAATTTGGAGGGGAAAAAAATAATTGAGTAAATTATATCAATAGTTTTTTTTTCCATACATTTTTAATTGGCTTGATTTTGACTATTTAGTTGAGATTTTGTGTCAATTTAAGTCGATTGATAACACTGATTTTTCATTAAAAATAATCGTTGAATTGATTGAAATTAATTCAATGAGTTAAACAAGTTCATAATCTTGCATTTAAAAACATCACACATGTTACTCATATGCGCATTCCATAAAAAATACTAACAGTTCTAATCAATTGGATCAAATTAACACAAAATTCGAAATTCAAGGTCAAAATTAAGCCAATTGAAAGTGAATAGACTAAAATGACACAATGAACAAAATGCAGGGATTACCGGTGTAATTATTAAAAATAATTTTATAATTTTTGCAACTTAAATCATATAAACAAATACCCATTAAATTGATTGTAAGATCTAGTTTGTTCAAAATAATAAGAAAAGTGAGTATATTGTTGTATAATTCATAATTTTCAAATTCTGAAACAATATTTTTTCTATGAAATTAGTTTTCAACAATTATAATTTATATAATCGTCTCTATAATTAGACTACATTAACAAAAATTAGAAATTTAGAGAATTTATAGTGTGAGGTTGCGAGTTCAACTCCTATAGAGAATAGTTTGATACTTTTTGTGGTCATTTATTTTTTCCTGCTTATGGGAATTTTATGTAATTTGTAGTGGTTGGCCTTAGTTTATTGGTTGTTAGACTTCATTAAATTTCTAGCTACTGTGGGTTAGTGGCCTGTTTGATTAAGAATTATTTTTTTTCATACTTGTAATTATTTTCTTATTAATTAAAAAAATAGACAAAATTGAAAATTTGATAATGAAGTAGAAAAAAAATGATAACACTTTGGAGAATAAAAGTAAAATTAATCAATTAATAAATGATTATATTAGCCCCGTTAAGGAATATACTATTTTGGTTAACTTTTTAACCTTTTACAAAATGGTGTGTAAAAAAATAAAAAAATAATATAATATAATAAAATATTTTATTTTATTAATTATTCTAATCTAGTCTATTTTAACCCATCCCAAGCATCCCATTGTTTGTTATGATGCATTAAAAAACAATGATAGAGACCCCTAATTTTGGGGACACTCACATGTGATAACCCAACCCGTGCTATGCCTCATTATGTATGTGATTATGTGTTTGATATTAATTTCCTAGTTTAAATATGGGAAATATGTGAATTTGGAAAAATATCTGTTAAAAATAGGAATATCTGTTGCAATTGAAATTTTGAACTGAAATTGAAGGCTGTAGAGGTGAGATAAACAAAAACCAAATTTATAGTTATGATTAACATGATTTTTAGAGCCTTTGGTGAGATTTTGAAAAATTATGATTCGTAATGAATAAATTAAGATTTTTGAGTTAAGTTAGATATGTGTAGCCTTTTTTGTTCATCATTTGTTGGGAGAGAGCTCCAAAGTGTGAGTTAGAGAGAGAGAGGAAGAGGAGAAAGCTTGGGATTTGAAGGGAATCAAGGGGCAAACCATAGATTTGAGTTAAGGTATGTAAATTTATTTACAATCTTTGTCTCTAACTCATCTTTGTCAAGAAATCATGAACATATTAGGAATTTTGAGCTAGGGTTTTGAGTAGTGTAGTGACTAGGACTAAGGCTATGAAATTGGACCTTAATCTCTACACCATTGTTTGATTTGAGTTCATTTTTATGATTTATCCATGAAACAAACCCTAGATGGTTCATACAAACAAGATTTGTGAGAAAATCATTCATGAATATATGTATTTTGAACTTGTGTATGTAAACCATGAAATTGTGAAAAGATGAGACCATGGAATTGTTGTCGATGCAAGATTGATATGTTTAATGTGGAATTACACTTGTATCATGCTTAGATATCATGTTTTTGAGTTGTTTTTGCATGAATTTGAGTTTGGAAGGTTTGGCATTTTTGGTCATTTTCTAACTATCTGGGTGTGCCCAGACCGCACGAGCGGCCTATATCTTGAACCGAAATTGGATAGCACTGTGCACTCGAGTGGCTGCAATTTCTGTATGTGCAAAGCTAGACCGCTCGAGCGTTGGACCGGCCGCACGTGCAGCCAAGCAGGGGAAAAAATCCTATTTTTTGTATTGATGCTCCTAATTTTCGGAATGCATTTCCAACCTTATTTAAACCCTTTTGGGAGTGAAATCATGATTAGGAACCATTAAAAAGGGTTATGAATCACTAAAAGAAAGTGCATATGATATGAACGAATTATTTATCGAATATGTGTGCAACATGTTTGGTGTAGGTCGTGTGTCGGAGGAAACGCCGCAAGATGAATCATCACTGTGAGTAATAATACCATATTTATATGTTCGTTATTGTACACCTCGAACCATGAACGGTGATTGGTGTCGACATTGTGATTTTTTTGAAATGAGAAGCCTCATTAATATTATATGACATGTGCAATGTTGGGCCCGAGACCATTTTGATACACATTGGGCCCGAGGCTCTTTTGATATATGATTTGGCCCGAGGCCGTTTTGATATATATTGGGCCCGAGGCCATTTTGTTATATATTAGGCCCGAGGCCATTTTTAAATATGATTGGGCTCGAGGCCGTTTTGTTATATATTTGGCTCGAGGCCGTTTTGAAATATGATTGGGCCCAAGGCTGTTTTGTTATATGTTGGGCCCGAGGCCATTTTGAAGTTTGATTGGGCTTAAGGCCGTTTGGTTTATACGATTTGAATATTGTGAGAATCTTATGACTATCTATTTAAACTAGTTTACTGTATTGTTACTCACTGAGCTTTGCTCACCCAATTTTATGTATGCACATGTAGGTAATCTGCAGCATGGAGCACACCCCTAGAGTTAGCTTCGGGAGCCATCCTTTTCGAGATCCAATCGAGTCATGTCTTTGGGATGGAGCTTTGTCTTGACTGACATCATACTTGTTCCTTACTTTGTTTTGCTAATGTGGTCTTGGGTTTGAAAACATTATGCACAAATTTTTTTTCTGATACATATATTCTTTTTGCATGGGCATGTAAATGATGTTGATGTGTTACATTTTGCTTATATTGGTATAGCTCAATGGACTCATTCTTTTGTTGTGTACTTCTTCTTTTGGCCCCATTACTATAATTACTCTGTATGTTTGTTTGAGGCCAAAGGTAATCAAGTGATTACCAGCCGGTTATGACCCAAACTTTTAGGGGCGGGTTCGGGTCATGACAGAGTGGTATCAGAGCACTAGTTAATATCTTACACACGAGTCCATGTGAGCAATAAGAAGTCTAGAAAGAGTTTAAGTTGCATCCATAATCAAGTATGACATGAAAATGTGCATTTGTAAATGTGAATTATGGGTTTATTATTTGGGAAAGTTATAATGTGTGCTTCTCTAGATCATGGTGAGAACAAGGGCAGAGGATAGAGAGGATTCAACCTCCGCACGACTTGATAGAATGGAGACAATGATCATGGACATGGTGGAGGCCTTTAGACAACAACAACAATAACAACCACTACCATGAATGCCTATGACACCACCTATAGTGCAAGACCACCAGGCCGACGACCGAACTATTGCTCTAACAAAAGAATTTAAGAAGACGAAGCCACCCTTGTTCAAAGAAGGAATTGATCCATTAAAGGACGAGGCTTGGGTGCTTGGTATCAAGAAATTGTTTGAAGTCTTTCCATATACGGAGGCATAAAAAGTCTTGCTAGTTGCTTTTACACTAGAGGATGAGGCACGCCGTTGGTGGATGCTTATTCGAGGAGAGCATCAAGGGTTGAATTGGGCTCAATTTTTGGAGATCTTCTATGAGAAGTACTTCTCACATTGTATCCGAGATAGGAAGGTGTCGGAGTTTGAAAACTTGAAGTAAGGGAACAAGACCGTAGCGGAGTATGAAGCGCAATTTACCGAATTAGCCCATTTCACACCATACATGGTCGATACGGACTACAAGAAGGCAAGGAAATTTGGGGGGGGGGTCTCTGAGACTCCATTATTGAGAAGATTAATGTATTGCAGGTGCAAAAATATATGGATGTATTGGATAAGGCCATCATAGCGGAAAGTAACCAAGCTAACCGAAATCAGTACTCGGATTGGAAGGGCAAAAGGCAAGGCTCCAATGTGCACAAAGGGTCGGCGTCCTCAAAAAGTAAGAAGCAAAATTTGGGAACTTCCAACACTTCGGGTTCTACCCGTGATTCGGCACCAGCTTGCCTAGAGTGTGGAAAGAAGCACCGGGGGGTCTGTTATCGAGCATCAGGAGCTTGCTTTAATTGTGGAAAGACGGGGCATATGGTGAGAGATTGTCCTATGTTTGGGCAATGGGAAGGGAATAGGCCAACTGCTAGTTCAGCCGGTTCCACTCCTGCAACAAAGACCCTGACAAGGCCTACTACTTCTAGAGACAATGTTAGGCAAGGGAGAGTCTTCGCTCTTGTTCCGGGTGATGTCCAAAATTCAGACGCTGTGGTTTCAGGTACGCTTTCCATCAATGGCCAACCTGCTCATGTGTTACTTGATTCGGGTTCCACCTATTCCTTTGTTTCAAAAACATTTGCTCCTAATTTGAATAGGTTATGGAACCCTTGAATTATGTGTTGTGCGTGTCTCTCCCATCCGGGGACTATATGTTATGTGCTTCTATATATCCTGCATGTGAGCTTTTACTTGGAGATATCCCATTATGTACTAATTTGATGCCTCTTGATATGATACACTTTGATATAATTTTGGGAATGGATTGGTTAGCTAAGTATTATGCAACCATCGATTTTGTATCTAAGCAAGTTGTGTTTCGCCCATCGGGTCAAGATGAGTTTACTTTTGTGGGACGTGGGGTGGTCCTTCCATCATATTTGATATCGGCCATGAAAGCTTGTAAACTATTTCAGAAGGGTTGTAGGGGTTATTTGTGTAGCATTTTGCATGCAGAGACAATTGAGATGGGTGTTGAAAATATTTAGATTGTTAGTGAGTTTCTGGATGTATTTCCCGAAGAATCGCCAAGGGACTTGATAGATTATGAGATTGAATTTGTCATTGATATTATACCGGGTACTCAACCTATTTCCAAGGCTCCGTATAGAATGTCTCCGGCAGAAATGAAGGAATTGAAAATACAGTTGCAAGAACTACTTGACAAAGGGTTCATCCAACCGAGTACATCGCCGTGGGGCGCACCCTATTTTGTTTGTGAAGAAGAAGGATGAGACCCTTTGATTGTGTATTGATTACTGAAAACTTAATAAGGTAACGGTGAAGAATAAATATCCTTTATCACGGATTGATGATTTGTTTGACCAATTACAGGGGCGCAAGTGTTTTCAAAAATCGACTTGAGATCTAGGTACCATCAATTGAAAGTCAAAGCAGAGGATGTTGAGAAGACCACCTTCTGAACTAGGTACAACCATTATGAATTTTTACTCATGCCATTTGGGGTTACGAATGCACCGGCAACTTTTATGGATTTAATGAATCGGGTTTTGAAATCGTACTTGGATGAGTTTGTGGTGGTATTCATTAATGACATTCTTATTTATTTGAAGAGTAGGAAGGAACATGAAAGGCACTTGAGATTAATTCTTCAAACACTTACGCTGTGTTTGGTTGGAGGATTTGAGGAGGGATTTGGAAAGGGAAAGGGAAAAGTTAGGTGAAATGTAAATAAAATATACCTACATTTCACCTAGTTTCACACACCTTTTCCATTTCCTTTTCCAAATCCCTCCCCAAATCTCCCAACCAAACACAACATTAGGGACAAGAAGTTATATGCTAAATTGAAGAAATGTGAATTTTGGTTGAATGAAGCTGTGTTTTTGGGGCATGTAATTAACAAGGATGGTATGTCTGTCGATCCGCAAAAAAAAGAAGCCATTGTGAATTGGCCTGCTCCTATGTTATGGAAGTACGTCGTTTTATGGGTTTAGCCTGTTCCTACAGAAGATTTGTTAAAGATTTCTCTAAGATTGCTGTGCCGCTTACCCAATTGACTCAAAAAGGTGTTCCATTTGAGTGGACAGAATAAAGGGAGTCCGTTTTCCAAGAATTAAAGACACGACTCACAACAACACCGGACCTTTCCTTACTGTCGGGTACAGAAGGGTTGTGATTTATAGTGATGCATCTCATAAAGGTTTGGGGTGTGTGCTTATGGAAAATGGAAGAGTAATTGCTTATGCGTCCCGACAGTTGAAGCCACATGAGAAGAATTACCCTACGCATGATTTGGAATTAGCTGCTGTGGTGTTTGTATTGAAGATTTGGCGGCATTATCTTTATGGAGCAATATGTGAAGTCTACATCGACCACAAGAGCCTCAAGTATTTCTTTACTCAAAAGGAGCTTAATATGCGACAAAGACGGTGGCTAGAACTTATCAAGGATTATGTGTCATGATCTGAACCCGACCCAATGGATTAAGGTCATAACCGGCCAGTAATCAAGAGATTACCTACCGCCTCAAACCAGATTAAACATAATACAACAGAGTAAAGGGGCCAAAACGGAAGCAAATAATTTTTTTTTGTCCATAGAGCTGTGCTTATATGGCATATCAAGACATTTCACATATGCTTATTAATAACCCACACCAAAAGGAAGACAACATGGAATCTTACACATACAGGATCATTCAAGTCATAGTCAACCAAACCAAAAGCTTATGTACATGGTGATCTTAACATTTTCACTAAAGTAACAAAAGAAAGACAAAAGAAACAAACAAGTCTCGTGCATGAGACATTTGGGCTGACTCCACAAAACTTTGACTTTTCTCATATACTTCACCGAGGCTGGGTTTGAACATACCTACATATACATGAATGAGAGTGAGCGAAAGCCCAGTGAATAATATCAAGTAAAGAAGATACATGAATGAAATTTGAAACATATATATATATATATATAACAGACGGCCTTGGGCCCATTTATGGTTCTATCTAGTACATTAGATGGCTACAAACCCGGACGTATCAAACGGCCTCTGGCCCACTTTATCTTTAACAGACGACCTCGGGCCCAATTCATTCATGTCAAACGGCCTTTGGCCCAATCATTCATGTCCAACGGCCTTTGGCCCAATCATTCATGTTCAACGGCCTTTGGTCCAATCATTCATTTCCAACAGCCTTTGGCCCAATCAATCATATCCAACGGCCTTTGGCCCAATCAATCATATTCGACGGCCTTTGGCCCAATCATTCATATCCGACAGCCTTTGATCCAATCATTCATATCCAACGGCCTTTGGCCCGATCAATCATATCCCATAGCCTTTGGCCCAATCACATGGCATAACGATTATTTGTCCATAATTCAAATTAACAAACTTATGCAACTCAAATAGGAGTAAGTAATTGGACAAATAGCATACTTCAAAATATCTTTACTAAGATATTACTCATAGTGTTCAGCCGGTGGATTCGTCTCTGTGCTCGACCCTACATAAATCATAACACATATCGGGTCACAAGTTATTTAATCCGTTCTTAACTTATACACTCCTCTTAGGCCTCTTTCTTATCTTCTTAATCCATTCACAATGCTCAATGCATGCCTAAGAGTGCTTAGAAATGAAAGAGAACGGAAAATGAAACACAAAACATCCTTTCAAAAATTTTGAAACAGGGCTTCCCGCTCGAGCGCGGCTTTCGCGCTTGAGCGGACCCCTTTGGTCTGCAAAAAGTATTGGTTGCCTCATTTTAGCGCTCAAGTGTGGCTTCGGATACTTGAGCTGAGAGTTGAAACATGTGACTGGGCGCTCGAGCGTGACTCTTCCCGCTCGAGCGGACATCAATGTCTGCAAAAGTTCTGGGAGCTAGAATTTCACGCTCGGGCGGCACTTTCCCCGCTCGAGCGGACCCAACGAATTCTGGAATTTCTAGAATTGTTCTTGAAGCTCAAACTTGATATTCAAAGGGTCCAAAGCTCATGTTTTTGGTTAAAAAACATGGAAACACATTATATAACATGAGGACATAAGCAATATGAGACCAATTGTTCAAAATCATGGTTCATTTCCAAAATCATTTTGAATTCTCTTCATAAGTTTCAAAACTCATGCATTCAACCTCATACAAGCTTCATATTTTCATCAATCATGTATGCATGTTAATTTTTGACTCCAATTCTATTTCAAATGGTGCAAGTGATGTTTATACTCATAAAGCTCAACAAAATATGATTCAACACTCAAATTTTCATAATTAACATGTGTGGGAGCCGAATAATAGGGGACTCCAATAGGCCGAGTACATATTTACAAAATCAGGACATTATATTCGCACTTCTCTTACGTTTTAGGTGCCGAGTATCCTAATCGGCCATAAAGCCAGTTGAGCGGAGGGCCGAATGGAAGTTGGAATACAACAAAAGGAAGGCCGAATGAACAATCACACGACAGATTAAGAGTGGGACATACCTTGAGGACCAGGGGCGTATATAAATAGAAGAACAACAACTAAAAAGAGGTATGTGAGAAAAAACTTAGAAACTTAACTTACAAGCAACCAAGAGAGTATACACTGACTTATCCGTTGGAGTGCTAATACCGGCACCCTCGATCGAAGTGTTCATTCCTTTTTAGGTGACTAGCTGAGGATCATGAGCGTCCTATAGGATCCAAAGAGTATTTCCGAACTACTTTTCCACAATTAGCACTGTCTGTGGGAATACTCAACTACATCCATGGCGGGCGTAACGGAAGATCCTCCGACAATTGTTGACGAAACTACGCCGAGAGATGACCTCACTCCAAGAAAGATGCTGGGACCGGAGAATATCACCACAAGACGCGCCTTGAACTTCGGCTCAGTTGCCCAGACCTCACCCTCGACTTCAGCACATGAGACAATGCAAGCGATCATGGAACAGACGAAGTAAAATGAACAGAGGTTGGAAAACATGATCGCTGAGAACGAGCGCCTTCGTCAGGATTTGGCCTTGGAAGTGGCAAAATCCAAACAAGCTGGATGCCAAGATCCGGGACGACCTTTGAGAGAGGATGGTCAACGACCTCAAGTTCGGAGACAAGATAGTGACAGTGATTCTGACTCATTACCCCAGAACCCAAAAAGAAGGGATGAGTCGAAACCTCCAGTTCCTTTGAAGAGAGTCTGCGAGCACGAAATAAGCGAAGATGCAATGGTTCAGACGAAGAGGACCAGCATGATCCCTTCGTGCGACGGATCGCAAAGGCAGTACTACCCAAAAAGTTCAAAGCCCCATTGTTCACCCTGTACGACGGGAAATCAGACCCCACTGATCACATCTGCCATTATAAGCAAGCCATGACGTTGCATGCGGACGACAAGGCCCTCATGTGCCGAATATTTCCGATCAGTTTGGGACCATTGGCCTTTAGATGGTATTGTAATTGGAACCGACATCGATTACGAGCTTCTATCAACTCCAAAAATCCTTCAGGGCAAGGTTCATCACCAATGAGGTCCAGCCGAAGCAGGCCGATTCTCTCTGGGCAATGCCAATCCAACCAGGGGAAACCTTGCGAGCGTATTTGGCGCTATTGGGAATGCTTTAATCTCGTAGATGATGCTTGCAATGATTCCATGGCCATCACCGCCTTTAAAATGGGGTTGCATCCTGATAGTGCCCTCCACAGTTCCTTGACCAGAAGGCCCCCTAAAACAGTCTAGTCGTTAATGAAGAAAGTTGAGGAATATTGCAAAGTTGAAGATGACGCCCTGCGGGTCAAAGCCGGGCACAAGGCCAGCAAGGCGGCCCCATCTGAAATCATTGAGCTGATAAATTCTATACCGTCACGAAGCCCTGAACCACGGAGTCGGGCTAAATGAGACAAGAGGCGAGATTCGCACTGATCAAATGACCAATGTTCCCATCGAGCTACTGAACAACTTCAAGTGGATAGCAGACGCATAAGGCGCGCGGACAAGAAATATACAGAGTTGTCGGAGCCGATCAACACGGTTATGACTAAAGTTCAACATCTGCTATTCTTCAAATGGCCACCCAAGATGGTAGGACCTCCCGACAAGAGGAGATGGAATAGGCGGTGTGAATATCACAAAGATCATGATCATGATACCGACAGTTGCTATGCTTTGAAAGATCACCTTGAGGAGTTGGTACAAGATGGTAGGCTTCAGTAACACGTCCGAAAGAACAACTCAACCAAAACAGTTGCTCTACGGCTGGATTCACCTCCACTCAGCGTAATCCATATGATATACAGCTTGCCGACGGCCTCCGCTGTACATACAATTCAGTGGCATCCTAGCCCCCAAAAGCAACTCACTCCGGCAAAATGGCCCCATGAAGCTGCGAGCATTGCTTTTGATGATTCAGATTTGGCCGGCGTAACATTTCCCCACATTGATCCCTTGGTCATCGAGCTACGCGCAAACTGATTCACCGTTGAGCATGGACTCATTGATCAGGGGAGCACTTCGGAAGTTATGTATTAAAAGATGTTCATCAAACTCGGCTTCATTGAGTCGGACCTATCTCTAGCTCCTTATCCATTATTAGGCTTCAATGCTAATCTAGAATATCTGTTGGGCAAAATCACACTACCAGTTCGGGCGGGCTCCCGGTCAGTGGATGTAGAATTTTTGGTTGTCAAGCTGCCTTCGCCGTATAATCTTATCATGGGAAGAACTTGGCTGCATACCATGCAGGCTGTGCCTAGCACATATCATCAACTAATTTGCTTTCCGACTGAATGTGGCATCGAGCAAATTCGAGGTTCCCAGAAATCGACGCAGGCATGTTATCTTCTTGCCTCAAAGACACCAAGAGAGCTGGAAGTGAATTCTATCGAGGTGTCGGATCGAGAAAGCCTCGACGATGTTGGGCGGCTCCCAAGTGAAAAGGCAACGGAAGCCTTGGATCAAGTTGAAATTGACGGGAATCTTGTCAGGTTCTTCATGGTCGGCGCCTCCTTGAATTAAGCCAACAGGCAGTAGCTAATTTCCTTCTTGCTCGGCAACCTTGATGTATTTGCATGGACACCATATGAGATGTCAGGTGTGGATCCATTTGTTTCTCAGCACCATTTAAACATTGACCCCAAATGCAAGCCGATTATTCAGAAAAACCTACGATCAACCGTAGAACGTACCGCTTCTGTTGTTGAAGAGGTTGACCGATTGCTTGAAGCCAGGGCAATCCGTGAAGTGACCTATCCTACATGGCTATCGAATACTGTGGTTGTAAAGAAGAAAAATGGGACTTGGCGTGTTTGTGTGGATTTCATGGATTTAAACAAAGCTTGTCCCAAGGACTGCTTTCCCGTCCCTAGAATAGGCCAGCTCGTAGATGCCACGGCACAACATCAACGAATGAGTTTTTTGGATGCCTACAGAGGCTACCATCAAATTGCCATGCATCTGGAGGACCAAGACAAAAATGCATTTCTCACCCCAAGAGGAACCTATTGCTACAAGGTTATGCCTTTCGGGCTGAAGAATGCAGGGGCAACTTACCAAAGACTAGTCACTGCCATGTTCAAGAAGCAACTCGGCCGTACCATGGAAGTCTACATTGACGATATGGTGGTCAAGTCTAAAGAAGAGCAAACTCATCTAGCTAACTTGGAAGAGACATTCGGCATTCTACGCAAGTATAAAATGAAGTTGAACGCTTCCAAGTGTGCATTTGGGATCGGATCCGAAAAATTCCTTGGCTACATTGTTAACCACCGCGGAATCGAAGCCAACCCAAGGCAAATCATAGCAATTACAGAACTCGGCTCTCCTTGGTGGGTCAAAGAGGTTCAAAAGCTGATAGGGATGGCTACCACACTCAACAGGTTCATCAGTCGTTCCACAGATCGCTGCCGACAATTCTTTCATACCCTCCGGCAGGGTAAAGCTTTTGAATGGTGTAAGAGGGGCTAATTTGAGCCCACTAAATTATTTAGGCCCAATAGCCCAATATTAGTGGGCCCGAATTTATCGCAAGTCCAAGAATCGGTGGGCCCAGATTTATCGCCATCAAACGGATTGAATCGCTTTAAGCCTCGAAAGGGTTCGGATCCACGAACCTAGAGACTTACTCAGGCCCGGACTCGAAAGGGTATTAGGCAAGCCTAGAGATCCGAGGCATTCGGACTCGAAAGGGTTCGGATCCACGAACCTAGAGGTCCGAAATACTTGGCTTCGAACGGATTCAGACGCAATCTAGAAGTCGCTCCGTTAATGAGTCCCAGAACACTTGCGGGCTCGGAGCTTTCCGGGATCTACGCACCAGAACCATGGGCGTAATGGAGTTCGAACAAAGGACCCGATCCCGAGGACGGTGAGTGGAGACAAATTCACTCTTCGGTTAAACTAGCCTATACCCGGGTCGAGGTGGCACGACCCCGGGGGGTCCATGAGACTCGGCAATACTTTGCGGCAGGACGTCCTCTGGGACTACCCCTGACCCTTTGGGATGATTGGGGATCATTGGTTAGGTGTGGCTAAGAAGAAGGGTTCACCGAGGGAGTGATCTCCTCTTCGGGGTTTTCTCATCCTCAGAGAAGTCACCTCCTCGGAGAGGTCACTTCCTCGGACAAGGTGGTTAGAGAGAATATCCCCCATGTGCCTTGCACATGGGCTCCATCCTACATCATGAGGTGCCTATAAATAGCACCCACCCATAGCTTTACAAGGGATGGATTTTGGAGATTTTTAACTCTTGGGAAAGAACTAATTTCCCTTCTCCATTATCAACCTTGAGAGTGAAAGTGGGAGATCAATGGGAGAGCCTTGCCATTATTCTATTCTCTAGCCATTTTGCCTTCTTCTTCACCCAATCTCTTATCTCCATCATCTCCTTTGTTGTTGTGTTCCTAAGTTGAGATTATTGAAGAATCTAAGCCTCTCATCATATTCTAGAGAATTCGAAATTGTTCTTCAAGGATCTTCGAAGATCTTCGAATTTTCCAACTCTTTTCTTGAACCCTCTCCTACATTTTAGCGACTCTGCTGGGGAGGCGGATTGGTTAATGGTCTCAACGAGATCTGGAATCCACACAACTCCAACAAGGATGGCGGGAGAAGATGAAGTTCACCAACAAGGATCCTCTAATGGTGGTGATGACAGAACCATTGCTCCAGATCAACCACTTTTGCTTGAAGCCATTCAAGGACTTCAGAATACTCAGCAAGAGATTCTTACCACTCTTCAGAATCTCACTCACACCATGTTGGTGATGAGTTCCAACTTTGCACCGGCACCAAACGGAAATCAAACTGGTGGTAGAGTTATTCCCGCCGGAGCGCAAAATCAAATCCAGGGAGAAGTAGGCCCCAATCAGCCTATGGCTCATGGCAACACGGCTACAGTAACACATGCTCAAACCACAGTAGGCGGCGGCAGTTTGCCCATGCCCGGGCTCCATGGCGTGCCAAGCCAAGATCCAATGGTGACTAGGGGAGTTTCTGGTGTAATGAATGGTGCTCCGGCGACTGTTGGCGTCCAGGAAAACATAAGGAGCATGATGGCGCGAAAGGGAGCTCTGCCCGTACCTAATCTTGTTACGCCACCAGTAAATGTTACCCAAGCACCAAGCGGGCCTCCTTTGGTGCCGACAACAAATCTGCAAGCACAACCTGGTATAGCGGCGCCGTGCGGTGGACTCTTGGGCCTCAATTCAATATCCCATCACCAACTGGCTTGTCTATAGGCGCTGATGGCCAGTATCGTCAAATGTCCTCACCAATGATGAATTCGCAGCACCAGAATGGCCAAGACGCCCCTAGCTCAGTCTTCGGGTACATAAGCTAAGTCCCGGGAATACCACCATCAAACTCTCTCCCTCAACAGTTTCTCACTCTCGCCGATGTGTAGGCCATGTTCGATCTCGAACGGGGCAAGAGGACCTTACCCTCTTTGCCTGATCCAGACGTCAAGCCGCCTTACCCCATTGAGATGCTGAGTTATCCATACCCTGAGGGGTATACAGTGCCGAAGTTCATCAAGTTCGACGGTAAACAAGGAAATGCCCGAGAACATGTTGTGCGATTCATCGAGACTCTAGGTATTCATGGTTCAAACCACGTCCTCCGACTGAGAGAATTCTCTAAGTCCCTTACCGACCGAGCATATAGTTGGTATGTTAATTTGGCCCCAAACTCTGTCCGAAGTTGGGAGGAAATGGTTAACAAATTCCACTCCAAGTTCTTTCAAGTGGCGGAGAAGGTGACCACACTTACATTGTGTAAAGAGAAGCAACAAGAAAGTGAAGACATCCTTGACTACGTCAAAAGGTTTCAGGACAAGGCCGTGGATTGTCATGAAGCAGTTGAGGAGAGTTATCTGGTTCAAATTTGTCTAGAAGGGGCATTGAGCAGGTACAGAATGTTTCTAGTTAACCACAAGCTACCCACCTTCTCGGCATTAATAGAAGCAGCTCGGAACATTAGCATTCCTCAGGCTCAAGAGTCCGGATTTAAAGCCAGTTACAAGACTAGTTTCAAGTCATCTCGTGGACCTATCGTTGCTGCTGCCTCTGCCCCGGATACCCGAAATTCACAAGGAGGAGGTCATAGAGGCCAGAAAAGAAAGCAATATAATGGTGAAAAGGGGAATGTTTCTTATCCATGTGGAATCGAGGAAGTGAAAGCTCTAGTTAAGGAATGGGTGGCTGACGGAGAGCTAAAATTGCCTTATGTTGAAGAAATGCCATCAAAAAAGGACCGTGAGAGCCCTGAATTTTGTGTCTACCATCGTACATTGAAACATCCGACAGAGAAGTGTTGGACTCTCAGGAAAATCTTCAGAGATAAAGTCGAGGCAGACGAATTGAGGTTCAAAAAGCGAGGGACTCAAGACATCCGAGAACAACCATATCCTCAACACCGAGACAAGGGCAAGAATGTTGCTATGATAGCTTATGAAGGCCCAATGATCGAGGCTATCGCTAATCTCGATGACGATGACTGTTATCTGGACGACATCCTCGAGCCAGAGGGTGAGCAAGTTTACTATGGAAGTGCTCTCGATCCAGAGGGCAGAACATTTATGACTCATGGCGAAGATCCCTTTGATCCAGAAGGAGGAGAAGAATACTATGGAAGAGGAGGACACCATGTTTATGTGGCATCTTATTTTGAGGAGACCGAGGAGATGGTTAACTACGAGCCTCCAAGAGTGGAAAAAGATCCGGATCACTATGCCAAAACCCTGCAAGACTGTGTAAAGTTCAAGCAGTTCTTTGACCAGCTTGGACTTTCCAGGGAGGCAAGAACGGAAATCACCAAGTCTATCATTAATATAGCCGAGGCACACCATGAGGAATGCATGTCGACTGAGGGGTCTATCCCGAGGAAGGCAAAAGAGCAATCTAGTGCCATTACTTTCTCCGAGGCTGATCGAAAGTATCCTTTTTCTCACAATCGCCCGCTTTATGTGACTGTTTTTATTAACGAGGTTGAGTTCAAAAGGGCCTTTCTAGATAGTGGAGCCTCTATCAACATTATGACTCGCGCTACTCTAGAAAAAGCCAGAATCTCTGAAGAACGCATTGTGAAGCAGCCGATAGTCATCACTGGCTTCGGTGGAGAAAGGAGAGTTACTATCGGATGCGTAACAGTTGATTTAGCCGTTGGAGAGATTCGCTCGGCCACCAAGTTCCATATTATCGATTCTAAGGCAAATTATCACATCATTCTAGGGAGGACCTGGATGCATAGATATGGGGCTGTACCATCAAGTTATCATCAGTGTGTTAAGGCTAAATGGGGAAAGAAGACGGTGACAATTCAGGCTACAGAAAGGCCGTTCGAGATCCATGAAGCTCATTATTCTGATGCCATCTACTTCACCGAACTGGCTGTCGAAGAAGTTCCCACCACCTCTAAGCCTCGAGGGGTCAAAATTCCTCGTTGGGAGGATATCAAAGATGACAAGGAGCCGATGACAGAATCAAGTAAGCGGGCGATGTCTAGACCAGAAAGTCCGCCTATTCCTCGGAAGGTGATGAAAGTTCGAGAAGGAGGCAAGATGGTGTATTATTTATGAAGGTGCGGGGAGTCGGTTTCTTCAGTCACCGACTCCGAGTCAAAAGAAGAGCCTCCTGACAATGATATAGTAATAAAGCCTGAAGTGGCTCCAGAATGTATGCAAGATGGGCCGAAGCCTCAGCCCGAACAACTTATCGAAATAGATCTGAGTGATGGACAAGATGCACCGAGACCGGTATTCGTAAGTTCGAGCCTTAGCCCAGAAAAGCGGGAACAATTGTTAAAGTTGATAAGCCGATACTCAGATGTGTTTGCTTGGTCATATAAGGAAATGCCCGGACTAGATCCTGACCTAGTCTCCCATTATCTTGATGTGTTCCCAAACTCCAAGCCAATTAAGCAAGCTGCTCGAAAATATCATCCAGATCTCGAAGAGAAGATTAAGGAGGAGATTGAAAAACTTCAATAAGCTGGTTTCATCCGGCCAATACAGTACCCCACGTGGTTAGCAAACATCGTGCCAGTAAAAAAGAAGAATGGCCAAATCAGAGTATGTGTAGACTTTCGAGATTTGAACAAATCTTGCCCGAAGGATGAATTCCCTCTTCCTCACATCGACACCCTCGTGGATACTACCTCGGGACACCAGATGTTCTCATTCATGGATGGATTCAGTGGATACAATCAGATTAAGATGGCTGAAGAGGACGCAGAAAAGACCGCTTTTAGAACACCTCTCGGAAACTTCTTCTATACAGTCATGCCTTTCGGACTCAAGAATGCCGGTGCAACTTACCAAAGGGCTATGACTGCAATCTTTCATGACATGATCCATCATGAGGTGGAAGATTATGTTGATGATCTAGTGGTGAAATCCAAGAAAGAAGAAGACCATCTCCGAGACCTTGAGAAGGTATTCAAGAGGTGCCAGAAATTCAAAATGAGGATGAATCCTCTCAAATGTGCTTTCGGGGTGACGGCCGGGAAGTTCCTCGGGTTTCTTGTACATAGGCATGGTATCGAGGCAGATGAAGACAAGGTCAAATCTATCAGAGCAATGCCTCCCCCGCATTCTCAGAAGGAGTTAAAGAAGTTCCTCGGGAAGGTGTCTTATATTCGGAGGTTTATCCCAGCACTGGCAGAGATCTCTGCGCCTTTCGGCTCTTTGTTAAAAGGAGATGCCAAGTTCGAGTGGAACCAAGAGCACCAAAAGGCCTTTGAGAGAATCAAGGCGGCCTTGACCTCGCCTCAGACCATGATAGCCCCGCAGCCCGGGGTGCCTCTAATGTTGTACCTAACTTCAACCCCCAAGTCCATAGGGGCATTATTGGTCCAAGATGTAGATGGAGTAGAACGCCCGGTGTATTACATCAGTCGGAAGATTCGAGGAGCAGAAGTCCGATATACTCCAGTAGAGAGACATTGTTTAGCTTTGGTATTCACTGCCCAAAAGCTCAGACATTACTTCCTAGCACATCAGATTCAGATTGTTACTAGAAGTGATCCAATCCGATACCTCCTCAGCAAGCCTGCTCTAACCGGGAAGGTGGCAAGATGGTTGTTAGCATTGGGTGAATTCGAGATCACATGTGTAGCCCCCAAGGCGATCAAAAGCCAAGCCTTAGCTGATCTCCTTGCCCAATTTCCAAGTGGTGACTATGAACCAGTGAATGAAGAATTAAGAGGAGAGGTGCACACAGCTATGGCTTCCGAGGAAAGCTTCTGGACATTGAGCTTTGACGGAGCAGCATCCGGAGGGAAGGGAGGAACCGGGATAGTCCTTACAAGCAAAAGTGGGGAAAAGTTATATTTGTCTTATAAACTGGATTTCCATTGTTCGAATAACGAAGCCGAGTATGAGGCTCTTATTTTAGGCTTGATAGCAGCTGAGAAGCACAGTATCAAGAAGATTCGGATCCGGGGGGACTCAAAGCTAATAGTGAAGCAAGTTTCAGGACAGTTCGTCTTAAAGGAGCCTGCCTTGGCCACATATCGAACAACAGTCCAAAGGCTTCTTGACAAATTTCAGAAGGTCGAAATAGAGCATGTGCCTCGCTCCGAAAACAAGTTTTCAGATGCCCTCGCAACATTAGGGGCAAGAGTTGACATTCCAGAGGAAGAGGCAACAATTGTTATCAAGAAGAGAACAGAACCTTCAATAATACCCGAAGACAAAGGCCTTCCGGAGGACTGGAGAGGAGAAGTCCTCGAGCAACTCAGAAGCAAAGTCGGAAAACTGACTATGGCCAAGCTTGCCCAATTCACAATTATTCAAGGTGAACTTTACTTCCGAGGAGGTACTGGATTCCTAGACCGGTGTATTGGCCAACAAGAAGCAAGCTTCCGACTACAATAGATCCATGAAAAGTCTTGCGGGGATGGGGATATCAGTCTGTATAGAAGAATCCAAAGACAAGGTTATTATTGGCCCGAGATGGAGAAGGACTCAAATCAATTACAGAAGGAATGCCCCAAGTGTCAGTCATACATCCGGGAGGATGAGAGTTGCTTTGAAATTGATACCCCTGACTGGAGGCAAGTCTACGTTGACTATCTCAAAGAGGGAACACTACCTGAGAGCCCGAGGGACATTGCACACCTCAAGAGGAGAGCGAGGCGGTACTTTCTTGATCAGGACAAGCTGTATAGAAGAAGTATTGAGGGCACTCCCCTGAGATGTCTCTCTAAGGAGGAGTCAGATCTAGTCCTCGGAAGAGCCCACGAGGTTGAACATCAAGGAGGGGCTCGGCTGTTCGAGCAACTTATACACCTTGGGTATTACTGGCCGACCATGGAGTCAGATGCATCCCATTACGTGAAGAGGTGCCAGACTTGTCAGAAACACGGAAATTTGATCCACGCTCCAGCTGTAGACCTGCATAGTATCCGAACGCCATGGCCGTTCCATACCTGGGCTTTTGATCTGATAGGGCCCATCTCCACATCTTCTAAGGGGTACAAGTGGATTCTCGCAGCCACAGAATTGAGTACAAAGTGGGTCGAAGCAATTCCTCTGAAGAACGCTACGGGGCCTGCAGTTGCGAACTTCATCAAGGAGAATATCATTTGCCGATTTGGAGTACCAAACACCATCCTCTCGGATAACGGCACTCCCTTCATAAACAAATATGTGAAGAGCCTCCTAGAGACTTACCAAGTGAAGCATCACAAATCCACACCCTACTATCCAAAAGGGAACGGGCAAGCGGAAGCCACAAACAAGACACTGATAAGGATTCTGAGCAAGATGATGGATGAGTTTGGGGGGACTTGGTCCGAACAATTGATAGTAGCCCTATGGGCGTATCGCTCTTCGAAGAGAAAGCCAACTCAAGCAGCTCCTTACTCCCTTGTGTATGGGTCCGAGGCAGTGTTACCTATAGAGTTGGAAACGCCATCTGCTCGAATGGCTCTCGCCTCGGGGATGGTATTGGAGCCTCGAACCACCAGATTGGAAGCATTAGAGGAAAAGCATGACAGAGCTGCAAAAGTCATGGAAAGGTATCATGAGTCCATCGCCCGAGCCTATAACCAGACTGTGATACCAAGGAAGTTTGAAGAAGGTGATCTAGTATGGAAGATTGTAGACCCAATCATGCGAGGACAGCCTTTGCCCAAGTTTTCTCCAAAATGGGAAGGGCCCTACAAGGTGGTTCAGGCGAGCTCAAGTGGGTACTACAAACTTGTAAGGGTTGAAGACGGCTTCCGAACTGGCCCGCTCAATGCAAAGTTTATCAAGCATTACTACCCATAGTTGGACTCATCTATGTTGAAATTCATTTTCACTTTCTTACTTTGTCTAAAAGTTGTATTTCCCTTACGTTATGAAGAAGCTGGTTTTCTCTATGGTGTATGTTTTATCCCATCACTTACAGTGAATCTATTATACTTTTGTCAAGAAAGTTGAAGAACTAATGAAGCTTTTATAAACATGTGCATATGATTGTTCTTTCCATTGTATCATTCGAAATAAATATTTTATCAAGTAGAATGAGAAAACAATGCAAAAATATCCAAACAACAAAAATTTTGTCATTTCATTGCATTGTCCTAGATAAAACATTTTTATCGAAAGGGGCAAGAAAGTAATGATAAAAAAAAAAACTCAATCTTTCCTAAAGACACCCTCGAAGAAGCTGCCTGTCACATCTACATCTGGAGGACAAACAGTAGAGTGTGCCTCTAAAGTCTCCAAGGCCCGAGCATAACCCGACTCAAGTTCACGAAGAGTTGCCTTTATCTCATCTATAGAGGTGCGCTAAGAGGCAACCACAGACATAAGTTCCAGCCGATGACTGGCGTTCGAAGCTATATCCAGGCGCTTCCGAAGCCATGATAAGTCCACTTGGTGACGCTCCATGTCAGAGATCCCCTGATACGCCGTCTCGACTACTTTCCCATTAAGGTCACACAACCGTTGCCTGTCCAAGCTATATAAGATAGTGGCAAAAGACTCGAGAAGAGCAGTCTAAATGAGTGGACACTGGCAAGCAAATGAAGCAAAGGTCTCCGGGTAACTTGAATGCACAAGCTGTAGAACTGAAGCAAACTCAGGAGCTACCCAATAATGGAGAAATGATACTTTGCCAGAAGCTGAAGGAGGAATTGGGGCCGGAAAGCTGCTAGTCTCAGGAATCTCCCCAATGTCTATCGGGTTAGATGAACCACCCGGAGGGGCAACTCCCGGCAGAGGTCCCGAGCCTGAGAATGCCGAACGATAAGGGGAAAGACCAAAAGCATCACTATCAATGTGAAAATCACTGAGATTCAAATCCAAAATATTCGAAGGCACTGGCGATGAAGAACCTCTGGCAGTCGTCTCAAAGGCAGGTGTTTCCCCTTGAGAAGGAGAACCGTGAGGAGTTACAAAGAGAGTCGGAGTAGAGTCCGGGGCAGGTGAAGACGGGACCACGGTAGCAGCTAACACTGGAGCAGAGTCTGAGGCAGGTGAAGGCAGGACCCCGGTAGCAGCTAACACTGAAGAAAAGATAAGGAAGCCTTATTAGAGGTAGGGAACAGGAAAGCCATTTGAGTAAAGATTTCTCACAGATAGAAGTAAATGACAAACTTCAGAAAGAAAGATTACCAGAGGGAGAATCAATATGCAAAGCTGGAGCAACTGAAGGACTCCTAGCATCAGCAAGGTCACTTGGCTGTATAGAGAGCACCTGATCGATCTCAATGTCTGACAAAGCCTGAACAGTAGCAGTCATCCCTGAAGAAGGAAGGAGGGCCGGAGGATGAGAATCACCATAAGTGCCAGAGCGAGTCTCAGAGATTTCTAGCACATCCACCTCCACACCATTCCCAGAGGCGCACCTCGTCTCTACATTGCTTCTAGAAGCATGGCCTACGGCATCAATTTCTGTGGCATCAGTCCCTCCAGTAATCTCAACATCAGAACGGTGAGCCCCAATAACCTCGTCACCAAGATAGCGCTCCTCCTCAGCTACGGTAGAGCAGTGACGACGCATGCGTGGAATAAGGTCACAAAAATGGTCGGAGGACTCAGCCTCATCATCGTCATCATCTATAACTGCTATACAAGAGGTGCGCATCTTCACAAGTCTTGCAGACAAAGGGAGGGTGTCGTCCAAGTCTGAGTCCGGCCTGGGGGAGGCAGTATGGCCAGGAGCCACGGTACTGAGAACGTCAACAACCGCAGGATCCTGCACAACATGGACAAATAAAAGTTTTCATTTTAGAAGGTATAGTCGCAAAAAGGAAAGTAGCTTCAAATCAAAAATTTCGGGTACCTCATGAAGCCTTTTGGAAAGGCGAGAAGCGGAAGGACTGGCATCAGAAGTCCTCTTGTGAGCCATCTTCTTAAGGCGGGTCGTCCGAGGACCAGAGGCCTTATTCAAAGGGACTGGCTCCGGAGAAGTAATTGCCAAGCTAGAAGCAGATGCCCGAGCAGAAGGGTCAGTTGGAGCAGATGAGGTGAAGAAACTCTCGTACATGTGGTCAGATTTTCGGCTCTCGGGTAGCCGAAGAGAAGAATCCTTCTTATAAATCGGCGGAGGCAAACATATGGTCGGTCTGCTCTGGACAAATGCAATAAACGCATCGATATTCTTCTGCCAATACCGCCTGAAAGAGGAGGTGAAACCCCCTACTCGACTCAAGCCTGGCATCGTCAAAGAGCCGGATATGGGAAATACGGTGTGTACAAGCCCGCGACTGAAGCACCCGTAGCTCGCTGAAAATGATAATAAAGGAGGTGCTGGCCCCGGGGCACATTGATCAAACCCGAATTGATATGCTATGCGGTCAGGCCTATAAACGGCACTATCAACGCCTTCCTCATGCCATACCGGTAATGAACTCGGACGGATCATAATCAGCATATCAATAAAGGCTGCAGGGATGTTCTTCGGCAAAGGAAAGGACACCGAGCGGGAGAAACCATGATAGATAAGCGGTGTGGCCACACCCACAGGCGGGCATACATACGGCCGTGCCACAAAGCGTCGGGGATCATCCACTAGAGTATTCAAGGATAAGGTGGAAATGGTATGTGACCAACGTGTAATCAACGGCTGGCAAGACTTCGCTTTCCCAAATGTCCGAGACCCATCAGTATCGAGCACGGGGATGCCATCTTTATCCACTATCTCCCGAAGAACCTCCGCCTCGAATACAGTCGGAGCAGGGGCAAATTTTGGGAACCTCTCGAAGAAGAAACAAAGCAGGAACTGGCTGTGAATAAAGGAGACAGGCTCATATCGACCCACGGAGCGAATCATATCTCGATGTAGTAGATCCAGCCGATAATAGAGATTCCCAAGAAATAGGGGAGCCAAAGGGATCCGATCTCCTCTGAAGAGCCTGACTGCCAAGGGGAAGACAAAAGGATTGAGGGAATCCGGAGGCGTGCTCGGAAGAATGAAGAATGAAAGGAAGCAAGCCAGAAATCCCAAGAAATAGAGCCTGGAGTCATACATCGGACCGACCACATACTCCCGAGAGTTAGGGTCAGCATCTCTGGCCAAGGGCTGAAGATCTTTGAAGAAGTGGCGGATCCATGCAGTATAGGAGGCACGGTCCGTCCTTACTCGACTAGTCCTCCTCGCTGAACCATCGAAAACGGAACTCCACCGACCACAAGTCTGAAGATTTAGTTTCAGAGATTGGATCAAAGAATCATCTTCAGGGGGTGTTTGCTCAGGGTCGAAGGCATCAGGGCCGGTCACTTCCAGACGCAGCAACATGAACACATCCTCGAGGGTGGGCCCTATCTCGTGCTGGCCAAGTATAAAGGTGTGTGTCTCAGTGCTCCACCGAAGAGCCATGGCTTCCAGGCTAGCATTGTTGCGACGGATGGATAGAGATCTAGATATTTTCACCGGGATCAATAGCCGGGCCTCTTGAAGCCGCTGACAGAAGCTTTTGTCCGAGAGGACATCATCTACCCACTCCTGCCAACCAAAAGGAGGGTTTGAGAAGGCCTTGAACTGAGGATAACAGTATGGAAAGTCCCCCCGCTCAATCCGAAAGCGTAGCACCGAGGAAGGAGAAATGAGGTCCTCATGTTCAGAGTCAGTGTCCTCAGTGAGACATAATGGAGCCCCCTTCGGAGATAGAAGAGAAGTGGTGGAGGTAGCCGCCTGCCAGAAGGGGTCCTTCCGACCAAAATAAGGAGATTTCCTCCACTCAGATGCCGGAGATACATCCCTTTCTTTCATGAGAGCCGGTTCTGATGACCCCGGAGCTACGGGTTTCTTTTGAGAAGACATATGGCTGAAATAACCGGTATAAATATTAAAGAGTTGACCGTATTAAAATTCAGAATATTGTTACATGCAACATGATGGGTTTATCAACAAATTCAACTTCGGACGTCATCAACAATTCATTTTCTCGGATATTCTTCAAGCTCAACAAATTTTAATACCAATGGGTGCATCATCAACATATAGATTTTCATCTTCTATCATCAATAAGAGGTGCAATGTCATAGGTCGCTTCATGATAAAGTTCAATCGGGTCAATTTCTTAAAGTCACTATGTTCCATATTAAAGGTCCAATTTATACGGGGCTCAAAATTTGGACTGAGTGAAGTTCAATAGTAAATTTCAGGCCCGAGATCCGAAGTATATTACATTGCTTATCAGTAGCAAGATTCAATGGATCATTATGCAAATTACAAGAATGTCCTTTCCAAAGTCCATATTCATAAGTCCAGGGTTTTCTCTCTCCATGTCAAAAATGGAGCTCAAATACTAGTCAACAAGTTATATTCGGCCTTTCCTCGGTGATACAGTTCAACAAATTATGTTCAAGCCAAGCACCTCAATAAGGTTTCAAGTGCTAGTGCATGTTTCCATATGGCCAAAATCACGGTGTTTGAGCTAAAAAAAAAATATCATTGGGATTGCCACAAAAATTGAGTCCATATTCAGATTCAGTTTTTATTTATTTTATTTTTATTTTCATCAGACTGCCCTCTACATTGCCACAAAAATATATTTATATATATTTAAATATATTTATATTCGGAAGAGGGGGTCGAATGTCATACTTACAAATTTGGGCAGTTAGAGAGGTGAAGTCCGAAGCCGATACTGGAAATTTAAGCTGAAATCAGAGAGGCTTTACAGACTGTAATCAACAAGACTGGGCTAGGCTTGGGCAAGACCACACACGTTGCGTTGAGAGGGCGAACGTGCGTGGTCAACGTCGGATAAGCTGAAGCCGGAAGCAGCGATGTGGAGCTAGGTTGGGCAAGACCACACACGTTGCGTTGAAAGGGCGAACGTGCGTGGTCAACGTCGGATAAGCTGAAGCCGGAAGCAGCAATTGATTGTGCACAAGCCAAGGCTAATGTGGGTAATCCCAGCTCTAAACAAAAAAATATATATATATGATAATCAATATATATATATATATATATATTTGCCCAAAGTTTGTCAAACAGCAAAGTAAAAAAAAAAAATTGAAGCACCAGCAGATTTAATCTAAAGCAAGCACCAGCAGATTCGAAGCTAAAAAAAAAAAAAGGAGAAGATGCTGCATTATTGGGCTAAGATGAAATACCGACAACAGTGGTGTAGGTCTTCGGTGATGGTGATGGCGTCCGGAGTTATAGCAGCGGCAATGATCTTCAATGGGATGCAAAAGCAGGATGCAGCTTTGTTTTTTTTTTTGAAGAAGATGGTGAAACTGTTCATTTTCAAAGAAACAAACAAATGGGTTTCAAATTTCAGAGAGAGAAAAGGCACACCCAAAAAAAAAAATAAAAATAAATAAATAAATGAAGATTTCTGAGCACTAAACAATGAAGATTTCTAAGCAGAGTAAAGTTGCAGTAGAGAGGATGGTTTCTGGTTAGTCATGGTTGGCTCACGGCATGACAATATCTGTAGCAGCAACCGCGGCTCCCTCCTTGGACCTCTTGATTTCAAGAGGTTGAACTTGTAGCAGACCTGTCCAACCTCAAAGTTGCCTGCAGGAACGTGGGGACTTATTTGCTTGCTTGCAAAATGGCGGCAACTTCTGCTGCTAGAGGGCTTTGCACCACTGTGTGGGGGTTGGCTATCATAGATTGTAAAGTTGGTACCGAGAAAATCGGAACCTAGCTTTCCAACATAGGCATTGCTTCCTTGGGACATGTCATCTGCATCAAGTGATATAACGTACTCAGTATGAGCACCATGTCTATATCTTCGTGCTGCTAGGAGATAAACGAAACCTTCTTGAAAAAAAAAAAAAAAAAAAAAAACCTGGGTTGCCGAAGACCAAAAAATGAAGAAGAAAGTTGGGTCTCTCTTTGTTGAAGAAAGAGAGCCCGACAATGGCGTCTAGTAATATTTTAGAAGCAAAGTTTTTCTTGAAAATGAAGAACTGGGTCTCTCAATATAGAGAGAGAGTAGGCTAAGAGAAGAAATTTGGGTGATTTCGGCGGCTGAGGCAAAAATAAGTTGATGAAGTTTAGGGTTTTGTGACATTTCTTTAAATAAAAAAAATGGTGTGATGCCTACATAACAGCCTGCCGTTTGTTTTTCTTTCAAATCAAAAATAAAGGTGCATGAACATTACCTTTTTATGCTATAAAGTGAAAAGTGGGCTAGCTGTATTCTAAAAGAAAAAGTGTGCCTTATCTTGTCAAGAATACAGAAATTGATTTTTTTTTTAGTTCTTATTTCTTTGACTTGGAACAAAAAAAAAAAAAAAAAAAAAAAAAAAAACGTTTTACGTTTTCCAATACTTGGAGAAGTGAAAATGTAATTATCAATATTCTCAGTAGTTGTAAAAAAAAAAAAAAAAAAAAAAAATTTTTGCTTGTCAATTTTTTCTGTAAATTGAAGTGCGTCATCAACTTTATCCATAGGCTCTGTCGTGACAAAATTTTTTTTTTTGGGAACGTGATGCGAAACAGGGTCGAAGAAATGACAGTATGCATGTCTGAGAAATTTCAAATTTCTCACACACGCAAGGGGCAAATGTAAGAGGGGCTAATTTGAGCCCACTAAATTATTTAGGCCCAATAGCCCAAGATTAGTGGGCCCGAATTTATCGTAAGTCCAAGAATCGGTGGGCCCAGATTTATCGCCATCAAACGGATTGAATCGCTTTAAGCCTCGAAAGGGTTCGGATCCACGAACCTAGAGACTTACTCAGGCCCGGACTCGAAAGGGTATTAGGCAAGCCTAGAGATCCGAGGCATTCGGACTCGAAAGGGTTCGGATCCACGAACCTAGAGGTCCGAAATACTTGGCTTCGAACGGATTCAGACGCAATCTAGAAGTCGCTCCGTTAATGAGTCCCAGAACACTTGCGGGCTCGGAGCTTTCCGGGATCTACGCACCAGAACCATGGGCGTAATGGAGTTCGAACAAAGGACCCGATCCCGAGGACGGTGAGTGGAGACAAATTCACTCTTCGGTTAAACTAGCCTATACCCGGGTCGAGGTGGCACGACCCCGGGGGGTCCATGAGACTCGGCAATACTTTGCGGCAGGACGTCCTCTGGGACTACCCCTGACCCTTTGGGATGATTGGGGATCATTGGTTAGGTGTGGCTAAGAAGAAGGGTTCGCCGAGGGAGTGATCTCCTCTTCGGGGTTTTCTCATCCTCGGAGAAGTCACCTCCTCGGAGAGGTCACTTCCTCGGACAAGGTGGTTAGAGAGAATATCCCCCATGTGCCTTGCACATGGGCTCCATCCTACATCATGAGGTGCCTATAAATAGCACCCACCCATAGCTTTACAAGGGATGGATTTTGGAGATTTTTAACTCTTGGGAAAGAACTAATTTCCCTTCTCCATTATCAACCTTGAGAGTGAAAGTGGGAGATCAATGGGAGAGCCTTGCCATTATTCTATTCTCTAGCCATTTTGCCTTCTTCTTCACCCAATCTCTTATCTCCATCATCTCCTTTGTTGTTGTGTTCCTAAGTTGAGATTATTGAGGAATCTAAGCCTCTCATCATATTCTAGAGAATTCGAAATTGTTCTTCAAGGATGTTCGAAGATCTTCCCCTTCTCGTTTTCCAACTTGGCTGTAAGAAAATCGATATGTTCGATGGCATCATGTTGGCGACGTCCAATCTCGGTTATCCTCTCCACCGCCTACAAAATAAAGGATTAGTAGGCTAATATAGAAACACTCTTTTGGTTAGCCTTGTAAAACTATAAAGGATCACGTACCAATATCGCCGATTGAGCGGCTAACGCGATGGCCAAAAGATCGGCTTCTGCCCTAAAAGTTGCTCTGTCAGCCGGTAGAGACATGGAGGAAGCCAGGCTCAAGGCCACAGCTGGGTCTTTTATAGTCGATGCATTGGAGCCAACCGACATGTTTTTTTTATCCTTGGTTGTACTATGAACGGCACAGCCAAGTTTGATTCTTCCAAGCATGGCCGTTTATCCACTAGGTCTTCCGAATAAACGGCTTCGTGATCGGCCGAGCGCTTTTCACCTCTGTGCTCTGTTACTTGACCCTCCTGTTGATCGACAACAGGTTTTGTTTCGGCCACTTCATTCTAGACCACCTCTTCAACAGGAACAGGTGGAGGAGTTTCTTCCCTAACGTCAGGTGGAGGGGGTGGAGGTTGGTTTCGCTCAGCTTTAGCTCTTTTTTGGGCGGCCATCCTCTCGGCGTTTTTCTGTTTGGCCAATTGGGTGAGCGACTCACCGGCCATGTTATCAGGGTAAGAGCTGGGTAAGTCCCCTAAGTTTGTAAAAATGTCTTCGAAGGAGACGTCCCCTTGGCTTGAGGTTGACGGAGGGTCAGATGAATTGAGTCCGGCTTCCTCAAAGGCCGAATTAAGAGCTTCATCTTCCTTGGCTTTTAACTAGTTCGAGTCCTTGGCAAGTGAATCGGCTGCTTGATCGTCCTCGTGTTCCGAATCGGAGGCTTCTAAACCGACCTCCTTTATGTTTTTGAAGTTGGGGAAGATAAGGGCTATAAGATTATCTTCACCTCTTGGAATTGGAATGCGGTCTGCCCTTGAAAATGTTGCGTAAGACGGTGCGTATCGCAAGAGAATGTGGGCCGCCCTTCCTTGTTTCTGAAGGTTTGAACGGCCAACGAATTGTAGAACGATTTTAATTTCCCCAAGAACAGCGTCGTCGGCTGAAACCAACACTTTCTTCAAATCGTTACCTACATAAACAAAATGGTAAATACATGGAAGGAAAGCCGAATACATATGAGGTAATAAGAGAAACTAGAGTGAGCTATACGGCCACCTGGTTCGCCTTTTCGCCTTGGCACGGGATCTAGGTGATGTTCACCCTCGCCGAATTCCCAGTTGCCTCGAACAATGACCATCACGTCGTCAACACGCTTGCCAGAGCTGGTAAGCATCGTCACTAGGTGATGATCGGTATTCTTGGCCTTGAGAAAATAGCGTCCCAACCGGCCAGTAGACTTGGCTAAGGCATAACAATGCCAATGCCGAATTGGAGGTATACCTAGGTTAATCCTAAGACGGCGGTTTAACTCTATAATCCCCATTATGATGCAGAAAAAGTTCACGTTAGGTTGGGAAGGGATTAGACCCCAGTGTCGAAGGACGACCCTTAAAAATGGGTGAAGGAGAAAACGGACTCCGCCCTCAGCAATCGATAGGAGAGGAAAAATGATTGTACTCTCATCGGTCCTCTTCATATCGGTGGTGCTGTCTGCCATGAGTGATAGATGGACGTCATCGGGGATGGAATAGTGGCGTCGGAAGCTGGAAACTCAATCCACAGAAAGGAGATCTTTCTAATTTTTTGCCATCCTAACTGGCCTAAGGATTATGCAAAACTAAAAGTAAACAAGGAAATGATATTGGGAGTGAAGGAGAAGAAAACTTATGAGAAGCAGAAGGGATAATGTGAAATAGGAGGAAGTTACAGAGGTCGCGAAGTGAAGGAGTTGTACTAGAAGGCGAACCAGAAACTTTGAGTATTCAAAACATACATTCAAAGAGACAAAGTTTTAAATCACATTAAATGGAGGAATCATATGAAGGGGCGGAAACTTGTAATGATGACCCAAAAAACGTATGCGTTCTGACACACGTTGGAATGAGGTTAACCGCCGAATTTTTGCCTTTCCAAATTCGAAACCAAACACGCCGACTAACTGGTATTAGTGGGGTGTTTGGGGGGGCAATTGTGGGAGCCAAATAATAGGGGACTCAGATAGGCCGAGTACATATTTACAAAATCAGAACATTATATTCGCCCGTCTCTTACGTTCTAGGTGCCGAGTATCCTAATCGGCCATAAAGCCAGTTGAGTGAAGGGCTGAACAGAAGTTGGAATACAACAAAAGGAAGGCCGAATGAACAAACACAAGATGGATTAAGAGTGGGACATACCCTGAGGACCAGGGGCATATATAAATAGAAGAACAACAACCAAAAAGAGGTATGTGAGAAAAAACTTAGAAACTTAACTTACAAGCAACCAAGAGAGTATACACTGACTTATCCGTTGGATTGCTAATACTGGCACCCCCGACCGAAGTATTCATTCCTTTTCAGGTGACTAGATGAGGATCATGAGCGTCCTACAGGATCCAAAAAGTATTTCCGAACCACTTCTCCATAACATGCTACATGTTAGATTATGCAAATTCATGGCAATTCTCTACATGCATGTATATACCAACTTCATAGTCAACTCAATTCACATTTTTTATTACAATTCATTTTTGAGCTCACATGATTACAATTCAAACTCATGAATTCATGCCCAATTACTCACCTATGAGCTCCAATCTTCCAAATTCTAGTTATTTCTTGAGTTAATCTTCAAGATCTTCAAACTTCTTTTTCAATTCTCTAGCTTGAGCTCCCTCTCTCTACAATCGGCACACACTCTCTCTAGAGTGTAATCTCAGCAAGTATAAGTTCCAAAAAGGAATTGAGTGCATATAAGCCTATTTATAGACTTGGCCAATCAAATTGATTAAGCCTAAGTAATTGAGCCTAATTTAATCGTTATGAATCTCATTATTTTGATCCGAATCAATTTCTAATTAAATTTCACCATAGGCTCTAAAAATTATAGCATAGTCAATTTCAGTTTCTGATGCCTCTACGGCTTTCAATTTAAATTGCAAAGCAAAAACTCAAATAGATTTTCATATGGTGAACATATAGAAATACAAAGACACATGTAATCACATAATTACCACCCAAAACCATATTAAGCATATAATCACAATCATAATTAAGATCAATTAGCATATCATTGAACAGGGTTGTCACATTATGACTTGCAGATTCACTATCATCCCAGTAAAGCCAACATGGTAGCGGATGCTCTTAGTAGAAAGTCAATGGAAAACTTAGCATGTTTGCTTACGGAGCGGAACGAACTATTACTTGAATTGGAAAGAATGGAGGTGGAAATTGTGCTACATGAATGGGACGGACTGTTGGTTGCAATGACCACACAACCGGCTATTATTGAGGAAATTAAACAAAGGCAATTGGAGGATGAATTCCTCAAGAAAGTATATGATGAGATGGAAGCAAAACTGAGACCGGGATTTCTTTGGAAGCTCAAGTGTTGAAGTTCAAGGGAAGATTGTGTGTTCCTAATGTCCCCGAAATTAAAGGAATAGTCTTGGAAGAAGCTCACTAGTCCAGGTTTGCTATGTAACTCTAGAATACGAAAATGCACCAAGATCTCAAGCAAGCTTTTTGGTGGCCTAATATAAGGAGAGAAATTGCGTAATTCATTTGAAGGTGCCTTCAATGTCAACAAGTAAAAGCGGAGCATAAAAGACAGGTGGGGTTACTTCAACCTCTCCTTATTTCGGAATGGAGGTGGGAGGATATAACTATAGATTTCATTGTGGGCTTACCCCGAACACCTCGAGGTGTGGATTCTATATGGGTTGTTGTGGATAGATTGACGAAGTCTGCTCACTTTGCTTATGAAGACTGTTTATAATACAGATCAACTTGCTATTGTGTACATTGCTAAGATTATTCGATTGCATGGTGTTCCAGTTTCCATTGTGTCGGATAGAAATTCTAAGTTTGTGTCAAGGTTTGTGCAAAGCTTACAGAAAGCACTGGGAACAAAGTTGAGGTTCTGTACCGCATTCCATCCACAAACCGATGGACAATTTGAAAGAACTATACAGACATTGGAGGACATGCCCCGGATGTCTGTTTTGGATTTTTGAGAAAGTTGGGAGGCTCATTTACCTTTGGCAGGCTCATTAATCATGACAGTGGTTACATTGAGAGAATGGTTTGCTATTAATGTGACTTTGAGGAAGTTGATATGAGAGAATGATTTGATGTTAATGTAACTACTGTCATGATTAATGAAAAATTTTATTAATTTTATTTATGAAACCACTCAAAGTTTTATTTACTTACTACATTTCCCTTATCATTAACTATTACATCTTGAGTCACATCACTATTTTTTACACTGATGATTACATTTCGTAAAACATTAGAATATTCTACTGGATGCATCACGACTGATTCTTTATGATCAACTTCCTCTTTGCTAACACCAACCTTCGAAATTGACAGACCAGGATCAACATCACTAGTTTGTGTCAGAATTAGAATGGCCTTCGTTAGAGGACAATGCCAAACATCAACATTTTCATTAGTATATTTTTTAGATAACACTACAATAGAGGGGGCCCTCATTTGAGAATCTTCTGGCATGTCACTCGTAGAATACTTCAGATACCCCTTCCTTTTACAATACGTAATCTACCTTTTAATATTCAAATTTTCAAGTCGATACATCACCATCCATGGCACTTGTTTGTCGTTAATTGAACAATAACCATTTCCATAATAGACTAACTCGCATTAACAATCCACAGGGAAAATAAACCACGCCTGCAAACTGTCATTACCATCTAACCTCCGATCATAAACATTTACTCTAACCAACCCACTGGTATTGGGTGCGGAAAGGGGGGAATATTTAATCAATATTTTATCAACCTTAATACCTTTTTGTTTGTATCTTAACCTCAATTGAGAAAATAAATTAGGCAAAGCAAGTTCAATACAACTGACATCACTTGTTGAAACACCTTCAACAACACTAGTTTTTATATCATCCATTCAAAACCTGAACATTACAAATAAAAATACATAAATTATAATTCTAAGCAGTCTTAAAGTACATTTGACTCCTTAAAGTAATTTTGCATTCTTTTCCACTAACAGTAGCAGCCACTAAATATATGACACCCTTCTGAATACTTCCAAAATTTCCCAACAACGTATCTTTGTAGTCTGTCCAAACATCAACTGGGAAGAACCGGTCCACAACCTCTATCCTGTGACGAACGTACCCTTTGTCCTTGCCACCAACGAGCTTGAATCTCATTTTCTTTAGCATTCGAAACCGGTCAGACTGGTCAGGATCAACAATCCAGGTCTCAGGATTACCCTCGCCAACTCTAATAAATATCTTGTCAGGTGTGGGGACAGAATCTGACGGACTATTATCACTTATGAAGAAAAACAAAACGTGCTGGACCACATCTTCATATTTAGCATCTTGTCCCAATTGAACATTCCCAATTAATTTTATTCCCTTAACCACGATCTTCCCTGATTGACGGTTACTTCTCTTATTACCCAACTCAATACCATTAAGCAATCTCACCACACCTTTATTATCAAATTTAACGTCCCTTAATTGTTCATCATACAGTTGTAACTTCCTTACTCCCCTCTTGGTCCTCTTAATATATCGGAAAATATTTTGAACATACCGTCGGCGATGAACATTCGCCGCCTTAAAACGTGCGCGACCATGGTAACATCGCTTATATCCACTAGTCACTGTGTCCTTGACCGGTGGTACGCAAGGGGAGTCCGATACTGGCTGCTGATACCTCTTTCCATTTTTTTTTATAAAACACTCCAAATCTTTTATCTTACAAATTCTATAGATTCTCTTACCTCTGCTAACCCTTCTATTCAGACACCTTAGCTTTGATATTTTTTCCCTCTGCTCCTTGTACCCACGAACAAACTTCGCCAGAGCTAACCGCCGGCTCTCTACCCATAGTAATATTTGCCACACCAAAAAATAATTTACACACATTTGAGTGAACTGCCCGTAATTCTTGGGATACTCTTCTAAGGAGTTCAACATTATATACCAAAACAATCAACAAACAAAAAAGACTGAAAATGAGGGATAAAACAAGGTACCAAAAAACAAATTCACCATAATAGCTATCCCACTGCAAAAGCATATTCTTCTTTGTCAAAAAATATTTTTTGGTACCAAATAAATAGCCAAAGTGGCCCGCGTGCAAGGACAAAGATTCCCCATTCAAAATAATTCAAACACGTTTATTTTCCTACCTTTGCTTTATGTCTATCATTCTGGAAGAATATTTTCTTTACAACCACGTAAACCACTAGAAAAGTGACATGTGTATGGCACAATCTAGCAAAAGAATCAAAAGTACTCACACCACTCACACCTGGGCCCGGGTGTGACTTCCTTTTAACCTCATCCATACACGTGTCCGTAAGTATAACAATGGACGACTTAGATCAGCGGGAGGGGGGGCACTGATAATGTCAATACAGCCCCCCCAATCACACCACTCACACCATTCACACCAGGTTTTTTAACTAATAGGGAGGCCTTGTACGGCTGGTGTGAGTTCACTATTTACCACTACAAAATGCCTCACCAAGCCTTTTTCCTTTTTTGTGCCAAGAATGTTTTCCTCACCTGCCCACAATGCCCATGCCCAAAAGAACAACTCTTAGAACTCCTCTAATCCCTTCTCCAACTAACCTGTCAGCCATACTACATACTTGTCGCAAGGGAGCTCCATGAAGATGGAAACCCTCACCTTCATGCCATGGTTTAATGCACGAAGAAGATCCAAACGTCCAACCCGAGATTTTTCAATCTCACTGGAACCAATGGGAGGATCTACCATCCAAATATAGAAAAACTCCACTCGCCAACAGCAAGTTGACAGTATATACAGAAAGGGGGCGAGTTCGTCGAATGGGGAGAATTTTCATCTAAGGGGAAAAGTCCTTTGAAGAACAGAGACGAACTCTGGTATTTTCTGACGTAATCGGTGGGACATCTTTCCTTGCAGAGTGCAAAGAATTATTCTTCCATTTCTGCTTCTGCAAGTATTCCCCTCTAGAGTTTGTCTCTTTTCTTCGAAAGATTTTTCCCCTTAGATGAAAATTCTTCCAATTCGACGAACTCGCCCCCTTTCTATATATACTGTCGACTTGATGTTGGTGAGTGGAGTTTTTCTATGTTTGGATGGTAGATCCTCCTATTGGTTCCAGTGAGATCAAAAAATCTCGGGGTTAGAGGTTTGGATCTTCTTCGTGCATTGAACCATGGCATGAAGGTGAGGGTTTCCATCTTCATGGAGCTCCCTTGCGACAAGTTTGTAATATGGTTGACAGGCTAGTTGGAGAAGGGATTGGAGGAGTTCTAAGAGTTGTTCTTTTGGGCATGGGCATTGTGGGTAGGTGAGGAAAACATTCTTGGCATAAAAACGGAAAGACTATCGTCCACCTCCATTCAAAACCTGAACATTACAAATAAAAATACATAAATTATAATTGTAAACAGTCTTAAAGTACATTTGACTCCTTAAAGTAATTTTGCATTCTTTTCCACTAACAGTAGCATCCACTAAATATATGACACCCTTCTGAATACTTCTAACATTTCCCAACAACGTATCTTTGTAGTTTCTCCAAACATCAACTAGGAAGAACCGGTCCACAACTTCTATCCCATGACGAACGTACTCTTTTCCCTTGCCACCAATGAGCTTGAATCACATTTTCTTTAGCATCCGAAATTGGTCGAACTGGTTAGGATCAACAATCCAGGTCTCAGGATTACCCTCGCCAACTCTAATAAATATCTTGTCAGGTGTGGGGACGGAATCTGATGGACAATTATCACTTATGAAGAAAAAAAAAACGTGGTGGACCACATCTTCATCTTTAGCATCTTGTCCCAATTGAACACTCCCAATTAATTTTATATCCTTAGCCACGATCTTGTCTGATTGACGGTCACTTCTCTTATTATCCAACTCAATACCATTAAGCAATCTCCCTACATCTTTATTATCAAATTTAACGTCCCTTAATTGTTCATCGTATAGTTGTAAATTCCTTACGCCCCTCTTAGTCCTCTTAATATATCGGGGAATATTCTGAACATACCGTCGGCGATGAACATACGCCGCCTTAAAATGGACACGTAAATGACGTGGATGTGTTACATTTTGCTCATATTGGTATAGCTCAATGGACTCATTCTTTTGTTGGGTAATTTCGCTTTTGGCCCCATTGCTATAATTACTCTATATGTTTTTTTGAGGCTGAAGGTAATCAAGTGATTACCGGCCGGTTATGACCCAAACATTTCGGTACAGGTTCGGGTCATGACATCACAACCTCCAAAGCGATTCATATTACTCATGATGTGAGCCCTACATATACATGAGTGGTATGGATCACTTTGGAGGTTGTGGGTTCCCAAAATTAGGGTCCCAAGCATTTTTATTCAAATTAACGGGGAGTCAATGGTCAACACCCAATTGAAGGAACTTCCTGCTCTCCATGAAATGCCTTGAAGAGTCAGCAACTTGAGCTGTGCACTCGTCTGGATTTTTTTTTTTTTGCCCAAACATATAGATGTAATTATTTTTCGGATCAATTACACAAAAAAAAAAAAAAAAAAAAACTTCAGAATTTCACACATTTTTTTTATCTTAAAACCTAAGTTTTAAATTTTGACAAATTAAATCCTGTTCTTTCACCCATATTTCAATTTAGCCTCCCCGTCCATTTCCGTCATATTGAACTAACGAAAATATGGGCAAAATTTTAAATTTAAACTCACATGTTCAAACATTTGTATCTCCCTCATTGTAACTTCGTTTCATCTCATTTTTGCATCGTTGGATTCACCTTATGGCGTAGTCATTCCACCCCTCACACGACTTGTTCTGCCTCTTTTTGCACGTCGTTGGAGCTTTGAAAGTTGATTAAAAACAAGATTTTTTTTTTCTCTTTGGGTAAAATTTTCAAATTTAAACCCACATGTTCAAGCACTTATATTTCTCTCGTTGTAACTCCGTTTCGCCTCATTTTTGCGTCATTGGATTCACCTCATGGAATAGTTTTCATTCCACGCTTGTTTCACCTCTTTTGGCATGCCATTAGAGCTCTAAAAAGTGGCCAAAAAAAGATTTTTCTCATTTATTTTTTTATTTTTTTCCCTCTATCTTCTATCTCCATGTTTCTTCTTTCCTCCTTCCTTTCTACAATTATTCTCTCTTTTCCTCTTCCTTCATGGTCTTTCTACCGAGCTCATGGTAGCCACTAAACCTCCGATGGTAGCGGTGCTGTCGAGTATGAAGGTTTATGACTTACAGGAAGAGGGAGAAACGTAAGGATGTGAGGGAAGGGCCATGAAAGAAGAGGAGAAGAGAGAATAATTATGGAAAGAAAGGAGGAATGAAGAAGCATGGAGATAGAAGATAGAGGAAAAAGAAAAAGAAATCTTATTTTCGGCCAAATTTTGGAGCTCTAACAACACACACAAAGGTATGAGGGGTGGAATTAAAACTAGGTCATGAAATGAATCCAATGACACAAAAATAAGGTTAAACAGAGTTATGATAATAGAGATATAAGTGCTTGAACACGTGAGTTTGAATATGAAAATTTTTCCTAAAGAGAGAAAAATCTTATTTTTAGCCAACTTTTGAAGCTTCAATGACATGCAAAAAGAGGTGGAACAAGGCATATGAGGGGTGGAATGAAAACTAGGCCATGAGATGAATCTAACGATGTAAAAATGAAGCGAAACAGAGTTATGAAGAGTGAGATACAAGTGCTTGAACATATGGGTTTGAATATGAAATTTTGCCTAGATTTTTGTTAATTCAATATGACAGAGATGGATGGGGGCCCAAATTGAAACATGGGTGGAAGGATGGGGTTTAATTTGTCAAAATTTAAAATCTAGGGTTTAAAACGAAAAAAAGCATGAAACCCTGAATTTTTATTATTATTATTATTATTGTTATTATTATTATTATTATTATTATTATTATTATTATTATTATTATTATTTATTTATTTATTTATTTATTTTTGTAGTTGCCCTTATTTTTATTAAGGGTGATCGGGTTAAAAATTCAAAATAAATTTCCTTTGTCTAAAAATTTAGGCATTAATTTTTTTTTAAGACAAACTATTACAAAATTACAAAACTACTCAGAGATATATATTATAAACGATGGAACCAAACCAAAACCATCATCTCTCTCTCTCTCTTCTCCGAGCTGAATCTTACCGGCGTTGCCACCACCATCACTTCTACCATCTCACCCTCTCCTTAGATCGTTTGAAGTTCCGTCACAAAAAAGTGAGAAAAAGTGGGCTAAAGCCAGGGAGTTTCATCCAACCAACAAGCTTAAGGAAGGGTGGCTAACCCGTTCTTTTTTTGTGTGACTTAAACTCAAATATTTTAGGTCTCAAAACACTCTGAAATCAGTATGAAAAAGAAAAGAAAAGAGAGAGAAAAGATGGTACAAAAGCTCAAATTATATGTCTTTAAAGAGCGGATGCTCTTCTAGTTCACAAACCACAAGTTGAATATTCTCAAGAGCTGAAATTTGTGTTCAAGAATCTTAGCAAGAGGCCTCTAGTTTTTTCTTAGGAGGCGTATGTATGGTGTATGTATATTACAAGAAAGGAAGGTAGTGTGTTGGACAAGCTATAGGCACTTGGAGAATTTTTCTAACCTAAAACCACGAGGGGTGGTCATGTATTTATAGAAAAATAGGCCCTCATGTCAGAAATATCTGTAACGAGATAGCTGGTGCAAGGAATGCACATGGGGACAGTTAGCTGTCTCAAAATATCTGTTATCAGGAAACATGGCCGGCTGGCCACGAAGGGAGACAGCCGGCCAATCAAAAATGGCCTGCCGGCCACTTGTTGGCCAGCAGGTCTTTGAGTGGTCAGGCCAGAAAAAATTAGGTTTTGGTCGAAAGGGGGTGCAAGGCTTAGGTTCTAAAGCTAAAAAACTAAAGCCTTTTGCTGAAGAAATTGAACGATTGTACAGCGTAATATTTCATCATCGAGTGTTCAATGTGAGGCATCCAAGTCTTAAGGGCAGTCAAAATGGGCTGTCTACACCTGTTTCAAAAGATAATGGTCGTCGCCTCCGATCAACATAGCTTTTCTGATAGCTTTGGGTCGTGATCAATCTTTTTCTAATGACAACTACTTTCTCTGTAGTCTCATAAACTAATTTGGGCCCAAGCATTGGTGAGTCCCCTATTTCTGCCCAACATAACGGTGATCTACAAGGACATCCATAAAGAGCTTCGAAAGGCGCCATCTCAATACTAGATTGGTAACTGTTGTTATAAGCAAACTTAACCAAGGGTAAGTGTCTTTCCCAAGACCATTTAAAATCTAACACACATGCTCTCAACATGTCTTCCAAGATTTGTATGGTGCGCTCTGATTGTCCATCGATCTATGGATGATAAGTAGTGCTGAAATTCAATTGAGTAGCCAAAGCATTCTGAGGACTCTGTCATAGCCTGGCTGTAAAGCGAGGGTCTCTATCGGACACTATACTCATTGGAACCCCATGAAAGCGAATAATTTCACGGATGTAAGTTCAGCTAGAAACTCTATGGAATCCCCCATGCTCATGGAAAGAAAGTGGGCTCGATGTAAAGTTCAGCTAGAAACTCTATAGAATCCTCCATGCTCATGGCAAGAAAGTGGGTTGATTTAGTGAGCCTGTCTACAATCACCCATGTCGCATCATTACTTCTTTGTGTTCTAGGAAGGCTAGTAACAAAGTCCATGTTAATATGCTCCCATTTCCATTCAGTAATTGAGAGAGGTTGCAGTAATCCTGTCGGTCTTTGGTGCTCAACTTTAACTTGTTGACAAGTTAAAATTTGGACACAAATAAGGCTACATCAATTTTCATCCCCATCCACCAGAATTGTTGGCTGAGGTCATGGCACATTTTGGTGTCTCCCGATTACACTGCTAGACATGAGTGATGAAAGTCTCACAAAACGTCATCCCTCATTGATTTCGGCACAAACAATTGGTCAAAGTAATGACCACTAGAGTCTGTATAAATATTCAGGCCCTTCTCTTCTTTCCCTTTGGAAATTTTCTCTTGAATTGCATCCACCTCTGGATTACCCAATTATGCTTCTGCCACTCTCCTAACAAGGGTGGGTTGTGGAACAGTGCAAATAGAATGGCTTGATTAGAAGACTCATGAAGCTGTAAATCAAATTCACTGACTTCCTTATCATCTTCCATTCCCTCACTGCTAAGCGGGCTATAATGCTCATAGATTTTCTACTAAAGGCATCTGCTATGACATTAGCCTTATAGGGGTGATAGTGTATTTCAAAGTCATAGTTCTCCAAAAACTCCATCCATCTTTGTTGACACAAGTTCAAATCTTTCTGAAAGAATAGGTACTTAAGGTTCTTGTGATTGGAGAAGACTTCAAATCTCTCACCATACAAATAATGTCTCCAAAGTTTTAAAGCGAAAACAATGGCGGCAAGCTCTAAATCGTGCGTTGGGTAGTTTCTCTTATGAGGCCTTAGTTGTCGCGAACCGTATGCTACCACTTTGCCTTCTTGCATTAAAACACATCCTAACCTTTCCTTTGACACTTCACAATATATAGTATACCCTAAGCCACATTCTGGAATGTTAAGAATAGGAGTGGTAGTAAATCTAAGTTTTAGTTCTTGAAAGGATTTTTCACAGGCTTCACTCCAAATGAACTTTACTCCCTTACTAGTCAATCTTGTCAATGGTGACGCTATGGAAGAGAAATTATTTACAAATCGACGGTAGTAACCTGCTAAACCTAAGAAACTACAAATTTCATAAGCGTTTTTGGGTTGTTCTCAATTTTGTATTGCTTCTATCTTTGAAGACCGAAACCCTATCTCCGGAGACTACATGACCCAAGAACTTCACCTCTAAAAGCCAAAACTCACACTTCTTATAGTTTGCATACAAGTGATGTTCTCTAAGGATTTGTGGAACACGACGGAGATGCCCTTCATGCTCCTCTTCTGAAGCTCCCCAAGGTGAGGTACTAGGGCATATAAAATCCTTACCTAGAAACCCCTGTAACTGTTCTTTCAGAACAACCAATTTAGCTGGAGCGAATCTATAAGGCGACAAAGAGATAGGCGCTATACTCGGTATCAAATCTATAGAGAATTCGACCTCCCTATGAGGGGGTAATTCGGTGAGATATTCGGAAAAGACATCGGGATACATGCAAACGACCCTCGGAAACCCATCCTGAACCTTATCACTTCCATTATCTAAAAAGGCTGCCAAGAATGATCTAAACTCACCTCGACCACTAGGGTAGTACAATGAGAGTAAGGATCTATCACTCTTATCCCCAAAAACTGTAAAACAATCACTACCTAACGTACACACTGCAACTCTCCCATGATAACAATCACTAATAGCCAAGTATTAAAACATTTTTTAATGTTTTAGTTGCGCAGTTCCAAACATTTCCACATTGTCTAGAGGCTCACCTTTTTGAATTCAAAATGCTATCTTCTTTTAATCTAGATCGAGCAAAAGATACAGTGGGAATGAATGGAAGGGGTGAAATCCTCTAAAATACCTATTTCTCCTTTCAAATCAGTTAGAAGACTATACAAAAGAAACTTGCCATTAAAGCATACAAAAGTTTTTACAACCCTTGACACAAAACTCTAAGCTTCTACAATCAAATTTCTTTAAACCCTGCTTCCTGCAAATAAAAATACGACTCCATGTCACTGCAGTGGTGTGTCTCCAGTTCCTAAAAAATCAGATAGGGTTGAGCTATATGCCCAGTAGGAATACATTTAACCAAGTATCTAATCTTTTGAACACTCACATGGCACCATTATAACTGAACAACATAAGATAATTAGTATTGGTAAATAACCAATTAGGTAATTAAATAGATAAATAAATATAAAAAAATTAAAGTACACTTCTATTTCACACAAAACCGTTCTCAATGTAGAAGGAGAAACACACCATGAGTCCCTTACAAGATTCCAAACCACAAGTACAAGTCTTTAATACTATCCCCATATCTACCGACTACTATTCGGCAGGATGTGGGCACTAAAAAAACATTTAATACAATCCCCACATTTACCAACTACTATATGGCAGGACGTGGGCACCTAAAATCATCCGTTTTCCCACTTTTACTGACTACAATACAACAGGACCAATGGACACCCAAAAACATTTTTCCCACATTCGTCCGGTGATAAGCGTAGACTAGGAAATTGGGTACCTTGACGCCTCGCGCGAGTACCAACACAACACCACATGCTCAAAACCGACTCTTAACCCGGACTCATGCTTAATTAACCACTTCATTAAACTTTCTTCCAAGTAAAGGAGCATTCGTCATTATATGAGAGGAAAGAAAAAAAAATATAACCTTCAAAGAGCATCAATCCCCAAGTCACAATTTCAACACCACAACAATATCTATATTTTCCATACCTTGATTATTCACACAATTCCAAGAATTTAAGGAAATTTCCCTTTCAAATACCATTCATTGCTCAAATTCAAGATTAGGGTCTTAAACAAATTTGGGGCTTATTCTCCATTTTAATATATATCTCTATTCACAATATTATTACTCATATTATATGGAGAATTAGATAAAACTCTAATAAAAGTTGAGTAAAATTTCCCTTTTTTTGTGAAATACATGATTTAATCTAACTTAATCATCAAATTAAGTCATAAAGTCACAACCATCATCTTCAAAACAAAGAGATACTAAGTTAAAAGTAACCCTACCTTAAACTAGGAGCAAATAAACGAAGCTTCTAGGGGAATACTTCGTAAAAATGAAATCCAATCGATAGGAGGGAAGATCTTCACTCATACTTCTCTTCTTACAAGAGATTTAGACTTGGATCATAGCAAAATGAAAAGTATTAAGGTGACAAACTTAGGGTTTGTCGGAGTGAGAGGGAGAGAAAAGAAGATAGAATAGAAAAGATGAAGAAATGACCTAGAAGGGTCTTTTTTAAAAAATCTGAATTCGCGCAGACCGCTTGAGCAGTCTTTTCATCGCTCTAGCGGTGAACAACACCTCTCAGTATGTAACGCCCTCAAAATGAACCCATAATATATACAATATTGACATGCATTGACATAAGAAAATAAAACATTCTTCCATTCATCAGAGTATTCTTACTAAAAGACATTACATGTAATAATGAAAGTAAATGCCCTATGGGCTTACAGCTTTCCAAGCCAACACTTGGACACAAAAAGTGAGTACTAACTCAACTACAGATTAAGCCCTTGGCTTGAATTTACATGTAATGACAAAATAATAAAATAACTAAAAAAGGTCTTCAACTCCAAATCCTTCCAAGCTAAGTCCTTGGAGGTAGCATATCACCTGGACCTGAAAATGATGTCCCCATATAGGGCGAGCCACAGCCCAGTAGAAATATACTAAACCAAATATAAGAATTGACTAAAACAATAGCATTCAACAGAGGGTCCACACCTATATTCCAACTTATATCGTATCACAGTTTCATGATAATCCTGTCCATGTTACATTTCAGTTACCATTTCTTGTTGAACTTTAAGTGTGAAAACAAGGCTCATAACCTGGCCAAATAGTTTAATGAGATTCTAACTCATCACAAAATACTTTAGAAACCCATGTTGGATACACATTTTGGTGCTGTATCAATAACACATAAAACCATTTTCATACTTCACAAATGATACACATTTTAGTGCTGTATCAATATACCAAACACTCCCATACTTCGCAAATGATACACATTGTAGTGCTGTATCAATGCCAAACAATTTCCGGTTTAGAGGTCCATCCCCTATCTTCCCCTAAACCGTGGAGTACATCCTCTATCTCCTCCCATACAACACAATGCATATAAATAGTTATCATATACATGTCCAATCAATCAATACACAAATTTTGATGTATTATACCAACTGCCATACTCGATAGCATACTCAATTGATTAGTTTTAGTTTGCCTAATCATCATGCATTGTCTATAACAATCAACACTATCCTCCACCGATAGCCCAAAGCAGTTATTTCTAAACAGAAAATAAATGCGTCAAAAGAATATACTATCCACACTTCAACTAGGTGAGCAATAAATAGATTCCAACTACACCATTAAATTTCATACCTTTCCAATTTGAATATTCTCAATTCAATTTTTCATTTCTCAAAATTAATTATATAAATTAATTTATCAAACTAATTAGGACATTTTTCCATAACCCACATATCAGCCCAAAGGTTCCATTTTCCTCAATAATCCAACATTAACCTCATTTTTCTATGTCATACATGAATATGGGTTATTATATACAAAACCCCCATCTTTTGTAAATTACACAAAGACCCAAACTTTTCCCAAAATTACACAACAACTCCCAACATGTCAAAATGCCAAAATTTAAAGACAAAGCTCATAAGAAGGAGTAGGGTATCCCTACCTCGAAGTTAGAGCTCAAATGGAGTGGATGATGAAAATCCAAGATGCTCCAAACTCACAAATCTTCAGATTAAGAGAAAGCCCAAGTCACTCTCTGTCTTTCTTACAAAGGAACTAGGGTAGAAACACTTAAGAACAAGATCATCCTCTAGAGAGAAGGTATGTAGAGAGAGAGAGAGAGAGAGAGAGGGTCGGCTCTAGGGTTTTTAAAACAAAGGAGATGAAAAAGTGATGTTTTAAACCGCTGCTGCGATCTGATATAACACAGGCTCGCTCGAGCAAAGGATTGGTCGCTTGAGCGACCAGACACAAAGAAACCTCGCTCGAGCGTAGAAAGCCTCGCTCGAGCCAACAATGCGATGCTTCAGGTCTGCAACTCAGAAGCATGCTCGAGCGACAGAATGCTCGCTCCAGCAAAGAAACTCAAAACATACACCTCGCTCGCTCGAGCGAAGGAAATCTCGCTCGAGCGAAGAACTGCATCCTTCAGGTCCAGTACTGGATGCAGACGCAAGCTCGAGCGAAGGACTTCTCGCTCGAGCTACCAGATACAAAAACTCAACTCTCACTCGAGCGAAGGAACCCTGGCTCGAGCGAAGGATCTAAAACATGGAGCTCGCTCGAGTGACATAGTCCTGGCTCGAGCGAAGACACCAAAATCTGGGTAGAAACTATCTGTTTTAAAACTCACCAAACCTGTTACAAACCTGTCCAAAACATCCTATAACTCAAATACAAAGTATTGAAGGACGGAAACGAGATATAAATAACCATCAACATCTACGGAACCAAGTCCGGATTACACTAATCAATGGAGGGAAAACCAGGATCGTTATAACCTCCCCCCCCCTTAAAGAATTTCGTCCCCGAAATTAAGTAGAAGTTTTCAAAAATAACTTTTTCTCAATTTTCAACAGTGTTACCAATCAACATTACACAACCTGACCCAATACCGGTCATCCCATCTCTATTCAAGAGGCAACTTACAATATATGTTCTAACATGCATTATCAACATGCATCTTTTTCAATTTCAACCATTTTCAATGCCAATATTACATTTGCATTTCTATAACACATTTAACATAAACAATGCTATAACAAATTTCCATCTCAAGGCATATATATTAATACCTCCACAATATTTCCATAAACCAAACACACACAACGTTTTTTTTTTACAACTTAAGACATACATAATGCTCTTAAGGTTTATTAATACAACAAAATATGCAACAAGTGCTCAAACATCCACAAATAGATCTGGATATTTCTCTCAGACCTCTAACTCGCATTCCCAAGTGGCTTCCTCCACCTCGTGACGTTTCCACAAGACTTTTACCAAGGGAATGGTCTTGCCCCGCAAGACTTGATCCCGCCTATCCAAGACCTGAATCGGTCTCTCCTCATGCGAGGCATCCACATCTACCTCTAAATCGGTCCAATCCAATACATGTGACGGATTCGGCTCGTATTTCCGAAGCATGCTAACATGAAACACGTCATGTACTCCAGACAACTGCGGCGGTAAAGCTAAACGGTAGGCAACCTCGCCAATCCTTTCAAGGATCTCGAAAGGGCCTATAAACCGAGGGGACAACTTCCCACTCTTACCAAATCTCATCAAACCCCGCCTATGTGATATTTTCAAGAAGACATGATCACCCACCTCAAATACCAAAGGCCTCCTCCTACGGTCGGCATAACTCTTTTGACGGCTCTGGGCTGTAATGAGCCTCCTACGGATAAGTTCAACCCTCTCCGTCGTTTCCCGAACCAACTCCGGACCCAACAAAGGTGTATTACCCACCTCGGCCCAACAAGCAGGAGACCTACAAGGTCGGCCATACAAGGTCTCGAATGGTGCCATACCGATACTCGACTGGAAACTGTTGTTGTAGGAAAACTCCACCAAGGGCAAGTGCCTCTCCCACGCGCCACTAGAGCTGAGAACACAACCTCGAAGCATATCCTCAAGGATCTGAATAGTACGCTCGGACTGCCCGTCAGTCTGAGGATGATAAGCCGTGCTAAAGGTCAACTTAGTGCCCAAGGCACTCTGCAAACTTTGCCATAACCTGGCAGTAAAACGAGGATCTCTATCCGAGACTATCGTCACTGGGACCCCGTGCAATCTCACTATGTCCTAGATATACAAGTCGGCAAGATGATCTATCGAATCCCTCAGGCGCATAGGGATAAAGTGCACTGACTTAGTCAACCGGTCTACTACCACCCAAATAGCATCACTACCCTGCTGAGTCCTCGGAAGACCTACAACGAAGTCCATAGTGACATGCTCTCACTTCCACTCGGCAATAGGTAAGGGTTGTAACAAACCCGCTGGCCTCTGATGTTCGGCCTTCACTTGCTGACAAGTAAGGCACTTAGACACAAAAACTGCCACATCTCTCTTCATGCCCCTCTACCAAAACTGGCGACCCAAATCACGATACATCTTAGTGCCTCCCGGATGAATCACAAGGCGTGAATGATGAAACTCTCAGAGTCCGTCCTCTCGGCAAGACTCTGGTACAAACAGACGGTCTTGGTATCTCACACTCAGGTCGTGATACACATTCAAACCCTTTTTAGCCTTCCCACTAGAGATCTTCTCTCGGAGTGATTCTACCTCAAGGTCACCTCTCTGTGCCTCTAACACTCGATTCATAAGTGTATGCTGCGCAACTACAGAAAACAAGGCCGCAGCCTCAACAGATTCACCCAGAAGCAAATCAAACTCGCCAAGTGCATCCAACATCTCCCATTCCCGGATAGCTATACTAGCTACATCACTAACGAATTTCCTGCTAAGGGAATCCTTCCCCGGATGATAGTGCAACTCAAAGTCGTAATCCTCAATAAATTCCATCCACCTCCTCTGCCTCAAGTTCATGTCTTTTTGTGTAAACAGATATTTCAGACTCTTATGATCCGAGAATACCTCGAATTTCTCACCATATAGATAATGCCTCCAGATCTTGAAGGCAAAAATCACAGCTGCTAACTCTAGGTCATGTGTAGGGTAATTCTTCTCGTGTATTTTCAACTGACGTGAGCCATAGGCAATCACTTTTCCCTCTTGCATCAACACACAACCCAAACCCTCTCGTGAGGCATCACAATAAACGGCATAACCCAAACCCCTCTCCGAAATAATCAAAACTAGAGCGGTGGTAAGTCTAACTTCTAATTCTTGGAACAACTTTTCACAAGTCTCACTCCACACAAACTTGACCCCTTTCCGTGTTAATCTAGTCATCGGCGAAGCTAGCCTGGAGAAATCCTTCACAAACCGGCGGTAATACCCAGCTAATCCCAGAAAACTGCGGATCTCGAAAACACTCTTAGGCTGTGCCCAATCTTGCACTACCTCTATCTTGGTTGTATCAACAGACACCCCTTCTCCAGAGACCACATGGCCTAAGAACTTGACTTCTCCCAGCCAGAACTCACACTTCCCAAACTTAGCATATAGCTTATGGGCTCTAAGCAACTCAAGCACCACTCTCAAGTGTTCCTCGTGCTCCTCTTCAGAAGGCGAATAAATCAAAATGTCATCCACGAAGTCGACTACAAAATGATCCAAGAATTCCCGGAAGATTCGGTTCATCAAGTCCATAAACACTGCCGGTGCATTGGTGAGCCCAAAAGGCATCACCAAAAACTCATAATGGCCATACCGCGTACGGAATGCCGTCTTTGGGATATCCTCCTCCCTGACCCTTAACTGATGGAAACCCGATCTCAAGTCTATCTTAGAGAAACAACAGGAACCCTTCAACTAGTCGAATAGATCATCTATACGAGGCATAGGGTACTTATTCTAAATCGTAGCCCGATTCAGTTTTCGATAGTCGATACAAAGTCTCAAGGCACCATCTTTCTTTTTAGCAAAGAGGGCCGGCATTCCCCACGGCGAAACACTAGGGCGAATAAAGCCCTTATCTAGCAACTCCTGGAGTTGAACCTTCAACTCACTCAACTTGGCTGGGGCAAAACGGTACGGTGCCATAGAAATCGGTGCCGTGCTGGGCACTAGATCAATAAAGAACTCGATCTCTCGATAGGGTGGCAAACTAACAAGATCCTCGGGAAAGACGTCCGAGTACTCGCAAACCACTCTCGGCAATACAGTCTGGGTCTCATCACACTCACTACTCATGAAGATAGCAAGAAGACCACTAAGCTCACTCTGCCCTCGCGGATCATACACAGGTGGCAAAACACTACCAACCCGATCCCCCAAGAAATGGAAACAACACCCGCTTAAGGTACATACAGTGACCCTCTGGCGGTAGCAATCAATAACGGCCCGGTATGACGATAGCCAGTCCATACCCAATATAACATCAAAACCCGACATAGGCATAACTACAAAAGGAAATGGAAGTCGGCGGTCGGCGACCTCTATATCACAGCCCCGACACCCTTGTTTCAAAATCAATTCACCCCCAACAGTTGATATAACACAAATAGGAGATGCTAACTGCGCCAACTCCAACCCCAAAACAGATGCAAATGTAGCAGATATGAAGGAATGGGATGCTCCCGTATCAATCAACACATTAGCAACCGAGTTGCAAAACAAAAAGGTACCTCGTACAACAAATGGAGCCGGTACAAGATCATGCGCGGTAACAGCATACACGCACCCTAAAGGTCTCTGATCTATCTGTTCACCCCTAGGAGCATAAGACTGCTGCGCAGACTGGGACGATGAAGCCCCCTGATTGGACCTCGTGGCCTGAACTGATTGAGCTGGCTGATGGCTCTGAGTCTGCCTCAAACTAGATGCACCAGATATGCCACTCAATGCGGGCAATACCTCTTCAGGTGCCTCGCCAGACCACACTGGTAACAGGAAAGCGGCTGGCCTCTGTCCTGACTCTGGCTCTGAGGTCGAGCCGAAGATAAAGCTACTCTCTGCCTTCCTCCCTTCTGCGGGCAAGCTGGAGACTTGTGGCCCAGCTGGACACATTTGTAATAGGTAATGTCTCCCTGACTGCCTCTCCCAGAACCTGCACTCGGCACTGGAAAGGTAGATCTAGCAAAAGTATTTTGGGACTGCTGAGGGTGAGAACGCCTCTGCCTCTTACCGTCCCCCTGGCCGTCCTGGCTCCTCTTGGAGCCCCTCTGTCCCTCCTCCTCCTCCTGCATCATAATCTCCATATGGGTCGCAGCATCCACAAGGCGCCCATAATCCCGGGTCATAGACCCCCCAACTCTCATCTTGAGCCCACGCCTCAACTTCTTCTCAAATTCCAGACAACCGCGTTCTTCGGACACCACAAGCTCAGGTGCAAACCTGGACAAACTGGTAAAAGTGGCCTCAAACTCGGCCACTGAGGAACTCAGCTGCTTAAGCTGACAAAACTGGTCCCTTAGCATCTCCCTGACAGCTGAAGACAAAAACCTCTCCTAAAAAGCATCTACAAAAGCCTCCCATGTACCACCAATACAGCCCCTTATAAACTTCCACCACTGACCCGCGTCTCCCTTCAGCTGGAAAGATGCCAAGGTCACCTTCAAAACCCCGTCCTCGATACCAAGCATCTCAAACGTCTTCGTTGTCTGTTCGAGCCATTCATCCGCCTTAAGTGGCTCTTTTGGATCACCCACAAACTCATCCGGGTTAGACCGGAAGAATTCCCTTTTCAGAAAGGAAGGCCCTACATCTGCAACATGGACTTAGGCTTGATTATTAGCTCTGAGAATGCCCACGGACTCCCTGATTGCTCCCACTATCTCGCAGGCTAAGACGCCCATAGCCTGCTGACCCACTGGTTCGGCCACATTGGCCGGACCAACACCTTCCTGTTGCTCCGGAATCTCATCTGGTATAGGCATCTCTTGCCTACCACGCCTACCATGCCTACCACGTCCTCGTCCTGACATCCTAATAAAGGTAACAAAGACGTTAGCACATTAAAAAATGTACCGAAGCTATAACACTCGCGTCCTAATGCATTGGGCAACAGTAATTCATTCCACATAAGCACATAATCACATAGGCACCTATGAATTCTATTCCTGGATAATGACAGTCCCGAGGCGTTCCTAGAGTTCCAGTTACAAATAGCGTTGATCAAGTGCTTTTCCAACAGGACTCCCAGAAACCCAAGGATCCAATCAACATCCTAGAAATTAAATCCCATACCCATATAGTCATATAAGCATGTTATCAAATAAACACATACTATCATACATACGTCTCTAACAAACGAGACGAACCCATTGTGATACTAATCACTTCTCACGTACCCAAAGTATTCAAACCCGGTACGCTCTGATACCAAGTTGTAACGCCCTCAAAATGAATCCACAATATATACAATATTGACATGCATTAACATAAGAAAATAAAACATTCTTCCATTCATCAGAGTATTCTTACTAAAAGCCATTACATGTAATAATGAAAGTAAATGCCCTATGGGCTTATAGCTTTCTAAGCCAACACTTGGACACAAAAAGTGAGTACTAACTCAACTACAGATTAAGCCCTTGGCTTGAATTTACATGTAATGACAAAATAATAAAATAACTAAAAAGAGTCTTCAACTCCAAATCCTTCCAAGCTAAGTCCTTGGAGGTAGTGTATCACCTGGACCTGAAAATGATGTCCCCATATTGGGTGAGCCACAGCCCAGTAGAAATATACTAAACCAAATATAAGAATTGACTAAAACAATAGCATTCAACAGAGGGTCCACACTTATATTCCAACTTATATCGTATCACAGTTTCATGATAATCCTGTTCATGTTACATTTCAGTTACCATTTCTTGTTCAACTTTAAGTGTGAAAACAAGGCTCAGAACCTAGCCAAATAGTTTAATGAGATCCTAACTCATCACAAAATACTCAAGAAACCCATGTTGGATACACATTTTGGTGCTGTATCAATAACACAAAACCATTTTCATACTTCACAAATGATACACATTTTAGTGCTGTATCAATATACCAAACACTCCCACACTTCACAAATGATACACATTGTAGTGTTGTGTCAATGCCAAACAATTTCCGGTTTAGAGGTCCATCCCCTATCTTTCGCTAAACCGTGGAGTACATCCCCTATCTCCTCCCACACAACACAATGCATATAAATAGTTATCATATACATGTTCAATCAATCAATACACAAATTTTGATGTATTATACCAACTGCCATACGCGATAGCATACTCAATTGATTAGTTTTAGTTTGCCTAATCATCATGCATTGTCTACAACAATCAAGACTATCCTCCACCGATAGCCCAAAGCAGTTATTTCTAAACAGAAAATAAATGCGTCAAAAGAATATACTATCCACACTTCAACTAGGTGAGCGATAAATAGATTCCAACTACACCATTCAATTTCATACCTTTCGAATTTGAATATTCTCAATTCAATTTCTCATTTCTCAAAATTAATTATACAAATTAATTTATCAAACTAATTAGGGCATTTTCCCATAACTCACATATCAGCCCCCATTTTCCTCAATAATCCAACATTAACCTCATTTTTCTATGTCATACATGAATATGGGTTATTATATACAAAACCCCCATCTTTTGTAAATTACACAAAGACCCAAACTTTTCCCGAAATTACACAACAACTCCCAACATGTCAAAATGCCAAAATTTAAAGACAAAGCTCATAAGAAGGAGTAGGGTATCCCTACCTCGAAGTTAGAGCTCAAATGGAGTGGATGATGAAAATCCAAGATGCTCCAAACTCACAAATCTTCAGATTAAAAGAAAGCCCAAGTCACTCTCTATCTTTCTTACAAAGGAACTAGGGTAGAAACACTTAAGAACAAGATCATCCTCTAGAGAGAAGGTATGTAGAGAGAGAGAGAGGGTTGGCTCTAGGGTTTTTAAAACAACGGAGATGAAAAAGTGATGTTTTAAACTGCTGTTGTGATATGATATAACACAGGCTCGCTCGAGCGAAGGATTGGTCGCTCGAGCAACCAGACACAAAGAAACCTCGCTCGAGCGTAGAAAGCCTCGCTCGAGCCAACAATACGATGCTTCAGGTCTGCAACTCAGAAGCATGCTCGAGCAACAGAATGCTCACTCGAGCGAAGAAACTCAAAACATACACCTTGCTCGCTCGAGCGAAGGAAATCTCGCTCGAGCAAAGAACTGCATCCTTCAGGTCCAGTACTGGATGCAGACTCAAGCTTGAGCGAAGGACTGCTCGCTCGAGCTACCAGATACAAAAACTCAACTCTCGTTCAAGCGAAGGAACCCTGGCTCGAGCGAAGGATCTAAAACACGGAGCTCGCTCGAGCAACAAAGTCCTGGCTTGAGCGAAGACACCAAAATCTGGGCAGCAACTATCTGTTTCAAAACTCACCAAACCTGTTACAAATCTGCCCAAAACATCCTATAACTCAAATACAAAGTATTGAAGGACGGAAATGAGATATAAATAACCATCAACATCTACGGAACCAAGTCCGGATTACACTAATCAATGGAGGGAAAACCAGGATCGCTATACAGTACTTTTGTCTACAAAACGAGATACTGTGATCCCTTCATCTTCGCTCGAGCGACCATGTGTTCGCTCGAGCGGTCTTGCTTGACCTACAAACTACTGGATGCCCTTAATCTTTTCTCGAGCGGTCACCACAAAAAATTTCACAGAATCTCCACAATGTGACCATTCACTGAACATAATCAATGTGACATGCAAAACAAAGTGCAAACACTGACAATGAGAAGATTCATACTCATAAACAATCAGGACCTCATTCGAAATACCAACATTGATATTCGAATCTGAACAATGTGACTATTCACTTAATGTAATCAATGTGAGATGGGAAATAAAGTGCAAGCACACACAATGAAAAGATTCATACTTGACAACAATCAAGAGATTATTCAAAGCAACAATGTCAACATTGGAATGCCAACAACGTGACCATTCACTCAACATAATCAATGTGACATGAAAAATATATTGCAAACACTCACAATGAGAAGATTCATACTTTAGAACAATCAGGACATTTTTTGAAATACCAACGTCAATATTGGAATGTCAACAATGTGAGCATTCACTCAATGTAATCAATGCGACATGAAAAACTGACTCCAAGCACACAATGAGAAAATTCATACTAAAAAACAATTAGGACATTATTCGAAACACCAATGTTACTATTGAAATCTAAACAATGTGACCATTCACTCAATGTAATCAATGTGACATGGGAAATAAAATCTAAACACTCACAATAAGAAGATTCATACTTGAGCACAATCAAGACATTATTTGAAACACCAATGTCAACATTGGAATATCAAAATGTGACCATTCACTCAACATAATCAATGTGATATGCAAAATAAAGTGCAAACACTCACAATGAGAAGATTCATACTTCAGAACAATCAGGACGTTATTCAAAACACCAATGTCAACATTAGAATGTCAACAATGTGGCCATGCACTCAAAAATGTAATTAATGTGACATGAAAATAGACTCCAAACACTCACAATGAGAAGAACACCAATGTCAACAATGGATGCTCAATAATGTGACCATTCACTCAACATAATTAGTGTAACATGGAAGACAGACTCCAACCATTCACAATGAGAAGATTCATACTTGCAGACACCAAATACTCACAATGAGAAGATTCATATACAAAAATAATTAGGAAATTATTCGAATCAACAATGTCAATATTAGAATCTCAACAATGTGAGTCAACATAATTAGTGTAACATAGAAAACAGACTCCAAACATTCACAATGAGAAGATTCATATTTGCAACACCAATAAGAACATTCATAAAAGCAAAAAAGAAATTACAAACCTTAAATCTCGAATCCCTAAGCATTAAACCTCGAACAATAGGAATGTAAATATTCATAATTACTGATTTTAATCAAAGAATGTGACATAAAAAATACTGTTGTATTTAATCTCAAAAAATATTATTAATCTGAAAAATTTCTATTGTATTTAATCTCAAAAAATATTATTAAATCGAACTCACTTAACATAATCAATGTGACATAAAAAATATTCAAAACAATCACAATGATAAGATTCATACTCAAAATAACATTCATAAAACTAGAAATTTCTAATTTGTAAATTACAAACGCTAAATGTTAAGTCACTAAACCCTAAACCTCAAACAATTGGATTGTAAATATTCACATTTATTGATTTCAATAAAAGGATGTGAACTATTGGATGTAATTTCAAAAAATAGCATGAAATTTGAGAAAACAACTTAGGTTTGTTCACCATTGTTGATATCGATTTGTGTATTGATCTTGAACGATAATCTCTGTTGTCAGAATGAAGTTGTTAGCGATCTCTGTCGCCGGAATGAAGACTGTTTATCGATCGTAGGGTTTTGATCGAAGAAGAACGAGTTCAATATTAGGGTTTTAATTTTGGAAAAAAAAATGAAATTGTAGAGTTTTAATTTTGGGAACAGTGAAGAAAAGTTTTGATTTTGTGTAATGTTAGTGTTTTAAAGGGGGGAAAAAAAGGGTGCATCTGATATGAACATAAGGGCAATATTGTCTTTTCATTAAGGATAAGACTAATTGCAACATACATAATTAAAGAAGGATTGATGAAAAAAGCTCCCAATAATTTAATAAGGTATATTGAAAAATTAGGCATACTTAGTGATGTTTTGGGTGTAAATAGAATCTCCCAAATTAGAAAGTCAACAAAGCATACCAAAAAACCCACTAAGCCCAAGTCCAAACCCGAACCCAACAATCTTCATAATGGGGAAGAAATAAACACCACTATGAAGGGTATTAAACTCCTCTTTATAGGAGTTGAACCCAAGATCTCATACCACAAAGGGCATGTTTGATTGACAGGACTAGAGCATGGGATTAGGATTATTAATCCGTGGGCCCAATTATCCTATGTTTGTTTTGACATTTTGTTTTAGGATTATTAATCCAATGGATAATTAATCCAACAAATTTGTAGGATTATTAATAATGGGGTAAGGGCGGGATTATATATCTTGAATTGGGAAATAAAGTAAAAAGACTATTTTACCCTGACTATATAAGCAAAAATGTAAGCCAAATCAAATCATTTCTACACAGTAAAGACACAGTAGCTTTGCTGAGAGAAGATCTCCATCTCTGTGTGCCAATTTCAGCCTTCGTTCGCCGAAAAATTCACTGTCAGCACTGAAAAACTCTCATTACCGGTGAGATTATCATCTTTGCCATTTATTTTTATTTTGTTTTCCAGATTTTTATCTATTTCAACAATTAATTTTACATGTTTGGTTCAAAATTTATGATAAATCATCATCGTCAGAATTTATAAGATGTATTTGTATATATATATAGATCTATGTATTTGTAACAATGTTTTGATGGTTTTGATATATATTATCTACTAGATCTGTGTTTGATTCTATTGTTAAAATTCTGCCAACCATGTGTTTGATTCTATGTTCAAGGGAGAAACTCATCATAAACAATTGGAACATGTTCATGAAGTGTTTGATTATTGCCCATCAAGTGTTTGTAACTTTCACTTTGCTTCTCGCTTTGAAACCCTATGGAGTTTAGCTGCTGTTTGTTTTAGTTCAGTTCTGGCTTGATCATTAGTAGTTTTCTCCATTTTAGAGCTTAATTTTTAATATCAAGTTGTGAGTATTATTTTTTGTGTAGACATTTCTTGGTCTTTTGAATGTTATTGTTGAATTGTACTTCCCACCTATGAGATGACCTTTTTTCTTGTTAATTTGCTTTGTTTGGTATCTGAGAAAATATGAGTGATAATAAATATGGTGAAAAAAATAATGACTTTTAATATTTTATTTTTAAATGTGAAAGTGAGTGTAACCGACAGTTTGAAGAAGGATCCAAGGTACTTTTGTCATGTTAGATATCTAGGCTGACATGAGGCCATCCTTTTCTTCTATAGATATATCAATTCTCTCATCTTCTTGCCATAATTGAGACTTACTTAAAGCTTTTTTTTTGAAGAAAAAAATAGTTTAGTTTCTTATTTTCTAAATGAAAATTGTTTGATGTAAATATTTTGAAAACATATTAAAACAATATATATATATATATATTGGACAAGTTCTAAAAATGGTGGCTGTCGTCGGCAATGGTAAGTAGCCAATAGAGGTGGCTGGAGGTGATTGGGGAGAAATGTAAAATCAAAACTTATTTTGAAAATAAAACAAAACACTTTTTTTCCTAATGTTTAAAAAAAAAAAATTGAGAAAATTGTTGCCATTTTTTTTAGGTCACACAATGATTTGATAGCTACCAATGCTAGCTTTTTGGTAGGAGGAAATGAGCCTTTTTCCCAAGTACGCTAAGTTTAAATGAATACTGTGATCGTGCACACTCTGTATTGGTTTGGTCCACACATTTTTGCTTAATCTAAAGAAATTTCTTCAACAGAAGGGAGAATACATCATACTTATGGCCACTCTTTTTCCATAATATTCTTTAAAAAAAAAAAATTGAAATAAGAAAACTCATATAACCAAGCTTCCCCATTTTATTGATCACTCTTTATTCTTTTTATTTCAAAAATTCATAATCTAAACACATTCAATATGAGTGCCAAGAGATCATATTGCCCCATGTAAACAGCAGCAAATTTCCCTATAAAATGATCACGCCCTGAAACCATTAAAAATTCACACATGATGTTTTTTTTTTTTTTTTTTCATTTGAAATCTTTTTCATATATAGGAATGGCAACGGGGCGAGGCGGGGCCGGGGACTACACTTCCTGTCCCCGATCTCCGAAACTACAAAATTTCTCGTCCCCGCCCCCGATCCCCGGCAGGAAACCCATCCAGCCCCTGCGCCCCCGCCCCCGCCCCCACCCCCTAACGGGGATCGGGTTTCCCCCGACCCCGAATAATCCCTGTACAAAGCAACAACAATCAGCAAAGAAGATGAAGAGCAGATAGGAGAGAGAAGAGAGAACCACATATCTGTTCAAAAAAATCATAGATCTGTTCAAAAAAATCACAGATCTATCAAAACGTTAACAGAAAAAATTTAGATATCTTCAACAGATAAAACCCTAACAATAATACCCTAACAACAAATCAGATTTGAATCCATATATATATATAAATTGATCAAGATTTTTCAAAAAAAATCATTGATATTTTCAAAAAAACCACAACACAGAAGCAAATGATGAGGAGGGCGATCGATGGTACTGTGGTAGAAGGAGTGTTGTGCAACGAATGATGGCGATCGGTGGTGTGCGACGACGTTAGTGGAGAGATCGGTGGTTTGCGACGACGGTGGTAGTAAGAGAGAGAAAGAGAGAGACAGAGAGAGACAAAGAGAGAGAAATGAGGGATTCAATGAATAAGAGGCTGAAAATGAAATTTATAAATTTATTATATATACGGGCCATGTTCGGGGATTATTTGAGAGCAGGGCCGGGTTGGGGCCGGGGTTGGGGAACCTATCCCCATCCCCAGCCTGAAAACAATCGGTGATTTAATTTTTAATACCGTCCCCGGCCCAACGGGAAGTAATTTTCGAGAAAAACCCATTCTAATCGGGGTCGGGGGTCGGGTCCTCAGCGGGCCGGGTTCAAATTTTCATCCCTATTCATATAGGAAACTTATATATTTTTTTAACTAAAACTAAAGATCAAGGAATTGGTCTAGTTTAGTAAATGAGTTGCTTATATATTTCTTTTTTTTTTTTTTCTACAACACTGTTTTATTTATTTATTTTTCCCTATAAAATCATAACCCTTACGGATTGAGATTTTATAAAAATTTTGGGAGGACAACCTAGGGCTTAGTTCACCATATTTCTACAAAGTCAACTTGCACAATTAGACCTTAACACAATTTTAGTTGTGTTCTCTTTTTGGTTATTCGTACATTTTCACAATAAACTGCCCAATTCTAATTTTTGTTAACCATTAAAAATAACATTTAACTTGGCCCTAAAAGGGTTTGGTGTGAGATTGGCTTGATTTTGGACACAATCATACAAAAGTGAGTAGATGAGTATGGTTCTCCATGGTCAAGGTGGAGACTGCGAAATATTCGTAGGTCTACATTTTCTGCTTTATTTGGTCCAATGGTGTTTCATGTTTTAATTTTCTCTTTGTTTGTTTAGTTTTGTAAAATTCCTAATTTGCATGCTTGAATTAATTAATTTTTAACACATTAAATATGTTTAGGCTCTGGATTGATTAACTGAACTTTGATCTGGGGTTCAGTGGTTGAGCAAGGCTAAAAATAGAAAACACTTCAATAGTGTTCTATGTGGTAAATATAAAGACATCAGAGATTGAGCCATGAATTTTCTTTATTTGATTTTCCTTTTATTTGTTAGGGGAGCTAATAGCTTATCTGGTAGCTTCATCTTTGTTAGATAATTCACCTAGTAATGAATGATGTGTTTCATGCTAAAAGCTTTTTATCCACTTTGAGATTACATCCATAATTACAGGTCAAACAAAATTTGAATTAATGCAATCTTTTGGGAGCTAAATAGCTTATCTGGTCGCTTCTTTTATGCGGAGTTTTATTGGGGTACTGGTGAGGGCAGTGCCTTATTGCATTTACGGATTTTGTTAGCAATATAACTAGACCTCAAATTTCTCCAAATTCTGTTCTTTTAGTTTCACACCAGTGCCTTCTCTTTGTTCGACATGCAATAGAATACTTATTTATTATTTATTTTAAATCCAAGGCATTGGTTTTTTTTGTTTCAATGCAGAAAGTATACAATACTGTCATGAGATGGGTTCAATTCATTTCATTTCCTGGTTTATGGGTTTCTTTTACTCTACAACAGTCATAATGGGAAATTTAGTATAAGGCTCTGGACTCTGATTTAGTCACTAGGTCATTTCATTTATAATAATAATAATAATAATAATAATAATAATAATAATAATAATAATAATAATATCAGAGAGTGAAAATTTGTCTAAACATAGATTGTGATCCTCTCTCTCTCTCTCTCTCTCCAATTACTATGCATTTGTGTTCCTGTATTCGATATGTTTGTGAAGGGGCTGTTTCAGTACCCATCAGAAATACATGTTGTTCTAATCTCCTACACTAACTAGATTTGGTGTGTTAGTTGAAGCATTTGTAGATGGACAATAATGAATGCTCGGACAGTATGATGGACCTATTTGAAGCATTTGTAACACTCCAAGAAGTTGTGTCATCTATTAACTATGTATGTGGTGTGTACATTATTGTACTACATGTTGCCTTGGAGAGGTACCAATCTAGGTTGGATATTAAAAGGTCACAACATCCCTTCCAAGCACAATTAGACTATTTGAATAGATTGGTGAAGCATAGCGATATTGATTGTCATGAATAACTCCGAGTGAATAGGCATACCTTCATGTGTCTTTGTACACTTGTCCGAAGTGTGGGATTATCTGATTCCAAATATGTCCTCTTAGAGGAGAAAGTTGCAATGTTCTTAAATGTGATTGCACACGATTATAAGAATCATAACATCAAGTTCAATTTCAAGCAGTCTGGGCAAAGAGTTAGTCAGTACTTTAACAATGTCCTTAAAGCTATTTTACGCCTACAGGGTGTCTTACTTAAGACACTAGAGCCAATAACTATAAATTGCACAGATGATAGATGGAGGTGTTTTCAGGTATTACATAGTTTAATTTCATTTAGATTTTTGGCAAACACTAACATATTTAAAATGAATAACCTTATTTTATTTTGATCTTTGGTAGAATTGTCTTGGAGCTCTATATGGAACTTATGTTAGGGTTTGTGTTCCTGCAATAGATAAGCCAAGATATAGAACACGGAAGGGTGAAATTGTTACTAATGTCTTGGGTGTTTGCTCCCAAGACATGCAATTCATTTATGTGTTGCTTGGATGGGAAGGTTCAGCTTCAAATTCTAGGGTACTTAGAGATGCTGTGAATAGACCAAATGGTTAGAAGGTGCCGACCGATAAGAATCTATATAGTTAACTCATGCAATCTTAATTTCCCAATTTTTAAAGTACTTATACATATGAAATCCATACTTGTTTTCAGGTTTCTACTATCTTGTAGATGCGGGTTACATTAATGGTGAGGGTTTCTTAGCGTTGTATAGAGGGCAATGCTATCACCTCTCTACACGGAGAGAGAGGGGTTTCAACATGAAGCACTCTGCTGCTCGTAATGTTATTGAGAAGTGTTTTGGGTTACTCAAGATTAGGTGGGCAATACTGAGAACTGCTTCGTACTACCCAATCAAAACCTACATGTTGCCTTCTCCACAACCTCATCAGACGTGAAATGCCAGTGGATCCATTTGAGTTCGAGTTAAATAACACTCATATACCTCAACCTGATTTAGGAGAAGAGTTCATCAATACAGCAGAGCCATCAAATCAATGGAGTGACTGGAGGGATACATTGGCAAACATAATGTTCAATGAATGGCAAGCAATTAGAGGAGTTGGTGGAAATCCTACGTAGTTGAGATAGTTTATTTAAATATTTTATTTGTAATGATGAGAATCTTGTCTATTTTCATATTTGCAAAATATGTAATGAGAATCTTACGTAGTTGAGATGGATTTTTTTTATTTTTTTTATTTTTAAGCTAATCAATTTTATTTGTTTAAATCTTTATTTCATTGAGAACCATTTGTTGCTTTCATGAGTGCGTAATAATAGCTATATTTTAGGTAGATTGAACAGTTGTTTAATATCAAGAGTGCTTTTTTTATTTTTTATTTTTTTATATAGTTCATGCACACTTTTCAATCATATTTTCACCTTGTCTTCCATACTTGTATTTTGTATATTAGAATGAGCTATTAAATTAATAATATGTGTTGTACATCATTATTATAGGCATAGATAGTGTTGCTACCAGTCATTCTCGAAAGAAAAGTAAGGGGAAGGCAGATGCTGGTTCAATTGGGAGTTGTAGGATTTGGACAAAGCGGGAGGAGTGGTTTCTCATAAGTGCAATGAGAGATTTGTGTAATAATCCTAAATGGAAGGTTGACAGTGGGCAATTTAAGTCCGGGTTTTATGGCGAACTTGAGAAGAGAATAGTCATGACTTTTCCTGGAAGTGACCTTCGTGCTTGTCCTCACATTGAATCAAAGATAAAAATTTGGAGGAAACACTATGGCCATTTGTATGAAATGACTGAGCTTAGCGGGTTTAGATGGAATGACATTGAGAAGATGGTTCTTGTTGATAGTGCTGATGTTTGGGAAAACTTTGTTTGGGAAGTTTTTTTCTTCTATTTTTTAGTGTTCATCTCATCATAACTACTAGATATCCCATTCATCTTCATTTCAATTTGATCTCATTTAGCTTACCTTTAATTTGAGCTCTTGTTGAAAGAGCTCCAAGTACATATTCACTCCCTATACTTTTGTTTATGTGCTGCATGCCTGAATGTTCTTTCTTTCTTTTGAACTTGTGTAGAGATAACCAAGTGCGAGTTCTATGCAAAACAAGTCATTTCCATATTATGAAGATTGGCTTGTTCTCTTTGGCAAAGATAGAGCCACTTGTGAGTTAGCTGAAGATCCCGTAGATGCAGTTGAAGCAATTGCTGTGGAGGAAGCCATGGGGAAGAAGGGTGATGGTTCTCCAGCTAAGCAATTCAATGTTGTTGACTTCGAGTGTTCAATGTCTACAAATGGAAATGTATCCAACTCTTCTACCTTTAGCAAGAGAGGAACAAAAAAAGGCAGGACTACTGAAGGAATCACAAGTAATGTTGCTACAATGACGGAGACACTCGGCTCTTTTTTGGACAAACTGGACACTAGATTGGGTGAGATTATTAAGAGGACTGCGTAGACACCCCATTTTTGACCGCCCTTAAGACTTGGGGGTCCCAGGTTGATTGTTTGTGGACGAAGGCTATGTTGTGCAAAGGTTCGATTTCTTCGGCAAGAGGAGCTTCAAATCCCAACCTTACACCCATTTTGGACCAAAACTACTTTGACCAAAATGATTTTTAGACCTTAAAACCCTCTCTTTCAAAATATTTTTGAAAAAACGTTTCTATGATGTTCCGAGGCTCGCATTTCGTTAAATGTTACGCTTTTCGGTAAACCGAGCAAGGACAAAATAGAAATAAATGAAAGAGACGTGAACTCTTTGAAAATTGTTTCAAAACACCTTATTTAGAGGTTTGGAGTTGAAGAAAATTGGAGGAGAGGGAAGAACCTAGTTGGGGAAGAAGTTGGGCACGAATCGTTAAGAGAGAGTCGAGCAGCCCTCGCTAAATCAGGCCTATCCTTCTGTACACTTGGATTTCAGCTATGAGGCCACCACCATTGGAAAGTGGACTTCCAGGGTTTCATTTTACATTCAAGAATCTCCTAAAGCCGAGCCCATATGAGCTATGGCTGGTTGAAGTTGGGCATCAATCCAGTTAGAACTGAAACTGAGTAGTCTTCACTAAAAGAGGCATATCTTTTTGTACAATTGGAATTTTTATGTGAGGCTTCCACCATTGGAAATAATAATTCCGGGGCTTCAATTTAGACTCAAGAATCACCTGTAAAGGAGTTCGGATGAAGGAGATATGCTTGTTTGAAGTCGGGGCCAGAAACCAATTTTTGCTTGTCGGCAACAAATAGAGCTTGTCGGCCATGTGTCGGCTACAAATGGGGTTTGTTGGCCATATGTCAGTGAAGAGTGACCCTTTTTGGCCACAAATGGTGGCTTGTCGGCCACCAATGATGGCCGGGCGGCCACTGGTGCAAGAGTAGCTCAGATTTTACAGATATTTTCCCTCCAGCTGTTTCACACTACTCCAGCTGTCCCTTCTTTGATATTTTCGACCAAGGCTCTTGTATTTCTATATATAGAAGGCCTTCTCTATTGTTTTCAAGGTTAGAAAGATTTGGGAGCCTCTCTCTCTACAATCCTCTCTCTCTACAACTCTTTCTCTTTAGATTTCTCTCTCTCTTCCCCTTTTGTGCATACAAGTAGAGATACATTTCTAGTTTGCCTATCAACCCTTAACCAAAGTTACTTATCTTTGGGCTGAGATTCCTTGGGACCTTCTTTGAGCTTTAGAAGGTGATTTTAGCTTGATTTGGTGCCTCATTTGTGCCTAAAGTGTGCTTCGCTTCAAGAGGTATAACCTTTACCCTTTAAGCTTATTTTTCATACTTGTTTTTGCCATCTTTTTGTACTATTTTTTGGGGTGTTTTTGAACTGAAAAACCTCTATTTTTCTGGGTTAAAAGTGTTGGTTTAAGGCCATTTCAAGTTAGGGGGTGGTTCACCCTTCTCACTCATTTGTTGTTAAAGCTTTTGTGCCTTCATTCATCACTTTCAAACCAACTTGTTTTGGCCTTCTAACGACTCAAATTCAGAGGATTTTTAGTGGCAAAAAACTTGTTTTGAAGTCCAAAATTAGAGGGGTTAGCCTCCCCTCATTGTGTCTTGTTTGCATGCCTAGTTAGCTTTATATGTTAGCATGTTTTTGTAGCTTAACTTAGCTTATTTCTAGCATGTTTTTGCCTCTACTTTGGGCTACTTTAGCTATGTTTTGGGTTGTTTATGTTGTATAAGTAGTCTTTTGCATGGTTGTAGTGTAACCTCATGTTTTAGCTACTCTTGTCTTCATTCCAACATGTTTTCCAGCTGATTTTGGGCTATAAAAACTCTATGTTTTTGGTCTGAAGCTTAGGTCCTAAGGCCATTAAAGGTTGAGGGGTTGATAGCCCTTCTTTGTACCCTGTTTTGGAGGCCTTGGCCCTTCTGATTCCCACCCTTTTGCTATCCTTTTCCAAGCTTTTAAACACTGTTTTTCAGAGCTATTTTAGTGAATAAAAACATGTTTTGAAGTCCAAAAATGGAGGAGGTAGCCTCCCCACTTTGTGTCTTGCTTACTGGTCTAGCATGCTTCATGTTTTAGCCTATTATTCTAGCATGTGTTAGCTTAATTTCAGAATGTTTTAAGCTATATTTTGGGTTGTTTTGCATTTGTTTTGGGCTGGTTGTTGCTTTTGAGCTTTGTATTGCATAGCTGTAGTGCAAAGGGCTTCACTAGTTTGGTGTTTTAGGCCTTTAAACATCATTTTCTTGAGTTGATTGCATGTTTTAGTATTATTTGCATGTACTTTCAGCACCTTAATCTCTACAATCTCCCTCATTTCTTCACTCTTTCAATTGTTTTGAAGGTGTTTCAACCTTAGGGTTGTTTAAGCTTGAGGTTGAGGCTCATGCCTAATGGTTTAATCCTCCTTTGAGGGTTCATTACCAACGGCATGAAGTTTCCCTCATGCCTTGAACTACTCCTTGGTTGACACTTAGTTCGCTTTAGAAGACATTCAGCAATGGACAAATTGACTAAAGAATGGTTTGGTAACTAAAATGAGTAAATAAAATTTGACAAGTAAAAGTGTGCAAGATAAGCATCTTCGTGTTGCATTGCATGTGTTCGGATCAGACGTTAATTCAAACACGAGGGAAATGGGACGTTTCATACTCAAAGTGATGAAACGTTTTGCTTTTCTTGGTCACCATCACCCTTGATCCTACATAATAGGGTTGTGGTTCTGTTGAGTCTTGTTTTGCACTCATTAAGCTTGTAAAAGCTTGGTTCGTAAGCCATCATCCATGGAAAATTCTTGGTTGATGGTTTGAGGGCCAAGAGTTGCACTCTTCTAAGCTTTTGTGATGATAAGGAGAGTAACAGTACACACAAACCTTGAGAATACACTGCTTTGCCTCTATTTTCTCTCTATTGTAGCAAAAAAGGGAAGTTCAGGAAAGGGGTTGCCAATCGGCCACTAGCTTCTACCGATCGGCCACCAGAAGTAGCTGACCAGCTACTAATGGTAACCGACAACCACCATTGGTAGACGACTGGCCATCAATGAAAATTTTGCACAAGTGTGTTCCTGAGTGGAAGTAGAGGTGTTCTGAAAATTGGCACAATTTTCAATGGTAAAAAAATGTGCAAACAGAGGCGTTCAGTGGCAAGGCAGTGGATTTTCGAGAGGAAACCAACCAAGCATGCATGCGTCCCTCGCCCGTGAAGCCATTTAACTACTTTATTTAGTTAATTGGTGGTTGCTAATTTACTTATTTTGTAATTAGCTAGTTATAGTGTTTAGCTAGTTAATTCATTTTGTAATATATAATTAGCTTAGAATAAGTTAGTTAATTCATTTTGTGTTGTAATAATTAGTTAGCTTAGCTTAGATTAGCTTAGCTCCTATTCATTCGGACCCTCCTTCGAGAGGGCGTAATGTTGTAATAAATGTGCGTGCGTGTGTGCATGTCTTCCAACCCCATGTCTTTTTCCCTTTTATTTCACCGCTTTTGATGGTTGGTTTAGGGACATTTTCAATTAGCATACCTTATGCTTGCATGTTTGCATCCATTCATTTGTCTTGCATGCACCGAGGCTCGATTCATCATTCAAATTGTATAGCAATTTCGATATCTTATTTGAACACGTGTTTAAAAGCATATTATCAAATTGAATCAAATCAAATGCCATATTAGTAGTCGAGCCTATTAATTTCATATTGTATGTGTTGCATTTGGCATCTTGTATAGTTAGGATCATGTATCTTTCTAACTAGTTTTTGTTTTGGCTTGGAGTACTCGGTAAGTTTTATGCTTTAGCATACTTGTATGAGTGTGATTGCCATATTGCCATGATTCGCATGCTTGCCATGAGGCTATGTGTTTACTTGCTAAACTGCATGAATACCTGTGGATGAAGGCTTTGTTATTTGAATTGGAACGATTTAACAAATGTATGTTCTAAGCCCACTTTGTTGTGGCAAAATCATGTTTTAAGCCCACTTGGGGTGGCAAATCCGCATCTTTTAAGCCCACTTGAGGGTGACAAATTCAAACCATTTTCGCAAACAAACATAAATTGAATTGTTCCAAGTCTTGTGACTAGTCTATACTTGTTAGTGTGCGTCACATAGTAAAGCTAGTTTAATAATTAGAACAAGAACACATAATGTTTATAAAAAGTATATCATGATTAGTAGAGGCCGATCTTTGATCGGGCGAGCGGGGATACTCATTTCAGGACCTTTCCTTCTCGTACCCAAGTTCCTGAGCCGAGGCAACTTTGGTGATGACGGACACGTGGCCTTTGGCACGAGTCAGGGTTTCCTAAATTCCCCCAAAACAAAAATATTTAGGTGGCGACTCTGTATCTGGCAAAGCAATCCAATTTTGGCATTATTTGATTTAAAATTCATTTTCCAAAGCGGTTTGCTGGATTTGGACTCTTTGGTGATTATCAGTTTCACATTGCACTTTAGGAGACTAGATTCGGAACCGCGGGAGTCCCAACTGTGAGGCCTTTCTTTTCAAACCCTTTCCGAAAGGCCGAGGCGTGAAAAAAAGCGAGTCCACATATTGGATATCAACATGACTTATCCCAAGCTAGAAGGAGTGTCAATGTTGAACTTCTGAAGCTCCCCTTCACATCAACTCAAAGGTTGACAGTAGGTTCTCTCATTGTCAAAGATGCTCAGCGAGTTGACTGCTTTTTCAGTCTCTCCGATACCGACAAATTGGAGTGGGTATGTCTTTTGTTGGGAGGGCACGCATAAGTACACCTGTTTGGGATTGTGGTTTATTCGACACAATAGAATATATAATAGTATTTGATAATGTGGGAATTTAGTTGTGTGGAAGATATTGGAGATGCTATATTTCTAGCTTACACACATCACTGTTCTACAAACTATTGTGAACATTGCTTTTCTTAGTTTAATATTGAAAGTGAGTTGATTGGTGGAGCAAAAACAAAAACAAAAAAAAATACATAACCTATTACATGTGGTTCTAATGGGTGAACATAATCTGTGTTTAGACAAATCTATGTTCAAACATAATTTTGCATGTGTACTTTTAGGCCATGTTTGCATGTGTTTAATTACCATTTTGTGTGTGTGTATGTGTGTGTGTGTGTGTGTGTGTGTGGACATGTTTGCATGTGTTTAATTACCATTTTGTGTGTGTGAGTGGGTGGGTGTGTGTTGGTCATGCACTACTACAAAAACAGATAAAGTTCACACTTTTTTTGGGTGATGTTTGTTATTTAATCACACCTTTTAAGTTTTATTAAAGTGTGATCTTTGAGAGTGTGATTAAAATGGGTCATTTTTAATCACACATTTTAAGTGTGATTAAAAACATTTAGATCACACATTTTAAGTGTGATTAAAAACATTTAGATCACATCTTTTAAGTGTGATTAAAAACTAATAAAACCTGTGATAATAAACTTTAGATCACATCTTTTAAGTGTGATTAATAACATTTAGATCACATCTTTTAAGTGTGCTTAAAAACTAATAAAACCTGTGATAATAAACTTTAGATCACATCTTTTAAGTGTGATTAAAAACATTTAGATCACATCTTTTAAGTGTGATTAAAAACTAATAAAACATGTGATAATAAACTTTAGATCACATCTTTTAAGTGTGATTAATAACATTTACATCACATCTTTTAAGTGTGATTAATTACTAAAAAGATTCGACATATTTGAAGAATAATCAATATTATTTTTGTACGCACATTTCAAAAATGTAATACACACTATATACTATACTTTGAATCACAACCACATATTCAATGGAATAACGTCATATAACCACATATTCAATAGAATAACGTCATATATTTCATAAATGAAAATTCAATATGTTCAAAAGTATAAACAAAGGAATTAAATAAAAAATTTTAAACTGTGCTTACTTATATTTAAAAAAAAAAAAAAAAAAAAAAAAACTTGAAAAACTAAGTCCTTGAATTCTTTGACCATATTTTGCATCTCTCCAAGAAATTTCTAACCTGAAAAATAAAAACACAAATTAATTCATAAACCACTAGAATCATATGAATAAACTAACTATTTGTAGAGATTGTTCTAGTCTTACAAAAGATAAAGTCCCACTAATCACACCCCTTCAAATGTCTTAACATTAAATACCTCTACCATGACATGAAGCATGTAAAAACAAAATGTAACTTTACCCATAGAAATTGCAAGTTCAACAGAAATTTTACTATAACCAACAACTTAATTTAAGAGGCTCTATCCATCTCAAATATTTAATGTTCTACAAAAGAAATACAATTGAATGTTGATTGTGCAAATACTTTGAGTGCATTTCAAATATCTATGGTGTGTTGAATGTCCGTGTCCCATACAAAAACACTTAACAATTAGGCAACCCTAGCTTGCAGCCCTTCATAAATATGCCAAAATTTTGAAAATGCATTCTTTCACTAAAATTTATCATTCAATGAACATGAGTTACTTGTACTGGTAAGAAGAATAAAAAGCAGTACAAGGTTCAGGGTTTTTTTCTTGGAACAGCACTAAATTCCCCTGTTACAAACAAATATCACCATTAGCCAATCAAATCGACAAATCGAAAACTGAGAACAGACCAAATAAGGGTATAGTTTCAAAATTAAAACAAGTTATTTTGATAAACCAAAGTCATCAATGAGTCTCTTTTTAGGCTTTAGAACAAATAATTGAAGTGCTATAAATTTTCAAACTGTCTTCTACACCCAAGAAAATGGGAAAAAATATAAAAATAAAAATCATTAAACAACACACAACAAAATCATCAAAACTAAAGAGCTTGAATTGCTAATCTATAAGAAAGTTACCATTTTCATGCATTTGAATCACATTTTGTGTAGATCAAGCATTCATGAGCAATAAAGATTCTATAAAAATGAAGAAATTACAGAGACGAAGCATCTCTATTGACATATCAAAAAAGCTCCATGAAATTTTTATATATTCAATAATCGCAACATTTAGTTCAAAAACAAAAACAAAAACAAAAGAAAATGAAAAAAATAAAAATAAAAATAAAAATAAAGCATTTGAAAGCAAACAATCAAACATATGCAACCTGTATAGCTAATATCTCGAAGTTAAAAAGGAAAAATGAAACTGGGTACTTTCAATATATATATATATATACAGTGATGAAGAAGAAGATTGGAAGTTGTGTGGTGAGACTAAAGTCGAACAGAGCACTACAGTCATCAGTTGCTCTAATAATTTTAACAGAAAATTGAACAACCCAAACACATAAAACTGCCAATAGTTCAACCCAAAAAAGCAAAATAACATCAGCTCTACTTGTTGTCCTCAAGAAATAGCTAATTCTCACCTCTTGAACTACCCGAAAAGCTTCCTAGTATGAAACACTAACACCAACAATCTCCCAATCTCAATTAACAAATCATATCAATTCAACCAGACATGCTGCCAAGAGTGAAAGTATGTTGCATTTCGTAAAGAGTAAAACTATGCTCCTGAGTCTTGACAATGCTTAAAAAAATGACAGCATAAAACAATGCTCCTGAGTCTTGACATACTTAAAAAAATGACAGCATATAATCATGCACTCTACATAGCAAACCGCAATAACAAACATTGAATTGTAAACCAACACAATATTTTACAAAAGGAGCAAGTTTTTGCAACAGAAGGTATATAACTCCTCTGTGAAATAACATAATTCAACACAGGGATTCTACTTTGATACTTAATAATCATTGTCCATTTGACTGTTAATTAGATATTAAAAGAAATACATATGAATAAATACACCTTGCATCTGGATTGAATCTAACATTTGATAAGCATCTAACTAGACTGAGTTTGATGTTTTCAATACTTTAGAGGTGCTAAAATTTTGTTCTAAATTAAATATGCCCACTTAAAAGTCATAAAACTTTATAACATAAAAATAAATAAGCAGTAAGAAGTAAAAGACCTGAGTGGTAGGTTCTTGACTCATACCTCTGCGGTCGTCCCAACGGTTGCAAACCTCATCCTCCCATTATCAGGATCCCTATGAACCTGAACAAAATTTTACAAATAATGCTACTTTGAGATAAAAGGCTAGTGAAACAAATCCTAGGCACAGAGAAAATAACTATGAGCTGTCAATGACTTCACAAACCACGCCGATGGTATAAGGAGTATCAACTTGGCACAAAGCTCTTTCAATAGCAGCTATAAAGTTAGGTTGTATAACTCTTAGAGGAAGGGTAGCCTCTGGAAACAGAACAACTCCTGGAAAAAAAATTATAAAATATATATATATATATACATATTAACAAAAATAAAGAAAAGGAATTAAAGTAATGAAGATAAGACTGAGACAAAAGACGCCACTTAAATTGTTCCTAAGCCATGCGCATATGACACTAGGTCAATAAGCTACACCAAGACCTGTAAATCATTGTCCCTCAGCTCTATGGCATTTCATGCTACTTGGTTAAGCTAAATCTTGAATTCATGAACTCGTAGGGCCATACATGAGTCACAAACCTCTGGCTCTTTCAAATGATTAGATGCAGAGCTATGGCTCTTTCAAATGTCAAAAGATCAAATAATGATGAGTGGTTCCTTAATTCTTGGAGGCTTCCAAGAAGTATCCTCACGTATTGAGGTGTTTCTGTGTTGTGTGGGTTGAGTGGCTGTGAGTATATATTGAGTGGTTCATTGTTCAGGGTTGTGAGTTCTCTAAACTAAGGGTCGAGTGATGAGAGTTCATATGGAGTGTTTTATTTCTATTAATGTCTGTTCTTTTGTAGGATTTGTTGGATGTGAAGAATTTAGGTTCACTAAAAATGTGGGTTGAGTGTTATGAGACCATATATATGTGGGTTTTTACTAACACTTTTGTCTATATTAAGTGGAATCTGTTTTGCAGGTGCAAGGAGATACAGAGCATGAGTATTGTGAGGTTACTAAATGTGGGTTGAGTGGTGTGAGTAAAAAATTGTGTGGAGCCTTCCCCTTTACCTGTTTATTGATGAGTGAGCTCAACTAATTCCTCTCTAATCAGTTATATTATATCAAAGATAAGAGACCACTATCATGCCATCAACTAATTCCTCTCTAATCTTGTTCCTTCTTCCTATTTATTTTGTTAAATACGTACTTGTGCATTACTCTCAGATGCAAGGACATACAAATGATTTCAAATAAAAGTAAGGAATTGATATTAATGGAGAGTACTCACCTCCGAATTTCAGCAAGATCACCAGTGAGCTCATAACTGAGAGAGTAATAGAAGTAGAGTCTCGCAGCCAGAACATCAATGGTTTGCCTATTTAAGTTTTTCAAACGGGTAATACTTGCTGAGGAACAACTTTAGCCTGGAGAGCAGTAGCAATAAGCAATAATGTGATTTAACAAACATTATCAATCGAGTAAAGAATAACACAACACTTGACGTGAGCATAATTTGCCAGCTTTTCCAATATTCTTACAATATACCAGCATTAACAAGACCACTCTTTGTAGAACCGTAGAAAGGAATACAGCCGACAACCAATATATATAAGCTTCTGGTGCCTTGAGCTGAATTTGCCATATCTAATTGTTTTTTTTTTTGATGAATAAGTCATAAATTAAACAACAAAAAAAACTACAAGGGGTATACCCCAAGAGCTAACCAACTATACAGGGACACAGCAACCAACAAAAAAAAAAAAAAAAAAAAAAAACAAGAACACACTAGAAAAAGAACCATCATGTTCAAACAACACATAAGCAAGAAGCAAATGAGGGGCAAGAACAAGGCAAACAAAAAGCCTTAGAACAACATAACCTGGGCACAACTTAACCACTAAAAAGATCCAAAATAACAAAAACCAGAACAAAACCCAAAAAAGGCAACAGCAAAGAACACAGCAACACCAGCAGGAACCAGCAACCAGGCAACAACAAAGGTAATATAAAAGAACCAGCATACAAACAGCCAACTCTTCAACACAGTGACATATACAACCAGCAGCAAAAACAAGAGCTTCAACAATCAACAATTGGGACAAGATCCATCAAAATGGATTACTTGCTCCAGGCCATCATTCTGTTAAATGATCCTAAGAGAGCCAAGCAATCAACATATTAATAGGACAATTCAACAATAGATAACTGCAAGACTCACATAAAACTAGCTAATATCAATCAACCCACAGACAACACTCAACTCACACCAAGCAGTCAACTACTGAAAGAGAAAAAAGTATACAACAATATACGCCTCAATCACTCAACCCTCAAATAAACAATTCCCCTAAAATAGACCAACTGAAAACCTGCAAATAAACAGCAGAAAGTCAAGTCTAGGTTCTCACCAAACTCAACCCATAGAATCACAATAAACCCTCCTCGCTCACAGTCCTAGTATGGGAACAGTTAGCATCTGTCAAATTACATTTTCTATGTTTCATCAATTAGGCATATTCCATACAAGAATTGAGCCCAAATGGCAAGGATCTATTACTGCATCAATACCATAACTTGTCCAAACCAGATTACTTACTGAGATCAATTTTTTTACTACTCAACCCAATTTGCTTATCATCATCCCCTTCCAGTTCAGTCTTCTAATCATCATAACCAAAATTTCTAACCCACTAAGTCAAACTCATCATCTATTAAGGCTATTTTGGGAAGTTGCAATTTTAGCCACAAAAAAAAAAAAAAAAAGAGCTTTTCGTAAATACCCAAAAACTACTAAGAGAGTCAATTCCCAAAACAACCATAAATCCTTATTCAAAACTCTTAATTCATATCTGTAACAAAACCAACTTGACCCAATTGCTTAATCGGGCACCCCCCCCCCCCCGAAGATCATGAAAGTAGAGAGATGACACTCACAATTTCTCACGGAGCTGTGGGGTGTCCTTGGGGGTTCCAAGGGTATTGACAAGCCTATAAGATTATTTATTTTTTATTATTTGAAGAAGAAACAAGACATCACATCATTTACAGATTCTTTGGCTTTGATGTTGTAACTATTTATCCTTCACTGCAATGATCACATATAATGTAACATGCCAAGTGAAACATCTAGTGCAACCACTTCATTCCAGATTACAAGCATAAATTTGGCAATTCTCTGTTTAGTCTGTTTGGAGATATCCACTCAGCATTCGATTAAAAAAAATATAAACCATGCATCCCAGTAAGAATACTGATTAGAATAACTTACAATGTTTTAAGTGTAGCCAATTCACCAATGTAATCTGGGATTGGACCAGTAATTAGGCAATTTACTAAATATGATAAAAGTAATTACAAATGTAAATAAGTCCTCACAACTTGGTTATGTTTTTCAGCTGGGATATGGTAGAAGGAATGGGGCCATCCATGGATGTGCCTTGCATGTGCCTGAAACAAATTATTTAACAATTATTTGAGATGTTCTTAGGTAAAATTAAAAAATTAAGAGAAAGCTTGTTAGAATTCCATAGGCAGGGAAAAGATTGCTAATGCATGGAACTACTAATGATACTCACAGTGTTTTAATTTTTGTCCAGTTCCCAATCAGATCAGGTATCTTCCCAGATAGTACACTCCCATCTATCCTACTGCAATTAGTTGAAGAAGTTTTAGATTTACTAAAATTCAAGACTAATAAATGTCAAAATAATTACCACTTACAAATCTGTCAAGTTCTTCAATTTGCTGAATGTGTCTGGAATTGTTCCAGTAAAATTGTTGGCAGAAAGAAAGCTGCAGAAAACTATCCATTGTAAATTCCCTTGAAACAACATGAGAACAATAGCACCAGTAGTGGCAATGTTAACATCATTTTGTCGCACTCAACTCAACATACAAAGATACCCAAAAGACAATGTTCAATGCATGTAAGAGATGTTTGACACTGCAATCTTAGACAAAGACTACCATATATATTGGGACAATTATAAACATACATAAAATTCATACAAAAAACTTGATAAGAATGATATGGCAATGCCATTATTATAAATAAATCCATCTTCAATGGTGTTTTGTTTTGAAGTGAAAGGTCTACAATGAGTCGCATCATTATATATGAATTTTTTGTTTGTATAGCATTACTCTATATATTGATAGACACAATGATTGAATGTTGGACAAGGCAAGAAATGCATCAACAATAATCACGATGCTTTTAAATTCAAAATAGCCATGCTCTCTTTCAATGTAGCTTAAAAAGATCACAAAATTTTTTATAATAAAAATAAAAAAATAAAAAAAAAAGCCTTATGGAAACAGTACTGGGAAGTTAAAAAAGCAAGTTCTCATGGCACTTCTCATCCAATATTTGAAGGTCACAGCTGGACAGGATCATGCATACGAAACCCTTCCTGATCACACAGCTGTTTTTCAACACATTAATACTCTATCTCCAACCAAAAAAGCATTTTAGCTAAGAAGCTTTGGCAATGATAGCACCACCATGTAATTCGGTATATTCAAGTGTATACTTTAGAAGAAAGTATTAAGTTTAAAACAAAAAGAAAGAACTTTCTTACAGCCTCCTCATGCAGCTCAAATTTCCAAGGTTTTGATGAAGAGGTCCTCCAAGCTGATTATCTTCCAAGACCCTGTATAAGATAGTTCACGTTAAAATCAAGGTCATGCTTCATTTATTAGTCCAGTAGACAGAACAGTATCCATGACTTACAACTCCTCAAGAGTAGCAATGTCTCTGATTTGATTTCCTTTGGAATTGAACCATTAATGCGGTTTCCTAAAAGGGACCTTGCCTTTTGTTTATGATCAAACTCCCTTTTGACAAGTAACAAAGCAATTACCCACTTCTTGAGTGCATAACTTAAATTAGTTAATAACGTTCTATAAAGCTTTATTGGATCTTGACAATTATATTTTTGAAGAAGTTTCCACAGCCATCTGTGTTTTCTTTTTTGTTTCAAAAATAAAATTAAAAAGAAAAATCTGCACCTGAATCTCAAATGAGAAAGGAAGCCCATTCGCAAAGTTTGAAGAATAGTCTATGGCTGAAGGAGAAGCACGACATTATTAAGCTGGTACTTTCTTGAAGACAGCTCGGTTGTATTGGACTATTTGACAATTTTATACAGGAATACAGGAATTATTATAGAGCTATTTGATTGCGTTTATATGTATATGTGCCATATTGGAAATTATCAAGAACAAGTTTGTCATCTTTTCACATTGGAATTGTTAAGGCAATATTATGCTTCAAATTTTCTTTCTGAGGTGTAAAAGAAAGCAATATAAATGCTTTGCCTTTTTCTGTTTTAGCAAATTTCTAAGATGAAAGATGTCCTGTTGTCTTCCATTCTTTAGTTAAAGGATATCATTAGAATAAGGTTAAAAAATTTCAGCAAAACCTGGAAGTTCCAAGCTTCCATTTTGTCTACCTTATACCACTGCCAGTGTAAGCCAAGTGGTTACCTGGTTTGGCCACTTAACCTTGATTTCAGGGGAAAGATGAAAAAATTGTCGGTGTTTGTCAGGTCATACACTAAGGTTTTTAGTATGTGGGTCATGTTTCTGGTTAAAAATTATGAAACAATAGTGTAATTTTTAAATTGTGTGCTCACCAAACTAAATGAAACTGTTGCCTTTTTTTTTCTTCACAAAATTAACATAAACTATCTTTACATATAGCACCTTTCATCTGTATACAGTGGAATATAGTTCTACATTCTAAATTACTGCAACACTGCTGTCACAACTGTGTTTGTCTTTCAAGATTTCCCTGTGTGCTGTGTTTCACTTTCATTCTATATGATGGTTTGTGCATTTATGATTCCTATTTCCGGAAGATGATTCGTAATAGAACCCAATTTCTTTAGATTCAACAAATTTATATTTTAAAAAAAAAATGTGTTCAACCCAAGAACCTAATTTCACATTCAGGTTTTAATTTTTCCAATTCAGATTCAGATATTTTCCCCAACTCGCATTCAAGAAATTTAAAAACAAAAAAAAAAAAAAAATAATTTCACAACCTGAAACACAATTCTAATTTTTTATTTGCTCAATCAAAACCCTAATTTTTCCGTGTGTGTGTATGTGTGTGTGTGAGAGAGAGAGAGAGAGAGAGAGAGAGAGACCTTAAAAGAGTGGTAGCATAAATAATGTAGTTCCTCATCCTTCCCTAAGTGGTTATACGAATCTCATTCTTAATCGACGTCTTTGGCCACGGTTTCTCTACCCTCTGATACCGATCCATCTAAACACAAAAAACCCAAAATCAAAAACACAATTTTTTCTCCAAAAAATCAAAAACACAACAAGAAAACAACAAAAGGGTACACAAAAATTAGATCTGAAGAAGGGAATAGGAAGAGGGGTAACCGTGATGAGTGTTGAGTGAGTTCGGAACGGGTAAAAGGTAATGGAAGTCTCTGAAAACCAGCTCTCGCCTTTTGCTAGTCTCCATGGCAGCTCTGGATCGATGAATTGGGTGAGAGAAGAGCCATGGCCGTTGTGGGTTGTAGAGAGAGAAATTGGAGGAGAGAGTGAGAGAGAGTGAGAATATGATTTAAGGGTTTGAAATGGAAGTGTGGTGTAGGAGTAGAGATTTAGGGTTTGAAATGGAAGAGTGTGGTGGAGTAGAGAGTAGTAGTAACTTCTGCAGATCACTGAGCTTTTAGCATTCGTGTAGAGAGAGACAGCTACGCCAATTCGAAGATTATTTCATTTTACATTTGGCGCCAGAGTATTTTACTTTTGGTGCCTATTTTATTTTGGTCATATTATTCACGACAGGAATTACATGTCGTAAAAAGTAAAATATTTTTAACAGTTAGTATATGTGCATCGTGAAAAGTATATTTTTTAATGATTGACTTTTTGTGTGCCGTAAAAAGTGTAATATTTTTAACGACTGACTTTTTGTGCACCGTAAAATGTTTAATATTTTTAACAACTGGTACGCGTGTTGTATCAATCAGTTAAAAAAAACAATAACAAAATGAACAAACAATAAGAACAATGATAAATAATCTGCCAATTACACTGTGAATCTCCCTCGCACCACATTTTCCAGAACAAGTGTAAGTGTTGGTGCAGTGTCTGTGTAAATGCATATCTATATATATACATACAGCCTAATATATATAATCTAGGGTTTTAATAAATCGTGTCTCTGTGATGATATTTGTCGTATATTTGCAAATACTTGGTTTCAACATATTAGAGGAGGAACAACAAAAAAATTATTTTCATTGCAGAGACATGTATTCGGATTCAACACAACGAGTGAACATTTTTCAGCTAATAAAAGTCAATGGCAAGAGGAAATAGTGGAATGACAGAAGAGAATGTTACCTGGATAAAACAGAGAGAGAGAGAGAGAGAGAGAAAGAGAGAGAGAGAGAGACTGCGAGCTGTGCAATGGCAAACGGCTAGGGCTCGTTTGCCCTTTCGGCTACTCCTCCGCCGCTC